>NC_083402.1:136504526-141504526 GCF_020745735.1 Hemiscyllium ocellatum
CCAAACACACCGACCCCCCATCACACCGACCCCTCCATCACACCGACCCCCCCTCCATCACACCGACCCCCTCCATCACACCGACCCCCCTCCATCACACCGACCCCTCCATCACACCGACCCCCCCTCCATCACACCGACCCCTCCTCCATCACACCGACGCTCCATCACACCGACCCCCTCCATCACACCGACCCCCCTCCATCACACCGACCCCCCCCATCACACCGACCCCCCCCTCCATCACACCGACCCCCATCACCCCGACCCCCCATCACCCCGACCCCCCATCACCCCGACCCTCCCTCCATCACACCGACACCCCCCTCCATCACACCGAACCCCATCACACCGACCCCCCTCCATCACACCGACACCCCCTCCATCACACCGACCCGCCCTCCATCACACCGACCCCCTCCTCAATCACAGCGACCCCCCTCCATCACACCGACCCCCCATCACACCGACACCCCCTCCATCACACCGACCCGCCCCCCATCACGCTGACCTCTTCTCCATCACACCGACCCCCCTCCATCACACCGACCCAACCCCCCATCACCCCGACCCCCCATCACACCGACACCCCCTCAATCACACTGACCCCCCCTCCATCACACCGATGCCCCCTCCATCACACCGACGCCTCCATCACACACCCCCCTCCATCACAGCGACACCCCCCTCCATCACAGCGACACCCCCCTCCATCACAGCGACACCCCCCTCCATCACACCGACGCCCCCTCCATCACACCAACCCCACCATCACAGCGACCCCCCCACCATCACACCGACCCACCCTCCATCACACCGACCCCCTCCTCAATCACAGCGACCCCCCCACCATCACACCGACCCCCTCCTCAATCACAGCGACCCCCCCCCATCACACCGACCCCCCTCCATCACACCGACCCCCATCACACCGACACCCCCTCCATCACACCGACCCGCCCCCCATCACGCTGACCTCTCCTCCATCACACCGACCCCCCTCCATCACACCAACCCCCCTCCATCACACCGACCCGCCCTCCATCACACCGACCCCCTCCTCAATCACAGCGACCCCCCCACCATCACACCGACCCGCCCTCCATCACACCGACCCCCTCCTCAATCACAGCGACTCCCCCATCACACCGACCCCCCTCCATCACACCGACCCCCCCATCACACCGACCCCCCTCCATCACACCGACCCCCCCATCACACCGACCCCCTCCATCACACCGACCCCTCCATCACACCGACCCCCCATCACACCGACCCCCCCTCCATCACACCGACCCCCCTCCATCACACCGACCCCTCCATCACACCGACCCCCCCTCCATCACACCGACCCCCCCTCCATCACACCGACCCCCATCACACCGACCCCCATCACACCGACCCCCCCATCACACCGACCCCCCCATCACACCGACCCCCCATCACACTGACCCCCCCTCCATCACACCGCCCCCCCTCCATCACACCGACCCCCCCATCACACCGACCCCCCTCCATCACACCGACCCCCCTCCATCACACCGACCCCCCCTCCATCACACCGACCCCCATCACACCGACCCCCATCACACCGACCCCCCCATCACACCGACCCCCCCATCACACCGACCCCCCCCATCACACCGACCCCCCCATCACACCGACCCCCCCCATCACACCGACCCCCTCCATCACACCGACCCCCCCATCACACCGACCCCCTCTCCATCACACCGACCCCCCCTCCATCACACCGACCCCCCCTCCATCACACCGACCCCCCTCGATCACACCGACCCAACCCCCCAACACACCGACACACCCCCTCCATCACACCGACCCCCCCTCCATCACACCGACCCCCCATCACCCGACCCCCCATCACACCGACACCCCCTCAATCACACTGACCCCCCCTCCATCACACCGACGCCCCCTCCATCACACCGACGCCTCCATCACAGACCCCCCTCCATCACAGCGACACCCCCCTCCATCACAGCGACACCCCCCCTCCATCACAGCGACACCCCCCTCCATCACAGCGACACCCCCCTCCATCACACCGACACCCCCCTCCATCACACCGACGCCCCCTCCATCACACCAACCCCACCATCACAGCGCCCCCCCACCATCACACCGACCCGCCCTCCATCACACCGACCCCCTCCTCAATCACAGCGACCCCCCCATCACACCGACCCCCCTCCATCACACCGACCCCCATCACGCCGACACCCCCTCCATCACACCGACCCCCCTCCATCACACTGAACCCCCCTCCATCACACCAACCCCACCATCACAGCGACCCCCCCACCATCACACCGACCCGCCCTCCATCACACCGACCCCCTCCTCAATCACAGCGACCCCCCCCACCATCACACCGACCCGCCCTCCATCACACCGACCCCCTCCTCAATCACAGCGACCCCCCCATCACACCGACCCCCCTCCATCACACCGACCCAGCATCACACCGACACCCCCTCCATCACACCGACCCGCCCCCCATCACGCTGACCTCTCCTCCTTCACACCGACCCCCCTCCATCACACCGACCCCCCCATCACACCGACCCCCCCATCACACCGACCCCCTCCATCACACCGACCCCCTCCATCACACCGACCCCCCATCACACCGACCCCCCTCCATCACACTGAACCCCCCTCCATCACACCGACGCCCCCTCCATCACACCAACCCCCCCATCACAGCGACCCCCTCCATCACACCGACCCCCCTCCATCACACCGACCCCCCTCCATCACAGCGACCCCCTCCTCCATCACACCGACCCCTCCTCCATCACACCGACCCCTCCCTCCATCACACCGACCCCCCCATCACACCGACCCCCCTCCATCACACCGACCCCCCCATCACACCGACCCCTCCATCACACCGACCCCCCCCCTCCATCACACCGACCCCCTCCATCACACCGACCCCTCCATCACACCGACCCCCCATCACACCGACCCCCTCCATCACACCGACCCCCCTCCATCACACCGAACCCCCCTCCATCACACCGACCCCTCCATCACAGCGACCCCCTCCTCCATCACACCGACCCCCCCTCCATCACACCGACCCCTCCTCAATCACACCGACCCCCCCCATCACAGCGACCCCCCCTCCATCACACCGACCCCTCCTCAATCACACCGACCCCCCCCATCACACCGACCCCCCTCCATCACACCGACCCAGCATCACACCGACACCCCCTCCATCACACCGACCCCCCCCCATCACACCGACCCCCCATCACACCGACCCCCCCTCCATCACACCGACCCCCCCCCATCACACCGACCCCCCCATGACCCCCCATCACACCGACCCCTCCTCCATCACACCGACCCACCCCAACATCACACCGACCCCCCCATCACACCGAGCTCCCCCATCACACCGAGCTCCCCCATCACACCGACCCCCCCTCAATCTCACCGACCCCCCCCATGACCCCCATCACACCGACCACCTCCTCCATCCCACCGACTCCCCCCTCCATAACACCGACCCCCCATCACACTGACCCCCCTCTCCATCACACCGACCCCCCCTTCCATCACACCGACCCCCCTCCATCACACCGACCCCCTCCTCAATCACAGCGACCCCCCCCAATCACAGCGACCCCCCCACCATCACACCGACCCCCTCCTCATCACACCGACCCCCCTCCATCACACCGACCCCCCTCCATCACACCGACCCCCTCCATCGCACCGACCCCCCTCCATCGCACCGACCCCCCTCCATCACACTGACCCCCCTCCATCACACTGACCCCCCTCCATCACACCGACACCCCCTCCATCACACCGACGCCCCCCCATCACACCGACCCCCCCGTAACACCGACCCCCCCATCACATTGACCCCCCCATCACACCGACGCCCCCCCATCACACCACCCCTCCATCACACCAACCCCACCATCACACCGACCCCCCGCCACCATCACACCGACCCCCCCTCCATCACACCGACCCCCCCCAATCTCACCGACCCCCCCATGACCCCCCATCACACCGACCCCTCCTCCATCACACCGACCCCCCCATCACACCGAGCTCCCCCATCACACCGAGCTCCCCCATCACACCGAGCTCCCCCATCACACCAACCCCCCCTCAATCTCACCGACCCCCCCCATGACCCCCATCACACCGACCACTTCCTCCATCCCACCGACTCCCCCCTCCATAACACCGACCCCCCATCACACTGACCCCCCTCTCCATCACACCGACCCCCCCTTCCATCACACCGACACCCCCATCACACCGACCCCCACCATCACGCCGACCCCTCCTCCATGACACCGACCCCCCCATCACACCGACCCCCTCCTCCATCACACTGACCCCCCCATCACACCGACCCCCCCATCACACTGACCCCCCCTCCACCACACCGACCCCCCTCCATCACACCGACCCCCCCATCACACTGACCCCCCCATCACACCGACCCCCCCATCACACCGACCCCCTCCTCCATCACACTGACCCCTCCATCACACCGACCCCCCCATCACACTGACCCCCCCTCCACCACACCGACCCCCCTCCATCACACCGACCCCCCCATCACACTGACCCCCCCATCACACCGACCCCTCCCATCACACCGACCGCTCCTCCTTCACACCGACCCCTCCATCACACCGACCCCCCTCCATCTCACAGACCCCTCACCCCCCCCACCCTCCATCACACTGAACCCCCCCACATCACACCGACCCCTCACCCCCCCCATCCATCACACTGTCCTCTCTCCACCATATCGACCTCTCCCCCATACCCTAGTATCCCTTCCCCCCTCCATATTGCACTGTCCCATCCCTGTGTTTCACAACATTTGCCACCCCATATCACACCATCCACCCCATCATATCATACCATCCCATCCCCCCATATCTCACCATTGCCTCCCCACCATATCACACCAGTTCCCCCCCCCCCCCCCCCAGCACGCAATTCCTACCCCCCATCTCTGGCCTCTTCCCCCCTGCATCACACCACTCTCTCCCCACATCTCAGGCCATCCTCACCCCATATCACACCATTCTCTTCCTTGCCCAATCTCACCAACCCCTCATTCCGTTTAATTGGCCCAGCCACTGCTCCACATGGTCTCCTGAAAGTGCCCTATGCCAGTAGATTTTCATTTTTAATCCTTGAATTGGAGAACGGTTTGCAAGCAGCAGTAATATTTAAGCTGAATAATTTCCAAGCCTTACTGGCTTCAGCATCTATTCTTTAATGATCAGATGTACCCTATGTAGTTCGCTGGAAGTGTGTAGTGCATTCACAAACTGGTTGGTTTGGTTACTATTTGTGTTTTGTCTCTATTTTCCAGCGTTGATCAGCCTATCATTTGGCGGTGCCATTGGACTGATGTTCCTGATGCTTGGATGTGCCCTTCCAGAGTATAAGTAAATAATAAGTACTCAAATAAAAGCAAAGAACTTGAATGCTGGAAACCTGAAATAAAAGTAGAAATTGCTGGAACACCTCAGCAGATCGGGCAGTTTCTGTGGAGGGGTAAACTGAGTTCATGTTTTGAGTCCAGAATGACACTTTGTTGGAATTTCTGGATCACGGTGAACTTGAAACATTAATTCTGGTTCCTCTTTTCACAGATACTGCCAGCCTCTCTCTGACAGTTTTAATTTTTCCAAAATAATAATACTTTGTTTTTGGCGCTAATCCAGATGTCACATCCTCTCTCTTTTAACACCAAAACTGAACATTACTGACTTTATTTCTTGTAGGAAAGAATAAAAGTCGTGAGTAAAGATTAAAGATGGGTTTTAAGGGAATATAATTCTGGTTTGCATTGTAAATTGTTCCAAAAATAGTTGTATAAATAGTTGAGATTTTCAGTACGTGGATAGGAAAGGCTTGGCGGGAATGGGCAGGAGCAGGCAGGTGGAGCTGGTTTAGTTTGGGATTGTGTTCAGCATGGACCAGTTGAACCAAAGGGTCTGTGTCCATGCTCTATGACTCTATTTATAGGTTATTCGTAAATGTTATAATTCTTGTAATCTGTATCTCTGTTTGATGACATGCTTTTTTTTTGCCTGTTGTTGCATGTAAGGGAAGGACTAGGTAAGGAAAAGTAGTTCACTTCAGAAGAGATTTGAAAATATACTAACAAAGACCAATTGAACGATGAGGGCCATTTCTGTTTTGTAGGTTTTATTAAATTTCTACAGTAATGGAAGCCATGACATCCACGTTCCAAGAGACAGACGAAACTGAGCTAAAAATGGATTAGATTAGATTCCCTACTGTATGGAAACAGGCCTTTCGGCCCAACGAGTCCACACCGACCCTCCGAAGAGTAACCTACCTAGACCCATACCCCTACCCTATACTTACCCCGAACTAATGCACCCATCACTATCGGCAATTTCGCATGGCCAATTCACCTGACCTGCACATCTTTGGATGGTGGGAGGGAGCCGGAGCGCCCAGGTGAAACCCACGCAGGCACTGGGAGAATGTGCCAACTGCATACAGACAGTTGCCCAAGGCAGGAATTGAACCCAGGTCACTGGCACTGTGAGGCAGCAGTGGAAGGAAGTTATACATAGAGCTGATTGACATGGGATGCTTTGGGAAATAGTATCTGGGCCTATTGTTACCAGTTATGTACATTAAATAGGAGTTGGGGATTGGAGTAACCTCTCCAAGTTTGTAAGTGATACCAAATTGAGGGGAACTATGAGCAAGGAAGAAGCCAATAAGATGCAACAGCTTAGTGGGAAATAGAAACAGATAAAGCAAACAATGGTTTGTCTGATTATACTGGATTTTCATGCTTGAAGTATGCATGGTGGGGCAGACGGTATGTTTCTCGGAAGTTTTCCTGGTTTTTCCTTCAAGGAGGATACTGACAGGTTGGGAAGTTGGGTCAAAGATTCTCAAATACCTGTAAATGAGGACAAATACAAAGCTGTGAGATTGGAAAGGAGCAGTAAATGGTATCAGATTAGATTACTTACAGTGTGGAAACAGGCCCTTCGGCCCAACAAGTCCACACCAACCCGCCGAAGCGCAACCCACTCAGACCCATTCCCCTACATTTACCCCTTCACCTAACACTACGGGCAATTTAGTCAGGCCAATTCACCTAACCTGCACATTTTTGGATTGTGGGAGGAAACCGGGGCACCCGGAGAAAACGCAGACACGGGGAGAATGTGCGAACTCCACACAGAGTGTTGCCTGAGGTGGGAACTGAAGGCTAGTGTATCAACAAAGCAGGAGGAATGCTGTTGAAATGGATACACAACCATATATAAAGTATGTGGCAGCAGGAAAGAAAGCTATTGGGCTGTATGGCAATAAAGTTGAGCATGGGCCCCAAACATAAATCCACAGAGACTCCAGAGCTAAAGGAACAGCTGGAGAAGTCATTTATGGTTGTGATGTGCAACAAATCAGAAATATAGTCTTTTCCAGGGTAAGCCGTGAGGTAAATGGAGCTGAATTTAAAAATAAAAGTTTGATAGGTGGCTGGAAGTGTGTTGTGAGAAAGAGGTCTGAGCTGGCATTTGTGAACAGTGGAAACAGGCTGAGCAGCAAATAGACAATCCAATAAGAGAGGACAGGAAGACCTTTTTTTGTTGGAAGAGTAGAAATACATAGAGGATGTATTTCCAATACTTTTCATCTTTAGTAGCAGGTTTGGACACAAAGAAGTGCTTAAATAGAGAGAGCAAAGGCCGTAAAGCCATCTTGGGGGTCTTGTAGCAAGAGACAGCAAATAGTTATAAGGATCTGGCAGTGGGGATCAAGGTTCCAAGTCTAAAGATCTAATCAATGTGAAGGAATCTGCTTGAAAAGAGGCAAAAATAACTCCATGAAATTCCAAAGCATGAAGTGAAATTGGAAATGGCTACTTGTCAAGCTGGTAAAACTGCTTGTATTTAAAATAATTACAGGTTCAAAACATGAGGGGCATGGATAGGGTAAATAGGCAAAGTCTTTTCCCTGGGGTCAGGGAGTCCAGAACTAGAGGGCATAGGTTTAGGGTGAGAGGGGAAAGATATAAAAGAGACCCACGGGGTCTATATTTTCTGTACATGTACATCTCAATGCTGTATAATGCAAAAGGGTGAAACAAATATCTAAACTTTTAAAATTTCAAAAGAAAAATAAGATGGAGAATGATCAACAAAATTTTCATATACTAAAATAGTAAGTCTTCATGATTAAAGTTTACCAAAAAAAAGATTTGTGGACTTTGTTTTAATATACTTCATTCATGGGATGTGGGAATATGAGCTGAGCCATCCTTTATTGCCTTTGAGAAGGTGGGTATAAGCCAGCTGCTGCAGTTGATCTGGTGTAGGTGTTGTTTCTTGTCATTAGGGAAGGAGTTTCTGCTTTTTGACGCAGCGATATTTCCATTCCTTTGTGTCAAAACACTGACACTCCTTCCTTACTGGAATTGAGTGTATACCTTCGCCAATTGGACTATAGTAATTAAAGAAGGCAGCTCACTGAGTTATAGTTTTATTGTCTACTGCAGAGATCTGAAAACTGATTCTTGGTGACCCTTCCAATTTAGTATTAAATGAGAACTGTGCTATTGGATGCATTGGCTTTCAAATGAGACTTTAAGCTGAGACCCTGTCTATCCCATCAGGTTGTGTAATATACCCCATGGCATTATTTGAGGAGAAGTGCAGTTCTTCCTGATACCCAGGTCAACATTTGTCTCTAGCTACCATTAGAGCCATAGAGATGTATAGCATGGAAACAGACCCTTCAGCCCAACCTGTCCATGCCGACCAGATATCCCAACCCAATCTAGTCCCACCTGCCAGCACCCAGCCCATATCCCTCCCAACCCTTCCTATTCATATACCCATCCAAATGCCTCTTAAATGTTGCAATTGTACCAGCCTCCACCACATCCTCAGGCAGCTCATTCCATACACATACTACCCTCTGCATGAAAATGTTGCCCCTTAGGTCTCTTTTACATCTTTCCCTTCTCACCCTAAATCTTTGCCCTCTAGTTCTGGACTCTCCCACCCCAGGGAAAAGACTTTGTCTATTTATTCTATCCATGCCCCTCATAATTTTGTAAACCTCTATAAAGTCACCCTTTAGCCTCCGACGCTCCAGGGAAAACAGCCCCAGCCTGTTCAGCCTCTCCCTATAGTTCAAATCCTCCAACCTTGGCAACATCCTTGTAAATCTTTTCTGTACCCTTTGAAGTTTCACAACAACTTTCCGATAGGAAGGAAACCAGAATTAAACGCAATATTCCAATAGTGGCCTAACAAATGTCCTGTATAGCCGAAACATGACCTCCCAACTCCTGTATTCAATACTCTGACCAATAAGGGAAAGCATACCAAACACCTCCTTCACTATCCTATCTACCTGCAATTCCACTTTCAAAGAGCTATGAACCTGCGCTCCAAGGTCTCTTTGTTCAGCAACACTCCTGAGGACCTTACCATTAAGTGTATAAATCGTGCTAAGATTTGCTTTCCCAAAATGCAACACCTCACATTTATCTGAATTAAACTCCATTTGCCACTTCTCAGCCCAATGGCCCATCTGGTCCAGATCCTGTTGTAATCTGAGGTAACCCTCTTTGCTGTCCATGACACCTCCAATTTGGTGTCATCTGCAAACTTACTAACTGTACTTATGCTCGCATTCAAATCATTTATGCCACCTGCCCTGCCTTATTTCCCAAGAGTAGGTCAAGTTTTGCACCTTCTGTAGTAGGTACATCCACATACTAAATCAGAAAATTGTCTTGTACAAGCTTAAGAAATTCCTCTCCATCTAAACCTTTAACTCTATGGCAGTCCCAGTCAATGTTTGGAAAGTTAAAATCCCCTACCATAACTACCCTATTATTCTTACAGATAGCTGAGATGTCCTTACAAGTTTGTTTTTCAATTTCCCTCTGACTATTAGGGGGTCATCCCTTTCTTATTTCTTAGTTCCATCCAAATAATTTCCCTGGAAGTATTTCTGGGAATATCCTCCCTCAGCACAGTTGTAATGCTATCCCTTATCAAAAGTGCCACTCCCTCTCCTTTCTTGCCTCCCTTTCTATCCTTCCTGATGCATTTGTATCCTGGAACATTAAGCTGCCAGTCCTGCCCATCCCTGAGCCATGTTTCTGTAATTGCTATGATATCCCAGTCCCATGTTCCTAACCATGCCCTGAGTTCATCTGCCTTCCCCTTGCATTGAAATAAATGCAGTTTAATTTATTCGTCCTATCTTGTCCCTGCCTGCCCTGACTGTTTGACTCACTTCTGTTCTCAACTCTACCAGTCTCAGATTGATCTCTTTCCTCACTATCTCCCTGGGTCCCACCCTCCTCTGCCCCCTCCTCCCCCCCAACCCCCCCCCCCCCCACCTGACTAGTTTAAATCCTCCCAAGCAATTCTAGCAAATTTCCCTGCCAGTATATTAGTCCCCTTCCAATTTAGGTGCAATCCGTCCTCCTTGTACAGGTCACTTCTACCCAAAAGGGATTCCAATGATCCAAAAATGTGAATCCTTCTCCCATACACCAGCTCCTCAGCCATGCATTCATCTGTTCTATCCTCCGATTCCTGCCCTCACTAGCTCGTAGCACTGGGAGTAATCCAGATATTACTACCCTTGAGGACCTCCTTTTTAAATTTCTGCTGAATTCTCTGTAATCTCCCTTCAGAATCTCAACCTTTTCCCTTCCTATGTTGTTGGTTCCACTGTGGATAATGACCTCTTGCTGGCCCCTCTCCCCCGTGAGAACATTCTGCACCCTCTCTGAGATATCCTTGATCCTGGTACCAGGGAAACAACACACCATTCTGCTTTTTCTCTGCTGGCCACAGAAACATCTGTCTGTACCTCGGACGAGAGAATCCCTTAACACAATTGATCTCTTGGAAACCAATGTACCACTCGTTGCATTAGAGGCAGTCTCAATACCAGAAACTTGGCTGTTCGTGCTACATTCCCCTGAGAATCCATCACCCCTACATTTTCCAAAACAGCATACCTGTTTGAAATGGGTATGTCCACAAAAGACTCTTGTCCTAGGTGCCTACCTCTTTTACCCTTCCTGGAGTTGACCCATCTCTGTGACTGTAACTGAGACTTCTCTCCCACCCCCCCCCCCCCCCCCCCCCGCCTTCCTATAACTGCCATCCATCACATACTGTTGCTGTTGCAAATTCCTCATTGCTTCTATCTGTCTCTCCAACCGATCCACTCGATCTGATAAGATTTCCATCCAACAGCATTTATGGCAGATATAATCCGCAGTAACCCTTAAACTCTCTTTAAACTCCCACATCTGACCAGAAGTGCACGTCGCTGCAAAGACCATTTTTGCTCCTTCACAATCTACTGACCCAGAAAATAACACCGTCTTATTCCTCTACAAAACACTGCCCCAGGTTAAATTAATAGTTATGGCTTATATTTTAAGTTTAATCAAGAGACTTATCTCCAAAAATATATAATCAAGAAAGAACCCACTGTACTCACTAATACAGCCTTTCTCTTGGACAGACTTAAAACAATAATTAACTTATCTGATTCTGTGTTGTGAACTTCGCCCAAACCAGTTCCTCCAAGATTAGTTGTGAAATTCACTGTTTGTTAATTTTCCCAGATGCACTCCAATGCCCAGCGACACATGAATTTAAAAACAGCAAAGGCAGTTACTGTGCAGGTTGTCTCTCTCTCTCTTTCTCTCTCTGTCCTGCACTGATCACCTTGTTTCTGGAAACTTGCCCTGTGAAAATTATCTGTCATATCTCCTGGGATTTGATGGTGGCTCCGTCAAAAATGGCTGTAAAGCACTTTAAAGTTATCCTGAAGTAACGAAAGACTACAATATACATTCAATATTTTTATTTTTCAAATTTAATTCTGGACCCATGTATCCATAGGAGTTGTATTGACACTTTGCAACAGCATTTTCATAGCCCATTAACTTCAAAACATAAAACATTGTTATTTTGTCAGCCTAGGCTGGATTTGAATTAGAAGGAAGTTAAACAACACTCTGCCATCTAATTCTCAAAACTTGAATGATATTTATTGATACTTAACATACACATTGGGATGCTACAAGTATGTCACAAACCTTGCAAAATGTTACAAAGTTAATGTAGGAAATCTGGGTTCTTTTTTGGGCTACATTGGTGTAGGATCCTCGAATGTATAAGAAATAGTTTCAAAGTTGGACACACTGGGAACTTCGTATGACTATGTTAAAAGAGATTGGAAACAAAAAGATCAATGTTAAGAATAAAAAGTCAGTGAAGAACAGTGTTGGATTAATGTTATGTCAAGTTTAGAATCATTTGGCACACAAGGAAGCCATTTTGGTCCTCATGCCTTTGCAAGCTTTTTGAAGAGACTACTATTAGTAGCACACCAAGCTTGTTTCCCTAGTATGGTACTTACTTTTTTCTCCATTTTTCAATAGCAATCCAATGCCCTTTTGAGAAAATCTGATTGAATCTGTCACATCCACCCTTTCAGGCAGTGCATCCCAGATTATCATAATTCACTGGAACATTTTATCTCCATACTGAGATTTTTCTAATTAATTTAAATCTATCATCCAACCCTGTGCTAGTAGAAACGATTTTTCTCCATCTAATCTTATCAAAACTCTTCATTGTTTTAGCACAACTGTTAAATCTCTCATTAACCTTTCCTACTCTATGGAAGATCATCCCAGCTCCTCCAATCTTTCCATGTAACTGATGTCCCTCACACCTGATGTTATTCTAATAAATTTTCTCTGTACCAATAACTTGGCCTTTCTAAAGTGTGGTGCCCAAGATTGGATGCAATAATCCAGCTAAAACCAAAACAAGTGTTTTTTGCAAACATTTAGTGTATCTTTCTTTAGTTTGTGCTTCTACATATTTGACCGGGAAAGATTTATATATGTATGCCTCCAGGTTTCTCTGATCCTATGCCTCTTTTAGAATGATTCCATTTTATTTATAAGATGCTCATCAAATTTCTCATCCAAAATGTATCACTCCACACTCCATATAATGCGTTTCATCTATGATGCATCTATCCGTTTCAGTGTGCATAGGTCGCCTTGTAGTTTGCTGCTCTCCTCTTCATATTTGACTACACTATATTCATCTGTAATGTTTGAAATTATGCATTGTGTCCCCAAGTCTAAATCAATAGTATGCAAATGACACCAAAATTGATGGCGTAGTAGACAGTGAAAAACATTTTCCAAGATTACAAAGGGATTTTTATCAAGTGGGTCAGTGGGCTGAAAAATGGCAGATGGAGTTCAATCTAGATAATGTGAGATATTACATTTTGGTACAACAAACAAGGGTAAGGCTTATACAGTTAATAGTAGGGCCTTGGGTCGTGTTGTAGGTACCTAGGGGTGCAGATACATGAGTCTTTGACATTTGTGTCACATGTAGACAAAGTAGTTAGAAAGGCATTTGGCACTCTTGCTTCCATTGCTCTGTCCTTTGAGTATGGGAGTTGGGAAGTCATATTGAGGTTGTACAGGACACTGATGAGGCCTCTTCTGGAATACTGTGTCCGGTTCTGGTCGCCCAGTTATAGGAAGGATATTATTAAGCTGGAGAGGATTCAAAAGAGATTCACCAGGGTGTTGCCAGATATGGAAGGTTCAACTTATAAGTAAAGGCTGAATAGAAGAGGTCCTTTTTCACTGGAGTGTAGGATAATGAGAGGAGAGCTGATAAAATTTATAAAATAATGATCGATGTAGATAGAGTGAATGATAGTTGTCTTTTCCCTAGGATTGGGGATTTCAAGACTGGGGGCACATTTTTAAGATGAGAGGGGAGATATTTACAAAAGACATGAAGGGCAAATGTTTTACTCAGAGGGTGTTTCATGTGTGGAATGAACTTCTAGAGGAAATGGTTGAAATGGGTACAATTACAACTTTTAAAAGACATTTGGATAAGTACACGAATAGGAAAGGTTTGGAGGGATATGAGCCAGAAGCATGCAGGTGGGGCTAGTTTATCTTGGGATTATGGTTGGCATGAACTGGTTAGACTGAAGGGTCTGTTTCTGTGTTGTACAACTCTTGACTCTGTGATGAATAGCAACATTTCTAATACCAACTACTGAGGACACCATGCTGAAAAAACAATTGGTCACTTATACTGTCCTTTTCTCAGCACTAATCTTATGTCTTTGCTGTAATTTGAGTTGCATCAGCTTCAAGTTTTGTAGTATGTCCATTATGCACAATATTAAACAGGTTTGACAGTCTATGCACACATTAATTATGTCATCCTAATCATTTCTCAGTTACTGCATTGAGGATATTAAGTAAAGTTTGTCAGAGATGATTTTCCATTAGCAATCTATATTTGCTATCATTTATTAACCAAATGTCATTGAATATTGTCTTGGATTATCATCAGTCGAAGTTTTCTTACCATTGGCAAGACTGCCTGATTTATTTCTGTTCCCATTTTTGAACAGTGGAAGCAGCAACCCTTCATTCCCAGGGACCGTTCTTGTGTCCAAGACAAATTGGGAGATTGTGGCAAAAGCCTGTGCTATATCCACACTTGCTTGATTGAGCACCTTGGGTGCAGCCCTTCCTGATTGTTTGACTTGGAGTACTGCCAAGCTTCTAATTACCTCCTTGACCTATTTTCATCCTATTTAATTTTCTCTTCCTTTTTTCTCCTTTTATTACGATATTGGCAGCACTGTATTCTTTGGAGAAAGTGAGGACTGCAGATGCTGGAGATCAGAGATGATAGTGTGTTGCTTGAAAAGCACAGCAGGTCAGGCAGCATCAGAGGAGTAGGAGAATTGATATTTCAGGCATATGTCCTTCTTTAATAGACAGCTGTGAAGACCAGAATTTTGCTGAGGTGCCAAAAATCCTCCGTCTGGGGCTGAAAGCAGGTGATGGCCTTGCAATTTTGAGTGGTGGGACCCACCTGCATTTTATAGGTGATGACAATTAAGTGACAATCAAAAATACAGAGAAAATGAATAGTCTTTAATAATATAATGTGCTTAATTCCCTTTTGTGCTGTTAACCAGAAAAATTATATCATAAACCATTTTTTAATGCTGTTTCATTTCAGATTAATTCTTTGGTTATTCATAAAGATGTAGCTTTGGAGTCCTTTCCTTAGTCCCTCAGCAGAATGGTTTAGGTTCTTTCTGAACTGCCAGCCTTCTAAATTCATACTTTCCATTGAAATATCCTCACTTTGGTTTTTTTTCCCATAACTATTCTTGTCTATAGTTAAAAATCACATAACACCAGGTTATAGTCCAACAGGTTTATTTGGAAGTACAAGCTGTTGAAGCGCTGCTCCTTCATCAGGTGGTTGTGGAGTATTCTTGTCTAAGCCCAATCTTAATGTCATGCTGTTGTTTATTTTTGCTCCTATTTTCTGGGATGAGGTAGACTTGTCTGGTTGCTGATGCAGTGAAAACTCAGTGTAACTAGATAAGCATTATCTAGAATGATAGGAATAACTGCAATCAGTGTATCTGGTTTGTTCTGGTATTCCTTCAGCTAAACCTCTGTACAATAGTCGTGTTTTCTTTTAATTATATTTTCTCAATTATTTATTAAACACCCTTTGATATAATAGTACATTCTCTTCTTCAGACATTTCTTGTGGTAAATAGGAAAGGAATTAGACCATTCATCTCTTTGAACCTATTCCAATGTTCTATTAGTTCATGGCTAATGTGTCTGCTAACTTTTTTTTAAGCTTGCCTTTATTTGATATCGTGATGTCTTAATCTAATAAAATATTAGTCTTTGTAAACTTAAATTATCTCAGTGTCCACAGCCTTTTAAAAGTTTTACATCTCCATTAGTTTATGGAAATTCACTTCCTGGTTTCATTTCCACATGAGCTAGTGCGATATGTCTTTGCCCTGGAATTTCCAAAAGCAGGAAATTGTTTCTCTATGTCGACCCAAGCAAATCCTTTTTTTAAAATACCTTGATTAGGTCAGCCATTTCAACATTAGGGAGTACAAACCGGGTTTGTACAACCTGTACTCCTAATTTACTCCTTTCAACTGTGAAATAAATCTGGATGATCTGTGCTGTGCTGTACTCCCTTCAAGGGCAGTACAGTATAGCTTTTCAGAAGTTTGGTGTCCAAAGTTTACTGGAGTGCTCCAGCTGCGATCTGACTAAGGCTTTGAATTTTGTATTCCTCTCCATTGAGATAAAAGACTTAGGGTGGGAATTTCCCAGCATGCACCAAGATCAATCAACTCAAATAAGAGACAGAGGCCTGCCATGTGAGGAACAGATACTTGCCTATGATTTTTCCCAAATTGTACAGTGGGAAGCATGTGGGCTTTCAATAAGAAGGCTTCCCGTTTGAAAGCAACAGCAGGATGATGTGGATGCACGGTCTTTCCAGCTTATTTAAACTTTCTGAAACGAATAAAAAAATCTTTGTGGTTAGGTAATCATGATGGAGAGTGTGTCCCTCAATACTACATGCCACTGAGGGCCACTAAGCCTGCTTGGAATCTTGATAACTGATCGACGGTTGGGAAACTGCCTTCAAGCATCAGCGATATTCTTGGCTGCTTGTGGGGAACTAGAGGTTGACAATCAGCATTACTGAATCTTTTATATAGGTCACTTGGCTACAGTAGTACTGGCAGCATTGTCATCTGTCCCATTCCATCTTTGGGAAAATGGCCTGGGATTGGAATGTAGTTGGGGAGCCACCTTGCAGAACAGTGGCACTGTTTTCACTGCCAGTCTGCCTCCTCGCCCAATTCTGTTTTACTGAATGTAGTTCAATCCAACATTCTATTATCCATTCTAGTTGTGTTTTTGTACTTGGGGGCTTGCTTTCAGTGCTAGATACATGATACAAGAGTACCTAAATCCTTCTGATCCTCCATAATCCCAAACCATTCACTATTAAAAAGTTATTCTGATAGCTCCAAAGTGGCTAATCTCCCACTTTCTCCCATATAATCCCATCTGTTCTTTGTTTGCCCATCCAGTAATTTTTTTCTTTGTAATGTGTGCTTCCCTTTTCACAACTTAATCTGTTAACCCAGTCTCATATACAAATTTGCACATACAGCTCTCGACTGTATATGCACATCATTACCACGTATGATTAAAAGTTGAGAACTTAGTAAAGTTTCCTGTCAAACCTCACTTGTCATACCCCACCAACTAGAGAGCTTTTGCTTTATTTCTATCTCTTACATTGTGTCTAACTGATGTTAGATGTATATAGGCAGTGTCTGCAATGGACTTGTTATTGAATAATACACCAATGGCCCTTTCACTAAAACAAGTTTTAAATTTTTTTTCCTATCCTCTAAAATACTTATTAAGCCTCTCTGCCAATCCCTCATTTTTTCAAATGCAGAATGTTCCAAAATGTTTGGTCATGTTTCTTTTATGCTGTTTCCTGAATGTTCTCCTATCTACAAACATTAAATTCTACCTACTTTGTCAATCAAAGCCAGATTTGGCCAGGAAGCAGACTGGTCCATAATCCATTCTAAGATGTTGCTTTTTGTATCTTTCCAGCTAATTTTAGACACAACAGTATGTAAACTATTGTAATTGTAACTACAGAAAGCCTCAGTAAATTGTCTGTAAATATCATTCTCATTCTTTCTTACTTTGCTGTATAATGTAACATGAGACTTACTGTTAACCTGAACGCCCATTGAGATTTAGTGCAGAAATTTGAAGCCTGTATTATAGTGATACGTATAACTGACATGTAGGGATATGAAGGCACCTAAGCTGACACTGTCTGTCTGAGCTGAAATGAAAGGCTGTAGGTGCCGAGGGTGTTTATTTTGGGTATGAGCATTCAGAAGCTTAAGGAGTATAGTTAAAGTGAGTCTCTGGATCAAGGGAAATTAATTCAGATTGGTTGCAGAAGGTGTGTGTGGAGAAAGCGAAAATGAGTATAAGTAGTCAAGCTTGTGAAATTGTAAAGAACATTGGATACAAAATAAAATGTTGTCATGTTTCAAACTAGTCCAGTTGGTAGCAGTGATTATTCCAGTTCCATATTCCTAGTGGTGTTGACTGTTTAGATGTATGTTATAGGCAGCCATCGTCTATTCAACTTTATTGATGATATTAGTGTTTTCCCCAAAGGAATTTCCCCAAAGTTTTTGCTATGGGCTTTTTGCCTTTCCTAGCATGTAATATTACTGGTGTTTACAAGGATGGTGGACTGTCTTAATGGGAGGTGTGAAGCATTGGCCTCATGGTATTTTCTTATCTTTTCCTTTCTATGTAACTCAGGAAACTTTACTGGTATAATGAAATCTTTCTTTTCCATGGCAAGGATTATATTCTTAATCAGTAGGGCCACCTTACATTTTTATGAATTTGTAGCAGGATGTTTATAGTTTCAGTTATTAAAGTTGCCATGTCATATCCTTCCACTGTAATTAGTGACTCTAGTTTTCTCGTTTGTACATGTGTGTAGAAGAACTGCAATCCTGTTTTTTTTCTTTTTGTTCTCATTTTTATTCTCTTTGCTATTCTCATCAACCTCTCTATTTGCCCCAGGTTATTTTTCCCATTGCCCCTTTGGAATGGCAATTTTGGAATAGTTTACTACTTCACTATACAGTACTTGTATTTAATTCTTTTATTTATGATTTGCCCCTCCATCAGTCTTGCTAATTTAAGCATTTGCATCTTCCATACATATTTCTGTGTAGCTGAGATGAGCAATTTTGCATGCTTATTTTATGTAATGGCTAAAGGCAACTTTAGCTGTTGATTTTCACTGAAGCAGTGTTTTGGTAATTACCTACACTGATTTGAATTGCAGTGATTAAAATTGAGATTCAATCTGTAATGCAAGGGGCAGCACAATGTTATGAACTAAATGGAGGATCATGTCAGAAAATACCATCAACTGGTTAGTCAGAAAGGGAGTTTCAACGGCTTAATGTGTGACTGCTTTTGGTTGCATCAATATATGTGTCTTAAGCTTCATCTGTTTTTCTCTTTCTCTTTCCTGTTTCTCTTGCAGCAAATACTGGCCATTGTTTGTTCTTTTCTTTTACATTCTCTCTCCAATCCCATACTACATAGGAAGGAGAGTAGTTGATGACACTGATGCAGCAAGCAGTGCATGTAAAGAACTTGCCATATTTCTCACTACAGGCGTAGTCGTCTCAGCATTTGGGTTGCCTATAATTTTTGCAAGAGCACAACTGGTGAGTATCATTGCCATATTACTGTACAATATGGACTTTGAACAGTTTTGCAAATGGAGGGGAGAAGTAACAGCTAATATTTTTTATTAGTAGTTACTATATTTTAAAATGCTGACCAATATCTTGTCCTGGGCTTTGCAGTACTTTGCAGTCAGTGATAGAGCAGTGGTGTTTGCTGCTAAGTATACTGAGAAACAAAAACTTGTATAGTGTGTCAGCTGCAGTGAGAACTTTACTTGTCTGCAGTATTGCCCACTAATGAAGCAGTTTGAGAGGTCTGTCAACAAGATGCTTTGTCACACTCCTCCCTGTGTCACAAATTGAAGGCGTGTCTTTTACGGTCAGTCTTCAGCTCAAAGGTAAGTGAGTGGTTTATTATGGTGTTGAACACTTTTTTTGAAAATAATCTTTCTTCAGTGAACTTTTAAAACCTGTTAGGAGCAGCATGGTGGTTCAGTGGTTATCACTGTTGCCTCTCAGGTGACTGTCTGTATGGAGTTTGTACGTTCCCCCTGAGACTGTATGGGTTTCCTCTGGTTGCACTGATTTCCTCCCACAGTCCAATAGCATGCAGATTAGGTGGATTGGCCATGCTAAATTGCCCTCAGTGTACAGGAATATACAGGCTAGGTGATTAACCATGGTAAATCTGGAGTTATGGACATAGGGTGGGGAGGTTGGTCTGAGTTGGGATACTCCTCGGAGGGTCTGTGCAGATTCACTGTGCTGAATGGCCTCTTTGCACACTGTGGAGATTCTATGATTCTGTTGGAAATTATAGATATGTTAAAACTTTCAAAACCTGGTGACTGTTCCATAAGAATATCTTGGACAAGCTGCCTTGGTTTAAATAGAAGCTGAGAGTCTTTAACAAACTTGAAACATTTTAAACATATGAAAAAAAACATTGTGATAGTTCCACAAAATGCATCCGACTCTTTGCCATGCTAATATTACATGATTTCCCTTCCATTCTCTGCTACTTTGGAACTTCACTGGAATGATTCTGGGTGAATCAGAAGGTTGATCCAACCCCATCCTCCTTCAGTTTTCAAATGTGCAGAAACAAAATGTTCATAAGGATCTGATTTACAATTGTTACTATACCACTAACAAAAAATGCCTAAGGCGCAAGAGCTAATCCTTCAATTTGGAATTTGCCTAAAGATTAATTTTCCAAATTGATGTTGCCTTCAATAGAAGTGAAACAAGTGATCATTCAGACTGGTATCAATAATGCATTTTCTACTTACATTATACATAGGTTCTTTGTTTTTTTTGTGGTTATTTCTTAACTTGAGCAAGTAGTGTTCATTGTTACACATTTAGCTTAACACTAATAATCTTTCTCTTCTGACCAAAAAATGAGAAATGGTTCAGTTTGAATGAACTTGTTCTACCTTAAGGACGGACACCATTTCTACCTCAGTTATGATTAGTTAAGGCTGAGTGTTTCAGTATTCAAGTGATAAAATACACTCCGTGTATTCCCACACTATATAGGGAGGAGTCTACTTTAAACCACATTCTTCTTTCAGAATTATTCCCTTTTTATCTGTCTCTATTTAAACGTATGGTGAGTCAGTGGCATAATGTTAATGTCTTTTGACTGGTAATCCAAAGGCTAGTATGTTCAAGTCCTACTATGCCAGCCGATTAAATTAAATTAAATTAAATTAATACAGGCAGACGGCAGGTTACAAACAGGTTCCATTCCTGAGAATGTTTATAAGTTGATTTGTATGTACAAATCAGTTCAATATATAATATTTATCTGTAAGCAAACATTCAGGTCAGATCCTTAAAGTTATTAGTACAATGGGATCTTGTTCATAAGTGTGAGCATCCCTAAGTTGGATGTTCATACTTTGGAGATCTCCTATAAGTGTGTTTCATGTGGGAAATTGCTGCCAGTCCGTAATTGCTCTTGAGAAAATGGTGACGGCTGCTTTCTTGGATTGCTGCAATCCTCAGGGTGAAGGTATGCTTACAGTGCTGTTAGGGAGTTCGCAGCAATATAGAAAAACTGGCAATATAGTTCCAAGTCATTATGCAGTGATTTTGAGGGGAACTCAGTGATGGTGATTGGTGATCTTCACAATTTGGTGGTGAAACCTAAGCAAAATTATCTGGAGTAGAGCATTAACTCATTACTTTCTCAAATCTTTCAGATATGACCCCATTTTGTGACTTGAAAATTGTCACGACTCCTCATTGAACTGGGTTTAGGGGCTGAGTAGAGGCCTGGTTGAGGAGTGGTGGGAGGGGGGTGGGCGGGTGGGGTGGATGCAGCTGTCGTTACTCTGATAGAGTTCCACAGTGGCTATTGTTGAATTAACTTGCAGCACCAAAATCTCAGCCCACGACACCAGTTGGGTTCCGACCCCCACTTTGAGTACCCCTGCATTAACCACTGTAAGCATCTTTTGTGTTGTAATAAGTTCTCAAACACGTTATGCAAGGAAGGATTGGTTCCAATTTAATATCATTAAGATTTATCTAGAAATAAACAGTTAATTTAGGGATTTGTAGATTCATGTGCATTTACAGAGAAAAGAGAAAGCTATCTTGTCTCTCTGTTTCTTTTTTAGTTTGTGTTCACTTCAAACTTATTCTTCATGTGTGAGCATGACAATATTACGAGCAGATGAAGTTGTCATCTCTCATCTGGTTACCTCTCTTCTCGCTCCATTTTAATTGACATGTTAGTTTTACTGACTTTGTTTCTAATACTTTGTGTTTCTTATTATTTTTATTTCTAGTCCCATTATTTCCTTCAAGGTCTCTTTTGTTTGATCCAAACAATACTTCCTCCTCAAGATTGCTACTGTACACTCTATTGTCTCTCCATCATACTTACTTTCTTCCTCATTCCCTTCACAAGGGTGATTTTTTTGATCTGATTTCCCATATGTGCTAACTAACCCTTGCCGGAAGCATGGTGACTCTCCGGTTAATCTCACCACTAATCACCTGTCTTTAATGAGAAAGCAGCTCCGGTTCTCTAGGACTGTGGCAACTTTACCACCACCGTGAACCAACTGCAATTTCCATATTTGCATTTGAGTTTAAAGTTACCTGCAGTACTGTGCTAACAGCTAGTCTGGAACTTGGAGCAGGAGGCTTTCCTCTGGCTGAGACACATTTTAAATTCACAAAATCATAGAATGGTTACAGAAAAGAAACAGACTTCAAATCCATGCTGGCACACTCTTCATGTGATCCGGGTCACGTTGTTTCCCCTTATTTTGATTTTTGTGTAGAAGACATACCTGTATAATTTTCTGCATTGTTGGGTAAATGTCAGTGTTGTGGCTGTACTGGTACGGTTTGACTAGAAGCATGATGAATTCTGGAGCACAAGTCTTCAGTGCTGTTGCTGGGAGGTTGTTGGGGCCCATAGCTTTTGCAGTGCCTTCAGTCATTTTTTTAATATCACTTGGAGTGTATCAAATTGGCTGAAGAGTGGTGTCCATAACCTGGCACTTCTAGCTGGAGATTAGTTGAAAACATTTCAGCTTTACCATTTGCATTGATGTGCTGGGTTTCCCCATCATTGAGAATAGGGACCTTTGTGAAGCCTTCTCCAGCGAGTTGTTAAATTATCCACCACCATTTATAACTGAATATGGTCAAACTGATGAGCTGAGATCTGATCTATTGGTTGTGGAATCACTCAGTCCTGTTTATCACTTACTGCTTATGATATTTTGGCTAAGGAGAGGTGTTTTAGCTGCACCAGAATGATTTCTCATTTTTAGGTATTGCTTTGTGCTGGTTCTGTCATACCATCCTATTCTTTGTATTAAATCAGGGTTGAAACCCTAGCTTAATGGTAATGGTAGAGTGACAGAGATGCTGGGCCATGAGTTTGAAAATTGTGATGGGAATACAATCCTGCTGCTGATGGCCCTCAGCTCTATCTGGATCCTGAATTGTTAGATATGGTCAAAGTCTAATCCATTTGTAATAGTGCTAAACAACAAATGGGAGAGTATCCTCTGCACGTACAATATAGTTAATCTGTACAAGGAATTCACTCCTACTGATACTATCATGATGGATACATCCACAGCAGGTAGATTAGTAAGGATAAAGTTAATTACTGGTATGTCTTACTCTCGTGTTGGCTTCCTCACCACCTGCCACAGGCTCAGTCCAACAGTTATGTCCTTAAGGGCTAGACCAGCTTGGTCACTGATGCTGCTATCAAGCTGCATGCTTGGTGATGGACATGGAAGTACATTTTGTGCTCTTGCCACCCTCAGTGCTTCTGTGGTCATTATCAGCAGACTGTTTCCTTGCTCATGTTTGACTTGATACTTTAAGACTTGGTGAGGTGTAGAGTCAATATTCAGGACTCACCAGTAATCTTATGCAAGGAACTAAATAATTGAAAGAAAAAATGTCACGGCTATGGAGAAACAGCAGGGAGCATGGGACTAGTAATATGAAAATTACTAAATGGTTTACTGTGCTGTATCATTCTCTGGCTCTCTGTAATTTTCCACCCCTGAGAGTAAGCAAACAAACAAAATAATATGTTAGCTTACAAAAGCAAAATGCTGTTAAGTTTGGAAATCTGAAATGAAGACGAAAAATGCTAAAAATACTTAGCATGTCTGACAGCATCAATAGAGAAAAAAAATCATCTTTCAGATCTATGACTTTTATCAGCCCTGAGAAAAATCGGATATGTAATAATTTTGAGCAAGTGCAAGAAGGTGTGGCTGGGAGATCAAGGGACCAGAAGATGTCTGTGTTGGTATGAAAGATGTCATAGCTAGCAGCCACACAAACAAACCAATGAAGTAAATGGGAGGGGAAAAAAACCAGATAAAGTGAATTTGGAAGTTGTGATTTAACATCATTGAAATCAGTATTGTGCTCAGACAAAAGACAAGCTGCTGTCAAATCTGCTGAGTATTTCTGGTATTTCCTGCACTTGTTGATTTTTATCTCGGTCATACAAGGCCATAAGACCTAGGAACAGAAATTAGGCCATTCAGCCCACTGTGTCATCGCCGCTATTTAATCATGACTGTTAAGTTTCTCAACTCCATTCTCCTGCTTTCTCCCCGTAACCCTTGATCCTCAAGGGCCAATCTATCTTAGTCTTAATTATACTCAATGACCTGGCCTCCACAGCCTTCTGTGAATTCCATAGATTCACCACTCCTTAGTTGAAGAAGTTTCTCCTTATCTCCATTCTAAAAGGTTTTCCCTTTAGTCTAAGGCTATGCCCTCAGGACCTAGTCTCTCTGACCAATGGAAACATCTTCCCAAAATCTACTCTGTCCAGGCCATTCAGTATTCTGTATGTTCCAATTAGATCACCCATCATCCTTCTAAACTCCATCGAGTCTCAACCCAGAGTTCTCAAATGTTATTCTCATGAACCTCCTCTGAGCAGGCTCCTGGGCGAGTACATCCTTCCTAAGAAAAGGGGTCCAAAACAATGTACAATAGGCAAGAAGCATCTCACACTGAATGGGCTGTGAAGTCTGTGGTCTGGGTTTCCATAAGAGTTGGCAGACAGGTACCAGCCCTTTTGTAAACGCAAAGGTAGGACATTGTGTCTCTTTTTGTGGGATATGGGCATCGCTGGAATAAGAACATAAAAAATGGGAACAGGCCATTCGGCCCTTCAAGCTAGTTCTGCAATTCATCAAGAGTTGGCTGATCTGCCGTAGGCATCCGCTCCTGTTTCATGTCAGCTAATCAGAGCCCTCAACTCTGTGGTATTTCAAAAATCTATCTGATTCCTCTTTAAATATTTTCAACAATCTAGCATTCACAAGAGATGTTCACTCTGTCTGGCAGAGATAATTCCTTTGCATCGCAATTTTTAATGTGTGCCCCCTTATTCTATAATTATGTCCCTTAGTTTGATATTCCTCCATGAGTGTATGTTCTCAATGTCTACTATGTCAGGCCCTTTTAGAATTTTGTTTCTTTGATTTATTTATTATTGTCACATGTACCAAGACACAGTGAGAAATGTTTGGTTTGCATGCTGTACGGGCAGTTTGTACCATACGAAGTGTATCAGGATAGCAGGACAGACTGCAGAATAGTGCTACAGCTGCAGAGAGGGAGACCAGAGTTAACACTTGAGAGGTTTGTTCAAAAGTCTGATAGCAGCAGGGAATCTGTTTGTACATGCATTCCCACTTCTTTATCTTTTGCCTGACAGGAGAGGATGGAAGAGAGTATAATATCATGTCTCATTCGTCCATACACTAGTAAATAAAGGCTTAAACTATTTAGCTGTTTTTGATAAGTCAACCCCTCCTCTCCAGAAATCAGCCTAGTGTTTCTCTTTTGAACTGGTTCCAATGGTAATACATTTTTCCTTAAATATGATTTAATAAAGTTGTACCTGATATCTAGATGTGGCCTCATGTACAATTGTAATGAGTCTTCCATGTTTTTAAACTCCAAGCCGTAGAAATAAAGGTTAGAATTCTATTTCCCTTGTTAATTACTTGCAGTACTGTATACTAAGTGTTTGTGTTTCATGCATAAATACTCAGATCTCTTTGTGCTGCACTTTTTGAAAGCCTTCTACATTTAAATAATAGCTTTTTGGTGATCTTGCCAAAATGCATCCCTTCTTATGTTCCTACATTAAACTCCATCTGCCCAGGATTTCATACATTCATTCTACCTGTCTGTACCCCTTGCTAATTTTTTATATCTTCATCACAAGTTGCCCTGCCACCTATTTTTGTTTCATCAGTAATCTTGGATATGTTGCATTCTGCTCCTGCCTCCAAGTCCTTAGTATAAATAGTAAATAACTGAGGCCTTTGGACTAATCATTGTGGAACCACTCTGCCATATTTACATCTTTGAGTAGACTTGTTGCTCAGGTTGAAGATAAGAATGTAAGTTAGCTCACTGAACTTGAAGGTTCATTTTCAGACGCTTTGTCACCATGACTAGGTAATGTCATCATTGAGAGTCTCTGGTGAAGCACTGGTGGTATGTTCCGCCTGTCTACTTATAGGTCTTGGAAATGACATCACCCACCTTAAGAAACCAAGACCAATAAATAGAGAAGCAGGATATACCACCAGTGCTTCACCGGAGACTCTTTCCGATGCTGTTACCTAGTACAAAACATCTGAAAACAAAACTTCCAACTCAGTGAGCTAACTTACATCCATATTTGTATCAATCCAACCTGAAAAAGACCCATTAATCCCAACTCTATTTTCTGTGTGTTAACCAATCCCCAATCTATGGTAATACATTACTCCCAATTTTAAAAGGTCCCATCTTGTGCAATAACTTTATATGTGACATCTAATTGAACGCCTTCTGGGAATCCAAATGCATTATATCAACAAGTTTTTTTTCAACTCTGCTTCTTCAGTAATCAAAGAACCACAGCAAATTAGTCCAGCATGATTCCCCTTTCACAAAACCATGCTGACTCTGTTGATTGCATTAGCTATTCTTTTGGATGGCTCAGTGGCTAGCACTGCTGCCTCACAGCACCAGGGTCCCAGGTTCGATTCCAGCCTCGGGCGACTGTCTGTGTGGAGTTTGCACATTCTCCCCGTGTCTGTGTGGGTTTACTCCGGGTGCTCTGGTTTCCTCCCACAGTCCAAAGATGTGCAGGTCAGGTGAATTGGCCATGCTAAATTGCGCATAGTGTTAGCTGCATTAGTCAGAGGGAAATGGGTTACTCTTCAGAGGGGCAGTGTGGACTATTTTCCCCACAGTAGATAACTAGTCTATAGTTTCCTGCTTTCTTTTTCCCTCCCTTCTTAAACAGAGGCACCTCTGTTTAATTAGTGGTTTTCTAATCTGCTGGAATCCTCCTGGAATGCAACAAGTCCTGAACACAAAATGTTTATTGACAGCAATGATCCAATGATATTTGCCAACTGTACATGCTCACCTCCATTCACACTGCACATTTAAAAAGCTGATACTTTAAAAGATTACAATTAATAGTTACTTAACCCTTGTTTCTATTAACCAATGTATACTTTTGTTCAATAATTTCATTTTTTGCTAATTATTTGTCACTTTTTAAAAATAAAAGTGGGGAGGTGGTATGCTACTGCTTCTAGGTTAATGTACTGGACAGTCCAGGCATGCTCTTCAACATGTTGAAAACGTTTATTTAAGTGACTCTATGCCCAAAGGAATATCTAGAGCAAGATCTTAAACTTAATACTGCACAGGATATAGGACCACTGAAGTGTGACACATTTGCATACAGCACATACTTTCAATACGTAAAGGAATAGGAATGTATGCTTAAGTTGACAGGAAGTGCATCCAAACCTAAGAATTTTAATATACAATTTATAAGTGTATAGAACATATATGCCCTCCTTACCCATCATCTTGCAGTACTAAACAGATGGAGTTTACAAGCTGAAACATCTTGCTGTTCTTCTGACATTTATGCATACCTTGTAGAATTGTGACCAAATCTATACACTTTGTGGTCTAACTAATTCAGTTTCAAGATCCATTAGTTTGGTAGAACAAGTCTGCTTTCTACATCCCCATCTTATTTGCCATCTTAATTACTTCATTACATTACACAGACTTTAACCTAGCATAGTCTAAAGTTAATTATTGTGTTTTTTGAAGCATCTCGTTCTAATTCTAATCTGTTACACACGTATGCATCTATTAATACGATACGTAATTTATACAGCTATTTTTGTAAATGTTTAAACCACTTGGATTGTGATGCAAATGCAAGAATGTCAAATTTGCCAATAATGTTAACACACAGCATAACTTTGCAGGTGGACATATAATCTTATGCAAATAAGCAATATTCGGCAAATGAAATCTTCCGTGACCTTAACCCTAGTTTTCAGGGTGAGAAACACTTTTCTTTCACTGCTGATGATCCATTACAAAATTGTTATAGTTCGCATGAAGGATTATTCTCACAGGGCAGGAAATGTGTTTTGACATCAGAATCCTGATCATATAATCAGATTCACATCTCAACCCTCTTACTCTGCATAGTCAATGGAATGATGACTCAAGGGCAAATATACCATCCAGTTAAGGGTTGTGAGCAGTCTTTTGAAGTTGAATAGTGTCCTCTTCTGATACAGGCAACAAGCAAAAGAAGTGCATATGGGAGATGCCCTTTCATTGCTTTTCACACATTTCTAAAATTGAAACGGTCACAGCAACTGGATCATAATTTTGGTAAAGTAGCTTGGGGGTTTGTTGAGCCCTGGCCTGTGTGCTTGAGACTGTGGTCAGTGGGTATCTGCTGGCCTTTACCTGCACTTCTGGGTGGATAGCCATCACGCTATCCTCCCTTCTCCCTTACAAATGGGATGGAAGTGAGAAAATACAACCTGATTGACACCAGGAAACTTTGAGCCTGTCTGTGTTTGTCACTACTTCTCTACTACTTTCCAATATCCAACCTGAGAATGTTAACTTGTTCTGTAGAAATGCTAACTGAGCATTGTCACACTTTTTGTTTGTTTTTAACACTTACCCAGTCACAGTCAGTTTAATTAAAGGTGTTACAAGTTGGCCTTTATTAAATGATCCTGAAAATTAAATAAAACTGTATCATTGTCTCCTTCAATCTGTATGATTCTCAAAATTGTTCAGGAGATGTGTCCATTTCATTTAATTCACTTTTATTGACTATGATTTACTTAAACCGTGTGTAATAGAAATCAACTGTGTAAGGCTTCCATGTGTTCAAAGGTTTGTATTTAGTTTGTGTGCTTGATCCCACACATAAGAAACGGACCTTAACAGACCCTAGATAGAACTTACATCAGATGCAAAATGAAAACGCTAAATCATAGACAGTGTCTGAATACTTAGAAAATCTCAATGTTAAATCACAAACAGAATCACAATTCGCAGAACATAAATGTGAATTTAAATCACACATGATACCATTACAAAATCATGTAAAATATTACACAACCTCAGACCACAACTGCAGTGTTGTATCCAGCTCAGATGTTTTTGGTTATAGATGTGCTGAAGTATTTATTTTTAAACTGTTATTTTTCTAATATAATTTCAGATTCAATGGGGAGCATGTTCTCTGGTGCTAACGGGCAATGTAATCATCTTTGCCACCATTCTGGGATTTTTTATGGTTTTTGGCACGAACGATGACTTCAGCTGGCAGCAGTGGTGAGAGATACACATGCCAACAGTTGCTGGAGGGGAGAATGTTTGCATTCTAGAATTCATCCAAAAAAAGACTGCAATAACATCAACTAACGACCAACGCCAGATATGCTGAGTTGTTACGTTTTCCATTGACATTTGATAGTCTGCACTAGTGTGCATTTATAAGTGACTGCATCCTTCTTTGTTAGCCTAAATATTATCTTCATATCAAGATAGTTTGATTTTGCAATTCCTACTGGTGCAACATTAATAACCATATCAAAAAATTGACAAAATCAATTGCAACTTTGTAAGAAATTTTTTGAGAAGAAACAACTGTTTGATTTGTTATTTTGTTAGCTTTGACGCAAAGCTTTTATAAACTAACAAAAGTGATTTATTCTCTTTTAAATCAAAGTATTTGCTGCCTTTTGTGTTTCAGTGTATACACGTGGTGCTTGTATGTACAGTAAGATTTTAGTGCGAGATTGTAAATTTGGTTCCAGTGTTGCAAGCTGTATTATAATTGACCTTTTACTGTGTACTTTTTTTAATGCAAAAATTCAGTATCAAGTCTGAAAACTGAAACTAGTATATTGTACTTGTGTTTTCAGTTGGTGAATTGATTATTGTTGTCGTCATCATTCTCAGCATATTTATGAAAGGAAGTGTTAATCAGTGTGTCCAGTAAAGTTGCTAAAATATAATTTTAAGAATTGTACTGATCTTATTGATAATTGTGACTTGTGTTCTATGCATCTTAAATATCTTATTTCTGTATATTTTTAATATGTCCTGAAATTATAATAGTTTTGTAAACTTTGAAAGTGTGAATGTCAATGAGAGAAGGTTTAGGGTAACCCCCTTAGTTACCCAAGCTCAATTTTGAAACTGATCCACTTAGTACCATAACTTAGTACCATAGCTCGTCCCTTTACTAAAACCCTACAGCCAAAGAAATTCCTCAAGTTTCCTAACCAGTTCTTCAAAACTCCTTTTCTTCTAGTAAGCTAATTTTTGTATTTTGATATGTATCATGTAGTTTGAATGCGCCTTCTGTCTGTCTTTATTTTACCTGATTAATAAGTTAACACTCCTGAATTTCTCTCTCTGTTCAACGTTCATGCATCCATTCTAAATTTACTTCTATTTTATGTAAATCTCTGCTTCCAACTCCTATCCATATGTCCAAGTCATTGATATGGATTGTGATGTAAACAGCTAAGGCTCAAGGCTGATCCTGGTGACATCTCTTTGCCAAGCCTGTCAGCCTGAGAATGACCTGTTTTCTGCTTGTTAACAAATTCTCAATCCATGCTAGTATATTACCTGCATCTCAATGGTTCTAAATTTGTTTACTAACCTCTTAGTTTGGGCTATAACTGAAAGGATTCTGAAAGTCTACATCCACTGATGGTCCTTATCTATTCTGCTAGTTACTGCCTCAGAGCTCCAAGAAGTTTGTCAAACATGGTTTTCCTTTCATAAATCCATGTCAATTCTGTTCCATCCTATAATTATTCTTACAAGATGAGTTATCACATCCTTTCTAACAGATTGCAGCATTTTCCCAGTTACCAATGTAACTTTACCTCTCCATTCTTAAATAGTGAGGTTATATTTGTTATTTTCCAATCTGCAGGAGCCATTATGGAATCTACCATTGGTGTAGAAATGATGTTGATGCATGGATGTTGGTATAAGCATCTGCCCTGTCACAACTGGGACCCAGGGAGATAGTGAGGAAAGAGGTTGCTCTGAGACCGGTACAGTTGAGAAAAGAAGCAAGTCAAATAGTCAGGCCAGGCAGGGACAAAGCAGAGAACAGGGTAGGACTGATAAATTAAACTGTATTTATTTCAATGCAAGGGGTTGAACAGGGAAGGCAGATGAACTCAGGGCATGGTTAGGAACATGGGACTGGGATACCAAAGCAATTACAGAAACATGGCTCAGGGATTGGCACAACTGGCAGCTTAATGTCCCAGGATACAAATGTTACAGGAAGGACAGAAAGGGAGGGAGTGGCAGTTTTGATAAGGGATAGCATTACAGTTGTACTGAAGGAGGATATTAGATTAGATTACATACAGTGTGGAAAAAGGGCCCTTCGGCCCAATAAGTCCACACTGACCCTCTGATGAGCAACCCTTCCAGACCCATTGCCGTATACCTAACACTATGGTCAATTTTAGCATTGCCAATTCACCTAATCTGCACATCTTTGGACTGTGGAAGGAAACCCACACAGACATGGGGAGAATCTGCAAACTCCACACAGACGGTTGCCCGAGGTGGGAATTGAACCTGGGTCTCTGGCGCTGTGAGGCAGCAGTGCTAACCATTGTGCCACTCAGATATTCTCAGAAATACATCCAGGGAAGTGTGGCGGGTGTATGTCCCAGAGATGATTTCTGAAACAATCTGCAAAAATCTAATCACAGATCATTCAGGGAACAGCTCTGGGGCACCCACACCCACCAACCCCATCGCTCCATGCTGAACACCTCAATTCCCCCTCTCATCCATGAAGGACATACAGGTCCTGGGCCTCCTCCACCGATACCTGGAGGAAGAAGGCCTCATATTCCACCTTGGGATCCTGCGACCACACAGGATCAATGTGGATGTCAACAGCTTCCTCATCTTCTCTCCCCCCACCCCCATCCCCATCCCATTCCCAAGCCTCCAACTTGGCACCGCCCTCCTTACCTGTTCATCACTGACTTATCACCTTCTCCCTCACCTTAACCCACCTATCGCTCTCTCAGCTACCTTCCCCTCGCCCCGCCCCGCCCCACCACTGCTATTTATCTCTCAGCCACGGCCCACAAGCCTCATTAGTGATGAAGAACTTATGCCTGAAACATCGATTCTCCTGCTCCTTGGATGCTGCCTGATCTCCTATGCTTTCCCAGCAACACACTCTTGACCCTGCATTGATTCTGCGAGAGCAGTCTACTATATTAGGCATACTGCATCAAAAATGTTGAGGATGGGAATCTGTTATGTCCATAGACAAGTACGCAGCCTGTCTTCTCTTCTGCCTTAGCCATAAAGTGGAGGCTGTGATCAGATATTTTTAATTAGTTTAATTTTGTAGTTCATGTGGATGCCTTTGCTGGTTTATGCTTGCTGTTTAATGATGTAGAAGATGGTTTATTATAGCACTTGAATATATAATTCCATTAAGACTCTATTTGATGATCTGGAAACTAATAACAGTTTGTTCCTGGTAACAAATGACAGCTCTTGATGGCACCTGGATCCAAATCCTGGAACTCCCTCTCCAGTAGTCCTGTGGATGTATCAACAAGGACTGCTTCAAAAATACCGACCATCATCGTTTTCTCAAAGGCAATTAGGGATGAGCAACACAATGAATGCTAGCCTGAAGCTCGCACTGCATGAAAGAATTTTAAATGTCACTTCTATTCTGACTGGTTCAAGCATTTGCCCTCTCTGAGAGTTATTGCCCTCACTGGTTCTCATTGTCCCTCCCAATGGGCTATAGTTGTATTTTCCCAGGGGTGGCTTTTGCTCAGGTGCTGCTTAGTCAGTTTTCGAATTTTGGATCTTTTCATGACAGAACTATGCTCCATGAAAACTGAAAGAACCGTGAATGCTGTAAATCAGGAACACGAACAGAAATTGCTAGAAAAGCTCAACAGGTTTAGCAGCACCTGGGAGATAAATCAGAGTTAATGCTCCTCAGAATACAGGACTGTGTTCCAATTAGCTTCCACTAGTGAACCCGACTCTGATTAGCCTGTCCTTGAGGGTACCAGCCTCCGATTTGCTCTTGCACAAAGGGCCAAAGCGTTGATAGGTCACTTCCCTGAGAAAGTCTAGCTGGTGATTGAACATAAGAACAAGGAACAGGAGTAGGCCCTCTGGCCCTTCCAGCATGCTCTGCCATTCAACAAGATCATGGCTAGTCTTTTCATGGCCTCAGCTCCACTTAGCCACTCTCTCAATTTAGGTAAAGGGGCAGTACAAAGAGATCTGGGTGTTCTTGTACACCAGTCAATGAAGGTAAGCATGCAGATACAGCAAGTAGTGAAGAAGGCTAATAGCATGCTGGCCTTCATAACAAGAGGGATTGAGTATAGAAGCAAAGAGGTTCTTCTGTAGCTGTGCACGGCCCTGGTGAGACCACATCTGGAGTATTGTGTACAGTTCTGGTCTCCACATTTGAGGAAAGACATTTTGGCTATTGAGGCAGTGCACTGTAGGTTCACGAGGTCAATTCCTGGAATGGCGGGACTACCTTATGCTGAAAGACTGGAGTGACTGGGCTTGTATACCCTTGAGTTTAGAAGACTGAGAGGGGAACTGATTGAGACATATAAGATTATTAAAGGACTGGACATTCTGGAGACAGGAAACATGTTTCTACTGATAGGTGAGTGCCGAACCAGAGGATACAGCTTAAAGATACGAGGTAGACCATTTAATACAGAGATGAGAAACTTCTTCACCCAGAGCGTGGTGGCTGTGTGGAATGCTCTGCCCCAGAGGGCAGTGGAGGCCCAGTCTCTGGATTCATTTAAGAAAGAGTTGGATAGAGCTCTCAAGGATAGTGGAATCAAGGGCTATGGAGATAAGGCAGGGTCAGGATACTGATTAAGGATGATCAACCATGATCATATTGAATGGTGGTGCAGGCTCGAAGGGCAGAATGGCCTACTCCTGCACCTATTGTCTATTGTCACCATACCCTTAATTCCTTTATTGTTCTAAAAAATCTTCCTTAGCTTTAAAAATATTTACTGAAGTACTGTCAACTACTTCACTGGGCAGGGAATTTCTTAGATTTACAAACCTCTGGGTGAAGAAGGTCCTTCTCAGTTCAGTCCTAAATCTGCTCCCCCCAGTTTTGAGTCTATGCCCTGTTGTCCTAGTTTCCCTGCCAGTGGAAATATCCTCTCTACGTATATTTTATCTATTCCCTTCATAATTTTATATGGTTCTAATTGATCGCCCTCATTTTTCTAAATTCCAATAAATATAATCCCAGTCTATTCAGTCTCTCCTCATAAACCAACCCCCTCAACTCCAGAATCAACCTAGTGAACCTCCTGTGCACCCCTCTAGTGCCAGTACATCCTTTCTCAAATAAAGAGACCAAAACTGCGCACAGTGCTTCAGGTGTCACCTCACCAACACCCTATATAGCATCACTTGCCTGCTTTTAATCTCAATCCCTTTAGCAATGAAAGATAATGTTCCATTTGTGTTCCTTAGTTACTTGGGGTGTACAAAGTTAAAAATCACACACCAGGTTATAGTCCAACAGATTTAATTGGAAGCACTAACTTTCAGAGTACTGCTCCTTCATCAGGTGAAGAACTACCTGATGAAGGTGCAGCGCTCCAAAAGCTAGTGCTTTCAATTAAACCTTTTGGACTATAACCTGGTGTTGTGTAATTTTTAACTTTGTACACCCCAGCCCAACACCAGCACCTCCAAATCATTCTCAACATAGCTTTTAACAATGAGTGTCAGCTCAGCTAATGTACTGAAGTTGTGAAGTTAAATTCTGTCTGCATCCCAATGTTAGGTCATACTGATTCTAAAGTGGGAGTTACAGAATCTTACCTGGATTTATATAATTTTTGAGCAAAATATAATTCTGATATTGGAATTTATCTCCACACTCTCCATCTGTATTCTAAATGCAACCATTCCGTGGTCACTCCTTCCAAGATGATGTGTAACTATGAGGTTTTTTTTTCTTTTTTTTGTTTTTTTTCCCCCAGCACCCATGATGTGTGTGTGCAGTTGTTAGACACAAAGTGCATGAATCTTTATTCAATTTCCACCACCAGGAAGATAGGAAAACACCCGAGTGGCCTGTGACAAGCCACCTCAAAGGGAAATGCTGTGTGATCAAACAGTGAAGGGGAGGGCAGGGACTAAATCAAAAATAGAGTTGGAGGGGGAAATAATGCACTCCAATCTCCTGTTTATTTTTTTTTGAACAGTGAAGGGGAGGGCAGGGACTAAATCAAAATAGAGTTGGAACTATGAGGTTATTAATTGTTGCTGTCTCATTACACAGCACCAGATCTAGGACAGCTTGCTCCCTGTCGGTTCCGTTACATATTGGTCATGGAAACTATCTCTCGCCCTCTCACCAGCGTACTCAGTTCTGATTGGTTCCCCGGTGGACACGCCCCCCACCCGTGAGGACGCGGCCTCGGATTGGTCTACCCCTACCCGTGAGGACGTGGCCTCTGATTGGCCGGCCCTCTGGATGCCCATCGCTGATTGGTGTGAGCTGTTGGGCCGGGACGCGGCCTCGGATTGGTCTACCCCTACTCGTGAGGACCTGGCCTCTGATTGGCCGGCCCTCTGGATGCCCATCGCTGATTGGTGTGAGTTGTTGGGCCGACCCCGCCGGTTGGTTGGTTGGTTGGTTGGTTGTCGGTTGCCGGGGCGGGGGGGGAGAGAGTGGAAGCTCCGTGCGGCGGGTTCCCCTGGCGGCTGGCGAAGCCGCTGGTCGCGAGCATGGCGCTGAGCTCGGCGATGCCGGCCCGCGGGCTGCACGCGACGTGCCTGGCGGTGATGGTGCTGTCCGGGGTGCACCTGGCCGTGACTCTGCTCTACTACCTGGACATGCACGTCTACAGCGGGCGGATGGTGCGGCGCTTCGGCAGCTTCCTGGTGGTGGACGGGGTCGGGGTCGGCACCGCGGAGGGCCCACTCGCCAACAACACCAACAGCAGCAGCAGCAGCGTCGAGGACCACACTCCCCGGGGTCCGCCGCCATCGCCGTTACAGCCGTGCCCGGATACCCCGCCGCACCTCGGTAAGCGGGACCCTCGGGGTGGGAGGACGGACGGTTGTGGTTTGATTTATTTCTGCTGCCTCTTTTTTTTTATTCGGTGCTCCGGAAAAAAAAACGAAATCGGGACATCGAGTTTACAGAGCTTGCGGCTAGACAGTCACTTCTTGCTGTGGGGGGGGGTTTCCTCTCTCTCTCTCTCTCTCTCTCCCCCTCCGAGATTACAACTACGTCTCTGCCGCTTGTTTTATTTCTGTAATGTTGGTTTTCGGGCATCTCCAAACTTGGCTCCACTTCAATGATCCTCTTCCACCGCCCGCCTCCACTATCCCTTTTCAAAATCCAGTCACCTCACCCTCCGACTCAAATCGATTGCTGCACCCCTCAATTCCTTCCTCAAGGTTTTAGGGAGGAAGCAGGAGAATGGCTTTGAGAAACATATCAGCCATGATTGAATGGTGGAACAGACTCAGTGGGCTAACTCTGCTCCTGTATCTTATCATTACAGTCTCCCAGTTTTTCAATCACTCTCTCATCTGTTCTGATGATTCAGCAGTCTACTTGAGCACTTTTATGTCTTCTGTTTAGATTAGATTAGATTACTTACAGTGTGGAAACAGGCCCTTCAGCTCAACAAGTCCACACCGACCCGCCGAAGCGCAACCCACCCATACCCCTACATTTACCCCTTACCTAACACTACGGGCAATTTAGCATGGCCAATTCACCTGACCCGCACATCTTTGGACTGTGGGAGGAAACCGGAGCACCCGGAGGAAACCCACGCAGACACGGGGAGAACGTGCAAACTCCACACAGTCAGTCGCCTGAGTCGGGAATTGAACCCGGGTCTCAGGCGCTGTGAGGCAGCAGTGCTAACCACTGTGCCACTGTGCCGTTTACTTCACCTGAAAATTCCCAGTCGGCATGGTGTAGAGACCTCCAACAAATTCTGTTCATTTTATGTAGTTCTGTCGCCCTGTTCTCCCCTTTCAGTATTTCGAAGGGGCTGTACCCTTTATGGTTCATGCCTCAATCATCGTTAACACACCTTCCCTTCCTGATAGCATCGTTCCATGCAAGTGCAGCAGATGTTCTCCTTGTTCTTTCACCACCTCCTTTCTCACTGTCCAACACCCCAAACACTCCATCACATTAAATCCGCATATTGCTTATACCTTTTTTAGTTTAGTACACTTCATTTGCTATCCGTGATGTGCCTTCTGACATGCTGTAACAATGACGTGGTGGTGCCAGCATTGGACTGGGGCGAGCAAAGGTAAAGGTCTTGCAACGCCAGATTATAGTCCAACAGGTTTATTTGGAAGTACTAACTTTTGGAGCGCAGTTCCTTTGCAAGGTAGCTCATGGAACAGGATTGTAGGACACAAATTATAGAAAAGATAAATGATCCTACCCCACTAGCTACCTGACAAAGGAGCAGCGCTTCAAAAGTTTGTACTTCCAAATAAATCTGTTGGCTATAACCTGGTGTTGGGATTTTTAACATATGCCATAACAAAGCTAGATCTACTTGAAACACCCTGGGGAGACCAAATATAGACTTGGTAATTGGTGGGGCGCTATTCATTTTGCAAGCATGACCCTGAGTTTTTCTTTATTGTTCCTTATTGATTCCAGTTGCGACCTTTTCAGCTTGCAACAGTGTTCCAGTGAAACTCAGCACAAGCTCAAAGATCAGCACGTCCTCTTTGATCTTTGCAGTCTGTGGCCTTGTGATGTGATGTTAAGTTCAATAAGTTCAGCCATAATCTCTACCTCCAGCTTGTTCAATGTGTTTATGTATTTTGCTGTCTAGTTTCTTTCACTATCTCCACGTATTCATTCTGTTACGTTGTTTCTAAATTGATGTGTAATTGAAAGTCTTTCGTAATGACACCGAATACCACTTTACAGTTTTTGCATCATGATATTTTTGTTACTTCATCTCCTGTGCCCTGCTGCTGCTGCTCCTCGATCACAGCCTAGCCTTTTTGCTCTTCCTATCCCATACCTCTTTTCACAAAGGTAACACCTTGCATTCCTAACATTTTGCAACTGTGATGAAACATTAACTTGGTTTCTCTGTACCGATGCTGCCAAACCCAAGTTTCTCCAGCAATTAGAACAGTGTTTCACATTTTTTTTTGTTTTAATGTTTTTCGTTAGTCTCGAGTGTTCTGCTATGTTCTTTTACTTCCTGAATATATTTTTTAATGTCAGATGTTAGGCTAACTGGCCTAACGTCTCCTCTTACTTTCTGTTTTTCTGCTTTCTAGATAGAGGATGTCACATTTGTAGCTTTCTCGTCTGCATTCTTTCTGGAATTTTCTTTAGAAGATTAAAATTAATGCATCCAGCATTGTTGGAGCCACTATTTGAAGATGCAAGCCTAAGAAACCAGTCAGTTCTTTCCTATTATTTTGTTCCATTCTTGAATATTTTTTACTTTCATTACTGTCCTTCAGAAGTAATTGGGGGTGAGAGGACCACTGAAATTTGCGCAGCGTTATGTCAGGAGTTCCTCAATTCAGGTATTTTGTTTCAGTACATAAGAAACAAACGACAGGCAAAAGTAGACATTGGGCCACTTCAAACTGATGCAGGAAGCCTAGTGATGGGAGATAAGGAAATAGCAGGAGAAAATAACAAGTACTTTGCGTCAGTTTTCACAGTAGAAGACATGAGTAATATCCCAACAATTAAAGGGAGTCACGGAGCTGAGTTGAGTATGGTTGCCGTTACGAAAGAGATAGTGCTAAAAAAGTTAAAAAGTCTTGAAATTGATAAATCTCCTGGCCCTCATGGGATACACCCTAGAGTTCTGAGAGAGGTGGCTGAGGAAATAGTGGAGGCATTGGTTGAGATCTTTCAAGAGTCACTGGAGTCAGGAAAGGTCCCGGATGATTGGAAGATGGCTGTTGTAACCCCCTTGTTCAAGAAAGGATCAAGACAAAAGATGGAAAATTATAGGCCAATTAGCTTAACCTCGGTTGTTGGTAAAATTCTAGAATCCATCATTAAGGATGAGGTTTCTAAATTCTTGGAAGAGCAGAGTCTGATTAGAACAAGTCAACATGGATTTAGTAATGGGAGGTCATGCCTGACAAACCTGTTGGAATTCTTTGAAGAGGTGACAAGTAGGTTAGACCAGGGAAACCCAGTGGATGTGGTCTATCTAGACTTTCAAAAGGCCTTTGATAAGGTGCCACACAGGAGGCTGCTGAGCAAGGTGAGGGCCCATGGTGTTCGAGGTGAGCTGCTGGGATGGATTGAGGATTGGCTGTCTAACAGAAGGCAGAGAGTTGGGATAAAAGGTTCTTTTTCAGAATGGCAGCCGGTGACGTGCGGTATCCCGCAGGGTTCAGTGTTGGGGCCACAGCTATTCGCATTATATATTAATGATTTGGATGAGGGGACTGGGGGCATTCTAGCGAAGTTTGCAGATGATACGAAGTTAGGTGGACAGGCAGGTAGTACTGAGGAAGTGGGGAGGCTACATTAGGATCTAGACAGGTTGGGACAGTGGTCCAGGCAATGGCTGATGGAATTTAACGTGAGCAAGTGCGAGGTTTTGCACTTTGGCAAAAAGAATAAAAGTATAGACTACTTTCTAAATGGTGAGAAAATTAGTAAAGCCAAAGTACAAAGGGATCTGGGAGTGCTAGTCGAGGATTCTCTAAAGGTAAACATGCAGGTTGAGTCCGTGATTAAGAAAGCGAATGGAATGTTGTCTCATCTCAAGAGGGTTGGAATATAAAAGCAGAGATGTGCTACTGAGACTTTATAAAGCTCTGGTTAGGCCCCATTTAGAGTACTGTGTCCAGTTTTGGTCCCCACACCTCAGGAAGGACATACTGGCACTGGATCGTGTCCAGCGGAGATTCACACGGATGATCCCTGGAATGGCAGGTCTAACATATGAGGAACGGCTGAGGATCCTGGGATTATATTCATTGGAGTTTAGAAGATTAAGGGGAGACTTAATAGAGACGTACAAGATAATACATGGCTTGGAAAGGGTGGACGCTAGGAAATTGTTTCCATTAGGCGAGGAGACTAGGACCCGTGGACACAGCCTTAGAATTAGAGGGGATCAATTCAGAACAGAAATGCGGAGACATTTCTTCAGCCAGAGGGTGGTGGGCCTGTGGAATTCATTGCCATGGAGTGCAGTGGAGGCCGGGATGCTAAATGTCTTCAAGGCCGAGATTGATAGATTCTTGTTGTCTCGAGGAATTAAGGGCTACGGGGAGAATGCTGGTAAGTGGAGTTGAAATGCCCATCAGCCATGATTGGATGGCGGAGTGGACTCAATGGGCCGAATGGCCTTACTTCCACTCCTATGTCTTATGGTCTTATATCTTTGGGAGATTGCAAAAGAGAGGGTGAATCCTGTAACATCGATTTTATTTTGAGTTAAATTTGGTGACCTGATTTCCACGAGTTTGAGTATCAAAATCTTGTCAGATGACATTGATTTAAACAGTACCTTCCTATCTTTGTTTCTTTTGAGGTGATTGTTTCTGTTTGACATTTTAAAACATTTTTTAATTGGCTGCTGTTCATAGTCATAGAGATGTACAGCATGGAAACAGAGCCTTGGTCTAACCCGTCCATGCCGACCAGATATCCCAACCCAATCTCGTCCTACCTGCCAGCACCTGACCCATATCCCTCCAAACCCTTCCTATTCAAGTACCCACCCAGATGCCTTTTAAATGTTGCAAATGTATTCGCCTCCACCAGTTCCCCGGCAGCCCATTCCACCTTCTGCATGAAAAAGTTGTCCCTTGGGTCTCTCTCTTTTTGAATATATCTTTCCTCTCTCATCCTAAACCTATGCTCTCTTGTTCTGGACTCCCTCAACTCAGGATAAGTAGACAAAATCTTTTCCCTATCAACGACCTTCGTGATTTTTTAAACCTCTATAAGGTCACCCCTCACTTCCGACACTCCAGGGAAAACAGCCTCTCCCTATAGTTCAAATCCTCCAACCCTGGCAGCTTCCTTGCAAATCTTTTCTGAACCCTTTCAAGTTTCACAACATCTTTCCAATAGGAAGGAGACCAGAATTGCATGCAATATTCCAACAGTGGCCTAACCAATGTCCTGTAAAGCTGCAACATGACCTCCCAACTCCTATACTCAATACTTTGACCAATAAAGGAAAGCATACCAAACGCAGCCTTCACTATCCTATCTACCTGCGACTCCACTTTCAAGGAGCTATGAACCTGCCCTCCAAGGTCTCTTTGTTCAGCAACACTCCCTAGGACCTTACCATTAAGTGTATAAATCCTGCTAAAATTTGCTTTCCCAAAATGCAGCACCTCGCATTTACCTGAATTAAACTTCATCTGCCCCTTCTCAGCCCATCTGGTCCAGATCCTGTTATAATCTGAGGTAACAGTCTTTGCTGTCCACTGCACCTCTAGTTTTGGTGTTATCTGGTAACTTACTAACTATATCTCTTTTGCTCACATCCAAATCATTTATATAAATGATGAAAAGAAGTGGTCCCAGCACTGATCCTTATGTCACTCCACTGGTCACAGGCCTCCAGTCTGAAAAATAGTCCTCCACCATCACCCTCTGTCTTCAACCTTTGAGCCAGTTCTGTATCCGAATGGCTAGCTCTCCCTTTATTCCATGTGATCTAACCTTGCTAACCAGTCTCCCATGGGCAACCTTGTCGAACATCTTACTGAAGTCCATAAAGATCACATATAACGCTCTGCCCTCATCAATCCTCTGTTATTTCAAAAATCTCAATTGAGTTTGTGAGAGATCATTTCCCACGCACAAAGCCATGTTGACTTTCCCTAATCAGTCCTTGCCTTTCCAAATACATGTACATCCTGTCCCTCAGGGTTCCCTCCACCAATTTGCCCACCACTGACGTCAGACTCACTGGTCTGTAGTTCCCTGGCTTGTCTTTACCACCTTTCTTAAACAGTGACACCACATTAGCCAACCTCCAGTCTTCCAGTACCTCACCTGTGACTATCGAAGATGCAAATATTTCAGTAAGAGGCCCAGAAATCACTTCCCTAGCCTCCCACTGACTCCTAATTCCTTAGATCATTTAAATTGTTAGGTATGTGCATCAATGATCTCAGCCTTGGCTGCTTTCACTTAAGGTAAAAACAATGACTGCAGATGCTGGAAACCAGATTCTGGATTAGTGGTGCTGAAAAAACATAGCAGTTCAAGCAGCACAAGGTTTTGGAAATGGATGGTATGCTGTGTTTATTCCCCATCATTTTCTTTGCTGAATTTGCAAACATCACCTCAAGTGAAGCTTTGTTGTGGGACTGAGATCTCAGGATATAAATGGCCTGGAAATGGCAATGTAGGCACTCTGGATTATCCAGAAGAGCAGAGATGAATGGACAGAATAATTAGAGCTGTACCAAGCAGAAGTTGGTGAATATTTGAAGTGACTTGATTAGAATCCCCAAAGATGTTTGCATGCTAGAAAATGCACCCCATGTCCTCATAATTTCTTTTACAGGAAGTTCCCAGGTTATGAACGCCCGACTTACAAATATATGTTTAAAAATCCGAGTTACATACAAGGTTTGTCCTAATGATAGACGGACTAGTTAGCCCATATCTGTTCCTACTTGCGCCCTCATTCAGCTTGTGAACAGCAGAAAAAATGGACCTTGCTCATAACCTGGGGATTTCCTTTGCTTTGATTTATAAGTTGAAACTGCAGCCTGGGAATTGCAAGTTAATCTTTAAAGTTTCCCTATGATTGGTACAATTATGTTCGTGAAGCTATTGAATTTGTTGTAAAAGCCCAACTGGTTTGCTGACTGGGGAAGGATACCTATTATCCTTGAATGCTCCAGACCTCTGACAATATGATTGACTATTGCTGCCCTGTATAATGACAAAACAGGTCAAAACGTCGCATAAACTGCTGCAAAGAAGTATTAGAAAAATAAAATCAAAATACTGCAGATGCTGAAAATCTGAAATGAACAATTCGCATCCAGTGTGACTCATAGTTAACATTGTTTTGCTCTCTCCACAGAAGCTGCCAGAAATGCTGAGTTTCTCGAGCACTCTGTTCTAAAAATAAACCTAGGTGCATTGTGATTTGCGAATATGCATTCAAATTAGGAGTAGGTCCCTTGAGTCTGTTCTGCCATTCAGCTACCCTAAACGTTGCACCCACTGTCTCCGCTCTGAAAAACACTTCTCGCTACCTTTTTCAAGAAGTGTTCCAAAATCATTCAGTCGTCTTTGAGAAAAAGAAAATCTGTTTTAAACGGGTGACCCCTTATTTTTAACCAGTAACCAAGTTTTAGATTCTTCCACAAGAGTAGACATCTTTTCTGTATGCACTGTCAAGACCCCTCAGGAACTTGTATGCATCAGTCAATTCACCAATTATTTTTACTAACCGAAGGGAGCCTTGCAGCATCAGATCAAATAGGACTAGGAAATGTGCTAATTTCTGTGACTGCCTTCTGACACCTGTTGAATCTGTGCTCCTCTTTTGAAAATCATTTGAATTGGAGTATTGAGGATAATATGGGTATAGAATGTACTGTCGTTGGGGAATTTCAGTCCAATACATTTGTCACTCAACACTAGTCAAGTTAGGGGCAGCTGTTAGTCTGGGTTCCTACCATTATTTGTAGAAATAATTCTCACATGCATCTTTGTGGAGATAATATGCTAAATTTACACTGCAGAGACTTTCCATCTTAGGTGACACTATCACTGCTAATTGGGATAAATTAAAAATAGTTGTAATGGTTCAAAAGGGCATACTCATGTAAATGGCAGCACTATTTTAAATAGACTTAGTTATTTTATAACCTGCTAGTCAATGTATAGGGTTGAGTTCTGTCATCTACAGTAGGGAATAATGTAATTTGACAATATTTATCAAGGTTTTGAGCCTACCACCTTGAATGGGAAGGTGACCATCCCAGTAGGGATACTATTAAGCTCCCTCATCACCAACTCTGTCACTTAGACATACGTCGCCATTCTTTTTACATCCCACTCTTTTTGTAAGAGCTTCATGATGTCTCCACTGAAAAGATCGAATGTATTTCATTTGGGGTGGCATTTCTGACCGTGCAGCACTTTTTAGATGGTGCAGAGATTTTTCACTGAGAGGAACCAAGATGGGTACTTAAAAATGCAAATAAGCTTCACTGATGGGTTAATGGGTTTAATGCTGAGTTTGCAGGCCGTGACCAAATTTAAAACTGCAGATTGTAAACATCCATTTCAGGGGAAAACCAACTGGGAGTTGCAGATTTCTTCATTGGTCTGACCATCTATCAGCACTCGTTCAAATTCCTGTTTGAGTAATTCCTTGAAGATTGCCAGCAACTAATTAGATAATCAGGCGAATTATCACCGAATCTCTGGTTAAGGAGAAATTATGGAATATAGGAGTAGGAATGAACTTTTTATCTCCTTGAGATGATTGCACTGTTCCATTAGGAAATGGGTGAATAGTTTCTCTCGATGTACTTTCATCATTAAACCCTCTCTTGTTCAGTTTGATAAAAGTATCACTTTAATACTTTTAACCCCAACAAGGGACGTTTTCAAGGGATAGCAGGAACTTCCAGGTTTTCCTGACCTTGTTGTGTGCGCAGAGATGTTTCCCGATTTCACTCCTGAATGTCCATCCTCTGATTTTAAGACCATGCATTCCTAACTAATCTATCTAATCCTTTTAATCATTTTAAGCAGAACTTCTAAACTCAAAAGGAATGAATATTAAATTTAAACAGTCCATCTTCAACCTTTCAGCCCTGCTATAATTTTGGTGAAACAATTGTCTTATCCAGTGCCAGTATATATTCTTTCTGACTCCTTGCTAAGCTGTCTGCTGCCGATGAGGCAGACCAAAGCACTGTAGAACATTGTTAACTTTTCTAATCTATTCTATTTGCTATAAATACTGACTTGCCTTTTTTGAATACATTAACATGGAAATCTCTTATGCCCCTTCGCAGCTCTTAATGTCTCATATTTTGATATTATTTGATTAGATTTGTAATATTCTTGGGTGCTTCACCTGGTGTGCTGGCATGTGTGATACCAACTGGGTCATGGAGTAAGTTGTGCTGTTTTGGTCAGGAAGTGATTGAAGGAGCTGTGATTTTTAAAAACCTGGATGTGACTTTGTAATTTGGGTTAGTTGATCTTCACCTGAGTAACCATTAGAGGTTCCCTAGATGCAAGGAAAATCTCCCTCTAATTCTAACTACTGATTATTGAAAGAACCAGTGTGCCAGTCAATTTGTCACTGGCACTATGATGCTGTCCAAAGCCCCATAGAACAGTGCATATTGTTTTTGAACTGATTCTGGACTTCTGTTTTCTCTGTAGTGGGACCACTTTCAATAGAATTTTCTCAGACTGTTGATCTGGAAGATGTGAAAAATACTAATTCATTGTTAAGGGAAGGAGGCAGATTTACTCCAGTCGAGTGTACAGCTCTCCAGAAAGTTGCCATCATCATTCCTTTTCGTAATCGATTTGAGCATTTGAAATATTGGTTGTATTTCTTGCATCCAATTCTTCAGCGGCAGCAACTGGATTATGGGGTGTATGTCATTAACCAGGTAAGAAATTACTCTTCTAATGCAATTAGAATCATGAAATGAATGCCTAGGAAGCCATTTTGTCCATTGTAACTGTGTTGACTTTCTGAAAAGCAACTAATCCGATCCCATTCCCTGCACTTCCCTGTTGTCCAGTTTACTTAGACATTGAGTGTACCTCCACTACATGTTTATATTCAAAAGGATTTTCTCGAATTGCTGTTGATTCTTTTTGCTATTCACATTATGTTGGTGCCAACAGGAAAGAATTATCCTGGTTTCTATCCCAGAGGGCCAAGGAAACTCTCTCTTTGAGTATATTTGACATATTTCTGATTTCCAATGGTGTAAAGAGTTATGAGGGTAAAAGGTGTTGAAGTATTTAATCAGCCATGGTCGTGTTAAAAGGCAGTTCAGGCAGGACTGACTTCCTCCTGTTCCTATTGTTTACTCTGTCCAGATCACTCCAAACTTTGTGTTCAGCCTGATAGGCTGTTGTATGAGTTATCTGCTTCATACTGCTCTCTGACTCTTTGATCTTCCAGGGAGACCTGCATTTGTCATCATCACCTTTCCCTCTTGTCAAGCATGACCTTTATCTATCTGACTGTCTTCTCTTTCAGAGTAACCTCTGACTCCACTCTAACCTTAAACTTTATGTTCCCTTTTATTCTGACCGTGCTTACTATTTTAGTGCTAATACTCAGCACATCTCTAATTGCATAAGAAGATCTATTTACACCCTGTTGAAGTTGGCCTTCCTTGATTATTCTTACTCGGGATTACTCCTTGTCATTTTCCACAGCTAACCTTATGTTCCTACGATCACTGTCCCATAAATGTTCCCCTATTTACACTTGATTCACTTGATTTCCTGGAACCAGAACTAGAAATACCTTTGCATTGGAAACACAATACAATATAAAATATTATTGTATACATACCAGAAATTCTTGCCCCTCCCTGACTTTGCACTCTACTACAACATCCTCACTATAAGGCTAATAAAATGTCCTGATTACAAGGTCTGTAAGTCTTTCAAAGTCGGCTCTCCCCGGCTCTCCCCGCCATCAATATTACCATGCCACCTCTTTTCCTTCTCTAACTTTCTTGAGTACCTGTATCCAGAATATTTTTCTGTTCATTATCATCTTGGCCAGATTCTGTTATCATAAATTTGTATTTCTATGTGGCAATTTGCACCTACAGTTCACCCTTATTTATTACCTTCCATACATTCACATGGATGTAATTTAAACTATATATTCCTTTTGTTGACCTCACCTAATACTTTTGTGTCATTCCCCCTGATTCGGACACCCCCCTCAGATGAGTTCAAGCCCTCCCGTGCAAATCACTTTGCAAGGAAATTATATCCATTCCTGTTGAGGTGCAATCTTTCAGACTTACACAGGTTCCAATGTCCCCAGAAATCTGCAGCCCTCCCCCTGCAATGTCTGCTGCCATAAATTTGTCCACTCTGTCCTTTTTTCTGTGTTCGCTTGAGGGTGATATTGTGAATAATGCTGAGATGACCACCTTTTTTTTTTCAGATCCTGTTTGCTAGTTCCTTCTCCGGTCTGTCTGCAAAACCTCTTCCCTGTTTCTATCTGCGTCAGTGCTACCCATCTGAGCCATGACTGCTGGCTTCTTCACCCTTGCCCTTGGAGTGCTGTGCTGCTGCCTGGTGACAAAATAATGTCCTAAATTCACAGATGAGGCTGAAAAAATACATCTGTTGTGCTAACTGTTGAATCCCCAATTACTACTTCAGTATTCTGTCTGATGGAAGGTCTGACCCACAAAATTGCACCTTCTAGTGCTACTGAGTCAAGGAGGCAGATCCCAAATCCTGCTGGAAAGGGCATCAAACTCCTTGCTTTTGCTAGCAATCTGGTCCAGAGCTTTTGGCTTGGAGACAGGGATGCCACTGTGCCACTCAACTTTATCTGTTTTATTGCTTTGAGATCTTCCCCTTGTCCCTCATTGCAGCTCAGCAAACCATGATGCTGTAGACTAGACTTACTGCATATCCTGCAGGAAACATCCGTTCTTGTCAATATTAAGAATGGAATATTTGTTGGAAGAGCAAGATGTGTTCCTAGAATATTGCACTACTCACCTGGTTCTCCTTGACTGCTGTCTACGTGGCTGTGGGATGACCACATCTGTAGGCTTGTATGATTTGTATACTTACCTATGTTTTAAGAGATGTGAACTTCCCAGTGACTAACTTGGAAGATTACTTAACAAGATTTCATGTTTTAAGACTTACTGGAAGATACTAAAATTCCACATAGTTTATAATGAAATAATGTTTGAGCTAAATACGCTAAACTACAGAAATGGTATTTCCTATTAATTTTTAACATGACTGAAAACCCAAGTCATGTTTTTACAATACTCTACTTTCTCAGGAGAAATCTAACCTAGTTTATAAAGTCCTACGTTTCCTCTTGTTTTAACAACATCCCTTCTACCAGGGTGAATCTAACTTTTTTAAACATAATATAAGTTTACCTTTTGAGCATAATCAAATAGATTTCCAGAAGTGAGGTACCATCTGGTGATGCCACAGTCTTTGATTTTTTCGGAACATGTTTTTTCTTGATTTTTCCAGTCTTATTCTGGAACCGGGAATCTATTCTAACCAATACTATGTTCAGTGGTTTACCCGAAAGCATTCTTGAGTTGCATCGCACCTCAGCACTCACTTCCAAGTCTGAGATTTCCATCCTTTGAAAAGCAATTCCTTTGTCTGTCATTTCTGTGTCAGTGTTAGAACTTGAACCTACACTCATAAGCTTTTGACCTGGATTCCAGTCCCATTGGCAACCAGATTATATTTACCTGTCTCAACAGGTTTAGGATGAGGTAAAATGGACTTGACTTGGCAGATTCTGTAGGAGGTCCCATTCCTTTCTCCAAACTACTCCTGATCTTGAATTAAAGGAGACTGTTTAAAGTCCAGAATCATAGTAAGATATGCAAACCTTGGAACTCTAAATTTCTTGGGGGTGCTGCTCAAGCTCTCAAATCTGCAACTGACTGCTGCCGAAGTGGCCATCCTGGACACAGGAAGCATTCCAGAGTTCTACACAGAATGGGATGTGTACTCCAAGGTTTTGTAGCTGCCTTGCCATCTATTTATTGTAGTAGTAAGTTTAAACATCTTGCCACCTATTCACCAGTCAGCTCTGTATCATCAGATGACCTAATGTAGGGATTTAACGAAAACGTTTTTGTTTTATTCTTAGAACCCAATGGATTTTAGATCATTTTAAGGAAAATGGTTAGACAGCCTTTGTGTTGCCATTAAATATCATTTAACTTTAACTGAATGCTCTCAGTAAAATTGTTTAAACAAACACTGTTTTTACTTGATAACATATCCAGTTGGCTTTGAATTTTATTTTCCATGTTAGTTTATTGATAAATGTCATACATTTTCATTCATTTAGATTAATTTAAAGGTTTACCAGTATATTTACACCACATAACTGCTTTCCTGTGATATCTCCTCATGATTCTGTTTTTCATTTTGCACCCTCCCTTTTGGTTCACTCGAGCAGTTTACAACCTGAGCCACTCCTGGCTTTATTTCTCAACTTCATTCCCTTTCTTTGTTTCCGCTGCTCTTCTCCTGAGATAAAGAATTTGGAATTGCTTCCAGCCCTGCTTCCTGGTGAAATTGATTTTTAAAAATATGGCTCAGATGGGTGATGCAGTATCCAGTGACTTTTCTGGGGCCACTCATTAATTTTATTTCAGATTGTGTAGCTGCCTTCACTTTGAAACATGTTGGTTTTGGGGTGTCTGGGTGAGAGTTGTAGCTCCTGTATTAGTGTAAGCTGTACTGAGCAGATTAAGGATAGCAATGCTTGTAATTATTACTCTTTGCTAGAGTTAGTCATAAATAAAGTAATAATTGGCATGCTGTGCATGATGAAATCTTTGATTTGGAGATACCAGTGTTGGACTGGGGTGTACAAAGTTTAAAAATCACACAACACTAGGTTATAGTCAAACAGGTTTAATTGGAAGCACTAGCTTTTGGAATGCAGCTCCTTCATCAGGAGGTTGTGGGGACCAAAATTGTAAGGCACAGAATTTATAGCAAATTCTTTTTGTCATGAAAAGTGGCTAAACTCAAAATGCTGGGTCTGTATTGTTTAGGTTGCTTGTAGTAACAAAAACATAAATTAGTGAGGAAACTCAGTAAGTTTGGCAGCATCTGTGGAGAGTGTTAAGAGTTTTCTGAAGAAAAGTCACAGGACTTGAAATGTGAACTCTGCCTTTTTGCCACAGGTGCTGCCAGAACTGAGGTTTTCCAGCAATTTCTGTTTCAGATTTTCAGCATTCATAGTTCGTTTTAATTTGTTTGCTGGTTGTATAGTAATGTACCAAAGAGTTGAACGAATCTAGAAAATGTGAATTCAAATTGTACTAGTTTGTGAATTTGCATGAAATTTATTTTTAAACTCTAGAACAAAACTAGAATCTAAGTGCCTATAAAACTGTAAGGTGGTTTTAAATGCCCAACTGGTTCACTAACATCCTCCTTTTTAAATAAGTAAATTATATTTCTCGTACCACTCGAGCATTGTTGGCTATCTGCTGAAATAATCTTAACAATCCAGTTAATTGGATTATCATTTTACAAAGGATAGAAATGCATCCGATCATTTGATGTTTTCTTGGGGTTAATTCTAATTGTAACATTGGGGAAAGTGGAACAAGTGTGGGCGGTAATATATGTTTTTGGCAGAACAGATTCAGTTGGCCAAAGAGCCTTTTCTATGTTGTATGATTCTGAGCCTCATTTCTCGGATAACATTACTCTGTCTGCCATTGGGAGTTCATATAACTGAACAGGCTAATTTTTGACCTGCAGATGTTTTGGCACAAAGGACACACCAGCTCATGAGATTGAGTGCAGGGTTTGCTTCCTATCCCTTTTGCTGCTGTGCATTTATCATTTGAACTTGAAGCATGATGAGTTGGTGCTATTAGAATTGTTGTTAACCAGCTCCTCCCAGCACTTATGTTGATGCTGTTGGACTTAAAGGAGAGCCTTAAGTGTCTTTGCCACTTTTTCTTTGTCCTTGTCTTGAAAGCTGGCCATTTAAAATTCAAAAATTGAACCTGGCAGGGGTGATACTTCTCAGACCCACCTAAGAATTTTGCCTGAAGGGCTAGCTTCGGGTCAGGTGCTAGAATTGGAGGATGTGGTGCAGGCATTGCTGGTGGAATTTGTTTCGTTCTTGTGTTGCTGTAGTTTATGGAAGCCTGGGCTGGCTTGGATCTCTTGGTGTTTTATTTTGGCAGAAGTGGCTGCCAAGCTGAATGAAGTGCTCAATGTATTCGAGAGGGTTTCATAATGTATATGAAGGGTGAAACAGTTGACTGGCCAGATCTGGGTTGATATGACTTTTTTATTGGTGGTATTCAAGGATAGGCAGAATGTCTTGTGTGCAGAGTTAGTTTGAAGGTGGCTCACAAATCTAGTGCAGAGTGAACAATGACACAGCAGTTGTTTACATAGCCGAGTTTGCTTTACTGCAGAGGTGACTGAAGTTAGATTTTCATGTAGGTAACATTTAAGATTCGGCTCAGAGAGGTGAATAATCATTATTGTTCTGGTAGAGTATAAAGTGTCTGCAAAGGGTCACTAGGCGGGTGAGTGGGCAAAATGTTGGAGGATAGCATGGGAACATAGGAATTAGTTCACTTTGGCAGAAAGAGGAGAAAATGGTGTATTTTAAATAAAAAGAGGTTGCAGAACTCTGCAGCACAAAGGGATCTGGATATCCTGGTGCATGAATCTCGAAAGGTTAATTATGCAGTTACATCAAGTGATTTGGAGGTTGTTTTATTACGAGGAGAATGGAGTATAAGAATTTTGCAGAGGGAAAGTGAATACTGTAGATGCTGGCAATTGAAGTCAAAATGTATGGCACTGGAAAAGCACAACTGATCAGGCAGCATCTGAACAGCAGGAGAGTTGACATTCTGAGCGTAAGATCTTCATCAAGAATGTTCATGTGCTTTCCCAGCGCCATGCTTTTTGACTGTTTTAAGAGTTTTGCTCCAATTGTACAGGGCTTTGCTGAGACTACATTGAGTGTACTGTCTACCGTTTTGAACTTGTACAAGAAAGAATAATTTTATTCAAAGCAGTTCAGAGAACGTTCTCTGGATTGATTCCTGGGATCCAGTGAGGGAGGAGAAGTTTTAATCCAAGCCTGAGACTAATTATTGCTGCTGATAGTATTTTAAAATACTTGCATTAGTAGAGGTGAATGTTTGTATGGTGTCTGAAAGATAATGGAGAAAAACTTGAGGTATGAATGTAAATATCTTCTATCAGTGACAATAAATTGTTTTATTTAAATGGTTTGACACTACTGCTATAATAATGGAGTGGAATAGCTTATAAGCACATTAAATATTTGTCTGCAAATATCATTAGCAGTGGCTCCTTAGGGGATCATGGATGTGGTGAAGGGACATTAGAATGAATGACTATCAGAAAGAGTGACTTCGAGGAAATGTTTTTTTAAAAAGTTGATATTTCTGGAAGTTGCCTTCAGTTCTAAAATGGACTTACAAACAGATTAGAATATAAAGTACAGATCTTGGAAAATATTGTTTGTTCCATTAGGCTAGTGCTTTTTTAAAAATACTGAATCCTATATTGATCACTTGTTTCCTCTTGCCTCTGGTTTTCCCCTGTGGATATTTCATGGTGTTGTCCCCTTGCTTCCATGTCTGTCTTGCTATTACGGGAAAAGCCAATTCCCACAGCTTTGCTAATTTATGCATGTAGTCATTGAACATGAACTGTCTGCATGCAACTTCCTTACAGGTTTGAGCCTATATCTCCTGGTTCCAGATTTCATTGGAACCGCAAACATGTCATTCAGTTCAGTTAATTCTTTCCTTTTAAGGACTTTTTTAAGTGCTTGACTGTTTAGCTCCTTGAACTTAGCTTGCTAACTTATTCTTTCCAGATTTGAATGTCATCACGGGTGGAGATTGTATTATGACCCTCCTCTGCATTTCTTGAACCAGTGTCTCTTCTGTTCAAAACAGTTCACCTGAGAATTGTGACTTGGTAATGATGTTGCAGTGCCATTTCTGTATCTAAAGAATGAATTGAATGTAGTAGGGCATGTCACTTAGTTCGGAATTGTTCATGAATAGCCCTCAGTAAATTTTCCCTTGAAAGAAGTTCCTATTTGTGTGTGAAAATTGAAATTGATTCAGTGAGGAAGACCACTCTAGCAGGTAACGCAAGTAATATTTGTTTCCATCAGATTTGTAGCTGTGCCTTTTTGAAAGGTTTGTAGATGTATTCTTGGAAATGTTCCCTGCTTTAGTATAGTTTAAATGACCTATTGTAAAAACATGAAAATGTTTAAAGACCTGCTCAGTATTCACAGTGCTGTTGTCGGGAGGAGGGTGTGGGGAGAACCAAGCTCTGGAAATGTCTTTTGCTTATTTCAATGTTCATGGCACTTACCTTTCTCTTCTTTTCTTTTCCCTTCCCCACCTGCGTCCCACTTGCTTTTTTTCTAGATCTGTGCTTGTTTCTTCTATCTTCTGCAGAACATTCTGAGATTGTGAAGGTTGCAGTGGAATCTGATTGCAACTCTCCCTCCCTGCACTAGCTAGCTCAGATGGAGAAGGAAGAAATAGTCCTCTGCTCAGCTGGGCCGGTAAAGTGATATGTACTTTGTGCCCGATAAGAAATTGGTATTTGTAGACACTATATCCTTACCTCTAATGAGAAGGAAAATGGCAGCTCATCAGTGGTTCATGATGAGTCTTTAGTTAGTGTTGCACTAAAGGTTCAAATGCTGCACAGTAATTTTATCAAGATTCATCTTTTTCCTTGTCTAATTTTTAGCATATATCAGTTTGGATTAAAATATCTTATGCTTTTACAATTTTTGTGAAGTCTTTACATAGTTCGTGCAACAACTGTAATTGATATGACTTGTATTCAGCTGCAGTTACCAATAATGAACATTGTGGTCGTTTTAAAGTATGTATATAAAGGGAGCATAAACATCTACAATAAAAATAGAAGGCAAGATCTATAGGGCATTTTTGCTTTTGGTTATCTTTCCTTTATTACAACTTTTTTCTGAAACAACAGATTTATGAGCAAGCTTCTTCAGAAAGTGACACCAACCGGGGATCTGAGTGTACTATCTGGAAACACTGAACTTGAGATGAGAAATCAAGATCAGTGTTTGGATATTGGTACAGAAGGAGATATGTGAATGTTATTTCAAAGACAACTGCTACCTGGTGAATTAGGTTTCTTTATATTAAAAAAAAAGTTCATTATACAGGATCTCTCTTGGCCTGTATGTTTTTATTTTACTGTTTGTGTTCAGTACCAAATGAATTCAAAATTGAAATAAGCACATTAACAATGAAAATGAGATTGAAATTTCTCACACGACTAAGAGGGAGTTAGTTGTTTTCAGCAGTAGATAATGCGATTTATTTTGTGCCTGTTGCCATTTGGATTAGAATCATTGAAAACAATGCAACTGTCCTATGATATAACCAGTGGATACTAGGCCATAAGTTTTTTTTAAGAAAAACGCATTTATAGTACTTAAAGGGTTTGAAGCAAATGCGTGCAATTAACTTGCACAGTTGTCAAACATTGTTATGTACTATGCACTCTTACTTTCCCAAGAATTCTCTTGCACTTCATGGTATCACTTCAGATTTATTTACTTCTGATGACTGCAGTCAAAGTATGCTGCACTGTCTGGGAATTATATTCCTCAGAAGTAAGACTTTTAATTTCACTCCCTCTTGACTCTGCCTCATCCTTTGTTCCTGTTGCCTTCTTACTAATCTGCTGATTTGTTGTTTTTAAACGTAAGATTCTTGAAGACCACTATGAATTTGTTGTCCACTCTGAAAGTAGCAAGGACTTCTGGCTTCTTTTCTGTCATAATATCCAAAACAGGATTAAACTTTACCTGCTTTTCGGAGCAAATGAATTTAGGTGTTTCTCTGCTGATAATTCAGGCCTGCTAGTTTTTACTTATTTGGGCAATTTTCTCTGAACTGCAACAAACTCTCTCAGTAAAGACACAGATAAATTGCAACCTGAGAAATTCCCTGTGATCCATCTAACTCCATCATTGCATTGCCAGCTCTGGAATGTCCTCAAATAGACCCTTTAATTAAGAATCACTCACTTAATCAGCTCCATTGAAACATTTAGAAAGAAATGGAGTTTGCAATCCTTCAGGGTCCTCATTCTTTTAAACTAATTTGACTTTTAACTCCCAAAAACAGTATCTGTACTGCAGTTAGGAGAGGCAATGGCCTTGTGGTATTATTACTGGACTGTGAATCCAGAGACCCAGGTAACGTCCTGGGAACCTGGGTTTGAATTCTGCCAGGGGAGATGGTAGAATTTGAACTCCATAAACATCTGGAAGTAAGAGTCTAATGATGCCCATGAATCCATTGTTGGAAAATCTATCTGATTCATTAATGTCCTTGTGGGTGGAAAACTGCAATTCATACCTGGTCTGGCCTACATGCAACTCCAGATCCATAGCATTGTGGATAACTCTTAACTGCTCTCTAGGCCATTAGGGACGGGCAATAGATGTCAGCCTAGCCAGCAGTGCCCGCCTTCCATGTATACATTTTTTTAAAAGCTCTTGTTACTTCAAGGACAGCAGATATCATGTGTCTCGTTCTTTTCCTATGTGAGGCCACCTGTAATTTTAAGATCTTGCCTTTATAGCTAAAACTTTTTAATTCTACTAAGCCACGCCCTTTCAATGAATAAAATCCAAGCTTGTACTAATTAAATTATTCAGAGCAGTTTTTTACCATTTTCTTGCTTAGCTTTAGAAACTAATCAGGGGTGCCAATATGTTGAGTGGGGCATAGCAGGCAGAGGGGTGACTTAGAGTTTAATAAAATCATGGGGACTAGTTCAGTTTAGGAAACCTGGTCAGCACGGACAATTTGAGCTGAAAGTTCTATTTCTGTGCTCTAAGAGATTTTAAACGCATGACCATGAATAGATATTTGCAACATGTCATCTTCTGAACTTGGTGTACTTTAAGCAAACTAAATTTAACACCTGCACCCAGAATTACTTTGATCAGTGGCAGCTGGTGACGTTTATAATAGTGAATGTAACCCAGCTGTTGTAGTGCCTGACAATGGCTCCTTCCTGCAGACTTGTCTCCCAACTCTTTTTTAATTGCTTTGTGTGATATTCCATAAAGAAAGTGTTGTTTTGTTGCATTCTCCTTTGATTCTCTTAAAATTAAAGACCGTTCCATGTACAAAAATCTTTAAGATGTTAGGAATCCAACAGCAGTGTTAGATTTCCATTTTAAAATCCCAAACAGTGTAGTCCAGTAATGTGGTTTAGGCGTTGAGTACAAATGCCTGCAGGGTGAGTAACACTTTTGTGTATCTGTGAGCTAACAGTGATGTCAACTCCTGTGTGCATAATGTTTGTGATGAAGCAGCTTACCTCCTGTCTATATAGGAAGACACCAGATTTATCATCCTGATTTTAAGATCAATTAAATTAATCTTCATCTCCGAATTCCAACTTCAGTCAAGCCATCTGACCTTCCCAGTTGAGCAACTTGGTACCACAAGCAACTCAGGATGCTTTCATGTTTGCTTTTATATGTTGTATGCAATTTCATATACAACATGCAATTAATAATTTGGTAAGGCAAAAGATTCATAGAACATGCTGGACATTACTGTAGGCGTGCGTGGACATATTCATTTGAATGATTATCTAATGGAAAGAAAGGATAGCACTACATCAATTAAACCAAAGTAGAGTAACAGAGAATGGAGATGATATAGATTTTAATGCATGCTGTGGAGAGTGTGGAAGAAATAACGTATCATTGTTGTTTTGTCATCAGTGTATAAGAGTATAGTGAGTTCTTAAAAATAAAAAAAATGCATTACTAAAACCGAACTTAAACTGTGGAATTGCCAATTATGGATATTTAATTGTAATAATTTGGCGCAGGTTTTAACTCCATGTGAACAAAACTGGAGTTCACATAATAGAACCAGAGTTTTGGATCTAAATAAACCTGCTTTAAACAGCATCCAATTTGAATTGAGCTGATGAGTTGCTCATAAATGCATCAGTGGCTGGCCGATCCAGTGATGCCTTGGAAAATAGAGATCTAGAAGGTGGAGTAGAACTGAGAGAAAAGGAGGAGTTGCAGTTGCGCAGTATATTTTCAGGACATCCCTGTGTGCTTTCTGAAATGTGCTCAATGCTATGTAGGAAACACACTGACTACTTTGCATAAAACAATATCACAAGACAGCAAGATCCTGATGCATGAAACTATTCTCATCTACATTTGCCTAATTCTGAAGTATTTGGTTTCGATATTCCCACTTCAAATCATTAGAGTCAGAGATGTACAGTATGGAAACAGACCCTTCGGTCCAACCCATCCATGCTGACCAGATGTCCCAGCCCAATCTAGTGCAACCTGCCAGCACCCGGCCCATATCACTCCAAACCCTTCCTATTCCTATACCCATCCAAATGCCTTTTAAATATTGCAATTGTACCAGCCTTCACCACTTTCTCTGGCAGCTCATTCCATACATGTACCACCCTCTGTGTATACTCCTACTGCTTTTATACTCTTCTAAGGATTCACTCGATCTATCCTGTCTGTACCTTACATATGCTTCCTTTTTCTGAAACAAACCCTCAATTTCTTTAGTCATCCAGCATTCCCTATAAATACCAGCCTTCCCTTTCACCCTGACAGGAATATACTTTCTCTGGATTCTTGTCATCTCATTTCTGAAGGCTTCCCATTTTCCAGCTGTCCCTTTACCTGCGAACATCTGCCCCCAATCAGCTTTTGAAAGTTCTTGCCTAATACTGTCAAAATTGGCCTTTTTCCAATTTCGAACTTCAACTTTTCGATCTCATCTATCCTTTTCCATCACTATTTTAAATCTATTAGAATTATGGTCTCTGGTCTCAAGGTGCTCCCCCACTGACACCTCAGTCACCTGCCCTGCTTTACTTCCCAAGAGTAGGTCAAGTTTTCAAATTTACTGAATCAGAAAATTTTCTTGTGCACACTTAACAAATTCCTCTCCATCTAAGCCCTTAACACTCACTCTTATCTTATTTGTGCAAGTATTCCTTTCGGTTTATTTGTGGTGGTCTTTCATGTTTTGAATTAGATCTTTGTATTATCTGCAATATTTGATATATCTGAATGCTAGAACGTTCACTGCCAATGACTTGATCCTTGGATACTGTGGTCTGATCTTGGCTTATCAACTCGCTGTGTATCGTTATTGCACATTTTCATAGACAGTTGCTGTCCCTTGGTTAATTGGTGATTGTGTAGTGCAGTTGAGGCACTGGAGTCAAGAAATTGACTGGTCAAATGCCTCTTCTCTGAATCGCAGATCGTTCCCAATTTACAGACATCCCCCTTATGCTTATCCTTTTGAAAAATTGGTTGCAATTTTAAAGACCGCATAAGAACATTTCCTGGACTTGTGGTCGGTAGTTTTCCACTGTCTGCATTGCATACAATTTGACTTGCAATCGGGGAGCAGGCTTGAGAGGCCATAAGCTTACTACGATTTCATACAATTTTATTGCCATGAACAGTTTTCCTATCACCGATGCATCTGTACATGGCAGTATTAGGGGTGACAATCATTCAGTCCTTGTGGAGGTCAAGCTCTGTCTATCAGTGCAGAATCTGACCATTGCGTAATGTAGAATTACTACGATGGAACAGATGTGAAACAAGCAAACTCAAAGTTGGTAATTGAGGTGCTTTAGACCTTCAGAATTATATATAGCAACAAGCTGCAATTTTGGTAACCGGTATTTACAGAAAGTTGTATTTTTCTGGTTTTTAACTAAATTATGTATTAACCTTTTATTTAGATTAGATTCTCTACAGTATGGGAACAGGCCATTTGGCCCAACAAGTGCACACCCACCCTCCAAAGCGTAATCCACCAAGACCCATTTCTCTGTGACTAATGCGTCCAACACTATGGACAATTTAGCAAGACCAATTCACCTGAGCTGCAAATCTTTGGACTGAGGAGAAACCAGATCTTTCAGTCTCTGTTCCTTTTACCCTTTCTCTCTCTACAGTCTACTCATTGCTGCCTTACTTGAGATTTTTCCTCACCATCTTGCTTGACATCTGCCTATCTTATTACTAATTACTAGGGTGTGTGCATCTCTGCAAAGATACTATTAACTTCCTTGGAATTAGTACAGTCGGTTCTGCTATAACATTTTTCTTCAACGTGAATTAGTTTTAATGCAACTGAAGAATTTAGATGGTTATTTGTAGAACATAACCAATACGTGGAAGGAAAGCTTATAACGCAATTCTGGCCCCACTGATTTAAGTGGCACGGGTATTGTGCGATTTTCTTAATGCACGAACGCACAAGGACAGAACTATCGCTTTATCCCAGAACCGACTGTGGGGAGCTGCTTTCTTGAACCCCTGCAGTCCACTCATTATGGGTCGTAGTGCTGTTTAGTAAAGATGCTTTGAGATGCACTGATATGGTTTCAGCCTAGATGGTGTGTGGAGAGAAACCTATAGATACTCATATTTTGTGTGCTTCATGGTGAGCACTTGGAAGAAGCATTGAGAATAAAAATGAGTACAGAATGTACACTGGGTGGGGGACTTGCATGCTGATAACCAAAACTGGCACAGCAGCACCTCTTGACTGAGTTGGCTAAATGCAAAGGATATGTACAGCATAGTGGTACACTGGTTAGCACTGCTGCCTCACAGCACCAGAGGTCCAGGTTCAGTTGTAGCCTTGAGTGACTGTGTAGAGCTTGCAAGTTGTTCTGGTGTCTGTGTGGACTTCCATTGGGTGCTCTGATTGTTCCTGCAGAACAGATACATGCAAGTTCTTATGTAGCTACAATCTGTAATCTCAGGACATAACACGTTCCTCTTTGTAACATTACTATGTGAAAGGATCAAACCTTGACTGTGTAGCCATGAGCTGGTGCTACTGGGATGGACTTCAGACTTTGAGTATAGGAGAGCATTGTCAGGCATCTGACAAAATACAGCACTAACCTTTTGATCCTTCAACACAGGGTTGCATGCATGCTAAATAGTGGAAGCTGCATATTAGCAATCTCGCAACCGATAGATCAGCTCAGAGCTCCGCAGTACTGCCACATCAAGCATGAATACTGGTGAACAGTTTTGTTCTTTCAACAGATGTAAATGTCACTGGTAGTCATTGCTCCTTAAGATAGTAGTGATCCTCCAAACTAGTTAGTGGAAGAGGCTGCAATGATACAATGGTTGATTAGTCCTTTTTAAGTCTGCTGTGCTTTGATCTAGAAATGACAGTCAGGTACCACTGCCATCTATGTCAATATAAGTGAAGGTGCTGTACCTCTGCCACTTTTCAAAGTTGTGAAAAGTCATCTTTTTTGCAGCATTCATAACCTGAGCTTTGAGTATCTTGTATGGTTAAAAAATCTGCATTGATTTAATTGTGCCTTAATTTCTAGTACTGCAAAGAAATGAAAGGAGGCTTACATGTAAAAATGTCGTGATTTAATGGCTTCTTAGTTTGATGTGTTTGGTGTTCCATTTCTCTAATTTAATTTTTTTCAGCATGGTGAAGACACTTTTAATCGTGCCAAACTTCTCAACGTAGGTTTTATAGAAGCTTTGAAAGAATACGACTACAACTGCTTTGTATTCAGTGATGTCGATTTGATTCCCATGGATGATCGAAATATATACAGGTGTTACAGCCAACCAAGGCACCTGGCTGTATCAATGGATAAATTTGGTTTTAGGTAAGATTTCAGAATGTGTAATTTTATGTTGTAATGGATAATTAGCAAATAAAAATCCATTCTAGTAATTAATCCAAAAGACATTTAGTTCTTTTCTTTACAAGTTTGATGGTAAGCAGCTGTCCTCCATAAATGAATATTTAATTATGGCATCCACTTGAAACTTGATGTGCAGGTTCAATCCAAACAGCAGATCTCAATTTAATATGGGTATACACTACTGCTATTGCAAATAATACATGGATATAGAGCAAATATAAATTTGCTTTGCTTAAGATTTCTGTGATCCACCTTGCAGAAAACCGCAAATTAGATGTGGTATGGTCAGCATATTATCCTTCTGGTGCACTCTAAGTAACAACACTATCAGATAGGTTAAAGTGTCTGATGCTCCAAAACTGAAGCTCTTTGCATCAATCAAAATTGGTAACTTGGTTTCATGCAAAGCCATGCTTAGTCTTCTATGCTAAGAAAAATTTGCTGAAGCCCAGCATTCTGGGTTGGTGGTAAATGTGAGGAATATCCTGATGGACTTGTCTAGCATGCTATCCTCAGCCGTATGAAGTGACCAACTGTGGACATGTTTGCTGCCTAAAGTTCATGTAGATTACATTTTTTAAAATATAAAATCCCTACAATGTGGAAATGGCCATTTTGGCCCAACAAGTCCACACTGACCCTTTGAAAAGTAACCCACCCAGCCCCACTTCCCTCCCCTATTACTTTACATTTCACCCTGACTATGCACCTAACCTACAAATTCCTGAACACTATAGGCAATCCACCTAACCTGCACATCTTTGGATTGTGGGAGGAAACCAGAGCACTCAGAGGAAAACCATGCAGGCAGTAGGAGAATGTGTGAGCTCCACATAGTTGTCCAGTGCAGAATTGAACCCAAGTCCTAGGGACTGAGGGGCAGCAGTGCTAACCACTGAGCCACATCTTCTGTCAAGAATAAGGGAGTATTTAATGTTCTGTGAAGTTGTCCACTTCAGTATGAAAAACACAAGGGAAGAGTGTTATTTAAATAGTGATAGACTGGAAAATGTTATGTACAAGCGATCTGGGCATCCTTGTACACAAGTCACTGAATGCAAATGGCATGTTGGCCTCATTGCAAGTGTGTTTGAGTGCAGCAAGAAAATCTTATTCAGCTGTTCAGTTCTGCATAAGACCACACCTAGAGTATTGTGCATGGTTTTGATCTTCCTACCTAAGCAAAGATATACTTGCCATTAGAGGAAATACAGCAAAGGTTCGATGGACTGATTCCTGGGATGACAGATTTGAGTTCTCATTGAAAAGTATGAATTTTTTAAATAGCTTGACAGATTAGATGTAGGGGTGTTATTTCCCTGATCTGGGATCCAGAACAAGAGATTGTAGTCTCCAGATACGTGAAAGGCCATTTCAGACTGAGATGGGAATTTTTTACACTATAGTGAACCTGTAGGATTCTCTACCACAGAAGGTCGTACAGGTGAGAGTTGTATTATGGTTGCTGGAAAAGCGCAGCAGGATCAACGTTTCGGGCATAAGCCCTTCTTCAAGAATCTTTTTCAGCTGTATTTTGGTACTGAGATTGTTTAAGCAGTGATCATGAATAGCACGGTAGGATTCACAGGTCAAATGGCCTTTTTTTGTTTCTATTTATTGAACATTGTACCATTCAAAGTTTGTGCTAGATTTTGCTTTTGATATATAATAATTGTGAACCAAATAAAAGATGCTAAGTTTTCTTGCCATGCACGTTAACTAATCTTTAATTACCCAAATTAACTCAAGCCACCTATGATTCTTGGTTTTTAATGATGTATTTGTCCCTCAAGGCTCTTCCAGCACTTTGTCAGATCCTGGTGCAAACATGAACAATTTCAGTAGATCCTTTCTGTCTCCATGAGTCTGTGAAAGCCGGTGAAATCTTCTCCCAATTGCCCCTTGACTGGTTGGTTATCAACTGTTTGTTCCTGGGCAGTTGTTCTCTTGGAGCTGTGTAAACTTCTCCTCCTATCCCGAGGCCGTTGAGGTGAACACATTTTTGAGTGCGCAGATGAAAAGTATTGATCATAGATTGCATGTTTTTTCATCTCTCATCTGTTTTTTGTTGTACTTACCTATGGCATACCTTTTGATCTTAAGTGTTTTAGTTTGACCATGTAGTCTCATTTTTGTGAGCTGTAACTTCTCTTCTATGAGACGAGGTATCTGATTTGACGGAACATTAACACTTGTTCCTGCATCCGGATCCAAATTTAATGAACTGTCCACTGATGTAAATAGGTTTTGCCAGACTCTGTTCAGATGGGACACCAGTATCCCCCAGGACATCTTTGGTATCTTTTTATCCTTATTACCTTCAGGACAACCATGATGTATGTTACAGTATCAACCACTAGTGGTTGGGATAAAGTGCTGCCACCAATCCTCATTAACAGTGGTAGGTGATTAACCACTATTGAGTCTTAACAAGAAAAGGCTCTTGTCTTAACTAACATGGAGGGTTTTTGTATGATAGCAATAGGTGCAAGTTACATTGACTGGTTAACATCTGTAATTATGCCCATTGGGAACCAGAGGTGACACCTCTATCTCTATTGGGACTTTGCACACTACTGACTCTTTTCCACTCAAAGACTGAGACAATTGATAATGTGGAGCTTATTGCAACTTTAATGAGTTTGGAGAAGATTTGCAGCTCAAGTTGAGGTTCTGGATCTAAATTTGCTCGCTGAGCTGGAAGGTTCATTTTCATGCAGCTTTTATTGCAGCTTTGTTTTCAAAACCTTCCCTTATGCTACAAAGCATTCTTGCATCCTATTTCTACGGTTTTTTTTAGCTGAATCACATTTCTTCATGATGCTTCCATTCAATATCTGGATGTCGTTTGTGGTCAGCACTGCTTTTGGAGGTTCTTTGTGACAGTAAAAATGCGTACAATGTTCATGAAGGTAGTGGGTTGGAAGCACAATAAAATGTCACTCATTACTTTCTATTGTATAGTGCTTGGTGGTAGATAAGAATACTCTGAGATTGGGTTCTGATCTGCCTTTAGAGTAATTTGAGTTTTTATAGAGATTTTACTGTCTTTTTATGTAAAATGCTGAAAATGAATTCTAATATTATTTGTTTTAGGTTACCCTATAATCAGTACTTTGGAGGAATATCAGCTTTAAGTAGAGAACAGCATGAAAAAATTAATGGGTTCCCAAATGATTACTGGGGCTGGGGAGGAGAAGATGATGACATCTACAACAGGTGTGTTTTTGGTTTAATTATCTGTCACAAAACCTTACATTTAACTTGACTATGAATTACCTAGATGTTCTGACTGCCTTTGTGCCTTCTGACTTGGAGCAATGTGTGATTGTTTTGAAGTTTGCTTCCAACAGGTATTCCTGCAGGAATTGCTCAAACTAAACACAGTTGGATATTTATAATTTTATTACTTCATTTACAGGACATGGGCTAGACTAGCACTTGTTGTGTATCTCTAACATACCTTGAGATGTTGGTGGGGAGCTACTGTCTTGAACTGCTGTAGTCAATGTGGTGAAGATATCCCATAGTCCCAGTGTTTTTATTTCTTTAATGCAACTGAAGCTTGTTTTGGCCACTTCACAAGAAAATAAATCTAATTATGGATCTGTTTCCCGAACTAATAAGATTGCTTTTACAGTAATTCAGTGTCATAGTCATGTACTGTATCAGCTTATCATTCCAAACTTATTCAGTTGATTAAATTTTGCTTTCTAAACTTCTACTGGAGGATTAGAATTAGTCTCCAAACTATTTGCCCTGGCCTCTGGATTACTCCCTCCATGCTCTAGTATTGTGTCTGCAGGGAATACTGCACTGTTGGAAAGATACTGAAATGCTTTGCCATCTGCCTGTCCCTGGGAAAACTTTGAAGAGCAAAGTGTTCTCCTGGTATCCTGGTCGGCATGGACGAGTTGGACCAGATGGTCTATTTCTTTCCATCAATTCACATTAAAGTAGATTCCCTGGTCATTGATCCTCTTTGCACACAGCGGCAGTTACGTTTACCCAATTACCAGCAGATATTTCATCTCAAAACAGCTCTCTCAAAAGTTTTGATGTGCTTGTGGGAAAGATAACAAGATCCTGTGTTTAATATAAATCTCACCCTTTTAGCGTTCAAGCTTGCTCAGTCATATTAGAAATAATTGTTAACTCATATGTTGGGTGCACTTAATTGCTTGAATTGAGGGTGCGATTCATATGGGGGGTAATTGGACTTCTGTCCCATCCTAACGTACTACGTAGAGCATCTATGTACAGATATTAGCACATGAATTCTAAATGCATCTTAATGCTAAAGTCACTTGCCAATTATTCAGTTACCCGGTAAGTGTGTTACATTTATAATGTAGTATTTATGCAACCCTTAAATGAAAATTATAATTAGGCCATAGCTGGAAAATATGCATCATTAGAGGGAAGAGACACTAGCATCTTCCCATGACACAATGTGTGCCAAGGCAATAATTATAACGAGCCAGCAACTAATTGCACATCAAGTCAAGTGGTTTGTGTTTTTGACCCAGGTTTTACAGCGCATGAGCTATATTTCTTTTCAACAAGTTGAAAAGATTTTATTTTCCATTTTAACTAATACAAAGGCATCAATTCTTCACCATTCTTCTCAATGGTTTTGAGACTGAGCAGGTGTAAAGGAATACAAACAGTAAGCTTGGCGAATGAAGTTCAGTGAGAGTACTTCAGTCTACACCCAAGGAAGACTAAATTGTAGGAGGAAATCTTGAGGGACAGGATTTGCATGTATTTTGGCAAGCTGAAAAATGTGTTGCTGGAAAAGCGCAGCAGGTCAGACAGCATCAAAGGAGCAGGAGAATCAACGTTTCAGGCATAAGCCCTCCTTCAGACTCCTTTGCTGCCTGACCACCTGCGCTTTTCCAGTAACATGTTTTTCAGCTCTGATCTCCAGCATTTGCAGTCCTCACTTTCTCCTAATGTATTTTGGCAAGGCAAGGACTGATTAGGGATAGTCAACATGGCTTTGTGGGTGGGAAATCATGAGAGGGCATAGGTTTAGGGTGAGAGGGGAATGATATGAGACCTATGGGGCAACTCTTTCATGAAGAGGGTGGTGCATGTTTGGAATGAACTACCAGAGGAAGTGGTGAAGGCTGGTACAATTGCAACGTTTAAAAGGCATCTGGATGGGTATATGAATAGGAAGGGTTTAGAAGCATATGGGCCATGTGTTAGTAAATGGCACTAGATTAGGTTAGGGTTTCTGGTCGGCATGGACGACATGGACCAGAGGGTCTATTTCTGTGCTGTACATATCTATCATTCTATGACTAATATTTCTTCATGGAGAATCTCTAGGGGCTGTTACTGTTCTTGTGACGTAAAAGTAAGCAGCCATGTGGAAAATCTGTTTTTATCTCGATGTTAATAATATCAAAGTAAAGAGATCTATCCTTGGCCCTTTCTTATTTCTCTTTTTTCATGCTGTCCCTTTGCAAATTATCCAACAACTGATAGTTTCCCCGTGTATATGATCAGCACCCAGCTTGCCACCAAACCTCAATGTGCACTGCCTCTGATTTTTAACTTTTGTGGTTTGGTGTCATTTTATTTGTTTAATATTTTGGTTCCTTAAAAAAATGCAGGTTATATCTGCAGTTGGTTGTACTTAAAACGAATTTGTGATGCTTTCTCAGGCTTTAACTAACATCACCCTGCCCAATTCCTCCCAAAAAATGCAGAGGGGACAGTCTTGAATTATTTTAGCATGTGAGGCATTAATGCCCGTATTTGAAAAACTGTTTTTTTTTTCAGGACGTTTACTATATTTAATGCCCATCCCTAGTTTCCATCAGATAGTGATGACGTGTCATCTCCTGGAGTCCTGCTATTTCTAGTGCCGCCACAATGGGGCTGAGCTGGTGATTTTCATATCTCATGACTTCCTTGAAATATTTTTGAATGATATGATTAAATTGTTGTATGTTCTGGCCACTACAGATGTTTTTAAATCAGCTTCTGGTGAGCAGTTACAAACTTATGGAACTTCTTAGGCCAGTGTGTTTGATATGCACCCACAATATTTATTTCCATCAAATGCCTAAATTCTCCTTTCTCCAAGAAAAGTCCTTTTTTAGATCTGGCAATATTGTTTGCGTCAGTGATTTTACTGGATTTGTGTTCAATATTGTAGAATAATTAAGTCTAAATTCTTTATGGTAAACTGTTTCCTAGTTTTTGATTCATTTTCACAAATGAACCTACATTTTCTAAGCACATTTCCTAGCCAGGAACTCCATCGGTAAACCAGATATTGTCGTTACTGACACTGAGCTAAAGCAGAAATTGAGGTAAGTAAAGGCTACTGAAAGCAGGGGGAATTTGTAAAATGCAGATGCACAACAGGTTGTAGACTGTGTTAAAAGGGTGGAGTTGGCTACATAAATAGGGACAGTGTTGTTGCATGGGAGTTGTACATGAAAATGAGAATTTGAAATTACTGTGTACATATCTGGTTTCCTTTAAATTCTAAAAATTTCATTTGGAGTTCAGGAAAAGTTCACTCATTTACATTGATATCAGTAATGAGAAATGGTCTAATGTTAGTGTGTTTGACTTAATGGCTTTTTAAAATTGATGGAGATGTTTTCTTTTTGAGGATTTTAAGATAATTCCTCAATGTTGCATGGCTCTTGTGGACTGTACGTTGTGGTACAAAGTTATGGAGGACACCTGAGATAGAATGAGTGAGCTGAGGAGGTGGGTAGTGGGTATGGTTTAGGATTGATGTTTGGAGGCAGTGGGGTTGTGGGCCGGTGTCTCTGAATTACACTAGTTGGGAAAACTGGCATTTTGTCTGAGAATTGAGGTAGGCCTTTTAACTGCCTTTGCACCCACCTGCCTTTCTCACTCTGTCATGTCTCAATCTGCGCTGCTGACCTGAATCCTGTGCGAAAAGGCAGAGCTACATATTGGCTGTATGTTGCCTCAGAAGGCATGAAAGTGTACATGTTGGATTTTCCCAAGGCAGCATGAAGATCATGCACATGGCTCACTAGCTTTGCAATTTTGAGTGAAATTCAACGAGTGATGGAAGGCATTGAATATCCTATAGCAAATGAAAGTTGCGGCAAAAATAACTTAGGAATCTGTGTTTCTAATTAAGGCTGATTTTGGCTTCAGAAAGTACAAAACAGGATGTCCCAAAAATTAATATGGACTGTACAGAACATCGCACATTGAGATAATCCAGGAAATGGTAAGTTTTTTTTTTCAAAAATAAACAATTGTGTGAAGAACTAGCCAGAGAAAAAGAGACATGTAGGAGTGAACAAAATAGTGAGACGTTGCATGGGTATGAAATTCAAACAGAAGACATGGTAAGTGTAACGTGTTGAAGCAGCTAGACCAGACACTCCTTAGTTTTGACAGCAATGATAAGCTGTACAGTGATTGATTGGGAACTATTTCAGAAAAACAAAGCAGCAGCTAGTGATGTGTAGATCTGAGTTTGTGTAGCACCCATGTAGTACTTTGTTCAGATAAAATCATCACTTCTCAATCTGGTACTTTTGGTCTCATGGAGATTTGCAAAGCCTTTCCACAAGTCTACAAAATAATATGAATGGTGCATCTTTGCTTTGAAGATGCAAGCCAAGGGTTCATGACTTTAAAAGTTAGATCAACTTCCTGGACCGAACTGAAGATAGATGTGAGGTGCTGCGTTTTGGGAAAACCAAATCAGGGCAGGAGTTATACTCGTTAATGGTAAGGCCCTGTAGAGAGTTACAGAACAAAGAGACCTTGGAGTGCAGGTTCATAGTTCCTTGAAAACAGAGTCACAGGTAGATAAGATAGTGAAGAAGGCATTTGGTGTGCTTTCCTTTATTGGTCAAAGCATTGAGTATAGGAGTTGGGAGGTCATGTTGCAGACGTACGGGACATTGGTTAGGCCACTTTTGTAATATTGCATGCAATTCTGGTCTCCTTCCTATTGGAGGGATGTTGTGCAACTTGAAAGGGTTCAGAAAAGATTTACAAGGATGTTGCCAGGGTTGGAGGATTTGAACTATAGGGAGAGGCTGAATAGGTTGGAGCTGTTTCCCTGGAGCATTGGAGACTGAGGGGTGACCTTTAGAGGTTTATGAAATGATGAGGGGCATGGATAGGATAAATAGGCATGGTCTTTTCCCCAGGATGGGGGAGTCAAGAACTAAAGGGGATAGGTTTAGATTGAGGGGGGAAAGGGAGGAGACCTAAGGGTGGTACGTGTATGGAATGAGCTGTCAGAGGAGGCTGGGTACAATTGCAATATTTAAAAGGCATCTGGGTGGGTACATGCATAGGAAGGGTTTAGCAGGATATGAGCCAATTGCTGGCAAATGGGACTAGATTAGTTTCGGATATCTGGTCAGCATGGATGAGTGGACCAAAGGGTGTGTTTCAATGCTGTGTATCTCTGTGACAGCTGAAATGTTTTAGTCGTGGCTTTACGTTTTAAATCCCTGTACAGTGACTAGGTGGATATTTACCATTGCAATTAGAAGGCATAATTTGATCTCCATAGCAATTATTGACCCAACCCAGTTTGAGAAAAACGATGCAGTGGTGACACATGCATGCATGTTGCTCATCTTGTATGGTTACTGTTCAGCTAAAGGGAGGGTTTGATTTTTCATCTCGCTCTTTGTTTATAGTATGAAACAACCCTGCAAAAACTTATTTTGCAATTGCTTTGAATAGAAATCTGATGACATTAGCAATACCCAGCCCCCACCCTGTGGCAAAAAAAAAATCTGTCATCCCCTCATAGCACCTGCATCAGTCAGGGTGCTGCTGACTGGAGTTATCTGGCGTCCATTTGCTGCTCTTTGAGCATTGACTATAGTCCCTGCAATGGCTGCCACTCAAACCCAGTGCTGCTAAGAACACAGCTGATTTGGCAGCTGCACTCTAAAGGATGACTTCCTTCCCAGATAGAGTGAGGGTCCTGCTTTTAGCCAGTTAACATCTGGCCCAGTGTTAAATGGCTCTGTAACATGTGATTTTGATTTAATTTGAACAAAGTTGATTTGAGTACAAAAGATTTGAGTGGTAAAAAGGGAAGTGGAGTATAAATTAGATGGATGCTCTGATAAGTTGTCAAACTAACTAAAAATGATCAACCCACAGAACCTTTTTAATTGAACATAAAGGTCGAGGAAAAATGAGTTCAGGCGTTAGTTATTAATGTTGTTATGATTCCACTTGATGCTGTTACGGGACAAGTTAGATTGCAGAGTGAAATTGGGCAAAATAAATCATTTTGTTTTCATTTTAACAAGGTGATCTTTCACTGAAACAGAAAATGCAATACTGCAGATTTGGTTTGAACAAAAGACAAGGTTATTCCCAAAAGGAAATTGGTCTAAAATATTAACCAAACTATTTACGTAAAACAAATTTAAAGATTTCAGATCAAAAATACAATGTTATTAATGCCATTACAGTATTCTAACAAGAGGCAATGCTCTCCTGTATTCCACGTGATTTAGCCGTGGCTTCAAAATCGTGTCATGATAATCTGCTGGCCACTTTCCTGCTGCTTAATATAATTGAAGGTAGACTTTCTCAGCTTTGAATCGTCACCTTCAGGGTTTTAACTGAACATTTCTGGTCTGAAAACTAAACTCTTTACACTGAGTAGCCTTCTTTCTTAATTCCTAAACTACCTCACATTTTCCGAAGCAGCTGTTTCTCAGATCCAGCTACAGCCAAGATTTCTATACATTAAGGCACATTGCAAATTAATTGGTAAACTCCTACCAGCACATGCGCAACCTATATGCCACTAGTTCACAATTTAGCTTTGTGCTGAAAGATAGGACTAAATGGCTTCCTGAGATCAGATCTGAGTCATGAACAATTTTATCAAGATTGAGTACATCAAAAATAGTTTACTTATTTATAGCTTTTAACATTTTAAAGTGCCATTTATACTTCAGGAATATATAAAGTTGATGCCTAGCACGATGGGGATACTGGGACAATTGACTGAAATTGAAAACAAAGGTATTGTTTTTTGATAAGTTCTAAAGGATGAAATGGTTGTTGGATGATTACGGTGGCGAGTGAATGATGGTTATGAAGGGAAATGCCAACTGTTGAAATTGGCTGACTATTCATAAACATCATTTGCTTATTAGAGGAAGACGGTCAGGGAAACAACAAAAGTTCATAGAGTGGGACAAATTACAGATGGGTGACCGAATTTAAAGATGAGAATGATAAATAGTCATAGTCTACCTGCTACTCCACTTTCAAGGAGCTATGAACTTGCACTCCCAAGGTCTCTTTGTTTAGCAACACTCCCTCAGACCTTACCATTAAGTGTATAAGTCCTGCTAAGATTTGCTTTCCCAAAATGCAGTACCTCAGATTTATCTAAATTAAACTCCATCTGCCAATCCTCAGCACATTGGCCCATCTGGTCCAGATCCTGTTGTAATCTGAGGTAACCTTCTTCGCTGTCCACTACACTCCAATTTTGGTGTCCTCTGCAAATTTACTAACTGTACCTCTAATGCTCATATCCAAATCATTTATGTAAATGACAAAAAGTAGTGGCCCCAGCACCGCTCCTTGTGGTACTCCATTGGTCACAGGCCTCCAGTCTGAAAAACAATTCAGCACCATCACCACCCTCTGTCTTCTACCTTTGAGCCAGTTCTGTATCCAAATGTCTAGTTCTCCCTGTATTCCGTCAGATCTAACCTTGCTAACCAGTCTCCCAGGGGGAACCTTGTCGAGCGCCTTACTGAAGTCCATGTAGATCACATCTACTGCACTGTCCTCCTCTGTTAATTCAAAAAATTCAATTAAATTTGAGACATGATTTCCCACGCACAAAGCCATGTTGACTATCCCTAATCAGCCCTTGCCTTTTCAAATACATGTACATCCTGTCCCTCAGGATTCCCTCCAACAACTCGCCAGCACCAATGTCAGGCTCACTGGTCTATAGTTTCCTGGCTTGTCCTTACACCCTTCTTAAACAGTGGCACCACTGTAGCCAAACTCCAGTCTTCGGGCACCTCACTTGTGACTATCGATGATGCAAATATCTCAGCAAGAGGCCCAGCAATCTCTTCCCTAGCTTCCCAGAGTTCTAGGGTACACCTGATCTGGTCCTAGGGATTTATCCACCTTTATGCGTTTCAAGACATCCAATACTTCCTTCTCTGTAATATGGACATTTTTCAAGGTGTCATCATCTATTTCCCTACATTCTGCATCTTCCATATTCTTTTCCATAGTGAATACTTATGCAAAATACTCATTTTAGTATCTCCCCCATTTTTCTGCGGCTCAACACAAAGGCGGCCTTACTGATCTTTGAGGGGCCCTATTCTCTCCCTAGTTCCCTTTTTGTCCTTAATGTATTTGTAAAAATCAAAAGTGTCATAGAAAAGCTGAAGAATGCCATTCATGTGATGGTGTAAGGGATACTGTCAAATTATAGTAGATTTTTGAAATGTACTTTCCAACGTTTGTATTTTCCCCAAATTGTCCTGGATAACTTTAACTTTGGGTCATACTGCACGGAAACAGACCCTTCATTCCAATTTGTCCATACCAACCAAGTTTCCCAAACTAAACTAGTCCTACTTGCCTGCATTTGGCCCAATTCCCTCAATCTTTTCTATTCATGTACTGTCCAAATGTCTTTTAAATGTTGTAACTGTACCATCTCTCACTTTCTTTGGCAGTTCATTCCATATAAGAACCTGTCCCTCTGAAAAAGCTGCCCCTCTGGTCGCTTTTAAATCTTAAACCACTCACTTTTTAAATTATGCCCTCTCGTTTTGAAATCTCGTCATCTCGAATAGACGTTTTGCTGTTCATTATAAACCTCTCTAAGGTCACTCCTTAACCACCACCCACTCATTGCAATTCCTCAACTTTGAAAAGTGCCTGTTTTACACTTAGGTGGCTTTTCATATGTGTTGTCACTCACAAGAGGTCTGATTCCACAGGCCCTGTGGGGAGATCAAATGGATTGCTAAAAGTTTAAGCAAGTTTTCCTGTGTTCTCAATATCCTATTCTATTGCTTATTAGCATCTGAACCAGAAGGTGGTCATTTTGTTGCAATTTCTAGGCCAAGGTGAAGTTAGATATACATTACTTTCAATAGATGCATAATTATTTCTCCCAAAAGTAAAAGTTGCATGCAGGCACCATTTAGGGCGAGGGTTACTTGGAGAGACAGTGAATGTGCACACTCCCCACACAGTTGCCCAAGGCTGGAATCCAACCCGGATCCCGGTGCTAACCATGCTAGCCTCCACTGAGCCACCATGCCACCCAGCTGTATCTGATTACAGAATGCTTCAGTTCAAAGTCATCCTGCAGCCACTTCAATTACTGCTTTTTCAAACAGCTATACAAACCACACATAGGAGAAAGTGAGGACTGCTGATGCTGGAGATCAGAGCTGGAAAAGCGCAGCAGGTCAGGCAGCATCCAAGGAGCAGGGAGAATCGACGTTTCGGGCATGAGCCCTTCAGGAAACCCCACACACTGTGGCTCAGGTTGCTTGCTTTGCAAAACAAGCAGTAATCCTTTAAAACACTGGTTTTAAAAATGTTCTTCTCTCATTTCTGTCCATAATTTTAAAAAGCACAAAAATAAAAAGGCGTGTCTTTACAATTTGCCCCAACTATTTTCCAACTCATTTTTACACTTGGGAAAACTAATGTGAGGCTAAATGCTAGTGAAACAAAAGAGCAATAAGAAGACAGGAACACTCGATATGTAATTTACATATTGTGGGTCAACTTTTGTAACAGTGTTATTAGATGTACTGACTCTTCACCTAGTCTTTCAATATTACTGCTGGTGAAAGACACAGTGAATGTTTGCGCTCCTACTTTCCCTGCAGTCCCCACTCCTCTCTGCCTTTTCCCTTCCTGTTCCTCCCCTTCCCACTCCAAAACAGTGATTTATCTTTGCACTCCCAGTATATGCATGAATGAGTCACTGAATGACCACCTCCCCTCCCCACATGCAGGAACTAGCTCATCTAACCAACCTCGCCTCGCAAACTCACTAAACATGCACAAATCAACCCCTCTTCAAGCATCGTCTCCACACAGGATTCACCCTGTTCTCCCCGTCTGACGGGGTATTCATTTTGGTCTTATTGGCGAAAGTGAAGCAGAGAAGCCAACCTGCGATAGAGCAAGGGACTGATGTGTAACTCACTTGCGTGCCCCTGTATGGAGTTTGCTACAGTTTCTATCATGCTGAGTTACTACAGTTTTAATGATTCAAAGATAACAGGTGTATGGTGAAAGATGTTTGAAACCAGCTTTGTTTTTGGAAAGTGTTGATGCTGACTCATTGGATCAAGTGTCCGATCTCTGGGTTGTGCCAGATAATTCTTCTAACTTTAATTTTAAGTTGAAATGCGCAGAGTCCATTAGGTATTTTGCTAGTCACATTCTGCCTTGCTTAGATTAAATTCCCTACATTATGGAAACAAGCCATTTGGCCCAACAAGTCCCCATTCGGCCCTTTGAAAAGAGTAACCCACCCAGACCCATTCCCCTACCCTGTTGCCCTACTTTTACCCCTGACTAATGCACCTAACAGTATGGGAAATTTAGCATGGCCAGTTCATCTGATCTGCACGTCTGTGGGCTGTTGGAGGAAACCAGAACACCTGGAGGAAACCCACACAGACAAGGGGAGAATATGCAAACTCCACACAGACCGTAGTCGAGGTGGGAATCAAACCCAGGTCCTTGGCGCTGCTGTGAGGCAACATTGCTAACCACTGTGTCATTATGCCGCTCTATAAAACTATATATACTGGTACAGGAATCTCATAACAAATTCTAGATTTGTCTTTATAGAGTACCTTCTGGTGTAAGATGAAAGGAAATCAGAAACAAAATTCTAGTCCTTAAGGTTTTTGGTGGTTGAAGGCATAGCCACCACTGGTGGAATTCCTAAAATCTGCAATGATCAAAAGGTCAGAATAAGGCAGAACATAAGTATTGAAAAGGCTATAGGGTTGAAGGAGATTAAAGCAATAAGGAAGACCATGGAGGAATTGAGGGCAAGAATGAGATTTTTAAAATCCGCCTGTTGTTTAACTAGGAGTTAATGTAAACCAGCAGGCAGTGCATGGTGAGTGAATGGACTTTAAGTGAGCAAGGATATAAGTGGCATATTTATGAAGAGCAGAAAGTGGGTGCTGCCCAGGTGTGCATTTGAATACTGACATCTGGGACTTTAGTTGAGTGGAATTTCTCATTTACTGGATGCTTAGACAAGGAATCTAACAATCTGTGGATAGTGAAAAGGCTGCAAAAGGTGATGTAGTAGTGCTGAGTGTCGATGTACTTCTGGAAACTCTTTCCAGATTACATTATTGTAGCCAAATATGTGGATGGGGGAAAAAAAAGTCGGGAATTAAGGCTAGATTCTTGGGGGTGCAAGAAATAATAGACCAAGACAGGGAAGCAAATCCATGAGAGGTAATTCGGTGGCTACGATTTGATAATAGAATCATGTGTACAGTCCCACTCAGCTAGACTATGGTAAAGAGACATTAGAAGAATTAACTTTTTGAAATCCTCCTTTCTTTCCTAATAGGATAATTTTCAAAGGCATGAGGATTTCACGTCCAGATGGCGGCATCGGGAAATGCCGTATGATCAAACATAACAGAGATAGAAATAATGCACCTAACCCTCAGAGGTAAGTTGTTGTCTGAAACAGTGTAGCATATTTTAAATTCTGATTTTGATATTGCAAGCACTCACCTGATTGGGAGAGAGAAATGGAATTAATTTTGCAATTCAGCTAGTCATACTCTTTCTCTGTCTATAGTTGCTTCACCTACTGAGCTTGTTCAACATTTGTTTTATTTCAGTTTTTCAGCAGCCAGTGTGTTGCACCGTAAATACTGAGTGTTAGGGCAAAAGTTGAATACCTTTACGGGCAAGATACTCTCCCAGCTGTCTTAAGTTGGTGCCCTCTGGTTTTAACTTGTGGCTTTGGAAGCTGGCTCCCTTACTCTAAGAAGCTCTTCAGGGCTTCAAACATTTTGCCAAATCTGCTGTTAGCCTTCCTTTTTTTAATTTAAGAAAAAGCTTCATCTATCCATGTTAATGTAATCCCTTATTGTTGGAGCAATTCCAGTAGATATTGTTGCTGCTCTGTTAGTTGTCCACCTCCATTATAACCAGATCTGGTAAGTCTGCAGGGCTTGCATCTTATCCATTCATTCACCTATACTTTCATTGAACCAGGATAAATCTCCCCTCTTGGTGGCAGTTGTAGGGTGGGGCTTATGCTGGGCCATGAGGTTATAGATTGCGTTTAAAGGCAATTCTGCTGATGGCCCATATTGTATTATGGACACTGAGCTTTTCTGTGCTAGATTTGTTTGAAATTCATCCATTTAACACAGGAGTGCTGACACATCATGGAGGATGTCCTTAGTATGAAGATAGGACATTGATGGTGAAGTGGTCACTCAGGGATATTGTTTGGACAGATGTATCTGCAAGCAGTCGATTGCTGAGGTCAAGGGGAGGTTCTGCCAGGGCCACTCATCTCCTGACCTCATTACAGCCTTGTTCAAATGTGACAAAAGTGCTGAATTCCAGAGGTACAGTGAGAGTGACAGCCCTTGACATTAAGGTGGCAATTGAGTGTGTAACATCAAGTAGCTCTGGCAAAATTAGAATCAAGGGGGAAAGCTCAACTGGTTGGAGTCCTACCTGGCATAAGGAAGATGGTTGTTGGATGGCAGTCGTCTCAACTCCAGACTGTCTCTACAGGAGCTCCTCAGGGTAGCGCCCTAGGTTCAACCATCTTCAGCTGCTTTATCAATGACTTCCCTCTATCGTGAGGTCAGAAGAGAGGATGATTGCACAATGTTCAGCACCCTTTGCGATGAATGGTCCACAATAAAGTGCAACAAGACTTGGAAGACTTGGGCAAAGTAGCAAGTAAAATTTCTGCCATTCTTGCCAGGCAGTGATCATCTCCAATACGTGACAGTGTAACTGCCCCTTGACTTTCAGTGGTGGTGTTGTCACTGAATCCCTCATGACCAACATCCTAGGGGTTGCCATTGACCTGAAACTCAACTGGGCTTGCCATATAAATAATGTGTCTTCAAGAGTAGATAATCAGCTAGCTCTACTGCAGCAAGTAACAAAAAACCAGACTCCCAAAATCTGTCCCTCATCGATAAGACACACATCAGGAATTTGATGGAACCCCTCCCACCCATCTGGATAGATGTAGCTCCATCAATATAATGTCAAGTTTCTATCCAGGACAAAACAGGCCACTTGACTGGCACTGCATTCACAACATCCATTGCTCAGCAATGTGTACCATCGATAAAATGCATTTTGGGGGAGCCAATGGACTCATGGTATTATTGCTCGACTATTAATCTGGGGACCTGGGTTCGATTCCTGCCATGTCAGATCGTTGAATTTGTCAGAAAAAAACCCATCTGGTTCACTGATGTCCATTTGGGAAGAAAACTGTCATCCTTACCTGGTCTGGCCTACATGTGACTCTATACCCACAGCAATGTGGTTGACTCTCAACTGGCCTCTGGACAGTTAGGGATGGGCAATGATTGCTGGCCTAGCCAGCAACGCGCACAAAGTTCTTTTTAGAAAAGAATTTCACCAAAGAACCTTAGACAGCACCTTCCAAGCCCATAACCACACATCTGGAAGCACAGCGGCAACAGATACACGGGTAGTCCACCTGCAAGTTCCCCTCCAAGCCACTGTCCATCCTGACTTGGGATTTATCACCTTTCCTTCACTGTCTTTGGGTCAGTATCCTGGAATTCTCTCCCTTCGGGCAGTGTGGGTCTACCCACAGCACATTGACTGCAGCAGTTCAAGAAGGCAGCTCACCACCAGCTTCTCAGGGCAACTAGGGCAATAAATGCTGGCCAGCCAGCAACACGTTCCATAAGTGGATTTTTTTAAACTACTTTCTTTTCCCCATCCTGTTGGTTTCCTCACCAGCTGCTTCGGACCCAGTCTTGAAGTAATGCCTTCAGGATCCAGCCACTTTAGTCTTTAGTGATGTGACTGAACCAGCCTTGGTGCTGCATATTGACACCACACCAAGAATGTATTCTGTGCCCTTGCAAGCCTCCATGCTCCCTCCAAATTGTGGTCATATAGAAGTAATAGTGATTCATTAGTGGAGGGACAAGGCAATTTGCAAGGACAAGACTGACTGACTGACCAGCATTCTCCATGCAAACAGCTACCACAGTACGGATTGTGATACAGATCACTCTCTAGCCTGTTATTGTGCTGTATAAGTTTACTCTAACCTTCTGAAAACTCATACATGATCTGCTGCATTCCTCATGCCTATCTTTTCAAAACAGTTAATTCTTTCAATTAACATTTTTCTTTTAATATGTGCTTGCAGTTCCTGAGCTACCTATAAATGTCTAAATACCCAGGCAGAAAAATTTTATGGTGCAAATGAAATAATCCAAATACAAATTCAACCTTTCCATATAAGCATGAATTCTAGATATGTAAATTTTAATAGAGATGTGTTCTTATTAATATACTATTGGTTATTCTGAAATATTTGCTTACAGGTTTAACAGAATTTCTAAAACAAGACAGACAATGCAGCATGATGGTTTAAATTCACTCAAGTATAAAGTGTTAGAGGTCAAGAAATATCCTTTATACACCTTTATTGATGTGGATGTCGGTGGGCCTGGAAGACAACCTTCAGGATAAGTGGTGAAGAACTCAGTTCTTAAATTGAAGAGCCTTTCCCTTCATGCTGTCTACCATATGTGCCTTATTAATTTACTTTTGTGTGCTACGTTTTCTCCTTGTTTATCAGAGATCAAGTTGAACTCAAATTGCCACTCAGATTTCATCATGTAAACTCCAGAAACTTGAACATTGCGTTGAGTGGACAATTTCAGAATTACGCTGTTATTTCAAAAAACACTTTTGAAGTCTGAATGGAAGAATTATCCTCCATTATGTTTTCTAAACCATGTATGATTTTCAGGCTCTCGGGAACACACTGTTACTGTTCTAAATATGTTGCTTTTTCAGTCAGTCATCAGCTGAGGTGTGTGCTTTTATTTCACTTCAGATTGCATTTGAAACGTGCGTAATTTGTGTGCCCACACTGATTTCTGAGAATGTGATATCTGAAATGTGATATGGATTCAGCAAAGGCAAGCTGTCTAGTTGCCAATGAATTGCATTTCACTGTTAGACTGATTTTGGCTAAGATGGTTGAAGTTTCTCCAAACAACATAAAATTTGAAGAATAATGTCCCAGCAGAATTCAGCTATACATTGTGAATTCGCATGTTGTGGAAATGACTTCAGCTCACTGGGGATCCTGACTACGGAGTTAACAACTAGATTATGTTGCCAGTTTGTCTTTTTGCAATTTTTCACAAAAAGTGTGATCCTTGTAAGACCATAAGATATAGGAGCAGCATTAGATCATTTGGCCCACTGGGTCTGCTCCTCCATTCAGTGGTCCCATTTATTGCCCATCCTTCATTCTTGGAAACAGCATTACTGCAAATACATGTTGCTATTGATTAGGACATTCAGGACACTAACCTAATGAAGATGAAATTATGGTAATATATCCATGTATGGAATATGAATTGAAAATGATTGTTTCTTTGACCTTCAGTTTTGAAGTTGATTTCACCTAAATTTGTTTTGCATCGATATGAAAATGTTTCCTTGCCTTAATATGTTTGGTAATCAAATGGAAAGGTGTTTCTCCTCTGAGTTTGAAGGTATTGAAGGTAATTCCTCTGTCTGCAAACAATATGTCTCAAAAACTAACAGAATTTCATCAAAACTTGGTATGCAAATAGGGCATCTCAGGAGGAAGTGGTTAATTTTTGGCAAACGTGGGTTTGGGATCCGGTATTTTAGTGAAAATGACAGTTAAATTTGGAAGAAGCAGCGTGTTTTATAATAGAATATTATTTCCTGTTTTTGCAAGTTATAGATTGTCACAACAGTCAAAATATGAGAGCATGTGAAACCAGCTCTAACTACAGTTAATCAGTCAGGTAAAACCTTGAGGTGCCGAACATAATGTTGCATCAATATAGCATAATTGAGTTATGCGCTCTATTTAGTTCCCTTTCAGTTATATCTGATTCCATCTGTGTGTCTCTTATTTTCACAGGAACCTACCATCACAAATGCATGTCTGAGTCGTCACACTTTGTACATACATGTACACTATACGTATTCTTCAGTCTCCTTCAATCCTGTGTAATGTGCACATGCTTCATGCATCACACTGCATACAGACTTTAACTCTGCCATATGCAATGAACGTACTCATATTCCATGTGTAACACTTTTTTTTAAAAATCTGCACACACAATTGGGTATGAACACATTTTCTCACAGTATGTTGCTTTTAGTCAGTAATTCAGCCAAAGAATATGATTCGGATGTAATATTTATGAAGCTGCATCAAAAATATCCCTTGCTCCTGGATTTTTATCCAAAGCTTAAAGGACAATGACCATTCTCCTATCAGGATCCATTCTAGTCGACAGCAAAGTGCCATGAGTGGGGTTGTCAGACCAACACTGAATTTTGGTCTAGATTGCATCAATGAAATTATCAGCATTTATGACAAATAGGATCCCTTGCAGGTGTGCCCCTCTATCTCTGCAGATAGGATGTACTTTCATGGCCATTGTTGTTACTGCTGGAACTTTCTCCCAGAAAGTGCTTTGCTATAGATTTTGTGTGCAAGTTTAAATATAATCAACTTTCTGCTACTGAACCATTTTGCTGGACTTTGCATTGGCCTATTTCTTGTCCTGTCTCTAATGTCTCAAAGTCTTTGACTATCATTCTCTTGCTATTAATTAAACCTAAAAGAAATACAAACGTAGCAATTGAGACAGTTTGCACTGCTAGCCCGAACTTTCTTATTTCTCACATTGGGAGATGTCCCTGATCTTAGTACCCCTTTGGGGCTGGCTCATACTTGGTTACTCTGACTTGCAGAGTCTGTCTCTTCTAATTGTGTTAGCTGTATTTCCTGACTCTGTGGTTGCCGGTCTACCCACTGCTGTTCAGGATTCCTTATTCTGTTTTTGAAGTAGCCATTTCTTCATGTACGGAAACAATGTATCCTAAAAATGGTCTGGTTTCTCTATGATGCTTTGCACCTTGGTTTGTTGAGTGACTGAGATCCAATGCTGCAAACTATTTTAAACCAGGTTCCACAAAAATGTAGCCATAAAGTTGAGTAAAACTGAGTGCAGGACATGGTTACTCTTGAATATACAGTCTTAATATTGATTTTATGGGATTTACATGGTATTTATTCAAACAATTTGGCAGAACTTTTACCATTTTGTAGATTCAGTCCTCTGCTTATATTAAAGTTCTTGACTCAGCTTCAATTCCAAGTAATTGATGCACTTGCTCCAGGCATAAAACAGATCGCATTTATAATTAAACAACACACCTCTTGAATCTTCAGACAAAGCTTTGCAATATGCATCTACAGTTTTGGAGTTTTTAATTTCTTTTGTCCCATTGAATTATTTGAAGTTTATAACATAGAAGAGAGGTAGTTGACACCAATCTCTGAAAAATGAGGTTGAAATGTGAAAAGACGATGGGTCAGTTAAGAGTTAACTAAAATGGAAGGAAATATTGTGGCAAACTCACACCAAATTTTGTGAGGATGAATCTTTGTTGAAAATGTGATTTTTGGATTGAGCTGCTTTATTCTCCTTTGTGTTATCTGTGTGGCTCGGCAGTGCGTCTGTTTGTATTTCACTGAAAACCTTGATCCAGAATGCAGTTTGCTGTATTCATGTTGACTTTGCAAAGATTTTTTGCAAACCATTTTTTCTATCAGAAAATATGTTTATTTTTCACTGTTGCACTTTGAATTCTCCTCACCATACTTTGGATTTTTGATTTGAACTGTCAGCTAAATAACTCTGCATTTTACTCCTGCTCACTTTGCAGGAAAAACAGGCAACATTCATGAGCGTGCATGTCACCTCTGATAGTATCAATTTACATTGTGTAACATGCTGCCAAAAGAGAGAGAATCTGACACTTAAGTTTTAAGAATGTGTGAACTTTTGGTTGAATTATCCATTTGTGTTATATTTTGAAAATATTTTGTCGAAAATCTCCCAATTTGCTTTCTGAAATCACTGGGAGTTCGGTCAGTTCTGGTAAGTTCTAACTAACCCGGAAAGATTGGCAAACCTAGTAGCTGGAAACTGGAAACCAATAATGGAATGTTAGGATTTTTAACAAACTTCTCACCTTGCCTTCAATTAACCTCTTGGTCTCATGCTAATTCACTGTTCAAACCGGGTGAATGGAATGGTGCTGAACATTCTTGATGATTTGTACCATTCTGTTATTTGTTTTAACTGCTAACATAGAACATAGAAAGTACAGCACGGAACAGGCCCTTAGGCCCACGATATTGTGCTGAGATTTAATCCTAATGTAAAATATAGTAACTTAACCTACGTACCCCTCACCTCACTACTATCCATGTGCTTGTCCAGCAGTTGCTTAAATGTCCCCAATGATTCTGCTTCCACCACCACAGCTGGCAACGCATTCCACGCACACACTACTCTCTGCGTAAAGAACCTACCTCTGACGTCTCCTTCAAACTATGACGTCTCGTACCAGTCAATCCTGTCCTGGGGAAAAGTCTCTGGCTATTGACTCTATCTATTCCTCTCATTATTTTGTACACCTCAATCAGGTCCCCTCTCCAGAGAGAAAAGTCCAAGCTTATTCAACCTTTCTTCATAAGGCAAGCCCTCCAGTCCAGACAGCATCCTATTAAACCACCTTTGCACATTCTCCAAAGCCTCTGTATCTTTACTATAGTATAGCGACCATTACTGTCCACAATATTCCAAGTGTGGTCTCATTAGGGACTTGTAGAGCTGCAGCAAAACCTCGCGGCTCTTAAACTCAATCCCCCTGTTAATGAAAGCCAAAACACACTCTGCTTTCTGAACAACCTTATCCACTTGGGTGGAAACTTTGAGGGATCTATGTACTTGCACACCCTCTGTTCCTCCACACTGCCAAGAATCCTGCCTTTAATCCTATATTCAGCATTCAAGTTCAACCTTCCAAAATGCATCACTTCACGTTTATCCGGGTTGAACTCATCTGCCATTTCTCAGCCCAGCTCTGCTACTCTTGTCCTGTTGTAAATTTCTTAATTGTCCCAAGTCCATAATTGTAGGTGCCTTTAATTTGAGCTTAAGCTTTATTTTGGCCTTTTAACTAAAATATTTATAAACATCGTACTACTAAAAACTGACCTCTTGAATATGTTGAACAATTGAGAAAATTGCAATCTTGGGACTGTTGCACTGAAAGAAGAAATGTATTGTTACAAACAGTAAATTTATTATTCATCTATCATCTTATTAATACCAAGCTTTCCAAACTGCATAGTATTCTGGCCTATCACTCATCTGGAGAATGGTGATGTGCTGATACTTCATTTACAAGCTACAATTGTTTCTTTATCTGGTAGTTTGAAAATACTTTAAATAAAAAGTATTGCCATTGCTATTTTATGTGCGTCATATATGGCCAAAATTAGTAAATTTTACCTAAATTAGTGGCACTTTAATGAGCGCAGTCACTTAAAAAAAGCATTCTGAAGGAGGGTCACTAGATCTAAAACTTAACTGATTTCTATCCACAAATGCTCCCAGATTTGAGATTTTCCAGCAATTTGTTTTTGTTTCTGATTTCCAGCATTTGCAACTCTTGATCTTTTTTAATTACCTAAATTACCTTTGATTTTTGAGTCTAATTCACCTTCAGACAGATAATCAGGTTTTAAAAAAGTCATAATCCTAACTTTGTGAGCTTCAGTTTGTACATTTTGAAAGAAGGGTGACTGTACTTTGGGAGTAAGAATTCTTGTCACCTTTTGTCAAATTGATCAACTTGTTAGGTATAAAATAGAATTGTTATTGCCCTACTGGAAAAATAGTCATTCACTCTGTTTTCCAAAAAAAAAATTCAGTGCAATAATTATTTATTGCGTGGTCATTTATACTTTCCAATGAATCATGAACCACAATCTGTTTGCAAGACAATGTGTTCATTATTTAACTTTTGAGCTCAGCTGCCAATCCAAAACAAAATTTCTCAAAGTACTTGTTGGAAGCTATTTCAACATTGCCTTTTATTTGTTATAAACTTTGTTTCTTTTTGGACTTCTATGTTGAGTGGAATTTCGTTTGGAAGAATTGATGTAATTTATATAAAACTAAATGAACTGAAAAAGCTTAATCTTGGCCAAGTGCAGCATCCAGTGGTACTCACAGCTGAAGGAATTTTACTCCAATCTTTCCTGTGCTGTTGCTCCTTATACATCACTGCGGTAACTTTAATGCAAGTTATTATACTGGTAATTGCAGCTTTGTATAACATCCAGGCTGTCTCTAGGACCACAAGATCCAATTTTGAGGTTGTTCAGATAAAAGTTATTAAATAATTATCAAGGTCATTTAGAGGCCTGGAGGAGAGAAAAAAAACTAATTGTGACTTCTAATACAAATTGTTCATTTGTCCTTAACAATCCTTATATGCTATACTGTCCAGCACCTACACTCTAATCACCCCTTCTCTCTCACTCCTTGATCTGTGTAAGTGTCACAGTCCAAGTGGTAAGGGTTCAGTAAACTGACTAGCACCAACAACATACAACTTGCTTGAAATTTAAAGTATAATATGAAACTATATTCTTCACTACAGATATTTATATTTGGAGGGGAGACCAATTTGTCAAAATGATTCTTCTTTTTCCTTCCTCTGCTTCCCACTCCCATTGAGCTTCTTCCACAGTATCAAAGATTATATTTGTGCTTGTGTATAGCTTTATTCTTAACCAAAACAGTGCCTTGTTTTCCAGGGAAAGCTCACATAAACTGAAGGGATACAGTGATTCTGGTCCTGGATATTGCCAGCCAAAATTGTATCTCAATTACTCAGTTACCTTTTAATGATGTAATCTTTGCAACATTGCACACTGCTTTATTGTACAGTTTACACAAGTATCGAATGATGCATGCAGCGTTTTAAATCAAAAATTTGCATCACGTCAGTGGACTTATCAGCTCGGCGTTTAGACTTGATTCTTCAGGTGAGCCGTCTTCCTCTAGTTGGAGCTTTGATGGCTATCCTTGACCACCGTTTTAAAAATCTTGACACCAGGTTATAGTCCAACAGGTTTGTTTGGAAATACTAGCTTTCAGAGCACTGCTCCTTCAGGTAACAAGTGGGGCAGGGTCACAGTGTCAGATCTCCTGCGATAGCTAATGCTAGATGTCTTGCTAGGTTAATAGAGATCCCATTTTGTCCAACCATTGCATGATTAGTGATTTAGCTGTTTGTCATGTGTCACTCAACTTCACTCCATGTTAAACCACTTGACACCATTTTTCATGCTTTAGTACATGATTAGAATCCCTAGGCACCCCCACCTCGCTTTAATGTGTGCAGACCCTCCACTTCAAATTTGTCCTGTTTTTCTCTTTAACTGCCTCAGCAGTGGTTCAATCACTTTAGAATCCGTCCTGTGGAATTTGCCACTTTTATTTGCTATGTTATTTTAAAGAGAGGCTTTCAAGAGGCTTTTCGAAACTTCTGAGTTTGTATGTTATGGCTTTTATTTTACAGCTTTAACTCATTGTCTAAAATGGTCAACCCATAATCTAATTCAACGCTGTGACTTATGCTTCTTTTGCTTTTTCAGTCATGAGCAGTGAATACTATCGGGTTTATTTTTAAAAGTGAAGTCAGTTGATGTTTACAGTCAGTTTTGCAAACATTTGCACTTGGAATTAATTATGCAGAATGTTTTTATTTGAATAATGCTTGAGTTTCAACTCTCCTTTCCAGAAGGACCAAAGTAAACAATTAGAATAACTTTTATGAAAAAAATCAGTTGGTGTTTGTAAAAGTATGTTCAATTGTAAATAAAGAATATTTTTTAAAAACTGGATCAAGTTTGTCTGTGTTGCCACATTTATTGTACATTAATTGCTTCATATATGGATGCACAAGCTTAAGTGTGTGGTGGACGTGCCTCAGGAGTAAACCATTTTAGCCCGACAGGTTTTACCTCCATCCGCTGAGGTCATGGTTGCAATTTTGCTCCTTTACGTAAGAATGTTTTGTCAATAAAAATCTATTCATGTAAATTTTAAAACTGACAACTGATTAATGCAGAAACAAATTACAAACCGCTATCATACTTTGTGCATCCCCCTCTCTTTCCCCCCCCCCTCTCTCTCCCTCCCTCCCCCTCTCTCTCTCTCTCTCTCTCTCTCTCTTCCCCCCCCTCCCACACACCCCCACCTCTGATTCCTATGAAATCAGCAATGTATGTAAACCTTTTGAATGGGAATTGAATTATCTTCAGAGTCTGGTTCTATCCTATTAACCTCCATAATACATCCTGCATTTGGGGTGCCCTTGTGAATTGCAATTTCCAAAGAGTTTGCAGAGAACTCTTGATGTTGCAGCCAGATTTTTTAAAATCTGTTGCTTGGTACTTTTTTTTTAAGCGCATTAGTACTTTTTTGGCACTAAATTTCTTTCATAGGTCAAACAGTTCGTCTCCAACATCATGCTGCAGCACCATTTATGGTCAGTCCTGGAGCTACACAGGCACTCTAATTCCAGACTAGTGGCTTTCAATTTTGAAGTTCTGGATTTGAGATTACTGCGCATAACTATTACTACCTTTCTCACTAATCCCTTCACTTCCCTCAATTTACTGTTTTGAGAGTCTTTGAGGCCATCCTATTTATCTTTTTGCCAGGAGTTTTGTCCCCAGGTTCAGGTGGAGTCCAATACTTAGGCTCATATTCCGTGAAATAAAAGTCCTCATTCCCACACCACTTATTCAGCACTGTGTTCACCTCCCTAATCTGCAAATTAGCATTGGGAAAAGTAGGTGTCTCAGATAATCCACAACTCGACCTTCATGGCAGCTTCGACTAACTTAATTTATAATCAGGATAATTTTTGCTTTTTTTTTCTTCAAGGTTACTGCTTCCCACCTACCACAGCAGATGGCAGAATTTAAATTCAATAAAAATCTGGAAGCAGAGGTCTAACGATGACTGTGAATCTGTTTTTGATTGTTGGAAAATCCCATCTAGTTCACTAATAACCTTTCAGGAAGGAAACTGATATTTTTACCTGGTCTGACCTACGTGTGACTCCACATCTACTGTGATGCAGTTGACTTTTAACTGTTGTCAGGGTAATTAGGAATGGACCTAGCCAGCAATGCCCTTATCCTGTGTATAAATTTAAAACAAGATATTGTTATTGCAAGGATTGCAGATATCATGTCTGCAGTTGTTTTTTTTTGCTGAGATCACCTATAGTTTTGATCTTTCTAGCTATTAATATCATAATTCCACATGGCCAATGAATAAAGTCTAAGCTTGTACTAATGCAATTAGATAGGGCTATTTTTAACCACTTTTTCGATAGTTTTTAGAAACTAATCAAGGGGATTGTGAGACCTAGGAGTGCAGGTAAACAGACTGGAGCATAGTAAGCTCATGGGTGATTTTATAGAGGTTTATAAAATTGTCGGGAAACCTCGTTGGCTCAACTTGTCCATGCCAAAGGGTTCCATGCTTTGTGTTTCCATAACGTGGACCAAAATGACTTTGTTCTCCAAGCTGGTTTAGGATGTCCTCCATGGTGGCACCTCGTGGACAACTTATGCAGAACTCTTGATCCCCATTAACGCCCGCATTTCAGGAACAACAACGTGTACCGAAGGAGGATTTGTCATCAATGTGGTAGAGATGCCTCTGACCAAATCTGAGTGGAAGTCCGTGATGCTGGAAAAGCATCCGTGAAGCTACCTGATCACCTGTGCTTTTCCAGCACCACACTTTTTGACTCCAATCTCCAGCACCTACAGTCCTCAGTTTCTCCCAATTTCTGTTAGGACTGTTACGACAGAGTTGAACCCCTCTGTTAATTAAACCAAGCATCCTGAATAGTTCACCTCTCCTTGTAATCTGTTAAAATGAGTGATGAGTACTCTCAAATTCCACTAAAGAAAATTACATCTATTTATTCTTTAACTCTAAAAGTGAACACTAAACAATATTCACAATTTTAAGCCCACCTTTCTCTTAACTGCTTATTATCTATCTCAATCTATAATAATATGCTGTTTTAATAAGACACTTATTAAAATGAAATCAACTTAATTTCACCACAGTGTTGTTATCTGTATTTTTCTTCTGGCTGAGGATCTCCCTGGCTCATTGATATGAAGCATACTTTCAGTTTAAAAAAAATGAAAACGTACCTTTTGATGGAGAATATTTCCTAATTTCTTAGAGAGCAAGATGTTAGCTCTCTATGCACCCGTAATGAGAATATGGTGGAAGTGAGAAACAGGAAAGGAGCACTAACTTTAGAAGTTTCTACAGACACCCCATTAGCAACAGAGGAGCCAATTGGGACGCAGATTTTGGGAAGGTGCTGAAGTAATGGTTGTTGTCATGGCTGACTTTAACCTCCCTAACATTCATTGGAACTTCCTTAGTTCAAACAGTTTTTGTCAGCAGTTCTTGTCAGCTGTGTCCAGAAAGGGTTTCTGATTCAATGTGTAGATAGGCTGACTAGAGGGGAGGCCATATTGGATTTGATGCTTGGCAATGAACCATGCCAGCTGTCAGATCTCTGTGGGAGAGCATTTTGGTGATGTTGGGGAGGTGGGGGGGTATAAAATGTGGCCTTTCTGAAAATTGTTCAGAGAGCATTCTGTTTTCTTTGAGTTTATTACAAGTTTTGCTTCTCTTAATCATTGGAAGAGCTCTACCAACTGTATCATGTGATCTTTTCATGACTCGCTAAAGATCACTATATTGTCCAAATAAACTGCAGTGTTTGTTAATCTGACCAAACTCTGTTCGTGTGTCTTTGGAATGTGGCTGGTGCATTCTTCATTCCAAAAGGGCATCACTTTGAATTGATATAGCCCATTTGGGGTTACAAATGCGGAAACTTATTTCACTTTCTCTGCTAAAGGTACCTGCCAATAACCACGCACTGAGTCCAACTTTGTGATGTGACTGGCTTGTCCAACTTTCTCTATACAGTCCTCCAATCTTGGTATTGGATAGGAGTCTGATTTTGTTACAGCATTGACCTTCAGATAGTCCATGCAAAATCATTGAGTCCCATCAAGTTTAGAAATGAACATGATTGTCAAACTCTAGTCGCTAACTCTAATCAATGATATCTTTATTGAGCATTGCATCCACTTCCTTCTGGACCTGTGGGGCTTTCAGAGGGTTAAGGCGGTGGTGGAGGTGGAGGGTGTTTTATCAGAACAGCATTCCCTACTTACACCTCATGCACCTAATACATCAGCTCATTCGGAAAATGTCTGAATTTATCTGCCACCAGTTTCATTCAATGCTGTGCCCTCTTCAGGTGTTGTTTAGCAAACTCGCCTACTCAATTTAATCTCTCCCTCACTCAACCGTCTAATCGAAGTGTGAGATCTGACTTTCCTTCTATTAATTTTTCTTTAATTAGTGTCAAAGGCCCTTACACTTCGCATCCAAATATTAACTCAAAGGGAGTAAACTGAGTATTCACTTGGGGCATCTGTAATGGCAAACAATACAAATGAGATACCTCTATCCCAGCCAATCCTGACAATACACTCTTAAGGTGGTCTTCCAGGTCTGATGCCACCTTTCCAAAGCTCCCTGGGATTCAGGATGGTACGCACTTGATTTAAAGTGCTATATACCTAAGCTATCCACGACTTCCTTATACAGCTTAGCAGTAAAATTAGACCCTTTTTCTGACTGAATCTCTCTAGGTAGCCCATACCAGGTAAAGAAAGCTACCTACGACTCCACCATCCTTTTTGCCTCAATACTCCGTAATGGAATTGCCTCCAAAACTCTGGTAGACACATCCTTTATGGTTAGCAAGTACTGGTTCCCAGTTTTAGTTTTAGGGAGGAAATCTACACAATCAATCATAATCCGTGTGAAAGGTTCTTCGAATGGGGGAATTGGCAACAAAGGTACTGGTTTTATTACTGCCTGTGACTTCCCTACCATTTGGCACATATGACATGCACAACAAAATTTAACCACTTCCTTGTGCAGTCCATGCCAATAGAACTGCTTTTGTACCACAGCCTGAGTCTTCCTCACACTAGATTACCTCCTGCTGGTAATTCATCTACCTGTAATACTTCCTATCTGTATGCTGCTAGCAACACAATATGGTGTACTTCTGCTCATTTCTCCTCTGTACTAACCTGCCATTGTCTCCATTTTTGACTTAGGATTCTATCTTTAAGATAATAACCTATAGCTCAGGAACACATTCTGATTCCTTTTCTGAGTATGCATCAATAAATATATATCTCCTATTGTCACGTCTTTCTCTTGTAAGTCCATTAGCCTTTCAGGACTAAACATTTCTGCCTGACCCTCTACCTGTTCAGACTTCCAATCAAGCAGGGTGTTCACTAACTGAACCTCAACTCCTTTGTTTTTCTCTTAAGTCTCAGCAAGAAGAAAAAAAAACTAATGAAAGTGGGATCTTGTTACTGCACAGTCTGGAAAAATTTAAGGTTATTTTTCTTTAACCTCCTCAGTTCCCTGGTCTTCCTTTGGCTTCTCCACAACAAGGGGTGTCACTTCCACCTTGGATCCTGCTAAATCGTTCCAAAGAACAAACTCTATTTCTGAAACTGGCTCTCAATTACTCCCAACTTGATCTTACACAGGAATGCTAAATTTTTGTCCATCTAATCCACAAATTACCACTCTCGGGTAACGTGTCAGAAAGAGTGCAAATATATTCATTTCTTACCAATCAAGACTGATTAACTCATGTATATCTCAAAATTGTAACTTCTCCCCCTGTTCTGCCTGAATAAACTTTTCCCACAGAGGTGAAGTATTTACAGAGATCAGGCACTAACTGAATACCTAGCACTGCCTGGGCTATGCACTGTGCTGCAGCTCCTCATCTTTTCTTGGGGTTTCCTTTACTACTATTCACTACTCCCACTGGTTTAGCTTCTTTTACTACAGTGCCTTTCTTCAATGATTAGCACTATGACTTTAACTGTCCCACCTTCTGGCAGTGAAAACACCTTTTCCCAATGCCCTTTTTAAACCATCATCACTCTAATTTTCTGTGCCCCACTCTATTACAGTGAAAGCTCTTGAGGCTTTTCACCACCTTTTCACCTTCTTGAGCTTCTTTTTTCACCTGGTAAACTATTACCAGCGTGATCTACTCTTTTGTAGTGTTGAACTCCCTTCTCCCAATTTCTATTCCTCACAGGATGGAGTTCTTGCTAGAAGCTAAATTTCAACTTATGCCCCAATATATATTCATCTACCATTTCTGTTGCTCTCTCACTTCTTGAACTTTCTGTTCATCTACGTGAATTTTTTATCATTTCTGGAAGTGAGTTTTTAAACTCCTCCAGCAGAATAATTGCTCTTAGAGCCTTATAGGTCTTATTACTTTTATGTCCTGCACCCATCTATCAAAATTACTGTTTAATTCTTTCAAACTTAATGTAAGTCTGACCTGGTTCCTCCTCACTGTTTCTGAACCGTTATCTACAAGGGAACCTCGATTATCCGAACAAGATGGGCAGGCACTATTTCATTTGGATAATTGATTATTCGGTTAATCGATTTAAATGCCTTTCCTCTGGGGCTCGGAGTTTTAAAAGTTTGCTTCTCCTTCAGGAGACTGCAACAGTGTGCGAGGCCCCGCCCCCAACACCTTTCTTCCCCACCCCCCCACCTACCCCATCCCCACCTCTGTGCAACACCGTACCCCCTGACTCCATACCCGTGCAACACCACCCCCATCAACCCCCAACCCCATGCAACGCCACCCCTGACCCCTGCCCATAACAACACCGCCCCCTCTCTGGGGCAGCTGGACTGGACACCAACTCCAAATAGCGCACGTGTGCGCGCACACAACTTTTAAATGCAACTTTTTGAGAAGTTCCACCGTATTTAAGTACGGTGGGTGGTCTAGGGTACATGTCTGTGCAGAACTCCAGGGAAAGTGTGGGGATTGAGAGAGGATGGGCAGACAGTCATTTGGAGACTGTGCCTGTTTAATCACTGTAAACAAAAGATACGATCACTATTGGAAACACGTCTTTGATGTAACGTTTCCATCAGGACCTTGAGATCTCCTTTGGATAATCTGATTTTCGGATAACTGGTATTCGGATAATCAAGGTTCCTCTGTATACCCTTCTGCTACCACTTCATAAGCACTCAAAATAGCCTTTTTGAAATCAGCATTATCTCTTGACCCCCTCATCTGACAGCACTGCAAATACCTCACTAGCTCTGCCTACCAGCTTAGTCTGAACTAGCATTACCCATAAGTTCTCTGGCCACTCCATCTGCACAACCAGTTTTTCCAATGAAATAAAGAAGGCTTTGACATCTTTCTCATCAAAATGTGGCAATGCTTTAACATATTTGTGGACATCTCTACCTTCTCTCTTCACCATCCTGTTAACTTTCCTGACTAATTCACAACTTCTGAAATTCAAATTCTCTCTCCCTTGCTCTTTCTATAGAACATAGAACATTACAGCGCAGTCCAGGCCCTCGGTGTTATGCCAACCTGTGGAAGCAATCTGAAGCCCATCTATCCTGCGCTATTCTATTTTCATCCATATGTTTATCCAGTGACCATTTAAATGCACTTAAAGTTGGTGAGTCTACTACTGTTGCAGGCAGTGCATTCCACACCTGACTACTCTGAGTAAAAAAACTACCTTTGACATCTGTCCTGTATCTATCACCCCTCAAGTTAAAGCGATGTCCCCTCGTGCTAGCCATCACTATCTGAGAAAAAAGACTCTCAATGTCCACCCTATCTAACCCTCTGATTATCTTGTGTGTCTCAATTAAGTTACCTCTCAAGCTTCTTCTTCTCTAATGAAAAGTCTCAAATCCCTCAGCCTATCCTCATAAAAGTTTCCCTCCATACCAGGCAACATCATAATAAATCTCTGAAGCCTTTGCCAAAACTTCCAAATCTTTCCTATAATGCGGTGACCAGAACTGTATGGAATACTCCAAGTGCGGCCGCACCAGAGTTTTCTCTTTCTTGTCTCTGTAGGGGATCTAAAGAGTGTGGAAACAGGCCCTACAGCCCAACCAGTCCACACCGACCCTCCGAAGAGTAACCCACCCAGACCCCTTTCACTCTGACTAATGCACCTAACACTATGGGCAAGTTAGCATAGCCAATTCACCTAACCTGCACATCTTTGTACTGTGGGAGGAAACCGGAGTACCCGGAGGAAACCCACGCAGACACCGGGAGAATGTACAAATTCCACACAGACAGTCACCCGAGGCTGGAATCAAATCTGGGACCCTGGTGCTGTGAGGCAGCAGTGCTAACTGCTAAGCCACTATAGACCCATTGGGTCTGAGTCTGCAGAGCTCTGCTCAAGACTCAGGCAATGTGGGGTACCCACACTCACCTCACCTTCTAAATCATGTAAAATAATTTTTGCCCAGCACGCTTGGCCATTCTGCATCCAACTTTAACAGTCTGATGCTTTTTAAAATGACCAAGGGCAAAGGCTCTTGTAGTTTGCAGCAGACAGGGCCCCTCACTCCACCCACCCCTGCAGCAACAGAGATGTCCGTGGCCGCCTGGGGGACTTGCCTGCAGAGGCGAGCCTGATCTTGGAGTTTGTTAAACTCTGAAAGAAGATTGGTGTGTCCATCGAAGAGACCCGGTCCAGGTGGATGACTGAGAGATCGAGAAACTTGGGCAGCGTGTCGGAGGGGTGGAACAATAGGCCGCGGCCTCCAAGACTGCTGCTGAGTCATCCGTGGGTCAGGTCCGGGCTCTGGGGCAGCGAGTCCGGACCCTGGGCGAACATATTGACAACCTCGAAAATCAAGGTTGACGGAAAAATATTTGGTTGCTGGGCCTTCTCGAACGGGAGGAGAAAGGCCAGCTTGTTGATTTCCTGGAGCAATGGCTCTCAAAGTTGCTGAAATTGGAGTCGGAGCTGGGCCGGGTCAGACCAGCGACCCCGCCCAGTCCTAGTTCGACTTCAACACTACAGGGAAAAACAAATGCTGCTGGAGGTCTCCAGAGTCTTGGGGAAGGATCCCGATGCCATGATATACAAGGGCTTCAAGATAATGTTGTTTCAGGACTTCTCTCTGGTTGTGGTCCGCAAGAGGAAGGCATTTGATGAGGCAAAGAAGCGTTTAAGGGACTTAAGTATTCAATATTCCATGTGATATCCAGCAATGCTGCACTTCAGTCATGGAGGATCTGTGTATAACTTCAAGTAAAAGAATTCCTGAGTGCTCTCAAATAAACTGTGGGGCTTCAACTGTATGGATAGTGTTAGACGTAAAAAGTCAGCTCAAGACAAATTCAGGAAAACAAAGTTTATTAGCAATTAGCAAGTCTGCAGAGTTGGGTACCCCTCAAAGAAAGGGACCCTGATCGTTACAAAGCATCCCCTGATATACCCTTAAACTCCACCCCCTGTTGAGTCAGGTGATTCTCAATCTTGAGTAACTGGTACTTTTCCATTACTTGTTTCAAGCGCAGCTGGACACATTCCCCTCTCAAGTGTTTACCATCTTCCCAGGCAGCTGACAACCGTCCATTGTCCACCTCAAGTTGTTTTTCAACGGTTGTCCTTCGTTATCAGTCATGAGGTTCGTTTCTGACATAAATGTCGGCCTTGTGGTTTTGCTGCCTGGACTTGTTTTTGCTATGTGTAAAGTCGCCCATTGTCTGGTTTGTTATCTGTCTGACCTTGTGGTCCAGCTGCAACTTGTTTACCCCTTCTGCTGCTATAGCTAAGTTAGTCAAATTCATATGTCGGCCATTTTCTTTTGGTCACCTTCTTGCCCCTTATACTTATGCACATCTTGAATCATTACTCCAACTCTCACAGATAGTGACTTTATTTTGCCCCCCTTTTGTCTTTCCCCCTTCCTTTCTCCCTCTTTTTTCCTCCATCTTTCTTTGGGGAGGGCGGGGCTCGTGCCTTATTCTTTCTTTTGTCTCTTATCTATAGCTCGCGTGGTTTATTTGATTATTGGGGGATGTCTCTGAGTGTTTTTTTTAATTTGGTTGCTTAATACCTGCAGGGATTGTAATTTTATAATCTTATATATTTTTATCCTGTGTTGTTTTGCTAAGCGCATCTAGGTGATGGTGTGGGAGGTGGGTGAGTCGCCCACTTTTAACTCCTGCTTTATAAGATTTTGGAATTTATTTACTCTATTTTGTAGTGCCTGGGCCGAGGGCATGGCTCTGGCTGGGAGAGGTTATGACGGGGTTATTGGAAGGTAGTAGTGCCCCCTGTGAGCAAGGGGGAAAGTCTCCTTTTAAATATGCCTGAAGTTATTTTTATTTAGGAGTTTAGCTGTTTTGATTTAACTACTTTAAAGAGTTTTTTATATGTGATTTGTTTTTGGTTTTTATTCAATGTCTTTTGGGTGGGCTGCTTCCCCCTGGGTGGTCTCGGGCTTGCTTGGATGATCATGGCTAGCCATTCATTTGGGTGGTGCACCTGAAATGTCAAGGGGAGTCACTCGCCAATCAAAAGGAAAAGGATATTATCAAGACTTAAAAAAAGAAAGGGTTGATGTAGCCCTTCTACAGGAGACACGTCCACTTGACAAGGAGCATTCGAAGTTGTAACAGGTTGGGTTTGGCCAGGTGTTCTTTTCATCTTTCAGCTCAAAAAGTAGGGGAGTAGCCCTATTGAAGAACCTTTCTTTCCAAATGTTAAGCCAGATATAAGATGAGTCTGGACGGTATATATTACTTAAAGCCCTAATATATGGAGAGGAATACGGGATTTTGAATCTTTATTGCCCCCCCGACACACCCTTTTAAATTTGTAATGGAAGCATTCTCTAAGTTGATGGCTCTTGGAGTGTGCCGTACAATATAGTGGGAGATTTTTAATTGTATCAGTGACCAGAGATGGACAGGATACCTAGGGGCTCTGCGGGCATATCTTTGAGATCTAGGCAGCTGGCAGATCTGAATAGGAAGTTGAGGCTGGTAGATGTGTGGAGGTGTCTTCACCCTAAGGGTAGAGGCTTTACTTTCTATTCTAACTCACAGAAGTGCCATACCAGAATCAATATGTTTTTTGTCTCCTCGACCGTTTTGAACTCAATATTGTCTTGTAAAATAGGTAATATAATTATTTCCAACCACTCGGCAGTATATATGGAGGTTAAGGCTAGTGTTGATGAGATAGGTCCCCGACATTGGCGTATGGACCCTTTTTTATTGAAGGACAGCAAGTTCATATAATATTTTTCGCAGGAATTTAAAACCTTCTGGGATATCAATTCAGGCATGGCCAGTAACCCTTCGGTGATATGGGAGACTGCGAAGGCATGTGCGCAAGGCTTGGTTAGCTTACATTTTGCAACCTGGAAAAGACAAAAGGGAGAACAACAGCATCTGCTCAAAGATCGCTCGAAGGCAGCTGAGACAGTGTATGTTGAAAGGCCCTCCGTTACTAAACTACAAAGGATCACAGCCCTCAGGGCAACTTTGAATACCGCACTTACTCAAACAGCAAAGAAGGAGATATTATCTGCGAAGCAGAGGTTAATTGAATACGATGACAAGCCTGGCAGGTATCTAGTGTACCTTACCAGAAAGAAAAAGGCTCCCCAAGCCATTATGTCTATTAGAGAGAGTGCTGGTACCCTGACTTGTGATTGTAAAAAGATCAATGAAGCCTTTAGAAAGTTCTATTTAGAATTGTATAAGTTGCAGCACTGTGAGGATAGAATGAGGAAGGTGGAGTATTAATAAAAAATCTGTCCCTTCCGGGCCTAACCTCAGAGCAGGTGTCATTCTTCAATGCCACCTGACAACCCAGGAAGTACAAGAGGCAGTTAGGCAGCTCCAGAGCAGTAAAGCATCTGGACCAGACGGATTCCAGGCTGAGTTCTATAAAGAATTTATAGGTGAACTGACCAGGCCATTTATAATCATGTATAATTATTCACACAGTCAGGGCTGCCTCCCACCTTCTCTGAGAGAAGCAAATCTTTCTCTCATTCTTAAGAAGGGAAAGGCCCCAGATGACTGCTCTTCGTACAGACCCATATCCTTGTTAAATGTGGATTTTAAAATTCTCTCAAAAATGTTGGCATTAAGACTGGAGAGGGTTTTACCGTTCATTATAAAAGACGGCCAGACAGCGTTTATTAAGGGTTACAGATCAACTAATAGCATTAGAAGAGTCTTAAATATGGTACAAGCCTGCCAGTAGGGAGCGATATGGGACTAGCTGTCTCCCTAGATGCAGAGAAGGCCTTTGATCGGGTAGAATGGCTATATCTCTTTTGTATGCTGGTACGGTTTGGTGTTGGAGAGGTCTTTATTAAATGGGTTACAGTATTATATAATGATCCCAAAGCAGTGGTGATTACCAACAGTTTAAGTTCAGATAGCTTTAGCATTGGCAGAGATTGTTGTCAGGGATGCCCTCTCTCACACCCTCTCTCATTATTTACACTGTGATTGAGCCGCCAGTGGAAGCTATACGAGCTGACCCTAATATAACAGCTCCGGAGGGTGGATCAGGCAAGCACAAAATTACTCTCAATGCGGATGATGTCCTCCTTTTCTTAAATGATCCTTTGACATCTGTGCCCCGCCTAATCCAAGTGGTTAACTTATTTGGTCTGTTCTCAGGTTACAAAATCAATGTTATGAAATGGGAGGCCATGCCGCTTGGAGGTCTTGCCTGTATCTCCAATTTTCCGGATGGATCCTGTTTCCCTTTTCGGTGGTCACTGGAAGGCTTCCTTTACTTAGGTATTTTTATTACTCCGGCATTTGGTCAGCTATATAAAGCTAAATACCCACTTATTCGAGAAAATAAGATAGGACATTCAACACTGGGAGGATCTCCCGATATCCTGGCTAGGTTGAGTAGCTTTAGTTAAGATGAATATTCTACCTCGCCCTTTATCCCCTGTGAGAATACTCCCCTTGATGCTGCCGAGACAGGTGCTGTGTAAGCTTTATGGTTGGCTCAGCTCCTTTATTTGGAATCATAGACAGACCCTTATTAAATTAGAAAAGCTGCAGCTTCCACAAGTAAGGGGTGGGCTGGATTTTCTGGATTTTAGGAGGTACCAATTGAGCTCTCTATTATCCTATGTAGCTGATTGGGCCTCTTGTGACCCACAATCAACCTGGTTAGATATTGAGGCCTCCCAAGCAAAATGGCCCCTCATCAATCTACTATTTGTGGACAAGATGAGAGTTATTACAGATCATCGTAAAAACCCTATTGTATTAAATATAATCAAAGCTTGGAGGATAATGCGATGATAAGGGTAACCTACAAAAAAGCTCCACTTCTACCCCTACAATGAGATTGTTGGGATTCCAACCAAGGCTGACCGAGGCTGTATTCAAACTCTGGGAGTCCAGAGCTATCTCCTGTTTCGGAGATCTGTTCGATGGGGAGGTCATGATGTCCTTCAAGTTGCTGCTTCAGAAGTTTGGGCTGCCCAGCAAGCACCTTTTTCTATATTTTCAAATGCTAGATTTTATACAAAAGAAGACCACATTGCTAATTAATCCTTATCAATCAGATAGGGAAAGGAGAGTGCTTCAGTCGATGGGTCTGCCCTCGGTCAGTACTCTCTACCACTCACTGTGTAATAAGGTATCGATGGACATGGAAAGGTTATATAAAACCTGGAGTCAAGAATTGGGGATGGAAATCTCCTTAGAGATGTGGGATGATGTCTGGGAAAATGCCAGAAAGTTCTCTATTTGTAACAGAACTCAGGCTACTCGATTGAAGATACTTCACAGGGCTCACATGACACCTGAACGACTTGCAGCGTTCAAGGCAGGATCATCCCCAATGTGTTCGAAATGTAAAATAGAAGTTGGCACTCTCACGCATTGTCTATGGAGATGCCATAAGATCTGCAAGTACTGGGACAGGGTAGCGAATGCCTTGACAAAGATTTTGGGTACGGAGATTGGTTTGGACCCAGTGTCTTTACTCTTGAGCTCTCCAAAATTGCCCTCTTTGGATGTATATGGGAGGAAATTACTCACTATCCTTTCCTTTTGTGCGAGGAAAAATATTTCAGTGAATTGGGTATCCGAATGTCCCCCAGAACTTTCAAATTGGCATAGGATAGTCATGGAATATGGGCCCCTAGACTTCCTTATGAATATGGTCCACCAAAAAACAGAATTATTTCATAGAACGTGGCAGCCCTTTTTGAACTATACTGACACAGATATTTTGGCCATATTATCCTGGGCCTTTGCTTAGCTGTGGTAATGATTCTAACTGGTTCCGAGTCCCCTAGGAGGAGGATTCCCATATAAATACAGGTTTTGTTATGACTTGATGTAAATGTATTTTGAATACGTATTTAGTTATTTATTTACTTTTTTTATTGTTAGTAATGTATGATATCCTATTTTATGTTTTGGTTGTTTGTAGAATAGATTAGTAGTTTTTTTAAAGTTTATATTGGTTTTATATTGTAAAGTGGAATACACTAGTTTGTATTACTTCTGTAATTTTGTAAAAAAATCTCAAAAATCTTCTTTTTCAATAAAAATATCTATTAAAAAATCTATTGGGACGTTTTGTACCCCAGATCTGTTCAAATCTGTCTAAATCTCAGTGGATTTGTCTAAACCTGACTAAATCTCAGACCCGAAACCCCAAACTCTTACAACACAGAGGTGAACCCCTCTGTTAATGAGACCAAGCACCAGATTATCTCACCTCTCCTTGTAATCTGTTAAAATTCGAGTGACAGAAAACTTACAAATTATACTATTTAAATAAAATAACGTCAATTTATTTTTTAACTATAAAATGAACATTAAACAAGTATTCAGAATTCTAAGCTCCCCTCTCTTAACTGATTATTATCTACCTCCAACTCTATAACAATATGCTGTTCCAATAAGACACTTATTAAAATTACATCAACACAATTTCAAAACCACACAGCTGCTGCCATCTTCTGTGTCTTTCTTCTTCCCACTGAGCATCTTCCTGGCTTGTCTTCTTTCTTTTTACTTTGAATACATTTCACATAGAGCCATAGAGTCATAGAGGTGTACAGCATGGAAACAGACCCTTTGGTCCAACTCGTCCTTGCCGACCAGATATCCCAACCCAATCTAGTCTCATCTGCCAGCAGCCGGCCTATATCCCTCCAAACCCTTCCTATTCATATACCCATCCAAATGCCTTTTAAATGTTGCAATTGTACCAGCCTGCACCACTTCCCCTGGCAGCTCATTCCATACACGTACCACCCTCTGCATCAAAAAGTTGCCCTTCGGGTCTCTTTTATATCTTTCCCTTCCCACCCTAAACCTATGCCCTCTAGTTCTGCACTCCCCCACCCCAGGAAAAAAAACTTTGTCTATCTATCCTATCCATGCCCCTCATGATTTTATACACCTCTATAAGGTCACCCCTCAGCTTCCGTCACTCCAGGGAAAACTGCCCCAGCTTGATCAGCCTCTCCCTTTAGCTCAAATCCTCCAACCATGGCAACATCCTTGTAAATCGTTTTCTGAACCCTGTCAAGTTTCACAACATCCTCTGATAGGAAGGAGACCAGAATTGCATGCAATATTCCAACAGTGGCCTAATCAATGTCCTGTTCAGCTGCAACATGACCTCCCAACTCCTGTACTCAGTACTCTGACCAATAAATTAAAGCATACCAAATGCCTTCTTCACTATCCTATCCACCTGTGACTCCACTTTCAAGGAGCTACGAACCTGCACTTCAAGGTTTCTTTGTTCAGCAATACTCCCTTGGACCTTACCATTAAGTGTGTAAGTCCTGCTAAGATATGCTTTCCCAAAATGCAGCACCTCACTTTTATCTATATTAAACTTCATCTGCCACTTCTCAGCCCTTTGGCCCATCTGATCAAGATCGCGTTGTAATCTGAGGTAGCCTTCTTCGCTGTCCACCTCCAATTTTGGTGTCATCTGCAAACTTACTAACTATATCTCTTATGCTCAGATCCAAATCATTTATATTATGTTGAAAAGTAGGGGACCCAGCACCGATTCTTGTGGCACTCCACTGGTCACAGGCCTCCAGTCTGAAAAACAACCCTCCACCACCACCCTCTGTCCATATAAAAAGGCCCCTTTGATACAGAGTGTTTCCTAATTTCTTGGAGAGCTAGATGTTCGCTCTCCCTGCATTTCTGTCTCTATGGCAGTCGCTCTCTGACCAATTTTCAAAAGGTCCACATTTTATACCCATTCGACATCAGATCGTTTCATTGGTTAGATGTTGGCACAACAATAAATTCAAATTCGATTGGGTTTTAGTATACTAGGGCATAATTTAAACTGATTTGTTACATTCAAATTGTTGTCAAAATGGCAACCAAATCTCAGATATCCATTTCACAGCCAAATGTAACATATTTTCAATTTTTCCAGTACACCCTGGGACTGCCATCTAATCACATACATAGATGTTTGTAAGTTCTCAGTTCAGAACAGAATTCACTCTCTCTTAAAGGTACAGTATACGCCTTCAACATCATAACATGACATTGCCAAAATGAAGCTCATTTGACATTCATTTCAAGTGTGAATTTGAGCATTGGATGGCGTCCATTGAGATGTCTAAAGAAATGCTGCATGAACTCAAAACTAAAGTGCTATCTACATATTGGAAATATGAAAATAGAAGGAAGTCAGGTGTCATTTTGACAAAGACTGAATTCCTACAGATCTTCCTGTTATAAGGTTGACTTTATTGGTGACATCATAAATAGCCATTTGTTCAACATGCGAACTTGATACTAAAATAGAGTACATCCTGCAGGATGATAGCTACCCTGATCAGATCATTTTTTTGCAAATCCATGAAAAGCCATAAGGTGGTCCCTCTTGGTGTTGTGTGCCCAGTCGCTCAGATTATCCTGGAAAGGAGAGGCAGCTCAGTTTGAGCAACAGGGGAAGTTAGCTGTTTCATGCTGCCACTGTACAGCAGCAATACATATGGACTTCTCCAGTAACAACATGTTGCTGTTAACCCAAAAGACTTTCTCTGTCTTACAAAAGAGTAATGTGGTATATTGGTTTCAGGCCAGTGTGCTGTAGGGCATACATCCAGTCTGGAAGATTGTATAAAACAACATGTCTCTTTGGATATGGTCGGCTTGTTGCAAATAGCCAATTAGCCCATGCTTGTAAAACTCTCAAAGGTCTGAACATCAGATCTGATTCTGCAAATGGATCATATTTGCTGGATTATCCCAAAAGTATGAAAAATTACACTGATCAATCTAGGATTATTAGTCAGGCTCATAGTGTAGCATCATTGCATGTACTGAAAGCAACATATATTAGCTTCTTGAGTCTGCTTCAACATTCGATAAGATCAGACCTGATTGTAGCCTCAGCTTCAGTTTGTGACCTAACCCCAACACTGTCTGAGTCCCCCCAGTGGTGAAAAGTGCATCTACACCTGCTTTAAAAATATTCAATTACCCAGCCTCCATTCCTCCCTGCAGATGAGAATTCCACACTTGAACAACCCTCTCGGAGGAAAAAAAAATCTTATCTCAGTTGCTAGCGGGCTTGGTCAACATTTTTTGCCCATTCCTAGTTGACCTGGTGGTGATGAGTTGTCTTCCATCGTCTTTGAGGTGGAGGTATGCCTAAGGTACTGTTAGGCAGGCAGCTCCAGGATTTTGACTCCGTGACAGTGTAGGAACAGTAATATATTTCCAAGTCAGGATGCTGTGTGGTTTAAAGGGGAAGTTGAAGGCGGTGGTGTTCACGTGCCTGTTGCTCCTTCCACGTGATGGAGATTACAGATTTGGAAGATGCTATCAGGTATTCTTGGTGAGTTACTGTAGTGTGTCTTGTAGATGGTGGTAGATGTGGTGCCAGCCAAGAATTCTATACTGTCGTAGAAGTGTTGTTGGAGCTGCACTCACCCAGACAAATGGAGAGTATTCCAACACATTCCATACTTGTGCCTTGTAGATGGTGGACAGGCGTTGGAGAATCAGGAGGTTGGTTGCTCAAAACAGAATTCATAGCCTCTGGCTTGTTCCCAGCCACAGTGTTTATATGGCTGGTCCATTTCAGTTTCTCGGCAGCAGAGGCTACTGTAGATGCTGAAGATTACAGCCAAGGTTAGAATGGTGCTGGAAAAGCACAGCAGGTCAGGCAGCATCTGAGGAGCAGAAAAAAAATCGACATTTTGGGCAAAAGCCTTTCATCAGGGTTTTTCCTGCTCCTTGGATGCTGACTGATCTGTTGTGCTTTTCCAGCACTGCTCAACTCTCATTTCAGTTTCTAATCAATGGGAGACCCCAGAGTGTTGATTAGTAGGAGATGTGGTGATGGTGACACCATTGAACATCAAGGGATGATGGTGAGATTTTCTCTTGTTGGAGGTGGTCATTGCCTGGTGCTTGTGTGGTACAAATGTTACTTATCACTTGCTGGCCAAGCCTGGATATTATCACTGCATATAGACTAAACTGCTTCAGTATCTGAGGAGTAAAAAATGAGGTCTGCAGATGCTGGAGATCACAGCTGCAAATGTGTTGCTGGTCAAAGCACAGCAGGCCAGGCAGCATCTCAGGAATAGAGAATTCGACGTTTCGAGCATAAGCCCTTCATCAGGAATAAGAGAGAGAGAGCCAAGCAGGCTAAGATAAAAGGTAGGGAGGAGGGACTAGGGCGAGGGGCGATGGAGGTGGGATAGGTGGAAGGAGGTCAAGGTGAGGGTGATAGGCCGGAGTGGGGTGGGGGCGGAGAGGTCAGGAAGAAGATTGCAGGTTAGGAGGGCGGTGCTGAGTTGAGGGAACCGACTGAGACAAGGTGGGGGGAGGGGAAATGAGGAAACTGGAGAAATCTGAATTCATACCTTGTGGTTGGAGGGTTCCCAGGCGGAAGATGAGGCGCTCCTCCTCCAGCCGTCGTGTTGTTGTGTTCTGCCGGTGGAGGAGTCCAAGGACCTGCATGTCCTCGGTGGAGTGGGAGGGAGAGTTAAAGTGTCTGAGGAGTTGTGACTGATTCGCAATATTGGCAAACATCCCCTTTTACAACCTTATGATGGAGGAAAAGTCATCGAAGAAGGAGCTGAAGATGATTGAGTCTAGGACACTAGCCTGAAGAACTCCTGCAGTGATGGGGCTAGAAGTGTAGCTAGTTTTGGAGCATAAATCTTCAGTGCCATTGCCAAAATATTGGCCGAGCCTAAAGCCTATACATTACATAGTGCTTTCAGGTGTTTCCTGATATAGAATCACTGTAGTGCAGAAAGAGGTAGATCAGCCAATCAAGTCTGCACAGACCCTCCAAACAGCATCCTACCCAAACCCTATTTCTGTAACCACACATTTTCCAAGGTTAATCCACCTAGTCTGCACATCCCTGGATGCTATGGGGTATATTAACATGGCCAATCCATCTAACCTGAACATCTTTGGACGTGCAAACTCTACATAGGCAGTCACCCAATGCTGAAATCTAACACTGGTCCCTGGCACTGTGAGATTACAGTGCCAACCACCGTGCCGCCCATATCATGTGGAGAGAATGAAGCTTATTGAAGACTGACATCTGTAATGCAAGAGGATTCAGGAGGAGGCCGAGATGGATTATCTACTTGGATTCATCATCAGTCAGGAGTGCCCAACCGTTTCAGCCTCGTCACTTGTACTGATGTTCTGGGCTCTCGCGCAGTTGAGGATGCAGATGTTTGTTGAGCTACCTCCTCCTCCAAGTTGTTCATTGTCCACCATCGTTCATGACTGACTGCAGCAGGACTGCAGAGCTTAGGTCTGATCCACTGCCTGTGGAATTACTTGGCCCTGTCCATTGAAGCTGCTTTCACTGCTTGGCATGTGAGTGGTCCTGCGTTGTCACTTTGCCAGGTTAACATCTCATTTTTAGGTGTGCCTAGTACTGTCCCTGTCATGTCCCCTACCTTCCATTGAACCAGAGTTAATCCTCTGGCTTGAATGGTTGGAGTAAGAGATATGCAGGTTATATCCCTAGGCAAGGTCAGGCAGGAGGACCTGTTTGGGGATTATCAAGCATTAGAACGAAATTAAGGTATAGGTCCTCATGAGTTATAATCTCCAGATTACTACCCGAGCCATGTGCAAAATGGATCAGGGTTAAGAAAATTAGGGAAGTAAACATGTCGCTAAGGGAGCGGTTTGGGAAAGAGGTTTCATGGGATGGTGGCACAGTTTTGGAACCGGGAGGATCTGTACCAATAGGACGGTCTCCACCTGAACCGATCTGGAACCAGTGTTCTAGTGAAAAGGATAAATAGCGTGGTCACTGGGACTTTAAACTAGTGAGTCAGAGGGGGGTGGGGAAGGGAAAGCGACAGGAAGTATGATGGTAAATAAAAAGGTAAATAGCAGGTTAGCATGTGTCCAGGAGGGTTTAAGTACAAGGCAGACTATAAAACAAGTAAAAAGGAAGGATAACTCAGGAGCTATCATTAATGGAGATGTTGGAATTCATAAAGAAGGTACAAAAACTAGCATAAGGGCACATTACCTGAATGCTCGTAGCATTCGGAACAACGTTGATGAGTTAACAGCACAATTCCCCGCAAATGAATATGACCTCCTGGCCAATACAGAGACACGGTTACAGGATGGTCTCGACGGGGAGTTAAATATTCAGGGGTATCAGATTATTCGGAAGGACAGACAGGGAGGTAAGGGAGGTGGTGTAGCTCTGATATTTAAGGATGACACCAGGGCAGTTCTAGTTAATCCATTTGGGTTATAGAAGAAAAAGTCACTGATAGGTGTAGTCTATAGGCCACCAAATAATACCATCACATTGGGGCGGGCTATAGACAAAGTAATAACTAATACCTGTAAAAATGATATGGCAACTCTCATGGGAGATTTTAATCTGCATGTCGATTGGTTCAACCAGCTCGGTTAGGATAACCTTGAGGAGGAGTTCATTGAGTGTATCCGCGATAGTTTCCTTCAACAGTATGTCAAGGAACCAATGAGGGAGCAAGCTATCCTAGACCCGGTCCTGTGTAATGAGACAGCAATAATTAATGACCTCATAGTTAGGGATCCTCTTGGAAGGAGCCATCGCAGTATGCTTGCATTTAGAATACAGATGGAAAGTGCAAAGATAAAATTCAATAACAGGGTCTTGCGCTTCAACAAGGGAGACAATACGATGAGGGGGGAGTTGCCTAAAGTAGTCTGGAAACAAAGACTTTGTGGTGGGACAGTGAGAGTCATAGCACGGAAATTGACCCTTTGTTCCAATTCTCCATGCTGACCAGATATCCCAATCTAATCTAGTCCCATTTGCCAGCACGTGGCCCACGTCCCTCCAAACCCTTTCTATTCATCTACTCATCCAGATGACTTTTAAATGTTGTAATTGTACCAGCTTCCACCACTTCCTCTAGCCGCTCATTTCAAACACGCACCATCGTTTGCATGAAAAGGTTGCCCCTTAGGTCCCTTTCAAATCTTTCCCCAAACCTATACCCTCTAGTTCTGGAATCCTCCACCCCAGGGAAAAGACCTTGTCTATTTACCCTCACCATTCCACTCATGATTTTATGAAACTCTATAGGATCACCCATTATTTTCCATCACTCCAGGGAAAACAGCCCTAGCCTGTCCAGCCTCTCCTATAGCTTAAATCCTCCAACCCTGGCAACTTCCTTGTAAATCTTTTCTGAACCTCTTCAAGTTTCACAACATCCTTCCGATAGGAAGGAGACCAGAATTTCACACAATACTCCGATGTCTTGTACAGCCGCAACATGACCTCCCAACATCTGTATTCAATACTCTGACCAATAAATTAAAGCATACCAAATGCCTTCTTCACTATCCTATCCACCTGCAACTCCACTTTCGAGGAACTATGAACCTGCTCCAAGGTCTCTTTGTTCAGCAACACTTGCCAGGGCCCTCGCATTAGTGTATAAGCCCTGCTCTGACTTGCTTTTCCAAAATGCAGCCCCTCACATTTATCTAAATTAAACTTCATCTGCCATTCCATCTGATCAAGATTTTGTTGTACTCTGAGGCAACCTTCTTTGCTGTCCACTAAACCTCCAATTTTACTAACTTACTAACTATACCTCCTATGTTCACATCCAAATCATTTATATAAAAGGGTGGCATGGTGGCTTAGTGGTTAGCACTGCTACCTGACAGTGCCAGGGACCCGGGTTTGATTCCTACCTTGGGTAATTGTGTTAAGTTTGCACATTCTCCCCGTGTCTGCATGGATTTCCTTCGGGTTTTCTCCCACAATCCAAAGATGTACAGTTTAGGTGAATTGGCCAGGCTAAATTGCCCAGTGTTTGGGGATGTATAGGTTAGATGCATTTGTCAGGGTAAATGTAGAGTAATAAGGTAGGGGAATGGGTCTGGATGGGTTACTCTTTGGACGCTCAGTGTGAATTTGTTGGGTCAAATGGCCTGTTTCCACACTGTAGGGATTCTATGATTCTATAATAAATGTTGACAAGCAGTGGACCCAGCACTGATCCTTGTGGAACATCACTGGTCACAGGCCTTCAATCTGAAAAGCACCCCTCCACCACCACCACCACTCTCTGTCTTCTACCTCTGAGCCAGTTCTGTATCCAGATGGTCAGTTCTCTCTGTATTCCATGTGTTCTAACCTTGCTAACCAATCTACTGAGACGATCCTTGTCGAATGCTTTACTGAAGTTCATAGAGATAACATCCACCAATCTGTCATCAATCCTCTTTATTACTACTTCAAAAAACTCAATCAGGTTTGTGAGACATGATTTCCCACACACAAGGCCATGTTGACTCTCCTGAATGTGATGATGCTGCTCCATTAACATGGTGCAGGACTTACAAAGTAATTTTTCAAAGTGGTCAGCAAAAGTATATTCCATATAGGAGTAGGAAGGCCAGTAGGAAAAAGGGTAATCTGCCATGGGTGTTTAAGGAAATAAGGGAGGCTATCACATTGAAAGAGAAGGCATACAAAGTGGCCAAGATCTGTGGGAAACTAGAAAATTGGGAAAGCTTTAAAAATCAACAGAAAGGCAGAAAAAAAGCTATAAAGAGAAGTAAGATAGAACATCAGAATAAACGAGCTCAGAATATAAAAATAGATAGCAAAAGTTTCTATTAAAATATAAAATGAGAAAGAATGGCTAAAGTAAACTTTGGTCCTTTAGAGGATAAGCTGTTTTAGTAATGGCTGGGGCATTGAACAGGTATTTAATGTCGGTCTTCACAGTGGGAGCACACCACTAACATGCCAGCAACTGACAAAGAGACGAAGGTAGGAGAGGACCTGGAAACAATCATTATCACGAAAAAGGTAATGTTGGGTAAGCTAATGGAGCTAAGGGTAGACAAGTCTCCTGGCCCTGATGGAATGCATCCCAGGGTACGAAATGAGATGGCAGGAGAAATAGCAAATACACTTCTGGTTATTTTCCAAAATTCACTGGACTCTGGGGCAGTTCCAGCAGACAGGAAAACTGCAAATGTGACGCCACTGTTTTAAATAAAACGTTGACAAAAGTTTAGGTTAACATCTACAGTGGGGAAATGCTTCATTCTGTTAGCAAGGAAGGAATAGCAAAACATCTAGATAGAAACACCTGCTCCTAGTTCTTATGAGGCGTTGATAGCCCACGGATACCTTAGGGATACCCAATTTAGATCTATTCGAAGTCTGTCCCCTTTAGTAAGGTGATAGTGTCACACAGTACAAAGGAATGTACAGCAAACTTTTTATTAAATAACATCTATGGGACGAGGGGTCTGCCAATTGGTCACGAAGTCCACAAAATCAATGTAAAAACACACGCTAACATAATGCACTATTATACTTTATTTACAGCATCTATCAGTGGAATAACAGTACAATTTCACCTTAAATAAACTAACCAGCGGAGGACCTTCTCACTTGCACCCTGAACTGAATACTTGGAACATTGCAGAGATTGTGATAATACAGTAAACGTTAGGTATTTGAGGTGTGTAATTTTAGCCTGTTTGTCAAGAGTCCTGGTTGCAGTTAAACTGCAATTAAATCAAGGTTTGTTGTATCCTCAATGTGAAGATGGGACATTATCTCCAAAAGAACTGTGAAGTGGTCTCTCCTACAAATACAGTCACGACAAGACTTATCTACAACAGGCACTCTGGTGATGACAAGGTCGGTGTCAAGTTTCTTGAGTATTGATGGAGCTATTCCTAATCTCTGACCTGCACGGGTAGCCACTGCATTTATGTGGCAGAGGTGGGTACTGCAGATGTTGGAGATTAGAGTCAAGATTAGAGTGGTGCTGGAAAAGCACGGCAGGTCAGGTAGCATCCGAGGAGCAGGAAAATCAACATTTCGGGCAGGAGCTCTTCATCAGGAATGGCTGATGAAGGGCTTCTGCCCAAATCATCGATTTTCCTGCTCCTCAGATGCTGCCTGACCTGCTGTGCTTTTCCAGCACCACTCTAATCTTCATTACATTTATGTGGCCAGTCCAGTTTCTGTAATGCAGACTAGCTGATAGTCAGGTACAGTCTATTGCAATGCTAATGAGTGGAATGTCCTGTAATTAGACAACTTGAATGTTATTGTTAATTCTGTAATGTTATTTTGTAAATTATTTTTACACATCAAATACAGTTTTGGAAAAAGGTCAGCAATCTCCCAGCTGAGGTTAAATCATGAGGGACATAGATAAGGTGAATATCAATTCCCCAAGGATGGGGGAATACAAAACTAGGGAGATTGCAGAAAGATTTAAAAGTGACTTGAGGGTCAACCTTTTCACGCAGAGGGTGGTTTGTATGTGGAATGGACTCCCAGATGAAATGGTAGATGCAGATACAATCAAAAGACATTTGGATAGGTACATGAATAGGAGAAGTTGAGGGTGACATGGGCCAAACGCAGGAAAGTGGTCAGGGTGGACTAGTTGGACAGAAGGGTCCATTTCCATACTGTATGATCTATGGATGTCAGAGCCTGCGATGACCACAAACCGACAACAGGGGGAGTACTGAGAGCACCAAGGGCCTATTGGGAGTGATGTCGTTCACCAAGAGAGGGCGCTGAGGCTGGGAGGCTGAGCGCTCAGGCTCTTCCCCCACTGCCCGGTAACACACATTACACTGTCCGCGAGGGAGATGCGTATTGTCCTCCGCCTGGCTCAGACCGCCCGATGGCTGTTCGGTTGGAGAAGACGATCGGAAGCTGAGGATCTGCTCCGCCACTACGCAAGGACGATGCGCCGCAGCTACGGGAAGGAGGAGCGGGGCCAGCCGTGGACACCGAGTTACGGACTTTACCTCAGTGAGTAAGAGCGGGCAGGAGGTGAAAGGTCAGCTGGGGATCGGCGGTCTCACCGGAAGTTCATATCTTAACCATTTGATCTGAAGGGTTTCCGCAAAACCCACCCCCCGCTCGCAGCGTTGCGTTTGAATTCATCTATAGCCTACCGGCCCGGCCACGCCCTCTCGTGGACCCCGCCCGCACACTCAGCCACGCCCACAAACTCCTTATAGCCACGCCCACTCGTGGACCCCGCCCGCACACTCAGCCACGCCCACGCATGGACCACGCCCACAAACTCTCCTTATAGCCACGCCCTCTCGCCGACCCCGCCCGCACACTCATAGCCACGCCCACACATGGACCACGCCCACAAGCTCTCCTTATAGCCACGCCCACTCGTGGACCCCCGCACGCACTCAGCCACGCCCACACATCGACCCCGCCCACAAGCTCTCCTTATAGCCACGCCCACTCGTGGACCCCCGCACGCACTCAGCCACGCCCAAACATGGACCACGCCCACAAGCTCTCCTTATAGCCACGCCCTCTCGTGGACCCCGCCCGCACACACACAACTATATCCAAAGTGTTGTTTGGAAGGGCGTTCAAGGATTTTTTAACCCCATGACAGTAAAGGAATGGTGATGTAGTTTCAAAGTTGACCCAGAGTGATATGTGCAACACACCAGGTCTCACTGAATGTTACATACTTCCCAGTCTTTCCCCATTAAAAACTGTTTTGCCTTTTTGTTTTTCGGACCAAGCAGATAACCTTGGACTTTGCCAGAAAGAAGGCATATGCCAAGTTCTTGCCCTCACCCAAAGAGTCTATAATCGTTAGCAGTCTCTGACCTTTCTTCGCCACTTGCTGTACTACCTGACATTGTATCAGGAGCAAACTGCAAATGTGTTGCTGGTCAAAGCACAGCAGGTTAGGCAGCATCTCAGGAATAGAGAATTCGACGTTTCGAGCATAAGCCCTTCATCAGGAATAAGAGAGAGAGAGCCAAGCAGGCTAAGATAAAAGGTAGGGAGGGGGGACTAGGGGGAGGGGTGATGGAGGTGGGATAGGTGGAAGGAGGTCAAGGTGAGGGTGATAGGCCGGAGTGGGGTGGGGGCGGAGAGGTCAGGAAGAGGATTGCAGGTTAGGAGGGCGGTGCTGAGTTGAGGGAACCGACTGAGACAAGGTGGGGGGAGGGGAAATGAGGAAACTGGAGAAATCTGAATTCATACCTTGTGGTTGGAGGGTTCCCAGGCGGAAGATGAGGCGCTCCTCCTCCAGCCGTCGTGTAACTTGCCCAGCCAACTTATTCACAGTCTTCAGGGAGGACCAGACAACAGACTTGCTTCACCTCGGCTGCAGCCTCTGGACCATGCAGTCAAAGCTCCAGATGTAGTATTCAGGATCTTACGGTTTGTCCAACCAGTTCAACAGGCCTGGGATGGCCACAAAACAGGCCCCATACAAGGGATTCATGAAAGTCATGCACCCATGAGCAAGTGCAAGCACGAGAACCTGCCATTTATCAAATCAGAGAATTCCTACAGTGTGGAAGCAGGCCATTCGACCCTTCGAATCCACACACCAACCTTCCGAAGATCATCCCACTCAGACCTACCTCCCTATTCTATCCCTGTAATCCTGCATTTCCCATGTCTAATACACCTAGCCTGCACATCCCTGGACACGATGGGCAATTTAGCATGGCCAGTCCGCCTAACCTGCACATTTTTGGATTGTGGAAGGAAACCGGACAACCTGGCAGAAACCCACGCAGACACGGGGAGAATGTGCAAACTTCAGTCATCTGAGCTTGGAATTGAACCTGGATCCCTGGCACTGTGAGGCAGCAGTGCTAACCACTGAGCCACCACACTGCCCCAATTGGACCAGAGGAGGGGAGAGGGCAATGAGGCTGATGATATCAAGCAGGATGTCACAGAGTTGGGAAGTTCTTGAGGGTGAGTGCTCCCTAATCATCTTTTTCATTAATGGAGGGGCCCAAAATATTAGAGCCCTCCGTGAGACCCGTTAGCTGGAGCACACACAATGTAGCAGCTATAGGTGCACACAGGGAATCCAAAGCATAGAGGTTTTTCAACTAGACTTCCTCCCTCATGGTTATTATATCATAAGGAGATAGAAAAAAAATGTTACTTTTATTATGAACAGATAAGAGATATTATCTCTTTACTTGAAATATATGCAGTTGAAATGTTCAATGCAGTTTACAATCAGTGCAAGAATGATATTGCACATGAATGCATACATGCACTTATCATACTGAATCACAACATGATTCTTTTATATTCTCTTGCATGCTGCATTTATTTTGAATCTCTCTCTTTTTCTTTGTTTGACTTCCTTTGGCTACCTGGCCTCACATACATTCCCTTCAGTCATTTTCCATTTCTCAAACTGACCCCAAAGCCCATGCTATTTGACATGTAATCTTCTCCCTTACATATCTGTTCTTTAGCCATCTGCTTTTTCTGTGAGGATTGCATCTTTAATAACCTCTTTTACCTTTCAAACTTTAATCGTCAAAGGTCTCCTTTTATTCTGGCAGACCTTTCAGGGTTGAGTCACGACATCTTTATCACTGCATTACAGTTCATTTAAACAACTACCCTTTTTTTGCAGTAATTCATTTTGCTTGAGAAAAGAAACAAACTTTGAACTTCCTAGCATCCTTCTGTGAAACAGATTGTATAGCTATCTTTCAGCTTTGTTTGCCCACTGTTTACACATTTAGAGTGTTTAAAATGCTAAAACCTAATGCAGTTCCTAGTCCTGACCTCACTGATTTAAAAAATTTTTCATCCCACTAATTATGAAAAGAAAGGAAAAGATTCCAGTTTATAGAATATCTTTCATACCTTTCCAGCCAGTGAGGTACTTTTGAAGTGGTATAATGTAAGAAATGTTGCAGACAATTTGATCAGAGCAAGGTCCTACAACAACCAACAATGAGGTTAGATTAGATTAGATTCCCTACAGTGTGGAAACAGGCCCTTCGGCCCAACCAGTCCAAACTGACCCTCCAAAGAGTAACCCACCCAGATCCATTTCACTCTGACTAATGCACCTAACACTGTGGGCAATTTAGCATGACCGATTCACCTGACCTGCACATCTTTGCACTGTGGGAGGAAGCCGGAGCACCTGGAGGAAACCCATGCAGGCACAGGGAGAGTGTGCAAACTCCACACAGACAGTCGCCCAAGGCTGGAATCGAACCTGAGACCCTGGCACTGTGAGGCAACAGTGCTACCCACTAAGCTGAGATGATGACCCCAAATGGTTTTAATGGTCGAGGGGTGAGTATTTGCGAAGTCACCTTCTGTTCTTTGAATAGAATAATGGAATCTTTAAAGCCCTCATTAGAGAGCAGATTGGCCTTTGAATTAGCATCTCATCCAGAAGATGACATTCCCAATGGTGCAGAATTCCATTGGGATTATGCTGGGAGAACAGCCTCGCTTTCCTATATTGTGTGACACAATACTGATAAGAATGTTGCATATGCTGCCTCAGAATGAACTGTCTAATCTCCATTATCTCCTTTTGTTTGCAGAGAATTCTGAGGGTAAATACATTTCTCCTTTTCATGATATTCCACTTTACGCAGTAGGTGACAAGGTAAATGCCATTATTTGGTGATTTTGCTACATTGTAGGCTAATAACGTCAGCTGTTTATTGGTCTACTAAATGTGTGCTGACTCTTTGTTCTGATGGCCTATACAGTATTGTTCACATCAGCTTCTTCAAATTTTCGGCCCAAAATATAGCCCTTTAGAATAAAAGAGAAATATTGCCACTCCACTTAATGGTAGTCCTCTGAATCTACAGGAAAAGCGGTTTATCTTCCTGCGCTTTATAAGTAATGCACTTGTGATGTTCTTAAGCTTTCTCTCAGTGCTGGTGTTCTCCAGTTGAGTAATTTATTTGTTTGTCTGGGAGAGGAATAAAAGGTGCACCAGTATTTTTCTCAATGGGACAAACATCTAGTTTCTTCTGTATTTCATACTCTTTCTCCTTCAGAACACATTCCAATTTATACAAATTGCAATGGGGAGTTGGAATGTAGGTCTTAAGACTTACATTTGGATCATTTGGTCCATCAAACTTGCTCTGCCATTCAAATAGATTGTGGCTGATCATCTGTGAACCCCCAGCAGTGATCGAATGGGGTGACAGAACTGGCTTGAGGGCTTTAATATTTTTATGTAATCATTGTTCTGATGCTTCTCTGCAACTCTCCTGCTCATCTTAAGGCATTTGTTTGCGTACGTTTGAGTGAACAGTCAGGGCCTTAAAGATAGTTCCAGCAATATGTCAGGGTCTCTCAGTTACTGCACTAAAGTGGCTGATTATTTTTTGGAGTGCCTGGAGTGAGATTTGAGGAAATGACCTTCTGATTCATAATTGAGAGATCTGTCACAGAGTAAGGGCTGTAGATTTCCTATCTTTGTTCTAAATAGTGCATATTCCTCCTTTTCCTCTTCCTCTGCACTGAGTCACCTTCATCTTTAATTAAAATAGCAGTTTAATAAAGGGACCTGGAAATTATGACTGCTCATTCTAACCTCTGATTCTAATTTGGTTCTGAGCAAATTGATGTCAGATTTCTTTCAACCTATCTTTTCTTGAGAATTTAATATTTCTTTCACTTGAAGTGACAATTCATCTGCCTTCAAGTTGGTGTGGAGAGTTTAATGACCTGCAGATCTGCTGTAAAGGAGACAGAGATACACTTGTGCAACCAACTTTTAAATGGAAGTTGCCGTGTCAGATTAACCTGATGTCTTGAATCCATATCATTGTCAATTTTAATCCTGCATTTATCCTTTTTATTCACTGGGGTTTACAAAGGTTTTTTGACAAGATACCGCATAATAGGTTAAAATCTTATTGTGCAGCGAGTGGTTAAGATCTGGAATACTCTTCTTGAGAGTATAGTGGGTTAAATGATTGAATCTTTTGAAAACTTTTTCTGTAAAGGACTAGGGGGAAAAGGTGGGTGAGTGGTACTAAGCATAGCGCTCCTTGCAGAACCAGCATGGCGTTCTTTAAGTCTGTAGCTAAATCTCTGAGTATAATCTAATCCTAACCTCTACCTTTTGTATGCTGCACAGTGTCTTGCCTACTGATTCTTCAATTACTACGGTAATATTTTCTCCACGCTCAAGTAAAAGTAGTTTACAGAGGAACCGCGATTGTCCGAAGGACACGGGTGGGCAGTATTTCTTTCGGTTAATTGAACTCCGGATAACCAAATGCCGGATAATATAGTTTAGCTAAGCATCAGGACTTTGTGATCTTGGCAGATAATCCAATATTCAGATAATCGGATGCCAGATAATTGAGGTCCTTCTGTATGCACAAATTACTACACAAGAATTCATGATGTTGGGTTTAATATACTAACATGGATTAACAATTGGCTAACTAACAGGAATCAGCTGCGATTCAGGATAGATGGGTAATTTTCAAGTTGGCAATCTATAATTGCTGGCGAGTGTCACAGTAGATCTTCAACTATTTATAGGAGAAAGTGAGGACTGCAGATGCTGGAGATCAGAGCTGAAAATGTGTTGCTGGAAAAGCGCAGCAGGTCAGGCAGCATCCAAGGAACAGGAGATTCGACGTTTCGGGCATAAGCCCTTCTTCAGGAATGAGGAAAGTATGTCCAGCAGGCTAAGATAAAAGGTAGGGAGGAGGGACTTGGGGAGGGGCGTTGGAGATGCGATAGGTGGAAAGAGGTCAAGGTGAGGGTGATAGGCCGGAGTCAGGTGGGGGCGGAGAGGTCAGGAGGAAGATTGCAGGTTAGGGAAGGCGGTGCTGAGTTCGAGGGATTTGACCGTGACAAGGTGGGGGGGAGGGGAAATGAGGAAACTGGAGAAATCTGAGTTCATCCCTTGTGATTGGAGGGTTCCTAAGCGGAAGATCAGGTGCTCTTCCTCCAACCGTCGTGTTGGTCCGGGTTGGTCCGGGTCTGGGACACCCGGACCAACCAATCTAACCACCCTGTGGCTCAACACTTTAACTCCCCCTCCCACTTCACCAAGGACATGCAGGTCCTTGGACTCCTCCATCGCCAGACCATAACAACATGACGGTTGGAGGAAGAGCGCCTCATCTTCCACCTAGAACCATCCAACCACAAGGTATGAATTCAGATTTCTCCAGTTTCCTCATTTCCCCTCCCCCCACCTTGTCTCAGTCAAATCCCTTGAACTCAGCACCGCCTTCCTAACCTGCAATCTTCTTCCTGACCTCTCCGCCCCCCACCCCACTCCGGCCTATCCCCCTCACCTTGACCTCCTTCCACCTATCGCATCTCCAACGCCCCTCCCCCAAGTCCCTCCTCCCTACCTTTTATCTTAGCCTGCTGGACACACTTTCCTCATTCCTGAAGAAGGGCTTATGCCCGAAACGTCGAATCTCCTGTTCCTAGGATGCTGCCTGACCTGCTACGCTTTCCCAGCAACACATTTTCAGCTTCAACTATTTATAGTCTATATTACTGACTTTAGAGTCATGGATTCATAGAGATGTACAGCACTGAAACAGACCCTTCGGTCCAACCCATCCATGCCGATCAGGTATCCCAACCCAATCTAATCCCACCTGGCAGCACCCAGCCCATATCCCTCCAAACTTTTCCTATTCATATACCCATCCAGATTCCTTTTAAATGTTGCCATTGTACCAGCCTCCACCACTTCCTCTGGCAGCTCATTCCATACACGTACCACCCTCTGCATGAAAAGGTTGCCCCTTAGGTCTCTTTTATATCTTTCCTCTCTCACCCTATTTAGTTCTGGACTCCCCGACCCCAGGGAAAAGACTTTGTCTATTTATCCTATCCATGCCCCTCATAATTTTGTAAACCTCCATAAGGTCACCCCTCAGCCTCTGACGCTCCAGGGAAAACAGCCCCAGCTGAACAGATATGTTGTGGCCAACTTTTCAGTTAATACAGTTAGGTGGGAAAGGAAACAAGCTGCAAGAAGACTCAAAGATCAGATCCCCCCACCCCCACCCAAAAAAACAGCAGGGATAAGGAAAGAAGTCTTGACAGAGCTTCCCATCCTGTGGAAAGTTGGGAGTTTCAAAAAAGAGGTGTCCATTTATGATAGAAATGAGGAGGAATTTTGTCTCACAATGGGTTTTGGAGTTTTTGTCCCTGGAGAGCAGGGAAGGCGGGGACTATGTTCAGGCTGAATTAAACAGATCTTTCTTTGCAAGTGAGTCGAAAATCTGGAGGGTTGCAGGCAGGAATGTAGAGTAAGGCATGATCAGGGAATCCATAATATTATTGAAAGGCAGAGCAGGCTTGAGGGGCTAAATAAGTACTCCATTTTTGTACTCTTAATTGGAATTGTTCTCTGTGTGTCCAATTACAATGTTGTTTCTTTTAGTCTACTTCCAATTCTGGCAATTATTTTTTACTTCCATTCTGGGACTTTATCTTGACTTTCGTTCATCCTGGTCAATGGGTTGTAGTGGGACTGCAATCCATTCTACATCCCCCCCCCCCCCTCATTTTTCTTTCCATTTACGTCCAATTCAGACAAATGTAAAATCAGTTACTGATGTATAACATTCAATCTCCATTGCTGAACATTCAAGATTACCGTCTTGGTATTTTCATTTCCCGTGTTCACTCCTGATACTTTTTATAATTAGTGTTCTAATCCTCCTCTTAATTTTGAGCTTTTTTTTTGAGAGTCCCTAGATAGAGTCAGAGAGTCATAGAGATGTACAGCATGGAAACAGACCCCTCGTCCATGCTGACCAGATATTCTATATAAATCTAGTCCCATTTGTTAGCATTTGCCCCATACCCCCCTAAACATCTCCTATTCACAGACTCATCCAGATGTCATTTAAATATTGCAATTCTACCAGCCTGCACCAATTCGTCTGACAGCTCATTCCATACACTCGTCACTCCCGGTGTGAAAAAGCTGCCCCTAAGGTCCCTTTTAAAATTTTCCCCACTCACCTTAAACCTGTGCCCTCTAGTTTTGGATTCCTCCACCCCAGGGAAAAGATCTTGTCTATTCATCCTATCAATGCCCCTCATGATTTTATAAACCCCTATAAGGTCACCCCTCATCCTCTGACGCTCCAGGGAAAACACCCCTAGCCTATTCAGCCTCTCCCTATAGCTCAAATCCTCCAACCCTGGCAATATCATTGTAAATCTTTTCTGAAGCCTTTCAAATTTCCTTCCTGTAGCAGGGAGCCAGAATTGCACTCAGTATTCCAAAAGTGGCCTTACCAGTGTCTTGTACAGCTGCAACATGACCTTGTAACTCCTATAGTCAATGCACTAAGCAATAAAGGCAACCATACCAAACGGCGCCTTCATTATTCTATTTACCTGCAGCTCCACTTTCAAGGAGCTATGAACATGCACTCCAAGTTCTCTTTGCTCAGCAACACTCCCCAGGACCTTACCATTTCGTGTATAAATCCTGCCCTGATTTGCCTTTCTATAATGCAGCACTTCACATTTATATTAAGTGAACTCCATCTGCCACTCCTCAGCACATTGGCCCATCTGATGAAGATCCTGTTTATTCTGAGGTAACCTTCTTTGCTGTTCACTACACCTCCAATTTTGGTATCATCTGTAAACTTACTAACCATATCTCCCAAGTTCACATCCAAATCATTTACATAAATGACGGAAAGCAGTTGACCCAGATCGATCCTTGTGGCACACCTTTGGTCACAGGCCTCCAGTCTGCAAAGCAACTCTCCACCACCACCCTCTGTCTTCTGCCTTTGAGCCAGTTCTGTATCCAAATGCCTAGTTCTCCCTGTATTCCGTCAGATCTAACCTTGCTAATCAGTCTCCCATGAGGAACCTTGTCGAACACCTTCCTGAAATCCATATAGATCATATCCACCAATGTGCCCTCATCAATCCTCATCGCTTCTTCTTCAAAATTTCAATCAGGTTAGTGAGACATGATTTCCCAAAGACACACACAGCCATATTGATTACCCCTCATCAGTCCTTGCCTTTCCAAATAGTTATCCAGTTGTAACATGATTGCCAATATTTGTACTCGATCCCTTTTTCAGGCAGCTATGACCTTGAACTCTCTGCAGCATCTCATCTGCCACATGCTTCCAAGTAAATTGTTTCTATTCTCTAAAGGCTCCTAAGGGTTGGGCTGTAAATGCTGGCCTAGCCAGTGACATCCACACCCCTTGAATTAGTTAAAAAGAAAACTTTCTTCTGTTACTTCTCTTGTTATTCCTTTAATTTTAATTGCCTTAACTCATCTAACTTGTCCTGTGTTTGCTATTTAGCATCGTTTAAGAAGCATCTGGATGAGTACTTAAAATGCCAGGGCATAATGGGCTAAGCATGCAGTGCAGGTAAATGGGATTAAGGTAGTTTGGTCAGCATAAACGTGGTGGGCTGAAGGGCCTGTTTCTATGCTTTTTGAGTCTTTGGATCACCAAATTTTCTGGATGCCCCGATTTTCCTTCAGAAGCATTTAATCACTTCCTGACACCTACCAACGACCGTCCATCACAATGACTTCTTTGTTCACCACTACCTCTTTCTTCATCCCCAGATGACCTGTCCTTTACGGTTCCATATTTGCCCAATATTGCAGCATAACTTCTCAAGTTGCCCTCTCCAGGCATCACACATTTTCTTAGGTTCTTTGATGGGGTGGAAGTAATGCTGGTAGGGCTGCAATTTATTGCTCATCCTTAATTGGTCTCAAATTGAGGGGCTTCTTCGGCCATTCCAGAGGTCAGTTGAGAGTCAGTGTGTCATAGAGCTGTACAGCATGGAAACAGACCCTTCGGTCCAAATATCCAAAATTAATCTAGTCCCATTTGCCTTTGGGGCTTGAGCACTTAGATCATGAGACTGTGTCTTAAAATGAAAAAAAATAGTAAAAGTCGAGAATAACACATATTAGTCCAACTTGTCTGATATCCTTCAAATTAGAGCTTTGGTATAGCCAAATGTTCCTTTCCAAGCATTAAATGTTTCTTTATGATTTTTGTCCCCCCTGCTGAGGATTTGTAAATTTGATTTGTATTGCTTTAAGGCTAAAAGATTAGAGAATGGTGTAATTAGAATAGACTTATTAAGGTGGATATAGAGAGACCTTTTCCTCTGACAGGGAATGCAGAAGAAGGAAGCACCATTATAAAAGTAGAGTTGAACTATTCAGCAGTGAAACAGCTGTGTTGGGATGAAGGAGTGAAACAAGCTCAATGTCTGTGCGGCCTATTCCTTTTACAGTTGTTTCATTCGGCTCTTATTTTAGATTATTCTCACAATTTTCTGAGAGTTATTGCAGCCAGAAGACTAATGTGCACCCCTGGAGTATTGTTGTGCAGTGATGATGAAAGTATAAAGCAAAGTGCTGAAACTAGAAGGTGAGCTCAGGCAGAAGATACTTGATATTACAGAAATTATACATCTGATAAAGTCATTCCATAGTAACAGCACTCTCATCTAATTGTATCTGGGTGGTAATGTCAGAGTACTGATATATCATTTGGTGACGTCTCAGTTTGAACATTACTGTCATTGTGTCCATGTCCATCTCGGGGCCTTGCTGAACCTCTGAATTCTCCTCCAGCTACAAAACTTCCGAGAATTCTCCAATCCCCTAGCCCTTTGTGAATCCCCATTTCTTTTACTCCACAATTGGTGTTTTCAGCCATTTAGGTCCTAAGCTCCAGAATTTCTGTCCATAGTTCACTCTCTAAGTTTCTTTTCTTGCTTTCCTCTTCTTTAAAATAAACACTTGCTAAAAACCTAACATCTTTACCAAGGAGCTTTTGGGGACTTGTCCTAATCTCACTTTTTCTGACTTGGTTTCAGTGTGTTATCTGATTATATTGTGAGTTTTCTTAGTGTATCTTACTCCATTGAAGGCGCTATATAAATGCAGGTTGCTATTCATTAACTTGAGTGGCACCATCTCGGACGTTCCTTTGAGGTGTCCGTGTAATTTCTGTAGCCACTTCCATGAATGTTGCTGTAGCAGTCCTCGGAGGATGGTGAAGAGAAGTAAATTCTCTTCCCTTAGGCGCAGATCAAAGTTTGGACACAAGAACCCACCAAAACCTGGGGTTGTTAATGGAAAGCAAGTTGCATAACGTGGGAATATTTTTGAAATAACAGATGGCAAGCCATCAGTAGCTGGTATTTACTCCCAGAAATACAGATCGTACAAAATAAACCGTTTACACCAGAGGAGATTGAGAGGGGGCATGATTGCGATGTGTAAACTTCTGAGGGGCATCGATAGGGTCGGCAGGAAAGACTTTTTCCCATTGATGAAGGGTCAGTGACCAGGAGTAAAGATAAGAAATGGAAGGCTCAGTGGAAATGCGAGGAGAATCCTTTTCACCCAGAGGGTGGTGGGAATCTGGAACTCACTGCCTGTACGAGTGGTAGAGGCAGAAATCTTTATAACATTTAAATATTGAGATGTGCACCCGTGATATCAAGGTTTACAGGGCTATGGGTCAAGTGATGGAACATAAGATTAGAATAGTTAGGTGGTTGTTTTTGAGTGACGTGAATGTCATGGGCCAAAGGACCTTTTTCTGTGCTGGTGATCTCTGAATCTATACAGACAGGCAGAGTCTTTGGGATTCAAGGGTTATTGGGATTAAGTGTGAATGTAGAGTTGAGGCCACAGTCAGGTCAGCCATGATCTTACAGAATGGTGGAGCAAGTTGAAGGGACCAAATAGACTACTGCTCCTGATATGCACATATTTTTGTATGTTTATAAGTAGGATTTTCTTCATTATCTGACTGCATCATAGTTTGAGGGCTTGAATTGCAGTGTCATATGTTGGCTGGTAGAGGCAAGTAATTTCCTACACTTGGCTCAGTCTATGTGTGGTTAGTAATGGAAACCATTCCTCTGGATTGAACAGCCAGATTGGATTGAAAACAGAAAATGCTGGAAGCATTCACCAAGTCTGGTGGTATCTGTGGGAAGAGTTAATCACTGAGGCCAATGACCTTGTTTCAGATTTCCTTTTGTTTTAGCCAAATTGTATTCACGTTTTTTTTCTCAGGAAGTGCTAAATTCTTGTCAAGTAAAATATAGAACCAAGATTTCTGAACAAGTGGAAATACTCATTCCCAGAAACTCCTATGAATTGAGGATAAATATCACATCATCTCACCTGGACATCAATCATCACAACTTTCAAAACACAAAGAATGCCACCTTTCTCTCCACTCCCCAGCTGTAGCCATGTACTGTGATTATAACTCAAACCAACTTCATTTTGCTTCTCTGAGCAGGGAGACTATACCTCCCAGTGTAGACTGGAGGCAGCTTGGGAGAGCAATAATTATAGGAATATATATATTGGTAGGGGAATAGTCAGGTGTTTCTGAAGGGACAGGCTTCAATCCAAGTCCCCTCTCTTGTGCCAGAATCAAGGGTGTTCAAGAGCACCTGCAAAATACTGAATGGCAGAATAACCCGTTAGAGGTTGTGCAACATTTCAACACCAGTGTCATAGGTGTGGGTCAACCTTCAGCACATGGACATAGACTGTAGAGGTTAAAGAAGGCAGCTCACCTCAGGGGCATCTCGGGACAGGCGATAACTGCTGACCAGCCAGGCATGCCCATGTCCCATGAGGGAATAAAAAAAAGGATCCTGGATTTTGTAAATATTGGCATATGCCTCTTGCCCCTCCTTGCACCTCTTTGAATCCCCTCTTGCACTTCACTAACTACTTTCACAATCTTCCCTCGCCCACTCTCCCCCCTCGCCCTATTCTCCCCCTCTCACCCCACTCGTCCCACTCTACCCTCGCCCCACTCTCCCCCCTCGCCCCACACTCCTCCCCCTCGCCCCACTCTTCCCCTCCCCTCGCCCCACTCTCCCCCCCTCGCCCCACTCTCCCCCCCCTCGCCCCACTCTCCCCCCCCTCGCCCCACTCTCTCCCCCCCTCGCCCCACTCTCCCCCCCCTCGCCCCACTCTCCCCCCCCTCGCCCCACTCTCCCCCCCCTCGCCCCACTCTCCCCCCCCCCCTCGCCCCACTCTCCCCCCCCTCGCCCCACTCTTCCCCCCCTCGCCCCACTCTCCCCCCCCTCGCCCCACTCTCTCCCCCCCTCGCCCCACTCTCTCCCCCCCTCGCCCCACTCTCCCCCCCCTCTCGCCCCACTCTCCCCCCCCTCTCGCCCCACTCTCCCCCCCCTCTCGCCCCACTCTTCCCCCCCTCGCCCCACTCTCCCCCCCCTCGCCCCACTCTCTCCCCCCCTCGCCCCACTCTCTCCCCCCCTCGCCCCACTCTCCCCCCCCTCTCGCCCCACTCTCCCCCCCCTCTCGCCCCACTCTCCCCCCCCTCTCGCCCCACTCACACCCCCTCGCCCCAGTCTCCCCCCCACCCCACCCTCCTCCCGCCTCTCTCTCTCCCCCCGCGCCCCACTCTCTCCCCTCCCCAAGCCCCACTTCCCCGCCCCACTCTCTCCCCTCAGCCCAACCCCCTCGCCCCACTCTCTCCCCCCCCCTCGCCCCATCTCCCCCCTCTCGCCCCACTCTCCCCCCTCTCGCCCCACTCTCCACCCCCTCGCCTCACTCACACCCCCTCGCCCCACTCTCCCCCTGCCCCTCTCTCTCCCCCCCACGCCCCACTCTTCCCCCCTCAGCCCAACCCCCTCGCCCCACTCTTCCCCCCTCAGCCCAACCCCCTCGCCCCACTCTCCCCCCCTCGCCCCACTCTCCCCCCCTCGCCCCACTCTCCCCCCCTCGCCCCACTCTCTCCCCCCCTCGCCCCACTCTCCCCCCCTCGCCCCACTCTCTCCCCCCCTCGCCCCACTCTCCCCCCCTCGCCCCACTCTCTCCCCCCCTCGCCCCACTCTTCCCCCCCTCGCCCCACTCTTCCCCCCCTCGCCCCACTCTTCCCCCCCTTGCCCCACTCTCCCCCCCTCGCCCCACTCTCCCCCCCCTCGCCCCACTCTCCCCCCCCTCGCCCCACTCCCCCCTTGCCCCACTCTTCCCCCCTTGCCCCACTCTCCCCCCCTCGCCCCACTCTCCCCCCCCTTGCCCCACTCTCCCCCCTCGCCCCACTCTCCCCCCCTCGCCCCACTCTCCCCCCCCCTTGCCCCACTCTCCCCCCTTGCCCCACTCTCCCCCCCCTTGCCCCACTCTCCCCCCTCGCCCCACTCTCCCCCCCTCGCCCCACTCTCCCCCCCCTGCCCCACTCTCCCCCCTCGCCCCACTCTCCCCCCTCGCCCCACTCTCCCCCCCCTTGCCCCACTCTCCCCCCTCGCCCCACTCTCCCCCCCCTCGCCCCACTCTCCCCCCCCTGCCCCACTCTCCCCCCTCGCCCCACTCTCCCCCCTCGCCCCACTCTCCCCCCCCTTGCCCCACTCTCCCCCCTCGCCCCACTCTCCCCCCCCTCGCCCCACTCTCCCCCCTCGCCCCACTCTTCCCCCCCTCGCCCCACTCTCCCCCCTCGCCCCACTCTCCCCCCCCTTGCCCCACTCTCCCCCCCTTGCCCCACTCTCCCCCCCTTGCCCCCCTCTTCCCCCCCCTCGCCCCACTCTCCCCCCCCTCGCCCCACTCTCCCCCCCTCGCCCCCCTCTCCCCCCCTCGCCCCCCTCTTCCCCCCCCTCGCCCCACTCTCCCCCCCCTCGCCCCACTCTCCCCCCCCTCGCCCCCCTCTCCCCCCCTCGCCCCCCTCTCCCCCCCTCGCCCCCCTCTCCCCCCCTCGCCCCACTCTTCCCCCCCTCGCCCCACTCTCCCCCCTCGCCCCACTCTCCCCCCCCTTGCCCCACTCTCCCCCCCTTGCCCCCCTCTCCCCCCCTCGCCCCCCTCTCCCCCCCTCGCCCCCCTCTCCCCCTGTTGCTCCACCTTTCCCCCTGCGACCCCTTCTCTCCCATTTCTCCTCTCTCCCACTTTATGCCTGTGTCTCCCTGTGCCTCTTGCCTCACTTCCTACCTTCCCTGTACCTTTTTTCCCATCCTTCCTGCACCTCACCTCTTTCCCCCCCCCACTTCTCTATATGCCCCTGTCTCCCCACTCACCCGCCCTGTGCCCTCTCTTCCTATACCATTGCACATCTCTCTTCTTCAAAGCACCTCTCTCCCTCTCTCTTCTCTCCCGTTTCATCCTCCTCGTTCTTATTCCTCCTTCCCTCGCCCCACTCACCCCCTTCCCCTACACACTTTCCCATTCCCCTTGACCTTACCCATTTAATCCTCTTCAATATAGTTTTCAAACATGTAAAGAAAATAAGTTTCATGATTTCATTCTGTTTATTCTGTCCAGAATATCCCAAAATATTTGTACCAAAAATATGTTAGTTGCGTTGGGATGCAATTTATATGTTTTTAAAATTCAGACAGCAAAGAGAAGATTTTTTTTTGGAAATGTGGTTAATTAGAAACACCATTCATTCCCTGTGGCTTTATCAAAAGTAATTACAGGTATACAGTCATAATACACAAATCATTGTGCAAGGCCATTGGACCACACACACACACTGTGAATCACCAACATCTGGTTATTATCTAAATTACAGCTTTGAATTATAGCATCAGAACATGAATAAAGCTTATGTATTGATGTTGCTCAGATGTTGCACTTTTTTACAGGCTTTGTTTAATATGGTTGTAGAGGTGCCTCGTTGGACCAATGCAAAAATGGAGGTGAGTTCTTGCGGTACAGAGACTTCACTAAAGTGGGTAATACTTGGATCCATGGGTGCAGAGTAGTTGATGATTCAACAGAATCTGATGTTCATCTTGCCAACTTGGAGGGTTTAAAAAGAAATTGAACCAACTGGTGTGTAGAAAAGAACGGACCTTAGAGTTTTTCAATGTAGCAGCATCCACGTGACTCATCTGGTCTGTGCTGTCACTTTACATGAAATGTTTGTTCCAGTCTATGCTCTTCCCCACAACCACCTGATGAAGGAGCAGCGCTATGCAAGCTAATGCTTCCAACTAAACCTGTTGGACTATAAGCTGGTGTTGTGTGATGTTTAACTTTGTCCACCCCAGTCCAACACCGGCATCTCCAAATCATGATTCTTTCCTCATAGCCTTGCAAATATTTCTTTTTCAAATATTTATCTAATTGTCATTTGAAAGTCGCTGTTGAATCTGCTGCCAACACCCTTTCAAGACTATGCATTTCAAATGATAATTTATTGCACAAAACAAGTTCTCCCTGTCTGTCTTATATGTTGGATAGATTGGGAGGCAATTTTACAGAAAAGGAATGAGGGCAACACCCTAGCCCAGATTTTCCAGTGGGCAGATAATTGTTACTGTAAGGATCATGCAGAATCCCCGATGCCCTAACTACAAGGAAATTACCCATGAAATTGAAGTTACTGATGAGCAATTTCCCCTAACATCTGAAAAAACCCCTTAAAGTCAGAGAATTTGGAAAGGTCAGCCTCACTAAGGCTTTGTCATAACCCAGATAAAATCAGAGGATTAAATACCTACTCTAACTTCTGGGTAGTTATTATCCATTTCCCAGCAACATCTGCCCCCCTGATATCTGACACCGCCAGACTCCTGCTAGACTTGACAATCCCTCCAGCAATCAGACACTTCACCTTACCCTAATGTAATGGGACCTCCAGCAGCAGGTAACGATGGTGAGGGTGGTGCTGAGCAAGGGAGCTTAAGCAGTTATGTTGGCATCTCTCCACCAGTAGATGGCAATATTTTATTTGGGTAGTTTGAGAAATGTTATAAAGGTTCATCAGAAATAAAGAATTTATAGTCATAAAGTCATATGGCATGGAAACTGACCCTTCGATCCAATTTGTCCATGTCAATCAGGTTTATCAAACTAAATGAGTCCCACTTGCCTGTATTTGGCCCATATCTCTCTAAATGTTTCATATTCATGTTCCTATCCAAACATCTTTGTAAAACTTGGATTTGTATAGAAATGTTAATTTCTTTTTTCTTTTTTTTTCTCTTTATTTCCTTTTCTTTGTTTCCCATTCTCTCTAGTTTTCATTTTTTTTTCTCTCTTTTTGTCCCCTTTCTTCCTTGGCAAAGAATTATGAGGGCAGAGTGGTAGACGTTGTTGACTTGGACTTTAGTAAAGCTTTTGACAAGGTTCCACATAGTGGGTTAATTCCTAATGTTAGTTCACACAGGATTCAGGGTGATCTTGCCAATTGGCTGGACGGTAGGAGACAGAGGCCGGCGGTGGAGTGTTGTTTTTCAGACTGGAGGCGTGTGGCCAGTGGGCTTCCACAGGGATCGGTGCTGGGTCCTTTTTTGTTTGTCATTTATATAAATGATTTGAATTAGAATGTAGGAGACATTAAGTTTGTGGATGACACCAAATTTGGAAGCTTGGTGAAGAGTGAAGAAACTTATCTAAGGTTACAACGGGATCTTGATCAATTGGATCAATGGGCTGAGGAGTGGCAGATGGAATTTAATTTGGATAAATCCAAGTTATTGCATTTTGGTAAAACACACATGGGCAGGACGCATACAATTAACAGTAGGGCTCTGGGTAATGTTGTAGAACAGAGAGACCTGAGGTTCAGGTACATAATTCTTTGAAATGTGAGACACAGACAGACAGGGCAGTTAAGAAGACAGCTCGCACACTTCCCTTCGTTGCCCAGACCTTTGAGTATAGGAGTTGGGACGTTATGTTGAGGTTGCAGAGGATTTTAGTGAGGCCTCTTCTGGAGTACTGTGTACAGTCTGGTAGCCTGATAATCGGAAGGATATTATTAAGCTGGAGGGAGGGTTCAGAAAGGATTTACCATGATGTTGCCAGGACTGGAGGCTTTGAATTATAAAAATAGAATGGACAAGCTGGGACCTTTTTCTCTGGGGTGTAAGAGGGTGAGGGATGACCTTTATAGAGGTTTATAAAATCATGAGGAGCATAGATAAGGTGTATACCAAAGGTCTTTTCCCTGACATGGGGGTGTTCATAAACAGGGAGCATATTTTTAAGGTGAGAGGAGAAAATTTTAAAAAGGAAGCAAGAGGCAACTTTTTTACGCAGGTAGTTGTTTGTGTGTGAATGAACTGCCATAAGTGGTGGATTCAGGTAAGGTTACAACGTTTAAACGATATTTGGATAAGTACATGAATAAGAAAGGTTTGGAGGGATATGGGCCAAATGCGGACAGGTGGGACTAGTTCAGTTTAGGAACTTGGTTGGTGTGGACTAGCTGGACCGAAGGATCTGTTTCCATGCTGTCTGTCTCTGGCTGTAAGATGCTCCATTTTTCTTCACAACCTGTGACATGGTTCTGATATGTAGCCACTGATATTATGTAGACAAATGTACTGACCAATTTGTGTATTCAGTATTCTATAAACAGCAATGAAAGGAAAGCCATATGATTAGTTTATGAGTAATGTTTGGTGACCAGGTCACTAGGAGAATTACTTGTTCTTTGAATTTTGTGGGAACTTGGACCTTTATGTCCATCTGAGTGGACAGATAGGAAAACCTTAAAGGATTTCTTAGTTCCCAGGAACATTTTTCGTCATGCAGTTGTAATATTATTTTATCTTTTCCAGATTGCTACAAATGTTCCCCTGAACCCAATCAAGCAAGATGTGAAAAAGGATAAAATGCGTTACGTAGCAAATATCTTTCCTCACAAAGGTTATATCTGGAACTATGGAGCATTGCCACAGGTCAAGAATGGTGAAACTTTGTGAACTTCACCTCACTTACTAAGTCTGTTACTTATTTGGTCACCACTGTTTTGGAGTTCCATAGAATAAATGTTCAGCAAGTCTGGTACTGAACTACGCAGGCAGCTAAGGGACGGGTTTGAACTTTGGGCTGTTTTGAGTTAATTGTATTGTAATCGATACATGCTCCCCTCAGCTAAAGGGAAAAGAATTGCGGGCTTCATGTTCCTATTATTTCCATGGCTGATGATGTAAATTCATGCATGCTGATCTTGTCTTCACGATAATTGTCTTTATTCTTTGAACATAGGCTATCTTTCATGTTGCCCTGATCATCCATATATTCTTTCTAGTCCTCTGGTTTAGATATTATTTCAATTCGAGAAGTCATTCTAATTGCTGTGTCAACCTAGTCAACTGCAGAATGTCGTTATTGAAAGAGAACTCAGAACTCTGATTTACTGTGCAAGGTGGTACAGTGGAACATTACATGATTGTGCATCAATGTGGACACACTTTAAGTATGAAACTCCTGAACGATTTAGCTATTTCCTCAGTATAGGTGTTGGTTTTTCATTTCTCAGCCTTATACAGAGCATAAGGAATGAAGAAGAGAAAAGAGCAAAAATGATGGTCCAATTTTTTCTCCTGGGGTATGACCATCTTTTCTTGTGTGTATACAGTACACCTTGTATTTGAATATTTAAAGACTTTAGAAAATGAGACACTTTTTGATTAATTTTCATGATGAGATTGGTTGTTGTCACTGGTGCTGTGAATCCAAAATTGCTTTGCTTTGACAATGAGAGTATCAACCAAAAGAAGTTTAGGAAAGATTTGGGAACAGTGGAATTACAGGAACTGGAGACACAGGGAGTATATTAAAGTCATGACTGATGAATAAAGGGCTCTTGGGATTACTGCACAAAGAATACAGCTATAATAGTGACTGACCTTTCTCTTTAATTTACAATTGTTTCAGACTTTTGCACCTGAAAGAGTATATGCAGTCATGCCAAATACAGGGAAGTGTATGAAATACCCAAAAGCAGAAAGCGCTAGAGAATCTCAGTAGGTCTGGCAGTATCTGAGGAGCGAAAACAGAGTTAACACATCAAGTCCTGTGACCCTTCTTCAGAACTTTTCAATGACCATTCTATTTGAGCCAATCTACTTTTTAGCCATTTCTTACATAAAGAGACAGTTTTCCACACCCTGGAAGCACATCGGACATTTTATCGTGTCCTCTGGATCCATCAAAGATCTTATCATGCCTTATTGAAAGTGATATAAGTATTTATAAAATCCAGTTGAAAAAAGGGGAAGAAAGCAATACAAAACTCAACCATTTTTTTTAAGCAAGAGTATGAAAGCAAAATGTTAAGAAGTAAAGGATATTTAATAATCAATTTCATTGTCTCAGATTTCCACTGATCGTTTACATTCTGTGAATCCATCAGTTATTTTGTTAGAGCCAATCTAGAGTTGCACTGGAATCTGCAATATGTTCATTGACGAACATTGATTTAAATATTTAACATGCAAATGTGTTTTCTTGCCCCAGCAGACTTGGGAAGACCCCTTCCACAAGGATCCCTGTACAGACTGTGGTGGTGATAATGATCCGATCGATGTCTGTGACATTGGATCGAGGGTTAGTTTTTTTTTTAAAAATGTTGTTATATAACCACAACTAATTTTCTGGAATCAATCTGGACCTGAATTCGAATGGACCTGAATAATATACAGCCGGGTGATAAATTATAGATAGTTTCACTGATTAATTAGCTCAAAGTTAAGTATTGGAAGCTATCCCACCTCTGTATTAGAAGGTTGTCGGTTCATGTTCCACTGCAGGAAATATAATCCAGGCTAGTGTTAAAGGAGTGCTGCATTTGAAAATGCCATCTTTTGGATGAGAATTAGTGAGGCAATGATTACTCCCCAAGCTGATATAAAAAATTTCATGGCAAAGAAATTGTCCCGGGAACCTGGTCGTTATGTACCCTTCAACCAACTTCACTAAAACAAATTATCCAGTTATTTACCCCATTGATTTCTGTGAGGACCTAAAGATTGAAAATGTGGCTGCCACATTTCTTCCAGTATATAACAGAGACCACACAGCAACAGGATTTCTTGTAAAATACTCTGAGACACCATAAGCACATGAAACGTGCTACATAGATATAAATTTTCAGTTTTTAGGAGGCATTTCCTTTGGAATTAAGCCTGAAAGCATATGCCTTTTATGATAGGAAGGGAATAAGCATTCGTGATATAGTGAAAGCATATTTGAAATCAACATTTAAAGCCTCATACTGAAGATTAAAGGGAGAATTTTAGAGAAATTCAAGCTGGAATCCGAGACAGGGTAAGCAAGATCTCGAGGGGGTTAATGCTTAGCTAGGCTTACGAAGAAACGGATGCAGTTTTGTGTTGTGTAATTGGTAAAATTTGCATCATGTGCTGAAGAGGACAGTGTGCCACTGATCAGCAAATGAATTAGACTAATGAGCCCATGTTTTATATTTGAAATGCTGGCATTCACTACTTGGAGATGAAATTATAACTAGACTCTCATTGCCGTCACACATTTAGGAATTAGGCAAGAGCAGCTATATTTCCCTGAACAATATTCAGTAGAAAATAATTCTCTAAATTATGTCTATTTGCAAAAGTTACTGAAGAGGTTGGAGAAAAGTATTTTTCTGGAGTGGATTTATGAAAAGGGGATTTGCATCTCCTTTGTTTTCTTCTTTTCTTCTCCTTAGGCCACATGCTTTCTATTGCTGGGAGTTGAGTCTCCTTTGAGCCAATGTTGGAAGCTACCTTACTAAACTACTTGTAACTGATGAAATCCTCTTTTGCAAAGACCCCTTAAAAGGTTTGTGTTTCAAAGCTCCGTAGAGTCATAAGGAAATATCTGTACAACAAAGAAGACTTCCATTTTTATCGTGCCTTTCAGAATTTCAGAACATCTAAAAGTGTTTCACAGCTCATTAATTGCATTTAAAATACAGTCTAAACTATAGTCAATAGGGACTGCAGCAGCCAAATTTACACACAGCAAGGCCCCACAAAAAATGAAGTGATAGTTACCAAATAACCTGTTTTCATGATGTTGGTTGAGGGACAAAGGTTTGTCAGATCTTCCTCTCCTCTGAGTAGTGCTGTGACATCTTTTATATCTACTTGAGGGGGTGTGGGCCTCAGTTTAATCCAACATTTTCATCCAAAAGACAGCCCCCTCCCCTCCCTCAGAATTGAAGCGATAGTCTCGACCATGTGCTTGATCTCTGAAGTGAGACTTAAATCTCAACCTTTTGAGACAGAAGTGAGTTTGGTACCATTAAGTTCAAGCTGGTGCCTAAATGTTTGAAGTATTGAAGATATAACATTTGGTGTTGTTGACATACTTGCATGTCTTTGTGTTAGTAACTGAAAGGCACTGTGTTTTGCAGCTTTCAGCAAAACGTCTAAGTAAATTCATCACTTCCTGATTATTATAGAATCCAAGATATGAAAGAATATGGAATAGAATATTGGTCGAGAATGTGGTGTTGGAAATGCGCAGCCAGTCAGGCAGCATCCGAGGAGCAGGAGAATCGACGATGAAGGGCTTATGCCCGAAATGTCAATTCTGCTGCTCCTCAGATGCTGCCTGACTTGCTGTGCCTCCCGACTCTGATCTCCAGCATCTGCAGTCCTCACTTTCTCCTATTGGAGAATATGTTTAACCCCTCACTCAAAACTGAACTGGACTGAAAAAAACCTCAAGCATTCAAAGGCAATATCGATGAAACCTTGCAGTAATATTGGACCAGAAGGACTGGGAAATATAAGGGAGGAAGGCGTCTGTGCGATAGAGCATTATGTTTGGAAGTGAGGTTGTTCAACCGAAAGTGCAAGTGTTAAATTTAAGAGAAGCTGTGATGGCATGAGGCATAAATTGCCTGTGATGTATTTGGAAAATATATTAAAAAGCATGACTGTACATAAGCAAAGGATAGTCTTTAAAGAACTATTACATAACTTTGAGCAACTGTCCATTCTGTCAAGGTGCAAAATCTCAATGAAGATCAGTCAATATTGGCTAACGAAGGAAGTTCATGATTGTGTAAAATTGAAAGGAGAAGCCCATAGTGTTGCCAGAATTAGCAGTAATTGTGAGGATTGGGGGGGTTTTTTAGAATGCAGTAAAAGAGGATCAAGTAAATGATAAGGAGTGGTTCTGTTCGCCGAGCTGGAAGTTTTTGTTGCAAACGTTTCGTCCCCTGGCTAGGAGACATCATCAGTGCTGTGGAGCCTCCTGCGAAGCCTTCGCAGCACTGATGATGTCTCCTAGCCAGGGGACGAAACGTTTGCAACAAAAACTTCCAGCTCGGCGAACAGAACCACTACAACAAGCACCCGAGCTACAAATCTTCGCACAAACTTTGAAATGATAAGGAAACAGAGAATAGAAAATGATTGCAATCTAGAAAAAAAATCACCAAAAATGAACTGTAGAATTATAAATATACAAAAAGGAAACATTTGGTTAAAACAAATGTGAGTCCAGTACACTCGGAGTCTGGAATATTTATGGGGGGGACTAAAGAAACAGCAGAGAAGCCAAATGGTTGTTTTGTGTCTGTTTTCACTGAGAAATGTACAAGAAATCTCTTCGAGCTAGTGAGGAGGGAGAATGAGGAGTTGAAGGAAATTAGCATGGATAGGAAGATTGTAAAAGCTTTGTTAGACTGCAGCTAAAGTAACGTGCAGTTTTGATCTCCTTATCACTGGAGATATAGTATTGCTATCGAGGATGTGCTGGAAATGTTCACCAGAACTTATTCTGAAGATGGCATAGTACTTCTATCAAGAGAGATTGGGAAACCTGGATTTGTGTTCTCTAGTATTTCGAAGAATAAGAGGTGGCCTCATTGAAAATTACAAAATACTTGAAGAGGGCACCAGCAATCAGGGTGTTGGTTTGAAATGTGTGCACTTCAATGCCAGGAGCATCTGGAATAAGGTGGGTGAACTTGCAGCATGTGTTGGTACCTGGGATTCTGATGCTGTGGCCATTTCAGAGACATGGCTAGAGGAGGGACGGGAATGGGATTTAGATGTTTCAGAAAGAACAGAGAAGATTGTAAAAGATGGTGGGGAAGGGGGGGGGGGGGAGGTTGTAGCATTGTTAATCAAGGACAGCGTTACAGCAGCTGAGATAACGTTTGAGGACTCATCCACTGAAGTAGTTTGGGCTGAGGTTAGAAACAGAAAAGGAGAGGTCATCCTTTTGGAAGTTTTCTATAGGCCTCCAATTGTTCCAAGGTTATAGAGGAAAGGATAGCAAAGATGATTCTCAATAGGAGCAAGAGTAACAGGGTAGTTGTTATGGGGGACTTTAACTTTCCCAATATTGACTGGGAATACTATAGTTCAAGTAGTTTAGATGGGTCAGTTTTTGTTCAGTGTGTGCAGGAGGGTTTTCTGACACAGTATGTAGACAGGCCAACAGGGACAGTGCCATATTGGATTTGGTACCGGGGAATGAACCCGGCCAGGTATTAGATTTGGAGGTAGGTGAGCACCTTGGCGATAGTAACCACAATTCGGTTATGTTTACAATAGCAATGGGCAGGGATAGGTATATACGGCAAATATGATGCGATTAGGCAAGATTTAGGATGCATAGGATGGGGAAGGAAACTACAGGGAATGGACACACTTGAAATGTGGAGCTTATTCAAGGAACAGCTACTGTGGGTCCTTGATAAGTATATACTGATCAGGCAGGGAGGTAGTTGTTGAGAGAGGGAGTTATGGTTTACTAAAGTTGAAGCTCTTGTCACGAGGAAGAAGAAGCCTTATGTGAGGATGAGGCGAAAAGGTTCAGTTAGGGGGCTTGAGAATTATAAGTTAGTCAGAAAAGATCTAAAGAGAGGCCTAAGAAGAGCCAGGAGGAGACATGAGAAGTTGTTTGTGGGTAGGATCAAGGCCTTCTATAGGTATATCAGGAATTTAAAAATGACTAGAGTAAGATTAGGGCCAATGAAAAATAGTAGTGGGAAGTTGTGTGTAGAATCTGAGGACACAGGAGAAGTGTTTATTGACTACTTTTCATCAGTATTCACATCGGAAAAGGGCAATGTTAGTGAGAATACGGAGATACAGGCTACAAGATTAGATGGGATTGGGGTTGACAAGTAGGAGGGTTTAGCAATTTTGGAAGATCTGAAAATAGATGAGACTCCTGGGCTGGCTGGGATTTATCCTTGGATTCTCTGGGAAGCCAGGGAGGAGATTGCAGAGCCTTTGGCTTTGATCCTTATGTCATTATTGTCAACAGCAATAGTGCCAGAAGACTGGAGGATAGCAAATATTGTTCCCTTGTTTAAGAAGGGGAGTCAGGACAGCCCTGGTAATTATAGGGCGGTGAACCTTACTTCGGTTGTGGGTAAGGTGTCGGAAAAGATTACAAGAGATAGGATTTATAATCATCTGGAAAGGAATAATTTGATTAGGGATAGTCAACACGGTTTTGTGAAAGGTAAGTCGTGCCTCACTAACCTTATTGAGTTCTTCGAGAAAGTGACAAACAGATGGATGAAGGTAAAGCAGTTGATGCGTATGTGAATGTCAGTAAGGGGTTTGATAAGGTTCCACACGGTAGGCTATTGCACAAAATACAGAATTTCGGGATTGAAGGTGATTTCGAGGTTTGGATCAGAAATTGTTAGCTGAAAGAAGACAGAGCGTGGTGGTTGATGGGAAATGTTCATCCTGGAGCTCAGTTACCAGTGGGGTGCCACAAGGATCTATTTTGGGAACACTGCTGTTTGTAATTTTTATAAATGATCTGGATTGGATGTAGAAAGATGGCACTAAGGTAGGCAGAGTTTTGGATAGTGCCGAAGGATGTTGTGGGTTAAAGAGGTACACAGATTAGACGCAGACCTGGGCTGAGAAGTGGCAAATGGAGTTTAATGCGGAAAAGTGCGAGGTAGTTCGCTTTGGAAGAAGTAACAGGAATGCAGAGTACTGGGCCAATAGTAAAATTCTTGGCAGAGTAGATGAACAGAGAGATCTCTGTGTCCAGGTGCATAAATCCTTGACAGTTGCCTGCCAGGTTGATAGGGTTGTTAAGAAAGCATGTGGTATGTTGGCACTTATTGGTAGGGGGATTGAATTTCAGAACCATGAGGTCATGCTTCAGTTGTCCATTGGTAAGGCCGCACCTGGAGTATTGCGTACAGTTCTGATCACTGCATTATAGGAAGGATGTGGAAGCTATGGAAAGGGTTCAGTGGAGATTTACTGGGATGTTGTCTGGTATAGAGGGAAGGTCTTATGAGGAAAGGCTGAGGGAACAGAGGCTGTTTTCTTTGGAGAGAAGAAGATTGAGAGGTGACTTAATCGAGGCATATAAGATAATCAGAGGGTTAGGTAGGGTGGACAATTACAACCTTCTTCCTCAGATGGTGAAGGCTAACACGAGGGGGCATAGCTTTAAACTGAGGGGTGATAGATTTAGGACAAATATCAGAGGTTGTTTCTTTACTCAGAGAAGTAGGGGCGTGGAACAGCCTGCCTCCAACAGTAGTAGACTCGGCGATGTTAAGGGCACTTAAATGGGCATTGGACATGCATATGGATAATATTAGAATGTTGTAGGTTAGATGGGCATTAGATTAATTTTGCAGATTGGCACAACATTGAGTGCCGAAGGGCCTGTACTGCACTGTAACGGTCTATGTTCTGTGTTCTAACTAGACAGGGTGGATAAGATGATTTCCTTGGTTGGGCAGTCTAGAACCAGGGGGCACAATTTAAGCATTCTGAGATTAGCAAAATTTATTTTATGCTGAGGACCGTGGTCCTTTGGAATTCTTTACTGCAGAGGGTTGCCGAAGCTTAGTCTTTGAGTGCAATTATGCCAGTGATCTGTAGAGTTATAGCTTTGGGGTGGATAAAAGGCATTGAAGCATTCAATCAGCCATGACCACATTGAATTGCAAGGCAGGCTCGACAGGCTGAATGGCCTCTTCCTGTGTCCAAAATATTAAAATTGTAATGGACTGAACAGTTAACCGGTAAATGAGGGAATCCACATTCTGGATAGAGAGTAATCCTGTTTAGGTGACATTTTAATTAAACCGATTTTTTAAAAGTATGCTTTGCAATGGGATATGAAGTAATAATGATATGCAGTTGTACAATATATATTTCCCTGTATGATTTTCGCTTTGTATTTGGCAATCAGAAGAATGCCAAGAACTGAACAGGAAACATCTATTACTTTACTTAGCTGCTGGTTATCATTCAAGATGTGATTTTCCTCAGTTTTCTAAGTTATAAGCTACCCAATAGATTTATGAACTGAGAATTGGATCGGTAAACAGAACTAATGATAAAGTGTAGACTTACAACAATTGCAGTCACACCATCCTCAGAATGATCAAAGTAATAGCACATTTTTATTATATTTGCATATGTGAATTTTAATAGTCGTGCATTCCACTTGTGTTTCTACCAGGTGTGTTCTTGTGGTGATGTTATTCAAGTAAAAGTCTTGGGAGCTTTGGCTCTTGTTGATGAAGGAGAAATGGACTGGAAAATTATTGCTATCAACCTCGAAGACCCTGAAGCGCAGATGTTTAATGGTAAATATTACAAGTTTGCAATGTTTATTACCTCCAAGCTTTGGGTTGTTCTACTAGGTTTGCAACAACCAACGTCCCTCTGTCCTTTTGCGGGAGGATTGAGAAGATGGGCAGGTATCTCCAAGCTGACACTCCTGGTAATGAAAGTTTTGAAGCAATGATTTGCTAAGATGGTATACATAATCTGCAAGACAAATCAGATAGGTTTGCAGAACTGCAACGCACTGTCAATGATTAACCAACCAACCCTGGCTCACTAATGTTTGCAGGGCAGGTTGATCTGTCAGTTAGGGCTGGAATTTGGCTAACGCTATAAGGTTAAAGACTAATGAATGGGTGTGGCTGAAGCTGGTTGGGTATTGGGAAACTTACATAGGCGGGCAGCAGTTTTCACATACTTGGGGATTCTGTGGGTCACATATCCTGGCTGGTCTGAGTAAGTTGTGAGCATCCCTCAGGAAGAGAGTGTGTAATTTCTATCAAGCAAACAAAATCTTGGTTCAGGTACTCATACATCCAGTAATGAGTTTCCACACTTGTCAAGATGATAGCCCTTCTGCCTGAGAAAAGCTACAATAAAATTTCAATCTTCATGTGAAGAAAATAGAAAGACACTTAATTTATGGCTGGGACAATACAGATAAGGTCTTTTAAACACTTACTGGCCAGAACAGAGTTGAGCGTGTTGAACATGACCGTTTCTCCTTGTAACCATATTCTCAGATAAATCAAGAAATGTTGTCAGCAATGATGGAGCATTCCTAAACACAAGCAGAAGGGTATTCTATCCTTCTCAAACCTGAATACTGAAACACAAAAAAAACCAACTTGGTATTCTGAAGAGGGAGTTTATATGCTAAGAGTGATCTGTCCTTGCACTTTACTGGTAAACTTATCTAGCGTTCACCACAATAAGCTAATACTGATTTGACCCCTGTAGTTTTTTGAGATTTTAAGTTTAGACATGTTTATAATTGATCACAAATATTTATTTCCACATGCTCACTAAAGAGTAAAAAAATGTAATGTGAAATAGTGATTTTGATACTATTCCTTAGGACTGTCACTGTAAATTTAACTGCACTATGCAACTGCAGTACTTAATTTTAAATCACAGAGAATGATCGAAATTATAACAACTAGACTGTACACTTATCAAATGATTTTCAGAAAGCCTTTTGCTCCTTTCAACTTCTTCCATATGTCATTGTATCTTGATACTTGAAGATTGGGGCCAACATTCATCAAGCCTTTAGATTGCTGTGTGTACCTCATTTGTTTTCACTACAAGCTGCACAAAGCCATCTATATAAGTATCCTTGGAATGCGATACAAGTGTTGTGTACTACACATGGTTAGTGTGTGTTCAGCTGTCGCTAACCACAGCTGGTTTTCAAAGGCTCTACTGGCTGCATGATGTAAGCCTTGTAATTGCAACCATGGTAATTTGTCTTCCCAAAACTGATTGAAGTGAGGCTTACATTTGGCCTGAACGAGTTTGTTTATTTCTTCCAGAATGAAGCACTAAAATCATGAATTCGCACTTCAAGTGCAAATAATGAAAGAAAGAACTGGCATTTATATGCTTCCTTTCAGGGGGTCGGTTAGCTCACTGGTGGGTTGGCCAGCACAGTAATGCCGACAGCGTTGGTTCAGTTCCCACACTGGTTGAGGTTACCATGAAGGGGTCTCCTCCTCAATCTCTCCCTTCATCTGAGGTGCAGTGCCCCTCAGGTTAAACCACCACCACCACTAGTCATCTCTCTTTTTCTCTCTCTCCCTCTCTCTCTCTCTGATGAGAGAGCAGCCCTATGATCCAATAAGACTCTGGTGACTTTGCTCCCTTTTACATTGGAGTTGTAATCAAATTTGGCTACCAATTTATACTCAAAGGTCCAACAGTGAGGAAGTGATTAGAGTTTCATTTGGTTGTTGTGAAGAGCTAAGTATTATCTAGGGATAAAAATGTCCCTACTTCTGTTGGAATAGCATCATTGAGACCATTTTCGTCCACTTGAATTAGTGAAGAGGAGCTCAGTGCACCATCTCATCCAAAAGATGGCAACTTTGAAGTTCTTCTGTATTACACTTAGATCGTTGGGTTAAAGTATGCCTTTAATATTTGAGCATGGCTTGAACCTCATCTAGAGATGAGGATATTATTACTGAATAAGATGGTAGACTCTCAATAATAGAGTCATAGAGATTTACAGCACGGAAACAGACCATTCAATCCAACCTGTCCATGCAACGTCAAGTCCACGTCGCCGCTCCCCCCACCAACCCACCCTCCCCGGCACCTTCCCCTGCCGCCGCAAGAATTGCACAAACTGCATCCCTCCACTCACCTCCGTCCAAGGCCCCAAAGGAGCCTTCCACATCCATCAGAATTTTACCTGCACTTTCACAGACACCAATTTCTGTATCCATTGCTGCCGATGTGGTCTCCTCTACGTTGGGGCAACAGGACACCTACTTGCAGAATGCTTCAAAGAACGTCTCTGGGACTCATACACAAGGCAGTCCCACCACCCCGTGGCTGAACGCTTTAACTCCCCCTCCCAGTCCCCCAAGGACATGCAGGTCCTGGGCCTCCTCCATTGTCAACCTCTTACCACCCACCGCCTGGAGGAAGAACTTCTCATCTTCACCTTGGGGACCCTTCAACCACATGGGATCAAAGTGGATTTCACCAGTTTCCCCTTTTCCCCTCCCCCCCATCTTATCCCAGTCTCAACCCTCCAATTCGGCACCGCCCTCTTGAACTGTCCTACCTGTCCATCTTCCTTCCCACCTATCCACTCCATCCTCCTCTCCGGCCTATCCCCACACCCCCATCTTCATCTACCTGTTGCATTCCCAGCCATCTTTCCCCTAGCCACACCCCCTCCCATTTATCTCTCAACCCTCTTGGCCCACAAACCTCACTCCTGATGAAAGGTTTATGCGCAAAACACCGATTCTCCTGCTCCTCGGATGCTGCCTAACCTGCTGTGCTTTTCCAGCACCACACTCTCCACTCTGATCTCCAGCATCTGCAGTCCTCACCTTCTCCTAGTTGATTTACAAGCTGGGAGTAATTTGTTGCATTTTCAAACAGAGTTTTCGAGCCATCAAGACGAGATTCTGGCTAACAAGCAGCTATATAGAGGAATTATTGCTTCATTAGCCACAAATCTCGCCTCAATAATATCCAATCCCTTTTCTGTCATCCAGAGCTAAACATCACCAATTCCTGATGTGTAAATAGGACTGAGGACATGGCAACTTCAGCTTGCTGCTTGCCGCTTTGTGTCATATTGAACACCTCACAGTAACATTAAGCCCATGGTAATCAGCTGCACACATTCTACGTCCTTAGACATTGGTATTTAACATGTACCAGCTTCCCTGATCTCTGACGCATTTGCAATATGCTTCAGAACTTTTGTGCTGCACCTCAAGGTGCTCTGGCACCTCACATTTGAAATGCTACTGGGAGGACAATTTGCATGCAGGGACAGAGGCAAATCTCTGGGCTGCTGACTTGTGCTGTCAATGTTCACTCAACTTCAGCCTTCCTGGATGCTCACAGCATCCCTACCTTGCCTTTTGTGCTTTGTCCCCCTCAGCTAGCACTTCCAGGCTCACTGTATTTTGGTATTGCCTTGGGTAGACACAAAGCCAATGTTATGGTTGTCAGCAATTCTCTGTCATGTCAAGTGCGACACCATTCAGCTAGGGGATCTGGTAGACACAGTCATGAACAGCCTCTGTTAACAGTCCAGAGGCTTGGAAACAGTTAGTCATCGACTCAGGATGGTCAGGGTAAGAATACTGTGCATGTACTCAGTGGGCAGCTGAATGTCAGGCAGACCACCACTTGTCTTGACTCCTTCTTTCACATTGTGGGCTGGTTTCTCCCAGAAAGAGGTAGAGAACCGTAGCAAGGAAAATGCAAGTGTCTGGCACAACTGCTAGTGTTGGTGCAGGTGGATGAAATGTGGTGAACAATCTTGAGGGAGGGAGAGAGGGCATGCAGTGTGAATGATGTGAGGGATTGGGGTGAGGTCGAGTGAGGGAAGATGTCATGTGCAGCAGTGAGAGAGGTAGAGCATGAGCATTGGTGAGTGGTGGGTGCAGTAGCAGAAACAGAGTGAGTGTGCAATGGCAGAGTGGAGAAGGTCACTGACCTCCTTGTGACAGTGCTCTGCATTCTTCCAGGTGGCTGAGACCGCACTGACCTGCATGACAACTAGAGACAAGGCTGCCAGGGTCTGGTGTTGTCAGCCCTTGGGGAAGAGGACCACCCTACTCATCCACCAGTACTTTTAGGCAGCTGTTTGCAAAGTTTCCCCTGCCTCCCACACTGGGGTCAAATGCTAGGAATCGTGCAGAGCAGCTCTGGACGGACTCTGCTTGTCTGGGTGCACGATAACCTTTTAAAGATAGCACCACTGGCAGGAATCCCAGGGTATCCCAGGACATCCAGGCACTGGTGAGTTCTTCCAGCTCCAATGAGTCTCAGAATCAGGCTAGCATTAGACAGGATGTGTGTCGTAAAAGTATGCTAGGTAGCTGATGAGGCAAGTTTGGTAAAATAATGTAAGAAAGTTCATTAGGTGTCATGGACAGAAACCTTTCATCAAACTTGACAAAACTGACACTTTCTCAAACTGACACGATTCCCTGTGTTTCTGTCTCTACAGATGATGCCAGACCTGCTGAGTTTCTCCAGCAATTTCTGGTTTAATTTTAAGTCTTCAGCATTTGCAGTATTTTTCTTTTATTGAATCATCTGGTAGTTCATGTGCTAGCATGAGCAATGTCATTTGAGGTGAATGGGGTTATTTTGATGAATCTTGTACTGTGGCTGAGAAAAGGAAGATAAGATCAAATTGTTGCAGCCAGAGACTATGCCTAACCATGGCTTCCTAAAGTGGGGTTACGAGATCATAAGTGGGATCACAATGTGAAGTTTTGGAGTTGTGACCTGTGAGACAACAACACGGTGGCTCAGTGGTTAGCACTGCTGCCTCACAGCACCAGACAGAGTCCCAGGTTCGATTCCAGTCTCGGGTGACTGTGTGTGTGGAGTTTGCACGTTCTCCCCGTGTCTGCGTGGGTTTCCCCCAGGTGTTCCGGTTTCCTCCCAGAGTCCAAAGATGTGCAGGTCAGGTGAATTGGTCATGCTAAATTGCCCATAGTGATAAGCTCATTAGGTGGAGGGAAGTGGGTCTGGGTGGGTTACTGTTCGGAGGGGCGGTGTGGACTGGTTGGGTCGAAGGGCTTGTTTCCACACTGTAGGGAAGCTAATCTAAGGAATCTAAACTGTGGCTGTGGAGCTCTGGATGAGCTATAACAGCAGTGCTGTTATTCTAACAGGACCCTATTCTCAGTGGGGGTCTCACTGGGAAAAGGTTTGGGAAACACTGGCCACATCTTACCACTACTACAACTTTATCAAGTTTAATTTGGTGGTCTGCTAATGTGTAAAAGTTACCAAGATATTTCGCAAACAAATGTAAATAAGCAGTGATCTATTCATTTATATGTATCACGCTCCTGCTTTTAAAGATGGTCACCATTTACTTAAAAATACAGGATGTTTCAGTAACAGCTTTCAGCGAGTAATAAGGCAAAGCATGAATATGGGCGAAGTTGAGAAATTAGTATTTTCACAATGTCACTGTGAGTCTGAGTGAGATGTTACATTCCCTGTAAGTGACAAGACGTGTAAAGGCAAATAATTAGATAAATAATTAGCATCAGAGCGTGATACCTTCAAACCACCTATGCAATTAAAGTCTGGGTAGGTAGGTCTATGCTGACCCACTAATAATTAAAAGTCCTTAAATGGATATTTAGCAACCACTTAAAAGCTTCTGCCATCCACTGGCTCAGTCGCCTGCCTTCTTAACAGGCGGGAAATATGGCTGTCTTTCTTACAAGGATGCAACGTCAGTCCGACTGCCTCTTTGAGAAAGGGGCTTCCTTTTGCCATAATCAGAGGTCACACAGGGGCGTGGAGGTAACCACTGAAAGGTATCCCCATGTCCTTGTCTCTGACCTCCATGATTGTCAACCCACGATTCTCTTACACTTAGTACACCGTTACTTTCACACCGGTCCCAGTCTTCTTGATTGATCATCCAAGGCCTTTGACAACTCTGTGCCAGATCAGCCAGCAGCTTCAGTCAGGGTGGAATTTAGCGAGTTTTGAGAAGATTGGCAGCTCAGGTCGAGGTTCTGGATGTAGGTTTGCTCGCTGAGCTGGAAGGTTCATTTTCAGACATTTCATCATCATACTAGGTAACATCTTCAGTGAGCCTCCAGATGCAGCACTGCTGGTGTTTTCTGCTTTCTATCTTAGTATATTATAATATAACACCAGTAGTGCATCATCCGGATGCTCACCAAGTATGGTGACGAAACATCTGAAAATGAACCTTCCAGCTCAGTGAGCAAACCTACATCCTGGGTGGAATTTCTTGGCCACAGCACTTATTGCCTGATGGATACTTGATCTGATGGGGATTTTCATTGGTAGAGGTGAGAGGGGGTTACCATCACTTACAAATCAGTTCTTCTCCAGCCAGACATTTAATCCCAGCCAAACCCATTCACCTCCATGCTGAAAATAGGGCAGGTGTGTAGCAAGTTTTAAAGTCAGAAACATAGAACCAAGAAGGATCCAGCCCCAACATAATGACATATATCCAGGTCCATGTGTCTAATGCAAACATGCCAAGACTGAAACAATACTGTCATTCATAATAACTCATATATCACGTTTACATTCCTTCAACTGCATGAAATTTTATCACAGTAAATGTTTAAATCAAGTACAGAAATTCATAGTCCCACTTCAAAGAGCTCCAACGTTTGGAGTTGTCAATCAAACTGAAATGGCAAACACCCAACCGTAATAATAGATTGTTGTGAAATCAGTCACTCAACAATAAAACAGTAACGAAGGCCCTCATGATTACATAAAAACATAGATAAATAGTAAGCAATGATGTTAAACACTCCAGATATATTTCTTTTATGATTTAAAGGGCAGGTCTTTTAAATGCCTTGACATTTCCCTTTAATAGTTATGTATGGACAAGTACTCTTGACATTTGTAACATGTCCTCTTTACAACTCCGTTAACCCCTCCAATAAGCTTATCAATTAATAATATAAGCACTTTTTACTCACACTCGTGCCTACTTTTAACAATCCCAAAGGGCACCTTACCTCTCCTAAAGGACATCTTATCTCCCCAGGGGGTATCTGATGTTCCCAAAGCTGTCCTGGGATTATTTTCCAAAAGAGTGCCTTACCTTTCCAAAAGACTATCTTGGCTAGCCAAATAAATGGAGTTTAACTTAGACATTTTTTTAAGTTAGGTATACACTGCATACTTCAGATTTCCTGCTTTGGAGCTACAAAAATCTGATTTGAGCGGAGATACTGATGCATTAAACAGCTAGCTATATCTAGGAATTACGCATGTGAAAAACACAATCTTTCCCCATTTCCACCTCCATGAAAAGGCTGTGCACCATGGTGAAAATCTAGGCTAGGCCACTAGGTCAGCAAACTGTCAGAATTGGTATGCAAATAGCAGAATAACTAAGTATGAAGTGGTACATTTGATAGGAGCAATAAGGATCTACTGCTTAGAAAGTAATAGTCACAATTGAACAGAGACACATGTGGATTGCTGTAGCGATTTAAACAACATTTGATATGGAGTCGGAAATCTAAAGGCCTTGTACCAGTACTCAGAAGGTTATACAGATCATAGGAGACCATTCAACAAATTAAGATTTAGTCACATACTTATACTCTTCACAGGTATGCTTGTTACTCAGACATACAATTTGTCACATGGCTATAAATAGTATGAGATAATTACAGCATAGTCATCTCATTAGAAGACTAGTCCAGACCCCAGTTGAAATATGTACTTTCTGTTGTAAGGCTAATCAAGTCTTACTAAGCCCAGGTTTAATGACCATGTCCTTTCAAAATGCAAATAAGTTCCTGTTTGCTGCAATTATCTCACTGCAGCTTCGGACAAGTTTCTACTTTTCATACATTATCATGGTTACGTTGCTTGTGCTGATACAGGACTTTCATGTCTTTTCTAGGTCTGCAAAGGTCAGAATGAAACTTAGATTTAATGTATTTTGATGAGTTCTTCAAATGCCTCAGCCTAGTGTCATCCTTGCATCAGTTCCTAACCAACCTTATATGTGTCTGTCCTCCCATATGATTAGATTAGATTCCCTACAGTGTGGAAACAGACCCTTTGGCCCAACAACTCCACACCGACCCTCCGAAGAGTAACCCACCCAGAACCATTTCCCACTGACTAATACACCTAATGCTATGGGCAGTTTAGCATGGCCAATTCACCTGACCTGCATCTTTGGGCGGCACGGTGGCACAGTGGTTAGCACTGCTGCCTCACAGCGCCAGAGACCTGGGTTCAATTCCCGCCTCAGGTAACTGTCTGTATGGAGTTTGCACATTCTCCCCGTCTCTACGTGGGTTTCCTCTGGGTGCTCCGGTTTCCTCCCACAGTCCAAAGATGCAGGACAGGTAAATTGGTCATGCTAAATTGCCTTAGGTGCATTAGTCAGAGGGAAATGGGTCTAGGTGGGTTGCTGTTCGGAGGGTCGGTGTGGACTTGTTGGGCCGAAGGGCCTGTTTCCACACTGTAAGTAGTCTAATCTAATCACCTAATCTTTGGACTGTGGGAGGTAACCGGAGCACCCAGAGGAAACCCACACAGACAAGGGGAGAATGTACAAACTCCATCTAGACAGTCAACTGAGGTTGGAATTGAACCCGGGTCCCTGGCGCTACGAGGCAGCAGTGCTGACCACTGAGCCACCGTGCCACCCCGGATATATCTATCTGGATTTTCTAACTAATTTCTGTACCTATGTGCTCCTGCAAGAATCAAGGGATGCATCTACACATGTTATTTAAAGTAGTAATATAGATCAGCAACAAAAATCAAGCAAAGTACAACGGTTCGTTTCTGGAGAAATGCAATTCATGTGGAAGACAATTCTGTTCAATTTACATAATACATGACACAAGAACAGAACAGTGTAGCTATGGAGTGAGACTGACATGGGGCGATTGTGCAGCTTGAGAGGGAATGTTGGTGCCCCCACCTTCCCACTTCCTCTGCAAACTTGTTTAATATCATCTTTTCACTCTTCCCTGCTTGCCTATGCCAATCACATTATGGTATGGGCAGCATAATAGTCAGATATAGTTAGTTTAGCAAGTTCCCTGTTAATGCTTTTTTTCAAAGTGGTAGGCAGGCTGCTGTTTTTGGTGTGTACCTTCCCTAAGTACAGTTACAACATTTAAAAGGCACCTGGCATGGTATGCGTATAGGAAAGGTTTAGAGGGAGATGGGCTAAATGCTGGCAAATGGGACATGATTAATGTAGAATATCTGTTTGGCATGGTTGAGTTAGGCTGAAGGGTATGTTTCTGTGCTGTACATCTCTATGACTCTAAGTACAGAGGAAACTGGCTTATCCGAAGGACACGGGTTGGGAGTATTTTGTTTGTTTAATCAATGCCGAATAACACAGTTAGCCAAGCATCAGGACATTATGATCTTGATCAGATGATCCGAAGTTCGTTAATTGAATGCTGGATAATCGAGATTCCTCTGTATTAAATGAACCAGGTCAGGGTTGGGCAGGAAAATGGTGAGTTATTCATTCCTCACACTATATGCTCCCCTGGCGAAAACATGTCAGCGGTGGACTCAAAATCCAGCCCATGGTGCTAGGGAACTGAAGCCAAGAGAGAAGCCTGTATAAGGTATAAGGATTGACCCTGCTGCTGTGCTATAAAGTCTGTGTTATTCAACAGAAAAGAGAAAATAAATCTAATAAAAGCGTTCTAATGCATGGAAGTGGCATAGGGCCACTGAAACTATTTCAATTTGTAATGCTGATTACATTTAATCTGACATCGAGGATTTCTCAGGTGAACAGTTTAATTATTGTGAGTTCTGTCCGGGCGGTTCTTCTGTAAAGCGATGGTTGTGCAACCCTGGACTACAGAAAAATCATGCTTTAAACCAGCAGTGTGCCAAAAGGGTCAGTGCTGGGTATACTGCTTTTTGTCATTTATATAAATAATTTGTATGTGAGCATAGGATTATAGTTCGTAAGTTGGCAGATCACACCAAAATTGGAGGTGTAGTGGTCAGCGAAGAACATTACCTCAGTGTACAATGGGATCTTGTTCAGATGCCCAGTGGGCTAAAGAGTGGTAGATGGACTTTAACGTAAATAAATGTGAGGTGCTGTATTTTGGAAAGACAAATCAGGGCAGGATTTATGCTTTTAATGGTAAGGTCCTGGGGAGTGTTGCTGAACAAAGAGACCTTGGAGTACAGGTTCATAGTTCCTTAAAAGTGGAGTCACAGGTAGATAGGATAGTGAAGGAGGTGTTTGATATTCTTTCCTTTATTGGTCAGAGCATCAAGTATAGGGGTTGGGAGGTCATGTTGATGCTGTACAGGGCATTAGCCACTTTTGGAATATTGCGTGCAGTTCTGGTCTCCCTGGTGTAGGAAGGATGTTGTGAAACTTGAACGAATTCAGAAAATATTTACAGGGATGTTGCCAGGGTTGGAGGGTTTGAGCTATAGAGAGAGGTTGAACAGGCTCAGGCTGCTTTCCTTGGAGCATAGAGGCTGAGGGGTGACCTTGTAGAGGTTTATAAAATAATGAGGGGCGTGGATTGGATAAATAGGTAAAGTCTTTTCCCTGGGGTGGGGGAGTCCAGAACTAGAGGGCATAGGTTTAGGGTGAGAGGAGAAAGATTTAAAAGGACCCTAAGGGGCAACATTTTCACGCAGAGGGTGGTGCTTGGAAATGAGCTAATAGGGGAAGTGATGGAGGCTAGTACAATTACAGCATTTAAAAGGCATCTGGATGGGTACATGAATAGAAAAGGTTTAGAGGGATATGGGCCAAATGCTGGCAAATGGGACTAGATTAATTTAGGATATCTAGTTGGCATGGATGAGTTGGACTGAAGGGTCTTGTTTCCATGCTGTACATCCCTATGACTCGAAGTGTAGGCAATGTAATTGCATTACAGTCAACACACACTTCAAACGTTTGTCCGCAATTTCTCAATCGTGTTACAGAAAATTTGTGTTAATGAAACACACATTATAGCAGGACAACGTATAATATAGAGCACAAACGTTGGATGGTCCACCTTCCCCTAAAAAGCAGGTCCATTGTAATAGACATATGCCACATGATGTTTGGCCCCTTTGTACTTCCAGTGGAGATATGTTTTAATAAACCTCTTCTGAATTTCTGGTGCAGGTGGGAGTTGAACCCAGGGTCTCTAGGTCAGAGGTAGGGAGCCTAACATTGAGCCACAAGCACGCTGACCTTGTTACTAGGAATCTGGAAATCCCAGTATGTGGAAGCTAGTCAGAATTGGGTGATTAATTTTGTTCTTATTTCCATTTGTAAGTGTGATCTCTACTTTTGTTTCAACAAATTGTAACCAACTATCAAATAACAACTCTGGATAGTAAATTTTTTAAAAGTTTATTAAAGACAAGCTATCCTTATTAAAGACAAGCTATCTTTAAACTAAGGACAATGCCTTCACACTTTCATTCTGTCGAAAGTGGAGATCATAGGATTCACACTTTTGTATCTCTGGTCTGGTCAAGCACCAACTTGTAGAGATTGACATGTAATTCTTTTTCTCGAGAGTGTTCAACCTTAGAGAGTCTGAATCAAGCTGCTGTTGATTTTATGATCAGCTCTAGCTGGTAAGTAAATTTGATTGGCACTTTCCTCTAAGAAACCATTTGGCCTCAGTATCTTTGACATGTAAACATTTGTGTTGCTTTATCAATGACCACTATTTTAATATTATCCAGAATGGGCCTTTCTTAATGAAAAGACTTGATGGATACAAGCCACTTTCTCAGTAGCTGTTGTTCTTATTATTATGATGCATATGGAAATGCTTTTATTGTGAATGATGTTTTTGACTTACAACCCACAGACATTGACGACGTCCGAAAATACAAACCAGGTTACTTGGAAGCCACGTTAACTTGGTTTAAATTGTACAAGGTTCCTGACGGGAAGCCAGAAAACCAGTTGGGTTTCAATGGAGAATTTAAAGACCGGGTATGCTATTCTGCTTTACCTTAAACTGCATCAAAAAACATTTGCATTTTCTGCAATTCATGTGAATCTTTGAAGAGGCAAGGTGTTGACTGGGAAGCTGGTGGTATTAAGATGGATACAATGGGAAGATTTATGAACCTATTGTTTGATCTCTATGTTAACAGTGCTTATCTCTACTTCTGTTATGCTCCTGTGTAAGACTTTTGTTCTACTGCAGAGACATTAACATCGCTCCAACTCCCTAAAAAGAAGAAAACCTTGTGTTTATGTAGCACCTTTAACAACAGCAAGATGTCCTAGTCCTTTACAGCTAATGAGCTATGACAATAGACAATAGGTGCAGGAGTAGGCCATTCAGCCCTTCGAGCCTGCACCGCCATTCAGTGTGATCATGGCTGATCATTCCTAATCAGTATCCGCTTCCTGCCTTATCTCCATAACCCTTGATTCCACCATCTTTGAGAGTTACTTTGGGATTGTTGTATCTGCCATGATATACTAATGACAGCAGTCAATTTATACACAGGAAGCTCCCAGAAAAACAATGTACTCCACTTCAACAAAATGCATGTAAGCTTTTACTGACTTTCAGGGAGGTTTGCTCTGTGTGCTACTGTTGATGCTGCCCGATGTCTACTCAGCGTGTTAGTGGGACATGGACGAGTTCCAATGGATTCTCTGGAATCTGCTGAGGGACCCAGGTGTGGTCTCAATTTAATGTCACATCTGAAAGACAGCACTTCCTCAGTATCACACTGAAGCTTCAGTTCAGATTTTTATCCTCATGTCGTCAGGTGGAACTCGAAAGCACAACCTTCTGCCTCCAAAGTAGGAGTGTTATACGCTGAGGCACAGCTGATATACAACAGGGAAACTTGAAGTAGAATAAACAGAACTGAGTTAATTTATAATTTCTTTCTGCTTTATGAATTGATCATTATATTTTATGGTTGAATTTTTCATGCACATTTTGATTTAATTTTTTTCCTCAAAATATATCATTTTGTTTTTATTTAAAATCCAACTTCAAACTGACTCGTAATTTGCGCCTCCACCCTGTCTGGAATGGAATCCACAGCCGAACTTGGTAATTTTCCCCATCGAATTGAAATTGTCAGGAATGTCTACTGTTCTTTCATTGTCTTTCAAGGTGTTAGGTTCAGACACCCCACCTGAAAATTATGTTAAACTCCCCAAGTAACTATTAAGTTTTAACTCTAAAGCACATTTTAAAATAACACCTGTCGGTGCGAAGAAAACCAGAAAGTCTTGAGAAGTAAAGACCGAAAAAACTGTGGATGTTGTCAATCAGAAAGAGTTCTGAGGGAGGGTCACTGGACCCAAAACGTTAACTCTGATTTCTCTTCACAGATGTTGCCATATCTGCTGAGCTTTTCCAGCAGTCTTTAACAGTGCTTATGCAAGTTTACATTTACCTATCAGTGATATTTCTACTCCTAGTATCCAAAAGTAAATCTTTTCTCTCCAAACATCTAGAATTTTTCTACAAGTTGCAAAAAAAGTGCTGACTACCAGCTGTAGCAATAGGTCCTTATTTCACTTAATCGATTTAACATTATTTTGTTTTTGCGTTGTGCATTGTTTCGCATTCCCGTTGAATGTGGCAAGATTAATTTTACTGTTGTTTCCTGCCTAATCCAGCTTTTATACATCAGTCACCAGAGGTTCCTCAGAACTTAACACAGAATGATTCCAATGCACCAAGTATCAAATGGTTCCCCTCGCCAGCTCTGTGTTTAGTATTGAATCCTGGAAAAGGGTTATACCCGAAATGTTGACTTCTCCAGCTCCTGATGCTGCCTGGCTTGCTGTTTTCTTCCAGCCTCTTGCTTGTCTACTTTGGATTCCAGCATCTGCGTTTTTTTTGTCTCTAACATCACCTCTGGTAGCACTTGGCTAACACATCTTTAAATTTTCTCTCTCTCTCATGCCTCATACTGTTTAACATTTGGGAAAACGACTATGCCCACCCACCCTATCCATGCCTCTCGATTTTATATATTTACATCAGCCTCTGATGCTCTTGCAAAACAGTCTAAATTTGTCCAACCTCTCCTTCAATTGAGGCAACATCCTGGTAAACCTCTTTCGCACCCTTTCCAAACCTTCCACATCCTTCTTATAGTGGGGCAGCCGGACCTGCACATGATACTCCAAATGTGGCCTACCTAAAGCTTTATACAGCTGCAGTATGACTTGCCAACTTTTAAACTCCATGCCTCGACTAATAAAGGCAACTGTGCTGACACCTTCTTTGTCATCTTATCCACTGTCTTGCCACTTTCAGGGAGCTATAGACTTACAGCTCAAGATCTCTCTATATATTAATGCTCCTGCCATTTACAGTGTACCTTACACTTACATTTGACCTCCCACAATGTATCACTTCACACTTGTCCAGATTAAACTCTATCTGCTATTCCTCTGCCCAACTTTCCAATTGAACTTTATCCTGCTGTACTCTTTGGCAATCTTTCTCACTAACCACCAATTTTTGTGTCATCTTGCAAACTTACTAATCATCTAGGTCATTTACAGAGGAACCTCGATTATCCGAACAAGATGGTCGGGCACTATTTTGTATGGATATTTGATTTCCTCAGGGGCTCAGAGTTTTCCCCATTCAGGAGACTAGGCAGCAGCACACTGCCCTCGAGCCCCCACCCTCTGCCCACCCCAAACCCCACCTCCATCCCCTGCCTGCACCATCTGCTCCCACCCTGTCCCTCAAACCTCGCCTGCCCCCAACTCCATCCGCACAAAGCCATGCTGACTATCCCTAATAAGTCCATTCTTTTCCAAATGCGAGTAAATCCTGTCCAAAAGAATCTTCTCTAATAATTTCCTTACCACTGATGTAAAGTTTACCAGCCTATAATTTTTGGGATTAGCCCGTTGCCCTTCTTAAACAAAGGAGCTGTATTGGCTGTTCTCCAATCTCCTCTGGTATTTTGCCTGTGGCTAAGGAGGGCACAAAGATGTCTGTCAAGGTCGCAGAAATCTCCTCCCGGGCCTCCCTCAGTATCCTGAAATCCTTATTTTTTTTCTCCCAGACCAAAAAATTCATGTTTTGAAAGTATGTGTTTTAAGTAGACTTTCTTGAGTAACTAAGCACAAAAGAAAAAATAACACAATGCACATTAGTGGGCGGCACGGTGGCACAGTGGTTAGCACTGCTGCCTCACAGCGCCTGAGACCCGGGTTCAATTCCCGACTCAGGCGATTGACTGTGTGGAGTTTGCACGTTCTCCCTGTGTCTGCGTGGGTTTCCTCCGGGTGCTCCGGTTTCCTCCCACAGTCCAAAGATGTGTGGGTCAGGTGAATTGTTAGGTAAGGGGTAAAATGTAGGGGTATGGGTGGGTTGCGCTTCGGCGGGTCGGTGTGGACTTGTTGGGCCGAAGGGCCTGTTTCCACACTGTAAGTAATCTAATCTAAACATACACACAAATTAGGAATGAGAAGTAAAGCCAGAAAAGATAAGCGTTTGAAGTTGTACAGATCAGTCTGCCTGAGTCGTTTGTGAAGAGTAAATAGTACAATGATGATAGCCGAAGAGTTATGTTCGAGAGTCTTAGCTTTTGCAGTTAGTTTAAAACAACTTGTCCTATTTCTTGTTAATGATGGATTTACAGAGCAGAGCCGAGCAGAGGCTGATAGCCAGGTCCGAGACCCTTGGGAATGGCCTCAACCGGGACCTTGGATTCATGTCACATTACAGGTGACATATATACATGCGCGCGCACACACACACAGACTCTCTCTCATACACTCACACATACACTCCCACACACACCCTCTCACAGACTCATACTCCTTTACACTCACAGACACACATACACACACCCTCTCACAGACACTCATACCCCCCCCTCCACACAACACACATACACATATAAGTTTGTGGGGTTAATTTGTAATTGCGGAATTGCATTTTTTGCCCAAAAACTGCATGAATCCATGTAAGATTCTGTAAATCCGTTTTTTAGATGAGAATCAGTCTGACCACTGTGATACAGACAGCCTCACACAGGGCAGCTCACACCTTCAATACCTGATCCGGGCTGCCATGACACCAATTGTTAAAGTGCACTTGAGAATGTAACGTTTTAAAAAAATGTTTTGCGATTTACATATGAAAGAACTGAAACCAACATGGTCATTCTAACAGATGAGAGACTTCACAAACAATCCAGATATTTTTCAACATATCATTTCAGTTACATCACACTGAAAATTTTTGCAATAAATTCTGTGTCTTACAAACTTATTCTCCACAATCACCTGATGAAGGAGCAGCGCTCCGAAAGCTAGCGCTTCCACATAAACCTGTTGGACTACAACCTGGTGTTGTGTGATTTTTAACTTTGTATGCCCCAGTCCAACATTGGTGTCTCCAAATTATGACCATCATAGCACTCTAGCACTGAAACCCCCAGCTGATACCCATGAACCTCTGTTCATTGGCATGCTATTCCACACAAATCAGACTTACAGTTGGGATTTTAATTCTTTCTTTGTATATTTCTAGAAGCATGAACGCACAAAATTTCTGCAAAAGGTAGTGATCTACCATGGGTGAGGAGAATGGGTGGGTTGTGGGGAGAGAGCTAGACAGCCCACTCGATGTGGCTTTCTGTTATGCCACTGTCTCTGTTTGAAGTTTCCCTACCATTCTAAAGGTGTGACATTCCATGGGTCCAACACAGAGCTTTGCCAGACTGAATTTACACTTGCAGTCTTTTATTTACTGTTTTAAAAAACACATTTTTGAACTAAGACTTCAAAGCTGTCAATAGTACAATGGGGTTAATCCATTGTTATAACACTAATAGGATGTTATTGTTTACTGTGAGGGGAATTGAAAGAAAGTGGGGACTGCAGATGCTGGAGATCAGAGTCGAGAGCGTGGTGCTGGAAAAGCACAGCAGGTCAGGCAGCATCCGAGGAGCGGGAGAATTAACATTTCGGGCATAAGCTCTTCATCAGGGATGACCTCATCGATTCTCATCCTCCTCAGGTGCTACCTAACTTGCTGTGCTTTTCCAGCACCACATTCTCGACTGTGAGAGGAGTTCAGTACACATGAAAGGAGATTGTGCTCCAATTATACAAGATACTGGTGAGACCAATGTGGTACTGTGTGCAGTTTTGATCTCCTTATTAAAGGAAGAATATGGTTGTGTAGAAACGGTTCAGGGAAGGTTTACAAGGGTGAAACCTGGAATGGACAATTGTCTAATGAGGAGAAGTTGGAAAGGCTGGCCTTGAATTGGTTGAAATTTAGAAGATTAAGAGGTGACTTGATTGAAGCATGCAAGATCCTGTGGGGCCTTGACAGGTCGGGCGTCAAAAGGACGTACTGTCCTGTGGAAGAAGCTAGAACCAGAGGGCCACTTTTGCAAAGTAAAGGGTCACTCATTAAAGGCAGCGATGAGGAGGATTTCCTTCTCCCAGATGGCCGTGAGTCTTTGGAATGTTTTTCCCGAAGAGGTGGTGGATGCAGAGTCTTTCGAATATTTTTTCGATGGATTCTTGATAAACAAGGATATGAACGTTGATGGGGGTATGCAGAAATGTAGAGTAATCAGATCAGCCATGATCTTACTGAACGCTGGAGCTGACTGGCTGGCTCCTGCTCCTAATTTGTTTATGTTAGTGTTTTCTTACCATTTTAAAGCAATTTTATTGATAATTTTGACCATATAGTCATACAAGTGGATAAATATGATCCTTGTACTTTCATTTGTAGAATTTTGCTCTTGGAGTGATTAAGTCTACTCATCAATACTGGCAATCATTAATCTGCAAGAAGGCTGATGGAGGTAGCATTAGTTGGTGAGTTTTAATTATGTTTAATTACAACAGTAGTAGAGTTCTGAACTTGTAAACTTTTAAAATTTACACAATTATGTGTAATGATATACAGTGTATTCCATTTAGTTCATACATAAAATCCCTCTTTTCTAGAGATTAAATCAAACTTAATTAACTTATAGATGCTGGGATCCGTCTTTATTGCCACATTTGTAGGAAAAAAATGACTTGTTACATTTTACTGTGATTAGAAGATAGATCTTGCTGCCATGAAGTAATTGACATAAGTAGCATAAAGGAGGAGAAAGTGAGGTCTGCAGATACTGGAGATCAGAGCTGAAAATGTGTTGCTGGAAAAGCACAGCAGGTCAGGCAGCATCCAAGGAACAGGAAATTCAACATTTCGGGCATAAGCCCTTCTTCAGGAATAGCATAAATCCAGGAATAAGTAGCATAAACCCAGTTTAAGGGAGAATGGACAAGAAGGATATGATAGGGTCTGATGTACCAGCCATGGTGTGCTCAAGCCAGGGTGGGATGTTCTATTCATTCATGAATGTGGCCATTTCTGGCTAGGCAAACATTCTTTGCCCGTCCCTATTATGATGAGCTGCCATTGTGAACCACTGCAGTCTTTTTTGAGTGTAAGAACACTTATCGTGCTGTTAAAGAAAGTGTTCCAATGTCTTTGCACTGTGTCAATGAAGGAATGGCAATATAGTTGCAAATCAAAACAGGATTTGCCTTGGAAGGAGCTTGCAAATGATGGTGATTCAATGCATATGTTGCCCTTGTCCCTTTAGATGGTAGAGGTTACAGGTTTGAAAGGTACTGTCTGAAGAGTTTTGGTGAGTTCCTGCAGTGTGTTGATAAGATTGTAGATGCTGCTGCCTGTCAAGTGATCTGCTTTGTTTTAGATGGTTCATTATTGTTGGAGCTGCACCATTCAGGCAAGTAGAAAATACTCTATCCCACTCCTGAATTGTGCCTTCTTGTGGACAGGCATTGTGGCTTCATAACTCAGTAATTTGCCACACTATTTGCATGGCTATTTCAGTTCAGCGGTAACCCCCAGGATGTTGATAATGGTAGAATCAGCAATGGCAATGTAACAGGAACAATGGTTAGATTCTCTTTGCAGGGTGTCATTGCTGGTCACTTTTGTTGTGAATGTTATTTGTCACTTATCAGCCTAATCCTGGATGTTGTCCGGATCTTACTGTCTATGATTACAAATTGCTTCAATATCTGAGCTGTCATGAATGATACTGAACGTTGCATCTTCATCAGCGAACATCTCCAAATCTGACCTCATGATGGAGGATTGTCATTAACCAAGCAGCTGAAGGTGGTTGGGCCTTGAACATTACCCTGAGGTTCTCCTGCAGTGATGTCCTGGGATTAAGATGATTGTCTTCAAAAAAACTACTGCTATCTGCCTTTGTGCTAGATGTGACTCCAACCAGCAGAGAGAGATTTCCTCTTGATTCCCATTGACTCCAGTATGCTTTTAGATACCATACTCCGTCAAATGTGACATGTAGTGTGGAGAGATTGTCTTCCGAGCCAAGGCTAAACAGGTTTGGACTCTACTGACTGGAGTTTAGAAGAATGAGAGGTAATCCCTTTGAAACATGTAGGATTGTTAAGGGATTTGACCGGATAAATGATGATAGATTGTTTCCCTCATGGGAGAGTCTAGGAAGAATTAAGGGGCACCAAGTTTAGACTGAGATGGAGAGGAATTTCTTCTCACGAAGGTTGAGAGTCTTTGAAACCCATTGCCACAGAGAACTGTAGGACCAAAGTCCTTGTGTATATGAAATGCTGCGATAGATAGATTCTTGATCATTCGGGACTCAAGGGTTATGAGGAAGAGCAGGAAAGTGAGCACAAAAAGTATTGTAGCAGCCATGATCTTATTAGCAGGTTTGAGGGTTTGAATGGCTTACTCGCGTTCCTATTATGGTCTGTCAAGCTGTGTCACCTTCACCTCCACTCTTTTGTCCTTGTTGGGCCAAGGTGTAATAAGGTCGGGAGCCAAGTGTCCCCAGCCAGATATATCCTTCCTTGAGAGGCAGGAGGGGAAAGGGCGGCACGGTGGTTCAGTGGTTAGCACGACTGCCTCACAGTGCCGTGGACCCAGGTTCGATTCCCACCTCGGGCGACTGTCTATGTAGAGTCTGCACATTCTCCCTGTGTCTGCGTGGGTTTCTTCCCACAATCCAGTGATGTGCAGGTCAGGTGAATTGGCCATGCTAAATTGCCCATAGTGTTAGGTGCATGAGTCAGGGGAATGGGTCTGGGTGGGTTACTCTTCAGAGGGTTGGTGCGGACTTGTTGGGCTGAAGGGCCTGTTTCCACACTGTAGGGCATCTAATCAAATCTGGCTGGTAGCTAATTTGAAAAATGGTCAACCAACATTGTAGTGACGCCATCTGTTGTGGAAAAAGCCAAACGATAAAGGAAGTAAGCTTGGAAGCTGAGATCAAGAAAATAGTTTGGAAGGAAGTTCGTGTGGAGCACATCCACTGGCATGGATAGAATAACGTGTTTATAATATTTTAAATATTGAAACCAAATCAAACCAAAATTAGAGGTGGGAGCATGGAGCAATAATAAAAATTTACAAAAGAAACTTGCAAATTTCAATTAGAGTTTTGACAGTCTATTTCTGCACTGAAACTTCTGTGCAATTCAATGTTACCCCTTAGTTCCCAGTTCAATCCAGAACCAGCCTCTTGTGGCTTTTGTGTCTCTCAGCTGTCCTTGGACGTGGGGTTGACATGGTTATGATATTGTTTAGATCAGAGTGGTGCTGGAAAAACACAACAGGTCAGGCAGCATCCAAGGAGCAGGAAAATCGACGTTTCGGGCAAAAGCCCTTCATCAGATTTTCCCTCTCCTCAGATGCTGCCTAACCTGCTGTGCTTTTCCAGCACCACTCTGATCTAAACTCTGGTTTCTAGTATCTGCAGTCCTCACTTTTGCCTATGGTTATAATATTGGCCACACGATACTGGAGCAAAAAGCTGCGCAGGAATTATCACAGTTTTGTGGCTCCTGTTTCATTTATTTCACTTACTTTTATTTTCTGGTTTCATTTTCTTAAAGATGATTGAAAACATTCATTACCTGCTCAGAATATGATCCAAAACATTACAAATTAGTTAAATTACAAACCAATAGGAAAATACAATTTGTCACTGACTTAAGAACTCTGTGGTTTCTTGGAAAATTGATCTGTTCTACTAATTTTTTAAATAGTTATTACAGACTTGTAAATATTATTGTTTGAACATTTATGTAAATGTTGTAATTGTCTTTGTTTTTAACCTCAGCAAAAATGTGACAATCCACAATAGCCCTTTCTATTGTAGTCACAAAGAAGCAGAAACAATTGTACTTTCAGTAAGTATGAACCAGATTCAGAATACCCTAATACAGTGATGCATGATAGTAGATAAATTGCATGTTTTATTTAGAAAGACAGTGTCAGTGACATTCCACCCTGTGGACGTGTTTTTCATGAATAAGAAATAGGATGCATGGAGAACTAAACCAATCAAACTTTGGCAGATGAATTTAGCTAAATTGAACTGTGCCAAGAAATGAGACATTAGCAACATCAAGGATGGGCCAAAGTCCGTTTGGTCCATCAAAATTGATGATGTATCCTTGTTTGTCCCCAGTTTGCACATGGTCTGCGGTGGATCCATTGGTAAGGATCACAGAATATGTGCAGCAGACCGAGGTCAGTGATGAAGATCTGAGGGCAACCAAAGTTAATGCTCGATAGTCCCTCCCAAAGTTGGCGGCCTTTGTGAAGTCAAGAAAGGCCAGTATTGAGGTTGATGCCGTTCTCTGCATTTTTCTTAAATTCTTCTTGCTTTGAAGGCTATGAAGACAGCTCAACCTCTGCACTCAGTGCGCTTACTGATGGAGCCAAATCTGCCAAACCACCCTGTCTATCTGTGACTACTTTCAAGCAACTATTCTTAGCAGTATTTCTAAAACCTTCTATTTTGAAATTCACATCTCCTTTTCTGAATCTCTCCATTGTGTTGCCATTCTTTGTAACTTTCTCAAGTCTTACAAGTTTCTGAGAATTCTTGTTTTCCTTCAGTTCAGGCTTCATGCACATCCTCAATTTTAATCGTTTCTCCATTGGTAGCCTTCCATTGCCTAGAAAACCCTCCTGAAACATGTTGCCTCACCACCTCTCCCCATTCATTTAAAACCCCTCTTCTAAACCTTACTTCTTTGACTGAGCTTTTAGTCATCTATCCTAGTATTTCCTATGTGTCATATTTTGTTTACAGCTCTCTTGTGGAGCACAACACTATAACAATTATTTATTATGATTTAGTCATGTTTAGTTTGCAGATGACATCAAAATTGGAACTGTAGTGGATAGCAAAGAAGGTTATCTGAGAGTACAATGGGATCTTGATCAGATGGGCCAATGAGCTGAGGAATGGCAGATGGAGTTTAATTTCAATAAATGCGAGATGTTGCATTTTGGGAAAGCAAATCAAAGCAGGACTTATACACTTAATGGTAAGGTCCTAGGGAGTGTTGCTGAACAAAGAGACCTTGGAGTGCAGGTTCCTAGTTCCTTGAAAGTGGAGTCACAGGTAGATAGGATAGTGAAGAAGGCGTTTGGTATGCTTTCCTTTTTTGGTCAGAGCATTGACTATAGTAGTTGAGAGGTCATGTTGCAGCTGTGCAGGACATTGGTTAGGCCACTGTTGGAATATTGTGTGCAGTTCTGCTCTCCTTCCTATTGGAAAGATGCTGTGAAACTTGAAAGTGGTTCAGAAAAGATTACAAGGATGTTGCCAGGGTTGGAGGATTTGATCTATAGGTAGAGGCTGAATAGGCTGGGGCTGTTTTCCCTGGAGCGTTGGAGGCTGAAGGGTGACCTTATAGAGGTTTATAAAATCATGAGGGGCATGGATAGGGTAAATAGACAAAGTCTTTTCCCTGAGGTGGGGGAGTCCAGAACTAGACTGCATAGGTTTGGGGTGAGAGGGGACAAATATAAAAGGCATCTAAGGGGCAACGTTTTCACGCAGATGGTGGTGAATGTATAGAATAAGCTGCCAGAGGATGTGGTGGAGGCTGATACAATTACAATGTTTAAAAGGCTGGGTGGGTATATGAATAAGAAGGTTTTAGAGGGATATGGATTGGGTGCTGGTAAATGGGAATAGATTAGATTAGGATATATGTTCGGCCTGGATGAATTGAACCGAAGGGTCTATTTCTGTACTGTACATCTCTATGACTCTATGTTACCAATCACAAGTATTTCCATCGCAGGTCCCGGATATCATCACAGTGTATTCTCAAAGGGCTTATTGTGCAGCTCACCAATCTTATTTACCATGTCATGTGCATTTGCATCCATGCACTGTAAAATTAATTTATCCCTTGTTACATTATTTCTTCGTTTGGCCTTGCCTGATACCTTGCTACTTGTTATTCTTGCCCGGTGAATTACTGCAGAATATTCTGTAGAATACGTATGTTGCAGTCAGTAGTGTTGGAGAGGAGGTATATTGATTTCCTATACTGGAATAGCATTGTGTTGTTTCCAGAGCAACATGCAGGAGGTAGTGAGTGTTACATTACATTCCTGACTGAAGACTAAGTGGTGAGGAGGCTTTGATCAGTTAAGAAATGAAGTATTTGTCCATACAGTCATTGCTCTGTTTCTTCAATCATGATATTAATGTGGGTGGTCCAGTTAAAATCATTCCCAAAGTGAATTATGCTGATGTATTGCCTTGGCAATGGAAAGAAACCAAATATGATGTATGGATGAGAGATATCATATTTCTAATCTATAATATCTCGTTCCTGGTTACACAAATTAAAGTTTATGCTGAGGCCTTCTTGGTTAATTAAGGCTAAAACGCATCCTGATGATTATACTGGGATTGCATCAGCAAGAAAACATTACAGCTGACTCCACCTCCATTCGGTATGTAGGAGGAAGAATCTGACCGGACCACCCGTGACCTCTCCTCTGGAGTGGGCAGTATCAATTTAGAAGGTCTCTTGCCATGTCTCTCTGAGATTAATTATGTTGTTGGCCAAAGAGAAGCCATAGCCCACACGGCCATACAGGAAACTTTGCGTCTTGCCTTGGCAACTGTACATCTGCTCTGGCAAATTCCTGCTGACCTTGCAGTGGGAGTTTAACAGAGAGCCCATCTGCTTGCTTTAGCTCCGCTTGACTTGAAAATAGATCTTGATCACGAAAGCCTTCACATCACCTGGAAGCAAGCCAGCCCCATGATGGGTGTGGATTTTACTACCCAACCATGGGGCACATTTAGCTGGACTGATAAAGTCAGATCCGGATGGTTTGTAGATGCCTTCCCATTCTGGTAAATGTTGTGGACAGTTAATGTCTACATGAGGATTTCCTGCTGTTATTGCTGCTAACAGCAGTGGGTGAGATCTCAGAATGCAGAAAAGCTTTGTTGTCAGGTACTCACTGTCTGATTGAAGGATCAGAGACTGGGAAGCAGGCCTCACATTTTTTTCTTCCAATGAGCCCACCCTCATTCTCACTCACCTGTCGATCATCCTTACTCACTTTGATTGATGTGCCATTGGTATCTGTCAGCACTCACCTGATAGCACTGTTTGGCCAACATCTCCAGGAAGTAAGATTCCCACCTCAAGTGGCTCAGTGGTTAGCCCTGCTGCCTCACAGCACCAGGGACCTGGGTTCGATTCCCGCCTTGGGTGACTGTGTGTGTAGAGTTTGCACATTCTCCCCATGTCTGCATGGGTTTCTTCTGGGTGCTCCAGTTTCCTCTCACAATCCAAAGGTGTGCAGGTTAGATGAATTGCTATGCTAAATTGCTCATAGTGATAGATGCATTAGTCCGAGAGAAATGGGTCTGGATGGGTTACTATTCGGAAGACCGGTATAGACTTGTTGGGCCAAATGGCCTGTTTCCTACGCTGTACGTAGTTTAGTATGTAATCTCGTAATCTAGTAAAGTCTCTGGGAACCCAGGCCACACTGGCACCTCTCAACAATGCATCCTTCCCAGAAGGTGTGATGCCGGACTCTTGCTGGCCGTGCAGCTAGCTGACAAGACCGTCATGGTCTGGATTAAATTCTGCCGGATGAGTTTCTGAATCCTCACTGATTACAAGATACAAAACCAGAAAAGTGATCTTCACTTACCAGCTTATCCAGTAAGTGTGTTTTACTCCTCCTGGACTGCACGCTACTCTAGTTCTTCTGACTTCATGCGCGTAGAGGGCACTAGAATTCATTGAAGCGGGATCATTTTGATTTGATTTGTTATTCATTTTTACAGACCTCATCCACCTTACACTTCTAGTTAGCCCTTCTTCCCAGCGACTCAAACAATGTATTTTTTTCCACTAATCAGATAATAATAGCCAATACCAAACCAGTTCAAGTGCAATATTCAGTTGCAAAGTTACAGCTTTACTGGGTGAGTTGTACACAAGGGAAAATTAATTATGCTTTATTTTACAGGCACCAGGATATGTCAAGCCAAACAGTATCCCAGACGAAGGTATGATGTTAGTGCAGAATTTTCAATGAGTTTACCTTGTGAACAAATGGATGCTGTTCTCTCTAATATTTTGAAATGGAAGGTTGATTCTTTTTGACATTACCATGACTTGGGGCAGTCACGTGTAAAACAGACGATAGTGATTTGGCAGCCAGTTTTACGTCTTTCCTAATTTTCATTTCCATTCAATTCAACCAATGAGCTGCTAACTGATTGCTCCCTAGTGCTGATATTTCTGTGTTCAAGGATTCTGCTACTTTCAAGGACTAAAGCCCAAGAACACTCAAGGACTCTGACTACCATGAATTTCTGACCGTTGTTCTGCATTCTCTAGACTGTTCCTCTCTAAATCGGCTACAGTTAACCCTTTGCCCCAAGTAAAAATAACTCTCCCTCACACTCAGTAAGTCTTGTAATTTGGAAACCCAATCAGGGCAGGACTTATACACTTAATGGTAAGATCCTGGGGAGTGTTGTTTAGAGTGCAGGTTCATAGCTCTTTGAAAGTAGAGACACAGGTAGATAGGATAGTGAAGGCGGCATATGGTATGCTTTCCTTCATTGTTCAAAGCATCGAGTGTAGGAGTTGGGAGGCCATGTTGCGGCTGTACAGGACATTGACCATTTTTGGAATATTGCGTGCAATTCTGTTGTCTCCCTGTTGTAGGAAGGATGGTGTGAAACTTGAAAGGGTTCAGGAAAGACTTACAATGATGTTGCTAGGGTTTGAAGGTTTGAGTTATAGCGAGAGGCTGAGTAGGCTGAAGCTGCAAATGTGTTGCTGGTCAAAGCACAGCAGGCCAGGCAGCATCTCAGGAATAGAGAATTCGACGTTTCGAGCATAAGCCCTTCATCAGGAATCTGATGAAGGGCTTATGCTCGAAACGTCGAATTCTCTATTCCTGAGATGCTGCCTGGCCTGCTGTGCTTTGACCAGCAACACATTTGCAGCTGTGATCTCCAGCATCTGCAGACCTCATTTTTTACTGAGTAGGCTGAAGCTGTTTACCCTTGAGTGTCAGAGTGACCTTATAGAGGTTTATAAAATCATGAGGGGCATGGATCGGATAAACAGATAAGGTCTTTTCCCTGGGGTCGGGGAGTCCAGCATTAGAGGGCATAGGTTGAGGGTAAGAGGGGAAAAATTTAAAAGGGACCTAAGGGCAACTTTTTCACGCAGAGGGTGGTGTGCATATGGAATGAGCTGCCAGAGGAAGTGGTGGAGGCTGGTACAGATACAGCATTAAAATGACATCTGGATGGGTAGTTGAATAGGAAGAGTTTAGAGGGATATGGGCCAAGTGGTGGCAAATGGGACTAGATTGGGTTGGGATATCTGCTCGGCATGGACGGGTTGGACCGAAGGGTCTGTTTTCCATGCTGTACATCTCTATGACTCTATGTCGTGACACCACCTCCAGTCATCTCTCTCTAATGAGAGAGCAGCCCTTATTCCCATCTTTCTCTCCCCCTCAATTTCTTTACGTTTCCCCCCCCCTCGCATTTATATCTTTCTCTCTGTTCCCTTCATTTCTTCTAATAATGTGCTTATTTGCTTGACCGTGTGTCTGCTGGTCCTCAGGCAAGTGGAAAAGGCAGCAACATCCAAGTTCAAGTAGGGTATTGGCAATACTGTTGGTGGCACAAAGCCAATGACTAATTCCGAAGGTAGGTGGAGATATGGCCACTGACCTGGAAACAGACAGCATGGGCACTTCCTTTGCTGGGTTTCCATTATGGATACAGTTTGTTGGGCAGGTAAGAGTTTTGATTTTCTCAGGCTATGGCAGCGAGAGCTCTTTTTTTAAGAGTTTCAAGGATCAGTGTTGGGACCACTATAGTTTTTGATGTATATTAATACCTGGGATTTGAGTATGTCGGGCATCATTGTAAAATTTGCAAATGACTCAAAACACAGAAATGCAAGAAAAGGTAGAAAAGGCTTCTGGAGACAACTTGTGAACTTTTAAAGCATTTGGCAGAAGAAATTTAATACAAATGTAGTGTTAAAAAAGTTGTGGGAACCTTGACTTTATAAATAGAGTACAAGACCAAGTGCTAAATCTTGAGAGAAATGCTGATCAACTGCAGTATTGTAACTAATTCCAGGCACCACACATTCTGAAGATGTCAAGGCTTTCAAGAGGTTGCAGAGACAAGAGTTGTTCTCAGCTGAGCAGAGAAGGTTAAGGAAGGATTCGATACGATACAGATGTTCAAAATCATGAGTGGTTTCCAGTAACGAAATGATCAGTGACCAAAAGAAACATATTTATGGTAATTGGCAAAAGATTAAGAGCGACACAAATAAACAGTTTATTATGCACAGGGTTGTTTTGATCTGGAATGAAATTGTGGTGGAAGCAGATTCAATATTAACTTTTGAAAGAAAATTGGATAAATAAGTGAAGGAGAAGAATTCACAGGGCGATGGGGAAAGAGCAAGGAGATGGAACTAATTGGAAAGTTTTTTCAAAGAATTGGCACAGACACAATAGATCTTGCAGCTACCTCTGTGCTGTATCATTCTGTGACTCTTTGGTGGTCTTTTGAAAATTGAATAGCAAAATAACCTTTGGCCCATATATGTAATCAGGACCTTCTCATCTGTTTGGCTTATTTCCATATGAGGTCGATATTCATCAGTATCAGCAAAGTCAGGTTTAACTTTTAACGGTGAAAATGGAATACATCATTTCAGCTGGGTGGACTGAATAGCATGGACTTTTATTTTTCCTTCAGGTTTACACTTTGTGGATGAGGAAATGGGTTGAAGTATACTCCGGTGTTGTATGTTTGTTCATGCTTTTGTTTACATTAAAGTGTTTGCTTTATAACCTTCTCTCAACTACAGCTAGTGGTTCCAGTACTGCATGGTGTTGTAAGAGAGAATGCACGAAACAGCTACTGCTTGAATCAGAGTGGATAGCCTTTGCTTCATTCTTAGTCAAGTCTTATGCTCCTTGGCTCTACCAATAACCTCATTACACTCCCTACCTCTTCCAGTTTGGAAACCTTTGAACTAAGACAGCGAAAGCCATCTGTCCACCAAGCAACATTTTATGGAATTGAGATTTTAGAGTGAGTAATGTCAGTTGCATAGGTCAGATGTTGCAATATTCACTGCAAGATTTATAGAATGGCAGCAAAACAATTTGTAGAATGGTCCCTCATCAACTTTCCATATTGTACAGTGGAGGAAATAAATGCCTTCATTTGATTATGTGCACAATAATAAAATATGCAATATTTCAGCTTTTCAGATATCATTTCATCCCTGAAGAAACAGTGACGCTTCTGCAGTCCTTGAAAGACATCTGAAATTAATGCTAAATCCACCCCTCAATACTTTGGGTGACAGAAGTGATCTTATATCGATCTCTCTCTTTCTCCAGTGAACAGGTGGTACTTTCTTGGCAAGTGAATGTTGGTCGCATCACCACGTGACAGAACAAATTCTGTTTGCTTCTGAAAACTGAAAATCCGAATTGTCTAAAGTCAGCAATGCCTGAAACAGATCAGCGATATAGACCACAGAATCGTCAAGGGGAAGCCCTGATTGGCAGTCACCCATTAATGAATGGTTGATGATTGAGCACTGCACCTGTACAAACTGTTCAGGGAGGTATTACCCAGTTTGTATGTGGATTCTATTTGTAATTAATTGATTTCATACAGTTTCATACGGCCAAACTGTGATGTAATTATTTTTCTTATGTTATTGGCCCTGCATTTCTCTATGATAGTGTACATTGTAACTGATAATAAACATTTATTGATTTATTTTCCATATAGACCAAGCACATCTGTTTTATATCAGAACATAAAGAAGATTAAATTTTAGCTTTGAGTGATAATGTATAACAGGCAATATTACTTCAGTTAACTGTTCTATTAATATCAAGATAATGAAAGTTTGGAGAGATGTATAATGTGTGGGTGATCTACTATCATTAGAGATTATTCCATATACTGAAAGTATAATGATGATACAAGTGTAGCAAAATCTACATGAATCTTATATTAACTAAATCTTGTTCTTAATTGAACCTTTCTTCTGAAGAACTGTAGATCTAAATTTGCTGAAGTACTATTTAAATCGCAAAATCAAAAGATTATTTTGAACTGGTAACTTGACTAGCTCTCATATTAAGCCAAAATGTAAAAAATATGTGTTTCTGTTGCACAACTGGGTACTTTTCAACAGGTTTTAAATTACACAAAATTAGCATTAGGGTTGTCACAGGTACTCAAGTACAGGGATACAGGAGTACAGTGAAAGGCTTTCAGTGTCACCATTCACAGGTATCTTAAGTTAAAATCTTAGGTAAACTAGAAAAATAAACAGTTCAACATTACAGTCCTTCTTCAGCCATGGGCCTACAGTCGCTTCATGGTGGACATTCCCCTTGAGAGATCGATCCCTTCCCTCCTCCACTGCACTGGGCTCAATCTATACCCCCCTGTGGTAGGCAAAATATCTACCCCAACCCCCCACCCCACCGGCCTGAACCGCTGGGCTCAATCTCTTTTCCTCCCACTCCGCACTAGGCTCAATCTCTCTCCCCTCCCCCAATGCAACCCCTGCACTGGGCTCCAATCTCTCCCCCCAATCTCACCTGCTGGGCTTGATCTCTGGATCCCCTCGCCCCCACACTGCTCTCTCTTTGCTAACCACCATCCTCTCTCTCCCATGCTGGGCTCGATCTCTCATTCCCTGCACATCCACGCTGCCATCCTGCAGCCCGGGCTCACCAGTCGCCTTGTCACGGGCTGGTGGTGTTCTGCCCTGCTGCTGCACCAGGCCCCCAGCCACTTCCATGGCGCCGCCGACCTCCAGAAGTCTACCAGGGCACACCCCAAGTGCCTCATGACCGGCTACCAAAGTCCTTGTTCTCGGCCCCCAGCTGCTTTCAGCACTGTCACTGCCTCCTTGACCAAGCCCCCTCCAGAAGTTAAATAGAGAAAAAACTTCAAAGAAGAAGGAAAAGTGATTGGAGTGGATGAGCTATGGATCAGCAGTCCTGTTCTCCGCCATCTTGGATCTGAGATTTCTGGTCAGCGTTGCTGTCTAAAATGTTTCAGTTTTCAATTCAAACTTGAGTCAAAGGAAGCTAGCTTGCACACGTGGGCTTAACGATAATTAGTTCTCTGATCACACTGTCACTTGAATTTAGATGTTTTTTTCTGACATAATCTTCAATGAGAAATACCTTGAATGTGTAAGTGGTAAGAGCTCAAGGTTTGAGCTCCCAGCTTCGGCTGATGTTTTGGAGTAGTGCAGAGGGAATGATACTTTTTTTGTGTAGGCCATGGGCATCGGTGGCTGAGCCAGCATTTATTGCTCATTCCGAGTTGCCCTTGTGGTGTGCTGCTGCCTTGAACCGCTGCAGTCCAAGTCCTGAAGGTAAGCCCCCAGTGTCGTTAAGGAGGAAATTCATGGATTTTGACCCTGCAACAGTGAAGGAATGGTAATGTTCTTCCCAAGAGCCCTTTGAAGTCAGGATGGTGAGTGGCTTGGAGGGCTAGTGTTCCCATGTATCTACTGCCTGTGTTCTTCTAATTGGAAATGGTCGTGTGTTTGGAAGGTATTGCCTGAAGATCTTTGGTGAATTTCTCCAGCAAGTTCGCACAGTTGCTCCTGAACGTCAATAGTGGGCTACCTTGTCCTGCACGGTGTCAAGTTTTTTGAGTGTTTTTGGAACTGTACTCATCCAGGCAATTGGGGAGTATTCCATCACACTCCTGTCTTGTGCCTTGTAGATGGTGGACAGGTTTTGTGGAGCCAGGAGATAAGTTACTCTTTGCAATATTCTGTTTTGTAGGTGAGGTAATGGCCTACTGGTGTTATCACTAGACCATTAATCCAGAGAGCCTGGTAATGTTCTGGGTACCTGGGTTCAAGCCCTGCTATGATAGATGGTGAAATTTGAATTCACTAAGTATAGCAAATGTTTTATTATCTAGCACCTATGGGACCAGGAGAGTACTAATTGCTCAAGTATCATGGTTGATCAAGAGGTCAATGTGAAAACACATACTAAGTAATAAAATTGTAATGCAGGAGGTTTACACATCAACTTTTGTACCTTATTTACAAGTAAGTCACTGAAATAATAATGCACCTTTGCCTTAAATAAAACTGACCAGTCAGTACTCTCACTTGCATCCTCAACTGACATCACTGAGATTGTGGTAATACAGTAAAACCTGCAGTAAAACAAAGTTCACTGTGTCTGGAATCAGGAATCTAATGGGTGACCATGAAACCGGGGACGATTGTCAGAAAAACCCATCGGGTTCACAGATGCCGTACGAGGAATGGAAGAGACATCCTTATCTGGTCTGGTCTACATGTGCCTCCAAATCCCTAGCAATGTGGTTGACACTTAACTGGCCTATGGGCTTTTTGGAATAGGTAATAAATACTGGCCTGGCCTGTGACACCTATATTCATGAACGAGTAAAACATAAAGCCTCTGATCTGCTCTTGGAGCCACTATATTTATATGGTGAGTCAAGTTGAGTTTCTGGTCAACGGTCACCTCCTGGATGTTATGATTTGGAGATGCCGGTGTTGGACTGGGGTGTACAAAGTTAAAAATCACACAACACCAGGTTATAGTCCAACAGGTTTAATTGGAAGCACACTAGCTTTCGGAGCGACGCTCCATCAGGTGATCCTGGTGAAGGAGTGTCGCTCCGAAAGCTAGTGTGCTTCCACTTAAACCTGTTGGACTATAACCTGGTGTTGTGTGATTTTTTAACTCCTGGATGTTGATAGAGTGGGATTCTGTGATGTTAACACCATTGAATGATGAGATTGTCTTGCATTAGATGTGGTTATTGTCGAGCATGAAAGCTACTTGTTACTTGTCAGCCCAAGCCTAGATATTGTCCAGGTTTCGTTGTATTTGAACATATCTGAGGAGTCAGACATAGTGCTGAACATTGTGTAATCATCAGAGAACATCCCACTTCTAACCTTATGATGGGGGATGGTAATTGAAGAAACAACTGAAAATGGTTGGGCCGAGAGCAGTACCCTGATGCGAGAGCCAGCTGGACAGCATTGAAGAAACATTGGTGGGGGAAAGTGTGATCATCTCAGTCAAATACTGAGACAGGTAAAGAAGGAAGAAGAGAGATACTTTACCACTGTCATGACCAAATTGAATAGGGTTGTAAAAAGCAGGAAGTGAGTTTCAAGGACAAAGATGAATTCAAAGAGGACTAAATATAGGACAGAAATTAGAAAATGATGAAAATTCAGGACTAGGATGTGGCAAATTTAGAAAGAAATTTAACCTGATTAGCTGTAAGAAGGGAGAGAGGTGGCAAAAGCAAATGGACAGATATTCTCAATCATAATGACAAGCTTTACGTGAGTTCCTCACCTACATATATGGAGGAGAACTGGGGGTTGGATTTAAGGAAAGGGTTTGAAATAGAGAAAAGAGGCTAGAAGTTGTCTCCACATTCCAGGCTGATTCAGGAATAGTGGGACAGCTTTAGCATTTGAGAGCAGGATTCAATAGAGATTTATGTGGTTTGACCAGAATTGTAGGGTGCCCAAATAATGCTCAATTACAAAAGCAGAGGTTGCTGGAAAAGCTCAGCAGGTCTGGCTGCATCTGTGCAGAAAAATCAGAGTTAATGTTTCAGGTCACTCGACCCGAACACATCTTTAGTTCTTTAGATTTTTATTTAGTATAATTTTTTTTTAAGATTAGATTAGACTTACAGTGTGGAAACAGGCCCTTCGGCCCAACAAGTCCACACCGACCCGCCGAAGCGCAACCCACCCATACCCCTACATTTACCCCTTACCTAACACTATGGGCAATTTAGCATGGCCAATTCACCTGACCCGCACATCTTTGGACAGTGGGAGGAAACCGGAGCACCCGGAGGAAACCCACGCAGACACGGGGAGAACGTGCAAACTCCACACAGTCAGTCGCCTGAGTCGGGAATTGAACCTGGGTCTCAGGCGCTGTGAGGCAGCAGTGCTAACCACTGTGCCACCGTGCCAATGTTCAACTATATTAGAACATAGAACATTACAGCGCAGTACAAGCCCTTTGGCCCTCGATGTTGCGCTGCCCTGTCATACTAATCTGAAGCCCATCCCACCTACACTATTCCATGGACGTCCATATGCCTATCCAATGACAACTTAAAAGCATTTACACTTGGCGAATCTACTACCGTTGCAGGCAAAGCATTCCATACTCTTTCTGCTCTCTGAGTAAAGAAACTACCTCTGACATCTGTCTTATACCTGTCTCCCCCCACTTTAAAGTTGTGTCCCCTCGTGTTTGCCATCCCCATACTTGGAAAAAGGCTCTCCCTGTCCACACTGTCTAACCCTCTGATTATCTTGTATGTCTCTATTAGGGCACCTCTCAACCTTCTTCTCTCTAACGAGAACAGCCTCAAGACCCTCAGCCTTTCCTCGTAAGACATTCCTTCCATGCCAGGCAACATCCTAGTAAATCTCCTCTGCACCCTTTCCAAAGCTTCCACACCCTTCTTACAATTCGGTGACCAGAACTGTACACAATACTCCAAGTGTGGCCGTACCAGAGCTTTGTACAGCTGCAGCATAACCTCCTGGTTCCAGAACTCAATCCCTCTATTAATAAAGGCCAAAACACTGTATGCCTTCTTAACAACCCTGTCAATCTGGGTGGCAACTTTCAGGGATCTGTGTCCATGGACACCGAGATCTCTCTGCTCATTTGCACTCCCAAGAACCTTACCATTAGCCCAGTACTTTGCATTCCGATTACTCCGTCCAAAGTGTATCACCTCACACTTGTCCACATTAAACTCCATATTATTTCAAAGTTAAAAATCATACAACACCAGGCTATAGTCCAACAGGTTTATTTGGAAGCACTAGTTTTCAAAGCACTGCCTCTTTCTCAAGTGGTTGTGGAGCAGAATCATAAAACACAGAGTTTATAGCAACAGGATTGCAGTGTCATGGAATATAATATTAAACAAATTCAGCTTCAGTCTTTCATCTTCTAGAATGGTCATGTTAGCTTTGGTTCCTTTATATGTAAATCCCAAAACGTTTTTTAGAGTACATTCTCAAGATAGCATTTAATAATAGGTGCCATCTCAGCTCAGATAAGGCATTGAAGGTGTGGGGTTAAATTTTGTTGGTGTCCAAATGTTAGGTCAGACTGTTTCTATTTCTAAAGTGGGATTTACAAAGCCTTACATGGATTTATGCAGTTTTTGAACATAATAAAATGAAATGCTGCAAGTACAAATTCACCCCAAGCACTTATATATGTGTGTGTGTATGTGTGAGAGAGAGAGAGAGAGTGTGTTTATGTGTATGTGTGTAAGTGTGACAATGTTGTGATTGGTTTTGAGAGGATGGATTAAACCGTCAGAAAATATATAACTGCCAGATTCATCAGCCTCACCCACAAGGTAGTGTAAAACATACCCCCAATCACAATGTAATGCCACCATGCTCTCAAAACCAATCATAACATTTTCTTCAAACCAGCAAATAAAGGAGGAGCCATCATCATTCAGAATAGAACGGACTACTGCAAGGAAGTGTATCGACAACTTAAGAACCAGGAACATTACAGGCAACTAACAGTTGATGTGACCAAAGAACACACCCATGAACTAAACAGATTGACCAAGACTTCAGAGTTCCCTACGTGCTCTCATCCCACATATTTCTCACAGAGGGGACTTTACTGCTTCTGAAGATACACAAAGCCAACACACCAGACGTCCCATCGTATCAGGCAATGGGACCCCGTGTGAGAACCTCTCTGGCTATGTTGAAGGCATCTTGAAACCCATTGTTCAGGGGGCCCCAGCTTCTGTCGCAACACTACAGATTTCTTACAGAAACTCAGCATCCACAGACTAGTCGAACTGGGAACATTCCTCATCACAGTGGATGTGTCAGCACTCTACACCAGCATCCCCCACAATGATGGCATCGCCTCAGTACTCAACACCGATAACTGCCAATCTCCGAGCACTGTCCTACAACTCATCCGTTTTATCCTCGACCACATTTTCACCTTTGACAACCAGTTCTTCATCCAGACATGGGACAGCCTTGGGGACCAAATTTGCACCCAAATATGCCAACATGTTCATGCACAGATTTGAACAAGACTTTTTGTCTATACACCAGGTACATTGATGACATTTTCTTCCTCTGGACCCATGGCGAGGAGTCACTGAAACAACCACACAGTGATATCATCCCACCATCAAACTCACCATGGACTACTATTTAGTAACTGTTTCATTCTTGGACACATGCATCTCCATCAAGTATGGGCACCTCAGCACCCCACTCTACCACAAACCCACTGATAACTTCACGATGCTACACTTTTCCAGTCTCCCCCGTAAACACATTAAAACAGCCATCCCATATGGTCAAGCCCTACACATGCACAGGATCTGTTCAGATGAGGAGGAACGTGATGGGCACTTGGGAGTACTCAGGGATGCCCTCATAAGGATGGGATACAATGCTCAACTCATCGACCGCCCGTTCCATCGTGCCACAGTGAGAAACCGTAATGACCTCCTCAGGAGACAGACAAGCTGCAACCGACAGGGTACCCTTGGTTGTCCAGTACTTCCCAGGAGCTGAAAAGCTACACCATGTTCTTCACAACCTGCAACACATTATTGATGAGGATGAGCACCTTGCCAAGACCTTCCCCACACCTCCACTGCTCACCTTTAAATAGGCAGCTAACCTCGTTCTGTAAATCCCACTTTAGAAATAGAATCAGTATACCTAACATTGGGACACAGACAGATTTTAACATCATACCTTCAATGCATTGTTTGAGTTGAGATGGTACCTATTGTTAAAAACTACCTTGAGAATTTAACTTTAAAAAAGTTCTGGGATTTACTTATAAAGGAACCAAAGCTAATATGACCATTCTAAAAGATGAAAGACTGAAGCTAAATTAGTTTATTCGATGACACTGTAATCCTATTGCTATAAATTCGGTGTTGTATGATTCTGCTTCACAACTACCTGATGAAGCAGTGCTCCGAAAACTAGTGCTTCCAAATAAACCTGTTGGGCTCTAACCTGGTGTTGTGTGATTTTTAACTTTGTCCACCCCAGTACAATACTGGCACCCCAATATTATTTCAAGATTACTTTCTTGGAACTTAAGGGAATGGAGATGAGGGCTGTACCAGGGAATGGCCACGGTTAGAGTGAGTAAGGCTTTTTTAGGGACAGGGTTGTTGACAGTAGAAGAGAAGGAGAAATTGCACAAATCAATCGCGACAATAGCTGTGGTGAATGGCAGCCTAACGCTCGACAAATTGGGATTATGAAAACACAGTTGTAAGTGAATTGGAAGCTTGTTTATTGCAGTGACTGTGTAGAAGGAAGTAAGGTTGAGGTGTGATCAGTATTGTTTGCACTTAATATTATTGAATTATCAAAAACAGATGAAGTAGCAAGATCAAGGGGTACCTGTGAAAAGGTGGGAAGTTCAAGCAAATGGAAAGCCAGTGAAATGAATGGAGGGGTAAGCTGATGAGTTGAGGTGGAAGGTGAAATCACTGAGTGATTTAGTAGAGGCTGAGGGGAGAAAGCTGTGAAAATAGTTTAGTGATAACAGTTTTATTATATCTGCAAGAGTGGTATTGAAAAATGTTTTGAATGCAAGGTGAGATACTGAGAGGAGGTGCAAGTGCAAGGGGAGATTGGAGTCGGGCCAAGGTGCAATCTGGTAATAATTGTTACACTATTACCATGACACTGCAGTGGGCAAATAGACTAAGACACACCCAAGGGAGGAAGGTGGGGGGCTGAATTCGGGGGAATGGTGTCATCAGCCCTTACCCAGGTTTCTGTTGACCTTGGGATACAAATGAAGTCATATATGAAAAGTTCATTAATAAGTAGCCCTTGTTTGTAAGAGAAAAAAGCGACCACAATAAGCCATTCAAAAAGAGAAAGCAGTTGGTTTTGTGACCTGAGAACATACTTGCAAAATTAATGAAAATCTTTTGAAGTCTGGCAGTAGTCGTAATGTAAGAAATTCATTGGCCAATTACTAAATAATATTTTCAAAAAGGTAATACTGGCATGCACATCAGTGATCAGAATTTTGTATCCCCAAGTTTGTATTGGGGATGGTTGTGGGATTGGCAAACTTGAGACAGTAGGATCATAAATTTGAATTTCCCCTCATAATGTGATGGGCATAAACTTCCCATGGGTGGATTAGATATATGTCTCCACTTACTGTGATTTTGTGGTCATCAATCACAGATTTTTGATGATTTTTTTAAAAAATTTAATATCCCATGATATTTTTGTCAGGTCAGGCTGGTTTCAGAAGCCTTGGGAAATCTACCAGGTAACAGGACCAAGCGTGCACAGGCTTTGGGGACGTTTTGGAGAAAGTGAGGACTGCAGATGCTGGAGAGTCAGAGTTGAGAGTATGGCACCGGATAAGCACAGCCGGTCAGGCAGCATCTGAGGAGCAGGAGAATTGACATTTCGGGCATAAGCCCTTCATCAGGAATGTTGACTCTCCTGCTCCTCGAATGCTGCCTGACCTGTTGTGCTTTTCCAGTACCATACTTGGCTACTTTGGGAACATTTTGACAAGTAAGTATAAAATATTTTGAGACATTCAAATTTCATTATTAGATCCCATCTTATAAGTTGAGGATATTTTAACTGCAATGATTGATTATAAGTTTATTAAAACGAAAATTGACTATTACATTGACCAGTATTGTGCAAGTGCTGAAAATGTGTTGCTGGAAAAGCGCAGCAGGTCAGGCAGCATCCAAGGAGCAGGAGAATCGACGTTTCGGGCATGAGCCCTTCTTCAAGAATGAGGAAAATGTGTCTAGCAGGCTAAGATAAAATGTAGGGAGGAGGGACTTGTGGGTGGGGCGTTGGAAATGTGATAGTTGGAAGGAGGTCAAGGTGAGGGTGATAGGCTGGAGTGGGGGTGGGGGCGGAGAGGTCAGGAAGAAGATTGCATGTTAGGAAGGGGGTGCTGAGTTCGAGGGATTTGACTGAGACAAGGTGGGGGGAGGGGAAATGAGGAAACTGGAGAAATCTGAGTTCATCCCTTGTGGTTGGTGGGTTCCTAGGCGGAAGATGAGCCACTCTTCCTCCAGCCATCGTGTTGCTATGGTCTGGTGATGGAGGAGTCCAAGGACCTGCATGTCCTTGGTGGAGTGGGAGGGGGAGTTGAAGTGTTGAGCCACTGGGTGGTTGGGTTGGTTGGTCCAGGTGTCCCAGAGGTGTTCTCTGAAGCGTTCCGCAAGTAGGCGGCCTGTCTCCCCAATATAGAGGAGGCCACATCGGGTGCAGCAGATGCAGTAAATGATGTGTGTGGAGGTGCAGGTGAATTTGTGGCAGATTTGGAAGGATCCCTTGGGGCTTTGGAGGGAAGTAAGGCGGGAGGTGTGGGCACAAGTTTTGTATTTTTTGCAGTTGCAGAGGAAGATGCCGGGTGTGGAGGTTGGGTTGATTGGGGGTGTGGACCTGACGAGGGAGTCATGGAGGGAGTGGTCTTTTCGGAACGCTGATAGGGGAGGGGAGGGAAATATATCCCTGGTAGTGGGGTCTGTTTGGAGGTGGCGGAAATGATACGATGTATATGGAGGTTGGTGGGGTGGTAGGTGAGGACCAGTGGGGTTCTGTCCTGGTGGTGATTGGAGGGGTGGGGTTCAAGGGCGGAGGAGCGGGAAGTGGAGGAGATGCAGTGGAGGGCATCGTCGATCACATCTGGGGGGAAATTGCGGTCTTTAAAGAAGGAGGCCATCTGGGTTGTACGGTATTGGAACTGGTCCTCCTGGGAGCAGATGCGGTGGAGATGAAGGAATTTGGAGTATGGGATGGCGTTTTTACAGGGGGCAGGGTGGGAGGAGGTGTAGTCCAGGTAGCTGTGGGAGTCGATTGATTTATAATAAATGTCCGTGTTGTCTCAGTCAAATCCCTCGAACTCAGCACCGCCTTCCTAACCTGCAATCTTCTTCCTGACCTCTCCGCCCCCACCCCCACTCCGGCCCATCACCCTCACCTTGACCTCCTTCCGTCTATCGCAATTCCAACACCCCAACCACAAGTCCCTCCTCCCTACCTTTTATCTTAGCCTGCTGGACACACTTTCCTCATTCCTGAAGAAGGGCTCATGCCTGAAACGTCGATTCTCCTGCTCCTTGGATGCTGCCTGACCTGCTGTGCTTTTCCAGCAACACATTTTCAGCTCTGATCTCCAGCATTTGCAGTCCTCACTTTCTCCTTAGTATTGTGCAAGTGTTGAGATGTAACAGAATACATTTTCCATTGGACAAAGTCCTATTATGCATTAAAATTGTAAAAGATAGTGATTTGAAACCTTCCTGCCATGATCTAAACACTAATTTTAGAGTTTACAGTGTTTTAACATGGGGGAAGAAAATGACCTGATACATTCTTACTATTGAGGGAGTCCAGTGAAGATTCACTAGACTGATTCAGACTGACATATGAGGCAAGACTGGATCAACTGGGCTTGTATACACTGGCATTTAGAAGAATGAGGTGGGATCTCATTGAAACATAGAAAATCCAGATGGGATTGCATAGGCTGGATGTGGGAAGGATGTCCTCAATGTTGGGGAGGTCCAGACCTAGATTAGATTAGATTACTTACAGTGTGGAAACAGGCCCTTCGGCCCAACAAGTCCACACCGACCCACCAAAGCGCAATCCACCCATACATTTACCTCTCACCTAACACTACAGGCAATTTAGCGTGGCCAATTCACCTGGCCTGCACATCTTTGGACTGTGGGAGGAAACCAGAGCACCCACAGGAAACCCACGCAGACACAGGGAGAACGTGCAAACTCCACACAGTCAGTCGCCTGAGGCGGGAATTGAACCCGGGTCTCCGGCGCTGTGAGGTAGCAGTGCTAACTGCTGTGCCACCGTGCCGCCCATAAAGTGACCTAGGAGTCACAGTCTAAGAATAAGGGGTAAGACAACCAGCACTGAGATGAGGAAGAATTTTTTTCAGTTAGAGACAGTGGAATTCTCTCCCACAGGAAGCTGTTGGGGCCAGTTTGTTAGATATATTCAAGAGGGAGCTGGACGTGACCTTTGTAGCCAAAGGGATTAAGTGGGATCAAGAGAAAGTGGGAATGGGATACTGAAATTGCAGGATCAACCATGATCATGTTGAATGGTGGGGTAGGCTCGAAGGGCTAAATGGCCTACTCCTGCATCCATTTTCTGTATGCTTAGAAAAATAAATTTAGTCATATGTTCTTCCCCTTTGATTGACAGACCATCCACTTTTAAGTGGGAAACAACATTTCTCTCTGGTTCAGTATGCAATATTGTCATGGAACTGTCACGGTTTGTTTTGGCACCCGAGCTTGTGCCTGAGGTATGAAAGCGAATGAACCATTTTGTCCAGCAAATGGTCTTTCACGCAGTTGTTCAGCAGACTGACAGTATGGTTTCATTCCCAGCTTGAAAATGTTATGGATCCATATGTATTTGGTGTGAGTTCAGACTTAAATGGATTTAAATTTTTAGTGGAACTGGAGGATCTTGTGTGCAGTTTGAATGGTTATGTCTGATAATTTGTATTAGATTTGTGGGCAGCACGATGGCACAGTGGTTAGCACTGCTGCCTCACAGCTCCGGAGACCCGGGTTCAATTCCTGCCTCAGGCGACTGATTGTGTGGAGTTTGCACATTCTCCCTGTGTCTGCGTGGGTTTCCTCCGGGTGCTCCGGTATCCTCCCACAGTCTAAAGATGTGCAGTTTAGGTGAATTGGCCAGGATAAATTGCCCTTAGGTAAAGGGATAAATGTAGGGGTATGGGTAGGTTGCGTTACCTAAGCACAAATTTCAAAAGGAGAATGTACTACTATTTGTGCAGTGTCCTTCAAGTCCACAAGATGTTCTCAGTCAATGCAGCGCTTTTGAGGTATAGTTACAGCAAATCCTCATGTAAAGTTGTGGTTGCATTCCTTGAATTTGTGAATTTTAAGTGAAACAACTTTGTGTGAAGCATGGTTTCCATAGGAATCAATGTTAAAGCCAGAGTTAGGTTCCTGTGGACATTGTCTACTCAGAAACAAAATGTGTAGGTTAAACTACTGTACCGGATGTGCATAGCTCAAATAAATTGCATAACAAATAATTTAAATATTGCAAAAAAGTGTGGTCAAGCACTTGAGGACCTCTCCCAGCAGGAAACAACTACAAAACATCACTAATTTGAAATAACACATATTGCTAAATTCCTACAGTCATAAACAAAATAAATCTCTAAATGCGATAAATGTTTAAAAATGAGAAGAAATTCAATTTAAATATTACCGTAAATAAATGTTAAAATTAAATTCACTTGAAGTTGAAATTGATCAGGCTCTACCTAGTGGCAGATAATCGTCAATGCAGGCAGAACTACCCACACGTACTGAGTTTGGCCACACGGCTGCAAGTTCAGAATGGCAGCTGGGAAAAAGGGCACTGGCGCCTTTAAAGGTAAGGACAGAGGATGGGAATGGGAGCTGTGGGTCAGGTGTCATGTGGGGCTGTGCTGAAGAGGGACTGCAGGCATCAGCAAAAACCAGAGTGAGGCCAGTTGGACTGAACGCAGGAGCAGAAGCATGGGCAAAAGGTCTAAACAGGCTACACAGGAAGTCTGCAGCAAACAGTGTAAAATGGCATTAAACAACTACTTTGTCACTATTTTGTTAACATTAAAGTGTTAACTGAGTCAACTTATTAATATGTAGACAAAATAACAGCCAATTTGGAGGTAGCAAGGTCCCACAAACAACAAATTAGGTAAATTACCGTTTATTTTGCTTTAGCTGTAATAAGTGTTTAACAGAGTATCAGGAAAACTCACGGATCTTCAGATTTTGTCTTGGAACGTGTAAAGTTCACTTGGAGCAAGCAGCCAGAACCTGAATTTAATAACTCACCCTGAGCTCATGTGTGGCTGCCCCAAATATCAGCTTGGATGAGACACTGAAATCTCTGAACTGGAGCTTGAACCCACAACCATCTGATGCAGGGGTGAAGATTAGATTCCCTACAGTGTGGAAACAGGCCATTCGGCCCAATAAGTCCACACCAACCCTCCAAAGAGTAACCCACCCAGACCCATTTCCCTCCAACTATGCACCTAACACTACGGGCAATTTAACCTGGCCAATTCACCTGACCTGCACATCTTTGGACTGTGGGAGGAAACAGGAGCACCCAGAGAAAACCCACGCAGACACTGGGAGAATGCAAACTCCACGCAGACACTGGGAGAATGTACAAACTCCACACAGACACTCAAGTTTGGAATCCAACCTGGGACCCTGGTGCTGTGAGGCAGCAGTGCTAACCACTGAGCCACTGTGCCAGCCAAATGATTCATATGTGAAACTTTCTCAAGCATTATACTGTCCACCCCTGAAATCTTTATTCTTCTGACTCTGATTCCACACTATCTGCTCCTCTCTTTTCCCTACTATCAGTAATTGTGCCTTCAACTTTGATTAGATTACTTACAGTGTAGAAACAGGCCCTTCGGCCCAACAAGTCCACACCGACCCGCCAAAGCACAACCCACCCAGACCCATTCCCCTACATTTACCCCTTCACCTAACACTATGGGCAATTTAGCAGGGCCAATTCACCTAACCTCCCCATTTTTGGATTGTGGGAGGAAACCGGAACACCCGGAGGAAACCCACGCAGACATGGGGAGAATGTGCAAACTCCACACAGATAGTCACCTGGGGTGGGAATTGAACCCGGGTCTCTGGCGCTGTGAGACAGCAGTGCTAACTACTGTGCCACTGTGCCACCCATGTACATCTGAAACCTTATGCTCAATAAATTTCTTACAAAACCTCTCCATCCCCTTTAAGAACCTCCATAAATCCACACTTGGCAACCCTTTAATTGACCCCTTCCTAATAATCATTTGTTTGGCTCATTTTCATTTTTACCTCTTTTTCCAATGGGAAAAGCTGTACTGTCAAGGACACAATACAGGCCTGAATTCTGTTATAAATTCTTGTTATTTGTAATCTTTGCTTTCAGTTAAAGACCATGTTAAATTAACTGATGTTTAAAACCAGGTATAATTGAGGTCATAGAGGTGTACAGCATTGAAACAGACCCTTCTGTCCAACTCGTCCATGCCAACTGGATATCCTAACCTAATCTAGTCCCAGTTGCCAGCACTTGGCCCCATCCCTCTTAAACCTTTCCCATCCAAATGCTTTTTAAATGCTGTAATTGTACCAGCCTCCACCTCTTCCTCTGGCAGCTCATTCCATACATGCACCACCCGCTGCATGAAAAAGTTGCCCCTTGGGTTCTTTTAAACCTTTTATACCTTTCCTCTCTTGCCCTAAACTTATGCCCTCTAGTTCTGGACTCCCCCACCCAAGGGAAAAGACTTTGTCTATTTATCCTATCTATGTCCCTCAAGATTTTATAAACTTCTATAAGGTCACCCCTCAGACTCCGACGCTCCAGGGAAAACTGCCCCAGCTTGATCAGCCTCTCCCTTTAGCTCAAATCCTCCAACCCTGGCAACATCCTTGTAAATCTTTTCTGAACCCTTTCAAGTTTCACAACATCCTACTGATAGGAAGGAGACCAGAATTGCATGCAATATTTCAAAAGTGGTCTAACCAATGTCCTGTACAGCCTCAATGTGACCTCCCAACTCCTGTACTCAATACTCTGATCAATAAAGGAAAGCATACCAAATGCCTTCTTCGCTATCCTATCTACCTGCGATTCTACTTTCAAGGAGCTATGAACCTGCACTCCAAGGTCTCTGTTCAGCAACACTCCCTAGCACCTTACCATTAAGTGTATAAGTCCTACTCTGATTTATTGGAAATAATCTTACTTTTTAGGAATTTGAATCTTTGCAATAATGCTGAAATGGATTTCAGCACTACGGCTAAATTAATATCTTCCTGAGTGCATTTGCCAAGGTATATCTTAAACTTTGAGTATAAAAAACACACAATTTGAATATGTCTGCATTAAATAAATATAAATTTTATTAAAAACACCCACATCTCAGCATTATCAGGAATGATATAATAAACAGCTTTCAAATAACTTTCCGCTTTTAGTACATTACTTACAGTATTTATAATCAGCCTCATTTATCTTTTTTTTCAACATACCCAATTCATCAATAAAGAGCAAAGCTGAAGTAAAATACAGAACGCATACAAAATGCACACCAAAACTGATTTTTAGTGTCAAGTTCAGCTAAGTATCCTACACTCGAGTATACGTTAACCTCTAGCTTGAGAAGTGAACAATATATACTGCTGTGCGTCAATCAAGCTGAAATTAAATTCAAGTAATGTCAACACCACTCTGAAGCATCTTCAAGTATGGCTAGCATCAACCCAATACCCTATACGTGCACTTCCCTTCCAGAAGACATGTTGCTACTGAAGCTGGGCCCTGTACAACAAGTGGCACAAGTTCATTCATTCATATGAGAATACCATTAGCTTCCCTACCCCCCCCCCCCCACCCTCCCCTCCCCCCCACATGAAAATAACAAACTCTCATTTCTTCTCTTTTTCCCTTTTATCAGCTCAGTGCATACATCATCCAAATTCTTAAAGAAAAAAAAGAACTATCATGTACTTTCTCACTTAGAATTAAAAACAAAGCCACTGCTTTACTAATGCTCATTTTAGAAGCATCAAGTACATGTATCCCACTATACACATAAAATCCAAATAGGGATTAAACAAAGTGAAGGTATCCCTGAAAATAAAAACAAAATAAAAGGGTGATATTAAAACACAGGTGACATATTGGCATAAGGAGAATATAAGAGTTATAATATCCCTGATCTTCTTGTAGAACAAAAGCTTGAATTTCAAGTTATCAAGTATCAAAATGAAAAAAAAAGCATGTTTATGTCATAAAGACTATTTTAAATTAAACAATGATGGTGTACAAAACACTACTGACTTCTGAATCATCATTTTCCTATTGCTCAGTACAAGAGCTGAGGTATATGACAAGTAGGAACATCTCCAACACCGTTTACACTTCTTAAACTCACATTTTAATTGTAGCAGATTGAGTAGCACCATTCTGAAAAGAAAAGCTTAAAAAAAAAGATTAGGAAAATATTACAGTACTAAAATAGTCAAAGCGTTAAGTAAAAAAAAAAGAAAATTCTGTTTACAAATTAATTTACTGTACACCTCTTTTTAAACTTGTTTTTGTTGTTTTTGTGTTTTTATATTTACAAATTTAACATTTAAACATGACCACAGCAAGCCAGCTGCCTGATTTCTCCATTTGGATAGAACTAACCCTGTTTACATCTTCCCTGGCATGTTTTCAGCTCTCTCTCTCTCCCTCTCAAAGACACTGCTTACATTGTAACTATTTTTTAAAAAAAATTACAATTCTACCCAAACATTAACATCTCATCGCAAATCAAATCTATTGAGTGAATATATAATTCATTTATAAATGTTGTAATTGGTCTAGGATAACCATAGTATTATTGTCTCAAACATGCTGTGAGATAAGTGTTAATATGAAAGCCTAGGATCTAAAACTGCACAATCACTTTAGTGATGTAGTATGGACTGTTACGTTCTCATATAACAAATAGCTGCATACTGTATGTGAGCACCAGGATCAGTGTTTTTGTATGAAATTCTGGCAAAGTTTTCCCCCTTGTGTCCAGTAAATCCCAAACTTTAAGGTAATCAATGACACTTAAAAAGTATACATAGCCTATTATCTGAATTATGGCATTATAGATATTATAAAGTACTTTGACAGATTTTTATTTTACAGTAAATCTCTTAATGCCTTGGTACCCTATCACCTTTCAAGTTGTCAAAGCTTAAAATAGGCAAAGTGCTTTTTGAACACCAAAATCTTACAAAATATTCTGTAAAATTCATTTTGAGAATCCTTATTACAGAATCAGAATTTGCTGAGCCTCTGAAGTACTTTACATTTTAAATGTAGACTTTGTTTAAAATAGCTCTAACTTTAAGTTAAAAGGCCTCTATGCTATGAAAGGAGACCTCAGCATCAATTAAACAATTGAAAAATGTTAATTATTATGAAACCATTTAAATGGCATTTGAGATTTACATCAAAGATGTTTTAAAAATCCTCTAAATATAGCACCATGATCTTCAAACTTTTCAGTGTTTTTTTTTCCTGACAAGTCAACCAAAATCTGTTCTCACTGTTTGAGTTGACTGTTATTTGCAAACAATATATAAAGGCAAAACAAACCACTAAGAGTTTGATAGACAATTTTGTAACAAAAACTACATGTTGGAAATGTGTAGTTTTTAAATGTTGCCCTGGTAACAATAATACTCAGCACCATAGGATTAGCTTCTATTCCTGCCCTGCGTCCAAAGAATAGGCTCATTAATGACATTAGAGGTCACTTGTGTCTGGCATAAATATTTAGATTAAATTAATTTACAGAAAACTCTGCATGCATCATTATTCCAGAATGATTTTCTGAAACAGCACTTTTTGCATAGGACGCTTTTCAGCTTGGTCCTTACTGTGAATACTCTTTTAACAAGTGAGTTGGGATACAGGGTATATGTTTTTCAGGGTATCGCCATTTGCTGGTGTTACTCTTTATTCCAGTGCTTCATCAAACACTGTTTGTTTTCCCTCACTGGGTGTAGCACAGCTGCCTTGCCAGATGCTAGACAGAATATGAGGTAACCCATGTGAGTAGGAAGCTATATCCATCGACTGTAAGGCCCTGTAACCCGTGTAAAGGCATATGGGAACGCTGTAGTTACTGAGTTTGTTGTGAAAGTCATAGTCCTTTGTGCAAGAGTCTTCATAAAACGTATCTGTGGTGGTTCTATGGGTTCATGCGATTCTGGGACCTCTCGTTTTGCTTTCTTGCTGTAAGATTTGGTAGGCACATAATCCACACCAAGTCTCTCTGCCTCTTCTTCTCTTTCTCTGGCTTTGTCTGCCATCTTGGCCTCCCAGAGTGCTAATCCATGTTTTGGCTCATTCATACTCTTGTGTTGATAAAAGACAAGAGAGATTCGCGTTGGGTGATTTCTGTTCGGGTTTTTCAATGGGGTTGTTGCATGTAGTTCACGTTTTGCGCACTCGATAAGAATGGACCCATGGCATGGTGCCACAGCAACCCCTCCAATATCTTTATCCAGGAAATTATGTTCACTATCTGACCAAACCTCCTGAGGTTCTTCTGAAGCAGGTACGTCATGCTGTGAAGGCATTTGGGAGGTGTTTTCTGGAATTCTGTGATTTACACTAGAAGCGACCTCTGCCTGTGAGGTGTTAGCCATCTCACAATTAACCAATGAAGGAAGCCTTGAGATGTCATTCGCTCCAAGCATACTAAGTTCATTTTCTTTATTTTCTATTGGGAAAGAATTAGCAGGATGATGATCACTTGCTCGGTAAGAACTTGTGAATGAAGGATATTGACTGTCACGAGTGACTGCCGAAAGATCCACAGTCTGATTACTCAAATTTGATACTGATTTTGAACCAGGTTCCATAAGCTGGGTCTCAACTTGAGGAGAAGAATTGAAGTGAGGGTAACGTTGGATGTTTGGTATTCTGTTCTCAATCGGGCAACCGTTGTAGCCATTAACTTGCATACCATAGTTACAAAATCTGCCCATACACATCTGATTATTGCCATACCTGTAGGAATTTGAAAACTGCTGATAGAGAGTCTGAATTGGTGGCAGGGTAAGTTTGTTCACTGGAACTTGGTAACGGTACAGGTCCATATGGTGTGCAAGTGAGGGATAGTAGGATCCCATATAATGGTGGAAGTTGTCAATTGGTGTGTTTCCGTTACACTGGTAACCCGGATAAGTGCTTGTTGGGACAGACTGGTATAAATTGGGAACCTGATGCTGTTGAATACCTGGAGGAATGACACGACCTGCAATTCAAACAAAAACAATGAAAGAATTTTTGAATGTCAGTTACAGCAGACTCACAATGCGTCACAGAGTCGTACAACATGGAAACAGATGCTTTGGTCCAACCCGTCCATGCTTGAACATAATCCCAAACTAAACTAGCCCCACTTGCCTGCTCCGGGCCTATTTCCCTCCATATTCATGCACTCACCCAAATGTCTTTTAAACGTAATTGTGCTCACATCCCCCACGAACCACTCTGTGTAAAAATGTCTTCCACTCGTGTCTTTTTTAAATCTCTCCACTCTCACCTTAAAAAAATCTGTCCCCTAGTCTTGAAATCTCCCACCTGAAGGAAAAGGCAATTGCCAATAACTCTATACCTCTCTTTATTTGATAAACTTCGATAAGGTCACCTCAAACTTAGATACACCGAACCTCAGCCATGCTCTCCAGCGAAGTCAGAAATCCAATAGGAGAATGCCGGTGATAAGGTGAAGCCCTGGAATTGTGCCTTGGATTAGCCAAACTCAGGCATGCATACACTATGACCATGAGCAACCAACTGGTGCACATTAGGCTACATTTGAGCACTAATGCATGGAAAAATTCACTCACATCCTGGAACAGCATGCACCCAGTGCCACCTTTAATGCAGCTGAAACATTTTTTTTAATGACCTTCTACCAGACTGCTCTTAAACGTTTAAAGTTGAAACATGTAATGGTGGAAAGCGAACCAAGACAAATGTCACTGCTATGATTGTCACCAACATGAATGGCACCAAAAAGCGTGAGAATAGAAAAGTCCAAGAAGCAACTGCCCACAAAATAATGAGGCTAGCAAAACCACTTGGATGTATTTTTCAGACGTGGGTCAGGAAAATGGACAAAATGGGAGGGAAGGAAGACCAACACCCTGATGACTCTTAAGAGTCTGATGAATGCTTGTTTAGATGAAGCTGCAACGGTTGTAGAGACATGTGAGGATTTTACACTGCAGCACAGAAACATGGAAGACATGCTTGGGTCAATAAAATGTGGAGCTGAATAACGCACAGCATTGGAACAGCAGGAGAGTCAACATTTCGTTCTGGATGTTTGACCACACTGATCTGGGAGATGGATTCATCCAAAGATGCAGAAAGAGGTAACTGAGTCTTTGCAGAGCTGATTCCCAACCTTTCTCACTGCCTTGGGGTGTACAATGGCAGGACATTGCAAAGTGTGAATTAATTGAAAAATAAAAATATCTTTCACAGTTTTACTGCAGCACTGTTTTCATTTTTACATTGAGCACATGTGCAGGCAAAGTGGGTTATCCAGGGGCTTCCTCAATCATCTCAAACTACCATTTCACACCAGTTTGTGAATGCAGTCCCTCTGATCTGTCTCATTGTGGTTTCACTGTATTTCTTTTCAGGAGACTGTTCAGATCAAAGGGCTAACCTAACGATATTCAATAGCGGTATGTAACATGATCCTAATGATGAATCTGCTAGCATCTTTTTTAGGAGCATTGCTGAATTTTAATCCATTGATCAATTTTTCAGGAAACATCTCACCCAAAGTTATAGGTAGCAATGGACACTTAACATGTATTCAAGAAACTGGACATGGTAAAGTTCAATACAACACAGGCCTCCTGATGAAGGGCTTTTGCCCGGAACGTGGATTTTCCTGCTCCTCAGATGCTGCCTGACATGTTGTGTTTTTCCAGCACCACTCTAATCTTGACTCTAATCTCCAGCATCTGCAGTGCCCACTTTTGCCTCGATGGCCATTGAGTCCACTGTCATGAAGGAAAGGATCATAAAGAGGATTATCTTGGCCATTTGTTCAATTCAACAAAAGTTGTCGCCTTTTATTTTCATATCATAATGTGGAGGTGCCGATGTTGGACTGGGGTGGACAAAGTTAAAAATCACACAACACCAGGTTATAGTCCAACAGGTTTATTTGGAAGCACACTAGTTTTTGGAGCGACGCTCCTTCATCAGGCAGCTACGGAGTGCTCTGAAAGCTTGAACTTCAAAATAAATCTGTTGGACCGTAACCTGGTGTTGTGTGATTTTTAACTTTCATATCATTGCTAAAAAATCGTCTCACACACACCAAGGACTGAATCTAATTCCCCCTTTTGGTGGATTTGAAGGCAGGGGCACCTTAAACCCAATGAGTGACTTACCTGCACCTATCCCCACCTTCAGTGTAATTACACCAATGATATGGCTGGCACAGGTGACTCACCCAGCAGTCAACCATTCCGCCAACACCACTAAATTAAAGAGTAGGCAAGGCCTATGCCAATTGAGCAGCCCAACAAATGTCCCAGTGTTGGTGTGGGGTTCCTCTTGAACACGTCCCCAGGCCAACTGGATGGTCCCTCCAAAGCTGTGCACACTACATGGCTTCTTCAATCGTGGCCTCCACTCTGTCTTCTTCCTCCTTCACCCCACTTCACCAATCCCAAACATTTACAAAGCTTTGATCCATTACAGCTGGCTTCCTCACTGTCCAGGGGCATTGTAAAACAATCTGTATCATCCCATTTAAAAATGACTCTTGGTGCACATATTTCCAATTCAGGACGGGGAACTTGAAGGTGGTACGGTTCTGCTGCTTTTGTACTTCTAGATGGAAGTGGTTATCCCGATGTGGTCTCCTCATAGCAGAGCGCTTTAGGGAACATCCCTGGGACACCCGGACCAATCAACCCCACTGCCCTGTGGCCCAACATTTCAACTCCCCCTCCCACTCTGCTGAGGACATACAGGTCCTGGGCCTCCTCCACCGTCACTCCCTCATCACCCAACGCTTGGAGGAAGAACGCCTCATCTTCCACTTCGGAACACTTCAACCCCAGGGCATCAATGTGGACTTCACCAGTTTCCTCATTTCCCCTTCCCCCACCTCACCCCAGCTCCAACCTTCCACCTATCCACTCCACCCTCTTCTCTGACCTATCACCTCCATCCCCACCCCCACTCACCCATTGTACTCTTTGCTACTTTGTCCCTACTCTATGCTACTTTCTCCCCACCCCCAACCCCCTTTCATTTATCTTTCCACTCTGCAGGCACCCTGCCTCTATTCCTGATGAAGGGCTTTTGCCCGAAACGTCGATTTTCCTGCTCCTTGGATGCTGCCTGACCTGCTGTGCTTTTCCAGCACCTCTCTAATCTAGACTCTTTTATTGGAAATCTGTCAATCCAGACAAGTGGGGCATATTTCATCACAATCCCAACTTGTACCTTGTAGATGATGGATAAGTTTTGGGGAGTAACGAGGTGAGTTACTTGCTGCAATATTCCTAGCCTCTGACCTGCTCTTGCAGCCACTGAGTTTATGTAGCAGGTCCAGTTGAGTTTCTGGTCAATGGTAACCCCACAAATGTTGGTGGATTCAGTGATTGTAGCACTACTGACCATCAAGAGGCGGTGGGTAGATTGTTACTTATTGGTGATGATCATAGCCTGGACACATAAAAAAACAACCTAACGACTGCTCCTTGACATCTACCTTTGATGGATATTGTACATAGAAGTATGTTCTAAATCTGTAATTAATGTGGGAATATTTCAAACAGAAGGTTGCAAAATATTTCACTTTCCATCCCAATGGCTTTGCTAAAATTTGGAAATTTAGATTAAAATGTAGAAACACAAAAGTGAAAGGACAGCAAGTTACACTTCTGCTATCCTTTTGTTAACTGCTTGCTAGTACACCACTTAAACTTGCCAATGGAGACACAGACTCAACGCTTTTCACCTTCTGCTGGTCATGGCTGCAACACAAAAAGACAAACTTGGAAAAGAAACATCAATTTATACAGAACGAGAAGAGGGTACTGATTTGTTGGACCACTGTTGGCATGGAGATGGAGAAGGAGCTGTTCATTCTTAGTTGTCAGTCAAAGCAGGTAGACTGTGTTTGGTCAGAGTATTGCCATGGGGATGCAGCAGAGATTTGCAGTCTCATTGGCTGATTTCCCAATCAAAAAGGTGTAATATATAAATCCCTTTGTTTATATAAACAGGTTCCTGTACATTAATATATCTAGTTTCCAGCAGCACAAATGCATCACATTATGCATCTGCTGATATAAAAAGCTCTGCTGAATACATTTCAAGAAATCTGTCCCCTTTAAACCCTTTACATTACAACTATTCTATTAATGTTTTGGAAATTAAAATCCCCTAATATTATTACTCTATTGTTTTTACACACCTGAATAAATTACCCACATATCTTAGAGTCATAGAGATGTACAGCATGGAAACAGACCCTTCGGTCCAACGTGTCCATATCGACCAGATATCCCAACCCAATCTAGTCCCACCTGCCAGCACCTGCCATACACCTCCAAACCCTTCCTATTCATATACCCATCCAAATGCCTCTTAAATGTTGCAATTGTACCAGCCTCCACCACTTCCTCTGACAGCTCATTCCATACATGTACCACCCCCTGTGTGAAAAAGTTGCCCCTTAGGTCTCTTTTATATCTTTCCCCTCTCACCCTAAATCTATGCCCTCTAGTTCTGGACTCCCCCACCCCAGGGAAAATACTTTGTCTATTTATCCTTTCATAATTTTGTAAATCTCTATAAGTTCACCCCTCAGCCTCCGACACTCCAGGGAAAACAGCCCCAGCCTGTTCAGCCTCTCCCTATAGTTCAAATCCTCCAACCCAGACAACATCCTTGTAAATCTTTTCTGAACTCTTTCAAGTTTCACAACACCTTTCCGATAGTAAGGAGACCAGAATTGCACGCAATATACCAACAGCGGCCTAACCAATGTCCTGTACAGCCACAACATGACCTCCCAACTCCTGTAATCAATACTCTTGACCAATAAAAGAAAGCATACCAAATGCCTTCTTCACTATCCTATCTACCTGTGACTCCACTTTCAAGGAGCTATGAACCTGCACTCCCAAGGTCTCTTTGTTTAGCAACACTCCCTAGGCCTTACTCTTAAGTGTATAAGTCCTGCTAAGATTTGCTTTCCCAAAATGCAGCATCTCACATTTATCTGAATTAAACTCTGTCACTTTTCGGCCCATTGGCCCATCTGGTCAAGATCCTGTTGTAATCTGAGGTAACCCTCTTCGCTGTCCACTACGCCTCCAATTTTGGTGTCATCTGCAACCTTACCAAGTACCTCTTATGCTCGCATCCAAATCATTTATGTAAATGACAAAAAGTAGAGGGCCCAGCACCGATCCTTGTGGCACTCCACGGGTCACCGGCCTCCAGTCTGAAAAACAACCCCCTCTGTCGTCTACCTTTGAGCCAGGTCTGTATCCAAATGGCTAGTTCTCCCTGTATTCCATGAGATCTAACCTTGCTAATCAGTCTCCCATGGGGAACCTTGTTGAATGCCTTATTGAAATCCATATAGATCATATCTATCGTTCTGCCTTCATGAATCCTCTTTGTTACTTCATATGTTCTCCTCTACTCCCCACTAACTGTTCCGGGGTCTATAATACACTCCCAGCAGTGGGACTGCTCCTTTTTTATTCCTAAGCTCTGCCCACAAACCTTAATTTGAAGACCCCTCTGAGATATGATACTCTTTACTGCAATAACTGACTCCTTACTCACCAAAATACCACTCACAGGAGCTGTTGACATTTGCACATCACTATATCATGCAACCTTGATGTGTCGTTTGTGCATGAGTTTACATTGAGCTCATGAACTTAGCAACTCATGTAGTTGAGTTCAGCTTCAATGACACCATTTACACCCAAATAGATAGTGCCAACATAGAATCCCTGTGGGCCCAGCTCTTGCTGACATATTTATTGCTTACTGTGAGAAGTGTAGTTTCAAAGGACCAACTCTTACCCTTTGCATATTTCTAATGCAAAGATCGCACTTCTGCAATATTTGAAACTGTAGCTTCATCAAATCATTAGCTTATTAAATTCCATCTAGTGGGGCAGCATGGTGGTTCAGTGGTTAGCAATACTGTCTCACAGCACCAAGGACCTGGGTTCAATTCCCGCCTCAGGCCAATGTCTGTGTGGGGTTTGCACATTCTGCCTATATCTTCCTGGGTTTCCTCCAGGTGCTCAGCTTCCTCCCACAATGCAGGTTTGGGTGGATTAGCCATGGGAAATGTGGGGATAGGGTTGGGGTTTGGATCAGGGTGGGATGCTCTTCAGAGAGTTGGTGCAGGCTTGATGGGCTGAATGGCCTCTTTCCTCACTGTGCTGATTACATGAGTCAGTGCTCAAATTTACCATTGAAATACAGCAATCAAACAAACTCCCTTTCCTCGATTTACTAGTTGAGAAATCCACCAACATCAGGATGATACGCAGAAACCTCTCCACCCAGCCAACTGTAATTTGAACATCAGATCTATTATTGTGGCACCTTAAGCAAGTCTTTGTAATGAAAGGTTGCCACCAGGCATATCCCCTCAATACTGTCTTACTGAAGAACATGCAAGTTACATGATGAGTCCATTGGAATTGTTGGAGCACAGGCAATACCAGGGTATTATTCAGGATTGTTAGGATAAAACAAAAACATAATCTCTCAGAGTCTATAGGGAAGGAATATTGGTAGATACTGCTGATAATGTCTCCAAAGCTCCAGTTTTACCAGGCTGCTCCTTAATAATCAAATAATTTTGGAATTCCTACTGCAATCCATCCAGATTCCCTCTTATTATTCTTCATTTCCCATTATTTCCTGTTCAGGATTTTCTCTTCCTTTCTACACCAGCCACATATGTCCAGCTCAGTGACATATCGGTCAGAACTACTTCAAGAACATCTTAAACAATTGGCATTTTTACTTTGTGTAATCGTGTCCAAAAAGGGATAGTGCATCAAAATCCAAGTACATCGGCAGGAAGTGCACCCAACTCTCACTCCTCCAAGACCGTGTTAGGGAACTGGAGCGGGAGCTGGATGAACTTCAGATATTTCGGGAGGCAGAGGCTGTGACAGATAGAAGTTACAGGGAAGTGGTTACTCCTAGACATGAAGAAAGCTGGGTGAATGTTCGAAGCGGGAGAAAACAGTCAGTGGACAGATCCCCTGTGGTCGTTCCGCTGAAAAACATGTATACCATTTTGGATACTGTTGAGGGGGACAACTTACCAGGGGTATGCAGTGGGGCCCAGGTCTCTGGCACCGAGCCTGTGCCTGTTGCACAGAAGGGAAGGAGGGAAAGGAGGAGAGTGTTAGTCATTGGGGACTCGATAGTTAGATGCTCAGGTTTGTTGGGAATGAATGAGACTCACGGTTGGTGTGTTGCCTCCCAGGTGCTAGGGTCCATGATGTCTCGGATTGTATCTTTGGAGTCCGGAAGGGAGAGGGTGACGAAGTCGTAGTCCGTGTAGGTACCAATGACATAGGTAGAAAGAGGGATAGGGATGTAAGGCAGGATTTCAGGGAGCTAGGGTGGAAGCTGAGAGCTAGAACAAACAGAGTTGTTATGTCTGGTTTGCTACCCATGCCACATGATAGCGAGGCAAGGATTAGGGAGAGATATCAGCTAAACACGTGGCTGCAAGGATGGTGTAGGAGGGAGGGTTTCAGGTACTTGGATAATTGGGGCTCATTCTGGGGAAGGTGGGACCTCTACAAACAGGTCAGTCCTCATTTGAACCAGAGGGGTACTAATATCCTGGGTAGGAAATTTGTTGGTGCTATTCGGGTGGGTTTAAACTAGCTCAGCAAGGGGATGGGAACCTGAGATATAGTTGCAGTGCACAGGAGGATGAGAGTAGGGAGGACATGGACAGGATTTCAGGGTCACGGGAATGTGCTGGCATATAGTGAAGTGGTTTGAAGTGTGTACTTCAACGCCAGAAGTATCCAAAATAAGGTAGGTGAGCTTGCAGCATGGATAGGTAACTGGGACTTCGATGTTGTGGCCATTTCAGGGACATGGATAGAGCAGGGTGAGGAATGGATGTTGCAGGTTCCAGGGTTTAGATCTTTCATTAAGAACAGGCAAGGCAGTAAAATAGGGGGAGGTGTGGCCTTGTTAGTCAAGGATAATATAATGGTGGCTGAGAGAACTCATGATGAGGACTCGTCTACTGAGGTAGTGTGGGCTGAGGTTAGAAACAGGAGAGGAGAGGTCACACTGGAGTTTTTCATTGGCCTTCGCAGAGTTCCAGGGAAGTGGAAGAGAGGATTGGCAAAACTATTCTGGTTAGGAGTGAAAGGAACAGGGTGGTCATTATAGCGGACTTTAACTTCCCCAACATTGACTGGAAATGCTATAACTCTAGTACGTCAGACAGATCAATTTTTGTCCTTTGTGTACAGGAGGGTTTCCTGACACAGTATGTCGAAGGGCTGACAAGAGGAGAGGCCACACTGGATCAGGTGCTTGGTAATGAACCAGGCCAGGTGTTTGGTTTAGTTGTAGGTGAGCACTTTGGAGTTACCATAATTTCAGTTACGTTTAGTTTAGCCATGGAAAGGGATAGGTACATGCCACAGGTCAAGAGTTATCGATGGGGCAAGGGCAATTGTAATGCGATTAGGCAAGAATTAGGATGCATAGAATGGGGTAGCAAAATGCAGGGGATGCAGACAATGGAAATGTGGGGCTGGTTTAAGGAACAAATATTGTGTGCCCTTGATAGGTATGTCCCTGTCAGGAAGGGAGGAAGTGATAAGGTAAGGGAACCATGGTTTACAACAGAAATTGAATCTCTTGTTAAGCAGGAGAAGGAGGTTAATGTGTTGTTGAGATAAGATGGTTCAGATGAGGCGATGGAGAGTTACAGATCAGCTAGGAAGGATTTGAAGAGAGAGTTAAGAAGAGCAAAGAGAGGTCACGAGCAGTCTTTAGCAAATAGAATAAAGGAGAACCCTAAAGCTTTCTATAGGTATGTGAGGAATAAAAGAATGACTAGGGTAGGAATAGGGCATTCCTGAAGAAGGGCTTATGCCCGAAACATCGATTCTCCTGCTCCTTGGATGCTGCCTGACCTGCTGCGCTTTTCCAGCAACATATTTTCAGCTCTGATCTCCAGCATCTGCAGTCCTCACTTTCTCCTAGGAATAGGACCAGTCAAAGACAGAAGTGGGAAGTTGAGTGTGGATCCTGTGGAGATCGGAGAGATGCTAAATGAACATTTCTCATCGGTTTTCACTCAGGAAAAGGACAGTATTGTAGAGGAGAAGAATGAGATCCGAGATATTAGACTAGAAAGGATCGAGGTTAGTTATGGACACGTGTTACCAATTCTAGAAGTAGTGAAAGTAGACAAGTCCCCTGGGCTGGATGCGATTTATCTGAGGATTCTCTGGGAAGCTAAGGAGGAGATAGCAGAGCCGTTGGCTTTGATCTTTGAGTCATCATTGTCCACAGGTTTAGTACCAGAGGACTGGAGGATTGCAAATGCTGTGCCCATGTTCAAGAAGGGCAGTAGAGATAGCCCAGGTAATTATAGACCAGTGAGCCTTACTTCTGTTGTAGGAAAGATTTTGGAAAGGATTATAAGAGATAAGATGTATAATCATTTAGCAAGCAACAATTTGATTTCAGATAGTCAACATGGTTTTGTCAAGGGCAGGTCATGTCTCACAAACCTCATTGAGTTTTTTGAGAAGGTGACCAAGCATGTAGATAAGGGTAGGGCAGTTGACGTGGTATACGTGGACTTCAGTAAAGTCTTTGATAAGGTTCCACATGGCAAGCTGTTGGAGAAAATGCAGAGGCATGGAATTGAGGGTGATTTAGTAATTTGGATTAGGAACTGGCTTTCTGAAAGAAGGCAGCTAGTGGTGGTTGGTGGAAAATATTCAGCCTAGAGTCCAGTTACTAGTGGTGCGCCACAAGGATCTGTTTTGGGACCACTGCTGTTTGTCATTTTTATAAATGACTTAGACGCAGGCATAGTTGGATGGATTAGTAAATTTGCAGATGACACTAAAGTCGGTGGAGTAGTGGACAGTTTGGAAAAATGTTACAGGTTGCAGGGGGACTTAGATAAACCGCAGAATTGGGTTGAGATGTGGCAAATGGAGTTCAATGCAGCTAAATGTGAGGTGATGCACTTTGGGAAGAATAACAGGAAGGTAGAGTACTGGGTCAATGGAAAGATTCTTGGTAGTGTGGATGTGCAGAGGGATCTTGGAGTCCATGTATGTAGATCCCTGAAAGTTGCCGCCCAGGTTGATAGTGCTGTTCAGAAGGCATACGATGTGTTAGGTTTCAGTCGTAGAGAGATTAAGTTCCGGAGCCGCAATATCATGCTGCAACTATACAAAACGCTAGTGCAGCCACACTTGGAATATTGTGTACAGCTCTGGTTGCCATATTTCAGGAAGGATGTGGAAGCATTGGAAAAGGTGCAGAGGAGATTTACCAGGATGTTGCCTGGTCTGGAGGGAATGTCTTATGAAGAAAGGCTGAGAGACTTGGATCTGTTCCCATTGGAAAGAAGAGGGGATTTGATAGAGACGTACAAGATGATCAGAGGATTAGATAGGGTAGACAGTGAAAGTCTTTTTCCTAGGATGATGACGTCAACTTGTACGAGGGGTTATAATTACAAATTGAGGGGGTGATAGATTTAAGCCAGACATCAGAGGCAGGTTCTTAACACAGAGTGGTGAGGGCATGGAATGCCCTACCTGCTAATGTAGTCAACTCAGCCACATTAGGGAGAATTAAACAATCCTTAGATAAGCACATGGATGATTTTGGGATAGTGTAGGGGGAATGAGCTGAGAATAGTTCACAGTTCGGCGCAACATCAAGGGCCGAAGGGCCTGTTCTGCGCTGTATTGTTCTATGTTCTAAAATCTCTTTATATTCTCACTTTTTATTTCAATGTAGAAATTAGAAAAAGTAGAAAGTGGTCTGTGATCATCCATTAAACAAAAATGGTAATCTCTACTGTGTTTTCTCTTTTCTCGGTTCCAAACGCTATTACATGTTGCCAATGAGTCTCTAAACATGTTTGCCAATAGTGTTTAATTATCCCAACTAATTCCTAGTCAGCAAATACCATCCAGTAATAATCGATAGACTCCAGTGATAGACTTCACCTGACAAAGGAACAGTACTCCAAAAGCTTGTGATTTCAAATAAACCCGTTAGACTATAACCTGGTGTCATGTGACCTCCACAGCATTAATAGTTGGGCATCAATTAATAATTTATTCCATTAGTTGACATAGACTGGAAATAAGGCTACATCGTCTGCTGCTGCTGCTTCCTTTTTGGAAGTAGGCATTACTTCAGCCTATTTCCATATCTCCTGGCCTCTTCCTCATGTGCAGTGAAAACTTCATTATTAATTTGTCAGTACCACAAAACCTTCTTCACAATATGTATCAGATTGTCTCTTTCTGAGGATGGCCAACGTTTCGCACTTTTGAGGCATGAATGGTATTTGTCGCTTATCAGCCTGAGACTCAATGTTGGAGAAAGTGAGGACTGCAGAAGCTGGAGATCAGAGTCAAAAAGTGTGGTGCTGGAAAAGCACAGCAGGTCAGGCAGCATCCAAGGAGCAGGGGAGTCAACATTTTGGGCATAAGCCCTTCACCAGGAATGATGTGCAGGTGTTCAGTATCTGAGGAGTTGCAAATGGTGCTTACCAAATATGCAATTATTAGAAACATTGCCAGCTAATCTTATGAGTTTGAGGTAAGCTCAAGGGGGTTGGGTCTAGAATGCTACCCCAAGGAACTCCTGCAGCAATGTCCTGGAACTAAGATAATTGCATCTAATGGTTATAGTTTTGTTCTATTTGCAAAAGTAAATCAGTCAAGAGTTACTCTTTATTTCAATGGATCTCAGTTTGATTAGGACTCCTTAATGCTCCATTCAGTCAAATGCTGCCTTGATTTCAAGTGCAGTTAGATTAGATTAGATTAGATTAGATTATTTACAGTGTGAAAACAGGCCCTTCGGCCCAACAAGTCCACACCGACCCGCCGAAGCGCAACCCACCCATACCCCTACATATACCCCTTACCTAACACTACGGGCAATTTAGCATGGCCAATTCACCTGACCCGCACATCTTTGGACTGTGGGAGGAAACCGGAGCACCCGGAGGAAACCCACGCAGACACGGGGAGAACGTGCAAACTCCACACAGTCAGTCGCCTGAGGCGGGAATTGAACCCAGGTCCCTGGCGCTGTGAGGCAGCAGTGCTAACCACTGTGCCACCGTGCCGCCGTTACTCTCATGTAACCTTGGGTTCAGCTCCATGTTTGGTCAAAGATTGTAATGAGACCAGGAGTTGAAAGGCTGTGGCGGAATCCAATCTGAGCAACTAGGGTGAGAGCGGAAAGATATAAAAGAGACCTAAGGGGCAACTTTTTCACGCAGAGGGTGGTACATGTATGGAATGAGCTGCCAGAGGAAGTAGTGGAGGCTGGTACAATTGCAACATTTAAGAGGCATTTGGATGGGTATATGAATAGGAAGGGTTTGGAGGGAAATGGACTGGGTGCTGGCAGGCGGAACTAGATTGGGTTGGGATATCTGGTCGGCATGGACGGGTTGGACCGAAGGGTCTGTTTCCATGCTGTACACCTGACTCTATGTGCAAGTTATTGCAGCGAAAATGCTACTCGATAACACTGTTATCAATACTTACCATCATTTTGTGGAAGATCTAGAATAGACTGATGGGCTTAAGCACAGTGAAGGAACTTATGAAGTAAAAAGGAGATTGCATTTATATTGTATTTGAAGACTTCAGGATATCCTAAAGTGATTTATGGCAAATCAAATATTTTTGAGAGATAACATGTAGGAAATATCACACACAAGGTTTAAGAAAAATATTGATATGATAATGAATGGATATTGTATTTCATTGATTTTGATTGGAAGATAAGTATTGGTGAGGACACTTGATGAACTTTTCTCTTATTCAAGCTCAGGAGGAGAGATGGATCTTGGTTTGGGATCATATAAGGAATAGTCCACCTGCCAGCATGGAAACAGGCCATTCAGCCCAACATGTCCACATGTGGGTAACTCTGCACTTCCCAGGCTAAATTAAAACAAGCCACAAGATAATACCACGCAGGAGGAAAAGTAGGCCATTCAGTCCATTGAATCTGCTTGCCATTCAATTAGATCATGGTTGACCTGATTATCCTCAACTCCACTATCCTGCCTTTTTGCATATACCCCTTGAGGTTAACTGTAGTTGTTTGGAGTTCTTTGTCTGCTGTTTCAATACAAGAATTAACTATTTATTTTAGACAGCTTAAGACTTCTGGTTAGACAGCAGAAAGTTGAATTTTAGGAAATGGGGACTGAACTTCCATTATGGACGATTACATTACAAAGAATATACAGCACTGAAACAGACCACTCAACATAACCAGTTGATGTTTCCTCCCATCTTTTCTCATATAAATCTATCATTTTAATCATATAGTCCTTCTCTCATCTATGGTTGTCCAGCTTTCTCTTAAATGCAGTTAAAGGGTGTCCCTGATTTATGAATTTCTGACATACAAATGTGATCCTGTACAGGGTTGCAATTTTATAGATCTGACATGTGAACATTTCCTGTACTTAAGAACAGCTGTTTTACACTATTCTGCATTGTGCCAACTCATTCACAAACCAACTTGCAAACTGAACCTGCCTTCAGTAATTTGCTTCAAACATTGCCCATGATGGCACGTTCCACATTTTCAATACTCTTTGAGTGAATCATTTTCTTCAGAATTTCTTGTTGGATTTCTTGGTGACCATCTTATATCAATCGTGTCCAGCTATGTTCTCCCCCACAACAGGAAACATTCTCTCAATATCCACTCTGTCAGGCATTTCATAAATTTTAAGACACTTACAAGGTATCCATCAACAGAAAAGAAAGTCAGTCTGTCAATCCTTTCTTGATACACACACCGATACTGTCCTTGGATAATTCCTTGTAAATCTTATCTACAGAATCCCTGTGTGTAAACAGGCCATTCGGCCCAACAATGCTTGAAAGTTGAGTTGCAGGCCGTGAAGAAGGCATTTGGTATGCTTTCCTTTATTGGTCAAAGCACTGGGTACAGGATTGGGGAGGTTATGTTGCAGCTGTACATGACATTGGTCAGGCCACTTTTGGCACATCGCATGCAATTCTGGTCTCCCTCCTAACGGAAAGATGTTGTGAAACTTGAAAGGGTTCAGAAAAGATTTACAAGGATGTTGCCAGGGTTGGAGGATTTGAGCTATAGGGAGAGGCTGAATAGGCTGGGGCTGTTTTCCCTGGAGCGTTGGAGGCTGAGGGTGACCTCATATAGACTTATAAAATCATGAGGGGCATGGATAGGATAAATAGACAATGTCTTTTCCCTGAGGTGAGGGAGTCCAGAACTAGAGGACATAGGTTGAGGGTGAGAGGGGAAAAATTTAAAAGAGACTTAAGGGGCAACATTTTCATGCAAAGGGTGTTGTGTTTACGGACTTAGCTGCCAGAGGAAGTGGTGGAGGCTGGTACAACTACAACATTTAAAGGCATCTGGATGGGTATATGAATAGGAAGGATTTAGAGGGATATGCACTAAGTGCTGGCAAATGGGACTAGATTCGGTTGGGATATCTAGTCAACATGGACAAGTTGGACTGAAGGGTCTGTTTCCATGCTGTACATCTCTATGACTCTAAGTCCACACTGACTCTCTCCGAAGAGCATCCCATTCAGACACATCTCCCTACCCTATCCCTGTAATCCTGCACTTCCTATAGCTAAACCACCTAACCTACACATTCCTGGACATTATGGGCAATTTAACATAGCCAATCCATCTGACCTGCACCTCTTTTGACTATTCTCAGCTCCTCAACATCATTTTTATCATGTGGTAACCAGACTGCATGCAGTACTCCCAGTGTTACCTAACTAAGGTTTGATACAATTTTAACCAAAGTTTCTGACTTTGTGATTCTGGAAATAAAATCTGTTTTTGTTTGTAAGGCCTTCTTAACGTTGCTACAAGCTTGAATAATGTGTGCAGTAATACTATGTTGTTCCAATATCCCAACTAAATTTGAATCTTCCAAGTATATTTCCATCAAAATGTCAATACATCACATTTATGTGTATTGAACATTGTTTTTCAATTATTTGTTCATTCTGTAAGTTTATTAATATCCTTTTCTTTCTTGCTTCAATTCGCTGATGATCCCTTTTATTTTGGATCCCAGGGTCGAAGGGTGATGTCAGGTTCTAGGGAGGCAGCCAAAGAAAGCATCAGGTCCCGGGGGAGAGGGAGGGTATCGGGTGTGGGCTGGGGAGAGCTGTCAGGTGCCAGAGGGAAGGGGGTGTTGCGTCTGGTGATGGAGGCTACAGGCCTGTAGCAAGAAGGAATATTATCAGAAGGAGAAATGTTTGGTCCTGGGGGAAAGGTGGGTGTTGGATCCTGGTGTGGTGGGGGCAGATGAGGGTGTTGGTATTGTTTGGTCAAGGTATGGGAGTGTTGGGATTCTGGTGGAGATGTAGTTGAGGCCATAAGGGATAATCTTCGAGGAGAAAGTGAGGTCTGCAGATGCTGGAGTTCAGAGCTGAAAATGTGTTGCTGGAAAAGCGCAGCTGGTCAGGCAGCATCCAAGGAACAGGAAAGAAGGGTTTATGCCCGAAACGTCAAATTTCCTGTTCCTTGGATGCTGCCTGACCTGCTGCGCTTTTCCAGCAACACATTTTCAGCCATGAGGGATAAGTTGGGGACTCAATTTAATAATTAGCTCGGTGTTAGACTAGATTCTTAATAAGCTATTTTTTCCTCAGTAATTATTTATTTCAGTCCAGCAGATCCCTCTGAATTTTCCAAATCCAGGCACAGAGGAACTGCCCAGAAAAAGCTATGATTTCTTGGACAGTTCCCCCACAATCTACTACATCAGGGTTTCTGCAGGGTCCTGTTGCACAACTGTCATCAGTAGTGCAGAATCCCTTATCTGTCCATTGAAAAGTCCAAACCAAACTGTGTTTTTGATTCCAAGTTCAAGTTGGAAATATAAATTGTGAACAGAGACGGCCCCAACATTGACCCTTGTGGAACACTTTCACATCGAATACCTTCCTTTTACACTCACGCTCTGCTTTCTATCTTCAAACTAACAAGTAAACCATTATGCTATTTGTTCTCTGAATCTGCATTCTCTGACCTTATTATTTAATCTATCATGAGCATTTTCTGAACTCAGATAAAATTGCATTTGGTTAACATACTGGCCATTGTCTACTCTGCCTCTTCAATCTTTTCAAATCTTCAACAGCCAAGCAAGCTTTCTCTTTTGAGATATATTTTGAATATCCTTTATCATAATTTTCATTTCTAGGTGTTCTCCTATTCTCTTATCTTGTGGCGATTCTATTATTCTTCCTACCTGATGCAACATAGACTGTTCTATAGTTCCCTGGATATGCTGTGTTCCCTTCTTAAACACAGAAACCTGTCAGTCCTCTTGGTGCTACATAGTTTTCCAATGATTTGCAAATTTGCAGCAAATGTTTGTTTATCTCTTCCTTTGATTATTGTGAAATACATGTTTGTAATCCATTCAGACCAGCAGTTTGCTCTGTTTGAGTTTGTTCAGGTTGTCCGATACATCAAGTCTTTTAGAATTTTCAATGCACTTTAACACTTAGCTCATTGTCTTGATGAATATTGAGGCAAAGTAATCTTTTAAAGTTTGCAATCTGTGTATTGTTACCCCTGGAAATACCATAAATGGTTCTCTGTCCTACAATATAGTTACTGTTAGGGGACCTATGAACTGCTCCGACCAGTATCTTCATCCTCTTGTATTACTTACTCCATCCATATGCATTCTACATCTTCTGATCCAAGATTATTTCTTGCTTTCAGACTTACTCTATCTTATATTAACAAAGCTACCTCATTACCCCTTCCTTCCTGCTTGTCCTCTCAAAGTCACATGTCTCTCAATATGTAATTTACAGCTTTGATTTCCATATAACAATGTCTCCATAATGGAAATAACGTCATAGAATCTGTATAGTGTATAAAGAGGCCATTTGGCCCATCAACTGCACACCACCTCTCCAATAAGCATCCCACCCAGACCTAGCCCCCTACCCTATCCCAGTAACCCTGCATTTCCCATGGCTAACCCCCCCTAGCCTGCACACATTTGGACTGTGGGAGGAGACCAGAGCATCTGGAGGAAACCCACGCAGACAGGGGGACAATGTGCAAACACCACACAAACAGTCACCCGAGGGTGGAATTGAACCCAGGTCCCTGGCGCTGTGAGGCAGCAGTGCTAACCATTGTATGACTGTGCTGCCCAAATAAAACCCCTCAAACTCTATTTGTGCCATTAATTCATTTATTATGTTCTGCATACTAAGTGCATTTAAGTAAGGAACCATTATTTTCTGCCTATTTGCTTTTTTCTCCTCCTCTGACACTATTTACTGCTGCTTTTCTGTGTTGGTACATTCTTTCCCTTCCTATCCTACTTTGGCTATCACTACCTAACTGGTTACACTGCAGTCCTCCCATATACTTTTCCTTTGTAAGCTAATGTGTCCCCTCTCCTGAACCCTCTCTTTCTCTTCCCCGACAAATTAAAGCCATCGCTTCAACCTTAATTATTGAATTCACCAGGACACTGGTCCCAGCATGGTTCAAGCACAGCCTAGCCCATTGGAACAGCCTTATGTTCTTCCCTAACATCATCCTAATACCTGATTTATTATGGTCGCTATCACCGAGATGTTCCCAACCTTTACTTCTCTCACCTGCTCTTGTTCGCTCCCCATTACAACTTCCAATAGCTAATCTTTCCTTCTTGGATTTTTATATATTAGATTAGAATGGACACAAGTAAAAAAGAATTAGGAATTCCATTCCCATATCCCATTTATCTAGCTCTGATCATTCATCGTTAACAATGTTTTTAAAAATTCAGTTCACTCATTTATCTGCATATTTCTCCACCTCGCTTCCATTTTTCACTTTTCAGAGAATCCCTACAGTGTGGGAACAGGCCATTTGGTCCAACAAGTCCACACCAACTCTCCGATGAGTATCCATTCCCGGACCCATTCCCCTAACCTATTACTCCACACTTCCCTTGATTAATGCACCTAACCCTGAAAACTATGGGCAATCCATCATTAGATTGTGGGAAGAAACCAGAGCACCCAGAGAAAACCCATGCAGACATGGGGAGAATGTGCAAACTCCACACAGACATTGGCCTGAGGGTGGAATCGAACCCGGTCCCCGGTGCTGTAAGGCAGCATGTGTGGTCTGTAGACTCTTAAAGCGATTAGACTCCATTTTGTCTTGACTTGCTGAGAGATGAGTTCCTTTTTTCTGGTGCCATTGCATTATTTCAAAAAAGTATAGTTACTCTGCCTCTAAATTGTCCTTCTCACTTTTCTAATATGGTATGCATTCTAATGTTTAATCCACATCCTGACTTTTCCACAGCTATATCACGTTAATCCCTACCACATCTGATTCTTCCTGTAAGACTGCCTCCAGCTCCTCTGTTTGGATATGGATCCTGAAAACAATGCTGTACAGATTCAAACTTGTTAGAATTTTCTGTAACTTCCCGATCATCTTTCCAGACCCCCATTTTATAAATGGCATCAATGCTGTCCTTGCTTTATTCCTTCCTATGATTTCCTGTTCACAGTTAGGCTGCTGTTAGATCCCACCTCGTTCCTTACTATTTTAAGCCCTTTACACTGTCTATTTGGGGCTCACATCCTTCAAACACTTCATGTCCATGAAAGACGAGAATTCTCGAGTTGTGGTTCTGTGCTACACCATGAAAATGCATGATCTAGATATCACATGGGCCACGTCGGCAGGCATTCAATGTTAGCATACGTTTTTTTGGACAAGTCTGGGGATAGTGGCTGAAAATCCGTAATGGCTTTTACCTAAATTACTTGACATCTGTTGGTTGGCTGTTGCATTTTCTGAGCTAGCCTGATTTGATCGTGCTGCTGCCGCATGAGCCTTGTCTGCTTTCGTGGTGTTGTTTTCCTGGTTCAGGAGCCGCTCTGCCGCTGCAGCTGCTGCAGCTGCCTTCTTAGCTTCCTTCTTCTGCCGTCCGGTTTTGACAGGACGGGCTAACATTCTCACCACACGAGGGAAGGAGCTCAGCACCTGAATAGCACCTTTCTTGACCTTTTCGTCCTGAGCTTCCACACTTCCAAACTCATCGGTCGGAGAGATTTTGTACAAAGGCAGGACGTGGAGCTGTTCATCTTCTGGTATTTGGCCAATAACCCGATTGTCTTCTTTGGTAAGTGTGCAAACCTACACATTAGTGGAAAACAGCATTCATTCAATTTGTATACCAAAATAAGTTTGAATTCTTTGATAAATTCCATTATACAAAAGGCAATTCTTAGATACAAATTGGAATCTCCACTCAGATAGTGATGGAAACAATCAAAGTTTAAACAGTGAGAGAGCTTTGATCAATGATATTAATGTAGCAACAGGTGGGGACCAGCATCACTTGTGCTAGACACAGAAATTTTCTTTGGAACAATGATTTTGGTTGACAATCTGAATCTACTTATGATTTGGAGATGCCGGTGTTGGACTGGGGTTGCACAAACGTTGGACTATAACCTGATGTAGTGTGATTTTTAACTTTGAAATTATTTATATTGCTTATCTCTCCAAAGGGCCTGATGTAGGTCTGTGAGTGAATGCAGCATTAAATCCGTGCTAGCTAACCACAGCTCTGTGCGGAGAGCTTCATGAACAGTAGGGCTCCATGCTTCCAGATTTCCATTACACCATCCTGTTGGGCAAATTGTAAAGTTTATCCCATGCCCATTTGCTTACTTGTATTCAATCTTTGCTTTGATAAACTGAAGACTTCACATCTCTTAATGTAAACATTTCATGATTAAGTCTAAATCATGTCTTTGTGAAGCATTTGTAAATGTACATGGTTTTTAATCAATATACAGTGATGAGAAAGGGCAGAAGGATTCAATTTTCACGGCTGTTATCATGAGGTATTAGGTTAGCACTTCCATGTTTGTAATGAAGGGAACATAGCAGCTAAGTGAACACAGTAAGCTGCAGCAAACAGTAAAGTGATAATGACCAGATCATCTTTTGTTTGGAATGTGGATTGAGGGATAGATATTGGCCAGAATATAAGGGATAACTCCTGGTTCTTGCCATGTGATCATTCACAAGTAGTGAGAGAACTGACAGGGCATCTGTTTACATCTCATCCAAAAGACACCACTTTAGTGGTGCAGTATTGAGTGTCAGTCTTGAGTTTTGCATGAGACCTTATGTTGAACCTCCTAACCATCTGACTCAAAGATGAGAATGTTCCCAACTGAACAACGGTTGCACATCACTGAGGGTGTTCCAGGTAGTGCAGATGTTCAAGACTCGCCAGGCATTCCTAGAAATTTTAGATGTCACAAACCCTGCAACTCTGTACATAATGTACAAATAATCTAAATCACCAAACAAGACTGTCAATTTAAAAGATGCTGCTGACCGAAGTAAGTGAAGATTCAAATAGGTTCATGCAATTGAGTTACTTTTGAGTAACTGAATTTCATGGCACTGGCTACGAGCAGACAATTGAATTAAATCTGCATTATTTCCAATGCTGCTAATCGCTTAAGTGAGGCTTTGAGAGTAAGTTATATGCATATCATTGGGTTCAGTGAAAGCGAATGGCTTAAGTGGAGGTGAATACCTCGGAAGGTCAGTGATGAAAACAAAGTGTGTGAGAAGAGAATTCCTCCTTACCACTGTGCTTCCATTCTGCATGTTGTGCAAATCCCTGTGAGCATGAGCACAAAAATCTACGCAAGCAGTCACCCCTGAGAATGGATGGCCCTCCACCTGGCCAAGCCGGCAGTCAATCGCCCTCTGCTCAAATTCAACCTGCAACAAAACAAGGTGCAAGGGTTACTCATCTGCAATAAAGCATGATTACGTCCTGTGCAACTTTCCACTTAACTCCCGGCTGGTTTTCCTGTGTGCATAATCACGTATTAAGTCTCCTGCGACAAAGGTCTGCAATGCTCAGGGCGATACCAAAGGGTGACTTTCAAAGAGTGGGAGTGAAATAGTTTTAATGACAGTCAAGTAGAAGTCTGGTCACAGCCTTGCCAAACACACACACACACACACACACACACACACACACACACACACACACACACACACACACACAAAATGATGAGCCAATCAGAACATTACTGCAGTTATGGTTTGTTTTTCTCTTTCAAATCAACCCAGTTTGAATGGAGCGCAACACATCCCTGTGGCCATTACATCCTGAGGTGGGGCTTGAACTCAAGTATTCTGGTTCAGAGGAAGGGGCAGTACCATTGCAGGACATGACCCTTGTGGAATCCTTCATTAAACTACAGGACATTTAAGCTGAAATCTGCAAAGTGCTAGATGTTACTGTACAGATAGTGAAACTCTGGTGCCTGGTTTAGTTGCAACTACCAGAGTGGAAACATACCTGGAAGATTCAACCAAATAATGCAGACATGCTGGCTTTTGCAAAGAGAACATTACAGCCTTTGTCAAGAATATTGAATTCTGGATCTTTTGCTTTCCCTTGGCATAATTTCTCCAATATTGACTTAAGTTGCACAAAGGAATTATAGATACTTGCACAAATGGTGTTCCACACAAATAGAGATTCCCTGATTTTTCATGCAGGAACATCATGCTAGCGGATGAGCCCATCCACAATTCTAAATTAATCTTCAGTCAATTCACCTCGACTGGGAGTTCCTGCTCTTTGCAGGTTTTCAAGGGGGATTGGAAAGTTAAATTGGGACTTTTTTTTGTTGCATAAGGATACAAATAAGCACATTTGGAAAGATTTGGAATTATTTTTTCCAAAATTTGCTAAGGAACACACTACTGCAACTAGAAATCTGTCTTTATACAGAACTTAAAAGGTATTTTCACTAAGATTATTCAGGTGTTAAATTGATACTGTTACTTAAAGTATTGAATATTTTTATCACGATGCGGAGGTGCCAGTGTTAGACTTCAGCTTTTGGAGCGCTGTTCCTTCACTGAGTGAAGTGACTTCACCTGACGAAGGAGCAGTGCTCGGAAAGTTTGGGATTTCACATAAACCTGTCGGACCATAACCTGGTGTCATGTGCCTTCAGACCTCACATTTCTGTGGTAAATCCTTTGAGCTGCATTAATTAAACGTCACCAAATTAGCAAATCTTAAATTGATCTCGGTCATTGAGTGTGAAGATTGATCCATGTGTGGATATACAGTACAATGTAAATATATTCTCTGGAAAACAATGCAACCAACATTGTGATACCCCCCCAATGATAATAGGAGCTGTGGAGGTCAGACTGGATTGTTCTGTGAAGATTGGTGATTACAATTCTCTAGAAATTCAGCAGTGTTTTTGAGGGTACTTCAGTGAGGATGAGCAGGTCGCTGATGATAAACGTATGATCCTGGCAGTAGCACTTGCGGCAGTTGTGAGAGCCAACCAGGATAGACCAGCAAGAGATATGTGCCAGGAACATCTTAGAGGGAAGGATAGAACTATGAATAGGTAACTGTAAAGATAAATAATTAGAGACCTATTGCAGAAAACAAAGATTCAAACTGATTAATCAAAAGGGGAACTGGTGGATTAGTGATGGATGAATCTTCTTTAGAATGGGAGGTAATTTGCAGTTTTCAGTCAATTCTAGTGGTTTCCCATCACTGAGCCAAATATAGTACCGGTCCAACATTTTCCCCTGAATTCTATGGTCTTCCACCTTCTGAATAAGCATCTTCTGTGGCATTTTGTCAAATGCCTCTCAAAGTCCATATATACAACATGCATTGTCTTGTTATCTCATCAACTAATTCAATTGAGTTACTTAGGAATTAATTATGATGTGGAAGTGCCACTGTTGGACTGGGGTGGACAAAGTCAGAAGTCACATGACACCAGATGACCTCACCTGATGAAGGAGCAGCGCTCCGAAAGCTTCTGATTTCAAAATAAACCTGTTGGACTATCACCTGGCGTTTGTGTGAGTGACTTCTGATTTCGAAATTATTCACCTTTGGTAAGTCAATGCTGACTCTCCTTGATTGACCATATGTTTCGGAATGGAAGTTCCTTCACTCCCTGATACTGGTTTTCCGTTGTATGCCCACCTTCAATACTGGACTGACCAGCCTGTACCTTCCTGGAATACCCATCTATTTTCTTCAACAGTGGAATAATTTTGGCAACCCTCCCTTCCTGAGCTAAAACTCCTGAATCCAATGAAGTTTGAAGGAATTGTGACTATTGTCTCGACTCTTTCTGCAATGTAGGATGCATTTTCTCCAGACTGTCAATTTTCAGCAACTGCTACACTTCTTAGTACTTCTTCTCTAGTTGGCATACCCTGATCATAACTAGCATCTCCCCTTTCATTGCAATCTTCACACCTTCCAGTTCCTTTGTAAAGGCAGATACAAAATATCTTCTTTGTCGATATTTTCACTGTGTTCTTAAAAATGCTTAAACTTTTCTGATCTTTTCCTGACCAAACCCCTGATATTTTTATATATTTGTCCACAAAAAAAAGTACAAATCCAACCCAGTGAATTACCGTCTCATTCGTGTGCTCTTAATCATCAGTAAAGTTAGGGAAAGAGTTGTTGACCGTACTATCAAGTGAAACCCACTCAGCAAGAACCAGCTCGTCGACTCTCAGTTTGGTTTTCACCAGAGTGACATGGCTTGACCTCATAAGAACTTTGGTTCAAACTTGGACAAAAGAACTGAACTCCAGAGGTGAGGTGGGAGTGACTGCCCTTGATGTTAGACAGCATTTGACCAATTGTAGCAGCAAAGATCTCTGGCAGAACTCAAATTAATCGGAACCAAGGAAAAAGACTCCAGTGGGACAAAAGAAGGTTACTGTTGTTATTAAATGCCAACCTTCCAAGAGGCAGTTCATCTCTGCAGGAGTTCCTGAGGGATGTACTATTCTTGGAGCAGCACGATGGCACTGTGGTTAGCACTGCTGCCTCACAGCACCAGAGACCCGGGTTCAATTCCCGCCTCAGGTGACTGACTGTGTGGAGTTTGCACGTTCTCCCTGTGTATGCGTGGGTTTTCTCCGGGTGCTCCGGTTTCCTCCCACAGTCCAAAGATGTGCGGGTCAGGTGAATTGGCCATGCTAAATTGCCTGTAGTGTTAGGTAAGGGGTAATTGTAGGGGTAGGGGTATGGGTGGGTTGCGCTGCGGCGGGTCAGTGTGGACTTGTTGGGCCGAAGGGCCTGTTTCCACACTGTAAGTAATCTAATCTAAAAAAACTTTCAGCTATTTTAATGACCTACTATCATCTTAAGGATGGAAGTGGTGAAGTTAGTTGATGACAGGACAATGTTCAGCACCATTCGGCTCCTCCTCAGATGCTAATGCGATCCGTATCCAAATAAATCAAAGTCAGAAGAACATTCATGCTTGAACTGGTAAGTGGCAACTAACATATGTACCAGGCAAGAGCTGGCAATGACAGTCCCTAACATGAGAGACTCTAACCACCATCAATGGCATGATAACAATCAACGTCCAGTGTGGGTACAAAAGCGCACCAGAGGCTGGAAATCCTTTAACTAGCAAGTCACTCACCGACTTACCAAAGTCTGTTCACAATCTACAAGGCACAGATCAGGAATGTCTTGGGATTTGTCCAACTGCCTAGTTGAGTGTAGCTCCAATAATCAAGAAGCTTAACACCATCCACGACAGCAGCCTGCTTTATTGTACCCCATCGCCTTAGCCATTTATTCCTTCTAGCAGCAATGCACAAAGGAAGCAAAGTCATCTCTACAAAATGTACAAGAGCATCTTCCAAACCCACAATAGCAAGCTCAAGGGCAGGAGATTCACTGATACACCATCAGTTTCAGTTACCCTCCAAGACACACATCATCCCAAGTTGAAATTATATCAGCTTTCCTTCGCTAGGTCAAAATCTTGACACTCCCTTCCAATCAGGGTGTGAGTATCCCTACACTACACAAGCAAGAAGTCAGCTCAAAACCACCTTTTTAAGGGCAATTAAAGATGGGCAGTAAACATTAGCCGAGACATGGCACACACATTCTGTAAATGAGTAGAAGTGAGACAAGTTTATATATCATCTTATTATTCACTTCCACGTTGCCCTGCAACCTTTTCTTGTAGCTTCGCTTTGTCTCTGACTACGTTTCTCATATTAATATTGCAGTTCCCTCCTGTATAGAGTAGAAATTACATCGAATGGAGGCACATCAATCTGAATATTAAGAGCTGGATTTGCATGGAATCAAGGAGATGAGGCTGAGATGTGAAAATGGCAGCCACATCTTCTTCTGACATTCGTAACCCCATTTCCATACTCTCCAAGTTTCTCCAATGTAGACAGAGGTGTGAACAAGTTTGGATTATGCGACTACATTCCCGATCTGTCATCTTCATTGTGGAGACAGTGACATCCAACCAATGGTGTTCATCCAACTTGTAAAGGACATGTGGTTCACTGCACCTCAGAGGGGTCATAAGATATTCATTGATTGAGGGAGCCTTTTGAAAGATAAGTTGGAACGTTTTTACCTGTGTACCCTATGCCAAGCTATGCCTCCACCTATCCCTAACCCTCATACCCTCTTTACCAAGCTATGTCCCTCCAGCCACTCCACTTCTCCCTTTCCTCGTACCATTTATGTCAACCTCTGACCTTCCATGTCCATTTATCCATTATGCATTTTGTATGGAGCCAATGAACTACATAATGACAGTAGATTATGTTAAAGAAGTTCCTTTTTTTAAAAAGGTCATACGTCCATACTTTCAACTCCTTTAAAGAAATCTAATTTCACATGAGGCAAGCAGAAATGCCAATCACCCAGACTCTTTAATGTATCAATACCAGACAGTGCAAGAACTCGAAAGCTATTTTTCTTCTACAAATAAACATAAATATGAATGAGAAAGCCAAAGATGTCAGTCAAGCAATCTTTTCTAAGGGATGCAGCTGTTTCAACACAGTAATGGGCCTCTGTGCTTCCAGTCAAAGTACAATATGAAAGTATAAGTCAGACTCCAGCCAGGGTCCAGCAAGTAAAGCAGTAGAAGTGACAAGTTTAGGAGGGCATAGAAAGGGAATGAGAAAACTATTGTGCTTTAGCAATCTCGTGATTTAATAAGCTTTGCTTTAACAAAGATAGCTGTTAATAGACTTTTTACTAGTAAAAGCAGAGAGGGCTACATTTGATTACATCTCTTTCTTACACTTATGCCCATTGCCTCAGTTTGTATGAAGTGAATACGAGAATATTTGATAGTGCTTTATTAAAGGTCAACTCTGGAATTTACATTTTATTCTTGAAAAAGGATGATTTGCACTTACGCAGCACCTTTCACAATCCCTGCACATCCCAAAGCCCATTACAGTTAAAGAACTAGTTTTGAAGCATTGTGGATTACTGTCAGGTTAGGAACCCTCTGCCATACTTGTTCACAGCAAGGTCCAGAAGTGGGCAAACACGAAATGACAGGTTATGTTTTTACATGCACCTGAAAGAGCGGATAGGATCAATGTCAAACGTCTCATCTGAAGGTGGTACATCAAAGGTGCGGCTTTCATATCAGCAGCACAGCGTGAGTGCATATTTATGTTTCTGGAGCAAGAGAATGAGTTAGAACGCCAGAAATTATAGATCAGTTAGCCTGACAATGGCTTTGGAACACAGAGGAACCTCAATTATCCAGCATTTGATTATCTGAATACCGGATTATCCGGGAAGATTGTGAAGTTCAAGTGCTCGGCTGAACTATGTTATCCGGCATTTGATTATTTGGAATTTGATTAACCAAAGGAAATACTGCCTCCCCTGTGTCCTTCAGATAATCGAGGTTCCTCTGTAGATCCTTAGCATGATTTTTGTAATGAATATCAAACTGCCATCCCAGTTCATAGACCCTGAAAGACTTTTTCAAAGGGGTTTGAGCATTTCATGTCAATTTTCTGTTTGTTTCCACGAAAACTAGTGTCTTTAGTCGTGTGGAAAATTTGTTGAAATTATTTCAAGAAGTAACTGAATGGTTGAGAAGAAATGTCCAATGTAATTTAGTAGGAGTTTTAATAAATTAGTAGAGAGTTTTAAAAATTTAGTAGGAGTTCTAATAATTTAATAGGAGTTTTAGTAACTTAGTAGGAGTTTTTATTCAGTGCAGATATGTTTTATGTGATATGGAGGGTATGATGTCAGATTAAGGGTAGAGAAAGTCTGATTGAGTGGGAAATTAGGGTTTGTAAGAAGTTGTAAGCTTTCTTTAGGACATGGGCATATTTTTAAGGTGAGAGGAGAGAGATTTAGAAAATACATGAGGAGGGGCAAATATTTTACACAGAAAGGTGGTTTGCGTGTGGAATGAATTTCCTGAGGAAATAGTGGATGTGAGCACAGTTATGTTTAAAAGACACTTAGATGAGTGCACGAATAGGAAAGGTTTGGAGGTAGGTGCAGGACTAGTTTAGTTTGCGATTATGGTCAGCATGGACTGGTTGGAGCAAAGGGTCTGTTTCAGTGCTGTATGACTGTACGACATGGGATTCCTGGGCCACAAAGGACAGGTATATGGGAGGTTGTGTTATTTATATTGGTAAGTGTGATTTCAAAGAAGGAATGAATGAAAAAATAAATAGAAAAACCTGCATTTTTAATAGTATTTCCTACATCTACCAGATGTTTCAAAGTACTTTCCAACCATTTCAGTCTTCAGAAGTGTAGTTTTAGGAAAAGCAGAAACTAATTTGTACACATTAAAATGCTGGGGATTATCATCCACCAGAAATCAAACTGGACAAGCCATATACAGAGGAATGTCAGTTATTCGGCATTCGACTATCCGGATTTTGGATTATCTGGACGAGATCGCAAGGTCTCAGTGCTTGTGTAAATTGTGTTATCTGGCATTAGATTATCCGAACAAAATACTCCCCGCTCTCATCGCTCAAATAATTGAGGTTCCTCTGTAAATACTGTGGCTACAAGGGCAGGTAAGGGGCTAGGATTTCTCTAATGAGTAATTCACCTCCTATCTCCCCCAAGCATTGCTCCTTAATTTGCAAACAGCAAACATTCCACGCCTGGCGACTGATGTGCTGATGCAGTTGCAGTGTTGACTTCTGGTTCTAAGTGCCACATGCTTACATTGGGAGTATGTGATGAATGAAAACAAAATTAGAAAAAATGCTACTCTCCACTGCCTATTCCTAAGGACAAGGCACAAGTCAGGAGTGTGATGGAATACTTCCCATTTGCTTGGATGGATGCGGCTCCAACAATACTCGAGCAGCTCAACATTATCTAGGCAAACTACTCAACCACCTTCAATATTCACTCTCTGCAGTACCAAGAAAAAGGGTAGCAGTGTATACCATCCACAAGTAATGTGATATAGCCAGATAATCTGTTCTTTTGTGATGCCGATTAAAGAACAGATATTGGCTAGGCACTGGAAATCTTGCATGGCTACCTGATGTGCAGTAATGGTCAGATATTAAGACATCAATGTGTCTGCTTTATCAAAACCCATTCTACTCTGCACTAAAGCAGGGAGTTCCTAGCCTTATTGAGTTAGATGCTTGAGTTATGACACATGCACCGAGAATGCCAATGCCACGAACAGCCTTATGGTGTTATATAGCAACGTAATGCTGCTAATAAACTATCAACTCAATGACATCTTCACCTGGGGCTGGGGATCAAAGATGTAATCATGTCAGAATGAACCTTTCTCACTGACACTTCACTGCTTCAAGTTGCCAACCTTTGTTGCTTCAGCATATGGAGTGGAAAGTGAAAGAGAAGCACTAAAAAAGAATTCAAGAAGCTGGTCATCTTGAATTACTCTGCTCATTGTGAGGATTTCTCTGCCAGTGGTAACATCCATCAAGAATTGCAAAGTCACCAGTGAGGTCAACTTTCAGCTTCACACAAGTAGCCCATCATGCCCACACAGCATGTTCGGTGCTTTGATAACAGGTTAGGATATCTCTGCATTAGCTGCTAATTTTCAATGGCACCACCAGGTCAGCGGTATCTGAAAGGGCTTCTAAGCAATAAACATCACTGGAAGCTTTCTGCTGGGTTTTCACTTCACTCAGTTGAACACGAAGTTGAGGACTACTACAACAGTTGGCATACCTCCGTTGTTAAATTCCTTATGCTCAATCTTACATCTACAATGTCACGCAAGCACCAGCAATCATCTTACTTTTGCAATGAAGAGAATTCTCAATCAATGTTGGTGCAGGCCAGAAAAGGCAGAGTACAGAGCTGCGCAACAGAGAGTAATCACAAGCCATTGTGGCACCCTCTGGTGTGGCGAGGAGAATAGGAGGAGGCTAATTTTAATGATGGTCGAAGTAGGAATTAAGTAGCGATTAAGAAGCAAAAAAACAGAAGTGATAGGTGATCAAGTCATCCAGCAGTCAAGGGCATCGTGAGGAATGCATGAACTGATTTACGCTCATATTCGGTCATTTCTGCTAAAAGTTGTTATTAACATTGATCATCTTCTTCCAATGTGTGTTGATGTTGCTGTTGTATAAAGTCTACCAGCATGCTTGATTGTTCTGCCATCTTGATCTATTCTCTTGATTATATGAATGAAAGACAGTAGAAGACTGTAGAGGCCACTCGTTGAATACGCAGATTGGGCATAGGCAGCAACTCTGGGCTCTAAATTTAATTTTAACCCGGGGTCTCATGGAGCAGGCCATTATACAGAAAGAAGAACTCACACCAGGAGAGACTCAGAAAAATTAAGATTTCTAACAAAACCTGAAAGTAGCCCAAGAGAAGCAACAGTTCTACATTTCCACAGGAAATCCATGAGCACTCCTCTGACAAAGGCATCACTTCAGCATCCCTGACTGTGATGCTCAAGTCCCGCCTCACAATTTCTTTCATTGGGTCTCCAGTGGTGGGTTCCTGCCAATCGGAATGCCACTTCCACTGACCGGCTGCAGCGCTTTGTGTCAAGTTCAGGCAAGAGAACGACTGGGCCCAGGATCTGAGGTCTAGACGTCAAAATGTCCTGGGCCTTGCATTGTGTACAGCCAGACAGTTTCCTGCATAAAACAGTCCCTGCTCACGTTGTCCTCTTCCAGGATTTGAGGTAAAAACAAGGACTGTAGATTCTGGAAATCAGATTCTAGATTAGAGTGGTGCTGGAAAAGCACAGCACTTCAGGCAGCATCCGAGGAGCAGGAAAATCGATGTTTCAGGCAAGTTATATGTTGGTGTCAAGATTCAATGTTCCAAATAGTTTTCACTTGAAAAGATAATGCCATTTTGTATGGTTACTAAGGAACCTATGGCAAGAATACAACTTTGAGACTGGGGAGACAGACTCAGTAAAGTTCCTGGAAAACGGATGTGGAGTTTATTCTTGACTGGTACATGATAGGCCACATGCCCTCAATTGTCCTGGCTTCAGTTTCTGGAGGAGCTAGAAAACTATTTTGTCTCTTGTGTGACTGCAGATAATTTTTGATGATGCTGCCAAGGTAGATCTCTCTTTTCCAGTGATTACCAGTATCTTTACTCATACTGGAACATTGCTGAAGGCAACCGAACGGCAAAGGATTTTACAAAAATGTCCTTTTCACAGGCTTGGCTAAAGCAGCCCAACTGCATGATGGCACCAACAACAAGAGAAAATGGCTAAATTCAGTGACTGCCTCTCGGCTATTGTTATAGTCTTCAGCAGTATGATTCTCATCCAAGTCCCAGATAGCAAAGTTACTGTGCTTTGTCCAATGATATTTTCTTGATGGTTAGAACCACACCACGCTTCTTGATATTCCCAACATCACATCAAGGTCTGCAGAAAGAGATCTTGCAGGGAAAATGCATTGTAGACTCACTCATCAGCTGGAAAGGGTTCCGTTCCTGCCAAGCAGTCACCTTGCCATCACAAGTTCAACAAGTCTTTCAGTTGAAATGTTTGTATTCTTTGTCGACCCTTCATTGGTGCTGAACAGAGTTGAGGAACATGGCACCTACTTGCCCCCCTCCCACCCAATTTCCAAAACGCTAATGTCAGGTTAATCCGATGGATAATCCAAACATCACATGCAACTTAGAACTACAGATTGGTGTGAAGACATTTTGAGTGGATCTTAGTCAACTTGGGCTCCAGTTGGATTTTTTTAAAGGACATCCGACTCAGCAAGATTAGCACACAGTGTATGCAAGGGATACCATTCCTAACGCTGAGCTAAGGCATCTGTGACCTTCCATATTTAGAGGACAAGCAAGATCCTTATAATGAACTAGGAAAACCTCTGTCTTCAACTTTGGTGCCAGGCTCATCATGCAGACAAGTCACTAAAGATGATCCAGTTGGACTACTCTTCACAATAAAATCATCAGAAAATTCTACAGTTGAGGCAAACGTAAAAATGTACACCTTGCTGAAATCCCTCCTCAAAACACTAGTGTTCATCTGAATGCACAGACAGGACAAACTTTGCCTGCAAGCTGATGGAACTCATTGTACTTACAGGAAGCATGCTGTGGAGTGCCAGCTTCCACCAGGGACCTCAGGCTGCACCCACTGAGATGTGAGACATGAAGCATGCAGCTTTCTCACAGGGTTCTTCCATATTAATCCGGGCTATATAAGCAGTATAAAGTGATGCATCAAACAGTACTCACCTGGAACATGAAAAAACAAAACAAAATATCCCATTCAGACTTATGGATCTTAGAGTCGATAAGGAATTATGTTTCAAATGATCTAGAGAGTTTTTAAAAGGAGCAGGAATAGGCTATTCAGCCCCTCAAACTCATTCCGCCATTCGGTTAGATCACATATTGCAACTGCACATCCCCACCTTCATTACAGATCAAAGCCTTATCCAAACAAAATCTATCCATCTCAGTCACAAAATGTTTTAGCAACCTCAATTGCTTGTTGGGGGAGGAGATCTAGCCGTGCACTGCCTTTTGTGTGAAGAAATGCTTCCTGACAAAGAGTCTTAAGTTTCAAACCAGGCTGGCAGTAATGCCCGCTGCCATTTTCTACTTTAACCTCATCGGACATATTTGAGGAATTGAGACTTTGGTTGATATTGTAAAAAGAACAATACTGATTCAGCCCCACTCTCCACTGATTGCAACATCAGGAAAGCGACTCAATTGATATTGTGCATTTTAAAACCATCACTCAAAGTCAAAATTAACCTGCATTGTGTCTGACCGCATCGAGAAGTATTTCTGAATAATGCATCAATGTTATGTCACTGTCTCCAGTACAACTGGATCATCTTTATTGTCAGTGGGTCTTGGAAAACAATAGAAGTTTGAGGTAAATTTTCTGAGACTCTGCCTCTGCAACCATTGGCCCTCCTGTTGAACGAGTCTCTGAAGTTTACCGTACGTATATGGAAGAAGTGTGTGTGAAATTAAACACAGCAACCACTCACTTGATTGTTGAAAGCCTCTGGGGCAAACCTCTTGTAAACAGGTGCCAATAGGTTTGCCAGGTTTTGCAGATTCGACTCTAGTTTTTCCTCCTGAGTAGAAAGATGGAAAGCAATCATCAGAAAAGGAACTAACAAAAGATTCAAAAGTTGTATTTTGGAGAGATTTCACAATCCTGTATGTTGGATGAGGAACTGGAGCTGTATGAAGGACTAGAATCTCTCATTTGCCCCAAGAACAATGCATCAGTTGTAGAGTTGCCCCTTTAAATTGCTTTTTTTTATTTTGCTGTGGAAGAACTCACCAGCTGATTAATAATGTTTCCAAGAGCCTCCCAGTCCACATTCAAGTACATAATTAGGACATCTTATGACTTCCAATATCTCTAATGATAAGAATGTTAGCATTAAGGCACTTTACCTGAATGCTCGTAGCATTCGTAACAAAGTAGATGAACTAACGGCACAGATCATCGTGAATGATTATGATCTGGTAGGCATCACAGATTCATGGTTGCAGGGGGTTCAGGACTAGCAGTTAAACATCCAACTTATCGAAAAGACAGGGAAGTGGGCAGAGGGGTCGGGTGGCCTTGCTAGTTGAGAACAAAATTAAATCTATGGCACTGAATGACATAGGGTCGGATGATGTGGAGTCTGTGGGGGTGGAATTGAGGAACCACAAAGGCAAAAAAACCACAATGGGAGTTATGTACAGACCTCCTAACAGTGGTCAGGACCAGGGGCGCAACATGTACCGGGAAATAGAGAAGGCATGTCAGAAAGGCAAGGTCACGGTGATCATGGGAGACTTCAATATGCAGGTGGACTGGGTAAATAATGTTGCCAGTGGATCCAAAGAAAGGGAATTCTTGGAAGGCTTACAGGATGACTTTTTGGAACAGCTTGTCATGGAGCCCACAAGGGAGCAGGCTATTCTGGACCTAGTGCTATGTAATGAACCAGACTTTATAAAAGATCTTAAAGTAAGGGAACACTTAGGAAGCAGCAATTATAATATGATAGAGTTCAGTCTGCAGTTTGAAAGAGAGAAGGCAAAATCGGATGTAATGGTGTTACAGTTAAACAAAGGTAATTATGAGGGCATGAGAGAGGAACTGACGAAAATCGACTGGAAGCAGAGCCTAGCAGGGAAGACAGTAGAGCAAAAATGGCAGGAGTTTGTGGGTATAATTGAGGACACAGTACAGAGGTTCATCCCCAAGAAAAGAAAGATCATCCGGGGAGAGATTAGACAGTCATGGCTGACAAAGGAAGTCAGGAAATGTATTAAAGAAGAAAGATCCTATAAAGTGGCCAAGAGCACTGGGAAATCAGAAGATTGGGAAGGCTACAAAAACAAACACAGGATAACAAAGACAGAAATAAGAAAGGAGAGGATAAAATATGAAGGTAGGCTAGCCAGTAATATTAGAAATGATAGTAAAAGTTTCTTTCAATACATAAGAAACAAACGACAGGCAAAAGTAGACATTGGGCCACTTCAAACTGATGCTGGAAGGCTAGTGATGGGAGATAAGGAAATAGCTGGAAAACTTAATAAGTACTTTGCGTCAGTCTTCACAGTGGAAGACATGAGTAATATGCCAACAATTAAAGGGAGTCGGGGGCTGAGTTGAGTATGGTTGCCATTACAAAAGAGATAGTGCTAGAAAGGCTAAATGGTCTTAAAATTGACAAATCTCCTGGCCCCGATGGGCTACATCCTAGAGTTCTGAGGGAGGTGGCTGAGGAAATAGTGGAGGCATTGGTTGAGATCTTTCAAAAGTCACCGGAGTCAGGGAAAGTCCTGGATGATTGGAAGACTGCTGTTGTAACCCCATTGTTCCAGAAAGGATCAAGACAAAAGATGGAAAGATATAGGCCAATTAGCCTAACCTCGGTTGTTGGTAAAATTCTAGAATCCATGATTAAGGATGAGGTTTCTAAATTCTTGGAAGAGCAGGGTCAGATTAGAACAAGTCAACATGGATTTAGTAAGGGGAGGTCATGCCTGACACACTGTTAGAATTCTTTGAAGAGGTGACAAGTAGGTTAGACCAGGGAAACCCAGTGGATGTGGTCTATCTAGACTTCCAAAAGGCCTTTGATAAGGTGCCACACGGGAGGCTGCTGAATAAGGTGAGGGCCCATGGTGTCCGAGGTGAGCTACTGGCATGGATTGAGGATTGGCTGTCTGACAGAAGGCAGAGAGTTGGGATAAAAGGTTCTTTTTCGGAATGGCAGCCGGTAACAAGCGGTGTCCCACAGGGTTCAGTGTTGGGGCCACAACTGTTCACGTTATATACTAATGATCTGGATGAAGGCATTGGGTCCATTCTAGCGAAGTTTGCCAATGACACGAAGTTAGGTGGACAGGCAGGTAGTACTGAGGAAGTGGGGAGGCTGCAGAAGGATCTAGACAGTTTGGGAGAGTGGTCCCGGAAATGGGTGATAAAGTTCAATGTGAGCAAATGCGAGGTCTTGCACTTTGGAAAAAAGAATACAAGCATAGACTACTTTCTAAACAGTGAGAAAATTCATAAAGCCAAAGTACAAAGGGATCTGGGAGCGCTAATCGAGGATTCTCTAAAGGGAAACATGCAGGTTGAATCTGTGATTAAGAAAGCCAATGCAATGTTGTCATTTATCTCAAGAGAGTTGTAATATAAAAGCAGCGATGTGCTACTGAGACTTTATAAAGCTCTGGTTAGGCCCGATTTGGAGTACTGTGTCCAGTTTTGGTCCCCACACCTCAGGAGGGACATACTGGCACTGGAGCGTGTCCAGCGGAGATTCACACGGATGATCCCTGGAATGGCAGGTCTAACATACGAGGAACGGCTGAGGATCCTGGGATTGTACTCATTGGAGTTTAGAAGGTTAAGGGGAGATCTAATAGAAACTTACAAGATAATACATGGCTTGGAAAGGGTGGACGCTAGGATATTGTTTCCGTTAGGCGAGGGGACTAGGACCCGTGGGCACAGCCTTAGAATTAGAGGGGGTAAATTCAGAACAGAAATGCGGAGATATTTCTTCAGCCAGAGAGTGATGGGCCTGTGGAATTCATTGCTGCAGAGTGCAGTGGAGGCTGGGATACTAAACATCTTCAAGGCAGAGATTGATAAATTCTTGATGTCACAAGGAATTAAGGGCTACGGGGAAAATGCAGGTAAGTGGAGTTGAAGTGCCCATCAGCCATGATTAAATGGCGGAGTGGACTCGATGGGCCGAATGGCCTTACTTGCACTCCTATGTCTTATAGTCTTATACGTTGGAGGGTATAACACACGTATTTGTGGCTGGAAAGACAGTGCAGAACAGAGAGTGTCAGACGCCTGGAACACTGAGACTGGCTCTGGGGGAGATGGCACCTGAACAGAAGCAGGGCTGACTTCCTTGCAGGTATTTTGTCTTGTTTTTGGGGAGGATCATTCGTATCAAACAGATGCAGTCATCACACTGCCTGTCAGCCAGATTTCACAGCTGATAACCACTTGACAGGACAGTTTGCAGCAGGATTCAAACCTTGCACCAAATCGAAAGGGGAATTATCAGAGAATCCCTAGTGTGAAGCAGGCCATTCAGCCCATCAGGTACGCACTCCCCACCCCACCCCACCGTACAGCACCCTGCCAGACCCACCCTATTCCTGTAACCCTGCACTTCCCATGGCTTATCCACCTAGCCTGCACATTCCTGGACTATACAGGGCAACTTGGCATGGTCAATCCGCCTGACCTGCAGGTCTTTGGATTGTGGGAGGAAACCAGAGAAAACCCACGCACTCACAGGGAGAATGTGTAAACTTCACACGGACAGTCGTCCGAGGTTGGAATTGAACCTGGGATCCTGGCGCTGTGAGGTAGCAGTGCTAACCACTGAGCCACCCACCTCACTAGACAGGAAGGGACCTGACAGAATTTTAACTCCTGAGATTTGAATGATTCACCTCAGCAGTCCAGATGCAAGGCCTTTTCCACATAACCTTGCAAACCAGCACCTGTGGTCAAACAGCTCTTTACCCATTAAAGCTAATGGAAGGGAAATCAGGATTGCACTGCATACCATCTCCTTAAATGCAGCTTTGGTGAGAGAGCCTCTGGCTAGAACGCCAAATGCAATCCTATTCCAAATTCTAACCAGTGTGCAGCAATAACAGAAGAAAATGCCTCACAAATCAAAGACTCAGAGACCTGCTGAGTTGCCACTGACCTCTTTGGGGTCATCACCGAGTAGCCTGAATTTCCTGGGGGCTTTGCTTCTTGCGAACTTACACCCGTTATAGTACATACTCCAGGAGCAGCCAAAGGAAAACGAAGCTCCACAAGTGTCTTGGTTTAGCCCTTGGCAAGCACACGTTCGTCTGCGGGAAAAAGAATAGGTTTACAGCTCAATGGCTCTAGTATCCGATATTAGGCATTTGTCCCAAGGCATCTCCTCAGCTGCTACCCAGTTTGCTGGAATCTCCTTTCAGTGGAAATACTGCCATCAATTCCTCCTGTAATACTTGTCTACAGGACTTACTAGCATTAAGTGGTGAAGGATTAACTGCTGATATGTCTTTAGCAGAAGAGATCATTGACAACAAGAAGTAATTTATTAGATATAACTAACTTTGTTTAAACCAGGATCTTATGAACAGGCCCTCCTGATAAACCAGTAAAAATTATATAACTAAAATACCAGACATTTACTGTATTATTGCATCCTCCATGATTTTCGAGTAGTCAGTTAAGGGTGCAAGTCATAGAACGGAAACAGACCCTTTGGTCTAGCTCATCCCTGCCATCCAGATATCGTAACTTAATCTAGTCCCATTTGCCAGTATTTTGCCCATATCTCTCTAAACCCTTTTTCCTATTCATATTTCCATCCAGATGCCTTTTAAATGCTGTAACGGTACCAGCCTCCACCACTTCCTCTGGCAGCTCATTCCATACACACATCATCCTCTGTATTAAAAAGTTGTCTCTTAGGTCCCTTTTAAATCTTTCCCCTCTCACCTTAAGTCTATGCCCTCTAGTTCTGAACTTCCCCAACCCAGGGAAAAGACCTTGTCTATTTACCCTATCCATGCCCCTCATGATTTTATAAAACTCTGTAAGGTCACCCCTCAGCCTCCGACGCTCCAGGGAAAACAACCCCAGTCTATTCAGCCTCTCCCTATAGCTCAAATCCTACAACCCTGGCAACATCCTTGTAAATTTCTTCTGAACCCTTTCACAACATGCTTCGTATAGGAGGGAGACCAGAGTGTGAGAAGACCATCCATCACTGTGTTTTATTTATGGCAAAGTTGCATTATTATTTAAGTTACTTATGCTGTAAATAGAGTGTAACAGTGATATCTATACCCTGCATTACTTTTCCATGATTTAGTATGTACTTTTATAGTGATTATGTGGACCTCTTGATCAACCAAAATATTGGATCAATTGGCATACCCCTGGTCCCATAAGTGCCGGTTATTGAACGTTTGCTGTACTAGCTAAGACAACAGTTTATGTTAAGACTATTCAGCTGTATTATAGTTGGTAAAAGACAGACTAACCTAAGTTACATGGCTGTTAACAGTGGAGGTCACTGGAGTAACTACAACACACAAGTAGAACTGACCAGATTTTCCCAGAGACAGTCATACATACCTCAGTGGCCAGTTATACAAAGGCTCCAGGGTTAACCTTTTCAGACTATCTATCTTAGGTTTTCCCCCGCCAAAACAGGTTTTCCCTTGTTTAAGAGCTGAAAATGTGTTGCTGGAAAAGCGCAGCAGGTCAGGCAGCATCCAAGGAGCAGGAGAGTCGACGTTTCGGGCATGAGCCCTTCTTCAGTCATTCCTGAAGAAGGGCTCATGCCCAAAACGTCGACTCTCCTGCTCCTTGGATGCTGTCTGATCTGCTGCGCTTTTCCAGCAACACATTTTCAGCTCTGATCTCCAGCATCTGCAGTCCTCACTTTCTCCTTTCCCTTGTTTAACCCATTATGCAACTGCTGAAACAAGTATATCATGTTCATCACAATCTTTTCTCTCAAATCTCTGACTTTATAAAATCATGTTCACTTGCGTGAGTGGGTGATCTACTTGAGCAAGAACACTGAATATTAACATCTGGAAAGATGGGTAGCCATTTATTTCCTGCATATCTTTTGCTGTCAAGTGCTGACATTGTTCCACCATGATGTCAGAATGATCTCTGATTGCTTTGATGTGTGTGATGAAAGGTGAACATTGAGATGGGAGAAGTAATCTTCTTGTTTTAATACTGTTACACGGTAGGTCAGGATGAGGAGTCTTTTGTCACAATGTCTTTTGCTTGATAGGTCTTCCTTGTTTTTGATGAATTCCACATCTGAATACTCTCTTGTTGGTGTGACTTAGTTCCTGAGTTCAACCCGAACAGAGTGCTGGGAGTTTCATGAGTTGGTGCAGTTGGACGAGGAGTTGTTCTTGCCTTTTTAAAAATTTTTCACCTTGTAGAAATCAATTCTTACTCTTATCCTTGAATATCCCATTTATAAACACACAAAAAGAAGCTGAACGGCTGAGCAGGGGTGATTAATTCTTAGAGTGAATAATCCAAACGTTAGCTTTAGATATGGAAGGTTAGCTTGCCCAATGTGTGGCATGTGGGGAGTTGTGTTTATTGTTACTCTCCTATGAGGTGTTGTATGGGAAGCATCATCAAGTGAAGAAACTTGAACTGCAGATTTTCAGAACCTGAACGACAGCAAGGATCCCTGTGGCACAAGCAAAGGATGATGTAGGTAGCATGTTTGATTAGGCCATCATTGCACAGAATAGCAACTTGCAAGCAGATAGAGAATGATGATTACCAGGCAACCCAGGAGCACCAGGCAGGAAGAGTTGGGGGTGGGGGTGGGGTGGGGGAAGAGTCTTCTGTGACAATTTTGCTCACTACTTGGTCTTCAGTTTTGGATACTGTTAAGTGTAACGGGGCAAGCGCATGGCCCTGCAGCTGTAGAGGAGGGAAGGAAGAAGAGTGGAAGGGTAATAGTGAAGGGGATGTGTTAATTAGGAGAAGCAGAGTCCTTTCTGTGGCCATTTGACTCCAGACTTAATTGGTGTCTCTGTGGTGCCAGGGTCAAGGATGCCATAGAGTGGCAGCAGGGACAGTAATCAGCCAGAGATCCTGATCGACATTGGTACCAGTAGCAAGGGGATATGCTCCTGCAGTCAGAATTTAGGTGCCTGGGTATCAAATTAATAAGCAGGTGCTCTAAGGTAGTAACTTCCAGATTACTCCACCCACAAGTAAGCACACAAGTTCAAGGATACAACAGATGAATGTGTGGTGGGGAAGACTGTGCAGGAGGGAGGGCTAGGTACCTGCAACACTGAGACTGAGTCTGGGGGAGATGGCACCTACACAGAACTGGGACCGACTTCTTTGCAGGGTGTTTTGTCATTATTTTTCAGGGTGGTTTAAATTGACTATGAATGAGAGTGTAGGACAGAATATCAGATATGTATAGTTCTTAGCACAAAAACAGGGAGTGAAATAGTTAACACCAGAGTTGGTAATAATAAGATATTCAGTGCAGGTGGAATAAGGGAGAAATTAAAACATCCTAAATCAGGATTACGTTACATGTATGTCAATGTACTGATGAGTCTGGTAAATAAGATTAAGAGTTACACACACCGCTTACTATGTACAATTATGATGTGGTTATAACAGAGACCACATACAAGGATGGACAGGACTAGGTGTGAAATATTCCTGGATACAAGTGAATGTAATGTAAGGAAAGGCTTTGTTATACAGTGAGTAGTTAGGATCTGGAGTGCACTGCCTGTAAGTGTGGTGGAGGCTGGTTTATTGAGGGGTTCTAGAGCATATTAGATGATTATTTGGATATTAAAAAAATGTATGGGGTTACAGGGAGAAGGAAGGAAAATGGCACAAAGTCATAACACTCTGTTGGAAAGCCAGTGCAGCCATGATGGGCCCAATGATCTCCTTCTACGTTGTAACAATTCCATGATTGTAGCTGGTGAATAAATAAAGAGTGAATGCAATGATGTTTTCCTTCTGGGGTCAACAAACATTTTTATGAGCCCTGCGAAGTCATCTTCTGACTGGCATGTATTATTTTAGCTCACGAATGTTGTCTTCGGAGATGGCTGAAATTACTCCCCAAATTTCAAAACTTTTAGAGCAAAACATACTCTCTTCCTCAGCAGTGATGCTTGTTGGTTATTAATGTGCAAGTTCTGCCAAGTGATATTTAATGTTTTAAACACATTATTAACATTCCTTTAATTGTACACTTGCACCATTCAGCAGGTTGTAATTTCAAGATTTTAACCAAGGTATTTGGCCAGATAACACAGCGATGCTCTGTCCTGCATCAAGCTTGAATTGAGTTGAATATCCATTCATATGGATGAGGTCTGTCATGTCAAATGAGTCAGTTATTTCGCTTTGGAACCATTCTAGTTTCTTCTCAAGAAATAATGTTATTATCGAAGGACAATATTCTAATACTTGGAGAGCTGGATTTTTTTTTAAAAGAGTGTTTGATGTAAAGTATTGGCTTCTTTACAGATGGAATCAGTATTGCTTCCTTGTTTAACGATTGCTTCTGGTTCTTACTTATTCTTAGAAAATGCTGTACATTTTTGCAAAGAGACATTTTTATTCAGAGAAAGGTTCACTGGACCCACAATGTTTTCTTTACTTTCTCTCTACAGATATGCAATTTCTGGTTTTGTTTCAGATTTCCAAGCATCCGCAGTTCTTTGTTTTATTTTATTCTTGATGAGGAGGAGTCGGTGTTGGAGTTAAAAACCACACAACACCAGGTAATAGTCCAACAGGTTTATTTGGAAGCTTCCTGGTGTTGTGAGAATTTTATTATATTCTTGTACTAGTGCTGGACTGTTACTTTTGATTATGTCTTTTGTGAGACAGTGACGCTGAGGACTAAAAGTATTTAAGACTTTTTTCCTTGATTTATCATGGGACTGATTGGAGTGTTTGGATCTTTTGAAGTGAATAGGTTCTGGTAGAGTAAATTCGTCCTTGTATTTCCCAGATCTTTCAGTGTTTTTCCAAATCTAAGCTTTTAACGCAAACTGCATAGCCTTTCCAATGTAGGATCTTCCTTTAATTTTAAAAGAACTGAAAAAGATCAATCAGAAATTCCAATAACAATTCTATCTTTAATTAATTCTGGGTTTAATGCTCCAGTTACAAAAGATCTAGACAATATATAAAGATTGTCAATCCTTTTCCAAAGGACATCAGTGACCCCAGTGTGGTTCAAACAGAGGTGGCTCAGTGGTTAGCACTGCTGCCTCACAGCACCAGGGTCCCAGGTTTGATTCCAGCCTTTGGCGACTGTCTGTGTGGAGTTTGCACCTTCTCCCCATGTCTGCGTGGGTTTGCTCCGCTTTCCTCCCACAGTCCAAAGATGTGCAGCTCAAGTGAATTGGCCATGCTAAATTGCTCATAGTGTTAGGTGCATGAGTCAGAGGGGAAATGGGTCTGGGTGGGTTACTCTTCGGAGGGTCGGTGTGGACTTGCTGGGCCGAAGGGCCTGTTTGCACACTATCGACAATTGGAATCGAATCTAAATCTATGGGAGAAAGTGAGGACTGCAGATGCTGGAGATTAGATTCGAGAGTGCGGTGCTGGAAAAGCACAGCAGGTCAGGCAGCATCCGAGGAACAGGAAAATCGACGTTTCAGGCATAAGTTCTTCATGAGCCCTAAATCTCTCAAATTGTTTCTTCCATGCTGACCAATTTAATTCTGTATCTGTAACCTTGAATCTGTCTGGAAGTGCAAAAACATTCTCTAGTTTTTAAGTAAAATTAAATTGCTCATTTTAAATTCAGAAAGATTTTAATATTTAACGTTTTTAGTATTATTTAAATTCTGCTCTATCGCCAGCTTATCTTCTTTAAGTTTGAATTGTGGTTTCAATTGCATTCCTATGAAGGCTTTCAGAAAATTTCCAACTTTAAGAATTGTTTTTGGTAATTGTAATAAGCACATTAGTGTACCAGATGGATTTTTACAACAATCAACATTGTCTGCCATTAGGCTGGCTTTTAATTCAAGATTTTTCATTGAAATCAAATTTTACCATTTTCCATGCATTAGGCCTGGGTCTCAAGACTGCAATTCTAGTGACATTACCATTATGCCACTACCTTCCCATGCCAAGAGTTTGAAATTCTGGTTATCAATATTACACATGGTAAGAGACATTGGTAGTGCACGAAAGCTACTAAGCTAGCCCGAGTTACATCGCTGCTACAAGTACCAGGAAGGCTAACAGACTGGGACAACTACTAAAACTGACTAGCTCCTCCCAGTGAGGGTCATGTAAATCGCCATTGGTGGAGGTTTACAAAGTCTTCAGAGTTTACCCTTTCGACGGCCTTGTATCATCCCAGCTTTTGGATATTCATCATTGGCCTTTTCGTAATTGCTGTGTCAAAATTTTGGGAGTTTACACTGAGCAGTGTCTCTCTCAGTATCTTCATTACAGTGACTGAAATTCAAGAACAAGGTCTGCTGAACAATAGCCAGCAGCCAACCTTGTCCCAAGAATGGAATAGAAAGAATACAATCACATTCTGTTTAAGTACTGGTACATGACTATTGATATGGTGGCAGCACTTAAGGAGCATTTTCCAACTGTATCGAGTTGCCAGGGAGCAATACCACTTTCTCCACAACCCCTAAATTCTGGAATGGCTATCCAAAGTTCATGTGCATGTTGAGCACCATTTCCTGACCTTAGCATTTGATGAAAATCCAGCATGACTTTGTCCAGCTCTTTGGTTAATATTCTGTGAAAGTCAGACTCCCTCTTGACAATATTGCTTCAATATAGGACACAAGACAAAATTTGTCAAACATTGTGGTACTCATTACCAAAACCGCAGGGAGCCTGGCTTGGTTGGTTTTCAAACAGATTGCAGATTTGAATAGGATTTGGAATATGATTGCCACTCATCTCAGTGAGATGCTTCCTCTCTGCCCCCTGTGCAGCAAGTAGATTCCCTCTGATGTTTCCATAGGGAGGCAATTATAGAGACTGGTGACTGATTCTTATAAATGTAACATTGCACCAATAGAGAATGGAATAGGGGTGTTATTGAGTGAGGAAAGACCATTCAGCAGGGAGATGTTGTTGCAGAGGTAAGTGTCGGGGTGAGGATGGGTGGGAGACATTTGGTGTGAGTGTCAACAGTAAGGGGAAGAGTTTGGCAATGGGGGTGATGGGGTTAACTCATGGGGAGGGGTTTGTGTCCAGGAGGAGTCAGTGTAAGATTCAGGTTATTCATTGGGAATGTTGGCTGACACTCTGACACTGCACCACTTGATGTGTTGCCTTTTGGATGAGATGTATACAGAGGCCCTTCTGTTCTCTCCCTATTTGTGAACAATCACATGGCAAGAACCAGGAGTTATCCCTTAAGATGGGACGTTCTTCAGAGAGTCAGTACAGACTTGACAGACAGAATTGCCTCTATAGGGATTGTATGGATTCTATGAATCTATGTGGAAAATGACACTTGGTGCTAGATTTCTCTACTTGAGTAAAAGTGAAATATATTTGTTCTGAAGAAGGGTTATTGGACCCAAAACTTTAACTCAGCTTTCTCCACACAGATGCTGCCAGACTTGCTGAGCTTTTCCAGCAACTTATGTTCCTGCTTCTGATTTCCAGCATCCGCAGTTCTTTTTGGCTTTTTGAAATATTTAAGATTTGGGGTAAAAAGAGAGGCCTGTTTCACTGCACACATGAAGCAGGAGTTTGAGAGTCGGCAGCCTGTGCATTACAATCTGTAGCAAACCGGAAGTCGAGATCCCACAAGCTGGGATTCCGTGTGCGGTACTGAACACCATCCTGGAACACCAGTGCTGTTTGCCAGTCCCTTCATCAGTGTGTGACAATAAAGAGCAATCAGCAGTCAGGAAGGTCTGTTGGTGTTGGGTCTGTCGTGTTCCTGGGAACAGCAACAGACTGTTTTGTCTGGAGAGGTCTGACCAAGTCTGGAGAGTGACCACGTTGGCCAAGAGTAGACCTGGGTCGACCAAAAACTGCAGAAATGCGAAAGGCAGAAAATAAATCAATATCAGAGGGATCCCAATGGGACCTGCAGAGAAGGTAAAAACTAGCAGCTTTCATTTCTACTGAAAGAATTCTCTTCATTGGAGTAGACCATTCTGTCACACCTGTGCAGATGGAGGCCTCACTTTCTATTGATTAAAGTGACCGTGCTCTTGGAATTTATGAGTCAACGGATACAGAAGTGTCTATGTCCTCAGGTACCAACAGTTGAAACAGATTCTGAAATTCTTGGCCCCATCTGTTACTCAGTTATTTCCTGTGTATGCATATTATCATTGACTGTATCGTCAGTACAGAATCCTTACTGCTGTCTGTGTTTATTTTGGGGAGAAGAAAAATACATTTACGAGAAAGTACATCTCAGAAGGATCAACTTATAAAAATACAGAAGTGCTTAGTTCTTCCACTCTCGTTCTTAGTACTTCCTTGCTTTAATTACAAGTCTTCTGATGTGGTAACTGCCTCTAGCAATGAAGAATGGGCGGAAATAATAGACTAATAATGCCTCAGCTTGAGAAAAGACTGGCATGGAGTTGGGCCTTATGGGAGATTGCTGGGGGTAAAGTACATGCAAGGTGATGCTTAATGACGTGATGCCATTTGCAGAACTTGTTCATTATGAGTGAAAATTTATAAACAGGAAAAAGAACTCAACATACAGATTAATATTTGTTAAAATTAATAATTGGAAATTTTTGAGATCAGGAGGTTAGATGTTTCTGAGTTCTTAGCACGTTCGTGTTGTGTATCTATGCTCCACACAAAAGGTTAAGTCAAAAGGTAAGAGCTCAAGGTGCTAGAGGTAGTATATTTTCATGGATAGAGAATTGGCTGATGGGTAAGAAACAGCAAGTGGGGATCGGGAGTTAATTTTCAGGGTGACCTGTAGCCAGTGACATTCCACAGGGATCAGTGTGAGGATCCTAACTGCTTACAATATGTATTAACGATTCAGAGGGAGGTAGTGAATGTACTGTAGCTAACTTTGCAGATAGCACAAAAATATATGTGCTGAAAATGTGTTGCTGGAAAAGCGCAGCAGGTCAGGCAGCATCCAAGGAACAGGAAATTCGACGTTTCGGGCATAAGCCCTTCATCAGGAATGTGATGAAAATATACGTGGAAAGGCAAGTTGCAAGAGGGAAATAAAGATGGCCAGAGAGATATTGGTAGGTTACATGGCAAATGGACTATAACGTAGGAACTGTGAAGTTCCTCATTTTAGAAGGGAGAGTTAAAGAACAGAGTATTATTTAAATGGAGAACAACTGCAGAAGGTTGCAACACAAAGGGACTGTGCATGAAACACGGAAACACAGAAAACTAGTGGACAGGTGATCAAGGCGGCTAATGGAATTCTGGCATTTTTTTCAAGGAGGTTGGAGTATAAGAGAAGGGAAGTCTTATTGTAATGTATGTAACCTATCAATATCTCTGTCAATCTTTATATCCCTCTCACAACTTGCCTTTCCACCTATATTTTTGTGCCAACTGCAAAGTTGGCTATAATACATTCATTTCCTCCCTCTGAATCGTTAATGTATATTGTAAGCAGTTAGGATCCTAACACTGATCCCTGTGGAATGTCACAGGTTACAGGTCACCAACCTGGAAATTAACTCCCGGTCCCCACTTGTTTCCATCAGCCAATTCTCTATCCATGAAAATATACTACTCCAGCACCGTGGTCTCTTACCTTATGACTTAACCTTTTGTGTGGAGCAGAGATACACAACATGAAGAACATGCCAAGGTGCTGGGGAGACCACATCGAAATTAATTGAATTGAGTTGAATTTATTGTCACGTGTACCGAGGCACAGTGAAAAGCTTTGTCTTACAAGCCATACAGGCAGAGTTCACATAGTTAAGTAGCATAGATAGTAAATAATAGGTAAACAGCAGCAAAAACAAAAGACACGGGTGCAGGCGAATGTTAAGAGTTTGAGAGTCCATTCAGTATTCTAACAACAGTAGGGTAGAAACTGTTCCAAAACCGGCTGGTGCGTGTGTCCAGGCTTCTGTACCTTCACCCCAATGGTAGAGTTTGTAGAAAAACATTGCCAGAGTGGGATGGATCTTTGAGAATGCTGGTGGCCTTTCCCTGACAGCGGGCCTGGTAGATGGATTCTATAGATGGGAGGTTGGTCTTTGTGATTGTCCGGGCCGAGTTCACCACTCTCTGTAACCGTCTCCAATCTTGAATGATACAGTTGCCGTATCAAAGTTAAAAATCACACAACACCAGGTTATAGTCCAACAGATTTAATTGGAAGCACACTAGCTTTCGGAGCGACGCTCCTTCATCAGGTGATTGCGGAGGGCTCGATCATAAAACAGAATTTATAGCAATCGAGCCCTCCACAATCACCTGATGAAGGAGCGTCACTCTGAAAGCTAGTGTGCTTCCAATTAAATCTGTTGGACTATAACCTGGTGTTGCGTGATTTTTAACTTTGTACACCCCAGTCCAATACCAGCATCTCCAAATCGTTGCCATATCAGGTAGTGATACATCCAGACAGAATGGTCTTGATGGCGCACCTATAAAGGTTGGCAAGGGTATTCACCATCATGCCAAATTTCCTCAGCTGTCTGAGGAAGAAGAGACGTTGTTGGGCCTTTGTAACCAGTGCGTCCACATGAAGCGTCCAAGAAAACTTGTTGTGGATGACCACTCCCAGGAGCTCGACGCACTCCACTCATTCCACCTCTGTGCTGTTAATGTGTAGGGGAGCATAAGTAACATCCCGCCGAAAGTTAATAAGGAGTTCTTTGGTTTTGCCGGCATTGGGAGCTAGGTTGCTCTCAGTGCACCATTTTTCCAGGTGTAGTCTATCTGTAGTCTATTTCGTCACCATCTGAGATTCAACCAACTGTGGTGGTGTCATCAGCAAACAGGTAAATAGCATTAGTCTATAGTAGGGGGTTACAGTGAGTACAATAGGGGGCTGAGTATGCACCGCTGGGGGGGCTCCAGTGTTGACTGTTAGTGAGGATGAAATATTGTCCCCAATCTTCACTGATTGTGGCCTGTGGGTCAGGAAACTGAGGATCCAGTTGCAGAGAATGGGGTTTAGTCCGAGATCACTAAGTTTAGTAATCAGTTTCAGGAGGATAATAGTTCAGCTGACTACAGTTCAGCCTTCAATGAGTAAGAGTCAAGATGTTCTAGGGAGGAGTAACGGGCAAGAAATATGGCATCTGACATGGATCTGTTGGTCCAATAGGAAAATTGGAGTGGGTCAAGAGTAGTGGGGAGGCTGGAGTTGATTAATGCCATGACCAACCTTTCAAAGCACTTCATGACCACCGAAGTTAGGGCCACTGGGCGATAATCATTGAGACACGCTGCATGAGCCTTCTTAGACACAGGGATGATGTTGGTCCTCTTGATACAGGCAGAGACAGTGACCTGCTGCAGGGAAAGGTTGATGCTGTCCGTGAAGACCTCTGCCAGTTCGTCTGCGCATGCTCGGAGTACATGGCCTGATAATCCGTCTGGTCCCATTGATTTCCTTGGATTCACACGAAGGAAAACTGATCTGACCTCTGACGCAGTGACTGTTGGGATAGGTTTGTCAGGACTTGTTGGAACAGGTGTTACCTCTCCCCCGAAATTCTGCTCCAAGTGATCACAGAAGGCGTTGAGACGATCTGGGAGGGATGTGTCATCATCTGCTATCTTGCACTGTCTCTTTTTAGAACCTGCGATGTCATTCAGTCCTGGCCATAGTCGCTGGATGTCTGTCTGGGTCTCTAGTTTGGATCGGTATTGGTCCTTGGCTGTCTTAATGGCTCTATGAAGGTCTTACTTGGATTCCTTATGTTTGAGCGGGTCTCCTGATCTGAAGGCCTCATGCCTGATTTTTAGCAGGTTCTGTATGTCCTGATTCATCCAGGGTTACATCTGGAGTACTGAGAGCAGTTTTAGTCCCCTTATTTAAGGGAGGATATTGGAGACAGTTTGGAAATGGTTCACTAGAATAATCTCTGGTACAGTGGGACAGTCGAATGAGCAAAGACTAAACAGGTTGGGACAGTGCTCATTGGAGTTTAGAAGAATGAGAGGTGGTCTCACTGAAACATACAGGATTCTTAAGAGGTTAGACAGGATGTTTCTCCTTCTGGCAGAGTCTAGGACCAGTTTCAGAATAAAGGGGTGCCAATTTAAGACTGAGGTAAGGAGAAATTTCTTCTCTCAGTGAGTTGAGTGTCTTTGGAACTCTTGCCAATGAGAGCTGTGGGGACAGAGTCCTTGTGTACATTTAAGACTGAGATAGATGGATTCTTGGTCAGCAGGGAATGAAGAGTTATGAGGGTAAAGGCAGAAGATGGACATGTTGGATCAGCCATGATTCTACTGAATGGTGGAGCAGGCTCAAGGGCCCAAATAACTTACCCTGTTCCTTTCTCCCATGATCTTATGGTCTTATAGCATTGGATCAGAACACTGCACTTCCTTTCACTGTGGGAGAAAAATGTCAGGGACTGGAAATATTGGGTGGATTCAGTACTAAGGGAATCCTAGACATTATACACAAAATGTCCTGTCCCTCCAGCATTTCCTTTCCCAGTCATCTCTACAATCTTTCCCCTCCCATTTTACCCTACCTTACTCATCTTGCTTCCCATTGTTCAACTCCATGCCCCTCACTTTATCATTCCCACCCATTCTTCCATCTCCTGTTCTTTTCCATTCCTCTTTCCCTCCTTATCCTTCTTCCAGGCCTATCCTATCTTCTTTCCTTTCCTTGACTCCTGGACCCTCGTTCTCTTATCATATTTCTCCTATCTATTCCCTACCCTCACTGCCACCTTTCTCTTCCTCATTCTTACATGCATTCTCCTCTTAAAAAATATACAAACTGGGAAGCTTCATCCTCTACCTACTGAGTCAACTGGGCCTGCAAGATAAACCAAAGTTAGTTTTGGATTGGTGTACAAAAGTTACCAATCCGAATCTATTGATCAAGGAACAGTACTGATGCACTTGCCTTGCATGGACTCTTTGGACCACTGGCTCACAAAGTGGTCCTGAGTGTAAAAGTAGTGCACAAGGGCCTTCCAGATGGTCTGGAGGCTGATCCAAATTACTGGTCACTGAGGCTAATACAAGACGGAAGGTTTGACAGACTCTTGACTTCACATATGGTCCAAATACCCCGGATTATCCAAGACAGCTCTGAAACATTTGCTGCCATTCCCTACAGCGTGCCACTGCAAAATAAAATGTTCTACGCTTGTGGGATTGAAAACAAGAAATAGGGAATGTTGAACGTGGAGCCCGACAACAGGCTGAAGCTCCTCAGGCCTGGAGCAACATTTACTCATTAGTATCTCACCAAAAGCAGCAGCGCCCTTCCCTTTCATTCTAATAGGTTTTCCTTGCATTCACATATGAAAGCAGGTGAGATGGGATCAATAGCTAATCTGCAGGGTCTCTTGCACTACTTCATTAGTGTGTGTGGACAAAAACATTTGAGAACCACTGCTTTGTAGGGCTGAAGCTTAGCTGCAGACAACTAGGGACCAATTGACAGTGCTTTCTGGTCTAAATGTAGGAGTTTTGGAGGTTGGATTAGTTCCAGGCACTTGAATATTGTTGAATAACCTTGCTTCCAGTATATTATATGAATTGTAGGAGCATGATCTAAAAAGGTGGACTAGAGATCAATCTGACTGCATAAGTCTCAAACTTTACGAAACAGTTGGCAGTTCTTATTTGTGGAAAGCGAGGGAAAAAAAAAGACTTGAAAAACAGTGCCAGTTTTGATTACACATAGAGAAAATGACGTGGATTGGCATGACCCACTGTATTTCCATATCAAATAGCAATGATCCGGTGTAAGATTCCTTTCTGTCAGATGTTAAGGGCTATCACCATGTTACTTCTGGCACCGAATTGCAGGAACCTTTGTTGCTAACAAGTAAAAGGCGGGGAAAAGGGGGGATTCATCTCCAGACAATATACAACCAAGTATGAGCCTTGTAAATTTGCAATGTTTTCAGACTCAGTGCATGGGGAACCAGCACCACGAGTGAATGGTTTGAGGTTCTGGCCTGTGATCTACTCTTTGCTGTTCACTGATATTGTGCACTTGGTTGCTGGAGACAAGGCTCCCAATCAGACTATCAAACTTTATTTTCAACATGATGCTGTCGAAAGGTCCATTCATCAATGCTGCTCTGACAGCATGGAACCCAGTCTATCAGGCATGTGGATCCCAGAATCAGAACTTAGCTACACCCTACGCATCAGCCAAATGAGGGGCTGTGGTGAGAACACAATATAGCTTGCTGCTGCACCCTTTTTGTGTTACCGATTTTCAGCTACATTTTGCAATCTTCAAAATGCAAGGACAAGCGTGGAAGGATTTGGTTCTTTTTTTGCCGTGCTTGTTGAAGTAAATTGCTGGAGGGTAGCACCCGTTCTGAAACTGGAGCTCCAAGTTAGCATTCAGAGCTCACGCAGCCAAGTGGGGACAGAGCCAAGGTTACACCATCCTGCCTAAAGATCCGTCTGGTTTTGTGGGCCCATGCTGGATTCAAGCTATTGAACACGGGGCCCTAACAACAGGGCAGCCTTTCACCTGCTCACCACTGATGACCAGGTTGCAGCCTCTAACCTTACTTGAATTGGCCTAACGACAAACAATACTGAGACAGTGAAACTGTACAAAGCATTGCACAATTCTGTATTTCTTACTCTTCATTTAGTGCACATCTGCGGCTTGTCAGGGCGCCGTGCTTCCTCAGGGTTTCGGTCAGCTCCACGTACAGTCTGTCGGCAAATTGCAAAGGGATTCCTTCCCACACCAGGATTAGGACGATAACCACTGCCGTGTCACAGGAATGGCCAGCTCGCTCCCGTACCAGGCACAGCAACTTCTCTTCAACACAGCTTCGTCGAATCACCTGGAGTCAGTGATTTAAAAAACAAGACTGAATATTCAACCCTCCATCTTTCAGACGTTCATTTTAACTCATTATTCAGAAACATGAGTACAGGAGTAGCCATCCAGCCCCTCAAACCTATTCCCCCATTCAGTTGCATTTATATCTCACCTCCAACTACTGAGCTTTATTTCAACCTCTAACCATAAGCTTCAATTATCACTCCATTGCTTTTTTCCCTGAATTGGACACAATTTCAAACCAAATACATGATAGCTAAAAGCTGGGGAGTGGTGGCTGTTTTAAGGGGTTGGGGAAGTGCTGCATGTTGGAAATTTTTCCTCTACATCGAAAGGATCTGGAATGCATTGTCTGAAATGGTGGTGGAAGCAATATTAAAGACAACTTTCCAGATGAAATTGGATGCATGATTGCAAAGGAAGATTTGCTGATCTGTGGAGATGGGCAAGCAAGTGGGATGAATTTTTCAAAGAGGTAGAATTGACAGAATAGGCCGAATGGCTTTGTCCGGTGTTGTAACATTTTACAGTGATAATTCTCTTTTATGGTATTTAGCTCAGACAAACTTCCCAAGACTTTATAATCAGTAATTATTTAAATGAAGGCTTTTCAATGACTAAACACTTAAATTTTGTTTTGCATTTCAAATGCAGTAATGTTTCATATAAACAATATGCAGGGCAGCACAGTGGCTCAGTGGTTAGTGCTGCTGCCTCACAGCGCCAGAGACCCGGGTTCAATTCCAGCCTCGGGTGACCGTCGGTCTGGAGATCACACATTCTCTCCGTGTCTGCGTGGGTTTCCTCCGGGTGCTCCTGTTTCCTCCCACAGTTCAAAGATGTGCAGGTCAGGTGAATTGGCCAGGTTAAATTACCATAGTGTTAGGTGCATTAGTCAGAGGGAAATGGGTCGGGGTGGGTTACTCTTCGGAGGGTCAGTGTGGACTGGTTGAGCCTGTTTCCACACTGTAGGGAATCTAATCTAAGAAAGAATATTATGGGAATGGCAGTGAAGACTGAATTTAGACCACAGTCATATCAATGCCCATATCCATAGCTCATTTTATTGCAACATTTAAACAAGATTGATTTTGATGAAAATGTCCACACGGCAAAGTTCTGGTGGGGTACACAACAGCCTGGTCATTGACATCACAACAGGTGAGCTTCAATGCAGGGTATTACTCCTATACATCAATGGCTCAAGTACATTCGACTGTACAACCTCTAAAGTTGATGAATGTGAACTATTAGCACAATGCAGAATCCAAGACAACAGTGAAAAGAAACAATAGGATGAGGTTATTTTCCCTGGGCCCTTGGAAGCTGAGGTTTATTATTGAGGTTTATAAAATAATGAGGGGCCTAGATAGGGTGAATTGCCAAGGTCTTTTTCCCTCGGGTAGGGGATTCCAGAACTATAGGGCACAGGTATAAAGTGAGTAGGAAAATATTTAAAAGAGACTTAAGGGACAACTTTTTCACATAGAGGGTGACGCTTTTTGATAACAGCTACCAGAGGAAGTAGTGAAGGCTGGTACAAACACAGCATTTTAAAAGCATCTGGATGGGTATATGAAAAGGAAGAGTTTAGAGGGACATGGGCCCATTGCTGGCAATTGGAGCTGGATTAACTTAGGACATCTGGTCGATAAAGTTGAGTTGGACTGAAGGGTGTGTTGTACATTTCTAGGACTCTCTGACCAGAAAGGCAGAACTGCTACATCCTGAAGGGTGGATCTAAGGAAGTTGTTTAAATAACCACCCCAACAAAACCTACAACTCCTGGCAATTAAATGTAGTTAACAGAGCTGGGCAGAGGCTGGATATGTGGTAATCAGTGACTTTCCTACAAATCATTTAAAGATACAGCAATACCTGGAGTAAAATTATAAACTCAGCATTCATCCATATTGGTGCAACTTAAGAAACTCAACTGAAACCCACAGCCGTTAATTTTATCCACATTCTAACAGCAATCCATGATATTTCCCTGGAAATCTGTTTGCCTACACATGTGCAGTTGAATGAGAGAGTCGCTATTTGGTTTCTCCAGAAGCTGTACCACATAAAATTAGCTGTGTCAGAATCTCAATGTTGAAACAAATGGAAGTATGAATTCCAGCACATCCAAATGCAGACTACTCTCCAAATATAAAATGGGATCCTTGTCCATTCTTGTGTAATCATGGAAACACCCTGTCAACTTTGTGCTAATTAATAATAATGGCGAATCATTAATAATTGCGAAACAACCTCTCTGCCACTCAACATTAGCTTTAAATAACCATTTATTTCTTCAGATATTAGTCATTGTTGGAAAGTATAAAAACAAATACATTCTTAAAATGCTTTCCTTTCCTTTTGATCTCTCTTTCCCAATGTAATTTCAGCTGCCACCACCCTTCCCCCCTTCTCCTTTGGTGCTCTCGATACCTGATTCAACACTGAACATGGAATAGAGAAATAAAGAACAGTACAGCACAGTGCAGGCCTTTCAATGTTGTGCAAACCTTTTATCCTACTCTAAGATCAAACCTTTCATTGTACAATGTGCCTATCTAAGAATCACTTAAATGTCTCTAATGTATTTGACTTTACTACTAGTGTTGATACCCCCCACTCTCTGTGTAAAGAACATACCTCTGACATCTCCTCTAAATCTTCCTCCAATCATCTTAAAATTATGCCGCCTCATGGTAGTCATTTCCGCCCTGGGAAAAGGTCTCTGGCTATCCACTCTATCTATGCCTCCCATCATCTTGTACACCTCCATTAAGTCACACCTCATCCTTCTTCGCTCCAATGAGAAAAGCCCTAGCTCCCTCAAAGTTTCTTCATAAGACATGCCCTCCAGTGCAGGTAGTATCCTGGTAAACCTCCTCTGCACCCTCTCTAAAGCTTCCACATCCTTCCAATAATGAGGCGACCAGAACCAAACACAATTTTCCAACTGTGGTCTAACCAGGACTCTGTAGATTCTTAAGATGTATAATTTGTTTGCCCTGCTCAGGTGTCTTTTGGACAATGCTGCACATTTTGGATAGTTGACTGACAAAGACTTCTAGTCTAAACTCCAATAAAGTTTATGAACAAATGCAATTGTAATAAATAGCTATCAGCATTTATTTGCATCTGACCATGAAATACAGTCTCTTAATTAAAAACCGAGTACAAACAGTGGAAGCAGCATCGTCCTGACACAAGTTGAAAATGTTGGGTGCATAACATAATTGAAGAACTCACCCATTTTGCAATAGGACATCCTTGACTGCTTTTGCCTTCTTTCCCTGTGTAAATAATTTTCTCTATTCTGATAGCACTGCCTTTCTCACTCAACCTAGGGAAGAAAAGCATTATTCCAAAGATTAGCCAAGGTAACCCAATTAGCAACATGTTTTACCCATTTGATTTCCAATCTGTTTTTGAAGATAATCGACTCTATCCACATGAGTCTGGAGTATACAGGTACCAAAACAACACGGAGTTCTTAGTAGAGTTGGAGTCACTACAACAGAAGACTGCGGATTGAAGCCCCACGTATTTCATTATCCCAGAGTTGTTTTAAATACAGTAAATGGAGGGCATAAATATGCAAACCAAATAGAGGCACAGCAACCAACTCTTCATGGAATTCAACTCAAAGTGAGGCTCAAGATCCAACATGGTCCAACCTCACATTTTAGTGGCATTGTATTATCATTTCATATCCGAAGACAGCACTGCAATAAGCATTAGCTGATGACCTGCAGGCTTAAAAATAGAATCTCTCTGATTAATTAGGATTCAGTATAGTTACCTTTACGTTCTGAGTGTATACTGTTGGCCATCAACTAGTGAGAAAGATATAGAGGAGTATAGAGGAGGTACAAAGATGTGTGGGTTAGGTGAATTGGCCATGCTAAATTGCCCATAACATTAGGTGCATTAGTTAGGGGGAATGGGCCTGGATGGGTTACTCTTCGGAGGGCCGGTATGGACTAGTTGGGCCGAAGGGCCTGTTTCCACACTGTAGGGAATCTAATCTAATAAAAATAAATTAGCAAGGCAATTAAAGAGGGATCCAAATACTCTACAGAAGTGATAATGGGAGCATATTGATTATCCACAGACTTGAATAGTGATAGAGTAAAGGGGCATGAGGTGAAAGTGACACTGAAATGAGTGAGAATTTTCTTCAGCAGGATGTTCCAGCCCAATGAGGAAAGAGGCATTGCTGAATCGCAGTCTGAGTAAAGTAGTGAGTCAAGGGAATTAACCATCAGTAGGTGAACTCTGGCTGAAGCATCGTAAGGTTGAGGTTAACAATGGAAAAACACCAGGAGCAATCTGGAGGAAATAAGCTTAATTTGAGAAGGACCAAAGTGAGAATATATCTGTACTGGAATTAGAATCAATTATTGGCAGACTAAACTAGGACAGACATTGGGATGCTTCTATACAGGAAATGGTTCGGGACCAATGCGGGAAAGCTAGAATAAGCAAAAGCCCAAGTTTTCCAGCTGAGGGAAGTGATTGACAGTAAGGTGAAATAGTAAGAGGAGAGTATGATCTGTCAGGTCAATAATACAAGTGAGAACCAGGCTGAAACTGAAAGATCAGGTGGGAATAAAAGGAACAAAGCGAGAGATTGAAAAGGTGGGAATCCAAAAGTCTCCCATCCCCACAAAAATTGTAAAAGGGGACCTGTATGTGAAAGCAGGGGGCAAGGTTGAGGTATTAAGTTAATAGGTTAATTCTGTCTTTACAAAGGGTGAAGAGGTTACCAAAAGTATAGTAAAAAAAATCATACTGAAAAGATGAAAAGGAGAAATTAGAGATATTGAACGCACTTAAGTTGATAAGTCACTTGGACCGAATCAGATACATTTGCAAAGTAAGTGTGGAAATTGCAGCAATATGAGCCATAATCTTCCTATCCTTCTTAGATACAAGAGTGGTGCCCAGTCAGATAGGTTAGTCAGATTAAAATTGGTGGTAGAAAAGCCTTTCAACCACAATAATCCAGGGCAAAATCAAAAGGCAAACAGAATTCTGGCAGCTGGGAATCTGAAATAAGGTGGCAAAAAGTTGCAAAAACTCAGCAGGTCAGGCAACATTTGTAGAGAGAAATAGAGTCAACACTTCAGATCAAAAACTGAAGAAGTGCAAATGTTTTTAAGTGAGTGGAAGGGAGACTGGGCAGGAAGAACAAAAGGGTGAACAACAGAGTAGGTTAAATAATGAGATTTTTATGTTGTACTAGCCAAAAAGAATGCAAATGCATATTGTGAAGAAACAAAGGTTTTGTCCGAATGAGGCGTGAATGTTTACATAAAAAGCCATCTGAACGCACCAAGGGTCAAAGAAAGAAGCAAGTTGATCAGCCCAAGAAAAATATTTTTAAAATGCCCTGCTACCAAATGGGGTAATTTGCTTACACAAGAAATGTTCGCCTTAAACCCAGAAATTGCTGATGACAGTAATTCATTGACACATCCAGCCTTGCACTTATCCATTCAGAGACAAAAATGTGAAAGAACGACCAATCACCAGCCAAGTTTACTTGTTCTTGTGTTTCATTATTATTCCGTTGACTCATCCAGCTCACAGTAACAGTTCCCATGCCCTTTCCATTCATAACTGGAACATGTAAAGTGAGTCAATCCTTTTTACAGAGACCTTCAGCTCTTTCCAAGTTAGTTCCTCTCTCAAAACGTAAACACTTCAAGCCAAGTAAAAACAAAAGATGACAGCACAGACTTCACTCAAAAATTAACGATTGCTGAAAAGGCTTGTGGCTTTGCAGGGATGAAATCTGAGCAGTCAAACTGACTTCCAGGTGCACGCTGTGCATTCAACCAGTAACTGGGCACGCCAGCCACATTTCACACTGGCAGTCACAAGCATTCAGCTTTAATGCTGTAGGAAACCCCTCCAGCCAATTTAGCAAGTGCTTCCTTCCCAAAGATATGTGCACGGCATTTATATAAATGTTACACAGAGGCCCAGAGATATACAGGGGCTAGAGTTTTGGTTCTCTGTTGTGACAATGCCCCATAATTATCTCACTTTATCAACATAGTTCCTAATCTTGACAAGGTGCCAATCCCTTACTTTGGTTTCCTGTCATGCAGGTGGTGTTCTGGAGGAGGCTTCACCCCAAGGGAGGAACCTGGAACTGAGCAACAGGTAGCATGGAAATGTTTGGGGCTCAGGTCTTGGTGGGACACAAGGTTTGGTCGCATCCTGGGATGTTAGAGGAGGGGTAGGCAGCCTTGTCAAATCCAAGAAGGGGAGTCCAATCACAGGGAGGGGCTAGGGCCCTTTGGAGAGAGTCTGATCTTGATGGGCTGAGGATGGTCAATCCTCAGGGATGGAGTTGGGGTTGCATCAATGATCCCAGATATACCTGCTATTGGAAGTAGCAGATTGTCCACTCTGAGTAGGTCTGATTGTAGATGGCTAGTAGGCAGGGTGGCTTGATGGGCAAGAAAGCAGTATCGCTTGCTCTTCCTGACTGTGAAGCAGTGCTGGAAAAACAACTGATCTTTTTCATGAAGCTGCCTTCGCCTCCCGAGTTGTCAGATTTCCCTTTAGTGCACTGATAACCCACTGCTGGCTAATTCCTCCCTAAGGTCTGATTATGTTAAAGCAATCCAACAGCAGTTTCAAGCAGCTGCTCAGGACTTTGCTCAGCTCTCAGTCAAGTTTGCTTTGTCTCTCTACAGTTTTCTATCCAAAATTCTTTTGATAGGAAATGGGGTGGCACAGTGGTTGAGTGGTTAGCACTGCTGTCTCACAGCACCAAGGACCCAGGTTCAATTTCAGCCTTAGGTGGCTGTCTGTGTGGAGTTGGAACATTCCCCCCGTATCTGTGTGGGTTTCCTTCAGATGCACCAGTTTCCTCCTACAATCCAAAGATGAGCAGGTTAGGTGGATTGGCCACGCTAAATTGCCTGTGGTATCCAGGGATGTGCAGACTAGGTGGGTTAGCCACGTGAAACGGAGGGTTGAGGGATGCAGGGGTAAGTCTGAGTCTGGGCGGGATGCTCTTTGATTGGTCAGTGTGGACTGAATGGGCCAAACGGCCTGCTTCCACACTGTCGGGGTTCTATGATTCTAGTCATGTTTAGACTAGATTAGATTACTTACAGTGTGGAAACAGGCCCTTCGGCCCAACAAGTCCAGACCAACCCACCGAAGCGCAACCCACCCAGACCCATTCCCCTACATTTACCCTTTCACCTAACACTACGGTAATTTAGCATGGCCAATTCACCTAACCTGCACATTTTTGGACTGTGGGAGGAAACCGGGGCACCCGGAGGAAACCCACGCAGACACTGTGCGGAGTTTGCACATGCGTCCCCGTCAGTCGCCTGAGGTGGGAATTGAACTCTGGCGCTGTGAAGCAGCAGTGCTAACCACTGTGCCACCATGCCACCCACCAACTGGTTTAGGTTTTCAGAAGTCATCAAACTACAGGACCCTGTGGGAATACTGAATTGCTGTTCACATTAATTTATACTTATTAAGGCTAATTGCTGTTGGTGTTCTAATTTCTGGCTCATTCACACTGAGGCAATAACTCTAAAACCAGCCATTCATTATTTAATCTATCCAGCCTTTCTCACAGAATTCAAACCGCCAAATATTTTGGGACAGCTCAATGGTTAGTATTGCTACGTCACAGCACCAGGGACCCAGGCTCGATTTCAGCCTTGGGTGACTCTCTGTGTGGAGTTTGAACATTCTCTCGTGTCTGTGTAGATTTCTTCCCACAATCCAAAGTTAAGCAGGTTAGGTAGATGTTAAATTGCCCATTGTGTTCATGGATTGCAGGTTTACAGGGATAGGGTGGGCAATTGGTCTCGGCAGAATGTTTTCAGGGGAGATCAGTGCAGGCTTCATGCACTGAACGGCCTCTTTCTACACTGTAGGAATTCTATAGATAAAAAAGAAAAGCCTAAGTAGAACTGGGGGTTTTTGATTTCAAAGCTGAATGTTTAGCCCATGTGCCTGAGTTAAGATGTTTCATCAATTCACAAAATTATATATTCCATTACAAAATTTCATTTAATCATCCACAGGATTTGGTGTTGGATATTGGTAAAAACAATGACTGCAGATGCTGGAAATCAGATTATGGATTAGAGTGGTGCTGGAAAAGCACAGCAGTTCAGGCAGCATCTGAGGAGCAGGAAAATCGACGTTTCGGGCAAAAGCCCTTCACCAGGAATACAGGCAGAGTGCCTGAATGGTGGAGAGATAAATGAGAGGAGGGTGGGGGTGGGGAGAAAGTAGCATAGAGTACAATAGGTGAGTGGGGGTGGGGATGAAGGTGATAGGTCAGGGAGGAGGGCGGGGAAGGTAGCAAAGAGTACAGTGGGTGGACGGGGGTGGGATGAAGGTGATAGGTCAGAGAGGAGGGTGGAGTGGATAGGTGGAAAAGAAGATAGGACAGGTCATGGGGACAGTGCTGAACTGGAAGTTTGGAACTGGGGTGAGGTGGGGGAAGGGGAAATGAGGAAACTGTTGAAGACCACATTGATGCCCTGGGATTGAAATGTTCCGAGGCGGAAGATGAAATGCTGTTTGTTGAGAATATGAATTCTCCTGAGGATGTAGTACAGAAGGGGTCCTTTGCATATTGGTATTGGAAGAGCCAGCATTTATTTCCCATCCCTAACTGCTCTTGAGCAGGTGGAGTGAGCCGCTTTCTTGAACTTCTGCAGTCCACGTGGTGTAGATATTCCATATTGCTGGTAGAGAGGGTTTTCCAGGATGTTGACTAATGGCAGTGAAGGAACATGGATATTGTACCAGCTTAGATGGGAATTCATGGCCAATGGTACTGCATTTGTCCTTCTGGGCAGTAGAAGTCACAGGTTTAACAGGTACTGTTGAAGGACCCTCAGAGTTGTTTCTGTGCACCTTGCAGAGGGTACATACCACTGCCACTCTACACTGCTGATGGATGAGGCAAATGGTTAACATGATGCCATTCGAATAGGCTGCTTTGTCCAGGATACTGTTGAGTTTCTTGAGTGAGATTAAGTGGAAAGTATTCACACCCATTCCTGCCTCGTGGATCATGGACAAGCTTTGGGAAATCAGGAAGTGAGTTACTTTTTTCAGAATTCCTAATCTCTGATTTACACTTGCAGCTCTCGTACACGCAGCTGGTCCAGTTAAAGTTTCTAGTCAATGGTGACTCTCCCTCAACTCCCAGATATGGATACTGGGGATGGAGTAATGGTGTCATTGAATATCAAGAGGAGTTGGTTCGATGACCTCTTGTCCTAGTCCTAGTCTGGCAATTTTGTACTTAACATTCATTTGTAGGTATATACAACTTAGGAACAGAAATAGGTCACTCAAACCTGCTCCGCCATTCAATAACACCATGGCTGATCGGATTACCCCAGTTCCTGACCACACACCAATAACCTTTCAACATTGTGCTTCTCGAGAGGATTCAAAGACTTTCACAGGATTTTCACAAGGAGAGATCCAAAGACTCAAAACACGTTTTTCTCTGAGAAAAGAAATTCTCTTAACATCTGTCTTAAATAGATGGTCCTTTATTTTTAAACAGTGACTACTCTAACTTCTCCCACAAGGATATAAAATATAAAATATCCTTGCCACATCTACCCTGTCAACACCCCTCAGGATCTTATGTTCCACCTCTCAACTCCAGGCATTAACCTGCTGGCCAGACTGTTAGCCTGTGGTTCAGAATAACACCGAAAGTTCAGAGTGTGATCCTTGAAAGAGTTGAAATTGACTTGGGGGCCTGCTTCCTTGCCAAGTCCCACAGTAAAACTGCAGTGCAAATTGTGGTTTAGAGACACACTATCTACCGCATTTCCCAAAGAAACTGCATGTCTGGGACTGAGATGATTGATCTTCAATGACCACAGATATCAAAAATTTAAATATTATAAGTTTTACTTGAGACTGTACCTGTTTTCCATCAACTCTCGAATTTCTGCTACATTACGGCCTGCACCAAGGTGTGTATAGTAAGGACCTTCATCTTTTTCACTGATTTGTTCTGTTAATGCAAAGAAATTATGAGATTACATCTTTATTATGGTGACGCTGATAAGACATTGCCCGATTTATCAGCAAAATATAGATAACAAAGAAATCATTAATCACCTGAATCAATTAAAAAAAAGCAATCACTAGAAATAATTTTACAGGTTGAATCCAACTAACAAGAGAAACAAGATAAAAAAGACTGCAGCTTTACAGTCCTTGGTTTAGGTTCTAGCTTTGCCTCAATTATCAAAATTGTTAATTGTCAATGATTTGGGCTCAGACACTAACCTCATGCACTATTAGAACGTATAGTCCAGGACAAATTGAGATCCGATAAAAAGTCATTGGCTTGAAATGCCTTTCAGAATTTTATGCAGAGGCTTTGAAGTTTCCCTCACTCAAAATGTCAGGAGTTAGCTCACATCTACCTGACAAAAAGTGCTGTTCGGCCATTAATTGGCTCAGAGTGGGACTTCCATCCCATCAGGGAGGAGATCAAACCTCTCAGAGCTTCTAGAATCTGTGGACACTGCTCGAACTATAGGCAATTCCTGAGGAACAGCTGCCTCGGGCATGGACTTTTAAATAAGTTCAGAATTCCACCGGATACAGGCTGACAGGATTGTCACGGTAACCTCCATCATGTGCCCAATTTTACATAGGCTCACCACTCCTCCCTGGAGATGACTTAATATTCCACCTGATAATTGTGTTTCTCTCTCCCCAGATGCTGCCAGACCTGCTAAGCATTTCCAACATTTTCTGATTCCCAGAATCTGCTGGCTTTTATTTCGTAATAAATAGAGGCTCCAAGTTTCGTCTCAGGCAGGCACAACAGCATGGACTGAAGGAAAGAAGTGCAAGGATAGTTTGCACTGTGTCTTTAGGAACAGATTACTGGATGACTTATCTCATTGCTGTGGGATCTTGCTGTGTGCAAATTATCTGCTATGTTGACTGCACACCCAGAGTAATTCGCTGTTGTGAAGCACTTTGGGGCATCCTGAGATGATGGTAGACAGTGGGTACACATGTAAACAATTCATGTCTAACTATAGTCAATTTAAAAATACAGGGGTACATAACTCGAATATGACTTATATATAATTGAGAGGTGCAATTTTTAAAAAGTAGTGTTTCCAATCTCATCAGTAACTTACTGTGTTCTCACTACTGCTCTCAGTTAAAGGGATACTGTATATATGTTGACACACATGCGTCAAATTTACTTTGTGGTTTCTCTAATACAGCAAATAAAAGGCATTTAAAGATCATGCAAGGCATTAAAACCTTTTCTCATGTTGTAATGCTTGGATAAAAGCCAGAGTCCCAAAACCCTGTTTCATTTATACTGTTGCCAAAAGTCATTCCTGGCGCTAAGTCAGACGAGCAATACTCTCCTGCTTACACTCAAAACTCTAACATGACCTTGGCAACAAGAAATATCAGCAATTTAACTCCATGCCTAAGTCATTTGTTAATTAGAAATTCCATCCAAATTTAATTAAGAGCCTCAATGGCAACATTAGGCACCGCATCAGACGCTCTGAAATGAACTGATCGAAGCTGTAAGTTGCATGCATTTAGAAACTCCTCTATATTTTTTTCTTTGGACTTTCCCCAATGAGTGAAGTGGCTACACGGACAGAAACCAGCCACACTTCTTGGGTTTAATACTACAGGTTAGGGCCCCCGCTCAGAGACAGGGGAAAGTGACTGAGTGAGGTAGGTAACACTGGAGGAGCCTTGGCCCTTGCACTTATCCTATCATTTGCAGCCTAAGTGGTTGGGAGCAAGAAGTACTTGGAGGATGAGCAAACCAACTACAGCACTGCTTATTCAGAGACCATTCCACTGGGGGACTGAAAAAGAATGCTATAGGAGTTTGATACTATTTTCTGTACCCAAGCGCGAGAGTCCTGAAAGTTGTTTTGTCCATCCAAGTCCAGTTTTAAGGAGATCTCCTCAAGGTTTAAAAGGAAGCCTTAGTGGGTGAGAAATGGCCAGTAGTCCTTGTAGGAACCAAAGACATTGGAATTAGAAAGGGGTTGTGCTAAGGGAGTATGAGCAGCCCAGTGCTAAACTACAAAGGAGAATCACAAGGTGTTAATCTTTAGATTATCACCTTTGAGCAACAAGCAAATTTAGCACTGGGTCAATAATAGAGTTGTCTGTGTGGGAGAAATAGGTTTCAATAAATGGGCCATTGGGGAAAGAGAGAGTTGTACCATGGGGATGGCCATTGTCTAAACCAGTGCCTTGGCAAATCATATAAATAGGGCTATACAGGACTTTCAGATAAATAGTTGGGGTGGGGGTGGGGGAAGAGGGTAAAGGTGAATAAATTTAGAAAACCAAAGAGAAAATGACAAGTCAACAGTGCAAGGTTACAGTATGGTAGCAGTGATAGCCAAAACATACTGACAAATAGGGTAACTGGTTAAAAAATTGCAAGGTAACAAAATGAAAGGCGCTTTATCTAAATTATATGACATTCAGAACACTTAGATGAATTAATGGCATAAACAGTTATGCCTGGAAATAACCAGATAGCCAGTGCGGAAGCATGATTACAAGTTAAGCAAAGCCAGGAATTGAATATTTGTGGACACTCGTAATTTTGGAAGGATAGGCAGGCAAGATCAGGACATGGAGTTGCTGAGTAAAAGAGGAGATTAGTAGTGAGTGATCTTGGTTTGAACAATCAAGGTACAGAATAAAACAATAAAACACCAGATGCTGCAGGTGCTCTAACTCTGAAACAAACACTGAGAATGATTGAAGACACTGAACAGGGAAGATGCAGAGTCAGTTTAGGTAAAGATAAGAAATAACAAGTAAATTTGTGTTGCAGAAGCTTCATAGAAGGCTCCCAAAGGACTGAGGATGTCACCTAGACAGGGGACAAAACGTCTGCAACACAAATTCCCAGCTCGGCGAACAGAACCACAACAACGAGCACCCGAGCTACAAATCTTCTCACAAACTTTGAATAACAAGTATAAAAAAAAATTTGCATGTAGACTACAGGCCTGACAGAGTAGGACCAAGCATAAATCAAGAAACAATGTAAGGGAAGTATTGCACAACTCTGGGCAATTTTCCTCTTTATATAGATGGACAAATCAAATTGGCAAAGCTCACTTTGAGGATGAGCTCTCAAGTTGTACTGGAACAGTTTCTGAGTGATGAAGTGAGGAACTAACTGGGAAACAGGTTCTTTTTCTATACAGGGATGTGGTAAGCCGATAATGTGTAATGAGATCGGATTAATCAATAACCTTACAGTAAAGGATCTTTGAGGTGAGCGGGATTGTAACATGAAAGAACTTTACATTCATTTAAAGGATGACTAAACCTGATCTGAAATTAATGCCTTAAACTTAAGTATCGACAATTATAAAGGTATGAACATAGAGTTGGCTAAAGTCAATTCAGAAAATTGATTAAAAGGAAACGCCATATGGCAGATAGTTAAGGTGAATATTCCATAATTCTGAGCAGAGCTGTACATTAATGAGAAAGAGACTCAGAGGTGAACCATTTATGGCTAACGAAGAAAGTTAATGATGGTATCCAATTGAATTTGAATAAGCAATGTTGTGAAAAACGGGGCATCTTTAGAAACCTGCAAACTGACTAAGAAAACAACTATGAGAAAGTGGATTATGCGAATAAACAGTAGGAAACATAAATACAGACAGTAAAAATTAAAAAGGAAGAGAGTTGCCAAAAATTAACATTAGTTACCCAAGAAAGTAACAGCATCTCAATAATAAAAGGAAATCAAAGGTCAAAAGGGAGAGAATAATTTAGATCATAAGACACAGGAGCAGAAATTAGGCCATTCAGCCCAACAAATCTGCTCTGCCAATCATTCATAGCTGATAGGTTTCTCAACTCCATTCTCCTGTTTTCTCCCCGTAACCCTTGATATTCAAGAACCTATCTATCTCAGTCTTAAATTTACTCAATGACCTGGCTTCTACAGCCTTCTGTGGCAATGAATTCCACAGATTCACCACTCTCTGGATGAAGAAATTTCTCCTTATCCCCATTCTAAAAGGTCTTCCCTTTACTCTAAGGCTGTGCCCTTGGGTCCTAGTCTCTCCGACCATCTTCCCAACATCTATTCTATCCAGGTCATTCACTATTCTGTATGTTGCAATTAGATCCCCTCTCATCCTTCTAAACTCCAAGTACAGACCCAGGGTCCTCAAAAGTTTTTCCTATGTTAAGCTTTTCATTCCAGCGACCATTCTGGTGAACCTCCTCTGAACATGCTCTAGGGCCAGTACATCCATCCTGAGATATGGGGCCCAAAACTGCACACAATAACTCTGAATGTGGTCTGACCAGAGTCTTATAGAGCCTCTGAAATACATCCCTGCTTTTATATTCAAGTCCTCTCAAAATAAATGCCATCATTGCATGTGCTTTCCTGACTACTGAACCAACCTGTAAGTTTACCTTGAGAAAATCCTGGACGAGAGTTCCCAAGTCTCTTTGCACTTCAGGCTTATGAATTTTCTCCCCATTTAGAAAATAGTCCACGCCTCTATTCTTCCTACCAAAGTGCATGACCTCATACTTTCCCACTTGCCACTTCTTTGCTCACCCTTCTAACCTGTCCAAATCCTTTTGCAGCCTCCCTGCCTCCTCAATGTTACCTGTCCCTCTGCCTGCCTTTGTACTGTCTGCAAACATAGCCAAAATGCCCTCAATTCCTTCATCTAGATCACTAATGTATAAAGAGAAAGTTGCAGTCCCAACACTGAGCCTTGCGGAACACCACTTGTCACCGGCTGCCATCCTGAGAAGGACTCTCAGAAGGATCATTATCACAAGAGAAAGAATACTCGGCAAACCGGTTGGGTAAAGGCCAAATAAGTCCTTTAGGGGCAAGAAGTGGCCGCAGAGCTAATGGGCACATTGTGTGCCATCTTCCAAAATTCAGTGGATTCTGAAAGATTCAAGCAAACCGGAGAACTGGAAATGTCATGCCCCTTATTCAAAAAAGTAGGATACACCAAAAGCAGGAAACATTAGGCCAGTCAGACTGAAATCTGTCATTGGGAAATGCAGGAATCTAATACAAGAACGAAAGCAGAGTCAAGATGATTTTATGAAAGAGAAATTACATTTAATGAATTTATCAGTTCCTTGAGGACGTACTGAGCAATGTGGATAAAGGGGATGCAAAAGATATTGTGTATTTACATTTTAAAATGACATTCAATATGAAGCTACATAAAAAGGTTACATAAGAATATGATGGGGTAACATATTAGTATGCATGGACAATTGACTAACACAAAGTAAAGGACTGGTATAAAATGTGTTATCTTCAATGTCAAACTGTAACTAGTGAGGTATAGAGTGATCAGAACTGGATCCTCAATTGCTACAATCTATATTAATGATTTGGATGAAGGAACCAGGTATATTCAGCAAAATCTGATGATACAAAGAAGGTTGGAAGTTAAGCTGGGATGAGTGAATAAATAATCTGCAGAAGGAGATAGATTGATAATGTAAATAGACCACAGTTTGGAAGACAGAGTCTGATATGGGAAAGTGTGTCATTATTCACTTTGGAAGGAAGAATAGAGAAGCAGAGTAGTATTTAAATGGAGAGAGACGGCAGAATGCTGCAACACAGAGATCTGGGTCCTCATGTGTGAATCACAAAAAAGTTAAAACATTTATAGCAAGTAATTGGGAAGGCAAATGAAATTTTGCCTTGTTTTCCCCCCAGGGGCAAGAGTACAGTATGCAAGTAGGGAAGTCTTGCTACAACTGTACAGGGCATTAGCAAGGCTGTATATAGAATACCATGTACAATTTCCATCTTCATAGTTAAAGGGTGGATTTGCTTACAAGGGTTTGCCTTGTGAAGAAAGGTTGAACAAGGTGCAGTACCACTTTCTGGAGTTTAGAAGGCTGAAAAATTCCACTGAAGTTCCTGAGGAGGTTTGATAGGGTAGATGATGAGAGGACGTTTATCCTTGTGAGGGTATCTAAAACTAGGGGCACAGTTTCAGCATATATGGTATTCTACTTAAATACAGACAAAGTGAAATTAATTCTCTCAATCATGATAATGATTAGATTCCTACAATGTGGAAACAGGCTCTTCGGCCCAACCAGTCCACACTGACCCTCTGAAAAGTAACCCACCCAGAACCATTTCCCTCCAACTTTTGGCTTGTGACCTGTGGAGTGCCACAAGGATCAGTGCTGGGCCCGCTACTTTTTGCCATTTACATAAATGATTTGGATGCGAGCATAAGAGGTACAGTTAGTAAGTTTGCAGATGACACCACATTGGAAGTGTAGTGGACAGCGAAGAGGATTACCTCAGATTACAATAGGATCTGGACCAGATGGGCCAATGGGCTGAGAAGATGGAGTTTAATTCAGATAAATGCGAGGTGCTGCATTTTGGGAAAGCAAATCTTAGTAGGACTTATACACTTAAGGTCCTAGGGAGTGTTGCTGAACAAATAGATTTTATAAATCTTTACAAGGTCACCCCTCAGTCTCCGATGCTCCAGGAAAAATAGTCCCAGCATATTCAGCCTCTCCCTATAGCTCAAGCACTCCAACCCTGGCAACCCAACATGGTGGGTGACATGGTACTGCCCAATCTAATTCCATATTTCAGCACTTGGTCACACCAGTATTTATTTGCCGTTCTTATTGTTCTTGGACTGAGTGGCTTGCTAGGCCACTTCAGAGGGCAATTAATAGTTTATCACATTGCTGTTGGTCTGGGGGCAAATGTGGGTAAGGATAGCTAAAAGCTATCTCGATCCTTAAAGGACATTTGTGAACCAGATGCATATTTATAACAAGCATTATTAGACTCTTAATTCCAAATTATATTGGATTCAAATTTCACCATTTGCCATAGTGGAATTTGAACCCATTCCTCTTGCACATTAGTCTGGGATTCTGGATTACTATTCCAGCAACAATAACACAGGCACAGTGGATCAGTGGTTAGCACTGCTGCCTCATAGCGCCAGGGTCCCAGGTTCGGTTCCAGCCTTGGGTGACTGTTTGTGTGGAGTTTGCACATTCTCCCTGTGTCTGAGTGGGTTTCCTCTGGGTACTCTGCTTTCCTCCCCCATTCCAAAGATGTGCGGGTCAGGTGAATTGCTTGTGCTAAATTGTCCATAGTTGTTAGGTGCATTAGTCGGGGGGTGGGTTACTCTTCGGAGGGTTGGTGTGGACTTATTGGGCCGAAGGGCCTATTTCCACACTGTAGGGAATCTAATTAAAAAAAGAGACCTTGGAGTGCAGGTTCATAGCTCCTTGAAAGCGGAGTCGCAAGTAGATAGGATAGTGAAGAAGGCGTTTGGTATGTTTTCCTTTATTGGTCAGAGTACTGAGTACAGGAGTTGGGAGGTCATGTTGTGGCTGTACAGGACATTGGTTAGGCCACTGTTGGAATATTGCCAGCAATTCTGGTCCCCTTCCTATCGGAAAGATGTTGTGAAACTTGAAAGAGTTCAGAAAAGATTTACAAGGATGTTGCCAGGGTTGGAGGGTCTGACCTACAGGGAGAGGCTAAACAGGCTGGGGCTGTTTTCACTGGAGCGATGGAGGCTGAGGGGTAACCCTATAGAGGTTTATAAAATTATGAGAGGCATGGATAGGATAAATAGGCAAAGTCTTTCCCCTGGGGTCGGGGAGCCCAGAACTAGAGGGTATAGGTTTAGGGTGAGGGGGGAAAGATATAAAAGAGACCTAAGGGGCAACTTTTTCACACAGAGGGTGGTACAGGTATGGAATAAGCTGCCAGAGGATGTGGTGAGGCTGGTACAATTGCAACATTTATGAGGCATTTGGATGGGTATATGAATAGGAAGGGTTTGGAGGGATATGGGCTGGGTGCTGGCAGGTGGGACTAGACTGGGTTGGAATATCTGGTCGGCATGGACGGGTTGGACCAAAGAGTCTGTTTCCATGCTGCACAACTCTATGACTCTATAATGCTCCTAACACTACGGGCAATTTAGCATGGCCAATTCACCTGACCCGCACATCTTTGGACTGTGGAAGGAAACTGGAGCACCTGGAGGAAACCCACGCAGACACGGGGAGAACGTGCAAACTCCACACAGACAGTCACCCGAGGCTGGAATTGAACCTGGGACCCTGGTGCTGTGAGGCAGTAGTGCTAACCACTGAGCCACTGTGCCGCCCCTAATGTTAACGATAGAGGGCCCGATTGGCTGAATGGCCAAAGTGTATTCCTGCTCCTGAGTCCTAATCCTCAGTAAGCCCTTTACACACATTCACCCCTGCATTCCAAGAACCACGACTAAACTATGTCCCAGCCTCTTCAACTTTTCTTTCCACATTCTAATTCCAAGCACTGTCTCAGAGAAGCTTACTTCAGTAATCTGTAACCTCATTAACTATGTGCATTAATGGTGGGACCTCTACCTGTTGCCCTCTACTTCTTGTACCTGATTTTGAGTAGGCTAGCTCTCTCTCAGCCTTCGATCTGGTGATACATTTCTCTGGTAATGATGGAGCACAGCGTAATGAAACATCACAGTAGCAACTCCTAGCCACTGGAGGGAGGCCCAGAGCTCTCCAATATACTCCAGCTGTATAACATTACCATGCAATCATTGCTCAGTCTTGTGGGAGTGTGGTCACTAAATCATCTCCCACTAGTGGATCAGGTCAATTGGGAGGAAATTAGTTATTCAATCTTGGCATCCTTTCCCAGGTATCCTTTGTAACTTATGTTCAGCAATTAAGGCTTAGATTTTAACAGCTGGCAGTGTTTATCCTGTTGCTGCAAGTTCAAGGTTCCTTTCACTCTCTCTTCTGGAACGTAAGAAATGTTACAGAAGTGAGACTTAACGCTAAGAATTTGGTTCCCTGTGGACTTTGGGGGAGGGATGATGGTGGCACAAAATTATTCACTTTCTATCATTCTCGTGAAAGGTTGTACACCTCCACTCAATACCAAAACTTGTCACTCTACTCTCACCCACAGTAATGTTTGGTGGAAGCAGATTCATTAGTAATTCTCAAACAGACTGTGTGTGTGTGTGTGTGTGTGTGTAGGAAAAGAGGTGGCATTATTGGATTCTTTTATCAAAGAGCAACCACAATGGGCCACCTTCTATGCTCTGTCACATTGTAACCTCTGTGTTCTTGCTCTGAAGAAATTGATGATAAGAAAGTAACTTCCTCCAGGCTGTAACAATAGAGATTCTCTCCCGCTTTTGGCAAGATCTTTCATTTTTCTTTATTGTTACCAACAGCAACCTCGTTGCACTGGTAGTGCTCGTTTATAAAGTTAATTCAGTTAATACATGACATCAGATATAAGAAAGGAATCAAGTCATTTACCATGCATTCAAACAAGGTATGGTCAACTATGCCAGTCTGCAAACACTCAGGTGAGTATGCTAACTAGGAGTTGGAGTTACCCTTCTTCACCATTCATTAAGACAATGTGTGATCCAATAACTCAAATCCATCTTCCCAAACTGGCACTAGGTGTCAGATTTTCTTTCGTATCCAAAAATCTATTGACCTGTTCTCTTTGAATATCTCAATGAGTGAGTATTCTCAGCTCTCTGCAATAGAAAGTTCCAAACATCACAACTGATTGAAACATTATTCATCTGAATTTGAAATGGCTATTTCCTTATTCCAGAATGTACCACTTTTGATCCAGACGCTGCAGCCAGGGAAAACATCCTTTAACATTTCGTGGTCAAGCCCCTTAAAAAACTTACGATTCTTTTAAAATCTAGGCAATATGGGCCTCATCTATTAAATCTTTTCATCGGACAATTCTCCTCAACCCAGGAATTAAAGGGTGTGTAACAGTAGAGAACTTAAGGCAGACATATCCTTCCTTAGGAAAGGAGATCAAACCCTGTACAAGGTAAAGTTTCTTCCCTGCGGTTGGGGAGTTCAAAACTGGAGGGCATGGGTTTAGGGTGAGAGGGCAGAGACCTAAGGGGCAACTTTTTCATGCAGAGGTTGGTACGTGTATGGAATAAGCTGCCAGAGGAAGTGGCAGAGGCATCTGGAAGGTATATGACTAGGAAGGGTTTGGAGGGATATGGGCTGGGTGCTGACAGGTGGGACTAGATTGGGTTGGGATATCTGGTTGGTATAGATGGGTTGGACCAAAGGGTCTGTTTCCATGCTGTACATCTTTATGGCTCTACTGAAGTGTGCTGTTGCCAAGGCCCTGGATCATGTAGAGCTTTTCCATTAACATTGGGAATGCTGTAAACAGAAACTTTGATATTGATAATCTGAAAGAGGAGGAAAAGATTGCATTAGGGTGATAAGTTATAGTGGTGAGGTTTAACTGTTATTATAAAAATGTTGAACTTTTCTCTTTAAGGGCATGTCTCTGATAGTAGCTCTGGAAAATGTTTTTGTTGATATATTGTGCTTCTGTAGATGACCTCTGCCAGTGAAAAGCTATACAAAGAAGCAAAATGACAGGACTTACCAACACAACTGCATGCTGGGACATCATACTGTGTCTTTTTCGGGGTGTCCAGTAAGCTTTTGATCGGGGGGTCCAAATATTTCAAGGGGGACTCTAAAAAATTACTGAGAGTGGATCCTGGTCGTCTTTTAGTCGGCGTGGCTTCAGTAGATGAGCTGGTTTGTAGTGCCGAAGTGCAGTCACCACCAATATCTGACTCTAAGTCTGTAGTGGCAGACAAAATAGTAACAGATCCTGAGGTTTCCACCTTCACTTGCTTGGGTGATTTGATGACGCAAGGTTGTTGGTCAAAGGGTGAAGAGAGCTGGTATTCTTTAAAGCGCTGTTCTAGTGCTTCAATGATGCTCCTTTCCTGCTTCTGGTGGTCACAGCTGAATTGCTGGCTCTGCTGTTTAATAAGGTTCAATATCTCTGGGTCGTCTTTCAACTGGGCACTGGCTGCTGTTGTGGAGGGGACTGTCAGAGATTCTTTCTCAACCTTGATTAGCTTCTGAATTCCTTTGAGATCCTGCATTCTTCGGAGGTACATTCTCCTTTGAAGCTCTTGCTGTTGAAATAGATGAGCTCTAAGTGCTGCGTTGGTGTGGGACTCCTCTTCCTTCTGGATGCTGGCTGGGCACTGAGGGCTTTGCGAAGCGTGGGGCACTTGCTCCTGGGCGGGGTTGGGCTGAGGGACCGAGGGGCCTTGCTCACCCCTGGGGGCACTAGCTGGCGCGATCAATTCCATCTGTCCCCGTGAGTGTGGCTGCTGGATGACAGACATGTGGTGTACCTGCTGCTTGGGTTGGTGGACTGGTCCTGCGCCACGCTGTGGGCACTGGACCGGCGGCGAACTGCTGGCTTTGTGGGGCAGCTGAGGGCTCGGGGTGGTGGTGCTGCCCGCCCTGTAGGAGCCTGGCCCCTCAGGGGTGCTGCAGTGAGTGGGGCTAAGTTTGCACTCTGTGGGCCTTCTGTGATGAAGGGGGCTGTTGCGGTAAAGGGGGTCGTTTTGTTTCTGGGTTGGGTGGGACAGTGGGTTTTCTGGGCTGAGCTGGGCACAGTGTTGCTGGTAGCGGTGGGTGTCACCCTGGAGATGTGGCATGGGGCTGCGACAGCAGAGGCTGGGGGCGAGCCCTTGCTCTGGCACTGCTCGCTGCTGCTGCTGCTGGGGGTTCAGGGGGATGGGCCAGGACTGGGCACGGGCTTTCACCGCTGCCTCCTGCTGGGGGAGCGAGCGGGGCCGGCTCTCCCCCTCCTCCTCCTCCCCGTCCTCCACCTCCTCCAGCCGCCGCAGCTGCTGCAGCAGCAGCCGGTACTGGCGTGAGTCGGCTCCCTGCAGCGCAGGGGACACCCACTGCCCGCGGGGAGGCGCCCCGTTCTCGGGCACGCCGTGAGCCATGCCTGTAGCACCGATCCGGGCGGCTCCGGGCTCCTGGGGCCGGGCCGGGCCGCCCTGGGGATGTAAACAGCGGTCGGGGAGCCCCGGGGGCCGCTGCCCGGCTGCCTCGCTCCTGCTCCCGGAGAGCTCGGCTCCAGCCTCTGGCCGCCTCCTGCTGCTGCATTGCTCCGGGCTGACTCCCAGCAGGTAGCCGGGGTAGCCCCATCCAGGCACGGGGTTGTCCCTGAGGTCACCCCCTTCCTCCTCCTCCTCCTTCTCCTGCTGCTGGGTGTCAATGCAACCCGTAGCACCGTTTGGAAGTGGCTTGCCCCCCAGGAGAGAGAGCACGTCCCCGTTCTTGTAGCTGACCCTCTTGTGCAGGCTGCTGCTCGCTGGGGCCGGGGACTCACCGCTCCGAGGTTGGCTGCTCTGCCCTTGCACCTCCCCCGGGACCCGGCTGCGCCCTTTCGGTTCGGCCGGATTGCCAGCAGCCGCCTCCTCCTCCTCCTCCAGCTTCATTTTCTTCGAGTGCTGGAGCCCCGCTGCTGCTGCTGCTGAAGGCTCGGCCAGGACATGTTTCACGCCGCCGTTGGGGACGCCGAGCCTTTCCTGCTGAGGCCGGGGGCTGTCACAGTTTTCCGAGGTTTCCTGAGCGTGACCCGCTGCGGAGTTGCTTCTCACACCGTCCCATTTGCAGTCTCCATTGAATTGGGGTTGCTGCACCTCTCTCCCGTTCTCCCCTTTCTCTCTGTGCTGCTCAGGAGAGTGATAATGGATCGGTAATGGACTCAGCCCCTTGTCCTCGACATGACCGACTCTTTCCTGTTCCATCTGGTCTGTCTGAGGGCCATTCACAAAGTTACCCACTGAACGTCTCTGCAGGTGGAAGAACAGAAAAGATTCTCTTTACACGGCTGATGACATTTTCTGAAGTAGCAAAAACACACCATCTTCACAAGTTAAGGCATACCATCGGTTTAAAGTTCAACTAATCTGTGCCACATTGCAGACAGATATTAAACACTTCAACATTCCCCTCGTATTCAAGCTTAGTTCTTAACAGATGTGAGATCCCACATCACAGATGTCAGCTGTATGTGTAAATGCTCAAAGACTAACTAACCCACAGCAAGCAAATCTCACACTCTCTTTCAACCACTCCACTCCAAAATCTGCTGCACTACATTTCCTTGTACACTCTAAAAATCTCTAAATAAAAAACTGAGAGAATTACGGATGCTGAACGTCAGAAACAAGAACAGAAATCGCTGGAAAAACGCGGCAGCAGAAGTCAGAGTTAAGGTTTCGGGTCTAGTGACCCTTCCTCAGAACTGGTTTTGTTTAAAAAAATACTACTTTTTTTTAAATAAATGCAAAAAGCAAGGAGGGGGGAAAAAAAACTAGTTACACTTCCCAGCTTCACAAACAGCCTATATGTTATGTTGGGGGTGAGGAACTGTGCAATATGAGCAGCAGCTGCGTTTCTGTGTAGTATGTTCTATGTAACTCTGACAGCAACTTTGTAATTTTGTCACAAAACATTCGCCTGCAGTTTCAGTGGGATGTGGTTCAGTAGTTTTAGGATATAAAAGTGAGTAATACTGGCTTCTATCTTTTTCCAAAGTTTGCGTTTTAGGTGCACTGACAATAGGTCAGAAGCTAATCTTTGGTAACTAAAGGACCTATTAAGATGGGGAGTAATGCATTTTCCCGCGAAAAGGATGTACTTCCCACCATACTGAGGGGAAAACAACAAAAAGTTGGGCTGAGCTCCTCTCAGAGTTGTTGGTCCCCTTTGGACTATGCATATAAAGGGACCTAACTCCGAGTGAAAGCCCTTCATTTCAACAACCGTTTTTGCCAGAGCCACTGAGTTTTCCAGCAATTTCAGATCTCGGCAGGTCTGCTTAGGTGGATGGGCTATGCTAAGCTGCCAGTAGTGTCCAGGGCTGTGTAGTTAGGCGGATTTGCCATGGGAAATGCAGCATTTCAGGGAAAGGGTAGGTCTGAGATGGGATGCTCTTCAATGAGCCAAATGATCATTCCTGCTTCCACACATAGGGGATTCAATGAAATTTCTAGACCACTGAATCATAAAGTTCTATAACCTCAGCTTCCCCAATCTCCCCCGGTTTCCTTTCATCCAATGCACCGTTTCTACATTCTCATTCTTAAACCATGATCTCCTCCTCTTATTTCAGCTTTAAAGCTCTTTAACACAGCTTACAGTGCCTGTTTTCTTTAATGTGGACTGCACCATCTTCCTGATGCCAATTCATTAAGTGTAAACACTCCAGAGATTGCATCCTGCACTTTCACTAAACCTTTGAGTCTTCCTTCATTGAACACCACATCTAGTCATCTGCTCATTCCCTATTATTATAGCCTTTATTCTCTCCCTTTCATTATTCAGTGTTTGATTTTCTTCAGGACATAGGATCTGTTTATTTGAAACATTTCACTGCATCTGCAAAGTTATGACAGTGGAAATTATTACTGTGTGTTATACATATGCTCAGTCAACTTTGTTCTTAGCCTTTGGCATCCAGATTGAGGAGGTGTCTATTCTAACGACCTGGAATTATTTACTGGGACCTTTGGAAGCCTGACACTACTATTTTCAGCTTAGTGGTGATTCTATTATCTCTGGGTTAGAATGTTATTTCCCAAACCAGAGATTTGTGCATACAGTAATGCACTTAAATGTGTAGATTAAGGCAATAAGACATTGATAGAAATGATGTTAGTTTCTTGGAGCTGATGTTATTTCAAAGAAAAATTGAATAGCTTCTCTACATCCTGCCTGAGATTTATCCAACAATATCATTGAAAAATATAGATTTTTATGCTTATTTTCACTCTGATGTTTGAGAGACCTTGTAACATTAATTACATTTCAAATGTGTGCAAAGTAATTTAAGATATCCTAAAAGTTGTAAAAGGTACTATAGCGATGCCAAATAAAAGCAGAAAGATCTGGCAGCAACTATGGAGGTAATTGGACCTGAAACATTAACTGATTTCTCTCCATAGATGCTACCAGACCCGCTGAGCTTTTCCAGCAATTTGTTTTTGTTTCTTATTTCCATCATGTGCAGTTTTTTTTTCTTTTTGCTGTATAAATGTATTGCTTTCTGTCCCTCATGCTCTCTGTTCCATTTCTTTCCACTCTTTTGTTTCATCTCCAACTATCCAAATGCTACTGGATGTGGGTTTGCTCGCTGAGCTGGAAGGTTCAGATGTTTCATCACCATACTAGGTAACATCTTCAGTGAGCCTCTGAATAAAGCACTGGTGGTGTAGCCCCCTTTCCATATATTCTAAATACAAAGCAGGCTACGCCACCAGTGCTTCATTCAGAGGCTCACTGAAGATGTTAGCTAGTATGGTGATGAAACATCTGAAAGTGAACCTTTCAGCTCAGCGAGCAAACCTACATCCAGAACCTCAACTTGAGCTACAAATCTTCTCAAAACTCGCTATCCAAATGCTACCTTTTTCCAGTATGACTGAAGTGTGGAATTTGATGATTTTCACCCTTGTCTGTGTGTCAGGAATGTGAGATAAATTTGTTTAGTGTGCAGAATATTTCAGTGACTTTTATTTTAAAGTATCACCTATGATTCCTAATTCTGTATCATTTCAGATAGCAAATGTCAAGACCTAGAGGTTTGGTGGCTGATGCGATACTCTACTGTAACTTTAACTAGAGACTGGCTGGAACCCCAGAGAAATCACATGAACATACTTGCACAAAAATTAGGAGACCACTCCCAGAATTTCCAGTTCAAGGTGATTTCCAGAAGCTGCAGTTATAAAATAGACAATGAAAGGAAGCTCAGAATCACGCAGCATCTTGTCATGTTTTCATGGAATTCTACAAAACCTTTTGAAGCTCAGTCACTGGTGATACTGAGAAGTGCAGCAAGCAATGTATCTGTTCCAAAATCCCCACCCAAACAACACATCAGCTGAACTGTTTTTTTTGTGATGTTGATCGAGGGATGGCCAGGATAATGAGGGAATCCTCTGTCCTTTTTTGCGCAATGTCAACCAATCTTTTGCAAACATCTGAACAGGCAGTTTAGTATCTTGTCTCTTACAATGCAGTCCTCCCTCAATACTGTACTGCTGTAATGGAGCATCAGTTTGTGTACTCAAACCTTGAAGATGAGACTACTATCACTAAGCCAAGGCTGATGCTAAACCTTAGCTTGTCAAATACATTCCAACATATTCTGCACCAAACTTCTAATTTTGGTGAGAACCTCCAGTTTTAAATAGCCATTCCAATGTAATATAGTTGGATTACAGAACCTGGCCCAATAAATATTGATCCTTCTATCAAGCAGGCAAATAAAGAGAATTTCCCTCCTGCCCCCAACTTACTGCCTTCCTGTCAAAGGAGCAGACTGTTGTGGATCCAAGTCATGTTGTAAATAACAGCTTGGTGTTTCTAATCCAAGCTGTGAGGAAACTAGAGCTTAGGTCACACTTGCTGAGTATGGAATTCTAAAGCTCCCACAGTAATGGGTGTTAACTCTTGCACTGTTCACTCTGCCATACTTAAGTTTAAAATTCGAAAGGACTTGGCTTGATAACACTTATTTACCTCTCCTATTTTAAAGAAAAAGTACTTTGGCCAATTTGCAAGGGAGCTGGCCTTACTCCTAACTGAAACCACAAACTAATTGGAATTATGCTTTTTTGCAGATTCACATTGTACAGACGAGGCCCTTCAGCCTATAGAGTATGCACCAACAATACTACACTAAACTTACACCTATCTAGATTAGAGTGGTGCTGGAAAAGCACAGCAGATCAAGCAGCATCCGAGGAGCAGGAAAATCGACATTTTGGGCAAAAGCTCTTCAATAGGAATGAAGGGTTTTTGCCCGAAATGTCAATTTTCCTGGTCCTCGGATGCTGCTTGATATGCTGTGCTTTTCCAGCACCACTCTAATCTAGACTCTGATCTCCAGCATCTGCATTCCTCACTTTTTTGCCTAGTTAAATTTACACCTGTCCCACATTCCAGTTCATGGTCCATAGCCAAGCTTTCCTGTGCAGCCTCTTCTCTCTCTATCACTTATGGAATTTACCAGAGTTTCCACTGGAAAATAATTCCTACGTATCATTGGTATTATACAATCCCTACAGTATGAAAGCAGGCCGCTTGACCCATTGAGTCCAGACCGACCCTGCGAAAAGCAGACACCCAGACCAACCCTACCCCTGTAACCTGACATTTCCCAAGGTTGATCCACCTAACCTGCACATCTCTGGACACTATGGACAATTTAGCATGGACAATCCATCCAAACTACACATCCTTAGACTGTGGGAGGGAACTGGAGCACCTGGAGGAAACCACAGAGACACAGGAAAAACATGCAAACACCACACAGACAATTGCCCAGGCTGGAATCAAATTCCTCCGGTCCCTGGTGCTGTGAGGTAGTAATCATGGTATCATCATAGTAATAGAAGCAGTAGGAGGCCATTTGGCCTGTCGAACCTGCTCCACCATTCATTATCTATTCATAGTCTCAGCTCCTCCCACCTGCATTATCCCTATCGCCCTTAATTCCCTTACCATGCAACTGGGTCTTGAATATTTTTAATGAAGCTGCCTCTACTGCTTCCTTGGGCAGACAATTCCATAGATTTACTGCTCTCTGGGAAAAGCAGTTCCTCCTCATCTCTGTTCTAAATCTACTCCCCCTAATCTTGAGGCCATGTCAAGTCCTAGTCTCATCCACCAGTGGAAACAACTTGTTTGCCTCTATCTTATCTATCATGTTCATAATTTTGTATGTTTCTATAAGATTCCCATCCCCCGCCTTCATTCTCATGGTGAGAGCAACAGATAGGAGATTCTATAGTTGCAAACGAGACTCCAGATGGTATGCTGCCTCCATGGTGACAGGGTGAGGGATATCTCGATGGAGTCTACAGGATTCTTAAGAGGGAGGGAGAGCAGCCAGAAGTCATGGTACACCTCAGTACCAACGACATAGGTAGGGAAAGGACTGAGAACCCGCTAAGAGAATATAGAGAGTTAGGTTGGAAGCTAGAAGGCAGGACAAGCAGAGTAGTAATCTCCAGGTGCCACGGGCTAGTGAGGCTAGGAACAGAAAGCAAGTGCAGATGAACACATGGCTGCAGCGCTGGTATAGAAGGGAGGATTTCAGATACGTGGATCATTGGGATATATTCCGGGGAAGGTAGGATCTGTACGAGGACAGGCTGCACCTGAACTGTAGGGGCACCAATATCCTGGCCAGGAGGCTTGCTGGAGCTTTTTGGGAGGGTTTAAACTAGATAGGCAGGGGTTGGGAAATGGAGCTACAGATCAGATGATGGAGTAGGTAATGAACAGTCAGATACAGCTTGCAGACAATCAGAGAAGGGATGTTGGGTGTCTATTTCAACACAAGAAGTATCAGGAGTAAGGGTGACGAACTTAGTTTGAAATACTGATCCATGCTCTATGATGATGTGACCAGTAGAGTCTTGGGTATCACAGGGGCAGGAATGGTTGTTGGATGTTCCAGGGTTTAGATTTTTCAAAAGTGGGGGGGGGGGGCGGGGGGTAAAAGAGATAGGGGAGTGGCATTGCTAATCAGGGATAGTATCACAGCTGCAGAAAGGGAGGTGGTTGAGGAGGGTTTGTTTATTGAGTCTGAATAGTGGAAGTCAGAAACAGGAAAGGAGCAGTCACTTTATTGGGAGTTTCCTACTGCACCCCACCCCCCGGCCCATGTGGTGGATTGGTTGGAGGGTGGTTATAGGTTGCAGCAGGACATTGACAGGATGCAGAACTGGGCTGAGAAGTGGCTGATAGAATTTAACCTGGAAAGGTGCAGAAGTAACTGGGCTGTTGTCCTGGGTGACTTTAACTTCCTTAATATTGACTGGAGCCTCCTTAGTTCAAATAGTTTGGATGCAGAAGTTTTTGTCAGGTGTGTCCAGGAAGGGTTTCTGATGCAATATGTAGACAGACCGAATAGAGGGAAGGCCACATTGGGTTTGATACTTGGCAACGAACTTTGAGCCAGATGTCCAACCGTAGTGACAACTCCCTGACCTTTACTATATTCATGGAGAGGCATAACAGCAGGCAGTATGGGTAAGTATTTAATTGGGGGAGAGGGAATTACAGGGCTGTTAGGCAGGAACTGGGGCACATAAATTGGGAACAGTTGTTTGCTAGGAAATGCACGACAGAAATATGGAGGTTGGTTAGACAGCGCTTGCTGACAGTACTGGGCAGATTTGTCCCACTGAGTCAAGGGAGGGACAGTAGGGTGAAAGAACCTTAAGTGACAAGGCATATGGAACATCTAGTCAAGAGGAAGAAGGAAACTTAAGGTTGAGGAGGCAAGGATCAGACAGGGCTTTAGAGGGTTACAAGATAGCCAGGAAGGAACTGAAGAATGCACTTAGGAGAGCTAGAAGGGGCATGAAAATGTTTTTAGTGGATAGGATTAAGGAAAATACTAAGGCATTCTACATTTATGAGGAACAACAGGATGGCCAGTGTGAGGGTACAGTTGATCAGGGATAGTGGAGGGAACTTGTGCCTGGAGTCTGAGGAAGTAGGGGAGATCCTTAATGAATACTTTGCTTCAGTATTCACTATTGAGAGGGACCTTGACATGTGTGAGGACAGCGTGAAACAGACTGATATGCTTGAACAGGTTGATGTTAGGGAGGAGAATGTGCTGAAAATTGAGAAACAAAGGGCTAGATAAATCCCCTGGACCAGACGGGATACACCTAGGTTACTACAGGAAGCGAAGGAAGAGATTGCTGCGTCTTTGGAGATGACTTTTTGAGTCCTCACTGTCCACTGGAGTAGTGCCAGATAATTGGAGGTGGCAAATGTTATTTCCTTGTTCAAGAAAGGGAATAGGGATAATCCTGGGAGCTGTAGACCAATCAGTCTTGTGTCTGCAGTAGGAAAATTATTGGAGAGGATTTTGAGAAACAGGATTTATGACTACTTGGAAAACCATAGTTTGATAGCATGGTTTTGAGGGGGTCAGGTCATGCCTCACAAACCTTACTGAATTCTTTGAGGATTTAACAAGACACATTGAAGTTAGAGTATTGGATGTGGTGTACATAGGTTTTTAACAAGGTGTTTGATAAGGTTCCCCACAGTAGGCTCATTCAGAAAGTAAGGAGGCATGGGATACAGTGAAATCTGGACAGAATTGGCTGGCCCATAGAAGATAGAGGATAGTGGTAGATGGAAAGTGTTCAGCCTGGAGCTTGACCAGTGGTGTTCCACAGGGATCGGTTCTGGGACTTCTGCTCTGTGATTTTTTTATAAATGGTTTGGATAAGGAAGTAGAAGGGTGGGTTAGTAAGTTTGCTGATGACATGAAAGTTGTTGGTGTGGTGGATCGTGTGGAGGGCTGTTGTAGGTTGCAACGGGACATTGACAGGACGCAGAACTGGGCTGAAAAATGGCAGATGGAGTTCAACCTAGAAAAGTGTAAAGTGATTCATTTTGGAAGGTCCAATTGGAATGCAGATTACAGGATTAAAGGCAGGATTCTTGGCACTGTGGAGGCAGAGGGATCTTGGGGTCCATGTCCACAGATCCCTCAGTCACCCAAGTTGTTAGGATTGTTGAGAAGGTGTATGGTGTGTTGGCTTTCATTAGCAGGGGGATTGAGTTTAAGAGCTGCGAGGTTATGCTGCAGCTCTACAGAGCCATGATTAGACCACACTTGAAATATTGTGTTCAGTTCTGGTAGTCTCATTATAGATGTGGAAGTTTTAGAGAGGGTGCAGAGGAGACTTACCAGGAGGCTGATATGCTTGAATAGGTTGATGTTAAGGAGGAGAATGTGCTGAAAATTGAGAAACAAAGGGCTAGATAAATCCCCTGGACCAGACGGGATGCACCTAGGTTACTACAGGAAGCGAGGGAAGGCATGTCTTATGAAGAGAGGTTGAGGAAGCTAATGCTTTTCTCATTGGAGCGAAGGAGGATGAGAAGTGACTTGATAGAGGTGTACAAGATGATGGGAGGCACAGAGTGGATAGCCAGAGATGCTTTCCCAGGGTGGAAAGGGCTATCCCAAGGGGGGACAATTTTAAGATGATTGGAAGGTGGTTTAGGGGAGATGTCAGAGATCAGTTCATTACATAGAGTAGTGGATGTGTGAAATGCACTGCCAGTGGTGGTTCTAGAGTCAGATACTTCAGGGACATTTAAGTGACTCTTGGATAGGTAGCGTAATGAAGGGTATGTAGGTTAGTTTGATCTTTAGAGTAGGATAAAAGGTCGGCACAGCATCGAGGGTCAAAGGGCTGGTACTGTTGTGTTGCTCTATGTTCTTCTAAATTCTAGCAAGTACAGTCCCACGCAGCTCAACGTTTCCTCATAGGGTAACACCCTCCTCCTGTATTAACCGGTGAACCTCCTCTGTACTGCTTCCAAAGTCAGTATATCTCTCCTCAAGTAAGGAGACCAACACTGTGCACAATACACCAGATGTGGCTTCACCAACACCTCGTACAATTGTAGCAGAACCTCCCTGCTCTTCAATTCAATTCCTCTAGAAACCGAGCCACTGTGTCACCTTGAATGGTATTGGGGGTCCTATGTATAATGGTTTTACACAAGAAATAGGCCTCCTATCAAAATTAGACAGACAATTTGGGCAACTCCAGTAAACCCTGATAAAAACAGAGTTGGCAGTTCCACTTGTTGTAACGAGTCAAAACAGCTTCCAATCCTATTTTGAGGACAGAACACAAGGAGAGGCCATTCAAACTGAACTCTCTTCTTCACCGCCGCCCCCCCCCCCCACCCCATTAATTTCCCAATTTATGGTCTTGCAACTTTCAAATCAAATTGTACATGGGAGCTTCTTCAGGGAAATTTGACCCCATTTGGAGAGTTCTGCTGGTAGGTGCAGGTCCAGCATCGAATTTAACAAGCATCTTCAATAGTTTTCACATTAGTTAGAGAGTCATACAACATGAAACAGACCCTTCAGTCCAAACGGTCCATTCTAACCATAATCCCACACTAAACTAGTCCCAACTACCTGCGCTTGGTCCTTATCCCTCCAAACATTTCTTATTCATGTATTTATCTAAATGTCTTTCAAATGTTGTTGTTGCTGTACCTGCATCCATCACTTCCTCTGGAAATTCATTCCATAAGTGAACCACACTGTTCAAAACAAAAACAGTGCCCCTCATGTTGTCTTAAATATTTCTCCTCTCACCTGAAGTAGCCCCTTCGTCTTGAAATACCCCATCCACTCTTGGGAAAAGACACTTGCCATTCAGCGTATCTATACCCCTCATTATTTTACAAAACTCATGTTACCTCTCAACCTTCTACGCTCCAGTGAAAAAAGTCCCAGCTTATCCAGCCTCTCCTGATGACTCAAACCTTCCATTCCCAATAACATCCTGGTAAACTTCTTCTGAACTGTCTCCAATTTAATAATTTTTTTTATAGCTGGGAGACCAGAACTGGACAGAGTACTCCAGAAAAGGCCTCCCCAATGTCGTGTACAACCTCAACATAACCTTCCAACCCCTATACTCAAAGGTCTGAGCAATGAAGACAAATGTCTTCTTAACCACCCTTTCTGAAGGTAATGCAAACATCAAAGAGTTATGTACTTGAACCCCTATGCCACTCTGTCCAACAACACTGCCCAAAGCCCAACTTTTAATCGTATAAGTCTTGATTTTGTTTGTTTTAGCAAGATGCAACACCTCCCATTTATCCAAATTAAACTCCATTTACCACTCTTCAGCCCACTGACACAATTGATCAAGATCTCTTTGCAATATTAGGTAACCTTCTTCGTTGTCCAATGTTGATCACTAATTTATGTGTATGGAATAATTTATATTCTCAGATCAAAGGAGAATGTAAGGGGCATGTGTTTTTTAGTGGTCAGAGTCTGGAATGTGCTGCGAGAGGTGGTGGTGCAGGCAGATACAATAGGGGCATTCAAAGGGACTTTTGGATAAGCATATGAATACGTTAGAAATGGAAGGAAATGGACCGAGGGCAGGCAGAAGAGATAAGTTTAATTTGTCATCATGTATGGCACAACATAGTGGACTGAATTGCCCATTCCTGTGCTCTACTGTTCTATACCAATTTTGATATAATTGCAAATATGAAATATGCCTCAACATCAAAGCTGATATGTAACAGTATGTGTGCTATCAGTGAGGAGTCTTGTGGGAATGGGGAACATGATATTTCATTCAATGGGAAAGCAGGCAACCTTTTTTATTTGCTGTCCACAGGTTGAGGAGACTCCCTCTGGGAGTCATGCATTGGAAACCATCCAGAGGACACTGCACTTCAGAAATAGTTATCACATTTTCAAGCAAAGAAGAACCATCACATTTTGTTCAAATAATGGTGTGGGTTGACGGGAGGAATCTGAAATATTGCTGGGAGTGGATGATAAACATTGCTGGTGTACATTATTGGAATGGGTGGATCTAAATTATTGGGACATGGGTGGATCTGAATGGAATGATTCAGATAAGTCTGCTGTGTTTTTGAGTAGGATTAAAATCTGTTTGAAGTCAAACAGGTTTCACAACTTCTCAGTGCCTGCCTCTGACACTCACTTCTGATCTGCTGCTCTTAGAGTCAATGAGTGCAAACTCTTTATTACCCTGCAGTGTGGTACGATACCAGCCAGGTTTGTGGAAGGTAACTTTGTAGATAAGTCACCATCCTGCAACAAAGTTGGTCATTTTCCCATCACACCCTAGCAGCTGGTGAATGCCACCCCCTACTGACTCTTGCCTTTTAAACCAGGACCAGTTTCTCAGGATGTAGGCACACTGGTCAGACCAGCAATTAATTGTCCATTCCCCACTGTCCTTGAAGATAAGAGAAAGGGCACATTTCTTGAACCAGTGCACTTTATGCTGGATGCACAGTGCTTTTGGAAAGATTATGACCCAGGTTTCGAAATGCCACTTCTTGTCCCTCACCATACAGCTTTTGGCAGAGGAAAGCTCCATTTGGTTTTTTTCAACCGGCTAGTACTGGCAACTCAAGATCACTGAGGACCAAATCCTGTTGAGGGAAAGTAGGCTATTTTCAGTTGCCCACTTGATTTATATTCAATAGATGTAGCTTTTTGGATAGTCATGCAAAAGCTTGTACATCAACGGAATTACCATCTGAGAAAATAAATTACTCCATACCATTAAACTAACGATAAATACCTTTCAATTATTTTGTAATCTTTATTGCATTGGCATTTGTCTACATGCCTGCTTGTTCTTGTGCATTACACAGTGAGCTATGGCTGTTTGCTGGTGGCAACACTTAGCATCTCAAAATATGAATTTAAAGCTAATCAAGCTGGGAAATTGAACTTCATAAATCTAAGCTGTCCATTGGGAGAAATAGTGATCATATCTGCCAGTTCGACCAAGTCACAAATAGTTCCCTGCGGTCCCTCAAAATAAAAAGCCTGGGGATCCTGTCCACGTGGTTAACAGTAACACTAAAGAGACCTTGCAAACCACTCATTTGCAAAAGCAATTCTTGTGGCCGTTAAACCTTGCCAGTGTCACCCATTTCCCAGGGGCAACGTACAAAACAAAAAATCAGAAGGGGCTCCAAACCCCTCTAAGATTCTGCTGCTCCTCCCACACCACTACCATAAGGGAGGCCAACAAGATCCATGATTCTGTGTCCATGAGTTGCAAGGAAATAAGACAGCTCAGTGGTTAGCACTGCTACTCACAGTGCCAGAGACCCAGGTTCAAATCCAGTCTCAGACGACTGTGTGTGGAGTTTGCGCGTTCTGTCAGTGTCTGTGTGGGTTTCCTCCCACAATCCAAAGATGTGCAGGTCCTGATGAAGGGCTTATGCCTGAAATATAGACTGTCCTGCTTTTCGGCCCTGCCTGAACTACTGTGCTTTTCTAACACCACACTCCCGGCTCTGATCTTTTGTCCTCACTTTCTCCTCTGTGTGCACAAATTGCCCAAAGATCATGGAAGTGTAGGTTAGATGTATTAATCAGGGGTAAATATAGAGTAATAGGGTAGGGGAATGGGTCTGGGTGGGTTCCTCTTCAGAGGGTCGGTGTGGACTTGTTGGGCCAAATGGCCTGTTTCCACACTGTAGGGATTCTGAATCTTCATAAAAATCAGAGTCTGAAGTTTCTGTTCTTTAGATTCTAGTGGGACGGGAGTGTGTTGGGTGAGAGAAGAGTATTGGCCCTGACAAACACGCACACAGGCCCCAGAAAAGTGAATAACAACTTTTGTAGCTTGAATCCTTTTTGCCTGTTTGAAGTGACCTCCTCTCCAACCTTCCCCTAACCACCACTTTAAGTGGGAAGATGCTAAGATTTCCAGCCAACAAAGAGAGACAGAAACCAAGACAAATCACTGACACTTGCACTAACAATCCCAAAACAGCACTGCCAACCCCACCACTGATAACACAAACTCCTGAAGTGCCAGTTCGAGCAGGTGCTGGAATTACAGTCCTGGTATAACCTCTGGCATCTGTGACCTGTGCAGCTTGAGCAAGTTGCTTCACCTCACTTGGAGTTCAGCCGACAAGCGGCTGATCATTTTAAATTCTGCTAAATATACTGAACAATGTTCCTAATGAGCTACAATTTAATTATTGGCATCTTTTTCTACAGTGCCAAGTTCCAACTTGCTTCAGCCGAGCCCGTAAGCTTATTGAAATCCAATCTTTCCCATTCACCACATTTCAATGGGCATAATGAAGGACATTTGGCTTTGTTACAGCAAAGAAACACCAGTTTAGTTTCGACTACATGTTCGCCCTTGGATTGGTCAGGGTGAAAACCTGTTATCCTGCCAATCTGAGCCATGCAAGTACACAGGAACTAAACAGAGACTTGGCATGCTCTCGTAAAAAGGAACAAAACTAAACTGCCCTTCAGCAACTGACTGGCACCCAGCACAACTGAAGCATATAAAGACACATGCAGGAGTCTAGCTTTACGTCAAATCACGGTAAGTTAATAACTTTAGGAACAGGAAATGGCCATTCCAGCGTATTTTGCCATTTAGTTGCACGTCTGATTCACATCTCAAATCAATTTTCCACCATTGTCTCACCAATACATCGAGAGATCAACTAGAGAAACAAGCCAATATAACAAACACAGAGAGCTGTCGATGCTGGGAACAAAGGCAGAAAGTACTGGAGGAATGTAGCAAGCCTGGCAGCATGTATGGAGAGAGAGAGAGAAACAGAGTTAACATTTCAAGTACGGTAAGCCTTTGTCAGAACTGAAAGAATAACTGGAAACAATGCATTAACCCTGTTTTTCTCCCAACAGATGTTGGCAGATCTGCTGTTTCTCCAATAATCTGTTCGAGAGGACAGGCCATTCTCGATTGGGTATAATGTAATGAAAAATGAATAATTGGTAATCTAGTTGTGCAAGGTCCTTTGGAAAAAGTGACCAATAATATGATAGAATTCTGCCCATCAGGTACAGAGTGACACAGTTAATTCTGAGACCAGGATCCTGAATCAAATAGAGGAAACCACAATGGAATGAGGCATAAGTTGGCTATGATTAATTGGCAAATGTTATTTCAATGGATTACAGTAAAAGGCAATGACAAGCAAAGAGCACATGGGTGTCTGCAACAATTGTTCATTCCTGACTGGCACAAAAGTAAAAATGGAAAAGATAGCCACACCGTGACTTACAAAGGGAATAACGGAATGTATTAGATCCAAGGGAGAGGCATTCAATTTGGCTGGAAAAAGAAAACAGACCTGGGGCAATTTAGAATTCAGCAAAGGAAAATAAAGAGACTGATTAAGAAAGGGAAAACGGAATATGAAAGTAAGCTTGCAGGGATTAAAAACTGGCGAAACCTTTCTGTGGATATCTGCAAAGAAAATGATTGAAGACCAATGCAGATCCCTTACATTCAGAAACAGTCAATTTATAATAGGGAACAAAGATATGGCTGATCAACTAAAAACATAATTTTGGTTCTGTGTTCATAAAGAAGACTCAAATAACATACCAGAAAAGATGGACATTCAGGGTTGAGTGACAGAGAGGAACCGAAGGAAATCAGCATTGGTGAGGAAATTGATGGGATTGGAATCCAATAAATCCCCATACTCTACATTCAAGAGTACTTAAGGAAGTTGTCCTAGAAGTAATGTATCGGTGGATATCTTTCAAAATTCTGTAGACTTTGAAACAGCTCCTATGGATTGGAGGATAGCTAATGTATCCCCTTAAGGGAGACAGAGAGAAAACCAGAAATTATAGACCAGTCAACCTGATATTGGCAATGGAGAAAATGCGAGAGTCGATTGTAAAAGAACAAATAACTGAGCATTTAGAAAACCATGGTAGGATCAGATAGAGTCTGCATGGACTTACAAAAGGGAAGAGCCGGCCTAAGGGCTGAATGGTCTACTCCTATTTTTCTGTTTTGTACTTTAATTATCTCATTTCCTCAGATCTGTAGCTCCCAAGCTCTCTTTCCCTCATTTTGGAATACAGTGGAGTACTTTTCCCAATCATTAAAGAAGTATTCTCATGCACTGCAACATTTATACAATGTTGATCAATGCAGTGGTTAATTTTACTGGACTTCTTTGAGGATGTAACTAGCAGAGTTGATCAGAGGAGCCAGCAGAGCTGGAGTATTTAGACTTGCAGAAGGCTTTCAACAAAGTCCGACATCTGAGATTAGAATGTAAAATTGAAGTGCATGGGTTTGGAGGGAGTGCATTGAGATGGATAGAAAATTGTTTGGCAAACAGAAAACAAAAAGTAGGGGTAAACTATCTTTATTCCAAATCGCAGGCAGTTACTACTGGGGATCCAGCAGGGATCAGTGCTAGAATCCTAGCTATTCACAACATATATTAATGACTTTGAGGGAACTAAACGCAATATCTCCAAATCTGCAGATGACACAAAGCTGGGTGGGAGGGTGAGCTGTGAGGAGGATGCAGAGATGCTTCCGTGTGACTTGGACAGACTAAGTGAGAGGGCAAGTACATTGCAATTGATGCATACTGTGGATTAATGTGAGGTTATCTATACTGTTTGCAAAAACAGGAAAGCAGATTATTATCTGAATGACTTTAAGGTGAGAGGGGAAGTATGCAACGAGACCTTTGTATCCTTGTACACCAGTCAGTGAAAGTAAGCATGCAGGTGCAGCAGGCAATGATGCCAAATGGTATGTTGGCCTTCACAGTGAGAGGATTTGAGTAGAGGAGCAGGGATAAGAGATTCTGAGGAAGGCAGTTTTTGCCTAAGAGGGAGTGCAGTGAAGTTTTTACCAGATTGATTCTTGAGATGGCAGGACTGATGAATGAGGAGATATTTAATTGATTAGGATAATGTTCACTGGATTTCATAAGAATGGAGGGGTGGGGGGAATCCCATAAAAACCTATAAAATTCTAACAGGACGAGACAGGCGAGATGCAGGCAGAATATTCTCTATGGTGGGGGAGTCTAGAACTAGGAGTCACAGTCTAAGGAAACAGAGTAAACCATTTATGACTGAGATGAGAAGACATTTCTCTGAGAGAGTGAAAGAGACAGAAAACTGTCTGGGCCAAAATATTGCATGATTTCAAGGAAGAGTTAGATCTAGCTAAAAGGATCAAAGGAATTTGGGGGTGGGGGGGGTGAGGAGAGAGAGCATAAATAAGCTGGGTTGGATGATCAGCCATGATTATAGTGAATGGAAGAGCCGGCCTAAGGGCTGAATGGTCTACTCCTATTTTTCTGTTTTGTACTTTAATTATCTCATTTCCTCAAGTCTGTAGCTCCCAAGCTCTCTTTCCTTAATTTTGGAATACAGTGGAGTACTTTTCCCAATCATTAAAGGAAGTATTCTCATGCACTGCAACATTTATACAATGTTGATCAATGCAGTGGTTAAAATACCTTTGGGGTACAGTGGTCAATCACTGAAGGCAAACCTATAATAGAATAGCTAACTATTGAAGAGATTGTGCTTTGTACTTCAAAGCCAGTGAAATAAGGAATCAATCAAAAATAGCTGATATTTTTCACTTGCACACCCACTTGACTCATCATTTCTATGAAATGCCATGAACCATATGAACTTATGGAAGAGCCTTGATTCTATAAATATTGTGGGCTGTTTGCTGGAATCAACGCAGGCAGCAAGGGTGGGGGATACTGGGTCGGTTAGATGCCTGCACCCCATGTCCGGGAAAAGTCTGGTGCAAATGGGATGTGGCTACAAATTCTGGGATTGGGTCTGAATCACCAGTTTTAAAGTATGACTCTGCCAAAAAAAAAATCCAGGCCTAGACTTTGTTCAACACTGACGAAAATCTGATCTGATTGGTGAAAATCTGATTGAATGTTGAAACATATCAGTCAAATCAGTTGAATATAAATCGGATGAATTTACAATTACATTTTATTCTGATCAAACTGCATTTTGGACAAGTCCAGTCTCCAAAACACACTAACCATGATATTCACCACATGGCATTTTAGAACAAGAAGGTGGGGCTATACTCAAGAAATCCAGAAAACTGATTCGTTCAGAAACCATTGTGTTGTAACTCACGTCCGTTATGACAGTAAATGGTGTTGGTACAGCTTTTTCTAAAATAATCCTGCATAATGTTGTTGGACATCCCCTATTATTTGGAAAAAGTGAGGACTGCAGATGCTGGAGGGTGTAGTGCTGGAAAAGCACAGCAGGTCTGACAGCATCCGAGGAGCAGGAGAATCAATGTTTCGGGCAGGAGCCCTCCCTGATGAAGGGCTTTTGCCTGAAATGTCGATTCTCCTGCTTCTCAGATGCTGCCCGACCTGCTGTGCTTTACCAGCACCACACTGTGCCCTACTATTTTTTTTCAGTGTGGAAACAGGCCCTTCAGCCCAACAAGTCCACACCGACCCGCCGAAGCGCACCCACCCAGACCCGTTCCCCTACATTTACCCCTGCACCTAACGCTGCGGGCAATTTAGCATCGCCAATTCACCCAACCTGCACATTTTTGGACTGTGGGAGGAAACTGGAGCACCCGGAGGAAACCCACACAGATACGGGGAGAATGTGCAAACTCCACGCAGTCAGACACCTGAGGCGAGAATTGAACCTGGGTCTCTGGCACTGTGAGTCAGCAGTGCTAACCACTGTGCCGCCCACATTTAGGACATTTATGAAGTGTTTCCTCTCAGTCCAAAATCAGTCATAGTTAGTGTTAACAAACATAGACCATGTACTGACTCTTGAGGTGCATCAGCTCCAACCCTTCTCCAATTGCAGTAACTTTTATTAACTCTAAATATTTCTCAACTGTCATTTAACTAACCTTTTTACACAAGCAGCTACATCTCCCCTTATGCCATATGCCTGAATCCTTTGCAACAAGTTTCCTGAGATACTTTATTAATGTTCTGGTATTCCCTATCCAGCACATAAAATCCACTCCCTGTATACATACAAATATATTATTCAATATAAAAATAAACCTCTTTAATTCAACAAACACAACTTATTTAAGAAATGAGTGCTGAATGCTTTTGATTATCTTCATCTCCAATTACTCACTAATTTGATCTCAAGAAAGCGTAAAAATTATAAAATTCTATTTTTTCCAGTGTCAGCTCATGATTCGATCCTTCTTTAAAATATTAAGATATTGTAAAAAAAATTGACATTCAAACCCTCTTTTTAAAAACCTGATGTATTTTATCAGTTTCACAAGTTTAACCAGAAAGCTTCCAATAAGTGTTGAGAAAATTGATGGTTAAGGTTCCGTGATCTGTGACAGTTATTTATGAAAATTACTGAAAGTCTGATAAGTTACTAATTCTGCAAGTGAACAGAAATTGAAAATCTTGAATCATCTTTGATCTGTACCAAATATAGTAATTCTTGTAGACTGTATTCATGTAGAAATACAGATAGAAATTAGTGGAAACTCCCAGCAGTCTGCCTGCTAAAGGTGGACTCATGTTCTGGGTAGCAGCAGACCTGCTGAGAAGTCCAGTGCCAAGCACTTTAGATTTCCATCTTTCAGCACAGTTTCCAGTTGAGTAAAAATGAAGTCATTTTTACTGTGACTTCCTGTTACATGAATACTTTGTCCTGATTTTGTTCCATTACCACATCTACACACTCAGTTGGTACCATAATTTGCAACAGCTGAAGTTTCAATTTCAACTGAATAATGGTAACTATTTATTAATTGTATGGCCATAAAAATGCAACTTTTCCACAAAACGCATCTCCAAATCATATTCAAATATCTTACTGAGGAATGCTGCATTCTTTGAGGTATGAGACTTTGAGATGTTAAACTGGGGTCCTGTCTGCCCCTTCAAGTTGAGGTAAATTATTTGTTTATAAAATGTTGAAGAAAGGCAAAGTTTTCACCAATATCCTAGCTAACATTTATTCCCTTAACTAAGTGCACTCAAGTCAGGACTGATGATGCATTGGATAAGCAGTAGAGTAAGTTATCTCAAACACTCCTTGGGCATACAATGCAACATACAGTTCTCTCAGAAGGTGTCTCACCAAAATATTATAAATGCAGATATAGAATGATACAAAGTAAAGCTTCCCCTATATTTACACATTCCCTAGGCCATACATAAGTACAGTGTAGTTTTGAATCTCCCATCGCATTGTCCATGCCCTCCGGTCTGAAAATGCACTGATTATCTACAGAAGAACTATCCCTGTACACTGTTCCATCAACACACTCCAGATCAGATCAGATCAGATACAGAGTCAGATCAGATACAATATCCCCCTCATCGCACTTAAGCCAGGACAACAGTGTATTTATAGAATAAAGCTCCTGCCTTGCTGTCATTGCAGTGACCAATGGAGTGCATATAGATGTGGTGCAGGTCAGTTAATGTAAAGAGCCCTATGTTGTTTAATCCTACTTAGACAGGTAAAGCATTGGGTAGACATTGAGTAAAGTTCTATCTACATTGCCTTCAAATCTTCCGCAACTACACTGGCACCACCCCCCACCTTTTCCTCCGCTATATCGATGACAGTATCGGCGCTGCCTCGTGCTCCCATGAGGAGGTTGAACAGTTCATCAACTTTACCAACACCTTCCATCCCAACCTCAAATTCACCTGGACTGTCTCAGACCCCTTCCTCCCCTTCCTAGACCTTTCCATTTCTATCTCGGGCGACCGACTCAACACAGACATCTTCTATGAACGGACCGACTCCCACAGCTACCTGGACTACACCTCCTCCCACCCTGCCCCCTGTAAAAACTCCATCCCATATTCCCAATTCCTTCGTCTCCGCCGCATCTGCTCCCAGGAGGACCAGTTCCAATACCGTACAGCCCAGATGGCCTCCTTCTTCAAGGACCGCAGATTCCCCCCAGACGTGATCGACGATGCCCTCCACCGCATCTCCTTCACTTCCCGCTCCTCCGCCCTTGAGCCCCACCCCTCCAACCACCACCAAGACAGAACCCCACTGGCTCTCACCTACCACCCCACCAACCTCCGTATACAGCGTATCATCCGCTGCCATTTCCGCCACCTCCAAACGGACCCCACCACCAGGGATGTATTTCCCTCCCCTCCCCTATCAGCTTTCCGCAAAGACCACTCCCTTCGTGACTCCCTCATCAGGTCCACACCCCCCACCAACCCAACCTCCACTCCCGGCACCTTCCCCTGCAACCGCAGGAAATGCAAAACTTGCGCCCACACCTCCACCCTTACTTCTCTCCAAGGCCCCAAGGGATCCTTCCATATCCGCCACAAATTCACCTGCACCTCCACACACATCATCTATTGCATCCGCTGCACCCGATGTGGCCTCCTCTATATTGGGGAGACAGGCCGCCTACTTGCAGAACGCTTCAGGGAACACCTCTGGGACGCCCGAACCAACCAACCCAACCACCCCGTGGCTCAACACTTTAACTCTCTCTCCCACTCCACCGAAGACATGCAGGTCCTTGGACTCCTCCATTGCCAGAACATAACAACACGACGGTTGGAGGAAGAGCGCCTCATCTTCCACCTGGGAACCCTCCAGCCACAAGGGATGAACTCGGATTTCTCCAGTTTCCTCATCTCCCCTCCCCCCACCTTGTCTCAGTCGATTCCCTTGGACTCAGCACCGCCCTCCTAACCTGCAATCCTCTTCCTGACCTCTCCGCCCCCACCCCACTCCGGCCTATCACCCTCACCTTGACCTCCTTCCACCTATCACATCTCCATCGCCCCTCCCCCAAGTCCCTCCCCCCTACCTTTTATCTGAGCCTGCCTGGCACCCTCTCCTCATTCCTGATGAAGGGCTCTGGCCCGAAACGTCGAATTTCCTGTTCCTTGGATGCTGCCTAACCTGCTGTGCTTTAACCAGCAACACATTTCAGCTCTGATCTCCAGCATCTGCAGACCTCACTTTTTACTACAGTATAATTATAGTCTTGTTTCAGTACAGAGTAAAGCTGTCAATATTTCATCAAATACTCTAAGATCAATTCGTTACGGCATAAATCTTCCTCCAAACTGCCCAATGAACATTCCCATGGCATGAACAGTACAGGTTAGATACAGAGTAAACCTACTTTTAGACTGTCCCATAAAACACTACCAGGGCAGACACATTGCAAATTACAGATTCCCTTAAGATTCCTCCAACACTATCTAGGTACAGCTGTACCACCGGTTAGAGTAAAGCTTCTTTTTACACTGTTCCTGTAAATTCTCCAATGGTAGGTAGAATGCAGATGAGAGTTAAAGTCCATCTACTCTCCCAGTATAGGGACAGTATAGATTAGATATTGAATAAAGCTCCCTTTACATGAAACCTTGTGTGTTTGATTAACCATTAAGGCTAGATACTAACTAAAGTTCATTCTGCACTATCCCAATAGACAATCCTAGCACAGGGAAAACATGAATTATATATAAAGCAAAACCTCCTCTACACCGTCTCATCAAGTCCTAGAATAGATACAGCATAAATTCAGAACAGAGTAGTGGTCTCTCTGTATCATCATGTTGTGCAAACAATTACTCCCAAGGCAATTAAAGTACGTAATGAAAGCAAAATACTGTTAAACCTGAATTAAAAACAGAAAAATCCTGGAATTACTCAGCAATTCAGGCTGATTCTGTGGAGAGAGAAGCAGAGTCAACATTTTGAGTCAAATTTGACTTTTTTTCAGGTCAGGTATAGCAATGGTTAGAGACAGAGTAAATCTCCTTCACCATTGAACACTCTTGGACCAGGTACAGAATCTCTTCTGAAGAAGAGATTTTGGTTGATAGCTTTGGCTTGAATCGAGTGCTGCCTGTGGGTGCTGGGTTTGGACACGGCACGGCTACAGAATTTGACAGATTAGTCTACCCCAATCTTGCTGCCTTCCCATTGGAATTAACTCAGTGCTGGGAAGGCTATCCTGTCCTATCACCAGTTGAAGCCTGAAGTAGTAAATGAAGGACCACTTAAATAGGTCTCTGCCTGCTGTTGCTGGAATTAACCCAGTTTTGGGTGTCTCTGTCAATGTGTACTGTGTCTGACACATCAACCTGGGCTGGGAGCTTCCAGCTGTCGTGTGGGAGATGGGGGTGAGTCCTTCAATCAAAGGTACTCCATGCCAGGTCGATGGATTGGACGTAGGGTAGCTAGGAGTCACCACTGTTTTTCCTCATGTCCATGGTCTCTGTGGTTCCAAAGCCAGAGATTGCCACACACCACACATCATTTACTTTTGATCTTGCACCTCTGCAGTCCTGGATGCTCTTAGAGCTTCAGTCAAGGCCTCTGACTGGCAACTCTTTCTGTACGGGACTTGTGCTCCTGAGGTCGTAATTTCAGGCAAAGACCAACCAGTGGTCTTGCTCATTTACAAATCTTCCCCTGGAAGAAGCAGCACAGGTCTCTTGCCAGGTCTGCTGTTGAGAGGCTCAGCAAATTTCCATTCACTAATGCTAATTCTCTTCATTGACCTGAATGTTTCTGTCACTTTGTTTTTATAGCTGTGGAATAATGCTCCCTCTAGAGTGTCCAATCAAATGTTCCCAGGTCATATACAGTATTGTTTAATTCCTCCATTGCAATAAGCCATCAAGTGTTCAAGCTACTTGCTGAATTGCAGCAAAATATTGTACAGCTCCATCCACAACCTCCCATCAAACTTTCAAATGTCAAGTACAGCATCTGTAAACTATAAAGATACTGCACAGTTCCTGCATACAATCAAAGGGCAGGTACGGTGGCTCAGTGGCTAACACTGCAGCCTCACAGTGCCATGGACCTGGGTTTGATTCCAGCCTCAGGCAACCTGTGTGGAGTTTGCAGACACTGGGAGAATGTGCTTCGGTTTCCTCTGGGTGCTCCAGTTTCCTCCCACAATCCAAAAAGATGTGTAGGTCAGGTGACTTGGCCATGCTAAATTGTCCATAGTGTTAGGTGCATTAGCCAGAGGGAAATGGGTCTGGGTGAGTTATTCTGAGAAGGATCAGTGTGGACTTGTTGGGCCAGATGACCTGTTTCCACACTGTAGGGAATCTAATTATAGCTTCACTGTATTATGGAAAAAGTATTCTATTTCCCCTCCTGGTTCTTTTCCCCATTATCTTGATTCTGTGATCTGTTTACTGGTCTTGTTGCAATAGATGTTGTTCAGCCTAGCTAAATTCTACCAAAATTTTTCACAACTTTGATCACCTCAATTAAAATCATTCATTAACCTTTTCTGTTCAGAGTAGAACAATCCCAATTTTGCCATCTAATTGAAGTCTCTCACATCTGGTACAATTCTGGAGCGTCTCATTTGCATTCTCCCACAACAATTTCTACTTTGCTAATTACTATGTGAATTTCAATTGAAAGTTTAATTGATGTTTGACTGATCTGTGGTAATTTCCACTGAATTCTAACTGTTTCACTTGCTAATTGTTCAGAACTATGATTTTCTCATTTCCGGAGCTCCCTCCCTAGCTGTACACTTTGAGTTACAGCTAAACTGCAGCCAAACAGTGGAAACAGGCTGCAACTAACCATTTGCAACCCAATCCAGGCTAAGGCCAGCACATGGACAGTTACGTACAAGCATGGCGTATAAGCATAACATTTGAACTTTCTCTGGTAATTGCTGCAAGTCAAACCGTTCAATTGTTCAAGACAAAAGCCAGTTACTTCACTCGACATAGTAACAAATCACCAAAGACATAGTGACAAAAATATGGTTCATGTAATAAGTCAATCAGTAAATGATCAGATGGATGTGATGGTAATTAAAAGCACATCCATTCTAAAAGTCTGCAATTGTTATACTGAGCTATCTCAAATGAAGACTAACATTTGCACAACATCTTTCACCATTTCAGGATATTCAGAGATGTTTTATAAACAAACCTAAAATATAGTGACTATGTAGGAAACTGCAAGCAATTTGCAAACAGCAAGGTCTCAAAACAGCAGTTTGATGATGACCAAATAATGATAGATGATGAACAAATACTGGTAAGGAGACTGGTGAGCACTCTTTCAAACTGTATCTTTTATTTGCAGATGAAGACCTTGCACTGCTTCAGATGGGAGTAAAGAATATTTTTCTTTTGCCTTTATTCAATCATATAATGATTCAGCACTGAAGGAAGTTTTCTCATGCCTTGTGTCTGTCCTGGTGCTTTGGAGTTATCCATTTTGTCTCTGCAGAACTTTCCTGCTTCAAATTTAAAAGTTATCATTGAATCTACTTCTGCCATATTTTAACATCAATTATAACTGTCTCTAATGGCATTTTCTCATGTTGCTGATTCTATTACCAGTTAAGTCTGTGTTATCAAGTTAATGACCATTCCACATTGGGAAACATTCTCCTTACTTAGTCCATGACATCACTTCATGATCTTATAGATCTTTCTAAGCAACTTGTTTGGACTAGGCATGACACACATCTGGGGCAGATTGTCCTTGAACCTAGATTTTCTGGCTCAGAGATGGGGACACTACTACTACACAACAAGACCTCCTTCATGACCTTATGCTTCTAACAAATCTCATGTTAACCTTGATGGCTCCAAAAGAGAGTAATTCTAATTTCTCTCAACTTTCTCTTCTATCCTTCATACTATTCCAGTAAATCTGCCTTGCACTTTCTCTAATGCCGCCTTCTCTTCCCTCCTAAACTGTAGTGCCCAGAATTGAACACACTACTTTATATAACACAGATTAGGCACCAACTAAAGCTCTGAAAAAATATCCAATATTTTTACTCAATTTGATTTATTTTTGTACTAGCCATCCCAACCTCTTGAGCAATCTTGAAAGAAGTATGTACGTACACCACTAGGGTCTTTCGGCCCATTACGTTCACACTGACCATCCAAAAGAGCAACCCACTCGGACCCACCCTCAACCTTATCCCTATAACCCTGTATCTCCCATGGCTAGGTGGGTTAGCCGACACATTCCTGGATACTCAGGGCAATTCAGCATGGCCAATCCATCTAACCTGCACATCTTTGGGAGGAAACCGGAGCACTGAGGAAACACATGCAGACACGGGGAGAACATGCAAACTCTACACAGACAGTTGCCAGAGGCTGGAATTGAACTGGGGTCCCTTGCGCTATGAGGCAGCAGTGCTAACCACTGAGCCACTGTGCCTCCCCATCTTACCTTTATGCCTACCCTTGCTTCATACCACTTTGTAGGCGCGTGACGGATAAAATATAACACAAAGTGTAACAGTCCATGGTCTCCTGAAGCTTGTCATTGTCTCCTCTTAGTTTACTGTGATGCCATATATTGTGATGTTTGCAGATGTGAAAACTGTTCTCTCCGCCTCTTTCAGTTCATCAGGAATATGTACAACAACAGCTTTCTTACTGTTCAATCACTTTGCGCTTACTTGGAAGCGGCCAGCCATTGCAACATAGACAACGTGTGTTTTAAGAAAAAAAATCACTCAATTCAACATAGACTCATGGCCAGGAAGTCAGTCTGTGGCTTGCGTTGATTTTTTAAGCACAGAGGGTCCTAACTGCTTGGTTAGAGGCAGACAGACTCCATGGCTTACATTGCCTTTCAACACAGAGGGATGAACTTGTCATAGTGAGGAACACTAAACAATCAAGCAGAGGTGAACATGTAATTGTGTGGCACGGTGCTATGTCAACACCACACCAAAGTGTGTCAGCAGTTAATGTAGTGAACACACTGCACATGCTTCAAGTAAATGTTCACCTTTGAAAAGGATGGGGTGAAGGGAGATTACAGTTGGTCAGGGCTACTGCCGGTCAACCCAATTCTACTCCAGGAGGTTTTCCATGGTCATTCCGATCCTAACAGAGTTTGGAGACCAGGCTCCTGTAGGTCAAGGGGATTACAGTGAGGTCAGTTGAGATGCTCAAGAGACATTAGACTGGGAGAAAGTGGGACAGTTCTTTCCTGCAGTTAGACTAAGGAGGTACTGGATACGATGGAAGTGGAGGCGAAAGGATTTAGTAGTTAAGCAGGATCACAAGAGGCAGTGCAGTGTCCCCCGTAACTGAGCAGAACACAGAGCAGGACAGAGGTTAGTAGTTTGATAGAATGAAGTAGGAGAGAGTTGTTGAGAGGATATGATACATTCAGTAGCAGGCCTGTGAGAGAGAGGTAGTAGAGATAAGGTTGAGACATTTACTCTTGCCGACTGCAGATCATTGGTCGTTATCTTGTACTGTTGGCCTTTCCACTTCCCCATGGAGACGGACCAATGAATGACCTTGGCTACTGTTCGTGTCCAGACTGGGACTGGCCTGATCGGGTGGTGTAGCCTGCCTCTGACTGTTCACAGGTTAAAGAATGACCCTCCTCGCCAACACCCAATGCACCAACACCACCTTGTTGAGCTCCACAAAGCAGGGAGGGAGCCATGTCTTAAGCATCACAGTGGGAGGGGTAATTCCAGATGGCAGAGTAAAAAATAATGTGCAGCCAGGCTTTAAACATGGTGTCAGTGGCAGGAACACCACTATGTCCCAGCAGTGGAGAACACTTCGGGACCCCCCCAACAAGGTGACTCATCAAAAAAAAAAGCAGCTCAAGAGCCTGGCTTATAATTGGTGAGAAGAGAAGTTTGTACAAGAACGATCACTCTGAGCACCTTATGTCTCCCCTGTCGAGAGATTTGATCTGAGAACAGGGAGCATTCTGTCCTTTGATTCCCTTTCACCCATGAGTAACGTTTTCCATCTGAAACTATGACAACTGTTTAAAAACAAACATCAAAATTGGGGTTTGATGAGGTGTGAATAGTGTGAATTGGATGATGACCAGAAACTGTCAATCTCCAGACTGAGGACTTGTGCCCTCCTTTCCACCTTCAGCCTAGATGAGTAACCTGTACTGAGAATGCAAAAACTGGTCAAGTTAATTCAGGTTCTAAAGAAATATAAAAGATACTTTGTCTTTTGAGGTACAAACAGCATTGGAAAAGGAAATAAAACCTCAGCCAATTATATTTAATTTCCTACTAACATAAAATGCATTGCTCTCCCCTTCACGGTTTTGATCACACAGCATTGCCCTTTGATGTGAAGGACACTGCTTGTCACTGGCCACCTATTTTTCCTGGTGGTGGATATTGAATAAAGATTTGTACACTTTGTGTCTCACTGTGTCTCACACCTGCACACACACACCATGGGTGCTGGGGAAAAAATAAGCACTACCGCAGTTAGATGGCAGTGTGGGGGTTAATTTAAAAAAAACAAAAAATAAATAAATAAAATAAAATGCATTGCTCAGAAACTAGTGTTGTTTGAGGCATGTAACCGCAACAGTCATTCCACTTGGAGTATGATACACAGTATATTTTGGTGTTAACTAGCCTACAGTGAGGTGATAATATCCATTGCTGTATCTGAAACATCTATTCAGCAATAAATGAGGATGCACTGCCGCTTCCCTTTATTAACCCAACCCCCTACTGAACACGTTGTCAGACATATTTCTCTGGTGTGCTTTTACTGACTGGTCTTTTGTGCACCTAAATCAAACACTGTGGGACACTCAGTCTTTGTTCCTGCTTTCCATTATCACAGGGTATACGGGCCCAAATATTCTCAGCTATAATTTAATGAGTGAAACAGATGGAAGTGGGAGTTCTGAGGTGTGACAGATAAGCCATATGCTAAACACATGCCTTTTTTTACTCAAGTCTGGAACTTCACACCCTGCTGCCCCAGTCCACACCAAAATCACACATCAGGAAATTGCACATTTCCAACCAGTGATTTTCACCCATTAAAATTAATAACAGGAAAATCAGATGTTGAGTGCAGAATTTTCTAAAATACTTCCCACGATTTTAATTTAGAAGTCAACAGACCATCGGTTCATGTAGAGATCAGAGATTAAATGCTTTGACTGTTATTTCAGCATTAACCCAACCTCCCAGAAAGAAGAGATAACTAGAGTTAGATTCTGCTCAAGGCAGTGACAATACTCAGCAGGTCAAGCAGCATCAGCAGAGATAAACTGAGCTAACAGGTGACGGGGATCTCAGCAGGAGGCCTTTTGATGTCACTGTCAGGGAAGGTCCACAGAAAAAGTGCCATTTGGGCACTTAGCTGGGGAGCCATGGGCCTTTGCTCAGATCAAAGACCTTCCTGCTCCTGACTATTCGTAAGCAGACAGTTCAATTGAGTAGGAGTGTCACTGGGGATGGGGTGGCTTCTGCCATTACAACTGAGGATCCCAGGCTGCCAGTGGGATAAGGTTCAGGTGGAGGTCATTGTGGGGGTTTGCATGCAAAAGGTAGGGAAGCGGATTAATACGCACAACCCCCATCTCCTTCCTGACCCAAGATCCTTCAACTAGACATTGAGTGCCTTGTATGGAGGGATATCCTCGTGCATTAATTGCCAATTTAGCGCTTTAGTTGGCAATGGGGTGGTTTGACTGTCCACGGACTTTATCATAACCGCAGCAGGAAGGAGGCCAAGACCCCAGTTACTGTGGTCTCACCAGATTAACCGTTCCCCCCCACCTCAGCACCAAACCTGCCATAGGTAACAGCATTAAATTCTGCCAAAAAAATCCATGACCTTTTGAATGAAGTTCTCTTCTGATGAAGAATCATCGATTTGAAACGTTTACTGTTTCTCTCCACACTTGCTGCCTAACCTGTTGAGTGTTTCCAGCATTTTCTGTTCTTCAGATTACCAGCTCTAGAGCATTTTGTTTTGTTACTATGGTGCACTGTGTTGTTGTTGCTGTGGTCCTCAAAGAAACATTCAAAAACATTAAAATGCTTCCTATTCAATTATAACATATTGAAAGGCACACCAGGTGCTGGGTGAAGAACTGAGGATTTCCTGTCTGATTGGAGATGTGAGCACTCTGACAGCAGGTGTGCTGTTTACAAAAGGGAGTAAAAAAATGGAACCTGTCTCTCCCTCATCTTTGATGGCTTTTACTGTTGTTAATAGGCTTTGCATGTAAAATTAGTAAACTGGGAAAACTGATGATTTACTGGTGATTGTTAACAGAAAAAAGACAAAATACTGTGATTTTGTGATAGGGAAAAGAAAAACATTTGAATCAGGGCACTTAAGAGGTTTGGTTCACTTTTTTAAATGCGATAAAATCAAGCACAACAATTTAGATTTGGATTGCATTGTCATGTGTTTAAGGGACAAGTTAGTGAAGGAGTAATATAGAACTATCACAGTTGTAAATAACTTGGGTCATAATGATCATCATAACTTTAAGCTTTTTGTGAATGTTTTAAGAAAAATTAAACATTATAAAGTTTTAGATGTGCCTTCTGATTTTAAGTGAAAGAACAGGTTCTGCTTAAATGTCACCTCACTAAAAACGAGCACCATGGGAATTTAGGGCATCAGGAACAGGGTACAAAAGTTGTACAACAGATGAGAAATAGGAAGCTACGATGAAAGGTGTATTGTCGGGCTGAAAGGGGGAAGGGTTGTGTGAAATGGTTTAAGCGCTCAGTCTTAAATCTCTTGCTCCATTGCACACAAATGATACAGATTCTGAAAACTACCACTTTATTGACATCACAAAATACAGTGCAGGTTTTAGGCAGACAATGACAGGGTCCCAATTCTGTGTGCCATGCCTAGCAATGTATCAGGAATCAGGAGAGAGAACTTGCAGCTTCAACTCTGAAAGCAGGACACAGCAGCAGAGCTTGGGGTGGATGGGAATCTGGAATGTTTATGCAAATGGAGCAGACAGGTGGCAGATGCCTGTCTACCAGGGACAATTGCAGAGTGCCTCGCATCGAACAAAGTAACACGTGACACAAATACAAAATGAATTAGCACTAGTTGTCTCGAGAATTGCATCTTGAAGCTGCAGTGCACTTGTCCCCACCAAAGTCTAGACACCGTGTGAAACGATTTAAAAATGTGCTTGGAAATGCAGTTGGAACAGTGGCTGGTATGGGTGTTGCTAAGGTTATATGGGACAGATCATTGGCCTCGCTTGAAAAATTCAGGGCTTTATGAATAGTACAAAGGCAAGGAATTTATGTTAAGCATTTAAAAATCACTCAACTGGAGTACTCTACCCGATTCTGGGTAGCATACTTTGGGAAGGACGCCAAGGTCTTAGAGAGGGAGCAGCGGAGATTTACTAGAAAAGTACGTGGATCAGAGACTTCATTTATGTGTAAAGCTTATAGAAAGAGGAATTGTTCACTTGGAGCAGAGAGTGTTCAGGGAAAGTTTGAGAGGTGATTAATTAGCAACGTTTTAAAAATAAAAGTAAACTGGTTATTGACTGACAGTTTCTCCCAAAGTACATCAATTTAACACAAGTGCCAAAAAAAAACAAGAGGCAGATGAGATTTTATTTTTAATACATTTGGGATATACTACCTGAAGGAGTGATAGAAGCCAATTCAATAATAATTTTCAAAGGGGAAATACTGTGTGTCTATTGAGCGGTATGAGGAAAGGGTAACCGAAGGTTCTAAATGGATAGCAGTTTTGACAAAACAGGCCCCATTTGCCCAAATATGTGGAGGTGGACTCAAATCCACAATCTGACTCTAGGTCAGTGTGTTACCATTGAGCTGTTCACAAATGCACATGTGCCTCAAAAACAAGGCTAGATGGGGGCGTTCTGAGAAATAGTGCGGAGCAGCTTCAATCACAAACATATATGGGGAAATAAGGAAATGAGCTCTAATTTCCAATGTGGGCCCACAGGCAGGAAAAGCTTCAAGCCTAAATTTGCGAAATGATTATCATAATGCAGCCATTCATCATGCACATGTCATGCAATGACAGCAATTGCTCCATAAGGATATTATTTCTGAATTAAACTGGGACAGACCAGAATGATGAATATCTTTCTATTGCCGTACCTTACAAAACAGGTACATTTTGAAGCCATAGTGGGTTAAGCAATTAAGAGTCTAAATGCTGCCAGGAATTTTTTTGGTTCACACTGACTAGTTCAGTGGAACGGACTGTAATCTACACCACAGCCTGTTACAGCCCCTACCCGACATGTCTGTCAGCCTTTTTGAAGCAGATTCTAAACAGACCAACTCGTCGTCGTCTGAAAATAAAACATTATTGGCAGCTGTGGACCTTGTTTACAAACTCGTCTCGGGTGGATGGGCAGGGCAGTACGAGAAACTTTGACTTTTGTTCTTATTTGGTGGGTCAGGCCATAAAAAAATGCTACCCTGAGCAATCAAGCAATTGAGCTCTCAGTAGTTATCCTAACATCATCTGCACACAATATTTAGTTGAATGCTTTAATTATCTCCAGATTAAATAAATCCAGTGCAATCCTGAACAGCTCCCCATCTTCCTTCTCCTTAAACTTCACTTCATGCTAAAATCTGCTGCCATTTTCTTTGCTCGCACTGAGTTCTAATCATCCATCCTTTCTTTCTTATACTGATTGACCTAAATTGGTTTCCAATGTATCAAATGTAAAAGGAAAATGCTTGAATTTTCATTATGAAGTCAGGTTTTACTGGAAGCACTCAGCAGGTCAGGCTGCATCTGTGGAGAGAGAAACAGATTTAACGTTTCAGATCAATGATCTTTCATCAGACCCTGATATGTTAACTCTTTCTCCCCGTTTCTGTAACCTCCACTTGACCCGTAACCATTCCAGAAACCAGCACCCCTTCTGTTCTAGACCAACATTCTTTGCTCCGTCATTAGTGGCCAAGACCAAGGATGCCATGGGTACATCAGGGCCCAATAACTGGGACCCACAGCTCCAAGGGACCCACTGCGTTCAGGTTGTATGGAGGATGGGTGCCTGAGGTCAGACGCAGTGCCAGGACATTTGCTTTCTCTGCCTAGTGCTGCAATGGCCATTGAGGCTCCATTCTCAGATTTCTCACTTTAAGCCTCTCCTCCTTCATACAGGATCACAGAGTCACAAAGCACTGAAATAGACCCTTCTGTCCAACCAGTCCACGCCGACCATAATACCAAACTAAACTAACCCCGCCTGCTTGTGTAACGTCTATTTCCCTCCATATATTTCTTATTCACGTACTTAGCCAAACATCTTAATCATTCTAACTGTATCCACATCCACCACTTTCTCAGGAAGTTCACTGTATACAAAAACCATTGTTTAATAAAAAAGCATTTTTAAAAAATATCTTTCTCCTCTCACCTTAAAAACAAGCCACCTAGTTTTTCAATCCTCACCCTAGGGAAAAGATGCCTGCCATTCACCTTTCTGTGTCCCTCATGATTTTATTAACCTCTATAACTTTATCCCTCACGATTTTATAACCCCTATACCTCTATGCTACAGTGGAGAAAAAAAAAATTCCAGCCTATCCAGCCTCCATTCCTAGCGATATCCTGGTAAATCTTTTCTGAACCCTCTCCAACTTAATAATGTCCTTCCTACAGCAGGCTGACCAGAACTGGACATGGTACTCGGGAAGAGGTCTCACCAACATCCAGTACATCACTCATTTTCTTTTTCACTTACCCTTTTGTCTGCTTCCTTGGGATGTTGTCAATTGAATTGCTCAGGTTACCCTGGCTGAGACACTTTGGGAAGTTTCGCTGCACTAAGAGTACTTGAAAAGCTCAATCCCACTAGATCGTGCCTCCTTTTTTTCATGTGGGTCGGTTTGCTCTTTTGCAAGTGGGGGTGGGGGCAATATAGAAGGGATCATTTTCTGATTCGATGTTTCTTATGGGGAGTGTAATGGACCAAGTCAAACCTCCTCAACACGTTTCAAGAAAGTAGCCCAGACCCTAACCATAGCCAGTTTTTTTACGCAGGTGTAAAGTGGATATTCCAGGAGTGATGCAGCAGGTCCAACCATTTAGTTTTAAGCAAAATAGAATTTATTTGCAAGATTACCAAATGAAACACACACAAAAGAGAACAGGATATAGAATAACTTAGGAGAAAGTGAGGACTGCAGATGCTGGAGATCAGAGCTGAAAATATGTTGCTGGCAAAGCGCAGGTCAGGCAGCATCCAAGGAGCAGGAGAATCGATGTTTCGGGCATGAGCCCTTCCTAAAGAAGGGCACATGCCCGAAACATCAATTCTCCTGCACCTTGGATGATGCCTGACCTGCTGCGCTTTTCCAGCAACACATTTTCAGTATAGAATAACTTAATCTATCCAAAAACCCAACAGATTAGCCTAACTTAATAATGCTGTTCCAAATACTTGTAACAATCCCCATAAACACCCCTTGGCACAAAAGGAAAACAAAATCAAAACGTAGGTTCTTACAGGAGAGGGGGCGGATCAGTATGGGCCTGCTTCTTTGGATCTAGCAACTACACAATAACTGACTGCTTTCAGTGAACAGGCAGACTGCTAAAAACCAAACCAAAGAAAAGCTGAGCTGGAAGAATTGGCCATTCTCCTTGCACTGTACAAGTGTATTTTTTAAACTTGAAAGCCTTTCTCCAGAGGCAGTATCTGTTAGCTATAATCAAACTGGCCCCAAAACCCTTCAAATCTAGACCTTTCAGAATTGCTGCTTTTATGATCTCTCTGGAAGAAAAAAGTCAAGGATCTTGTTAAAGGAAAAGCATAGTCAAGGGGTGTGAATAGAAAGTAGGGTCCTATGTTGTGCAGCAGATTAGGAATAGACCATTTCAGATTCTATCCAAGATGGCAATTTTGTCAGCTGCCCAGTGCATAATGAGATCCAGAATGTTGCCACAATTCTGCAAAGTTAAAGCAATGGAGGAAAAGCAAATCTGAGAAAATGAAGTTAATGCTTGAAAATTCAGTGCTAAAACACCAACCGTCCATTAGGAAATTAACACTTTGCCAATGGGAAGATTAGATTAGATTACTTACAGTGTGGAAACAGGCCCTTCGGCCCAACAAGTCCACACCGACCCGCCGAGGCGCAACCCACCCATACATTTACCCCTTACCTAACACTACGGGCAATTTAGCATGGCCAATTCACCTGATCTGCACATCTTTGGACTGTGGGAGGAAACCGGAGCACCCGGAGGAAACCCACGCAGACACGGGGAGAACGTGCAAACTCCACACAGTCAGTCACCTGAGTCGGGAATTGAACCCGGGTCTCAGGCACTGTGAGGCAGCAGTGCTAACCACTGTGCCACCATGCCGCCCAGGGTTCATGCTGAAGGCACCTTCTGGGTCAGACGTGGAGATAAAAATTAATTCAGGAGAGGGAGGGAAGAACCTTCAAAGTAATGACCAAAATGACACCTAAAGCTACATGAAAAACAGACTAACATTTGCAAAGTGGGAGCACTGGGATGTTAGTTGCTGTCATAACAAAGAGGTTCCAGCATTTTAGTTGTTATTGTACTTCTCAATCTTCTGCTAGTTTCTGATTAAAATTAGATTAGATTAGATTACTTACAGTGTGGAAACAGGCCCTTCGGCCCAACAAGTCCACACCGACCCGCCGAAGCGCATCCCACCCATACCCCTACGTTTGCCCCTTACCTAACACTACAGGCAATTTAGCATGGCCAATTCACCTGACCCGCACATCTTTTGGACTGTGGGAGGAAACCGGAGCACCCGGAGGAAACCCACGCAGACACGGGGAGAACGTGCAAACTCCACACAGTCAGTCGCCTGAGTCGGGAATTGAACCCAGGTCTCCGGCGCTGTGAGACAGCAGTGCTAACCACTGTGCCACCGTGCCACTCACTCAATTTGCCAAACAAGAAATGACAGTTGATTAGGCCAACAGTTGTGGCTAATTCTCTCATCGTTATAGAAATTATCAATCACCCGGCAAGTAAACATCTTGGTCTTTGCAAACATTTACAGAACTATTTCCTTTTGCGCCCCCGCCCCCCCATAGTTGTTGTTATTAACAGCAGGATGAAGATCAGACCGCAGTGACACTGTTTCATTGCAATCACTAAGATGTGCGGAAAACAAATTTTTGGGGGTTCAGAGAAGGGCATGCCTAATATTTCCTCTGTTCTGTGAACTCTTTCCATTCAGCAACTGGAAGCACATTGCGCATTCCCTTCACATACTAACGGCCCCGTGAGAGCGTGCGCTTTTCAAATGTAAGAATGCAAGAGGGTTTGAGCTGTAGGGAGAGGCTGAATAGACTGGTGTTATTTTCCCTGGAGCACTGGAGGCGGAGGGGTGATCTTATGGATAGGGTGAATGGTCAAGGCCTTTTTCGGAGGGTAGGGGAGTCCAAAACTAGGAGGGATAAGTCTAGGGTGAATGGGGAAAGATTTAAAAGGGACCTAACGGGCAACTTTTTCATGCAGTAAGTATGGATTGAGCTGCCAGAGGAACTTGAGGAAGCTAGTGCAATTAAGATATTTAGAAGACATCTGGATGGGTAGATGAATAGGAAGGGTTTGGAGGGCTATGGGCCAAGTGCTGGCAAATGGGACTAGATTAATTTAGGATATCTGGTCGGCGCAGATAAGTTGGACTGAAGGGTCTGTGTCTATGCTGTACATCCTCAGGACTCTATAACATTGGAAACTGCTTGACATTAGAGCCTACTTTCAATATAATCCCCTTCGAAAGCTCCGATGGCCTGAGTTGTTTTAATGGTACAAATATCCAAAAGCTTGATAAGTCCCATTCCAAAGCTCAAAGTCCTGTGATGCGAAGGGGACAAATGGAACAATCGTCCCTGAAGGGAAGATGGAGTAACAGCAGGGCACTCACTGCATAGGGATCAACATCACTCTCAGGAGGATCTGACAGGAAGTCTGCTGGAAGTGACAGGTCTTCAAGAACATAAATATTATTGTGAACTCAGGGCTTGGGCACCAATAGCATAACAAAATTAAATTTGTTTAAAAAGTACATTTAGAAAATGCAGCTTTCTAAAAGCAAAAACAACAATTAAGCTAGTCTTGCTGCCATAAATCACTATTTCAGAGAGCACTTTAAAGAGATTGGATCGGTAAAATTTAATCCGCGTCTATTGGTTGGCAGTTCATGAACGAGTAAACAGCGAGAACATGTACACACAGCATTTTTCAACTCAACAAATGTCAGTGACAGCCATTCTCTGATTCACTCCTCAGAGCAATGCCATGATAAATCAGTCGCCTTGCCTGTCGAAACGTAAACACAACTGGGAACTGTTGCATTCTCTGTAGCTATGACTCTCCCAATCAGAAGCCACTTGCCAACCAATCAGCACGGTCTGCTCTTACAACACCTTTACTTTGCTATTTCTTGTGAATTGTCCTGATGGGTCCGATATGAAAAGCTTCCACGAAGATTCTTTATGCAGAACAACTCAAAATTATTTACCCCCAAATATTTAGTGCAAGTAACGTTGCATCTATTCGCCATCATGAGAAGCTGACAGGGGGAGCCACCTTCCAAAACCACTGTTCGTGGTTTGATGTGACTGAGTGACCTGTCTGACCACTTCAGATAACAGAGAATCAATGATAACAGTCATTCGTGACTAAACTGAATAAGGATCAGAGGTTTCCTTTCTTACTGGATATTTATTTTTTAGAAATTTCCTTTTAAAAAAAAAGAAGTTTTTTTTGGCCACTTTCACAAACAATTGGTGTGGAATTGAGCTTGAAATCATTCCTGTCAAGGCATTTGGATCACTGGCCCAGTAACACCACACAACATCCCCTTATCCTAGAAGTGAACAAGAGGAACCTTAATGTGCAACTGCAGTAAAAAAAAATCAGCAGCCACACTCATCACTCTATAGCCAATGGAATGCTGATAGGAAAAGGGGCAAAGAAAACACTAACAATGTTTGCAGAGAAACAGTTCTTAAATATAGGGAAGGCCTAGTGGCATTATTGCTGAACTGTTAATCCAGAAGACATTCTGGGGACTCAGGTTGAAATCCCACCATAGCAGATGCTGGAATTTGAATTCAACAAAACTCTGGAATTAGGAATCTAATGATGCCCATAAAACAATTGTCAAATGTCGGAAAAATCCATCTGGTGCACTCTGTCCTGTAGGGAAGGAAACTGCCATCCTAACCTGGTCTGACATACATGTGACTCCAGACCCACTGCAATGTGCTTGACTCAACTGACCTCTGGGAAATTAGGCATGGGTAATAAATGCCAGCTTAGCCAGCAATGCCCACAACCTGTGAATGAATTTTTTTTTTAAAAATGAGCTGGTGTAGGTTGGGACTCTGATCAGATGGATGGGGTTTAGGGGCAGGGAGCAGAATAAGTGAGCTCAAGGTTCATTGTTGGAAGGGGCTCTGTTCAGCACAAGATGCCCAAAGAGAGATTCTCCCCTCCCCTGGCCCCAAACCACACTCCCTGACCTTCAATGTGCCATATGAATAGGAAAGGTTTAGAGGGATATGAGCTCAGTGCTGGCAAATGGGACTAGATTAATTTAGAGTATCTGGTAGAGTTGGACCAAAGGGTGTGTTTCCGTGCTGTTCATCTCTATGACTCTATGACACGGGTAGCCTTTACTGCTAGTAAAATACAAAAGGCAGTGGGTTAGGCTCTGGTGTGACTAACACTGATCGGTAAAATTCCAGCACAAGCAAGCAACTAAGCAATGAATAGTGGGGGCACAGCGGCACAGTGGTTAGCACTACTGCCTCACAGCACCAGAGACCCGGGTTCAATTCCCGCCTCAGGTGACTGACTTGTGGAGTTTGCACGTTCTCCCTGTGTCTGCGTGGGTTTCCTCTGGGTGCTCCGGTTTCCTCCCACAGTCCAAAGATGTGCGGGTCAGGTGAATTGGCCATGCTAAATTGCCCATAGTGTTAGGTAAGGGGTAAATGTAGGGGTATGGGTGGGTGGCGCTTCGGCGGGTCTGTGTGGACCTGTTGGGCCGAAGGGCCTGTTTCCACACTGTAAGTAATCTAATCTAATATAGAGCCCACCAACTTTCCTAGCACTGCCTGTCAGCCTGTAAGGTGGTTGTACTGTTCTCGCCAAGATGCATGAACTAGCTTGTTGGACAGTTGTGGTGATGTGGGGACCTGCTGTACAATATTTTGAGCATCAGGGCCCAGAGACTACAGTTAGTGATCAGCAGGGAATGGATGATGCAATGGAAATATCACTGGACCAGCCAGCCAGGCAGAAACCCATGTTATTGTTCTCACGGACATGGGTTCAAATCAAATCCATGGCAGATGGTGGAATTTTCAATTGGAATTTGTGGAGTCGAGAATTGGCCTAGCCACACTCCTGATGAACAGCTTATGCTTGAAACATCGACTCTCCTGCTTCTCGAATGATGCCTGACTGGCTGTGCTTTTCCAGCACTCCACTTCCCATTTAATCACTGTCAACCCATCTGGTCCACTAATATCCTTTTAGGGGAGGAACTGTCATCTTCACCTGGTCTGGCCTAAATGGGACTCCAGACTCGCAGCAATGTCCCATCTACCTTCTTGATAATTGGGCTAGGCAATGAATTCTGACCCAGCCACATACCATGAACAAATTTTAAAAAGTTAGCAGGGATTCCAAGAAAATGGCATAGCAATTTCCCAGACTCTGGAGAGAAAGAGAAGGTGGTGACTTGCTACACAAGGATCGTGAGGTATATATTACATCAAAAATTCCCTGAACTTTTCCGAACGAACACAAAGGAAAAATAGGTAATATTAATACTTCCCAAATGGTAATGAAATAGTTTAGGAAGAAACTGAGTGACCTAAGATGTTAAGATTCAATGTTCAACATGTCCAACAAATATAGAGTAGCAAACAATGTAACTATTAGGATGCTGAACCAATCAGCCAAACAGTAGAATGCTGTGGTGTACACTATCAGAAGTCCATGAACAGCTCCTAGCTACCTATTGTGCTTGGGTAACTTTTGGGTGTGGGGAGGAGGAGAATCAATGGATATTAAGGCAAAAAAAGCATTGGGCGCGGCTTTTTAAGGTGTTTGGGGATGCCAGGGAGCAATGGGTGATGATGGATGAACCCAATAAGGCAATGATCCCTCAGCAGCTTTTTCCAAATAAGTGACTGAGCATTGATATGTGATAGTGATAATGATAGTGTGAGAGAGAGAGAGAGAGAGTGTGTGTGTGAGAGAGAGAGAGTGAGTGTGTGAGAGAGAGAGAGAGAGAGAGAGAGAGAGAGAGAGAGAGAGAGAGAGAGTGTGTGTGAGAGAAAGCAAGCTTCCATTATTAGGTCTAGTGTTTTGTTTCCCTTAGCGTTTCATGCTTACTCAGAGTTGCATATACTGCTTGAGTTCAGTGGCAAATAATGCCTCAACATCGAACCAGAGGCCCCTATTATGCAAGTGTCCCACAAACCCAGAGCAGTGTCACTGAAGAAGCTAATACCTCAATGCATCTGGTACCACTCATTCTATTTGCCTTGCTATCTCCCTCTGCACTTGAGACCCTCCTTAAACTCCACCATCTTTCATCACCTTTTGGTCATATCTGCTAACATCATTTTCATTATGCTTCTGTGAAATGTTACAGGACCATTTATAGTGTCATAGAATCATACAGCATGGAAAAAGACTCTTTGGTCCAACCAATGCATGCCAAACATAATCCCAAAATAAATTACCTCAAATCTTCTTAGTTACTTCCTCAAAAAACCCGATCAAGTTCGAGAGACACTATTTTCCTTGCACAAAACCATGCTAATATCCCTAATCATTCCTTGCCTCTCCATATAAATCCTATCTTTCAGAATCACTGGTCAACAACTTACCCACCACCGAAGGTTGGCAGAGGAATTGCCACAGGAGACTTCTGAACTACTTTCTTACTTTTCCTGAAAGTCACCTTAAAGTGCTCAATAAATAGAAGAGCCGTGATGATTATCGACACAATTCTTATACTTCCCCTCCAATGGCTGTACTCTTTGGGATGAGCCCAATTGGCAGCAGCAAATTTAACTGTGGGTTTTAGTTGACAAACCTGTCCTGAGTGAGTTATTTCTGGTATGATGCATCCTGCCTGACAATGTACCGATGCAACTTTAAACCCATAACAACACATTGAAACACTGCATTGTAGCCAATTATATTCTCAGGGAAATCTCATGTTTAAACATGCTCCTACAAGCCCTTGCCTGCCACAATGAAACAAGATGCCTTTGAAAGACAGCACCACCCAATTCATTGTGTGTTGACATCTCCAGGTGTGTTGCAATGAATTTGGAAGCTTTGTCTATTAGTCTTAAATGAAAGTGTGAGCATGCAAGTGTGGGACTTGGTGCTGATTGGGAGCTGAAAACATACAGGCAAGTGGACATTGCAACTTCAGTTGAATGATTTGCATGGTACAAACCAAAGGAGTAGCCATGGACACCCGCATGGGCCCCAGCTGTGCCTGCCTCTTCGTAGGATATGTAGAACAGTCCATCTTCCGCAGCTACACTGGCACCACCCCCTATCTTTTCCTCTGCTACATCGATGACTGTATCGGCGCTGACTCATGCTCCCACGAGGTGGTTGAACAGTTCATCCACTTTACCAACACCTTCCACCCAGACCGTCACAGACACCTCCCTCCCCTTCCTAGACCTCTCCATTTCTATCTCGGGTGACGGAATCGACACAGACATTTACTATAAACCGACCGACTCCCACAGCTACCTAGAGTACACCTCCTCACACCCTGCCCCCTGTAAAAACGCCATCCCATACTCCCAATTCCTTCGTCTCCGCCGCATCTGCTCCCAGGAGGACCAGTTCCAATACCGTACAACTCAGATGTTCGCCTACTTCAAAGACCGCAATTTCCCCCCACACGTGATCGATGATGCCCTCCACCACATCTCCTCCACTTCCCACTCCTCCACCCTTGAGCCCCTCCCCTCCAATCGCCACTAGGACAGAACCCCACTGGTCCTCACCTACCACCCCACCAACCTCCATATACATCGTATCATCCGTTGTCATTTCCGCCACCTCCAAATGGCCCCACCACCAGAGATATATTTCCCTCCCCACCCCTATCAGCATTCCGGAGAGACCACTCCCTCCGCAACTCCCTCGTCAGGTCCACACCCCCTACCAACCCAACCTCCACTCCCAGCACCTTCTCCTGCAACCGGAAGAAATGCAAAACTTGCGCCCACACCTCTCCCCTTACTTCCCTCCAAAGCCCCAAGGGATCCTTCCATATCCATCACAAATTCACCTGCACCTCCCCTCGCATCATTTACTGCATCCGCTGCACCCGATGTGGCCTCCTTTATATTGGGGAGACAGGTCACCTACTTGCGGAACGGTTCAGAAAACACCTCTGGGACACCCGGACCAACCAACCCAACCACCCCGTAGCTCAATGCTTCAACTCCCCCTCCCACTCCACCAAGGACATGCAGGTCCTTGGACTCCTCCATCGCGAGACCATAGCAACACGTCGGCTGGAGGAAGAGCGCCTCCTCTTCCGCCTAGGAACCCTCGGAACACAAGGGATGAACTCAGATTTCTCCAGTTTCCTCATTTCCCCTCCCCCCAGCTTGTCTCAGTCAAATCCCGCGAACTCAGCACCGCCTTCCTAACCTGCAATCTTCTTCCTGACCTCTCCGCCCCCACCCCGGCCTATCACCCTCACCTTACCTCCTTCCACCTATCGCATTTCCAACGCCCCTCACCCAAGTCACTCCTCCCCCCCCTTTTATCTTAGCCTGCTGGACACACTTTCCTCATTCCTGAAGAAGGGCTCATGCCTGAAACGTCGACTCTCCTGCTCCTTGGATGCTGCCTGACCTGCTGCGCTTTTCCAGCAATGCATTTTCAGCATATTTTAAAACTAACAAATCTTTTGTGTAGCACAGGAAGAGATGTGGGATCTAAGAAGCACACAGACTAAACATGCCAATGAGTGCTTCAGAAAGAGGGACTTATTTTTATAATTCAGCAATTCCCCTTTGTACATTTTGCCCTCAACTCCAGCCTTGGCATAACAGGTGCACACTTGCCTTGGAGTCAGACAGCTATGTTAAAGTTTCATTCCAGAATTTCAGTGCGTGATGTAGACTGAAGAAATGCTACAATTCATGGATGGTGTCTTTTGGATGAGCTGTCAATCCAAGACCCTCTCTGCTCAGATGGATAGAAAAGGTAACATGTTATCATTGGAAGTGAATAATAAGTTGTTCTGGCCAGCACTCTGCTGTCCGCCTACACCTTTGCATATGCTCTGTGCACATAAGCAAATGTTCCAGTCAGTGTAATGATAAGGAGGACATACTCATGAAATAGTGAAAAGGTGGGATATAAAAATACGCCCCTCCAGGATCAATACCTGTGAGCAGTATCTCTCAGTTCAAGTCCAAAGTGGCCATTGGATACGTTGTTTTGAGTTTGTACCTCTGACACAGAGATGCACTTTATGGAAACACATGACAGCAATCCAGAAACATAGTTTTGTGGGATTATGGATAAAAAATGTTGAGGCCCTCTGGTCTGCTGCATGCAAATCTCTAATTTGTGTTCTCAGTGGGGGATGCTGCAAACCAGACTGCAAGTTCACAATACATCCATGCATGTATGAACTAACGGTGAATTCTGACAGACTATTTGATGACTACCATAGAATCGTCGAGCAGTACAGCATAGAAACAGACCCTTCAGTCTAACTCATCCATGCTGACTAAACACCCTAAATTAATCTTGTCCCTTTTTGCCAGTATGTAGCCCATATCCCTCTAAACCCTTCCTATTCATATACCCATCCAAATGCCTTTAAATGTTGGAATTGTACCAGCCTCCACCACTTCCTCTGGCAGCTCATTCCATACACACACCACACTGTGTGAAAAGAATTGCCCCTTAGGTCCATTTTAAATTTTCACTCTCTCACTTTAAACCTACTAAACCACCCTTTAGTTTTTGATTCCACTACCTTGAGGAAAAGAACTTGGATATTCACCCTATCTATGCCCCTCATGATTTTTTAAACCTCTATGAAAGGTCACCCCTCAGCCTCAAATGCTCTAAGGAAAACAGCTCCAGCTTATTCAGCCTCTGTCTATAGCTCGAACCCTGACAACATCTTTGGAAATCTTTCTTGAACCCTTTCAAGTTTCAGAATATCCTTTCTATAGCAGGGTGCCAAGAATTGAACACAATATTCCAAAAGTGGCATAACCAACATCCTGTTCAGCCACAACATACCTCCCAATTCCTATAATCAATGCTCTGATTAATAAAGGTAAGTAGAAAAAATGCCTTCATTATTCCGTCTACCTGTGACTCTACCTTCAAAGGAGCTATGAACCTGCACCCCAAGGTCTCTTTGTTCAGCAGCACTCCCTCAGACCTTACCATTAAGCGTAGAAGTCCTGCCCTGATTTGCCTTTCCAAAATGCAGCACATGTTGATCTAAATTAAACTTCATCTGCCATGCCTCAGCTCACCGGCCCATCTGGTCAAGGTTTCTGGGTAATCCAAGATGGAGGACAGGAAAAAATTGTGAGCTTTTTCTGTGGAGCTGATTTCCTTGAAACTTCGGAGCAATACGTACTGTTGTCTAAACTGTTGTGTTGTTTTGGAACTTTGGGGGGGGGGGGGAAATGATCAAAAACAACTTTTAAAAAAAAGGAGGAAGAGAGAGAGAAAGCAGAGACCATGTGGACGGTGAAAATTGGAGAAATAAACCTGCCCAGCTGTGCGACCCATCAATAGACATAAAACTGACCTCAGTCAACAGTCATACATGCGTTTCTTCCAACTTGGGTCACTGAAATGGTATCGGATCAATGCCTTGGTTCACCTTATCGTTCCCTTTCTTCATTTGAGGAAGGCTCAGTTCAAAAGGTAACAAAACCCACAATGTCACTTCGGCCTGACAGATGTTGCTAACTCAGCCTGGATCAAAGCTACACCAACGACTGCCTAGCTCAGTAGCACCGCATTTTAGTTTTCAGACCATTTTTGTTTAGGCATCTTCTTTCACATGAAAGAATAGTGGTTTGATCCTTGATGATTTTGATGTTGCAGTTTATTCCAAGTTTCAGTCAGTGGGAACTTGAAGAGGGAGAGGTAAGTTAGAAAGATCAGTGAGACTAAACTGGAAAGAAATACAGAAAGCAAAGAAATCCAAGCCAACAAACAGAAGGAGAGAACAATTCAAGTAATTGCACCTACACAGGACTCCTGACGTAGATTAAAAACCTCAAGGTACTTAAAATCAGTAAATGCTGGGAAAACTCAGCAGGTCTATCATCATTCGTTAACAGAGTTAACAGAGTTTTAAGACGATTTGCACTGGATCTGAAACATTAACTCTGTTTTTTTTCCTCTCTCTGCAGGTACTGCCAGACCCGGATTGCTCCAGCATTTCTGGTATTTATTTAAAGGTTTCAGGAATTTTCAGCACTTTGTGAAGTGCCTTGGTAAATAAAAGCAGAGGCTGACGTCTACCATAAAGAGACAGCCAGAGGCTGGAGTGTCAAAATATTCACCAAACGATGTAGCTTCAATGCAGAGTCTTAAAAAGAGAGAGAGCGAGCAGGGGATGGAGAGTTACAGTGATGGGAATCCAGTGTTTGGGATCTACGGGTGTGGAACACAAGATCATATTTGAAGGTTTGCTGAGTTTGGGAATGTGGCTTGCAGCAGCTTCCAGTCGCTTGAATAAGAAAATACCTGTCAGTGCTTTAAAGTGCACTGCACTGATATTCGAATGGATTGGTTTCAATCACAGGTAGCTAGAGAGCAGATCAATTAAAGTAACAGTTAAGTACTGGATACATCATCTAAACATTTTATTCCAATGCAAGAACCATTTAGATGTGACTGGATGGGGCTCTCAAATCTTGCTTTGCCGACTAAGGGCTTTCTTTTCTGTCACTTATCTGGGTTGTGAAATTCAGAAGATAATTCGACTGTGTTGAAGTGCAAGCCTTTGAATGCATTGATGATAAGGTTTATTACTTGTCATCATATTTTATATTGATAGCTGGTGTATTCTATCACTTTATGCCCCAGTATTTGATGCAGATGTCAAAGGTTCAGCTTTGATCTCCACAGCGCTGTTCAATGTTCTGTCACAACCAGCCAATCAGTTCACTTCCCTGACCACAACAGCTGCTTCCATTTTTGTCAAGTTATTTTTACAAAGGTATGTTTTGATATTGCCAATAGTAGTCGTTATATTGAAAGAATTGCTTTGAAGGAGGATCGTACTGGACAAAGAATTTGTGTTTAGGTAAAGTTGCTATCGTCCCACCGGCCCACAGGGCTACTCTCTCATTTAGTGAGGGAGATGCCTGGTTTAACCTTAGGATCACACTCAGACAAGGGAGAGATTGAGAAGGGGGGTCCTTCATGATAATCTCAGTCGGTGTGGGAACTGAACCAACGCAGATGGCAATCTGCATCACAAACTGTCTGTTAATTTAACTGATCCCCTTTGCACTTATGCGGTGTCTTTTAGGCTCAGAATATCCCAAAGCACTTCATTGTCAATTAAGTAGCTTTGAGGTGTAGTCTCTGATGTAACATGAAAAAGGAAGCAGCCAATTTGCACACACACTGCAAGGAGATAAAACCAATGTATAAAACTGTTTTGGAGACTTGGCTTGAAAGAATTTTGTCCATGCTACTGGTTTGAAATCCTTCGTCTAGTTCAGAAAGTACCTTTATGTGCTTGGTTTCCATTCACAGGGGGAGATGGATCCTCTTAACATCTCATCCAAATACCACCACTTCTGACAGCAGAACAACATTGAGCATACTGTCCAGATGACACTGGATGACAAGTCTCTGGTATGGAGTTTGAATGTGAAACTTTCTGATCCAAGAGATGAGTGCATAAGCCCTGAACCAAAGCCAGCCAGTGATGCTACTCTTAATGTTTTCTCAGCAAGAAAGTCCATGTGAACTTTATCCATGCAATTCACACTCCTAAACAATCCTTGCATTTGCTAAATCAGTCATTTATTTCTGCTTTAGACCAAGATCTTAACTTAAATATGCTTTATTTAGAATTTGGTAGGTTTTGTTGTGTCATAATTCACTACACTGTTTAAAGTTCATGGATTTATCTAAATTCTTTGATTACTCAAGCACTATCAAGAGAACAAACAAGAACACAATGCATGCCACAAGAAACCTTGGCTGGAAACAACCATGTTGTTTATATTTCAAAGGCATCTACACCTTAATTATGTATTTAAGATAAATGAACAGTCATACACCATAACAGCAAAAATAATGTGGTTTCAGCCGTTAGGGGTTCACTTTCTATTCCTCATCAGAGTGTGAACTCATTTTGTCTTCACCTTGATCTGGGACCGTTACCTTCAGTGCTTTTCCACTCTTGCTCACTTGCATGTATAAACCTTTATCGTTACGACAAAAACAGGAACATTGGTTACTTGATGCCTGTCTGTGTTTCACAGTAAATGGCATTCAGCTCTTTCTGAGTTCAGCTTAAGGAAGAGGTCACATGGCACAATTCCTGTTTAATGAAACCTTCAGCTACTTCCTTTGGTGTATGTTCATTTTAAATGATTTGGCAGGTGAACCTTTGTTGGATGCAAAGGACTTGAGTAGGTTTATCTCAAAGCAGCACATATGAAGGGCAGTTACTCTGTCCCTACTGAACAGGTTTTGGCCACTTGTTTGGTGACCTATGGTATCAAGACCCAGAATTGACATTGTAAGGGCAATTTGCAGAAATCTGATTTGCATTTATTTCAGTGAAGATGACTGAATGGGTGTTCTGATTTATATTATTAGGTTGCATACTGTGATATAGTGATGAACTAATGATATCATCTCAAAGATATACAGACATGCTATGCCTCTTGAAATATATTGATGTACTGACCTTCAGACATGTACAGAGACAATTTCATCTCATGACAGAAATAATAATATGGGGAAATAATGCTAAAGTTAACGAATTAGATGGGAAATCATCCAACAGGGGTTATACAAACTTGAAAATTGCATCTCCCTCACTCTACAAAGGCTGTGCATCTGTTGATAGTGGGTTAATTGGAGCTTTCAAGATTGAGGTCAATAGGTTTCTGTTGGATAACAATATCAACGGATATGTCATTGAGGTCACAATTAACCATGTTAAAAGAGATTGACATAACATTTCAATGGGCTCAACGCCTCTGTACGTGTGACAGGAGGAATCAAACGAATCATGCATCATTTTGTCACAGTGAGGTAATACCCAGCACAGAAACAGACTGTCCCATTTGTTGTACAAGCATCTAAAAATAAAGCTGAAAAAGTAACTGAAAGAAATTGTTGGCTTCTTATGAAATGCATAAAGTGCTATGTGTGGGAAGAATGTTTGGCAACAGAATTTGCAGTTATACAACTGTTTGTTACATCTACCCAATGCCCTATTGTGTTTTGTATTAAGTCAGTGAATGGAATAGACAATCCACTCAACATTGCTCTATGGGCAAACCAGACTCATTGAGCATAGAAACATACCCTTTAGACCAACGACCATGTTCCCAAACTAAACTAGTCTCACCTGCCTGTGCTTGGCCCATGTCCCTCCAAACCTTTCCTATTCATGTACTTATCCAAATGTCTTTTAAACATTGTAACATTCACCACTTTCTCTTGCAGTTCACTCCACTCATTAACCACACTGTCTAAAAAGGGTGCCCCTACGTGGCAGCCAATCAGACATAGAAAGATTCCACAAAGAGCAATGAACATGACGTTTTGTCAGAGGTAATGATCTCCGAATAAAACTCGGGGGGGGGGGGGGGGAGAAAGAAGAAGAGTGGGTGCCCCGGAGTGCAGCTGTGTGTGGAAATCAAAGTGGGTCATTTTACACTGAACACTCATTACACAGGGTTTTTGACTGAATAATGGGGAAGTTACTAAGTCAGCACCCTGATTATGCTGGTTGTGAATTTTCCATCTTCCGCCCCTTAATAAAATGTGTGAATCTGAATATCTTTTCCTTAACTTGTTAAAAGTTTACATCCGCTGCTTATTTTTATTTTTAGGTCCTCTTTATTAATCGTTAAACAGCTTAAGTGGAGCTTGCGCCCACAGGGAAACCACGGAGTGACAGAGAACTTGGCTGCGTTTCAAACTGTTATTTGAAATAGAACAGATGAGAGTCTGAAACCTTCAGGGAACCGATCAAAGCAAAAAAGTAGAAAGACCTTTAATTTCTCTGGCGTCTTTCACATGCTCACGATGTCCCGAAGCACCATGCAGACAATGAGGTGCTTTTGACGTGGAGTCAGGAATAAGAAATAAATAGTGCAGCAAGATCCCGGAGGCAGAAGGAGCCACAGCTTATATCTCTATAGCTCCTTTAAAGCAATAAAACATTCCAAATCTCTTTGCAAACATAACCAAACAAAATTCAATACTTTCATTACAATTCAGCTCTGAGGGGAAATAGTTTGAAACACATAAAAAAGAATCTGTTGAATTAAGAGATAAAGCACATCAATACACATGTAAAGAGGCATGCTCCTGATAATTATCATCACGACACCATAGCATATGACCTCAGTCTCTGAGACATTGTATAGCCTATCTTAACTTTGGCTCTTGAACCATGACCTGCTGATAGTTAAGATTAGAATGGTACTGGAAAAGGACAGCAGGTCAGGCAGCATCTGAGGAGCAGGAAAATCAACGTTTCGGGCAAAAGCCCTTCATCCATTCCTGAGATGCTGCCTGACCTGCTGCGCTTTTCCAGCACCACCCTAATCTTGGCTCTAATCTGCAGTCCCCATTGCTGCCTGCTGATAGTTATACATAGGGATAATAAAATGGGTGATTGTAAGTTTAGTTAAAGAAATACCGTTTTCTGGACTGCCTGAGGAGCAAAGGAGGATAGAAAGGCAAAATGATTTAGAGTATGAATTCCAGAATTTAGTGCTGAGGCAACGACTGCTAATGAAGAAGAAATTAAAGGTGAGAATCAAAAACAGAAATTGCTGGAACAGCTCAGCAGTATTGTGGAGAAAAATCGGACTAACATTTCAGTTCGAGGGACACTTCCTCAGAAACATTAACTCTGATTTCTCTTCATAGATGCTGGCCATGTTGCTGAGCCTTTCCAGCGATAGCTGTTTTTGTTTCTGATATACAGCTTCTGCAGTTCTTTCAGTTCATATTTAAAATGAAGAAATGTTTAAGTGACAAAATGCAGAAATCTTGGAGAAGACAGTAAAGAGGTTCCAGAAACAGGCAGGGGTATAAGAAAGGGTCTTGAAAGCAAGGATAGCATTTTTAAAATTCGAGTTGCTTATCAAGGAACTAAAGTAAGTAAGTGAGAACAGAGGAGATAAGTGAACAGGGCGAGGTGCTGCATTTTGGGAAAGCAAATCTTAGCAGGATTTATACACTTAACGGTAAGGTCCTAGGGAGTGTTGTTGAACAAAGAGACCTTGGAGTGCAGGTTCATAGCTCCTTGAAAGTGGAGTCGCAGGTAGATAGAATAGTGAAGGCAGCATTTGGTATGCTTTCCTTTATCAGTCAGAGTATTGAGTACAGGAATTGGGGAGGTCATGTTGTGGCTGTACAGGACATTGGTTAGGCCACTGTTGGAATATTGCATGCAATTCTGGTCTCCTTCCTATCAGAAAGATGTTGTGAAACTTGAAAGAGTTCAGAAAAGATGAACAAGGATATTGCCAGGGTTGGAGGATTTGAGCTACAGGGAGAGGCTGAACAGGCTGGGACTGTTTTCCCTGGAGCGTTGGAGGCTGAGGGGTAACCTTATAGAGGTTTACAAAATTATGAGGGGCATGGATAGGCTGAATAAGCAAAGTCTTTTCCCTGGGGTCGGGGAGTCCAGAACTAGAGGGCATAGGTTTTAGGGTGAGAGGACAAAGATATAAAAGAGACCTACAGGCAACTTTTTCACGCAGAAGGTGGTACGTGAATGGAATGAGCTGCCAAAAGAGGTGTTGGAGGCTGGTACAATTGTAACATTTAAGAGCTATTTGGATAGGTATATGAATAGGAAGGGTCTGGAGGGATATTGGCCGGGTGCTGGCAAGTGGGACTAGATTGGGTTGGGATACCTGGTCAGCATGGACGGGTTGGACCAAAGGGTCTGTTTCCATGCTGTACATCTCTATGACTCTAAGTGAGATGAACAGAGCTTTGAGGGACCTCAAGTTGTGGAAGGTAAAACAAAGGAGAGCAACTAAGAGAGTGTGTCAAAAAAGTAAAGGCTAGAGGTAACGTAAGCAAATAGACTGCAATAAAAGGTCAAAGTTAGCAATCATATGGTGGTTTAAATAGGCACTCAGTGATATAATAGGGACATGTTAGATTCACAACAGTTGAAAACAGTTTGCTTTTTAGCCTGAGATATTCAGCAAAGGGAGGGGTGAAGTAATTGATAAGGGAGCAGTTTGAGTGTTTCCTGCCACAATAGCTTCCCATATGTCAATTTGGAAGAAACATCGCTATCAGATCTGATGAACAGAAGGATCAACAGCAATTGAGGGGAGGGGAATCAGTGAGCAATCATGTGTAGGTGGGAAGTGACTATTTGTGGACAATATCACCAAGGCGCAATAGTTAGATGAGGCATAGGATGAGCCAAAGGGTAAATCCTAGGGAGACAGCAGATAAGTGTGTGGATATGGGAAGAATCAGCAGTGGAGGTGAGCCTTTGTTTGTGATGAATGGAGCCAGACCAGAGCTGTGTGACGGTGCAGGGGCACTGGAGGATGTTGTGCAAATCAAGTCAAAGACCATGTACAAATCAAAACACATTTCTTATACACAGAGATGTTCATCTGTCATTTCCGTAAGTGAGAATTTGGTACAACACCAACAAAAACTTAACTGGAGAGACTGAAAAATGGAATACTGGGGAAACGGGCATGGAGTTTAGAAGTAACAACATGTTCAAGGACTTTCAGGAGAAACAGTATGTTAGATATCAGACTATGTCCTGCAAAGATGAAGTGGATCAAGGTTTTATTTTAAAAAGGAACATCTTGGAATGGCAGATTTTGTTATGAAGTTGAAGGCATGTAATTTACCTTTCAGAGAGAGTGAACGCTGTTCAGCACTGACAGCTTACAAGCACCTGTAATATGACTGAGTCTATTGGAAAATTTAAAGACTTGACTGAAATGGATACCAGAGTTTTGACAATTTGAATTTCACCAGTTTAAATTATGCCCCAGGATACTAAAAATCAATAGAGTTTGAATTCATTGTTTTGTCAATAATCGAACCAATGAGACAGTCTGATGTTGGGCAGGCATTCTGAAATTCAGACAGAGCAACTACCATCAACAATCCAAGAAATTAGGAAACACTCTATTAAAGGTATCTTTTCATATGAAACATATTCGCAGTAAAAAGCAAGATGACATCCCAAGGAGATCTTCAGCTGGAAGACGACAAACACTGATGATGGCAGCAACTGTGTCTTAACAGTTTGTGGTCTCAGATCAGAGATTTGGAGAGGTTTAAACAGATCCAGTCTCAGATTTGGACAGATTTCCGGTACGAAAGATCCCAGATTTAAACACTTGCTGATTCGTGGCCTAGATCTTTAAATAAATGTAGGTGAGAATTTACATTTCAGTTACTTGTGGTTGGTTAAATTAAAAGTGAGGGAAAAGGCTCTTAAGATTGCTAAAGATGATCTAAAGTTTGAAGATTCTTCCCAAATTTGCCAAAAAAGTTTAAAAAAAAGAGAAGGACATACTTTTAGAATTAGCAAATAGGTTAGAATTGGGTTTAACCAGGGATAAAAGGAAAGTTGAAGTTGTAAGGAGTTGGTCAAGCACTTAGGTGTATCAGAGAAACAGACAAGTGCAGTACAGTTTGATAAACAAATTGCAATTGAGGCAAATGGAGTTAAAAGATAAAAGAAAGGGGAAGGAGAGCCATGAGAAGAAAAAGAAAGAAATAGAAGAAAAAAAAGAGAGAAGGTTCTTAACTGAGCAAAGAAAGAGAGAAGAAAAAATGGGAGACAGAATTTGAACTTCAGAAGTTGCGAGTTGGTCAGGAAAGTCAAGTTAATAGGATGGAGGAGAAGAGTGAAGGTAGTGATGGATACAAATGTTAAAACATTGCCACACTTTAAAAAGAGAGATCCTGAAGCCTTCTTTATTTCATTTGAAAAATTGGCTAGGCAGATAGAGTGGCCAGAGAACGTGTGGGTAATGCTAGTTCAGACTAAGCTGGTAGTCAGGGCTAGTGAGGTATTTGCAGGGCTGTCAGATGAGGGGGTCAAGAGATTATGCAGATGTCAAAAAGGCTATTTTGAGTGCTTATGAATTGGTACCAGAAGGGTGTAGATAGCAGTTCAGATTTACGCAGAATTCGAAAGAATTAAATATAGTAATTTTGATAGCTGGGTGCTGGCCTTAAATAGATAAGGCCTATGAGGCTTGAAGAGAGATTATTCTGGAGTTTAAAAACTCACTTCCAGAGATGATAAGAATTCATGTGGATGAACAGAAAGTTCAAGTTGTGAGAAGAGTAGCAGAGATGGCAGATTAATATGGGGCACAAGGCAAAGAGTAACCTCCGACAAGAATTTCATCCTGTGAGGGATAGAAATTGGGAGAAGGGGAGATCCAACACTACAAATCAAAAAGTAGGAAACACAGGTAGTAGTTTACCACAGGTGAAAAAGAAGCCAAAGAGGGTAAAAAGGAGGTGAAAAGCCTCAAGTGTTTTCACTGTAATAGAGTGGGATGCAGAAACTTACAGTGGCACTGGTTTGAGGAGGGAACTGGGAAAAGGTGTTTTCACTGCCAGAAGGTAGGACAGTTAAAGTCACAGTGCTGGTCCCTGAAGAAAGGCACTGTGGAAACCACGGCAGGTTAGTGCTCCCTGACCTGCGGTGCTTTTCCAACACCACTCTAATCTAGACAGAGGACAAATGGGCCAAAGTGCACCAGATTGTATTGCCAGTAGCATACAGACAGGAAGTGTTATGGGTAGCACATGAATTACCAGTAGATCACCTAGGTGAGAGGAAGACACATGCAAAGTTACAAAAGCATTTCTATTGGCATGGACTATAAAAGGATGTGGTTAAATTTTGCCATACATGTCATGTGCCAAATGGTAGGTAAACCACAGGTAGTAATAAAACCAGCACCTCTGATGCCAATTCCCACATTCGAAGAACCCCGTACGCAGGTTATGAGTGATTGTGTAGGTCCCCTCCAAAAATTAAGTGGGAACCAGTACTTGCTAACTATAATGAATGGGTCCACCAGATTTCTGGAGGCAATTCCATTATAGAGTATTAAGGCAAAAAAAGGGTGGTGGAGTCAGTAGCTTTCTTCACACAGTATGGGCTCCCAGAGAGATTCTGTCAGACAAAGGGTCTAATTTTACTGTGAGGCTGTTTAAGTCAGTCGTGGATAGCTTAAGCATAGAGCACTTTAAATCAACTGCATACTATCCTGAATCCCATGAAGCTTTAGAAAGTTGGCATCAGACCCTGAAGACCACGTTAAGAGTATACTGTCAGGATTACCTGAATGGCTAGGACAAAAGGTATCCCACTCATACTGTTGGTCATTAGAGATGCCCCAAATGAATCTAATCAGTTTACTCCCTTTTAATTAATGTTCGAACATGAAATGAGGGCCTTTGAAATTAAAGAAAAATCGACAGGACCAAAGTCAGGGGTCTCAGACTTGGATTACGTGTCGGAGCGGAGGGAGAGATTAAATAGCGTAGTGAGTTAGCTAAACAGCAGCTGAAGAGGGCAGAGCATAGAATGAAGCAGGTGGCAGGTAAAAACTCTGAAATTAAGCCATTTTCCTGGGGAGAATGATGTATTAGTATTGTTACCAGTGGTCGGAAATCTCTTCAAAGCCAGTTTTAGTGTTCCCTATTAAATTGAGAAACAATTGAGGCAAGTAAACTATCTGGTAAAGATGCTGGATAGAAAACAAACTGCATCGGGTATGTCACGTGACTATGTTGAAACCTTACTATATGAGAGGCAGGGAACTGGAGAAACAGGTGTTAGTTACTGCTCTGCAGAGTGAGGAATCAAATCCAGGTGTCGTGGAGTTTGATGTACCTCAAAAATACAAGGAAGTTCTTGAAGAGCGGGATAGGTTAGTGAACTGTCTCAGCAGCAAAGAACCCAGTTGAAAGGCTTGTTGCAGCAATATGAGGACATATGCAGGAATAAGATGGAGAGGACTAATACTATTGTGCACGAGGTGGAAGTAGGGAATGCTGTTCTGGTCAAACATCCCTATAGACTTAATCCTCTCAACACCACAGAGGTCCAGGAGGAAGTGGATGCAATGCACAATGAAGTCATGATTTGGGGGTTCTGGTGTTGGACAGGGGTGGACAAAGTTAAAAATCACAACACCAGGTTATAATCCAACAGGTTTATTTGGAGGCACTAGCTTTCAAAGCCTGCTTCTTCATCAGGTGGTTGTCCTGAAGACGACCTCTAGTCACCTGAAGAAGCAGCAGCGCTTCAAAAGGTTAGTGCCTCCAATTAAACCTGTTGGGACTATAACCGGGTGCTGTGTGATTTTTAACTGTGTACACCCCAGTCCAACACCAGCGTCTCCATGTCATGACTGGTGTTGTGAGATTTTTTAACTATGCTCAGCCAAGATATCATCGAACCGGGTCACAGTGAGTGGAGTTCGCCGATTACCCAAACCTGACTGGATTAAACAAAAACTATTAGAAGGTTAACACAGTAACAGAATTGGACTCATACCCAATACCAAGATTGGGTATAGATAAATATAGATAAATATCCAACTGTATACATAAAACTGGACAAGCCATTTACATCACAAAGTTGGACTTAATGCTTTATTATCGGCAGGTACCTTTATCAGAGAAAGTCAAAGAGGTTTCTGCATTTGTAACCCCAAATGGGCTATATAAATTCAAAGCGACGCCGTTTGGGATGAAGAACATACCCGCCACATTCAAAGACTCATGAACAGAGTTGTGGCTGGATTAACAAACTGCGCAGTTTATCTGGATGTTGTAGTGATCTTCAGCGAGTTACTGAAAGATCAAATGATACAGTTAGCAGAGCTCTTTGAAGGATTACGGAAGCAAAACTGGTAATAAACTTAAACAACACAGAATTCGCAAAGGCAGAGGTGATGTTCTTGGGACATAACATCGATCATGGAAGGTTGACCACCAAGGAATGCCAAGACAAAGGCCATCTAGGAATTTCCACAACCATCCTCAAAGAAAGAGGTGTTTAGATTTTTGGCACCAAGCCAGGAATTCTACCAGAATTCCTGAAGGGCTTATGCCCGAAACATCGATTCTCCTGTTCCTTTGATGCTGCCTGACCTGCTGCGCTTTTCCAGCAACACATTTTTAAGCTCTGATCTCCAGCATCTGCAGTCCTCACTTTCTCCTAGTGGATTCTACCAGAAGTCTGTTTCAATCATCAGCAGCTTGGTGGCACCACTAATGGACTTAGTGAAGTAACGTACAAACTTTTGGTGCACAGAATAACACCAGGAGGTATTTGCCAATTTAAAAACAATATTAACAATCACACCAGGTTCAGTTACATGAAATTTTGTGAAATCCTTCACAGTTGCAATTGAAGATAGTGATAGAGGAGTTGCAATTGTACTACTACAGGATGATGATAATGACGATGGAACTGAATGGCCAATTGGCCAATTTTCAAAGAAACTCAACACCCACCAGAGAAAATGCTCTACCACCGAAAAAGAATTATTGAGTTTGGTACTGACCTTACAACATTTTAATGTTTATGTGACAAACAATGTATTGGAGATAATTGTATACTCTGACCACAATCCTCTTATGTTCTTGGAAACATTTATAGACAAAAGTATGAGACTTACTTCATTGGAGAAGTATGTTCCAAACATTTACTTTACAAATTGTACATGTTGCAGGTGTAAAAATGTGATAGCAGATGCATTATCACAGATTTAAAGGATAAAGTAAAATTGTTATATGTATGTGTGCAGAAATTAATTTGAACTTAGATTAATGACTTGTGTATTTCATTGACATAGGATTAAGAATTAGAAAAAAAAATTGAAACCATCTTTCCATTATGATAGTTCATTTTTTCTTAAGGGGGTGATGTGTGTGTGCGTATTGGGGTGTGTGTGTGTATTGGGGTGTGTGCGTGTGTTGGGGGGGGGGGGGAGGGAAGAGGAGAAGAGATGTTATGAAGATGAAGGCGTGAACTGTACCTTTCGGAGTGAATGTTGTTTGGCACAGGGCTTACACACACCTGTCATATGACAATACAGCAGTCAGAGTCTACTGGAAAATTGAAAATAATGTAACATTTGGCTGTGGAATGGATACCAGCGTTGGTTGCTGTTTTGACTACAATTCGAATTTCACCAGTTTAAATTATGCCCCAGGATACTAAAAAAAAATCTAGTTTGGTTCAATTGTTGGCAAAACAATAAATTCAATGAGACGATCCGATGTTGGGATATAAGAAAAGGCAGGCACTTTCAAAAGTCAGACAGAGTAACTGCCATCAACACAAATTCAAGAAATTAGGAAACACTCTCTTTCAAAATGTACCATTGCAAATGAAACACAGTCACAGTAAAACAAAAGACGACAACCCATAGAGATCTTCAGATGGAAGATGACAAGCACCAATGACAGCCGCTGTATGGTTATGAAATCAAGTTGTTGTAAATTTAATAAGTATTTTATTAGAACAGGGTTAGAGGCAGGTAATGAGCAATTAAGAGAAAAGGGTGGCTTAGAGTTGTGAATAGTTGTTGCTGAGGTTCACTTTTACAGTTAAAGAATAAGTTGATGTTATTTTTGTTAAATACTGGAATTTGGTCTCTCATATTCTAACAGATTACGAGACAAAGTCAGTTTTTCTGGGTGTTTGGTTTAATTAACAAAAGGGCTCACTGCCATGTCAAAACAATTTGAAGAGAGGAACAGTACCCAAAGATTGTGAACTGCTAATAAAGTCAGTTAATGTAGCAGCCAGAAAGAGATGTTTGATCAACAGTCTTCTAGAAATAGGACTTTAAGAGCACTAAGTCGCACGGACAAGGTGAATTCATGAAAGTAGGAAAGAAACTACAGAAAGAGGTGGATTCAGGGCAGCTGATAGCATGGAAGCTGTTCTCCTGTATGTTCAAGGAGAAGGAAATGAAATGGCAAAGGCTGTTGATCAGAATGTGATCTTCCCCTGTGTATTTTAATAATATCATTAATAGGATATCATACTAGAGTGACAGAATGCAAGAGTTTATTTGGGACAACCATATCAAAAATGGTGGATTGGGTACAGATTTAGTAAATCTGTTGTTGTAAGTGTACCGGAATAAATTATGTTTGGTAAAGACTTCAGGAACCTGCAGCGACCTTGTCATGGTGTCACAAAGCTGTGCACCCACTGAGCATAAATAGTACAGTGTGGGCCGGGTTTTAATTAGAATGAGAATGAGAGTGTGTCTTGAATGGACACACAAGTAGATATATTAGTCTTTACCTAATAAGTCAGTCTGGGATATCATATGTTGAGCGTTATTATATAATAAAGCATTACTTTCAAGTGTTAGTCTGAAGACAGAACTTGACTTTGCCTGCTTTAAATTCTGAATGTGGTATCACAATAAAAATATTGACCAAAGGCTAGATAGTTCGATTTTAAAAGCGCAGTGCTAAAAATCTTATGGATTCTTTTTCTGGAATGGACAGAGAAAGAAAGCATCTTGGTGATCAAACTAGATAATCTATCGCTGACTCTGGCTGATGGGTACTTACTGAGGAGAACACCTTGGTTTTTCTGTGAAATTATGCCACGCATCTTTTAGCTCGGAGTGCAGACCAGGTTTGGATTTAAAACATCAGCAGCAAGATGGCAATTCCCACAGCACTGCATGCTTAAAGTGCTGAACTGTAGGCCCACAGACATTGTGCCCACATTTCTGAAGTGGACCTTGAATCGATAGCCTCTTGCTGTAGAATTGAGTGCTACCACTCAACAAAAAAAAAAGTGTTGATGGTGGATTGAATCGGAGGGCTGCCTGTGAAACATTGTGCCCCACTCCACCAGCAGTGAGCACTCTGGGTCAAGGTAGAAGTCTCCAAAACTCCTTCATGCTGCACACAAGGCTGCATGCTGGCAGCAGAGTTGCTCTCGAATGATCGAATGATCTCTTCGAGCATCGAAGAATGAATATAACAACATGAGGCGCAACATTGCTGGGTGGATGGTATTGTGATGCAGCTTAACAACATTTGGAATGTTCAACCAGAGACCAAACTAGTAGAACAAAACAAAACGGAAGCGTTTGTTCTCGTTTTAGATTATAATATGATTGGATAACGTTGGTTATGTTGGAGCTGTAAACCGGAATATTAGACCCAGAGGACAAGAGTTGCATTCAAAAGAGAGTAAAAGGTCTTGCACGCTTTGGATTGGGTGAGATGTTTCATTGGTAACACTCACAGAAACCTCCCTGCTCTTCTCATAATGAACACAGTCCAGACACAAGAGATTAGACCAAGCAAAACCCACCTGCCAATTCTGCAGCTCAATAAACACACTGTGACCAGTTTATATCCCACCAGGGCTGTGATCTCCTGTTTATAAACCTTGTTCTGTGTAGTACTCATTTGCTGAAATGGCAACATTTTTATTTTTAGAAAACAAAAAGGAAGGTCTGGGTCCAGTGAGTCTGTCAAAAACAAAATGCAAAATATTTACCAGACAAGCTCAAATCAATAAGCTACTATCTTGAATGCCCATCCACTGATAAACCCTGTAAGGGATTGTTACAAGCCATTCCGCATTAAATTTTCCTTCATTTAAAAATGAAGTTATTTAATTTTTATATTAAAAAAAGAGTTACCACCTATTTATCAAGGACTTGGTCAAAGCTAAAATTTGTCATGCTCAGTGCTAGGGCAGCTCGATGGGTGAGTGCCAGTCCAGCTCACTGGTGGTCTCTTGTCTTTGAATTAGAAGGTTGGGAGTTCAAACCCCATTCAAAACTTTAAATATGTAGTTGAAGCTGAATATCTAGCGCTGGATAGGAAGGGATATAGGCCAAATGCTGGCAAATGGGACTACAGGACATCAGATTGGTGTAGAGAAGTTGGACCAAAGGGTCTGTTTCTGTGCTGTACAATTCTACAACTCTGTGCAAGTGCTGAGAGCTGACTGGATCACTACATGGGGTGTCTTTTTTCCCCCAAGTATTACAATGGATTAAAACCACTTGCAACATTGATTCAAGAAGTGTCCTGTTCAAAATTTAATCCTTGGCTTATGTGCAAATGAGCTGCCGTTTCTTCATGAAAAATGGCCATGATCAAATTTCACATCATTTATTGGATGTTGTTGTCTAGAAACATACCAGCGTATTATGTCGTAGGAGCGGTCTCTTTGAAGGTGGTGGTTACTGCTATCCTCTTTAAGCTTAGGAAACTACAGGACTTACTTGGCCAAGTGTGATTGAGCCAACTCACTTCCTGGTCTAAAAAGAAGAGTCCCTTGTTGTTAAGATATAGTCTATTGCATGTTTGCAACAAGTTACAGGTTACCTTGATATGACAGACATTGTTAAAGACTGAGGAGGATCTGATGTTACGTCTCACTTCTGCAAGATCCTGAGTTGTTCCAATCCCAAGTCTATATGACCTTTATAAATAGAAACAATCACCCTACTAACTCAACAGAAATTCTTAATCATTAAAAAAATCTACTGCAGTGGAAATTGTTTGTGGATCTGAAGTCTCCTTATTTATCACTATTCTTGATACCATCATGATGAATCTACACGTTTGTGTGCTCTGTGTGATATTAATATTCTGCCTTGGACTTGCAACTTTTAAACTCAGGGTGGGGGAGGGGTTGTGAGAATGCTATCATAGAGTCTTAGAGAGGTACAGCACGGAAACAGACCCTTCGGTCCAACCTGTCCATGCCGACCAATATCCCAACCCAATCTAATCCCATCTGCCAGTATCCAGCCCATATCCCTCCAAACCCTTCCTATTCATATACACATCCAAATGCCTCTTAAATGTTGCAATAGAACCAGCCTCCACCACATCATCTGGCAGCTCATTCCATAACCGTACCACCCTCTGTGTGAAAACGTTGCCCCTCAGGTCTCTTTTATATCTTTCCCCTCTCACCTTAAACCTATGCCCTCTGGTTCCGGACTCCCCGACCCCAGGGAAAAGACTTTGCCTATTTACTCTGTCCATGCCCCTCATGATTTTATAAACCTCTATAAGGTCACCCCTCAGCCTCCGACGCTCCAGGAAAAACAGACCCAGTCTGTTCAGCCTCTCCCTATAGCTCAGATCCTCCAACCCTGGCAACGTCCTTGTAAATCTTTTCTGAACCCTTTCAAGTTTCACAACATCTTTCTGATAGGAAGGAGACCAGAATTGCACGCAACATTCCAACAGTGGCTTAACCAATGTCCTGTTCAGCCACAACATGACCTGTACTCAATACTCTGACCAATAAAGGAAAGCATACCAAACACCTTCTTCACTATCCTATCTACCTGTGACTCTACTTTCAAGGAGCTATGAACCTGCACTCCAAGGTCTCTTTGTTCAGCAATACTAGCAATACTCCCTAGGACCTTACCATTAAGTGTATAAATCCTGCTAAGATTTGCTTTCCCAAAATGCAGCACCTCGCATTTATCATTAAACTCCATCTGCCATTCCTCAGCCCATTGGCCCATCTGGTCAAGATCCTGTTGTAATCGGAGGCAAAGCACTTCGCTGTCCACTGCACCTCCAATTTTGGTGTCATCTGCAAACTTACTATCAAATGAAGTCTAGATGAAAGTCTGCTACTTTTATTTTGTTGGATTCTGCACGATACTGGATTGAAAATAATTTACTGTGACAGAAATGGCAATAACTACCGACAACATGATTAGAAAACAAGCAACAAATGCACTCAAAAGTGCAACAGAAGGCAAAGGCAATCAATTGCTGGACTGTTAATCCAGAGACCCAGGTCACTTTCTGGGGGCCCAGGTTCGAATCCTACCACAGCAGACAGTGTGATTTGAATTCAATAAATATCTGGAATTAAAAGAGTGTACTGACAACTATGAATCCATTGCCAAATGTTGGGAAAAACACATGTGATTCACTCATCTCCTTTAGGGAAGGAAACTGCTATCCTTACCTGGTCTGGCCTACATGTGACTCCCGACCCACAGCAAAGTGGTTGATTCTTAACTGTCCTCTAAGCAACTGGGAAGGAGTAATAAATGCTGGCCTAGCCAGCGATGTCATCATCCCATGAATGGAAAAAAAAGATGGATATTTGATCAATAGTGTTGCTGTACAAAGGCTTGGTCAGGATCTATTTGGAGTACTGCATTTAGTTTGGACACAGCACAAAGAAAAATTTATTCTCTAACATTATATATGGAGCTTGGAGGGGGCACATAGCAGTTCCACCAGAATGATATAGGGGTTACAACTGTATGGCAGCACAGCAACCAATGTCTCCACACAGCCTGTGCATAAATTGGCACTTTTTGGTTATTCAGCAACTTTAACAGAGGCGGTGATATTAAATAAATCACTTGTGCATTATCAAACCAAAACGGAGGAAATGTTGCTTTAGATTGTTATGTTTGAGTAGGAAATGGTGAGGACTGTAGATGCTGGAGACATCAGACTCTACGAAGTGTGGAGCTGGAAAAAGCACAGCAGGGCGGAGAGCATCAGAGGTGCAAGAGAGAGTCAACGTTTCGGGCTTAATCCTTTATCAGTAGCCTTGGAGAAGTCAGAGTCGATAAAGTGTGGCAGGAGAAGTCCTGATGAAGGGTTAAGTTTGTAACATCAAGTCTTGTTCCTCAGATGCTGCCTGACCTGTTGTGCTTTTTCTAGTGTCAAACGTTATCGACTTATGTTGTGAGGGCACTTACATAAACTGAGCTTGTATTGTAATGTCTTTGAGTTCAGAAAATATCTAATTGGAGTGGTTACAATGTTCAAATGGTTTAGTGGGTTAGATAAAGAAACAGCAGTACAACCTTGATTATCCGGATATCGATTATCCAAATGTTGCATTAAACGAACAAGATCTCAAGATCCTGATGCTTCGGTAAGCTGTGTTATCTGAACGTTTGATTATCCAAACAAAATATTCTCTGCCCATGTCGCTTGGATAATCGACACTGGACGCTGGACGCTGAGATTGCTGGAGCTTTCAAGACTGAGATGGATGCAATTTTATAATTACATCAGGATATTGGGGGCTGTGGGTCAACAGTGGCTGACTTTGTTTGGTGGACAAATTCTCCATTATCTATTTTAAGGTGGAACAGGTTTGAGGAGTTGAATAGCATCGTCCTGTGCCGACGTTCCTCGACTGAGATATATCAAAAAAAGTAGCACGTTTAAAGCTCAATTTTGAGACACATAATGGATCGAGTTAGGAATGAGACTGACAACTTTCAGGATTCATAAATATTGCTAATTATTTCATTTGTTTAATTGCATTAAATCCTGTTAATAGGAATGCACCATTGTAAAGAATACCACAAGTATTAATTGTTTGTGCAAGAGTGCTGGTACATCATTCGTAAGGACTCACGCATAATACTGTCTAAAGTGCTCAACTGCTCTTGCTGTAGGCGAAACAACTGGGAAAGTGTTAAAACTCAAGTCACTGATTCGGAAGTCCCAAAGTCCCATCTGCCGCCTGATTAAATTCTAGGTTAACGTATCCATGTGATGCAATTAAACGTCAGAAGGGGAATCCCTGCAAATGCACTTTGACTGATAAGAGAGCTGCCAGCGGTGCTGCTATTAATAGGCATGCTAGGGCTAGATTCCAGACAGTGAGATCCATGCCAGGGTTTAGTGAGGATTGGACTTTCATGTCACAGCTGGTTACACCCACTGAAATGTCTCCCTACATATGTGATAACAAAGGCTGAGTAACTTGAGTACTCTGTGCTTAAATTAGAACCGCCTGCTTTCATACAACACACATTTTGTACCAATGCCCATATAGAAAAAGAATTTTAAATACCTCAGTGTTTGTAGTGCAACAGACCAGTGCCCATTCAACCAGGAATGGCTATTTGTAGTGAACGGTTTGCTCATTAACCCTGGTGTAAACTACTAAAACCATTCAACTTGCCTAATCCTGTCAAACATCAACTTTGCATTCTTAAAAGTCAGTCTCTTATGTTACTGTATCACATCTATTTGATGAGTCAGTTATAAATTCTCTAAGGAATTACAGAGCCAAAGTCTTGATATTTCCACTTTTTCTCTACCCAAGGTGCAGAAACAGTGCCGGTAATGTCAATATTACTGTGTTGGCACTCCAGTGAGGTCAGAGATCAAAATTCCAAATAAATTGAGGTTCTTTGGTCCTGTTGAAATCCATTTTACTGCACAAACTCCAAAGAAGTTTACTGATCTAACAGTGGCTACACTGAAATGACTTGTCTTGTTCATCTTCCTATTAAAGTCAATGACATCATTCACGTTGGAGAGTTGGCTACAAAACAGTCAAAAATACAAGCAATAGGAGCAGGAGTAGATCATGTGGCTTAACAAGCGTACTCCACAATTTAATATAATAATGGACTTGAATTCCAATCACCATATCCCAGATTCTCTGACACGCCACAACAGTAATGAGAAAACATAACCCTGCAAAAAGGACAGAATTAACCGTTAAAATTACAGACAATCATATTTAGGTCTACCAATTCTTAACTTAATCTTTAAACTAAGCCCAAAATGCTCTCAATCACTCTACATATCCACTAGAATACTTACTGACTGTCTGTGAACTGTTGCTTTTTAGGATAAGAAGCTAGGAATCCCAAGTGGATATTTGCTAGGAGGATGTTAGAGTAGATAAATACCATCAAGATAAAGAACTTGCATCCATAAAGTGTACTTCACTATCTTGGTCTGTCCAAAGAGTTTTGCATCCAATGCAGTTCTTTTGGAGTGTAGTCACTGTAGAAGTGTATGAGATACAGAAACTTTGCATACAGCAAATCCCAGAAAGAGCAACAAGATGAATAATCCTTATCATCTGTTCTGGGCATTGCTTGAAGATCAATGTTGTCTAAAACACCAGGTCTTATGGTCATATTGCTGTGTGACCTTTAACATTTTTCTAAGACAGTAAATAGAGCCTCACTTTAACATCTCATCTGAAAGTTGCCGCCATCTCAGACATAGTGTCAATACAGATTACATGCTTACATCAATGGATTGAGACCTGAACCCCTGACCTTCTGATTCAGAGGTGAGTGTTAGAAACGAGTGAATGCTAGCATTATCTTGAAGCACTTCTCAGCTGGATATCCCTGGACTTTCAATTCTTCTCATTTAAACCAAGTTCTTTTTAGAACTGTGTTCGCACTGCAAGTTTAACGTTGACTTGGTGGTTTTACCTCCACCACAAGTTGCCCTCACTTGCTAGTATCAGAATAAGCATGACCGCTGTTAGCTGATGGACTACATTGATAATACTGGCAGCATCCTGGCACAACTGTATCAGATGTTTGATTCCACAATATCCAGACATTTTCTGCCAAATGGCTTAACTGGTGATTAATCTCAATATCTATTTAATTGGGTGAAAATAGGGTCTGTGTAAAAGGTAAAAACCTACTGCTGTTTACCAAGTGTTCACTGTATCTCACAATGCATCATATTTTGAATTCCCTCGAGGTTATCTCAGTTGAGAATTTTTTTTTATTTTATGTCATTCCAATGACTAACTATCTTGCACAACTCTCAGGGGGAGGCAGAGAGCTGACGCATTTAGAATGTTTGGAATAAACAAGATAGTTCACTTCCCAATTCTGTAACTATGAGGGGGAAATGCTGAGAAGTGCCTTGCTTTTGGGGTTATTGCTGTTTCTTATTTGCATTTGTTATTTGGATTCAGAATATTACTGCAAATACCTCAGATTGGCTAGGTACACCACGCTAATGAGGAGTGTTTGATGGGACAATGTGGCTGCAGAACTTACAGAATGTGATGGACAAAATATACAAAGCTGCAGAGAGCAATGGCAGATGAAATTTAACACAGGCAAGTGTGCCACAAAAAGGAAGAATGCACAACACAGAGACATACGCAATGTTGAAAATAAGTGACATACACATTCTATGCTGAAATATCTATGAAGGAAGGTGAAATAGCTTGGAGGAAACCTAATAGACTCAATATATCCAACTTGTGCAAAGTAACAATTAATAAATCCAATAGAATGTTAAAATACATAACACAAACACTAACACAAGGCAGATGAAATAATGGTCAAACTGTACTGTATGCTGGTCAGATTATGCCTTCAGTTTATCCAGTTCTGGTAAACGAAACATGAGCAAGATATTCACGTACTGGAAATTCATGTCAAAGATCTAGATTATGAGGAAGGACTGAAGATACTTGGGCTGTCCTGCCTGGATAAGAGGCTTCTTATAGCAGGGTGTTAATGAGTGGAATAGTCAAAATATTGCTTTCAATTAAATGTGTAGATCACCGCCTTACCGGTTCAGCCTAGCAAGAGGTAAATGTAAGACTGCTGTCAGGAAATCCATCTTCACAGTGATTCAGACACATTTCCCTCAGTGCACAGAATTATGAATATATAAACTTTAGTGTCTTTGTTCACTACCCCTTACTCTGTGTCTATCCAACACTATTTGGTTGCCTCTACCTTTCCAACAATAGTTTAGTCCTAGACTTTAGCACAGTTGAGAAACATGATGGTAACCTGAGCAATGTACACATCTCCACAGCTAAACAGAATACCTGGCCCATGACAGGGGTGCTGTCAATGTACAAGGAGAAAGCTCCTCTAATTCTTCAGTTGGAGGTCCACTGTCCTGCAACTTGCATTTAAAGATTGTCTTGAGTACATAGAAGTTTGGAGTGATCTAATTAAGGCATTTTCAATTCTATGGGGATCTGTAACATAGATACAGTTAAAAAAAATATTTCCTCTGTTGGGAATCAAGAATGCAGGCACATCTTCATAAAATTAGAACAAGGCCATTGGGAGTGAAATTAAGAAGCACTTTCTCACACAAAGGAAGCTGAATACTTTCCCAAACACCACCACCATATTCCATTCCCACTCTCCCCAAATCCCCCAAAACACACACAGCACTGGTGACACTGCAACAACTGAAAGACTAAAGATTTGTATTAGGTTAAAAAAAATAGTGTCTAGGGACATAGAATGAAGGGCAAGTAGAATTGAACTGCAGGTCAGCTAATGGTTTTGCAAGCTAGTTTCAAAGGGCTGTATGTTCTATTCCTGTTCCTATGTCCTACTGATAAACATGCATTTGTAAAAATGATTATAAAAAGGGCATTATTTTCTGAAATGAAATAGAGCTTTGGTTTATATCAGCCACCATTCACTACTCTATATAAAGAAACTCAGTTACACCATAGCTGTGGAATGACCTCAAACTGGTTTTCTATCGGGGCCAGTTGGAATATAGCATTTGCATGTTTCACCTCAAACACAACGAGATGTTCAAATGCATGTGCTCTCAGTTTAAAATTCATAGCAATCAAGCTAACACACTGAAGCGAAGCTTTATTACATATTTGCAGCAAATTATTCGGTTCCAAACCAGTCGGATAGCCTCAGTAAACACTTGTGTGATAAGCAGCTACATGTGACAACAGAAACATCTGCGCAAAACTTTCAGCATAGAAAAAAACTGCAGAGTTTGCTACTTACACAGTAAACACTGGAATCCTGGGGTCAGCTCAGGATAACTTACTTGATGCCACATGTGCAGAGCTCTTATTACAGCAGGCAGGCACAGCATTTTCTCTTCTCCTCCCCCAACGACATACACCACATGCAATAACACAAGGACGCAGATCACAGACACCGCCACAGTGAGAGAGAGACCCACACATTAATACACACAAGTAACGCACCCAAAAACATGCACAAAGCCACAGGCACAAACACACAACACAGAGATGCACACAAACTCAGAACAGATAGACACCAACTCAAGTGCCAATACACAAGTGACATACAAGCAATATATAAAATCTGAAAATTACAAATACTTCCCAATGCTCTTGGCTACACACATTCAATCACATGTAAATATAAGTACACACAAGACAATAAGATGCAGCCCATTCAACCCAGCTGCTCTACCACTCAATGAGGTCATGGCTGATCTGATATTCCCCAACTCCAGTTTCTTGCCTTTTCCCTGGATTCTCTTACTGGTAAGACCATAAGTCATACATATATCCTTACTGTGGTGCATACACAAATGCATTCATAGAATCCCTACAGTGTGGAAACAGGCCATTTGGCCAACAAATACACACCAACTCTCCAAACAGCGTCCCATCCAGACCCACCCTCAGCCTATCCCTGTAACCCTGCATTTTCCATGGCTAATCCACCTAACCTACACATCCCTGAACACTATGGACAACTTACCATAGCCAATCCACCTAACCTGCACATCTGTGGGTGGAAACTAAAGCACCCGGAAGATACCCCCACAGTCATGGGGAGAATGTGTAAACTCCACATAGACAGTGACCAGAGGCTGGAACTGAACCTAGGTCCCTGCCTGTGAGGCAGCAATGCTAACCATTGAGCCATCATGCCGCCTATTTGTAAACATTCAAACTCAAAAAAAAGCATGAACTGGCACTCACAAAAGGAAGAAATGCATAGGCACATACAAGCACAAACAGACACACAATACACAGATATGTGCACACAAGCACGCAGGATGGAATCTTCTATGGTCTGAGCAACGTTGGTTATGGCACGATTTGTGTGAAGTCATTCAAAAAAAAAGGTTAACAAGGCTCCTTTCAACATTTGAAGCACCTTGCTCCTTATTTTATGTTTTTGCCCTATGGTGAGGCAACTTCCTCCAGTTAGCAGTGAGTTGCCGAATAAGGGGATTATTACTTGTTAAAATGCCTTTATGAGACACCAGACAGGCTGAATATTAATAATGGCCGAGGGTGACATTACAGAGGTTTCTAAAATCATGAGGGACATGGTTAAGGTGAATAGCCAAGGTCTTGTTCCTAGCATTGTGGTGGTCCAAAACTAAAGGGCGTAAATTCAAGGTGAGAGGAGAAGATTTAAAAAGCGGACCTGATGGGTAACTTTAATAGGAAGCTTTTAAGAGGAAAATGGGCCAAATTCTGCCAAATGGCACTAGATCAGTTTAGGATAGCTGATCAGTGTGGAGGAATTGGACTGAAGGGTGTGTTTCCATGCTGGAAAATCCGATTCAATCTACAGCTTCCGTGCAAACGTGCCATGTATTGAGAAGTCTTGCAGTGAAAGTCAAAGCAGGTACCTGGTGAGCACCTCAGAGCACAAGAGATGGGCACTACACACGTGTAGCCCTTGTCCATGAACACCATCATTAGACATTTACCAACTGCTCATGGCCATCATGACACCTCCCCAATACACTCTGTCATTGTGCTCAGAAAGCACAGGATTCCACTACAGGGTGCACCAGCACCTAGCATTGAAAAGCTGCGATCACACTGTGTATACAGTTCACAGATTGGATCTCAGGGACACTCACCTGCTCTCATAACACTCACCTACTTTGCGCCTAGCTGAATGCTTGCACCATTCTTGCCTTGCGTGTTAGAGCGTTAGTCAGAACCCATGGCTTTCAGGAATGGCGTTCTGACACTTTCTTTAACTCCGGCATACAGACAGAATGCTGGTCTTGCTTCTCAGGTGGAGAAAGGCACAGCGACAACAGGTACACAGTGGCAACAAGATAACACCTGAAGCACACGCCAATGGCCGGATTGCAGCTGCCACACATTCAACAACCAAATAGCCACATTGCAAACTGATGTGGGCTCATCTATGTGAGGGGCTGCAGCTGTTTGTCAGAGATCCCGGTACCATCAGTCACTGGCACAACCCACACAGGATTCAGGGACTTGGCCACGATCAGTTGCCAACTTGGACATTCATAGCCAGGGTAATGGGCAGTGATTTGTGCTGTTGGGCCAGCAGTTAGGGGAATAGTGCTATGGAGCTGCAAACAGAGGTCAGGGGTCTGGTCAGTCACGTATGAAGTATACCACATCATCCTGGTGTGATGTGCTCTGGACAACTGGAGTAGGCAATATACCAGATGCTGAGGAAGTGAGGCAATGGAATCAGTCTTCTGAGGATGTTGGAGGGGAAGAAATCCTCGTGAATGAGAGCTCAACTGTTTTGGAGGACCTGCCTGATCTCAGTTCTGGTAGATGGGAACTAGGTGCAGCAGATAATTACAGGCAATTTAGTGGTCATTGGTCACTGTGCCGTTGTTTAGGTGAAGGTGAGAGTCAGCCTCTATTAGTTTTGTGTCTCTAACTAGAAGCTGATGTTTGGAATTGTCCAATTGCTTGCCTGTATGTGCTGGAGTCCTACTGAATTAGCTGCAAGTCCGAGCATTGGGAACAGAGCAGCAACTTCACTGAGATGGGGGATGGTGTTCAGATGGGTTACAGCTACAGGCAGATAAACTGGTGATTAAACAGGGATGAGGGTGAGAGAATGGGATTGTACGCTTGAGGGAGTGTGAACCATACCAGCTGTGAGCAGGCTGCTGGCAGGGGGGCAGCATCCAACTGCCCAGTTTGCCAATAACTTTCCAAGTGCATAACAGTCTTTCAAAGCTGACGTGGGTATGAAGGATGCTGGTCTTTTTGCAGATAGTGCTGGATGATGCATTGCTCTGAGAATGGGCCCATGGTAAAATGGGCTAGATTTGGCCAAGCAAGATGCCATCAGGGCAACGTGTCCTAGTTAGCGAAGGAGCAAATTATTGCAGCTGCTGGAATCTGTAATGAGGGGAGTTGGCGAGAGACAGTAGTAAGCGCACTAGGCCTTGTGGCAAAAGATACTCTAGAAAACTCTAACTCATGCTTAGCTAAAACAAACATAAGATTCAGTCCATAGATATGGAAAAACATAAATGCATGACTGCACAAACACACTATGTACAACTGTATCCCAGCACATGGGTCTAAGAATTTGATTCAGTCCATTAGTAGGGATGGAGATTGTAACCTATGGTTACCCCATTCTAGGTAAAGTAATGGGTCATCCCACAAAAGACTTGGAGCAAGTGGCTGGGGATGGCAATGCTCAATAAATGGCCACTGTGAAACTGAGCGACCCAACGTGTGTGGTCAAAGTCAGTCAGTCTCTTCATCTCCCAATGACACATCCTACCTATCTCACTGTTACTCATGTTGCTCCATGACACACAGCCCTATCAAACTGCAATCAACATCCAGGACTCATGCCTAACACACTCACACTCCATCTCATTTTCACATAACCCCCGCACTGCTTCACCATAGTTCCAGCTATGACAGATATTGCAGTCCAACGATCATTTTCTTGGTGAAATTCAACTGCCGTAGAGCCCCTTTCTAACTGAACGGGAGGTAGGAGTGCTCCCTAGAGATCCTTGGTGAGTGGAGCTCTCTATTGAGAGCTGCCCTCCTCCTCCTTTTATCATAACTTTCTGTTTCAGTTGTCTGTGCTCTATCTCCCTCTCGGGCTATAGCCAAAGAGGGCCTGCTCCCATTGCTGATAGCAGGCTTTCTGCTGACAGAGCTCCAAGCATCCTCCTGGCCAGCCACTTCCTTCCGACTGCAACTCCTCTAACAACTTCCACTGCTGTAACTGAAAGTCTAAAAGCACTTCAGCTGAAAGATCTTTGCTGATCCCTTTGAACAGCATGAGTGGAGGGTGAATGGAGAGGGAGAGATGGGGTCTCTCCTTGGGTTGAATGTATGTTCACCTGATGGTCTTTAAGAGGATATTAAAAGATGGTGCCTGCGAGAATGAAGACCTTAGGTTTGTCATGACGTCACTGATGCTGTTTGATGGAATTTACTCACATGCTTCTCCTCCATGTACTGCACATCCTGACAGGTGCAGCATACCGCACTATCCCTGCTAGAAGAAACTGGAAGCAATTTCATGCCATTCTCCATCTCTGTGCTTAAGAGCCTGCATCAGTAGCACTATGGAATTTTGCTGCTACAGATACACACGTTCATCCAGAGATATGCGCGTGCACACACAAAGACATAACACCTACATATATGTTATATACACACACACACACACACACACACACGTGCAGATTCTTACACAAATCAATTCACATAAAACAGGTCTCTCTCTCTCACAGAAACAGACACATTAACACAGTCACAAAAAAAAATACAATGCACAAACATAAATTCATGCAAATGTGAGTTTGCGCATACACACACGTACAGGCATGTAGAGATACAGCGGCTGAGATGGTTTCAACGGACTAGAAGCTGCATGCAGCTGTGTAACGAACCTAACATGCAGTCATGCTGTTCAAGTTCAAATTATTAGATAGAATGGATAGTGAGAGTCTTTTTCCTAGGATGATGATGTCAGCTTGTACAAGAGGGCATAGCTACAAATTGAGGGGTGATAGATTTAAGACAGATGTCAGAGGCAGGTTCTTCACTCAGAGAGTGGTAAGGGCATGGAATGCCCTGCCTGCCAATGTAAGTAACTCAGCCACATTAAGGAGATTTAAACAATCCTTGGATAAGCATATGGATGATAATTGGATAGTGTAGAGGGACAGGCTTAGATTAGTTCACAGGTCGGCGCAACATTGAGGGCCGAAGGGCCTGTTCTGCGCTGCATTGTTCTATGTTCTGTCAATGACAGAATTATGCTACAGATAAGGAGCTACCTGAGTAGCACAAAGGTCATGTAATTTCTCGCAGATATTATGCTGCCTGGTGTTTCAGTTACATTTAAATGTCCCAGTGTTACACCTTTATTTTTAAGGCTTCACTGAACAAAGGCTATTTAAATTGTTTTTATGTCCAACAGTTTAGAAAAACTTTCTAAAATAATAACGGACAGTTTGAGTTGGCAAAATCCCCTCTTACAGTAATGTTGTCTGACCATTTGGGCCGGTCAGCTCACTTTATTTGGATCTAAAGAGAAAACAATAAATGTTTACGTTGCACCTTATATTTTCTGTTAAACCAAAGCTCTTCAAAACCTAGCAATTTTTTTTATTCAATCAACTAACCATTTTCAGAATCATTCAACTGTTTTTAGCGAATCCAATCAACCATAAATCATGGCCATTCAAGCATTTTCACTCCAGATCAATCAAGTAGATGCCCGATTTCATTCCCAATCAACTATTTCGAAGGTTGTGGTTATGTCGGTAAACGCAACAGACAATTTGAGAACAAGTACAGTACTTGCAAACGGCAGTCTATCACAATTTCTTTGATGAACGATAAATGTTGGCCAGTAAACAGGATACTATCATAGGATCTTTTTGAACCATTGGAGAAAGGAGGTGGGGCTTCAGTTTAATGTATTATCCAAAATGTGGCTTCCCCAACAATGCAGTACTCCCTCTTGACTGCTGATGCATCAGCTAGATTATTCATTCAAGTACATAGTGACCCGAACAATCTAATGTAAATACTCAGAAGGTGCCCAAACTAGGCGAAACAAGTGAATGAGAGATCGAGAGCATCTTTGCATAATAAGGATTGTATAGAAGTTCCGCTGTGGGATGTACACAAATAATTTCCTCCCCATTTTGAATGCAATCCAATTTGGTACAGCTTTAGCATTACATGGCTCACTTAGCGACACCATCTGAGTTGCAAGATTATAATTCCCTCAATCTTTGAAAATAGGATTTAGAGTGACAGTTAATGTAATATCATGTGACTATTGTACTGTTTGATGTTATAGAGACAGGATGTACATCACGGAAACAGAAACTTCAGTCCAACTCATTCACACTGATCAGCTATCCTAACCTAATCTCGTCCCATTCGTCAGCACTTGGCCCATATCCCTCCAAACCCTCCCTATTCATATACCCACCCAGGCACCTTTTAAATGTTGTAATTGTACTAGCCTCCACCTCTGGCAGCTCATTCCATACACGCACCACCGTCTGTGTGAAAGAGTTGCCCCTTATGGTCCCTTTTAAATCTTGCCCACGCCCCCCTCACCTTAAACCTATGCCCTCTAGTTCTGGACTCTGACCCTGGGGAAAAGACCTGACTATTACCCTATCCATGCCCCTCAAATGTTATAGACTGCTAAAGGCTATCCCTCAGCCTCCTACAATCCAGGGAAAACAGCCCCAGCCTATTCAGCCTCTTCCGATAGCTCAAACCCCCCAACCCTGGCAACATCCTTGCTGAACCTTTTGAAAGGATGCTACATTGAGACTCCAAACACCTGCTGAGGATGCACAAGATCCCTTACGTGAAGATGGGCAAAAAAAATAAGCTAGCCAAATTTCTCCCTTGATCAGAGCACATTAACAAAAAGACCGCCTCCTGTATCTTAGCATCATATGGAAATGCATTGTCAAATTCCATACTTATCCTAATGGCACATAGGTCATCACCTCCAGCTCTCATGACCACTCCACTTCTTTTTATTTGTTAATTTTCTTGCCCAACATTTTGTACTGGATGCAGAAATAATTCCTCAAATTAAATATGAGTAAAGTTGACATCATTGTCTTTGATCCCAGCCAGAAATTCTGGTCCCTAGCCACCAACTCAAACCCTGTTCCTGAATTTTCACAATCTAATTGCCCCACTTGACCCGAGCTGAGTTTCCAACTCTTACTTCCTGATGTGTAACAGAGACAGTCCTTGTCCCAGATCAGTTTTCCTGATAGTTGAAACCACACTGGCATCACTATTTTACGCAATAGCTTTGCAGACAAGATACTTCACATCTGAGAGGTTGCATTGGAGAAGCTGGGGTTGTTTTGCATCGAGAAAGTTAAGAAGATAGTTATTCGAGATGTTCAAAACTATTAGCAGTGTAAACAGGGTCAGGTAAGAAGAAATTGTTTTTCTTCGTAGTAGCGACAAGAACCAAAAGACACCAATTTAAACTGTGTGCAGAAAAAGCAGAGTCAATATGAGTGAAATCCATTTTCAGATGGAGAACACATTGCCTGATATTTGGTAGAGCCACAATCAATTGTGGCTTTTAAAAGGAAGTTGGATAGTTTACTCGAGGGAAAACATTTGCAACACTATAGGGAAAAGGCATGACCATAGGATTACTCACTCTTGCAAACAACTGGCACTGATACAATGGGCCAAATGTGCTCTCTCTGGTGTAGACATTGTGAATACACCCATGACCTTAATTACCTCTATGTTTGGCTATTTCAACAGATTTCTTAACTTGCCTTTTGTCTTCCTCAACCTATCAACCTGAGTTCTTTGAAAGCTCTGCTAAATCCAAACATATTGGAAATCTCATTCACCGTTGCATCTGTAGAACAAATGACTGCTAGTCTGGTCATGATTTGATGATTAAATTCTCACCTTTGTTTCCAAATCCTCCCATCTCTTTGTGCCTCCTTAGCTCTGTGACCTCCTTTGGCTCTGCAAACCTCAGATCACCACACACCTCCGATACTGGCCTCAAACATAGGATGGATTTTCTTTGCTCCATTGACAGTTGTACGATCAGCTGCCTAGGTCTAAAGCATTGGAATCTCTATATTGCTCTTCTTTTAAGAGACAAACAAAATTCTGGAGAAACTCAGGCAAGTCTAGCAGCATTTGTGGAGAGGGAAAGTTAGTTAATATTTTGAGTCCAGTTTGACTTCTCTTCACTCTTTTTAGTGACTTTGTTGACCAGGCTTGTTCAGCGACAAGTTTTGTTTGATAATTTCTCCTGAGAAGCTTTAACAATGTTATGAAGCTATGTGAAATAAATGCGCTATTGGTATCATTATGCGAGAGATCTAACCATCTGAAAACTGGCATCTGCACTGACTGACAAAACAGCATTGGCCCTAGTTCATTGGTTGTAAATTTCTTTGGGCTTCTGAGAGTTTAACAAGGTGCTGCACAAGTTCAGTGCTCTCTGGAATGTTCACTTCAGGTTAGATGCCCTTCTGATTTCGGGAGGGAAATGAGGCAAAGAGACATACCGATGGGTCTGTGTCCCTACCAATGCCCTGCCATCAGAGCAGAAACCTGACAGGTTACCCTTAACCCTTGTGTCATATTTATGTGATGGCCAAGGTGAGGGGAGATGTGTGCTGGAATTCTCTGCCCGTGGGTTTTGTTGTAACTAGTGATTCAGCAGATTCTGGACAGTCTCTCTTTGGCGTTGTTTGTCAAACAAAAAAAAACAATATTTGCCTTTGTGACATTAAATTATTTAAACTACAGTTCCTGACTCTACAGGTGTTGCACAGGACGCTCACTGTATATGACTGAGGTTCGCTCCCTGACAGTGGTGGACTCCTGCAATGTGGTAATATCCTGTATCTGTAATAGGCTCGGACATTAAAAAAAACTGCTTCAGGATCATTATGGTCTCAGACAAGTAGTGAAAATGCAGTCCTGACTCATCACCTGAAGTGAACCTAAATGTTAGAGATGACCAGTTAGTCATTGGTGAATACACTATAACCAGACCTGATCCAGATTTCACTGGGAGTCACCAGATACCAATCAGAAGCAGACATTTCTCCTTAAGTGGATAAATGGTTAACTCTGATGCCCTTTCCTCTTCTTTGGACATAAACTAACAGTTCAAAAGGCAGAAATTTGATCCTGTTTGGCCTGCACAGCATAGTGCTATACTGTGCCATGCGTGATGTCCCAAGTAGCAGGAGAGGTCCTCCACAACTGTACCGTTTTAGTAACACCATCACTCGGATTGCAGCACTCCAACTTGAAGCCCACCATCATCTTCACTGGGGGGAACTGCCCCTCAAGAGCTGGGTGAGGGTGCTAGTCAGCTCCTGTGAAATGACTGGAGTGTTGAGCATCCTGGTGTCACCTGGACCATCCTGCCGCACATTCCTCCCACAAAAACAGAGTATCCTCGCAGGATGGACCTGGAGAGAACACAGCCATGTAAAAGGCATTGATCCTGACACCCTCCGGATCCGAGAGGGGGGACCAGACGTCAGCCAGCAGCACGAGGAGCTGCTGATGGGTGACACACCTCTTCTCCAGCGAGTAGATGGGGTAAGCGCAGTCCAGGCTGTGGAGGAGCTCGATCTGCGACCTCACGTAGGTCCCCCGGAACCTGACAAGCTGCGGGTCTCGGAGCACGGCCTTCTTCGCTTCATACACCCCTCACAGGGTCAGGTCCACATCAGGCTGGCCAGGACATGACTCCAGATTGAACACCACCTTCTCCAACTCCTCATTCCTGGATTTCCGCCTCCTTATTTCCCCCCACCTTCAAGCCATGTACTCCTGATAGAAGACATCAAGGTGGGTCTGTCCCCCTCCCACCATGGCCTCAAGAAGAAGCAGCATTCCCCCCTCCCCAACTTCCTTCTCCAGCCGGCCAAGAACCGACAAAATGAATCCCGGAACCACATCTTCCAGCTGCAGGTTCTTAAAGTGCCAGTACATCAGCAAATTTTAAATATAATTTATTCAAAAGTTTTTAGTCCAGGCAATTTTATTTTTCATGAAGAAGATGAAAAGCATCAAACGACTTCACTCAGCCTGCCTGCATTTTAGTGTATGTTGTTCAATGCCCTTAGGCTTGGGTGGGGTCTGTTTGCAGGTACAAACACCAGCGTTCACTTAAAGTTCTGAGTCTAATACATATGATTTTTTTATACAGCATTGCATTTGCAGTTAGAGTTTTAAAGAAAGAATCTGCATTTAGACAGCGCCCTCAGTGACTCCCAGATATCCCAAGGATACCACAGCCTGCTTTGAAGATCTCCCAACAAAGCACGCCACAGCCAATACAACCATCTTTGATTGATAGTCACTGTCTTAATGTACGAAACACACCAAACAATATTTCACAAAACAGGGCCCCACAACTATTTTCAGAACGTTGGCTGTTAAATAACGATACTGACCTCCTTCTCTCCTTTGAAGTATTATTACTGAGTATTACACATCCATCTGAGGGGGCAGAGTGTGCCGCAGTTTAACATCTCTCTGCAGCAGCCTTCACTATTACACCGGAGAGCCAGCTGAGGCTTGTACTTGTTCCACTGAGGGGCGACTTGAACTCAACCTGATACAGAGTTGAGAGTGTGGTGCTGGAAAAGCACAGCAGCTCAGGCAGCATCCGAGGAGCAGGAAAATCAATGTTTCTGGCAAAAGCCCTCCCTGAATTTTGAATTTTTTTTGACAGACTTAAAGTAAAGCAAATGTGAATTACAACTGAGCAAATTAAATGCGAGGGCAATATCTAAAACAGATGTCTCCATGACTTTCAACATCCCCAATTTCAATTTCTCCATCTCAAAACCTGTATCTCCTACTTTCGTCTACTAGCTACCCCCTATCACCCAATCACTGCTATCCATGTCTGATAACCTATTCAATGTTGTTTATCCTCTATTACCCAATCGCTTCTGTGTATCTCCTAAAGTTCATTTAATACTAAGCATTCATTCATACTCAGCAAATGACATTCAATTTTCTACCATTCATCTGATTGTATCCTGCTTATTGTCCATCCAATATTGTCTGTACCAATCCCACAGGTTAAAAGCATTGCCAACCAACTATTATTCCACAGAATCCCTGCTCAGTTATTGTTGAAGAATGAGGTACTTCCCTCTCTCATATGCCCTATCTCTGAAACAAACACTTGCTGATACCTTACTGCGAGAGACAAAACAGCATTACAGATGGTTCTGTTCTAACACGTTTTGTTAAATCGCATTACAGTGAATTTGCATTAAGAATTGGGGACACTATTTCTAAAGTGCGAATTTTCAAAACGTGTGTTGGCTGTTACACGATTACATCGCCATCGCTTTCAGCCTTGTTTCTAAGGTGCGATTTTTCTATAAGACGGGGCTGCACAAGAACACGACCATCGGGTTATAGAAGAGCTACCGGTATGCTCCCTTTACCATCCCTTAGTGAAATGTGCAACGTCAAACTTCAGACAGGTTCTTTCCCCCAAAGTGATACTGACATCTCTCTCAACACCACTTTGGATCAGTTTTATGCTAATCAATAACTTGACAGGGATAGAAAGGTCTAAGTTAGCAGTCACTTTACTGACTGGCTGATTTGTAAATGAAAATCTATCCATTTCATGAAACATACACCTAATTTTGGCTGTTAGACTGGGGAGTGTTTGTCATGCCCTGGAAATGTGAATGGTGATTCTAAATCAGAGTTGTCAAATGTGCCCTATACATTACACACAGTGAGGAGAAACTCAAATCCCTTCCAGTGATCAACTGAATACTATACAATTCAATGTCTGAACAGATTAAAAAAAACATTTCCTGACACTGTGAATCAAATACTTCACAACATCAGTCAATAGAGACATAGCACCAGGTGTCCTTTGGAAGAAAAGCTATTTAATGAGGGCAACAGTGAACACTTTCCATTTAGTATCAAACACAAACAGATGGGATCTTAAAGGAGCCTTGAAGAAGATTGGCCATGAGAAGATCTGGGACAGAAGCCTCACTATTACTTACACAACTATCTCGATGTCAGAAACAACTCGCTGCACCACTTACGCAATTGCTGGAGTGAGATTGTTAGGCAGTGGCAAGTTGCCAATTCAGAGGGACTATTTCTTATTAATTGATCTTATTTATGGCACATCTCACCACTAAAATTTGCAGTTTCCTGGCTTGGCAAATGTGCTGAACAAACCGGCTGCCAAGAATTCTCGACACGCAGATCAGTGGGTAGGTGATTATTTTAGCTGCCTACTGGCACCAAAAGACGTCTGAGACACCAGCATCTCAGGACATATTCCTTGTGCACTAGCTACACAAACCCTGTCATAGAACACAGAACATTACAGGCCCTTTGACCCTCAACTTTGTGCCAACCTTTTATCTTAATCTAAGATCAAATTAACCCACATTCCCTTCATGTGCCTATCCAACAATTGCTTAAAATGTTTTGAATGCATCTGACTCTATCTATCACTGCTGGCAGTGCATTCCACACACCCACCACTCTCTGTGTAAAGAACCTACCTCGGACATCTTCCCTAAACCTTCCTATAATCACCTTAAAATTATGGCCCTTGCGATAGCCATTTCTGCCCTGGGAAATGTCTGGCTATTCACTCTATGCCTCTCAGCATTTTGTACACCTCTATCGAGTCACTTGTCATCTTTCTTCAAGTCCCTAGCTCCCTTAATCTCTCTTCATAAGACATGCCCTCTAGTCCAGGCAGCATCCTGTTAAATCTTCTCTGCACCCTCTCGAAAGCTTCCACATCCTTCCTATAATGAGGCGACCAAAACTGAATAGTCCAAGTGTGGTCTAAACAGGTCTCTATAGAGAGCTGCAGCATAACCTCACAGCTCAAACTCAATCCCCCACTAAAGAAAGACAAAACACCACACACTTTCTTAACAACCCTATCAACTTGGGTGGCAACTTTGAAAGATTTATGGACATGGACCCCAAGATCCCTCTGCCTCCACAGTGCCAAGAATCCTGCCTTTAACCCTGTAATCTGCATTCAAATTGGTCCTTCCAAAATGAATCACTTCACATTTATCCAGGTTGAACTCCATCTGCCACTTCTCAGCCCAGTTCTGCATCCTGTCAATGCCCCATTGCAGCCCTCCACACTATCCACCTTCATGTCATCGGGTAAACTTACTAGCCCAACCTTCCACTTCCTCATCCAAGCCATTTATAAAAATCACAAAGGGCAGAGGTCCCAGAACCGATCCCTACGGAACACCACTGGTCACTGAGCTCCAGGCTGAATACATTTTAACCACCCCCTCTGGATACAGAAATGGCTGGCCCATACATGGGCAGGTTTCCCAGTATCCCATACCTCCTTACTTTCTTAATGAGCCTACCATGGGAAACCTTATTAAACAACTTGCTAAAATTCATGTATAGCACATCTACTGCTCTCCCTTCAATGTGTTTTGTCACATCCTCAAAGAATTCAGTAAAGGTTTACGAGACATAACCTGCCCCATCTCGAATCAAACTTATGGCTTTCCAAATAATCATAAATCCTTTCTCTGAATCCTCTCCAATAATTTGCCCATGGCAGATGTAAGACTAACTGGTTTGTAGTTCCCAGGATTATCCCTATTTCCTTTCTTGAACAAAAAATGTTTGCATCCAACTTTTTCCCACCTTTAAGAAACCTCTCAATGTATCTCCTGAACACTCATTGCACAGTCCTGCATTTCAATGCTACATCTCAGGCTGTAACAGCAACAATCATTGCAATGTTGCAGCAAGGAGACTTTGCGCACAGCTTAAGCACCCAGTTCATTACTTGGACCGGACTGCATCACTGACTTGATGGCTTGCTGTCGGTCACAGTCGGTCTCATGCTGCATCTATCTGGATGTTTGCAGCATCCCTGCCTTGCCCTGTTCCCTCAGCCAGAGATATCAGAGTCACAGGCCTCTTCTATTGCCCCGCTGGTTAACTTTTCCTGGTTGTCAGTAGATTAGTCAGGACAAGGGGTATGGCCTTTGCTGAGGGCATCCCAGCCAGTAGATCAACCTTCAATACCAGATCAAGGTCTTGGCCACAGTCGGGTAGTCAGAATCCTTTTCTCATAATCATTTGCCATGACACCTCCTTCCCTATAGTGGGATGAGAGGGATAGGTATACAGGAAACATAAGTGAGTGGCACAGCTGTTAGAATTGGTACAAGTGTGTGGGTGGCCTCAGCAAGCGAGTAGAGTTTGTGATGTCAGGCGTTGGGGTGGGTGAAAGTGAGGGAGGAACTATGTTGCAGGCAATAGAGAAAGAGTGTTTAAGCATGGGCCTTGGGAAGTGACAGAGATGGAGTCTGAGTTAACAGGGAGGAGATGGTGCCACTTACACTGACAATGCAGAAAGGTCATTGACCTTCTTCCTGCAGCCCTGTGCATTCCTAAGGGCGACTGAGACAGCTCTAACCCCAGTGGCAACCTCAGCCGACAATATCTGGTATCGTAGGTCTCTTCCCATGTCTACAACACCCATCCAGCAACACCTTCAGCTCCCTGCTCACAAAGTGAAGCACAAACTTTTCCTGATTTGCCATATCCAGAACAAATGTCAGCCATCAGGCAAGGCAGCTCCAGACTGGCAGCGAGTGACCAGTTTATATACCAGCCTTTTAAAGAAGGTGCCTGCACCACGTAGGCTGCTTAACATTCCAAAATATCCCGGCAGTGGCAACGTTTTGGGATCAGCCTACAGTAAGATAGGGCTAGAATTGGGTGAAAGGGGCCAGGGATAGGTAGTGAATGAGGTGAGTTTGGTAAGACACGACGAGAGATATCGGGGGGGTGCTCATGGTGAAAACCCTCCAAAACGAAAGTCAACGTAACTTGGATTTAGGCAAAGAGTCCAATATTCAATCTAAATAATTGCTGCACTTAACATCTTTTACAGGTCTACCTTAAATATATAACGTGTATTTACTCTTCACAATAAATACCACTGCGACTCTCCAAAACAGTCGGTCAGTCATGATTCAGTGGTAGGATTCTCACCTCAGTCAACCCTATTTGAAAGGCCTGAGCACAAGACTAGGGACGATATTGCAGCTCACTAACAAAGGTGCCATTAATTCAAGGTCCAATGGCACCAACTGGAAGAGCAGGGGAGTTCTCCTTAATATTCTGACAAATATTTATCCCTCAATCAATCAATGTTACTAAACAGCAGAATATTGGGTCATTATCACATTGCTCTTTGTGCAACCCAGTGTATTAGCTCCTATTCTTCTCATAGTTCAACAGTGAACACACCTGAAATGTTCTCCATAGCTGTAAGGTATTTAAGATGACCTGTTATATAAACTCACAACTTCAACATTTTCCTTATTGTTACAGCAGGGTCATTTCTGCAGCAGGAGCTGCATTGCTGTTATACTGTTAGTTGTTCTTACCTTCATTTTAACCATGACATTTTTCTGGTTAAACAGGCGAAAATCAACATTGTTTTTGCTCTGCTTGAGATTTTCAGTGATCTCTCAAACTGATCTTTGAAACAGCACTGATTCCCAACCAGGCGTGTTGGAACTGGTATTCAGCCTGCAGCGAGATTCACCGCTCCCTGATGGGTTACCCAAGGTGAAGGAGGATAGCTGAGGTCTTTGTGTGCACTACACACACACACACACACACGGGAGGAATGCTGGGGCGTGAACACCCACGCCTTTCCATATAAATACTGAAATGATTTCACAGATTGTGCAGGGAACCACTCGCAGCAGGATTGTAAAAGTTACTAAGTAGTGTGGGTGTGCATAAGTTGCAAAATAAATGCTTTCAGAAATGGGATCAATGTATGCTGCTGCTTTAAGTAGCTAAAGGGCTGCTGCCATGGGTGCGTGTCTTGTTTGCACCATCCTCATACACTGACTTTAGCGCGTCTGCAACCATTCCATGACAGTGTATGGTCCCTTTCCAAATTTGGAGGCCTCAAAATTACATTATATTCTGGTTTTAGTTTAATAGTTTGATTAAAGTGTGTCATGGCATAACAATATGGATTTACTTGGGGACATTACTTCAAAGCATTGCGGATACAATATGAAGCAATCACAATGCTGAGTGTGGAGTACACCCTTCATACAATTCAAACTTACAATTATACATTTGAAGGGAAGGAGTGTTGTTACTGCTGTGAAGAGGGAATCGGTGTTGTTATTTATTGAAGAACTTTATTTTTGTCTCTGCCGTGTTACCAGCTGCAGTTTCCTCTGGAAAAAAAAACCATGTTTAGCCCCTGCCACAATCTTCATTTTATTGTCATTGATTTTATTCCCCACAATGGTAACTGTCTCAGGATGAACCAGAGTGTGCTCAGCACTGGCAAATTATTCCAACCTGGACTGAGCTTCCAACCCAATATTCTAACCATTAAAGTCAAACTACTTCCACTTCTGTAAACTGCCCATTGCAGCTCCTTCCTCTCTTCACCCATTGGCTGTTGAAACCCTCGCCCATGTTCCTCATAACATCAGGTTCAAGGTACTGTTAGCCAACTTCCCCACTTTTCACTTGGCCTAAGTTTGAACTCACTTAGCACTCACTAACATGACTCAAATCACATTTTCCCATCAGCTCTGTTCTTCTAACCCACACTGGCTCCCAGCCTACAAAAGCCTCAATTTAAGAGTTCTCATCCTTGCTGACAAATCCCTCAATTGCTTTGTGTCTCCATTACATAATAATCTTGTTCAGTCATATAACCCTCCAAGTATATCCACTTTAATCTGGCCTCGTGCATCTGCAGATCCCTTTGCTTCCAACACTAGTGACCATTCCTTTAGCTTGGTCACAGCTTTGGAATTCTTTCCTTAAGGCTTGGCTTAAATACATGGCTTGGAAAGGGTGGACGCTAGGAAATTGTTTCTGTTAGGCAAGGAGACTAGGACCCGTAGACACAGCCTTAGAATTAGAGGGGGTAAATTCAGAAAAGAAATGCGGAGACATTTCTTTAGCCAGAGTGTGGTGGGCCTGTGGAATTCATTGCCGCAGAGTGCAGTGGAGGCCAGGACGCTAAATGCCTTCAAGGCAGAGATTGATAAATTCTTGATATCACAAGGAATTAAGGGCTACAGGAAGAATGCCAGTAAGTGGAGTTCAAATGCCCATCAGCCATGATTGAATGGCGGAGTGGACTCGATGGGCCGAATGGCCTTACTTGCACTTCTATGTCTTGTTGTGTGGGTCTCTGTCCCTCCCTTAAAAGCTATTCCTTTAACTAACATTTTGGTTGCCCTTTCTAATACTTTGTTTGTTAAACCTGGTGTCAACTTTTATTTGATTACATCCCAGTAAAGCACCATAGGACATTTTACTCTTTTAAAAGACGCTATGGAAAGACAAGCTTTTGCTGGTGATGTCAAGCAAAAATAAAGTTCTTCAAACAACCAACAACAACAAAAAAGCAGTAATGACATCAGCATAATGGATGATGTCACACTATTAACTCAATGCAATTTTTAAATTTTGCTCAGGAAAACAGTATAGAAATCTGGAAGTAAGACAGATCTACCGCAACAGAATTCATTTAGAACATACTTTTTCATTGTGTATTTTAACAAAGCTCTCCAGTAGCATGAACTCCACAGGAGTGCCTGCAAAGTGACAGAAGATTTCAGAAAGACAATGAATGAAACCAAACCCTTTGAAAGGATTGAGGACAGGATCAATCTCAGGGACATTACATCACACAGTGCATCAGGCACTGCAGGAACTAAGGAAAAAGTGAGGACTGCAGATGCTGGAGATCAGAGCTGAAAATGTGTTGCTGGAAAAGCGCAGCAGGTCAGGCAGTATCCAAGGAGCAGGAGAATCGATGTTTCGGGCATAAGCCCTTCATCAGGAATGAGGAAAGTGTGTCCAGCAGGCTAAGATAAAAGGTAGGGAGGAGGGACGTGGGGGTGGGGAAATGCGATAGGTGGAAGGAGGTTAAGGTGAGGGTGATAGGCCGGAGTGGGGTGGGGGAGGAGAGGTCAGGAAGAAGATTGCAGGTTAGGAGGGCGGTGCTGAGTTCGAGGGTTGGGACTGAGACAAGGTGGGGGGAGGGGAAATGAGGAAACTGGAGAAATCAGAATTAATCTCTCGTGATTGGAGGGTTCCTAGGTGGAAGGTGAGGCACTCTTCCTCCAGCCATTGTGTTGCTATGGTCTGGCGATGGAGGAGTCCAAGGACCTGCATGTCCTTGGTGGAGTGGGAGGGGGAGTTGAAGTGTTGAGCCATAGTGTGGTTGGGTTGGTTGGTCCGGGTGTCCGTCGTCATTTCCGCCATCTCCAAATGGACCCCACCAGGGATATATTTCCCTCCCCTCCCCTCCCCTATCAGCGTTCAATAAAGACCACTCCCTCTGTGACTCCCTCGTCAGGTCCACACCCCCCACCAATCCACTCTCCACTCCCGGCACCTTCCCCTGCAACCGCAAGAAATGCAAAACTTGCGCCCACACCTCCCCCCTTACTTCCCTCCAAGGCCCCAAGGGATCCTTCCATATCCGCCACAAATTCACCTGCACCTCCACAAGCATCATTTACTGCATCCACTGCACCCGATGTGGCCTCCTCTATATTGGGGAGGCAGGCCGCCTACTTACGGAGCGTTTCAGAGAACACCTCTGGGACACCCGGACCAACCAACCCAACCACCCCATGGCTCAACACTTCAACTCCCCCAAGGACATGCAGGTCCTTGGACGACTCCATCGCTAGAGGAAGAGCGCCTCATCTTCCGCCTAGGAACCCTTCAACCACAAGGGATGAACTCCGATTTCTCCAGTTTCCTCATTTCCCCTCCCCCCACCTTGTCTCAGTCCCAACCCTCGAACTCAGCACTGCCTTCCTAACCTGCAATCTTCTTCCTGACCTCTCCGTCCCCATCCCCACTCCGGCCTATCACCCTCACCTTAACCTCCTTCCACCTATCGCATTTCCAACGCCCCTCCCCCAAGTCCCTCCTCCCTACCTTTTATCTTAGCCTGGTTGGCACACTTTCCTCATTCCTGAAGGGCTCATGCCCGAAACGTCGATTCTCCTGCTCCTTGGATGCTGCCTGACCTGCTGCACTTTTCCAGCAACAAATCTTCAGCACTGCAGGAACTAACCAAAGCAGTCAGTCTGGCAGTAGGCTGAGTGACAGTACTCAGCATTTAATGGCATGACTGCATTTGCTGATATTGAAACAAGGTCGGGAAAGGAGGACAAACAAGGTGATGATCTGATCTTGCAATATAATGTAGAATAGTGAAAGTCTAGCACTGTAAAACAACAGAAATAAGATGAAACATGCTGAATAGGCTTCACAATGTGTCTTGCTGCAGAATCATGGCCCAAACTCTAAACGTTATCCAAATAAATACCTGGAATAAAAGCACTTCCCTTTATTAGTGAAATTGTTGCCATATGGACAGAACTTCAAACATTTTTGTTGGAATTTTCCATAAGAATAATATTTTGCTTAGAGAGAATCAAGTGAAGGATTTGATTCTTTATATTTCAATGTGATCCCACCGCTTGCCTTAGTCAGTCGCGGTTAAAGTCTTTAATGCGCAATTTTCTTTTCACGTGTTGCTACCTTCTATCTTCTCAAGTTATACTTTGTAAAGAAACCAAACTCATTCCATTTTCATTTGGAGATTTCAAGCAGAATAAGCATCCAAACTGCCATTCCAATGTCCTAATCTGCTACACAGTAATCCAGATCTTTGGAGATCAACATGTTCATCTGCAAGTGGAGTATAGCTGAGCTCACTTCTTCCTTTGAGCCTGGTCGCCATGGTTATCAGCTCTCGGGAGTGCTGTAATGAACATTATCTTAAGCAAGGCCATCAACTCTTGTGACTGCCACCTGTTCTTCAAACAGCACTCCCATTAGACTGAAACAAGATTTTAAAAGGGTAGCAATTCTGCACTTAGGTCATGGTCTCCACTGCAGGTCTTCACCAAAATTTGAAAGGGAAGATCTGGTACATGTAATAGTTCCAAGCTTGCTTTTTAAAAACTGAGAGATTATAGGTGACAGAAAAGACAAACAGAAGACCATCACAGTTGCTGAGGGGTACAAAATGTACAAGACAAAAGAAAACAAGTTTCTTTATCATGTCTGTTTTTCACAGATTACACTCCTGTGAGGAGCCATTTTTTACAATTTACAAAGGCACTACCTAAATGAAGTTGAATTACAGCAAAGATTGTACTAAAAAGGTGTAGGAATTTCATTTGGTATTCAGAGATTGTAAGGCTAAAGATGTCAATAAATTAAAAGACATGTAATAGGTTGCAAAGGCATAAAAGAGGATAATACTTGAATCAAAAGGTCTTATTTCTTCACTCACCTAAATGCCACAGAGACCCCATATAGCTCTTACTTTGAATCACAATTTTAATGCAAACAAATGAAGCAACCAGTTTGTACACTTTTGCATTCCACCAGCAGCCACGAAATGAATAATTAATCAATCGCTTTCTGGTCTGCTGGTCACTAGTAGAAACCGCTGCTCTTCTTTGAGGGGAGCATGGGAAATTTGCATCCATCATAATCCCCAACTTGTTTCTGTATGGATTCCACATTCATTGCTTTACTGTTTTACATTCATAGTTACTAGAAAAGGCAGTGCTGGTGCCATTCCTGATGCCCAAACACACACATACTCAAATATTCTACCTTACAATTTGTTGGCAATCCTTTTTTTAAAGCAGACTGCAATCACTACCTTACAACAATGTGCCGAACTAACGGAACAAACAAAGTTGTTCCGGACCGAATAAGTCAGAGTTGAGGAGGAACTTCTTCACCCAAAGGGTTGTGCATCTGTGGAATTCCCTGTTCAGTGAAGCAGTTGAGGCTACCTTGTTGAGTGTTTTTAACGCAAAAGTAGACTTTTTAAACAGTAATGGAATTAAGGGTTCAGTAAGCGGGCGGGTAAGTGGAGCTGATTCTATGAAAAGAACAGCCATGATCTTACTGAATGACAGAACAGGCTCAATGGATCAGATGGCCTACTCCCTACTCCTACTTCCTTTGCTCTGATGATTTAAAGGTGATTCAGCTGTCAATACATCAAACTGTATTATGTTCTCATGCAAGGAGTCTTCAGTTAAACAATTGACAGGAATAACTTCAGCCAAGTCTTCACACCAGGGGCACATTTCTAATAAGATGTAGCTTTTCTTTCCCTCCAAGCTGAACTAACTCTACTGTACATCCTTTCCCCCAGCTCCAATATACAACCTACACATGAAGCAATCAGTACACTACAGCAGTTCCCTTCACTAGTGTCCGTTCAACCAAGCTGCAAAATGTCTGAAGTGTAAAATACGACACTTAAGGTTTCTGTTAAAAACTCCACCTACGTTATTTTGCAAAGTGGAAGAAACAGCCTAATTGTAAAACATGAATCATGATTATTCACATCACTTTGGAGGGGAAGTCCCACACGATTACCTCACTGACTCATTTAAATATGTCTCATGTGAAAGAGATCGTGAAACACCGGAGATAATTGCGAAATCCAAAAGATGTTCAAGGAACAAGGTAAGACATGACATTTAAAAATGGAGAGTGGAGTAAACTCACGTCGATGGAGAAGAAGTAATGTCAAAACCTATATAGGTATGACCCTCATAACTGGCATAACCTGACTTTTTTAAAAAGCAAATGATTAGTTGCCGATACAGCAAGTGTTTCATAAAACCATTGAAATTACTGGTGTAATCGGCCAACATTATGACCGACGATTTACTGAAGTAAAATGAGCTCCAAAAGCTGTCGGGAAATACATTTACAGCGAACGAACCTAAATTAGTATTCCTGACAGAGGCAGGACAAGTAGTGGCATATTTTAAATCGATCAACAACTGAAACAATAGGGAGCAGATTAAAAACAAAAGCTAAAACTCAACAGTGGTTTACCCTTATTCAATACTAACTAGATAGGCCTTTAGCCACAATGTAGGAAGGAGGATTCCTGGAGGAAACAGCTTTCAGGTTTTAATTTGCAACCCCGGGTCAGCAAGTTAAAAGAGGCTGCTTTCAAATGTTTGCCTGCACTTCAGCCCCACACTCCTGATCTGCAAAGACAGGGGCAGGCAGATCAAAGGACCTCCTTGACAGTCCGCTTTTCTAGGCCTGACCAAGGTGGTCATTAACAGGTCCAGGCAGCAGGCTGAGGGGGAGGACCTAGCATCCATTTTTCATAGCTGCGTCCATGCTCGGGTGTCCATGGAGAAGGAGCACGTAGAGTCTATCAATTCTTGACAGGCCTTCCGTGGGAGACGACCACTGCAGGGGCTGAGGTGCATTACCACCTGCAGCAGCAGCAACATTTTAATTTTGATTTTATTTCTGTTTCAGGGCCCACTCAGAACTGTCTAATCTGCTTCTGAAAGTTTTCTTTTCAGAATGAATGATTGCTGGCAGCACTTTATCAAATCGCCTATAGCCATCGCACCTACCTTTCCCCCAGCTTCTCCCACCTCTATCTCTCAGCCCCCTTCCTCCTTCCCCAGTCCTGATGAAAAGGTTCTGACCTGAAACGGCAACTCCCTTGCTCCCCGATGCAGCTTTTACCAGCTCCACACTTGGACTCTAGCATTTGACCGAAACCAAAAAAGGTTATTGGCACTGCAATATATGACAGAATTCACTGAGAAGATGCAACGTGGTTTTTTTTAAAATTCCTGTCATAACATTACCATTTAGTTTTATAAAAATCATTTCTAATAAAACAAAATCCTGCCTTGGTAAACCATTTCAATTTACTACCACCTTGGGAGAATTCTCTCTCTACTGGTCAGGTCACAGCAAGTACAGCAGTCTTCATAATGTTTGTGCTGGTTGTCAGACTTTTAGCAGAAGGGATGTGGGAACTTCCAATTGTGCTCTGAGGCAGTTATAATGTGAAGGTTCAGATACGGTCGAGTGCAGTCTAATTAAAACGCAGAGTTCTGGTCATCTGTGTTCATGTGATAGCCCTGAGGAATTAGAGGAGCGTGCATTGTAAATATGAGCACGTGCAGCGAGTCTGGCCTGCTACCTGATCTAAAGGGCAAATCCCACAGGTAATCTAGCCATTGATGCTAATGCCAGAATGGGACAGCGGGATCATATAGATCCTCTCACAAAAAGTAAGAGTTGTTTAGCCTGTTATGTGTCAGCATGAAACTAAAATTACAGAATAACAACAGCAGAGACAGGCAGGCCATTCAGCCTGCTATGCTGACATGCTGTAACAGCAACTCGGTTCATCCCATGCAGCCAACATTTCCTTATCCCTTAAAAATTCTTCAGGTAAATATCTAATTTCTTTTGAATAGAGAGTGTATAGGAAGGCACTTTGGGACAGACTATTCACGGAAAACAAATTTTATATTTCGCTATCTTTTAAATTCTGCTGTGAAATGCATGGCACCGGTTGAAGAAAGGTTCAAGTGTACAGAAAGAACTGCTTCTTTATGGGTGGGGTTAGGGGTGTGAGCCAACTGCTGCCCTTTATGGGAGGAGTTTCTCCCCCATCCCCTTTAACTTCTGATTGACCTGGCTCCGAATTTAAGATTACACTCACTTAATCTGGATATCTCCCCTTCCCAACCACCCAGAAGAGTGTTTGACTTGACTATCAAATTATTATTTAATTTTCTTTTATTCATTGAGTGGAACGTGCACATCAGTGGCTGGGTGAGCATTTAATACCCATCCCCAATTGTCCTCGAGAAAGTGATAATGAGCTGCCTTCTTGAACTGCTGCAGCCCGTGTGTTGTTTGAGAGGGAGCCCAAGGATTTGGGCCAAGCAACCATAAAGAAACAGCAATGTATTGAGTCAGAGTGGTAAGTGATTGGAGGGGAAATTACAATGGTGGTGGTTTTCCCATGTATCATCTGCCCTTATCCTTCTCGATGGCAAAGGTCATAAGTTTGAAAGGAACAGTGTTGAGTTGCTGCCAAGGTGTCTGGTAGATGGGACACCCTGCTGCTAGTGGTAAAACGTAGAGAGTGAAGATGGTGGACAGGTCGCTAACTGAGTGGGCAGCTTTGTCCTGGATGGAGCCCAATGCCTAGAGCTGATTGCCTCTTAATCTTGTACATCTAAGGGAATAGGAGCATTTTCTACCAGCACTTGGTGACTTCCCGTGTAACTTTTACAAAACTCATTCAATAAGTTACTATCACGGGCACGCTGGGTGCTCTCTTGGCCCTGTCTCCCCGGTACCAGTGCTGCTGGGGAGGGGCCAGGACTTTGCCAAATAGTGTTTGGGAGCAGGATTGACTTGTCACTGCTGAACCAAACTGCAGTCAGCCAATGGTCACCCTAAACTTCACTCAGCTACAGCAGCCTGGTGCTAATGTTACCACAGCTCTTCAATCATCTGCCCAGTCCAGTGTCAAAGCACTGGTTTCAACGTGATGTTGAAAAGACTTCAAGGCTGCATCTCACTGTTTTTCAGCTTGGCTCGTCAACTGAGCACGCAGTGAACTCCCGGCACCTTGTCAGTGGGGGTTTCGTTTTATTTACACTGCAGGCTATCTGAACGAGCTGTGTGAGAGAAGCTGCATGTGTGGGAGCAGCAGGCAAAGGGGAGGCACTGACTCAGCTGCAGAGTGAGGAGCTGCTGTTTAACCTGGTGCCCAGTGATGTGCGTGGCCAAGATTCAAACTGATGCAGAGTGTGTGGTTCCTCAGTGTGTGCACGCGCGGGGTGGGCGGGTGAGAGCAAATACAGCTCAAGGAGTTGTGCTCCAACCTCACTGGCAGGCAGCTAGAGGGATGGGGATTTTACCCTTGTGGGTTTTTCAAATCATGAGTCTAAGGGTCACAAAACATCTCTCCTGATTGGCACAGACTGGAGGCCTTCCTCAAGGTGCAGTAGTGTTACAGTATGTCACCTCAATTCTCTTAACCATCAGAAATAAAAATATGACTCTTCTTTCATAATGAAGGAGTTGGGCCAATCAACAGGAAATCAGGTCCAGAAATGCTGAGGACAGGACTTGGAGCCCCCAGGCCAGAGGCAGCAAACAGACTCCACCACCACCCAACAAGGGGTTGGGAAGCCCCATGGTGGCCTATGGCAGTTCCTGCCACAGATTTCCTTGGGATTTTGTGGCTGGCTATCTGTAAAGTTGAGACAGTGTCAAACCTCCTTACATTAAGCACAGTGGAGTCCGTAATACGGTTCCCACGAAGATTACATTGGAGGCTTCCCCAGACAAAGGCCACACAGCACCTTTTACTGCTCAGGACATATTACATTACAAGAAGGTTTTGTGGTTTTACTCTGACTGCCAGTACTGCATCTCCCATTAATTCATACACAGCTTATCTCCCTGGAGTTGTTGGCCAAGCCGGATGTCTTCAGTCACCTTCTGTGGTTGCTTGAGACCTTGTGGTTTCAGGATTCCTGCCAATGTGTGGTATCAGGTAAGGGTGGTTTGAGGTCGTTCACTCCCACCATTCCTCCTTTGTCTTAGCTTTGTTTTGATTGAAACAAGTGTGGCACTGGAAAAGCGCAGCAGGTCAGGCAGCATCCAAGGAACAGGAAAGTCAACAGTTCAGGCATCAGCTCTTCATCAGTAATGTGGAAGGGAAGGGGGGGGGGCGGGGGATGAGAGATAAATGGGAGGGGGTAAAGGGTAGCTGGAAAGGCGATGGGTAGATGCAGGTGGCAGGTGTTTGAGAGAGGTCAGTGGGGGTAATGCAGTAGATAGGTGGGAAGGAACATGGACAGGTAGGTCAGGTCAAGAAGACGTTGCCGAATTGGAGGGTTGGATCTGGGATGGAGGTGTGAGGTTTTTTTAAATAAAAAGGGAGATTTGGAAACTGGTAAAGTCAATGTTGATGCTGTGTGGGTGAAGAATCCCAAAGGCAGAAGGCACCAACGTAGATTCCACTAGTTTCCAAATCGCCACCAGAATACTTAAGCACCAACAAGCCACCAAAAGACACGACCAACTATCACCAGTATCCATACACACAGATGAAGTGGGACACCAGTTCGACTGGGACAACACATCCAACCTGGGACGGGCTAAACAAAGACATGCAGGGGAATTCCTCGAGGCCTGGCATTCAAACCGGAACTCCAATAATAACAAACATATTGATTTGGACCCCATTTACCAATCTCTCAAACAGAACCGGAAATGATATCACCCACCACAACAGACCAAGACAGAAATTGCACACGGAACAGAACACCAACCCTTCATTGGAGGATCACTGATGTTACCTAGCACAGTGATGAAACATCAGAATAAATCTACCAGCTGGGCGAGTAATCATACAACCGGATCCTCAGCCACCATACCGCTGACTGAGCCTTCGCTGCACATCCTTTACAATACATCTTCCTGAAGAGAAAATGGAATAACTAATCTTTTGTAATACATTAGTAAACCATCATGTTCCAAAAATGCTGTAGATGCTAAATGTACGTGTTCTCAGCAACTCACTGGACATTCGGCCTAGCCATCCTTTAACACTGTTAAAGTTTTGATCACTTTTGGTCTTGTCAAATTGTGTCGAGCCTCTCGATTTATTGGACATAATATCATCTCAGCTAAAAGAAACATTTCTTTAATGTTATCTGGTCATCTCAACAGTTTATTTTTAAGATTCCATCATAAGTTTAAGAAACCCAATGATGCTTCTACTGGTTGCCCTTTGGTCGACCACAGTTTGTTGCTGGTTCAATGTTTCTACAATATCTCTTAGAATCAACAGGACTCCTGCTAGCCTTTCAAGGAAGCTGGAGTTCAAATGTTGGTTCATAGGTGAGGAAAATTGGTTATGAATAGCATTTACATTTTCATCTGATGCTCCTTGTGATGCAGTGTAATTTTTATTAGTCCTATGGTCTTGACAGCTATTCTACTTATGTTGTACAGTTTCATCTCGGAAGACTAACTTCTGCTTCCTCAGCCATGGTAACTGCTGATAGATTACTGACCACAACGCCGATATCAATTTGATATGATGTTCATTGACATAAAGGAGGTAATGTGAATCCCAGCTTGTTGTAATAACCAATTTCTCTTATCCCAGTTATCTTTTATAAAGGAGATTGTTTTACTATCTTTGCATTTGTAACCTCCTCCTGTTCTGCAGCTCTGTAACTCTGTGCTACTTCTGCACTTAGTATTTGGCTTTAACGCAACATTCTATTTTATGACTTATCTCCTCCATGAAGTCCAATCTTGTGTGATCCATCTCTGACTTAAAATCTGCTCAATAATATTATTTTTTTCCCCAGTATTAATTATCCTATTACTAATCTTGAATCTATTGTAATGATACAGATTTAAAACATTGCTTTAATCTACTGTTCTTTCAAGTTTATATTCTTGCATTCATGGTGTTTATTAGAGCATTAGACTCTGCAGCTTTCCATTTTTTAGTTGTAATGTAGCTAGTTGTTCTTGTATGGCTGCATTAAATTCTTCAATACAGCCTTAAATTGCATTACAGGCTGTTTGATAATGATTTACTGCTTAAAATCAGTTTCATGTAGTATTGTATCTCTGTACAGCTCACTGGGTTTTCCAATCATTTGATGCTTCCCAATATTTTACAAAACAAAATGGCAGCACTCTGCTTTCTCAAAGGTTTGCCTGCTTCCTAAAGTCAAGATTAAGTTTTCCTGCTGCTTCCCAGGTAAGCTGGATGTTTTCCCAATTGTGTGTGGGCAGGTAAGGATCAAGAGCTTCAATGCAGAGACATGTGAGGTGATGCACTTTGGTCAGAAGAACATTGAAAGATAATATAAAGTATGGGGTATAATTCTAAAGGGATGCAAGTGCAGGAGGCACCTGGGTTTATATCTGTAGAAATCACTGAAGATGATAGAACAGTTGGAAAGAACATTAATAAACCATACAGTGTCCTTGACTTTTTTAAAAGCTGAAAATGTGTTGCTGGAAAAGCGCAGCAGGTCAGGCAGCATCCAAGGAACAGGAGATTCGACGTTTCGGGCATGAGCCTTCTTCAGTCTCCTGAAGAAGGGCTCATGCCCGAAACGTCGAATCTCCTGTTCCTTGGATGCTGCCTGACCTGCTGCGCTTTTCCAGCAACACATTTTCAGCTCTGATCTCCAGCATCTGCAGTCCTCACTTTTTCCTTTTTTTTAAAAAGTGTGTAGAGTACAAGAACAGGAGGTGATGTTAAACTTCTATTAAAACACTTGTTAGACCCCAGCTGGAATACCCTGTACAGTTGTGGTACCTCATTATTGGAAAGATGAGTTCTGAACACAAAGTTGAGAAGCAGTGACAGGAATGTTACTAGGAATGGGAAACTTCAGTTTTGAGAATAAATTGAAGAAGTTGGGATGCTTCTCCTTGGAGGGATGAAGACCGAGAGGAGTTTTGATAAAGGTTTCCAACCACTGGGCTGCATAGTGGAGATAGTGGGAAGCTGCTCCTGCTCATAAATGGTGCAAGAATGAGAAGGCATAGATTTAAATTGTTGTGCAAAATCAGCAAGCTTGAAGTAAGGAAAAACCTTTTTACACGGTGAGTAGTTACTGTATGGAGCGCACTGCCCGAAAATGTGGAGGAGACAAATTCAACTGAGGCATTTCAGAGGGCATTGGACATTTATTGCAATAGATAGGTAAGAAATCAAATTGCCATGACTGGCACCTCATGATATTGGCCGTCTGTATTACTTTTTGTTACTGGGTTCGTAGATAGTTCACCACCGCCAATCTCCTTTGCGTTGTCCAAGAAATATCAAGTGATTGATCGTAGTGTAAATATCTCCAAAGCTTAATCAAGAAGAGGCACTGTTCTCAGATAACAAGGTGTACTGCAATGATAGCAATAAGAATAACTACATTTGGTCAGGCATAATTACTAAGATCTAAGTGAGGAGGTAACGATATAACAGCTCCCTCCAAAAGCTAATGTAAAACTCCTTGTTTCTTCCATAGAATGTTTGCAACAGTACAATGAGTGGAGCCAGTGTAACATGAATAATAACACCTTCATAGTAATTCTTTATACAACAGGTATGGAATTGAGAGACTAAGTTAAACCACATTTATTCTGTATCTGACCAGTGTTAAATCTGAGCCACAATCTCTTCACAATGACACTGGACACAAATAATGGGCCAAAGTTCTACTCCACAGCCCTGTCAACCCTTTTGGTAAATTTGCCTTTGAATATGGGAGGTCATGTTGCAGCTATACAGGACATTGGTTGGGCCACTTGGAATACTAGGAGAAAGTGAGAACTGCAGATTAGACAGTGTGTTGCTGGAAAAGCACAGCAGGTCAGGCAGCATCCAAGGAGCAGGAAAATCGACATTTCGGGCATAAGCCCTTCGTCAGGAATGAGGCTTGTGGGCCGTGGTGGTGGGGGTGAAGCTGAGATAAATGGGATTGATGGGAAGGTAGCTGAGGAAGTGATAGGCAGATTGAAGGTCGGGGGAGGGTGATAGGTCGGGGGGGGGGTGGAGCGGATAGATGGGAAAGGTGATAGACAGGTCAGGAGGGTGGTGCTGAGTTGGAGGCTTGGAACTGGGATAATGTGGGGGGGAGGGGAAATTAGGAAGCTATTGAAATCCACATTTGCAGGGTTCCAAGGTGGAATATGCTGCCTTGGAACACTAGCCACACAGGGTAAATGCGGATTTCAACAGCTTTCTAATTCGTCCCCTTTCCCCCCACATTATCCCAGTCCCAAACCTCCAACTCAGCACCACCCTCCTGACCTGTCCATCACCTCTCCCATCTATCCACTCCACCCTCCCTCTGATCTATCACCTTCTCCCTGACCTTCAATCTGCCTATCACTTCCTCAGCTACCTTCCCACTAACCCCGCACCCCCTCCCATTTATCTCTCATCCCCATCCTCCCCCCTCCACCCCAACAAGCCTCATTCCCGATGAAGGGAATATGCCCGAAACATCGATTTCCCTGCTCCTTGGATGCTGCCTGACCTGCTGTGCTTTTCCAGCACCACTCTACTTCAGAATCTGGTTTCCAGCATCTGCAGTCATTGTTTTTACCTAACTCTTTCACAGAGGGTGATGCATATACAGAATGAGCTGCAGAGGAAGTGATGGAGGATGGTACAATGACAACATTTAAAAGGCATCTGAATGGGTAGATGAATAGGAAGGATATGGGCCAAGTGCTGGCTAATGGAGTTAAATTAGTTGAGGATATCCATTTGACAAGGATGAGTTGGACCAAAGAATCTGTTTCTATGCTACATGACTCTGTCTTAGATAGATACGGATAACTTAAAATATATAAACTTCTGGAACTTCACATTGTAGCTACACTAGACTCGTCTTGCACTGCCAAAATTCTGTTTCTGTTCTATCATGGGATGTAGCTAGAGTAGATTAGATTAGATTACTTACAGTGTGGAAACAGGCCCTTCGGCCCAACAAGTCCACACCGACCCGCCGAAGCGTAACCCACCCAGACCCATTCCCCTACATTTACCCCTTTATCTAACACTACGGGCAATTTAGCATGGCCGATTCACCTAACCTGCACATTTTTGGACTGTGGGAGGGAACCAAAGCACCCGGAGGAAACATACGCAGACACAGGGAGAATGTGCAAACTCCACACAGAGAGTCGCCTGAGGCGGGAATTGAACCCAGGTCTCTGGCGCTGTGAGGCAACAGTGCTAACCACTGTTACTGACAAGGTTAGCATTTATTGCTCATCCCTACTTAGCCAAATAACTTACAGTTAAAGGACATTACAGAAGGCACTTGAGTGACAACCATATTACTATGGGTCTGGAGGCCAGGCTGGGATACAATGGCAGAGTTCCTTCCCTCTTGAACAGGAGTGAACCAGATGGGTGTTTTTACAATAATGCATGATGGTTTTACATCCAAAATGGAGATTAGTTGTATTCCAGATTTAATAATTCAATTAAAATTCCACCATCTGCATCAGCTGTGCCTCTACATTACTCACCCAGTGACATTACTACAGTTATTACTGAACTACTACAGCCTCTGACACAACGTTCACAAATTTGCAAGTCAAAAACAGGGATTTGCATAGCAGGTAGCACACACAATGAATGGGATCAAGACCTCTTCCAGTTACTTTGAATCTATAGTCATATGTCTACTGTACGGATATTTATGCTTTACACTTGTCTTCTCCCACTGATATTCCTCTTAGTACCACGCCAGCTCCTTCACAGCCAGTCCTGCTAATCCCTCATTTACATCAAGATTCCCTTAAACTATGCCCATGTAATGGTCAAAGTAGGCACACATGCTGCAGCACATTTCAGTATGACAAAATTGAAGTAGCTGACAGAGAAGGTACGGAGAATGTAGTGGAATTAAAAGGTAACAGATCCAGTATACCTGATGGTCTACTTTCTAATGTGCGAAAGGAGGTAACTGCAGAGATAGTGGATGCATTATGTTTGATCTTTCAAAATTCTCCAGATTCCGAAACAGTCCTCATTCACTGGAACATATCACTGATTCCAAACAGGGGGGAGAGAGAGAGAGACAAAAAATGGGAAACTACCTGCCACTTCACTAGCTCGCAGGAAATTGCTGGGATCCATTATTTAGAAAATGACACTTTAAAATTATTATATAATTAGGCACAGGCAATGTGGTTTTATAAAAGGGAGATTGCTTTTGACACATCACCCCCACATTTTGTACAGAGATAACTGGCAGAGTAGATAAAGAGGAGTCTTTGGATGAAGGATATCTGGATTTCTGATAAAGTGTCACAGGAAAGGTTGATACACAAGATAAGGGCAGGCTTCTGGAGTTGGGAATAATATATTAAAAGATAAATGATTGGTGACAGGACAAACTGAGGGCAGTAACAAATTGGTTATTTTCATGTTGGCAGACTGTTTTTAGTGGGTACACGTATTAATGCTCAGGCCTCAACCATTTATAAGCACAATTTGGACAATCACCTGATGAAGGAGCCGCGCTCCGAAAGCTAGTGTGCTTCCAATTAAACCTGTTGGACTATAACCTGGTGTTGTGTGATTCTTAACCATTTATAATCTGTATTGATGACTTGGATAAAAAGCACTGCTTTCAAGTTTGTCAATGATCCAAACAGAGATGGGCAATAGGCTGTGTGGAGGATAAAAAGCCACTGCAAAGAGGTTAAGTGAACAAAACGTTGGAGCACAATGTGGAAGTTATGAATTATTAATTTTGAGACAAAGAATAAAAAAGCAGATTAAATGTTGGTGTTGAGGTTGATCTGAGTGTCCTTTGCCAGACATACAGAAGATTAACTTGCAGGGGCAGTAAACAATGAGGAATATGTTGGCCTTTAAACAAGGGGGTTTGAAGTATGAGGGAAAAGTATTTCTGTAATTGTACTGGGGTTTAATGAGGCCACAACACAGTATACAGTTTTGTTCTCTGTGCCAAAGAATACACTTCCGAGTAGTATAAAGAGCACTCAATAGATTGATTACTGTGATGAAGGGGTTATTTTCTGGAGAAACAGAATTGAATGGGTGTACATTCTCCAGAATTTTGACGAATTAGACACTTAATTGCATCCATACTGAGAGGCTTTTCCCCTGGTGGAGAATCTAGACCCAGTGATACAGTCACAAGAAAGAAGTTGGCCAGGTAGGATTGAGATGAGGGGAAGTTGTCCACTTAAAAGGGATGAATCTTTGGAACTTTCTACCAGAGAGGGCTGTGGAATCCCACCTTGTGTATATTCAATGTGGTGGGAGATTCCTAAATAACAGCAACATGGACGTACCTACAACCATAGGACTGCAACGGTTCAAGTAGACAGTTCACCATCATCTTCTCTGGGGAAGATAGGGGTGAATGATAATTGCTGGCAGAGACCCATGAATGATTATTACTTATTTAAAGAAGTGGGGCTAAGGTTGAGGATTATCCTTGATCTTACTGAACGGCAGAGCAAATCCAAGAGGCCACATGGCATACTCTGCTCCTATTTAATATGTTCTTATGAAGAAATTCCTCCTGAACTCTTCATCTCATCTGTTAGTGGCTATCATCAATTTCACTGCCTCATTATGGGCTCATCCATTTGACAAAACATCAAGCTGTGCAAAAGGACACGTGAATTGCTATGGTGGTATTGGTGCCTGGTTCTCAAGACACTACACAGTGAGCATGTTAATCCATCTTGTAACCTTGCTAAGTGACACTGCCTCACACCCCCCATGATTTCCTCAGAACTACCAGGATATAACTAAATGGAGTTAGGGAAATCTACCAGAAGCAACAGAACCAGGAGGTCAGGTCACATGGTGCATTTTTGCCTGACAGGACTGACAGACAGGATACTGTATTCATACCAGGAATGTTTATTGACTAAAGGGTTGAAAGGTCACATCAGTGACTCTTTTGGCAGGCATTAAACAACAGCGTGCTTGAACTCCTCCCCACAAAGTTGTATCGCAACACTAATACAATGTAAACTTCCTGGACTCTGCAAAGCTCCATTTGAGATCCTTTAATGCAGGTTAATTCAACCAACTAATGACAAGATAGCCTGCTAACTAACCTTTATGATAATCAAACCCAAGCTTTCTGGTCTCCTCCTATCTTTCATCACAACAGTCGTGCCACAGTTCTACCCATTCTCAAACTGAAGATTTTCTTCTCTCATGGTTCCATGAATGTGAAGCAATGTCACTTTTCTTAAAGTTTTTAAACACACATCACATTCAGTAAAGCAGCAAGTCCTTGCAAAAAGATGATAACGTGACACTACCTTTCATCTGAGGTTTACCAGTTTTCTTTCTTGCTCAACGTTTAGAAACTGCTGCTGACAAACCCTTAGACATGAGTAGATATGGGAACGGGGAGCCAGCACATCCCCCTTCACACGTGGAGTCAACAAACTCCAAACACCAGCCATGCTGACTCGCAGTTTACAGCCACCCAATTCCAGAGACCTAATGCTGCGCATTAGAACAAAACAATAGCTCTGAGCTTAATTTCCAAAACATTGCTTTCTGTAAATGCCACACAGCCATACCAGATTCAAAGAATTAATCTCAGTCGCAATTCCCCAGGACTTATAGGCACTTTAAATTCTAAAGAGTTGGCAGTTTAACAGGAGAAGATGTGGGTCACTTCACCCATCACTACCTGGTGGAGTTGGTTATCTGTGCACCCTATCCACTTTTAAAATCCCAGAGTTTCATTCCATTATCTGAGTGATTGTCTCAGCTCAGTTCCGTCACCCCTTGAACCAGAAGGTTGTGAGTTTAAGTTGCACACTAGGGAACTGAGCATAGACCCCTAAGTGCAGAAAGAGGCTATTTGGCCCACCGGGTCTGTACTGACCCACCAAAGTGTGACTATTTCAAACCTTTAAGGTTGGAAATATTGAAATGCACAAAGCCTTCTTGCTCCAAAACGAACCTTTAATATTGCTTAGTTTCCAGATATTTAAAAAAAATCACTAATCTTTTAAACTGAGTTCACTATCTGTTAGTTCATCATCTTTATATAAATATTTTCAAGAAAAAATGAAAGGTCATAATTTCAGTCCAAATGCAAATCTTCTTCATCCTTTGATTCACCGTTTCCTTTCCTCGTCATCGGGTTTTGCCACCCAGACCCACTCCCCTAACCTATCCTCATAGCACACAGCATTTTCTCATGACTAATACAGCTACCTCTCATCCCTGGACACTATGAGGCATTTTACTACAGTCAATCCACCAGAGCACTGGGAAGAAACCCACACAGACACAGGGAGAACGTGCAAACTCCACACAGACAGACAGAGACACACAAACACAAAGTCACCCCAAGGCTGGACTCGAACCGAAGTCCCTGGAGTTGTGAGGCAGAAGTGCTAACCATCGAACCACTAGGCAGCCGATATTATGCTCTCACATCAGGGTACTGCTCTAGGCTGATGTTTCAGGATTACACTGAGCATACGCTGTGCTTTTAGAGAAGATGCATATTAAGTAAGGCATTGGAAGGAGGCTTTAACTGCCCTCTCAAATGGATGTAAAAGATCCCACGGCTCTATTTGGAAAGATTAGTATGGCAGATCCCAGAATCCTGGGCCAGCTTTGATTCCTCAACTGACATGATCAGTAGACAAATCAATCACCCATTCCTTTCACTAACTGAAATCTTGCTGTGCAGAAAATGGCTGCGCATTTAAGTTGAAATGCAGGAATAGATAACCAGCCAAAACTAAATGTGCCAGTAATTGAGTGCCAAGGCTTGTGCCCTAATCTGTCAATGATGGCAGAAAATAGCAACCATTACATTATCTTACTGTATACACTATCCTCCTTGAAAAAACAGGAGTTCATCCTCCACTGCAGGTATGACTAGTAAATCTTTCATTCCTGATTACCCTGGGTGACTGCTAATTGGTTGCCTTCTTGAACAATGGACGAACAGACACAGTTAACAACATTTACAAAAGAGAGTTGAACAGCTATACGAATAGGAAAGGTTTAAAGGTTTAGGAGCCAAATGCAGGGAAATGAGACGAGTTTAGTTTGGGAAACTTGGTCAGCACGGATGAGTTGGACCAAAGGATCTGTTCCTGTGCTGTATGACTCTAACTTGGAGTGCACCCTTGTTATGTGATTCCAAAGATGTGCAGGTAAGGATGGCAAATTTCCTTTGCTAAGAAAAAGAGTGATGAAACAATCCAATCATTTGTTTTCAAACAAGAACAGTAATCTGCATTAATGCTGGAACAAGTACCAAGAAACTTATTAGTTTTGATAAAAGCTTGTTGACCTAAAACATGAACATCTGTCTCCACACATGCAGCTTGACTAGTTGATTGTTTCAGCATTTCCTGGAGGTGGTTTTAGGACTAGTGAGCATAATTTTTTACAAGCAGGTAAGTGTCTTGAAGGGGCAGAAAGATTTGATGAGGAGGAAAGGTTTGGGAAGCAACTCTGAAGTTTGGAGCTTGGGGAATAAACAGAGCAAACATCAGATTTAAACCAGGACCAAAATCCAATTTTCAGATCATAATTTCATCAACTGGCTTAGACTCAGGGCATACTTTGAAAGATAATCATGTGTAAGATATAGAACACATGTCTTTTTCTCTACTGCCCAGTTCTTTAACATAGAAACATGCAGTGCACTACACATAGCTGTTAGATAGTAGCCTAAGAGTTCTCTTGTCAAAACAAAACCAGAGCACTTGTTATTTCCTCTTTTTTCAACAGAGTTGACATTGCATATGTTAAAATCCATGAACTGCTATAAGGCAGCATATAAATATCTCATCACCATCATCTATGTCATACATTTAACTATTATACCATTATTTGGTAAGTTTAGATTATTTTAATCTGACCAGAATAGACAGCTTAGCATCAGAAATAAAAAGAAGTTTTCTCAAATGCCTGCACCTGATCCCTTCCACTATTTTGATCCACACATGACTAACTTTATTTTAATGGAAAAGATGAAAATACTCCACACTATGACAGAGAGAGTGTGCAACATTAATTTTGTTTTTAAAACCCTTGTCATGAATTTTTTTGGGTGAAAAGGAATCTTTTATTGTAAAGATTTGAGTTAAATAGATAATGTAATGCCAGAAATCATCCCTTTACAAGCAAAATAGAATTTTTCCTATTTCTCCAATATGGTTAGACAGTACAGTCAAGCAATTGTAACTGTTGCCCACTTCTTTCTCTCATTTATTTCCCCAGCAATCTATACAACAATGTAGATATCTTCCACCAACTGCACATCCCCTGTCCATGTTCCACACAAAATTCAGTGAAAGACTGAAGGCATGTTGCACTGTCAGATGTGCTGTGTTGAAATGAAATGTTAAACCTTTTGACCATTCAGATGATTTCAGAGAAGAGCCGCGAAGTTCTCCCTGGCATCATGACCAATATTTAACCCTCAACCAACATCACTAAAGCAGATATTCTGAACTATGTCACATTGCTGAATGAGAGCGCTTGCTTCATGAACATTGGATATTGTGTTTGCCTATATATTTTGAAGTGTGCTTCATTGATTGTGAATTGTCCTCAACTTCATATATTAACTTCCACATGCTAACTTTTTTCTATCCTTTCTGAAGTGTAAAATTCACTCCATCTTTAGAAACCTTCCCAACAGAGTTAGTTCCATTGTCACAATCTATGTTACTTTCTACCAAATACATGGAACTATTATAGTTATGATTTCTTGAAACAGTACAAAAGATTTGGATGAGTTCGATGCATTTTTTATACTGTACAGTATATTATGCTGTCAGGCTGACATGTGACATCCAGTCAAAGAGCAGAGTTTGTTGGGGTTTTAAACTTTCACTGACAACTGTGAAACTCAATTGTGTACAACTTACTCCAGACATTTAGAAAAAAAATGCAAAGTTTGAGACTAGTTACCTCTAGTACAAAGTTGCCTCCTTTTGTCAAACCATCTTTTACTTAGCAGAACAAATAATTGTAATTAAGCAATCAAATTATAAGTTTTGTTTTAATAAGAGAAATGCATGTAGCAACTGAAGACTGTTTGGATAAAATTTCCTCATATTATTTTTCACTTACACAAATCATGCTGCATTACTTTCCTCTCAAATAGGGTAGTGGTCTCAACCAACATTCGCCTCATGGTTTATTCGGCACACCTGAGTCATTAACTGCAACATGCCTGCATTCTTCCAGCAACACAATACTTTTGTTCATGCTAAAAATCTCTCAACACCAGGTTATAGTCCAACAGGTTTATTTGGAAGCTTCCAAATAAACCTGTTGGACCGTCACCCGGTGTTGTGAGATTTGTAACTTTGTACATCCCAGTCCAACACCGGGATCTTTTTTATCTCAATCTTTTTTAATGCAAAATTCACAGGCTCACCAACTTTAAAACTTGAAGTGAAAGCAGGAGCTGGAGAATACACAATCTAAATACACAAATAACCAAGCTGTTTTATTCATGACCCACAAATATTCAAAGGGGTAGTTAAAATGCTAATCCTAATGACTATTTATCCTTCTCAATAAGCTAAAAACAACTGATAAGAGACTTGTTTGTGCAGATAGTGGAGGAATTCCATTGCACAGTAAAACAAAAAATGTCTCTTCAGTGAAACAGGTTCTGGTTTACTGCTCCATGTTTTCTGCATTAAGGCTTTAGCTGGCACTTTTTTTCCCTAAATTTTGAAGCAACTGTTTTCTGCTTAAAAGAGCTGGCTCATGTTCAGTACTTATTCTCAATGCAGGTAAGGCACTGGGGACAGCTGGCAATGTGGGCTACCTTGCCAGGTAACGTCTTAAATCCCCTCCAAAATGGGGCAGAGGAATGATCGGAAAGCTTCAACAGGACATCAGTACTAGACTGCAGTGGGGAAATTGGCTGATTGCGAACAGTGAAGCAAGCAGCTATGCCGTGGCTGCGTGAATCTCACTCAGGTCCGCAGCAGTCATTGGGAACATGGGGTTTGCTGGAAACTGAGACTGCTGAGAGAAATTAGAGGTTACTGCAAAATCCCCCCCTCTCTTTAATAGTGCGGCGAGATTGTATTTCATTTCCTTCATTGCCCCTGACCTTGCAGTCCTTGGGATCGGCGATCCTTTCTTCCCTGGCTTTGTGTCAGTTATCAAACAAATGCAAACTGCCACACAAAATAAAAGTTGAAGATCTCCGATTTTTAAAAAAAAAACCCAATGCATAACGCTAATTCTCCGTGTAATTTCAATTCCTTCATTTATTAAAGCTTTACTTCCCTAGCTCAATTAGAAGCTCAGTTTCACTACTCACATTACATATGATTTTTTTTTACATTAAAAAGACACCATCAAAACTCATGCACACACATCAGGGAGGTGAAAACACTGTACCTGTTCCACCGTACCACTATCACTTTACTGGATTCTCACAAAAACACTTCAAACCTAAAAGAGGAAAAAACTACATAAGGATAAAACTGATCATGTAAATTCTCCATTAAGAAAAAAAAATCACACAATGCAAAGAGACGGCAGCATTACAAACCTGACTGCACACTTCAAAGGTAACAGAATGCAAGTACTGCACTGGTAATTTTTTTTATCAAACTAATATTGTCAGCCATGTTGGAGAGGCTTTGACTAATTTTCTACAAACCCCCACCTTTTCCCCTCTTAAATGAGATCATGCAAAGTAAATTTTCACACATTCTTGCTTTAAAGAAAACAACCAAATAAGAAACGTTAAGGTCTTACTGATACATTAAAAATAGCTCCAGCCTCTGTATCTTCCTCAGCGTCGCAGAAATCCAGCAAAGTACAATCTGTCTCCTTTCAAACAAATCCTAAAGGGCAGCCATCTTACTTCCTTCTGCTCCCTCTACGAAAGCAGACTAGCTTTCGCATCAATATTCATATGACAGTCTGACATCTATTATCATCACCAATGAAACCCCAATGTTGCTTTTGCCCAGCTCAAAGTGTGGACGTGACTAGCATGTGCTCCATCCAGTGAGGACTCTGTCAGAAAGATCAGTTTGCTTGTTTGGGTAGTTGTAAATCATTTCCCTACTAGGTCCTTAAACACAAAGGACCTATGATTTCTAACTGCACAATAGTGAACATTAGTGAGGTTGGTTTGAAACTCTGGACTGGAACATACTGATCAAGGACTGCTCCCTCCCCCTCCACTGCTACGTAAGTGAAACCCCTGTGACTGGTCAGTCAGCCACCCACCGAGTCTCTCGGATTGATTTTTAAAATTGTCTCTTAGGAACTTGACTTTCAGTTTTCTGAGAAGTTCCTGTTTCTTTCCCTGTGATGCTTTTACCACTTCCTTTCTTACATCATTTGCAGCGCTTCTAAAACTCCTTCTTTAATTTCCAGAGGGACTTGAACTCACTGGTAAAAGACATGTGTCAGTATTGTGCTAAGACCATATTCAGTCCTAAAACGCATTGAGTCAACATTTGTTCTCCATTAATGCCAAGACCCAACTCTCCTGCTGCCTTCACCTCAGCAGTACACATAGACACACTGATACAGCCCACGTGGATTCACTGATTAAAACGAACATGTATACACATTCCCCAAAGCACGAGGGATCGAGTTTGTGCCAACAACATTCCTCCAACTTTGCATCTTGAAGATTAAGGCTTCCATTTCTCTGAAAGAGGATTTTTGTGTTTTAGTCTGTGGGTGTGTTTTCCTGTTTGAGAGAACACTCCTGTTGTAAGAACATTACTGCCAAGCTTTTCGCTCGTTTCTGCCTTTTTACTTTCTCTGGCTGTAACAGAACAGGTGGCTTATATTGGGTTATGATCTACTCAGTCCCAGCTTCAGCCCTAGCCTAGCTTTAAACCATGACTGGCCCCCTCCTTGTTATTTATCCTTCCAAGATACTGATGTGACATTTGTTGACTCTGAATGGTGTGCACTACCCCCACCAGGCAACTGCAGAGAGGGACTGCTTCAAGCAAAATGGAGATTGTGTCAGTGGAGAGTGGGGGATGGGAAATGTTTCCTAATTCACTGAAACTCTCTTCTGCTTTTTTTTTCAGAGTTTTACAATGTTGAGAGCTTATCTATAAAGCCAGAAGCACACTATTCTGAGTCAGTTTAAGAAGGAAAAACGTAGAAGACAGATGTGTTTAACTTATAAGCAACTTCCCCCTGGAAGATTTCTTTTAAAACGAGGGCTGGAGACAACACGGACTCCACACTCAGGACAGTCCACAGAAAAGACAAGTTCTGAAACATTAGTGCAACAAAAATTACAGACAAATAGGAAAGAGCATAAGCAACTTCTTTTGATTGAAGAAAGCTAATAGTCACAATGTTACTTTATAAATGTGACATTTAAGGAAAATCAGTTTCTAAATGGGAATCTGTCTATACATATCCATATCAGATATATCTGGCATGAGTTTAGATGTGCATATAAGCAGTTTAACTGACAGATTAGAATCTTCCAACATTCATTTCAAAACTAATTTTTCAAATTTATTGACAGAAATTAGTCAGCTTCATGCATCCACCCATAATCCCAGCAACATGGGACAAAAACTCAAAGTGTAGTTGGACTTCTAAAAAAAACTGCTTTGCTATTCACCGTCAGTCATACATTCCTACTCCATCACCATGCATTCTCTCCGCCCCTTAACACCCGTTGGCTTAGTTTGCTCGGGGTTTACATTTTGAAAAAATCAGTGAGGTTAATACAGTCCAGATTGAACTGATGTTGACAGCATACACCTTAACACAAATGTTAAAATCGAATCGACTAATGATTTAGCCACTGCAAAAATGCAGGTGTTCCCTTTCTCTTAAACTGGGAGCTGAGACAATAGTCCTGGTGCCTACAATTATTTACTTGCTGTACACTAATGATTTAGTCACAGCAGGAGGTGCAACAACTCCAGATAATGGTTGTTTGTCCACAATAATTAACAGAGTAGAACCACAAACTGCCGTAGTCCTGCATTAGTGACAATCAAACTGTTCTATTAGTAAACATGTTTATAAGGTTTGACTTTTTTTTTGGAAGAATAACCTACCTTTCTCATTTATTTGCCTCATAATCGTATCTAGAAACAATGTTTCGAAGGCTGGCATAGCTCTGGCATATTGCAGTAATTGTCTGACAGAATTACAGAATACAGTTACAATATGAGAGCTTAGAGGTACAGTGTGAAAGTTATGTCATGACATTGATACAGTGAAACATTTGAAATGTGACAGTTACAGGGTAACAGCATTACTGAATGGCAGGGTTTCATTGTGTTAGATTACAACATTAATTGGGTTACAGTGAGACATAGTTACAGGGAGACAGAGTTTCAGTAACTGCAGCATTGATATAGCATAATTAATTTGAAGTGTGGTAGCTTTACAACATGACAGAATTAAAATATGGCAAAATTACAGTATGACAATGTTACAATGTGTCAGACAGCCAGCAGGAAGGACTTAATATCACCTTAACGCAATGGTAACTTAATTAACAAGAACAGCAAAATTAATGTGTGACAATGTAACTGGACAGTTTATATATGATGGTAGCATGAAAGCTAAAATATGGCAGAGTTACATTATGACAGTTACAATATGACACTATTGAGGGAGGATACTGTTACATTTAATCATTAGTATGACAAGATTAGAGGACAGGACACCAGTGTTACAATATGACAGTGTTACAGATTGACAAATTTGCAGTATGACAGAGTTACGGCATAACAAATTGATTTATAACAGGGTTATGTTATATCAAATTAACAGCATAGCAGAATATAATATGACAACCTAACATATGACTGAGTTACATTATTACAAATTGACATTATAACACCATTTCAGTATGACAGGTTTACAGTATGATGTGTTACAGTATGTCATCATTGAAACATGGTAAGTCTACAGTCGGAGACCCAGCATGACAGTCTGACAGTTACAGATTTATAGTGTTAAATATGCAGAGTTATTACGTAATGACATTATCAAATTAGAGTTGTAGCATGATTGCATTATAATGTGGAAAAGTTACAATGTGGCAAACGTTAGAGTGTGACAAAGTTACAGTACAATGGGGTTACAGTGTGACAGAGCCAAAGCATAATTGAATTACAGAGTCACCAATTATGGTATAACAGTATTTCAGAAAGGCAGAGTTGCAGTGCTGTAAAATTACAGTATAACATTACAATGTCAGGGAGTAACAGTATGACAATTTAAAGCATGACAGAGTTACAGAATGACTGAGTTACAATGTTACAGAATTATACTATAACAGCCTGTGGTATGATAGGGACACAGTGTGGCAAACTTGAAGAGTTAGAGTGGAAGAGTTATGCTGTGACAGAATTATACTACAAAAGAGTTACAGTATGAAAGAGGTGTAGATTGACACTTTAGCAATGTAATAGAGCTACAATGTGTTAGCATTACAGTATGACAGAATTACAATGTTGCAGAGTTATAGTGGAACAGGATTACTGTGTAGTGGAATCATTGTAGAATTTCAGAGTTCCTAATTTATACAATGATGACAATACAGTGTGGCAAATGTAAGTGCAACAGAGTTAAAATATGACAGAATTACAATGGCACAGGAGTAAGTTTGACAGAGTTATAGCATAATATTGTTAAAATATGTCAAATCAACAGTTTAACTGAGGCACAGGTTGAAAGACTTGAGAGAGATACAGTATGACTGAAATCAAGTGTGACAGAGTTACACAGTAGTGGTTGTGGAACTATTGAGTTATAGTATTACAGTGTAACAGTGTGATAGAGTTAATCCCTGGCAGAGTTACAGTATAACTGAGATACAGCCTGAAAGAGTTATAGTATGACTAGTACTATATGCCAGAGTTACAGTGTAATAGAGTTATAAAGTTAGACTTACAGTATAGTAGAGTTACAGTTACAGTGTGACAGAGCTACACTGAAACAATATGGCAATTATAGTATGACTGAGTCATTACGTGACAGACTTGATTGAGTTACAGTGTGCCAGAGTTACGGTGTGACATTATGAGACAGTTACAGTATATCAGATTGATATCAGAAGACATGCAGCACAACAGAATTGCAGCCAGAAACAGTCTCAGTAGGACAGAGTTATACCAAGACAGAGCTGTAGTATGGAAGTGTTGCAGTTTGACAGAGTTATAATGTCACAGCACTAAAGTGTTAATGATTTAAAGTATGACAGCAGTGAAACATAGGAATTACAGTCAAGTTAAATTGTGAAAGATCAGTCAAATGGACAGGAAACAAAATGATAGTATAACGGTGTGGCAGACTTACACGCATTACAGAGTAACAACAGTAGGAAGCTTTATGGAATGATGGTATGACATTTTGTGTAGAGATCTGGACACAAAAAAGTTAAGATTGTAAATGACAGACAGTTCCTGTATTACAGCTGTAAGATGACAAAGTGACAGGCTTGGCAGAGTGAAAAATGTAACTGGTTTACAAACAACTAACCTTGTAACCATTCGGTTAATTAGAAAAATACTGCAACAATTTGCATTTAGGGTAATGCTGTAGATATGGAAGAATGATCTTCAATAGATATTGTAGAGACTGTCTTTTTTTTATTTTTCTGTAGACTAAAATGAGAAAAGAACAGCAATAAAAACTAAGGATTGTTGTAGGATTCCTACATGTTTTGAGAACAAATAACCTGACACTCATTGTAAACACTGTTCACATAGCTACTTATTTGAGCAATGCTTAGAAGTGTGGTTATGGACAAATTGGATTGTGTACAGATGAAGCTTTGGACAAGACTTTCTGCTTGACAAGAATGCTGTGATTGGTTCTGGGGTAACTGAACAGTTTGGGTCAATGAACGAGATACAGGGAAGGTATTGGATCTATACCAGCTCAGAAACATTCTTTGCTCTTTGCGCAAAAACACTTTTCCTGCAAAGAACAAAGAGCGCTCCTGAGCATGAAGAAAACCAGTTTATCTTTCATCAACAGTTGCCAAAGGCTGTGAATTTTACTTTATAAATCAGAGATCTTTTAAAACTGAACCATCCACCCTCTGCTTCCTGCAAACAAACAGAAGCATCCAGAGAAGAATGACAAAGAAGCAGCATTCTGACCAGCAGAAGAATCATCACAGGAACCACTGAACTGCTTTCCCAGTCTTTCTCTCCATCAGTAACACTCATACGTTTCTCCCTGTTTATGCGGTGTATGCACATGTATAAAGTGATTAGAGTTTTGATTTGGAGAATTATACACCACCTGTTCATAACTGTTTACCTGTAACTGGAGATTAATTACTTCTAATAAATAGCATTTTTTGTTATGTATAGAAATTTGGTCTGCAATTTCTGTCAACCTGGGATGTACAAGAGAGGTAAATTGGGGAAACTTTGCATACTTTTTTAAAAAAACCTTTAACTTTTATGATGACACTGGGAACAGCAGGGCTTAATTTCCAGTGTGCTAGTATAGTGAGGTATGACAGTATCAATGTTAATGTTACATTAATTAAACAGTTAATGTTAAGGATAAATAGGTGGAAATTATTGGTTGATTAATGATTTTTTTGCACATATTAAAAGGGACTGGAAGGTACTTCCATGGCCGGAAGACAGAGTGTGTCATCAGCTTTGGGAATTACATTGTAATTTAGTTCTTTACGCTTCCTTCAAAGATTAAATTTTTGTTATGGTGCTGCTTTAAGTACTGGCTCATTAATTCAATCAGCTAAATTGGAATTTAGTTCTCTGAGTTTCCAGAAATTCTTAGTGTAAAAAGGGGGCTACTAGGACACCAGGTTGATTAGTAGGTAAGAGGCAGTTATAGTAAATGTTACATCTTGGAACTAAACAGACTATCAATAAAATGAATTGTGTCTAGTCTTACATTATACCATCTGTGTTAAAATCCATTCTCAATTTAAATTAGAGGTACGAATGGGCGCAAACGATTGCTGGAACAGCTGAAGCTTGTAGTGGTGGTATTTTATATTCTTGATAGCCAGTTGGTGAACAAAGAAACCAAGGCAGCTTTTCCTGAAATGGATTTATTCACAGAGTGAAAAAAAAGGGATACATCTCCTTACTCCACTCAATTCTGTGTTAGTAAGTATCTCTTTTAGATATTTTCTGATCAACGTTAAGGTATTGTTACCCTCTCTGGAGCAGGTATGAACCTAAGTGTCCTCACTCAGAGACAGGGACACTACAGCACAAGGGTCCTGGTCAGTGTTTCTTTTATATGTGCTCATTTAACCATTGATCAATACCTTCTGTTTCTATGTACTTAATGTTAATTAACATAATTAACAGAGAGAGAGAAGGAGAGGAAGAAAGGTTAGGAAGGGAGTGTCAGGTGTGAGGCTGATGTCATAGCTGTCAATAGTGAGATAAAGAGGGAAGCACAGAGTGCCAGATTTGAGGGATCAGAAATCAGACAAAAAGCTGGAAGAGGTGGAGAGGAATAGGATTTGAGGACAATGGATGAAGATTTTAATGTCAACACATTGAAGCACAAGGATCCAGTGAAAGCAGTGACAATGAGGAAGCAGATGATGGTAATGGGTGTCTGGGACTTGGTGTGGGACAGAATTTAGGCAATTTAAATCATGAAAAATAAATCCAGCAGATATCACTGTGAATCCTGCTGTAGGGAATGAATGTAAATTACTGAAATTGGCTGTTAGACAATGGCAAAAACCCTGATTGCATCATTGCAACATGACTGCCACCGATAACTCGGAGAAAGTATGGACTGCAGATGTTGGAGATCAAGAGATGAGCAGGAGATTTGACATTTCGAGCATAAGCTCTTCAAACCTCGACTCTCCTGCTCCTCAGTTGCTACCTGACCTGCTGTGCTTTTCCAACACAACACCTTTTGACTCTGTCACTGGTAACTATACTAATCAAGAGATTAAAATATCATTAAACTGTTTTTAAATATGCATTTCCTTGGCTGTATATTGATCAAAACATTTTGTCATCCGTAAACCAAAACACCTCTCCTTTACATATCTTTGCTGTTGAGAGAAGCCATTATCTGAGACATTGAATTTGTTTTTGGAAAATACTTGTTAACTGCCTCAGTTTGCACCAAACTATTTCACAACTGATCAAGTACATGAGTCGCTGTGACAATGTAGGAAAATACAGCAGAACAAGATTCATAAACACTAAGGAAGCAAAAAAGCTAAACCTCTGTTTTAGAGACATTGCTTGATGAATAGATTTTGACCAGGATACAAGAAAGATACCTTTATTTAATCTCAAAAATAAACATTATTCACAAAAAAAACCAAACACAGTCACTAAAGCAATTTGGTTCTGTACAGTAACATTTAAAGAAAACAAACAAACATTGAAGTTTAACTCTTATCCAACTAGAAAGTTACAACAGGCAGAATATGGGAAGTTAGAGCAGCCTGTGGGGAGCAAATCTCCTTGCACAATTTACTCAAGTCAATGTGATTGAGGGCATGAATATTTAAGTCCCACAGCAACTTGAACCACAATAATCACATCCCATCATAATTAGCAGCATGACCTGTCCTCAGGTGTTTATTGTTTTGTTTGATGGAACACAACTGTAATTCATGCCTTCTCAGGCAGCAATCTCACTACAATCTTGCTGGTGGAGGGATTTTACTGCCAGCAGCACAGCAGATTGCCATCTAGTGTTGGCAGAAGGTTTGTGGCTGAATCAGTCAAGCAAGAGGCACAGCAACAAAACTGGCTAGGTGATGACCAATTAGCTTTATTTGTAGTAATTTCTTTCAGCAGGTCAGTTAAAGTTCATATTGGCAAAAGGTGACCTCGGTTCTTCAAGAATGTAAGATGGTGGAAACATGAGTTTGCTGCAGAAGCCATGGCAGAACTCGTTGGTAATGCCTGTTGCTGTGATTCTGCGTTCTCATGTGGGTGAATCTGTGTTCACATTAGTGGCTCGGTCTTCACTGTGATGGGCCTATGTTTACCCTGGTGAGTTAGATTTGCATTCACGCTGTTGAATTGAATCTGCAATATGATGTTGACTCTATGGGAAGTCAGGGAAAATTATAATCTAATTTGGTAAGTGCGTTTGTCAACAGGTAGCAGGTTTAAAAGTTGGGAATTGCTGGCAGACCCTTCAAATGGTCACCTTCAACTTCAGCATGGGCTAACAACTGTACTCACTGTCAACTTCTATAAGGAGTCAGATGTACTGGATGAGTTTTTATCAAAGAAAGTTTATTTTTAAAACAAAATTCATCGACGGACACTTGAAAGCTTCATTTAATCTCTGCACGAGTTCTGTAGTCTTCCTATGCTGGACACTGAGTGAATAGACATGAAGGGTGTAAGGAAAAGGGGTAATGGGCATGGGTTGGGTTGCCATTAAATTGGTGGCTTTAAAAAGCCATGCATGGCAGTTGATGCGTATAAAGTGTCACAGAGGGTCTGAGGGACAGTGGGGAATTGGCTGGGGTTCATGAGCTGGCATGGTCTGGCATGGGGAGTGTCTGTGCGGGATGGGGCTGATCGGATCTGAGAGATGACGGCTCCTTTTTGTTTCATTGTTTTCCTCACAGCTGCCACACAGTGTCGGAGCACCAAGACCACCCTTCTGCTCAGTCCACCTCCAAACTCAGCTGTCTCCGACCACTTCCAGCAGCCCGGACTCCCGGGTTCACCCATTCCTCTGGAATGGAAATCAGAACTTCCAGTAAACTCTCTCCAGGTAGGTGTTTGTGAAGCTGGCAATAGTCTTGACTTTGCACTCCTGAGCCAAGAGCAAAGCTTCAGACTTCTCTCCTTGATTGTGCTCAGAATATAAAGAATACAAGAACTAGGAGCAGGAATAGATCAGTTAGTCCCGCCTAAGCCTTATAAGGCCAAATGTCACATAGGACCTTGAGGCACATTAGGTTTTCTTTTTAGGGTCTATGACCAAAAGCTTAGTCACAGAGGTAGGAATAGAAAGTGGACAGGGTTCAAGGAGAGAATTCCAGAGCTTAGGCCTGAAATAGCTATGGCACGGATGTGAATGATTGAGTAATCCAAATCTGGCACCCTAACCACAAACATTCACTCCCTCTACCACCATCATACAGTAGCAGATGAACAAGATGGATGAACAAGATGGACTGTTACCATTCACCAAAGCTCCTTAGACAGCACAGTCCAAACACGTGCACCCTACCAGCTGCTGCTACTGTATGATGGTGGTAGAGGGAGTGAATGTTTGTGGTTAGGGTGCCAGTGATTGAGCTGCTTTATCCTAAATGACATCAAACATCTTGACTGTTGTTGGAGTTGCACTCATCCAGGCAAGTGAGGAGTATTCTACCACACTCCTCACTTTTACCTTATAGATGGTGGATAGGCTTTGGTGTGTCAGGTGAGTTGCTTGCTGCAAGATTCCTAGACCTTGACATGATATTGGAGCCACAACATTTATGTGGTTAGTCTGGTTCAGTTTTTGGTCAATGATAACCCCTAGGTCATTGATAGTGGGGATTCAGTGATGGGAAGATAAAACATAGAACAATACAGTGCAGACCAAGTCCTTCGGCCCTCAATGTTGCGCCAACCTGTGAACTATTCTCAGCTTGTGCTCCTACACTATCCCATCATCATCCATGTTCTAGGTTAGAGTCTCTCTCTCTCATTGGAGATGATCATTGGCTTTTTTTGTTATTCATTCATGGGATATGGGCATCGCTGGCTGGGCTTGCATTTATTACTTGTCTTTAGTTGCCCCTTGAGAAGGTGGTGGTGAGCTGCCTCCTGGAACCGTTGCAGTCCCCACGTGCTGTAGGCTGACCCACAATGTCAACAGAGAGGGAGTTCCAGGCACTTTTACTGCGTGAATGTTAATTGCTACTTACCAGTTGGGATATTGCTATCAAGCCTGGCTATAATGTTATAAGAGCTATATAAATATACAATGATGTTGTTCACTGTGGTAAGTCTAACTCACTGCACAAAGATAGCTCAGTAGTCTTGTGTTAACCATGGAATTCCTGTCATGCTAATGTAGAATTTGTCACAAGACTGCAGGTATGTATCTATATCCAGGGTCTTAGTCAAAACTGCAGCAATGTTAGTCCATATCAGCCTATATGTTACAGCAGTCCAGTAATGGGATCACACAGTTGTGACATTAGCTGTACTACTATTTTACTCAAGTGTGTCACCTGATTGAGCAAACAAAATAAAATTAAGCCACACCATGTTTTGCCTTCTTTTTCTTGACTGCATTGATCCTTTAAGCTGTGTATATCTCTATCTCAATTCTGGAAACACAAAGCAGTCATTTAGAAATAATGAAGGATCAAACAGAAGCAAGTGATGTTCTCAAAAGACTGACTGAATTATATCAAAAGTTTTTTACAGTTAATTTTGTCAATGAAAGCATGCTGTGTAGAATGTTTAATCCCCCCCCCCCATCATTCCATTTGAAAGGCAAGTAATGACAGTCAATGCAACAGTATGTGGAGAAAATTGGACAAATGGTGAGTTACAATCAGTGCAAACAGAGCAGATTCAATGTTTCTATTGAGAGAGAGATTGACTATCGTACTTCCCACCCAGATGAAACGCATAGTTATCTTAGTTGCTGCTTTGAATGACCTTCTTTATGTACACCTGTTGGTTATGAGTGAACAGCTGACTCTGTAATAGAGCCCACATTGAATCTAAAGCTTTATTTATCCTGAGCCAATTTGTGCTCTGCATTCAATTGAACATAGAGAAATCTAGTAAATGCGCCATGTTTATATACATGGCCAGTTCAACTAAATATTCAGTGTTTCAAGTCTGTACAAGTGCCGCACACATGGCAAGATTCACAGTGTCTGAGTGTGAGGATTACTTTCCATTTTTCTTCAATTTGTTGAGACATTAATTGGGAAGACTGAGGTGCCAGGCTAGAGTTATGTGTTTGGGTAAACGTGTGGGAATTCAGGTTTGTAATCCACTCCAAATTATTAATATGTAAACTGGCAGTAAAAGGCGTGTAAGGAGTAAAACAGAAAGATTTCCAGCACATCCAATCTTCTGTCTCTCGATTACTGTTCCTAAGAAAGTTTGGCAGTGCTCACTGCAAACTCATAGCCCAAATAAACAGGTCAAATTGCAACTCCTTGAACTATAAACTGGATCTTATTCTCAAAATGCAGCTGCTGCACTTTTAGTTGGCAGTTCCAAGAAATGTTAGATTGAGACCACGATGACTATGTGTGTGTGAGAGAGAGAGAGGGGGAGGGTTGTGATTGGCTCATGACCTTCCTTTCTCTTCTTCCTGCTCGTCCTAATTACTTCCAAGGTTGGTCCATCTTCCTGATGGGACATGGCTTTCGGAGCGCTGTTCCTTCGTCATGTAGCTAGTGGGGCAGGATCACAGGACACAGAATTTATAGTAAAAGATCAAAGTGTCACACAATTTCTGCAATGTATTGAACAAACCTAGATAGCTGTTAAACCTTTAATCACTTAGAGTGGGTTGCAGGTTTCAATTCATTAATATGTAAATTCCAGAATTTTTTTTATGTCTCGTTCTTGAGAAAACTTATGGTTTTATGAAAAAAGGTGACATCTCAGCTCAGACAATGCATTAAAGATGTGAGGTTTGAGTCTGTCTGTATTCCAACCTTGAGTCAGACCGGTTTTGTTTCCAAAGTAGAAATTTATATAAAATGTCACAGACTGCCTACAGGTTGTGTGCTTTTGAACAAAATAGAATGTATCTCAAAATACAAATCTGCAAACGCAAATTCACTCCATAGACTTATATATATATGTGTGTGTGTGTGTGTGTGTGTGTGTGTGTGTGTGTGTGTGTGTGTGTGTGTGTGTGTGTGTGTGTGTGTGAGAGAGAGAGAGAGATTGAAGAAATCAGCGTGCATGTGTGTGTGGGAGGGAGGGAGAGTGTATGGGCATTTGGCAGAGAATATGCCTGTGGGAGGGTGTGCATGTGAGTGTGGGGGTGTGTCTGAGAGGAGGAGTGTGTGTATGAAACAGAGTCTGCGTGAGTGTGTGATTATGTAGAAGTGTGTGTGTATGTGTGCTTTCTTTGTGTGTGTGTGTGTGTGTGTGTGTGTGTGAGAGAGAATGTATAGTGTAATGGGGTCATCTGTTAGGTGACATGAACCCAACACTCTGGTTGAGGCCGTCCTCGTGGGTACTGAGCTTGGCTATCAGCCTCTGCCTGGCCACTCTGCCTTGGAAGATGGTCACCTGAAGATCCGAGGCTGAATGTCCCTAACCGCTGAAGTGTTCCCCGACTGGGAGGGAACATCCCTGTCTGATGATGGTTACGCAGTATCCATTCATCCATTGTTGTAACATCTGCTTGATCTCACCAATGTACCATGCCTCGAGGAATTCTATGAGGTAGAAACCGTAGGCCAAGTCACAACCCATTCTAAGTGATTAAAGACATAATAGCAATCTAAGTTTGTTCAATACATCGCATCTGTTGTATGACACTTTGATCTTTTACTATAAATTCTGTGTCCTATGATCCTCCTCCTCTAGCTACCTGATGGAGGAGCAGCGCTCCGAAAGTTTGTACTTCCAAATAAATCTGTTGGACTATAACCTGATGTTGTGTGACTTTTAACTTTGTCCACCCAGTCCAACATCAGCACCTCCAAATCATTCTACTGGAGGATGTCATCATAACCACAAATCCAACTGTAGCATGTTATATATTCAACGCCAGGTTCTCTTACTGAACTCACTGCCTCTTTAGGTTAAATCAATGCAATCTGAGCTTCAGCCTCAAACCTATTGACCTTATCTTCCCCTCTGTTTTGCTTGGGACAGACAGAATCCTTGATACCTGGTATTCCAGACTGCAAAGCATACACAGAACTGTTCCATGTTCTGTCATGTTCTTTACTTGTGAACTTGTGCTTCAATTTTATGAGGCTATTGCTTCATTTTTGAATCAGAACACTAGTGTCAACAAAGAATCATAGAGGTATTCAGCACAGGAAGAAACTGTTCTCTCTTTGAAAGAGCCACCCAACAGTCCAAGTTCTCCACTCTTTGCAATCTTGCCAATTCTTTCTTTTCATGGATATATCCAGTTCCTTTTTGAAAATTTGGTTCTGAATTTGCTTCTACCATCCTTCAAACAGCAGATTGTTATGATCTGGAAGACAGGTACAAATCTATGAAGGCAAATAACAAATAGGTTAAGACTGCTAAAAAAAAATGCAGGATTCTTAGCTTTATAAACAACATGTCATGGTATGGTAAATCTTTACAAATCATTGCTTAGATCAATGATTCTACATAGCTATGGAGAAGGAGAGGATTAGGCAAAATGGGAGGATATTTAATTGGGGAAGAGGAAACTATGATGCGATTAGACATGAGTTAGGAAGCATGGATTGGGAGCAATTGTTCCATGGTAAAGGCACTACAGAAATGTGGAGACTGTTTGTTTAAGGAACAGTTGTTGCAAGTGATGAATAAATATGTCCCCCTGAGACAGGCAAGAAGTGGTAAGATAAAGGAACCTTGGATGATGAGAACGGTGGAGCTTCTCGTCAAAAGGAAAAAAGTAGCTTACATAAGGTGGAGGAAGCTAGGGTCAAGCTCAGCTCGAGAGGATTACAGGCAGGTGAGGAAGGAGCTCAAAATGGTCTGAGGAGAGCCAGGAGGGGCACGAGAAAGGCTTGGCAGAATGGATTAGGGAGAACACAAAGGCATTTTACACTTATGTGAGGAATAAGAGAATGGTCAAAGAAAGAGTAGGGCTGATCAGGGATAGCATAGGGAATTTGTGTGTGGAGTCTGAGGAGGTAGGGGAAGCCCTAAATGAGTTTTTTGCTTCTGTCTTTATGAAAGAAATGAACTTTGTAGTGAATGAAACCTTTGAACAGCAGGTGTGCATGCTGGAATGGATAGAGTTAGAGGAAGCTGATGTGCTGAAAATTTTGTCAAACATTAAGATTGACAAGTCGCCAGGCGCAGACCAGTTTTGTCCTCGGCTGCTTTGGGAAACGAGAAATGCAATTGCTTCGCCACTTGCATCCTCGCTCTCTACTGGAGTCGTACCTGAGGACTGGAGAAAGGCAAATGTAATACCTCCCTTCAAGAAAGGAAATAGGGAAATCCCCGGCAATTACAGACCAGTCAGTCTCACATCTGTCGTCTGCAAGGTGTTAGAAAGGATTCTGAGGGATAGGATTTAAGACCATCTGGAAGAGCATGGCTTGATTAAATGCAGTCAACACGCTTTGAGAGGGGCAGGTCATGCCTCACAAACCTTATCAAGTTCTTTGAGGATGTGACTAGAAAGGTTGATGAGGGTCGAGCTGTGGATGTGGTGTATTTGGACTTCAGCAAGGCATTTGATAAGGTTCCCCATGGTAAGCTCATTCAGAAGGTCAGGAGGAATGGGATGAGTGAGTGGTGTCTGTGGTGAGTGGTGTTCCACAGGGCTCTGTCCTTGTGCCTCTACTGTTTGTAATTTTTATTAATAACTTGGATGAGGGGATTGAAGGATGGGTCAGCAAGTTTGCAGACGACACAAAGGTTGGAGGTGTTGTTGACAGTATAGAGGGCTGTTGTAGGCTGCAGCGGGACATTGACAGGATGCAGAGATGGGCTGAGAGGTGGCAGTTGGAGTTCAACCTGGATAAATGCGAGGTGATGCATTTTGGACGGTCAAATTTGAAAGCTGAGTACAAGATTAAGGATAGGATTCTTGGCAGTGTGGAGGAACAGAAGGATCTTGATGTGCAGGTACATAGATCCCTTAAAATGGCCACCCAAGTGGACAGGGTTGTTAAGAAAGTATATGGTGTTTTGGCTTTCATTAACAGGGGGATTGAGTTTAAGAGTCGTGAGATCTTGTTGCAGCTCTATAAAACTTTGGTTAGACCGCACTTGGAATACTGCGTTCAGTTCTGGTCGCCCTATTATAGGAAAGATGTGGATGCTTTTGAGAGGGTTCAGAGGAGGTTTACCAGGATGCTGCCTGGACTGGAGGGCTTATCTTATGAAGAGAGGTTGACTGAGCTCGGACTTTTTTCATTGGAGAAAAGGAGAAGGAGAGAGGACCTAATTGAGGTATACAAGATGATGAGAGGCATAGATCGAGTCGATAGCCAGAGACTATTTCCCAGGGCAGAAATGACTAACACGAGGGGTCATAGTTCTAAGCTGGTTGGAGGAAAGTATAGAGGGGATGTCAGAGGTGGGTTCTTTGCACAGAGAGTTGTAAGAGCATGGAATGCATTGCCAGCAGCAGTTGTGGAGGCAGGGTCATTGGGGACATTTAAGATACTCCTGGACATGCATATGGTCCCAGAAATTTGAGGGTGCATACATGAGGATCAGTGGTCAGCACAACATCGTGGGCTGAAGGGCCTGTTCTGTGCTGTACTGTTCTATGTTCTATGCTCTAACAGAGCTAGAGTGTTGCATCTATTATTGGTAGCATGCCAGTGTCTTGGAGAGGTGGCAGATGAGATTTACTAAGATTTTAGGAGCAATGTGATGCTTCAGTAATCTGAAAATGCTAGAGAATCTGGAATTGTTCTCCTGAGATCAGAAGAGCTTAAAAAGGTGATTTTAATCAGCACTGGATATAAATTGGAGATGTGTCCATTTGAGGAACGATCATATTGAGTTTCATGGAGGCAAAGTCTTAGTCTATAATATGCTCACTGTACAATTATTGTACACTGTATAACTAATTCTGCTCAAACAGCTAGCTGTCCAAGTCATATTGTCAATTCGTGACTATAATTATTTTGTAAAAAATATTGTTTTTACATATGTTTTTAAAAATGACCTTGTAGAGGTTTATAAAGTCATGAGGGACATGGATAGGGTGGATAGCCAAGGTCTTTTCCCAGCGTAGAGAAATCCAAAATTAGAGGGCACAGGTTTAAGGTGAGAGGGGAAAGATTTAAAAGGGACCTGAGGGGCAACTTTTTCCAGCAGACGGCGGTGCGTGTATGGAATGTACTGCCAGAGAAAGTGGTGGAGGCTGTACAATTACAACATTTAAAAAGGCATCTGGATGGTTATATGAATAGGAATAGTTGAGAGGGATATGGGCCAAATGTTGGTAAATGGGACTAGGTGAATTTAGGTTATCTGGTCGGTATGGACAAGTTGGACCGAAGGGTTTGTTTCTGTACTGTATAACTCTAGGACAGATGTTTAGCTTCTTGGATTCGAGGCATGTGGGGGACAAGAAAACTGGAGCTGAGGACAATGATCTGCAACAACCATATTGAATGAAGGGGCAGGCTGAGGGGATTGTTTGATCCACTCTGCTCCAATTTCTTATGTTGTTGTGTCGTGCACCACAAACCCCTCTGTGGACAGAATCCAGAGAATGTGAAATAAGATCTGATCAATCTGAAAGGAAATGGAAATCTAGGGCAAGAAACCTTAACTGTGCCCATGCCAACATCAAATAGTGAGAAACTAATAACATTGGTACACACTTAGTATTCACTAAAGATATTAACAGTCAGTTCAGCTGCCTTGAAAAAATTAGACTGAATAGCATCACTTTAAAATCACGTTGACATCACGTTCAAAACAGCGTAAATTAATTGGGATGTAGGCTTGCACAAAGTAACCTAAACTGTATAAAGTGAGAGGAAGGGTTGCATATTAATCTAACACTTGACAGCTGACACTTGCATCTGTTAACAACATCAGATTTAGTTAATAGTTTCATGTGACGAAGCTTGCTGAGGACGATAGAGGAATTAAAACTGAAGAAGTTTAGTCCGTTTTAAGTCTAGATTCTTTTGTCTCTTCAGGTGATTGAAACATCAAATCCCTAGTACAATGTTGGTAAATCTCATCCCCAACCTCAGTTGGTAAGCAGCCTAATGAAAAGCAGTTACATGGTGAGAGCAGACCATATTCCAGGCCGGGTATAAAGGTGATTCTCATTTTAGCAGGTGGGGGGGCTTTGCGGCATGGCGATAGGATCGGGCAGCTTTAGCAAATACAGAAATGGGCTAACTTTCCTGCATATTTCTGCAAGCCCAGGTTGGCACCCTGTGGGAGCTGGATGAGTGACTGCATTTTCACAGCTGTTAAATGACAGCTGGCATACAGTAGGTTACTGTGGTCTGTGCTCTCTAACAACTGCAAACTCACACGTGCACTGCTCTCTATTGCTGTACCTTCTTGCACCCATTTTTGGCTGAATTGGAAAATCACCACAACAACAGCTGAGCTACCGACCGTAATCAAAACAATCACTCGGAACAAAAACAAAACACCAGAAATGCAGACACTGGAAATCCGAAATTGCTGGAAAATCTCAGCAGGTAAGGCAACATCTGTTGAGAGAAAACAGAGTTAATGTTTCAGGTCCAGTGGATCTTCTTTAGATTTTGTTTCAATCACTTTGAATACTTTGTGCACTAAGCATTCCGACATTTTCATACTTATTTTACATCTGACCAGCATTCAAAGATACAAGAACATTGGAATATGAATAACTCATTGCTCCCTCCCAAGCCAATGCTACCCAAGCCAATTAAATAATGGCTGATCGTTTCCTCAATTCCCTTTACTCACCTTTCCATTTAAGGTGGAGAAAGGTTTCTCTGAGAAATTTTAACCTGTAGAACTCCCTTCCCCAAAGAGCAACAGAGGCAACGCCATTGAATATTTCTAAGGCTGAGTGAGGTAGGTCCTTGGCTGACAAATGTCAAAGGATATAGGGGATGGATCAGAAAGTAGAGATCACAATCTGATCAGGCATTATCTTATCAAATGGCAGAACAGGCTCAAGAGATCAATTGGCTAATTCCCGCTCCTAATTCATTTATATGTATGTTCATAAATTCCTCTATACCCCTAGATAACCTTAACTAGCGAAAATATATCTTTTTCTGTCTTGGCAATTTCACTTGTTACAGAATCCTTTAGTCTTTTGAGAGCTGACGCGTTCAGAAACAATCTGTCAAAATGTCTCCAGATTTTATAGCAAAGGTGACAATCATTCATACCAAAACTTCCATAACATCTCCACTCCCTTCCTTCTCAATGTTAAGACCACAGTGCAGTTCAAACAAAATCCACATTCTCAGAATCATCATAAATTTGCACAAGGCATTGGTGGAACTGCATTGGAGCATTTGTGCAGTATTAGGCAGCCAGTTTTCTGAAAGATTATGTTTCAGGGAAAAGGGACAGTGAAGCATCACTCAAACGATACAAAGAATGAAACACAATCAAATATGTTCAAGAGATATCCAATAGAGATCTTCAATATTAGCAAGGGATTTTTAAAAGACAGATGGTGTTACGATACACTTGGGTGGCACACCCTGCTATTCCTGGAGTTGTATCAAATGTTAAAATTGTTTTTTGTTTAAAAGTACACAAGAACCCTAACTCAGCTGACTTTAGACTAAGGTTGGTAGAAAACACAAACAGTGGTTAGCATAGTTCATGTATAAATAAGCATTATATATTATAATTGGACTATACATACAGGTAAACAGATGTAAACCACTGGCACATAACACTGCAAACTAAAACTCCAGTCCCCTTATAAATGGCCTCTTACACACACATACAGACAAACAAATCGGGAAAATACATTATTGGCAGAAGTAGACAAAACTGAAATGTCAGGTCACTGGGAATATGTATCTCGATTCCAGTGTTGAGATAATCCTACTTTGATGTTATAGAGTCATAGAGATGTACACCACATGCAATTCATTCATGCTGACCAGATGTCCTAACCTAAACTCGTCCTATTTGCCAGCACATGGCCTGTATCCCTCTATACCCATCCTATTCATATACTCATGCTGTAACTGTACCAGCCTCCACCACTTCCTCTGGCAGCTGCATGAAAAAGTTGCCCCTTAGGTCCCTTTTGTATCTTTCCCCTCTCATCCTAAACCTATGCCCTCTCGTTCTGGACTCCCCTACCCCAGGGAAAAGACCTTGTCTATTTATCCTATCCATGTACCTCATGATTTTATAAACCTTGATAAGGTCACCCCTCAGCCTTTGGTGCTCCAGGGAAAACAGTCCCAACCTATTCAGCCCCTATCTAAATCCTCCAAACCTGGCAACATCCTTGTAAATCTTTTCTGAACCCTTTCAAATTTTACAACATCCTTCTGATAGGAAGGAGACCAGAATTGCACACAGTATTCCAAAAGTGCCCTAAGCCTTACAGCTGCAACATGACCTCCCCAACACCTCTACTCAGTGCTCTGACCAATAAAGGAAAGCATACCAAACACCTTCTTCACTATCCTATGTACCTCCCACATGTTCAGATGTGTTTCACTGTAAGCTTCCAGTGGTTTGTAAGAAGTACACAGCAACTGTTTCACTTGGAATATGTTTCTGATCTATTAATTCAAAAGTCACAGTTCACAGCTACTTCTGAAGGAAAGGCAATTGGTTTTCCCCAAGGTTAAACTATGTTTTACTGCACAGAAAAAGTAGCATCTGCTGGGAGAACAGCAGCCCTCTCTCCCGTGCCTTCTTCTCTCTCTATCTCTGTCGCTTGTTTCCAGTTCCAAACTGCTCGGTTAGCTTAGAACTAACCAGCTTCAATTACAAGGAACTCTTTGGCCCCTGATCGTCTGCACATTGCAGGAACCCAGACACACAAAGACGTTCACAAATTCCTTGCTGTGATATTGTGCAGTCTTTCTGGTAAATTTCTATTTTTAAAAACAATTCTTTCTCTTTGCAGTCCATAATTCTTAAAAACCTCCAAATTAAAAAAAAATTCTTTCCACACTGCGTTATTGTTTCCACTGTTACGATCTCAACAAGCACCAGTTTGTTATGATTTGACTTACAAAATGACTGGATGAGCTGAACCTTTGTTATGATCTAGCCTGATGTTTAACAAAGTAGGATGTACGGAAGTGTTGAGTGTAAGAACATTTTCAGGCAGGATTTCAGAGATGAGCAGAAACACCAAAACACTTTTACCGCTTAAACAGAATCAAAACAAATGTGAAAAGTAATGATTCATAGGAGTATTGAGCAGGTGAGGTAATTATTCGAAATCGTAAATATGATTTCTACCACTTAAACCCAAATATTCCAGATCCACATGATGTAAATATGAGCTAAAGAACAAATGCTGTCAAACTTTTCACAGACTGCATTTTAAAATGTGGGCAAATCATCTCCCATCCAAGCATCAGTAACCCTGTGGGTCATTAAGTCTCCTTAGAACTCTGTTACCTTTACAAGGGATTCTAATTTTTCACTTTTAAAGATATGCCCTCAATGCCTTGAAATGCCCTCAAAGTCATTCTGAAGCACACTGCCTTAATGACTGTTAATGTCTAGGTAATTTAATTTCCTCCCAAGACTGAGATCCCCAGGATCCCTGAGACTGCTTCCAATCACCTAATCAACAGCACGATTCCAGCTTTTATCAAACAGCAAGTTTAACAATTTACCACTGAATTTTTCCAAGTTCCGATCCATCTCAGTAGCAACCTGCTACTGGTGGACATCTTTCACCACACTCACAGCTACACAGATTTGTCAATGGCTCCTCTGCATTCTTTTAAGTCTAACCTTCTTGCCGGTGAACAGAGTCAACAGTTTCTCAGACTTCTTCTGAGCCCCAGTTTCCTGGAGTCCGCTAACAGCAGCATGTGCTGTGGTCTGGAATCCGTCTTTTGATTCAGCACTCTCAGTTACAAACTATAAGTACCTCCTACTTCCAGCGAATACACAGGTAAGTTGAAGCCAGGGAACTTCCTTCATTTCCAGCCATTGCGATGACAGCATAGCTTTCACTGAGCTATCCTGAACCTGAGTCAAAACATGTGGCACTGGAAAAACGCAGCAGGTCAGGCAGCATCCGAGGGGCAGGAGAGTCAACGGGTTTGGGCATAAGCCTTTCATCAGGAAGGGTGATTCCTGATGAAGGGGTTATGCCCAAAATGTTGATTCTCCGCTCCTCAGATGCTGCCTGACCTGCTGTGCTTTTCCAGCACCACACTCTCAGCTCTGATCTCCAGCATCTGCAGTCCTCACTTTCTCCAAGTGGGTTTTACAGTTCACCAGAGTTCATTGAATGCTTTTAACTCACTGAGTTTTAACTTCTGAAAGAAATAATTCTTGGAGTGTCATCTTTTCAAGCCATGTTGACATCACATCTTCGGCTCATCAAGACCACCTGCTTTTGTTGGTCCAGCTGTTAACCTCTTAACACAATGCAATCCAATGTTCTAAGTGCACTAAACCTCAAGATGCTTTGGTTCCATTTATTTGATTTTCCACTGTTAAACTTTAATTCTGAAAGCCAAAATCTACATATGAAAACACGTGAACCATGAACTAGGTATTTGCAGCACCATTGGTTGGTGAATTGATAACAGGAAGACACAGGTTGACCATTACCACTGAATGTTTTCATTTGGAAGGCAATTACTTATCATAAGTGGCTTTTGATGCAGAGAAAATTAAGAGAGCATTGGAAAAAGGTTTGAAAAGGAGGAATATAAAAAAAACCATAATGAATGGCAGGGAATGGGTTAAAATAGAGAGCTCCAGTCAAAGTAATAGTGCAAATGGACCAAGTGGTCTCTTCTACGTTGTAGCCTCTATGATTCTGCAAGAGACAGGATTTAAATCTTTGGAGTCACTATGATTGTGTGAGTGGAAATGAAAGGAACATTTTTAGTGCAGTCCTTGTATTGTCAGGATATAACGTTGATGTTGAGGAACTGGTGTTGGACTGGGGTGAACAAAGTTAAAAATCAAACAACACCAGGTTATAGTCTAACAGGTTTACTTGGAACCATTAGCTTTCAGAGTGCTGCTCCTTCATCAGGTGGTTGTGGGGAATAAGACCATAAGACACAGAATTTTTGGAAAAGATTACAGTGTCATGCAATTGAAATGATATATTGAACAAACCTGGAATTTTATTTAGTTTTTCATCTTTTAGAATGATTTGCTGGTTTCAGTTCATTAAGATGTATATCCCAGAACTTCTTTTAAGTCACCTTCTTGAGATAAAGTTTTTTAACAAAAGGTGACATCTCAGCTCAGACAATGCACTAAAGGTGTGAGGTCAAAGTCTGTCTGATCCCAATCTTGAATCAGACTGGTTCTATTTCCAAAGTGGAATTTACAAAATATTACATGCATTGACTGCCAGCAGATTGTGCATTTTTTGATCAAAATAAAATATATATGCAAATATAATTCTGCAAATACAAATTCACCCCATAGACTTAAATGTGTATGCACATGCATGAGAGAGAGAGAGAGAGAGGTATGCATGTAAGTTTGTGTGTGTGTGTGTGTGTGTGTGAGTGCACATGAGGGTGTATGTTTGCATGTGTGAAAGCTTGGTAAAGTGTGTTTGTGGGTGTGATGGAGTATAAGCCTGTGAGTGTGTGTGTGTGTGTGTGTGTGTGTGTGTGAGAGAGAGAGAGTGTATAGTGCAATGGGTCACCTGTAGTGTGACATGAACCCATGGTCCTGGTTGAGGCCATCCCCATGGGTACCGAACTTGGCTATCAGCCTCTATTTGGCCATGTTGCGTTGTTGCCTGTCCTGAAGTCTACCTTGGAGGATGGTCACTCGAAGATCTGAGGCCGAATGTCCGTCCTGGCTGGGAGGGAACACCCCTGTCTGTGATTATTGCACAGTGTTCATTCATCTGTTGTCAAACGAAGTGCATGGTTGCACCAATGTACCATGTCACGGGGCATCCTTGCCTGCAGCGTATGAGTTAGACAACGTTAGCCGAATGACATGAGTGCCTGCCATGTACAGGGTAGATGGTGTCCCCACATGTAATGGCGGTATCAGTGTCGACAATCTGATACAGTTACAGTGGTTGTCATGACAGAGTTGTATAGTATTGTGGTTGATGTTGTCCTGAAGGCTGGGCAATTTGTTGTGAACAATTGTCCGTTTAAGGTTTGGTGGTTGTTTAAAGGCAAGCAGTGGAGGTGTGGGGAAGGTCTTGGCGAGATGCTCATCCTCATCGATAATGTCTTGCAGGCTGTGAAGAACATGGTGTAGTTTTTTGGCTCCTGGGAAGTACTGGATAATGAAGAGTACCCTGTCAGTTGCAACCCGTGTCTGTCTCTTGAGGACGTCATAAATGTTTCTCGCTGTGGCACATCAGAACTGGCGATCAAAAAGTTGAGCATTGTACCTTGTTCTTATGATGGCATCCTTGATTACCTTCAGGTGTCCATTATGTTCCCCCTCATCTGAGCAGATCCTGTGTATGTGTAGGGCTTATCCATAGGGGATGGCTGTTTTAATATGTTTAGGGTGGAAGCTGGAGAAGTGTGGCATTGTGAGGTTATCCATGGGTTTGTGATAGAGTGAGGTACTGAGGTGCCCATCCTTGATGGAGATACATGAGTCCAAGAATGAGACAGATACTAAAGAGTAGTCCATGGTAAGTCTGATGGTGCGATGAAACTCGTTGATATCACTGTATAGTTGTTTCAGTGACTCCTTGCCATGGGTCCAGAGGAAGAAAATTTTGCCAATATATCTGGGGAATAGTGTTGGTTGGAGATCCTGTGCAGCAAAGAAGTCTTGTTCAAAACTGTGCATAAAAATGTTGGCATACTGGGACACAAGTTTAGTCCCCATGGCTGTTCAGTGTATCTGGATGAAGAACTGGTTGTCAAAGGTGTAAATGTTATGGTTGAGGATAAAGTGGATGAGTTGTAGGGTGGTGCTCAGAGATTGGCAGTTGTTGGTGTTGAGTACTGAGGCTGTTGCCGCAATTCCGTCATTGTGGGGGATGCTGGTGTAGAGTGCTGACACATCCACTGTGACGAGGAAAGTTCCTGGTTCAACTGGTCCGTGGTGCTGAGTTTCTATAAGAACTCTGTAATGCTGTGACAGAAGCTGGGGGTCAAGATGCCCTTGACATAGCCAGAGAGGTTCTCACACAGCATCCCATTGCCTGATATGATGGAATGTCCAGGTATGTTGGCTTTGTATACCTTCTGAAGGCAGTAGAAATCCCCTATGTGAGAAGTATGTGGGTTGAGAGTATGTAGGGAACTCTGAAGGACTGGATCAAAAATCTTGATCAATGTGTTTAGTTCACGGGTGTGCTCTTTGGTCAGATCGGCTGGTAGTTGTCTGTAGTGTTCCTGGTTGTTCAGTTGTCAGTACACTTCCTTGCAGTAATCTGTTCTATTCTGAATGACAATGGCTCCTCCTTTATTTCCTGGTTTGATGACAATGTTGCAATTGGTTTTGAGAGCATGGATGGTGTTGCGTTGTGATCAGGTGATGTTTTGCTCTACCTTGTGGGAGTGGCTGATGAATCTGGCAATTACATAATTCCTGACGGTTCAAGCATGCATGTCAAGCTTAGGGCAGCAGATCTCCGGAGGGATCCAAATCGCTCCTTTATTGGTCGGTCTTCTACAGATCTCTCTGATGACCATTCCGGTTTGTCGGTTTGCTCCTTGGGATCACTGCTGACATCTTGGAAGAATTCCTGGAGTCTCATTCATCTGATGCATTCCTCCATGTCTGCCACAAGACCCATGAGGTCGATTTTGGTGGTGGGGCAGAAATTGATCCCTCGGCTCAGAACTTCAATCTCTTCCAATTGAAGGGTGTGGTCCAATAAGTTGGCGATCGATTTCCCCATGATGGTAACGTATTCATCCGTGGTGCCAGGGGAGGGTTGGCTACTGCTGGTGGTGATGCCAAGTTTTTCCAGTTTCTGGTTCTTGTGTGCATGTACATGGTGTAGTTCTGTCACCTTTTCTGCTTGGCAATGTCTCGTAACTGTACTGCTGTATCTTGAGCACAATGAGGATATAACATTCACATTGGGGAAGTAAACCATGGTCTCCAGGGGTACAAATGATAATCTGGTTCCCTTTAAACTAGATTTGCTGAGGAAGCGTTTTGGGAATTTTTGTAAAATTGAACATTATGTACCAAGAACAGGTACTGCCAACCTGTTGCTATATTTTCTACTAATGTGTGCAAGCAATTCGTAAGGATTCAAAATGCGTAGAAAGGAAGATTTGTATTTATTCAGTACTTTTTGCAACATCACAAAATGCTTTCAGTCAATTCTGTGCTTTTTTGATTCACTCCTGAAGGAAATGGATCAGCCAATTTCTGTACAACAGGGTTCCAATTAAAAGCAAGTGAATAAATAGTCTTAGAATCATATAACACAGAAACAGATTCTTCAGTCTAACCAGACCATGCCAACTATGTTCCCAAACTAAAACTCGTCCCACCTGCCTGCATTTGGCCCATACTCCTCCAAAACGTTCCTATTCACGAACCTATCCAAATGTCGTTAAAACATTGTAATTTATCTGGATCCACCACTTTCTCTGGATGTTCATTCCACACACGAACCAGTCTCTGTGTAAAAAGGTTGCCCCTTGTGCCCTAATTAAATCTTTCACCTTTCACCTTAAAAACATGCTCTCTTTTTTTAAAAACTCACCCCACCGACGGAAAAGACCAAAAACGTCGTGTACAATCTCAACATAATGTCCCAATTCCTATATTCGAAGCTCTGAGCAATGAAAGCAAGCATGTTAAATTCCTTCTTAATCATCCTGCCTACCTGTGACGCAAATATATGATTAGATCATCCATTTCAGTGATGCTGGTTGAGGGGTAAACATTAGCCACTTTGCAAACTTTCTTGCTCTTCAAATAGTGCTCTGGGATCCTTTACACCCATCGTATTGTTAAAACAAAATCTGCGATATTTTAGCATATGTTTCAGTGAAAGCCCATCTTGTTAAAATCAAAAAAAAATCTGTCAAGTCAGACTTTAGTCTGGGATGTGATCTGTCCAGTAATATCTGTCCAGCACAATGGCCCAGTGGTTAGCACTGCTGCCTCACAACAGCAGGGTACCTGGTTTGATTCCAGCCTCGGGCAACTGTCTGTGTGGCGTTTGCATGTTCTCCCCGTGTCTGTGTGGTTTTTCTCTGGGTGCTGTGGTTTCCTCCTACAGTCCAAAGATGTACAGGTCATGTAAATTGCCCATAGTGTTAGGTGCATTAGTTAGAGGGAAATGCGCCTGGGTGGGTTAATCTTCAGAGGGATAGTGTGGACTGATTGGGCCAAAGGTAATCTAATCATATACCGAGGTTATAACAGTACTCGTCCTTCAATCAATTTTCCTGTCCTCCTAAATGAAAAATGTCACATCGAGACCATATAAATCACACCTGAAGTTGCTCCAAAACTGAATATATTTTAAATGCATTAGTGGCACGAGAAGACTAAGCAATTCTGATCGACTCCATGGTCACACTGTTAACAGTTGTCCATATCACAGGAATAAGATCTGTTCTGAGTTAGTTACACTCCTGTTAGCTCAGGAGTATTTCCACAGTATCTTGTTGAAGTTGAAAATCTGGCCAAAAGGTCCAAATGCTTCTTCATTTCCAACATCACAAGAAGAAATAAGTACTCAAGGCAATTGAGTCCTAGCCAACTCATCCATCAGGGCACCAAATTCTCCTTTATTTGCAGTTATCTTCAGGTGAATCTAATATTCAACTTGCGTCGCATTGCTTGATGTGTTGCTGAAAATTCATTACTTGCTAATACTTATTTCTGACATTGCAACCTGAATTTGTCCAGCAAGATAGAGAAAGTGTGATAGAAAAGAGTTACTCAGAATGATGAGGAACAAATGTGGATTTTCACTGCTGGGCACTATATGGAGAAAACATTATTACAGTCTCAATTTGAGATGGGCAATGAGAAACTGAATGAGTGATTGGTTATTTTAACTTCAACAATAAGTAGCTCTTCAGTTCAGTAATGTACGGCTCATGAGGTCCCCTGGACTGGTTTTGATTGTTGAGGAGATTGGTGAAGGAGTTTTCAAATGTTTCCTCTTGTTGGCCCTGACGTTTTTTCCTTACTTGCTTGTCTCTCAAAGGGATTACACCATGACTGGATTTGTGAGGTACAAAAGTAGCAATCAGTAACAGTTAGAATGCACTGGCAAAATGGTCATAGTGTAATAGATATTATAGATGCTGAACAGGCTTGATGGGTCTTTTTCTGCCTATGTATTCCACATGTTCATTTGCCTGATGTTAGGAAGTCCTATTTGTAAGGAGGTATTAACATTTGAGCTAAAATGTCGGTATAGCCAGGGAGTGGGTTCAAAGGAAAGTTGATAATTTTCTGTGAAAGAAAGGCAACTTGAGCTACAGGAAGTGGGTGTAGGTACGAGTGGTCAGTTTGTCTACGGCTGCAGTCTCACGGAGTGTACTTGATTGCTTATAGAGGGAATTGTGGTGGGGGAGGCTGGAGGTTGTGTGTACAGTTAGAGAGTGGAATTTCCTAGCATTTCTTTGTTAAAATTTGTTTTCTTCTTCTTTGCAAATTTCAGGAGACTGGCTGGCCGTTGATGCAGAGGAAAGGAGGATGTATTGGATGAGTTTGTTTTAGTGTTTATGAGCAGCTGGCAGCACGGGAATTTTATAAATCATCAATCAAACCATCATTTTTCTACATGACCATGTGCAGTTTCACATTGAAAAGCCAGGAGTTATTACACTTCTGGATGGGATACCTCAAAATGTCAAACTTAACAGAAATAGACTGTAGTTCTTTCTTTCAATGTCACTGGGTCAAAATCCTGAAACTTCCTTCCTCACAGCACTGAAAAAAGATAGTTACTTTGGAGGACACATTGATCATCACCTAATAGTGTAATGGGATTGGTTCCTCAATCAGGCTGGACTGTGTTCTGCTATAGGAAGGATGTTGGTAAACTTGAAAGAGTTCAGAAAAGATTTACAAGGATGTTGCCAGGATTGGAGAGTTTGAGCTATAGGGTCAGGCTGGAATATTTTCCTTAGAGCATCGGAGGCTGAGAGGTGACCTTATGGAGGTTTATAAAAGCATGAGGGGCTTGGATAGGATGAGTAGCCAAGGTCTTTTTCCCAGGGTGGGGGATCCAAAACTTGAGGGCATAGGTTTAGGGTGAGAGGGGAAAGATTTAAAAGAGACCTAAGTGGCAACTTTTTCATGCAGAGAGTGGTATGTGTACAGAATGAGCTGCCAGAGGAAGTGGTGGAGGCTGGTACAATTGCAGCATTTAAAAGGCATCTGGACGGGTATATGAATAGCAAGGGTTTAGAGGGATGTGGGCCAAGTGCCTGCAAATGGGACTAGATTAGGTTAGGATGTCTGGTCAGCATGGATGAGTTGGACTGAAGGGATTGTTTCTGTGCTGTATGACTCTATATGCACTCTAAATGGATTGCAGCAGTTCAAGAAGACAGCTCACCTCCATCTTTTCAAGAGCAACTTAGAATGGGCAATAAATGCTGGTCCAGCCAACAACACCAACATTGCATGAACTAATCTTAAACAAGAAAACTTCTGGTGAGGAGTGATGAACTGGATTCCCTTCTGTAGTGATTGGGATGAGGGCCAGGTGGATCACATTTCATATGAGGTCCCTGATTGGGATTGTTAACCTGGGCTGAAAATGTGTTGCTGGAAAAGCGCATCAGGTCAGGCAGCATCCAAGGAGAGGAGAATCAACGTTTCGGGCATGAGCCCTTCTTCAGGAAGGGCTCCTTTCCTGAAGAAGGGCTCATGCCTGAAATGTCGATTCTCCTGCTCCTTGGATGCTGCCTGACCTGCTGCGCTTTTCCAGCAACACATTTTCAGCTCTGATCTCCAGCATCTGCAGTCCTCACTTTCTCTTGGAAGATTGTTAACCTGGGGCCAATCAGGGAGCCCTGCTGGCAGATATAAACAGGAGGTTGATCTGCGGTTACGTTAGGGCCCGGGTGTCCTTGGAGAAGGAGCACGCGGTGTCCACCAACACCCTGGAGTTGTTCAGGGAGAGGTGGGCGCCGCAGGGAGTGGAGTGCATCATTTCCCCCTCCAACTCTATTTTGATTTAGTCCCTGCCCTCCCCTTCACTGTTTTGATCACACAGCATTGCCTTTGATGTGAAGGGCACTGCTCGTCACAGGCCACTCGGGTGTTTTCCTACTTTTCCTGGTGGTGGAAATTAAATAAAGATTTGTGCACTTTATGTCTCTCACTGTGTCTCACAACTACACACACACACACACACCATGGGTGCTGGGAAAAAAATAAGCACTACCGCAGTTAGGCGGTAGTGTGGGGGTTAATTTAAAAAAAAGAAGAAAAAATAAATTGCAGAAGACCTAAAGAAAAAAAAAATAAAAAAAAATTAACAAAAAAAAATAAATAAACAGGAGGTTGATCTGCGGTTACGTTAGGGCCCGGGTGTCCTTGGAGAAGGAGCACGCGGTGTCCACCAACACCCTGGAGTTGTTCAGGGAGAGGTGGGCGCCGCAGGGAGTGGAGTGCATCATTTCCCCCTCCAACTCTATTTTGATTTAGTCCCTGCCCTCCCCTTCACTGTTTTGATCACACAGCATTGCCCTTTCATGTGAAGGGCACTGCTCGTCACAGGCCACTCGGGTGTTTTCCTACTTTTCCTGGTGGTGGAAATTAAATAAAGATTTGTGCACTTTATGTCTCTCACTGTGTCTCACAGCTGCACACACACACCATGGGTGCTGGGGTTAAAAATAATAAGCACTACCGCAGTTAGGCGGTAGTGTGGGGGTTAATAAAAAAAAAGAAAAAAGAAAAAAAAACAGGAGTGTTTTGATGTGAAGGGCACTAAAAAAAAAATAAACAGGAGGTTGATCTGCGGTTATGTTAGGGCCTGGGTGTCCTTGGAGAAGGAGCACGCGGTGTCCACCAACACCCTGGAGTTGTTCAGGGAGAGGTGGGCGCCACAGGGAGTGGAGTGCATCATTTCCCCCTCCAACTCTATTTTGATTTAGTCCCTGCCCTCCCCTTCACTGTTTGTTCACACAGCTTTGCCCTTTGATGTGAAGGGCACTGCTTGTCACAGGCCACTCGGGTGTTTTCCTACTTTTCCTGGTGGTGGAAATTGAATAAAGATTTGTGCACTTTGCGTCTCTCACTGTGTCTCACAACTACACACACACACCATGGCTGCTGGGGATAAATAATAAGCACTACCGCAGTTAGGCGGTAGTGTGGGGGTAAAGAAAAAAAAAGTAACTGGAGTTCTTCACAGGCCACTCGGGTGTTAAAAAAAAAGAAAAAAAAAAAACAGGAGGTTGATCTGCGGTTACGTTAGGGCCCGGGTGTCCTTGGAGAAGGAGCACGCGGTGTCCACCAACACCCTGGAGTTGTTCAGGGAGAGGTGGGCGCCGCAGGGAGTGGAGTGCATCATTTCCCCCTCCAACTCTATTTTGATTTAGTCCCTGCCCTCCCCTTCACTGTTTTGATCACACAGCATTGCCCTTTCATGTGAAGGGCACTGCTCGTCACAGGCCACTCGGGTGTTTTCCTACTTTTCCTGGTGGTGGAAATTAAATAAAGATTTGTGCACCTTGTGTCTCTCACTGTGTCTCACACCTGCACACCCACACCTTGGGGGCTGGGGAAAATAAGCACTACCGCAGTTAGGCGGTAGTGTGGGGGTTAACAAAAAAAAAGGAAAAAAAAAAGGAGTGCCAGGGCCCTGCTTGTCACTGGCCACTCAGAAAAAAAAAATAAAAAAAAATAAACAGGAGGTTGATCTGCGGTTACGTTAGGGCCCGGGTGTCCTTGGAGAAGGAGCACGCTGTGTCCACCAACACCCTGGAGTTGTTCAGGGAGAGGTGGGCGCCGCAGGGAGTGGAGTGCATCATTTCTCCCTCCAACGCTATTTTAATTTAGTCCTTGCCCTTCCCTTCACTGTTTTGATCACACAGCATTGCCCTTTGATGTGAAGGGCACTGCTTGTCACAGGCCACTCGGGTGTTTTCCTACTTTTCCTGGTGGTGGAAATTGAATAAAGATTTGTACACCTTGTCTCTCACTGTGTCTCACACCTGCGCACACACACACCATGGCTGCTGGGGATAAAAATAATAAGCACTACCGCAGTTAGGCGGTAGTGTGGGGGAAATAATTTTAAAAAAAAAAGAAAAAAGAAATATATATAAACAGGAGAATTGCCCTTTGATGTGAAGGGCACTGCTTGTCACTGGCCAAAAAAAAAAGTAAACAGGAGGTTGACACTCATCTTCTCATTCGAGGGACTGGCTTTGAGCCGGCTGATCAGAGCCCATGTAAATAAAGGATGACCTGGTGACAGGAGACCAGCCTCTGTGCAGTTATTTCACCATCTTCACTTATCGGTCCCCTCAATTGGTCACAAAAAGGCTTATTCGTAAAGATAGCCTCCTTCGTGAATATCTTTCCAACAGACTAAACAAAGTCATCTTTTTAAAAGGAGCCAATTTAACCAGGCTTTGTTGAGTTAGCAAAAGGAGTTTATTAGTTATGCATGTATGAAGTTTCCCCACAAAAGTTAATGAGCCATGGTCAATGTTGCTTGTAGTCTTTCTCTACTCCTTTGAGAGCTTCTAATAACGGAGGGCTTCCTTCTATACTGTGGAGTACTGTTTCTGATGTGTGTTTGGTTTGCTGGAGAAATACCTGAGTGGTCCTTCTGTTCCAGGTACACGTTCCTGAAAGAGGGCTACCTCTGCTCTATGTTACTAACATCGACAACTACTTTAAGCATTGTTGCTGCAAACTCAGGTTTGCTTATTAAAATGACCTTGAGCTTTTAAAAATCTTCTCCACCTCTAATACCTTTGCTTTTCTTTGCAGTAGGTCTGTCAGTGGTGTGGTTATTATGCTGCAATATAGAATGAACTTTCAGTTTACCTGCTTCATTTGAAGCACAAGGAAATACTCTTACTTTTGAGATAAAATACTCAGAACATCCAATAGTCTTCATGATTTGGAGATGCTGGTGTTGGACTGGGGTGTACAAGGTTAAAAATCACATAACACAACTCCAATAGTCTGGCTGTCTTTCTGAGTATTCGGCATGGTGGCTCAGTGGTTAGCACTGCTGCCTCACAGCACTCGGGACCTGGGTTTAACACCACTCTCAAGTATCTGTTTGTGTGGAGTTTGCCCATTCTCACCGTGTCTGCGTGGGTTTCCTCTGGGTGTGCTGGTTTTCTCCCACAGTCCAAAGATGTGCAGGTTAGGTGAATTATCCATGCTAAATTGCCTGTAGTATGCAGCAATGTGTAGGCTAGGTGAATTAGGGTTAGAGAGATGGGGAGTGGGGCTGGATGGGATACTCTTGAGAAGGGTGATATGGGCTGAATGGCCTGCTTTCATACAGTAGGGATTTTGTAATGTCACCAGAATGCAACCATTTTATATCCACCACCTCCATGTACACTTGTTTCTTTAAGAGAGGTGAACATTTCTTTTAAATTCAAAGAACTTGAGTTCTCTGCAAAAGCCTCCATTTGTTATGTCAGATCCCAGAAGGAAATCTGGCCTGATTAGTACACTAGACTGCAACTTTGCTTTTAACAATAAGACAGTGAATTCACTTTATTTGTTCGCTCAGGAAAGCCTAGTTCAACTGGCTTTCTCTAAAATATTAATTCATTTGTTCTGATAGAAAGGTACCTACAAGTTAGCACATCCTTGTAAAACAACCTTTAGTGATGATCAGTGTTTAATTTATGTATATGTTAAAATAAATCTTTTAGAATTTTGATTTTAGTCTACTGGAATATAGGTATTGGTCTATTTTTGTGAAGGGGTTTAATAATGGACTCGGCCAGACTTTCTGCAACTATGATTTTAAACCAGTTTGTGCCTCTGAAAGTATTAATGGAAATTCATAGAATCCCTACAGTGCAGAAGAGGCCATTCAGCCCATCAGGTTAGCACTGACCCTCTGAAGAGAATCCCATTCGGACTCATAAGCACCTGCCCCCACCCTCAGTTCAGTTTGTCTCGCCTTACACCTTTCTAAGTTCATATTAGATTAGATTAGATTACCTACAGTGTGGAAACAGGCCCTTTGGCCCAACAAGTCCACACCGACCCGCCGAAGCACAACCCACCCATACCCCTACACTTACCCCTTCACCTAACACTACGGGCAATTTAGCATGGCCAATTCACCAAATCTGCACATCTTTGGACTGTGGGAGGAAACCGGAACACCCGGAGGAGAATGTGCAAACTCCACACAGTCAGTCACCTGAGGCGGGAATTGAACCCAGGTCTCTGGCGCTGTGAGGCAGCAGTGCTAACCACTGTGCCACCGTGCCACCTATCTTTGAAACTTCCTTGACAATAGGATCATGGCTGATCTAACATTTCTCATAACCACTTTCCTGCCCTTGCCCCATAACCCCACTGATCAAGAATCTGTCTATCTCAGCCTTAAGTGTTCACAAGGACTCTGCCCCATAGCTGCCTGCAGCAAGCCATTCCAAAGACTCACAATCCCCAAGAGAAGAAATTCCTTCTCACGTCAGTCATAAATAGGCACCCCGTTATTTTGAGACAACGGCCTCCGGTCCTAGACATTCCCATGAGGGGAAAATCCTCTCAGCATTTACCCTGTCAAGCTCCTTAAGAATCCTTTATCTTTCAATGTGATCCCTGCTCTAAACTTCAGTGGCTCAATCTGTTTCACTTTGCGACAATCCCTCCCGAACAGGGATCATCAAATTGTGGGTATAACTCCCACCCCTACATGTTTAACCCTACATTAGGTTCTTGCTCCAGATGCAATGTTAAACTGCTCAGATAAACTACTCCAGTGCACTGTTTCAAGGAAGGAAACAGGAGTTCTCCTCAGTATCCTGATGAATGTTTATCTTCAGTAATGTTGAAACGAAGATATGGTGTCAAAATCTTTCATTTGCACTCATTAAGACACTTCGCAAAGATACAAATTTAGGAGAAAACTAGAATTTATCAGTTGAGATAGATAACTGGTTGGCAAGTGGAGCTTAATTGCTGGAGGTGTTGCCATGGAGACGTGATTCTGTAATTGGACATCGTGCTGGAGCATCTTGAATGTGTGAGGAATTGTGCTAACACCCAAATTTCGGATTGTCAGCCATGTTCATAATGGGTCTCCTCAAAGCAACATACATTAGTACATCGGCCCCTCTTCTTTGCAGACAGAAAGACCATGCACTGTGTCCATTTTACAAAAATAAAATAGGTGACAGCCATTTGCCGGTTCATTTCTCAGCTCCCCCCGCATTACCCCCCTACCCCCCCCGACCTACCAACCTACCCCCCCTGACCTATCAACCTACCCCCTCGACCTATCAGTATCAATTGAAACAAAGCCTGGCCGTTAACTGCCAGTCAGCATTAATAGGTGCATTTTCCATGACAATATTTCCACCGTTCAGAGTTTACTTGTCGATCAATCAGCACCTTTCCCTCTTACACTGTAAATGTTTTTCCCCCTTGAATTTGTATTCTCGTGGAATGTCCTGATGAGTGCAGGATGAAAAGCTTCAACAAAATTGGTCTTTGTTCAGTAGAACTCAGGTTCTGTACATTAAAACTTCAATTCTCATCTTTCAATCAACAAAAAATTTGTTCATTGTTATTCATGCAGCAATTTTGCACAGAACAAGACTGCCGGGCTCCATGAATAGGAGGGTGGCATTGTGGTTCAGTGGTTAGGATTGCTGCCTTACAGCAGCAGGGACCTGGGTTCGCTTCCAGCCTTGGGTGACTGTCTGTGTGGAGTTTGCACATTCTCCCTGTGTGCGGGTCAGGTGGATTAGTCATGTTCAACTGCCCACGGTATTCATGGATGTGCAGGCTAGGTGGATTAGCTATGGGAAATGCAGGGATGGGGTGGGTCAGGGTGGAATGTTCTTCAGAGGGTCTGGTTGGGCTGAATTACCTGCTTCCCAGGGAAGGAAGTGGGTCAATCAGTAAGATGTTTTAACAAAGCTGCATATTCCGCTCTAAGGACACTTTTTTTTATCTGTAACTCATGGAAGCTGGGCTCTCAGGAAACTGAGTTAAAGTAGGCAAAGGTGTGCTGGATCCAGAAGCACTTTTGCAGCACTCATCGTGAAACAGAAGTAATTGTATCAGGCACCCAAAGCTTTATTCACTTTGTAAACACACATTCTCATTACCCCCACGGTTGCAATTTTTGCAAACTCCCCAATCCTTAGACATGGTCTCCAACTGTGGCCAATTCCCACCCTGCACTCTACAACCTTCCTTATGGCTGCTCCTTGACTTTTTTCCCATTTACCTGTCAATCAAGCTCACTTCCAGCCTTCTACCAAGGCCTTGCAGAAGTTAATTTAAGCAATTGGAGAAAGTTGTGTTTTCATGTCTTCCATTCTGAAATCCACCTCTCTCCACTCACTGCCCAGGACCAGGTTTCTGGTATCGAGACTGGCTCTAATGCAATGAGGGGTGCATCGGGTTCCAAGAGATCAATTGTGTTAGGAGACGCTCTAGTCCGAGGTACAGACACACGTTTCTGTGGCCAGCAGTGAAAAATCAGAATGGTGTGTTGCATCCCTGGTGCCAGGATCAAGGCTGTCTCAGAGGGTGCAGAATGTTCTCACGGGGGAGAGGGGCCAGTAAGAGGTCATTGTTCACATTGGAACCAATGACATAGGAAGGGAAAAGGTTGAAATTCTGAAGGGAGATTACAGAGAGTTAGGCAAGAATTTAAAAAGGTCCTCGAGAGTAGTAATATCTGGATTACTCCTGGTGCTACGAGCTAGTGAGGGCAGGAATAGGAGGATAGAACAGATGAATGCATGGCTGAGGAGCTGGTGTATGAGAGAATGATTCACATTTTTGGATCATTGGAAGCTGTTTGGGGTAGAAGTGACCTGTACAAGAAGAACGGATTGCACCTGAATTGGAAAGGGACTAATATACTGGCTGGAAGATTTCCTACAACTGCTCAGGAGGATTTAAACTAGTAAGGTTGGGGAGTGGGACCAGGGAGATAGTGAGGAAAGAGGTCAATCTGAGACTGGTACTGTTGAGAACAGAAGCAAGTCGAACAGTCAGGGCAGGCAGGGACAAGGTAGGACTAATAAATCAAACTGCATTTATTTCAATACAAGGGGCCTAACAGGGAAGACAGCTGAACTCAGGGCATGGTTAGGAGCATGGGACTGGGATATCATAGCAATTACAGAAACATGGCTCAGGGATGGGCAGGACTGGCAGCTGTTCCAGGATACAAATGCTACAGGAAGGATAGAAATGGAGGTAAGAGAGGAGTGGGAGTGGCGTTTTTGATAAGGGTTACCAATACAGCTGTACTGAGGGAGGATATTCCTGGAAAAACATCCAGGGCAGTTATTTGGGTGGAACTGAGAAATAAAAAAGGGATGATGACCTTATTGGGATTGTATTATAGACCCTCTAATAGTCATAGGGAAATCGAGAAACAAATTTGTAAGGAGATCTCGGCTATCTGTGAGAATAATAGGATGGCTATGGTAGGGGATTTTAAGTTTTCGAACATAGACTGGGACTGCCATAGTGTTAAAGGTCTAGATGGAGAGGAATTTGTTAAGTGTGTGCAAAAAAATGTTTTGATTCAGTGTGTGGATGTACCTACTACAGAAGGTGCAAAACTTGACCTACTCTTGGGAAATGAAGCAGGGCAGGTGACTGAGGTGTTAGTGGGGGAGCACTTTGGGGCCAGCGACCATAATTCTATTAGATTTAAAATAGTGATGGAAAAGGATAGATCAGATCTAAAAGTTGAAGTTCTAACTTGGAGAAAGGCCAATTTTGACGGTATTAGGCAAGAACTTTCAAAAGCTGATTAGGGGCAAACGTTCGCAGGAAAAGGTATGGCTGGAAAATGGGAAGCCTTCAGAAATGAGATAACAAGAATCCAGAGAAAGTATATTCCTGTCAGGGTGAAAGGGAAGGCTGGTAGGTATAGGGAATGCTGGATGACTAAAGAAATTGAGGGTTTGGTTAAGAAAAAAAAGGAAACATATGTCAGGTATAGACAGGATAGATGGAGTGAATCCTTAGAGTATAAAGGCAGTAGGAGTATACTTAGGAGGGAAATCAGGAGGGCAAAAAGGGGATATGAGGTAGCTTTGGCAAATAGAATTAAGGAGAACCAAAAGGGATTTTACAAATATATTAAGGACAAAAGGGTAACCAGGGAGAGAATAGGGCCACTCAAAGATCAGCAAGGCAGCCTTTGTGTGGACCCGCAGAAAATTGTGGAGATACTAAACGAGTATTTTACATCAGTATTTACTGTGGAAAAGGATACAGAAGACATAGACTGTAGGGAAATAGCCGGTGACATCTTGAAAAATGTCCACATTACAGAGGAGGAAGTGCTGGATGTCTTGAACTGCATAAAGGTGGATAAATCCTCAGGACCTGATCAGGTACATCCTAGAACTCTGTGGGAAGCTAGGGAAGTGATTGTTGGGCCTCTTACTGAGATATTTGTATCATCAATAGTTACAGGTGAGGTGGCAGAAGATTGGCTAACGTGGTGCCACTGTTTAAGAAAGGTGGTAAGGACAAGCTAGGGAACTATATTCCAGGGAGCCTGACGTCAGTGGTGGGCAAGTTGTTGGAGGGAATCCTCAGGGACAGGATCTACATGTATTTGGAAAGGCAAGGACTGATTAGGGATAGTCAACATGGCTTTGTGCATGGGAAATCATGTCTCACAAACTTGATTGAGTTTTTGAAGAAGTAACAAAGAGGATTGATGAGTGTAGAGCAGTGGATGTGACTTATATGAACTTGAGTAAGGCGTTCAACAAGATTCCCCATGGGAGACTGGTGAGCAAGGTTAGATCTCATGGAATACAGGGAGAACTGGCCATTTGGATACAGACTGGCTCAAAGCTAGAAGACCGAGGGTGGTGGTAAGGGTTGTTTTTCAGACTGGAGGCCTGTGACTAGTGGAGTGCCACAAGAATCGCTGCGGAGTCCATTATTTTTCATCATTTATATAAATGATTTGGATGTGAGTGTAAGAGGTATAGTAAGTAAGTTTGCAGATGACACCAAAATTGGAGGTGTAGTGGACAGCGAATAAGGTTAACTCAGATTGCAACAGGATCTTGATCAGATGGGCCAATGGGCTGAGAAGTGGCAGATGGAGTTTAATTCAGATAAATGTGAGGTGCTGCATTTTGGAGAAAGCAAATTTTAGCAGGACTTATACACTTAATGGAAAGGTCCTAAGGAGTGTTGCTGAACAAAGAGACCTTGGAGTGCAGGTTCATAGCTCCTTGAAAGTGGAGTCGCAGGTAGGTAGGATAGTGAAGGTGGTATTTGGTATGACTTCCTTTATTCGTCAGAGTATTGAGTACAGGAGTTGGGAGGTCATGTTGAGGCTGTACAGGACATTGGTTAGACCACTGTTGGAATATTGCGTGCAATTCAGGTCTCCTCCCTATCAGAAAGATGTTGTGAAATTTGAAAGGGTTCAGAAAAGATTTACAAGGATATTGCCAGGGTTGGAGGATTTGAGCTATATGGAGAGGCTGAACAGGCTGGGGCTGTTTTCCCTGGAGCATCGGAGGCTGAGGAGTGACCTTATAGAGGTTTACGAAATTATGAGGGGCATGGATAGGATAAACAGACAAAGTCTTTTCCCTGGGGTGGGGGAGTCCAGAATTAGAGAACATGGGTTTAGGGTGAGAAGGGAAAAATATAAAAGGGATTAAGAGGCAACTTTTTCATGCAGAGTGTATAGAATGAACTACCAGAGGAAGTGGTGGAGGCTGGTATATTTGTAACATTGAAGAGGCATTTAGATGGGTTTACGAATTGGAAGGGTTTGGAGAGATATGGGCCGGGTACTGGCAGGTGGGACGAGATTGGGTTGGGATACCTGATTATCATGGACAGGTTGGACCGAAGGGTCTGTTTCCATGCAGTACAGACTCTATGACTTCCTGAGAGTGTAACAATGTCTACTCTCCTGAGCCACCTACCTATCTGGCTTCACAACTTTGAAACTCCTACCTTTAATGGCCCCAAACTCTTAGCATTAAAACCATACCTTTGCTTTCTTTTCACATCTCAAATTGCTGGTAACACAGAGGAAAAAGCAAGGTGAAGTGTAAAGTGTAGCTAAATGATTTCAGGAAGATATAATAATGGAGGATTATTATATGTGTGATGGTCAGGCAAATGTTACTGTAGAAAAGTACAAGGCAGTGAAATTTGGGGGGGAGACCGGGAGAGGACATTGTGCTAAATGATTGTGCTAAGTGCACTTTAAAATGAGTGGAAGAGCAGACAGACTTCAGATATCAGATAGAAACACATATCAGATAAAAGTAAAGAAAAAATTGATGAAACTGTTGTAAAAGTTAGTTGGGATATTTGGTTATCCAAGCCAGGGAATAGAATAAAAACTAACAGAGTAATACTAAACCTGAACAAAATCATTGACGTGCCTTGCATAGAATATTGTGTCCAATATTCCAGAACAGTATGTTCCTGAACTCACAAAGTAACTGATCGCATTAGACTTGGTGACAAATAATGAGCCTGAATCAGTCAGCGATTTGGCAGTAAAGCAACATTTAGCTTGCCCATTTGTGCTCTATTCTGATAGAATTTGACATTAAGTTTGAGAGGGAGATGGGTGAGCCATGAATTCAGGTTTTAAATTTAAAATTTAGTTTAGGAAGACCATGGATGTGGCTGAAATCGACCTCAGGAGTTCTGGGTAAAACTGTTCATAGTTAAAAGGACGAATGAACAGGGGAAAGAAGCATTTGATACAATACTGAGACATACACCTAAAAAGCAAAGGTTAGATTAGATTACTTACAGTGTGGAAACAGGCCCAACAAGTCCACACCAACCCCTTCACCTAACATTATAGGCGATTTAGCATGGCCAATTCACCTGACCTGCACATCTTTGGACTGTGGGAGGAAACCCACGCAGACACGGGGAGAATGTGCAAACTCCACACAGTCAGTCGCCTGAGACGGGAATTGAACCTGGGTTTCTAGCGCTGTGAGGCAGCAGTGCTAACCACTGTGCCACCGTGCCGCCATTCTGCATTCTTTATGGAATAACCTTCGGCAGGAAAGGATGTGAGAGTTAATACAAAAGTAAAAGACAGAGTTTGAACGAATGCGAAGAACAGAAGTGATCCTATAGATCGAAGGAAATTTAAAGAACAGTAGCGAGGTATTGAGAATGGGGTAAAAGCTACAGAAAGGAAACACAAGAAAAAGATTGCAAAAATATCAAATGTTAAAGTTATCAACAGCAAAGGTTTTCACAAATTTATAAAGAGAAAAGGGATGGTTAAAAATACAGTTTTAAAATAAAGGTACTGTAGGACTCTGAAATACACATTTGGGATATTGCAGTTGAAGAATTGTAGCCAGGATCCAGTTATAGAGTCACAGAGTCATAGCGATGTACAGCACGGAAACAAACCCTTCAGTCCAACTTGTCCATGCTGACCAGATATCCCAACCCAATCTAGTCCCATCTGCCACCATCTAGTCGATATCCCTGCAAACCCTTCCTACCTATCCAGATGCAATTATTGCAATTGTACTTGCCTCCACCACATCCTCTGGCAGCCCATTTCACACATGCGTACCACCCTCTGTGTGAAAACGTTGCCCCTTAGGTCTCTTTTGTATCTTTTCCCTCTCAGCCTAAACCTATGTCCTCTAATTCTGGACTCCCCCATCCCAGGGAAAAGACCTTGTCTATTTATCCTATCCATGCCCCTCATGATTTTATTAACCTCTTTAAGGTCAACCCTCAGCCTCTGATGCTCCAGGGAAAACAGCCCAAGCCTGTGCAACCTCTTTCTTTAGCTCAAATCCTCCAACCCTGGCAACATCCTTGTAAATCTTTTCTGAACCCTTTCAAGTTTCACAGCATCTTTCTGATAGGAAGGAGACCAGAATTACACGCAATATTCCAACAGTGGCCTAGCCAATGTCCTGTACAGCCGCAACATGACCTCCTAACTCCTGTACTCAATACTCTGACTGATAAAGGAAGTAATACCAAACACTTCTTCACTATCCTATCTACGTCTGACTCCACTTTCAAGGAGCTATGAACCTGCACTCCAAGGTCTCTTCGTTCAGCAACACTCCTTAGGACCTCACCATTAAGTGTATAAGTTCTGCTAAGATATGCTTTCACAAAATGCAGCACCTCACGTTTATCTGAATTAAACTCTATCTGCACTCCTCAGCTCATTGGCCCATCTGATCAAGATCCTGTTGCAATCTGAGGTAACTTTCTTCACTGTCCACAACACCTCCAATTTTAGTGTCATCTGCAAACTTACTAACTTTACCTCTTAAGCTCACATCCAAATAATTTATATAAATGACAAAAAGTAGTGGACCCAGCACCGATCCTTGTGGCACACCACTGGTCACAGGCCTCCAGTTTGAAAAACAACCCTCTGTCTTCTATCTTTGAGCCAGTTCTGTATCCAAATGGTCAGTTCTCCCTGTATTCCATGAGATCTAACCTTGCTCACCAGTCTCCCATGGGGAAACTTGTCAAACACTTTACTGAAGTCCATATGGATCACGTCCACTGCTCAACCCTCATCAATCCTCTTTGTTGCTTCTTCCAAAAAACGATCAGTTCTGGGATTTCCTACCCTATTCCTGGGATTTTTGGTTTTCATTTGGGTCTTTTAAGAGTGCAGGGTGGTTCAGGACATGAGCACACAAGATACTCCTCATGACCTTCTGGCCATGCTATATTCCCCCACTGAAAGTATTACCCATCATGGCTCATGCTGTAATATGGCACATCTATGCCCATTCAACCACTGACACTGTATAAAAATAATGAACCTTATGGTGATAGTTGCTGATGTAAAACAAAACTTCAAAAAGAGATTCATTTGTAACTTACCATGATCGTGAACCCACTATGCTTTAACAAAGTACTCCATTCAATGTAGTCCAATATAAATGTCAAACATCTAGTCTCTTTAACTTCCAATATCTGAAACCAGACTGCTCTTGAAAGCACTTAGGCTTGAGGAAAGGTACATTGTGAAATTGATCGGCCAATGCTGTCAATTAAGCAGGGGCCTAGATGTTTTAGCACTCCACTAGTTGTCTGGGCTTTCAGCCAGAAATCCACAATGACTCTTCGTTGAGAGCACGAAAAGATGCAAGACAAATTCACCAGAATCATAACGGGGCTAGAAGTGTTAAATTATCAAGGGTTTATATTTTCTTCAGTGTAGAAGATTAAAGGGTAATCTAATTGTGGTGTTTAATGTAATTAAAGGATTTGATAGAATAGATAAACGATTTCCTCTGGCAAGGGAATCCAGAGCAAAGGGATATAATTTTATAATTAGAGCTACAATGTTCAACTGTGATGTCAGGAAGCATTTCTTCCACACAGAAAGGAGTGCAAATTTCAAAAATTCCTCAGCCTAGAGGGATGGGAGCAGAGTTGTGATAATGTTACTTGGTTTTTAACATGGAGACCCAGACTAATATTCTGGAATCATGAGTTCAAATGCCATCATGACAGCTGGGGAATTTCAATTCAATTAATTAATACATCTGGGGTAAAATGCTAAATTCATTATTAATGATGGTGAAAATACCAAATTGTAAGAAAATAAACATACCTCATAGCCAAATATCCTTCGGGAGTTTGCTGTGCTTACTCAGTCTGCCCACACGTGACTCCAGATTCACAACAACGTTGTTGGCTCACAATGTTCTCTAAATTGGCCTATCAAATCACTTGGTTGTTTTTATTGATGACAATAAAAAATCAAGTCAGGAATAAAGCTGACATATCACTAGGTATTAAGTTATGTGGTGTCACGTCACGGAGTGAACAATGCCCTCAATGTGAAGACTGACTTATCTTCCATAAGGATTGTGTGATCGTCCCCCACACCACCTCCCCCCTCCCCCGCTACCAATGGGTCCAAATAAAACAGAATAAATTGCAGATTGACATTCATTGATAAATCCAAACCTGAACAATTCATGAGAATGTGAAGGTCTGATGGAAACATCAACTGTACAGATGTATTCTAAAACAATCTTCTGAATGCTAGCCTGAAGTTTTGTTGGAATGTTATGGGATGCCATGTTGTGTTGTCGGTGAAAGATAATGAGAGGGTAAGGTAAAGATTTTACAAATCCAGTGCTTTTAATATTGTACAAAAAGCTGTATCAAATATTGTAAGTCATTATATTCTTCTTGTCCATACAGGGAAGGGGGGAGTCTGCTGTATTCTCAATACAAAACCCATGTGCCAACAATAATTTGAGGACGTTAAAGATGCAAATGGGCATTGACTTCCTTTTAAAGATTAAATTCTAAAATCATCTTTGAAATGAACTTAGCATGAGACTGAAAACCAGTTCAATCAGCAGACATATGGAACATGACTGAACAACTACCTCAAGTTCAGGTTCGCTGACTCAGTGATGAAAGCAAATTGGCACAATATGATGGTTTTAAATGCTTATGTGTAAAGTTTATATATTCAGATTTGGGTGAGGTGGGAGAGGAGAATAAATATTTCCTAATTAATCTGAACAAGGATGGCATTACACACCTCTGAATCAGGTAAGACTTAAACCCTGGTGTCCCAGCTCAGAGGTAGGAACACAAGAAGCCCCAAAGGAAAATAAGCTTACACGTCAATCACATAATATGAGATGTAAAGTGCCATTTTGAACAGGGAGGATGGGTGAAGGAGTTAGAGATAAGGTCACAGCCTTTTAGTTTCATTCTGTGACCCATTGTGACCCAGTGAGACCCTATGGCAAAATCTTCATTCAGACTATCAATTCATGCCATAGTTCTGATTTATTTGTACAAGCTAAAAGCTTTTCTGAAGCGTTGTCATATTTCCACTGTCCCTTTGCTCAAGACCACTTAACACTCTTCAAGAAGACCTTAGTCAAGCACAGATGGAGAATTTGGTTCACTAACTGCCACAGTTGATTCCTCCATTGGGGAAGTGAGATTTGCTTGGAGCAGTCAAATGCCAGCATTTGAGGAACTAAGAATTACATGGTCAGTAAAAGGCATTAAAATCAGGAATGTGTTCAACCATTTCTACTCATTGTAAAACTCTGAGATGACTCACTCACAGACCTGTGTCCATAAGTTGTGTCATTTACTTATGAGCTTTTGCCTGCTGAATCTTGCTCCTAATGCTTTGAAATGGACATCCTAGTCTCATCTTCAAGTCAGTGCACAGTTGGTCTTTCTCTCCACAGCTCCTCCAGCCTGGTGGCATATCCTCCAACCAACACTGGCCTCCCTTTTGGAATTGTCAGCATAAACTGTTCTGCTTCACTTTAAAAGTCTACTTAAAGCCTGTTTTCTTCTCTCTCACTGTCCAGGCTCAAAATCTCTTCCTTTTCATTCTCCCTCAGTAACTTGTAATAGAAGGTAAGGTGAGAGGTACTGCCCTTAACAGCAAGGCCATTTTTGAGTGTGGTACCAAAGAACTTTAGAAAAACTAGAATCATTGGGAATCAGGGGAAAGCTCTCCACTGGTTAGAGTCATATCTGGCAAAAAGGAAGATGGTTGTGGTATTTGGAGTTTAATCATCTCAGCCTCAGGACATCTCTACAGGAGTTCCTCAGGGTAGTGTCCTAGGCTCAACCATCTTTGACTATGACCTTTTCCCCATCAGAAGATCAGAAAGGACGTGTTTGCTGTTGACTGCGCAATACTCAGCCGCATTTGTGACTCCTCAGATACTGAAATAAGCCTTGTCCAAATGCAGCAAGATCTGGAACATAGAACATAGAACAATACAGCACAGAACAGGCCCTTCGGCCCACAATGTTGTGCCAAACATTTGTCCTAGCTTAAGCACCTATCCATGTACCTATCCAATTGCTGCTTAAAGGTCACCAATGATTTTGACTCTGCCACTCCCACAGGCAGCGCATTCCATGCCCCTACCACTCCCTGGATAAAGAACCTACCCCTTACATACCCCCTTCCACCTTTCACCTTAAATTTATGTCCCCTTGTAATACTCTGTTGTACCCGGGGAAAAAGTCTCTGACTATCTATTTTATCTATTCCCCTGATCATCTTATAAACCTCTATCAAGTCACCCCTCATCCTTCTCCGTTCCAATGAGAAAAGGCCTAGCACTCTCAAACTATCCTCATACGACCTATTCTCCATTCCAGGCAACATCCTGGTAAATCTCCTCTGCACCCTCTCCAAAGCTTCCACATCTTTCCTAAAATGAGTCGACCAGAACTGCACACAGTACTCCAAATGTGGCCTTACCAAGGTCCTATACAGCTGCAACATCACCTCACAACTCTTGAATTCAATCCCTCTGCTAATGAACGCTAATACACCACAGGCCTCCTTACAAGCTCTATCCACCTGAGTGGCAACTTTCAAAGATCTATGAACATAGACCCCAAGATTCCTCTGCGCTCCACCTTACTAAGAACCCTACCGTTAACCCTGTATTTCGCATTCTTATTTGTCCTTCCAAAATGGACAACCTCTCACTTGACAGGGTTGAACTCCATCTGCCATTCCTCAGCCCAGCTCTGCATCATATCTAAGTCCCTTTGCAGCCGACAACAGCCCTCCTCACTATCCACAGCTCCACCAATCTTCGTATCGTCTGCAAATTTATTGACCCATCTTCGACTCCCTCTTCCAAGTCATTAATAAAACTTACAAACAGTAGAGGACCCAGAACTGATCCCTGTGGAACTCCACTTGTAACTGGGCTCCAGGTTGAATATTTACCATCTACCACCACTCTCTGACTTCGACCGGTTAGCCAGTTCTCTATCCAACTGGCCAAACTTCCCACTATCCCATGCCTCCTGACCTTCCGCATAAGCCTACCATGGGGAACCTTATCAAATGCCTTACTAAAATCCATGCACACTACAACCACTGCTCTACCCTCATTCACATGCTTGGTCACTTCCTCAAAGAATTCAATAAGACTTGTAAGGCAAGACCTACCCCTCACAAATCCGTGCTGGCTGTCCCTAATCAAGCATGTCTTTACAGATACTCATAAATCCTATCCCTCTTCCATTACTTTGCCTACCACTGAAGTAAGACTAACTGGCCTGTAATTCCCGAGGTTATCCCTATTCCCTTTTTTGAATAGGAACACAACATTCACCACTCTCCAGTTCCCTGGTACCACCCCCATTGACAGTGAAGACGAAAAGATCATTGCCAACAGTTCTGCAATTTCCTCTCTTACTTCCCACATAATCCTAGGATATATCCCGTCAGGCCTGGGGACTTGTCTATCCTCAAGTTTTCAAAATGCCCAACACATCTTCCTTTCTAACAAGTATCTCCTCTAGCTTACCAGTCCGTTTCATACTCTCCCCTTCAACAATACGGTCCCTCTCATTTGTAAATACTGAAGAAAAGTATTCATTCAAGACATCTCCTATCTCTTTCAACTCAAAACACAGTCTCCCACTACTGTCCTTGATTGGACCTACCCTCGTTCTCGTCATTCTCATGTTTCTAACATACGCATAAAAGGCCTTGGGGTTATTTTGATCCAACCGCCAAAGATTTTTCATGCCCTCTCTTAGCTCTCCTAATCCCTTTCTTCAGCTCCCTCCAGGCTATCCTGTATCCCTCCAATGCTCTGTCTGAACCTTGTTTCCTCAACCTTGTGTAAGCCTCCTTCTTCCTCCTTACAAGACATTCAACTTCTCTTGTCAACCAAGGTTCCCTCACATGACCATCTCTTTCCTGCCTGACAGGTACATACATCTCAAGGACACGTTGTATCTGTTCCTTGAAAAAGTTCCACATTTCAACGACATCCTTCCCTGACAGCCTATGCTCCCATTTTATGCTCCTCAGATCCTGTCTTGCAGCATCGTATTTACCCTTCCCCCAATTGTAAAACTTACCCTGTTGCACTCACCTATCTATCTCCATAACCAAGATGAAAGTCACAGAATTGTGGTCACCATCACAAAATGCTCACCCTCTAACTTGTCCCGGTTCATTACCAAGTACTAAATCCAATATGGCCTCCCCTCTGGTTGGACAATCTACATACTGAGTTAGAAAAGCTTCCTGGACACACTGCACAAACACCGCCCCATCCAATCTACTTGATCTAAAGAGCTTCCAATCAATATTTGGGAAGTTGAAATCGCCCATGACTACTACTGCACTTTTCCAAAATCTGTTTCCCAATCTGTTTCTCCACATCTCTGCTGCTATTGGGAGGCCTAAAGTAAACACTCAACAAGGTGACTGCTCCTTTCCTATTTCTGACTTCAGCCCATACTACCTCCAAAGGCAGATCCCCCTTGAACTGCCTTTCTGCAGACGTTATACCATTTCTAATTAGCAACGCCACCCTCCTCCTCCCTAATCTTACTGAAACACCTGTAACCAGGAACCTCCAACAACCATTCCTGTCCCTGTTCTATCCATGTTTCCATGATGGCCACATCATCGTAGTCCACGCCTTAAGTTCACCCACCTTATTTCTGATACTCCTTGCGTTGAAGTATACACACTTGAGCCCATCTCTTTGTCTGCAAATATTCCCTGTCAGTGCTACCTTCTCCACAGCCTCCCTACATTCTTGGACATCCTGAAAAACAGCTAACCTACTTGCTGGACTACAAGTCCGGATCCCATCCCCCTGCCAAATTAGTTTAAACCCCCCCGAAGAGTGCTAGCAAACCTACCCCCCAGGATATTGGTGCCCTTCTGGTTCAGGTGCAACCCGTCCTGTTTGTACAGATCCCAACTTCCCCAGAATGTAGTCCAATTGTCCAAATACCTGAAGCCCTCCCTCCTACACCATCCTCTCAGCCACTCTCTCCCTATTCCTTGCCTCACTGTCACGTGGCACCGGCAACAACCCAGAGATAACGACTGTCCGTCCCAGCTTTTAGCTTCCAGCCTAACTCCCTGAGCTCCTGAATGACCTCCCCATCCCTCTTCCTACCTATGTTGTTGCTGCCAATGTGCACCACAACTTCTGGCTGCACACCCTCCCCCTTAAGGATTCTGAAGAAACGGTCTGAGACGTCTCGGCCCCTTGCACCCGGGAGGCAACAAACCATCCGAGAGTCTCACCCATATCCACAGAACTGCCTGTCTGTCCCTCTAACTATAGAGTCTCCTACATCTAGTGCTCTCCACCTCTCCCCCTTTCCCTTCTGGGCCTCAGAGCCAGACCTCGTGCCAGAGACTCGGTCACTGCAGCTTACCCCTGCTAGGCCATCCCCCCCAACAGTATCCAAAGCGGTATACTTATTGTTGAGGGGAACGACGACAGGGGATCCCTGCACTGCCTGCTTCCTCCCCTTCCCACCTCTAACTGTTACCCAGCTACCTCTGTTCTCTGGTGTAACTATATCCCTGTAGACTCTATCACCCTCTCAGCCTCTTGAATAATCCTCAGTTCATCCAACTCCAGCTCCAGTTCCCTAACGTGGTCTGTGAGGGGCTGGAGCTGGCTGCACTTCCTGCAGGTGAAGTCGGCAGGAGCATCGGTGGTCACCCCTATCTCGAACATCCTGCAGGAGGAACATTCCACTGCCTGCGCAGCCATAACTCTACACTTAGTCTCCAAAACAAGAACACTAAGTAGCTTACCTGTTCAGCCAACTGAGTCCTCTTTTTTTTAAGGTTAGAGGATGAGGGACGTGTAGTGTCTTGGATTCCTTCTCCACTCAAATTTCTTACCTTCCCAGAAGCTTCTGTTGATGACTTTCGGGTTCCCACTCTTAGTTGAAAAAAAAACAGACTGCGAAAAGGAAAAAAAATCCTTAATTTAAATTGCTCTCCGCTTACCTTCCGGCTCCCCTCTCTGTGCGCCCACTGTAGCACTGAGGTCGAAACCTTGGAGGTACGTGCTTTTAAATCAAACTTCTTACCTTCCCAGAAGCCTCTGTTGATGACTTCTGGGTTCCCGCTCCTAGTTGAAAAAAAAACACAGACTGCGAAAAGAAAAAAAATGTTTGTCTCAGTTTGGACAATATCTCAGACTGGGCTGACAACTGCCAAGTGGCATTTGTGCCACAGAAGTGCCAGGCAATGACCATTTCCATCAAGAGAAAATTGTTAACAGTTGTCCCTTGATTATCAGTCACATTACTATCATTGAATCCTCCACAATCAACATCCTGGAAATCACCCATTAATCAGAAACTGAACTGGACTAGCTGTATAAATACTATGGCTGCAAGAGTAGGTTAGCTTAGCACTGCTGCCTCATAGTGCCAGAGACCTGGGTTCAATTCCCGCCTCAGGTGACTGTCTGTGTGGAGTTTGCACATTCTCCCCGTGTCTGAGTGGGTTTCCTCTCGGTGCTCCGGTTTCCTCCCACAGTCCAAAAATGTGCAGGTTAGGTGAATTGGCGATGTGAAATTGCCCGTAGTGTTAGGTGCAGGGGTAAATGTAGGGGAATGGGTCTGGGTGGGTGGTGGGTCGGTGTGGAATTATTGGGCCTAAGGGCCTGTTTCCACACTGTAAGTAATCTAATCTAAAACCTGAAGCTAATAAATCACCTTCTGACTCCCTGGAGCCTGTCCATCACCTACAAGACTGAAGTGTGATCGAATACTCCCCTATTGCTTTGAAGAGCACACTTTGAGTAACACTCAAGAAGCTTGAGACCATGCAGGACAAAGCTGCCCATTTATTTGGTACCCAATCTACAAACATTCCTTCTCTCCACACTGACACTCAGCAGCAGCACTGTGTACCATCTACAAGACGGTCTGCAGAAATTTTCCAAGGTTCCTTAGTACTAAATATACAACCTCCACAACCAACAAGGACAAAAGTGGCAGTTATACAGGAACACCCCTACCTATAATTGTGGACAATTCTGGTCCCCATATTTCGGGAAGGATGTGGAAGCATTGGAAAAGGTACAGAGGAGATTTACCAGGATGTTGCCTGGTCTGGAGGGAAGGTCTTATGAGGAAAAGCTGAGAGACTTGAACCTGTTCTCATTGGAAAGAACAAGGCTAAGGGGGGATTTGATAGATACATACAAGATGATCAGAGGATTAGATAGGGTAGGCAGTGAAAGTCTTTTTCCTCGGATGATGACGTCAGCGCGTACGAGAGGGCATAACTACAAATTGAAGGGTGATAGATCTAAGACTGATGTCAGAGGCAGGTTCTTTGCGCAGAGTGGTAAGGGCGTGGAATGCCCTACCTGCTAATGTAGTCAGCTCAGCCACATTAGGGAGATTTAAACAATCCTTACATAAGCACATGGATGATTTTGGGATAGTGTAGGGGACGAGCTGAGAATAGTTCACAGGTCGGCGCAACATCGAGGGCCAAAGGGCATGTTCTGCATTGTATTGTTCTATGTTCTATAAGTTGCCTGCAAACCACTCAACATCCTGATGTGGATGTACAGCATTGTCCTTTCAGTGTTGCTGGTCCTCACCCTTAACAATTTCTCCTTCGCCTCACCCGTAACAATTTCTCCTTCGAATCCTCCCACTTCCTCCAGACCAAAGGGGTAGCCATGGGCACACGTATGGGCCCCAGCTATGCCTGCCTCTTTGTTGGCTACATAAAACAGTCCATCTTCCGTAAATACACCGGCACCACTCCCCACCTCTTCCTCCGCTACATTGATGATTGCATTGGTGCCACCTCGTGCTCCCGCGAGGAGATTGAGCAATTCATCAACTTCACCAACACATTCCACCCTGACCTTAAATTTACCTGGACCATCTCTGACACCGTTCCCTCTGTGACTACCTGGTCAGGTCCATACCTCCCTACAACTCACCCTCCTGTCCTGGCACTTTCCCCTGCCACCGCAGGAATGGCAAAGCCTGCGCCCATACCTCCTCCCACACCTCCAACCAAGACCCTAAAGGAGCCTTCCACATCCATCAAAGTTTTACCTGCACATCCACCAATATCATTTATTGTATCCGTTGCTCCTGATGCAGTCTCCTCTACATTGGGGAGACTGGATGCCTCCTAGCAGAGCGCTTTAGGGAACATCTCTGGGACACTCGCACCAATCAACCACACCGCCCTGTGGCCCAACATTTCAACTCCCCCTCCCACTCAGCTGAGGACATGGAGGTCCTGGGCCTCCTTCACCGCCGCTCCCTCACCACCAGGCGCCTGGAGGAAGAACGCCTCATCTTCCGCCTCAGAACACTTCAACCCCAGGGCATCAATGTGGACTTCAACAGCTTCCTCATTTCCCCTTCCCTCACCTCACCCCTGTTCCAAACTCCCAGCTCAGCACTGTCCCCATGACTTGTCCGACCTGCCTATCTTCTTTTCCACCTATCCATTCCACCCTCCCCCCGACCTATCACCTTCATCCCCTCTCCCACTCACCTATTGTACTCTGTGCTACTTTCTCCCCACCCCCACCCCCACCCTCCTCTCACTTATCTCTCCACCCTTCAGGCTCTCTGCCTGTATTCCTGATGGAGGGCTTTTGCCCGAAACGTCGATTTTCCTGCTCCGCGGATGCTGCCTGAACTGCTGTGCTTTTCCAGCACCACTCTAATCCTAAATCCTGGAACTCCATCCTTAACAGCATTATGGGCCTACTGACATCAAATGCTATTCAAGAAGGCAGCTGACCACCAGCCTCTTGAGGGCAACTAGCTCAGGCAGTGAACGCTGGCCCAACTAGTGAAGCCCATACCCCACAAATAAGTAGAGAATAAGAGTTTTGTTTTCTGTGGTGCACCCAAACAAATTGCTACACAATTTCAAAATATTCTGTTGTTTTGCAAAACATCATGAGCCAAAGAGAACAGAGAATTGTGATCTTGCAATGTTGGCATTTCCTTTGTTCCTTAAATAAACTGCTGGCTGCTCATCATTTGGAGTGAATCTATCTTTAACCACTGTTGATCTACTTCTGAGCAAGAACTATAGCTAACTGACTCAACGTAACTGAAGTGTTAAGGGTTGGCTGTAAGTCATGCAATTGTTGAACCGAATTTCTCAGACACCAGGGACCAAGTTAGAATGAGTCCTGCCAAAGAATTTCTTTATTTATTAACCAAGTGTGCTGTTGGTTAACTAGAAATGCATCAATTAGCCAGGTTAAAAAGTCATTAGACCTTGCAATTCAAGGACAAGAACATATTGGTTTCCATTTTGATGTCTGCATAAGACATGGCACTCAGCCACTGGCCAGAGCACATGCCAAATAAATCCAACACAATTCTAATCTCTGGTGTCGCTGAGCTGAGGTGACCCTTATGTCTGATTCTCGTTCTATCTCTTTGAAGCCAACTGCCGCCACGACATTAACTGCCTCAACCTGTCCACCCCTCTCACTCACTCCAACCTCACACCCTCGGAACGTGCAGCCCTCCACTCCCTCCGCTCCAACCCCAACCTCACCATCAAACCGGCAGACAAGGGAGGCGCGGTGGTATAATGGCGCACCGACCTTTACACCGCTGAGGCTAAACGCCAGGTCGTGGACACCTCCTCCTACTGCCCCCTTGACCATGGCCCCACCTCCCACCACCAAACCATCATCTCCCAGACCATCCATCATCACCTCAGGGGATCTCCCATCCTCCGCCTCCAACCTCATAGTCCCACAACCCCGCACCGCCCGTTTCTACCTCCTGCCCAAAATCCACAAACCTGACTGCCCCGGCCGACCCATTGTCTCAGCCTGCTCCTGCCCCACCGAACACATCTCCGCATGCCTCGACACGGTCTTGTCCCCCTTAGTCCAAGAACTCCCCACCTACGTTCGGGACACCACCCACGCCCTCCACCTCCTCCAGGATTTTGGCTTCCCCGGTCCCCAACGCCTTATCTTCACCGTGGACATCCAGTCCCTGTACACCTCCATCCCCCATTATGAAGGCCTCAAAGCCCTCCATTTCTTCCTTTCCCGTCGTACCAACCAGTACCCTTCCACTGACACCCTCCTTCGACTGACTGAACTGGTCCTCACCCTGAATAACTTCTCTTTTCAATCCTCCCACTTCCTCCAAACCAAAGGAGTAGCCATGGGCACCCGCATGGGCCCCAGCTATGCCTGCCTCTTCGTAGGATATGTGGAACAGTCCATCTTCCGCAGCTACACTGGCACCACCCCCCACCTTTTCCTCCGCTACATCGATGACTGTATCGGTGCTGCCTCGTGCTCCCACGAGGTTAAACAGTTCATCCACTTTACTAACGCTTTTCACCCTGACCTCAAATTCACCTGGACCGTCTCAGACTCCTCCCTCCCCTTCCTAGACCTTTCCATTTCTATCTCGGGTGACCAAATCAACACGGACATCTACTATAAACCGACTGACTCACACAGCTACCTAGACTACACCTCCTCCCACCCCCCCCCCCATAAAAACGCTATCCCATATTCCCAATTCCTTCGCCTCCGCCACATCTGCTCCCAGGAGGACCGGTTCCAATACCATACAACCCAGATGGCCGCCTTCTTCAAAGACGTCAATTTCCCCCCAGACGTGATTGACGATGCCCTCCACCGCATCTCCTCCACTTCCCGCTCCTCCGCCCTTGAGCCCCGCCCCTCCAACCACCACCAGGACAGAACCCCACTGGCTCTCACCTACCACCCCACCAACTTCCCTATACAGCCTATCATCCGCCATCATTTCCGCCACCTCCAAACGGACCCCATCACCAGGAATATATTTCCCTCCCCTCCCCTATCAGCGTTCTGAAAAGATCACTCCCTCCGTGACTCCCTCGTCAAGTCCACACCCCCCACCAACCCAACTTCCACTCCCGGCACCTTCCCCTGCAACCGCAAGAAATGCAAAACTTTCACCCACACCTCCCCCCTTACTTCCCTCCAAAGCCCCAAGGGATCCTTCCATATCCGCCACAAATTCACCTGCACCTCCACATACATCATTAACTGCATCCGCTGCACCCAATGTGGCCTCCTCTATATTGGGGAGACAGGCCGCCCTCTTGCAGAACGTTTCAGGGAATACCTCTGGGACACCCGGACCAACCAACCCAACCACCCCGGGGCTCAACTCTTCAACTCCCCCTCCCACTCCACCAAGGATATGCAGGTCCTTGGACTCCTCCATCGCCAGATCATAGCAACACGACGGTTGGAGTTAGAGCGTCTCATCTTCTGCCTAGGAACCCTCCAAGCACAAGGGATGAACTTAGATTTCTCCAGTTTCCTCATTTCCCCTCCCCCCAGCTTGTCTCAGTCAAATCCCTCGCACTCAGCACCGCCTTCCTAACCTGCAAACTTCTTCCTGACCTCTCCGCCCCCACCCCACTCCGGCCTATCACCCTCACCTTGACCTCCTTCCACCTATTGCATCGCCATCACCCCTCCCCCAAGTTCCTCCTCCCTACCTTTTATCTTAGCCTGCTGGACACACTTTCCTCATTCCTGAAGAAGGGCTTATGCTCGAAACGTCGATTCTCCTGCTCTTTGGATGCTGCCTGACCTGCTGCGTTTTTCCAGCAACACATTTTCAGCTCTGATCTCCAGCATCTGCAGTCCTCACTTTCTCCTTTGGTTCTATCTTAACAACTTGCCTCTTAGCAAATATCTGCTGAAAGACTGGCATCCTTTTACCTAACCCCACACCTCTCAGACCCTGTCATGACATTTAAGAAGTGCAGTGCTCTATCACAGGGCAAAGAGGAGCAGATTAATATAAAATGAAGAACTGCAGATGCAGGAGAACTGAAAAATCACAAATCACTGGCAAAACTCCGTAGGTCCGGCAGTGTCTGTGGGAAGAAAGCAGAGTTAACGTTTCGAGTCCAGTGACTCCTCATCAGAACTAATAGCAGCTGGGAAAGCTGGTGTTTATGCTGAAGGCAAGGTGGGGGAGGGCTAGGGAAGGAAGAGAGAGGCTAGCGGATAGGTAGTGCTTTCTCTGCGCTCTGTCTCTATGAAACGGGCAAGTAAATGAGGGGATTATTGATGGTAGGTCAGGACAGAAGAGAAGCTGAAGAAGTGATAATGAGAGCCGACGGGGGCAGAATCTGTGGGTAAGGCCGAAAGTAGTCCATGTCATGACGGGAGCTGGTGTGGTGGTGGATAGAATAAAATGGAGAACTGGAATCGATGAAAGTCTCTCAAGTCATTCAACTCAATGTTGAGTCCTAGAGGCTGCAGGGTTCCCAAGTGGAAATTGAAATGTTCTTGGAGCTTGCACTGAGGCTCACTGGAACACCACACAAGCGCAAGACAGTGACATTGGTGGCGAAGCTCTCTGGAGTGATGAAGTGACAGGTAATTGGAAACTTAGGGTCATTTCACAGATAGACCATAAGTGTTCTTCAAAGTGGTCACTCAGTGTGCCGCTTGGTTCCCCAGTGTGGAGGAGACCACGTTGTGAGCAGTGAATACAGCCGCCTAGATTGCGTGAAGTGCAGGTAACTCGCCGCTTCACTTGCAAGGCGTGATCAGGCCCTTGGATAGTGATGAAAGAGGAAGTAAAGGATGAGAGGAAGATGCCGTGGAGCTGTGGGGAGGAATAGTGGTCCAGAGTATTCTCAGAATCCTGCTGACAATGGTGGGGAGGGGAACATGTGTCTGGTGGTAAATCTCATTGACATTCATTTCCATAGGTAAGAGCAGTATTCCGGCAGAGCATTGTGGACTGTAAAACATTCACTGGTCATGTTGCTGAAGTCTAGTTTACAATAGTGTTAGAAGAGAAGGCAATATGTGTCTGGTCAGGGCATCCAGCAGGAAGTGTGTTCCTTTGGATGCAGAGACTGGTGAAGTTGCAGATGAGGACCAGGGGAACTCTATCACTGTTGTGGGAGGAAAGAGAAGGGGCAAGGGCTGAAGTGTGAGAGATGGATCAGACACAGCTTAGGGGGCTTATCCAACACAGTAGTGGGGAATCCTCAGTGAGGAAAAGTTTGGAGATTTCTGAGCTCCTCCCCACCCCCCCCCCCCTCCCCCAAGAAGGAGGCATCATCAAATGTGGTGAGATGGAGAAACTGGAAGAATGGGATGGAGTCCTTGCAGGAAGCAGGGTGTGAGGATATATAGTCCAGGTAACTGCGGAAGTCAGTGGGTTTGTAACAGATTTTAGGGGCCAGTCTATCTCAAGAAACGGAAACAGAGGTGGGATCTTGCTATGCTCAGTCATCAAATACATGATTTGTCAATACAACATTGCAGCAAGCAGTCAGATAATATAGAACATAGAACATTACAGTGCAGTACAGGCCCTTTGACCCTCGATGTTGCGCTGTCCTGTCATACTAATCTGAAGCCCATCCCACCTACACTATTCCATGTACGTCCATATGCCTGTCCAATGACGACTTAAATGCACTTAAACTTGGCGAATCTACTATCATTGCAGGCAAAGCATTCCATACCCTTACTACTCTCTGAGTAAAGAAACTACCTCTGACATCTGTCTTATACCTGTCTCCCCTCACTTTAAAGTTGTATTCCCTCGTGTTTGCCGTCCCTATACTTGGAAAAAGGCTCTCCGTGTCCACACTGTCTAACCCTCTGATTATCTTGTATGTCTCTATTAGGGCACCTCTCAACCTTCTTCTCTCTAATGAGAACAGCCTCAAGGCCCTCAGCCTTTCCTCGTAAGACATTCCTTCCATGCCAGGCAACATCCTAGTAAATCTCCTCTGCACCCTTTCCAAAGCTTCCATACCTTTCTTACAATTCACTGACCAGAACTGTACACAATACTCCAAGTGTGGCCGTACCAGAGCTTTGTACAGCTGCAGCATAACCTCCTGGTTCCAGAACTCAATCCCTCTATTAATAAAGGTCAAAACACTGTATACCTTCTTAACAACCCTGTCAATCTGGGTGGCAACTTTCAGGGATCTGTGTCCATGGACACCAAGATTTCTCTGCTCATTTGCACTCCCAAGAATCTTACCATGAGCCCAGTACTTTGCATTCCGATTACTCCGTCCAAATTGTATCACCTCACACTTGTCCACATTAAACTCTATTTGTCACCTCTCAGCCCAGCTCTGCATCCTATCTATGTCTCTCTGCAACCTACTACATCCTTCGTCACTATCCACAACTCCACCGACCTTTAGCGTCGTCCGCAAATTTACTAACCCATCCCTCTAAGCCCTCATCCAGGTCATTTATAAAAATGATGAACAGCAGTGGACCCAACACCGACCTTTGCGGTACGCAGCTAGAAACTGGACACCTAGATGAACATGTTCCATCAACTACAACCCTCTGTTTTCTTTCAGCAAGCCAATTACTGATCCAAACTGCTATGTCTCCCACAATCCCATTCCTCCGCATTTTGTATAATAGCCTACTGTGGGGAACCTTATCAAACGCCTTGCTGAAATCCATATACACCACATCAACCGGTTTACTCTCATTTACCTGTTAGTTCACTTTGTCAAAAAACTCAATAAGATTCGTTAGGCACGACCTACCCTTCACAAAACCGTGCTGACTGTCCCTGATCAGATTATTCTTTTCCAGATGGTTATAAATCCTATCTCTTACAACCTTTTCCAATACTTTACCAACAACTGAAGTGAGACTTACTGGTCTGTAATTACCAGGGTTGTCTCTAATACCCTTTTTGAACAAGGGAACCACATTTGCTATCCTCCAGTCCTCAGGCACTATTCCTGTAAACAATGATGATTTGAAGATCAATGCCAAAGGCTCAGAAATCTCTTCCCTTGCATCCCAGAGGATCCAGGATAGATCCCATCTGGCCCAAGGGACTTGTCTATTTTCACACGCCGCAGTATTTCTAATATCTCTTCCTTGTGAACCTCAATGTCTTCTAGTCTAGATGCAAGTATCTCTGTATCATCCTTGCCAACATTTTCATTTTCTATAGTGAACACTGTTGAAAAATATTTATTTAGTGCTTCCCCCCATCTCCTCTGACTCCACACACAACTTTCCACTATTATCCTTGAATGGCCCTAATTTAACTCTCGTCATTCTTTTATTCATGACATACCTATGGAAAGCCTTAGGGTTAAGCCTGATCCTATCCGTCAACAATTTCTCATGTCTCCTCCTGGATCTTCTGAGCTCTCTTTTTAGGTCTTTCCTGACTTCCTTGTAACCCTCAAGGGCCCTGAGTTTTCACATTTTGTCCTAACGTAAGCCGCCGCCTTCTTCTTGACCAGGGATTCCACTTCCTTAGTAAACCACGGCTCAAGCGATCTATATCTTCCTCCCTGCCTGACAGGTACAAATATCCCAGATTCTACAACCGAAAAACAAAGCCTAACGTAACACTTCTCAAAGTTGATGAGAGAACAAAGAGTTGAAAAATTATTCTTCTTTGATCACACCAGAGTAGAATCAGGTAAGTTTGTGAAGTTCTTTGTTTCTGATAAGTTTTCATGGCTTGTTCCTTTTAGAAAACCATGTTACACCATCTGGATGTACGTGGTGCTCTCCTAGTGGTTTCTGACAGCTGTACACACACTAGATCTGAAGTTTGATTTGTGTATTTGCAGCTTGTTGTGTTTCTATTTCTTGCTTTCAGTCTTTTGTGATTGATCTGAAGAGTCTGATTTTATAAAAAAATATTGTACATAATGCTGCGTGTGCTAGATCTGAGCATTCACTACCCCGGTGGTCTACCAGGGTGGTGACTGTGATCTTTGTAGTGGTTTCAAGGCTGCATGTTCAGTCAGTTTAATTTCTGTGGTGGTCTGCAGGAATCTCCCCCCTCCTTCACCACCCACTCACTCCCTGAACATTGCTTTGGAGCTGAAGACCAATCAACTGATCCAATTGCTGCCCCCTGGTGATTATTCCCTGTACTACAACATCTGGTCATTTTTGTCGAACTCAAACTGGCCACATATTCTCCTGATCTAGTTTACATTCTGAATGAACATTAATTTTGTACCCTGACGCTGAAGTATGTTGCTAACATGACCTCTGGGCCTCACGAAATCTCATGTCATCAGTTCAAACTTGGGCAAGGAAATCTCCTGCTGATGACCACCCACCAACTGGTGAATTAGTATTTCACCCTGTCCAACATCACTTGGAGGATATACTGAGAGTGGCAAAAACTACAGAACATATTCCATGTAGCAAAGTTATATGACCACTCCAAGACTGGCTCAGTAGTACCACCATTGAACAAGGTAAAAACAGAGACTGCAGATGCTGGAAACCAGATTCTGGATTAGTGGTGCTGGAAGAGCACAGCAGTTCAGGCAGCATCCACAGTGCAGCGAAATCGACGTTTCGGGCAAAAGCCCTTCATCAGGAAGGCAACTGAGTACTAAAGGCTTTGATCACTGGGCAGAGTTTGTCACAGGGGTTGAGAAGCCAGAAAGAAGGAAAGGTCTGTTTGATCTCATCCTCACCAATCTAACTGGCGTAGTTGATTAATTCCATGACAACATCACCAGGAAAGACCACCTCACAGTCCTTGTAATGATAAGGTTCATCTTTCGCAGTAAAGATACCCTGCATTGTGTTGCATGACCAATTGCAAAATGTGTTAGGTTTCAAATTGACAGCGGGCATCCACGAGACACAGTGGACAACAAAAAGACACTGAATTCTATTCTGTTCACTGCAATTTATACCTTCATGGCCTGATGTATGTTCCTCTTTATCATTACCATCAGCCCAAGGCACCAGCCCTGATTCAATGGAAAGTGCAGGAAAGCCAGGCCAGGAACAGCACTGGGAAGACCTAAAAATGAGATATCAACCTGGTGAAGCCACCAAACAGGACTACTTCCATTCAAAACAATGTACACAGCATGCAATAGTCAAAGGTAAGTAATTCCACAACAAATAAATGAGAACTTATCTCCACATTTAGTGAAGTGGTGATGGATAATTACACAACACACTAGAGGAGGAGTCTCCACAATTCCACGTCCTCAATAATGGGGGAGCCCAGTGTGAAAGTAAGGCTGAAACATTCACAGAAATCTTTAGCCTGAAATGCTGAGTGGATGATCCATCTCGGTCACCTCATGAGGTCCGCAGCACCACAGATTAGATTACTTACAGTGTGGAAACAGGCCCTTCGGCCCAACAAGTCCACACCGACCTGCCAAAGTGCACCCACTCAGACCCATCCCCCTACATTTACCCCTTCATCTAACATTATGAGCAATTTAGCATGGCCAATTCACCTAACCTGCACATTTTTGGACTGTGGGAGGAAACCGGAGCACCCAGAGGAAACCCACACAGACATGGGGAGAATGTGCAAACTCCACACAGTCAGTCGCCTGAGGCGGGAGTTGAACCCGGGTCTCTGGCGCTGTGAGGCAGCAGTGCTAGCCACCGTGTCACCGTGCTGCCCATTACCAGCCTTTGATTCACTCCACATGATATCAAGGAACACCTGGAGGCATTGGATACTGAAAAGGTTAATGGGCCCTGACAATATTACAGCTACCTATCCCAGTATACCTACAATACTGGCATCTATTTGTCAATGTGGAAAATTGCCTAGTTATATCTTGTCCACAAAAAAAAAATTGAGGTCAACAAGACCAATCTGGCCAATTGTGGAGGGTTACACTGCTGGGTGAGGCCACAGGTAAATTGCACAGTTTTCGGGGCAAGGTAAGACATGATGCCTAGAAAGGACAGGGAGGAGGGGCAAGTGTTACAAGGCATTCCATAAGCATAGCCACAATAGGCAAAATGTCTTACTGGTGCAAAACCCACATCAACTGTTGACCAGAAACTGACCTGCACCAGCCATAAAACGTAATATGGCTACAAGGTCACTTCAGAGGCTGGGGGTTCTTTGGTAGGGAAATCACTTCCTGTCTCTCTGATGCCTGTCTGCCATCTACAAGGCACAAGTCAGCAGTGAGATGGAATATTCACCACTTGCCTGGAGGAGCGCAGCTCCAAGAACACTCAAGAAGCTCAAAACCATCTTGGAGAAAGCAGTTTACTTGAATAAAATAGAATAGCTTTTATTGACCTGTGCACTCGGATGAGTGAAGTGAAATGTTTGTAATGTCGCCCCTCTGCACCATCTTAGGTACAGGGTACCTAGGGACAGATCTGTTCCGTGTTTGTAATAGAAATGAAAATGTAAAGGAAAATTTAACATAGGAATGCAAATTTTTAAAAGTACTCAACTTACTCAAAGTCCAGAATAAGAATAAAAGTATCTTTAAAACCTACTCAAACGATAGACTTTTTCACTGAGTCCCTGCCTGCTGGGCTCCAGAACATAAGGCTTCACTGCCTTCACATGCTGACCTCCGGGACTCCCCTCCCGGATTTGTCTCCCCATCTGGCCTTGGCTCAGACTGCTCTCCATTCCAGGCTCCAACTCCCCTCCAGGACCCGCCTCTCAGGCTAGCCCGGGCTCGGACTGCCTCTCGCTTCAGACTCTGGCCAGAGATTCACCTCCGGGATTCGTCCCCAGTCTGGCCTGGGCTTGGACTGCCCCCACCCTGGGCTCAGACTACCCCCCACCCCAGGCTCCGGCCTGCAATTCCCCTCCCAGACCCATCTCCCAGGCCAGTCCACTCTGGGCTCCAGCGCGCTACTCCCCTCCAAGACCCATCTCCCAGGCGGGCCTGAGTTCAGACCGCCGCCCATTCCAGGCTTCACGTACACACACACAAACCCTCTTCCATTCAGGCATGGTCTCCAACTCTTCTCCCAGGCTGTCTGGGCTTGGACTTGCCTCCATTCTCTATTCCCTCTGGGTAAGTTTAAAAAGTTAAACATTGGGGGTGAGATAGGAGGGGAGAAAAGAGAAGTAAAAAAGAAAGAAAAAGGAAAAGGAACAGGCGAAGCAGATTGTCATCTCATTGACCACTTCAACATTTATTCACCTCATCACTGAGACAAAGGAGCAGCAATGTGTACAATCTACAAGATGCACTATACCAACTCACTAAGGCTCCTTTGACAGCGCCTTCCAAACCCATGACCACTTCCATCTCGAAGGACAAGAGCAGCAGATACATGGGAACACCACCCCCTAAAGATCCCCTCCAAGAAACTCACCATCCTAACTTGGAAATACGTTGCTGTTCTTTCAGCATCACTGGGCTAAAATCCGAGACTGTATGTGATTTTATCCACTACGGACTGCAGTGGATCAAGAAGGCAGTTCATCAACAGTTTCCAAAAGGCAGTGAGGGATGAGCAATAAATGTTGTCCGAGTCAGCTATGCTCACATCCCATAAATGAATGTGAAAGGTCTGCAGATACTGCACTAACATTATGTTTTGACACTACCCCACAGTTACACTCTAACATGACACTAACACTATGACACTGAGCAAACGATACACTCTGATTCTACCCTGAGAGTGCACACTAATACTGGAAGAATGTCAGTGTTTGACAAGACAGATTGGTACACTCTAACCTTACTAACCTTTCACCTTAGCACAGAAGGGCTTGTGGTATAGTGGTGGTGTACCCATCTCCAAGCCTGACGGTCTGAACCAGCTCTAGAGGTATGTTGTATCATTTCCTGACAGGTCGATCATAAATTTTTATACCCTGGCACTGCTGCAATATTAAACTCGAGTATGCATTAATCTCACACTTGTTGTATTCTAATACTTTAACACCATGCCTGGATACTGTACCAGTTTTATATTTTGACAGCATCTTAATACTATATTCTACTCTTTTAAACCGGAAGTAACAAACAGTAACAAAACCCACTGGGTTATGTAGCAAAAATATAGATTAACAACTTAATGGAATCTTTTGTAAGGAAATGGAAGCTTCCTACATTAAAATAACATTGTCCGAGATGATGATGCGCCTCAGCCCCTTGGTGCTCACTGGTATTTAAAGACCTTGATCATACTGTCTAGCACCTAAATACAGACGTAACCACAAAAGAAGGGCAGGTGGTCAGGAACAATGAGCTTCCTGATGGCCCGTTGCCTAGACCTGTCTGCCAATATTATGATCAGCACGGGTCTACAGTGCATCACATATACCTGTGTTACATTTTGTCATGGGTGGCACAGTGGTTAGCACTGCTGCCTCACAGCGCCAGAAACCCGGGTTCAATTCCCGCCTCAGGTGACTGTCTGTGTGGAGTTTGCACATTCTCCCCGTGTCTGCATGGGTTTTCTCCGGGTGCTCCGGTTTCCTCACACAGTCCAAAAATGCGCAGGTTAGGTGAATTGGCCATGCTAAAGTACCCGTAGTGTTAGGTGAAGGGGTAAATGTAGGGGAATGGGTCTGGGTGGGTTATGTGTCGGTGTGGACTTGTTGGGCTGAAGGGCCTGTTTCCACACTGTAAGTAATCTAATGTAAACTCTGGCTCTGTTTTAGTCCTAAATTCTGAAATTACAAATCTCTGGATGGATATGCCGTTATTTTGCAGCCATATTCAGCACAACTATATTCCACACATAAGCATCACAAAAACATCGAGTGGAAGACAAAAGTGTACTAAGGAGCAGTTAGGTAATACCCTATCGCAGGTTAGACTTTGTGTATAAATTGTACACAGTATTCCTTCTGAGTATGAAGCGAGTTTGTTTACTGCAGCACTGTGCTGCTTACCTGGTTGTATGAGCTGGAGGCAGGCTGCTGACCCTGATGCCATTTCTGGATGATCGTAGTGGACATCACCTGAAGCCTGGAGGATCCAGGCATTCCAAGGACCTTCTGCCAAATCGTGAGAGCCCCCTACAGCATTCTGAGGTGCCAACGTGATGGTAGGATGAGTGAAGGGGAAGTAGGAGGCCCTGATGTCCCCATCAAGGGTGTCCAGAGAGGTGCAAAGACCTGCTGCCTAGAGGTCCATTTGAGGGACGCCATCTTCCCTGTTCACCTCTCGCACCAGGAAAACCCAGCAGAGGTCTTTAACAATGTAAAGACTTGCAGAATACACGTACCTCAAAAACCGTGAATGGGCTGCTGAGTCTGCTTCTCTATTAGAGTTGCGCATCTCAGTAGGAAGTCCCGCGTACTGCTCTGAGGGATGGTTGCACCACTCACTTGCTCTTTGGACTCCTCCATTATTTGTGCCAGGCTTCATTAGATGTCAGGTGTCTCCAGTTGGACATCCAATATTGGTAACATAGGGATGACATTGGAAAGGTTTGGCTGTTTGGGTGAGTTGCCATCATTTCTGCTCCTTCGGCACTGCACATTGAGGAACTACTCCCTGGGTAGATGACCTTCCTGGCATTGATGTCCCAGCCTCCATATTCCTTACTGGATACCAGGATTGTGGTTGACATGATGTCTACTATGCAATCATGTTGCTGGCAGACACCTCCCAGTCACGATACATGTATCACCTTCAATTGTTAAATACTCACACTGTCAAGTGGCTTTCTCACCCACTCTGATGGTGCGTAACCAGGTAACTTATCCTCTTCCTCACTGCTGCTAGGACCTACCCATATCACCCTGACAAACCCATCCACGGTATCCTCGTCAGAAGGGAGGTGTCCTCTTGTCAGCTCAGGTAGTTCCTCCACTTGCCGACAGCTGCCAGGAAGGTACACAGAAATGTACCAGTAAAGCACAGGACTGTTCAGATCTGACATTGCTGAAGGACGGTGGCTGTGAGTGAATATCCGCAAGAGTTTTAAGCCTCTCTCCACTGTATGAAGAGCTTCAGATGTAATGGGACCGGCTGGATGACAGTATGCTATTTGAGAGCAGCTCACTCACAATTTTTATCCTTTCCAGGTCCTTCCAGTACTCCTTCCCGTCCAGTCCCCACCTAATATCATTCGACAGTGTTGATGTGCTTTTAAATCCACCTTCAGCAATATCTTGCATCTGTGAACCTGCATCCAGACCCACTCTGGGCTTCTCTGTGAGTGTATTTGCCAAGGCTCGCCAGTACGTGATTGAGGATGGATGCTGAGAGTGGGCGAAAGGAGCCATTTCCATTTCCACCCATTAGCGCAAATGTCAAGTTCAAAATATGGCCACAGCCTTCACTGATTTTCCAAAGTGTACAGCTTATTGATGATATTTGTGAATTGGCCCTCAGATAAAGCCCTGATATTCACTGACCTGCTTTTAAGGGTTTCTCAGCAATCATAAAGTACTCAAAAAATTAGTTTAACTTACCTTAAGATAGACCAGGAACGGTTAATTCTTTCAATCTGTTAATTCGTTTAAAAATGCACTAACATTTCTGATTGGATTAGTTGGTTATTTTTCTAAACATTTTTCTTGCCATTTCACTACCTGAACATCTTCAAATTGAGCACAAGTGTAGACTGTTAACTATTTTGCAATATATCGGTGTTGCATATATGTTTCCAGTTTTTCTAAAGTCTTGGTGATGCAAGAACAAAGATTACTTTAGTATTGGTTTCAGTCCAGTGCTCACTCTGATCCTGGGTTTGTCATTATAGACTGTGTTGAGCAAGGTCCACTATTATGGAACATTTCATTGCAGTACTGGTGCCTCCTTGTCTAGATTACACTTCAGATTGACATCTTGCATCACCTGCAGGTAATAATTAGATTAGTAAAGCAAAATGCAAAGGAACTTTTTTTCCAAATATTCCAAAACAGCTACACAAGGGCTTTGAAAGAGGGTCAAGATTCTGTCCATTCTTAAAGTACATGCGGCAGCCATTTTGTGCACAGCAAAGTCCCACTGGTAGCAAAGAAACAAATGATCAGTTTATCTGTTAGTTGAGGAATGAATACCAGGAGAACTCTCTTGCACTTCTTTGAACGTTGCCCTGGCATCTTTTGCCAGGGGCAAAAGCATTCTAGATTAATGCCTCATTGAAAAGCTGGTGTGTCACTCCTCCAGTCTGAGGAAGGACATTCTTGCTATTGAGGGAGTCCAGCAAAGATTCACCAGACTGATTCCTGGGATGGCAGGACTGACATATTAAGAACGAGTGGATCGACTAGGCTTGTACTCACTAGAATTTTGAAGAATGGGGTGAGGGGGTCTCATAGAAACATATAAAATCCTGATGGGGCTGGATGTGGGAAGAATGTACCCGATATTGGGGATGTCCCAGAGCTAGGAGTCACAGCCTAAGAATAAGGGGTAAGCTGTTCCAGACTGAGATGAGGAAGAATTTCTTCATTCAGAGAGTTGTGAGCCTGTGGAATTCTGTCCCACAGAATTCATTAGTTAGATTCAAGAAGGGGCTGGACATGGTCCTTACAGCTAAAGGGATAAAGAGGTATGGAGAGAAAGTGGGAGTGGGATACTGAGATTGCATGATCAGCCATGATCGCATTGAGTGGAGGTGCTGGCTCAAAGGGCCAAACGGCCTCTCCTGCACTGATTTTCTATGTTTCTTGGTTACTGCACTGTGCTGCCAGTCTGGAGTATGTGCTAATGTATGTGGAGTGAGACTTAAATCCATATATAATCTTCCTATTCAGGCAAGTGTACTTACACTGTATCATGATTAATTGGGATGGGTCACAACCTTACTGATTGGTACTAGAAGGTGAGAAGATTGATCAAACCTTGAGAAAATTTTCACTTTTAAAAAAAAAGACGTCTGTCACAGAGTGAACTACTGAGGGCATCACACAAAGAAACTGACGTGCAAAGACCTCTTTCCTGCTCCCAGTTCCCATGGGCTTATGTTGGAAACCTTCTCCCAATGGATGTTCAGCCTAAATCTCTCCACACATTATAAATGTTCTGTCTCAGAAATGGTGGATTTGCAAAGGTAAATTCCATATTCCCAATTTATCCAAGGAATGCTTGTGATGGACAGCATCCAGTTTTCCAATTATTGACTAGCAGCTATCATTTTCACTCAAGGGAAAGTTCATTGAAATTCAGTAAATGAAGCAGGTATCAACTTCATCAAGATTGGCAGCGTAGGACTAACATATGGGAAGATCCCCACTCCCATTAGCTCGTGAAGATAATTAGGTTACTTACAGCGTGGAAACAGGCCCTTCGGCCCAACAAGTCCACACTGACCAGCCGAAGCGCAACCCACCCATACCCCTACATTCACCCCTTATCTAACACTATGGGCAATTTAGCATAGCCAATTCACCTGACCTGCACATCTTTGGACTGTGGGAGGAAACCGGAGTACCCGGAGGAAACCCACACAGACACGGGGAGAATATGCAAATGCCACACAATCTGTCGCCTGAGTCGGGAATTGAACCCGGGTCTCTAGCACTATGAGGCAGCAATGCCAACCACTGTGCCACCATGCCACCCACTAATCTGACAAGCAGATAATCTGACAAGAATTTATAAGACGCTTCAAGATTTGGGGTCTCAAGAAACAAAAGGCAGTAAAGATAATGAATGAAAAACATACCTGCAAATCTGTAGTGTTACTATATATTTCTCTCAGGTATTGTCTCATTTCTGGAGTGGGGCGCTAAAGGTGACATGAAGAGCTGTTAACATTTCCGTGAAAATGCAATCTGAAATTCTCTGTGTGAAGCTGTTTAGGAGATCAGGAATCAATTCCCAATGTGATTTTGACCCCAAGGAGTAATTGTAGTCTGGGAATCATAGAATCCCTACAGTGTGAAAACAGACACAGAGAGAATGTGCAAGCGCCACACAGACAATCATGCGAGGCTGGAATCAAACCCGGGTCCTTGGCGCTATGAGGCAGCAGTGCTAATCACTGAGCCACCATGCTGTCAAGTTACAAAGGAAAAACTCTTCCCTCTGTTGCAAAGACAGTTTAGTGATTTTTATGTTCACATAAAAATATAGACTCCATAATCCAACATTTTCACATATGCTTGAAACATTTGCGGGGCCACAGAGAATGAGCAGGCAAGTAAGATTAATTGAAACGAATAACCTCCTTCTGTGTTATCAGATGTTTGTGAGTTTAATTTGGTTAAACCATCAATATCATGGGGTAAAGTCAACTCAGTACATTGCTTTGGACCAGAAGATTGGAGATCTAATATTACATAAAGGAGGGTCAAACACAGGTCGAGTTGTATCCTGGATTCTAAACTCTATCAAGTCGTGCTTGCCTGATACCACTTGTTCACTCACATTGGATTTCACTCCCCTTAATACTTCACTCTAAAATTCTCAAGCTTCATTTAAATCTTTCATGATCTTGTCCTTTTCAAAAACTGTAATTCCCTCTTTCATTCCTACAGCTCTTCTTCCAGAAATACACTCCCTTCCTTCACTCTTGGTTGATGTGCCTTTAGCTAATGAGACCTCTTGTTCTGGACATCTCCTCCTAAATCACTCCATCTTTTGCTTTAACATTTGAGATCCCTATAAAAGCCTCTGTTTTACCAACACCTAATGCCTCCTTCTTTTGCTCGCCATTCACCTATGGTCTGATTATCCTCTTTGAAGCACATTTGGATGTACCTCATTGTTAAAGGTGCTTTGTGGCTTTTAAAAGCCATAATATTATGTGAATCTGAACTGTAAAAGGATAGGTTTCATCAGATTTCTAATTTAAGCAATGATTTCTAATCTAATACCTCAGAACATCCCAATTGATGTTACAAGTAAAAACTAGGAAATAATCAAATCTCCATTCATCAGGGTGACCTTGAGAGGGCAAGGCAATGTTCAAGTAGAATTCTGTTACCATTTAGGGGATTTTTATCAAATTTTCCACCTTAGATCAGCTTGCAGCAGTAACAGAAATTAGCACAGGTTCAACTACAGCTCAGTGGCATTTTCAGTTACATTGAAGAATAATTAAGTGAGACATTGTTTTTGCTAATTATATTTTTGTGTAAATAAATGTTGATTTGTAAACTTTTGAAAGGTTCATTTGCATTGTTTACATGTGGCATTCCAATATGTACAGACATGCACGCACGCATACAGAAGCGTAATTACAACACTCACACTGACATTGACAAAAAACTACCCACAGACAGATTCTCTTTAGATAGTAGAAATTAAGAAAGAGAATGGACAGGAAAAAACAAAGTAGAAGTCAAGATCTGTGGAGATATGATTAATGATCATTTTCAGCAGTGTAGCAGTAGGGACAATTGCCACCCATAATTGCAGTCCTATATTAGGAGCTGATGTGTGGACTCTTCTCAACATCTATTGGAATAAAATTAAGAAGAACTTTGTTTTCTGCACTTATTACTGCATTTGACACAATGATCTGAAAAATGCCCCGAATGTGGAGGACAAGGAAAGCCCATAGCACCCCATAGATGTTTCACAGGTTCAAGATCAGAGAGTTTATTTATATTTTATTAAACAATTCAATTTACAAAACAATTAACATTTACAGCTATATACAGAGAAACAGAAATTTTACAAGGGAGAGGAATGGCAAAGCCAGGCCCCAAACCCTTGCTGTTCAACTGGTTTTCAGGGAAATGAGGACAAACCTCAAATCCCAGTTTCAATCAGACAGTTTATTAAATGCGTCCCCTTCCAGCTGGAAATGATTAACTAATCTCCCCTCTCACTTTGATCATCCAGTCTGTCATTATACCAGAGGCCTTTTGTACATTTTTCACCTTTAGAAGGTTTAAGAAATCTTAGCACAGGAACAATTTCACAGAGCCTCCCTTCCCAAGCGATTTTTAAAAAAAAAATTGTTGATTGTCTCTTCCACTGGTGGGAAAGAGCAGTACATTTTGGTTACAAAGTCACTGTACTCAGCTGATGAGACAAAAGAGCAGAGGTAGCCCATTGAGTCTGCTTGACAATTAGAAAGTTTGATGAGGTAATATTGAAGTACAATTTTAATGTGTCTTCCATTTATTGGTTGGGGTTCCTTCAGACCATTCTGAGATTCCCTGCTTGATATTCATGCAAGTAAAACACATGTTCTGTTGTCAATTCAAAGTAATTTGAGAGGTGTGTTGGGAGATTATTACTGAAAAATCAGTCGTTCTTAATATTGGTAATTCATGTTTATATTGATGCACTGTGTAAAAGATGGAGGACATAGAACTGTTTGGACATTTTCCAGACTGAAAAGAGATTTTGCCACATGGTTTCTTGGAAATGAAGGAACAGCGAAGAAGGTTACCTCAGAGTACAACAGGACTTTGATCAGATGGGCCAATTAGCCGAGGTGTGGCAGATGGAGTTTAATTTAGAAAAGTGTGAGGTGCTACATTTTGAAAAGGCAAATCAGGCCAGGATCTATACACTTAATTGTAAGGTCCTGGGGAGTGTTGCTGAACAAAAAGACCTTGGAGTGCAGGTTCATAGTTCCTTGAAAGTGGAGTTGCAGCTAGATAGGATAGTGAAAGCAGGAAATTATAGACCAGTTAGTCTGACCTCAGTGGTGGGAAAGATGCTGGGGTCTATTATAAAGGATGAAATTACAACACATCTGGATAGTAGTAACAGGATAGGTCAGAGTCAGCATGGATTTATAAAGGGGAAATCATGCTTGACTAATCTACTGGAATTTTTTGAGGATGTAACTCTGAAGATGGACGAGGGAGATCCAGTAGATGTAGTGTACCTGGACTTTCAGAAAGCTTTTGATAAAGTCTCACATAGGAGGATAGTGAGCAAAATTAGGGTGCATGGTATTGGGGGCAAAGTACTAACTTGGATTGAAAGTTGGTTGGCTGACAGGAAACAAAGAGTAGTGATAAACTGCTCCATTTCGGAATGGCAGGCAGTGACCAGTGGGGTACCGCAGGGATCAATTCTGGGACTGCAGCTTATTACAACATATATTAATGATATAGAAGATGGTATTAGTAATAACATTAGCAAATTTGCTAATGATACTAAGCTGGGTGGCAGGGTGAAATGTGAGGAGGATGTTAGGAGATTACAGGGTGACCTGGACAGGTTAGGTGAGTGGTCAGATGCATGGCAGATGCAGTTTAATGTGGATAAATGTATGGTTATCCACTTTGGTGGCAAGAACAGGAAGGCAGATTACTACCTAACTGGAATTAATTTAGGTAAAGGGGCAGTACAAAGAGATTTGGGTGTTCTTGTACACCAGTCAATGAAGGTAAGCATGCAGGTACAGCAGGTAGTGAAGAAGGCTAACAGCATGCTGGCCTTCATAACAAGAGGGATTGAGTATAGAAGCAAAGAGGTTTTTCTGCAGCTGTACAGGGCCCTGGTGAGACCACACCTCGAGTACTGTGTGCGGTTCTAGTCTCCAGATTTGAGGAAAGACATTCTGGCTATTGAGGGAGTGCAGCGTAGGTTCACGAGGTCAATTCCTGGAATGGCGGGACTACCTTACGCTGAAAGACTGGAGTGACTGGGCTTGTATACCCTTGAGTTTAGAAGACTGAGAGGGGATCTGATTGAGACATATAAGATTATTAAAGGTTTGGATACTTTGGAGGCAGGAAACATGTTTCCGCTGATGGGTGAGTGCTGAACCAGAGGACACAGCTTAAAAATACGGGGTAGACCATTTAGGACAGAAATGAGGAGATACTTTTTCACCCAGAGAGTGGTGGCTGTGTGGAATGCTGTGCCCCAGAGGGCAGTGGTGGCCCAGTCTCTGGATTCATTTAAGAAAGAGTTGGATAGAGCTCGCAAGGATAGTGGAATCAAGGGTTATGGAGATAAGGCAGGAATAGGATACTGATTGAGGATGATCAGCCATGATCATATTGAATGATGGTGCAGGCTCAAAGGGCAGAATGGCCTACTCCTGCACCTATTGTCTATTGAAGAAGACATTTGGTATGCTTTCCTTTATTGGTCAGAACATTGAGTATAGGGATTTGAGGTCATGTTGCAGATGTACAAGACATTGGTTAGGTTACTTTTGGAATATTGCGTGCAATTCTGCTCTCCTTCCTATAGGAAGGATGTTGTGAAACTTGAAAGGGTTTGGAAAAGATTTACAAGGATGTTGCCAGGGTTGGACAATTTGAGCTACATGGAGAGGCTAAATAGGCTGGGGCTGTTTTCCCTGGAGCATTGGAGGCTGAGGGGTACCTTTATGGAGGTTTATAAAATCATGAGGGGCGTGGACAGTATATAGACATGGACTTTTCCCTGGGGGAGTCCAGAACTAGAGGGCACATGTTTAGGGTGAGAGGGAAAAAATTTAAAAGAGACGTAAGGGGCAACTGTTTCACACAAAGGGTAATGTATGTATGGAATGAGCTGCCAGAGGAAGTGGTGAATGCTGGTCCAATTACAACATTTAAAAGGCATCTATCTGAATGGGTATATGAATAGGAAAGGTTTAGAGGGATATGGGCCAAATGCTGGCAAATGGGACTAAGCTAATTTAGAATATTTGGTTGGCATGAACATGTTGGACTGAAGGGTCTGTTTCCATACTGTATCTCTCTATGACTCTAAGTGAATAATTTAGTGTGTGCTACGATTTGACTTTCTGTCTATAATAACTCAAATCACTTTGAAAAACAAGATGAGCAATGCTTTTAAAGAGGTAAGAGATAGAGTTTACAACCGTTAACTGCTGGAAAACCTATCTTTGGAAACTAAAATGGGGGCCTCTGTTCTTAAGTTGCCTGGCAAACCTTTGTGGACATTAATTCTACTTTCACAGTACTGGGAAGAGTGGTAAACGGTCACCATTACAAAGAAGCAGAGTGGAAGAAATGAACTGCAGTGTATGCTTTCAGCTGGAGAGGGACTTGCAGTAAGTGGTGTGACAATACTGTAACTTTAAGAGTTGTGTTTTGTCCTGGTTTCTTTTAGATAGAGTCTGGGGGATGGGTGACAAGTAGTCTATGAGAAGACAAACAACTTGTGAGGCCTTTTTAAAAAAGTCTGAACAATAGAAGTGGCCTGAGTGGGTGTGGTCAAGCTGTCACACATCCAGGATTTGTAGTTATCTTTCAGCAATTGTGGCTGGAGTCTCACCAGGGCCTGGACAGCAGTGAATCTCTCCCAGCTGCTACATTCTGTCTCTCTCGTTTTCTGAGTTTTCTCTCAGAATTGTCTTTTTAATACTCCTTCCTCCTGGATTGGAGAAATGCATGTAAGGAAATCTGTTTTCTGATTTTGCTTTTTGCCATGGGGTGTGCTTATGGGATGTTACTATATTGGAACAGTTAAGTAGTAATAGTTGTTCTAGTATTCCGTTACATTTTCCAATAGAGTTGTTATCCTAAATTCTACTTTTCTTTGTTATATTATAATTATAGAGGAACCTCGATTATCCAAACGTCGATTATCCGAATTTCTGAGCAAGATCGCAAGGTCTTGATGCTTGGCTAAACAGTGTTACCCAGCATTCGATGAACCAAACAAAAATACCTCCCGCCCATGTCATTTGGATAATCGAGATTCCTCTGTATAGAGTTTGAACAAACTGAGTTTTGTTTAATGTCAAGTAGCTTGACCGATCGAATTGCATCTGGAACCCAGTAACTTACATTTACCTTTAAAATGAGAGAAAAATTAGGGTCTAGACTACCTTCTTAAAGTATTATGGATGGGGTCTGTTTGGTCCATAACAGTGGGGAAGGATCCAATAGTTGTGGTCCATGTAGACACATAATTAGAACTAGGAAAGAGATTCTGCAAAGCCAGTATGTGGAATAAGGCATCAAATTAAGGAGCAGAACTTCATAAGTGATAAGATGGAAAGCTGTTTAACACACCAAATGAAATGTGAAAATATAGATATTTGGCATTCTAAATAACACAGCACACCTACTGGTCTAGGAACAGAAACCTTATCTGCGGACATTAACATTAAAAAAATATTCAGCCAAATTCATTCTTGAACAAAAGGAATAGATGTGAAATATTCTAGGTGATTATCAGCTTCATGTCCTGGAAGGTGCATCCAGGTCACACAAACCATGTAGTTGTCACTAGGACCTTTTCAGTATCAGTTCACTCAAGAGATGTCTGGAATAAATCTTCCAGAAACCTCTCAGGAGAATTGCTGCATCTGCTGTTCCAGCTCTCACACTGCAATCTCAATAAGGTTTCTCCATAGGATGAGAAAGAATGAGTTGTGTGGGCTTCTCTCTGAATAACAAAAGAACCCAAACTCCTGACAGCCATGAACCCAGATATGTGATTTCTCTGTAAACATGTTCAAGCAGTACCATTCCCTAAAGGATTTTGGCTGTTCACTTAATTTAACTGTTGTTTCCAGTAAGTTAATTTTTAAAATGTGTGAAATGTCCTTCCAGTACCTTTCTTTTCAAGTAACAAATCCAAGTATTTCCTAGTCATTCAAATGGACCAATTTTCACAATTATTTACATATGAAGCCTCAAGAAGATATTAATAATATTTGTTGAAGATAGTAATCTTTAACCTGACTCAGGCCTGTACCCAGAGCACTGCCCTCTGCTGACTCTAAACTCCAACAGCCAGAATTCCTTATTTCAGGAATATTACCGTGCATTGTTAATGCATTATTGATTTGTGCTACCCATTCCAGTATTGTTCCAACTTGGAACATGGCAGACCTTGGAGTAATGTATTGTCAGAAGCAGGGAAGAGCACTGTGTGTTTGTAGGTGTCACTGGACAAGACAGATGGGGCAGTACGATTGTGTGAGAAATGGTGGTGTTATTTTGAAGAAGTGTCTCACTGAGTTACTGGTACTTCTGCTTCTAAAAGTATTGACTTAGCACAGCTACACTGCGGAATGTTTGGCTCTGTTGTTTTTTTCCACTTTATTGCAAAAAAACTCAAGGGGAACTAGGCTTTTCTCTTCCAGTTTCCTCACCGTTAAAAAAAAACAACATCCTAGTATTAATGAACCTATTTTGGGTGAGAGTTTTACTTTTGTTTTCAGCATAAGAGTTTAAATAAAACACAAGTCAATCAGTAGCAATCCCATGAAGCTCAGTCAGTCTTGTGTTGACAAAGCTGAATGGAAGGAGTTAAAAATTTCAAAATTGAGCGGAACTGTGGTTTTTAACTAAATGTCAGCTGCTTTATTTCTACAGAAGTAATCATTCTTTTTACAGATAGGATTGAAAATCAGTAAAGCACTTCAAGTGACATTTTAAAATGTTATCATGGGGAAATTAATGGCAAACTTTACAAAATAAATTCCCCTAACATTTATACAGAAGGGGGGAGCTACTTTGGGTGGATTTTTCTGTGCCTTGTGGACAGCAGTGTACATTATAGACAAACACAGCAAAAATGAAAAAGATCAGGATTTCAAGGTTGAAAGCATTTTTTCCAATCTTCCCTTTAATATTTAAACAAAGTGTTCAGAATCTTTGCTTAGGTCTGCCTTATTTCCATGCATTTGCGTATCACTAATGACCCAACATACCTTGGGGTAGCACAGCTTCTGTATGGCAGCAGTTCCTGACCTAAGATCTGAGTGAAACTGAATCAACGTTTTGAGTCTGGTATGACTCTTCTTCAGAATGTTAACTCTGTTTCTCTCTCCACAGATGCTGCCAAGCCTGGTGAGTTTCTCCAGTATTCTCTGTGTTTGTTTCAGGGATTCCCAGCACCTGCAGTATTTTGCCTTTATATGGAAGTCTGAGCAGTTACCTGCTCACAGTAGATTAGATTAGATTACTTAGTGTGGAAACAGGCCCTTCGGCCCAACAAGTCCACACCAACCCGCCGAAGCGCAGCCCACCCGTACCCTTACATTTACCCCTTACCTAACACGACGGGCAATTTAGCACAGCCAATTCACCTGACCCGCACATCTTTGGACTGTGGGAGGAAACCGGAGCACCCGGAGGAAACCCACACAGACACGGGGAGAATGTGCGAACCCCGCACAGTCAGTTCATGTGTCAAGACTAGACTGGTGCTGGAAAAGCTTCTGCGGGTCTTTTTCAACCCTACCTTTATCGCAGCACCTCTGCATGCTCCATGGGCACTGTCCTCCTCCACCCATTCAAGTTGGCATCAATAGGCCACCAGTCTTACCACATCATGCCTGCTCTTTGTACAACTCTCACACCACATCAGTCCTTCAGGACTTCATTATGAATGCATGGAGACCTAGGAGTTGTGTCCCTCTGCCAGCTTGCTTTACATGCAGGGACACACATCTACCTCATGCATCTACACAGGCTGCGTTTTTAAAAAATTAATTCATGGGCATTGCTGGCTGGGCCAATGTTTATTGACCATCCCTAGTTGCCCTTGAGAAGGTGGTAGTGAGCTGTCTTCTTGAACCACTGCAGTCCATGTGCTGACCCTTAGAGATGCTGCAACTGAGTATTGGTGGCGGAGGGGGTGGATGCTTGTGAATGCAGTGCCAGTCAAGTGGGCTGCTTTGTCCTGGATGGTGTCTAGCTTCTTGAGTGTTTCTGGAGCTGCACCCATCAGGCCAAGTGTGGAATATTCCATCACACTCCTGACTTGTGCCTTTTAGACGGTGGACAGGCTTTGGGGAGATAGGAGGAGGAATCATTTGTGGACATTTCCACTTCTGACCTAATGAAAGAAGGAAGTCATTGTTGAAGCAACTGAAAATGGTTGGATCTAGGACACCTCTGATGAACTCCTTCAGAGATGTTTGATGTCCAACAAACAAGGCCATCTTGCTACTTGCCAGTTATGACTCCAACCAGTGGAGAGTTTTCCCTTGATCTCCACTTGACTCCAGTTTTGCTTGGGACTTATCGTCACACTCGGTCAAATGCTGCCCTATTGTCAAGAACAGTCACTTTCATGTCACCTTTGTCATTCAATTAATTTGTCCACGTTATTTTAACCAAACCCAAAATTAGGTCAGGAGTTGAATGGCATGTGGAGGATAGTGGGCAAGTGTAGGTTAGGTGGGCTTGGATCTGCACAACATCGAGGGCCAAAGGGCCTGTACTGCGCTGTATTTTTCTATGTTCTATGAGAATCTTAATCAAAGCATTGGGGAGCAGGTTATTGCTGAGCAAGTGCTGCCTGCTCGTATTGTTCATGAAGCCTTCCCTTACTGTACTCCATATCCCATTGGAATGATGTAATTGCTCGGGTTGCATCTGTTTTGCTTTTACTGTCTAGGACATAATTGTGTAGGACACATGAAAATGTTAGGCAAAAGTGAGGACTGCAGATGTCGGAGATCAGAGTCAAGATTAGAGTGGTGCTGGAAAAGCACAGCAGATCAGCATGGTCATTCCTGATGAATAGCTTTTGCCGAAACGTCAATTCTCCTGATCCTGCCTGACCTGCTGTGCTTTTCCAGCACCACTCTAGTCTTGACACATGAAAATGTTGTTGATGTAATACAGCCGTGGGGACAAAGTGTGATTGTAGTGGATATGACAGCAGTCAGAGGTGCTGCAGGAGGTGGCAAGGTGTCCCAGCGAGTGAGTAGAAAGCACAGAGGACAGGAATGGTTAGTTATTTTGGGACTTAAAACATTTGAAACATTTTATTTTACTGAGAATTGCTCTCTACGAGCCTTAGTGAGAGGCGTGTGCAGTGGCCGAGTTAGAGGCAATGGTGTCCCTATGAGTATCAGGTGGAGGAGGGTAGGTGGTGGCACACCCTTGCAAAGCACAGATCATTGACCTTCTCTATACTTGGCTGGGCACTGCATTTCACCCAGGACCCTGCAATGACCTGGGTTGCCATTTGATGCAGGCTGGCTGAGTCCGGTGATGTGACCCTGTCAGCACAACATAGCACTGTCCCCCTCTCCACAAGTCCATTTGCCGGCCCACCCCCCGTACCTCTTGGTGAACCAAGCAGCTAACTTGAGTTTCTCAGCCATTTCCTTGATGCAGGATCCACTGGGTGTATGGCAGATCCTGGCTAGCAGTATCTGAAGTGTTACAGTGCCGATGGCGTGAGCATTCCAAATTCCCAGCAGCGGCCAGCAATGCTACCTCCTGCATGATTCCACAAGATGGTTGCTGTAGAAGGCTGGTGGCATCGTTAATAAATTGAAGGGTGGGAGATTGGATCAAAAATGTTGCATGAGCCATGGCAGATTGTGCACCATGAATCTCAACTGAGAAACAACTCTGTGTATGAAAGAATTTGGAAAATTCAACCCTTCAAGATGAAACTATTGGAATGGGGCTTAAAGGAAACGGGAAGTGCAAGGAATTTTCAGCAAATCAGTAGAATTTGAGCAGAGAGAATGAGAGGTTGGGCTGTGTTTCGTCCCGAGAACTGATATTTCCACCACCATCATATATTGGACCTTATTTACATTGGGCCACTTGTACCATGATGCCTGTTGGGCCTCTCCTCAGCAGCTTGCTGGTAAAGGCCACTGGAACTTCAGGTCAAAAGTCCATTGTCAAGTATGTCCCAGGAGAGAGTGAGTAAACTTTCAGGAGGGACGAGTGGTAAATGTCGAGGTTGTGACCAGGATTGCCCTTCCCAGCTACACCATAACTTGCTAGTGGTGGCCTGCACGAGTCCCTTTGGGGACCTCCGGTTAGGCTACACACAGACTTGATTTACCTGAGCCATCTTGACAAGCTAATACAGAAGGGAAAAAGTGGGCTTCATGCTTTCGCATATTAATGTCCTAACCACCATTTTAGGCCTGGGTGGGAGGTTTTGCTTTTGGTACTTCTATGAATTTTGCTGGCAGCACCCATTTGATTCAGAATTTGCTTTCCTTCCGCTATATTTGATATTTTGCACTACTTTGCATCCTGTAAAACATTTACACAGCATCACCAAATGGTCACTTCTCTGCTTCAAGTTGGACCCTGCTCTCCTTTTGAACTTACCCAATACAGGGTCTGCCCTTGTCTGTTCCCTCCACAGATGTCACCTGGCTTGTTGAACTTTTCCAGTGTTTTGCTTATCTCTCAATAAATCCCTTTGAAATTCCTTTCAAGTCTTTTTCTTTGGATTGAAAGCAAATTAATCATTAGTGGCACACAAGTGTATTGTGAAGTAAATAGAAAAAGTTCTGCACAACATGTAAGATCCACTGTTTTCTTTTTGAAGGTCGTGCTTTGCCACATTACACACTGACTGTATTGGTTAAACAGGAAAGAATATTTAGTGGTCTAAATTACACAGAACCGTATTTGCTTCTGGCTAATCGGAGTGCACATGTTTTGTGCAGCATGTGATGAAAACCACAGTATTGCTACATTTCCCGTGATGCAAGTTCTGTGGTTTTAGACAAGCTTCTGCTTGTTCCTTCTGACATCCTGAGTGTCAAACTGTGATAAAAAAAAGCCCGATCTCAGTGTGAGCACAGCCACACACAGAGAATAGAGTGAGGGAGAGCAGGGGGTGAGAGAGAGATTGTTTTTTTCTTAATTTAGGTCACTAATAGAAATGTACACTGTTCACTTCCATATGTACGTTGTTTCATTCACCCATCCATACATTATCTGTAGTCAAGACTGGTTGGCAATGCAGCTGCTGTTCCTTGAAGGTTATAAAAGAATAAGTTAGATTTTTTTTAATGACAATTCACCAAATTTATTCATGGCTATCCTTTTGCTGTCAGACTACTGCTTATTGAATTTACTTTCATAACTTGCCTTGCTGAGAATTAAACACTAGGTCTTCTCTTTCAGTCAAGAATCCTAAGCTCAAAGTGACAGTCCTGAGCAACATGGAAATCTACATCGAAATAAAACACTACCGTATTCCCAAAGCAAAACACAACTGGTATTTTCTAATCAAAACAGATACCCACGAAACAAAATCCACCTGAACACTTGAAACTGAGATTCTACTGTAACCCTGAAACCAGGTGCCAACCTACACCCAAAGAAAATACGACTGTACTCTTTGACCAAAGCATTACTAATCCCACTGTTCCTTCTGAATATTTGTCGTTGTGCCCAGCTTATTGACTAATGTATTTCAGCCCTTTAAATATTTATACACAGCCACAAACACATGGGAAGTTAAAGGGGGTGAATTATGTCCTGGAGTTAAGTTGGAGTTTTCAGGTTGCTGCACAGTCACTTGGCTGAGAGGAAACATTGCACAATCTCCAAACATTGCATTTCCACACTTCTAACCAAAATACTGTCACTTGCCCCAAGTAAAACTCCACCGTAGCCTTAAATAAAATATGACTATATCCCCTCCCCAAAGCACTGCTGTAACCTGGAAATGAAACATGACCAAATTCATGAAATAGTACTTACTGTACCATCTAAACAAGATACTGTATCTCTGAAGTAAATAGTGCTGTACCCACAATACAAATCCCCACGTACTCGTCAATCCAAAACACTACTAAAACACTTAAGCATATGACTGTCAAAGCAATTGATTTTTTCCTCCCCTAACCAAAGCACTCTGTACTATTTAAATAAAACACCAATGCACCCTTCAATCAAAACACTACCAAAGACCCTAATCAAAAAAATTACAATTCTCCCCAAGCAAATCAGTTCTGAAAACACCATTGTATCCTTTAATAACATTTTTGTCAAACTTCCCCAAAGAAAAATCAACCATAGCACTTCAGCAAAACAGTACTCAACCCTAATCAAAATATTAACGAATCTCCTAACCAAAGTAGCATAAATGCCTATCAAAAACTACATGTCCTCTAATCAATATAATACCAGGCTCTTTAATCAAATGATCTCTGGACCATCTAACCAGCAGCACATATAAAAACTGCTGTGGAAGTGTACTGCTGTACATATCTAGGACTCTATTTATCTACATGGTATGGATGTATCCTTTAAGCAACACACAACCATAACTATCATCAAAACAGTACTGCACCTTCTTGTGTAACCTAATGAATATTATTGATAAAATAAAATAAAACACTCTGTAATCCCCAAAATAAAACGTACAATAAGGGATAAAGTCAAACTCCAATGTTTGTTTGTTTCCTTGATATGTTACTGTACAGAACCAAACTGCGTTTGTGAACTTATAGATATTTTTATGAATAAAGTATATTTTGAAATTAAACAATTATACCATAAACAAAGCATGCTATGCCCTCGAACCAAAACACTATCACAAGTCCCAGGAATGGGATGGGTCTGGGTGGGATGCTCTTTGGAAGGTCAGTGGGATTGATGTGTCAAATAGCCTGCTTCTACAGTGTGGGGATTTTATGAAAAAACACCACTGGGATGTTGTCTAAACAAAATAATCTTAAAATTATCTGAACAGTGCATTAGAGAATTGCCCAAGCAAAATACTACCAACTATATGAAAAATACAAGGTCAAATGCCACAGTCAAAACACTCGCATCCATGAAACTACATTTTATGAAATCTGCTAACAAAACATGACTGTACTACAAGAACAAAATACTAGCATACAATTTAAGGGAAACCATGCTGTACCCCCACATAGAAACATTACTATAATCCCATAATGAAAACAAAGATAATCTTGTAACAAAATACAACCATGTCCTCTAATGAAACCACCATTATCTCTGAAACCAAAACACTGCTATATCACCTAACCAAATGACTTCTGTAACTGTAAACCCAAATACTGCTGCATTCCTTGCACGCAATACCATGAATCGAAACACTAGCATACCCTCTAAAGAAAATATACCTGTATCCCCAAAACAAAGTATTGTTTATGCTTCCAACAGAACACTACCATATAACTCTGTGGGTTGTTTGCACCAATTTGATCTATGCTAGTTATCCAATTCATCTACACCAATCAGCCCATTCAACAATCTGAGTAACTCTGGCAACATACACTGGAACCTGGAGATATGGATAGTGATGGTGGAAGCTCCAATTTCTGTCCACCACATGACTGCCCAGAAATCTCTTTCACCTTCTTAACACCTGCCATTAGCACATGTTGGAAGGTGAATGCGTTGATACTGAACTTGTTTGGCTGAGTTATAAACACATTCTCTTTTCTGGAATTTGAACCCAAGACTTTGTGGTCAGAGACAGAGCTGCTAGCCACTGTGCTGGAAGACTTTCACTACCATATGACCCAAACAAAACTTCATTAACTCAAAGCAGAACAATTAACATATCCCCTAAACAAAAAGCAACCCTGCTCACTAAAAACAAACCCATCATACCCTTCAACCGAAACACTGTCAAACAGTTGGAAACAAAACAAAATAGACGTACATAAATGATCAATACCTGATTGTTTTCCAAAAGAAAATGCATAAACAAATAAATTGTTAAGGATACCAGAAAAAAAGCAGGTTGAAACGCAACGCTTTGACAGAACATGAAGAGTTTTGATTTACTGTTTTCAAACTTTAGCTGTTCAGGGAAACTCTTCATTTCAAAAGTAGGTAATCTCTTAATCGTGCTTTTACTGTAAGAAGATGCTGGACACTGAGAATACACATCAGCCCCAAAGAATAGGCACAGGATGATTTTTTAATGTAGGTAAGGAGGTGATTGCATGTAATGTGCAACTCCATAAATATTTGCTTGTAAAAGTGTAAAGATTAGCTTTCCAAATTAGAACAATGCTGATGTTTTGGTTAGGTAATCTGGTAATGTTTTGCTTCAAAAACCTTGCAGTATTTTGGACATTTTGATAAGGGGATGCAATGGAATTTAGTTTAGGATACATGATAGTGGTCTTTAGGCATATAGTAGGATGGGCAATAAATGCTGCTTTAAATAGTGATGCATCATCCCGAGAACGAATATAACATAAAAGTGTATGTCTGTCAACATTTCCGCATGTGTGGGAGTCGGTAGATTGTTTTTGGTTGTATGTGTCAGGGTGTTATGTAAATAAATGTTGTCTGTTCTAATTTTAACTCAATTGAAAACTTGTGTCTATTGCTAAAAGTTGTAATGATCAAAAGGCTTAAAACACTCCCGTCAAATGTGCACTTTATTACAAAGAACCAAGTGCTATGGGGAAAGGGAGAATGTTACCCCGTCGCCTCCCTTCCTTCGGTAACAAAAATTACAAATGTTCTTGACTCAATCAATTCAGCTTGTAAATCAGCCTTCACAATTGCTGTGCCCCCTTCTTCAGATATAACACTGTCTATCTGGGATCATCTAGCACGATTTACCAGAATGGAAGTAAGATTAGCTAAATATGACTGTTGATTTTTGAAGCTACTGTTGATTTAAACTTATTGCAAATTACTCTGCTTGAGATTGAAACCAATATACTTAAAAGCCTCATAAGTGTGATTCCAAATTTTAAAATCTACTGATCTTAATAGCAACGCATTAACTCAAACTCCACAGTACTACCCCACAAGAAACTGCGGACATGAATCATGATGATGCCTGATAATTCTCCTTTATGATACCAGTAGAACGTTGCAGAATCTGCTTTCAGTCAAACACAATCTATTTTTAGCTGAATACATCTTACTGAAAGATATTACACTGAGTATCATTCATCTGCTTTGCTATCTGTACTGACTGCCTCTGACTGGTTTCAGATACACTGTTCTCTGAGAAGTACTACACTACAGGAATGCGGCTTTTATGTTGATGACCCATACTTCCATAAGTCTGCTGAAAAAACATAAAAAGATTTTCAAGACTATTTTTCCAGCTGTGTGAAAGTTCACCCTAACATCTGTATCAGCCAGTCATTCTACAAAACTACTAGCAGCTTGTCCTGATTTATTCTTGTAAAGTCCCATCAGCAAAGACCTTTTCATTTTAAGAACAAATCCACCCATGAGGCAAATTTGACTGTCACTTAATCTGGCCGTTTGGATAAAGCACCAAGATTGGTGCCAGGATAAACAAGTGAGACGGGAAAATGAACAAATGCAAGAGTAGTGATTGGATAATTGAGGGGATTGCGAGTGAGAGAAAGAGAGAGAACAGTATGACAGTGGTACAGAAGTCATGAGTAGACAAACACATTAGACTGAGAAGGAGAGTATGAGAGCAGTGAGTAGGTAAACAAATGAGATTGAGAGTGTGCAATGCAAGAGAGGTAAGTTCATAAACGAGTGTCCAACTGGCCCAAACCTGCCAAAACTCAAACATTAGATGTGATTCTGCAATTGGGCAACATTTTCTGAATAACTCTGAGTGTGTGGAGAATCACAGTGATGACCAATCAGGATAGTCTGCCAAGCTCTGCCTGTGAAACATACATATATCAATACATACAACACATTGTCGACAGAAAGGACATGCATATATACTGTACATGTTTCAACTCAATTAACTGAATGAAAGCCATTGTCTGGTTCCATTCTCAGGGTGATACCTTGGCCAATCAAAATCAACTAGCCTTGTTTAAATTAAAACAAAATGTGGCAATTTAAGTTCGGTCACAGCCGAAGCAATGCTTCGACCAATCAGCAATCTCGTCTCAAACAACAGAAGTGTTGTCTAACCCATTCATTTTAATTGTTCCAATGAGTGCAGGATGAAAAGTTTCAACAAAACGAGTTCTTTTTCAGCAAGACTTTAACTTCAGTGCTACTGCACAGTTTAATGTATCAATGAGGAGCGGGTCTAGGCATATTCATTAAAATTCATCATCTAAATAAAGTACTAGCTGGGAACAGAGAGGTTTGTCCCAAAAGCAGTGTAGAGCATCTGTGACCCATTGTTCTCCATCCTTGAGCCATCAAGACACTTTGGTTGACTACATGTAGACGAAGTGTCTCCAGCTGCTTCAGTTGGAGTTCTGGGCAGCTGGACTCACTGTGGAGCATCGGGCAGGATGAGAGTTTCCTGGATCATCTGTTCTGGGAGGAAGCATCGCCTCTCCTAAGGCAGTAGGATGTGGGTGGCCACCCACAGGAGAAGGAGAGATGGATAGTGCAGGACTCTTCAGGGGATGTGTCACACTCAAAGATATGCTCAGTATTAGAGACTTTGTATTAGATGCTCACCGTGTGGTGAACTGATGGGAGCTACAGGCATGAACGGGAAGGTGGCGTACCTGCTATTACTGAGACATGGCTGAGGAGTGGAAGCTCAACAAAGAAGGATCTCATTCTCATCCAAAATCTCAAGAAAGCATTGGATAGGGAAGAAACCTTGTAGAACTGGTGATAACCTGGGTCTGTGATTCCGTTGCCTGATTAGGGAAACATTCAGTTAGTGGATTCCTGTCCAAAGGAAAGAGGGATATTGTGACATCTTATATCATACACGGTGACATGTAATACAATGAAGCAGAGGCTACATGGCTTCATGAAGGAGAAACCATCCTTCAAAATTTATTCAATTTCTCTGACAAGATACCAAAGCAAAATAGATAAAGGGAAAGCAGTGGATGATTTGGATTTTCAGAAAGTGTTGGTCAGGCGCCATCTGCTAGGCCACTCAGTAAAATAACTCCACATGATGTTGGAGGGAGGATATCAGCATGATGGAGGATTGGCTAATTAATAGCAAGTAGTGATAAGGGAGGCATTTTCAGGACGGTAACCGACAACTTGTGGATTGCCATTGGGCTCAGTACTGGGGGCACAATTATTTAGACCGTAAGACATGGGAGCAGAATGAGGCCAATTGGCCCATCAAGTATGCTCTGCCATTAGATGGTGGCCGATATGCTTCTCACAGCAGTCCCCTGTCTTCTCTCCTTAACTCTTGATCCCTTTACCAATCAAGAACATAGCTATCTCTCAATAATGGCCTCCACAGCCAACCGTGGGAATGGTATCACAGATTTATCATCTTCTTGCCGAAGAAATTCCTCGCTATCTCTGTTTTCTAAAAGATTGTCCCTTCCCTCTGAGGCTGAGGCTATGCCTTCGGGTCCTTATCTCTTCTTCTAGTTGAAACCTGGAGTCATAGAGTAATAGAGCATGAAAACAGGCCCTTCAGCCCACACTGGTTCATGCTGACCATGGTGCCGACTTAGCTAGTTCCAATTGCCCATGTTTGGTCCATATCCCTCTCAGCCCTTCTCATCCATATACCTATCCAAATGTGTTTTAAATGTTGCTATTGTACCTGCCTCAACCACTATCTAGCAGCCCATTTCACATACACACCACTCTGCGCAAAGAAGTTGCCCTCAGGTCCTTCTTAAATCTTTCCCCTCTCACCTTAAACCTAAACTCTCTAATTTTCAATTCCCCATCCCTGGGAAAAAGAAATTATATGTGTTCATCCTATCCTATTGTGGGCGGCACAGTGGCACAATGGTTAGCACTGCTGCCTCACAGCGCCTGAGACCCGGGTTCAATTCCCGACTCAGGCGACTGACTGTGTGGAGTTTGCACGTTCTCCCCGTGTCTGCGTGGGTTTCCTCCGGGTGCTCCGGTTTCCTCCCACAGTCCAAAGATGTGCGGGTCAGGTGAATTGGCCATGCTAAATTGCCCGTAGTGTTAGGTAAGGGGTATATGTAGGGGTATGGGTGGGTTGCGCTTCGGCGGGTCGGCGTGGACTTGTTAGGCCGAAGGGCCTGTTTCCACACTGTAAGTAATCTAATCTAATCTATGTCCCTCAAGATTTTGTCCACCTCATTAAGGTCACCCCTCATTTTCCTACATTTCAAGGAATAAAGCCCTATAGGCTGACCTCTCCCTATAACTCAGGCCTACTAGTCCTGGCAACATCCACGTAAATCTATGCACTCTGTCCAGTTTAACCATGTCTTTCCTACAACAGGGTGGTCAAAAATGTGCTCAAGACTCCAAGTGCGGCCTTACCAAGACTTATACAGAACGTCCCAACTCCTATACTCAATGTCTCAACCAATGAAGGCCAGCATGCTAAATGCTTTCTTCACCGCCCTGTCTACCTGTGCAGCCGCTTTCAAAGAACTATGTACTTGTACTCCTCCAAGTCCTCTCAGTATTCTATGTGTTTCAATCAGATTCTCCCTCATCCTTCTAAACCCCACCAAGTACAAACCCAGAATCCTCAACCACTCCTCATACAACAAGCCCTTCATTCCCAAGATCATTCTTGTCATCTTCCTCTGGACCCCCTCCAATGTGAGCACGTCCTTTCTTAGATACAGCGTGCGAAACTGCTCACAGTATTCCAAATCCATTCTGACCAGAGATTTATACAGCCATCCAACTCAACAGTACATCTCTGCTCTTGTATGCTAGCCCTTTCAACATTGCATTTGCCTTCCTAACTGCCAACTGAACCTGCATGTTAACCTTAACAGAAACCTGAACAAGGTTTCCTAAGCCCCTTTGTGCTTCAGCTTTCTGAAACCTTTCCCTGTTTAGAAAATAGCCTACGCCTCTATACTTGCTACCAAAGTGTATAACCTCACATTTTCCCACATTGCATTCTATCTGCCAGTTCTTTGCCCACTCTCCTATCCTGCCCAGATCCTTCTGCAGCCTCCCTGCTTCCTCAAGTCACTCCAAGGTATCTTTGTGTCATCTATAAACTTAGCAACATAGCCCCCAGTTAGTTTGTCAACACTGACACTGCGGAATCCACTAGTCACCAGCTGTTATCCTGAAAAAGACCCTTTTATCCCTGCTCTGCCTTCTGCCAGTCAGCTAATTCTTTATCCATGCCAACTGACTTTGACAGTCTGCTCAGGGATCCATCCTCTCCTTTTCCCACAGGGTCTCGAGGACACTACGTGCTGACCACTTCCTGATGGGCCTGTGATCAAAGGTGTTCTCCTTTGCCAATTTCTCCACGAAGGACAGGTGATACGGAACAGTCCAACTGCTTGGAGCGTTCTGCAGTAATGAGGCCAGTCCCATTCTTCACAACACCAATGTCAATGGGCACCAAGGGCCTCTGCAACCTAGAACTGAAGGAGGAAGTCTCCATGTTACATTATGGAGCAGAAATCCAAGAGTAACTCTCACAAGCCTGTGAACTGCTCTGAGAGCTCTTGTAAAAACTCCCAGACAGTGATGGAAAATCCAGCAGACAAACATGTTGAAGCTTTCAGCCAAGAGACTGTGTTAATGCTCTAACCAATATTAGGTGAACTTTAAAGTCCAGTTCAGAGGTCCATATAGAGTGGCCAAGATGGCGAGAGACTGGTCACTACAATGATATATTCCTCCATATAATGGCCATCCATTTTCCAAATTCTATCAAACTTTGACTCATTGACATTTAATTTGGACCCAACCAGGACAACCAGTACTTGCAACAAATCCGCAGCCTCCAGCAACAGACCTCCCTCTGGATCCTCCGCTCCACGCTTGCAGCCATGTGCCTCTACCTACAGTCCCTGCAGTCAGCCCTGCCCCAGCTCAGGACAACACTCTCCCAGACCTGCAATGGACCTTTGCTGTTCTTCATCCTCAGAAGAATTCATACACTGAACAAATGTTTTTCCTCGCCATATCGAACATCAAAGAAAGTAAGTACAAAAAACTTTCATGTATTCACTCTCACACTCCGGATTCCTCGACCGTTCCTGAACCTTTTCCCGACCTCCGGAACTGCTCGGGCGCCATTGCCCACACAGCCGCTGCAGCCACCACCGCCGGGGCGAACGGTGACATCACTTCTGCCCCCACCGCCACACGGACAACAGCCACCACCGACCATGCAGCCTCCGCGATCGCCGCCCAGACAACCGTCTCCACAATCGCCAGAAAGACCATCGACAACAGATTTGCAGCCATCGCGGGATCCATGGCCACCGAGACGTCCATCCCCGGACTTGCTGTCGCTGCAGCCACTTCCACCCCCGGAGCTGCTGTTGCCACAGCAACCTCCGCTCCCAGTGATGTCACTCGCCTGCTCAAGGACCACACTGATCTCTGCCCCCATGTCGATCTCCGCCCCCATGACCAACCCCGCCCCCACGTCCAACCCTGCCCCCACGACTAACTCTGCCCCCACTCCCAGCTCCAGCCCCACACCAGGTCTTAGCTCCCAGCCCTGCTGTATTTTCACTATCCCTCCATACCTCCCCCTCTCTGAGGATGAAAGATCAGTCCTCAGCAGAGGCCTCACCTTCATCCCCCTACGCTCCCGGATTAATGAGTTCAACACGCGGCGAGACATCGAACAATTCTTCTGCCGTCTTCACCTCCGTGCCTACTTATTCAACCAGGATTCCCGCCCACCCTCTGACAATCCCTTCTCCTGCTTCCAACACACCTCATCCACCTGGACACCCCGATCTGGCCTCTTACTCGCCCTCGATCTATTTATAGCCAATTGCTGCCGCGACATTAACCGCCTCAACCTGTCCACCCCTCTCACCCACTCCAACCTCTCACCCTCAGAACATGCAGCCCTCCACTCCCTCCGCTCCAACCCCAACCTCACCATCAAACCGGCAGACAAGAGAGGCACGGTGGTAGTTTGGCGCACTGATCTTTACACCACTAAAGCCAGACACCAACTCACGGACACCTCCTCCTACTGCCCTCTTGACCATGACCCCACTTCCCACCACCAAACCATCGTCTCCCAGACCATCCATAACCTCATCACCTCAGGGGATCTCCCACCCACCGCCTCCAACCTCATAGTCCCACAACCCCATACCGCCTGTTTCTACCTCCTGCCCAAAATCCACAAACCTGACTGCCCCGACCGACCTATTGTCTCAGCCTGCTCCTGCCCCACTGAACTCATCTCTGCACACCTTGACACTGTCCTGTCCCCCTTAGTCCAAGAACTCCCCACCTACGTTCGGGACACCACCCATGCCCTCCACCTCCTCCATGATTTTCACTTCCCCGGTCCCCAACGCCTTATCTTCACCATGGACATCCAGTCCCTATACACTTCCATCCATCATCACGAAGGCCTCCAAGCCCTCCGCTTCTTCCTTTCCCGCCGCACCAACCAGTACCCTTCCACTGACACCATCCTCTGACTGACTGAATTGGTCCTCACTCTGAACAACTTCTCTCTCCAATCATCCCACTTCCTCCAAACCAAAGGAGTAGCCATGGGCACCCGCGTGGGCCCCAGCTATGCCTGCCTCTTTGTTGGATATGTGGAACAGTCCATCTTCCGCAGCTACAATAGCACCACCCCCCACATTTTCCTCTCCGCTACATCGATGACTGTATCGGCACTACCTCGTGCTCCCACGAGGAGGTTAAACAGTTCATCCACTTTACTAACACCTTCCACCCCGACCTCAAATTTACCTGGACCGTCTCAGACTCCTCCCTCCCCTTCCTAGACCTCTCCATTTCTATCTCAGGCAACCAACTCAACACAGACATTTACTACAAACCGACTGACTCACAGCTACCTAGATTACACCTCCTCCCACCCTGTTCCCTGTAAAAATGCCATCCGATATTCCCAATTCCTTTGTCTCCACCGCATCTGCTCCCAGGAGGACCAATTCCACTACCGAACAACCCAGATGGCCTCCTCCTTCACACCGCAATTTCCCCTCTGATGTTGTCGACAATGCTCTCCACTGCATCTCCTCCACATCCCGCACCTCCACCCTTGAACCCCGCCCCTCCAATCGCCACCAGGACAGAACCCCATTGGTCCTCACCTACCACACCACCAACCTCCAGGTACATCGTATCATCCTCCGTCATTTCCGCCACCTCCAGACAGACCCCACCACCAGGGATATATTTCCCTCCCCTCCCCTATCAGCATTCTGGAGAGACCACTCCCTTTGCGATTCTCTCGTCAGGTCCACACCCTCCACCACCCCAACTTCCACTCCCGCAAGAAGTGCAAAACTTGTGCCCACACCTCCCCCCTCACCTCCCTCCAAGGCCCCAAGGGATCCTTCCATATCCATTGCAAATTCACCTGCACCTCCACACACATCATTTACTGTATTCGCTGCACCCGATGCGGTCTCCTCTACATTGGGGAGACAGGCCGCCTACTAGCGGAACGTTTCAGGGAACACCTCTGGGACACCCGGACCAACCAACCCAACCGCCCCGTGGCTGAACACTTTAGCTCCCCCTCCCACTCCACCAAGGACATGCAGGTCCTTGGCCTCCTCCATTGCCAGATCCTGGCCACATGACGCCTGGAGGAAGAGCGCCTCATCTTCTGCCTAGGAACCCTCCAACCATACGGGATGAATGTGGATTTCTCCAGCATCCTCTTTTCCCTTCCCCCCACCTTATCTCAGTCCCAACCCTGGATTCAGCACCGCCCTCTTGACATGCAATCTTCTTCCTGACGTCTCTGCCCCCCCCCACCCCCTCTTCGGCCTATCACCCTCACCCTCACCTCCTTCCACCTATCGCATTCCCAACGCCCCTCCCCCAAATTCCACCCCCCCCACCTTTATCTCAGCCTGCTTGGCATACCAGCCTCATTCCTGATGAAGGGCTTATGCCCGAAACGTCGATTATCCTGCTCCTCAGATGCTGCCTGGCCTGAAGCGCTTTTCCAGCACCACACTTGTCAACTGTGGTCTCCAGCATCTGGAGTCCTCACTTTCTCCTCATTGGCATTTAACCCAATCATCCCTTTTTTTATGGATTTAATCCAAGAATTCTGATAGCAAGTCTGAACCTTCATCAGTATCCAACAGGCTCACAGAATACTTCTAATTTAATTCTGGTGAGAAACACCAATATCAAGGTCCTAACCCATTTCCCCTTGGGCATCACTGTTACCCATGTCCACTTATTCAATTAATTCAACAGGGAGAGTTCAACTTAATTGCTCCAGCACAGTGCTGACACAGATAGTTGAGCTTAATGCCCTAATGTTTCTGTAAAATTGTGGAGTTATATGGGAACTACAGGAAACCATCCTAACAACTTCCCATTCCAGGCTGCCCATCCTTTTTCTCCCCAGCACTCCAGATTTATAGAATCCCTACAGTGTGAAGACAGGCCCTTCAGCCCAGCAAGTCCACACTGACCCTCCGAAGGGTATCCCACCCAGACACCTATTACTCTACATTTACCCCTCACAAATTAACTTAAGCAAATGTGGAGTCTAATTTCTTCCAATTTAATTGTTGGACATGTTACAAAAAAAGCCAACAGGCTGTAACTTTTTCTTTCCATTGCTCTCATTTTTTTCTATCAATTTAATTTTTTTGCCCTCTATTTTACTGACCATACCCGATCTGACATTAAACACGATAGTCTGATTGACATTTTGCTCATGAGCAAATCTTTAACCTGACTACTTAAGGAAATAGTTGCTTTCTTCTAAGGCACAGGCCCCAGATGCTTAGTAAAGTTGACCGCACTATTTCTATCCCCTAGCAAGAACAATTGTAAGTGCAGTAAGCCATGGAAACTTCACAGATAATAACAAATAAACAATTTTTGCCCACCATCTACAGTAAATTTTGGTCCAATATTTTCTTCAGTTCCTGAAGAAAACCTGCACATCATGGGTAATTTAGCATGGCTAATCCATCCAACCTACACATCTTTGGACTGTGGGAAGAAACTGGAGCACCCGTAGGAAACCCACGCAGACACGGGGAGAATGTGCAAACTCCACACAGACAGAGGCAGGAATCGAACCTGGGGCCCTGGCAGCAGTGCTAACCACTGAGCCACCGTGCTGCTTTCTGCTCCCCATCACTCCCAGTGCTGCAAGAGCAGATCTCAATTACACTCCTTCCAACTTTGGATGAAGTCCTCATAACTATCATAAGCTGAATTTATAAATAAATGCTCTCAGCCTCCTAAATACCACATTATTCTCGGCATTTCTGTGCACCGTAGTGAGCAACGTCTTTACTCAACTGAAGGATTCCTAAGGCAAAGATCGGGAACACAGGAATTTTCAAATGCAACAGAGAACAGAGTATCAACCAATATTCTTCCTGGTGAAGTGCACCACCTGGTGGCCGGGCAAAGAGTTGACAAAAAAATCAAATCACAACTGCTTCAGGAACTGAAGAAAATATTGGACCAGAATTTACTGTAGATAGTGGGCAAAACATTGTTTATTTGTTATTATCTGTGAAGTTTCCATGGCTTACTGCACTTACAATTGTTCTTGCTAGGGGATAGAAATAGTGCGGTCACCTCTGCTAAGCATCTGGGGCCTGTGCCTTAGAAGAAAGCAACTATTTCCTTAAGTAGCCAGGTTAAAGATTTGCTCATGAGCAAAATGTCAATCAGACTATCGTGTTTAATGTCAGATCGGGTATGGTCAGTAAAATAGAGGGCAAAAAAATTAAATTGATAGAAAAAAATGAGAGCAATGGAAAGAAAAAGTTACAGCCTGTTTGTTTTTTTTTGTAACATGTCCAACAATTAAATTGGAAGAAATTAGACTCCACATTTGCTTAAAGTTAATTCTCAGAAACTGCTTGACAGTAATTAATAGTTACTACAGTTTGAAAGAGTAACTAGCGTGAAATGGACAAGTCCTAATGTTCTCCAGTGAGTTTGGTTCTTATCTACACTGCAAAGCATTAGAACAGTTCAACACAGTTGACTGGGGAGTTAGACAGTAAGATGGCATTCTCAAACTGTTTATGGTAGAAGGCACAGCCTGCACAATATATCATATATTTTCACATTTGTGCTTATCTGAAGTTGTTGTCTGGTACCGGCATAAATGATGGTGAGTTTTGATAGCTCAGTTGTTCATTAAACTCTGGCCTGACAAATATTTGCTGCACTTGTCATTAGCAGCAGCAGCATCAATGCTGGAGAGTAAAACGCTTTCTCAATTTCAGAAGTTGCTGTCAATGTCACGGGGAGGTTCTGTAACGTTCCTGGTGAGGTTTGACATTAAATTGTCGGGAGATGTGTGCAAACATATGAAAATAGGCGAGAGGAAAGTGGTGTATGAAGTAATATTGTTGAACTATTGTATTGAATTGTTTTACAGAAGGGGGTAGCTCCATATTAGGTAGGAGTGGACTAGGAAGGACCATGAGGGATACAAATCCAGGATTACAATGTATGCACAAAGTGTGTTAAATGATGTTGGTGAGTTACAAGCACACATAGCCATTTGGGAATATGGTATACTTGCAATAACAGAAACAAGTTTTAGAAATGGTGAAAACTAATCATTAACATATAAGGATAGAGAGCATGCTTTGACTGGGACAACACATACATCCTAGGACAAGCAAAACAAAGACACGCAAGAGAATTCTTACAGGCATGGCATTCTAACCAGAACTCCATCAATAAACACATCGACTTAAATCCCATCTACCTTTCCTTGAAATAAAATGGAAATGACGTCACCCACCTTAAGAAACCAAGACCTATAAATGGAGAGCCGGGACATACCACCAGCACTTCACCACAGACTCTCACTGACGATGTTAACTAGTCATGGTGACAAAACGCCTGAAAATCAATCTTCCAGCTCAGCGAGCTAACTTACATACTTAGGGAGCATGCTTATCCAGTATGTGGACCGTAAAAGTTGTGTACCAAGAATGCACTTCATAGAGTCATCAAGGTTTACAACACGGAAACAGGCCCTTCGGCCCAACTTGTCTATGCCGCCCTGTTTTCACAATTTAAGCTAGTCCCATTGTCCTGCGTTTACTCCATATCCCTCCATAGATATCCCATCCATGTACCTGTCTAAATGAATCTTACATGATGAAATTGTACTCACTTTCACCACTACCTCTGGCAGCCTATTCCAGACACTCACCACTCTCTGTGTGAAAACAAAATGCCTGTCTGGACTTTTTTGTCTCTTTTCCCTCTCACCTTAAACCTACACCCTCTAGTTTCAGACTCCCCTGCCATGGGGAAAAGCCACAAGCCATCTACCTTACCTATGCCTCCCATGATTTTATAGACCTCTATAAGGTCACCCCTCAGTCTCTTACACTCCAGGGAAAGAAGTCCTAGTCTAACCAGCCTCCCCTTATAACTCAAACCCTCCGGTCCAAGTAGCATCCGAGTAAATCTTTTCAGAACTTTTTCTGGTTTAATAATATATTTTCTATAGTTGGGCAATGCAAACTTCATCTGGGAGAAAAGGATCCGTAAGGAAAGGAATCCTTTGTAAATGAATCTATTGCAATCAACTGAGAGTGTAAGTGAGTAGAGGAGAGAAGTCAGTTTACTCCTCTAACCCACGCGATAACAAATTTGGGATATCCCATTTAAAGCCGTAAGGAATAGGTATCTTGGTTTTCTTGAGATTATACAGCCGCAGTATAAAAATGCTGAAAATGTGTTGCTGGAAAAGCGCAGCAGGTCAGGCAGCATCCAAGGAACAGGAGATTCGACATTTCGGGCATAAGCCCTTCTGCAGAGGAGATGACCTGGGTGTGCAGTGAGAGAGGGACTCACTGAAATCCTGTAGAGGGAGGAAGAGTGCTTCTTCAAGGAAGGCATCCTTGCAAGAGGATTCGCAGTAGGTTAAAATCTTCGAGGAGAAAGTGAGGATTGCAGATGCTGGAGATCAGAGCTGAAAATGTGTTGCTGGAAAAGCACAGCAGGTCAGGCAGCATCCAACTAACAGGAGATTTGATGTTTCGGGCATAAGCCCTCCTGAAGAAGGGCTTGTGCCCGAAACGTCGACTCTCCTGCTCCTTGGATGCTGCCTGACCTGCTGCGCTTTTCCAGCAACACATTTTCAGATTTGAAAGTCAAGGCAACTCGGTGTTCTCATTTAATTCCACAGATGTTTTGAAACTTGAAAAGGTTCAGAAAAGATTTACAAAGGTTGGAGGGTTTGAGCTACAGGGAGAGGCTAACTAGGCTGGGGCTGTTTTCCCTGGAACGTCAGAAGCTGAGGGGTGACCTTATAAAGGTTTATAGAATCATGAGGGGCATGGATAGGGTAAATAGACAAAGTATTTTCCCTGGGGTGGGGGAGTCCAGAACTGGAGGGCATAGGTTTAGGCTGAGAGGGAAAAGATATAAAAGAGATCTAAGGGACAATTTTTTCACGCAGTGTGTGTGTGGAATGGGCTGACAGAGGAAATGGTGGAGGCTAGTACAATTGCAAGATCTAAAAGGCATCTGGATGGGCATATGAATAGGAAGGGTTTGGAGGGATATGGGCCAAGTGCTGGCAGGTGGGACTAGATTGGGTTGAAATATCTGGTCAGTAAGGATGAGTTGGACCGAAGGGTCTGTTTCTGTGCTGTACATCTCTATGACGCTATAACTGGATCCTGGCTGCAATTTTTCAACTGCAATATCCAGAACTAGAGGGCATAGGTTTCAGGTGAGGGGGGGAAAGATATAAAAGGGATCTAAGGGGCAACTTTTTCATGCAGAGGGTGCTGCATGTATGGAATGGGCTGTTAGAGGAAGTGGTGGAGGCTGGTACAATTGCAACATTTAAGAGGCATTTGGATGGGTATATGAATAGGAAGGGTTTGGAAGGATATGGGCCGGGTGCTGGCAGGTGGGACTAGATTAGGTTGTGATTAGTTCTATTTTGTGTAGAATATGTAATGTGTGAATGAATACCACTAGATGTGAATTTTCATCTCCTGGTAATTTACAGTTTCTATTGTCTAAAAGATGGTGGATCAATGGTCATTGGTAGAGTAAACAAAAAGGTATGTTTGAGGTGTGATGAGGAGGAGTAGTTGAGATTAACGTATTGATTATGATAAAATTAATCATTGAGAGCCCAGTCAAAAAGCTGCCGTTTACTTTGTCATCTCCCTACCGTTTCTTCCTCACCCTCAATGTCTTTACCTTTCTAGCAGGTGGGTCTTGCTCAGTATGCCCTCTCTTCTTCTATCCAGTTACGTTTACTTCCTAAAAGGAAGCTGCTCTTGATTAAAAATCAGGTCAACAGAATATTGACTACCAGACAACTTCCTGCAGAGTCTTTAAAACCAAGTATATAAATAAACTCCTAAATACGTACAATTACACCAGTAACTCAAAACAAAATCATCAACTGAACTATATTTAGGTTATATGTGACCGATATGTGGTTTATTGAAATGATGGTAGTGAGTGGAGACTTCACTAAATGTTATGTTCAGGTTAGGTTTAAGATGGGGCATTGGCTGGAAAGCAGAGTTGGAAATAGGCTGCACTCGCATTAAGTCAGCATTGCACTCTCATTCATGTCAACATCTCGCTCGTCTCCATGTTGTTTGTTGTCGTTTGGTATGCAAGGAGGGAATATCCTTCAGCTATTATCACTAGGCTATTAATCCAGAGACCCATGTTACATTCTGGAGACCTGGGTTTGAATCTCAGCATGACAGATGATAGAATGTGAGGGGAATAAAAGTCTGAAATTTGGAAAACCCATCTGTTCTTTTGGGGAGGAAATCTGCCATCCTTACCTGGTCTGGCCTGCAAGTGACTCCTGATCCACAGTGATGTGATTGCCTCTTAATTGCCCTCTGGGTAATTAGGAATGGCCGATAAATGTTGGACTACCCAGTATTGCCCTTGTTGAGGAGGGCATTGCTTGTCACTGGCCATTTGGGTGTTTCCTTTCTTCCTGGTGGTGGAACATAAATAAAGATTTACACACCTTTTGTTCTTCACTGTGTCCTCCACTTGCACACACACACACACACAATATGGGTGCTGAGGAATAAATAAGCAGTACTGCTGTTAGGGCGTAGTGCTGGGGGATTTTAGAAAAAAAAATGCTGGGCTGCCAACAAATGCCACATCTTATGAATGGATTTAAGAAATCCATTTTCCAAGATGGGACCCTATACCTTTCTTGTTGTAAATGTGCGCTTCATCATGCACCTCCTTTTCAAGTGTTAAGGGCTGCATGGTGCCTTAATGTAGGTGTGCATCACTTCATTTAGCTCCAAGTAAATACAAAACACTTACAAATATACCGTGTCTTTCATAACATTGTAAAGTATTTCACAATCAGTGCAGCCATTTGAGGTGAGGGATGCCATTTTCGTCCCTGCTGATTACACTTGGAGGAAGTGCACCCATCTCCAGCTCCTCCAAGACCGTGTTAGGAAACTGGAGCTGGAGTTGGATGAACTTAGGATCATTCAGGAGGCAGAGGGGTCATAGATCGGAGCTTTAGGGAAGTAGTAACTCCAAAGATTGCAGACAGATGGGTGACAGTGAGGGGCACTGGGACGAAGCAGCCAGTGCAGGGACCCCCTGTGGCCGTTCCCCTCAAGAACAAGTATACTGTTTTGGATACTTGTGGGGGGGGGGGGGGGGGGTTCTTACCAGGGGTAAGCAATGGGGTTCAGGCCTCTGGCATGGAATCTATCCCCATTGCTCAGAAGGGGAGTGTGGAGAAGAGCAGAGCAATAGTTATTGGGGACTCGATAGTTCAGGGCACAGATAGGTGGTTTTGTGGGGGCGAGAGAGACTCACGTTTGGTATGTTGCCTCCCAGGTGCAAGGGTATGTGATGTCTCTGATCGTGTTTTCAGGGTCCTTAAGGGGGAGGGCGAGCAGCCCCAGGTCGTGGTCCACATTGGCACCAACGACATAGGTAGGAAGAGGGATGAGGATGTTAGACAGGCTTTCAGGGAGCTAGGTTGGAAACTCAGAGTTAGAACAAACAGAGTTGTTGTTTCTGGTTTGTTACCCGTGCCACGTGATAGAGAGTCGAGGAATAGGGAGAGAGAGCAGTTAAATGCGTGGCTACGGGGATGGTGCAGGAGGGAGGGATTCCGGTTTCTGGATAACTGGGGTTCTTTCTGGGGAAGGTGGGACCTCTATAAACAGGATGGTCTACACCTGAACCTGAGGGGCATCAGTATCCTTGGGGGGAGGTTTGCTAGTTCTCTTTGGGGGGGGTTTAATCTAACTCTGCAGGGGCATGGGAACCTAGACTGTAGCTTTAGGGTACAGGACCTGGAGTGTAGGGAGGTTAGGAATATGGCATCAATCTCGAAGGAGGGTGCCTGTAAACAGGAAGGTGGCTTGAAGTGTGTATACTTCAATGCGAGAAGTATACGAAATGAGGTAGGTGAACTTGCAGCGTGGGTTGGTACCTGGGATTTTGATGTTGTGGCTATTCGGAGACATGGGTAGAACAGGGACAGGATTGGCTGTTGCAGGTTCCAGGGTTTAAATGTTTTAGTAGGGTCAGAGGTGGGGATAAAAGAGGGGGAGGTGTGGCATTGCTTGTCAAAGATAGTATTACAGCGATGGAAAGGACGATGGATGAAGACTCGCCATCGGAGTTAGTTTGGGCTGAGGTTAGAAATAGGAAAGGTGAGGTCACCCTGTTAGGAATTTTCTACAGGCCTCCCAATAGTCCTAGAGATGTAGAAGAAAGGATTGCGAGGATGATTCAGGAGAAGAGTGGAAGTAATAGGGTGGTTGTTATGGGGGTCTTTAACTTTCCAGATATTGACTGGGAAAGCTATAGCTCGAGTACGGTGTTTGTCCAATGTGTCCAGGAGGGTTTCCTGACACAATATGTAGACAGGCCAACAAGAGGTGAGGCCATACTGGATTTGGTTCTGGGTAACGAACCAGGCCAGGTGTTAGAATTGGAGGTAGGTGAGCACTTCGGGGACAGTGACCACAGTTCGGTGACTTTTACTCGAGTGATGGAGAGGGATAAGTGTGCACTGCAGGGCAAGAGTTATAGTTGGGGGCAGGGAAATTATGATGCAGTGAGGCATGACTTAGGATGCGTGGCTTGGAAAAGTAGCCTTCAAGGGAAGGGTGCGATCGATATCTGGAGCTTGTTCAAGGAGCAACTATTGAGTGTCCTTGATAAGTATGTACCTGTCAGGCAGGGAGGAAAGGGTCGCATGAGGGAGCCGTAGTTTAATAAGGAATTGGAAGCCCTTGTTAAAGGGAAGAGGGCGGCCTATGTAAAGATGAGGCGTGAAGATTCAATTGGGGTGATTGAGAGTTAAGATAGCCAGGAAGGATCTAAAGAGAGAGCTAAGAGCAGCAAGGAGGGGACATGAAAAGTCCTTGGTTGGTAGGATTAGGGAAAACCCAAAGGCTTTCTATAGGTTTGTCAGGAATAAAATGACTAGGGTAGGAATAGGTCTAGTCAAGGATAGTAGTGGGAAGTTGCGTGTGGAGGCTGAAGAAATTCACTCAGGAACAGGACATTGTTGCTGATGTGAATACTGAGTCACAATTAATTAGAATGGATGGCTTTGAGGTATGTAGGGAAGAGGTGTTGGAAATTCTGGAAAGGGTGAAAATAGATAAGTCCCCAGGGCTTGATGGCATTTATCCTAGGATTCTCTGGGAAGCAAGGGAGGAGATTGCAGAGCCATTGGCCTTGCTTTTTATGTCCTCGTTGTCTACAAGAATAGTGCCAGAAGACTGGAGGATAGCAAATGTGGTTCCCTTGTTCAAGAAGGGGAGTAGGGATAACCCTAGTGACTATAGGCCGGTGAGTCTTATTACTGTTGTGGGCAAAGTCTTAGAGAGAGTTGTAAGGGATAGGATTTATGAACATCTGGATAGGAATAATATGATCAAAGATAGTCAGCATGGTTTTGTGAAAGGCAGGTCATGCCTCACAAACCTTACTGAATTCTTTGAGAAGGTGACTAAGGAGGTGGACGAGGGTAAAGCGGTAGATGTGGTGTATATGGATTTTAGTAAGGCGTTTGATAAGGTTCCCCATGGTAGGCTACTGCAGAAAATATGGAGGTATGGCATTGAGGGTGAGTTGGAGGTTTGGATTAGGAATTGGCTGGCTGGAAGAAGACAGAGGGTAGTAGTTGATGGTAAAGGTTCATCTTGGAGTGCGGTTACCAGCAGTGTTCCGCAAGGATCTGTTTTGGGACCACTGCTGTTTGTCATTTTTATAAATGACCTGGAGGAGGGTCTAGAAGGTTGGGTGAGCAAGTTTGCGGATGATACGAAAGTCGGTGGAGTTGTTGACAGTGAGGAAGGATATGGCAGGTTACAGTGGGATATAGATAAGCTGCAGAGCTGGGCAGAAAGGTGGCAAATGGAGTTCGATGTAGCTAAGTGTGAAGTAATTCACTTTGGTAAGAGTAACAAGAAGATGGAGTACTGGGCTAGTGGTCAGATACTTGGTAGTGTGGATGAGCAGAGGGATCTTGGTGTCCATGTACACAGATCTCTGAAAGTTGCCACCCAGGTAAATAGTGGAGTGAAGAAGGCATATGGTGTACTGGCTTTTATTGGTAGAGGAATTGAGTTCCGGAGTCCTGAGGTCATGTTGCAGTTGTATAAGACTCTGGTGTGGCCGCATCTGGAGTATTGTGCGCAGTTTTGGTCGCCATACTATAGGAAGGATGTGGAGGCACTGGAACGGGTGCAGAGGAGGTTTTCTAGGATGTTGCCTGGTATGGTAGGAAGATCATATGAGGAAAGGCTGAGGCACTTGGGGATGTTTTCATTGGAGAAAAGAAGGCTTAGGGGTGACTTGATAGAGGTGTACAAGATGATTAGGGGTTTAGATAGGGTTGACCATGAGAACCTTTTTCCACGTATGGAGTCAGCTATTACAAGGGGGCATAGCTTTAAATTAAGGGGTGGTAGGTATAGGACAGATGTTAAGGGTAGATTCTTTACTCAGTGAGTCGTGAGTTCATGGAATGCCCTGCCAGTAACAGTGGTGGACTCTCCCTCTTTATGGGCATTTAAACGGGCATTGGATAGACATATGGAGAATAGTGGGCTAGTGTAGGTTAGGTGGGCTTGGATCGGCACAATATCGAGGGCCGAAGGGCCTGTACTGCGCTGTATTTTTCTATGTTCTATGTTAATACTGCCATATATTGGGCATGGTGTAATCTGACCAGCAGCAATGAGAGAATTGCAGGACCATCTCAGGGATAAATATTGGCCATGACACTCAAGAAAACTTCCCTCTCCCCATTCCCTTTTTGGTGACATCCTGTAGGATCCATTCCATCTCGCCATAAAGTCTTACTCCAACAAAATATCCCGGCCACCTCCCTAAAACTGAAAAGTCTGCTGGAATTTGATTTGAACATTCGGGTTGAAAGTCAAGATTGTTGCTATTCAAGGGTGACATTAATATTTGCTGCTCAAACAGTTTGACAGGATTTTGTGACCACGGGCTCACAACTCTGTGAACTATCGCTGCGATAGTGGTTTAGTTATGTTCAAGGTAAAAATATTTCTCAGTAATTTTCTCAAAACTTTCCTGGGCTTTTATTTTTCTGAATTGCTGTGGTTTTGATACCAAAAATAAAAAAATGTTGTTACAAAAAGGCATCAAACTCTTTAATAGTCCAATTGAATACAACATTAACATACCAATTTTATCCACAGACGTTTGCACCATCCATAATAGTGGGTATTTTTTCCATTTTCAAATTTTAGCATCTCCTTGCTGCGATTGTCAAATTTTGTGCCAAATTTAGGAAAGGTTTATGACAGGACGTTGTGCCCATTTAATCTAGCTGAAAGTTGATTAACGTTTAGTATCTTGGGACATAATTTAAACTGATTAGCTGAATTTGAATTTGTTTTTGTATCAGAGCAAAACAGCTCTTAGCTAGTTGTGTGACCAAATGTTACCTTGTTGCGGACACTGTGCTAGCCAAAAATTTCAGCTCCCTTAGAAGGTACAGTACACCCTCAATTTCACAACACAAACTGAAAGGCTTGCTAGACTATTAACTAAATATGTTCAATGATTTGAACTATTGCGCACAAAGCACCAGCCTGGGCCAATGGGTTACTGATCCAGTGACATATAACCTAACATCTCCTCTTCAGACTGAATGGGTTAGACAAATGACCGATTCAGTCTGAGGGGATGAGGAAGGGAGTGTCAGCATTAACCGGGAGGGACTGAGGAAGGGAGTGTCAGGATTAACCGGGAGGGAATGAGGAAGGGAACGTTAGTATGAAACGAGAGGGAATGAGGAAGGGAGTGCCAGTATTAACCGGGAGGGAATGACGAAGGGAGTGTCAGTATTAACCAGGAAGGAATGAGGAAGGGAGTGTCAGGATTAACCGGGAGGGAATGAGGAAGGGAGTGTCAGGATTAACTGGGAGGGATTGGAAGGTTAATCCTGACACGCTCTTCCTCATTACCTCTCGGTTAATACACACAACCCTTTTCTCATTCCCTCCTGGTTAATACCGATGGTCCCTTCCTCATTCCCTCCCATTTAATGCTGACCCTCCCTTCCGCATTCCTTCCCGGTTAATACTGACACTCCCTTCCACATTCCCTCCCAGTTAAAGCTGACACTGCCTTCTTCATTCCGTCCCAGTTAAAGCTGACACTGCCTTCTTCATTCCCTCCTGGTTAAGTCTGACGCTCCCTTCCTCATTCCCACCTGGTTAATACTCACAATCCCTTCCTCGTTCCCTCTTGGTTAATCCAGACACTCCCTCCCTCATTCCCTCCCATTTAATACTGACACTCACTTCCCCATTCCACCCCGGTTAATACTGACACTCCTTTCCTCATTCCCTCCCGGTTAACCCAGACACTCCCTTATTCCCGCTCAGTTAATCCAGACACTCCCTTCCTCATTCCCTCCCAGTTAATACTCACACTCCCTTCCTCATTCCCTCCCAGTTAATACTGATGCTCCCTTCCGCTTTCCCACTCGGTTAATCCTGACAGTCCCTTCCTCATTTTATCCCAGTTAATAGCAACTCTTCCTTCCTCCTTCCCTCCCGGTTTATCCAGACACTCCCTTCGTCATTCCCTCCCGATTAATACTGGCACTCCCTTCCTCATTCCCTCTCGTTTCATACTAACGTTGCCTTCCTCATTCCCTCTCGCTTAATCCCGACACTCCATTCCTCTTTCCCTCCCGGTTAATCCTGACACTCCCTTCCTCATTCCATCTCAGTTCATCCTGACACTCCCTTCCTCATTCCATCTCAGTTCATCCTGACACTCCCTTCCTTATTCCCTCCCGGTTAATAGCGACTCTCCCTTCCTCGTTCCCTCATGGTTTATCCAGACAGTCCCTTCGTCATTCCATCCCGGTTAACACTGACACTCCATTCCTCATTCCCTCCCAGTTAATCCTGACACTCCCTTCCTCAATCCCTCCCCATTAATACTGACACTCCCTTCCTCATTCCCTCTCTGTTCATACTAACGTTCGCTTCCTCAGTCTCTCTCGGGTAATGCTGACCCTCCCTTCCTCATTCCCTCCTGGTTAATACTGACACACCTGTTCTCATTCCCTCCCGGTTAACACCGACACTCCCTTTCTCATTCCCTCCCAGTTAATACTGACACACTCTTCCTCATTCCCTCCCTGTTAATACTCACACTCCCTTTCTCAGTCCCTCCCGGTTAATACTGACACACCCGTCCTCAAGTGCTCTTGGTTAATACTGATGCTCCCTTCCTCACTCCCTCCCCGTTAACACTGACGCTCCCTTCCTCACTCCCTCCCCGTTAACACTGACGCTCCCTTCCTCACTCCCTCCCCATTAACCCTGACACTCCCTTCCTTATTTGGAAGCTGCTGTGAAAGGTCACTTGCTGGATGCAACTTGCAGATGGTTTGTGCTGCTGCCACAGTAAGAGAGTGAATGCTGAATGTGTTGGTTTGGGTTATCAAGCGTACTGTTTCATCCTGGACGGTGTCAAATTTCTTACCCACTATTGGAGCAACACTCACGTCGACAAATGGAGGGTCATCCCTCGCACCCCTGGTATATAGATGGCAGACAGGCTTTGGGGAGCCAGAAGGTGATTTACTGGCCACACAAATCCCAGGCTCCAACCCATTCCAGTATTTGTATGGCTCATCCAGTTCAGCTTCTTATTGATGATAAACCCCATGATGTACAATAGTGGGAGTGTTATAATTGTAAGGACGAGTAGGCATAAAATAGGAAAAGGTAGGGAGAAACCCCACTGGACTCGCCGCTTAAGCACAGTGGCTACAAGAGCAGGGCAGAAACTTGGAATACTGCAGGGAGTAACTCACCTCCTAACTTCCCAAAGCCTCCCCACCATCTACAAGGCACAAGTCAGGAGTGTGATGGAATACTCCTCACTTGCCTAGATGGGCGCAGCTCCAACAACATCCAAGAAGCTTGACACCATCCTGGACAAAGCAACCCACTTGACTGCCACCACATCACTCCCTCCAGTATCCACAATCACTAGCAGCAATGCGTTCTATCTACAAGATGTAGTGTGGAAATTGACCAAAGATCCTCAGATAGCACATTCCAAACTCACAACCACTTCTTATCTCGAAGGACAAGGGCAGCAGATGCATGGGAACACCACCATCTGCAAGGTCCCCTCCACCCTGACTTGGAAATATATTGCCATTCCTTCACTGTTGCTGGGCCAAAATCCTGGAATTCCCTCCCTAAGGACAATGTAGGTCAACTCACAGCAGGTGGAGTGGTTCGAGAAAGAAGCTCACCACCACCCTATTCCTTGGATGCTGCCTGACCTGCTGTGCTTTAACCAGCAACACATTTTCAACTGTGATCTCCAGCATCTGCAGACCTCATTTTTCACCACCATCTGAAGGACAACTAGGGATGGACAATAAATGCTGGCTGAGCCAGCGATGACCCCATCCCACAAATGAATGGGAGAGACAAGCATGTTCCAGGCTTTTAGGACATGGAGGGTTGCAAGACCCCAGGGCTGGGTTGCTAAGGGCAGATAGCAAAGAGTGAAGGGGTCAGCGATATTCCCTGGGCACAGAGGCATTCTTATCATTATTCAATCTGGCCTCAAAAATCAGTGTCTCGCACACTATCCCTCACAGTTTATGCCGTTGTGTTGTTATGTGCAGCATAATATCCCAGACAATTTGATAATAACATCAGTTAATTGTTAATTTTTTATTTGAAGGAGTAGGTTGGGCTGCAGATTCCAGTGCCCTGTGTGCACACCGAACTATGGAGGATACATCAGTGTTGGGCACTTGGAGGCTAGTTATTCCTGGTGTTCATAAGCACCACTAACCACCACACCAGCCCCAAACACCTGGGTGCCAGAAAATTGACTCCGACTTATCTCCGAGAAACTTCTATACTCCGAGATCGATGATGGTCTGTATATAATAGGTCACTATTATAATGAGGGAAATCAACAAAGTTCTGGCATTATGCGTGCACTGATAAATAATCAAACCTCGAAATAGCTGTCAGGGATGTCCCGCTCTTTCCCAGCATGCACAATTGCAGTCTTTTTCATGAATTTATAGTTGAAACAAGTACAAAGTGTGCACTTTGGATTCTTGCTCACTCATTCCGCACCAAAGACAATTAAACAAGCGAGGACTGGTGCATGCAGGAGTAAGGAAAATTTTTAAGCATTTTAAGTAATAATTACTGAAAAATATTCTAACACAGGAATCTGTGGAGACTGACTCATTGAATGCATTCACATCCATCCTAGACAGTTTTTTGATCTCAAAGGGAGTCTAGGGATAGGGAGAAAAAAAACACAATTCAGGACATTAACAGAACAGAACCCGGCTTATTGAATGTTGGTGCATGCTTCATGAGCCAACTCCATGCTCCTATTTCTTATTAATTTCTGATCTTATCCAGAATGGTGACATTGTTTCTCTGACCAACCCAGGAAGTAAATCCAGCAACCTTACAGCTTGCAGTTTATTAAATTACTGGCTTGAATTGTTTGGACAGCAGCAATGAAATGCAAGTTGCCATTGCACGGAATGATTCTACCTACTGGATGCTGCTGGACATCTCTTCTGAGATGTTCTAATCCAGGCTGTCAGGGAGAACTCCATCGGGGTGGAGCAAAGGCCAAGAGAAGGGTGGACTTGGCTCTTTTGAACAGTTCCAGCTGCCATGTTCAGGTAAGTTTGAAGGTCCAGTCATTGTGTGTGTGGATTAGTGAATAGATGAGTGGTTGAGTGAATGGGTGAGTGGCTGGACAGGTGATGTGAGTCGGCAGGTGAGACGCATGAAGTGGGCATATGGATAAATGGGAAAAGGGCAAAAGATGGGTGAGTGGGTGGTCAGTTGAAGGAGTGAGTAGATAGGTATTTGAGGTGTATTGATGGATGTCGTAGGTAGTTGGTTCAGGTAGGGGATAGCTGTGTTATAATAATCAGGAAGTAACTAGGTTAGTTCAAAGAGTTATTAGTTGATTGGTGGGGCTTCAGATCAATAGGGTATCTAATGCTCAGGAGGTCCACAGGTCTGATCTCAGGGGTAGTTGGGTTTGATGGGTCATTGCATTTTGTGTGCTGGGTAGTCAGTGATCAGGTAATAGGTATCTCAAGTCAGGTTGGAGTCAGGGCCTTATTGTTTGGACTGGAAGCTATTAAAGCAGTCAAAAGGCATTTAAAATATTTTCAGCAGTTTTGGGCTTCTTATCTAGGGAAGCATGTGCTGGTGTTGGAGAGGTCCAGAGGAGGTTTACAAGAATGATCCCAGGAATGAAGGTCTTGTAATATGAGAAGCAGTTGAGGACTCTGAGTTTATACTTGATGAAGTTTCAAAGAATGAGGGAGGATCTGTTTAAAACTTACAGAATACTGCGAGGTCTGGATAGAGTGGGCATGGAGAAGATGTTTCCTGTAGTAGGAGTGATTAGGATCCAACAGCACAGCTTCAAAATAAACGGACAACCCTATAGAAATGAGATGAGAAGGAATTTCTTCAGCCAGAGGCTGGTTGATCTGTGGAACTCATTGCCACAGAATGCTGTGGAAACCAAGTCATTGAATGTCTTGAAAGAGATTCTTAATTAGGAAAGGCATAAAAAGTTATGGGGAAGAGGCAGGAGAATAAAGTTGAGAAATATATAAGCCATGATCGAATAATGGAGCAAACCCAATTACCCTATTTCTACTTCTATATCTTCTGGTCTTGGGGGGGAAGCTAGTTGAATCAGGATAGGGGAGTGGTGTAGTCAGATGATTTTTGTGTAGTTGGTAGGTAGGAGTTGTGGAGGGATTTGGGGGCATTGTCAGTGGTCCAAGGTTATTCAGGTGTAGAGTGAAGGGGGAATTACTCAGGTGTTAGAGCAGTTTTCAAACTGTCTCACATTCTCCAGGTAACTATGAAGTTAATTTGCATTGATCTGTCCCACATCCATAAGTCTAGCTCAGAAGTGGAGACATTCCTGGAGGTGAAAATGTGTTGCTGGTAAAGCACAGCAGGTTAGGCAGCATCCAAGGAACAGGAAATTCAACGTTTCAGGCCAGAGACCTTCATCAGGAATCAAGGGTCTTGTATAGCAGGATATTGTTCATTGGAAGTTAAAACCTCTGGATAATATCCACTTAAGATGTGTCAGGACATCCGCAGAATCCTGACTTACAACTTCCATTCTCTGTCCAGTCTGTGACAACCCAGAAGGTGGATGATTTGGGCTATTAGGCTTTTGAACTCCCCCTTTAATTTTATTTAAAATAAGAGAATCATATTGGCTTATTCAGAAAGCTTGGGGAATTTATTTGTTAGAGATTAATGGGTCCCCAGATAATTTTGCTGGAAAGAAGACTCAAGTTTTTTTGTCCTTGGAGACAATGGTAGCAGTCTGTATGCTAACAATGGATGGATTGAGGACCTCCAGAGTCCTAGAAAACCATTGTGCTTTAAACTGGCCACTTGATTCCAAAATGGAAGCAAGTTGGCCTCTCAAAGTTTCTCTCTAGAGACAAGGCATTGATTTGCATTGCCATAGTGATGGGATTTAAAATGGGAAACTATTGCGATATCTGGTTCCAAGCTTTCCTAAAATGTTATGATATAGCACAGTTAGGTCAGTTCGCCAGAATACAAGGGAGAGTAAACAGCTAGAGATTTAAAGTCTTTATAGTTCACTGTGTCAAAATGTTGCTGAAAACCTCTGCTCAGATTGGATGGACTGAATTCATAGGGAGTTAAAATGAGGTTGGAAGATTTGCCTAGTTTTAACGACAGGGAAAAAAAGTTTCCAACAAAGCCATATAGGTTCTCTGAGGTTTTACACTTTGCCCATCAGTGCACCAACTCATGGACTTCCTACTTCTTCTGAAACCTCCAGATTCAGACGTCAATGCCTTGGAGGTGCGTGCAAAGACCAATAAGAGGCAGCATTGACTGTAAGCCATCATCAGCAGCTGAATTTTATTTGATCATGATCTATCATCTTGTGATTCAGTATAACTCGCGTTACCATTACCTTCAAGCCAGGGGATCACCTTTACTTCAGTGAAACTAAAGCTGCGCATCATACCAGGAGCAGAACCAGGAATGAGGTGCAACTTGGTGAAACTACAACTTAGGCAACTTGCATGCCAAGCTGAGTAAGCACTTGTAATAAACATAACTAAGGGATGCCATAACCTATAGATCAGATCCAAGCTCTGTGGTCCTGCCACATCTTGTGGTGAATGATAGTGGACAAATAACTCACTGGAGGAGGGGGTATCACAAATATCCTTATACTCAACAATAGAGGAGTCCAGTGCATCAGTACATCAGCTGTTTGTTAAAGTAGTAGTTGCTTCCTAAAACAAGCAATAGCGTATTCAGTCTGTTTGACACAGTAAACATAAAAATGTGAAATCCTATTGTCATAAAGACTTAACAGCAATCCAAGTTTGTTCAATACATCGCATCGGTTAGTCATAGAGTCATAAAGATGTACAGTATGGAAACAGATCCTTCGGCCCAACTCATCCATGCTGACTAGATATCCCAAGCTAATCTAGTCCCATTTGCCAGCACTTGGCCCATATCCCTCTAAACCCCTCCTATTCATATACCCATCCAGATGCCTTTTAAATGTTGCAGTTGTACCAGCCTCCACCTCTTCCTCTGGTGGCTCATTCATACATGTACCACCCTCTGCATGAAAATGTTTATATCAGAAACTTGGCAGTTTATGCGACATTCCCCTTAGAGTCCATCACCCTCTATACTTTCCAAAACAGCATACTTGTTTGAAATGGGGATAGCCACAGAAGACTCCTGCACTACCTGCCTACCTCTCCTAACTTTCCTGGAGTTAACCCATTTACCTGACTGTATCTGCGGCTTTTCACCCTTCCTATAACTGCCATCCATCACACCCCCTTGCTCTTGTAAATTCCTTATAGCCTGTAACTGTCGCTCCCACTGATCCATTCAATCTGATAGGATTCGCAACCAAAGACATTTATTGCAGATATAATCCTCAGTAACACGTAAACTCTCTCCAAAATCTCAAATCTGACTAGAAGAGCATATCACTCTACTAAGGGCCATCTTGCTCTTTCACAGTCGATAGACACAGAAAATAGCACCATCTCATTACTCTAAAAAATGCTGCTCCAGGCTAACTTAATACTAATGGCTTATATTTTTAAAATTTAATCAAGAGACATATCTCAATAAAACATCTAATCAAAAAAGAACCCATTCTCCTGCCTATTGTAGATGTACAGCAAGGCTACACTTAAAATTATAAACTTATCTGTCTCTTTGCTATGATGGCTCCCAAACAGGTTTCTCCAAGATGAGTTGTGAATTTCACTGTTTATCAAGTTTTCCTGGACACACTCCGATAACCACGAATTCAAACAGCAAAGGCAGGCAGTAACTCCACAGATTCCCTGCTGTGTCAGTTTTCTCTCTCTCTCTCTCTCTCCTTCCCTAACCAGGTGCTGCCTAATGTCTGTCTGCTCTTCTCCCTTTTAAAACTCTGTTGTTTTGACTTTTTTCCCCCCCAAAGTTCCAAAACAATGCAACAGCATATAAAACAGCAATTGCTGCTCCTGGAATTCGAGGAAATCAACTCTAGCACCTAAAATACCTCAAGAATTGAGCAGCTCTTACAGCCACAAATTTTTCCTGTCCTCCATCTTGGACTACCCAGAATCCTTTGTATGACACTTTGATCTTTTACTATAAATTCTGTGTCTCATGATCCTGTCCCACTATCTCCTGACGAAGGAGAAGCACTCCAAATGCTTGTACTTCCAAATAAACCTGTTGGATTATAACCTGGAGTTGTGCGATTTCCCAATCTCATTTCTCTCCCACATCCCCTTTGTCCCTACCACACCACTTCCAACCCTCACCCACCACATGCCATCACCCTTCCCTCTTCCCGTCCTTCAGCCCCCTGGGGATCCCCAAATCCCCACCCCCAAGCCTTGCCACATATTCACTATTTTGTCCACCCCCGCCTCCCCCCACCCCAACCTCTCCCCAACGTCCTCTAACATTCTGACGCTGAATGGTTCATTCTCAGTAAAGGAATAACATTCGTGTCCCTCCGTCCCAACCTCAACAAATTCTTCATCCACTGCCTCCGCTCCCATTCTGCCTTCTTCGACAAAAACTCCCTTACTCCCTCTGACGACCCCTTCTCCCACCTTCAACCTGGCCACTCCTTGATGGCCTTCCAGCCGTCCTAGACCTCTTCATTGCTGACTGCTGACGTGACATCAGCTGCTTCAATTCCTCTATCCCCCTCACTCATTCCAACCTCAACTTTCTCTGCATCAACCCCCATTTCGCCATCAAACCTATTGACAAAGGCAGGGTGGTGGTAATCTGGAGAACGGATCTCTATGTCGCAAAAGTTGAACGTCAACTCTCTGACACCATGTCCTACCTCCCCCTTGGCCACAACCCCACTGTGACCTATCAGACCAAAATTACTTGCACTGTCCATGCCCTCATTGCCTCTGGTGATCTCCCCTTCACTGCCTCCAATCTCATTGACTCCCAGCCCTGCACTGCTCAGTTCTACATGCTCCCCAGGACCCACAAGTCCAACTACCCTAGCCAAACCATCATCTCGATATGCTCATGCCCTACAAACACATCTCGGCCTATCTTGACTCCATCCGTTCCTCCTTGGTTCAGGCACTTCCCACTTATAGGTTCATAGAGTCATAGAGATGTACAGCACAGAAACAGTCCCTTCAGTCCGCTTGTCCATGCTGATCAGATATCCTAACCTAATCTAGTCCCATTTGCCAGCACTTGGCCCATATCCCTCTCAATCCTTCCTATCCCATTCAGGTGCCTTTTAAATGTTGTAATTGTACCAGCCTCCATCACTTCCTCTGGCAGCTGATTTCATACACACACCACTCTCTGCATGAAAACGTTGCCCCTTGGGTCCCTTTTATCTCTTTCCCTTCTCACCCTAAACTTATGCCTTCTAGTTCTAGACTCCCTCAGTCCTGCTTCATGATTTTATAAAGCTCTACAAGGTCATCCCTCAGCCTCTGACACTCCAGGGAAAACAGTCCCTTACATCCTACATGCCCTCCATCTCTTCAATAACTTCCAGTTCTCAGCGCTTTATCTTCACAATGGACATGCAGTCCTTAAACATGTCCATACTCCACAAGGAAGGCCTGCAGACCCTCTGCTGCTTCCTCTCCGACAGACCCATCCAATCCCCCTCCTCCGTTTCACTGAATTAGTACTCACCCTTAATAACTTTTCTTTTAACTCCTCCCATTTCCTCCAAATCCAGGGAGTGGCCATGGGCACCTGGTTGGGCCCCAGCTATGCCTGCCTCTTTATCGGCTATGTCAAACAGTCCCTCTTCAGTCCCTACACAGGCGCTGTGCCCCAATACTTCCGTCGTTACATCGATGATTGCACCCAGGCTGAACTAGAGCAGTTCATTGACCGCGCACAACTTCCACCCCGCCCTCAATTCACTTTGTCCACCTCCCTCCCCTTTCTTGACCTCTCCATTTCCAGCTCCGGTGATAATCTCCAGACATATATTTATTACAAACCCACAGACTCTCATAACTACCTGGATTACACCTCCTCCTACCCAGTATCCTGCAAGAACTCCCAGTTCCCATTCTCCCAATTCCTCCGCCTCCGCCACATCTGCTCGGATGAGGAGACATTCCACTCCCAAGCATCCGAGATGTCCACCTATTTCGAACAATGTGCATATTCTCCCTCTATCATCCAGACAGCCCTCCATTGCACTAACTCCATTCCCCATTCCACTGCTCTAAAGACCCCCTCTCCAAATGAAATAAAGACAGAGTACCCCTTGTCCTCACCTACCACCCCACCAGTCTCCACATCCAATGCATCATCCTTAAGCACTTCCGCTAACTCCAACTAGACCCCACCACCAAGAACATCTTCCCCTCCAAACCCCTCTCTGCCTTCCGCAAGGATTGTTCTCTTCAAAAGTACTTAGTTTGTACCACTCTCCCCACCAACCCCCCGAACCCCAGGTACCTTCCCCGACAACTGGAAAAGATGCAAAACCTGCCAGCACACCAATCCCCTCCCTTCCATCCAGGGCCCCAAACAGTCCTTCCAGGTGAGAGAGAGATTCACCTGCCTCTCTTCCAACCTAGTTTACTGTATCGGATGCTCCCAATGTGGTCCTCTGTACATCAGGGAGACCGAACGTAAACTTAGGGAACGTTTAGCCAAGCATCTCAGCCAGACCTGCAGGTGTCAACTTGACCACTCCATCACCGCCCATTTTACGTCCCCTTCCCACTCCCTTTCCAACATGACCATCCTTGGCCTCCTCCATTGCCGCAATGAACCAAACCCCAGATTGGAGGAACACCTAATCTTTCACCTGGACAGCCTACAGCGTGGAGGACTCAATATTGAGTTCTCTAATTCCAAATAACTTTCCTTCCCATCCCCAACTCCCTTCCCATCCCTGCCCCTCCCTTCCATTCCTTTCTGCCACCTACCGGATTCATCTTTCCCATTGGCCAACCAGGTTATACCCTCTACTTGACATCACTTATCCCCACCTCAACTCACCCCCCCCCCCAATTTATCTGCAGCTCTCCTTATATCTACCCCCAGTCCTCAAGAAGGGTTACACCCAAAACGTGCACTTCTCCAAAGCAAGCCTGGCTTGCTGTGTTATCCACTCTCCTGCTTGTCGACTTTGATCGTTAACTTTATCATTCGTTCAAATATTGGTCTCCATCAGGGTTGTACCACTGAACAAAAATGTTTCTCTTAAAATTCGTCATAAAACTCTTCCATTTAATCACTCTAGCTGCACAAATAGACTGGGGCTTCAGTCTTTGACCTGCCCACTGGTTTCTATCCTGCTCACAGTGATGCCTAGTCCTCACTGGCTTGCCCATTGCTCATGATGGAGCTCACTGTCCTGCTCAGTTCCCAGCTCGTTGCCTATCCAGTTTGTCTTGCCCTGGCTGTGACGATTGACCTGAAAATGTGTTGCTGGAAAAGCGCAGCAGGTCAGGTAGCATCCAAGGAGCAGGAGAGTCGACGTTTCGGGCATGAACCCATCCTCAGGAAGGCTCTGATCGCCATCATCTGCAGTCCTCACTTTCTCCCGTGACGATTGACCGTCTTACATCCTAATGGGACACTCCACCCCTTTCTGGAAAACAGCCAATAGGCGCTCTCCAGATCCCTCTGAGCCCGTACTTGGGCAGTGAGTGACCAATCAGAATCAGCGTGGAGGGAATGCGGCAATAGCCAATCAGTGGCTGGCTTCGGGATGGAGCAAGAGAACACCCGGAGCTAGGAGGAGACAAGGGGAGTGGGATTTGGGATTGGAGCCGGGAGTGGGCAGTGAGAGTGCGATTGGAGCCGGGAGCGGGCTGTGGGAGTGAGATTGGAGCCGGGAATGGGATTGGAGCAGGGAGCGGGGAATGGGAGTGGGATCGGAGCCGGGAGCGGGGTGTGGGAGTGGGATTGGAGCAGGGAGCGGGGAATGGGAGTGGGATCGGAGCCGGGAGCGGGGTGTGGGAGTGGGATTGGAGCCGGGAGCGGGAAATGGGAGAGGGATTGGAGCCGGGAGTGGGGTGTGGGAGTGGGATTGGAGCCGGGAGCGGGAAATGGGAGAGGGATTGGAGCCGGGAGTGGGGTGTGGGAGTGGGATTGGAGCCGGGAGCGGGAAATGGGAGAGGGATTGGAGCTGGGAGCGGGCCGTGGGAGTGGGATTGGAGCCGGGAGCGGGAAATTGGAGTGGGGTTGGAGCCGGGAGTGGGATTGGAGCCGGGAGCGGGACATGGGAGTGGGATTGGAGCCGGGAGCGGGCTGTGGGAGTGGGAATGGAGCAGGGAGCGGGCTGTGGGAGTGGGATTGGAGCTGGGAGTGGGATTGGAGCAGGAAGCGGGCTGTGGGATTGGGATTGGAGCCGGGAGCGGGCTGTGGGATTTGGAATTGGAGCCGGGAGCGGGAAATGGGAGAGGGATTGGAGCTGGGAGCGGGCCGTGGGAGTGGGATTGGAGCCGGGAGCGGGCAGTGGGATTGGAATTGGAGCCGGGAATGGGATTGGAGCCGGGAGCGGGAAATGGGAGTGGGATTGGAGCCGGGAGCGGGCTGTGGGAGTGGGATTGGAGCTGGGAGCGGGCAGTGGGAGTGGGATTGGAGCCGGGAGCGGGCTGTGGGAGTGGGATTGGAGCAGGGAGTGGGATTGGAGCCGGGAGCGGGCTGTGGGAGTGGGATTGGAGCAGGGAGCGGGCTGTGGGAGTGGGATTAGAGCCGGGAGTGGGATTGGAGCCGGGAGCGGGCTGTGGGATTGGGATTGGAGCCGGGAGCGGGCTGTGGGATTTGGGATTGGAGCCGGGACCGGGCTGTTGGCCGCAGCTCTCGGAGTGCAGTCTCAGTGTGTGGGGAAGGGGTCCGGGTGAGCAGAGGCTGTCTCTCTGAGCCGGTGCAGTCCAGTCTCCGAGAGGGTGATTGATGTTCGGGGCCGCCGGATCGCTAGCCGGCTGGTGCCAGTCCCTCCCTGACCTTGGCTGCAGGCTGTGCAGCTTATAGGGTCCAGGCACCCCCACCCTCCCTCCCCTTTACTGACAGCATCCATCAGCCCTGAAGCAGCGTCTGTTCCTGGTTACAACACACTGACCTCATTTAAAAAAGTGATCGATGTTTCAGCTAATATACTATTAACTTGTATCTCCATCTCTCTGGTTTCTGATGGCACTTTTAAAATGTTTGTCACCTTTTCCCAAATTTTGTAATATGCGTTGCTTTGTATTTGACTAAACGCCATCCGAAAGCCAGAACCAGCTTCATCACAGCCCAACCATCTCATTCCCCTCACCTCAAAATACCCTTACTCTATTGTTCCACCCTGACGCTGCCTCCCCCATTATAATAACTCCCCGCTGTATCTCCATTATACACAATACATCAGACAACCAGCAACATGAATTTGACTGGGAAAACACCACTATCATAGGACAAGCCAGACAGAGGACAGCCAGAGAATTCCTAGAAGCATGGCATTCATCCCCAAACTCCATCAACAGACACATTGACCTGGACACCATATACAAACCACTACAGCTGAAACTGACACCCGGAAACGGCAAGAACATCCATCAACAGACACATCGACCTGGACCCCACATACAAATCACTGCAGCTGAAACTGACACCCGGAAGCGGCAAGAACAAACCACTATAAATACCGGAAGAAACATCAAAGCAGCGCTTCACACGAGGCTCCAACAGCACTGATGATGTTCCCTAGCCAGGGAACGAAACGTTTGCAGCAAAAACTTCCAGCTCGGCGAGCAGAACCACAACAACGGATACCCGAGCTACAAATCTTCAATCAGATTTTAAACACAATACCCTCTCCCACGCTGAGTCCCAGTACCTGGGCTGGGGGGTACAGACAGTGTGTTCACTGACCATGTGGCCGTTCGAGTGCGTGTGACTTAAGGCACAGCAAGATCCCAGTCCCCGGTTACCACCCCGTCACCACCCACGCCAAAACCTCACTGAGAAAGGTGCTTTTTCTCCCCAGCCCACATCCCACAGTTTGGACAAAATAACAGGGAGACACGGGGCACAGAAAGATCCCATAGTGTTGGCAAGGTTGGGTGCAGCTCCACGTGGCACTGAGTCCAAACCTACCTCCGGAACAGGAGGACATTCACGGACAGGTTGGGAGGGAAAACAGCGAGGTCAGGGACAGAGAAAGGTGTGTGGACTGGGTCAGTTCAGAAGGAGGGTCAATGGATTCGAAACGCTAACTCTGCTTTCCCTCCACGGATGCTGCAAGACCTGCTGAGTTTCTTTAGATTTTTTTTGCTGCTCCAGACATTGGCCCAGGAATACTCCAAAGGGCTGCACCTACATCTGAATTTATTGTAATTTCTTTTGTAATTTGGGGAAACGTAACAGCATAATTGACACTCAGTAAGATCCCATAAACAACAAGATAAATTATTGTTTTAAAATTAAACATTGTTGGGAGCTAAATATTAGCGAGGAACTCAATTGCTGTTTGAACATTGCCTCCAATTGTTTCTTATTCTTCAATGATTAGGAATATTTGTAAATATTGATTTGAGAGGGCAAGCGGGGACCTCGGCTTCAAGATCTTATCTGTCTCTAGTGCTTTACCGAAAAGATGACAATTCTGGCTGGAAAACACCCGGTGTTTCTGCACTGAAGGTTTGTTTGAGGTTCAAGTCCTGGAGTGAGACTTAAACCTTGCAATTTTGAACAGTCCTGTCACTAAGCAAGTCCCTAAACAAGAGCTTTCATTGGGTGTCAAACAGCTGATTGCTGAGGAAGGGTCACTGATTTCTCTCCGCTGCCAGACCTGTTGAGCTTTTCCAGCATTTTCTGATTTTATTAAACGGCTGTTCGGGTAGCTAGCCACAGACAGAACTAGGTGAGATATTGTAATCCTGTGGTTTGAACCAGTTTTTTTACAAAATCTATTTTCCCATAATCCACCCATCCCTTAGACACAATTTAATCTTCAATTCCTGATGAAGGGCTTTTGCCCGAAACGTCGATTCTCCGGCTCCTCGGATGCTGCACCACACTCTTGGGGACAATTGAGCACGGCCAATCCACCTAACGTGTTATTCTTTGGGAACAAGCGGAGTGCCGAGCAGAGAGCCACCCAAACACGGAAACTCCATAAGTCATCATACTTTGCAATTGATCCTGGGCACCTTGAGGCAGCACTGGACCAGCCTAATGTTCTTTTTACTGGTCCATCTGGTATCGTGGAGTCCTCTGTCTCACCTCCTTTTGGTAAAATACATTAGTCTTCCACCTTACAAAGACACGCGTTTTTAAAGAGTGCGCTGACTGGTGCAATTTCCATGTAATTTCAAACCATACAAAGCATCAAATGCAGGATAGTCTGGCAGAAGGTTATTTGTGTCAAAACTGGATATTACATTCACGGCCTCCTCCCCTCCACTCTGTGCTCACCCTATTCCCTACATACGAGCAGCACGGTGGCTCACAGCACCAGGGACCCGGGTTCGGTTCCCGTTTCGGGCGACTGTCTTTGTGGATTTCCTTCGTCGGGTTGGTGAGGACATGTTGGGCCGAAGGGCCAGTTTCCACACACTGCAGGGAGTCCAACCTTCTCCCACCCAATTCCCGTATCTCCAATCTGCCATTCTATGTGTGACAAAAGTAATGCTTACTGCTTCATTAGTGTTTCCATGGGATATTAACTCAGGTTTGGAATATTGTTGCAACACTGGTTTTCGTGGGCCGGAGATGAGGGTGTTGAGGCGGATGTGGGGCTGCAGAAAGACGGTGGGCTTCCTTCCCCACATCTGCCAAAACCATCATAACAGGGAACTTGGCAAGAAGATCACAGCGTCATTGTTTTGAAAGTCTTCCAATTTGGTATTTTAATGTGCATTTCTGTTTAGTAGTGTGAGAATGTAGCCAACTGGGATAAATAAGATCGCTGGACTTACAGTTTTGCTACTGAAAGCTCATCTGCATATACACTAGAGCAAAGGGAGACGCCGAGAAGGGATTATGTCATGGAGAGCCGGGGAATGAGGCTGCACTCTACCTGATCCCAGGTAATGAATATACTTCCTCTGTCTCCGTGAGGAAGTCCAACTATGTATATAAGCTAGAATTAAAATGGCTTGCTTTTTTTTGCGTATCACGGTGGTTAGCCCTGCTGCCTCACAGCACCAGGGTCCCAACTCCAGCCTCAGGCAACTGTCTGTGTGGAGTTTGCACATTCTCCCCGTGTCTGCGTGGGTTTCCTCCGGGTGCTCCGGTTTCCTCCCACAGTCCAAAGACGTATAGGGTAGGTGAATTGGCCATGCTAAATTACCCATAGTGTTAGATCCATTAGTCAGAGGGAAGTGGATCTGGGTGGGTTGCTCTTTGGAGGGTGGGTGTGGACTTGTTGGGCCGAAGGGTCTGTTTCCACACTGGAGGGAAAAGCACAGCAGGTCAGGCAGCATCTGAGGAGCGGAGAATCAACATTTCGGGCAAAAGCTCTTTCCTGATGTGGGGTTTCCCAGCACCACGCTCTCAACACCAGGTTACAGTCCAACAGGTTTATTTGCAAGTACAGTACTATAACCTGGCATTGTGTGATTTTGTTTAAAAACTTGAGCCACCCCAGTCCAACACCTCCTCATCATGTAATATCCCTGTGTGATCTGAAGTGCTCTGTTACTTTCTCAATGTCAATGACTAATACCGGCGATGTCCTGCACACATCGGAGAAACAAGCGCAAATTCCTCGCGAAACCTTCAGCTTTTGTGAATGACTGTCCCCGATGACATGTCAGCACCGGCCTGTGTGGGGACCTCAGCGTTGCGCTTCCTGCAGCAGGATCATCTCTGTGCCTGATTCGACGCCTGGGGTGGTTCCTGCAGAGAATCAGATGCTGCTTAATCGCACAGTGCAGAGCAGACACCTCTTCCCGCATAGTATTACCCAGCTGCGTGCTGGCACCTATCAATCCAGCCGGGCCAGCTCCCATCCCCGTGTGAAATGACTTGCTGTCTTGCTCACCAGCGCCTGTGATCCCAAACCCCCAACAGAATCATGGAGTCACGGAGCCTGTGGTAATGCTGCACTCCTGCATAGCAGGGTCCAAGCCTGTACTTCCCTTACCCACAATCAACGCTTGGATTGCAATCCTCCACCCCCTTTCCTTTTTTTTCCCCTTCTTTTTTTTTCTCGGAAAAACAACAAAATCTGGGTGTCATTACAGGGACAAAACCAAAGTTCACTTGTCACAACTGCGGCAGGGCGGGTCACTTGGCCAGGGAGTGTAGAGGCACCCAAAACAGAACAAAGGGAGTTTTGGAGCTCCTTGCCAACATTGTGGAAAGAAGGGCCACTCTGAGGGCACCCATGACAAACCAAGAACTGCAACTTCTCAAAGGGAGACAGACTGACATTTGGCAGTCCCCATTGGCCCGGGTAGTAAGGAGGGTATGGGATTTACGTGTCTGCAGTAGTAAGGGGCAGACAATGTGAGATGTTGGTGGATACTGGAGCCTTCATATCCATCACTGACCTACCCCTGCCCAAAACCAACAAAATGATTCGTGTAAAGGGAATTAGTGGGCAAAAAAACCCCTGCATACTTGAGTGAAACCACTTTGGTGGAAATTAATCACTTGTATATACCAATGCAATTTTATGGGTATAAAAATAATGAAGGAACTATCGTGGGAAATGATTTGATGAAAGAGTATGAGGTATTAATAGATTGCAGGAAAGGCGAATTAATTTGGCCCATCCTGATGGGAGAAAGGAGAAAATGGGAGCCTATGCAAGCCATTTGGGGATTGGCCAAGCTGCATCTGTGACTGGATGTGATTGGCAATTGGAGGGCAATGCGTTTGGTGCCATTTGCACCTCCGTCCCAGGGTATGGGCAGGAACTAAGCTAGATATCCGGATAATTAAAATCGACCCATAGTAGCAGAAGGTCTGGAGCGTAAACCACACTGACAGTACCACGTCAGACTGGAGGCAAGGAGGGCAGCTGTGAAAATTGTTGAAGGGTTAGTGGATAGGGGAATTCCCTGAGAAACTACAAGCACCATCAACTCCACCACCTGGCTAGTACAGGTGGGGAGTGGGGGCGCGGGGGGAAGCTACTGATTCCCCATTGATTACACAACTGTCAATAAGGTCACACTGTAGTTGCACCCCATTGTGGCCTGCCCATCCACAATCTGGAATGGTCTATTCCAGGCCCACAAAATCTTTACTGTCCTGGACATCATCAATGGATTCTGGTCCATCTTTCTTTAAAGACCACAATTTCCCCTCCCACGTGGTTCATGATGCCCTCCAGCATATCTCATCTACGTCCTGCACTTCTGCCCTTGAACCCCACCCCTCCAATCGTAACAAGGACAGAACCCTCGGCCCTTACCTTTCACCCTACCAACCTCCGCATACATCATATCATCCTTCGCCATTTCCACCAGCTACAAACAGACCCCACCACCAGGGATATATTTCCCTTCACTCTGCTTTCCGTAAAGACCATTCCCTCTGTCAGGTCCATGCCCCCCAACAATTCACCCACCCCTCCTGGCATCTTCCCCTGCCACCGTAGGAATTCCAAAACCCTGCGCCCACACCTCCCCTCTCACCTCCATCTAAGGCTCCAAAGGAGCTTTCCACATCCATCAAAGCTTCACCTGCACATCCACACATGATGTACTGCATCCGTTGCTCCCAATGCGGTCTCCTCTACATTGGGGAGATTGGATGCCTACTTGCAGAGCACTTCAGAGAACATCTCTGGGACACCCACATCAATCAACCCCACCCCCTGTGACTGAATATTTCAATTCCCCCTCTCACTCTGCTGAGGACATGCAGGTCCTGGGCCTCCTCCATCACCACTCCCTCATCACCCGACGCCTGGAGGAAGAATGTCTCATCTTCCGCCTTGGAACATTTCAACCCCAGGGCAATGTGGACTTCACCAGTTTCCTCATTTCCCCTTCCCCCACCTTATCCCAGATCCCACTTTCCAGCTCAGCACCATCCTCATGACCTGTCCCATCTGTCAATCTTTCTTCCCACCTATTCGCTCCACCCTCCTCTCTGACCTATCACCTGTAGACTCATCTCCATCACTTGTTGCACTCTCAGCTACCTTCCACCTCCCAGCCCCACCCCCTCCCATTTATCTCTCCACCCTGGAGGCTCCCAGCCTCATTCCCGATGAAGGGCTTTTGCCCGAAACGTTGATCCCCCTGCTCCTCGGGTGCTGCCTGACCTGATGTGCTTTTCCAGCACCACTTAAATCTTGATTCTGGTCTAACCCGCTCCACCATGACTCCCAAGATAAATTTGCATTTACCAGAGGGAATAAACAGTATACCTGGACCAGACTCACCCAAGGATTCCATAACAGCCTGACTATCTTTCACCAGGCAATGTACAATATACTCAGGGAAATCAAACTGTCCCATGGCAGTATGTTACTCCAATATGTAGATGACATCATCCTGACCTTGGAGTCCAAAGTTGGCCACCAAGATGGACTACACCTAGCCCTGAAACAATTCGGTCTTAAAGCAAATCCAAAGAAAACCCAGGTAGGGAAAAGTAAAGTCCTGTACCCAGGACATCTAATCTCCAAAGGCAAACAAAAAAAGTGCCTGTAGATAGGAAGACCGCAATACAACAGATGTAATGACCCATGACAGTCCTTGGCGCGAGGAAAGTTTTGGCCTTATTTAATCTTGGCAGAAGTTCCATCCCTGAGTTTGACAAATTAGCAGAACCAATACAAAGGCTGGTGAAAGGGGGGTAACGAGCCACGGACCCCATGGACTGGGGGCCTGAAGCCTACACAAAACTAAAAGTGTCATCCCCAGGGCTGGGATGACCTGAGCTAGTAAAGACTTCCACATTTACTGTAATAATGAAGGAGCATTCTCCTCAGTGGTGGTGACTTGAAGCCATGGAGACAAACAACAACCTGTAGGATACTACTCTACTGCGGAGGGGCCTGTGGTAAATGAGCTGCCCAGCTGTATAGCCACTTTAGACTGTGCTGCATGGGCCATGAGGGTTAGTGAGCCAATAGTAATGACTGGGAATGTTATTTTACACACCAGGCGCACCCTGGTAGAAATGTTAAATATGGGGAAACTACGATCCGTTTCTAACATGAAAAGGGCAAAGTGGGAAGGGGTCCTTCTTCCACCCACCAAATCCACAACCATATTAAGGAATACCCGGGAGAACACAGCGGAAGGAATATTAGGTGATGGTGAGCCACACGAACGTGGGAATGTAGATGATGACATTGAGGAGAGTCGGATAAAAGGTGTGCGGTTGGAGGCAACAGATGAAATCCTGTTTGTGGACGGATCTTGGAAGTTTGTAGACACATCGGCACGAACAGGATGGTTGGAAGTGAATGTGGGCCTATCAATAATCTGAGCAGGGAGAATAGCAGGAGGCTTATTGGCACAGGTGGCAGAGTTAGTGGCCCTGACCCAGGCCTTCACGGAGGTGGTGGGAAGGAGGGTTAATATTTACACTGACAGGACATATGCATTTGGAATTGTATATGGCTATATGGACGTTTGGGGAAGAATATGGACAAATAATAGAAACCTGATTGGAGGCCAGCGACCTCCCATCGCCTGTGGTGCTTAAGGTACAGGCCCAGCAGAGAGAGCCAGACAAACAAGACCCTGAATGGCACATTCTGAAGGAGAGCTGAAAATATGTTGCTGGAAAAGCGCAGCAGGAAGGGCTCATGCCCGAAACGTCGATTCTCCTGCTCCTTGGATGCTGCCTGACCTGCTGCGCTTTTCCAGCAACACATTTTCAGCTCTGATACTCCAGCATCTGCAGACCTCACTTTCTCCACATTCTGAAGGGGAACCGAGCTGCAGATAAAGAGGACACCCAATCTTTGTCAGCCACATCCTTTGAGGGTGGCCCCACTACTAGTGTTAGCCAACTGCACGCTGAGACTCCTGAGGGAGAACCCACTCGGTGGAAGGCACAAGGGGCCACACCGGACAGAAAAGGCCTTTGGAGATTAAACGACAAGGCTATGGCCCCCCTAGTGCATTCAACACACCCTAATGCAATTACACCATGGCCTGTCCCACGTGGGGCGAGATGTTATGATGACCAGTATCGGGAAGGAATGGTGGCGGAAAGGCAAGGGTAGGGACACAGCATGATTCTGTCACCAGTGTGTGATGTGTGCCCAAGTCAACCCAGGCAGGCCCATTAAGGTCAGGAGGGGACACCAGCCATTCCCAAAGGGACCCTGGGAGCATATACAGATAGATTGTACGGGACCACTTTCCCAATCCCATGGGAAGACATACTGCCTGGTAATTATTGACCGACCTACCAGAGGGGTAGAAGCATATCTGACTCGGAATTGTTCAGCCAACACAGTGGCTAGGATTCTGGCTGATTCTGACCATTTCACTGGAAGAGGGATAAAAACCAGATAGAGGGAAAAACAATGACTGCAGATGCTGGAAACCAGATTCTGGATTAGTGGTGCTGGAAGAGCACAGCAGTTCAGGCAGCATCCAAAATGCAGCGAAATCGATGTTTCGGGCAAAAGCCCTTCATCAGGAATAAAGATGTCAGCTGATGAGCATCAAACTAAAATTCCACTTACCCTACCATCCCCAAAGTTCAGGAATGGCAGAGTATATGATCAGGACCCTTAAAACATCCAGGGCTAAAGCTATGCAGGACTTGAGAAAAAGCTGGACAGAGGTCCTGCCTGCGGCTAAGAGCAACCAGGAGCCACACAACTGGATTGACCCCACATGAACTGATGACGGGCAGAGCAATGCAACTGCCTCAATCTGTCATAACGGGGAGGTTCCGACGTCGGCTCACTCCGAGATAGTCCCAGCACATAGCGCTAAGTGCCCAGTTGAAGGACAAGGACAAAGCAGTGAGGGACAATCAGAAAAGCCAAGATGAACAAAGGGAATTACAGGATTGCCCTGAGATTCCGCCAACAGAGAGCAAGGTGATGGTAAAAATCCTACCCAGGAAACTTGGGTTCGCCCCAACATGGAATGGCCCCTATGGAGTTATCATCGGTGGAGACACTTGCATAGACATGAGAGGGAAGGGCGTCTGGAAACACTGGTGCTAACTCAAAGTATATGTAGACACCAACTGAAATCCTGAATGAAATGTTTGATTCACAGAACGACCCTCCACTCGACCTCCTGATCAGGAGTGCGGGAAGTTGCACACATGGGGCATAGCCATTGGAACCTTGTTCAAGTAGAGTAATAAGATATTGCTTTTTGGATAATTGCGATCCTGACCTTAGTAGTTACCAGTCTGGGAGCCAAAGAGGGAGCTGCATGCTAACATTTACCTTTACATGTCCTACACACATGCCCAAACAGTCAACGCCTCCAAACGCTGGGTTTGTACCCAAATACCCAGACATTCAAAGGAAGGTCTCCCTCTCTGGCCAGTCCCCTTTAATGAGTCCGAAATGGCACAATGGTTGATAGACAGGGGGAAATCAAAGCGAGGCCAAATGGACACGATTCCCAAAGTTACCATTAGAAAACTCCCAGAATAACAAAGAATGATGGGAACAGACCGGCGACTGCCTGAATCTCTGACTAAAGTGGTACCATCCTGAGTATAACAAAACCTGGCCAAGGGGACAGGCGGTTGCATTCCCGTGACCAAAAGGGGGACTGAAGACGGAAAGGAAAGAATTAATATTTACATCTTGTTACAACGTAATTAACACTTGGTAATGCCTCAGAAAGACTCCACAGTTATCTGTAATCATGTTAGTCAGTCACAAAATGAGCATCAGACTTGTTACAACCTTGTGAATGGAAGTACAGCAAACCAACTCAAGGAGTACAAATGCCAAGGAGGCACTTGTGGGAGAGCTTGGGAATACAGCAATTAACACTTGGTGTACAAACTAGATCAAGGAGCACAAAGGTTATCAAAGCTGGAACATCTGCTGATAACAGCGATCCGGAACAAAGGCGGTTTCTAGCGAAATGTACCCCTAATTTGTAGATTCATAAAATTGTGTAAATAAACCAGCCCACGCTGTATTGGATGAAAAATCCAGGCACCCTAGTGACGATTTGACCTCTCCCAAAAGCTTTTGTCAAGTGGGCAGCACCATGACTCAATGGTGAGCACTTTTACCTCACAGCGCCATGGACCCCGGATCAATTCCAGCCTCGGGCGATTGTCTGTGTGGGGTTTGCACATTCTCCCCCGCGTCTGTGTGGGTTTCCTCCCACAGTCCAAAGGTGTGCAGGTCAGGCGAATTGGCCACACTATATTGCCCATAGTGTTAGGTGCATTAGTCAGGGGTAAATATAGGAGAATGGGTCTGGGTGGGTTACTCTTTGGAGGGTTGGTGTGGACTTGTTGGGCCGAAGGGCCTGTTTCCACACTGTAGGGAATCTAGTCTAAATAAACTCTGTGTTTGACCCAATATCAATCTGAGCGTGGTAATATTTTACTGACAACAGAATCCTGCAAGGAGCACTTCATCTCTTGTCTCTTCATTGCGTGTTTATCATCTACAAGGCACAGGTCAGGACCATGATGAAATACTCCCCATTTACCTGGGTGGGTGCATCTCAACACTCAAGGACCTTGTCACCATCCAGGACAAAGTACCCTGTCTACAAACATTCAGTTCCTCCATCATCTATACCAGCTGTGTGTACCATAGAAAACATGAACTGTAGGAACTCGTCAAATGCTTAGCATCTTCCAAACCCATGGCCGCTTCCATCTAGGAGAAAATGGGCAGCAGATACATGAGATCTTCAAGTTCCCCTCTCAACCACTCAACTCCCGTATTGGAAATAGGTCGTTGTTCCTTCACTGAAAACCCCAGAACACCCTCCCTAAAGGTATTGTATCCCTACAGTGGTTTAAGAAGGCAGCTCACCACCACCTTCCTGAAGGCAACCGGAAATGGGCAATAAATGCTGGCCCGTCCAGGGATACCCACAGCTCAAAAAAAACTTGAGAAGCAGTGTGTCATTCTAACTGTTTGGAATTCAAACTTCTCTATAGAGAGCCTCTGTTCAGTTCGGAACGGATGTCAAACGGTCTCTGAATCTCCATGTTGTGGGTGCAACAATTGAGTTAAAACTGCGTTTTCCAGTTTCAGCCCCTTCCCTTCTTGAGTATGGACTGAGGTGCAACCAGTGGATTACTTGACTCAATTATCACAACCTAACCAGCCATTTCTCACTGTGTGTTTCCTGTGGATTTAACTGAATTGTAATTTAAGGTGATGGCTTTCAACTCGAAATTAATCCCAGACGAAATGGGCCTGATCGGTAAAGGTAGTTAAATCCTAAATCAAGCGACAGAGAACTATAGCCATCAGCGAAAAGAAATAGCTGCAAAGCAATGATTTCAGCTTCCCCAGTGTGTGTCTCTCTGGATTAAGAGCTGGAGTGGAGCTGAAACCTTCCTCTGTTGTGATGCTTCCCCGTTTAAGCCAGAAAGCGCTCGGTCCTTGCTCAACCAGATGTGAGTTCTGGGTCTTCACACTTGACTGTGCTGGAGGTTGGAGGCTGTGCCACTGAATGTTTCGAGGTTTCCACCAAAGACCCCCTAAAGCTCCGCCAGTTTGCCCACCACAGTCTCATCTTGAGCACCTTTGAGGAAACCCTAAAAATCCTGGATCAGAAAACTCACTGCGAAAAAAAAACAGTGACAACTCGATCTGCCTTGAATTTTCCCCAGCCCTTGACCTGCCTCTCGGCGTGTTTAATCTTCCTCCTGGCTTCACCGGAGCAGCTTGCTTCTAAGCTCCCTCCCCTGTTAAAAAAAAAGAAAATAACAAAGCAGAGGAGGTGGAGGAAATATGCATTTAAAACAAAAAGATGCACAGACGATGAGAGTGTGTGTGTGAGAGAGAGAGAGAGAGGGGACCGGTGAAGAGGGAAACTTGCCCAAGATTTCGGTGTCTGCTGCTGTTTCAGAGAGACTGTGAGCGATGTCTGATGGAGGAGCCGGTGCCTGCATTGGGAAGGAGGAGGCGAGCGTGGTGCTGCCGGATGCTGAGCCCGAGGATGAGCGTTGCATCCGAGCCTTGAGAGAAGGGGAGGCGCCATGCTCTGCCAGCAGCAGACTGGGAGGGTCCCGCTGCAAGCCCGAGAGCGAGCGGCCCCGGGACAGGCGAGCGGCCGCGATGTGCACCCCGAGCAGCGGCCCCGCTCTGCAGGGCGAGCCGGCGCAGCGCCCCCCGGCCGGGCGAACCTCAGGCGAGAGGCTGCGGCTGGAGGACGCCGCTTTCCCCGCCCCCCTGGGAGCCCTCTCCCTGCCCCCCGGCATCATCATCATGACCGGCCCCCTGCACTCGCCCGCGGCTCTGGCGGCTGTGACCGCCAGCCTGCCCGACTGCACTCTGCTCGCTCCCCCGGCCCCCGGTGCGGGTCCGGGACCAGCGCCGGCCAAGAGGAAGAGGAAACGGTGCGGGCTCTGCTCGCCCTGCAGGAGGCTCATCAACTGCGGAGAGTGCAGCAGCTGCCGGAACCGCAAAACCGGGCACCAGATCTGCAAGCTGCGGAAGTGCGAGGAACTGAAGAAAAAACCGGGCTCTTCACCAGAGGTACATCACAACCGAGAGAGGGAAGGCAAGGGCAAACACAGCCAGCAAAGGGCTGCACAAAACTCAGCAGGTCTGGCAGCATCTGTACAGAGAGAAACAGAGTTAACATTACAGGTTATAAACACAGAAAGTGCTGGAGAAACTCAGCAGGTCTGGTAACACCTGTACAAAAAGAGAGAAACAGAGTTAACATTACAGGTTACAAACAGAAAGTGCTGGAGAAACTCTACGTCTGGCAGCAAGTTATAGAGAGAAACAGAGTTAACATTACAGGTTATAAACGCAGAAAGTGCTGGAGAAACTCAGCAGGTCTGGCAGCATCTGCCAGCAGAGAAACAAGAGTGATCATTTCAAGTCCACTATGACTCTATCAGAACTCCAGCTGACCATCACACGGATGCTGCCAGACCTGCAGAGTTTCTCCAGCACTTTCTGAGTTTGTAGCCTGTAATGTTAACTCTGCTTTTATCTCTTGCCAAACGCACATTACTTCCTCACTAACACTCAACACTGGAGCCCCCCCAAGGGTGTGTACTCAGCTCCCTACTGTACTCACTGTATACCCATGACTGCATTGCCAGATACCAGACTAATGCCATTTACATGGTGCGAAAGTGAGCTGGAATTCTGATCAAGTCATAGTGGACTCGAAATAATCACTCTTGTTTCTCTGTCTGCAGATGCTGCCAGACCTGCTGAGTTTCTCCAGCACTTTGTGTTTATAACTTATAATGTTAACTCTGTTCTTCTTTCTCACTAGATGCTGCCAGACCTGCCGAGTTTCTCTAGCGCTTCCTGTTCTTTTGATTTGTTTCAGATCTCCAGCATCCAGAGTTTTTTGTTGTATTTTAGATTGGGAAGGGGCTCATTCTTTACCATTCATTCACATCTTGTAGTTATTTGGATTGATCAGGGTGATACATGTTGCATTAGTCCATGCAATCGAGAATCTAAACTGTTGTGTGTTCATTGTGCTTTTCCCAGGATGTGCTGTAATTGGAGAGCTAACTGAAACAACTCAGCTGAGTGACAATTTAATGGTACAGCGCTCTTCAAAGTGCCTTCTAACTTAATCCCAGGAGTCCACCTTTCAGTCTTTGGCAATTCATGTTTAAATTTGGTCTCTGCTTCCTGGCATTGACCTAGTCACTGGAGTGCTGGTGTGCACAGAAGACTAGGAAATGGTGGATATAACTAGACACCACACAACCAGCATTCTATCTGGACTCTGTCATATATTCAGTCTGGCTGAAGACAGGCAGTGCTGCATTGAGACTCTGGGTGAACATTCTTGATTACAGCTTACACACAATGCTAACTTTTGTTGCTCACTAGATTGTCCTGTTTGAATCCCTTTAGCCGTGGAGATTTGGAAAGGTGCTGTTGTCTGTTTGGTAAATAAACACTGAATCTGAACACAGTAGCTTGTTAATATTGTTATGAAGATGGAAAAGTTTGAGAGGCCAAGAACTAGTTAAACTAAAAATTAACAACTTTATTTCTTAAAGTATAACAGAGAATAATTGACTAAACTATTTACAACTCCTTCCTCTAACCTATCTTTTACCTTCCCCTTCCAAAATACTTGTCTGATAAAACCCCTGATTAAGATTTACCAAAATTCAACTTTTCAAAAACCAGCCAGACGTGGAATCTTCTTTTTTCTTAGGGATATCTGCTTCACAGGTTACTGAATGATAAAGGTACCTTTAAGACAGCTATTCTTCGGTCAGTTTGCAGATGTCATTGGCTTGGGAGTTCTCCACCCAACTGTTCAATTTTCCCTATCTTATAATCCGATGCTTTGGGGGTATGTCATTGGCTTTTAAGATTGTCAATATACTCAATTCAACTTGATTGGAATTTGGTACTTTTTTGGGGCGTAATTTAAACTGATAGGCCTAATTCGAATCTGTATTGTCATTTCTAGGCAACAAGATACCCTAGCTACTGGATGAAAAAGTTACATTACATCTTGTTCAGAACACTTGATGCTTTCAGTTAGTTCTGCTAGCTTTTAACTTTCTTAAAGGTACAGTATACCCACATCTTCATAACAATATCAGCAACAGCGGTTTAATGTGTAGGTGTGTTTAAGTTTGTCTGAGAGTCTCCATGGTACATACCAAGAGAAACAATTGACCATTCCTGGTCCATGGTTAGTGTTGACAGTATTGACTGTGAGACAATGTGGCTAGTTCATACATCAGCCGTAATCCATCCTATGTTGCAAGTGGCAGAGACTTGTCTATTGGAAACAAGTTGATTTAGCATCTGATGGGGATACCATGGTCTAATTTACCAGCAGTTAGTGGTCCCTTCAATTCAATGACTGGAAAACTGGGACAATACGTTCACATCTTTCCGAAATATGTTGGCGGTGGACAATGTTTTTATCTGCTGTCTGTATTCTTGCAAACTGTAGGCTGATTCCTTAACATTTGGGGCTTAACTCCATATGTACTTTGTATGACTTCATGTATACTGCTATCTTTCACTTAAAAGTGAAATATTGAGGATGCTGGAAATCTGCAATAAGGACAAATGCTGGAGAAACTCGGTAGTTCTGGCATCACCTGTGAAGAGAGAAAAACAGTTAACTTTTCAAATCCAAAGACTCTTCTTCAAAATTGATGTGTTCCAGATCGACTGCATTGGAGAACTTTGAATGCTGTTGGAGATGACAACTGGTAGATTGGAAACAGTCATTTGTTCAGATTACTTTTATTATTGGGTCCTGTGGGATGTGTATCATAGAATCTCATGCACATAGATGAACCGTAAAGACAGGTTTCAGTGTTTGGCTTAGGATTTGCCCACCAATGAAGCAACAACCCCTTTCCAAACCACCACGCCTTAAGACCATGAGATATAGAAACAGAAATTAGGTCCCTCAGCCCATCGAGTCTGCTCCACCATTCTCCTATCTTCTCCCATAACCCTTGAACCCTTACTAATCAAGAATCTCTCTATCTCTTGACATAAATAAATAAGAATGTGGGTATCCATGTTACTACCTCTCACATGTGAAGTATATGCTCCATCATTTAAGCTAATTCCCCCACCCCAACCTTCAGAATTCAGACAAGACCAGCTGGAAAAATACCAAAGTTAACATTGTACTCCTATTGAAAACAAGAAGGCAAAAAACAGACAGACTGGTTAACGCATTAGTCTTGAGTCCTGGGTAGAATAATTCACTCAGTTATTAGTTGTGAGCTTGGTTCTTGTGCTGTAGGTAATTATTAAGTAAACAACAGTCAACTTTGATTCAAACAGCAATATTCTCATAAATAATCTTTCTCAATGAGGCAATAACCTATGTTAGGCTAATAATCCAAAGACCAAGGTAATGTTTTAGGTTCAAATCCTGACATGGTAGATGATGAAATTTGCATTCAAGAAGACTAAACAATGTCCGTGAAGCCATTGCTGAATATTAGGAAAAACTGGCTCACCAATGTCCTTTTGGGAGGGAAACTACCATCCTCACCTGGTCTAACTGACGTATGACTCCAGACCCACAGCAATATGGTTGGCACTTAACTGCATTCTGAGCAGTTAGGAGTGGGCAATAATGCTGGCCTATCCCTGAGACAGGCACACCCCATGAATAAATGAAAAAAAAACCTTTTTACAGAAGTGACAACATAAGATGATGTTGATTAAACACAATGGCATGAAGTTCCCACACTTAGATGGTTGGTTTTAACAAAGCTTCACACGAGAAGCTTTGGTCAAATTCAGAGCGCTGGAAATTCATCTAGGACATTGGGTGAATGATGAGTAGATCTTAGAGGAGGTGGTTGGAGGAGTTCAGTACGGGTCATCTTGAGGTCAGTATTGTTGCCTCGCTAAATTGAACACCGATTCTAAGTTGGGACTGTAATCGTGGGTCAATGTGGACAAGCCTCTATATGGACACATTCAGTCCTACACAGTGGGAGAGCTGGTCACCTTTAACTGTGTAGTTTTATTAGAATACCTGATATTCACTGCCATTTGAAGCAGGTGGTGTTGTGGGCGGTAGTGGATGTTCTCTGATTTCTCGATTTAAATTTAAAATTTTCAAATCACTCTTTGGGCTGACCTCAGACTGTGTCTGCTAATTCCTCTATCTTTCTAATTCCTCATCTGCCTACTGGTCCCAGCACAGAACATTCACCCCTCATGTCCAATCTACCATTGCTGGCAGAATCTTCAACTTTTTAGCCTTTGCAATGCCAGCTCTCCTACCCACAGCCCCCTCCCCTAGCCATCATTCTCTATTTCATTCGATGTCTCACCTTTTCTGGTAAGTCTCAGTCATCATTGTCCATTCTCCCACCACGATTCTGAGTCTGTTACATTAACCTGTGTTACCTTTTTACTCATCTTATTTAGCAGCTGCAATACCAAATCTTCACAATGCTGATCTTACCCCATACCCCAAATCTCCTCTCCCATGCTCTTAAAAACAAAGTTAAAAATCACTCAACACCAGCTTATAGTCTAACAGGTTTAATTGGAAGCACACTAGCTTTTGGAGCGATGCTCCTTCATCAGGTGACTACCACCTGATGAAGGAGTGTCGCTCCGAAAGCTAGTGCTTCCAATTAAACCTGTTGGACTATAAGCTGGTGTTGTGTGATTTTTAATTTTGTACACCCCAGTCCGACACCGGCATCTCCAAATCTCAAAAACAAATACTTTATCCTCTTTTCTCCTGCCTCTCTTCGAGTGGGAAATTTCCAAATTCGGAGTCAACCTGCGATGTAGTTGTGAAGTTGGAATGGCATGTCCTTGAGTGTGTAGCAGGCCAATAACCTAATCCAAGGGCCAATTTTACAGAATTGTGCTCCTGGTGAAATGTCGCACGTGCTGGGGAGTGTGCATCAGTCACATTGCAGACACGCTTTTCACCAGTCTGCATCTGTTAAAGTGGATAGATGAGGAATTTTTCTCTTCTGTGTTGTGCAAGAATGTATGCTATTGGTGGACCTTTATAAAATCAGCCTCAGATTATAGAATTTGCATTTGCAACATTATCACAATGCAGAATGTAATATAAGACATGCATGTCAAACATGTGTCCCCTTGTCGCTTTTTGCCAATGTCAAGCCATACAGCATTCTTGGTGCAAACATCTTTTATGTTTAATCTATTTCCTTCCATAAATTTGCCAAAATATGTTCACAAATAGATATAACTAGCTAACTTTGAAAGCATAATTCAGCCAACTCATTGGACACTTGAGATTTTGTGCTATATAAAGAACAAAGAAAAAAGAAAATTTACATCCCAGGAACAGGCCCTTCGACCCTCCAAGCCTGAGCCGATCCAAATCTACTGTCTAAACCTGTCGGTCAATTCCTAAGCATCTGTATCCCTCTTCTCCCCTCCTACTCATGCATCTGTCCAGCCACATCTTAAGTGAATATACCATGCATGCCTCTACCACCTCTGCTGGCAACGTGTTCCAAACGCCCACCACCCTCTGTGTGAAGTACTTGCTGCATGTATCCCCCTTAAACTTTCCACCTCTCACCTTGAAAGCGTGACCTCTCGTTATTGAATCCGTCACCCTGGGAAAAAAACTTGTCTCTATCCACCCTGGAGAAAGTGAGGACTGCAGATGCTGGAGACCAGAGTTGAAAAACGTGGTGCTGGAAAAACACAGCAGCCAGGCAGCATCCGAGGAGCAGGAGAATCGACGTTTTGGGCATGAGCCCTTCTATCCACCCTGTCTATACCCTTCATGATTTTGTAAACCTCAATCAGGTCCCCCCTCAATCACCTTTTTTCTAATGAAAATACCCCTAACCTACTCAACCTTTCTTCATAGCTAGCATCTTCCATACCAGACAACATCCTCAAACCATCTCTGCACCCTCCCCAGAGTGTCCACATCCTTTTGGTAATGTAGCGACCAGAACTGTAAGCAGTATTCTAAATGCAGCCGAACCAATGTCTTGTACAATGTTCACATGACCTGCCAGCTCTTACACTCAATACCCCGTCCAATGTAGGCAAGCATACTATATGCCTTCTTGACCACTCTATCCACCTGTGCAGCAACCTTCAGGGTACAATGGACCTGTACTCCCAGATCTCTCTGCCCATCAACTTTTCCCAAGGCTCTTCTGTTCATTGTATAATTTGCTCCAGAATCGGTCTTGCCTAAATGCATCACCTCACATTTGTTTGGATTGAAAACCATCTACCACTTTCCCCCCAAATCCCCAGTCTATCTATATCCTCCTGTATTCTCTGACAGTCCCTTATGCTTTCTGCTACTCCACCAATCTTCATGTCATCTGCAAACTTGCTGATCATACCAACAGTGCCCTCTTCCAACTGCACCATTTGACTTTTGCCACTCTCTCACAACCAACTGCATCTTCTGCTTTATCTGAACTAGAGTTTCCAATGTAAACTAGCATCCATCAATCACTCTTTAACTTCTGTTCCTGCCAATATGTTGCACAGTTTGAGCACAGATCATGTTATAGGGAAAAAAAACCTTTGATGAATGAGAGCGTCATGTAATAGAAAATAGTACCGATTGACAAATCTTCATTTCGCATACTGCAGGGATGCATTTCTACTTTATTTTATAGTTAAAGCCAACTCTAATGAATGCATTTTTTGAGGAAAGAATATCCTTAAATCAAGAGTCATCTATCTTCAAACCTTTACAAACCAATTTTAAATTTTGTATTATTCCTATTGCAGGAATATTTTTCAAATCTTTTGACCCAGGAAGTTGACTGTGGACGTTCAATAGGACAAAGAAATATCATGAGCATTTTTTCTGTTTAGTGGAATGAACTCCCAGCTTTACGTAATCAATGTGGTTTTGATTACTATCAACCGTGGCTCAATTAATAGCAGTCAAGAATGTGGTGCTGGGAAAGCACAGCAGGTCAGGCAGCATCCAGGGAGCAGGAAAATCGAGCATGTTGCTTTCTGTGTTCAGGTTTTGGTCTGGGACTTTGAACGCACAGCCTCGGAGGTCAGGGTGCTATCAACTGAGCGGCTGGTTGAAAGTGAGGACTGTAGGTGCTGGAGATCAGAGTCGAGAGTGTGCTGCTGAAAAGCACAGCAGGTCAGGCAGCATCCGAGGAGCAGGAAAATTGATGTTTCAGGCAAATGCCCTTCATCAGGAATGTCACATATATAATTAATGCTGTCCTGCTAAAGGGCTTTTGCCCGAAATGTCAATTTCCCTGCTCTTCTGATACTGCCTGACCTGCTGTGACTTTCCAGCAACACACTTTCGACTCTGATCTCCAGCATCTGCAGTCCTCATTTTCGACCAGCCGCTCAGTTGATAGCACCCTGACCTCTGAGGCTGTGCATTCAAAGTCCCAGACCAAAACCTGAACACAGAAAGCAAAACACTCCAGTACAGTATTGCTGTCTTGTCAGAGGTAGCATTTATCAGATGAGACATTAAACTAAAGTCCCTTTTGCCCTTTCAGATGGAAGTAGAAGGTCTTCTGCACTAAAGAAGAGCAGACCCTCCCTGGTCCATATTCCTCCTTCAGTTAAGATTTTAAAAATTGTGATGGTCATTATCACATTAATGTTTATGGGAACTCTGGGAAGAATTTCCTGGAGGTGACCAAGGTCTTATCATAGAATCCCTACAATATGGAAACAGGCCATTTGGCCCAATAAGTCCACACCAATCCTTCGAAGAGTAACCCACCCAGACCCATTCCCCTACCCTACATTCCCCTACCCTACATTTCCCCCTGATTAATGCATCTAAACTACACATCCGTGAACACCATGGGCAATTTAGCATGGCCAGTCCACCTAACCTGCATACCTTTGGACTGTGGGAGGAAACCAGACCACCCGGAAGAAATCTACGCAGACATGGAAAATGGGCAAACTCCACGCAGACGGTCGCCCGAGGCCGGAATCGAACCCGGATTGAACCCTGGTGCTTGAGGAAGCAGAGCTAACCACTGAGCAACCATTGGAGACCCAGCAGGAGGTCTGATTTGCTTGCTTCCAACGGTGTCATTTATACAGCTGAGGGGTCACTGGGTGTTTCCCAGTGATCAAGGGCCTGGGAATGGATGTCATCCCTCCAGAGAGCGGCCAATCAATCAGGGACGGGCACCTCTTTTGTTGAGCTGCGCTGTTGGGGAAGTGGTTGCAGGAAGGACTCAAGTCCCAGATCTCTGCTCAATCCCTGGACTTGGGAGAGTAAACGTGGGCGGGGTTTCTTCTGGTGGGGGTCATGGGGCAGGCAGAGTTGAGTTGATGGGGTAGTAACAAGGGCAGGGGGAATGGCTCTCAGCACCATCCCATCTGTTTGATAGACAGCGGCTCCTCAAGCATGGAGTCCATATGATCAAGGGACATTCCCCTCCATGGAGTACCAACAGCAACCTGCAGTTGATTGCACGTCATGCCACTTGTGTAGTGACAGTCCCACTGCTGTTTTCATTTTTCCTACAATCGGCAATGGCTTCATGGGCTTCAATAGATTCTTGATTCCAGATTTTTAAAATCACAATCAAATTCCGACATCTGCCGTGATGGAGATTTGAATCCAGGTCCTCAGAACATTTGTTGAGTTTCTGTATTAATCGTCTAGCGATTATGCCACTAGGCCATTGCCTCCTGTCTGCGGCTGTTTTAATGTCAGCAGCAGAACTAGGGTGAGGTCCGTCATTCAACTTGAAGGCTTCAGTTGACAGCAGGGACGCAAAGCTGTCCCAGCGTGGGCCTGATTGGGTTGGAAGTGTGAATGAGTCAGGGTTCAAACCTATCACCATCCCACCTGATTAAATATCCTTCCCAGCTCCAAACCTGCCACCAAGGAGAGCATAAAATGCCACCCTCTGTGTGTAAATTAGTTGCTCTGTTTCCTACTTTACAAAAGTGATGGCACTTCTAAAATCACTTCATTGGCTGTAAAGTACTTTGGGAGCTGACAAAAACACTGCGAAAAATGAAATTTTTTAAAAAAAAAATAGGGCCAAATAATATTTGAGGATGTTTGGCTGTTTATTCTGTACCAATATTTTTCTCAAGACTATAAATACAGAACATAGAACATTACAGTACAGTACAGGCCCTTCAGCCCTCGATGTTGCACCGACCTGTCATACCAACCTGAAGCCCACCTAACCTATACTATTCCATATACTTCCATATGCTTGTCCAATGATGACTTAAATGTACCTAAAGTTGGCGAATCTACTATCGTTGCAGGCAAAGCATTCCATACCCTTACTACTTTCTGAGTAAAGAAACTACCTCTGACATCTGTCCTATATCTATCACCCCTCAATTTAAAGCTATGCCCCCTCATGCTCGCCGTCGCCATACTTGGAGAAAGGCTCTCTCTGTCCACCCTACCTAACCCTCTGATTATCTTATATGTCTCTATTAAGTCATCTCTCAACCTTCTTCTCTCCAACGAAAACAGCCTCAAGTCCCTCAGCCTTTCCTCGTAAGACCTTCCCTCCATACCAGGCAACATCCTAATAAAATAATCCCAATCTCCTCATGGCCTATATACTTGCTTTTAATATTCCTCTTTTACAAATTCCTACCTAAGTTTCTTCTTTGAAAGTACATTTCCTTTTGGTTTGCTTTGTAATGGACCAGAAGATTGTGGGTGTAGAGGAGACATTGGGAGAGGAGACGGAATAAACGGGCAAAGTTTGGAAAAGTACTGACCAAAATTGAAAAATGGAAAGAAGAGAAAACACCTTGGGTAGAAAATGTTTTTCTCGCGTCTCATTTAATACTGAGCGGGACAGAAGTATTATGCAGGGGCATTCAAGTCTCGGTAGGACAGTTGGCATTTTTGCAGAGGGAAGAGCTACATTTTGTGAATACAAGAAAACCTGTCTCCTTGGAAACTTTTCAGTGATCAAGATGTGAGTGTTGTACTTGTGGCCAAAGGAGGTAATGAACTGATAAGTGATTTTGGATGGAGACTAGCAAAATTGGAGCTGTCAAAGTTTAGAGATGATTGATGTTTTCCAGATGAGGACAAGAAAGGAAACAACCTGTTGGAAGGTTGCGAAGAAATTTTGGCCCCAATTTTCCGATGGCACATGATCATTTCTGCAGTACAGGTGGGAGTTGTGCACTGGGGCTGTGCAGAATTCACAGTGAAACCGATTCCAAGGGAATCGCCAGGAATGATGGAAGATTTCAATGGGCAATTTATCTGCATCTGGAACCGTCGAAATGAATAGAATGAGTTGAGCATGGAATCAGATGCTTCGGTCCAACAATCCATGCTGACTGTGATCCCAAACAAATCTAGTCTCACCTGCCTGTGCATGACCATATCCCTCCAAACATTTTCTATTCACGTATTTGTCTAAAATACATTTTAAATGTAACTGTACCTGCATTCACCACTTTCTCTGGAAGTTTGTTCTACACATGAACCACTCTTGGTGTTTAAAAAACACTCTTGGTCTTTTTAATTCTTTCTCCTCTCACCTTAAATATATTGTTTAGTCCTGAAATTCCCAGCCTAGGGTAAAGACTCCTGTTATTCACTTTATCTATGCCCCTCAAGATTTTATAAACCTCTATAAGGTCACCCTCAACCTCCTATACTCCAAGGAGAAATATCCCAACCTATCCAGCCTCTCCTTATAACTGAAATCCTCCATTCCTGTCAACATTTGTGGGCGGCACGGTGGCACAGTGGTTAGCACTGCTGCCTCACAGCGCCTGTAGACCCGGGTTCAATTCCCGACTCAGGCGACTGACTGTGTGGAGTTTGCACGTTCTCCCCGTGTCTGCGTGGGTTTCCTCCGGGTGCTCCGGTTTCCTCCCACAGTCCAAAGATGTGCGGGTCAGGTGAATTGGCCAAGCTAAATTGCCCGTAGTGTTAGGTAAGGGGTAAATGTAGGGGTATGGGTGGGTTGCGCTTCGGCGGGTCGGTGTGGACTTGTTGGGCCGAAGGGCCTGTTTCCACACTGTAAGTCTAATCTAATCTAATCCTAGTAAATCTTTTTTGAACCCTCTCCAGCTTAATACTATCCTTCCTATAACTGGACTCGGTATTCCAGAAGACCAACATAACATATCTGTTTACATTGGAAAATTCAGAGGTTCTGTTGCAGTTAGACACCACCCCCCCAATGAATTCCCACACCCTCCCCTCCCAGCTACTGTACCCTCCCACACATCTCAGCTGGAGTTGGGACAGCCCTTCCCACCTAGAAAAAAATTTCCCCTGGGATCTGACCAGATCCAACACCCTTACCCCTCCCAAACTAAGCTAAAGACTCAATCTATTATTTGGCACCCTACCTGCCTAGCGGTCTATCCTCAAGCTTAACTTACAATCATCCCCTTTCACATGAGCTGACTGAGTGGCTATCTGTGCTGGTGGATATTTAAATCACAGAACAGGTAGCTGCCGCTGTGAAAAGGGGGTTTGCAGTTTGACTTCCCCGAGATATCCTACATTCTGAGGGACCTGGTAGACTTAAGGTATGTCCTGCAGCTCTGAAGGAGCCATGTTCGGAATTTTCTGCTCGAAATCCGGGGCTGTTTCTCATTGGAAAAGGTAGGAGCAGTCTGACTGTGGTTTCCAATTCTTGGAAAATCTGACCCATTAATTTCCCAACCAGTTGGAAAAACTAGAGGTTAAGGTTGTAGCTGGTCAATGGGTATCTCTGTGATTGGTTTTGCAAGGTGTACATGTATGTGTAAGGTATACAATAAGCAGCAAAAAACTTGGATAAGGTTTGTTGCTGTGTAGAGGAGACCACTGATGTGAAATTGATATAGAGTGGAGGAAGCAGGTAGTGCCCTGGGTTCAAAATGACACAAAGATAATTTAACAGCACAGGTTTTAATACCAAATACAAGAAGAGAATATTACTTGAGAGAGAGGCTGGTCACACTTCTATTTTCTCACACATTATGATAGATTGTAACTTTCACTGCTGGAAGGAAAATGATCTTGTACGCTGTGTAAATTGAGATGTATAATGGATAATGTTTCACTGTTACCAGTTCTCCAAATGATAGTTAGGGTTAAAATCTATCATAACGAGTTGCTGTTGTTGACCCTGATATGCCTGTCACGTGAATAGGACACCATACTGGGTCAAACTACTCTTGGACATCCCTACACCATTTTCAGCTGTTAATCGCAGAATAACGTTGTAGATTTCCGGCAGTAATTCACTTGCACGTGAGCAAAAGCTTCTTGATGCAAACCCTGAATGGGAAACCAATAAAAATTTCAATTTAACATAAAAAGCATTTACTACATTTGTGACCTCTCCTTTTCATTCAACTGTACATTTGGAAAGCAAAACTCCTGCATTTTACAACCTTGCTGGGTTCCATTTTACATTGTTGAAGTATTGTCATCTTCTTTCTGTAGGAAACACAGATAATTTTCACACAGCAAGCCTCACAAAAAGTAATCAGGTTTTGGTGACATTAAGAAGCGCTTGAACTCTTCGGTTGTACGACAGAATAATTCCCCGCTTATCTTTTGAAATTGTGCCTGGACAGGAAGAAGGTACTTTGATTTAATGTCTCACAAAATGCCGCTCTGACATTGTGGTGCTTCCTTGGTTTGATCGTGACTGGTCAGCTTAAATTATGGCTAAAGTTTGAAGAGAGGGTTGAACCTGTGACCTACTGATTTAGAGTAAATCTGGTGTGTGCCATTCCAATTTATGATGCACTCCCATTGTGATACAGTCTAAGGATGGACAGTAAAATATTCAAAGGAGCTGAGCTCATGTTTGTAACAGGTTCTCATTTTGTTTTTCATAAACCATCAACCTCGCTAACTTCACCCTCTTAACGTGACTACACGTGTTTGTTTGCGGAATAGTTTTAGTAATTTTTGTATAATTCCTGTACCTCCTTTTTGCGAAAAAAAACTAGCCTCTTTGATAATGGTTTATCAGAGTGCAGCAGTGACCAGGAATGAGTCAAGGTTAACGAGTTCAATGTGTAAATGGCGATTGGAGGGTCATACGATTTTATTTGCTGATTTTAGTCTCAAAAATAGAAACTGCTGACAAAGCTCAGCAGATCTGGCAGCATTTGTGGAGAGAAATCAGAGTTCACGTTTTGGGTCCAGTGACCCTTCCTCCAGAACTGATTTTAGTCTGTTTGGAATTAGTAATTTATGGTAATTAGTCTATGATGGACTGTAAGAATAATGTCCCTCAGAAAGTGTCAGAAGGGGCAGCCATGTAGGAATAAATATCTTAGTGTCTGAGTTTTTTTTAGAATAAGTGTTAAAGATTCCATCTAAACTCTCCCATTAAACTGTTGTGGCAGGCCCAAGTTGGATAGAATTAAGTGGTTTTGTTCACATTCAGGAGACTAATTCTGTGCATTTGGGAACTGTGACATGTGCGTTGGCTGTGTGATATCATTTGCCTTTCTGGTCCTTGCCAGGCATTTTGAGTAATTGAGAGTTGGAAGCTGTAACTAATACAGAGGAGCTGGTTGGTGGGGTGAGTGGGGCTGAGAGAAAGGTATTGTGGGTACTGGAATTGTGCAGATGTATTCCAGAGTACGGGCATGCAGGTCCTCGGCACAAGATCAGCAAAAGCTGCAGAGACTGAGGAAACTGGTTGCCTGCCAGGTCCTGTTCCATCAGTGTTATTGGAAAGAAGGCTAATTCCTTTCCCTTACGGAGATCAGATAATTGGAAAAGTCTGGGCTGATTCCCTTTCCACCAGATTACCTGGGCATATAACAGCTCCAAAGATAGAGGTGTTGCTGATAAACAGCAGTGGCAGAGCTGGGGAGCAGAGCATCTAGTGTGGAGTGGTGGTGGGGGAGCTCAGCTGTCAGCTTTACAGATCCCTTAAAAGTTGGAGGGAACTGAATATCCAGTGGGCTGAATACTGGAACAAGGAAAACAGATTCTTCCCAGTGATTTTAAACACAAAAAATATGAATTTATTTGAAATGGACTGAGTACATTATGTAAGAAACATAAAAAATGTAAACATAGTTTACTCTACCTTTGAATCTTCTGTATCATTCAGTGAGATCTTAGTTAACCCACTGTCTTGTCTGCTCATTGTAATCCTAGGCTCCTTGTTAATGAAAAATCTGTCTGACTCAGCCTTGAATATGTTCAATGTCCCAAATTCTACTGTACAGAGTTCCTATAGTGTGAGACCAGACCATTCGGCCGATTGAGTCCACACTCACCTTCCGAAGAACGTCCCACCCAGATCCATCTTCTACCCTGTCCCTGTAACCCTGCATTCCCTATAGCCTATCTTGTACATCTTTGGATTCTGGGAGAAACCCGGAGGAAACCCAGACAGACACAGGGAGAACATGCAAACTTCACACAGACAGTCGCCAGAGGTTGGGATCGAACCTGGGCCCCTAGTGCTATGAGATTCCACTGAGCCACAGCGCCACTTGTTGAGCTGAGAATTTGGAATACTAATAGTCCCAGGGAAGGTATTCCTTTTCACCTGTTTTAAACAGGAAACTCAATACTTTGAAAGTATCACCTATTTCTAGATTCCCTCATGATAGGAAGCATCTACCCTGTCAAAGCCTCTCAGGTTCCTCTAGGCTTCGAAAAGATTATGTCTCACCCTTTTAAACTCTAAAATGTACAAGCACAATCTGGTAAACTTTCTTTCTCATAAGATAATTCTCTCATTTGGGAATGAGCTCAATGAACTTTCTCTGAACTGCTTCAAAAGCAAATGGCCAACAAAACTCAGTGCATTGTGTTTTGTTGTGACAAGACGTCCCTACTTTTATACTCCATCTCCCCAGTAATAAAGACCAAAATTCCGTTTGCCTCCCTGATTACTTGCTGTACCTGTATACTGATGTCTTGTGATTCATGTAGCTCTCACTGTACCACAGCATTCTGTCGTCTCTCTCCTTTTAAATAATACTCTGCTTTTCTACTGTTTTTTTGCCAAATGGACAGTCTCACATTTTCCATATTTTACTACATCTGCCAAATTTTTGCCTACTCACTTAGCCTATTTAAGTGCTGGTCGGGAAGGTAAGTGATTGGTATTTGAGTGGGTGTGTTCTAGACCCCAGGCCCTACCTCGTAGGGCCTCCCTCCCATCCTCCTCCTCTAACCTAACTTTAAAGTCCACAGGTAAGCGACTCAGTGTTATTGACTCAGTGTTCTTGTTTTGGAGACAAAGTGTACAGTCATGGCAGCGCAGGCAGTGGAATGTTCCTCCTGCAGGATGTTTGAGGTAGGGGTGACCACCGATACTCCCGCCGACTTCGTCTGCAGGAAATGCAGTCAGATCCTGCTCCTCACCGAACGAGTTAGGGAACTGGAACTGGAGTTGGATGAACTGAGGATTATTCGAGAGGCTGAGAGGGTGATTGATAGAAGCTACAGGGACATAGTTACGCCAGAGAACAGAGGTAGCTGGGTAACAGTTAGAGGTGGGAAGGGGAAGAAGCAGGCAGTGCAGGGTTCCCCTGTGGTCGTTCCCCTAAACAATAAGTATACAGCTTTGGAAACTGTTGGGGGGGACAGCCTTGCAGGTGTAAGCTGCAGTGACGGGGTCTGTGGCGTGAGGTCTGGCTCTGAGACTCAGAAGGGAAAGGGGGAGAGGAGGAGAGCGCTAGTTATAGGAGACTCTCTAGTTAGAGGGACGGACAGGCGGTTCTGTGGACATGGGCGAGACTCTCGGATGGTTTGTTGCCTCCTGGGTGCCAGGGTCCAAGACGTCTCGGACTGTGTCTTCAGAATCCTTAAGGGGGAGGGTGTGCAGCCAGAAGTCGTGGTACACATTGGCACCAACGACATAGGTAGGAAGAGGGGTGGGGAGGTCATTCGAGAGCTCAGGGAGTTAGGCTGGAAGCTAAAAGCTAGGACGGACAGAGTCGTCATCTCTGGGTTGTTGCCGGTGCCACGTGACAGTGAGGCAAGGAACAGGGAGAGAGTGCAGTTGAACACGTGGCTGCAAGGATGGTGTAGGAGGGAGGGCTTCAGGTATTTGGACAATTGGACTGCATTCTGGGGAAGGTGGGACCTGTACAAACAGGACGGGTTGCACCTGAACCAGAAGGGCACCAATATCCTGGGGGGTAGGTTTGCTAGCACTCTTCGGGGGGGTTTAAACTAATTTGGCAGGGGGATGGGATCCGGACTTGTAGTCCAGCAAGTAAGCTAGCTGTTTGTCAGGGTGTCCAAGAATGTAGGGAGGCTGTGGAGAAGGTAGCACTGACAGGGAATACTTGCGGACACAGAGATGGGCTCAAGTGCGTATACTTCAACGCAAGGAGTATCAGAAATAAGGTGGGTGAACTTAAGGCGTGGATCGGTACCTGGGACTACGATGTTGTGGCCATCACGGAAACGTGGATAGATGAGGGACAGGAATGGTTGTTGGAGGTTCCTGGTTACAGATGTTTCAGTAAGATTAGGGAGAGTGGTAAAAAAGGAGGGGGGGTGGCATTGCTAATTAGGAATGGTATAACGGCTGCAGAAAGGAAGTTTGAGGGAGATCTGCCTTTGGAGGTAGTATAGGCTGAAGTCAGAAATAGGAAAGGTGCAGTCACCTTGTTGGGTGTTTACTATAGGCCCCCCAATAGCAGCAGAGATGTGGAGAAACAGATTGGGAAACAGATTTTGGAAAGGTGCAGAAGCCACAGGGTTGTAGTCATGGGCGACTTCAACTTCCCAAATATTGATTGGAAGCTCTTTAGATCAAGTAGATTGGATGGGGCGGTGTTTGTGCAGTGTGTCCAGGAAGCTTTTCTAACTCAGTATGTAGATTGTCCAACCAGAGGGGAGGCCATATTGGATTTGGTACTCGGTAATGAACCGGGACAAGTGATGGGCTTGTTAGTGGGTGAACATTTTGGTGATGGTGACCACAATTCTGTGACTTTCACCTTGGTTATGGAGAGAGATAGGTGTGCACAGCAGGGTAGATTTCACAATTGGGGGAAGGGAAATTACGATGCTGTAAGACAGGATTTGGGGAGCATAAGTTGGGAGCATAGGCTGTCAGGGAAGGATGTTGTGGAAATGTGGAACTTTTTCAAGGAGCAGATACGACGTGTCCTTGATATGTATGTACCTATCAGGCAGGAAAGAAATGGTCATGTGAGGGAGCCTTGGTTGACGAGGGAGGTTGAATGTCTAGTAAAGAGGAAGAAGGAGGCTTACATAAGGTTGAGGAAACAGGGTTCAGACAGGGCAGTGGAGGGATACAGGAAAGCCAGAAGGGACCTGAAGAAAGGGATTAGGAGAACTAAGAGAGGGCATGAAAAATCCTTGGCGGATAGGATCAAGGATAACCCCAAGGCATTTTATGCGTATGTGAGAAACATGAGAATGACGAGAACGAGGGTAGGTCCGATCAAGGACAGTAGTGGGAGATTGTGTATTGAGTTGGAAGAGATAGGAGAGGTCTTGAATGAGTACTTTTCTTCAGTATTTACGAACAAGAGGGACCGTATTGTCGAAGAGGAGAGTGTGAAACGGACTGGTAAGCTAGAAGAGATACTTGTTAGGAAGGAAGATGTGTTGGACATTTTGAACAACTTGAGGATAGACAAGTCCCCCAGGCCTGACGGGATATATCCTAGGATTATGTGGGAAGCAAGAGAGGAAATTGCAGTACCGTTGGCAATGATCTTTTCGTCTTCACTGTCAACGGGGGTGGTACCAGGGGACTGGAGAGTAGCGAATGTTGTGCCACTGTTCAAAAAAGGGAATAGGGATAACCCTGGGAATTACAGGCCAGTTAGTCTTACTTCTGTGGTAGGCAAAGTAATGGAAAGGGTACTGAGGGATAGGATTTATGAGTATCTGGAAAGACACTGCTTGATTAGGGACAGCCAGCACGGATTTGTGAAGGGTAGGTCTTGCCTTACAAGTCTTATTGAATTCTTTGAGGAGGTGACCGAGCATGTGGATGAGGGTAGAGCAGTGGATGTAGTGTACGTGGATTTTAGTAAGGCATTTGATAAGGTTCCCCATGGTAGGCTTATGCGGAAAGTCAGGAGGCATAGGATAGAGGGAAATTTGGCCAGTTGGATAGAGAACTGGCTAACCGGTCAAAGTCAGAGAGTGGTGGTAGATGGTAAATATTCAGCCTGGAGCCCAGTTACAAGTGGAGTTCCGCAGGGATCAGTTCTGGGTCCTCTACTGTTTGTAATTTTTATTAATGACTTGGATGAGGGAGTCGAAGGGTGGGTCAGTAAATTTGCAGATGATACGAAGATTGGTGGAGTTGTGGGCAGTGAGGAGGGCTGTTGTTGGCTGCAAAGGGACTTAGATATGATGCAGAGCTGGGCTGAGGAGTGGCAGATGGAGTTCAACCCTGCCAAGTGTAAGGTTGTCCATTTTGGAAGAACAAATAAGAATGCGGAATACAGGGTTAACGGTAGGGTTCTTAGTCAGGTGGAGGAACAGAGGGATCTTGGGGTCTATGTACATAGATCTTTGAAAGTTTCCACTCAGGTGGATAGAGCTTGTAAGAAGGCCTATGGTGTATTAGCGTTCATTAGCAGAGGGATTGAATTCAAGAGTCGTGAAGTGATGTTGCAGCTGTACAGGACTTTGGTTAGGCCACATTTGGAGTACTGTGTGCAGTTCTGGTCGCCTCACTTTAGGAAAGATGTGGAAGCTTTGGAGAGGGTGCAGAGAAGATTTACCAGGATGTTACCTGGAATGGAGAATAGGTCATACGAGGATAGGTTGAGAGTTCTCGGCCTTTTCTCGTTGGAACGGTGAAGGATGAGGGGTGACTTGATAGAGGTTTATAAGATGATCAGAGGAATAGATAGAGTAGACAGTCAGAAACTTTTTCCCCGGGTACAACAGAGTGTTACAAGGGGACATAAATTTAAGGTGAAGGGTGGAAGGTATAGGGGAGATGTCAGGGGTGGGTTGTTTACCCAGAGAGTGGTGGGGGCATGGAATGCGCTGCCCATGGGAGTGGTAGAGTCAGAATCATTGATGACCTTTAAGCGGCAATGGGATAGGTACATGGATGGGTGCTTAATCTAGGATAGATGTTCGGCACAACATCGTGGGCCGAAGGGCCTGTTCTGTGCTGTATTGTTCTATGTTCTATGTTCTATCTATATTTCTTTGCATTGTCCTCACAACCTGCTGTCCTACCTACCTTCATATCGTCAACCACTAGACAGTGGTGAAAATTCAGTCTCATTTTCCAAACTGTTAATATAAATTATAAATAATTGGGGCCCTAGCATTGATCCCTGTGGCACTAGTTTTAAGGCATTCACTGCCTTAAAATGACAAATTTCTTCTGACTGTCTGTTTGGTCTTAGAATATCAATTCTCTATCCATGTTAATAACACCCCCAATTCCATAAGTTCTTAATGTGTAGTAACCACTTATGTAGCAGTTTTTAGTGCTTGGGCTTGAACTTTTTACAACTGATGTAAGTGAATTGGATAAAGGGACAAAACACATAGTTGATAAACTTACTGATGACTCGGAAACAGTTAGGAAAGTAAGTGTGAACACAATGTGAGGTTACAAGGCAATATAGATAGATTAATTGAGTGAACAAAGATCTGGCAAATGAAGTAAACTATGGGAAAATGTGAAATTGACCATTTTGGCTGGAAGAGTTTTTTAAAAAAGTATATATTAATGGTGAGAGATGGCAGAGACAGAAGATCTAAGACTCCTTGTGCATCACTGTAAAATATTAGCATGCAGGTACAGCAAGAAATTAGGAAATGCTATCATTTGTGAAGGAGAATTGATTACTAAAGTATAAGTTTATGCCACAGTTACATAGCACACTTGTGCAATCACATTTGGAGTATTGCGTACAGTACTGGTCATCTTATTTAGGAAAGATGTGAAGCAGTTCACGAAAAGGTTTATTGGCAAGATATGTGGAAAGGAAAGGTTACACAGGCTCGGCTTGTAGCTGCTGGAGTTTAACTAATTAAAACAAAAAGGATCATGGGGGGGGGTGGGGAGCGCGGGGTGTGCTGGGGTTCACAGAGTGAATGTGAAAAGGATGGACGAAATATCGAACTTGTGTTCACTGTTTCAGAGATGAGGATAAATTCTTTCTCAGAGTGTCAGGTGTCTGTGGAACTCTCTTCCCCAAAATGTGGTGAAGTCAGAGTGCTTGAATGGTTTTAAGGCAGAAGTAGATAGATTCTTGAGAAGAAAGAGAGTGAAGGGTTATCGGTGATAGATAGCAGGCTGGAGTAATCAGATTGTCTGTGATCTTTTCGAATGGAAGTTTAGGTTTGAGAGCCCTGGTGGTCTACTGCTAGACCTGAGTCACATGTTTGTATGTTTCCAAATGCTTTTTGGAAATTCTAAACTATTAGGTCTACTAGTTCCCCTTTATCCATCCTATTTTGTATATCCTCAAAGAATTCTAATAAAATGATCAACAATAGCGTCTCTTTCACAAAATCATGTTGACTTTGCTCATTGCAATGTTTTCTAAATGTCCCCCCCTACTTCTTCAATGATAGAATCGAGCATTTTCTAAATGACAAACATTTGGGTTATTGGCTTATATTTCTCTGCTTTCTGTCTCCCTCCTTTCTTGAACTGAGGTGTTTTATTTAAAACTTCCAAATCCATTGGTACTTATTCTGGATACAGGGTTCTTTTGTTTGTTTGTGGCATGAGGGTGTCACTGGCTAGACCAGAATTTACTTCCCATTCTCGGTTGCCTTGTAGAAGGGGGTGGTGAACTATCACCTTGAACTGCTGCAGTCCTTGAGTGGCAGAGCCACCCTCAGTCATTAGGAAGGGACAGCAGCAGTGAAAGAACAACAATGTCAGATGCTCGGACACTTGTGACTTGGAGAGGACTTTGCAGTCTGTGGCTTTACCGTGCATCTATTATCCATGTCCTTCTAAGTGGTGGAGGTCAGTAGTTCGAAAGGTGATACCGAAAGTATCTTGGTGAGTTACTGCTTTGTAGATGGTAACTACACTGTTGTCACTGTGCATGCATGGTGATAGAAGTCAGTCTTGAAGATGGTTGATATGGTACCATTGAAGTGAGCTGCATTGTCTTGGATGGGGTCAAGTTTCTTGAGTGTTGCTGGAGTTTCATCCAACCTGACAAGTGGAGAGTATTCCATTACACCTTGCAGATGGTGGGCTAGTTTTAGGGAGACCGCAGGTGACTTACATGCAGCTGAATTCCTAATTTCCAATCTATTCTTGTAGCAACAGTGATTAATTGGCTGGTTGTAGCAAAGGAAAATGGTTATGGTTGTTGGAGGTCAGCTATCTCAGTTCTAGTACATTTCTGCATGATTCCTCAGGCTAATTTCCTAGGCCCGACCACCTTCAGCTGCTTCGTCAATGTCCTTCCCTCCATCACAAGGTCAGATGTGGTGTTGTTCACCAATGATTGCATGAAGTTCATCACCATTTGCAACTCCTCAGATATTGAGACAGTCCACATTCAAATGCACTAAGATCTGGACCTGAACATAAAACAGATTTTTATTACTGCTTTATAATGTTGATGACTTTTACTGAACCTCTGCCCTCTTGATTTGTTGCAGTACCCCAAAAGTCATTGTGGCAATTTGTGCTTATAAGATTTCTAGACAATCCGTGGTTTGAAATGTTAGATTTGCGGTTGGAGCATTACGGGTTTTGACCCTCTTACCCTTCTCCTTGAAGCTTAAGGCTTCTCAATAGTATCTGTATTTTCTGTGTACTGTCCTCCCATCATTCTGTGCCCATTGGCCTTACCACTCAGTAAGTATTTGGTCTCTAGCAGGCTTGATGTCTCATTGGCCGATAAAGCTGTTTGCTCCCCACTCTTACTGAGCAGCTTTACTACCAGATACCTTATCTTTGTCACACCCTCACCCCACCCCACCCCACCCCACCCCAAATAGCCTCCTAGTGCAACTAATTAAGAGGACTAAGTCCTGACTAGAAGTAAATTGAGATTTCCAGCTGTCAATTCATGGATCCGGCTGATGCGAAAGGAGCCATTAATGCCCGGTTTTCCTGGAAAGTCTGGTTTCCAATTTGTGCCCAACAGAAGAGAAGATTAGATTCCCCACAGTGTGGAAACAGGCCTTTCGGCCCAACCAATCCACACCGAAGAGCAACCCACCCAGTCCCATTTTCCTCTGACTAACTCACCTAACACTACGGGCAATTTAGCACGGGCAATTCACCTGACCTGCACATCTTTGGACTGTGGGGGGAAACCAGACCACCCGGAGGAAACCCACACAGACACAGGGAGAATGTGCAAACTCCACACAGACAGTCGCCCTGGAATCGAACCTGGGACCCTGGTGCTGTGAGGCAGCAGTGTTAACCACTGAGCCACATTGCCACCCCAGTCAAAAACAATATACGGTGTATTCTGACACCACTCTGGTGAAATGAAACAAACAAGAGCTTCCTGCCTGTGCCAAGTATGCTCATAGGAGATGCTTGATGTAGTGTGTGGAGAACTACATGTTGGGTCTCTGCTTTTGTTTTCCAACACTAATACTGTTAATTATACACAGTGCATTAGTTCGACAGAATTGCTGTAAATGAAATAGCACACCACACTGATCTGACAGGATCAAAAGAATATTGAATTTTCATAGCCTAAGTGCAATTAGGAATGTTCCATTTTGGATATTAATCTGGAAAGTGTTTGGCAAATGTTTTATTTTCTGGGTGTTTAGTCCTGATCCCATTAAAAATAATTGACCGAAGGAATGGGTAGAGAGCAGACCAAGCCCATTCAACCCAATACATCAGTGCTCCCTCTCTGTACCAGTCACCAGCTAATCACACTCTCCTACCTTTACCTTGTAGCTCTGCATATGCTCTCTATACCTGCTTCCTTTTGTAAGCCATGATTGAAGTTGTCGCCTGAGCAATCTGAGGCAGTGCATTCCCGACGCTAACCACTTGCTGCATAATAAACCTTTTTTTCTTCATGTCACCTGTGGTTCTTTTTCCTTTACCGTCTCCCTGCTTCGACACTTCCCTGACTGGTTGACTGTTGCTTCACTTGCAGCAATGCATTTGGCATAATCCCATGTGACCGCTCCAAGTTCGCTTACAGAATTGACTCTGATAGTAGGGTTTAGATGTTTGTATAGACCTGTTTAGCAATTGAAAAGTTTATTCACAACTAATCTCACGGTTAAAAATAAAACTTGAATTGTTAATTTTCATTTTTTGTCACTTGTTTAATTGTTGGATATTAGCAAAACTAGCAGAGGGGAGATAGGGAATTATTTATTTAACAAGGTGGTTTGTAATCTGGAATGCAGTGGCTGTAAGGTAATGAAACCAGGTAATTTTCAAAATAGAATTGGATAAATACTTGGAAAGGAAAACAGGGCTTTAGGGAAAACAGGACTAGAAGCTCTTTCAAAGATCCAGCAAATGTGATTGGCTGAATGGCCTCCTTCTGTGCTGTACCTTTCTGTAATTTGGTGTACGGTACATGCCAGCCTTTTGTTACTTGCTATGCCTCACTGGGGTAACATCCACTCTATCCTCCCCTCCGACCTATCACAATCACCTCCCACCCACCTGCATCTACCTATCACTTTCCCAGCTACCTCTTTCCCCCCCCACCCCAGCCCCACCCTCCTTTTATCTCTCAGCCACCCCCCACCCCATTCCTGATGAAGGGCGTATGCCTAAAATGTTAAGTTTCCTGCTCTTTGGATGCTGTCTGACCTGCTGTGCTTTTCCAGTGCCACACTTTTTTCCTCTGACCTCCAGCATCTGCAGTGCTCACTTTCTCTTAGCATGCTGAAAATGAAGCCCTGTTCTTCCTGGAGTTGTTACAAAAGTTAAAGGCTTTCTAAAAGTACACAAAGTTCTCCAATTTAGTTTGACAGACGAACCAGGTTTCTTAACAAAAATGTCAACTACAAATACATTGATTGCAGTTACAGAGAAAAAGCTATGAACTGCCCAAATAGGACTCGATTAGCTAAAGTTCATGCTATCTTGTAAGTTCTCTCTCCATACACATTAAGAAACACATACAGAAAAAAAACACGTGCAGGCAAGACCAGCTTAGGATGACTGTTTCCTTCGCAAAAGGACATTACTGAATCAGATAGGTGTTTCCAACAATTGACAATAGATTCTTTGTTGAATTCAAACTTTGCCATGGTAGGATTTGAACCCAGGTCACTAGAACATTACCTAGGTCTCCAGTTTAACCATCCAACAATAGTGACACTAGGCTATCACCACCCAGGGTTTGCTGATGTTAGTTCGGTGCTGATCAAAATACTGCTTCTCAATTGTCCTTCCCTCAGTACTTTCACCTGTTGTCAGAGGTACTTAATGTAAAGGTCTTTGATAGGTCAATAAAAGGTCACAGCTTACTACAACTGGGTAGTGTAGTGAAAATGGTTTTCTGTCTACGTGCTTATGAGTGCAATCACTGGAGTACATTTCTCTTTAAATAAACTGTTCACAAAGACCAGCCGAACTGCTGGAGGGGGGCAGTGTGAGTTCAGAGTGTAAGTTGTGATGGTCCTTCACTTTTCCTAATACCTAGGAGCTGGTACAAGAGAATAAAAGTTAAGCTCACAATAATATCTCTTTAATTGATATCATAATGTGGGATTAGATCAGTCCCTTACTTTGGTTATTTTGTGAGATTATCGAACCCCTCCTGCTTTGGAGTTTAGTTCTTAGTATGTGGAAGGTTATGTCGCGTTTCTTTCACATGGGCTGAACAAGCCTATTATACAGCTTCCTGTCCTTGGTGCCCAAGGGTGGTTGCCCTGTAACCCTTACTTCAGCCAATAAAATTTCTGCAAAAAAGAATGGGAGCCTGTCCTGTTGATCCTGTACCTGGCCACTCTACCTTACTTCTGTGCCATCCCAAGCAGCTATTGCTGTTCAGGCCTTTTTTTTAACTCATGGCTCTAACAGTCCAAAAAATGAAGTCCCCCTTTAATTAGCTGTAGCATTTTAAATACAAATGCATTCTACCTTTTTCTCCTTCCAAACAATCCCTTCTTTCTGCAGTGACAATACTTCCCAACTTACAACTGTGCTTATACTTCAATGTCCATCATTAGTTACAACTCACTTTGGGGCTTCTGAGGTGGTGAAAGGTACTTTATAATTTCATGTAATTCTTTCACGAGCCCAGTAGTAGGTTACTGCTCCTAATCCACACAAAAAAAAATATTTGCAATGGTTTTCGATAAGCAAGAGTCCTGTGCAGCTACTAGCTTATCACTAGCAAGTGAATTCAGCCCATCGTGTTCCACAGTCTGTTTCTAGTTAATTAGAATATAGAACATAGAAAAATACAGCGCAGTACAGGCCCTTTGGCCTTCGATGTTGCGCCGATCCAAGCCCACCTAACCTACACTAGCCGACTATCCTCCATATGCCTATCCAATGCCCGTTTAAATGCTCATGAAGAGGGAGAGTCCACCACTGCTACTGGCAGGGCATTCCATAAACTCACGACTCGCTGAGTAAAGAATCTACCCCTAACATCTGTCCTATACCTACTACCCCTTAATTTAAAGCTATGCCCCTTCGTAATATCTGACTCCATACGTGGAAAAAGGTCTCATGGTCAACCCTATCTAAACCCCTAATTACTCGTAGGAAGAACAACCTAACACTGAGTTGATATTGTGAGCTTGATAAACAAATTCTCAGTTTAAACGGACTGTATTCAACCAGTTTTATCTTTTGAAAACCTGTAAGCATTTACCACGTGAACAACAATAGGAGCTGAATTTCACATTTTCATCAAACACCAGCTTTTGTCCGAATTGATATGTTGCTTTGACTGGGGTAGATGTTCATCCTTGCTGCAATACTGGTGGATTGGCTGTCTATAGAAATTTCAATGGATGGATGGTTCACTCCCCCAGAATACCACTCATGCCAGTGAAGATGAAAATCTATCCTAATGTTTCCAATTGCTGTTGTTAACAACTAAGTTTTTGCTGGAGAGGTTTTGGGACAAAATCCTTATTATGATTGTACAGTTAGCCATTGGCTGTAGGTTTAACAAATATAGTCATGAATATCTATAAAAACAACACGTTGCAGGTCTGTGTTGAGATTTGGCTTATTGACAGCACTTCCAACTCTGAGTCAGATGCTTGTAGGTTCAAGTCCTCTCCAGAGACTTGTGCACGTAATGCAGATTGACACCTCTGTACAGTACTGGAGGTGTTATGCATTTCAGAGGAATTATTATACTAAGACCTCATCAGGGCTCTCCATTACTACCTGAGAGGCCAATCTGTTGAAACATCCTCAACATTTATCTCCCAATGAACCCTTAAAGTAGGTGCTCTGGCAATTTATTTTATTACTGTTTACAGGACTGGGCTGTTCTGAAATTACCATAATTCCTACATTGCAACAATGATGACACTTTAAATGTAGTTCGTTGGCTGTAAAACACTTTTGGAATGCCCTGTAGTTGTCAAAGGTGTCAGTGAAATTGCCAGTCTTTTTCTTTCAAATAGAAAGAAGCTGTTTTTCTTTTCAAAGGAACAGCCTGCTAATTAAACCAAAGAAATAATCCATTTTATTTTCTTTGGATCAAAGGTATAATTTTAACTTTAGTAAATAAATCAACCCATACAAGCATTTTTCTGAAATGCTAAAAAAAACAAGGAGACGTAGGTTACCCATTGTTTACCTCCAAGTGCTGATCTCTCACACCTTCATTGGGCCGGCATTCCAATCAATTATGTGCTGAAGCTTCCACTACTGCTTTCTGGCAAGAGTGCTGCTCATGGCCACACATTGTTCCCGTGATGGATGGAGTAAAAGATTACACAGACAACAGTAAAAAATGATTCATTCGTCATTAGCCTGGATAGCACAGAGAGACACCAGCATTGAATAAAAATGATTAATCGAAGTCCTTTCCCCCCTCACTTGACATGTAAGGCACCAGTGAAATTTGTGACACCCAAGTAAGAGCATTATCTCTGACAGGCAGCGAAGTGTATTTTGACCTGTTCCTTGATACAAAGTTGGCTGTATACCTGTATTGGAGACACACAATTCATCTGAACTCACAATCCTGAAACTTCCAATTATTGCTGAAATTCCACCGCATCGGTCCTTTTCCACCAGCCAGTGTTCCTGTTACCTTATCCTGGACAACTTTATGGAATTTGAAAAATTAAATCTTTTTGATGGTGCCTGTCGCAATTTCAGAAGTTATTGGGTTGCCCACTTTGGGTGGACAATCTTTGCAATACATGGCTGTCTTGCACACACTTTAAAAAATTGTCAAATTTTTGACATTGCCTATAGTCATTACTTGTTAAGTGATGTTTTGTTTTATTCATTAATGGTTTGTGGGCATTGCTAGATGGACCAGCATTTATTGCCTGTCCCTACTTTAGAGGGTAGTTAAGAGTCAGCCACATTGCTGTGGGTCTAGAGTATAGTCTGAGACAGGGTGTGCTGCATTATCCTGGTGTGTTGATTTGGAGCAGGGGATGTGTTAGATACTGAGCAACTGGAGGAAAGGGAGCAGTATTCCTGGGAGGAGATGGGTTCACTGGGGAGTAGGAACTTTTCTTGTGCACGACAGATATTTTTGTTAATGTTTCAATTCCGGGTATGTATTCTAATTCTTGAGGGAATGTGTTCCTGTGTTATAGTGTATAGAGATTAAAAAGCAACAGGGCTGGGAATTGTGGTAAGTGATTTTCCTGCTTCTGTTCATTGTGTTGGTAGCTGGTGGGCTAAGTTTGAGTTTGCTGCTATTTTCAGTCATAGCTGGGGGCATCTAGCAGTACTAATGCTGTGCATGTGAGGACCCCAAAATGACCCAACACTACTGAAGAAAACCTGTGCTTCTTAAAGAGAGAGGAAGGTTGGGATGACAAAGTATTGTGAGCTATTCAGGGACTGAATCATTGTGGTAATATATGAAAGAATGGCTGAACAAGCAGAAGAGTTCTGTGTAGGAAACCTCCAAAAATTCATGCAGTATGAAAGCAGCAACTAGCCTGGAAGGAGAATCATATGCACAGAAGATGGTCATCTAGCCATCCATCCCTTGATATTCAATGGTGTTATCATCACTGAGTCCCCCACTGTCAACATCCTGGGGATTACCATTGACCAAAAGCTCAACTGGACTCACCACATAAACACACTGGCTACAAGAGCAGGTCAGAGGCTAGGAATCTGGCAGGGAGAAACTCACCTCCTGACTCCCCAAAGCCTGTCCATCACCTACAAGGCGTAAATCAGGAGTGTGATGGAATATTTCCCTCTTTCAGAAGTGGGGACAAAGCAACCCACTTGATTGCCACCACATCCAAAAGCATCCACTTCCTCCACCACCAACACTCAGTAGGAGCAGTGCATACTATCTACAAGATGCACAGCAGAAATTCACCAAAGATCCTCATTCAGCACCTTCCAAAGCCACTAACACTTCCATTTGGATGGCCAAGTGCATCAGATATATGGGAACACCACCACCTTCAATGCTCCCCCCACCCCCCCAAACAACTCATCATCCTGACTTGGAAATCTATTGCAGTCCCTTCACTGTTCCTGGGTTAAAATCCTGGAATTCTCTCCCTAAGGACATTGTGGGTCAATCCATAGCATGGGGATGGCAGTGGTTCAAGAAGGCAGCTCATTATCACATTCTCAAAGGCAATAAATGGTGGCCAGCCAGTGACACCCATATCTCATGACTGGGGAAAAAAAACCCTATTGTGCCTGGAGTAACTCTTTGATAGGCCTATTCATTCTGTGGAAGACCCCTTCATGAACTCTGTTCTTTCTTTATAGCCCTGTGATTTTGTTCATAGCCCTGTGGTTTGAGCTTGTTTCCACAACCCTTTCAGACTTTGCATTTCAGACTAAGCAACTCATGGTGTGAAAAATGTTTCATGTCCCTCGAATTCTTTTGCAGAACACTTGGAGTCTGTGTAGCCTGGTTACTGATCAAGCAGCCACTGGATTTCACTCTGTCGAACATCTATGTTGATATTCCTCTTAATTTCCTCTGCTTTAAAGAGACCAATCCCAACGTCTCTTGTCTTTCTACAGAGCGAGGTCCCTCAGCCCTGATACCCCACTGGAGCAAATCTCTACTGCACTGGCTCCTAAACCTTAAAATGCAGCACAAAATTGAATTTAATACACCATCTGTGTTTATATGCCATTACTTAGCAAGTTGTTTTGAATAATTTCCTTGCTTTTGTGCATTATCCCTCTGTTAAGAAAACTGCAGATGATGGAAACCTGAAACACAAACAAGAATTGCTGAAGAAACTCTGCAGATCTGGCAGCATCTGTGGAGGGAAAGCAGAGTCAACATTTCAAGTCCCTTATTCAGAATGGCTCCTTTTCAAAGATTCCACATAACTGTTGAACAGCCTTCTCAGCTTATCTTGTTACCACTGCAGAATTAGGAAATTATATCCCTGCATATTTGTTCCTGCATTGCTTAGAAATAGCACCATTTGTAGCCATAGAGACTACAGCGCAGAGAAAGGTCCTTTGGCCCATTGCATACATGCTGATCAAAAACAACTATCCAGTGAGTTAAACCACCGTATTCCAACACTTGGCCCTTGAATTTGGCACCGCAAGTTCACATCTAAATATTTCTTAAATGTTATGAAAGTTTCTGCCTCTACAACCCTTACAGGTGTTGAATGCCAAATTCCATTACCCTCTGGGTAAAACATTTTTCTTTACATCCCCTCTAAACCTACTGCTGCTTAACTTAAATCTGTGCTCGCTAGCCATTGATCCCTCCAGCAATGGGAGAAGTCTCTTCCTGTCCATCCTATCTACGCCCCTCTTAAATTTATATATCTCAATCACATCCCTTCTAAATCTCCTCTGCTATAAAGGAAATAGCCCATCCTGTCCAATCTCTCTTCATTACTGAAACACTCCAGCTCAGGCAACATTCTGGTAAATCTCCTGTGCATCTTCTCCAGTGCTCTCACACCCCTCCTCTAATATGTATCCCAGAACTGCACATGATAGTCCAGCTGTGACCTACCCAATGTTTTATACAGTTCCAATATAACCTCCCTGCTCTTAAATTCTAGGTCTTGGCTAATAAAAACAGTATTACCAAATGCCACCTTAACTACTCTATTCAACTATACTGATACTTTAAGGAACGAGGGGATATGTACAGCAAAGTTCCTCTGATCCTAACACGAAAACAGAAATTTGTGAAGAGACTCAGCAGGTCTGGCAGCATCTGTGGGAAGACAGCAGAATTCAAGTTTCAAGTCTGGTGGCTGTTCATCGTCCATGCTCGCTGACCCAAAACCATGCTAATCCCTACTCTTCAAATGCAGCTTAATTCTATCCTTCAGAATTGCTTCCAATAGTCCCCACGTCACATGGTTAGACTGACAGGCCTGTAGCTTCCTGGTTTATCCCTTGCTCCCTTCTTGAACAATGATACCACATTGGCTGTCCTCCAGCCTTTCTTCATTTTTCTTACCAAAACACATCTCTTCACACTTCTCTGTGCTAAATTTCACTTATCTTGTATCCATCAATTTCACCAATCTGTCTTTGTTGTACTGAAGTCTGTTATTAATCTCTTCATTGTCTACTGTATCTCTGAGTTTCATGCCTTCTGCAAACATAACGCCCTGCATGTTTGAGTCCAGGTTGTGAACGTTTTTCAAAATGTCCCAAGATCAATCCGTGGGGAACACCACTATATACTTTCTCACAGTTTAATAAACATATGATCATTGCTACATTCTAACCGCTGTCCTTTAGACCACTTTGTATCTCTCGTTTTTACAATCCCTTGGGCAATTATTTTGATTAAGTCATACCTAGCTAAATGCCTTTTGGAATTCCACATACATAGTGCCATCATCAACCTTCATGTTTACTTGGAATCATAGAAAGGTTATAGAACAGAAGGACGTCGTTAGGTTCTCCAAAAGAACAAAGTAGCCACTTCCATTCCTTCACCTTTGCCCCACAACTCTGAAAATTGTCTTTAATTTTCTGGTACTTCACCAATTGAAAGCCACATTGGTGTCCACCATACTGCATCAGTGTATTCCATCTCCCAATGACCTGCTACATTAAAATTTGTTTTCTCATGTCACCTTTGGTTCTTAGGACCTTAAAGTCCAAGGCCTTGACCCCTACACCACTTGGAACAGTTAGTATCCATCTGCTTTATCTAAAGGATTTTGACTAGTTCCATCAGATCTCTTCTCAAACTTCTCCTAGGTGAGGAAGCAAAGCCTCTCCAATTTATTCACACAACTGAGGTTCCTCGTCCCTGGAATCTATTTTTGGTACATTGTTTCTGCACCCTCCTAAAACTCTTTTTATCTTTTTTAAAAGTAGGTTATTCATAATTGGACAGTGTAATCTCACTGAGAGTAAACCAATGCCAGGAAGGGAAGGAGGGAAACAGCTGGAGGACTGGGGGCGTGGGAGAAGGGGAGGAGGGAAACATGGGTGGTGGGACCACGGCAATTACATTCTGAGTGAGAAGGACCATGGCCTCCATGAGACACCAGCAATTAAAGCCTTAAGTGGTTAACTAATGCCTATCTAAATACCTCATCCTATCACTGGCCTGATTACTTGGCTTCCTGTCAGGCAATAAAATGGTTAAGGATGGCATGCCTGTCAGATTCAGGGAGGCTTTCATCTGTCCCAGTTGAGGGGCAACTGGACCCACAGCTGGATGGTGCCTGAACGCCACACCCTTACCTCCAACCACTCAATGAACTTTTCCACTCATGGAGGCAGTGGGTTAATCATCCCTGAATACACCCATCACGTTGCTTAGCATACAGAGCACTAATTCAGTCTAATGTTTTCTAAAGGGCTATCGTAACTTCAATTTTTTTGTTGAATTAACTGCACCAAGGCCAGTTCCTGTTACCAACTCACCCCCTTATTTGCTTGTACACAGTACAGAGGCTGTGGCCACTCAGCTCAGAATCAGTTCCCCAGAACTGGGGAGATTCTACATCCTCTGTTTATATTGATCAGCCAGGGCTTTCTGATTGGGGTTGTTAACCTGGGACAATCAAGGATCTCATAGTCAATGAGATCTGCTTGGTTCCAATCACCACATCTGTCCTGAATGAGGCATAGGGGACTTTTTAACGGATTTCCTGGCCTGCAAGGTTTGTAGCTCAGTTTGAGGTTTAGGGTGTAGGTTTGCTCGCTGAGCTGTAGGTTTGATATCCAGACATTTCATTACCTGGCTAGGTAACATCATCAGTGATGACCTCCAAGTGAAGCAAAGCTGTTGTCTCCTGCTTTCTATTTATATTTTTGTCCTGGATGGGGTTCCTGGGGTTTGTGGTGATGACATCACCATTGTATCCAAGGAGGATTAGACCAGAATCTCCACAATCTTTACCTTTCCTTCCCTCAGTACCCTTCGATGTGTCCCATCTTACCAATACGGGTTTGTATTTTAGGGATTGCCAACCTTCAGGTGCCTCCTCATTATCTGATTTTCTCCTGAATGATATTGGTGCCACATCCTCCTTTGATCACTACATTTGCTCACTCTCCAAGGTAAATCAGATGCAAAATACTGCTCAGTATCTCAGCCATACCCACCACCTCCAAATGTTCTCTCTCTTCTTCCCTTGTTGGTTCGCTCTTTGACTACCATTTTATCTCATTAGCCGTTTTAGTTGCTTCATAATCCATTTGAGGGTGGGAGTCCCTCATTTCTTTTGTCATGCTCAGCTGTGCACATTGACACAAACACAGAATGTTGGATAAACTCAGCAGGTCTCTGGAGCAGACATTTCAGGTCCAGTATGACTCTTATTGCAAGTTGATGTTGGCTGGTTTGTGGAAATGCAGAACGCTAGTGGATGGCTTCAGTTCATGCACAGCACACTGAGTCACGTCATCAGCTCATTTCTCTGCATGCTATCAGTGGTTTGTGTGTGTGTGTGTGTGTGTGTGTGTATGAAGACTTTCACCACAAAAATCCCGAGACACACTCATCAGAGGTGTACACATATTTTGGACTCCATTCTTGAGTCTCAACTGATTGCAGTGGATCTACAGGTTGAGCCACCACACAGCCCAGTGTAGTCCCTTAGAGCAACTTCTATCTATCCAACTTAATTGTAATGTTTTATCAGTATCCAACCACTGCAATGATTCCATATCAGAGCAATGCTAGAATCATTCAGTGGGCCAAGCAGAAAGAGGAAGATGTTGCCATTCTGGCTAAAGCTCTTTGGCAGAACAAATGAACACCTGAGTCAAATCGAGGCTGACATAAAATGACAACATAGTTATAAGAGCGAAAGGAAAGGAGATTCAGCAGCCTCTTTCCTGTAATGCTTTCTACTTATGGTGAGTTAAACAGAAATATTACATTTTAATCCCCCTTTCCACAGATCTACTGAGTGCTTTTGTGTGTTTCAGATTTACTGCATCCACGGCATTTATCCTCTGCGCCAAGTCATGCAGAGACTGGTGTGTCTGTTGTCCCATGTGTGTGGTACAAGCTGATAAGTTTGGTTCTATCATTGATTCACTCAGCTGCACTGTAACTATCCTGCCAGCAAACCTAACTCGGGAAAGGTGATGTGCATTAGCATTTTGTCCTTCCAACACTGAAGTCACTAAGTACCCAAGATAGAATCATAGATTTCCTACAGTGTGGAAGCAGGCCATTCGGCCCATTAGGTCTGCACTGAACCTTTGAAGTGCAGTCCATGCAGACCTACCTCCCTACCCTATCTCTGTAGCCCACATTTCCTATGGCTAATTCATCTAGCCTACACGTCCCTGGATACTATGGGCAATTTGGCATGGCCACTCCACCCAACCTGAACGTCTTTGGACTGTGGGAGGAAAATCATGCAGACAATGGGAGAATGTACATACTCCATGCAGACAATTGCCCGAGGCTGGAACTGAATGCAGGTCCCTGCTGCTGTGAGGCAGTGGAGCTAACCACTGAGCCACCGTCCATGAATCCATAACTATTCAGCTGAGTTGAAATCTCAGATCTGAGAAATCCAGGAGTGGATTATTTAGACAAATAAAGAGTGAGAACAAGAGGTCAATGCGCAGTAAGACTTGCTGTCTACTGAATTCTGAGGAGGACATTTCAAAGTATAAGTACAGATGTGCCATTTGTTATTTTGAACCGTTGTGCATCGTTTCAGAGACTGAGCGAAGCAGATGTTGGTTTAGTACCCTTTGCTATATTTAGGTGCTTGATGCAGTTGTTCTGTGAGCGATAGGGAATTTGGATGCAGCTAGGATTACATAGTGCAGGGCTGAGAAAGCTGTATCTTGCAATATGCCACCAGTGTATCAAGGGAGGCAAAGCAGCTTGATAGATGGATTGGCAGATGGCAAGGTGGGCGGAAAGTAAGGTGGATTCAGAACTGTGCGGCCTGTTTGCATATCCAGGTCCCCTGCCAAATTTCTGGCAATAAGCTTTGATTTCAAACATTTATTTCCTGAATAAATAAGCATAGAGGATAAAAAAAACTTTAAAAATAATCATACAGGTTAAATAAAAGGAATGATCACAGTTATTTTGTGCAAAATTGCAGAGATCTGGTGATTTGATTTTTAATGTGATGGTATTAAAGGTAAGTGCATTTTTGCATTTCTGTATTTGACAGAGAGTAGCAACATACAGTATACCCTCTCAGTGAAATTAACAAATCACAGAGAAATGCATTTGTGTTTAAATGCTGAACAGCATGAGAGAATATAAGTGACAAGGCATTTATTGCACTTTCAATGGCTTTTTCTTTATCACAAAGAAGGAGGCAAGAAGCCAATCGGACCATGGAAAATTTAGGTAAAAACACATTTAACACTTTGTCTGCCATTGGTGTGGAACAGAGCTGCTCATTATAGAGCACAGGCAAATCCTTGGTCAAGGCATCTTCGGGACCGATAGTAGACTCTTTTTCTCAATGGATCTCACCATCCCTTCACTACTTCCCCTCCTTCCTCATCTGTTGTTGTAAATCTGAATTTAAATGCACACCTTTGTGGGGGAGTAGATCCACGTAGAAATGTAAGAAGATGGATGGTCAGTCTATGGTGGAATCCATGATGCACGTTGGTTTGACCGCCGGCCTGTGGGATATTCTGGGCCTGGCTGTTTCAGAGTGAGCTGAAAGAGTATAATTTGTACATTAATGGCCTGAAAATTGCTACACCTTGCGAGCACTGACCTCCGCTGCCAAATTCCTGATATGCATTTGTGTTGCCCGGAGCTTTGTGCTGGAAGTGTGACATCCCGCAGTGTAACCTTTTGTGCTCCAGTTAAAGGAAAGCTGACGAGCTGCTAGCCTGCAGAGTGTTTCCAGCAATTTTGCCAGGGAGGTGAGAAAGAAAGGAGTTCACAGTTTTGGAAGGTCATTTAATATTTGGCGCAGTGCCAGGAAAAATCTTTGAAGTAGAAATCAAGATTGACACAGGAGAAATGTCCTTCTGTCATAGAAACCGACAAGAAATGATCAGCAATTGGCTTGTCTCATTGTCCTTTTTTTTATTAGTTGCATTCCAGCAAAATGCTCTGAGATGTTTTTTCTACTTTAAGCACACTATGTGCATGCAAATAATGGTGATTGTAATAATGGAATTAGTTATGCTTCATGTCAGTGAAAGGCTACCAGTTAACTGCTGGATTAAGCTGATTTTTACAATAAAAATCGTTCATAGGAAACAGGTTAGGCCAGCATTTAGTGCCTATCCGTAAATGCCCAGAGGGCCAATAGAATCAACCAGAATGCTGTGGGTCTGGAGTCATGTGTAAGCCAGAGCAGGTACAGCATTAGTGATCCAGATGGACTTTTTACAACAATCAACAATGGTTTCATGGTCATTATTAGACTTGTTTAATTCCAGAATTTCATTTCAATTAAAATTGCACCCTCTGCCTTGTAGATATCAGCTTTATCACACTCCGCTCAATGCTCTGGGATGATGCGTTCTTTCAAATGGAAATCAATTTCTACTTTTATTTGCTTTGAGTGGTTTAAATTAGAATGACTCTCTTATTAAAATGTTTACACCCTTCCTGCAGGTTTACGTGCTCTAATAAGCAGTATTTCAAAGCTTGCACTGCCCAGTTCGAGTCACATTTACAGCAGAGCCTGAGACTGTTAACTGTGTCGTTCATTATGCATGGCTATAGTGTATGTGCCAGAGGCTTTCTGGTATGCCTCAGGTTCTTGGAACCAGGCCTATTTAGGAGAGACCAGTCTCGGCTAAAATTTGGATAACCGTTCTGAACAACCATATTCCTGGAGCTCTTATCATGTGATCTCCTGCCATTAATCATCAAACACTGAGCAACATTTGTGCTGTTCATTCCAATTTTTATATCATTATTGAAGTATTCCAAAGAAGAACTGAGGGAAGAAGCACGGTTATGATTCAGATCCTGGGTTGCTTGGAGCAGTGTCCAGCAGATTTGTTCCTCCAAGTTGTCAAAGTAATCTTTAATGATTGACCATTCTGAATGCATTCTTTGGTAGACCTCTGTTAACCATCAGATACTTAAATGAATCTGATACAAAATCCAAAATCCAAGTACAGAAGATTGTCATTGGCCTATCTCGCCTTAGCCAGTATTAAATCTTTCAGTGGAATTATATAAACACAGGTTGACCATCCTTATTCAGATAGCGTATCAAAGCCCTCTCCGTGCCCGGTGTAAACTGGAGTCTGATTTTCAGCATGTGCACTATTATGACAGTAAAAACCCACCCATCCTTAAAGAAGGGAAAGAGACGTCTGGGGCATTCTTTACTCCTAAACCTCATTTAAATGCCATTGGCTGACTTGTCACCAATTCTGGAATATCAGGAGAGACAGATTTTCAATCTATCACATCGGCAAACGTTCTGGCAGTGACATGCATGTGACCACCTGCCTTCAGTAAGGGAGGAGATTTGACATTCAGACCAGAACTTTGGTTATCTGCCAAAGAGAATGTTTTCCTTCTGCATTTTAGGGTAGATTATCTGAAATCTCACCCACTTCCAGTATTCTCAGAGTGTTAAAGGCATTTTGCCTGGAGAATTTTCCAGTGCATAATGATAGGCGAAGATTCGGGTAATCCATCATTCTGTGCAATACATTCATTACACCCACTTAGGTATTAAGGGTAGGTTCCTAACTTTTCACAACATTGAGAATGCACCCTTCACTGTTATTAAACAAATGTACAATAGGCCCAGGCAACAAAACTAGCATGCACACACACAAGTATGCTCATACACACATGCACACACACGCACAATTACTGAATGCTACTGTTATTCAGCTTTGCTAATCACTTTAACAAGTTAAGGGTTTGTGAGGTTGAATAAGCCATGACTGCTGTTTAACATTAGACACCCATCACCGGGCATTGCAGAAGTCAGTAACACATTCTTTTTAACATATGGTGGCTGCTAGGGAAATGTTTTAGAAACAGACACACTGCGATGGGATCCTGAATATTACTATCCTGAGTAGTAGTTCCTCTTGACAGTACTGACTGCCATAAGTTGTGCAGTGAAAGAGAACTATATCATCAAAATTGTCTGTGCAGTGTTACTTGTCTGGTTCTGGTCACATTCATCTGAGTCCTAGGTAGTGGGTTCAAGTCCCACTGTGAATTCAAGCAACTATCATCTTGTGACATTTCAGTGACCAAGGGAATACTGTGCTTTTGGAAACGTTACCTTTCAGATGAAACATTAATCTGTTGGCAATTCTGTCAGCTCAGGAAGAAATGAAACATCAATCCCTAAAAACGAACCTAAGACTTCTACTCACATGATGCCTGCATAATGGTTCAAAAGTGGTCGACCTGTATAAATACTGGTGGGTTCCATAAGGACGCAACAAGATGCCATATAAATGCAAGTTCTTTTCTAAAGTGCGTTTTAAAAATCTCAGTAAAAACTAAATGTTTAACTTTTTGCTTGAGAGTATCAAAAATTCTCCTTTCTTAAAAAAAGAAGACAATTATTTGCATCAACATAGAAACTGACATCATTTCATACCCATTGCTTATCTGGTACATAGCAGCATTTTATGAACTTACTGAACTGTTGGTTCTTGGTCAGACTGTAAATGTGCTACTTGCTGATAATTGCCTTGTCCTTTATCAACTCTGAATAATCACAGGGTTCCATTGTGCTATCCAATCTCATTTACTGCTTCTTTTCCAGAGCCTTCATGGCTTTCCCTCTTCTTATTTTTGTGCCTTGTTCCAACTCCTCAATTCTTCAAGATCCCTACTCTCCTGTAATTCATATGCATCCTGATTTTAATCTGTTAGTCTTTGGGGCCATCCTTCAGTTCTTGAAGACAAGAATTGTGAAATTCCCTCCTTAGGTTTTTACTCCTTTACCACTTGTTCCTCCTCTTAAGTTACTTGTCAAAACCGAGCACTCACCCGCCTGAATATCTCCTTGCATGCAAGGTTACAGTTCTCCAATTTATAGTCCAAGTGTGTGGGGCTGGCCAGGTTCATCCCCACCTCCAAGAGCATTCATCATATCAAGCTAGAAAGAGCTTATGAAGAGATGACCAGGAAGCTTTTCACACAATCGCAGGGTTCCATAGTGGAGTCCTGCCTCACTACAAGTTGCTGACCAATCAAAGTTTGGCAGCTTCGGGATTCTTACGACCCTTAGTTCAGGTCTAGTTTTCAGGGATCCATTGGAAAGGAGGTAAGTCTTTGCTTTCACCTTGAAGTGGTGGGTTGAAGGCATCAGAGGCGGCGGTGCACCTCAGAAAGGCTAGCATTCCTGGTGGACCATCCCACCCACCGTTTTGCTGCAGCAAGGAGTGAGGTGTGTGCGGAAAACGAGAAGTAGGAATGAATCTGCCCAGGGCCAACTCTCCCAATTATTTGTCATACCTGTCACCTACAGGGAGAAGAAAATTATAGCCTGGTAATAACTTGATAGTTTGAGGTAGTGGCCTCACCAATGTCCTGTATAGCCTCAACATGATGTCCCAACTCCTATATTCAGTAGTCTCAGCAATGAAGGCAAACATGCTAAACACCTTCTTAACCACCCTGTCTACCTGTGATGCAACTTCCAAAGAATTATTTACCTGAACCTCTAGGTCTCTCTGTTTGACAATGCTACCATTAACTGTATGAATTCTGCCCTTGTTCATCTTACCAAAAGTTATACCATCTGCCACTCCTCAGCCCATTGGTCCAATTGATTAAGATCCCTTACTAACCATTCCTCCTAAATTCTTACCCAAGTGACAAACAACAATGGAACCAGCGCCAGTCCCTGTGGAACACTGCTGGTCACTGGTGCAGCACGGTGGCTCAGTGGTTAGCACTGCTGCCTCACAGTGCCAGGGACCCAGGTTCGATTCCAGCCTTGGGCAACTGTCTGTGTGGAGTTTCCACATTTTCCCTGTGTCTGCGTGAGTTTCCTCCGGGTGCTCTGGTTTCCTCCCACAATCCAAGGATGTGCAGGTCAGGTGCATTGGCCATGCTAAATTGCCCATTGTGTTAGGTCCATTAGTCAGGGGTAAATGTAAGGTATTAGGTTTAGGGAATAGGTCTAGGTGGGTTACTCTTCGGAGGGTCGGTGTGGACTTGTTGGGCCGAATGGCCTGTTTCCACACTGTAGGGAATCTAATTAAAGGGCTGAAGGGCCTGTTTTCATGCAGTAGGATTCTATGATTCTAGAGGTTTATTGTATGGAAAGAGGCCCTTCAGCCCAACCTGTCTATTCCACCCAGTTTTCATAATTCATTTAATCCCATTTGCCCGTGTTTAGTCTGTATTCCTCCATACCCACCCAAATGTTTCTTAAATGTTAAAATTGTACTTGCTTCCACCACTACCTTTGGTAGCTCGTTCCAGAGACTCACCACCCTCTGTGTGGAAAAAAAACCCCTGCCCTTTGGACCCGTTTATATCTTTCCCCTCTCTGCTTCTAGTTTTAGACTCCTCTACCATGGGGAAAAGTTGTTGGTCAGCAACCTTATCCATGCCTCTCATGATTCTATAGACCTCTATAAGGTTCTAAAACAACCTTCCACCATCACACTCAATCTCCTACTGAAAAGTCAATTTGTATCCAATTGACAAGCTCTGCTTGAATCCCATGTGACCTAACTTTACTAATCAGGCTTCCATGTGGAACCTTGTCAAAGGCTTTACCAATGTCCATGTAGACCATATTTATCGCTCTGCCCTCATCAATCTTTTTGGTTTCATCCTCAAAAAACTCCATCAACTTTCTGAGACATGATTTTTGAAGCTGACTACCCCAATCGGTTTTTTCCCCCTCCAAATATGTGTATTTGACAGAATTCTCTCCAACAACTTACCCATTATTGATGTCAGACTCACTGGTTTATGGTTCCCAGGCTTTTCCTTAAAGCCTTTCTTAAACAAAGGCACAACATTAGACACCCTCCAGTCCTCGATGCAACCCCCCTGGTGGCTGTAGATGACACAAATATCTTTGCTAGGGGCCCAGAAATCTCTTCGTTAATTCCCACAAGGTTTTGGGATACACTTGATCCGGTCCCAAAGATTTATCCACCTTTACATTTTTTTTAGGACCTGCAGCATCTCCTCTTCTGTAATGTGGACTGTTTTCAAGACATCAGTATTTATTTCCCTGGGTTCCCTAGCCTCCATGTCTTTCTCAACAGTGAGAACTGATGTGAAATATTCATTTAGTATCTCTCCCATCTCCTGTCGTTCTACGCCTAGACAACATTGTTGGTCTTTAAGGGGGCTCTATTCTCTCCCTAATTGCTCTTTTGCTCTTAATGTACTTGTAGAATCCCTTTGAATTATCCTGAACAATATCTGCCAAAGCTATCTCATATCGTTATTTAGCCTTCTTGATTTCTCGCTTAAGAATGTCCCTGCACATTTTATACTCTTCAAGAGATTCACTTGATCCCAGTTGTCTATACATAACATATGCCTCCTTCTTATTTTTGACCAGAGCCTCAATATATTTATTCATCCATTGTCCCTTCTCTAACCCGCCTTATCCTTCACTCTAACATTAATTTACTGCCTCCCACTTGCCAGTGATCCCTTTACCTGCAAGCAGTCAACTCCAAACAACTCTTAAAACTTTCTGTCTCATACCAATAAAATTTGCCGGTTATGAACTTTAACTTTTATACAAGGCTTATCCTTTCCCTTAACTATTTTAACCCATATCTAATTTTGATCACTGATCCCAAAATGCTCCCTCACTAACACTTCAGTCATTTACCCTGTTTTATTTCTCAGGAGGTTAAGGTTTGCTCCTTCTCTATTGATACATCTACATATTGATAATGAAAGTTTTCTTGAATGTATTTAATAAATTCCTCACCATCTAAGTCATTAACACTATGCAGTGCCAGTCTATGTTTGGAAAGTTAAAATCCCTACTATTACAACTCGATTATTCTTACATGTTTCTGAGATCTCTCTACATGTTTACTCCTCAATTTCCCATTGACTATTGGGGGGCCTATAGTACAATCCCATCAAGGTGATCATTCCCTTCTTATTTCTAAATTTTACACATATAACTTCACAGGATGATCCTGTAGAAATATATGCTTTCCTTAATCAAAATCAACACCCCCTCCAGCCTTTCTGTTTTTACTGTAGCATCCAAAGGCTGAACATTGAGCTGCCAGTCCTGCCCCTCCCTCAGCCATATTTCTATAATAGCTATGTCACTTCAGCCCCATGATCCCCATCCATGCCTCCCATTCATGAGCTTTACCTGTAAGACCCCTTGCTTTGAAATGAATGTTAAATTCTTCAGCATTTCCTCATTACTCTTACCTGCCTTTTCCAATGAACTTGCTCGCATTAACCTCAGAACCATCTATTTCTCTATTCTCAAGAGATGCTCTTCAAGAAAAATCACTTGATCCCTGCTTACTAGTTTAAAGGCTGTCGAATTGCACCAGCAATTCTCCCTGCCAGGATTTTGGGCCCCCTCAAGTTCAGGTGAAGCCCTTGTGATGATGATGCTCCTTTAACAATGTTATGCTGTCCTTGGCTTTTTGTTTCAGAGAGGTCGTAGAAATAGCGATTCTGCAAAGTTTAGGTTGAAGGATTTTAGGGCTAGTTTGATTATAGCTAGCAGATACTGTCTCAGAGAAAAGGCTTTCAGGTTTTAAAAAAAACTTTCACATAGGAAAGGGGAGTGGCCAGTTCTCCCAGCGCAGCCTTCTCTCTGGTTTGATTTGATTTCTTCAGCAGTCTGGCTGTTCACTGAAAACAGTCAGTCAGGTTAGAGGCTGCTGGTCTAAGACACAGCTACATGGAAGAAAGTGTTCCATGCTGAATCCTTCTGCCATCTCTCTCTCCTGTAAGACCCTGGGTGTTTATGTAGATTGTTGCAAGTATTGGGAACAATATCATTAAATTGGGATAATCTGCTGCGTTTTTGGATAGGTTAAGTTATCCTATATTCTGTTCTCTTTTGTTTGTGTTTCATTCAGTAATATTGCAAATAAGTTCTGTTTTGTTTGAAACTAAGTGGTTGGGCCAGCTGCATCTCTCCTGGAATATCCACTCTCAATCTGCTTAAAACAACTAGCAAAGTTTGGGTCTGCGCTACTTTCTTGAAATGTTTTGACAGGGTCTGGCCTGGTCCATGACAGCTGTTCCTTTTGTACAGGTCTCTTCTGCCCCAGAAGAGATCCCAGTGATCCAAAATCTGAATCTCTGTCCTCTGCACTAGCTTCTATACCACTGTTTTATCTGCCCTATCTTTCTGTCCCTTCGTTCACCAGCACGTAGAACTTGGAACAATCCAACAATTACTAACTTTGAGGTTCTGCTCTTTAACCTCCTACCTGACTTCCTGTATTCACTCTGCAAAGGCTCAACCTTTTCCTTAACTATGTCATTGTTACCAATATGTAAGACAACTTCCAGCTTCTCACTCTCTCCTTTGACAATACACTTTGAGGTGTCCTTCACCCTGGCACCAAGGAGCCAACACACCATCCTGAATTAGAGTCATAGAGTCATAGAGATGTACAGCATGGAAACAGACCCTTCGGTCCAACCCGTCCATGTCGACCAGATATCCCAACCCAATCTAGTCCCACCTGCCAGCACTCAGCCCATATCCCTCCAAACCCTTCCTATTCATATACCCATCCAAATGCCTCTTAAATGTTGCAATTGTACCAGCCTCCACTACATCCTCTGGCAGCTCATTCCATAAACATACCACCCTCTGCGTGAAAAAGTTGCCCCTTAGGTCTCTTTTGTATCTCTCCCCTCTCACCCTAAACTTATGCCCTCTAGTTCTGGACTCCCCGACCCCAGGGAAAAGACTTTTTCTATTTATCCTATCCATGCCCCTCATAATTTGGTAAACCTCTATAAGGTCACCCCTCAGCCTCCAACGCTCCAGGGAAAACAGCCCCAGCCTGTTCAGTCTCTCCCTGTAGTTCAGATCTTCCAACCCTGGTAACATCCTTGTAAATCTTTTCTGAACCCTTTCAAGTTTCACAACATCTTTCCGATAGGAAGGAGACCAGAATTGCATGCAATATTCCAACAATGGCCTAACTAATGTCCTGTACAGCTGCAATGACTTCAATTGGCTCCACTTTCAGGTCCTCATAAATGGCCATATTTAAGTTAAAAAAAAAATCATGCCTTGGACCCACTCTTTTCTCCTTCGAACTGAATGTAAAATTTAATCATGTTACGATTACTGGTACCTAGAAGCAACTTCACTATGATGTTATTAATTATTCCTATCTTGTTACACAACACAGCTCAAATACCTTGCTTTCTCAAATACCTTGGCAACATGACCTCCCAATTCCTGTACTCAATACTCTGACCAATAAAGGAAAGGAAAGCAAACCAAACGCCTTCTTCACTATCCTATCTACCTGTGACTCCACTTTCAAGGTGCTATGAACCTCTTTGTTCAGCAACACTCCCTAGGACCTTACCATTAAGTGTATAAGTCCTGCTAAGATTTGCTTTCCCAAAGTGCAGCACCTCGCATTTATCTGAATTAAACTCTATTTGCCACTTCTCAGCCCATTGGCCTATCTGGTCCAGATCCTGTTGTAATCTGAGGTAACCGTCTTCGCTGTCCACTACACCTCCAATTTTGGTGTCATCTGCAAACTTACTAACTGTACCTCTTATGCTCGCATCCAAATCATTTATGTAAATTTATGTAAATGACAAAACGTAGAGGGCCCAGCACCAATCCTTGTGGCACCCCACTGGTCACAGACCTGAAAAACAACCCTCCACCACCACCACCCTCTGTCTTCTACCTTTGAGCCAGTTCTGTGTCCAAATGGCTAGTTCTCCCTGTACTCCATGAGATCGAAACTTGCTAATCAGTGTCCCGTGGGGAACCTTGTCGAACGCTTTACTGAAGTCCATATAGATCACATCTACTGGTCTGCCCTCATCAGTCTTCTTTGTTACTTCTTCAAAAAACTCTTCAAATTTGTGAGACATCTCAGTCACAGCAGCTCCTGTCTGTGTCCCTGACAGAAGAGTTCCCTATAACAATTACTCTTTTGAACCTTTGAAACCCTGCAAGAGGTGGAAAACCTGTGCCCACACCTCCCCCCTCTCCTCTGTCCAAGGCCCCAAAGGATCCTTCCACATCCAAACACTTCATCTACTGTGTCCGTTGCTCTCGATGTGATCTCCTCTACATCGGGGAGACAGGCTGCCAACCTGTGGAACATTTCAGGGAACATCTCTGGGACTCTGGCACCAACAACCCCAGCACCAAGTGGCCGAACACTTCAACTCCTTCTCCAACTCCACCAAATGGCTTGTAAGTCCTGGGCCTCCTCCACTGCCAAATCCAAGTTACCTGACAACTGGAGGAAGAATGCCTTATTTTCTGCCTTGGGACCCTTCAACCAGATGGCATCAACATTGACTTCACTAGATTCCAAATCTCCCCACCTCCCAACTCTGCACAGCCCCCCCCCCCCACCCCGCCCCCCGGCCCAATCTCATCCTAAATCCAACCCTCTTGAACTGTCCTAATTGTCCATCTTCCTTCCCACCTATCTGCTCCACCCTCCCCACCGACCTATCACAATCATCTCCCACCTGCGTCTACCTATTGCCTTCCCAGCTAATTTACCCCCACCCTCCTATTTATGTCTTAGCTCTTGCCTGCAACATTCCTGATGCAGGGCTTATGCCCAAAATGTTGACTCTCTTGCTGCTTGAATGCTGCCTGACCTTCTGAACTTTTCTAGCACCACACTTTTCGACACAGAAGATTCATCCTTAGTGCCCAAGATCTGGCTACCACTTTTATTTTCCTCTGAGAGACTATTCCCCCACAAAACAGTGCCCCTATTTGCGACAGAAATAGCCACAGGAGATTCCTGCACTACATTCCTGCTACGTCCTGACAGTCGCCCATCTCTCTGACTGAATCTGTGGTGTGACCACCCCTCTAAAGCTACTCACCATCACACTCTGTCTCCTGTGTGCTCCTCAGAGAGCAGAATTGCTTTTCTAACTGGTCCAAATGGTCTGGCCTGATATCTGATGGATCTGAACACACCTCCTGCAAACATTGTCTCGAGGGACAGTCAGCTGTTCCCTAATCTCCCACATCTGATAGGAGGAGCATACCACTCCACTGACTGTCATAATTGTTGTCCTCCCTTTACTGTCCATGTCTGCATTTCACTCACTTTATGTTGCTGATATGTAGTGCAGGAAATGTTTCTCATTGCCTAGAGTTGTGGTCAGTCTATATTTCAACCTGATTCAATGCAGTGATAATAGGGTGTGCCATTGAGATACGATTAAGTTCCTTTGAAATCTTGAGGGAAGTATAAATTCCAAAGGAAACTTGCCTTTTACTGGAAATCCCTCCCGATCTACCAACTTTCACAAGCCCATTAACAGTGTCACTATGCACAATGATGAGAGGAATTCCTCCTGTTACTCATTAATTCTGTATTTTAAACAATCAAAAAGAGGGGGAAGAAAAGACCGTCAACATCCTCAAGCCTATCCTATCCAGCTAATACAGTGTCTTTGAGTAAAAAAATGAGGTCTGCAGATGCTGGAGATCACAGCTGAAAATGTGTTGCTGGTCAAAGCACAGCAGGTCAGGCAGTATCTCAGGAATAGAGAATTCGACGTTTCGAGCATACCGAAACGTCGAATTCTCTATTCCTGAGATGCTGCCTGACCTGCTGTGCTTTGACCAGCAACACATTTTCAGCAATACAGTGTCTTTGCACACTATCTATCCACTCCAAAGAAAGTTGAAGCAATTTTTTTTTAAATTGCAGGAAAAGTCTGGAGAATTTCCTTTTGACTCCCGAAGGCAGTAGGACAAAGTTCCTGAACTTAATTATTTACCCAAAAAGAGTTACCCAGAATTACTGAACTTTTCATTGTTCTATCACACAGACCGAGAAAAGAATTTGTAATTGATTGATAAATTGAGCCAACATTTACTTTTTATACTTCAGGAGTATATAAACAGTTTTATGGAGAGTGCTGATAATTAGGTTGATAATTTAATACGGGTAATTATGAGATATAAGAAATGGCATGAAAGTGGGGAAAAGACATTGAAGGATGTGGACTAGCAAATGGACTTAGTGATTTAAGTAATACTGACCATGTAAGTAGGTGAAGTTGTACTTAAATCAAACTGCATATTAAATTTATAAATAGAGCAAAAAAGTACAAGATTAAAAAGAAGATAGATTGGATAAAGCATTGGTTGCAGAGTGCAGCTCCAGAAAGGACATTAAAGCATAAACAGTGCACAGCATAAATGCTGGTTCTGAAGAGAGAATAGAAATGCCGGAACTAGTAAAGGCTGTGGTGATTTAAGGCTATGAACAGTTTTGATAGAGTGAGTAGGAAAAAAATTATTATCTCTTTACGTGAAAACAGTGTTGAGGATCATTAATGTTGTGAGAGTTAGGAAAGAGATTAAGGGCGATTTCTTTTTGTGGAGAACTGTTACCACATTAGTGAGCTCACCCTTAATGAGGTAAAGATGTGGTTGATACTGTCACTCTCTTAATGCCAATTGGCCAGCACCTTGCCAGGATACTTGCAAAAGAAATACCTAAGGGTAGAATCATATAGGGGCCTGAATAATGTAGTCCATGGTGAGAGTTGTGGCAGAATTGTGAGAGACATTCAATGAGGCCTTTCTCAACATTGAGAGCATGTTATGTCTTTTATGCATTGCTCAATAGCGCCATTTTGTCATTTGAAGAGGATTATAGCTTATTGAACTCCTTATCAATGACACACTTGTCTTATTAATGTTCAACATCTTCAACTTTTAACAAAGCTGCTGAGCAAGCGAGATGTCAACCCTTGACATGGCAGGCTGAGCAGGTGCCTCTGCTCACTGCTGGTTGCCAGGAGCTTACACGTTGTTCAGGGACAAACAGTACCAGTAGGGTATGATGAGGGGAGGTGATGGCCGAGTGGTATTATGTTGGACTGTTAAGCCTGAGATCCAGGTAATATTCTGGGGATGCGAGTTCAAATCCTGCCATGGCAGATAGTGGAATTTGAATTCAATAAAAACCTGGAATTAAGAATCTAATGATGACCATGCAACCATTGTCAATTGTTTGCGTAAGAACTGCCATCCTTACCTGGTCTGGTCTATATGTGACTCCAGACCCACAGCAATGTGCTGACTCTCAACTGTGCCCTGGGATGGATAATAAATGCTGCCTAGGCAGAGGTGCTTGTGAATGAATGAATAAAAAATACAATACATGGGCATCAGTCACACATACCCAACATCTGCCAAACTCCCATGATTCGCACAGTTCTCTCTGATCAACATGCAGGAAGTGTAGACTTGTTCTGCAGAGTGCACCAGTAACTAGCAATGACAGGCTACAGCAAGCACACTTTGTGGGCAGGGTCAGGGACAGGTATCGGGCTGTATCTCAGGGCTGTTTGCATGCTCTCTCAGTGCTCACTCACTTAGCCGCACCCTGCCTTGTCTTTTGGTGCCGTCACACCACCAGGCAGCCTGCCACACTTGTCAGCAGTCCTCAGTCAAGGGATAGATATCTTGCAGGGTGCTATGTAAATCTCCTACCTGCATCGTGTGCCAGCAGCTTATGTGGCAAAACACAGCATGTGCAACAAGTAGGCAACTATATCTCAAAGGCTTTCGAAAGCTGTCATCACTGAAGGTCATGGAAACACCCATCACTTGGGAGTCCCAGCACAGCAAGTCAAGGGCAGCCTCCAATTCCATTCCAGGGGATTGGCCAGTCAAGGGGTCCATGACTTTGTGATCGTGGGAGGGGGTCACAGTCAGTTCTTTGGCTCTATTATCGTCCATCTGTAGCTGGGTGGTCAGGCTAAGGCTAACACAGCCAGGGAGATTAGATTAGATTAGATTAGACTTACAGTGTGGAAACAGGCCCTTCGGCCCAACAAGTCCACACCGACCCGCCGAAGCGCAACCCACCCATACCCCTACATTTACCCCTTACCTAACACTACGGGCAATTTAGCTTGGCCAATTCACCTGACCCGCACATCTTTGGACTGTGGGAGGAAACCGGAGCACCCGGAGGAAACCCACGCAGACACGGGGAGAACGTGCAAACTCCACACAGTCAGTCGCCTGAGTCGGGAATTGAACCCGGGTCTACAGGCGCTGTGAGGCAGCAGTGCTAACCACTGTGCCACCGTGCCGCCCACTGTGCCACCGTGCCGCCCACGATGTGCAGCTTTTACTCAGAGCTCTGGGCACTTCTTATCCAGGGCTCTCTGGTTCAGTCACCCAAGAGAATGGGCCACGGTCTGTCCAGAGAAACTAAAGGGATAAAGGGGAGGGAAAGATAAGGGGGAGCCACTTCCGTGTGAAGGAGACTCAGGAACCTAATAATCAGTATTGGGGATGCAGGCTGGGGTAAGGGGGAATTGCAATTACGAAGTTGGGGAGGATGGGGCAACTGTAATTGTCAGGGAGGGGTACCACACGTCTCAGGTGGGTATTCTGGAGATAGTCAATGTACAGTCAAGAATGATATTGAGGTATTTTGGCATTGGTTTATGGACGAATAGGTAGGTCATAGAAATGAATACAAAGTTAGTCTCTGGTCTTTGGGTGGAAAGTTGAAACGATTCTCTTGTCAGCATTTAGTTGAAATCTCCATTTTCTGAAGGAGGCTTGTGGACATAAATCGTCAGTAACTGGTTCCTGAATATCCTGATGTTCTTAAGCCTAGAAAACCAGGGCCAACTCATTAGCTTAAATGAAGAGCCATGACTTTGTGAGGGGGTGGTTGCTGCTATAAATGTTGAAGGGAGCCACTCAGCGGACTGATCCATGTGAGAGCTGTTGTCAGTTATGAGTGACCAGCTGATTTGATCTCAAAGGTGCAGACAGAACTGTCAGTTGCTGATAACTGAGTTGATTAGTTGTCAGATTTTCACACAGCAGATGACTTCTGACAGTGTCAGCAGCATAGCTCTATTGCACTGTGCCATAATTGGCTGTCTTGCTGCTTTAGTCCTTCTGCAGCAATTTGCTCTACCTGTACTTGGTAGAGGAAAAGCCGGTATTTCTTGTAACATTAGGTCATTGTAAATCTTACATTTCTGCAGATGCTGTGATTGTTCCATTTCAGGCTGCAACTTGGAGAACGTGAAACAGCCAGTTAATGGTTTGCTGTCAAAATAGTGGCTAATTATTATTCGTTTTGATTAAATGTTATGGGAACTTCAGACCAGACACAGAAGCACATTTAAACTCAAAAGTTGCAGCCCAAATTGTGTCACATCACAGAAACTAAATCTTGCCAATTGCTTCATCATTGAGATTCATGGTGTAGCAAACGTTGCTGCAGTCATATAGAATGTCTGAACAGAATTGGTCAAACGGTTTACTTGGCCCATTCAATCTATGCATCTTCTTAATGATGTTCTGAATAATCCTTCATGCATATCAACTACACTGCCTGTGTTAATTAACTCTGGGAAATAATAAACAGACCTGGGCAGGGAAGAATGCAAGTGCAAATCTGAGAGGAAAGCAACTGACAAAGTTCGAGCTAACAGAAGTAACAAAAACGCAAAACTAAAGACACTATCTAAATGCAGGTAACACTCAGAACAGATGAACTGGTAGCCCAAATAGAAATAAATAAGTATATGTAAAACAGTTTGCTTGGAGATAATAAAGACAAGACAAATGGGGGACAAAATCAGAAATACCTAGAGAAACACAGCAGATCTGACAGCATCTGTGGAGAGAAAGCAAAGGCAGAACTCCAGGATCCAGACATTTGGGCAAATAGTACACAGGCCTCTTAACAGTCAGAGAGGGGGAGGGGTGAGGGAGGAAGGGGTGCTAATCTGCATGTCGTCTAGAAAATCAGATGAGCAAAGATAACCTAGCTGAGGAGTTCACAGAATTTTTTTTGGAATAGTTACTTGGAATTACAGCCAACCAGAGAGCAGACTATGATGGACCTGGTATTGGGCAACAACATAGGATTAATGGGAAGCTGCCTCGGGTTAGCAGTGATATAATATGATCTGAAAATTTGAGGGAAGCAAGGAGAGGGTCAAAGAGTAGTATTTTAAATTTAAATGAATGCAGTTTTGATTGCTGAATGTTAACATGAACAAGCAAGTAAGGTTAAAGGATAGATCATCAAAAAAGCCGGAGCGGCCATTTAAGGGAATATTTCAGAATATACAGAATCTAATGAGGGGAAAAGAATCCAAGGGAAAGATCCACCTTCTGTGGTTAACTTAAAAAAAAGTTAAATATAGTATTAAACTTAAAGAATAGGCATTTATTATGTAAATATGTATAGCAATTCAGAAGATTGGACATAGTTTATACATCAGCAAAAAATGGCTAAAAAGTTATTAAGGATGGGAACACACAGTAAGAGTTTTTATAGATGTTTTAAAAAGTAAGGAATTAATGAGGAGGAAGTCCTGCAGAAAATGAGTTTGGTAAATTAATAATGGAAGATAAATAAATGGTAAATGAATCAGACAGGTATTGTACATTGGTCTTCACTATACAGGATAGAAATGACATACCAGAAATAGCTTTAATTCAGGGAACAGAAGGGAGGAAGAAACTCAAAATTATGATCAAACAGCAATTCATAGCTTACAGATAATGCCACAGACAACACCATCCCTGGTATGTCCTATCCCAATGACAGAACAAGCAGGAAGACAGCTAACGATCCGTACCCATGAACACCAACTAGCCATGAAACGACACGACCAGCTATCCTTAGTAGCCACACGCGCAGATGACAAGCAACATGAATTCAACTGGGGCAACACTACTATTATAGGACAAGCCAAACAGAGAACAGCCAGGGAATTCCTAGAGGCATGGCATTCATCCACAGATTCTATCAACAAACACATCGACCTGGAACCAATATACTGGCCACTGCAGCTGACAGCTGGAACTGACAACTGGAAGCGGCAGAGACAAACCCCTATAAATGCTGGAGGAAACAAAACAGAAGCGCTTCACAGGAGGCTCCCAAGCACTGAGGATGCCACTTAGACAGGGGACGAAATGTCTGCAACACAAATTCCCAGCTCGGCGAACAGAACCACAACAACGAGCACCCGAGCTACAAATCTTCTCACAAACCTAGAACAAATCTATCGGAGAGGTTGGCACAGTGATATAACATTAGGAAGGTGGTGCTATCATCATTGAGTCCAGACTCCTGAAAGTCCCCTGGCATCAGATCAAACAGGCATCCTGTCCAACCAGTCCATTCCAAACAATTGGCACGATGGGTTTGCACCTCAAAACAATGTTGCGAGAAATGAAATCTAAAAATAGCCATGAGGAAAAATTGATGCTGGGTCAGTCCTCCTTTACAACAACAACGTAGAAGAAGCAGTATAATATTAAGCTGTTCAATACATAGTGGCTTAATCATGCTCAGCTTTGGATTTAATTATTCTTCAATTTATAAGACCTTACCAGTGTGTTTGTCGTTTGTCTGACTCATCGGTAATCATATTTTTTTCTCCTCACTAACTCTTCTAAACCACTTATTCTCAGATCTATAATCCATGATTATTTTACATGAATCACTCTGCTCTAACATTGCACGAGGTGGAATGTGTGTGCTATTTTTCTACTCTAACTGTTTTCCTGATAATTTTCTGCATGTCTTTTGCTTTATTTATCTCACTCTCCCTCCTCGGGTGTTGCTTTCTCCTTAATATAAAACAAAGGGTACAATTCTAAAGGGGTTGCTGGAGCAGAGGTACCTGGTTATGTGCGTGCATAAATTGTTGGATGTGGCAGCATAAGTTACATACAAATGTGTAAATTAGTAAAAATGGTAGGCCATTTGTCCCTTCAAGTTTTCAATGAGGTCCTAGCTGATCTGTTTGTGTTCAGAATTCCATAATTTTATTTTATCCACAATACTTTTTGATTCCCAGTCTAACAATTTATCTAGTTCCACCTTAAAAAATATTCAATGACCCCACCTTCACTGCTGCCGAGTTCCAAAGTTGCATAAGTCCCATCACCTCTGCATAAAAGGACGGCCTCTAATTTTAAACAGCATTCCCTAGTTTTGGACTCACTCACAAGAATAAACATCCTTTCCACATTCATCTTGTCACTGCCATCATAAACTTCAGTCAAATCACCCCTCACTCTGCTGACCGCTAGTGAAAACAAGTCCAGCCTATCAAATCCAACCTTATAAGGAAACACGCTTATTCCATGTATTAATCCAGTAAAATCCTCTGAATCACTTGCAATGTATTTATATCCATCCTAAAATAAGGGGATCAAAATTGCATACTATTCTAGATGTGGTCTCACCAGTGTCCTGTACAACTGAAACATCCTTACTTTTATGTTCATTTCCTCAGGCAATCTAACAACCCAATTAGCCTCCAGATTGCATGCTATACCTGCATACGAATGTTTTGGCAACTTATGTATTAGAACACCTAAACATGTTGGAATTCTGTAGTTGTTCTTCATTTAAATAATAATCTTTCTTTTATTCTTCCTGCCAAAGTGGAAACTTCACGTTTTTCCATATTATACTCCCTTTGGCAGATTTTTGACCACTCACCTCACCTGTCTATATCGGTCTGCATCTTTGTTATATCATCTTCCCAACATACTTTCCTACCTGTCTTTGTGTCTTCTGCATATTTAGCCACTGTGCCCTTAATCATCTTATCTGAGTCATTGTTATAGATGGCCAACACAGACCCCTGCAGACCACACTTGTCACATCCTGCCAATCTTGAAGACACCCATTTATTCATATTCCCTGCGCTCTGAACCAGTCAATTCTTTACCCATACAAGTATGTTATCCACCTCATGAGTTCCTATATTGCACAGTAATCATTTATGCAGATCTTTATCAAATGCCTCCTGGAAATCCAAGTACAGTATATCGACAGCCCCTCTTCGTTTACAGAACAAGTTACTTGGTAAAAACAATGACTGCAGATGCTGGAAACCAGAGTCTAGATTAGAGTGGTGCTGGAAAAGCACAGCAGTTCAGGCAGCATCCGAGGAGCAGGAAAATCGACATTTCGGGCAAAAACCCTTCATCAGAACAAGTTACTCATTCAATGAGTTCCAAAAAAAATTGGTGAAACAGGATTTCCCTTTCTCAAAGCCATGCTGACTCTGCCTGATTACCTTGAGCTTTTCCAAGTGTCCAGTTATAACCTCCTTAATACTCAATTCAACCACTTCCCTCTGACATACATCAAGCTAACTGGTCTGTAATATGCTGTTTTCTATCTTCCTCCCTTGCTCGACTATTTCAGAGGGCAGCTGAGGATCAACTATATGGCAGTGGAACTGGAGTAATTTCACCTAGGGGTAGGAAATAAATGCTAGCCAGCCAGCAATATGAGTGAATAAAATAAAAAAAAAATCTTCTTGTATATTTCATCCTACATTGTGGTTGCTGTTCAGAGACATATAGATTGCACTGACCAGTGACGTTTTTGCAAATACACTCATGGGATGTGGTGTTGCTGGCTAGGTTAGCATTTGTTGCTCTTGAGAAAGTGTTGGTGAGCTGCCTTCTTGACTCGCTGCATTTCATGTGTTGTAGGTAGACCCACAAGACCCTTAGGGACAGAGTTCCAGGATTTTTACCCAATGACACTGAAGGAACAGCGATATATTTTCAAGTCAGGATGGTGAGTGGCTTGGAGGGGAACTTGCAGGGGGTGGTGTTCACATGTATCTGCTGCCCTTGTCTTTCTATGGTCGTGGGTTTGGAAGGTGCTGTCTCAGGATCTTTGGTGAATTTCTGCAATGCATCTTGTAGATGATGAGCACTGTAGCTACTGAACGTCAGTGGTGGATGAAGTGCCAATCAAGTGCACTGCTTTGTACAGGATGGCAGCAATTTCTTGAGTGTTGTTGGAGATGTATTCCATCCCCTCCTGACTTGTGCCTTGTATAAACTGTCAAGCTCAGGGGAATCAGGAGGTGACACTAGATTCTGACCTGCTCTTGTAGCCACAATACCTATTTGGCAAGTCCAATTGAGTTTTTTACTCAATGGTAACTTCCCAGGTTTTTGATAGTGGAGTTTCAGTGAAGTTAACACCACTGAATGCCAAGTGATGATGGTTAGATTCTCTCTTGTTGGAGATGGTCATTGTCTGATATTTGTATGGCACAAATGATACTTACCACCTTTCAGCCCAAGCCTGAATTTTGCCTGGGTTTTGCAGCATTTGGATATGGACTGCTTCAGTACCTAAGGAGCCACAAATGATATTGAACATATGCAACCATCAGTGAACATCCCCACTCTGAGTTTGTGAAAATAGGAAGGTCATTGGGGAAGTGGCTGAAGATGATCGTACCTAGGACACTATTCTGAGGAACTGCTGGAGAGATGCCCTGGAGCGGAGGTGACTAACCAACAGCAACCACAGCTATCTTCCTTTGTGCCAGACATGGACTCCAACCAGCACAGAGTTTGCCCCCCGATTTCTATTGATTCCAGTTTTGCTAGGGCTCCTTGATGTCACACTTGGTTGAATGTGGCTTTGATGTCAAGGCCTGTCACTCTCATCTCCTGTCTGGAATTCAGCTCTTTTGTCCATGTTAGAACCAAGCTCTAATGAAGTCAGGAGCTGAGTGGCCATGGCGGAACCCAAACTGGGCATCACTGAGATGTTGCTGAATGTCACAGTTAATTACTCCTTCCTTCACTTTATTGAAGATCGAGAATGGGCTGATGGGGCAATAACTTGCCAAGTTGGAATTGTCCTTTTTTTTGTGCACAGGACACATTTGGGCAAATTTCCACACTGTTGAGTGATTGCCAGTGTTATACTGGAACAACTTGGCTTGTGGCATGGCCATTTCTGGAGCACAAATCCTCAGCACTATTGCAGGAATATTGTCAGGGCCTGTACTCTTTGCAGTATCTAGTGCCACCAGCCCATTCCTTGATATCACATGAAGTGAATCGAATTGGTAGAATCCTAGTACCTGTGACGCTAGGGAGCTCACAAAAGGATGCCGATATGAATCAGCCATTCGGCACTTCTAACTGAAGATTGCTATAGATGCTTGAGCCTTGCCTTTTGCACTGATGTATTGGCTCCGCTTTCATTGAGGATGGGGATATTTGTGGAGCCTCCTTCTCCAGTGAGTTATTTAATTGACCACCACCATTCATGACTGGATGTGCCCAGGACTTCAGAACTTCAGTCTCATCCACTGTTTGAGGAATCATTTAGCTGCCTAAAACTTGCTAGTCGCCCTGTTTGGTAGCTTCACCAGACTTAAGACCAAATGTTTAGATATGCTTGGTGCTGCCTCCTGTGCTCTTCATTGAACCAGGGTTGATCCCCTGGCTTGATGGGAATGGTTGGATGGGGGATATGCTGGACCATAAGGTTACAGATTGTGCTGGAGTATAATTCTGCTGCTGTTGATGGGCCACAGCGCCACATGGATGTCCATTCTGGAGTTGCTAGATCTGTTCGAAGTCTGTCCAGTTTAACATGGTGCCACACAACATGATGGAAGGTATTCTCAATGTGAAGGTGGGACTTCGTCTCCACAAGGACTGTGCAATGGTTACTGTTATCGATACTGTTATAGACACATGTATCTGCAGCTGGCAGATTGGTAAGGATGAGGTCAAGTATGTTTTGCCTTCTTATTGGTCCCCTCACCACCTACTGCAGACCCAGTCTAGCAGCTATGTCCTTTAGGATCCAATCAGCTCGATCAGTAGCACAGCTGATGAGCCACTCTTAGTGATGGGCATTGAAATCCCCTACCCCAGTGTACATTATTTTTAGGTAAAAACAAGGAAACCAGATTCTAGATTAGAGTGGTGCTGGAAAAGCGCAGCAGTTCAGGCAGCATCCGAGGAGCAGGAACATCGCGTTTTGGGCAAAAGCCAAGCCTCTGTTCCTGATGAAGGGCTTTTGCCTGAAACATCGATTTTCCTGCTCCTTGGATGCTGCCTGAACTGCTGTGCTTTTCCAGCACCACTCTAGTCTAGAGTACATTATTTTCACCCTTGCCACCCTCAGTGCTTCCTCCAAGTGTTGCTCAACATGAAGCATAGAGTCATCAGCCAAGGGAGGCTTTAAGAGGTCTGGAATCAATGGTCAGGACCCCAAGGACAATTCTCTCCTGACTGTATACCACGATGCCATTCCTTCTGCTAGGTCTATCTTGCTAGTGGAGCAGGGATAGCAAGGATGGTGTCAAAGACATTGCCCATAAGGTATGATCCTGTGAGTATGGCTATATCAGGCTGTTGCTTGACTAGTCAGTGACAACTCTCAAAACTTTGGCACTCGCCCCCAGATATTGCAGAGTCAAAAGGGCTGTTTTTTCTGTTGCTGTTTCATGTGCCAGGGTTGATGCCAGGTAGTCCATCTTCATTCCATTTTTCCTTCCTGGCTGCTGATAGAGTCATAGAGATGTGCAGCACGGAAACAGACCCTTCGGTCCAACTCAGCATTACCAACCAAATATCCTAACCTAATCTAGTCCCACCTGTCAACTTTTGGTCCATATCCCTCTAAACCCTTCCTATTCATATACCCGTCCAGATGTCTTTTAAATATTGTAAGTGTACCAGCCTCCACCACTTCCTCTGGCAGCTCATTCCATACATGTACCACTTTCTGCATGAAAAAGTTGCCCCTGAGGTCACTTTTATATTTCCCCCTCTCACCCTAAACCTATGCCCTCTAGTTCTGGATTCCCCCACCCCAGGGAAAAGGTCTTGTCTATTTATCCTATCCATGCCCCTCATGATTTTATGAACCTCTATAAGGTCACCCCTCAGCCTCCGACACTCCAGGGAAAACAGCTCCAGCCTATTCAGCTTTTCCCTTTAGCTCAAATCCTCCAACCGTGGTAACATCATTGTAAATCTTTTCTGAACCCTTTCACGCTTCACAACATCCTTCCTTTTGGAGGGAGACCAGAATTGCACACAGTACTTCAAAAGTAGCCAGAATTCCAATGTCCTGGACATCTCGCAACATGACCTCCCAACTCCTGTAGTCAATACTCTGACCAATAAAGGAAAGCAAACCAAACGCCATCTTCACTAACCTATCTGCCTGCGACTCCACTTTCAAGAGCTATGAAGCTGCACTCCTTGTTCAGCAACACACCCCAGGACCTTGCCATTAAATGTATAAGTTGTGCCCTGATTTGCCTTTCCAAAACGAAGCACCTTACATTTATCTAAATTAAACTCCATTGGCCACTCCTTGGCCCAATGGCCCATCTGATCAAGATCCCATTGTACTCTGAGGTAATCTTCTTTGCTCTCCACTACACCTCCAATTTTGGTGTCTTTTGCAAACTTACTAATTATATCTGCCATGTTCGCATCCAAATCATTTATATAAATGACAAAAGGCTGTGGACCTAGCACTGATCTTTGTGGCACACCACTGGTCACAGGCCTCCAGTCTGAAAGGCAACCCTCCACCACCACCCTCTGTATTCTACTTTCAAGCCAGACACATGTAAATTCTACCCTCAGGATTCCCTCCAACAACTTACCCACCACTAATGTTAGGCTCACCGGTGATGCATCTTCCCATTCCTAATTGTGTGGAGTGCAGTTAAGAGTCAACCAAATTGGTGTGGCTGGAGTCACGTATAGGCCAAACCAGACAAGGATGGCAGTTTCCTTCCGTGAAAGACATTAGTGAATCAATTTTTCCAACAGTTGACAATGGTCATCATGAGACTCTTAATTCCAGACTTTTATTAAATTCAAATTGTGGAATTGGAAAGCAGGGCTCCAGAACATTGGGCTAAGAGTCTAGTGATAAGACCACTAGGCCATTGGATCCCTTGATTGAGCCAACATTCTGCTTCTGTCTGTATATTCTGCAAATCATTAAAAAACATGAAACTGTTAATCCTACATTGAATAATGAATTAAAATGATTCTGGAGGGCAGGGGTAGGTAGTGGTAGCAGCGGTTTTGTAATTCACCAGACCAAGTACTCAATGTCTCATGGCCTATAGTGTGGGTTTGAATCCCACAATGGAAGAAGGTGTAATTTGAGTTCAATAAATAAAAATCTGGAATTAAAAATTAGTCAAATGGACACTGTAGTGCTTGTCATGAATACCCATCTTCCACTAATGTCCTGCTGTCTGCGTCTGGCCTATGTGTCTCCAGACCTATTGCAATGTGCTAGCTATGCCACCTACTTCGGTGCTGGATGGGTAATAAATGCCAGGCCACATCCCATGAGTGAATTGAAAGTTGTCAATCATCCTATTAAACATTGAACTCAGTGTGTGGTGCTCTTTCTTCCTGTTGGATGATAAAGCCAAAATGATCCCCAATTCGTTTTTCACCAACACAAGTCCTGTATGCTAAGGGCACTGGCATGTAACCACTTTGTGTGGACCCGGACTCGTGTGTGGCCACACAAGATAGGACTGCGGGCTCTCTTTTTGAAACTGCGTGAGTGAGCTCTTTATCTTTTTACAAAAACCCAGGTTTCAGGGTCATTTTCTGCTGCTGTTCCAATTTGATTTCAAACATTGCCTTGATGGGATTTGAGTTCCCAGTCTGAAAGTTGCTCTAACTCCGCCATAAGCCATGTAGTTAACACCAACCTCTTGTCTGGGGGACTTTCATCAGCGTTGACTCAAGTACACATATAACGTTAACCTGACTTCACAAACACAGTCTGATCAGTGACTTATGGCTTCTACTTTGGGCTTGAACGTTGAAATGAGCCTTTGGCCGAGTGGCTGACTGAGAAGGTGCAGGGTTTGTGGAACACTGTGCGCACTTTCAGCAAGTGGAGTTTGGCTCTGAGTTTTGAATTAACATCCAGTACACTTGACCATGGGTTTGACCAATCCCCCTTCACTTGTTTTGAGCTGAATTCTGAGGAAGTGTCACTCAACCTGAAATGTTAACTCTGATTGCTCTCCACGGATGCTGCCAGACCTGCTGAGCTTTTCCAGCAATTTCTGTTTTTGCCTCCTCCACCAGTTTTAGTTTGATTTGGAGATGCCGATGTTGGACTGGGGTGGACAAAGTTAAAAGTCACACAACACCAGGTTGTAGTCCAACTGTTTTAATTGGAAGCACTAGCTTGAAGAGCGCTGCTCCTTCTTAATTTAGTCTGGGCTCTGGGAAGCTGTAAAATCCTGCCGTGGTACAGGAGTAATCGGCCTGATAGTTACTGTGGGATTGGTGACATTGATGTAAGGAGTGTTCACATTGTGGCCTGTCGGTTTGTGGACGTTCCAATTTCTTGACTACTTGTCGAGAAAAAGAGTTAATTTTCCACTTCTCATAATTAATCAAACTTTTCTTTCCTTTCCTTTCATAGAGGGTAATCGTCCCCGGTGGAGGGGAAGCTTTCAGGTGGTTCTTCTGAGAGAAACCAAGGAACTCCTCACAGTCTCATGAAACACGATTTGCCTCACGAGTGGAGAACCAGTTCTACATGTGTTCCCGATACAAGGCACAAGTTTTATGCCAATGGTTCCTATTTGTTATTATAGTGGACATGGTAGTTTTTAAGCATCTTTGGTTTTATGTGAAAACTACATGCTGGTATTATTAGGAATGAATTGTACAAAAATGCAACTTGTATTGTGCGATGGAGAGAACTGGACAATCATTATAATATGTTACACATTTGTGGCCAGTGTTCATTTTAAAAAAAACTTGTCTTAAAAGATGGGGATTTAGCAATGACCTGCAGTGCAGTTGTGTCGATGATGAGCATGATTTGTGAGCTTGTGAAGGATATAACAATTTTGTTGTGTGTCAATTCTTTTACTCCTGGGTTTCTACGACGTTTGGATTTTCTTTGCATGTTCCCAGTTGTTGCTCGTCCAACCTATTATCAGCTTCTTCTTCATATTAACTGATTGAAGAAGCTAACAAGGGTATTATAATGCTATTTGGATTTCAAGGTTGTGGACTTTTTGAATAATACATGAATAGTAAAGACCATTCTGTTAAGTACAGAAAGATCCACGGTCGGGTTAATAGAGGAAGCTGCTGTTTGTAAAGAAATCCCCCTGATCTCAAAGCCTGCATTTAACAGATTCTTTTTTCACTTTCTTTTGTTTAAGAAATTACATTTTGGTGATCATAGAGGGCAATTGGGCTTTTTAGAATCTGCCATTGTAAGCTCTTTGGTGCAGCACGGTGGCACAGTGGTTAGCACTGCTGCCTCACAGCGCCTGAGACCTGGGTTCAATTCCCGACTCAGGCGACTGACTGTGTGGAGTTTGCACGTTCTCCCCGTGTCTGCGTGGGTTTCCTCCGGGTGCTCCGGTTTCCTCCCACAGTCCAAAGGTGTGCGGGTCAGGTGAATTGGCCATGCTAAATTGCCTGTAGTTTTAGGTAAGGGGTTAATGTAGGGGTATGGGTGGGTTGCGCTTCGGCGGGTCGGTGTGGACTCGTTGGGCCGAAGGGCCTGTTTCCACACTGTAAGTAATCTAATCTAATCTAATCAGGAATTAGCAACTGATTTTTGAGGCACTTAGGTGCGGATGTCGGCAAAAGCTTCCCCTTCTGCTTGGAAGAAAATGTGCACTAGTCAAGGAAAGTTCAGGTTGCAGTTGTTTCGTGTACAGCGCCACTCCACCCCCTCACTCCCCCAACTGGTTTGATACTTCGGGTGACAGTTATCACTTATCCCTCACTTTTAATGAGTACTCGACATATTCACCAAACTCAGAAACAACTTTGCTTTTCCTGCAGTCTTCCCTGAATCGGGGGATTGTTTTGAATTTAAGCAAAATCAAAATAATTTTGTTGGTGCAATCTGCTTGATTTCAATCAAAGTTTTGTACGGATAAATTCCAGTTTTTTATTCATTCCGTCAGTTGCTTACAAACAGATAGGAGTTGAGGTTCTGGTCAAAAGGTGAAATGAAGCTGAAATCTGAATTAAAGTGGTTGGTGCTGGAGGGTCGACGTCCCGAAATGTTGCATCTCTAAAGGGTGCTCAGTAAATGATGCTGCTCTGTATTTTAGCTTCTCCTGCTTTTATTTATTCAGTCTGTTTATGTCTCGGCCACTGGGCACCTTTGCAATAACAGCCTGCAGATGCACGTTTGTGGCCGAAGTTGCATGCTATGTTGGTACTTCTCAATCTATTTTTTTGCCTTTGACAACGTTATAGTTGAAACCAGTCGTTGCTAAATGTGGATTTGTAGCCTGTCACTGGCCCATCCAGGCTGCATCCGGATGTCTGTGTGGTTTTGTTTTATCAATCTAAAACTATTTTTGTAACTGACTTTGTGAGTAGTTTAACATGCACCTGAATAAAGTGTGTTACTATGATCAGCTCAAAAGATTCAATCCATTTCTTTCTTGATGGTAGCAAGTTAACAAGTATTTACATGGTACCTTCTTTGTGGACGTCAGGACGTTCCTTCCCAGCCAATGCAGCATGTTTGAAGTTTAGTGACAAGTGTAATGTGGGGAAATATAGCAGCCAGTTTCTGCGCAGTAAGATCTCATAGCTTTCAATGTGGTAATAACCAGATAGCCCAATGGGACACCTAGGATGATCTCCCTTGATCTTCTTTGAACTGCGCTGTGGGATCTTTTATGTTCAGTTGAGAGTTTTAATGTCTCAGTTGAGACTTTGCCCAGGCTGTACACCCTTAATACACCATTGAAGTGTCAGCCTTGATACAGTGCTTACAACTCTTCTTGACCTTTGGACACTGAGACAAGAGCCAAGGGTAATGTATGCTTTATTTTTAATTTGTTCATAGGATAAGGGGGCAGCTGACTAGGCCAGCCTTTATTGCCCATCCCAGGGAACTGTTAAGAATCTGGAATCACATGTAGGCCAGACTAGGTAAGGACAGCAGTTTCCTTCCCTGAAGGACATTAGTGAACCAGATGGGGTTTTCCGACCATTGGCATTGGTTCATAGGTCATCATTTAGACTGATTCCAGATTTTTAAAAAATGAATTCAAATGCTATGGCGGGATTTGCACCTGGGTCTCTGGATTAACAGTCTAGAGATAAGATGACTATGCCACCAGCTACCCCCCCCCATGACAACATGGGAATAGGATGAGGATGGAGGTTTGATTATGAGATTTATCTGTTTATTCAAAGGATGAGAGGGCAGTTGTACAGTCACAAGGTGGGAATTCCTGCTCTGTATTAATCAGTAACGTACAAAATTAATTGCTCAGGTCAATAGAAGATTGGAGTGTAATACAGTACTATGCACTTCGAGCTTCCATTCTACACCCATTATACCTTTCCACTGGTGGTACTGTACATGCAGAGCATCATGTTAGTATTCCATGATCTATCCATGATGTGGAGGAGCTAGTGTTGGATTCGGGTGTACAAAGTTAAAAATCACACAGCACCATGTTAGAGTCCAACTGGTTTATTTGGAAGCGTTGCTCCTTCCTCACAACCACCTCCTGAAGGAGTGGCACTCTGAAAGCATACTTCCAAATAAACCTGTTGGACTATAACCTGGTGTTGTGTGATTTTTAACAATGATCTATCCAGAGCTCCATACACTCAGCACTGTGCACAAATGCACTGTATAGCCATTGGACCATGAAACACATTTTTTTGCACACCATCCTGTGCAGCCACTGGCAGTGTACCTGCAGTGCTGTTCAGAATGTACATCTGCTGCATTGTGTGCCCTCTACGTTGTATGCATCATTAACAACCTATCCTATATACCCACTCAACTGTGTAACCTCTACACTGTACATTCACTGCACTGCAGTAGACTGCTCGCACCCCAGAAGGGAAGACAGTTGAAAAAAAAAGCTTGCCCCACAACCACAACATGCCAGAGGTGGGCTAAATTTTTAAAAGTGGGTAATCCAGCTCTCCGGGGGAAACAGGAGCTGCTAGCCAATCTGATTGGCCATCACTCCGGGCAGCATCAAAGCTGAGTATTGTACACTGCTCAGGCTGCAGGAAAGAGCCCAAAGTGGAACATGGCTTTGCCAAGAAGGTAAATCCTGAGGTTTCAGCGTGAGGAAGATGCCACGGCATGGAGAGAGTGAGCAGTGGGTAGTGCCTGCTTGTCTCAGATAAACAGTGCAAACTACATAGAGGAGGTGACATCTTGGCTGGAGGTGGCTTTGCGGTGCCCTTGAGCCATAGAATCCCTACAGTGTGGGAGCGGTCCATTGAGATCACACTGACCCTCTGAAGAGCATCCCGTCCGGACCTACCCTGTAACCCTGCATGTCCCATGGCTAATCCAATTAGCCTATGTAGCCCTGGATTACTATGGGAAATTCAGCATAGCCAATCCACCAAACCTACACAAATTTAAACTGTGGGAGGAAACCAGAATACCCAAAGGAAAGCCACACAAACCTGGAGAACTTGCAAACTCCACAAAGACAGTCACCCAAGGTGGAACGGAATGTAGGTCCCTGGCACTGTGGGGCAGCAGTGCCAACCACTGAGGCACCATGCTGCTGAAAGATTCCAGCCTCCATAAAAAGCCCTGCCAACTCTCATCTGTAATTCGGTGTGGTCAAAATATTATTTGGGTTAATGGGCTTGTCAACAAGCCTAAATAACCTGAATTATTAATTTAGATATGGCAGACAGGTTAATTAAGTTCACTGGATGGCTGGTTTCTAATGCACAGTGATATCAACAGCGTGGATTCAATTCTTGCACTGGCTAAGGTCCCCTTCTGAACCTCTCCCCTCATCTGAAGCATGGTGAATAAATCTGTCTCTGTGTCTGTCTCTGTCTCTGTCTCTGTTTCTGTCTGTCTGTCTCTCTTGCCAGTGAGACAACAGCCTTGTGATCCTCTCAGACAGCAATGACTTCACCTTTACCCATCTATACCTTCATCGATGTAGCTGGATGCGCTAAACCCACATCGGTACAAAAGACAAAGGTGGGCTGCTGCTTACCTGGTATCTCAGAACAAACTCCAAACTCTTGAACTAATTTCCTCCATTTTTGTCTCTCATATTAATTTAGTCTCAATGTTTTAGGCAATTACTAAATAACCATGCTCATAAGGACTTGTAGTGTTAATTTTTGTTCGTAGAATGTCCTGACATCTGCTGTGTAATCTATTCAGACCACAACCTTTGTTGTACTGTTCGATCTGTTGAAACTGCTACTACAAGAACTTTCTCTTGCACTACTGAAGGCTCTTCCTCTGCTTATGTGACTGTTTTCCAGGACAAGAGTTACTTTTAAACCCATTATCAATACAAATAGTCCATTCATTCCATTTCCTCACTCCATTCTGCTAGTCCACGGACTTTGCCTTTTACTCATGTTCCACAATCTTCAATAAATATTTAAACTTGCCAGTAGCTTTTCTTGCATGTTCTACAAACGCTGCATCCCTTGTTTGCTCGACCTCTCTTCATATCAGCTCAGCACTCACTCGGAACGATGTGATAGTTTTTCCATGATCTGGTTCTGGTTTCCTGGGATCTTTATCACATAAATATTTGAGGTTTAAGGTGTCTTGTTTACTTTTATTTACAATTTATATTAAGGACTGGTTGAGGAAAGTGTATGGACTATAGCCAAATTTGTGAATGATATAAAAATACGTGAAGAGGATGACACAAAGAGTTTGAGTAGGGATATAGACAGGTTAAGTGAGTGGACAAAAACTTGACAGATCAAATATAAATGTGGGGAAAATGAGAGGTTATGAACTTTGGCAGCAAGAATAGAGGAGCTGAAGATTATTTAAATGCAGAAAGACTGCAGAAAGCTACAGCACAGAGGGATCTGGTAGTCTTTGTGTATAAATCATAGAAGTTAACGTACAAATTGAGCAGGAAATAAGACCAAAAGGGCAGTTTAGACCTATACTCTCGAGTTTAGAAGAGTGAGACAGGAGCTAATTAAGGTATATAAGGTGCTGAATGGGATTGACAAAGTAGACATAGAGCGGATACTTCCTCACATGCGGCAATTTAGAATGAAAGGTCATAGTTTTATGGTAAGATGTAACAGATTTAAAACAGAGATGTTGAGAAATTGCATCTCTCAAAGGGTCGTGAATCTATGGAATTCACTGCCCTAGAGTGCAGTGGGTACCAGGACATTTAGTAAATTTAAGGAGGGGATAGATTTTTAATTTGTAATTGGTAGAAGGGTTATGGAAATTGAGCAGAAAAATGGAATTGAGGCCGAGGTAAGATCTATCAAACAACAGAACAGGCTCGAGGGACGAATTGCCATCTTCTGTTTCAAGTTCTTATTCCTTATCTACGGAAAGATAACCTGGCAGTGGAGGCAGTCTGGAGAAGGATTATTCGACTCTTCTGGGGGAAGAGTCCTATGTGGAAAGGTTGAATAGGTTGGGCCTGTACTCATTGGAATTTAGAAGATTGAGAGGCGACCTTGTTAAAACATACAAGATTCTAATGGGAGTGTGACAGGAACAATGCCAAAAGGATGTTTCCCCTTGTGGGACCAGAGGGCAAAATCCGAGAGTTAGGGGTCACCTTTTTAAGCCAGAGATGAGGTGATCTTTCTTCTCCTAGAGGATAGGAAATTTGTGGAATTCTTTACCACAGAGGACTGTCGCTGGGTCATTTAAGGCTTAATACAGCCTTTTGATCCAACAGGGAATCAAGGGTTGTGGGGAATGGGCAGGGAAATGGACATGAGGATCATCACATCAGCCATGATCTCATTGATAGGCTCGATGGATGGAATGGCCTGTTTCTGCAGCTCTGTTTTTTGGTCTATCAGCTGCTGTGAGATTGAGGCTTTTTAATTAATTCCAATTACTCGTGAAGAATAAACCTTAACAGTTTGATTACCACAATTGATAAGTACAGACTTACAATCAGAACCTATTGCCTTACCAGGTCCAAACTATTTCCGATGGCTCTTTAATTTTACAACACCAAATCTGAGTAAAATCATGTCTATTGACATCTTCTGAGATGTTATATGGTACCTCAGAACTCTCTGAACTTCAGGCCTGGTGAAAACCCATCTCCCTGCATGTAAAGCATTCAAATGTTCAGATAAGACTGAACTAATTGTAGCATCTTCTACAGCAGGAGCTCCATTGTACAGCATAGAAGATAATTTGGGATTTTTAGGGCCTAAATCCTGCGATAATTCTTTGCACGAACTTCCCACAATGGTATAGTTGTCAACTTGCATTCTGGTTAATTAGCTAAAATTTCATTTCTCAAAGTCCAGAGCTGAAAGGACCTGCAGATATGGTTTGCATTTCCATAAAGTTCATATTTTCACAAACAAACTCAGCTTTGGCAAATGCATCTCTTTTATCGGTCAGAAACTTTGCAAGTATGGCAAGACCAATCTCGAGTCAACAAGTAAGGTTGCAAAATTAATTAGAACTAAAGTCTTTATCTGAATGCACATAGCATTCAAGACAAAACAGATGAACTGAGGGCATGAATAGAAATGATTATGGTTGATCTGAGAGCCACTGCAGAGACACATTGGAGGACAACATGGATTGACATTTGAATATTAACCGGTGCTTGATATTTAGGAATGGCAGGACGGTAGAAAAGGGATGTCTCTTTTAATTAACATTATGACAGAGAGATAACAAGGGTATAGTAACAATCTGGGTGAAAATGAGAAATGATAAAGGCAACAAATCACTATGTCTCCTGGACTATAAAGGAAGAAATAGTGGGAACTTTGGGGAAAGGTATACTAATGACCATGGGTGATTACAATCTGCATATTGATTAAACAAGTCAATTGGACAGAGCTAATCTTGATGGACAGTTCAGGATAGTACTTTCGAGAGCAAACTAGAAAGCAAGGTATTTGAGCTGTGTTGTGTAACAAGATGGGAATAATTAATAACATCATAGTGAAGTTGCTTCTAGGTACGTAATCGTAACATGATTAAATTTTACATTCAGTTTGAAGGAGAAAAGAGTGGGTCCAAGGCATGATTTTTTTAACTTAAATATGAGCCATTTATGAGGACCTGAAAGTGGAGCCAATTGAAGTCATTGCAGCTGTACAGGACATTGGTTAGGCCACTGTTGGAATATTGCATGCAATTCTGGTCTCCTTCCTATCGGAAAGATGTTGTGAAACTTGAAAGGGTTCAGAAAAGATTTACAAGGATGTTGCCAGGGTTGGAGGATCTGAGCTATAGGGAGAGGCTGAACAGGCTGGGGCTGTTTTCCCTGGAGCGTCGGAGGCTGAGGGGTGACCTTATAGAGGTTTACAAAATTATGAGAGGCATGGATAGGATATATAGACAAAGTCTTTTCCATGGGGTTGGGGAGTCCAGAATTAGAGGGCATAGGTTTAGGGTGAGAGGGGTAAGATATGAAAGAGAACTAAGTGACAACTTTTTCCACACAGAGGGTGGTATGTGCATGGAATGAGCTGCAAGAGGATGTGGTGGAGGCTGGTACAATTGCAACATTTCAGAGGCATTTGGATGGGTACATGAATAGGAAGGGTTTGGAGGGATATGGGCTAGGTGCTGGCAGGTGGGACGAGATTGGGTAGGGATATCTGGTCAGCATGGACGGGTTGGACTGAAGGGTCTGTTTCCATCCTGGACATCTCTATCACTCTATAATTGTAAGTGAATTAATAAATTAGATTAAGGGATGTGGATGACATTTAAGGAAACATCTGAGAATATACAGAATAGATACATTCCAATAAGAAAGAAAAAAAATTGTAGAGGTGGACACACGATTTGTAGTCCACTAACAAGTTAAAGCTATAATTTAAAGTCAAAGTTAAAGAAAAAGCTCATAATTATGCACAGCTGGGTGGCAGGTCAGAAGCTTGGACTGAATATAAAGAATAGCTAAAGGTGACTAAAAGATTAATAAGGAGGAAAACATTAGGATATGAGAAAAAACTCATGTCACAACTCACTGGGAACATTCTGGAAACCAAGCCCGACCTCTCCACACCCCCACCTCCCAGAGTCATCCCAAATGTGAAAAGATTTAATGAGATTAGCCAAAGTCCCCAATATATCTGACTGACAAATCCAGGTGAAAAGATACACTCATCAGGTTTACGTGCTTACCAAGAAAACAACGATAGATTGTAAACAGCTTGATTGGAACTGTCAGAGAAATACCCAGTTGAACAGAGACCACACAAGTATGGATCGGGGGAAATTGACAAGCTGTTTATTACAAGCGATATCGCTGGAAGAGATATTGACTAGGCTGAGACAGAACTGACCGTTTGTACAGGTAGACTCATGGTTCTCTTCCTTGAGCAGTGGGCCCAGGTAGTTTAATAGGGGTACAGTAATGTGGTGTGAATTATGGTACAATCAAGAGTAAAGCACAATCAATGGGAGGACCATCAGCCGTCCGATAGCAGCAATCAGCCAGTGATTGAGCTAGGAGATTGCGATCCTCTGTGAGAGTAGATGTTAATGTTTCTTATCCTGGCATCGATGGGTTTCCATTGTGGTTAGTCCGCAAGCAAGGTACCTTGGTGCCTTTCAGTCTGAGCAACCCTTTGTCCAGTATGTGTGTGGAGGGAGTCTGCCCTTAGGGCTTCAGGAGCGGTTGTGCTTACTGAGGGCTAGGAAGTTTATTGTTGGGCTGTCTTGGGAAGTGTATTTCCCAGTCTGGAAGTGGCTTGAGTCATCTCCTGTTTGCAGCCTAGTGTCTTAGTTAGCCTGTTTGGTCAAGGCTGAGGCATTCTGGGTAGTTTCTGTTGTGGCTTAGGCAGACATGGTTCCTTATGTTCTTTGTGGCCATGCTGTGGGTGGACAGGGTAGTGGATTTTCTCCTGCAATAACTGATGGTAGAAAACTGAAACATGAATCATGGACTGACAACTCTCTACAACATTACTCTACTGCATAAGAAATTCCCACACACGAACAAACAGGCAAAAAAAGAGACAATTCAAGTCACAAATGTTATGGGTGGGAAAGAAACAAATGGAAGGCAGTCCAGGTTATGGGCATCAATAAGTTGTTTTCCATTAGTTTCCTTCTGGTTGATTTTGGCTGTTGAAGAGAACGTAAGGTATGGGCACACTAATTTTCAACCTTTCATTCACTAGTTGAATATTCATCTTTTCGGCCTCTTTCATCTTTCTTTCTCAGGAGGGAATTTGCCAATACATACAGAGTAGTTACTTTCTTGAAATGTTCTTTTACTGCTTACTCACAGAAGGGAAATGTTTTCTCTTCCACGGGCTGGATATTTATATTGTATTGTGCAATTAGAGAGTCATAGAATTATACAGCGTGGAAACAGACCCATTTGATTAGATTCCCTATAGGGTGGGAACAGGCCCTTCGGCCCAACTAGTCCACACCGACCCTCTGAGGAGTAACCCACCCAGAGCCATTGCCCTGACTAATGCACCTAACTCTATGGGCAATTTAGCATGGCCAATTCACTTGACCTGTACATCTTTGGACTGTGGGAGGAAACCGGAGCACCAGGAGGAAACCCACACAGACATGGGGTGGATGTGCAAACTCCACACAGTCACCTGAGGTTGGAATCGAACGTGGATCTCTGGCGCTATGAGGCAGCAGTGCTAACCATTGAGCCACCATGCCATCCTGTTGATCCAAAAGACATTCAAAACTGACCTCGTCCCATTTATCTGCATTTGGCCCTTAACGTCTTAGATCTTTCCTATCCATGTACCTGTCCATATGTCTTTTTAAGGTCATTACTGTATCTGCACTTACCGCTACCTCTGGCAGTCAAACCATCCTGTATGTGAAAAAGTTGCTCTCAGCTCCCTTGTAAATTTTTCCCTTCTCACATTGAACCTATGCCCTTTAGTTTTGGACTCCTTGGGGAAAACACACAGACTGTTCACCCTATTCATGCCCCTCACGATTTTATAAACCTCCATAAGGTCACCCCTCAACCTATCTAGCCTATCCAGGCTCTCCTTGTAATTCAAACCCTCCAGTCTCGGTAACATATTTGTAAATCTTTTATGCACCCTACCCTTTTTAAGAAATTCCCACACACATACAAGAATAGCAAGCTCTCCAGAATTTTGCTATGAACTAGTATGAGGCTTTTTGCCACCTGAGTGGATTACATGGTCTCAGATGAGGTGGGGAGTGTCTGAGTTGCACAAATTAGTACAATTATATAAAGCTTGCTGGAGGAAGGCATTTGCTATATAGCATTCATTGAGAAAAAGAAACATGAGACTTACCAATCAGAGGACAGAAGGGAACAGCTAGAAACAGAACATCCTCCAATGGGTTGGAACGTTAAGTGATGTCAAAGTTTACATTTATTTTGATAGGGTTTTTTTATTAGATTAGATTAGATTCTCTGCAGTGTGGAAACAGGCTCTTGGGCCCAACAAGTCCACACTGACCCTCCGAAGAGTAACCCACGCAGACCCATTTCCCTCTGACTAATGCACCTAACATGACACGCAATTTAGCATGGCCAATTCACCCTGACCTGCACCCCTTTGGATTGTGGGAGGAAACCCACACAGAAACGGGGAGAATGTGCAAAATTCACACAAGGCTGGAATTGAACCTGGGACCCTGGAGCTGTGAGGCACCACTGAGCCACCATGCCATCCCATGGTACTGTTTATTTTGTTGCTGTTTAAACCAAGCATTAATACTGTCATCCATATCTTGAGATACTTATCACACTATCCCAAACTTCCTTTCTTCCCTCAAGTCATTAATATATTGTCATGTCCCACATCAATTACTCCACAGCTGTCAAATTGAACCTTTCCAACAAGGTGTTCATATTATGTATGCATACTATTTTTGCAGCTTCAAACCCAGCTTCAAGATCCCAGCAACTGTTACTGAAAAACTAAAAACTGAAAATCCTGAACCCACCCATTCAGGCTGCTTATATTGGTCCAACTTTATAATAAACCTAAGGTCTCACAAGTTGTTTACTTTATTGGATTAAAATAGGCTGTTCACCACCTCTGACTTAAAACTTCTCTTCAAAAAAAGGATAAAATACATCTCATAAAGACATAGTATCATTACAGGACCTACAATCGTCTTGTCTCGCTGAACAATCAGACTCTGTTCCTTCAATTCTGACCCCTTTTTGCATGGGCTCTTTCTCTTGGCTCCTCTCATGATAGTTATTCCCTCCCTAAACTTCTTTACTTCTCTCTCCTCCTTTGAATCCAACTCTTAAACCATGTCGTTGTCAGCCCTCTTAACAGTTCCTTCGATTGACTTGTTATTAATTTATTTCTGATGATGCATGTGTGAAATGCTTGGGTCTTTTTATTTCCATCTTTTGTCTTTAAATGAGAAGTTCTAGATAGTCTAGAAACTGAACAAATAGGATTCAAACTAAAGGGCAACAATGCAATCAAATGTGAATAATGGCAAAATTTTTATGAATTTGAAGTCAGACATTCATCCATCCATCTATCCATCCATCCATTCATCCATCCATCCATCATTGATTGATCCATTCACTCATTCCCTACTACTCCCCTGTTCAGATGGGCTTAGCTTCTAGCTGACAAACCACCTTTCCAAGACACAATATTTTATGTATTAGTCTGGACGGTGAATGTTAATGGACGAGTTGGTCAGAGAAACCTTTGCAGTTCATTCGCTCTTCACCCAATATCCTCACATGTAGAATAAAAGAAAGAACTGCGGATTCTGGAAATCTGAAACTCGGCAGGTCTGGCAACATCAGTGGAGAGAAGGCAGAGCTAGCATTTCAAGTCCAGTCACCCTTCATCAGAAGTGTTCTGAAATGTTAACTCTGTTTCTCTCAGCATGGATGCTGCCAGACCTGCTGAGATACTCACATCTAGATTGAATTATACTGGTCAGCAATTGAGAGGGGGAGTCATGACTGAGTGCTCTCACCGTTCACTCACAGGCACTGATATTACTGCCACTCTGACTGAGATCAGCCCAGTGACCTTTGAATTTGTCATTTATTTGGCTCTGTTGGATAAGATTTTTTGAGTAATCCAAGGCACCTTATTTCATCATTTTTGTTTAAATTACTGTGAGCTTATTTATACTTGAACATTAATTATATAGATGTGATAGTTATTATATTTATCTTCAAAAATTGAGTCTCTTGTTTGATTGGCAGTGAGTTGGCATTCACTGATAAGGAATGGGTACACAGACCCATCAATAATTCTCGACTGTGTGCTTCTTCATATTGATTCTTGACACGAAACTGCAGTGAAACCCCCTGGGAATGATTTAATTTAGCAGGGTTCAGTATGAGGAGTTCACGGAGTGAATGAAGATTAGCTTTGGACCTCTCCAGCATCAAATGTACAAGCACATTTCAACACAGTTAATGCTTGCATGTAAAGAGGGCAGAGAGAAAATGGGAGAGAAACAGACAGTGAAAGAGACAGAAGGGGAGAGAGACAGACTCAGAGTGACACAGAGAAAAATAGTATGACAGAGTGAGGCAGAGAGTGATCCAAAGAGATAAAGAGACACAGACGGAGGCCAATAGGCAGACAGACAGCAAAGTGAGTAAACCAAAGAGAATAAGAAATGCAGAGAAATAAACTGCGGTGCAGGGAGACAGCCAGAGATTGAGATGTTGACAGAGAGAGGCAGAAGTGGAGACTCCGAAAGAATACAGAGGTAGACAAAAGAAAGGATGAGACAAAAAGAGTCACAGATTGTGATGAGTTAGATAAGTATAGGTGAAGAATACCGCTGAGAACCTGTTGGACTATAACCTGGTGTGAGATTTTTAACTTTGTACACCCCAGTCCAACACTGGCATATCCAAATCCCTGAGAATGAAAGAGATTGAGAGTGAAAGGGTCAATCACAGTCCTCTGCAAAATCTATCCCTATCGTTATTGTAGACTATAGATTGCTACTTTCCTTTCCCACTTGGTTTGTATATTCAATATTAATTTTGTTTCAGCAATCTACAGTCAAATATTTAGCTACAAATTGTCTCGGTTTTGTCGTGGATTTTTTTTAACTTTTGAGAAATGGTAATGAAGGTCAAATTGAACTAACTTTGATCTAAAGCTGTAAATTTGACCAAGGATATGGCAAAAAGAGAGCACAACAGAAATGCATCACAAATCTATCAGCTCCTGGAAAAATATAAGTTCAACATGCCATGTAAAAACCTTATTCTGGATTAGTGGTGCTGGAAGAGCACAGCAGGTCAGGCAGCATCCAAGGAGCAGGAGAATCGATGTTTCGGGCACAAGCCCTTCTTCAGCAATGAGGTTGGTGTGCCAAGCAGGCTAAGATAAAAGGTAGAGAGGAGGGACTTGGGGAAGGGCGTTAGGAATACAATAGGTGAAAGGAGGCCAAGGTGAGGGTGATAGGTTGTGGGGGTGGGGGTGGGGGTGGGGGTGGAGAGGTCGGGAAGAAGATAGCAGGTCAAGAAGGCGGTGCTGAGTCCGAGGGTTGGGACTAAGATAAGGTGGGGGGAGGGAAATGAGGGAGCTGGAGAAATCTGCATTCATCCCTTGTGGTTGGAGGGTTCCTAGGTGGAAGATGAGGCGCTCTTCCTCCAGAAGTCGTGTTGCCATGGTCTGGTGATGGAGGAGGCCAAGGACCTGCATGTCCTTGGCAGAGTGGGAGGGGGAGTTAAAGTGTTCAGCCCCAGGGTGGTTGGGTTGGTTGTTGCGGGTGTCCCAGAGGTGTTCTCTGAAACGTTCCGCAAGTAGGCGGCCTGTCTCCCCAATGTAGAGGAGGCCACATCGGGTGCAGCGGATGCAGTAAATGATGTGTGTGGAGGTGCAGGTGAATTTGTGCCAGATATGGAAGGATCGATTGGGGCCTTGGAGGGAAGTGAGGGAGGAGGTGTGGGCGCAAGTTTTGCATTTCTTGCGGTTGCAGGGGATGGTGCCGAGAGTGGAGGTTGGGTTGGTGGGAGGTGTGGACCTGACGAGGGAGTCGCGGAGGGAGTGGCCTTTCCGGAACGCTGATAAGGGAAGGGAGGGAAATATATCTTTGGTGGTGGGCTCTGAGGATGAAAAATCGGTCCTCTGCAGAGGTCTCACCTTCATCCCCCTATGCTCCCGGATTAACGAATTCAACACACGGCGAGACATCAAACAATTCTTCTGCTGCCTTCGCCTCTGCGCCTACTTCTTCAATCAGGATTCTCGCCCACCCTCTGACGACCCCTTCTCCCACCTCCAACACACCCCATCCACCTGGACACCCCATGCTGGCCTCTTGCCTGCCCTCAATCTCTTCATAGCCAACTGCCGCCGCGACATTAACCACCTCAACCTGTCCACCCCCCTCACCCACTCCAACCTCTCACCCTGACAACGCGCAGCCGTCCACTCCCTCCGCTCCAACCCCAACCTCACTATCAAGCTGGCAGACAAGGGAGGTGCAATGGTAGTTTGGTGGACTGTTCTTTACATTGCTGAGGCTAAACGCCAGCTCGCAGACACCTCCTCCTACTGCCCCCTTGACCATGACCCCACCTCCCACCACTAAACCATCATCTCCCAGACCATCCATAACCTCATCACCTCAGGGCATCTCCCATCCACCGCCTCCAACCTCATAGTTCCACAACCCCGCACCGCCCGTTTCTACCTCCTGCCCAAAATCCACAAACCTGACTGCCTCGGCCGACCCATTGTCTCAGCCTGCTCCTGCCCCACCGAACTCATCTCTGCACACCTCAACACGGTCCTGTCCTCCTTAGTCCAAGAGCTCCCCACCTACGTTCGGGACACCACCCACACCCTCCACCTCCTCCATGATTTTCGCTTACCTGGCCCACAACGCCTTATCTTCACCATGGACATCCAGTCCCTATACACTTCACGAAGACCTCAAAGCCCTCCGCTTCTTCCTTTCCCGCCAACCCAAACAGTACCCTTCCACTGACACCCTCCTTCGACTGACTGAACTGGTCCTCACTCTGAACAACTTCTCTTTCCAATCCTCCTGCTTCCTCTAAACCAAAGAAGTAGCCATGGGCACCCGCGTGGGCCCCAGCTATCCTGCCTCTTCATTGGATATGTGGAAAAGTCCATCTTCCGCAGCTGCATTGGCAGTACCCCCACCTTTTCCTCCACTACATCGATGACTGTATGGGTGCTACCTCGTGCTCCCACGAAGAGGTTGAACACTTCATCCACTTTACTAACACCTTCCACCCTGACCTCAAATTTCCCTGGACCGTCTCAGACTCCTCCCTCCCCTTGCTAGACCTCTCCATTTCTGTCTCGGGCGACCGACTCAACACGGACATTTACTATAAACCGACCGACTCCCACAGCTACCTAGATTACACCTCCTCCCACTCTGCCCCCTGTAAAAACGCCATCCGATATTCCCAATTCCTTCGCCTCTGCCACATCTGCTCCCAGGAGGACCAATTCCAATACCGTACAGCCCAGATGGCCTCCTTCTTCAAAGACTGCAATTTCCCCTCAGACGTGGTTGACGGTGCTCTCCACCGCATCTCCTCCACTTCCCGCTCCTCCACTCTTGAACCCCACCCCTCTAATCTTCACCAGGACAGAACCCCACTGGTCCTCACCTACCACCCCACCAATATCCATATACATCGTATCATCCTTCGTCATTTCTGCCACCTCCAAGCAGACCCCACCACCAAGGATATATTTCCCTCCCCTCCTCTATCAGTGTTCCAGAAAGACCACTCCCTCCGCGACTCCCTCATTGGGTCCACCAACCCAACCTCCACTCCCGGCACCTTCCCCTGCAACCGCAAGAAATGCAAAACTTGCACCCACACCTCCCCCCTCCCTTCCCTCCAAGATCCCAAGCGATCCTTCCATACCCGTCATAAATTCACCTGCACCTCCACACTCATCATTTACTGCATCCGTTGCACCCGATGTGGCCTCCTCTATATTGGGGAGACAGGCCGACTACTTGTGGAACGTTTTGGAGAACACCTCTGGGACACCCGCACCAACCAACCCAACCGCCCTGTGGCTGAACACTTTAACTCCCCTTCCCACTCCGCCAAGGACATGCAGGTCCTTAGCCTCCTCCATCGCCAGACCATGGCAACACTACACCTGGAGGAAGAGCGTCTCATCTTCCACCTAGGAACCCTCCCACCACAAGGAATGAATGCAGATTTCTCCAGTTACCTCATTTCCCCTCCCCCCAACTTATCTCAGTCCCCACTCTCAGATTCAGCCCTGCCTTCTTGACCTGCTATCTTCTTCCTGACATCTCCACCCCCCCCACCACCCCCACATCCATCCCCCGGCCTATCACCCTCACCTTGGTCTCTTTCCACCTATCGTATTCCCAACACCCCTCCCCAAGTCCCTCCTCTCTACCTTTTATCTTAGCCTGCTTGACACACCCTCCTCATTCCTGAAGAAGGGCTTGTGCCCGAAACTTCGATTCTCCTGCTCCTTGGATGCTGCCTGACCTGCTGCGCTTTTCCAGTAACACATTTTTCAGCTCTGATCTCCGGCATCTGCAGTCCTCACTTTCTCCATGTAAAAACCTTGCATTGATTTTTTTTTTCTGCAGATGTTTTTGGCATTTCCTGTTTATCTGAACTTTTACAAACTTGCCTTCCTATTATCAAAGAACCTTGTATCATGCATAATGTTTCTAGGATCATCAGTTAATGGGAGCTTTATGGTCAGAGAAAAGCAGATGAAGTAGAAGTTTGGTGTGAGGCAGTATCACCTATTGATCAATCTGTGCACGCTGCTAAATTTGTACAATATACTTTTATGCAGCTGCCAGAAGCATTAGGTCCCTTGACGCCAATTGAAGGACTCCATCAACATAAATGCATTTCTTCATTAAACCTAATTTTCCAACTGCTGTCATCTTTGTTCAAAGTCATTGGCCCAATTAGGAATTAATTTAACTTAATGTTTGAGACTTTACAGGCACTTCAGTTGTTCTGGCAGTAACTACAGCAGCACTCCTCTTGCCTATAATAATGAACATAGGAACAAATGTAGGCCATTCGGCCCTGCGATACTGTTCTACCATTCAATAAGATCAAGGCTGAACTGATTTGAACCTTGCCTCGACATTCTTGTATTTCCCCTAGTAATTGCCACCCCTTTGGTAACCAAGAATCTATCCACCTCTGCCTTAAAGACACTTACAAATTCTGCTTCCACTGACTCCAAAGATTGTTGGGGCAGATTTCTTTGGAGAAGAAAAAACCTAGAGGAAAGTTGATTCAATTAGCGATTCAGGTCTGAAAGGCACTGTGATGGAGGCAAGCTCAATTGAAACATTTTACAGGAGGCTTAATGGTTATTTAATTTTCTTTGTTCATTCATGGGATGAAGGCATCGTTGCCTAGGCCAGCATTTGTTGTCTTTCCTAGAAGGCAGATAAGAGTCAACCACATTGCTGTGGGTCTGGAGTCACATGTAGTCCAGACAAGGTAAAAATGTCAGTTCCTTCTCTAAAGGACATTAGTGAACCAGATTGTTTTTTTTCCCCAAAAATTGACAATGGATTTACAGTCTTCATTAGATGATGGTAAATCTAATTCTAGATTTTATTGGATTCATATTTTAGCATCTGCCTTGGCATGATTTGAACCCAAGTCCTTGGAACATTACTTGGGTATCTGGATTAATAGTTCAGTAATAATAGCACTGGGCCATTAATATGAGTGTTATGGAGAAAAAGCAGCAGATTAGTACCAAGTTAAAATACTCAGGGAGCTGGAGCAGACACAGTGGGTCGAATTCTCTTCTGTACAGCAATAATTTTGTGATTCTGTTTGCCTGTCATCACATTGGGCCCCAGCATGATGCCATTGGTGTTTGGATCTGACAATATTGAAGTTTGGAGCCAATGTCATTCCATGCAATTTTAGCACCCCAACCTCGCGCACACCACCCCTTCCAAACTCCCCAACCCTCAGTTCCATAGCTGTTTCTGCATTGCAAAATCCCATAGTGTAAACTAGCACAATATTAATGTTACAGATGATAGTCTGCAATCAGTTGTTATCTAGGATAATAGTTGAAAGTGTGATGCTGGAAAAGCACAGCAGGTCAGGCAGCATCCGAGGAGCAGGAGAATCGACGTTTCGAGGGCTTATGCCTGAAACGTCGATTCTCCTGCTCCTCGGATGCTGCCTGACCTGCTGTGCTTTTCCAGCGCCACAGTCTTGACTCTGATCTTCAGCATCTGAAGTCCTTACTTTCTACCTGTCCAAGATGATAGCCCACGTCCGATGTTTGCACTGTTCGGACCACCTTGTTGTCACTGCCAATTTAAATTATGAAAGGGACTAATCGCTGGGCAGTTGAAATTATCTGTAGCAGATGATGGACCATTTTAACATACTATTGAGATCCTGAGATTTTCACGGGACCCTGATTACCATTTTAGGAGTGAACTGGAGCATGTCTATGCATGCTTCATGCAGTTAACAATTGATGAGTAAATGAAAACCTGCAACAAGGTAAATCTGAAATTACTTTTTTGGAACCAGAAAAAACATAGGAACTTACTTCTGTGATCCCTCTCTTCCCCTCCCCAAAAATAATCTAGGTTGCTGCCAGACCAGATCTCCCCATCCCTACAATCACAAAATCACTGCCTCCAACTCAGGAGATTATTTACCTCCATCAGAGAGGGCAGGATGAACAACAGTTTAATGTTGCATGTCTCATCCCAATGCCAGCACATCCAATAGAGTAGCACTCCCTCGGTATTGTACATAGGTGCGAGTAGTGACTCTTTGTGGACGGCAGGTGAAGGAAGATTGGGAAAATCCCCTGCTCAGATTATTTAGGGAGATCTTGGATTTGCATTTTACCTGAGAAAGCACACCTGAAACAATGCAGCAATAAAACAGCAGCTGAGGTTATGAGGCCAAGACCTGGTTCAGTACTTGAACCTCCAATAATTTAACTCAGAGATGTACCATATCATTAAACTGAGCTAATACCCCTTGGAAACTTCATGCTGCAAGCTGGAATTTGAGTCATCAGATTTGCCATTATACGAAGTAAAGAAATTAATAATGTCAAAGAAAATCAAAACTAATTAAATAAAAAGCTACAATTTCCTTCATAGCAGAATTATCTCCACCATTGCAGTGTTTTTTTCTTGTATGTTTCAAGGGTGAGTGAATATTTTTCATCGCGTGTTTTACTCTTTCTCTGTTTTGTTCTGAGGAAATGGGCTCCGGTAAGAAGCGATTGATGTCTTTTATAATTTAAAGTCCTGTTAAAACAGCATGGTGAATTGTAACCCACTTGCTGAGCAGAAAACCAGACAGCCAGCAATTAAAATCTGCCAAGTCACTGCCACACCCTGACAGCCGGAGATGCCCATCAGTCCTTACTGACATCCTGCGTGTAGCAACTGGTGATGACATCCGCTTATAGCCAGTGGGATTTTTCTAGCGTGTGTGCATGATATAATCTCACCCATTGCATTTCCTACCAAGTGGCCTCAACGGTAGAAATAACAGAACATTTCTCATCAGGCCCAACCCAGTGCCGTCAAGTTTACGACAGGCCCCAAAAATGTGTGTTTAAAATTTGCTTTACTTTTCTTGTTGGAGCCCATAAAAATGTCAGCTTGTTCCTGTCCAGTCCCAACTGCAGTGTGCCCCCATGGACCAGCAACCAAACACAGTATTTACATTGCCATCAAATCACGTGCATTTCTGCCGGGAATTGTATGAGAAGTCCACCAATGGTATTGAAATGTGAGTAAAATACCCCAAGCCTCTCTTTAACAGAAGCAAATATAAGATGTGTTATCACTGGTGTCCTGACAAATATTTAACCCTCAACTGACATCAGATGTGCTGGTTAATGGCACATTCTTGTATATAGGAGCTTACTGTACACAGTTTGCCAACTTTACAGAAAGCACTTTTTAGATTAGATTCCCTACAGAGAAACAGGCTCTTCAGCCCAACGAGTAACCCACCCAAACCCATTTCCCTCTGACGAATGCACTTAGCACTAGGTGCATGGCTAATTCACCTGACCTGCACATCTTTGGACTGTGGGAGGAAACTGGAGTACCCGGAGGAAGCCCACACAGACACAGGGAGAACGTGCAAACTCCACACAGACAGTCGCCTGAGGCTGGAATTGAACCTGGGACCCTGGTGCTGTGAGGCAGCAGTGCTAGCCACCGAGCCACCGTGCCACCCCTTAAGGAGCTGAGCTTCAATTCAGCATTCAAACAGTTTGACATGTCAGGAACCATTTAAATACAAGTCCTTTTGTTCCTTCAGGTTACTTTGGAACATAACAACAAAGTAGATATGCAGTGAAAACTGACCCATGATTAAAATTCGGAGCTACCTTTCTATTTTAATGATGGAAAAGAAAGAAAACAAATGCACAACTTCAACAGAAGAGACATAGGCCTCAATATTAAGAGGAGGGTGGAGAGAGTGTGGAGACACTCATAACAAACAATGAATCCAGCAAGGTCAGCACCACAGAGACCTGTTGACATGATTCCCAAACCAGAGGCTGACAATATTTGAAACATCAATTCACCCTCTGCCTGCCTATTGTCCATGGCCTGGTTTAGATCTGTCTTGCTAGAGTCCCACTGTCTGGGTGTGTGGGATAAGTGTTAAAATCAGGGCCTTAATGTCATGACAGATAATGAGCAAAGGCAGGGTTACTGATGCATGAAAAATATGAGCTAATCATAAGCGAGGGTGTACCATTTATTCAGCCTTTCCAAGTCAGGCTTGGAGAGACATATCTGTTCCAAGCACACTTCTAGATAAAAGCAGAGTGCTCAGTCGTACTTAATTATATGGAGGCTGCCTTTCTCAGCTATGGGTACTAATGAATAGGTCAGCATTCTGCTTACAAACGGTCAGACTCAAGTAGCTGCAGTGAATTGGTAGAAGCTGATTCACATGCTCCAGAGCTGTTTAATGTGTAGCTGGCTTGTGATGTGACAGGAATTCCAAGTCTGAAACTGAGGAGAGATTTGACCTCAATTCAGCTGGTTGCACATTACCAGCCCTGGTTGCTACACTAAACCGCTTGACTGCCTCCAACCAGGGAGGGACCGGGGAAAATGGGTTTGTCAGAATGTGCAACCTTATATCAAAGGAATTTGAGAGGGGGTGAGACTTGTCTGTGCTCAGCTTAAAGCGTGTAAAACAACATACAAAGACCACAAGTGTCAACTATGGCCCGTTCTATATTATCTGTTAGAAAGGAGACACCAAGGATGAAAACTGCTGATTCTATCTAAACTTAGATTTTTAAAAAATATGTACCTTTCATTTTCTGCAGCTGTTTGTGTGCTATTCTAAAATGAAATTTTAGTTATCTGAACATGATCAATTGCTCCTATTGTTACAATTATGAAACAGTTATATCCTGGGTTTCTATCTTTAATTTGAGGTAAAATGAAAAATTTCATTTGAACTATTCCGAAGTCTAGAGTGTGGTGCTGGAAAAGCACAGGAGGTCAGGCAGCATCCGAGGAGCAGGAGAATTGATATTTCGGGCATAAGCCCTTCGTTAGGAATGATATTGATGCTGCCTGACCTGCTGTGCTTTTCCAGCACCACACTCTCGACTCTGATCTTCACCATCTGCAGTCCTCATTTTCTCCTATTCTTGAAGTTTGTCTGACAACAGGATTGGGTGTTAAAGATTGAAGGAAATCATGCAAAGTGTTCACACTGAGAGAGAATGGCAGCAGCAATTATGTTTACATCATTGCTAGTCTTGAAAGTTCCAAGCTGGTGTTGAGGATATTAGGTTGTGCTTTAAAATGTACATTTAATTCCAAGGTTGTATAGAGAGCTTATCATCATTTTTACCTGGATACAAAGCCCATGAGATTCATCTCACCATACATATGGGCATTGAGAGGGTAAAAATCTAAAATAGCTTTGAAAACTCAGAGAGAAGGTTAGTCTGCCAAAGTTTGGGTGTGGAAGAGCTGCTAGAAAAAAATACAAAAACATGCAGGGTTCCAGGGAAAGACAGTGGGACCAGTTGGATCATTCTCTCAAAGAATGAGCTGTATTGTCCTCTTCTTTGATAGAACATAGAACATAGAAAAGTACAGCACAGAAAAGACCTTTTGGCCCACAATGTTGTGCCGAGATTTAATCCTAATATAAAATATTGTAACTTAACCTATGCACCCCTCAACGCACTGCTATCCAGGTACATATCCAGCAGTCGCTTAAATGTCCCCAATGACTCTCCTTCCACCACCTCAACTGGCAATGCATTCCACGCATACACAACTCTCTGCATAAAGACCCTACCTCTGATGTCTCCTTTATACCTTCCTCCTAATATCTTCGAACTATGACTTCTCGTACCAGTCAATCCTGCCCTGGGAAAAAGTCTCTGGCTATTGACTCTATCTATTCCTCTCATTATTTTGTACACCTCGATCAGATGTGAGATTCCATGAAAATTGCCCTTCCCTGACAGTTTTGATTTGAACATTGCAAACAATTTTCCACCAGTAACATGGGTGGAATTCTACCAGTCTTACGGAGCGGGCTTTGGAAATGGGGGGTGGGTGGGGGGCAGAGCAGCAAGGGGAAGTGTACACATTGGTTTGATTCCATGATGTATCCCTGCCTTCCAGAAACCTTTCCTGGAGGCAATTTTCTTCCCACAGTAGCAGTCTGCCTGGTAACACTGGGATTGCAATCAAAGAACTTCCCATGACAACATTTCCTATGTTTGGGTAAAGTTGGAATCTTGCGTGCCGATGAGAAGAAGTGGCCTCACAGTAGGAGACTGGAGCCATGTTCTTTCTGAGGTTGTTGAAGACCTCACCAGCAGAAAATTGTAAGGCTACTGTCTGCTCACATCACAACACACTGCATCCACCTGGATACCCCGCGCTGGCCTATTACCTGCCCTCGACCTCTTCATTTCCAACTGCCACCAGCACATTAACCGCCTCAACCTGTCTATCCCCCTCCCCCACTCCAACCTCTCACCCTCACAACGCACAGCCCTCCAATCCCTCTGCTCCAATCCCAACCTCATCATCAAGCCAGCGGATAAAGGGGGTGCAGTGGTAGTCTGGCGCACTGACCTCTACACCGCTGAAACCAAATGCCAACTCGAGGACAGCTCTTCCTACTGCCCCCTCGACCATGACCTCAACCCCATCACCAAACCATCATCTCCCAGACCATACAGAACCTCATCACCTCAGGAGATCTCCCACCCACAGCTTCCAACATCATAGTCCGGGAACCCCGCACTGCCCGGTTCTACCTCCTTCCCAAGATCCACAAGCCTGACCACCCTGGCTGACCCATTGTCTCAGCATGCTCCTGCCCCACTGAACCCATCTCTACCTACCTCGACACTGTCCTATCCCCCCTAGTCCAGGAACTCCCCACATATGTTCGAGACACCACCCATGCCCTCTACCTCCTCCAAGACTTCCGTTTCCCCGGCTCCCAACGCCTCATCTTCACCATGGATATCCAATCCCTCGACACCTCCATCCGCCATGACCAGGGCCTCCAAGCCCTCTGTTTTTTCCTCTCCAGACGTCCCCAACAGTACCCTTCCACCGACACTCTCATTCGTTTGGCTGAACTGGTCCTCACCCTTAACAATTTCTCCTTCGAATCCTCCCACTTCCTCCAGACCAAAAGAGTAGCCATGGGCACACGTATGGGCCCCAGCTATGCCTGTCTCTTTGTTGGCTACATAGAACAGATTATCTTCTGTAATTACACCGGCACCACTCCCCGCTTCTTCCTCCGCTACATTGATGACTGCATTAGCGCCACCTCGTGCTCCCGCGAGGAGGTTGAGCAATTCATCAACTTCACCAACACATTCCACTCTGACCTTAAATTTACCTGGACCATCTCTGACACCTCCCTTCCCTTCCTTTACCTCTCCATCTCCGTTAATGACAACCGACTTGACACTGACATTTTTTACAAACCCACCGACTCCCACAGCTACCTGGATTACACCTCTTCCCACCCTACCTCCTGCAAAAATGCCATCCCGTATTCCCAATTCCTCCGCCTCCGCCGTATCTGCTCCCAGGAGGACCAGTTCCACCATAGAACACTCCAGATGGCCTCCTTCTTTAGAGACCGCAATTTCCCTTCCCACGTGGTTAAAGATGCCCTCCATCGCATCTCATCCACATCCCGCACCTCCGTCCTCAGACCCCACCCCTCCAACTGTAACAAGGACAGAACGCCCCTGGTGCTCACCTTCCACCCTACAACCCTTCACGTAAACCAAGTCATCCGCCGACGTTTCGGCCACCTCCAAAAAGACCCCACCACCAGGGTTATATATCCCTCCCCACCCCTTTCCGCCTTCCGCAAAGACCATTCCTCCGTGACTACCTGGTCAGGTCCACGCCCCCCCTACAACCCACTCTCCCATCCTGGTATTTTCCCCTGCCACTGCAGGAACTGTAAAACCTGTGGGCACACCTCCTCCCTCACCTCTATCCAAGGCCCTAAAGGAGCCTTCCACATTCATCAAAGTTTTACCTGCACATCCACTAATATCATTTATTGTATCCGTTGCTCCTGATGCGGTCTCCTCTACATTGGGGAGACTGGGCGCCTCCCAGCAGAGCGCTTTAGAGAACATCTCCGGGACACCCGCACCAATCAACAACACCACCCCGTGGCCCAACATTTCAATTCCCTCTCCCACTCTGCCAAGGACATGGAGGTCCTGGGCATCCTTCACCGCCGCTCCCTCACCATCAGACGCCTGGAGGAAGGATGCCTCATCTTCCGCCTCGGAACACTTCAACCCCAGGGCATCAATGTGGACTTCAACAGTTTCCTCATTTCCCCTTCCCCCACCTCACCCTAGTTCCAAACTTCCAGCTCAGCACTGTCCCCATGACTTGTCCAGACTTGTCCTACCCGCCTATCTCCTTTTCCACCTATCCACTCCACCCTCTCCTCCCTGACCTATCACCTTCATCCCCCCCACCCCACTCACCCATTGTACTCTATGCTACTTTCTCCCCACCTCCACCCTCCTCTAGCTTATCTCTCCACGCTTCAGGCTCACTGCCTTTATTCCTGATGAAGGGCTTTTGCCTGAAACATCGATTTCGCTGCACTTTGGATGCTGCCTGAACTGCTGTGCTCTTCCAGCACCACTGATCCAGAATCGTATCACAGTTTGCTATTTGAGTGAGGAAATCATGGAGATTGCAATGCCTGTCTTCTGACTTATCAGTCTGGCTCTCAGTAGTGCTGCCATATTGAGTGGCCTTGATCTCTTGCCCTCCTACTTGGGGAACCCATCCAATGACATTTATTTACCTGCAATCATGGAGTTTGCTTTTTGTTTGGTGAATCTCTGATTCATTCATGGCTGATACCCAGAAATGGTCCCAACACCCTAAAACCTTACTATGTGGCAATTGTAGGCACTGGTGAATATGCTCAGCTTAGAATATTTGATGGGTGGCCTTCCTTATCGTATAATTTGCTGCCTTCACAATTTCCTTTCAAGTTAGATTGATCTCTGCTTTCACTGGTGGTTAGACTTTCCCAACCGAGTGGGTAATCTTCCCTTGTTGAGACTTCTGATTGAGTCATGTTTATTTCTGATTTGGCCATTACTCAAGCTCCTTCAATTTGGAGCAGATAACAACCACAATAAAGTCTCCCTGGCTCAGATACCTACCCTGTCAACAGGAGTTATTCATTTGCTGCTATCCTGTTGTCTGCATTGGTAGTTTCGAAATGTTTAGGACCCCAATACATCGAAGATACAATCAAAGAGGAAAGAGTGACCATTTCATCCCTGCAGTCTATTCCTCCAATCAACTATATCAGGTCTAATTTGTACCCCTCCTCCATTTACCTGTCTTTGCTTTATATCACTTGATAACTTGAACAAAAATCAAAATTGATCTCACATTTGGATATTTCAAAACACCATAGCCTTTGAGGGTACTGTATGAAACTGATATTTCTACAATGAAAAGTGGTTCCTATTTTTACAGCTAAGTGTTGTTTATCTAGCAATAAACTAAATGCTCTAAACATAATTACTACTGCCATTCTCTCCCAGTGTGAACACTTTGCATCTTTTTCCCAACAAAACAACTCAGTGTTCCTTCAAGCTTTCCAATCAAACCTGTTGTCAGAATTCAGAATAGGTCAAGTGACACAATTCATTTTATCTTAAATTAAAGACATAGTCCCAATTAAGGTGGCATGGTGGCTCATTGATTAGCACTGCTGCCTCACAGTGCTAGGGTCATGGGTTTGATTCCACCCTCGGGTGAGTGTGCAGAGTTTGCACTTTCTCACTGTGTCTGTGTGGGTTTCCTCCCACAGTCCAAAGATAGGTAGATTGGCCATGCTAAATTCCCATAATGTCCAGACATGTGCTGGCTAGGAGCCTTACCATGGGAAATGCAGGGTTTCAAGGATAAGGTAGAGAGTTGGGCGTGGGTGGAATGTTGTTTTGAAGGTCAGCGTAAACTTGCTGGATTGAACAGCCTGTTTCATCACTGTAGGGATTCTATCAATTTTCAGTTGTACTCTTTAGATCAGGATTTCACCACATGTACTTTACTGGAACAAATTTAGCATTTTAAACAACACTGTAAGATCACCCCTCAAATTTGTAAACTTGTAAAGAGAATACAACTGAAGTTCATCCAACCTGTCCTCATACTGTAGTGTCTTAAACTCCAACACCGTTTTGAGTTATAACCTCGCAAAAGCTATCGTCCCTGATGCATTGCTTCCAAAATTGTACACAACATTTCTAATGGTGTCTGGGAAAGGCCAGTACAAATAAACAACTTATTCTGATTGCTGGATTAAGGATAATGTTACAATGGACTTTTTGTTAATTTTTTAATACCTGTACACTGTTTTAGTAATTTACATACCTGGACATTAAGCTTTGTTTGGTCCTCCATAGCTCCCACAGTATCAGCATTATAAAGTGTTCTGAGCAGACTTTTTTGGGTTTAGAATGGATGACCATACATTTCCCTACATTGGACTCCATCTGCTGAAACCAAGCCTGTGGATTCAGTCTGTATCTGTCAGTAGTTACATAGAGTCTTAGAGTCAGAGGTATGCAACATGGAAGCAGACCCTTTGGTCTAACGCGACCATGCCTACCAGATATCTTAAATTAATCTGGTCCCATTTGTCAGTATTTGGCCCATATTCCTCCAAACCCTTCCTATTCATATACCCATCCAGATGCCTTTTGTAATTGTGCCTGTCTCCAGCAGTCCCTCTCACAACTCACTTGCGCCCACTCAAATGATCATTTCTCCTAATTTAACCTCATCTGTTAATTTGGCAAATAATTCTCTAATTCTTCAAGTAAGTTCTTAATATGTATTACAGGCTGCTGTAGACTGCTACATGAATATACCTCCGCCCCATTTCTTCCCTCAAACTATACCCATCATTCTTAGATTAGATTCCCTACGCTGTGGAAACAGGCCCTTCGGCCCAACAAGTCCACACCGACACTCCGAAGAGTAAGTCACCCAGACCCGTTTCCCTAATGCACCTAACACTAGGGGCAATTTAGCATGGCCAATTCACCTGACCTGCACATATTTGGACTGTGGGAGGAAACTAGAGCACCCGGAGGAAACCCATGCAGACACGGGGAGAATGTGCAAACTCCACACAGACAGTTGCCCGAGGCTGGAATCGAACCTGGGACCCTAGTGCTGTGAGGCAGCAGTGCTAAACGCTGAACCACTGTGCACTTTCATTTTTGATTATATTCATTTATGTTGAACCTTGTCATATGGCTACTGGAAATTTACAGAGGCATGATCCTACCCAACATTATATCCCAATCACAACATCCCAGCTATAAGACTCCAGACTTAATTCTAGCCAAGATGGTCCGGTATAGTTCCAACACTGGCATCCATGCATCAATATGGAAAATGGTCCAGATATGACTAGTCCACAAAAATCAGGTCAAATCCCACTTAGGCAATTACTGCTGCATGAATTTCCTCTCAACCAACATCAAAGTGATGAAAACTAGTGTCAATATTGCAGCACAAAGGGACATGGGGGGGTGGGTGGGGGGACTTATACAGGAAACACAGAATGCTAGCACACTGGTGCAGCAGGTAATCAGGAAGGCTGATGGAATTTTGACCCCTATTTCAAGAGGGTTGGACTATAACAGTAGGGAAGTCTTACTGCAACTGTACAATGTACCAGTGAGACCACATCAAGAGTATTGTGAGAAATGTTGGCCCTCTTATTCAAGGAAAGATATTATTTCATTGGAGGCAGTTCAGAGATGTTTCACTTGGATGATTCCTGGCATAGAGGGATTGTTTTATGAGCAATGGCTAAGCAAATTGAGAATGAGAGGTGATTTTATAGAAACATATAGAACTCTTAAGGGGCTCCACAGGGTAAGAGGATGTTTTCCCTCATGGGAGAGTCTAGGACCAGATGGTATTGTCGAAGATTAAAAGGGTGCCTATTTACAACTGAGATGAGGGGGAATTTCTTCCCTCAGAGGGTTGTGTGTCTTTGGAACTCCTTCCCACAGACAGCTGTGGGCACAGAGTTGTTGTGTGTATTTAAGGCTGAGATAGATAGATTCTTGATTAGTAAGACAAACAGGGATTATGGGGAAAGAGCAGGAAAGTATACATGAGGAATGTTAGCTCAGCCATGATACTATTGAATGATGGAGCAGATTTGAGGGCTTGAATGGTCTACTCCTGTTCCTATCTCTCATGGCCTTTTAGTGCTGCTAATGGTTCTTAACAGCAATAACCCGATCACTGGTCCTTAGCATGGGTTCTGCCAAGGTCAGTCAGACTCTGACTTCATTACAACTGTGGTTCAAACATGGATAAAAAAGCTGAACTCATGGTGACATGAGATTGACCACCCTTGACATCAAAGGGCATTAGACCAAATGTGGGATCAAGAAGTGTCAACAAAACTGAAATCAGTGGAAATTAGTGAACAAACTCGCCACTGGTTGGACTAATATCTGGCACATAATGAGTTGTCATTGTTAGAGATCAGTCATCTCAGCCCTTGACATCTCTGCAGGAATTCCTCAGGGTAGTGTCCATGGCCCAAGAATCTTCATCTGCTTCATCAATGACACTTCCTCCATAAGGTGGTCAGTAATGGAGTTGTCCACTGATGGTTTGCAAGATATTCAATACCTATTCCCACTAACCAGATATTGAAGCAGTCCATAACATGTGAGCAGTATGGTGGCTCAGCTTTTGGTACTGCTGCCTCTCTGTGCCAGACGACTACCTGTGTGGAATTTGTACATTCTCCCTGTGTCTGCATGGTTTTCCTTGGGTGCTCTGGTTCCCTCCCACCATCCAAAGGTGTACAGGTTAGGTGAATTGGCCATGTCCCATAGTATTCAGGGATATGTAGGTTAGGTGCATTAGTTACGGTGGGGGAATGGGTCTGGGTGGGTTGTTCTTTGAAGGGTCAGTGTGGACTAGTTGGGCTGAAGGGCCTGATTCCACACTGTAAGGATTCTAAAAAAAAATTCAGACTTGTTCTGATAAGTAGCAAGTAACATTCATGCCTTATAAGTGTCAAGCAATGATCTTCTCCAACAAGTGAGAATCTGACAATCTCTCCTTGATGTTTAGCAGCTTTACTATCAATGAAACTCATCAATCGATTGACACATATTTAAACAGATAATCTAATCACTTATCAAATTGCCATTGAGTGGGACCATGTTTTGCACAAATTGATCATGTTTCCTATTTTACAACAGTGACTACATTTCGAAAGTATTTTATTGACTGTGAAGCACTTTGGGTCACTCTGAAGTCAGAAATGTACAATACATACTATATAGGATTTCACACAAAAGAATAAGGTCATTCCTTCCAGCAGATCTATCTCAGCCTTAAAGCTCCACAATAGCCATTTCCTTTCTCTTCACTTAAACATTTGCAATATAGTTCTGCTGAAAAACAATGCAACAAAATGCTAGAAGACATAATAAACTTGTAAGATTAGTAAATGCATTTCATTTTAAGCGAGGATCTAAGTGCAAGAGCAAAGGATCCCCAGGATACATATACACAAATCACTGAAGTCAGCATAGTCTTACCAGACCATAGGGCTACTCTGCCACTTGACAGAAGTGACTGTTGGTAGTTTAGCCTAAGGCTCATCCTGACTCAGCTGAGGGAATAGGTTGAAAGAGAGTCCTGCATGATAACCTCAGCTGGTGTGGAAATTAAAGGCTGCATTCACAAATCAGCTGTCCAGCCAACTGAGCTAACTGACCCACTAACCACTAAAAGTAGTCACAGATTAATATGGCCACACAAATTTGCAATCCAAACTTTGAGTCAATTCTATGACAGAATCTTAGGACACAATTGGTAAGTAGAAAATGTGTAAAACTTGCTAAGCGTTGCTTAGTTCATTCTTCAGTATTGTGCAGAATTCGCATTTTCAAATATTATTAAGTTTGTAGAGGCACTGGTGAAAGTTCAGAAAAGATTTACAGCATGACTAACTGAGATGTTATCCGATCAGGAATGCTTGAACAGATAGAATGGAAGAAGTTTTGTATGATATCATCTATTCTTATTCATAGCCAGTTGTCAATCTTGACCAACCTTTGATTATAAGGAAGACATTTTCAAGCTGTGCCCAGTAGAGTGTCACATGGATCAGTACTGGGGCTTGAACTGTGAACAATTTGTATTGAACAGTCCTGGAGTAATATTATTAGGCTTTCTGATAATACAAAGCTAAGGGAAACTATGATGTGAGGATGTAGATAAATTAAACGCATGGAATGAGATAACAGAGAACATAGTATGGGAAAGTGTGAGTTTGTTCGAATGATAATAATTGAAAAGCAAAATATTTTATAAAAGCTATAAAATCTGTAAATGTTAGTGTTCAGAAGAACTTGGATGAACTTGTAGAAGGAATGCAAAACGTTAGAGCGCAGGTTGGCACTGCATACAAGACTATTAGACAACAAGAATAAATGAGTCTTCCCACAATTGTACAGTACGTTAATAAGACCATACCTGGACTATTGGGCACTGCCTGGTCTCTGTATTTAGGGGAAAGCATATTTGCTCAGAATGCGGTACAACAAAGATTCTGTGAATTGATTCCTCAGATGAGAAGCTGTGCTGTGATGAAAGGCCGAGTAAATTGGGCCCTATTGCTCTCTGGAGGAATGAGAGATGATCTCATTTGAGATTCTGAAGGAGTTTGATAGGGTAGACACTGAGAGGGGGTTTCAGCATGCTGGGAAATTCCAGGGGGTGCAGCATCAAGGCATTGGTAGCCGCCATCCATTTTGTTAGATGATGGTTTGTCCGATGGTGGTCGGCTCTGGGTTAAAAACCATTTGGTCTGGCTCAGGAGCCCCTGTCTGTAAAGGCAGTCTCTGCAGCATTGACTACAGAGCAAAGGGTTCTGAAGGTGCACCATTTGTTGCTCTCTGTTATCCCTGAACCCTCTTCTGAACTTTTTGTTACTGTGTACCTCTTTGCTGCTGTTCCAAATAGGCAGCTTCCAGAAGTCACATCCTTAATTGATTCCCATTTGTCAGTGCAGGTCTCCTTGTAACAGAGGTATGGGGGAAGATGGGAGTGCTGCTGGAAAAGCACAGCAGGTCAGGCAGCATCCGAGGACCACGAAACTCAATGTTTCGGGCAAAAGCCCTTCATCAGGAATGAGGCCTCATTCCTGATTAAGGGCTTTTGTCTGAAAAGTCGATTTTCCTGCTCCTCAGGTGCTGCCTGACCTACTGTGCTTTTCCAACACCACTCTAATCTTGAATCTGATCTCCAGCATCTGCAGTACCCACCTCTGCCCTATGGAGGAAGATGGGTCAGGACCAATTTACCAAATAGCAGGTCTTTAGGTATATTCTGTATGAACAAGGCAGTGTAAACATCATTGGCTCAGCAATTGGTGTATGCTAATGGAATTGCTGCTCTCGGGGACCTCTGAGTTAATGACCCTGTCTGACCAAGAGGTGACAATGATAGATTTGAGATAGTGAAGATGGAAACTGTTCAGCCTCTTCTCCTGGTTTGTCCCAAACTCACCAACGTAGGGCTGTGCATTAAGGACACAGGTTTGATAGACTGACAGTTTGGTGTTGACAGTCAAGTTGATAGTTTCATAGATATTTGCAGCACAGCAAGAGGCCTTTTGGCCCATCATGTCTACACTAGTTAGCAAAGATCTGACTACATTGGTTTAAATATCCATCTTTTAGCCCAAAGCCCTGAAGACTACTGCATATTGTTTAAATGTTACAAGTGCCTCTGATTCAGTTCAAGCTCTTAAGTCGACTAGATGAAAACAATTCTCTTCAATTCTTCTCTCATTTTTCAACTCACAACTTCAGTCAATGGCCCCCTGGTGTTGACCCCTCTACAAATGGAAAGAAAGTGCCTTCCTGTTCATATTTCTATCAAGTCCCCTCTCAACCTTTGCTCTTCCAAAGGAAACAACCCCAACCTATCCAAGCTTTCCTCAAAGCTCAGATTCTCCAGCCCAGGAATCTCCTCTGCACCCTCTCCAGTGCAATCTCCCCTTTCCTGTAATGGGATGACCAGAAGTGCACACAGTACTTCAGTTGTGACCTAGGCAGCATAATATATGGATCTCACATAACCCCCTTGCTCTTGTGTTCTACGCATCGTGCAAATAAAGGCACTCATCGAAGCCTATCCACCATCTACAAGGCACATGTCAGGACTATGATGGAATACTCTCCAGTTGCTTGGGTGATTTGATTTGATTTGACTTGATTTATTATTGCCGCATGTACTTAGGTACAGTGAAAGGTTTTGTTTTGCATGCAATATAGGCAGATCATACCATACAAAGATCATTAGGACAATAGAACAGAGAGAGGAATACAATGTTATGGCAGCAGAGAAGGTACACAGACAGCAAGATCAACATTAAATTTAAAATTTGAGATGTTGATTCAGAAATCTAATAAAAATGAGGAAGGAGTTGTTGTTGAATCTATTTGTATGTGTGTACAAACCTTTATATCTTCTGTCGAACAGAAGAGGGTAGGAGAGAGTATACCCGGGGTGGGAGGGGTCATTGATTATATTGGTTGTTTTCCCAAGGCAGTGGGAAGTATAGACAAAGTGAGTGGATGGGAGGTTGGTTTGTGTGCTGGATTGGACTGTGTTCACAACTCTCTGTAGTTTCTTGCAGTCTTGGGAACAGCATTTACCAAATTACGCTCAAATGCGTCTAGATAGGATGGTTTTTATGGTGCATCTATAAAAATTGATAACTGTCTGTGTGGGTGTGCCAAATTTCTATAGCCTCCTGAGGAAGTAGAGACGTTGTGCTTTCTTGACCATCGTCTGGATGGAAGCAGCTTTCTGCGATAGTCAGGGAGCTCGACAACATACAGGTCAAAGTAACCACCCGTTTGCACCCCACCCCCAGTCCCCAAACTTACCCCCACACACAATGGCAGCAGAATGTGCCGTCTAAGAGATGCACTACAACATTTCATAATGCTACTCCAATGGCATCTTTCAACACTGAGACCTCTACAATTTAGAAAGACAAAAGATAGCAGAAACATGGGATTGGCACCATCTGCAATTCCCTGCCAAATCGCACAACTATCCTGACTTTGAACTAGCTCACCATTCCTAAAATGTCACTCGGTCATAATCCTGGTACTGAGCTGAAAATGTGTTGCTGGAAAAGCGCAGCAGGTCAGGCAGCATCCAAGGAACAGGAGAATTGACGTTTCGGGCATAAGCCCTTCTTCAGGAATTAGGACGAAGGCGTCGACTCTCCTGCTCCTTGGATGCTGCCTGACCTGCTCCGCTTTTCCAACAACACATTTTTCAGCACTGATCTCCAGCATCTGCAGTCCTCACTTTCTCCTCGTAATCCTGATACTCCCTTCCTAACTGAACCGTGGGTGTTCCAACACCTCGTGGCTTAAGAAAAGGGCCTTGCCAGTGTCTTCTCAAGAACAATGGATGATATTAGCCTAGTCAGTGATGACCACATCCCATGAATGAATAAAAAAGTTAATTTATGCTATCTCACCATGTCCCCACTCTCCATGTGCCTCTAATTGGCCACACTTCTTTTAACTTCACCAACAATATCCATGTTAGGTTTGCTTATTGATATTTAAGGGTACAAATTTGATTGAGCAATTTGTCAGCATTCTATGTGAAGTGCTGATGTGTGAAACCTGGAGAGTCACATTGTAAAATATGGCTGTGTACTGTTAGTGCTCTTGTATGATCTTACTCAGACTTTGTTAATCGCATTAACAGGCTCATATATGTTTTTTTTCTTAACCGTTTGTAGAAACTAGAATGTATTCTTCCCTACAGGTGTAAATAAATATGTTGCCCTCTAAATGCTGAGTTACAGAACAGATTTATGTGGCTGACTGTGTAGCACAGTGACAGCAACAGTCCTGGCTTCCCATCCTGATTTCAGATTCTATTGAACTGAAACCTGTCTGTGAGGAGTCTTGAAAGCATGTCACATTACTTCCCTCTCTCAATTTACCGATGATTTCCCAAGAGCAGCACTGGCCTAAAGCAGTATACGTGCCACTCTGCAACTCCCAAGCTTTGTTTCAATCTCAAAAACTGTTTGAGTGCTGGATCCCTCTTTGAACAAAGGAATTAATACTTGTGATTTTGCTTTTTACACATGCTACTGAATCATTTACTTATTTATTTAAGACTGTTTTCACCAACACAGTTAAGTTAGATAATCCTTCCTTTCCTGGACTTCCCAGATAATTCCAGTATTTTGTGTAATAAATAGTTAATGTGCAACACTCTATTGCTATCACATTCTGCCTAGAATTCATGCCCCAGCAGTAACCAGTATGCACATGGTTTGCAGCTTGCAAGAGGCCTTAGGGAACAGGAAGAGCTGAATTATGTCATTTTGGTAAACTTATCAGTTGTGAGAATACTGGATTTGCAGCTCTGTGAGTAGCAAATATGGAAGAGTTTACAAGAGTTGAAATCTTTATGAACTTGGCAGAGATTTCCCTTTTGCTGAAACTGTGTTGCTGGAAAAGCGCAGCAGGTCAGGCAGCATCCAAGGGGAGCAGGAGAGTCGACGTTTCGGGCATGAGTCCTTCTTCAGGAAGCTCATGCCCGTCGACTCTCCTGTTCCTTGGATGCTGCCTGACCTGCTGCGCTTTTCCAGCAACACATTTTCAGCTCTGATCTCCAGCATCTGCAGTCCTCACTTTCTCCTAGAAGATATTTCCCTTTCACAACAAATCTGACCTGCCACTCTCCCGCATGTATATAATGATTCGCTTTCCGGGTGGAATTCCCCATTACCTGATTTGAGGAAGAGGAGTAGGAGGAAGAGCTGAGGCAAACCAGAATGGTTTATCACTCAATTACAGGTCTCCATTCCAACATGACTGTCAATCCAAGCATTCCTACTTGAATTCGATAAATATCTCGGAGGGTATGCTTGCCATAAAAGACCAGTTAGAGAAATGTCGGCTGCATTATTGAAATTGGAAACCACATTAGCATAAGGCATGGTATGGTGGCTCAGTGGTTAGCACAGCTGCCTCACAGCACCAGGGACCTGAGTTTGATTCCAGCCTTGGGCGACTCTGTGGAGTTTTCACATTCTTCCTGTGTCTGTGTGGGTTATTTTGAGTGCTCCAGTTTCTTCCCACAGTCTAAAGATGTGCAGGTTAGGTGGATTGGCTACTGGAAGTGCAGGGTATAGGGTAGGGGAGTGGGTCTTTGAAGGGGTGGTGTGGGTTTGATGGGTCAAATGGCCTGCTTTCACACTGTAGGGATTCTATGACATTTCCAATGAGAATAAAATTTACTGTGATGTGCTGTATTTCACAGAGTAGGGGTAACATAATAATGGATAGAAGATTGGCTAGAAAATAGAGATCATGCTTAAGTGCTTTTGTTTTCTGACTGGCAGATGTGATGGGTGAAGTTCTGCAGAGATCTGTGCTTCAGCTTCACGTTTTTAACATTTATATCAATGACTGAGAGGAGGGGAGCAAAGGTATAGTAGCTAAATCTGTAGAAGATGCAGAAGCCGGTATAAAAGCATGTGACATAAGACGGATGCAGACAGATATAGATAGGTCCAGTGAGTGGGCAAAGATCTGACAGATGGGGTACAATGTGGGAAAATGTGAAGTTGTTCACCCAGAGAAAATGAGTGTCATACTTAAATGGAGAATGACTGCAGAATCCCGAGATAGAGAGAGATTGGGGTGCTCTAATGCATGAGGCATGAAAGGCAGTATGTGGGTGCAGTGAAGGAATTAAAAAGGTTACTGAAATGCTATCCCATTTGGGAGTCCTCATGCACAAATCTCAAAAAGCTGCCATATAAGTCCAGCCGGTATTAGGAAAGGCAAGTAGAATGTTTGCCTTTATTTAAAGAGAAATGGAACATAAAAATAGGGAGGCCTTGCTAAAACTATACAATATACGAGTTAGATCATAACTGGAGTACTGTGGACAGATTTGGGTCCCTTATCTAAGGAAAGATATCCTGACTTTGAAGCAGAGAAGGTTCACTGGGCTGGTGTAAAACAAAGAGCTACAGATCGGAAACAAAGACAGAAAGTGCTGGAGAAACTCAGCATCTTGGAGGGAGAAAGACAGAGTTAACACTTCGTGTCCAGTGATCCTTCATCAGAGCCTGATATGAGGCATGCAGAGACTGTCTTATCAGTCAAGAATTTCTATTTCAATTTGTCTCAGACCATGACGGGTAATATAATTAAGCAGTTTCCACAAATCTTTCTGAAAGGTGTTTTTACTCTACAGCTGCGATCTGTGAGGTCATGATTAGTCCAGGGCTGCAAGTATTAATTAGATTCTGTACAGTATGGAAACAGGCTCTTCGTCCCAACAAGTCCACACCGACTCTCCAAAGAATAACCCACCCAGACCCATTCCCCTTCCCTAGATTTACCTCTGACTAATGCACCTAACACTGTGGGCAATTCAGCACGGCCAATTCACCTGACCTGCACATCTTTGGATTGTAGGAGTTAACCGGAGAAACCCACGCAGACACAGAGAGAATGTGCGAACTCCACACAGACAGTTGTCTGAGACGGGAATCGAACCCAGATCCCTGACGCTGTGAGGCAGCAGAAGCAATCACAGAGCCACCATACCTCCCCATTAGTGAAAACAAAAATGCCGGAGACCACAGCGGGTCAGGCAGCATCCATGGAGCGAAAGCAAGCTAATGTATCGTGTCTAGATGATTCCTCATCCGAGCTGACGTGAAATGCTGGGGCAGCATTTATGCAGTAGATGGGGGATGGGGTGGAGTGTTAGGCGGAAAGGGTGCAGATAGTCACATTAAGTGATTGGAATGTGAGAATGGCGGAATAAAGATGTGTCTAACTGCCAGATTGGAAAGAACAGACAATCCAACTGGAGTGTGGGGAAGGGAACAGAAGACATGGTGACGGAGAATGTAACAAGTAAAGCTCAAAGAAAGGAAAGGAATGGGAATGGGTTCCCAAAGTGAAGGTGTTGAACTCAGTATTAAGTCCATAAAGTTGTAAAATACCAAGAAATTTGCTCCTACACAAGTATTAGTCGTCAGAGGATTCTTCCCCAAAAAACTGACTGCAATATATGTTATGTTACTGGACCAATTATCCAGAGACCTGGACCAATAATTCAAGATGATGCAGCTTAGAGTCTCAGCATGGCAGTTTAAGACTTTAGATTCAGTTCAGGAAATCCGAAGATAGAATTAGAATTCAGTTTATTGTTACATGTACACACAAGTGCAGTGAAAGGTTTACCAAGTTGCCTATTACAGCACTATCTTAGGTATAAAGGTACCTAGGTATAGGATCTCAGGAATAAATTAGAAAAATAAAGAAATAAAAAGTTCAATGTTACAGTCCTTCAAGCAGAGCGCACTGGGCCTCGCCTCCAGACCGTGCCAGGCCTCAGTATCAGTAAAAATGAAGCTATCAGATTGCCAAATACAATGCTGGAGATCACAGTAAGTCAGACAACATCCATGGAGAGAGAGAGAGAGAGTGCAAGCTAACATTTCGAGTCTACAAGACTACCGTTACATTAGCTCGAAACGTTAGCTTGCTCTCTCATTTCGATGCTGCCTGACCCGTTGCAATCTCCAGCATTTGTTGTTTTCAGTACAGCTTCCAGCATCTGCTGTAATTTGCCCTAGATTTCTGTATAAACCTAGTTATCTCCCTGATGTTCTTTAGAGAAGGAAACTTGCCATTCCTACATGGCTTAAACTGTTAATGATCTCAGTTGAGGCAGCTCATTTAGGCTGATACTTAATTTACAAATATGTAAGTTTACAAACATAGTTATATAGTATAAAAGTGAGGAGGTGATACTACATCTTTACAAATCACTCGTCAGACTATATTTAGAGTATTTGAATTTGAATTGAATTTATTATCATGTGTACCGAGGCACAGTGAAAAGCTTTTGTCTTGCGAGCAATACAGGAATGAGGGACTTTTAGATCCAAGGAAAGGTCAGAGATTTGGGCTTATTCTCCTTGGAGCAGAGACGTTTAACAAGTGACCTAATGGAAGTGTTCAAAATTATGAACAATTTGGACAGGGTAAAGAAGAATATTCTATTTTGATTAATTTGTATGTCAGCAGCTAGGGGTCACAATTTCAAGATTGTCAGCAAGAGAGCTCGGAGTGAGATGAGGAGTAATTTCTTTAATCAGAGAATTGTTAGGATTTGCAATATGCTACCTAGGATTCCATTGGAACTTTCAAAAGGGAGCTGGATATATATTTGAAAGTGATGAATTTAGAGTGCTATGGAAATAGAGCTGGAGAATGTGACGAGCTGTGTAGCTCTTTCAGGAAGCCACATATGGACACACTGGGCCTAATGACCTTCTTCTATACTGTAAAATTCCATTATTCTAATTGCTCTCTGAAATTCTTCTAATTTACTCATGGGATATGGGCATCACTGACTGGCCAGCAATGTATTGCCTGTCCCTAATTGCCCTTGTGATGATGGTGAGCTCCCTTCTTGAGTCACTGCAGCCCACATAATTGCCACCATCTTTTCAGGGCAACAGGGATAGACAATAAATAGCAAACTGAGCAGCAACAGCTGTGTCCTGAAAATGGATTTTAAAGAAATCGAAGTGTTGTGCTCTGCTGAGCTAATGCCTCCTTTCTGCAAGGAAAGGCCTACACATATTTTTCTGTCAAATAGTGCCTGAGGTGTAGCTGCACCTGCCTGCATTGTACTTCCAAGAGGACTGCTATTGTCCATATTTCATGAGAATTCCCCAATTGAATATCCACACTGCCAAATTTACTTGTTACAAGTGAGAAAGAGCTGGAAACAAGTCTGTTGTTTTACAATACAAAAATGTGCATACAACAATGGGAACTAATGCTCTCCAAAATTACATTTAAATGGACCAATAGGCCGACTGCTTCTTGATCAAGCAAACTAAAACTGATCTCACTCCCTGCTACCTCCACAAAGCTTATGCCTGCCTACATATTTAATATGCAACTCTCTTTTCCTGTCTCTCTCAATTACCCCTTATACCAAAATATTCCGTACTTCACAAGCTCTTTTCTCTCTTAAATTGGTCATCGCTCGTCAGTGGAGAAAGTGAGGACTGCAGATGCTGGAGATCAGAGCTGAAAATGTGTTGCTGGAAAAGCGCAGCAGGTCAGGCAGCATCCAAGGAGCAGAGGAGTCGACGTTTCAGGCATGAGCCTGAAGAAGAAGGGCTCATGCCCGCAACGTCGTCTCTCATGCTCCTTGGATGCTGCCTGACCTGCTGCGCTTTTCCAGCAACACATTTTCAGCTCATCTCTCATCAGTGACTCCCCATGCTGGGGAAATGATATTCCTTTATTCACTCTGTCAAAATCATTTATAATTAAATGAACAATATAAGCATTAAATTTTCTCTCATCTGTCTATGCTCTTGTGGAGATGATCCCAATTGTCAATCTTTAACTCCTGACAAGGATTCATCTTGGTCCACATGCAGATAATTGAATTTCTTTTCCTTTTATTCATTTACAGGATGTGGGCATCTCAGGCTAGACCAGCATTTATTACCCTCAGGCCAGTAAAGAGTCAATCACATTGCTGTGGGTCTGGAGTCACATATAGGTCGGGCTAGGGATTTATGGCAGTTTCCTTCCCTAAAGGACATTAGTGAACCAGATGGGTTTTTGAAACAATCAACAATCAACTCATGGTCATCATCAGAGTTTTAATTCCAGATTTTTAAAAATTGAATTCAAATTCCACCATGGTACGATTTGAACCCTGGTCCTCAGGATCTCTGTCTTAACAGTCCAGCAATAACACCACTAGGCCATCACCTCCTCCTGAACCCAATTGTTCTGATCACTAAGTTGGCTTTATAGGAAAGCCACAATGTGGGATGGCAGCTTTGTGATTCAGAGGCCCAATGCCCTGGAGTTCAATCCCACCTAGGCAACTGAAGAATTTAAGTTAAACTAATTAATTAGATGTGGTAGGAAAACACCAGTATCAGAAATGGTGATCGTGCAGTAACTGGGTTTCCAGAAAACTCACCAGATTTAGTAATATCCTTTAAGAAAGAGAATATGCAGTCCTTACCTGCCGTTGCCTATAAGGGAACACAAACTCACACCCCATGCCTGACCCTTAACTGCTGTGTAAAATGACAAATTATCTAGTTGTATTCAAGGAGGTAGGGCAACTTGGAATTGGCAATGAACAGTGACATTGCTGGTAATGCCCACTTTTGGGACTAAATATTTTTCAAAATGGCCTTCAGTTAAAACGACAATTTTGTCATTGATTTGCACCACCTCGTATTTACATTCTCATCTTTCTTTGCTAAAATAAGGAGTCAAGGGTCATAAAACCAGGATGGTAAATGAAGTTGAGAAATCAGACCAGCCAGCAATTAATTGAATGGCGGTATTGGTTCAATGAGCTGAATGGTCTATTCCTGTTCTTTTGCTTCTATGTTTAAAGAAGAATCTCATTGACAGGTGGAGTGAGTGTTCCTCTCAGCTGCTTGATAGTGCAGGTCAAGTTCCTGCCAGCAAGGAAGTAAAATCAGAGGGTATTTATTGCTGCAGCCATTATATCTGCTTTTCCTGATTCAACAGAGTGAGAATGACTGTTGGTGGCTCTCCAGCATCTGAAATTTGTTCATATAAATCCAGCTTTTAATCAGCTTGAAGACATAATCTTACTAGCACACACTATACTGTCAGATGTACATTTTTCAGTTCTGATGTGAAGGCCTTTTCTGTCCATAATAGTTCAGTCTTCCCCAGACACTGGAAGACTGGAGAATTGCCAACAGCCTTGTTCAAAGGTGGCCGCAGGGCTGATCTCAGGAATTACCACCAATTAGTTTAGCTTCAATAGTGGGGATTGGTTTGGAAACAATTACTCAAGGTAGAATCAGGAGTTGCATAAGAAAGAGTGGGTAGCTTATGAAGAGTCAGCATGGATTTCCAGAGGAGAAACCATATTTATCTGGTTTGTTGGAGTGTTTCAAGAGGGAATGAAAAGGGCTGATGAGGGTTATGATGTTGATGTGGTATACAAGGATTGCCAGAAGGCATCAGACTTATGAGGAAAGTTGTAGGTCATGGTATAAAGGGGCAACATAAATACTAAATTAATTGATTGATAGAAATAGAGGGAATAATGGTCAATGGATGTTTTGCTGGGAGATGTGTTGTAGTGATACTCCTCAGGGGTTGGTATTGTGACCTTGTTTTTCCTGTCATATATTAACCATCTGGATCTTGCTGTGTAGACAGACTTTTTCAAAGTTTCCAGGTAACACTAAACTTGGAAGAATTGTAAACTGTGAAGAGGATAGTATGGAACTCCCAACAGGACATTCATAAGTTGGTGGAGTGGGCATATCGATGTCAAATGAGCTTCAATACAGCAAAGTGTGAGGCAGTGCACTTTGGATAGAGGAACACTGAAAGACAAATAAAATGAGGGCTACAATTCTAAAATGTGTGCATTGAAAAAGATTGTGGGTGAATATGAATAGAGATCATATGAAGATGGCAGGGCAAGTGGAGAGAGCAGTAAATAAAGCATACAATGTTCACAGCTCTATCAATAGGGGCACAGAGTACAAGAACAGGACATGATGTTGAACTTGTATAAAACACTTGTTAGACCTCACGTGGAATATTGTGTACGGTTGTGGGCACTACGTTGTAGGAAAGATATGAATGCATTGGAGAGTGCAGAAGTGATTTACTAGAATGGTTTTAAAAATGAGAAACTTCAACAATGAAGATAGATTGAAGAAGTTGGGACTGTTCTCCCTGAAGAGAAGAAGGCTGAGAGGAGACCTGATTGAGTTTTTCGAAATGATGAGCAGGCTGGACAGAGTAGATAGAGTGAAGCTGTTTCCACTTGTGAGAAAAGAACTCTTTCATACAGCAAGTAGTTAAGATATGCAATGAGCTGCCTGGAAATATGGCAGAGGCAGGATCAAATGAGGATTCAAGATGGCATTGGATGTTTTTTGGATAGTAATGTTGCGCAGGGATATTGGGAAAAGACATGAGATTGGCACAAGATAGGAGAGCTGGTCGAGGTGATAGTGCCAGTACAGATAACAATGGGATGATTGGCCTTCTGTACAATGAGAATTCTGTGATTCTAACAATCAGATTGCCCATTTTTGGCAAATTATCACCTCCTTTCCCAATATATCCTGTCCATCCTGGAGTTTAAATTCCATTGATACTTCATTCTGGTTCATGGGATCCTGTAGTATACAAATTGGCTGCTGAATTTCCAATGCAAAACTGACAATCTTTCAAATAAGGGTTTAATTGGCATCCGAATGTCCTGACCTTTGTGAAAGCTGCTAGATGAGTGTAAGCTTTATTTTCTCTCTTGTTAATCTGTCCTTGTAGTTCACAGTTGCCTTATTTCCTATATTTATTCAGTTAGTCACTTCTTCAAAGTATGGAATCAAATATGTGATTTTGCTTTTAGCTAATCTCTTCATAAAACCAAGAGCAAAGTTTCCAAACTGCCCTGAAGAGGACACTAAAGGGTTATGTTGCAGTAGCTAATGATTCTGAAAGGGTTAATGTCAGGGGCATTTAGCTCCATCCAATTGGATGGTATCATTGAGTCAGGATAAAGCAGACATCATAGGATGAAGGCCCATATTGACAGGTCACCTATTAGTCTTACTAGCAATATCTAATTTACTAATGTAAAACATAACTGATTTCTGTCATGCAATAAACTACATTTTGATGAAGACAAAAGCTGCTTCTTGTTGAGATTCACTCGTGATTTTCATTTCCTCTGTAAATCAAAGAGGCCCTGAGGACCAGACAAGAAAAGAGTTAGGTGGTAGCAAACTAAACCGACCACAGCTAGTGGGGAAGTGGCACTGCAGCATTGGAGCATGGTACCGTAGGAACAAAGGAGTAGGAGTAGGCCATTCAGCCCATCCTCATTACCACAGACAGACTCATTACCACAGCCACATCTGCTTCCTCAGTGCCTGCCTCTGCAACCAACTGATTCCACATGGACTCTGGACCATTCCTGATGAAGGGCTCCTGCCCGAAACGTCAATTTTCCTGCTTCTCAGATGCTGCCTGACCTGCTGTGCTTTTCCAGCACCATTCTACTCTTGACTCTCATTCAGCCCATCATGCCTACTCCACCATTCATTACAGTCAAGGCTGATCATCCACTTACCATGCCATTTCCCACACTCTCTCCATGTCCCTGTATGTCAGTAGAAATCAGTCATTCTCTATTTGAACTATACTGAATGATGGCTTCCACAGCACTCTGGGGTAAAGAATTTCAAAGATTCGCAGCCATCTGAGTAACAAAGGTACTCCTTATCTTAGCCCTAAAGTTGCTTCCCCCTTATTTTTAAATTGTCCTCCCTGGCTCTAGAAACCCCCATCAGAGAATTCACTCGGCTGTATCTGCCTTATCTATCACTTTAAGGATTTGGTCATTTGCAATGGGATCACGTCTCATTCTTCAAAACCTGAGCAATAACATGCCCAGTTTCCCCATTTTTTCTTGGGAACAAATCTGGTTAACCTTGTTGCTTTCTCTCTGTGACAAAAGGTTCTTCCTAAGGTACGCACTACACATAGTACTCCAAGGCAGGAAGTATGACTTTGCTATTCCTGCCCTCAAATCCTTTTGCAATAAAGGTGTGCCTACCAATTGCATACTGGACTTGCATGTTAGCATTCAGTAACTTATTGAAGAGGACAGTCAAGTTCATTTATACACGGACACTTTCTAATCTCTTCCCATTTAAGAAATACTCTACGTATCTGTTCCTCCTACCAAAGTGGACAACCTCATATTTTTGGATAGCTTCACATTCTATATAATAGCAGTGGCAGGCATCAGCATTGACAATGGTAACAATTGTGAGGTTTCCATTGGAAAATGGAAGATGCTGGAGATCAGAGTTGACAGTGTGGTGCTGGAAAAGCACAGCAGGTCAGGCAGCATCCGGAGAGCAGGAGAATCAGGAATGCTGATGGGCGTTTGCTTGAAATGTTGATTCTCCTGCTCCTCGGATGCTGCCTGACCTGCTGTGCTTTTCCAGCACCACACTCTTGGCCCCAGAATTCCAAAAATAGGATGAGACATTTATAGCTTTAAAGACTTCATAACTTTAAAAGCTACTCACACAGACAGTCAACAGCTGCTGCAGCTAATCAGTCAAACAACCTGCAGGGAACTGCAAGGCAAGATCAACAAGGGAGAAGCAGCACTTAGTCCTTCAGCATTTTACTTTAGACCCTGGTAAGAGAATTGTAGAAGCAGGTGTGAACCATTCGCACTTACAGGTTTCACATGGAAACATGGATCTGTAGGAACAGTTCTCATTACAGGTTCATCTTGGAGTCAAACAGGTTTTGGAATTCCATGAGTAAAGTTAAAAGCCCCTGTTAGGGAAGTGAAAAACATCAATTTAATGGTACAGAATGATCTGACAAAGAAGTTGAGAAGGGGTACTTAGAGTTCGCAAGTGCTGTCACCACAGTAAATGGAAATTATGAGACACAGCTACCGGAAGGAAACTAAGTACCAAAGAAGTAACTTAAATGAGGTTGCAGCAAAGGTAACATTGGGCAATTTCACAGGTTAACGAGACCAAGTTTAACAGAAGAAGCTAATAAGGAGAATATCGAGGCCACGATAAGAACATGAAACTGTGGTTCAATGGGAAGAACTTACAGGCATGGAACTTTATTTGAGAAGGTCCTGTAAAGGGATAACCATTGTTTATTTGGCTATGAAAAGTGGGAAATTGTCCATTTACCAATGAGACAGTAGGAAAATCTCAGTAGGCAGTTCAGAGATAAAGTATTAATGATTTAATGGAAGGAAAATAAACTATAGACAATAGAAAATAGGTGCAGGAGTAGGCCATTCTGCCCTTCGAGCCTGCACCACCATTCAATATGATCATGGCTGATCAATCTTCATCAGTATCTTGTTCCTGCCTTATCTCCATAACCCTTGATTCCACTATCCTTGAGAGTTCTATCCAACTCTTTCTTAAATGAATCCAGAGACTGGGCCTCCACTGCCCTCTGGGGCAGAGAATTCCACACAGCCACCACTCTCTGGCTGAAGAAATTTCTCCTCATCTCTGTCCTAAATGGTCTACCCTGTATTCTTAAGTTTTGTCCTCTAGTTCGGCACTCACCCATCAGCAGAAACATGTTTCCTGCCTCCAGAGTGTCCAATCCTTTAATAATCTTATATGTCTCAATCAGATTCCCTCTCAGTCTTCTAAACTCAAGGGTATACAAACCCAGTCGCTCCAGTCTTTCAGTGTAAGGTAGTCCCATCATTCCAGGAATTGACCTCGTGAACCTCCGCTGCACTCCCTCAATAACCAGAATGTCTTTCCTCAAATTTGGAGACCAGAACTGCACACAGTACTCGAGGTGTGGTCTCCCCAGGGCCCTGTACAGCTGCAGAAGAACCTCTTTGCTTCTATACTCAATCCCTCTTGTTATTAAGGTCAGCATACTATTAGCCTTCTTCACTACCTGCTGTACCTGCATGCTTACCTTCATTGACTGGTGCTTAAAAATGTGTTGCTGGAAAAGCACAGCAGGTCAAGCAGCATCAAAGGAACAGGAGAATCGACGTTTAGGGCATAAGCCCTTCTTCAGGAATGATAAGCCATTCCTGAAGAAGGGCTTATGCCCAAAACATCGATTCTCCTGTTCCTTTGATGCTGCCTGACCTGCTGCGCTTTTCCAGCGACACATTTTTAAGCTCTGATTTCCAGCACCTGCAGTCTTCACTTTCTCCTTCATTGACTGGTGTACAAGAACCTCCAAATCTCTCTGTATTGCCCCTTTACCTAAATTGATTCCATTTAGGTAGTAATCTGCCTTCCTGTTCTTGCCACCAAAGTGGATAACCATACATTTATCCACATTAAACTGCATCTGCCATGCATCTGACCACTCACCTAACCTGTCCAGGTCACCCTGTAATCTCATAACATCCTCCTCACATTTCACCCTGCCACCCAGCTTAGTATCATCAGCAAATTTGCTAATGTTATTACTAATACCTTCTTCTATATAATTAATATATATTGTAAAAAGCTGCGGTCCCAGAACTGATCCCTGCGGTACCCCACTGGTCATTGCCTGCCATTCTGAAATGGAGCCATTTATCACTACTCTTTGTTTCCTGTCAGCCAATAAACTTTCAATCCAAGTTAGTACTTTGCCCCCAGTACCATGCACCCTAATTTTGCTCGCTAACCTCCTATGTGGGACTCTATCAAAAGCTTTCTGAAAGTCCAGGTACACTACATCTACTGGATCCCCCTCGTCCATCTTCAGAGTTACATCCTCTAAAAACTCCAGAAGATTAGTCAAGTATGATTTCCCCTTCATAAATCCATGCTGACTCTGACCTATGCTGTTATTACTATCCAGATGTGTCATAATTTCATCCTTTATAATAGACTCCAGCATCTTTCCCACAACTGAGGTCAGACTAACTGGTCTATAATTTCCTGCTTTCTCTCTCCCACCTTTCTTAAAAAGTGGTACAACATTAGCCACCTTCCAATCTACAGGAACTGATCCCGAATCTATCAAACTCTGGAAAATAATCACCAACGCATCCATGATTTCTTGAGCCACCTCCTTCAGTACCCTGGGATGTAGACCATCAGGCCCCGGGGACTTATCAACCTTCAGACCTAACAGTCTCTCCAACACCAATTCCTGGCAAATATAAATTCCCTTAAGTGCAGGCCCTTCAGCCACTGTTACCTCAGGGAGATTGCTTGTGTCTTTCCCAGTGAACACAGATCTGAAGTAACAATTCAATTCTTCTGCCATTTCTTTGATCCCTGTAATATATTCCCCTGTTTCTGTCTTCAAGGGCCCAATTTTAGTCTTAACCATTTTTTTGCCTTTCACATACCTAAAAAAGCTTTTACTATCCTCCTTTATATTTTTGGCCAGTTTACCTTCGTACCTCATTTTTTCTCTGCATATTTCCTTCTTAGTAATCCTCTGTTGTTCTTTAAAAGCTTCCCAGTCCTCCGTTTTCCCACTTATTTTTGCTATGTTATACTTTTTCTCTTTTAACTTTATATTTTTCTTAACTTCCCTCGTCAGCCATCCCATGCCTCCTCCTAGGATCTTTCTTCCTTTTTGGAATGAACTGATCTTGCATCTTCTGCATTATACACAGAAATATCCGCCATTGTTCCTCCACTGTCATCCCTGCTAAGGTATTGCACCATTGCACTTTGGCCAGCTCCTCCCTCATAGCTCCATAGTTCCCTTTATTCAACAGAAATATTGTCACTTCTGATTGTACCCCCTCCCTCTCAAATTGAAGATTGAAGCTTATTGTATTATGGTCACTACTTCCCAATGGCTCCTTCACTTCGAGGTCCCTGATCAATTCTGGTTCATTGCACAATACCAGATCCAGAATTGCCTTCTCCCTGGTAGGCTCCAGCACCAGCTGTTCTAAGAATCCATTTCAGAGGCACTCCACAAAGTCTCTTTCTTGAGGTCCAATACCATCCTGATTCTCCCAGTCTATCTGCATGTTGAAATCCCCCATAACAACTGCAGTAACATCTTTGCGACAGGCCAATTTCAGCTCCTGATTCAACTTATATCCGACATCCAGACTACTGTTTGGGGGCCTGTAGATAACTTCCAAGAGGGTCTTTTTACCCTTAGAATTTCTCAGCTCTATCCACACTGACTCTACATCCCTGATTCTAGGTCCCCCCGCGCAAGGGACTGAATATCATCCCTTACCACCCCACCTCCTCTGCCCGTCAGTCTGTCCTTCCGAAAGCATGTGTAGCCTTGAATATTCATTTCCCAGGCCCTGTCCACTTGAAGCCACATCTCAGTTATCCCCACAATATCGTATCTGTCAATTTCCAAAAGAGCCTCAAGCTCATCCATCTTATTTCTAATGCTTCGTGCATTCATGTATAGTATTTTTAATTTGTTACTACCCTCACCCTTCCCATCAACTCCTATTTCACTCAACCTTACAGCATGATCCCTTTTTGAGTTTTCTGCCTCATTGATACAGTTGTCTTTCTTGACTTCCCTTGTTCTAACTTTCCCTTCAATTTCCTTCTTAAACATCCAGTTTGTCCCCTCCCCCTCGCTACTTAGTTTAAACGTAACTGTGTTGCAGTAGCAAACTTGCCTGCCAGAATGCTGGTCCCTAACCTATTAAGGTGCAAACCGTCTCTCTTATATAATTTATGCTTACCACAAAACATACCCCAGTGATCCAAGAATTTAAATCCTTGCTTCCTGCACCAGTTCCCCAGCCACACGTTCAAGTCCATTATCTCCCTGTTTCACCAGCCCGAGGAACTGGAAGCAAACCGGAGATAACCACCTTGGACATCCTGCTTTTCAGCCTTCTTCCTAGTTCTCTGAAGTCCCACTGTAGTATGTTCCTCCTCTTCTTCCTGACATCATTTGTGCCGACATGTACCACCACCTCTGGCTCTTCACCTTCGTCCTTGAGGATGTCCTGCACTCTGTCTGTGATGTCTTTAACCCTGGCACCAGGAAGGCAACACACCATCCGTAAATCCTTAACTGCAACACCAAACTGCATAATGTAAAAGCCATTAAGACAAGGAAAATAAAGCAGCGTTGCTATGTTGAGGAGCTAAGAATTTAACTTGGGAAAGAGTAAAACAGCATTGCAATACTACTGAATTAAAAGACTTTAAAATAAAGAGGATAAATAATCACATTATGAAAGCATGGAAGAAGAAATAATACTACCTGGCAGATTTAAATTGGCTGATGGGTTAAATTGAATCAAGGGTTGGACATCTTGGAAAAAAAACAGTTCTTAAACTACAAAATTGATTCTGAGCTAGACTCCAAATCACAAGCTGAACAAGTAAATACATTATTCTTGTAGTCATAATTGTATAATGTATTGTATTATACAGCTTATGATGTTATAGCTCATCAAGGCACAATAGATGATACCGATACTGTTGATGAAGTTCTACAAGTTTTTGACAAACATTTTAAACTTGAGCAAGTTTTAACATTAGAGTTCAGCATCCTGGGGAATCTATAGATAAGTTACTTAATCAATCACAGGACAGGAAAACTGTGTGCATGGAATTTGAAATCTGAATTTATGAGACAGAACTAGAACATAGAATGTACAACATTACAGTGCAGCACAGGCCCTTCAGCCTCGATGTTGTACTGACCGATCTGAAGCCCATCTAGCCTACACTATTCCATTCTCGACCACATACCTCTTCAATGACCATTTATACGCCCTTAATGTAGGCGAGTCTACTACTATTATAGGCAGTGTGTTCCACACCCCTACTACTCTCTGAAATCTGTCCTATAACTATCATCCCTTAATTTAAAGCAATGTCCCCTTGTGCTAGCCAACACCAACCGAGGAAAAAGGGTCTCACTGTCCACCCTATCTAACCCTCTGATTATCTTATATGTCTCTATTAAGTCACCTCTCAACCTTCTCTTCTCTGACAAAACAGCCTCAAGTCCCTCAGCCTTTCCAAGTAAGACTGATCCTCCATACCAGACAACATCCTAGTAAATCTCCTCTGAACCCTTTCCAAAGCTTCCACATCCTTCCTATAACGTGATGACCAGAGTTATACGCAGTACTCCAAATGTGACTGCGCCAAAGTTTTGTACAGCTGCAGCGTGATTCCCATGGTTCCGAAACTCAATCTCTCCACCGATAAAAGCTAATACACCATATGCCTTCTTAATAACCCTATCAACCTGGGTGGCAACTTTCAAGGATCTATGTACCTGGACACGGATCTCTCTGCTCATCCACACTACCAAGAATCTTCCCATTAGCCCAGTACTCGTTATCCCTGTTGCTCCTTCCAAAATGAATCACCTTACACTTTCCCACATTGAAGTCCATTTGCCACCTCTCAGCCCAGCTCTGCAGTTTATCTATGGTAAAAACAATGACTGCTGGAAACCAGATTCTGGATTAGAGTGGTGCTGGAAAAGCACAGCAGTTCAGGCAGCTTCCGAGGAGCAGGGAAATCGACGTTTCGGGCAAAAGCCCTTCATCAGGAAAGAGACAGAGTGCCTTCAGGCTTTTGCTTGAAACGTCGATTTTCCTGCTCCTCGGAAGCTGCCTGAACTGCTGTGCTTTTCCAGCACCACTCTAATCCTTCAGCTTATTTATGTCTCTCTGTAACCTACAACATCCTTTTCACTATCCACAACTCTACCGACGTTAGTGTCATCCACAAATTTACTAACCCATTCTTCCATGCTCTCATCCATGTCTTTTATATAAATGGCAAATAACAGTGGACCCAAAACAGATACTTGCAGTGCCACACTTGTCAGGATGAATATTTCCCACCAACCACTACCCTCTGTCTTCTTTTAGCTAGCCAATTTCTGATCCAAACCGCTAAATCACCTTCAATCCCATGCCTCTGTATTTTGTGCAATAGCCTACCATGGGGAACCTTATCAAACGCCTTACTGAAATTCATATATACCACATCAACTGCGTTATGTGACGTGTTTAGCTGCCATTCCCCCAGCTATAACGTTTGCCCTCCAGTACACACCTTACCTTTTCCATCACTAAAGTAAATATAACCAAATTGTGGTCACTATCACCAAAGTGCTCACCTACCTCCAAATCTAACCCCTGGCTGGGTTCATTACCCAGTATCTAATATGGCCTTGTTCCTTTTTGTCATTCACCTATTTAGTCACCTTCTCAAAGAACTCAGTAAGGTTTGTGAGGCATGACCTACCCTTCACAAAACCGTGTTGACTATCCCTAGTCAACTTATTCCTTTCTAGATGATTATCAATCCTATCTCTCATAACCCTTTCCAACACTTACCCACAACAGAAGTAAGGTTCACAGGTCTATAATTTCCAGGATTGTCTCTATTCCCCTTGTTGAACAAGGGAACAACATTTGCTATCCTCCAGTCTTCTGGCACTATTCCTGTAGACAATGATGACATAAAGATCAAAACCAAAGACTTGGCAATCTCCTCCCTGGCTTCCCAGAGAATCCTAGGATAAATCTCATCTGACCCAGGGGACATATCTATTTTTACACTTTCCAAAATTGCTAACACCTCCTCCTTATGCACCTCAAACCCAGCTAGCCTAGTAGCATGTATTTTAGTGTGCAACATTGTCTTTTTCCAGTGTGAATACTGGTGAAGATATTTGTTTAACGCTTCCCCTGTCTCCTCTGTCTCCACACACAACTTCCCACTATAATGCTTGATTGGCCTTAATCTTACTCAAGTCATTCTTTATTCCTGATATACCTATAGAAAGGCTTAGTGTTTTCCTTGATCCTAATTGCCAATGACTTCTCATGTCTCCTCCTGGCTCTTCTTAACTCTCTCTTTAGGCTTCCTGGCTAACTTGTAACTCTCAAGCGCCCTAACTGAGCCATCACGCCATATCCTAACATAAGCTTCCTTCTTCCTCTTGACGAGAGATTCAACTTCCTTAGTAAACCATGGCTCCTGCGCTCAACAACTTCCTCCCTGCCTGACCAGTACATACTTATCAAGGATATGCAGTAGCTGGTCCTTGAATAAGCTCCACATTTCAACTGTGCCCATCCCCTGCAGTTTCCTTCGCCATCTTATGCATCCTAAATCTTGCCTAATCACATGGTAATTGTCTTCCCTCCAGCTAAAACTTTTTCCCTCCAGTATATACCTATCCCTTTCTATCACTAAAGTAAATATAATCGAATTGTGGTCATTATCACCAAAGTGTTCACCTACCACCTGGCTGGGTTCATTACCCAGAATCTAATGTGGCGTTGCCCCTTTTCGGATTGTCTACATACTGTGTCAGGAAACCATCCTGCACACATTGAACAAACACTGACCCATCTAAAGTACTTGAACTATAGTATTCACAGTCAATATTTAGAAAGTTAGAGTCCTCCATAACAACTACCCTGTCACTCTTGCTCCTATTCGGGATCATCTTTCCTATCCGATCCTCTACATCTCTGGAGGCCTATAGAAAACTCCCAATAGAGTAACCTTTTCCTTTCCTGTTTCTAATCTCAACCCATACTACCTCAGTAGACAAGTCCTCAAACGTCCTTTCTGCCACCATAACACTGTCCTTGACTAACACACTGCCCCCTCTTTTACAATTTTCTCTGTTCTTACTGAAATTATTGATGAGTTTTTTTCACAGTTATAATAATCCAAAGAAGGTGTGACTTTGAACACTAATATTCAGATTGGGCTGGAAGCAGAAAGAATCATTGAGAGGAAAAGGACTTCAGTATTTCAGAAGAGTAACAGAATCCATTCAATTTATTAGGTTTATAAAGTCAGAAAGTAGATGTGGCAAGTAAAGGTAAAGAATAGCTTAACATCAAATGCTAAACGTCAGCATAAGCACTGTGGAACAAAGAAGCCTCACAGACACAAACCATGCCCAACTTTTAAATAGTAATGCTAATTCTGTAAGACACAAAGTAACTTACAAAGATGATAAGAAATGGGACTCAGTAACAGAGCAGTATTGAGTCAAATATCTGTCTATCCAAAGATGCATGTCTTGACCTCAAACATCTTGGAGTAGCAGGAGTTCCACTTGTTAAAAAATACAACAAAATGATCAAAAAGAATCTTGTTAGCCTAAAGACAAGATAGTTAGAGGACAATAGGTCAGGGAACAAATGGTTGTTGAACAACTAGTGAAGGGGCAAAGAATGGAACATTTCATCGAACCTCCTGGACTCATGGTGGAACCAAAAAAGAGAATAAAGACCTATTGAAATTAGCCATGAGGACATAAGAAAGATGCTTCATGTGATTGTGAAGAACAAGTGGACAACAAGCTGAAATAGACCCAAGCAAGTTCAACAACAACAAAAGATTATCTGAGAGTGTGCTACAATTCAACGTTATCATTTTGAAGGGTGGCCATATCAGTGAGTTGGCTGAGATTTAAGCACCAACAGCATTTCACAATGATAGACAACTTACTGGTGCATGATAGAAGACTGGTTACTCTAGCTTCCCTCAGGAGGATGACTTGGAAAGGATTAGCAGGAATTTTATCCTCATTGAGAAGGGGAGAGGAGAGATTCTAGAGAGAAATGATCCTCCAGGGCAGATACTTTACAGACCACACAGAACCAAGAACAACAGGCCTCAAGCTGAAGAGCTACCAAATTTGCAAGTGTGAAGACAACACGCTCTGCAAGAATAGTGAAACCTCCCGACCATCTCAACTTGCGAGGTCAGAGACTTAGGGGATGGAATGTGTAGTGTGAAATGTCATGATATACATGAATGTATAAATATTAACAATGGATAAAAAATGCTTGGGAGGTGATGTTGTGTCAGGTAATGGCTCTAAAAAGGCTAACATTAGAGACTGTATTAAGCTATATCCAATCAGATGATGGTTTATGACTTGAGTGGGACACATGCAGAATATCTAAAGATCTTGTAGGATGAAAACTATATCCACAGGCTTCCAAATAGTCCTCCTAGCTATATTTAACTTATTACTGTGACATGTTCCTTAATGCTATCAGGCAATAACTATATGTTGTTTAAGACAGGAACTTCTTCTATGAAAGTTCATGGGTAGTTTTCTCTAACACTGTTAAGTATGTCCTGAGACACAGACAAGGAAAGAGGACAGTGGCAGCAAACTACCCCAACCACAGACTGGTAATGTTTGGCCTCACTGCACATACAATAGGTTAGAAAGTCAACTCTTAAACAGCAAGGGGGCCCAAGCTAAACAAAGTGTCCATTTTGGTGCTGGATACCATAAACAGAAAATGGCAGCAGGAGGAATCTGAAGGTAGGATTCTGAAGAGGGAAAACACAATTACACATTTTGTGTATGTTTCCTTCATGTGATCAACATTAACTGAGAATGAGCTATGATATAAGGAAGGGTGATTGGGAAGCACATAAAACCTGACATACGAATGATTTTCTGAAGGATTAACAGTTGAAGCATAGCTCATACTGCCTGGTACACAGCTCTACTCAATGACGCTCATCTTTAATTAGTAGTTCAGACTATTTTCAACTGTCTGTTCATCAGAAGCAAAAGGAACTGTAGCTATTAGGAGACAATGCACAGAAAATGCTGCAACTTTTGTGATAATCTTCCTAACCAGCTGGAGAGATGACTACACAAAGATCCCAATGGCCTGCAAATATATTTCAAAAGCAGAGCACAGAATCGCATGAGCGAATATTTAAAGCTGATCTCTTCTTTCCAGCTGCTTATTAGGCCGCCTGGTTATGTCAAATGAACTCCTCAGGAATTGCTCTCCTAGAGGTTGATGCAGATAAATCAATGTGCCTTTAAAGTTCCAGTTGTTGCCTAGCTTATCCTGTTGCTAAATGCACTGTCTGGGGAATTGGCATAACATGCAAAATAAATGGACTGCAAACTTCACCAGTCAACCTGCAAGTGATTTTCTTTTCACTGAAATGCTTTTAATCAGTTTATCAAGCAACGCCTTAGAGTTTATTGGTAAATTTTGGTGAATGTGGAACATTGCTTGATTGGAGGATAATTAAATGTAGAGAGCTGTTAGCCAGTGTGAACATGTGTGATAGTGGTGACTGGCAGCCAGTATGATTGTGTTTGAGGTCAAAGAGTCATAGAGTCCTACAGCATGGAGCCAAGCCCTTTGATCCAAACTGGTCCATGCCAATCAAAATGTTCATTTACACTAACAGCATTTCCCTACACTTAGCCCATATCCTTCTAAACCTTTCCTATCCATGTATTTGTCCAAATGTCTTTTTAACGTTGTTAATGTACCCACCTCAACAACTTCCGACATCAGCTCATTCCATATGGGTACACCCTCTGTGTAAAAAAGTTGCTCTCAGATTCCTTTTTATTCTTTCCCCTCTAACCTTAAACTGATGCCCTTTGGTCCATGATTCCCCAACCTTGAGAAAATACTGAGTGCATTCACCTTATCCATGCCTCTCTTGATTGTATACATTCCTATAGGATCCACCTCAGTCTCCTACGCTCTAAAGAAAAAAGTTCCAGTTTGTCCAACCTCTCCCTATAACTCAGACTATTGAGTCCTAGCAATATCCTTCCAAATTCCTTCTGCACTCCTTTCATTTTAATAACATCCTTCCTGTGGCAAGGTGACCAAAACTGAACACAATCAAGGTAATGATTCTACAGAGGTAGAAGTATTCAGCTTTGATGGTAAAGAAGTTATGATGGAGCAGATATATGGTGGGAAACTCAGTCAGAGGACAAATATGACATTAAGAATGCAAAATGCATGGTTCAGGCTAAGACAGTTGCCAGAGAGAGAGAGAGAGAGAGATTGTTTTGGTTTTAGTTCTCCCAAAACTTACTTGTCGGAAATTTCTGCCCAACTTGTTTTAGATGTCAAGCAAACAGCTTGATAAGTCACAGGCAGTGAAGTGGTAGAAAGAGGTAGTACCAAGTTAGAGTTGGCTGTTGTTGAGTAGATATGGAACATAAATAAAACAGAACATGCTCGAGTAACTTTGCAGGTCTGGCAGAATTGGTGGTAGAGAAACACAGTTACCAATTAAGAGGGGTTACTCATAAAGAGCTTGTTGAAGGTCCAACTTGCCTTGATAATATTCAGCTTTCTATCTTGTCAAACACACCAGGCAAGCTAGATGTTGAGAAAACCTGACATGAAATCAAAGCAGATATCTGGTGGATTCAGCTTACTGCTTGCTCAGAAGGTTCTCAACGTTGAACCAACATATCAGGGTATGCTCCATGGGCACCAGCCACATTCGCGGACATTGGCATCCAATGTTGCCAGTCTCTCAGGTCCCCCATGGCACTTCTCCACTTCACTTATGGCATACTTCTGCACTTTAATATAGCATAGAGGTTTTCAAAATCATGAGCAGCTTGGATAGAAGAAACTGTGGCTGCCTGTTAAAAAAAAGACAGCACTGCGTTTAAGTGATTTGCAAACAAAGCAAGGGTGATATGAAAAAGAAGTGTTTTATACAGTAAGCCATTAGGATATGGAGTGCACTGCCTAGGAATGTTCTGGGGCAGGCTAAGTTGAGGCATTCAGAAGGGCATTGAGTGATTATTCGGAGAGTAATGGTGTACAGAGATGTTGTGAAAAAGCAGGGGATTGGCATTAGGTTATAGACCAGTGCAGGCACTGTGGCATGAATGCCTCCTTCTATGCTTTGGTTACTCTGTGATTCGATGAAGTTGCTTATTTTTCACCAATCATTTAAGACAGAGGAAGAAAAGCATTGGAAGGATTTGTTTTCTCTTGGTTCTGTGAAGGCGAGTGAAGGTTGGACATTTCTGGCATTTTCAGATAAAATTGTGCCTGAGCTCATGGGGATAATTGTGAATTTGAAACGCATATAATCTTGCAGGAAAAATAAACAAATCCCTTTTTACTGCCTGAGATGACTGACTTTTGGATGCAGGGTTCTTAGTTCGCTGACTGTGGTGTGAACCCTTTGTACTGCTGAACCCCAGCAGACTTGTAGACGAATAAGGTATTGATCCCATTCCAACTAACTTCTGTCATGTAATGGCAATTTCAGTGCATTCCATGGTCCGCATCAAGCTTGGAATCAGGGTTATTAATGAATGATTGATATTCCATTAACATACTGGTTATGATTAGCTAATTGAAAGGCTTTATTTGATATTACATCATTGTAGGACCAATAGGTCTGGTAGGTATTATCCTTTAAATCTCTTCCATTGAAGTAGTGTGGGACAATCAATTTGCACTGAAAAAAACCCATTCATGTTTTTAAGTAAACTCCTAGACATATTGTCTCCGTCCAGAAACCACAAAGTCACCTGAATTACGAAAATCCATTTCAAGAGAGTAGAGTCTCCATTATTCACATTGCTTTATTTTTAAATTATAGGTCCACTGCCCAATTATCTTTACAGACATGATATGATCCTCACAATTTAGATAATGCCAATATGCTTTGAAAAGGAAAGAGCAATTGGAGATTGGATGTTAGCTTACAAGGGCAAGAGAATGTTTTTAGTTTGAAGGTAGTGATTGAGAACAGTTCTCAAGGAAGTGAAGTAGTAATGGTCAACAGTTTGGAGGAAATAGGGTCATTGAACAGGAAGCGGATCTCATGAACAAGTTGAGCTCAGATGAGGGTTGTGATGGGAGATAGGAAGGGAACTTGAGACAGATGCAGGTTCAGGGCTTGGGTTGAGAGGTACCTTAGAGTAAGGTTGATGCACAAGCTAGTGGAAGGGAGGGAAGCAGCAGAGGCTGTTGAACACATAGTCTCAGTCTTCGAGGCAAAGCCACCATTAGCACATTACATTTGATTAGAGGTGAGGAAGAAAGGGCAGAGGTTGATACTTAAGAAGATGATTTGTAGAGAGAAACTACGTGTTACCTTTGCATTCTGGATTATTCTGAGCAATTTTAGCAGAGGGTAGCAGGCTGAGACTGTATAGAATTAGCAATCAGTTTCTCAGCCAATAAAGGTGTGCATTCCTTGTGCTTAATGAAGGAGTGACATGCCAAGGAATATGGCCACAGCAGAGGGTGGTAACAGTGCTAATAGGAAATGGTGTATCATAGGTGGAGATGAGGATGTCTTGAATAGATTGGTAGCTTCAAACATTTTGTTAAGGAAATGGGAAGTTGTGGGATGACAAAGGAAGTTAGGAACAGGATTAAACCATTCAGGTCATCAAGCCTGCCCTGCCATTCACTATGATCATAATTGTTCAAATACTTCAATGTCCTTTACCCAATCCATCCTCATAATCCTATATGGAGGATACACATTTAGTGCAATTTTAAGTGACTTGCAGAGTTTTTCCTGGGGGTAGATACAGAAGGACCAGGGATTTAAGGAAGTACTCAGAGGTAGATGTATCCATGATTAATACAATGTGTACAGCAAGGCTATGTCAAAATATATAGAGAGAGCTCAAGGGAGGAGTAGAGTTCGATGAACTCAGAGAACAGTATATATGATGAACATAATGGAGAGAGAAAGTGGCAAGAATGTAACATTACTCAGTAGTGAAACTGACAGTGAAAATCTGTGAAGATGTCCTGGAGAAAAGCTTGGGTAAGTTGCAGGAGGTGAGGATTTTAAATGAGAGGTTTGAGGGATGAAACAAGGAGGGATACACAATGGACAAGACAGCACCAAAGCAGGAGGGGGACAGAACATGGTGTGATTTGCTGTGAAAAGCTTCATATCCACCTAGGTACATCAGGAAAGTGAGTTGTGGAGAGTATTGACCATAAGATATAGGAGCAAAATTAGGTTATTCAGCCCATTGAGACTGTACCACCATTTGTTCATGGCTGATATGTTTCTCAACTCCATTATCTTGCTTTCTTTCCATAACCCCTGATCCCCTTACCAATTAAGAACATATCTGTCTCTGTCTTAAATATACTCAATGACTTAGCCTCCACAGCCTTCTATGGCTTTGAGTTCCATAGATCCCTTAATATTTGGCTGAAGAAATTCCTTCTCATCTTAATGAATATTTTTGTTTACAACTTTTCTCTTAGAATATTAAAAGTAAAACTTTTACCCCTTTCTCTTGGCAATCTTAAATTCTCTTCAACTTTTTCTCCTCATCTCAGTTTTAAAGGGCTGTCCCTTCACTCAGAGGCTGTGTCCTTGGGTCCTAGTCTCTCCTAGTGGGTGGCAAGGTGGCTCAGTGGTTAGCACTGCTGCCTCACAGCTCCAGGGTCCCAGGTTCGATTCCTGCCTTGGGCAACTGTCTGTGTGGAGTTTGCACATTGTCTGCGTGTGTTTCCTCCCACAGTCCAAAGATGTGCAGGTCAGGCGAATTGGCCATGCTAAATTTCCCGTGGTGTTAGGTGCATTAGTCAGAGGGAAGTGGGTCTGGATAGGTTACTCTTCGGAGGGTAGGTGTGGACTGGTTGGGCCAAAGGACCTGTTTCCACACTGTAGGGAATCTAATCTATGAATCAAAACATTGTCTCCACATCCACTCTATCCAGGCCTCTCATTATTCTGAGATGATATCCCCCTCATCCTTCACAACAGGCCAATTCTATATTGAATGAATCTTCCATATACACCAACTTAACTTACCATCTGAAATGTTTGTGCTTTTAAAACTGCTTGGAGGTATAATGTCCTACTTCATTGCCATTATATTTTATATTCTCTTATTTAAATTATTTATGTCAAAGCTTGCTGTGGGAATTTTAAAAATGTCTTGTATGTCTAACTGATTTTACTGTTCAGTGTTTAAATTGTTCCACCACTGAAAATTGTATTAAAGTTGAGTCTGTTTCAGTAAGTCCTAATAGTTTTTCTGAATATAGCAAATATTTTCTTTGATCAGTAGGTAATGAAGATGGATTGCTAAGAAAGCTTTCTTATTAATGAGCCTTGTTTATTTGAAGAATTTTTGAAGAATCTATTTGTTTTGCTTCTCAAAAATGTTAAAAATTTCTAATACGGCTGCAAAACATCTAAATGTTTTGTGAATTATCTTTGTATTTGTGCTCTATTAAAAAAATACTTTGGAATGTTTTAAAATGAAGAAATTTGTATTTTTGTATTTTCTCCCAAGATTGTGTAATGACTGTAATTTTTCACAGTTTCCTGTTTATTTCTGGGTGATTTTCATGCTCTTTCGAGCACTATGGACAACTAGCACCCTTTCTGCTTCTTCTCTGAGCTTTACTCACCTCCTTAAATTGAAGGAAATAGTGTCATATCAATATCATGTCTTAATGATATATTTTCAGTCGAACAATACAAATTCCTTTGTAAAAAATAAAAGAACTGTGGATGCTGTAAACCAGAAACAAAAACAGAAATTGCTGGAAAATCTCAGCAGATCTAGTAACATCTACGCAGAGAAATCAGAATTAACGTTTCGGTTTGAGTGACCCTTCCTCAGTACGATGAATATAAACGCCTGTTTGCCCTGCAAAACATTGCTTTTAATTAACTCATTTTCCACCTTGTATTTTCTCATTCTCATTAATCCGAGCTATGCTGCCATTTGAATGATTTCCTTACTGAGTGCCTTTTTCAAAGGTTTTCTTTTGTTTACAGATTTTCTCTTGGAATATTGCCTGAAATGTGCACCCTTCCTCTCAGGATCTAAAACTCACTTCAGGCCCTTCTCCTGGATGATGATTCGGATTCTCCACCCCCTCACTCCCCCACCTCTCCCCTCCCCTCACCCCCACCTCCATTTGCTTTTGTAAAACTCTCTGTGGTCTGCTCAAGATGTTTCAATACTTTGCAGTATTTTTTCCTGTTTTAAGCTTTTACAGACAAGCTCAGTATTGCACTCAGTGCAAATGCTCTTCTGCTGGGTCTTACATCCATAGAAGCTAATGTACGCTGTGGGCGTTTGAGATGCTAAATATTCAAAGATACAATCATAGTTTTCTGAATTGAATTCTCTCCTTTCTCTTCCCATTAGTTGGCTGGGCCTTTTGTAGAACAAATACCTTCTTCAGACTGTGTCCACTGCTTTTAGCACGTTATTTTTGCACAAAATCCTCACTGCTATTGCAATATTGATATGGCATGTCTAAACCATCTAGATACTTTGGGTAGGTACGTTGCCACCAAGTTACTGATAGCAGGTTGGTAAGTATGCATGCACAAAGTCTTTGGTAGAAAGCTGGCTTAATGAAAAATCTGTTTCATCTCATAAAAGTTTAAAGCAGATTATATTACAGCTAAGATACACGATTGTCTCTTGTAAGATATTAGGCTCAACATAAGTGCACATTACTGGTAACATTGACTTGTCACAAGAACAGCTTTTGTATTTCAAAAATATACTTTATTCACAAAATATTTTGATGATCTGTACAATTGGTGGTGCCATTCATAGGCGCACCTTGCATTTCTTTACATACAGAGATCTGACCTCATCATTCGTATGTACAGGTCTGTATGTTTCCCACCCATACATTTAGCTGAGGCGTCAGTGGAGCCCACTTACTGAGTGGACCCTCTGTTCTTCTTTGGCAGGCAGACGTTACACGGTGGTCTTTCCCCACCGTGTCTTGGCGGCAGCTGCCCCAAGCTTCAGCGCGTCCCTCAACATGTAGTCCTTGACCTTGGAATGTGTCAGTCCCCAACATTCAGTCAAGGTCAGCTCCTTCAGCTGGCAGGTCAACAGGTTTCGGACAGACCATAGTGCGTCTTTGACCGAGCTGATGATCCTCCAGGCACAGTTGACAGCTTGTATCACAAAAACTGCTTCAACACACACTGAAAACTGGTTACCTCCTTCTGGAAACAATCCTTTATATCTTGATGAGTGGAGCTTATCTTGTGATGTCAGTTAGCCCATTAAGGTATTAAGTGCCTTGAATAACAATTGGGTCCACGCACTAATCTGCTCCTCTGAAAGAAAGAAACTGCACCCTTAACCTGAGTGCAGACTTGCATGTGCATGTTGTGATGCTGGTACGTTGTCATTGTCCAGTTGGATGGTTAGAAGATCCAGAGAGACAACATGCCCACTGACCGTGGAGGTACTTTCACAGTTGTGGTAGTTCCAGCGAAAGTGAAGAGAAGAAGAATGGCCAACACAGTTGAGCGCTTGCCCAGACTGGAGGTTGAGGGGTCAACTCAGCAGGTAGCTGCCTGGGTCTTTGCTGTTGAGAGTTTGAAATGCTGAGTTTCTCGATTGGACAGAGGTTTGGGAAGTTGACTATGAAGGCTGGGTAATTAACATGCTTGCATGCCACACAATGGCAACACTTTGATCTTAGTTGTATCATCCAAGGAGAGAAATTTTAACGACAAGAGTTTTATCCAGGATAATCCCGGATGATTTTTAGATTCTCACCCAATTAAGTCTTCATGCTTGTGATTATTCTTGCCACGTCAGGGAGGGGAAGGTTGTGACTTATGCATCCAATTAGAAAATCAAGGAATTTTATTTGCTTTGTAAGCAGCCTTGTTATATAAAGGAGAAAGGTATGGATAGATAACCAACGACATAACAAGGACAGGGGTCCAGCTGGAGTATTGTTAATTAATCACTCGAGGCCCTCCTGATGGGAACTTGAATACTGCGAGATAAACAAGCAAGGCCCTCTTGTTACTGGTTAATGCCACATAATCCCATGCTTCTAACTGCATGTTGGATACGCACAACAAGTTGGTAGAAAACAGGAAATTAAAAACATACATTTATATCGCACTTTTCATGGTTTTTGGCAGTTATGGAGTCAAAGAGTCATAGACGTAAACAGCATAGGACTAGATTCTTCAATCCAATCCATCTATGCTTATCATACATCCTAAAATAATTTAGTCCTATTTACCAGCAATTGGCCCATATTCCTCTAAGCCCTTCCTATTCATTTACCCATCCAGATGCCTTTTACATGGAGGAGAGATCGAGTGAGTCCTTAGAAGAGGATAAAGGCAATAGGAGTATACTTAAGAGGAAAATCAGGAGGGAAAAAAGGGGACATGAGATCGCTTTGGCAAATAGGGTTAAGGAGAACCCAAAGGGTTTTTACAAATGCATTCAGGACAAAAGAGTAACTAGGGAGAGAATAGGGCCCTCTAAGATCAGCAAGGCGGCCTTTATGTGGAGCTGCAGGAGATGGGAGAGATACTAAACGTGTAATTTGTATCAGTGTTTACTGTGGAAAACAACATGGAAGATATAGGGAATAGATGGTGACATCTTGAAAAATGTCCATATTATAGAGGAGGAGGTGCTGGATGTCTTGAAATGTATAAAAGTGGATAAATCTCCAGGACCTGATCAGTTGTACTCTAGAACTCTGTGGGAAGCTAGGGAAGTGATTGCTGGGCTCTTTGCGAGGTTTTTTGTATCATCGATAGTCACAGGTGAGGTGCCTGAAGACTGGAGGTTGGCAAACGTGGTGCCACTGTTTAAGAAGAGCGGTAAAGACAAGCCAGGGAACTATAGACTGGTGAGCCAGACGTCAGTGGTGGGCAAGTTGTTGGAGGGAGCCCTGAGGGACAGGATTTACATGTATTTGGAAAGTCAAGGACTGATTAGGAATAGTCAACATGGCTTTGTGTGTGGGAAATCATGCCTCACGAACTTGATTGAGTTTTTAGAAGAAATAACAATGAGGATTGATGAGGGCAGAGCGATAGACGTGATCTATATGGACTTCAGTAAAGCATCCTACAAGGTTCCCCATGGGAGACTGGTGAGCAAGGTTAGGTCTCAGAGAATACAGGGAGAACTAGCCATTTGGATACAGAACTGGCTCAAAGGTAGAATACAGAGGGTGATGGTGGAGGGTTGCTTTTCAGACTGTAGGCTTGTGACCAGTGATGTGCCACAAAGATTGGCGCTGGGTCTACTACTTTTCATCATTCATATAAATGAATATTGCGTGCAATTCTGGTTTCCTTCCTATCAAAAGGATGTTGTGAAATTTGAAAGGGTTCAGAAAAGATTTACAAGGATGTTGCCAGGGTTGGAGGATTTGAGCTATAGGGAGATGTTGAAAAAGCTGGGACTGTTTTCCCTGGAGCGCGAAGGCTTAGGGATGAGTTTACGGAGGTTTTATAAAATCATGAGGGGCATGTATAGAATAAATAGTCTTTTCCCTGGGGTGGGGGAGTCCAGAACTAGAGGGCATAGGTTTAGGGTAAGAGAGGAAAGATATAAAAGGTACTTAGGGGACAACTTTTTACGCAGAGGGTGGTGTGTGTGTGGAATGAGCTGCCAGAGGAGGTGGTGGAGGCTGGTATGGATATATGAATAGGAAGGGTTAGGAGGGATATGGGCCAAGTGGTGGCAAATGGGACTAGATTAAGTTGGCTTATCAGGTTGGCATGAACGATTTGGACGGATGGGTTTGTTTCCTCTGAGTGAAAAGGTTTCCCCTTAGGTCCCTTTTTAAATCTTTACCCTGTCACTTTAAACTTTTGCCCTATAGGTTTGGACTCCCCTATCCCTGGGAAAAGACTTTGGCTATTTACTTTATCCATGCCTCTCATGATTTTATAAACCTCTACAAGGTCACCCCTCAGCCTGAGATGCTCAAAGGAAAACAGTCCCAGCCTCTGCCTATAGCTTATACCCTCCAATGCTGGCGACAGCCTTGTCAATCTTTTCTGCACTCTTTCAAGTTTCACAATATTTTTCCTGTAGCAACCAGACCAGAATTGGATGCAGTATTCCAAAAGTGGCCTAACCAATGTCCTGTACAGCTGCAACATGACTTCCCAACTCCAATACTCAGTGTACTGACCAATAAAGGCAAGTGTGCCAAAACACCTTCTTCACTATCCTATCTACTTGTGACTCAACCTTCAAGGAACTATGCACCTGCATCCTCTTTGTTCAGCAACACTCCCCAGGATCCTACCTTAACTGTATAAGTCCTGCCCTGATTTGCCCTACCAAAATGCACTATCTCGTGGTCCTGATAGATGGGGTGGTATTGTCTTTCCAGATCATCACTAGAGGCGATGATTTTTGCATCCTCACTCTCCACGGGAGTACTACCGGATGATTGGAGCGAGGCGAATGTTGTTCCTTTGTCCAAGAAAAGGAATAGGGAAATTGCTGGGAATTACAGAACAGTCAGTCTTACATCTGTCGTAAGCAAGGTACTGGAAAGGATTCTGACAGATAGGATTTACGACTATTTGGAAAAACATAGTTTGATTAAAGATAGTCAAAATGGCTTTGTGAGGGGCAGGTCATGCCTCACAAGCCTTACTGAGTTCTTTGAGGATGTGACAAGACACATTGACGAAGATTGAGCAGTGGATGTTGTGTGTATGGATTTAGGCAAGGCATTTGATATATTCCCCCACAGTAGGCTCATTCAGAAAGTTAGGAGTAATGGGATACAGGGATATTTGGCTGTCTGGATACAGAATTGACTGGCTGAAAGAAGACAGTGGATGCAAAGTATTCTGCCTGGAGGGCCCGTGGTGTCCCGCAGGGATCTGTTCCTGGGCCTCTGCTGTTTGTAGTTTTTCTAAATGACTTGGATAAAGAAGTGGAAGTGTTGACTCTTAGCTCTGGATGACACAAGTTTCAGGTCAAAAGTAGACACTTTATTTCTGAACAGCCATTGAGAGATCGTGAATGACACCAAAGGAGCCTGCTTGTGGTTCTCTGAATATTACATGCAAGCAGTATATTTTATATCTTGTTCGGGTGTGACTAACATAAAGTACTTAACATCACATGGCTGATTGCTATTCAGGTTTTTCTCAATCTTTCAATGATTAGTGATGGCTACCTTCCTGTGACAAATACCGAATTGTTCAATGAGCCTGTTACTCTATTATTCACAATCTTACGTTAATAGATAATGGGGTAGATAAAGGGTCTGATATTGTTGTCATTGTTGGTCTTCTCATACCCTTGTTAATAGGTAAGGAAGTATGTTAATAGGAACAGGAGGCAGTTCATAAGATCTATAAACAGGGCTGATAGTTTTATTCAGGGAAACAAATATCTCTGCCCAGGGCTGGAAACAAAATACACACGCATGGCTCCAGTCAATTTTGGCAGCTCAGAGGTAGCCAGACACCGTTGTGACTCGTCTCAGCCTGTCAAAAGACATGTACACAATCCAACATATAGTGAGTCACTCTAATAGGGGATCTTTAATTATTCCATTCCCAATACTCCAAAATAAACCAATGCAGTAGAATTTCTTTACTTTTGGGTTTCCAAGCTTTATCAAAAAGGTGGGTTAGTAAGTTTGCCAATGACACAAAGGTCAGTGGTGTTGTAGGTAGTGTTGAGGGCTGTTGCAGGCTACAGCAAGACATTGACAGGATGTAGAGCTGGGCTAAGATGTGGCAGATGGAGTTCAACCTGGATAAATGTGAAGTGATTCATTTTGGAAGGTCGAATTTGAATGCTGAATACAGGGTTAAAGACAGGATTCTTGGCAGTGTGGAGGAACAGCGGGATCTTGGAGTCCATGCACAAAGATCCCTCAACGTTGCCACTCAAGTTGATAGGATTGCTAAGAAGGTGTATGATGTTTTGGTTTTCATTATAGGGGGATTGAGTTTAAGAACCTCAAGGTTTTGCTGCAGCTCTATAAAACCCTGGTTAGACCGCACTTGGGATATCGTGTCCACTTCTGGTCTCACCATTACAGGAAGAGTTTAGATGATTTAAAGAGGGTGCAAAGGAGATTTAAGATTGTGAAAGTTAGGGCTTTTCTCACTGGAAAGAAAAAGGGAAAGAGGTGACTTGATAGAGGTGTACAAGGTAATAAGAGCTATAGATAGAGTAGATAGCCAGAGACTTTACCCAAAGACAGAAATGGCTGTCATGAGGAATCATAATTTTAAGGTGATTGGAGGAAGGTTTAGGAGAGATGTCAGAGGTAGGTTCTTTACACAGAGAGTGGTGGGTGAGTGGAATGCACTGCCAGCTGTGGTAGTAGAGTCAGAGACATTAGGGACATTTAAGCAACTCCTGGACAAGCAGGTGGCAGTAAATTGAGGGGTGTGTAGGTTAGGTTGATCTTAGATTAAGATAAATGCTTGGCACAACATTGTGGGCCGAAGTGTCTGTACTATGCTGTACTGTTCTATGTTCAATGTTCTATGTTTTGATCACCAGAGGAGACTGTGCTATCAGATCTGAGGTCACCTTCTGGATCAGCACTGTCACCAGAGTGCAAAGAAACAGCTAGCAAGGTCAATGTCCTTCTCCACTCTCCCAATGTAAATGCCATACTCTTCTCTCAGACACAATCTATTGATGCTACTGCATACATCTCCCACCAAGGCTCATGCCCCACCAATCCTACTGATGCCTGCAAAACTTTCCCTCACTATTCAGCCTCCCCCCTCAGCTTGTACACCACAAAGCTTATAGATAGTATAGAAATATGTATATATAATACATATGTAGAGACAATAAATAAGGGGAATGCAATATATCCATTTTACATATTGAATGGTTTAAAGGGAATTGTTAGGCTGATTTATGATTAGCCAGTGGGTATTTCAGCATGGGAATATCACAATATTCCCCCACTCCTGTACGCCTCAACTTTGCAAACGGAACACATGATACATCGCACCTCAGATGCCAATACTGTGAGCTCAAAAGGCGCATGGACCTTTGAACAAGGGAATGGTTGGAGTAGGGATGGTTGGAGTAGGGATAAAGATGAATCTTGGGAAGGAAGTGCATCCTCTGAGAGAAGGACGTTGCTGAGTGAGGGCCATTGATAAGGATTCAGAACTAGAAGAGAAGAGAGTTGTGAGAGGAGAGAAAGTGAACTATACCAAACAATAATTGGGCCTGTTTCTGCCAAAACACTCAGGACAACTTAATGGTCAGGTGCAGAAACTTGAAATTGACATTAATGCTAATGGAGATCAAATTTTGCTTTTAGATCAATTTAAGCAGTTACTCAATTTAAACATGCAAACTTCAATTGTTTCAGGCAAAGTTAAAAATCACACAACACTAGGTTATAGTCCAACAGGTTTAATTGGAAACACTAGCTATCGGAGCGCTGCTCCTTTGTCAGGTGGTTGTGGAGTATAAGATTGTAAGACACAGAATTTATAGCAAAAGTTTACAGTAACTGAAATTATATATTGAAAAAGACTTGGATTGTTTGTGAAGTCTCTCATTTGTTAGAATGACAATGTTGGTTTCAGTTCTTTCATATGTAAATCGAAGAATATTTTTAAAAGTTACATTCTTAAGTGCACTTTAACAATTGGTGTCATGTTGGCCCAGGTCAGGTATTGAAGATGTGAGGTGCCCTGTGTCTGTGCCACAATGGTCAGACTGATTCTCATCTAAAAAAACGGATTTACAGAATCTTACATGGATTCATGTAGTTTTTGAGCAAAGTAAAATGCAATTCTGCAAGTACAGAATCACCCCACTAACTTGTGTGTGTGTGTGTGTGTGTGTGTGTGGTGGAGGGGGGTGGGGGCGATGTTATGGGTGTCTGTGAGAAAGTGTGTTTGTGTGTGTGAGTGTGAGTGTAAAGGGATATAAGTCTGTGAGAGGGTGTGTGTGTGAGTGTGAGAGTGTATGTGTGAGTGTATGAGAGAAGATCTGCATGAGCGTATGTGGAGGAGAGTGTGTCTGTAGGAGAGTGTGTGTATGTAAGAGTTTGCGTAGGAGCGTCTATGTGTGTGTGTGCATGTGTAGGAATGCCTATGTGTGAGTGTCTGTCTGTGTGTGCTTCTATCTGTCTATGTATGTGTATAATGCAATGGGGTCACCTATAGTGTGACATGAACCCAAGGTCCCAGTTGATGCCATCCCCATGGGTACAGAACTTGGCTATCAGCCTCTGCTTGGCCACTTTGCGTTGTTGCCTGTGCTGAAGTCCACCTTGGAGGACGGTCACCCGAAGGTCTGAGGCGGAATGTCCCAGACCGCTGAAGTGATCATTTGAGACAGTCCTCCAGGAAAAGCTCAGTTGATAATCAAATTATTTTTTCTCAGGCAAAGACTCAATGACACTTCTTCGACTATTTGATAATTTGTTCTGGTGGTTTTTAGTAGATATTGAGTCAGTGATTTCACAAAAGGATTAAATGGTACAGGGAAAATATGAACTGCAAACCAGCAATGCACGATTACTAAATTATCTGATGATTACTAATATTCCAAACGTATTCAGAGTGACTTGTTCCTTTTACAGATGCTCTTCAGAAACAGATAGGAACCGAGCAACAACACAGGAAATGGTGTGTAGCCCAGTGTGCATACATATGTGAGGAATACATTTAGTTCCCAAGCTGTTCTTTCCCAATATCTGGAGAATAGCAAATGGTTCCAAGATCTATTCAGTAATATTTTCCTCCTACAGATCCATTACTGAGCAAACTAATCTTCCGTGGCCACTGGGCAATGTGAGATCCTTTCACACAAGCTCATTAATCATCAAACTCTCCATGGTAGGGCTTCATGCTTTATCTTCACACTTCACTGAAATTCAAGAACATCCCCTTCAGACAGAAAATAAATGCACCTGCAAACAGCGTCACTGCCTAAGTGTAAGAGGAAAAGCAATAGGAGGCAACAAAGAGGGCCACAGCTCAGAGAGGTGGTGAGACACAAAAAGGACTCTCATTAAATTAAGGTTTTATTCCCAGCACTCTGATTCCAATGATTTATTCAGTTTAACAGTTTACAACTTCTGCAACTCTGCTAATGCATTAACACTTTATAACGTGCTTCTGTGAAAATATTTCATGCATTACAGGGGGTCCTACCTAAAAAAGATACATTAATGATAACAACCACCACCGCTCAAACAGGCAAAAGAAAAGTGCTCTATTTGGTCCAAATATTGCAAAATTCCTCCCACAAAACTTTCAATGCAATTTAACAATCTGCAATTGCACTGAAAGTAGAAGTGCAGACCAAAGCCAGACTCAGTTTAGTGGTGACTCTCCAAACTGAGTCAGCAATTTGTTTGTGGAACATCATTAGCTAGTTATGGGTCTTTGTTAAGCCTACATTTAAAACATGGGCATAACACATTCAATAGTACCACACTGAAGTTCCTAATCCCTGGAACCTCTCTCATAATTCTATCAGCCTTTAAGTCCTTCCTAAAGTGTGGGTCTCACTAATTCACCTTTCCCTGAGTGGTTGAGTGGCCATTCACTTGATTTTCTTTTGGACAGTCCAACTTGCAATGCCTCCCAGCCCCATTCTGAACAGACATCTTCTTCAGAGCAGAGGAAATTGAGAGGAGACATGATTGAAGTGTATAAGATTATGTGAGGCCTAGATAAGGTAGCCAGGAAGAAACTTTTCCCCATTGGTGGAGGGAACAATCATCAGAGACACAGGTTTAAGATGATGGGTGGAAGGTTTAGAAGAGATGTGAGGCAAAACATTTTTAAACAGAGACTGGTAGGAATCTGGAACTCACTAGCTGTACAGGTGACATAAGGAGAAAGCCTCTTAATATTTAGAAAGTATTTAGATACGCACTTGCAATGTCAAGGAACACAAGGCTGGAAAATGGGACCAGAATAATGATGTGGCTGTTTTTGACCATCACAGACTCAATGGGCTGAAGGGCCTTTTCCTGTGCTGTAGATCTCTATGGTCCTGTGGTGTCAGATGTTCGTACAACAGGTACTTTGAAAATTGAAATGCCACAGCCCTGCCTGAGGGAAAGGTCCATTATTTGTGGGCAGTCACCCTTGATGACAATCATTGAATGATTGATTGAAAATTGACCATTAAGATTCGAGACTGGACAGTTCCAAAGATGCCATCCTATCAGATATTGATCAGTCAGACAAAATAATTTCATAATCAGTGAGTGTCAGTGAAAATCAAACGTATCCAAATCTTTAGGACACCACCCTCAATGTTAATCAATGAACATTGAGCTGCTGTCTACCAGTCTCATTGGCTAATCTTAATGTCTGCCATTTAAAATTGTTTCAGGGCAGTGAGTGTCTGTGTTTAATTTTATGGGCTTGCCAATTCAGATCTGCTCAGTTCAGACCTCAAGCTGATTCTTCAAACATTATTTATTTGAGACTGTAAGGCCATAAGATGGAGAAGGAAAAATAGGCCATTCAGCCCATTCAGTTTGCTCTCTATTCAATGAGACCAGGATTGATCTGAATCACTCAACCCCACTTTCCCGTCTTTTTCCTATACTACCCTTGTATACGTAAAATGACTCAGCCTCAGCAGCCCTCTGCAGTAAGAAATTCCACAGATTCTCTACCTTTTGAGACAAGAAGTTCCTCCTCATCTCTGTCCTAGGTGATAAGGTAGGAGTGGGAAAGATTGCTTTCGATCTGGGAGAGTCTGGGACATGGGCATAATCTCAGAAGCAGGGGCCATCAATTCAAGACAGAGATGAGGATGAATTTCTTCTCTCAGAAGATAGTGAATCTATGGAATTCTTTACTGCAGAAGGCTGTTGAGCCTGGGTTGTTAAGTATATTGTTAATTACTTCGAGGAGAAAGTGAGGTCTGCAGATGCTGGAGATCAGAGCTGAAAATGTGTTGCTGGAAAAGCGCAGCAGGTCAGGCAGCATCCAAGGAGCAGGAGAGTCGACATTTCGGGCATAAGCCCTTCCTGAAGAAGGGCTTATGCCCGAAACATCGACTCTCCTGCTCCTTGGATGCTGCCTGACCTGTTGCGCTTTTCCAGCAACACATTTTCAGCTCTATATTGTTAATTAGTAAGGGAATGAAGAGCTAGATGGAAAAGGCAGAAAAGTAGAGTTGAGGATTATTAAATAAGCTCTCATTGAATGACCCATTCCCCAGAACCCTAAATTTCCCTCAGCCATTCCACCTAACCAACACACCATGGACAATTGAGCATGGCCAATCCACCTAACCTGTGCATCTTTGGACATTGAAAGGAAAACCAGAGCGTTTGGAGGGAACACACGCAGAATGTGCAAACTCCACAGTCACCAGAGGGTGGAATTGAACCCAGGTCCCTGCAGCTGTGAATCAGCAGTGCTAACTGTCGAGCCACCGTGCCACCCCTGAAGGGTTGAAGTCTTAATTACATAAAGCAAAACAGCGTTCAGCAAAACCCAAAAGACATTCAAAATGACATTGTTGTGGTTAGCTGTTAGAGCCATGTTTTGCCTAATGCAAGATACCCTGCCTGAAAGCCTGATATTGCTGAAGACAACATCTTTCCCGAGCTGTTTGCCAGCTTCTGCATTTCCATTCACAGCAACTGAGCAAAATTCTGTAACTTTGTTGAAATGGAGGTTTGCAAACCGCTGTAATCAAGTAGCTTTCTCTGCCGCAGACTATTGGCAGGTTGCTGAACAGCTGGGACCATCTGCTACTTTCAGAGTGTAGGTCAGGAAAAGCACCAACGTGCTAAAGCTATGCTTCAGGGATGAAAGGGTAGTCAATTAAACGTCTGAGCTTTACTTTCTCTTTCTCAGCAATTCTCCATGCAATGCAGCAGTGCTGACGTGGAACATATTTTCTCCATGAGGACAAACACTTTTAGAAACCAGAGGGTCAGGCTAGAGTGTGCAGCATGGAAGTTGAGCTCAGAAATTGCCTTGATTTCTCAGAAGACTGCAAAGCCAGGTGCTTAGAGTTCCTGGGAAACAGAACACCATGTTGTTAGGAATCAACAGTCCTTTCCTATTAGCTTTAGTTTGTTGGCATTGTGGCCATTTATGACACTAGATTTACTTGCTATTGTACCGTTTTTTTAAACAGAATGAAGGCATTGCTGGTTTGGCAGCATTTATTGTCCATCATTAATTATCAAAGGGCAGCTAACAGTCACCCACATTGCTGTGGGTCTGGATCACATGATGGCAGCTTCCTTCCCAAAAGACCTTTAGTGATGCAGTTGAGTTTTTCCAACAATGGATTCATGGTCATCACTAGACTCATAACTCCAGATTACTATGGAATTCAAGTTCCACCATTTGACTGGTAGGATTTGAACTCAGGTCCCCAGAATGTAATCTGGGACTCATTGACAGTACAATGATAATACCACTTGGCTATCGTCTCCCCCATTTGAATAGTCATCAGTAGTCGTAATTTCTAATTGTTTAAACTTAATAAAGTTTTTTGAGTGCAAATGCAATGCCAGTGCTTCTTTTCTTTAATTACATCAGCATGTCTTAACCCTGGAACCATTTTTGTTTGTGATTGCACAGATATTGACTGCCTCAGGGTCTGTCTTTCTGCCTGGTATTTCTAGTCTCTGCCAATGGCTCTACTGCTACCTCATGATAAAAACTCAAGCAACATAGTTAAACATAGTACACCACCAACATAGTTAAACACAACACACCACCAACAAATCCAACAAAAAGTAAGACTCCCAGAAGTGTTATTGAGTGAGACAGGCAGAGGTAGATGAGGCAACTGTAAACGGGATTGTGTGAGTGCTGTAAAACTGATCGATTCATATTTGGATTGGCACTGCAATTTTTTGGGAACAGAATGGGATCGTACAAATTGGACAGATACTATCTGAGCTACTGATGGATAGAGGGATTGGTACATCAGGAAGAAGTACAAGATGGACTGGCATTGGCTCACAGGGAAGTGGTATTGCTGTTGGAGTACTGGTGTTGAGATTTTTTTTTACCAGTACTGGAATATTGTGAATTGCTATTTCTACACTGAGGAGTGGTAGACAGGGAAGTGACACATTGAGCAGAAGTATGCATTTGTTGGAGATTGATATTGCGACATGCTGCAGCTACCTTGGTACATTGATTATATTATGTTTTTGCAGAATCGTTGCATTGGTATTGATTTGATTTATTATTGTCACCGTGAAAAATATTGTTTTGTGTGCTATCTAGACAAGTCATAACTTACATAAATACATCAGGCAACGAGTAACTGTATTGGTTTGTTCGGCATGCTATTTGTATACTGGTTGGTGGTATTCTGGTGAATGTTTTTGGTAGAGTTTAGCATTCTACCTGAAAGTTGGTACTCCCAACATTCCAGCATTCTCTTGGTATTTCACCACAGGGTTAACCCAGCTTTTGTACTCACGTCTCTGAAGTAAGAGATGAACTGCTCAGCATCTGATTTGAGGCTAGATGTGCTGTTACTGAGCCACAACTGGCACTAATGAGATTATAAGGCATCTGATTTTGACAGAAGCAAGTTTCCATCCAGGGCACATTTGGAAGCTAGATATACATAACTAAGATATTTTGGAACAGAGCAAAATAAAGAGGAAGGACCATTTTATTAAAAAAAGGAACAAAGGAGATTGCTGACTAAAGCATCAGATTGGATGGCAGAGACTTCCTGGCCTTTGTGGAGCTCCAGAGTGGTGACTGGAGTTTTACTGGGAAGAATGGACTGAGCTGCCAGAGGAAGTGTTGGAGACGGGTACAATCACAACATTTAAAAGATATTTAGATGGGCACGTGAATAGGAAGGGCCAAATGCTGGCAAATGGGACTAGATTAGGTCGGCATGGATGAGTTGGACCGAAGGGTCTGTTTCCATGTACATCTCTATGGCTCTAAAATGGAGAGAAAATAGCATATTCTATGCCTTTACTGGAGGACATTTTGAGCCAGTGATGAAGTGGTACAATTCTTGCCTTGTGCAGAGGCCATATTAATGCAGGAAGTCTTCCTGTAGCAGTCTGGGGGTGGCCTTAGAGATGGAGATTCATTCCCCAAAGAGAAGATAGAGATATATCCAGCCTGAAGCAATGCTACTCTCCATTATGCCTGACTGACCCCGCTGAGATATTAATTATTTTCATTTGCCTGAAGGCACCACCATTTTAAGAGGCTCTCATACTTGTCTAGTTGTCTCAGAAGTTCCCAGTTGTCTTTGGGGGGAGACTGTTTATGCTTTTATATAAATAGGCCTAGCAGCAAATTGGGTAGCGGCCACCCTGGAGGTGACCATTGGGAAGGTAACTCCCCCTAGACTGCCAAACACAAGCTTAGGATCCCCAATAATCCCCAGTTCCAGACTGCTGAGGCCTACAGGAATATCCAGCCTATTGTCTCTGAATTGTATGACTCTATGAACTGAGGAACAAAACAAGTTGCATGAGAAAAATCAGTAGCTGTTATTGATGAACAAGTAACAAAAAAGAAAATGAGAAAGTATTGAGAAATGAGTGCAATGCCAGGCAAGTGGGCCATAAATGCCAGAGACTGGCGAACTGTATCAAACAATATGTCCTGTTGACCATTTGCAGTTGGCAGTCAATCCTGCTCAACCAGCCTCAAAGAAAGTATACTTATCATTCGGCTATTGGAATTCATTTATTAAATAACCCAGACTGTGCTAAGGGTTATACCAGAAACCAATTTAACATTACCCTTCAGAATTGCATTGTGCTGCATTTGCGTGTGCTGCAAGCTACCAATGTAAGTACTCAGGACTCTACTTATATTGGCAAAAGGGTAGTGTACTCACATGGCTCCTATTTCATAAAGAAAAGGATTCATGAAGACAGCCAGGACCTGCTGCATCCCCATGGCAACATCCTGGCCAATCAGAATCAACCTACTTGGTTTGAGAATTAAGCTTGATGAATATTGCTATTCCAATGATAGCCCCTACTCATGCTGTATGAAACCATGTTGCTCTGTTCCAGTCAGTTTCTTGCTGCCGAGTTCTGTTGTGTGCAAGTTGAAAAACTTTGATATTTTATCTTCTTTTAGCAATATTTAAGAAATAGGAAAGGTGTAGAGAAAGACAACATCAACAATTCAGAGATTTTTGCTTCTCATCAGGCTGAAGTTACCATGAAGGACTTTCCTTCTCAACTTCTCTCCTCACCTGAGGTCTGGTGACCCTCAGGTTAAACCAGCACCAGTCTCTTCTCTCTAATGAGAGAGCAGCCTTATGGTCTGATAGGAAAGTGGTGACTTTACCTTAATCAAGCATGAATAAGTGAGATAGCTATCAGCAAAACCCTTCAACCAGTCAGCACACTTGTTCCTTGCTATCCCTTACACGAGACTGCAATGGGGTTTGTGACATCACACAACATGCACGGACATAAAATGGAAACACAGTGGCAGCATGCAGTAGCATTCGGAACAGCAGGGCTCAGTGAAGCACACTCACCTTCATGTCAGAAGATTGTCTCCTCAATCTGCACTCCATACTCTTGAGTACATGATTGAGTTTGGTTCTTTGGGGCAGCACTGAGGGACCCTGCATCCCTGAATGTGACATCTTTCCTATAAGATTTGACACTAGGTTGCAATCCTGTATGAAAATACATACCCAAAGGAAAGCAGAGCTCTCCTGGGGTCTTCTCTGAAATGTAATCTCCTAACCTACAACGAAACCAAATTTTCTGGTTATTGTCTCATTGCCATTGTGAGTATTTGTGTGTGAATTGGCTGGTATGTTTCTCTAGTTAAGAACAGTGACCATTTCAGAATTATTTAATTGATTTTAAGTGTTTTGGGATATCCTGAGGTTGTGTAAGTTGCTATCTAAATGCAAGTTCTTTCTTGCTTTACCATTCTTAACCTGTGATGCCAAATACAAAATGAAAGGGAGTCGAAGAAATACTGCATCAAATTTTAATAAACTGATGATATTAAAATTAGCTCACGGTGTTATGAGCAACATGGCAGGTCAGCATTTATTACCTATCTCTAATTGCCCTTGAAAGGGTGATGGTGATAGCTACAGTTCATTTTGTGTAGATACAACCACATTGCAGTTAGGGAAGGATTTCTAGGTTTTGACCCTGCACAGCTTAAGCGTGAGTGACAAAGTTCCAAGGCTTAGGGGGCAAGCCTGAAGGTGGTGGTGACCCTCAGACAACTGTCGCTCCTGTTCTTCAAAGTGGAAGAGATTATGAGTTTACAAGATGTTGTTGAAAAAAGCCTGGTCATCTGCTTCTGGACTAGAAGATGACTTTTCTCTTGAGAACATTCCCCCCAATCCCCACTGACTTCAATTTTACCAGCGGTTCCTTGACACCCCACAATGCTGCCTTGATGTCAAAGACAGTTTTTCTCTAATGAATTCAGCTCTTTGTTCAGCAGAGGTTCCAAGGACAGGAGCCAAATGGCTCTGGTAGAATGAAACTGAGCATCTGTGAACAGGTTATTGCTGTGTCAGTGTCACTTGGTACCATTGTCAATGATTCCTTCCACCACTCTCTCACAGTTTGGGAGTAGACTGATGGCTTCAAATGGTTTTAGAAACATTTGCTAATGACCAGTTGGAAGGTGAACTGTCACCTCAGATTCATGGTGACAATGGCAGGAGGAAGGAAGTTACTTTCTCTACAGTAATCAGGCTTGATCAATTGGGAACTCATGCCAATGTGCAAGAAAAGAATTTGGTGACAAGAAACCTGTTAAAGCAGAAGTATTTTGTGGCAACAGTAATTCAGCATCAGCATAAATTAATCATTAATTTAATACCAAACGCATGCACAGGGAGTTTCAGATCAGTAGAATAACATATTTGGTATGGGCTGGAAACATACTGGAAATACACAGCATATCCGTCAGAATTTGAAACAATAGCCCTTGAATTAATACAGAGCCAGAAATAGAGTGGACAGACCTGTAATAAATCATGGAAGAGTCTCACAAGGTCCTTCAGATTCTGTGTCTGGGTGACTGTGCACAGCTATGGCCAATTAGATTAGATCCCCTACAGTGTGGAAACAGGCCCTTCGGCCCAACCAGTCCACACTAACCCTTCAAAGAGTAACCCACCCAGATCCGTTTCCCACTGACTAATGCACCTAACACTATGGGTAATTTAGCACTGCCAATTCACCTGACCTGCACATCTTTGTACTGTAGGAGGAAGCCGGAGCACCTGGAGGAAACCCATGCAGACACAGGGAGAATGTGTAAACTCCACACAGACAGTCGCCTGAGGCTGGAATTGAACCTGGGACCCTGGTGCTGTGAGGCAGCAGTGCTAACCACTGAGCCACCGTGCCGCCCTGAAAGGCCTCTCCTTGCCAGAATGGTACCGATTGCTATTTCACTCACCAATCATGCCTGGAGACTGCACTGTTGGTGACTGGGGCAGACTTTACACAAAAAAAAACTTGTCTGTAACTATCATCCACAAAAAGTCTTGAGGGACAGTTGATTTTGTCCCTGTCTCTGAACCAGAAGGTTTGGGTTCAAGTCCCACTTCAAGGTCGGTGCAATCAACTTTTAAATTCTTTGGTTGTACTCCAGTGATGGGTAGGGTAGGAACAGGAAGATTCCTGGTTGGCGATGTGATGGTAAGAAGTGGGAGCCTCGAACATCACTGCCCACAAGTCCAAGCTACAACATGCAAACAGATGTGTATATTGCCACAGCAGCCCAGATTCCTTGTGTTTTTAAAAAATTATTCATTTGTGGGATTTGGGCATCGCTTGCTGGCCAGCATTGATAGCCCATCCCTATTTGCCCTTGGTCATTAGCTACCTTCTTGAATCGCTGCAGTCCAATTGTTGTGGGTTTACCCACAATGCCAGTATGGAGGGAATTCCAGGATTTTGACCCAATGACTGTGAAGGAACAGCGGTATATTTCCAAGTCAGGGTGGTGGTGGAGGGGAAATTGCAGGTGGTGGTGTTCCCAAGTACCTGTTGACCTTGTCATTCTAGTTGGAAGTGGTTGTGGATTTGAAACGTGCTGTCTAAGGATCTTTGGTGAATTTCTGCAGTCTATCTTGTAGGTGGTACACACTGCTGCTACTGAGCGCTGGTGGTGGAGGGATTGAATGTTTGTAGATGTGATGCCAATCAAACCGGTGTTTTGTCCTGGATGGTATCAAGCTTCATAAATGTTTTTGGAGCTGCCCCTTTCCAGGCAAGTGGGGAGTATTCCATCACACTCCTGACGTGTGCCTTGTAGATGGTGGATAGAATTTGGGTGCCAGGAGGTGAGTTACTCATCACAGTATCCTTAGTCTCTGACCTGCTTTTGTAGCCACTGTGTTTATGTGGTGAGTCCAGTTGAGTTTCTAGTCCATGGTAACCCAAGGATGTTGACAGTGAGGGATTCAGTAGTAATACCGCTGAATGTCAAGGGGCGGTGGTTAGAGTGAATCTTACTGGTGATGGTCATTGTTTGGCATTTGTGTGGCACGAATGTTACTTGCCACCTGTCAGCTCATGCCTGAATATTGCCCAGATCTTGTTGAATTTGAGCACAGACTGTTTCAGTATCTGAGGAGTCGCGAATGATGCTGAACACTGTGTAATCATCGGCAAACATTCCCACTTCTGATCTTAAGACACAGGGAAGGTCATTGATGAAGCAGTTGAAGATTGTTGGGCCTAGGACACTACCCTGAGGAACCCCTGCAGAGATGTCCTGGAGCTGAGATGCCTGACCCTCCACACCCACAACCATCTTCCTTTGTGTCAGGTATGACTGTAACCAGCAGAGTGTTTGAACCCTGATGCCCATTGATTCCAGTTTAGCCAGGGGTCCTTGATGCCATACTCGGTCAAATGCAGTCTTGATGTTAAGAGCCGTCACTCTCACCTCACCTGTGGAATTCAGCTCTTTTTTCCATGTTTGAACCAATGAGGTCAGGAGCTGAGTGACTCTGGTGAAACCCAAACTGAGCGTCACTGAGCAGATTGTTGCTGAGCAGATGCTGTTTGATGGCACTGTTGATGACCCCTTCCATCACTTTACTGATGATGGAGAGTAGACTGATTGGGCAGTAATTGTTGGTGCACTGTTGGCAGGATGACTTGTTGGAATCAGTTTGGTGCCAGCAGCAATTCAGCTGGTGTGGATTTGGCACTGCCCCCTTGCTTTACCTGGGTTGGAGATCAATGCAATTTGGGTTGGACCTGCCTACAGGACGAAACCTTAAAAAGGAGAAATATCCTCGACCTATTGCGTTTGGCAGAAGAAATCACCCCACTTTCATCAGTCGAAGTGTTTGCCAGTTATACATGTGCTCTATTTGCTGCAGTTTGTTGTTTACACTGAGTTGGTCATTAAATTTTATTTGTCTTGTTTGCCCTGTAAAGTAGCTGACATTAAAACAATTGGCCCAAAGCCTGTTACAGGGCATTTTAAAGGAGGAGATAAAGGTGTAGAGGCAGGGAGGGTCTTGGAAAGGATTTCAGAGGTCAGGCATAGTATCCAGTGGTACTATAAAGGATGGTATTGATGAGGAGGGATGACCGTTAGGTTGAAGTATGCGAGATTTCCAATGTCTGTTACTGTTACGCTGTATCGAAAGTGTGATGCTGGAAAAGCACAGCTGGTCAGGCAGCATCCAAAAAGCAGGAGAGTTGACATTTTGGGCATATGCCCTTCATCAGGAAGTCGATTCACCTGGTCCTCGGATGCCGCCTGACCTGCTGTGTTTTACCAACATCACACTCTCGACTCTGGTCTGCAGCATCTGCAGTCCTCACTTTCTCCTCACTGTATGTACACTTTGGAACTGCAAAATGAAGTGGCATTTTGCTTTATATCCTTTCTCCTCCTGTTAATCAGCCAGCCTACCAGTAAAATGGAAAAGTGTATATCAGGACAAGTGCAAGATCCCATATTTAGTGCAGCTGGTTAGGAACCCCACTGACACATCTCCCTGGGCCATCCCAATGTATAGGCAAAAGTGAGGACTGCAGAGTCTAGATTAGAGTGGTGCTGGAAAGGCACAGCAGGTCTGGCAGCATCCAAGGAGCAGGAAAATCGACGTTTCAGGCAAAAGACCCCATCCCAATGTATGTTTAGGGCAGTGTGGATAGTTGACTACGTGTAAACAATCAAAACTTTGCTTATGAGCTGGTCCGCTCCATTTAACCTGACATTCTACCTACACAGGATTAAGATTTCTAACAAGCTGACCAAGAATTTAGTAAGCTCCTTTAAATTTAGCATTCCTGTGAATTTGGTTAGGAATGTCACGTGTTGGAATGAAATATTTCCTGCGGATGGACTGTAATTCCTGCCATCAATTCATCAGAGGCTTAAGTCACCTCAGTATTACTTGTAAAGTTGCCTTAATTAGCATTTACTCTGATGCCTTAATCTTTTACAACATACAATCACATAAATTTCATCATATTTAAAGTGAGATTTATAATAATCTGCTGTCTTTTGACCTCGGAGCTTTCTGTTCTCCATAAAATGGAAGTTGGCATTTGGCATGCTTTAGTTTGAAGTTTACAGTTTAAAGAAATATTATTGAAATGAAGGACTAAATGCTATAAACGTGGAATGTGTCAAGTAATCAATATGACTGCTGTCTTCTCTGTAAGGCTAACACCCTTGAGTATCAGCAGACAGTTTGTCAGTAGTTAGTTGGAAGTTAATCTCAGGAGGTATGTGGCGATGAGTTGGTGAAGGTACCAAAATGTTTAAGCTAATCTGTTTCTTACAAGTCTTTCAAAAATATAGGAATTTAAATATAAACAAATAAAAACTAAAATTGCATTTCATTGACCAAATAGTGGGTAGGAGAAAGATGAAAAATATTTCAAGCATGCAACAATTATTGCAAACATTAATTAATGCAAAAGCAAAGTACTGTTTGTGCTATAAATCTGAAATAAACGTAGACAATGCTGGAAATATTCAGCAGGCCAGGCAGCTACTGTACAGATTGACAAACAAAGCTAAAGGGCTAAATTATGAAATGAAATTTGCTACAGTAAACAATTTGAGGAACGGATGAGCCTGGAGTAGAATCTTGTCCCTGTTCCATGATTCAATGGGATCATGGATGATCTGCGAAATAACTCCATGTATCCCACATACCTAGCTACGACTCTGCAAAAACATGCTGCAGCTATTGAAAGGATATAGAAGAAAATAGCTCAAGTGACTGAAGGGATTGAGGTTTTAAAGTATGAGCAGCCAGCTCTTAAGTTGGCCATATTCTTACTACAAATGAAAAGGGTGACAGATATGATTGCAGTTTTTAAGGATTCTAATAGGTCCAGGTAACATAGACCACGACAGACTGTTTCACCTTGCCTGGAGTAGTAAAACCACAGGACAAGGCTTGAAGGGGGTAAATCAAAAACTAATTTGTGGAAACCTGCTTGGCTGGATGGTAAATGTATGATCCATGCACCCGGGAGGAGATGGTGAAAGCAAGTAGTGTCGGTGCATCCAAATACAAATGGAATTGACTTCCTTTAGAGAGTGACACTTTGGGATGCAGTGTGTGAGTAATTTCAGATGTGGAATATGGTAATGCACTGCCACAAACCAGGGCAGATCAAAAACAACACAGACTGGGCAGGGGGAGGTAAATACAAAAGCAGCTCGTTGACTCAATTTACAAATCATCCCTGATGCAAATTGCGAAACTGAATTCAAAACCTCTTGCAATTTTTAAGATGGCATGAGAAAAGTTATTCCTAATGTTATTAGATTGTTTTAAAACATTAGCTGATTTACTACTACCCTGTTCCCTTACATACTGGAGCCTCCTGTTGATATTTAGCTAAAAAGTTTCACCTTTAGTTCCTGGGTTACACACAGAAAGAAATACCCAGCTGGGAGTTCAGACTGATTTCACTTCCATTAATTTCATTGTTGGCGGGTTCTATTTTCTATCCTCTAACCATATTCACCATCGGTTTACTTCCCCAACCTTCAAACAAATAAAACTTAATGACCATGTGAAAATCTACTGATTTATCCCTCCAGGATAATTAGGGTCACTCCAAGCCAGTACTGCCCACGACTCATGTTCAAATAAAATATCTGGGATTTTCCATTTTACAGCAGAGGTTAATGGAGATTTAATAGAGGATCTCAATAAAGTAAATTGCTTTTATCTTCACGACTTTGTAGAATGTGTTGTCACTGGCGTGGTCAGCATTTCTTCCACATCCCTAATTCTGCAAGGCTAGCTAGACCATTTTAAAGGGCACTTAAAAATCAGCCATATCGTTATGGGTCTCAAGTCACAAGTAGGTCAGACCAAGTTAGAAATGGCAAATTTCCTTCCCTAAATTGAGCTCTGGTATTACTCAGGTTGGAACTTTGTGGTTTCTAGGTAAAAACAAGGACTGCAGATGCTGGAAACCCGATGAAGGGCTTTTGCCCGAAACGTCGATTTTCCTGCTCCTCGGTTGCTGCCTGACCTGCTGTGCTTTTCCAGCACCACTCTGATCTACACATTGTGGTATCTGCCTGCAGTGACAACAGGTGATTAAGAGGTACGGTTATCTGAGGTAGTTTGTTACTGCAAGAATCCTCTGCCTCTACTTTGTCCAGGGATGATCAGTGGTAGAAAATACAGCATTCTTAATCGGTGGAGAATAGGTATTCTTTTCAGTTTTCAGAATGGCTATCGCCCGATAAAAATAAATATCACTATGTCATTTCTCAGGCTAAAATACAAGGACTCTTGGGAACCACAGGCAATGCACCTACTTCCTACGGAGGCTTCTTATTTATTCATTCAGGGGGATGTGAGCTAACTTGGTTAGATCAGCTTTATTGTCCAGACCCAATTGCCATTGAAAAGGTGCTGATGAGCTGCTTTCTTGAACTGCTGCAATGGAGGTAAACCCATAGTGAAGGTGTTATGACCCAGTGTAAAGGGAAGAAATGCTGATACAGGTAGGTCAGGGTGGTAGGTGACTTGGAGGAGAATTTATAGATGGGTCTAACATTCTGCTGCCCTTACCCTTCTAGATGATAGTAGTCATTATTTTCCAAGGCTGAAAATGTGTTGCTGGTTAAAGCACAGCAGGTTAGGCAGCATCCAAGGAACAGGAAATTCGACGTTTCGGGCCAGAGCCCTTCATCAGGAAGGGCTGAGTCCTGATGAAGGGCTCTGGCCCAAAACGTCGAATTTCCTGTTCCTTGGATGCTGCCTAACCTGCTGTGCTTTAACCAGCAACACATTTTCAGCTCTGATCTCCAGCATCTGCAGACCTCACTTTTTACTCGAAGATTATTTTCCAAGGTTCTGTCAAAGGAGCAGGTGACTTTCTACAGTGCACCTTGTAGGTAGTGCTACTGAGTGTCAGTAGTTGAGGGAGTGAATGCTTGTGAATGTGGTGTTGCTTTGACCTAGATGGTAGCAAACTTCTTGAGTGTTGTTGGGCTCATCCAGCCAAGCGGGAAATATTTAAATCAAATTCTTGACTTGTACCTTGTAGATGGCAGACAGGTTTTAGATAGTCAAGCGATGAGTTAATTGCCATAGGGGTCCCAGCTCTCAAAGTATTTCTATGGTTAGTCCAGTTCAGTTTCTCATCAATTGTTATGCCCAGGATGATGATAGTAGAGAATTCAGCAATGGCAATGCCATTGATTGTCAAGGGTGATGGATAGATTCACTTTTGTTGGTGATGTTAATTGCTTGGCATGAATGGTATCTGGCACTTGTCAGCTCAAACCAAGATATTGTCCAGGTCTTGCTGAATTTGAATATGGACTGCTTCAGTCTCTGGAGATGCAAAAGGTTTTGAATATTGTGGAGATGATTCAGGAACATCTCCACTTCTGACCTTATGATGGAGGGTAGGTCATTGATAAAGCAGCTGAAGATAGTTGAGCCTAGGACACCACCCTGAAGAGCTCCAGGAGAGATCTCCTGGACCTGAGATGGCTGACCTCCAACACTCACAATATCTTCCTTTGTGCCAGCTAGGACTCTAACTAGTGGAGAGTTTGCCACCAACTCCTATTAACTAGAACTTCCCTCCTAGGTGCCTCACTTGGTCAAATCCAGTTTTCATGTCAAGGGCTTTCACTGTTATCTCATCTTTGGAATCCATATTCGAACCAAGGCTGTAATGAGATCAGGAGCTGAGTGGCCGTGGCAGAATCCAAACTGGGTGTCAGTGTAGTAGCTGTGTTGGAACAGACTGGCAAGGGATATGGTAAATTCTGGAAGACAAGACTTTAGTACTATTGCCAGAGTGCTACTCCAGCTCATAGCCTTTGCGGATCCCCGTGCCTTCTGCCATTTAACATCATGTGGAGTGAATCAAAGTGACTGAAGACTGGCATCTGTGTGATACTCACGATCTCAGGAGGGGGCCAACTTGACATTTCTGGCTGTGGATTGTCGCAAAGACTTCAGCCTTTTCTCGTGAACAACTCACAAACTGACATCAATGGGTGCGGCTCAATGGAGCAAGGACATTAGCTCCCTCAGATCTGTTACGTTCTACAACTTGAACCAGATTTTTAATGGCAATCAATGATAGTTTATGATGATCATATTACTGTGACTGGTCTTCCATTCCAGAATTATTATTTGAACCCATCTTCCCAGAGCACTAGTTCCCAGTTCAGTGAGATTACTACCATGTCATCTAAATGTGCTGTAGGATTCTAACAGAGTAAATGTAATTCTGACAGCACATACAATGAAGCCACACTTCATCTTGTTACCTAAAGAAGAACAAATTCACAGAAATCAATATTTCTTTCCCAATGGAGTGCATTTGAATTCTATTCAGCATTACTGTAAACCACTTCTGAGAATTTAAACCATTTCTAACCCCGAATCAAGCTTAGAGTGGTGCTGATAAAGCTCAGCAGGTCAGGCAGCATCCAAGGAGCAGGATAATTGATGTTTCAGGCAAAAGCCCTTAATCAGGAATGAGGCCTGATGAAAACATCAATTTTCCTGCTCCTTGGATGCTGCCTGACGTGCTGTGTTTTTCCAGCACCACTCTAAGCTTGACTCTGATCTCCAGCATCTGCAGCCCATTTCTAACCCTAACCCCAACCATATTTCTGAAAATTATCAATTTCTTTCCCTGAAAGTGTACTCTGCAACATGCCCACTCTGTAGACAATCCCACAAAATGTGCTTTATCCCAGAAGAGCTTTCCGAGAGGTTGAAAGGGGAAGACAGAAAACAATAAACAGTGGAAGAAATTCAGTTAAAAAAAGGGATAAAATGAAGGAATTAAGAAGAAGAGGAAGATACAGTGACAATGCAGGGCTTTCTTCAGTTCATCAGAAAGGCAGGAAGCCTATGTGAATGTTGAAGAGCTAATGCAATTGGGTCCCTATTGATTTCTCAGCAGTTCTGTCTGTCTCCCACCAAGTGACTTAAAATCAGCCGGGGCTACATGAAAGAGGGATTGAGAGAGCTAGAGTAATACTTCGCCTACAAGCTCCGAACCCTGTCATTAGGCTCAATAAGGATCGTAGGGTGTGGGAAACAGTCACCCACTGTGCTTTTGTTTTTGGTTAGAGCAGCTAATTCATTGACACAGGGCTGGCAGACATTAGATTAATGATGATGGAGGTCTCTTGAAGACCAACTGGAGACCCTCTAGCCTGGGAACAGCAGCAGGATGCCATTGGAGGGAAGTGAGGAGAGGCCTTTGCAAAATAGCACAGGTTCAAATTTGACATATAAAATGGCCTTTTGCAATGAGGTGATTGTGGTTGGGGTTTGGGGAGGTTAGGCAGGGAGATTTACCCCTCCAGATGTTGGCCTGAGGCTGCTGATGAACCCAGGCAGCAAAGGTCTCAAAAGCTCCTCCCCCCCCCACCCACCAGAACACTGAGCCCACTGGGAGATCACCTCCAGGTAGCTGCACTGCCCCCCTCTGGCTGCACAGAACTAGACACTGATTGAGCAAACTGTAGTCAGCCATCTTTACAGGCCTGTATGCAGGTCAGTGGGCTACCCAGACCGTAACACATTGCGTTTCCTCTCCTGCAATCCTGCCTCCAGCAAAAAAAGTCTCCAGATGCAATGAAGCTGGGAAACTGACATTCTGTTTCGTGGCATAAAATTCCTGTTAGCCCTGCCTCCACGCCATCACAGGTTAATATTCTGTCTCTAGTCAGTGTTCTGTACTCCCCTTCGCAGAAAACGCACACTGCTTTCGTGATTCAGCCTCCACCATCAGCGAAAAGCTGGATGTAATTCCCAGAAAAATCTATTGACACTTGCAGCACGGCAGCTGGCTATAATTACCCAAGGGTACTCATGTACCTCTCCTGCACAGTCAGGATGATAAACACGTCACTGCAGATTGATTCACACTCGTTATAGCCTGATGTAGCCTCAAAATCAACTTGAACAAAACCGACTCCTGCCACCAAAGCAAAGGCTATTTTAATGCAGAGATCCAAAGAGGTTAAAGGTCCAATATTCCTGGGCCAGAACGTAACATACGGCAGTATACATTGTGCTCTAGAGAAGGTGTTTGGGATATTTGACAGCTGAATGTAGAGAATAGATTTTTAATACAGACGTAGGCATAAAATTGGTGATATGTCTGTAGTTGCATAGGGAGTAATGGCTCTATGGTGCAGAGTATTCCATCATCCTCCTGACTTGTGCCTTATAGATGATAGACAGGCTTTGGAGAATCAGGAGGTGTGTTACTCGCTGCAATATTCCTAGCCTCTTGTAGTCACTGTGTTTATATGATGAATCCAGATGAGTTTCTGATGAATGATAACCTGCAGCGTGTTGACTCTGGAGGTTTCAGTAACAGTAATCCCACTAAATGTCAAAAGATGGTGGTTACATTGCCTCTCACTGATCATGGTCATTGTTTGGTATTTGTTTGGTGCGAATGTTACTTGCTACTTGTCAGCCCAAGCCTGATATTCTCCAGAGCTTCTCGCCTTTGAACACCAACTGCTTCAGTATCTGAGGAGTCACAAATGGTGCTGAACATTGTGTAACGTCTCACTTCTGACCTTATGATAGAAGGATGGTCATTGATGAAGTAGCTGAAGATTGTTAGGCTTTGGAAAGTTGGGCCTGAGGAACTCATGCAGCGATGTCCTGGAACTGAGCTGACTGACCTCCAACAGCCACAACCATCTTCCTGCATGCCAGGTATGACTTCAACCTTGCCCCCTGAAACCCATTGATTCCAGTTTTGCTAAGGCTCCTTGATGCCACACTCATTCCAATGTGACCTTGATGTAATGGTCAGCCACTCTCATTTCAGCTCCGGAATTCAGCTTTTTTGTCCATGCTAGAACCAAGGCTGTGATGAGATTAGGAACTGAGTGGCCCTGGCAGAACCCTAACTGGGTGTCACTGAGCAGGTTATTACTGAACAGGTGTTGCTTGATAGCTCTGGTGACGTCCACCATCCATCACTTTCCTGATGATTGAGAGTAGACTGATGGGGCCATAATTGGTTTGTTTGGTTTGTCCTGCTTTTTGCGTGCAGGATATACCTGGGCAATTTTCCACATTGTTGGGTAGATGCCAGTGTTGTAACTATATTGGAAGAGCTTGGCTAGGGAGCGGCAAGTTCTGGAGCACAAGTCTTCAGTACTAATGCCGCAAGTTATCAGGGTCCATTACCTTTGCAGTATCCAGTGCCTCCAACCATTTCTTGAAAGTGCATGGACTGAATCAAATTGGCTGAAGACTGATATTTGTAAGTTTGAGGATTACTGAATGAGTCCAAGATGGATCAACTACTTGGCACCTCCAACTGAAGATTGTGGTGAATGCTTCAGCCTTAGTTGTAATGATTTGTTGGCCTTTCTCATCATTGAGGATGGGATATTTATGGAGCCTCCTCTAGTAAATTGTTTAATTGTCCCAACGACATTAACGACTGGGCGTGGCAAAACTGCAGAGCTTAAATCTGACCCATTGCTTGTGGAATTGCTTAGCTCTGTCTACCACTTGCTGCTGTTCTGTTTGGTAGCTTCATCAAGCCGACACCTCAGTTTCAGGTATACCTGGTTCTTCTCCTGGCATGTCCTCCTGTATTCTCCATTGAACCAGGATTGATCCCCTTGCTCGATGGTCATGGGTGAATGGGGGATATGCCGGGCCATGAGGTTACAGATTGTGTTGGTCTACAATTCTGCTGCTGTCGATGGCTGACAGTGCCTCATGGATGCCCAGTCTTGAGTTGATTGATCTGTTCGAAGTCTGTTCCATTTAGCACAGTGATAGTGCCACACAATAGGATGAAGGTTATTCTCAATGTGAAGGATGGTTATGCTGATCTCATGGACAAATGCATCTGTACCTGACAGATTGCCAAGGATGAAATCATGTATGTCGTCCTTCTTGTTGGTTCCTTTACCACCTGCTGCAGTGCCAGTCTCGCAGTTATATCCTTTAGGGCCCAACCAACTCAATCAATTGTGCTACTGCCCAACCACTCTTAGTGGTGGACCATGACTCCCTTATTCCTGTGAAATATCTACGCCCTAAATAAGAGAAACCTTATTCTCTGCACCATATACCAGAGACAGGAATTTGGATGATGATCCTATTTCGAATTTTTAAAAAATTATCAGCGCATGGGTTTCATTGGCAAGGCCAACATGAATTGCCCGGTCCCTGGTTGCTCTTGAGAAGGTAGAAATGGGCCTTCTTTTACTGCCGTGTCAAGATAAGGCAGGACATCTGCAGGCCCACTCGATGCAAATGTCAGAAAAAGGAGAAGCTTTTTATTTTGTGGGTGGGCCAACTTCCCTGTTTCCCCCAGCCCCCACCCCAACCCACCAGCGTTGTTTCCCTTCACCACCCAAACTGATTCCCTCTCTCTCTTTTCCAAGTTGGAGTCCGCCTCATTCTTTTCCAAGACGTCAAGTTTTGTCATGCCTCCAGTGTAACGCAACCAGAGCCAACAGTCTTGCCCATCCCCAAGGTATCACATGGATTCCACGTTAGGTAGTTGCAGAAGGGAGGAAGATCATCCAAACTCAGGCTTTTCTCAGGATAGCAGCCATTTTCAGCAGCAGCCTCAGAAAACTGGCCAGTGAGAGTTAAAGGAACCTCCAAAAAAAATTGTCCAGTTGATGAAATTCTACATCCAACAAAATGCTAACGTTCATCTGACCTGTTTTCAGTGATGTTAGTTGAACGGTGAATTTTGGCCAGTGCATTGCAATGTATTCCCCGTATTTCATCAAATAGTTCCTCATTATCTTTCATGTCTAACTGAGAGTGTCCATGGGATGTCATCCAACCTGCATCTTCTCCATGATTGTAGCACGGTCTCATTGCTGCTCTGATTGATCAACTTAGATGGTGTGGTCAAGTTTCTGGAGTGAGACTTGAACCCATGACAATTTGACTCTGACACTGAAACTGTGCCACTGAGCCGTAACAGTCCTTGTACTTGGAGGTCAAAGGACGGACTAGCAGTAGCCAAAGCAACGGATAATCACACGCAGCACTTCCTTACCATGACAAAGAATCATTGGTGGAGACAGGGCCCGAAATGTTCCAACATTTGCCAATAGCAACCTGCACTTGTGGACCTTCTGGCGCACTGGGGATGGACATGACTGTAAGTTCTATTTGCATTGTACTGGAGACAAGACAAAACATGAAGCCTTCGGAGGGAATTTCTCAACTTGGTAAAAGCAGAGAGAGACTTGGTTTGGGCGGTGCAGGAACAGAGTATTGGTGGGAGCAGGGTGTGGAGGAGGCAGAGATTTGGTGGTGTGGGTGACCCAGCGACAAGTTATAAACAAAGAAAAGTTTGGGTGATTTTTGGCGTTATTTAACTATTGGACACCTGAGGCAGACAGAACAAGACCAATGGCAGGAACTGTGAATCGAGTAAAATGAATTGAGGGTTGAATGGATTGCAGTGCACATTAATGCAGGGAGGGTCGGTAACTGATTGGCGGTGGAGAAAGGGAGAGAGAAGACCTTGATAGAAAATTACCACTCTTCTTGACACCATGGAGTCTTTCCAGGCTAAAAATAAAGAGAACCCCGACTAATCATTCTGCTCTGCCATTGGTTTGCCTGGTGGATTAGGGGAGTTGATGGCCTCATGGTATTGTCCCCTGACTATTGATTCAGAGACCCAGATAATTTCTGGGGACCTGGGTTCAAATCCTGCCACAGCCGATGCTGGAATCTGAATTCAATAAAAATTTGGGATTAAGAGTCTAATGATGACCTCAAAACTGTTGCCAACGCTCGGAAAAACCCATTTGCTTCATTAAAGTTCTTTCGGGAAGGAAGTCTTACTCAATCTGGCCTACATGTCACTCCAGAACCACAGCAATATAGTTGACTCTCAATTGCCCTCTTGGCAATTAGGATTGGGCAATAAATACTGGTCTGGCCAGTGATGTCCACATTCCATGAATGAATAAAAACTAATTTCCACCAATGACCCTCCTCTCCCCCCCAACAGCCAAGTCTCAGCAAACACCAGGTTGCAATACGCGCTGATGAATTGAGTAAGCTACGTGTTGCACATTTTAGTGAGGTCTTCACAAACCTATCGTGGGCCATAGTGACAGGAGCAAATGGCAGCAGGCAGAAAAGTAGAGGCCTTGAGCCAAGTGGTCAAGTTACTCAGTGTTAACATCTTGTATTCACCACTCCTGTTCACCAAGTGTTAAAATTGGTTATCTCTCTGATGCCCCAAGTTTGGGTGACTTGAGCATTCCCTCACCATTGTAAACAAACAGCCAGCCATATAATCGTTCCAAGCTGCGACCTTGACAGTCACTGACAGAACCGTCGATATGTTTGAGCTGATGTGTCAGAAGTGTGCAGCGTGCTTCCTTTGGTAATCAATGTCAGTGCTGATAAGATCAGAGGAACGAGACGCTGACCCATATGTGTGAGGGTCAGGGGAGAAACCTGTCCACACAGAGTGTCTAAGGTGGAATCTCACCTTTTTTAATGTCAATACTGCTCTCCCTCCTCCTCCTTCAAGAAATACAAGTAGAGAGATATCCCCTGGGAGGGTTTCATAGCAGGAAGATATCGAACTGTTTAACAGCTCTAAGTGTGGAAAGAGTCAATGATAAAAGATCCAGTAATCAAGAAGCAAATCATTCCAAGAATTTCCATGAGCCCAAAGCTGTGCAGAAATTAAATTACTCACCGAATCCAGCAGAAAATGTCAATACCAAGAACCAATAAAAGGAACAATTATCCTTATCAATACCCAATTGATATCGAGGCAGTGATTCTTGAGCATGTTATCAAGAGGTCTGTCCTTTGTTGAGGTTGTGCTGTCCAAGCACTCCATGCCCATTCCCTTTGTTATAAAGCACTGGGAACTTCGGGCTCAGAGGTCGTCACAGGTCATTCTGATAATACAATGACCCTAATGACTGAAGTACAGTAAGTCATTGGATAAGTAACAGAGTCTGCCACTTGGTGAATGCCTACTTGGACTGAAAGCCTACTGGTTTGGGATTTTTCCCCTGGAAGGAGATATAGTAATGTAAGAGCTTAACCATATGTTGATCTTCAAACTTAAACTTTGCCTGACGAAGGTGCAGCACTCTGAAAGCTTGTGATTTCAAATAAACCTGTTGGACTATAACCTGGTGTCATGTGACTTCTGACTTTATTCAACCTTTAAGGATGAACTGCCCCTTGATAGAAGTTGCCTTAAAGGTCACCCCTCAGCAAACCCCACAGCTCTGCAATGATGTTTACTGCAGTGAGGTGATTACACCATGCCTCCCTTGACATGGCCAAGTTGGGAGGTAGAAGCAAGAATAGGCCATTCAGCCTTTGATCCTGCTCCACAACTCAGTTAGACCTTGGTTGATATGTATCTCAACTTCATTGCCCTGTCCTTTTCTTGATATTCTTAGCAAAAAGACCCATTGATTTGAATTGTGAAAGTGTCAAGTCGTCCCAACACCTAGTCTTTGAGAAAGATAATTTGTAATATCAATTGTTCTTTTTCCTTTCCAAGTTCATTGTTGAATTTCCCAACAATAATTTGAAGATCCTGTCTCCTTGTTCTCAATTCCCCACCGGAAGAAATAATTGCAGTGTATTTATGGAATTACTTAATCATAGAGTAATAGAGTTGTACAACATAGAAACAGACCTTTCGTTCCAACTGTGGCACAGTGGCTCAGTGGTTAGCACTGCTGCCTCACAGCGCCCGGGACTTGGGTTCGATCCCAGCCTCGGGTGACTGCCCGTGTAGAATTTGCACATTCTCTCAGTGTCTGCGTGGATTTCCTCCCACAGTCCAAAGATGTGCAGGTTAGGCGAATTGGCTATGCTATAATTGCCCATAGTGTTAGTCAGGGGTAAATGTAGGCAATGGGTCTGAGTGGGTTACTCTTCAGAGGGTAAGTGTGGACTTGTTAGGCGAAATGGCCTGTTTCCATACTGTAGGGAATCAAATCTAATCATACCCCTCTGAACTCTTCCTATTCGTATACCCATCCAGATGCCTTTTAAATGTTGCAATTGTACCAGCCTCCATCACTTCCTCTGGCAGCTCATTCCATACACGTACCACCCTCTGAGTGAAAATGTTGCTCCTTAGGTCCCTCTTAAATCTTTCCCCTCTCACCCTAAACCTATGCCCTCTAGTTCTAGATTCTCCCACTCCAGGGAAAAGACCTTGTCTATTACTCTATCCCATGCCCCTAATTATTTTGTAAACCTCTGTAAAGTCAGCCTGAAGTCTCCGACGCTCCAGGGAAAACAATCCCAGCCTATTCAGCCTCTCCCTGTAGCTGAAACCTTCCAACCCTGACAACATTCTTGTAAGAACAATGACTGCAGATGCTGGAAACCAGGTTCTGGATTAGTGGTGCTAGAAGAGCACAGCAGTTCAGGCAGCATCCAAAGTGCAGCGAAATTGACGTTTCGGGCAAAAGCCCTTCATCAGGAATAAAGGCATAGAGCCTGAAGCGTGGAGAGATAAGCTAGAGGAGGGTGTGGGTGGAGAGAAAGTAGCATTGAGTACAATGGGTGAGTGGGGGAGGGGATGAAGGTGATAGGTCAGGGAGGAGAGGGTGGAGTGGAAAAGTGGAAAAGGAGATAGGCAGGTAGGACAAGTCCAGACAAGTCATGGGGACAGTGCTGAGCTGGAAGTTTGGAACTAGGGTGAGGTGGGGGAAGGGGAAATGAGGAAACTGTTGAAGTCCACATTGATGCCCTGGGGTTGAAGTGTTCCGAGGCGGAAGATGAGGCGTTCTTCCTCCAGGCATTTGGTGGTGAGGGAGCGGCGGTGAAGGAGGTCCAGGACCTCCATGTCCTCGGCAGAGTGGGAGGGGGAGTTGAAATGTTGGGCCACAGGGTGGTGTGGTTATTGGGGCGGGTGTCCCAGAGATGTTCCCTAAAGCACTCTGCTAGGAGGTGCCCAGTCTCCCCAATGTAGAGGAGACCGCATCGGGAGCAACGGATACAATAAATGATATTAGTGGATGTGCAGGTAAAACTTTGATGGATGTACAAGGCAGGGGAAAGTGCCAGGATGGGAGGGTGGGTTGTAGGGGGGCGTGGACCTGACCAGGTAGTCACGGAGGGAACGGTCTTTGCAGAAGGTGGAAAGGGGTGGGAAGGTGGCAGAAATGTCGGCGGATGATTTGGTTTATGCGAAGGTTTGTAGGGTGGAAGGTGAGCACCAGGGGCGTTCTGTCCTTGTTATGGTTGGAGGGATGGGGTCTGAGGGCGGAGGTGCGGAATGTGGACAAGATGCGTTGGAGGGCATCTTTAACCACGTGGGAAGGGAAATTGCGGTCTCTAAAGAAGGAGGCCATCTGGTGTGTTCTGTGGTGGAACTGGTCCTCCTGGGAGCAGATACGGCGGAGGGGGAGGAATTGGGAATACAGGATGGCATTTTTGCAAGAGGTAGGGTGGAAGAGGTGTAATCCAGGTAGCTGTGGGAGTAGGAGCCTTCCACATCCATCAAAATTTTACCTGCACATTCACTAATATCATTTATTGTATCCGTTGTTCCCGATGCAGTCTCCTCGGCATTGGGGAGACTAGACGCCTCCTTGCAGAGAGCTTCAGGGAACATCTCCGGGACACCCGCACCAATCAACCACACCACCCTGTGGCCCAACATTTCAACTCCCCCTCCCACTCTGCCGAGGACATGGAGGTCCTCCTTCACCGCCGCTCCCTCACCACCAGATGCCTGGAGGAAGAACGCCTCATCTTCCGCCTCGGAACACTTCAACCCCAGGGCATCAATGTGGACATCAACAGTTTCCTCATTTCCCCTTCCCCACCTCACCCTAGTTCCAAACTTCCAGCTCAGCACTGTCCCCATGACTTGTCCGGACTTGTCCTACCTGCCTATCTTCTTTTCCGCCTATCCACTCCACCCTCTCCTCCCCGACCTATCACCTTCATCCCCTCCCCCACTCACCTATTGTACCCTATGCCTCTTTCTCCCCACCCCCACCCTCCTCTAGCTTATCTCTCCACGCTTCAGGCTCTCTGCCTTTATTCCTGATGAAGGACTTTTGCCCGAAACGTCGATTTCGCTGCTCCTTAGATTCTGCCTGAACTGCTGTGCTCTTCCAGCATCACTAATCCAGAAACATTCTTGTAAATCTTTTATGAAACCTTTCAAGTTTCACAATATCCTTCCTATAGTAGGGAGACCAGAATTGCACACAATATTCCAAAAGTGGCCTAACTAATGTCCTGTATAGCCACAGCATGACCTCCCAACTCACTTATAGCATTGAAGGAATCCATTTAGCCAGTTGTATCTGTGCTGGCTTGATGCAAGAGCTACTCAATGAATCCCACTCTCCTGCCTTTATTCTTTAAACATGAATATGCTTTCCTGTGAGGGAATGATCAAACTGCCTTTGAAAAGCATGAATGAATCTGCCTCCACCACACTCACTGGCCGTGCATCCAAACTCCAAACAGCTCTCTGTAAAAATAAATGCTTTTCCTCCAAGATCATTTGGTTCTTTGACAAATCACCTTAAACTGTTGCCTTCTGGTTTTCAACCAATGGGACAAATCCACTTGCTCTAGATCCCTCTTGAATTTGAATGCATCTACCAAACCTCCTTTCAATCCTTTCTTTTCTACAGATGACCTACCCAACTTATTCTTGTAATTGAAGTTTCTCAATCCTGCAACCGTTCTTGTAAATCTTGTCTGCGTTCCCTCCAAAGCCTTGTGAGATCTTGTGGTCTAATGGGTTGAATCTTTCAAGGAAAAGGCCCTGAGTTCAAGTCTCATTTCTGGCGTGAATGGCCACAGAAGGTACCATGTTAATGTGACCAAACAGGATGATTGTAAATCCTTCCAACATGTTGATGATCAGTCGTAAGTGTGGTGTCGACTCCTTTTCTGTGTGATGTGAAATGGTGTCGCACAAACCATTATGTACTGTTTGTAATAGGTTCAGCCAGGTGGACTTCATAGAATATGATTGGGGCTCTTAATCTGGTCCAATTCAGAGTCTCCTCAGTTTAGGGGACTGACTCTGTGCTAGCTGGGCCACAGTCAGTGTGTCATTGTTGGTCTCTGCTTTTTTCTGGGGTGGAAACCTGATTCCTGAACTGACTGAATTATTTAGCCAGTTTGCTAACTGGTATTCTTTTAGTGAGGACTGATTTCTAAATTCCTGATGCACATAATGTGTTTCAGGTGTAACTCAGTTCTCATTAGGGGGTTGTTGTTTCACTGGCTGGTTACAGCCTGGGTGTTACTCTTTTCTTTTTTTTTATTTTTGAGAAAAGGACAATGTTGATTTTGTGGCAGGACTTAGCCCTTAGACTATAGTTTTCTTTGTTTTTTGTATGTAGTTTCACTGTTTTGTTTGGTGTTTGGACTGAGCCCTTGTGGGAAAAAAAACATCTTACCAGATGAGCTATTCCTATGGGGAGGCCTAGCCCTGGGACTAGGCCTCTGAAGATTGAATACCTGTGTGTGTGCTGGGAGGTGAGCACTTGTTATATCCTGGAGTTTGGGAGAACACCTTTCCTTCATGAGTGGACTCTGTGTACCAGAAGGGACTCTGTTTTTTCATAATTAACTCCATCATGTGGTTTGTTGGGATTATCACCTGCACTGTCTTGTGTGTCCCTGGGTCTGGCAGGCCTTACTGTGAGCTGGGAGGCTCATGGATCATCCTGAAAGCTGTCACCCCGAGAGCCGGAGGGTGGGTAGGCCACCCCGGTGACGGTCGCCCTGAGAGCCAGAAGGTGGGTAGGCCATTCTGAGAGCTGTCGTCCCGAGAAGGGGTAATCTGGACGGGCTGTCCTAGAGGTGGTCGGAAGGTGTCAGAGTGGCCGAGAGCCAGTAGGTACGTAAGGGCAGGCCGAGATCCAGAAGACGTGTGGGCTGCCCGGCATGCTGTCGTCCCTGGGGAAGGGGACGGGCTGACCAGGGCTGTCCAAGAGGTGGCCGGGAGGTGTGTCAAGGTAGTCCGCGGGCCAGATGGTTCTTCGGGGTGGGTGAGAGCTCAATGGTACGTAGGGGCAGACTGAGAGCCGGAAGGCGGGTAGGCCCTCCTTGGCGCTGTCACCCTGGGCGGGTACTGGGGCGGGCTGATCTAGAGGTGGTTGACAGGTGTGTCAGGGTGGACCGAGAACTGGAAGGGGCATGGGGTGGACCGAGAGCCGGAAGATGCGTAGGGACAGGCTGCCTTAGAGGAGACAGAAGGTGGGAGGGATTGGGGGGCTTGCTGGGTTTCTGGGGGTCTGTATTGTATACAGTGTTATTTTATGTAATTGGACTGTCTTGTATGTACAAATGTCTTTGTTACAGTTTTGTGGTGATTGAAACTAGGATTTGAGGTTTGTCCTCGTTTCTCTGAAAATGGGTTGAACGTTAGGGTTTGGGGCCCGGCTTTGCTGTCCCCCTCCCCTGTAAAATTGCTGTTTCTCTGTAAACAGCTGCAAGTTTTTATTGTTTTGTAAACTGTGAGTTGTTTGATGAAATATAATAAACAGCAGTGCCAGAGGTTCTGTTCACTCAGAGTTGGTTCTGAGGGAGCTGGATCAGCGTGAAGGACTCTCCACATGGCAATAAAGGGTGACTTTGTGACAGGATGTGAGCCTCAATGGAGTTATTTCATATAGTCTCTGGCTTCAGGCTAGAAACCTGTTCTAGGAGAAATAAGTTACTGAAAACAAATGTGAGCATGCACTTTTTTAGCCTGAAGTGTCTCTAGGCACAGGATATTTTCTTAATTTTCATATCCTTCATAAAATACCATGGCTAGAATTGAGTACAGTATTCAGTTAAGTACCAACAGACTATTTATAAATGTCACAATAGTTTCCTTGATTTTTGTACTCTGTGCCTTAATTTATAATATTTAGTATCCTGTGTCTTTTTTTTAACAATTACACAATTTGTCCTGTCACCTTTTAATGATTTGTGCATATATACCCTCACGATCTTCTGCAACGTCTTTAGAATTGTATCCATTATACTGCCTTTTCTCTCCTGCTACCAAAATGTATCACCCCAAACCTCTTTGCATTAAATTTAAGCTGTCACTGTCTAACCATACCACCAGTCTGTCATTTGCCCTCATGGTTTGCAGGAACTTGTTGAAGTCCCTGATAATTTTAAACCCCTCAATCAGCTCCATCTCAATGTTCTATTTGCCAATAGCACCAAATTGGAAATGGGGTGATTGCTAGGAGGTGGAACGTTGCTGGGAGGTGGAACATTGTGCAAGTTGTGCTCTAGCTGATCACCGTACCATCATCCAGGCATTTCTTTAGGTCAATCTAAAATGTGCACTTCCTCTAAATAAATAAACATGTCATTTTAATATCAATGGGTTGATATGGAAATTAGCACTGCTGGGATTATTGCCTGATCTTGTTATCAGGACCACACTGTGATTGGTCTTATTGCTGGAATATGACGAGTGGTATTCCCCAGAGAACTGTTCCGGACCTTAGACTTCCATTCTATTTAATAAGGATGTGGGTTAGGTGTAGAGGATTGTGTATTGATGTTTATGGAAAGCTAACAGAGTATTAACTTTTGATGGGACCATAGGCATAGGAGCTGAAGTAGGCCATTCAGCCCATTTGAGTCAAGATTAGAGTGGTGCTGGAAAAGCAATGAGTCAGGCAGCATCCAAGGAGCAGGAAAATCAACATTTCAGGCAAACGTCCTTCAGCCCATTGCAGCTACTCCACCATTCAGTCAGATCACGGTTCTTTCAACTTTCTGTCCATCCCCCTTGGCCCTCAATTCTCTTACTGATTAAAAATCTATCTATCTCAGCCTTGAATCAATATAACTCAGCCTCAACAGCTCTCTATATGGTAAAGAACTCCAGAGACTCACTGCGTTCTGAGAGAGGAAATTGTTCCTCATCTCAGTCTTAAATGTACAACATATTATCCTAAGATTATGCGCTCTGCTCCTAGACTCTCCTACGAGGGGGAAATAATCTTTCTGCTCCTACCTGGTCAAATCGCTTAAGGATCTTGGATGTTTCGATAAGATCACCTCTCATTCTTCTATTGTTCAACAAATACAAGGTCAATCCATTCAACTGCTCCTCATAAGACAGTCCCTCCATAACTGGTATCAGCTTGTGAACTTTCTCTTGATTGCCTCCAGTGCCTGTATACCTTTCCTTGTATAATGGGCCCAAAACTCTTCTTCATATTCCAGGTGTAGCTGAACTCATGCCTTGTATAGTTTTAATAAGCCATCCCTAATTTCATACACCAAATCCTTTGCAACAAAGGTCAACTTTACATTTGTCTTCCCAATTATGACACAAACCTGGTTGCTAGATTTTTTTTGTGATTCAAGGCGAGAATCCCCAGATCCCTCTGTAATCCAGCTTTCTGCAGTCTTTCTCCATTTAAATAGTTTTCAGCTTCTCTATTCTTTCACCCAATGATTGGACAAAGCTATGGCAGATGGAGTTTAATTGCAGAGAAGTGTGAGGTCATGCATTGCAGATCCAAGGAAGATGAATTGGGATATTTCCTTATGGGAAATCCACACTGTGTAAGAACCAAGAACAGATACTTGGTGAAACTGCTCCTTTAAAAAGGTTTTATTGCCCTTTGTCTTATTTTCAGAGAGATCGTAAAACACACAAACTCCAATAAGTCAAAGTTGAAGTGTTTTAGGGCTGGTTACATTATAGCTAACAGATACCTCCTCGGGCAACAGGCTTACAAGCTTTTTTTTGGAAAAAAACACTTGTACAAAGAAAGGGGAGTGGCCAGTTCTCCCAGCTCAGCTTTTTTATGATTTGGTTCACTTATTAGCAGTACTATTGAAAAAGCTTCCCGACCCCAAAGAGGACAAGCAGGAGGCTGGAAGAACATAGCAAGCCAGGCAGCACCAGGAGATGGAGAAGTCGACGTTTCAGGTGTACGGCTTGCTGTGTACTTCCATCCTCCTGCCTGTCTATTTTGAATTCCAACATCTGCAATTTTCTTTAGTCTTGGACCCCAAAGACACAGGTCCATGCTGATCTCTCTCTGACATCTCTCCTGTAAGAACCTGTGTGTGATTTTACCTTTTGTGCTAAGGGGAGTTTATGGGGATTATTGCAAGTAATGGGAACAGCATCGTTAAGTTGGGATAATCTGTTGGGTTTTCAGATAGGTTATGTTATTCTGTATTCTGTTCTCTTTTGCTTGTGTTTCATTCAGTAATCTTGTAAATAAATTCTGTTTTGTTTAAAACTGTGTGGTTTGACCAGCTGCATCACTCCTGGAATATCCACTTTACACCTGCTTAAAACAATTAACAAAGTTAGGGTCTGGGCTACTTTCCTGAAATATTTTGAGGAGGTCTGACCATTAACAGTACAAATCACACAAAAATTAGAGTACAGCCACAAAAGGTAATCAAAAAAGCAAATGTGATATTTCAAGCCGTCCGAAGCAGAAAGGGAGTTGAATTATGTGTCACAGTTGATTAGAATGTCAGTCAGACACCAAATGGACTGTCACCATCCGTTCTGGGTCTAAGCAGTACCTATGGAACCATGTACTGGTTTTCAACGAAACCACTTATAATCATCATAATCACCACAGGTCAAGTTACAAAAACAATTTTGCATAAACTTGATTTGTATTCTCTTGCATTCAAATCTCAGTTTCAGAATCAGTTCTCAAAGAAAATTCTGTTAAAACAAAATAAAGCTATTTCTGTAAAATTGATATTTAGATTAGATTCCCTACAGCGTGGAAACAGGCCCTTCGGCCCAACGCTGACCCTCCAAAGAGTAACCCACCCAGACCCATTTCCCTCTGACCAACGTACCTAACACTGTGGGCAATTTAGCTTGGCCAATTCACCTGACCTGCATATCTTTAGACTGTGGGAGGAAACCCATGCAGACAGGGGGAGAATGTGTAAGCTCTACACAGACGGTTGCCCGAGGCTGGAATTGAACCTGGGACACTGGTGCTGTGAGGCAGCAATGCTAACCACTGTGCTACCCCTATTTGAATCACACTGGGTCACTGATGTCCTTTGGGAAAGGAAACCTGCCCTCAGCCCATCTGGCCTGTAAGTGAAACCAGTACCACATCAACCTGGCAGACTCGTATAAACAGCTCTCTGAAGTGGCCTGATATCTGACTCAATAGTATTCAGGGCAACTCAGGATGGGCCAGACCTTGCAAGCACCATCCATTTTTAAGATTTAACTGTAAAAATTGAACATAGACGGCAGAATATGTGCGAGCAAGAGCGAGCCAAGTCTATGATTTTGCAGCCACAACTGAACAACTTCAAGATTTTCTTGTCTGTCAACGGAATATTTCATCTTGGCAACAAAAGGAGGCCTGGCAGCTTCTCAGGGGAAATGAGAATTCAAAATATGTGTCGGTTAATGTTTATAGCAGGAGAGAGATAGAGAAAATGCTGGTGGGAGTCTCCTGTCTTTGGCACAAACTTCAGCTGCTTCATGTTCAGACCATGCAGACCAGGTTCTGAGGAAGACCCTCGGGTGTGGCTATGCTCCTGTTCTTTTAGAAACTTGTTTTACCACAAGCCAGGAAAGGTTCTACTCGCCACTTCCCAAAATGCACTGTTGGTATGTGCAGCACATCTCCAACATTCACCCTTATAAAGAAATCTGTTGCAGATTTTCCACTGCTCCCTTCGGAAAGGAGCAGGATCAGGGAATGGCTCCCCCAGAAATCCTGAAGAAAGCTTGTCCTTTCCTATGTGACTCTGTGTCCTCCTGCGCGTGTGTGTAAGTGCCCAGGTAAAACATAAAAACTAGGAGCAGAAGTAGGCCATTTGGCCCTTCAATAGGATCACATTATGTTCCAGCTTTCTCCCCATACCTTTTGATGCCTTTAATATCAAGACATTTAACTGTCTCTTTCTTGAATACATTCAGCAACTTGGCCTCCACCACCTTGTGGGGCAGAGAATTCCACAGCTTCACTAACCTTGCAGTGGAGAAATGTTTCCTCATCTCAGTCCTAAAATGTCTACCCCACATCCTAAGAGTGTGTCCTGTGGTTCTAGACTCCTCAACCTGGAGAAACCATCCAAAGAACTCCGTCTAGTCAGTCTAGCCTGGTAAGGGTTTTTTAGGTATCAGGTCCCTCTACACCTTCTAAATTCAGTGAGAACAGGCCCAGGTAAACAATCTCTCCCTAGAGGACAGTCCTGCCAACCCAGTATCAACCTGGTGAGCCTCTCCTGCATTCTCTTTACTGCAACTATATCCTTTCTTCAGTAGGAGACCAAAATTGCACACAATACTCCAGACATAGTCTCTCCTGTATAACTGCAGTACAACATCCCTATTTCTGAACTCAAATCCATATGCAATGAAGATCAATATATAATTTGCTTTCCTAATTGCTTACCCAAATTGCCTGTCTCCTTTCATTGACCCAGACAAGGACACACAAATCCCTTCATAGACTACATTTCTCAAAATATCACCATTTAAGTAATACTCTTCCTTTCTGTTTTTCACACCAAAGTATATCACTTCACTTTTAGCCCCATTGTACTGCATCTGCCATTTGTTTGACCACTCACTTGACTTGGCTAAATCACTGAGAAACCTCTGTTTTGCCACCTCACAGTCCCACCTACATGCTGGGCTGAGTGTGTTTGTGTGTGTACATCCACATATGTAGATGGGACAGTATGTATGAAAACACTGGTAAGTGTATGGATACACTTATTTTCCTTCTCATGGGATGTGGGCATCACTGGGTCAGCATTTATTGCCCGTCCCTAATTGCCCTTTGAGTAGGTGGTGGTGAGCTGACCGCTGCAGTCCATGTGCTGTAGGGTGATCCACATTGCCCTTAGGGAGGGAATTCCAGGATTTTGGCCCAGCAACAGTTAAGGAATGGTGATATGTTTCCAAGTCAGGATGGTGAGAGCCTTGGAGGGGAACTTGCAGGTTCATGTCTTTCTAGTGGTCATGGGTTTGGAAGGTGCTGTCTAAGGAGCTTTGATGAATTTCCGATCCCCTCCATTTCATTCGGATAATCGAGATTCCTCCGTATTTTATTACATTCCTGTCTTGACATGGCTTTGGAAAGTCAGGAGGTGAGTTACTCACCTCAGTATTCCTCGCTTCTGACCTGCTCTTGGGCCATCGTATTTATATGGTGATTCCAATTAAATTTCTGGTCAATGGTGACCCCCAGAATGGGAATAGTGGGGATTTAGTGATGGTAATACTATTGAAGATCAAAGGGTGGTGACTCGATTATCTGTTATTGGGGATGGTTATTGCCTGGCATCTGTGTATTACAAATGTTACTAGCCACTTGTCAGCCCAAGCCTGGATATTATCCAGACCTTGCTGCATTTGAACATGGACTGATTCAGGATCTGAGGAGTCATAAATGGTGCTGAACATTGTGCAATCATTGGTAAACATCCCCACTTCTGACCTTATGATGAAAGGAAGTCATTGATGAAGCAGCTGAAGATGGTTGGGCTGAGGACATTCCTGTGAGACACCTCTGCAGAGATGCCTTGGAGCTGAGATGACTGACCTCCAACAACCATGACCATCTTCTTATGTGCCAGATATGTCTCCAACAAATGACTCCAATGTTAGTGTGTGAGATTTCGTAATGTGTAGGTGTGAATACTTGTGTACATGGGATTGCATCCTTCAGGGTGTGTGCCTATTTGTTTGTGTTTGTTGTCTTCCATTTCTTTTTTGTTTTATTTCTTTTTAAATACTATTTCTCCGTAATATCTTCCAGTTCTCAGGAAGAGAAATGGAGTACATTCCTACCACCCCTGTAAAGTCTGCTACTTCCTTCCTGTTGATCATATGAATTCTCCTTTGCCAACATAGAGAGCCTCAGTCGATTCTTTGTACTGTTTTGGGTTCCACTATGAATCTACAAAGCCCAATAAAATATTTTACAGATTGCCCCTTGATTGGTTGGTTAACAATGGTTAGTTTCTGGATCTGTTTTTGTTTCAGGGAACTAGCCAAGTTCCTTTTGCTATTGATTTGATTTAATTTACTTATTATTGTCACGTACCTAGGTACAGTGAGAAGTTTTGTTTTGTATGCAGTACAGACAGATCCTACCGTACAAAGTGCATAAGGGTAATAGAACTGAGCAAGGAATACAATGTTACGGCTGCAGAGAACGTGCACAAAGAACGAGGTCAACATTAAATCTGAAAATTGAGAGGTCCATTCAGAACAGTAGAGAAGAAGCTTATCTTGAATTTGTTGGTCCTTGTGTGGAAGCTTTTGTATCTTCTGCCTGATGGAAGAGGTTGGACGAGTCTTTGATAATGTCGGCTCCCTTTCCGGGGCAGTGAGAAGTGTAGATGGAGTCAATGGATGGAAGGTTGGCTTGTGCGATGGACTGGGCTGTGTTCATCACTTGCTGTAGTTTCTCCTGGGTATTTTGAGCATGTTAATGTCAAGATATGAGTGCAGTCTGACAGGAAAGAAGTATTGGCATAACCATTTTCAACTCTCTGTCACTCCCGGTGTTATTTTGCAGCACATCCATTTTCCCACTGGCTACCTTTAATCTCATCTGTGTAGGCTTTAATGTCTGTTAATACGGCCATGTTAGTTGGTCTGCTCGGACAGCGACACTCACACCTGGATCAAGCTTCATTAACGTATGTTGGTACAAACATGTTCTGTAGTTCTCAAATCCCCAATTTGCTTTAGCAGTGCTTAGGATATCTTTCCTAAAGGAGGTGTTTCTACTGCAAAGGTGGACTCTCTTTGTACAAAGAAAGCTTTTGGTTTTTTGCTGCTCTGAATCTGTGGGCTGATTTTTCCTGGAAATTGTGGAAGTATAAATTTTGGTCGGTTCTGTGGAGGGTTTCCCTCTAAGTCCTAGTATGATTTCTCATGCTCTTTTCCTCAATTGCTATGTATCAGACCTCTGTGGCACCCCACTTACTGTATCTCGCCTCTTGCCACTGCCAGGGTCCCCCAGGACTCCTGGTGCCAGTCTCTAAGGCCCAGGCATGTGCCCAGACAGGTAATTGATGACCTTTTGCTATGCACATAGTAAGAGGGGAACCAAAATCAAATGCTTGTCAGAGTTGGCACACAGGTGGCAAGGGGAAAGTGAGGACTGCCGGTGCTGGTGATCAGAGTCAAGGTTAGAGTGGTGCTGGAAAAGCACAGCAGGTCAGGCAGTATCCGAGGAGCAAGAAAATTCCTGATGAAGGGCTCTTGCCTGAAATGTTGATTGTCCTGCTCCTCGGATGCTGCCTGACCTGCTGTGCTTTTCCAACACCACTCTAATCTAGACACAAGAGGCAAGGCTGATGCTTCATTACAAAGAGAAGTCCACTTTCGTAAATGTACTGCTCTTTAAGGATCAAGCCACACAGGTTACCAGTCCTTCATGTCATTCCATTCTGAAACCCTGTTTAAGGGAGTGCTGTCCCTTCCCCACTGCTCAATATAGCCCACCATCTCCTCATTGTTAAGTATGGGACCATCACAAATGGCAAAGCCTTTAAACAGATGAAAACATTCACTTGTATTCAGCAACAGCAAAAGTGAACAATACACAAACAAACAAAAGTTGCATTTGCCTGTGTGAACATGCAGGCAGTGCCAGTCTTTAAAGCATTGACAAATTCCCAGTCAATGATTGATCGCTGCGTCTGGTGGCCATGGATTGGAAGCTGCTCCTGTTTAACCCTGTCTGGCTTGTCGCACCTATCTTTGCTGCCCTCTATCATGATGAAGGTAATGTTTCTCCTGAGCAGAATTATTACCGTCTTCCATGCAACACTGCTGCCATTCTGCCTTCTCTTCAGATTCCAAACCATCCGCTCCCCCACACCAGCCCCCTTGTTACCGGCTGCACTTGTGTGGGCCACAACTATCAGGATTATGGCACCTTCACACAGGCTCAATGGTGCCAAATACTCAAGGAGTATGCATCATACAGGGCTTTGCATCCTCAGGCTCAAGTGCGCTATGTTGTTCTACCTTCTCTCACAAGTTGAGTCAGGTAGACCACCCATTCCTTCCCGTTGTGCACTTTCAAGTTTCAGATAAACCTGTGGGACTATACCCTGGTGTTGTGTGACTTTTAACTTCACCAGTTTCCTCATTTCCCCTCCCCCACCTTACTTCAGTTCCAACCTCCCAGCTCAGCACTGTCCTAATGACCTGTCCTACCTACCAATCTCCCTTCCCACCTATCCATTCCACCCTCCCCTCTGACCAATCACCTCCATCCCCACCCCCATTCACCCACTGTACTCTTTGCTACCTTCTCCCTAGCCCCATCTATCCCATTTATCTCTCCACCCTGGAGGCTCCCTGCCTCCATTCCTGATGAAGGTCTTTTGCCTAAACCGTCAATTTTCCCTCTCCTCGGATGCTGCATGTGTTGTGCTTTTCCAGCACCACTCTGATCTAAACTCTGGTTTCCAGCATCTGCAGTCCTCACTTTTGCCGAGTTGATTTTTAACTTTGTCCACCCCAGTCCAACACCGGCATCTCCAGAAGACAGTGGTGAGATCTCCTTTTCCAGGAGTTCCCATCTACAGCCTGCCCGTATTAGAGAGGCCCCTCAGTATTGGCATCTTCTTCCTCATAGCCCATCCCATCAAACCCCATGGAAGGTGTACTTACACAGGTTCCTCCCCAACCCATCTGGCTTCACCCACCCAGACTGAGATATACGAGATGAACATGCCTGGGGCTCTCATCCGTGTTCCTCACATCCCTTGAAATCAGGGAGTTGCTTACTACTGATGACCCACGTCTTTGTCCTCTGCCCTTCCTCATTACAGCCTTCCAAGCCACAATTTACAGCCTATGCCCTGCCTTCGCAATTGTACTGTGGCTATTCCAGGGCCTGGTGTCCCAGTTCCAATGTCTGGAGTACTCTTTGTATTAGACTGAGGTCTGGTGAGCAGCAGGGCAAGCTGCCTACTTGTGTGATGTGCTGGTTGACACAGCAAGACAAGAATCTTGTGAATATGCAAGTAGATGCTAAATGAACACAAAAAATAAAGACAACTCAACAAAGGCTAGATTACGACACGATTTAGTGGTTTACTCAAAGTGAGCTGATTTTTCAGAATTATTGGAATCTACAACAATTGCATGAGATGATAGATTTACCCAAAGATCACAGGTACTTGTAAAGGGTAAGAGAAATTTGCAATAATTCACAGGTAAAATCCCCAATATACGTCTTTCCACTGCTGACGTAGGATCATTGATTGAGCTGGACACGATATCATTGACCACTCCGTCTCTGAGCTGTACTGAGCTTCTGATAGTGGAATCTTGGAATATGGTTTTAAAAGTTTCAGCAATAGTGTTATCTTCCATTAACTCAACCAAGAGGTAGAAATTGGTTTGTCTTTGTCTTTTATGGCCATTTTGAAGGTCGGCTATGATTACTTCAGCTTCAGAGTGGAGTGCTGTTGTTCAAGTGTATTGAAGGTCCAAAATGAGCCATGGAGTCTCAGAGTCATAGAGACACAGGCAGGAGGCTGGGAGAACACAGCCAGCCAGGCAGCATCAGGAGATCGAAGCTTGCTATGTTCTCCCAGCCTCCTGCCTGTCCCTCCTGATGCTGCCTGGCTGACTGTATTCTCCCAGCCTCCTGCCTGTCCCTCCTGATGCTGCCTGGCTGGCTGTGTTCTCCCAGCCTTCTGCCTGTCCCTCCTGACACTGCCTGGCTTACTGTGTTCTCCCAGCCTTCTGCCTGTCCCTCCTGACACTGCCTGGCTGACTGTATTCTCCCAGCCTCCTGCCTGTCCCTCCTGATGCTGCCTGGCTGGCTATGTTCTCCCAGCCTCCTGCCTGTCCCTCCTGATGCTGCCTGGCTGACTGTATTCTCCCAGCCTCCTGCCTGTCCCTCCTGATGCTGCCTGGCTGGCTGTGTTCTCCCAGCCTTCTGCCTGTCCCTCCTGACACTGCCTGGCTTACTGTGTTCTCCCAGCCTTCTGCCTGTCCCTCCTGACACTGCCTGGCTGACTGTATTCTCCCAGCCTCCTGCCTGTCCCTCCTGATGCTGCCTGGCTGGCTGTGTTCTCCCAGCCTCCTGCCTGTTCCTCCTGATGCTGCCTGGCTGACTGTATTCTCCCAGCCTCCTGCCTGTCCCTCCTGATGCTGCCTGGCTGGCTGTGTTCTCCCAGCCTCCTGCCTGTCTACGTTGGATTCCAGCATCTACTGGATTTTTTTTTGTCTCTTATGGAGTTTTAGAGAGTTAATTACAGAGCTTAAGACCTCAACAACTGAAGGCATGGATGCCAATAATTGGCAAAGAATACCAAGGATGTACTGGCTGCTACAACTGGAGGAACTCCCAAGATTTTGAGGCTGGAAGTGGTGGCGAAGGTTTTAGACACAGGGAGGAACTCAGAGATTGGAAGAATTTGAGCACAAGTTTAAAAAAATGTTATAAATTCGTGGCGCCATTGGACTGGCTGCTAGTGTTGATCATTCAGCATAGTGCGGGAGGGTGAACAATTCTTTCAACATTGCTTCCTTTTAGCATTAACGTTATGACAGGTGTCTAAAAGAAAGATGTGGGAATAGAGAGGATCTGTGGAATTGTGACTACAGCTCATGGGATTATGAACATCAGCATGGATTGATTGAGCTGACTGCGCTATCCCTATATTGTGTCATTTCTATGTAACATTGGGTTTTAATGTTGTCAATCAATTTCCTATTTTGAAGTTGAACCCTGGAATTTTGCGGGTAAAAAATGAGGTCTGCAGATGCTGGAGATCACAGTTGAAAATGTGTTGCTGGTTAAAGCACAGCAGGTCAGGCAGCATCCAAGGAACAGGAAATTCGACATTTCGGGCATAAGCCTGATGAAGGGCTTATGCCCGAAACGTCGAATTTCCTATTCCTTGGATGCTGCCTGACCTGCTGTGCTTTCACCAGCAACACATTTTCCCCTGGAATTTTGCGTCAGCTCTCTCAACTTGAACCGTGTGCATACACATTGCCACCAGGGGGAGCTCTATGCCCACTATCCACATGTTTTACAAAAATGTAAAGAACTGAGGATGCTGCAAATCAGAAACAAAAACACAATTATTTTAGTTCTGATGAAAGATCACTGGCCTTGAAACATTAACCCTGATTTCTCTCCACAGGTGCTACCAGACCTGCTGAATTTTTCTGTTTTTGTCCATGCTTTACTTCTGAGGAATCTAAAAGTGGATGAAAAAGGATTTCACCTTTGGCTAATTCACCTAAAAGTGAAGTCTTCCCTGTTGATTTTGAACAATTAGGGCAAGTGAGGGAGGGAATGATTGCTGTAAGGATTTCACTGTCTCTGAATGGTGCTGAACACTGTGCTACTCTACTAGGTGAACCCAGTCTCATGGAGTTTATTCTAATGCATTCGCTCACACCATGGTGAGTGATCTGTTCCGTGATACTGCTTCTGTGCTTTACCAGATAATAAAGTGAAAAGTGCTGTTCGAAGTATTCAGCAAGGCTGGTAACAACTGTGGAGACAGAAACAGAGTCAATGTTTTAAGTTAAATATTGCTGCTCTCAGTTCTTCCAGTTCTGAAAACGTGCAATACCTGATTTGGAAAATTGACTCTGTCTCTGTCTGCTCTCAGGCCTGTTGGTTATTTCCAGCATTTTTTAACTTTTACTTTAGAGGTTTCTGGCATCTGCAATATTCTGCAGGTTTTAGATTAGATTACATTCCCTACAGTGTGGAAACAGGCCCTTCAGCCCAAGAAGTCCACATTGACCCTCCGAAGAGCAACCCACCCAGACCCATTTCCCACTGTCTAATGCAGCTCACACTTTGGGCAACTCAGCATGGCCAATTCACCAGACCTGAAAATCTTTGGACTCTGGGAGGAAACCGGAGCACCCAGAGGAAACCCACGCAGACACAGGGGGAATGTGCAAACTCCACACAGACAGTCGCCCAAGGCTGGAATCAAACCTGGGAGCCTGGTGCTATGAGGCAGCAGTGCTAACCACTGAGCCACCGTGCCACCCCTTAAAGAATGCTGGTGTTGGTTAAGATGCTGGCAATGCATTTATAGTGAAATTCTTTGACAGAAAAATTTAAGAAGCATCTGGAAGAGTTCTAAAAATGCCAGGGCATAGTCTTCTGGATGGATACATGAATAGGAAGGGTTCAGAGGCATATGGGCCTAATGCTGGCAAATGGGACTAGATTAATTTAGGGTCGGCATGAATGACATGGATTGAAGGATCTGTTTCCATCCCTATGAGTCTCTGACCATGTACAGATAAATGGGATTAGAGTGGTTTGGTGTTTTTTGGTCAGCGTAGACATAGTGGGCTGAAGGGCCTGTTTCTATACTTTGTGACTCTATGACTATATTTCTCAATTTTCTTTTTCCTCAGGTGAGGGAGTCAAAACTAGAGGGCAAAGGTTTACAGTGAGAGGGGAAAGGTTAAAAAGGTCCTTAGGGATAATCCTTTCACACAGGCAGTGGTGTTTATATGGAATGAGCTGCCGGAGAAAGTGTGGAGATGGGTACAATTACAACATTTAAAAGGCATCTGGATGGGTACATGAACAGGAAGGGTTTAGAGGGATATGGGCCGGGTGCTGGCAAATGGAACTAGGTCAGACTGGGATGTCTGGTCAGTGCGGACAAATTGGACCAAAGGGTCTGTTTCCGTGCTGTATGACTCTGTGATTCTACAACTAAATCAACCGAAATAACTATTGCATGTCCTACGTATTGAACATCCAGGAAAAAAATGCTACAGAAGAATACTTGTAACTGTAGAATAATATAAATGTTCTCCTTTTGATTGTTAATAAATGCACTGAAAAGCTGACCATATGACTTATGCTAAATGGAATGTACTGCTCAGGCTAAGAAATCTAAACAAGTGTCACGAAAGTAGAGGGAACATTGGCTTCATACAATGGTAGAGTTTAGTCAATGCAGTGACTCTGTGTCCTGCACTGACTATTGTCCACCAGTAGATGGAGACAAGATTAGCGTGGCACTGGAAAAGCACAGCACATCAGGCAGCATCCGAGGAGCAGGAAAATCAACACTTGCGGAGTGGACTCGATGGGCCAAATGGCCTTACTTCCACTCCTACGTCTTATTTCGGACCTTCATCAGGAATGAGGCAGTGAGCCTCTGGGGTGGAGAGATAAATGGAAGAGGGGTGGGTTGAGCGAAAGTAGCTAAGAGTGCAATAGGTGGATGGAGGTGGGGATGAAGGTGATAGGTCAGAGAGGAGGGTAGAGTGGATAGGTGGAAAGGAAGATGGGCAAGTAGGGCAGGTCATAAGGATGGTGCTGAGATGGCAGGTTGGAACTGGGGTAAGGTGGGGGGGGGGAAATGAGGAAACTGGTGAAGTCCACATTGATGCCCTGGGGTTGAAGTGTTCCGAGGTGAAAGATAAGGTGTTCTTCCTCCAGGCGTCGGGTGGTGAGGGAACGGCGATGGAGGAGGCCCAGGATCTGGATGTCTTCGGCAGAGTGGGAGGGGGTGATGAAATGTTGAGCCACAGGACGGTGGGGTTGATTGGTGTGGGTGTCCCAGAGATGTTCTCCAGATTACATTCAGACCAGCACAGTTTGGATCCGAACAGGACAACCAATACAGACTACAGATTCAAAAACACCAGCAACGGTTCTCCTTCAGGATCCTCCACTCCACGTCGCAGCAATGCACCGGCACCTAACCTCTCTACCGTGAGCTATGCCTCAACTGAGGGCCACATTCTCTCAGAACTGCAAAGGACCCCTTCTGTACTATATCCTATGAAGAATTCATACTCTCAACAAACAGTATTTCAACACCATCTCAACCATCAAAAACTGTAAGTACAACAAACTTCTATATACCCACCTCCATAACCAGCACCCCTCAAACATTCCAGAAGGTTCCCCTGGCCTCTGGAACTGCTAGGACGCCATTAGCCACCAGGCCAGTACAGCCACCATCCCCATGACGATTGATGATGTCACTTCCGCCCCTAACGATTTCACATGTACCATGTGTGACATCACTTCCACCCCTCACGTCATCGCTGACTTCACACGTTCAGCGACTTCTGCCCCCACTGCTGCTGCTGTCGCCACCACTTCTGCCCCCACCAATGCCATTCATCTGCATACAGCTGACACGCCCCCCCCCCACACAGACCCCACTGTCACTATCCCCGCCCCCCTCAGAACCCTGAGGGGAACATTACCCCTGCTCGTGACCACCCCATTCCCCACCACGCCGTCCACTCCAGTTACAGGCTCCATCCCCACTCTCAGGTCCTAGCTCCCAGCCCAGCTGAGTTTTCACCATCCACCCAGATCTCCCCCTCACTGAGGGCGAATGATCAGTCCTCAGCAAAGGCCTTACCTTTATTCCTCTCCGTCCATGCATCAACGAATTTAATACACGTCGTGACGTCGAACACTTCTTCCGCCACCTCCGCCCCGGCCTCTGAGCTTACTTTTTCAATCAGGACTCCCACCCATCTTCTGAGGACCCCTTCACCCCCCTCCAACAAACTCCATCCACCTGGACACTCCGTGTTGGCCTAGAACCCGCCCTCGACCTCTTCATTTCCAACTGCCACCGAGGCATTAACCGCCTCAACCTGTCTACCCCCTCCTCCACTCCAACCTCTCACCCTCACAACGTGCAGCCCTCCAATCCCTCTGCTCCTATGCCACCCTCACCATCAAACCAGCGGATAAAGGGGGTTTCATGGTAGTTTGGCGCACTGACCTCTACACCATTGAAGCCAGACGCTAAATCAAAGACACCTCTTCCTACCACCCCCTCGACCATGTCCTCACCGCCCCCCTTCACCAAACCATCATCTCCCAGACCATATACAACCTCATCACCTCAGGAGATCTCCCACCCACAGCTTCCAACCTTGTAATCCGGGAATCCCACACCGCCCGATTCTACCTTCTTCCCAAGATCCACAAGCCTGACCACCCTGGCTGACCCATTCTCTCAGCCTGCTCCTGCCCCACCAAACTCATCTCCACCTCCCTCGATACTGTCCTATTCCCCCCTAGTGCAGGAACTCCCCACATATGTTTGACACACCGACCCACTCCCTCCACCTCCTCCAAGACTTATCTTCACCATGGACACCCAATCCCTCTACACCTTCATCCACCATGACCAGGGCCTCCAAGCCCTCCCTTTCATCCTCTCCCGATGTCCCCAACAGTACCCTTTCACTGACACTCTCATTCTTTTGGCTGAACTGGTCCTCACCCTTAACAATTTCTCCTTCGAATCCTCCCACTTCCTCCAGACGAAAGGCTTGGCATGGTCACCCGTATGAGGCCCAGCTATGCCTGTCTCTTTGTCGGCTACGTAGAACAGTCCATCTTCTGTAGTTACACCGACACCACTCCCCACCTCTTCCTCCGTTACATTGATGACTGCATTGGCGCCACCTCGTGCTCCCGCGAGGAGGTTGAGCAATTCATCAACTTCACCAACACACTCCACCCCAACCTTAAATTCACCTGGAACATCTCTGACATGTCCCGCCCCTTCCTGGACCTCTCCATCTCCATTAATGACGACCGACTTAACACTGACATTTTTTACAAACCCATCGACTCCCACAGCTACCTGGATTACACCTCTTCCCACCCTACCTCCTACAAAAATGCTATCCCGTATTCCCAATTCCTTCACCTCCGCCGTATCTGCTCCCAGGAGGACCAGTTCTACCACAGAACACACCAGATGGCCTCCTTCTTTAGAGACCGCAATTTCCCTTCCCACATGGTTAAAGATGCTCTACAATGCACCTCAGCCACATCCTGCACCTCTGCCCTCAAACCCCACCCCTCCAACTGTAACAAGGACAGAACGCCCCGGTGCTCACCTTCCACCCTTCCAACCTTTGCATAAATCGCATCATCCGATGGAGGTGGGGGAAATGTCAAACGGACCCCACCACCAGGGACATATTTCCCTCCCCACTCCTATCCACTTTCCACAAAGACCGTTCCCTCTGTGACTACCTGCTCAGGTCCACGCTCCCCCAACAACCCACCCTCCCGTCCTGGCACCTTCCCCTGCCACCGCAGGAACTGTAAAACCTGTGCCCACACCTCCTCCCTCACCTCTATCCAAGGCCCTAAAGGAGCCTTCCACATCCATCAAAGTTTTACCTGCACATCCACTAATATCATTTAGTGTACCCGTTGCTCCCGATGCGGTCTCCTCTACTTTGGGGAGACTGGTCACCTTCTCGCAGAGTGCTTTAGGGAACATCTCCGAGATATCCGCACCAATCAACCCCACCGCCCCGTGGCCCAACATTTCAACTCCCCCTCCCACTCTGCCAAGGATATGCAGGTCCTGGGCCTCCTCTATCACCGCTCCCTCACCACCTGATGCCTGGAGGAAGAACTCCTCATCTTCCGCCTCGGAACACTTCAACCCCAGGGCATCGATATGGACTTCACCAATTTCCTCATTCTCCCTTCCCCCACCTTACCTCAATTCCAACCTTCCAGCTCAGCACTGTCCCCATGACCTGTCCTACCTCCCAATCTTCCTTCCTTCACTCCACCCTCCTCTCTGACCTATCACCTTTACCCCCACCTCCATCCACCTATTGCACTCTTAGCTATATTCTCCACAGCCCACCCCCCGGAGGCTCCCAGCCTCATTCCGGATGAAGGGGTTTTGCCCGAAATGTTGATTTTCCTGCTCCTTGGGTGCTGCCTGACCTGCTGTCCTTTTCCAGCACTACTCTGATCTTGATTCTGATCTCCAGTATCTGCAGTACCCACTTTTACCAGTAGATGGAGCTTAGCCAATCAAATATATAGGTAAGTATATTTTTCAAAAATAATTTAAAACTATTCTACAAGGGGTGTATTTTGTTTACATTTAGTCATATATTATTTGCATGCTACTTTCAGCCAAGAATGCTATACATGTGTTGTACAGTATTTCAACATTTTTTCCAAGCAAAACATGTCAGAATGAACCTAATTCTAACTTTTACGTTGATTCCGATAGGAAACTATGATTCACACAAATTCTTGCTTTTCAGGAATGCAGCCACAATTTTAAGTGGGGACTTGCTGTGCATTAACAGTGATGCAGAATTTTAGGTAATTCCTTTATGGCAGGCAATTAGTTGTGCCTATTATTTTGAATTATTGTTTGTTACATGATAAAATTGAAAATTTTGTTCTGCTTACGTGATTTAAGCATAAAATAACCATCAATGACTCCAGAATTTCACCAAGGCATTTCTAAAGATAACTTAAATGTGTATTTAGGAAATTTGACCTCAGCACACAATTCATTTTGCTATGACTTAAAACTGAATATTTAATGTTTACTGAGAATGTAAGTGAGAAGATAAGTTGTAGCTAAGAAGTTAAACATTAACTTCTATGAAGTTAGAAGTCACACAACACCAGGTTCTAGTCCAACAGGTTCATTTGGAAGTACTAGCTTTTGGAGCGCTGCTTGTTTGTCTGGTATCTAGTGGGGCAGGATCGTAGCACACAGAATTTATAGTAGAAGTTCTAAGTGTCATACAACTGATGTGATGTATTGAACAAATCTAGATTGCTGTTAAGTCTTTAATCACTTAGAATGGGGATGCAGGTTTCAACTCATTAATATATAAATCCCAGAACTTCTTGCAAGTCACAGTCCTGAGATAACTTAAGGTTTTATTAAAAAAAGGTGACATCTCAGCTCAGACAAAGCATTAAAGGTGTGAGGTTAGTGACTGTTCATATCCCAATCTTGAGTCAGACTGGTTCTACTTCCAAAGTATGAATTTATAAAATGTCACATTAACTGACTGCCTACAGACTTTGTGCTTTCTAAGTAAAATAGAATGCAAATGCAAATTCAACCCATATGTGTGTCTGCGTGTGGGAGAGAGGGAGAGAGTGTGTGGATTTATGTTTGTGCATGTGACAGCAGGTGTGTGTGTGTGTGAATACTTGATACAGTGTGTGCGTATGTGTGATGGAGCAGATGCCTGTGGGAGGGTGTGCGCATGAGTGTGGGTGTGGATGTGTGTGTGTTTCTGAGGGATGGTATGTGTGGTTGTGTGTAAGTGTGTGTGTATATATGTGCTTGTGTGTGTGTGAGAGACTGTGTAGTGTGGTGGGTCACCTATAGTGGGGTCACATGAACCCAAGATCTTGGTTGAGGCCATCCTCATGGGTACGGAACTTGGCTATCAGCCTCTGCGTTGTTACATATCCTGAAGTCTGCTAAATTTTTAACTTTATCCTTCTCGGTTCAACACCAGCACCTCCACATCATCAACCTCGATAGCATTCAAATAGAAAATAGTCTTATCTGTTGACACGTGAAACACAACAATTTCACAAAATGCAGCGAGGGTGGTTGTTAACGCATCCTACAAGGATCCTTTTCAGTCCTGTTGTATTATCACCTTCGAAGGGATTTCTCTTTAAGAGACTCAGCAAACAAATGAGCCAGTGCTGAAATGTTGTCACAAGCTGTCCACCCTGTAGTAATCTCCAGAAATTACTTGAAACTGTATTAATAAACACAGCAGAGGATCTTAAAGTAAACTGTATCCATTAGCTCATTTGTCTTCCCATCAAATAACATATAAATATTACAATGACACTCCGTAGGGCCTTACCATTAAGTGTAGAAGTCCTGCTAAGATTTGCTTTCAAAAATGCAGCACCTCGCATTTAACTGAATTAAACTCCATCTGCCACTTCTCAGCCCATTGGCCCATCTGGTCAAGATCTTGTTGTAATCTGAGGTAACCCTCTTTGCTGTCCACTGCACCTCCAATTTTGGTGACATCTGCAAACTTACTAACTGTGTTTCTTATGCTCGCATCCAAATCGTTTATGTAAGTGACAAAAAGTAGAGGGCCCAGCACCGATCCTCGGGTACCCCGCAGCAAACCATGTCTCACAAAGTTGATTGAGCTTTTTGAAGAAGTAACAAAGAGGATTGATGAGGGCAGAGCGGTAGATGTGATCTATATGGACTTCAGTAAGGCATTCGAAAAGGTTTCCCATGGGAGATTGATTAGCAAGGTTAGATCTCACAGAATACAGTGAGAACTAGCCATTTGGATACAGAACTGGCTCAAAGGTAGAAGACAGAGGGCGGTGGTGGAGGGTTGTTTTTCAGACTGGAGGCCTGTGAACTGTGGAGTGCTACAAGGATCGGTGCTGAGTCCTCTACTTTTTGCCATTTACATAAATGATTTGGATGCGAGCATAAGAGGTACAGTTAGTAAGTTTGCAGATGACACCAAAATTGGAGGTGTAGTGGATAGCAAAGACTGTTACCTCAGATTATAACAGGATCTTGACCAGATGGGCCATTGGGCTAAGAAGTGGCAGATGGAGTTTAATTCAGATAAATGTGAGGTGCTGCATTTTGGGAAAGCAAACCTTAGCAGGACTTATACACTTAATGATAAGGTCCTAGGGAGTGTTGCTGAACAAACAGACCTTGGAGTGCAGGTTCATAGCTCCTTGAAAGTGGAGTCACAGGTAGATAGGATATTGAAGAAGGTGTTTGGTATGCTTTCCTTTATTTGTCAGAGTATTGAGTACAGGAGTTGGGAGGTCATGTTGCAGCTGTACAGGACATTGGTTAGGCCACTGTTGGGACATTGCATGTAATTCTGGTCTCCTTCTTGTCGGAAGGATGTTGTGAAACTTAAAAGGGTTCTGAAAAGATTTACAAGGAAGTTGCCAGGGTTGGAGGATTTGAGCAATGGGGAGAGGCTGAACAGGCTGGGGCTGTTTTCCCTGGAGCGTCGGAGGCTGAGAGGTGACCTTTATAGAGGTTTACAAAATTATGAGGGGCATGGATAGGGTAAATAGGCAAAGTCTTTTCCCTGGGGTTGGGGAGTCCAGAACTAGAGGGCATAGATTTAGGGTGAGAGGGGAAAGATATAAAAGAGACCTAAGGGGTAACTTTTTCATACAGAGTGTGGTACTTGTATGGAATGAACTGCCAGAGGAAGTGGTGGAGGCTGGTACGATTGCAACATTTAAGAGGCATTTGGATGGGTGTATGAATAGGAAGGGTTTGGGGTGATATGGGCTGAGTGCTGGCAGGTGGGACTAGATTGGGTTGGGATACCTGGTTGGCATGGATGGGTTGGACCGAATGGTCTGTTTCCATGCTGTACATCTCTATGACTCTGTGACTCCAATAGTTGTTATTCTATAATCTTACTTTGATGTCCTCATAACACTGTTTAAGGTAAAGAATTAATATTTATTATAATACTCTCACATCAGGATATTCCCAAAGCACTTTACAAATAAGAGTGCACAATAACATATTGGGGAAATATAATTAGTTTCCCACAGTATCAATGGCATAATAAATAATTTTTTTTAGATGATGTTGGTTGATGGATAAGTTTTGTCCTGGATACTGGCGAAACACCTTGACTTATGTTTGAATAACAATATTGGGTTTTATGACAAGTAGAGAAAAAGTACAAGGGTAACTAAATGGACTAAAGACTGATAATTCTCCTCGCTCTTATTAAAAAGGACATTAAAAGAAGTAATTGCAGAGACAATGGATGCACTGATAGTAATCTTCTTCCAAAAGGCTTAGATTTGGGAAAAGTCTTCAAGAATTATATAACTGTCAATGTTGCACCTTTTTTCAAAAAGGGAGAGCAAAAACAATACTAGTTAGCGTAACATTTGTGATTGAGAAAATGTTGGAGTCTATTATAAAGGATGGGACGCCAGAGCATTTTGAAACACATAATACAATCCAGCAGAGTCAACATGGCTTCATGAAGGGGAAATCATGCCGAGAAAATTTAACATCATTCTTGGAGGAGGTAACAAGCAGCACCAATAAAAGGAAGCCAGCAGGTATAATATATTGATTTTTCAGAAGGTATTTGATAAGGTACCACACATAAGATACTTAATAAGCTAAGAGCCCTTGGAACTCAGAGTAATATAGCAGCATGGGTAGAGGATTGGCAAACTAATGGAAGACAGAGCTTTGCGACAAAGGAGACAACCTGTAAATAGTGGAATGTCACTGCCGGGGCACTATTATTTACAACTTAGATTAATGATTTAGATGAGGAAAGTGAATGCCAAGTTTACAGATGTCACAAAATGTAGGTGGGAAGGCAAGTGGTGAGGATGACATTGAATCTAAAGAGAGATACAGACTGGTTAGTCATGTGGTAAAAACAATGACTGCAGATACTGGAAACCAGATTCTGGATTAGTGGTGCTGGAAGAGCACAGCAGTTCAGGCAGCATCCAAGGAGCAGCGAAATCGACATTTCGGGCAAAAGCCCTTCATCACAAATAAAGGCAGTGAGCCTGAAGCGTGGAGAGATAAGCTAGAGGAGGGTGGGGTGGGGAGAAAGTAGCATAGAGTACAATAGGTGAGTGGGGGAGGGGATGAAGATGATAGGTCAGGGAGGAGAGGGTGGAGTGGATAGGTGGAAAAGGAGATAGGCAGGTAGGACAAGTCCAGACAAGTCATGAGGACAGTGCTGAGCTGGGAGTTTGGAACTAGGGTGAGGTGGGGGAAGGGGAAAATGAGGAAACTGTTGAAGTCCACATTGATGCCCTGGAGTTGAAGTGTTCTGAGGAGGAAGATGAGGTGTTCTTCCTCCAGGCGTCTGGTGGTGAGGGAGTGGTGGTGAAGGAGGCCCAGAACCTCCATGTCCTCGGCAGAGTGGGAGGGGGAGTTGAAATGTTGGGCCACGGGGCGGTGTGGTTGATTGGTGCGGGTATCTCAGAGATGTTTCCTAAAGCGCTCTGCTAGGAGGCGCCCAGTCTCCCCAATGTAGAGGAGACCGCATCGGGAGCAACGGATATAATAAATGATATTAGTGGATGTGCAGGTAAAACTTTGATGGATGTGGAAAATTCCTTTAGGGCCTTGGATAGAGGTGAGGGAGGAGGTGTGGGCATAGCTTTTACAGTTCCTGCGGTGGCTGGGGAAAGTGCCAGGATGGGATGATGGGTTGTAGGGTTAGTCATGTGGGCCAAAGCTTGGAAAAATGCGGGGGCTCTGCACTTTGGTGTAAGAATAAAGAAATGGAATATTATTTAAATGGAGGAAGACTGCAGAAAGCAGCAGCGCAGAGGGATTTGGAAATCCTCATGTATAAGCATCAATAAAAAAACTAGCATCTAAGATCAGCAGATAATAGGCAAGGCAGGCGGTATGTTGGCCTTTATAGAGTCACACACCCTTCCGTCCAACCAGTCCATGACAACCATAATCCCAAACTAAACTAGTTTCATCTGCCTGCACCTGCCATATCCCTCCAAACTTTTCCAATTCAAGTACCTATTCAAATATCTTTTCAATGTCGTGACTGTACCTGCAACCACCATTTCCTCTGGTCATTCTACACTCAAGCCACTCTCTGTGTTTAAAAAAAACTCCCCCTCATGTCTTTTTTTAAATTTATTCTCCTCTCACTTTAAAAATATGCCCCTTAGTCTTGAAATCCCTCACTCCAGGGAAAAGGCACCTGCCATTCACCTTTTTGATACCCCTCATGATTTTATAAACGTCTGTAAAGTCACCCCTCACCCTATTACACTCCAGTGGAAAAAATCCCAACCTATCCAGCCTTTCTTTATAACTCAAACCTTCCATTCCCAGCAATATCCTGGTTAATCTCTTCTGAACTGTCTCCAGCTTAATAATATCCTTCCTTTCAAAGTGCAATCAGAACTGGACATGATACTCCAGAAGAGGCCTCAACAACATCCTGTACAAACTCAACATAATGTCCCAACTCATATACTCAAAGACCTCAGCAATGAAGGCAAGCATGCTAAGTTCCTTCTTACCCACCCTGTCTACATATGATGCAAACTTCGAAGAATTATGTATCTGAACACCTAGGTCTCCCTGTTCTACAACACGACCCAAGGCCCTACTTTTAATTGTATAAGTCTTGTTTTACAAAGATTTCAAAGGAAATGGAGTATAAAAGTAGATATGTTTTGCCAAAACTATACAGCAGTCCTCTGGTGGATTACAGTGGACAGTTTGGGGTCCTTTATCCAAGGAAAGATATACTGACAATGGAGTCAAACCAGGGAAGGTTCATGACATTGGTTCCAGGTATGGCGAGACTATCTTATGAGGAGAAGTTGAGGAGTTCAGGTCTATTCTCATTGGTGTTTAGAAGAATGAGAGGACAAGATATTGCAACATACAAGATTCCTCGGGGATTTGGCAGGGTAGATGTGGGGAGGTTTCTTCTTCTGTGAGAGACCCTAGTTACAAAGGTCCTAATCCCAGAGTAAAGGGTGCCCAGTTAAGAGAGAGTTGAGGACAAATATCTTCTCTCAGAGGGTAATGCATGTGTGGACTTCTTTACTGTAGAGAGTATTGACGCTGAGGTTTTTAAATATATCCAAGCCTGAGGTAGAATTTTAATTACTGAGTGAATAAAGGGCCATGATGAAAAGGCAGCAAAGTGGAGTTGAGGATTCTTCAATCAGCCATGAACTCATTGAATAATGGAGCAGACCCAATGGGCAGAATGGCCATATACCAGCCTTAGAATGATACTGGGTTAGATGCAGATTTCTGATGCTGGACTGGAACCCAGAACAATCTAACTCGGAGGAAGGACATTACCAACTGATCCATGATATTGACAGTGATCAGTTTAATATGTATCAAGGATTACCTGAACTTCCCGAGCTGTTGCCCTATTTTCAATATGTCTGTCACTTGTACACTGGGGATTGGACAGGGTGGCCGCTTGTAACCAGTATTGCTGTGAAATTAAAGACTGGAAATCTGAGCAAGGACTTGCAGCTAACAGTGCCACATGCTGATTGCAAATCAATACTGGCAGGCTCATTACAGGGGTAGTGAAGGAACATTACCATGTTCAAATGAAGCAAACCAAAGATAGACTTCTTCATTATAACCAAATGAAAGCTGTTGTTGGCATTACAAGAAGTGACTTGTAAAGATGAAGCTGAGAATTACACGTAGCCAGAGCCTGTTTAAGAAGGACAGCGTGAACGCCAACAGAATAATTTCAAGCAGCACGGCACTGGAGGTTTACAAAAACAACTTGCATTGTCGGGGGTGGTAGCGGCCAATGCTCCCTCTCCAGTCTTTATCCTGTTGTGTGTGGAGCCTGCACGCAGCAATGGTTACTGGATGTGGTTGCTTTTGTAGTCAGCATGTGTAACAGTAACCCCCCACCCTGACACACACACACAGACTTTATGACTGCACAGCTTTGAGGGAATGTTGGTGGGAGCCATGGTGAGATTGTCACAAGACCCGTAGTTTCAAATTCCATCACAGCCGACGGTAAAATCTGAAATCAATGAATAAACCTCAAATTAAAAGCCACTCTGGTGGTGACTGTAAAGCACACCGTCCAGGGAAGGGAAATCTGCCATTCTTCCTCAATGTTTAACAATGTGGTTGTCTCCAAACCAGCCTTGCAGATCACTACAAAGCCTAAAGAAAGGAATGAAACCAGACAGATATTGTCCTAGGCATTGGAGATGGCTATAGCACTCAATAACAAGCAACACTGCAGGTGCCTTCCTGACATCCAGGGGTTTGGGTCAAAATGAAATGAGCTGTCCCCCTGATGAATGGAGCATGGTCATTCTCACTGAGTCATACCTTACCCATCATGCCTCAGACACCACGGGCTGAAATTAGAACTGCGTCAAATATTTTTGGAAGGATTTTCCACCCCCATGTCTACTAAGACTTGTTGCTGGATCTTACCAAACTGCCCTTATTAATGATGTAGAGTTGAAGAGTGTGTTGGAAAAGCACAGCCAGTCAGGTAGCATCCGAGGAGCAGGAGAATTGAAGTTTAACATGTAAACCCTTCATCAAGAAGCTGAAAATGTGTTGCTGGTTAAAGCGCAGCGGATCAGGCAGCATCCAAGGAACAGGAAATTCGACGTTTCGGGCATAAGCCCTTCATCAGGTCGTGATGAAGGGCTTATGCCCGAAACGTTGAATTTCCTGTTCCTTGGATGCTGCCTGATCTGCTGCGCTTTAACCAGCAACACATTTCCAGCTCTGATCTCCAGCATCTGCAGACCTCACTTTTTACCCTTCATCAGGAAGGGCTTCTAAGGAAATAAGGCAGGCTATCAAAGTGAAAGAGAAAGCATACAAAGTGGCCAAAACAGCAGAAATCTAGAAGATTGGGAAAACTTTAAAGGTCAACAGAAAGTCACAAGAAGAGCTGTAAGGAAAATTAAGATAGAGTATGAGGAAAAAAAAACTAGCACAGAATATAAAAGTTTCTATAAATATATAAAACAAAGAAGAATGGCTAAAGTAAATGTTGGTCCTTTAGAGGATGAGAAGGCGCAGTTAATTATGGGATATGATGAAATGGCCGAGGCATTGAGCAGGTACTTTGCATCAGTCTTCACAGTGGAGTACAGTAATAACATGCCAGTAAGTGACAAAGAGATGAAGGTAGGAGAGGACCTGGAAACAATTATTATTACGGAAGAGTTAGTGTTGGGTAATTTAATGGAGCTAAGGATAGACAAGTCTCCTGGCCCTGATGGAATGCATCCCAGGGTACTAAAAAAGATGGCAGGTGAAATAGCAAGAGCACTTGTGGTAATTTTCCAAAATTCACTGGACTCTGGGGCAATCCCAGCAGATTGGAAAATAGCAAATGTGACACTACTGTTTAAAAAGGGAAGTAAACAAAAGATGGGGAATTATAGACCAGTGAGCTTAATCTCTGTAATGGGGAAGATGCTTGAGTCTATTATCAAGGAAGAAATAGCAGCGCATCTCGAAAGAAATTGTCCTGTTGGGCAGAGGCAGCATGGGTTCATGAAGGGCAAGTCAGGCTTCACAATTCTTTTGGAATTCTATGAAGACATTTCAAGCAAGCTGGGCAATGAGGACCGGTGGATGTAGTGTACCTAGATTTCCAAAAGGCCTTTGATAAGGTACCACACATGAGGCTGCTGCATAAGATAAGGATGCATGGTGTTAGGGGTAGAGTATTAGCATGGATAGAGGATCGATTGACTGACAGGAAGCAAAATGTGGGGATAAATGAGTACTATTCTGGCTGGCAATCAGTGACTAGTGGTGTGCCTCAGGGATCGGTATTGGGCCTACAATTACTTATAATTTATGTAGATGCTTTGGAATTGGGGACCATGTGTAAGATGTCAAAGTTTGCCGATGACACTTAGATGAGTAGCAGAGCAAAGTGTGCAGAGGACTGTGAAACTTTGCAGAGGAACATAGATACATTGTGTGAGTGGGCAAAGGTCTGGCAGATGGAATACAATGTTAGTAAATGTGAAGTCATACATTTTATTAGGAGGAACAGCAAAATAGATTATTACTTGCAGCATGCTAATTTGCAGAGGGAATTGGGTGTCCTTGTGCATGAGTCACAGAATATTGGTCTGTAGGTACAACAAGTAATTAGGAACTGGGAATTTGTGTTGCCAATGTTTCGTCCCCTGTCTAGGTGACATCCTCCGTGCTTGGGAGCCTCCTGTGAAGCACTTCTATGATGTTTCCTCCGGCATTTATAGTGGTTTGTCTCTGCCGCTTCCGGTTGTCAGTTCCAGCTGTCCGTTGCAGTGGTCGGTATATTGGGTCCAGGTCGATGTGTTTGTTGATAGAATCTGTGGATGAGTGCCATGCCTCGAGGAATTCCTTGGCTGTTCTCTGTTTGGCTTGTCCTATGCCAACTAGCCATGAAACGGCACGACCAGCTATCCTTAGTAGCCACATACACAGATAACAAGCAACATGAGTTCGACTGGGACAACATGACTATTATAGGACAAGCCAAACAGAGAACAGCCAGGGAATTCCTAGAGGATGGCATTCATCCACAGATTCTATCAACAAACACATTGACCTGAGCACAATATATCGGCCACTGCAGCGGACAGCTGGAACTGACAACCGGAAGCGGCAGAGACAAGCCACTATAAATGCCGGAGGAAACATCACAGAAGCGTTTCACAGGATGCTCCCAAGCACTGAGGATGTTACCTAGACAGGGGACGAAACGACTGCAGCACAAATTCCCAGCTTGGCGAACAGAACCACAAGAACGAGCACCCAAGCTACAAATCTTCTCCCAAACTTTGAAGTAATTAGGAAGGCAAATGGGATTTTGCCTTCATTGCTAATGAGGTTGAGTTTAAAAGCAGGGAGGTAATGTTACAGCTGTACAAGGTGCTGATGAGGCCACACCTGCAGATTTGGTCTCCTTACTTGAGAAAGGATGTTATGGCACTGGAATGGGGTGCAGAGGAGGTTCACTAGGTCGATTCCGGAATTGAGGGGGTTGGCTTATGTGGAGATGATGTGTAGGCTGGGATTATATTCATTGAAATTCAGAAGAATGAGGGGGGATCTTATAGAAACAAATAAAATCATGAAGAGAATTGATAAAATAGAAATAGATAGGATGTTTCCACTCTAGGTGAGACTAGGACAAGAGGGCATGGCCTCAAGGTTAGAGGGAGTAGGTTTAGAAGTGAACTGAGAAGGAACTTCTTCACCCAGAGGGTTGTTGATCTATGGAATTCCTTGCCCAGAGAAGTAGCTGATGCTACTTCAGTAATCACTTTTAAAGCTAGGGTAGATACTGTTCTGAAAAATAAAGGAATTAAGGGATATGGTGAAAACATGGTAAGTGGAGCTGAGGCCACAAAACGATCAGCCACAATCTTATTGAGTGGCGGAGCAGGCTGGAAGGGCCAGCCGGCCTACTCCTGCTCCTAGCTCTTATAGTCCTATGTTCTTATCTCCAGCATCTGCAGTCCTCACTTTCTCCTCATTAACTATGTACCCTGTCCCTGTGATATCCCTCTCGTCCAGTTCCAGTCCCATTCTCAGCACACCCTGCTTCCAGAACAACTTACCACTCAGTGGATATCACTAAATGACCGGCACCCCATGTCCCAGTGCCATCTTTGAAACTCCCTGACAAGGAATAGTAACCCGGTATTGTCCGTCACTGCCAATGTAATGGTACAGCTGCTTTGGAGCTATGTTACTGATGGCATACAGCTGGCATGGCTGACACTCACTCAAATCTACAACTCCATTTACTCAATCTCCACACTGTTTAATTACCAGGCCTCAGAGTTTACCTGTTGACAGCTGCATCCTATCTATTCCCTCTCTCTCTTTTTTCTCTCTTCCTCTCCCTCTCTCTCTCACTCTGCCTTTCTCTCTCTCTCCCCCTCTCTCTCTCTCACACACACTCTCTCTCTCTCACACTCTCTCTCTCACTCTCTCTCACACTCTCTCTCACTCACTCTCTCACTCTGTCTCTCACTCTCTCTCTCTCACACACACTCTCTGTCTGCCTCTCTCTCTCTCTCTGCTACTTCCAGTTCTCTGGAGAAACTCAGTGCTTGGCACTGCTGCCTCACAATGCCAAGGATCCGTGTTTGAATCCAATTTCCCTCCCACCATCCTTGACAACCACACCCCATTAAGGTAATAACGCCCCCGTCCCCGGGTGGCTCCTTTAGCACCTCACTGGCACACGCCTCAATGATATACACATGAACAGACAGGACCTTTCATGGATAGGAGTACATTGGGATGGTGCCTATGGACTATGCCCGTGGATGCTGTTTGATGCTGAGCAGCACAAAAGGCTCATCATGGCCAATAATGAGCTGTAATCACCAAGTGCCTTCTCTCGGCTTCCATATTGAAAATTCACAATACCCAGCATGTTTGGGCCATTTGGTAAGATTGAAGTTGAGTAGTAATGTGGAGTGTTGTACAGTTAACAAGCTTTAATCCCCCATTAATTGGCAACTCACCATTTCCCGGTGAGAATTGGCCACTCCGTTGGGCAGATGCAGAAAAGATGCAGGGAGTTGCTCCCGACATCAAGATTCCTGCAGCGATTTTGCAACAAATTTCACCACAGTCAACGTCGTTCAGACTCCTTGACAATTCTGCCCCACTTTACTGTCTGGATATGTCTTTCCCACTGACAGGGCACAATAACCATCAATGGAGCACAGCGGTATTCAATCAACAGAAGACTATTTCAAAAGATATAGAAAGTGCTACAAGATCAGCTGTGTGTCACAGTCCACCTTAGAATTCATTCTTAGAATTGATGTTCCTTAGACAAAGACCACTGGCAACAATAAATCAATGAATGTGGCTTTTCAGAGGCTGAAATGTTAGAGTTGGTGATTGTCTCGACACAATCATAGTATTTTATAAAGACATCTGGAGAAAAAGAATCACAGCATTAATTCCCTGCTAGCAGAAGGCAGTAAATATGAAGCCATTGTAGCTAAACAACAACACCTGCAACCACTAGGTACACAAACAGAATGGACATAAAAAGCAAGCAAGCAAGCTGTGTGGCAAATGAACTGTAATATAGGCGTCACAGTGCTGTCCTGCATTCCAAGATCAGTGCATGATGTGCAGCAGAAATGGGCACTGAACCAACCAATACAACAAATCTGGCTGTAAAAATTTAGCCAGAGGATATAACTTGGTGCCACTGAACAGGAGACAGACACAGAGGCGTAGCAAGAGTAGCAAAGAATTCTCCAGGGATCTGTGTGCATGTTAGATGATAAATAAAGTTCATATGAAGGATACAGGCTGAGATTGTTGGTACTCAATGATACAATTGACAACCGCTAAATTAATTGCAAGGCAAATGGTATGTTGACCTTTATTGAGTCAAATAGCACAGAAATGGACCCCTTCGGTCCAACCACTCCATGCCGACCATAATCCCAAACTAAACTAGATCCACCTGCCCATGACTGGCCCACGCAATGGGTCTCCAATCTTTTGTATTGGCACACTGACAAAGCAAAACAATTTGAAATGGAAACCAAAAAAAATGTTACCTAGTAGCAGAGAAGGGAATTGGGAGACTAGGACTAACATCATGAATGGCTGTCAACGTTGTGACTATCCACAATGTCACTGATGAAGGCTTAATGGCAGCAGAGTCCATGAATATCCACACTGAGTCAGTCCAGGATTTACAACAATTGGACAGGGTGGGAAGATTTGAAGGCAATGTCATCTTCCACCTCGGAATTGATGCAATTCTATCAGTATAGAATACTATACTGATAACATAGTATTCACATACAAGAGAAACTGAAGTGCAGCTGAATGAGACTCCAACTCAGGAGGAGTTGAATCCCAAGTTCACAGGAGCTAAATTCTTCTCTGGGCTAAATACCAAACATTGATATTGGTCAGTACACGTAGCTACAGGATAATATTGTCTTAGATTACTTACAATGTGGAAACAGGCCCTTCGGCCCAACAAGTCCACACCGACTCGCCGAAGCGCAACCCACCCATACCCTTATATTTACCCCTTACCTAACACTACGGGCAATTTAGCATGGCCAATTCACCTGACCCGCACATCTTTGGACTGTGGGAGGAAACCGGAGCACCCGGAGGAAACCCAAGCAGACACGGGGAGAATGTGCAAACTCCACACAGTCAGTCGCCTGAGTCGGGAATTGAACCCGGGTCTTCAGGCGCTGTGAGGCAGCAGTGCTAACCATTGTGCCACCGTGCCGATCTTGGAATCTACCTTCTGAACTCCATTAGGAAGAGATTGGATGACTTTTCAGTTGATCAAGGTCTTTACCAGCACCAAATGTGAACAGAATTAGACAAAATGTGCCTGGATGCATAAGCATTGCTGATATTATTGTGTTTTGGGCAAAACCAAAGAAAACTATGATTGGGATCTTCACTCACAGATTGATGCTTCATCATGAATGATACCTTTCCCATGGTGAGGAGAATCAGTTGAGTGTAAATCAGATAGATTTTTTTGCATATGTATGTTCAGGTTGTGGAATCCATCTTAATTCAGGTAAAGTCAAAGATTTAAGACGGAAAAAGATAAAGGAGGGATACAGGGATTCCTTCAGCTTCTGGGAACCAAACACTCTGAACTTTTCTGACAACGCACCATTATTATGGGAGCTGCTAAAGAAAGATGTACCATAGCATGGCTGGAGGACTGTCAACGTATGAATGTTTCAAACAAGCGTTGTTAGCAAAACTGAACTCTGCAATACAACAAAAACAGGAATTGCTGGGGAAACTCAGCAGGTCTGGCAGATTCAGCAGAGAGAAAGCAGAGTCAATGTTTCAGGTCTAGACAAACTTTCATCAGAACTCGTAATAGCTAGGAAAAGGTAGTATACATTGCGGAGACCGAGGAGAGGGTAAAGGATTAAGAAGAGTGGGGATAGAGTCAAGATTAGATTCCATATAGGTGAAGGCGGGCATAAACCGCCCCGTGTTTACCGTGGAGCAAGGCCCACATCGGGAAAACCAGCAGTATCCATTTTAAGCCAGCAGTATCCATTTTAAAGCAAACAGTATTCATTTTAAGACAGCAGCTGCCAGCCCGACCACGTGATCGGGAGAAGGGGACCTAAAGACAGATCCAAATACACACCAGACCAAACACTAGTCAGGGCTCCAGACAATGGTCATGACTCACAGATCGAAACCCACCTTATAATCTCGTCAAAGTCCCAACTGACACACACCCATAACCTGATCATGCAAAACAGTCCTACACAAAAGGATGAACCTAACAGACACTTTGGAAGTAACAAAGGGGGGTGCTAGCCTCCAGCCCTCACGGAGAGACAAGCAGATAGCACCCGGACCCATTCACATAAAGATAAACAGCACACCTTTTGTGTGTGCTGCCGACACTCCGAGGATGGCAGGAAGCTTGACATTCACACATACTCCAGCCATGAGTACCACCATTCACACTCATTCATACCCAATCTCCTACATCCTGACTCATGAAGTATATAACTTGTAACATCGCACAGGAAACGTTAGAGCGATCGAGATTCGGGCCTCGGTTGGTCTCCGCCGGCGTTACGTACTTCAATAAAGTTACCAATTGTCGAACCGCACTCTGGGCTCGGACTGAGATCATTTCATCCGCGCTAACACAGGTGTGGAAACAGGCCCTTTGGCCCAACAAGTCCATACCGACCCTCCGAAGAGCAACCCACCCTGAACTATTCCCCTGCATTCACCGGTGACTAATGCACCTAACACTATGGGCAATTTAGCATGGCCAATTCACCTGAACTGCACATCTTTGGACTGTAGGAGGAAACCCACACAGACAAGGGAGAATGTGCAAACTCCACACAGACAGTTGCCTGAGGCAAGGGTTGAACCTGGGTCCTTGGCACTGTGAGGCAGCAGTGCTAACCGCTGAGCCACCATTCCAGATAAAGGGCTTTTTCCCGAAATGTTGATTTTCTGGCTCCTCAGATGTTGCCTGACCTGCTGTGTTTTTCCAGCACCATTCTAATCTTGACTCTAATTTCCAGCATCTGCAGTACCCACCTCTGCCTAGGAGTGGAGATGGAGCCCATATGGAGAAAAAGGCAGGCAAACAAAGGGATGGATAATGGTAAGCCAGGGAAGGAGAAAAACTGATCAGAGGGACCATGAGTCAGTGAAAATGGGTTGACTGTGCTGAGGCAGCCCGTGTGAAGTTACAGCTAATCTGGGGGTGGGTAAAGGATCTGGAAGGTGTTCAAACCTTAAAATTATTGAACTCAGTATAAAGTCCTGAAGGCTACAGGGTTCCCAAGTGGAAAAGGAGATGCTGCATAGTTATTGTGCAATGTTCAGCAGATCCGTGACTTATCTGATACTAATAAGCTCTTTTCCTCATAAGTTTATATGACAGTACCATAATGGGTACTCCTTAAGGCACTCCTCATTGATAACCCTTTTTGACCTTTATGCTTTTAGACGACACAGGGATTTGCATATCTGTAGAGTTTTCCTTGTTATTTTTTTCATTTCAGTGTATGGAATGCTGATTATTAATTACAGTTGATAAATGAGAGAAAACCATGAAAATTCATACCTTATTATCAAAATGAATTGAACTCATCTGGCTAGACCACTAGATTTCACCTACTATTAACTTATCTGACAGCCTGTCTCTGTATCCGCATTGTCCATGAGTTACTAATCATTGCTTTTGACACTGTGGAGCAGTTTGATGAAGCAGAGCTCAAGGATATCACAATTAGTATGTGGCCCATGATGTTGGTATGATTCTATACCATATTGTGGGCATCTAATCAACACCTCATCCAATAACTCAGATTAACCTCAGCTCTGTAGCGCTATCTCAGCTTGATTTGCCCGAAACAGGAACAGCTTTCTGCAATCAAGATTGTCCACTTCCAGTTTTGATTAATAAGGACAGCAACAAACTAAACAAATCATTGTCAATTATAGTATGATTAGAACACAACAAGCAATAATCAAATCAAACTTTACGCATTAAGCGCCACAATGAAGACAAGCAACCTTTATAATGTGTTGACAGTTTAAACATGTGGAGATCTTTCTGAAACTGTATCTGTCCTTTCTGGTGAATGAAGTTATTGATTCGGTGTGCAGAGGTTTAATGATTTGTTAGTCTTGCTGGAAACCAATCTTCATAACCTTTCAGTGGGGCAGCTTTGGTTCACACTTGTGCAGCAGTTTCACTCTCACCTCATCATCAGTGAGTCGTGGGATCACATTCTGCTTCCTACTCTTCACCTCAAAAGCTCATCAGATACACGACTGTGTTGGGTAAGGGTTTTTAAAACCGTTTTTAAACATATGTTTACAATTATAAACTGCATCATAGCTTTTAAATCACAGAATTTATTATTGAATCTTAAATAACTCTCCAGAACCATTCAGAACGATGTAGACATGTTTGAATCTAATCATGGGGATGTCTTCGTGTCACACAGAGATCTGAAGGAAGAAAAAGGCCACTTTCTTTTCTTTTAACAACATAGCAAACAAATCTTTGCACCATTTTCTTTTTTGACTTCCCAGTTGCCAGATGGGGTACCACGAGTCTTACCACAGTGTGTACTGATATTTCCTAATGTTACCCCCATCCCCCAGTAATCTGACACTGGCAGAGTTGTATCTTGAACTGAACACTCCACCATCCCATCTTTGCCCACCTCAAAATGCTACCCCCCCAATGCACATTAACCCTTGACCCACCTGGCAAAATACCCCATACTTCCTCACTAACTTTCACACGAGTTGTCAAGCTGACTGGCTGGGCTGCTGGACAGTTAAACAACAGACCACAGCACACTGGCTCCTGTGAAAAGGCAAGTGGATTTCCACACCGATAATCTTCCCTGCTGCCTGCACATCTTAGACCAGTCCTTTTGTCAAAGGGTCTTTGACAAAGGGTCAGTTAGACTCGAAACATCAGCTCTTTTCTCTCCTTACAGATGCTGCCAGACCTGCTGAGATTTTCCAGCATTTTCTCTTTTGGTTTCAGATTCCAGCATCCACAGTAATTTGCTTTTATTTTAGACCGATCCCTGTTCTTTTGCAGCAGGGGGCTCCGATTGAGTTTCTGGGCAAAAGTCATCAAACGTAAGTGTGCATTTTTTATTGTTTTGTCCAATCAAGGTGGGCTATTAGATCCCAATTGACATTCTTTGGCCATTCTCTTACATATTGTCTGCCACTGCCCTTTTCCCCGTCCTACCTTCTACTTGGATGAACATTTTGTATTTAAAATGTAGCATTAAGGGGAAAAGACAAATTGTTTTTCTTGAAAAACAATGCCAAATCATTTTTTTTGCATTGTATTTGTTCCTATTGGAGCTAGATATGTGGTGTGAAAATACATTGATTTCTTACTTATGCAAAGCAGAGAATGTTGCATTTTGCAGGTGCTGTTATTCAATGTGATGCTAAAATGTGACATCCTATATACTTTTTAAGGATATAAAATATCTCATATGGGAAGGAATTACTACAGTGTGCCCTTGACAAAAAAAATTCATTTTCTAATATAAATAGCACAAATGTCCTGATCATTATCATGCAAATGTTTATGAGAACTTCCTGTACATAAATTGACTGCTGTGCTTAAACACTTTGCTGGAACAAAAAATAAATTCAGAGGGTGACCAACAGTTATTCATAATGGGCATAAAAGTAGGCTGTACAAACCAAAATTCTACTGGCGTACGTTGGATCCCAGCAATGGATCCCAGAAGGCAAAAGTCCTGTTGACCCACTATTCTGACAATCACTTCTTAAGGATCCTTTCTCAGGAGGTAAGCTCTGAAAATCCAGTCAGGGCTTTGTCACACTGCAAGATACTGATGCCCAAGCAGTCTGTGTAAAGTGCAACATTGGGTGCAAGTTACACTGCTGACTGCAACACCCACTTGGTCCTTGAGAGTGTTGTTCAGTTCTGGGCTGGGGCGATGAGTAGAATCGGTACCAGAATCCTGCTGATCTCAAATCACGCTATCAGTTAATTTAGGATTATGTCTTTATTGTGCAACAGTTGTGATTCCAGGCGATGTTCTTACTAGATAAGTCAAATCCAAGAATGAAATATGAACATACGGCCACTCAACCCTTCACACCTGCTCCCCTGTTCAACAGGATCTCAGCTCATATGATTTGAACTTCAACTCTACATTCCTGCCTACCTCCCAATAAAGTTTCATCTCCTGGGTAATCAAAAATCTATCTTCCACTGCCTTTAACGATATTTAAAGATTCTGCCTCCAATTCATTTTGAGGGAGGGAATTCCCAAGGCTCTCGATCCCCTGAGAGAAGCAATGTTTCCTCCTCTCTGATATAAATGGTTTCTCCCTTATTTTTAGATCAACAACAGTAGTACCTTACTGTTGTTAAAAAACTGAATGGACTCTCAAACTCTTAACATTTACCTGTATCTGTGTTTTTGTTTTTGCCACTGTTTACCTATTATTTACTCATCTATGCTACTTAACTCTCTGATCTGCCTGTATTGCTCGCAAGACAAAGCTTTTCACTGTGCCTCAGTACACAGACAATAATTCAATTCAATTCAATAAATCATGACTCTGAATTCTAGATCTTCCCACAAGAGGAAACATCCTCCCAACAAATCAAGTTCTCTCAGGATCTAATGTATTTCAATTAAATCACTTTTGATTCTTCTAAACTCCAGAGGATGCAGGCCTAGCCTGTCTAGTATTCTTTGAACTGCCTCTGATGCATTAATATCCTGTCAATATGGTGACCACTACTGTATTCAGTAGTTCAGACACAGTCTCACCAATGTCCTGTATGAGTGGAGTAGACCGTCCCTGCTCTTGCATTCACGTCTCCTTGCAATAAATCATAATATTCTATTAGCCTTCCTCCTTACTTGCTGCACCTGCATACTAACTGTCTATGATTTATGCTCTGTGACACCCAGATCTCCGTGCATCTTAGAGCTCTGTGCCATCTTACCATTTAGATTTTTAAAAATTCTTTCTACCTAAATGGACAACTTCGCAACTTACAGATGCCATATTCCATTTGCTGGATCTTAACCCACTTACGTAACCTATCTATGTTCCTTTGTAGACTCCTTATATTCTCTGCACAACTCACTTTCCCTCTGATCCTAGGGTCATGAGCAAATTATGCTACCGTACCTTCAATTCCTTCATCTAAACCATTTATATAAATGGGAAAGAATTGAGGGCCCCAGCATCACTCTTGTAGCACACCATTCAAGACATCCTGTCAACCTGAAGAAGACCCACTTATTCTTACTCTCTGCCTCCTGCTAGCCAGCCAATTTCTACCCATGCCAATACGGTACCCTTGTGATACTGAGATTGCATGATCAGCCATGATCATATTGACTGGTGGTGAAATGGCCTACTCCTGCACCCATTTTCTATGTTTCCATGTTTTTAAGAGCTTTGCTTTCTTCAATAATCTCTGTGGCAAATATAAATCCTATATATCCAGTGGTTCCCCTTCATTTACAATACTTGTCACTTCTTCAAAGGACTCCAATAAATTAGTGAAACATGAGTTCCTCTTGTTGAACCATTTTGGCTCTGTCTGATTATCTTGAACTTATCTAAGTGCCCTGTATAACATCTTTAATAATATTGAATAATAATGTTTACCTTATATAAAAGATGTTAATTAAACTGGCCTGTACTTACTGCTTTCTGCCTCCCTACCCCTTTGAATAAAGGGGTTATATTAGCTATGTTCCAATCTAAAGGAAACTCATCCAAATCTACATGAAATTTAGAATATCAAAACGAATGCATCAACTGTTTTGCTGACTACTTTTTCTAAGACCCCCGGATAAAATCAAGCACTTGTCTACTTTCAGTTCCAACAATTTACTCAGTATTACTTCCCCGGTAATTGTAATTTTCTTGAGTTCCTTCCTTCCTTTCATTTCCTGATTTACAGCAATTTCTGTGATGTTATATCCACAACATGAAGACTGATCAAAAATACCTAGTTCAATTTCTGTGATTTATCATTTTATCTTTTACTAAAATTCTAAGTCCATTTCTGTCACTGTGCTCCCTAAGATTTTGAATCCCTACAACAGGATTTTTTTTTACATTAATCACAACTCAGTATGTGAGGCATATCTCACTTGTGATGAGATGTAGCAGAAAAAGTAAACTTGAAAACAAAAGCACCAAGAACTGAGTGCTGAAAATTTGAAACAAAAATAGCTGAAGAAATTCAGTAGATTTGGCAGCATCAGTGGAGAGAAAGTAAAAATCAATGTTTCGGTCCAGTAACCCTTCCTCAGAACAGTAACGAGTTGGAATGTCAAGGGAAAGTGCCAATAAATGTAACTTTTTTTCTTTATTTCTCCATATGTACCTAAAAACTTTGTACCTAAGATGATGTCATGTGTGACAACATTGTAAACTTTTCACTGTACTCCTGTACTTGAGCACACGTAACAATAAAACGCAATTCTAATTGTAGATAACTTGTTCCTGTTATGATATTTCCAATGATCTTTCATTTAAAGCAAGTATATAGGGGACTTTGCAGAACAATTTTTACTGCGCTGAGACTAAGACACCTTTGAGCAGTTTTGAGCACTGAGAAGCAATTGGTGGCTCAGCTGTAGCTCAGAGTTAGCATTCCTGCCTTTTAAGTCAGAAAGTTGTGCTAACAAACCCACTCCAGAGACTGACTATCTGACTGACACTTTCAGCGCAACAGTGAGGGAGTGCTGCACTATTGGTGGTATTACTTTTCAAACAAGGAGTTTAGCCGAAGCCCTGTTTGCTCTTCCAAACTAGTTTACTGTATCCGCTGTTCCCGATGTGGTCTTCTCTACATCGGGGAGACCGAATGTAAACTTAGGGCACAGTTCACCAAGCATCTCAGCCAGGCCTGCAGGGGCCAACCGGACCTCCCAGTCACTGCCCATTTCAATTCCCCAACCATTCTCTTTCCGACATGCCCATCCTTGGCCTCCTCCATTGCCAAAACAAACCACAGCTCCTCTTGGAGGAACATCACATTATCTTCCACCTGAGTACCCTACAGCCCAGAGGACTCAACGTTGAGTTCTCCAATTTCAAAAAACCTCCTTCCCCATCCCCTGACTTCCTTTGCAGCCTCTCCCCATCCCTTCCACTGATCCCTGCCTCTAACTGGATCCATTCCTCCCATTGACCAACCAGGTCATACCCTCTACCTATCTTCACATGTACCCACTTCACCACCCTGCCCCCACCACCAACTTTATCTGCAGCAGCTCTCACACCCACCCCCAATCCTGAAGAAGGACTACACCTGAAATGTTGACTTCACCTCCTGATGCTGCCTGGCTTGCTGTGTTCTTCCAGCTTTCTGCTTGTTTACTTCAGAGGTGAGCATACAAGATATTATGCTTGCTATTCCTCCCAGTTTCATGGCTATTTGTTATCTCTCAAGCAACTTTGGTGAGACAGATTATTGCGTCAACATGGGATGTAGCTGTAAATTGAATTACCACATTTTCTGCATTACAGTAAAGATTATATTTATGTTCTTCATTGACAGAGGAACCTTGATTATCTGAAAGATACAGACGGGCAGTATTTCATTCGATTAATCAAATTCTGGATAATTGAATGCCAGATAACATAGTTTAGCCAAGCATTGGGACTTCGTAATCTTGCTGGATAATCCAATATTCGGATAATCGAATGTCGGATAATGGAGGTTCATCTGTATTTGTAAAACCCTTCCGAATTTCTCTGAGGTCATGTCAGTCCTATAGAAATGGAGATTTTGAATTGTCGAGATAAGGGAGTTGGAGGGACAATGAGCAATTATTAGACAGAGGGTACCCAATGTATTCTGGATTAGTGGTGCTGGAAGAGCACAGGCAGTATCCAAGGAGCAGCGAAATAGGTGTCAATTGGGGATCCAAAGTAAGAAGATTGTTCCTGAAAAATGTTTCTGCTTCTTTTGAAAGTATGTGTGTGGGAATGGTTGTGTCTGATAGATAGAGATTTCAAATAGCAGAACCTGTAATCCAGCTGTTAGCTAAATAGCAAAGCACAGCTCCTGGATTTTGAATGACCTCCCAGTTTTGCTGAAACTACTGGCAACAGCCGGCTAAATGCAGACATTTGACAAACAATATACTCGCATATTTGCATTATCTTAACCTCAAAGGGTTTTTTTTTACTTTATACTGATTATCAAATAATGACTGTTTAGCCATAATATAGATAAGATGCTCATTCGTTTTGTGAATGCCAAATAAAAAGCTGTGGAGTTTAGGTCAATCCAAAACATTTACATGGATTAATTTTTGTTCAGCGTGGGTGTGAAGGGATACGGAAACAAGCCAGGAATGTGTTCTTAAAATTCTTGTTTGCAAAATATTTCACAATGATAGAAGAGGAAAACAATGTTGGGAAGGTGTCATTGATGGTAGGAAGATGACATTACAGTTCTAATTAGGATATGTTGGATATTTACAAGCATGAAGCTATTTGGCTTGACTTAAGGAATGGACAGACATTTTAAGGAGTTTTTTTTTAATACAGGTCCAAACAGTGTGGAGGAGATAAATGAACATACTTGTTGGCAAATTTCAGAGGTGAAAGTGAGGACTGCAGATGCTGGAGATCAGAGCTGAAAAATGTGTTGCTGGAAAAGCGCAGCAGGTCAGGCAGCATCCAAGGAGCAGGAGAATCGACGTTTCGGGCATAAGCCCTACTTCAGGTTTATGCCCGAAACATCGATTCTCCTGCTCCTTGGATGCTGGAAAAGTGCAGCAGGTCAGGCAGCATCCAAGGAGCAGGAGAATCGATGTTTCGGGCATAAACCTGAAGTAGGGCTTATGCCCGAAACGTCGATTCTCCTGCTCCTTGGATGCTGCCTGACCTGCTGCGCTTTTCCAGCAACACATTTTTCCAATTTCAGAGGTGAGCCAATTTTACAACACTGCCTGCTCAGCAGATAGCCTTGAGTTCTCTAATCCAATTAAAGTTGGCAGGAGTGGGGCAAGAGAAGATCACCAACAAAGGAGAGCCATGTTGCCAGACACCCAGGTAAATTTAAGATTTCACATGGACCAGACTAGCGGGCAATGGCAGGGGAGGATGAAGAAGGAGCACAGCCTTGTTATGGTAAAGAAGGGGTAAATACATCGACATATCTCAGTTGGAAGAGGAGCTATTAGTCACCTTGCAGCTGGCTATGCCAATGCCTTGGCACCTGATCCAGGCACCTGCTGGTAGAAGAGCAGCACAGCACAGTGACTAGTATGCCTGACTCACAATGTCTGGTTCCTGGGTTCGATTCCAATCTCAGTTGACTGTCTGTGTGGAGTTTGCACATTCTCCCTGTGTCTGCGTGGGTTTCCTTTGGGTGCTCTGGTTTCCTCCCAAAGTCCAGGGATGTACAAGTTAGGTGGGTTGGCCATGCTAAATTGCACCATAGAGTCCAGGGATGTTAAGGTTAGATAGGTTGGCCATGCTAAATTGCCCCATAGAGTCCAGGGATGTTAAGATTAGGTGGGTTGGCCATGTTAAATTGCCCCATAGAGTCCAGGGATGTTAAGATTAGGTGGGTTGGCCATGTTAAATTGCCCCATCGAGTCCAGGGATATTAAGGTTAGATAGGTTGGCTAAATTTCCCCATAGTGTCCAGGAATGTGCTGGCTAGGTGGATTAGCCATGGGAGATGCAGGATTACAGGGACAGGATGGGGGGGTTTGAGTCTGGGTGAGCTGCCCTTCAGAGGTTTGGTGTGGACTAGATGGGATGAATAGCCTGCTTTCACCCCGCAAGACTTCTATGAAATTACCAATGATGTTGTGTAAAGCAAAGAGCACAGTGCCTCTGCTGTGTTGCTCATTTTATTTTTTTAATATTCCCCCTAACCAGTTCAATGGCAGCCCACACTCAGGGAGGGTGTAAAATTCCAAATACTGTACAGAGAAGGAAAAAGGGAAATTTGTGATTTCTGTGTGGAATGTTTTAAATTAATAGGAATAACTTTCAGCTGGGTGAACATATGCATTTGGGTCCAGGTGTTGGGGAGGTGATCAATGATTTCAACCTGTTGACAATGTCAGTTCCCCCGGTGCTCATGCGCCTGGAACAGGCAGAATTGAGTCAATGAGGGCAGTACTGTTGCAGGTTCAGTTTGCCTTAGTTTCCTGGAACATGCCCATGAAAACTAAGCAACTCAGGCAGTTGAAGCCGAGTCTGGGGAATATGCCAGCAGGGGGAGCTGGTAGGCTCCTGTGACACAGTGATAGCGTCCCTGTGACCTAAGACAGGAGTTCTGTCTGTAATAACATCTCTGAACAGCTTGAATGGTAAATATCAGTTGGGGGAGGTCGTGGGGTCATTATGTCACTGAACTAGTAATATAGAACACCATTTGTGTGGGAATGAGTTTAATTCCAACCATTGTAGATTTTTTCAAAAAATCTGGAATGGAAGGCTAACTCAATGGCAAATGTGGAACTACTGCTAATTGTTGCAGCAAATGTTCAGGTAGTTCATGCATGTTTGTTTGGTCAAGGAAATCCTTGCTTTGACTGGCCTATGTATGACTCCAGGCACAGCAATGTGGTGGACTCTCAACTGTCCTTTAGAGATGGACAATGTATGTTGACCGAGAAAGCCACACCCACATCCACGAACAACTGAGGAAAGAAAATACCCTCAGGTATTTTGATTTTGCCTCCAGGTCGTTCTGATACAACACGTGTTTCGATAATGCAGATTCACTATAACGCGATTGAAGAATTGGGGATGCTGGTTCTAAAGTGTGAACTTTTAAAACATCAGCAACCCTTTAAGCGCTGGTTCTAAAGTGTGATTATTCTATTACATGGGGTTGCTCAAGAACGCAACCATTATAGAAGAACTGGCCATACTTATGTAAACATTTGAGTGGAGGGAACATTGAGGGATATGGTAATGTTGTGGTTGTGTTACTGGTTGAGTATCCGCAAGCCTGGACCAACAGATCTAGCAATGTAAATTCAAATCCCACTTTGGTAGCTAGAGAATCTAAGTTAAAGTTAATTGATTAAAATCTTAAAGTTTTTGAAAATAGCTAATGACAAGAATGGTGACCTTGAAACTCCAAGCTTTCTGTAAAATCTCATTTGATTTATTAATGTCCTTTAGCAAAGTTTATAGGCCTGGTGAAGAAAATGAGGAAGGGCATTTAGGTATTGCTTACAGTTTGTGTTATGGTTCTAACCTGGATCTATCACATGTTTATAGGCCTGATTCTATTTAGTTACAGTTATGAGCAGAGAGCTGCAACATTGCTAAGTCAAACTACAGAGTTTCAAATAATGCAGTAGCAGTGAATGAGATAATATGATGACAAGTTTCAATGACAAGGAACAAAAACAGAGCAGCAATAACAGGACACTTCCTTTATCCCAATACAGATTGTGAAAATTATAAAAGAAAATCTAAGCAGTCACCCACTCCAGTGCAGCTTAAAAGCCAGGGCTGAGCCCGCCTCACCTTGGACAGTTCAACCAAAGCCAATTTTATGGCTGTCCCACTTCTCTTTATGTGGTCAGTCCTATACATGCTTCAGATCCACAACAATGTGATTGGCTTTCTGAACTATTTCAGAGTATGGTTGAGAACCATTCAGTCTTGTTTTGGAAGGCTGTTTGCTACCACTCTCTTCAGGACAACTGGGTATTAGCAATAAACACAACCCTTATCAGTATTACGCACTTCTCATGGATGAATGGGAAAAATAACTATACACACATTGAATAACACTTTGAAAGTTTGGGACTCAGATCAGCACGAGTGACTTTGATGATCAACAGTGGTATGTTGCTCTCAGATCTGCAGCTCAAGAGGGAATCGATAGACAAGTACAAATCATAGGATGTAATCTTTACTGCAGACAGAAGATAACTTTCTTTGCCTTTATATCCGAGGAGACTCATTGTGTCCCATCAGGTGGTGTCAGACAGTTACAGCTGACTGCAATAAGGTTTTTCAGCCACACGTTACCAACAAATATCACAGACAGCAACCATCTTCGATGCTTTTGTCTCAGGAGGCCCTGTCAGAGACATTTTCAGAATCTCGCAGTCGGTGCACACAAATGAGTAAAACAAGAGACTGATAATAGCACATGATCAGGTGAAGGAGTTGTATTACCTTTGTCTGCAAGATGTCAACTGATCAAGTAGGAACCGTGCTTTCCCCAGGGTTCTACAAGTTTCCCATAATGCAATGCATTATCAACTGCGTTCAGCAAATAAACCAACCACAGGTCATCCTGGATATTTGTCAACCTTAGAGGGTTTCCATCAATGTGCAACTGCTGAGACATTATAACGGTACGTCTTCACAGGAGAGACAAAACCCACCAGGCGTGCAGTGCATAGCCAAGTGAATGCTGCTCTTACTCAAACATGCTCAGAACCCATTCTGCAAATGAAGCTTAAAAATGTGTTGCTGGAAAAGCGCAGGAGGTCAGGCAGCATCAAAGGAGTAGGAGATTCGCTGTTTTGGGCGTAAGCCCTTCTTCAGGCTCCTGTTCCTTTGATGCTGCCTGACCTACTGTGCTTTTCCAGCAACACATTTTTAAGTTCTGATCTCCAGCATCTGCAGTCCTCACTTTCTCCATTCTGGAAATGAAGGCTAGCATTCTATCAGGCTGCTTATTTGGTTTCCATTCCTGCTTGTGATATCCCAACATAGAGTGAAATTTACAGATCCAGTGAGAAACCATATCCCTTTGAGAGGGAATTTTACTAATCAGCCCAAAAACCACCAGGCCGATCAGTCTAACCTTAATAGTGGGGAATTGATGGGTGTATTTTCTGTTGCTAGTAGTGGTGAGTTTGGAAGTGGGTAAAGTGCATAAGCAGGCAAGGATGGTGATGTAGCTGCAACAAATTATGTTCTCGATTTATCAGAACCCAATTCCAGGCGGCAAAGCCCATGATTATCTTTGCCATTTAAGACTTTATGTAACCAACTAACATCTGCTTAAGGGTCTCTGACATTAGGGTGAACCCAGTTACAAATGGCCTGTCACTATGTGTTGTGCATGGTAACTGCTTCTCTCCTCGGGGTAGGGAGCAGGAATGCAGTGTGTCTTTTGATCAAAGGCAATTAGTGCATGATCCAAAGACTGCATATTGGAAAGGGGAATGCCCTGTTTCCAGTTTTTCTCTGCACCCCTCTCATCACTTACTTCATCTTGGGTCCTCACTGATGCTGGGACTCTGAAGGTCCAGCCTGTCACAGCCTGTTCTGTGGTTCTGCTGAGCACAAGGACGTCCTGCTTTGAGTTACCTGCCTGCTCTGTCTGACCAGGACTTCAACTTAATGCTAAGGATAGAGAAGAGTAGGTGCTGGTTTCCTTATGTGCTGATTTTGAGATATCTCCAATGTTGTATTAGTTTGTAATCTATTCTGAAGTGTATTCCAATTCCCATTCCCAATTCAGCTAAAACCTAACTGTTTAAAAACCTTTCAGAAGCCTCTGTAATTTGCATTAAATAAAACTTCATATTAGTTCAGGGTCCTCTGGTGGTCTCAGCACTGTCTGATTGGCTTGAGGTTTGTTGATCTTCCTGGAAAAGGCAGAGTGGGTCTCTCACCAGCTCTCGAGACACTTGACATGATCCTTCCTCCCCGGCCTTCAAGAAGTTTCCACTTGGTAATTCAGGACAAAATGAATTGGCACTTGGGTAAGTCCGAATCACTGAAGGAAAGCCAAGCATCAATTTGTTAAGTGTCATATTTAACAAATTTGAGGTAACTGTTGAGGTAATGGAGGTGGTTGCTGAAAGTAATGCCATTGAAGTAATGTGCAAGAATTTCCAGAAGGCATTTGATAAAATAGAAAGCAATAAAGTAATGAGCAAATTTACAAATCACAGAGAAAAAGGGACAAGAGTAATATGAATACAAAAGTGGCTGAGTGACAGGAAGGAATGTGGTGATTTAAATGGTTTTCCAACTGGAGGAACGTGTATGTTGTGGGCTTCTCTGGGATTGGCATTAATGTCCTGGCTCTTCCAGATGTATATTAAAGACCTAGACCTCTGTATTTCTCAATTTCAAAGTTTTCAGATGATATAAAATCTGGGATTATTATGAACCATGAAGAGGAGAGTGTAGAACTTGAAAACTAATTAAGATGGTTGGTATGTGCGGACATGCAGCAGTTGAAATTTTAATACAGAGAATAGTGAGGCAATTCATTGCGGTAGAAGAGCATGAAATCAAATAAGGTCATTCTAAAGTGGGTTCATGTACATCAGGATCTAGGTGTGTATTTCAACATAACACTGAAGGTAGCAAGAGAGGTAGAGAGTGGTTAATGAAGCAAACAATAGAGTATTCACAACTCTTTGATCCCAAAGATGGGCAGCATGGTAACACAGTGGTTAGCACTGCTACCTCACATTACTAAGGACCCGGATTCAATTCCTGCCTTGGGTGACTATCTGTGCAGAGTTTGTACATTCTCCTCCTGTCTGTGTGGATTTGCTCCAGGTACTTTGATTTCCAACCACAGGCCAAAGACGTGTAGGCTATGTGGATTAGCAATGGTAAATATGAGTTATGGGGATAGGGTAAGGGTAGGTCTGGGTGGGACATTCTTCAGAAGGTCAGTCAGACTCAATGGGTTGAATAGTCTCTCTCTCTGCACTGTGGGATTCTATGTGTACCTTTTGTGCACATTCAACTCTATTTGATAATCCCAAAGAGGACCGATCGACCTCAAAAGAATTATACCTTATCTTTGCAAGAGAGTACTTCACCTCCCCAAAGAAATCTATTGGTACAGTACTCTTCTCTCAAGGGTCTAAAGCTACAATTTATGTGAGAAAATTGGTTGCTGAAATTTCCTTTGGTTTGAGGACAACAGCATTTTTAAACTTGCAGATGCCTCTGTGAACCATGGCTGTGTGAAAAACATCCCACCTCTATTCGCTCCACACTAGTTCCCCAGGAATCAGACCTCCTGCAACATTTGGGTTAAGCTGGGGAACTCTCACTCTGCAAAATATTCAAGACCAGCTGAATAGCTCCTTCAGAGGACCAGCAAAGATATGACTGGCTGAATGGCTTCTGCCTGTGCTGTAACCATTCTGTGGATCCATGGTTATCAATCTGCTGAAACTTTGGAAACATTTAACAATTAACCGGGCCAATACAATACTGGAGTTACACTGAAGACAGACAAGATAGAGTTGGCATGTCGCTTAAATGAGAGCCATTTGTCTATGACTATTCAATAGTTCTAATGGTGTTTTTGTAATGCAGAGTTGACCAGATTAATTGGATTTAACTTCAAAGTTTGGCAAGGTTTTGATTTGGTCTCCAATATTTTGGGGTATTAGCACGCATTGGGCTTTGTTCATCTGTTTCACCTAATTAAAACTGCTACTAGATTGAACTTGAAGACATTTTTCATTCAAAATTCACAGTGGGACATTGGCATCGCAGTTATTGCCCATCCCTCAATGCCCTTGGCAAGGTGATGGTCAGTTGCCTTCTTGAACTGCTGCAGTCCATGTGTTGCAGGTTGACCCACAATTCCATTGGGGAGGATATTCCAGGAATTTGACCCAGCAACAGTAAAGGAATGCAATATATTTCCGGGTCAGTATGGTAAATGTCTTGGAGGGCAACTTGAAGATGGTGTTCCCATGTATCTGTTGCCCTAGTGCTTCAAGATGGTAATGGCTATTTGTTTAGAAGATGCTACCTATGGAGTCTGGGTAGATTTCTGCAGTGCAGTGGGTTATGGTTAGCTGCTTCTGAGCATCAATGGTGGAGGCCGCTTTGTCCTGGATAGAAACATAGGAAATAAGAGTCGGCCATTCAGCCCTTCAAACTTGCTCTGCCTTTCGTTATGATTATGGCTGATTATTCAATGCAATAGCGTGTTCCTGCTTTATAACCATATAGAACATAGAACATAGAAAAGTACAGCACAGAACAGGCCTTTTGGCCCACAATGTTGTGCTGAGGTTTAATCCTAATGTAAAAAATAATAACTTAACCTACGCACCCCTCAACTCACTGCTCTCCATGTGCCTGTCTAGCAGTCGCTTGAATGTCCCTAATGACTCTACTTCCACGATCACCGCTGGCAACGCATTCCATGCATTCACAACTCTCTGCATAAAGAACTTACCTCTGACGTCTCCTTTATACCTTCCTCCTAATATCTTAAAGCTATAACTCCTCGTACCAGTCAATCCTGCCCTGGGGAAAAGTCTCTGGCTATTAACTCTATCGATTCCTCTCATTATCTTGTATACCTCGACCAGGTCTCCTCTCTTCCTCCTTCTCTCCAGAGAGAAAAGTCCGAGCTTTTTCAACCTTTCTTCATAAGTGAAGCCCTCCAGTCCAGGAAGCATCCTGGTGAACCTTCTTTGCACCCTCTCCAAAGCCTCTGTATCTTTCCTATAGTAGGGCGACCAGAACTGGACACAATATTCCAAGTGTGGTGTCACCAGGGTCTTGTAGAGCTGTAGCAAAACTTGTGGCTCTTAAACTCGATTCCCCTGTTAATGAAAGCCAAAACACCATATGTTTTCTTAACAACCATATCCACTTGTGTGACAACTTTGAGAGATCAATGTATTTGCACACCCAAATCCCTCTGTTCCTCCAATATTCAGCATTCAAGTTTGACCTTTCAAAATGCATCATTTCACATTTCTCCAGGTTGAACTCCATCTGTCATTTCTCAGCCCAGCTCTGCATCCTGTCTATGTCGCGCTGCAGCCTGCAATAGTCCTCGATACTATCGCCAACACCTCCAACCTTAGTGTCATCTGCAAATTTACTAACCCACCCCTCCACCTCCTTGTCCAAGTCATTTGTAACCATATCCCTTGACCCCTTCAGCCCAAGTGCTATATTCGACTCTTCCTTAAATTTATTCAATGTTTTGACCTCAACTTCTTTCTACAAGAATAATTCCCAAGACTCACCACTCTCTGGGTGAAGAAATTTCTCCTCATCCCAGTCCTAAGTAGTTTACCTGTCTGAGACCCTTCGTTCTGGACTCTTCCATCATCGGGAATATCTTTCCTGCATCTACGCTGTCACCTCCTGGTAGAATTTTATTCATTTCGGTGAGATTTTCTGTTATTCTTCTGAACTCCAATGAATATAATCCCAACTGACTCAACCTCCCCTCATACGTCTTTTAACAATGACACAAGATCCTCATAGGCATTGTTCCATTGCATTGAAGTCAACTAAAATATAAATATAAATATTAATTTCCCTTAGCTAATTCCTTCCAGTTGTCCATAATAAGTTACTGTCAGAGCACTACACAAATTAATTACTGGAAACTAAAATGTATCCAGAGGCTATTTTCAACTAGAAATATTAATTCTTCATTATCCTTTCAGCTAAATTCAAATTCATTCAGAATAGAGAGATGTTCATTTAATTAACTGATACAGCTATTCTTCCTCAATTAGTTCCTGGAGAAGGTAAGCCTTCACTGCACTCCCCCTATCGCAAGAGCATCCTTCCTCAGTTAAGGAGACCAACATTCCAATGTGGTCTCACTATTGTAGAATCATTGAATGCATTGCAGCCAGACGCCACTGCTCCAGGGATGGTGTCAAGCTTCCTGAGTGTCTTTGGAGCTGCACTCATTCGAGCAGATGGGGTGTATTCCATCACACTCTGGACTTGAGCGGACAGGCTGTAGGGAGTTGGGTGATGAGTTAATCAATTCTGACCCACTCTTGTAGCCATTGTCCAATTCGGCTTCTGTTATTCGTTGAGCTAGATTGATTATCAAAGTAGAATCATAAGATCAGAGAAATCGACAATGTGGAAGCAGGCCATTCAGCCCATCAAGTCAACACTGACCCTCCAAAGACCAGTCGATGCAGACCAACCTCCCCTACCCCATCCCTGTAACTCTGCATTTCCCATGGCTAATCCACCTAGCTTGCATATTCCTGGATACTATGGGTAATTTAGCATGACCAATCCACCTAACCTGCCTGTCTTTGGACTGTGGGAGGAAACCAGAGCGCCCAGAGGGAACCTGGGCAGACACTGGGAGAATGTGCAAATTCCACACAGTCACCTGAGGGTGGAATCAAACCTGGGTTCCTGGCATTGAGGCAACCATGTTAACCACTGAGTCATGACTACATCAACTGAGAAAGAATACCTATAACAATTAATTAAATGAACATCATTCTATTACGAATGAGTTTGGATATACCTGAAAAGATAATGAAGAATTAATATTTCTTGTTCAACATAGCTCCTGGATAGTTAAGTTTCCAAAATTAATTTAAGAGGTGCTCTGACAGTAACTTATTGTACAATTGGAAGCATTTAGCTAAAGGAAACTGATGTGTATCTATATTAGTTGACTTCTGCCGTATGAGACAATGCCTGTGAGGATCTTGCGTCATTGTTAAAACACATGGGTCTGTTTAGCATCATAGAAGATGCCTGTCATAGGAGATTAAGTTTAGCCCTAGCCTTTCATTTTCCCTGAGTGTTAGGAGCTTACAGAGCAGGCAAGGCATTGCACAAGTGCAAGAAGACAATTAAAGCCATATGCCCTATTTTGGAATTATCCAACCCTGTGGCATATCAAGGTATGAGTCAGTTTTCAAGTTTGACTCAGTTGGTCCTCTTCACTCGATTAGAAAGTTGTTGACCGTGAGATTCACTGAATGTATCCTGATGTAATTTGAAAAGAATCAGAGGTGAAAAAGCATCAACACTCATGATGCCAACTGGCTGAGAATAACAGCCTGCACCAGAAAATTGATTTTGTTGCATTTTTAAACATTTTATTGAGGGTTTCAGGCGGAGTGTGTGTGTTCCTCTGGTCCCTGCATGGATACCTAGCCTCCCTGCTCAGATTTTTTTTTCTCTTTCTCTCCATTTTCCCCTCCTGCTGATGCCCCTGGAACAACCTTTTGAATCACCTCAGTGCAAGCAGAGGATAAATAACCTTTATTTAGTGGCAGGGTGAAAAGAAGAACAAACATTAATAAATCAGTTTCAACCTGGCGGATACCAAGGGTGCAAAATCTTCAGAGGATCGTCGACAGGGTGGGTAGAAAGATGGGACTTCATGGAGAATTACGGGGATGGAGTCGGGAAGTGGGTCTGCTTAATATGCTGTTCGGAGGGTCAATGTGGACTTGATGGGCTGAATGGCCTGCTTCAGAGTTCTCTGATCTTATGATTCTACTCTGATAATCAACGTAGTTCAACGAATAACAGAAGCTGAATTGGACAATGGCTACAAGAACGGGCCAGAAGTGAATAACTCATCACCAAACTCCCTGCAGCCTACCCATTGTGTACAAGGCACGGGTCAGGGCTGTGATGGAATACTCCCCACCTGTTCCAGTCAGTTGAAGGGGCAGTAACAAAGAGACATAATGTTAAAACGAGTGGCAGGAGGTTTAGATAGGGTTTTGAGGAAAACAAAATTTTATCCAAAACATGGTTGGAATCTGGAATACACTCTCTGAGAGGGCAGTTGAGGCAGGAAAGCTTACAACCTTTAAGAAGTAGGAGAAAATGAGGACTGCAGATGCTGGAGATCTGAGTCAAAAAGTATTGTGCTGGAAAAGCACAGCCAGTCAGGCAGCATCCAAGGAGCAGGAAAATCGATGTTTCTACCATAAGCTCCTCATCAGGAATATGGGGAGGCCCAAGGGGACTAAGAGATAAATGGGAAGGGGGTGGGGCTGGGGGGGAAGGTCGCTGGTACAAGATGAAACAGTTTCCTCATCTCCCACCCCCCCATCTAATACCAGATCCAACCCTCCAACTCGGCACCGCCCTCTTGAACTGTCCTACCTATCCATCTTCCTTCCCACTTATCCTTTCTGCCCTCCGCTCCAACCTATCACCCCCACCTCCAACAACCTATCACACTCTCAGCTACCTTGCCTCCAGCTCCACCCCCCCTCCGATTTATCTCTCAGTCCCCTTGGGCCTTCCCCACATTCCTGATGAAGAGCTTATGCTCAAAACGCTGACTCTCCTGCTGTTCGGATGCTATCTGACTGGCTGTGCTTTTCCAGCACCACATTTTGACTCTGAAGCCTTAAGAAGGGCTTGAAATGTCATAGCATTCAAGGCTGAGGGCCGACTGCTGGAGAGTGAGATTAGTGTAGCTTTAAAATAGTTTTGTTGGTGCAGAATGTCGATGGACAGAAGGACAGCTTCTGTACTGTATGATTCTATGTTGCAACAAATGAGCAATAAATGCTGCTGAGATTGGCGATTCCAACCTGTCTTGTCAGAACACTATCACTGAGTCCTTAAAGATTCACCCTTGGCTTTCTCCTCTTTCTCACCTACACTTTTTCAACATTGTAACATCAACTCTAAAACATCAATGAATATCTAAATTTTTACAAATGTGAGATGGCAGCCATTTTAAACCATGTGATTTGTAATGTACGGGTGGTTTAGGTAGTGCTCAAAGATGTTGAAATTTGCAGAGAGACTGAAGTGGATGAGGAGGGAATCATACCATAATCACAAACACAAAAACTGTTGTTTCTCATTTTTGACACGGACTACTTCTGCATTATGGGATACAGGAAGCAGGAAAATCAAATGTTTCACTGCAGCTTTTACAAGACATTTTAATCATATGTCTCAATTTCAATTTAGAGGTGAGATTAAATGTTTGTGGTAAATGGATACGTTTATTAACTGACGAGATTGCATGTATATAACAGTGTGACACTGACTTTAACTCTTTCCTTACCATTTGTATAGAATTGAATTTTCTACCCTAATATCCAGCAGCTGTTGAGATATTACTGAAAATGTAGGCATGATACTGAAGTCTTTCATCTTGTACTCATCAGGACAAATACAAGAATGTCAAAATTTCAAAGTTTTACTGTGGGGAGAAGTACAGGAGAATGTTGATTGGTTGGCCAGCTGATTCTGGCTGAGATGAAGAAAGGAAATGGGGACCTATAGTTTTTAATCTTTGAGTTAATTCAAAAATTGCAAAAGGCTTGGACATACTTATTTTTATGGCTGTCTGTCCAAAAACATGTTCTGCCTACCACTCAATTGAGTAAGGTATTGTTTGAATTTTAGTGCCAGTGCAACACCAAGAAATTAGGCTATAGATCTAGAGATTAGCCAATCAAATCAAACAACACATGGTATCAGTTATTATAAGAGGCACAAAGTACAGACCACATTCATTCAGCTCATTTTTACAAAACCCAAAATGAAGCACTTCTGTTAACAATGCGATTCTACAGTTGGGTGAGACTTGCTGAATAACTTTCAAATGTACTTGACCAGTACTAGAGTGCTTTGGGTATGGGCAATTTTATTCAAGTCTCTTCATAAATGCAAATTTCTGTTTTATGTAATTCTGTCTGAACTCCAAACAAAAATATGGAAAGTGGAAGTGCAGAAATATAATTTCAGGGTACTAAGGGCACATTACTGAGCATGAATTCCAAAATTGAGCTTCTACATTGGAAATTAAGTTGGTGCATGCAAGTGCACAGTTGTTCCACCCGTCTTCACTTTTTTCCATCGATTTACGAATCAATTTAACTCTCAGAGCCATTGATCTGCTGTCCCACTAGACAAGATCACATCTGTCTCCTCTGCTGCTAATCTGACATTAGTTATTTGACTGGGACATTGTATTATGCTTTAGAGCTATTCGTGCCTTAGTAATGCTCTTTGAATATTAGTGAAAACTCAACAAATGAGGCATTCATTTTCTTAGCTCACAGATAAGTGCCTCACACATGTCTACCTTATTTAGCTTAAAAGGCATTGCAATAATTATCTTATGTTCTAATTGGAGCAGATGGAATGGCTAAACCCAGAGAGCCCTTCACAATCAGAAGCTATTTTCAATATCTTCCCTTTTCATCCTCATCAGCATTCTGTTTGAAGTAAAAATACTCTTTAACATAATAAGGACTTTATTTAAAAACCATTTCTTCAATGGTTTCTGGAAAGCTCCCAATATTCTATTTCTGGAAGGTCGGTTTTCTGCTTCAAATGTCTATCAGTACATCCAGGCACTCCACACATTTAAAGTGCAGTGAATTTGGCATGGCTCATTTATCTGATGCACTGTTTTTCCAGGGCCATGCTTTTCTTATAAACCTTAGATGGAGAATAATGTTCCGAAAGGTGTTTCTTAGAATCCAGACATTATCTGTTGTGTCCTTGGTGTAGCGCAGCGTCTGGGTCACACTGAAAGCAATGTGATGAAAGATGAGGATCTCCGACCGATCCTAACTGCGGATGAGACAACACAGGGAGGGAGGTCGATTTGTAATGACCCCTCATGACCTATCTCTTACAGCTCAATAAACAGCAGGATGACACTGCTCAGGGAAATGTAAGCCAGCCGCTTTGGAACAGGCTACGTTGGTTCTAAGTGGGACCCACACACCAGTGGCTGAACAGCAATCAATGTCGGAACCAGTGTCCTTCCCTTTCAGGGAAGCAGCCTGATTCCTGAGATTTGGGGCAGTCTCGCAGATATATCCTGTCTTCTCTGTGGCTTAATAATTAGGTTCAAATTCTCACTCAGAGGGTGGAATTTGTCAGCTTTCTCTGTGGAATGATTGTTGGCTACAACATTTCAACAGGCAGAGGATGATGCCAGCTTTGAGTCTGGACAAGACAGTCTCATCACCCGCTTAAGGGTCCCAACCTGATGTTATTGGCATATCCCGAGTGAGAAGTACACCCTGAAAAGCAAACCCTGTTGAATCTGCTGGTGAACATGCAGGGCTAATGGAGGAGGGTGGGTTCCATTGTTCTAAACAACTATTTGGCTGCACAAGGGATGCAGAGTTGGGAAGCGTGATAGCCGCTGAGAACCAGCTCCCGATCCTTACTGATAACTCTCCTTCGCGAGGAACCTCACCCCACAATCCTCCTCCTTTCATCATTCACCTGTGACCTGGGACCCTATGCAATCCTGGGTCTTGGGTAAATACGTTACTGGTAGAGTCATCACGTCTTCAGTGGTACTGCTCAGGGACAGAACTTGTGCCTTTGATCCTGGAGCACAGCTTGCAATTCTTCAGTTAAATGTCTGACACTTAATGTAGCAAACCCTCCTGAAAAGAGATGATTTTGTTTTTTTTCTATTTTCTGGCTGATGGGTAGGATCTCAATGTTGGTTAAACTACTACTCAACCGCACCTCAGCTAAACATCAGAACTATCCCAGAGTCAGGGCAGGCATGCACAGATGTATTGGGGCTGCTTGGTTTCGATGATGTTCAGAATCATAGAATCCTGACTGTATGGAAGCAGGTCATTTGGCCCAACAAGTCCACATTGACCCTCTGAAGGGCATTCCACACAGATCCACCCCACTGCCCTATAAACCTGTATTTGTCACGGCCAACCACCTAGCCTGCACATCTTAAGACTGTGGGAGATAAAATCAGAGAACTCGGATGAAACCTGCACAGACAGAGGGAGAAGGTGCAAACTCCACACTGGCAGTTGTCCGAGACTAGAATGGAACCTGAGTCCCTGGCCGTGTGAAACAGCTGTGCTGACCAGTGAGACACTATACCACTCTCCATCAGGCACTGTACTGAAAGCTTCTGCTGCAATATCAGCCTTGGTTTTGTGAGCAACACTTTCACAGAGCCAGAAGGTTAAGTCTTGCTCATGAGCATATTATCCTTTGCAAAGTCATATTGTGCTCTCGCAGGATGGGTGAAAAGAATCCATACCATGACTTAAAGAAGAACCGCAGGAATTTGCCCTATGTCCTGGCAAACCTTAAATGCTGAAATAGCACCATCAAAAACAGATCATTTGGCCTTTTATTTTATTTCATTGCTCTTTGTGAAACCTTTCTGTGTGCAGATTGCAGCTGTGTTTATTACAACAGTGACCAGACCTCAAATATATGCCCTTAAGAGTAAACACTTTTTGGAATCTCTTGAGCAGGTGAGAAATGCAGGAGCTGTAAGCTCTTTCCTTTGTTCGTCGGTTCTCTTATACAGGAAAGTGGGTCTGACCATGTATAATACAAATTTTAAATTTAATGTTGATCTCGCTCTCTGTCCACCTTCTCCGCAACTGTAACATTGGGTTCCTTGCTCTGATCTATTACCTTAATGGACTGTGTATGGTATGATTCTGCCTGTACTGCATACAAAACAAAACTACTCACTGTACCCAGGTACATGTGACAATAATAAATCAAATCAAACATTTTAGTCATTGGAAGATCAATAGTAATATCGGCAAAGACGAGTGAGTGATAGTGAGCAAGGATTGCCTAAATTGTAAAGACAACAAGTTTGAGTCCAGCATCTTTTTGGCAATGTATACCAGATAAAAATCACTCATAATGTTTAAAAAAAAGTTTTCTCTTATTCACCTTTGGTTCTTTTTGCCACTCACTTAACAACAAGAACTGTAAAGTTGAACACTTTCTTCCTTTTTTAAATTTTTCTGTCTGTATATTCTACGTTTTGGTTTATTTGTCTGTGTTTTAAGATGCATTGCAACACAGCGCGCAATTTCTTTTGTGATCATTCTCGTTTTTAAAATTCTCTCTTGTTAAATTCTCTCTCGCTGGCTTAGTGGTTAGCACTGCTGCCTCATAGTGCCAGGGACCCATGTTCGACTCCAGCCTCTGGAGACTGTCTGTGTGGAGTTTGCACATTCTCCCTGTGCCTGTGTGGATTTCCTCCGGGTGCTCCAGTTTCTTCCCAAAGATGTGCAGGATAGATGATTTGGCCATGCTAAATTGCCCATAGTGTTCAGGGATGTGTGGGTTAGGTGCATTAGGTTGGGGTAAACGTAGGGGAATGGGTGTGAGTCAGTGTGGACTTGTTGGGCCAAATGGCCTGTTGGGAATCTATGATTAAAACAGGGCACCAAGTTGTCAATTGGATTAGCTTCCAGTTTGATTGACAAAAAGGCAACATTTCGGCCAAGTTCTGATGGAAAACCAAGCAAAGGCTTGTTTAATGTATTAAGACAGCCACTGTAAATCATAAAATAAAAAAATTCCAGTTGCATTTGAGTTGTAATCGTGGATGACATGAGTGAAGATGAATCATTTGACCTTTTAACATCACACAAGTGACAGGGTAAAGTTACATCATTACAGTGACATACAACATAAATTGCAATGCCCTGCATTCCTGCGAATGTGCTTGTAAATTAGCTCACAAAATTACCAAGTATTTACAAAGAGGCACAGCATCCAAAATAATTATTACTGATGTCATTGACGTAGCTGGAATATTACATCTTTAAACATTCAAACATGTGCGACCCACTATAAGTACAAACATTATAGGCAGAGGAAGAAACCTTTTAACCCTAACCATGTTGGTAGTGACAGGAAAGGTTGTCTCCACTTGCTGACCGATTTAGTTAACTTTCAAGCAGAGTGAAATGTTCATTGATACGACTACCATGACTACTTTGGCATCAGAACTGAAGCACATACTTTATTATTCCTTTGCCTTGAACACAGCTGAGTTTTTTTTTATCCCAGTTAGTTATTTTATGCAGGTGTATGATCTTCATCCTGAAGGTGCAATCTGTCTGAACAGTCTGGCTTCACTATCAGCATTATGATCATTTTCTTTAAGAAATGCGACACAGCCATTGACAAGGCTGGCATTTATAATCCATCTCTAGTCGATAGATCAAGAACTTTGCATTTATAAAGCATTTTTTCACATCGTCAATCCAATAAAGCCTGACAACAATTAAGTACCTTTCAAGTGTAGGCTGTTATAATGTAGGAAACATTGTCCAATGAAAATGGTGATGCAACCATTGCTGAGCTACTTCAGAAGGCAGACCATGTTAGTGAGAGATTAGAGTCACTTATGGACCAGGGCAGCTTAATGGAGACAGCTTTCCCTACATTAAGACATCAGTGACCCTTTTGAAGTTTTTGACAGTCTGATAACTTCACGGTCATTTTTAATACAACCAGCTTTTCATTTCCGTGATAAATCTCTCTTGTTTCTGCACTGTATTAGCCCACAGGTTTACAGGTATTTCCTTGATGTCAAAGCTTTCAAATTGTACATTTTTGCACTGGCTGTGAGATTGTTCCTTCTTCTTCTGATGTTAACTGACACAAGCAGATTTTTTTCTGATTAAATAAAGTATTCAACTGGGGAAATCTGGAACTGAACAACACAAAAATTGGAATTGGTGGCACATGGCACTTGGTGGGGAATGGGTGTTTAGAGGTGCCATTTGGAATTTGGAGTAATGTGGGACAAGTGTACGCAGAGGTCTGGCTGTCGTAGTCATGGCATGAGGCATCTTTTACTCATACCGGAGCAGGCATTGGTCTAATCACAAACACCAATGAGAAGCTTCACAACTGACACTGGCCTGCATTGCAGCTTGTTTTTAAAAAATTAATTCACAGGATTTGATTAGATTCCCTACAGTATGGAAACAGGCTCTTCAGCCCAACAAGTCCACACTGACCCTCTGAAGAGTAACCCTCCCAAACCCATTCTTTTACTCTATGTTTACCCCTGACTAATGCACGTAAAGATATGGGCAATTTAACATGGCCAATTCACCTGGCCTGCACAACTTTGGAGTGTGGGAGGAAACCCACACAGAGACAGGGAGAATGTGCAAACACCACACAGACAGTCAGCTGAGAGGGGAAATTGAACCCAGGTACCTGGCGCTGTGAGGTAGCAATGCTAACCACTAAGCCACCATGCCACCCATTGGGCATTGCTGGCTAGAGGGCAGTTAAGAGTCAACCACATTGCTGTGGCTCTGGGGTCTCATGTAGGCCAGACCAGGTAAGAATAACAGATTCCTTCCCTTAAGGCATTAGTGAACCAGATGGGTTTTTCCTCACCATCGACATCAGTTTCACAGTCAATATTAGACTCTTAATTCCAGATTTTAAAAATATCAACCCAAACTCTGTCATCTGCTGCAGCAGGATTTGAACCCAGGTCCCCAGAACATTACCTGAGTTACAGGAATCATAATCCAGTGATGATCCCAGAAGACCAACCCTTCTCCACCTGGTGATGCTGATGTACTTGCATTGACACTGCTGATCGCCTCTGGGGAAAAAAAGTCACTTCCAATACCCAGAAGAAAAACGACAAGCCACTGCCATAATTAGCAATAAGCACTCGTGACTCCCAACATTTTATAAGCCCAAAGAGATTGCGCTGTTTAGCAGAGTTTCCATACTCACCAACAACAGCGTTCCTGAGAGCTCTGATGTTACACCCCCACCCCTGAAAAAATTACACTCCAGTTCTCTGATCTTGCTGTCCAAATTCACATGAGCCTTCCCTCACAGCTACAGCACTAACTCAACACGTGGGGCCATTCTCAGTCATGACAGTCTTGTGAATGAATGTCAGCATTCCATTATTATTTTCGACTGAATTTCTTCCCTGATGAGGTTGATGAGTAGGACCATGGTGACAATGTACATTGAGTGGCTGAGCTGATGCCCTGCTGGTGAACTAATGGTCTGGAATGAGCTTCAGGCTAATGGGATATGGTTTGGCATCCTACAATGGCTGATGATGAATTTCATTTTTTAAAATGTATTTTAAATAAAACAGCGTAATGGTAATGTTTGTGGTGTAGTAGTAATGTCTGGTCCACATACCCAAAAGTATATCAAAATATATCTGAACAGTTTGATGAAAATGACTTTAATGTGTGACTTATCACTGATGGCTAACATTTCTCTATGCTTCCATGTAATATCGAGGTAAAGGAACAGTAGGTCTGTCTGCTTTCCATCCATGTCACTGTAAACTGTACATTGGCTGCTAACTATCATGAACTTGCCACAGTCAATCCACTATTAAAAGACCAAACAGACTGTGTTTAGACAAGGCAACAAGCTGGGGAGGGCCAACGCTGCTACCGACGCCAAGCATGAAACTCCAATCCTCCCCATCCTACAGTCAGATGCAAGACAGAAGTGATGAGTACTTTAAACTGTAGCTTTTGTGTTTTAACTGCTGCCTTAAGGGGAAGGAGAGAGAAGATCCTTTGGGTGTCTTCATGTCAGCATGAACAAGATGGGTCAAGTAAATTCATTCTGTGTCATTTCTATGGGAGAGAAAGTCCCTCCCTCTCTCAAAAATCAACCAAGGACAAGAAACAGAAGAGGTGAAAGGAACAAATGAGAGGACATGAAAGTGTGGAGAGTCGGCAAGAAAGAGGAATGTAAAGTCAGAAAAGGGAAAAATGAACAAAGAAGAGACTTTTTGAAAAGTGAAGAAATGTGGACAGTGTGAGGGAGATTAGGGCAAGAGAAGTATGGAAAGGTGATAATGAAAGAAGTGAGAAAGATGATTGGGAGGAGAGAAGGAACTGGATGATAGAAAGAAATTCAGTTTCAAGCAAACTGTCTTTCCAGAAAATTGTTTCAGTAAACCATCATCTACAATGTGATCATGGGATCCTGCTGTGCTCACATTGGATGTTGCAAATATTTATAATAACAACCCCCAAGAATCGACCTCTAAATTGGTTATGAAGCACTTCAGCACATCCTGAAGATGTCAGCAGCCTGCTAGTACAAAGGAAGGACTTGAATTCACACAGTGCATCTGTAAACTGTAAATCAGTCCTCCCAGTGTGAAGTACAGATCAAAACTTTGGCATAGACGTCAATGACTAATTTGAAGCTGATTTTTCATCCACTGTGACCTGCTTTATATTGAAAACATGTGGCTCTCCAATTCTCATTCCAAATCAGCCTTTAAAAAGTTCCCTAATTGACTGGAAAGGAAGAAATGAATTCTGTTGCAAAATTCTGCAAGGTATTTGGTCCCCTGTAGGAATGGATGTCCATTCTCAGTTTTCTTTTTTAGATTAGATTACTTACAGGCCCTTCGGCCCAACAAGTCCACACTGACCCGCCGAAGTGCAACCCACCCATACCCCTACATTTACCCCTTACCTAACACTACGGGCAATTTAGCATAGCCAATTCACCTGACCTGCACATCTTTGGACTGTGGGAGGAAACCGGAGCACCCGGAGGAAACCCATGCAGACACGGGGAGAACGTGCAAACTCCACACAGTCAGTTGCCTGAGGCAGGAACTGAACCCGAGTCTCTGGCGCTGTAAGGCAGCAGTGCTGACCACTGTACCACCGTGCCGCCCACTATATTCATTCATGAGGTGAGGGCATTGTTGGATAGTCCAGCATTTATTGCCCATCCCTAATTGCCCAGAGGGCAGTTAAAAGTCAACCACATTGCTGTGAGTCTGGAGTCACATGTCATCCAGACCAGGTAAGGATGACAGTTTCCTTCCCCTAAAGGACATTAGTTGAACCAGATGGGCTTTTTTGACAATCGATTCATGGTTATCATTAGACTGCTAATTCCAGATGCTTATTGAATTCAAATTCCACCATCTGCCATGGCAGGATTCAAACCCAGGCTCCCAAATCATTACTTGGGTCTCTGGATAAATAGTTTAGTGATAATACCCACTGGGCCATTGCCTCCGCACCTCACTATTGGTTTGATAGTTATCCTGCAAGAGGCTACAAATGATATTGGAAGATCTCTTTGCCTCCTTCCAGTTGAACCATTAGGTAAGGATGTTTAAGTTAGTCAGTCAGATCTCTCTCAGCTGTGAAAACTTCCAGGTTAAAGAGGAATTGGTTTCTAGGCCCAGTGATCTGCCCCTGGGACCCTGAGGTGGCGGGACTGTCACAGCTTCTTGTTTCAGCTTGTTGTTGTTCCTGGACACCATCACTTCAGTGCCACCAGATTTGGTTCATTCTAATTTTGTTTTGGTGTAATGTTGCCTCTATTTCGAGCTGGTGTGTGGCTGTTTACAATGCACCATATCTGGGCCACCTTCTCCATGTACTTGGTCTCATGGCCCAATATTGACCTTGATTTTAACTCCACATCCTTCCTCTCCTCCTTAGATAGTTAGGAACCTTTTATTTATTGTTGTCTCTTTGGTTTCTTTGGGGAAGGGGTTGGGGGGTGGGGGGGCAGCCATGATCCTTTGGTCCCACAATAAATTTCTCGCTCTCCATTGGCCAGTGCAATCTGTCCACCCTCTATGGTCATTTACCACATCCCAAGCACCAGCTTCCCTCATTGACCTCATTGTTGAGGTCTGCCCATATCTTATGTCCAGGCAGCGGTTCCTGCAGAGTTCATATGAGTTGGCATTTTTTAAAAAATCATTCATGGAAAGTGGGCACTTCCATCATCCCTGTTTGCCCTTAGTGGTACTGAGCTGCCTCCCTTGAGCTGCTGCAGTTGGCATGTTGGAGATCGACCCACAATGCTGTTAGGGAGGGAGTTTCAGATTTGAGCGCCAAGTCTTCAGTACTATGGCACGTTATCAGAGTGCATTGCCTTTGCAGTACCCAGTGCCTCCAGCCATTTCTTGATATCGTGTGGAGTGAATCAAATTGGCTGAAGACTGGAGCCTGTGATGCTGGGGACCTCAGGAGGAGACCGAGATGGATCATCCACTCACCAACTCTGGCTTATCTTTTGCACTGATGTGCTGGGTTCCCCTGTCATTGAGGATGGGAATATTTGTGAATCCTCTTCCACCAGTTAATTGTTTAATTGCCCACCACCATTCACGACTAGATGTGGCAGGTCTGCAAAAATGGCGAGTCATCTTGACTGGAAATGTAACTGACTTTCTCTCCATGGACGCTACCTCACCCACTGTGATCTCCAGCACTTTTTGTTTTCACTGCAGAGCTTAGATCTGATCCATTGATTGGGGAATCACTTAGCTCGCTGGCTTTCAAGCAATCGTTACAACTGAATGGATTATTAGACAACGGCATTGACTTTTTGCAGAGTAGTTCTGAGTCAATCACATTGCCGCTAGTCTGGAGCCAAACGTAAGCTAGGGCACACCAGGTAAGCACAGCAGTTTCCATCCCAAAAGGATATTATTGAGCCAGATGGCTTTTTCCCTGCACTTGGCAAACATGAGACTTTTAATTCCAGATTTTTATTGAATTCAAATTCTACCATCATGGGATTTGAGTCAGGTCCCCAGAACATTACCTATGTTTCTGGATTACTCGTCTGGTGACAATAATGCTATTGTTTCCTTCATCAACTCAAAAACAAAAATGAGGTCTGCTAGTTAAACTCTCTTTAGTCCTTGTCTTGCTAGCTTGTTGTTCACCCAGTCCTTCAGCACAAGACAATCCAATCTCATGAGAACATTGGGTTGTATTGTGTCTCTATTTTCTTCAATGTGGCAGTGATGATATTCCAGTAGTAACTCTATGGCGCCTCTGTGATGAATTACCATATAATTCATTTTGCCCTTCTTTTCTTCCAATGTTTTTTACCAGAAAAAGAAATAAGCCAGCTTCTTTCTTACATTAGAGCTGGATATTTGGAATCTAATTGGGGCTGACACTACCGTGTGCCACTGATGAAGTACTCAGCTAAGACATTACATTTTAAACATTGAACAGACTTCTGACAGTTCAGAAGGAGGTTAAAAAAATCCTTTGGCAACATTTTGAAGGAGAGGAGGAAACTCTGCTGATGATCTGGTGAATATTCCTCCCTCAAAGTTCCAACAAAAACAGATGAACCAATCAGTCATTTCATAGTTGTTTGTGGAATCTTATTGAATGATTGTCTCCTGGACTCTAATGGGTTCAGTAGTTTTCTGTGTATCCACATTTCTTGGAGGGACATTTTAAAATCTAAGCCATTGGAGAGATCTACAAATTTGAAACAAGAAAACAGATAACAGTAAAACATGGCCCCAAAGAATTAGTCATTATATTGTAACTTTTGACATGCTCTGCAAACACACATTCAAAGATAGACTTAAGTTTGAATTCACACCTGAAAGAGTCCAGTCAAAGTCCCTAAACACTCAAAAATCTTTCTTTTCCATGGTATATGAATTTCTTTTACTGTGGAGATGCCATCAAAGCATACTTGAGAATTTCTCCCGATGCAAGTGACAAGTGAAGTTAGGATTAGAACTGATTATTGAGTGAAGGCCAGAGCAAGAAAAGAAACTTATAGCAGTAGTAAAGGAAAAGAACAATATTGCTGGGGTGGAATTCCATAATTTTGATGTAAATTCATTCACTTAAGTGATAAGAAGTAAGGGATTTTTACCAATCTTCCACCCTACATCAACTTGTGTTCCTTCAAAAATCTGCACTGTATCTTAACTCATTCCAAATCTCATTCACTGATCACCTCTCAGCTTTCTTTCATTCACTGAAACTTCATCTGACAACAGCTCATTTTTATAATCTTCTGTCATTGTTTTCAAATCCTTCCACGGCATTGGCCTTCCCTATCTATGTAACTTTCTCTGGCAGTACGATACTTTGAGATGTGTGCACTCTGTCAATTCCAGCTCCTTGAGCCTTTATGATTTCAATTGCCTCACTGTTAGTGGATAACTACTTAGGTCCAGGTTCTAGAATTCCCTCCCTGAACACCACTCCTCTTCTTCTCTGTTGTCCATTAAGACGGTCTTTTAAAAAATATTTAGCCAAAGGCTTGAACGAAAGTGTTTTTTTTCTTTTGAGGCTCAGTGTTGAAGCTTTCTTTTTGATACCACTCTTAAGTGCCTTGGGACAAATTTCTATCTTAAATGAGGTATATAAATGCAAGCCGTTGATGCGCCTTATCAAATGCCAAAATCCTTGAGTGGGTGTGTTTCTGCAGAGATTGTGTCTCTTGATAGCACTAGCTTCAGGAAAAGAAATAAATATAGAAACTCTGAAGCTTTCACTGTACTTTATCGTATGGTGGCTCAGTGGTTAGCACTGTTGCCTCACAGCGCTAGATTCCCAGGTTCACCAGGGACCCAGGTTCGATTCCACCCTTAGGTGATTGTCTGTGTGGAGTTTGCATATTCGCTTGGTGTCTGGGTGCGTTCCTTTGGGTACTTCAGTTTTCTCCCGCAATCCAAAGATATGCAGTTAGATGGATTGGCATGCTAAATTGCCCATAGTGCCCAGGAATGTGCAGGCTAAGTGGATAAGCCATGATAAATACAGGGCTATGGGGATAGGGGGTGGGAATGCTCTTTGGAGGGTCGGTGTGAATTCGATGGGCTGAATGGCCTGCTTCCACATTGTAGGGATTCTATGATTCTTCACAGTGGATTTTCTTTGCCCTATTAGAAGATAGCTCATAGATCTCTGCTCTTCCTCGTTCAGTTTGGCGAGTAAATTCACTCCAGGAGTTTCAAAGCAACAGTTGTTGTGGTCTTCCTTTTGTTTTTTTGGATAATTTCTCTTTTTGAACTGCATGGCAAAACAGAGAAAGAGCTGGTACAGGCATTGCAGGCACCCATTTTGTTCCATGGGTTTTAGTGTCATGAGCGATTCCAGACCCCTTCTGATCTGGCCAGTAACACCACTGAGAACAGCAATAAGTCTCTTATAACCATATCAGTCAGCCAACATAAAAATAGTTGAAACAATTTATGGTGAGGAGGTGCCAGCGTTGGACTGGGGTGGGCAACATTAAAAATCACACAAGGGTTTAGATGGAGAGGAATTTGTTAAGCGTGTACAAGAAATTTTTCTGATGCAGTATGTGGATGAGCCTACTAGACAAGATGCAAAACTTGACCTACTCTTGGGAAATAAGACTGAGGTCACTGAGGTGTCAGTGGGGAAGCACTTTGGGGCTAGTGACCATAATTCTGTTAGTTTTAAAATAGTGATGTAAAAACATAGACCAGATCTAAAAATTAAAGTTTTAAATTAGAAAAAGGCCAATTTTGACAGTATTAGCCAAGAACTTTCAAAAGCTGATTGGTGGCAGATGTTCACAGGTAAAGAGATGGCTGGAAAATGGGAAGCCTCCAAAAATGAGATAACAAGAGTCCAGAGGCAGTATATTGCTATTAAGGTGAAAGGGAAGGCTGGTAGGTATAGAGGATGCTGGATGATTAAAGAAATTGAGTTTTTGGCTAAGAAAAAGAAGGAAGCATATGTCAGGTATAGACAGGATAGATCGAGTGAATCTTTAGAAGAGTATAAAGGCAGTAGGAGTATATTTAAGAGGGAAATCAGGAAGGCAAAAAGTGCACATGAGGTAGCTTTGGCAAATAGAGTTAAGGAGAATCCAAAGGGATTTTACACATACATTAAGGACAAAAAGGTAACTAGGGAGAGAATTGGACCCTTCAAAGATCAGCAAGGCCGCCTTTGTGTGGAGCCGCAGGAGATGGAGGAGATACTAAACAAATATTTTGCATCAGTGTTTACTTTGGAGGATATAGAATGTGGGGAAATAGATGGTGACATCTTGAAAAATGTCCATATTACAGAGGAGGAAGTGATGGACTTCCTGAAATGCATAAAAGTGGTTAAATCCCCAGGACCTGATCAGGTGTACCCTTGAATTCTGTGGGAAGCTAGGGAAGTGATTGCTAGGCCTTTTGATGAGATATTTGTATCATCGATAGTCACAGGTAAGGTGCCGGAAGACTGGAGGTTGCCACTGTTTAAGAAAGGTGGTAAGGACAAGCCAGGGAACTATAGACCAGTGAGCCTTATGTCAGTGGTGGGCAAGTTGTTGAAGGGAGTCCTGAGGGACAGGATGTACATGTATTTGGAAAGGCAAGGACTGATTAGGGATAGTCAACATGGCTTTGTGTATGGGAAATCATGTCTCACAAACTTGATTGAGTTTTTTGAAGAAGTAACAAAGAGGATTGATGAGGGCAGAGCGGTAAATGTGATCTATATGGACTTCAGTAAGGCATTCAACAAGGTTCCCCATGGGAGGCTGATTAGCAAGGTTAGATCTCATGGAATACAGGGAGAGGGTGGCACGACGGCTCAGTGGTTAGCACTGCTGCCTCACAGCACCAGGGACCCAGGTTAGATTCCAGCCTTGGGCGACTGTCTGTGTGGAGTTTGCACAATCTCCCCGTGTCTGCGTGTGTTTCCTCCGGTTGTTCCGGACAGTTCAAAGATGTGCAGTTCAGATGAATTGGCCATTCTAAATTGCCCATAGCATTGGGTGCATTGGTCAGAGGGAAATAGGTCTGGGTGAGTTACTCTTCGGACGGTCAGTGTGAACATGTTGGGCTGAAGGGCCTGTTCCCACATTGTAGGGAATCTAATCTAATCTAAAAAAATCTAGCCATTTGAATGCAGAACTAGCTCAAAGGTAGAAGACAGAGGGTGGTGGTGGAGGGTTGTTTATCAGACTGGAGGCATGTGACCAATGGAGTGCCACAAGGATCGGTGCTGGTTCCACTACTTCTTGTCATTTATATAAGTGAGTCGGATGTAGCATAAGAGGTATAGTTAGTAAGTTTGTAGATGACACCAAAATTGGAGGTGTAGTGGACAACAAAGAAGGTTACCTCAGATTACAACAAGATCTTGATCAAATGAGCCAACGGGCTGAGGAGTGGCAAATAGAGTTTAATTTAGATAAATGCAAGGTGCTGCACTTTAGGAAAGCAAATCAAGCAGGACTTATACACTTAATTGTAAGATCCTATAGACTGTTGCTGAACAAAGAGACATTGGAGTGCAGGTTCATAGCTCCTTGAAAGTAGTCACAGGTAGATAAAATAATGAAGAAGGCATTTGATATGCTTTCCTTTATTGGTCAGAGCATTACATATAGAAGTTAGGAGGCCATGTTGAGACCATACAAGATGTTGGCTAGGCCACTTTTGGAATATTGCGTGCAATTCTGGTCTCATTCCTATCGGAAGGTTATTGTGAAACTTGAAAGAGTCAGAAAAGGCTTACAAGGATGTTGCCAGCATTGGAGAAATTGAGCTAAAGGAGAGGCTGAATAGGCTGGGGCATTTTTCCCTAGAGCGTCAGAGGCTGAGGGGTGACTTTATAGAGATTTATAAAATCATGAGGGGCCTGGATAGGGTGAGCTTTACCCTGGGTTGGGAGAGTCCAGAACTAGAGGGCATATGTTTGAGGTGAGAGGGGAAAGATATAAAAGGGACCTAAGGGGCAACTTTTTCACGCAGAGGGTGGTAAGTATGTGGAATGGGCTGCCAGAGGATGTGGCGGAGGCTGGTACAATTGCAACATTTAAAAGGCATCTGGATGGGTACATGAATAGGAAGGGTTTGGAGGGATATGGGCCGGGTGCTGGCAGGTGGGACTAAATTGGGTTGGGATATCTGGTCGGCATGGATGGGTTGGACCAAAGCGTCTGTTCCCGTGCTGTACATCTCAATGACTCTATGACTCTGTCAGGTTATAGTCCAACAGGTTTATTTGGAAGTACTAGCTTTTGGAGTGCTGCTCCTTTGTCAAGTAGCTCATGGGGCAGGATCATAAGACACAGAATATATAGCACAAGATCATAGTGTAATACACTGATATGACATATTGAACATCCTAGCTTGCTGTTAAGTCTTTCATCTTTGAGAAAAGGTTGCAGATTTTGATTCATTAATGTGTAAATCTCAGAACTTCTTTCAAGTTACATTACTGACATAACTTAAAACTTTCTTTTAAAAAAAATGACATCTCAGTTCAGACAATGCATTAAAGGTGTGAGGTTAGAGTCTCTCTGTATTCCAATCCTGAAACAATTCATGGCAGGCTTAAACTGTTAACCTTAAGGCATTCCAAAACATTCAGCCTGAAAACTGCTGTAATTTTCGTGAAAATATTTGCCAGTCTTGACTGAAAGCTAACTCTTGAAAATGTGTTGCTGGTTAAAGCACAGCAGGTCAGGATGCTGCCTGACCTGCTGTGCTTTAACCAGCAACACATTTTCAACTGTGATCTCCAGCATCTGCAGACCTCATTTTTTACCTGAAAGCTAACTCTGTTTACCTTTTCATTCAGAAACATCGTTCATGAACTCAAGACAACCCAATTTTTTCTTAATACCTTTAGAAATGTTGTTACTGGTGTGGTATAGACAAAATTGTATCAATGTGCTCATAAGTTCCTACAAACAGCAATGAGATAAATGGTCAGTTAATGTTATTTGGTTGTGTTAGTTTGGATAGAACACCAGAAGGACTTGCAGCATCATACAATCAGATACTTAAAAGTTCATCATATTTGTACCTATACCTTGAAAGAGCTATCCAATTAATCTGATCACCCTGAACATCCACTTTGCATCAATTTCACCTTCCACTATTTAACTTTGAGTCTGCTTCCACTATTCTTTTCAAGCAATCAAGACCATAACAACCCATTGAGTAAACAAATTTCACCACATCTCAACCCTGAATCATGTGCCGATTATTTTACTGTCCTTTTGTTATTGGCCCTTCTGGCACTGAACATGGCTATTCCTTGTCAAATATTTTAATCATGATTTTGCAGAGTGTTGCAAAATCCTCTCTTAGCCTTTCCTATGCTAAGGCGGACAAAATTGATGTCTTGCATCTCTGAACCATTCTAGCAAAGGTTTTCTGAAACTCTCTTAGGAGGAATGTCAAAGTGCAGTGGATGGACAAGACATTCCAGCTGGACATAAAAGGTAGTTTACTGAATTTAAGCACAACTTCCTTGAATTTAAGCACAACTTCCTTGAATTTAAGCACAACGTCCTTGTTTCTGTACTCTATTTAAAAACTCAAGGATGCCATTTATTTATTTAAACAGCCTTCCATTGTGAAAGACATGTGTACATTAGGGATGAAACAATGCTCATCATTATTCTGTCTTCAGTCTTTTCTCCAATTTTGTATCTAAATTGCTACTGTTCTTTTAATCCCATGCCTTTGATTTATTCAACCAACCTATTACGTTCCAAGTCATCAAATATATTAAACACATTAACAAATGCATTACATTTACCAGACCTTTTCATTATTTCAACAAAGAATTCAATTAAGTCAGTCAAACAAATTTACCAGGAATATATCAATGGATTTCTTCAGAAAGTGTACAACATCCTTTATATCCACTTAAGAGAGCAGACAGTGTTTATCTGAATGTAATTGCCTCTAAAGAGTGAAGTACCAGAGGGCAGGAGGGTGACTAATGTGTCAAAGTTTAAGAAAGGCTTTAAGGAGAAGCCTGGAAACTATAGGCCTGTGAATCTGACATCAATGGTGGGTGAGTAGTTGGAGGTGATCCTGAAGAATAGCATTTATGTGCATTTGGAGAGGTAAGGGATAGTATGGTTTTGTGCAAGGAACATTGTATATCTCACTAATTTGATTGAGTTGCTGAGAATGAAGGGTTTCAGATATTAAAATAAACTGGAAAGGCTGGGACCTTTTTTCACTGGACAACAGGATATTGAGGGGTGATCTTATTGAGATTTATAAAAGCCAAGGTAAATGACGAGGGTCTTTTCCCTAGGGTGTTGGAGTTAAAAGTAGGGGGCATATTTTTAAAGTGAGAGGAGAAATTTTAAAGAGGTCACGAGGGGCAACGTTTTACACAGAGAGTGATTCATGTGTGGAATGAACTGCCAGGGAAAGTGCTGAATGCAGGTACAGTTTACAGAGATGGTGATTCAGGTGTGGAATAAATTGCCAGAGAAAGTGGTGGGTGCAGGTATGGTTTACACAGAGGGTGATTCAGGTGTGGATGGAACTGCCAGAGAAAGTGGTGGATGAAGGTACAGTTACAGTGTTTAAAAGATGTTTGGATAAGTTCATGAATAGGAAAGATTTGAGGAATGTGAGCCAAGAGCAGGTAGGTGAGACTAGTTCAGTTTGGGAACATGGTCAGCATGGACTGGTTGGACCAAAGGGACTGTATAACTCTATATGACTTTCCGTGCTGTATGATTCTATGACTCTGTATGTCTCTTTATTATTGCATGGACAAATGAAGGTCTGGTGTAATTGAACAGCTCAAATCTCTGGACAGGATTGTGAACATTTTTTTTTGTCTTAGAGGAAAGGGTGCAACTATTGAACCAGTGTTGACAAGAGGAACTTCTGCTACTCATTTACATTGGCCAGATGAAACTTTTCATCCTAAATGTTTTTTTTTTACTATGCAACAGAGTTAGGGGTCACAACCTGAGGACCAGGTGAGGAAAACTCCCTGCTATGCATACAAAATCCATTTGTACATGAATATAGGAGATCCCAAAACAAACCAAGTTCAACTCTGACTCATAATTTCAGGATTACATCGTTTGACACATCATTAGATTTGGAGCTTTCTATTTGGCCTAATTATTCATTTCACCATGGACAGTGTGAAGAAAGTTGAAACTCAGTCAGTGGACTGTGAATTGAAAATTATATTCCTTTTATGAAATTAACAGCTGATGCTAAGAAACCTAGTCACTATTCATATGAATACAAGGTGACACACTGCCTGGAATATTTTAATGCTTTTACTCAGAAATACACGTTTTCATTAAAATTTCCCTCCAAAAGAGTTATTGCCTATGAAATATGAAGCACTCCTTAATCGGATCAATTTATCATTTTAAATAATGCAAATAATGTTTGATCCTACCAACATCAAGTAATATGCAACTAAATTACTTCTGCTTGTGCAAAAATGTAAGCCAGGATGCCCGCATCACTTCAACGTAAACCACAGGGCAAATTGTAAGTTACAAAAGAAATGTTATTGTTATCTGAAAGCATGAGTAATAAATCCCTAATGTAATTATAATATCCCTGACTTTCTGAGGTTATAGTTTGCAACACTGCATCATTGAAGGCAGAAGAAAGAAAGATTTTCATTTGTATAGCAGCTTTTAGGACCTCAAGATGTCTGAGTGTTTTACATCCAATATGAATTCACTTACAAGTTAACCCCGCAATTTGTAATTTGTATATTAAAATGGGCAGAGACATTAATGCACACATTTTGGAATTAAATATTTGCAGATGACACCAAAATTGGTGGTGTAGTGGACAGCGATAAAGGTTACCTTAGAGTACAATGGGACCTTGATCAAATGGGCAAGTTGGCCAAGCAGTGTCTGATGGTGTTTACTGTAGATAAATATGAGGTGCTGCATTTGGGGATTCCAAGTCAAGGCAATTATAATTATTGGTAGGGTCCTGAGGAGTGTTGCTGAACAAACATAGAGAGTTGTGCATGTATGGAAGGAGCTACCAGAGGATGTAGTGGCGGCTTGTACAATTACAATGTTTAAAAGGCATCTGGATGGGTACATGAATAGGAAGGGTTTAGAGAGATTTGGGACAAATGTTGACAAATGGGACCAGATTAATTTAGCATTTCTGGTCAGCATGGATAAGTTGGATCAAAGGTTCTGTTCTGTGCTGTACATCCCCAGGACTCTATGCTGTTTTACAACCATTAAACAGGTAACAAAGCATTCAGCATTCTGTTTCAGATCTAAAATATTGCTAACAGTGTCACAGGCTTCACCGGAAAGGGATTATGGCTATTTGCATGTGGAAATAGGATGCCTCACATGTTTGTGGAACTCCCTTCAAAATTAACCTGCCCTGATTGCATGCAGAACCAAGCCGACTGTGTTCAGGAAAACATGGTCTAACCATTCAGTCCATCTCATTTAAATAAAACTCAAAGCTGAATCTCAGGTGTCCCTACACCAATTTGTAGAAATTTGCAATTACTTGGCTATTGACCTTAGTTAAGGTATTGCTACAATTTGAGCATGCCGTATTCCTCATGCTTATTTATGCACAATACATATAACTAAGGATCCATTATAAACTGCTGTGGTACCAGTTAAGCTTGTTGTAGTACTGTAATAGGTGGATTCAATGTTAAAAATGCCATGCCACTCTGCTTCTCAATCGCAACAGCTTTATTTTAGAATATGAGCATATCATCTTTAATGCATAAAATGGCCACAGATATCCCACAACTCACCCAAGTTGTTTATGGAAGATTTTCAACAACTATTTTTTCGTGTAACCAAAATTTCTATTCTCCAAGATCTGTATTCAGACCAAAATGAAAATACTGGTGTCATAATAACTTGATTAAATTTATTCATGGAAATGTCTTTTTGTGACTTTTTATGCCTTCATTAACTTTCCCGACTCAGGCGACTGACTGTGTGGAGTTTGCACGTTCTCCCTGTGTCTGCGTAGGTTTCCTCCGGGTGCTCCGGTTTCCTCCCACAGTCCAAAGATGTGCGGGTCAGGTGAATTGGCCATGCTAAATTGCCCGTAGTGTTAGGTAAGGGGTAAAATGTAGGGGTATGGGTGGGTTGCGCTTTGGCGGGTCGGTGTGGACTTGTTGGGCCGAAGGGCCTGTTTCCACACTGTAAGTAATCTAATCTAATCTAATCTAATCTAATCTAATTTTCTTTCACAAAGCCTTTTTCCAAAACTACAAGCTCCGATTGTTAGTCCTGATTAGAAGAGACTCATTGTCCTCATTAAGATTGGGAAAGTTAAAATCCTTCAAGATGTACAAAGCAGAAAATTATTCATTAGAACCAGGAAAAGCAGGACCCAACCAGTAAAATTGTGAAGGAAGGCATGCATCTTCCATTAAACCTGCAAAAAGGCAGGAATCTTCGATTTCAGCTGTAAAGATTAAGAAAATCCTCCAGCTCATCATAAAATATCTAGCCATATCTGCAAACATGGCATCAAAAATAATCAGAAATGCCTGAATTATTTAATTTCAGAGCCAAAGAGAGTTGCAAGTTCATAATCATGAAAAGAGTCATTCTTGAATTAGAAAGTAGCTTCTAAACTGAATACTAAGTCAGAAGCTGAACAAGTAAGCGGAGTTTTATATGCCATCATGTGTATAGCTAATGATGTTATTGCTTACTAATAAGAAAGAAACTTAACAGATATTTCTGTAGATGTAGTGAAAATCTTTGATAATTATTTCAACTCAGAAGTAATAGAAGTTAATAAACAAAAGTTCAACATCCGGGGAATTCATAAATTATTACATTAATGATCTCTACAGATTAATGGAAAGATGTCATTATGGTAACTTAAAGTTAAAATTCGTAGGAGACTATGGACAGAATTGAATAGTCTTTATTAGGTTTATTACAATCCAATGAAGACCTGACTCTAGAGAAAGTCAACACACTAGATTTCAACAGAAGTCATGCAAATCAACACTAAAATTAGAAGAATAAAGTTGGCAAAGAAGATCATCAGATTCCATTCAATTTCTAAGGTACAGAATCACAAAAGAGAAGTAATATTCCTGTGTAACAGGTAGGGCAGAATTGAACACTAAAAATCTTTGCCAGTGCTTTACGGCAGCAGACCTCATAGGCAGGAACAGTGCCCAGTTATTAAAACTGTATGTTTTATTGTAAAATAATTTGCCAATTACAGAAAATGTGACCAATCAAAGAAATGCATAATCACATAAAGAGATAATTAAGGTAAAACAATTTAAGCAGAAGACAAAGCTAAACTTTTTCATCAGGAAATAGGTGACCCAGACCTCACATTTTGGCAAAGTGACATTTATGTCAATGGGCATCTCATGAATTTCAAGTGCAGCACTGAGTAAGTGTCACGGTATTATTAGGTTATGTTCTCAAAGAGGCTGACAAACTACAACTGGATGGTTCAGAGGCAAAGCATCAACATTCCCTTGAAGCTGCGTGGCTAAACACACACTCTGCCACAGTGTGTACTATCTACAAGATGCACTGCAGAAATTCACAAAAGCCCCATAGTTAGCATTTTTCAAACCAGCAACCACTTCATCCTGACAGACAAGGGCAGCAGATACATGGGAACACCACCAGCTGCAAGTTCCCCTCCAAGCCATTCACCATCCTGACTTGGAAATATATCACTGTTCCTTCACTGTCGCTGAGTCAATATCCCTCCCTAGGGGCATTGTGGGTCCACGCACAACTTGTGATCTGCAGCAGTTCAAGAAAGCAGCTCACCACCACCTTCTCAAGAGCAGCTAGGGACAGGCAATAAATGCTGAGCAGATAGTGATGCCCACTTAGCACCAGTGAATTTAAAAAAAAACCTCTCCAACATATGAAAACCAACTAGTGGAAAGCAACTATGCACTCAACAATCAATGACTCTCTTTCTTGAATGGAAAGGTGTTTATTAATATCAATCTCATTCAAACGATAGAAGAAGTTAACCTATAAAAAATCAATGAATAGACCTTATAAAGCTTTGTAACCTCATGGCAGAACCCTAATAAAAACAAAAATCTCTTGTTTCGTTAATGTGGAATAAGAACTTTGATATGAAACAATAGGATGGTTTACTGGTGACTATACTAGTTTGACAGAAATGTTTTCCACTGTTACCAATGCTGAAGATAGTTCAGACTCGAAGAGCCAGTAAGGTTGGTGAGGAATTACTTGTAAGCGCGTAACCACTGAAGAACATACTTGTGAACCAGGAAGAGGGGCTGGCACTGTGGCTCAGTGGTTAGCACTGCTGCCTCACAGCACCAGTGACTCAGGTTTGATTCCAGCCTCAGGCGACTGTCTGTGTGGAGCTTGCACGTTCTCCCCGTGTCTGCGTGGGTTTCCTCCGGGAGCTCCGCTTTCCTCCCACAGTCCAAAGATGTGCAGGTCAGGTGAATTGCCCATGATAAAATTGCCCATTGTCTTCGGTGCTTTAGTCAAAAGGAAATGGGTCTGGGTGGGTTACTCTTCGGAGGGTTGGTGTGGACTTGTTGGGCCGAAGACCCTGTTTCCACACTGTAGGGAATCTAATCTAAAAGAAAAGAGTTGGAATTCCTCTTTCTTCATCCTTTAAGGAAGCCATCATTTTCCCACTGCCAACTGTTGCCTTTCTCTTCTATTTGTTGTCTTGTCGTCTCTAAGGCTCTGCCATTCTTTTTACCTCCCTCATAACCTCCCTCCAAATTTTTCCATCATCAACCAATCTCCCCTTTCTAGATGTAAGCCCTTCAAGTGCAAAATGATCTAGTGCAGGTGAGGATGGCCACTCTCAATTAACGAGAAAAGAATGTTTGGCATTACACAAGATATAGTTAATTGCATCTCTGCAACAGTCACAATTTAATAAGGATGTCATACATTGTCAGGGGAATCTTCGGAAAGCCTGGTCGGACTCTTTCAAAGGGTTTGGTTTCTCTCCCCTCCAGCCCTCATGATATCATCACAGTGGATGGTACTTCTGGCTTCAATCAGTATTGACTCTTACACCTTACGCAGTGTCGAGTGTGAACCACATGTTGAGAACACTCAGGACCAGTTTCTCCTAATTGAATATGACTGTCACTACCTTTGCTGGGTCTGTCCTGCTGATGGGTCAGTCGATGCCCAGCAAAGGCAGAGAAGAAGTTCAGGCAATGGCTAATTGACATGATTGTGTAAGCTTGACTGTTCTGGGCTGGTGTTTAATTAGTTTATGAGACAATGTTACAAATTTTGGCTCCAGTCCTCCGATGTTATTGAGGAGATCATTGTACATTCAATTGGGCTGACTGAGCCTTTGTTTCTGAATTCAGTTCCCAGGCCTTATTCTTACTGTATCATTTACTATTGGTTAAATACAACTGAGAGGTTTCCTGATTCAATGAAAGATTAATCATAGGCCAGGCAGTATCAGGCTTGTTTTCACTTTGAAGAATGTTAATAATTTTTAGCCTTCTTTTGTACTTGGAATTTACTCCTTATTGCCTGTATAAAAAAACATGATTCAATCAGAACAAGGGAAATCTGCAGCTCTTAAAATTGTAAAAGATAAAAATACTTAACATGTAAGCATCCACAAAAAAAAGTCATTTTCACCACATGTTCCATTGTGAAGGTACAATGTTACAACTACAATCTCTATATTTCCATCTCCCTTTTGTGTCTTGTTTTACATACTGTTACATTGTCTTTTAAAAGATATATAAATGTCATTGAGAGAATACATTATATTTGGGGAAGAGCCACGCAGGGTTATTGTACCCTGTCTCCTGGACTGATAGAACTGGAACAATGCTGCATAGTGATATCATAGCAAGGAGCACATGGCCTCTGAACCAACAGCTGCTGACATTTCTGGTGCTTTTGAAGAAAATCTTTGCAACAAAGGTTATGATATAAACATTGTTTTTAAGATAGAGTTTCGCTGGCACAAAAATCAAATGAACAAATTTAAGTTTACCTGGACGTGCTTCTTAATCCAAAATGTGATGGAAGGTTGGAGGTATGGAAGCAGAGGCAAAGAGACGTTAAGGATATTTAAAGTGCAGCTGGATTCTACATCTAAGGGGTGTGTGATGTGTTGGTAAGAGAGACGCGTTGCTTAGAGCTTTTCATCTTACGTTCATCTGGACAAATGCAAGAATGTCCAATTTCAATTGATCACAAGTTATACTACAGAAGAAAATGGCACTGATTGGTTGACAAGTTGACTTGGATTGACCAAGTTGGTGTTATGGAGAAAGCCAAAGGTCCCCAAGCTTCCATGTAATTCAAGAGATGCAACACTTCAATACAGTCTTTGTGTTTGTGGAGAACCGGTCTCTGCATGTAAATTGTGTTTTCCTAGCAAGTATAAATAAGCCATGTTATGAGCTTGACTGATTATCTTAAAATGGTTGGTGATGTAGCTATTGGCAATGCTGAACTTTAACAGGACAACATCTAACAGTTGAAGTTTGAGTTTTGCAAGCATAGGTTGGTTGAGTATGGTCTTCACTCTGCTTATTATGAATGCCAACAGAATGTGCTACGACAGACACTGGAAATCTGAAATAAAAAAAACAGGAGGTGCTGGAGAAACTCTGTTGGTCTGACAGCATCTGTGGATTAAAGAAGAGTTAGTGTTGCAAATCTATTGTGACTGTTCTTTGGAACTGAGTTCTGAAAGCGGGTAATGGATGCCTAGTTTGCCAGAACTAATGTCTCCTCATCAATGGAGGTTGTAAAGTTATGTGCTATGCTGGGATGATATGTCTCACCCAGTTCAATATTGAATATAATAATGCAAAAGTTTATATAGCAATTCAGAATATCCCTAAAAACTTTGTAGCTAACAAAATGTATCATAGAAAATGTATCAGTCAGTTTGTAGTGAGTTCCCACAAACAGAAATATTTCAATAATTTATAAATCTAATGCTGGTTATAGAGTCATAGAGATGTACAGCATGGAAACAGACCTTTTAGTTCAGCTTGTCCACGTCGACCAGGTATCCTAAATTAATCTAGTTCCATTTACCAGCACTTGGCCAATATCCCTCTAAACCCTTCTTATTCATATACACATCCAGATGCCTTTTAAATGTTGTAATTGTACCAGCCTCCACCACTTCCTCTGGCAGCTCATTCCATATAAGCACTACCCACTGCGTGAAAACATTGCCCCTTAAGTCCCTTTTAAATCTTTCCCCACTCACCCTAACCCTAAGTCCTCTAGTTCTGGATTATCCACTCTGGTGAAATGACCTTATCTATTTATCCTATCCATGCCCTACATGATTTTATACATCTCTGTAAGGTCACCCCTCAGTCTCTGACACTCCAGGGAAAACAGCCCCAGCCTATTTAGCCTCTCCCTCTAGCTCAAGTTCTCCAACCCTGGCAACAGCCTTGGAAACTGGTTTGGGAACAATTTTTGCCCAACACATTTGCTCATCTTTGAAGCAGTCTATCCCTCTGGATGTTTTTATTGTGATGTTTTATATCTCAGCCATGTGTGACACGTTGAATTGATCGATAAGTCTTTTCCAGTTGCTCAGTTTCGGATGTTCTTGTTGGATCTAATCTAATCTAAAAAATAGATTTACAGAATCTTACATGGATTCATGCAGTTTTTGAGCAAAGTAAAGAATTTACTTGCAGAATTACATTTTACTTTGCTCAAAAACTGCATGAATCCATGTAAGATTCTGTAAATCCATTTTTTAAATTAGAATCAGTCTGACCATTGTGACAGACAGTCTCACACAGGGCAGTCCACACTTTAAATGCACTCTCTGGGCCGACATGACACCAATTGTTAAAGTTCACTCGAGAATGTAACTTTTAAATGTTCTGTGATTTGCATAGGAAAGAACTGAAACCAACATGATAATTCTAAAAGATGAGAGACTTAACAACAATCCAGGTCTTTTTCAATATATAATTTCAGTTACATCACACCATAAACGTTTGCTATAAATTCTGTGTCTTACGATCTTATACTCCACAACCAACCAGATGAAGGAGCAGCGCTCCAAAAGCTTGTGCTTCCAAATAAACCTGTTGGACTATAACCTGGTGTTGTGTGATTTTAACTATGTTCAGCAGTGATCACCACAGTAACCAAATTTAAATAATAAAACTTATGGGCTATCAAATGAGGTTTCAGTCTGGAATCTTGTCCAATATTGCCATCAATTATCCAGTGCTACCAGTCAATTTTCCACTCAGCTCAATAATTGGCCTTTAATTCTAACCACTTCATCTTGAACTAAGAATCCCTTAGGAAGGGCACAAAGAACAGAAAACCACAGATGATTTCAAATGATTACAAGATGCACTTATAAACATTTAGAACACCATCACAACAATAGGAAATGGTGGCTGTTGGGGAGGCGTAGTGACAATAGCATGTGAAAGCACAACAAGGTCATTACTGAGCCCTTTACATTTTCCTCCCTCACTCATTTTTAATATGGGTCTATATTGTCTGTCAGTATTTCTTGTTCACTCAAACTCTTTATCTCTCAATCACTTTATCCATCTCTCTCTCTCTCATAGAATCCCCACAGTGTGGAAACAGGCCATCCATCAACTCCACACCGACCCTCCAAAGGGTATCCCACTCTCCAGTTACCCTTGACTAATTCACCTCGCCTACACATCCCTGAACACTGTGGGCAATTTAGCATGGCCAATCCATCAAACCTGCACATCCTTGGACAATGGGAGGAAACTGGAGCACCAAGAACATGGAACGAGCAGCCCTTGCTGTTGATGATCAGCCATTTCCTTCCAAACCATTCTAAATATTGGTGAAATAAAGGAGCATCTGGATTCAGCTGTTCCCCTGACATCATCAGCATAATTTTATCTTGAATGTGGAAATATGGGCGATACAATATTTAGATAATTGAAGCAATTTTTATCACTTTTTTAATCAGGTTTTATCGGTGTTTCGTTTTTGTGGTATATTTAAACATTTAATTTTATATTACTTACTGGTTCTCACACCCTCAGACATTCTATTATAATTCTATAATCCAGAAAACTCTGAAATTCGGGAATGGCTTGAGTATTCTGCACTGGAGAAGATACTTAAAGCAGCCTCCAAACGTGAAGTCGTAAGCCTTGTTTAAAATTAAAAATCACACAAAACCAGGTTATAGTCCAACAGGTTTAATTGGAAGCACTAACTTTCAGAGCACCGCTCCTTCATCAGGTGAAGGACCACATGATGAAGGAGCTGCACTCCGAAAGCTAGTGCTTCCAATTAAACCTGTTGGACTATAACGTGGTGTTGTGTGATTTTTAACTTTCTACACCCCAGTCCAACACCAGTATCACCATATCTTGTTTAAAATTAACAGTCTCAGGAAACCCTGCAACTAAGTGAAGACCATTACATTTCTGCAGTCCATAATCTGCATAAAATAACGCTCTAAACCATTTCTGTAACGGAGAATGGGAGAATTACTTCATTGGAACAAGTTGCTGAGGCAACCTGGCTTTTGATTGAATTGTTTAACAATGAAGACGTTAAAGACATATATGAACAAGGAAAAGCTTTTATACAGCTCACTGAATATGAAATTAACCTTTCCACAGCAATTACTAATGCTCCAAAAACTTTCAAAATTACAAAGCAGTCTGACAGAAGCTGAGAAAAATGAAAAGCTTTTGAGCTGCTCTTCCATTTCAAATAAACATTAGGCATTAGAAATAGATGGTGTGGATATTCCCATTAAAATATATGACCAGAATTTTAAAAGGGAATGGTATAACATAGACAATTGTGTACAGAGGGAGAAAGAAATTGAGTTAGCTCATCAAAGACAAAATCCTAAGACTGATAGGTCTTGGTTTAGTCAGTGTCATTCTTGCGCTGACAATGAAAATTGCTGGTGAGAAATGAAAGAGGAGGAACAAATAAAAGTGCTTCCCAAAGATCTCACACATTGATTTAGAAAAACTGAGGCTCCCTATGAAGGTTTTGGTGGAAGCAGAGCATCAGCAGGTAACCTTCTGGGAGCAAAATATAACAGCAGGAGATCTGAAACACACGCAACAGAAATTGCTGGAGAAACTCAGCATGTCTGGCAGCATCTGTGTCAGTGGACTTCGAAACATTATCTCTGGTTTCTCTCCACATTTATGGTCAGACCCACTGAGTTTCTCCAGCAACTTCTGTTTTTGTGTGTGCTTCCAGGACTGACTGGAGGGAGAGAAGACAATAGGCTCCTTCCCTCCACTGGAGAAATTTATTGCTGTGTCCAGAGGACCAGTGACGTACTAGTCAAGTGGAGATCATGACAAAGGAACTTTGCTGCTCTTTGCAATATAGGGCTCAAAAAGAGACCATTTGGACAATCATGTCTGCATTAGCTGAAGGGACCAGCCTTTCAGCCTTACCCCACCTTTTAGTGTTTGGTCTGCAGCCCTTCAGGTTACAATAAGCAATGAATTCTAGACCCTTACCATCCCCTGGGTCAAAAGGAAAATTTCTTCATCTCCTCTCTTTCTACCAATTATGTGAAATTGCCTAGTCACTGGCATCTCTCCTCAGATAAATAGGCCCTTCCCATCCACTCGGTTTTGGTTCCTCACAAATGCTTACATCTGAATCAAAGCTTCCTTCAGGTCCTCTGTTCCAAGGAGAATAACCATAGTCTATTTAATCTTTCCTTATAGCTGCATTTTTTCCCATCTTGGCAACTTCTTCATGCACCCCCTTTACACTTTCTCTTCTTCAATTGCTTCCTTTTTGTAAAACTGCACTTAGTACTCAAGCTATGTTCCAACTAATTGTTTACGCTGTTTATGCTCTTATGCTCCAGACCTCAGTTAATAAAGGAAAGAGTTCCATAGACCTTATCGATCTGTCTTCTTACCTTCAGTAGTGGACATTCACTCCAAGATCCCTCACTTCCTCCACACCACTCATAGAATATAGAACATTATAGCACAGTACAGGCCCTTCAGCCCTCAATGGTGCGCAGACCTGTGGAACTTATCTGAAGCCCATCTTTCCTATACGATTCCATTTTCATCCATATGTCCATTCAATGACCATTTAAATGCCAATAAATTTGGCGAATCTACTACTGTTAAAGGCAGGCCATTCCATTCCACTCCCCCAATACTCTCTGAGTAAAGAAACTACCTCAGACATCTGTCACATGTCTATCACCCCTCAATTTAAAACTATGTCCCCTCGTGCTAGCCCATCACCATTTGAAGAAAAAGGTTCTCATTGTCCACCCTATCTGTGACCAGAACAGTATGCAATACTCCAAATGTGGCCTCATCAGAGTTTTGTACAGCTGCAGCATGACCTCATGGCTCCGAAACCCAATCCCTCTACCAATAAAAGCTAACACACCGTATGCCTTCTTAACAACCCTATCAACCTGGGTGGCAACTTTCAGGGATCTATATACATGGACATCAAGATCTCTCTGCTCATCTACACTACCAAGAATTTACCATTAGCCCGGTACTCTTTATTTCTGTTGTTCCTTCCAAAGTGAATTACCTCACACTTTTCTGCATTAAATGGCTTTTGCCACATCTCAGACCAGCTCTGCAACTTATCTATGTCCCTCTGTAACCCACAACATCCTTCAACACTATCCACAACTCTACCGATCTTAAAGTCATCTGCAAATTTACTAGCCCATCCTTCTATGCCCTCATCCAGATCATTTATAAAAACAGCAGTGGCCCAAAACAGATCCTTGCTGTACACTACTACTAACTGAACTCCAGGTTGAACATTTTCCATCAACTACCATCCTCTGCCTTCTTTCAGCTAGCCAACCTCTGATCGTGGGAACCTTATCAAACAACTTACTGCCATCCATATACACGACATCAACTGCTTTACCCTCATCCACCTGTTTGGTCACCATCTCAAAGAACTTAGTAAGGTTTGTGAGGCATGACCTACCCTACACAAACAGTGTTGACTATCCCTCATCCATTATTCCTTTCTAGATGATTATAAATCCTATCTCTTAGAACATTTTCTAACACTTTAACAACAGCTGAAATAAGGCTCACTGGTCTATCTTGAACAAGGGGACAACATTTGCTATCCTCAAGTTTTCTGGTACTATTCCTGTAGATAAAGATGACATAAAGATCAAAGCCAAAGGCTCTGCAATTTCCTCCCTGGCTTCCCAGAGAATCTTATGATAAATCCCATCCAGCTCAGGGACTTATCTATTTTTTACACTTTCCAAAATTGCTGACACCTCCTCCTTATACAACTCAATCCTATCTAGACTAGTAGCCCGTATCTCAGTATTCTCCTCGACAACATTGTCTTTTTCCAGTATGAATACTGACAAGAAAAATTCATTTTGCATTTTCCCTATTTCCTCTGATTCCATGCACAACTTCCCACTGCTATGCTTGATTGGGCTTAATCATTCTCTCATCATTCTTTTATCCCTGATATAGAAAGCTTTAGGGTTATCTTTGATTGTATCAGTCAACGACTTCGCATGTTGCCCCCCCCACCCCCGGCTTCTTTTTTCTCTCTCTTTAGGCCTTTCATGGTTATTCTGTAACTCTGAAGTGCCCTAACTGAGCCTTCACATCTCATCCTAACATAAGCCTTCCTCTTCCTCTTCACAAGAGATTCAACTTTTTTAGTAAACCACAGCTCCCTCGCTCGACCACTTCCTCCCTGCCTGACGGGTACATACTTAGCAAGGACACGCAGAAGCTGTTTGTTGAAAGTAAGTTCCACATTTCTATTGTGCAGTTTAGTTCCACTCATTGTGCATCCCTTGCCTTTGTTTGATCTCCCCAAATGCAGCACCTCACACTTCTCAGGATTGAATTTTGCTTCCCTTTCTCATGGCCAGTCTATTGATAATTTCCTGCAGACTACAACTATCCTCTCACTATCAACTAATCGGGCATTTTTTATGTCGTCTGCAAACTTTTGGTTCATACCCACTACACTGACAACCAAATCATTAATATCTATATCAGAAAAGGTAGGGGGACCTAGTGGTGTGTCTTGCCAAACCCTTCTGGAAATCTTCCAGGAAAAATAAAGCATCCAGTAATATTATCCTTTGTTTTTCACCATTGAGCCAGTTTTGCATCTAGTTTGCTATATTATCCTGCATTCCATTAGCTTTTTTTGAACCAGTCTGTTGTGTGTGACCTTGTCAAAAGTCATGCTGACATCTGTGTTGACCACATTAACTGCCCTACCCTCATTAACCCTGTTTGTTTACTTCTTCAAAAAATTCAACCAAGTCATGACCTGAACTTGGTTAGGTCAAATTTAACCAAAATAAATTGTGGATGTGCAGTGATATCCTTGACACTGGCACCACAAGGTAACACACCATCTTGGAGTCATGCTTGTGGCTGTGAGACAATTACCTACTCTCTTAGCTATTGAAGGACTGTTCCTTATAACTCACTGTGCAGCTGAGCCACCAGGTGGTGCCATGAACTTAGTTCTTGCTGCACTCATTGGATGTAGCACCTCTCCTTGCAGCTGAATACTGATTGGGAAGAGGGATGCATTTTGTACGACTTGCCTGGTTCTTTTTATGATTGTCTGGTTGTCTCTGATTTCCCCTCCCTCTGCAGACTCTTAAGCGGCAGAGTGACTACACCATTAAATATGGCATCCATGTGTACAATCTCTCTCTCTCTCTTTAGAAAATCATATGGTTGGAAGTTTCCATTCATGTTACATGATGACCAAGTGAGGAGAGTCAACTTACTGATAGGAAAAAGAAAAGAGGAATTGTCTACCTTAACATGCAGGCAGTGGGAGGTGGAATGGATTAACATTTTTATCCGGAAAGTCTGATATGTAGAATTATTCCTTTCTGCGCTGTAGATATCTGCAGAATGGGCCTGGTTTTGTAAGCAACATGATGCAGGGAGAGGCCTGAGAAAGTGTTGAAAAAGAACTTTAGGCCACTCTACACCTTCAGAGCAAACAGCGTGTGGAGCAAAGTTAACTAGAACTTTAAGACTGGATGCTAAGCATGTGTGTACTGAGCCATGTTATAATGATATCAGATCATATGGAACTTGGATTGAGTCTATACGGAATTGCCTCTTTTACCATCTCTTGTAAGCAGTCATCACAAGCTAATTTATCAGAAAGGTCCTTCAACATACAGGCCACTCATTAACACAATGCTGTCTGGCCCTTTTCATGAGTTTTACCTTAGGTCCCCTGTGAAATGCAGGTGCTGAATATGCAAGCAACAATTTCCATGACATGCTTCAAAGGAAACTCCAATTCAAACACTCATTTCAAACTTGTGTTTGAATCATGGTTTATTCTGGTTGGCGCTGGTCAGAGTATTTAGCATCTTGGAATATCCATAGCTCTCAAAGCTCAGGATGTACTATAATTGCCTGGCTTTGAAATGATCAAATGATGATCATACCCAATAGAGTGTGCTTGGCATTTCTTTATTCATGACAGCAAGTCTATTACGTCTTACACCAGTCATCAGGATTATTTGTAGACATAAATGGTGACACAGCTAAAGTAAGCTCTAAACAAGCTCAAAATTAAATTAAGAATAATGAATAGCAAAAAATAAACACAGATAATAATGTAAATATGCAATTACATGTGGAATTAAATAGGGCCATGCAATGCCACGTTTCTATGTGCAATGTGCTCAATTAGGAATCAAAAATGGAATCCAAGAGGCATGGCAAACTTCTGATGAAAAGTGCACAGAGCACTATCTTAAGAAATGGATTTGTGTGTGCACCTAACCACCAACAACTATTATGCAAAGCAGCAAGATCATGATGTATGCATAACAATATGAATGTTCCCCAACCAACACTATTTAATGGGATCATGAAGTAGTTAGCCTAATTTTCTAATCAACCTACACAGAAATGCTGTCCTATACCTCTGGAGTAGAACTCTGGTCTCCTGGTCCAGAGATAGGGACACTTCCACTGCACCACAAGAGGGCTTCCCCCCCCACTCCCATGCAGTACTTAATATGTTAGTTGTTCATTCCCGCCACCTGTCCCGCTCTTTTGTTATGTGTATGGGGTCTAACTCCCTTCAGTCTCCCAAAGTGTTTCTGCTTGAGTTTCTGGAAATCTCTGTTTATTTACACACATTCTCTGAACCTTAATAAAGCACCTGGCCCCTTCAGTTCTCTCTACAGAGCCACGTGATTCTGACATTCTGTCATAGTGCATCATCATTGCGATTGTTGCTGATTACATTGTCCCCAGTGCCCCTTGCATCTCTCCCAAGTCTTAATCATCATCTTATGAACACATTATGAATATCACCCCCGAAAGTTTCAGATTTCACAGGGTTTGCCTCTGTGGTGCATTGACCAATGTTCCTGATTTGGTATCATTTTGAGGTTTAGAATGCTCTGCATTCTTCCTCCTTTTAGTTCAGTAATCTTCTCCATGGTGGTTGTTGAACTTTCTTCTTCCTCTTCTGCTGAGAAATAGTTCAACATTCCGACCAGTTTCTGGTTCAATGATATCAATGGACCACAGTTTCTTCTTATTGTTCTTTGATCTGTTTCACCCCATATGACCTCGATTATTGCATTTTCTCTGTGATCATTCCTTCATTCAGTAGATCCCATCTCACTCCTCATTCCACAGGCTGTAGCTGAGGAAAGTGTGTAGTTCAGTCCTTTTCATTAAAATTTCTACCTTGGTTGTCTCTTGTCTCTTCTTTACACTGTTTCACTCTGTTAAGAATATTCTCAGTGATATTAGGCTGGAATTTCTGAAGAGGATATGGAATCTGTGATCCCATTTGCCTACCTCAATAACTCTGCTGGTGATAAACCACTCTGTACTGATGATGAATTGCAGCTCAATCTTTGTGCATTTCCAATAATGCAGTGACTGCACAAACCCTTCTGTCAGCTTTTCCATTTGCTTAAGGATAGTATGGTGAATTTGTGACCTGAATGCTATTACTTTCAGATGGAAATCTTTTGAAATGTTTACATGCAACTGTCTGAGAGTACATTGCTATGCATTCAGTAGATTCTCTTGAGTGATTCTATCACTGCTTCTGCTGTGATCTTGCATAAATAGTTAGCTCTCAATCTACCTCAATAGTACGCTATAAATGGTGCTTAAGATTTTAACTTTGAGCTTGAATAAATGCAATCCCAAACATTCCCATGTGTTATGACACAGAGATAGAGAGCCAAACCTAATCAGCCTACCTAGCCCTCTATTCGTAATACTCAGTTATCTTCAAAGTTGACCCCAATAATTTCTAGAAAAGCGCAGCAGGTCACGCAGCATCCAAGGAACAGGAAATTCGACGTTTCGGGCATAAGCCCTTCATCAGGAAGCTTATGCCTGAAACGTCAAATTTCCTGTTCCTTGGATGCTGCCTGACCTGCTGCGCTTTTCCAGCAACACATTTTCAGCTCTGATCTCCAGCATCTGCAGTCCTCACTTTCTCCCCAATAATTTCTAACCAGACCTTCTGAATAAGTAATCCCATAATAATTTTGTGAATACTTGATACAAGACATCATGTTTATACCTCAAACAAAACACTACCTAATTTATTAACAATACATTTGCAGAGTGAAGTTAAACTACAATGTAATCTAATTAGTATCTGTGATTTAAATCAATCTCTATAATTCTAGTCCCCACTCTCACATAAAGATAGACAGACAAACAGACACAGTTAATGGATAAGCAAAAGTAAACAATATATGAGATGCAATTGATCTGAAGCAGACTCCAAAATCTGAAACACCACTGGAATTTAGAATTATATCTTGCTTGGTTTTTGATTACACCAATGCACTCAGATAGCTTCCATTAGGCTCCAAGGAATATTTATTTAATTCTTACAGCTAAGATTCTACTAAGACCATAAGACATAGGAGTGGAAGTAAGGCCATTCGGCCCATCAAATCCAATCCACCATTCAATCATGGCTGATGGGCATTTCAACTCCACTTACCAGCATTCACCCCGTAGCCCTTAATTCCTTGTGACATCAATAATTTATCAATCTTTGTCTTGAAGACATTTAGTCCCAGCCTCCACTGCACTCCACGGCACTGAATTCCACAGGCCCACCACTCGCTGACTGAAGAAATGTCTCCACATTTCTGTTCTGAATTGACCCCTTCTAATTCTAAGGCTGTGTCCACGGGTCCTAGTCTCCTCGCCTAACGGAAACAATTTCATGGCGTCCACCCTTTCCAAGCCAGGTATTATCTTGTAAGTTTCTGTTAAATCTCCCCTTAATCTTCTAAACTCCAATGAATACAATCCCAGGATCCTCAGCCATTCCTTGTATTCTCTAAACTTTCAATAAATTGATAATAAGTGGATAACCAGCAAGCGATCAAACTGCTCCATCCTGTCGCTTTCGCATGCACAATCTTTCTGATTTTAAACACAGTTCAAACTCCAGTGCAAATTCTGGCCTCTCCCTGTCAGACTGATTGTCTCCCCATATGGTCCCAGGTAACATTCAACATCTGTCATCAGTTTAAGCATAAGGCCTCTCCAGAGTCAAAGCACCCATAGACTACTTCTTAACACGAAACAACCTGTAATTAACTTTAAGGTCTGGCCTCATAAACAAATTGTTCTCTTTTTGTTCTTTTTTTTTGAACAAGGTGCTGCTCTCACAGTCCAAATGTTGCCTTAAGCTTTAGGCTCACAGTTCACAGCTGCAACCCAAAATTGATGAAAACAAATAGAAAAATGAAAAATTAGTGAGGGCTTTAACTTTTGCATTTGATGGAAAATGAATTATGGTACCAATGGTTCTCTCTTGTCTTCCCTGTTCACTGGGCATGAAATGTAATTATTGATCATTTATTTTATGGAAATGAAATCCCTGATGGCCACACTGATTGAGTGTTGCATTCTTGCATCATGCCTTGCAATGTCCAAATGACTCTATTAAATTCTTTGAAGAATCTCAAATCTACGAATTCTTGAGGTTATTAATCCCTCATTGAAAACTAGCACATTGATATTGGTAGATGTTGAAGTACTGATGTCTAGCAGTGCTATTAGGTGGGTAGTCTAGCCATCTTTCCAGACAGCTTTCCTTAACAAGATAATTGTTTCATTCCTTTGCTGTTCTTCTCAAATCTTTCACTGCTTCCCTTCTGTAACAGGTGAGTGTTTGTGAGATCTGATTATAAGTTCAACCTCTTCAATGAAACCTAAATCTGCACTCTGTGCTGCATTCAGCAGTATCCTGGACAATGTGTCTGCCATTGTTTGCTACTTGACTTCCATGTATTCAATTACTGAGTCATCCTTCAATTGTTAACCTCAAATTGAGTCATTGAATTCTAACCATCATCTTGTCTATTGCCTTTCTTTCCAGAAGAATGTTCAGTGGGTTTCTATTGTAACCAGTAGCCCCAAGAAAGTCCTATACTCTGAGAAAGAATTCTTTGCATCCCATATTGATGCCAATGTTTTTCTTTCAACTGTTGCATTTCGGTAAGTGACCTAGATGCATAATAGACTGGTCAAAGCTTTGCACATTTCATCATCTGAAAGAGAAAACCTCCAATTTTGTTGAGGATGTATCATTGGTTACTGTGTTTGGTTGATACAGATGTGTTAAGATTGCTGACAAGACCAGGTAGCATTTGATTTTGTCAGAAATCCTTTTGCTGGGAGACATTCCAACAACATTGCTGATCCTTTGGCAAAATAGCTCACTTAAAGGCATTTAACTTTGACCAGTATTGGCAAACTCTTGATTCACACAATCCTGAGGAATTTCCGAAGTTTGGTGATATTTCCTGGTGGAGAAAGTGAGGTCTGCAGATGCTGGAGTATCAGAGCTGAAAATGTGTTGCTGGAAAAGCGCAGCAGGTCAGGCAGCATCCAAGGAACAGGAAATTCGATGTTTCGGGCATAAGCCCTTCATCAGGAATTTCTTGGTGTTTGACGTTCTATAATAACCTTGGTTTACTGATGATCCACTATGATTCCTTACACAACGTGCTGAAGAAATGTGCCAACTTGGGACTCTCCTTCAATGTTACCTCTGCATTCTGAAGCACTTCTGTAATTGTTTTAACTATTTCATCATGCTCTTCTTTTGTTCATCCATGTATTAGAGCGTTCATGTATTATATTGTTGTCCTAGTGATATTTACCTCCAATTATACACCCTGGTATTTGATGTCTCCCATTAAGGCTAGGTTTTTCTGTCCTTGTGGTGGTTTCACCTCTAGGATTTGCTTTCAAGGAATTCCCCTTCTGGTTTACTATGACCTGTTTTCAAAACTAGCACACTGGTGTAAAATGTCTCAGCTTTCGTGGGTGTGGCACTGTGCTGTCCAGTCTTTATATTTGTGAAGCTCATTCCCTTCACATCTCCAATATTTCAAAATGGTACCTGCCGTGTTCTTACTATTTTAGCAGGCTGTCCTTTTCATGTGGCTTATTCCTTGGGGCCTAGGTACTGAATTGCCTCACTGGATCTTTTTCATGGCTCCTTACTTTCCACTTGAATGAACGCCCTGTTCTGCCTCCAGTTTGCCTAGTGGTCTGCATTGCTTTCTCAAGCATCGAATCCTCCCTCACTCGTAAACGTTCTGACAAGGCTCTTCTGAAACTCCAACCTGACTACAAATTCATTCTGCCTCTAGCCGTTCAGATGGACAGTTCTTGGCCTTGGCTTAGAATGTTTCTGGACAGGTTCATGCTTTCATCTGATCTCTGCTTCCATTTGTTTCTACCACCTTATTCCTAAATTCCTGTGCACACTGAGCCAAGATTTGAATGCCCATAATACTGTTTCATATGACACGATATCCTCACCAGTGCTCTGTTTTACTGACAGGTCATGGACTCAGTTAATTCTTTTGGATTTTTAAAAATCTAATTCTGTGATTATTCTATACTTCATAAGTCTTCTCTTCCAAAACATGCATTCTTGAGCTTGGTGCAAGTCCTCAATCACTTAGCAGGCTGTGGGAAAGGAAAATTGGTCTCCAAGCTTTACCTGAGCTCTGGAGTAGCTCCTTCACCCGTAGCTATGTTTATCCTGCTGTACTCTGCTGTGGGTTGGTGCTCACACCTGTCTGGAATCTAGCTTTGTCTTCCAATTTGATGCTGCACCCCTGCTGTTCTCCAACATCCTGAAGAGACTTGAAGAGACTTTTAACCTTGACCACAAGATAATTTCTGTTTCTGCATTTGACTCTCCATTTTGCTGCCTTTCCTGTTCCCACCATGTTTTGTTGTATGTATGTCTGTAGACCAGAGCTGAAAATGTGTTGCTGGAAAAGCGCAGCAGGTCAGGCAGCATCCAAAGAGCAGGAGAATCGACGTTTCGGGCATGAGCCCTTCTTCAGGAATGAGGAAAGTGTGTCCAGCAGGCTAAGATAAAAGATAGGGAGGAGGAACTTGGGGGAGGGGTGTTGGAAATGTGATAGGTGGAAGGAGGTCAAGGTGAGGGTCATAGGCCAGAGTGGGGTTGGGGGCGGAGAGGTCAGGAAGAAAGTTGCAGGTTAGGAAGGCGGTGCTGAGTTCGAGGGATTTGACTGAGACAGGGTGGGGGGAGGGGAAATGAGGAAACGTGAGAAATCTAGGTTCATCCCTTGTGGTTGGTGGGTTCCTAGGCGGAAGATGAGGCACTCTTCCTCCAGCCATCGTGTTGCTATGGTCTGGCGATGGAGGAGTCCAAGGACCTGCATGTTCTTGGTGGAGTGGGAGGGGTAATTGAAGTGTTGAGCCACAGGGTGGTTGGGTTGGTTGTTGCGGGTGTCACAGAGGTGTTCCCTGAAACGTTCCGCAAGTAGGCGGCCTGTCTCCCCAATATGGAGGAGGCCACATCAGGTGCAGTGGATGCAGTAAATGATGTGTGTGGAGGTGCAGGTGAATTTGTGGCGGATATGGAAGGATCACTTGGGGCCTTGGAGGGAAGTAAGGGGGGAGGTGTGGGCGCAAGTTTTGCATATCTTACGGTTGCAGGGGAAGGTGTCGGGAGTGGAGGTTGGGTTGGTGGGGGGTGTGGACCTGATGAGGGAGTCACGGAGGGAATGGTCTTTTCGGAACGCTGATAGGGGAGGGGAGGGAAATATACTCTGGTGGTGGGGTCCGTTTGGAGGTAGTGGAAATAACGACGGATGATACGATGTATGTGGAGGTTGGTGGGGTGGTAGGTGAGGGTCAGTGGGGTTCTGTCCTGGTGGCGATTGGAGGGGTGGGGCTCAAGGGCGGAGGAGTGGGAAGTGGAGGAGATGTGGTGGATGGCATCGTCGATCACGTCTGCGGGAAGATTGCAGTCTTTGAAAATGGAGGCCATTTGGGTTGTACGGTATTGACGGGTTGTACGGTAACACCAATACCATAAGCTCTTCCAGCTTCATATCTAAGGACTGTGACTTCCATCATCTACAGTCCTTCCTGTCCCCTGGTAAATGAGGCAAGTGAGGTGAGAAAACATGAAGCTCTCATGGTGGAAATCCTTTCAACAAAACTCAGATTTAGCCAAAAAAAAGTGAAAGATTCATCCTTATGCCTTTGCAAACTGCTGCCTGATTTCCAACCTCCTTTTCTTTTCTGATATTCCGAATGCCTTTTCCATTTCTGGATCAGTGTCCATCTCTTCCTTAATGCTCTAACTGAAACTGTCCAATCAAATTGCTGCCCTCCTGAAAGATTTAAACAGATCACAAACAGCTTTTTCCATGACCAAAGCTGCGACCCTTCTGCTTCTCAACCTGTCAAACAATTTCCTTCTTCACTTAGTTCAGTGGGTGACTCTTTCTTGATTTCACTCTTGACCTGTCCAAATGGGCAGAACCTGTGTTTTCTCCCCCAGTCCTACACTGCTGATTCCTGAATGTACATCCTTTAACACGTTCTCCCCGTGTCTGCGTGGGTTTCCTCTGGGTGCTCCAGTTTCCTCCCACAGTCCAAAAATGTGCAGGTTAGGTGAATTGGTCATGCTAAATTGCCCGTAGCGACAGGGGAATGGGTAAATGTAGGGGAATGGGTGGGTTGCGCTTCGGCGGGTCGGTGTGGACTTGTTGGGTTGAAGGGCCTGTTTCCACACTGTAAGTAATCTAATCTAATCTAATCTTGATCTCCTCTCTGTCTATGAGCACAAATGATCAGAGTGTACTGAAAACAAAACATGCTGGAAATCACAGAGGGTCAGGCAGCATCCATGGACGGAGAGCAAGCTAATGTTTCGAATCTAGATGACTCTTCATCAGAGCTGGGTGTGCATCTGGTTCCACGATTTCAAAAGGATAGTATGTTAGAAGTTGCAATGTAGAGTCTGAGAAACATAGGAACAAGAATAGACCATTGTCTCGTTGAGCCTGCTCCACAATACTGTACGATGGTGGCTGATTTGGTTGGTCTCAGCTCCACTTTCCTGTTTGCCACCATCGCCACTCCCTCCCACCTATATCCTTTGACTTCCTCACCTAACAAATAGCTGTAGAACTGAATCTTAAAGTGCCCAGCTTCCAATGCTTTCTGAATCGGGAATCCCACATATCAAGTACTCTCTGTGAGGGAAACAGTTCTCTTTATCAACCTTAAAAAGAAGACATTTAATTCTTAGTGCTAGTCTTCCCCTCAAAAAGAAGCATCTTTCCAATAAGCACACTATAAAGCCTTCTTAAGAACATATTTGTTTGAATAAAATGACCTCCCTTTCTTCTGAACTTCAATGGATTTAGGCCCAATATGTTCAACCTTTTTTCACAAGATAAGCCCTTCATCCCAGAGACAAGTGAACATTCTCTGAACCGCTTCCAACACAATTACAACCTTTTTCCAATAAGGAAACCAGAACTATACTGTACACAGTATTCTGAGGCCCTGTTATCAGCAATGAAATTTTCCTACATTTTAATTCCATTCCCCATGCAAAAAATATCAACATTCCTTTTTCTTTCTGCAACGATGTATCTGCATATCAAAAGTTTTGATTTGTGTACTTTGATAAGTTCTGAAAATCGGTCAGGGCATGCATTGTTAAATATTGGTTTGTGCCTAAAATTAAAGACCGTCCCCAGGCATATGAGTGTCAAGGTTTGAGAGGTTTCTAAAATGGAACGTTGACCTCATTATCATCAATAGGTGCTGCCTCCCGGATAGGACCTGACTGAAGACGAGGTCTTGAATTTCAGGTTACTGAGTGGCCTGTAGGTAAGTCCCCAGGAGATGAAATTAGGAGAGTACGAGGATGATCAGGAGGCTGAGGGGGTGGGGGGTGTGGTGATTGAACTGAGTAACGATGGGAGGGAAAATTTGGAAAGGGTGACAATTAAAGCGATGAAGTGATCAGAATGATTGATTGAGGAGAGTAGTGCTTGTCAGAATCAGGGAGGATGGCTTCAGCAAGGGGTGGACAAAAGTTGCTGTCAGACTTGCGCAGCAACCTTTCATGTGGCACCATATTGACTGTCTGTTCTAATGCACTACATTTATAGGTTAGCCTTTCTCCACTCTGCTTGGTGCATCCTCAAAGAACTCTAACAAAATTGTTAAGCATGATTCTCTTTCACAAAACCATGTTGACTCTGCCTGATTGTATTGCAATTTTCGAAATGCTCTTCGTAATGAATGCTAGCATTTTCCCAATAATAAATGGACCAACTAACTAACCTATAATTTTCTCTGTTCCTTCTTTAATAGAGGTGGTTTGCCAATCCATAGGGAACTTTCCAAAACCTTTGGCAATTTGAAGGTTTACAAATAACCATCTCTGCAGCCACTTCATTTAAGATCTTTGATTTTTTTAATAACTCATTCATAGGATGAGGGCATTACGGGCCAGTATTTATTACCTGGAGGGCAGCTAAGAGTCAACAATATTGCTGTGGGTTTGGAGTCACATGTTGAGCGGACTAGACAAAAATGGCAGCTTCCTTCCCTAAAGGACATTAGTGAACCAGATGGGGTTTTCTTCAAAAATCTGTAATGGATTCATAGTCACCATTAGATTCTTCATTCCAGGTTTTTAGTGCATTCAAAGTCCAACCACAACAGTAGGATTTGAACCTGAGTCCCCAGAACATTCCTGAAGACGGGCTCATGCCCGAAACATCGATTCTCCTGCCTCTTGGATGCTGCCTGACCCGCTGCGCTTTTCCAGCAACACATTTTCAGCTCTGATCTCCAGCATCTGCAGTCCTCACTTTCTCCCCAGAACATTACCTGACTCTCTGGGTTAGATGATACCACTAGGCCATCGCCTAACCTGAATGCAGGCTATACCTAGGGAACATGTTATTTCGTTTTCCTAGAATGTTTTCTCATCCCTTAACTCTCTGATATTCTCATGATGCTTTGGATGATTAAATGATCAAATCAGACAGTATATAAACATGAACAAATATTTATAGTATTAACAATTTTGTTTTGTCCTCTTGCGAAATGAAGATCAGTCTGCTAGACAGCTAATATGTGAATCAGATTGAAGCCATCTGTGCAGGAACTGATGGCCATTCTGACTGTGGCAGGATCACAATTGTCTCTTCTCCCAGATCGAGTGACAAAGTGTGGCACTTTACCATGGTCAAGCAAATAATCATGAAGGATTTGCCGTCAGGCAGAGAATGAAGATCTTGCACATTTATTGAAAAGCAGATACTGTTGGTGTACTCAAGAAATTCATCTTGATTTTATTTTATGTTTTGACAGATTTTATCACACAAAAAGTCACATCAATTTTCGCAGGCACTGTGAAACACGTCTTCTCACAGCAACAGTATCTGAGAAAAATAAACACTTAAGATCATTGTGACATATCGTTGTAAATGGAACAGTGTTTAAAGTCATCTTAAAAACAAGCTGTTTAAATCTCACGCCAAGACATCAAACTCAGAACTGAAAGTGGAAGCATTTAATTTCCCCATTATCTCAAGTAAAGGGAACAGGATGCCTCACTGGGTTAATACAAATGGATCTACTTTTCACCATCGAACTGCCCTGAAACCTCTGATGTATCTGGTGCTGCTGCCGAAGTGTCACTCACTTTGTTGGTGATGCCCAATATTGACTGTCAGCAAGAAACTGAGCATCACTGGACTGTTTGTCACTCTGCAGGGGGAAGGGCACTTTCTTTAAAACTCATTCATTGAATGTAGGCTTCACTTGCTGATGCAGAATTTATTGTCCAGTTCCAGTTGTCCTTGAGCAGGAGGTGGAAGTGAGCTAGCTTTTTTGAAACACTACAGGTTATTTGGTGTTTGTGTATATGCGATACTGTCAGAGAGGGGGTTCTAGGATTTTGATCCTGTGAGACTGAAGAAACGTTGATATATTTCTAAGTCAGGATGGACAATGACTTGAAGTTTAGATGATAATGTTTCTGTTGCCTTTATCTTTCCACATGGAAGTAGACATGGATTTGAATGATTCTATCTAAGAAGTCATGGCGATATGTTGCAGTGCATCTTGTAGGTGTTGCACTGCCACTACGATGTGTGGAGGGATGTGATGCAAATCGAGTTGACTGAATACAATTTAACCTGCTGAGTGTTGTTGGAACTGTACTCATCGAGGCAAGTGGGAAGGATTTCATCACACTCTTGACTTGTGCCTTGCAGGTAGTGAATAGACTTTGGGCAGTCAGGAGATGAGTTATTCACCACAGTATTCCCAGCCTCTGATCTGCTCTTGTAGCTGTAGTATTTACATAGTCGTTCCAGTTCAGTTTCTGGTCAACGGAAATCCCCATGATATTGACAGAGAGGAAGTCAGTGATCATAATTCCATTGAATATCAAGGGCTAATAGCCAGATTCTCTCTTGATAAGAATGTCATTGTTTAGCATTCGAACAGTGAGAATGTAACTTGCCACTTATTAGCCCAAGCCTGAATATTGTCCAGGTCTTGCTGCATTTGGATTTGGTCTGCTCAGAATTTGGGAAATTGTGAATGGTGCTGAATATTGTGCAATCATCAGAAAATAGCCCCACTTATGACCTTATGATGTTGGAAAGAACATTGATGAAACATTAGAAGATGATTTGGCCTCAGACACTACCCTGAGGAACTCCTGCAAAAATGTCCTGGAGTGGAAATGACTGATTTCTAAAAACCAGGACCACCTTCCTATGTGCCAGGTATGACTCCAACCAGTACAGTATCTGCCCCCCCAGTACCCATGGAATCCAGTTTTTGCGTAGCCTCCTTGATGTCACACAAATGTGGCCTTGTACTGGATATCACTCTCACCTCCCCTCTGAAATTCAACTCTTCTGTCCATGTTTGAACCAAGACTGTAATGAGGTCAGGAGCTGAGTGGCCCTGGTGGAATCCAAACCGGAAGTCACTGACCAGATTATTGCTGGGCACGTACTGCTTGATAGCACTGTCGGTGACACCTTCCCTCATTTTACTGATGATCGAGAGTAGACTGATGAGGCATTAATTGTTCTTTTTATTATGTCTAGGATATACCTGGGCAATTTTCTACTAAGAACTGGCATCTGCCAGGCAGTAGCTGAACTGGAACAGCTTAGCTCAGGACATGGCCCTCCTGTGTGTCTGTGCAGTATTTACCAGGGTGTGCCTCCTGTTCTACACAGAACCGAGCTCACTAGTGTGACTGTATTTGGGCTGGAGGAGGTTGTGCTGGACTGAAATGATGAGTTTCCTGAGATGCTGAGATTTCTGGTGCAGCTGGAGGTCATGTCCCTTCTCCCTCTGCTGCTGTACCCGTTGGAGGGATATGATGTAACAGAGAGATCTGCTCCTCCCACAGGCCCTGGTACCTTTCCTTAACTGGGATCTTTTTGTCGCGTTAAAGATCGCATGGTGTAGAACATAGAACATAGGAAGGTACAGCACAGAACAGGCTGTATAACTTAACCTACACATCCCTCAACTCACTGCTCTCCATGTGCATATCCAGCAGTCGCTTAAATGTCCTTAATGACTCTGCTTCCACCACTACTGCTAGCAACGCATTCCGGGCTTATTCAACCTTTCTTCATAAGATAAGCCCTCCAGTCCAGGCAGCATCCTTGGAAACCTTCTTTGCACCCTTTCCAAAGCCTCTGTATCTTCCCTATAGTAGGGTGACCAGAACTGGATGCAATATTCCAAGTGTGATCTCACCAGGAACTTGTAGAGCTGTAGCACAACTTTGTGGCTCTTAAACTCGATCCCGCTGTTAATGAAAGCCAAAACACCATATGTTTTCTTAACAACCCTATCCACTTTGGTGGCAACTTTGAGGGATCCGTGTGCTTGCACACCTAGATCCCTCCGTTCCCTCCACACTGCCAAGAATCCTGTCTATAATCCTATATTCAGCATTCAAGTTCGAGCTTCCAAAATGCATCACTTCGCATTTATCCAGGTTGAACTCCATCTGCCATTTCTCAGCCCAGCTCTGCATCCTGTCTATGTCGCGCTGCAGCCTGCAATAGCCCTCAACACTATCGACGACACCTCCAACCTTTGTGTCATCTGCAAATTTACTAACCCACCCCTCCACCTCCTCATCCAAGTCATTTATAAAAACTACAAAGAGCAGACACCCAAGTACAGAGCCTTGTGGAATCCCACTCAACACTGACCTCCAGGCAGAATATTTTCCATCTACAACCACTCTCTGCCTTCTGTCAGCCAACCAATTCTGAATCCAGATAGCCAAATTTCCCTGTATCCCATACTTCCTGACTTTATGAATGAGCCTACCATGGGGAACCTTATCAAAGGCCTTGCTGAAGTCCACATACACCACATCCGCTGCTCGACCTTGGCTGAACTGTCTTGTTACCTCCTCAAAGAACTCAGTACGATTTGTAAGGCACAACCTGCCCCTCACAAAGCCGTGCTCACTGCCTTTAATCACTCTATGCTTTGTCAAATAGTCATAAATCCTATCTCTCAGAATTCTTTCCAAAACTTTGCTGACCACAGACATAAGACTGACTGGTCTATAATTGCCAGGGATTTCCCTATTACCCTTCTTATAAAAAGGGATAACATTCGCCTCCTTCCAATCCTCCAGTACAACTCCAGTGGAGAGTGAGGAGGCAAATATCCTCACCAGCGGCTTAGCAACCTCTTTTCTCGCTTCCTGGAACAGCCTAGGATGAATCAGGTCTGGCCCTGGGGACTTAACAATATTAATGTTTTCCAGAATTTCCAGCGCATCAACTTCATCAATCTTGATCTGGTCAAGACTGCATCCCAGCTCCTCTAAGTTCTCATTCACAACAAGTTCCCTTTCCTTAGTGAAAACCAAAGCAAAAGACTCATTTAGAGTTTCCCCTATCTGCTCAAACTCCACGCACATCCCTGATCAGTCCTACCTTCTCCCTGATCATTCTCTTATTCCTCATGTATGAGTAAAATGCCTTTGGGTTCTCCCTAAACCTTTCTGCCAAGCCTTTTTCGTCCCCCCTCCTGGCTCTCCTCAGCCCATTTCTGAGCTCCTTTCTAGCAAGCCTGTAATCCTCTAAAGCTGTGCTAGATCCTTGCATCCTCCACTTTACATAAGCTGCCTTCTTCTTTTGACAAGAAGCTGATCTTGACATCCAAGGTTCCTTAATCTTACCCCTTCTTACCTGTCTCAGAGGAACAAATTTGTGCATCACTCACAACAACTGCTCCTTAAATAGTTTCCACATGTCTACTGTGCCCTTTCTGTGGAACTATTGCTCCCAGTCTGTACTTCCTAACTCTTGTCTGATAGCGTCATGATTTCCTTTTCCCCAATTAAATATCTTTCCTCGGTAACTGCTCCTTTCCCTCTCCAAGGCAATGGTAAATGTGAGCAGTTGTGATCACTGTCACCAAAATGTTCTCCCACTGCGAGATCTCACACCTGTCCTGGCTCATTGCCAAACACCAAATCCAAAATGGCCTCTCCTGTCGTCGGTCTGTCTACATACTGAGTAAGGAAACCCTCCTGAACACACCTGACAAAAACGGCTCCATCCAAACCTATGCCTGCCAATGAGTTCTTCAATCTCTCTACTGCTATTAGGTGGTCAGCTCACACATGGTCACGTGAATGATCTCCTCAGGTGCCCCAGTGTCCATTATTTCTGCATCTCCCTCACCCGTCCACACAGACTTCCCTAATGTTTGTCATCCATGGTCTGCTCCTCCCTCAGTGCTACCATGGTGATGAATGCTATTCCCCGTATCATGCATTGGCCTGCTAGGATGAGCTTTGATAGTCTTTTTCTTCCAAATACTGACAGACGCATGGTCACTCCAGTCTGATGGTCTATGTTGGTCACCCCGAGGCACAGGAAATGTGTAACTGCAAGCTGCAGGGATGACATGATGAGGTGTCCATATTATCATCTGGCATTCACCTATCACTGACCATAGGGTTCGGGTCTCCATAGACTGGATGTATCAGCATGATGGTGACTATAGACCATAAGAAGTAAGAGCAGAAGTAGGCCATTCAGCCCATTGAGTGTACTCCAACTTTCAATGAGATCGTGGCTGATCTGATAGTCTTCAATTTCACTTTTCCAATCTTTCCCACTTAATTGTTGATTTCCTTGTTGATGACAAATCAGTCTATCTCAGCCTTGAATATACTTAAAACCCAGCCTTGACAGCTCTCCATACAATTCCACATACTCAGTACCCTCTAGGAGGAGAAATTCCTTCTCACCTCTGTCCTAAATGTGTGGCCCCTTATTCTGAGATAGCATCCTCTACTCCTAGACACTGCTACAAAGGGGAAGCAACTTTTCTGCATCTACCCTGTCAACTCCTCGAAGAATCTTCTACATAGAAACATAGAATCCTTACAGTGTGGAAGTAATCCATTCAGCCCACTGAGTCCACACTGACCCTCCCTAGAGCATCCCACCCAGACCCTCCTCTCTACCCTATCCCTGTAACCCTACATTTATTCTGGTCTCCTCCTATGGATCCTATGGGGCAATTTAGTATGGCCAGTCCATCTAACCTGCACATCTTTGCACCGTTGGAGGAAACTGAAGCACCTAGAAGAAACCCATGCAGATACAGGGAAGAATGTGCAAACTCCACACAGAGAGTTGCCCAAGGGTGGAATCGAACCCAGGTTTCTGGTGTTGTGAGGCAGCTATTCCATGCACTTGCACATTTCAATAATGTTCGCCACTCATTCCTCTAAACTCCAATGAGTACATTCCTAATCTACCCGACCTCTCATCATATGACAGTCCCTCCAGCATTGCAACATGCTCTGATCTTCCAGCTGGAACCACATCCCAAAGGGTAGATTTAATTCTGGATGGTCTTCCAGTCTAATGCACCAACCTTTGCAGATCACAACAGGTCATTGAATCTGTTCCTGCATCTGATCCAGGGTCTTGCAACAACCCCCTGGCCCCTCACTGTCTCTGCCACCTTCATTAGACTTGCTGGCCCCTCCTGCTCCCACATCCAACTCTCCTTCCTCTTCCTGCCTGCAGGAGCACATCTAGGAAGGTCACGTTGAACTCAGGAGCAATCCTTCCTTATACTGAAGCCATGCCTCTGCTGCCTGTATCAATATAGACCCCTTTGGTACATTTGTTGCAGCCCGCTTTAGTTCTGCATGTCCTCAAAAGTAGTGCATTACACTGAGCTGCCAGAGTTACGGCCACACACAAATCTTACTTATGTACCCTATAATTTTAGTCCTCCCATTTAATCAGGGAGCCCTTCCTCAGCTCATGCACAGGTACGGTGAGTCCGATTCAGGTACTGACCTACCCTGGTACTGAGGTCAACACACCGTCAAATACGCGTCATCTCTTGTCTACTACACCAGAGCCTGTGGTCTCTATTTGTCTTTTATCTGGTCATTCATTTCCATATCCTGAAGACAGGTATCCATCTTCATCACCCAGGAACGTGGACTCCTGCTCTCACAACCCACCATCAGACCACCTGAGTATGCTCGGTACTCACTCCCACATCATGCTAACCATCATTACCCTGCACTCATTCCTCTGAAATCTCCAAACCTCTGCCCCCATTTTCCATATTTATCACTACACAGCATGTTCTCTGGGTCTGTGAGATTCATTGAACTTTATAAAAATTTTGGCGACTTTTCACCTTTTTGTCATTCTCATTGTCATTCCCACAGCATCCCTCTGGTACCTGTAGACTTAAAATGTTGTTCATTCAATAAACGTTTTTTCAAATGTGCCCATGCACCAACCTGTTCCAACTCCAAGCTTTGAGGTAAATCCTGAAACACAGGTCAGTAGAAGTTGTTGCCTGTTGATTTTAGAATAAACAAGGGAATTAGGAGGAACTAATCCTTAAAGAATAAAATTAAGACAGTGGTAAATGATTTGATCATGTCATGGGTCAACTGTACATGGATATATCTCCATGGGTGAGAATACTCCAAATGGTAATCCATATCGCTATTAAATGAGATAGTGATAGATATCTTTCAGAAATTGAGTGACATGCGACAGCCCTTGTTGTTGTCATCTGCTTAGTCTTTGGGAGACTAGCTGAACCAGGAGAGAACTAACTTTGCTGCATGTAGTTCTCTCCTGCCACAGCAACTGAGTGTGAGCACATTGTAATATAACAAGCAGCGAGCAATGTATAGGAGAATAATGGGAGTTCACAGCATTATTACCCACAGTCTACTGGTGGAGATTATCCACCAGTGGGGCACTGTACTGGGATGTTTGAGCATTGGTCTAGAGAAAGGATTGGAGCCAAGTCAAAGGTGATCTGTACTGACTGTGTGAAATAAGCTACTCAGGTATTGTGAGTGTCCAGGCTCCAGGTTTCTCTGATACTGTTTAAGTTGGTCCAACAATCACACAAGGCACTTTTGTTTGACAAACAATTATTGGGACACATGGTTATTTGTTGGGTTTGCTGACATTTATCCAGGGTGAAATCAATAACCAGCCATGAGGGTACCCTTCCACGCTCACTCGAGAACTACCCAGGCCATAGAACGGATTGGATTTAAAATAAATGAGCAAAATCCTGTATGACAGCATTCTCCGCGAATTGGTACCTATAATGTTGGACATACCTGGAACTCAGCTGCCAGACTGATGTCCTCCCCACCTTCAGAAAATGTATCCACATTTAACACATAGATTACTGGGACAGAAAATGTGGGACATGACACAGGTAGATCCAGGCCTTTGGGATACAGTAAAAGAGACAGAATTAATGATTTGGCAACAGCTTACAGAGCAGGAGTGTCCACAGTCAAACCCTCGATTTGGCTAATTTGGACGATTTTAACCCAGCAAGTTAAAAATAAATCTTGGATAAAATCAATCAATAAAATCGGTAAGATGCTGAAGGGGAGTTTAAGGAAACTCAGGCTGACAAAGGCTTGGTCATGGTGCCAAGAGGGCATGCCAGGATGAAATCACCCAAGGAATGGTAGATGATGACAGTAGGCAGCAGAATTGAACTCTGTGCCATATTGATGGGCAATGGAGGCTAGAACATTCGAGGGAGGACCTCAAACAGACTAGCCAAGGACAGGTCCCATCTTGGATTGAACAATAGAGCACTTGTTTCATTGGAAGAGACACCCATAGTTTGAGTTACAGCAACTAACCTAAGTCTGCTTTGATGACTGCAAAAGAGCCCCAAGAAAGGCCTCAGACCCGGTACTCTGGATCCTAAACATTATGCCAAATAAAGGTGAGCTAAAAGTTGAAAAAAATTGACATTATGTGAGAGGGAACATGGTTACAATATGATAGAACCCTACTGTATACTATTGAAAAAGTGGAGGAAGGCTTGTAGATATCACTCTGGATAAATGCCAGCAAACCAAACAAATAATTGTGTTTTCCCTACTGTTTATTCAAATTAACGTGCCTCGTGCGGTTTTCAGATCAATTTAAAAAGCGCCATAGAAATCTGGAACCTGGACACTCACATCACCTGATTGGCGCAAATGGGGGAGGGAAAGTCCTGTAACACAACTCCCTTAAAACATTCTCAATACAGAATCTTCACCTCTGACATCTACAACACCCCCTTCTTCATTAGGCCACATACACCAGCCATGCTTAGGCCTAACTGAACTCATGGACATACACTGGAGAAGTGAGATCTTGTTAATGTGACAAACTCCGAAGCACTTTAAGGAGATTATTTGGAAAAAGTACAACCCTAGTACTGAACTCCTACTGAACATTTACAGCACATCCAGACACAAATTCCTTGCTACTGTAGAAAAAGACATTAAAGAAATTGAAGTCACCCAGTTAGTGGGATGGCTTTTGGAATTGGGGCAGAAATGTGCAAATCTATCTTTGGGATTGCGGCCTGACATGCCTCACTATATTGTTCGTTCGATTTGCTTTAATGTATCACAGTTCCATTTGTTAAAGTTGTTAAGTGGAAGTGGGGAACTCACTGAATTCCTGAATGTAAAAATGATATTGAACAGATGTGAGTAGACAGTCCTGCTCTGCCAATGTTGGGCACCATAATTTATTGTGCATATAACCACAGACAACTTTTAAATAATTTGAGTACCGCTGCTGTACAGACTCTAACATGTACGTAATTATTTGTACAATATTTAATAATTGACAAATGAATGTTTTTCTTTATTTTTCCTTTTGTTCTATTGTATTATAGTAAGATAGTTGGGATACCTAATATAAGGTTGATGAAAGCCCACCTCCCACCCCCCATCCTCACCACATTCTACAGAGGGTTTCATTGAGAGTCCCCTGAGCTGCTTGCACCTTCTCTGATCGTGAGACCCTACAATGGATTGTGAGGACAGCTGAGAAGATCAGCTCTCTTCCCTCCATTGCAGACATTTACGTCACATGCTGCATCCGCAAGGTTAGGAGCATTGTGGAAGACCCCACACACCCCTCAAACTCTTCTCCCTCCTGCCATCTGGCAGAAGATACTGGAGCATTTGGTCTCTAACAGCCAGACTGTGCAAAAGATTCTTCCCCGAGCCATCAGGCTCCTTAACACAGTATGGTCAGACTCTATTCTAAAACTCTTTGCACGACTGCAGATTGCTGCTAGAACAATGTTTTATAAATTATTGTTCATTTATTACATTGTAATTTGTACATCACTGTGTCTATTATCTTGAAGTGTCAGGAATTACTATGCTGTCTTGTATGTTTTGCACTTCTTATGCACTTTATGCCGTCCTGTGTATGATCGTGCCGTTTGTGCTGTCCATGTAGCACCTTGGCCTCGGGGGAACACTGCCTCGTTTTTTTACTCTATCAGTTGTATATGGTAGAAATGACAAATAGAGCTACTCTTGGCTCTCTTGACTCTTGAGATAGCGTGGGTTAATGTCAGGTATTTGTGCCAGAACAAACATTTGATGAGAGAGCAAGTCCAAATCGATGATTGCAGATCCTGAAACATCAACCAACCCTCAGAGAGTGAGGACCAGTCTGTCCCAGCCTTATTGAATGGATATTACCAATCTTTTCAAATGCAACAGTAGGAACTTGTGGCTGGGTTTAGTGAATCCTTGGAAGCAGGTGTCAGAAGTATATAGCTAATGTAGATTTGAAACTGATTACTTAGCAACTGTTTACTGGAGTCCTGTGAAGATATTGGTACAGTTTGATAGAGTTTAATTAATTACAACAGTAAAGTCTGACACATGTTGTTTTTCTTTGTGAAAGTGTTCAATAAAGTTTTGTTGGACCTTCCTTGACTCTTGTCCTCTTTGTCTATCTCGTCATCTGGCACACCTGAGTTCAAAAGGACTTAGAGCAAATTGGTCATGGTCAGATAGGGTATATTTATCCACCTTTCACTTCACGGCAATACCAAGACTCTTGCAGCTTAGAGGAAAGAATGAGGAAAAGCAAACAGTACAATTTCAAAGCTGGTGCGGAAACAGAAACAGAGCTGATGGATTTGCATTCACAAAACCTTGAGGGTGCATGATATGTTGAGAAGACTGTTAAAAATATCTTGGGATAGTAGGTTTTGTAAATTGAGTAATGGGGGGAAAGATCTGAATATGACACAGCTCTGTTAAACTATGTCAATTCCCCAATTCATACACAACCTATGTGCCACTCATAGTGATACCATTGCTATTCCTGAGAAATAGGATTAAGCCAGGAAGATGTAAGTTTAAAACAGATATCAGCAAATTCCTCTTTGTGTAAAGCAAGATCAAATATTGAATAAATGTCTTGTAGTAACAGAGACATAAACCCTGGAATAATTTCTGAAACAATTGGATAGCCCAATGGGAGAATGTTGGGGTCTCTCTATTTTATTTTATGAAATAAAATGGGTTGACATCCTTTCCTCAGAGTTATTCTGTAAACGTGTGAATGAATACATATGTGAAATCCCTTGTCATAAATTAACAAACTTTGAGACACCATTGCACTGCATATAAGATTTTCCTTTGATCTTCCTGTGCATGAACTGGAATCACATTTGTCCTTGCATGACCTTTGTTTGTTTCTTCACATTTTTAAGCTCATCTGTCCTATGAGTAAGGATAACATCTAGTAGCCTGCACAGCCAACCCTTCTGGACACTAACCTCATTTCTATGCTTTTTCTGTCATGATTATACATTGACCTTCACTTGCGGAGATTTATAAATCTGATGCACTGGGGATTTCCAGTGATGAGTAGAATCAGAACTGACAGCTGAATTAAAAACCAAAAGAACTGTGGATGCTGCAAGTCAGAAACAAAATCCATAAATTGCTGGAAAAGTTCAGCAGGTCTGGCAGCATCTGTGGAGTGAAATCAGAGATAATGTTTCGGGTCCGGTGACCCTTCCTCAGAACTGAGAGCTGAATGCCTGACTCTGACTCACCATGCCTGGCTCTGATTGTAGCTGCCATTTCTTCTGACAATGAGTCCGAAATGGAGCATAGTGAAGTTAGGTTCACTTTCACTAGGTTTCTACATTGCAATGTGTGAACTGTGGTAATGGGGCCTTTCCATGTGGACATGTCTGGTCACTCATTAACATTTAATAACCAAAGAAGAAAAAGATAGCTCGTAATAATGTGATGATTTTCATAATCTGGCTTGTTCTTGCAACTCTCAGATAATTAACTACCCTTGATGAATCTTGTCACATGCAATGCATCATAGAGGACCAATAATCATAAAGCTATCACATGGTATCTGCATAAAAGCGGCCATTCAGCCCCTTCAGTTTGTGCTAATAATCTGCAAGAGCTGCTGACCAGGTTTCGTTGACCCACCCTTTCTCTGTCAACCTACAAATGATTTTCTTTTCAGATATTTATCCAATTCTGGGCATCTACTGAATCTGCCTTGACCAATATCCCAGGCAGTGTATTCCAGACCCTAACTGCTCACTGTGCTCACTGTTGCTTCTTCTTTTGTCAGTCACCTTAACTCATGCCCATTTCATAAGAAAGTAGAATGGCAGAATTTTACAGTACAGAAGGAGACCATTCGGTCTATCATGTCTGTATCAGCTCCTAAAAAGATCAATGTATAATCATGACAGGAAAAGCATAGAAACGAGGTTAGTGTCCAGAAGGGTTGGCTGTGCAGGCTACTAGATGTTATCCTTACTCATAGGACAGATGAGCTTAAAAATGTGAAGCACCCCAGCGAGTTCCACTCTCCTGCCCTATTGTTGTAGCCCTCGAAATTCATCACTTTTAAATATGTATCCAGCTTCCTTTTGAAACCTCCAATGGAATCTGCCTCTGCCACTCTCTAAGGCAGTGCATTCCAAATCCTAACAACTTTTAGAGTGAAGAGGTTTCTCCTCATCTCACTCCTAGCTCTCTTGCTGACAATCTTGAAATTGTGAACCTTGGTTATTGACACACCAACCAGCGGAAACAGAATGTCCTTATTTACCCTGTCAAAATCTTCCTTAACTTTGAACACCTTAATAAGGTCCCCTCATAGTCTTCTCTGCTCCAAGGAGTACAAACCCAATTTCTCTAATCTTTCCCTGCATCTAAAATCCCTCATCCTGATCTCATTCTAGAAAATCTCCTTTCAACTCCGGGTCTTTAACATTGCTTTTCTGTTCACAAACCTATTGCCAATGGAAACAGTTTCTCTGTATCGACGGTATCCAGAGCCCTAAAGGTTTTGAATATCATATTCCTACTAAATCATTCATTCTCCAAGGAAAACTGCCACAGCCTCTCCAATCTACACACTTTACTGAAGTTCCTCATTTGGGGAACAACTCTCATGAGTATTATTACACCTGGTCTAAACCTTCAAATATCCGACAGTGTCCAGAACTAGACATAATACTCCAGTTGGATCCAAACCAATGTTGTGTACAAGTTTAGCACAACTCTTGCATTTATATTCTACACTCATATGTATAAATCTCAGGATTCTGTATGCTATGTTTCCTATTCTCCTCAACCAGTCCTGTCACCTTCAATGATCCTGAATTGGAAAGGTTTACCTATTTCACTTCCAATTTCCACCTCGCTCTTAGTTTTATCTGATCCATCTCTGGCTCTTTCTTTCCATTCCTCGGCATCCCTGCTTCTTTTTCTGGGTAGAGATTAGCCACCAATATTCACAACAAATCCACTGACTCCTACAGTCACCTTGACTACACACTTTCACACCCTGCTTTCTGTAAAAACACTACTCCAGTCTCCCACTTCCTCTGAGTCCGTCACATCTGTTCTGATGATGTCAACTTTGAGAAGGGGGTGGGCCCACATCCGAGTCTGACCCACGTTCCTCACTGCAGCCCTCACCCCCTCTCTTCCTTCTCACAACAACGATCGGGATTCCACAAGTTCTCACCAGTATCCACATCCAAAGGATCATTGACAATCACAGCCACAACCTCCAGACAGATATTCCCCTCTTCCTCCCTTGTCAGCCTTCCAGAGAGACCATTCTCTCCAGGAAACCCTGGACCACTTCTCCTTCACTCACAACATGTCCCTCCAGCCCGTTTGTTTCTTCTCTCCTAATCATCCAAGGACCCAAACACACCTTCCAGGTGAAGCCCAATTTACCTGCACTTCACCCAATCTAGTCCACTGTATTCGCTGCTCACAACGTGGTTGCCACTACATTGAGGAAACAAAGCATAAGCAGGGTGACCACTTCACGGAGCACTTACGTTCTGTCGGCAAAAAAGACCCTGAGCGTTCAGTTGCCTGTCACTTCAATATGCCACCTTGTTCCTCTTCCAATATCTCTGTCTCAGGCTTGTGAAGCTCAGTGCAAGCTGGAAGAACATTACCTAGCTTTCCGCCTGGGGACTCTGCAGCCTTCAGGTCTCAATATCAAGTTCAACAAACTTAAGGATTGAGGCCATGTCCTTACCCCAACCTTTACCGTACTCCCCCACCCCCCCTCACCCTCCCCTCTCCCCCCACCCCCCCCCATTCCTCTTGAAATGTCTAACCTCTTTGGGGCGGCACAGTGGCACAGTGGTTAGCACTGCTGCCTCACAGCGCCTGAGACCTGGGTTCAATTCCCGACTCAGGCGACTGACTGTGTGGAGTTTGCACGTTCTCCCCGTGTCTGTGTGGGTTTCCTCCGGGTGCTCCGGTTTCCTCCCACAGTCCAAAGATGTGCGGGTCAGGCGATTTGGCCATGCTAAATTGCCCATAGTGTTAGGTAATGGGGTAAATGTAGGGGTATGGGTGGGTTGCGCTTCGGTGGGTCGGTGTGGACTTGTTGGGCTGAAGGGCCTGTTTCCACACAGTAAGTCTAATCTAATCTAATCTCTGGATCATGCAACAACCATTCCTGCCGCTGTGATACCCAAGATGTTAAGGACTCAAACGCATTCAGTGGAGGAGCACAGAATGAGTCTCTCCAATGACACTGCTGAGCACTGGAGTTAATATGGATAACATGGAAGGAATCAATAGCCCTCACATAACTCTTTCTGTATTGAAGAGAAATTTGCCAGTCTTTTTCATTTTGACTTCAATGCAATGTACCAGTGAACATGCTGTAAGGAAATGAACATAACATAGTCATGTTGAGAACAGATGCAAGTTGTTTTCAAAAATCTAACTTTGATTGCCTGTTAAATAGTACTACATCTGTGAGACACTCAGTGTAAAGCCTGCCCCACATCTTCTGTCTGGCAGGAGTTCACAAACCTTTCAGAAAGCGTAAAATATCACACAGCAAAAATTTAAAGGGCACATATTTTTCTGCAATATATTACAATCCAGTGTTAGAAGGGCTTGTCAAAACGTTTCAGCTAAAGTTGAATATATTGCTGTTATAAAATCATCCCATTCTCTTGGAAAATTCAAAGTAGTGCAAGTAACACTGACAATCGATGATTTTGTTTTACTTTGAAGAACTGGGTAAAGTGGTCGAAGGATTTAATGTTGATAAACACTCAGCAAATGCACCCTCACTGACTGTAATTATATTTATATCATCCTTTAGAAAGTAGAAAATAGGAACAAAAACCAATTGCACCTTGAGACTTCTCTGCCACTCAGTACATCATGGCTAAAATGATTTTGATCTTAATTTCACTTTCCTATATGCCCTCAATTATTCTTGATTTTTTGTAGATCATAAATCAATCTTGAAGATATTCAATGACTCAGCCTCACTGGAGACAAAATTCCAAAGAGTAACAGCCCTCTGAGATGAGTAATTCCTCTTCATCTCCATCTTAAAAGGGAGTCTCCTTAATTTGAAACTGTTCCCCCGAGTTCTTGGATTCACGCAGGGAGAAAGATCCTCTCAACATTGACCCTGTCAAACACCCTTAGAATCCTGCTTCAGGCAACCGCATCTCGTCTTGCCCAAACCCCATTCAGTGTAGGTCCAACCTCACTAGACGACTCCCTCACTCCAGGACACAGGCTTTGTTGAAATATCTCTAATTTGCATACTTCTCTGGGTTGAGTAAAGAGAATGAGACTGTATGCAGTACCTAAAGTATGGCAGCAACATTGTTCTTCTTTCATACTCCATTTCCCTTGCAATAAAGGTCTACATTTTATTTATCTTCTTAATTACTAGATATACCTGAATATACCTTTGTTTCATGCTTCATGTACAAGGATGTCCATATTCCTCTGTACTGTAGCATTATATGTTGTTAAAGCCCACTTGTGAAAATCTTCTATATTCTGATTTAGAGTCTTACAGAATCTCACAGCCAATCCAATGGAAGATAAACATGAATCGCACAATTGGACAGTTGGGATGGTTAGCACTGCTACCTCACAGCACCAAGGGCCTGAGTTTGATTCTACCCCCATGCAGCAGTCCATGTGGAGTTTGCACATTCTCCCTGTACCTGTGTGGGTTGTTTCCTCCGGGTGCTCTGATTTCCTCCCACAATCCAAAGATGTGCAGGTCAGGCCGATTGGCCGTGCAAAATTGTACCATAGTCTCCAGGGATGGGCAGGATCCATGAGATTAGACATGGGACATGGAGGATTGTGGGGATCGGGTAGGAGGTGGGAGGGTCAGTGTGGACCTGATGGGTTGAATGGCCTGCGTCCACACTGTCGACATTCTATGATTGTATTCTACATATCATCACACAAGAATCCCACTGCATGCCAACCCAGAAAGCTCACTTCAATACCTGCTGAGGAAATATCCCAGAAAGGTCAGTGTGGAAAGTCAGTGCTTTGGTATCCAACGGCAAAAGAGGTAGATTCTGGTTTGAGAAACAATTCATGTTCCATATATGTAATACAGTAAAGTTAATCAAAATTAAAGGGACTGAGAAAACATCACATAACCCTGTCTGCTGCAGAACATATGGACAGGACGACACATAAATTCACACCGCGATTAAATTATTGCAAAAAGAGTTTAATGCCTCATTTCATTTTACACTGACTGTATCATAGGCTGTGACTTACAGCAGAGGCTTCCACTTTTTTCAGATTCAAGTTACACTTCAATGACAGACAATTTCATGCTGCACACACTTTTTGTCAGCTGACTTGATTGCTCATGAACATCACATTTACTTGCATTTACCGTGGTAACGGCCTTACTGGACAACTTTGAAACATGGTGCATACAACAAAGATCGAAAGCATTAATGGTTCGAATCCACTGGCAAGAATTCACCATCTTCGAGGCGAGCCCGAATGTGTTTTCAAAACCTGCTCAATTCGACAATTTCTGAGTATTTATTAACAATGGATCAGAGCACAACACGACGGAGAGTGAATTGCGACTTAGTGGGTCAATGGCCAACCTGGGCCTGCTGAGGGGTGTCCAGCCTTTTGATCTGAGGAGTCTCTGAGGTCTTGCGCAGCCTTGTGTCGGCAGGTACTGCCTTCAGCAATAGATACCGAGCCTCCAGAGGAGATGGGAAACACCGACACAGCCTCGAAGTGAAGCAGAGCTGCTTCCTGAGAATTTCATGGCACACCTCTTACCTAGTCCCCAGTTGAAACCTAGTGGCTTATAGGCTGACACAACTATGGAGCAGACACGATGGTCTCCATCTGTGCCGTCACGGTTGTGATGATTAGACTTGTACTTTATGAACCATGTCTGACTTTAAAGACTGTAAATCACTTTTAGTTTTGCTAAGACACACAAACATTTACCAACTTGTCCTCAGGGTGAAGTAGTATCTATGTTAAAGCTGCAATGGCTGTGGATATATCTGAGAAAACCCAACTTCCCAGAAATAAATTTATGTCCATATCAGGACACAGGCTACTGCTGTGTTTACTGACCTGAGGTGTTTAGAGCAGAAGAACTTGGAGGAGGAGTAGATAATCCCCAACCCTTCAAACCTGCTCTGCCCTTCCATACGATCATGGTTGATCTCATTTTGACTTCAACTCCACTTTCCTGCCCATTCTCCATGACCCTTCGACCTATTGCTAATTAAAAATCAACCTCATCCTTAAATTTACTCAATATCCCAGCATCCATTGCACTCTGGGGTAATGAATTCAACAAATTCTTGACCCTTTAAGGGAAGTAATTTCTCCTTTTCTCTGTTCACTGTACTTAGGTACATGTGACAATTGTAAATAAAAAAAACAAATCAATCAAATCTAAATACCATATCCTAAAACTATGACCTCTCATTCTAGACTGCTCACATGAAGAAATATTCTGTCTACCTATTTTATCAATCCTTTTTACCATCTTATATAACTCAATTAGATCTCCTCTCATTCTTCAGGAATATAGGCCGAAGCCGCTCAGGGTTTCAGAGAGAAGATGTGCCTTATTTATTTGATTTAGAACTAAGTTGTTAAAATGACCCAGGATTCACTGTAGTGAGCCCAGGAAAGACTAAAGCTTAACCCAATCATCTGTCACTTACCCCTCACTCCAGTTAAAATGAGAAGTTTCCGTCCTTAACTCTAACGTTTCTCCTCTCTCCTTTTTTCTTAAAACAGCACCTGCCAAGATATAGCAAAACAACTATTAAAGAGTCTTAATTTTTGGTTTCCATTTGTATATCTATTAAGTGTACATGTAAACATACCTAAATCAGAATTATATCTCATGCCAAATGGTAGCAAATATCAAGTAGAATTATTACACTTTTGGAAGGTATCTAAAGCTACTACACTTTATTTGTGTCTCAGACATTTCTTTGACTGCGTAATAAGAGACGTAACTGAGGCCTTCTTTAAAATCTATCATTTCTGACTTGACTCATTGGGAGCATTTCCCCTCTGATTCAGAATCTCATCCCAGAGACTTGAGACAATAATCTAGACTGACACTTCACAGTGTGACTGAGGGAGTGTGGCAAAGCTGGAGCTGGGCTTGTTTTTCAGATGATATGTTAAACTAAGGACCTGTCTATCTGTTCACATGACCATGAAAGGTCTCCTTGCACTGCATCTTTGTCAATAGTAATCCCCTCCTTGGCAGCACTAGTAAGCCTGATTATCTGGTGATTATCACACTGCAGTTTATGACAGGGTTTGTCTATGCCCCCCCCCCCCCCCTTCCACATTACGACAATGACTACACCTCAGAAAGCATTTTATTTTCTATCGATTACAATGGCATGTCCTGAATATGAGAAAGGCTTGAGGGTAATAATACAAAAGTGAGACTGGAAACAGCAAGAGGTGCTAATGAAGTTGGTTAAATCCTGCCCAGACAAGGAAGCTAGATAGGTTTTAGGAATAAAGCAGAACAGAGCCAGCAGCAAGGAGAAATGTGTTTAATGTCTGATACCTTATAACCAATGCCAAATCCAGCATGATGGCTCACTGGTTCGTCACTGCCAAGACTTATCTTTCATTATTGAATGTGGGGATGGAATGGGTGTGTGTTGAATTAAAAGTGGGGCTGCTCTGAAGGACAGCTGTTACAGGCTAACGCAGAAAATATTATCAGAATGGTGGTGACCAACCTACACTCAACTTACACAGGGGATTAGCAAAATCTACTCTCCAAAGCACTCAAGGTGCGTTGGAGATTTCATTCACAGACTGATCAGAGAAAAGTTATCTCCGTAAGTCAAACCAACATTTACCGATGGTAGGTGCACTGTCAGAACATCAGCGGCAAATAGGGGATAAAAAAGCAACCGGGGAATGTAGCAGGGAGAGAAGATGAGAACACAAAGTTCCCAAGGCTGCAGGTAGCAAAGGAGGGAGAAAGACTGCAAAGTTGACTCTTTCTGCAAAAGGGAGTGAGGGTCTGCACAAAAGAATGAGGGGATGCAAAGGGATTAGAGAGAGACCAGTTTTAAACCATTCAGCAAAGGAATATTCAGCTAACTGAGTACGAGGACAACTTAAAGACAAAGAAATAATGAATTCCTTACAAATGAACATGGAGTCTCTAGCTTTAGGTGACAGAAATTCAGGATGATCCATATATGGAAAGCTTTAATGGTTGCTATTATAATGAGAGCTGTGCCAATGCGTTAATTTAATACTGAAGAGTTTTACAACATAAAGTTTTGGATTTATGTGGTATCACATCTCAAAGCTGTTCACATTATGCAAATTACTCGAGGTGCAGTAGCTGTATTAGAGACAAACATGCAACCATTTAACTGTGAGCTCACAAGTCCATTGAAAACATGTTTGGAGCGAGACGTTTCTGTTTATAGAAATTTACATCAGACTTTTTTAAGAACTTTCATTGCTAACTTATTCATCTTGTCTTGTGCCCAATTTAAAATCTGTGGTGCCTAGGAAATTATTTTTTTCCCCTGCATATTGTGGATTTAATGGCATAGAAATGATTATTGAGGATATTGATGATTTCCTCTACTTACGTTTCTGTAAAAGTCCAAATACTACTTACATTAATACAAATAACAGAGATAATGTTAATGTATGACTGTATTAACTAACAAAAGAATTAGTGAGAATGAGAAACGAACCTTTTGAAATAAAAATGTAGGCCCAGAAAATAAAGAAATAGCTCTCAAAGAAAATCTCAAAAGAGGTAACTGCATTTATTTCAAAGCAAGAGGCCTAACAGGGAAGGCAGATGAACTCAGGACATGGTTAGGAACATGGGATTGGATATTATAGCAATTACAGGAACATGGCTTGGGGATGGACAGGACTAGCAGCTTAATGTTCCAGGATACACAAATGTTATAGGAAGTATAGAAAGAGGAGCAAGCGAGGAGAGAGAGAGTGGCATTTTTGATAAGGGATAGAAATTACGGCTGTACCTAGGGAAGATATTCTGGAAATACATCCAGGGCAGTTATTTGGGTGGAACTGAGAAATAAGAAAGGGATGGTCACCTTATTGGAATTGTATTTTAGACCCCCTAATAGTCAGAGGGAAATTGAGAAACAAATTTGTAAGGAGATCTCAGTTATCTGTAAGAATAATAGGGTGGTTATGGTAGGGGATTTTAACTTTTCAAACATAGACTAGAACTGCCATAGTGTTTTAAGGGTTCAGATGGAGAGGAATTTGTTAAGTGTGTACAAGAAAATTTTCTGATTTAGTATGTGGATGGACCTACTAGAGAAGGTGCAAAACTTGACCTACTCTTGGGAAATAAGGCAGAGCAGGTGACTGAGGTGTCAGTGGGGAAGAACTTCGGGGCCAGCGACCATAATTCTGTTAGTTTTAAAATAGTGATGGAAAAGGATAGACCAGATCTAAAAGTTGAAGTTCTAAATTGGAGGAAGGCTAATTTTGATGGTATTAGGCAAGAACTTTCAAATGTTTATTGGGGGCAGATGTTCTCAGGTAAAGGGATGGCTGGAAAATGGGAAGCCTCCAAAAATGAGGTAACAAGAGTATATTCCTGTTAGGGTAAAAGGCAAGGCTTGTAGGTGTAGGGAATGATGGATGACTAGAGAAATTGAGGGTTTTGGTTAAGAAAAAGAAGGAAGCATATATAAGGTATAGACAGGATAGATCGAGTGAATCCTTTGAAGTGTATAAAGGCAGTAGGAGTATACTTAAGAGAGAAATCATGAGGGCAAAATGGGGACATGAGATAGTTTTGGCAAATAGGGTTAAGGAGAATCCAAAGGATTTTTATAAATACATTAAGGACAAAAGGATAACTAGGGAGAGAATATGCCCCCTTAAAAATCAGCAAGGCAGCTTTTGTGTGGAACTGCAAGAGATGGGGGAGATACTAAATGAGTATTTTGCATCAGTGTTTACTATGGAAAAGACATGGAAGATATAGAATGTGGGGAAATAGATGGTGACAGCGTAGAAAATGTCCATATTGCAAAGGAGGGGTTTCTGGATGTCTTCATGCATAAAATGGATAAATCCCCAGGACCTGATCAGGTGTACTCTAGACCTCTGTGGGAAGCTAGGGAAATGATTTCTGGACCCCCTGCTGAGATATTTGAATCATTGATAGTCACAGATGAGGTGCTGGAAGACTGAAGGTTGGCCATTATTTAAGAAAGGTGGTAAGGAAAAGTCAGGAACTATAAACCAGTGAGCCTGACATCGGTGGTGGGCAAGTAGTTGGAGGGAATCCTGAGGGATAGCATTTACACGTATTTGGAAAGGCAAGGACTGATTAGGGATAGTCAACATGGCTTTGTGCGTGGGAAATCATGTCTCATGAACTTGATTCGGTTTTTTGAAGAAGTAACAAAGAGGATTGATGAGGGCAGGGCGGTGGATGCGATCTATATAGACTTCAGTACGGCATTCGACAAGGTTCCCCATGGGAGACTGGTTAGCAAAGTTAGATCTCATGGAATACAGGGAGAACTAGCCATTTGGATAGAGAACTGGCTCAAAGATAGAAAACAGAGGGTGTGGTGGAGGGTTGCTTTTCAGACTGGAGGTCTGTGACCAGTGGAGTGACACAACAATTGGTGCTGGATCCATTGCTTTTTGTCATTTATATAAATGATTTGGATGTGAACATAGGAGCTATAGTTAGTAAATTTGCAGATGACACCAAAATTGGGGGTGTAGTGGACAGCGAAGAAGGTTACCTCAGAGTACACAGGATTTGAACAGATTGGCCCGGGGACCTAGGAGTAGCAGATAGGAGCTTAATTTAGATAAATGTAAGGTGTTGCATTTTGGAAAGACAAATCAGAGCTGGACTTACACATTAAATGGTAAGGTCCTGGAAACTGTTGCCGAACAAAGAGACCTTGGAATGTAGGTTCATAGTCCCTTGAAACTGGAGTCGCAGGTAGATAGGATTGTGAAAAAGGCATTTGCTATGCTTTCCTTTATTGGTCAGAGTATTGAGTGTAGGATTTGAGGTCATGCTGCAGCTGCACAGGATATTGGTTAGGCCAGATTTGAAATATTATATACAATTCTGGTCTCCCTCCTATCAGAGGAATGTTGTGAAACTTGAAAGGGTTCAGAAAAGATTTACAAGGATGTTGCCAGGGTTGGAGGATTTGAGCTGTAGGGTGAGGTTGAGTAGGCTGGAGCTGTTTTCCCTGGAGTGTCGGAGGCTGAGGGGTAAACCTATAGAGGTTTATAAAATCATGAGGGGCATGGCTACAGTAAATAGACGAAGTATTTTCCCTGAGGTGGGGGAGTCCAGAACTAGAGGGCATAAGTTTAGGGGGAGTCCAGAACTAGAGGGCATAAGTTTAGGGTGAGAGAGGAAAAGTTTAAAAGGGACCTAAGGGGCGACTTTTTCATGCAGAATGTGGTGCATATATGGAATGAGCTGCCAGAGGAAGTGGTGGAGGCAGGTACAATGACAACATTTAAAAGGCATCTGGACAGGTATGCGAGTAGGAAAGGTATGGAGGGATACCGGGTCAGGCAGCATCCGAGGAGCAGGAGATGTGTTGCCTGACCTGCTGTGCTTTTCCAGCAACACACTCTCAGCTTTGATCTCCAGCATCTGCAGACCTCACTTTCTCAACAGAGGGATATGAGCCAAGTGCTGGCAAATCGGAATGGATTAGGTTGGGATATCTGGTCGGCATGGATGATTTGGACTGAAAGGTCTGTTTCCATGCTGTACATCTCTCTGACTCTATATGTTGACCCTTGTCATCAACACATAGTGCAGGGAGCCTGGGTCATAGTGGTTCAATTACTTTTGTGCAGAGCTCAGACAAGGAATTCTGTTCCTCATGATTTAGCAGAGATCATTTCAAACTGTATGTTCTCAAATCTGTTTCAGGATTCTGCCTATAAAATTGATTGAAGTGCATGTTGCATAAGCTGCAACAATTTCTGTCCTAAAATGATAGTCAGGCTCCAACAGGCATCATAGAATCTCTAAATTAAAAACAGACAATGCTGAAGTAACTCAGCAGGTCTGGCTGCATCTGTGGAGAGATAAACAGAGTTCGCATTTTGAGTCCTATATTATGTAATGTGCATGTATTTTCTGTGTCTCAAGCAATAAAGATCAATCTCTGCTGCCCTGAATGGAGGTGAGTGAATGTGAGAAGATAACTAGAGTGAAAAATCAAAAGAATTACAGAAGCTGTAAATCAGAAACGAAGAACTGGGAAAGCTCAGCAGGTCAAGCAGCATCTGTGCAGAGAAATCAGAGTTAATGTTTCAGCTTAAATGACCCTTCCTCAGAACAGTTCTGAGGAAGGATCACTTGAAGCAAAATGTTAGCTCTGATTTGAAGCCCAGACCTGCTTAAAAAATTAGAGTGCCTTTTTAAGGATATACACATTTTGGGAGGTAGAAAAATATTGTCTAATGTGTGAAGAAATCAATAAGAAACATGCAATATTACACCAAAAAAATTATACATAGAAAACTTTTAAAACAGTATCAATAAAATGAAAAAATATTTTGTAAGACCATGAATAAATGAACAAGGCAAAATGGTACATCCTAAGTCATCTGTCCAGAAATATTGAAGTTGCTTTCATTTGTCCTGATCCCTGGAGAGAATGCTTTGTTTTAAGAAGTAATTTCACTTTGTGTTGAATGACGGAAAGGATCACTTGGATAATTGTAAGTTTTAAGGCTTTTACTGTGACAAAGAAATTAAAAGCAACAGTGACCAAATATTATTTCAGTAGATAACATGTACTTTAAACTGCAGAAAAAAAAGTCCCAGTGTAACCTTTACAACCAAACTTTGGTTGCCACTTTAGCCCGTTGCTTAAGTGTGTACTTTATTCACCAGGAATCAGCCAAATGCATTCTCATCTCCTTCTGCCTTTCCCAGCCAGATAACTGACTTAACCGACTTACCAAAGGGGGATGAATTACCAATTCCTCACTCTGGCCAAAGTTAGGAGAATCTTGCAGTTTTGTTTCAACCCTTGCAAAATGAGTCTCCTTGACTCAAGTGCAAACTGCCACCTACAGTTTATATGGTGAACAAAGCTGATTTGCTCTCTTTCTCTCTCGGACTCTTGCAGTTTAATCCCATATTTAGGAAAATCTGTAACCCAATCCTGTAATGGTTTTCTGGAGACTCTTTCCTCTCAAGAGCCATCTCCAGGTGAATCACATTGACCTTGTACAGGATGGAACTGCTGATTAGCTATCCTCCAGACTCATAATTCTATTCTATCTTGAAATTATACATAGTATAGAGTAAAATCATTTACAAGCAAGACATTTCAAACAAATTGTTGCCTGTTTGGAAACAAATCGTTCACTCATTATCAGCACAATCCTCAGGTGATTGTTTACAGATACCAAACAGACACAACCTGGGACTCCTCTTCAAACTTCCTCATCCAACATGGTGGCTCAGTGGTTAGCACTGCTGCCTCACAGCGCCAGGGACCCGGGTTCAATTCCCACCTCAAGCGACTGTCTGTGTGGAGTTTGCACATTCTCCCTGTGTCTGTGTGGGTTTGCTATGGTTTCCTCCCACAGTCCAAAGATGTGCAGGTTAGGTGAATTGGCCATGCTAAATTGCCCTGGTGTTAGGTACATTAGTCAGGTAAGCGTAGGGGAATACGTCTGGGTGGGTTGCTCTTCGGAGGGTCAGTGTGGACTTGTTGGGCAGAAGGGCCTGTTTCCATACTGTAGGAAATCAAATCAAAACACAGAATGCCTTGTATTCAGAAAAGATCAAATGCTCCTGATTTACGCTGTATTCAGTACACAGACCCATAACCATCTCATATTTGTAACAACTTCTTGCATCCAGCTGCTTCCAAAATGATTCCAGGGATTTTGCCTCCTCTATTCCATAAGTTATTCCATAATTCCATTAGAATTTTCGGCTGTCCATCCTAAACTTGCTTGTACTGATGTGTAATTCTTCTACAATATTTTGCATAAATGTTTTCTTGACCCTTAGCAGTGGAGTATCCTACAATAAGATTAGAAATCTGGTGACTCCTTTTGGGGTTGAAAAGTTCAAATCTCTCCAGTGTTTTCCCACAATTTATCCCCATCAATTGGGTCAGCTTCCTGCCTTTGTATTATCTCTGTATGAAATGCCCCTTGTTTCTTGGCATTGAGAACTAAACTCCATATTCAAGATGCAGTCTGATCATATCCCTGTGAACTTTGATTATTATCTCCTCCAAAGTGAACCCTACTGTTTTGGTTAAGTTAGTTCAACATTCAATTGGCTTCATTGTTTCGTGATCTACATTTGTTGGACATCTTGAGCATTAAAGGACTCTAGGCTTCTTTCAACTTTATCCTTAATTTATTTCAACACAAAAACATATATTGCTGAATTTTCCCTTGAAGTATAACATGGTATGCATTTCTGCATTAAATTATATCTGTATTGTCAATTATTTTATAATTGCTGAGCAGCCTCCTTTAAGCCATCAGTCCTATGCAAATGACGCGTTCAAATGGCCTCAGTCACTCCGCAGTGAGCTATCCCACTCAGTACTTTTCTCTATCCTAACATAAACCCTCAAGCAACAATTTATTATTACCTAGCTTTCAACCAATTTCTAATCAAATCCATGAGGTTACTCTGAATCCCCACAATTCTGCGTATAATTAATAGATCTTCCTGTGGAACTCTATCAACCTTTTTTGGAAACCAAGCAAAACCATATGATATGACTTCCCGTAGTTGCTTTAGGTTAAGTACGAGGTTGGTGGATATTGGCAGCATTTTGGTGTGTTTCTAATCAACAAGCACCTTTTCAGAATCATTTGCACTTCATTTGGTAATGCTACTATCTCTGAGTTAGAAAATTGGGGGTTCAAGATTCACTCCAAGGCTTGAGAACAACAATCTAGGCTGATGTTCTCGTGCTGTTGTGCTGTACTTTGGAGATGTTGAAATAAGACTCTGCTTGACCTCTTAGCAGAATGGTACTTAGCAGTACCATTCATTAGTGGAGAACAGCAGATGAGGTATCTCCAGAATCCATACTATTCTTTAAAATTAATCAATATCAACCGGTCATTGCCACATGACCAGTTGGGTGAGTTTGCCAATGCTAGGTTTTCTATATTAAATAGTAACACCTTATTAAAAGTAATGTCTTTTGGGATACCAAATAGCCATGAAAGGTGCTATATAAATGTGAACCTTTGCTTTAGAATCCATTCAGTTCCTCACAGCTTGAAAGTGAGTTAGGGTATCAGTAAAGGGCAGATTAGTTACACTGTGTACAGCCACATCTTAGAAGCATAATCTAATCAGCATCTGTCCTGTTAATAGGCTAGCTTTTGTGCTTCATTTAATATTTGATTGACAGTCAGGTGGGCTTACCACAAAACAGAATTCAAATAATAACAGACATTGCTCACTATACAGTTAGTAGATACTGAACATTCAATCAGACTTCCAGAATACTGCCAAACTTAGGGTGATATAAAACAAGCTGCAGTTTAGAATCATGACACACTGTTTAAATTTCCATTTCTAACCTTTGCAGGAATTCTGCTTGCAAAACAGCTATAACTTACATGGATTTTATGATCACTAACAGGCAAATCGAGTATTGCGATCAGTATATTTAAAGATATCAAACTATCTAATAGTCTTAAAAACAAAGAATGATGGGATAACTCAAGTGCTCGATCATGTGGATAAATTTTATTTTAATCCCTTTTGCAGCAGAGGGTCTGGAATTCCATACTGTTTTTGGTCTTTCCATGGATTTGAATTCCTGTCTTGGCAGTCTGGAATCCCAAAATCTACCATGGCAGTTTGCGAACAGTTAATTAAACAGACCAGGGATAAGAAGATCAGATCAGGAATGGTGACAGTGGATTTGGCAAAAAGCCAAATGATTTTGGGGAAAGAAGACGGATTGATCCTGGTTGGATCCAAAACGACCTGGCAAGTCATTCGATTACTTCAAGAGAAAGATGAGAAAGAATTGCAGAATTCTAACAACAGAGAAAGAGGCCATTTGACATGAAGCACCTATGCCAGTTCCTAGGATAAATAATGCACCAAGTGTCATTACTCTGTCTTTTTCTTTTAGCCTTTCCTTTTCAACCACAATCCAGTTCCTACTTGAATACCTCAACTGAATCTTCCTCCCTTACACTCAGGCAATGTGCTCTTGATATGAACCACTTGCTGCCTGAAAAGATCACCAGTGCTTCTTTTGCCAATTGTTTTAAATCTGCGTCCTATCATTTTTCATTCTTGCATCGAAAGGAAAGGTTTCTTCCTTTGCATTTAGACTAGACTCTTCAAGATGTTGATCACGTTTATCGAATCTCACTGTAACCTTGTATTCTCCAAAAATGGTCTCAACTTCTCCAATCCGAACTGAGTTTCCTCATCCCATAGTCTAAAGATGTGCAGATTAGGTGAATTGGCCATGCTAAGTTGCCCATAGTGTTAGATAAAGGGGTACATGTAGGGGAATGGGTCTGGGTGGGTTGCTCTTCGGAGGGTCGGTGTGGACTTGTTGGGCCGAAGGGCCCTGTTTCCACGCTGTAAGTAATCTAATCTAATCATAAAACCACCAAATTGTTATGGTACAACCCTCACACCCACACCAACTCTTCAAATGAATACTGTGATATATGGTCACTCACTTACCCTTTCCCCATCATCCTGCACATTATTTCTATTCAAATAACCATCTAATTCCCTCTTAAGTGCATTGATTGATCCTGCCTTCACCACAATTTCAGGCAGTGCATTCTCAGCCCGAAGTATCTGATGTGTGAAAAAGCTTTTTGTCAACTTGCTTCGTTTAAAATTACTTTAAATCTGTGCTGAAAATGTGTTGCTGGTTAAAGCACAGCAGGTTAGGCAGCATCCAAGGAACAGGAAATTCGATGTTTCGGGCATAAGCCCTTCATCAGGAATGAAAATCTGTACCCACTTTGTCTCGATCATTTTACAAGTGGGAACAGTTTTGATTTATCTGCTCTGCCCATCCCCCTCATGATTTAAAAAACACTTCTATCAAATCTTCTCTTAGCCTTCTTCTCTCCAAGAGAAACAGTCCCAACTTCTCCGATTTATTTTCAGAAGTGAAGTTTCTCATCCCTGGAATCATCCTTATAAACCTCTCCTGCACTTTCTGCAGTGCATTCACAGCCATCCTGAAGTGTGGTATGAAGAATGGTACACAATACTCCAGCTAAGGTCTAACAAGTGTATTGTACAAAGTTCAGCATTACCTCATGCTCTTGTACTGCATGCTTCAGTTAATAAAGCCAAAGGTGCTGCATGCTTTAATAAATGCCATCTCCACTTTGTTGGAACCTTTACGTACATATTCACCCAAGCCTCCATGTTCCTGCACACCTTTTGGAATAGTATCATTTATATTGTGCTGTCTCTCTTCGCTCTTTGTACCAAAATGCATCACCTCACGCTTCCCTACCTTGAACTTTTCAGTCATGTATCTGCAGACTCCACCAACTTGTCAATGTGTTTTTGAAGTTCTACATTGTCTTCCTTGCTATTTACAATACAAAGGAGTTAGGGTTTTGCATCATCTACAAACTCTGAAACTACCCTTTGCACACCAGATCATTAATACATATCAGGAAAAGCAAGGCGCGCAATACCAAATCATGGGGACCTCCATTCCAGCTCAAAAAATGTCCATGCTCCATAACTCTCTGCATCCTGTTGCTCAATCAATTTTGATTTCACGTTTCTCCAGTCCCTTTTATTCCCCAAGCTCTAACTTCACTCACAAGTCTATTGTGACACCTAATCAAACGCCTTTTGGAAGTCCATGTACGCCACATTAACAGAATTACCCGAATCAACGTAGTCTATTACCTCTTCAAACAATGCCAGAAAGTTATTAAGACAATTCTCTCTTTAAAAAAAATCAATGCTCACTAAAACAAAAAACAATGAAGCACCTATTTCCCTCCTCAACTAACTCCTCAACTCACTAAACCTCTTACACTTTGTTTCAGCCATTTTCCGAATCTTTTTTGCACTCTGTCTAATGCCTTCACATCTTTCCTAAAGTGTGGCATTCAGAGTGCATAAATATTTCAGTCAAAGCTGAATCAGAGTTTTACACAAGTTTAACATTACCTCTTTGCTTGAATTCTGTGCCCCTATTAGTAAAGCTCTTTACATTGTGTGCTCTTCCTAACTGCACTGTCAGCCGACATTCATAATAAAAGTGAATAGGCCACCTCACATCAAGCAAGGCGTTGGACTTTAGCACAGGAAAGGGAGACTCAGCTTAGATAATATTGCAAAGGCCTCTCCATTGACATCTGTGGGAGAGTTTAACCATTCTCACAAAATCAAATCTCTCTCAATTGCCACTGTGTCTGGGTATGTCTGGTCACACTGGTGACAGCCAGGAGGCGGGGATCCCTGGAACTCTTCCACATTGATTTCACTTCCTGCAAAGTCATGAACGCGGGCAAAGAAACGGGAGATGATGAGTTTGCTGATGAATCATTTCCATGCCATGTTGGACGCCAATTGAAAGAAGAAGCAAGTGTAGAAAGAACTCTAAGTATATCATTGAGTTGTCACAGTGCAAAGAAAATATCTGGCCCATTGTGTCTGCAATGGCTGTCGGAGCATTCTAACTTTGTTCCATTCTCCTGCCTTTTTCCTGTAAGCCTGCACGTTGTTTCTATTCAAATCATTGTCCAATCTCCTGTTGATTACTTCAATCAGAAGGACATTGTGAAACTTGAAAGGGTTCAGAAAAGATTTACAAGGATGTTGCCAGGGTTGGAGGATTTGAGCTGTAGGGAGAGGTTGAATACACTAGGACTGTTTTCCCTGGAGCATCAGAGGCCGAGTGGTGATGTTATAGAGGTTTACAAAATTATGAGGGGTATACATAGGATAAATAGACAAAGTCTTTTCCCTGGGGTGGGGGAGTCCAGAACTAGAGGGCATAGGTTTAGTGTGAGAGGGGAAGATACAAAAGAGACCTAAGGGGCAACTTTTTCATGCAAAGGGTGACACGTGTGAGGAATGGGGAAGTGGTGGAGTCTGGTACATTTGCAACATTTAAAAGGTATCTGGATGGGTATATGAACAGGAAGGGTTTGGAGGGATATGGACCAGGTGCTGGCAGATGGGACTAGGTTGGGTTGGGATATTTGGTCGGCATGGACAAGTTGGACCGAAGGGTCTGTTTCCGTGCTGTACATGTCTATGACTCTCTGACTCTATAATTGAACCCGCTTCCACCATACTTCCAGGCAGGGCATTCCCAAACCCTAACCAGTCTCTGTGCGATAACATAAAAATCTCACTTTGTATTTGTTTCTTTAATAAAACATTTTCAATTTTTCAATGTCCACCACTAAGAATAGCTTAGAAGCACCATTACTGACCAAGCTGGCAAAGTCCTGAAGCACAAATCTGACCAAATGAGACAACAGAATGTAGTGACTGAATTAACATGAGGAAAAATAAGCTGAATAGATCACTTCCCAACAATCTTCATGGCTTAATGAGTCTGCCCATGACAATATTGACAAGAAACCAGTTTATATGGGTTTTTTGCCCAGTTTTCAAGCTGAGGAGACCCTTTTACACTTTGTGTGGCACTACTACTGTTGAAGATAAGATAGAAGCAGAACAGAAAAATCCTTAATAAACAAAATCCAAACAAAAATACTTTGAACAACTTCTCCTTTAGCTCTTCTCATTTTCTTGCAGTCAGAGAGTTAACCATGGGTACCTGCATGGACCTCAGTTGTGCCTGTTTCTTTGTGGGGTACATAGAACATTCCTTGTCCCAGTCTTGATCTGACTCCCAGCTATAACACTTTTTCTGATATGTTATGTCATTATCAGCACTGCTTCCCTCTCTCATCTGGAAATGTAAAAGTTTATCTATTTTGCTTTCAATTTCCAACCCGCTCTCACCTTCCCCTAGTCCATCACTGACTCCTCCTTTCCCTTCCTCACCAGCTGTTTCCATTTCTGGGGGCAGTCTGGCCACCAATATCCAGTACAAACCCACCGACTCCCATAGTTACCTTGATTATACATCCTCAAACCCTGCTTCTTGTAAAGTTTGTGTTCCATTCTCCCAGCTCCTTCGTTTCCATTGCATTGATGCCAACTCCAACAAGGGGGCCTCCAAAATGTTCACCTTCTTCCTCAGCCAACAGTTCTCTACCATTGTGGTTGACAGGTCCCTCGGCCTGCCAACTCTCTCTCTTCCCTCCCACAACAGTGATAAGGTCCTCACCTACCATCCCACCAGCATCCACATCCAGAGGATCATTAGCTGCCATTTCTACCACCTCCAGTGAGATATCACCACAAGACAAAGATTCCCTTCCCCTCCCTTGTCAGCCTTCAGTAGGGACCATTCCCTCCGGGAAACCTTGGTCCACTCTTCCTCCACTGTCCCACAGCCCCACGGCACCTTCCCATGCAAACACAGAAGATATAACACCTGCTCATTTACAACCTCCTTCTTCACTATCCAGGCCCCAGACATACCTTCCAGGAGAAGCAGCGATTTATCTGCACTTCACTCAATCTCATCTGCTGCATTCACTGCTCACAAGATGGTGTACACTGGGGAGATGAAGCACAGCATGGGTGTCCATTTTGCAAAACACCTATGATCTGTATTCAAAACTGACCCTGAGCTTCCAGTTGCCTGCTATTTCAACAGACAACCTTGTTCTCTGGCCAACATCTCTGTCTCAGGTTTGCTGCAGTACTCTAATGAAGCAAAACTCAAACTGGAAGAACAGCACCTTATTTTCCGATTGGGGTCCCTGCAGTGTTCAGGACTCAATGTCGAGTTCAATAATTTTAGGGCTTCAGCACCTTCTCCCATGTCCTTATCCCAACCCCACGCACCAAGTCTTATCATCATATGGGTTGCTACCACACCCCTAGCCACTAGCTGTCCCCATTAGCAGCTATTCATTCTGCCAGGATAACCTTTACCAATCCCTTTATTTGTCCAATTGTTTTTCACTCTCTCTGGGCTCTGTTCTGAAGACGGGTCACTAGTCTCTAACACTTTCTGTTTTCATTTCTGATTTCCAGAATTCACAGTATGTTGCTTTTATTCCAGTAAAGTCTTCAATAGTTACACTTGTCTGGCTGGTCAATAATGGTGTGTCTCTTGACCAGTCTTTGGAAAGCTGTTTGCATCTAGACCAATTATCCTCTGGGAGGTTGTCAATCCCCTCCTCTCTTCTGATGATGATGAGGTGCCGGTGTTGGACTTGGGTGGACAATGTTAAAAATCACACAACACCAGGTTACAGTCCAACAGGTTTATTTGGAAGTTCAGGGCGCTGCTGCTTCACCAGGTAGAGAGTGGGGAAGGAGCATAGGACACAGATGAGGTTGAGGATGAGGTAATGTATTCTCAAAAATGAAGATTTTTGTTTGTGATCCATCATTTTCAATTCTCTTATGAAATACTTTCTTAGCGTGAAGGTGTTTGGTATGCATTCCTTTTTGGTCAGAGTATTGAGTATAGGAGTTGGGTGGTCAAGTTGCAGCTGTACAGGACATTGGTTAGGTCATTGTTGGAATATTGCGTGCAGTTCTGGTCTCCTTCCTATTGGAAACATGAAAGGGTTCAGAAAAGATTTACAAGGATGTTACCAGGGTTGGAGGATTTGAGTTATAGGGAGAAGCAGAACAGGCTGGGGCTGTTTTCTCTGGAGCGTTGGAAGCTGAGGGTTGACGTTATAGATGTTTACAAAATCATGAGGGTCATGGATAGGATAAATAGACAAAGTCTTTTCCCTGTGGTCAGGGAGTCCAATACTAGAGGGCATAGGTTTAAGGTGAGAGGGGAAACATATAAAAGAGACCTAAGTGGCAGCTTTTTCATGCAGAGGGTGGTACGTGTATGGAATGATCTGCCAGAGAAAGTGGTGGAGGTGAGTACAATTGCAACATTTAAGAGGTATTTGGATAGGTATATGAATAGGAAGGGTTTGGAGGGATATGGGCTGGGTGCTGGCAGGTGGGACTAGTTTGGGTTGGGATATCTGGTCAGCATGGACAGGTTGGACCGAAGGGTCTGTTTGCGTGCTCTACATCTCCATGACTCTATGACTCTATTTGTCCTCAATTGTTGTTTCGAATAAAACCCTTTCCCAGGCTACCCAGGCCAACTCTGTTCCATGTAATTACTCTCATTTGAAGTTACTTTTGACCTGAGTTTCTTCCTCTCAAACTAAAGACCAAATTCAACTTTGTTATGGTCACTGTTCCCTAGGGGATCTTCTACTTTGAGATCCATTATTAAACCTGCCTCATTACATATTACCAGATCCAAACTGGATGCATAACATATGCTTCTTGAATACTGTCCTAACTGCATTCTATGAATTTATCCTGTAGCTACCTTTGACTATTTGATTTTCCCAATCTACGTGAAGAATAAACTCACCCATGATTAGTGTACTGCCTTTTTCAGATGCCTTCGTTTTCTCTTAGTTTGCTCTCTGTCCTAAGGAGCAGCTAAAATTAGGAGGCCTATAGACAATTCCCATCATTGTCTTCTTATTATTGTCTCTTAACTCTATGTGGATCTTACATTATTCAGCCAGAGATACTTTCTTACCAGGAAACTGAGCCCATCTTGTATGAGCAAAGCTATCCGCTGCCCTTTGCTTCCCTTCTATTGTTTTGAAAGGTTACGTGCTCCTGAAAATGCAGTTCCCAGCTTTGATCTTGCAACCATGACTCTGCATGGATACCACAAAGTTGCAATAGTGGGGGTAATACCACATTAGAAAAATCACAATCTCTGTATATCCCTTGGCTAATCCATACATCCCTGGACGTTACAGGCAATTTAGCATGGATGATCCACCTAACCTGCACATCTTTGGACAATGGGAGGAAATTGGAGCATCCCCCATGCAGAAAGAACAAAGTCCACACACAGTCACCCAAGGGTAGAATTGAACCTTGGTCCCTATTGCTGTGAGGCAGCAGTGCTAACTACTGAGCCACCATGATGGTCACTGAAGGAGATTCCACACAGTTTTTAAAAAGCCAGTTCATCTTGTGAGTAATTGTCAAAGAGATCTTAAAGTTCCAGGACAGCCTATAAATTCTTTGCGAGGATAGTGTGTAACATTGGTGGGTAATTCTACTGCTGTTATGCCTCATTTTTCCATCATTCAAGCTGGAGCAAAGAGAGTTTGGCAATGGGAGAAATCCTTAAATGCTGTAATAGTTATAGCAATCAAAATATGGAGAAAACATGGGGCTTCAAAAATCTCTTGGTGGTCTAATTAAGTAGCAGTTAGTCAAGAATGAGCTCAGGTCTCAATAGGAAAAAATTAGCCAAAAGAGAAACAGTGAAAAAAAAAATCACTACCTCACGTTTCTTGCTTGCTCAGTTGACAAGGGCAGGGGCTGTGCCACATGTATTGTGAACTAACTCAACTATGGTTCAATGGAGCAAGAGTCAAGTGTCTACATTGGCACTGGATTGACTTGGTGCATGCAATCAAATGAGGCCACTGCAAGAACTGAGTGGACGAATCACAAAAAGGGTCAAAAATATCAGGAAGCAAGCCCGAGGCAAATGCATTAAACCTGAATGTCGTCGTTAAAAATCTTCACATATTGTCCAAAAGCTGCTGGTGCTCTGAGACTACACAGAAATTCAGGTTCTTGTATTTTGACTGGTATATGCTACACTCTAACAAGCAAGACACTTCGTCAAGCATTTCTTTGCTTTCCACTTCAAGCCTTAAAACCATCAATGGGCTTAGTTTCAAACTTTCCACTTACCAGTGCATTCCATTTACTTTACACAATCTGGAGTGCCTAAAGAGCATAAATTGTTCCATACAACCCATTTCATCATTACACTGTATCCTAAAATTTGTTTAACACTCCTCTTAGGGAGTAGATGCCGGAGTGACGTTTAGTAAAAACATTTGTGGATCTCAGACACACTACCTCATAGATCATCTCTTAACCTGGTATAATGCACTAATGTAATTGCATACCCTGGTAATCTGCTGTATTGCATATTCTGAAGAAGCCCTTCCTGAAGAAGGGCTTATGCCCGAAATGTCGAATCTCCTGTTCCTTGGATGCTGCCTGACCTGCTGCGCTTTTCCAGCAACACATTTTCAGCTCTGATCTCCAGCATCTGCAGACCTCACTTTCTCCTGCATGTTCTATGCCAGGTTGCCTGAACCATTGCCTGGTGCCCCCTGGTCTGTGAGAATGCAGAATCTGACCCCATTCCAGCTCCTCTGGCTGGATGTCTAAACCACTCTTAGGTCTTTGTTGTTTCACCTCCTCTGCACACAGATTCATGGAGTCGTTGAGATCTACAGCACAGAAAAAGGCTCTTTCGCCCATCCAGTCTGCACCAGTCAAAAACACACACCTAACTATTCTAGTCCCATTTCCCAACACATAGCCTTCTATGTCTTGGCATTGCAAGTGGACATCTGCATACATCTTCAATGTGTTGAGGGTTTCTGTCTCTATCACCCTTTCAGGGCAGTGAGTTCCAGATTCCCACCAGCCTCTGGGTAAAAAAAGATTCCTCATATTGCCTCAAAATCTCCTGCCCCTTACCTTAAATCTAGTCATTTAACTTTCCACCAAGGGAAAAAAAGTTCCTTCCTATCTACCCTCATAATTTTATACATCTCAATCATGTCCCCCTCAGTCTCCTCTGCTCCATGGAAAACAACCCTTATCTGTCCAATCTCTCTTCATCACTAAAACTCTCCATCCCAGGCAGCATCCTGGTAAATGTCTGTACCTTCTCCAGTCTTATAAGGTGGATTTCAAAACTGCACAAAATACTGTGGGCTAACCAATGTTTATACAGTCCCAGCATAACCTCTGTGCCCTTAAATTCTGTGCCTTAACTAATAAGAAATGTTGTTTAGCTGCTCCTTAAACAAGTCAGACCACTCTAACCAGAATGTTATAATGAATTTGCCCAGGAGTCCTACAATACTAAAGACGTCAAATTACCAGTACCAATGCAAAACAGTCCCAACTTTATTAGGAAACAAGTTGCAATAATGTTTAATAGTAATCATACTATCTCTAATCCTATTTGGCCCCTTAAGATTACAATATCTCCCGAATCTCTTGTAGATAAACAGAGGAATCTGGATTATCTGAACAAGATTGGGGGGAGGGTGCTATTTTGTTTGGATAATTGATTATTCGGTTAATTGATTCAATGCCTTTTCTCTGGGGCTCAGAGTTTTCTGTTCAGTCCACTCCCCGTTCAGGAGACAAGGCAGTAGCACACCACACAGGGAGCCCCCCCCCACCACCCCCCCAATCCACCGCACCACCCCAACCCCGTCTAACACCGCCCCCATCCATCCCCCCACCCCCAACCCCGTCTAACACCGCCCCCATCCAACCCCCACTTCCAACCCCGTCTAACACCTCCCCCATCGGTCCCCACCCTAACCCCATCTAACACCACCCCATCCGCCCTCCCCACCCCCAACCCCGTTTAACACCGTCCCCATCTGCCACCCACCCCCAACCCCATCTAGCACCGTCTCCATCCGCCCCCCCACCCCCAACCCCATCTAACATCGTCACTATCCGTCCTCCATCCCCAACCCCGTCTAACACCGCCCCCATCCGCCCTCCCCACCCCCAACCCCATCTACCACCGTCCCTATCCACCCACCACCCTCAAGCCCATCTAACACCGCTGCCAAACGCCCACCACCCCCAACCCCGTCCAACATTGCAACCTCCATCTGCCCCCCACCACCAACCCAGTCTAACACCACCCCTATTCACCCCCCCACCCCAAACCCAATCTAACACCACCCCGCCATCCACCCCCCACCTCCAACCTCGTCTAACACCGCCTTACTATTCGCCCCCCACCCCCAACCCGGTCTAACACCACACCGCCAATCGCCCTCCACCCCCAATCTCGTCTAACAGCAAACCCCCATCTGCCCCCCCAACCCCCAACCCCGTCTAACACCGCACCCCCATCCACGCCCCCACCCTAAAACATGTCTAACACCGCACCCCATCGCCCCCAACCCTGTCGAACACCGCACCCCCATCCGGCCCCCCCCACCCCCAAACACGTATAATGCCACATCCCCATCCGCCCCCACCGCTAACTCTAACACCGGCCCCTGTCCACCCCCACCCCGCCCCCAACCCCATCTAACACCGCACCCCCGTCCACACTCACACAGCCACACACACAACTTTTTACTGCAACTTTTTGACAGGTTCCACCTTTGCCCTCAGGACAATGTTGGAAAGATTATCTGGGGAAGGGGGGTTTAGGGTACACGCCTGTGTAGAACTCCAGGGAAAGTGTAGGGGGAGAGAGAGGGTGGGAGGTCAGTCATTTGGAGACGGTGCCTGGGCTCCCTTCGATGTCCAGGACTGTTCTCTGCAGCATTTCAGTCAGCTGAGTTCATTTTTAATCATTGTAAACAGAAGACACGATCAGTGTTGGAAACAGGGCTTTGTTTTTTTTTCTAAAGATTAGATTACTTACAGTGTGGAAACAGGCCCTTCGGCCCAACAAGTCCACACTGACCCTCCGAAGAGCAACCCACCCAGACCCATTCCCCTGCACCTAACACTGCGTGCAATTTAGCATGACCAATTCATCTAACTTGCACATCTTTGGATTGTGGGAGGAAACCCATGCAGACAATATGCAAACGCTACATAGACAGTTGCCTGAGGTGGGAACTGAACCAGGGTCTCTGGCGCTGTGAGGCAGCAGTATTAACCACTGTGCCACCATGTTGCCCTTGGAAACATGTTTTTGTGCTCATGTTTTTTATCAGGACCTTTGGATAATCCAATATTCAGATAATTGATATTTGGATAATCAAGGTTCCTCTGTACACAGATGCTGTCTATCTGAGTCAGCGAGGCTGCTTTCTTGTCCTCTCCCACACTCTCTCTCTCTCTCTCTCTTTCTCTCTCTCTCCGGATGGCCAACTGGTATCTGCCTCTTGCCTTGCTGGTCTCCTCAGAAGATTCCTAGAGCACCAGGTCTGCAAGTGAACCCTTTTTTTTAAACTCTTTACAGAGGAACCTCAATTATCAAAACAAGATGGGTGGGCACTATTTTGTTCGGTTAATTGATTATTCAGTTAATTGATTCAATGCCACTCCTCTGGGGCTCGGAGTTTTCTGAAGTTTCCCCTTTCCTTGCTCTGCCTGCCTTGCTCCCTCTCACTGTCTCAGGGTTGGTTTCTGAGCAGACACACACTTGTGGGTAAGGGACCTGCAGCATTGCTGAAGCCTCCCCCACCCCCATCAGTTCAATGGGACTGACACAGCAAGCATTTCCAAAGTCCGCTCCCCCATTTAGGAGACTAGGCAGCAATACAATGTGTGCGAGACCCGGCAGCCCCCCGTCTGCCTCCACTACCATCCACCACCACCCCCCCAATCCCGTCCAACTCCGACCCCCTGTCCAGATTCTGCTTCTGAATGAAAAAAGGGTGTGAAAAACATGAAAAGTAGCCAGACTACTGATAAAGACATTTTATGAAGAATTTTGGGAGTGACATTCCCAGAATATGTTATGTGCTGAGAGGATACTGGGCTGGCTTAGAGGAGGCCACACCCTTCAATGCCAATTTACTCCATATTTGCCATAAGACACTGCTTTTCAAGAGGAGTTGAAGAATGTCCTCGAAGCAACTAACCAGAGGATCATTGAGGTTCTTATTGACAATTGAATTGACTGCTCTTGCTCATTAATGAAGGATGCACAGTGCTTCAATGAACCTCTCCTAACAGTGATCCGCTGAACAAGCAGGAACAAGCTATTGCTAAGGATTTCAAATGCTACTTAAGGCTTTGCTCAATTTTCACTATGCATTTGCAGCTGACAGTTTAAGATTTGGTCAGGATAATTTCTGGGACACTTGGTCAAGATTTCTGAACACTCTAACAGCACTTATTCTGGAAATTTTCTGAGGATTAAGAGAGATTACTGCACTACTCTACTCTATTTGGAATCCTAACAGAGTGACCAGGAGTGAAAGTAAATGAACATTCTAAGGGTTTCCCACGATCTGGATGAGCAACGATGGAGTGTCTAACTGTGGTAGTGCTTATCTTCCCCCTGCACCCATGTTGTGTATGTGCAGGTGTGAGATACAGTGAGAAACACAAGGTGCACACATCTTTATTTAATTTCCACCACCAGGAAGAAAAGAAACACCCAAGTGGCCAGTGACAAGCAGTGCCCTTCACATCAAAGGGCAATGCTGTGTGATCAAACAGTGAAGGGGAGGGCAGGGATTAAATCAAAATAGAGTTGGAGGGGGAAATAACACACTCCACTCCCTGCGGCGCCCACCTCTCCCTGAACAACTCCAGGGAGTTGGAGATCAGGATTGAAACATTGAGAGTTGGACCCCTTAGGAATGATGAGGCTGGCTGGTAGCATGAAACTCAAACATAAAGTTCACAGTCTGCATTCTTCATCTATCTGCAGAAGACTCACCAGCAATGTTGACAATGCTTCAGATGGCCTGGAAAGTTGTTTCACACATCTCATTCAGACCAATGAACCTGCTCAAACATTAAAAATGAGATCACGGTAATTCTCAATTCCACTGTAACTTTTAATTTCCTTACAAGTTTAAAATTTGTATACCTCAACCTTCAAGATACTTAATTATCCAGCCTCGACAGCCCTCTGCGGTAAAGAATTCCACAAATGCACTATTCTCTGAGAGAAGAAATTCCTCTTCACCTCTGTCTTAAGAGTGAAATTATGTCTTCTGGTCCTAGACTCGCCCACAAGGTGAAACAACCTTTCCGTATCTACTCTGTCAAGTTCCTGAAGAATCTTATGTGTCTCAATTTGGTCACCCTTCGATCCAGATTCCAATAAGTGTAGATCTAACTTATTCAATTTTCCCTGTAAGATACTCTCCACAGACCCAGGGACAGCTGAGTGAACCTTCTCTGGACTGACTCCAATGCCAGCATTTCTTTCCTTAGACAAGAGACTCAAAACTGGTTACAGTATTCTAGTTGTGGTATGAATAGTGTTTTACATCACTTTGGCAAGGTTTACCTATTTTTAAGCTCTACTCCTTTCAAAATAAAGGTCCATTTGCCTTGGAGAAAGTGAGGACTGCAGATGCTGGAGATCAGAGTCAAGAGTGTGGTGCTGGAAAAGCACAGCAGGTCAAGCAGCATCCGAGGAGCAGGAGAATTGGTATTTCGAGCCAAGTCCTTCATCCATTTGCCTTCCCCATTACCCACTGGTCTTGCATGCTATCTGGTTTGTGGTTTATGCTTTCCCAAATCCTTTTTGCTTTAGCTTTCTGTAATCTTTCTCCATGCAAATACAATTCAGCTCCTCTCATCTTCCTGCCAAAGTGCAAAACCTCACTTCGTATTCCATCAATTGAGTTTGTGCTCACCTGTTTAGCCTTTCTATACCCCAGTAAAGCACATTTACTTTCTTCATTCAAATTACTCATACATAAATGTTAAGAATTATGGCACTAGCACTGAATCCTAAGGCTCTTCATGAGTTACAGGTTGCAGCCCTCAAAATCCTCTGCTTTATCCTAACTCCCTTCTATTAGTTAGCCAATTAGTTGGTGGGTGGCACGGTGGCACAGTGGTTAGCACTACTGCCTCACAGCGCCTGAGACCCGGGTTCAATTCCCACCTCAGGTGACTGTCTGTATGGAGTTTGCACGTTCTCTCCGCATCTGCGTGGGTTTCCTCCGGGTGCTCCGGTTTCCTCCCACAGTCCAAAGCTGTGCAGGTTAGGTGAATTGGCCATGCTAAATTGCCCATAGAGTTAGGTAAGGGGTAAATGTAGGGGTATGGGTGGGTTACGCTTCGGTGGGTCGGTGTGGACTTGTTGGGGCGAAGGGCCTGTTTCCACACTGTAATCTAATCTAATGTAATCTAATCAATCCTCTACTAATTCACCTTCTGCTCAGCCATAACCTTGTATGCCTCTCTGTCTTAGCACCCAATGATCTGTACGACCTTGTTTGCTATAATCTGCCCATGTTGTTCACAAAACAAAACTTTTCATTGTACTTAGGTACATGTGACAACACTAAATCAAATCAAATCAATATACCACTCTGCAACACCATATGCACCTATCTTAGTAAGTAGCCTAATGTGAGGCACCTTATCAAAATAGTTCTGAAAATCCAAATTTATTACATTCACTGCTTCCCTTTTACAAACCAACCATAACCCGAGTTCCGTGTGTACCATGAGAGAATCCTATCCTGGTTGCTATGAAGATGAAGCAGTGCTCAATTTCTAAACTACTGAACCATTCCAGGGACCCAATGTAGACTATAGCAGAATCTCACAGCCACCCACTCAGAAGGGTACCTGGGAGGTCACTGGGACACCGATTGCTAAAGGCCACCTATTTATGAATTTCCCTTTCGATGCTGTGAACCAGGCAGCCAGGGACGTGTTGACATTGCAGAATTTCAATAGAATAGTCAGGGACATCCTATCATATGGCCTTTTGTCCCATGTCCCAGGTCAGGCTTTGCCGAGACAGATCTCAAAACAGATTTTTTCTGTTGCTGCAGGCCTTCATCCTGTGCATGTGTCGGATGAGGCTGGATAGTAGTGAGACTCAGATTGAGCCTGCTGTTGTCCAGGAGGTGGGTTCTGAGCTAACAGTGTGAGATACAGGGTCTGAGTCAACAGTGTGAGATACTGGGCCTGAGCTAATAGTGTGAGATACAGGGCCTGAGCTAACAGTGTGAGATACTGGGTCTGAGCTAACAGTGTGATATACTGGGTCTGAGCTGACAGTGTGAGATACAGGGTCTGAACTAACAGTGGGAGTTACTGGGTCAGAGCTGACAGTATGAGATACGGGGTCTGAGCTAACAGTGGGAGACACGGGGTCTGAGCTAACAGTGTGAGATACTGGGTCTGAGCTAACAGTGTGAGATACTGGGTCAGAGCTGACAATGTGAGATACTGGGTCTGAGCTGGCAGAGTGAGATACTGGGTCTGAGTTAACAGTGTGAGATTCTGAGTCAGAGCTAACAGTGTGAGTTACTGAGTCTGAGCTAATAGGGTGAGAAACTGGATCTGATCTAACAGTGTGAGATACGGGGTCTGAGCTGGCAGTGTGAGATATGGTTTCTGAGCTGGCAGTGTGAGATACTGGGTCTGAGCTAACAGTTTGAGATACTGGGTCTGAGCTAACATTGTGAGGTAAAGGGTCTGAGCTAACAGTGGAAGATAGTGAGTCTGAGCTGACAGTATCAGATACTGGGTCTGAGGTAACAGTGTGAGATACTGAGTCTGAGCTAACGGTGTGAGATATTGGGTCTGAGGTAACAGTGTGAGATACTGAGTCTGAGCTAACAGTGTGAGATACTGAGTCTGAGCTAACAGTGTGAGATACGGGGTCTGACTTTCCAGTGTGAGATACTGGGTCTGAGCTAACAGTTTGAGATACTGGATCTGAACTAACAGTGTGAGATACGGAGCCTGAGCTCACATTGTGAGATACTGGGTCTGAGCTGACAATGTCAGACACTGTATCAGAGCTGACAGTGTGAGATACTGGGTCTGACCTGACAGTGTGAGATACTGGGTTAGAGCTGACAGTGCGAGAAACTGGGTCTGACCTGACAGTGTGAGATACTGAGTCTGAGCTAACAGTGTGCAATACTGGGTCTGAGCTAACAGTGTGAGATAATGGGCCTGAGGTAACTGTGGGTTACTGAATGTGAGCTAACAGTGTGATGATACTGGGTCTGAGCTAACAATGTGAGATACTGGGCCTGAGCTTACAGTGTCAGATACTGTGTCAGAGCTGACAGTGTAAGATAGTGGGCCTGAACTGGCAGTGTGAGATACTGGGTCAGAGCTAACTGTGTGAGATTCTGGGTCAGAGCTGACAATGTGAGATACTGGGCCTGAGCTTACAGTGTCAGATACTGTGTCAGAGCTGACAGTATAAGATAGTGGGCCTGAACTGGCAGTGTGAGATACTGGGTCAGAGCTAACAGTGTGAGATTCTGGGTCAGAGCTGACAATGTGAGATACTGGGTCAGAGCTGACAGTGTGAGATACTGGGTCAGAGCTAACAGTGTGAGATAGTGGGTCTGAGCTGACAGTGTGAGATACTGGGTCAGAGCTAACAGTGTGAGATTCTGGGTCAGAGCTGACAATGTGAGATACTGTGTCAGAGCTGACAGTGTGAGATACTGGGTCAGAGCTAACAGTGTGAGATAGTGGGTCTGAGCTGACAGTGTCAGACACTGTATCAGAGCTGACAGTGTGAAATACTGGGTCTGAGCTGACAATGTGAGATACTGTGTCAGAGCTGACAGTGTAAGATAGTGGGCCTGAACTGGCAGTGTGAGATACTGGGTCAGAGCTAACAGTGTGAGATTCTGGGTCAGAGCTGACAATGTGAGATACTGGGTCAGAGCTGACAGTGTGAGATACTGGGTCAGAGCTGACAGTGTGAGACAGTGGGCCTGAGCTAACAGTGTGAGATACAGGGCATGAGCTAACAGTGTGAGATACTGGGTCTGAGCTAACAGTGTGATATACTGGGTCTGAGCTGACAGTGTGAGAAACAGGGTCTGAGCAAATATGGTGAGATACAGGGTCTGAGCTGACAGCGTGGGATACTGGGTCTGAGCTAACAGTGTGAGATATAGGGTCTGAACTAACAGTGGGAGTTACTGGGTCTGAGCTGGCAGAGTGAGATACTGGGTCTGAGTTAACAGTGTGAGATACTGAGTCAGAGCTAACAGTGTGAGTTACTGAGTCTGAGCTAACAGGGTGAGAAACTGGATCTGATCTAACAGTGTGAGATAAGGGGTCTGAGCTGGCAGTGTGAGATATGGTTTCTGAGCTGGCAGAGTGAGATACTGGGTCTGAGCTAACAGTTTGAGATACTGGGTCTGAGCTAACATTGTGAGGTAAAGGGTCTGAGCTAACTGTGAGATACAGGGTCTGAGCTAACAGTGGAAGATAGTGAGTCTGAGCTGACAGTATCAGATACAGGGTCTGAGCTAACAGTGTGAGATACTGAGTCTGAGCTAACAGTAGGAGATACGGGGTCTGAGCTAACAGTGTGAGATACGGGGTCTGAGCTAACAGTGTGAGATACTGGGTCTGAGGTAACAGTGTGAGATACTGGGTCTGAGGTAACAGTGTGAGATACTGAGTCTGAGCTAACAGTGTGAGATACGGGGTCTGACTTTCCAGTGTGAGATACTGGATCTGAGCTAACAGTTTGAGGTACTGGATCTGAACTAACAGTGAGAGATACGGAGCCTGAGCTCACAGTGTGAGATACTGGGTCTGAGCTGACAATGTCAGACACTGTATCAGAGCTGACAGTGTGAGATACTGGGTCTGACCTGACAGTGTGAGATACTGGGTTAGAGCTGACAGTGCGAGAAACTGGGTCTGACCTGACAGTGTGAGATACTGAGTCTGAGCTAACAGTGTGAGATTCTGGGTCAGAGCTGACAATGTGAGATACTGGGCCTGAGCTTACAGTGTCAGATACTGTGTCAGAGCTGACAGTGTAAGATAGTGGGCCTGAACTGGCAGTGTGAGATACTGGGTCAGAGCTAACTGTGTGAGATTCTGGGTCAGAGCTGACAATGTGAGATACTGGGCCTGAGCTTACAGTGTCAGATACTGTGTCAGAGCTGACAGTATAAGATAGTGGGCCTGAACTGGCAGTGTGAGATACTGGGTCAGAGCTAACAGTGTGAGATTCTGGGTCAGAGCTGACAATGTGAGATACTGGGTCAGAGCTGACAGTGTGAGATACTGGGTCAGAGCTAACAGTGTGAGATAGTGGGTCTGAGCTGACAGTGTGAGATACTGGGTCAGAGCTAACAGTGTGAGATTCTGGGTCAGAGCTGACAATGTGAGATACTGTGTCAGAGCTGACAGTGTGAGATACTGGGTCAGAGCTAACAGTGTGAGATAGTGGGTCTGAGCTGACAGTGTCAGACACTGTATCAGAGCTGACAGTGTGAAATACTGGGTCTGAGCTGACAATGTGAGATACTGTGTCAGAGCTGACAGTGTAAGATAGTGGGCCTGAACTGGCAGTGTGAGATACTGGGTCAGAGCTAACAGTGTGAGATTCTGGGTCAGAGCTGACAATGTGAGATACTGGGTCAGAGCTGACAGTGTGAGATACTGGGTCAGAGCTGACAGTGTGAGACAGTGGGCCTGAGCTAACAGTGTGAGATACAGGGCATGAGCTAACAGTGTGAGATACTGGGTCTGAGCTAACAGTGTGATATACTGGGTCTGAGCTGACAGTGTGAGAAACAGGGTCTGAGCAAATATGGTGAGATACAGGGTCTGAGCTGACAGCGTGGGATACTGGGTCTGAGCTTACAGTGTGAGATATAGGGTCTGAACTAACAGTGGGAGTTACTGGGTCTGAGCTGGCAGAGTGAGATACTGGGTCTGAGTTAACAGTGTGAGATACTGAGTCAGAGCTAACAGTGTGAGTTACTGAGTCTGAGCTAACAGGGTGAGAAACTGGATCTGATCTAACAGTGTGAGATAAGGGGTCTGAGCTGGCAGTGTGAGATATGGTTTCTGAGCTGGCAGAGTGAGATACTGGGTCTGAGCTAACAGTTTGAGATACTGGGTCAGAGCTGACAATGTGAGATACTGGGTCAGAGCTGACAGTGTGAGATACTGGGTCAGAGCTAACAGTGTGAGATAGTGGGTCTGAGCTGACAGTGTCAGACACTGTATCAGAGCTGACAGTGTGAAATACTGGGTCTGAGCTGACAATGTGAGATACTGGGTCAGAGCTGACAGTGTGAGATACTGGGTCTGAGCTAACAATGTGAGATACTGGGCCTGAGCTTACAGTGTCAGATACTGTGTCAGAGCTGACAGTGTAAGATAGTGGGCCTGAACTGGCAGTGTGAGATACTGGGTCAGAGCTAACAGTGTGAGATTCTGGGTCAGAGCTGACAATGTGAGATACTGGGTCAGAGCTGACAGTGTGAGATACTGGGTCAGAGCTGACAGTGTGAGACAGTGGGCCTGAGCTAACAGTGTGATATACTGGGTCTGAGCTGACAGTGTGAGAAACAGGGTCTGAGCAAATATGGTGAGATACAGGGTCTGAGCTGACAGCGTGGGATACTGGGTCTGAGCTAACAGTGTGAGATATAGGGTCTGAACTAACAGTGGGAGTTACTGGGTCTGAGTTAACAGTGTGAGATACTGAGTCAGAGCTAACAGTTTGAGTTACTGAGTCTGAGCTAACAGGGTGAGAAACTGGATCTGATCTAACAGTGTGAGATACGGGGTCTGAGCTGGCAGTGTGAGATATGGTTTCTGAGCTGGCAGTGTGAGATACTGGGTCTGAGCTAACAGTTTGAGATACTGGGTCTGAGCTAACATTGTGAGGTAAAGGGTCTGAGCTAACTGTGAGATACAGGGTCTGAGCTAACAGTGGAAGATAGTGAGTCTGAGCTGACAGTATCAGATACAGGGTCTGAGCTAACAGTGTGAGATACTGAGTCTGAGCTAACAGTAGGAGATACGGGGTCTGAGCTAACAGTGTGAGATACGGGGTCTGAGCTAACAGTGTGAGATACTGGGTCTGAGGTAACAGTGTGAGATACTGGGTCTGAGGTAACAGTGTGAGATACTGAGTCTGAGCTAACAGTGTGAGATACGGGGTCTGACTTTCCAGTGTGAGATACTGGATCTGAGCTAACAGTTTGAGATACTGGATCTGAACTAACAGTGAGAGATACGGAGCCTGAGCTCACAGTGTGAGATACTGGGTCTGAGCTGACAATGTCAGACACTGTATCAGAGCTGACAGTGTGAGATACTGGGTCTGACCTGACAGTGTGAGATACTGGGTTAGAGCTGACAGTGCGAGAAACTGGGTCTGACCTGACAGTGTGAGATACTGAGTCTGAGCTAACAGTGTGAGATAATGGGCCTGAGGTAACTGTGGGTTACTGAATGTGAGCTAACAGTGTGATGATACTGGGTCTGAGCTAACAGTGTGAGATTCTGGGTCAGAGCTGACAATGTGAGATACTGGGCCTGAGCTTACAGTGTCAGATACTGTGTCAGAGCTGACAGTGTAAGATAGTGGGCCTGAACTGGCAGTGTGAGATACTGGGTCAGAGCTAACTGTGTGAGATTCTGGGTCAGAGCTGACAATGTGAGATACTGGGCCTGAGCTTACAGTGTCAGATACTGTGTCAGAGCTGACAGTATAAGATAGTGGGCCTGAACTGGCAGTGTGAGATACTGGGTCAGAGCTAACAGTGTGAGATTCTGGGTCAGAGCTGACAATGTGAGATACTGGGCCTGAGCTTACAGTGTCAGATACTGTGTCAGAGCTGACAGTGTAAGATAGTGGGCCTGAACTGGCAGTGTGAGATACTGGGTCAGAGCTAACTGTGTGAGATTCTGGGTCAGAGCTGACAATGTGAGATACTGGGCCTGAGCTTACAGTGTCAGATACTGTGTCAGAGCTGACAGTATAAGATAGTGGGCCTGAACTGGCAGTGTGAGATACTGGGTCAGAGCTAACAGTGTGAGATTCTGGGTCAGAGCTGACAATGTGAGATACTGGGTCAGAGCTGACAGTGTGAGATACTGGGTCAGAGCTAACAGTGTGAGATAGTGGGTCTGAGCTGACAGTGTCAGACACTGTATCAGAGCTGACAGTGTGAAATACTGGGTCTGACCTGACAGTGTGAGATACTGGGACTGAGCTAACAGTGTGAGATACTGGGTCTGAGCTAACAGTGTGAGATACTGGGACTGAGCTAACAGTGTGAGATACTGGGTCTGACCTGACAGTGTGAGATACTGAGTCTAAGCTAACAGTATGAGATACGGGGTCTGAGCTGACAGTGTGAGATACTGAGTCTGACCTGACAGTGTGAGATACTGGGTTAGAGCTGACAGTGTGAGATACTGGGACTGAGCTAACAGTGTGAGATACGGCTCCTGAGATAACATTGGGAGATACTGAGTCTAAGCTAACAGTATGAGATACGGGGTCTGAGCTGACAGTGTGAGATACTGAGTTAGAGGTGACAGTGTGAGATAGTGGGTCTGACCTGACAGTGTGAGATACATGGTCTGAGGTAACAGTGTGAGATACCGGGAGACAGTAACAGTGTGAGATACTGGGTCTTAGCTAACAGTATGAAATACTGTGTCAGAGCTAACAGCGTGAGATACTGGGTCAGAGCTAACAGTGTGAGATACTGGGTCTGAGCTGACAGTGTCAGACACTGTATCAGAGCTGACAGTGTGAGATACTGGGTCTGACCTGACAGTGTGAGATACTGGGACTGAGCTAACAGTGTGAGATACTGGGTCTGAGCTAACAGTGTGAGATACTGGGACTGAGCTAACAGTGTGAGATACTGGGTCTGACCTGACAGTGTGAGATACTGAGTCTAAGCTAACAGTATGAGATACGGGGTCTGAGCTGACAGTGTGAGATACTGAGTCTGACCTGACAGTGTGAGATACTGGGTTAGAGCTGACAGTGTGAGATACTAGGACTGAGCTAACAGTGTGAGATACGGCTCCTGAGATAACATTGGGAGATACTGAGTCTAAGCTAACAGTATGAGATACGGGGTCTGAGCTGACAGTGTGAGATACTGAGTCTGAGCTAACAGTGTGCAATACTGGGTCAGAGCTGACTGTGTGAGATACTGGGTCTGAGCTAACACTGTGAGATACTGGGCTTGAACTGGCAGTGTCAGATACTGGGTCAGAGCTAACAGTGGGAGATACGGGGTCTGAGCTAACATTGTGAGATAATGGGTCTGAGCTGACAATGTGAGATACTGGGTCAGAGCTGACAGTGTGAGTTACTGGGTCAGAGCTGACAGTGTGAGATAGTGGGCCTGAACTGGCAGTGTGAGATACTGGGTCAGAGCTGACAGTGGGTGAGATTCTGGGCCTGAGCTAACAGTGTGAGATACTGGGTCTGAGCTAACAGTGTGAGATACTGGGTCTGAGCTAACAGTGTGAGATACAGGGTTAGAGCTGACAGTGTGAGATACGGCTCCTGAGATAACATTGGGAGATACTGAGTCTAAGCTAACAGTATGAGATACGGGGTCTGAGCTGACAGTGTGAGATACTGAGTTAGAGCTGACAGTGTGAGATACTGGATCAGAGCTGACAGTGTGAGATACATGGTCTGAGGTAACAGTGTGAGATACAGGGAGACGGTAACAGTGTGAGATACTGGGTCTGAGCTAACAGTATGAGATACTGTGTCAGAGCTAACAGCGTGAGATCCTGGGTCAGAGCTAACAGTGTGAGATACTGGGTCTGAGCTGACAGTGTCAGACACTGTATCAGAGCTGACAGTGTGAGATACTGGGTCTGACCTGACAGTGTGAGATACTGGGACTGAGCTAACAGTGTGAGATACTGGGTCTGAGCTAACAGTGTGAGATACTGGGACTGAGCTAACAGTGTGAGATACTGGGTCTGACCTGACAGTGTGAGATACTGAGTCTAAGCTAACAGTATGAGATACGGGGTCTGAGCTGACAGTGTGAGATACTGAGTCTGACCTGACAGTGTGAGATACTGGGTTAGAGCTGACAGTGTGAGATACTGGGACTGAGCTAACAGTGTGAGATACGGCTCCTGAGATAACATTGGGAGATACTGAGTCTAAGCTAACAGTATGAGATACGGGGTCTGAGCTGACAGTGTGAGATACTGAGTTAGAGGTGACAGTGTGAGATAGTGGGTCTGACCTGACAGTGTGAGATACATGGTCTGAGGTAACAGTGTGAGATACCGGGAGACAGTAACAGTGTGAGATACTGGGTCTTAGCTAACAGTATGAAATACTGTGTCAGAGCTAACAGCGTGAGATACTGGGTCAGAGCTAACAGTGTGAGATACTGGGTCTGAGCTGACAGTGTCAGACACTGTATCAGAGCTGACAGTGTGAGATACTGGGTCTGACCTGACAGTGTGAGATACTGGGACTGAGCTAACAGTGTGAGATACTGGGTCTGAGCTAACAGTGTGAGATACTGGGACTGAGCTAACAGTGTGAGATACTGGGTCTGACCTGACAGTGTGAGATACTGAGTCTAAGCTAACAGTATGAGATACGGGGTCTGAGCTGACAGTGTGAGATACTGAGTCTGACCTGACAGTGTGAGATACTGGGACTGAGCTAACAGTGTGAGATACGGCTCCTGAGATAACATTGGGAGATACTGAGTCTAAGCTAACAGTATGAGATACGGGGTCTGAGCTGACATTGTGAGATACTGAGTTAGAGCTGACAGTGTGAGATACTGGGTCTGACCTGACAGTGTGAGATACATGGTCTGAGCTAACAGTGTGCAATACTGGGTCAGAGCTGACAGTGTGAGATACTGGGACTGAGCTAACACTGTGAGATACTGGGTCTGAGCTAACCATGTGAGATACTAGATCTGAGCTAACAGTGTCAGATACTGGGTCAGAGCTGACAGTGTGAGATAATGGGTCTGAGCTGACAATGTGAGATACTGGGTCAGAGCTGACAGTGTGAGATACTGGGTCAGAGCTGACAGTGTGAGACAGTGGGCCTGAACTGGCAGTGTGAGATACTGGGTCAGAGCTGACAGTGTGAGTTACTGGGTCAGAGCTGACAGTGTGAGATAGTGGGCCTGAACTGGCAGTGTGAGATACTGGGTCAGAGCTGACAGTGTGCTATAGTGGGCCTGAACTGGCAGTGTGAGATACTGGGTCAGAGCTGACAGTGTGAGATTCTGGGCCTGAACTAACAGTGTGAGATACTGGGTCTGAGCGAACAGTGTGAGATACAGGGTCAGAGCTGACAATGTGAGATACTGGGTCAGAGCTGACAGTGTGAGATACTGGGTCTGAGCTAAGCATGTGAGATACTGGGTCTGAACTGACAGTGTGAGATACTGGGCCTGAACTGGCAGTGGGAGATACTAGGTCAGTGCTAACAGTGGGAGATACTGGGTCTGAGCTAACATTGTGAGATACTGGGTCTGAGCTGACAATGTGAGATACTGGGTCAGAGCTGACAGTGTGAGATACTGGGTCTGAGCTAAGCATGTGAGATACTGGGTCTGAACTGACAGTGTGAGATACTGGGTCTGAGCTAACAGTGTGAGATACTGTGTCTGAGCTAACAGTGTGAGATACTCAGTCTGAGCGAACAGCGTGAGATACTGGGTCTGAGCTGACAGTGTCAGACACTGTATCAGAGCTGACAGTGTGAGATACTGGGTCTGACCTGACAGTGTGAGATACTGGGACTAGGCTAACAGTGTGAGATACTGGGACCGAGCTAACAGTGTGAGATACGGGGCCTGAGCTAACATTGGGAGATACTGAGTCTAAGCTAACAGTATGAGATACGAGGTTTGACCTGACAGTGTGAGATACTGAGTCTGAGCTAACAGTGTGAGATTCTGGGTCAGAGCTGACAATGTGAGATACTGGGCCTGAGCTTACAGTGTCAGATACTGTGTCAGAGCTGACAGTGTAAGATAGTGGGCCTGAACTGGCAGTGTGAGATACTGGGTCAGAGCTAACTGTGTGAGATTCTGGGTCAGAGCTGACAATGTGAGATACTGGGCCTGAGCTTACAGTGTCAGATACTGTGTCAGAGCTGACAGTATAAGATAGTGGGCCTGAACTGGCAGTGTGAGATACTGGGTCAGAGCTAACAGTGTGAGATTCTGGGTCAGAGCTGACAATGTGAGATACTGGGTCAGAGCTGACAGTGTGAGATACTGGGTCAGAGCTAACAGTGTGAGATAGTGGGTCTGAGCTGACAGTGTCAGACACTGTATCAGAGCTGACAGTGTGAAATACTGGGTCTGAGCTGACAATGTGAGATACTGGGTCAGAGCTGACAGTGTGAGATACTGGGTCTGAGCTAACAATGTGAGATACTGGGCCTGAGCTTACAGTGTCAGATACTGTGTCAGAGCTGACAGTGTAAGATAGTGGGCCTGAACTGGCAGTGTGAGATACTGGGTCAGAGCTAACAGTGTGAGATTCTGGGTCAGAGCTGACAATGTGAGATACTGGGTCAGAGCTGACAGTGTGAGATACTGGGTCAGAGCTGACAGTGTGAGACAGTGGGCCTGAGCTAACAGTGTGAGATACTGGGTCTGAGCTAACAGTGTGATATACTGGGTCTGAGCTGACAGTGTGAGAAACAGGGTCTGAGCAAATATGGTGAGATACAGGGTCTGAGCTGACAGCGTGGGATACTGGGTCTGAGCTAACAGTGTGAGATATAGGGTCTGAACTAACAGTGGGAGTTACTGGGTCTGAGTTAACAGTGTGAGATACTGAGTCAGAGCTAACAGTGTGAGTTACTGAGTCTGAGCTAACAGGGTGAGAAACTGGATCTGATCTAACAGTGTGAGATACGGGGTCTGAGCTGGCAGTGTGAGATATGGTTTCTGAGCTGGCAGTGTGAGATACTGGGTCTGAGCTAACAGTTTGAGATACTGGGTCTGAGCTAACATTGTGAGGTAAAGGGTCTGAGCTAACTGTGAGATACAGGGTCTGAGCTAACAGTGGAAGATAGTGAGTCTGAGCTGACAGTATCAGATACAGGGTCTGAGCTAACAGTGTGAGATACTGAGTCTGAGCTAACAGTAGGAGATACGGGGTCTGAGCTAACAGTGTGAGATACGGGGTCTGAGCTAACAGTGTGAGATACTGGGTCTGAGGTAACAGTGTGAGATACTGGGTCTGAGGTAACAGTGTGAGATACTGAGTCTGAGCTAACAGTGTGAGATACGGGGTCTGACTTTCCAGTGTGAGATACTGGATCTGAGCTAACAGTTTGAGATACTGGATCTGAACTAACAGTGAGAGATACGGAGCCTGAGCTCACAGTGTGAGATACTGGGTCTGAGCTGACAATGTCAGACACTGTATCAGAGCTGACAGTGTGAGATACTGGGTCTGACCTGACAGTGTGAGATACTGGGTTAGAGCTGACAGTGCGAGAAACTGGGTCTGACCTGACAGTGTGAGATACTGAGTCTGAGCTAACAGTGTGAGATAATGGGCCTGAGGTAACTGTGGGTTACTGAATGTGAGCTAACAGTGTGATGATACTGGGTCTGAGCTAACAGTGTGAGATTCTGGGTCAGAGCTGACAATGTGAGATACTGGGCCTGAGCTTACAGTGTCAGATACTGTGTCAGAGCTGACAGTGTAAGATAGTGGGCCTGAACTGGCAGTGTGAGATACTGGGTCAGAGCTAACTGTGTGAGATTCTGGGTCAGAGCTGACAATGTGAGATACTGGGCCTGAGCTTACAGTGTCAGATACTGTGTCAGAGCTGACAGTATAAGATAGTGGGCCTGAACTGGCAGTGTGAGATACTGGGTCAGAGCTAACAGTGTGAGATTCTGGGTCAGAGCTGACAATGTGAGATACTGGGCCTGAGCTTACAGTGTCAGATACTGTGTCAGAGCTGACAGTGTAAGATAGTGGGCCTGAACTGGCAGTGTGAGATACTGGGTCAGAGCTAACTGTGTGAGATTCTGGGTCAGAGCTGACAATGTGAGATACTGGGCCTGAGCTTACAGTGTCAGATACTGTGTCAGAGCTGACAGTGTAAGATAGTGGGCCTGAACTGGCAGTGTGAGATACTGGGTCAGAGCTAACAGTGTGAGATTCTGGGTCAGAGCTGACAATGTGAGATACTGGGTCAGAGCTGACAGTGTGAGATACTGGGTCAGAGCTAACAGTGTGAGATAGTGGGTCTGAGCTGACAGTGTCAGACACTGTATCAGAGCTGACAGTGTGAAATACTGGGTCTGACCTGACAGTGTGAGATACTGGGACTGAGCTAACAGTGTGAGATACTGGGTCTGAGCTAACAGTGTGAGATACTGGGACTGAGCTAACAGTGTGAGATACTGGGTCTGACCTGACAGTGTGAGATACTGAGTCTAAGCTAACAGTATGAGATACGGGGTCTGAGCTGACAGTGTGAGATACTGAGTCTGACCTGACAGTGTGAGATACTGGGTTAGAGCTGACAGTGTGAGATACTGGGACTGAGCTAACAGTGTGAGATACGGCTCCTGAGATAACATTGGGAGATACTGAGTCTAAGCTAACAGTATGAGATACGGGGTCTGAGCTGACAGTGTGAGATACTGAGTTAGAGGTGACAGTGTGAGATAGTGGGTCTGACCTGACAGTGTGAGATACATGGTCTGAGGTAACAGTGTGAGATACCGGGAGACAGTAACAGTGTGAGATACTGGGTCTTAGCTAACAGTATGAAATACTGTGTCAGAGCTAACAGCGTGAGATACTGGGTCAGAGCTAACAGTGTGAGATACTGGGTCTGAGCTGACAGTGTCAGACACTGTATCAGAGCTGACAGTGTGAGATACTGGGTCTGACCTGACAGTGTGAGATACTGGGACTGAGCTAACAGTGTGAGATACTGGGTCTGAGCTAACAGTGTGAGATACTGGGACTGAGCTAACAGTGTGAGATACTGGGTCTGACCTGACAGTGTGAGATACTGAGTCTAAGCTAACAGTATGAGATACGGGGTCTGAGCTGACAGTGTGAGATACTGAGTCTGACCTGACAGTGTGAGATACTGGGTTAGAGCTGACAGTGTGAGATACTGGGTCAGAGCTAACAGTGTGAGATTCTGGGTCAGAGCTGACAATGTGAGATACTGGGTCAGAGCTGACAGTGTGAGATACTGGGTCAGAGCTAACAGTGTGAGATAGTGGGTCTGAGCTGACAGTGTCAGACACTGTATCAGAGCTGACAGTGTGAAATACTGGGTCTGAGCTGACAATGTGAGATACTGGGTCAGAGCTGACAGTGTGAGATACTGGGTCTGAGCTAACAATGTGAGATACTGGGCCTGAGCTTACAGTGTCAGATACTGTGTCAGAGCTGACAGTGTAAGATAGTGGGCCTGAACTGGCAGTGTGAGATACTGGGTCAGAGCTAACAGTGTGAGATTCTGGGTCAGAGCTGACAATGTGAGATACTGGGTCAGAGCTGACAGTGTGAGATACTGGGTCAGAGCTGACAGTGTGAGACAGTGGGCCTGAGCTAACAGTGTGAGATACTGGGTCTGAGCTAACAGTGTGATATACTGGGTCTGAGCTGACAGTGTGAGAAACAGGGTCTGAGCAAATATGGTGAGATACAGGGTCTGAGCTGACAGCGTGGGATACTGGGTCTGAGCTAACAGTGTGAGATATAGGGTCTGAACTAACAGTGGGAGTTACTGGGTCTGAGTTAACAGTGTGAGATACTGAGTCAGAGCTAACAGTGTGAGTTACTGAGTCTGAGCTAACAGGGTGAGAAACTGGATCTGATCTAACAGTGTGAGATACGGGGTCTGAGCTGGCAGTGTGAGATATGGTTTCTGAGCTGGCAGAGTGAGATACTGGGTCTGAGCTAACAGTTTGAGATACTGGGTCTGAGCTAACATTGTGAGGTAAAGGGTCTGAGCTAACTGTGAGATACAGGGTCTGAGCTAACAGTGGAAGATAGTGAGTCTGAGCTGACAGTATCAGATACAGGGTCTGAGCTAACAGTGTGAGATACTGAGTCTGAGCTAACAGTAGGAGATACGGGGTCTGAGCTAACAGTGTGAGATACGGGGTCTGAGCTAACAGTGTGAGATACTGGGTCTGAGGTAACAGTGTGAGATACTGGGTCTGAGGTAACAGTGTGAGATACTGAGTCTGAGCTAACAGTGTGAGATACGGGGTCTGACTTTCCAGTGTGAGATACTGGATCTGAGCTAACAGTTTGAGATACTGGATCTGAACTAACAGTGAGAGATACGGAGCCTGAGCTCACAGTGTGAGATACTGGGTCTGAGCTGACAATGTCAGACACTGTATCAGAGCTGACAGTGTGAGATACTGGGTCTGACCTGACAGTGTGAGATACTGGGTTAGAGCTGACAGTGCGAGAAACTGGGTCTGACCTGACAGTGTGAGATACTGAGTCTGAGCTAACAGTGTGAGATAATGGGCCTGAGGTAACTGTGGGTTACTGAATGTGAGCTAACAGTGTGATGATACTGGGTCTGAGCTAACAGTGTGAGATTCTGGGTCAGAGCTGACAATGTGAGATACTGGGCCTGAGCTTACAGTGTCAGATACTGTGTCAGAGCTGACAGTGTAAGATAGTGGGCCTGAACTGGCAGTGTGAGATACTGGGTCAGAGCTAACTGTGTGAGATTCTGGGTCAGAGCTGACAATGTGAGATACTGGGCCTGAGCTTACAGTGTCAGATACTGTGTCAGAGCTGACAGTATAAGATAGTGGGCCTGAACTGGCAGTGTGAGATACTGGGTCAGAGCTAACAGTGTGAGATTCTGGGTCAGAGCTGACAATGTGAGATACTGGGCCTGAGCTTACAGTGTCAGATACTGTGTCAGAGCTGACAGTGTAAGATAGTGGGCCTGAACTGGCAGTGTGAGATACTGGGTCAGAGCTAACTGTGTGAGATTCTGGGTCAGAGCTGACAATGTGAGATACTGGGCCTGAGCTTACAGTGTCAGATACTGTGTCAGAGCTGACAGTATAAGATAGTGGGCCTGAACTGGCAGTGTGAGATACTGGGTCAGAGCTAACAGTGTGAGATTCTGGGTCAGAGCTGACAATGTGAGATACTGGGTCAGAGCTGACAGTGTGAGATACTGGGTCAGAGCTAACAGTGTGAGATAGTGGGTCTGAGCTGACAGTGTCAGACACTGTATCAGAGCTGACAGTGTGAAATACTGGGTCTGACCTGACAGTGTGAGATACTGGGACTGAGCTAACAGTGTGAGATACTGGGTCTGAGCTAACAGTGTGAGATACTGGGACTGAGCTAACAGTGTGAGATACTGGGTCTGACCTGACAGTGTGAGATACTGAGTCTAAGCTAACAGTATGAGATACGGGGTCTGAGCTGACAGTGTGAGATACTGAGTCTGACCTGACAGTGTGAGATACTGGGTTAGAGCTGACAGTGTGAGATACTGGGACTGAGCTAACAGTGTGAGATACGGCTCCTGAGATAACATTGGGAGATACTGAGTCTAAGCTAACAGTATGAGATACGGGGTCTGAGCTGACAGTGTGAGATACTGAGTTAGAGGTGACAGTGTGAGATAGTGGGTCTGACCTGACAGTGTGAGATACATGGTCTGAGGTAACAGTGTGAGATACCGGGAGACAGTAACAGTGTGAGATACTGGGTCTTAGCTAACAGTATGAAATACTGTGTCAGAGCTAACAGCGTGAGATACTGGGTCAGAGCTAACAGTGTGAGATACTGGGTCTGAGCTGACAGTGTCAGACACTGTATCAGAGCTGACAGTGTGAGATACTGGGTCTGACCTGACAGTGTGAGATACTGGGACTGAGCTAACAGTGTGAGATACTGGGTCTGAGCTAACAGTGTGAGATACTGGGACTGAGCTAACAGTGTGAGATACTGGGTCTGACCTGACAGTGTGAGATACTGAGTCTAAGCTAACAGTATGAGATACGGGGTCTGAGCTGACAGTGTGAGATACTGAGTCTGACCTGACAGTGTGAGATACTGGGTTAGAGCTGACAGTGTGAGATACTAGGACTGAGCTAACAGTGTGAGATACGGCTCCTGAGATAACATTGGGAGATACTGAGTCTAAGCTAACAGTATGAGATACGGGGTCTGAGCTGACAGTGTGAGATACTGAGTCTGAGCTAACAGTGTGCAATACTGGGTCAGAGCTGACTGTGTGAGATACTGGGTCTGAGCTAACACTGTGAGATACTGGGCTTGAACTGGCAGTGTCAGATACTGGGTCAGAGCTAACAGTGGGAGATACGGGGTCTGAGCTAACATTGTGAGATAATGGGTCTGAGCTGACAATGTGAGATACTGGGTCAGAGCTGACAGTGTGAGTTACTGGGTCAGAGCTGACAGTGTGAGATAGTGGGCCTGAACTGGCAGTGTGAGATACTGGGTCAGAGCTGACAGTGGGTGAGATTCTGGGCCTGAGCTAACAGTGTGAGATACTGGGTCTGAGCTAACAGTGTGAGATACTGGGTCTGAGCTAACAGTGTGAGATACAGGGTTAGAGCTGACAGTGTGAGATACGGCTCCTGAGATAACATTGGGAGATACTGAGTCTAAGCTAACAGTATGAGATACGGGGTCTGAGCTGACAGTGTGAGATACTGAGTTAGAGCTGACAGTGTGAGATACTGGATCAGAGCTGACAGTGTGAGATACATGGTCTGAGGTAACAGTGTGAGATACAGGGAGACGGTAACAGTGTGAGATACTGGGTCTTAGCTAACAGTATGAGATACTGTGTCAGAGCTAACAGCGTGAGATCCTGGGTCAGAGCTAACAGTGTGAGATACTGGGTCTGAGCTGACAGTGTCAGACACTGTATCAGAGCTGACAGTGTGAGATACTGGGTCTGACCTGACAGTGTGAGATACTGGGACTGAGCTAACAGTGTGAGATACTGGGTCTGAGCTAACAGTGTGAGATACTGGGACTGAGCTAACAGTGTGAGATACTGGGTCTGACCTGACAGTGTGAGATACTGAGTCTAAGCTAACAGTATGAGATACGGGGTCTGAGCTGACAGTGTGAGATACTGAGTCTGACCTGACAGTGTGAGATACTGGGTTAGAGCTGACAGTGTGAGATACTGGGACTGAGCTAACAGTGTGAGATACGGCTCCTGAGATAACATTGGGAGATACTGAGTCTAAGCTAACAGTATGAGATACGGGGTCTGAGCTGACAGTGTGAGATACTGAGTTAGAGGTGACAGTGTGAGATAGTGGCTCTGACCTGACAGTGTGAGATACATGGTCTGAGGTAACAGTGTGAGATACCGGGAGACAGTAACAGTGTGAGATACTGGGTCTTAGCTAACAGTATGAAATACTGTGTCAGAGCTAACAGCGTGAGATACTGGGTCAGAGCTAACAGTGTGAGATACTGGGTCTGAGCTGACAGTGTCAGACACTGTATCAGAGCTGACAGTGTGAGATACTGGGACTGAGCTAACAGTGTGAGATACTGGGTCTGAGCTAACAGTGTGAGATACTGGGACTGAGCTAACAGTGTGAGATACTGGGTCTGACCTGACAGTGTGAGATACTGAGTCTAAGCTAACAGTATGAGATACGGGGTCTGAGCTGACAGTGTGAGATACTGAGTCTGACCTGACAGTGTGAGATACTGGGACTGAGCTAACAGTGTGAGATACGGCTCCTGAGATAACATTGGGAGATACTGAGTCTAAGCTAACAGTATGAGATACGGGGTCTGAGCTGACATTGTGAGATACTGAGTTAGAGCTGACAGTGTGAGATACTGGGTCTGACCTGACAGTGTGAGATACATGGTCTGAGCTAACAGTGTGCAATACTGGGTCAGAGCTGACAGTGTGAGATACTGGGACTGAGCTAACACTGTGAGATACTGGGTCTGAGCTAACCATGTGAGATACTAGATCTGAGCTAACAGTGTCAGATACTGGGTCAGAGCTGACAGTGTGAGATAATGGGTCTGAGCTGACAATGTGAGATACTGGGTCAGAGCTGACAGTGTGAGATACTGGGTCAGAGCTGACAGTGTGAGACAGTGGGCCTGAACTGGCAGTGTGAGATACTGGGTCAGAGCTGACAGTGTGAGTTACTGGGTCAGAGCTGACAGTGTGAGATAGTGGGCCTGAACTGGCAGTGTGAGATACTGGGTCAGAGCTGACAGTGTGCTATAGTGGGCCTGAACTGGCAGTGTGAGATACTGGGTCAGAGCTGACAGTGTGAGATTCTGGGCCTGAACTAACAGTGTGAGATACTGGGTCTGAGCGAACAGTGTGAGATACAGGGTCAGAGCTGACAATGTGAGATACTGGGTCAGAGCTGACAGTGTGAGATACTGGGTCTGAGCTAAGCATGTGAGATACTGGGTCTGAACTGACAGTGTGAGATACTGGGCCTGAACTGGCAGTGGGAGATACTAGGTCAGTGCTAACAGTGGGAGATACTGGGTCTGAGCTAACATTGTGAGATACTGGGTCTGAGCTGACAATGTGAGATACTGGGTCAGAGCTGACAGTGTGAGATACTGGGTCTGAGCTAAGCATGTGAGATACTGGGTCTGAACTGACAGTGTGAGATACTGGGTCTGAGCTAACAGTGTGAGATACTGTGTCTGAGCTAACAGTGTGAGATACTCAGTCTGAGCGAACAGCGTGAGATACTGGGTCTGAGCTGACAGTGTCAGACACTGTATCAGAGCTGACAGTGTGAGATACTGGGTCTGACCTGACAGTGTGAGATACTGGGACTAGGCTAACAGTGTGAGATACTGGGACCGAGCTAACAGTGTGAGATACGGGGCCTGAGCTAACATTGGGAGATACTGAGTCTAAGCTAACAGTATGAGATACGAGGTTTGACCTGACAGTGTGAGATACTGGGCCTGAACTGGCAGTGGGAGATACTAGGTCAGTGCTAACAGTGGGAGATACTGGGTCTGAGCTAACATTGTGAGATACTGGGTCTGAGTTAACAGTGTGAGATACTGAGTCAGAGCTAACAGTGTGAGTTACTGAGTCTGAGCTAATAGGGTGAGAAACTGGATCTGATCTAACAGTGTGAGATACGGGGTCTGAGCTGGCAGTGTGAGATATGGTTTCTGAGCTGGCAGTGTCAGATATTGGGTCTGAGCTAACAGTTTGAGATACTGGGTCTGAGCTAACATTGTGAGGTAAAGGGTCTGAGCTAACAGTGGAAGATAGTGAGTCTGAGCTGACAGTATCAGATACTGGGTCTGAGGTAACAGTGTGAGATACTGAGTCTGAGCTAACGGTGTGAGATATTGGGTCTGAGGTAACAGTGTGAGATACTGAGTCTGAGCTAACAGTGTGAGATACTGAGTCTGAGCTAACAGTGTGAGATACGGGGTCTGACTTTCCAGTGTGAGATACTGGGTCTGAGCTAACAGTTTGAGATACTGGATCTGAACTAACAGTGTGAGATACGGAGCCTGAGCTCACATTGTGAGATACTGGGTCTGAGCTGACAATGTCAGACACTGTATCAGAGCTGACAGTGTGAGATACTGGGTCTGACCTGACAGTGTGAGATACTGGGTTAGAGCTGACAGTGCGAGAAACTGGGTCTGACCTGACAGTGTGAGATACTGAGTCTGAGCTAACAGTGTGCAATACTGGGTCTGAGCTAACAGTGTGAGATAATGGGCCTGAGGTAACTGTGGGTTACTGAATGTGAGCTAACAGTGTGATGATACTGGGTCTGAGCTAACAATGTGAGATACTGGGCCTGAGCTTACAGTGTCAGATACTGTGTCAGAGCTGACAGTGTAAGATAGTGGGCCTGAACTGGCAGTGTGAGATACTGGGTCAGAGCTAACTGTGTGAGATTCTGGGTCAGAGCTGACAATGTGAGATACTGGGCCTGAGCTTACAGTGTCAGATACTGTGTCAGAGCTGACAGTATAAGATAGTGGGCCTGAACTGGCAGTGTGAGATACTGGGTCAGAGCTAACAGTGTGAGATTCTGGGTCAGAGCTGACAATGTGAGATACTGGGTCAGAGCTGACAGTGTGAGATACTGGGTCAGAGCTAACAGTGTGAGATAGTGGGTCTGAGCTGACAGTGTGAGATACTGGGTCAGAGCTAACAGTGTGAGATTCTGGGTCAGAGCTGACAATGTGAGATACTGTGTCAGAGCTGACAGTGTGAGATACTGGGTCAGAGCTAACAGTGTGAGATAGTGGGTCTGAGCTGACAGTGTCAGACACTGTATCAGAGCTGACAGTGTGAAATACTGGGTCTGAGCTGACAATGTGAGATACTGTGTCAGAGCTGACAGTGTAAGATAGTGGGCCTGAACTGGCAGTGTGAGATACTGGGTCAGAGCTAACAGTGTGAGATTCTGGGTCAGAGCTGACAATGTGAGATACTGGGTCAGAGCTGACAGTGTGAGATACTGGGTCAGAGCTGACAGTGTGAGACAGTGGGCCTGAGCTAACAGTGTGAGATACAGGGCATGAGCTAACAGTGTGAGATACTGGGTCTGAGCTAACAGTGTGATATACTGGGTCTGAGCTGACAGTGTGAGAAACAGGGTCTGAGCAAATATGGTGAGATACAGGGTCTGAGCTGACAGCGTGGGATACTGGGTCTGAGCTAACAGTGTGAGATATAGGGTCTGAACTAACAGTGGGAGTTACTGGGTCTGAGCTGGCAGAGTGAGATACTGGGTCTGAGTTAACAGTGTGAGATACTGAGTCAGAGCTAACAGTGTGAGTTACTGAGTCTGAGCTAACAGGGTGAGAAACTGGATCTGATCTAACAGTGTGAGATAAGGGGTCTGAGCTGGCAGTGTGAGATATGGTTTCTGAGCTGGCAGAGTGAGATACTGGGTCTGAGCTAACAGTTTGAGATACTGGGTCTGAGCTAACATTGTGAGGTAAAGGGTCTGAGCTAACTGTGAGATACAGGGTCTGAGCTAACAGTGGAAGATAGTGAGTCTGAGCTGACAGTATCAGATACAGGGTCTGAGCTAACAGTGTGAGATACTGAGTCTGAGCTAACAGTAGGAGATACGGGGTCTGAGCTAACAGTGTGAGATACGGGGTCTGAGCTAACAGTGTGAGATACTGGGTCTGAGGTAACAGTGTGAGATACTGGGTCTGAGGTAACAGTGTGAGATACTGAGTCTGAGCTAACAGTGTGAGATACGGGGTCTGACTTTCCAGTGTGAGATACTGGATCTGAGCTAACAGTTTGAGGTACTGGATCTGAACTAACAGTGAGAGATACGGAGCCTGAGCTCACAGTGTGAGATACTGGGTCTGAGCTGACAATGTCAGACACTGTATCAGAGCTGACAGTGTGAGATACTGGGTCTGACCTGACAGTGTGAGATACTGGGTTAGAGCTGACAGTGCGAGAAACTGGGTCTGACCTGACAGTGTGAGATACTGAGTCTGAGCTAACAGTGTGAGATAATGGGCCTGAGGTAACTGTGGGTTACTGAATGTGAGCTAACAGTGTGATGATACTGGGTCTGAGCTAACAGTGTGAGATTCTGGGTCAGAGCTGACAATGTGAGATACTGGGCCTGAGCTTACAGTGTCAGATACTGTGTCAGAGCTGACAGTGTAAGATAGTGGGCCTGAACTGGCAGTGTGAGATACTGGGTCAGAGCTAACTGTGTGAGATTCTGGGTCAGAGCTGACAATGTGAGATACTGGGCCTGAGCTTACAGTGTCAGATACTGTGTCAGAGCTGACAGTATAAGATAGTGGGCCTGAACTGGCAGTGTGAGATACTGGGTCAGAGCTAACAGTGTGAGATTCTGGGTCAGAGCTGACAATGTGAGATACTGGGCCTGAGCTTACAGTGTCAGATACTGTGTCAGAGCTGACAGTGTAAGATAGTGGGCCTGAACTGGCAGTGTGAGATACTGGGTCAGAGCTAACTGTGTGAGATTCTGGGTCAGAGCTGACAATGTGAGATACTGGGCCTGAGCTTACAGTGTCAGATACTGTGTCAGAGCTGACAGTATAAGATAGTGGGCCTGAACTGGCAGTGTGAGATACTGGGTCAGAGCTAACAGTGTGAGATTCTGGGTCAGAGCTGACAATGTGAGATACTGGGTCAGAGCTGACAGTGTGAGATACTGGGTCAGAGCTAACAGTGTGAGATAGTGGGTCTGAGCTGACAGTGTCAGACACTGTATCAGAGCTGACAGTGTGAAATACTGGGTCTGACCTGACAGTGTGAGATACTGGGACTGAGCTAACAGTGTGAGATACTGGGTCTGAGCTAACAGTGTGAGATACTGGGACTGAGCTAACAGTGTGAGATACTGGGTCTGACCTGACAGTGTGAGATACTGAGTCTAAGCTAACAGTATGAGATACGGGGTCTGAGCTGACAGTGTGAGATACTGAGTCTGACCTGACAGTGTGAGATACTGGGTTAGAGCTGACAGTGTGAGATACTGGGACTGAGCTAACAGTGTGAGATACGGCTCCTGAGATAACATTGGGAGATACTGAGTCTAAGCTAACAGTATGAGATACGGGGTCTGAGCTGACAGTGTGAGATACTGAGTTAGAGGTGACAGTGTGAGATAGTGGGTCTGACCTGACAGTGTGAGATACATGGTCTGAGGTAACAGTGTGAGATACCGGGAGACAGTAACAGTGTGAGATACTGGGTCTTAGCTAACAGTATGAAATACTGTGTCAGAGCTAACAGCGTGAGATACTGGGTCAGAGCTAACAGTGTGAGATACTGGGTCTGAGCTGACAGTGTCAGACACTGTATCAGAGCTGACAGTGTGAGATACTGGGTCTGACCTGACAGTGTGAGATACTGGGACTGAGCTAACAGTGTGAGATACTGGGTCTGAGCTAACAGTGTGAGATACTGGGACTGAGCTAACAGTGTGAGATACTGGGTCTGACCTGACAGTGTGAGATACTGAGTCTAAGCTAACAGTATGAGATACGGGGTCTGAGCTGACAGTGTGAGATACTGAGTCTGACCTGACAGTGTGAGATACTGGGTTAGAGCTGACAGTGTGAGATACTAGGACTGAGCTAACAGTGTGAGATACGGCTCCTGAGATAACATTGGGAGATACTGAGTCTAAGCTAACAGTATGAGATACGGGGTCTGAGCTGACAGTGTGAGATACTGAGTCTGAGCTAACAGTGTGCAATACTGGGTCAGAGCTGACTGTGTGAGATACTGGGTCTGAGCTAACACTGTGAGATACTGGGCTTGAACTGGCAGTGTCAGATACTGGGTCAGAGCTAACAGTGGGAGATACGGGGTCTGAGCTAACATTGTGAGATAATGGGTCTGAGCTGACAATGTGAGATACTGGGTCAGAGCTGACAGTGTGAGTTACTGGGTCAGAGCTGACAGTGTGAGATAGTGGGCCTGAACTGGCAGTGTGAGATACTGGGTCAGAGCTGACAGTGGGTGAGATTCTGGGCCTGAGCTAACAGTGTGAGATACTGGGTCTGAGCTAACAGTGTGAGATACTGGGTCTGAGCTAACAGTGTGAGATACAGGGTTAGAGCTGACAGTGTGAGATACGGCTCCTGAGATAACATTGGGAGATACTGAGTCTAAGCTAACAGTATGAGATACGGGGTCTGAGCTGACAGTGTGAGATACTGAGTTAGAGCTGACAGTGTGAGATACTGGATCAGAGCTGACAGTGTGAGATACATGGTCTGAGGTAACAGTGTGAGATACAGGGAGACGGTAACAGTGTGAGATACTGGGTCTTAGCTAACAGTATGAGATACTGTGTCAGAGCTAACAGCGTGAGATCCTGGGTCAGAGCTAACAGTGTGAGATACTGGGTCTGAGCTGACAGTGTCAGACACTGTATCAGAGCTGACAGTGTGAGATACTGGGTCTGACCTGACAGTGTGAGATACTGGGACTGAGCTAACAGTGTGGGATACTGGGTCTGAGCTAACAGTGTGAGATACTGGGACTGAGCTAACAGTGTGAGATACTGGGTCTGACCTGACAGTGTGAGATACTGAGTCTAAGCTAACAGTATGAGATACGGGGTCTGAGCTGACAGTGTGAGATACTGAGTCTGACCTGACAGTGTGAGATACTGGGACTGAGCTAACAGTGTGAGATACGGCTCCTGAGATAACATTGGGAGATACTGAGTCTAAGCTAACAGTATGAGATACGGGGTCTGAGCTGACATTGTGAGATACTGAGTTAGAGCTGACAGTGTGAGATACTGGGTCTGACCTGACAGTGTGAGATACATGGTCTGAGCTAACAGTGTGCAATACTGGGTCAGAGCTGACAGTGTGAGATACTGGGACTGAGCTAACACTGTGAGATACTGGGTCTGAGCTAACCATGTGAGATACTAGATCTGAGCTAACAGTGTCAGATACTGGGTCAGAGCTGACAGTGTGAGATAATGGGTCTGAGCTGACAATGTGAGATACTGGGTCAGAGCTGACAGTGTGAGATACTGGGTCAGAGCTGACAGTGTGAGACAGTGGGCCTGAACTGGCAGTGTGAGATACTGGGTCAGAGCTGACAGTGTGAGTTACTGGGTCAGAGCTGACAGTGTGAGATAGTGGGCCTGAACTGGCAGTGTGAGATACTGGGTCAGAGCTGACAGTGTGCTATAGTGGGCCTGAACTGGCAGTGTGAGATACTGGGTCAGAGCTGACAGTGTGAGATTCTGGGCCTGAACTAACAGTGTGAGATACTGGGTCTGAGCGAACAGTGTGAGATACAGGGTCAGAGCTGACAATGTGAGATACTGGGTCAGAGCTGACAGTGTGAGATACTGGGTCTGAGCTAAGCATGTGAGATACTGGGTCTGAACTGACAGTGTGAGATACTGGGCCTGAACTGGCAGTGGGAGATACTAGGTCAGTGCTAACAGTGGGAGATACTGAGTCTGAGCTAACATTGTGAGATACTGGGTCTGAGCTGACAATGTGAGATACTGGGTCAGAGCTGACAGTGTGAGATACTGGGTCTGAGCTAAGCATGTGAGATACTGGGTCTGAACTGACAGTGTGAGATACTGGGTCTGAGCTAACAGTGTGAGATACTGTGTCTGAGCTAACAGTGTGAGATACTCAGTCTGAGCGAACAGCGTGAGATACTGGGTCTGAGCTGACAGTGTCAGACACTGTATCAGAGCTGACAGTGTGAGATACTGGGTCTGACCTGACAGTGTGAGATACTGGGACTAGGCTAACAGTGTGAGATACTGGGACTGAGCTAACAGTGTGAGATACGGGGCCTGAGCTAACATTGGGAGATACTGAGTCTAAGCTAACAGTATGAGATACGAGGTCTGACCTGACAGTGTGAGATACTGGGACTAGGCTAATAGTGTGAGATACTGGGATTGAGCTAACAGTGTGAGATACGGGGCCTGAGCTAACATTGGGAGATACTGAGTCTAAGCTAACAGTATGAGATACGGGGTCTGAGCTGACAGTATGAGATACTGGGTCTGACCTGACAGTGTGAGATACTGGGTTATAGCGGACAGTGTGTGATACTGAGTCTGAGCTAACAGTGTGCAATACTGGGTCAGAGCTGACAGTGTGAGATACTGGGTCTGAGCTAACCGTGTGAGATACTGGGTCTGAGCTAACAGTGTGAGATACATGGTCTGAGGTAACAGTGTGAGATACTGGGTCTGAGCTGGCAGTGTGAGATACTGGGTCTGAGCTAACAGTGTGAGATACAGGGTCTGAGCTAACAGTATGAGATACTGTATCAGAGCTGACAGTGTGAGATACTGGGTCTGAGCTGGCAGTGTGAGATAGTGGGCCTGAACTGGCAGTGTGAGATACTGGGTCAGAGCTAACAGTGTGAGATACGGAGTCTGAGGTGGCAGTGTGAGATACTGGGTCAGAGCTAACAGGGTGAGATACTGGGCCAGAGCTGACAGTGTGAGATACTGGGTCTGAGCTAACAGTGTCAGATACTGGGTCAGAGCTGACTGTGTGAGATACTGTGTCAGAGCTGACAGTGTGAGATACTGAGTCTGAGCTGACATTGTGAGGTAGTGGGCCTGAACTGGCAGTGTGAGATACTGGGTCAGAGCTAACAGTGTGAGATACTGGATCTGAGCTAACCATGTGAGATTCGTGATCTGAGCTAACAGTTCAGATACTGGGTCAGAGCTGACAGTGTGAGATACTGGGTCAGAGCTAACAGTGGGAGATACGGGCTCTGAGCTAACATTGTGAGATACAGGGTCTGAGCTGACAATGTGAGATACTGGGTCAGAGCTGACAATGTGAGATACTGGGTCTGTGCTGGCAGAGTGAGATACTGGGTCTGAGTTAACAGTGTGAGATACTGGGTCTGAGCTGACAGTGTGAGAAACAGGGTCTGAGCAAACATGGTGAGATACAGGGTCTGAGCTGACAGCGTGGGATACTGGGTCTGAGCTAACAGTGCGAGATATAGGGTCTGAACTAACAGTGGGAGTTACTGGGTCAGAGCTGACAGTATGAGATACGCGGTCTGAGCTAACAGTGGGAGACACGGGGTCTGAGCTAACAGTGTGAGATACTGGGTCTGAGCTAACAGTGTGAGATACTGGGTCTGAGCTGGCAGAGTGAGATACCGGGTCTGAGTTAACAGTGTGAGATACTGGGTCTGAGCTAACAGTGTGAGATACTGGGTCTGAGCTGACAGTGTGAGAAACAGGGTCTGAGCAAACATGGTGAGATACAGGGTCTGAGCTGACAGCGTGGGATACTGGGTCTGAGCTAACAGTGTGAGATATAGGGTCTGAACTAACAGTGGGAGTTACTGTGTCAGAGCTGACAGTATGAGATACGGGGTCTGAGCTAACAGTGGGAGACACGGGGTCTGAGCTAACAGTGTGAGATACTGGGTCTGAGCTAACAGTGTGAGATACTGGGTCTGAGCTAACAGTGTGAGATACTCAGTCTGAGCGAACAGTGTGAGATACTCAGTCTGAGCTAACAGTGGGAGATACTGGGTCAGAGCTAACAGTGTGAGATACTGGGTCAGAGCTGACAGTGTGAGATACTGGGTCTGAGCTAACAGTGTGAGATACTGGGTCTGAGCTAACAGTGTGAGATACTGGGTCTCAGCTGACAATGCCAGATTCCGGATTGTTCTGTGTGAGATTCCGGCAGTTCAGATGCGTGTCTCCCCAGTCAATGTCTCCATGATTTTGGCCCCTGTCACCACACCCCATCCCCATACCCCCACCCCCACCCTCACCCCCTCTCAGAGTCTTTCCTTATTGCCTCCGGCAGAGTCTTTTTATCTTGCTCAGCATTGGTCTCTCTGAAAAGAAAAAGAAGCGAAATCCAAACATTTAAGGTCAGCATGTAATCCACTGAGCATCGGTGGGTGTGTTGCAATGTAATGGGTGACCTTTTCTGTTGCAAGCATCCTGGCAGCGTGATAATGAAGCTACAAGTGATGAGTTAAACTGTTTTGACAATCTTCCTTCCCCTCTCTCACTCTTGCTCGCTCAAAATCCTTTGCAATTTTTTTTTTAACCAGCTCATGCTAAATAAAATGACTGCAATGCTCTCTTTCTTCTGCCTCATACAAATTCCTTAATTCACCAAGGGTAACACACCACAATGAGTTGCACAGTCACAAGGATGGCTGCTCATGCACTTATTGCTTTGAGACGTATCACCCCACCACCAACAACCAGGATCAAGATAATTAGAATGTACTCATTTCAAAATGATAGGGTTGATGCAAAGCGTATCATTGTACACCGACCATGCCATTAAAATGTTGATAAAGCCCCACTCCTGAAACGAGGCCTGATCTGAAGCAGAGTGAGGGTTTGACCTCTGCAAACAAACCACTTTACAACAACGTGTGACCATCTCCTCCGGATTGTCCCTGGCCCAGTTTTATAACGTTGACACATTCTACAATAAACTGGGTCTCCTCCATTATGCTGGCAAAGTTACAGAGACAGTCCGACAGCCGTTCCATGGAAATCCCCAACTTAGCGCTAAACTTGGTGGCAAACGGAATTCATCCGCGCTTTAATATTCAACAGTTGGTTTTGCTGGGAGCAAATACCATAGGGAATTATATCTCCATTTTCTTGGCATACTCATAAGAACTGTCCCTGCCTCTGATATTGACGGGCAAATATACAGGGGAGAAGGATTTGGGGACAGGGGGCAAGGATTGATCTTTGAGGTGACCGGAGGTGATGGTGTTGGGGAGGGAAGATAAGCAACTAAGACTGGCAGTAGGAACAAAGTGCAGGCAATCTGAATGGAACTCCAGAGAAGGCAGGTGAGAGATGATGTACAATGAACCCTCAGCAATACTTTTCATGTTTTGAGATCCACCTGGTAGATTTGCTGCCACCAAAGGGTCTAGTGTGGTAGAGGAAAACACTTGATAGTCTAATAAGCAGAGACTCTTGTCTTAAACAAGATGTGGTTTATTTCATGCAAGAAACCACATACAAGTTACACAATCATAGAAAGAAACAGAGAAATCTTACAGTGTAGAAACAGGCCATTTGGCCCATCAAGTCCACACCCACCCTCCGAAGAGCATCCCACCCCAATCCCTGTAACCCTACATTATCCATGGCTAATCCATCCAACCTACACACCACAGGTGGTTTAGCATGGCCAATTCACCTCATCTGCATATCTTTGGACAGTGGGAGGAAACCCACACAGACACAGGGAGAATGTACAAGCTCCACACTGCCAGTCGCCTGAGGCTGGAATTGAACTCTTGTCCCTGGCGCTGTGAGGCAGCAGTGTTAACCACTGAGCCACTGTGCCATCTAATTATGTTAAAAATATTATTTCAGAGACTGTGAGGAGGACTATGAGTCTTGCTGCTTTGAGATTCTAAGCTGTCTGCCATGATGTTGAGATGGCATCATTATAGTGGATGGTTACTAAGATAGTCCTCAGCATTGCTCCTTTCAGACCCTTACACTTTTTAACACAATGGCGAAAATTGACAACAACGATTACCTCAAGTGCTGGAGAGAGACTAAAGAGAAAAGGAGGGATGACATTGTGACATAAGCTGGACCTGTGCACAGGACAATTGGAAGAGGAAATTGGTGAGAAGTAAGTGGGGAAAGTAACAAGAAACATTGGGTAGTTCTCATGGAGGTAGGGCCAGGAATGGAAGGGAAACAGCAAAGCGACAAGAAGATCAAGGACAGATGGGGAAAAAAGACAAGGGAAGACCAGGGTGGCATGAAGAGAGAGAGAGAAATAAAGGTGAATTAGCAGTAGATGGGGTTGCATGGATGATCTCAATCCATCAGTTCTGTGCTCTTGACAATAGTAATAGGATGGGCAGTGATAGGGTCAAGGGGTTTGAGAATGGGGCAAATTGTTTTGAAAATCAAAAGACCATAAAAAGGTACAGGAGTAGGCCATTTGGCCCATCGGACCTACTACGCCATTCACTTGGATTATAGCTGATCCACAATTACTCACGCCAACTACTTTCTCCTTTCCCCAGAACATTCACTTACCTCGGATGAAGAATCTATCTCTTTCAGCTTTAAACATACACAAGGAATCTGTCCACACACAGCTTGCCTTGACACGGAGTTATAAAGAATGAAACCCTCTAGGAGAAAAACATTCCTCCCCGTCTCAGTCTGAAATTGTTCTGAGGCTATGCTCTATGGCCATACACTCTGCCACAAATGGAAATATCCTCTTAGTATTTACCCTGTTAAGCCTCTTTAGAATCCTATATGTTTCGACGAGATTACTTCTCATCTTCAAAACTCCAGTGAGTACAATCTCAACCTGCTTAACCTTTGCTTATAAGACAAACCCTCCATAACAAGGTGAGATTTCTCTGAACTGCCTCCAATGAAATAATCCCTGTCCGTAAATAAGGGGACTGAAACTGCTCACAGTACTCCAGGTATGGTCTCCCCTGTACAGTTGCAGTAGAACTTCCCTACCATTGTACTCCAACCCCCTTGAAATAAGGGGCAACCCTTCATTAGTGTTCTTGATTACCTGCTGCACCTGTGCGCTAGCTTTATGTACAAGTTGCCCCAAGTCCCTTTGTGTTGCAGCTTTCTGTAATTTTTCTCAATTTCAATAATACCCTGTTCATTTGTTCTCCCTTCCAAAATGATCAATTTCACGTTTTCCAATAATATACCCCATTTGCCATCTTTTTGCCGATTAAGTTGTCCACTGTTCTTATTCCTTTTGCAACTTGCCTTTCCAACCTATTTTTATGTCACCTGCAAATGTGGCCATAAAACATTAACTTCCTCCCATTAAGTCAATAATGGTGGTCGCAGCACAAATTGCTATGCAACCCCACTGGTCAGAGAGCAACAGTCTGAAAAAGAACCCCTTATCCCCACTTGCTATGAGTCAATTCTCTTTCCATATCCATATACTACCTCCAACACCATGGGCTCTAACTTAATCTTTCATGGGACAATTTATCAAACACCTTCTGGAAATCCAAATATAACAAATCTACTGATTCTCCTTCATCCGCATTGTTTGAGACTTACCTGAAAATCTCTTATAAAATTAGTCAGATCTCCCTTTCATGAAGCCCTGTTGACTCTACTTGATTAGATTATGATTTTTTAAATGTTCTGCTGTAACTTCTTTAATCAATGATGCCAACACTTTTTCTACAATAGATGTTAAACTGATTGGCCTACAGTTTTCTAAGCTTCTGGAACCGCTCCAGAATCCAAGAATCTTTGGAAAATTACAACCAATGCATCAGTTATCTCCTTGCTTCATCTTGTCCTCTGGAGTACTTAATTGAAGAAGTTTTAATTACTCCACCATTATAGTCACACTAGATCTGCTGCTGACCATCTACAATGTACATCAGGTCTTAACTGGTTTATAATTTCCTGACTTCAGAAAATGTTCATGAGAATTTTATCAGAGGAAATGGAAGTGAGGAGGGAGAGGGAAAGATTTGAAGGGGACCAAGTACATTAACCACCACCGGCAAGGCGAGATGCTCAAACAGTCCTCTGAAATTTCAGGGTTTTGTATTTAAATTAAATCACTCCTTTTGGAACATTACAGGCTGGATCATCATTCTGGAGTTGGGAGGTGTGAAAATTCCCAGCTCAGCCCATCCAACTCAGAGGAGACAAGATCTTCATTGTAAAGGTTCTGTAGAAGAGGCACTGGACCTGAAATGTTAATTCTGCCTTCTCTCCACAGATGCTGACAGACCTGCTGAGCTTTCTGATTTACCGTGTCCATAGTTCTTTGCTTTTATCTTCACTGTAAGGGTTCAGGTATGGGCTATGCTCATTCTAGTTGACCCAGGACAATGTTCAGAGCTGGCCACACAGACTACCACGTATCAGATTTGGTTCCTTGGTATCCAACCAGCTCGTTGGTGTGAATGATACAGTGAGAAGCCTTCCTATCTCTGGAAGGGCAGGGTCTCTCTCCTTGTAGTAAAGTTACTTGAAGCATGAAGAAAGCCCTTTACTTACTCTCACTGGCTGCTTTAATCTCGCTCTTTTTAATCAATAATGAAGACACTTGGCAATTAGTTCACCTTCACCTCCTGTAGAGAATTGAAAAGAACGTGGGGTAAGAAGATGAAAGAATGGAAAGCCATTGCAGTCAAAAGAATAATCTCAGAGGACCATATGGACTAGTACTATTGAACTGTGCTTCCCCTTCCCCCAATAAAACCAATTTTTTTTCTTTTTTTTACTTTTTTTTCTTGTGTGGTGAAGGTATGAGACACAGTGAAAGACATAAGGTATACAGATCTTTTTTCAATTTGCACCACCAGGAAGAAAAGAAACACCCAAGTGGCCAGTGATAAGCAGTGCCCTTCACATCAAAGGGCAATGCTGTCTGAAAAAACAATATTTTATTGTCTGTCTGTGTCTCTCCGTATGTGTGTGGAGAGGTTAGAAGGGTTAGAGTTTTAACCAGTTCAGCGCTGTATTCCCAGTCCGTAGATATTTGCTTATGATTAGAATTTACAGTACTCATTCATAATAAACAGCAGTTTGTGTTAAGTATGGAACCTGACCAATGTTTTCTGTTAACTTCATTCTATCAGACAAGTAAATCAGGGGCTTTGTGTGATTTGATTAAATCACCAGCTCTTGTGCCAACGCCAGAGATAGTGAGATTTGAGAATCGGTGCACTTTCTCAAGTGGGTCGTAACATTATGTAGGTCTGCACACATCTCCAGTGTCCATTGGCTGGCTTAGCAAACGTGGTTTTCAAGAAAATCATCACTCTCTTAACGGCAGAAGCCACAAATGCCCATACCATCAAAATGCTGCCGTCATGTATGAGATTACCTTCTTCACAGCCCATACATTGCTGTGCGTAGCCTCTGGAAGCTCAATCAAACGTTCATGCTCCTTACTCTGCAGTTCCAGTACCTACCACCATGTTGATGATTTCAGAGGCATGTCATCAGCCTGAAGTTCAGCATTACATTGCCCTCCCACCATGCTCTAGATGAATGACTTGAACATTCATGTCTCAATCATCTACTCAGGTAGGTCTGCTCTGCTCACACGTAAGCCTAACCGCCAATGTGAGAGTCTCTGAGCTGGTGGAGGATGCATGGAAATGATGTTATGGTGCAGCTTCCTTGGAAGTGAGGGTCTGTGTCTCAAGCTCATTGTTTCCTGCAAAGTGATCTGTAAGAGAGATAAGACTAATGATAGGTCTGTACACTTTCCAACATTTTCAAACTAACCATTCATCACCCAGGGCACTCTGTGACCAGTGATGCATTGTGCTGCTAAAAAGGTCTGTTGCATCCATCCACATACTTACATCAAGTTCCACTCTCCTCTTAGTCATAGATTGCTCAATCGCCACTCAGCGTATTTAATTCTATGTGATTCTGACTGGTCACATAGAATAGATTGTCTCTAGGTCTAGATATTGTGGATTGTCAGAAAAATCCATCTGGCTTCCTAATATTTTTCAGGAGTTTGTTACGCTTATCTGGTTTGGCCTACATATGTCTCCAGACCCACAACAATGTGATTGCCTCTCAACTGCCCTCTGAAATGGTCTAGCTATTCAGGTGGATTGATTGTAACAAAGTCTCAACAAAGAAATGAAACCAGATTGACCACCCAGGCTTGGCCTGAGCACTGGAAAAGACAGTGGCTGAAATAGTTCCGTCAACCTCAGCATCCTTCTTACTAACATCTGGGAGTGCTGTCACACTCATACTCATGGAATCATGCTCTAAAAATAATGTCCCTTCTGTGGTGACACAGTGGTATACAGCTGGGAAGAGGTTACCCTGGGAGTACTCAACATTGACTCCAAATCCCATGAGGTTGCACGGCTTCAGGTTAAACATGGGTAAGGAAACCTCTTATTGATTACCATGTACTATCCTCCCCCCAGTGATGAATGAGTATTGGCCCATGTTGAATAACACTTGGAGAAAGTACTAAGGGTCACAAGGCCACTAAATACATTCTGGGTGTTCAATCTTCACCACCAAAAAGCAGCAGCAGTTGGTCAGGTCCGAAAAAAACATAGCTGCTAGACTGAGTCTGCAGTAGGCGGTGAGGGAGCCAACAAGAGGGCAAAACATATTTGACTTCATCCTCACCAATCCTCAACTCTGCTAGTTGCTGTGGAGATGAAATCCCCTCTTCACATTGAAAATAACCTCCATCGTGTTGTGTACCATTATCACTGTGCTGATTGAGACTAACTTTGAACAGATCTAGCAACTCAAGAATGGGCATCCACGAGGTGCTGTGGGCCATCAGCAGCAGCAAAATTGTAGTCCAGCACAATCTGTAACCTCATGGCCTGGCATATTCCCCCACTCAACCACCACCATCAAGCCAGGGGATCAACCCTGGTTCAATGGAGTGTGGAGGAGGGCATGCCAGGAGCAGCACCTGAAGATGAGGTGTCAACCTGGTGAAGCCGCCAAACAGAACTTCTTGCATGCCAAACAGCTTAAGCAGTGAGTGGTAGACAGAACTAAGTGATTCCATAACCAACAGATCAGCTCTAACTCTGCAGTCCTGCCACATCCAGTCGTGGAAGAACTCACTGGAGGAAGAGACTCCACAAATCTGCCATCCTCAATGATGGAAGAATCCAGCATATCAGTGTAAGAGATAAGGGTGAACATTCACAGCGATTTTCAACCTGAAATGCCAAGTGAATGATCTATCTCGCCCTCTCCAGTGGTCTCCAGCTTTTCAGCTATCAGTCTTCAGCCAATTCGATTTACTCCATGTGATATCAAGAAACTGTTGGTAGAACTGGATGCTGCAAAGGTTATGGGCCCTGATGACATTTCAGTAATAATACTGAGGATTTGTGCTTCAGAACTTGCTACTCCTTTAGACAAGCTATTCCAGTACAGCTACAACACTGGCAACTATTGGACATTGTGGAAAATTGCCCAGAAACATCCTACAGGACAAATTTAACCCGGCCAATTTCCGCCCCATCAGTCTACTCTTGATCATCAGTAAAGTGATGGATGGTGACCTCGACAGTGATATACAGCAGCACCTGCTCAGCAATAACCTGCTCAGTGACGCCCAGTTTGGGTTCCGCCAGGGCCACTCAGCTCCTGGCCTCATCACAGCCTTGGTTCAAACATGGACAAAAGTGCCGAATTCCAGAGGGGAGATGAGAGTGATGGCCTTTGACATCAAGACCCTATTCATCTGAGTGTGGCATCACTGAGCCCTAGTAAAACTGGAATCAATGGGTGCCAGGGCAGACTCTCAAATGGTTGGAGTCCATATCTAGCACATTGAAAGATGATTGTGGTTATTGGAGATCAATCATTTCAGCCTCAAGGCATCTCTGCAGAAGTTCCTCAGTGTAGTGTGCCCGGCACAACTATCTTCAGTTGCTTCATCAATAACCTTCCATCCATCATAAGGTCAGAAGTGGGGTTGTTCGCTGATGATTGCACAATGTTCAGCACCATTCATAGCTCCTCAGGTACTGAAGCAGTCCATGTGCAAATGCAACAAGATCTGAACGATATCTAAGTTTAGGCTGACAAGTGGCAAGTAACATACACACCACTCAAATGCCAGACTATGACCGTCTCCAATAAGAGACAATCTGACATTCAGTGGCTTTACCATCTCTAAATTCCTCACTCTTAACATCCTGGGAGTTACCAATGACCAGAAACTCAACTGATCCCACTAGACAAAGTGACTACAAGAGCAGGTCAGAGGTTCGGAATACTGCAGCGAGTAACTCCCTTCCTGACATGCCAGATCCTGCCCACCATCTGCAAGACAGAAGGCAGGAGTGTGATGGAATACTCCCCACTTGCCTGGATGAGTGCAGCTTCAATAACACTCAAGAAGCTTGACACCGTCCATGACAAAGCTGCCCATTTGATTGACAACACATCTACAAACATCCACTCCCTCCACTACATAACAGATGCATAATTACAGCAGTTTGTACTATCTACAATATACATTGCAGAAAATTACCAAAGATCCTTATTCAGCATCTTTCAAACCTATGACCACTTCTATCTAGAAGGACAAGGGCAGCAGATACATGAGAACACTGTCTACAAGTTCCCCTCCAATCCACCCACTATCTTGTCTTGGAAATTTGTCGTTGTTCCTTCAGTGTCATTGAGTTAAAATCTTAGAATTCTTTTCATAACCGCATGGTGGGTGAAGCAATAGTACATGGACTGCAGTAGTTCAAAAAGCCAGCTCAATACTACCTACTAAAGGGCAACTAAATACAGGGCATAAATGCTAGCTCAGTCAGCAATGCCAACGTTCCATGAGCGAAGAAAAAATAAAAATAGATATTGTGGTTACAAGAGAAGTCAGAAGTGAAGAATCCGGAGGCAAAAAAACACACTTTCTATCTCCCAAAGCCTGTCCATCATGTACAAGGCACAAGACTAGGGCAGTGCTGGAAAAGTGCAGCAGTTCAGGCGGCATCCAAAGACCAGGAAAATCAGCTGCCTGACCTGCTGTGCTTGTTCAGCACCACTCTGGTCTAGAATCTGGTTTCCAGCATCTGTAGCCCTTGTTTTTACCCTGTACAAGGCACAAGTCAGGGGCGTGATGGAATACTCCCAACGTACCTGGATGAGTGCAGATCCAGGAACACAGAAGAAACCTAACACATTCCAGGACAGCGCATTTGACTGGCACGCATCTATGAACCACAACATTCACTCTCTTCACAATAATGACAGCAGTGTGCACCATCAAGATGTAACACTGTAACTCAGCAAGGCTCCTTCAACAGCACCATCCAAAGACAACCCCTACCATCTCGAAGAACAACAGCAGCAGAAAGACTGGAAAACCATGACCTGCAAGTTTTCCTCCAAGTCATTAATTATCCTGACTATGAATATGTTGCTATTCCTTCACTTCTGCTCAGTTAAAATCCTCAACTCCCTTCCAAACAGCACTGTAGGTGTCCCTACAACCTCTGGACTACAGCAGTTTAAGGAAGCATCTCATCACTATCTTCTCCAATGTAATTCAGGATAGGCAGTAAAGGATGGCCCAAGCGTTGATTCCTAATCCCCATGAACGAATAACACAAAGCCACAGGTTGATTAGACAGTGGGTCATTGACTTGGCATTGCAGCCAGATGGGAGGGAGAGGCTGTTGACCACCTCAGTGAGCTTAATCTAATACTTCCTGGTAGAGGTCAATGAGGATTAAATTACTCTTTTTCTAAACACAGAGGAGAACATACAGGGAGGCAACGCTACTGAAACTTTGCACTTCATTTGAATAAGGTTTGGCTACTTCAGGCACTTGCATTTCCACCAAGGCTCTCTCATTGCTCAATTCAGAGCAATAGAATTCCCCCTATGCTCCTGTATCCCCATCACCTCCCCCATCCCCGTGCTGCTCCATCCCCCTCCCCGTGCCTGCTCTATCCCCCTCCCCGTGCCTGCTGCATTCCCCCTCCCATGTCTGCTGCATGGCTTTAAATGTTGGTGCCAATGAATGATATTTCACAACTGCCAGTCCTCACTATGCCTCCTGGCTCTGGTAAGATCCCGTGTCAAATTCCTCAGCAAACCTTCCACATCTTCTTCACCCAGAGAGTGGGGAATGCTCTGCCCCAGAGGGCAGTGGAGGCCCAGTCTCTGGATTCATTTAAGAAAGAGTTGGATAGAGCTCTCAAAGTTAGTGGAATCAAGGGTTATGGAGATATGGCAGGAAGCGGATCCTGATTAGGAATGATCAGCCATGATCATATTGAATGGCGGTGCAGGCTCGAACGGCTGAATGGCCTACTCCTGCACTCATTGTCTATTGTCTATTAGAACCCGGTCCTGGCTCCTACTGATGGGAAATTCTTCCCACCTTCTGAAATTCCATTAATTCAGCGGGTGATATCACGACCTACTGGTAACCACCCTGAACGCAATGAGATTCCTTTGAAGAACTGGATAGATTATTTGGATTGGCCATGATAAACTTTCCCGTAGTGTCCAGGGATGTACAGGCTAAGTGGGTTAGCCATGGGATATGTGGGGTTACAGTGTAGGTCTGGATTGGATGCTCTTCAGAGGATCAGTGTGGACTTGAAGGGCCAAGTGGCCTCTTTCTGCCCTGTATTGACTCCAATGTTGAATAAATATCAATTTGTGTGAATTCCGATGGCAAACCCTATGGTGTCTGAAGGAGGGAGCTCATCAGTTGGGGAAGGCTGTATAAATGGTGTGTTTCTGTTGCAGTTCTCAGGGGTCAACCTCAGAAGAAACCAGAACTGTGCAAGCAAAGAAACCAAACAGAAATTAATGATCATGTATAATATTTCAGGGGCTAGCAATAAATAGGAAAGCTTTAAGTGCAGTAAATTTCTTCTTCCAACCTTCACATTGTATGTTAATTTCATATTGAAAATCCACCTGGTCTTATTCTTAAGAAAGATGCTGTCGAAATTAAACACCACCATGGGCTGGTGACTAAATGAAAGGTCCAAAGGAAATCATATTTAACCTGAAATATTAACTCTGCTTTTCCTCTCTGGGTTCATAGCCAGATCTACAGAATTTCTCCAGCACCTCAGTTTTTAGATATTTTCCTCATCAACTTGTTCAGAGTCATTGCTACATGCCTCTGGAGCCTCTTGACTCAGAGGAAGGGACACTACCACTGCATCTCAAGAAGATCTCAATTTCTGTTTTGATTTAACATCCCCGGCATCTGCAGTCCATCACTTTGCAGCAATTGGCCTGTTTCTACACTGTAAATCATGCATGTTTTTTAAAAAAAAGAGCAGTGTAGTATTTTGCAACTGAGTCATCGAGTCATACAGACGTACAGCACAGAAACAGACCCATCCGTCCAACTCGCCCATGCCGATCAGATATGCTAAATTAATCTAGTCCCATTTGCCAGCACTAAACTCTTCCTATTCATAATACAGATTTAAACAAAAGATTGAGCCTGCAAGCCTGAAACAGACTACATTCACATCCTTATTTAAATAATTAGATTGAAGATTAGTTAATAGCAGTGTGGAGACTCAACCAGGAAATGCCACTTAGAAAACTGAATTTCATGTCAACTAAGGTATAGAAGATTAAATAAAGAGAAGGAAAGAAAGATTTGATTATAAAAGAGAGTAAAATACATTTTTTACAAAATTTCTATTATTAAGTATCTGAGTAGGAATTAGAAACTGAAGTACTGGAGAGTGCACGCTTGTAACAGTTAACTACCAGAGAGGTTTTATGGTGGAAATTTTTTAAAAAATTAGATTGAAATGGATAAATCCTAACTTGCAACGCTGGGCTTCATCAATAACTACAGTACAAGCACTGGAACATCATACCTTTCAATATATCTGAATGGGATGCCTCACAGGAAGATGCCATTTCAGGAAGTTAACACTATTCTGGACAGCAAATTCTGGATTTTCACATTTGACCATGAATCTTTCACCACTGCATTGCTTTGCATTTTTTTTCTGAAATAAATTTTGACTGCTAATTCTGGTCCATTATTATTACTCAAGAGATTACACTACGTAGGGAAGGGGGTGCTGCGACATTTTAATGTCTGCCCTGGATTTACCAGAACGACTGAGCAGAAAAGTAGAACTCTGTTTCAAAAGGAGGAGAAAGACAGAGGTCAAAATGCGGAATGTTTTTGGAACGGAATTCCAAATCTTAGAGTTTCACATTCAGATAGCAGCCTCGAAAATCCAGGTATTAATCTAAAACCAAATCGTCTTGCAGAAACTCAGCAGGTCTGGCAGCATCTGAGGAGAGGGAAAGATAACTAATGTTTTGAGTCCAATCCGATAATTCTTCACAGCAGAAACACCTTACAGGGAAAGAGGAACAGGTTTTCATGAATGGATATTTTGGGCTGCACCTTTAATAATGTGACTGTCGTACTGGTGTGGGATTTTCTAGATCAGTTGTTCTCTTTTTGATGACACGAGTCCAATCAAGTTGTGCGTGGTTGGTTAATCTGGGTATGGACTCAGAGAAAAATAATCACACTGTGGAAGGAACTGGAAGCCAGAGCTGAAGCACGGGTTAGACATTTTAAAACCGTGCGAGTTAAACCAATGTTTTGGGTGCAGCAATGTCAGAAATAAAATATATTACTGTCAGTGTGCAATATGGAACATCTTGAAGGAATTCAATCACATGGATCTGGCATCAGCCAAGGCTCATAACTGACAATAGTAAACTTACCGACTTACTAACATCTGGGATCCTGTGCCAAAATTGGGAGAGCTGTCTCACAGAGTAGTCAAGAACAGCCTGATATAGTCATACTTTACAGAATCATACTTTACTGTCAATGTTCCAGATTACACCACCAGCATATTGGAGTATATTCTGTCCCATTAAGAGCTAGTGGAACAGTGGCATACAGTTCAAGTGTATTACCATGGGAGTCTTCAACATTAACAGCAACCCCTTGAAGTCTTAGGTACCAGGTCAAGGAAGCTTCCTACTTATTACCATATACCACACCTCTCCCCTCCCCTCAGGTAATTATCAGGGCTCCCCTCCCCCAGCTGATCATCAGGAGTCCCCACCCCCAGCAAATCATCAGGGATCCCCTCCCCTCAGGTAATCATCAGGGCTCCCCTCCCCCAGCTGATCATCAGGAGTCCCCAAACCAGCAAATCATCAGGGATCCCCTCCCCTCAGGTAATCATCAGGGCTCCCCTCCCCCAGCTGATCATCAGGAGTCCCCAAACCAGCAAATCATCAGGGATCCCCTCCCCTCAGGTAATCATCAGGGCTCCCCTCCCGCAGCTGATCATCAGGGTTCCCCTCCCCCAGCAAATCATCAGGGTTCCCCTCCCCCAGCAAATCATCAGGGTTCCCCTCCCTCAGCTAATCATCAGGGCTCCCCTCCCTCAGCTAATCATCAGGGCTTCCCTCCCCAGTTGATCATCAGGAGTCCCCTCCCCCAGCTGATCATCAGGATTCCCCTCCCCCAGCTAATGATCAGGAGTCCCCTCCCCCAGCTAATTATCAGGATTCCCCTACCCTAACTGACCATCAGGGCTGGTCAGGTCCTAAAGAAAACTGCTGCTTGTCTGGATCTGCAGCAGATGATGGGGAACTAGCACGGGAAAAATATACTAGACCTAATCCTCTAGTAGAAAGTGAGGACTGCAGATGCTGGAGATCAGAGCTGAAAAATGTGTTGCTGGAAAAGCACAGGAGGTCAGGCAACATCAAAGGAGCAGGAGAATTGACGTTTCGGGCCTGAGGAAGGGATTATGCCCAAAACATCGATTCTCCTGCTCCCTTGATGCTGCCTGACCTGCTGCGCTAGACCAAATCCTCATCAATCTACCTGCTATGGATGCATCTGTCCTTTACAGTACTGGTAGGAGTGAACACTTCACAGTGCTTTAGGTCAAAGTTCACTTCTCACATTAAGAATATCCTCCATCATGCTAATTGGAAAAGACTTTGATTAGATCTTGTAACTCAAGTCTGGGCATCCATGATGTGCTATGGCACATCAACAGAAGTAGAATCATAATCCAACACAATCTGTAAACTTATAGCCTGACATATCCCCCACTCAACCATTACTATCAACCAGGGGAGGAGAAAGTGAGGACTGCAGATGCTGGAGATCAGAGCTGAAAATGTGTTGCTAGAAAAACGCAGCAGGTCACACAGCATCCAAGGAGCAGGAGAATCGACGTTTCGGGCATGAGCCCTTCTTCAGGAATCCTGAAGAAGGGCTTATGCCCGAAACGTCGATTCTCCTGCTCCTTGGATGCTGCCTGACCTGCTGCGCTTTTCCAGCAACACATTTTCAGCTATCAACCAGGGGATCTAAACAAAAACAGAAATTGACTGGAAAAATTCAGCAGGTCTGGCAACAACCGAGGAGAGAGGAATAGAGTTAACGTTTCAGGTCCACGAGACTCTCCTTCAGAACAAGGGTTGCCAGACCAGCTGAGTTTTCCCAGGAATTTCTGCTTTTGTTTCAGATTTCAGTTTTTTTTATTCAACCATGGGATCAGCCCTTGTTTAGTGAAGAGTGCAGTGGCTCTTTCTGGGAGCAGCACCAGGTATACCTGAAAATGAGAAAGTCTGGTGAAGATACCAAACCAGACTATGTGCATGCAATACAGCATAAGCAGCAAGTGATAGAGGTAAGCGATCCCACAACCAACGGATCTGATCCATATTCTGCCACATACAGTGAATGCTCATGGACAATTAGACAATTCACTGAAGGAGGAAGCTCCACAAGTATTCCACTCTCAGTGATGAAAGAGCCCGGCACATCAGTGCAAAAGAAAAGGCTGAAGCTTTCGCATCAACCTTCAACCAGACGTGTCATGTGGATGATCATCTTGGCTTCCTCCAGTGGCCCCCAGCATTGGCCCTGGCACGGTGGCTCAGTGGTTAGCACTGCAATCTCACAGCACCAGGGACCCAGGTTCAGTTCCAGCCTCGGGTATCCGTCTGTGTGGAGCTTAGTACATTTTCCCTGTGTCGGCATGGGTGTCCTCCGGGTGCTCCGGTTTCCTCCCTCAATCCAAAGATACCTCAAGTTAGGTGAATTGGTCATGTTAAATTGCCCATAGTGTTCAGGGATGTGTAGTTTAGGTCCATTAATTAGTAGTAAAAGTAGAGTAATAAAGTAGGGAAATGGTTCTGAGTGGGTTACTCTTCAGAAGATCTGTGTAGACTTGGGCCAATGGGCCTGTTTCCACATTGTAGGGATTCTATGATTCCAGAAACCTGTCTTCGGCCAATTCAATTCATTGTTGGAGACACTGGATACTACAAAGGTCTATGGGCCCTGTCCACATGCCAGCAATAGTAGAGCTTGCCAGCTTCCTGAGCCAAGCTCTTCCAGTACAGTTACAATGCTGGCAACCATGAGACATTGTGGAAAATTGCCCAGGTCTGTCCTGCAGGACAAATCCAGCCCAGCCAATTACTGCCCAATCAGTCTACTCTCAATCATCAGATCTGGTTCAAATTTGGACAAAAGAGCTGAATTCTAGAGAGAAGGTGAGAGTGACAACCTTTGATATTATTTGACTGAGTGTGACATCAAGAGGCCCTGGAAAAACCAGAGTGAATGGGGATCAGGGGAAACTTCACCTGTAACCTCATCAAGCTCTCTAAAATACTCCTCCTCCATACAAACATCAATCTTCTGACATTCATCTTCTGTTCATATCCTTCTTAGTTCCACCATAGCCCAAAGAGGATGAGTGTGTCCATGCCCTACAGCCTGCAATCTCATACTTGGATCCCTCAGCCTCTCCCCCACACACCCTTTCTTTGTGGATATGTCTCCTCAACCAGGTTTTTGGCCTTTCTTCCTTCACCTCTGTTCCTAAGCATGAAGCGGCTTGAGAATTTTTCATATTGCATCAATATTGCCCACCCCGGCCAAACTTCGTACACAATCCAGTGAGCTTTTGTAATAAGCCCTGAAGGAATAGACTGGAACAGCTACAAGTCTATCTAGGATCCATGCACAGTCCTTTCCAGTATGACTTAGAACGTTTACTTGCATTTGAAAGTCCATTAATATCCAATAGGTTTAGGGTCAGAAATAGACATTCCCCAAATTGGATGTACCTGTTCATAAGTGCTGATTGGAACAGAAACATTGGGTCTCAGTGGAAGTAAATCACACCCAGGAGTCAAAACCAGCTTCAAGACCTGATCCTCTGAATATCAAGCAGCAGAATATTTGAAAGGCTTTTATAGGGAGCCTCTATGTTCTCTCGGTGAAGGTGATGAACATACCCATTTTTCACTCTCCTTGTCTGCAAGTGACGAACAGCATGGCTACTGGATTCAGCAAGACATCAGACTGTCACTGATATCTCCTCCTTAATCATCTCTCTCAGCCACCGTCATATGGCACTCTGACCATTGTCTGTTTACAACCTGAGCTCTCCTCCTTAGCTTGAGGTCTTGTTCTTGACAGGCTTCCCTTCTGAATTCAATCGATGCCTTCCTGTACCATCAGCCATTAGCTACGAGTAACTACTGGCACTGAGCCACCCAACGTTTTCATCTGTTAATGGAAAGAAGCATCGCTGGCTAGGCAGGCATTTGTTGTCCAAGCCCAGTAGGCCTTAATAAGATGGTGGTGGTGAGATACTTTCTTGAAATGCTGAAGTCCATTTGGTGTGGGCAGACTCGCAAATCAGGGAAGCAATTCCAGGATTTTGACCCTGTGAGGGCACATCGTGGAGGGACAAGCCACAAAGAACCATCACCCTGTCCGAACTGGAATCCTCTCCCCTCCTCTGCCGTAACCACCCAACCCCACCATCCCCCCCACCTCCCCCCCCACCCCCAACCCCACCTCACAACCTTTATCCCAATCTCACTCACCTCACTAAACTTGGACAATTGCCTCGGACCGTACTGGTGCTATCCAAATGTAGGATTCAGTTCTCAGGAACTAGCTGCCCTGTTTCTATTTGTTGAAGTGAATTCAAAATCCACTCCAGGGCATTAAAATGTGAACATCATAATTTCCAAAAATGAAAGCAACTCGAGATATTCACTTATATTGTGCCTTTCAGACCTTCAACACATCCCAAAACACCTGATGAACAATGAAACACTTTTGACATTTAGGCAAAAGTAAGGACTGCAGGTGCTGGAGATCGGATACAAGATTAGAGTGTTGCTGGAAAAGCACAGAAGGTCAGGTAGAATCCAAGGAGCAGGAAAATCGATGTTTCGGGCAGGAGCCTTTCATCGGGAAAGGGCTCCTGCCCGAAACATCGATTTTTCTGTTCCTAGAATGTTGCCTGACCTGCTATGCTTTTCCATCACTTTTGATATTTGGTGACTAATACAATCTAGGGGACAACCAACATGGACCTAACATGGTTTCATTAACAGCAAATGTGATGAAGTTCCAGTTAATCTGTTTTGGTGGTGGTGAATGATGGTGTGATCAGGGCCAAAGTGACTCTTTGTTGTCACAGCATCTTTAAAGTCCACCTCAGCAATAGCCAGAACCTCAGATTAACATTTTGTTCACAGGACAGTGCAACAGGGTGGCCTGGTGGATCAGTGATTAGCACTGCTACCTCACAGCACCAGGACCTTCGGTTTGATTCCAGCCTTGGGCTTCTGTGTGGAGTTTGCTCATGCTCCCTGTGTCTGTTTGGGGTTCCTCCAGGTGCTTGGGTTTCCTCCCACAGTCCAAAGATGTTTTACCATCCAAAGATGTGCAGGTCAGGTGGATTGGCCATGCTAAATTGCCAATAGTGTCCAAGGATATGTAGGTCAGCCATGGGAAACACAGGGATACAGTAGGGATTTGGGTTTGGGTGGGATCCTCTTCAGAGGGTTGGTGTGGAAGCAATGGGCTGAAGGGCCTGCTTCTGCACCGTAAGGATTCTATGATTCTATAGTAAAGGAATGTCAACCTGCAATGTGTAACCAGCCTTTTTGTGGGGCTTGAACTCACAACATTCAAGTGAGAGAAACTGAAGTGCAGGCAAATGAGTTGAATTGCAATTGCATGAAGCAAATCAGGAAAATGCCTTCCAAAATAATTCTGCTGCTTCTTCTTATTCTCAGCCAAATAGCTGGTCATTTTCTTTGAATTCCAAGATGAAAATATGTTGAATGGACCATGTACCTGCGCAACAGTGAGACATCAATATTTTATGCACAATCCAATAGCAGTGCAGCATTCACCAGTGGAGCTTGACATGAATGACAGTGAGGTCACGAAATTCTGTGGATGGTTGCTTCAAAGTTATATTATTGAAAGAGACACACTGTGATACGAGTCTCAAAATATTCAGGTCATTTAATGGTCTACGGAATTTTTAAAGAAGTTCAATGAATATTGATGGAGACTTATTTCAACCATTCTCACCAGACAAGATACATATTACTGACAAGTCATCCGAAGACCCATCAGTTTCAGAGTACCTCTGACCACGGTCAATAATTACCTTAGAGTTCCTTTCCCTCCACACTGCAATTTCACCAGCAACCCCTTTTTTGGTGTGAATGGAATCTCTGTTACACTCACAGTGGGACGCATGTGAACTGACATTAGCCCTGAGGAAATTGGTCAACTCTTCAGCTCTGACAACACCCCGAGACAATTTTCCTCAGCCTTACCACTTTACCAAATTCCTCCTGTTCCTCCAAAATATCAGATCTATTGTTGACAGCTTTGCAAATGGACATCATGACACTTAACATGCGAGTTTCAATCCAAAGCTGGTGGTAAGATCCACTGTCGAGAGCTCTGATAGGACAACATACAAATTCAGGAAATCCCATGGGATCTGTGTGGGGTCTCTCTGTCATGTACCCACAAAAGCATTAGGACAGAGACCGATGCCATTTGTTCAAGGTTATACCGGTTCATTTGGCTGACTCGTGATGAGGTCAATGCTACAACCCAGGGAGTAGGATTCAGAAACATAACAGATTTGCCCCAGGGTGCAGGATGCCATTGACTTCACACACATGGCACTGATAGGGCTGTATCACAACACTGCAGAATTCATCAACAGGAAGGAGTTCCATTCTATTAATGTTCAGATGATCTATGATTGACATGAATACTTCCTGGGGATGTTTGTCCAATACCCTGTATGATGATGTTGCTCCTTTGCCAAAGTTATACTGTCCTTGGTTTATTTTCAGAGCAGTTATAAAGACACAGGTTCTGGGGTGTCTAGGTTTGAAGGGATTTGGGGCCAATTTGATTATAGCTAACAGATACTGCCTAAGGCAACAGGCTTTCAAGCTTTTTAAAAAACTTGTACAATGAAAGGGGAGTGGCCAGTTGTCCCAGTTGAGCTTTTCTCTGGTTTTGTTTGGTTTCGGTTTAGAAAGCAGTTATTGCTGGACCCAGAGAAGCAGGTCTATGCTGATCCCCCTCTCTCTCTGACATCTCTCCTGTAAGACACTGGGTTTGATTTTACTGTTTTATGCCAAGGGGTATTTATGGGCATTGATACAAGTGTGTGGAACAGCATCATTAAGTTAGGATAATCTGTTGGGTTTTCAGATAGGTCAAGTTATTCTGTATTCTGTTCTCTTTTGTTTATGTTTAATTTGGTAATCTTGTAAATAAATTCTGTTTTGTTTAAAACTAAGTGGTTGGGCTAGCTGCATCACTCCTGGAATATCCATGTCACACCTGCTTAAAACAACTAGCAAAATTACGGTCCAGCAAACTACTTTCTTGAAATGTTTTGAGGGGGCCTGGCCTGGTCCACTATACCTGACAGTTGCCAGAACTCCAACATCCTGTAATGCCTTGTGTGTTTGAGGGTCCAGGTTTCTTACAAGACTGGTTACTGATGGACAAGGGATATCTGCTGCGACCATGGCTCATTACACCTTTGCGCAAGCCCTGACTGATATGCAATGCAGATGCAATGCTACCCATGCTTTGACCAGGACCGTGGCAGAGCGGACAATAGGGCTACCGAAGATGCATTTCCATTGCTTGCACTGGTCATGTGAGGCCCTGCAATATATTCAGGACAGAGTGTGCTACATCACCCTAGTGTACTGTTTATAAAGCTCAATAAAGCAAAGAAAAGCAATAAGTGACTGCGCTGAGCATCCGAGTAGAGCCAGAGTGAGTGTGTACTAGGACGGTGAACGAAGAGCACTGAGATGTGGCATGCTCCAGTCCATGAACTGGGCGTGTGTCCCTGAGGGCACAATGTCCTGACAGCAGCATTACAATGATGGTTACTGTGCAGCCTGAAGTGCAGCATTAAAGTACAGAAGTGGACTGAGAGTTGGTCAGAGGTGTGCTATAAGGGTTCTTAGAAGCTGTCATATGTTGAAAACCAAAGTCTATGATCAGGGTATGCATGTGGCCAATGTCTATGGAGCATACCCTGTGGTACTGGTGTGCAGAGTCCAATATGGATATCCTTCAGAGCCTGCTGAAATTACTACAAACCACTCTGATTTCCATGTTGAGAATTCTTGATTTGTTTGGCACATTTGAGGGGATGTAAAGTTGAATTGTGACATTAATAAGGTACTTAACAAGCTGGTTAGCACTGAGTGAAGGACCCATGTTTAATTCCACCCGCAGGATTGGGTGCAGGGTGGGGAGGGGAGGGGAAGCAGGGGAAGGGGGAGGTGACTGTCTGTGTGGTGTTTGCATATTCTCCCCTTGTCTGCGTGTGTTTCCTCTGGGTGCTCTGGTTTCTGGTTTCCTCCCACAGTCCAGGGGTGTAGGTTAGGGTGAATTGGCCATACTAAATTGTCCGTAGCGTGCAGGGATGTGTAGGCTCGGTGGATTAGCCATGGGAAATGTGTGGTTACAGGGTTAGAGTGGGATGCTCTTCAGAGAGTCAGTGTGGACTGGATGGGCTGAACGGCTTGCTCCACACTGTAAGAATTCTATGATTCTATTATCCCCCTTTGGTGGTAATTCATCTAATGGCAAACTTGCCTCGCCAGTCGGCAAATGGATAACAGATGCAGCGAGATGCTCTTGACATCAAGATGGTCCCCTCCAGACATCTAGTCTAGTTCAGTTTCAAATCTAGCCATAGCCCACATTCCTCAGACCACTCAAACATTTTGGAATTGTTTCAAGGCTCCCCTGTACATGATGATGACCTACTGAACAATGATAAAGTGTGGGACTGAGTTAGAAAGGGTGGTAAAGTGAGATATGGCTATGGACTGATAAGATGTATAGCCTAGATTCTTAAACAGTGACTGGTAAAAGAAGGTGAAATTGTATGTGCAACAACATCTCACCTATCTGCGGTGAGAATTGAGGATTTGTGGTTGCTTTGCTATTGCATTGATGGTGAATGGCAACTGTGGGATTGCTAAGGATTGTCTGGATGCTCATCTGGTTTTCTGAGGTGCTGACAGTGCCAGGGATGCCAGTCTATTCTAGGGTATCTGAGCAATGGTGAGCTCTTCCAGTGACACTGAATGGTGGAATCAGCTGGAATTGAATTAGACAAACACTGTAGGGACACAGTAGATGGTTGATGAGGATGATTTGGAATAATAGCACAAGAAAACTCACTTCACCTTGCAGAGAGAACTTTCCGTGAAATTTGCTCAAATTGACAGTCAAAGCAACATAAGATTGAGCATCATGTTTCTTCATGCGTTCATTGCTTGTTGCCTCCGTTTTTTTACATTTATCATTAGAAGTTTGCTGCCTCTATGAATATAGTCAGAAGTCACATGACACCAGGTTATAGTCCAGCAGGTTTATTTGAAATCACAAGCTTTCAGAGCGCTGCTCCTTTGTTGGGTGAACCCATTTCGTCTGATGAAGGAGCAGCGTCGATACATCGATGACTGTATCGGCGCTGCCTTGTGCTCCCACGAGGAGGTTGAACAGTTCATCAACTTTACTAACACCTTCCATCTCGACCTCAAATTCACCTGGACTGAGTCAGACCCCTCCCTCCCCTTCCTAGACCTTTCCATTTCTATCTCAGGCGACCGACTCAACACAGACATCTACTATAAACCGACTGACTCCCACAGCTATCTGGACTACACCTCCTCCCACCCTGCCCCCTGTAAAAACTCCATCCCATATTCCCAATTCCTTCGTCTCTGCCGCATCTGCTCCCAGGAGGACCAGTTCCAACACCGCACAGCCCAGATGGCCTCCTTCTTCAAGGACCGCTGAATCCCCCCAAAAGCCCTCCACCGCATCTCCTCCACTTCCCGCTCCTCCGCCCTTGAACCCCGCCCCTCCAACCGCCACCAAGACAGAACCCCACTGGTTCTTACCCACCACCCCACAAACCTCCATATACAGCATATCATCCGCCGTCATTTCCGCCACCTCCAAACGGACCCCACCACCAGGGATATATTTCCCTCCCCTCCTCTATCAGCGTTCCGCAAAGACCACTCCCTTCGTGACTCCCTCGTCAGGTCCACACCCCCCACCAACCCAACCTCCACTCCCGGCACCTTCCCCTGCAACCGCAGGAAATGTAAAACTTGCGCCCACACCTCCTCCCTCACTTCCCTCCAAGGCCCCAAGGGATCCTTCCATATCCGCCACAAGTTCACCTGTACCTCCACACACATCATCTATTGCATCCGCTGCACCCGATGTGGCCTCCTCTACATTGGGGAGACGGGCTGCTTACTTGCGGAACGCTTCAGAGAACACCTCAGGGACGCCCGGACCAACCAACCCAACCACCCCGTGGCTCAACACTTTAACTCTCCCTCCCACTCCACCAAGGACATGCAGGTCCTTGGACTCCTCCACCGGCAAAACATAACAACACGACGGTTGGAGGAAGAACGCCTCATCTTCCGCCTGGGAACCCTCCAACCACAAGGGATGAACTCGGATTTCTCCAGTTTCCTCATTTCCCCTCCCCCCACCTTGTCTCAGTCGGTTCCCTCAACTCAGCACCACCCTCCTAACCTGCAATCTTCTTCCTAACCTCTTGGCCCCCACCCCACTCCGGCCTATCACCCTCACCTTGACCTCCTTCCACCTATCACATTTCCATTGCCCCTCCCCCAAGTCCCTCCTCCCTACCTTTTATCTTAGCCTGCCTGGCACCCTCTCCTCATTCCTAATGAAGGGCTTATGCCCGAAACGTCGAATTTCCTATTCCTTGGATGCTGCCTGACCTGCTGTGCTTTAACCAGCAACACATTTTCAACTGTGATCTCCAGCATCTGCAGACCTCACTTTTTACTATAACTGGTATCATGTGACTTCTGACTTCGCTCACCCCAGTCCAACACCAGCACCTCCAAATCATTGCTACTAAGAATATAATTGTCCCTTAGTACCACACACCACTAGCTCTCTAACACAGGTAGTTTGCTGCAGTCGTGATAACTTTCTAGATTCAGAGACAAAGGTGTCAAGCAAGCATATCAACTCCTGAAAGGTTAGGAGGGACTTACAGTACGAACTATTAACTGAGCAGACAACAGGAAACAACAACAAGTTATTCATGACCAAACTGGGCAATTGTGTGGAACAATTGTTGAATATGACTGTTCTTAACATGTATTAATCATCTTGATTGGATTATTGTAAATTGAATGTAAAATTTAACAACTGGCCAGAATCAGTGTATATTCTGCCAAAATGAATGAGTGGTTCATTTTTCAATTAATGACAGCCCTGTTTTGAAAGGTTTCCTTCTATTAGAGCATCTTATGGGGTTGCAGTGTTTAGAAAAATTAAAATAAATGATGTAGAATCAGTTATTTAGGAAGTGTAGCCAATGCTGGTGTTTTGTTAACTATTTATTAGTTGCAATGCAATGTGGGTGAAGCAAACTACTATAATTCTCTTCAACTCTGTTCCTTTTATCCAGTTATTTCACAGGCTAATCACCCAGGATCAATAAATTGTTAATTAATTATTTTGGAGTATATTAAATACTTTCTATTGATGCCTGTCCTTATATCTTTCTTTTCATTGAGCAGTTGGCTTTATTCTATTTAATTTATTATTTATTTGGGTGAGATGGAATCAAAAAGGAGTAATCACTGGATTGCTCCCTAAGCCACACACTAGACAGTACAGAAATACAGGGGCTTAGTGTAACTGAAAGCATGGTTCATAAGATAACACAAGTGATAGTGTTATAGATACTGGGACAATGTGATCAATCCTGGGGCAAGTTAGGAGCCAACAACGACAACTGGAATCTATATGATGTCTCCTCAGAAGGCTGAGGAGGTTTGGCATATCCACAAGGACTCTTTCCAATTTTGATAGATGCACCACGGAAAGCATCCTATCCAGATGCATCACAGCATGATTTGGCAACTATTGTTCCCAAGATCTCAAGAAACTACAGAGTCATGAACACAACCCAGTCCATCATGCAAATCAGCCTTCCATCCATTGACTCCATCTATACTTACTACTGACTGAGGAAAGCAATCAACATAATCAAAGAGGCCTCCCACCCCTGTTAGACTCTCCTCCAAATCTCTTCCATTGGGTAGAAGATATAAAAGTTTGAATGCACATGCAAACAGATTCAAGAACAGCTTCTTCCCTGCTGTTACCTGATACTTTTCAATTGCCTCATGTTTACAGAGAGTAGAATGTGGGATGCTGATGAGGAGCACTTTGAAATAATCAGAGGTAGAGTTTCCAAGTCAGGCAGACTGCAATTAAACCAGACTGGAATCAATATCATGGCAGAGGAGTTTGCTAGTGCTGTTGGGGAATTTTTAAACCAACACGGTAAGGGGTAGAAGCCTGATTGTAAATTCAAATAGGACAGCAGAAAATGTAAGTTAAGATATTACTACGTTAATTTGGAGAGTAAGGGAAAGGCTACAAATAAACAATAAATTAAATGTTCAATGATTGGTAGATATATACTTCAATACAAGGCGTGTAAATAAAGGCAGCTCAGTGGTTAGCACTGCTGCCTCCCAGTGCCAGGGACCCAGGTTCAATTCCCACCTTGGGTAACTGTCTGTGTGGAGTTTGCACATTCTCCCCGTGCTCCGGTTTCCTCTCACAGTCCAAAGTTGTGCAGGTCAGGTGAATTGGCCATGCTAAATTGTCTGTAGTGTTAGGTGCATTAGTCAGGGGGGAATGGGTCTGGGTGGGTTGCTCTTCGGAGGGTCGGTGTGGACTTGTTGGGCCGAAAGGCTTGTTTCCACATTGTAGGGAATCTAATAGGGAAGGTGGGCTGAGGCCCAAATGGACATCCTGAGAATTTGATATTACTGTTACTACGGAGCTTAAAGAGTGGCAGGAACAGTAACTCAATATTCCTGGCTGCAGGTTTCAAACAGAATAGAGAGGGTGATATAATTAAGGATAGAATCACACTATTGGTTAAAGAAACAAATGCAGTTTTGAGGAGAGAAGGTAAGCTGCAAGAATAATCAAATTGGCCAAATGGGTTGAACTGAGGAACAAGAAAGGGTTAATCACACTGCTCATTTAATACAACAGATTCCCATACAGTCAGGGGGAGATAAAAGAACAAATATGTAGATAAACAGCTGAAGAGTTAGAAACAGAGGGGTAGTAATAGCAGAAGATTTTAACTATTTTCAGAATAAGTCTATCTACAAGTTCACTGACAATACCACCGTTGTAGGCTGGATATCAAGCAATGATGAGACAGAATACAGGAAAGAGATAGAGTGCTTGGTGATGTGGTGCAAAGATAACAATCTCTCCCTCAACGTAAGCAAAACTGAAGAGCTGATCATCAAGTTCAGGAAGCAAGGAGATAGACATGCACCTATCTATATAGTGGGCGGCACGGTAGCACAATGGTTAGCACTGCTGCCTCACAGCGCCAGAGACCCGGGTTCAATTTCTGCCTCACAACACCGGGGACCCAGATTCAATTCCAGCCTCAAGCGACTATCTGTGTGGAGTTTGCACGTTCTCCCCGTGTCTGCGTGGGTTTCCTCTGGGTGCTCCGGTTTCCTCCCACAGTCCAAAGATGTGCGGGGCAGGTGAATTGGCCATGCTAAATTGCCCGTAGTGTTAGGTAAGGGGCAAATGTAGGGGTATGGATGGGTTGTGCTTCGGCGGGTCAGTGTGGACTTGTTGGACCAAAGGGTCTGTTTCCACACTGTAAGTAATCTAATCTATTCTATATCAATGGAGCTGAGGTGGAGATAGTCAAATACATCAAATTCCTAGGAGTGATCATCACCAACAATCTGTCCTGGTCCACCCATGTTGATGCAACAGTCAAGAAGGCACATCGATACCTCTTCTTCCTCAGGAGGCTAAGGAAATTCAGTAGGTCCATCAGAACCCTCACCAATGTTTACAGATGCAACGTAGAAAGCATTCTACTTAGATGCATCAAAGCTTGGTACATTCACAGCTCTGCCCAGACCTGTAAGAAATGATAGAAAACTGTTAACACGGTCTAAAGCATCACTCAGGCCAACCTCCCATCCATCTATACTTCTCATTGTCATGGAAAGGCAGCCAACATCATCAAAACACTCCCCACCACCACCACCACCACCACCAGCACCACCCCACCCCACCCCGCAATCTTGGTTATAATTAGATTAGATTAGATTACTTACAGTGTGGAAACAGGTCCTTCGGCCCAACAAGTCCTCACCGGCCCTCCGAAGCGCAACCCACCCACACCCCTACATTTACCCCTTCCCTAACACTAGGGACAATTTAGCATAGCCAATTCACCTGACCCGCACATCTTTGGACTGTGGGAGGAAACCGGAGCACCCAGAGGAAACCCACGCAGACATGGGGAGAACGTGCAAACTCCACACAGTCAGTCGCCTGAGGCGGGAATTGAACACGGGTCTCTGGCGCTAATCTACTCCAACAGCTTCCGTCAGGCAGAAGATACAAAACTGAAATACAAATACCAACAGATTCAAAAACAGCTTCTTCTCTATTGCTGTTAAACTTTTTAGATTAGTATGGAAAACAGGCCCTTCAACCCAACAAGTCCATACCGACCCGCCGAAGAGTAACCCGCCCAGGCCCGTTCTCCTACATTTTAGGATTCCTGAAAAAGAGCTCATGCCCGGAACATCAATTCTCCTACTCCTTGGATGCTGCCTGACCTGCTGCACTTTTCCAACAACACATTTTCAGCTCTGATCTCCAGCATCTGCAGTCCTCACTTTCTCCTACATTTTACCCCTGACTATTGTATCTAATACTACAGGCAATTTAGCATGGCCAATTCACCTGACCTGCACATCTTTGAACTGTGAGAGGAAACTGGAGCACTCAGAGGAAACCCACACAGACATGGGGAGAATATGCGAACTCCACACAGACAGTTGCCCAAGACTGGTACCGAACTCGGGTCCCTGGCGCTATGTGGCAGCAGTGCTAACCACTGAGCCACTGTTCCGCCCTAATGGGCTTCTGAATGGACCTTCTCAAATTTCAAATCTAATGTTGATCTTACTTTTTGTGCACCTCCTGTGCAGCTGTAACTTTGTATTCCGCACTCAGTTCTATCATCCTATGATCTTTGTATATTTGTTTGTTATGATGTGCTATAGTGTACGCAAAACAAAACTGTTCATAGTTATTAGGTGCATGTGATAATACTAAATCAAATCAAATCAAAATCAGTCTGAAAAGGATTGAGAGTTTAGAATGTTTAAAATTCATTCAACAGAACATTTTAGCCAGTACATGAAATCCAACAAGCTCTGCATTTAGTTTTAGGGAAGGCCAATCAGGGGAAGAGACTTATGGTTGATCTTCCCATGCTATAACTAATTGAGGTCCTTTAATTAATGCCCAATTAAAAGCCTCATCCCATTGCTGTTGGCATTAACACATTTGTCACTAGGCAAATGGTTGTGAGTGGCAGCTAAAACTGTGTGGCCAGCCACTCAGCCCTATTGGGATGTGTCTGCAATCAAAGACACCCTATTCCTCAATCAGGCACTCAGAATGTAGAAGCCATAGACAGTCAATCCTCTGACCTCGCTGCAACCTCTTTTCAAACCTCTCCCAGCTACCTTATAATCCAAGCTCACCACCACTACCCTCACCCACCACTTGGACCACCATCCCACTCACATCATTTACCTCTGGGCTAGGCACTTCTTGATCCTGGAACCCCAGTGGTCTGTCCTTCCAGCAGCAGCCATGGTCTGGCCACTAAGACCTGATACAAAGGATAAACTGATGACAGTATCTCCATTGAATGCGGTATAGGTAGCCGTTCATTGTGGAATAATTTACACATACAAAAAGCACGTATGGTAAATGATTATGGATTGATCTTGCTAGCTTGAAACAAACGTTGAACTGAAATAAAATCTCTAAAATTTACTGAGTGGATGCAAGTCTGATTGTTTTTGTAATAAAGAAATACATAAACGATGAAATCCCTAGAGACCCGAAAGGACCAGTGTCTCACAATGTCATGATTTATTTAATGGTATTTAGTTTTGAGATTTTGATTTACTTTTAAACTTTTTTTTGTTTAAAGAGGGAGAAGAGAATCTATATTAATTGTGTAGAATTGCTAACAGGCATTAACTGGAGAATCACGTATGCCCTTAAAAATAGACAGGCTGAAAGTTCAGTTCTTGGGTTACAAGGAGGTGATTGTTTGTCATCTGTAAGCTATAACTGTAAGTAAGTATGAATGGAACTGTGCAGAGCAGTTCCAATTATATTTTGCACCAGCTGACTTTCTGACTATAACAATGGTATTCTGAAATTGTAGTTGCTTTTGTCTTCCTTAATGATAAAAGTGAGGACTGTGAGGTGCTGTTAAAATGACCTTGCGTTGCAGACACAGTGCATCAGTGGCAGAGAAGATACTGCAGCAGCAGTGTCCTAAGTAATTTGTGTTTATAAACAGATTTGATGCTTTAACTGTCCATGGAAACAAAAGGATCTAGACTGGACCATCAAATACTTGAATTGCTAATTGCACCACCAAACAAGAGACAGAGATTTGCAACTCAGAAGTGTGATGGTAATGAAGGTTTTAATAACTTCAATAATAGTTTTGGTTTGATATTTTTCAGAGCAGCATGACAAGTCCTAAATTCTACCAGGTGTGAAAATAAGGATCACACTGCACAGATTGGAAAAACCTTTGCAAGGAGAGTGTCAGCAAAGTTAACATTGTCCACATGGGAGACAGTGATTTGATCCATGCAGTTGAACAGACCGATTAGCCAAAATGGCTTTGAGCTCCATTGAAATACCAGCTATGAGTCAAAAGGTTACAGGTTTGAGACCTGTGGCAGACAACCCAAGTAAACACCGCCAATAATTCCAGCTTCTGACTGACATCCCACCAGGGATCCTACAACTAATGTGAATGGAATTGTTATTTTACCACATTCCTAACATCAACTCAGTCACCCCATCCAGCCACATTGCTGTTGGAAACTGGCTCCAAACAGTTCAGTACTCAAACCTTTAGAAGTTTTAGAGAGCGGGATCCATAACTCTGTCTCTGAATGCCAAAATAACATCCACAATGGTAACCATTTCTAGTCGGAGTGGATTTATCACAAACACAATGCTTTCTCCTTTGTTTAATGCCAAATAAACATAAGTTCTGTCTGGCTACATTTAGCTTAAACATTTACATATCAACTCCTTTGGTCCAGGGATCTTTTCTGTTTGATTATAGTATAGAATCATAGATTCCCTACAGTGTGGAAACAGGCTGTTCGGCCCAACAAGTCCACACCGACCTCCCGAAGAGTAACCCACCCAGACCCACTCCTCCACTCTATTACTCGACATTACCCCCTGACTAATTCACCTAATCTACACATCCCTGAGCATTATGAGCAATTTAGCTTCACCAATTCATCTAACCGCATATCTTTGGATTGTGGGAGGACACTGGAGCACTTGGAGGAAACCCACACAGACATGGGGAGAATGTGTAAACTCCACACAGACAGTCGCTTGAGGCTGGAATCGAGTCTGGGTCCCCGGGGTTGTGAGGCAGCAGCACTAACTACTGAGCCACTGTGCTGTCCTCAGCCACTGTGCTGTCCTCAGCCACTGTGCCGTCCTCAGCCACTGTGCCGTCCTGTGCCGTCCTCAGCCACTCTGCCGTCCTCAGCCACTGTGCCGTCCTCAGCCACTGTGCTGTTCTCAGCCACTGTGCTGTCCTCAGCCACTGTGCTGTCCTCAGCCACTGTGCCGTCCTCAGCCACTGTGCTGTTCTCAGCCACTGTGCTGTCCTCAGCCACTGGGCTGTCCTCAGCCACTGTGCTGTTCTCAGCCACTGTGCTGTCCTCAGCCACTGTGCCGTCCTCAGCCACTGTGCTGTCCTCAGCCACTGTGCTGTCCTCAGCCACTGTGCTCTCCTCAGCCACTGCGCCGTCCTCAGCCACTGTGCCGTCCTCAGCCACTGTGCCACCCTCGTGGTTATGAGATGATTGAATTCGAATGATATAGAATCCCTACAGTATGGAAATAAGCCCTTTGGCCCAACAAGTCCACACTGACCCTCTGAAGAGTATCCACCCAGACCCACTTCCCTACTGTTCTACATTTACCCAGACTAATACACCTAACCTACACATCTCTGAACACTATGGACAATTTTAACATGGTCAATTCATCTAATCTGCACATCTTCGGGTTGTGGGAGGAAACCAGAGCACCTGGAAGAAGCCATACAGACCTAGGGAGAATGTGCACACTCCACACAGTCGCCCAAATCCTAAAAGTGCAATCCAAGAGAACAGCTAAATATGTTTTTTTTCATCTTTTTCAGACTAGAATAAATGATTCTATGTTGTGTCCCAGTATGCAACAAATTTTTATTTCCTTTTTGGTACACAGCTGTCACCTTTCAATTAAAACATTATTAACTAGATTAAAACAAAGGGGCCAAATGACAAGGTTTCGCTGTAAAAAATATTTTGTCTTTTACTCATCAGAATGGTTCACAAGAATATTAATGTAAAGGAAAAATATCATTTATACCATAGGAGATGAAAGTGTTGATTGGCTGCTGGAGTATAGCCATGCAGAATGCACAGTTAGATGAAGCTAAAAAGACATTCTGCTTCATACAAGTTACTAATGATGTATGAATTTAAGTGCCGGTGTGATGCTAGGGATATATCTCTATATACCAACGACTGGCAAATTGTTTCAACAGCATGTCCACTCAACTATTCACGTGCAAGGTAGTGACTACATGTAACCAGCCTCTGTTTGCAATAAGTGTGATTCCACAATTGCACACTTGCTTAGTAATAGGTAAAAACAAAGACTGCAGATGCTGGAAACCAGAGTCTAGATTAAAGTGGTGCTGGAAAAGCAGGTCAGGCAGCATCCGAGAAGCAGGAAAATTGACGTTTCAGGCAAAAGCCCTTCATCAGTGTATCTTGCTGCAGTCATATTGGGTCCTGACGAGGGCACACCTTGAGCATTGTGTGCAGTTTTGGTCTCCTAGTCTGAGGAAGGACAATCTTGCTATCGAGGGAGTCCAGTGAAGGTTCATCATACTGATTCCCGGGATGGCAGGACTGACATATGAAGAAACACTGGATCAACTGGGCTTGTACACACTGGAATTTAGAAAAAGGAGGGTGGATCTCAAAGAAACACATAAAATTCTGGTGGGACTGGACAAGCTAAATGTAGAAGGAATGCTCCCGATGTTGGGGAATTCCAGAACGTGGGGTCACAGCCTAAGAATAAGGGGTAAGGACTGAGATGAGGAAGAATTTGTGAACCTGTGGAACTTTCTAGCACAAAGAGCTATTGGGACCAGTTTTTTAGATACATTCAAGAGGAAACTGGATATGTCCCTTGTGGCCAAAGGGATCAAGTGGTGTGGGAGAACGTAGGAGTGAGATACCGGGATTGCATGATCAGCCATGATCGTATTGAGTGGTGGTGCAGGCTCGAAGGGCTGAATGGCCTACTCCTGCACTTATTCTCCATGTTAATGTGTATGAATTGAGCTGATAACAAATTTGGTTTCATCAGTCAGGCTTGCTGTGTAGCAGACTTATGCTTATCAGAAACTACAGTATATTAAAATAGACAATGGCTGTTTGGCAGACAGAAATAACATACGCACACCTTGTGCCTGTTTCAGCAGAACAAAATAGATGACTTCTATCATCTATTTCATTTCTCAGGGCAATGCCTTGACCAATCAGCTCCTAGTTTAAAACTTAAACATAACTTGGCAATGAACTGTCAGTCATTCTCTGACTGATTCATTCTTCATAGTATAGCAACCCTTCCTCTTACATTGGTAACTTTGAAATCTAAGTGGTGAGCCCAAGATGAAAGGTTTTGACAAAAATCTGTCTTTTTCAGCAATATTCAATTTCTGCATGAGTGAAACAAGGAATTTTATTACCTGGGCCCACAAAAATAACAAAGATTGACATTAAGTACACATTCAAACAGGGGTAATAAGCTTAAAAAAAGGGGTGGAGGAGGTTGTTTAACAGGAAAACAAAAGACTATTAAAGCTCTTCTATTTCTTGGGGTTGATAGATGCTCAAGCTGAGAGCATTTGTTTAATTGTTGACTTGCATTCTACAGCAGTGTAGCCGCTTTCAAATCACGTTCCAGTGAATGGTCACTGGCTCCAATTGCTTTTTCTGATTTCAGTGTTGAGAGATGTTGAGAGAGAGAGAGAGAGAGAGAGAGAGACTTCCAGTTTCTTGTTGCCCGCTGTTTATATTTATTTTTCTCTCTGTTTTATTCCTGAAAAATTGTATCTTGAAATACAAACACCTTTTGGGTTCCAGTGGGTCAGCCATCAATTGTTTTTTTTTGGAAACTGAATGAACTCCAAGCGACTTTCAGTATCACGTATAACTTCCACAGACCTGTGAATCAATCAGGAGATATAGATTTGAGTGCCAGTGCCTTCCACAACAATGTTCATTTCCTCTCAGACCGATTCTTGTTTATCGCTGGATTCATGAACTCGTCTCAAACTGGTCAGGTGATCACAGCAGTCACTTTAGATCATAGAACAGTACAGGCCCTTCAGCCCTCAATGTTATGTCAGCCTTTCATCCTACACTAAGATCAGACTAACCTATATACCCTTAATTGTATTATCTTCCACATGCCTATCCAAGAGTTGCTTAAGTGTCCGTAATGTATCTGACTCTACTTCCACTCCCAATAGTGCATTCCCATGTACCTATCACTGTCTGTGTGAAGAACCTGCTTCTGACATCTCCCTAAACCTTCCTCCAATCAACTTAAAATTATGCCCCTTCGTGATAGACATTTAGATCAGTATTAGTCCCTATTTAAAATTCACTTTAGTGCACAAAGGTGATGGAAATTGAATATTGGTTCTCCGTGTTTATGTGACTAAGGGATTAGAAATCACATCTTGAACAGCCTCAGCATTCCTTCATGTTAATTGGGGAGGATTTTGTGGCAGAATCTAACTAAATTTCACCAAAAAAAGCAAAATCTTGCTCTTATACCCAGTCACCCAAGGACAAATCCTAATAGATTTGTCTTTAATAGAAGTTTCTGTGACCTCTCCAATGTCTCCTTGATCCAGCAAACAGTTCAGTCACCAGACTGTGCCAGGTCCTGTTCTTAGGAATGAAATTCTTAATGCATTTCAGTGCATTAATGGTCTATACATAATGTAGGATAAAAGCTACTGTTCAGTCAGCTTAAGTGTTTGGTTCCCATGACGCTAAAGACCTTTTTCAATTGATCTGCTCAGCTAGGTGGTGAATTGCTACTCATATCTGAGAAATCATTCCAGGGCCTGAAGTGGCTCATTCTCCCATGGCAGCTCATTCCCCACAGGGAGCCACTGCTGGCAATATCTCTCAGGCTTGATTTCAGATAGCCTGGCATTGCCTCCAGGCTCCAACTGGTCTCAGGTCCCTTCTTATCTGGAGTTATAATTTGATTGAATGATGAGCAACTTTAAAGGGCTGAATAGCCTGATACTACGTTCTATTGCAGAAAACAGTGGAACTCCCATTCATCCCAATGGTGCTGCAAAGAAACAACACTGGTCCTGCAGCACACAAAGCTGTTATTGCAGCAGTAGGCTCAATCCTCGCATCTGAGAATGTGGGAAAAAGAGTTTAACCCTCAATCCTGTTCAGCCAGCCACAGAAACAACAGCCATGCCCTGATCCAACTCCTTCGACTTATTTCTCATATTGCTATTAGTTAACAAAAACATTTCAACCTCATCGTTAATCTTAACAACTAACTAAATATCGCCTTCCATTTACATAAAAGAGGCTTTGTTTTATTCATTTGTGAAACGTTATTTATTCCCCCTCCTGTAATTGCCCAGTTACGACAGGTAGTTAAGAATCAAACAAAGTACTGTGAGCCTGGAATCACATATAGGCCAGCCTAGTGAGAATGATAGATTTCCTTCCCAACATGATGTCAGTGAGTCAGATGGTTTTGTACAAAAATCAATATTGGTTACATGTACACCATTAGGTTAGCTTTCTCTTCATTGGATTCGGATTTCCCAATCTAACATGGTGGGATTCAAATATTCGTCTGGGATTCTAGATTACTAATCCAGTGACATTTCAACTATTCCACAGCCTCCCAGATTTTCAAACATTTCCTACCTTTGTGGATAGAAGCGTTTCTGTTCAATACAGAAAGGTTCAATATAGAATACTTAGTCTGATTCCTATTCTGTCTCCCGCTGCTCAGTCAGTCTCTGAACCAGGTCAATAATCTGCCCTAACTCTAAAGAGCTTCAACTTGAACCAACAGGTTTTTTTTCCCCGGGAGAGTTATGGGATATTTCTTTCCTTTTTCTCATTTCTCAGCTAATAACATCAGGATGTGTTTTTAAGGAGTGTTTAATGCATTTAGTTCTGTAAGTTTTGAGAACGGGCAACAAAAAGCAGGTGGTCTTCCTAAGTCCAAATGCAAAGTTAAAAATCACAGGATATCTGGTTATAGCCCAACAGGTTTATTTGGAAGCACTGGCTTTCGGAGCGCTGCTCTTTCATCATGTGGTTGTGGAAGTTAAGATCATCCTCACAGGATTTATAGCCCAAGGAGTCCAGTGTCACGGAGATGTGATACAGTAAACAATTTTAGATTAAAATTTTCATCTTTTATAATGGGATATTCTGGTTTCTGTTCTGTGATATGTAAATCCCAGAACTTCTTTTAAATTCCATTCTCGCGATAGCTCAGCTTTTAAAACAATAGGTGTGAAGTCTGTCTATGTCCCAATGCTATGTCAGACTGACAAACCCTCTGTATAGTTTTAGAGTTTTACATGGATTCATGCAGTTTTTGAGCAAAATAAAATGCAATGTAATTCTGCAAAAACCAATCACCCCATAAGCTTATATGTGTGTGCATGTAGGAGTGACAGATTGAGTGTGTACGTGAGTGTGTGCTTGTGGTGTGAGTGCACATGATAGAGTGTGTGTGTGTGTGAATATATGTATGGGCATAAGTTTGGTTAAGTGTGTGTGTAAATGTGATGGGGTATGTGTGAGAGGGTGCGTGTGTTGGTGTGAGTGTGGGGAATGTATGTGTGTGCATATGAGAGCTTATGTATGAGAGAGGGTCTACGTGAGTGTGTAAGTATGTCGGTGCGTATATGTGTGTGTGTCATGCAGTGGGGTCACCTGTAGTGTGACATGAACCCATGGTCCCACTTGAGGCCATTCCCATGGATACCATGGTATAAAAGATGAAAATTTTAATCATGATTGTTTACTATATCACAAAATATTATGTAAATGAAGAGAGACACTAGAATGCTGCAGTACAGATGCCCAAATGTATAAATCACAAAATGCATGTTCAACTTTAGGATGGAAAATGGAATGTTGCAAGGAGGATGAAGTTTATGAGATAATTAGGGAAATCTCACTAAACTGTACAGGGTATTAGTGAGCCCACATCTAGAGTAATGCAAAACATTTTAGTATCTTTACTTAGAGTTATAAACCTGCATTGAAAGTAGTTCAGGGAAGGTTGAACAGGATGATTCCTATGTGGGTGGGTTTGGCTTTGAGGGAAGAGTGGACAGGTTGGGCCTATACTCATTGGAGTTGAGAAGAATGAGAAATTATCCTACTGAAACACATAAGATCTGGAGGCTTGAGATGCAAAGAGGGGTTTTTCTTTGTGGAGAAGCTTAGGCTTCAGGGACACAAAAACAGAAAATGCTGCAGGAAAACAACAGGTCTGGCAGCACCTGTGGAGAGATAAGCAGAGTGAACAAGAACAAAGAAAATTATAGCACAGATATAGACCCTTCAGTTCTCCGAGCCTGCACCGATCCAGACCCTCGACTTAAACCTTGAGTCCAGTGACCTTCTTCAGTTTTTATTTTGTTTTGGAATTAGAGGGATCTCCCACTTAAGGCAGAGAGAAGGAAGATTTCTTCCCTGAGAGTTGTTCTTCTTTAGAATTGAGAAATTGAGGCATACTCCAGGCTAGGTCAGAAATATATTCAATCTACAAGTGATATGGAGGTGTCTGGGCAGAGGTGGTGCTGCAGGCAGGAAAAGGAAGTTAGGCCACAATCAGATCATGATTGTATTAAGTGGTGGCACAAGCTCGGTTGTCCAAATAGCCTAACTCCCCTCCTATTTCTTTTGATATTACAATACAGGAAAATAGTGTGGGATGACAATTGCTGAATGGGCATGGTATCCATCCTCGTTCTCCTCCACACCATCATAGAATCCCAACAACGCAAAAGCAGGCCATTCAGCCTATCAAGTCCACACCACCCCTCCAACGAGCATCCCTCCCAGGCCTACTACATCTCAGTAGCCCCATTTTTCCCACAGCCAGTCGACCTAACCTGCACACTTTTGGACTGCAGAAGAAAACTAGAGCACCCAAAGGAAACCCACGGAGACATAATGAGAATGTGCTAACTCCACATGGACACCCAAGAATGGAATCAAACCCAAGTGCCTGAAACTGTGAGGCAGCAGTGCTAACCACTGAGCCACGGTGCATCACCTCATTATCTTCTCTCTCTCTTCACTCCTTTTCAGTGATGAATCTGAAGAAAAGGATGAGAGAAAGAAGAATAGCTGCACACAGTAGCCTTGGGATTAAGAACGATGTGTAGGTGCCAGTGTTGGACTGGGGTGAAAAAGATCAGAAGTCATACGACACCAGATTAATTCCATTGGGTAAAAACAAGGACTGCAGTTGCTGGAAACCAGAGTCTAGATTAGAGTGGTGCTGAAAAAGCACAGCAGGTCAGGCAGCATCCAATGAGAAGGAAAATCGACATTTTGAGCAAAAACCCTTCATCAGGGACAGAGCAGCTTTATTCCTGATGAAGACTTTTGCCCAAAACATCGATTTTCCTGCTCCTTGGATGCTGCCTGACCTGCTGTGCTTTTCCAGCACCACTCTAATCTAGACTAGATTATAGTCCAACAGGTTTAATTGAAACCATAAGTTTTCAAAGCGCTATTCCTTCATCAAGTGAAGTCAGACTTCAACCTGTGGAGAGAAAAGGAGGTTAAAGGTGGTGACACCCTGCTATAGTGGTCCACTCTTGGCAGGCATTATGCGTCAGTTTTGTTTTCTAAGGAGACAGAGAGGTAGCTAGATGAGTCATGATTGAGCAAGCACATTTGAAGAGTGTTGTAAGTTGCATGATACAGGCCAAGTATTATGGACCAGACCAGACCCCCTCAAACTATTGTAAGAAGGTAGCCTACACCTTAACTTTATCTTATTTTAAAGGTAGATGTGAAGTGCATGTTCCAGAAGCAATGTGACTGATGAAACTGCTTGATGTTAGGCAAAACACCATTTATAGAAACAATGCAGTTAAAGTACAAACAAAGGAAAGACGAATTTAGAATAACTGTTGGAAAACTTAATCAAAGAATAAATACAGTACCTATTAATAATTAACTGCTCCAATATATTCATATCCCACAAACACATCCCTTGGCAAAAAAGCCAAATTCAGACACAAATTCTTACATGCAGTTCTCCAATCTAGGAGGAAAAATATCAAGAGAAAATTCAGAAAGAATAGCAGCTAGGAATCATTCACTGAAGCTTCCAACTCTTTTGAGACCCCAAAGGTTTCTGTTGTTTAAAGCTAAAAAAAATTAGGAAGCCAGGTGTGTAAGAGTTGGCCACATCCATGCTTTTTCCATCGCTCCCACTTTAACAAAAAACCTAAAGACCTCACAAGTTGTTTACTCAAATCATCTTTGGAGGCGGTTCGGCATATCTGCCTTACAATCAATCTTCAAGAAAGAAAAGGACAAAATAACCTTTTAAAGTGACAGCATCATCACAGCTCCCCACTTTAAAAAAAAATCAGAATAAAAATATGGCTTTTTTAAAAAAAACCCTTAGTCTTACTCTATTAGTACACCACAATACAAATACCTTACATTGACTCTCAGCATGCAAGTGTTCGCTACTACAATCTACTTCAGTCCATTTGCTCCCGCCACCGAATACCTCCATCTTTCTTCATCGACAACATGAAGGCAATTACAATTTCTTATCCTGCTACGTATATAACTTTTAAATTGAATGGTTGCAATAATTAGGTCAATCTAAATTGTTTGGAATTTTTGTCCTTAAATTTCTCCAAGAGGTTTAAAGGATTATAATCAGTATATACAATTGTTTCAGACACATTACTGGTGATATCAATGTTGAACTGCCAACACCAAGTTCCTTCTCAATCGTGGAATATGATGAGTATTCAATTTTCTGGAAAATTATGCAATAGGTCTTTCTATCTTCTCGCCATCTTCTTATCAGAGCACGGCACCGACACCCACATCACTCACATCAATAGTTACCTTGAATGGTTTTGAGTAATTAGATGTACTTAACACTGGAGTAATGGTTAACACAGCTTTCAGGCTGTCAAATGCCTTTTGACAGTCCACCATCCACTGAAGTTTTCTTTCAGTGAATCAGTCAGTGGAGCAACCACACTGCTAAAATTCAGTACAAACTTCCGATAAAACCCAGCAGTTCAGGCAGCATCCAAAGTGCAGCGAAATCGACGTTTCGGGCAAAAGCCCTTCATCAGGAACAAAGGCAGTGAGCCTGAAGCGTGGAGAGATAAGCTAGAGGAGGGTAGAGGTTCTTATCTCTCCACGCTTCAGGCTCACTGCCTTTATTCCTGATGAAGGGCTTTTGCCCGAAACGTCGATTTCGCTGAACTTTGGATGCTGCCTGAACTGCTGTGCTCTTCCAGCACCACTAATCCAGAATCTGGTTTCCAGCATCTGCAGTCATTGTTTTTGCCTTCGATAAAACCCACTCAATCCCAGGAATAGTAACCCTGCTGTCTTGATCGATGGTATAGGAAACTCCCCAATCACCTTTGTTTTCACATTCTGTGGGGCCATCTGTCCATGTCTGATAAGCCCAGTGACTTGGGCTTTTCAACATTTACTCTTAGCCAGGTTTATCACTAAACCGGCCTCCCAAAATCAATCAAACAATTCCAATAGATGCGGCAAATTTTCCTTCCACATGTGACTAAAACTCACCAGGTTGTCAATATACACCAGACAATTGGGTGATCCAGAAATGGCATATTTTTCATATCAAATGGCATGACTTTAAATTGGTAAAGTCCATTCGCTGTCACGAAAACTAAAATTGTCTTCGCTCTTTTGGATAAAGGTACCTGCCAGTATTCTCTGAGTAATTCCAATTTAGAAATATAAGTTGCTTGTTTCACCTTCTCAATACAGTCTTCCAAATGTGGGATAGGATATGAATCAGACTTTGTAACTACATTGACTTTGCGATAGTCTACACATAATCATTAGGTACCATCTGCTTTTGGCACCATTACTATGGGTAAGCTCCAGTCACCGTACCTCACTTCAATTATGTTATCCTGGAGCATGCGTTCAATCTCTTTTTGAACCTGTGCCAATTTTGGAGGGTTAAGTCTATAAGGATGTTCCTTAATTGGAACAGCATTTCCCATCTCAATATCATGCATAATTAGATTAGTACCTACCAGCTTATTCCCACATATCTCCCTATGCAATAGTAATAGCTACTTCAGGTCATTTAAAATTTCCACTGGAAGTTAATGCCCAATTTAAGTTGAGGAATGTCCAATTCAGAGTCCTCTGAACTTGATTCTTCACTCTGTGTTTTAATCAGTAACATATTCTCCTTTTGCTTGTCTTCCCCTCCAAAATATCTTTTGAGCATATTCACATGACATACATTGTGAGATTTCTTTTAATGATATGTCCGGCAAAATTCAATTACATAATTTTGTAATTCAGGCCAGCAAAAATGTTTTTGCATTTTGGTTTGAATTTTCCTTACTGCCAAATGACCGCCTATTGGTAATTCATGTGCTACCCTCCTTTCTATAACCCACAGGTAATATAACTTGATGAACCTCTGCCCATTTATCACCTTATTGAATATGTGATGGTCTCTATTCCCTCACCAAGATATCATTTTTAAGATAGTAACATTCTGAGATACATTCAGATTATTTTTCTGTTCCTGCCTTTTTATACAATTGCTTTGATTTTTCATCTTTCTGTTGTAATTCAGTTAATTTTTCTGAACTAAAAGTATCCACTTTTTCCTCCATTTTTCTTCTCAACCATTTGGTCAAACATGGTCTCTGATAATTGTACTTCAACTTCCTTATCTTTATTCTTTGATTTCTCCTCCTGCATCAGCATGTGGCTTTGCGACCTTGTTATCACGCAGTCAGGAAAAATCCAAGGATATACTTCCTGTAACACCTCAGTTGCCTGATTTTCCATTTTCAACCACATTAGACAGCACTCCCATGTGTGATCTGGTTTTATCATTACCATGGATAAACTGTATTCCTGGAGCTGAGAGCTCCTCCAGTAGATTAGATTAGATTAGATTTCCTACAGTATGGAAACAGGCCCTTCCACCCAACAAGTCCACACCAATCCTCTGAAGAGTAACCCACCCAGACATATTCCCATCCCCATTACTCTACATTTAACCCCAATCAGTACTCCGACCACTGCTTTTCCACTTTTCACTGGACACTCAAACCTCACTTTATATAATGGGGTAGAATTAGAATTAGAATTAGATTCCCTACAGTGTGGAAACAGGCCCTTCGGCCCAACAAGCCCACACTGACCCTCTGAAGAATAACCCACCCGGGCCTATTCCCATCCCCTATTACTCTACATTTACTCCTGACTAATGCACCTAACCTATACATTCCTGAACACTATGAACAATTTAGCATGCTCAATTCACCGGCCTGCACATCTTTGGACTGTGGGAGGAAACCAGAGCACCCGGAGGAAACCCACCCAGACATGGGGAGAATGTGCAAACTCCACACAGACAGTCGCCCAAGGCTGGAATCGAACACAGATCCCTGGCGCTGGGAGGCAACAGTGCTAACCACTGAGCCACCGTGCTGCCCTACCTCTCACTTCACCATGAATTCCACAATTTAACTCTTTTTCTGGCAATAGCTCTTCTGAATTACATATCTCATCTCTCAACATCAAAGATTGACATGCTCTTAAAATTGTAATTTCTTTATCTGTTCCTCCTGGCATATGCGAATAAACCGTAGTCTCACAAATAAAGGGTTTAAGAAGATCTTGCACCTTCTTCTCAACCAATTCTTGACCAGGGTGTACATTCCTTAGCTTCCACTGTGTTTTCCTTTACCACTTCAATATACTTCACTGGTTTATCCTGTTTTCCCACATCATCTTTCCAACTGTTTCTTCTAAACCACCAATGTTGCCACTACATGTGGCGTACTTTATTGCAGTGGAAACACCTGAACTTTTTAAAAAATTTGTCTTTCCCCTAATGGGTTTCCTTTTTAGCCTGTGGTAAGCATTATTTATTATCTTCAATGAGATCTCCTTTTCCCTTTCCATCTGAGGATTTCTCTTTTCCCCAATTTCTATTCCTCACAGATTGAAAATGATGGTGGAAGCCAAACTTTGATTTATGAACTTATTCATAACCATCAGCCATCTCAGCTGCTAATCTTGCTATTTGAACTCTCTGCTCTTCCACACTACTTCAGGAAGTGAGTTTTTGAACTCCTCCGAAATAATCATCTCTGTAAGAGTATCATATCTTTGATCTATTTTCAATACCCTTTGTCTAATCCTTTCAAACTCAACATACCTTTGACCAAGATCCCTCTTAGATTCTTGAGACGTTGTCTGTAGGCTGCTGGTACTAGCTCATTTGCACTTAAAATGGCATTCCTCACCTCCTCTTACTCCCCAGATACCTCCTCTGAAAGCAATGTGAATACCTCACTAGCTCTACCAACCAATTTTGTTTGGATCAACAAAGCACACATGGCCACTGGCCACTTCATTTGTTTAAACAAAATAAGAAAGGCTTCGACATCCTTCTTGTTGAATTTAGGCAATTCTTGGATATACTTAAACAGTTCACAACAGTCCTTTGGGTTTGCTCTCTATCACCGTCTTCATCACTACTCCCACTTTTCACCTCGACCTTTTAAGTTGACCCTGCTCTTTAATTGCCAACTTCCGAAGTTCAAATTCTCTCTCTCATTTTCCTCTGCTTCTAACCGTGATCCAAAACTGTTTAATTTCCTTTTTGCGTTCAAGCTGCTTCATTTGCAATTGTATTTTAGCCAGTTCCAAAGATTTTGATGGCATTTCCGGCAATTTTAAAAGTCGAGCTATTGCTGCAATTAATTCTCCTTTCATCCCTGACCCAAGCAACCCCAGGTCCAGCTTGTCTGACAATTTCAACAGCTTTGCCTTGTTCACATTTTGTAAAGTTCCCGAAGTCACTTCTTCCACCCCCAGAAAACCCTGAGTGACCGAAATAAACCAATCGCATTCAACACCCGAAACAAAAGATACTAACACTTACCACTCGCCACCTTTTCAATCCGACAATCCTAAACCCAACTTGGAATTATAAATTTCGATCCCAACAAGAGCTTCCAATTTGGTATGGATCAGACCAGACCCCCTCAAGATATTTTAAGAAGGTAGCCTAGACTCTAACGTTTTCTCATTTTAAAGGGAGATGTGAAATGCATGTTCCAGAAGTCATAGAGTCATAGAGCTGTACAACACGGAAACAGACCCTTCGGTCCAACTCGTCCATGCTGACCAGACATCCTAAACTAATAAAGCCCCATTTACCAGCACTTGGTCCATATTCCTCCAAACCCTTCCTACTCATATACCCATCCAGATGCCTTTTAAAGGTTCTAACAAGTACCAGCCTTTGACACTTCCTCTGATAGCTCATTCCATAAGCACACCACCCTCTGCATGAAAATGTTGCCCCTTAGGTCCCTTTTAAATCTTTCCTCTCTCACCCTAAACCTATGCCCTCTAGTTCTGTACTCCCCCACCCCAGGGAAAAAAACCTTGTCTATTTACCCTATCCATGCCCCTCATGATTTTTAACACCTCTGTATGGTCACCCCTCAGCCTATGGCACTCCAAGGAAAACAGCCCCAGCCTATTCAGCCTCTCTCTCTAACTCAAACCCTCCAAACCTGGCAACATCCTTGCAAATCTTTTCTGAACTCTTTCAAGTTTTACAACATCCTTCCTATAAAAGAGGCCAGAATTGTACACAATATTCCAATGTCCTGTACTGCTGCAACATGACCTCCCAATTCTTATACTCAATGCTCTGACCAACAAAGGAAAGCATACCAAACGCCTTCTTCACTATTCTGTCTACCTTGGACTGCACTTCCAAGAAGCTATGAAGCTGCACCCCAAGGTCTCTTTGCTCAGCAACACTCCCGAGGGCCTTACCATTAAGTGTATAAGTCCTGCCCTGATTTGTCTTTCCAAAATGCAGCATCTCACATTTGATGCAATGTGACTGGTCGAAGTACTCAATGTTAAGCAAAACACAATTTATTTAAACACTGTAGTTAAAATGCAAACAAAAGAAAGAGGAAATTAGAATAAATTAGCTATTAGAAAATATAACTGAATAATACAAACAGTACCTATTACAAATAAGTGTTCCAATATAGCAACATCCCATAAACACACCCCTTGGCAAAAAATCAAATTCAGACACAGATTCTTACATGCAGTTCTCCAGTCCAGGAGGATAAAACATGAAGGGAATGTTCAGAAAGACTAGCAGCTAGGAATCATTCATTGAAGCTTCCAATTCTTTCGAGACCCCAAACATGCTTAAAGCTAAAAAAAAGCCAGAAAGCCTGGTCTATGAGAGCTGGCCATAACCAGACTACTTCCATTGTTCCAACTTTAAAAAAAAATGCAAGGCTTCCCAAGGTGTTTACTCAATTCATCTTCAGTAGCCAGTTTGGCATCTCTGCCTTAAAACCTCTCTTTAATAAGAAACCAGAACAAAATAACCTTTCAAAGTGACAGCATCATCACACCACTAAGGAATTTAAGGGCATGTATAATGAAGAAAGTGACCTCAGGCATGTGCACATAAATACGTGCCATGAGGGTAGATGTGGAGCCTTATTGTAAGACATCAAATGAGAGGCAACTTTAACAAGGCAGAATTGTGAATGGTTCACTGTTCAATTCTTACTTTAAAAGATGAAATGAATGATGGTGCCCAGCATTCTCATGGAAGAAAAGGAGATAATAACCTGGTATCTTGAGGAGGTCAATCAATTTTCCAGCACTGGTTTGCACTCCCAGGGTCGAGAGTTGTCAGTGCCAGTCCATGCCCAGCGGTTTAGCTCTCTTGCCTTTGATTTTTTTTCTTAAGGAGGGCAAGTGGATGGGAAGCAATTCTTCTTTTGTGGCTTACTTCCAAATTCTGCTGTCCTCTCAGCTCAGATGGTGTCCTTGCCATCGTTGTATAATAATATTGCTGCAAAGTAATGAAACATCGGAACAGGAGAATCCTATTCAGCCTCTGAACTATTCAAAACTATCATGGCTCATCTGTAGGAGCAAATTACTGCAGATGTTGGAATCTGCACTGAAAAGAACAAATGCTGAAGATCACAGCGGGTCAGGCAGCATCCATGGAGAGACAGAAAGCTCATGTTTTGAGTCTTTATCAGATCTGACTTGAAGTTTGGGGTGTGAGGGGTTGACGTGCTGGAGGAGAAAGGATGTTGATAGTTCAGATTAGGTGATTGCTCCAGCATCTGCAGACCTCACTTTTTCCATGAAATATAACTAAGTCAACCCAATAAAATCAACTGAAACTCCCCCTGCAGGTTACTGTTGGGTGACCAAATTACTGCAGATGCGAGTGGTATAGGTACAATGACCGCCATATTGAAAATGTATAAGTCAATCCGAAGTCATTTATTAAACAAAGGCCTTCGGGAGAGCATAAACATCTGACCACATCGCAGCCAGACCTCCACCCTCACAGATTACAGGCAAGTATCAAGGTTTATATAGAACCACAAGATAATCATGTGACACAGATCAGTTTGAGCTCAGAAGGTGTTGTGGATTTGCTCAGTCACAAAAAGCGGAAGTTATGGCTGCCTTAGCCCTCCTGGGTAACCACAGACCGTCACCACGGAGATTTCCCTTCAATGGGCTGTGTGCACCAACTCTCACGTAATAGTTTGCAAAAGAAGGCTCAGTACCTATTTAATTTTAACCCTTCATTTTCCGTCTTCAATCCACCCCCCTCTCGTGATCGGAGGCAATAGGGGCTGTGGGTTCTAGACCCACTTACAACCAAAACCCAAGTGAGTTCCCATCACTCTGCTGGGGGTGGGGCTGTTGGACAGTAACATCAGAATAGAGACTAGCTGTTGGCAAAGTGCGAGCAGCTAAGATTCTACACATGAACTGAAAGTGCCAAAACGACACAGCCAACAGTTATAATAACAATGAGAACAATCTGAATGTAAGGGCCCAAGAACCGCCCAGTAGCCATCCTCGCCACCCAAGGGATAATAATCATTACATTGCTTCCCTTCCTGTCGGATCTTATCAGCCCCCAGGCATAAGTGATCTGCGAGGTTAATGATATTGTCGGAAGTGCCCGGAATGTAGGTACAACACTCAGGGCCAATAACAACACAGGTGTCCACCCTGTGCCTCTAGTAAATGGTCAAGGGTCAGGTGGTTCTGCAAAGCGCCTGGAGTATCATTTTTGTTTTCTCCCTATCACCACGCCCATGTTTTATGGTCAGTTTCTGTATGGGTCATATGTCAATGTTTAAACTCTGGTCTTGCGTCCTTCCAAACCACACTAATCCATTTATTAATTAGTGTATATGTCCAAGGCCCGTTCTTCAGTGCAAAAAACCATCTTTTTTACAGCATTCACCCATGTTCGTTACTTCTGAGGTAACAATCACTTTTGCACCCTTACATCAGTACTCCCAAGGCAGCCACACATTCTTGACTCCTAAACCATTTTATCAAAAGGTCTATGAGATTGTACTGACCTCTCCATGTTTAGTCCCGACGGCTCGGGTAGAGGCTTGATCACCAAGTTCTGAAAAAAAATGTGCTGCTGGAAAAGCGCAGCAGGTCAGGCAGCATCCAAGGAGCAGGAGAATCAACGTTTCGGGCATAAGCCCTTCTTCAGGAATCCTGAAGAAACGTCGATTCTCCTGCTCCGTGGATGCTGCCTGACCTGCTGCGCTTTTCCAGCAACACATTTTTCAGCTCTGATCTCCAGCATCTGCAGTCTTCACTTTCTCCTGTTCACCAAGGACAGACAAGGACACAGACATCACCAAGAGAAAGCGACCACTTTAGCAATCTCTCCTCAACTTTCTTTTCACTAAAGTGCATGGTAATTATCATCTCAATCCATTCGCAATTGTTGTTTATTCTTTCTTTAAATTTATCCATCTATCTTAAACTTATTTTATGGCTTATTCTAGACATTTGATATGTTCCCATGCAAATTTTGACCAAATTCAAAATTCTGTTTTGAGAACTCTTATAACAATAACTCTTTTCATAAGCTTAAACATTTTAGGTCGGCACAATTCTATTAATACTCGCCCACAGTGGCTAATAGGCAAAGGGCCCGGGTGAAAATGGACAAATAACACTCTGAAGCTTACTAAACGGAGTTACACAAAGGCTATACTACCCGCACCCAACAACCCGCGCTCTTGGTCCCCGCACAACACCCACCAGCTCCGAGAGGGGTCCGTCTGCAAAGGAGAGGGAGGGTGAGGATTCTCAGTCAGTGCCCATATATTTCTTCAGCTGGGTCCAGTGTTTCCAGACCCCCTGCCCTCATATTTCAATACAAGAGCACATATCCCTGCTGATGATAACCCCATATAGGGACCATTCCAACTGGGGGCAAAGCCAGTGTTACGGGGTAGAGTCTTAATCGTAACTTAGCTACCTGCCAGTGAGACCTCCGGACAATCTTCTGTTTATCCTGTTTGTCCCTGTTTTACAATCCCCCTTCAGCCGGGGTTTCCCGGGTAACGGATTTGGTGGCTGGCAAAAGGACAGCCTCCCGATTCACCCTCTCATGTTAGAGACTGGTCGTCCCGTATTCAGCATTTCTACAAGGTCATGGTTAGTATATAAAATTATATTTCCTGTCATGACTATGGGGTTCACTGAATCTTAGAGCCCATGTGGCACAGTCTAACGCGGCTGTACATTTGGACAAGCTGTTAACTCCGGGCCCCTCTGCAGTGGAGTAGTGTCCAATAGGGTCGCTGTTTGAGGATATGGATCTGGGTTATCACTGCCGACTAAAAACCCCCCCTCGTAGTTGCAATAAATATCTTTACTCGCATCTGGCAACTCCGGCCTGGGGCTGACATTAACTCTACTTTTAGTTTTGTATAGGAGCCATCGTGTTCCGGTCCCCCAATCAACTGGGTCCACCCTTATTACCAATTGTTGTATGGCCTCGACCAATTTGGCAAAGTCAGGGATAAAATTCCTGCGGTAATTAAACAAGCCCAAGACCGTTCTCACTCCACTGTCACAGGTCGTGGCATTTGTTGTATAATGGTCTTCCTGTCTGCAGGCATTTCTTTTGTGTTTTAGGAGATTGAATGTTTTCCCAATCTGAGTTTTCTTTAGATTAGATTACTTACAGTGTGGAAACAGGCCCTTCGGCCCAACAAGTCCACACCGACCCGCCAAAGCGCAACCCACCCATTCACCTCCATTTACCCCATTACCTAACACTACGGGCAATTTAGCATGGCCAATTCACCTGACCCGCACATCTTTGTGACTGTGGGAGGAAACCGGTGCAAACTCCACACAGTCAGTCGCCTGAGGCAGGAATTAAACCCAGGTCCCTAGCGCTGTGAGGCAGCAGTGCTAACCACTGTGCCACCGTGCCTTTGGATTGGCTTTTAACCCTCTGTCATGCAGGTGTTTCAGGACTAAGTATAGAGCCTCCTTGATGTCCCGGGTTTGGACTTAGAAGCCGAGGAGAATGCTATTGATATATTGGGGTAATGTACTGCCAAGGGCAGACTGATCTCTCTGAGCACATTACTCATTACACAGTGAAACGTGGCTGGATTATTATAGAATCCCTGAGGAAGCCTGGTCCAGGTGTATTGTTTATCCCCAAAGGCAAATGCAAATTTATCTTGGGAATCACAGTGGAGGGGGAATAGATCAGAATTCATTTGCAGAATTCATCCTGTACAGAAAAGATTTTATGGGACGGGGAGAACCCATTTAAGATTGTGGAATGACTAGTGACTGTAGGGTGTAATTCGGAAGTGACCCCGTTTTAGGGCCATATAATCAATTGTGAAATGGTAACTCCCGTCAGGTTGACTAACCGGCCATGTGGGGAATTAATAGTACTGGGGAGTCTCTCAGAGAACTCCCCTCTCCCCCGGTCCTTCCACAAGTTCCACAACAGCCCTTCTGGTTTCGGGTTTTACAGGGTTTTGCTGATGCGGCCTGTGTTCAGAGCCCTCCATGACGATGGAGTCGATTTTAATCAGGTTTGTATCTAAATTAGTGTCCGGCTCATATCCCCAGGACGGAGGCACAACTGGCACCAAAGGCGTAGACATTTCGTTGCTAATTGTGTCCTACAGCGGATGTACCCTGGACAATGCCCAAGTGGCTCGCGTAAGTTCCCATATTTTCCTTTCTTCCATTGGGACGGGGCCAGATTAATTCACCCTTCCCAGTTTATAGATACAGAGGCTCTCATATCCACCAGCATCTCACACCGTCTGCCCCCTACTCCAGCAGACAGGTAAATCTTACCCTCCTTATTAGCCCGTGGGGCTGTTGGATGTCAGTCGGTCGTGTTATGGGGGTGGTTGTCGGTTTGACGTGTTTTCCCCAACAAGTATCCTCAGAGGGGCCCCTTTAGCCACAGTACTGACAGACACACACTCGGACTTCAAATTGTTCTGTTTTGGGGCCCTACACTTCCTGGTAAAGTGACACATCTTGCCACAATTTCAGCAAATGTGTTTTGATTTTGTTTTTGTCCTAGCACCCACACTCTCTTGTTTAATGAACACGGGGGATTTTTCTCCCATCCCTGAGCATTCCTAATAGATCATAAAGAATCGCTCTCCATACTCGAAGGCGCCCTCCCTTTCTACTGTTCAGTATTAGTTATTTTTGCCCAGTTGGTGGGCGTTTTGCTCAATCCACCCTGACTTTCGGCCTTAAATCTGCCAAGAGGCTCCTATTGGTCCTTTATTTATACTTTCGGGACCAATGGCCATGTTGGCAGCAATTATCATCCCTCAAAATAAAATTATAATTGACATTGGTAAAAACACCACCTACATTTCAATTCACCATGGATTTCCAAAATGTCGACTTAATTCAAAATATTCCTGGAACTTGAGTTCTAGGGAACAAAAACGAATATTACACAAGACCACACGTAAGCATCAATGAACAAACGTACATTCAAAACAGACCACAACAAGTTAACACTATGTTCGGTATTCACAGTATCAAAAGCTGTGGATTCTCTCTCTCTGCAACAGCAAGAGGTGGTCTCTTTCTCTCTCTGTAACAGAAGAGGTGGTCTCTCTCTCTCTCTCTCTCTGTAACAGCAAGAGGTGTTCTCTCTCTCTCTCTGCTGAAAATGTGTTGCTGGTTAAAGCACAGCAGGTCAGGCAGGCAGCATCCAAGGAACAGGAAATTCGATGTTTCGGGCCAGAGCCCTTCATCAGGAATTCCTGATGAAGGGCTCTGGCCCGAAACGTCGAATTTCCTGTTTCTTGGATGCTGCCTGACCTGCTGTGCTTTAACCAGCAACACATTTCAGCTCTGATCTCCAGCATCTGCAGACCTCACTTTTTACTCTCTCTCTCTCTGCAACAGCAAGAGGTGGTCTCCCTCTCTCTGCAACAGCAAGAGGTGGTCCTTCTCTCTCTGCAACAGCAAGAGGTGGTCTCTCTCTCTCTCTGTAACTGCAAGAAGTGGTCTCTCTCTCTCTGTAACGGCAAGAGGTGGTCTCTCTCTCTCTCTCTGTGTAACAGCAAGAGGTGGTCTCTCTCTCTCTCTCTGTAACAGCAAGAGGTAGTATCTCTCTCTCTCTGCAATTTCCTTTTCCTTTCTAATTTACTCAAAATTTCTGCCAATTGTTTCATGCGATTGCAATTGAATGTGCCATCAGGTGGAAATGGCTTCTCAGTTCTTTATGTCCATTTCACCCATTTGTTGAGAAAGTTTTGTTTTGGAATCAGACCCTCAATGAACATACATGTACACTAAATGTGTTCCCTCTTGACTGTGTGCCTCATGAGAGACTTTGCTTCCCAATCTTTTGACAACTGTCTCTCACACAAATAGTCCTTTAATTCGAATATTACAATTTAAATTCGAATATTACAATTTACCAAGTTGACCAATTCACACAAAGAATTTACCAAAATGTCCAGTTTCTCAGAGGGGCCTTTAACCCCTATTTCTCTAAGTCGTGATTCTAAGATACTTTTCTCCTCTGACCACCTCCTTGAGGATTCTGAGGTATTGCCGATAAGGCCATTCCATTGATGCGCCAGAAGGACCCCGGTTTCCTTGATCCTACCTTTCTTTAGTCCTGAGAGCCAATTTTGCTGTTGACTAAGGGCCGAGGACAGAACCCAATCCCTCCTCTCTATTCAGTGAGTGAATGCCTGTCCATCATATACTGATTAATGGGAGACCCTGGGGGTCCCTTTTGAGCTTCCTGTCCCGGTATAATAATGATTCATTGCTAAAGTAAACATAACTGAATTGTGATCACGCTCACCAAGGTGCTCACCTACCTCCAAATCTAACACCTGGCCAGGTTCATTCCCCGGTACCAAATCCAATATGGCATCGCCCCTTGTTGGCCTGTCTACATACTGTGTCTGGAAACCCTCCTGCACACATTGGACAAAAACTGACCCATCTAAAATACTTGAACTATCATATTCCCAGTCAATATTTGGAAAGTTAAAGACCCCATAACAGCCACCCTGTCACTCTCACTCCTATCAAGGATCATCTTTACTATCCGATTCTCTACATCTCTGGAACTATTTGGAGGGCTATAGAAAACTCCCAACAGGGTAACCTCTCCTTTCCTGTTTCTAATCTCAGCCCATACTACCTCAGTAGACCCAAATCCTCAAACATCCTTTCTGCAACTGTAATACTGTCCTTGACCAACAGTGCTACACCCCCTCCCCCCTTCTTTTACCATTTTATCTGTTCTTACTGAAACATCTAAACCCCGGAATCTGCAACAACCATTCCTGTCCCTGCTCTACCTATGTCTCCAAAATGGCCATAACATCGAAGTCCCAGGTACAGACCCCTGCTGCAAGTTCACCCACCTTATTCCATTTGCTCCTGACATTGAAGTTGACACACTTCAAACCAGCTTCTTGCCTGCCAGTGCCCTCTTGTGACGTTGCAGTTTGAGCTCAGAAGGCCTTGTGGTTTTGCTTAGTAACTGGTTGCAGATAAAAAGTAGAAGTTGTGGCTGTCTCAACTCTGCTGGGTAACCACAGACCATGACCACTGAGGTCCACCTGCAACAGTCTGTTTGCAACAAATCTCACGTAATAGTTTGCAAAACAAGGCTCAGTACGAATTTAATTTGAACCCTTCATTTACCGTCTTCACAGGAATCTGTATGAAAACAAAAAATGCTGGCGATCGCAGTGAGTCAGGCAGCATCCATGGAGAGAGAGCAAGCTAACGTTCATCAGCCATGGCCGCTCCATGACCCATTGTGATCTCTAGCATTTTTTGTTTTCAGTACTGGTGGGTGACTTTTTTTTAAATCAGAAGGTCCAGTGGTCATGAGTCATTGAGGTGTACAGCACAGAAAAAAAAAGCCCATCAGCATTGGTCAATGGCCATCTGGCTATTCTAATCCCATTTTCCATCATAGCCCATAGCCTTGTATGCCTTGGCATTGCAAGAACACCACCAAATTTTTCTTATCTTTGAGAAGGGGTTCTGCCTGCACCAACCTCACAAGTAATGAGTTCCATATTCCACCATCCTCTGAGTGAAAAGAAATCCTCCAAACCTCTCTAAACCTGCTGCCACATACCTCACATCTACACCCACCCTAGTCCTCCCCCTTTTGATCCCTCCATCAAAGGGAAAAACGTCATCCTGTCTGCCCTCTCGTGCCCTTTGTAATCGTATTCATTTGGATCATTATCTCACCCTCAGTCTCCTCTGCTCCCAGGCAGCAATCCCAGTGCAGTTAGTAATATTGACATGATTTGGAGGTGCCGGTGTTGGACTGGGGTGGACAAAGTTAATAATCACACAACACCAGGTTATAGTCCAACAGGTTTAATTGGAAGCACTAGCTTTCACGGTGGCACAGTGGTTAGCACTGCTATCTCACAGCACCTGAGACCCGTGTTCAATTCCTGACTCAGGCGACTGACTGTGTGGAGTTTGCACGTTCTCCCCGTGTCTGCGTGGGTTTCCTCCGGGTGCTCCGGTTTCCTCCCACAGTCCAAAGATGTGCAGGTTAGTTGAATTGGCCATGCTAAATTGTCCGTAGTGTTAGGTAAGGGGTAAACATAGGGGTATGGGTGGGTTGCGCTTGGGCGGGTCGGTGTGGACTTGTTGGGCCGAAGGGCCTGTTTCCACACTATAAGTAATCTAATCTAATCTTTCAGAGCGTGGACACTCACCTGATGAAGGAGCAGCGCTCCTAAAGCTAGTGCTTCCAATTAAACCTATTGGACTATAACCTGGTGTTGTGTGATTTTTAACTTAGTAATAAGCGGCACAGTGGTTAGCACTGATATCTCACAGCGCCAGAGACCCGGTTCAATTCCTGCCTCAGGCAACTGTGTGGAGTTTGCACATTCCCCCTGCGTCTGCGTGGGTTTCCTCCCACAGTTCAAAAATGTACAGGTTAGGTGAATTGGCCATGCTAAATTACCTGTAGTGTTCGGTGAAGGGTTAAATGTAGGGGAATGGCTCTGGGTGGGTTGCTCTTTGGAGGGTCGGTGTGGGCTTGTCGGGCCGAAGGGCCTGTTTCCACACTGGAAGTAATCTAATAGTGAGGCAGTCTAGACCTAGGTCTCTGTTGAATTAGGCGAAAGTGAGAACTGCAGATGCTAGAGATCAGAGTCAAGCTTAGAGTGGCGCTGGAAAAGCACAGCAGGTCAGGCAGCATCCGAGGAGCAGGAAAATCAACGTTTCGGGCAAAATCCTGATGAAGCGTTGATTTTCTCTGTTGAATTAGCCCGCTCAATGATCCTTGCTGTTAGATTTCCAACAGCGGGTTTTGCAAAGCTACCCGGAATGTTGTTAACACTTACTGCTGGAAGGAGAGGTGTGTGTGTGAGGGGAAGGCAGAATTAAAATTATCGCTAATACTAGATTTTTGTCTCTGTCAAGACTCGAGGCCTTAGGGTGAACCCCAGGAGGTGAGACATATTCCAGGGCAGATCGTAAATTCAGGGGCGCGCCTGTGTGCTGGTCGCACTGTGAGGGTTTCATTCAAGGGACAGCACTCCACTGCTTGAGCTACTTTCGCCTGGAATTGGAAAACAAAATAAACAATTTATCCATTGCCAACAAATGTGATGTGGGATTGTTGCCAGATTGTATCCAGCCTGTCTGGACATTCCAATGGCGATTCGCAACCGTGCAATCGCCCAATCCCATTGCAGCACAGCAAGATCCCACAAACAGCAAGTGTAAGGAGTAACCCGTTCAAATTCTACCAGGCTGTGGGAGAAATGTTGTTCAGGGAGGGAGGGGAGCTCTCTTCCTTACCTTCTGACCCCATGCCCTCTCAGTGGTCAGTGGGCGGCACGGTGGCACAGTGGTTAGCACTGCTGCCTCACAGCGCCAGAGATCCGGGTTCAATTCCCGCCTCAGGCGACTGACTGTGTGGAGTTTGCACATTCTCCCCGTGTCTGCGTAGGTTTCCTCCGGGTGCTCCGGTTTCCTCCCACAGTCCAAAGATGTGCGGGTCAGGTGAATTGGTCATACTAAATTTCCCGTAGTGTTAGGTGAAGGGGTAAATGTAGGGGTATGGGTGGGTTGAGCTTCGGCGGGTCGGTGTGGACTTGTTGGGCCGAAGGGCCTGTTTCCACACTGTCAGTAATCTAATCTAATTCTGTCTGGTCAGGGGCTTAAGTCGTCACATCAGAGCTCAGGTTTTCAGGCGTCAAACCGAGCAACGCCTTTTTTTCAGAAATGGTAAGGGGAACAGGGTGTTGCTGTTGTTTAAGGGTTAAGGGATTCCAAATCTATTGGAGCTTTTCCCGAATTGCGATCTCTGATCCATAATGGAATACCGAGCAAAGGCAGTTCGTTGGGTTAGAGCTCACACCTAGCATGAGCTATCAGACTGGAGGGGCTGAGTGGCCTCTTTATCGAACTATGTGAATGGTGTTGGGGCATGGGACCAAGCCTCAAGCCAGACCTGAAGGGTCAGCCTGGAATTGGAGCTCAGGGTGGGAAGGGTCTGACCATGACAGAGTGTTCAGAGGAATATCTTTCAGCAGCGCGCTCTGACCCGCACTCAGACAGGAGCTGGGTCCCTTTCTCCTCGCAACTGGAAGGAACTCCGCTTGTGGTGCCGAGAGTGGATGCCCCTCCCACATGCCGGTGAGAGTGAGGTTCCTCACATTAGCCCCCTCCCCTCAGATCACCCTAACCTACCCTCTGACCATTTCTCTGGACCAACAGGCTGCTAGCGCCTGTGCCCTCCCTACCCAGAGCTGGGAGGCTGCCATCTCTCTCTCTCTCTCTCTCCCCAGCCAATGGGGTGGTGGGGGTGCTGGATCCGGCCTATCCACACCCCCGGCTGTGTCACTGGGTCCTCCCTCACCGCCCCACCCTCCCCTCCCCTACACAGCAGATTAAAAGCGAACCCAGTCTGCTCCAGCCGCTTAGACTTCTGTGTTGGTTTAGAACTGGCGAGGAGGTGGGTGGGGGGGAGAGACAGCTGATACAGAAGGGGGCACATCCCACCCCCCCTACCCCCATCACCTCAACCCTGCCCCCTTCCCCAACCCCCTTTCTCCCCAGGAACATACCGAGGCGGGTTGCACTCTCTGCAGGGAGGGATGGGCACTCTGCCATGGAATGGCACCAGCCTTTGGGCTAACGAGAGCCGGACAGATGCCCCCGGGCAGGGGCATTCGCCTTGGGCGAACCGCACCAACCAATTCGTTCAGGCCTCCTGGCAGATCGGCCTGTGGTCACTCGCCTACGGCTCGGTGGTGCTGGTGGCGGTGTTCGGGAACCTGGTGGTCATATGGGTCATCCTGGCTCACAAGCGCATGAGGACGGTCACCAACTGTTTCCTGGTCAACCTCGCCTTCTCGGACGCCTCCATGGCCGCCTTCAACACCTCGGTCAACTTCATCTACGCCCTGCACAATGACTGGTATTTCGGGGAGACTTACTGCCGCTTTCACAACTTCTTCCCCATCGCTGCAATGTTCGCCAGCATCTACTCCATGGCTGCCATCGCTGTCGACAGGTAAGCGGGCTCTCTCTTCCCCACTCGGGCTGTCAGGAGCAGGCAGGTTGGGGTACCCCAGGAGAGGGCACCCACCCATTCCCCTATGCCACCCCATCTCCTCCAGCAGCCCCAGGGTGAAGGTCGCTATGGAACTCCAGGTTCCTCGCTCTGTCCCCCTGTTCTCTTCTCTCTTTCTCTCTCCCTCTTTCTCGCTCGCCCCCCCCCCCCCTCTCTCCTCATTGACCATGGAAACAGACCCACACTATTCCCCCTCTCCGAGGACTGCAGGTCTCTTGCTCTGCCCCCCTGTTCTTCTCTCTCCCTCTCCTCACTGCTCAGGGAAACAGACCCACACTATTCCCCTCTCCGAGGACTGCAGGTCTCTTGCTCTGCCCCCCTGTTCTTCTCTCTCCCTCTCCTCACTGCTCAGGGAAACAGACCCACACTATTCCCCTCTCCGAGGACTGCAGGTCTCTTGCTCTGCCCCCCTGTTCTTCTCTCTCCCTCTCCTCACTGCTCAGGGAAACAGACCCACACTATTCCCCCTCTCCGAGGACTGCAGGTCCCTCGCTCTGCCCCCCTGTTCTTCTCTCTCCCTCTCCTCACTGCTCAGGGAAACAGACCCACACTATTCCCCTCTCCGAGGACTGCAGGTCTCTTGCTCTGCCCCCCTGTTCTTCTCTCTCCCTCTCCTCACTGCTCAGGGAAACAGACCCACACTATTCCCCCTCTCCGAGGACTGCAGGTCCCTCGCTCTGCCCCCCTGTTTTCCTTCTCTCTCCCTCTCTCTCTCCTCACTGCTCAGGGAAACAGACCCACACTATTCCCCCCTCTCCTCTAGCAGCCCCAAGGCTGAGGGTCTCTATAGGACTGCAGGTCCCTCGCTCTCCCCACCCCCTCCTTCCTCTCTCTCTCTCTCTCTCTCTCCTCTTTGATCATATAGAAGCAGCCCCACACTATTCCTTCCAAACGGTAGACGAGACAGACCCCCCGGGTGGGGGAAAAAAGTTGCATTTTCGAGAATTTCGGGAAAAAAAGTGACATTCTGTCTCTCCCCCGCCTCCACCCCCGTCACCCGAAAGTAAGAGTTGGTGGTTCAGTCCTCGCTCTCATTCAGTCAGACTGTGATTCAGCGACAGATCTGACTGTAGGGAGACCGGGACTGCAACCTCGACAGCTCATCCTGGAAAGTGAGAGAGTGTAACTCGGAAGGTCACAGTCTGGAGAAGCTGCAACACGGTTGGGAGACTTAGAAATTCTAAAATGCAGATGCTGGAATCCTGCCGGGTATACTTTTGGAAATCCTGAGACTGAGCAAACCAGGCGGTTGCGGACAGAGCCAATGGATGCGCTTTTGACAGGGATTGGAAAAGAGAGAGAATAGACAGACACTATAGGGCCGTCCTATCGTTTCTTTATCAAATCGGGGGCTCAACGGTTGCATTTTTACAAAAAAAATAAGTGGCTTCTTTCAGTTTCTGATCTGTTCGGTCAATCGTACCTGCAAATTGCTAACTGGTTCACGGCTCACATCATCATCAACGTGAGAAATAGTCCGGACCAAAGGTATTTGGCGTTAACTCTCCCTCCACAGGCCATTACCTAGTTGGGTTCTCCCTCCCTCATGCTGAGCATGACCAGCGTTCCCAGCTTCAGATTTTCAGCACATGCAGTGTTTTTTGCTTTTGTTTTGTTAGAGATGGGCCGGTTAATTCGGAATGAACTGGAGGAAAATGTAGCCGGGTTGCTCTTGGGTCGGGGGTATCTCTCTCGCTTAACCTTCATTCGGCTCATCTGAGCCCACACTGACCCTCCGAAGAGCATCCCACCTAGACCCCCCCAGTAACCTCATAGCCAACCCACCTAGCCTGTACATCCTTGAACTGTGGGAAGCAAACAAGAGCACCCAGAGGAATGTGCAAACGCCACGCAGACAGACAGTCATCTGCGGTTGGATTCGAACCCAAGTCCCTCGCGCTGTGGAGGCCACAATGCTAACCACTGAGCCACTTGCTCAGTACTTTTTAAGAACTTGCTGGATTTGCCTATTACTGGCTGATTGTACAGACAGACGACTTTGATAATAACCAGAACAAACATTTTTGGCCATGCATTGGAGCACAGAAATGTTAGGAAGCCTGTCAAACTGCCTCTGTCATTCAATGGCATCAAGGATGATCAACCTCAGTGTAACTTTCAGCACAATGTCCATATACTCCATGTTCAGCACCATCCCGATATACCTCCATGTTCACCATTATCTCCATAAACTGTACTTCCATGTTCACCACTATTTCCATATACCTCCATGTTCACCATTATCTCCATACACCTTCATGTTCACCATTATCTCCATATACTCCATGTTCACCATGATCTCCATATACCTCCATGTTCACCATTATTTCCATATATCTCCATGTTCACCATTATCTCTGTGTTCACCACTATCTTCATACACCTCCATGTTCACCATTATCTTTATATATCTCAATGTTCACCACTATCTCCATATATCTCAATGTTCACCACCATCTCCATATACCTCCATGTGTAATTAGCCTCCAGAATTAGTCTTGAACTTAATCAATGATTGAGCTTCATCCATTTGCTGGGTAGAGAATTCCACAGATTCATCATGGTCAGAGTGAAGAAATTCCTCTTCACCTCAGTCTTAAAAGGCCTATCCCTTAATTCTGAGATTGTATGCCCTGGTTCGCCAGCTAGGGAGTACTTTTTTTTAACATGACTATTAAAATCCACCTCTGAGCCCAAAAAGGAAATAAAGCCTATAAGGTGGGGGTTGCCTTTTGTGGAAGAAGGTTGGACAGGCTCAGCTTTAATCATTGGAGTTTAGAAGACTAGGATATGACTTGATGGTTGTTCCACACCCTTACCAGCCTTACCCTTCACTCTAATAGGAACATAATGCCTCTGAACTCCCAATACTTCTGAAAGCCTCCCACATGTCAGACATTTCTTTACCTGCATAAGTCTACTCCAATCAATTTTGAAAGTTCTTGAGTCATAACCATTAAAATCTACCTTACTCCAATTAAGAACTTTAGCTTTTATGGAAATTAAATCCTTTTCCATAACTATTTCAAAACTAATCGAATTATGATCACTAATTCCAAAATGTTCCCTACTAACACTTCGGTCACTTGCCCTGTCTTATTTCCCAAAAGAAGATCAAGTTTTGCTCCTTCTCTATTACGTATATCTACATATCGATGAAGAAAATTTTCTTGAACACATTTAACAAAATCCTCACCATCTAAGCCATTAACACTATGGCAGTCCCAGTCAATGTTTGGAAAATTAAAATTCCTACTATTACAATTCAATAATTCTTACATGTATCTGAAATTGCTTTAAATACTTGATCCTCAAATTCCCTCTGACCATTGGGTTGTAATCCCAATAAGGTGAACATCACTTTATTTTTCAAATTTCTACCCATATAGTTTCACTGGATGATCCCTCAGAAATATCTTCTCTAGTTGCAGTAGTAATGTTTTCCCTAATCAAAAATGTAGTACTGCTCCTCTCTTGCCTCCCTTTCTACCCGACCTATAAGATTTAAAACCCAGAACATTGAGCTGCCAGTCCCATCCCTCCTTCAGCCATGTTTCTGTAATAACTATGATATCCCAGTCCCACATTCCCATACATTCCCTGAGTTCATTAGCCTTACCTTAAGATCCCTAGCTTTGAAATAAATGCATTTTAATTCTTCAGAGTTGTCTCACTCTCTGACTTGTTCTTCTCTGCCTTTTCTGATTGAGTTGCTCTTTTCTGATTCAAAACCATCCTCATCTGTCTTTCTACTTTTACTGCTGCTTCGGAATTCCCCACCACCCCAGCTCCTGACTAGTTTAAAGGATCCCGAAATAGAACAAGCATATCTCCCCGGATACAATGAGGTCTGCAAATGCTGGAGATCAGAGTCGCGAGTGTGTTGCTGGAAAAGCACAGTAGGTCAGGCAGCATCTGAGGAGCAGGAAAATCAATGTTTCGGGCCAAAGCCCTTCATCAGGAACCAGATTCCTGATGAAGGGCTCCAGCCCGAAACATCGATTCTCCTGCTTCTCGGATGCTGCCTGACCTGCTGTGCTTTTCCAGCAACACACTCTCGAAGCATATCTCCCCATCAGGGTATTTGTTCCTTTCCAGTTCAGTTGAAAACCATCCCTTTCAAACAGATCCTTTCTGCCCCAGAAGAGATCCCAATTATCCAAAAATCAGAATCCTTGCACATTGCACCACCTTTTCAGCCATTGATTTGTCTGCCCCCTCCTTTTGTTCCTACTCTCATTAGATCATGGCACTGGGAGTAAACCAGAGATTACTACCTTTGAGGTTCTGCTTTTTAACTTTCTCCCCAATGCTCTATATTATGCTTTGCAAAGCCTGAACTCTTTCCCTAACTGTGTCATTCCTACCAATGTGTACAACATCTTTCACCTTCTCACTCTCTCGTTTAACAATATGCTTCTTAACCCTGGCACCAGGAAGGCAACATTCTATCCCAGATTTATAACAATTATTCTTTTAAATCTTGACAAACTCAGCTTAATGTAAGATTCATTCTTAGTGCCCAAGATGCAACTGCCACTTCTATTTTCCTCTGAGAGACTATTCCCTTCAACAGTATCCAAAACAGATTATCAGTTTGAGAGAGGAATACCATTCCTGACAGTCATCCATCTATCTAATTGATCCTGCCTCTGTAGTCACCTCTCTAAATTTACTAACTGTTGGAAGAATATTTGGTCTTGTGGAATGTTTAAAAGCCAGGGGTCGTCCACTTCAAACAGGGATGAGGAGAATTCTTTTCTCTCTTATGGCCATGAGTCTTCAGAACTCTCTTTTTGAAAAGATGGTGAAAGCTGAATCCTTGAATATTTTTTAATGCAGAGGTAGATAGATTCTTATGAAGGGAAAGTTTATTGAGGAGTGTGGAAATATGGAATTGAGGTTACGACCACATCAACCATAACATTATTGAATGGCAGAACAGGGTCAAGGGGCTGAATGGTCTGCTCATGCTCTTGTTTCATATGTACTCAATATAATATTTATGTTCTGTTAGTAGACTCTCACTGATGATGTTGCCAAGTATGGTGACAAAACGTCTGAAAACAAACCTTCCAGCTCAGTGAGCAAACTTAACATACTTATCATCAAACGGCGCTATAAACCTTCTCAAAGTATTGCTTTCTGTCCCTTCTCTTTCCTGTCCATAATCCAGTCATTCCCTTTTATTATTTCTGTTGTCTGCCTTACTTGTCTCCTATTCATTCCTCTGAATCATTCTTCTGGTGCTTTCTCAATCCTTCAAAGTTTGGGAGAAGATTTGTAGCTCGGGTGCTCGTTGTTGTGGTTCTGTTCGTCGAGCTGGGAATTTGTGTTGCAAACGTTTCGTCCCCTGTCTAGGTGACATCTTCAGTGCTTGGGAGCCTCCTGTGAAGCGCTTCTGTGGTGTTTCCTCCGACATTTATAGTGGCTTGTCTCTGCCGCTTCTGTTTGTCAGTTGCTGTCCGCTGCAGTGGCCGGTATATTGGGTCCACGTCGATGTGTTTGTTGATAGAGTCTAATGGCACTCATCCACAGACTCTATCAACAAACACATCGACCTGGACCCAATATACCGGCCACTGCAGCAGACAGCAACTGACAAACAGAAGCGGCAGAGACAAGCCACTATAAATGTCGGAGGAAACACCACAGAAGCGCTTCACAGGAGGCTCCCAAGCACTGAGGATGTCACCTAGAAAGGGGACGAAATATTTGCAACACAAACTCCCAGCTTCTCCATCCTTAAATTTCATTGATTAACAGGCAGAGCTGGTCCTGCTGTCAGTTAATGCCCAGTACTTTGCATGTGTTCTCAGCTTGCAGTTGCAATCAGTTATGCTGTAAAACATTTGGTGTTGAAAGATGCATGGAAATGTTTAACTAATGACACATTTGAGAACAATCCCACCAAATGTTTGCACTTACAATCGTTGCTCATGTATGTAAACACTGTGATTCAGATGCATAGCATGCCTACAGGTAAAAGCAACTCAAATTACACTCCCATTCAGGAAGAGGACATTGTGGGCATCAGTACCATTCAGCACTATTATAGAATGAGGCAGAGGGGTTACAATTAACCAGAAAATGAATTAAGCCAGTCATACAAATACTCTGGCTTCAAACACATGTCTGGGCTGGGAATTCTGCAGTGCGTAACTCACCTCCTGTCTATCCAGTGCTTGTCTGCCATCTACAAGGCATAAGCCAGGTGTGTAATGGAATACACTCCACTTAGAGTCATAGTCATAGAGTCATAGAGATGTACAGCATGGAAACAGACCCTTCAGTCCAACCCGTCCATGCCGAACAGATATCCCAACCCAATCTAGTCCCACCTGCCAGCACCCAGCCCAAATCCTTCCAAACCCTTCCTATTCATATTCCCATCCAAATGCCTCCTAAACATTGCAATTGTACCAGTCTCCACCATATCCTCTGGCAGCTCATTCCATACACGTTTGACCCTCTGTGTGAAAAAGTTGCCCCTTAGGTCTCTTTTATATCTTTCCCCTCTCACCCTAAACCAATGCCCTCTAGTTCTGGACTCCCTGACCCCAGGAAAAAGACTTTGTCTATTTACCCTATCCATGCCCCTCATAATTTTATAAACCTCTATAAGGTCACCCCTCAGCCTCCAACATTCCAGGGAAAACAGCTCCAGCCTGTTCAACCTCTCCCTGTAGCTCAGATCCTCCATTCCTGGCAACATCCTTGTAAATCTTTTCTGAACCCTTCCAAGTTTCACATCATCTTTCCGATAGGAAGGAGACCAAATTGCACGCAATATTCCAACAGTGGCCTAACCAATGTCCTGTACAGCCGCAACATGACCACCCAACTTCTGTACTCAATACTCTGACCAATAAAGGAAAGCATACCAAACACCTTCTTCACTATTCTATCTACCTGTGACTCCACTTTCAAGGAGCTATGAACCTGCACTCCAAGGTCTCTTTGTTCAGTAACACTCCCTAGGACCTTACCATTAAGTGTATAAGTACTGCTAAGATTTGCTTTCCCAAAATGCAGCACCTCGCATTTCTCTGAATTAAACTCCATCTGCCACTTCTCAGCCTATTGGCCTATCTGATCAAGATCCTGTTGTAATCTGAGGTAACCCTCTTTGCTGTCCATTACATCTCCAATTTTGGTGTCATCTGCAAACTTAATAACTGTACCTCTTGTGCTCACATCCAAATCATTTATGTAAATTACAAAAAGTAGAGGACCCAGCACCAATCCTTGTGGCACTCCACTGGTTACAAGCCTCCAGTCTGAAAAACAATCCTCCACCACCACCCTCTGCCTTCTACCTTTGAGCCAGTTCTGTATGGAAATGGCTAGTTCTCCCTGTCTTCCATGAGATCTAACCTTGCTCATCAGTCTCTCATGGGGAACCTTGTCGAATGCCTTACTGAAGTCCATATAGATCACATCTACCACTCTGCCCTCATCAATCCTCTTTGTTACTTCTTCAAAAAACTTAATCAAGTTTGTGAGAGATGATTTCCCATGCACAAAGCCATGTTGACTATCCCGAATCAGTCCTTGCCTTTCCAAATACATGTTCATCCTGTCCCTCAGTATTCCCTCTAACAACTTGCCCACCACTGACATCTGGCTCACCAGTCTATAGTTCCCTGGCTTGTCTTTACCGCCCTTCTTAAACAGTGGCACCACACTTGCCAACTCCAGTCTTCAGGCAGCTCACCTGTGATATCGATGATACAAATATCTCAGCAAGAGGCCCAGCAATCATTTCTCTAGCTTCCCACAGAGTTCTCGGGTACATCTGATCAGGCCCTGCAGATTTATCGACCTTTAACCATTTCAAGACATCCAGCACTTCCTCCTCTGTAATCTGGACATTTTGCAAGATATCACCATCTATTTCCCTACAGTCTATATCTTCCATGTCCTTTTCCACAGTAAATACTGATGCAAAATTCTCATTTTGTATCTCCCCCATTTTCTGTGGCTCCACACAAAGGCCGCCTTGCTGATCTTTGAGGGTCCTATTTTCTCCCTAGTTACCCTTTTGTCCTTAATATATTTATAAAAGCCCTTTGGATTCTCCTTAATTCTATTTGCCAACACTACCTTATGTCCCCTTTTTGCCCTCCTGATTTCCCTCTTACATATACTCCTACTTCTTCTAAGGATTCACTCGATCTATCCTGTCTATACCCGACATATGCTTCCTTCTTTTTCTTAACCAAACCCTCAATTTCTTTAGTTATCCAACATTCCCTATACCTACCAGTGTTTCCTTTCACCCTGACAGGAATATACTTTCTCTGGATTCTTGTTATCTCATTTCTGAAGGCTTCCCATTTTCCAGCCATCCCATTATCTGTGAACATCTGCCTCCAATCAGTTTTTGAAATTTCCTGCCTAATACCGTCAAAATTGGCCTTTCTCCAATTTAGAACTTAAACTTTTAGATCTGGTCTATCCTTTTCCATCACTATTTTAAAACTAATAGACTTATGGTTGCTGGCCCCAAAGTGCTCCCCCACTGACACCTCAGTCACCTGCCCTGCTTTATTTCCCAAGAGTAGGTCAAGTTTTGCACCTTCTCTAGTCGGTACATTCACATGCTGAATCAGAAAATTGTCTTGTACACACTGAACAAATTCCTCTCCATCTAAACATTTAACACTATGGCAGTACCAGTCGATATTTGGAAAGTTAAAATCCCCTACCATAACCACCCTATTATTTGTACAGATAGCTGAGATCTCCTCACAAGTTTGTTTCTCAATTTCCCTCTGACTATTAGAGGGTCTATAATACAATCCCAATAAGGTGATCATCCCTTTCTTATTTCACAGTTCCACCCAAATAATTTCCCTGGAAGTATTTCTGGGAATATCCTCCCTCAGCACAGCTGTAATGCTATCCCTTATCAAAAATGCCACTCCCTCTCCTTTCTTGCCTCCCTTTCTATCCTTCCTGATGCATTTGTATCCTGGAACATTAAGCTGCCAGTCCTGCCCATCCCTGAGCCATGTTTCTACAATTGCTATGATATCCCAGTCCCATGTCCCTAACCATGCCCTGAATTCATCTGCTTTCCCTGTTAGGCCCCTTGCATTGAAATAAATGCAGTTTAATTTATTAGTCCTACCTTGTCTCTGCCTGCCCTGACGGTTTGACTCGCTTCTGTGCTCAACTGTACCAGTCTCAGATTGATCTCTTTCCTCACTATCTCAGTGGGTGTCACCCCCTCCCCCCCACCTTACTAGTTTAAATCCTCCCGAGCAGTTCTAGCAAATTTCCCTGCCAGTATATTAGTCCCCTTCCAATTTTGGTGCAATCCGTCCTTTTTGTACAGGTCACTTCTACCCTAAAAGAGATTCCAATGATCCAAAAATGTGAATCCTTCTCCCATACACCAGCTCCTCAGCCATGCATTTATCTGCTCTATCCTCCTATTCCTGCCCTCATTAGCTCATAGCATTGGGAGTAATCCAGATATTACTACCCTTGAGAACCTCCTTTTTAAATTTCTGCCGAACTCTCTGTAATCTCCCTTCAGAATTTCAACCTTTTCCCTTCCTATGTTGTTAGTTCCAATGTGAACAATGACCTCTTACTGGCCCCTCTCCCCCATGAGAACATTCTGCACCCTCCCTGAGACATCCTTGATCCTGGCACCAGGGAAACAGCACACCATTCTGCTTTTTTGCTGCTAGCCACAGAAACGTCTGTCTGTACGTCGGATTACAGAATCCCCTAACACAATTGATCTCTTGGAACCTGATGTACCCCTCGTTGCATTAGAGCCAGTCTCAATACCAGAAACTTGGCTCTTCGTGCTGTGTTCCCTGAGAATCCATCACCCCCTGCATTTTCCAAAACAGCATACCTGTTTGAAATGGGTATATCCACAAAAGACTCCTGCACTAGCTGCCACCTCTCTTACCTTTCCTGGAGTTAACCCATCTATGTGACTGTATCTGAGACTTTCCCCCCTTCCTATAACTGCCATCCATCACATACTGTTGCTGTAGCAAATTCCTCATCACTTCTAACTGTGTCTCCGACCGACCCATTCGATCTGATAAGATTCGTATCCAATAGCATTTATGGCAGATATAATCTGCAGGGAATCCTTAAACTCTCTTTAAAATCCCACATCTGACAAGAAGTACATATCACTGTACTAAAGGCCATTTTTGCTCCTTCACAATTTACAGACCCAGAAAATAACACCATCTTATTTCTCTACAAAACACTGCCCCAGGTTAAATTAATAGTTATGGCTTATATTTTAAGTTTAATCAAAAACAAAGAATCAAGAAAGAACGCACTCTACTCACTACTGCAGCCTTTCTATTGGACAGATTTAAAACAACAATTATCTTATCTGATTCTGTGCTGTGTACTTCACCCAAACAGGTTCCTCCAAGATTAGTTGTGAAATTCACTGTTTGTTAATTTTCCCAGATGCACTCCAATGTCCAGCAACACATAAAAGGCAGTAACTGTACAAGTTCTCTCGTTCTCTCCTGCACTGTCCTCACCATGTGCTTCCTTTGTCGTCTTCTCCCTTTTAAAACTGCTGTTGTTTTGACTTTTTTTTCCCAAAATCCCAAAACAGTGCAACAGCATATAAAACAGTAATTGCTGCTCCTGGAATTTGAGGAAATCACCTCCAGCACCTAAAATACTTCAAAAAAGGAGCAGCTGTTACAGCCAGAAATTTTTCCTGTCCTCCATCTTGGATTACCTCACTTGCCTTGATAAATACAACTCCAACAAAATTTAAGAAGCTCAACACCATCCAGGGCTGAAAATGTGTTGCTGGAAAAGCACAGCAGGTCAGGCAGCATCCAAAGAGCAGGAGAATCGATGTTTCGGGCATGAGCCCTTCTTCAATACCATCCAGACAAATCAAACTCATTTCATTGGTGCTCCATCCACTACTTTCAACATTGACTCTCTTCACCACCAACACAAAGTGGCAGCATCTACAAGATGCATTGCAGCAATTCACCTAGGTTCCTATAACAGTAATCCCCAAACCTGAAATCTCCCACCTAGAAGGACAAAGGTAGCAGGTGTATGGGAAAACCACCCCTTCAAAATGTTCTCCTCCACACCACACATCATCCTGACTTGAAACTATATCACCATTCAGTCACTGATCCTGGGCCAAGATCCTGGAACTTCCTACTTATTGGTACTATGGGTAATCCATGTACAATAATAAAAGCCTTGGAGTTGATGCTGATTTCTATGTGTGAAAGTGAATTCAGTTTTTGCAAATGATGGCCAATTCCAACATTAGCTTTTCCCCTATATCAAAAACCCCAATCCCTGGCTATGCCCAAGTCGACATGGGTAAGCAAGTTGAGTCTTTCTGACTTGAATTGGAGATCTCTAAGTGTGTTACTACATTTTCATTCCTCTCAGAGAACCATTAGACTGAAACACCACTGAAGAGTCAGCAATGCAATTAGAATAAAATCAAGGAATTAAACTGGATTTGAATTGAAAAAGACACTGAAATCCATTCAGGGCAAACCAGATATATTGTCACGTAGAACTGGAAAATATCCTACTTCTTAAGAATTTTAGATAAATGAATAGTTACTGGATAAATGTGCACATGGAAAATTCATATGTCCACTGTCTTAATGACAAATCCAAATTCCACAACTTACCACTGAACAGACCTTTACTGGTGCTCAATGATTAACTGAAACTAAATAATATTACAATGCCCCCATCTCTAGCATTCAACTGTAAGAATAGAATCGAAGGATAATATTAACTTTGGGTCCAGATCAAACAAATCAAAATGAGAACTGGTTGTATCAATCTGGATTGTATTCACTTAAAATTTAAATATTGAGGAGTGATTTAATTGAGATGTTTAAAAGATTATGCTAATCCATTAGGGAAGATGCAGATAAATGATTTTCTCAGGGCAGGGTGGGAGTCTGAATAAAGGAGGCACGATTTTAAACAGATAATTACTGTAGGATATTCAGGAGTGATATCAAGCAACACCCAAGGAAAGGGGAAATCACTTCCCCATAAAGGTCGTGAAAGCTGGGACAGGATTGGGATTGGGTCATGGATCAGGGATGTGGTACAAAGATGGAGAAAAGGATTGGAAATCCACCTGGACATGACTGAACATCACAGCTCACATAAGAGGCTAACTGACGTTCTCCTGTACATATGCTCCTATGACATTATATCACTGTTAGATTCATAGTTCTTGTAAGATGGATAAGGTACTTCATTCAATACAAATTGGGATTGTAAGTGTATCTCTCAACCCCATCCTTAATTGTTACAACTGAGGTTGGAGTACGGCATCTGTAACTCTCGATGATCTTGGTCACTTCCCCACGGCCAGATTCCTCTTTAATTTTGAGCTGCAGTTCAAGCCATAGTTTTGCCATGTGTTGGTCAGGGCCCCTTTCCCTGGTGGATGTGGTGTACTCCAATAAAATGCACAGGCGTATCCTGCAACATCCAGCATTCAGCCCAAAGGTGTCCCATTTTGTTGGAATAGAAGCAGCCAGGTCTCCATGTGTCACTGCAATCCTCAGCATCTTCCTTCTGCCCTGAATGGTGGGTCTCCTTTCATGCTTGGCTGTTTGCCTTCATTTTTTTCTCTTCCCACTTTCTATCCTTCTCAGATTGGGGGGGGGGGCTTCCTTTCAGATAAGAGCTTCCAGATGGATTCATAATCATTGGGTGGCATGGTGATTCAGTGGTTAGCACTGCTGCCTCACAGCACCAGGATCCCAACCTTGGGCGACTGTCTGTGTGGAGACTGCACATTCTCCCCGTGTCTGCGTGGGTTTCCTCCGGGTGCTCTGGTTTCCTCCCACAGTCCAAAAATGTGCAGGTCAGGTGAATTGGCCATGCTAAATTGCCCATAGCGTTAGGTGCACTAGTCAGAGGGAAATGGGTCTGGGTGGGTTACTCTTCAGAGGGTCGGTGTGGACTGGTTGGGCCAAAGGGCCTGTTTCCACACTGGAGGGAATCTAATCATCAAGCACCTTAGCTCCTAGTCTTTATGTTGAAACCTTTTGGTCTTCCGTATGTGTCTTATTGATGTGGAAAGAATTTTAATTCCAAAAGGAGAATCACAACCTTGAGCTTCTCGTATGTGGCGTGTACTTTAATTGTCATATTCAGTTGCTTTATCCTCTCAAACTCAATGCAGCTCTGCGCAGGCTGCTTCTAGATGTTTTCAGAGTTCTGAATGTAAGTCTCAAGGAGCAATTTGGGCACTGACGATAGCCTTTTTGGCCATCTCCCAGTCTGCAAACTCAGAATGCAGGAAGACAGATTGCAGATCTTCAGAAAGCATGGCATTAATTTCATGAGCTTTGCCAGTCAGCATGTTCTGCATAAGCAGCATCCAGCTTTCCATGGGCCTCTTCATTTGTTTGGCTATTCTTCCAAACAAAACAAAAAAATGCCTTTACTTTCGGATGGCTTGGACACTTTTAAACAGCTCCACACTTAGCCCTGAACTGGAGGCATATATTTCCCCTTCTGAATTTCCTCTGAACTCAAGGGCATTCACCTTTCTCAGTTCCAGACTTTCCACATTTGAAATTTTTCACTCCCTCTCTCTTTTGCATCTTTTTTTTCTTTTTAACTTCCCTTTCTCACTCACAATCTATCTCCTTTTCCAATCTCTCTTATTTTTCTCTTTGAAATGCTTTTCTGTTTTCTTTTCACCTCTCTTCCTCTTTTTGAAATTCTAGTTTTAGCCTCTTCTGTTCTAACTGAATCTTTGTCACTCATCTACTTCAAGTTTTATACTTCCTCTTGCTCTTTTACAACATCCTGATTGTTGGATTCTAGGTTTCGAATTCCTTGTCTTGTAGCTTTTGATCTCCACTATTTTCAATTGCCCAGCCATAGTTTTTAGTTTGTCAGTGAGCAATGCCTTTTACGCATTAAAGTTTACTCTGCTGTACATTTTCTTTAAAAGTTGAAATTTTAGTTTGTGTGACTTTTTAAACTCTAAACAAGAAACTTTTACTGGCATTTTGTTTTTAATAAATGCCCTGCTTCTGATTATGTGTTCTTGTCTATATGTTTAATATTGGACAAGCCCCGAATATATGTTATGAACAAGGCTGGAGAGTCCCACACCTCCCTTGTCACAGCAAAGTTTAAATGTAACCATAGTGGTGATGTGACCAATTAACAACAGATAGTTGTTTAGTACCAGAAGCAAACTTACATAAAATTGCTAAGATTCTTGATGAAGAGTTTGGATTATTCAAACAAAAACAGAAATGACTGGAGAAACTCAGCAGGTGTGACAGCATCTGTGGACCAAAAGCAGAATTAACACTTCGAGTCCAGTTTGAAGAAGTTTCTTCAATTTCTGTTGTAATATCAGATTTCCAGCCTCTGCAAGTCCTTTGTTTATTTTGGATTATTTAAGTATGTACATACATACCTTTTTAGAAATATAACTAATTCACATACACACAAGGATGAGGAAAACAAAGCATTGAACATTTTGCATAGTGTTAACTTTTTAAAGTACTTTGGTCAAGTAACAGGTAAATTGATTGTTAAGAAAAGAGAATGAGACATGGATTGCCCCAAACAATCTGACTCTGAAGCTATCCTGCACACACAACTTTGCAGTGGGTCTCTTCCTGGGTAAGCTGCACTTGAGTGAATTCTCTTTGCTTGGCGGGACAATTTCAAAGAAAATCCTCTTCATAAACTCTCCTGAGTGGTAAAGACGACTTTCTGTGGTTTTTCAGTCCACATACACTTTGCTGAAAGAGATTACACAGAGAAAAAAAAATGAGGGAGCAATGGACTGTTGCTCTTTAGGTAGAGTAAAGTCTCTCTTACTGTGTTCAAGAATATTCCACTCACAAATTGAGCCTCGTGAACGCTTTCTCCAGACTATATGACTCCAACTGAGCTCCCTGCTTCTTGCAAGGTGCAAGATTGTTGCTGTTGTACCCAATGTCTTTTTATTAGCAAAGTGTCCTTTGTTTAAACATTCAAGACATTCTATACGGTCCACACAATCTTTCAAACAGCAATATTTGGATCACATCTCTTTATAGCAGCAAAGGCAAACCAACTTGCACAATATAGTGACACTTTTCAAATTCACTTTGTACAACATACTGGAGTGAATGATACTCAGCAATCTTAAGAGTCATCTTTTGTCTTTGTTGCACAGTGGTATGTTTTTTTCTGAGTGTAGGAGATGGAAAAAATCCAGATATTCTGAACCTAATAGGAAATCTTTCCAGATGAGTCTCACTTTTGGGAGTACAAAGATCCTGGATGACCACAAAAAAATTTACATTATAACCAGTAACATTTTCCTTAAAGTGGACAAAGTCTAAGATTTAATGGAGTTTCTAAGAAAATAAAGCCACAACATTCCATGCTTTTGAAGAGATAACAATGAACTTCCTCCAAACTAAAGGAGTTGCCATGGGCACTCGCATGGGCCCCAGCTATGCCTGTCTCGTCGTAGGATATGTGGAACAGTCCATCTTCCGCAACTACACTGGCACCATCCCCCACCTTTTCCTCCGCTACATCGATGACTGTATCGGCGCTGCCTCGTGCTCCCATGAGGAGGTTGAAACAGTTCATCAACTTTACCAACACCTTCCATCCCGACCTCAAATTCACCTGGACTGTCTCAGACTCCTCCCTCCCCTTCCTAGACCTTTCCATTTCTATCTCGAGCAACCGACTCAACACAGACATCTACTATAAACCGACTGACTCCCACAGCTACCTGGACTACACCTCCTCCCACCCTGCCCCCTGTAAAAACGCAATCCCATATTCCCAATTCCTTCGTCTCCACCGCATCTGCTCCCAGGAGGACCAGTTCCAATACCGTACAGCCCAGATGGCCTCCTTCTTCAAGGACCGCAGATTCCCCCCAGACGTGATCGATGATGCCCTCCACCGCATCTCCTCCACTTCCCGCTCCTCCGCCCTTGAGCCCCGCCCCTCCAACCGCCACCAAGACAGAACCTCACTGGTTCTCACCTACCACCCCACCAACCTCAGTATACAGCGTATCATCCGCCGTCATTTCCGCCACCTCCAAACTGACCCCACCACCAAGGATATATTTCCCTCCCCTCCCCTATCAGTGTTCCACAAAGACCACTCCCTTCGTGACTCCCTCGTCAGGTCCACACCCCCCACCAACCCAACCTCCACTCCCGGCACCTTCCCCTGCAACCGCAGGAAATGTAAAACTTGCGCCCACACCTCCTCCATTACTTCTCTCCAAGGCCCCAAGGGATCCTTCCATATCCGCCACAAATTCACCTGCACCTCCACACACATCATCTACTGCATCCGCTGCACCCGATGTGGCCTCCTCTATATTGGGGAGACGGGCCGCCTACTTGCGGAACGCTTCAGGGAACAACTCTAGGACGCCCGGACCAACCAACCCAACCACCCCGTGGCTCAACACTTTAACTCTCCCTCCCACTCCACTGAGGACATGCAGGTCCTTGGACTCCTCCATCGGCAGAACGTAACAATACGACGATTGGAGGAAGAGCGCCTCATCTTCCGCCTGGGAACCCTCCAACCACAAGGGATGAACTCAGACTTCTCCAGTTTTCTCATTTCCCCTCCCCCCACCTTGTCTCAGTCGATTCCCTCAAACTCAGCACCGCCCTCCTAACCTGCAATCTTCTTCCTGACCTCTCCGCCCCCACCCCACTCCAGCCTATCACCCTCACCTTGACCTCCTTCCACCTATCACATCTCCATCGCCCCTCCCCCAAGTCCCTCCTCCCTACCTTTTATCTTAGCCTGCCTGGCACACTCTCCTCATTCCTGATGAAGGGCTCTGGCCCGAAACGTCGAATTTCCTGTTCCTTGGATGCTGCCTGACCTGCTGCGCTTTAACCAGCAACACATTTTCAGCAATGAACTTTAATATCCAACGTTAGAATGGTGATATAATCTACAATCGAAACACAACTTATATTCTAACAGCAGTATTCATTAATGCTAAACATTGGTAATAGATTGTGATTGAACAGTCCATAGCACACATCAGACAACAAATGTGATAAAGATGATCCAATCGATTTTGCAGCAGTTTCCTCCAAACTTTAGCAACACAGAAACAGAAGTAGTCTGTTCACCTTGTCAAGCCTCCCCTGCAGTATGACACAGTGACTGTGATAGCACTGCTACCTCACAGCGCCAGGGACCTAGGTTTGTTTCCAGCCTCAGGCAACTGTCTGTGTGGAGTTTGCACATTCTCCCCGTGTCTGCATAGGTTTCCTCCCACAATCTAAACATATGCAGTTTAGCTGAATTGGCTATGATAAATTGCCTCTAGCTTTTAGGGATGTTAGGTGCATTAGTCAGGGGAAGTGTCAAACAATAGTATAGGCAGAATGGGTCTGGGTGGGTTACTCTTTGGAGGTTTGGTGTGGACTTGTTGGGCTGAAGGGCCTGTTTCCACACTGCAAGAATTCTTCTTCTTCTGCCAATCACTACAATCACAGGTAATCGAATGCCTTTTACTTCAGTGCTTTTACTCACCACATTTCCATAACCATGTACGCCGTTGTCAATCAGAAATGTATTAGCCTCTATCATAAAAACAGTCAAAGACTAAGCTTCCACTGCCCTCTGGAGTAAAGCATTCTACTTTCCTGTCTGTTAGCTAATCATTAATCCATGCCAGAAGATTATCTCCCAGCCAATAATCTTTTATTTTTATAATCAGCTTCCTGTGGGGAACATTATTAAAAGCCTTCTCAAAATCCAAGTATACCATGTCCATCAGCTCTCTTATCAATTTTCTTAGCAACAGCTTCAAAAAAACTCCAACACATTCAGCAAATACAATTTTCTATTCACAAATCCGTGCTGCCCATGCCCAATCAGGTCATTATTATCAGATTCAGGAATAGCTTCTTCCCTGCCGTTATCAAACGTTTTGAACAGAGCTCTCAAATGTTAATTCTGACCTCTCTCGCTCTCTCCACCTTCCCTGCAGCTGTAACACAGTGTTCTGTACTCTGTTCTGCTACCTTGATGCATGGTATGGGAGCGTTTGTATGGTACGATCCGCCCAAGTAGCATACAAAACAACACTTTTCACTAAATCTCAAAACATGTGACAACAATCAATCAATCAATCATTATTAACCAGGTTTCTGTTTTTCCATTCTTTATAATAATATGTTTTGAGATACAGTGAAAAGTGTTGTTTTGTATGCCACTTGGGCAGATCGTACCATACAAACACTCCCATACCATGCATTTTTTCTACTATAGATGTAAGGCTAAGTGGTCTATAGTTCCCATTGTCTCTACGTCTCCTTTCTTAAAGAGTGTGCTGACATTTGCTATATTTCAATCCACAGGAATCATTCCAGAATCTGATGACATGGTAAATCATCAAATCTCATTATAACTTCACAAATGATCACAGTTCTTTACTCCTGAGCTTGGAACTCTCTCTCAGGTGCCATGCTGAGTTGTCATGGACTACCTCAATAACCGATCACTCACCATCCTTTTTTTTGCCTCTATGCTCGTCTTCACTTCCAAAATCTGGTATTTATTCACAGACATAACTCCAGCTTCTCACCAACAGCTAGCTTTACTGTTAAATTTAAAATATTCGTGAGGTTTTTCCGTAAGCTTTAATCTTGCTCAGTTACTTCATCTGTTTGTGGCCTTTTCACCGCCCCCTCCATTATCTGCTGTATTGGAGTATTCTTGCAACTCCTAGGACTTTTCTAGAGCCTTGACTCTAACACCAGCTGCGTATTAACTCCTAGAACTTCTCCCTGAATTCTAACACACTAAAGCCACGTAGTTCAGTTGCTTTCCCAACAATACAACTTGAAGTCGCACTAGCTAATATGGAGGCGAAAGTGAGGACTGCAGATGCTGGAGATCAGAGTCAAGAGTGTGGTGCTGGAAAAGCACAGCAGGTCAGGCAGCATCCGAGGAGCAGGAGAATTGGCATTTCATGCAAAAGCTGGTGAAGTGGTTTTACCCAAAACGTCGATTCTCCTGAACCTCGGATGCTACCTGACCTGCTGTGCTTTTCCAGCACCACACTCTCAACTTGAGCTAACATGGAGGCAGAAGTGGGTGCTGCAAATGCTGGAGATCAGAGTCAAGATTAGAATGGTGCTGGAAAAGCACAGCAGGTCAGGCAGCATCCGAGGAGCAGGAAAATCGACATTTCGGGCATTGAGGCTGGGAGTCTTAGGAGTGGATAGATAAATGGGAGGGGAGGAGGGGGTAGGAAGAAGGTAGCTGAGAGTACAATAAGTGGATGGAAGTGGGGGTAAAGGTCAGAGGGGAGGGTGGAGTGGATGGGTGGGAAGGAAGATTGACAGGTGGGAAAGGTCAGGAGGACGGTGCTGAGCTGGAAAGTTGGAACTGGGGTCAGGTGTCCAAGATCCACAAGCCTGACTACCCCGGCTGACCCATCGTCGCAGCCTGCTCCTGCCCCACTGAGTTCATTTCCATCTACCTTGATACTGTCCTATCCCCCCACTCTAATCTAGCTAACATGGAACCTATTTTACTCTCACTCCCTTTCACACGTACCCATTGACCTTCAGACGTGCTGCCTGTCAACACTGGAGATTTAGGGCCTTGAACTGTCCTGATTCGAATGACCATCTCCGTTTATTGGCAGAAATGCATACAGTAATTTGGAACAGTCAAATATAACAGCCCCTTGAGACTGGTCTGAATGTTACATTCTCACAGAATGTGGGCTTCTGCAGCACAAAGAATATAAATAGAGGGCTTCATCATAAGGCAGAACGCGATAATGTAATGTGCTTTGCCAGCAATGACCACTTTTTTTGCTGGGCTGCAGGCAGTGGCCAGAGCTTGTGATGATGGGGTGGCAGTTGACAAAGACAATTTCACTGGGATTGTTGAAATGAGATTCAAATTGGTAAAACATGACAGAATGGCATCACAAGAAATAATGGAAGCACACATCATTTGTAAGATTTTTAGAGAAATAAATACACACTTACATAATTTTTCACTAATGCATATGACAATATACAGCTCCTGGCTATGGTAAGTCTGCATTATTCATCTGTGACTGTTGTATTAATATCAAATGTGCCACCTATGCCATCTATGAGGCCCTACAGAGTAGGAGTTCCAAGCCTAGAGGAAATATTTGTTGAAACAGTGCAGTTGCTTTCACAAACATCCCCTGAAAACTGTGAGAACTGTAAAAAGAAAGAATTCTGCACTAATGAGTTATGATGTCCTTTGGCGCGAATGAAAATTGCTGCAAATCATTCTGTTTACTCAATGGTACTTCAGTTCCTGGAATCGTATTCTAGCTTTAAATGTTATCTAAGTGCCAAGATCCTGTGGTATAAGTCATAACTCTGTAGGTGCATGTGTGTGTGTGTTCGAGTCATAGAGATGTACAGCACAGAAACAAACCCTTCAGCCCAACCCGTCCATGCTGACCAGATATCCCAACCCAATCTAGTCCCACCTGCCAGCACCCAGCCCATGTCCCTCCAAACCCTTCCTATTCATATACCCATCCAGATGCGGTTTAAATGCTGCAATTATACCAGCCTCCACCACTTCCTCTGGCAGCTCATTCAATACACGTACCACCCTCTGTGTGAAAAAGTTGCCCCTTAGGTCTCTTTTATATCTTTCCCCTCTCATCCTAAACCTATGCCCAGGGAAAAGACCTTGTCTATTTATCCTATCCATGCCCCTCATGATTTTATAAACCTCTATAAGGTCACACCTCAGCCTTCGACGCTCCAGGGAAAACTGCTCCAGCCTACTCAGCCTCTCCCTATAGCTCAGATCCTCCAACCCTGGCAACATCCTTGTCAATCTTTTCTGAACCCTTTCAAGTCTCACAACATCCTTCCGATAGGAAGCAGACCAGAATTGCAAGCAATATTCCAACAATGGCCTAACCTATGCCCTGTACAGCCGCAACATGACCACCCAACTCCTATAGTCAATAGGGCGGCACGGTGACACAGTGGTTAGCACTGCTGCCTCACAGCGCCAGAGACCTGGGTTCAATTCCCGACTCAGGCGACTGTCTGTGTGGAGTTTGCACATTCTCCCCGTGTCTGCGTGGGTTTCCTCCGGGTGCTCCGGTTTCCTCCCACAGTCCAAAGATGTGCGGGTCAGGTGAATTGACCATGCTAAATTGCCCGCAGTGTTAGGTAGGGGCAAATGTAGGGGTATGGGTGGGTTGCGCTTCGGTGGGTCGGTGTGGTCTTGTTGGGCCGAAGGGCCTGTTTCCACATTGTAAGTAATCTAATCTACTCTGACCAATAAAGGAAAACATACCAAACGCCTTCTTCACTATCCTATCTACCTGCGACTCTCCTTTCAAGGAGGTATGAACCTGCACTCCAAGGTCTCTTTGTTCAGCAACACTCCCTTGGACCTTACCATAAAGTGTATAAGTCCTCCTAAGATTTGCTTTCCCAAAATGTAGCACCTTGCATTTATCTGAATTAAACTCCATCTGCCATTCCTCAGCCCATTGGCCCATCTGAGCAAGATCCTGTTGTAATCTGAGGTAACCTTTTTTTCTGTCCACTACACCTACAATTTTGGTGTCATCTGCAAACTTACTAACTATGTCTCTTATGCTTACATCCAAATCATTTATATAAATGACAAAAAGTAGTGGATCCAGCACCAATCCTTGTGGCACTCCACTGGTCACAGGCCTCCAGCCTCCACTGACTTATGTTCATCACTGACTATTGAATCACTGCGGTCTGTATGGTGAAGGCGCTTTTCTAAGGGGCTAGCTAAGAAGTTAAGAATTTGATCCAGTCACAATGAAGAAACAGTTGTCACTGTGCATCCCTTAGCTGGTACTGAGGTACCGATCAAGTAGATTGTCAAATTCTTGATGATGCCAAACATTTTGAATGCTTTTGGAGCTGCAATCATTCAGGCAGTTGGAGAGAATCCCAAATCTTCACTTGTTTCCTCTATGACCTGGGGAGACTTTGGAGAGGCAGGAGGTGAGTCTCTCGTTGTAAAATGTGTAGGTTCTCATTTTTAAAATTCAAATGACCTGGTATTCATTAACAACTTACAATTAAGCTTTATTTCAAGGTTTTTCATGGCGAGAGCAGTAACATTTGAGGAAGATGCCTTCACAGTCACACCATGCTCTGAATAGGACAGCTGTTACTTTTATAAGAGCTCTTTGGAAGGTCTGGTATGCTGCAACATTTCAGACAGTGCATTCTGATTGTCGTCTAGAAGTATGAGCGTGCAAGCTGAAGAGGTAGCCCTGACAACCAGGCACATGGAAAATCATTATATTTGGTGGCGTTGACATGATTTGTTAACAAATTTTTGAGAATTTAACAAGCCAGACAGATAGTAGTTGACTTACAGACAAAATGTTTACGGATCTTCAGAAGGCATTTGAGAAAGTGCCACACTTTCTTTTTGCCTCATAGCACTTTCTTCAGTGCCACATTTTCTTCAGTGCCTCATAGCACCAGAGACCAGGGTTCAATTCCCGCCTCAGGCGACTGTCTGTGTGGAGTTTGCACATTCTCCCTGTGTCTGTGTGGGATTCCTCTGGGTGCTCCAGTTTCCTCCCACAGTCCAAAAATGTGCAGGTCAGGTGAATTGGCCATGCTAAATGGCTTGTAGTGTTAGGTGAATGTAGGGGAATGGATCTGGGTCGGTTGCTCTTCAGAGGGTTGGTGTGGACTTGTTGGGCCGAAGGGCCTTTAAAAAAAATAGGTTGCGAGACAGCATTAGGGCTGATGGATTCACAATTTGGTTGTAGGCATAAAATAGAGTAGAAGCCATTTTCAGGATGATAAGTGTGCATCTAGTTGAGTGTCACAAGGATCACTGCTTGGGACCCAGGAATTTACAATGAATAATTCTGTTTCAGAAAAAGCGATCAATTATAATATGTCCACTTTACAAAGAATCAAAACAAAGTAGGAAAATAAGCCATGAGGAGGATATAAAAATATTACAAAGGCATATAGTTTGCTAAAGAGATTGAGCAAGAAGGTGGCAGTTGGAATATAATGTGCAGATGTGTGAAATTATCCGTTTTGTTAGGAAGAAAAAGAGTCAATATTTTTTAAAAGGTGGCAGAAGTGTAAATGTTGGTATTCAAAACGTTTGATATCTTTATACAGAGTCACTGAGAGTATGTAGGTACAGCTGTGAGCCTTTCAGGAGGACAGTAGAAAGATTTTAGGATTGTCTTCAAAGTACTCCTGAAAAGGCCAAATACTCCCTCTGACTCATGGCAGGCACTGACTCATGACAATCACTGACCTGTGACCGACAAAAACTTAAAAAGGATTATTCAGGAATGCACTGAACACACTGAGAGACTTTGGGTACGCAGAAGCAAATTCAAGACATCAGAGGGATCACACAAATACACACACATCCAACAACCCTTCTAGCCGACCCTTCAGCCATCACCTGCTCTGCACGTGGCAGAGTCTGAAGATTGGCCATCTCAGAAACCATTGAACTGGAGTGGAAGCTAGGCACGCTTGATTCAATGGGGCTACTTGGGAAGATGATTCAACTAACGTTACTTTATAGAACAACTGGTTTGAAAAACTCTTTTGAAGCGAATCTTACGGTTTGGGAGAGGTGGGAGAGTGTGGAAATGTATTAGCGTTCATTACTGATGGTTTGAAACCTTAAACCAATTTTGAAAAGACTGTGCATTTGATATACTTGTTTTGTTGGGATAGGACCACCACAAGTTTGATGAGTAATGAAATCCTACTGGACACCACTGCCCTGGACTGGTTTCTAAAATGTGGGGCCTGTCAACTAAGCCTGATTGAAAAGAAAGGAGCAATATCATCTGGAGGTTTGGAGAATGAGTAGTCATTTCTTGGAAACGTACAATTCTGAGAGGCTGCTCCCCCGGCTGCAGAATCTCAAATTAGGCAGCAAGAGACAGACGTTACTGCCTCTCAACCCGATGCCAGCTCACAGGTGTGGTGGGTTGGCATTAAAGCAGGTGGCTCCATGGTTTTTCAGCTTATCGAAAAGACAGAGAGGTGGGCAGAGGGGGTGGGGTTGCCTTGTTAGTTAAGAACAAAATTAAATCAATGGTATTAAATGACATAACGTCGGAAGATGTGGAGTCTGTGTGGGTGGAATTGAGGAACCACAAAGGCAAAAAAACCATAATTGGAGTTGTGTATAGACCTCCTAACAGCGGTCAGGACCAGGGACGCAACATGTACCGGGAAATAGAGAAGGCATGTCAGAAAGGCAAGGTCACATTGATCATGGGAGACTTCAATATGCAGGTGGACTGGGTAAATAATGTTGCTAGTGGATCCAAAGAAAGGGAATTCATGGAATGCTTACAGGATGGCTTTATGGAACAGCTTGTCATGGAGCCCACAAGAGAGCAGGCTATTCTGGACCTAGTGTTTTGCAATGAACCAGACTCTATAAAAGATCTTAAAGTAAGGGAACCCTTAGGAAGTAGCGATCATAATATGGTAGAGTTCAGTCTGGAGTTTGAAAGAGAGAAGGCAAAATCGGATGTAATGGCGTTACAGTTGAATAAAGGTAATTATGAGGGCATGAGAGAGGAACTGACAAAAATAGACTGGAAGCAGAGGCTAACCGGGAAGACAGTAGAGCAAAAATGGCAGGAGTTTGTAGGTATAATTGAGGACACTGTACAGAGGTTCATTCCCAAGAAAAGAAAGATTATCTGGGGAGGGATTAGACAACCATGGCTGACAAAGGAAGTCAGGAAATGTATTAAAGAAAAAGAGAGATCCTATAAAGTGGCTAAAAACAGTGGGAAATCAGAAGATTGGGAAGGATACAAAAGCAAACAGAGGATAACAAAGAGTGTAATAAGAAATGAGAGGATCAAATATGAAGGTAGGCTAGCCAGTAATATTAGAAATGACAGTAAAAGTTTCTTTCAGTACATAAGAAACAAACGACAGGCAAAAGTAGACATTGGGCCACTTCAAACTGATGCAGGAAGCCTAGTGATGGGAGGTAAGGAAATAGCAGGAGAACTTAACAAGTACTTTGCGTCAGTTTTCACAGTGGAAGACATGAGTAATATCCCCAAAATTAAAGGGAGTCATGGGGCTGAGTTGAGTATGGTTGCCATTACGAAAGAGATAGTGCTAGAAAAGTTAAAAAGTCTTAAAATTGATAAATCTCCTGGCCCCGATGGGATACACCCTAGAGTTCTGAGAGAGGTGGCTGAGGAAATAGCAGAGGCATTGGTTGAGATCTTTCAAGAAAGGATCAAGGCAAAAGATGGAAAATTATAGGCCAATCAGCTTAACCTCAGTTGTTGGTAAAATTCTAGAATCCATCATTAAGGATGAGGTTTCTAAATTCTTGGAAGAGCAGAGTCTGATTAGAACAAGTCAACATGGATTTAGTAAGGGGAGGTCATGCCTGACAAACCTGTAGGAATTTTTTGAAGAGGTAACAAGTAGGTTAGACCAGGGAAACCCAGTGGATGTGGTCTATCTAGACTTTCAAAAGGCCTTTGATAAGGTGCCACACGGGAGGCTGCTGAGCAAGGTGAGGGCCCATGGTGTTCGAGGTGAGCTGCTGGGATGGATTGAGGATTGGCTGTCTAACAGAAGGCAGAGAGTTGGGATAAAAGGTTCTTTTTCAGAATGGCAGCCGGTGACGAGCAGTGTCCCGCAGGGTTCGGTGCTGGGGCCACAGCTATTCGCATTATATATTAATGATTTGGATGAGGGGACTGGGGGCATTCTAGCGAAGTTTGCAGATGATATGAAGTTAGGTGGACAGGCAGGTAGTACTGAGGAAGTGGGGAGGCTACAGAAGGATCTAGACAGGTTGGAAAAGTGGTCCAGGAAATGGCTGATGGAATTTAACGTGAGCAAGTGTGAGGTCTTGCACTTTGGCAAAAAGAATAAAAGCATAGACTACTTTCTAAATGGTGAGAAAATTAGTAAAGCCAAAGTACAAAGGGATCTGGGAGTGCTAGTCGAGGATTCTCTAAAGGTAAACATGCAAGTTGAGTCCGTGATTAAGAAAGCGAATGCAATGTTGTCTCTTATCTCAAGAGGATTGGAATATAAAAGCAGAGATGTGCTACTGAGACTTTATGAAGCTCTGGTTAGGCCCCATTTGGAGTACTGTGTCCAGTTTTGGTCCCCACACCTCAGGAAGGACATACTGGCACTGGAACGTGTCCAGCGGAGATTCACATGGATGATCCCTGGAATGGCAGGTCTAACATATGAGGAACGGCTGAGGATACTGGGATTGTATTCATTGGAGTTTAGAAGATTGAGGGGAGACTTAATAGAGACGTACAAGATAATACATGGCTTGGAAAAGGTGGACGCTAGGAAATTGTTTCCGTTAGAGACTAGGACCCGTGGACACAGCCTTAGAATTAGAGGGGGTCAATTCAGAACAGAAATGCGGAGACATTTCTTCAGCCAGAGGGTGGTGAGTCTGTGGAATTCATTGCCGTGGAGGCCGGGACGCTAAATGTCTTCAAGGCTGAGATTGATAGATTCTTGTTGTCTCGAGGAATTAAGGGCTACGGGGAGAACGCTGGTAAGTGGAGTTGAAATGCGCATCACCCATGATTGAATGGCGGAGTGGACTCGATGGGCCGAATGGCCTTACTTCCACTCCTATGTCTTATGGTCTTATGGTCTTATGGTCTATGTGTATGGGGGTGGGAATCCTGCCTTTTTCATGACCTGCCGTGTCCCAATAAAGCTGCACAAGGAAGCTTCTGCTCAGGAGAAGCACCAGTTAAAAAAGAAACAGTAATACTTAGAAATTAACGTACACATCATACAGGCACTCTCTTTGTAAGAACAGGTCATTCTGTTATAATGCACGTTTCATCATGCGAATTTGATTGATGAACTGGGGACACTGTTTCTAAAGCGCGAGCTTTTAAAACATGTTAGGGTTGTAAGGCGATCACAGCACCAACACTTTAAGCACTTTTTCTAAAGCGTGATTTTTCTACAACATGGGGTTGCACAAGAACGCAACCATCATATTATGGAAGAACTGGCTATATATTAAGACAAATTAGAACAAATATGTTTCATCAGCATGCTTTACCAATTTTCTCCTCTGGGTTGGAGTCAAATTGAAATTGTTAAGCAGTTACTTACGTAGCCAATGGTGATTTATGCTCCATCGGAGACTTTATCAAGTGGGGGGCCCACAGTTGTCTAGGCCGAGTGCCAGTTTATCAGGCATTTGTAACAGGCCTCCCAGAGAGAGGTGATGGGGGCGTTCCCACTGGTTCTTTAAAATGTTGCACTTATTAAAATGTGTCATTGATTTCAGAATAAGGGATTGGGTATATATGACGGAAATAGGGAGATATGTCTTTATCCTGAGGGTTGTGAAACTTTAGGATTTTGTAATTCATGGACCTATGGATAGTTAGTGCCTGAGTACATTCAATACTGAGATGAATATGTTTTAGGGCACTAAGTGAGTCAGGAACATAGGGATATCGTGGGAAAGTGGAGTTGACCGAGAGTTTTAGCTGTGAATTTGCTGAAAAGGTAAGCAAGCTTAATGGTGCATATGACCTACTCTTGCTCCTATTTATAATCTTCGAGTCATAGAGTCGTTCAGCACAGAAACAGACCCTTCTGCCCAACTCGTCCATGCTGGCCCAAATTTCCCAAACTAAACTCGTTCCAGTTGCTCGCCTTTGGACCATATCCTTCTAAACCTTTCCTATTCATGCCCCTGTCCAATTCTCTTTTAAATATGGTAACTGTATTGGCATCTATACTTCCCCTCTGGCAGTTCATTCCACATACGACCACCCTCTGTGTGAAAATGTTGCACCTCAGGCCCCTTTTCAATCTTTCTCCTTTCACCTTAAAAATATGTCGTCTACTGCCCTTTTGATCTCCCCTAGCCAAGGGAAAAGACCTTTTCTATTTACCTTATCTATACCCCTCATGATGTTATAAACCTCTATTAAGTCACCCCTCAACCTCCTATGCACCAGTGAAAAAGGTCCCAGCCTATCCAGCCTCTGCCTATAACTAAAACCCTCCAGTCCAGGCAACACCCTGGTAAATCTTTTCTGAACCCTCACCAACTTAATAATATCCTTCATGTAGCAGGGTGACCAGAACTGTACACAGTACTCCAAAAGTGGCCTCCAACGTTGTTATGTAATTTGTTACGTAACTACAGTATAAAGACATTGAAATAAGGCAATCCATAATTATTCAATGTTTATTTGTATGTGATGAATTTTATTACCTGCTAATATATTCAAAGGTGAAGAACATATAAAGTAGAGCTACCTTCCTGTCCACTTGACCCCTGCATTATGGGGTGTCTGTAAGGCATCATTGTGTCACCATAGCCTTACCAAATCATAGGGGCTGCTGTCTCATTAGAGAGAAGCAACTGGTGGTGATTTAACCTGAGAGCCACCAGACCTCAGTGGAGGAAAAAGGTTGAGAAGGAGAGTCCTTCATGGTAACCTCAAACCAGTGATGGGAATTGAACACACACTGTAAACCAGCAATCCAGCCAACTGAGCTAAGCCAATTCCCTGGTAAGGCAGCAGCTAGCCCACAGCCATTTCAGCCCATTGAAATAGGGAGATATGTCTTCATTCTGAGGGTTGTGAAACTTTGGAATTTTGTAAACCTTTAAGTGGGTCATTAACCACCATCTAAACCCTTCATTCAACCTCCTTCGCAATTCTCCTGCTTGGGGGCTGAGGCCAAAAGATGGTCAACCATTTGTCAGTTATGGCAGCATGAACTGTTGTTGGATAGGACACTTTTGGCAGCCCCCCGTACCAATTTAGGGTACACTCCCTTTGACTCTTCCACCTGAACTCTTTAATCTGGATCATACCCCTGCAGCATTCACCCTATCCCCTCCCTCTCCCTACCGCACTGAAGGTTTTTATCCCAGCATGCACAAAATCCTCAGAGTTACCCAAAATCAAGGAAACATAGAGTCAAAGAAAGGTGCAGCAGGGAAACTGACCCTTCAGTCCAACTTGTCCATGCCGACCAGATATCCTAAATTAATCTAGTTCCATTTGCCAGCCATTGGCCCATATCCCTCTAAACCTTTCCTGTTCATATACCCATCCAGATGCCTTTTCAATGTTTAATTGTACTAGCCTTCACCACTTTCTCTGTTCGCTCATTCCATACACGCACCTCCCTCTGTGTGAAAATGTTGCTCCTTACGTCCCTTTTAAATCTTCCCCCCCTCACCCTAAACTTATGCCCTCTAGTTCTGGACTTGCCCCACCCCAGGGAAAAGACCCTGTCTATTTACCTTACCTATCAAATGAAAATATGCTGATTTCTCACAATGAAATGAAAAACTGATTTGATGCACTTATTTCTGTCGATAATGAGCGTTTTGAATAAGATTAACTGAAATGCAAAAGAAAATTGGATATCATAGATAAATAGAATAGAGAAAAAAAATTTTAAAAATGAATATTTGTTGAATATAGGAGTAATACAGAAATATAAATATTTAAAGAGTATTGAACAGAAGGTTAACAGACTTAATAAAAATAAAGAGCTAGCAAAGACCATAAACAGAAATAGTGTCAGTTTTATAAGCATTCAGAATTATCGGGTTGTACGACATGGAAACAGACCCTTTGGTCCAACTCGTCCATGCTGACCATATATTCTAAATTAATCTAATCCCCTTTGGTCCAAACCTTCCTATTCATATACCCATTCAAATGCCTTTTAAATGTTCTAATTGTACCAGCCTGCATTACCTATAGAGTTATAGAGATGTACAGCACAGAAACAGACCCTTCAGTCCAACTCATCCATGCCAGCAAGATATCCCAACCCAACCTAAGTCCCACCTGCCAGCACCCGGCCCATATCCCTCCAAACCCTTCCTATTAATATACCCAACCATATGTCTTTTAAATGTTGCAATTGTACTAGTCTCCACCACTTCCTCTGACAGCTCATTCCATACACGTACCACCCTCTGTGTGAAGAAGTCGCCCCTTAGATCTCTTTTATATCTTTCCCCTCTCACCCTAAACCTATGGCCCTTAGTTCTGGCCTCCTCCACCCAGGGAAAAGTCTTTGTCTATTTATCCTATCCATGCTCCTCATGATTTTATAAACCTCTCAGTCTCCGATGCTCCAGGGAAAACAGCCCCAGCCTTTACAGCCTCTCCCTATAGCCCAAATTTTCCAAACCTGGCAACATCCTTGTAAATCTTTTCTGAACCCTTTCAAGTTTCACAACATCTTTCCGATAGGAAGGAGACCAGAATTGCATGCAGTCTTCCAAAAGTGGCCTAAACAATGTCCTGTACAGCCACAACTGTGCAAATTAAAGAGTTGAACCAATTAGAAATGAGGGAGACCATTTTGTACTTGTGTGAGTTTGAAATGTATTTAATTTCATTTTCTCCAGAGGAGGATAAGTGTGGGACTGTAAGAGGAAGGCTTTGGAGAAACCAACTGGTCACAAAGGAGTACAGTTTCCATTTTGCCAAATCTGAGTGTCAATTATGTTCAAGCGTGTTTATTTGAAGAGTTGATTTTATTCAATCAAATGTATTTACAATTGCCAAGTTTAAAATCTGTCATGAATCAATGCAACCTGACAGTATTTTAGAATTTTAAAAAAAGTGTTTTCTTTTAAAAGTATCCTTCGAGAAGCAACTTTATTAAGGTTTAATTAATGTAGCAGGAAATGACTGTTTTGGAAAACAATATAAACATTTTTGATTAGTCTAGTTGAGTCAGTTTAATCATCTGTGATTAATGCGACTTTTCAAAAAACTGAAAATGACAAACCATACTGATTCATTAAGGCTGCTTACAAAGCACCTTCCAAACCCACAACCAATACCATTCAGAAGGACAGGAACAGTAGACGGATGGGAGCACCATCTTCCGCGAGTTCCCCTTCAAGCTACTCACTATCCTCACTTGGATGTTATACCCATTCTTTCAGTGTTGCCGATCCAAAATCCCCAATTGCAATGTGGAGCTACCTCCACCACATCGACTGCAGCAGCTTGAGAAGACAGCTCAAAGACAATTAGAGATGGACTAAGAATGCTGGCATAGCTTTAAGACACAGATCCCTTGAATGAGTTATTAAAGTGTTAATTACATTGGTGTATAGTTGTCTTAAATTGAAATAATTATTCAAAAGCTTTTAAAATCTGTCAGCATATCCATGCTTCTAAAAGAATTGGCTTAATTTTGAGATCATCCTCAAAGTAATAAAGAAAGCTAAATTTCCAAAAGGGGTAATTAAGGAGACTACAAGTAGAGAATACACAGGCTGAAATCAATGATGGAGTTTTGGGAAGGAGAATAGAATCTACTCAACAGCAACAATTTGCTTTCATGCAGGATGCTTAACTCGGTTAAAAAGAAGTAAAGTGTTTTCACAGGAATGTGATCAAAGAAGAATTCACATTGAGCTAAGGAAGGAAATATTAAAACAGGTGATTAACGTTTAGTCTGAGGTAAGTGTTAATGAGTTCTTCAGGAAAAAAAGGCAATGTGAAGGAAATTAAAGAGTGTGAGGCCAGAAACCCAAAGGCATAACCACCAAATAGCTGAAAGTCATCATGCCAATAAACATAAAAAGTTAAGGTTTGAGATGGCAGGATTAGTGGAAGGTATATGTTTGAAAGCAAGAATGGAGATTTGAAGCTGGAGTTAATTAAGCATGAAGATCCTGATGAATGAAGGAAGAAATATCTACATGTTAGAGGCCACACTCTCACCTCTTCCAAAAAAGATTTTTCCTCATATCCCCTCTAATATCCACCTTGTACTTTTGGTAAGGTGGTAACTCACCTCTCCTCTAAGAGAAACTAGTCTTCCCTAGGTACTGTATCGAAGCTCCCAATTAATGTTTTAGTAGGTTCGGACTGATAAAATGTAGAGCTATTGAAGGCTGTCGCGGTTACATTGAAAAGATGAAATGAGGCCATGGAAACAACGATTTGAATTTTAAAATTGAACTATTGGTGGACCAAAAGGCAACGCCAGTCAGTGAATGTGCAGATAACGGAGAACAGGAATTGGTGCAGGTTATGATACAGATAGCACAACTATGAGTGATTTCTGAAAGAGTAGATAATTGGAAGCTGGCCTGAATTGTTATGTCTGCTTGTAACAAAACCAAGGAGAGATTTTCAGAGGCAGATGAGCTCAGATAGGTGCAGAAATTGGTTGCATTAACAGAGCTGAAACAAAAGTGTCTTTATGCCAGAGCAGATGTAGGTTGGAAGCTTAAATAAAAATTAAATAAGAGGCTAGATTTGTCCAGCCTGAAATACTGACCAAGATAACTGAGATGGAAACTGAATTTGAGATGAGATCTTCCCAATGTTTAACTGGAGGAAACTGAATTTGAGATGAGATCTTCCCAATGTTTAACAACTCCTCCAAGTCTGAATGCTGGACAAACAGGCTGACAAATCAGAGACAGTTGTGAGGACAAGAAGCTTGTGATGAGATAGAGCTGGATGTGATCAGGTTACATGTTGTGGAGGCGCTGATGCTGGACTGGCATGGACAAAGTCAGAAGTCACATGGCACCAGGGTATAGTCCCACAGGTTTATCTGAAATCACAAGCTTCCGGTGGAGTTTGCCCACTCAATCTAACAACCTACAAAGTGCTTTAAAAGCTTGTGATTTCAAATAAACATGTTGGACTATAGCTACTGTCATGTGATTTCTGACCTTGTTCAGGTTACATGTGATTGAGTGATGTTGCTGACTCCAGAGGTAACGGTGTAGTGTCGGGAAGAGAAGCTATTGCAGGAGTTCTCTCTTTGCCTGTAGCTGGATAGACAAGTGTGATGGTGGTCAACTGTGTGAGCAACAATGTCAAAGGTTGCAGACAGGTCAAGGCAAATGAAGAGGAATAGTGCACCACAGTAACAGTAACAGGATTTGTGACTTTATCTTCACACCAAAATCTTGTTGTGTCTAATTCTTATACAGTATCAGTTCTGGTTAAAATGTGAAAGTTTGTGGCATAATTTTTCCAGTTAATAACTGGGAATTCATTTTAAAGAAAAATGTTACTACTCTGCCTTTTGATTGCCAACTTCCATCCAGACACTTGAGTACATAATCTGTAAAGACACATGGTAAAATTCTGGGGAGATCCTGCCTGTCACCTCAAACTGATAAGTCCGCTCATTATCATTAGTACGTGTGGGACATTACGGTATGGGACTTAACTGCTGCATTGCCATATATAACAACTGCTCAAAAATACTTACTTGCCTAATTCATATTGGGTTATACTGATTTTGTAAGAGTTTGCCTTTGCTTTTACACATAGACCCTATGCCTGTCCTTGGCTCTGCACCTGTGACTGAAGCTGGGACTGAATTCCTGTTTCTGGTATGATCACAGGAGCAGAGTTGGGGCAACTCCAAAGTAAAACTTGAAGGATGGATTTTCCTAAACCCACTGATTGTCTGTAGGACAGTGTTTTGGGCAATAAAGCATATGGTTCCAATGATATCTGATCTAGGAATGGTCATCAAAAATTAATTGCAGATTTCATGCAAAGGTACCTTGAGTGTGTCAGAAAAGAAGTGTATGATAGAAAAAAAAATTAATCAGGACATAGATAGTGTATCATGTGTAGTTGTGAGCATGATTATAAGAAGGCTGTTTGAGCTTTCGAAAGGGGACAACCTTAGGATTGCAATGCATTTTGTCAGTATATTTTATCAAGAGGTGAGGCATGACCGTATGTATCACAGAAATATAATTGACAGGAAACACAATGATGCATAGTAGCCATTTAGCTCCTTGAGCTCACTATGCCAATCAGCAAGCATCTAAGGAAGACTAATGGAATGTAGCCTTGATTGTGAAAATGTTTAAGTACAGAGTCATGCTTCAGTCATATGGGAGTTTGGTTAAACTCCACATCGAGTACTGTGTGAAGTTTTGGTCTTGATTCCTCAGGAGAGATATTGATGCCATGGGGGATGTGCAATGAAGGTTCACCAAACTTGCCCCTGGGATGGTGAGACTGTCCAATGAAGAGAGATTGGGCAAACTTGACTTGTGTTGTCCAGAGTTTTGAAGAATAAGAGATGATCTCATTGAAACTCACAAAATGCTCAAAGGGATAGACAGGGAAGATGCAGTAAGATGCGTCTCCTGGTTGGGAGTTTGGATTTAACCATTTCAAAATAAGGAGATGCCAGATAGATCTGAGATGAAGAGTTTTTATTAGACTCAGAGGGTTGTGAACTATTGGAATTCTCTGCCCCGGAGGGTCTGTGGAAACCAAATCCATGAGTATGTTTAAGATAGTGATTTTTGATTTCTGATTACCAGGGTTTATGAGGAAGGGTTGAGTAAAAAACATTGAAGAGTTTGATCTGCCATGATTGTATTGGATGGCAGTGCAGCTCAATGGGCTGAATGGCCTGTTCCCATCTTCCTAGGAGAGGGTTATTTGTACCTCAGCCCCATTTAGTAGTGTTTCCTCCATATCCCACAGAGGAATTCTGGCCAGGATCCAGTTCCCCTGCCTGAGGCTGTGGAACACCAGAAGGCCGGAAATTCTCACAAGGAAACAAAAGAAAATTGCTGACTTCCTGAGGGTTAAAACAGTGCATCCCGCAGCATTTCTTTCAAGATTGATTTGATGATGGTTTCCTCCGAAGCTAACAAATATAGAGTAATAGCCATACAGCTAGCAACTGGCTCTTCGGCCCATCATTCCCAAACAACACTTGCTCCAAAGCCTACTATTCACTGGCATTTTAGGTGTTCACTCAGATGCTTTTTAAAATTTGTGAGATGATCTGTCTTCACCAGCCTCCCACGCAGTGTGTTCCACGTTTCCATTACTCTCCGGGTGAAAAAGCTTCTCCCCAGATCCCCCCAAATCGCTTAGTCCTTACCTTTAAACATATATCCTCCAGTTTTAGATGTATCTGCCATGGGGAAAAGCTTCTCACAATCTACCTTGTCTATGCCTCTCATAATTTTGTATGCCTCAAACAGATCCCCTTCCCTGTCTCCTCTGCTCCTGGGTAAACAAACCCAGCTGACCTAGTCTCTCGTCATTACTGAGATTTTTCATCCCAGGCAGCATTCTGATGAATCTATTCTGCACCCGCTCCAGTGCAATCACATCCTTCCGATGGTGTGGTGACCAGAACTACACACAGAACTCTGACAGTGGCCTAACCAATGTTTTATAAAGTTGTGAAGAGACTTCCTTGCTCCCATTACCGATGTCCTGGCTAATGAAGGCAAATATCCCATTTGCCTTCTTCCCCATCCTGTCTACTGTCAGAGATCTATAGAATTGTACACCAAAGTCCCTTTGTTCCTGTCGTCCCTAGGGACCTACCACTCATTGTGTACATCCTTCCCTCATTAAACCTCCCAAAATGCATCATCTCCCACTTATCAGGATTACATTTCTTCTGCCATTGCTCTGCCTAGTTTATGTAGCCTGAGACCATCCTCCTCACTTTCGACATCACCACCAAATTTTGTGTCATCTGCAAACTTACTGATTACTCCTTCTACATTCATATCCAAGTCATTAATGAAAATAACAAACAGCAAAGGTCCCAGTACTGAGCCCTGTGTTGCATTGCTGGTCATAGGCTTCCAATTATAAATCAACTTTCCACCATCACCTTGCGCCTCCTTTCTCTTAGGAAAAGACTAGATTACCTACAGCATGGAAACGGGCCCATGGGCACATCAAGTTCACACCGACCCTCCCAAGAGTAGCCCACCCATACCCATTTTCTCCTGACTAATGCACCTAAAACTATGGGCAATTTACCATGGCCAATTAACCTAACCTATACATCTTAACATTGGGAGGAAACCCACACCGACACAGGGAGAACGTGTAAACTCCACACAGATGATCACCCAAGGCTGGAATTGAACCTGGGTCCCAGGTGCTGTGAGGTAGCAGTGCTAACCACTGAGCCACTGCGCCACCCTATTTGCAAACTTATTTGGATCCAGTTTGCCAATTTGTCTTGGATCCCATGGGCCCTTATCTTTTCGACCAACTTCCATGTGGGACCTTGTCAAAGACCTTCTGAAGACTAGGTTTATTGGTTTATTGTCATGTGTACTCAAGTACAGAAAAGTAGTGAAAAGTTTACACTATCACCCCACATGACACCATATTAGGTACAATGTACCTTGGTATAAATCTTAGATACAAAATAGAGAGATAAAGGAAAAAAAGTTACATTATCTTATAACTATTCATAATATATGGGTGGCACGGTGGCACAGTGGCTAGCACTATTGCCTCACAGTGTCAAAGACCAGAGTTCATTTCCTGCCTCAGGCGACTGACTGTGTGGAGTTTGCACATTCTCCCTGTGCCTTTTTTGGTTTCCTCTGGGTGCTCCGGTTTCCTCCCACAGTCCAAAAATGTGCAGGTTAGGTGAATTGGCAAGGCTAAATTGCCCATCGTGTTAGGTGAAGGGGTAAAATGTAAGGGTTGCACTTCAGCGGGTCGGTGTGGACATGTTGGGCCGAAGGGCCTGTTTCCACACTGTAAGTAATCTAATAAGCTAGAAAAATGAGAACTAAAGTTAAGAAGATAAACGTTACAGTCTTTCTGTAAAGGGCCTGTGGTAGATCAATGCAGGGGCTTCCACATATGGTCTGACTAGGATCTCAAGCTGCTGACCACCTGCACTGGTTCCAGTCCAATACCTGTTCCCGTTCCACTCGGGCATTTAGTCTGCTGGCCTATGGAAACCACATTAACTGTACAACCCTCAATAATGTAAGTCACCTTTTCAAAAAAACTCAATTAAATTAGTCAGACCGGAACTCCCTCGAACAAATCAGTGCTGCAGACTAACTCTGTTTTCTGAAATGTTGGCATCAGAAACAGTAGGACACCATCGAAATCCTTTTATGCGATGTGTACTTTGATACTTATTGCCCAGTAATGTTGGTCAAGCTATTATATCATAAACAAGAAAGAGGCAGGTCGTGCAGGAATCTTCTGAGAGTGGAGCACTCTCAAACAAGCCCCACACCTCCCCACCACCCCATGTACTGCGACTAACACCATCACTCACTGTTGGCCTGTTCTGCTCCAGGGAATAATGACACTTTCACCACACTATTACAAAGGTTTAAGGTGAGTATTATACAAGACGATGAGGCAATTTGATTTCTTTTTCATTTATGTGCTTCTACTATATTTAAGGTCAAGTTGTATACTGAAACTTAAGACAATAAAATCTATCAATGTCTTGAACATTTCAGTTGAGCCAGTATGACAGGTTGCTGGGGAAGAGAGATTTCCACATTGCTACCAGCCTTTGTGCAATGCATTAGCATCTGTGGCAGTGAACTCAGGAGCTTTACATTATCAGGATAAAACCAACAGATGGAATGCAAGGATGGTCAGCCAATTAAACAAATTACAGTCCAGATCAGGTCCGAACTATCCACAATAATTCCAGAAAACAACACCCACTTCAGAGAACAAATCCCTCATCTTTGACTTAAATGGGACACCCTTGTTTTTAGATCATTCCCAAAAGTAAAATATCCTCTCAACATTTACCCTATCTAGCCCCATCAAAATCTTGGATGTTTCTATACGTTTGTTCTTTGTTCTTTTAAACTCTAATGAGTCTGGTTTCTTATTTTTTCCTAAAAAGACAACCTTATCACATCAGGAATCACCAAGTAAGCGTTCTCTGGACTGCTTCCATTACAAGTAATTCCCTGTTTTTGAGAAAGAAGAACAAAGCTGGACATAGCATTCCAGCTACAGTCTCACCAGTATCCTCTAGGATTAGGTACAGATTTCCCTACCTCTGTAGTCCTTGTCCTTGAAATAAAGGCCAACATTTCACTTGCCTTCCCAATGTCTTGCTGCACTTATGCTAACTGTTAGTGATTTGTTTTTAATGAGGCCACCTAAAACACCCTCCACAGCATTCTGTAAGTCGTCTCCATTTAAGTAATATTCATCTTTACTATTCTTCCTGTCAAAATGGACAACCTCATGTTTTCCTACATTATAATCCATCTGCAAATTTTTGCTACACTCACTTATCCTTCTGTCATTGCAAATTTCTTGTGTCCTCCTCAAAACGTGCTTTCCTACCGAAACTCATAGCATCAGCAAATGGTGCAATTGGCTCCTTCATTCAAGTCATCACTAAAGGTTGCAAATATTTGAAGCGCCAGCACTGAGTCCTGTGGCATTCCATTAGTTCGAGTTTGCTGATCTGAAAATTATCCATTTATCACAACATTCAGTTTCCTGATAGTTCGCCAATCCTCTCTCTATGCTGATATATTAACCCCAATAGAACTAGCTCATATCTGGCATAGTTACCTTTCATGCAGTCCTCACTTCCTCCTAGTTACCTCTCACATTGAATACTTTGTTGAAATCCAAATACATTACATCTATTTGTTCCATTTTATTCACTCTGTTTGTTGCATCCTCAAAGAATGTTAATAAATTCATTAAAAACAATTTTCTCACCAGTTCCCCCCCGCCCAAAAAAATGTTGTTTTTATGATCCTCCAATTATTTCTTAAGAAATTCCACAATTTCCTAATGACAGATACTAGGCTAACAGGCTGATAGCTTCCTGCATTTGCAGTTTTCCAATCTGTTAGAACCTTTCCAAAATCTAGGGAATTTGAAAAGAGTACAACCAATTAATTTACTATCTCCGCTGTCATTTCCTGTAAGACCTTGAAGATGCATAGCAACAGATCCAAGAACTTGTCAGCATTTAATCCTTTTAGTTTTTTGAGTGTTTTGTTTCTAATAATGGCGATCTAACTAAATTTTTCCCGCCCTTTTACTTGCAATTTCCTCCAATTGTTATTGAGATCCTTTCTGTGTCTTCTTCCGTGAAAACAGCCTCAAAGATTTCTGCCATTTGCTTGCTTCTGATTATTAAAGTTAAAAATCACACAACACCAGGTTTTAGTCCAACAGATTTATTTGGATGCACTAGTTTTCGGAGCGCTGCTCCTTCATCAGGTGATTGTAGAGTATAAGATCGTAAGACACAGGATTTATAGCAAAAGTTTGCAGCGTATTGCAACTGAAATGATATTTCGAAAAAGACCTGGATTGTTTGTTCAGCCGTTCATCTTTTAGAATGACCATGTAAGATTCTATAAATCCTTTTTTTAGAAATAGAATCAGTCTGAACATTGGGTCACAGACAGACAGACTATAACCTCACACCTTCAATACATTATCTGAGCTGACATGGCACCTATTGTTAAAGTTCACTTGAGAATGTAAGGTTAAAAAAAATTCTGGGATTTGCATATGAAAGAACTGAAACCAACATGTTCATTCTAAAAGATGAGACACTTGACAAACAATCCAGGTCTTTTTCAATATACTATTTCAGTTGCATCACACTGTAAATGTTTGCTGTAAATTCTGTGTCTTATGATCTTATATTCCACAACCATGTGATTAAGGAGCAGCGCTCTGAAAGCTAGTGCATCCAAATAAATCTGTTGGACTAAAACCTGGTGTTGTGTGATTTTTAACTTTAATAATCAGAAGCAAGCAAATGGCAGAAATCTTTGAGGCTGTTTTCACGGAAGAAGACACAGAAAGGATCTCAGTAACAATTGGAGGAAATTGCAAGTAAAAGGGCGGGAAAAACTTAATTAGATCGCCATTATTAGAAACAAAACACTCAAAAAACTAAAAGGATTAAATGCTGACAAGTTCTTGGATCTGTTGCTATGCATTTTCAGGTCTTACAGGATTTTGCACACCCCAGTCCAAACCAGCTCCTCCAAATCATGATTTCTCATTATTGATGACCAATCCTCAACACCTAAGGAACTAATGCTCACTTTATCTTCTATCTTCCTTCTTATATATTTCACAGAAGCTATTACAAGATATGTTTCTTGCTACTTTTCTGTCATATTATAATTTCTCCCTCTTTATTATTTTGTTTAGTCATCATTTGTTTTCTAAAGGTTTTGCTGCCTAATCTTCATTGCATGAAGCATTTTTTTACCATTTCTTCCTGTTTGATACTATCCTTTACCTGTTTATTTACCCAAGATGGTGCATCCTTCTTGTAGGGTCATCTTTTCTCAATGTAACATTTCTTTGTTCAGAGTAATGAAATATCTCCTTACATATAGTAGAGGGATGTCAGGGCTGTGTTATTAAGTATATTCAAGACCTAGACAGACTTTTAATCAGGGAATCAAGGGTTGGGGGCTAATGCAAGAAAGTGGAGTTGAGGGTCATCAAATTAGCCATGATTTCTTTGAATAGCAGAGAAGACTTGATGGGCTGAATGGCCTACTTCTGCTCCCATGTTTTAAGGTCTTATGGTCTTAATTGTGCCACTGGCTTTCTACCATCTTACCTTTTAACCAAGTTTTCTGAGTATACTGCAGCCAACTCAGTTTTTGTACCTTTGTAAATATCTTCATTAAAGTTTAAGACATTAGCTTCAGACCAAGGTTTCTTATTCAAAAAATGAAAGTGGAATTCTGTCAAGCTACTATTGTTCTTCCTTAAAGCATTTGGGTTCATTCGTCATTTATTAAGCATCAGGAGCCTATGTGTCCTACTTAATAGAACAGTGAGAGCAGATGCATTCAATTTGGAGGCTGTCTTCAGGAAGATGTTTGTGCTGTTAATAAGTAGCCTTGGGCACTCACTTGGAACAAGTTGGGGTCTTGAAGCCCATGATAAAATCCAGTCCAAAAACCAGGGATATTGTTTCACACCACTCTGAGTTGGAAATATATTGCTATTCGCTCAATGCTACTGGATTAAAATCCAGGAATTCTCTCATTAACAGCATTGTTGACATGCTTACACCTCCAAGAACTCCAGTGCTCAAGAAAGCAGCTCACTATCACGTTTCTAGGGCAATTAGGAATGAACAATAAATGCTAACCCAGCCAGCTGAGCCTACACCCTGTAAGTGAATACAAGAAATAATCAGGAAGGATGCCCAAAGATTGGCTTGAGGGAAATTGATGATCATTAATGGGATGAATAGAGCAGGGGGAATGTATACAGGGTCAGAATCAGAAAAACAAAGCCCATGGACGATGACAGCTAAAGTACACTGAGGAACGGCTTGTGTTAACCAATCTATAATCAGCATCACTGATGTGGTCGCTTTTCCAAACAGTTGGTTGGTGAACTGTATGTCTCCACGGTCCGTGGATCTCCTCATGGAACTGACACCCATCTTTTTGTGTCTGAGGTGACCATCAAGCCACAGTTAATGTAGACCAGAATCACTCTGATCAGATAGGGAGAGTGATTCGAAATTGGTCTTGTTACGATTGATGCAGCCTTGTTCATTATTTCCAGGAAATGCATCAAAATTATCAGTCACTCCACCAGAACAAATCCTATCACTTGAAACTTCTTGAAGGCTGGAAGTGAAATAATGTTTTCAGATGAAAGTGTGATTTGCTGAGGGGGCAAAGTGGTTCCAAGGTTAAAAGCCGTAATGGAGAAAACATTTTTATGTGACATTTAATGTGCAAAACATGGCGTTGCACTTAGACTACGGGGAAAAGGTGATTTCTCTGGGCAAGAGGCTTAGGGTAGAGTGCATGAATTTCACATCAAAACCTTATGCTTATGGACAGAAAGCATGCTTGCCACTCATTCAAACTCTCAAAAAGCTAATTTAAATCTCTGCCTTTCATGTTCATTTAATTAAGTGCATTGTGATAGCCATGGAGACAACTACAAGATAACAAGGAATGTGTATTTGTCGATCATTTTCTACTTACATTTAGCCATAGAGTCATACAACATGGAAACAGACCGTTCAGTCCAACTTGTCTGCACTCACCAGACATCCAGTCTGACCTCATTCCATTTGCCAGTACATGGCCCATATCCCTCTGTACCCTTCCTACTCATGTAGCCATCCAGATGTCATTTAAATGTCGTAATTATACCAGCCCCCACCACTTCCTATGGCAGCTCGTTCCATACACGTAACACCCTCTGCGTGAAAAAGCTACCTTTTCCGTCTCACTTTAAACCTATACCTTCTAGTTTTGGACTCCCCCACCCTGGGGAAAAGACCTTGGTTATTCTTTGCATCCATGCCCCTCAAGATTCTTGAACCTCTATAAGGTCGCCCCTCAGCCTCCGATGCCCCAGGGAAAGAAGCCACAGCTTATTCAGCCTCACCCTATAGCTCAAACCCTCCAGTTCCAGCAACATCCTTGTAAATCATTTCTGTCCCTATTTTTCTCTGCTGAGGAAAAGTGCCTGCAAGTGCCAAGAATGTAAAATGTGAGCAAAGAAAATCTAGAAATACGTAGCAGGTCATTCAGAACCGACTTAAGAGGTAGAATTGCCTGCACATGGTTCTCGGTCACTACATGAATGGGATGTTAATTGTTATGTTGTAGCCCATTACTTTGGCTATTTTCTGATAAAGGTATGCACTTTTATTTAGAAAAAAATTAACGTATTACATATTCAACTCTCTTGTCGACGTGGTGGTCTTGAACACTGAGTTTCCATGGCACTAAATACCAACTTCTACCTGCTAACATAATATTATCAGGGTCTAAATGAGTTAATCAGACCCTGATATTTGGAATTCAATCAGGTCTCTTGTCTTGCCAAGATAGCACCTTGGAACTGCTGAAATTGAACAACATGCTTATGCAAAAGAAATGCCTATATTGCTAATATTTTTACCCCCAAACCTCGAACCCACTCTCCATATATCACATTCTTGTCAGAGTCACAGGTTTGAAATCAACGCTTCAATACAAGGTGTGGAGGAGTTTTAAGATAATGAGATTCTTCACACAGCGGTGTTGGGGCAGTAATCAGTCAGATTGTGGATGACGGTCAAAGGAAGCCCATAGTATTTGCATCATGTACACCAAACAAGAACAAATGTAACTATGCCCAGATAGAAAAGGAAGTGCTTTGATTACATTCAGAATCAGTTTCTGTTGGAAAGAAATTTCACATTATTTACACATCATAAAGCCCTTGTAGCTACTCTGGGTCTAAAATCTATAACTGTGATAATGGCCGTAGCAGGGATGTAATGGCGAGTTGACCTTGCTTCACAGTATAACAACAACATTGTACATTGTCGTTCAAAGAAGAGTACAGGATGTTCCCAATTTACAAACACTTGTATATAGAAATGCAATCCTACAAAGGGATGTAATCTTAAAGAACTGACACACAAACATTTCCCGTACTTATCAGCAACCATTTCATCTTTTCCTGCATTGTATTCCAACTCACGTAGAAATCAACTTGCAGCTGGACTCAAGAACAAACTTTACAATGGGAGTTTTAGATGAGAACTTCCAAACACTGTAATTGAGTTGGACTTCCAAAGAAATTAGTTTTAAAAGGAGTCTATAAACTGTCTTTGAATAAATAGACAGAGTTTAACTGGTGTACAGTGGGGAAATTCCATAATTGATCTAACGAGTTGTCATGTGAATATGGCTCATGAAATGGGATCCCAGTGATAGATCTGAAGAGACAAAATGCTGGGAGAACTTCATGCTGAGAACACAAATATAGAACAACCTCGATTATCTGAACAAGATGGGCAGGAATATTTTGTGCAGATAACTGATTGTTCGGATAACTGATTGTTCGGATAACAGATAATGTTTTCATGGGACCATGAGAGCTTGTTCAGATGATCTGGAATTCAGATAATTGACATTTGGATAACTGAGGCTGTTCTGTACAGTTAGCAGTGAAAGCCTTGACCAGAAGTTGTATTTATTGGCCTGATCATGTTTTAGAATCATTGTTAGTACTGTGATCTGGTCTCTCCAGGTTTAAAAACATTTCGTTTCTGATTGTGACAGTCTTTTGGTTTGCCCCATCACCACCAACTGTTTCAGTTTTGCGCCCAAAATCTGATATTGTCAGCTGTGATGGAAGCCTGTCCAGAAAATTAAAAATCATTATGGACTGTTCTAGTGGTAGTACCAGTGGTGATGTATCTGCCAGCGGGAGGCAACTGAATACATTTGTATTCACTACTTGTTCTCCCTGACAGTGTTCCAACTTGCAATTATATACACTTACTATTATAGCCCACTACTGTTATACCTTGCTCCATTTAAGTAGACCTAGCCTGTGTTTTGTGGGTCATTATTATTATAAATTTATGTCCATAAAGATATTGATTGAGTCAAGCTTCCCAAATAACAGCATGGTGCCAGAGATCCTTACCCCAAATCAAAGACCACTATTGTGAGCAAATTTCTTCAGCAGTGTCCTTTTCTCTCGTTGCTACTGAACTAACTCCTTGAAGGCTGGTGTCTCATCACCAAGTCATCCTTGATCTACACGTGGAAATTACTTGGCACTGGTCTGACTCTCTCAGAACCAGCTCTCAGGGTAAACAGAACCTCTGACACACCTGTTTATATCTGTCAGCCAGGGCTCCCTGATTGAGCCAGGTTAACAGCCCCCATCAGGGAACTCATACTCTATGAGCTCCATCTGGCTGACCTCGTTACAATCACTATAGGGGCCTGGGAAATATTTGTGGTACTAAGAGATACTTAGTTGAAATTTTAGGAAAAAGTGAAATTGTCCACGTAGATCACATGATCGTAGTGAGAGATTATCCCAAATTTGAATACGAGCTGTTTGCCACCAAGCTTCTTCGTGAACAGGAACGAGTTTGAACTTCAGTGACTTCTAAGCAATTCCAGAAGAAGAAACAAGATTTTCTGTAAGACCTGCAGGTAAATTTATAGCTTTGAGCCAGCCTTTCCAAAGATTGGAAATCTCACACTGATTTTTATTCATGAAAGAAGGGAGATTCCAATGAGGGCTCCTTCACGCTTCCATTCTGACAGCTCTTTCGTCAGTGCCCCCTCTCCACATGAGTCACCTGTTGAATTCTGACATTTAAACATCCTGACAGCTAATTTGACAACTGCAGTCCAACATTAAGCACCTTAGGTAACTGTGATCATTGGCTGCTTAGAGGATATGGGACAACATATGTATGGTACCAGGTGGGTAGGCATATGGTGCCAGCAGAAGGATGCCAGATACATTGTGGACAGGGTATCAGATGAGTAGAATGCTGGGTAAGTAGGGTGTCATCCTAGAAGTGTGCCACATGGGTGGAGGGAGGAGATTGCCAAGAGGATTGGATGCCAGCTGGGTAGGAGTGGGGTGTCAGGTGCCAGGCAGCATGCCAGCTGGTTAAATTACTGGCAAGGGAGACAGTGGTATGCCAGCGATAGAACGCCAAATGAGTAGAACAGGGCAGGACGTACACAGTTAGTGGTAGGGGCTTGGGAGTGTAGTCAAACGCTCCAGTACGAAAGTGGCATCATGGGTAGACAGGGTGGTGAAGAAGGTCTTTGGCATGTTTTACCTTCCTCGGTCAGAGCATTGAGCACAGGAGTTGGGATGTCAAGTTGTGGCTGTGTAGGACATTGGTATGGCCACGTTTGTACTCTTGAATACAATTCTGGTCGCCCTGTTATACAAAGGATGCCATTAAACTAGAAAGGGTGCAAAAAGGATTTACAAGGATGTTACTGAGACCAAAGGATTTGAGTTATAAGGACAGGCTGGATAGGCTGGAAGTGTTTTCTCAGGAGTGTAAAAGGATTAGGAGTGACCTAATAGAGGTTTATAAAATCATGAGGGGCATAGATAAAGTGAATAGCAAAGATCTTTTTCCTAGAGTAGGGGAGTTCAAAACTAAGGGGCATAGGTTTAAGGTGAGATGGGAAAGATTTAAAAGGGACCTGAGGGACAACATTTTCAAACAGAGCATATAGATATATGGAACAAGCTGCCAGACAAAGTGGTAGAGGCAATATTTAAAAGACATTTAGACAAGTGCATAGATAGGAAAGGTTTTGAGGGATTATGGGCCAACACGGGCAAATGGGACTAGTTCAGTTTTGGAAAGTGGGTCGGTGCAGATGAGTTGGACCGAAGGGACACTTTCCATGGTATATGACTCCGTCTACTAGCATTGGGTAGTGTAGCAGCTGAGTAGATAGAGACATAGAGTCTCAGGGACAATATCTCTGTAAACCTTCCCTACTCTTGTACTTGGTCCAAATGTTTTTTTAAATGTTGTAACTGTATCTACATTTACCACTTCCTCTGGCAGTTCACCCTCTGTGTGAGCAAGTTACCCAATTGGGTAGGATGTCACGTGCAAAAGTGTAGAGTGCTAGATGGTTCAGGTGCCAAATGGGATGCCAAGTGGGTAGAATGTAAAGGTGCAACGTGCCAAGTGGGGCTGGTAGGTGATGCAGGGGTTAAGATAGGTTGGTGTGGATAGGAGTAATGAGCTGTGGTGGGGGAGGGGAGGGTTGCTTTCAGGTCTGGGAGTTTCTGGCTCATCTTTGGGGTGGTTGCGTCAGGTCCAGCCTGGTCTGGTAGGTTCTGCTTTGGGCAGGGGTGGCAGGGTTTTGGTTGGATCGGTCCAGCAAGGTGTGGGGTCACCTCCTGCAGCAGAGGTAGGAGGGTCAGATTTGATCTGATCTGACCACTCCAGGTGGCAGGTCTGGGTCAGAGGACTGTAGTATCAAGTTCAGTGGTGAAGGAAGGAGATAACATATCAGCTGATGGGGAAAGACGTATTGGGGTCAAAGTGGGGTAGGAGGATTGTGCATCAGAGGGTGTTGGGTCAGGTTCTGAGGGGACTGTGGGGTGTAAATGATCTGGGGGAGGTGTAGTTGTGTGCTTTCTGTTAAACAGTTACATGGGAGTTGGACTGTGTATTTAATAATCCAACTTTTCCTTAAGTAACCATCTTACTTAATCCCATCAGAACCCTCTGAAGTCACCGCTTGTAGACTTCTGGAAGACTCCAGGCTCAGAGGAACTGCCTATTCAATTAGATTCTCTATAGTATGAAAACAGGCCCTTCAGCCCAAGACCACACCGATCCTCTGAAGAGTAACCCATCTCCCTATACTATATTTACCCCTGACTAATACACCCAACACAATGGACAATTTAGCATTGCCAATTCACCTAATCTGCACATCTTTTGTATTGTGGGAGGAAACCAGAGGAAACCCACACAGGTGCAGGGAGAATGTGCCAACTCCACACAGACAGTCACCCAAGGCTGGAATTGAACCCGGGTCCCCAGAGCTGTGAGGCAGCAGTGCTAACCACTGAGCCACCATGCCACCCTTGGGAATCTTTAATTTCCAGGCAATTCCTTCAGAGTTTGCCTCAATGCAGATTCCACAGGGTCCTCTTATACAGTTCCTATTTGCTGGCGATCTGAAAATCTGAGCCATTGTTATAAAAGAAAAAATGTCTGTTGTTATTTCATCAAGGGTGTATGTTGACAGAGACCTATTTGTTTTTTTGATTTTGTGGTTAGTAACTATAAATATTTAATAGGAAAAGAGGAAGCAGTGTAATATATTAATTTGGAGGGACATTATAAAATAAAGAGTACTATAATAAAGGAACAGAGAAGTCCTGGTTAAGTTATTAATGGTGGCGAGACAGCTGGGGAGAGCTGTTTAATAAACATACTGCATTCCAGACGTCATTAATAAGGGCACAGAGTCCAAGAGCAGGGAAGTTATGACAAACTTATTTAAGTCACTGGTTAGACCTTATCTGGAGTATTGTGCAAAGTTCCTGGTGCCACACTGTATCTGAATATATTGGAGGAAGTGCAGAAGATGTCAACAAGAATGGTTCCAGAAATAAGACTCGCCAGTTATGAGGATGGATTAGAGAGGTTCTGACATTCTCCTTGGAGAAGACAAGGCCAAGAGGAGATTTGTTGGAAGTTTTCAAAATCACGAGGCCTGGACAGTGTAACTAGAGAGTAACTGTTCCCAAACAATATTTTTCACTGTATCCCAGTACGTGATAATAATAACTAAATAAATCACCAGAAATGGATGGAGAATCGGGGGCAGTTTTAAAGTGATTTGCAAAAACAGCAAATGTGAGGTGTGAGAAATCTTCCCACATGGGGAGTAGTTAGGTTATAGAATGTACTGCCTGGTAGTGTGGTAGAGACCAGTTTAATTGAGACACTCAATAGAGCATTCTATGTAAACAATGCGCACGTTCATAGGGAAAAGGTAGGAAATTAGCACTGTTCCAATGCTCTGAGAGCCAGTGCAGAAATGATGGGCTGAATGCCCTTCATCTGCATTGTAACAATTCTATGATGTTTGTGCATATTTACATCATTGAATATTGTGGGATCTGAACATCCTAATGCCTGTGTTTGCAAGTTTCTTTCAATCTGCACCCATGGGTGGGGGAAGAGGTTGGTGACCTTACCTGCTGTGCTGAATTTATAAACCTTTTCTATGATGCTAGCCTGATGGTAATGACACACAGCGCTACCCTCTTTGAAGTGATTTTTATTCTTTTTCACTCTTACTGTCCTGTGTGCCTACATACAATACACCTCCTGCATCAGTGTCCTCTGAGAGGCTTAGAGACCTAAATTAATGATGTCCCACAGTCTTCCTTTCTGCGTACTGCCAGATCCTGCTGCCTTGCCTGGTGTTCCTGTCAAAAAGTATGATGAATAGACAGAAACATGCAGTGAAGTTATCAAAGAGCAAAGTGTGTAAGTGAAGTACTTCTTCCTTAAATGGTTAGCTTCTTGTGCAGAGCTGAAGTTGCACACGCAACTGTTTTTCTTAAAGTCTAACTAAAATTTCTTTACATTCCAGCAAGCGGGCCTGAATCTTTCAGTTCCCAGAGCAATGTAAAAGGGACTGAAGTCTCTGTTATGCATTGAAACCCTGTGCAGTCATTGCTCACGTTATAATTGCACACAGACCTATTAGATTTCTGGGGGGGATTCATTCACGTTACTCAGGACACTCCATTAATGAACTCAGGATTACAAACTTGAGTCACTTTGTGCAGGAATTACTTGAATACTTACCCTGGAACTATTAATTTGTGGTGTAACTTGCAGATTACCCAACGTGACTGAACTGAACATGTTGACTGACTGCTACTCCCTCCCCAACTAATTAGTCTTCCCACTGACCTGACACCCCCTCCATCCAAAGCCCACCCTAAGTACTCCAGGACCTGGCTTCGCACTCACTCACTCACCCAATCACTGACAGGCTTAAGAACTTTAAAATCTGTTCTGAAAGTGGCAGATACTGTTATAAAAAGCAGCACATCCAATCTTGGTTCAATTACCTCGGTAGTCATTTGCCTTGCCCTAAAGATGCTGCTCTGGCATAATTTGGTTATTTTCGTAGTGGGATCAGAAGTCCCAGTTGAAAATGTGCAATATCATTGAGATGTAGAAAGCTTAATGGCAACTCAGTAGGTCTAGCATTGTCATCAATGGCTACACAAATGGGTCATCAATGAAATTGTCAAATTCTGGATACCACTCTCTTTGTTTCAACAATTAAAAATCACGCAACACCAGGTTAAAGTACAACAGGTTTATTTGAAAGGACAAGCTTTCGGATCGCTGCTCCTTCATCAGGTAACAAGTGGGGCAGGATAATAGGACACAGAATTTATAGCAAAAAAGATCAAAGTGACATCAACTGATGTGATGTATTGAACGAAGCTCGATTGCTGTTAAGTCTTTACTCACTTAGAATGGAGATCAGGTTTCATTGATTCATATATAAATCCCAGATATTCTTTCAAGCCACAGCTCCAAGATAACTTATGGTTTTATCAGTATATAAAAAAAAGGCCAGCTCAGCTCAGACAATGCGTTAAAGGTGTGAGGTTAGAGTCTGTCTGCAACCTTACCCTGAGTCAGACCAGTTCTATTTCTCAAGTAGAAATTTATAAAATGTCACATTAACTGACTGCCTACAGATTGTGAGCTTTTTAAACAAAATAGAATGTATCTGCAAATACAAACCTGAAAATGCAAATTCACCCCATAGATGCATATGTGTGTGTGTGTGCATGTGTGTCTGTGTGTGTATAAGGGAGAGAGAAAGTGCGTGTCTGGAGGGTTGGGGGGAGAGAGAGAGTGTGTGTGGGAGAGATGGAGAGAGTGCGTGCGTGTCTGTGTGAGAGTGTGTGTGTGCATATTTGATAGACTATGTGCATGAGTGTGATGGAGTATATGGCTGTGAGAGGGTGTGTGTGAGAGAGCGAGAGAGAGAGAGACAGAGCGTGTGTATGAGAAAGGGTCTGTGTGAGAGTGTGCATTTATGTATGTGTGTGTGTGTGTCTGTGTGTGTGTGTGTGAGAGAGAGAGAGAGAGAGACAGAGCATGTGTATGAGAAAGGGTCTGTGTGAGAGTGTGTTTATGTATATGTGAGTGTGTGTGACAGAGAGAGAGACAGAGCGTGTGTGTGAGAAAGGGTCTGTGTGAGAGTGTGTGTTTATGTATGTGTGTATATATGTGTGTGTGTGTGTGTGAGAGAGAGAGAGAGAGAGAGAGAGAAAGAGCATGTGAGTGAGAAAGGGTCTGTGTGAGAGTGTGTGTTTATGTGTGTGTGTGTGTGTGTGAGAGAGAGAGGGAGAGACAGCGTGTGTATGAGAAAGGGTCTGTATGAGAGAGTGTGTTTATGTATGTGTGTATATGTGTGTGTTTGTGTGAGAGAGAGAGAGACAGAGTGTGTGTATGAGAAAGGGTCTGTGTGAGAGTGTGTGTTTATGTGTGTGTGTATATGTGCGTGTGTTATGTGTGAGAGAGTGAGAGAGAGAGAGAGAGAGAGACAGACAGAGCATGTGTATGAGAAAGGGTCTGTGTGAGAGTGTTTATGTATGTGTATATATGTGTGTGTGAGAGAGAGAGAGAGAGAGAGAAAGAGACAGAGCATATGTATGAGAAAGGGTCTTTGTGAGAGTGTGTGTTCATGTATGTATGTACGTGTGTGTGTGTGTGTGTGTGTTTGTGTGTGTGAGAGAGAGAGAAAGAGAGACAGTGCGTGTGTGTGAGAAAGGATCTGTGTGAGAGTGTGTGTTTATGTATGTGTGTGTATGTGTGAGAGAGAGAGAGGGCGAGACACAGAGCGTGTGTTTGAGAAAGGGTCTGTGTGAGAGTGTGTTTATGTATGTGTGTATATGTATGTGTGAGAGAGAGACAGAGCATGTGTATGAGAAAGGATCTGTGTGAGAGTGTGTTTATGTATGTATGCATATGTATGTGTGTGTAAGAGAGAGAGAGACAGAACGTGTGTGAGAAAAGGTCTGTGTGAGAATGTGTGTGTGAGAGAGAGAGACAGAGCGTGTGTATGAGAAAGGGTCTGTGTGAGAGTGTGTTTATGTATGTGTGTATATGTGTGTGTGAGTGTGTGAGAGAGAGAGAGAGAGAGAGACAGACAAAGCGTGCGTGTGTGAGAAAGGGTCTGTGTGAGAGTGTGTGTTTATGTGTGTGATAGTGTATAGCATAGTGGGGTCACCTACACTGTGACATGAACCCAAAATCCCAGTCAAGGTTGTCCTGATGGGTATCCAACTTGACTATCAGGCTCTGCTCGCTTATAAATAAAAAGTCTGCAGATGCTGGAATATAAAATAAACCAGCAGAAAGTTGGAAGATCACAGCAAGCCAGGCAGCATCAGGAAGTGGAGAAGTCGATGTTTTGGGTATAACCCTTCTTTAGGACTTGGGGGGGGGCGTTGGTATAGGGGGAGCTGCAGGTAAAGGCCTCTCATTGGTGAGTCTGTCCCTCAATAACAGGGAGGGATGGAGATCCAACCTTTCACTGTGGCTTTTGGACTTTCAGAGATAAAGAGAAAGGGAGTGTAAATAAGCACTGCACATCTGGGTTTTCACTCAGGCAATGTTTATCATCATACAAAGTTAAACCTTTCAAGTGCAGACTTGTCAGTATTCCTTAAGCCAAGTTTAGCTCCCGTGTTCCAGAGTTTCCAACCATTAGACTTAACTGGAAGAAAGGAAGTATTGCAGTGCATTGCGAATTATCGCAGAGAAATATTACAGTTACAACAAAGTGTTTACTTTGGATGATGGACTTGCAGACCCATTAGACATTGTTTGTGAATTACCATTTATCTAGCACAAGGAGAATTTTAAACTTCTCTAGTACCTTTGCATAAGAGTTGTAACCCCAATTCAATCTGGATATATTCCTGGAGGTTTCATCCTTTGGCTGTGATCTTCCCACTCTGAGAAACAGCCCTTTGTTTCAAAATAAAACTCCAATACTTTTGTAACTAAAAAGAGAAATGTTTGAAGAAAACAATTTCAAGAACAAATATTTAACACCCCTTTCCCTCACCAAAGCAGTGTCTACAAATTTAATATTTAATTTCTGGAAACAATATGAGATTCATGAAGGATTAGTAGTGCAACACAATGGCATTTTGTCTTTGTCGGTCATTTGGAGTCCTGAGGCCAAATGTAAAGGGATTTCTGCTTGATGTCCATATCGGGAAGTTTTGTAGCATCTGGTGACCTTATTTTCTTTGATGGTGAATATGTAAGAAATTGTCCAAAAGTTGGCTCTAAGGCCTGAGTTAGATTTTCAACTGGCCATGGAGTGGGGGCTCAGAGTAGGTAGGAATTAAAACTTGAGATCCCAATGCCCCTGGGATGAGTTGTCACTGAGTCCCATCTGGAGGAAATGTCAGCTTTGGTCAGCAAGATAAAAACATGTCCGGCACCAGAGATAAGGGTGGAATCTTTCAGGCCTGCCCAAAGCTTTTTGAAGGGCATGCAGAGGGAGCTTAATTGAGCAAGAGGCAAAAATACAGTTTCCTGAGACTGGGTTATAGTTTTGCTATTAAATTCTCAAAACTGTTCAGCAGCCTTTCTTGCAGTCAGTAGTATGTCTCAGTAGTACGTCGTGAATACCCATAAACACCCAGCAAGCCGGAATTATGTTCATGGGGACAATTTTGGATTGGTCCAAAGCCATAAACATTTGTCCAAAACGCTGATCGTAAATATGAGGTATATGTTCGGTGGGGTAGACTTCTTTCTAGGTGCTCTAGTAAGTATGCACCCTTTCATAGTTCCCACTGAGGCTTCAGAATAAATCTTGCAAGGCCTTTCTGTGGTCTTAATGTTAACATTGAAGGAAATTAGAGTTTAGATCAGAGTGGTGCTGGAAAAGCACAGCAGGTCAGGCAGCATCCAAGGAGCAAGAGAATCGACGATTCGGGCAGAAGCCCCTTCATCAGGAATAGGGAAATCAGCCTATCTGGCAAGAAAGAGTGGGGCATCTGAACCATTAAAGTTTCTCAATGAATTTTGTTTTTGCCTTATTAAAGACTTAGAATAGTTGTAAACAAAGCTCAAGCAGTACATGATGCATCTCTCAGGTACCTGTGAGCTGAGAAGAGAAGAAACCATATCTTTGAGGACCTATCCTTGTTCCATCCCTTTGCTGAAACCCTTTGCTAGATTTTTACGTTTTTCTATTAAGATGGAAGGTCAGAGTTCTTGCAATGCCTGGCTTGCTAAGTATTCTACATCCTTTTGTGATTGAACAGTAGACTGTGGTACATGTATGAGAGTTGAAAATGTGTTGCTAGAAAAGCGCAGCAGGTCAGGCAGCATCCAAGGAGCAGGAGAATTGACGTTTCGGGCATGAGCCCTTCTTCAGGAAAGGGTTCTCATACATGTATGAGAGTCACAACCAATGTGTTGTGGGTGGTACAACATTGGTAACGGTAATAAAGTGCCACACATTCAGGGCAAGATTTGATGGAGATGCCTGATACCGAACCTCTCGGTGTGACAGTCTTCTCAGAGGTAAAGTTGCACTATTTCACACTAGCGCCCCCACCCCCCCAACCCCCACCAGCCCCAACCCCCAAAGAGCTGGAGTGGAAATACCTTTGACTTTTGACCCATCTCCACAGTGAGTGTGCTAAGAGGAAGGTTTCTTCCAGAGACCCAGAACTCATCTGGGTGTCAGATTCTCAATTCCACCCTGCTGTGTCAGAAGATTGGGTCTTCCCCTGCAGAATGGTCTTTAGCTTCTGCAATGCTTTGTTCCCAATTCTCACTTTGGACATTCGAATTTCTCCTTCCCTCTCCAAAGTAACAGCTGGAGGAGGGAGGAGACACTATCAGATCCTTGTAGCCAGCTTCTGCTTCTTTTAGCTGCAGTGTGCTGGAAGGTCATGGGCCATTCCTACAGACACAACGGAGATGACTACACTGGTCTCTGCACTCAAAGGATCATCCCCTGTGTCCAGTTCATTCCCTGTACTGTTAGAACTCCATGAGAACTGTTCCCTCTGTGACACCCTGGTCCACTCCCCCATCACTCCTTACATTTATCCCAGAAACTGTAACTCTTGCCCATTCACCTCCTCCCTCCTAACCATTCAAGGCCCCAGATTTGCCTTCCAAGTGAGCATTGTTCTCCTTGTACTTCTTTCCGTCCGGTCTACTGCATTCACTGCTCACTACGAGATCTCCTCTACATTGATGTGGAGGTGCTGGTGTTGGACTGGATGGATAAAGTCTGCCATAAGCTTGTGATTTCAAATAAACCTTCTGGGCTACAAACTATTATCACATGACTCCTGACGTGGTCTACATTGGTTAGACAAAACATAGTTTGGGTGACCACTTTGTGGAACATGACAGCTCCGTCTGTAAGAATAGCCCTGACTTGCCAGTTCCTCGCTATTTCAGTAAACCACCTTGCTTGTATGTTAACATTTCCACCTCAGACCAGCTGCAATGTTCCAAAAAAGCTCAATGCAGGCTGAAAGAACAACACTTCAGTTCAACTTAGCCTCTATGACTCAACGTTGAGTTCCACAGTTTCAGAACCTGAACACATGATATCAGTCCTCCATGGTGGCTCAGTGGTCAGCACTGCTGTCTCACAGCATCAGGGATGCGGGCTCAATTTCACTCTTGGGGCACTGTCTACGTGGAATTTGCATGTTCTCCCCATGTCTGCATGGATTTCCTCTGGTTTTCTCCCACAGTCCAAAGGTGTGGATTGTCCATAGTACGCAGGGATGTATAGGCTAGAGGATCAGCCACAGGAAATACAGCAGAGTGGGCCAAATGAGATGCTCTTTGGAGGATCGATGCGGACTCATTGGCCGAATGGCCTGCTTTACAATGAAGTAATTCTATGACTTAATTTACGTTCTCTCCCTGCACCTCTACCAGATCACTATAATCCTCTTATTTGGTAATATTAAGGTTGCTTCCCAGACCATGTTAGCCAATGCCTTAGAACGACCCATTGGCATGTTCCCAGAGCCATTTTCTGTTTAGATTAGATTAGATTAGATTCCCTACGGTATGGAAACACGCCCTTCAACCCCAACAAGTCCAGACCGACCCTCCGAAGAGTAACCCATCCAGACCCATTTCCCTCTGACTATGGGCAATTTAGCATGATCAATTTAGCATGGGCAACACGGTGGCACAGTGGTTAGCACTGCTGCCTCACAGCACCAGAGACCCAGGTTCAATTCCCACCTCAGACAACTGTGTGGAGTTTGCACATTCCCCCAGTGTCTGTGTGGATTTCCTCCAGGTGCTCCGGTTTCCTTCCACAGTCCAAAGATGTGCAGGTTAGATGAATTGGCCATGCGAAATTGCCCGTAGTGTTAGATGAAGGGGTAAATGTAGGGGAATGGGTCTGGGTGGGTTACTCTTCAGAGGGTTGATGTGGACTTGTTGGGCCAAAGGGCCTGTTTCCACACTGTAAGTAATCTAATGCATCTGACCTGCACGTCTTTGGACTGTGGGAAGAAACCAAAGCAACCGGAGGAAACCCACACAGACATGGGGAGAATGTGCAAACTCCACACAGACAGTCACCCCTGGCTAGAATTGAACCTGGGTCCTTGGTGTTGTGAGGCAGCAGTACTAACCGCTGAGCCACCGTGCCATCCAGGTTACTTAAAAAAGTAGACTGAATCTGGAAGGTAGTGTGGTTGTGAATGGTAGGTGCAGTTTGAAATTGAACTCTGTTCTTTGCTTCTGCAATGGTTTAACATGTGAAAGAGAGGACTGAAAGGTTTTCAGACATTGCATTGCAGTGGAGGTCTTGGTAAAAGAGGTGGAAGAGAGGAGAGGAGAGATGTCCAATTAAAATGAGAGGGGCTGGAGGTTCACTGGATAGAAAGGGGAGATTGAGAGAAGCTATTTTCTACTGTTTGGCAAGTATAGGGCTCGTTGGCTAAGTCAAACATTTAAAGGCAGATCATTAGGAGTGAAATTTGGAAATATTTCTTCAAGTACAGGATTCTAGAAGTTTGAAATTCTATTGCACGAATTTGATCAGCCCAGATCTTTTAAAAATTTTAAAACTGATCGTCAACAGTTTGCTAGCCACTAACAGTCACCATTAACAGCTATACACCTGAGCAGCCAGATCATTATCCACTCACTTGTCTGTCCAATTATTCTCCTCTCTCTTTGGGATCTATCCCCACCTATTGTTTACTCCTTACCTGCTCCTCAACCCATCTTCTGCATATAAACCAACATTTTCCTGGCTACCATCAATTCTGAGGAAGGGTCACCAGACCTGCTGAGCTTTTCCAGCAATTTCTGTTTTTGAACCAGTGTTAACGTTTTGAATTCTTACTGTATCAGTTAGATCTCTTACAGCAACTATGCCAGGAGTTCATTTTCTCCTTTTCTCAAGAAACCTTTTCTTACAGGGGACTGTTTTAAGGCTGGTAAAGTATCACTACTCTCCTCAGGGCAAACTGTAAGGGCGACGGGGAGGGCCAATCAGTAAGGGGATGTTGGATGGAAAAGCGAGAGTTGAAGAAATTTCATTAATTATTACATGCAGATCCAGGTTTCAAGATTGAGTCATCGGACCACACCCACAGAGTTTGTAAAAACACGAGGAGTGAAAGCTGTCCACAGCTGTTCACTCGGTCAGAGCTCCATAGCATCATTAATGTCTCTGATCTCACAGTTTGGGATGCCCTGAATTATGCTGCGATGTTTCTAAGATCACAACTGTAACTTTTTTTGGGCTCTGTTGCAGCCTGACCTGTAGGCCTATAATTTCAACTTTTTGCATATCTATTTATCCTGCTTGAAATTCCCGGTTTTCTGCATGCTCTGTGGCATTAAATTCTAGCATTATTCTTTGTGCTATTTCTAGCTGGAGCATTATATCCAAGAAAATTAAGATCAAAAGTTCAAAAAGTTGACAGACAAAAGACTTACCAGATTACTCACTTGTTCTTGGATGAAAGTTGGCTTTTCATATCACCCTGCCCAATCTGGGTTCCACTTCACATTTTGTTGGTTGATGCAAGAAAGCAAGTCAGACTCTACCTTCCCATCCCATTGGAAGTTTTAGCTTTATGTTTTTAGATGGTTCCTAGTTGTACCTTTATAAAATGTCCTTATGTATTCTTTTCATTGTTAGGTTACTCAGTCTGTATCATTCTTTACTTTTTGTCAGGAAGTTGGAAACACATGGTGGCATGATTGCTCAGTGGTCGTCAGTGCTGCCTCACAGCACCAGAGACCTGGGTTCGATTCCAACCTCAGATGACTGACTGTGTGGAGTTTGCACATTCTCCCCATGTCCATGTGGGTTTCTTCTGTGTAGTCTGGCTTCCTCCCACAAACCAAAGATGTACAGTTTAGGTGGATTGGCCGTGCTAAATGACCCCTAGTGTTCAGGGATGTGTAGGTTAGGTGTTTTAGCCATGAGAGATGTGAGGATGGATCTAAGTGGAATGTTCATTGAAGCGTTAATGTGGACTCATTGGGCGAAATGGCCTGTTTCCACAACGTATGGATTCTATGCATATAAATTGTTCTTTGAATTAATGCTCACACATTACTTCAGATCCTAAAGATAGCAGCTAAGACATCATTTACTTAATTGTTAAGCAAATCTCTATGAGGTAATCTGCCTGACGTAGGATGCTTTTTGATGTTTAATCCTTTAAGCTTTTGCATAACATGGCTTAGTTTGTAACATTTCTGGGATTTAGTCTACTTTGTGGGAAAAATCCATTTAAACATCTTGCTGGCCAGCTGTGCTGATTCTGTTGTATTGTTCATTAGACTTTCTGATGTTTTGACCATTCTATTATTTATTTAGCTGAATCAATGTGCTTTTGTCTATCTGTCTCCTTTCTTGCCTAAAGGTTATGTTTCATAACCTTTGCTTTGTCCAAATACCAACTTTTCTTACTGCTTAGCGGAAATTCCCTTGTGTAAGGCTTCCAAATAATGTTGGACAGAGGGTAAAGGCCACAATACTAAGCAATGTTTCTGTCAAATGGATTCCTATGTGATGAATTATTGAACTTGCTTTTTTTGTGTATTTAGATTCTGGACTAATTCTGATCGTTTCTCTGGTTGTTTCGAAACAATGCATCAGGCCGCATTGCAGTACCAAACTAATGGGGATCTGTGCTGAAAACAAAAAATCATGAAGATCGTAGCGGGTCAGACAGCATCCATGGAGAGACAGCAAGCTAACGTTTCAAATCCAGATGACTCTTCATCAGAGCTGACGTGAAGTGTGGAGGGGACAACATTTATACCATAGTTTGAGGTGGAGGGGGTGGGGGTGGGAGGTAGTGGGTGTAGGGTGCTGGTGGAGAAAAGATGCTGATAGTTCAGGTTAAGTGATTGGAATGTGAGAATGGCAGAACAATGGTGTGTCATCTGCCAGACTTGAAAGGAGAGCACCTGGGATGAGGGGAGGGGAGAAAGGACATGATAATAAGCTAATGGGTGACCTGGTGGCACAGTGGTTAGCATTGCTGCCTCACAGCGCCAGAGACCCGGGTTCAGTTCCTGCCTTGGGCCACGGTCTGTGTGGAGTTTGCACATTCTCCCTGTATCTGCGTGGGTTTCCTCCGGGTGCTCCGGTTTCCTCCCACAATCCAAAGATGTGCAAGTCAGGTGAATTGGTCATGCTAAATTGCCCGCAGTGTTAGGTGAATGGAGTAACTGTAAGGGAATGGGTCTGGGTGGGTTGCTGTTCGGAGGGTCAGTGTGGATATGTTGGGCCAAAGGGCCTGTTTCCACACTGTAAGTAATGTCCCTGGTGCAGTGGTTAGCACTTCTGCCTCACAGCACCAGAGTCCCAGGTTCGATTCCAGCCCCGGCCAACTGTCTGTATGGAGTTTGCACATTCTCCCTGTGTCTGAGTGGGTTTCCTCTGGGTACTCCGGTATCCTCCCACAGTCCAAAGATGTGCAGGTCAGGTGAATTGGTCATGCTAAATTGCCCGTAGTATTAGGTGCATTAGTCAGAGGGAAATGGGTCTGGGTGGGTTATTCTTCGGAGGGTCGGTGTAGACTTGTTGGGCCAAAGGGCCTGTTTCCACACTGTAGGGAATCTAATCTAATCTAATCTAAAAGAATGGGAAGAAATGGTTCACAGTTTGAAGGTGTTGAACTCAATATGAAGTCCAGAAGGCTGTAAAGTGCCTAGTCTGAAGATGTGATGTTGTACCTCCAGTTTACGCTGTGATTCACTGCTGAGGACAGGCAAATGGGCATTCGAGCAGGATGCTGTGTTAAAATGACCAGGAATGGGAAGGTCAGGGTGCTTCTTACACACAGACCAAAGGTGCTCTGCAAAGCAGTCATCAAGTCTGCGTTTGATTTCTCCAATGTAGAGTAGGAGCACTCATTTTGTATGTTCATGACTTATCCTCTTTCTAGTATAGTTTCCTGCTTGAATTAAGTTATTGCTATGCCTTCAAGCACAGAACTCACTGGGATCCTGGCACCCACACAACTTCAAGCCCCTAACCAGTTCAAGTCTAAAGCTAAATGTTAATTCTTCTGGTTGGGCTAATAGATTAAAGAATACTTGGCTTTTTTTAATCTCAATAATTGTCTGCCTAACTGGTCTAGATGAATTATTATGGGCAGTGAGGAAATGTCAGAGACATTGAGCAAGTATTTTGGCTGAATTAGCATCAAGCTGGAGAACTTCTCTATTGTTATGAAAATGGCTGGGGACGAACACATCCAGAAGTCTCGCCCTCGAACCTGACATCTATTACTTCCTAAATGACACATCGGCAGTTCACAGATGCTACACATGTTAAAGTGCAATTGTCGCAGGCTGATCTGATTTTCACTGACTGGATGAAGTGATGCACTTTTGACCTGGTAGGAGAAGATCTGAAGCAACTGAAAGCCTTTGGCGAGGCAAAGTATCCTTTCGGATATGATTCCAGGCACCTTTGGGGGTGGTCCGGTGCCTTTGGGAAAGATAAGGAGTCCTATGGGATAGAAAGATATCCTTTCAGACTGTTAAATGTAGATACGAACACTCAGAAAGTGTGCATAAACTCATTGGAGCTGAAGAAGTGAGCCATTGAAGGATAAGTCAAAGGGAGCTGTCACACAGTCAAAGTATTTAAAACATTTGCTCTTTAAATACTTTGTAAAAACTGTCAGAAGTGTTTAAAAATACCATACTTGTTGTTTCATTCCACCTTTATAATTCTGAGGTTTATCATTTCAGGACTAATGCTGCATGGCTGACTCATCACAGTGGAGTATTTATCACTTCACAGATTAATTGACAGTTGTAAATGGCTAATAGATTTTTGAACTGAGTCTGGTATTCCACTTTTTTTTAAGGGATTGAAGAAAGCTAAATCAAATGAATAGATTTCATCAATTCCTTTTTTTTAGAAAATAGTCATTTCATAGATAAATACCGAAGAGAATATGAAATATAAGGGTACGTTAGCTAGTAATATAAAAGAAGATTGAAGTACTTTGTTTAGGTATCTAGAAGTTAAGAGAGAGGCAAAGAGTGGATATTAGAAAATGAGGCTGGGAAAAAAGAAATGGCAGATGAACTGAATCGATATTTTGCATCAGTTCTCACAGTGAAAAACAGCAGCAGCATATCAGAACTTTAAGAGTGGCAGGAAGTAGAGGTGAGGGTAGTGGCCATCACTAAGGAAAAGATGCTTGGAAAGGTGGAAGGTCTGGAGGCGGATATATCAGCCAGATCAGATGAATTACACCCCAGAGTTCTGAAGGAGATAGATGAGGAGATTGTAGAGGTAGTGATGATGCTCTTTCAGGAATCGCTGGAGTCAGGGATGGTCCCAGAGAATTCGAAAATAGCTAACGTAACATCCCTGTTTAAGAAGAAAAGGGGCAGAAGACAGGAAACTGTAGGCCGATTAGTTTGACCACAGCCGTTGGTAAGATTTTAGAGTCTAGTATTAAGGATGAGATTATGGAGTACTTGGAAGTGCATTGTAAAATAGGCAGAATCAACATGTCTTTGTCAAGGGGAGGTTATGCCTGACACATCAATTAGAATTCTTTGAAGAGGTAACAAGCAAGTTCAACAAAGGAGAGCCAGTTGACATGATCGATTTGGATTTCCAGAAGGCCTTGGACAAGGTGCTGCACAGGAGGCTGCTAAATAATGCTAAATAAATTAGGGTTGCACGGTGGCTCAGTGGTTAGCACTGCTGCCTCACAACGCCAGGGACCTGGGTTCGATTCCTGCCTCAGGCGACTGTCTGTGTGGAGTTTGCACATTCTCCCCGTGACTGCGTGGGTTCCCTCCAGGTGCTCCGGTTTCCTCCCACAATCCAAAGATGTGCAGGTTAGGTGAATTGGCTGTGCTAAATTGCTCATAGTGTTAGGTACATTAGTCAGGGGTAAATGTCGGGGAATAGGTCTGGGTGGGTTACTCTTCAGAGGGTCGGTGTGGACATGTTGGGCCGAAGGGCCTGTTTCCACACTGTAGGGAATGGAATCAACTCAAATCATAAGTTAAGAGCCCATGGTGTTAGGGGCAAAGTACTGGCTTGGATACAGGAATGGCAGGACTCAGAGAGTAAAGATAAACGGGTCTTTATCAGGAATGGCAACCAGTGACGTGTGGAGTTCCGAAGGGATCTGTGTTGGGACCACAGCAAATCAGGTTATACATTAAAGATTTGGACGAAGAAACTAAGGGCATTTGCAGATGACACAAAGATAAGTAGAAGGACAGGTAGTGTTGAGGAAATAGGAGGCTGCAGAAGGACTTGGACAGGCTGGAGAGTGGGCAAAGAAGTGGCAGATGGAATACAATGTGGGAAAATGTGTGGTCGGAAGAATAGAGGCATAGACTATTTTCTAAATTGGAAAGCGGTTGGAAATCTGAAGTACAAAGGGATGTGGGAATTCTAATTCAGGATTCTCTTAATGTCAAACTGCAGTTTCAATTGGCAATTAGGAAGGCAAATGCAATTTTAGCATACTTTTCAAGAGAGCTAGAATACAAGAGCAGAGATGTTCTGCTAAGGCTGTATAAGGCTCTGATCAGACCACATTCAAAATATTGTGAGCAGTGTTTGGCCACATATTGAAAGAAAGATGTGGTAGCATTGCAGGGACACCAGAGAAGGTTTACAAGAATGCTCCCAGGAATGAAGGGCTTGTCATATAAGAAGCAGTTGAGTACTCTGAGTCGATACTCAATGGAGTTTAGAAGGATAAGGGAGCTTCTGACTGAAACTTACAGAATACAGAGAGGTCTGGATAGATTGGACATGGCAAAGATGTTCCACTCGTCAGAGACTAGGACTCAATGGCACAGCCTCAGTGTGAAGTGATGACCCTTTAGAACTGAGATAAAGAGGAATTTCTTCAGCCAGAGGGTGGTGAATCTATGGAACTCATTGCCTTAGAGACAACAGTGGCCAACTCGTTGTGTGTATTTAGATAGGTTTTTGATTGGTAAGGGGATCAAGGATTATGGGGAGAAGGGAGGAGAATGGGGTTGAGAAATATATCAACCATGATTGAATGATAGAGAAGACTCAATGGCCTGAATGGCCTAATTCTGCTCCAATATCTTATGGTAATTGTCTTGGCCCATAGCCTTGTATACCTTGGCATTACAGATGCACGCCAGTATTTCAAATTCCCATCTCCTGGATGAAAAAAATGTCCCCACATCCCCTCTAAACATCCTGCCCCTGACCTTAAATCAATGTCCCTTGGTCATTGATGCCTTCACCAAGGGGAGAAGTTCACTCCTGCCTATCCTGCCTATGCCCCTCAATTTTATCCATCTTAATCAAGCCTCCTCTCAATCTCCTCTGCTTCAAGGAAAACAATCCCAGTCTCCTTTTATCTGAAACTCTTCAGTCCAGGGAATATCCTGGTCAATCTCATCAGGACTCTCTCCATTGCTATCACACGTTTCCTATAATGTGGATTCCAGAACGTCACACAATTCCCAAGCTGCGGCCTACTCACCGTTTTATACAGTTCTAGCATCACCTCCCCGCTCTAACACACTGTACCATGGCTAATAAAGGCAAATATTCCACATAGGAGAAAGTGAGGACGGCAGATGCCGGAGATCAGTTTCAAAAAGCGTGGTGCTGGAAAAGCACAGCCTCTTCTTTCATCAGGAAGAGCTCATGCTTAAAAGGTTGACTCTCCTGCTCCTTGGGTGCTGCCTGACTGGCTGTGCTTTTCTGGCACCACAAATATTCCATATGCCTTCTTAAGTAGTTTATCTAACTATCCCTCTATCTTAACATACAAAAAAATTTGACTAATACACAAGAATGCTTAAAAACAAATATTCTTCACTGCTGAATAGTGCTTCATTTAAACATAGAGATGGAATTAAAAAAACAACCTTTTTGTATAAAAACTGAAATGACTGAGGATGCTGAAAACCAGAAAACAGACATTGTTGGAAAAGCTCAGCAAGTCTGGCAGCATTTGTGGAGAGCAATCAGAATTAACATTTTGGGTCCAGTGACCCTTCCTCAGAACTCTCACTTCAATCTATTTGTATCATGTCCCACAAAACCACAGGATGTCACAGGGTACTTTTCAGCCAATTAAATATCTTCTTTGAAAATTTGGCTAATATAATATAGGGAGTCACCTCAAGAGGTCAGAGTTTATTGAGTGATTTATTCAAGGGTGAATAGCTCAACCAGACAGGCAAGACATTCTAGTCATTATATTTGCAAATTGAATACAAGTAAAAAATACATTTATGTTCATGTAGGAATAAGCATTAATTTAAATTCCTACTTGAGTTCACAATTTATATTGGTTGGGTTTGACACTATAACCACTGTTGCCTATTATTTACTTTCTATAACTTGCTGCTAGTTTAATTGACCAATATAATTCACAGAAGCCCAGCCTGACACTGAGGCACAGAAATGTTAGGACAAGTGATCAAAAACTTGGGCAAAGAGATAGAACAGTCTGACCATCCAATGATCTTGAGGAGGAGAATTTTAAAAAATCTTTACTGGAAACTGAGCCTGCAATCTTGCTGAAGTAATTACTGGGAACTGATTATTATCATTTGTTCAAAACATTCTTCCACCTCAATAGATATGGCCAGCTAAGTAATAGAACTGGGAAATCTGTTTGATCAGGTTTAAAAGAGGACCATGAGACTATGTTGTTGCAAGAATTGGGAATGATATGTTGAAGCAACAATAACTTCTTTTTATGTAACATCTTTAATGTTATAAAATGACTAGGGCATTTCATAGATATATTATAAACAAAATATGCCAGTGAGCCACATGAGGAGATTTTGTGTCAAATGACAAAAGTTTAGTCAGAGTAGTAGGTTCCATGGTGTGGTTTAATGGAAGAAAGAAAGGTGGAGAGGCAGACAGTAGGGAGGTTATTCCAGAGCTTGAGGGTGAGAGTAAAGTTGCTGTCACCGGTGGTGGAGCAATTAAAATCCACACGCACAAGAGACCAGAATTAGCAGGGTTCAGTTGTCTTGGATAGTTGTGAGTCTGTAGGAGATTACAATTAAAAGAAAGGTGAGACCATGAGGGATTTGGAATGAAGGATGAGAATTAGAAAATCACAACATTGCTTGACTGGGAGCCTAATATAGGTCAACCATCGCAGGGGTAAATGGGGAACTTTGTGCTTGTTAAAACATAAGCAGCAGAGGTTTGGATGACCTGAAGCATATGGAAGTTAGAATGTGGAAGAATAGTCTCGCGTGCGCTGCCCATAACCCTGCAATTTTATCTCTCTTAAGTGCCCACCTAATTTGTTGCTTCTCTAAGCAATGAAATTATGCTCACTAAATCTCAATGTAGACATTTTTTACCTGTGGACTTTATTGCTGTAGTGCTGTCTTTGTTGGCTATATATTCTTCAGCTTGTCAAAAATATAGCTGCTCATATCCAGATCTATTATGTCCAACTCATCCATCATCAAGCCCTCTGATCCGTTCTCGCTCCTGTCTCCAACTGTATTGAATTCAAACACCACTTTTCATCCTCAAATCCTCTTGCTACCACTCTCCTGAAGCCTTTTTCACTTGAATGAATCCTTTGTATTTAGTTTTTTTTGCACCTCCCTTTGCTTTGCAATTGGTATCACATTCTCCAGATGCAATGGACACCCTCTTTTAAACTACCATTGCATCTATGCATCTTGATACTTATTTAGAAAAACCTATTCTTCAACAGTTTTGGCCTCAGGTCTTATCTCTGGATGAATTAACATCTGTTTGTTCCATTTTTTCAGTAATACAGATGCTACATGATTGTGACTTCAGTAAGTTGGTTTCAAAGAATATTGGATAAGATAGTCATGAATTTATTCATGAAGAATTTTTTTTTCAGAGAAGGTGTTGCATTCATTTAGCTTCATGTCATGAATTGCTGAAGTACTTTCATATCTAACACTACCTACTCTTTAAAAGACTGAATCCCTGGAGCATGGAGTGATTGTTGCACTGTTGGAGGTGTTGTCTTTCAATGAAAAATGTATCAAAAGATTATGTAGCATACATATAATATGTCCAATCGACCAAATTAACTATAGAAAGGAGTGATTGATTAATTCCCTTTTCTGTTTTTGCAGGTACATGGTAATTATACATCCTTTACAGCCAAGACTGTCAGCAACCACAACAAAAGTCATTATTATGAGCATCTGGGGTCTGGCTATTACTCTTGCATTTCCTCAGTGCTACTATTCAGAAATCAAGCATTACCCAGAACGGGTCCTCTGCCTTTTAAACTGGCCAGGAGATTTCATGTAAGTGTGAGCTGACCTTATACATGAGAGAAGATTTACAGGAAAGATACTTAACCTATGCATAGTACTAACTGGGATAAGCAAGCAGCACTGAAAGAGTTGGAGATGCACTTATCAAGGTTTCATGAGACTCCCATTGTACGAACATAGAAAAATAGCCACTGGCACACTTGGATTCCAGATGCAGGCTGTTACTTGTGGCAAATTTGGGTGGGGGGTGTGGTGCGGTGAATGAAATGTTGAGTCAAGATTAGAATACTGCTGGAAAAGCACAGCAGGTCAAGTAGCATCCAAAGAGCAGGAAAATCAACGTTTCATTCCTACAACAGTATCACTGTCAACCTCACTGAGACTTCACCTGACAAAGAAGCAGCATCCCAAAAGCTTGTGATTCCTGAGGAAGGGCTTTTGCTCCAAATGTCGATTTTCCCACTCCTCGGATGCTACCAGCTTTTCCAGCATTACTCTAATCTTGATTCTAATCTCCATCATCTGCAGTACCCACTTTCGCCCACGTGAATGAAATGTTATTCCATTTCAGGTAACCAGTTTCAACATCAAAGATATGGGCATATCATCCAGTGACCCTCAGCAATACTCCTTTTACAGTAGGTCAATCCACAAACTCAATCATGCATCAGCCCGACTTAGATATTTATTGTTGTTCCTTCTTTATTGCTGGGTCAGATTCCTGAAGCTCCACAGCTAACAGTGCTGTGGATGTATCTCCACCATGTAGACAGCTATTGTTCAAGAAGAGGGTCACCATTACTCATCAAAAATGGGTGATCAATAAAGGCTAGTGTAAAGAGCAATAATGGACCTTTCCTCATATCCCATTAAATATCCTGACACATCTGAGTGAGATGATCATGTTATCGTTTCGCTTCCTTTGTCTATCTAAAAAATATTTTTCCTCATTCTAAGTTAGTCCTCAGAGCTCCAAATTGTTGATTCAACAGGGTTAGTCAAAGCCATGCACAGTTTGACCACCACAGACAATGCAATTATTGCCCTATATTGAGGGTCAAATTGTGATTGTAAACAATTAGCAGACTTCACTGTATAAAGAAGTACTGCAGGCTTGGGCTCAACATGATTAAATCGTTAATTGGCAGTTCCAGTAAACTCAACTACACCTCCCTTTCACCAACAGTCCCACAATCCTGAGCTTCCCTTTATCACTGACAATAATTTTCCACTCTTCCAGACCATGCAAAAATGGAAGTTTCTGGAAGGTGGTCAATGATCCTCTCCACTCCACCGAAGGATCACCACCTTCTCTCTGCTCCTCATACTCACCCTCTTACTGTACCCACCTCCTACTAGGGCTCAGATTCTACCATTCTCACTATTGCCTGCAACACCTTCTTTCACTTGCTCCATTCTCTCTCTCCTGACCCTGCATAGACTCTGCACTGCCTAGTCACTCACTTAAGAAAACCTTTCTGCCACCATCGCATCAGCGCTAACTACTGAATTAGCCACTTCCATCTCTCTCAAGCCCTCTCTTTCTGTCATTCCAGGAGAAAACTCCCGCAAGAGGGGGGAAAGAGATGGGATGGGTGGTGGGCAGCTTGACATTTGGCTTCCATCTCCTATGAGAAGAGAATCTTGACCCTGACCATCCTGAGTGTCTGACTGACTTTGACAAGATTGACAATGGAGGCTGCCCTTGATGCACTGTACTAGGACAATATCACTGTCAACCTCACTGAGACTTCATCTGACAAAGAAGCAGTGTCCCGAAACGTTGTGATTTCAACTAAATCTGGTCAACTATAACCTGGTGTCATGTGACTTCTAACTTCACTGAGGAGTCTGGCAGCCATGACAAACATTATGCGCTAACTGGCACGCAAGACAGAAATAATGTCAGCCTGGTAGCTCCGTCTGGGTGGGGTAGGGAGAAGGGGTATTCCAGAAAGGTAAGGCAGGGATACTGTGAGCACCAGGATAGCCTCAAGGTGAGTAAACACTAAGAGTGTAAGTGAACAGTTTCCTATGGACTGTGGTTAGCACCGCTGCCTCACAGCGGTGGGGATCTGGGTTCAATTCCAGCCTCGAGCGACTGTCTGTGTGGAGTTTGCACATTTTCCCATGTCCGCGTCGGTTTCCTCTGGGTGCTCCAGTTTCCTCCCACAGTCTAAAGATGTGCAAGTTAGGTGAATTGGCCATGCTACATTGTCCGTAATGTTCAGGGATGTGTAAATTAGGTGTACTAGTCAGGCGTAAATGTAGGGTGATAGGATAGGGGAATGGGTTTGGGTGGGTTACTCTTCAGAGGGTTGGTGTGGACTTGTTGTGCCGAAGGGCCTGTTTCCACACTTAGGTCTTAAGTCAATAAGACATAGGAGAGGAAGTAAGGCCATTTGGCCCCTCAAGTCCACTCCGCCATTCAATCATGACTGATGGGTATTTCAACTCCACTTACCTACACTCTCGTTGTAGCCCTTAATCCCTTGCGAGATCAAGAATTTATCAATCTCTGCCTTGAAGACATTTAACGTCCCGGCCTCCTCTGCGCTTCGTGGCAATGAATTCCACAGGCCCACCACTCTCTGGATGAAGAAATGTCTCCTCATTTCCATTCTAAATTGACCCCCTCTAATTCTAAGGCTGTGCCCACAGATCCTAGTCTCCCGCCTAACAGAAACAACTTCCTGGCGTCTACTCTTTCTAAGCCATGTATTATCTTGTAAGTTTCTATTAGATCTCCCCTCAACTTTCTAAACTCTAATGAATACAATCTCAGGATCCTCAGCCATTCATCGTATGTTAGGCCTACCATTTCAGGGATCATCCGTGTGAATCTCCGCTGGATACACTCCAGTGCCAGTATGTCCTTCCTGAGGTGTGGGGACCAAAATTGGACACAGAATTCTAAATGGGGCCCAACTAGAGCTTTATAAAGTCTCAGTAGCACATCTCTGCATTTATATTCCAACCCTCTTGAGATAAATGACAGCATTACATTTGCTTTTTTAACAGACTTGCAGGTTGAGTAGTTAGTTTAGGGGATTCTATGATTCTATGGTTAACTGTGAAACACTGCCTGTTCCAAGCTGTGACCTAGGTTGCTGTTCCTGCTTGCAAACTATAGTTGCTGGCACATCTCAAAGTGTGGCTTTAAAGTGCATAAAATCCTACAAATAGATTGGAAAGGTGCCATGGGATTCCTGAGAGATGGTGAGGTGACAGATCCTGTCAGCTGTGTCCACGGGCTCCATGCTGCTGGTGCCGTGGACTCTGCCCTGAGACATCGTTGATGGGTGTCCCAGAGGTGCAAGCAGCCGGCTGGCATCATATTGACTGAACTTGCTGCCGTGAACTGCCAGGATCTGGTCTTCTCGCAGTGAGTGGTACAAGAGGAAGCTACTTGTTAATAAAGGTGGGATTTTCAGTGAATGAAGCCAATAGGACACAATAAGCTCCATTGCTTGATGAGTGTCGCATCTTGAGTCACAGGACTTTGTTTTGAAAATGCAAGGGGTTGCTCATGATTTCGAGAAAGGTCTTGTTGAAACTTCACATGATTCTCCCAGATTTCTCATCACACCCCAGGGTCATTCAAACCCCTGTATGATTTCACCCAATGAGCTAGACTGACCTAAAACCTAAATCTTGGAGTAGGGGGAATGGGCAAAACCATTTTCTACAGGATAAGCAAGTTAACCTATAGACTAGTGAGCCTGACCTTGATGGTGGGCAAACTGTTGGAGGGAATACTGAGGGACAGGATGTACATGTATTTGGAAAGGCAAGGACTGATTCGGGACAGTCAACATGGCTTTGCGTGTGGGAAATCATGTCTCACAAACTTGATTCAGTTTTTTGAGGAAGTAACAAAGTAGATTGATGAGGTCAGAGTGGTAGATGTGATCTATATGGACTTCAGTAAGGCATTCGACAAGGTTCCCCATGGGAGACTGATTACCAAGGTTGGATCTCATAGAATACAGGGAGAACTAGCCGTTTGGATACAGAACTAGCTCAAAGGTAGAAGACAGAGGGTGATGGTGGAGGGTTGTTTTTCAGACTGGAGGCCTGTGACCAGTGGAGTGCCACAAGGATCGGTGCTGGGCTCTCTGCTTTTTATCATTTACATAAATGATTTGAATGTGAGCATAAGAGGTACAGTTAGTAAGTTTGCAGATGACACCAAAATTGGAGGTGTATTGGACAGCGAAGAGGGTTACCTCAGATTACACCAGGATCTTGACCAGATGGGCCAATGGGGTGAGAAGTGGCAGATGGAGTTTAATTCAGATAAATGCGAGGTACTGTATTTTGGGAAAGCAAATCTTAGCAGGACTTATATACTAAATGGTAAGGTCCTAAGGAGTGTTGCTGAACAAAGAGACCTTGGAGTGCAGGTTCATAGCTCCTTGAAAGTGGAGTCGCAGGTAGATAGAATAGTGAAGGCGGCGTTTGGTATGCTTTCCTTTATTGGTCAGAGTATTGAGTACAGGAGTTGGGAGGTCATGTTGCAGCTGTACAGGACATTAGTTAGGCCACTGTTGGGACATTGCAGGTAATTCTGGTCTCCTTTCTATCGGAAAGATGTTGTGAAACTTGACAGGGTTTAGAAAAGATTTACAAGGAAGTTGCCAGGGTTGGAGAATTTGAGCTACAGGGAGAGGCTGAACAGGCTGGGGCTGTTTTCCCTGGAGCGTCGGAGGCTGAGGGGTGACCTTATAGAGGTTTACAAAATAATGAGGGGCATGGATAGGGTAAATAGACAAAGTCTTTTCCCTGGGTTCAGGGAGTCCAGAACTAGAGGGCATAAGTTCAGGGTGAGAGGGGAAAGATATAAAAGAAAACTAAGGGGCAACTTTTTCACATAGAGGGTGGTACATGTATAGAATGAGCTGCCAGAGGACGTGGTGGAGGCTGATACAACTGCAACATTTAAGAGGCATTTGGATGGGTTTTATGAATAGGAAGGGTTTGGAGAGATATGGGCCGGGTGCTGGCAGGTGGGACTAGATTGGGTTGGAATATCTGGTCGGCATGGACGGGTTGGACCGAAGGGTCTGTTTCCGTGCTGTACATCTCTATGACTCTATGACTGTATGACGTATTCATCCCAAAAGTCCATGGGTTATGTTTGATCAAAGTAAACACTGAAAGAACTGTAGATGCTGTAAATCAGAAACAAAAACAGAAATTGCTGGAAAAGCTCAGCAGGTCTGGAAGCATCTGTGGAGAGAAATCAGAGTTAACATTTCGGTTCGAGTGACCCTTCTAAGAAAGGCTGTTTTTGAACCTTTGGAAATTGTTCTCACGATTGCTACAGAGTTCCTGCTGAATGTGGACAGGAGCTGTTTCATCCTCCGAGGAATTACAAATGGAACTGAGCTCTGTACAATCATCAAGAAACACCCTCATTCAATTTACTGTTTGTATTGCAATAGAGGGAACTGGAATGTAGCTTGGAGATAAATGCATGCTATAACTCATGCCTTGGGATACTTCTGGCTTCCTCATCACTGTCATTTCAGGCCAGCAGTTCCTTTCTGTTTGAATATCAAACTCCAAAGACGTGCAGGTTAGGTGGATTGGCCATGCTCAATTGCCCATAGTGTTCAGGGATGTGTAAGCTAGGTGGGTTAGCCATGGGAAATGTGGGGTAACAGAGATAGGATGGGGGAGGGGGATTGTGGGTTTGGGCGGGATGTTATTCAGAGGGTTAGTGTGGATTCGATGGGCCAAATGGCATGTTTCCACACTGTAGGCATTCTATGATTCTATAATCAACATAGCCTCTCCAGCTTCTTGCTATTTGGGTGAGATTTTTCTGAAAATGGATGCACGAGGAAACTAGCACAGTGTACCGGTATACCCATTGCTGAGAGAATTGGTCCAAATATCTTTGCTTACTCCTGACAAGACATAGAGCAATAAGAAAAATATTGTCTTAGTCCCCAGCTGTAAGCATTAATAATAAACAGATCATCCTGTCCAGTGATGATCGGTGCACAGTGCACAGGAGGGTGTGGGGGCTAGCCAAGGGACCTATACTAGATATTTGTTGATCACCTTTGCCCAGAACAGCAAGAGTATCTCCCAAGTAAATTAGATTTAGGACTTGTGATGGGTGAGTGCCAGAAATATATTCGTGGTGGTGAGCAAGAGCTGTCAGTTGGTTGCAGGTTTGCAATTATTCATTTTTCACCATTCTCTTGCAGATACCAAATTGCTGTTCTTGTCCTGGTGTACCTGCTGCCATTAGTTGTGATGGCCATTACATACACCATCATTGGATTCACACTGTGGGGTGGGGAAATTCCTGGCGATACTGTGGAAAACTACCACGAGCAGCTCAAGGCCAAACGAAAGGTTAAACCGAAATATGTTTTGAATGTGCAGAAAAGTTAATGTCGGTTTCTGTGGCAGAACTCATCATTGTCTGCGGGTGTGCGCTAGTCAGTTTTGCATTGTGACATTTAAGCTTTTCATCCTTGTTTGTCAGCACAGGTGCATAACATGTAGCATTTTAAATTAATTTTACCATTAGTTCATCTATCGTCTCGCGTTGGTTAAACTAACACATCCTACATGCAACATCTTGCCTTTAATTAATTCTAACCTGTTACACTCAGCTGTCAATTTCTTCAGGGCAAGAGGCTCAAACCTGGAATCCATTTCAAATACAGCTCTTCTCAGATTTGAGTCTTGGTGTTCAAAGAAATGAGAGGGTGCAAGCTGTGCTTCCACTATAGCATGCTCAAAAATAACTGCAGCCCAAAGGTTAAAGATTTCAGCTACCTGAAGTAACGATTCATTTGTTTTCTTTGCTGGCAAGTAAGGCATGAAATGGAGAACCTTTCAAGACTCACATATTTAATACCAGTGCAATTGCCCACATTCAAAGGAATGGTGATGCGGAACAATACTATGAAAATCCATATGATCTTGTCAGAGGCAAAGTGCTCCATTTCAAAATAAATAATTCATCTTTCATGATCTGTTTGTCAGCTGTCTTTTAAGATATAGCTTGGTGCTCCGGGAGTCAGAATTTAAATTGTAAAACTCGCTCATTTGACAATAATCTAAACAGTCATATTTAGGGAAAAAAAACAGGAACAGTGGGGGACAGAAAATCACAATGCACAATATCGCGATGGGATGTTGGAGTTTGGATTTTAGATATTAAGAAGAAAGGGAATTTTCCCAAGTATCTGAGCTGGGGATGTTTGCTTTGATATCTCATGGATTCCAAACTTGTTCCTCTCAAGCCACAGGTCACAATGAATCTTCCCAAGGTCACCGTTCAGATTTCCCTTTCATAAAATACTCCAGCCTGATGAGTATTTCCTGATGGATGTAACCCCTCAATTTTGCTATTCTTCTAATTCTCTTCTCACCTTGCTCGATAACTCGCTATCCTTTCCAATCAAATGCAGACCAAAACTCCAAATACTTTACAATATTCTGAGTGTGAGGTATCAAAGTTTTTAATGCAACTTCTATTTCAATTCTATTCCACTAAAAATGACCCTAGTGTTTTGTTTTTGCGTTGTCAGTAATAACTTGTCTGTAAAACGAATCTTTAACATAATAAAATGTTTCAAGTCACTCGAGATTGAGAAAACAAAATGTGACATCAGGCCAAGGTGTCTAGGATAGCTGATGAAAAGGGGAAGGTTTTAAAAGAGTATTTTAAAAGGAGGAAAGAGAGGTGGACAAGGTTAGAGAGAGAGGTCCAGTGCTGAAAGTGCAACCACCATGGAAGTCAGACTCAGATGAGCAGAGATGTCTTGGAGGGTTGTGCAGTTGTAAGAGTTTACAGGGACTTGAGTCCAAGGGCTGACACTAAGAAGAGATTTAAATTTTAATTTCAAGATATTGCTTCATCAAGAGCCAGTTGACGTTATTGAGGATATGGATGATGGATAAATGGGACTGGGGGCAAATAAGGAGGGGCAGCTGAGCTTTGGATGTCCACAGGTATGCAGGAGACTGAGTAGGAGTGTACCAGGCAGTTCAAGCCTCGAGGTAACTTGGGTGTGAATGAGGGTTTCAGCAGCAGACAGTCTGAGTCTGAGGTGAAGCCAGGTGCGGATTTTAATGTGGAAATAGATAGAGTGAATGATGTATACCCCTCTGCCATTCCATCATAGAACTGAATTCAGTTAATCTTTTCCTGTAACAGCCGGATGTCATTAATTTAACCCATTTTGTTCCAAATTATTTTTCCTGTGTTTGTTGCATCTCAAAGCTTCCCAGCACCAACATTAGGCTGACCAGCCTGTAGTCACCGAGCTTAACTCTCTCTTCATCTGTAACAGGGTGTAACCAGCCTCGCACATCCATATCTAAGGAAGCATGGGAGGCTGTGTTCAGATCCTCCGCAATATTCACCCATACCTCTCTTATCAACTGGGATGTATCCCATCTGGACTGGAAGATGTGGAATGGGGTTGTGGGAAAACAGTTCCCCTCTGAGCTATGTTCACCTCTGTTTTTTAAGTAGCACTTTTTATCTATTTTTCAATTTCTTTGCAACCTCCTCCTTTACTGTAATGTTTGCAGTGACCTATTTTATTTGGTGATGACAGATGCCACAGACACATTCCATCGGAATACCTTCTGCTCTTTGTGGTGGTGAACTTTGGGGACAGGAACGACACACCATTGTGTGGGTGGTGGTCAAACCTGACCCCACTGCCTTCCTTCCTGCCTCAGCTCAGGGTAGAAAATAGTCAACCTTCCTACCCACAGCAAAATGTGACCATTAAGGGGCCAATTAATGACCACTTCAGGCTATCGCTGCTGGTGAAAACCTGCCAGTGGGTCTGTTGCCATGCAACAAGCATGATAGGTAAAATTTACATCCTGATTGTCAGCTGAAAATGTGTTGCTGGTCAAAGCACAGCAGGCCAGGCAGCATCTCAGGAATAGGGAATTCGACGTTTCGAGCATAAGCCCTTCATCAGGAATGAGAGATAGTAGCCAAGCAGGCTAAGATAAAAGGTAGGGAGGAGGGACTAGGGGCAGGGGCGATGGAGGTGGGATAGGTGGAAGGAGGTCAAGGTGAGGGTGATAGGCCGGAGTGGGGTGGGGGCGGAGAGGTCAGGAAGGAGATTGCAGGTTAGGAGGGCGGTGCTGAGTTGAGGGAACCGACTGAGACAAGGTGGGGGGAGGGGAAATGAGGAAACTGGAGAAATCTGAATTCATACCTTGTGGTTGGAGGGTTCCCAGGCGGAAGATGAGTCGACATCATCGATGACTGTATCGGCGCTGCCTCGTGCTCCCACGAGGAGGTTGAACAGTTCATCAACTTTACTAACACCTTCCATCCCGACCTTAAATTCACTTGGACTGTCTCAGACTCCTCCCTCCCCTTCCTAGACCTTTCCATCTCTATCTCGGGTGACCGACTCAACACAGACATCTACTATAAACCGACTGACTCCCACAGCTACCTGGACTACACCTCCTCCCACCCTGCCCCCTGCAAAAACTCCATCCCATATTCCCAATTCCTTCGTCTCCACCGCATCTGCTCCCAGGAGGACCAGTTCCAACACCGCACAGCCCAGATGGCCTCCTTCTTCAAGGACCGCAGATTCCCCCCAGACGTGATCGACGATGCCCTCCACCGCATCTCCTCCACTTCCCGCTCCTCCGCCCTTGAGCCCCGCTCCTCCAACCGCCACCAAGACAGAACCCCACTGGTTCTCACCTATCACCCCACCAACCTCTGCATACAACGTATTATCCGCCGTTATTTCCGCCACCTCCAAACGGACCCCACCACCAAGGATATATTTCCCTCCCCTCCCCTATCAGCGTTCCGCAAGGACCACTCCCTTCGTGACTCCCTCGTCAGATCCACACCCCCCACCAACCCAACCTCCACCCCCGGCACCTTCCCCTGCAACCGCAGGAAATGTAAAACTTGCGCCCACACCTCCACACTCACTTCCCTCCAAGGCCCCAAGGGATCCTTCCATATCCGCCACAAGTTCACCTGTACCTCCACACACATCATCTATTGCATCCGCTGCACCCGATGTGGCCTCCTCTATATTGGGGAGACAGGCCGCTTACTTGCGGAACGCTTCAGAGAACACCTCTGGGCCGCCCGGACCAACCAACCCAACCACCCCGTGGCTCAACACTTTAACTCTCCCGCCCACTCCACCGAGGACATGCAGGTCCTTGGACTCCTCCACCGGCAGAACATAACAACACGACGGCTGGAGGAGGAGCGCCTCATCTTCCGCCTGGGAACCCTCCAACCACAAGGTATGAATTCAGATTTCTCCAGTTTCCTCATTTCCCCTCCCCCCACCTTGTCTCAGTCAGTTCCCTCAACTCAGCACCGCCCTCCTAACCTGCAATCTCCTTCCTGACCTCTCCGCCCCAACCCCACCCCGGCCTATCACCCTCACCTTGACCTCCTTCCACCTATCCCACCTCCATTGCCCCTCCCCCTAGTCCCTCCTCCCTACCTTTTATCTTAGCCTGCTTGGCTACTCTCTCTCATTCCTGATGAAGGGCTTATGCTCGAAACGTCGAATTCCCTATTCCTGAGATGCTGCCTGGCCTGCTGTGCTTTGACCAGCAACACATTTTCAGCTGTGATCTCCAGCATCTGCAGACCTCATTTTTTACATCCTGATTGTCAGCTCTAAATGGGGGCCGCTTACTAATCAATAGCTGTTTAAGACACTCGGAAAGGGAAAGGGAAAGGGAAGGGTTTTCACTGAGATCCACTTGCTGCCCATTCTCTGTCCAACTTTGAACCTGGGAAATCCCGCTTAACGTTACTTATCTCTGACCTTGGATGTTGAAGCCTGTTGTTCTAGCAGCAGCCACCACCTTCACCTGTGGCACTGCTGAGCACGAGAGCTGCTGGTCTTGGACTGGCCAGCAGCTCTTGCTTGGCAAAATTTCTGCACCTGTCCCCTGTTTCTAGGGAGGGCTATCCAATGGCTGTTAGGCTCCTGGTATGGAGGACCTTCCCAAAATGAGGCAACGCATGTCTTTCACTGATTTTCCAGCTGGCAATCAAGACGAGTGTAGGAGTTGGGAGTTCATCTTGCGGCTGTACAGGACATTGGTTAGTCCACTGTTGGAATATTGCGTGCAATTCTGGTCTCCTTCCTATCGGAAAGATGTTGTGAAACTTGAAAGGGTTCAGAAAAGATTTACAAGGATGATGCCAGGGTTGGAAAGTTTTTAGCTATAGGGAGAGGCTAAATAGGCTGGGGTTGATTTCCCTGGAGCATCAGAGGCTGAGGGGTGACCTTACAGAGGTTTATAAAATCATGAGAGACATGGATAGGGTAAACAGACAAGGTCTTTTCCATGGGTTGGGGGAGTCCAGAACTAGAGGGCAGAGGTTTAGGGTGAGAGGGGAAAGATTTAAAAGAGACCTAAGGGGCAACTTGTTCATGCAGAGGGTGAGCTCGAATGAGCTGCCAGAGGATGTGGTGGGGATAGTGTGGGAAATAGGGTTGAAGTAGGGGATCATCCATAACCTCATTAAAAGAAAGAGGAGGTTCGATCAGCATTATGGCTTATCCCTATTTCCTACGTTCCTCCTCCACCATAATCTCTATACTGACCTAACCACCTAGGATTGTGGTGGAGGAAGATGGGTATATGAATAGGAAGGGTTTAGAGGGATATGAGCCGGGTGCTGGCAAATGGGACTAGATTAGGCTGGGATATCTGGTCAGCATGGATGAGTTGGACCAAAGGGTCTGTTTCTGTGCTGTACATCTCTATGACTGCATGAGGTGGGGCTGGAGTGATAGACAATGAGCAAATTAACAAATTGGCTTTGGAGGGAATGTCTTGATATCAAAAGGGGAAACCTGGAGCAGGGTTTGGGATCTAAAATGAGAATAGGAATAGAGTTGGGCAGGCACAGATAATCCTAATGCTAGTCAGTGTGCCAGTGCTATGCAAATGCAAGTGACCATTAGATGGTTAAATTGATTTAAATGACAATAAAAACAGTTGATCAGAGCCCAGTTGGATTTTTAAAATGAGCCTGCCAGACCCTTCCATACCATCAGAAGTGTGGCTGAGGGCCAATAGATATCTTCCTAATAGGAGACTGGAGGGCTACATTCTGGGATCACTTTGATGTGCAGCCCTACTCCTCCCAGATAGATCAAGGGATATGGGGATAGTGTGGGAAATAGGGTTAAAGTAGGGGATCATCCATAACCTCATTAAAAGGAAGAGGAGGTTCGATCAGCATTATGGCTTATCCCTATTTCCTACATTCCTCCTCCACCATAATCTCTATACTGACCTAACCACCTAGGATTGTGGTCATAAAGCTGTGGCCATATTAGTTTTCAAATATTTAAAAGCGCTGAGAGAACATCTCAAGATTGAGCCTGTCTGTGTAGGGTGTCTCCTATTAGCCCTTCAGCTTTGACAGCTGTACAAGCAGTAATTCCTGTGCCTATTGATGGTAGTTAATTCGACATGGACCTTGCAGATGTTACTAGTATGAGGATTGGAGCAGTAGAGGGTACTTTTCTGAAAGTGAGAATTAACATGTTGATAGAAGATCCTTTAACCTTCACTGTAGGGAATCTAATCTAATCTAATCTAATCTAGTATTTATAGCCCCTCTTATGGAAGATTTGATATTGCTTGATACTGTCTATGGATAGATACGTTTCCAAAATTGTGCTGCAGAATTCAGTTCCTATAATACACATATCAGTATATCTTGTTGCCTATTGTTTTCTATTCATTTCTTGGCTGTCTCTGCAGGAACATCTTTTGTGACTGATATCAATGTCCTAGAGAAGGGTCTCTTCTACATCCTGCAAATGATTCTGAATCGTGTTTTATTCAGATAAGCAATCAACACTGTGATGATAAAGATTATTATTTCCCACAGCGATTGATTTCATTTACTGTCAAACTAACTCATGATTCATATAACTCAATTTACTAGCAGCCTTGAATTTAAATTCAGTAGATCAGAACACACACATTGATCGATGTTTTGAAATAAGATTCAATTACATTATGAAAAAACATTCATTTATATAGCTTTTTTCACAATCTCCAGTCATGCCAGAACTATGAGCAATACAGAACTACTCCATTAGTTGTAGTAACTGTTGTAATGAAGGAAACATGAGGAGCAATTTCCCTTTGGAGAGGTTCAATATACAGCGATAAGAAAACGACCAGATAATCTGTATATTGGTGATTTTTAAGTTGTTCAAGGGATGTGGGCATAGCTGGCCATGCCAGCACCTAGTACCCATCCCCAATTGCCCCGGGAGAGGCTGTTGGCGAACAGTCTTCCTGAGCTGCTGCAATCCTTGGTGCGTAGGAACACCCACAGTGCTGACAAGAAGGGATTTCCAGAATCTTGAACAAGTGAGAGAAAGGAATGGCAAATACGTTTCAGGATGGTGTGTGATTTGGAGGGGAACTTGAAGGTGGTTGTGTACCTAAGCATCTGCTGCCCTTGACCTTCTAGATGCTGGAGGTCACAATTTTGGAAGCTGTCATCAGAGGAATCCTGATGGTTTATTGCGATGCATTTTGTAGGAAGTACACAGTTCTGCCACTGTGCATCAGCAGTAAAGGGTGTGAATATTGAAGATGGTGGATATACTGTCAGTCAAACAGACTGCTTTGCCCTGGTTGGTGTCTAGGGTCTTGAGTTTTGTTGGAGCTGCACTCATCCAGGCAAATGGAAAGTATTCCATCATCAATTAGAGTAAATATTGTCCACGTTTCATGGAGCATGCCCTACACTTCACCCTATAATATTAAGGATGTTTGTTTAACATGTGACTGACATGATGGCCTCAATTTAGCTTCTGTAGACAACATGGTGGTAGTATGGCTGTCTTACAGCACCAGGGACTCAGTTTTCGATTCTAGCCTTAGGCAACTGTCTGCATGGAGTTTGCACATTCTCCCTGTGTCTGTGTGGGTTTCCTCTGGGTGCTCTGGTTTCATCCCACAGATCAAAGATGTGCAGGTTAGGTGGGTTAGCCATGGGAACTGTAGGGTTACAGGGATGGGGCAGGGGGTGGGTATGGGTGGGGTGATTTTCAGAAAGTCAGTGTGGACTCACTGGGGTGAATGCACAGCAGGTTAGGCAGCATCCAAGGAATAGGAAATTCGACGTTTCGGGCATAAGCCCTTCATCAGGATTCCTAATGAAGGGCTTATGCCCGAAACGTCGAATTTCCTATTCCTTGGATGCTGCCTAACCTGCTGTGCTTTAACCAGCAACACATTTTCAACTGTGATCTCCAGCATCTGCAGACCTCATTTTTCACTCACTGGGGCGAATGGCCTGCTTCCACACTGTAGGGATTTTATTTCTCTATTTTCTGTTTTGAAAGAAAGCACCTCCAGAAATGCAGCGATTCATTCAGTCATGCAGTGAAGCGTGGGTATATATTTTTAGGAAAGTCTGATCGTGTTGTTCAAGTGTCTGCATAATGCTGGTATTTACACTGTCCATCCCTCTTACCAAATGACTGTCTTTGCGTGTAATGTTTTTAGATTTATTTCTGTGTCATCAATTGACAATAATCTACACCAGAGTCCTGAAGATAGAAGCAAAGGTTACATCCTCAATATCGTTAGATTAAGAAAATTGGAATTATTGCACAAAACAAGATCAGAATTGCATCTAAGACCTGTTTTTAATCAGGCAAAATCATAGCTCAGAATGTTTCAGGTCATAAACTGATAGATAATCTGGGATAGGCTCTTCAATACTGATGCTCTCGAGTTTTGCTTCGTGTTACCAGAGACACTAACATTCTGGTGGGGCCTGGCTGTGTACAAATAAGCTATAATTTTTAATACACAATAAGAGTACCCCTCCTAGCCACTCACCATCCTGACTTGGAAACACACCGCCATTCCTTCACTGCCGCTGAGTCAAAATCTTGGAGCTCCCCCCCCCAAAGAATATTAAGAGTATACCTACAGAACAGAATCTGGAGCAGTTCACTACCACCTTCTCAAGGGCAACGAGGGACCAGCAATAAGTGCTGGCCCAGCCCATGTCCCACAAGAATTTTTTTTTCAAAAAGTGACTTGATTTCAAAAGCACTTGGATGCACTTGGAATATATTGAGAAAACAAACTTCCTTATGTGCTTCCTTCATTTCAGTGCACTTGGTATTCTGTTAAAAGAAAATGGAAAGAAAAAATTGTTTGTCAAAGGCTGAGCTGAGACTCATTTCTACCTTCAAGAAGGATGAGTGAGCCATCAAAATGCCAGAGAATTGAGATGCTTGGGTTGGAATGTCAGGGTGATATTGAAATCAGAGGTACTCTGGGCGATGTTGAGGTCCAGTTCCTGTGGGAAATATCCAGCTCTGAAGTGGTCCCTGTGATACTGAGGTCCATGACATGTAGAAAAGTTTGGTCTCCAACACTCTGTCTGATGTATCAAGCAGCACAATATCTTGATCTCTTCAACTGTTAGAGCATGTGTCTTTGTAGTAGAATCACATACTCCAACCTTTACATGGGGATGAGGGTCTGTTAATATACTCTTTGGGATCTGGGTGAATTAAATTTGAGAGAGCAAAATGATTGAGGAAATGTATATGTAGTACACACCATCTTAATCATGAATGTTAAAGCAATGACCATACACTTCATTCCTGAATATCCCAGGAATATCTGTGGCAGTGGAATTCTTCAAATTATAGAATCCATACAGAATGGAAGTAGGCACTCATCCACACTGACCCTCCCACTCAGACACACTCCATCCCTGTTACTCTGCATTTCCCAGGGCTAATCTACTTAGCCAACACACCCTTAGCCACCACAGGCAATTTAGCACAGCCAATCCACCTAACCTGAGCATCTTTGGACTGTGGGAGGAAACCAGAGCACCCAGATAAAACCCATGCAGACATGGGGAGAATGTGCAAACTCCACACCTGAGGATAGAAGCGAACCCGGGTGCCTGGCACCCTGAGGCAGTAGTGCTAACCACTGAGCCACTGTACCACCTCATGTTATCCCTCATTAAAATCCTGTTATTTTGTTTTGGAAGCTGCAGTCGAGAGGTTTCAGTGCAATACGTGTGCTATATGGTTGGAGGTGCTGTTTGTCAGATGAGACATTATGACAAAGCCGTGTGTGTCCTCTTGGTGTATATTGGGTCTCACAACAGCACACTGAGCCTTTGCCAACAATTGTCCCTCAACCACCTTACAAAAGAGAAAGAATCCAGCCTTTCACTATTTGTAGAGGTATGCTGTGGCAAATTGATTGCACATTCAGGACATTTATGTGACTGCTGGACAAGCACATGGACAGCAGGAAATTGAGGGGTGTGTAGGTTAGGTTGATCTTAGATTGAGATAAATGCTCAGCATGACATTGTGGGCTAAAGGGCCTGTACTGTGCTGTATTATTCTATGTTCTATGTTGTATTTGCAAGGTTTGTGAAGGTTTGTAGCTCAGGGTTGAGGTTTAGAGTGTAGGTTTGCTCGCTGAGCTGTAGGTTTGATATCCAGACGATTCATTACCTGGCTCGGTAACATCATCAGTGGCGACCTCCAAGTGAAGTGAAGCTGTTGTCTCCTGCTTTCTATTTATATCTTTCTCCTGGATGGGGTTCCTGGGGTTTGTAGTGATGTCATTTCCTGTTCGTTTCTGGGGGGGTTGATAGATGGTATCTAGATCTATGTGTTTGTTTATGTTGTTGTGGTTGGAGTGCCAGGCCTCTAGGAATTCTCTGGCATGTCTTTGCTTAGCATGTCCCAGGATAGATGTGTTGTCCCAGTTGAAATGGTGGGTTTTTTTCATCCGTGTGTAGGGCTACGAGGGAGAGAGGGTCGGGTCTTTTTGTGGCTAGCCGGTGTCCGTGTATCCTGGTGGCTAACTTTCTTCCTGTTTGTCCTACGTAGTGTTTGTGGCAGTCCTTGCATGGAATTTTGTAGATGACATTGGTTTTGTCCATGGGTTGTACTGGGTCTTTTAAGTTTGTTAGTTTTTGTTTGAAAGTGTTGGTGGGTTTGTGTGCTACTAGGATTCCGAGGGGTCTTAGTAGTCTGGCTGTCATTTCTAAAACTTCTTTGATGTATGGTAAGGTGGTTAGGGTTTCTGGCTGTGTTTGGTCTGCTTGTCGTGGTTTGCTCTTGCGGAATCTGCGCACTGTATGTTGTATTCCCTGACACTAAGATAGACAGATTCTTAATCAGTAAGGAAATCCAGGTTTCTAGGGAAAGTGGAGTTGAAGATGATCAGATCAGCCATAATCTCGTTGAATGGCAGAGCACACCTGATGGGCTGAATGGCCTACCTCTGTACTTGGTTATATCATGACCATTGCAATGATGAGAACACTTCAAATATATTCCATTTCCACAAAACACTTTGGGACAGCCTGCAGTCACAATAGGTGCAAAATAGTGAAGCGTCATTCAGCCACATGTTTAGAGACAATTAAGGTACTGATATTTTGATTATAACACACTTCCTTTTCTACAATTCTCTTGCAGGTTGTTAAAATGATGATTGTGGTGGTGTTTACCTTCACCATTTGTTGGCTGCCCTACCACATCTTCTTTCTCGTGTCCAAACAGCATTCGCATGTCAACAGCTGGAAGCCCATACAACAGGTTTACCTAACCGTGTTCTTGTTGGCAATGAGTTCCAACATGCACAACCCAATCATATACTGTTGTCTAAACAGCCGGTAAGTCTGGCAATGTCTAACTTGGGGACATAATGGGAATGGGAAATTTCTCTACCCAGCATCTACTTTCACACTGGTTCCTTATCCCTGCCATAGATGCTTGGCAGCCATTTTCAATTTATCCAGTCATTTTTGGGGTTGCATGGTTTGTTTTAACTTTTGGGGGTTTTTTTCCACATAAAATGGGTCAAATGCTGACCTTTTCAGGCTCAGGAGGTCTCAGTTTTGACTGCAAGTTCTGGCCATGGTATTTCTAGGGTTGTCCCCAACTTTCAGCAGCATTCCTGAGAAAAGTAAGGGGAAACCTATCCATAATCCTCACTCCCAATCACTTCCGGTAATCTCTAATGGAAGCATGTAAGGTGTGTATGGTAACATGGGGTTTGAATGCCCAGGGAAATCATTATACCTGTGAAGAAAACATGTGGGGGAAATTATCTGTAAAACTAGCCTCCTCAGCAATCACCCACACCTCTCACAAAACTACCTCATAAACACAGTATGAATCAGCAATACCTTTTCTTCAGCAGTTAAATGACACTCCCATGAGAGGTGTGCCTCACCTTCTCCCCCACTTGTACCTTAAAACTCACTCCCTTCTGAAGGTGGTCAAACCTGCCCTGCCCAATGCTGATTGACCTGAGAGAGCTAGTTTGGCTGGACGGCTGGATCGTGATACACAGTGATGCCAACAGTGTGGATTCGATTCTCGCACTGGCTAAGGTTACCATGAAGGATCCTCCTTCTCAATCTCTTGCCTCGCCTGAGGTGTGGTGACCCTCAGATTCAACCAATACCAGTCGTCTCTCTAATGAGAGAGCAGGTCTGGGTAAGAGTATGGCAACTTGAGCTTTACTGGCCTGGCTCAGAGGTTCCATTGAGCCTTCTTTCTAGGCCTGCCCAATGCAGACGTCCAGCGATGTCAGAACTGCTGCTCAATCTGATTGGCTGGCAGCTTCAGAAGATAAGGCTTCCACTCACTAAAGGGCAGACTGATGAGCACTCTGCACTAATTTATCCACCGTATTGCAGAGGAGGCTTCTTCAGAGCCTGTCAGCTGGCCACTAACTTCCCTTTTGGGATAATGCGGAAGAGTCGGTGTTGGACTGGGGTAGACAAAGTTAAAAATCACACAGTATCACTCAGTCCAACAGGTTTATTTGGAAGCACTAGTTTTCAGAGCGCTGCTCCTTCATCAGGTAGCTGTAGAGAAGGACCATAAGACACAAAACTTATAGCAAAGGATTGCAGTGTCATGCAGCTGAGATGATATATTGAACAAACATTGTCAATTCACAACAATCTGGGTTTGTTCAGTATATCATCTCAGTTGCATGACACTATAATCTTTTGCTATAAATTCTGTGTCTAATGGTCCTGCTCTACAGGTACCTGATAAAGGAGCAGCGCTCTGAAAGCTAGTGCTTCCAAATAAACCTGTTGGACTATAACCTGGTGTTGGTTTTAACTTTCCCTTTTGGGAGAATGGGTTGTTTGTTCCCCCACTCCCTGTGAAATTCTACTCCATGTTTAAGCAATCTGAAGGCATGTGTTTCTCATTTGCTGATTATTTATGGGCCATTCTGCTGAGATTAGCTTTTAATAATATCTAAATATATTTTTAAAATATTAATGACCCTGATACTCAACTTCACACAATGGAAGTACAAATCGGGAATCCAAGCACATGCCTCAATTCCCATTGGTTGCACAGCATCAGAAAGTTCTATGCTCAGTGCTAAAAAGAGGAACATTTACCATGAACTTAACTCACTCTCTAGAGCTTGTGATTTATGAAAGGTTTTGCTTGCTAACTCTGTGTCCATTTTCCCACAACCTGTTATTTGAGAACTTTTTGCATTTACCACAACAGAAAACATCCCAAACCAAAACAAGAGGATATTCCTGATTAATTATGATGTTTTCACCCTTCTTCATCTTCCTTGGCCTCGTGACAAACTCAATTATACCATACCTCTCCAACTGTTCTCCTGTATTGGGACTGCCTCATTTGGTTCCTCTTTTACTAAACCAGCTATAATTAGAACATCTCCAATAGTAATTTGTATTTCCATTCCCAAAATATCTCTTGCAGAGATCTATTCTTGGACCACTCTACAATCTCATCTTCATGTTATCCCTTGGACACATCATCTATAGAGATAGGGTCAGCTTCATCAGTACACTTATGATACAGAACTTCACACTTTCATTATCCCTAGTTGTGTTCTTTTTATGTAAATTTATGATTCGCCTCACCATTAACAGCCAGAATTTCATATGCTTGAATCCCTATTTTTGAATTCCATCCAGAAACCCCTTGGAGCTATTTACCTTTCTATCCTCCAAAAAGGACTTCCTTTAAATCCCTTTTAATGAAGCTATTGATCACCAGTCTTAACATTTCCTCTTTTGACTTGGCATAGTTTCAGATTGTGCTTAGAATATTTTCAATGCAAAATGAGCTGTTTAAATCCAACTTGCTGTTAAACTTAGAAATTCGTAACCTCTGCCTCATCTTCTACTATTTTAATAGTAAACATTATTGATCAAGCAGAAATAGGACAGGTGGCAGATAAAGACATAAATGCAATCGATCCTACTCCATTCCAAGTGAATGAAGGAATGGCCCTATGTGCTAAAATCTGTGATGGACGGATGTGCCCATACCACGGCTTTTTAATTTGCAAACATTGGTAGTTATGAAGGTATAATGAATTGAGCTTCTTTTCCACTCAGCAATGGAAGGTTGGTTCCTAAACTTTTACTGAAGTTTTGGAACAAGCAGCCAAAATGGTCTCCTCTGCATTGGGGAAGCCAAGTGTAGACTGGGTGAATGTAGAATATTTACATTCTGTTTGCAAAAAAGACCCTGACCTTGGAGTTGTCTGCCACTCTAACACACCACTGTGTTTCTTGACAGCACCTCTGTCTCAGGCTTGCTGCAGTGCTCCAGTGGTGTACCCCTCTAGTGTGCACAAGCTGGAAGAACAGCACCTCATTTTCCACTTGGGAATTCTACAGCCTTCTGGACTCAATATCGAGTTCAATAACTTTAGGGCTTGAGGCACCTTCTCCTATGACCATACCCCAATCCCCCTAAACCCCCCCAAGCACTAGCCTTGTTATCACATGATATGTTACCTACACAATCCTCCAGACTGACCGTTATCCACTCCTTTGTCTGTCCTGTTGTTTTTCTCTCTTCTTCAGCTCTATCTCCACCGATCATTCACACCTTCCCTCACCCCATCGTCTGAATAAAACTAGCTACCATCAGTTCCAAAGAAGAGTCGGTGGACCTGAAACATTAACTCTGATCTCCCTCCAGACCTGAGCTTTTCCAGTAAATTTGGATTTCCAGCATCCACAGTTATTTCCTTTGCTTGTTTAGCCAGAGTTGATATTGTTCTGATCTGTAATGTTGACATTGAAGGGGTGCTGGAGGCAGATTCCAAAATGAATGTGGTCCTGCCTCCTGAGCCCATGGACCTGGACAAGGTCAGCTTTAGAGACAGTGAATGTGCACCCTGGAACATATCCCAAAATGTATTGGTTTCAGTTTTGGGGTAATGCCACACCAAGGCCTGGCAGCTTCACCATTCTCTTTTGTCTGTACACTCACAGATTTCGAGCAGGATTCAAGAGGGCTTTTCAATGGTGCCCCTTCATTGAATTTTCCAGCTATGACAAACTGGAACTGCAATCATCCAGATTTCAGCCCACCCGACAGAATAGCGCCTATATCATCTCCCGCATGGAATCCAACATGACGGTGGAGTTTGACACGTCAGAGAATGATAACGCAGAAGCTGGCAGTAAAAAGGGCACTACTTTAAGGAATTTGAGTTTTAACGGACACTCTCGAAGTAATTCGAAGAACGCTTCCAGAAGTTCAAGTTTTTTCAGTCAAGCAAACACGTCTTTGGATGAATACTCATAAAGCTGTAAATTGTATTTTATTAGTCAACTGGGCATGCTTAATTGGTGCAGTTCAACATGGAAGCTGATTCCTTTGTAGTAGCTTGCCTCAGGTGGAGGCATTATTGTGATAAATGACCATGAGGTCAACCTGACTCCAACAATGAATTCAGAACCTAGATTGATGCTGTATTGTCAGGAATGCCATCCTTTTGAGTGAGATAATCGGTCCATCTTTTGTGGGGTTTTTTGACCAGTTTTGTGCAAGTAAAACTGAACATACCGTTCCATTCTTGCTGTAAATTCTGACCCAAGGTAGACAGGCAGGAGGCTGGAAGAACATAACAAGCCAGGCAGCATCAGGGGGTGGAGAAGTCGTCGTTTCGGGTGTAACCCTTCTTCTGGGTTGGGGTTGGGTGTAGGTGGAGCTGCAGATAAAGGTGGTGGCAGGGGCAAGGTGGGGATAGGTGAAGACAGGTGGAGAGTACAACCTGGTTGGTCAACAGGAGGAATGAATCCGGTTGGTGGCAGGGAGGAGTGGAAGGGAGGGAGAGGGGCTGGGAAGGGAGTCAATGAATGGGAAAGGAGGTTATTTGAAATTGAGGGACTCAATGTTGAGTCCTCCGGGCTGTACAATGCTGGCCAAACTTCCTTCCAGGTTTAGGCAAGAGCCTCTGAAAACTGGGTCCCTTGTTGTTGTGTAGACTCCTACTACACTGTTCATGTTCCAGTCAGTCATCAGGGTATATTTTAGGCAAAAGTGAGGTTTGCAGATGCTGGAGATCAGAGTCTAGATTAGAGTCTACATTAGAGTGGTGCTGGAAAAGCACAGCAGGTCAGGCAGCAGCCGAGGAGCAGAAAAATCAATGTTTCAGGCAAAAGCCCTTCATCTGGGTATATTTTGTCCATTGTTTTAGGACGTAAGACAGCATAGCCACTATTCCTTAAAGGAAACGCTACAAACCACTCAAGAACCACATTAGTAGTGGTCAATGAACTGAGGGGGTCAGGATGGGGTGGAGGGGCTGGTGTTGTGGAGGTAGGAATGGCACATTCACACTGCCTGGAAGTTGTCTCACTAACATAAAAATCATCCCCATTAAGAGAAGCTCACTTCTCTGTTGGGGTATTCATCAGCTACATTCACCCTACAGCACCAGTTGAAGATAAGCAGAAACTTGTCCTGTCCTATGACCATTCCTCAGCCATCAGCAGATTAATTCAGATTTGCCAAATCGGGAATTTTTTTGACTGCAATTTTGGCTGTGATGCATTCCAAACAAAACAATCATGCCTGCAGTGTTAAAATTGTGGAATGCATCAAGACTTGCTGTGACTGTGATAGGTGCAATCACATTGTACTTATATTTAATTATTTTCCCTCTTAAAATGGGAAGCAGAGTCCATGGTGTACTTAGCACCTTTTACAAATGCTCAGTAGTGTGTATTTTTATGTGCCATTTTTGTGAAGTGTGTGAGTATTGTTTTGTCTGAATGGAAATGGCCTGGGATTTGAAGCATCCTGTTCCTTGGATGCTGCCTAACCTGCTGTGCTTTAACCAGCAACACATTTTCAACTGGGATTTGAAACAGTATTGCTTTCGATAATCCCTCAAGGATATCTAAAAATACATGCAGGGATGAATGTTTACTACTGGGAATGTGAGGGTTAAGGAAGAGATGCTGATTAGAGCAGTTACAAATTGCCTGCAATTTTGTTTATTGCATTATCTAAACTTCTCAAATAATTACCAAGATATTGTGATAACTCCAGTAACTCTCCAGAATCCTTAAGGAATAGGACCTTCAGCTAGATTTTTAGCCTTGCAGATCCCTCAAGTGCATCAAGAGCTTGAAGTTGAACAGAGGATGAAATAAGATTTTTAACATTTATTCTACCTTAGAATGAGGGTATCCCAGACAAGGCCATTTATTGTCCATCCTTCTTCACCTTTGAACTGTATGGCTTGTCAGAGGACAGTTTAGAGCCAACTGTCACTTCTGTAAGCAATTACTTGGTACCCCAATGACAAGCAAGGATTGAGACACTGGGAAATTTAGTTTTAACATCACCTATAATATCATAGAGCGATAGAACAATTGACACAGAAAGCGGTAACTTGCTGCATCACTGGGTAGCATCCATCAGTCCCATTTCTCCACATTGAGCCTAATAATCCTATACTGATAGTCAAAACAGTGTTTGATCCATTATGTGTGCAAGATATTAAATATTATATATTAGCTGAGCAGATCCATGTTAACATGTTGTTCTATGCAAGTAAATGAGAGCCAACGACATAGCTATAGGCCAGATCTTAAATACATTCATAGGATGTGGGTATCACTGGCTAGACCAGCATTTATGGCCATTCCTAATTGCCCAGAGGGCAGTTAAGAGTCACTTCTCTGGAGTCATGTGCAGTTCAGACCAGGTAAGGATGGTCAATTTCCTTCCCTAAAGGACATTAGTGAGCCAGATGGGTTTCCATAACAACTGATGATAGTTTCATGGGTCTCCATCATGGATACTAGCTTTCACCTCCAGCTTTACGTAGAATGTGATTCAAAACAGTGTCCAGAGACAGTGTAGAAGCTAAGGCAATGGAGAACAGCAGTTAACCCAGTTTATCCCAGTGAGAAAGTGTTCCAAATATTGAACATATCAGCTAGTTGCCAAGGCAACTGTCATTGATAGCATCTGAACAGTCAGTCACATTTCTAAGATACTGCTAATCTCCACATGAGAAAGCACAAAGGCACATTAATGTCACATTTTGAATGGCAATGCTCATGTAAGACTCCAACGGATAGCCGGAGTTTACTGGATCCATGGAAGTACAATTACCTGTTATCACAGAGTGATGGCATTCATCTTTTTGTAAGGGAATCTGTATCCAAAATTAACTTAAAGTCTCCTAGCAGGTATTGATGTTTGAATTTTAGTCTGAAATGAAGGCTGCAGGATGTAAGATATCTCATTGGCTGTTCTTAGTGGAAGTAGTGGTGAATCAACAGTCACTTCTGTAAGCAATTACTTGGTACCCCAATGACAAGCAAGGATTGAGACACTGGAAAATTTAGTTTTAACATCACCTATAATATCATAGAGCTACAGAACAATTGACACAGAAAGCGGTAACTTGCTGCATCACTGGGTAGCATCCATCAGTCCCATTTCTCCACATTGAGCCTAATAATCCTATACTGATAGTCAAAACAGTGTTTGATCCATTATGTGTGCAAGATATTAAATATTATATATTAGCTGAGCAGATCCATGTTAACATGTTAAAATGATAGCTACTTGCTGATACTAAGGCTCATTTGGAACCATGATCCACAAATAATATTAAGTTATAAGCTGTAAAGAATCTTTTATTCCCATTTATCTTGTCATGTTATATTTAGTTCAAAATGCCTGTGTAAGATTTTGGAAAAGAACACAAAAAATGGTGGTCTTTCATCACCTTTCCTTCTCAAAGCAAGCAATTGTTGCATTGTGAGCTTCCTATTTTTTAATCATGCTGCAAATCAAAGAAAATATTCACGATTTAAGGCTTTCTACAATTTTGCGGGGTGGGTGTTGCAAGGACAGCACTTATCTCCTGTCCCTAGTTGCCTGAAAAATTGATGATGGATCACTTTCTTGAACTACTTCAGTTAAAAGAAAATTATTAGAAGTGAGTATCCTATTAGCCACCGCAGACAACAGTTAAGAATGTGGAATGGGAATCATATGTAGTTCACACCAGAAAGGGTGGCAGATTTCACAACAGTGAGCCTGTTAGGCGTTCACAATAGCAAACTGCTTCATGTTTATATCCAGATTTTTAAAAGAAACGTCAATTCGTAAACTACAGTGATCAAATTTGCATCGGATACTCTGGATTAACAAACCTAGTAACATTATGCTGAAACTAAAATAACCAGCCATGCTTTTAAGGGAAATGAGTTCCCTTCACTGTTGCAACTGCTCAAGTCAGAAAACACATCATGTGATGAACTTCTTACGAGTTAATGATGTCCTAACTTGTTCTGAGCTGCTTGCAGTCTGTCTTGTGATGCTAGGAAGAGATTTTGAGGAATTTGATCCAGGGACATTGATGGAAAGGTGATGTACTTCCAAGTCAGGACAGTTTGTGACATGGAGGAAACTTGTAGTTGGTTTTGTTTCTGTGGACATACTGCCCCTGTTCTTACTTGTGGTATTGCTCATAGATTTGAAAGGGGCTAAAAAAGAAGCCTTGATGACCTTCTACATCTCACCTTCTCAATGGTACACACTGCAACAATGCCTCCTTTGCGGTGACCAAGTGGACTGCAACCAATGAAGGTTTTACCAAATTCCATAGGCTTCAATTTTTACTGGGGCTCCATGATGCCATACTCAGTTAAATGTTGCCTAGAGGTCAAGGGCACTCCCTCTCACCTCACCAACACCCCCCAGCCCCCCCACCCCCCGAAAGTTCAGCTGGTCTGCCCATGTTTGGATCAAGGCTGGAACGAGGTCAGGAATTAGGTAGTCCTAGTAGAACCCAAACTGAGCATCAGTGATCAGGTTGTTTGAAGTGTTGCTTGATAGCATTGTTGACAATATGTTCCATGGCTTTCCTTATATTAGAGAGTAGACTGATGTGGCAGTTTTTAATTAGTTTAGATCGTTCCTACTTCTGTTGACAGGCCTTGTGTGAACAGCTTTGTACTTTTTTTGGGCTGATGCCAGTGTGCTGAACTGTACTGAAGCAGCTTGGCTATTTTTGGAGCACACGCTCATTACCATAGCTGAAATGTTATCTGGTCTCAGTTATAGAATCATAGAATCCCTACAATGTGGGAGCAGGCTGTTCGGCCCCTTGAGCCCACAATGCCCCTCTGAAGAGCACCCCACCCAGACTCACCCTATCCCTAACCCTGCATGTGCTATTCCCAGACACTATGGGGCAATTTAGCATGGCCAATCCACCTAACCTGCACGTCGTCGGAATGTGGGAGCAAACCGGAGCACACAGAGGAAACCCACATAGACAGGGAGAATGTGTAAACTCCACACAGACAGTCGTCCGAGGCTGAAATCAATCCCGGGTCCCTGGCGCTGTGTGGCGGCTGTGCTAATCACTGAGCCACTGTGCCACCCTATATGTAAGCACTACCTCTTCTGTGTGGAAGAAGTTTGAGAATTTAAGTCCTACTCCAGGGCTTGAGTATTCTAGGGAACTGAGGGAGTACTGCACTTTCAGAAGTGCTGTATTTAAGATTTTGCCTGACGCCTCAGAAAGATGCAAAAGGCACTGTGTAAAAAAGCAGCAATGGTATCATCCCCAGTGCTTTGACCAATATCCACCTCTCAATCAATATCATGAAAGCTAGTTGTCTGGTGATTTAGCACATCATTCTTTCTAGGAACTTGTTGTGCACACACGGGCTGTTGCATTTATCTACAAGGATAATAGCAACATTTCAAGATTTTTTTTCCTGTTGCCTTTGCTTTATCCAGTACACTCATATGGCTGCCATATATTCCATAAAACCACTGTAGTTGAATATAATTCTGCCACCGATTACCCCGAGTGCTGCATGGATGGCCAGTTTTGATCAGCTGAGTCTTTTCTAAATGTATCCCATTTAGTCCGGTGATGGTCTCACGGTGATGGTTAGCACTGCTGCCTCACTGCGCCAGAGACCGGGGTTCAATTCCCGCCCCCGGACGACTGACTGTGTGGAGTTTGCACGTTCTCCCCGTGTCTGCGTGGGTTTCCTCCGGGTGCTCCGGTTTCCTCCCACAGTCCAAAGATGTGCAGGCCAGGTGAATTGGCCAAGCTAAATTGCCCGTAGTGTTAGGTAAGGGGCAAATGTAGGGGTATGGGTGGGTTTCACTTCGGCGGGTCGGTGTGGACTTGTTGGGCCGAAGGGCCTGTTTCCACACTATAAGTAATCTAATCTAATCTAACATAATGCAGGATGCTTGCAGCATGAAATTTGGACTTTGACTCCACAAGGACTTTCATCGAGCGATGGATCTATGACTGGTGGATTGGTGAGCAGACTTGTAGGTTCTTACTCACCTTGTACACCACAAGATTTGGTTCCACTCAGAATCCCTCATGAATAACCTCAGGTAGATGGTGAAAACCTATTTCATTTTGAAAGAAATGCCAATCACCAGTCACCCACTCCCCCCCACCCAAACAATGCCAGCCAAGCCAACAGATCATGTAGATGGAGTGTTAGCTATAAAGGAGCTAGCTTTCTACCTGATATGATCTCTGCCCCAATCAAGAATCAGTCCAGATTCTTGAAAATTCCTATCGTTTCTCCAAGTTGCTCCTTGGTCCTGCCCACTGAGTTTCTGATTTACCTTCCCTGATTTTCACCCCCATTGTGAGATGCTTTTATCAACCCTCTGCAGCATGCTTTTGCAAACTTTCCCCAAAGCTGCCTTTCATTCTTTCCCTAACTCTTTATCTCATGCCATGGCTCTCCAGATCATCCATGGCTCTGAGTTTCTCTGGAACACCACCCTTTAGACAAATAATAGTAAACCTTCTTATCTGCCTCCCCTCCAGAGTTACACCTGAAATTCAGGGCTGAGACATTACCTAATACCAAATAAATAAAACAGCAGGACAATGGAAAGAAACATAGAAAATAGTAGCAGGAGTAGGCCATTCGGCCCTTTGAGCCTCCTTGAAACAGCTAATGATACTGGAGTCAGTCACATGCTAAAACATTGGTTGAACTACTCATTTGCTTCTGATGGAGCCTATTCTACAGTGGGGAAAGCGAGTACAGGTTAGGTGACCACATCAATGGAAACCAACATTGTGTTTACAGAGGTGATCCTGAACACTCCCATTGCATGTCATTTTAGATCCGTCCTATTTTCAGTGTCCATTCACAGTTTGGCCTTTATCACAATTTCAGTGTGAGCTCGGGGATCAGCTCCTTGTCTTTTCACCATGCTTTTTTTGTGGTCCCTCTAATCTGAAAATGAGCACAATCATCTTTCAGGCTATAACCACAGCTCCTCTTTCCTCATAGAGCTGGTACTGGGATGATGGTGTATATATTTCTGAGGTCAGGCAAAGAAAGTAGTTGGGCTTGGATTGTTAACCTGCTTCCTGTTTTCTTCAAATCTCCAGGTTACTAAGGCTGATCTATTTTGCTGGATTATTGGCTTTCCCTGTCTACCCAACCCTCTAAATATCTGCCTTACATATGTCTTTTAATTTCATGTTAAAACCACTCCTGCCATTTAACCATCTCCCATCCTTCATCCAAGCACTTTTTAAGGGGATAATTGGATTTTATTCCCCCTTATCTCTTTCACTCATTATTTTCATTTTTAATTTTAAAAAACATTAATCTTAATTGCAATTTTAAAGAGGAGATGCTATTTGGAGAGCCAATGTAGACTCAATGGGGCAAATTCTGCACTGGAGGGAATCTATGAAGCGATAAAGTACTTCTAACAGAAAAGAGAAAGAAAAGGGCAGCATAGTGGCTCAGTGGTTAGCACTGCTGCCTCCCAGCACCAGGGATCCAGGTTCAATTCCACCCTTTAGTGTTTGTCTGTATGGGTTTGCTCTGGTTTCCTCCTACAGTCTAAAGATGTGCATATTAGGATGGATTGGCCATGCTAAGTTGCCCATTGTGTCCAGGGATGTGCAGATTAGGGTGGATTGGCCATGCTAAATTGCCCTTGTGTCCAGGGATGCGCACATCAGAGTGGATTGGTCATGCTAAATTGCCCATTCAATCCAGCGATGTGTAGAGTGGGGGGGGGGGAGTGGGTTAATCATGAAAATGCAAGGTCATAGGGAGGCGTGTTGATGAGTGTTGATGTGGAAGCAGACAATTCAGCCCATCAAGTTAACACCAACGCTTCAAAGGGATGGTGTTAACTTGATGGGCTGAATCATCTGCTTCCATATTGTAGGGATTCTATGATTTCTAAGAATTGTCGCTTATCCATAAGGTTGCTTAGTCTTCAGGAAGAACTAGATAATCTTAACAGTCAATACTTTATCCAACAAGTTGAGTGTTTGCAGCTTTTTTGCAATTATATTTTATTGTATAACCTTTGTATAACCTAATTGTCATGATGCAGTTATGACTACATGAGACTGTAAGATGCAGTCAAAGGTTTCAATTTCATGTATTTGAACATTGGAATTGTTTAACTTGTGATGTTTTCTTCAGTGTGTTTGAGCTATGGTTTTAACCTTTTAAAAGTGGATTTTCATTACAGCTTTCAATGTCTATGTTTTGGAACATAGCTACACATTTCTTTATTGTAAATTACTAAAAATTATAAAGTGAAATTAGGGATTCCAAACAGTGCAGTTGTGTGCTTCTGTGTAAATTCTGTATCAAAATGTGAAACATGCAATTAGATATGTTTTGATCTGTCTCAAAGTACCTCAAGTCTACATTTTACTGTATTGCATTTTACTCAAGTCTGTGTTGTTATTTAAAATAAAGCCAAAAATACAGAACAATATATAACATCAAAATGTGTGAAATTCACAGCATAACAGCATAGTGTCATAGAGTAGTAGAGATGTACAGCACGGAAACAGACCCTTCGGTCCAACTCATCCATGCCAACCCAACCTAGTCCCACTTGCCAGTACCTGGCCCATATCCCTCCAAACCCTTCCTAATCATATACCCATCCAAATGCCTTTTAAATGTTGCAATTGTACCAGCCTCCACACTTCCCCTGCCAGCTCATTCCATACATGTACCACCCTCTGCATGAAAAGGTTGCCCCTTAGGTCCTTTTTATAGCGTTCCCTCTCACCCTAAACCTATGCCCTCTAGTTCTGGACTCCACCAACTCCAAGAAAAATAATTTGTCTATTTATCCTATCCATGACCCTCATACTTTTGTAAACCTCTATAAGCTCACTGCTCATTCTCGACATTCCAAGGAAAATAGCCCCCCCAACCTATCCAGCCTCTCCCTATAGCTCAAATCCTCAAACCCTGGCAACATCTTTGTAAATCTTTTCTGAACCCTTTCAGTTTTCAAAATATCTTTCCAATAGGAAGGAGACCAGAATTGCACACAATATTCCAACAGTGGCCTAACCAATGTCCTGTACAACATGACCTCCGAACTCCTGTATTCAACACTCTGACCAATAAAGGAAAGCATACCAAACACCTTCTTACTATCCCATCTACTTGTGACTCCACTGTCAAGGACCTATGAACCTGTACTCCAAGATCTCTTTGTTCAGCAACACTCCCTAGGACATTACCATTAAGTGTGGTAGCAACACCAGTGGAGACAAAATAGAGGGAATATGTACTCTGACACATATTGTCATGAAAAAGAAAAAGCCATGAAACAAGATAAGTATATTGAATGTCCAAAAGTTCAGTTAAGAGGTTTTGAGTTTGGAAGCATGGGAAACCAAATCCTTTGATGAAGCTTCACTCTGAGCTTCCTGTCTCTTCCATCTCCTCATCATAACAAACAGATTTCCATTGAGACACCACTGAACTGAAACTGTGCAAAGCTCAGCCCGGAGACTGTGATTTGAGTACATTATCTAGGTCATGTCTCGGGTAAGTCTTTAAACTGAACTTCTTCTCAGATTGAGATCAATGATGCTGTTTACTCTTTGGATGAATGCCATGGAAGCTCTCCTGGTTAATATTTATTCCTCATCAACTTAATAAAATAATTGAATATTTGTTTATTATCTCACTTGTTTATAAAATCATAAGAAGTCTCTGATTCTCAAGTACCAGGCAACATTTACACTAGAGTATTGCCAGGTAATGACTGCAAAACCAACACCACAGATGCTCAACATCCTGCCGCTAAATTCAACATCCACTCCCTCCGATTCTGGTAAGTTGTGGCTGCATTATATACTGGAGGTATTGTAATAACTTACTGAAGTTCTTCATTAACCACCTCCCTGCTCCTCCCAACCCCAAATCCACAAGCTTTTCCACCACCTCCAACATGAATCCCTTCAGTTTTGCGGGGATTTCATCGCTGCAGGTTCCCCTTCAGGGATTGCGCTATTATGGGTGAAATGGTTTAGCAATAGTGTTACTGGACCCATCCAGAAATCCAAGCTCATGCTCTGAGACACAAGTTCAAAACTTGCTCAAATCTGTGTGGGAGGGTGAGCTGTGAGGAGCTTCAGTATGCGTTGGACACATTGAGTGAAGAGAAAAGCATTGAGACGAAATATAGTGTATTAAGTGTGAAGATATCCACTTTGGTAGCAAACTCAGGACGACCGGTTATTATCTGAATGGGATCATATTGGGAAAGAGGGAGGTGTAATGAGACCTGGGTGTCCTTTTACACAATTCAGGATTTACAAGGATGTTGCCAGGATTGGAGGATTTGAGCTATAGAGAGAGGCTGAATAGGCTGGGGCTGTTTTCCCTGGAGCGTCAGAGGCTGAGGGGTGACCTTATAGAAGTTTACAAAATTATGAATGGCATGGATAGGGTAAATAGATAAGGTCTTTTCCCTGGGGTGGGGGAATCCAGAACTAGAAGACATAGATTTAAGGCGAGAGGGGAAAAATATAAAAGAGACCTAAGGGGCAATGTTTTCACACAGAGGGTGGTACGGGTATGGAATGAGCTGCCAGAGGCTGGTACAATTGCAACATTTCAGAGGCATTTGGATGGGTATATGATTAGGAAGGGTGTGGAGGGATATGGACCAGGTGGTAGCAGACCCGGAAGGCGCGCTAGGTTACCTGGGTAAGGTTTTTTTTTCTCTCCCCTTATTTAAAGGCGGGCTCCGAGTTTTAGGCCTCAGTCTCTCGGAAGACTTCGCGACGGCTGGTGGGTAAGTTTGGTCGCTTATTTAATAGTTGTAAATTTAAAGTTTTCCTTTAAAAAAGCGGTAGCAGACCCGGAAGGCGCGCTAGGTTACCTGGGTAAGGTTTTTTTTTTCTCTCCCCTTATTTAAAGGCATAGGCGAGTCACCCGAGGCACTACACGAGTAGTGCCTCCCATCCTTCCACCTCCTCTAACCTAATAATAAGACCAATTGTGACTAGCGGGTAAGTGCTGCATTTTCCTTGTTTGTTTCTTTAGATTTAGTTGGTTTTTGTTTTTTTTTAAGGAAAGCTTACTTTTAGAGGGATGGCAGTGCAGAGAGGGCAATGTTCCTCTTGCAACATGTATGAGGTGAGGGAAGCCATTAGCATCCCTGCTGAGTACACTTGCAAGAAGTGCACCCATCTCCAGCTCCTCCAAACCCGTGTTAGGGAACTGGAGCTGGAGTTGGATGAACTGCGGATCATTCGGGAGGCAGAGGAGGTCATAGATCGGAGCTTTAGGCAAGTAGTTACTCCGAAAGTTCAAGATAGATGGGTGACAGTGAGGGGGAGTGGGAGGAGGAAGCCAGTGCAGGGACCCCCTGCGGTCATTCCCCTCAAGAACAAGTATACCGTTTTGGATACTTGTGGGGGGGATGACTTACCAGGAGCAAGCAACGAGGTTCAGGCCTCTGGCACGGAGCCTGGCCCCGTTGCTCAGAAGGGAAGGGTGGAGAAAGGTAGAGCAATAGTTCTTGGGGACTCGATAGTGAGGGGTACAGACAGACGGTTTTGTGGGGGCGACAGGGACTCACGTTTGGTATGTTGCCTCCCAGGTGCAAGGGTACGTGATGTCGCTGATCGTGTTTTCCGGGTCCTTAAGGGGGAGGGGGAGCAGCCCCAGATCGTGGTCCACGTTGGCACCAACGATATAGGTAGGAAGAAGGGTGAGGATATCAGACAAGCTTTCAGGGAGCTAGGTTGGAAGCTCAGAGTTAGAACAAACAGAGTTGTAGTCTCTGGTTTGTTACCCGTGCCACGTGAAAGAGAGTCGAGGAATAGGGAGAGAGAACAGTTAAATGCGTGGCTACAGGGATGGTGCAGGAGGGAGGGATTCCGGTTTCTGGACAACTGGGGTCCTTTCTGGGGAAGGTGGGACCTCTATAAAAAGGATGGGCTACACCTGAACCTGAGGGGCACCAGTGTCCTTGGGGGGAGGTTTGCTAGTGCTCTTTGGGAGGGTTTAAACTAACTCCGCGGGGGCATGGGAACCAGGACTGTAGCTTTAGGGTACAGGACCTTGAGTGTAGGGAGGTTAGGAATAATGCAACGATCTCTAAGGAGGGTGCCTGTAACCAGAAAGGTGGATTGAAGTGTGTATACTTCAATGCCAGAAGTATAAGGAATAAGGTAGGTGAACTTGCAGCGTGGGTTGGTACCTGGGACTTCGATGTTGTGGCCATTACAGAGACGTGGGTAGAACAGGGACAAGAATGGCTGTTGCACGTTCCAGGGTTCAAATGTTTTAGTAGGATCAGACATGGGGGTAAAAAAGGGGGAGGCGTGGCATTACTTGTCAAAGACAGTATCACAGCAGTGGAATGGACGATGGAAGAGGACTTGCCATCTGAGGTAGTTTGGGCTGAGGTTAGAAATAGGAAAGGTGAGGTCACCCTGTTAGGTGTTTTCTACAGGCCTCCTAATAGTCCTAGAGAAGTAGAGGATAATATTGCGAGGATGATTCAGGAAAAGAGTGAAGGTAGCAGGGTGGTTGTTATGGGGGACTTTAACTTCCCAGATATTGACGGGGAGAGCTATAGCTCGAGTTCATTAGATGGGTCGGTGTTTGTACAATGTGTGCAGGAGGGTTTCCTGACACAATATGTCGACAGGCCAACAAGAGGGGAGGCTATATTGGATTTGGTTCTAGGTAATGAACCAGGCCAGGTGTTAGACTTGGAGGTAGGTGAGCACTTCGGGGACAGTGACCACAACTCGGTGACTTTTACTTTAGTGATGGAGAGGGATAATCGTGCGCCGCAGGGCAAGAGCTATAGCTGGGGGCAGGGAAATTATGATGCAGTGAGGCATGACTTAGGTTGTGTGGATTGGAAAAACAGGCTTCAAGAGAAGAACACTAATGAGATGTGGGGATTGTTCAAGGAGCAGCTACTGTGTGTCCTCGATAGGTATGTACCAGTCAGGCATGGTGTAAAGGGCCTTGTGAGGCAGCCGTGGTTTAGTAAGGAATTGGAGTCCCTTGTGAAAGGGAAGAAGGCGGCATATGTAAAGATGAGGCGTGAAGGTTCAGTAGGGGCGATTGAGAGTTATAAGGTAGCCAGGAAGGAGCTAAAGAGGGAGCTAAGAAAAGCGAGAAGGGGACATGAAAAGTCTTTAGCTGGTAGGATTAGGGAAAACCCAAAGGCTTTCTATAGGTATGTCAAGAATAAAAGGATGACTAGGGTAGGTATCGGTCCAGTCAAGGATAGTAGTGGGAAGTTGTGTGTGGAGGCGGAGGAGATTGGAGAGACATTAAATCAGTACTTTTCATCAGTATTCACTCAGGAACAGGACACTGCTGATGTGAATATGGAATCACAAATAATTAGAATGGATGCCCTGGAAATATGCAGGGAAGAGGTTTTGGGAATATTGGAGAGGATGAATATAGATAAGTCTCCTGGGCCTGATGGCATTTACCCCAGGATCCTATGGGAAGCTAGGGAGGAGATAGCAGAGCCATTGGCCTGGATTTTTATGTCGTCATTGTCAACGGGAATAGTACCAGAGGACTGGAGGGTAGCGAATGTGGTCCCATTGTTCAAGAAAGGGAGTAGGGATAGCCCTAGTAACTATAGGCCAGTGAGTCTGACTTCAGTGGTGGGCAAAGTCTTAGAGAGAATGGTAAGGGATAAGATTTATGAACATCTGGGTAGGAATAACGTGATCAGGGATAGCCAGCATGGTTTTGTGAAGGGCAGGTCGTGCCTCACAAACCTTATTGAGTTCTTTGAGAAGGTGACTATGGAAGTGGATGAGGGTAAAGCAGTAGATGTTGTGTATATGGATTTTAGTAAGGCGTTCGATAAGGTTCCCCATGGTAGGCTAATGCTAAAACTTCGGAGGTATGGCATTGAGGATACATTAGAGGTTTGGATTAGGAATTGGCTGGCTGGAAGGAGACAGAGGGTAGTAGTTGATGGATTATGTTCATCTTGGAGCGCAGTTACTAGCGGTGTACCACAAGGATCTGTTTTGGGACCATTGCTTTTTGTTATCTTTATAAATGATCTAGAGGAAGGACTTGAAAGCTGGGTAAGCAAGTTTGCGGATGACACGAAAGTCGGTGGAGTTGTGGATAGTGAGGAAGGAAGTGGTAGGTTACAGCGGGATATAGATAAGTTGCAGAGCTGGGCGGAAATGTGGCAAATGGAATTCAATGTAGCTAAGTGCGAAGTCGTTCACTTTGGTAGGAATAACAAGATGATGGATTACTGGGCTAATGGTAGGCTACTTGGTAGTGTGGATGAGCAGAGGGATCTTGGTGTCTATGTACACAGATCTCTGAAAGTTGCCACCCAGGTAAATAGTGCTGTGAGGAAGGCATATGGTGTACTGGGCTTTATTGGCAGAGGAATTGAGTTCCGGAGTCCTGAGGTCATGTTGCAGTTGTATAAGACTCTGGTGAGGCCTCATCTGGAGTATTGTGTGCAGTTTTGGTCGCCATACTATAGGAAGGATGTGGAAGCTTTAGAACGAGTGCAGAGGAGGTTTACCAGGATGTTGCCTGGAATGGTAGGAAAATCTTATGAGGAAAGGCTGAGGCACTTGGGGCTGTTCTCATTGGAGAAGAGAAGGTTTAGGGGAGATCTGATAGAAGTGTATAAGATGATTAGGGGTTTAGATAGGGTAGATACTAAGAACCTTTTACCGCTAATGGAGTCAGGTGTTACTAGGGGACATAGCTTTAAATTAAGGGGTGGTAGGTATAGGACAGATGTTAGGGGTAGATTCTTCACACAGCGGGTTGTGAGTTCATGGAATGCCCTGCCAGGAGCAGTGGTGAACTCTCCTTCTTTATGTTCATTTAAGCGGGCATTGGATAGGCATTTGGAAGTTATTGGGCTAGTATAGGTTAGGTAGGACTCGGTCGGCGCAACATCGAGGGCCGAAGGGCCTGTACTGCGCTGTATCCTTCTATGTTCTATGTTCTATGTTCTATGTTCTAGGTGCTGGCAGGTGGGACTAGATTGGGTTGGGATATCTGGTCTGCATGGATGGGTTGGACCGAAGGGTCTGTTTCCATGCTGTACATCTCTATGACTCTATAAGTACATAAAACAGAGGAGCAGAAATAGTCCATCAGTCTATTGAGTTTGCACTTCATGGCTGATTTGATAATCCTCAAATCCATTTTCCTGCCTTTACACAATAACACTTGATTCTCTCACTGATTAAAAATCTATCTATCACAGCCTTGAATGGACTTAATGATCTAAGCCCTTTGTGGTGGTGAATCCAACAGATTCACTATCCTCTGAGAGAAAATAATCCTCCTAATTTAAATGTGCAAAGCCTTATTCTGAGATTATTCCCTTTAGTCCTGGACTCTCCCACAATGGGAAACAAACTTTCCGCATCTACCCTACCAATCCCCCAATACCCTGTATTTTTCAATAAAGTTGCCTCTCATTCTTCTAAACTCTGTTAATACAGACTCAAGCTACTTAAACTGTCCTGATACGCAATCCTTTCATATCCAGGATCAATCTATGAACATTCTCTCGACTGCCTCCAATGCCAATATATCTTTACTTAGATAAGGAGACAAAAACTGTACCGGATTCTTGACATTGTCTGACCAGTGACTTGTTTAGTTTCAGTAAGTCTTCACAAGTTATATCGTCCAGTGCTTCCTCTTTATCTATCCCGCTTCTCAAAGAATTTTATTCAATCTGTCAGACACGTATCCTCTTTCTGAAGCCATACTGACTCTGCTTGATTATTTTATCTATTTCTAAATACTCTGCTATTGCATCCTTTATAATAGGCTCTAATATTTTCCTAATTACAGATGTTACACTAACTGGCTTATAGTTACCTTTTTTTTGGTCTTCTTCCCCTTTTAAATAAATGTATTAAATGGCAATTTTCCCATCTTTTTGGGATGTTTCTATGACTACTTTTTATATATGCTACAATGCATCCCACTGGATCCAGGTTACCTATTTGTCTTTAGTTCCATTAATTTCCCTAATACTTTTTCCCTAGTGATTGCTACAGCATTTCTTTTCTTTCCCTCTTTTGTCCTTGATTAATTAGTTTTTATGGAATACTATTGGTGGCTTCTGCTGATAGACTGATGCAAATTATTTATACAACTCCTCTGCTATTTCCGATTTCCCATAATTATTTCCCCAGCCTCTCGCTCTAAGAAGCCGATGTTCATTTTATCCTCCTTCTTAAGGAAGCTCTTGCTATCTATTTTGATATTACTTGCAAATTAGCCCTCAAAGTTTATCTTCTCGCACTTGATAATTTTTTGGTCATCTCTTGTTGATTTTTAAAATTTTTCAAAGCCTCTGGCTTACCACTAGTCTCTGCCACATTAATGTTGTTTTCTTTAAATTTGATGCCATACTTAACTTCCCTAGTTAAACACGGCTTGCTCAGCCTCTTCTTAGAATCCTTTGTTCTCTTGGGGATATATTTTTGTTCCTCAAGCAACTTTGCTGTTATGTGCCTTTCGGAATCTACTCCAATTAACTCTGCTGTCATTCCTTTGTAATTACCCTTATTTAAGTTCAATACACTTGTTTCCATCCAAAGTTCTCCCACTCAAACTGAATACTAAATTCTACCACATATGTTTACTGTTTTCTAGTGAGATAATTTATTAAACTAACTTCATTACACAGGGCCAGATCCAAAATAGCCTGATCTTTGGTCAAATCCACATTATGTAGTTCTCAGAAACATTCCTAAATACACTTTATGAACTCGCCCTCGTGACTCCCTCTGCCTTACTGACTTTCCAATTCACACAAAGATTAGAGTCACCCATGATTAACGTATTGCATTTTTTTGTATGCCCTTATTATCATCTGATTTATTCCCTGTCTTATTGTATAGCTCCTCTTACCAGTGAGTTCTTCCCCTTGTTATTTCTTACCTCCACCATTGGATTCAACTTTTTTTAATCCAAGATCATTTCTTGCTATGGTACTTATTCCATCCCTTACTAACAAAGCTACTCCATCATGTTTCCCTTATCTTCTTGAAAAGTCCAAAGATGTGCAGGTCGGGTGAACTGGCCATGTTAAATTGCCCATGGTGTTAGGTGAATTAGTCAGAGGGAAATGGGTATGGGTTGGTTACTGTTCGGAGGGTCGTTGTGGACTCATTGGGCTGAAGGGCCTGTTTCCACACTGTAGAGTATCTAATCTAATCTAACTATCATAAAAAAAAGTCACATACCCACCTAAATATTTAGTTCCCAGTTTTGTTCTCTTTGTAACCATGGTTAAAGGATCATACTCATTAGTCTCTATTTGTGCCATCCATTCATTTTGTTCCGAATACGATGTGCATTCAAGTAAAGAGTCGTTAGCTTTTTAACCACCTTTCTCCTGCTTTCATCTTATTTACTTCTGTCCTTCTATGTTTGTATACTTTGTCCTACTCTGGATATCATTATGCAAATATTTTCACTGTAACACTGTCATACCTAATTTCCCATCTCCCAAATCTCCCCCTCACTTACCAGTTTGAAGCCCTTTCTACAGCCCTAGTCACTTGATTCACCAGGACACTGCTCCCAGCATGGTTCAAGTGAAGCCCTCCCAGCAGAACAGCTCCCTTCTACCCCCGTACTGGTGCCAGTACAGCATGAACTGAAACTGAGTCCACCCACGACAATCTTTGAGCCATACATTTAACACCTTGACTTTATTACCCTAAGCCATTTCACTCGTGGCTTAGGTAGTAATCCAGAGATTATTACCTTGGAGGCCTGCTTTCTAACTTAGTTCCTACCAGTTCAAAATCTTTCAGCAGCACTTCATTTCTAATCCCACCTATGTCATTGGTATCAATGTGCATGGTGACAAGTGGATCCCTCTCTTCCCTCTCCCCCCCCCCCCCCCCCCAAGGCGATGCCCCTAACCCCAGATTGGGCAGGCAACGGAGCCTTTGGGAGTCCCACTCATGGCTACAGAGAACAGTGTCTATCCACTTAATTATATAATACATTTCTCTTGAACTAAGTTTCTATGGTGAGTTCACTCATCCTCCTCATAGTCCCCGCATCCATTCACACAGGTTGCAAGAACCTTGGACAACTTCAGGGGCTGAGGCTCCTCAAATGCAACTTCTCTGGGTCCCGATACCTGCCTCATCTCCAGTCATGCTCATCTGAAGAACATAAGAGCAGAAGAACTAGGAGCAGGAGTAGGCCGTCTGGCCCTTCGAGCCTGCTCCACCACTCAATAAAATAGTGGCTAATCTTTCCGTGGACTCAGCTTCACTTACTCGCGTTTTCACCATATCCCTTTATTGCCTTATTTTTCAGAACAGTATCTACCTTAGCTATAAAAACGATTAATGAAGGAGCATCAGCTACTTCTCTAGGCAAAGAATTCCATAGATTAACAACCCTCTGGGTGAAGTTCCTTCTCAGTTCACTTCTAAACCTGCTCCCTCTAACCTTGAGACCATACCCTTGTGTCCTTGTTTCACCTGCCAATGGAAGGTTTCTATTTCTATTTTATTGATTCTCTTATAATTTTATATTTTTATATAAGATTGCTCCGTCCCACCCCACCCCCCACATTCATCTGAATTCCAATGAATATAATCCCAGTCTATTCATCATCTCCTCATAAGCCAACCCCCTCAACTCTGGTATCAAGTGAACATCCTTTGTACCCCATTCCAGTGCCATAACATCTTTTCTCAAGTAAGGAGACCAATCTGCAGGTGTGGCCTCATCAGCACCTTGTACAGCTGTAACATTACCTCTCTGCTTTTAAACTCAACCCCTTTAGCAATGAAGGACAAAATCCCATTTGCCTTCCTAATTACTTGTTCTACCTGCAGACCAACCTTCTGCGAATCATGTACAAGGACACCCGGGTCCCTTTGCAAATCAGCATGCTGCAACGTTTTATCATTCAAGTAATAATCTATTTTGCTGTTACTCCTAATAAAATGTATGACTTCACATTTATTTACATTGTACTCCATCTGCCAGACCTTTGCCCACTCAAGTTTCACAGTCCTCTGCACACTTTGCTCTGCCACTCCTCTTAATGTCATCGGCAAACTGACACCGTACACGTGGTCCCCAACTCTAAATCATCGATATAAATTATGAGTAATTGTGGTCCCAATACCGATCCCTGAGGCATACCACTAGTCACTGATTGCCAGCCAGAATAGTACTCATTTATCCCCACTCTTTGCTTCCTGTCAGTCAATCGATCCTCTATCCACGCTAATACTCTACCCCTAACACCATGCATCCTTATCTTATGCAGCAGCCTCACGTGTGGCACCTAATCAAAGGCATTTTGGAAATCTAAGTACACCACATCCACTGGGTCTCCCTTGTCCACCTTGCTTGAAATGTCTTCATAGAATTCCAAAAGATTTGTGAAGCATGACCTGCCCTCTGCCCTTCATGAATCCTGTCCCTGATCACAGGCCAGTTTTGTACTTCCTAGTTAAAGGAGTGTGATGTCCCACCTGGAGGAAAGAGTCCGAGTCCCTTTCCCCACAGCACAATATCAACAGCTCAAACTCCAGTTCCTTAACCTAGTTCCAAAGTTCCTTGAGCACTTAATGTAGATGTGTTTGCTTTGTACCACAATGCTTTCCAGCAGCTTCTATATGTTGCAAGAGCAACACATCACCCATCCCACCATCGCTATCGTATTTGCTTTATTTAATTGATAAATTAATTTAGATTCCCTGCTCTTTACACTTTGCTGAAACTAAATGTTATTTTTGTTTTGAAAAAAGGTACCAGTATGAATCTTACACTTAACCAATGATATTTTTTAAAAAAGAGAGAAGATAAACACTGGAGACCTAAACATAAACTGAAGACATTAAATTTATTTTAAAGGCTAGAAATATTCACTGATTCTACTCACTAATCAGTTTCTTTTCCTGCACATGTGTCACGCTGTGGTTTGTGAGCTCACTGTCACTGGTCTCTCCGTTAACTGCCTTCTTGATCCACATGTTTCCATCCTCTCCCATCCACTCCCCACACAGGAGAGTTTACCACTTTCAGTAAACCTTCGTTAAAGCTCCCCTGTCTGCCTTTTGCACCTAATTCGGACAAATTTCCAGCAGTTCACTCCCTCAGCCTTCATCTTCCTCCACTGAAATCTCCCACACACTGACTGTGCTTCTTACCCTGGTGTGCACCATTCAATCCCTCAAGGCTACTCTGTCATTGGATAAACTTATGGCTGAAATGACTGTGGTTTGCTTATATCCTCCCTGCCTCCTACCCCCTTGACTCACTTTCAGATTAAACATGTGTCTAACTCATCCTTGATTGTAAGCAATTGCTCAGAACCCAGCATTCCCTGTGGAATTTAATTCCAAAGAGTATGATTCTCTGTGAGAAGACATTCTTCCTGACCTACATCTAAAATGGGAGCTCCCATAATTTAAGCGCTGACTCAGGTGCAAAATCCCCACTAAAGGAAGCACCTTTCCAGTATTTATCTTGTCAAGCCCCTTTAGTATCTCAGGAAGGGTCACTTGACCTGTAACATCAACTCTGATGTCTCTCCACAGGTGCTGCCAGACCTGCTGAGCTTTTGCAGCAATTTCTGGTTTTGTGTCCCTTCACAATCTTATTTGCTTCAATAAGATCACTTCTACTTTTTCAAACTGCAATGAGTTATCAGCACAACTTGCTCAAACTTTTATAATTGAACAATCCCTTCATTCCAGCATTCAGCCTAGCAAAGCTTCCTTGTACTGTCTCAAAGCAAGCACATCTTTCCTATGGAAGGAAACTAAAACTGTACATGGGACAGGTGCAATCTCATCAATGACCTGTACAAATTAATTTTCTCTATTTTGACACTTCATCCTTCTAACAGTAAAGTCCAACTTTCCACTTGCCTTGCTGGTTCTCTTCTGTACCTTCATGTCGACATTTTATGATTCATAAATATTCAGGACACTCAAATCCCTCTATACTGCAGCATGACGTAGTCCCTCTCCTGTTAAATAATATTCTGCTGTTTTGTTTTCCTCTCAAAGAAGAGAAACTCCCATGTTCCTGCATCATATTCCATCAGTTAAGTGTTTGTCCATTTGCTTAACATATTAATATGTCTTTGCATCATCTTCACAAATTGCTTTATAACTCATTTTTTGTATAATTAAACATTTGGTTGCAGTACGGTTAGTTCCTTCATCCGAATAATTAATTTAGATTGTAAACATTCAAGACCAGCACTAATCCATATTTATAGGGCTTTGCTTGATATTAAGTGGGAAGAGGGTTAGGGGATAGAAAATAAATGAAGAAATCATGATGGGACTAGATTTTCCCACAGGCTCATAATCCCTTTGTTATCATTGGTTCAAATATAGAACCTAGAGAGAGCACCAGAATTGGATCACAGATAGTACAGAGGTGATACTGTGAGAATAGGAAACACAGGTTGTTAAATAAAACACAGCCATAAAAACATAGTGATATTAAAGTCGTACATGGCCCTAATTACCATTGTTTCTGGGGTGTCTTATGCAATTACGATCTGGAGATCCTCAGGAATAGACATGATCAACCTTTGTTGTCCTTTCCAGATGTGGAGGTGCCAGTGTTGGACTGGGGTGGACAAAGTCAGAAGTCACACAACACCAGTTTACACTCCAACAGGTTTATTTGAAATCACAAGCTTTCAGAGTGCTGCTCCTTCATCAGGTGACCTGGTATTGTGTGACTTCTGACTTGGCCCTTTCCAGAGAGTACTGCTGATTTCTTATTTCACCACTAACCTGCAGACAGATCCCACAGTGGCTACCAGCAACAGAACTCAAAACAACCAACCAAATTAGGATGTGAAATGACAAGATTTAAGAATAGGTAATGCCATACCCTGTCTACACAATGAACAAACGTTACTGACGGTTAAACTTTGAACCCCATTAATGTAAACCCCCAAACTAATGATCATGCGTTATAGTACTGTCTTTCTATTATTTTCTGTACTTTATATTTTGCTTATATATCCTTTCAGTTCATCCCTTAGCCTCAATGGAAGTTGATTTTTAAATAAATAAAACTTTGATGATAATAATAATAATATTAAAATTGTTTGGTTTGGGGTAAACAACAAGGCAAAGACTGTGCTAATAAACAGTATATACTTTGACAGTACTGGTAAGCAACACAGACATTGCACTCATATTTGGACTGGGACTGAACAGATAACTAATACAGACAGGCTGGATGCAGTACTGTCTAATGTACTACTACTGTCTAGTTTTATATGTCAATTGGGTCAGTTACTTCAGGGTATGTCCTACTGCTACAACTTCAACTGAAATTCAGCTTGCACACATAAACAAATTTTACATCAAAGCTGTGGTGGGTGGGACACTTAGGAAACATTGTGCATTGCTAGGGAAACAATGTTGTACTACAACAAGAATGCATGCACATTTACACCAGATCCATGAATCAATGCTGTTTTGTCGAAGGCAACACTGATGTGTGAGGGCATAAAGCACAGAAGTGTTCCGAAATGAAAATTAATGATGTTTGGCAGGTTGGTGGGTAGCATTTTCATCTGTAAGTCACACAGCTGGAAATTCAAATCCCACGCATAAACTCAGATACACCGAGTTGGAAATTTGTGTTGCAGACATTTTGTCCCCTGTCTAGGTGACATCCTCAGAGCTTGGGAGCCTCCTGTGAAGCGCTTCTGTGATGTTTCCTCCGGCATTTATAGTGATATATCTGCCGCTTCCGGTTATCAGTTCCAGCTGTCCACTGCAGTGGCCGGTATATTGGGTCTAGGTCGATGTGCTTATTGATTGAATCTGTGGATGAGTGTCATGCCTCTAGGAATTTCCTGGCTGTTCTCTATTTGACTTGTCCAATATCTCAGTCAAACCTCACCCACCGCCAATATTTCAGTTAATATCTCACCTACTGCCAATATCTCAGCCACAATACCGCCAATATCTCAGTCAACATCTCACCCACAGCCAATATCTCAGTCAACATCTCACCCACAGCCAATATCTCAGTCACAATACTGTCAGTAACTCAGTCAACATCTCACTCACAGCCAATATCTCAGTTAATATTTCACCCACTGCCAATATCTCAGTCAACATCTCACCCACAGCCAATATCTCAGTCAACACCTCACCCAAAGCCAATATTTCAGTCAACATCTCACCCACAGCCAATATCTCAATCAACACCTCAAAGTCAACACATTCTCCCCATGTTTGTGTGGGTTTCCTCCGGGTTCTCCGGTTTCCTCCCGCAGTCCAAAGATGTGCAGGTTAGGTGAATTGGCAATGCTAAATTGCCCATAGTGTTAGGTGCATTAGTCAGAGGGAAATGGGTCTGGATAGTTTACTCTTCGGAGGGTCAGTGTGAACTGCCTTGGCCGAAGGATCTGTTTCCATACTGTAGGGAATCTAATCTAATCTCAGTCAACACCTCACCCACAGCCAATATTTCAGTTACTACCTTGCCCACAGCCAATATCTCAGTCAACACCTCACCTACAGCCAATATCTCAGTCAACACTTCACCCACAGCCAATGTCACAGTCAACACCTCACCCACAGCCAATATCTCAGTCAACATCTCACCCACTGCCAATATCTCAGTCAACACTTCACCCACAGCCAAGATCTCAGTCAACACCTCACCTACAGCCAATATCTCAGTCAACACCTCACCCACAGCCAATATCTCAGTTAATATCTCACCCATAGCCAATATTTCAGTCAACACCTTACCCACAGCTAATTTCTCAATCAGCACCTCACCCACAGCCAATATTACATAATGTTCAGCACCATTAGTGAATACTCAGATCCAGAAGCAGTCCACATCAATTTGCAGCACAACCAGGGTAATATCTAGGTTTATGCTGGTAAATAGCAAGTAACAAGCATGCCACACAAGTGCCAGGAAATTAACTTCTCCAACCATCGAGAATCATCAGCCCTTCTGGTTTCTCAAGAGATTCCCAGGCTTAATGGTTGAACTGCTCATCATGTTTTCAATATATCAATTTGTAATCTATCTCAGATTTAAATTCCTTATTAAAGCTTGGAATAGTTCCCACTGGCAAAATGACAAACAGCAAGAGTGGGAAATCAGGAGACTGTGAACTTCGTGGCTTCCAAGTGACCAGTATTTTCCACAACTGCAGACAGAAACACGTCACTTCTGCATTCCTCTCTTGTATCTGCAGCATGCACTCGTGAAGTTTATCCCCGTATTTTCAGATTCAGGAATAACTAACTGCCTTATGATGCTGAAGGTGACCTGCCTTCATAGACTCAGGTTTTAACTGAGGAGCATTTTGCTGCAAAGGTCCCAATCGAAGTCTCACAGACCCATGGACCAGATGCTTGGCTCATTATTCAACAGGACCTTCACCTTCATGATTTTCTCAAGGAAACGAGGTGGCTGCAAGCTGTGGAGTACACTTTCATAAAATCCCCGGATTCTCCAAAAGTTAGAGGTTTATTAATGTCCCATTCCATCACCACCAGCACCACCTTAGCAGTCCCTCACAGATGAGGTTGATTCTCTCCGACTGTCAGGGTGAGTTTAGAAGTGGCTGTACAGGTTGATAGGGCTACCGCAGGCTCTGTTATACTTGGGGCAGGTGGTGGTCATGGGAAGGGGTGGGTGGGGCATTGTGGTGGCAGCGCGCTCCTTTCCCCTGGCTTCCATGTTTCCCGACCACCAGTCTCGAGGTGTACGAGACCTTCCCAAATGCTCTTCCTCCACTTTAGATGGTCTTGGGCCAGTGCTCCCCAGGTGTCTGTGGGAATGCCACAATTCCCAATGAGGGTATCACTGTAATGCCTCCTCTGTCCACCCGGTGCTCGCCTGCTGTTTCGGAGCTGAGAGTAGAGCACCTGCTTGGGGATTCTGGTACCAGTCATAGGCATCGTGTGGCTAGCCCATCGCAGCCAAGCAACGGGGGTCCGTGCCTCGAAGCTGGGGATGTTGACCTAGTTGAGAACTCTGGGGTTGGTGTGCCTGTCTTACCAGAGGATTAGCAGGATCTTGCGCAGACACCATTGGTGGGACTGCTCCAAGGTCTTGAGGTCCCGGCTGTAGATAGTCCACGTCTCAGAGACATATAGAAGGGCGGGAACCACTATAGCTCTGTAAACCATGATCTTGGTGTCGGATCTGACGTTATTATTCTAGAACACCCTTTCCCTCAGGTAGCCAAAGGCCACACTAGCATACATGCCAGCATCACCAGCTCCATTACCACCATCACCAACATCATTATCACAATAACCACTGCCATCACCACCATCACAACTACCATTACCACCAATACAACTACCTGATCACCATCACCACAATTACCATGATCACCACCACCATTACCACCAGCATTATCACCATCACCACTATCATTACCATCACCACCATTACAACAGCTATTATAACCATCACCACCACTACCACCATGACCACTAGTGCTACCACCACTACCATTACATCTATCACTATCACCATCACCACCACCACTGCCACCATCACCACCACCACTACCACCATCACAACTACTATTACCATGATCACCACCACAAAACCATAATCTTGGTGTCGGATCTGATGTTATTCTTGAACACCCTTTCCTTGAGGCTACCAAAGGCTGTGATAGCGGACATGCTAGCATCACCACCACCATTATCACCACAATTACCACTATCATCACAACTACCATTGACACCATCACAATGATCATCATCACCATCATCACCACCACTACCATTACCGCCATAACAACTACCATTATCACCATCACCACCACCATTATAACTACCATTATCGTCATCATCACCACCAGCACCATTATCACCAGTACAATGACCATTATCACTATCATCATCACCACCAAAACCAGCATCACCACCATCACCACCATTATTACCATTACCATTATCAACATCACCACCAAACCATGATCTTGGTGTTGGATCTGATGTTGTTATTCTTGAACACCCCAAAGCTGCGCTAGCACACATGCTAGCATCACCACTATCACCACCACCATTACAACTACCATTACCACCATCACCACCATCACCACCTCCATTACCACCATCACCACCTCCATTACCACCATCATCACCACCATTACCACCATCATAACTACCATTAACACCACCACTAATCAAAACTACCATTATCATCATCACCACCGCCATTACCATCATCACAACCACTATTACTTAGCAGTTCTTGGATCAACAAAATGAATACAAAAAGAAACACTTTGAATGCAATTACAAAGAAAATTAAATAATGGACTTTAATTAAAAATAATGACAATATGTCTTGAAATGTTGCAAAACGTTTGGAACTTTTTTGTGCAAGAACAGGAAGAGTGTTCTCCATTGATATACACATGGTCAGTGGCCAACATCATAGGAAGTAGTTACACTGTTTTTCTTTCAATACAATGCACTGTGAACTTTACTTGAAAGTAAAGAGAGACTTGAAAGAGGGTGTCTGGGAGATCTATGGGGTCCTTTCCAGCCAAATCCAGTAATATCTTTGTGTCAGCCACATTCAGAGACTGACGGCAGATAGAATGAGACCCTGTGGTGCTAGAAACATGCAGTCAGCCAATGGTATAGAAAACAAGGCAACAATTTGGCCCAATAACTGGGCCTTTCAGATCAATCCAGTTTGACTCATTTCCTCACGTTTCTGCAATAATTGCACCTTTGGTTATTTATCCAATTTCGCTTCAAGTGATATCATTAAGTGAGTTCATACTTCCTTATCTGATCTGACTTTGTACAGTAATCCTACACAGGCATGGTATAAAAGTGATTGCCTCTGCGTCTGGTTCTTTTTCCATTCACTTTAAGGCTGTGAATGCTAGATGGTGGCTTTTCTACCTTTGTATTTACTCTACTTAAACCCTTTGTGAATTTATAGTCCTCTGTGTAATTTCCTCATGGCTTTCCCTGTTCTAAGGAGAATAACTGTCTATCCACATAACCCATCTTTGGAAGCATTCCAGTAAATCTCTGCTGGATCTTTTCAAATGCCTTTATATCCTTCCTCCCTTTGGGGCTAAACTAGTGTTTCCTATCATTTCAACATTAAATGCTGGATTTTGCACTTTTAAAAGGACAAGATCCCAAAGTAGATTACACACCCCGTCCCACCTCCAAATGTGCTCATTGAAGGGGTGGGAGGGATTAAATTCTACTCAACTTTTCATTTCTGTGATCAAGAAACAGTAAATGGTAGTTGTCTTTTCCCTAGGCTGAGGGATTTCAAGTCAAGGGGGCACATTTTCAAGAGGAGAGAGATTTTAAAAAGTTAATTTTTTTACACAGAAAGTGGCTTGTGTCTGGAATGAACTTCCTGAGGAAGTGGTCGATGTGGGTACAACTATAATGTTGAAAAGATATTTGGATAAGTACATGAATAGGAAAGGTTTGGAGGGAAATGGACCAGGAGCAGTCAGGTGGGACTAATTTAGTCTGGTTGGACCAAAGTTTCTGTTTCCGTGCTATATGACTCTATAACTTCATAACTCAAATACTTTAAGACTGCAATAAATCACCAGAGGATGAGTATTGCATGCTATTTGCTGGTTGGTGACAGCAGATGGTCAGAAAGAAGGGCATATGTACATTAAAGTGGGTGGAAACCCTTCCTTGTTCTTGCTCACTGCAAATGTTTTCTGTTGGAAATTTAGATACACTTCAGGCTTCTTGAAGTGCCTGACTCTTCATTCGAGTAACCAAGCCAAAAATACCTCTTTCAGTTGTAAATGGAATAGAAGAAAAAAATGATCCAAGAGGAGGAGAGGTCTCATTGTCAACATGTCAATGTACCTTTAAGAGATACAGTAAGTCAGTGCACCTTTAAGAGACATTCTCCTGACACCATCACTGTACCATAGCATGAGGTTATGAAAGTCACATAGCTGAAAATGTGTTGCTGGTCAAAGCACAGCAGGCCAGGCAGCATCTCAGGAATAGGGAATTCGACGTTTCGAGCATAAGCCCTTCATCAGGATGAAGGGCTTATGCTCGAAACATCGAATTCCCTATTCCTGAGATGCTGCCTGGCCTGCTGTGCTTTGACCAGCAACACATTTTCAGCTGTGATCTCCAGCATCTGCAGACCTCATTTTTTACTCGAAGATTTTATGAAAGTCACATATACTACTTACTTTGGATCACTTAAAGCACAACATGCTACTAGAAGCTTACTGCTCTTTGCTGCACTCTAGCATTTTTAAGACGCTATGTGCCGATAAATGTGAAGTTTGTATATAAAAGCCAGCTGTAATAAATGTCTGTTGAATTCCTTAATACCACAATATCCACATCCAGTTTGTTTTGTGAAGGAAGTAACACAAGCATTGCCACATAACATCAGCTAAAATACTCTGCAGAAGACAAAACCCACCTCATTGTTAACAGCGATGGCCATCTATAAAAAAAATTCCAAAACATCAGTGACAGATAGTTGGAAAACTACTTACAGAGAACAGAACAACAACTTTGGATATCGGATAACTCAGACAATCAGCTGTATTCATTTCTTGAGTACAAGCAACCATCAAGATCTGAAGACAGAGCATTGACCAACCATTAAGATAAATTTGGCTTCTTTCTTGATTCTAAGATTCGCTATACTAACAATAAAAAAAGGCTGAAGCAAAGCTAAAGACGACACAAAGAGCACTCTCTCTTTCTTGAAAGAAGAAAAAACAAGAACAGGCTAATCAATTTTAAAAAAGGCAGTCACACAAGAAGTGTTTTTCTATGTGAAGACAGCTTGCCTGTTTCCAGAGCTCAGTCAAATCCACCAATCTCTCAGTGTGAGAGAAAAGGGAAACCCATGTGGTGTCATTACACCTCGTTTGGCATGAGGTCACCTACAGGCAGAAAGCTGCTACTACAGCCATGTAATTCTGAAACAATAAGACTGCCATTCTTAAAACAGCAATTTTAAAAGCATCAAGTTCTGTAAGGGAGCAGTAACAGAAATGTGATGGAAAACAGAAGCAATAAAGGGGAACATGAAAGGAGAAAGAAGCAAAACCAAATAAAGAAATAAACTTTGGACTCTGCTCTACCTGTCAAAAACACAAAGAACTGCAAAGAGTATTGCAAGGTGAATACTTAATTATGGACTGGGCAACATTCTGTCATACCTTTACTAAACTACAACTGTTCAAACAGCTTACATTCTTTAATTGCAGCCAACACTATCGCTACAGCCAGGAAATCCAGTAATAGATGACCCTGAGGAAAGAACATAAAATATTTTGCTGACCATCAATAAGGAGGAGAGTCATGGAATGGAGACAGCTGATATTCCTGTGGACAATGCGAAAGGTCCAGAAAAGATGTCGAACATTCTCACAGAGCAGCCCTCATATGACTTAACTTCACAATTAACAGACTGCAATCATGGAGTGTCAGTGACTGAGACATGACCTTATAGTGGTTTAGAAAATCATGAGAGGCATGGATAGGGTAAATAGACAAAGTCTCTTCCCTGGAGTGGGCGAATCCAGAACTAGGGGGCATAGGTTAAAGGTGAGAGGGGAAAGATATAAAAGGGACCTAAAAGCCAACCTTTTCATGCAGAGGGTGGTACGTATATGGAATGAGCTGCCAGAGGAAGTGGTGAAGGCTGATACAACTGCAACATTTAAAAGGCATCTGGATGGGTATATGAATAAAAAGGGTTTAGTGGGATATGGGCCAAGTGCTGGCATATGGGACGATATTAGTTTAGGATATCTGGTTGGCATGGATGAGTTGGACCAAAGGGTATGACCCTATGTCATGCAGGCAGCAATTCCGGGAGTCTATTGGACAGTTGGTCAGGAGATGCCACAGTAAAGTGCAATTTACCAAAGAACTATCAGAGTGACTCACTGAGTTAGTCATTGCCTCTACATCAATTAAAGCCATCAGAAGGGATTTTCTAGGCAAAATAATAGGGCATTATTTGAAGTTTGAAGTATGAAGGCATAGTATCAGGCTCACAACAATTACATTCTTTAATTGCAGCCAACACTATCAGTAAAGTGCAGGAAACTGTAACAGATGCAGTTTGTTGCATCAACCTAAAAGCTGTCTAGCTTTTCTTGTTTACTCTAACCCTGATGGCACCAAGAGTCACTGGGCAAGGACATGCAGGAGAGCTGCTTCCAAGACCCAGCCATACTCTGAAATAAAGCAGAGTGACCAAGAAGATGCAATAACACCACAATGCTGGCATCAAGGAAAGGCTGATTAAATGAATGAAAGCAAACACACCAATGACTGTCAGAATCAACCAAATGAAAGACAAATTTCAGAAGATGGCCAAGATTTCCATATCAATGCCCTCATACACAATGTTGGTTGTATAAGGCCACCAGTAACTTCTGCAACCACTTATATCAAATCTCCTGAAAAGGCGGGAAAACAAATCCTAAAGCTAATATCAACACAAGAACTAGTACCCATTAAGTTACCACTAGCCATCCTGAAAGCTGTGTACCTGAGCAAGTAACACTCCATGGTACAGATCATGAGAGACCGTCTCACAGAATCTCGCTGATCAATTCATCAATTTTGTGAATTGGCAGAATCACACTGAGGTACCAAATGCAAGCTCCATTTGGTTTCCCACGATCTTCTGCCTGGCAGATATCAATGGTCCAGTAGTGACAGATTCACCTGTATGCAACAATTTCAGTGCTGTCATAATTCTTGAGATTTATACCACACCCACACTTGCAGAAAAGACCACACAAGACTCAATGATCCAACTTGCCCAGGCAGATTCAATGTGGTTGTAAATTTCAAGGAGAATTCAGAATGCACCTTAAGGATGATGCAATCCCAATTATTGCAGGAATCAGTGTACACGTTCTGGAGAAACTTTGAGTGGAACTGAAAGAGATGGAGCAAATGGTATTTCTTGGAGGGTGGTCCACCACACAGTTTGGAAAAATTCATTGTGTGTGTTTTGAAAACTGTTGACACTATCAAAGTATGCCTAGCTCCAAGGCACTACAAATTTTCAATTAAAGGGTGTCAACATAGGATACCAATACTAGAAGTCCATGTGCTGCTGGAATATATCTTGGCTAATTGTTAACGCAAATGGACACCGTCAGAAACAGTACCGTCTAGTGGAATCCTAAGTATTGTAAACTGTTGGGATTCTTCTGCTAAATAAACAGCCCCATATCCAAGCTTCACACTCAGCTTGGAAAAGAATCTTGCTTTGAAAAATTCAGGATTATTGAGGATGAACTGGTTCATATTTGTAAAGCTGATGATATCCCAACCATGGGTACAATGAAAGCAGGCATGACCACAAATGTCTCCACTGATAGCAAAAGTGGAACACCATGGATTAGCATTTAACAGCACAAAGTACAGATCAATGTCATCCAGATAGACTTCTTTGAATTCATTTACTCCATTCAAGGAGTTAATCTAAATGTAGTAAGAACAAGGATGTTAAACAAATGCTAATTTCACAAGATAAAGAGGAGTGGTACTGTTGCCTTGAATTTTTTTTAACTTCCTCTTGTCATATATTTCCAACTTTACAGACAAAGAATCCCCACTGAGGGATAAGCTCAAATACATTGTCTCCTACATAGGCAGGACCACCATTGATATATCTTTGACTCTCTGAAGCAGGTTTTGTCATAAAAATATTGCTTACTACAATGCTATGATCCCAGGAAGGACAGAATTCTCAAATTCATAAAAACGCGTAGCTGTGTGTCTTTTGCAAAGCTGAAAACTTGCTGATTCTGATTTCAAATCCCTGTTGTCTGCACAAGCCAACTTCTCCAATGAAGAATACAAAACATTAGCTCTGGAATTTGATATTAGGCAGTTTCACATCCATATTTTTAGCAAGAAATTTACCATTGAAACAATCAGAAGCCATTACAAATAATCGACCATTAATGAGTGCTCCACACATTTGTAAAAATATGACTTTCAAATAAAATATAAACCAGGAAGCAAGATGATTATATCTGATTTTGAACAGATTAGCCAGCCCCTACAAAGACAAAGAAATTTCTCTTGATCCATATGTTGATACTCTAGACTATGAAGTTGGACATTCTCAAGGTTGATTTGTTACACTTGGGTCAGAACCAGTGCAAAAAGCAACTGCCAAAGGGGATCAACTACAAGAAATGCAAAGCATCACCAACAGGCTTGACAGGATTAAATAATAACCAAAGAAGATTAATTCATTTGGCAATACAGACAAATGTGCACTTCAGAATAAATCATTTCAAGGACAAACAAGTCCTAATGGCCAATGCATTGTGCCAAAATAGCATATCCATGTTAAACCAGAGACACACGGGCATTAAGTGCATAAGATGGCTCTCACTTAATTTTGTGTAGTGGGATGTAACAGAATAGTCAATGACCAGTGAATGGGTGTGAGGCTAGTCAAATCACAGCAGCGAAATGAGCCTTTACATCCACACAACCAATCCATCTGCACCCTGGATGAAAGGGGCAGCAGACTAATTCATGATGCACAGGGATGGAATATCCTTTATTTTCACATGTGCCCCTGTACAGCAGTGCAGGAGTACAGTGAAACATTTTTATACTGGCTGCCTTTTAATGGCACCATCTTTGGTACAAATACCGAGGCACAAATCTTACAGAGTAAATAAAAAGCTATTATACAAAAGGAAAGCAGTAACATTACATGCAGTGTCTGAGAATGAGGTAAAAATGAGATAGTCATGACGTTGTGGAAAGGGTTTACATTACAGTGCGGTAAGAATGTCAAACAGCAGCAGCTCAGCACGTGGCATCAGTCCCAAGTCAACAACTGTCCCACGTCACTCCCACCTCCAGTCTGCTCCTGACCAGCACTCAGCAGCACCATAGCAAGTCACACTGCACTGGGTTGGTTATAATCTAATGATAGGTTACTCACCCAAATTTCCTATTTGTTTGAAGACACAATATAATGAGTGTGACCATCTCCAACACAGTGACTGCTATACTCAGTTTATTTGGTATCTTGCAATTGATAGTGTCTGAAAATGGATGACAGTTCAATGTGAATCACCTCAAGACATGTCTACATACGGAAAAGTGACCCATATCACATCATCACCCCAAAATCCTCTCTCAGATGGTCTAATAGACAATTGGGTAAGTATTAAGAGACAATGAGGTCTGCAGATGCTGGAGACCAGAGTTAAGAGTGGAAAATCACAGCAGGTCAGGCAGCATCCGAGGATCAGGAAAATCGACATTTCGGGCTGGAGCCCTTCATCAGGAATTGGGTATGTACTAGCAAGTTAATGATGACACAGTGTTGTGCAACAAAGCAAGATGTTCACATTGCAGTGCTGCATGCAGCACCAATGGAAAGGGTTTACCATCCCCAGCACAAGTTATGCTCAGAACAACATGGTCCAGCAACCAATTGTCTACTCATTCCTAAACTCAAGACATTCTTCTTCAAAGACAGATAGGAATGAAAGCTCTATGTGGGCCAGCAGTTAGAAAACTATCAAAACTGCAATAAAAACAAGTTTCACTCAGTTCTGAAGAAGGGTCACTTAATTCTGCTTTCTCTCCACAGATGCTGCCAGACCTGCTGGGTTTTTCCAGCAATTTCTGTTTTTGTTTCTGATTCCCAGCATCTGCAGTTCTTTCAGTTTTGTTTTATCAAAACTGCACACTGGGCAAAGAGTGTGAGTTCAAAATCCAAATGCCAATACTCAGGTACAAGCAAATGTTTCTTGAATATATAACTGGTCCAGATGATATGAAGCCACTGATCATGATGTTAGAAGGCATAGAAACTAGCTCAGACCAATCGGGTACAAAGGTGGTGAAAAGGAAAGCTCCAATGACAATTGTGTGGTGATATGGAGAGGCAGTTATCAACAGCAAGACAACCAAGTTGTGAAAGAAGTTCAATAGGAAATAGCACACTCCTCTCCAGATAACAATGAGACCAACCCTAGATTAGGACAAACTATCAAATCTTCAAAGTGTGACAATGAAGTTTGAAATCTTAATCCTGTAAATTCTCTTTTATCCATTTATCCAATTATCAAATTGACAACATCTGCCAATATACAATTAATAATATCTGTATTCGATTATCTTTGAGAAAAGTGGAACATTGTGTTATGTTTCATGGTCAATGTACTTTTAAGGAACCAACTCTTAATGTTGTCACTGTTTCATAACATGTGACCTCACAGTATAAAAGTCACAGGCACCACCTTATTAGCGATCACTTAAAGTTTGACATGTTATTAGAAGCATGCTGCTCTATGGTTAAGACTAGCTCAGACACAAAATGTCTGTGAATGTAGCATTTGTATAAATAGCTAACTGTAAAATAAACATCTATTCAATTCTTCAATACCATGACATCCATGACCAATTTTACATGTTATAATGATACTATAAGCATATCAACATCAGGCAAAGTACCCTGTGAGAGCCAAACACTTCATCAGAGAGGTTGTTACAATCTAGAATGCATTTCCTATTAGGGTGTTGAAATCAGATTCAATAGAACTTTCCAAACTCAGTCAAACATATACTTGAAAAGGAAAAGTTTTCAGAGCTGTGGAGAAAGAGCAGAGGAGTGAATCTAATTGGGTACCTTTTTCAGTGAGCTGACACAGGCTAAATGCACTGAATGACGTTCTCATTTGTCACATATCTTTAGTTCCACTTGAGAAGATGACAGTGGGTAATCCTTTTGAACTGCTGTAGTCCTTATGTCTTGCTGTACCTCTACAATGGTGTTGAATTGGAAATTCAAGGAGCCTGACTTGATGGAAATGAAGGGATAGCAGCATATGTCCATTGGGATGAAGTTGATAGTGTTCCATCGAACGATGAGTGATCAGACTGCCGACTGCTATTAGAAGGATATTATTAAATTGGAGAGGGTTCAGAAAGCTTTACAAGGATGTTACTGGGACTGGAAGGTTTGAGTTATAAGGAGAGACTTGATAAGCTGGAAAACTTTTAATTGGAGAGTAGGAAGTTGAGGGGTGACCTAAGAAAGGTTTATCATATCATAAGGGGAATTGATAACAGCAAAGGTCTTTTCCCCAGGGATGGGAAATTCAAAACTAGAGGGGCAGCATTCTAAGGTGAGAAGTGAAAGTTTTAAAAGGGACGTGAGGGTGCAGAGAATATGTTTGTGAAAAATCTAAGTGTTCCTTCTGCAAGAAGCTTGTAAAAATATTTTGTGAAAAATATAAGGCTCAGTGCTGCAGAAACCACAATCAGAGGTCATAAGGCTCAGTGTGGACTATAGAGGACGAGATGTTGCTTTCGCAAACACGTACACAAATCACAAACAGGTCATAAGGCTCAGTGTGGGGAAGAAGTGTTGATCTAGCAAGTACGTACACAGCTTGCAGTGAAGGGGGATGCACATTAACAAAAGACCACAGAGCGATATGGCAAAACAGCCAAGCTAACACCTGCACTTTGACATGTATATGGCCAAATAAGGCAGGAAACAAACAAGAGTAAGGGGTGACAGGCTTAGAGTAGTGGGAGAAGTAAACAGAGGAGGAGTGAAGTGAGTAGCTTATGGTAGGTTTGACACTTTGCATGCTAAGCCAATAAGGTAAAAGAGGAGTACCGAGAGACTCAGCTGAACTGTATAACTTGCGATGTAACCTGTTGATCAGGGTGCCGGCTTGTCACTCATTTTTATAAGAATATTTTAATAAATACCTGCTTCTGAATTTGACTCAGACTGAAATTCTTGAAGAGTGAGAGCCATTTCTCACAAAGGGGCAACTTTTTCACACAGAGGGTAGAATGAACTATCAGAGGAAGTGGTAGATGAAGGTAAAGTTTGGATATTTAAAAGACATTTGGATGGGTACATGAACAGGAAAGGTTTAGAGGGATATGGGTCAAATGCAGGGAAATGAGACTAGTTTAGTTTGGGAAACTTGGTCGACAACAACGAGTTGGACTGAAGGGTCTGTTTTCAAGTTGTATGACTCTTTGACTCCTTGAAAAACATACAGTGTGTTTGCTGCATTTGTGACTGATGCATGGTGCAGGTGAAACACTGACATACATCTGGACTAATGTCTGCTGACAACCATGTAAGCTGCCTAGCTCTGTGTCTGCACCACAAGGCAATCAGGATAAGAATCATTGTGAGCCTTCAAGTTCCAGCTGAAGGGAGAAAACACAAAAAGGCAAGACAATGTAAGGCAGGGGTTATGTAAATGTCGATTTAGGCATAACATGAGTGAGCACTAGGACTGCAAGCAGCAGCCTTGAGGTGCACTCCAGTCCAAACAATGAGCTGTGTCCCTGTCGTTGCTCATAAAGAATCCTGGCAGCAACATCGCAATGAGAGATGTCAATGTACTCCAAATTGAAACATTGAAAAGCAAAACCGTGCAATAAGTAGCAAATCTGAGAGTTAGGAGAAAAGTTCCAGCATTCATCAAACCCTGACAAATATTTAGCACACAATAGCTAGCTTATAAGCGAGTAAGTAAACATCTTTAACCTTCTAAAACAGAAACAAACAAATCATTCAATCTTCACTGCAAACTCATTTAAATTCTATGTTTAATTCTTCTAGCCATGCATAATTCCCTACATTCCATATCAAACGTAATACTTTGAATTTAAAATGATTCATTCATTCACTGCTGCTCCAAGCCATTGGCCAACTCAATAAATATATAATTCTCATCAACTCATACATAATGCATTGAAACTTTCTCAGTCATTTTGAGTGTTCAATTCTATTGCCTATCACTAATTTGTAGATATTTAATAAGCAATGCCTAACAATGTAAAAATGATTTCTTTAGTGAGACAATGGCAGTGCATTATAATGGGGACTTTGGAGTCCAAAAAGTGTAATCACATCAACAGTGGATTGTTGACCAAATAATTTAAAAAATCTCTTTTTACTCCAATATTTAACAGGCAAAATCGAGATTTAAGTAGATATGTATCTCTTTATGCAACCCCTGTAACTGTAAGCACATTGACAATCTTTCTACAGGATGTAGCCAGGGCCAACATTGACCTAAAGGCCCAGAGGCAGTTAAGAGATAACCACATTGCAATGGGTCTGGAGTCAGGTAAGGACAGTTGTGAACGGGATGGGCTTTCAACAATGGTTGCATGCTGACAATTAGACCAGTTTTCTATTCTGGATTCTTTATTGAATTCAAATTTCACAAACTGCCATTTTGGGATTTGACCCAAGTTCCCAGAATATTGGCTTGGGAATCTAAAGTACCACTCCAGTGTTATCACCACTGCGCTGTTGCCTCTACTCACAAACCATATTCTAAATATGCATTGTATATGTACGAGTTTCCACTGCATTATCCAAACTATTTTCCAAAACTTCAATTAAATATTAATTTTCAACAAACTATCCACTGGATAATCAAATCTTTACAATGCACTATCACTGTTCTTTTAAGATGTGCTAAAGCAATTTTTATTCATTTATGGGACGTGGATGTTGCTGGTTAAGCTAGCACTTATTGTCCATTCATAATAGACTTTATAAAGTGGTTGGTGAGATTCTTCTTGCAACTATGCAGTTGACAAGAGGAACAGGATAACTCATGAAAGAATAGGGCCTAGCACAGACCATTACAGGGGGCAATCTGCACTTAGGTAGGAGTCATCTGGAGGGTGTTAAATGAATAATTTACATCTGTACTCACTTTGAAGAAAGACGATGTGGATACAAAGTTCAGGAAGAAGGACTGCTAGGTTCTTGAGCAGTTTGGCCAAGGAAGTGAGGAGGTATTGGACATTTTAAAAATCAACCAATTGAGATATGTTAGCAGGTGGGATTTAAACCTGGGCCTTGCAAGCTCTGAGTAAAAAATGAGGTCTGCAGATGCTGGAGATCACAGCTGAAAATGTGTTGCTGGTTAAAGCACAGCAGGTTAGGTAGCATCTCAGGAATAGCGAATTCGACGTTTCGAGCATAAGCCCTTCATCAGGAATGAGAGAGAGTAGCCAAGCAGGCCAAGATAAAAGGTAGGGAGGAGGGACTTGGGGGAGGGGCGATGGAGGTGGGATAGGTGGAAGGAGGTCAAGGTGAGGGTGATAGGTCGGAGTGGGGTGGGGGCGGAGAGGTCAGTAAGGAGATTGCAGGTTAGGAGGGCGGTGCTGAGTTGAGGGAACCGACTGAGACAAGGTGGGGGGAGGGGAAATGAGGAAACTGGAGAAATCTGAATTCATACCTTGTGGTTGGAGGGTTCCCAGGTGGAAGATGAGGCGCTCCTCCTCCAGCCGTCGTATTGTTATGTTCTGCTGGTGGAGGAGTCCAAGGACCTGCATGTCCTCGGTGGAGTGGGAGGGAGAGTTAAAGTGTTGAGCCACGGGGTGGTTGGGTTGGTTGGTCCGGGCGGCCCAGAGGTGTTCTCTGAAGCGTTCCGCAAGTAAGCGGCCTGTCTCCCCAATATAGAGGAGGCCACATCGGGTGCAGCGGATGCAATAGATGATGTGTGTGGAGGTACAGGTGAACTTGTGGCGGATATGGAAGGATCCCTTGGGGCCTTGGAGGGAAGTGAGTGTGGAGGTGTGGGCGCAAGTTTTACATTTCCTGCGGTTGCAGGGGAAGGTGCCAGGGGTGGAGGTTGGGTTGGTGGGGGGTGTGGATCTGACGAGGGAGTCACGAAGGGAGTGGTCCTTGCGGAACGCTGATAGGGGAGGGGAGGGAAATATATCCTTGGTGGTGGGGTCCGTTTGGAGGTGGCGGAAATGACGGCGGATGATACGTTGTATGCGGAGGTTGGTGGGGTGGTAGGTGAGAACCAGTGGGGTTCTGTCTTGGTGGCAGTTGGCGGAGCGGGGCTCAAGGGTGGAGGAGCGGGAAGTGGAGGAGATGCGGTGGAGGGCATCGTCGATCACGTCTGGGGGGAATCTGCGGTCCTTGAAGAAGGAGGCCATCTGGGCTGTGCGGTGTTGGAACTGGTCCTCCTGGGAGCAGACGCGGCGGAGACGAAGGAATTGGGAATATGGGATGGAGTTTTTGCAGGGGGTAGGGTGGGAGGAGGTGTAGTCCAGGTAGCTGTGGGAGTCAGTCGGTTTATAGAACAGCCCAGGTGGCCTCCTTCTTCAAGGACCGCAGATTCCCCCCAGACGTGATCGACGATGCCCTCCACCGCATCTCCTCCACTTCCCGCTCCTCCGCCCCAAGCTCTGAGGTTGGGACATTACCACAAATCCCCAGATCCAGGTGAGTTACATCCCAGGCTGATCTGGCAAATGAGGGAAGATAAATACAGGGGCTCTGACCCAAACCGTTAATTCCTTTCAGGCCACAGAAGAGATGCCAGAGAACTAGAGGACAGCTAATGCGGTTCCACTTTCCAAAAAGGGTAGTGGAGATAAACCAGGTATTTATAGACCGGTGAGACTCAGATCAGTGGTCAGGAAACTATTGGAGAAAATTAATCTCCATTCAGAGAGACAAGGTTTGATCAGGGATAGTCAGCATGGCTTTGCCAGGGAGAGGTCATGCCTATTAAATTTGATAGTATTTTCCAAGGAGGTACCAGGTGTGTAGATGAGGTTAGTGCAATTGATGTAGGATATATAGATTGCAGCAAAGTCTTGGACAAGGTCCTGGATGGGAGATTGATAAAGAAGGTAGAATCATATGGGATTCAGGGTAACTTGGCAAATTGGCTTAGTGGCAGGAGACAGAGTGTGGTGGTAGAAGGCTGTTAGCTATTGGAGACCAGTGTTCACAGGGATCAGTATTGGGTCGCTTATTGTTTATGGTATATGTACAGGACAGGTTATTAATGTGGTTAAGAAGGCATTTGAGACATTTGCCTTTATTTGTTGTGGCTTAGATTATATAAGCAGGGAGGTTATGTTAGAGCTGTATAGCACTTTGATTAGGCCATGGCTATAGTACTGAGAGCAGTTCTGGTCTCTGCACTATAAGAAGGATGTGATTGCACTGTAGAAGGTGCAGAGGTGATCATTCCTCTCAAAGAGATAGGCAAATCATTAGTTAAAACAGCGCACCAACACCATCCCAAAGATAATTAGAGATTGATAACAATTGAGCTTGTTTGATGATGCCCATATGCTGTGAATGAGAAAAGGAAAGGCAGGATATTCCAGATTTTTTTCCAGTAACAGTGAAGCAACAAAAATCTAGTCCCAAGTCAGGAACATGATTGATTTGAAATAGAACTTGCAGGTCTTTATCTTCGGATGTGCCTACTGCCTTTGTTCTTCTAGGTTGTCAAGTTGGTGGGTTTGGAAATTGTTATCTAAGGAGCCTTGACAAATTGCTGAGTGCACTTTGTATATGGTACATACTACAGCCAGTGTAGTACTAATGGTGGAGGGACTGGATGTTTGTGAATGTGGTGCCATTCGAGGGTCTTGAGTATTGTAGGGGTCGCACCCATCCAGGGAGGTGGGGAATATTCCATCACATTGCAGAAACTGTCAGGAACTGAATGTACCTCCAAAGATGTGTCAGGATCTCTTTGAGGTCCTGATACACTGACTCCATAGGAATTGTGCAGGATCATCAAGGTGAAGAAATATCATGCCCCATGTTTACAGTGCTTACTGCTATATTCTGCTAAGTGTTCACTCACTAACACCAACAAAGTGAATAGTTTTAGGATAGTTACATAACTTTTTTTGTTAGTTAATAAATGGGTGTGAATGAGATAGTTGAACAGATTATATAAATAGACAGGGTGGTAGTGTGACAAGATGGGTAGGAAGCTGAGTGAGAGGGTGGCAGAGTGATGAGCGGGTGAGGTTGTGTCAAGCAATGTTCAGGCCGTCATTGGGATAGTCAGAGGGTCGGAGTGACAGGGGTAGAGTGTTGGAGGGTCAGGGAAGGGGTTGGAATATGGGTTGTATCATTTGTGATCAAAGCTGTCAATGGGGAGTCAAGGAGATGTTCAAAGACAAGAATTTGAGGGTCTTGGGGTAAGTGGCCTCTGGTGGAATTCAGAGAGGTCTCTGTTGCATCCCAGGTAACTATTAAGGTAAATAGGGAGGATCTCTTTCAGGTATCTGACTTTAATTCAGAGTCAGAGATATTTATGCAGGGTCCCAGGAGCTGGGGAATTGCCCATAAAACTATAAACTTCCCAGGCAATTCCCATGGAATTGGGATGACCGAGAGATCCCAATACATCTTTGGAGGGACATCTGATTTCTGACCATTTTTGAAATGTGATGTAATAGTCCCCACTTGTCTGGATGGGTGCTGCTCCGACAACACTTAAACTTATCATCACAAAACCTGGCACCGGAGACCAGAAGATTTGGGTCTGACCAAGTCTTGTGCAGCTCATGTACTTTGGAATGTACCTCACTTTAGAATTGCAACACCATTGAGTTGAAGGCCAATTTTACATTTGCCTTTTTGCTTTTCTTTGTAACTCTGCTCCAGTTTTCAGTGATTTCTGAATTTTGATCCTGAAACCACTTCACTCCTGCGTAGTTCCTAGTGGCCTGACTTTAAGAAAATATCCTGATTGATTTTCCTTGTACCTTGGTGAATGATCTTGCAGTTCCCTGAATTAAAATCCATCTGCCACAATTTTTCTCATATTACTCTGTCTATATCGCTTTTTAGCCTCCAGCTTCCATCCACAGCATTGACTCTATTTCATTACAGTACTTAGAATCACCCATAATCATGAGAAGTACAACTCAAGATCTGAATCCTAGGTAGTGATGTAAATGGTGGAAAACAGAGCCCCCAGGTCATATTTTTTGTAATATCACAGTTAACACATCTCACTGGATTCTTAGATTCATACAGTGTAGAAAAGGCCATTTGGCCCATCAAGTCTGCACTATTCACAGCATCAAGACATCTACAAAGTCTGCAACCAATGAACAATGAAAGGACTGCTGATTATACGCAGCAAACATTGGCGATACAGATTTGATGATGCCATTATCTATGTGGGATCCTGTGGTGCTGTGGTAATGTCCCAACCTCAGAGCTTGCAAGGCCCAGGTTTAAATCCCACCTGCTAACATATCTCAATTGGTTGATTTTTTTAAAAACATTTTCAGGGGTCCTCCATTCCGAGCCATGTGATTCAACATTCCCAGTATTTGAGGGGAGATGGGCAGGGTGCTGGGATGTGTGATAGGGAAAGCTCTACAAGCCAGGACAGATAGAGGGGAGAGATTTATTTATTTTACAGCACAGAAGAAGGACATTTGGCACATCAAACCTGCGCCAACTCTCCATGGAGCCATTCAGTCAGTCTTATTCCCCCATTCGATCCCTGTGGCCCTGATTATTTATTTTCTCAAGTCCCCATCCAATTTCCTTTTGAAATCATTGATTGTTTCCCGATTTTCCACTCTTGTGAGTAGCTCTAAATCAAATAAGACTCCCTGTTGCACTGTGTAACTCTGCCAAGTATGGGAGTATGACCTTCTCTTTTCTGCCTGGTAGCAATAGGGTCAACAGGCAGGCTGACTGTGAGGGGCTGGAGAAAAGCAGGAAGTTGGGCTCCTTGGAGACAGTCACAATTTATTGGAAAAGGGAATTTTGAAGATCTGGGTTTAGGAGGCAAGCGACATGCAACCTGGAGAGATAAAGGCTGGAGATCAAAGCTGGGGCAGAGCAGGAAGAAAGGAGCAAATGGAAGGTAAGGCTGGATACTGAGGCAGGAGTTGGGGTAGGGAGAGGGAGAGAGAGAGGGAGAGGTAATTGGGTGGGAAGAAGTTGAAGGCTGTCTTGGGGTCCGAGGCAACATTCCTGATCCTTGTGGGCCAAAGAAGGGTCATAAAAGGTATTTACCTTCTTGAGCCAATTGCACGTTGTTTGTCTGATTGAAGTGCTGCACCTCTTCACAACAGAAATGCTTTCAATCTTCAACACAACACTGCTGTGAGGAAGAGAATGAATGAATGAAATAGGAGGTGGGTGAATAATTGGAAATGCTAAACATCATCACCCCAAACTGCATTTCTATCACCATAGACCTGACTCCGGGATGGTGTGTTGCTTCCCTGGTGCCAGGGTCAGGCTGTGTGGCTGCAGGGTATCCTCAAAGGGGAGGGTGATGAGTTAGAGGTTGTGGCACATGTTGGTACCAATGATATGGACAAAGTAAGGAATGAGGTCTTGCATCAAGAATTCAAGGAGCTTGACAGTAGATTAAAAAGCAGGACCTCAATGGTTGTTATCTCTGGATTACTCCCAGTGCCACTTGCCAGCAAGTTGAGAGATAGGAAAATAGGACAGATGAATGCATGGCTCAAGAGTTGGTGCAAAAGAGAGGGTTTGAGATTCCTGGATCACTGGAACCATCTTTGGGGAAGGTGGAGCATGCACAAATAGGATGTTCTGCACTTGAACCACATTGGGAACAACATCCTTGGAGGAAGGTTTGTTAGTGCTGATGGGAGGAGTTTAAACTAGTCTGGCAGGGGGAAGGGAGACAGAATATTGATGGAACAGAGACTCATCATGCTGCAGCAAAGGAATCAAGTCACAGTGAGTTCACCATGTTGAGTGTCAACAGAGTAAGGCAAGGCTGGATAGGGTTTACTTTAAGTGCTAGGAGTGTAATAGGTAAGACTGATGGGTTAATGATTTGGATGACACATGGAAATAAGATATTGTTGCCATCACAGAAATATAGTTGAGGGAAGGGCTGGACTAGCAACTCAACATTCCAGGGTATAGGATATTTAGGCGAGACAGAGGAGGGTGTAAAACGGGTGGTGGTGTAGCACTATTAATTGAGGAGTCAATTACTGCAATAAGGAGAGGTGATATCGTAGAAGGGTCCTCAAACAAGGCTTTGTGGCTAGAACCTAGAAGCGTTAAGAAGGCACCTATTTTACTGTGAGTGTATTATTAGCCCCAAAGAGTCAGCAGGAAATAGAAGAGCAAATAAGCAGACAGTTCACAGAGGTGTGTAAGGGTAATAATCGGATAATTATATGAGGGGATTTCAACTTTCCCAATATAAATTAGAATAGTCATGGTGTTAAGGGTAAAGGGAGTGGATTTTTTTAAATGTATACAGGGGAGATTTTAGTATCAGTACGTAGAGCACAACACGGAATGGTTCAAGATTTTTCTGGATAAGGGAAAAAATTACCTGCAAAAGAATGCCTTGGATTGGGGGAAGGCAGATTTTATAAAATAAAAAGCAAGATCTGGCCCTGTTGACTGGGAACAGATTCTTGTGGATAAGTCTACAGCAGAGCAATGGATGGGGCATTCAAAAAGGCGCTGGGAAAAGTACAGGACCAACATGTACCGTTTAGAGGGAAATGTAGGAACAAGACGTTCCGAGACCCGTTGATGCCTCAGACAATTCAGGACTGGATAAAAACGAAGAGTAGAGCTTGTAGCAAGACCAAAGGGAGCAATTCAGCTGCAGCCCTATGGAAATACAGGAAGGACAAGAAGGAACTTAAGAAAACAATCAGAAGATCATATTGGGGCTTGATAAAGGACTTGTGAACGGGATATTTTATAGATACGTTAAAGGGAAGAGCTTAATTAGGCAAAGTGTAGGGCCCTCGAGGTTGCCCTAAAAGGGAGCAACCTCTGAAGCCCCAGGATATTGGAAGGGTTTTGAATGAATATTTCTCTTTGGTCTTCACTCTGGAAAAGGAGAACATAGGGATGGAATTCAGGAAAAAGGACTGTGAGGAACTTGCACAGTTTGACATAGGAAATGGGGAGGTATTGGAGGCTCTGTCATGCTTAAAAACAGACAAATCCTTTTGTCCAGATGAATTGCATCCCAGGCTGCTGTGGGAGGTGAGGCAGGAAATTAAAGAGTCTCTGATACAAATTTTTAAATTCTCTCTGGCTACAGGGGAAGTGCCAGAAGGCTGGAGAACAGCAAATATAATCCCACTTGTTAAGAAGGGTGATGGAGATGAACTAGAAAATTACAGACTAGTGAATCTTACATCAATAGTAGGGAAACTATTGGAGAAAATTCTGAAGGAGAGAATTCTCATTCCTGATGAAGGGCTTATGCTCGAAACGTCGAATTCCCTATTCCTGAGATGCTGCCTGGCCTGCTGTGCTTTGACCAGCAACACATTTTCAGCAGGAGAGAATTAATGTCCACTTGGAAAGGCATGGGTTAATTAGGGATAGTCAGTCTGACTTTGTCAGAGGGTGGTCATGTCTAACGAGTTGGGTTGAATTGTTTTTGAAAATGTGATCAAGTATGTGAATGAGGGAAGTTCAACTGATGAGTTTATACGGATTTTAGCAAACCTTTTGGCAAGGTCCCACATAGAAGACTGATTGAAAAGTTAAAGCACATGGAATTCAGGGAAGCTTGGTGAGATGGATCAGAAACTGGCTTAGTAATAGGACACAAAGGGTAGTGGTAGAAGGCTGTGCGAGTAGAGGCTGAAGTCCAGTGGTGTACCACAAGGATCAGTGCTAGGATCCTTATTGTTTGTTTTATACACATATACACACAGAAATAATATCGATGGAAATATGGGGGAATGTTAAGTAAATTTACAGGTGACACTGGGATTGGTAGAGTGGTTAATGTAAAGGAAGATTGTTGTCAGTTACAGGAAAACACAGATGGGTTGGTCAGATGGTATTTAACCCCGATAAATGCAAGGTGATGCACTTTGAAAGAAGAAACAAGATGAGGGAGTACTTAATGAAGGCAGGGACTGGGTGGCTTAGAGGAATAGAGGGATCTTCGGGCAATCATTCACAGATCCCTGAAGTCAGCAGAGCATGTGAATAGGATAGTTGAGAAGGCATATGGGATACTTGCTTTCATCAGTCATGGCGTCAAGCCTAATAGCAAGGAGGTAATGTTGGATTAGTACAGAGCATTGGTTGGGCCATATATGGCGTACTGTGTGCAGTTCTGGGCACCTCACTACAGGAAGGATGTGATAGCACTGGAAGGGGTACGGAGGAGGTTCGTCAGGATGTTGCCTGGCATGGAGAAATTGAGCTATAAGAAGAGACAAGAAAGGCTTGGATATTTGAGGGGGACGATTGAGGTGTATAAGATTATGTGGGGTACAGACAGGATGAATACAGAGCAACTGTTACCCTTTAGTTGAAGGACCAACTACAAGAGGGGAATAGTTTGAGGGTAAGAGGCAGGAAATTCAGAGGGGACCCGGGAAAAACATCTTGTTCAGTGAGTGGTGGGAACCTGGAATGCAGTGTCTGGGAAGATAGTGGAAGCTGGAAACCTTACGACTTAAAAAAAAATTTGGATGAACATTTGGAATCTCATAACATTCCAGGATATAGGAAAGTGTAGGAACTTGGGATTAGCACACATTTAGTGGTAAAAATCAACTACGCGAAAGTGAGGACTGCAGATGCTGGAGATTAGAGTCGAGTGTGGTGCTGGAAAAGCACAGCAGGACAGACAAAATCTGAGGGGCAGGAAAATCAAGGAAAATCCCAGCTTCCAGCCTCATTGCTGATGAAGGGCTTTTGCCTGAAATGTCAATTTTCCTGCACTTCGGATATGCCTGACCTGCTGTGCTTTTCCAGCACCATACTTGACAATTTTACTGGTAGTTATGTCAGTGCAGATTTGATGGGCTGAAGGGTCTTTTCTGTGCTATATGAATCTATGCATCTATAAATTTCTTTAGCTCATCATGGGAGGAATAGCATTATGCCAATGATTCCATGATGTACCCTTTGAGATTCCCTGTTGATCCTTTGATCAATGCATACTTGTATATGTGCTCAGCCCCCTCTGACTCTATTGATGGATTCCAGTAACTTTTTCACCATTGATATTAACCTGACAGGTCTGTAGTTTGCTGGTTTCTTCTTTTCTCCATTCCTAAATAATGGAGAGTTGATTTCTCTCTGTTGCTTTAATCAAGTTATCTTTCACGTGTAAGTCCTTCACAAAAACAGCAGCCTGCAATTTACCATAACTTCAAAGAGGCTACACAATTTCTACAATACAATCCTCCCCTTATGGAATCTCAGCATCACTTACTGTCAAAACCCCTGCTGAAAGTTTTCAGCCTTTTTTGTTTATTAGCAGGTATTCATAGCGAGACAATAGGTACCTAAGATGCACAGGTACTCCGAGTAATCACAGGTATTTGGAATAATGCAGAGCCGATCTTCTGAAAAACAGCTTCTCTATTTTTAATACATGTGTAAGAATGTTAAACTGAGCTTCCAAGAAATAGATATTTACACCATGAGCTGAAAACTTGGACTCAGCATCAAATAATATAGAGCTTCTATATGTATATACACACACACATACATATATACAAGAGGTCACCAGCTTGAAACATGAACTATGGGCTCAATTTTTGTCACAACTCATGGCAGGCAGGCTATGAAGTGGAGTTACTCAGTTCCTAACCACTTATCTACTGGTAAGTGAAGGAAGCATTCAGTAGGGCACCAATGGAAGTGTGAGATGATATCACACTTCCATTAGAATGGCACGGTGGCTCAGTAGTTCAATTCTCACCTTGGGCGATTGTCTATGTAGAGTTTGCACAGTCTTCCCATGTCTGCCTGGGTTTCCTTCGGGTGCTCCAGTTTCCTCCCACAATCCAAAGATGTGCAGGTCAGGTGAATTGGCCATGCTAAATTGCCCATAATCATTAGTCAGGGGTAAATGTAGGGGAATGGGTCTGGGAGGGTTACTCTTTGGAGGGTCAGTGTGGACTTCTTGGGCCTGTTTCCATGCTGTAGGGAATCTAATCTAATCACGGAAGTTCTAACGCCGTTTTGAAAGGGCTGCCTCTTCCAAAAGACTACAGCAGCCAGGAAGTCTGAGAAGGATACCAGCACAGAGGAACCTTCCAGCAGTCTAAAGGCAAAGTCTCGGATGATCCCCGCGATTCATTGATGCTTCCCTGCAGATTGTGCTGTAGCTGAGACTGGCAGAAGATCCTTTTTCCCCAGAACAGGAGGAAACTGGCTCATGAGAGCAGGCAAGCCTAGATTGAGACCAATAGCAGTTTACACCCGCCCCCACCACCCCCCCCACAACAACTACCACCCAAGGAAGACCGTAAAATCCATTCAGCTGAAAGAAGCTGACCTACAGCCTGTAGATCTTCTCGGGTGGTTTACCTCTTTGTTGCAAAGGAAACTGGTAATGTCCCTTTCTGTGCCTATCTCCAGCATGTTCCATACAAAGCTTGCACTCCCGTTGGACAAACATGAATAAAACATATAAGCCCCCTCAGAGTAGATAGGAGAGGATGTTAGCTGCTTATGGGAAACTCTTAAAATTACAGGATATCTAACGGTATGTTACAACCAATGAAGTATTTTTTGATGTGTAGTTGCTGTTGTAATGTAGGAAAAGTAGCAGCCATCTTATACACAGTAAACTCCCCACGAACAGTAATAGTGATCAGATAATCACTGTTTGTGAATTTAATTGAAGGATAAATATTAGCCAAGACACCAAGCAAGGGTAATCTCCATACTTTTCTTTAAAGTATTCTTTTTTACATCCATCTGAGCAGGCTGACAGGCCTGAGGTTTAATATGGCAAAAGTGAGGACTGCAGATGCTGGAGATCACATTCTAGATTAGAGTGGTGCTGGAAAAGCACAACAGGTCAGGCAGCATCTGAGGAGCAGGAAAATCAATGTTTCGGGCAAAAGCCCTTCATCAGGGCTTAATGTCTCTTGCTAAAGACAGAACCTCTAGACAGTACAGATCTCTGTAAGAACCACACTAGAGTGTTAGCCTGTACTCATTCCTAGAGTGGGATTTGAATTCACAACCTCCTGAATTAGAAGTAATTCTGCTAAACTGATCTATGGATGACATAGCAATCTCTCCTCAAAGTCATGATTTGGAGATGCCGGTGTTGGACTGGGGTGTACACAGTTAAAAATCACACAACACCAGGTTATAGTCCAACAGGTTTAATTGGAAGCACACTAAAGCTAGCTAGTATACTTCCAATTAAACCTGTTGGACTATAACCTGGTGTTGTGTGATTTTTAACACTCCTCAAAGTGACCTTTAATGCAGACACACTTCCTGTGGGTACTCAACAAGCTGCTTTTACGTGGATGATCCCTAAGGCACAGCATCTACATTCAGCTGAACAGAGTCCGGAGTACACCATGTCCTGCAATACGGCCTCACCACAGCTACCATGTCTCCTCATGGGTAAACCTACCCTTTCCAAAGCAGTAAAGTCTGAATTTGCATTGACAGAAGAATCAGATCATAGTTTGAGGGCTCCCCTTCCTGTTGTTGTTGCATCATTATTGAAGGACCTGTGGGAGATGTAAGACATTGATTAGAACTGACAAGTGGAAAAGATTTAAAGTCTGCATTTTGCATCTCTTGACATTCCAGTTCGTGGTGCCAGCAATTTCAAATGAGCAAACACTATGTGTCAGGTGACATTGTCATATTTAGTTTTATCACCTAGGTCTAAGGGAGACGGCATTGCCACATCATCTACTGTTACAGCTTTGATGGGAGGAATATACTGGAAATCAAGCCTCTCTATACCATAAGCTGTGCCACAAGTTTAAATATCTTACTTTGTCACCAAAATACTGTAGTCAGTTTGCTTCTGTTCATTACTGACATCTACAACAAAAGGGACTTTCACCAGGTTTCTTCAACTAACTCAGGGCTAACTGGCTTATTCAAAACAAACTTAAGATTTAAACAAGTGGCAAAATTAGTAATTAGGAAAGGTACTGTGCAGACCTAAACTTTAACTTCCTTAATCCACACACACACACACACACACACACACGTATACACACACACGTATACACACACACTCTCTCTTTTATGGGTTTGAAAAATTAAGGAAAAAAACATCTGTTTGGATCAAGAGTGCAAGCTAAAAAGAGAGAATGAGTTGATTTCTCAGTTCCACTGGTTACCTGTCAATAAGATCAAGCTGCTGTCAGTCACAAAGCAAGGGAACATCTTCTGATCAGATGTCAGATTTAGATGGGAAACAGGAATGAAGTCCTGAGCTGCTCCAAATTGCTTAATTGAGAGAGACCAATGTTTTAGTTGCAAAAACAGCAATTGCTGGAAAAGCTCAGCAGGTCTGACAGCATCTATGAAGAGAAATCAGAGTTAATGTTTTAAGTGACTCTTCCTCATAGCTGGGTAACATTGTAGTTGCTTTTGCTTTAAGACTATTTCTCTTAGTGACTGAGAGGGAGATGTTTTCCTTCCTGCCAGATTTCTTCCAAATGACACTTTTCAGGACAGACAGAGTTTGCTACTTTTCCAACTGACCAAAGCCAGTTTACTAACAGTCACAGGAACTGCAGTTTAGAGGGTGTTGCCAGGCAACCTTCAGTACACACTGGAATATGTGGCCAACTGAAGCGTCACTGCAGGGCTCAGGAGTTCAGTGATCACTCACTGTTCAGCACATTCATATAGTGCACACCATCCAAATGGAACCTGATCTCAGGAGGTGAAAGTACATTGTAGCCTAATTATTAACTTGTGATGTATCCGCTCTACAACAGTCAATGGAGCGAAGGACATTCACTCAACATTTCATCTTCCCTCTTGACAATGTCAGAGCATGACAAAGACTGGAAACTATCCTCACAAACAAGACAAAGGGTGATAAGGAGCTCTCTTAAGAACTCCATTATTGTAAAATCATATGGAGTGTGCGCTGCTTTCGGACTTGGCTAGGTGCGAGACTAACCTTTGATGTCATATTTAACATTCCCTCTAATCTTTCCTGCCTCTGAGCTCCATGTGTGACAGCAGCTTCTGGAACAGGAAGTCAATGTATCTACACACCAGTTGGCATGCATTGACCTTCCGACTGGCCGCGCAGCTTTGAGGAAACTTTGGACACAACCTGAAACTTCATGAGGTGAAGCATCTCATTCATAGGTCTATGTGCTTTCTCTACTGTTCTTACAGGCTTTCTGGTAGAAAAACAACCAGGACACAGATTAATTCTACTAGTTTACTTGTGTTCCTGCTGCTTCTTTGACAGACCCTATGAAAACAGGTTGTTATACAGCCTCCACAGAGAGAAGGAGCAGGACGGGAGCCACAATGTCAAAGGAGAGTTCTGGAGTAAAACGCAATCGACAAACATCTATGCTGTTGCTCCAAACAAATGACAGCCAACATAGAAGACACCTCAGAATGTCCAAGCCATTGTCTCATACCTATGTCAGCTGCTGGTCAGGACCTGCAACACAAAGACAAGGTGGCAATCCCATTCATCCTAAAAGTGACGTCCATAGGGTGAATAACCAAGGTCTTTTCCCCAAGATAGCAGAATCCACAGCTAGAGGGCATTGGTTTAAGGTGAGAGGAAAAAGATTTAAAAGGGACCTAAGAGCCAAAGTTTTCATGCAGAGGGTGGTGTGTGTATGGAATGAACTGCCAAAGGAAGTGGTAGATGGGGTACAATTACAGCATTGAAATGGCATCTGGAAAGATATATGAATAGAAAGGGTTTGGAAGGATATGGGCAAAATGCTGGCAAATGGGATTCGATTAATGTAGGGTATCTGATCAGCATGGATGAGTTGGACCAAAGCGTTTGTTTCCATGCTGTCCAGCTCTATAACTCTATGACTCTAAGTTCTGTGCCAGAGGACGATACCAGGGATAGATTGGGAACATCTGTGGCATTTCACAGCATCAACTTATATGTGCATCAAAGCAGTCTCTGGGGCTCTGTTCGTAACAGCTCACCAATTCACCTCTTTCCCCTTTGATGCAAGGCATTCGGTTACACTGCCATCATTAGTTTTCCACAGCATCAGGATATAACTGAGCTATCACACTCCTAAATATTAAGTGCTTCTTTTTAAATGTAATAAATTAGTGATGTTTTTTATTGTGCAGGTGCAAACTTAAAGTTGGACTGGAATAGGAAAGAGTTTATGATCCCCACAAATTGTGTCTTTGATGAAGAATTGATGAAGGTGTAAGGGTTATAGATTTAAATTATGTGCAGCGGCATAGCCATTGCAGATGTTATTAGACATTACTGAACATCTCTGAGGTTAGTATGTCTCATGGTTCTCTCCTGACACCTGTCTCTAATGCAGCTGTACCTTACTTAGGTTAAGCATCAGTACAGCGACTGCAGAGTAAGTTGGCAATACGGCATATTCAGACTGACATTAGAGTTATAGACCAGGCCAGACCCCCTCAAAATAGCCCAGACCCTAAGTTTTTTTTATTTTAAAGGCAGATGTACAGTGGATATTCCAGGAGTGACGCAGCTGGTCAAATAACTCAGCTCAAAACAAAACAGAATATATTTAAACATTACGGATGAAACACGAACAAAAGAAACAGAATTTAGAATAACTCCGTTTACTTGAAAACCAAACCAACTCTATCGAAACTTAGCGAAGCTGTTCCATCGCTGCCATATCCCATAGACACACCTCTTGGCAAAAGAGAAATTCCAACACAGATTCTTACTGGCGGGAGAGTTTTCAGAGAGATAGTTCAGGCAAGATCTCTGTTGAAGTATGCAACCTTTGTTCACTGCAACTACTTCTCTAGGTCCCCCAGCAGTTTTTGACTGTTTGCTAAAACAAACTAAACTAGAGAAAACCTGAAGTGGGAGAACTGACCACTCCTCTTTCATTGTACAACTGTTTTATTAAAAAAATCCTAAAGACCTCCTCTGATTGTTGACTTAGGCAGGTTCTATTAGCCATTTTGGCACCACTGCCTTTGCAAACCCTCTTGAAAATAAAACAAGGACAACATAACCTTGTTAAAGGGCATCATCACATTAGGAAGCACTTCCGCAGCCAGGCAGTGATTTATATCTGGACTGATATGGCTGTAGCCAGGACTTCGTGTGGGCAAAAAAGCCATGGAGTTATGCAAGGGTCAGTTGAAAGTTTTAATGAAAAGAACTGAAGATTTCAATGAAACACATCTTAACTAACCCCATATTGCTGTGAACTATCCTACAGCAGGAAGGTAATAGATTGAGAAAGTAGCTCAGAACTGTTATAGCCTTTAGAAAAGGACAAGTAGGGTACACATCCCTTCCAAAGCTATAGAACCCATCATCATATATCCAAACTCTTTTCAATAGCAGTAAACAACGTGTCTCATAATCAATGAGATGCATCAGGATTGAAAATAATAGTACATAATATTCTGAATTGCAATTGATGCTTAGTAACTGCAATTCGTATCACTCAGCCAGCAAGCAGTGAACAGGATATTCATCAATGGGCAAACAAATAGGAGAGAGAAAGTTGTTTCCTTCAGAGTACTAAGTAGCACTCAATTCTTAATAGCAAAGCCCTTCAGAAGCCATTACTTTATAGAGTACAAATCTGTTCTCTTTTTTTCCATAAGATCCTACTGATCGCACTGGGGATGTGTCTGCAACAAGTAAATAAGTGTTGGTAATAAAGTTGACATGGCTTTACTACCTCTTTGTTGGCGATCAGGTAAATCTTTCATTGTTTGCCTCATTGGGTGTGTACAATGTGTAGGCATAATCCAAGTCAGGTATGGACTGCAAATTGTGATAATAATTCATAATAAGTAATTGTTATTCAGGGACTTGGGTCCCAAAGTAGAGGAAAGGTGAATTTTAGTTTCAGTTCTGTGAAGGTCAAACAGTCATTTTTAACAAAAAGTTCAAAATATCCATTACAATAAGTGACTTTAACCAAATGACCAACAAGTGGTTTTAACTAAATGACCAGGGGAAATATTTGCTCAGATGCTTATTGTCTGAAGTTTTATGATGCAAAGAGAGGGATGTGGTATAGGCAGGGTGTGGGGGGTGTCGCAGAAGCAGATTATTTCAGAAAGAAGAGGGTATTGCCAGCAGAAATGCTGTAAGTTACTGCTCCTTGAGAGAAAATGCTGTGAAGCTTAAAAATCAGTCGGAAGAGAGCTATCAGAGATGAAGTCATCCTCCAAGACATGAGTTTCGGGAACACACATTAAGTAATTGTGAACTTAGCTGGCTGTTTGTTTTCAGGTCTCAGGAAATGGCATTAACAGAATTCCGCAACATCGAGTAAATGTGCAACAATTTGCTGAAAGGATATCAATGATAACTGAGCCGGAAGCTTCAGTGTGGAGGTAAGGATAATTCTTCACCCTGTAAGGGTATCACTGTGGTAAAAAGGATGAACCTTTTGTTTTGATGTTGGAATGATGACAGTTGAATACAGTGGTAATATAGTTTGTAGGGTTTGTTGTCATTTGTGCAGTATATTCTTATGTTAAGTTTAGTGGCTGCCTCTTGTGAATATGTTCAGTGACTCACCTCCATGATTCATAAAACATAAAATTTATTGTCTATTAAGTGAGGTTTCACTCTGCAATTTAACTACCAACTGTGATCATGACGATATTGAGCAAGTAGAAAGCGTATGTTTACTTTAGCTCAGTAGCTAAATATAGAACCTTTTAAAAATTATTACTTCTATCAGTTGTCACAAGCCTATCATTAGACACATTGGACTCCCACAACAATTGGTTACTGAGCAAAGTCATTCCCACTTGCCTTTTGAGCATGAGTTGTGCTGAAAATGGTGATCCCTTCTCCATTGGTGTTGGACAAAAAAATGCAGCAATGCAATGTGAACATCTTACTTAATGATCATTGATTTATACCAGTTATTCTGCTAGACCATTTGAGAGGAGATAGTGGGTGATGAATAGTCATGAGTCACTCCCTACTTAGTACACATGTCTTGATATGGTGTACCTGCATACTGCGGTCCATTGTCAGGCACCATTCATTGCAGGATAACAAATAAACCAAATATTGCATTAATTGTATCAGCTGCGGTAACACCTACTGATTTGCCAAATCATCAAACAATTGGAAATTTGGAGGAATAATACATCACAAGGATGTGTCTTCTGAATAAGTCTATGGCTATTTTCATCCAGGGACTGGATGGAACACCCTGTGCATACAGAGGCTCCAACTGTTGATGGGATTGATACTTCTACAAATTACTGAATAATTTGCTTTATTGCTGGCTAGTGCACAGGTTCATGTGCTAGTTTTTGTGCACATTCAGTACCCACGCGTATCTGCTATCACATGGATATGATATCTTAGCATAAGCAGGGTACAATTACCTGATATGGTAATACTAATGTTATCCCTCATATCATGTGAAATTAGGCATGTATAATGTGATTGCAATGTGATTGAATGTGATTGCACTGAAAGGGATGCAAAGGAGATCCACCAGGATGTTGCCTGGAATGGAGCATTTCAGCTATGAGGAGAAGCTGGATAAGCTCAGGCTGTTTGTTTTTCTGGAGCGGGGAAGGTTGAGGGGAGACTTGATAGATATGTATAAGGTTATGAAGAGCATCTCAATAAAAAATAACTGTTCCCTTAGTTGAAAGGTCAATAACTAGGAGGCTTAATTTTAAAGTGAAAGGCAGGAAGTTTAGAGAGGATTTGAAGAAAAACCTTTTCACCCAGAGGGTGGTGGGAGTCTGGAATGCACTGCCTGGAAGGATAGTTGAGGCAGGAAACCTCACAAACTTTTAAAAGTAATTCAGTGAACGCTTGAAGTGTCATAAAATCCAAGGCGATAAGCATACTGTGGGAAAGTGGGACTAGTGTAGGTAGTGGTATATTTTTGGTGTTGTAGACTTGATGGTGTAAAGGGGCTTTTCTGTTTTGTATGATTCAATGATTCTATGGTACTAAAGGACCCAACAGATGCCAATTGCAGCTGGTTCATATATATAGATATTATTTTCACAGGTACAAAGGTGTCCAGGCTAGTATTAAACTATTTGGTTACAGCGAAGAAGCATACTTCTATTAACAAGTAATTCTTCATGTTATCTAGGTTAACATGGAGTGCAAGTCTTTTATTCCATCATGTCACATGCTATGATGCAATGATGATATCATCAGCATGTATCTTAAAGATATGGTGACTGTGGAACCTAACACATCTAACTGTCCTCCCGCTTTCTGTCACTATAAATCCAGTGTTCCCTACACTGCAGAGCACCCTGCCATATATTGTGCTGTGTGTTCTATCCAAATACACTGGATCACATGTCTCCAGATTGAATGCTCCTCCTCTTCTCCAAGCTCCTCCTGCTTAGTTTTTCACCTGATTACATTGTGGTAAAGACAACTCTACACTAATGGCAATGTTGTACTCTAAGCCACATACTATTATGTTATTTATTCATAGGGTGTGGTCATTTTACCACAATTCTTAATACTCTCGCCACTGAGTACTACCAGATGCTCCAGTATGGTCCAGTCAGTGACATTATTGTTCAAGGATGCCAAATAAACGTTCTTTATTGTTTCTTGCAGAGCATAGTAGTTGAGCACTGGTTCCAGGCTGGAGTCATGAACCAAGTCATGAATGGATCGAAACAAAATACTACGGATGCCGAAAATCTAAATTAAAATAAGATCATGCTGGAAATATGTATCAGCTCTGATACTTACTCTATTTATTCCTCTCCAGCTGCTGTATTTTCTGAACTATATCTGTACTGCGAGAGGATAACCCTTCTGACCCTATCACCACATTTCAATTTGCTGTGCTGGTACAGATACAAGGGGCACAGAGATTTCTGATGGCTGAATAAATTGTAGCTGCTACCAGCAGAATACGCAATTGCCCACATGATATGCTGGGCAAAAGTGAGGACTGCAGACGCTGGAAACTAGAATTTAGATCCGAGTGGTGCTGGGAAAAAAACAGCAGGTCAGGCAGCATTGAGGAGCAGGAAAATCAATGTTTCGGGCAAAAGCCCTTCATCAGGAATAGAGGCAGGAAGCCTCCAGGGTGGAGAGATAAATGGAGGGAGGGAGAGAAGGTAGCAAAGAGTACAATAGGGGAATGGGGGTGGGGATGGAGGTGATAGGTCAGAGGGAAGGGTGGAGCTGATAGTTGGGAAGGGAGATTGGCAAGTAGGACAGGCCATGAGGATGGTGCTGAGCTGGAAGGTTGGAATTGGGGTACGGTGGGGGGGTGGGGCGCGGGGGTTGCGGTGGAGGGGGGGAAGGGGAAATGAGGAAACTGGTGAAGTCCACATTGATGCGCTGGATGCCATGATATGCTGTCTGTGCTAATGGAATGAGAGGGTTAAATCATTTTTTTGGCTCACTTTTGATGCATCCAGCTTCTCCCACTCCACCAAAAGAATGTCTTGCAGACACTCCGTGATATCCTTGACTCTGGAATCAGGAAGAAAACATACCATCTTGGAATCATGTCTACACCTGTCAATTTCCCTATCAAATCTCCTCCCACTATTGCCTTTCCAAACCATGAATGCGGCTGATTCACTGGTGGTGCCATAAGCTAGGCCCTCGTTATATTCCTCTGTTTTCCATCAAGGTTTTCATAATAACCTTGTCTGCCACCTTTGGGAAATCCAAGTCCAGTACGTTTACAGGTTCCCTTTGATCCACAGAATATGCAACTCCTTCAAAGAACTCTGATGAACTGGTTAAATATGATTTCCCTTTCACAAACCATGCTGACATTGTCCCGTTACTTTGAGTTTTCCTGAGTGCTCATCTAAAATCTCCTTCATGATCAATTGTAATGCCTTCCCCATGACAGACAACAAGCTAACCGACCTATATTTTCATAAAACCAAAGTACTGCTGGTGATCTGAAATTAAAACAGAAAATGCTGGAGAAACTCTGCAGCATCTATGGAGAGAGAAATGTAGTTAATTCTTTTAACTCTAGCATGACTTCTTCAGAACTGAAAGAGACTGAAAAATTATAGTTTTTATCCTGATGATATGGGGTAGGAGGAGCAAATAGAACTGATGCTTAATGTTCCCAGAGTTTAAGACAATATTAATGTAGTAGAGGAGTTATATAGATGAAAAATAGATGTTAATTGAGAAAGTGGATATGTTTTTGCTGACAACAAACCCAAATAATCAAGAAATGGTAGGGGTGGAAGGAAGGGTGTGTGTCTGGGGTTCTATGCCTTTCTTTCTACACTGGGCAATCACCTGGCCTGCCACTCAATTTTCTGCAATTATATGCTTTTCTCTCAAGCTTGATGCTTTCCTCAACTTCTTTAGTTAACCATGGTTAATGTGTTCTCCCGTTTTTGTGTTTTCATTGCTGGTGTTTGAAAAATTGGGAGTCGAGGTAGGATGAGGATCTCTATGCATTTCACATGTTCAGTAAGATCACAGGGTCGTAGTCAAATTTAGATTAGGTTCCCAACAGAGTGGAAACAGTCCCTTTGGCCCAACAAGTCCACAGCGACCCTCTGAAGAGCAACCCACCCAGACCCATTTCCCTCTGACTAATGCACCTAATACTATGGGCAATTTAGCATGGCCAATTCACTTGAGCTGCACATCTTTGGACTGTGGGAGGAAACCAGGGGAAACGCAGGAAGAATGTGCAAACTCCACACTGTCACCTGAGGCAGGAATTGAACCTGGGACCCTGTTGCTGCAAGACAACAATGGTAACCACTGAGCCACTGTGCCGCCCAATATTTAACAATTTAACAAATTTAGCAACAGTTTAATTGAGCAGCAGAACGGCATTTGATTGTTTTCAATGCAGCGAAGTTTCATTAAGTTGACTCGAGCATTGCAAAAGTTGAACCCAGCTCTGACCTTCATTTCAGAACAGAGGAGTTAATTGCTTCCACTGACATCTGATTTTAATTAATTTGGTATCGGATTGATTCTGCTTAAATATTCACAATGCAACAAATTTTGCATTGCATAATGCAAACATATGTCAAGCATAATACAATTTTAGGTTTCTTGGATATTTCTCCATGGTGACAGAAGGAAGTCAGGAATTAACTAATGAATGTTAAGCAATTAACCCACTGGGTTCTCAAGAAGAACCACAATACAGTTTTCTGTTTTTTAAAATAAGGGTGCATGGCCATTGTTTTGGAGCCTCAAGCGTAATGGTAGTGTGAGATTACCAAAAATAGAGATTCGACACAAAAATAGCTCTACGGAGATTATGGAGTGCATGGGGAGTTTTGATTTTCACTGCCCCTCAGTCATTTACTGTGTGATGCAGAGTTAACACTAACTCTTCTGTAAGTTAGCAATGTTATTTGATGAAACTGGACTACTCCCTTCCAAGTGAAGAGTGGTGAATTCTCAAGTTCTCTTACCCCAAAAGGCAGTGAATCCTGGGATACCTGGAGCTTTCAACACTGAGGCTGATGGATTCATGTTGGGCAAATCCATAAATGGTAAGTTCACCAAAGACTAACAATTTAAACAAAGTTGAGAGATAGATCCACTGTGATCTGGGGTTGAATGGCCTCCTGCTGATATGACTCCAGTTAGAAAGAAGTACGATTAATTGGGATATCTTTGATGGGAATGAGGGTGGGCGTGTTGAGAAACAAACAGGTGATTCACTACTGCCCAAGATTGGTTTTATCTACAATGTCCCAAAACCAAAACAGTATACCATACTGTATATTTTTCAAAATCCATCACTTCAGCCTTTGATTCATGCTGTGTGTCCTTTTGTGATGAGAAAATGAAACAAGGGTTGCTTAAAGTGTCATGCTTGTTTATTGAAGCTATTTGGCTATTTGACTTCTTCGGGTGCAGATTTGAGGATTAAGTAATAAATTATAAACATTTTGTTGTGGTTCTGCTCGCCGAGCTGGAAGTTTTTGCTGCAAACGTTTCGTTCCCTGGCTAGGGAACATCATCAGTGCTATTGGAGCCTCCTGTGAAGCGCTGCTTTGATGTTTCTTCCGGTATTTATAGTGGTTTGTTCTTGCCGCTTCCGGGTGTCAGTTTCAGCTGTAGTAGTTTGTATGTGGGGTCCAGGTTGATGTGTCTGTTGGTGGATGTTCTTGCCGTTTCCGGGTGTCAGTTTCAGCTGTAGTGGTTTGTATAGGGGGTCCAGGTCAATGTGTCTGTTAATGGAGTTTGTGGATGAATGCCATGCCTCTAGGAATTCCCTGGCTGCTCTCTGTCTGGCTTGTCCTATGATGGTAGTGTTTTCCCAGTCAAATTCATGTTCCTGGTTGTCTGAGTGTATGGCTACTAGGGATAGCTGGTCGTGTCGTTTTGTGGCTAGCTGATGTTCATGGATGCGGATTGTTACATATACAAACCACTACAGCTGAAACTGACACCCGGAAATGGCAAGAACATCCATCAACAGACACATCAACCTGGACCCCACATACAAACTACTACAGCTGAAACTGACACCCGGAAGCGGCAAGAACAAACCACTATAAATACCGGAAGAAACATCAAAGCAGCGCTTCACAGGAGGCTCCAATAGCACTGATGATGTTCCCTAGCCAGGGAACGAAACGTTTGCAGCAAAAACTTCCAGCTCGGCGAACAGAACCACAACAACGGACACCCGAGCTACAAATCTTCAACCAGACTTTATAAACATTTTATGGAACAGTTGAATAATCTAATAACCCAGGGAGGGGAATATTTTGCTGTATATATCTAGAGTGCTGTACAATGATATTAATTTTCCACAGGGCTTTCCAGCAAAAATTTGCAACGAGTGAAGGAAATGGCCTGGAACTTAAGCAAGGTTGTAGACATGTTCAAGTTGCATCGCAGGAAAATGCTGCTGATCTGTTTAATTTGTGGTGTGGGGAAATTATTAGCGGCATTGCATCCCTATTCACTTACTCTGGAGCAAAGATTAAGAAAGAGGACAGAAACAGGGTCAATGAGTTTTCGGAGTCACACCTGCTCTTGGTAGCATCTTGCAAAATGTTCTACAGAGGGCAGCTCACAGATGGTGTTTGAAGAGTCACAATAAATCAGAGTGACAGGGCATGGAAATGTATTCTGACAGCTTCTAGTTTTCATTTCTTGCCAAATGTAGAAGAGTATCAATCATAACACTAAAAACTAGACAACCACAGACTATAATAACCCTGATAGTGAGAAAAACACAAACTTTTGAAAGAAGACAGGGTCACTCTGCCCACTAAAGTGAGTTTGTTGCCTCAGAGTGGTAAACTGTCCAAAGCCAGTTTATGAAGTCAAGTCTCTGTGGCAGGCTTTGCACACACATATGTTATGGATGGTAAAGCTTTATGATGTTTTTGGATATTGGTCTAGTGTATAATTCATGTTGTGTTCACTGTTAAAATCACGAAACCTTCTGGGAGTTTGTTCATCTTCGTGGAACAGGAAGGCAGAAGAGGAATTTCAATCTGATTACAATTTTGAAGTTGAATTGCCAATTTAGAATCGAGGCTCAGAGTGTATTGTTGACAGCCAAACGTGCTGGAAACTGTATTTTTCCAGACAGTGTCTGTATCAAAGACAAGTACAGCTTGTGTTGGCGAAGAAGCCAGAACAAATAAGTAATTTCTCACACATTCAGAACAGCATTACTAGGCAACGACACATTTTGTGAAAGCTTTTAATCTTTGCACATCAGGACACTTGCAAGAATGCCAATGTAAAAGGAAACAATATTGCATACATAATGAGAAGGAAATGCTGATTGACTGGCAAAAGGAATCTGCTTGTGAAAAATGTTGTGATGGATAATACATCAGTTAAATGATGACTGATAGTTAACTGTTCAGTTTCATTTAAATTGTAACCAGGCACGTTAACTCTGATTTAGCAAAGTCAGACAATGGCTGTCACTTACATTATTGAGTTAAAACAAGTTCAATATATATGTATTCTATCCATCTGCATACAAAGGGGATCATATGTATCGATATGTGTGGTTCCCAGGGTGCACACGTGCACCACACTGTGAGCCTGACCATCAATTTGACAGATTCTCTTCCTTTTGACCAGATCTCCCCAATCCGAGGCTTCGGAGGGTCTGGTACTTCAGTACTTGGGCCATTTAAATATTCTTTGTGACAGTGAAGAACCCACAAATTTCATTGAAAAGTAGAGAAAGGTGGAGAAATACAACAGGTCTGGCAGCATCAGGGGAGAGAGGAAGAGAGTTAACATTTCGAGACTGGTACATTAGCAAGATGTTGAATTTACTTTGTCCTTCACTACCTATTTTTCATTTTGTTACATGCTCATTTGCATCGTCATCTTTGCATGTTAGTAAACCAGTTTATTTTGCTTTGAGGTTGGGTCATTCTGCCAGGCTCCGAACATTTTGCACTTGTGACCAATCTGTTTGTTGAAATCCTGATCAAGTTCTTCAGACCCAGCCCTGACTTTTCAAAGAAAAAGAATCCAATCAGATTGAAATCAAATCTGTGCAGGGATTGATGGTATTGGAAACCTTAAGGAGAGCAAGAGTTGAAAAATTATGAGGGAGAAGTCAGGGAGGCAAGAGTAGTTTAGCTGCCCGAGTCGTCCCACTCCTAAACCACATCTGAAGAAAACTAAACGGTGACATCACACAGAAACAATAAGTGATTGCCTGTGAATATTTACTCAACTAACTTATCTCTTAAAGCCAGGTAATTAGTTAAAAAATCACACAACACCAGGTTATAGTCCAACAGGTTTAATTGGAAGCAATAGCTCCTGGAGCTCCGCTCCTTCATCAAGTGAGTGTGGACAATCACCTGATGAAGGAGCGTCGCTCCGAAAGCTAGTGCTTCCAATTAAACCTATTGGACTATAACCTGGTGTTGTGTGATTTTTAACTTTGTACACCCCAATCCAACACTGGCATCTCCAAATCAAGCCAGGTAATTGTAAGCTTTCATTCATGTTAGTAAATATTAGAAGTGTCATAAAGCAGGTCCTGTTCTCAAAGTTACTTTGCCCTTGAGTGTTGTCAGAGAGCATAGCTTTGATTAGCTGTGCAGCTAACCTTCATTAGAGATTAGACTTAGTTCAGCAGCAGTGTGTGTGTGAAGAAAGGCTGCTGATATTCTCCCTCCTTTTGCCCTCCTGACGTTGTAACCTGAAAGCTTTGTGTTGTCATGTTTACTCTTTGTGCTAAGGGGGGGTTTGTTTATTGGAACCATTGCAAGTATTTTGGAACAGCATCAGTAAGTCAGGATAGCCGGTCAGGTTCAGACAGGATAAGTTATTTGAGTATTCTATTTTTGGTTCATTGCATTTCATTCCGTAATTTTGTAAATAAATTCTGTTTGTTTAAAACTTGTTAGTCAGACCAGCTAATTCACTCCAGGAATATCCACTGTACAATTACCTGAAACAAATAACAAAGTTACGGTCTGGGCTACATGCTTAAAAATGTTTTTAGGGGTCGGGCCTGGTCAATAACAGAAGTAATATTAAATCTTACTGGAAATATAGGGTTTTTAGTTATATATTAATTAATAAAAAATTAATAAATTAAGACACAATGAAGATGGCAGGGCAGGTGATACACTGCCCCTGTAGGATATGGGAGCTCTTAGACACTGATATTTTCCAGAACAAACATGTCTGTTACCAGTGTCTGCAGCTTGAGGAACTTTGGCTCGGAGTTTATGAACTGTAGTCCATGAAGTTAGATGCTGTACTGCATCGGGGGAGAGTTAAAAGTACAAGGTCTTCTGATTTTATCCATGGTCAGGGACAGGAGGGGATGACTGCAAGTTAGTCAAGTGCAGAAACTCAGGAAGTGGAGGAGCCACAGCCTTTGCAATAGTTAAGCAGGTTTGAGATTCTATCACTTGTCTGGATGAGATAGTTGCTAAGTGAATTGAGGAAAGAGATTCTGTCTTCTCAATTTTAAAATAAGGAAACCAAGTAAGAAGCAAAACCTCAAAGGTAAAAAATCTCTGGATTATGATCGGCGTCACAAGACCAAATTGGCATTGGGCAAATAGGGTTAGAGAAAGAGTGTGTGGCTGAAAGACGGGCGTGGGAGAAGTTGCTATAAGCTCCTGGAGCACTAGCACAAGTACTGGGGAAAGTGCGGTTGTACTATCAGGATAGTCCACATGCTGGGGTCAGTGTTCTAGCAGACCCCACAGTTAGGGAAGTGGAGAGAGCTTTTAACTAAATAATGGGGGAGGTAAACTAATTTGAGGAGATGTGGTAAATCAAAACATAGAGATAAGACAGGGAAGCAGGGTATTAATATGGTAAATGATAATCAGACCATGATTGGAAGGGATACAGAATGCATACCTATCAGTGTATTAACAGGCGAGGCTAGAAGTTATGTAAAAAAAGGAGAAAACTAAACACATAGCGTTCAGAACAAACTCAATGATCTGATAGAAAGGACATAAATAACTAAGTACAATCTGATTGTTATTACAGAGACATTATTGTGAAGTTAGCTAGATTGGTACCTGAATATTAAAGGATCCAGGACATATAGGGAGGTCAGGAAGCTAGGAAGAGTGGAGGAGTGGTTTGTTAATTAATGATGGGATAGTACAATGGAGAGGGTTGACCTAACTTTAGGAAACCTGGATATAGAAGAAATTTGAGTAGAAAATTGAAATCATAAAAGCAAAAAGCCACTTGTGGGAGTAGTGTATTCACCCGCTAACCGGCATCATACAGTAAGAGGGAGTATAAAGGGAAAAAAAATACAGATTGTTAGAAAGCCACGGTGAATATCATGGGGGATTTAAATCTACACGTAGACTGGAAAGGTTGGATGGGCAAAGGTAACCTTGAAGAGGAGTTTGTGGAACACGTTTGGGAGAGTCTTTTAAAGCAGCATGTTCTGGAGCTAACCAGAGAGCACGCTACACCAGTCCTGTTACTGTGTAATGAGGTAGGCTTAATTCATGACCTTGTGGGTAGCAGTGATTGATATCTAATTGAATTTCATATTCAATTTGTGTGAGAGAGGTGTCGTTCCAATATTAGTATTTTAAAATTAAGTAAGGATAATTATGAGGGCATGAAAGTACAGCTCGCTAAAGTAAAGTAACAAATGAGGTTAAGGAACAGGACAGTAGATATGCCGTAGCAATCATTTAAGGGAGTATGCCAAATTACACAATATAGATGCATTCCAATGAATAAGAAAAATTCTAAGAGCCAGATCCACCATCAGTGATTAATTATAAATGTTAAAGGTAATATCAAACTTAAAAACAAAATTGTGCATAGACAGATGGCAGGTCAGAAGATGGAACAGAATATTTTTTAAAAATGACTGACTAAAGTATTAGTAAGGAGCAAAATTTAAGAAAAAGTGAAAGCAAGTAAGAAACCTAAAATAAAAGAGATTGTAAGAGGTTCTTTAGATGTTTGAATTTTATTCCAGAAGGTGGTAATACTCGTAAAGATAAGGTCTTTTGATTTGATCAGTGGTCAGGGACACAGGGCATTACTTGTAACTGAGGCAAGTACAGGAATGAAAACTCATAGCAGGAAATTTAGAAAAGTTCAGGGTAATCAGGCAGAGTTAACCTTGTGAAAGGGACATCAGGGATGTTTTGGACATCTCTGAACAACTAACATGTACTGTCGATAAAGGGGAAAACCAGAGGATGTACTGAGATTTTCAGAAAGCATTGGCTTTGTGCATCTACCTTGAAAGGCTGTGATTGCCTAATGGTATTATCATTAGACAAATAATCCTTAGACAAGATAATATTCTGGAGACCTGGGTTCAAATCTTGCCATGGCATATAATGGAATTTGACTCCAGTTAAAAAAATAATTGGGATTAAGAAATTAATGATGACCATGAAGCCATTGTCATTGTGGGAAAAATCTATTTGGTTCATTACAGGAAGAAGCTGTCATCTGTACTTGGTCAGCCTACATGTGACTCCTGACCCAGAGCAGTGTGATTAACTCTTAACTGCCCTTTAGGCAATTAAGGATAGGCAATAAATGCTGGCCAGACCAGTAACCTCCCAGGAATGAATTAAAAACTAAAAATACAATAAAAGCTATCATACAAAATAAAATATATAATGGTCTAGAGAGTAAAGCATTGGCATGGATAGTAGATTGACAGACTAACAGTAAACAGAGAGTAATCCTAAATAGGCCATTTTCAGGTTGACAGGAGATAACAAGGAGTGTGAGTTACTGTATTTATTATTCTGTAAAGTTCTGTAAATAGTATTACGTTATTCTAAGTTCTTCTTTCTTTTATTGTATTTTAACTATAGTGTTTTGAATAAATTGTGTTTTGCCTAACATGGAGTAGTTTGACCAATCGAATTGCATCTGGAACCCAGCACCTCACATTTACCTTTAAAATAAGAAAAAGTTAGGGTCTAGGCTACATTATTAATATATGTTGAGGAGGTTTGGTCTGGTCCACAATGTTACAATAGGAATTGAATAAGTTAGTATGCAAGTTATACTTTAGTTATACAATGCATTGGCGAGTCTACATCTGGATCATTGTAAACAGGATTGGTCTCTTTATTTAAGGATGAACACAAATGTGATGGGATTAGTTCATAGAAAGTTTACTAGGAATACCTGGAATGGGTGATTTACCTAATGAGGAATGTTTGGACAAACTAAGACTGTATCCTGTAACATTTAAAAGAGTAAGAGGCTTCTTGATTGAAGCATGTAAGATCCTGAAGAATCTTGACAGGTTGCATGGGGATGGAATGCCTCCTCTTGTGGGAGCATCAGGAAATGGAGATTAATGGTTAAAAATAAGGGATTGCCCATTTAAGAGATGAGGAGCTTTTTTTTAATGGGGGACCTAAGACTTTGAAACTCTCTTCCTCAAAAAGTGGTTGAGGCAAAATTCTTGAATATTTTAAAGACAGACGTAGGTAAGAAAGGAGATGAAGGGTTATCTAGGACAGGTGGGAATATGGATTGGGATATGCCGGTATTGGACTGGGGTGTACAAAGTTAAAATCACTCAACACCAGGTTATAGTACAACAGGTTTAGTTGGAAGCACTAGCTTTTGGAGCGTTGCTCCTTCATCAGGTGACTGTCCACCTGATGGGAATACGGAGTAATCAGATCAGCCTGATCTTATTAAATAGTGAAGCAGGTTCAAGGCATCAAGTGGCCTACTTCTGCTTCTAATCTGAATGTTTTTCACACGGTGATTGGATTCTTCAGGGCCTCGATATTGATCTTACATGGACATCTGTTTGGGGAAAAAAATGAGGTCTGCAGATGCTGGAGATCACAGTTGAAAATGTGTTGCTGGTTAAAGCACAGCAGGTCAGGCAGCATCCAAGGAATAGGAAATTCGACGTTTCGGGCATAAGCCCATCTGTTTGGGGAGTCAGTTTAATGGATACGGTTGAATGATGAGTCAATGATCAGTCTAGCTCTTGTCAATTCTCTGGTAATGTGAACATCTTTGCAATTCTGTACATGGATGCTAATATAATCGAGCTGATGTCAGTATTTGGACTATGGCCATTGCCATGACATTCTGCACTTGTTCTCCTCATGGTGCTGGTGATAAAGAGCCCATCTTCTCTACATCTGGTAAGGAGCAGAGTACCATTGAGGTTGACACTCCCAAATCCTTCCCTACCTGTGGCTCCATTCCTGAGATGGGAATAGTGCTGTATTGGGTGCTCAAATCATTGGACTGGCACTTGAATGGACAGTCCACTGCCTCAAAGGCAAGATTCTTGCCAACAGAGCGGCAGCTGGTAACATGGAACAGAAGTGGATCAATGAATTTGAGATGGAGATCAGCAGAGATCTAACTGATTAGTGAATCTGAATTGAAGAGTTGAAAGTTCCTGAAAGCTTGGCACAGCAACCAGAATAGAGAACGCTGCTGGGTGAACATAGAGTCAGCATACCCAATTTAATGGCACACCTAAATTTCCTCTTAATACATTTAACAACAATAAAAAACAAAAGATAGTCTGAGCTCACTGATCTTGATTCATTCTGCGGTCAAATGAGAATCAGGCTTCCTGACACAGCAGCAACTTTATTGGTATAAAATGTTGAACAAATTGTAATCCAATGCAGATTTACAAATTTCCAAACTCACAAAGGAAAACTGAGGCAAAGAAACAAATATTTTATATTGTGGGGAAGCTGTATTGGAAAGTCTGCATCCATTGCACTGTGTGTTTTTGTGATTCATTGATTGCACAGGAAGGACATACAGACAGCTGATATCTCATCAAGTGAAATGTTACCCTTGAGTCAGATAGAATCAGAGAGGTACAAAGAGTGAATATCAACTCTCCATTCCACATTCCTACAGCAAATTCCTCATCAATCATATGCAGATATAATTCACACAAAAAAACTGATATAAAGTATTCTTTCAGGTAAAAAGGCATGATTAATGGACCCAGCAAACGCAAAACCTTGCGTCAATATTTCACACAGAAAAATGTCTGCAGGTGTTTCTCAGAGACATAAAGAATAAATGTAACCTCAATCGAAGAAGGAGAGGGTGACTTGAAGCTTGGTGAAAGATGTGAATATGAAGGGGGATCATAAAGGGGGAGTGAAAGGAAGCAACATGGAGAAGGTTTATAGCAAGTGAATATTGGAGCATGGGATGTTACCAGCTGAAGGTACATTCACCAAGAGTAGACCAAATTGGACCAAAGGGAATGCATAACAGATCAGAAATCAGATCTACTCAGAGGATGGTTCTAGCAATGGAGAAAGTAAAAAAGGCAGAAAAAGGTGAAACAATTTAACTAAAATGTTCAAACCAAATGCAAAGGGGCATCCAAGGGAACATCCAAGTAGAGGGATAATGGACGTCCAACATTATAACACCGCTCCCCACCCCAACCCAGCCCCCTCAGCCCAGACACCAGCCCCCAGCTTCCCTGATGATCTGGTGACCAGACAGGAGCCTCTCTGATTACAGATAAAACTCCAGTGTTGGGAGGAGAGGGCCTTTAAGTGGCTATTAAACATGCATATATATCACTGGTAAAATTGTTGCGAGATTTGGAGACACCAAGGAGTAAGGTCCTGCCTGAGGTTACTTTTCTGTCTTCCCCAAGTCACCTCCACTTCTTTCCCCAAGGAGCTATAAAGTTCCAGACATAATCTGTATCTTGCTAGTTATATACCACAACCATCACACCATGACAACCATGTAACCACTACCCCAAGTAATCATCACACCCATGTAACTTCCATACCAAAGTAACTATCACACCAAAGTAACTTCCACACCCATGTGAAAGTTAGAAATAACAACAAAAATAAAGAGTCAGAGTTAGGCTGAAAATGTCAATATTACAACAAAGGGAGACAACAGTGACATTGGGCTAAGTCCTAAGTCAGCATAAGCTGGTTCTCAGAGGCTATCAGCTTCCTCTTGAAGCACATGTAAGGGACCCAGATGTAATCAGTTGGAACAAAGGCAGGCATCGCCATGTGCTAACACTCTCTTGTGTAGCTACGTTTCAATGTGAGCCAATTCAGAAAGTAATATTGGGTCTCAGGGACCTAGGACAGTGAAATACTGTAATCAATGTGTCTCACCAATTTGTATGTTTTGCATTTAAAAAGTTTGTAGTGAAGGGTAAAGAGCCTCCTCTTAAGATCCATTAAGAAGCAGCATGGTTTATGACAAGCAGTTGAACAATGCTACAATGGACATGGACATGATAAAAGATCAAAGTGCACTTAGCTCATCTTCTAGCATCCTGGTAGATGGATAATGGAGTTACTGCCTAACTCCATCAATAATGGAGTTACTGCCTAACCTCCTTACTAAGAATATGAACAATCGGATGTACGTTGACATTAATACATTACCTGACACAAGTTAACTTGGCTAAGTAACAGCAATCTGGCCACCAAGTCAGAGTGACTTAGATTTCATTTCTACACTGTCACTTACCTATATGATCTAGCTGACATTTCAGTACAATACCAACAGAGTATTACATAGCTGGAGATGCTTTAGAATGATGCATTAAACCAAACTTTTGTACTGCTGACATAGTTCATAAAGTATTAGGAAGGCAAGTGGAATGTTACCTTCATTCCAAGAAGATTTGAGTTCAGAAATAGGGATGTCTTAGTACACTAAGATTCTCACTACAGTATCTCAGTGAGACCATACCTGGAGGATTGTGTGCAATTTTGGTCTCCCTACTGAAAAAGAAGGATATGTAGGAGTATTTGCCATTGAGGGAGTGCAGCAAAGATTCACTAGGCTGATACCAGGGATGAAGAAAATGTGGAGCTGGAAAAACACAGTAGGTCAGGAAGCATGCAAGGAGCAGAAAAGTCAATGTTGTGAGCATAAGCTCTTCATGAGGAATCAGGGAGGAAGATTTCTTCAAGCTGGGCATCCTTGGAAGAGGTTTTGCAGTAAGGTTATAATCAACCTTACTGTGTCCTCTCTTTCTCCCTGATACCAGGGATGGCAAGACTGTTTTATAAAGACTACTTGGTCTGACTGGACCTGAAATCACTAGAGTTTAGCAGAATGAAAGGAAATCTGATTGAAATGTGTAAAGTTCTAACAGGGTTCAACAGACTTTATGGAAGGAGGATGTTTTCCATTTTTGAAATGCTCAGAGTCAGGAGTTACAGTCTCAGGATACAAAGGTAGGTCATTTAGGTCAAAGATGAAAAAACATTTCTTCACGCAGAGGGTGGTTGATCTGTGAGACTCACTACCACAGAAGGCAGAAGGAGACCAGTATTTAGGAGAGATTGATAAATTTTTAAATGTTAAAGGGCTATAGGGAGAAAGTAGGATTATGATGTTAAGATAGAGGAGCAGCCATGATAGTAGGAAGCAGAGGGTAATAGTGAAAGGATGCTCGTTGAATTGGAGGCCTATGACTAGTGGAGTGCCTCAGGGGTCGGTGCTGGGCCCATTACTGTTTGTTATACATACCAATGGTTTGGATGAGAATGTACAAGGCACGATTAGTAAGTTTGCTGATGACACTAAAATAGGCGGAACTGTGGACAGTGAGGATGGTTATCAGAAATTGCAGTAGACCTTGATCAGCCGGGGAGGTGGGCTGAGAAATGGAAAATGGAGTTTAATATAGATAAGTATGAGGTCTTACATTTTGGAAAGTCAAATCAAGGCAGGAGTTTCATGGTGAATGGTCAGGCCTTAAGAAGTATGGTGGAACGGAGGGATCTTGGAGTTCAGGTTCACAGTTCTCTGGAGTCACAGGTAGACAGGGCAGTGAAGAAGGCTTTTGGCGCACTGGTCTTCATCAGTCTGGGCACTGAGTATAGAAGTTGGGAATTTATGTTGCAGTTGTACTGGGCATTGGTGAGGCTGCACTTGGTTATTATGTTCAGTTTTGGTCACCTTGTTGTAGGAAGGATGTTATTAAACAGGAAGAGTGCAGAACAAATTTACAAGGATGTTGCCTGGACTCAATGGTCTAAGTTATAGGGAGAGGTTGGACAAGCTAGGACTTTTTTCTTTAGAGGGACCCTGTAAAGGTGTAGAAGATCATGAGAGGCATGGAGAGGGTGAATGCACTCAGTCTTTTTCCCAAGGTTGAGAAATCAAGGACTAAAAGACATCAGTTTAAGGTTAGATGAGAAAGAATAAAAGGAATCTGAGGGCAACGTTTTTACACATATGGAATGAGCTGCCATCAAAAGTGGCTTAGGCCGGTACATTAACAACACTACTGCAAAAAGCAGGGTCTCCAGGTTCCTGTCAGAAAGCGGAGTGCCAATTTCCCCCATCTGTCATAACCTGGGTAAATATAAAGAATGATGTAGGGCATACCCAGAGAGACAATGGCGGTGTCTGGGACACTGTTTGTCAGGTATGATTCGGTGAGTACAATTGTGTCAGCCTGTGGCTTGACCAGTCTGTGAAATAGCATTGCTAAGTTTGGTACAAGTCCCCAGATATTTGTAAGAATGGGCAAGGTATGACTGGGAGAAAAGTGACCTCTGCCAGGACCAGGGGTGACTATTAATTCTGGGGGCAATGGAGTGAACATTACTTGGTTGTCAGAAGGTGCTGTGAACATTACTTGGATGGGCTGAAGGGTTAGTGAACATTACTGGGGTGGTCTGGAGGTTTAGTGAACATTACTGGGATGGGTTGGAGGGTGGAGTGGAGATTACTGGGATGGGCTGGAGGGTTAGTGAACATTATTGGGATGGGTTGGAGGGTTAGTGAACATTACTGGGATGGGTTAGAGGGTTAGTGAACATTATTGGGATGGGTTGGAGGGTTAGTGAACATTATTGGGATGGGTTGGAGGGTTAGTCAAGATTACTAGGATGGGCTGAAGGGTTAGTGAAAATCGTTGGGATAAGCTGGAGGGTTAGTGAACATTACTGGGATGGGTTGGAGGTTGGAGTGGAGATTACTGGGATGGGCTGGAGGGTTAGTGAATACTATTGGGATGGGTTGAGGGTTATTCAAGATTACTGGGATGAGCAGAAGGTTAGTGAACATCATTGGGATGGGCTGGAGGCTTAGTGAACATTACTGGGATGGGTTGGGAAGTTAGTGAAATTGCTGGGATGCGTTGGAGAATTAGTGAACATTGCTGGGTTGGGTTGGAAGGTTAGTGAACATTGCTGGGATTGGTTGGAGTGCGAGTGGATATTACTGGGACTCAGATGGTAGTGACAAGCATTATAAAAGAGGGTGAAAACTGTTGGTAAATAGTGAGAAAGACAAAAAGCAATTGGAGGGTCAAACCGCAGCTATGTTCTGTCCTTATCTGAGCAACAGACACACCATCCTGATAATGTTCACCATCCCCACCACAAAATTGCTTACTTCCTTCCCAAAAATGTTTATCCTGCTGAACCCCCTGGATTATTCACTCTTCCAACCTGGAAATTTTCACCATCCACCCTGCAATGGTCACCTCCCCTGTTCCGACTTGATGTTGACCACCAGATTTTATTTGCTTGATTTATTGTCAGGTACCTAGATACAGTGAAAGGTTTTGTTTTGCATGCAGATCATACCATACAATGTGCATTAGGGTAATAGAACAGAGCGAGGAGTACATTGTTATGGCTGCAGAGAGCAAGATCAACACTTAAATTTAAAATTTGGAGGTGCACTCAGAAGTCTGATAACAGCAGGGAAGAAGCTGTTCTTGAATCTGCTGGTACATGTGTTTAAGCCTTAGTATCTTCTGCACAATGCTGGAAGACATTATAACTGGGGTGGGAGGGGTCTTTGATAACGTTGGCTGCCTTCTTGAAGCAATGAGAAGTATGGGTGGAGTCAATGGATGGAACGTTGCCTTGCATGATGGACTAGACTGTGTCCCTCACTCTCTGTAGTTTCTTACATGTTCCAGGCAGAGTAGTTGCCATACCAAGCTGTGACACTCCATCGATGAGTATTCATGATTTGTAAATATATTACAAATAGAAACCCTCCAGGAGTTGGCATAATGCCCATCTGCCATAAACTCAATTTTTCATTCCAAACCCAACATTGTAACTTCAACAGTTCGGCACCCACATAATCATCTCACTCCACCCACCTCATTTCCCACTGACAGGGTATTCATTAACTTCCACAATTATCTGTGGGAGTGAGAAAAATAACAGTGTATTAAATATATGACTGCTGAATTTTTTTTAAATTTTAATTTCTGTAAGTTTCCGAACATGGACTGATCTGAGGTACAGAAAGGAAGAGTCACCGGAACTGAGCCCACAGAGAGAGAGGAGTCAGAGAAGGGAAAAATTAAGATTAAGACTGAGACAAAGCAGAAATGACAGTATGTCATTTTTCATAAATCCTAGTTGCAAAAAATGTGTATTTGATTTGAACTATTACATTTTATGTATTTTATACTATTACCTTAAATGTATTTTGTTGACAACAACTGTTATACAAAAGTACAAACAATTGAATTCAGAGCAAGGCTAATCCAGTTAGTCACTCAAGACTGTTCTGCCATGATTCATTACTCCACATTCCCATCCACCCTTGTCCTGGCGTGGAGGGCTTCTTTGTCTTCAGCGTCCAGGTATTCCAGTGGCCCGGCAGGTGGTCTTGTCCAGGAATGGCAATCTCAGCCCAGCATGGTGGTCTTCTCCATTGGAGGTTTCCAGCCCAGTATTCCAGTGGCTCGGAATGGTGGTCTCATTCTGGCTGCATCTTCAAGATATTTCATCGTTCCTTAATCAGCTTTCCCCAAGCCCAGGAGCCATTAACTGAACTATGATGAACTTTGTCTTAATTTTACATTTCTTTATTATTGTGTATCACTTCTGTTATTGACTTACATGCCGTGTTGGGACAATTTATTAAACTTTTCACTATATTTTTCATGTGAAAGTACATGTGACAAAAATTTCTATTCTATTTTAAAAAAAGACTTTCAATCTCTTGCTTACTAAGAATCTTATCTGCGTTAAATAGATTCAATATCTCCTCCTTAAAAGGGGGCGGAAGCAAAGATGCACTACCTTCTATGAGGAAAACAGTTCTTAAATGGATGACCCCTTACTTTTAAACACTGACCCCTAGCTTTAGATTCTTCCACAAAGACAAATGTCCTCTCCACATGCGTCTTGTCAAGATGCTTCTGGATCTTAAAGGTTTCATTAAAGTTACATCTTACTTTTCAGTGATTACCAGCCTGTTCTGCATAACCTTTGCTCTAATACCTGCCCATTCTAAGTATTAGTTTAGTAGATATTTCCTGAACTGTTTCCCAAGCATTTACATCCTTCCTTAAATAAGGTGATCAAAACTGCACATAGTTCTCCAGATTTGATCTCACCAATACCCTGTATAACTGAAGCAAAATGTTCCCCTTTTGTGACCAGTTCCCATGGAAAGACATTAACATCCCATTGGCTTTCCTTACTACCTACTATACCTGCACTCAAACCTTTTGTAAATAGTGTACTAGAACACCAAATTCTTCTGCATCTCTAAGCTCCACAATCTCTTAGCATTTAGAAAATATGCATTTCTTTTTCATTCTCTTCTCAAAATAGACAATTTCACATTTTTCCACACTAAGCTTCATTTTAGAGATTTTTGACTGCTCACCTAACCTTTCTATATCCCTTTGTTGCCACCTTACGTTTGTTTCACAACTTGCTTTACAACCTACCTTTGTGTTAATAGTCAATTTAGCAACTGGCTTTTGCCCTTCATCCAAATCAATTATATAAATTGTGAAACCTTGAGGGTGTTATATAAAGCAAGTCAAGCCAGTAAAGATATCCCAAGATAAGGTCTGCCCACGAGTATATAGACGCTTCTTCCCTGGAGAAACTAAAAGCTGCTGTATTCTGAGTAAGGGTCATTGGACTTAAAACATTGACTCTATTTCTTACCTCAGATGCTGCCAGATATGCTGAGTTTTTCCAGAAATGCCTGTTTTTGTTTAAAAGCATCACTCCATGTTTTCTCAGTAAGTTCACCAGTGAATAGCACTTAGTGATTATTCTGAGAGTGTAATTTTTCTACTCCTTTATGTGGCAGGAGAAATGTGGGGAAAATGCAGAGAATGAAAAAAAACCCTGAACTTCAACATTAAGAACAAATTTGCAATATTCCCCTTCAAGCCTGAATTGATGACTTCGCATCTTGACATTTAGTAGCAGCCACTTTCATTCCATGTGTTTGCATCTTATTAAAGCCCCAACTCATGTTATTGATATGTATAAAACAAAAAGAACTATGGATGCTGGAAATCTGAAACAATAACAGGAATTGCTGAAGAAGCTCAGCATGCCTGGAGAGAGAAGCTGAGTAGGCATCTCCAGTCCAGGGAACCTTCTTCAGAACCTTGTTGGCACCCAATCTCAAATATACCTGCCTGTACCTGGGAAACCAAACAGCACCAACTCCTGACAAGTAAATCAGAGTGGGGTACCTGGCAGCTACAGCTCAACAAATGCTTGTCCCAAGCTTGTTTCATCACAACATCCCTGTGTGCATCACTATCCACCACCTCCCGAACCCTTCGTCCACACAGGTCAGCATTGGCAAACCAACAGCCTCACTACAACACCGTGCCCGATCTCAGACCAACGCAGACACCTCTTCACCACCTCAACACTTTGCTTTGAAGCTCAGGGATATCTTTGATTTGCGTGCTCCTGCTGGGTTACTTTGCACACAGGGACACATGTGTCTACATATGATGCTTTTGCACCCACATGGACGCATGCAGCTTATGGCTCTAGGCTTTCTTTCTTAGTGCTCACTCACTTTGCGCTTACTAAGTGGCCAGCAGCCTCTGTCTAAATCACAATGCTTTTGTAGCCTTTATCATTGACTTACTGCCAGCCTCTGCGTGGCTCACATGGTTTTCTTGCTGTACAGAATTGTCATTGCTCTGTTCCAGGCTGCCAGCCTCTGTTGGGTGCATTTCTTTAGCACAAGGGGTGAAGGTGGGGAGCACTTACTCTTGTGAAGGTGGGGAGCACTTACTCTTGTGGATTGCTTCTGCCAGCAGAGCCGTGTGTTCAGTTTCACTTAGAACCCGACGTAATCTGCGCTGTAATATCAACCCAGGATAGCTTGTTCTGATGATATAGCCTCTTGCTGCAGTCAACAAGAGAAAGGGCGGCCTTCCTCCCCACTATTCCGTCCCCCAAAACCACCAGCCTCCCCTTGCCCTCCGCACCCCCCTCCACCACCACCACCATCACCACCACCAAACCTGCAAAGCTGGAAGTGAGCTTGCCTTTCCTCAAGGCCACGTCTCAGCAATAACTGTCTAATACCACAGTGTGAGAGCCATTCTTGTCTTACAGAACCTGAGAGACGTGCAGCTACTTTAGATATGGTAGAGGCAGTGCCAAAACCAGAAACTCCCTGTGTTGGTGAACATTTTGGCCTCTCTCACTGTATAATTACCTGCAAAAAGTGTCCAAGAACCCAATTGTTCCGAGCTAAATCCTTGGGCCACCACAAACCTCACTCGATAAAACACTTTAAGAGAAAATTGTGAAATTCTACCTTTAATGTTGACAGCACGTAGTTATCATGGTAATGTGCGCTTATTCTTTATTTGAGCCTGATAGTTCACAACAGAATAAGTATAATAAGACTGAACCCCCACAAAACATATCAAGGAGGTAGCCTAGACCATAACTTTTATCTTATTTAAATGCATCGCATTTCAGATGTGATTTGATCGGTCAAACTACTAGGCTTTAAGAAAAAACACACTTTACTCTTACATTACAGTTAAAATACAAACAAAATAAAGAATTGACATAACTTTACCTCTATCAAAATACTTAAAATAGTATATTGTTTAACTGTTCCTAATCAAATATTCCAATATAACACAACCTTGGCAAAGGCAAATTCAGCAAAACAGATTTGCTCATTTGCTATCTCTTCCAGCCCAAGAGAAGGAGCACTGACAGAATGAATCTAGCAGCACGGATAGAACTCAAGCTTTTGGAGCAGAGAGAGAGAGAGAGAGAGAGAGCGCTGTATTGACAGCTTCAAATCCAAAATCCCCAACTTCTACAGCTGAAAACAAATTTAAAACCCTGGGCCTATGTAGTCTGACTCACTCCCCTCACGCTTCATTTGTCTAAAAAAAACCCAAAGCTATTTACTCTGCTTTCCATGGAACAGACAATTCAGAACCACGTTTACAGCACCTCTCTTCAAGAGAAACAGTACAGTCAAATCCCTCTTAAAGACATATATCATCACATAACATTTGTCTCAGATATATTGTAATTAGATAAGTAACACGCAATTAACCCACTTCCTGTTCAACACGGTGCGGCACGGTGGCACAGTGGTTAGCACTGCTGCCTCACAGCGTCAGAGACCCGGGTTCAATTCCCGCCTCAGGCGACTGACTGTGTGGAGTTTGCACGTTCTCCCCGTGTCTGCGTGGGTTTCCTCCGGATGCTCCAGTTTCCTTCCACAGTCCAAAGATGTGCGGGTCAGGTGAATTGGCCATGCTAAATTGCCCGTAGTGTTAGGTAAGGGGTAAATGTAGGGGTATGGGTGGGTTGCACTTTGGCAGGTCGGTGTGGACTTGTTGGGCCGAAGGGCCTGTTTCCACACTGTAAGTAATCTAATCTAAAAAAAAACTAAGTATGACATCTGTCTAAGATGCTGAGCAACATAGGTTATGGTAAGGTGTGTGGCAGAATCAGAAGAGCTGTGGGGCTTTTTCTGGTTTGACATCAAGATCATCTCATCACATCTTGCATGCTTTTCACAAGTGGCGAGACGAGATTTTCCCTTGACCCAACTGACAGCCATTATTGCCTTGTTAACAGCCCAACTCTCATGGGTTGCAATCTTATCAAACTCAACTTCAACAGAATGCTGACAGCACTCATAAAATGCCAAGACACAATAATACTTGGAATCAGTGTATGTGAATTAAAAAACAGCTCTTCTCACTCCTGTGTAGGAAAACATGCGTTGCTCTTTAAAATCTACACCATGGAATAGAAGTTCAAGACACTGAAAAACCAAATACCAATGGTCAATATATATTGACCCAATAAGAGGAACAACTGTTTAGTTCTTAGAAGAATCTTTGCGGCACTTAAGAGAAAAAAAATACACCACTTAGCATTAATTGTGTTGGTTATTCAAGACAACAGGTCTTGTTGAAAAAGCAATTAACAAAGTATAAAATATCCTAGACTTTATATATAGAACAACAGAGTACAAACATGAAGATGTTTTGAAAACTAAAATACTGATTCATCCTCAGTTTGGTACATTGTATGCACACTGTAGGAAGGATTGAGGCCATTAAAGAAGATGCAGAAAAGATTCAGAGGAATAGTTCCAGGGAAGAGAAATAGATTGAAAAGAAAGGGAGAAGAAGCTGGGATGTTCTCCTCGGAGAAGGGTAGATCCAGGAGATTTGACAAAGGTATTTAAAATCATGAGGGACTTGTACAGAGTACATACAGAGAAACTGTTCCCATTCATGAATGGATCCAGAAGAGGTCGCTGATTTAAGAAGCAAGGACGATATGAGATAAACCTTTTTACACAGTGAGTTGTTCAGATCCAGAATGCATCGCCTGAGAGTTGAGGGAGATGAAATCATGCCTTTCAAAGGGGAATAGGGCAATTACCTGAAAGAGAAATCATTCATAGGTGTACGGGAAAGGACGCAAAATGGGACCAAGTGGGTTAATTGCAGAGATTTGGGCAAGGATACAACAAGCTGAATTCTCTCTTTCTGTGCTGTGATCATTCTATGGTTCTAAATCCTGCCACACCTCATTCCTCATTCACCGCAAATCATTTACCTTCTTCACTACCCACAGTTCATAAGAAGCAATTTCTTCAAGTACACCTCAAGAGCACTCGTTGTCTCAGGGCAAGCCAATGTTTCACCATGGACCTCAGGCAAATATAAGACCCAACGCAAAAAACATCTGGTATGGGTAAAAGATGTCCTTAGCTAATATAACTATCAAAAATGTTCACATGCTCAAGGTTTGTGCGAAGATTTGTAGCTCGGGTGCTCGTTGTTGTGGTTCTGTTCGCCGAGCTGGAAGTTTTTGTTGCAAACGTTTCGTCCCCTGGCTAGGCGACATCATCAATGCTTTGGAGCCTCCTGCGAAGCGCTTCTTTGATGTTTCTTCCGGTATTTATAGTGGTCTGTCCGTGCCGCTTCCAGTTGTCAGTTTCAGCTGTCCGCTGTAGTGGTTGGTATATTGGGTCCAGGTCGATGTGCTTGTTGATGGAGTTTGTGGATGAATGCCATGCTTCTAGGAATTCCCTGGCTGTTCTCTGTCTGGCTTGCCCTATGATAGTAGTGTTTTCCCAGTCGAATTCATGTTGCTTGTTGTCTGCGTGTGTGGCTACTAGGGATAGCTGGTCGTGTCGTTTCGTGGCTAGTTGATGTTCATGTATGCGGATTGTTAGCTGTCTTCCTGTTTGTCCTATATAGTGTTTTGTGCAGTCCTTGCATGGTATTTTGTAAACTACATTAGTTTTGCTCATGTTGGGTATCGGGTCCTTTGTTCTAGTGAGTTGTTGTCTGAGCGTGGCTGTTGGTTTGTGTGCCGTTATGAGTCCGTAATGTAGTTTACAAAATACCATGCAAGGACTGCACAAAACACTATATAGGACAAACAGGAAGACAGCTAACAATCCGCATACATGAACATCAACTAGCCACGAAACAACACGACCAGCTATCCCTAGTAGCCACGCACGCAGACAACAAGCAACATGAATTCGACTGGGAAAACACTACTATCATAGGGCAAGCCAGACAGAGAACAGCCAGGGAATTCCTAGAGGCATGGCATTCATCCACAAACTCCATCAACAAACACATCGACCTGGACCCAATATACCAACCACTACAGTGGACAGCTGAAACTGACAACCGGAAGCGGCAAGGACAGACCACTATAAATGCCGGAAGAAACATCAAAGAAGCGCTTCGCAGGAGGCTCCAAAGCACTGATGATGTCACCTAGCCAGGGGACGAAACGTTTGCAACAAAAACTTCCAGCTCGGCGAACAGAACCACAACAATGTTCACATGCTTCCTGCCATTTTTGGAACTTTAGTAGCTGGGCCACAGTGCATCTAAATTACAGTGATACATAGCGCTGATGACTTGAAAACTACCAATGTATCAGTATAACAGTGTCACTAACAGGCCCGTGGGGAATATTCCTTTTGTTAGTTGTGGGAATTGCATGGCTGCCTTATACAGTTTAACAGAGATGGATACTAATAATAACTGACAGCCAACACAAAGGGAGAAAAATTTAATGGATCATTTCATGTTGCAATGAAAGCTTCTGTCTCCTGCATTGCTAATTTTAATGAATCACACAGATGCTTAGTGAAATATCTAATAATTAAACCAGCCTCACGTTACAGCATTAGCATTGGCCAGAATTAATAAATCTCATGCCTATGAATGAATCACATAAACATGCAATAAGCAGCTAATCCCTCTGTTCATTGAAATGCACAATAAATTGCATCCTTATTTTGAGTTAAATAACAAAATTGATGCTTAATTTCTGAGCTAATTTTGCATCTGAATGGAATTAGAACAGCAGCAGTTCATCACAATGTTCCTGATGACCAGGGAGTCCAGAACCAGGGGTCACAGTTTAAGGATACGGGTTAGGCTATTTACAACTGAGATGAGAAGAAGTTTCTTCACCCAGGAAATAGAGCCTGATTTGATCTGATTGGATTTATTATTGTCACGTGACCTGAGATACAGTGAAAAGTATTGTTTTGTGTGCTAACCAGTCAAGACATACCTTACATCAGTACATCAGGATAATAAAACAAGACACAGAATATAGTGTTGCAGCTGCAGAGAAGGTGCAGAGAAAGATCAACTCCAATATATGAGAAGTCTGTTCATAAGTCTGATAACAGCGGGGAAGAAGCTGTTCCTAAATCTGTTGGAACATGTTTTCAAACTTTTGTGACTTTTGCCCGATGGGAGAGGGTGGAAGAGAGTATACCCGGGGTGGTAGGGGTCTTTGTTGATGTTGACTGCTTTCCTGAGGCAGCAGGAGGTGTAGATGGAGTGAGTGGATGGGAGGCTGGTTTTCATGATGGACTGGGCTGTGTTCGCAACCCTCTGTAATTTCTTGATATTTTGGGCAGAGCGGTTGCCATACCAAGCTGTGATGCATCTGGATAGGATGCTTTCTATGGTGCATCTATAAAAATTGGTAAGAGTCATTGTGGACATGCCAAATTTCCTTAATCTTCTGAAGAAGTAGCGACGTTGATGTGTTTTCTTGACTGGAGCATAAGTGGGGATGTACCAGGACAGATTGATGGTGATATTTACTCCCAGGAACTTGATGCTATCAACTACCTTCCCCTCAGCACCATTGATACAGACAGGGGCATGTCCTCCACTCCACTTCCTGAAGTCAATGACCAGCTCCTTCATTTTGACAATGAGTGGGTGATTGTTATCTTTACACCATGCCACTAAGCTGTCTATGTCCTGTACTCTGTCTCATCATTGTTTGAGATCCAACCCGCTATGGTGGTATCATCAGCAAATTTGCACGTGGAGTTCGAGCTAAATTTGGCCACACAGTCATGAGCGTATACGGAACTCTCTGCCACAGAAAGTGGGTGTAGCCAAAACATTGAATGTTTTCAAGAAGGTGATAGACATATTTCTTAGGGCTAAAGGGATTGAAGGGTATGGGGAGAACATGGGAATAGGGTAGTTATTTTATTATTCATGTCATGGGATGCTCCAGCATTTATTGACCACCCCAGTTGCCTTCAAGTAGGTAGTGATGAATTGCCCTCTTGCACCTCTGTAGTCCATGTGCTTCAATGACACTGAAGTAACAATATATTTCTAAGTGTTTCCAGGTGAGTTACTTGGAGGGGAACTTTCAAGTGGTGGTGTTCCTATATATTTGATGACTTTGTTCTTTTAGATTGAAGTGGTTGTGGGTTTGGAAGGTGCTGTCTTGGGATCTTTCTTTCAGTGCAGCCTATCGATGGTACACACTGCTGCTACTGAGTGTCAGTGCTGGAGGGAACAGGTACCTATAAATGAAATGCCAATGCAGTGGGCTGTTTTGTCCTGGATGATGTCAAGCTTCTTGAGTGTTGTTGGAGTTGCACCATCTAGTTGACTGGATTTGGGAGTTAGGAGGTGAGTTACTCATTGCAGTATTCCTAGCCTCTGACCTGCTCTTGTAGCCACTATGTTTATGTGGCAAGTCAAATTGAGCTTCTGATCAATGGTAACCCAAGGATATTGAAAGAGGGGGATTCAGTAATTATAACAACATTGAATGACAAAGGGAAGTGGTTAGATTGTGCTTTTTTAGGTAATGGTCATACCCTGGTATTTGTGTGGCATGAATATTACTTGCCACCTTTCAGCCTGAGCCTCAACATTGTCCAGGTATTTCTGCATTTGGACATTGACTGCTTCAGTACCTGAGGAGTCATGAATGATGCTGAACATTGTGCAATCATCAACAAAATCCCCACTTCTGACCTTATGATGGAGGGATGCTTACTGATGAAGCAGCTGAAGATGGTTGGGCCTAGGAAACTATCCTGAGGAACTCCTGGAGCTTGGGATGACTGACCTCCAACAACCACAACTATCTTCATCTGTCACAGGTACAATTCCAAATAGCAGTGAGATTTCACCAGATTCCCATTGATAGGGCTCCTTGACCCACTTTGGTCAAATGTGGCCTTGAAGACAAGGGCATTCACCCTCACCTCCCTGTGGAGTTCAGTCCCTTTGTCCATATTTGAATCAAGGTTGTAATGAGGTCAGCAGCTGAGAGGACATGGTGGAACCCAAACTGGGTTTCACTGAGCAGATTATTGCTGAGCCGGTGCGCTGTTGATAACTTCCATCTCATTACTAAGTTGAGCAATTAGCCATGATCATTGAAACATAGAAAGTAGGTGCAGGAGTAGGCCATTCAGCCCTTCGAGCCTGCACCACCATTCAATACGATCATAGCTGATCATGCAATCTCAGTATCCCATTCTCACTTTCTTTGCATACCCATTGATCCCTTTAGCCACAAAGGTCATGTTCAGCTCCCTCTTGAACAAACTGATCCCAATAGCTCCTGAGGGAGAGACTTCCACAAGTTCAACTCTCTGAGTGTAAAAATTCTCCTTCATCTCAGTCCTGCATCGCTTACCCCTTATTTTTAGATTGTGATCCCTAGTTTGGGACTGCCGCAACATCAGGAACACTCTCCTCACATCTAGTCTGTCCAGTCCTATCAGAATTTTATATTTTTGTATGACAGCTCCCCTCGTTCTTCAAACTTCCAGTAAGTACAAGCCTGGTCAGCCCAGCCTATCTTCATATGTCAGTGCTGCCATCCTAGGAATCAGTCTGGTGAACATTCACTGGACTCCCTCAATAGTAAGAATGTCTTTCCTCAGACTAGGAGACCAAAACCACACATAATACTGAAGGTGTCCCCGTACTGAATGCTGTAGCAGGTTCATATTACTGACAGGTCTTGCCTTGCTTCTATTTTCTATGTTGCTATCAGGACAAATTGGTGCAAAACGTTCACTTGCAAGGCTCCCTCCTGGTTACTCCTATTGTAACAATTCAAATATTTTCTATCACATTAGGTTTGAAAAGCCTTGAAAGAACTTCCATTTGTATTGTGCCTTTCATAACCTCAAGAGATGCTTGTGTTTCTCACAGCCAGTAAGTATTTTGAGACAGGTAGAAAACCTCAAGTTGTTTTTTCTCAAAAATGTAGATTAATATCTATGTCTGACTTAAAATATTAATACTTCAAGCAAGTTAAGAAACCCAGTTAAACAGAAGCCTCTAAGCAGTGGCTGAAAGTGTTTGATTGCCTCAATAAGTGCTAATTACTGTAGCAACTTGGATGTAAGTCACCAGCCCTCAAAAAAACACACGGCTTTTCTCCTCTGCAGACTATGAGAGAGGTGTTGAGAACTGAATATGATGTGGAATGAGTGTTAAATGGATACATGAAGGAATCCTGTTCAGAGGGGAAAAGCTATACTTTTTTTTATACTGCTTTTCAAACTCCAGCAGCTGGTGAGTGTCCCATTGGATTTGAGTAAAAAGTGAGGTCTGCAGATGCTGGAGATCAGAGCTGAAAATGTGTTGCTGGTTGAAGCGCAGCAGGTCAGGCAGCATCCAAGGAACAGGAAATTCGACATTTCGGGCATAAGCCCTTCATCAGGATTTGTTATTACTTTAGCTGTGCAAATTAATTATTAATTGCTGAATTAATTGAATAGAGTCAATTGGACATTGCAGAAGTGGTCATGTGTTGTCTGTGCAATGCCTTACAGCTCCAGATAACTATAGCTGCAGTAAGTGCCGGTGGCTTCAGCAACGTTCGGTCAGAGTTGCTGAATTGAAGTCTAGATTTCAGACCCTGTGAAGCTTCAGGAACAAGGAGAGTTACTTGAACGTTTGTGGTTGGGTTTTCTGACAAGTGGTAATGACACTGAGATGGCAGAAGCTTAGTATTTCTGGTTGGAGATTCTAATGATACGCCTCCAGAAATATGGCGTGTACCTGAAATCTAACAGAGCTCTCATGGATAGTCATGTGAAGTCAAAGCATGTTTTTTTTCTTTGCTGCGTGCTACGTTCTGAGGTTAAAATGCCCAGCAGCACTGTAAGCCACTTTGACAACTGCTTTGAAAGGGCAAGTGTGGGGTATGGGTGCCAGGTGGGTTGGATGCCAGGTGGGTAGGGTACCAGGTAAGTGCTAGATTATTAAAGGAGGGCTGGATAGGGTCAGTACAAGACTGCAGCAGTGGTGACTGTAGTGAGGGTATTAGAACACAGAACATAGAACAGTACAGCACAGAACAGGCCCTTCAGCCTACGATGTTGTGCCAACCATTGATCCTCATGTAAGGTAAACCTAATGTATGAATCCTCAAATTTCTGTGACCATATGCATGTCCAGCAGTCTCTTAAATATCCCCAATGACCTCACTTCCACAACTGCTCTGGCAATGCACTCCATGCTTTTACAACTCTCTGCATAAAGAACCTGCCACTGACATCCCCTCTATACTTTCCGCCAAACAGCTTAAAACTATGACCCCTCATGTTAACAATTTCTGCCCTGGGAAAAACTCTCTGGCTATCAACTCTATCTATGCCTCTCATTATCTTGTACACCTCAATTAGGTCCCCTCTCTTCCTTCTTTTTTCCAATGAAAAAGGTCCAAGCTCAGTAAACCTCTCTTCGTAAGATAAGCCCTCCAGTCCAGACAGCATCCTGGTAAACCTCCTCTGGACCCTCTTCAAAGCATCCACATCTTTCCTATAATAGGGCAACCAGAACTGGACACAGCATTCCAAGTGAGGTCTAACCAATGTTTTATAGAGCTGCAACAAGATCTCATGGCTCTTAAGCTCAATCCCGCGGTTAATGAAAGCCAAAACACCATATGCTTTCTTAACAACCCTGTCCACTTGGGTGGCAATTTTAAGGGATCTATGTACCTGCACACCGAGATCCCTCTGTTCCTCCACACTGCCAAGAATCCTGTCTTTAATCCTGTACTCAGCTTTCAGGTTTGTCCTTCCAAAATGTATCACTTCGCATTTTTCCAGGTTGAACTCCATCTGCCACCTCTCAGCCCATCTCTGCATCTTTCAATGTCATGCTGCAGCCTACAACAGCCCTCTATACTGTCAAAGACGCCCCCAACCTTTGTGTTGTCTGCAAACTTGCTAACCCATCCTTCAATCCCCTCATCCAAGTCATTGATAAAAATTACAAAGAGTAGAGACCCAAGAGCTGAGCCCTGTGGAACACCATTCACCAATGACTTCCAGGCAGAATACTTTCCTTCCACTACCACTCCTTGTCTTCTGTCAACCAGCCAATTCTGAATCCAGACAGTTAAATTTCCCTGTATCCCATTCCTCCTGACCTTCTGAATGAGCCTACCATAGGGAACCTTATCAAATGCCTTGCTGAAGTCCAAATACACCACATCCACCACTCGACCCTCATCAACTTGTCTAGTCACATCCTCAAAGAACTCAATAAAGTTTGTGAGGCATGACCTGCCCCTCACAAAGCTGTGCTGACTGCATTTAATCAAGCCATTCTCTTCCAGATGGTCATAAATCCTATCCCTCAGAATCCTTTCTAACACCCTGCAGACGACAGACGTGAGACTTACTGGCTGGGGATTACCCTATTTCCTTTCTTGAAGAGAGGAATTACATTTGCCTCCCTCCAATCCTCAGGTACGACTCCGGTGGAGAGCAAGGATGCAAAGATCTTCGCAAGCGGCGAAGCAATCACATTTCTCACTTCCCAAAGCAGCTGAGGACAAATCTGGTCTGGCCCTGGTGATTTGTCAATCTTAATGTTTCTCAATTTTTTCAGCACATCAGCTTCCTCAATCTCTATCCGTTCCAGCATGCACACCCGCTCTTCAAAGGTTTCATTCACTACAAGGTCCTTTTCTTTAGTAAAGACAGAAGTAAAAAACTCATTTAGGGCTTCCTCTACCTCCTCAGAGTCTATACACAAGTTCCCTATGCTGTCTCTGATCAGCCCTACTCTTTCTTTGATCATTCTCTTATTCCTCACATACGTGTAAAATGCCTTTGGATTCTCCCTAATCTTTCCTGCCAAGCCTTTTTCGTGCCCCCTCCTGGCTCTTCTCAGACCATTTTTGAGAACATTCCTCGCCTGGCTGTAATCTTCTAGAGCTGAGCTTGACCCTTGCCTCCTCCACCTTATGTAAGCTGTCTTCTTTCTTTTGATGAGAAGCTCCTCCACTCTCGTCATCCAAGGTTCCTTTATTTTACCCTTTCTTGCCTGTCTCAGAGGAACACATTTGTGCATCACTCGCAACAACTGTTCCTTAAACAGTCTCCAAATGTCTATAGTACCCTTTCCATGGAAGAATTGCTCACAGTCCATGCTTCCCAACTCATGTCTAATGGTATCATAGTTTCCTTTTCCCTAATTAAATATCCTCCCATTGTGCCTGCTTCTCTCCTTCTCCATAGCTATGTAGAATGTGAGGCAGTTGTGGTTACTATCACCAAAATGCTCTCCCACCGCAAGATCTGACACCTGCTCCGGCTCATTGCCAAGCACCAGATCCAAAATGGCCTCTCCTCTCGTCGGCCTGTCAATGTACTGAGTTAGGAAACCCTCCTGAACACATCTTACAAAAACAGCTCCTTCCTATTCATCTGCTCGAAGGAGGTTCCAATCAATATTAGAAAAGTTAAAATCACTTTCTGGTGACTGGTGCTTGGAGAATGCCGCAGCTGGCGAGACCTGGGGGGCAGAGTTGTCCAGGTCAGTAGGAGGTGGCTGGAACAGGGAGACATACCTAGTAATAATGGGATTGACTTGCAGGAAGGCAGGTCAGGTCCAGTTGGTGTGGGGAGGGGGTGAAGAGGAATGTTGGGTCCTGAAGGAGATTGGAATTGTATTGCATTGGTAATGGGGTTGGCACGCAGATGCGTATGGATGTCAGGGTCCAGGGATTTAAGTGGTTGAGTGAGATGTGGTTGGGGGCAGATGGTACATTGGGGAGGCCAGCTTAATTGTTACCCAGGAGTTAGGTTTTGGCGATTATCAGAAGCAAAACCCTCTGAATTCTCTGACTGTATCAGAGCGTACTAGATTCTAGGGAATTATCCATTGGAAACTTCAATTTCCCAGGCAGTTCCAATGGAGTCTGCTGTGTAACTGCAGTCCACAATGCTCCATTGACTTTCTGACTATTGAAATATCTAGGCCTTTGTTTTCAGAAGGCATTCAGATCCTTTAAGTTGGGCAGTGCTTCATTAATTAGTCAATGGTCGGGGACTGGGTCAGGTAAGTCTGGGGTTCCAATAGGTCACAATGGAAGACCCTCAACCATTGATTTTGACCAATGGGTAAAAGGAGTTTGCTACCTGTGTGGATAAGGAAAACTAAAGGAACAGGGGGACCTAAATGTAACTGTGTACAAATCATTGAAGGATTGGTTGAAAGAATGGCTAATAAAGCTTACAGCATTGTCAGCCTTTTAATGGGAATAAAAGCAAGGACTTTATGTTAGAATGTGTACATCACCTGGCAGGTCCCAACTAGAACACTGCACTCAGTTCTAGGTGCCAGAGGAAAATGGCTGGAGAGAGTGCATAACATAAGGGATAAGCAGTAGATGCTGGCCTGCCATCAGAACCCACATTCACTGAATGAATAAAAACATCATGAGAATGATGGCAGGGCTGAGAAATTGTCCATTAGATAACTTGGAGAAGTTGGAATGTTTTTCCTTGGTGGAAATTGAAAATTGACATGATTTTGAAAAGCTCTGTTGTCATATGAGGGTCTGGGCAGAGTAGATGGTCAAAAACTACTTCCCTTGGTGCAAGGTCCAGGTTCAAGATAATGACAAAAGAAGCAATGGCATGGCGTCATGAGGGAAACTATTTTCTCACTGAGTGGTTACAGACTGAAAAGCACTGCCTGAGAAACAGAGGCAGATTCGCTTAAGGTCTTCATGAGGAAATTGGATTTTTATCTGCAAAAGCAGAACATGGAAGAATGAAAGTTGGGAAGAGGTACCATGTAAATTGTTTTCATGGAAATCCAGAACAGACTTTTGTTTTGTATTCTAACAACTCTCTGAATAATGCTCCATGATGGCTTACTGAGGAAGTGAAAGATGGTATTGGACTAAAAGAAAATGTTTAGAAGCTTGCAAAGAATAGTAGCCAGTCTTAGAATCAGGAACATTTTAGAAACTGGCAATGGACCACAGAAAGTTGACGTAAAAAGGTCAAAAGAAGAATGAAAGCCAACGAGGCAGGGAATGCAAGGAGTGTCAGAATTTTTACAAGCACATGTAAAGGAAAGGAGCACTTAAACCAAGATAAGAGGACTTATTATGGGAAATGAAGAAATAGACCTTGAACAAATGTTTTATCTATCTTCATTATAAAAGACACAACTTGAGTACAGAGGAACCTCGATTATCCAAACAACACAGGCAGCGAGTATTTTGTTTGGATAATCAAATATTCAGATAATCAAGGTTCCTCTGTACCAGGAAAATAAGGTGGTTGAGTTGCTAAAATGTGAGTAAATTAACATTTCCCAGATTCTAGAACTATGCCAGAAGATTGGAAATTAGCAACACCATTAGTCAAGAAAGGAGGCAAATCCGAAATAGATTTCAGACCAATGCTAAACTGGTCATGCAAGTCGAGATTTGGGGTTAACCTGACTGTACAGCTGAACCAAGACAGATACATTGCAATTGGTTGGCACACAGAGCTTTAGTATTCGACATGGATTGTAAATAAAACAGAGTTGGCAAAGTGCTCAGGGTTTTAAAGAGTTCTCATGGGCATTCTGCAAGTTCACCTGACCTTGCTTTGAATGTTTGGGGAAGAAATGATCTTTTTCACTTCACTGTCAAAGCATTTCAGGATAAGCATTTAGCAGATCAGTAAAGAATTGAGATGGAATTTCCCTGCCAGAGCAGTAGAAAATGTGGAACTTGCTGTGCCCTGGAGTGGGAATGGGAGCAACTCATTCAGCACCTGACTTGTAATCATCTCCATTTGTGCCCAATCATTTGGCAACCTTACCAGGCAAAATGTTTATCAATTTCAGACTTTAAAGCTGCAACTGACCCATTATCCACCAACTGTTCCGTGGAAGCAAGTACCAGATTTCTGCTCTTCTTCTGTCTGAAGAAACATCCTGATTTCACTTTTCCTTCAATTTTAGAATAACGTTTCCACATTAAAAGGTGGCTGTTGCAGTTGTGAGGGAGCCAGGAATTGAGGGAAACAGTGACATTAGAAAATATTGTACAATGTGTCAGGTTGTAAAAGGAGGGGGTGTTCTTTATTTTTGACCATCTAAACTTGAAAAAACCCTCCAGTCCAGCAGTGCACAGTAGCAGGATTGTTAGTTTGCAGAATTGATATCCTTTTCAGAGCAAGTAAAATAAAATAACATGGGGAAATAGCAGAATTACGCTTACTTAAAGGAAGGAAAATAAATAAACTTAGCAGGAAGACATAAAAGCAGAAATAATATTGCCAGAAAGATTTAATTTCACAGATGGGCCAAATAGAATACAAAGTTAGACAATTTGGAAAAACAAAACAATTCTTATATACTGAATTACTTCCAAACTAGACACTAAAGCAGAAATTAACAAGCAAATACACTAAATTTGTAACTGGGAGTAAATCTGATACGCTTATAGCTCATCAAGGCACATAAGTAAAACAATAAAAGCTTTTGTTAATCACTTTAACCTTGGAACAAAACTTATTGGATGAGCAATATTTAATGAAAATATTCACTTCCAGAGAATCCCATAGATAGTTACAATAATGATCTTTACAGATTAGTGGGAAATTGTGACAATGGAACTTTGAAGTCATTATCCATCAGAGACAGTTCTAATGAATAGTCACCAGAGACAAAATGTTAACATGCTTTCTCCCAATCGATTCTGTCAGACCTGCTGAGTTTCTTTAGCAATTTCTGTTTTTTTTATTTGAGCTGCAAAATTGTTGTTGGAATTCTAGGTTTGTCTTTCTCAGATTTATTACAGACCATAGCAATAAGTTTAGCTCAGTTGGTTTTGAAAAGTGTGGTGCTGGAAACGTGTAGTGGATCAGCAACATCCAAGGAGCAAGAGAATCAACAGTTTGAGCATATATGATGCCAACAGCGTGGGTTCAATTCCCATCACTGGTTTGAGATTACCATGAAGGACTCTCCTTCTCTACCTCTTCCCTCACCTGAGGTCTGGTGGCCCTCAGGTTAAATCACCATTAGTTGCTTCTCTCTGATGAGAGAAGCCCCAATGGTCTGGTTTGGTGACACAACAACAGGAGTCCATAGCAGACTTTAGAGATAACCATTCAGATGTGAGTGAAACTAAAGCCTGAAAGTAACACAGAGCAAACATTAGAGGAGAGAATCAACCTTATAATAACAAAAGCAAAATACTTCAGATGTTGCAATGCTGAAGCAAGAACAGAAACTGCTGGAGAAACTGAGTAGGTCTGGCAACATCTCGGAAGAGAGCAATAGAATTAACATTGAGATTGATCTGACTAATCAGAGCTAGAGAAGAACTTATTCGTCATGCCTAGACCTTCTGGCCCATGTGTCCAACCAACCCTAAGGCCCAAAGGCTCCACTGTAGGGCAGGATCCCTCAACCCTCAGCATTCGAGCCTTGGACTCATTGAGACACAGCAGGAGGCAAAGAAATAAGATAACTGTCAGAGATTATGGCACTTTTTCACAAGTATATTCTCATTTTGTAAATAAGTTTAATTTTCTTCATCAGCTGAGTGACTAAATGCCATTTTAGCTGCAAAAACAAGAATGAAAGAACTGAGTCAAGATATCTTTAGTGCTACATGTTTATCATCCAATGGCAAATCGTTAACAGCTCCTGCACCATGTGCAACATATGGGATCTTGGAAGGTGTTTAGAACTTTAGCAATGGTGGCTCAGTGGTTAGCACTGCTGTCTCACAGCACCAGGGACCTGGGTTCAATTCCAGCCTTGGGCGACTGTCTGTGTAGAATTTACACATTCTCCTCTTGTCTGCGTGGATTTCCTCCGGGTGCTCCTATTTCCTCCCACAGTCCAAAGATGTGCAGGCCAGGTGAATTGGCCATACTAAATTGTCAATAGTGTTCAGGGATGTGTAGGTCAGGTGCATTAGTTAGGGGTAAATGTAAAGTAGCAGAAGAATGGGTCTGGGTGGATTAATCTTTGGAGGGTTGGTGTGGACTTGTTGGGCCAAATGGCCTGTTTCCACACTGTAGGGATTCTACATTTATGCAAATGTGGAGATGAAGTAGTGGGGTTGGATGGGAATAAGAGGAACACAGGGACTTAGGTATAGGTGTGTTTTAAGAAGGCAGTGTACCACAACCTTCTCAAGGGCAATTAGGGATGGGCAATAAATGATGTCCACTGCCACTGAAAAATGAATAACACAACATCTCAGATCATTGTAATTCTATATGTTTAATGGACACACAATGCGTCATATTATCAAACTCCTGAAACTCCCTTCCTAACAGCTCTGTGCCTGTCCCGAAACCACATGGAATGTTGTATTTTAAGTAAGTAATGCACACTACCTCCTCATGGGCAATTAGGAATTGGGCAATGAATGCTGGCCTAGCCAGCGACGTCCACTGTCCCTTGATAGACAAAAAAACAGAACATCTCAGATCATTGTAACCCTACTTGTTGAATTCACACCTAGCAACTGGAGGTCTTTTAAAATCATTCAACTTACCCACGTCAGGCCCAGGTTTTGATTTTCACATACTTTCCTGTGTAGGCAGTAAGACCTCTCACAAAGACAAAGCACATCAGGTCCAGACTGCATCTTTTACTTTAAAGTCACATTGAGTTTCCCCACTAATCTGACCTAGCCTAGAAAACAATTAGACAAGTTTGTGTGTGTGTGTGTGTGTGTGTGTGTGTGTGTGGGGGGGTTTGGGGGGGGGGGGCAGAGTTGGGGGTGCAGTGTGCTTAAGTGAGAAAAGTACAAATTTTCATTCACCTCTTTTATGGTACTCATACCCCCCTCCACACACCAAACATGAGACCCCCTACAGAACTGCCCCTTAATCCAAGCCAAGGTGGCCTCCGAATGGTCAGCAAGTGGCCTCCATATTGGGAGAATATTTCCTACTTTTTGATGGTGGCTGCTGCTATTCAAAGGCCCAGAGCTCATTTCTAGAGAAGCAAATTTGTTTCCACTCAACGTTGCCATCTCTTGAAAGATGTGAATTAGGGCTATTCTTGTAAAGGATCTGATTAAGGTGAATTTGTTTAAGTAAAAATTGTGTTAAAAGCCTGGAGATAGGGATTTCTATTAATCCAATGGCTAAGTGCAGTTTGACACAACAACTATTCTCGGTGCTTGGGATTGTAGCTCTTGCACAACTGAGAACAGTGTTTGGGAGAGTTGAGCAATCAATCCCAGCTCCTACCTGTCACAAGCCTGTGCCAACGGTGACAGTCCCATTGAAAGTGGCCAGAGGCTGACATTATCCAATGGTCACTCCCATTGATATTTTTGGTGACATGAAGCCATGTTGACTTCAAGTCAAGAAGAATCTTGCATCCCATTAGGAAAATCAACACGGAGGCACCAAAAAGCTGGCAGACAGCTTGTGAATTTCCAATAATGTATTTTTTTAAGTGACTTTTATAGACCAGGAGGAGAAGCTTCGTATTTCCCAGCTGCTGCAAGGAATGCCCACCTCCAGTCTTAGGCTCTGATCACCCTCAAAGCTCCCCTACAACCTGCAAACCATGGGTAATCATGCCCACAGGGCCTGGGCTGTGGTCTCCTGTCACATCAACTCCTGATCCCACACCCCCTCAGGCAGTGATCGAGACGCTGCTGTTAAAATCATCAAGGCATCCAGCTCCCTGAACAAACCTGGTCTGCACCTTCTTTCGGGCTTAGGCATTGTGTTCCCATCCTCATTTAAAAATTGGGGTTTTGGTTCAAGATTAGTCACGATCCAGCAGCTCCTAATAAAATAAAAATGTGTGGCCATCAGTTTAGATCAGGATGAAATGTAACTCCGTTACTGATAGTTAGGAACATCCATCTGGTCTTTACATGTACAAGCATAAAAAACACACATCAGTGACTTCAAAATAAATAGAGAAAGAATTGTCCAAAAATGCATGTGAGAAATGACCTTACTTAAAAGGAGACTGAATTATGTCACAAAAGAAGTGAAGGCACCAGAATTTACATAATGGATCAAGATTTTCCATAACAGTAAAGTGCTTTTTTTAAAGATGGTTATTGATGTAATGTGGGAAATGAAATAACCAAGCATTCTCCCCAAAAGGACGATGAAATAAATGCACCAGATATTCTATGTTAAGTTTTGGCATCAATATTGACCAGAATAAGGGAATGCTGCTCGTGAATAGTGTCAGAGGATGGTTTATGTACTTCTGAGAACGCAACCAGAACATTAATTTAATGTTTTGTCTGATTAAACCAAAGCCCTGTCCCTATAACGACAGTTACAACATCTAGCAAGTCTTGTCAACAGCAAACCAGTAAAGCAATTTCCAACTGCATATTTTTGTGTATAATGTTGCATCTTCAAAAAGCGTCAGTCACTAGTGAGTACTGTCTTATCCTTTGAAGTCAGACATTTAAGTACAGCCAAGCTCATTCCCCAATCTGCTTGTGAAGATCATATCACAGTTTCAACAAACATGTTAAAATATCTGAACGCTCTGCACTTTTTGTGTACTCAGGATGATATTATCCAGGTCTGACTTTTACACTCTGCAAAACAATGCAGCCTGCTTACTCAGATTAATACATTTGATAAACATCACTCACAGAAAATTCATAGCAATTTGTTTTTAAATTCCACACACAAAGACAAAACACAATGATTATTCATTGAAGTACAGTTCAGAGAGTTATTAAAACTCAAGTCAGTTGATGGCATGATATTGCATACAATGCATGGAGCATTTTACAAAAATTAAAAAGAGCCAAATTAAACAACAATGACAGACAATTTTGGCAAAGATCTGTGTTTGTGTCTGTAACAATTCCATACAGTTGTGGACTAGATTCTTCTCTTGAATTTAAATCATGTGTCATGTACCCAATTCTAAAAATAGGAAACACAAATACACACAGGAGCTCTACATGTGGGAAAGAGAAAGTTTGTCAGTGCAGATTACAATCCCTTCATCATTACATAAAGGTAGTTCAGGCTATGTCTCACGGATTGTACCTTGCAGACATGTTTGATTTATATATGGATAATACAATTGATTTGCAGATTATTATCTGTCCACGTCTGAAAGATGGAAGCAGATATATTGAGGACATTAGCAATCTTGCCATATAAATGACAATATGTCTCCCTGATGCAGAGTGACAACATATGTCCTTGCAAAATGTAGTCAGAAGATTGGAGCTGGCCTTTTTATAATTCCTTACATCACACAGAATAACTTAATTGGTGTCCAATCCACATTCATTCACTGAACAACGACGCTCAATAGCAGCAGTGTGCACCATCTACAAGATGCATTGCAGTAACTCTTCCAACAATACCTTCCAAACCCATAACCTCTGCCATTTAAGAGCACAAGGATAGCAGATGCATGGAAACACCGCCAGGTGCAAGTTTCCCTTCAGGTCACACACCATCCTGACTCAGAACTCTATTGCTTTGGCTTAGTAAAAAACCTTGAAATCTTTTCCTAACAGCACTGCGTGTCTCCATGTTGAGAATGAACTTAGCAGTAGTTTTTTAATATCTGGAGATAAAACGCCTCTATTTCTCCTGACCAGCTTTGCAATACATGATTAATATAGTTTATAATGTTTTGATGGATTAATGAATTTAGTAAGGTGATAATTGAATCAGGAGACAGTCCTGCAAGAGGGAGTTGGAGTTATTTCACACAGAAGTCACAAGTCAAGACAAATTGCAAAGGCAAGGATAGAAAGGTTGAACTCTCGGGATGATCATGACCAACACTCAAACAAGGAACCGTGAGTCAGGGAATTGATGACAGAACCAACTACAGTAGTTGCAGACGCCAATACTTGGCTAGACCTAAGTTATGTTATATGCAAATTGTGAGGCTTGCATATTCTTTGTGATTGGTCTGTAATGCAACTTTGGGGTGGCACGGTGGCACAGTGATTAGCACTGCCTCACAGCGCCAGAGTCCCGGGTTCAATTCCCGCCTCAGGCAACTGTCTGTGTGGAGTTTGCACATTCTCCCCGTGTCTGCGTGGGTTTCCTGTGGGTGCTCCGGTTTCCTCTCACAGCCCAAAAATGTGCAGGTTAGGTGAATTGGCCATGCCCGTAGTGTTAGGTGAAGGGGTAAATGTAGGGGAATGGGTCTGGGTGGGTTGCTCTTCGGAGGGTCAGTGTGGACTTGTTGGGCCGAAGGGCCTGTTTCCACACTAATCTAATATAATCTTATTAATAAAAGATATTGTACTCACTGTTGATGTCTGCAACATTTACAGCTATTATCTGTTGGCTCTTGACACCATTGACTAGGAGTTGAACAACACATGTGATCCCCTAAGGATGTCTATGGCTTAATAAAGCATCTCCCACCACCTTCTCCAGGCCAATTAGGGAAAATGACAATGAATCCTAGCTTAGCACACAGTTTCTGAAGAATTAATTCTTAAAAAGTTCAGATTTTCAAACCAATGGATGAAATAAAGTCATTGTTGCTTTGTAAGTGCATAGACAAATAAATAGATAATCTCTTCTACTGCAATCATCTGGAGCACATCTTTGTTACCATCTGACCCACATCAAAGTAAATTGATATGGATCAGATGGTAACAAGATTGGATATGGTTACAGAGAGTAGTGAACTCAGCCCAGACAATCACAAAGGCCAACCTCCCATCTATAGAATCCATCTACCAGGCCCACTGTCAAGGAAAGGCCGCCAGCATTCTCAAAGATCCATCCCACTCTGGCAATGTTTTTCTACAACCTCTACCATCGGGGAGAAGGTACAGAAGCCTGAACACACGCATCAGCCAGTTTCGAAGCAGTCTCTACCCTACTGCTGTTAGAATTCTGAATGGACTCATTAACTCTTAACATCCACCTGTACATGTGTTTTGGCTTTTGCCACTGTCTACTTATTATTACCTTTCTATGCTAGTTAACTATGCGATCTGCCTGTATTGCTCGCAAGACAAAGCTTTTCACTGTGTCTCGGTACACGTGACAATAAATTCAATTCAATTCAATTCAATTCAACTCCCACTAATGGACTCCTCTTCTGGAGTTTCAAAGTGACTAGCCAGAGATTTTCAAACTGGTAATTGAACAAAACTGCTTTTTTATGTCCCATGAAAACAACATCCACAGGATTTCCTAGATTTTGAATATCTCATCAAACTGTTAGTCATGTGCAAACTGAACCAATCAACTAACACTAACTATTCCTCTCTCCAGCCTATAGCTAGGCATGAAACATTGCATTAAAATAAGTGTTTTATTCATTTCTTGAGACAAAATTTCTGTCCATTGCATTTGTCTTCCACTTATATGTGCATCTCTTTTGCTAATCTTCATTGACACCCCAGTTTCCTGCCAGTCTCATTATTATCTGCTGAGTCTGTAAGAAGAGTAAAATTCGGAAGACAGCTCCAACTTAGTTTTATGAAAATTAAAATTTCATTTCAAGCCGTCTAACAATTATTCAGCTGCAGTTTATTGTGAAAACCCACCATCACCGAACTTATTCATTCTTGATAGTATGTATCCTGATGTTATTAAGGTGTGTTATAAATCACAGAAAACACAGATCAGGTTTCAGTGAGGAATGTTTTCAAATCACTGAAAGGAATCACAAGCGATCGGCGAATATAATTGTCTCCTTTAGCACGGAAAGCTCTGGGTTTAATTGGACTTTCCTTTTGAACAAGGATAATTGCACAAAACTTACACATGAGTCTCTTTAGAGCTGAGGCAGGGAGAAAAGATGGAGAAAAGCATTCAGATACAAAAATCAGTTATGCTCTAACTTTCCCACCATCTCAGGAACAGGTAAGTACATTTGTAAACAAATTCATCCAAGTGTGTCCTACTAATCTGATTGTGTGAAAATGAAAACACATCTATCATTAAGCTCGAATCTACATAGTTCTGGGATTCTCTGGATATCCTCCCTATTTTCCTATGTAGCATGGACAAAAGATTGGTGGAGTCTCTGGGAAAATTGGTACATGTGACCATTTTTAGCACTTTTAAAATAATTTTCCAAAATTATGATTTTATTGAGCACCTGTCAGATAAGCCCCCAGCCACATCTCAACAGTAAGTGGTACAAGCAACAGAAATGCAGAGACTCCATGCCAAAGGGGGGGAGTTCACAAAATTGCACTCCTACTATTAAAACATGCAATATGTAGTGCCTTTCAAATCATAAAAATAATGCAGCACACAAAGAGGGTATCAAGTTGATTATGCTGTGCTTATTCTCAACTGGTAAAAATCATTGCACTTTCACTGTAGACTACAATTCTTTCCAAGTATTTATCCAATAGCTGTGTTTAATGCCAATGCCACTGCTGGTGGCTCAATGAATATGTGTGCAGAAATGCTGTGTTTCATTGCTACATCATTACCAAGAGACGGCCTGACCAATCTATTACACTTTGAAGAAGTTTTTCTATTTTCCTTTGACTGAGTCCTCTCTCACAGCAGAATACTCCACTTAATGTATCTGTTTGCAGCTAATTTTATTGAGGTTTGCTCTATTAAGACCCCAGAGTAGATTTCCAGCATCTTACCTGCAGGTAAAGGTAGGTTCTGGACTGGCCAGGCATGACATGAAAGCATCCAATTTTCATGAACGTAAGTAAAGATTCATAGTTTTGACAATATGTGGCCAATCTGCAACATGACTTTTTTAGCTTGGAAACAAGACAAAAAATCTCCCCCTCATATTTCTGTCCCATGCTTCCTGAGTTGAGTGCCTTAATTATGTCAAATTAATGAGGTTCATCAGTGACTGGGAAATTGCTGGAGTCAAACTTGGTTAAAACTATGTGTTGTTTGTGTATGTGAAGATATTTTGTTTGGGTAAGAGAATTTCCACAGTTGTAAACTGCTAATTGGCTGTGGATTATTGTGCATTGTTACTGTGCTCTCAACAGTGAGTTGCCATATGCAAATCTGATCATATCACCATTGATGACACCTTCCATCACTTGGCTGATAATTGAAAACGAGATTAGAGTGGTGCAGGAAAAGCACAGCAGGTCGGGCAGCATCCGAGGAGCAGGAAAATCAATGTTTCAAAGACTTTTCCAGCACCACTCTAATCTTGACTCTAATCTCCAGCATCTGCAGTACCCACTTTTGCCTGATAATTGTGAGCGATCTGATGGGTCAGTGAGATTGGCCATTGTTCTTTTTGTGTATTGGCTGTACCTGGGCAATTTTCCATACTGTCAGGGAGACTATTGTTACAGCTGTACTGCAACCGCTTGGCAAGGGAAGCATCGGGTTCTAGAGATCAAGCCATTCTGATCTCCTTCCTATAGGAAGGATGTTGTGAAACTTGAAAAAGTTCAGAAAAGTTTACAAGCATGTTGCCAGGGTTGGAGAGTTTGAGCTATTAGGAGAGGCTGAACAGGCTGGGGCTGTTTTTTCTGGAGCGTCGGAGCCTGGAGGTTGACCTTATAGAGGTTTATAAAATCATGAGAGGCATGGATAGGATAAATAGACAAAGCCTTTTCCCTGGGGCGGGGGAGGGGGTCCAGAACTAGAGGGCATCAATTTAGGGTGAGAGGGGAAAGGTATAAAAAATCCTCAGGGTCAACCTTTTCATGCAGAGGATGGTACGTGAATGGAAAGAGCTGCCAGAGGAAATGGTGGAGGCTGGTACAATTGCAGTATTTAAAAGGTATCTGGATGAGTATATGAATAGGAGGGGTTTAGAGGGATATGGGCCAGGTGCTGGCAAATGAGACTAGATTAGGATAAGGCATCTGGTCAGCATGGACGAGTTGGACTGAAGGATCTGTTTCCATGCTGTACATCTCAATGACACGATGACTCTTCTGTTGCCAGAATGCTGTCAGGGCCTATAGCCCTTGGAGCATCCGATGAATATATTGCTGTAATGTACAGCAGTTGCTATGGAAATTCATAAAGCACTACCCAATCATGTTACCTTCTGTAAATACTGAACAAAAAGATGGAGGAAACATCTTGGAATTTTGCATGTACCTTGTAACTGGGCTTGAATGTTGATATAGTTCATTCTTAGCAAGGAGTTCAGTTTTCAAGTACCCAACTATAAATCTCTGATCAGCAAAATATCACACATCATAGTGCAACTGCCAGCATACTGAGAGAAATATTGTTTTATTTTATAAATTTAAAGGAAACAACACATACTTAGAATACTCTCCAGACTTTGGTATGTTTTCTATTATTGGTCAGAGTATTGAGTACAGGAGTTGGGAGGTCATGTTGTGGCTGTACAGGACTTTGGTTACGCCACGTTGGAATATTGCATGCAATTCTGGCCTCCTTCCTATTGGAAAGATGTTGTGAAACTTGAAAGGGTTCAGAAAAGACTTACAAGGATGTTGCCAGGGTTGGAGGATCTGAGCTACAGGGAGAGGCTGAACAGGCTGGGGCTGTTTTTCCTGGAGCGTCAGAGGATGTGGGGTGACCTTATAGAGGTTTACAAAACTATGAGGGGCATGGATAGGATAAATAGACAAAGTCTTTTACCTGGGGTGGGGGAGTCCAGAACTGGAGGGCATAGGGTTAGGGTGAGAAGGGAAAGATATAAAATAAACCTAAGGGGCAACATTTTCTCGCAGAGGGTGGTACGTGTATGGAATGAGCTGCCAGAGGATGTGGTGGAAACTGGTACAATTGCAATATTTAAGAGGCATTTGAATGGATATATGAATAGGAAGGGTTTGGATGGATATGGGTCGGGTTGGCAGGTGGGACTAGATTGGGTTGGGATATATGGTCGGCATGGATGGGTTGGACCGAAGGGTCTGTTTCCATGCTGGACATCTCTATGACTCTATGACTTGTCTCAGACAACCTTCCTAGTTGTTGTTCAGAAGATTTGGATGAGATGTCACTGAAGTGCCTTTGCACATACATCTTCGAAAGAGCATGTATATCTTTGTCACTCCAAGGCCCTGAAGTGTGGCCAATGTCACCCACAAGGAGAGATGGAATCATTTTTTTTATATATGTCCCTGTCAGATTGAAACAAATTATTGTCACTTGTAATATTGTCACCAGTGATATCGGGAACATCTGTGTCTGCTCACTAATGATATATTATCTTGCTGGGGTATATAGGTTAAAAAATGAGTAAAAGGACTCAATAATAAGATTGACAATTTCGGCAGAAGAATGGAAAAGTGACGTTAGTAGAAATAGTTTTGCACAAAGAATTCATGGAGCACAGAAGGGCTTTAGAGAAGAGCATAAGATTGCCCTCATTGTCTCAACCAACCATAATTTCAGCAGAATGTCTGGCCTATTTTTACAAATAGGTTTTCATCAAATCTCTGTGCCGATGAGTGAGAAGCTGCACAAAAAAAAATCATCTTTTCTCCACCCCATAAACATTTACAGTATTGGAGATGTTGTGGAAAAGGAAAAAAAGGATATTATAAGGATATTAGGAAAAAGCAAGGACATGGGATTTGAGTAGGGAGCTAAATGCTAAGGAGACTCATTAAGCCAAATGGCCATCTTTGCTGAATTTCCTACATTCCTTTAGTAAATGGAATAAATGTCTTGCTTTCAAAACTCATGGACATTTGCATGCCATATTTTTCTGCTGGTTCTTGGAATGTCGTGGTGCTTTTAGTCTGTACCTTTTCTTGCGTCGATTTTAAATGCTTCCTCACAAACAGTAGTCCAAAGCATTGAAACAAGCTTTTAGTTAATTTTCTGGATCTTAATATTTCAGTTTCATAACAACGCTTGACAATATTTTACCTCATGCTCCTAACCCTTATATCGATGATCTCTTTTACTGAGGTTAGGGCGCAGACGGAGGACCTACAGGAGGCATCGTTGATCTGGAAGCACTGCCTTTTTGCTGAGCTCCTTGGTTGGTGTGCACACAACACCAGGTTATAGTCCAACAGGTGCGGGTTTTCAATGAGGGGGAGGAGTAGTAGCAACAGGAAACTGTTCTCTGTTCATACTATAGTCAGTGCAGGGCTGGTTGCCTTTGAAATATGGCAGCAGGAGCTGATCATATGTGGGCTAACATTCACCTTGCTGCCTCTTGTCCTGCCTCAAACACAGGATCTGATGACCCGTCCTGCTTATATTCCTTTATTAGTTGGCAGCCAAGAGATTGAGTGCACTTGGGCACTTAACAGCAGAATAGGTACAGATGGGCTGAAGGGCCTTTTTCGGCGATGCAGTTCTCGATGAGGACTTAAATGGTATCCATCTGCCATGACCTTTACCCTCAGGACTAAATTCAGCCGCAGCATCTGTTCCCAATACCAGAAAAAAAACGACACACAAAATGCATGATTCTCTATTTCTCCTCCTTAAATGCTGTTCTCTTCAACCATTTCTTACGGTAGCATGTTCCAGCTGAACAAAGTGGTCCCCCTCAAATTCTCCAATGTATTTTTATTTTTTATTCGTTCACAGGATGTGGGCGTGGCTGGCTGGGTCAGCCCTGAAGAGTTAAGCTGTGGATCTGGAATCATGTGTAGGCCAGAACACATAAGGACAGCAGATTTCTTTCCTAAAGGACATTAGTGAACTAAATGAGTTTCTAGAACAATTGACAATGATTATGTTGTCATAATTAGACTCTTACTGAATTTTTAGTGAATTCAAATTTCTTATTGAATTTTTAGTGAATTCAAATTTCATCATCTACCAAGGCAGGACTCAAACCGATATGCCAAGAACATTAGCCTAGGGATTTGGATTACTACTTCAGTGGCATTACCACTATCGTCTTCCCTCCAAACTAACCATATTATATTTCTGGCACAGAGCCTTGATCTCCTCATCTCCAAGGCTACCCTTTCAAACTCTTTCCTAACTTGAAAGATGTCTATCAGATTGCACCTCAGCCCTCTCTTTTCAGAAAAAAAATCAGCTTATTCAATGTTTCCAGATAGATATAACCTCTCAGTTCAGGATTCAGATCGGTAAATCTCTTATGCACCATCTCATCTTATATCAGGACCTTCTAAAAGTAGGGTGTGGAGTCATCCTGTGGTGATACCATGTACAGATGCTTCATGGTACATCTTACAGACACTCTCAAGTGGATTTGAGAAACTAAAACCCAAACACCACGGTGTACCAGGCCACTAATGGAAAGAGGTACAGGCTACAAAATGTGAGGCACAAAGTTAGGACAAGTTTGATGACTTTTTTTACGGAGAGTGTTTAGCAATTAGAATGAGTGACTGAAGCCAAAATATTAGCCATGCAAAAACCAAGGAAGGTCAATGCCTTTAAGGATTCCATTGCAGCCATATTCCTCCTTCTCGAGAAACCTAGGATCTTCGTCTTTCAGCACTCGATTGCCTCGTGAATGTTTCCAAAATGATTTCTGTCTCGCATACGCTGCTGGAGATATTATAACGCATTGATCACAGAGCTCACAACACACACACACACACACACACACACACACTCACACACACACACACCCTGAGCCACAGACAGTACAAGGAACTCAAGGAGGCCAGGCTCAAGTTGAGTTGAGTTCCAAGTTGATAAAGTACTTCTGATGTAAGTCAAATAGAAGGTCAGCATACACATGGGGTAAAAAATGAGGTCTGCAGATGCTGGAGATCACAGCTGCAAATGTGTTGCTGGTCAAAGCACAGCAGGTTAGGCAGCATCTCAGGAATAGAGAATTCGACGTTTCGAGCATAAGCCCTTCATCAGGGCTTATGCTCGAAACGTCGAATTCTCTATTCCTGAGATGCTGCCTAACCTGCTGTGCTTTGACCAGCAACACATTTGCAGCAGCATACACATGGGACCGCCACCATCTGCAAGCTCTTCTGTAAGGTTCACACTATCCTGACTCAGACTTTATCAGCATTCCTTGACTATTGTTTTGTCAACATCCTGGAATTTCTTCCCTAATTCAAGCAATTCAAGAAGAAAGCTCACAACCTCCTTAAGGGCTACTAGGGATGGGCATTAAAAGCTTGATTTGCCAGTGACTCCCATGGCCCATGACAGAACAAAAAACAGGGCAACTGCTGCAGCTGTGGAGTGATAAAATGGAACATCTGCTGTAAATAAACATAAACACTTTATCTTTCTCGGGACATTACACCTCAGTCTGCAAACTTAGTTCCTGAGCAGCCAAACCTGGATTACTTTGTAAGTTATGATATCACCTCCAGAACTCTGTCCCTAGATTCAGTTGCATGTTCACTCTGACTAGCACTGTTCCTCAGATATTTATCCTGCTGTTCACCCCCAGGATCACTCTGACTGATACCACTCCTCAGGTATTTATCCTGTTATTCACTCCAAGGATCACTCTGACTGACCCCGCTGCTCAGGCATTTTTACTGCTGTTCACCCCCAGAGTCACTCTCCTTCACTCTATAGCTGCCACTGTTGGTGTGCAGACTGACCCTGTAGCTCTTTAAATAGCTGTTTAAAAATACCAACACAGACTCCATGAGCCAAATCACCTTCTTCTACGCTGTATGATCCTCTGAAGCCGTGGAAAATCAGTCATGATAACTCTGACAAATGGAAACTCTCCCTCCAATCCTCTCTGTGACCTGCCTCACTGAAAAGTAGGGTTAGTATTGGGAAGTCGGCCCTTCCTTGTCAGAAACAAAAAGATAGGAAATTTACTTGTAAAATCATTGATAATCATACAGTATGGGATGCAGAAAGCTTTTGACGTTGAAGCTAAATTTGATCCTTCAAGAACTACACAACTTGTAACTTGCTGTTACTTTTGAAGGTCTCTACAGCTGGGGCAGTCTCTGCTCAGGGTCAATGATTTCTGGTTGTCAGCAAAGGAGCTCTCTGTATTCCAATTAGTATCTGTGCTGCTGTTAGACTGCAAAAGGACAGCTGTGTACCCACATCCTCAGCAAATGGAGGAGCAGCTTCTAAAGGCAACTGTTATAAATGGCCATCGTAAGTATGTGCAGAAAGCCACTTTATTGTTGTTCAGTGCTATTTCCCTTGGCCTAAATTGACTTAAAATCCCATAAGACTGCAGGATAAAGCCAGAATATAGTATAATTAACTGTAGGATAAAGGGAATTAAAGCCAAACAAAACAGTCCCTCAAATCAGTGGTGGTTCAGTCTGTGATTTAAAGACCTAAGAAGTAAAGAGAAGGAGCAGGAATCTAACTGGTGAGGTCCAAGAGCAAGAATTGACAAGCAAAGGAATGACCAAGAACTGCAAGGGTATAGAGATAAGGAAGTGAATTACATTGGGAAGAATCAATGAGTTATAAATAAAAATAGACACAGGACATTAGCTGCAAGAAAGGTCCAATCCCAACATTAAGCAAGAAGGTTAATAAGCTGCAGAAAGTAGCTGTTGTGGCAGCAATCAATCAGCAGCAGTACCAGACAGTGAGGAATTAATAGAATTAAAATTGTTTGCCTTGGGAGAAAAAACAGGAAATCGCTCCAGAAACAATTATGGCTGAGGTTGATGTCAGAGTTCATGAAAGGCCAATCCCCTTCTGTTCCCCCCAGGGTACAAAGTGAAGTTGCAATGTTGATTGTAATTCCTGCTTGTTGTGTAACTCTGGCTTATTTCCAGTATGATACATTACAGACTAGTATGTGGCTGTGTCGCCATGAAGCTCAAGGGAACATTGATTCACCATGTCTGCAACATGGTTGTTTCAGCTGCTTAGCTTGCATGAGGTTTCACATTGTAGCTTCACCATGCTCATAGGATGCTCTCCTGTACCCTCATTGTGCCAGGGTTGGTCATCTGGCATAATTGTACTGTTAGAGCAAGGGATATGACAGACCATAAGGTTACAGGTTGTGTTCAAATGCAATTCTCCTTCCAGTGACTGTCCACAATATTATTTTTTCATTCATTTGTGGGACATGTATTATTGTCTCTAGTTGCCCTTGAGAAGGGAGTGGTGAGCTGCCTCCTTGAACAACTGCAGTTCACGTACTGTGGGTTGATCCAAAATGCCATTAGGGAGGTAATTCCAGGATTTTGACCCAGTGACAGTGAAGGAACAGTGATATATTTCCAAGTCAGGATGGCTAGTGGCTTGGAGGGGAACTTGAAGTTGGTAGTGTTTCCAAGTATTTGCTGCCCTTGTCCTACTAGATGGAAGCAGTCATGGGTTTGGAAGGTGTCTAAAGATATTTGTTGAATTTCTGCAGCATATCTTGTAGATAGTACACCCTGTTGTTATCAAGCATTACTGATAGAGGGAGAGTATGTTTGTGGATGTGGTGCCAATCAAGAGGAACTACTTTATCCTGGATTGAGTGAAGCTTCTTGTGTGTTGTTGGAGCTGCACTCATCCAGGCAAATGGGAATTATTCCATCACATTCCTGTCCTGTGCCTTATAGATATTGGGCAGGTTTTGGAGAGTCAGGAGGTGAGTTACTTACCGGAGTTCAGGTTAGTTTCTGGTCAATGATAACCTTCAGGATGTTGATGGTGGGGGAATTCAATGATAGTAGCACATTCAGGAATGATAGACTCTCGTTAAGCTTTATTTTTCTTTGTTTTGATTATTCTTAAAACTATTCACAACAGCACCAATCATGGTGACAGTAGTAAAGCTTTTCACTGTATTTTACTATTTTTATCACTGTAAAATATATGTGACAAGAAAATCATTCGAAATCAACAGAAAAGAATGTAAAGGGGCAGTGGTTAGATTGTCTCTTGTTGGAGATGGTCATTGCCTGATTTGTCTGCCTGTAAGATCTTCTGAAGAAAACCAAATTTCACAATGAGCTCAGCTTATCCCAAGATCTATATCTCCTTCAAACTTACTTCTCTGGAAGTTGTTATTAGAAAATGTGGATCAAATCCACACCAAAACCAATTTGCAGTGCCTTCATCAGCTTTGTTATTACGACAGGTCAGAACCCTGGAATACTATGGGCATTTCTAGCCCTTAATTTCAAAATCTGTTTTGTTAGGAAAGAACTACTACTGAAACAAAGTAACTGTAGATGTACGCATTCCTGTGTGGGACTGATGGGATGTAACACTTACATATGTTTAAGAAACTTCAAGCAGTCTGGGATGTGACATCTGGTGACTACAAAGGTAGTGGCGTGCTGATGAAGGGCTTATGCTCGAAACGTTGAATTCCCTATTCCTGAGATGCTGCCTAACCTGCTGTGCTTTAACCAGCAACACATTTTCAGCTGCTGATTGATTGATTGTTTTGACTTATTGTCACACGTACTTGAGTACAGTGAAAAGCTTTGTTTATGAGCAGTACAGGCAGATCATAGTAAACAAGGACATATAGATCATAAGGTGACGAAAAAAACCCTTGAGTAGAAGCATACAAGTTACACTGCATAGGGTGTGCGCTAGGCAGGAGCGACATTAACAAGGTCAGCATTATTGGAAATTAGAGAACGTATTCATCATCACTCTGATAATGGCAGGGAAGAAGGTGTTCCTGAACTTGCTGGTGTGTGTGTGTGTGTGTGTGTGTGTGTGTGTGTGTGTGTGTGTGTGTGTGTGTGTGTTTATTTCCAGGGTGGGAGGGGTCTTTGATGATGTCAGCAGCCTTTCTGTGACAGCGAGCCGTGTAAATGGAGTCCATTGATGGAAGGTTGGCTCCTGTGATGGTCTGGGCTGCACACATCACCTTCTGTAGCTTTTTTTTTATGGTCCTGGGCAGAGCAGTTGCCAAATCAGATCACTATGTGCCCAGACAATATCCTCTCTATGGTATTTCTGTAAAAGTTGGTGAGGATCCTAAGCCCACTGACTCCCACAGCTACCTAGACTACACCTCTCCCCACCCTACCTATTGTAAAATGCCATCATTTATTCCCAATTTCTCTGCCTCCACTGCATCTATTCCCAGGATGACCAATTCCACCTCAGAAAATCCCAGATGGCCTCCTTCCAAGATCACAATTTCCCTTCCCACATGGTTGACGATGCCCTCCAGCACATCTCCTCCACTTCCTGCACCTCCACCTTTGAACCCCACCTCTCCCAATGCAACAAGGATAGAACCTCCCTGGTCTTCACCTTCCACCCCAACAAACTCTGCATACATCACATCATCCTGCACCACTTCCACCACCTAAAAACGGACCCTACCACCAGATATATTTTTCCCTCACCACCGCTATCAATGTTCTGGAGAGACCCCTCTGCGATTCCCTCGTCAGGTCCATGCCCCCCACCAGGCACTTTCCCTGCCAGCACATGAAGGGCAAAACCTGCGGACACCACTCCCCTCATCTCCGTCCAAGGCCCCAAAGGATTCTTCCACATCCGACAGAAATTTACCTATCCTGCCACTAATGTCATCTACTATATCCACTGCACCCAGTGTTGTCTCCTCTACATCGGGGAGACAGGACGCCTATTGCAGATCACTTCAGAGAACATTTCTAGGACACCCGCTCCCACCAACCTCATCGCCCCATGACTGAACACTTCAACTACCTCTCCCACTCCACTCAGGACCTCCTCCATCACCAAATCCTTACCACCTGAAGCCTGGAGGAAGAATGCCTCATATTCCACCTTGGGATCCTGCAACCACTCGGGATCAATGTGGGTTTAGCCAGTTTCCTCAATTCTAACTGCCCCCCCCCCCACATTATTCCAGTCCCAAGCCTCCAACTCCACGCCGCCTTCCTGACCTGTCCATCACCTTTCTCACTTGTCTGTTCCACTCCCTCCCAACCTATCCCCACTGCCTCAACTTCATCAACTTATTACATTCTCACCTACCTTCCCTCAACCCCACCAGCACCCCCCCCAACCCATTTATCTCTCCATTTATGCCTCCATTCTTTCTGAAGTCAACAATGAGTTCTTTAGTTTTGTCAACAACAAGAGAGAGAGGTTGTTATCATTTCACCACGACACCAAGCCCTCTGTCTGCTTTCTATGTCCTGACTCATCATTGTTTGATAACAGCCCTACCACCGTGGAGTTGTCAGCAAACTTGCAGACGGTGTTTGTTCGGAATTTAGCTACACAGGGAGTACAGTACGGGGCTGAGAATGCCTCCTCGAGGGGCTCCAATTTTGAGTGTTGTACCGGAGGAGGTGTAGTCACCTATCTTTGCTGATTGTGGTCTGTGGGTCAAGAAGCTGAGAATACAGTCGCAGAGGGTGGAGCCACAACCTAGGCCTTGCAGTTTGGAGATCAGTCTGGAGGGGATGATGATGTTGAAGGTAGAGCTGTAGTCAGTGAGCAGGAATCTGACGAAGGTGTCCTTGTTGTCCAGATGTTCCAGTGATGAGTGCAGGGCTAAAGAAATGGCAACCGCTGTGGACCTGTTACGTCAGTAGGCAAATCATAGGAGATTGAGGCAGGCTGGGAGACTCGAGTTGATGTGAGCCATGACCAGCTTCTCGAAGCACTTCATGGTTATGGTAGTCAGAGCCACTGGGTGGTAGTCATTTAGGCATATTGCATGAGCTTTCTTAGGTATTGGGATGATGATGGTCTTCTTGAAACAGGTGGGAACTTTGGCTTGTAGGAGGGGGAGATTGAAGGTGTCAGTGAATACCTCCTCCAGTCGGTCCACACAGGATCTCAGTGCTTGCCCGGGAATTCAGTCCAGACCCATTGCTTTCCTTGGTTTGACTCCCAGGAAGACCGATCTGATGACCGCAGTGGTCACAGTCGGCACAGGTGTGCCAGGGCTGTCAAGACCTGCTCAAAATGACTATAGAAAGCATTAAGCACATCAGGGAGAGATGTGTCCTTGTCCACTATCTTGCTCTGCTTTATTTTATATCCCAAAATCTTGTTTAGGCTTTGCCACAAATGGCGTGAGTGTATATGGTCAGCTTGGGCCTCTAACTTGACCTGGTACTGCCTCTCAGCATCCTTGATGGCTTTGCGGAGTTCATAACTGGACTTCTTGTATAGGTTTGGGTCATCTGACTTGAATGCTGCACGTCTGATCTTCAGTAAGGATGGATTGCAAGGTTTGTCCAAGGTTTCTGGTTGGGGAAGACCCAGATTGATTCTTTGGTACGCAGTCCTCCACGCATTTACTAATGAAATCCATGAGGTGGTGGCGTACTCATCTGGGTTTTCCACTGAATACTTGAACACACTCCAGTCCACTAATTCCGAGCAGTCCTGCAGACAATCTCCTACTGCCTCCGGCCAGCATTATATTTCTTTTTGTGAAGGATCCTCCTATTTCAGCTTCTGCTTATAAGCTGGGAGGAGGAACACAGTACTGTGATCTGATTTTCTGAAGTGTGAGCAGGGGCTGGAGCAGTAGGCATCCTTGATGGTTGTGTAGCAGTAGTCCAGGATGTTTGCTCCTCTAGTGGGGCAGAAAAAGTATTGGCGGGACTTTGGAGCACCCCCTTGAGGGCTGCTTGGTTGAAGACGCTGGCCACGATGAATAAGCCTTCGGGGAATTTCATCTCCAGAGTGTTTGTGGTGTGTCTAGGGCATTCTTCACATCTGCATGGGGTGGTATAAAGACTTCTACCAGGATGGCAGAGGTGAACTCGCACAGCTGATACCAGGGTGGACATTGCAAATTATGCCCCAAATTACAGTTACATTCTATGATTATTTCCATGTGATTAATACACAGAGGCATGTGTTAAAAAGCCATTTTCAACTCTGTTGGAGTGTGCTAGTGGGACTGAACATTCTTTTGTGTATCAGCCTGCACTCAAGCATTAATGTGTCATGAAGGTCACAGTCATAGTTTTATATCTCTGTCCACATCCCGGCAGTTACTCTCATAGATAAAGGCACCCTGTCACTGTTGAGTGCTGCAAGCCACTTAAAAAAAAAGGAATCAGGACAAAGGAATTTCAATCAACCAGATCCTCAAAAATCCACTGTTCAATGAATAGCATCAATGTTATCAATAACTTTCACTGCAGTGATCATAATGTTCACTACATGCTGTTCACAAATGATTCACAGATACATACAAGATTTTTAAAACTTTTTTATTTGGACTTGCTTCTTATTTCTAATCAGTGTACATACATGTTTCATACAGTCATAGAGTCATACAGCATGGAAACAGACCCTTCGGTCCAATCCGTCCATGCCAACCAGATATCCCAACCCAATTTAGTCCCACGTGCCAGCACCTGGCCCATATCCCTCCAAACCCTTCCTATTCATATATCCATCCAAATGCCTCTTAAATGTTGCAATTGTACCAGCCTCCACCACATCCTCTGTCAGCCCATTCCATATACGTACCATCCTCTGCGTGAAAATGTTGCCCCTTAGGTCTCTTTTATATCTTTCCTCTCTCACCCTAAACTTATGCCCTCTAGTTCTGTACTCCCCGACGCCAGGGAAAAGACTTTGCCTATTTATCCTATCCATGCTCCTCATAATTTTGTAAACCTCTATAAGGTCACCCCTCAGCGTCCGAAGCTCCAGGGAAAACAGCCCCAAACTGTTCAGCCTCTCCCTGTAGCTCAGATTCTCCAACCCTGGAAACATCCTTGTAAATCTTTTCTGAACCCTTTCTAGTTTCACAACATCTTTCCGATAGGAAGGAGACTAGAATTGCACGCAGTAATTAATAAGCTCACTCTTTTTGATAATTCAAAAATGCCTGATAAAATTGGCGGCTCCTTTTGTACAAAAGTTCATATAGTCTGAGAGAAAAGTATTCACAAAGTGAGAGATAATTTTCAAATTAATCTTTTTGCGACGGACTGAAGGAACAGGTAAATAAAGAAGGAGATTTCATCCCTCCTCACCTGGAGTTTTCATAGGTTGAGACATCCTGTCTGGAATCATAATGAATTGTTAAACATCTCTCAGGTTCTGCTCACAACAACTTCGAACGTAAAGCTGAAACTTCAGCCAACTGCACCCACCTGAGTCTAAGCCCCTGTGGAATAGAATCTGCACTGAATGCTGTCTTTCTGGACACAGGCAAAAATCAATTAATGTCCATATCTTTGATTTGGGAGTTATTTTTAGTTGTAAACTTATTTCCTTGTTTTTGTGTGTGTGTATACACATGGTGTGTGTGCGCCTGTCTATCTGTGTGTCTGTGCGCATGTGTGTGTGTCTGTCTGTGTGCATGTGTGTATGTCTGTGTGCGTGTGTGTGTGGCTGTCTGTGTCTGTGTGTGCTTTTGTGTCTGTGTGTCTGTCTGTGCACACATGTGTATGTATCTGTGTCTCTGTGTGTCTGTGAGTCTGTGTACTTGTGTGTGTTCCTATAATCACCTACTAGGTTTGAATACATCACTCAACCGAACGTCTGTACCTTCAGCATTTCTTGCAGACAGAGGATTTTGGGTAAGTTGTCATCATCACCTAGTTCAAAAGGAACAGAGGGAAAATTAAAAGACCCCTTTGTTAGCAGCCCATGGAGGAATAAAACAATTCATTTCTTTCCTTCCCCTGCCCATAACAGCACACTTGGAGGACTGAGCACAGCTTGAGCCATACAATGAAAAGGACATAGAGGTACTGGAAAAAGTGAGAAAAATATTTACAAACATTGATATTAAATCTGCGAAGTTATAACTATCTTGAAAGATTGAACAAGGTTAACATTTTTACTCGAGAGAACAAGTCAGAGGGATGAACTGAGAGAGGTCTATAAGATTATGAAAGGATTTGATAGGATGAACATAAAGCTGGAATTTCTATTTGTTATAGAAGCAGTACAATTGAGTTGTCTAACATAAAGGGCCTACGCCCAAAATGTCGACTCTTCCACTCCTCGGATGCAGCCTGACCTGCTGTACTTTTCCAGCGTCACACTCTTCGACACTGATTCTCCAGCATCTACAGTCCCCACTTTCTCCTTGTCTAACATAATCCAACTAGAAGTGGAGTTCTTTATTTGAATGAGGATTGTGAAAGTATTTCAAATAATTAGGAAGTTTGTGTGGTAGCCTTCCAAAAACGATGAGTAAAAAGACTTCACACATGCATTATAGATGCATCGAGTGAATCTCAACTTCATGGTTTCATTTGAAAGATTTTCCACTTTTGGCCTCCCTTCACAAAGAGTTCTTGAATGTCAGAAATTACGAGCATGTGAATTTGGCTCAGGGTCAGATTCATTTATTTATTGACCTCACAGAATTCCCTCTGTGCTACAAGTTGTCTCCTGACTCATCCAGAACTTGACACAACACCCACGACCCAAAATCCCTGGAGAAGTTGGTTGAAACTTACATAAGTTACCATAGTTTAACCCCTTCTCTAATTTGACTGCCATTTTAAAAACTCACCCAATAGAAACTGCTCTACAATTTGACTGTATCTTACAATCACCCTCATACATCTTCATTCCCTATGTTGATTGTAGACCTAGAGATTATCATTCTCGGTCTTTAATTTCCCGACCTCGGTAATCATGCTGTGGTGTTGTGCTCCTTTTATGACGATTCATATTCCAAGTATCACTAATTTATCTCCTGCTCTCATCCTGCTGATCTATCCTTTGTTAAACACCCCTTTGGTCCAGAGTGTCTTTCACACCTTGCTCAGGATGGACATAATGTCGATTGCACTACAAGAAACAACACAATCCCTGTGCCATGGTGAGGATAATTAACTCCAGGGTACACGGATGTTTGAATGCACCTTCAGTACCATTGTTCGTGATAATGTCTCTTCGAGTCTCTTAATTGCATTTGGTAATGACAGTTACCTTGCAAAATTGTTTGTAATTATGTTACTTCTAGACTTTAATGATCTGGAGTTTCGGCTGGCTGACACTTCCATAAGTTTACAATTAGCCCCTTAGCTGTGTAGCACTGCACTGGGCATTGTGTTGAGACTTAACTATTCATATTTTAGACTTTGACTTCCTGTCCATGGGGACTTGGCATTTTTAAAATCTTATAATTTTATAGTTCAGGGAAGGTTGTGTCCTTCACATTTGAGTTCTATTCATTATTTCTCTGCTCTTCTCCTCATTGATTATCTCCAAAACAAAACCAAGAATTGTAGATAGTGGAAATCCGAAACAGAAATAAAAATTGCTGTGGAGAGAAAGCAGAGTCAATGTTTTGGGTCCAGTGACCCGTCATCAGAAGATATTAAGAGATTAACTCTAATGTCTTTCAAAGAGACCAAGAAACTTAAAAGCCCTTTCAAGAAGGTCATACTGGAACTTGCATGTTGGGAGAAAATTGGAAAAGTTAGAGGCACATTACAAGCTATACTTGTAATGTAAGGCTAAAACTTCTGACCAATCAGATTCAAGTTTCAACATGGTAAAACTTTTTCCTAATTATAATAAGTGGAGCTAAAGTAGTGAGTACAGGAAAATGGGAACAGTATCTTGCCATTCAACTCCTCAAACATGTTTGGAGTTTAACTGGATCATGGTTGATCAGTATCTTAACTGCCTTACACCTTATATACCTTGATGTTCTGATCTAACAAAATTTATCAATCACAGTTTTGGCATTTTCTGTGGAGCTAATCTCAATATCTGTTTGGAAAATAGTTCTGGATTTCCATTATTTATTTCAAGATATTATTCCTGACATCACCAAATGGTCCAGCTCTAATGTTAATGTTGTGCCCTCTTTATTCTGGACTTCACCACTCATGAAAATGGTTTTACTCAATTTACCATTTCAAATATATTCACTATCTCCAACATCGCAATTATATCACCCATAATCTTTTTTTAATGCAACCTGTACTCCCAATGTGACCCTCTTTGCCGTCTTATCATTCTGTTTAACCTATACCACAGTCCTTGCAAGACTAACATATTCTTCCTGAGGATGCAGTGTCCAGAAGCAAATGTAGCCATTCATGTGTAGTGCTGGTGGGAAGTGCTAATGGGTTCAATGTGCATCAGATCAGAAGCTCTTGTCAACATTATCCCACAGAGTGACAACCTACACATGAGCTGAGTAATATCACAGACGGTTAATTTAACAGTAAATTTAATACAGACAAACGACAACAGGAAATGTCTCTCAATATTGACCCATGCTTTCAATTCTTGAAACGTTTTGTATGCAGAGCCTTGCTGTTTAGATGGATTAAGTCTTCTGAGGCTTTCATTCAGCTACAATGAGAAGATTGTAAATTACTTTGAAAGTGCAGACCCCGCATTTACTTCTGCTTACTGTTCGATGAGAGATAGCACCATGTCAGTTGTATGGTATGTCATGAAGTAACGAAGTGATTAGAGACTGCCAGAATGTAAACTGTAATGTTACAAGCAAAGCCTCTCACAAATATTGTTTGTATAACAACTTTATTCCACTGTAGGTATGTTCTTTGCACACTAGCAAGCAAATATTGTGAGAGTGATGTGCAGCTTTTAAAATCAGTGTTTCTATAAAATTTGTAGAAAACATAAAGATGCAAGAACCAAAGACTAGTGAGAGGATTTAAATTCCTGGTAGAGAACAACCCCTCGGTTATCTGAACATCAATTATTTGAATTTTGGATTATCTGAACAAAACCTCAAGGTCTCATTACAGAAAAGAGGTGTTACTGACACTGGTGCGATGATCACGTCTCTTGTTTACAATGATTAAAAGTGAATGTGGATTATCTGTACTGAAGAAGATGTGAAAATGCTGGCAAAAACAAAGAAACACAAGCACCTCAAGCAACAATGACTGGATTTTTTTTTACATAAGGGTTAGTTACTAGCCCTTTGCAAAACTAAGTGCTTTATTCCTGTCACTTTACTCAGCCGTTCATGAAAAGAATGGCAGAGACAGTAAACGTATGAGCAAAGGTTGCTTCTGTCGTTCTATCGCGACACGGAGTTCACCAGAAATTGACAATGCTCTTGTGATTTTGGAAGCTGTTCAGGACCTTGTTTAATGTTGGCGTTTTCATATTTGTGTGATGGTGAGGGTTTAGTCCTTCTCAGTTTAGCCAGATGTGTGCAATGTGCTCCTCACAGCCCAGAATGTTGCTTTAGTATTATTCCTGTTACTAAAATACCAAGATATTTCTCAACAAAACATTAAAAAATTCACAATTTGCAGTATTAATGATATAGAAGATGGTATTAGTAATAACATTAGCAAATTTGCCGATGATACTAAGCTGGGTGGCAGGTGAAATGTGAGGAGGATGTTAGGAGATTACAGGGTGACCTGGATAGGTTAAGTGAGTGGTCAGATGCATGGCAGATGCAGTTTAATGTGGATAAATGTATGATTATCCACTTTGGTGGCAAGAACAGGAAGGCAGATTACTACCTAAAAGAAATCAATTTAGGTAAAGGGGCAGTACAAAGAGATCTGGGTGTTCTTGTACACCAGTCAATGAAGGTAAGCATGCAGGTACAGCAAGTAGTGAAGAAGGCTAATAGCATGCTGGCCTTCATAACAAGAGGGATTGAGTATAGAAGCAAAGCGGTTCTTCTGCAGCTGTACAGGGCCCTGGTGAGACCACACCTGGAGTATTGTGTGCAGTTCTGGTCTCCAAATTTGAGGAAAGACTTTCTAGCTATTGAGGGAGTGCAGCGTAGGTTTACGAGGTCAATTCCTGGAATGGTGGGACTACCTTACACTGAAAGACTGGAGCGACTGGGCTTGTATACCCTTGAGTTTAGAAGACTGAGAGGGGATCTGATTGAGACATATAAGATTATTAAAGGATTGGACACTCTGGAGGCAGGAAACATGTTTCCACTGATGGGTGAGTGCCGAACCAGAGGCCACAGCTTAAAAATATGGGGTAGACCATTTAGGAAGGAGATGAGGAGAAACTTCTTCACCCAGACAGTGGTGGCTGTGTGGAATGCTCTGCCCCAGAGGGCAGTGGAGGCCCAGTCTCTGGATTCATGTAAGAAAGAGTTGGATAGAGCTCTCAAAGATAGTGGAATCAAGGGTTATGGAGATAAGGCAGAAACAGGATACTGATTAGAGATGATCAGCCATGATCATATTGAATGGTGGTGCAGGCTCGAAGGGCAGAATGGCCTACTCCTGCACCTACTGTCTATTGTCTATTAGTTCATTTAAATAGAAGAATCATCAAAATTATAGATTTAACCAAACCCTCTGGTAGAGATGATGATTTGGAGATGCTGGTGTTGGACGGGGGTATACAAAGTTAAAAAGCACACAACACCAGGTTATAGTCCAACAGGTTTAATTGGAAGCACTAGCTTTCGGAGCAACCACCTGATGAAGGAACAGCGCTCTGAAAGCTAGTGCTTCCAATTAAACCTATTGGACTATAACGTGGTGTTGTGTGATTTTTGTCTCTGGTAGAGCATAGTGTTAGATCCTCAAATCTCCTCTGGAAATACATAGAGTGCTTAAGGAATATTTGAGGATATGGCCTCCACCTTGATGAATTTGATTTATACAGAAAGTAATTTTATTTGTAAATGATCATGAATTTAAGCAATATCCAGTGTTTGTTCACATTTTATTGAGTGAATGAAATAAAAACTCTGGTAACATGCTTTTTTACGTTTTATGTTCAGCATGGTTTCCTTAGTTTACAATTAGATCAGTTATCTGAACAATCAGTTATCCAAACAAAATACACCCCACCCACCTCACTCGGATAATTGAGGTTGTTCTGTATAGTCTTGGATGGTAGCAAAGTCAAGAACAAAGAAGGGGAGGATTTATTGAAATGTGTAAATGGGAACATCGTTGATTAGTGTATCCCTAGCCCAATTAGAGAGGACTAGTGTTGGATATAATTCGGGGAATGCAGTGAGGCAAGTGGAGTATATTTCAGTGAGAGACCATTTAGGAATAAGGGTCATAATACCATCAGGTTTAGAATGTGTATGGGAAACTACAATGGACAATTAAGCATAAAAATACTTAAGCAGAAAAGGGGTAATTTCAGTGTCTTAGAAGAACTCTTACTGTCCATTTTTATGTTTCTTCCTAGTTTACTGTCACAATCTAATTTCTCTGTTTTCTCTTTTTAAATTACCTTTTGCTGGTTGTTAAATTCTTCCCAATTCTCTTGCCTATGACTAACCTTTGCAGTAGTATATGCCTTTTCTTTCAATTTGATACCTTCTCAAACTCCCTTAGTCAGTCAAGTATGGTTTCATCCTCTCAAGGTCTTTCTTTCTCGTTAGATTATATCTTTACTGAGAGTTATGAAATTGTTGTGATAAGTGGATTCTTTGGGTTTTCATAGAAGCTAAGACTAAATGTCTACGTTACTGTTTAGCAATGTGTATTGATAGATTACGCAGCTAGTAAGGTGACAGCACAATGTACTTTGTGCTGTATAATTCAAAACCACTTAACAGGTACATGCATGTGGTCACTCAGGTCATAGCTAGGTCATAGCTTATCTCAGAGGTTATCATTTAACCCGATCTTTACATTTCCCCCAAGTACCTTCTCAGTTTCCAATATTATTAACTTAATTTCAATATTATTAATTGAAATATTTAACAAGTATTTGACTAATGACTGAATGTATTTCCAACTCCATCATTTTTCCCCAAAGTCCATTTTGCACAGATTCAAAACCTTTGGAAAACCAACAATTCTCCCTGATCTGTTCGTAGGAATTGAGGGAGGAGGGCAATGGCCTGAAGGCTGGTCTGGAGCCATGCCCTCAGCAGCTAAATGAGATAAGACCAGGATTAGTAACAGTACCCAAAGATCATAGCATTGGAAGGTCTGTTGGACTAAGGGCTGCCACATTGCATGAAGACAAATGGGTTCTCAATGTGAAGGTGGTTTGACTCAAAGCGGGTCAAATAGTTTTACCTCTGTCTTTCTGTAGAAGAGAAGGTGTTAAAGTTAAAGTTCTCTGAACGCACTATCGAAGAATTGCTAAACAATATCTCCATTCAACTGTGACAGCTCAATAACATTTTGAGATTTTTGTACATTCTCAGGTTAAGGATGAAGAGAGCAGCGACTTACTGGGAAGATTGCTGAATATAGGATCACTTCTTCAAAAGACTCGCTCCAAGCAAGTGAAGAATGAACAAACATCTCTTAAGAGGTTGCTGCTTCCAATTGAAAATGTGCAGTCAGGATGGTCAAGACTGCATTTAAAGTTATTGCCAAATGTTCGGGACAAGGCAATGAGATGAAGGCAAACTCAACATTAGCTGCTAGCAAATTGGGTAAAGAGGGAAAACCTCCCTATGTCCCAGAGTTAGGTACCCGAGAGTGTGTTTGTTTGAAATGTTCTGAGGAATTGCAGCATCCACAATCTCATTTACAGTAGGTAGATCTCGAACATGGCTGTTCTGTCCTGGAAAATGCAGCACGCTAGGTGCCCCAGCCAACAACGCGACAAAGACCAGAAAAGCTGCTTTGAGGTATGAACATCCACCAGTGGAATGAATCAGATGGGAAGAGGTTATGGTGGAAGTGGGCATGAATCTGAAAGATAACTCTGAAATGAAAATAGAAAATCCTGGAAATGGAAAGTTCAGACAGCGTCCATGGTGGGAAAAACAGGTTGTTTGTTTAAGTGCTGGCTGAAGATAAATATTCTGAGCACACTGCAGAAACACTCCCACTTTTTAAAAAAAAACGTAGCACTCTTCTTCCCAAGTACTACCATGGGGCTATTATAGATCTGAGCTGGAGATAGCTTACAAGTTAATTCTTCCTGCACGAGTTCCTTCTTTCCTTCCTTTGACTGGTATTCATGATGCAGAGCTATTCACATCCTTTATTTGAGTCAGTGGGCTGAATCCTCATGTGGCCTTGTGTGACAGTTTGGATGCTGACTCCTCTGCTTGCAGATGATTGCACAATGTTCAGCAACTCCTTAGTAATTAAGCAGCCCATCTGTAGCAAGACCTGGACAATATCCACGCCTGGGCTGACAAGAGGCAAGTAAAAGCAAAGAAAGGTGAAATGAAAGCAAAGTTCTGGAGAAACTCGGCAGGTCTGGCAGTATCTGTAAAGAGAGTTGATGTTTTGAGTCCAGTATGACCTTGTTCTGAACTGGCAAGTGATATTTGTACCCATTAGTGCCTGCCTGATCAGAGAATCCAAACAAGGTTCCTTAGCAGTTTCATCATCACCGAATGCCTCCACTAGCCACATTCTGTGGGAGGTTACTATTAACCAGTAAAAACTGGACTAGCTATTGTAAACACTTTAGCGATAACAACAGGTTGAAGACTTGGAGTCCTCAGTGAATTGCTCTCTGATGCCTGTCCACCACCTACAATGCACAAGTCAGGAGTGTGGTGGAATAGTCCCCACTTGCCTGGAGGAGTTCAGCTCCATCTTGAGATGCTTAACACCACCCAGAATAAAGCAGCCCACTTGATTGTCACTCTGTCCACAAACATTCCATCCTTCCGCAGTGACGTTGAGGAGTAGCAGTGAGTACCATCTACAAGATGTACTGTAGCAAATCACCCAAGGCTTTTTAGACAGTACCTTCTCAACCCATTTTTGCTGTGAACTAGAAGGACCAAGGTAGCAGATAAATGGGAACACCGCCACCTATAAGTTCCCCATCTGTGTGGAGTTTGCACGTTACATAGAACATAGAACATAGAAAAATACAGCGCAGTACAGGCCCTTCAGCCCTCGATGTTGCGCCGATCCAAGCTCACCTAACCTACACTAGCCCACTTTCCTCCATATGCCTATCCAATGCCTGTTTAAATGCCCAAAAAGAGGGAGGGTCCACCACTGTTACTGGCAGGGCATTCCATGAACTCACGACTCACTGAGTAAAGAATCTACCCCTAACATCAGTCCTATACCTGCCACCCCTTAATTTAAAGCTATGCCCCCTTGTAATAGCTGACTCCATACATGGAAAAAGCTTCTCATGGTCAACCCTATCTAAACCCCTAATCATCTTGTACACCTCTATCAAGTCACCCCTAAACCTTCTTTTCTCCAATGAAAACAGCTCCAAGTGCCTCAGCCTTTCCTCATATGATCTTCCCACCATACCAGGCAACGTCCTGGTAAACCTCCTCTGCACCCGTTCCAGTGCCTCCACATCCTTCCTATAGTATGGCGACCAAAACTGCACACAATACTCCAGATGCAGACGCACCAGAGTCTTATACAACTGCAACATTACCTCAGGACTCCGGAACTCAATTCCTCTACCAATAAAAGCCAGTACATCATATGCTTCTTCACAGCACTATTTACCTGGGTGGAAACTTTCAGAGATCTGTGTACATGGACACCAAGATCCCTCTGCTCATCCATACTACCAAGTATCCGACCACTAGCCCAGTACTCCATCTTCTTGTTACTCTTACCAAAGTAAATCACTTCACACTTATCGACATTGAACTCCATTTGCCACCTTTCTGCCCAGCTCTGCAGCTTATCTATATCCCGCTGTAACCTGCCACTTCCTTCCTCACTGTCAACAACTCCACCGACTTTCGTATCATCCACAAACTTGCTCACCCAACCTTCTAGCCCCTCCTCCAGATCATTTATAAAAATGACAAACAGCAATGGTCCCAAAACAGATCCTTGCGGAACACCGCTGGTAACTGCACTCCAAGATGAACCTTTACCATCAACTACTACCCTCTGTCTTCTTCCAGCCAGCCAATTCCTAATCCAAACCTCCAACTCACCCTCAATGCCATACCTCCATATTTTTTGCAGTAGCCTACCATGGGGAACCTTATCAAACGCCTTACTAAAATCCATATACACCATGTCTACCGCTTTACCCTCGTCCACCTCCTTAGTCACCTTCTCAAAGAATTCAATAAGGTTTGTGAGGCACGACCTGCACGTTCTTCCCATGTCTGCGTGGGTTTCCTCCAGGTGCTCTGGTTTACTCCCACAGTCCAAAGATGTGCAGGTTAGGTGAATTGGCCATGCTAAATTACCCGTAGTGTTAGGTGAAGAGGTAATTGTAGGGGAATGGGTCTGGATGGGTTGCTCTTCGAAGGGTTGGTGTGGACTTGTTGGGCCGAAGGGCCTGTTTCCACACTGTAAGTAATCTAATATCTAATATAAGTCACTCACTATTCTGACTTGGAAATGTATCACTGCTCCTTCCATGTTACCGAGCCAAGATCCTGGGATTCCCTCCCTGACTGCATCAACCTACAACAAATAAACAACATTGCAGCTCACCACCACATTCTCAAAGACAAGTAGGGATGGACAGTAAATACTGGCCCAGCCAGGGAGCCCACATCCCACTGATTAATTTATTTTAAAATGCAAGTTATCGATGTTCTTGATGGGGCAACATGGTGGCTCAGTAGTTAGCAATGCTGCCTCACAGCACCAGGGACCTATGTTCATTTCCAACTGACTATCTGTGTGGAGTTTGTACATTCTCTCCATGTCTGCGTGGGTTTCCTCTGGGTGCTTCAACTTCCTTCCACAATCCAAAGATGTGCAGTTTAGGTGAATTGCCTATGCTAACTTGTCCCATAGTGTTCGGGGATATGTAGGTGAAGTGCATTAGTCAGGAGTAAATGTAGGGGAATAGGTCTGGGTGTGTTATTCTTCAGAGGGTTGGTGTGGACTTATTGGGCCGAAGGGCCTGTTTCCATAGGGATCCTATGATTCTAACAGTGTCTCTGGAACGTGAGGTGAGGAAGAAGAATTTTCTGGGCAGTCATTCAAATATAGAGCAGTATTTCTCATGCTGCAGCATTGAGGTAGAAGATTTCTGAATGTCTAATTTCCTTCCCCTGTTGTCTTAGACAACCTTGTCACCCACACTCCTATATGAAAGATTGTTACAAGGTAAAGCTGATTGTATTGGAACTTCCATCACATTCCCTTTCCGGCGAATCTAGGATCAGAGGCTACCTTTTAAAAAATCAGGGTTCACCCATTTAAAACAGAGATTAGATGAAATGTTTTCTCTCAGAGGCTCATGAGTCTTTGGAACTCTCTTCCTGTAAAGGCAGTGGAGGCATAGTCCTTGGATTTTTTAAGGGAGAGGTAGGTTTAGATAGGTTTAGATAGCAGTTAAAAGTTTATCAGGGGTCAGCATGATCATACTGAATGGTAGAGCGGGTGCAAGGGACTGAATGGGCTTCTCCTATTCATGACTCATATGTTCATATTCACATTCTCAAGAAGTGGAGCAGTTCTCCATTAATACTATTGGACACACAAACTGGCATTATCATAAGATTAAGTGAAGAATTCTGTTCACCCGGATCTAGATGAGTATTGGAGGGTCTTTGATGTGCTGCCTCATGAAGTGAACCCAACAGTTTCAGAAATATCCTTTAGAGAAGGAAATCTGCTGTACTTATTTAGTTGTGTTTGTTTGTCACTCATTCCAAGCTAATTGACACTTATCTACAATCCTGAAGAAGGGCTTATGCCCAAAACGTCGAATCTCCTGTTCCTTGGATGCTGCCTGACCTGCTGCGCTTTTCCAGCAACACATTTTCAGCTCTGATCTCCAGCATCTGCAGTCCTCACTTTCTCCTCCTACATACTGAAGTGGCCTGACAAGCCATTCATTAATATCACCTTGGGACAGACAATAATTACAAATGCTGCCAGTGAAGACTGCATACCAAGAATTAATAATGAATTAAAACATTAACATTAGCAGCTTTTAGAATACTACAACGCAGTACAGGTCCTTCAGCCCTCGATGTTGCACCGCCATGTCATACTAATCTGTTAGTTATTGGTCTAGGCAGTGAACATGTTACTGTACAGCAAGGTGTTATGTCAACTACACACCTGCATCATGTGCCAGCACTGTACAAGGTGGACATATTGCATGTGCTTCAAGAAAACAGCCATGTCTCAAAGACTATGGGAAGTAGTAATTCATCAAGTCTAATGAGACAAGCTTCAGGCAAGAGTCCACACACTGAAAATCAGGGGCAGCCTCCAATATCAGTCCAGAGGCTTCAGCACAATCAGGCAGATTGTTAAGCAGTCACAGTTTGGGGGCTATGCACCTCTCCAATGCGGAAAGTCTGCCCCATGTGTCCAGTACAACCAGTCTGGGGAATCATGGTAAGCTGTACAGGGTTAAATCAGACGTCAGATCTTTTCTCATTCACAGCTCTGCAGATATTTGTTCAAGGGGGTGGACCACAGTCAATCCTCAGAATCTAACCACTATAAAGGCCAAGTATTGGAGGTCACTGCTGTGTTTTAGAAGTAGTGATTATAATAGCTAGAGGAGGGTAACTCAATATATAAGGGATGGGTCAATAAAATCTGGGAGAGTGTTCTTGACTGGTTTGGTAGCTTTACAAACATTAAACATTGGGTAGGTCTTGATTTTTACTGTATGCTTGACTGAGTTAAATCCACACAGCTCCTTGAGAACCATTTCACTTTGGACTGTCGCCATATCTCAATGTTATTGTCATGCATCATTTCCCCTTCAACTTTAACTTTGCCTAAGAGTGAGGAGGTGTCTTTGTTATGAATAACCAGGTTGTTTTAACTTTTCTGAGAGTGATGTGATATCTAAACTTTAAATCTTCAATCTATGGAACAATTTTGGAAACTCACTTTGGAGTTCATTTCTGTATTCAGTGTCAGCAATCTCATTAACCTCACATATCTGTCTCAGCTTTAAGCATATGTTTCATCTTAATAGAGAATAATCTTGATTCTGAGTGACAGAGAGACTCAAGCATTCTTTGGTCTTTATATTTGAGCATTTCCATGAGCAGGTCCTTATCTTTTAATGAGATTTTCCTCAGAATCTATTAATTTAGAGCGTTAGATCATGAGTCTTAAGAGCAGTCGATCTTTTGGTCCATTGACTTTGCTCCACCATTCAATAAAATCGTGGCTGATCTGATAATCTTTAATTCCATTCTCCTGCCGTTTCCCCATCACCCTTGATTTTTCTACTGATTCAAACTTGAATATTTTTCATGACCCAACTTTGACAGTTTGCTGTGGTGAAGAATTCCACAGATTCGCATCCCCCCCAAGAGAAGAAATTCTTCCTCATCTCTGTTTTAAATGGGAGATGACTGACACTGAGATTATACTTTCAGGTCCTTGACTCTCCCACGAGGGAGGTGAAAGTGGGTACTGCAGATGCTGGGAGATCAGAGTCAAGATTAGAATGGTGCTGGAAAAGGACAGCAGGTCAGACAGCAACCGAGGAGCAGGAAAATCAATGTTTCGGGCAAAAGCCCTTCATCGGGAATCAAAATGAAGAGTTTTTGCCTGAAATATCAATCTTCCTGCTCCTTGGATGCTGACTGACCTGCTGTGCTTTTCCAGCACCACTCTAATCTTGTCTCCCACAAGGGATACAACCTCTCTGCATTTGCTCTGCAAAGACCTCTAAGCATCGTATATGTTTCAATAAGATCGCTTCACATTCCTCTAACCTTCCAATAACCCACTCACTAATGTTTGTGTTAACATTTTGTGTCCAGTGACCCTTCCTCAGAACAGTTTACCTTTTGATTTCTCTTCACAGATGCTGCCAGCCCTGCTGAGCTTTTCCAGCAACTTCTGTTTTTGTTTCTGATTGACAGCATCGGCAGTTCTTTCGGTTTTTATGCACATGTTTGTGTGCTGCCAGGGCCATACGGCTCCATACCCCATAACCTGATTCAAGTACAAGAAGCTAAATTCCAGTGTTGAGAAGGGAATAGCTGTCTCTGACATTAAGGTAGGTTTTAACTAAGTATGAGATCAATTAAATTGATATATATTAAAAATTAGGTCTATGGGGTTAAAAATCAGACAACACCAGGTTATAGTCCAACAGGTTTATTTGGAAGCACTAGCTTTCAGAGCTCTGTTCCTTCATCAGGTGGTTGTGGAGTAAGTAGCGCTCCAAAAGCTAGTGCTTCCAAATAAACCTGTTGGACTATAACCTGGTGTTTTGTGCTTTTTAACTTGTACGCCCCAGCCCAACACTGGCACCACCAAATTAATTAGGTCTATGGGAGAATAGTAATATAGTGGTAATGTTACTAGGCTGGTGACCCAGTCACCCAGACTCCAAAGACATGAGTTCAAATTTCCTGTATGTACCAAGAAGGATATCTTTCACATTTAACTGGGGTCATGTGTAATTCCAGCCACATAGCAATGTGATTGATGCTTAAATATCTTCTGAAATGGCCTGGAATACAGCCGCAAGCAAGTTGAATGAGAATAAAACAAAATGGACTACAAGATCGACCAAGGCATTAGAACTTACAAAACAGCACACTGCCCAGTTTCTATTTACTCCTCTCTCTTAATGCCTGGATATTAGCATCAAAAATTGGAGATCTATTGGACAGATTAGTTACAAAATAGCCTGATATAGTCGTAATCATTGAACCATTCCTTACAGCCAATATCCAGTATCCTCCATCGTAGAGCCTGGGCATACTCTGTTTTCAGGAAAATCGGCTTGTCAGCAGCAGCTATACAGTGGTGGACAGTTCAGAAACCCTGTTTGTCCCTATCTTCAAACTCCTGGACATCTCATGCCATCAGGCCACATGTGACTGATTATCACCGACTGCTTTCTATCGGTTGATGAATATTCATCCGTGTTGAACAGCACCTGGAAGAAGCTCTGACGTTAGCAAGGGCACAAAATGAATTTTGGGGAGTAGATTTCAAGCCTATCCCCAAGAGCGGTGAAATTGTTCCACTGCTGACTGAACTGGGTGAATCCTGCCAGACATTTCTGTCAGGCAGGGCCTGCACCATGTCGTGAGAAATCATTGGAGAGAAAATTCTGTTTGCCTCATCCTACATCAATCAACTTGTTGCAAATGCATTTGTCCATGATGATGTTGGTAGGAGGGTTCTCAGAACAGACTGAAACTGTGATGGTTGCATTATGATGTGGAGGTGCTGGTGTTGGACTGGGGTGGACAAAGTTAAAAATCACACAACACCAGATTATTCGATTAGATTCCCTACAGTGTGGAAACAGGCCCTCCGGCCCAACAAGTCCGCACCGACCCGCCGAAGTGTAACCCACCCAGACCCATTCTCTTACATTTACCCCTTCACCTAACACTACGTGCAATTTAGCGTGGCCAATTCACCTCACCTGCACATTTTTGGGTTGTGGGAGGAAACCAGAGCACCCCCACGCAGACACGGGGAGAATATGCAAACTCCACACAGAGAGTCGCCTGAGGCAGGAATTGAACCCAGGTCTCTGGCGCTGCGAGGCAGCAGTGTTAACCACTGTGCCACCATGCCGCCCACAGGTATGAAGGAGCAGCGCTCCGAAAGCTGGTGCTTCCAAATAAACCTGTTGCACTATAACCTGGTATTGTGTGATTTTTAACGTGGTTGAATCAGGAAGTGCTTGCTTGCAATGTTATCTCTGCAAACAAATGCTGAGAAGCACGTGTACATAGCCTCCAATTCCATCTTACATCACATAGCTTTCAAGAGAATCTAAGGAAAGCACTTTGTCACTATCCTGACATGTCTGAGAAAATCTTCAAAATATAAACTCTCAGCTAAATTACTGTGAAAAATGCTTTCGACTTGCATGTAAGAAAGCAGCTGTAAGCCGAACATAGAACATATAACATAGAACATTACAGCACAGTACAGGCCCTTTAGCACTTGATGTTGCACCAACCTGTGAAACCAATCTCAAGCCCAACTAACCTATACTATTCCATTCTCATCCATATGCTGATCCAATGACCATTTAAATGCCCTTAAAGTTGGCAAATCTACTATTGTTGCAGGCAATGTATGCCCCTTTTACTATCTGAGTAAAGAAACTACCTCTGACATCGGTCCTATATCTATCACCCCTCAATTTAAAGCCATCACCATCCGAGGAATAAGGCACTCACTGTCCAACCGATCCAACCTCTGATTATCTTATATGTCTTAATTAAGTCACCTTCTTCTCTCTAACAATAACAGCCTCAAGTCCCTCGGCCTTTCCGTGTAAGACTTTCCTTCCTACCAGGCAACATCCTACTAAATCTCCTCTGAACCCTTTCCAAAGCTTCCACATCCTTCCTATAATGCAGTGACCAGAACTGTATGCAATATTCCAAATGTGGCCGCCCTAGAGTTTTGTACAGCAGCAGCATGATCTCATGGTTCTCAAACTCAATCCCTCTACCAATAAAAGCTAACACACCGTATGCCTTCTTAACAACCCTATCAACCTGGGTGGCAACTTTCAAGGATCTATGCAGCTGGGCACCAAGATCTCTCTGTTCATCTACCATGAATCTTGCCATTAGCCCAGTTCCCTGCATTCCTGTTTCTCCTTCCAAAGTGAATCACCTCTCACTTTTCCATATTTAACTCTGTTTGCCACCACTCAGCCCAGTTCTTCAGCTTATCTATGTCTCTCTGTAACCTATAACATTCTTCATCACTATCCACAGCTCTACCGACCTTAGCGTCATCCACAAATTTACTAACCCAGCCTTCTATGCCCTCATCCAGGTTATTTATAAAAATGACAAACAACAGTGGACCTAAAACAGATCCTTGCAGTACCCCACTAGTAACTGAACTCCAGGATGAATATTTTCCATCAACCACCACCCTCTGTCTTCTTTCAGCTCACCAATTTCTGATCCAAACCACTAAATCATCTTCAATCCCATGCCTACGTATTTTGTACAATAGCCTACTGTGGGGAACCTTATCAAATGCTTTGCTGACATCCATACACACCACATCAACCACTTGTTTGGTCACCATCTCAAAGAATTCAATAAGGTTTGTGAGGCACGACCTACCCTTCACAAAACCATGTTGACTATCCCTAATCAACTTATTCCTTTCTAGATGATTATAAATCCTACCTCTTATAACCCTTTCCAACATTTGCATACAACCAAAGTAAGACTCACAGGTCTTTAATTTCCAGGGTTGTCTCTATTCCCCTTCTTGATGCTATCCTCCATCCTCTGCCACTATTGTAGACAATGATGACATAAAGTTCAAAGCCAAAGGCCCGACAAGCTCCTCCCTGGCTTCCCAGAGAATCCTAGGATAAATTCCATCCAGTCCAGGAGACATCTATTTTTACACTTTCCAGAATTGCTAACACCTCCTCCTTATGTACATCAATCCCATCTCGTCCAGTAGCCTGTATCTCAGTATTCTCCTTGACCACATTGTCTTTTTCTAGTGCGAATACTGATGAAAAGTATTCATTTAGCACTTCCACTATTTCCTCTGACTCCATGCACAACTTCCCACTACTATACTTGATTGATCCTGATCTTACTTTAGTCATTCTTTTATTCTTGATATACCTATAGAAAGCCTTAGGGTTTACCTTGATCCTATCCACCAACGATTTCTCAAGTCCTCTCCAGACTTTTCTTTGCTCTCTCTTTAGGTCTTTTCTGGTAAACCTGTAACTCTCAAGCGTCCTAACTGAGCCATCACGTTTCATCCTAACATAAGCCTTCTTCTTCCTCTTGATGAGAGATTCAACTTCCTTAGTAAATCATGCCTCCTGCACTCAACAACTTCCTCCCTGCCTGACCGGTACATAATTATCAAGGACCAGCAGTATCTGGTCCTTGAATAAACTCCACCTTTCAATTGCGCCCATCTCCTGTAGTTTCCTTCCCCATCCTATGGATCCTAAATCTTGCCTAATTGCATCATCATTGCCTTTCCCCCAGCTATAACTTTTGCCCTGCAGTACATACCTATTCCTTTCTATCACTAAAGTAAACATAACTGAGTTGTGGTCACTATCATCAAAATGCTCACCTACCTCCAAATCTAATATTTGGCCAGGTTCATTACCCAGTACCAAATCTAATGTGGCCTCTCCCCTTGTAGGCCTGTCTACATACTGTGTCAGGAAACCCTCCTGCACACATTGAACAAAAACTGACCCATCTAAAGTACTTGAACTATCGTATTTCCAGTCAATATTTGGAAAGTTAAAGTCCCCCATAACAACTACCCTGTCACACTCGCTCATATTGAGGATCATCTTTGCTATCCAATCCTCTACATCTCTGGAACTATTTGGAGGCCTATAGAAAACTCCCAACAAGGTAACCTCTCCATTCCTGTTTCTAACCTCTGCCCATACTACCTGAGAAGATGAGTCCTCAAACATCCTTTCTGCAACGGTAATACTGTCCTTGACTAACAATGCCACACCACCCCCTCTTTTGCCATTTTCTCTGTTCTTACTGAAACATCTAAATCCCAGAACCTGCAATAACCATTCCTGTCCCTGCTCTACCTATGTCTCTGAAATGGCCATGGCATCGAAACTCCAGGTACAAGTTCACCCACATTATTCCAGATGCTCCTGAAGCAGACACACTTCAAACCAACTTCTTGCTTACCAGTGCCTTCTTGTGATCTTGAAATCTAAATTCTGACTTCTCATGTTGCGGCTGTACAGGACATTGGTTAGGCCACTGTTGGATTATTGCATGCAATTCTGGTCTCCTTCCTATCAGAAAGATGTTGTGAAACTTGAAAGGGTTCAGAAAAGATGTTGAAAATGTGTTGCTGGAAAAGCGCAGCAGGTCAGGCAGCATCCAAGGAGCAGGAGAGTCGACGTTTCGGGCATGAGCCCTTCTTCAGGAATGAGGAAACTATTCCTCATTCCTGAAGAAGGGTTCATGCCCGAAACGTCGACTCTCCTGCTCCTTGGATGCTGCCTGACCTGCTACGCTTTTCCACCAACACATTTTTAGCTCTGATCTCCAGCATATGCAGTCCTCACTTTCTTTCAGAAAATTGTTGCCAGGGTTGGAGGATCTGAGCTATAGGGAGAGGCTGAACAGGCTGTGGCTGTTTTCCCTGAAGCATTGGAGCTGAGGGGTGACCTTATAGAGGTTTACAAAATTATGAGGGGCATGGATCAGGTAAATAGTCAAAATCTTTTCCCTGGGGTCGAGGAGTCTAGAACTAGCGGGCATAGGGTTTAGGGTGAGAGGGGAAAGATATAAAAGAGACCTAAGGGGCAACTTTTTCACAAAGAGGGTGGTTCATGTATGGAATGAGCTGCCAGAGGAAGTGGTGGAGGCTGGGACAATTGCAACATTTAAGAGGCATTTGGATGGGTACATGAATAGGAAGGGTTTGAAGGGATAAGGGCCGGGTGCTGGCAGGTGGGACTAGATTGGGTTGGGATGTCTGGTCGGCATGGATGGGTTGGACCGAAGGGTCTGTTTCCGTGCTGTACATCTCTATGACTCTATGAATACTCTCAACCTCCCATACACTTGAACCACAATTTTGGTTCCCATTCCCCTGCTGAATTAGTTTAAACCCACCCGAAGCGCATTAGCTAGCTCCCCACCAGGGTATTGGCACCCCTCTACTTCAGATGAAGACCATCCTGTTTGTAGAGCTCCCACCTACCCCAGAAAGAGCCCCAAGTCCTGAGTACTTAGATTAGATTAGATTCCCTACAATGTGGGAACAGGCCCTTCAGCCCACAAGTCCACACCGACCCTCTGAAGAATAACCCACCCAGGCCCATTCACCTACATTTACCCCTGCCTAATGTACCTAACACTATGGGCAATTTAGCATGGCCAATTCACCTGACCTGCACATCTTTGGATTGTGAGAGGAAACGGAGCACCCGGAGGAAACACACACAGACACGGGAGAATGTGCAAACTCCACACAGTCACCCAAGTTGGGAATCAAACTTGAGTGCCTGGTGCTATGAGACAACAGTGCTAACCACTGAGCCACCATGCCACCCTTTATTTTTAGTACTTTTACACAAGTTTGAATCAACCCCACTGTACTGTCATTTTGCTTTCAGGAAGCTATTATATGTGCCATTAAGTATTAAGTCAGTTAAAATTCTACTTGAATTAAGCAATTATCATATGTTAATTGGAAACCCAATTCCCTGAGGGATCTGCCTGCAAGCAAGATAACTAGCTCCAGTTAAAATCAGAAGTTACTAAGTTGGAGAACATTCCCCAATACAGACAATTTTACTAACTATAACCACTTCCCCCTACTGTCCCCATCAACAGTCAAACTTCTGCAGATTACAGGTTAAAATTCTCCCAGCCTGCTCCTATCTTATCAGGGCTGTAAGTTTTTCCAGAACTGCCTCTTACAATAGGTCTTGGACTTTAGGATTTATATAGAACTAAATCACACAGATACAGCATTTGGCTCAACCACAGGTTTGTTAATTAAAATAAACCTCTTAATGTCCTGATCCTGAATGTCTAAACTTGTTGAAATAACACAACACTTTCATTGATTTGTCCAATTTAAATAGTTCCACAATTTAACCTTGGCTCCTTGACGGGTTAGAAGAGAAATCTTTTTGCAAAACTTGCATTTCTGCCAAAACCTTACATACTTCATAGAATCCCTATGTGGAAGCAGGCTATTTGACCCATTCAACCAACACTGGCCCTCTGAAGATCATTCCAGCCAGATCCACCCCCCTTATCCTTGCAGCCCTGTATTTCTCATGGCTAATCCACGAAACGGGCACACTGTTGGACTTAGGGGAAACTAAAGCACCAGAGATAGCCCACAAAGGCAGTCGCCTAAGGGTGGAATTGAACCCGCGTCACTTGCGCTGTAAGTCAGCAGTGATGACCGCTGAGCCACTGCGCTGCCCAAACCCCTGTTTTTTATTGTTACACTCAGGTCACCTTAACCTTTCAACCCCCTCAGATTTGGCTGATAATTTGCAAATACTATGTGGTTGGTCCTTCCAGTGAGAACTGTACATCCATGAGCCAGGTTAAATGTTCCTAACTCTCCTTGTGACAGCAGAACCCTATGGTCATTATGATTTGGCTGATACACTGACAATCCCTAACATGGTTGATCAACCTGGTGTTAACTGTAAGCCTGAGCCAGACTGACCAGCCCTGACCTTTCTTTCAGCTGCAGCCATATTGCTTCAATTTCTTTAGTGATTCATATCCAGCATATCACAGCATTATCGAACATTTTCCTGTTGATTAGGATGTCTAAAAGCCAAATCTCCTTCCACACTTTAGGGATTCTATGAAGTATGTAAGGTTCAGCCAGGTAAGGTGCTTTTCCCATGAAAAACAACAGTCCAGACACCATGTTCAGTTCACAATGGTTCTCCCCCTGCTTGGCAATGGCACAGCAACAATTCCTAGGCCTTAGATGGACAAAGGTTTGAATTACCGATTTTAATCCTCAATGGAGGCATCAGAATAACAGTGGCCAGGTCCCTATTGGGCAATTAATCTGATTACATCAGGCAATGGCAGATGATGTCATTTCCTTTCACCAGTGTCCTGAGAGCAATTAGACCACCTCTTCACAGGTGCATTCTGAAATTAATCCCTGTGTATTTGTGCTGAGGTATGGTTGCAGCTTTTTATCCAAGTGTTTTATATTTTCTTTTCTTTTTATCCCAAGGTCCAGTGGAGGAGGTTCTGACCTTACAGCACTCATGCAAATACACCAGAAAATAATAAAAGAAATTCCAATTCACTTACAATCATTTTGGAAAGAACAAATAAAACTCTTCTACTTATTCATGTAACTTCACAAGTAGAGATAAATCTCATCTCCCGATTTGGTTATAAATATAGTTTTCAGAATAGTGAAAAGTTACAGATAGTTGAAATATTAAACTCCCAAGTTTTCTCCAATACTACATAAACTGATTTTTTTTGTTTATGATGAGAAAACAGGACATTTACAATTTCTCATGGAATTATCGAATCACTTAAAGCTACAGTGAAAGGCTTCAGCAATCACAGGCTTAGAAAGAAATTAAATTTTAAGTTATTTTTGTCAGACATGAAAACCAATACCAACAATGTTAAAAATCATGCAACACCAGGTTATAGTCCAACAGGTTTATTGGGAAGCGCGAGCTTTCGGAGCACAGCTCCTTCAATACTAACAATGACATCTTCTGTAGTATTGGGCCTCCCTAAGCCAACTGTAACCTCTGTCATGATCCCAGTTGATGTTAGTTCTCGACAGGAGACTGAAATCCAGCTTAATTTATCATATTTTTTAAAATAAAGGGCATGGAGGCCTTTCATTGAAATATAAGCATACAATGCTGCAAATTTATCTTCAGCAAAAAAAAACAAAGTTTACTTTGCAAAATAAATGAAGACAAAATAGAACAAACCAAGCTATTTACATGTATCACAATTTGAAAGATTTTACAGCACATGGCAAAATACAATCCTGTCTGTTCCCAATACTGTTACTTTATAATGTTCAAATACTAGAGAGGGAGTCCCCTTCTCTATCAGGAAGTATAGCTTTGACTTAACTGTTTCTTACAACTCCTAATCTTGGGAATTTGATTGCCTTTTACCTGATTAGTCATACTTTCTTAGCTTTAAATAACTTAGCCAGGTTTCTAACTGAACACTTGGTTATAATGCTTACTTTGAGGTAACCTATTTCCGAACTGTTCTGAACTTATTCCTTTCTCTAGGAGAGAGTGTTCCTACATCTAACCTTATTTAGGCATTCTGCAAACTGAAACCAAAAGTTTTCCAATCCACCTTTTATTGCCTTAAACAAACAAAATCTCCTGATTAGATTAGATTAGATTAGATCCCCTACAGTGTAGAATCAAGCCCTTCGGCCCAACCAGTCCACATCTTCTAAATCAAAAACAAGCTTTTCGATGTTTATTCTCATTGATTGTAATATTATTACAATGAAAGCAAATTCCCATTGCCACTTCAGAAATATCTCTTTTACACATACTGGTTTTAAAATTCCTGGCTCCATCAAGGCTGACAAGTTAGTTATTAAACTCCCTCCTTTCCACAGACCAAACCCTTTTAATATGGATAAATCACACATTTTACATTATACCTCAAAGTACGGTATAGCATTGAAAGATTCAATAGTCCATTATGACTGTGCAAGCTCCTTATAAGAACAACTCAACAGATTTCACTCACACCCTCTCCTTACTTTTTTCCCTTTTCAGATAAATCCAATCCCCCTTTGAAAGCCCTGATCATATCTGTCTCTATCACATTCTTTGGCAGTACATTTCATATCTGTAAGTAGCCAACAACCACTGACACTGCAATTGGGTGTTTCTTGCCTCAGCCCTCAACCTATTTGGTCTCAGATCCCAGCTTTCCCATGCAAGGAAGTAAATGGCATTTATATAACTATTTACACATTCTTAAGCCATGCAAAAAGATTTTGCAACTGCTAAAGTACTTTTGATAAACAATCAAATTTAACATGGGGAATAGAAGCAGTCAAAGGTCCCATTAAAAACAATGAGAAACGTTCTTAAATTATGTGCTTCATTCCTAAAGAACTTGGCAATTGATTGTTAAAATGTATTTAGAAAATCTCATGAAATGCAGTGAATAATGATGTTGATAATGGAACACTTCAGATGCACAAGAACTTTACTTGCTTACTCCGTACTGTTATGAACTATCAATCCAATCGTAAACAGTTGTTAGGTTGAACAAGACTGTTTTATAACTAAATATAGTTATACATTTTCCATGTTTTGTCATCTTTTAATTAAGTTGCTTAAGCATGAAGTCAGCGAGTAGCAGGTGGATGAGTATTAGCAGCAAGAATAATGGGAACTGAGTGTAAAAGAACAACATAAAGATTCTAAAATATCAACAACAGTGTCTACATATTTAAAAATATTTCAAAACATGTCATCACTAAAAATGTCAGGAGGAGACAATGGGTAAATCATTCGATGTATTGGCAATAACTTATATAAACTCCAGAGTTAGCAAAAAAACAAGAGTTTTTAATTCTAAAAAATTTATAGTGCTTTTCACATCACCTAGATTCTCAAAAACAATTAATTATATTTGAAATGCAGTCACAATTGATTTTTAAGGAAAAATAGCACCCAAATTGCACAGTCAGATTCTACACATGGCTTAGTCAGTTTTTGAAGAATGCTAGCCAAGAAACCAAAACAATTCATTGCTCCTTAACTTGAGCATTTAACATACAGTTCAACTTACAATATAGTTGACAATGTTACACACTGTCATACTGCATGAAAACTTTTACCTAGTTAGGTGTTCAAGTCTAGAGAGGATCTCTGTTAATGGTATATTCAATCTATCATTAAGGTCAGAGATACTGAGATGAAAAGCATTGATTGATAATATACCTTGAGCACATATAATGAGGAACTTTGGGAAACTTCTGATGCTGTGGTAGAGTTCCTACCTCTGGGCACAAAGTCCAGGTTCAAGTCCCACCCGTCCCGAAGATGGTTCATAATATGTCCAAATAAATTAATTAAAAATAATTTGAAGAAAAACTTCCTTCAGTGACAGGCTGTCTACATCAAACTCCTCCTCGTTAATTAGAACCATTTAACAGTCAGACTAACAAAACTTATGTTGAATAAGAATTATGGGAAGCCTACTTAAGAACATTGGGGATTGTGTTAACAATAAGCACATGTTTCGACACGGGGTAAACCCCACTGCTTAATTTAAACCAGCAATACAGAAATTATTTATCCCATGCAGTAATGTGTGAAAATTCGAGAGGCCAGGAACTATTTAAAGTAAAAATCAATAACTTTATTTCTTAAAGTATAACCAAAAACAATTAACTGACAGTTATTTACAATTCCTTCCTCTAACCCATCTTTTACTTTCCTCTCTACAATACTGGTCCAATAAAAATCCCAATTAAGATTTACAAAAGTTCTTATCCCAAAACCAGGCAGCTTTCAGATCTTCTCTGTATTCCTTTCTTCTTTTCTTCTTCTCGGGGATTTTGCTTCACAGGTTACTGAATGATAAAGGTACATTAAAGAGAGCTATTTTTCAGGAAGTCTTTACATGCTGGTGGTTTGGTAGTTCTCCTCCCAACTGTTCAAATTTCCACAATCTTATACCCCCAAATTGCGTCATTGCCTTTAAGATTGTCAATATACTAAATTCAAACTTGATTGGAATTTTGTATTTTTTGAGGTATAATTTAAACTGATTGGTCGAATTCAAATTTGTTTTTGTCTCATGGCAACTCAACCAGTGTTAGCTGTTCTGAACCAAACATTACATTGTAAATTCTCCAACACTCGGTGTACTTACCAAGTCCTTCACTCTCTTAAAGGTGCAGTACATTTCTACACCTTCATAACACCTCCCCACTTAAGAAAAAAATGAACCATCATAATGAAAAGATGGCTTTATTTTTCATTGAACACATTACTCTCACATACAGATAACTTTAATCTAAGTTCACCTTAACCTCATCCCAAAACATATAAAACATTAAAAATACAGATCTCATCTAAACTTTATGAGTTAAATCAGTGATAATGCATCTGCGATTACATTCTTAGAACCCACAACATGTACAATTTTTAAATTAAAAGTCTGTAATATAAGACTCCAATGAAATAGTCTCAGTTTCTAGTCTTTTAAGTGTTCTAAGAATGTAAGCCAATTGTGATCCATGTACTCAGTCATCTCCAATACATTGATCGTGACAAACACATTAATATGTTGTAAGGCTAATACCAATCTTGATAGTTCCTTTTCCATTGTGGAGTATTTCCTCTGGTGGATGTTGATCTTCTTTGAAAAGTAACCAACTGGCAGTTCAGTCCCATCCCCATCTTCCTATAGGAGTACAGCTCCAACTCCTATGTCACTAACATCGATGGCAACTTTAAAAGGTTTTGAAAAGTTTGATGTAGCTAAAACTGGTTTGGTGGTTAACATGGCTTTCAAATGGTCGAATGCCTCCTGGCATGGTTCTGTCCACCGAAACTTTGTGTTCTTCTTCAGCAAATTGGTTATCAGTGCCACTACACCGCTGAAGTTTGGATCAAACTTCCGATAAAATTTAAGGGCTTTTGCCTGAAACATTGATTTTCCTGCTCCTCTGCTGCCTAACCTGCTGTGCTTTTCCAGCACCACTCTGATCTAAACTTCCGATAAAATTGGCTGAGTCCTAAGAATTGAAGCACCTCCTTCTTCAAGGTTGGTTGTGGAAATTCCTCGATGACCTCCGTCTTTGTGTTCCGTGGGGTCAACCTTCTATGACCCATGTTATGTCCCAAGAACGACACCTCTGCTTTCATGAATTCAGTTTTATTTAAGTTTATCACCAGTTTCGCTTCTTGTAGTTGTTCAATGAGCTCTGCCAACTGTACCATTTGATCTTTCCAGGACTTAGTAAAGGTCACTACATCATCCAAGTTGACTGCACAGTTTGTTAACCCAGTCACAACTCTGTTCCTGAGTCTTTGGAATGTGACGGGTGTGTTCTTCATTCCAAAGGGCATCACTTTAAACTGAGATAGCCCATTTGGGGTTACAAACGCAGAGTTTTCATTCACCGTCTCTGATAAAGGTATCTGCCAGTAACCACGTATTAAGTCCAACTTGGTGATGTAACTGGCTTGTCCAACTTTCTCGATTCAGTCCTCCAAACTAGGAACTAGATATGAGTCCACTTTTGAGCTTCTGATAATCCATGCAGAATTGTTGAGTCCCATCTGGTTTGGGAACTAAGACAATCAGCAAAGTCCACTCGCTCTGGCTTGGTTCAATGATGTCCTCTTCAAGCATGGCCTCCACCTCCATCTGGATCTGTCTAGCTTTGAAAGGATAAAGTCAATAGTAGTGTTGTTTTATCAAACCAGTATTCCCTACATCTCCTTCATGTACAATAGCATTAGTCCTCCCCATCTGATTTGTACATATGTCCTTATATTGTAGTAACAAATCTTTCAACTGTGTTCTATGCTCCTGAGACAGATAGCTTACAAACATATCCCACTCCTCAAGGACTTCTTCTTTTGTAATCCATTTTGAGGCATATCAAAATCCACATCATCTGGATTTAATTCCTCACTCTGAGGGGTAGTAATTAACACCTGTTTCCCCAGTTCTTTCTCTCTGGCATAATATGGTTTCAACACCTTCACATGACATACCCGATACCCTTTTTTTCTGCCTGGTATCTTTACTAGATTGTTCACCTGACTTAACTTTTTCTCAATTTGATAGGGACCACTAAGCCTGGCTTCGAAAGGATCTCCTATCACTGGTTACAGTAGGAAAAACATCCAAGTCTCAGAACGTTAATCTGTCACCTGCTTCATTCAAAACTGTGCCCTCTTTAGGTGTTGTTTAGCTAACTCACCTACTTGATTTAGTCTCTCCCTCACCTCCGATGAATAATCAAAATGTGAGACCTCCGACTTTGGTCCTGTCAATTTGTCTTGAATTAATTTCAAAGGGCCTCTCACTTCATGCCCGAATATTAACTCAAAGAGAGCATTTGGAGTATCTCTAGTGGCAAACAATACGAATGGGGATACCTTTATCCCAATCATTCGGGTAATCCTGACAGTAAGCTCTCAACATGGTCTTCAAGGTCTGATGCCACCTTTCTAAAGTTCTTTGGGATTCAGGATGATACACACTGGATTTAAAGTACTGTATTCTTAAGCTATCCATAACCTTCTTAAACGGCCTAGCAGCAAAATTTGACCCTTGGTCCGATTAAATCACTCTGGGTAGCTCATACCATGTGAAGAAAGCTACTAACTCCTCGAACAACTTTTTTGCCTTGATACTCCATAATGGAACTGCCTCCAGAAACCTGGGAGACACATCCATTATGGTTAACAAGTATTGGTTCCCACTTTTAGTTCTCGGGAGGGGACCTACACAATCAATTATAACCTGCGTGAAAGGTTCTTCAAGTGTGGGAATTGGCAACAAAGGAGCTGGTTTTATTACCGCCTGTGGCTTACCAACCATTTGGCATGGAGGACACATACAGCAAAAGTTAACCACACCCTTGCGCATTCCAGGCCAATAACAATGTTTTTGTACCTTAGCCTGAGTCGTTCATACCCCTCGGTGACCTTCTACAGTAGTTCATGTGCTATCCATAACACCTTCTGTCTGTATGTTACCAGCAACACAATCTGGTGCACTTCGGCCCATTTCTCCTCTGCACTGACCTGCTGTGGTCTCCATTTCTGCCTTTGGATTCTATCTTTCAGATAATAACCCTCCGGAATATTCCCCGCCTCCTTTTCGGAGTACGCATCCACATATATATCTTTTATCATTTTGTCTTGCTGTTGCAAGTCTATTAGTCTTTCAGGACCAAGCACTTCTCCCTGACTCTCTGCCTGTTCAGGGTTTTCCTACACCATTATGTCAAACAAGGTATTTACTAACTGAACCTCAACTCCTACATCTTTCTCTTTACTTTTTGCTTCATGCTGTGACTTTAGATATTGGGATCTGGTTACCACACAGTTTGGGAAAATATCAGATATTTCTGTTTTAACTCCTCAGTTTCTTGGTCTTTCTTGGGCTTCACCACTACAAAGGGTGTCACTCCCACCTTGGATCCTGCCAAATTGTTCCCAAGAACAAACTGAATTCCTGGAACTGACACTTTGTCAATCGGCCACTGTAACGTCCCCAGTCTTAAATTGGCACTCCAACCTGATCTTACATAGAGGAATGCTAAATCTCTATCCAACTATCCCACAAATTATCACAGTCTCAGGTAACAGATCAGAAAGTGTGCATATTCGCTCATCCCTTACTATCAGTGACTAGTTAGATCCTGTATGTCTCAAAATTATAACTTCTTGTCCATCTCCCCCTGTTCTTTCTCAGTAAACTTTACCTATAGAGGCAAGTTCTTTGTAGAGATCAGATACTAACCCCAAACCCAGTCTCTACTTAGGCTGTGCACTCTCCTGCAGCTTCTTGGGGTCTCCTTTACTATCTTCACTAATGCCACTGGCTTAGCTTCTTTTAACACATCTTTTCCCACAGTGCCTTTCTTTAACGACCAGCACTGTGTCTTTACCAGCAGTGCCCTTCTGAAACCACCAACACTGTAACTTTTTGTGTTCCACTCCATTACACCTGAGGCCTTTCAACTCCCGCCCACCCTCTCGGGCTTCTTTTTTATCGTGTGGTAAATTCTCACCAGTGCTCTCTACTCTTGGTTTTGTAGTGTAGGATCTCTCTTTCTCCCAACTTCTATCCCTCACAGGATGAAATTCTGACTGGAGATTGTCTTATGCACCAACATGTACTCATCTGATAATTTTGCTGCCCCTCTCCCTTCCTGAACTATCTGTTCCTCCACGTGAATTCTTACCATCTCTGAAAGTGAGTTTTTAGACTCCTCCAACAGAATAATCTCTTTTAGAGACTCAAAGGCCCTATTTATTTTCAAAGCACACACCCATTGATCAAAATGACTATGTTTAATTCTTTTAAACTCAGGATAAATCTGACCTGGTTCCTTCTTTGTGTTTCTGAACCGCTGTCTATATGCTTCTGGTACCAAGTCATAAGCACTTAAAATAGCCTCTTTAGCCTCTTCATGATCTCTTGACCCGTCATCTGACAGTGCAGTAAATACCTCACCAGCTCTGCCGACCACTTTAGTCTGAACTAGCATTATCCATAAATCCTCGGACCACTCCATCTGCCTAGCCAATTTTTCAAATGAAATACAGAAGGCTTCAACATCTTTCTCATCAAAATGTGGCAGAGTTTTGACAGAGTTATATATATCATTACCTTCTCTTTTAATCTCCATCCTGTTAACTTGACATTGCTAAGTCTCAACTTCTCAAGTTCAAATTCTCTCTCTTTTTCCTCAGTTAAGAACTTTCTCCCTCTTCCTTTTTCCTCTCTCTCTTCTCTCTCTTTCTTTCTCCCTTTCTTCTCTCTCTTTGCTCAGCCAAGAACCTTCTTTCTCTCTCTTTTTCCTCTCTGTCTCTCTTTTCTCTCTCTCTCTCTCTCTGTCCCTTTCTCTCTCCCTTTGTTTATCTTCTAACTCCATTTTCCTCAATTGTAATCCAAATTTTTCTACCTCTGCTGCACTGTTGTTTCTCTGACATACCTAAGAGTTTGAATGACTCCCTTGCAATTTCAGCTTTACTTTTGTCCTTGGTTAAACCCAAATCTAACTTATTTGCTAATTCTAAAAGTATGGCCTTTTTTCTTTCCTTCTAAACTTTCCTGGCAAAATTGAGCATCATCTTCAAATCCCAGAACCTATTTTAGCAATTTTAAGAGCCATTTCTCTCACTTTTAATTTAATCAACCATAAGTCACTGGAATTAAACAAATTGTCTCACCTACATTTTATGTAAAGATCTCGGACACTAACCTGCAAGTGTTTAAATCTGCTGGGATTTTTTGTAACCCTAAATCTATTCAAATCTGTCTAAAACAGTTCAAATCCAAACAATGATCCCCCAAACTTTTAAACGCTCTTGCTCAATTTAACCCAACCACACAGAAAAAAATTATTCTATTTAGCAATCTGTGAAAATTTGAAAGGCTAAGAACTATTTAAAATAAAAGTCAACAAATTCCTTTCTTAAAGTATAACCAAGAACAATTTACAACTCATTTTTTAATGTAACCTATCTTTTACTTTCCACTCGACAATACTGGTCTGATAAAACCAACAATTTTAGATTTACAAAAGAAAACTTCTTATCTCAAAACTAGGCAGCTTTCAGTTCTTCTCTGTATTCCTGTCTCCTTTTCTTCTTCTTGGGAATTCTGCTTCACAGGTTACTGATCAATGAAGGTCCCCTTAAGAGATCTATTCTCTGGGCAGTCTTTACATGCTGGTGGCTTGGCAGCTCTCCTCCCAACTGTTCAACTTTACCTGGTCTTCTACCCTCAAAGCATCAGATTGTGTCATTGGTTTTTAAGATTGTTAATATACTAAATTCAAACTTGATTGGAGTTTGGTTTTTTAGGGTATAATTGAACTGATTAGATTAATTCAAATTTGTTTTGGTCTCATAGCAACTCAGCCAGTGCTATCTATTCTGAACTAAATGTTACATTGTAAATTCTCCAACACTCAGTGTGCTTGCCAAGTCCTTCACTCTCTTAAAGGTACTGTACACTTAGTGAGTTTTGAGAAGATTTGTAGTTCAGATTGAAGTTCTGGATATAGGTTTGCTTACTGAGCTAGAAGATTCGTTTTTAGACGTTTCATCACCATACTAGGTAACATCATCAGTGAGCCTTCAGATGAAGCACTGGTGGTATGGCCCACTTTCTATTTGTGTGTTTAGGTTTCCTTGGGTTGGTAATGTCATTTTCTGTGATGATGTCATTTCCTGTTCTTTTTCTCAGGAGGTGGTAAATGGGATCCAAGTCAATGTGTTTGTTGATACATTTCCAGTTGGAATGCCATGCGTCTAGGAATTCTCATTTGTGTCTCTGTTTTGGCTTGTACTAGATTGGATGTGTTGTCCCATTCAAAGTGATGTCCTGCCTCATCTGTATGCCAGATTACTCAGACTCCTTAGCGTCATGGTAGACCACAAACCCATCAACACAGTAAAACAGCAGCGAATGTACTTGAAAGACCTTATACAGGTAACAAGCAAAACTAATGTCATTTACAAAATATCTTGCAAGAACTGTAACTAACACTACAAGCAATGTTTGTTTTGCAGGAGGTGCTAATTGCATGTTAATTGTATATTTATTGAATTTGAGCGATGGACGTTAAATGGGAGTTACATTTACCCCTTGCTGCATTCTTGCGAAAAGTTAATGCTGACTTAAAAATTAACATTGGGTGGCATGGTGGCCTAGTGGTTAGCACTGCTGCCTCACAGTGCCAAGGACCTGGGATTGATTCCACCCTCGGGTGACCAGCTCTGTGGAGTTTGCAAATTCTCCCTGTGTCTGCGTTGCTTTTTGCTGGGTGTTTCAGTTTCCTTCCACAGTCCACAGATGTGCAGACTGGGCAGATTGACCATGCTAAATTGCCTATAGTGTCGAGGGATGTGCAGTCTAAATGGGTTAGCCATGGATAATACGGGGTTACAGGGTAAATATAAGATGGGATGCTCTTTGAGGGGATCAGGGCAGACTCAATGGACCAAATGGCCTCTTTCTGCACTGTAGAGATTCTATGGTTAACTGTGAAAGGAAGAGTTTGGGTTTCAGGATAATCCTTTTGTACCAACAGGCTCTCTGACCTGGAACAAGCCAATTGCAACATAGTGGAAAGTGATGCCAAGCATTGGTGTTGTATGTTACTCTTGCTACCTGCAGCTTGAAGGGAAAAAGAAATAGAGGACAGGTCCCATGGTGTTGGTGCAGCTGTTACGGTCCCAGTTGAAGTTACTTCTGAATGAGTGCAATCCCACTTTGAAATCTGGCTTCATAGATCACATTTCTTTTTAATTAAATATGGAGGTCCTTCACTGAAACGGGTCTGTTTTTAACAAGAAAACAGAAGCTTATTGCATGAAAGAGATGAAGAAAAAATGGAATAAAAAAGCTACTTGCAAGTGGTTCCTGACTTACAAACTCCAACTTACAAGCATTTGTACTTACAAACATGATCTCATGAATGGTTTTAATTTTAGAAACCTAACATACCATAAGACCATGAGGTATAAGAGCTGAATTAGGCCATTAATCCCATTGATCCACAATTCGATCATATTTGATATGCTTCTCAACTCCTGCCTTCTCCCCAAAACCTTTGATCCCCTTACGAATCAAGAAACTGTCTCTGTGTAAAGACACTCGATGACTTGGCCTCCACAGCCTTCTGTGGCATTTTGTTCCATAGATTTGCTACCCTCTGGCTGAAGAAATTCCTCCTCATCTCAATTAAAAAGGTTTATCCTTCACTCTGAAGTTATGCCCTGAGATCTTTGTCTGTCCTACTGTGGAAACATCTTCTCTACATCCATTCTAACCAGGTCTCTCATTGTTCTGTAAGTTTCAATCAGACACCCCTCTCCTCCCATCCTTCTACAATTCCATCGATTACAGATCCAGTGTCCTCAACCTTGTATGCCAAGCCTTTCATCCCCAGGATCATTCTTGTAAACTTTCTCTGGATGATCTCCAAGGTTAGCAGATACTCCCTTATATAAGGGGCCCAAAACTGCTGCTAATATTCTATTCTCAGTGCTTCCTACAAGTGATGTCCCACGTGAAGAGGTATTGAGTTATCAGCGGGGGGGAGGATAGTATGTGGTAATCAGCAGGAGGTTTCTTTGCTCATGTTTAACCTGAAGCCATGAGACTTCATGGGGTCTGGAGTCAATGTTGAGGACTCCCAGGGAAACTCCCAGGGCAACTCCATCCCATCCTTATACCACTGTGCTGCCACCTCTGCTGGGTCTGTCCTGCCAGGGGGACAGGATGCATTCAGAGATGGTGAGGTTGGTGTCTGGGACATTGCGAGGTATGATTTTGTGAGGATGACTTTGACAGGCTGTTGCTTGTCTAGCCTATGAGACCTTTCCTGATGTAGGGCTTTTGCCCAAAACATTGATTCTCCTGCTCCTCAGATGCTGCCTGACCTGCTGTGCTTTTCCAGAACCACACTCTCAACTCTAATCTCCAGCATCTGCAATCCTCACTTTTGCCTAGCCTATGAGACAGCTCTCCCAATTTTGGCACTAGCTCCCAGATGTTAGTAAAGAGGTGGGCAGCACGGTGGCACAGTGGTTAGCACTGCTGTCTCACAGCGCCTGAGACCCGGGTTCAATTCCCGACTCAGGCGACTGACTGTGCGGAGTTTGCACGTTCTCCCCGTGTCTGCATGGGTTTCCTCCGGGTGCTCCGGTTTCCTCCCACATCACAAAGATGTGCAGGTCAGGTGAATTGGCCATGCTAAATTGCCCGTAGTGTTAGGTTAGGGGTATGGGTGGGTTGCACGTCGGTGTGGACGTGTTGGGCCGAAGGGCCTGTTTCCACACTGTAAGTAATCTAATCTAAAAAAAAAAGGTCTTTGCAGAGTTGATAGGCTGTTTTTGCCATTGTCCTTTCTCGTGCCTAGTTTGATGCCAGGTGATCCATCCAGTTTTATTTTTTTGTTGGGATTTTCATAGCAATTTCACAACTGAGTGGTTTGCTCAGCCATTTCAGAGAGCAGTTGAGAGTTAATACATTGCTGAGGATCTGGAGTCACATGGAGGCCAGACCAGGTGAGGATGGCAGATTTCCTTCTCTGAAGTACCTTAGTGAGCCTGACGGGTTTTTCCAACAATCAATAATGGTTTTACCATTATCATTAGATTCTTGATTTCAATTTTTTAAAATTGAATTCAAAATCAGCTGTTTGCCAAGGTGCATTTCAAACCCAGGTCCCCAGAACATTGGCTGATTAATAGTTGTGCAATAACACCATGAGGCCATCATCTTCCTTTGTGTAGCTGAGTGACCAGTGACAAAGACTTCCATGACATTGCATGTCATTCTGATGATATCCAGGTATGAGCAAGTGGTTATTGATTGATGTTAATGACTGAATAACCTTACAAATCCTATTGACCAGATGGTACATATCTGAGGCAATCTGTCCTTCTTGGGCTCTGTGATTCACCAGTGTCCTACTGAATAACTACTCCCCAAATCTCTTGATAGCTTTGCAAAACCAGAGAGAGTAATATATCTGAAAATTAGCTTCAACATCTTTTATTTTGCTCATTATAATATACATTTGGCTTCAAGACTAAAATAATCTGAGTAGGAAACCTCTAAGGGGAAATCGTAAAACTGTCCTAACCACAAATTGTCTTTTTTATAACCTTTGTCTAAATCCTGCTGGATTATTTTACAGTGTTAGTTTAATTGCCCAGATTGCCAGATAGAGACGAGAGACAGGTTGAGAAGGAGAGTCCTACACGGTAATCTCAGTCAGTGCAGGAATTGAATCCAGACTCAGTTGGCATCACTCAACGTTGCAAGCCTCTCTACACTAGCTGTCCAGCTAACTGAACTAATCAATCATTAAGCTAAGGATAGGTAATAAATTCAAATCTTGCCAGCTGAAAAATGAATGCATTGTATCTATTACACGACAGTGAAGGGAAGTACCAACTGCAGTCTGCAGTTCACATGTCCTCCATTCTTTTAGGCCTGGTCCTTCTCAACATCCAGCACCATATCTAACACTATTGGCCCACTTTTGGGATAGGAAACCTCTCTCTTCTATTCATTTCTGTCATTGTTGTTGTGATGCTTCAAAATCTATTGCATTAAATTCAATAACTTTGTGGAATACAATATTCATTTAACTGATGCTTTTTGTTATTCTGCACGAGAATTTGGAATAAGAATGTGTTTCCCCTTGTTTTGTTCAGTCTTACACCTCTAGTTGAATACCAGTGCTAAACCTGACCAATTTGCAGTCTCCCACACATACACTGCTGTTTATGCTCTATCAATTTTGTCCGTGTAAATATTCAGAGCACTACTTAAATTTTCAAAATTTTATTTTAGTTAACTTTATTCACAGGAACCATAATCATGTTTTTTTAAAATAACTTCAAGGCAGTAATCTGTATGTTTCTGTGATTTAAAAGATTTTTAAAAATTAAACAGATATTTTTTGATTATTTGCCATTTACTTGAAAATATTACTGTAATTGTATTAAAATAATACAATTCTTAGTCATTACATAAATTAATCAAGAAATTTCTGAGAGAGATGGAGAAAGAAAAAGAGAGACAGGATAGAAAAAGAGAGACAGACAAAAAGAGAAACTGAGAATTAGTGAGAAAGAGGTACCTTGCTAGTTGTCAATCCTCTGCATGCTGTATTCACCATTTCTCACTGGTTGAGATGAATTTTAATTTGCGTTATCTTTGCAATAAAATGTTGGTTTTCATTCTAGCTCTGTTTCTGATCTCATAACCTTAAAGCTGATACCTCGTCTTAGGTCAACAATAGCTCCAGTGCTCGTGTTACTTTGGGCCTATCTGTAATGCTCTATTGTGCTAAAATGTTCCTTGTCTCAAGGACATAGGAATCACAATAGAAAGTCTATTCCCTGGTCAATACCACCAAGTGTTCAAATATCGGGAGACTGTACCACATACCCTCACTACTCCTGCAGTGATGCGATTTGTTTTATTCATTCAAGGATGTGGGAGTCACTGGCTAGGCCAGAATATATTTCCCAGAGGTCAGTGAGGAGTCATTGCGGTGGGTCTGGAATCATATGTAGACCAGACCAGATAAGGCAGCAGATTTCCTGAAAGGACATTAGTGAATCAGATGAGTTTTTAAATAACAACTGACAATGGTGATCATTAGACTTTTGTCTCCAGATTTATTAAATTCAAATTTTTCATGATGGAACTATGAACCCATAGCCCTACAACATTCTGGGGCTCTTGATTACTTGCTTTAGTAACATTATCATGACACTACCATCTCCCCAAGGGACACGATGCCTGAGCATCCTCATTGACAATGCTACCACTAATATGGGCTATGACATCTTGACCTCTTGCTACCATTCAGCTCCAAAATTGTGACAGATTAACATATAATACAGACAATTTCAAGTTCATACCCTTTGACTTTCTAGGTGACAAGGGATTCAGGATAAGCTTGCCAATTGGACACATAATTGTCTTAATGGCAGGAGGCAGATAGTGATGATGGAGGGTTACTTTATGGGCTGGAGGCCTGTGACTAGCAGTGTTCGCAGGGATCAGTTCTGGGTCCTTTTTTGTTTGTCATTTATTTAAATGGTTTGGATGAGAGTATAGAAGGCGTGGTTACTAAGTGTGCACATGACACCAAATTTGATGACATAGTGGACAGTGAAGAAGGTTTTCTAAGGTTGCAAAGGGATCTTGAGTAAATGGGTCAACGGGTTGAAAAATGGCAGATGGAGTTCAGTCTGGATAAATGCGAGGTATTGGTACAACTAACAAGGGTATGGCTTAATCAATTAATGGTAGGGCCTTGGGTAGTGGTGTGCAGGTACATAATTCTTTGAAGGTTGTGTCACATCTAAACGGGGGGGGGGATTAAAAAAAAGTTTGGCACGCTTGCCTTCATTGATCAGTCCTTTGAGTATAAGAGTTGGGAAGTCATATTGAGGTTGCACAGGTGAGGACTCTTCATGCAAATTGTGTCCAGTTCTGGTCACCCAGTTATAGAGAGGATATTATTACATTGGAAAGGGTTCAGAAGTGATTTATCAGTGGTTGCCAGATATGGAAGTTTTGAGTTATGAAGAAAGGCTGGATAGGCTTTTTTTCACTGAAGGTGGTTGAGAAGTGATCTGAAAGAAGTTTTTAAATTAATGAGAAGTATAGCTAGATTTAATGGTGATTGTCTTTTCCCTAGGATGGAGGATTTCAAGACTAGGGACACATTTATAGGGTGAGAGGGGAGAGATTTAAAAAAGACATGAGAGGCATTTTTTTTTTACACAAAAGGTGGTTTGCATGTGGAATGAACTTCCTGAGGAAGTGGTGGGTGTGAGCTCAATTACAACATTTAAAAGCCATTCAGATAAGTACATGAATAGGAAAAGTTTGGAGAGATTTGGGTCAGAAGCAGGCTGAGGGGACTAGTTTAGTTTAGGATTATGTTCAGCAAGAACTGGTTGGATGGAAGGGTCTTTTTCTGTACTGTACGATTCTATGACCCCAGAAGTTGGACAGATCCTTCCTTCCCCAGAAACTGTGTAGTTATATGACACGTTCTAACTTTATTCTCAGTAAGATGCATGCACAAAGGCCCAGGCCCAGGTTCTGGGCCTTAACTCATATCTTTAACATTAGTGACCCCCCAAGGGTAATCTGGAGCATCTTGACTCTAATTGCCAAAAAATAGGTGTGTGATTCCCTGATGGATGAAGCAATCTGCAGTCACCCACTTTACTGACTTTGAGAGAGATAAAAAGATGTGTAATTGACTTGCAGCACATCCTTTCAGTATTGGCAATGCCTCATTACGTTCACTTCTGTTCACTTTCTCAGTCTCCTATTGATAGAATGAGACTGCAACAGACATTAGAATAGCTTCTCCCTCAGAATACACCGAGGAGCTGTCCCGACATCTGCAATTTGGCAGAGGGGTTTTTCTTACTGGCTCATTTAGGTGACTTTGAAGACTTTGGCAGGTGTCCCAAGAGGCTCTTGGGCTGCTAAAATTCTCCTGGAGTGGTACAAGTGCATCCCCCTTAACCTCAGCACTGGCAAAGAGGAGGAAGAGGTACTGGGCTTCTGGAGTGCCCTGGGATAAAATTGCCAGGGTGCCAGTCTGTTGCTCTTCTGACTGTGAGTGTCCACTGGCACCACACTCTCTCTCCTTGTAAAGAAGAGATACAGGGAGTAAAGTTGAAGTCTTGGAGCTAGAGCTGGTGGTGCTGATGGAGTTAGGCTGTGGTCTCAGACACTGATCTGGCTCATGTGTGACACTAGTTCCTGGAGAAGAAAAGAGAAAGAATTAATTAGTGAAGATATAGCTCATAGCTTATGTGGATCAATGAGTTTGCCTTCATACAGATCTAAGAACAGCAGATCATGATGTTGCTTAGAGGCTTCCTGGTGCATTTTGGGAATGACCCAAGTCTGCCCTTTCACATGGTTGTGGCTGAGTTTGTATTGCAGTGAGATAAAGAGAAGGATTGAATGTGATAGCAATGGATGCAGGGGCACTTTATAATCTTATATGACCATCCCAGGTAATGACAAGTCCGACTAAGGGATGAGGAAGCATTGTGCCCCAAAAGGATTAGTACCTTGACCACATGTCATAGTTGTGATTCCTTCTGTGGACATAATGTATATGATGCTAAATGTTGCGGGCTATTCCATGTTTTTGAGATGTCTGCACAGTGGTACAGTTGGTCTGAATGATGATCCTGTGAATGTGATTGAGCGCGGAGAAGATATCACCATTTACTGGATACTTTGGAAAGGGTGAAGAGGAGGTTCATCAGGATGTTGCCTCGTATGGCGGGCATTAGCTATAAAGAAGGTTTGAGTAGGTTAGGATTATTTTCATTAGAAAGATGGAGGTTGAGGGGGTACTTGATTGAGGTCTACAAAATCATGAGAGGTCATAGACAGGACGGATGGCAAGAAGCTTTTTCCCTGAGTGGAGGATTCAATTTCTGGGGATCATGAGTTCAAAATGAGAGAGGAAAAATTTAAGCAATATATACATCCAAAGTTCTTTACACAGAGGTTAGTAGGCACCAGGAACACATTGCCAGCTGAGATGGGAGAGGTGGGCATGATAGTGTTATTTTAGATATATCTAGACAGATACATGAATGGCAGGGAGCAGAAGGGTCCACACCCTTAGAAAATAGGCAACAGGTTTAGATAGAGGATCTGGATTGGCGCAAAGGGCCTGTACCTGTGCTGTAATGTTGTTGTTCTTTGTTCTTACGTTTTGCAGATGGTTTTGTTGTCGATAGTGGTGGTGTCTCCTTGTGTTATACCCCATGCAGAGGACCATCCTTCTTTCTCAGAAGGCACCAACAGAACCTCTAAGGGCAAGTGTCTACTTCTTCTGAGGCATCCTCAAGACATTCTTAGGTGAACCAACTCAGGTGTTTACTTAGCTCCTGGACTGTAGAGAGTGAAGTAGTATTGAGATGGCTTTTCAATATGGCATCAGAACTTCCAGCTCCAGAAGATGCTACTTATTCTTTCCATATGATTCTCCAAATCACTTACAAAAGATCTCACTTGCACAGTTAATGTAGTGAAAAGCATGGGATCACACGAGATAACATACATTGGGCATTGGCAGAAGTGTTAACTCCAAAATTGAAAATCCTAACCTAAAGCCAACACAAGTGAAGGCTCAATTTTAACAATGGTCTAATAGAAATTCATCCACTATTCCAGAAATAGGATCTGGTTTATTTTCATGAGTGGTGGATTATCTAATGTGGCCCAGAGACTGCCAAACAGTTGGTAAGGAGACATGACTACAGTATTGAAGGCCTACATTTTCCTGGTGTGTTTAGGAAATCAATTCTGTTCTTCCTGACCTCACATGGAAAGTAAAAGAGGGAAAATATTTTGACCTTTTAGGGTCATTGCTAACTGTAATCCACTTCAGCATTGTTTTAATCTATCTGGAAGCTTGCTGTCATTTTCTACTCAGGGAATAAAGTTAAAGTGACAGTCAAATCCCAAAGACATTAAGTTTAAGAAAAGGACCCATGACTGGGGGCAGATGTTTGCAGGTAAAGGGATGGCTGGAAAATGAGAAGCCTCCAAAAATGAGATAACTAGAGTCCAGACAGTATATTCCTGTTAGGGTGAAAGGGAAGGCTGGTAGGTATAGGGAATGCTGGATGACTAAAGAAATTGAGGGTTTGGTTAAGAAAAAAAAGGAAGCAAGTCAGGTATAGACAGGATAGATCGGGTGAATCCTTAGAACAGTATAAAGGCAGTAGGAGTATATTTAAGAGTGAAATCAAGAGGACAAAAAGGGGACATGAGATAGCTTTGGCAAATAAAGTTAAGGAGAATCCAAAGGGCTTTTACAAATACATTAAGGACAAAAGGGTAACTAGAGAGAGAATAGGGCCCTTCAAAGATCGCAAGGCAGCCTTTGTGTGGAGCTGCAGGAGATACTAAACGAGTATTTTGCAACAGTGTTTACTATAGAAAAGGACATGGAAGATATAGAATAGATGGTGAGATCTTGAAAAATGTCCATATTACAGAGGAGGTAGTGCTGGATGTCTTGAAACACATAAAGGTGGATAAATCCCCAGGACCTGATCAGGTGTACCCGAGAACTCTGTGGGAAGCTAAAGAAGTGATTGCTGGGCCTCTTGCTGAGATAGTTGTATCATCGATAGTCACAGGTAAGGTGCTGGAAGACTAGAGGTTGGCAAACGTGGTGCCACTGTTTAAGAAGGGTGGTAAGAACAAGTCAGGTAACTATAGACCAGTGAGCCTGACGTCAGTGGTGGGTAAGTTGTTGGAGGGAATCCTGAGGGACAGGATTTACATATATTTGGAAAGGCAAGGACTGTTTAGGGATAGTCAACACGGCTTTGTGCGTGGGAAATTATGTCTCACAAACTTGCTTGAGTATTTTGAAGAAGTAACAAAGAGGATTGATGAGGGCAGAGTGGTAGACATGATCTATATGGACTTTAGTAAGGCATTCGACAAAGTTCCCCATGGGAGACTGGTTAGCAAGGTTAGATCTCATGGAATACAGGGAGAACTAGCCATTTAGGTATAGAACTGGCTCAAAGGTAGAAACAAAGGGTGGTGGTGGAAGGTTGTTTTTCAGACAGGAGGCCTGTGACCAGTGGAGTGCCACAAGGATTTGTGCCACAAGGTCCACTACTTTTCATCACATTATATAAATGATTTGGAAGCGAGTTTAAGAGGTACAGTTAGTAAGTTTGCAGATGTCACCAAAATTGGAGGTCCAGTGGACAGCGAAGAGGGTTACCTCAGAATACAATGGGATCTTGATCATATGGGCCAATGGGCTGAGGAGTGGCAGATGGAGTTTAATTTAATTAAAAGCGAGGTGCTGCATTTTGGAAAAGCAAATCTTAGCAGGACTTATACACTTAATGGTAAGGTCCTAGGAAGTGTTGCTGAACAAAGACACCTTGGAGTGCAGGTTCATAGCTCCTTGAAAGTGGAGTCACAGGTAGCTAGGATAGTGAAGAAGGTATTTGGTATGCTTTCCTTTATTGGTCAGAGTCTTGAGTACAAGAGTTGAGAGGTCATGTTGCATCTGTACAGGACATTGGTTAGGCCACTTTTAGAATATTGCTTGCAATTCTAGTCTCCCTTTTATCAGACGGATGCTGTGAAACTTGAAAGGGTTCAGAAAAGATTTACAAGGATGTTGCCAGGGTTGGAGCATTTAAACTATAGGGAAGGGTTGAATAGATTGGGGTTGTTTTCCCTGGAATGTCAGGGGCTGAGAGGTGACCTTATAAAGGTTTATAAAATCATGAGGGGCATGGATAGGGTCTTTTCCCTGAGGTAGGGGAGTCCAGAACTAGAGGGAAAAGGTAAAGGATCAGAGGGGAAAGATATAAAAGAGACCTAAGGGGCAACTTTTTCACGCAGAGGGTGGTGTATGTGTGGGATGGGCTGCCAGAGGAAGTGGTGGAGGCTAGTACAATTGCAACATTTAAGAGGCATCTGGATGGGTATATGAATAGGAAAGATTTGGAGGGATATGGGCTGGATGCTGGCAGTTGGGAAGAGATTGGGTTGGGATATCTGGTCAGCATGGATGAGCTAGAACAAAGGGTCTGTTTTCATGCTGTATATTTCTATGATTCTATGACCCCACTGACTTTGAGCAAGTGACCTTGCCAGCTGTTGGACGAGCAGGTTATAATAGAGAACTGTCAGCATCTACAAAGTAAGTTACTCAGAAGATTTAGGTTGTCTATCTGCTACTTGAGAAAGGGACAGTGATAGAGAGAGAAAAGAAAAATAATTTACATTTTTGTACCCCCTCAAATTCCTTAACTCCAAGGGGAACAATCCTAATTTCTCCACTTGATCCTTGTTGTTAAAACTGTGCTATGGCCAGTTCCCAAGTGAGATTCCTTAATTTGTTAAGATTCCAGATATGATACTTCAAATCTAAACTTATTGGAAATGAGGGATGACTGTTTCCCCTTTTTCATTCATCCAGCCCCTCATTAGGTTAGATTAGATTAAATTCCCTTCAGTATGAAAACAGGCCTTTCGGCCCAACAAGTCCACACCAACCCACTGAAATGTAACCCACCCAGACCCATTCCCTGACCCTCTATTTACCATTGACTAATGCTATGGGCAATTTAGAATGGCCAAATCACCTAACCTGCACATCTTTGGATTGTGGAAGGAAACCAGAGCACCCGGAGGAAACCCACGCAGACAACAGGGAAAATATGCAACTCATTTGAAAAAGGACCTCTTCCTTTTGGAATACCTTTCACCTGGACCAAATGAATATATGTTTTAGAAGGAGTCAATTTAGCCAGGCCTTCTGAGTTAACAAATAAGTTTATTTGTTCCTAAACGTGAGACGACAAAATAATACAACACTCAGAGTATTGAGTATAGGATGTCATGTTGTGGCTGTGTGGGACATTGGTTGAAATATTGTATGCAATTCTGGTCTCCTTCATATCGGAAAGGTGTTGTGAAACTTGAAAGGGTTCAGAAAAGATTTACAGGGTTGGAGCATTTGAACTATAGGGAGAGGTTGAATAGATTGGGGCTGTTTTCCCATGAACGTCGGAGGCTGAGGGGTGACCTTATAGAGGTTTATAAAATTATGAGAGGCATGGACAAGATAAATAGACAAAGTCTTTTCCCTGGGATGGGGGAGCCCAGAACTAGAGGGCATAGGTTTAGGGTGAGAGGGGAAAGATATAAAAGAGACCTAAGGGGCAAAGTTTTCATGCAGAGGTTGGTACATGTATGGAATGAGCTTCCGGAGGAAGTGATGGAGGCTGGTATAATTGCAACATTTAAAAGGCATTTGGATGGGTATATGAATAGGAAGGGTTTGGAGAGATATGGGCCAGGTGCTGACAGGTGGATTCTGGATTGGGTTGGGATATCTGGTCGACATGAACAAGTTGGACCGAAGGGTTTGTTTTTGTGCTGTACATCTCTATGACTCTATGATTCTATGACACATCCACACAGATTATGAATAAGATATGAGTCCAATAAAAGTTAAAAGACAACAAAATGTACAGATCAGTCTGAGATTTTTTAGGACAGTAAGGAGAAGAATGTTGTGGCTGTCACGTTGAGTGGTATTGGTAGCATTGGCTTTGGCGATTGCACAATTGATTTCAAGATTTTTGGCTTTGCAGATTGATTGAAATTCTTCTGACCGGGTTCCTTTCAATGGCACTCGGATGGGAGCACTCAGAGTGATAGAGTGCTTTTCCCTTTCCTTACCTCCAGTGCAGAAGTGTTTAATGCCTATTCTCAAAACTATGACCTTCACAGCACATTAGTTCACACACTAACACATCAGGCTACTAACAAACAAGAGATCAGGGGTTTCAGTTTTTAATTCAATATTTTTGCATATCCCTGGAAAAGTAAAACACAAGCTTGACAGCAGAGATGATTTCCTTCTAAAAGAGATATGGGTAGTCAGTCTCTAGTTATCTCTTCATTTTAGACTCTCTGTTTGACATTCCACTGACTCTGTACAGGTGCTATACTCCATGCGTTCACATTGGGCTCAACCAAACAATCACTGAATTTACATCTTCAATCAACGTTTGACTATAGCAGTGCTCTTCTAAAAAACACAGGTCTGATTTAAAAATTTTAAGTGCAGGGGATTCAAGATGGCAGCGACACAGCATGTCTGAGTCTGTAGTGCTCTGCCTAAGACTCGGGCAGAGTGGGGCACCCGCCTCCACCTCACCCTTTAAATCATTTAAGATATCTTTTTGCCCACATAATTAGTCATTTTACATCAACTTTCGCAGTTTGGTGTTGTTTTAAAATGACTAAGGGCAAAAACTCCTGCAGCTTGTAACAGGCAGGGACCTCTCCCCTACCCCCTTCCGCAGCAGCAGAGACGTCCGCAGTTGCCTCGGTGGGGGGTTACCTGCAGAGGTGACCCTGCTCTCCGGGATCACCAAACTTCAAGAGAAGATCGACGCCTTTATTGAGGAGTCCAGGTGCAGGTGGGAGTCGATCTCAGTCATGCTTCTGTCGAGCAGCGTGTCGGAGGGGCGGAGCCAAGGGCCGCAGCCTCGGAGACGGCTGCCTAGTCGTCTGTAGGTCATGTACAGCCTCTCGAGCAGCGAATCTGGACCCTGGAGGAGTGCATTGACGACCTCGATAATCGGGGCTGCCGGAAAAATGTTCGGTTGCTGGGCCTTCCCAAACGGGAAGAGGAAGGCCAGCTTGTAGACATTTTGGAGAGATGGCTCCCACAATTATTGAAGTTGGGACTGGGCCGGGTGCGGGTGGAGTGGGCCCACCTTGTTGCCATACGCAGGCCTGGGTCAGATCAGCGACCCTGCCCGGTTCTAATCTGACTCCAATGCCACAAAAGAAAAACAAATGCTCCTGGAAGCCTCCAGAGGCCTGGGGAAGGATCCCTAGGTCATGATGCACAAGGGCTCCAGAATAATGTTATTTCAGGACTTCTCTCCAGCCGTGGTCCACAAGAGGAGGGCATTCAATGAGGCAAAGAAGCGTCTGAGAGACCTAAATATCCAATATTCCATGCGTTATCTGGCAACGCTGCGCTTCAGCCACGGAGGATCCATTACAACTTTGGGTTGCCGGAAAAAGCAAAAGAATTCTTGGAGTCTCTTAAATAGACTGTGGGACACGACCCATATGGATATTGACTTTTTTTTCATCCTTCATCCACTAATTTTCTCCCCGGTGGGTGGGAGCGGGGTTGGGGGGGGAGGTGAGGGGGGGCTTGTTCTTCACTCTTCCTTTGGTTTCCTTTTTATAGTTCGTGCGGATTACTCAATTAGTGGGTGAGGGGGTTTATTTTGTTTTGCCCTTTTCTTAAGAGCGGGGTTTTCTTCTTTCTTCATTTTACTTAGTTGCCTAATAATTGCTGAGGTTATAATATTGTAATTTTGTAATTTTATACATTTCTTTTTTTTACTGTGTTTGCTAAATGCACCCAAATGTTGGCGTGGGGGTGGGGTGTGGGGGGTTACTCACTTTTAACTCTGGTTTTATAAAATATTTGAATTTGTCTACTCCATTCTATAACGCCTGGGCCGAGGGCAGGGCCCTAGCTAGGAGAGGTTATGGTGGGGTTACTGATAGGTAGTTATGCAGCCTGGGAGCAAGAGGGAAAGTCTCCTTTCAAATATGTTTTGCATTTTTTTTCACTTAGGAACAGCTTTTAATTGTGTTGGTGTAAACATTTTAAAGAATTTTTGTATTTGTGAAATTTTTACGGTCTTTATTCAAGGTTCTTTGAGTGGGGTTCTTCCTCCTGGGAGGTCTCGAGCTTGTCTGGACAATCATGGCTAGCCATTCACTTAGATGGTGTACCTGGAATGTCAAGGGGAGTAATTCACCAATCAAAAGGAAAAAGATATTATCAAGTCTCAAAAAAGAAAGGGTTGATGTAGCTCTTTTACAGGGGACACATCTACTTGACAAAGAATATATAAAGTTACAACAGGCGGATTTGATCAGGCTTTTTTCTCATCTTTCAGTTCAAAAAGTAGGGGAGTAGCCATTCTTATTCAGAAGAATCTTCCTTTCCAAATGTTAAGCCAGATAAAAGAGGAGTCTGGACAGTATATATTGATCAAAGTCCTAATACATGGAGAGGAATATGGAATTTTGAATCTCTATTGCTCCCTGGCACACCCCTTTAAATTTGTAATGTAAGTATTCTCTAAGTTGATGGCTTTTGGGGTCGCCAAACAATTATAGGAAGAGATTTTAACTGTATTATGGACCCAGAGACAGATAGGATACCTAAGAGCACTATGGGTATATCGCTGAGATCTAGGCAATTGGAGGATCTGAATAAGGAGCTTGGACTAGTGGATGTGTGGAGGTGCCTTCACCCCCAAGGTAGAGTATTTACTTTCTATTCTAACCCACACAAGTGCCATACCAGAATTGATATGTCGTTAGCCCCCTCGATCCTTTTGAAATCCATACTGCCTTGTAAAATAGGGTAAGCTAGCTATTTCTGATCATGCCGCAGTATTTATGGAAGTCAAGATTAGGAATGATGGGATAGGCCCCCGACATTGGCGTATGGATCCCTTCTTATTGAAGGATAGCAAATTTACAAAGTAATTTTTTGCAGGAATTCAAAACCCTCTGGGAAATTAACTCATGTACGGCCAGTAACCCATCGATGATGTGGAGATCATTAAGGCTTATGCACGAGGTTTGGTCATCTCATATTCTGCGACCCAGAAAAGACAAAAGGGAGAGCAACAGCACCTGCCCGAGGCTCGCCTGAAGGTAGCTGAGACAGTGTATGTTGACAGGCCTTCTATTACTAAGCTACAAGGGATCACAGCCATTAGGGCAGCCTTGAATACCGCACTTACTCAAACTTCAAAGAGGGAAATATTAATCGCAAAGCAGAGATTATTTGAATATGGCAACAAGCCTGGCAACTATCTAGCGTACCTTGTTAGGGAAAAAAAGGCTCCTCGAGCTATTAAGTTCATTAGAGAAAGTGCCGGTACCTTGACTGGTGATCATAAAAAGATGAATACAGCCTTTACAAAGTTATATTTTGAACTGTATAAATCGCAGGACTGTGAGGATGGAACTGAGAAGATGGAATCCTTCTTTAAAAATTTGGCCCTTCCGGACTTAATCTCGGATCAGGTGTTGATCTTGAATGCCCCCCTGACAACCCAGGAAGTAGGTAAAAACAATGACTGCAGATGCTGGAAACCAGAGTCTAGATTAGAGTGGTGCTGGAAGAGCACCGCAGTTCAGACAGCATCCGAGGAGCAGTCCGTACCCGACGCGGTTAGACAGCTTCAGAGTGGCAAAGTGCCTGGACCAGATGGATTCCAGGCTGAGTTCTACAAAGAATTTATAGGAGAACTGGCTGGGCCACCCATAAATATGTACAATTAGTCATTTAGTCAGGGCTGCCTCTCGCCTTTATTGAGAGAAGCAAATATCTCTCTTATTCTTAAAAAGGGAAAGGCCCCAGAAGATTGCTCGTCATATAGACCCATATCCTTACTAAATGTGGATTTTAAAATTCTTTCTAAAATGTTAACATTAAGATTGGAGAGAGTCTTACCATACATCATAAAAGAGGGCCAAAGGGGGTTTACAAAGGGCCACAGGTCAACTAATAATATCAGAAGGGTCTTAAATATAATACAAGCCTATAAACAGGGTTTAGTTGACTCCTTGGACACAGAGAAGGCATTTGATCGGTAGAATGGCCATATCTTTTTTATACGCTGGAAAGGTTTGATGTCGGAGAGGTATTTACTAAATGGGTTTCAGTGTTATACAATGATCCCAAAGCAGCAGTGATCACCAATGGTTTAAGTTCAGATAACTTTAGTGTTGGCAGGGGCTGTCTTCAGGGATGTCCTCTTTCACCATTATTATTCACGCTAGTGATTGAACCACTGGCGGAAGCTGTATGAACTGACCCTAACATAACAGCTCCAAGGTTTGGATCGGGCAGACATAAAATCACTCTATATGCGGATGATGTCCTCCTCTTCTTAAGTGATCCTTTGATATCCGTGCCCTGCCTAATCCAAGTGATCAGCTTATTTGGTATGTTCTCAGTCTTTAAAATCAATTTCTTGAAATCGGACGCCGTGCCGTTGGGAAGTCGTGCCAGTGTATCTAACTTACCAGACGGATCTTGTTTTCCGTTTTGGTGGTCACTAAAAGGTATTTAGGTATTTTTATCACCCCAGTATTTGGTCAGCTGTATAAAGCTAATTTCTTGCACTTATTAGAGAAAATAAGACAGGACCTTCAACGCTGGGGAGATCTCCCAATAGCCTGGTTAGGCAGAGTAGCCCTAGTTAAGATGAATATCTTACCTCGTCTTTTATATCCTATGAGAATGCTCCCCCTGATGCTACTGAGACAGGCATTGTGTAAGCTTTACAGCTGGCTTGGCTCCTTTATTTGGAATCATAGACTGCCCCTTATTAAATTAGAAAAACTGCAGCTCCCACAAGCAAGAAGAGGACTGGACTTTCCAGATTTTAGGAGGTACCAATTGAGCTCCTTATTGTCTTATGTAGCTGATTGACTGTGGGTCACAAGAGACCCAATCTGGCTAGATATTGAGACCTCCCAAGCAAAAATGTCCCCTCATCAATATTTTATTTATGGACAAGATGAGAGCTATTATGGACTATTGCAAAAACCCTTTTATATTAAATACAATTAAAGCGTAGAGGATAATGCAACAAGGTGAGGGTAACCTGTAAAAAAAACTCTTTATACTCCTATAGTGGGAACATCGGGATTTCAGCCAGGAGTGATAGATGCTACATTTAAAACTTGGAAGTCCAGAGGTATCTCCTGTTTGGGAGATCTGTTCAATGGGGAGGTTATGATGTCCTCAAAGGACCAGTTGCACCAGAATTTTGGATTGCCTAACAGGGGACCTTTTTCGGTATTTCCAAATATGAGACTATATACAAAAGAAGACCATACTGATAGCTAATCCCTTCAAATCGGATAGGGAAAGGAGAGTGCTATGGCCGATGGGGCCCCCCCTTGGTTAGTACTCTTTACCACTCACTATATAATAAAGTATCTAAGGACATGGAATGATTATTTAAAACCTGGAATCAAGAATTAGGGTTGGAAGTCTCATCAGAAATGTGGGAGGACATCTGGTAAAATGCCAGAAAGATCTCTGTTTGTAATAGAACTCAGACTATACAATTAAAGATACTCCACATATGGCACCTGAACGACTCGCAAAATTCAAGGCAGGAGCATCCTCAATGTGTCCTAAATGCAAAATAGAAGTTGGCACTCTCACGCACTGTCTATAGACATGCCATAAGATCCATAGGTATTGGGATACAGTAGCGAATGCCTTGACAAGGATATTGGATCGGATTAGATCGGATGCAATGTCCTTGCTTTTGGGCTCTTCAGAGTTTCCCTTCCTGAATGTGCACGAGAGGAAATTATTTACCATTCTTTCCTTTTGTGCAAGGAAAAATATCTTAGTGAATTGGGTAGCTGAAGGCCCTCCAGGACTCTCAAACTGGCATAGGTTAATCATGGAATATATCCCCCTTGACTTCCTTACAAATATGGTGCACCAAAAAACAGAACTATTCTATAAAACGTGGCAGCCCTTTTTGAACAATATCGACACGGATATTTCAGCCATACTGTCCAGGGCTTTTGTCTAGCTGTGAGTGGATCTGGCTGGTTCGGGGACCCCCGGGAGGTGGAATCCCGTATAAATACGGGTTTTATTGTGACTTGATGTAAATCTATTTTGAGCATGCATCTAGTTATTTAATTATTTTGTTGTTTATTGCTAGTAATGTATAATATTCTATTTTATGGTTTGGTTGTTTATAGGATTGACTAGCAGTTAGTTGGGTTTTTCTTTTTTTTAAAATTTTTTTAAAATGTATTTAATTTTATATTGATGTTTATACTTCTTTGTATTACTTTTGTAATTTTGTAAAAAATCTTAAAAATTTTCTTTTTTCAATAAAAATATCTATCAAAAAAGGTTTAAATGCTTCAGATTTCTGATCCATCATGAAAATTTTAAAAATGTGTAGTCAACTGTGAGGCAGTTTTAGAATTTCGTTTCTTCCTAAAATCCTTTGCAAGCATTTTTCCTGAATCCCTTTTCTGTACTCTTATCACTTTTTTAACAGTCCCTTGTTGTTCTCTACCTCTCACCCGGTCTGTGGCACCTCTACTATTATTTGCCTTTGCATGAGTCCTTTTGTGTTTTAGTCTATTTGCTTACACATAGGGTACATACAGGACTTTTATTTTACCACATACTTTTTTACTATCCATAATTTCATCCTTTAATAATTCTACCCAGCCAATTCTTGACTCATCCCTGTACCGTCTGTTTATCTTAATTTTTGTTGGTGACTCACCCTTCTCCCACTGTTGTTGCAATGAATTATACAGGACTGTATTTAATAATCCATCAGATGCCATGTGCTAAGACAATACTGTATACTGAGTGATTTTCTTACTGCTCACTCAAGGCAGCATGCCTGTTCTATTTAGTGGTGGTTTGTTGAAAATTCTGATGGAAGTTGTACGGGAGTTTTTGATCACGATGCTCTGGAAATCAGCATTGTACAAATCAAGATGGGCAAGTCTTCTCATCAAGATGCACAAATTCATCACATTATCCCATTTCATCCCCCTCTCCTCCAACAAATACTCTTTTGCACAATGAGAGTTCATGATCTGGAAAGCTCTGCCTGAAAGGATAGTACAGGCAAATCCGGGTTGTGGTTTTCAAATTGGATGAACACCTGAAGAGGAAATATTTTAAGGCAGTGGGATAAGGGAAGGAGAATGATTAGATTACTTACAGTGTGGAAACAGGCCCATCGGCCCAACAAGTCCACACCGACCCGCCGAAGCGCAACCCACCCATACCCCTACATTTACCCCCTACCTAACACTACGGGCAATTTAGTATGGCCAATTCACCTGACCCGCACATCTTTGGACTGTGGGAGGAAACTAGAGCACCCGGAGGAAACCCACGCAGACACGGGGAGAACGTGCAAACTCCACACAGTCAGTCGCCTGAGTCGGGAATTGAACCCGGGTCTCAGGCGCTGTGAGGCAACAGTGCTAACCACTGTGCCACCGTGCTGCCCAAAATGAAGTTGGCTAAGTTGTTGTTGCAGAGTGCTAGCAGGGGATTGATGGATTAAATGATCTCATCTATCTTCACTTGATCCTCCAGTCAAGCAACTGCCATCTTGTGGCACAGTGGTAATGTCCTTACCCCTGGATCAGGAGGACTGAGATCAGGTCCCAGCTGCTCTGGAGGTGTGTATTGACATCGCTGAACAGGTTGATTGGAAAAATAGGCTAAATACATTTTTAAAATGCGTAGTCAAGCCCACGGAAATAAAAAAAAGAATCAAAATAGTCAATTAACTAAAATAACAGAACATAGAATTTAAGGATGAATCCATGAACACAAGGACAGAGCTAATCATTCCGACGAATAGAAGCAAAGATAATTGGCATTTTAGGGAAATTAAAACATTATATGCAATTGAATGATACAATAGATGTACAGAGCAAACATAACTGATTGCGTTGTGACAGAATGCTAAACAAGAGAAGAGGAAGAGTCACAGATTAACTGTGAGGCAGGTTTAGATTTTTTTCTAACATATATAAAAAATAGTAACTCTCACTGTTCAGCTAGCTTTTCATTTCTCTCACTGTCTGAGATATTAGCTGTTGCTCCAGACTGGGCGATACTGCCTACAGGAAGCTGAAAATGAAGCCAGTATTATATATTTATCCCCTCTAGAACTGAGCTGGAAGATCAAAGATCCCTAACTAAGGACAATATCTGGTGGGAAAAGAAGTGTAGGTGAAGAAAAAAGTAAGGTTTCAGGTTAATGACCTTTCATCAGAACAGGGAATTAGAAATGCAAAGTTTTGAGCAAGTGGTGAGTTGGTAAAGCATCTCTGATTGGATGGAAAGCAGGAAAGACAATATTTTTTGAGGTTTTTAAGTGGCAAATGAATGTTCATGGATAATCTTTTTCAGATTTGATTGGGAATATATCATTCATACAAATTCCCAGGTTAAATTTGTACAAACACAGAGGCTATGCGACCTCGATTGTCATTTAAATGGAGTTTGAAGTCCTTGCAGTATCTCATTTTTCAAATTAATCACCCACTAATGGCTCAGTTGTAAATTAAATCTCCATTTGTGTCAATTGCCTGATTTGAAAGATCTGCCAAAGTTAATGGCAGAAAGTCCAGGATACCTGTTCGATCTCAGCTGGAGAATTGGGTCCAGGTGTGGGTGTCGTATCATAGGAAAAATGTGAATGCACCGGAGAGTGCAGAACCAATTGACAGGAATGTTTCCATGAATGACAAACACCAGTCATGTGGGTATATCGAAGAAATTAGGATTGTTTTCCCTGAAGAAAAGAAGACTGAGAGAAGATTTGATGGAGGTTTTCAAAATCATGAGTGGGCTGAATAGGATACTTCGGAAGAAGTTGTTCCCACTTGTAAAAGAAAAAAGGGCGTAGGTTGAAAATGATTTCCAAATGAAGCAAGGGTGATGTAAAAAAAAGATTTTCATACAGCAAGTACTTAGGATATGGAATGCACTGTATGGAAATGTGGTGAAGGCCGGTTCAGTTGAGACATTTAAGAGGGCATTGGATAATTATTTGGATCGAAATAGTGTGCAGGGATATGGGAAAAGGCAGCAGATTGGCACTAGGGACGAAAACTTAACTGAGGATTTACACTTTTTTGTTGCTTTCTCCAATATTATTACAAAGTAGAATCAAGGCATTTGGGCAAAACAAATTGAATACATGTTTACCATTCCCATGGACAAATAATTCTAATCAATTTTATCCAATGTATTCCCATATCCCTTTCATTACTTTGCCTTCATATGTCTCTACAGTCCAATCTTCAATGTTTGAAGTTCCTGTCTTCAGCAGTAATTGTGAAACTGAATTACAGGCCCCCTTAGTTCTACATGAAGAAGTTTCTCCTGCTGCCTTGCAGATCTCTTGCAGTCAATATTGAAACCATGACTCCTTGTCTCAAACTGCTCAATGTTTGCAGTTGCTGTTTTTATCTATCCTGTCCAAATGTTCATAATTAGGAGACAATGGAGAGTGCAGATGCTGGAGAAATCAGAGTTGATAAAGTGTGGTGCTGGAAAAGGCACAGAAGGTCAGGCAGCATCCGGGAGCAAGAGAGTCAACATTTCAGGTAGGACTCTTATTGCTCCTCAGATGCTGCCTGACCTGCTGTGCTTTTTCCAGCGCCACGCTTTGTGAACTCAATTGTTCATAATTTTCTGTTGTGGTGGTGGTTACAATTACACACATGCAAAAGGCATCTGGATGGGTATGTGGATAGGAAGGGTTTAGAGATTTATGGGCCAAATGCTGGCAAGTGTGACTAGGTCGCATTGGGATGTCTGATCAGTGCAGATGAGTTGGACCAAAGTGTCTTGTTTCCACACTCTTTGACTTCATAATTGGCGCAGGTATGATGCACAAAATTGCCTTCTTCTATGCTTTAACAATTCTGTGAAACTCAAAGTACCCTAAGCTATCACTTTTGGTTCCAAAGTCTGTGTGCCCTCCCTCAGACTACCCAAGAGCAAAGGTTTCTCAAAGGTTTGAACAATAGATGAAGTGGCAATTGGAATAGTGTTTGCCACTAAGATGATTCTACTTTAAGCCAAAAATACAGCCTGCCTATCATATGAATTGGTCATGTGGTAAATGAATTTCAGTGCTGGTGTGATGTCAGGTATGTAAGCTACATTTGCCAAACACAATGCAGGTTGTTCTGTTATTACACATTTCACTAACGTGAATTCGTTGCAATACAATTGACAAATTGGGGACACTGTTTCTAAAGCTTATAAAATGTGTGTTGGGTGGAATGTGATTACAGCGCAAACACTTTAAATGCTGTTTCTAAAACACAACTTTTCTATAATACGGGGTTGCACAAGATCACAAAAATCACACTATCAAAGAACTGACTGTAGATTGTATCAAACAGGACATTCCTTTGCTGTTAGCAACAATCAAAATAGTGACCGCACTCAACAAGCCTGCATTTACAGAGCCAATAAAACAGTGTCCAACATCACATGTGATTCCATAATTAGTCATTTATTAAATAATCCTGAGTGCGTGAAGAATTATACTGACAAGTTAGGGTTGCAGTGTTACGCTTCTGTATGTATTGGAATGTGTTAGTTCACAGGGCCCTGTATCCTTTGCACACTGAAAGAGCACGTACACGTATCTTTCCTTTTTCAACTTGACAAAATTATGACACGACAGGCTCTGCTTCATTCCTCAGGGCCACAGATTCAGTCTGCCTGGTTTAAAAAGTAAACAAAGCTTTGCAGTTAACTCAGTCATCATCTAACTGGTGCATTGTCTGTGGCAATGCCCCTACCAATCAGAATCCACTTGCCAAGCATCAGCACCCTCCTTTCAAACGGAATAAATACTGTTTTCCCTTTACACCTCTTTTTCTTGCAAGTTGTCCTGATTGGATGCAAGGCGAAAAGTTTCAAGAAAATATATCTTTTCTCAGTAATTTTTGGAAATGCAAAGTTTAAAGAGGAATCTAATTCCAACACATATTCAAACAGTGCTTTTTAGAAAAGACAGGTCTTTGACAGGATTATTGCTGGGCCTGAGTCCTGTCCCTGCGAACCTATAAAAATCCACTTGATTTTCCTGTATTTGATACACCCAGGGACGAAACCAGGAAAATTCACCAACGATGTGAATCCAGCATCACTGATGTCTCAACTTGGACAATACATTGTTAAAATTCTATAGAGCACATTTGCCACCAATAAGCCAACAATAGAGGGAGCTGGAAGCCTTCTTCATAAGATCCCTCTTTATGTGTACTGGATACTGAGAGCTCATGTCTACCCACATATCTCTAAGAAAATGGGCTTATGTGTGCTTTAGTTACTAAACCAACAAACTTCCTTATTTTTACATGGAGTACATAAATCGACAGAATATAATTTCTAATGAAGCATAATTTATTCTCTACTGTTCTATGTGATGTGAAAACAATAAATCTAGCAATGTTGCCTTTTTACTGCTCATTAACATTACATTATAGTTGTCAACCTCTGACACTGACCTTTACAAGTAAGATCTCCAAAATCTCATTCTATCGCAGCTTCAAACCTGCAAATAGGCACATGATTAACCTCTGATTCATACTTCAGCTCTGGAGGCCAAGACCTGCCTGTCAATCAAATGATCTTTCATAGAATCCCTACTCTGTGGAAACAGACCTTTTGGCCCATCATTTCCCCTCCAATCCTCCGAACCGTATCCAAACTAGACCCTGCCCCTCTATTCTATTCTCATATCACTGCATCAACCAAGGCTAATCCACCTAACCTACACATCACAAGACACTATGGGCAATTTAGCATGGCCAATCCACCTAACTTGCATAAATAAAGACTGAAAGAACTGCAGATGATGTATATATCAGAAACAAAAACAGAAATTGTTGGAAAAGTTTGGTAGGTCTGGCAGCCTCTGTGAAGAGAAATGAGAGTTATCATTTCGGGTTCGGTGACCCTTCCTCAGAAGATGCCAGACCTGCTGAACTTTTCTAGCAATTTCTGTTTTTGTTTCCCACCAACCTGCACATCTTTGGACTGTGGGAGGAAACTGGAGCACCTGGAAGAAACCCAGGCAACATAGAGAAAATATGTAAATTTCGCACAGTCACCCAAGGGTGGAATGGAACTTAGGTCCCTTGTGCTGTGAGACCACAGTGCTGACCACTGAGTCATCTTTGTTGAATAAGAAACTTTCTGTATCTGTATGGGAGCTAAAGCAATCTCATAAGTTGTTTAATTACATCTCCTGCTGGGAGGATTACCCCACATTTCCACTCCTGGCTCCATACAGCAGTTGATGAATCTCTCATACATAGTTTTTCTTTTATTTTTAGGCTCAACTATTAAAATGCAATTCCACCTTAAATCTTCATCTAACATTTTGATGCTAAATAAAATGATTTGTACAGAGTCCTGTTGATCCAACATGTCTGCCATTAATGTCTTACTTTGCCTTCTGCTGTAACAATGCCTCAAATTTAAAATCATTATCCTTGTGTTAAACTTCCTCAATGACCTTAGCCCTTCCCTAAACTCTGTAGCCTCACCCAGCCCCATAAACCTCCAAGAACCCTGAGAACCACCAAATTTGACCATTTGTGTATCCCCCACTTCCTGAACCTATCCAGTTCTGTTGCATGCCTTCCTCCCTCTGGGTCTTAAATTCTTGAATTCCTTCTCCTAATTCTTTTGCCTCTCACTTCCCTCACTTATAAGGCACTTTTGTAAATTTACCCCTTCAATCAATTATTTGGTTACCAATCGAAATATCCTGTTATTTTTCTCTTTTTTCCTTAGTAGATGCTTCCAGACCTGCTGAGTTTTTCTAGCAATTTATGTTTTTTTTGTTTGTTTCAGATTTCCAACTCCACGGTTCTTTATCTTATTGTCCTGTTGTTTTGGCTGATAATGTTCTTGAGAAGCATCTTTCTTTTTACACAGTTTAATAAAATATATAATTGCATGTTAATTGTTTTTTCATACACTCCCTATAAATTTTGTCTAATGTTCCTTCATTTAATCCTCATAGACTAAAAGACAATATGACTTGTTTTATGTACTCACCTTAACACTTTGTCTTATTTAAACATCTGTCCCCAATATGTAATGGATGGACTTTACTCAGCTCTTTTATTCCTCAATTTGGAAATCCACATCCCGATTTGAGTGTTCACATGAAATTGATTGCCATTACTTTGTTGGAAGGAGTGCACAGATGTTACCTTGAGGCAGTAATGATTTGACGCAAGCAGCAATAATACAATTCCCAAGCTGTGAAAAGGTCAGCTCAATCGACTGCTATGTATCTTGCCATCTTTCTTGAGATAATTATCTTTCAATAAAGGTAGGTCTATACTTACCATTGGAGAAAACAGAACCACAGAATACAGAAAATTTGTGGATCAGCTCTGTGCAAAGATGGATGGAAATGTCAGCTATGGCTCCCTTCAACATTGAGCAGAAAATGAACTGAAAAAGCCATGTAATACTAGAGCTTCAAAAACAAGTACCTCATCTCCTGGTGCCCCTAAATCTGTGTATGATCAGATTTGTGACAAGGAGCATGATGGAATACTCTTCACTTCTCTCAATGAGTGTGGTTGCGACAACACTCAAGAGGCTTGACAACATCCAGGACAAAACAGGACTGACACCCTATCGATTGTCCTAAATATTCACTCTCCCACCACTAACGTGTTCAAGTTGCACTGCAGTAACTCACCAAATCTCCTTCAAAAGTGCTTTACAAACATTCTATCACCTAGAAGCACAAGAACAGCGGATAGATGGGAACACCATCACCTACGTGTTCCCCTCCAAGCCAATCAGGATTCTAAATTACTACAAAATCCTCCAGCACCAAAAATCTGGAACTCCCTTCCCAACAGTAGTATGGGGGTACCTTCACAAAGTGGACAACAACAATTCATGAAGGTGGGTTATCAGAACTCTTTCAAGACAAACTAAGAATGGCAACAAACATTGGCCTTCCCAATGAGACACGCATCCTGTGAGAAAATGAAAATGAATCACTACTTGCTCTTGTTGCTCACTAACCTTATTCAATGCCCTCCATGCGTGCACATACACATATTTTAAACTTGGATTTGCATTCCGCCTAGTATTTCTTAGTTTGCTCCTAATTAATAAGGTGATAGTTTCTCCACCAGTCCGATGAAACGTTTTTTGTTATTGTAATGTTGGGCTGAAGATACCTAACGGATTATTTTAGATTTGATATCAGGCTGGTTCATTAGCTTAATATACTTTAATATATATTAGAGACATGCACAAACTAATGAGTAAATCTATTAGCTTAACCTACATACTAAAATCTACTTTAGATATATGCAAATTAGTGAGTGAATCTATTGGCTTCTTTCTCATTCATGGGATGAGGACATCACAGGCCAGGCACCACTCCTTGCCCAGACCTAATTGCCCAGAGGGCAGTTAAGAGTCAACTATATTGCTGTGGATTTGGATTCACATGGAGGCCAGACCAGGTAAAGACAGCAGTTTCCTTCCCTAAAGGACATTAGTGAACCAGATGGGTTTTCCAACAATTGGCAATGGATTCATGGTCATCATCATACTCTTAATTCCAGATATTCATTGAATTCAAATCCCATTATCTGCTGCGGTAGGATTCGAACCTTGGCCCCCAGAACATCATCTGGGTCTCTGGATTAACAGTCCATCAATAATACCATAAGGCAATCACCTTCCCTTAACTACTTAAGACATGTTTAATGATAAGTCTCACTGCCTTCTGCCCATTGGGGATCTTGTGCTGATCTGGAGAACTTGGGGTTCCTGGCACCAGTCGTGATCCCAATCCGAAGTGCAGTCCAATGAATGGGGTATAGTCCCTGATACAAGTACTATTCCGAATCTCAGATTATAGGCTGTATCCTCATTTCATGATACGTTCAGTACTTTTCCAGACATTCCATTCCATGAAAAAACATTTCTAAGTAGTTCCATGTGACGACCCAACAGGGCTATTCTCACAGTGAAGAATCACATGGCTCTCTCTCAGTCAAACCCAGCTGTTTTCACATTAGGCTTGTTTTTCACATAATTTCCCACTTTATTTCAATTGTTCATTGTCATGTCAAATTGACCGTCAATGATTAACCCTTAATGGTCTGGTTTGAAAATTTATTTTTAATCCTACCACAACAGTTATGAAACTTCATCTTCTTTTCCACTTCTGTATGTTAGTGCCCAATTTAATATAAATCCTCCGAAACATACTAACGAGGCAGCTTTGAAAACATTAACCTCAATTCTGTCGAGAGGTAATGGCCATTGTAAATAGGTGTGTCTTGCCCCAGAGGTTGGCCTAATTTCCCAGAAAAATGAAGCCATATGTCCTACATCACATTTCAAGACTTGGAATCATCCTATCATCTTATTTTTACTCTTGCTAGCATGTGACATAAGGAGTAAAACTAAGGTTTATTTTCAAGTTTCCATGTTTTTTGCTTATTGATCTGGCATTCCATTATGGGACAGAGTTTTGACCACTGACAGACAGATCTTTTGTTTCCAATACCTGTGGTCCCATTCAGGGAGTGATAATCATTCCAACTGAGAAAGATACCAGGCTTGATTTTGGAGAGCACCCAAGGAAATGTGGGTGCAACCTATAATACCTTGAGTTCTGGCAAAGCTAACAATATTAGTGAAACTAAATACATTTGGTTGCAGAAAGGACTCCAGGGAAGCTCATCAGAAGTCTTCACAGCATTTCCAATTTAAATGTTTTAATTTCTCAAAATTAAATATATACTTCTAAGTAAATGACTGAATGTGATGCTGGATTCATAATTCCATGGTGCCATCAAGTGGTTGTATAGTGCAAGGAGTTAAAAGCATAAAGGCTTATTCAATCTTCAAAATTGATGGTTTTCACTTGAGATCACTGGAAGTATAATGTCAATTTTAAGTAGCACTGATTACCTCTTGTGATTATTTCAAATAAACTCACGCACTATCAGTGCTGTCCCCAGTCAAAGTGCTGAGATTCAAGTCCAACTTGAGCATGTAATCTAAGGTGATACTTCAATGCAGGACTGCGGGAGAAATGCACTGATGGACTTCCATCTTTCAGATATGATGTTGAACCGAGACCGTGTATGCCTTCTCTGATGTTGTTGCTTGTAGCCACTCCTACAAGATCTGCTACCATGGTATGCCACAATCGCCTGTTTTGAGAGAACATTACACACATATTGTAGCTTGTCTTTAGCCACTCTATGAATTTCATCATCCAACTATACCTACATTGACCTCACAGATTTCCTGTCAGATAGATGTCAAAAAATATACAGCACAATTTGGAAAAGGATGATTTTTTATGTAACTTTAAAGATAGTTGGAATATTAGGAAGGCTATTAAAATTGCTGACAAAAACAATTAGAAAATAACTTCCAAATAAGAATTCAAGAGATAAATGAAAAAAAGCAATTTGCAGGACTATGGGCAAAGGGAAGAGGAATAGGATTAATTGGATAGCTTTATTAAAGGATAGTAAAGGGCACCATAGACATAACTGCTTATGTTCTATACTGTTGTATGACTATATGGGCAGTATATCCCTTTCAGCTCACAGACATTGAGACCAACAGCCAGGAGCCAGACTTTGGTGTCTTCTGGCGATAGCCCCTGCTCTCAACATTCAGTTGAGAATGGCAGGTGGATACAACAGCCCAATCAAAGGTATTGCTGCACATTGCTTTAGTTGGTTCTTGAAAGGGAACCACAACACGAAGATGCTCTGACAGAGGCAAAGCAAAAATAAGCATTCAGAGGCAGGACCCTTCAGTTGAAGAGGAAACCCTTCATGGGGAACCACAGGAGAAACTTTGTCTTTTCGATAACATACAAACCAGATATGGACACAAAACTCCAAAGCTTGGTCTGAGCAAAGTTGAATACAAGTTTAGAATGACTTCACTATTTTTCAGTTGAATCAATTTAAACATAAAGCATAGTATCTGGGTACTTTTAAAGACTTTCTAAGCTGTGGCACAAATCCTAGACCTGGATTTTCACTACTGAGGTGGATAGCTTAAGTCTGGAATTTTCTCACCTTACCACATCTGCCTTGGTAGAATGATGGGATATTTGCTCTCGAGGATGGGGGTAGTGGGTGGGATGGAGTGGGGTTTGGGGGAGGGGGCTGGTGGGTTGAAGAATAGAGTTGAACCTGCTGTGACTACAAATAGGTGGAGGCAATCACGAAAGTAGCCAAGTTCCATGGTGGGCTGGTTAAAAGGCCTGCCCTGATTCTCTGGGTTTGATTACATTTCACATCCTTTTAACTGCACCCCTCACACATCAGCTCCTCACCTACTCTTCAAATTTCCATGCAAATCACCCACATCCAAGCACCTTAGTGTTTTATACCATCAATTCCAACTCATGTAAAACTAGTACTGGCCCATACCAATTAATGCCTCTACCTCTTTCCCATGGACATTTGGACTCCCATATTAACACATGATAAGTCACCCATTGTAACCCTGGACAAACATCATGTGGAGATTAAGTTCTAAAAATCTAATACAAATTTCACGACACTGATTCAGTAGCTTAAATCAATATTATTCATGAAAGCGCATTCAATTTAAATTTCAGTCCTTAAACTTGTAATAAACAAGCTTCTATTCATACCCCACATCAAAGACAACTAATATTTAATAATCTTTTTTAAGCCATCAATAAAACTGTTAACTCAGAAAGCAGCCTCCACCAACCCAGTTAATATAACTGTTTTTTGGGAAATTCAGTCAAGCATTCATATCAATAGGCCTTAAGGAAATTTAACAAGTAGTCTTTGAAATGATTTGAATTTTTTTTAAAATTCTCACTAACACTTGCAGCCTGTCTTGCTTTTAAAGGATGAAGAACTAGGTAACTTCATACTGTGATAGCTATACAGATCTTATTCACTGTTCAACAGCCTTTTTATCCATAATTTCGTGACAGCCACATTATGGGTTAATACCCTTGCAAAAGCCAAAATGGAGTCCCTTTAAAGTCAGCACTGAAATCAATGGTCCTGCTGAGCTCAGGTCTCCTTCATGTGTGAGTCACCCACTGTCTCTTTTCCCCTACCAACAAAACTGGGTCTGTCAGAAATAGGGCCTTTTCCCCAGCCCCACACCCTCCCAGTTATCTCTCCACCCCCGAGGCTTCTAGCCTCACTCCTGATGAAGGGCTCCTGCCCGAAACATCGATTTTCCTGCTCCTCGGATGCTGCCTAATCTGTTGTGCTTTTCCAGCACTACTCTAATCTTGACTCTAAACTCCAATATCTGCAGTCCTCACCTTTGCCCAGAATATCCACATCCCACCCTGTTCACCATTTTCGGAGCACAAATCTGAGTTCTACAAATTGATATACTTTAACATCAAGACCTCTTTGTTCCTCTACTCCACCTAAACTTTTACCTCTCAATTGTTAAGTGACTTCCCTACTGTTCCTGCTAAAATGTACTACCTCACATTCACATGTGAAATCTATTTCCACCATTTTGCCGATTCTGCAAACTTATTAATGTCTTCCAATAATTTGATGCAGTCTGCCCTATAACGAATGACCGCTGTAGAAAACCACTTCTCATCTTTACCACTCCAAAAAGCTGCTATATTCTGCCACCCTCTGCTGTTTTGTAGTTAGCATCCATTTTGCCAGTTGTCTCAACTGCATTACTAGGCTTATATTTTTGTCTGCTCTGTTGCACATTGCCAAAGACCTTTTAAAAATTCAAATAAATTCTTTATGCTACCTTGTTAAAGAAATCAGAGGTTGGTTAAGCAAGATATCCCCTTTTATAATACATGCAACTATTTTATTCTTGTTTCTATATGTTCTCAATCCTCTCCTTTAGTAGGGAATCCCGATCCTTTTTCCTATTAACACTGTTAAAATGACTAGCTTATAATTCTCTGGACATATTCTGCCCCATTGTGAAATATCAGAAATACATCAGCTGCCCTCTTAATTTTTTTTAACTATGATTAGTAATGTCTTTACTTTCACTTCCCTGTATTCCTTTAAAGTAATTTGGTGTAATTTATCAGGAACAGGGACTTTATATTCTTTTGTTTTGTTTACTTTATTCAATAAATTCCCTTTTGAAAATGCATTTGCCTCATTGTTTATTTCATCATTCAACACGCCATCCTGTTGAGTAATGAAACGAACTAATATTTTTATTTGAAGAAGGATCATTTGGCTTGAAACATTAACTCTGCTTTCTCTCTTCAGATGTTACCAGACTTGCTGAGTTTCTCAAACCAACTGTTTTTGTTTCAGAACTTCAGCATCCACAGTTCTTTGGTTTATAGCAGTTGAATAGTTCTGCAATAACTTTCCCATGCCCACGGCATTATTCTGTCTCTCCCTTAATGATCCTATTCCCATCACAGCCTTTTTGGTTTATTTGATGTGCCTGAACATTTCGTTTTTTCTTCCTTAATAATAGAATTCCATACATTCTCTTTGTCGTCTGTTATGAAAAATGTACTGGCCTTATTTTGGGCTCTGATAAGAACTCAGTTTCTGAATAGGCTGCGGATTCCAGCATTTACATAGAGTGATAGCAAGACAAGATTTGCATGTTGTGTGCAATTTTGTAACAGCCATTTAAAGGAAACAGTGTACCTACATGCTGGAGTGACATGAAGAAACAAAGCCCACAGGACCCAGTATTACAGTCCCATGCCACAGAAAAGCAGGCACTGCTGTGCGCAAACAAAAAAAGTCCTCCACTGATAAGTGCTCCCAGTAGAGGGCTTTGGACAGTTCCGGCTCAGAGAAGCCTTTGGAGCTGTCAGGTGCAAAAGAATTGGGGTAAGCTTCAGGAAAGTTTCAGGGAGCAGTACAGAAAGTTGAGGCTCAGAAAAAACTCTCAGGAGCTAAGGAGGCAGTTGAATGTCTTTGCCTCAGTGCTGCTGGTGGCTACTGGAGCACCGTTAAGAAGTGTTATTCTACTCAAAGTAACTGAAGAGTTCTGAGCAATCCAGGAGTCAGAGCTGAAGTGAATTCTTGGGATGTATATACAGGAACAGAGATTGAACCATTGGTAGGTGAGCAGGCCTTGAAGTGGTCTGAGTCAGTATGGCACAGGAACAGGCCCTTCAGCCCACCATGTTTGTGCCAACCATGATGCCATTCTAAACTAATTCAATCTGCCTGCACATGGTTCCAATCTCTCTATTTTCTGCCTGCCCACATGTCTGTCTGAATGTCTCCTAAATGTTGTTATCTACAATCTCCCTTAACAGCGTATTCCAGACGCTTACCACCCTCTACATAAAAAACGTTCCTCACAAGTCTTCTTTAAAGTTTGCCCCTCTCAACTTAAACCTATGTCCCCTACTATTTTACATTTCCATCCTGGAAAAAAGACTCCATCCACCTTACCCACGTCTCTCATAATTTTATATATTTCTATCATCCTTTCCTGATCGTTAGTTGCTCTCTTATATATTTATTGATCCATAATTCCACACTAATGTTTTCTTGTTCCTTCCTTCTAGCACAGTATTTTTTTTGTAGATTAGATTACTTACAGTGTGGAAACAGGCCCTTCGGCCCAACAAGTCCACACCGACCCGCCAGCGCAACCCACCCATACCCCTACATTTACCCCTTACCTAACACTACGGGCAATTTAGCATGGCCAATTCACCTGACCCGCACATCTTTGGACTGTGGGAGGAAACCGGAGCACCCAGAGGAAACCCACGCAGACACGGGGAGAACGTGCAAACTCCACACAGTCGCCTGAGTTCGGAATTGAACCCGGGTCCCAGGCGCTGTGAGACAGCAGTGCTAACCACTGTGTCACCATGCCGCCCACTTATCTCCGTGCCGCCCACTGATTTTCCTGCACTTTGTTGAAAATCATTATCAATGTTTTCCATTGTTATTCTACATTATTTTTAAAATCAATACTATTGTCCATTTTATTTTCCCAAATACTAATAAGCACTTCAAAGTTCATTTTACTTCAATCTATTACCCCCACTTCTTTAATAACCTTCCTGCTATCATCTTAAAAATGAACGATATAATGGTCAATAATGTCTCTCATATTGTTTAATCGACCTGTTTAGAAAAATTATTGACACCTCTAGAGCAGGTGGGACTTCAATGTTTTTCTACTTTTACTTATCTTATCTAATCTTGTCTTTTTATTTTTCAATAGTAGATCCTCATGGTAAATCTTTCCTTGTTAGTTTTTATGCCTTTGGTTAGAAAGGTGTTTTGCACACAATGTATGAATTTCATTTCTTTATCTCTCTTACTTATCCCTTCGATCTACTATAGTTCAGAGACCATGCAACCACCATCCCCCATAATTATTATTCTTTATTATTGTTGTTCTGGTTGCATTACATCTTCCACCTCCTGTCCATTTATTGTGATTGATCTTTTATTATCTTTTCTCTCCATTCACATGGATTCTACCTTTGTAGTCATGCCTATGTATCTCAGTAAGTACAGCTGCTCCATCTCACTACCACTCTGTGTCTTTTCTAAATATTTTACGCCCTCCAAAGGTTATGTTTTCATACGCAAGAGGCTGAGTGGCCTACGCCTGCTCCTAATTTATATGGTTATATGTTCAATTCCTAGTTCCCCTCTTATTCCTGATGAAGGGCTTATGCTCGAAACGTCGAATTCTCTATTCCTGAGATGCTGCCTAACCTGCTGTGCTTTGACCAGCAACACATTTGCAGCTGTGATCTCCAGCATCTGCAGACCTCATTTTTTACTCGCTGATTCTTCTGCAGTCTTATCTCAATAAACGTTACGTCTGATTCCGCCTAATACAATTTCTTGAAGTATCTATTTTAATACTGATGATTTGGAGATGCTGGTGTTGACTGGGGTGTACAAAGTTAAAAATCACAGAACACCAGGTTATACTCCAACAGGTTTAATTGGAAGCACACTAGCTTTTGGAGTGACGCTCCTTCATCAGGTGATAGTGGAGGGCTCGATCGTAACACAGAATTTATAGCAAAAATTTGCAGTGTGATGTAACTGAAATTATACATTGAAACACTGATTGTCTGTTAAGCCTTTCATCTGTTAGAATACAGAGATAGTTTCACTTCTTTCATGTGTAAATCACAAAACCTTTTTTTTTAAAGTTGCATTCTCGGGTTAGCTGTTAACAATGGTGATAGCTAGACAATATGTTGAAGGTGTTAGCCCCCTGTGTTCTCTGTCTATGACCTGATGTTTAGATTGATTCTAATCTAAAAAGTGAGATAACAGAGTTTACATAACTTCATGCAGTTTTTGAGCTCAGAGTTCTACATGAATGTATGCAGTTTTTGAGCAAAGTGCAATGTAACTCTGCAAGTACAAATTCACCCCACAAAATATATGTGTGCATGTGGGTCACCAACACTTCCTCACACTCACAACCCCCACCCCAGACAGACACACACACACACACAGACAAAGACCCACATGCACACATATATTTTGTGGAGTGAATTTGTACTTGCAGAGTTACATTGCACTTTGCTCAAAAACTGCATACATTCATGTAGAACTCTGAGCTCAAAAACTGCATGAATTTATGTAAAACTCTGTTATCTCACTTTTTAGATTAGAATCAATCTAAACATCAGGTCATAGACAGAGAACACAGGGGGCTAACACCTTCAACATATTGTCTAGCTATCACCATTGTTAACAGCTAACTCAAGAATGCAACTTTTAAAAAATGATTTTGTGATTTACACATGAAAGAAGTGAAACTATCACTGTATTCTAACAGATGAAAGGCTTAACAGACAATCAGTTTTTCAATGTATAATTTCAGTTACATCACACTGCAAATTTTTGCTATAAATTCTGTGTTACGATCGAGCCTTCCACTATCACCTGATGAAGGAGTGTTGCTCCGAAAGCTAGTGTGCTTCCAATTAAACCTGTTGGACTATAACCTGGTGTTGTGTGATTTTTAACTCTGTTTTAATACAGACACCATATGCAAGACTATACAGATCTTCTAATTCATTTTTGAGATGAATTCCTCTCACAATCTTTAGCCATTTGTAGACTCCTATATTTATTTCCTGAATGACTTCCCTTACTTTATTCTATTCTTTGCTTGCCTGCCTTGTTTAATTTACGAGTAGGATTCTTATACTCAAGCCGCCTCCACCCTTGCCAGTTTAAAGACTTTGCCAGCTCCCTGTTAACCCTTTTTGTTTGAATATGGGTCCCATTCCCATTTTAGGGAAGTCACCCCTGTGGTATAGCTTCTTTCTGACCCAGAACTGGTTCAAATGTTCCATAAAATGGAATCCCTTGCTCCCACGCCAATTCTTTAGCCATATGTTAATTCTCCTGACCATCTTGTTGTGGGGAAAATCTCCAGCCTCGGAGTCAGAGTTGGTGTTCAACGACAAAGTTTATTGTACAAGGAAATACAGGAGCTCCAGGGAGAGAAAGACACCAACAGCACAGTGGTCAGCTCAACCTGGAGCTCATCAAGATACTTTTATACATTTTGCGATATAATAGGTCAGTGATGAGGTTATTGTCTCTGTAACATAGTTTGTTTGTTGCAAACATTGCAGAATCGTTGATAGTTTTGATGCAGTCATTGTCATTTCCAGCACAGCCTTTGTTAATTTCAGAATGATCATTGTCAGTTTCAGCACAGACATTGTCAGTTTCAATGTCTGCACGGAAGTCCATTGCTGTAGTAATGGGTGCTCATCGCTCTTCCTGAGAAGGACGATTACTGCGGCCCTGGCTATTAGCACTTTGTATTGAGTCCATATCAAACAGTTAGCATTTCTATCAAAGGTGCTCGCTGGACCCAGACACTTCGGCAGGCAGTATACACTATTCATGCGTATTGTCTTCCCCACCCACCTTAAACTAATCAACTAGGTTGTGAGTGCATTCTGGTGGTACCAGGCAGTATCCGTGTTTGCTCTGCTGCCTCTCTCCATACTGTGGTCCGGTGGCCATCTTGTGTGCCAAGTGGCCAACTTATGGCTCAGCAGCCATCTTGTGTGTCCGTGTGCTTAGTGTCACCTTGCCCCGCGTCATCTTCCACTTCACTCCCCCCTTTGTGGCCAAGGAGGTGACTTTGGAGATCTCCCACAGACCACCCAATTTACATGTAGAGTTAGGTCATCTCTAGGGGCTCCCCCTCCCAAGGAGTGCCAATTTCATTGGCGACATTTACTGCTGGTATAGTTCTTGTCAGTAGCACCTTACAGCAGAGCTTTAAACACCCGAGGCCCACACAGAACACCAGCATGAGTGCAATGAGGAGAATGATCCCAAGTTTCAAATAGGGTCCCCAAGATTTACCTATCAAACAATTTAGCCGGCTGTCTGTAATTGTGGCTCCCTGTTGAAAATTATCTAGCTGGTCTTGGACATTCTTGATGGTTTCTGTAATGTTATAAAAGACATCAATAATATGGGTGGTAAAATTGTCACCAATAATGATACAAACTCCCCCTTGCTGTGCTAATTGATAATCCACCACGTAATGTGTCTGCTGTTTGTAGAGCCTGAGTTCAGCCAGCTCTTCTTTAATTGCTTCCAGAGCTTTCGAGGTATTATTCCCTAAGATAGTCAGGCTACATACAAAGTAATTTTGCTTTTTAGTGCTGACGACCCCTGCTGTACCCCCCCCAAAGATAGAAATCCCAAGAATGCATATCCCAATGATGACCCCAAAGTGGTGGGGACCTGCCAGTCAGCTCAGAATGCCTGACTGATGGAGCGGGTCACTATCCTTCTCCGAACATGTCTCCTGCTGGGGCCTGGTATAGTGAGGGCCGCGATTGTCCCTTCTGCGAACAGGTTTGGGAGGTCTGGGGTGTCTGTCGCATCAGTCCCCTTAAATAGAAAAACAAATCCCTTCGCTGCTCGGTAACATACCTTGTCCTGTCCTTCCGTCTGTCTGTCCTCCCATGTAGCCCCGATCACGTGGGTGCCCCCCCAGGTGATAAGTGTTGAACAGGTACATCCATGTGGCAGAGCTGACATGGGTGCCATCGCACTGACCACATGTGAACTGTCTGCCCGCGGTCACATTCAAGCACGCCTGCTCGCTGCAGGTGCAGGTAAACTGCCCCCTGGTGACTGTACAGTGCTGATAAGTGCACTGTGTCTGGATGCATGAGTCAATTTTTGGGAACCAGGGCATAAACACATGCCCATCCCTGCCCTGTGAAGCACAGTGGGTAACTACCAGGTTTTAAACGAGTCTTTCCTTCCCTAGGCTGGGGGGACCCGGCCCCATGGTCCAGTGGTCCTGCCTAGCTGCACACATCTACCCTGGAGACCCCGTTTGTATTTCCCTATCTGCCCCTTACACGGCGTGCCCGAGGTGTCTACTGTATACAGGTCATGAGGGGTCCACACTGGGGTGGCCACAAATAGGGACTCTACTGATCACACCAGTGGGTAGGAGACAATTTCATTCCCATGTAAACTTAGGTGGGTTTTATAGGTTATCTTCAAATCCTGTCACAACACTTAAACACAGTGAAATACATACATTTTGCAGTTAAAATAAAGTTATCAGTCAAAGTCTTTGTTTTCATCAGGAAGTGCAGTCATGTTTCTGTTGTGTTTTCGGTACTCCCCCCAGGATAACCATGTTGTCCGCCGTACCTGTGTGCACCTGGGGAATGGTCAATGACTTTAGTTTGGTAATAGGAGTCTTTAAACAGGTTTTAGTTGGGTCTAGGGCTTCCATGTGTCTTTTCCTTTAATATCTATTCAGGCACAGGTGTCCCCACTTATTACCACATCGTATGGCCAATTCCATTTTGGGGCAAAGCCTGGTTTGTTGGGCAGTGCTCACACCAGGACACGGCTTCCTGCTGCTGGGACCTCAGGGGAGATTTCAGGTTCCCCGGCCTTGTCCTTTTTATCCTGTTTATCAAATACAGTTTTCCGCATCCCTTTCAATTTTATCACATACTGCCAAACTTTTGTCTTTTAGTGGACCCACATTGGTGGCACCTGTGATTATTGTTTCTGGCAATTGCATCGCTCACCCACTTACTAATTCATATGGTGTTAGCCCAGTTGCCTGATTCATGGTGCCTCTTAATCTCATTAGTATGGCTGGCAGCACTTCAGCCCATGTTCTGCCTGGGGTTTGCATAGCCTTAACTAAAGTATTTTTGAGCATTGTACTCATTCTGTCTAACATCCCTGAGCTCTGGGGGTGATAGGGAATGTGAAATGTTTGTCTAATGCTGAGTAATTGGCAGACAGCCTTCATGACCTTGTCTGTAAAATGCGTCCCTTGGTTGGAGTCGATCTGGAGGGTACCCCCACATCGGGATTACCTCCTCCACTAATACTCTGAGTACAGTGGTTGCAGTGCAGTTTTTGGTCGGGAATGCCTCTACCCACCGGGTGAATTGGTCTCTGATGACCAGGCAGTATGTTTTCCCATGGGAGGGTGTATTGGCCCTGTAAAATCTATCTGAAGGTCTTCTCAGGGTCCCCTAGGTCTGGGCTGGTGTCCCATCTTAATGTTTATGGGTCTCGCTGGGTTATGTTGTGCATAAACCATGCATCTGCTGCAGTACCTGGCCATGTCTCTTCTCATTTCCTTCCACCACCACTCTCTCCCTAGGCTTGCTATCATGGCCTACCTGTATGGGAGAGCCCCTGGTGTAGTTCAAGCAATGTGTTCTGTATACACGCTGGTGCTACCACCTTGTCTGCTCACCTCCAGACACCATTGTTCCCTTTGAATGCCCCCTGCAGTTTCCAATGCTTTCTCTCTTCCTGCAGGATCTCCTCCTGTAGCTGCTGAATTTGGATAGCCTCTTTTGCTAATTCAACAGCGGCTATTGCAGCTTTGTCAATGGCTTCTTGTTCAAGGACTTTCTAAGCTGCTCGGTTTGCTGTCTGGTTTCCTTTGAATTTTAGCCATCTTGGACTCTCTTTTGCTGGCTCCTTTTGGTGGGCTTTTATTTTTATTACTGAAGCCTCATTTGGCAATAGTGCCTGAACTCTTAATTAGTGTCAGATAGGGGATCCCCCTGCATTGGTGAACCCTCTTCTACCCCATGCCACCATGTAGTCATGGACTACACTGAAGGTAAATTGACTGTCTGTATACATATTCATGACTTTTCTTTTTGCTAGTTCCAGTGCTTTGGTGAGTGCTACCACTTCTGCTACCTGTGCGGGCTGACTTCCATCAATCCTTCCGGACATAACTGTTTCTAACTTATCAGTTACCACAGCCCATCCTGTTCGGGTTGACCCTGCTACATATTATTGTGACCCGTCCACAAAGTGGGTCTCCTTGATTATGTCTAGGGAGGTATCTTTTACTCCCCCATCTATATCCCCACAGTTGTGTGGTTCCTCTGTGTCTAGAGTTCCCTCAGCTGGGTATTCTCCTGTATCCCTAACTATTATCACAGACTGACTTGGGGGTAAAAGAACTGCCTCCCACTTTGCCCATCTCACATTGGAGATGACCCTCAATTTCCCTGTGTTTAGCATTTCTACTAGGGTGTGTTTAGTGTGGAGGATGACATTCCCTGTCATTAATATTGGTTCACTAACCCTAACGGCCCAGGTAACACTGCTATGAAATTGAGCAACCCAGTGACTCCTGACTCTTCTGTAGTTGAATAGTTTCCTACGGGTCTTCTCCTGCTACCATGGTTTTGGGTGACCACTGCGGAGTAAAATCCTCCCTCATTATTACAATGGATGTGAAAATCCTTGCTGGGATTTGGCAGCCCTAGCCCAGGAGCCGAAATGAGTTGAGTTTAAGCTGATTGTATGCCTCCTCCTGTTCTGGCCCCCAGGTTACCAGTTCCAAGGCAGGCTTGCCTCCTTTAATTAATCTCTGGGTCAGTTCAGCCAATTTTGCGAACTCTGGTATAAAGCTCCAACTGTAGTTGAATAGCCCCGTGACCATTCTGATTCCCCTGACAGTGGCAGGTCGTGGCATCTGTTGGATTGCCTTCTTGCAGTCATTGGACATTTATTTGAGTCCCTGGGATATAAGGTGTCCCATGTATAAGACTAGTGTTTTGCCGATTTGTTCTTTTGTGGGGCTAACTTTTAACCCTGGGCCATACTAGATATAAAGTTTCTTGGTGTCCTTAATCGGACTCTGAGGCAATTAGAATATCATCTACCTATTGGAGGGCAGTGCTACCCTCTGGTAAATCTATTCTCTTCAGAATGTCGCTCATCATCCTGTGAAAAATAGTGGGGCTGTTGTGAAACCCTTGTGGCAGATGAGTCCATGTATACTGCCTGTCCTTTACTGTAAAAGTGAATTTATTCTGGGACTCAAGTTGTAACGGGATAGGTCAGAGTCCATGGGCTATGTCTAAAACAGTAAAAATCTTGTGTTCGGGGGCCAAGCCATTTAAAATGGTGGAGGGTCTGCTACAATGGGGTGCAATTTGAGGGTGCCTTATTTAGTCCTGTATAATCAATGTTGAGCCTGTAGCTCCCATCAGGGTTTATTACTGGTCACAGCAGGGAATTAGTTGTACTTGTGGTTTCTTTCAGGATTCTCTGTTTCACTAGTCCTTGCACTATCTCCACAACTGCTTGTTCTGTTTCGGGTTTTATTGGGTATTGCCAGTAGGGCTTATGCTCTGGTCCAGGAACCCTTACCAGGTTGATGTTAACTAGAACCTGTATCTAACTTTGTTCTTGTCCATGGTCTGGAGACAGAGGCTCAGTTGGCTCTGAATCCTTCCCCCCGCTTTGAGGTTCCAGTACCTACTGGTGACCGTAGCCACTTTAATAGTTTCAAGATGACTTGTAAGTTTCCCAATCTTGGTCTTTCAACCGTCCTGTCTGGGCCAAATCAATTGATTAGAACATTATATTCTCACATGAGATCATTGGCCATTATGGTGCCCTTGTTATTTTGGCATACATAGAATTTCATCGGAATATGTATATTGTTTATTTCCAAGAGGGTAGTTTCACTTAGGTTAGCTGGTGTTTTATCCCCATCTACCCTAGTTAAGTGAATTACTTTATTTGTGCGGGGTAAGGGTAAGTTTGTGATAGAGACAGCCACTCCTGCGTCTACTAGCATTTCACATTTCCTCCCTCCTATTATTGTAGGCATGTAAATTCTACTCTCTCCCTTACACTTATGAATGGGGACAGCTGATTGTCAGCTCTGCTGACCTCAACATCCCTACGGCTCCACGGTGGGTGGTGTTTGGGGGTGCCCTGTGCATTTCTCAGCACACTGCTTCTATGTGTCCTGTTCTGTTGCAGTGCTGCAGTATTTTACATTGTTCCCCGCTCTTGGGACCCTACATTCTCTGGCAAAGTGTCTCTGTCAGCCACAGTTGTGGCAGGATAGTTTTATTCTACACTTGCCTCCATTCCGATAGGCTGCTTTGTCAGGTCTTGCCTTTATCGCAGGAGCTTCTGCCTCGTGCACCCTGTTAGCCCACTCAATTAGATCATAATAACCCTGGGACATCATTACTGCCATTTTCAGGATGGCTTGGTGGACGATAGAGAGCCCATCTCTAAAAGCTTGGATGAATGCCCGGTACCCCCTCCGATCTGGATTTGCTTGCCCTGAGCATTCCTGATTGACCCTAAATAATCATTCCCCATATTCAGAGGCTCCTTCCTCTTCAAGTTGCTTAGTCTTCATGATCTTGCTCCAGTTTGTGGGAACATTTCCTAGCACCTCGCACAACTTCTTTAAAATTGGCGAAGGGAGCCTGCTGGGCATCTATCTCAACTGTGAGGGCAATGGTATGTGTCCACCGTCCTCCCCTAAAGTCTCGGGCTGCAGTAGCATCGGGTCTGCCAGGTACCTTTCTCCACTCGTCCGCTGGGCAAGCTGCCCAGACCAGCTGATGTATGTCCCTCAGATGTAGTTGGTGCCCTATCCATACACTATCCCGCTCTTACCAGAATCTGGTGTTTGCACTCCAGAGCTATAATTTGCCCAGGGAGGCCATAATTTGCTGCCTCTCTCCAGGGGTGAAGGGTTCATAATTCATAATTCACTTTGGGTTGTAAGTCTGTTCCTTCTCTGGTCATGGGTGCTAAGTTATACTCTTGCACAGTTCGTCCAATAGAGGGAGCAGTTGGTCCCTGCTGGACGGTTTCGTAGGAGGGGAGAGTCAATTCCCCTTCTCTACTTTTTCTAATCTTTGTTTTAGCTCCTTTATCCTGTCCTCCAGCTCCTCAATTCATTCTCTGCCTTTTCTCCACCTGCTAGTGGAAGCACCTGCTTGTTCAATTAGGCCTGGTAATTGGTACATTAACATTACCCCTATCTTTTTCAGTTTTATTTCGTTTTTGTTTATCTATCCACCCTCTCTTTTGTGCTAATGTGTGGAATGGAATCCCAACCATTTTTCTTCATTTATTTGTCAATCCTTGTCTGTCTGCCTTGTATTTCTCAATAAGGAAACCTGCAGTGTTCCCCTTAAAACTTTGATCTGCCATTTAGCAGATTGTGTACCGCTGGATACCCCCAACAGTAAAGTGTTCCTAACCAGTGGGGATTTCTCTACCCCAGGGCCAATAACACTGTCCTAGCACTGTCTGTACGGCTGTAGCAGCCTCCTAGCAAGGTGTGCTCTCTATTGATGGGACTCTTTATCCTCCCAGCCATCGCCACTATTCAAGCTCTGTCGTTCTACTACGGACTGACAGGGTATCACAGTTACTTACAGTGTCCACGCTCCCCACCTTGGTAACGTGCGCTCCACTGAGGTTTGGCTTTTGGTCAGAATGATCAGCTTCTCTTCTTCACCACATTGGAAATTACAAATACAAACAGTACCAACTTTTAACTTAAACTCTAACTGGACCGCGCGTTGTTCACACCTACAGAGTCCAATGTTACCTGACTTTGTCACTTGTGCTTCACAACTCCTAGTTCCCTTGACGCCTCAATTCCCACTTCAAATCCCAACCTTTGAGTGAGGGAGCAACCCTTCTTAACAACCAGTTTAGGGTAGGATCTTTGAGACAGGCACTACCTTGTCCTCTGGCCGTTCCAGCACGAGCAGCAGGTTCTTACAACAGTTAATACAGTTAACAGTTATTCTCCACAGACATGCACTTAATTTTTTTTAACTCAGTACACTAGCAAGTTAGACATTACAATCAGTATACCTTTTCAACTGTGTCTTTGGCCTGGTCTGACTCTTCCCGTTTGAGGTACAAATTGGTTCTTAGCCCCGCTCCCCGATCGTGGCCTTTGACCAGGGCACCAGTAATAAGAACTTTGCTCACTTTGTGGGGAAAATCACCAGAGTCGGGGTTCAACGAGAGGGTTTACTGTACAAGGAAATACCGGAGCTCCAGGGAGACAAAGACACCAACAGCATAGTGGTCAGCTTCTATTATTCTCTCAACTTGGAGCACGTCAAGATACTTTTATACATTTTGTGATATAATAGGTCAGTAGTGAGGTTCTTGTCTCTGTAACATAGTTTGCTTGTTGTAAACATTGCAGAATCGTTGATAGTTTCGATGCAGTCATAGAACCCCTACAGTGTGGAAACAGGCCCTTCAGCCCAACAAGTCCACACTGACCCTCCGAAGAGTAACCCACCCACACCCATTCCCCTACAACTCTACGTTTACCCCAGATTAATGCACCTTACCTACACATCCCTGAACACTATGGGCAGTTTAGCATTGCTAATTCACCTAATCTGCACATTTTTGGATTGTGGGAGGAAACCAGAGCATCTGGAGAAAACCCATGCATTCACGGGGAGAATGTGCAAACTCCACGCAGACAGTTGCCGAAGGTGGGAATCGAACCTGGGTCCCTGACACTGTGAGGCAGCAGTGCTAACCACTGAGCCACCGTAATTGTCATTGTAAGTTCCAGTGCAGCCTTTGTTAATTTCAGCGCAGTCATTGTCAGTTTCAATGTCTGCGTGGAAGTCCATTGCTGTGGTAATGGGCATTAATTGCTCTTCCTCTGAAGAACAATTACTGCAGCCCTGGCTATTAGCACTTTATATTGAATCCGCATCAGTTAGCATTTCTATCAAAGGTGTTGGCTGGACCCAGACACTTCGGTGGGCAGTATTCGTTACTCATTTGTATTCTCTCCCCCACCTGCCTTAAACTAATGAACTGGGTTGTGAGTGCATTGTACTGGCATTCTGGTGGCCCCAGGCAATACCTGTGTTTGCTCTGCTGTCTCTCTCCATATTGTGGTCCAGCAACCATCTTGTGCATCAGAGATGGCCAACTTATGGCTTAGCGGCCATCTTGTGTGTCCGTGTGTCTAGTGTCACCCTGCCCGTGCCATCTCTCACTTCAATTTACTCCTGTGTGAATTTGTATGTGGCTCAGATAATAGTCCAATGATTATTAAGAACAAAATCCTAACTTTTAATATACCCTTGAGCTTAGAAGGCTGAGAGGGGAACTGATTGAGACGTATAAGATTATTAAAGGATTGGACACTCTTGAGGCAGGAAGCATGTTTCTGCTGATGAGTGAGTCCCGAACCAGAGGACACAATTTAAAAATAAGGGGTAGGCCATTTAGAACAGAGTTGAGGAGAAACTTCTTCACCCAGAGAGTGGTGAGTGTGGAATGCTTGGCCCCAGAAGGCTGTGGAGGCCAAGCCTCTGGATACTTTCAAGAAAGAGTTGGATAGAGCTCTTAAGGATAGTGGAATCAAGGGTTATGGGGATAAGGCAGGAACAGGATACTGATTGACGATGATCAGCCATGATCATAATGAATGGTGGTGCTGGCTCTAAGGGCAGAATGGCCTACTCCTGCACCTATTGTCTATTTAGAACATAACTCCTTCTAGTCTTTCAGCAGAATCTCCTCCCTATTTCTACCTGCGATTTGTGCTCCATGGACGATTACAACTAAATTCATTCCCTCCCTTTCAAAGTGACTTTCCAGCCTCAGTGTGGTATTCTTATCCTGAATAAGGAAAGGAACGTTTTATTTTGAAACTCTCTTTCTTGCCTGTCTTAATAACAGGCACCTATTACTGTCATTTTCTATTCTGCGCATTTCATCACGCAACTTTCAATGTTAAAAATGACCTTTTCTAAATAACAGGGGAAGGCTTACAGCAATGGTCATTGGGAAGCTCTTTTTCAATCCAATCATCAAGACCATGACTAAATTTTAAAGCATTGTTTCACTCTATGTATTAGGATAAAAATACGACTAGCCAAGAGGAAAAGGGAAACGTACACAAGGGGCAGGCAGCTAAAACAAAATGGGCCCTGGAGGAATATTGGAAGAGTAGGACCAGTCTTAAATGAGGAATCAAGCGGGCTAAAAGAGGTCATGAAATAGCTTTAGCGAGCAGAATTAAGAAGAATCTCAAAGCCATTTATTCTTATAGAAGCAAGCGGGTCACTAGAGAAAGGATTGGTGCACTAAAGGATAATAAAGGAAGGCTATGTGTTGAACCTGAGAGAATGGGTGAGATTCCGAATGATTACTTTGCATCAGTATTTACTGAGGAGAGGGACATGATGAATGTTGAGATTAGAGATACAAGTTTGATTACTCTGGATCACATTGACATAAGTATGGAAGATGTGTTGGGTAGGCTAGAGGTTACTAAGGTGGACAAATCCCCAGGACTGAACGGGATCTATCCCAGGTTACTGACGGAGGTGGGAGAGGAAATAGTTGCGGCCCCGACAGATATCTTTGTAGCATCCTTAAATATAGGTGAGTTGCTGGAGGACTGAAGGGTTGCTCACGTTGTCCCCCTGTACAAGAAGAGTAGTAGGGATATTTTAGGTAACTACAGACCAGTTAGCCTGATGTAAGTGATGGGAATGTTGCTGGAGAAAGTACTGAGGGATAAAATCTATTTATTGGAAAAGAATGGGCTTATCAGTGATAGACAACATGGTTTTGTTTGGGGGAGATCGTGCCTTACCAATTTATTAGAGCTCTTTGAGAAAGTGACCAAGTTGATAGATGAAGGAAGGGCTGTAGGTGTCATACACATGGACCGTAGTAAGGCGTTTGACAAGGTTCCTCACAGTAACCTAATAGAAAAAGTGAAGTAACATGGTGTGCAGGGTGTTCTAGCTAGGTGAATAAAGAAGTGGTTGAGCAACAGGATACAGAGAGTAGTAGTTGAAGGGAGTTTCTCGAAATGGAGAAAGGTGACCAGTGGTGTTCCACAGGGATCAGTGCTGGGGCCACAGTTGTTTCTGATCTGGAAAGAGGGCACAGTTGGTATGATCAGCAAGTTTGCAGATGACAGGAAGATTGGTGGAGTAGCAGAAAGCATAGGGGACTGTCAAAGAATACAGGAGAATATAGATAGACTGGAGAGTTGGGCGAAGAAGTGGTGGTAGATGGAGTTCAATCCGGCAAATGTGAGGTGATGCATTTTGAGACGTCTAATTCGAGAGCGAATTATACAGTAAACAGAAGAGCCTTGGGAAAAGTTGATGAGCAAAGAGATCTGGGAGTTCAGGTCCATTGTACCCTGAAGATTGTTGCACAGGTGGATAGAGTGGTCAAGAAGGCATATGGTACGTTTGCCTTCATCAGACAGGGTATTGAGTATAACAGCTGGCAGGTATTGTTAAAATTGTACAAGAAATTAGTTCAGCCGTATTTAGAATACTGTGTATAGTTCTGGTCGTTACATTACCAAAAGGATGTAGACATTTTGGAGAGGGTGCAGAGAATTGCCTGGTATGGAAGGTGCTAGCTATGAAGACAGGTTGAGTAGGTTAGGTTTGTTTTCATTAGAAAAAAGGAGGGGGGACCTGATTGAGGTCTACAAAATCATGAAGGGTATAGACAGGGTAGATAGAGATAAGCTTTTTCCCAGGGTGAAGGATTCAGTCATGATAGGTCATGTTTTCAAAGCGAGAGGTGAAAAGTTTAAGGGGTATATTCACAGAAAGTACTTTACACAGAGGGTGGTAGGTGCTTGGAACATGTTGGCAACACAGGTAGTAGAGGTAGGCACGGTAGATTCACTTAAGATGTGTCTGGACAGATGCATGAGTAGGTGAGTAGCACAGGGATATAGATGCTTAGGAATTGGGTGATTGTTTAGACGGTGGATTTGGATCGGCTCAGGCTTGAAGAGCCAAAGGGCCTGTTCCTGGGCTGTAAATTTTCTTTGATCCTGACCTCTGGGCCACCTGTGATTTAAACTGTTTAAAAGAATAATTTATTCTTCAAACAAGGTTTTCTGGGCACTGGATGTAACATCCAAGTCTAAACTCCTTGTACTGATGTATCACCAATGATACACAGTTTAAAGTATATAACCTAATCTCAGCAGCAAGATGATTGGGTTGGTAGGTTAAAATGAAAAGAACATCAAAGTTTACTTCACATTAGTAAGAAGTGCTTAGTCTCTTTGAATGGTATTTGCTTCAGCAAGCTTGGGGTGACATTGCAATTTGCCTCATTAATTCAGCTGAAGTCTATAAGAATTGACTCACATTGATACAGTATGCAGGTTCTTTGGATGTTTGCTAATGAGAAAGTGTCACAAGGGGCTCTAAAATACATGTCTGCAAAGTAGCTTTGAAAAATTTACTGGCATTACATTTATCATCATTGGAGAGAATGTAATGGAAGCCATGCATCCTCCCAGAGAAGGGAAGGGGTGATAATGGTTCATACAGGATCCGGCCTCCTCCAGCATGGCCGACAGAATGTTTCATGTTGAGCAGGACACTCACATGGGAATCTAGAAGACACTAGAAAGCAGACAAATTGGTCCTGTAACAATATCATACAGCTAATATGGGGCTAATTCCAAGTTTAGACCACAAACATCTATTTAATGAATTTTAATTATTCTTACCAAAGAATTAACTGCACGAGGGGTCCAGAGCTTTTAAAAAGGGCCAGACACACAGTGCAGTGGCGTAATGTTGAATAATTGCTGCTATTATTTGTCTGGAGTACACCTGAAGCAGAACCACCAAGTCACCAATAATAAACTCTACATATGAATAATGAGCCTAACTACTTTTTAACTATCTCTCCCAACTCCACTCAAACACATTGTCGAATAAAGAACATTTTTTCAAAGCTTTTTATCTTGCACTCAGCAAGATGATAAATTCGAGGGTAAAAGCAACATTTGTACTGCATGTGAGGAGACTGCTGATTGGTGGAAAGTGGATTCTGATTAGCCATGGAGAATGCACCATTTTTGTTAGGGATCAGGCAACTTTGATTACTCTGGGCATTGCCCTCAGAAAGGAACCAGCAAGTAACTGTCACTTACTTCAGGTCGTTGGAATAGGCATGTGTGGATTCATATCATTTCTGTCTCCCACAAACAGGGCATTGTGCATCAATAGATGCAACTTCCTATGTCTGCAAGTGCACCATACTACGAACCTGACTGACTACCATAAATTATTGTGCAATGAATTACACTGTTCAGATTATTCAGCAAATGTTATAGAGTCAGAGTTACATAGCACTGAGACAGATCCTTCAGTCCAGTGCATCTGTGCCAATCAGATATCCTAAACTGACGTAGTTGCATTTAGCCCACATCCCTCTAAATACTTTTCATTCATGTAACCATGTGGCTGCCTTTTAAATGTTGTAATTGTGCCTACCCCCATCACCTCCTCTGGTCGCTTGTTCCACCCTCTGTGTGAAAAAGTTGCCTGTCAGGTCCCATTTAAATCTTTCACCTCACATCTTAAACCTCTGCCTTCTAGTTATAGGGTCTCCACCCTGGGAAAAAGCCCAAGGCTTTTCATCATTCCTATGCCCCTCATGAGTTTGTAAACATCTACAAGATCACCCCTCAGTTTCCAATGCAGCAGGGAAAAAAGCCCCAGCCTTTTCAGCCTCAGCATATTAGCTCAAACCCTCCAATCCCAACAAGTCTTGTAATTTTTTTTTAATAAACCCTTTTAATTTAACAACATCTTTCATAAAGTAGGGAGACCAGAATTGAACTTGTCCAATTGCAAAAACACATCTGGTGATGCCCAATGTTTTGCAACCATGGATTAGTTGGGTATAATCAATATGTTGCTTCTAATGAACAGCCAAGTGTTTGTTGCAATCCATCAGTCTTTGGTGCCATATCTGGCAGTACACCTGCATGTTCACTAATAACAGGATGTTGGCATTAGGTCAAAAGGATATCCTGCCTATAACAAAAATGGCATATGAATTTCAGTGCCACACAGCATCAACACCAGTAGCAACATTATTCGCAGTGTAATCATTGTCTTCAGCATTCACCCTGGACCATGGAGATCTATTTTGGAGGTTCTAAAAATAATGGTGTACCATCACCCATTCGACTCCAGTCATTATCTTATCAACACACCAACACCATGGATCTTGCAGGGAGGCTACCAGGGGTTTCACTGGATGGTCTCCCCATGTGGCAGTAGATCAATCCTACTCAGGCAAAATGCTTGAAGATGTGGAAAGTATTCCTTAATTGGCCACATAAATGGTTCAGATGGTTGTTCGACCAATTTGCACACAGCTAGCAATGTGGCACAGCACTTGAAGACTTCAAGAATGTCCCCCCAGTACCTTCCCCTAACATTTGCCAGTCCATTCCCAACAAGCCTTGAAAATTTCAGCCATGGTCACAAGATCAGGAACGGGGCGGTGGGGGGGGAGGTTCCAGAACAGCACTTCAAGTGGACAGACAGAATGGAAAATGAGACATAATCTAGATAGGATGTTTTATGTATAATAGTAAAAAAAAATCTTAGTCCAGATGACCAGGAACAGAATCAGTATGAGTGGAGACTAATAAAACTTCAGGTTTGAAAATACACTGAGGAGTAATTTATGGCTGGAATAATTAAGCATCCTATTAGTTTTAAACAGAGCAGCAAGCAAGAAATAATGGGAGCTTAAAACAAGAACAACTTAATAATTGTGGGGAACTTGAAGTTTTGTTTGGACTGGACAATTCAAATTGGCAAAGGTTATCAGGAAATTTGGCTTTTAAAGAACCAATTAGCAACAAAGTAATTTTAAACCTATGTGATATTGTGGGGTAGGCTTAGTCTTACCTTTTGCACTTGTGTATTGTACTCTTCCATCATAAAGGATAGAATATTTATGGAGCCCCCTCCTCCAGTGAGTTGTTTAATTGTCCACCACCATTCACAACTGGACACGACAGGACTGCAGAGGTGAGATCTGATCCACTGGTTAAGGCATCATTTAACTTGCTCCTTATGCAGTTTGGAACAGTTAGTCCTGTTTTGAAGCTTCAGCAGGTAAACACCTCATTTTTAGGTACACCTAACATTACTCTTGTGTTTTTTGTTGAACAAGAATTGAGCCCCTGGAATGGTGGTAGAATTATGAGTGGGTGAATGCCAGGCCATGAGGTTACAGATCGTTTTGGGGTATAATTCTTCTGCTGAAGGCCCATAGCATTTCATGGATGCTATGTATAGTAGTAAAAAAAATCTTAATTCAGTCATGAATTCTTCCATCTGTCCATAATCTATTCCAGAGGAGCCTCTACTCTTGATTTTAACCAAGCAGTAAGCTGTTTGATATCTGTGTGAATGAGTAAGCATGTGGCACTATTGCCAGCCCTATAATGTGTATCAAAAATTTAGTTTAATCAATTAGGTATTAATTTACTAAAGTAATAGTAATTTACAGTGTTAGCTTGAACAAAAGTCACTGAAGGTCTTTCATCACTATTCCAATTCCCATCCCCTTTTCCTTCTCACCATCCTCCACTCCTTTTCTTCTTCACCCCTTGATCTCCCCCTCAACCTCCCAATTCCTTTCCCTGTCCACCTTCTCCACCTTTTCCCCCACTCATCCCCTTCACCTACCTTATTCATCCCAACTCCTTCCTTACCCAATTCCCATCCTCCCCCCCCCCCACAAGCCGAAAAATCCCATGTCCTCCATTCCTCCTCCCATCACTATACAATCCCTCAACAACCTTCTCACCTTTCTCCTCTCTTCATTCCAGCACCTCTAACCCCTCCCTTTTCCCCTTCCCACCATCCTTTAAGGCTCCCTTTTCCACTCCCCCCACCCATCATTCTTTAAACCCACCCTTTTCCACATCCCCACCATCCTTTAGCAGTCCCTTTTCCACCCCCTCCCGCTCTTTCCTCAACCCCAGCCCCATCTCCTCCCCTCCCCCCACATCTCCCTTTCCCATCTCCTCCCCTCCCCATTGACTCCCCTCCCCCCACACCCCCGTTTCCCATTGACTCCCCTCCCCCCACACCCTCCTTTCCCATCTCCTTCCACTCCCCCACAACCCCATCTCCTTCCCCTCCCCCCACACCCCCCTTTCCCATCTCCTTCCCCTCCCCCACACCCCCCTTTCCCTCCCCCCACACCCCCCTTTCCCTCCCCCCACACCCCCCTTTCCCTCCCCCGACACCCCCTTTCCCTCCCCCGACACCCCCTTTCCCTCCCCCCACACCCCCCTTTCCCTCCCCCGACACCCCCCTTTCCCTCCCCCGACACCCCCTTTCCCATCTCCTTTCCCTCCCCCCACACCCCCTTTCCCATCTCCTTTCCCTCCCCCCACACCCCCCTTTCCCTCCCCCGACACCCCCTTTCCCATCTCCTTTCCCTCCCCCCACACCCTCCTTTCCCATCCCCCCCTTTCCCACCCCCTTTCCCTCCCCCCACACCCTCCTTTCCCATCTCCTTCCCCCCCACACCCTCCTTTCCCATTGACTCCCCTCCCCCCCACACCCCCTTTCCCATCTCCTTCCCCTCCCCCGACACCCCCTTTCCCTCCCCCCGACACCCCCCTTTCCCTCCCCCCGACACCCCCCTTTCCCTCCCCCCACTCCCATCTCCTTCCCCCCCACACCCTCCTTTCCCATCTCCCCCCCTCCCCCCACACCCCTCTTTCCCACTGACTCCCCTCCCCCTCCCCTGTGTCGGGGTGAGATGGCGCGTGCGGCTGTCAGTTGGTTCCTCCGCCGCGCGCTGTGCTCGAGCCGCCCGTTAGGCGCTGCCCCGCGCCGGGGGCCCAGCAGCCCGCCCTCGGCCTGGGCCTACGCGGCGGTGGAGCCAGCGAGGCCGGAGCAGATGGTGTTTATCGAGGACGCGGCTGAACTCGAGGATGAGGCGGCGGCAGCGCCGGGCGGCGAGGCGACGACGTCGGCGCCCAGGAAGGCCCAGGCCTCGCCCTCAGCGCTGCGCCGCCAGCTGCTGGCCTTGGAGGCGCTGAGTCCGCCACCGGCAGCCGAGCCGCAAGTGACCGACTTGGGCTTCCCGGCGCCTGAACTGCCGTCGAAGAAGAAGAGGAGGGAGAGCCGGCGGCAGGAGCACCGGGTGTACGGCACCGCCGACCCGCTAGAGCCGGCCAGCAGCTCGCCGTGCTCGGGCTGCGGTGCCCTCCTGCACTGCGTGGACCCGTCCCTGGCCGGTTACCTCCCGAGCGAGAAGTACAAGCAGCTGCTGGAGGCCGGCACCTTGCAGCGCTCCGTGTGCCAGCGCTGTTTCCTGCTGGTGCACCACCAAAAGGCGCTGGAGGTGCGGGTGCCGGAGGGGGAGTACCGGCGCCTGCTGGGCCGCATCGCCCAGGAGTCGGCCCTGGTGCTCTACATGCTCGACCTGCTGGACCTGAGCGGCAGCCTGATTCCCGGCCTGCAGCGGCTGGTGGGCGAGCGGAACCCCGTCCTGGTGCTGGCCAACAAGGTCGACCTGATCCCCGCCGACTGCCGCGACTACCTGAAGCGGCTCCGGCACCGGGTGCTCGAGCACTGCGGCCTGGCGGACATCTGCACCGACTACCGGGGCCGGGACGTGGTGCACCTGATCAGTGCCAAGACCGGCTACGGCATCGAAGGGCTGATCTCCCGGCTCCAGAGCTCCTGGCGCTTCAAGGGCAACGTGTACTTGGTCGGCAACACCAACGTGGGAAAGTCCACCCTCTTCAACACCCTCCTGCAATCCGACTTCTGTAAATCCAAAGCCCCCGATGTCATCCAGAGAGCAACTGTTTCCCGCTGGCCAGGTGAACTCAGCGGGTTGCGTGGGGTTTTTATTTTGGTCTTTCAGTGCTCGAGTTCAATCCCCGACTTCGGGGGTTTGAATGCTTTAGATACTCGAATTATTCCTCCCGACTCAAACGTGGCAAATGCCACAATTTAAGAAGAGGCCGGTAAACAAAAAGAGAACTTGCCGACTGATTAGTCTTGCATCTATACTCCAGACAATGTTGTTTTTGATATTATTATAATTCTACTGGAAAGAATTGGGATAAAGAGTTAAAATTAGTCTTGCACCATAGTCCAGACAATCTTTTTTGATATTATAATTTTACCGTAAAGAATTGGGATAAATAGTTACAAATTGTCTGGACTATAGATACAAGACTAATTTTTAACTCTATTTATCCCAATTCTTTACAGTAAAATTATAATATTAAAAAACATTAGTCTTGCATCAATAGTCCAGACGATGTTTTTTATATTATAATTCTACTGTAAAACAAAATTGGGATAAATAGTCAAAAATTAGTCTTGCATCCATAGTCCAGACAATGTTATTTTTTATATTATTATAATTTCTACTGCAAAGAATTGGGATAAATAGAGTTAAAAATCTCACATCACCGTGTTATAGTCCAATAGGTTTATTTGGAAGCACTAGCTTTAGGAGCGCTGCTCCTTCAGGTGGTTGTGGAGTATGAGATCATAAGACACAATTTATAGCAAAATTTTACAGTGTTATCCAACTAAAATGACATCTTGAACAAACCTGGATTGTTAGATCTTTCATATTTTAGAATGGGTTGCAGGTTTCGGTTCATTAATATGTAAATCCCAGGACTACTTTCAAGTCACCTTCTTGAGATAATGATTTGGAGATGCCGGTGTTGGACTGGGGTGTACAAAGTATAATAAAAGGTGACATCTCAGCCCAGACAATGCAGTAAAGGTGTGCAAGATCATAGTCTGTCTGTATCCCAATCTTGAGTCAATCCGGATCTATTTATAAAATGGAATTTACATAATATTATTTCCTGCAGGTAGTGCATTTTTTGAGCAAGATAGAATGTATCTGCAAATACATTCACCCCATAGACTTGTGTGTGTGCATGCATGAGAGAGAGAGAGATTGCCTGTGTGAATATGAGTGCACATGAGTGTGTGTTTGCGTGTAAGCCTGGTAAAGTGTGTGTAATGGAGTATAAGCCTGTGAGAGGGTGTGTGAGAGTGTGGGTAAGGGGGGAAGGAATGTTGTGTGTGTATATGAGAGAGGGTCTCATGAGAGAGTGTGTATAGTGTAGTGGGGTCACCTGTAGTGTGACATGAACCCAAGATCCCGGTTGAGACTATCCTCATGCATGCTGAACTTGGCTATCAGCTTCTGCTCGGCCACTTTGTGTTGTTCCCTATCCTGAAGTCCACCTTGGAGGACGGTCACCTGAAGAGCCGAGGCCGAATATCCCTGACCGCTAAAGTGCTCCCCAACTGAGATTGTCTTGATTGTTGTCTATTGTCATAGCATCTGCTTGGTCTCGCCAATGAACAATGCCTCAGGGCGTTCTTGCCTGCAGCATATGAGATACAAACTGGGTCTGTATTCTTCCAAGTTTCAAAGAATAAGAAGTCCTTATTGAAACCTACACAATCCTTAGAGATAGACAAGATAGATGTAGGTAAGATGTTTTCCCTGATTGGGGATTATAGAAGCAGGGGACACATTTTAAAAATATAGCCACTTGGGATATTGCAGAGAAGACAGTATTTTACTGAGAGGTTTGTGAACCATTGGAATTTTTTACCACTGAAGGCTGTGGAAGCTCAGTCTTTTGCGTATGTATAAGGGAGAGATTGATAGATCTCTGGTTACCAGTGGTGTACAGAGTTATGGAAATAGGGTGAGGGAAAAGCACTCCAGTGTATGATCAGCCATAATGTTAAGTATTTGTTTTGTTTCACAGGAACAACATTAAATCTTCTCAAGTTTCCAATTATAAACCCCACACCATACAGAATGTTTCGAAGGTCAGAAAGATTGAAAGCTGCTAAGAATCAAACTGAAGCTGACCTCAGCGAAGAAGAGTTGAAGCAACTTCACCAACTGAAGAAACAGGGCTATTTGGTTGGTAAGGACCTTTACTATAATATAGTCATACAGCACAGAAACAGACTATCTGGGCCAACTATCAATGCCAACCACCTTTCCCAAAGGCAACTATTCCTACTTGCCTGCATTTAGCCCATTTTCAATTCATGTATCTGTCCAAATGTATTTTAAATGTTGTAACTGTATCCGAATCTATCACTTCCTCTGGTTCCAATTACAACCACCCTGTACATGAAAATGTTACATCTCAGGACTTTCTCCTTCCACCTTAAAAATATGCCTCCTAGTTATGAACTCCTCACCCTAGGGAAAAGACCTTGGCTATTCACCTTATCTTATGCCCCTCATCATTTTACAAGCCTCTATAAGGTCAGTCATCAACCTCCTATGTTCCAGTGAAAGAAGTCACAGCCTCTCCCTGTAACTCAAACCCTCAAGACCCAGCAATGTCCTGCTAAATGAACCGAAAGATGCTCGCTGGTTTTATGGCATGTTAAGACATGAGTGTGTAAGTGAAGTAGAAGTTAGGACGTAATGCAGTGTGGATTATGAAGTGAGGCCTAATTTGCTGATAGTTTAGCTTTTTGTTTTTGTGTTCCAAACAGTAAGTACCATTTACAGATCATACAGCACAAAAACATACTCTTCAGCCCAACTCGTCCATGCTGACCATGTTTCCCAAACTGAACTAGTCCCAGTTGTCTGAGTTTGGCCCATGTCTCTCTCAACCTATTTGAATGCTGTAACTGTACCTGAATCTACCACATGCAGTTCATTCCACACACTAACCACTCTCTGTGAAAATGTTGCCCTTCGGGTCCCTGTTAAATCTTTCCCCTCCCACTTTAAAAATATGCCCCCTAGTTTTTAACTCCCCTACCTTAGGGAAAGATATTTGCTATTCACCTTATCTATGCCTCTCATGATGTTATAAACCACTATAAGGTCACCTCTTAATCTCCTACAATCTAGTGAAAAAAGTCCCAGCCTGTTCTTATAACTCAAACTGTCCAGTCTCAGCAACATCTTGATACATTTTTTTCTGAACCCTCGTCAATTGAATAATATCCTTGCTGTAGCAGGGCAGCCAGAACTGTATGCAGTCCTCCAAAAGAGGCCTCACTAATGACTTGTACAACCTCAACATAATATCCCAACTCTTATACTCAATGGTCTGAGCAATGAAAACAAGCACCCTGTCTACCTGTGATGCAACTTTCAGCGAACTATGTACCTGAACCCCTAGGCGTCTCTGTTTGACAGCACCACCCAGTACCCTATGCTGAAATATTAATGAAAGCTGTTTCGTTAATGAGTTTTATAGGTATAAGCCAATTTTCTATTAAATGGTGGTGCTCTCGTCATCCGCCATTTAAGAAAATCGTTGACCTTGAAATTGAAACCCTCCTGATTTTAGTGTTTGAATTCTGTTCAGTGTAGTGCCAAAAGTAAATAAGAATCTACTAGTTTGAGAGGAGAGAGGCAGAAGCAAAAGCAAGTACTTAACTGGTTTCATCTTATGCTTTGTTGATTTGTACCACTTGCTGACTGATTGATTGATTGATTGTCTTTTAGGTAGTTGAGGAAGTTGGGATACTTAAATGACAGGATGCTAGTCAGAATGACGGAACTCATAATGGATATCCTTATTACGTGTGCTATGCCATCAGAGTTGATCAAATGTGGAGCTGAAAAAAGAATAGCAAGTCTAACAGCAACAGAGGAGGAGAGTCAACATTTCAGCCAGAACCTTTCATCAGAACTATGCCATCAGGACAATGAAACATGTTTAGTTAGAAATTGCTATTGGTTTTTGAAGAGGAATTAGTCTATAGTTTAAATTTGGAGTTCAGTTGGTCTTTGTATTGCATTTTCCCAAGTAATAGGTGACTACAATTTAAAAGTAACCTATTAACTATAAACTGATATATAAAATGGTTTTTATTATGGAGGTATACAGCATGGAAACAGAACCTTCAGTCCAACCCGTCCATGCCGGTGATGATTCAAGTTTTTTTAAATTAACAGAATAATCTGCGAAATCTGTTATTTAAGGCCCGCATATCACCTTATCCACAAATATTGACTTATACTCCACTGTACATAACATGTTAGAATCAACTAAGCTGGTTATTTGATTAAAACATACATTTTAAACGAGGTAAACATACTTGAAAATTACGATGCTGTAATCTAAAGGAATATCCAGGCATCAGAATTTTGGAGCTCCCTTTTCATCTAAATATGTTAATAGCATTAACTTGGATGATTGTGGTGTCCTTTAGATAATGTTTTAACATTATGTATTGTCATGTAGTGGATGGTTTTACCCTCCCATTGGGAAAGGCTTTTAAGCTTCAATCCAAACAAATCATTTTGATAAAGAAAGTGCTTCTGGCTGTTTTAATTTTATTTATGCTTTAAATGGACGATTAGTAGGATAACGGGAGTGCTGGTGTGAGCCTCAATCACATACCACTTTCTTCTGTTGTTGTTAGCAGAACTAGAAAATTGTGCAGAATGCAAAGGGTAAAACTTCAGGAGCAAAATAGCGAAGCATTGATGGCACATTCCATCTAAAGTGTCAGAGCTTTCATGGCTATAGAATAGTCGAGCGCCAGTTCACTCTTGTTGATAGCTCCATTCCATTGAGTTCCTCAACTTAACTAGAATTTGCTTAAGTGTCCAAAATTTGTCATGAACATATTGTAAAGTAAACACTTTCTCAAATTAGTCTATTTGAAAATCAGTTGTGTATGAAAATCAGACATTCTGTAATGTGGTAAGCATGAGTTCTAATTAATAGGTTAGTGAAATAACTTGACAGCTTGTCAAGATAGGTGCTGTATAACTGGTGGCTTACTGGGTAGTGCATTTATGTGCATCTTTTTTCCTGTTTTCCAGTAACCCTTAATCGGACTCAAAATGGCCAGAATCCGCCAACACAAAAACCAGAAAAATCAAAAATTCAATGTTGACTTAGTCCCGAGGTTGCTATTTTTAAACAATGTATCTATCTCTAAAAAATATCCTCAACAATCTTCTTTCAGTTGTATGTTACAATCTCCACCTGAAACTATATTATCTTGACCAACCTAATTGTAGCTGAAACATTAATGAATCACTTCTTCAGTTCTCACTGCATTAACAGACCAGCATAATTAAACTATTATGATCTGGAGATGTAGTGTCATGAATCTTTCATTTATAAAATTGCATTCCACCAAAAAGCTATTCCAGATGGCATACTTAACCGCGTGGACATGAGGGTTGCTGTTAACCTTTCTTTTTCAGTAGTATATTCCCCATTTGTGCTTTCAGAAGCCTTCACCTGGAAGTTGAGCCTTATCAAGAGCACTGACATCGATTTGGAATCTTGATAGTTCGAGTGTTAAAATTGCAGTTTTTTTCTCTGGGTGGCCATTTGTAGAGTCTTTGAGATGTACAGCACAGAAACCCTTCAGTCCAACTCGTCCATGCCGACTAGATATCCTAATTAATTTGGTCACACTTGTCAGCATTTGGTCCATATCCCTCTAAACCCTTCCTATTCATATACCCATCCAGATGCTTTTTAAATACCACTTCTACTGGCAGCTCATTCCGTACATGCACCACCCTGTGACTGACCAAGTTGCCCCTTTGGTCTCTCAAATCTTTCCCTTCTCACCTTCCAGTGTTGGACTCCCCCACTCCGGGGAAAAGACCATGTCTATTTTCCCTATCCATGCCCCTCATGATTTTATGAACTTTTTTAAGGTCATCCCTCAGCCTCTGACACTCAAGAGAAAATAGCCCCAGCTTATTCAGCAGCCTCTGCCTACAATACAAAGTCTCCAATCCTGGCAACATCTCTGTAAATCTTTTCTGAACCCTTTCAAGTTTCACAATATCCTTCCTATAGCAGGAAGACCAGAATTGCACACAGTATTCCAAAAGTAGTTTAAGATTATTCAGCAGTGTTCTATCATTCTAAGTTGCAAAATTCTTCAGACCACAAAGATGGTGATCCTGCTGGGTGTGGTTCCCCAGCCTGGAGAAAGTATAACAGCCTACCTTTAAGCATCCTTTCTAACACCCTCTCTCTATTCAGAGTAAGAGTGTATCTTTAAGGGTATGGTCTGTTACAGATACTGGTGTCCAAAAACACCCCTGTCCCAATACAGTTTCTTCCAACTTTGCAGCCCACCCTGACCTTGCTGACACATGTTGCCTTTCCAGGAGCAAAACTCTCCCAATGATATCACTCGGGTTGTCATCAGATCGCAGAAACCTTTCCACCATGCCAAGGTTGCTATCCACAGAGAAGTCAAAATTGGTAATGGAATACTGTCTTGCAAATACCTCTATTCTGGCATGGGACATGACCAGGTTTATTGCCTTTGAGTAGATAGTAGTATAATTGACCTGCTGCATTCTATGTGCTGTAGGTAAATGTATAATACGATTAGGGAGGGAGTTCCAGATTTTGACCCAGTGACATTTCCAAGTCAGGATGGTGAGTGGTTTGAAAATGGTTTGAAGGTGGTAGTGTTCCCATTTTATCTGTCCTTGCCTTCAGTTTGGATGTGATCATGGGTTTGGAAGGTGCTGTTGAAGGATTTTTGGTGAATTTCTGCAATGCATCTTGTAGACCACACTAACGCTGTGTACAGAGTGTGTGGTGAAGTGACTGAATATTTGTGCATGTGGTGCCGATGAAGTGGATTGCTTTATCATTGATGGTGTTAAGCTCCTTAAGTGTTGATCTATGTTCATCGTGACAAGTGGGGAGTATTCCATCACACTCCTGACTTGTGCCTTGTAGATGGTGGACAGGCTTTGGGGAGTCAGGTGGTGAGTTAGTTGCTGCAGTGTTTCTAGCCGCTAATGTGTCTTTGTGGCCACTGTTTATATGGTGAGTCTACTTCAGCTTCTAGACAATGGTGTGACCCCTGCCCCCAACCCCATATGGTATTAATAGTGGTGAATTGTAATGTTAATGCCATTGAATATCATGGGGCGGTGGTTAGATTATCTCTTTTTGAAGGTGGAATAACAATTTATTGTCACATGTATTTTTACAAAAAAGTGTAAAGTTTTATAAGTTGCCATACCAAGACCCTTAAATTATTAACACAAATCATAAGGAGGAAAAAATGTTAAAGGTTCATCACAATTCAATTAATGACTGTTAGGTTTGGGGTTGACTGGGAAACCAGTCCGAGACTGCCCTTTCATGCCAAGATGAGACCTCCATGCTGGAACAAAGCCTCCACATTGGATTGTTAGGAAACCTGGAAGCCGCCTCCAAAACAAGAACGAGCGCTTCACATCAAGACCAGACCTCTGTGCTAGGACTAGACTTTCACATCGGGCTGCTGGAATACTCGAAAGCCACCAAAGAAGATCTCCACAACAGAATGGGACCTCCATTCCAGGTTAAGACTGCCAAATCAGGAGACCGCCCCACCAAGTGCCATGCTCATACAGTCATTCCAGGCCATTGGAAGCCACCTCATCACTGGGCCTGGACTGGGAGAAGACTACTATTCCCAAAGTCAGTAAAAGAAAGTAAAGTACCATAATAAATGGAAAGTGCTTTTTTTTTTAAAAGCAAAGGAAGAAAATCTAAAGTAGACAGGCTCTGCTCCCTCCCTGTACAAGATGGCCATTGCCTGGCAAGTATGTGGTGCTGATATTATTAATCACTTTTCATCCCAAGCCTGAATATTGTCTGTCTGTATCCTGGATATTGTTGGCCTGGACTGCTGCTGAGTCTGAAAAAATACAAAAAAAACTGTAGATGCTGGAATCCAAAGTAGACAGGCAGGAGATTGGAAGAACACAGCAAGCCTGGCAGAGAAGGCTTGTTGGGCTGAATGGCCCACCGAGCTCTTCGGGGTCGGTGCTCCACAGCAGCCAATCCTTCCTGGAACTCCACTCAAATTTGCCCTAATGATCCAATTTACGATGCTAACCTTCACTTTCAAAAGCTCTGTGGTTGGGGTATTCAAAATCATGAGGGATCTGAACAGTGTAGGCAGGGAGAAATGTCTTCCTTTATGAAAGTATCGAGAACAAGATGGTGCAGATTTAAAAGTAATCAGTGAAAAGATCAAAAGTGATACGAGGAATGACTTTTTCGCATTGATCTGGAATGCACTGTCAGAGTGTAGTGGAAGAAATAACCTTTCATAAGGGGGTTGAATAATTACCTGAAAAGGAGGAATTTTGAAACATGGGAAGAATGCAGGAGAATTGCATGAGATGCATTGCTCATTCAAAGAGCCAGTGCATATGTGATAGACCAAATGACCACATTCTGAGATTGAGTATTAGTGAACCTGGCAAACTAATGTCATATGAGGTCATTATCTTTTATAATGCAAGCTCTCTAATATAATCTGAGTACTTCGACTATAATTCTAATCAGTTTGGTTTTATTTGTCTACCTTGTTATTTAGAAGAAGTGCATTTTTAGAGCTGAATTTTACTTGCTTTGCTCCATTGTGGAAAGATTAGTGTCAGTAGTGCTATCATGTCTTTTCCTGTACTTTTTACATAAAACATGCAAAGTAGATGCAAAAGTAAGTTATTGTGCCCTTAAATCCTGCTTTCTCATTCAATAAGACCATGGCTGACCCGTTTGTGTTTCAAATTCAACATTGCCATCTAACCCTAATGATCTTTGACTCATTCGTCCAACAACAATCTCTCTCTACCTTAAGAATATTCCTGACTCCACCTCCAATTCCTTCTGAGGCAGAGAATTCCAAACTTGCACAATCCTTGGAAAGAGGGGAAAAAAAACTCAATTTTTTTTGTTCTAAAAAGGTCATCTCTAGTTTTAAAACTGTATTCTCTGGTTCTGGATTTTCCGCAAGAGTCAACATCCTTTCCATGTCCTCCTTGTCCCAGACCCTCTTGGGATCTTGATACACCACTCAAATTCCCCTTCCTCTAAACTCAATTGTAAATGGGCACAGCTTGTCCAATCATTCCCCATAACAGTAGCCGCTCAGTCAGGTATCAACCTAGTAAACCCCCCTCTAAACTGTCTCCTATGCATTAATATCCTTTGAGAAGACCAAAACTGCGCATAGCAAGTACCAGTTAGAATCTTACAGCAAGGAAATATTCCCATCAGCCCAACTCGTCCATACTGACTAAGTTTCCCAAACTAAACTAGTTCTACTTGCCTGCATTTGGCCCATATCTCGAAACCTTTCCTAGTTGTGCACCTATTTAAATGTTGTAACTGTACCTAAACTTCCACTTGCAGTTCATTCTATTTGATCTCTGTAACTTGTAGAAGTTATTTTTATGTAAAAAAAATGAGGTCTGCAGATGCTGGAGATCACAGCTGCAAATGTGTTGCTGGTCAAAGCACAGCAGGCCAGGCAGCATCTCAGGAATAGAGAATTCGACGTTTCGAGCATAAGCCCTTCATCAGGAAAGTTATTTTTATATTCAGTTCCTATCATAATAAAGGACAGTATTCCACTAGCTACCTTAATCACATGCAGTACTTTCATGCCAATGGTTTGTGGCTCTGCACTAGAATACCTAGAATCTCTTCGCACCTCAGATTCTGCAGTTGTTCACTGTTTAAATATTGCACTGCCTTTTTTATTCTTACAGCTAAAATGAACAACTTCACATTTTCCCACATTATATACTATATGCCCAATTTCTCCTGCCCCATTTAACAAGGAAGCAGGTCTGTATGGAAAGTGTATCAGCTTCAAAAAATTTTCCTATGTTCCAGCAGAAATGAGCCTCATTGCCCTGTTTTCCTGTATTCTTTTAATATTCTGTTTGATTCCAACAAAGGGGTTTGCACTTATTTAGTTTGAGTTTTTCTTCAAACTTAATCGATAGGCTTTCACTGCCTACCAACTTTCTTGACTTGATACTAATTGATTTCCTTAGATTTTTTTTATCTTCAAATTCTTTAATGCTTCTATTCATTTGTTAGTGACTTCAGGCTCAATGATAATTTGCTTTTTTTTTAAAGCAGGTCACAAATTATTATACCAATTTTTTTATGAGTCTTCCTAATTGTTCAAATTCTGTTAATTTTTAAAAGTTTTATTTCATTCTTTCTCATTCTAATGAAATCAGTTATAATTCAGATTTACTTATCCATTGATGTTGATTTGATATGCTTCTAACATTACCATTTCAATGTTTCAGTTTACTGGCACTTGCTGATATTTGCTTTGTTTCCTTTGAGTTTAGGTAGAGTTGGTAGAACATTTCGTAACACTCAAGTGAGTGGAGAACGAAACAAACGAATAATTGAATGGGATCCAGATGAACTGTCCTTGAGTGCAGAGCCTGAAGAATCTAAGAAAGAAAATGTGTCAAACTCCGAAAAGGTGGTGGAATTCACATACAATGAATTGAAAGATGCTCGCTGGTTTTATGACACGCCTGGCATCTTAAAGCAAGACTGTGTAAGTAAAGTAGAATTTAGGATGTCATGCAGTGTGGATTACGAAGTGAGGACTAATTTGCTGATTAGCATTTTGTATTTGTACTCCAAACAATAATTACCGGTTACAGCCATACAGCACAAAAATATACTCTTCAGCCAACTCGTCCATGCCAACCATGTTTCCCAAACTAAACTAGCCCCAATTGCCAGCATTTGGTCCATGTCCCTCTAAACCTTTCCTATTTGTGCACCTATTTGAATGTTGTAACTGTACCTGAATCTACCATTTTCAGTTCATTCCACACACTAACCACCCTCTGCGAAAAGTTGCCCTTTGGGTCCCTTTTAAATTTTTCCCCTCCCACCTTAAAAAAAATATGCCTCCTAGTTTTGAATATCCCCACCTAGGGAAAAGCATTTGCTTTTCACCTTATCTATGCCCCTTGTGATGTTATAAACCACTATAAAATCACCCCTCAATCTCCTACGCTCCAGTGAAAAAAGTCCCAGCCTATCCTTATAACTCAAACCCTCCGGTCCCAGCAGCATCATGGTAATTTTTTTCTGAACCCTCTCCAATTTAATAATATCCTTGCTGTAGCAGGGTAACCAGAACTGTATGCATTTCTCCAAAAGAGGCCTCACTAATGACTTGTACAACCTCAACATGATGCCCCAACTCTTACACTCAATGGTCTGAGCAATGAAAGCTAGCATTTTAAACACTACCTTAACCATGCTGTCTACCTGTGATGCACCTTTCAAAGAACCAAGTACCTGAACCCCTAGGTCTCTTTGTTTGACAACTCTATCCAGGTCCCTACCATTTATTATACAATTCCTGCCCTTGTTTGTTCTGCCAAAATACAATTTTGCCTAATTCCAAATTAATTGCCATCTGCCATTCCTTAGCCAATGGATCCAATTGATCAAGATCCCTTTGTAATCTTGAATAACATTCTTCACTGTCAACTATACCACCAATTTTAGTGTCATCTGCAAACTTACTAATCATGCCTTCTAAATTCTCATTCAGATTGTTTATATAAATGACCGACAAATTTGCTTTAAATTCCAAATACAATATCCAAGCAAGAAAAGATGGGTAACAAAAGCAAACACTGATCTGGCAGCACCTGTGGAGAGAGAAAAAATTAGTTAATGTTTTAAGAAACAATTGGTTAATGTTTTGTGTATGTCATCAGTATTCAGTTTCAAAGAAGAGTCCTTTCAGACCCAAAAGATTAACTCTCTTTCTACCACCTCAGATGCTGTCATATCTTCTGACTTCTCCAGCATTTATTATTTCCGATCTCTAGCACTTGCAATATCTTGCTTTTATAAGATGAGTGTTCAGATCATCAAGCTCCAGTATAAAAAAGAAACTGCTTATCTTGCTTCAACTTGGTAATAAAAATATGAAAGCCATATCTTGCTTCTTGTTTGGTAAAGAAGTAACCCAGGTCCATGATGGAACTTCATTCTTCCATTGGATTTGAGGGTCATTTTCAGAATACACTGGTGGTATACACAGACTCCACCTTCCTATGCTACCAGTGTCATACTCTAAAAGATGTTGGAGCTTTATTTCAGTTAGCCACTCTCCATTAAATACTCTCCCATGATTGACTGACAGCCTACATTTTATTCAACCAATTCAAACCCAGTTAACTCAATATATCCATTAGGGTGGCACAGTGGTTAGCACTGCTGCCTCACAGTGCCAGGGACCCAAGTTCCATTCCAGCTTGAGTGACTGTGCAAACTCCATACAGACATTCCCCTCATGCCTGCGTGAGTTTCCTCCCATGGTCCAAAGCTGTACAGGTTGGGTAGATGCTAAAAATTGCCACCAGTGTCCAAGGATTTGCAGGCTAGGTGGATTAGCTATGTAAATACAGGATTATAGGAATGAGGTGAGTCTGGATGGGATGCTATTTGGAGGAATCGGTGCAGACTTGATGGGTCAAATGGCCTCTATATGCACTGTAGCGATTCTGTGAAAGTATCAGCTGTTCCCACATTCCTTCAGGCTGCATTAGACAATACCAAAAAGACCACCAGCTGCAATTTTTGGATTGTAACACAGCCATTGAGCTCTGACTTAATATTTACAATTGCATTGCAGTTTAAATCGTTGCTTTATTTTTAATAATTGGTGTGACCAATTCTTGCTGCAAATGTGTTGCTGGTCAAAGCACAGCAGGTTAGGCAGCATCTCAGGAATAGAGAATTCGACGTTTCGAGCATAAGCCCTTCATCAGGAATAAGAGAGAGAGAGCCAAGCCGGCTGAGATAAAAGGTAGGGAGGAGGGACTAGGGGGAGGGGCGATGGAGGTGGGATAGGTGGAAGGAGGTCAAGGTGAGGGTGATAGGCCGGAGTGGGGTGGGGGCGGAGAGGTCAGGAAGAGGATTGCAGGTTAGGAGGGCGGTGCTGAGTTGAGGGAACCGACTGAGACAAGGTGGGGGGAGGGGAAATGAGGAAGCTGGAGAAATCTGAATTCATACCTTGTGGTTGGAGGGTTCCCAGGCGGAAGATGAGGCGCTCCTCCTCCAGCCGTCGTGTAGTTGTGTTCTGCCGGTGGAGGAGTCCAAGGACCTGCATGTCCTCGGTGGAGTGGGAGGGGGAGTTAAAGTGTTGAGCCACGGGGTGATTGGGTTGGTTGGTTCGGGCGGCCCAGAGGTGTTCTCTGAAGCGTTCCGCAAGTAAGCGGCCTGTCTCACCAATATAGAGGAGGCCACATCGGGTGCAGCGGATGCAATAGATGATGTGTGTGGAGGTACAGGTGAACTTGTGGCGGATATGGAAGGATCCCTTGGGGCCTTGGAGGGAAGTGATTGAACTTGAACCCCATAGAAAAGTAGTCTTTCTCTTTTACTTAAAATCTCTGGACTAAATAGCCCCTGCCCCCAATTTTTAAGCATCAAAAAGAGGAAATGGAGGAAAAAGTTATAGATAGTACATGCTCCTGCCCTGTGCTAATGATAAAGGAAGTGAGGGGTGCATCGTTAAGCTGTTGTGGGTCTCCTGTCAAAATGTTGTTTTGTCCTGGATGTTGTCATGCTTCTTGTATTGTTGGAACTTGCAATCCTCTGTAAAGACCACATCTTTTAATTTTTCTTTGTTTTTAATTGTGGATTGACATGGAAAAAGGACTGTTTTCCCAGAACCCCTCCTGGTGTCTTGCATCCAATGTTTACCTTCGAACAGCATGTTAAAGGTTGATTGGTATTAATGTCACTCATTCTTCACTGAGTGCAAATTATCTCCTGCAGCTCGTACATTACAACAGTGACCACACTTTAAATTGACAGCCTTTGGATATGGCAGATGCTGGAGCAGTGCAACATTGCATTGTCAACTCTTCATTAATGTAGTTCTGTGATTTTTATCAAGTAAACCAATTGTAGGCAGAACTGACTGAATGATAGGTTCATGAGAGGCAACAGTAGAACCACCCATTGGGAACTTTGCAACAGATTTTTATGGTCTGCAAACTGAGAGACAACAGAAACACATTGGACTGGGAGGGGTCCATTGGGTGACAGTGAAATGTATATAGAGGTAATGTGTTTATAAGCATTGGGTCGGTTTGTGTAAACTTTATCAGGCAATGAAAAGGTAGCGATGACTATGGTGGATAAGGTTCCTGAGGGAGCCTGCACTTATTGGACTTTAGCAGAATGGGAGGTGACCTTATTGAAGCATACAAGGTTCTTGTGGGACTTGACAGAGGAGATGCGGAGAGGTTCTTTCCCCTTGTGGGAGAGTCTAGGACCAGAGGTGGCCATTAAGACAGATGAGGAAGAATTCCTTAGCAGTGATATTTATCAACTATAGCCACTGAGGAGGTGGTGGAGGTGGCTAATGTTCACCTTTACTTAAGAAAGACTGTAAGCAGCAGCCTGGGATGTATAGACCAGTGAGTCTGACATCAATAATGGGTACATTGTTGGTGGAGAGGATTCTGAGAGATAAGATTTATGTCAATTTGGATAGACAGGGACTGATTAGGGATTATCTTTATGCGTGAGAAATTGTGTCTCACTGATTTGATTGAGGTTTTTGAGGACATAACGAAAAAGATGAGGACAGCAGTAGATGCTGTCAACATGGACTTCAGTAAAGGTTCGCTTGATAGACTAATTAGTAAAGTTAGATCACATGGAATTCAGGGAGAGCTTGCCAATTGGATACAAAATTAGCTTTATGGTAGGAGAGGTTGCTTAAGAAACATTACTGGTAACAGGCTTCCGATCTGTAAAACAATGTTCCACGGGGATTGTTGCTTGGTCTGATTTTTTTGATTGTCATTATATAAGTGATTTGGATGAGAATTTAGGAGGCATGGTTAGTAGGTTTGTGGATGACACCAAAATTGGTGGTATAGTGGATACTGAAGAAGGTTATCTGAGATTACAAAGGGATCTTGATCACTTGGGCCAACGTGTTGAGGAGTGGCAGATGGAGTTTAATTTCAAAAAGGGTGACGTATTGTAATTTAAAATCAGCAAGGGCAGGATCATGCAGTTAATAGAGCCCTAGGCAGCCCCAAGATCAGAAACCTAGCGGTTCAGGTACATAGTTCTTTGAAAGTTGAGTCACTAGTAGACCAGGTGGTTAAGAAGGCATTTGGCATTCTTGCCTTCATTGCTCAGACCGTTGAGCGTAGGAGTCAGGAAGTCATGTTGAGGTTGTACAGGATGTTGGTGAGGCCTCTTCTGGAGTACTGTACAATTCTGGCCATCCTGTTACAAGAAAGATATTATTCAATTGGAGAGGGTTCATAAAAGATTTACCAGGATGTTGCCAGGACTGGAAAGTTTGAAATATAAGGATAGGCTAGGACATTTTTCACTGGAGCTTAGGAGGTTGAGGGCTGACCTTTATAGAGGTTTATAAAATCATGAGAGGCATTGATAAGGAGAACAGCAAGTATCTTTTCCCAAGGGTGGGGGCGTTGAAAACTAGGGGCATATTTTTAAGCTGAGAAGAGAAAGGTTTAAACGGAGCCTTAGAGGCATCTTTTTCACATAGGATAGTTTGTATGTTGAATGAACTGCCAGAGGAAGGGATAGGTGCAGGTACAATACAACATTTAAAAGGCATTTGGACAGGTATATGAATGGGAAGGATTTAGAGGAATATGGGCCAAACTCAGGCAAATGGGAATTTAGTTTAGTTTAGGAAACTTGGTCGGCTTAGACAACTTAGACTGAATGGTCTGTTTTCATGCTGTCTGACTACATAGCTGCATCCATGTCAAGACTCCCCAAAGTACTTCACTAATTAAATGCTACTAAATGTGTCAGTGATTTTACAACAGCAAGATCCTTCAACAGACAATTTAAAAAGCAGTTTTATTTGGGGATGTTGATTTAAGGATGATGTAGGCCAGGTGATGCAACTCTTCATTGTTCCTTAAATAGTGCTAGTTGACCTTGATTTTCAATGGAACAGACAGATCAGAATTAAATTTAGCGTCTCTTCTGAAAGGCAATTGATCTTTGTCATTGCACTATTGCCTTCATACAAAACTGATTAATCTAGAGTATGTGCTGCTTTTACATAAATGCTAATTCATTTCCAAAGTATTTGCAGGTATGTCCTGTTAGAATGTAGTGGGCCAGGGAATTTAGATGAGCTTGCTTTCTTTGTATCATTCTCAAAGATAAATCCTAAATTTGAAAACCAACATGTTTTCACATGTATTTGGTCAATCTCTAAAATGTTTTTTTGTTCTGGAGGAACATTGTTCTCATAACTTTTCATTTAAAACAATTGTTCTTGAGTGGTAAGCTATTTGTATCAATAGAAATAAGTACAGTAAACAGAGCAACTGGCTGACATCTTGCTAGTGAAATCCATGGGAAATTAAGAAGTGGTACTATTTGTAATTCTCTCATGCAACTCCAATATATTTTGCAGATTTTAAATCTTCTTACAGATCAAGAACTGAAGTCTGTTATGCCATCGTCAGGTATCATTCCTAGGACATATGTGCTACAACCTGGTATGGTGTTATTTCTGGGTGCCCTAGGTCGTATCGACTTTCTGCAGGTAAGGATCTAGAGGTCTCAATAGATCAATAAAACTTTATATATTTTACACAGCATTTTTTAACAAGTTGTAAAATCTGCTGGTATAGGTTGTCACTTGAACCTTTGCCAGTTTTAATGTTGGTACAATTATGAGACAAGCCAATCTACAAGAATCTGAAAGACAGCAGGGTGGTAGAGGCAAGAGACCCTCTGATTCATCTTGTGGAATATGGTGGGAGCTTGCACTCAAAGCTCAAAGGCCAGGAAAGAAGAGACCAAGCTCAAGGATTTCAACAAAGTTGGAAGATTCATTTAACTTTAGGGTGGGAGAGGATCTCCATGATAGCCTGTAGGACCTGTGTCTGCATGGAATATGTCCTTCTCAAAGAGCCCCTGACATATAGCAAAATGCTCCTAATAAAAGTCATTCTGGGAATTGGAAGTGATTCAGTTTGAAAATTAAAAGGATAAGCAGCAAGAAAGTACATCTTTAGATGTTCAGTTAACACTCAGTGTAAAAATCATTTTACAAGTTAAATGTGGATTTCTTATACAGTTTAGAGTACAAGCTACCTCCTGAAATAGTGTTTAGTCAATGTTGGTTACAATAAAAACTTTAAAATATGGAGTCTCACTGTGTGATCCTTCCAGTCAGCTACTAGAAAATTTTCAAATCTTTCTAAAAATTATAGGTAAATGTTCATGACAACATCCCATAAATAACTCTCATGACTTCTCGAAGCTGTATGTTTACAATGATCATGAAGGCTCCAGCGCCAGCTTGAGCAGTAGTATGCTGCTGTTGTGGAGACCAGGACAAGACCAGAACAGCATTTAAGATGTTGACCCTGCTGCCCCAGCTAGTAGTTGTCAGTTCCCATTACAATTTTATTCGGGTCTTTACTTTGGCTCGGATAATCTGGAAATGTTGCCAGTCGGTCAATGTACACTGAAAAATGATGCCAAGGTACTTTGACAATGGATGAGTTTTAGGTCACAAACGTGAACTTAAAATTCTTCCCTGGCCTTTGGGTTATTCAGATAGAGGCCTGAAATTATTGTCTCTTCAGTGTTTGATTTGTTTTCAAACATGGATTTTCAGTAACTATTTCCTCAATATCCTGAAGTTTTTTATTTTGGAAAATGAGGACCAAGTTCAAAAATGTGTGAAGTGCCATGCTTTGTGGGAAAGAGGTCACTTGCATAGATGAAGAGAGAGAGAGAGTGACGACTGATGACTAGGAATTCTCTCCAGGGAATATGTTCTACTCAAAACCATCTGCTGACAGCTACCAAAATGCTCCTATTGACCATCCTCTTAATGGGTGTGCTCAAAGAAAGAAAAGGCCTTTGGGACATAGCTTTTTAAATAATTAGGAGTTTGGTTAACCAACCAGTAAGTTGACTTGGGAAACTGGTGGAAGAAGATTGAAACTAATATAGGGACCACCCTACCCATGGTGTTCTGATGAGGATACCCAACTTGTTCTCTCTGCCTATCACCTAACCACAGGCAGAGTTATCATGAGTTCCCAACATTATCAAAAAGATAATAATGCTGTAGTTAAAGTCTAAATATGTTGATGACAGTGTTGACTTCATAGGCCTCCAAAGCGCAGAGATGAGGTCCTGATCCTTGAGTTTAGATTGAGCCTCAGTGGAGAAAAACAAAGGTTAAAGATTAAGGTCAGTGTGGGAATGGGATGGAGGATTGAAATGGCAAGTGATGAGAACCTCAGTCACAACTACAATCAAAAAAGATGTTCAGCATAGCAGTCACCTAACCGGTCATTTGTCCTTATAAAGAAACTAGATACGAAACACTTCACCTGACAAAGGAGCAGTGCTCGAGAAGCGTGAGATTTAAAATAAACCTGTTGGATTATAACTTGGTGTCGTGTGACTTCTGACTTTGCCCACCCCGTCTTAACACTGGTACCTCCACATTATCGCACAAACATAGTGTGAATTAAATAAAATGGAAACTAGAGGCAAAGTACAGTGAGTCATAAGGTTTGAAAAGAAATAGCCTTAACTGCAAAACTCTCAAATAGGTTCTAAAAGCTGATTTCAGTTTACATATCACATATACTCATGTAAAATTGAACTTTCAAAACCAGTTTTTAGGCAAAATGTTCAGAGATCACCATTTACACGGAATGTTCTTGGAGAACTTATTTTAACTGCAATGGTTACACGGATGGAAGTACCGAGTCAGCACGCATCATTTGGCTTGCGTGGCTATGAACATTTGTAAATTGTGAAACTTATCTTTGCTTCCAACACATCATCAATATTTCATCACAAAGATTATTTTTTCCAGTCCACAAACTTTGAATTGCACGTGGAAATGCCAGTCTATTTGGTAGCATGGTACTGCTTTTACTGCACTCATTCGATGATCTGCAAATATAATGATCCAAAAGAATAGTGCTTCCTCAAAAATCCCATAGAGCCATTAAACTTAAGTCCATTCTCTTACACAGTTACATCAAACTTATGTTTCAGCTTCAAGGAGCTTCTGTAAATTTCCTTACCCTGGGACAGCAAACATTAACATTGGCTGGGCTCAGAATTTGGTGAAAGTTCACAAGTGGAAAATATTATAGGAAAACTATTTTAATGAACAATGAATTGAAATGTGAAAAATTAAGGATTTTTTGACTGAAGATTGAGATCAGCCTTTACACTGGATTGATCTAATTGACTAGAGCTAATGAGCCCTTTGTGGTGATAAATGTAATAGATGTTTCCAGTTTTGAGTTTGTAATAGTGCTGGAAACCATTCTTGGCCAAGGTGAGATTGAAACGAATGTTTGAGATTGCTGCTGCAGCAAACCTTTAGCTATCATCTTTTGAACTATAACTTGTAGTTGGTTGTTATGATGGACTCCTTTTTAAAAAAAATTAATAGCGGAAAACAAAATAAGGATAAAAGAGCTACATTTTAGCTTGTTTAATTTGTATTGCTTTTCTTCATGTTCAGCATTGTTGGCTGACAAAATTGCACGAGTGTAGTTCTTACAACCTGAAGCTGATATGTGAAATCCAACTTTTCTATCACCCCAAAACAACAAAAATATCTGGTTGGCATGGATGAGGTGGACTGAAGGGTCTGGTTTCGTGCTGTATAATTCAATGACTATGTTCTTTTCATAGATACTTTCTGATCTGTTGAATGTTCCCAGAATTCTGATTTTTGTATTGGATTTAAAATTTCTGCAAATTTAGCATTTTTAAGATATGGTTTTTTCACTTTCTTTGCAATATGCAGGGAGAAAGGTCAGCCTGGTTTTCTGTGGTTGCTTCCAACCAGCTTCCAGTCCATGTTACAAGCCTCGATAAAGCAGATTCGATCTATCAGAAGCATGCTGGAAAAGCATTCCTTGCGGTAGGCAATCATTCTATATTGGAGTTTTAGGAAAAAGTATGCAGCTGAAATTTGAACTTTACCATAGATTATTGTCCCTCTTATAATTGTAGTATATGTGGCCAAAATTGTTCTTCCATAATGTTACCATTTTGATAGGACTTTTATTTATGTTGAAGGCAAAATTAAGTCATGAAATACAGACAAATATTTATAAATAAAAGTCCAACATACTTTATCCTAATATTTCACCCAGAACCATCTTCCATATTCTAAATTTTATGATGCATAAATAGGGCGGCATGGTGACTCTGTAGTGCTGCCTCACGGTGTCAGGCACCAGGTTCAATTTCAACTTCTGGTGACTGTCTGTGTGGAGTTTGTCCGAGACATTCTTCCCATGTCTGCTCTGGTTTCCTCCCACAATCCAAAGATGTGCAGGTTTGGTGTTTGGGCATGCTAAATTGTCCACTGTGTTCAGGATGTGTATGTTAGGTGCATTAGTCGGGGTAAATATAGGATAATAGGGTAGGGGAATGGGTCTGGGTGGGTCACTCTTCGGTGGGCTGGTGTGGACTTGTTGGGCCAAAAGGCCTGTTTCCACCCTGTAGGGATTCTATGATGAAGTGGCAATTCAGGCAAAAGCATTTCAAAGCATGAGCTTTTCTTTCTTGTTTCGAAGGTATATTTACTCTTAGAGTTTCGGTTGAAATTTTCGTTATTATTCTTTCATGGAATCTGAGCGTTTTCTGCTTGGCTGACCCTTATTGCCCATCCCTAATTGACTTTGAGGTGGTGAGCTGCTGCCTTGAACTACTGCAGTTCGTTTGGCTTTGAGTGAAGTATCATCTGAACCAGAATCCCACTTCTGAATTAGAACAATTAAAGGTATTGAAGCATATAAGGATATGATACTGATAGGGTGTGGTATGGTGAATGTTGGATGAATTATTTCTCTTGTGGAATAAACTAGAACTTTTAGCACTGTTTAAGGACTCTCTTTAAAGACAGATGACAGTTTGTTTCTCCTGGATGGGAGTTAGTATAAGGAATTCTCTTCCCAAGAAACAGTGGCTCCAATACAGCTATAAAGCTCCCTGAATTAAAAGGCAGACCAAAATGTAGGCAGTACTGCAGCAGCAGTTTCATCAATGCCCTTTACAGTTGTAAGAAGACTTCCCTGCTTTTATACCCCATCTTCATTGAACTTTCTCAAAATGTGCCATTTGTTTCCTAATGAATGCTGCATGCTAACTTTTTATGATGCACGTTTGAGCATACTGAAATCCTTTGGTTTTTCACCATTCTCCATTTAAGTAATATTCGGATTCTTGATTCTCTTTGCCAAAGTTGATGACTTCATATTTACCCACATCATACTTCATCTACCAGATGCCTGTTTACTCTGTCAACATTTCTTCATTCTTTTGTAGGCATTTTATAACCTTCTCATAAACTACCTGGTTTCATAGCAACAAATTTAGATATAATATAGACAGTTGCTTCATACATAAAAGTTATTCATGTAGTTGGAAAATAGTTGAGGCTCTAGCACTGATCCCTATGGCATTCTACCATGCTCAGTCCACTACTGTTCACTCTGCTGACACATGGCTGTGCAGCAAAGCACTGCTCGAATCATAAGACCATAAGACTTAGGAGTGGAAGTAAGGCCATTCGGCCCATCGAGTCCACTCCGCCATTCAATCATGGCTGATGGGCATTTCAACTCCACTTACTCGCATTCTCCCCGTAGCCCTTAGATTCTTGATATCTCGAGGAATTATCAATCTCTGCCTTGAAGACATTTAGCATATTATTAAGTTCACTCTTGACACAACGGTAGTGGGTCTCTTCAGTGGGAATAATGAGTCCGCATACTGAGAGGAGGTGCAGAGGCTAATGGACTGGTGCAGAGACAACAACCTGGCTCTGAACATGGACAAAACTAAAGAGATGGTTGTTGACTTCAGGAAGGCATGGAGCAATCACCCTCTGGAGATTGACAGCTCCCCCCATTCGAGATTGTGTAGAGCACAAAATGTTTTGGCATCCACCTGTCCGTCCGGATAACACAGGAAGCCACACGGATCATTATGTAAAAAGCATGTTTAGAGTTTTTATTTAATTCAATCGATAAAATATGTACAAACACTGGATATTGCTTAAAAATTCATGATATTTTAGAAATAAAATCACTTTTTGGCTAGAGTTTGACTGAACGCTTGCTGTTAGAGCACATGTTGCTCTTATGTGTTCACAGTCACAAACCTTTATCCTCTGGGAGAATAAGTATCACACCACCTTTTTATAAATGTAAGATTTAACTCTTAACTTAATATATATTTCAGACATGACATTTTTATTTATTAAAGCATACTTGCATCTATATTCCTGTTAAAATTTACAAAATGATGCATTAAATGGATGAGGGATATAATTTTCCTAATTCAGTTGAAATGCATGCACAGAGACCTTGAGATAATGCAAACTTTGGATAATTGATGTTTGGATAACCGAGGTTGTTCTGTATATAAATCTCCCTTCCCTCTACTTCCCTGCCCCACCAAAACACCATGAGTTCTCTGGAGTAACCTTTTATGTGGCACTATTAAGTGTCTTTTTGAAATCCACACTTCACCCACTGACTTCCCTTTATCCACCTGCTTGGCTACATTCTCAAAAGACGTTTCTCTCAAATATACTTCCCCTTTCATAATGCTATGTTGATTTTGCATGACTGTAGAATGATTTTCTAAATATTCTGCTGCTACTACAACTTTAGTAATACATTTTAGCATTTCCTGAGTGACACGTTTCAGGCTGACCGGCTTATTTCCCTCCCCCTCCTCCTCCTCCTCCTCCTCCTCCTCCTCTTGCCCCTTTCTGACTAGGGGTGGTACACATGTGGTTTTATAATCCATTGCAACTTTTACCAAATCAAGGGAACTTTGAAAAATTACAACCAATGTATCTACTGTCTCTGCAGCTATTTCCTTTCAGATCCGAAAATGCCAGCCATTGGCTCCGGGACCTATCAGCCTTTACTCCCATTTGTTTCCTAAGTGCTTTTGATTACCTTAAGCTCCTCCCTCCCTTGTACCTTTGGTTTTCTACCATTGGGATTCTTCTACCATGAAAACAAACAAAATATTTGCTCAAAACTGCCATTTTTGTGTTTGAAATATTAGTCCTCAAAGTCATCCTCTGTGGACCAATTTTTAGTTTAGCAATTTTTAAAATGCTTGTAGAAATTGTTGCTATCCATTTAGTATATTTGCTAGTTTACTATCTGTCCAGTGAACAACGAATACAGTGTACTGTGTTGCTTTACATGGAAGAAGTGTTTGAAGCGCTGCAATCCTTAGCTGCTTCATCCTAAGGTTACAAGGGGGATATTCACTGATTGCACAATTTTTTACTACTTATCACAACACCCCAGATAATAAAGCAGCCCATATTCAAAAGTAGCAAGACCGTGACAATAGCCAAGTTTAGGCTAACAAGTGGCATGCAGCATTCATGCTGCAACAAATGCTAGGCAATGACTATCTCCAACAAATGAAAATTTAACCATTGCCCATGAGATTCAATAGCATTACTACCACCGAAACTCCCACTATCGATATCCGTCAGGTTACCATTAGCCAAAAACTGAACTAGCCATATAAATACTGTAGCTACAAGAACAGGTCAAAGGTTTAGAACCCTGCAGCAAATAACTTACCTCCTAACTTGCCAAAACCTGCCCACCATTTACAAGGCACAAGTCAAGAGTGTGATGGAATATTTACAACTGCCTGGATGAGTGCAGTTCAAGCAATACTCAAGATTTGTCATCATCCAGGACAAAACAGCACCACATCTCCAAACATTCATTAGACATTCTTCTGTAGCATTTACGTATAAGATACATTGCGGAAATTGATTGAAACTTCCTAGACTACGTTGTCTAAATCAATGACCACTACCATCTAGAAGAACAAGGGCAGAGGATGCATGTGAGCATCGCCAGTTGTACTCCAGCTACTGGCTGTCATGACTGTTGCTATCATTGAGAGAAATTGTTGTTTCTTTAGTGCTATGGGTTAAACTCTTTGAACTTACTCTGTAATGGTACTGTGGGTCTACATAAACCAAATTGACTGCAGTGGTTCAAGAAGACATCCTGCTACCATCTTTCTCTGTGGTAAATAGTTTTGGGCAATAAATGCTGGCCTAGCCAATAACACTGATGTGCAGTGAATGAATAAAAGAAAACAAGGAGATGTGGCAAGGAGGTGAATCTCCTGCAATCATACGGGAAGGTGTCAGATAGGTTCGTGAAGGGTTTTCTGGTAAATGGCTGCAGTTGAACTATTTTGGTAGTATCCTGATTTAGGTATAGATGTAGATGAATGTGGACACTGAGGTGCTATTACCATTGTGAAAGAGAGAAGAACGTTGGACTTGTGGTTAAGGCGGAAGCAGGAGAAACGGTAACATCCAGGTCATGTGAACTATAGTGGAAGGGAATTTATAGCTGAGAACAGAACATTTTTGAAGCTATAGTATACAAAATAAATTTGTCAGGACAGATTCAACAGACAAACTGGGAGAAGGGGGTGGGATTGTTAAAGACTTAATTGTAAAAAGAGATGGTGGTATAAGCACATGGGAAATCCTTTTGCAGTAAAGGATTTGTAAAGAGTGGAAAGCATTCCAGTGATGCCAAACCAGCCTTCTGTTTGACTGATCAATAAATTTGCATGCATCAAGGGTTTGAAGTGCTAACTGTGCTGACGTGTCCTGTCCCCACTTCTTCTAGGTTCCTATTGGTGGAGAGGAGAGGATGAAAGATTTCCCTCCCTTGGAACCTCAAGATATTGAGTTGTTTGGAATTGGTCCCTTTGAGGCTGTAGCTGACATAAAATTCTCTTCAGCAGGTAGTGTCTTTTACTTAATCAATATATAAAAAAAACAAATTCCAGAAATGGATGCACAAGTAGCCATATCAGGTAATGCAAGTGCAATTTGACTGGCTTGTAATTATATTTCTAAGATTTGTATAATGTATTATGATCCCAGCTAATGTTAGTCCTGGACAAGTCAAATCTCAGACTGAAATCTGGTTTAATTGATCATAGTTATGCATTTATTTAGTGCGGCGATCTTTCATTGAAGCACAAGCACACTGCTACAGTTTTAACAATAAAAGAAGTTTATACGCAAAAGAAAAAGTAGAATAAAATAAACCAAGCTAATTACATAACACAATTTATAATACTGAGAAACACATCATAAAAGTACAATTTTCCATCTACAACTCTTTGCATTCAACCAAACACTTCCATTCTAGAACACTGAAACTAAACTCTACACTGACAAAACCTATTTTCTACCAGTTCTAGACGATCTCCTTTATTCAGGAGAACCTGTTTAACACTAACTTCCAGGACCTCAGTGAACTGAAACCAAAAAGCTTCCTGAGCTATGGGTTTTTGCCCCAAGCAAGAAAAAAAAAATTTTTGATCTTTTACTACAAGTAACCTTCAGTGATTGATGCTCTTCAGTGACTATTTTGTTCACTTGTAGAAGTCTCCCAGTGTTAATGAATTGCCTTTCCTGCTCCAGGAAGTTTTTTTTTAAATCCAGAAATAATTACAAGTTAATCATTAAACCATCTCATACACAGACAAAACCGACGTGTCACTAGTTCAAATTCTAATATAAATAGTACTAATATGTGGATAAGTCACACATTTTGCATCAAACTATGTATAGTGTGACTGTAGCAGAAAGGGGAAAAAAGCCATTCGCCAGGTGAAAATGTCACTTCATTCATGAGCCAATGAATGTATCTGTATAACTAATATGAAGTAAATCCATAAATCCACTGTAAACAACTTAGTTTTTATATAAAACCAGTCACTGCTTTCTCCCTCGAACGGAAAAAAATAATTCCTGATCTTTTAACTGAAAGCAAGCTGATGTTCTTCAACTGTGTCTTGATACATCTCCCATCACAAACTCATCCGTGATTCTGAAGTTTGGAAATTGAGTTCTGCAGCATTTAACATGGCCCGAGTCTCAACCAGTCAACAGAATCCTGTGTTCACAAGTCACCAGTGTCTTTCTGTCCTGATAACCATTTAAAGTAGATTTTTCCTGCTCAATTTGCTTCAGTCCTGGACAGAGGCCAGATCTTACAGCCAGCTACTGCTCTAAGCAGCTGATAGCCTTAGATATACTATTTAAAAATGTGAATTGAGGCAGATAGTTATTTAGTGATAATATTAGTAGCTTATTAATCCAGAAACTTAGGTTATGTTCTGCAGATTCAGGTTCAAATCCCACTAGAGCAGATGGTAGAATTTGAATTTTTTTAAAAAACTGGAATTAAGAGTTTCATGATGATTAATTGTCGGAAAAAACCTATCTGGTTCAGTATTGTCTTTTAAGGAGACATGCTGCCATCTTTATCTGGTCTGGCTTACGTGTGACCGCAGACCCATAATAAAATCTGATTGAAGACCCATAATAGCCTGTTTGATTCTTAACTGTCTTCTGAAATAGCATATCAAGCCACTTAGTTGTAACAATCTCTAGAAAGTCTCAAAGAAATTAGACCAGACAGACCACTTGACATCGACGTAGGCACTGGAAATGTTAACAGCAAAAACAGCCAAATCGTCAATATTCTTGCTCAGCTGCTGCCTGACCTGCTGTGCTTTTCTAGCACCATTCTAATCTTGACAGCAAAAACAGCCTAGAAAACTGTTAAAAGCCCTCCTTACTAACAGCTGGGATTGTGCCAAAATTGGAATAGCTGTCTATCAGACTAATCAAGCTAAAGCATGACCTAGTCATGCACTCAGAATCACATCTTACAGACAAAGTCCCAGGCACTACCATCACCATCCTTGGTCCAGCCGAGGTAGTGACACAGTTGAGAGGGAGGGAGTTGCACTAAGAGTTCTCAACATTAGGTTTTATGATGTGCAGAGTTAATGGCACCAAGTCAAATGAGGAAATGGCTTGCTGATTACCACATTCTGTCCTCCCACATCTGAAGCATCAGTACTCCTTCATGTTGAATAACAGTTGGAAGAAGCACTGGGTGGTAAGGGTGCAAAATATACTCTGGGACATTTCAGTGTCTACCACCAAGAGTAGCTTGGCAGCAACACTTTTTTGGTTGAGCTTGTCAAGTCCTAAAAGACATTGCTGCTAGAATGGGTCTAGGGCATGTGCTGAGGGAACTAAGAACATAGCTGAAAATGTGTTGCTGGTTAAAGCACAGCAGGTCAGGCAGCATCGAAGGAACAGGAAATTCAACGTTTCGGGCCAGAGCCCTTCATCAGGAAACGTTGAATTTCCTGTTCCTTCGATGCTGCCTGACCTGCTGTGCTTTAACCAGCAACACATTTTCAGCTCTGATCTCCAGCATCTGCAGACCTCACTTTTTACTTGAACTAAGAACATACCCAGGAACAAGACCAAGCAATTCAGCCCCTCAAGCCTGCTCCACCATTTAATACAAGAATGGCTGATGTCATCGCAGCCTCAACTCCACTTACCTGCCCACTCTCCACAACCTTTCAACCCATTACTAATTAAAATTCTATTGAAATGTTATGGAGAAATGAGTAATATGTTATAGATTTGAATGCTTTTAAACACAGGCAGACTAATTAACTTTTATTGAAACTAATTTTACCAGAACTAGAAATCTAGCCAGCTATATGGAAGTGACTTTAAGCATGGAAATTCAGACCTTTTGAATAGTTCCAGAATTGAAACAAATGTGTAACCTTTTGTGACTTTTCATCAGGCTGGATTGCAGTGACAGCTCAGTCAGAGGATAAGATTAGGCTTCGGGCCTACACTCCAGCAGGAATTGGCTTAACAGTTGAAAAGCCGCCTCTTCTATCATTCATTGTCAATGTTAAAGGAGAACGAATTAGAAAATCCCCAGCCTATAAACTTAAAAAGATACTACCTGTTGTGGAAAACTTGCGATTATTACCTCAAAAACATGACCTGCTCGAAGAATGGAAGCATACAAGATACTTATGAAAGTCATTGTCCCAGCGTTTGTAAATAAATTACACCAAAGACTGAGTTACTATCTGCTAAGTCCTATTGTATAAATTATTTTTTGGCTGTGAGTTTTGCAAGGAAGTTGACTGCTTAATAATCACAAATCATTCCCTTAATTCCTTTAATGGAGTATTTACTAATTTCCAGTATGTGATTTTCAGTGGAATTATATCTGAAAAGAAGTTTTTTTTTGAGTTGTGCAGTCTGACAGTATTGCAAATAAATGTATATTTAAAATCTCTGATGGGTCATTTAATTCACTGACAAATTCATTTATAATGCCCTGAGCTAAGATTGTGCAAGCCACGACAAGACTAATACTAGTTTTGAATTTTTTTGTTTTGATGATGAGTAATTAATCATTTTACATTTAATTTGTGTACATGTAACTTGTATTGACATGTAGTTTGTAAAATATGTATGAAACAAAATTTGTATCCCAAGGCTACAGTGGTCTCTACAGTAAGTAAACCCGATGACTTTTTTTTCCTAAGTGTTTTTGTTTGATTACAGGCATTGCCTGAACAACTGTTTTTTAAACTTGTACTTTTATAAAATATGAATTGTTGTGATGTAGACTTGTTTGGGCTGTACTCACTAGTTTGCCACAGCTGAGAGTAACAGATCACCAATGGGAAATGGTGAGCAAATCCATATCTTTGTACCTTGAATAACAACATGGTGCATAGAAGAGACCATTCTGTTTATGGTGTTTGAGCTATTTCTTTGGGTGATCTTTCCACTTCATTTCACTACCTCCTCTTAGTTCATAACCAGTTTACTTTTTCTTTTCAGGTATTTACCCAAATTCATTCAAATTTGCTTCTAAATCTGTTTCTATCATCCTTTTTGAGCAGTGGATTCCAGATCATCATCTGGTTCTTTATCCAATCCACTGGTTACCCAACTTTGTCTCTGGGAAATTTCTCATTTATTCTAGATATTTTTAATCAACCTGTCCACATATGTTATGGTACACCTCTGTAGTAAATGATATTTGAACCCAGTTGCTGGCTCAAAGGTAGGGACATCACCACTGCACCACACCACTTATCAAATGCCTTCTGAAAATCCAAATATATTGCATCCGTTGCTTCCCTTTATATATCCAGCTTGTTTTTTTTTATTATTGGAAAATAGTTGAATCTGTTCGTTGTTGTTGTTCCACACTGCTGGAACAGGTAAGGGTGGGAACAGGTCTCCTATCGGAGGTAGGGATACTACCACTGCACCACAAAAGCTCCTTCTCTCCTGCCTATTAATTTCTCAAAGAAATCTAGTACATTTGTCATGAGTAATCTCAGAGTAAAGGGTGGTACCTTTAAAGCAAAGGTGAGTAATTTTCAGAGGGTAGTGAATCTTTTTTATCATAGAATCCCTACATTCGGCCACTCGCAGAAGAGCATCCCATCCCATCCTCGCAACCCTGCATTTCCGTGGTTAATCCACTTGTACATCTTTGCACTTTGGGAGGAAATTACATAGTCAGGGGGAGAATGTCCAAACTTCAGACAGGCACCTGAAGGTGGAGTCTAAGCTAGGTTCCCACAGCAGCAGTGCTGTCAAGAGTAGTCAAGGCTGAGACAGATTTTTAATCAATCAATGAAGAAATCAATGGTTAAGGTTATAAGGCAGACAGGTAGATTCAAGGATGTGTGGTTTGTCCCGTAAGATGTGATCTTCATTTTTCTGTGCTGATCAAATAAAGTTTGGTGGTCTGCTGGATGTACTAGAACCTGCACTTCCATAAGTCATTTACTGTATTCATCGTTCCTGATGCAGTCTCCTCTACACTGGGGAGACAGGATGCCTATTCGCAGAATGCTTCAAAGAACATCTCTGGGACCTGTACTGTGGCTGAACACTTCAACTTCCCTTCCAACTCTGTCAAGGCCTTGCAGGTCCTGGGCCCCTCCATCGCTACTTCCTTACCACCTGACACCTGGAGGAAGAATGCATCCTCCCCATTGGGACCCTCCAAAACCCCATGGCATCCATGTGGATTTCATCAGTTTCCTCATTTCCCCTCCCCCACCTTATCCCAATTCCAACCTTCCAGCTCAGCACCATCCTCAACCTCTTCCACCTGTCCATCTTCCTTCCCACTGATCCACTCCACCCTCCCCCTGACCTTTTACCCCTACCTCTATCCACCTATTGTGCACTAGTTCTCCCCCTAGTCTCTTCCTCTCTCTCCTCTCCCCCCCGCCTCTTTCCCCCCCCCCCCCCCCCCCCCCCCCCCAACACAGTGTGGAAACAGGCCCTTCAGTGAGACCAAAGTCAGATCAGCCATGATCATGTTGAATGGTGGAGTGGGCTCAAAAAGCTGAAGTGCCTACTCCTGCGATTTCCTCTATCTACATCTGCAGCTCAAAACTCCAGATCCTTAACTTGGATCCAAATTCCAGCAAGCTGCAAACATTAATAAGAGGGTTCAATCTGGATCACCTGTGTCCAACAACTTCTTGACATCACTATTGTATTTAATTTATAACTTCATCTAGATTCCCTGCTCTTTATATTTCAATAATGTTCTGCTTTTATGAAAAGAGTTATCAATGTTATACTTGACCAGCACCTTTCTTAAAAAGATAAAAACACAAGACCTAAAACACAATCTAAACAAAGACTGAAGAACTTACTTCGACTTTAAAAACAAGAAATGTTCACCAGTCCTACTCACAATCACCTTTCTTTACACCGTAGCAAGCTGTGGTTTTTGACATTGTTTCACTGATGGTCACAATTCTTCTCGATTCCACTTACCTCTTACTCTGGAGATTTACTTCTTGCAGTAAACCTTAGTTAAAGCACCTTTCTCCACTTTGCATTGAATTCCCATTTGAACCAGGTTTCCAGCAGTATGCTGATTCGGCCCTTATTCTCACTCTGCTAAACTCTTCTGGATGCAGTACTCCTAACTTGATCAGCAGCTTGTCAGAGGTGAGCATCACTAATGTATGTTGGAGAAGACAGAAGATATAATTGGAAAAAGTGACCACAGCTGCCAGAATGTCACTTTATATATGATTGAATGCCATTAGAGAATATAGTGATTTATTAGAACAACAGGGACGAGGAGCTTCAGTTAAGTGGCTGGGGTGAAAAGGCAGATTCTTCGCAAAATTATTATTGTTCCCAAAAATCAGATTTATAAAGGGCAACTTTCCATAGTCCACTATATGAAATGATTGGCAAAAGAACAAGAAATTATTTAAGGATTTTCTTTTAGAAAATGAGCTGTTCTTATCTGGTGTACACTCTGATGGTGCGATGGAAACAGATTCATTAGTAACATCAAATATCGATCCAGAATATCTTCTGGAAGTTAAAAACTGCATTTAGGAGGGGGGGGGAGCAGCAGAGTAGGACTAATTCCACAGTCCATTAAAGAATCAGCTCCATTAAAGAGATGGCCATGACAGCTGAGGACATTAGAAGAATAAGACAGAAACAACATCTAAATAGTATATCTTAAGGAAATTACAGAATATTGGAACTTGAAAGATGTAACATGGAGTTGCAGAAGACTGCAGTTGATTGAAGTTAGAATTGATTCCTTCAATGTGAAATCTGCTTCACTCCACAAATGCTGTCTGACCTGTTAAGTGTTTCCAGCATTTTATTTTTTGTTAATAAAGTAAATCTAAGCATTGTGTAAGAGTAAACATTCAATTCTTATCAATTTTAATGAACAGCAACAATACCAATGAATCCTGTGATTGGACAAAAGCATAATGTTTACCATGATTTGATCCAATTGCACAAAAACAGAATGAATCCAAGAAATGCACAACATTTACTCCTAGAACAATCTTTATTCAGCATTTGTACTACTTTTAAACTGGCTATAGGGAAGTAGATCATTAACAACTATGACAAATTGTAATCAGGGCAATTTACAAAACACATTTACTTAACAATATTTTAAAAGTGAACTAAATTGACCTATAATTGCCAAAGGTTCAGGCATCTAATTCTTGAGCCATAGGACTTTGTTGTGTAAGGGAAAGATCACAGCTCAAAACAAACTCTCCTACTGTGGTAAGTACCCTATAGCTTACAATGCAAACATCGAATTCTAAACATGGCCACAAACTTAAATTACATGATTTAATTTGAAGCATGATTAACTTGTGATTTAAGTCATGTTTGCCTCAGCTTGTAGTTACTGTTTGTGGATGTTTGTTTGGAGCACCATATTGCCTATATTAAAAGTGGTGACTCAAAAATATTTATTTTGCTGTAAAATATGCTGGAATGCCCCAGGTCATGAAGTGCTCTATTAAAACAAAAATCAGAACTGTCAACAGAGGCACACAATGATGTGTTCTTTGTGGATTAGTTTCCAATAAGTGTAGATTTTATGTAGTAAAGCTGTACTCTTCTGCTTAATAAACTATGTAAATGTCAGTTTGGTACCCATTAGATAAGAGACATTATTTAAAAAATCATTATTTTCTATACCTGTTTGTGGCATTTTAAAAGATCTATGCACTTGAATCCCAAGTCACTTTGGATATCCACCATGTTTAACTTCATATCATTTCGATCTGAAATGGAAACCCTCACTTACTTGCATTGAACTCCACCTGTCACAGTCTTGCCCTCAAATACAAAGGTTTCTACACTAGATACCAGTCTCTTATGTAGGACTTTATATGGACTTCCAGAAGGCATTTTATAAATAACATCTACAGACTTCCCTTGTCCAATACTTTAGCCACCTTTTTAAAAAAGGCAAGACCTACCTGTCATGAATCTATGCTGGGCTGGCTGTACTGATTACCTGAAATTTTGAAATGTTCAGTTACCCCATCTTTGGTTATAGAGTCCAACAATTTCCCCACCACAGATGTTGGGCTAACTATTCCCTGGATTTCCCCTCTCACCCTTCTTAAAAGGAGATGTGGGCAGTTTTCTAGTCCAGAGTCCTGGTATGTAGGGAACTCAAAGATTATACTTAGGCCATCTACAATGTGCTCCCCTGTTTCCTTTAATGCCCTTGGATGCAAGTGATGCCCTTTGGCCTAGAACACAAGAACTTTAACAAAATGAACTCTAAATTTAGTTGTGCATCAGCTGAAAGTGCATTTTTGTATTAGTTTGAAGGAAAAAAAGTAGATTGAGATGAAAACATAGTCCAAAATGAAAGGCACACACAATTGAGCTCTCAAAACTTTAATGCAGCAAACGTTTTGCTAAATACTATGATGCTTTTTAGAAAGTTACAGAAAGAAATTAGTTTTCATTTTAACTTTAGTTAACAAAATGGCAAATAGTGAAAAATATCCTCTTTATACACATAGTCTTTGTACTAAAACTGTGACAGTTTTATTCTGTCCAACACAACTGTCGGAGTCATTTTCTTTGACAAACATTTACCCTTGAAATCAAAATTCTATTTATTAATCTGAAAAGAGTGAAGTACAGTAGTAGGTTATCTATTAAACTTTGGTATCTTCAGAAAAACAGAAGTATTGCACAGATAATGCTGTAAAACAATTCTGAATTACTAATAAGCTTCCATTTTAATCCAGCACCAATGGCAGTGCTTTTGTACAGAACAGCCAAAATATTTTGTGAATCATGCTGTAGAGGTCTCTTAGAGCAGTGACTACTATAGCATCTGCATGCTGCTTGTTATTCTGGCAGTTATCCAGTTTAAACATTGCTCAAAGCTAAATATTAGCCTACTGGTTTTCTGTAGTGTTCCTGCCTGCTGTCATTAGCTATCCATCCTCATTGGTATCTCTGTAATCATATGTCACACTTCATTTCTAACCACTCAACAAAACATGGCAAATTTAGTATGCATTGTAACATGTGCTAAGACTGCATATGATGTTCTGATATTATTCTACCCAAGAGAAGGTGGACTATTACCATAATGACTGCAGTAGTTCAAGACAGCAGCTGACCACCAGTTTCTCAAAGAGAACACGGTTGGTCAACAGATGCTGATCCTACCAGCAATACCTACATCCAGAGAATGTATAAAATGAGTCAACAAATATTTCTTGTTAAATATTCTTTCTACAACTTGGAAATTGTATGATTCCTTTCCTCCTCCACCAAGACTAAATAATATGATCTCTACTGCCTCCCAAATAACAGAAGCTCCTTCAGGTTATGGCTGGCAAAATGAAGTTAACGATGACTAACTGCAGACCATAAGATTTTTTTTTGTTATATTTTACAATGCCTACATGAAGATATTGAAGATCAAGTCAAAAATGCATGTTCTTGGACTTGATACTTCATTTTCTACCAAACATTTTACAGTTCAGAAATCAACAAATATTTTGAAATAACATACAATACCACTACACCCTGTTGCAGTGAAGTTTTAAGACAAGTAGTAACATGTTATTTTCCTCAGTTTGTTGAAAACTAAATCACTAACTTCACTGCAAGGGCCAAATGTAATTCCTTCCTCACCTGACATCAGCACCAATGTATTTCAAAAAGGGTTAAATGATCAGAAGCAACAATCCTAGGAAACTTTCTTCCCTCAAGGCCTTTAAGTATTTAAACAGTCACCACTCTATCACAGACTGGGAATTAAAACTGAATTCACTCTGGATTACGTGGCTTCTCTCTTCATTGTGGAAAAGAGCACAGGAACAACTGTCACATGAAGTTATTATTCTTTATGTCAAGGACCAACAGCTGTTGTGCTCTCAGATTTAATGCAGTTTAAGTGCTCTGCTTTTTCAACCAATGTTATTGGCAAACTGATTACAAAGGAACAGTAATTTATTCCATTACACATTCTGTTTCAACAAGAACGTAGCAATTACAGTGCTATGCCAATCTCTCATTCAATTCTCATCCTTTCCTGGTAAATTCCAGTGCCAGCACATAAATGAATCTGCTTTGTATCAAATACGATCACCAAGAGTATATTAGAAGTAGCTGTTGGATTTTTTTGAATTCTGAACAGGTTCATAAACTGAGCCATGGACACCCACCTCCCCCTCTTTTGATACAGTTGTTGTCTTACAAACCTTGCTACCCAAACTGCTTTAGAAGATGTATTCGATAGTTTCACCTCATCAACTCTGCTGCACTGGCTGAAGGCTGTTTCCAGAGGCCACAAATTTATGATAATTTACAAAAGAAACAGGGCTAAAAGGAAGAAAATTTTCTTTATACTGGTTATAATCTAAAACACACTGCCTGAAAGAATGGTAGAAAAGATTCAATAGTAACTTTCAGTTTGAAGATATTGGATATCTGCAAAATAAACATATGCAAAGATGTGGGGAACTAACAGGAGAATGGGAAGAGTTAAATTTTTCAGTTGTCACTGACACAATGGGCTCTAAGATTCTAATAATTCCAACATTACTGAATTAACAGAAAAGCTAAATCTACAGGAATTTCTTGGCTGTTGTTGGCAACTGTAATTCAAATGTTTGAATAGAAACTGAACATGTTTAGAAATCTAGAGATGCCATCTGATACTTTTAATATTACACAGAAAAGTGCATAAATTCAACACTTTGTAAGACCTTCAAGATCTGATATATAGCAGGTCACTCTCAGTATTCTTACAATGGATCAAGACTTTGAGCACAATGAAAGTAATTATTGATTATGCAAACTATTTTGTCTTTAACAATTTTTTTGTAGTTGAACAACAAAATTACAATTTTGGCAAGCTGCTGTCCATTACTGAAGAGATCAGAGGCTTTTATTAATTAATGGCTGTCCAGTAGAACGTGTGCAGATTTTCCTAAATCTACTAATCATCATCATCAACAATCAGAAAAACAGGCAAGATTCCTTTTACACCTACTCCAATCTTTTTGATTTTGTTGTGCCCAATGAAACAATGCACCTGGATATAGGACAAAAAAAATCTCCCTTATAGTGGAAGGTTTGTTCTTGAATAAAGTTTACAGCATTGTCACTGGTCTCGTGACATGATCTCATTACCAGGGAGCAGGCAAAAAAAAACAAAGCTTATTGCTGAATTCAGTAGTAACAACTGTGGATTTTTCCTTCTTAACCTATGCTATTGCCATTTTCCACAATGTGTAAATTTGGAATTGGAAAGTAATTTTCTTAACAAAAAAAATCTCACTTCAACTAACCAATTCTGTTCAATTGGCTTTTATAGAGGGCGAGCAAGATTCAACATTGGACACAAATCTTCCACTGTGACAATCTGCAGTTTCTAATTATGTTAAACAAATAATATTTATCTACATAATTGCCATGTGCTACCTACCTACTACAGGAAATACTGGGTTGCTGGTGTATCCATTAACATTTTAGTATCGAAATGAGGATGCTAAGTAGTATTCTAGAACTGAAAAGGACAAGCATGCTTCATATTAGCATGAGCAGACCCTCCAGACCTCTTACAGCATTCATTATTTAAACTGTAATATCACAGATTTTTAACTGTAATCAAATTTTAGTATGTTACTAAAATGAATTCAAAAACTTTTATAGAGTACCACAAACTATATGAAGCAAATTACAGTTAAAAATCAATGTAATTTGATCACAGATATACAATGAGTTTGTCAACATGATTGTCAAAGCAAAGAAAATGCTTTTCAGCATTTAAACTGTTCTCCATATTCTTTAACGAAAGTGGCTACTCCAAACAGTTTACACATCATCAAGTCAGAAGAAAAAAAAACACATGGTAATCACAGTAATTTGTGTTCTTTGGCCATATCAACTCACAAACTAAGTAGATCAGAGGTGAGCAAATCTTTCAACGCGTTGCATTCCAATAATTCTGCCAGATCTACAAAATCATCAATGTGTACACAGGGAGCTAAGAATTGAGTGCAACATCAAAACTGCGAAAAGTCCTTGTATAAAGAAAAGGCCATTATACTTGGTGCACTAATTAGAAACAGATGACCGCAATAAGTTGGGACAAAATCAATTCCATTTATAATAACCGATCTACAAATGGCCACAAGGAAAATCCAGGTTGCCAAAAGCTCTACGTGCTACAGCACAGAATGCCAGCAAGAGAGCATAATTGAAATATAGCTCTTCGGCTAAAAAAGGATGCAAGACAGCGATTTTTACACCTCTGCTTATTTGGGGTGCTTGACATTTACCTTTTGAAAACTGTGTCAATGCTCAATACAGATCAAACATATTTTAGCATTTTACCAGGACAATTTCCCCCAAACAGCTTGTGGCACAGTGGTTTGGTTAATCGTCAAGTCCCAAATGCTGGTTAAACATCCAAATATAAAAACATGATACAGAAAAAACATTACTATATATAAACTACTACTATTTAATTATATTGCATAGTTGATTAATTATATCGTGCAATTTTATAAGCTGTAAAGCACCATATTGGATCATTTTCCTCTGTGGCTGCTGAGAACTGTTTGCTACAAACTCCTAAAACAATTTCATGGCCTGTAACATTAGCTATTTGAGATGTGATATCATCTTACAAAGTGCTCACTTCAGTGACTCGAATGAAAAGCAGGATATTTTAACATGTTACCTTGAGAATGCTCTCTGAACTGTCAATGTAAAAATGTTTGTTATGATTCAAAACTAAAATGGGAAAACTATGTAATATTGTTAATGTAACTCAATGAAAATGGGCTAATTCCACGCATTGTACATAAAAATTAAAATACACTTTCAGCACAGATGCATTAAATGCCCACGAAATGCAAAACTACTCAATGAGGGGTCTTCATTTTAACATTGCCATTAGAAATATCCAAATCAAACATCTGACATAATTTCTTTCATTCAACCATTATCTTGAGTTTTTTAAAATTATGAACAGCTATAATAATCATTGTGTATCAGCTTAAACCCTGGGTCATGTAAAAACAGAAAATAAATTCAATGTCCAGTGTTACCAATATTTACAATGGGGTGGAACAGAATAGATTAAATGAAATAAATTTCTTGAGTAATAATAGTGCAATGAAAATTCAAAATCAGTGGTGATTAAACTGCTACAAAGCATGATTAATATATTTAGCCACCATGTGTGAATGAATGCTGTTGTACTACCTCTGAAGTATTAGCCAGAAACTTGAAAAAGCAGGAAATACATGCAATTACAGCAATGAACAATTGAGGTGTTTAGCAAAATATCCCAAATCCAATTGCATTAATGTGAACTGTATCACTTCATAGCAATTATTAATATTCTGGGAAAGCTTGCCAAATCTCAAGCCTCTGCTCATTCCTGGCCTTTTGTTGCTTCCTCAAGATAGTATACATTTACCAAGTGGCGGTTAAGGTGCTTGGTAAACTCTCCTTTCACACTGAACATGCGATCACAGAATATGCAAACAAAACTCTCTGGAGCATCCACCACATCATTTTCTAGTGTTCTTTTGTTGGTCTTGTCGCCAGGAATGGACTTTGCTCCGTTTAGGCCAGAGTCATCACTTCCTTCTGAATCTTCACTGATATCACTTCCTTCATGGCTGTGAATACCTTCATCTTCATCCATTTCTACCATCTCATAATTGTCCTGTTTTTTGTTCTGATCCTCTTTGCTATTCTGGACCTTATCACTACCACATTGGAGCTTGTACTGGTTAGTCTCAGTATCCTGGACTTCATTAGCACTATCCTGGAGTTTACCGTGGTTAGCTGGAACATTAGCAAACTTCAATATTTTCTGGTCAGCCTGAACTGTCAGCTGCTCAGAGATGTTAGCCCGGACTTCAATCTGCTCACCAGCATTAGCGTGGACCTCCGCTTGCTCACCGGCATTAGCCTGGATCGCCACCTGCTCACCGGCATTAGCCTGGACTGCCACCTGCTCACCGGCACTAGCCTGGACCGCCACCTGCTCACCGGCATTAGCCTGGACCTCCACCTGCTCACTGGCAGTATCCTGGACTTCCACCTGCTCACTGGCAGTATCCTGGACCTCCACCTGCTCACCGGCATTATCCTGGACCTCCACCTGCTCAACCGTGCTCATCTGGACCGCTACCTGCTCACCGGCATTAGCCTGGACCTCCATCCACTCACTGGCATGAGTTTGGACCTCCATCTGCTCAACCATGCTAGTCTGGATGGCCATCTGCATTGTGCCAATAGCCTGGGCCTCCTTCTGCTCATTGGCATTAACCTGGACTTCCATCTGGTGACCAGTGCAATTCTCATCTTTATCTGGATTGTATGAGATAGGAAATTCAATATTGATCACCTGAACAGCCCTTTCTTGTTCAAAATCAGAAGTTAAGTTAGACTCTTCACTCATCACCTTTGAGTCTGTATTGCAGATTTTGGATGAATTTGTTACATATTCTCTCTTCCCAGAACTATGAGAAGGAATCCAAATTTGTTCTGTGTTAACTACAGGAAGTTCTTCTACAGAAAGCAACTCATTTTTGTTCATTTTTTCAATAAACATGTGTTCCTTTGACTTAGAGTCAGTTAACTGATCAGGAGACATTTGGGACTCTTTTGAAATTGTTGACAATATTTCACAGGTACTTTTTGCAAACTGCATATCATTTTGTTCAACAGCAGTTTTCACTGAAATTTCAGTCATCAGAATATCTATCATTGATTCTGAATCTTGGGTATCTCTCTTATGCACATTTTCAGTACTAGGATAACTGAATGAAGAGCTTCTGGAATAATCTCTTTTCTTCTTCAACAGATTTGGCTGATGTTCACGCTGTTTCTTATTCTTTTCTGAATCATCAGCAGAAATTACATGAGTACTTTTATTCTTTTTGTTTTTCTTCTGACTTTGCTTGCACTTAAGATTTTTCTTGTGCAAGGACTTTTCTAATTTGACTTTGCTTCTCTTTGTTTCATGTTCAACAAACTCTTTAGTTTTCCATATTTTCCTCTTTTTCGCTGCTGTATGGGTCTCAACTACAGACTTCTCCTGCAAAGGCACATCTGTTGAGCAAATCTTTCTTTTGCTACCTTTTATTTTCTTGATCTTCTCTGCATTCGTTTCCCTTTTTTTGGATGGGATCTTGTTATTAGAAACTGTATGACTTCGGGTCTTTATCCTTTGACTCTTTGAGGTAAAACCTTGCTCCTTTGACACAGATGTACTTTTATCATCTTTGGGAGCAATCTTCTCCTCTGGATTCTCAGCTCTTTTAGGTTGCAGTTTGTCTGACATTTTCTTTCCCATTTTAGCAACAGGAATGTCTAGCTCAACTCGCTTGGTGCGCAACTTCACCTTTGACACATCCATGGTAATATCACTGCAGTGCGGATGCTTAGACTTGATGTGATACTGCAAGTTGCATTTTTTGGAAGCTGCATACTCACAGACAGGGCACAGGAACTGACGTGGATTCACATGGAGCTCAACGTGCTTTTTGAAGTTGCTGCGATCAGCTGTTTTATATTCACAGTGAGGACAAGTTAAAGGTTTGGGTCCATTATGAACTTGCCTGGCGTGTCTTGTCACCTCATGCTGGTTTGATGCTACGTAGTTACATTGATCACATTTAAATGGCTTCTCACCTGTTGAAATACATCAACAGAAACCTTTAGTTATTGGACAGTGCATTATAACAAAGTATTCACTGACCCTTCAAACAGTGTAACATGATTGTCAGTGAACTGATCTGGGGAGTCTCTATATTTATCTGAATTCAAAGTCTGAAATTATCGTATTTCAATTTATGATCTATATACTTGTATTCCACAGAGTGCATGTATTTTCAATTAAATCTCTCTCTCTTCAAATTTCAATGCTCTCATCAATGACACAAGGTGCACATGAAATTTAAAATTCTACTAATTTTACGATGTATTCCTAGATTTCAGTGAACTGCCTGGAATGATCTTGAGAAATTTCTTAATTATGTTTTTCTATCCAACCATATATTTACTGATCATTTACATTACTGCAGTCTTTCTGGAAGTAAATCTTTTTAAATAGTGAAATTAAAATTATTTTGAAGTAACTCATTTTAGGAAGTAACCTCATCTGAAACCACCCAAATCATTTTCATGTTGTAGGTCCCTGTACCATAACATCAACACAAACATAATAAACAAAAGGACAGTGCAAAACTACCGTTTCACAGATACTGGAAGGATATGAAAAATCACTGATATGATAATTCAAGACTAAGCACATGCACACATACTAAACGGCTAAATACATACCAATAATATGCACATAATATTTTGTAGCCACGAAATTTGGCCATTGTTGTACTACCAGAATGCCTGAGTGAGGAAGTTTAAACATTATTTAGGATCTCTGAATAATATCAGATTTAACTATGATAGGTGAGGCAACTTTCAAAATAGGGACTTCAAACGTTATCAGTATCATAATAGAGTTTTTTTGCATTTGTTATAAAATGTAGTAAAAGTTATATTGAGATGTTTATTCTAAGTGGTCACAGATCACTCAGATTTTCTTTAAAATTTATACTATATTTACAGGAAAATATATTGGACCTTTACTGGCACTGTCCCTCATCCCCAAAGCGGGTGACAGCCAGTACAATAGAGTCATGATCTTGGGATAGAGATGGGATGTGGATCATGGAATTCAGATTTTATATGTTGCTGATTGTATTAATTGTTAGCTATTAACCTTGCACAGACTCATGTTTTCCTCTCATTCACCTCCACAGTAAGGCAGTTTAGGTATCTGGGATAGGATGGATGTTCTGTATTGTGAAACTAGCAAAGAAAATCTAACTGGTATTTGTCCAACCACAAGCAAAACTGGCCTAGTAATTCCAGCAGAAGCAGCTTCAGGTCAAATGAATTTTCTCCCTGAACGGCAGGGATTCTCTCTGAGTACACCTCCTCCCCTTTCGTCATAAAAAGCCAAGCATCCTATCCTCAAATGACAGGTATCCTCTAGGGAAACAGAAAGGACAGGAAATTGGAAGTAGAATAGGTATTGCCCATTAAAGAGTTAAGATAGGTACAGGCATGATAGACTTAATGGACTCATAGTAAACTGTAACTTTAACATACCAAAAGATAAAGGCAAAATACAAACATCAGACTGAATAACATGAATATATCATGCCAGATAACTCTGTTATTGCAAACTAAATATTAATACCTACCAATACTGACCATAAAGTAAAAACGTGCCATAACAGAATGGAATCAAAACTCATCTGGTCCAGTGAAGGCATTGTAGGGAAATGGAAATCAACATGTAATGAGTAGCAGCCTTACCACACCTTATAGAAAAAATACATGCAGTACAAAAGAAAGCTGCTCACAAAAGCAACCATAACATTTCACCTGACATAACATTACATTCAACAGCTTATTGGAGATCTTATCCAACAATTTTACATTTCACTATGAATTAAGAAATCCATACCAAAGAGAAGGTAATCCACCTCAATGTGATGATGAAAAAGGTACCTGTGATCTGAAAATAAAACTCATTTGTTGAGTTCAATAAAGCCGATGAAGTCCTATTTGACTGGAGTCTCTTCAACAATCTCATGACAGAAGTCCTCAGTACACAAAAGTGCATTTGCATTTTCTTTGCAAATAATTTCATTTGATATTTGATCAAGTATTTGCATTTTGTGGAAGATATGTGACTCAGCAAACAATACATTCCAGTTACAACTGGTTAACACTGCCAGTCTAAATGGGAAAGTACAGCCATTACTCATCACAGGAATTTCTGCTTGGAAACAGTTCTTGGGGCTCCTCCTTAAAAATAAGATTTGACAACATGGGCTAACGAACAGGATGTTGAACTGGTCAGGTATTACGATGCAAGATCTTGAGCAAACATGGAGAATCCCACCAGTCATAAATGCATTGAGTTTCCCAGAAGACCAAATTCCCACATACTAATGAAAGCAACCTGAAGATCTGAATTCAAATCCTAACTAAGGCCTCGATAGAGATCAAAACTGCCAACCTGTAGGTTATTGTTAAAAAAGGAGATGGGAGATTGCCATTGAAATGCCCTCCAACTCCAGTGGACACTTGAGGCCTGTTACTGACACATTCTGAGGTTCACCATCATTTTCACCGTGGCAGTTCTGGGAAGCAGCTATCACTTGGACAGGAAGCAAACAAATTTCTCTGCCCTGGAGCTACATTCAGATGTATGGTAAAGAGCGAATGCATGTAATTAGGCTTTGCCTCAGTCCAGAACATTTTCTGTACTATTCTACTATTCAAATTAGCCCAGTGCTGGGTATCAGCACCCTAAACATTATGTTTTATTTTCACACTGCATGACTGGCATCCCAGAATTTCTGACCAACCCTAACTGTCCTTTAGATGGTACAGCTGAGTAGCTTGTTAAACAATTTCAGATGGCAGTTAAGAATAAATTATATTGCTCTGGATCTGAATTCATAATTAGGTGAGACCGAGTAATGTTAGATTCCCTTCCCTAAAAGATATCAGCATATTTCAGTTAATGTTAAATATAACATTTCAGTTATTCTTTGGAATCATGAGTGCTCAAACAAAATTAAAAGAATACCATACTCTTTGTCTTTTGCAAACACAGCAGAGCTGGTCCAACAGCTGATATCAATTTGATAAATGCTCAAACTCAATGAGTTGCAATATCATCTTTGAAAATATTGATTAACCCGCAGTGACAGGGATCAACTCTTGGATCTTTCATTGTTCACTGGCTTTTGCAACTAAATCAACATATACTGATAAAAAGTACCGTTCAGGTAGGAATTAAACCAAAAGGAAGAAACTCAAAAAATTAAGTCTCAAAAAAAAAGTGCTGAACTCAACAACTGTAATAAAATGCAGAAATAACTCATCTTCAATTTAGCCATATTGCTATCAACCTTTACTATGGAACAATACAGCCAGCTGCCAGCTGTTCAAATTTTGAGAGAGAAAACCGTTAACATTTCCATAAGACATAAAAGGAGAAATTAGGCCATTCAGCCCATCGAGTCTTCTCCATCCATCAATCATGGCTGATAGACCATGGTTTCTCAACCCCATTCTCCCACTTTTCCCCTGTAACACTTGATCCCCTTGATACTGAAGAACCTATCTTTCTCGGTCTTAAATATACTCAATGATTTAGCCTCCACAGCCTTCTGTGGCAATGAATTCCATAGATTCACCATTTTGGCTAATGAAGTTTCTCCTTATCTCCATTCCAAATCTTAGCAGGACTTATACACTTAATAGTAAGCACCTAGGGCGTGTTGCTGAACAAAGACCTTGGAGAGCAAGTTCATAGCTCCGTGAAAGTGGAGTCACAGGTATATAGGATAGTGAAGGCAGGTTTTGGTATGCTTTCCTTTATTGGTCAGAGTATTGAGTACAGGAGTTGGGAGGTCATGTTGTGGCTGTACAGGACATTGTTTAGACCACTGTTGGAATATTGTACTACACCTGCCACTTCTTTGCCCCTTCTCCTAACCTGTGCAAATCCTCTGCAGCCTTCCTACCACCTCAATGCTACCTGTATTTCTACCTATCTTTGTACTGTCTGCATACTTAGCCAGAATGCACTCAGTTCCTTCATCAAGATTGGTAATGTATAAAGTGAAAAGTTACGCTCCCAACACTGAGCCTTGTGGAACACCATTTATCACTGGCTGCCATCCTGAGAAGTACCCCTTTATCCCCACTCTCTGCTACCTGCCAGACAGCCAACCTTATTTCCATGCTAGCATCTTACCTCGAACTCCCATCTTACTCAGTAGCCTCCTGTACAGCACCTTGTCAAAGGCTTTCCTGAAATCCAGGTAGTGAAGGGCAGATGGTGGCTCAGTGGTTAGCCCTGCATTCTCACAATGCCAGGTGCCCAAGTTTGATTCCCACCTCAGGTGACTGCCTTTGTGGAACTTGCACATTCTCCCCACGTCGACGTGAGTTTTCTCTAGGTGCTCTGGTTCCTCCCACAATCCAAAAGATGTGCAGGTCAGGTGAATTGGACCTGCTAAATTGCCAAGTCTGGGGTAAATATAGGGTAGGGGAATGGGTCTGGGTGGGTTATTCTTTGGACAGTCAGTGTGGACTTGCTGGACCGAAGGGCCTGTTTCCATACTGCAGAGAATCTAATCTAACATGACAGCCATTGGTTCTCCTTGGTCTAACCTGCTTGTTACTTCCTCAAAGAATTCTAGCAGATTTGTCAGGCATAGCCCCTCCTTGATGAAACCATGCTGACTTTGCCCCATTTTGCCATACACTTTCAAGTATTCATAAATCTCATCCTTTATAATGGATTCCAGGATCTTACCCATGACGGAGGTTAAGCTAATCGGTTTGTAATTTTCTGTCTTCAGCCTTAGTCCCTTCTTAAATAGGAGTGCCACATTAGCGATATTCCATTCCTCTGGAAGCCCCCTGATGCTAGCAATTCCTGCAAGATCACCACTAATGCCTCTACTATCTCTTCAACTATGTCCTTTAGAACTCTGGGTGTAGTCCATCTAGTCCAGGTGATGTATCCATATTTAGGGGATTCAGTTTTTTTTTAAGCACCTTCTCCTTGGTGATGTTCACCATATTCAGCTCTGCCCCTTCACACTCAAACTTTTTGGATATTACTCATGTCTTCCACCATGAAGACTAACGTGAACTAGTTGTTTAGTTCCTCAGCCATTTCCTTGCTCTCCACTAAAATCTCTCCAGCTTAATTTTCCAGCAGCCCGATGCCCACTTTTGCCCTTTATACATCTAAAAAAACTCTTACAGTCTTCCTTTATCTTATGGCTAGATTACCCTCCTTACTTCTTTTTTTCTTACCCTCTGCTGGATCTTAGTAAGTTTCCCTTTCCTCTGGTTTCCCACTGTCCTTTGCCACATTTTTTACTTTCCCTTTTGCTTTAATGCTATCCCTGACTTTCCTAGTCAGACATGGTTCCCTCATCCTCCGTGTACCATGCTTCTTTTTCCTCAGGGTGAATCTCTTGTGTCTCCTGAATTACTCCCAGAAACCTGTGCCATTACCATTTCCTGCTATGATTGTGTGACTAAGTAATAATCAACTCAGTGATGTATTCCAAATACAAAACTACAGTTGTGAGAATATTTGAAAAGGAGTTGCATCCTTTTAAACATACAAAAACAGAATTTGCATTAATGAACTTGTATATGTATAGACAAGGTCACTGAACACCATTCATTTAATTTTATGGCTAAGAGTAAGTAAGTCAATTTCTGAACAAAATCAATATAAATGGTACATATGCTGAATTATGTTACGAAATAGATACATACATATGATACAATAGATGTAATACATATTTTTAAAATAGTCAAGTGTGCTGGTTAAAAGCACTGCAAAATGAAGCTCAAGTTAGTAGACACAGGATTCATTTTGTGACATGTCAGCTGTTCCTACGTGAGGCACTTCAACTGACCCAAGCACCATTCAGTTTTGGAGGGCAAAAAATAATCATCAGCCTCATCAGAATCTAAACCGAAAACATAAAAGACAGAACAGGCCTCATCTAAAACAGCTTCTAGGGTTGAAATGCATATTGTCAAGGATTATACTGAGTAAACATGTAAACGTTTACTATCTGTAAAAGTAATCACTGAGAAATACAAACAACCTTATTAAAAATAACTCCAGATTCAAGTGTAACAGAAACAGTTGGAACAGGCTGACCGCTATATCCACGAGCCCGGTTTCAGTTACCCACAATTTACCACAACCTGAACATATTACAGGGAACGTTCCAGAATCAGGGGTCTGCCAGGAATGTAAATTTCCCATTTAAATGAATGGGTTCATGACTATCCGTGGTTTGTCTTGGAAAGTATGCCCCATGGGTACAGCGGGGGGACTATTGTGTAGTAAACTTTATTTTAACTGGCACATTATCAATCAGCACTCTTAACAAACCTGCAAAAAAAACCACCCAAATGCCGCAATCTACTATGATGTCCAAGTATTTGCTATAGAGTATAACAGTGAAGTATATACCTACTGCATTAAGTTTCTATTACTCATTGTATGTTTTTACATTGACGTTAGGAGGCATATTGATTTTTTGCGCAGATTTTTTGAGGGATGTTGATGGCCTGAAGCTTTGCTTGGTCAGAGTTTACTGCGGTTATGCATACCTCTTGATTATCTAGAACATTTGATTAAGTGGCACAATCCTAGTGTCATAGATGCAAGTTAATAAGTTTACAGTACTAATTACTCATTCTTAGCCCAAGATGGTGTTGTTTAGCTTTTTCTTGTAAAATGTTGACAGCAACTTTGATAAACTGAGTGGCTTTCTAGGCCATTTCAAAGCAGTTAAGAGACAACCACACAAACGAGAGACTAGTCAGAGATGAGCTCCACCGGACAACAATATCAGATTACCTTCCTTAACAGGCATGAATGTACCTGCTACAACTGATAATTTTTACTGATACCAGCCTGAACACCTTTTTAAAAAATGAATTCAAATTCTGAAGCTGCTACGGCAATATTTAAACTACCTAGATTGGTAGCTCCTTCAACAAAGATACTATATCATGTATCAATTCACATCATCTGGAATTACTACAAAACATGGCTCACACACCACTAATTATACTAACCTGAATGCGTACGCATGTGTCTGGTCAGATGAGTTTTCTGAGAACTTGAGTAAGGACACTGTGGACACTTATAAGGTTGTTCACCTGTAAAACAAGTGCACTGACATTAAAAGGAGGATGCAACTCCACTTAAAGAAGTTGAAAACTTTACACAGAAGTACACAAAACGTATCCTGTAAATTTCAGCAATTGAACACTGAGGGCTTTGACAATTTGTTTCTATTTGGTTTATATTTCTCACACTGTAGGACTGTATGGGCCTGAAAGTTTGGAAAATGCAGCTTCTGGTGTGGCTGCCACTTGGTTGACAAAACACCAAATTTGAATACCAAGATCATATCAACAATTTAGGGTAAATAGAAAATGAGAATATGGATTTAATGTTTATCAATATGCTTTTGAGGCTCCAATTCAGCATAATGGAGATTTTAAAAATTAAGGCTTCCCTCCTTATACAAACAGAACCCTCTGAAGCAGGTATTGTTTCATCAGGATGACATAACATTGCTTTGTGTCTCACATACCAACATAGTTAGCTTGGTATTTCCAGATATGATGATTCAGATTATCACACTTAGTTTTCAGAGTTCTCTTCTAAAATTCTATGATACAACTACAGTCATCTACTACCAAACACAGCAAATTTTCACAATTGAAAGAACTGCTGATGCTGCAAATCAGAAGCAAAAACAGTGGTTGCTGGAAAAGCTCAGCAGGTCTGGCAACATCTGTGAACAGAAATCAAAGTTATGTTTCGGATTTGGTGACCTTTCTTCAGAACTTTCACAACCTTAGGACCTCCCAACAAAACTTCTCAGCCAATGAAAAACTTGAGAAGTTCAGTCACTTTTCTAATGTGGTTCCAAAAACAAAGATCCGAGAACCTCTTTTGCTGATAATATATTAAGGATAAATATTGTTTAGGACAACAGTGAACTCTTCACTGAAACAGCGCCTTGGGTCCTAATTAATAAAACTCATTAGTGAACTTTACTAAAACCTTCTAAATATGTCTTCTCAATTTTTCATTCCTACTCTACCAATACTACATCATAATTTTCTGCAAAATCCATCAGCCCATACATCCAAACAGACAACAGACAGTTCTTAAAGGCTTACAGTGTCAAATTGATTACGTTACCAATGGTACCTTAAGGCAGATTTTGAGAGTAAATACATCAAAAACTGTTTCAAATTGGCAAAACAGGATTTTGGTTTTTTTTTGAGATGTTGGGGAATGCAAGTAATTAGCACATAGCTCTATCACATTTAATTAACCCATTTAAATTCCTCCAAAGATAAAAAGGGTAATTGTGATTTTCTCACAACCTGACGTGAGGCGAAATTTGCCAGAAAGAAAACTTTTAATTTGGGCAGGGCAAACACAATCAGGGATTAAACAATAAACAGAAGATATGAGACAATTAGCATACTGAATGCTTATCTTTACTGTATGAACTATAGAATACAAAAGCAGAGAAGCAAGAACTACATAAAACACTGGTTAGGTCATAGCTGAAATAGTGCACAGGTCGCTGGTCACCACATTACAGGAAAGATATCATTCTCAATGATCAAGAAAACCCAAGCAATGGCTGGCTTGAAGCACACTGCACCTACACCCATCACTAAAATATGGTCCCTAAATTGATCATAGATTAGTTCTGACAAATATGCATAATTTGACTTAATTTCCTAAATTATGAAAATTTTCAATACCTTGAAGGCTCCTTCCTAAAGGGCAAATCAATCTACAGTAATTGCTTCCCAATAGCAGTGGATGGATTTCTATGCCAGCTGTGCTGCAGCTTTTCAAGAAGCAATCACAAATGTTAGGACAAGATCCTATGGGTGAATCACTTAAGACTAAGATGAGAAGAAATGTCTTAATTTCTAATTAGTTTCAATAAATCGACACCTCATTTTAAAAGGTACTTAGCTGACCAGACCATGAGGTTATAGATCGTGGTTGAATTTGTTTCTATTGTAGCTGACAATCCACAATTCCTCATGGAAAGTTTTGACCTACTACATCCAAGCTGAACTAATTCCATTTAACACAGTTGTAGTGTCATAAAAGATGTGAAAATTGTCTTCAGTGTGTGTGTAAATTGGACTTAAAGGCTATGCAATGCTCACTCTTGCCAACACTGTCAATGTCTTTGCAACAGATGAGGTCAAACTCAAGTAATTTTCATCCCTCTCCACTTTTGTTGGCACAACCTGCCTCAGGCCTGTTCTGGCACTATTTCTTTGAGGACTTAGTCAGCTCAATGAGCAGTAGTGCTACTCAACCATCCTTTGTGACAGATACTGAAGCTGTCCATCATGACTACATCCTTGTGGCCTCCATGTTCCTTCCAAGCAGTAAAAAAACAATACTGATAGAATGTCGCAATTGATAGTTACCGGGAGATCTCCGTCCTCATATTTGATTGATTTAAATCGTCCTGTAGTCTGGAATTATCAGAAACATGGAAACTAGCAGAAGTAGCCATTCAGCTGCTTCAGCCTTCTCCACTATTCAATATAATCATTGCTAATCCTCTTATTTCAATGTCAAATTCCTGCTTTCACCCCATACCCATTAATGCCTTTAAAATCTAAAATTTTTATCACTTTCTTGAAATATATTCAGTGACTTAGCCTCCACAGCCTCTGTGGTAGAGAATTCCACAGGTTGACCACCCTGACTGAAGAAATGTTTCCTCAATTCAGTCTTAAAGGCTTGCACTGTACTCTCAGACTTAGACTCCTATTTCTAGAATCCCTAAACAGGGAAAACATCCTCCATGCATCTAGTCCATCCAGCTCCAACTGAAAAATGTGAAATCCATTCAGATCCCCTTCTATCTTTCTAAATTCTAGAAAATATAAACTCACTCAAACTAATCTCTCCTCATAGGACAATATTGCTGCTCCTGGCATCAGCCTAGTGAACCTCCACTGCACTCAGTCTATGGCAAGTGTATCCTAAGATAGGAAGACAAAAACTACATGCAATACTCCAGGTAAGGTCCCACCAAGGTGCTCTGAAACTGCAGTTTACTTCTGAACTCAAATCCTCTTGCAATGAAGACCAATACACCACTTTTTTTCCCAATTGCTTGCTGCATCTCCCAGTCTATTGTATTTTCAATGACTGGTATACAAGGACACCCAGGTATCTTTGTACATCCACATTTCCCAATATATCACTATTTAAATAACACTCGTCCATGTTTTTCACACAAAAGTGCATAATTTTACATTCAATCACTTTGCATCTGCCATTTCTTTGCCGCTCAACTTGTCTAAATCACCTTGAAGCCTGCTTGCATCCTAACTCTCAATCCCACCCGGTTTTGTGTCATCACCAAATCTGAAAATATTGAACTGGTTCCCTCATCCCAGTTACTTTTATTTGTCATGAATAGCTGATGCTCAAACACTGATCCTTGTAGTTCTACACTTGTCACTGTTTGCCAACTTGAAAAGAAAAAGTAATTCCCACTGGTCTTTCTATCAACCAATTCTCAATTTAGGCCAATGCATTACCCACATTCCACGAGTTTTATTTTTGAATACGGACCTCCTATCAAAAGCCTTCTAAAATTCTAAATGCACCACATCTACAATTTCTCCCTCATCTATTCTGCTAATTACATAACATACGCAGATTTGTTAAGCATTAATCCCTTTTCATAAACCCATGTTAGCTTTGTCCAATCCTGTTAATGCTTTCCAGTGTTGTTATCCCAACATTTATAATGGACTCTAGCATTTTGCCTACTGATATTAGGCTTACTGGTCTATAATTCTATTCTGTTCTTAATGTTGAGGACTATAGAGACAGCAGAAAATGACATACAAGGCATGGTAATAGGGCAATCTGAAACACTGACATTGGCAAGAAGGCATGAATCTGAAAGTATGATTAATTCACAAAGACAGATTTCCCAATTTGGCCTAAGATCCAGTTACTACTGAAAAAGACATTCAGGATTGACTAAATTAGTATTTCCAATGCCCAATTTATTGGTCTATGATCTGCTAAGTATATTTTTATTTGACTTTGTCATTGGTGATTTCCTACAATCAACTTCTTAGGTCATTTCAGAAAAGAGTTAAAAGTCAACCATATTGCTGTGGATCTTAAATCACGTGCAAGTCAGATGAGATAAAGATTAGAGACAAACAAATTGCAGATGCTGGAATTCAAGGTAGACAAGCAGAACTGAAGATGGATTGCACCCGAAACATCAACTTCTCCATCTCCTGATGCTACCTGGTTTGCTGTGTTCTTCCAGCTTCCTGCTTGTCTAGACGAGATAAAGATGGCAGATTTCTTGCTTCTTCAACAACCCCCCATAATCAAATACCTTTAAACCAAAAGTTCCTGATGTCATCGCAAGAGCAATAATTTTCTGTTGGCAAATTAGTTCAGTATGTTTAATGGACATTTCAGTGCTCTGGATGCTCAGTGCTCATATCCTCCCAATTCTAAGTTAAGCACTGCGTGGGTTCAACTCCCAATTTCGGGGATTTAAACACCATAACCTAACTAGACAATATTATTAAGCTTCACCAACTAAGTGGTAGCCTGCTTACTGGAGCTCAGTTTGGATTTCATTATTCTAGGCCTCATTGTAGCTTCATCAAAAATAAATAGTCAGGACCTCAGTGTAGACCAAGGGAAACGGTTGCCAAAGGTAGAAGGATCAAGACCTAGAGGACACTAAATTTAAGATAATTGGCAAAAGCAGAAATATGAAGCTTTTTTTTCTTGCAGTGTAAGACTAGAATCTAGAATCAATCTCATAAGAATGTGTTGTAGGGAGATGCATTTTCATCTTTCAAAAAAAGGAATTGGATCATTACCTGAACATTTTTAAAAATGCAGGGCTATGGGGAAAAAAAAATAGCACTAAGTAATTTTCTCTTTCAGAAAGTAGCACCAGATATGACAGGCCAAATGGCATTCCTCTTTGTTAGAATCACTTTGATTCTAAAGATAATTAATTAATGAACCAGACACATTTTAAATACAAACAAATTTATGATGACCATAAAGTCTAGCCTTTCATTCCATTCTTTTTTATTCCATTCCATTTCAATGTCATAGCAGGAGCAGAAGTCAGGGCCTTTGAACTGCTATCGGAATAACATAACTGTGATGCTACTATTCCCTCAATGTAAAACACTGATTGAGATCATAGACTCTTAGAAGTGTCTATGACCCTAGAGTGTGGAAACAGGCCCTTTGGTCCAACAAGTCCACACCGACCCTCCAAAGAGTAACCCACCCAGACCCATTCCCCTACCCTATTACTCTACATTTATCCCGATTAACGCACTTAACCTACATGTCCTTGAACACTATGGACAATTTAGCATGGTCAAACCACCTAACTGGCATATCTTTGGACTGCGGGAGGAAACCAGAACACGCGGAGGAAAGCCACGCTCATATGGGGAGAATGTCTCTGTGTGGAGTTTGCACAGTCACAGGAGGCTGGAATCAAATCCAGGTGCCTGGTGCTGTGAGGCAGCAGTGCTAACTACTTAGTCACCATGCCGTCCCTGTGAAGGCATGAAACAAATGATCAAGATTTTGATCAATGCGTTTCTCATCTCATAGCTCTACGTTAAAGAAAGATCTGCTACCAATTTCAGCTCAACTGTAGTCTCCTACAACTAGCATTTTGTGAGTTTAGCACATCAAAGGCAAAGGCACTCTGAAGTGAAACATTTTGTTTTAATAATTCTGATTCTCAATGTGTCATTTTCAGCATATTGACCTTTTAACAATGGAACTTCTGTTTTAATGCAATACTATTGAAGTGAGTATCTCCTACAATATTCTTTTGAACTGTTTTCTGGCCTTTGACTGAAAGGGAAAACAGGAAATTGAACAAAGTTAAGCCTTCTGGTAGTCACTTCAAGACCTCAGTAGAACTGATCTCATTTAATCACAACTAAGGAACTAAACACCCAAATCCTTTTACAGGTCTCAACTTGATGCTGACACAAGGGATTTGCCTTGTTTGAGCTTTCAGAGTCTCAAGTTTCATCATCTTTGCATTCAACTGCACACATACCAAAGGAAATCCAATCAATCAGTTTTTCTCCCCCTTATATTCCACCTGTGCAAAGTATATGAATTGCACAGAACTGTCACTTAGTGGACATTCAGCTAAGTAACCCAGATAGACATCAATGTAGTACTCAGAGTTGTGTCTCTAGTCTGCAGGACTGGCACTGTGTGACATAGTGGTGGCATCCTAACTTGAGAGCAAAGGAAAATGCAGTCATAATACAGCCAAACAGATAAATCAGCAACCTGTAAGACCTTCCAAAATATACGACAGCTAAGGGTTAGCATTGCTGCCTCACACCACCAGGCATTCAAGTTCGATTCTAGCCTTTGGCGACGGTGTGGAGTTTGCGCTTTCTCCAAGTGTGTGCGTGGCTCTTCCCCTCACCACCCACCCACCCCGAGTGCTCCAGTTTCCTCCCACAGCCCAAAGGTGTGCCGGTTAGGCGAAGTGGCCATGCTAAATTGCCTGTAATGTTCAGAATGTGGAGGATGGGTGCATTAATTAGGGGTGAGTGTAGGAGAATGGGTTTGGGTGGGTTACTCTTCAGAGAGTCAGTGTGGACTTGTTGGGCCAAATGGTCTGTTTCCACACAGTAGGAATTCTAAGAGAGGAGAAATTCCATTTTAGCCATATGATGGGGAAAAAAAAATGAAATCCCTCCCATTACTATCCATAGCTAGAGACTACAATATGCATATCAAAGTGTGTTGCCACAACAACTCACTCTCTAATTAATCTGTAACACACTTCAGTCTGCACTCACTGAAGTTGACTGATCTTAAAATCCTTCTCATTCGGAACTGGAACATTACTAATAAGCCAGAAATTTCTTGGTCAGAGTATCCTGTTAGACGTCAATATAGCATTTAAAGCATATTCCAGTTTCCATATGTCAGAACTGTCTGGAATGGAGCTTGAATAATTCACCCTAAATGAATAACAAAATAATTCTTCAGGGTGGTCTCCTAGGCCTCACCATCTTCAGTTTCTTTATCAATATCCTCCTTTCCACCATAAAGTCAGAAATGGGTATGTTCATTGATGACTACACAATATCAAGAACCATTTGTGACTCCTCAGATACTGAAGCAGCCTGCCTATATGCGGGGAGAAAGTGAGGACTGCAGATGCTGGATATCAGAGCTGAAAATGTGTTGCTGGAAAAGCGCAGCAGGTCAGGCAGCATCCAAAGAGCAGGAGAATCGACGTTTCAGGCATGAGCCCTTCTTCAGGAATGAGGAAAATGTGTCCAGCAGGCTAAGATAAAAGATAGGGAGGAGAGACTTGGGGGAGGGGCATTGGAAATGCGATAGGTGGAAGGAGGTCAAGGTGAGGGTGATAGGCCGGAGTGGGGTTGGGGACAGAGAGGTCAGGAAGAAGATTGCAGGTTAGGAAGGCAATGCTGAGTTTGAGGGATTTGATTGAGACAATGTGGGGGGAGGGGAAATGAGGAAACTGGAGAAATCTGAGTTCATCCCTTGTGGTTGGAGGGTTCCAAGGCAGAAGATGAGGCGCTCCTCCTCCAGCTGTCGTGTTGCTATAGTCTGGCGTTGGAGAAGTCCAAGAACCTGCATGTCCTTGGTGGAGTTGGAGGGGGAGTTGAAGTGTTGAGCCACGGGGTGGTTGGGTTGGTTGGTCCGGGTGTCCCAGAGGTGTTCCCTGAAACGTTCTGCAAGTAGGCGGCCTGTCTCCCCAATATAGAGGAATCTTGGAAGGAAGTAAGGGGGGAGGTGTGGGCGCAAGTTTTCCATTTCTTGTGGTTGCAGGGGAAGGTGCCAGGAGTGGAGGTTGGGTTGGTGGGGGGTGTGGACCTGACAAAGGAGTCACAGAGGGAGTGGTCTTTTCGGAACCGGATAGGGGAGGGGAGAGAAATATATCTCTGGTGGTGGGGTCCGTTTGGAGGTGGCGGAAATGACGACAGATGATATGATGTATGTGGAGGTTGGTTAGGTGGTAGGGGAGGACAGTGGGGTTCTGTCTTGGTGGCGATTGGAGGGGCGGGCCTCAAGAGCAGAGGAGCAGGAAGTGGAGGAGATGTGGTGGAGGGCATTGTCGATCACGTCTGGGGGTAAATTGTGGTCTTTGAAGGAGGAGGCCATTTGGGTTGTACGGTATTGGAACTGGTCCTCCTGGGAGCAGATGCGGCAGAGCCAAAGGAATTGGGACTATAGGATGGCAGGGTGGGAGGAGGTGTAGTCTAGGTAGCTGTGGGAGTCGGTCGGTTTGTATTAAATGTCCCATATGCGGGACACCACTCAGGTTTGGGCAGATAACTGGCAACCAACATTCACTCTGTGCGACTATCAGGTGATGATCATCTCCAACATGAACGCATCTAACTATTTAATCGTGCCCTTTGACGATCAATGATGGCATTATCATCACAGTACCCATAAAGGTAGGTCAGATGCTGGCAATTTTTTGACTAGTAACTTAACTCCTGTTTTCCCAAAGTCTGCCCATCATGTATAAAGGCCATGTTAGGAATGTAATGGAATATCATCCACTTACATGGATGATTGCAGCTCCAACATACTTAACAACCTTGATACCATCCAGGACCAAGGAGCTTGATTGACACCACATCCACACCTTCAATATTCACTCCCTTCACCAACTAGCTACAGTGGCAGCAATTTATGCCATCTACAGGATTCACTGTAGCACTTCACGAAGGCTCCTTGAACAGCATCTTGCACGTTTGTGACTCAGCAGCTAAACAATGGCAGATGAATGGGAACACTCCAGCCACTTGCAAGTTTACTTCCCAGTCACACAATATCATATCATAGAGATGTACAGCATGGAAACAGGCCCTTCGGTGCAACCCATCCATGGATGACCAGATATCTCAACCCAATCTAGTCCCACCTGCCAGCGCCCGGGCCATATCCCTCCAAACCCTTCCTAATCATATACCCATCCAAATGCCTCTTAAATGTTGCAATTGTACCAGCCTCCACCACATCCTCTGGCAGCTCATTCCATACAGGTACCACCCTCTGCGTGAAACTGTTGCTCCTTAGATCTCTTATCTCTTTCCCCTCTCACCCTAAACCTATGCCCTCGGGTTCTGCACTCCCCGACCCCAGGGAAAAGATTTGGACTATTTATCCTATCCATGCCCCTCAATTTTGTAAACCTCTGTAAGGTCACCCCTCAGCCTCCGATGCTCCAGGGAAAACAGCCCCAGCCTGTTCAGCCTCTCCCAGTAGCTCAACTCTGGTAACATCCTTGTAAATCTTTTCTGAACCCTTTCAAGTTTTACAACATCTTTCCGATAGGAAGGAGACCAGAATTGCACGCAATATTCCAACAGTGGCCTAACCAATGTCCTGTCTTGGAATTACATCACCATTCCTTCATTGTCACGGAGTTAAAACCTCGGCATACTCTTATGAGCATTTTGGGGGCTCCTCTCTCCCTATGACTGCACCAATTCAAAAATTATTTTGGCTTAGGGTATCTTTGCCATATATTCCTTCACTTCTTCAACAGCATTTATATTATTTCTACTCAATCTAACTATCAGACCAAACATTTGGTCATCACCTTTCAACAACTGGTGTGTGTCATTTTTTATTTTCTTAGGAGAAGTGTGCTAGATACTTAATCTATGTTTAATGCACCATGAAATACAATTTGCTGCTGCTTTTGTACTTCACCCAAATCTGGGTTGTATTATATTGTCTTTAGTGAAAGGGATTGTGGTGCAATAAAATAAATTGGCTCTATTTGGATGCAATGAGCACAATAATTACATTAACAATTTCTAATTGGTTAGCCCAGGTCATTAATCATCTGTTAATAAATAAAAACAAAATGCACCACTCTTATTAAGAATAAATATTTCAAGTAGGTGTTTAAAAATATATTTTGAATGCTGCCTGGTTTCACTGGGTCATGAAAAAATATTTAGAGCAAAGTGCAGTGTAGCTGGGTAAGTGAGACTTTATATTTGGGTGGTTGTTTTACCCAAAATACTATTCAGGTACTGTCTCCCACTTGTCCGCCTTCTCTAACCAAAAAAAAAGGTTCTGCGTGCCAATTGGGAAGGTAACTGGTTTCTTTTTTTTTCATTTTTCAGTAGTCTCATTGGGAATTTAGAATAGTGGGAATGGGTGTTAGGGCAGTTGAATGTTCCTCCTGCAGAATGTGGGAGGTAAGGGTCACCAGTAGTGTCCCTGCTGATTGCATCTGTGGGAAGCGCACACAACTCCAGCTCCTTAAAAATCGCGTTAGGGAGCTGGAGCTGAATAACGTTGGATCATTCGGCAGGCAAAAGGGGTTATTCAGAGGAGTTACAGGGAGGTCGTCACACCTCAGATAAAAGAAGAAGGTGGATGGGTAGTGCAGGGATCAGAGAGGGTACCAGAGAGGGGTAGGGGTTTGATAATGCTCCTCAGGTGGGTTTAAACTAATTCAACAGGGGGATGGGAACCGAAATTGTAATTTAAGTATGCGGGAGGTTGACAGTAGTGAAGTCAGAACTAAGATTTCACGATCGCAAGAAGACACTGGCAAGCAAAAAGTTGGTTTGAAGTGTGTCAACTTCAACGTCAGGAGCATCCGAAATAAGGTGGGTGAACTTGCAGCACGGGTTGATACCAGGGATTTTGTTGTTGTGGCCTCTAATACACACATGGGTAGAGCAGGGACAGGAATGGTTATTGTAGGTTCCAGGATTTACATGTTTCAGTAAGAACAGAGAAAAAGGTAAAAGAGGGGGTGGTATGACACTGTTAGTCAAGAACAGTATTACTGTCGCAGAAAAGACGTTTGAAGACTCATCAACTCAGGTAGTATGGGCTGAGATTAGAAACAGGAAAGGAGAGGTTACCCTGTTGGGAGTGTTCTATAGGCCTCCAAATCGTTCCACAGATGGAGAGGATTGGATAGCAAAGACGATCCTCGATGGGAGCGGGATTGACAGGGTAGTTGTTATGGGGGACTTTACCTTTCCAAATATGAACTTGGAATACTATAGTTCAAGTACTTTAGATGGGTCAGTTTTTGTCCAATGCGTGCAGGAAGGTTTCCTGACACAATATGTAGACAGGCCAACAAGGGGAGAGGCCACATTAGATTTGGTACTGGATAATGAACCTGGCCAAATATTAGATTTGGAGGTTGGTGAGCACTTTGATGATAGCGACCACAACTCAGTTATATTTACTTTACTGATAGAAAGGAATAGGTATATACTGCAGGGCAAAAGTTATAGCTGGGGGAAAGGCAATGACGATGCAATTAGGCAAGATTTAGGATCCATAGGATGGGGAAGGAAACTACAGGGCATGGGCACAATTGAAATATGGAGCTTATTCAAGGACAGCTACTGTGGGTGCTTGATAAGTATGTACCAGTCAGGCAGGGAGGAAGTTGTCGAGTGCAGGAGGCATGGTTTTATAAGAAAGTTGAATCTCTCGCCAAGAGGAAGGAGGCGGCTTATACTAGGATGAAACGTGAAGGCTCAGATAGGATTCTTGGGAGTTACAAGTTAGCCAGGAAAGATCTAGCGAGAGAGCTAAGAAGAGCCAGGAGGGAACATGAGAAGTCATTGGCGGATAGGATCAAGGAAAACTCTCAGGCTTTCTATCAATATATCAGGAATAAAAGAATGACTAGAGTAAGATTACGGCCAATCGGTCATAGTAGTGGGATGTTATGCGTGGAGTCAGAGGACATAGGGAAAGCGCTAAATGAATACTTTTTGTCAGTATTCACACTAGAAAAAGACAACGTGGTCGAGGAGAATACTGAGAGACAGACTACTAGACTAGATGAGGTTCAAGTGCATAAGGAGGAAGTTTTAGCAATTCTGGAAAGTGTAAAAATAGATAAATCCCCCTGGGCGGGATGAGATCTATCCTAGCATTCTCTGGGAGGCCAGGGAGGGACTGCCGAGCCTTTGGCTTTGATCTTGATGTAGTCATCGTCCACAGGAATAGTACCAGAAGGCTGCAGGATAGCAAATGTTGTTCCCTTGTTCAAGAAAGGGAGTACAGACAACCCTGATAATAATAGACTACTGAACCTTACTTCGACTGTGTGTAAAGTTTTGGAAAAGGTTATAAGAGATAGGATTTATAATCATCTTGAAAGGAATATGTTCGTTAGGGATGGTCAACAAGGTTTTGTGATGGGTAGGTCATGCCTCACAAACCTTGAGTTCTTTGAGAAGGTGACCAAACAGATGGATGACGGGAAAGCGGCTGATGTGATGTATATGGATTTCAGCAAGGGGTTTGATAAGGTTCCCCAAGGTAGGCTACTGCACAAAATACAGAGACATGGGACTGAGGGTGATTTAGTGGTTTGGATCAGAAATTGGCAAGCTGAAAGACAGAGCCTGGTGGTTGATTGGAAATATTCATCCTGGAGGAGAAAGTGAGGACTGCAGATGCTGGAGAACAGAGCTGAAAATGTGTTGCTGGAAAAGCGCAGTAGGTTAGGCAGCATCCAAGGAGCAGGAGAGTCGACGTTTCGGGCATGAGCCCTTCTTCAGGATTCCTGAAGAAGCATGCCAGAAACATCGACTTTCCTGCTCCTTGGATGCTGCCTGACCTGCTGCGCTTTTCCAGCAACACATTTTCAGCAATATTCATAGTGGGGTACTGCAATAAACTGTTTTAGGTCCACTGTGGTTTGTCATTTTTTATAAATGATCTGGATAAGGGTATAGAAGGCTGGGTTAGTAAATTTGTGGATGACACCAAGGGCGATAGGGCTGTGGATATTGATGAAGGATGCTGTAGGTTACAGGGAGACATAGATAAGCTGCAGAGCTGGGCTGAGAGGTGGCAAACAGAGTTAAATGCGGAAAAGTATGACTCACTTTGGAAGGAGTAACAAGAATGCAGAGTACTGGGCTAATGGTAAGATTCGTGGTAGTGTAGATGAGCAGAGAGATCTCGGTGTCCAGGTGCATAGATCCTTGAAAGGTTGCCATCTAGGGTTTAGGATTGTTAAGAAGGCATACGGTGTGTTAGCTTTTATTGGTAGAGGGATTGAGTTTCAGAACCATGGGATCATGCTGCTGCTGTACAATACTCTGGTACAGCCACATTTGGAATATTGCGTACAGTTCTGGTCATCGCATTATAGGAAGGATGTGGAAGCTTTGGAAAAGGTTCAGAGGAGATTTACTAGGATGTTGCCTGGTATAAAGGAAGGTACGAAGAAAGGCTGAGGGACCTGAAGCTGTTTTCATTAGAGAGAAGGTTGAGAGGTGACATATAAGATAATCACATGGTTAGATAGGTTGGACAGTGAGACTCTTTTTCCTCTAAATGGTGATGGCTAGCATAAGGGAACACAGCTTTAAGTTGAAGGTGATAGATATAGGACAGGTTCGGAGGTAGTTTCTTTAGTCAGTAGTAGGGGCATGGAATGCACTGCCTGAAACAGCAGTAGGTTTGCCAATTTTAAGGGCATTTAAATGGTCATTGGCTAGGCATATGGATGAGGATGGAATTGTGTAGGTTAGATGGGCTTCAGATTGGTTCCACAATTTGAAGCAAGACCAAGTGCCTAAGGGTCTGTACTGCGCTGTAATGGTCTACGTTTTATGTTCTAGCTGTCAAGCAGAAGTGTGGAAAACTATTTCAACTATGCATAATTTCACTTGCTGAGTTAACGTTCTGATCCACAGAAGGTTATGAGTCATATTACTTTTCATGAAATGATAAATCACTGGAACCAACATCACTAACAGAAAAAACCATTGGCAAGATTGCTCTTGAAAAGTAAGACTACAACATTCATTATTCAACTATGGGCATTACTTCATCAATATACACAGTGGTTCAACATTTAATTTACTCATACTTGTATGCAGATTGGATTAGATTCCCTACAGTGTGGAAACAAGCCCTTCGGCCCAACAAGTCCACACCAACCCTCCGGAGAGTAACCCACCCAGACCCATTTCACTCTGACTAATGCACCTAACACTACGGGCAATTTAGAATGACCAATTCACCCGAGCTGCACATCTTTGGACTGTGGGAGGAAACCAGAGCACCCGGAGAAAACCCACGCAGACATGGGGAGAATGTGCAAACTCCACTTGAACCTGGGTCCTTGGTGCTGTGAGGCAGCAGTACTAACCACTGAGCCACTGTGCTGCCACAGATTTGAAGAGCCCTCCAACATGCAAAAATTTAATTTCATTCCATTTAGCACTAACATCAAGGCAACAGTTTTTAACAGGCTGTAGAAATATCAATCCAGAAGACTTTGTATTGTTATCTTCAAGACAAAACGAAATGTATTCCAGTCACATTTCAAAAATGTCATCAAATCAATGGCAACAAAGTACAACTTTAAAAAGCCTAGTGAAAGACAACTGCAGTATTACTTTGAAACGAGGTCTCATAAACCCTTGCAGGTGAATACAAAATATCCCAAAATGATTTTTACTTCTTGATTTTTTTTATTAAACCTATTTCTTTAAATCAACCTAACCTGAGAGGTTATTACTTCCCAATATTTTCCCTCAACCAACACCTTTAATCAGATTATTTTGTCACTTTTCTCACTGTTGTTTCTATCAACTTGCTGTGTTCAAACGCATGGTGTATTTCATATCAAACAACATCTACGCTTTAAAAGTGATTAGCTGCAAACCACTTTGGGATATTCTGAAGTGCATACAACAGTTTTTTCTTACTTTTATATTCCTCAATATCTTCTGTAAATCATGTAAGAGTTTGATAAAGATTTCAAAGAAATTTATATACGGAAGTTATTCTGCATCATTAATGTGAAGTATGCTGTGTATAGTCATATTTAAGATTTTAAACAAGTAGCTATGTTGCTGCTGCAACACAAAAAGCGGCAATGTACACCAAATCCAGTTTTGTACCCACACATTCTAAATTTTGTCACGAAAAGTTGGTGCAATTTAATCCACCGAACCAGCCCGACTCATTTAGGAACACTCATGTCAAGTATCAGTAAAGAACTTGTGCACGTATTCTAAGCTGAAACTTGAGTTCATTATTAAGTCCTGTCAATGATGCAGACCTTTGAATGAGACATTAAACCCATGTCCCAACTCCTGATGTACAAGATTCTTGGCGCTTATTGAAAAATATGCAGTTCTCCTGGCAACACAACATCCTTTTATTAATCACCTTCAAAAACAAATCATTCATCTCATTTGTTAAGATTTTTGGACTTACAAGTGCACAACCTACACAGTAACTGAGACCTGACGAAGAAACAGTGCTCCAAAAGCTTGCATTTTCAAATAAAGCTGTTGGACTCTTAAATGGTGTCATGTGATTTTCAGATTTGAAACAGAACTAATTGATTCAACAGGATGCCACAAGGGTTATTTAAATACAAATTATTGTTCTGAAAATCCAGCAATGTACTAACGAACCATACCTGTGTGTGTTCGCATATGCTGCACATAATTATTCTTTCTGTCTGAGAAATAAGAGCACTGTGAACAAGTATAAATCTTCCGAGGAAAGTGGTTCCGCAAATGCTTTCTCCAGTGATATTCACTGACCGTAGTGTATGTGCAGATGGTACATTTATAAACTTTCTCGTTCTCCCCAACCTTGTCATGATGTTTTAGATGTGCCAAATAATGATCATATCGGTTTGTATTATATCCACACCTATCACAACGAATGGGACCTTTAGAAATATCAGTTTCTTCAGGAAGAGGATCTGGAACTTTGGATTTTGTTTGCTTTTCTGCATTTTCCTCGACAATAAACTTTTTGGCACTATGTATTTTGATGTGATGCACAAACTCCACCTTGGACTCAGCTTCATACTGGCATGGGCGACAGCGAAATGGTTTTGGTTTTTTTCTCTTGTCAGCCAAGTTCTCCTGATTTACAATTTCTGTTGAATCTGTACCTGAGTCACCAGTGTCTCGAGAAAAACTCTCAGAATTGTCCTTTGTTGCAACACTTGGCAGGGCTTGATCTTCTGCACTTAGACTTTCAGATTGCAAAGCATTATTGACATCAGTTCTCAAATCATCCTCATTGTCAGATAAATTGCTGTCTACCGTTTTCAATTCGGCCATCTGTCTAACCTCGCCATGGTAGTCATAACAGCTTATGTCACCAGTTAATGCAACATTTGCCAACATAACCAGCTGTGGTGCTGCTGTCAAGTCATTCTTGGAAAGATAATTAAGGCCACATATTTCCTCATCTGAAGAAATTCCAACAGTGGAGCGAGAAAACATACTGGTCCCACCAGATTGCTCGAGCACTTGCGCAGCCATCTTCAATTTTCTGTGTACACAATTATTAAATGAATTTTGAATAAATCAGCTACAATAATTAACATCTGACAAGAATGAGGTTTTAATATTTTGCTGCGACAATTCAATTTTGTAATAAGAAACTTGCACAAGAAATTGATGAAGGTCAACTACATTTACTGAGTCAATGACAAATACCTAACTGCTTCATCTTATTACAAAGGAGAGAAAATGGGGCCGTGGAAGGAGAAACAAGTAGCATGGGGAGGTGGAATGAAAGAGAGGGGGCAGGAGATGGGGTGGGTAGGGGAAGACATTGGGAAAAGGGGTGGGAGGCAGGCTTGGGTGGCTGGGAGCGATGGAATAGACAGGAGGCAGAGACTGCTCAGCCTGGAGAAGGGGAAGGATGCGGCAAGGTGTGAAGAGAGTGGGACATGATGGGATGTGTGGAGTTTTGGGGATGGGATGAATCAGCAGGGCACACCGGGGGTAAAGGATTGCAAGTGGAGCTGAGGAATGAGGGAATGGTACAGAGGGGAGAGGTAGGGGGAAAGGAGGGGGAGCAGAGGAGAGGAAAGAGACGGGAAAGGAGGAGGAGCAGAAGAGTGGAAAAAGATGGGAAACAAGGGTTAGAGGAGGAGACAGGAGAGGTAGGCGAGTTCGGGAGGGTCAAGGGCACAGATAAGATGGGGGGGATGGAGGACAGGGGAGCAATGGGGCGAATGGGGATAATTGATAGGTAAGAGTCAAGGGAAGGGACGAATGTAGTCTGGGAGTAATAGTTGGTGAGGGGCAAGGCAGAAGGCAAATGAGTTTTGGGGTGGAAGGGGTTTTGGCCAGCTAGGTCAAGGTTCCAAAAAGTGGGGTGATGGGGTGAAGATGGTTGGAAGTGTGTGAGCAGAGGGGGCAGAGGAGTGAGCGGAAGGTCGGTGGAGAAGGAGAAAGCTGGGAGGGAAAGAATGAGTGAGTGGATGGGAGTCAAGGAGGGTCAAAAGGAGGCGACGATGGTCAGCGGGCAAGAGATTTCAGGTCTCTGCAAGGCAAGAAGTGCCAACTGGGAGGTACTGCCAGTTGGCTGAGGATTGGGGGTGTGGAGGTGATGGGGAGGGATTTTTTTAAAAATCGGTCACAGATAGTGTGAGGACTGTAAATGCTGGAGTCAGTCGAAAAGTGTGGCATTGGAAAAGCCCAGCAGGTTAGGCAGCATCCAAGGAGCAGAAGAGTCGAAGTTTCTGGCATATGCCCTTCATCGGGAATGTTACAAGTTGATTTACAGGTCACCCCAGGAGGAGGAGAGTGTATACTGTTTCCGAGGTTGGGGGTTTTGTAATGACAAGAAAGTTTGTGGGTCTGAGGAAGTCAGGGACTGTCAGGGATTGTGAGTGATGAAGTGGTCAGGGATTGCGGGTCACCACAGTGAAGTCAGGAATTGCAGGTAACACCAGGGTAAGGGATTGCATGTCACGGGGTGGGAGGGTCTCGAGATTTATAGAATCCCCTGAGTGTGGAAACAGGCCTTTCAGCACAATGAGTCCACACCAACCTTTTGAAGACTATCCCACCCAAACCCACCCCTCTAACCTATCCCGATAACCCTGCATTTCCCATAGCTAACACACCTAACCTACACATTCCTGATCACTATTGGTAATTTAGAATGGCCAATCCACCTAACCTGCACATCTATGGACTGTGGGAGGTAGCGCACACACCCATTAGGACAATATGCCAATTCCACACAGAGAGTTGCCCAAGGCTGGAATTGAACCCTGGTGCTGTGAGGCAGCAATGTTAACCACTGAGCCAATGGGTCACAGTGGGAGGTTAGGGATTGTGGGTCATGTGGGGCTGGGTTTTTTTTTATGGATTGCGGGTCACATGGGGTGGGTATTTGGAGATTGGAGGTCACAGTGATGGTTAGAGATTGTGGGTCAGAGTGGTTAGAAATTGGTGGTGGGGGGGTGGGGTGGGGGGAGGAGTTAGACACTGCAGGCCACAGGGTGGTGGGGGGGTGTCAGGGATTGTTGGTGATAGGGGGTTAGGGATTGCAGGTCAGGTGGGCTTATAGGTATTTCGGGTTTATGGGGAGACAGGGATTGGGAATCATGGGATGGGGGTCAGAGATTCCTGTTCACAGTGGTGGGGTTATGGATTTAAGGTTATGGTGGAAGGTGAAGGGTGGTGGGTGTAAGGTTTAGGGATTGGGGTCAGAGAGGGATTAGAGACTGTTGATCATAGAGTGTATCCAGGGATTGCTAGTCACGGAAATGGGCTCTAGGGATTCCCAATCACAGAGGGGGGCTTCAGGGATTCCTGTTCATGAGGGCAGGGCTCTAGTCATTCTCAATCATGGGCTCGGAGCAGGGGTTTACAGGTTAAGGGTCACAATAGGAGGTGGGGGTTACAGATTGGGGTTCACAGAGGGCATGAATTTAGAGATTGGGTGTCATGACGGGGTAGGGAAGAGTTAGAGGTTGGATGTCACGATGGCAGGGTAGATATTGGGACGATGGTGGGGAGATTTAGAGATTGGAGGTCACAGCAGGGTGGTTAGAGTTTGGTGGTCATAGCCAGAGGTTTACAAACTGGGAGTCATAGTGATGGGGTGGGGGGAAAGCGTTTAGAGATTGGGAGGTCACAATAGGGGGTGTTTAAAGAATAGGGGTCATGACCAGGGTTTTGAGTATCAGGATCACTGAAAACAGTTAGACAGAGAGGATCACGGCAGAAGATGGGAAGGACATTAAAGATTGTGGGTCATGGCAGTGGGGGGGTTAGAGATTGAGAGGTCATGGCGGGGGACTTGGAAATTGGAGATTATGGTGGGGGGGTTAGAGATTGGGTGGTCACGGTGGGGGGATTTAGAAATTGGAAATCGCAGAGAGGGATTTAGAAATTGGGGGTCACTGCAGGGCTTGTTTAAAGGTTAGTGATCATAAGAGGTTTGAGTGTGGGGATCATGGCAAAAAGTTAGACACAGAGGGTCACAGCCAGGGGTTAGAGATTGGGGGACACGACAGTGGGGTTTAGAGATTGGGGGTCACGGCAGGGGATTTAGAGATGGGAGGGTCACAGTGGGGAGTGGGGTTAGAGATTAGAGGTCACGGCGGGGGGGGGTTAGAGATTGGGGGACACGTGGGGAGGGTATAGAGATTGGGGTCACAGTGGCGGTTAGAGGTTGGGGTCACAGTGGGGGGGTTAGAGATTGGGGGTCACAGTGGGGGGGTTAGAGATTGGGGGACACGTGGGGAGGGTATAGAGATTGGGATCACGTGGGGAGGGTATAGAGATTGGGGTCACAGTGGGGGTTAGAGATTGGGGTCACAGTGGGGGGGGTCAGACATTGGAGATCACGGTGGGGGGGTTCAGACATTGGGGTCATGGCGGGGGGTTAGAGATTGGGGTCACGGGGGGTCAGAGATTGGGGGTCACGGTGGGGGGAGGGGAGTCAGAGATTGGGGGTCACAGTGGGAGGGGTCAGAGATTGGGGGTCACGGTGCGGGTTGGAGGTCAGAGACTGGGGGTCACGGCAGGGGGTCAGAGATTCGGGGGTTAGAGATTGGGGGCACAACGTGGGGGGGTTAGAGATTGGGGGTCACGGTGGGGGGGCGTCAGAGATTAGAGGACACAGCAGAGGGGTTAGAGATTGAGGCCACGGTAGAGGTTAGAGATTGGGGTCACAGTGGGGGTTCGAAATTGGGGGTCACAGCCAGTGGGTTTAGAGATCGGAGGCCATGTGGGGAGGGTATAGAAATTGGGGTCACAGTGGGGGTTAGAGATTGGGGTGACATGGGGGTTAGAGATTGGGGTGACATGGGGGTTAGAGATTGGGTGACATGGGGGGTCAGAGATTGGGGGTCAGAGATTGGGGGTCATGGTGGGGGGTGGGGGTCAGAGATTGGGGGTCACGGCGGGAGGGTCAGAGATTGGGGTGGGGGTTAGAGATTGGGGGTCAGAGATTAGGGGTCACGGTCGGGGGTTCAGAGGTTGGGGGTCACAGTGGGGGTTGGGGGTTAGAGATTGGGGGTCATGGTGAGTTTGGGGGGTTAGAGATTGGAGGACAATGTGGGGGGTTTACAGATTGGAGGTCACGTGGGGAGGGTATAGAGATTGGGGTCACATGGGGGGTTAGAGATTGGGGGTCACATGGGGCGGGTTAGAGATTGGGGTCACGGCGGGGGGTCAGAGATTGGGGGGTCACGGTGGAGGGTGTTAGAGATTGGGGTCACGGTAGGCAGGGTTAGAGATTGGGGAAACGGCGGGGGGGTTAGAGATTGGAGGTCACGTGAGGAGGATATAGAGATGGGGGTCATGGCGGGGTGTCAGAGATTGGGGGTAACGGCAGGGGGTATAGAGCTTGGGGTCATGGTGGGGGGTCAGAAATTGGGGTCACGGCGGGGGATCAGAGATTGGAGGTCACGTGGGGCGGGTATAGAGCTTGGGGTCATGGTAGGGGTTAGAGATTGGGGTCACGGTGGGGGGGTCACAGATTGGGGGTCACGGCGGTGGGGGTCAGAGATTAGGGGCGTGGGGTTAGAGATTGGGGTCCACATTGCCGGTCGGGTTTGGGGGGGTGGGCAGTGACGGAATCGCCGTGCCTTCACCTCCCTTGCCCGAGGCCCCGACATATTGATTCCAGAACCGCTCGCTGTCCAGACGTGGAGGGAGGGAGGGAGAGCGGGCGGGATCTTGCTGAGGGAGAGTTGGGGCGGACCCCCCCCCCCCCCCCACCCTCCACCTCCCGAATACCCCGAGGAGGAGAGGCCCGGCCATGAGGAGGGGGCTGCCTGCCCCCAGTCGGTGCAGAGAGTTCCCGGCGGCGGGCGGAATACTCCGTTGCCCGGGTCCCAGTCGGGCCTGCTCGGCGATCAGCCTTGGACAGCGCCTTTCAGCCGCACCTCCCCCCCCCCCCCAAACCAGCCCCCCCTCACCCCCACCCGGAGCCGGGGGAAATCCCGCTGTCCATTCGTCAGCCTCCCCCCCCCCCACACCCCGTCCCGTTCACTCACCGACAGGCTCAAGGCCCAGTGCCTCTCCTTGCGCTGCTCTCGCCGCCTCACATTCCTTCACATCGAGCGGCCGCGACAAACTTTCAGCCGCAAACTCCAGCGGCGGGAGCGCGGCGTCCGTCCCTGCAGGCCCGTGACGTCAGCACGCCGCCCGGCACAGCTGTTAGACAGACAGCCCCACTACACCCCCACAGCCCCAACACCCCACCACTACACCCCCACACCCCCAACACTACACTCCCACAGCCCCAACACCCCACCACTACACCCCCACACCCCCAACACTACACTCCCACAGCCCCAACACCCCACCACCGCACTCCCACAGCCCCAACACCCCACCACTACACCCCCACACCCCCAACACTACACTCCCACAGCCCCAACACCCCACCACCGCACTCCCACAGCCCCAACACTACACTCCCACAGCCCCAACACCCCACCACCGCACTCCCACAGCCCCAACACCCCACCACCGCACTCCCACAGCCCCAACACCCCACCACCGCACTCCCACAGCCCCAACACCCCACCACCGCACTCCCACAGCCCCAACACCGCACCACTACACTCCCACAGCCCCAACACAGGACCACCGCACCCCCACAGCCCCAACACCCCACCACCACACCCCCACACCGCCCCCACACCCCACCACCCCACCACCGCACTCCCACAGCCCCAACACCCCACCACTACACCCCCACAGCCCCAACACCCCACCACCCCACCACTACACCCCCACAGCCCCAACACCCCACCCCCGCAGCCCCAACACCGCACCCCCACAGCCCCAACACCGCACCCCCACAGCCCCAACACCCCACCCCCGCAGCCCCAACACCGCACCCCCACAGCCCCAACACCCCACCACCGCACTCCCACAGCCCCAACACCCCACCACTACATTCCCACAGCCCAGAGAGGACAGTGCAGCTCTGCACACTCGCTTAAACAGGACGGTGCAACTCTGCACATTCGCTTAAACAGGACGGTGCAGCTCTGCACATTCGCTTAAACAGGACGGTGCAACTCTGCACACTCGCTTAAACAGGACGGTGCAACTCTGCACACTCGCTTAAACAGGACGGTGCAGCTCTGCACACTTGCTGAAATAGGACGGTGCAACATTCCACACTCGGTTAAACAGGAACGGGCCATAGTGTACTTGCATCAACAGGATGGTGCAACTTTACACACTCGCTTAATCAGGACGGTGCAAATCTGCACACTCACTTATACAGGAACGAGCCATACTGTACTCGCATCAACAGGATGGTGCAATTCTACATACTCGCTTAAACAGGACTGTGCAACACTATACTCTCAAACTGGACAGTGCCAATCTGCACACCAGCTTGGCAGGCTGATGCTACTCTGCACACTGGTTTGAATAGGGAGGGTGCAACTGAATACTTGTTTAAACAGGACAGTGCAACACTATATTCTCTTAAACAATACGGTGCCACTCTGCACACTCGCTTAAACAGAACGGTGCAAGTCTGAACACTCCTTGAAACAGGATGGTGCAAATCTACACTCACTTAAACGGGACGGTTCGACTCTACAGATATGCACTCACTTTAACGAGACGGTTCAACGATACAGACACACACTTACTGAAACAGGACGGTGCAACTCTACACTCACTTAAACAGGATAGTGTAACTATACAGACGTACACATACTTAAACAAGACAGTGCATAAAGAGACAAACACTCAATTAAACTAATTTAAAGTATTTGAATAAAATAGATAAACAGCACAAATCAAGATATTAATATGATCCCATACCATTATCGAAATGTGCTTACAAGGAGATCAAAACATTCAGGTATATTTGATCTTTTTAGAGTATGGAAAAGGTGGTGGGATAGCACTGTTAATAAAAAACGAAATGAGGACAGTTGTGAGATAAGGTCTGAGCTCGGATGATGCAGAGTTCATTTGGGTGGAGGTTAAAAAAAAAGCAAGGGAAAGAAAACATTGGAAGGAGTAATGCAGAGACGAGTAAACAACAGTCACCCCGTGGGAAAGGTCATAAATTAACAAATAATAGGAGTTTTTTTTAAAAAATAGAGCAATGATTATGGAAATCTTTATGTTGATTGGTTTAATCAAATTGGAAAGGGTAGCTATGACAACAAATCCTTAGAGTGCGTTAGGGATACTTTCCCAGAGCAATATGTCATGGATCCAACTAGGGGGCAGATGATCTTGCATATGTTAATGGGTAGGTTTAATAAATGACTTTGAGTAAATGATCCCCAAAGAAGCAGTGATCATAACTTGATAGAATTCAGAAACTTGGATCAGATATTACTGTGCTTACCTTAAAAATTGCAAATTATAATGAAGTGAGGAGAGAGTTAGCTAAAATGAACTGGGTGGACAGATTCACAGGAATGACAGTAACCATTTAAGGAGGTAGTTCATGACTCTCAGTAAAACTAAATCCCAGTAAGGAAGAAAGATCCTAAGGGTAGGATACAAATATGGATAACCAAGGAAGTTGAGAGTATACAAGGATGCGAAAGTTACTGATATCCTCAAAGACTGGGATAAATTCAGAATCTGAAAGAGAAGGTCAGACTAAAAACTGAGAAAATAAATGACAAGAGCAAACAAGTGAGGAATATAAAACTGACAATAAGAGCTTCATTAAATATATGAAAAGGAAGAGAGAGGTGAAAAGGAAGAGAGAGGGGTAAAAATGAACTTTGGCCCATTAGAAAATGAATCTTGGGAGACAGTTTTGAGGACCAAGGAAATAGCAGAAGAGTATATAGATATTTTGCATTAGTCTATACAGTGAAAGATTCATCAGAGGAAGTGGTGGAGGATGGTACAATTGCAACATTTAAAAGGCATCTGGATGGGTATATGAATGATGGCGGCATGGTGGCTCAGTGGTTAGCACTGCTATCTCACAGCACAAGGGTTCCAGGTTTGATTCTAGCCTCGGGCGATTGTCTATGTGGAGTTTGCACATTCTCCCTGTGTCTGCATGGGTTTCCTCCAGGTGCTCCGGTTTCCTCCCACAATCCGAAGATGTGCAGATCAGATGAATTGGCCATGCTAAATTGCCCATAGTGTTAGGTGCATTAGTCAGAGGAAAATGGGTCTGGGTGGTTTCTCTTCGGAGGGTCGGTGTGGACTAGTTGGGTCAAAGGGCCTATTTTCACACTGTAGGGATTCTAATCTAATAAAAAAAAGGAAGGGTTTGGAGGGATATGGGTCAGGTGCTGGCAGGTGGGACTAGACTGGGTTGGGATATCTGGTCGGCATGAACGAGTTGGACCGAAGGGTCTGTTTTCGTGCTGTACATCTCTATGATTCTATGACTCTATTAAAACTAAATATGGGGGAGGAATTAAGTACCATCATCATAGACAAAATAATGGGGCTAAAGGCAAATAAGTCCTCTGGAGCTGATGTGTTGCATCCTATGATTCTAAAACAGGTAGCTCCAGAGATAGTGAATACATTAATTAGAATTATCCAAAACTGTTGGCTTCTGGAGAAGTACCAGAGTATTGGAAAACTGCTAATGTGACACCCCTTTCAAAAAGGGATGGAGGTAAAAGGCAGGTAATGATAGGTCAATTAACCTAATACATTTTGTTGGACAAGTATTGAAGTCAGTTATTAAGAAAGTAATAGAACATTTGGAAAAATCATAATCTAACCAAGTAGTCAGCATAGCTTCATGACAGGGAAATCGTGTCTGACTAATTTATTAAAGCTTTTTGAGGATGTCTCAACCAGTGTGGATAGAGGGGAGCCAGTAGATATGTAGTATTTGAATTTCCAAAGTGTTCAACAAGGAATCTCGTAAAAGATTAAGTCATAATCCTCTTTCAACATCTATCTTGTCAAACCCCTTGAATCTTACATGTTTCAATAAGATCACCTCTCACTCTTCTGAACTGCAGTGAGTATAGGCCTACACAAAATCAGAAATTACTGGTGAAATTCAGCAGTCCTGGCATCACTTGTGAAAAGAAAAGAGAGTTAATGTTTTGAGTACAATGACCTTTCTTCATAAGTATATAGACTTAGCCAACTCAACCTTTTGTCATAGGATAAGCCATTCAACACAGGAATCAACAACTGATTGCTTTCATTATACTCTTCATGTGATCTCACCAACGTTTTGCACTGTTATTACAAGGCTTCCCTACTTTTATAATCCAATTCCCTTGCAGTAAAGGCCAGTAGTCAATTTATCTTCACAATGTCTTTTTGTCACTGCATGTTAAACTTTTGTGATTCTTGCTTTCCTCAAGATACCATGTCATTATCTACCAATTCTGTCCTCCTGGTAAATATGAAGGAAAATAATAGTTTAACATTTATACTATCTCTCCCATGTTACCTGTAGTATTATCCCATCTCGTGCTTAATAATCCTATTCTTATTCCGGCCTCCCATTTTTAAAAAAATTGAGGTGCCTACAAAGTATTTAACTATTTTTGTTTTATCCTTCCTGATAATTTAATTGCACAGTTTCCTTTACCTTTGTAATTGGATTCTTCCCTTCTGTCTTAATCTCTTCATATTGTCTCTGTTGCACTCTTCTGTAGTCTTTGTACTTAATGTATGTTTCTTTTCTAGCCCTCAGTTGGTGCCTTGTGTCTTTATTCATTCACAGAATCTCACAATTGATTTTTTTTTGTTCTTTATTTTTAACAGAATATATTTTTCCTGTTCTCTATTGACCATTGATTAAATATTTCCCATTTTTTTCCTACATTGTTTATCAATATTGTTGCCCAATTCATTTTCTCAGTTCTATTCTCAGTCTTTCAAAATCAACCTTTCCCCAATCTATCAATTTCTTTATAATACAATTATATCCTTCATTTCTGTGATCCTAAATTGTATTATGTTGCAGTCATTATCGACAAAACCTTCTCTCATTGGCTTTGGTTCATTCCCTAGTCTTCTCGACTAATAATGAATCCTCCTTTGTTGGATTTCTTAAACATTGAATTAGAAAAGGCTCAACTCTTTTCCTTACCTCTTCATTTCACTTAATATAGTGGTTAGAATTATCATGTTTATTTTTCTTTTATTTATTCAGTTCCCTGTATATAAATTTCTTCCTCTGCCTCCTTTCACTTTCATGTGATCTGTAGAGTATATCAGTTATTGCAATTGAATCTTTACTATCTTTTATCGCTATTATTTGGCATCGACGTTTGTTTTGCTGAAATAACAGTTTCTTTTCTACTACCATTATGTTATGCCTCATATGTACAGCTACTTCATCTTTTCTATCTTTTCTCATGTTATATACTGTGCAATTTTCAGTTCACAGTCCTAATTTTTCTAGAGCCACATTTCTAGTGCCCATGATGTCTTGTCAATGCATGATTGCCTTCATCTCCCATGTTTAATCATGGATAATGGGTGGAGTCATCTGCATTTGCCGATGATAAATGTGGTGGCAGGAAGGGCATTTAATAAGATGGTATGATGAAACCCATTCGCACTTGAATTAGGTTCTGACCAGGAATGCCCATGGTCGACCTTTCCATCTGACCAACTGAGGTCTTTGCATGGTTAACTAATTCTTAGAAATAAGATAAATATCAACTGTTTAGGATACCTTCCACAGACTCTGAGATAGAAAATTCCAAAAATTAGATGAAGAGCGTCCTCCCCATATCAATGCTAAGAGGCATATCCCTTATTCTGAAACTCTGTTCTCTGGTTCCAACTCACCCCCACCCCACATCCGCTTTAAACATCCTTTCCAAACCACGTGGTCTATCTTTTTAAGGGATTTTAAAGTTCAGTCTTCGGGTTCTTTTAAACTCTTGAGAATACAGGTTCAGTCACCACAAAGGGCGGCACGGTCGCTCAATGGTTAGCACTGCTGCCTCACAGCACCAGGGTCCCAGGTTCGATTCCAACCTCGGGTGTCTGGCTGTGTGGAGTTTGCACATTCTCCCCATGTCTGCGTGGATTTCCTCCGGTTTCCTCCCACAGTCCAAAGATGTGCAGGTTAGGTGAATTGGCCATGCTAAATTGTCCATAGTGCTAGGTGCATTAGACAGAGAGAAATGGGTCTGGATGGGTTACTCTTCGGAGAGTCAGTGTGGACTGGTTGGGCTGAAGGGCCTGTTTCCCCATTGTAGGTAATCTAAACATTCCCCACACAAGGCACCCCCACTAGTCCAAGAATTAATCTGGTAAATATCCACTTCATTCCCTGTATGGCAATCCTTCTTTAGGTACATGGACCAAAATACAGTATTCCAAGTGCAGTCTCACCAAGATTCTATACAATTAAAGCAAGACATCTTCACTTACATACACAAATCCTCTTATAATAAAGGCCAACAAAACATTTGCCTTCCTAATTACTTGCTACCTGTGCATATTAGCTGACTAATGTTCAAGGACATCAAGTTTCTTTTGGATGTCAACACTTTCCAATCTCTGACCATTGTCTGCATCTTTATTTTTCCTATCAGTGGATCACCTCACACTTATCCACCTTATATTCCATCTGTTATTTTCTTTAGATTTACCTATCTAAATCTTTAAACCTCTTCACATTTCTTCACAATCACATTCCCACTAGATTTGTGTCATCTACAAACGTGGAAATATTACATTTGGTCCCCCACATCTAAATTATTGATAGGGATTGTGAACAGTTTGAGCCCAAGTACTGAGCTTGGCAGTACTCCATTATTCACTACTTGCCAAGCTGAGAATGACCTATTTATTCATACTCACTGTGCTTTTTTCCATTAACTAATTCTCCTATAACATGGTGTTCTGTGATTTTTAACTTTGTCCACCCCAGTCCAACACTGGCATGTCCAAGTCAATTTATACCAATATATTACCCCCATCACGTGATCTATTTTGTTTACAAATGTGTGGGACCTTATCAAAAGCTTAATGATAATTTAATTACACCAAATCCACTGGTCACTTCTCACTGACTCTGCTGTTGACATCCATAAAAATATCCAACAGGTCTGTGAAACATAACTTCCCTGTTTTGTTGATGCAGCCTAATCATATCACTAGTTTTTAATTGTTCAGTGATTACATCCTTTATAATTGATTTCCCTCCAACTGACATCAGGCAAACAGATCTGTGATGCTTCATTTTCTCTCTCCCTCTTTAAATAGTTGGGTTACACCTGCAACCTTCCGATCTACTGGGAGCATTGCAGAGTCTATAGACTTTTGAAGGATGATCACCAATGCCCTCTTTATCCCTATGGCCATCATCTTCAGTACTTCAAAATGTATATCATGAGGTTGTGGGGACTTGTCAACTTTCAGACCCATTAATTTGTCCAGCATTACCATTTTATAACTATATTTTCACTAGTCCCTTGATACCAAATTCCGATTGGGAGATTTCTTGAATCCTTGTCAATGAACACTAACTCAAAATAATGATTTAGCTTCTCTATCATTTCCTATTACAAATTCTATAATGCGATTGATATGGCCTCCTCTACTGCACAGAATCACAGTACTGATATGGTGCAGAAGGAGGCCATTCAACCCATGATACCTGCTATGTCAATTACCGATTGTCAATCTTCTGCCTTTTCCCCGTAACCTTGCACATCATTTCTCTTCAAATAATCATCCAACAAACCTCCTAAATGCCCCAGTTGAATTTGCCTTCACCACTTTGTCAGGCAACGCCTTCCATACCCTTACTACCCGCTGTATGGAAAATATTTTTTCTCATATCACCCTAGTTCTGTTTGCGCAACACTTTAAACCTGTGTGCACTTGTTCTTTATTTTCTGCGTGGAATTTATATGAGTTTGAGACTGCTGATAAAGTGCCGGGAAACTTGAAAGCTATGGAACATGGATACATGATTGACTGAGTGACAGGAAACAAACGGGAAGGATATGAAGGTTTTATGGAAATTGTTACACAAGTGGACTTTAATTATGTGACTAGATTAAAGAATCTGGAGTTGTTTTCTTTGAGAAGGGAAGCCTATAACAAAGTAAAAGGCCCTTTAGCCCATTCAATCTGCGCTGATCAAAAACAACCCTAAACCCCTTTTACAACACTTAGCTCATAGCCTTGTGTCATTGACATCCTAAGTGTATATTTAAACACTTTTTGAATGTTTTGTAGGTTTCTGTCTCTATCACAAGCAGTGAGTTCCAGATTGCTATAATCTTTAGGTGAAAAGAATTTTCTTTACATCCCCTCTAACTCTCTTTCCCCATACCTTAAATCTAAATCCTCGGCCATTGATTCCCACCACCAAGGGGAACGTTTGTTCCATTTACCCTGTCAATACCCCTCATAATTTTATGCATCTCATTCATGTTCCTCCTCAGTGTCCTGTGTTCCAAGGAAAGCAATCCCAGTCTTTCCAAATCCCTCTTCATTCTCCAGCTCAGTCAACATCCTGGAAAATCTAATTTGCACCCTTTCCAGTGCAATCACATCCTGTTCATAATGTAAATTCCAGAACTATCCACAGTACTTCAGATATGGCCTAACCAATGTTTTATACTGTTACAGCATCACTTGCCTGCTCATAAACTCTACGTTTCAGCTATTAAAGGCCAGTTATCTGGGTGAACTTAGTGAGAGCACTGTTACTAAGTTTGCAGATAACACAAAGATAAGTGGAAGGACAGCTAGTGTTGGGGAAGCGGGGTGAATGCAGAGGGATTTGTCAAGCCAAGAGAGCAGGCAAAAATTTGGCAGATGGAATACAACATGGGACATGGCTTTTTTTCAAAACTGAAAGAGGTTGAAAAATTGTAGTTTTATGCAATTAAGAACCATGATTTTCCAACACCTTCCAGTTCTGACGAAATTCATATCGGATTAACTGTTTCTCTCCACAAATGCTGCCAAACCTGCTGAATTTCTACAGTAATTTCTATTCTTATTTCAGTTTTCCAGCATCCTAGTAAAAATAAGAAAAATGCTGAAAAAGATCAGTATTCATAAAATGGGAATGCTGGACAAATCAATGGGTCTGAAAGTTGTCAGGTCCCCACAACATCATGATATACATTTCAAAGTATTGAAAAAGATGGCCATAGGAATAAAGGGGGCATTGGTGAGCATCTTTCAAAAGTCTATGATTCTGCAAAACTTCCAGTAGATTCGAAGTTTGCAGATGTAACCCAACTATTTAAGGAGGGAGAGAGAAAATGACGCATTACAGATGTTTGCCTGATGTCAGTTGGAGGGAAATCAATTATAAAGGATGTAATCACTGAACAACTAAAAACTATGATTAGGCTGCATCAACAAGGAAATTATGTTTGACAGACCTGTTGGATATTTTTATGGATGTTAATAGTAGAGTCAGTAAGAGGTGACCAGTGGATTTGGTGTAAGTAAATTGTTTTTGTTTTGAGGTGACAACATTGATGCTGCTTACACCAGAAAGGTGGATTTCTCCATCTCCTGATACTGCCTGGCTTGTTGTGTTCTTCCAGCCTCCTCTGGCCGTCTACTTTGGATTCCAACATCTGCAGGATTTCTTTTTGCCTCCTCCCCATCCACCAGCTGTGGAAGAGTCTAAGTTACTCATACCTCCCTCCTCCCACACGAGTGGAAGAGTCCAGGCTAACCGAAAATCTGGAGTGTGAACCAATCAGATTGGAGCCGCGAAATTTGAACAGTGAGGGGGGAGGGGAGAGAGAGGAGAGGAGTTAGAACGAGAGACTGCAGCACCAGCCCCGCGAGGGAGAAGGAGAAAGCGGCCCCGACGCCAGCACCAGCCCCGGGAGGGAGAAGGCGGCCCCGACACCGGCACCAGCCCCGGGAGGGAGAAGGCGGCCCCGATACCGGCACCAGCCCCGGGAGGGAGAGGGAGAAGGCGGCCCCGATACCGGCACCAGCCCCGGGAGGGAGAGGGAGAAGGCGGCCCCGACACCGGCACCAGCCCCGGGAGGGAGAGGGAGAAGGCGGCCCCGACACCGGCACCAGCCCCGGGAGGGAAAAGGCGGCCCCGACACCGGCACCAGCCCCGGGAGGGAGAGGGAGAAGGCGGCCCCGACACCGGCACCAGCCCCGGGAGGGAGAGGGAGAAGGCGGCCCCGACACCGGCACCAGCCCCGGGAGGGAGAGGGAGAAGGCGGCCCCGACACCGGCACCAGCCCCGGGAGGGAAAAGGCGGCCCCGACACCGACACTGGCACCAGCCCCGGGAGGGAGAAGGAGAAAGCGGCCCCGACACCGGCACCAGCCCCGGGAGGAAGGGGAGGGGAGGGCGGACTGCGATCCGAGTTGTTTTTGGCTGGAACCGGGTGCAGGGTCGGGCCCAGGATGTCGGAGGAGGGCGCGGTACAAGTGTGTGTCCGGATGAGACCACCCAACGACAGGTGAGCGGACCGTCCCTATTGATCGGAACTAACTGATTGATTCCTGTGAGCGAGGTTCTCTTTAAGGACACTGCAGCAAATTGGATCCTTGGTTTTGCTATTCGAGGCATTGAGTATAAAAAGTGAAGAGGTTACACTAGTATTCTTTGTATTATAAGCCTCTCTTAATTGAATGTAATTTTTAATCCCCCTAGAAAGCCATGGATGGATCTTTCTTGCTTGCCTTTTCATTTTTGGAATGTATTTTTGTTAAACCTGTTTGAATTGTTTCTTTAAATGTTTCTCACTTTATTTACTGTCGTCTTGTTATTTATTAATTAGCACAGTCAGTTGTCTCCTCATACCTGGGTGATTTGCTTTGTTTACATTTAAAATTCTTGTTTAGGATTACAGTTGGTCATTTTCGTACTTAATGTGCATTTAGAGTCGGAGGTGTACAGCATGGAAAGAGACCCTCTGTCCAACCCGTCCATACCGATCAGATATCCCAACCCAATCTAGTCCCACCTGGCCCATATCCCTCCAAACCCTTCGTTTTCATATACCCATCCAAATGCCTTTTAAAGGTTGCAATTGTATCAGCATCCTGCCTTTCCTTCCTCTGGCAGCTCATTCCATACATGTACCAGCCTGTGCGTGAAAAAGTTGCCCCTCAGGTGTCTTTTATATCTTCCCCACCCCCCCACCTGAAACCTAAGCCCTGTAGTTCTGGACTCCCCTCTCCCCAGGAAAAAGACTTTGCCTATTTACGCCATCCATTCCCATTGTAATTTTGTAAACCTCTGTAAGGTCACCCCTCAGCCTCCGACATTCCGGGGAAAACAGCCCCAGCCTGTTCAGCCTCTCCCTAAAGCTCAAATCCTCCAACCCTGGCAACATCCTTGTAAATCTTTTCTGAACCCTTTCAAGTTTTACAATTCCTTTCCGACAGGAAGGAGACCAGAATTGCGCACAATATTTCGACAATGGTGTAACCAATGTTCTGTACAGCCGCAAGATGACCTTCCAACTCCTATACTTAATACTCTGACCGATAAAGGAAAGCATACCAAAGGCAGCCTTCACTATCCTATTGAACTCTGGGTTTTTTTCTAAATTCTTTCATGGGGTGTGGGCATGGCTGACAATAGGTGCAGGAATGGGCCATTCTGCCCTTCGAGCCTGCACCACCGTTCAATATGATCATGGCTGATCATCCTTAATCAGTGTCCTGTTCCTGCCTTATCTCCGTAATCCTTGATTCCACTATCCTTGAGAGCTCTATCCAACTCTTTCGTAAATGAATCCAGAGACTGGGCCTCCACTGCCCTCTGAGGCAGAGCATTCCACACAGCCACCACTCTCTGGGTGAAGAAGTTTCTCCTCATCTCTGTCCTAAATAGTCTACCCCTTATTTTTAAGCTGTGTCCTCTGGTTCGGGACTCACCCATCAGCGGAAACATGTTTCCTGCCTCCAGAGTGTCCAATCCTTTAATAATCTTATATGACTCAATCAGATCCCCTCTGTCTTCTAAACTCAAGGGTGTATAAGCCCAGTCGCTCCAGTCTTTCAGCGTAAGGAAATTGACCTCGTGAACCTACGCTGTACTCCCTCGATAGCCAGAATGTCATTCCTCAAATGTGGAGAGCAGAACTGCACACAGTACTCCAGGTGTGGTCTCACCAGGGCCCTGTACAGCTGCAGAAGAACCTCTTTGCTTCTATACTCAATCCCTCTTGTTATGAAGGCCAGCATACTATTAGCCTTCTTCACTACTTGCTGTACCTGCATCCTTACCTTCGTTGAATGGTGTACAAGAACACCCAGATCTCTTTGTACTGCCCCTTTACCTAAATTTATTCCATTTAGGTAGTAATCTGTCTTCCTGTTCTTGCCACCAAAGTGGATAACCATACATTTATCCACATTAAACTGCATCTGCCATGCATCTGTCCACTCATCTAACCTGTCCAGGTCACCCTGTAATCTCATAACATCCACCTCACATTTCACCCTGCCACCCAGCTTAGTATCATCATCAAATTTGCTAATGTTATTACTAGTACCATCTTCTATATCATTAATATATATTGTAAAAAGCTGCGGTCCCAGAACTGATCCCTGCGGTACCCCCACTGGTCACTGCCAGCCATTCTGAAATGGAGCTGTTTATCACTACTTTGTTTCCTGTCAGCCAACCAACTTTCAGTCCAAGTTAGTATTTTGCCCCCAATACCATGCACCCTAATTTTGCTCACTAACCTCCTATGTGGGATTTTATCAAAAGCTTTCTGAAAATCCAGGTACACTACATCTATTGGATCTCTCTCATCCATCTTCAGACTTACATCCTCAAAAAATTCCAGAAGATTAGTCAAGCATGATTTCCCCTTCATAAATCCATGCTGATTCTGACCTATCCTGTTACTACTATCCAGATGTGTTGTAATTTCATCCTTTATAATAGACTCCAGCATCTTTCCTACCACTGAGGTCAGACTAACTGGTCTATAATTTCCTGCTTTCTCTCTCCCACCTTTCTTGAAAAGTAGTACAACATTAGGGGTGGCACGGTGGCACAGTGGTTTGCACTGCTGCCTCACAGCGCCAGGGACCTGGGTTCAATTCCCGCCTCAGGCGACTGACTGTGTGGAGTTTGCACGTTCTCCCCGTGTCTGCGTGGGTTTCCTCCGGGTGCTCCGGTTTCCTCCCACAGTCCAAAGATGTGCGGGTTAGGTGAATTGGCCATGCTAAATTGCCCGTAGTGTTAGGTAAGGGGTATATGTAGGGGTATGGGTGGGTTGCGCTTCGGCGGGTCGGTGTGGACTTGTTGGGCCGAAGGGCCTGTTTCCACACTGTAAGTAATCTAAAAAAAAAAATTAGCCACCCTCCAATCCGCAGGAACTGATCCTGAATCTAACGAACTCTGGAAAATAATCACCAATACATCCACGATTTCTCGAGCCACCTCTTTCAATACCTTGGGATGTAGACAAGGCCAGCATCTATTGCTTGTCCCTAATTGCGTTTGAACTGAGTGGTTTGCTAGGCCATTTCAGAGGGGATTTAAGAGTCAATCACGTTGCTGTGGATCCATAGTTGCATGTAGGTCAAACCAGGTAGAATTGCAGTTATCCTTTACTAAGGGTCATTTGTGAACTTGGTGGATTTTGGCAACAATTAAATGATTTTGCCATCATTAGCTTCAAGCTTCATATGTTTATAGAATCATAGAGTTGAACAGATCATTCAGTCCAACTCATCCACACCAACCACATATCCCAAATTAATCTAGTGCCATTCGCCAGCATTTTTCCCCTATCCCTCTAAACACTTCCTTTTCATGTACCCATTCAGATGGCCTTTTAAATTGTATCTGTACCCACCTCTACATTTCCTCTGGTAACTCATTCTATAAACACACACCACCCTGTGTGTGAAAAAGCTTCCCCTTTGGTCTGTTTTTAAATCTTTTCTTCCCTCTCGTTAAACCTATGCCCTCTAGTTTTGGATTAGATTGAATCTAATCTAATCTAATCTAAAGAACTTTCTCAGAAGGAGATTCAACACCTCAACTTTTACCCTGTGAAGTCCCATGTGAACCCTGTGCTTCAATAAGGTCTCCTCTTGGATTTGTACTCATTGGAATTTAGAAAAACAACCTATTCAACTTTTCTTCATGCAAAACTGAATCAACATAGAAGCAACATAGTGAACCTTCTCCGGATATTGTTCAAGGCATGTATACCTTTCCTTCAGTGTGGTGACCAAAACTCTTCACTGTATTCCAGGAGTACTGCGACTAGCATCTTGTACAATTTTAGCAATGCTTCCCTAATTTTATACTGCATTCCCTTTTGAATTAAAACCACTTATTTCCCTTCCCCATTAAAGACTGACCTTTTGATACAAGTTTCTTGTGGTTTATTTGCTAGGAACCCAAAGTTCCTTTCTGCTTTAGCTTTCTGCCATCTGAGCAATTAAATGATATTCAGCTCCTCTTCTTCCTGGTAAAATGTGTAACCTGAAACATGTGTTGCTGGAAAAGTGCAGCAGGTCAGGCAGCATTCAAGGAACAGGAGTATCGACGTTTCGGGGCATAAGCCCTTCAGGACTTTATATTCAATTAAGAGAGGCTTATAATACAATGTTTAATCTCCCTAGAAAGCCATGGATGGATCTTTCTTGCTTACCTTTTCATTTTTAGAAGAATGTATTTTTGTTAAACCTGTATGAATTGTTTCTTTAAATATTTCTCACTTTATTTACTGTCGTCTTGGGTGCAGGGATAAAATGTACAGTAACCAAATTTGCAGATGATACCAATAAGTGATAAATTAAGTTGCAGTTGAGAAATTTAGAAATAGCTACAAATAGGTTAGGTGAATGGGCCAGTTTGATTTGGAAGAGTCAAAGGGCAACCTACTATCTAAATGGAGAGAAACTTCAAAATGCTTCAGTGCAGAAGGATCTAGCTATCCTTGTGCATGAGTAGCAAAAAGCTAATCTGTCTTAGAGCAGGTAATAAGGAGTGCAAATGGAGTTTTGGCATTTTTTGGCTGAAGGAATAGTATAAAAGTGGGCAACTTTACAAGGCATTGGTAAAACTGCATCTGGAGTATTACATGCCATCTTTACTTGAGGGATGTAATTGCATCAGAGACAGTTCAAAGAAGGTTCACTAGATTTAATTCCAGAAGTGAAAACTTGTTTTACAAAGAGAAATTGAACAGTTTAGGTGACCGTTTAGAAACATGAGGACATCTAATTGAGGTTTATAAAATGCAAAAGGGATTAGACCAAATAGACATAGAGTACATGTTTCCCTTGACAGGGCAATCTCGAAGGAGAGGTTGTAGTTTTAGGCTAAAGGGTGTCAGATTTGAAACAGGTGAGGAGTGAATACTTTTCTCAGGATTGTCAATCTGTGAAATTCATTTCTGTCAAGCATTATGGGTGTCAGGGCATTAAATAAATTTGAGGAGATGGACAGATTTTTAATTAATAATAGCTTAAAGGGAGGAGTGAGAGGGAAAGTGGACCTGAAGTCAAGATGTGATCAGTTGTAATTATATTAAATAATGCCGCAGGCTTGAGGGACTGAATTGACTCCTTCTCCTAGTTATCACGTTCTAAAGATATTCAATACAACAAGGAATTGGCTGCCTGAGCTGGTGCTACTGTGAACATCAGGAGAGGCATCTATTTCCTTTTTCTGGTTTTTCTTCGGCTTCCTGTAAATATTGAAGGTTAGCATTGTAGTGACTGTAGGAAGGTGTTTTAACCGGTCTTGCATAGAGTTTTCCTTCCCAGTCTCTATCAGACATAATGATAGAATTAAATTTGATTGTTGGGTGGTGTAGAATGCAAGTGGTAGAACTCAAAAATGGAAAAGAGATAAATAAACTGGGTGAAATGAGAATAGCAATGGAGTGAGATGGGAAATGTTAAGAACAGAATTGAAAATCTGTTATGAAGGAGTTATAAATATTTTCACTTGGTTAGTACAGCAGGTCAGGTTTTAAAAATTTGAAAATGAGTAAAAGCTGTTGTTTTTACCAGAGAGAAATCTTTACAAGGCGGGTCAGCTGAAGCTGTTCAGATTCATTGGAAAGCCGACAAACAAACTGTTTCCCAGATATCTGGATCAAGGTCTTTCAGTTTTGGTGAGTTTTGTGTTGCAGATTACTTTTTAATAAATTTATTAGATTACAGTCATACAACACAGAAACAGGCCCTTTGCTCCAGTCAGTCTGCACCGAACATAAGGCCAAATTAAACTAGTTCCACCTACCTGCCCCTGGCCAAAATCTGTCCAGTCCTTTCGTATTCATTTCATTTATCCAAATGTGTTTTAAATGTTGTAATTTTACTCAAATCCACCATCATCCAGAGAAAAAGGTTGCACAAAAATGTAATCAAAAGGCAAAAGGGAGCAAGTAACCAGTAGTAGCAGGTACTACTGTTACACTAGGGAAATAATTTATAACTTTAGACAGTACTGCCCATTAAAATGTCAAATAACAGATCAACTGACTCACTATATTAGCAGATTGTATTACATAACAACTTTCAAGGAACAGTTAATCTGACTACACACCCAAAATAAAATTGGACTATTGCTCTGTCCAAATTCATTCAGAAAATTATAGTAGTAAGTTAAAACTATGAATTGCAGGTGCTAGAAATCTGAAACCAAACCAGAATTTTCTAGAGAAACTCAACAGATCTGGCAGCATCTGTGGAAAGAAAACAAAGTTAAAGATCCAGGTCCAGTGATTCTTCAAAACTGACAAGTAACATGTTCGAAGGCTTCAAAGGAACTGCTTTCTATATTTTGTCAATTGATTCCTGCAATACAATGTAATTCAGTTATCATATATGTGCATTCATATTAAAACAGATCATTTCCAGGAATTAATGTCTTGCTCACTTTGCGATCAACTGAAAATGATCCTTTGACAACTTGTAGTCCTAGTCTAAGATAAAGAGCAGTATTGACAATAAACAACCATTTGACCCAAAGACACGCATTTTACAAAAATGCATAATGTGCATTAAATAATGACTGCTGATGACACAATTGTGGTAATTGAAGAGAATGGTTCGGAAGACCCAAGGTACGACAAACATTCTCAGGATTTCCAACTAAGTGGCTATTTAGTGATTTGTTGACCATTAGTCAATACTGAAGTAATAGAATAAAGACTGTTGACATATTTTTCAGAATAACACATGTCATTACCAGAACCCACCTCAATTATCCATGTTTGGGAATTGCGATAATAAGACAACTTGGGCTTATTGATAGACCAGGCACTCTATCTGTGAACCAAAGAATTGCATTCTCTCAAAATTTGGAGATGCCGGTGTTGGACTGGGGTGTGCAAAGATTAAAAATCTCACAACACCAGGTTATAGTCCAACAGGTTTAATTGGAAGCACACTAGCTTTCGGAGCGTCGCTCCTTCATCAGGTGATAGTGGAGGGCTCAATCCTAACACAGAATTTATAGCAAAAATTTACAGTGTGATGTAACTGAAATTATACATTGAAAAACTGATGTATAATTTCAGTTACATCACATTGTAAATTTTTGCTATAAATTCTCACTAAAGATCATTATACTGGGCACATTGGCATATAGCAGTACCGCTTGCATTCCTAAATAATTACTCATCGTTACAAGGTTCAGGACTATTGTCAATAAGGTCTGACTAAACTGATAACATTGTATGGAATCTTTGTAGTTCCATTTTGGGAATGACACTTTAAAACATGTAAACCAGCAGCTAAATCTTGTGTTTGAGTTCCTTTATTGGTTGTTTTCATTCAACTTGTGTTATAGAAGAAGCAAGTGATTGGTTGACTATCTTCTCTACTGAATTTTATTTTAGACCGTGTATTCCATCCTGAAGAGTCAACAGCCACAGTTTACCATGAGGTTGCACACTCCATTGTGCACTCTATCACCAAGGGCTACAATGGTGAGTATACTTGACAACGCATCGATGGTATGATGGAATTACTTAGTTTTTCCTTCGTTATCTGGCTCTTGATTTTATTTTTTAAGGTTTTAAATCCAATATGGATTTCATTTGATTAAAATTCTAGATAATATACTATCTATTGTTATTTCAAGCTTGGTTGTAGCCATGTGCTTGTTGGAGTTCTCTTAAAGGGATTTTTAATAATCATTTATAGTCAATATGTTGTACACCACTGTTTTTGTCTTTGTCCTTCAATAGGTGGGACAAAAAATGTAAGACTTTTTTTTAGAGATTCAGGCATATAAGATTCAAAACAGTAATTTAGCATGAAGAGAGTGGTTTTGATGTTGTTTAGTGTTGATGTTAAATTGACATTTTGTTTAACAGGGACCATATTTGCATATGGGCAGACTTCTTCAGGAAAGACTTACACAATGATGGGAAATGCAGTTTCTTCTGGTCTTATTCCTTTGGCAATCTGCAATTTGTTCAATGTCATTAATAATGTAAGTAACATTTCATGGCATTGAATATTCTGGTTTGAAATTCTGTATGAGCATTATAACCTGGAATTATTGTTTGTACTTGGACTTGTGACAACAATTTATACAACGGAGAAAGCCTTGAATGAAAAGGGCTTCCCACTTCCTGCCTTGGTACAATCATCATGATTCTCCAGAGCCATTTTGTATTATTTCCTTCAGTATTCTTCCGTGGTGCATTGTAACATTAACATGTGATATTGGAAGTTGTTGGAATTGCCTGAACTTGTTATTTGCTTCTAATTCTCGCATGCTTAAGTCTAGTTTTCATTTCAACTGTTATGTCTGATCAATTTTTGACCAACATTATCAATCCCCTTCCATTGAGTTACCTCGAAATTGCTCCATGGTTAGTGGAAGTATTCACTGAATGTAAGGTTATCAGCAAAGCTGATTGTATATCAGTAAACGGTTGAGCTCTTCTGTTTGTCATTGACAGAACCAGCTTTAGGCTATTATGGACAATTCTCCTTCAAAGCAAGCTGTTTTAAAGGTAATCAGAACAAAACAATAAGAATAATTTGAAACTAGTATGAGGAAATGTTAACAATTTGACATCCTGAAAAAAAAGTAGGGTGAGGATTGACATTTGCATGGACAATGCAGATACAAGTAGATTGTAATGTATTAATTGCAGTTCCTGGGTACTTGGTATAGCATTCTCAAATCTCATCTGAAAAGAAACTTTGTTTGATATTTGATAATTATGTGGTGATATTTGTCAAAAGTAGGTATTTGAAATGTATGAAACACTACTTAATGCTGTGTGAAACTAGCTGCTATATCTTTTACAATAGTGATTTATAGTTCAATAGGTTGACAAGCAGATATTGACTTACGCTTGGTACACAGGACACCATTTCAAAGTTTGCAGATTAGTCAGCAATTAATATAATAAACTTAGGAGGATGGCAGTAGATTACAGGAGAGTAGGGTGGACAATATTTAACTAAGGAATACATTTCTGTTCCTGCAGCCCTTATAGAAATGAGGGAGTATATGTAAACAAATTGTTGATGTTAAGGCAGTATGCAAAAGTGGATTATCTTTTTTTTTTAAATGACACTGATCTGCCCTCAACTGGAGAGTTGTGTCCAATTCTGAGCACCACACGTGGGGAGCGGTTAGAAAACGTTAGAGTGAATGCAGGGAATAGTTGCAGTGTTGAGCAATTTCAATTTTGTGGGTGGCTGAAGGGCTACCATTAATTTGCTTTGAGAAGGGAAAGGGGAGAGGAGATTTGAGAGGTGTTCGAAGTCTTCAGTCCAGACAGTAGATAAACCATTTCCTTTGGCTGAAGGTTTGAGAACCACAGGACATAATTTGAAGTGGTTGGAAAAATATTTCATGCAGCCAGTGTTTACGACCTGGAGTGCACTGCATGAATTGTAGTGCAGAAGGAGGTTACTTGGCCAACTGGGTCTGGACATGAACTGCTGGGTTTGGTGTTCTTGCAAAAAGTATCGCTAGAAAAGAGGTTTGAAACTAAACAATAGGAGTGGGGTGGGGGGGGGGGGGGGGAAGAGGAGTGAAGGATCAGGAATTGTAGGAAGGGACAAAGGACAAAGAAACCTAAAAATACACAAGCAGTCGAGACTAACTCTTATAAAGGTAACAAAATAATATTGATACTATAGGCTACCAATCTGAATGCTCATAACGTTCATTACAAATGAATTGAATTGATGCTGCTCACTGAAGTAAATAAATGATCTGGCAACCATTATGGAAATGTAGCTTAATGAACGATATTATGAGTTATGTGACATTCAATAATCGGAAACTGGGTGGACGGATAACCAGGAAGGCATGAATGTGAGAGTTACAAATGACGTTGGTACAGGTGATTAGGATGTAGAATTGATTTGCGAAGAAATAAGGAGTAGTAGGGAAATAAATCGCATTTGGGAATGGTCTATAGGCCCCAGCCACCCCAACAATAAACATACATGAGCACTGAGTAAGCAAAAAAAAAATTGAATGCTTGTAATACACAGATGGTAATAATAGTTGATTTTTCCAGTTGTGTACTTGACAATCAGATTGCCAATGGTAGCCTAGATGCTTTTCAGATATTCCTTTGGAGCCACATATTCTGGAATCAACTAGACAGTAGATGCCTATATACTAGACTTAATATTGTATTGTGGCGGGATGAATTAATTATCTCCTGAACAAAGAAATAGCTAGATAGCAGTGACCACAAAATATATTCAGTTTGAAAGTTTCAGATTGGATTTAAGACTAATGTTTTCAACTTAAATGAAAGCAACTATGCGGGCATGAAGGCTGAGTCTGCTGAAGTGAGTTAGGATTCTAGAATCGGGGACAGATCATCGGAGAAGGAGCAGCAATCATTTCAGTGGCTATTCCCATGGTAAAGAAAAATTCTAAGAGGACCACCCATCTATGGCTATTTTTTAAAAAGAAAAGTGAAGAAAGCATCAAACTTAGGGGGGAGAGGTATATAATTGCACCAAGATGTGTGGAAGATCAGGTGATATTCGGTGAAAGTGGGTACTGCAGATGCTGGAAATCAGAGTCAAGATTAGAGTGGTGCTGGAAAAGCACAGCAGGTCGAGCAGGAAAATCGACATTTCGGGCAAAAGCCTTTCATCAGGAATGAGGCAGGGAGCCTCCGGGGTGGTGAGATAAATGAATGGGGGGGGGGGGGGAGCGGGGAGGTGGGGCTGGGGCTGGGGCTGGGAAGAAGGTAGCCAAGACATGTTTCAGGACATGGTTGAAGACCTTCAGGGCAGAGGAGTTGACCTGGGAGTTGCAATGAGATAGAGACTTACTGAAATCCTTATGGAGAGAGGAGGAGAACTTCTTCAAGGAAGGCATATGTAAAGTATGGCAGAATGACTGAAAGATGAGTTTGAGAAGTTAACTAGAAATGTAAACTGGGATGGCAAGAGTTTCTCTGGCCATTTTAAAAAGGAAGGAAAGAAATTGCCTATTGATCCTCCACAGAATGAGTATGAGGAGTTAATGGATAAAGAGGTTGATACGGTTTTTTAAAAAATTAAGAATAAAAAGTAGATTTTTTTCCTTTCAAAAAAAAAAGCTTAAATTGGCATTCTCTGTAGTGTACATGAAAAACATTCAGTAATAGCTGTAAAGCAGGAGACAGAAAGGGAGGAACTTGGGGGGAGTTATCATTAGAGAAGGAGCTATTGGCTGACAAGTGGAACCTGATAAACTTTTTTTTCCTCTGGGTTTTAAATGAGTTGATTAATAAGATGTGTTGTATTAATTTTTTGAAGTTGTCTTGATTCTGCAATGATTTCATCAGACTTGAAGATAGCAAATAGAAGCAGGGAGGGAGGCAGAAACCAAACTATAGGCCAGTTAGCTTGATGTCTGTCATGAGAAAGATTATTAGGGAGATTATAGCTGTGCACCTTAAAAGCTTCAAGTTAATCAGGAAGCGTCAGCATTGAAGGAACATGCTTTGTAGATGAAGGGGATAGACATCCTGCACTTGGATTTCCAGACAGCATTTGACAAGATGCCATATAAAACTTTGTTGCACAAAATAGGAGCTCATGGTGCATGGGTAGATATTTGGCTGGCTTGTAGGCAGAAAACAGTAGGCATGAATGGCTCTTTTTGTGGTCTCACATCTGAAATATGTGCAGTTATGGTATCCTCTATTTCAGGAAGGAAGGTTCTTCAATTGATACGGAGGTTCATTCAGTTGATATCTGCAATGCGTGGGTTGTCTTGCAAGAATTAAGAGTAATAGTGATCATGAATTTGCTGCTGATTTTTAGAAAAACCCATCTGGTTCACGAGCTTCCTTTAGGGACAGAAACTATTATCCTTACCTAGCCTGGCCTACATTTGGCTCTAAACCTATGGTAGTGTTGTTGACTCTTATTTCCCTTTGGGCAATAAGGGATGGGCAATAAATGATTGAAGAGGCTATACAGGCTAGGCTTTTTTTCACTGAAGTTTAGAAGAACGAAGGGTGATTTGATTCAAGGATGCAAGATCCTGAAAGGTCTTGGCAAGGTGGACATGGAAGGAATATTTTTTCTTGAGTGGGAGTTCAGAACTTGAGCTGTTTTAAAATTTAGATGTCACCTTTTTTGAACAGATGAGGAAAAATAATGTGTTGTGTGACTTAGGAACATGACCTCAGAAGCAATGGAGGTGTGACTATTGCATATTTGTAAGGTGAAAGTGGATAGATATTATTAGACAAGGTAATCAAAAATTGAGGTAGACAGGAATGTGAAATTGAAAACGCAAACAGATCAATCAATCATGATCATCTTGAATGTTAGGCTGGAGGTGCCACAAGGCCCACTTCTGTTTCTAATTCATGTTTGTATGTATGTTCATTTTTACACTAGGTTGGTAAATAGGCATCACATTGGCTTCTTGAAACCCTACACATTCTTCCTTTTCAAATAAACATCAAATTTCCTTTGAATGTCTTTGTTGAACATTCCTCCACCACACGCTCGGGATTTGCATCCCAAACCGTAACTATTTACTGCGTGAAAAATGTTTTTTTCCTGTCACATTTGTTGCTTTTGCAAAACACTTGAACTGTGCCCAGTCATTTTTGATCCTATCATAATTGGGAACATTTTCTCCCAGTTTGCTTTGTCCAGGCCTCATGATTTGAACACTTCAATCTAATCTCTTCTCAGCCATCTCCAGTGCTCATGACTATGAAAGTGAAACAAACTTCCTCGTTGAGTGTGTGGTGCTGGAAAAGCACAGCAGGTGAGGCAGCATCCGAGGAGCAGGAAAATCAATGAAGGCTCCTTCCTGATGAAGGGCTTATGCCCAAAATGTCGATTTTTCTGCTCCTCGGATGCTGCCTGACCTGCTGTGCTTTTCCAGCACCACACTCTTGACTCTGATCTCGAGCATCTACAGTCCTAGCTGTCTCTAACAAACCTCCTTGGTCTTGTAATCTACGTCTCTATTAACAAAGTCTAGGTTACTTTATGCTTGATTCACTTCTGTTAATGCCCAGCCACCTTTTAATGATTTACACAAATGTAAACTGTTATGATACTGAGGTGAAGCGCTCTGTTAATTAAACCAATCATCCAGAAAACCTCACCTCGCAATCTGTTAAAATGAGTGACCGACAACTCCCAGATTCCACTATTTAAAGAAAGTAACAATTTTTTTAACTCTAAAAGTGGACATTAAACCAGAACTATTCACAACTTTAAACCCCCATTTCTCTTAACTGCTTATCTGCCTCCGCCTCTATAATAATATACTGTTCCAATAAGACACTTATTAAATTACGTCAACTTAATTTCAAAACTACACCAAGCTGTCTCTTGTGTCTTTTGTTTTCCAGCTGATCATTTCTCTGGGCCATCGCCTGTCATTTTACTGCAAGTATATTTCATATGAAAAGATACCTTTTGGTAGAGGATATTTTCTAATTTTTTGAAGAGCAAGATGTTAGCTCCCCATGCCTTTCTGTCTCGACAGTAGTTGCTCTCTCTCCAATTTTCAAAATGTCCACATTTTTATACCCCTAACATCAGATCGTCTCATTGGGTTCGATGTTGGCCAAACAATAAATTCAAACTTGATTAGATTTTAGTATTCTGGGGCATAATTTAAACTGGTTAAATTGGAATTGTTGTCAAAACGGCAACCAAAACTCATGTCTCCATTTCACAGCCGAATGTTTTATATTTTCAATTTTCCACTGAGACTGCCATCTAGTCATATACACAGATGTTTGTAAATCGCTCATTTCTGAACAGCATTCACTCGCTCTTAAAGGTACAGTACACTCCTTCAACTTCATAACAATACCTACGTCTTTATGCTCCTTAAAACCCCTTTCAGGATTGTGCCTTTTATCTTGTATTGTCCCTCAGTGATGTTCTTACTAAAATATGTCACCTTGTGTGTCTCTACATTGAAATTGGTTTGCTAATTGGTTCCCCACTGCATCTTGTCAGTATCTTTTTTTAGATTAGATTTGATTATTTAGTGTGGAAACGGGCCCTTCGACCCAACATGTCCACACCGACCTGCCGAAGCGCAACCTGCCCAGGCCCATTCCCCTACATTTACCCCTTCACCTAACACTGCGGGCAATTTAGCATGGCAAATTCACCTAACCTGCACATTTTTGGACTGTGGGAGGAAATCGGAGGAAACCCATACAGACACTGGGAGAATGTGCACTCCACCCAGTCATCAAATGTGGGACCCTGGTGCTGTGAGGCAGCAGTGCTAACCACTATGCCGCCCCTGTCTTTGAAGTTCCACGTTGTTTACAATGGTTTCAACTTAGATACCATTAGCACGTGTTGAAATTTCATACCAACTTTTGAATTCTATGCAGAAGTGGGCCATTTGGCACCTCAAGCCCATCATTCAATTGATCATGAGTGATGTTTGTGTTTGCAATTTCAATTCCTGTCAGTCTGTAATTTTTGATTCCCTTCTCAATGACCAAGTTTTTAGGTTATTATTAAATATCAGGTGAAGTGAGTGTCCCAATATTGAAATCTGGGGAAGTCCACTACACTCCTTGCTGCAGTCTGAAAAGTGTTTGCTGATCATTACTCTGTTTCTACTCGCTGAGCCAACTCTGCATCCACATTGTTCCTGTTGCTTTGAGTCCATGAGCTAACTTGAATCTGTCTTCACCATTGTGACCAATTGTGACGTACAAATTGACAAAGTACTTGAAGGGAAAATGTTTGCTTTGAGTATTAGAATAGGCTGAACTGCTTGTTGTTGATGTTTTGAGTGTATTCCTTCTAAAGAATGAAAGATAATTAATTGGGTTTGGTGCTCTTTGGAATACCGTGAAAGCTTTGTAAGTTTGGATTGGCTATTTGAATCCTCCTGTAATTGAACGACTGGAATGTTCTTTGTCCTACTTACATTTTGTTTTTTATTCTACGCAGACGCCAAACAGAGAATTTTTATTGCGGGTTTCTTACATGGAAATTTACAATGAGTCAGTATCTGATTTGCTTGTTGGTCCAAAAAGAAGACCCCTAGAAGTTAGAGAAGATATGGAAGTAAGTGCTTCTAACCATGCAGTCAAATGTGTCTGTATTTTATTTTGAATGTAGCTGATTTTATTCTTCTGGAGCTCTTGCATGTTAATAAGTGAAGATTTATATCTCAAATTTTTTCTTTGTAAGTTAGGTTTGTTGATTGGATCTGATTTATAAGAACTGCTGGCTATTCATTGGTTTGCAATCCAAGTTGATCATAAGCATTATGAATGGTGGAGAAACTCAGCAGGTCTGGTAGCACCTATGGAGAGAACAGTTAATATTTTGAGTGTACTATGACGATTCTTCAGAATATGAAGAAAACTCATATTGGACTCCATATTAACTCCCTTTCTCTGCCCACAGATGTCACCAGTGTTTCTCCAGAGTTCTGTTTCAGATTGATTTCAGGATTCCGTAGTAATTTGCTTCTGTTTGAGAGGTTAGGAGTAAAATTTCTTTTGGAGAAAATGAGGACTGCAGATGCTGGAGATCAGAGTCGAGAGTGGTGCTGGAAAAACACAGCAGGTCAGGCAGCATCAGGATTTCCTGATGAAGGGCTTATGCCCAAAACCTCGATTCACCTACTCCTTGGATGCTCCCTGATCTGTTGTGCTTTTCCAGCACCACACTGTTGAGTAAAATTCTTTTATCCAGTTTAACACTGAGAACAAATTGGACTGTTTTGCTGTCCTGAATTTAATTTGAGCATTGTATTCTAAAGATGAATGCAAGTAATATTTTAAATGACTTCTAATAACTTTATCTATTTTTTCCAGCGTACAGTTTATGTTGCCAATCTGACAGAAGAGTTGGCTGTAACCTATGAGGATGTCATGAAATTGGTTCATAAAGGAGAAAGTAAGATGAAAGCCCTGTTGGCTGCAAAATTTGCTATTAGTACTGTGGTTCCATGTGAAGTATAAATAAAATTCTTTGCTTGTGGATGACTTCTTTGTCCCACATACACCCATTTTCTATTCACCAAGTTTTGAATAATTGTGAATTTAATTAGGGCTCCGATTCTGAGCATTCCCTGAGTATTTCTAATATTTGGTTCTGTTTATTTGATGTGTCTCAAGTCTACTTGTCATTTCCATTAAGTATGTTTGGAGCATTTCTGAAATTAAAACTAACCAGAATCCCTAGAAAATGCAATGCACCAGCTTAACACTTTTTTTTCACGTCATGAATTGTGGTTTCAAATGCAGCTTGGATGGAAGGTTTTCACAAGTTTAGAAAAGTACTTTAGTCCATATTGAACTCAAAATGAGTCTAGGTTCACAACACGGAATTGATCTTATTTAATTAATGAATTGTAAGTCACTGTGATTTTTAATTGCATTTTCCTCATCAAATAAGACTTTATGTATGGCTTTTATTTCTTTAAAATAATTTAGCCGTTGGCGGTTGTGTGAAGAACTTCTCTGATCTAATTTCCCTCATTTGGGAGAGATGAGAATGTTCAAGCTTTTATTTCCCAGTGCAAATATCTGTAACTGAGAGGAACATAAAGCAAAAGCTAAAAGTAATTTGTGCAAGATCAGGAAGCTAATGTCCCAAAACAGGTGGAAAAAGCAACAATAACTTCCATGTGCTTTGTATTCCCTTGTTATTTCCTATGAAAACCTAATGCTTTATTCTAAAATGAAGCTACTCTGACTTTTTTCCCTCTTCAGAAAACCGGCATTATGGAGAAACCAAGATGAATGAGCACAGTAGTCGGTCGCATACAATTTTTAGAGTGGTAAGGATATGGTTGTCCATGAATTAATTCTCTTTGAGCAATCAATTGCATGTATTTGCATAGCTACGTTTAATAACCTAAGGATGTCTCAACTGTTTGCAGCCACCTATTTTTGAAATGGGTTTTCTAAAAGGCACTTAGTTTGTGCACAGCAAGTCTTTGTGAATAGCAATTGAGATAATCAGAGTAATGCTTTTTAAAAAGTGGTGCTGGTTGATAAGAAACTATTGGGGAGGGAACTTTTGAAAATTCTCCTACTATTATTCGCATTGTACTGTAGAATCTTATGTTCACCTGAGAAGAGCATAAGATTCTAGATGTCATCCATACTTTTCAAATGTCATCTGACAGTCTTATCCTAAGCTTTATGTACAGGTGATGGAGGTCACATGGGGAGGGCTTTACATAAAACCTCTGCCACATTCACGTACTGTACCATCTTGTTTGATATTAGTAGTCTTTCATTGTTGATAGGTAAAAATTTTGGAACCATCCACTTAATGGCACTGTAAGTGTAGCTTGACCACATAAATTACAGCAGTTTAAGAAGCCTTGCCGTTCTTTCTGAGGAAAGCTGGGGTTAGATAAATAAAAGCTGCAAGTTTATTAAATCATCAATGCTAGTAATGATTTAAATTGAAAGTTTGTGAGAAGATTTATAGCTTGGGTGCTTGTTGTTGTGGTTCTGTTCGCCGAGCTGGGAATTTGTGTTGCAGACATTTCGTCCCCTGTCTAGGTAACATCCTTATTGCTTGGGAGCCTCCAGTGAAGCGCTTCAGTGATGTTTCCTCCGGCATTTATAGTGGTTTGTCTCTGCCGCTTCTGGTTGTCAGTTCCAGCTGTCTGCTGCAGTGGCCGGTATATTGGGTTCAGGTCAATGTGTTTGTTGATAGAATCTGTGGATGAATGCCATGCCTCTAGGAATTCCCTGGCTGTTCTCTGTTTGGCTCGTCCTATAATAGTAATGGTGTCCCAGTCGAACTCATGTTGCTTCTCATCTGCGTGTGTAGCTTTAAGGATAGCTGGTTGTGTCATTTCGTGGCTAGTTGGTGTTCATGGATATGGATCGTTAGCTGTCTTCCTGTTTGTCCTATATAGTGTTTTGTGCAGTCCTTGCATGGGATTTTGCACCCAAGGGAGTAGCCATGTTACCATACATCAAGAACATTCTGAACTGACAGCCAGACTACGACAACCACTAGGACTCATAACAGCACACAAACCAGCAGCCACTCTCCGACAACAACTCACCAAGACAAAGGACCGATACCCAGCGTGAGCAAAACCAACGTAGTGTACAAAATCCCATGCAAGGACTGCACAAAACACTACACAGGACAAACAGGAAGACAGCTAACGATCCTTATCCATGAATACCAACTAGCCATGAAACAACACGACCAGCTATCCTTAGTAGCCACACGCACAAATGACAAGCAACATGAGTTTGACTGAGACAACACTACTATTATAGGACAAGCTAAACAGAGAATAGCTAGGGAATTTCTAGAGGCATGGCACTCATCTACAGATTTTATCAACAAACACATTGACGTGGACCCAATATACCGGTCACTGCAGCGGACAGCTGGAACTGACAACCAGAAGCGGCAGAGACAAACCACTATAAATGCCGGAGGAAACATCACAGAAGTGCTTCACTGGAGGCTCCCAAGCAATAAGGATGTTACCTAGACAGGGGACAAAATGTCTGCAACACAAATTGTGGGTGGCACAGTGGTTAGCACTGCTGCCTCACAGCGCCTGAGATCCGGGTTCAATTCCCGACTCAGGCGACTGACTGTGTGGAGTTTGCACGTTCTCCCAGTGTCTGCGTGGGTTTCCTCCCACAGTCCAAAGATGTGCGGGTCAGGTGAATTGGCCATGCTAAATTGCCCGTAGTGTTAGGTAAGGGGTAAATATAGGGGTATGCGTGGGTTGAGCTTCGGCAGGTCGGTGTGGACTTGTTGGGCCGAAGGGCCTGTTTCCACACTGTAAGTAATCTAATCTAATCTTTTAAAAAAAAGTGCTTCTCTGGAGGTTCCCAAGCACTGAGGATGTCACCTAGACAGGGGACAAAATGTCTGCACACAAATTCTCAGCTCAGCGAACAGAACCACAACAATGTTCGCATATTGTAGAAGTTAAATCAATGTATTGATAGGCTTATCCATACAGTTTAGCAAGAGTGAAAACATTTTATTAAGGGAAAGCAAATATTAGTCAATGCTATTTCATACTTGCTGTTTCAAGATCCTGTCCAGTGTAATAACATGATTTGGTATGCCTTCCCCATTCCTTCATCCTCATGAGGATAGGCCTTTCTAAATGATTGAAGGTTTAAGGTACTGCAGTCTTAATGAAAATATTTTTACAAAGGGGTGTTTGAAGAAAACCAAATTTAGTTTCTGAATTTCTCGCAGTAGTAATTTTCACAAGTCAGTGAAAGCATGAAGTAAAATCCGAAGTGATTTCAATTGATATGACTTGGTTCTTTATTAAAGTAATTCATTGAGAGTAAAATTTTCACCCTGTGACATTGCAATATGCCCATGTTTCCTGTGCTATGCTGCAACATTAAAACATCATTAGTTTAACTGCAAGCTATGGAGTAAGTTGCTTACCGTAGTTAGAATTGTTCCTCCACACAGACTGAACTTTTCTCCCCCTCATTGCCCTTTTTCTCTGGTGGGCTTGCTGATGGTATCCCAATCCCATCGGCTTTCTGCTGGATCATTTTTACTGAATGTTTTTCTTCTCTAAATGAAAGTTAGGATACTGTGATAAAAAACATATATTGTATGACTGTTGTTGGTTAGACGGCTTGATCCATAATTGATTCAAGAAAGGAGTAGTAGAGATTAGTATGTTCTAATACTTTTTATTTTCATAATTATTCCTGTGAGGAAAAGTGAAGGACCCCGTCTTGACAATAACAGCAAATGTTTTATTAACTGGTGCCTGTGGGACCAGGAGTGTACTGGTTGATTAAGAAATCCACATAATCAATATAAAAACATACACTATGTAATAGAAACATAATGTAGGATGTATATGCTTCACTGTTATACTTACAGTAGAAATGCTTAATAACAAAAATAAAAACTAAAACTTACTGGCTGAGCACCTTTTTCACTTGTGCCCTCAACTGAATACGTGAACATCATGGAGATTGTAATAATACAGTAAACATCTGGTATTTTAGATATGTAACTTTTTTGCCAGTTTATCAAGGGTGCCAGTTCATTAGGTGCAGTTCAAACAGAGGTTTAAAAAAAGACTTTTCATTTCTATTAACATATATTTAAATATCCAATACTGAATGAGGTATAAATTAGTGTTGTGAAAAGATTGGCATAGCCTCTGATCTATCGTAGGATGTACTTCATGGTTATTCATTTTGTGAATCAAGGTGCTAATATGACAGAGTAAGGTTTTGACATTAATGTGAATGTTCATTTATAAAATTGCAAATGTACTCTATCCACTGACTTGTGCAAATGATAGCAGGTCCTGAGTTGTATCTAGCTTGTTTTGTGTTTTAAGTACTTCATAATCATGAATGTGGTGACAAATGATCATTTCTAGTTTAAAGAAGAAGCTATTGAAATTAATATTTGTTTCCGGTGATGGAAATCTCTAATTCAAACACTTTGCTGTGCTTTAAGATGTCTTATTATATTTGACTTGATTGGTGCACTCCTGTGGTTCAAGTTTCAAAATAGGATTGATATTTTAAAAAACATTGTGTTCTGATTTGAGTTACCTTTCTATTTCAGATTGTGGAAAGCAGGGATAAAAATAATGAAGCGGTTATTGTTGCACACCTGGTAAGTTATATTCTATGGAAAAATACAAATCGATGGAAGGTCTGCATCTTGCCGTTTTAATCCTAGTGTCCTGGCTTAACCAGGAAATGAGAATTCCTTTGGCTGCCCAGGGTGATTAGTTCCCCCTTAACTACGTACAGCATTTGAATGACTGACTAACTTACTTACATCAGGCTGTTTTTGGTATCAGATGCTGATGTCTGAGTTGTGCACCAATGATGATACTGCAAGGAAAGTAAATGCAAATACAGCTGAAATGCTGAGGCTGAGATTGAACACTAACAATCTAGTTGCAGTATCTGGGATTACCATGATAAAATCTGGCAAGGCTCTTGATCACAACCCAGCAGTCATAGTGTATCATTTTCTGAAGGCCTTGAATTTATTCTGTCATTATCTATCTTCGATAATTCTTTCACTTTAACAAATGCATTCAAACATCATATATGTATGATGCAAGTTTATTTCTTTTAGTGTAATTTTGTATTGTCAATTAATGAATTGGCAGAGCAAGAATGAACTATGTTATCATATTTTGATGCAAGATTTGTGCTTACTTTGTTTCAGTCACTGAAAATTCCATTTGCTAACAGTCCTGTCTTATTAAAATAAAATTATTTATAATTACCTGGACTGTTTTTATTACCCATTAGCAAGACTGAGATAGTTTTTTTACTGAAGCTGGGTGGAGGTTAAACTTTTCAAGTTTGTGCCTCTAATATTAAATATTCTGGCAAACTTTTTTTTTAAAATTTGATTACACTCTTGAACAAGAGTAAGCATTTTGCTCCCTGACTCAGGAGTTAGTAATTGAGATGTGGGATCACACTTGCGCTAGACAATTTTTTGCTCCTTGTGCTGGATTCAAAATCCACTTCAAAAACATCCCTCCTAGCTATTATAATCTATGAACTTTTATTTCAGCAGCCAGTAGGTTATTTTTCTTTGTAAAATAATTCAATGTGCTGATTTTTAAAACTCTTTTCTCTCCCCTCACCTGAGCATAACATTTTTTTAAAAAGAGCAAGTGTTGACTATAGATGTCTTTTATTGTGTGAAAGCAGTCAGTGATCCTGCTCAAGCTCCACTTTCCTAGTTACCCATGTTTCTTTTTAAAATCCTTCATGGAGTATGAAGCATTTAATATCCTTCCTAGTTACACTTGAATGTGGTGGTGAGTTGCTATTTTAAGCAGCTGCATCCGTGTGCTGTAAGTCGACCCATAATACCATTATGGAAGGAATTCCAGTTTGGCTCAGTGAAAATGAAGGAACAGCCTATATGTTCCCAAATCAGGATGGTGAATGGCTTGAGCGTGCGAAATTTCCAGGTGGTGGTGTTCCCATGTATCCGCTGCCTTTGTCCTTCTGGATGGAAGTGGTTGTGGGTTTACCTCAACCTGATGTCAATGATGGAGGTGTAAGACTACTGAGCTGGGTCTCATTTGCTCCAATCAATTTTCTTTTCCTTCTACTGTGTTTTTTCTCTTCTTTCGTTTATTTACCTCTTGTCACCCATCGGTGGTGGGAAGTGAGCCCAGTGCAGACTTTGCAGCAACGAGTGAACCCCTACTTGCTTTTCCAGGGAATGCATGGGACCTGGCATGGGAATTGGCAGAGGTGATTTTAGCGAGGTAGATCCAGTGGTGTAAGAGAGCGTCTAAAGGATCGGCGACTTTGGTGTTGGTTGGGCCTGGTGCTGGTGGCAGTGGAAAAGCATCACAGTGACATCAAGGTGTGCCCAGGATGCGGTTCAGATGAGGGGCAGTGGAGAACTGGCTCAGCAGCAGAAGATGGTGCCTGGACAGTGACACCTTCCAACTTTGTAGATGACAATGAGGCTATGGAGAAGGGATGGTGTCATTGATGATGAGCTGGCTCAGGACTTATCGAACTCTTTTTAAGTTATATCTTTCTTTTTCTTTCTTCTTCTTGACTATTCAAAATGGTGCTGGATTGTGGTGACAGTGGAAAAGCGTCTCACTGTATTTCACTGTTTCTCTTCAAAATATGTGACAGTAAAATCATTCGTTCATTCATTCGTTGACACCTGAAGATGGAGCATCCAAAGCCCTTTGGGATCGAGAGCACAAACAAAATTCATCCATTGAGTGAAAAGGTTATTTCTCATAGTCTTCAGTAATCATTCTGTTATCCTGTGTCTGTGCCCATGTTTGAGATTTGCCAAAAGGTAAATAATTTTTCAGTCTCTATCCTATTAAGCCCATTCAGAATCTTGTGATATCACACCTCATTGCTCTTAACTCCAGTTTTAATCATAAGACAGCCCCCTCACACCCCAGAGACCAACCTAACAAATCGTTATGGTACTGCCGCCAGTGCAAATTTGTACTTTTTTAAATATGGAGGTCAAAACTGAATGTAGTGCTCTGGGTGTGATCTCACCATATCGCTGCATAAAATTTCCTTGGTTTTGCCACCAAGTGCAAAAGAAGTTGCACATTTAGGTTTTGTAAAGTGGCCCAGAAAGCAGATGTGGTGTTGGCTACTTCTTTAACCATACAAAAATGTTGTCTTTATCTGGAAACTGTAGTCAATTAAGCCAATAGAACATGATAACAATCATTGTATTTGGTGCACTAGTATTAAGTAGGGAGTGGTAAATAGATAAAATGGTAAAGTGATACATTTACTGATTTATTGATTTTTTTTTATCTTGCGTATGATGTTCAGCAATGCATGGTAAAAGCCGCATTCCTGACTTTTGTTAGTTCATGGTTAAATTGAATGTCTGAATTAGAAAATGTTATATCTATCACAACTGAGTGCATCATCCTGCTTGACCCAACTGCAGGTTTTGTTGGATTTTGTAGAAATAATTCTGATTTTCTCTTGTCAATAACTAATGTGCAATCCGATAGCAAGCTTCTGGTAACTTGTGAACAGGTGGATGCAGCAGTGATCCATGTGGGGGCTCACTTTTTTCACCTTCTACATTCTGTCTGAAGTTGCTGCATTTTACCTTTTGCCCTTGTTTTATTTCATGGGTCAAATTTCATTTTAAGTCTATGAACTATTAATCTGGACTTTCACTTGGAATTATATATAATTCGCGTTTGTACACTGTACAAGAGAACGGGACGGGGAGGGGTATTCTTTAAACATAATGTCAGAACAAATCACTTGAATCTAAAAGTGAATCCAAGCGTCATCCAAGCCAATGCGTGTTCTTCTGTGTTGATAAACGTGGGTCCTATCAATATGTGGGCCGAATCTTTTAGCAAATGATTTGCATGTTTTGATTTGCAAATTGTTTCAAGACGCAAGTCAACTGAGCGTACTTAGAAAGTGATTTCAGGTGTAATCTTTTCCCCAAATTTTATTTTGGGCTTATGGCTATGAGTAGCTAGTTGTCAGCACCATGCATTTATGTCTTGGATGGTTTGTGGCAAGTTCCTTCTTGAAACCAAAGCGCACTTTGCACTTCAAATAGAGGGGTTTTGTTGACAGCTGATTTTCTGCAGTTGAATGAAGCAGGGTCATAATTTTGGGAGAGCTGTTTTGTAATTTCTTTGGAGCAGTGCTTTCCAAATTTTTTTTTTTTTTGCTGACTGCGCCCCATTTTGAGACTTAACTGATATAACCCTTCAATGAGATCTGATTGTGGGTTGCAGTTGATCTGAGACCAGGAAAGGGATAGGCAGGAGCTGGGTCTGAATGCAGGTTTCTGACACCGCATGACTGCAACTTTATAACTTAGAGTTCCACAGTATCCATTTGGCGACAGGATTTGGGTCCTGGTACCCATTTGAGGACCCCTGACTTGGGTTATGTTGAATGATTGTGAATTAATATACCCAATTTTGAGTGTGGTAGAGTTACTGTTTTTCCTTTCTGAAGTGCTAATAAGCTTGCTATTTTTCTTCATACAGACTATAACCTGTACTTGCTTTTCTTTTACAGAATTTGGTTGATCTGGCAGGCAGTGAACGAGCCAGCCAAACAGGAACTGAAGGTGAGTTGTTTTTGTTTAACCAGTGTCTAACGGTGGTTAACTGATTTATGCATATGCTTCAAGCTCTTCCAGTTTAACTATATAACCACCTAATTACATGCAATTATTTCATTTTCTCTGGGAAGTACCGTCTGTTGAAAACTGTCAAATCTGAACTCTGTTTGAAAAGGAATAAGCCCAAAGTATTCAGATCTTCATTGTGGCTGATCAGTGTTGAATGTACCATATATATCATAAAAATGTCTCTTATATTGTGCTTTTATGACCACCTGTGTTTCAAGGCATTTTGCAAACAGATAAGTGATTTTTTTTTAGGTTAATCAGTATCATTAAGCGGGCGGCACGGTGGCACAGTGGTTAGCACTGCTGCATCACAGCACCAGAGACCTGGGTTCATTTCCCGCCTCATGCGACTGACTGTGTGGAGTTTGCACGTTCTCCCCATGTCTGCCTGGGTTCCTCCGGGTGCTCCGGTTTCCTCCCACAATCCAAAGATGTGTGGGTCAGGTGAATTGGCCATGCTAAATTGCCCATAGTGTTAGGTAAGGGGTAAATGTAGGGGTATGGGTGGGTTGCGCTTCAGCGGGTCGGTGTGGACTTGTTGAGCCGAAGGGCCTGTTTCAATACTGTAAGTAATCTAATCTAAAAATTTTGGAAAAGCCTAACGTAATTTGTGCTCAGCAAAGTCTCAGAAACAGTATTGTGATCGTGATGACATTGTCCGTGATGTTGATTGAGGAGTAAATATTGGTCAGGATACCAAAGATAACTGCCCTCCTTTTGAAGTATCACATTAGGATATGTTTAGATCCATTCAAGCAGGGAGGTGGGCCTTGGTTTAAAGTTTCATTCAGCACCTCAAAAATTACAATGTTTGTCAAGATTGCATAAGGGTGTCAGCCTTGATATTTTGACTTAAGCCTGGAGAGCGTTTTGATTATGGTAGCACACATGGCTCTGAATTCCAGCTGAGTAATGGCTGACATGTTGCACCTTCTGCCCATGTCATATACCATACTCCGTCTTGGTTTGGGCACCCTGAGGAAGGAAACTCCTCCGATTTTGTATTATAAGTCTGCTGTCATATGCTCAGCAAGTCCTGCAAATTTTGCTTCCACTCCTAGTATATGTTACTCGAGCAACCTCACCTATTTTATTTTCTCAGTCTAGTGGCTCTGTAACATTTGTTTTAAACTCCGCCTCTGAGATTAATGGTGTAAGATTTAACAATTAACTTCTTACTGTGCTAAAAACCCATGCAATTCAATGATTTCTAATTGTGCTTCTAAGATTATCCTAGACTATAAATCTCTGGAGCATAGAATGACTGTGATAACCTTTTGAAATATGTTTTGCTATGCAAGTGCAGATTCAAAGTTGGTTTCAGGTGAACAATGAAAACCTTTGTCACCTTGTTGATATGAGCATGTGATGCTAACCACTGCTGACAGTTGATTGGGTAGCTAGCTGTCACAATTCTCCTCATCAAAGTTTGTAGGACCTATTTGTCCTAAAGTGGTTCAGGAAAGCCACTTGCTGGTATAAAGAGAGACCTTAAACTGATTTGGTTTACTCCACAATAAAAATCATGTACAGGTTGTATCAGCAGGATGAGCACTTACTTAGGCTGCTGGAAGGCCAAGAAGGATTTATACCCTTCAAGATGTAAAGATGTTTTTCTTTTATCTGATCTAGTTTTCATGATCTCAAAGTGGAATTTAATGCCGCCGTCAGCGTACTAACCTTTTCAGAACTATTGCCAAATTCCAGTCACAGTATTTCAAGTTTCATCCTAATCCCAACTGTATCTCAATGCTTTGCTTTTAAACTCCTTGTTGCTATTGAACAATTCTTCAATGTCACGTTGCCCTACTTGACAGAACTTTGAGATATCTAGCTTTCACTGATTTACTGCTGCATTCAAATTAATATTTGCAAAAGAAATTATGAACACCATTAACAAGTATATTTTTGTGTAACTTTTTTCAAAGTTGGCAGTGAATAAACATTTTGCCATTAAAGCAAAATCCATAATATTTTAGCCAATGCTGCAATGAATCACTCAGCAGTGGTTACTAGCCTCCTCTAACAGTTAAATATCTGCAATGGTAAAGGCTTTTGGATTCATTCTAAAGAATAATCAAACCCCTGGCACTGTGTTGAAGTATTTTTTTTCAAAAGCTTTAAAGGTGAAAGCTTAACTACTATTAGTGTTTGCCTCACTGAGCATCTTAAAAATAAAATTCTACATCAGAAATGCTGTGAACTGTCAAGCCTTTCTGTGTAAAAGGATATTGATTTTTTTTTTCTCTAATGATTTCAGGTGTCCGCCTAAAAGAAGGATGTTTTATCAACCGTAGTTTGTTTGTACTCGGTCAAGTTATAAAAAAGCTCAGTGATGGGCAAGCTGGGTAGGAAACTATTCTGTTAACAATTCCTGATTAGTGATTTCTTTTTTGTTTTAATTTGGAATGTGAAATAGTTAATGCTAATCTACAAATGGAAGTTATTTTTTAAATTTATAGGAATAGATAAGGATGTTGATGCTTTTGCATTTCTGATAGTTTTTTTTCTTCTGTGTAGTGGCTTTTTAAATTATAGGGACAGTAAGCTGACACGAATTCTGCAGAATTCACTTGGGGGCAATGCAAAAACTTTGATCATTTGCACGATCACTCCAGTTAGTTTTGAGGAAACCCTCAGTACTTTACAGGTAAGACAATCTTTTTGTTGTATTCCTCATTTCCCTCCCCGCCACGACATTTCTCTTCTGACCCCCCTTCCCATAAGCCCCTCCCCATAAATTTCAAGTGTTGCCAGCTAATATTCTGCTGAAAACCGGCTCAAACATAGAGCATTTAGTGCTAGAGAAGAAAGTATTTGCAGACATAGATTTCCCAAGTCAATGCTTTTCAACCCTGTCCTGAAACTTCCAAATCCTAAATATCCTTTTTAAACGGGAATACTTGATTGCATGTAATTCTAGTGACTTGAAGTGAAATATGGTTTAGTGATAAAAGAGAGCCTGAATGTTCCTCCTTCATGGTGATCTAACTGAAACCTTTTTTTAAAAAAAGACTAGAAAGCCATAAAACTTTTGGTGCCTCAAGATGAACCGTGACCCCTCAAATAGAAACTAGAGCAATAGCTGGATGGAAACTTGCAAATTCTCCTCCAAGTCACAAACCATCCGGAATTTAAAATATTTGGCCATCACTTGGTCAAAATCCTAAAATTTTCTTTTGTCATATGGATGTACCTAAACCATATGAACTGCAGTGGTGCATTGCTGGTATTGCACATGATGCCTAAGAGCATGAATAATAGAATGGGCCTCTTTTGATCAGTGTGTTGACAGTCAGAGTTTTGTGCATTGCCATTTTAATATACAGTGGGATTTTTTTTGGAAGGGTTATATGATGGTTTCAGTTTAAAGTTTCACATGTTTTTTGTTCCCTACTTTCAGTTGATGTAATGAACTGCAGGCAACAAACTTGCAAGCAATCATGACACGAACACCACGGTTGTGTCCTCTAGCCGTGGAGGCAGGGATGACTTTGCAAGAAGAAGCACTTTATTTTTATCAAATAATATAGGCCCAATCAGTTAGGAGGCATTCCCTTAATGCTGCTGGTTGTTGTAAGTTGACTGATGTTTCAGTTTTGGTACATGAAGCCAAAGCTTAAACAACTGGATGTCTTGCTTTGTAATGCACTTTGCAGTTCATGCACACTAACCATACATATAACTTTAATAATTGTAAGGAAGTATATTAAGGAGTCTTCAAATAAGGATGTTTTATAAGAGTTGCATCAATAACTGAAATTGGAGAACAGTATGTAATAGAGTAACTCACTCATTTTATGCTCACCTTTCCTTGATAAACAATTTTGATACCCTAAGCATTATTGAAGACAAACCTTCTGCTGATCCAGGTGTGGTCTCTTCTATATTGAAGAGATCAAAGTCTGGAACAATGAATACAGAATAAGTAGTTGAAAGAAGTCCAAGTGAATTGCTGCTTCACTTTGAAGGTCTATTTAGGGCCTTGCGTTTGGAGAAGAAGGGAGCTTTAAAAAAAAGTTAGCTCTTTGGTGTTTGCATGGAAGAAAGGAGGGGTCAGAGAGTAAAGGATGAGTGAAAAACTGTGTTGAGTGAGGGAACATTCCCTTCATGTTCGTCTCTTGTTGTAAGGCAATGCTTTTAACTCTAACATCAAATAGACAATGCAAGCTTCAAATCTCCCAGTCATAACTGCAGATAGTAGTGTGTATTCCTTTGGCCATGGAATGTTCTATACTTGTATTGCTGTCTCTTTCTCTCCCTCTTGCTGCATGCTAACAGTTCTCTTCAGAAGTGATAACTAGTCCATGTTTGCCTAATTTTCTAGGAGGTGTTGCAATGTAAACACAGTGATGGTGTCACTGGTTTGAGGTGCCATGTGAAAATATGTGTAAAACATGGGAAAAAAAATGGAAGTTTTGTCCAGTAGGCCCCTTGTGCAGTCCAGTTTCTGAAACACCGCAGCATTAGATTTTTGTGATTGAATTAAATTATGTGGATTGTTCATGATTTCTAACTATATGGTATCATATTAACAATTTATGCATAACTAAAGATTTTTTTAAATTCCTGCTAGAAATAAAGTCATATGAATCACAAATAATACAACTATCTGATTTGTGTTGATTTTTGGAGAGAATCTTTTTCGGAACGGGAGTGCTTTGGTGGTTGCAGTCCTGCTTCTGAGGTGGAAAGCCTTGGTTTGGTTTAGATTTAGATGTTATTGTCATGTTGAAGTCCCATTCCATGCCTGTTGGCTAAGAATGAACCCAGCGACTGGCACTGGTAGGCTGAATGCTTTGGTCCTGTTCCCCAACCTGGATAAATGGGTGAGGCTAGCAGCAGTAAGAGATGTTCTTAAAAATAAAAGATGGTTGATATGAAAGTGTGATCAGGTGGCATTGTGATGATCTCGTTTAATATGGGAAAAGCTAAAAGAAAGTACTGGATAGAGTAAATTCTGCCATAGAAGAAGGTTAATATGCACACCTGGCACCCCATCACCTTAAGACACACTAACCAAATCCTAGCATGTGATATATTTTTCTTATTAGTTTGCAAGTACTGCCAAATTCATGAAGAATACACCTCATGTGAATGAAGTGATGGATGAGCAAGCAATGTTAAAGCGATGTCGGAAGGAAATAATGGATTTGAAAAACCAACTGGAAGAAGTAAGTTAACACTAATTGCGAAATGTTGTCCATGTTTGCTTTTTTCCAACTTGGTATCTGAAGTAACAAAGTTTTTCAATGTTGGTGGAGTTCTGTCGGAAGTGAAGTTTTCCAAAGATTGTGGATGAACAGAGAATCGTTGATAAGAAAACAAAATTGCTCATCAGTGGCTTACCCAACCCTGTAAATCTAGCTGTCATTGTTGCACCTGATTATATTTTTAGTTGCCATTCAGTTTCATCTTTGATTTCTTTGATAGATGTTTACAGTTGTTAAGATCAATTTAAATAATATTATTTGCCACAGACTTCCATTTGTTAAATTTGTCAGCTGAGCTTAGTTGCTGTGTTCTCAGCTGACTTTGAAGGTCAAGGGTTCAAGAACCATACCTGAGGTTTTATGTGATCAAGATTAATGTTCTGAGACAGTAAAGAGGGAGTGTTAGCTTGAAAGGATTTTTTTTTTGGCTAAGATATCAATCTGTGGCCAAATCTGCTTCACACTCAATGTTAATAGTCCTTTTGGTTTCCTAGCCACTGGTTATCCTTCTAGAAATATTAAAATGTCGGGTTATCTACTTGACTGCTCTTTCCGATCTTGCTGTGAGTAAATTTAACTGCGCCACATTCCAAACAACACTACTCGGCATGTCAGCTCAGAGCATAGTATCTGTTCTCATCTGTTTACATTCTGATATGCCCTTTACCTGGGGAACCATCTATTAAGTTGATTTTAGGGCTCTTATGATGTTCTGATAGGCCATATAACCGAGAGGCAGGGATGCTATGTTCAAATGTCATCTGTTCCTCAGCTGTCCCATAATGCTTCTGAGCAGGTTGCTGAAAACATTTGATTTCAGTAAGGCTGTTAGATTGTAGTGGATTACTGTTAATTTAATTGCTTACAAACTCAGTTGCAGATTTCCTTGTTCTCTGTTCTCCTTTCCTGTCTCCACCATCACCATCTAGTTCACCATCCATCATCCTGGTAGTCCACTGAACAAAAATAATGGACCTATCAACTTCTAATTTGTTAGTCTACAGTAGACCAGGTGCGAGGGAACAAAACCCAGTTTTGTGGGAAGTATAGATCTATCAAGGCTATGCTTGCCACATGTCAGTTATCATCCATTACGATCCAAATTTGTATCTTTTTGAAAGAACCTTCCTAATTGCACTGTGTCCACATGAGCCTTGCTTCTTTGATTTATCATCTCATTGTGAATTTACTTCACCTTAGTCACTTTTATACAAGCATTTTAACTAAAAGGAGCACTGAACCTGTCTTTTAAATGGCTTAATGTTATCAAAATATCCCAAAATGCTGTCAAAATGGAGTCATTGTTGTAGATCAGGTACATTTAAGGATCCTGACTGATGTTAGAGTGGCAGAATTTTATATGATAACTAATATGCAGATGATAAGTTACCCAACACTGCAATGGGATGTATGACTGCTAGTTTTTGGTGTGAAAATTAAGGGGTTAGAACATGTGGGACTTTAGTTTAATATCTGTCCTCCTCCACTCAAACTAAGAATGTGGGACTTACTATCAGAGTGGTTGAAGTAAACCATATAGATGCATTTTAAAGTGAAATTAGTTAAAAATGCACGAAGGAAACAATATATTTAGATGAAAAAGACAGCAAGAGGCTCAAGTTGATAGGTCCATAGATTACAAAGAAGAAACTGGAGTAGGCCATCTAGCCCCTTGAGACTGCTCCATCATTGAATAATATTATGGTTAAATATAACTATGTGGATTTGAGCTTAATGTATGCCTGATAATCCTTCACCTCACTTGTCAAGAATCTATCCAACTCTGAATATCCTCTTTGGATGTTGTTAATGTTGAAATTCCCTGCTTCCAGTACCTTTTTTCAAGAAAGAAGTTTAGAAGGTTATGACCCTCCAGAAAGAGAGAATTGCATTGTCTGTTTTAAATTGATGAAAACTGATTTTTCAACAGTGACTTCTAGCTCTAGATTCTCCCATAAGAAGAAGTATACTCTCCACATTCATCATGTCAAGACTCCCTCAGGATCTTGGTTTTGCAAGACAGCAACCAATTGCTCTTGTAAACTCTAGAAGATGCAATTCAGTGTCTGTACAATCTTTCCTGTGAAGACACCTCATTCATTTCATGTGTTCTGTTAACCTTCTCTGTACTGCTTCCAACACACAGATCCATCCTATTTAAAAAAAAGACCAATACTGCGCGCTCATTTTTAGATGTATTCTCACCAAGGCCCTGTATAACTGAAGCAAAACCTTTAACTTGAGTGTATTGTTCCAAATGAGTGAAAACATTCCATTTGCACTTTGAATTACTTGTATACTAATATTCCATGTATCGTGCAGTAGGTCCTTCTGTATTGCATAGTGTGAAATCACGCTCCATTTGGATATTTCTCTTTTTTTTCTTCTGTTAGAATGGACAAATCATATTTTCCCATAGTATATTTAATTTCCTCATTTACTTAACCTATCAACATTTTTGTACCTTCCTTATGCCCTTCTCAGAAATTATTTTCCTACCTATCTTCATATTACAGAGGAACCTCCATTATCTGAACAAGGTGGGCAGGCACTATTTCGTGCAGATAATTGATTATTCGGTTAATCGATTCAATGCCTTTCTTTTGGGGCAAGGAGTTTTTTTATTAAATCTGCTCCCCGTTCAGGAGACAAGCAGCAGCACAGCCCCAAACATCAAACAACGTCTCTTCCCCCCGCCCCCCCCCCCCCCCCCCCAACCCCATCTAACACCGCTGCCCTGCCCAATCCCAAGTCCCGTCCAACACCGGCCCGCCCACAACACCAACCACTGCCCAGCCCCAAACCCTGTCCAACACTGCCCCTTCACCACCCCCACCCCCCCCAACCCTAAACCCTGTCCAACACCACCTGGCCCCAAACCCTGTCCAACACCATTTCTCCCACGCCCCACCCCAACCCAATGTCGCCAACCGCCTGACCCTCAAACTCCATCCAACACCGTACCCCCACCTGTCCCCAACACCACACACCCAGCCCCAAACCCCATCCAATGCCGCCCCCCTGCCTGCCCGCCCCCAATGCCGTCCACTGCCCCCCCACCCACCCCAACACTGCCCACTGCCCGCCCCCAAACTCCATCCAACACAGCCCCGCTTACCCCCAACACCGTCCACCACCCATTTTCCCCCCCTCACCTCATCCAACACTGCCCACCACCCCCCCAAACCCCGTCTAACCACACACACACCCCCCCCCCCCCCCCCCAAGGCGACCCCTGTCAACCCCCTTGCTGGGCAGCCGAACTGGACACCAGCAACAAGGTGGCTGCTGCTGCTACTACTGCCTTTTAGGGGGTGAGTCTACAAATAGCGCACACGCACACGTTTTACTGCAACCTTTTGACAGGTTCCACCTCTATTCTGTGCAGGACAATATGGGAGGGATTATCTGGAGAAGGGGAGTTTAGGGTACACGCCTGTGTAGAACTTCAGGGAAAGTGTGGGAAGACAGAGAGGGGGTTTGGGAGGTCAGTCATTTAGAGACAGTGCCTGTGCTCCCATCAGCCCAGGACTGTTCTTGGCAGCAATTTTAATCACTGTAAACAAAAAATGCGATCAGTGTTGGACACACGTCTTTGATGTAAAGTTTCTGTCATGACCTCACGATCTCCTTTGGATAGTTCGATTTTCGGATAATTGGTATTTGGATAATCGAGGCTCCTCTATAAGCAAATTCAGCAACCATACAGTTGGAGCTCTACATTGAAATCACTTGTGTAAATCATCAACATGGGGGCCCTTTCACTGCTTCCTGTGGAACACGAGTCATAACATCTCGACCTGAAAGAAACCCATTCATGCTTACGGTATTGTTTCTTGTTAGCCAACAAATGTTCAGTCTATGCTAATATGTTGGCCTTTATACCAAACGTTCATTTTCCTTGTGGCATCTTGTGTCTTCTAGAAATCTAAGTACAATACATTCACGCGCTCCTTTGGTCCACGGTGCATTTTACATCCTTAAATAAGAGAGCTTGGATATAATCCCATATCTAAGAATCATCAAAACTGTTTATGATCTTCCAAATGCCATCTGACCAGAGCCTTATACAGCTTCAGCAGTGCATTTCTGTTCTTGTATTCTAGCCCTCTTGATAATGCTAACATTTGTTTGCCTTCCTAACTGTCAACTGAACCTGCACGTTAACTTTTTAAGACAGTTGTGAACTAGGACTCTCAAGTCCCTTTGAGCTTCAGATTTCCAAAGCCTTCCACCATTATAAAATAGTTTACTTTTATTCTTCCTACGAAAATGCATAAGCTCTCACTTTCCTGCATGTTTTTTTTTCCCTGTCACTTCTTCGCCCACTCTCCTAGTCTGTCAAAGTAATCAAGTAATTCAGATCAGTCATGTCATAACTCTGAAGCAGATAGGACTTGAGCCCAAGCCTTCTGGTCCAGATTTCAGGACACTACCTCTGAAGCATAAGAACCCTCCTTGTACTTGTATCTTGGTAGTCATCGTTTCCACATTGTAATCATCAATGTTCTGACCTCCCTAGGTTGGCTGCTTCTTTGGTGTATGTGTTCAGTCGCTCTCCATTCATAACACACTGAGGAGGTACAAAAGTTCAGCTATCTGCATCTTGTGGCAATTTCCTATTTAAAGTCACTTTATCTTGCCATGATTTCTTCAAATTTATCGAAAGATAAAGGACTCCATTTACTGGGTGGTTTAGTATTTTGAGTTACAGTTGTTTGAGTGACATGAGAACATAAGTTTGTAAAAGTGAATAGCTTTCACCTAGAGAAGTTGGTAAGACATTGGAAAGACCAGTGTGTTTGCATAACCTCCGAAGTAATAGCCCAAAATAAATTTTGACTGGGGCTTGATATTGCAGCATGCTCAAAATATCATCAATCCTATTTTATTGAGCATTAAATGTGGACATTTACATGACATGTTATGATGGTATAATTCCCCTAAAGTTGATTGATTTTCAAGTTAAATCCTCCTCTTGACCTATTTGATATTTTTGATGCTTTTATAATTTCGAGGCAGTGTCTAACTTGCAGAAGATGATGACACCTACTACCAATTGCATCATTGCCAAATTTGATAGTGAAGGAGTGAAACAGCAAGGTGTGGGGAAGATACAAAGACACTATAAAGGGATATTGATAGATTAAGTAAGTGGACAAAAAACTAGCAGAAAGAATATAACATGGAAAAAATGTGTACTTTGGCAGGAATAGTAACTGAAGAGAGATACCAAAATGCTGTAGCACTAAGATAAGAGCATACTTAAAATACTGTTGCAATTTTGTCTTAAAATGGATTGCACTTACTGTGGAAGCAGGTCAAAGAAGGTCCGTTAGACTGTTTCCTTGGTTGAAGAAGGAAAGTTGAGTTTGTTGGACTTATCAGAGTTTAGGAAATTAATAGATTTTTAGGGGAATTGACAATGTTGATGCAAGAATTTTCACCGTTAGAGGGAACCATTTTCAAAATAAGGCCTCTCTCCAATCCTGAGAGTTAGAAGGAGGAATTTCTCCTCTCTGATGTGGGTCTGAAATTCTCATCCCTGAGAGCAGTGTGAGCTGCGTCGTATCCTTACTCAGTTGGGGGGGAGGTGCGGGGAGGTGGGGAGAAAGTGAAGACTGTAAATGCTGGAATCAGAGTCAAAAAGTATGGTGCTGGAAAAGCACAGCTGATCAAGCAGCATCCAAGGAGCAGTACAGTCAATGTTTCGAGTCTTCAGGAACCAACATTGTTCCTGATGAACAGCCCATGCTCAACATCAACTGTCCTGCTCCTCGGGTGCTGCTTGACCAGCTGTGCTTTTCCAGCACCACACTTTTCCACTTTCTAACTCCATCTTGTCTGTCAAAAATCTGAATAGAGACAAGGGAAGGGAGGCTCCAAACAAGAAGGTGGAGTTAAGGCGGTGATATTTTTGAATGGGAGAGAAGGTTTAATGAGCTCAATAGCTTATTGGTCTTATGATCATTTGTGTAAAGTCATGAATACTTTTTTCTTTGTTGTGCAGCTCACCTCAGAGACTCGTGTTCAAGCAATGGAGAAAGCTCAACTGTTGTCAGAAAAGCATATCCTTCAAATGGATCACGAGCAGAAAATAAAGAACTTGACAAGAATGCTTGTCAGAGTTTCAACTGATGATGACCAAGAAACAAAGGTAAGTATCTCTTTTGAACCACTGTATTGCTTAGTAGATTGTCTAAATGATTTCTGGGGATTAAACTTCAAAAGTCAAATCCAAGAGCAAATTGTTATTTGAGGAAATGGTGCAAGTTCTGTCTGTAGCATTAACATTGAAGAAACCCGAGGACTTAGTAATAGGGATCCCATGAGCACTGAAATTCCACATCCCTATTCAAGTTCAGAGATATCCTCCCATGATGTGCTAGTCCAGCTTGTATGATATTTACGTGTAAGTTATGATGGTGTGATGAGGTAGTTGTTCAAGCTCCAATAGGTCTTGGCCGGAGAGCAATGTTCGAAATGTTTTAAGTATAAATAAAGAAAGGTGCTAAGGTACATTTTGAGCATTTGTTTTAAGAATATGAAAAAAAACTTCTGAGGCTGATGGTTAAGCAAAATAGGTGAAATAAATTAAGGGAATAATGTATTTCTAGCAATAACTAACTATCTGTAGAAATTAGATTCCACAATTTAATTATTCCCTTCTGGGCCAGGAAGCTTAAGTAATATGGTGGAAATACCAAACTTGCCAACAGAAAGATGATGAGCTCCTGCACAAGAGTCCCAACTTTGCTGTACAAAACTCTAGTGCGGCCACACTTGGAGTATTGTATACAGTTCTGGTCACCATATAAGAAGGATGTGGAAGCTTTGGAAAGGGTGCAGAGGAGATTTATTAGGACGTTGCCTGGTATGGAGGGAAGGTCTTATGAGGAAAGGCTGAGGGACTTGAGACTGTTTTTGTTGGAGAGAAGAAGGTTGAGAGGTGACTTATTAGAGACATACAAGATTATCAGAGGGTTAGATGGGATGGACAGGAAGAGCCTTTTTCCAAGTATGGCGACAGCGAGCACGGCATAGCTTTAAATTGAGGGGTGATAGATATAGGACAGATGTCAGACGTGGTTTCTTTACTCAGAGTAGTAAGGGTATGGAATGCTTTGCCTGCAACGGTAGTAGATTTGCCAACTTTAAATACAATTAAGTCGTCATTGGACAAGCATATGGACGTACATGGAATAAGTGTAGGTTAGATGGGCTTCAGATTGGTATGACAGGTCGGCGCAACATTGAGGGCTGAAGGGCCTGTACTGCACTGCACTGTAATGTTCTATGTTAGTTCAGTAAGCTGAATTGGCAATTATGTGCAAAATGTGAAGGTTTTTCAAACTCCAGGAAGAATGAATTATCTTTTTTTTAGTATCTAATAGTGGAGTATTATAAATTGTACTGTAATCTGCATTGGAATCTCTGCATAAGATATCACAGGTTGCTGAATAATTTACATTAGTGAAACTGGGTGGCTAAAAATGATGTATTTGATTTTGCTGACTCAGTTTTGACTCCAGCTTATCCAAAATCGATAATGTAGGCACACACTTAGAAACAGTGCTGGGGGAGAAGCAAAAGTGCATTGAGCAACTTGCTTTTGCTTACAAAGGCCATGGAGCAGGAATGCAAAAGTAATGAGCATCGAGGAGAGTGTGGAGTCACACATCACAAATATGAACAATGTTTAGAGTAATTGTGTGTAGTTGAGCTAAGGACAAAGAATACAACCATAACCAGAGCTGGACAATTCAGGAATGAATTCCGGAAAGGATACTGAAGTTCGGAATACTGGATTAATCTCAAAATTTGTGAATGCAGAATAACTTGAAATTTTCAAACCTTTACCTTTTGTTAATTATGACATGAGACTGAACGAGCAATCAATCAATGTATCTCTGCTTACACCTTTCGAATGACTTGGTGATCCAGCTGACTCCTAAAATGTCAACCTATTGGTGCCATTGTCTGAACTTGCTGGGTCATTTCTGTTTGATCTGGAGCCACTTCTTAAAATCTCGTATGTATGCAACAGAGTAAGTCAATGTTATGGTATAAGGTGAACTAGCATTTATTTTGTCATGTTGATTTTTATGGATTTATGAGGTCAGTGTTGTGTGAAGTAATATCCAAAATGCTCTATTGGAAGTTAATTAGGGAGGACTGATGGGAGCATAAGAAATGAGTTGTATATACTGCCAGGCCTGGATAGGAAGAAAGTGTGTACATTTTAACACTTCCTATGATAGCTCTCCATATTTCTTTTTAGGCCAGAAGAAAGAGGAGGGTTACCTGGGCTCCTGGAAAATTGCGAGCTAGTTTTGACTCCTCTGCCAAAATGATCAAGTTGGATAAAGTCAATCAAGAGTTTGATGAAGGCAAGTTTGATAACCAGTAATGAGATACAAACTGCTTGTCAACTAACTTTGATTTTGAAAGAAAAAATTCTAGACAAGCATGTTTTCATAAGACAAAACTTATCACTCATTGATCGATCTTAAATCAGATATAGTCTGTAAGCTTAGATGGAAGGAGGAATCGTGGTTGCTGGATCTTGCAAGATTCTCTTGAATTATTGGACCAGGAGCAGTTTCTGTTCAAAAGTTATTGTTGAAAGTAATCCTTCAGTGTCATACTCTGAGTAGTATGCATTTGCATATTTCTTGGCACTCAAATATGGAACTTGACAATGAGGACAGTGGATAAAAGGAAAAACTGACTGACTGGGTTAAAATGAGAAAATAACTTTTTGAAAGCAGGGAACCAGTACCTGAATGCTTTGTTTCAATTCCTATGAAACCAAGAAACACAAGGCGTGGGTGTAAGAGTAGGTTATTTGGCCATTTGAATTTAGTCCACAATTCAGTAAGGTTATAGTTCATCTTGCTGTGAATTCAGCTCCACTTTCTTGTTTGTTTACATCCTTGACTCCCTTGTCCATCAAAAATCTATCTGACTGAGCCTCAATAAGTTTAAAGATCCAGTCTTTGCTACCTTGTGGAAAAGTGAATTGTACGTACTTATAGCCCTTTCCAAAAAAAACTTCCTCCACTGTCTTAACGTGGAATTCTCTTATTGAAACATCTTCATGGTATCATATATCTTTCACTACCATATCACCTCCATCCCCCAAGTACAAACCTTTCATCCGTAAAATGTGTTGTGCAAATCTTTTCTGAATTGCTCCTAAAGAGCGCTTAACTTATTTTCTAATGGGGTGATCAAACCCGTACACTGTTTTCCGATGCAATCTCACAAATTTCCCACAGAGTTTCAGAAAAATCTGCCTATTTTTATATTTAATTCTTGTTGTGTTAAATATCAACATCTCATTTATCTCCCCAATACCAACTCTCTTGCTGATTCACATGCCAATGCACCCAAATCTCTCTGCTTAACCTAGATTGTTTATAAAATCTGCCTCATTACACATTACCAGACACAATAGTTTGATCCTTGAGCTAGGTAACTTCTGAATAAACATCATGAATTGTTCCACCTTAATACCTTTTGCCAATTTGACCTTTTAAAGGTATTTTCTAATCATCTCATCCAGATATAACTACAAATCTCTGGAGCAGGTGGACCTTGATCCCAGGCCTCTTAGTTCTGTTCGTATCCAAAGCAGCAACATCTATACTGAGCTAAAGCAAAGACCCTGGCAATGAATCATTTGGGAGGCGCCGTCTGCATGTCTTTCCTCAAAAAGTGTCCATTTATTACGCACACTTTCTCTAATTCCTATCTTTTAGTTAAGGGACAGTATGATGTTCTGTGATTGTTTAAATCTTTTATGTGGTATTTTATCAAATGCCTTTAGCATCTCTATATATGCAGGGATTATTCCCTCAGCTACTGCTGTCTCTACATTAATTTCTACAGCATCCTAAGTGGATCCTATCCAAACTGGGTAATTATTTATCCCTGATCATTTTGTTGCCATAATTGTTTGAATTTGATTCCCTCATGCTTCCATTGTTTAAGTATTAAGTTCCGATCTCATCATTACATTTGGTGATTCCTAAACTGTTGGTGTTTTCCCCACCTTTATTTTGCTTCTCTGTGCTTTTGGCTTAGTTTTGTGTTTACCACTTCTGCGTGCTACATAATCTCATAAGGAAAGCTTCAGGTTATTCATTGTGTTCCCTATTTAATGACATATATCCATGTAAATCAATCCACTCAAACTACTTAATATGCCTCAATGCTCCCCTCGTTCCTTCTTACTGTGTTTATCCTTTACCCCATCCTGCATTAATCTAGCTTATAGCTCTGAGAGCAATCCTGGAGCATTATTTCTGTTAAGGAGTCCGAATTTACCCAGATGTTCCAATGAATACTAAAAAAAAATTTGTTTGAGATGTATTTTTTTCTTTGGAACCAGATGACGATGAAGATGACCCTTTTGATGTGGACAGTGCTTGGACATCTAAAATTATATCAGAGTGTAATAGTTCAATCACAACAAAAAGAGGTGGAAGTTGTGGTTTCCAGATACCTCCATTTGAAGATTCTCTTTACTTTAATGAACAAAGCAGAGTAAACACGAACTGTAGTAGGTAAGGCATGTTTGTGTTGTGGACAGTAAGGTGGTTGTTTTCTAAATTGATGATCATTATTATTAACAAATGTACTTTTTATGTTCTTCATGGTATACAGCATTTCAGTAGGGACTCAAAATTTATAGGCCAAAATTTGCAAGAAGAGACTGTACACAACTGTATTACTTCCATGTTGATGCCAGGTTTTATACATACATGTCAAACTTTCAGTCTGATCTTACTGCTGAGCTGCCCATCAGCAATGTGGTTTAAGCCAGTGTTTCTCAAATTTATTTTTCCTTTGAAGGGACGTTTTAAAAATAAATTATTATTACCAATTCCCACGACACAAAGTAAAATATAATAAACCACTTGCCTATTTATATTTGAATGCACAGTTCATTGGCTGAAAGTTTGCAAGGACTGTCCGATTATAGCGATTGCTTGTAAGACTGGAGGCATGAACAATTTGACCTTTTAGCAGATGGAAACAGTTCACTGCATAATATTGTCTGCTTTTGGAGTGATACTCAGGTGTGCAGCTCCTATTAGGACCAGTGGCATCTTTTCAAGCATGACCTTCCCCAACTGCAGCATGTTTCAGGGCTCTTTCTTCCATTATTGTTTATTGTTTTGTTGGGGAAGTTGAATTTTGTTGACAAACTGTTGTGTTTTGACATCGGGATGCCACTGGGAAAAGCTCTGGTTTATCATCAGTACGAACCACTGGACAAGATTGAGATGGGCTCATTCCTTCCTTTTAATGAACCTACCCCAGTGAATCTATTCCTATACCTTTTGAGGCTTTTTTTGTCTTCATGTTCCCAATCAGACAGATGCCTTGCTTGTTCCCGAACTATTTTTGCCACAGGATCAGTTCGACAATGGCTTCCCATCATCTTGCTGTGGACCTGAAAATATCTATGATTCTTGTAGAATGGCAGAAGACGTTTGAGTTTCATTACTAGTTATCTGTTTATTTTTGAGAAAAAAAGTTACTTTGGTTGAATTAACCTTTAAATTCACATAATGTAAATGAAATGAATCTTCAAAATGTAATGAAAAGAATGTATTTGGGTTTTTAACTTGGAATTAACTTGCGAGTTAAGTGTGGTAAATTATGGTTTCACTAATTCTCCATTAGCTTTCATTGATACCTGGCATAAAGTGCCATTATTTCAGAGATATTCAATTTATTATGCAGTTTGCTGTATGATGTACCTTCAAAGGATGAATTGGAACAAAGGATTTCTGAACTGGAAAAAGAACTTGAAACCCTAACAGAAGAGAGAGAAAAAGAAATAAAAAAGGAAAAGGTTAGTGCCTGTAAAGCCTATTGAGACCTTCAGTAAATTCCCCATTGATTCTGTGGAAACAGTGATTTTTAATCCCATGCATCTTCTATCAAGTGAGGAAAGCTATTTGATGTTGATTTGAGGAAGGATGTTAACCATCTGTTTTGATGACTGGACCACCTTGAACAAAATTTTGCGTATTATTCAGGCAAACTGTGTAAAATGAGTTCTACATACACCATACAAATTCTTAGTTATAAGCATTTTTTCTTGCGTTGTCTGCCCATTGAAATGAAACTGAAGCTGTAAGGATAGATTTATATGGGAAAAAGAATTTAGGGTGCAACCATAGTTACTACTTCATGGCTGGAGTTAATGGCATGCTTTTGGGATAGCATAGAAGATTGAAAATTGTTGGCTACATTATCCACAATCTGAAAATGACCATTCCTCTCACTTGATGGCTGCAGTCAAGATGTGTTATGCTCTTCAAAATTAATATTATCTGTACTGATGAGTATAAAAAGGCACTTTTTATATTCTGAAAGTTAGCACAGTGTTTGTTCATTTGCATTCATTGTGCCTAAGGGTTGTTCTCAGTACTATATTTCCTCCTCCACTTCTACTATCTCCTCCAATCCCTTCAGCTGCATTCACAGTTCTGTTTGTACCTCTTTTACTTTTTGTACCACTTCTGTGGTGTTTGGTGCCTGTTCAATTTAGTTAAGAATACTGCAAGTCATTGGTGCTTGGTGTAAGTACTGTTCCATTCTCTGATCTCTTTCCAGTTCAATAAGACTCTGCACCATTGGCATCTTGCTGTTCAGGAGAAGTACACGTTATTGATAAAGCAAGAATAAAATTAAAATTGAAGAAAAAGCTTAAATGTACTTTGTAAAGGAGATGAGGTTAAAGAAAAGATGAGGTTAAAGAGAACATGAGGTTAAAGTTTTTAGAAAATGGAGTTAGGCAGGCAAGAACTAGAAAATTAATTTATCGGTTAATAGAATGCAAGTATTGTATAGGCAAATAGCAAAATAAAGATCAAGGTAGTGTCACAAAAAGGTATATTGGCTCAGACGAGCAGGAAATTACATTTGATTTGCCATGGTGTTCAACAGGTTTTTTTTCCCCAGTATGAATGTGACGTTACAAGATGAGATGGAAAGGCATTTAAGATAGAAAAGGGGGAGGTGTTTGATTAATGTCAAACCTGGGGCCAAATATAATATCTGTACGGATTATATCCACACTCCGAAAATAATGCTAAAGATTTGAAAGCTACTGTTGCCACAATTAATGAGTGAAGTGGGGGCAAGTTGAGGGAACCAAAATTGACTTAATGTCAGTTTTAGAAATAAATAGCAGAAATTTCATTTCAGAGATGTATAGAGAAACATTAGAAACCTGAAACAGAACAATTGTTGAGTTGAATTTTGAAAGGCAAAGCTATGGTTTCCCAACTGGAACATTTTAAGAAATAGTATCTACAGTTAATTCTGTGAATGTAACATAACTGGATTTTTAAAAGGCATTTCATAGGTGACATGTAGTAAAATCAAGTGAAATTTGGAGAAGTAGCAAAATGGATAGAAGTTGGCCACAAAACAAAGCAGAGGTTAAGTGTCTTTAATTTGGCAGAAGAGTGAAAAACGGTCCACCGAGATTGCAAACAGTGACCTACAGTAGTCATTGTATCAAAATGTGGAGGTGCTGGTGTTAGACTGAGGTGGACAAAATTTAAAAATCTCACAACACCAGGTTATAGTCCAACAGTTTTAAGTGGAAGTACCAGCTTTCAGAGCTCTGCTCCTTTGTCAGGTAGTTAGTGGAGCAGGATCATGGGACACAATTTATAGCTATAAATTCTGTGTGCAATGATCCTGTTCCACTAGCTACCTGACGAAAGAGCAGCGCCCCAAAAGCTTGTACTTCCAAATAAACCTGTTGGACTATAACCTGGTGTTGTGTGATTTTTAACATTGTACCAAAAATAAGTTAGACAGGAGTCCCAAGTACAAGTACTTTTGGAAGAAGTAACAAGACAAGGGAATACTCGATGGCAAGACATGAAGAGACTCAGAGGACAAATGAATCATGTGGTGCTTGTCCACAGATCTCTGAAGGTGACAGGACAGGCTAATAGTTGCCTTTAAAAATTGTGGTATAGATTACAAGAGCAGAGAGGTTATTTTGAAACTCTACAGATTTTGGTTAGGCCACAGCTGTAGTACAGTATGCAGTTCTGGTCACAGCACTAGAGAATTGCACTGGAGAGGACCCAGAAGAGATTCACTATAATGTTGCCTGGGAAGGCAACTTTCTTAATATAGGGATACAAGGTAAACTGTGGTTGTTTTCTTTGGAGAGTAGAAGGCTAAAAGATGGAACCTGATTAAGGTGTATACCTATTTTTCTAATCAACTGAGATGTCCCTACCCACCTCTGGAACAAGTGGGATTTGAACCCAGGTCTCCTGGTCCAACACCTCTGCACCACAGAGCACCCTGATTCAGGTGTATAATATCGACAGTGTGAAAAGGAAGCAGCTGTGCACTTTAGCTGAAGGGTAACTAACAAATGGGCATAATTTTAAGGTGAATAGCAGGGGTTTGAGGAATGTTTGTTTCGCACAGAAAGTAGCAGAAATCTGGATTGCATTACCTGGAGGGTAGTTGAAGGAGGGAACCTTGCAACCTTTCAAGTATTCATCCAAGTAATTTTTGAACTGTTATAAAATTCAAGACTACGGGCTAAGAGGTGGAGAGTAGTTTCTTGATGGGGAAAAGGGCCCCTTCTCTACTGAATGATTGTATGATTCTAAGTTAACAAATTTAGAAACTCAACAGTTCTGGCAGCATCTCTGGAGAGAGGAAAAACCATAAGTGTTTTGAGTCCGATATGAATCTTAAGAACCGAAGAGTTGTCTTGTGTGGTGTTGAACTGCTTGTGTTATGGAGTTCCATTCATCCAAGCAAGCAGAGAGAATTCCATCATGCTGTACTGGAATTTGCTGAATCATGATTTGTTTCTGTCAGAATGAGACATAGCTGAAATGTGTGAAGCGTTACATGTAATAGAATTTAAGACTGTCCCTCCTGGTTAATATTTGGTCTTTTACTAGCTAAAGGTTAGGAAGAAAATGAGAAGTACTGTTCTCAGGTGGTTAAGCATTTAAATGTTTTTGTCAGTAGTATAGTTTAGTTTGTAAGCTGCCTTCAAGCTTTGAAGATCCATTTTCTTAGTTTTTGTTAAGTTTTAAAAACTCACTTTTTTTTTCAAAAAAAGTATTTCTCCCACTCAGATGGTGAAAAGTTCTCATTCTTTTCCAATGTCTCCTGTTTTCCTTTCCTGACCTTGGAACCCCTCTATATTTCCACCTCATGCTATGATGAAGGGATGACGTTTTGTTCCATACCCTCAGTCTATAATCTGATTAGCTGCTTGAAATGGTCAGGGACATTGAATCCTAGAGCTTCAAATCTCTTTTTAAAAGCCTTTCTGGTTTCAGTTGTGAAAGTGCATACTTTTCTTTTGCTGTTTTAATTTTAATTGCTTACCCTGATGTTTCAGGAATATGCAAGCCACATTGAGAAACAACTACAGGATAGTATTGAGATTTGTGAGCTACTTTATTCAAAACAGGTATGTAAGGTTTATTCTGTCAACTCATTGCAAAACTCTGTCATTTTTTTTACTAAAAGAATGTTGATGTCTGCTTTCCAGTTTGATGCAGGAAGCTTAAAAATGGAGAATGATAAACAGAAAGAAGAAATTGAAGAATTGAAAGAACTTCTAAAAGAAAGACTGGAGAAAGCGAAGTTCTTCCAAATGGAGAATGAGAAACAAAAAAAGGAAATCAAAGAACTAGAAAAACTGAGAGAAGGGATTGAAGAATTGAAAGAGAGACGAGAAATTGAGGAATTTGAGTTTTTGGAAAAAGAAGCAGAAAAAGAAGGAAAGGTACATTAAATAGCTGAAATGAATTTTAGAAATATTTAGCTTGCATTAGCATATGAGATCTTGTAAGAGGTAATTAGCAAACCCCAGTCAAGAAGGCTAGCTTAATTATCTTTTTTTTTTTGTAAATTGCAACAGTTCAATTTCAGTTTTGGATAAACTTTTCTTGCTTTAGCTTTGAATTTTTTAGCCAGGGTCGAATGTACATTGCTGCATCGCATACTGAATACTCCACCCAATACCTAAAATGGTGGAACAGTTGAAAATCTCCAGAGTGTGAAAGTGCCATCCTTTTAACTCTGTGCTTCAACTGGGTGATGATTTTCATCTGATTAATGTTTTGATTTGTTTATTTTTCTCCCTTCATTTTTAAAACATTCCTGCAAAGTTCACACACATATTTGGAAACAAAATATGATACTAAACCACAGCACGTGATATTAGGGCAGGTGACCAATGGCTTCATTTAAGTTTTGAGGAGTGATCTCATAAAGGAGTGGTTTTAACTCCGAGTGCAGCTTCTCAGAATGAAGGAGAGAGGCCATGAAAGAACTTGAAAGCAAAGATGAGAATATTAAGTTGGCAAACGCTGGTGTTGTGTGAATTGGACTTGGTGTGATGTAGAATGTTGGCAGCAAGGATGTGATATGTTCAAGCTTATGCAGTGCAAAAGATGAGCTTTTGGCCAGGAGAGCATTGGAATAGTCAAGACTAGAATTATCAGTGCTGGGGATAATGGTTTCTGAAAAAGATTGGCTAAGACAGAAACCGACTGGACAATATTAGGCCAGAAGTGACTCACCTTGGCATCTCCAGATTAATATCATGCCAATATTATAAATGACCAGTTTGTAATTCAGCTGTTGAAGATTGAATAATGTTTGCAATTTTGGAAGAGATTTGTAGCTCAGGTTATAAGTTTGTTTGCTGATGTTTCATCACCATGCTAGGTAACATCAGATCGACAAACAAATCAATGGGACATCTATTGGATCGCCAATATCAGGACCTTTAGCAGAATCAGTTATGCAGAGATTAAAATGAACAGCCCTTCCCCCGCCCCAGCCCAAACTTCAGGTCCGTAATGTGGATGACAGCTTTCTCATCGTGAAACGCAACAAATTAGAAGAAACCCACAATGCCTAAATATTGTCCTTACTAGTATAAAATCCCCTTCCCAGAAATCACAGTAAAATGAAAAGCCAGTGGAGAGCTGCAGACAAGCGTCTACAGGAAAACAACACACACTAACTAGATACTCAACTAAAGGAGCAATCATCCCAATACCCACAAACAGAGCTGCATCCGGGCATTATTTAAACAAGCCACAACACGCTGCAGCACCCGGGAACTATGAGAAGCCAGGAAAACAGCTATACAACCTATTTAGGAACAGCAGGTACTGAATGAGTGCAGACCTAAACCAGAAGACACAACATGCTCAGAGACTCTAGCCACCCTGCCATATGTTAAAGACATCTCAGAAATGACAACCAGACTACTCTAGCCCCTAGACATCATGGTAGCCCACAAACGACCAGCAAACTGAAACAACTGATGAATTTAAAGGACCCTGTACCAACAACCATTAGAATGAATGTCATATACAAAATATCCTGCAAGGGCTGCAACAAGCATTATGTTGGTCAGGCTGAAAGGAATGTAGCCACCAGGATACTTAAGCATCAACTAGCCACCAAAAGGCATGACCAACTATCACTAGTACCATATACATAGATGAAGAGGGGCACCAGTTCAACTGGGCCAATACATCCCTCCTGATGCAGGATAAACAAAGACCCACAAGGGAATTCCTAGAAGCCTGGCATTCAAACCAGAGCTTCATTAACAAACATGTCAATTTGGACCCCATTTACCAACCTCAGAAAAAGAACTGGAAGTGATACCACTGACCACAACAAACCAAGCAAGCGGGACAGAACACCACCACTTCATCGGAAGCTCACTCATGATGTTACCTAGCATAGTGATGAACAAATCTACCAGCTCAGTGAGCAACCTTGCAACCTGAGAGAATTATGTTAGGAAACAAAGTTTATGGTGAGGATTGAAAGCAGTGACTTTGATCTTGCCAATATTAATTGGAGGATACATCTAGTGTCCACACAGTGGAGGATTTGAGAGAAGTGGTGATGATGTAGATCTAGATACCATCAGGGTGCATGTAGATGCTGCCATGTTTTCAGGTTTCATGTCTGTGCCAAGTGCCAGTTCAATAAAGGCTAGGTACAGCAACCATTTTTAATATAATCTGTCTTGGCCATTTGCAGGAACAGGAACAGCATGAAAATGCGATGTTCAAGATGCTGGTTCGCAATTCTGAGAGTATTGACCAGGAGCTTGAGGTAAGTGCTTTTGTATTTAAATGTTCTACTTTAAGTGGGCATTAGAGTCAAGTGTGTTTGATTAATACCAGAACGTTCTTTTTTAGAAAGTACAATGGCATAATCTGAGCAAAGCAGGCATGGGGATTCAGAAAAAAAACCAAAAGAACTTGTCAGATGGAGTTTAATTCAGATAAATGAGAGGTGCTGCATTTTGGGAAAGCAAATCTTAATAGGACTTAATGGTAAGGTCCTTGGGAGTGTTGCTGAACAGAGAGACCTTGGAGTGCAGGTTCATAGCTCCTTGAAAGTGGAGTCGCAGGTAAATAGGATAGTGAAGGTGGCATTTGGTATGCTTTCCTTTATTGGTCAGAGTATTGAGTACAGGAGTTGGGAGGTCATGTTGTGGCTGTACAGGACATTGGTTTGGCCACTGTTGGAATATTGCGTGCAATTCTGGTCTCCTTCCTATCGGAAAGATGTTGTGAAACTTGAAAGGGTTCAGAAAAGATATACAAGGATGTTGCCAGGGTTGGAGGATCTGAGCTACAGGGAGAGGCTGAATAGGCTGGGGCTGTTTTCCCTAGAGCGTTGGAGGCTGAGGAGTGACCTTGTAGACGTTTACAAAATTATGAGGGGCATGGATAGGATAAATAGACAAAGTCGTTTCCCTAGGGTCAGGAGTCCAGAACTAGAGGGCATAGGTTTAGGGTGAGAGGGGAAAGATATAAAAGAGACCTAAGGGGCAACTGTTTCACGCCGAGGGTGGTCAGTGTATGGAATGAGCTGCCAGCGGATAGGGGGAGGCTGGTACAATTGCAATATTTAAGAGACACTTGGATGGGTATATGAATAGGAAGGGTTTAGAGGGAGATGGGCCGGATGCTGGCAGGTGGGAATAGATTGGGTTGGGATATCTGGTCGGCATGGACGGGTTGGACTGAAGGGTCTGTTTCCATGCTGTACATCTCTATGACTCTATAACTGCAGATGCTGGAAATCAGAAATAAAAACAGAAACTGCTGGAAAATATCAGTTGGTCTGGAGAGAAATCGGAGTTATCGTTTCGGGTTGAGTGACCCTCCTTCAGAGTTCCGAGTTCTGAAGCATTATTGAAGGACAGGAGCAGAATGTCCTTGTTTCACAGTTGAAACAAGTTAAATAGCTAGTGTGAATCCTGAGATGTTCAGGTTGGAGTTTATTGACGTGTAATATAAATTTAACATGATTTTTCTGTGATTTATTAACATTTTTGTTTGACAAGGAAAGCATAAAAATTTTGGTTTACATTTTGGCCTCTGCCTTTATAAAATCATACAGTGGACATGTGTGTTTTTTAAATGTAAGTTTTTTTTTATTATTCATTCACTGAATGAGGGCATCTCTGGCTAAGCCAGCATTCGTTGCCCAGAGGGCTGTAAGAGTCAACCACATTGCTGTGGGACTGGAGTTACATGTAAGCCAGACCAGATGGCAGTTTCCTTCCATAAAAGTCATAAATAAACCAGATGGGTTTTTCCAACAATCAACAGTGGATTAATGGTTGTCATCAGATGATAATGAAGAGTCCTCGTTAGGCTCTTAATTCCAGATTTATATTCTTATTGAATTCAAATTCCATCATCTGCTGTAGTTGGATTTAAACCCGGGTCCTCAGAACCTTTCTTGGCTCTCTAGAATAACAGTCCAGTGATAATTGCTGCTTCCATTTGAATGTGTAAAAGTAACCATTTGCATGTGTTTTTATAAGGTTAAATAGGAATTGTATGATTTCTTCTTTTTTCTTCAATTGTGTTTTCTGCTTTTTACATTCCAGATCCAGCAGTTGCAGCAATCACTGAAAGATGCAGAGGTTGTAACTCGTGATGCAAAGAAAGAGTCTTCCCTTCTGAGAAGTGAAAATCTGGAGCTTAAGGAAGAAATGGTAATGATAGTTTTGAATACAGAATCTTAACTTTGTTAATTGCTGGTATATGAATTGATGCTAATCATTTCCATTGCGCATGTTCCGCAACATACCTCTCTGGGACTGTTCCAAAATTTTACAGTAGCCAAGGGAGAAAGTAGACAAACTACGTCAGAGATATTGTTTGGGTGTTATCTTACCCTAATTGCCTCATGCACTCTGTCACAATTTGAATATCTGAGGAAAGTGAAAGGAGAAAGGGGGTTGGAAAAGAATGGTTATGATGATGTAGGCTAATGGTTTTTAACCTTTTTAGTAACATGGCATGTTTCAAGAAGACAGGCATACCCCTTTCTTAACTGATTGCTCATAAATGTTGCATTTACTATAATCGTACAAGAAAGGCGCACAACAGGTTTAAAAAATGATCAAATGCATTAATGTTTTACATTTCATAATGGCGCAATTTTAAAATCTACTCCGCTCAGTTATTTCTAACTATTCTTGACCCTCGATCTGTTCCACACACTGCATCGAACGGAAACATAATTGAAATTCAATGGATCAGACTAAAACACAATTTACCTAGTTAGTGAGAAACCTGGGCCTATCAGCATTCATAAGCTAGAAAGGAACTGAACAAGTTGGTGGCAGTAAAGCCAGAACTCTGCTTTACTGACTTTTTAGTTACTTTCCCCCGTGTGGCACATTCCTGCAGAGTCTTGTTTATCTTTGCATAATTATCAATAATTTAAATTGCTGATTTAAACTATTTGAGGTTTTTTAATGACTACCATTTTTATTCAATTTGTGGAGTGCTCATTGTAGAGGTTCACACATCACCAACATATCCTCAGACCTGTTCCAGATATAATGCGAGCAGAATACATCCGTTAAAATTTATACTCCCGTGTTACTTTAGTTTATAGCTATGCATCATCTTTGTCCCAAAGAGAAAAGACCATGTAGCAATTTTATCAATCCTTGTATTGGCTACTTATGATGGGCTTGATGCAAAACCTTTTCTACCAACACACACAAAATACATTTAGAAAGGATTCAGTAATGTTTTGTTGAGTAAAATACACAATGATAATTAATCTTTACATTTTGCAGTTGGTTGCTAAAGGACTAAAATTTGAATTTTTTGACATTTTTGATACTTCAAAACTGTAATATTGATCTAATCGAAGTACAGTATTATAGTGATCTTTTTAACTTTCCTGTATGAACTGGAGAATAAAATGAGAGTGGACTATCAAAGAATGGAAAACGATGTCCAATCATACAGCAGCCAGCTAGATGCTGAACGGTCACGCTACAAAGAAATGCAATCCGATTTACAGAAAGAATTAAATTTTGCTTTCAATGAAAATACCAAGCTAATGTCGCTTCTGGATGGAAAAGTCCCAAAAGGTACATTCCTATAATATTATAGTTCACACTTAAGGGATTGTATTATGTCCTCACATTAAGCATTTCATCTTTTAAACTGGATGAGAATCAAGGTCTGAATTCCTGGATACAATATTTTTGTTTTATTAAAAGCAGAATGTAACTTTTTTTCCCTAGTTCCCACCTCTTGCCTTTATTGGTCAGTGCATTGAATATAGGAGTTAGGAAATCATATTGTAGCTGTACAGGATATTTGTGAGGCCACTTGCAGAATATAGTGTTCAGTTTTGGTCTCCCTGCTATCGGAAAGATGTTGTTAAACTTGGAAGTGTTCAGAAAAGATTTACAAGGATGTTGCTGGGATTGGAGGATTGAGCTAAGAGGGCAGGCTGAATAGGCTGGAGCTGTTTTCCCTGGAGGGTCGGAGACTGAGAGAACTTTCTTTTAGCGGTTTATAAAATCATGAGGGGCACAGATAGGGTGAATAGCCAAGATCGTTTTCCCAGGTTAGGAGGTTCAAAACTGGAGGGCATAGGTTTATGGTGAAAGGGGATTTTTAAGAGGGACATGAGGGTTAATTTCTTTCACGCAGTGGGTGATGCGTGTATGGCACAAGCTGCATGAGGTGGTGGTAGAGGTTGGTACAATTACAACATTTTAAAAGGCATCTGGATGGATGGATGAATAGGAAGGGCTTAGTGATTTGGCCGAATGCTGGCAAATGGGACTAGGTCACTTTAGGATATCGTAGTCGGCACGGATGAGTTGGACCAAGGGGTTTGTTTCTGTGCTGCATAACTCTATGACACTGAGAACAATGCATGGCTTTAGCACTCATAGTTATTTTTCCCTTTAATTATTGTCCCAAAGCTAAATGGAATGAGGATGTTTTAGTATCTGGTTCTTCCACTTTGTATTGCAACTTTTTTCTTGATGACAAAAAGGTTTGTTTATTTGTATTTCTCTGAATAAGACAAAGTAAAATTACTAACTTGAATATGAACTTTTTAAATGATTAATACTGTTAATCTTAATGTGTCTGGCATGGAAAATGAAGGATGCTTCGCACCTCCAAGACTTTAGCTGTGTGAGACTGTAGTAACTTGAGTTTTCTTGGGCCATCATTCCTGCTTGAAGCAAGCCTGACCCTTGTTTCAATATGTAAATCAAAGTTCTATGCCAATCGTAAGACTCTAACTCCATTTTTATGGTCTAGTAAACAAGTGCTCCCACACTTGACTCCTTTTGATTACTAACATGATGGATAGTTTTTGAAAGCTTTTTATTGTAATAAAAACTTGATTGTTCTTTTGCATGTCTACCTACACCATACTCTTGGCCTATCTCTTCTGTGGAGTGCCTTGACAATGCACGTGTGTTGCATGGTATTTGATCGGTGTCTTTGGCTGTAAACTAGAGTATACTCTTCTGTTGCTATTTTGCTGAGGGAGTAGCAATTTGAGAGCTAATGTAGCAGGAACGCTTTCCTTTTAGCTCTTGTTCTCTTAATTGAAAACTGATGGAGCGCTTTTGGTGATCTGTATCAATAAGGCAATCTCATTTATTTGGGGAAATGTTGTCAAACCTTTTCAGGGTAGTGCTAGACAAATGGCAAAAGTAATAATTCACAAAAGCTGCAATGAATACATTAAGAAAATACTTTGCAATGAAAGAATGAAGTCTATATTATTTTGTACTGAAACTACTAATTTCATTGCAAATTTATTTTTAGAATTTAGCATCCTCATGTTTGAGCCCCTTTATGGAGTTATATTTTACCTCCATTTAATAACACAAAATTTGAGTGTTCATATCCTGGATTATTTTTAAAGTTTCCAAATATTCATTTCGGATATCAGGTCTTAATGCAAGAGTGTATGCCATGTCCTGTAGAATCTGCAGACTTTCAGAGTGTAGATTGAGGAAGCCGGCATCCAGCGGAAAATAGAAGACTTGTGCTTGTAGTGCTGAACCAATCCTATCTGAATATGTAGATTTTTGTCAGTAAAGATGAGAATTCCCAAAAAAACCCTGAAACCAGACAGAGCATAATATTTTTGAAATTATCAGACAAGAGAAGGTAATATTTATAGGCTAATCTTCCTGCATTTGAATAACTGGAGGGGATAGGCGCAACTTAAATGTGGACCTTATGCAAGTAACAGATACTGCATGTGTTTGATAAGTATGTATCTGTCAGGCAGGGCAGAAGTGGTCAAGCGAGGGAGTAGTGTTTACTAAAGAAGTTGAATCTCTTGTCGAGAGGAAGAGGAAGGCTTATGTTAGGATAAGACATGAAGGCTCAGTTAGGGTGCTTGAGAGTTACAAGTTAACCAGAAAAGACCTAAAGAGAGAGCTAAGAGCCAGGAGGGGACACGAGAAGCCGTTGGCAGGTAGAATCAAGGACAACCCTAAAGCACTTTATAGGTATATCGAATAAAAGAATGGCCCTAATCTTTCTCTAGTCAATCAAGGATAGTAGTGGAAAGTTGTGCGTGGAGCCTGAGGAGATAAGGGGAGCACTAATTGAGTATTTTTCATCAGTATTTACACTGGAAAAACACAATGTTGTCAAGGAGAATACTGAGATACAGGCTACTAAATTAGATGGGATTGATGTTCACCAGGAGAAGGTGTTAGCAATTCTGGAAAGTGTGAAAATAGATAGGTCCCCCCCTGGGCCAGATGGAATTTATCCTTAGATTCTCTGGGAAGCCAGCAAGGAGATTGCAGAGCCTCTGACTTTGATCTTTGTCATCATTGTCTACAGGAATAGTGCCAGAAGACTGGAGAATAGCAAATGTTGTCCCCTTTTTCAAGAAGGGGAGTAGGGACAACCCTGGGAATTATAGACCTGTGAGTTTTACTTCTGTTGTGGGTAAAATGCTGGAAAAGAGAGAGAGGATTTATAATCATCTAGAGAGAAATAAGTTGATTTAAAGATAGTCAACACAGCTTTGTGACAGGAAGGTCGTGCCTCACAAACCTTTGAGTTCTTTGAGATGGTGACCAAATAGGTGGAAGAGGATAAAGCAGTTGATTTGGTGTATGTCAATTTCAGTAAGGTGTTCCCCATGGTAGGCTTTTGCACAAAATTGAGGCATGGAATTGAGGGTGATTTAGCAATTTGGATCAGAAATTAGCTAGCTGAAAGAAGACAGAGGGCGGTGGTTGATGGGAAATATTCACCCTGGAGTTCAGTTACTAGCGGTGTATCGCAGGGTTTATTTTGGGGCCACTGTTTGTCATTTTTATAAATTACCTAGATGAGGGCGTAGAAGCATGGGTTAGTAAATTTGCGGATGACACTAAGGTTGGTGGAGTTGTGGATAGTGCCGAAGGATGTTGCAGGTTACAGAGGGACATAAATAAGCTGCAGTGCTGAGAGGTGGCAAATGCATTTTAATGCTGAAAATTGAGAGGTGATTCAGTTTGGAAGGAGCAACTGGAATGCAGAGTACTGGGCAAATGGTAAGATTCTTGGTAGTGTAAATGAGCAAAGAAATCTGTGCCCATGTACGTAGATCCCTGAAATTTGCTAGCCAAGTTGATAAGGTTGTTAAGAAGGCATAAGGTGTGTTAGCTTTTATTGGTAGAGGGATTGAGTTTCGGAGCCATGAGGTCATGCTGCAACTGCGCAAAACCTGGTGAGGCCCCATTTGGAGCATTGCATACAGTTCTGGTCACCGCATTATAGGAAAGATGTGGAAGCTGTGGAAAGGTTTCAGAGGAGATTTACTAGGATGTTGCCTGGTATAGTGGGAAGGTCTTGCGAGGAAAGGCTGAGGGACTTTAGACTTTATTTTTTAAAGAGAAAAGGTGGTTGAAAGGTGACTTAATTGAGATATAGAAGACAGAGGGTTAGATAGGGTGGACAGTGAGAGCCTTTTTCCTCTGGTGATGGCCAGCATGAGGGGACATAGCTTTAAATTTGAGGGGTGATAGATATAAGTCAGGTATGAGTGGTAGTTTATTTTCTCCATAGTAGGGGCGTAGAATGCTCTGCCTGAACAATAGTAAACTCCAATAGTGTAGGATAGATGGGTTTCAGATTGGTTCCACAGGTCAGCGCAACATCGAGGGTCGAAGGGCCTGGAATGTGCTGTAATGTTCTCAATGATTTAATGTTGACGTTCATGTATATAAGATTTTGACTATTTTTACTATTGCACTTTTGAAACTGACAATCATTTTACTACCACTCTTAAACCTAGATTTATTGGATCGTTTACATTTTGAAAAGAGCATGGCTGATCTTAAGCAACGGTTGGATAAATCAGAAAAAGAAAAGAATAGTCTTCAGGAAGAAGTATCTCTATTATCCCAATATAAATCATTGCCTGAAAAAGTAGATGAATTAGCAAAACAGGTAATGAAAGTGCAATAACTATGTTAAAGAATACATGGAATTTATGCCATTATTTGCATTATGAGCATCTTATGCTTGTTTATCACCTGTCACATCATCAGAACATCCAAGAGACCACTGAAGTGCAAATATTGTTGATCAGGCAAATTTTAAATAGCTTTCAATTGTGCCATTTCCATTGTTTTCTTGCCAATAAACTGTGTTAACAGGAACTGGGAGAAACTTCTTTGAACAAATATCTTGTATCTGTTTTCACACTGGAAAGCACTAAATTGTCCAAATAATTGTAGAAACTCCAGAGAAAAAGGAAGAGAAATACAAAAAACAATACTTAAGGAAAGATGCTGATGAAAACAATGGAACTAAAAGGTTGACTAGCCTCTTGGTATGGTAGTCTACATTGTAGGGTTTTTGTGGAACTGAAATTAGTGAAGCGTTGGTGAATTATTGTACAGTAAAAGCTAATCGTTTTTTCTTCAAAATTAAATCTAGGTTCAGCAGCTGACCGAAGAACTTAATGGTGTTACTTCCGAAAGGGATACTTTGTCGGAGTGCAGAGAAGATGATGTGAAACAACTTGAGAACTTGCGTGGAGAGTTGTTATCCATTGTCCAGGATAGGAACAAACTCCAGGAAGTTCTTGCTAGTGTACAGTCAGAACAGGATCATCAGGAGAAGATCAAAACTCTACAACAGGTAGAAAAAATGATTATTAGTTTGTATATTAATGGTCAACAATTAATCCAGAGGTATTTTAATGTTTGCTCATTGGCAGGAAATCTGCAGTCTTTCTAGATTCCTTTTAGTTGTTTGAACAAGCATATTCTGATGCTGAGGAAATGGCCTTAAATGAAGACATACCCATTACAGAGGAACCTCGATTATCCAGCATTCGTTTATCTGAATTTTGGATAATCTGGATAAGATCACAACTGTGTTATCAGGCATTCGATTATCCGAACAAAACACTCCACCCATGTCATTTGGATAATTAACTAACTTTGTTATCCCCTCTCTTTTTGTGAACTCCATTGTTGGTTACTGTTTATGAGCTTTAAGTTGTGAGTTGATGCTTCAATTTTCTTCCTTCTGTTGGTCATGCAAGCCAAGGTATTAAAATCTCTTCTAGTTAGCAGCATTTTGACCATAGGACTCCAGGAATGAGATTCAATGTTCCAATATATGCTAAATATTATTCAAATTAACTTATACGGCCCATCGTTCATAAATCAAAGGTCAGTCAAAACCGATTATAAAAGATCAGTGCTAAATTCATATTGATAGGGTAATATAAATGCCATTCATGTCACATTACAAACAGCTATTTATTCCACAGCATTTTCTTCAGAAGTGAATTTCTTAAATCATTAGTTGTTGGTTTCTGTGTTTTCCACAGGATGAAATGAAGTGTAGTTTGGAGAATCTCAAAAACGAATTAGATCTGTACTCCGTAAGGCTTGAAGAAGAGAAGGCTAAATGTGCACAGTTTCAGCAAGATATTGAAGACAAAGAAAGACAAATTAAAGAGCAGGAACAACAATTGAAGCAGGAGCTTATAAAACAGAAGGAAATTGGTGAGATGGGGATATTTTTCTTGAACTCCAGGCTGTTATGAATGCTGCATTTTAAAATTGTGTTTTCCTTTAAGTCATGATCTGAATTATTTTTGTTAAAACTAATAGCTTAATTCTTTTTAGTTAACACATTGAAGTTTATGAACTTAATAAATCAGGAATTGGCTGAATCCAGGAAGGTCACTCGTTTGAGTGGCTAGTGAAGGACATTGAGTTTGTTGCTGAGTGATTGACTGACTTTTCTGATCTGCACAGTACTTGGTTCTGAGTCAGTGTTGTCAGGTCCATGTTTCACAATGACACTGGTCCATGCTGCGAAAGGCAGATAGTTACAGTTTTAAGTGCCTTCACTTGAGCGTATACTTGATTGTGAGCCTCCAGGGAACAGGTGTTATAAACCTTCAGCAATACTAACTGACTCAGTCTTAAATTAGATTTGTTAGATAGAGTCTGATGGGAATGGTTATGACCTACACCATGGTTATCATTTATTTTAAGCAACTTGAGTTACAATTTACACTGCAAATTGGATCAAAATAAACAGGGAAGTGATTAATAGGATGTTAAGCAAACAATGTTGAATTAAAATTAGACTTCGGTTCTCCATTCCTGCATTATAGGTGCATCTAAGTTTTTTCATCATTTTGGTATTTCCCAGAGGATCGGAACCGTTTGAATAGGCCTAGATCAATACACTTCTGTTTTTTTAATGCAGAGTTAAATTTAGTCTCAGAATCTCAAATGTCACATTGCAGAGGGGGAACCATTTAGAGTCAGATGTACAGCATGGAAACAGACCCTTCGGTCCAACTCGTCCATGCTGACCAGTTATCCCAACCCAATCTAGACCCACCTGACAGCACCTGCCCATATCCCTCCAAACCCTTCCTATTCATATACCCATCCAAATGCCTCTTAAATGTTGCAATTGTACCGGCCTCCACCACTTCCTCAGGCAGCTCATTCCATACACGTACCACCCTCTGCATGAAAAAGTTGCCCCTTAGGTCTATTTCATATCTTTCTCCTCTCACTCTAAACCTATGCCTTATAGTTCTGGACTGCCCAACCCCAGGGAAAAGACTTTGCCTATTTACCTGATTCATGCCCCTCAATTTTGTAAACCTCTATAAGGTCACCCCTTAACCTCCGATGCTCCAGAGAAAACGGCCCCAGCCTGTTCAGCCTCTCCCTATAGCTCAAATCCTCCAACTTTGGCAACATCCTTGTAAATCTTTTCTGAACCCTTTCATGTTTCACAACATCTTTCTGATAGGAAGGAGACCAGAATTGCACGCAATATTCCAACGGTGGTCTAATCAATGTCCTGTACAGCTGCAACATGACCTCCCAATTCCTACTCAATACTCTGACCAATAAAGGAAAGCATACCAAACGCTGCCTTCACTATCCTATCTACCTGCAACTCCACTTTCAAGGAGCTATGAATCTGCACTCCAGGTCTCTTTGTTTAGCAACACTCCCTAGGACCTTACTATTGAGTGTATAAGTTCTACTAAGATTTGCTTTCCCAAAATGCAGCACCTCTCATTTATCTGAATTAAACTCCATTTGCCACTTCTCAGCCCATTGGCCCATCTGGTCCAGATCCTATTGTAATCTGAGGTAACTCTCTTCACTATCTACTACCCCTCCAATTTTGGTGTCAGCTGTAAACTTACTAACTGTACCTCTTGTGTTTGCGTCCAAATCAATTATGTAAATGACAAAAGGTAGAGGGCCCAGCACCGATCCTTGTGGCATTCCACTGGTCACAGGCCTCCAGTCTGAAAAACAACCTTCCACCACCATCATACCTTTGAGCCAGTTCTGTATCCAAATGGCTAGTTCTCCCTGTATTGAGATCTAACCTTACTCAACAGTCTCCCATGGGGAACCTTGTTGAACGCCTTACTGAAGTCCATATAGATCACACCTACCACTCTGCCCTCATCAATCCTCTTTGTTACTTCTTCAAAAAACTCAATCAAGTTTGTGAGACATGACTTCCCACGCACAAAGCCATGTTGACTATCCCTAATCGATCCTTGCCTTTCCAAATACACATACATCCTGTCCCTCAGCATTCCCTCCAACAACTTGCCCACCACTGAGGTCAGGCTCACTGGTCCATAGTTCCCTGGCTTGTCCTTACCACCCTTCTTAAACAGTGGCACTATGTTTGCCAACTTCCAGTCTTCCGACACCTCACCTGAAACTAGCGATGATATAAATATCTCAGCAAGAGGCCCAGCAATCACTTCTCTAGCTTCCCACAGAGTTCTAGTGTACACCTGATCAGGTCCTAGGGATTTATCCACCTTTAACTGTTTCAAGACATCCAGCACTTCCTCCTTTGTAATCTGGACATTTTGCAAGATGTCACCATCTATTTCCCTACAGTCTATATCTTCCATATTCTCTTCCACAGTAAATTCTGATACAAAATATTCATTTAGTATCTCCCCCATTTTTCTGTGGCTCCACACAAAGGCCACCTTGCTGATCTTTGAGGGGCCCTGTTCTCTCCCTAGTTACCCTTTTGTCCTGAATATTTTATAAAAACCCTTTGGATTCTCCTTAATTCTATTTGCCAAAGCTATCTCAGGTCCCCGTTTTTCCCTCCTGATTTCCCTCTTAAGTATACTCCTACTTCCTTTATACTCTAAGGATTCACTCGAACTATCCTGTCTATACCTGACATATCCTTCCTTCTTTTTCTTAGCCAAACCCTCAATTTCTTTAGTCATCCAGCATTCCCTATACCTACCAGCCTTCCCTTTCACCCTGACAGGAATATATTTTCTCTGGATTCTTGTTATCTCATTTCTGAAGGCTTCCCATTTTCCAGCCGTCCCTTTACTCGTAAACATCTGCCTCCAATCAGCTTTTGAAAGTTCTTGCCTAATACTGTCAAAATTGGCCTTTCTCCAATTTAGAACTTCAACGTTTAGATCTGGTGTATCCTTTTCCATCACTGTTTTAAAACTGATAGAATTATGGTCGCTGGTCCCAAAGTGCTCCCCCACTGATACCTCAGTCATCTGCCCTGCCTTATTTCCCAAGAGTAGGTCAAGTTTTGCACCTTCTCTAGTAGGTACATCCACATACTGAATCAGAAAATTTTCTTGTACACACACTATCTAAACCCCTAACACTATGGCAGTCCCAGTCGATGTTTGGAAAGTTAAAATCCCCTACCATAACCACCCTATTATTCTTACAGATAGCTGAGATCTCCTTACAAGTTTGTTTCTCAATTTCCCTCTGACTATTAGGGGGTCTATAATACAATCCCAATAAGATTGTCATCTCTTTTCTTATTTCTCAGTTCCACCCAAATAACTTCCCTGGATGTATTTCCGGGAATATCCTCCCTCAGCTTAGTTGTAATATTGTCCCTGATCAAAAATGTCACCCCCCCCACCCTCCTCTCTTGCCTCCCTTTCTATCCTTCCTGTAGCATTTGTATCCTGGAGCATTAAGCTGCTAGTCCTGCCCATCACTGAGCCATGCTTCTGTAATTGCTATGATATCCCAGTCCCATGTTCCAAACAATGCGCTGAGTTCATCTGCCTTTCCTGTTAGGCCCCTTGCATTAAAATAAATGCAGTTTAATTTATTAGTTCTACCTTGTTCCTGCCTTGTCTGTCTGTCTGTCTGTCGTTCTCAACTGTACCAGTCTCCGATTGATCTCTTTCATCACTATCTCTCTGGGTCCCACCCATCTTACCAGTTTAAATCCTCCCGAGCAACTCTAGCAAATATCCCTGCCAGTATATTAGTCCCCTTACAATCTAAGTGTAATACGTCCTTTTTGCACAGGCCACTCCTATCCCAAAGGAAATTCCAATGATCCAGAAATGTGAATCCTTCTCCCATACACCAGCTCCTCAGCCATGCATTCATCTGCTCTATCCTCCTATTCATGCCCTCCACTAGCTTGTAGCACTGGGAGTAATCCAGATATTACTACTCTCGAGGACGTCCTTTTTAAATTTCTGCCTAACTCTCTCATCTCCCTTCAGAGTCTCAGCCTTTTCCCTTCCTATGTCTTTGGTTCCAATGTGGACAATAACCTCTTGCTGGCCCCTCTCCCCTGAGAACATTCTGCACCCTCTCTGAGACATCCTTGATCCTGACACCAAGGAAACAATACAGCTGCTTTTTCGCTGCTGGCCACAGAAACGTCTGTCTGTACCTCGAACTAAAGAATTCCCTAACACAATTGATCTCTTGGAACCCGACATACCCCTCGTTGCATTAGAGCCAGTCTCCATATCAGAAACTTGGCTGTTTGTGCTACATTCCCCTGAGAGTCCATCATCCCCCTACATTTTTCAAAGCAGAATACCTGTTTGAAATGGGTATAATCACAAAAGACTCCTGCACTAGCTGCCACCTCTCTTACCTTTCCTGGAGTTAACCCATCTATGTGACTGTATCTGAGACTTTCCCTCTTTCCTTTGACTGTCATACATAGCACATTGTTGCTGTTGCAAATTCCTCATCGCTTCTGTCTCTCCAACCGATCCATTCGATCTGATGAGATTCACAGCCAGCAGCATTTATAGCAGATATAATCCGCAATAACCCTTAAACTATCTTTAAGCTCCCACATCTGATAAGTACATATCACTCTATTAAAGGCCATTTTTGCTGCTTCACAATTTATCCTATCTTGTTGCAACAGCTCTCAATGAGTGTTATGACTAACATTTTCTTTTCCTTGTGACCCTGCACACTGTTTCTTTTCAAGCAATCATATGCTGCCTTCTTGAATGTCTTGATTGAAACTAATGTTAACGCACTTCCAAGCAGCATATTCCTTTTCTTAGAAACATGTTCTCCATATAAGCATTGTGCAGTTCAAAAATATTAGGACTGTGAAAAACTTTTGACTAAGGACTGTTCAAATCAAAATTAACACTCTGGACCCATTCCAGTTTCTGTTTTCCTTTTTTCTACCTGACAACAAAAACACAGAAATTCAACTCATTGCATGTTAAATTCTGTTATTTACATAACAGCTGCTGTTTAAAAGCTTGCATTGTTTTTTTTTAATATTTCATTCGCGTTTAAGTGGATATAGGCTTCCTGTGGATGAAATGAGAGCCATGGAAATCCATTCTGCCCCTCCAGTCACTTTCACCATTAAATAGGGTCATTGATCTGAATACCCAGTGTTCCTACTTAACCCTGAACTTTTCATCCCCTTGCTTTAAGTATTTACCTATCTGTGCATTAAAAATATTCCAGGACTCTGTTTCTACTAGAGAAAGAGTTCCAAAGATTCATGACCTGCTGAGAGAAGATTTCTCTATATCTCAATTTCAAATAAGCAGCCCCTTATTTTTAAGCACTACCTCCTCCCAAGTTCTAGATCCTCTGAAGAGGAAGTATTATTTCTGTATCCACCCCATAAAGATGCCTCAGGATCTTGTACGTTTCAGTCAAGTCACTTCTTCTTGTAAATGCTAGCAGATACATGGAATATTTGGAATGTGAGTCAACCTGCTTAATCCAGGTATTAGGAGAAAGTAAGGACTACAGATGCTGGAGATCAGAGTCAAAAAATGTGGCACTGGAAAAGCACATCCGGTCAGGCAGCATCCGAGGAGCAGGAGAGTTGACATTTCGAGCATAAGGTCTTAAAAAAGAGATTATGTTCAAAATTTTGACTGTCCTGCTCCTCGGACACTGCCTGACCGGATGTGCTTTGCCAGTGCCACACTTTTCAATCCGGGTATTAGTCTATAGTATACACAGTTTGAACTGTTTATTTGACATTGACATCAGGTCTTTAAATAAAGTGACCAATACTGTGCTCAGTATTCCAGATGTCTCACCAATGTTCTATATAACTGAAGCAGAGCCTTCAACATGTGCATTCGGTTTCCCTTGCAAGAAATGTTCACATTCTATTAGTCTTCCTAACTGCCTGCTGTAGCTACTTGTTAACCTGTTGGGATTCATGTACTAGAAAACCCAGATCCATCTACAATCTCTCTGACCACTTTACTACAATATGCTTTTTCTTTTATCCTTCCTGTCAAAGTGGGCAGTTTCACATTGTCCCACTGACAATATCTTTTCCCAACTGTTTAACCTATCCAAACCCCTTTGTAACCTCCCTACGTCATCATCACAGCTCCCAATGATCTTTTTGTCATTGGGAAATTCAGCAACCATATGTTTAAAAAAGTGTAATCACGATCATGAAACCATTTGTCAACTCATCAGGTTCACTAATATACTTCATGGAAGAAACATCTATAATCTTCACCTGATCTGGCATGTGTTATAGTTGACACTTAACTGGCTTCTGAAATGAAATGGCTCATCTTTTACAAGTAATTGGTGATGGACAAAAAATACTGGTCTTACCAGTGGTGTCCACATCACGAGACAATAGAAGAAAAAATTTTGCCACCATGAAAATGTATCATCATTGCTTATTCTATTTCCTGCTAGCCAGCCAATATTCCATGCTTGTCAATATGTTAGCACCATACAGTGACCTTTTATTTTCCACAATACTCTTTGATGCAGCACCATGCCAAATGTCTTCTGGAAAACAAAATCTAAATCCAACTTCTAGCTCCCCTTTTATCCACAGCAAATACTACTTCATCCAGGAATGTTTCCATAGATTTGTGAATTGGTATAACTTAGCTTCCAAGGACCAACCTGAACTCCTAATTGTCTGTTGTCTTCAGATTAATATTGTCACTTTTTTGTTTTGCAACATGACTTTACCCTCTGTTCAAAACCAGATTAACTGTTCTTTGTTTAACTTTGTGCAATTGTTATAATTGAGTGTGTATGTGCATGGTATAGGTATTTGCATTTTATATGGTCATGTAGTTTGCTATAACCTTTCTCCTTTCTATAGATGATAAATATTCTAAATCCTCAGAAGAGATTAAACTACTTAAAGAGGAAAAAGAAGAGCTAATGATTAAATTGGAGGTTTTAATGAAAACCAATGAAGAACTGACAGTGTCACAATCCAACTCTCATCAAAAGGTTAGTTTATTTGAACAACTTCACTATAAATTTTCCTAATGTGTTTCACAATACAAATACTCAAAGGTTGAGGTGTTGCTATTTAGTCTTCTGTCTGGATGGCCATGATGCATAACGGTCATGTTGATATCACTTTTGGGAAGTGTTTAAAGCTTTAGATCAGTAATGAAGTATTTGATTTTTTTTTAAACAAAATCAAAAATGTGCGTTTGGCTTTTTTTAGCAAAATTAAAACGCATAGACATTTTGAGCAAAGAGGATTTTCAGATTACTGAATCTGTGGTACTGGTTTGGCATTCAGATATTTTTCAGGGAGTGTCCTTGACCCAATCATCATCAGCTGTTTTATTAATGAACTTCCCTCCAACATTAAATCAGGTGTGAGGAAGTTCTTTGCACAATGTTCAGCATCAGTCATGACTCCTCCGATACAGTACATGCCCAAAGGCAGCAAGACCTGGACAATATCAGGTTTGGGTTGGCAAATTCCAAGTAACACCTGTGCCAGGCAATGACTACCTTCAACAAGAGAATGTAACCACCAGTGCTTAACATCAATGGCATTGCCATTACTGAATCCCTTACTGTCAACAGCCTCGGTTACCATTGATCAGAAATTTAACTGAGCTAGCCATGTAACTGCAGTGGTTACAAGAGCAGGTCAGAGGCCAGGAATCCTGATATGAGTAACTCCCTTCCTGCCTCCCGAAAAGTCTGTCTACGTCCACCAGACACAAATCAGGAATGCGATGAACTATTCCTACTTGCCTGGATGTGTGCAGCTTCAACAACAGTCAAGAAACGTGACCCCCATCCAGAAGAAGTAGCCTATTTAATTGGCATCACAACCACAAACACACTGACAGTAACAGCAGTGTATTGTATTTGAGATGTACTGCAGAAATTCAGCAAGGATCTTTCTGCAGTCCTTTCCAAACCTGTGATCCTTCCACCTAGAAGGACTAGGGCAGTAGATACACCGAAACACTACCACCTGAAAGATCCCCCTCCAATCCACTCACCATCCAGAAATATACTGTTGGTCCTTTAGTGTCGCTAGGACAAAATCCTGGAACCCCTTTTCCAAAGGAATTCTGAGTCTACCTACAGCAAATGGATTCAGTTCATGAAAGCATCTCACCACCTAAAGGACAGTTAGAGTTGGGCAACAAGTACTTGCCCATCCAGCAATGTCCACATCCCATGAACGAATAGAAACTAATGTTAGACTGCAATATTGGATGAGCGAATTAAAGCAACACAAGGCACTTCACAGAAGTATTATATAACAAAATAAGACACCTACCCATGAGATGTTGGATCATTTTAAGGATTGACTTAAAGGATACAAGGTGGGGAGAGGGACGGAATTCTTAACTGTAGAGCCAACGCAACTGGAAACACAGCCACCAGGTAGAACGATCAAAATTGGGGTAGAAGGTGCACCAGATGTCAGCATTGGAAGTATTTAGACTGGAGGGAAATAGAAATGGAGAAGGACCACCAGGAATTTTAGGACTAATAAGAAATTTTATGTCAGACTTTTGCTGGACTGGAATCCAATGTAAGTCATTTGCACAAAACTGATAAGTGAACAAGACTCGGTGCAAGACAAATTGTGGGAGGCAAAGGTTTGACTGACCTCTGGTTTAGAGACTGTCGTGGGGGAAGCCTAACCAGGACTCCATTGAATCAGTAGATTGGGACTTAGTGCTCTTTATATTTAAGTGTAGGGACAGATGCTTTAAGGGGTGGTAAACTCCCCACATCCACCATCTAAAACCTTTTCAAATCAGCAATGAATTAGGTGCTTGAGTTCTCTCTAGCACACTTCACTGGTGAGGCCCTTGATTAAATGAGAAGCTCCACTTCACCTGGAGCTGCTGGCCAATTTTTGGGTGAGATGAGGTAACCACAGGGCAAAAATGAGGTGAAGGGAAGGGCATGAAGGTAACTATCCATCTGAGTGGGTCAAGTGGCGGCCTTGCCAATACTTGGCAGACACATAGCCTTGGTTTCGCCTCCTCAGGCTACCTTGCCTATCAGGAAAGCAGATAATCGAGCCAGCAGCAGGTTGAGGCCCTTAAATGGCTGACAGTTTTATTTTTTCAAGGGCTTTAGCAAATTAAGATTTTCATCCTTGGGCATTTGTGCCTAGAACTTGATAGCTGAGGTGGCAAGAAGGAAGCAAGTTTTTCAGCTGTGCCTGATTATTTATCCTTCCTGCCACTGCCAAAGAGGGAATAATTGGTTGCCTTTGAATTTTATGGGCTCAATGCTTGAAAGCGTTCCAGCTTCAGGTTAACAAGACTGGCAAAGTCAGGTATTGTCCTGAGGATGGCCATGGAGAAGGTGTAAATATTTTTGGAAGTACAAACCTGGATATATTCCACAGAAGCTATTGGTAATTATTGCATTTTAAATTTTGTATAAAGAGAATAGTTTTTTAGAGAAACAATTACCTCTACAGATCCTATTAATTGGTTTAACATATTATGAAAAACACATACAGTTCAATCTTCTGTGTTGCACGTTGGTCCCCAAATGTGGTTTTCAAATGAAGCTTAGATTACATAAGTAATTGAACCAGTGTGTGCAGAAAAGGTTTATACTGTAATTTTAAGTCACACAGTTTGACCTTAAAATCAAAGTCTATAAAAATATACTTATACAACTTCTAATTTCATTAAGTAAAAGCGCTGCATAGGCATGTTTCCTGAATTTTAAACACAGGAGCTGTGCGATGCAAATTAAGATGTATAGTATTACCATTTGAGGTGTGCTGTTACATAAACAATTAGTAACTTCATGAAAAAGAGGAGTACCTATCCCAGATTAAATTTAAATGCTTTCAACAGGTACAAGCACTAACTAAAGAACTCCAAGTGTTAGCCTCTCAACATGATGATATTAAGAGTGAGAACCAAGAACTTGAAGTTCATGATTCCAGTAAGCAAGACACAGAATTGCAAGAACAATTATTCAGCCAGCGTCTCCAACAACTCGAGGATGAGAAATCCGCCTTAATGAAGGAGAAGGAAGATCTCCAGGCCATTCTGGAAACTGTCAAAATAGAAAAGGATGCAATGAAGAGAGCCCTGCAAGGAAAAACTGAAATGGTGAGTTAATGTTTTTGAGTGCGCTGTATCACTCCTATTAGGGGGAGGCAATGGCCGAGTGGTATTGTCGCTGGACTGTTTATCCAGAAACCCAGATAATATTCTGGGACCCAGGTTCGAATCCCACCACACCAGATGGTGAATTTCAATTCAATAAAAAGTGTGGAATCAGGAGTCTAATGATGACCATTGTCGATTGTTGTAACAATCCATCTGGTTCACTAATGTCCTTTTAGGGGAGGAAACTGCTATTCTTACATAGTCTGGCCTACATGTGACTCTAGACCAACACTCAACTGCCCTCTGGGCAATTAGGGATGGGCAATAAAATGCTGGCCTGTATAGCAACGACCTCATTCTGAATGAATTTTTTAATAGAAAAGTGCAGTTTATTTTCTGGTTACGAATTGGCTTGTATCAATGCTAATGTTCCTGGGTGAATCTATAAATGCCTAACACCAGCACTAAATTATTTCTGTTGTCAAATGTTTTGAAAATGGAGTGTGAATTTGGATATGCATTTCGTGACCAGGAAGAAGAACCTTTGAATGCGACAATTATGTCTGAAACAGAGAGCCAAGGCTTTGAGAAAGAGGATTTAACTGAACAGCTGCTCCTACTTCAGAAGAATTGTGGGTCACTCAACAGTGAAAAGGAAGCACTGCATCAAGAACTGACAGCTCTTAAAGCTGAGAGAGAGCAGTTGAAGTGTGATCTTCAAGATAATATTGAAATGGTAACTTAAAATGTTTCTTTTATACCATTCAGTTAATTACCATAGGCTTTTGCTTGGGATTTAATAATATCTGTTATCACAATTAGCTGCTGAACTTAATTTTGTATCTTCCACATTTTTTCTATCATTTGAAGTAAGTAAATGACCCATCCAGGGTACTTGGTAGAAAAGTTTTTTTTTAAACGTACACTATTAAAATGCTTTATTGCATTTCCAACATTATAATGTCTCTATCTTCTGATAAGTTACATAATATAGCTCTGTCAAAACTGAGGACCAAGTCTGATTTGCTGGGTGGTTTTCTAGAGTTAAGGGGCGGCACGGTGGCACAGTGGTTAGCACTACTGCCTCACAGCGCCAGGGACCTGGGTTCAATTCCCGACTCAGGCGACTGACTGTGTGGAGTTTGCACGTTCTCCCGTGTCTGCATGGGTTTCCTCCGGGTGCTCCGGTTTCTTCCCACAGTCCAAAGATGTGCGGGTCAGGTGAATTGGCCAAGCTAAATTGCCCATAGTGTTAGGTAAGGGGTATATGCAGGGGTATGGGTGGGTTGCGCTTCGGCGGGTCGGTGTGGACTTGTTGGGCCGAAGGGCCTGTTTCCACACTGTAAGGAATCTAATCTAAGTTTACCTGACAACTGAGAATTGATGTAGACTGAGAATGTGCATTAGGTAATGGTCAGAATGACACTCTTTTAATGAGATATGAATGAATTAGATCTATTTCATATGAAAGAGTTAACACCAAGAGAACAGTTTTGAAAACATGATATTTTGTTAAAATACAAGGAATGAGAAGCGACATAACTTTACAGTTCTGAAAAAGCCCTGTCTTGTCAGTCTTTTACTTCTGTGGCTGTTCATGATAATGGAACTCAAACTATGACACAGCTGCTTTCTGTTAATGCAGCTGCGGGAGGGACACTTGCTAAAAAAGCAAGCTCAGCCATTAAAAGCAATACTTTTAAATCAAAATGTGCTTTGTCCCAATTTTGATTAATCTCTAGGATTTAGATAATGTTTCTTTATCTAATAATTCTAATACATGGAAACTCCATAGCATGAGGGGAGTGGAGAATGGAGAAGCCAGGAAGAGGTAGCAACAACGGCCCACTATTCCTCCTCGTTCCCTTGTGCGTGAGTTCACAATGATAAAATCAGTAGTTTTGATTTTCTGTTCAAGTGCATTGACAGGAGAGGCGTGGTTATTAACTTCCCCTGTATGCGTCCTTTTTGAAACAAGCTGTTGTCACGATACTATGGCTTTAAAAGTATTTTGTCCATTTTATTTATGAAGGAAAGTTGAGACAAAGGTGAACAGTAGTCTCCTCGAAGCCATTAAACTGCTTGTGAGGCCGTGGGTATTTTTTTCAGTTGGAACAATGGAAGCATCTTGAATGGGTGAGGTCCAGCTCCTACAGAACCAGGAGTTTTAGTTGTCACTCTCTGCAGTTGTTGGGGTTTTGAAGTTTATTCCTATCCGTTACAGCTAAAACCTTGGATTCTCTTCCTGCTGCTAGAATTGCATATGAGACAATCTATTTTACTGAATCTGCCTTTGCCAAATGTGTGTTTATGGGATGTTACTGTATTGGACCAGTTAATTAGTATCTTATTGAGTTATTTGGTTCCTGTGCTTTGTTTTTTTTTGTATAGTGTATAGAAAACCAGTCAGAACTGAGAAGTCTACATGACCAGCTAAAATTGAATCAAAATGCGGAGATAAAATTGAAGAAGAGTCTGACTGAAATGGAATACTTGTTAAATGAAGAGAAGGAAAAGGTTGGGCAAGTTTTTTGTGCACTTTTTTGGTTTTGCAAATTTACTTGAAAATATAAATTACATTTAAGAAAATTGACATTTTGAGGGTTTTTTTTCACTTGTCGGGCATGGGTATGTCACTGGCTTAGCCAGCATTTGTTGCCTGTCCCTAGTTGGCCTTGAGGAGGTGGTGGTAAACCACTGCCTTGAACCACTGCAGTCTGTGTCATCTGATCTTGTTTCTTTTTTGAGATCTTGCCAGTCATTTCAGAGAGCACTTCAGAGTTAGCCACATTACCATGCGTCTGGAACCTTACCTAAGCCAGACCGGGTAAGGATGGCAGATTTCCTTCCTTGAAGGACATTATTGAAGCATTTGGGTTTTTCCAACAATCAGCAATGGTTTTGTTGTCATTAGCAAAACTATTTATTGAAGACAAGCTGAAGTAAGCCATTCACCTTCTCAAGCCTGATTGACACAATCATGACACAACTGATTGTGGCTCGCTTACTTTTCCCTCCCTATACCTCACCCAACAATCCTCGACTCCCTTTTCAACAAGAAAGCAATCTGTCTTAGCCTTGAAAATATTTGATAATCCAGCCTCGGTTCATCTCTAGAATTCCATAGAAAAACAGATCTCAATAAACACTTGTCTTAATTTCAGTGCTAAATAGGGAGCCCTTACCCCGCCTTTAAACTATTGCCTTGATCCAAATTGTCCCACAAGGAGAAACATGCTTTCAGCGTCCACCCTCTCATGACCCATTACACCAATCCTCTTCCCAATCAGCTTTTCCTCCACTTGTCATTCATGAGAATTTACTACTTGCAGTAAGCCTTAGTTAAAGCTCCATCACTCCACCCCGCCACCTCCCCACTCTTAAATTCCAGTTGAAACCAAATTTTCTTTTGTATCATCAGTAATTCGTGTTAGTGCTACAGCCAACATATCGGCCATTTATTTTATGAAGTAACCTTTGGTGTGGCACCCTGTCAAAAGGATTCACGTGTAGGTTCCCCTTTGTCCACCTTGCTTGCTACTTCCTCAAAGAACTGAAATAAATTAGGAGCACCACTACTTTCCTTCTATAAAACCACATTGACTATCCTTAATATTTTCTGAATGTTCTACTATTAACTCCTTCATAATGATATCTGGAATTTCCCAATTACAGATTTTAGTCAAACTGTCCTGTAATTTCCTCCTTTCTTTTATCTTCCTTTGTTGAATCCAAGTGTCACATGCAATTTCCAATTATCAAGGACTTCAGGAATCTATGGAATTCAGTGCATCTATGATCTCGGCTGCCATTTTTGTTTAATAATACAGGACATATCAGACTTGTTTCCAATGAGTTACTTTCTGCCTTTGTATCTCTTGATTTTCTTTTATTACTGGGATATTTTTGATCTTCTGCAATGAGGATGAGTGTGCATATCAGTCTTGCACTTCTGCGGTTTCCTCCTCATTATTGATTTCCCCAGTACTGTATTCTGATTGCAGCTGATTTGTAATTCTCAGCAAGTCTGATCCCAGAGTGAAATCTGGCCTGATGGATCATGAGTTTAATTATTGCAGCTGATTACCATGGCTAGTCACAAAAACATACATACAGGCTGTAAAATGCACTTTAATAACTGAACATCAGTTTATTACAAAATGTAAATGTAAAGGTCAGTTTCAAAAGATCTCAAACAGCAAAGTAGTATATCGACCTGTACCCTAGCACTATCCTTTTATTTTTTTAAAATTGGATCCCTGGGAAACATCCCTCCCATCTCAGCTCTTTAGTTTCTGACTTAACTGATTTTCCTGCTCCCTGATCTGTTGAAACAGTTTTAAGACTTTTTCCAAGAATGCAGAATGGCGCCAACAAGGTGGGTTCAATTTCCACACCCGGAGAAAGTGAGGACTGCAGATGCTGGAGAGTCAGAGTCGAAAAATGTGGCACTGAATAAGCAGAATAGGTCAGGCAGCATCCGAGGAGCAGGACAGTTGACATTTTGGGTGTAAATCCTTCATCAGGAATGTGGGAAGGGGGAACTGAGAAATAAATAGTAGAGTGTGTGTGACACTGGGGTGGAAGATAGCTGGGAAGGTACTGGGTAGATGCAGGTGGGAGTGGTTGTAATAGATCGGTGGGGAGGCTGGAGCAGATAAATGGGAAGGAAGATGGACAGGTCTGAGGGTGGTGCCAAGTTGGAGGATTGGTCCTGAATTAAGTTAGTGGGAGATTTGGAAACTAGTGAAGTCGATGATGTCGTGTGGTTGGTCACCATAAAGATCTCCCTTCTCAACTCTACCTTTGCCTGAGAAGTTGTAACCTTCAGGTTAAAACACCCCAGTCATATCTCTCTAACCAGTTCTGTTAGAACTATGGCAACTTGACCTTAAATGGCCCATTCAAGAATACAAATTCAAGGGATTAATCAATATTCCTACTGCATGAGAGGTGTGCTGTTACATAAACAATTAGTAACTTCATGAAAAAGTGGAGTACCTATCCCAGATTAAATTTAAATGCTTTCAACAGGTACAAGCACTAACTAAAGAACTCCAAGTGTTAGCCTCTCAACGTGATGATATTAAGAGTGAGAACCAAGAACTTGAAGTTCATGATTCCAGTAAGCAAGACACAGAATTGCAAGAACAATTATTCAGCCAGCGTCTCCAACAACTCGAGGATGAGAAATCCGCCTTAATGAAGGAGAAGGAAGATCTCCAGGCCATTCTGGAAACTGTCAAAATAGAAAAGGATGCAATGAAGAGGGCCCTGCAAAAAAACACTGAAAAGGTGAGTTAATGTTTTTAAGAACTTAAAGTAAATATGGTTGGCCAGATTTTGCTGGGAAAGTAAAATCATCTGAATTCTGCCAGCACAAGAGTACAAATTGACCAGCTTGTACAGAAATATAACATTTGCTTTGTATAGTACTGCCCTATGAATATATTTAAAAATACGTTCTTAAATTATGCTCTTAATAGTGCAGTTACATTTGTAATTTTTAAACGTTGTATTAGATACAAGAGGGAAGCGAGAATCTGCACTGTATGATACCTCAACATGATGTACTGCCTGCTGAGTGTGAAGAACTTAGAGATCAGGTTTCCAAAGAGTCAAGTGCAGACATACAAGAGAAACTCAACTGGCAGCTCCAACAACTGAAGGATGAAAATTCTTCAGTAATAAAGGAGAAGGATGATCTCCAGGTGATGCTGGAGAATGTCATTGTACAAAGGGATGAAATGGAGAGTGCACTACAGGAAAAATCTGAGAGGGTCAGTTTATTTATTTTTAATATCCTAGATTGTTAAATTATACTAATCCAATGACAGAGTATTTTTGTATGCTCAGCTTTTTAAATGCAGGTTTTTTTTTGTAGAACATTTTATTGTGAACAGTATAACCTCATGATATGTGGAGGAAAATCTTGAGGTATGCATCTTTGTAATATAGTTATGTCTGTAATTGATGTTTCTACTAGATGCGGGAACAAACTGAAGATCTGCAACGTGTCATGTCTCAACGTGATATGTTGCTTGGTGAAATTGAAGAACTGAGAGCTTCTATTTCCAAAGAACAAGGAGCAAAAATTGAGAATGAATTCAATCAAAGGCTCCAGCAAATTGAGGCTGAGTATTCATTGATCCTAAAGGAAAAGGATAATCTCCAGGAGACAGTACAGTGTGTCAAAGAAGAACGAAATGAAATGAAGAGCACATTACAGGAAATTACAGAGAAAGTGAGTTATTAATTCTTCAAGTGGCAAATATGCTATTTATTATGAAAGGCTTCTTGAATGTTCGATGAATTTTAATCATGTTAGTATTCAAAATCTTCTAGTGTATTATGTCTAACTTCCTGAAAATATACAGACACTTAGAAATGTATGCATCTGTCAACGCAGCTCTGTCTGTAATTGATAATGTTTCTATTAGATAGAAAAACAAACTGAGGAACTCCACCAGGTAGTATCTCAGCGAGATGTGCTGTTTGGTGTGATTCAAGAGCTGAGAGCTTCTATTTCCAAAGAACAGAAAGCTGAAATTCAGGAGAAGGAATTCAGCGAGAGGCTTCAGCAACTCAAAAATGAAAAAGCAGCCATTGCAAAGCAGAATGATGATCTTCAAGCAATGCTGGAGAGTATTAAGTTGCAAAGGGATGAAATTAAGAACACCCTACAAGAAAACACTGAAAAGGTGAGTTCATTTTTACTTAAATAACTTCGGATAAATATAATGGGTTGAGATTTTTCTGAAAAGATAATGTCATCTGCTGGGTGCACTGCTTTTTGTCATTTATGAGGGATCTGGATGTGAACATAGGTATAGTCAGTAAGTTTGCAGGTGATAACAAAATTGGAGGCGTAATGGACAGCAGAAAAAGATTACCTCAGTAAAACGGAATCTTGATCAGAGGGACAATGGGCTAAGGAGTGACAGATGGAGTTTAATTTAGATAAATGTGAGGTGCTGCATTTGGAAAGTCAAATCAGGGCTGGACTTATACACCTTAATGGTAAGGTCCTGGGGAGTGTTGCTGATCAAAGAAACCTTGGAGTGCAGGTTCATAGTTCCGTGAAAGTGGAGTCTTGGGGAGATAGGATAGTAAGGTGTTGGGTATACTTTCCTTCAGAGCATTGATTATAGGAGTTGGGAGGTCATGTTGCAACTGTACACGACATTGGTTAGGCCATTTTTGGAATATTGTGTGCAATTCTGGTGTCCCTCCTACAGAAAAGAATTAAAAGGATGTTGCCAGTTTTGGAGGATTTGAGCTGTAGGGCGAGCCTGAATAGGTTGAGGCTGTTTTCCCTGGAGCATCAGAGCCTGAGGGGTGACCTTATAGTAGTTAACAAAATTATAAGGGGCATGGAAAAGGTAAATTGACAAGGTATTTTCCCTTGATTGGGGGTAAGTCCAGAACTAAAGGGCATAGGTTTAGGATGAGAGGGGAAAGATTTAAAAAGGACTTACGGGGCAACTTTTTCTCACAAAGGATCGTCCATTGTATGGAACGAGCTGCCAGAGGCAGTGGTGGAGGCCGGTACAATTGTAATGTTTAAAAGGCATCTGGATGGGCACATGAATAGGAAGGGTTTAGAGGGATATAGGTTAAATGCTAGCCAATGGCACTAGAATAACATAAGATATCTATTGGCATGAACGAGTTGACCGAAGGGTCTGTTTCTGTGCTGTACACTGCTGATTCTATGTGAATGGCATATGTGACTATTAATGAACAAATTAATTTGTAACCCTCAGTGAGTAGGAGATGATCTATGAATAGCAAATCACCAGAAGTCAGTGTCTCATATAATGTATCTTCACCTTTTGCTTTTGATTATGACAATTTGCAATTAATCTTCCTGTGATTTTCATTGAGTTGCAGCAATTGCACTTTAGTTGCCTATTCTTCCAGTAATTAGCAGAACAAGACTTTTTTTTTTATAAATTATTATTGTTACTGGATGTCTCCTTGCTCACAAAATGAGCCATTTGCTTTGTCCAATTAATTCAGTTAATCATTGGATTTAAAATATTTAAATTATTTTGTTTTCCTTTTGGTTTTTGTTTTACATTGATCCATTCTTTTCTCTTGATTTAAACCTGATTGAAAATGAGAATGAATTAAATGTCAGTCTCTTGATTCTGAAATCCTGTTGGTTCCAGAAATTTGAATTATTTGAGCTGACCTTCATGGAGGTGTCAGAAACCTGTTTCTCTTGCTTTTGCCATAATCTATTCATAATCCAAACGAAGCATTTTATAATCTAAATATATACAAACGTGTTTAACAGGCCATTCCATGCAACCTTGCTCCAGCAAATTCTGGACAGAAATTTCTTCATATTTGTGCATATTCGATCTTGTTGGAGTACATCTTCTACTGTGTAGATTGCAATCTTGTGAAGATGTGGAGGAAGACATTATGGTGGAATGCATCTAGCAGTAATGGTTTTATTTATAACTTTTACAGTTTGTTAGATTCAGGAGCAAACTAAACAATGCATTGCACACCTGGAAATGCAGTATGGTTTCATGTGTATTTTTGATACTTTTCTTAGATGCGAGAGCAAAGTGAGAAACTGCACTGTGTGGTGGCTGGGCGTGATGCGCTGCTGAGTGAAATTGATCGGCTGAGAGCTCAAGTTTCCAAAGGGCAGTCCCCTGAAAATCTGGGAGAGAAATTTAACCAATGGTTCCAACAATTTGAGGATGAAAAATTACAAGTAATAAAGGAGAAGGAGGACCTCCAGGGGTTATTGGAGCGTGTCAAAACACAGAGCAATGAAATGATGAGTACTCTACAAGGAAACACTGAGGCAGTGAGTTCTAAGTTTACACCTATGGAGGAAATATGATCATGAAGGGGATCTTTTATATTCAATAAACGTATTAACCAATTTTACAGCAACACCTGTCGTTAATCTTGAAAACCAGGGGAGAACATTACAGTGGTATGCATCTAGTAATATGGATTTCATTTTTAATTTTTAATGTTTGTTAGATTCATGAACAAACAAAAGAACTGCGTCGTGTGGTCTCTCACCGAGATGAACTACTTGGTGAGATTGAACAGTTGAGAACGTGTGTTTCTAAGGAACAAGCAGTTAAAGTTGAGGAGAAGGAATTGTATGAAAGGCTTCAGCAATGTGAGGATGAAAAATCAATCCTAGCGAAGCAGAAGTGTGATCTTGAAGAGACATTAGAAAGTGTCAAAGTACAGAGGGATGAAATGAAGAGGACCTTGGAAGAAAACAATCAGATGGTGAGTAACTAAACAAAAAGAAACTCAGAATTGCAAACGTTTTTCCCTTGTCACAAAATTGCCATTTTTATTCTTTCATGAGGGGACTTGCCGGAAAGGCAAGCATTTGTTGCCTGTTCAGAATTGCCTTGAAATTGAACCATTGCCTAAACCAGTGTGGTCCTTCTAGTGCAAGTATACCCACAGTGCTATTACAAAAGAAGATTCAGAATTCTATTTGAGCAGTAATGAAGGAACATTGATAGAGTCAGTAGTCAAGATGTTAAGTGACTTGGAGGAGAACTTCACAGGTGGTGGTGTTCCCATGCATCTGCCTTTATCCTTCAGCCATTAGAAGTCACAGAAGAATACCTGCAAATGTCACCCACCATCCAGGTTTTGAACTATATTGTTGATCATTCACAGTTGCTGTGCTAAACTCCTGGAGCCCTCTTCCTCGCAGCACTCAATGGACTGACGTAATATAGACTTCAGAGGTTCAAGGTGCAGCCCACCACCAACTTCTTGAATGCAGTTAAGATGGGCAGTAAATGCTGGCCATGTCTGACACCCACATTCCAACTAAGATCGAAAATAAACACCACCATCTCCCTTTGTGTTTGGGTGACTCCAGTAAGTGCAGTGAATTCCCTCGACTTACTGCTGACTTCAATTTTGTCGGAGCTACTTTATGCCACACTAGGTTAAGTGCTGCCTTTAGTTTGAGGGTGACCACTGTTGCCTCACCTCTGGAACTGAGGTGGACAGTGTTTGGGGACCGAGGAGGTGAGTTGCTATAAAATGGTTCCTACAGCTTCACGACGAAAAATTACAAGTAATAAAGGAGGAGGATGATCTCCAAGGTTTGCTGGAGCATGTCAAAACACAGAGCAATGAAATGATGAGTACTCTACAAGGAAACATCTGAGGCAGTGAGTTCCGAGTTTACATCTATGGGGGAAATATGATCATGAAGGGGATCTTTTATATTCAATAAATATATTAACCAATTTTACAGCAACGCATTTCCTTAATCTTGAAAACCAGGGGGAGAACATTACAGTGGTATGCATCTAGTAATATGGATTTCATTTTTAATGTTTGTTAGATTCATGAGCAAACAAAAGAACTGCGTCGTGTGGTATCTCACCGAGACGAACTGCTTGGCGAGATTGAACAGTTGAGAACGTGTGTTTCTAAGGAACAAGCAGTTAAAATTGAGGAGAAGGAATTGTATGAAAGGCTACAGCAACGTGAGGATGAAAAATCAATCCTAGCGAAGGAGAAGTGTGATCTTGAAGAGACGTTAGAAAGTGTCAAAGTACAGAGGGATGAAATGAAGAGGACCTTGGAAGAAAACAATCAGATGGTGAGTACCAAAATAGAAACAAAGTCAGAATTGCCAACTATTGTTTTCCAAAGTCACAAAATTACCATTTTTTTTCTTTCATATGAGGGGGCCATTGCTGGAAAGGCTAACAGTTGCTGCCCGTTCAAATTTGCCCTGTGAATGGGATATTGATCCATGGCCTTAAACCAGTACAGTCCTTCTAGTACAAGTATACCCACAGTGCTATTAGAAAAGGAGATTCAGAATTCTAATCCAGCAGTAATGGAGGAACAGTGATAGAGTTACAAGTCAGGATGTTAAGTAACTTGGAGGAGAATTTCCCAGGTGATGGTGTTCCCATGCATCTGCCTTTATCCTTCACAGTTGCTGTGCTAAAATCCTGGAACCCACTTCCTCGCAGCACTCAGTGGACTGACATAATATAGACTTCAGAGATAAAAAGTACAGCTCACCAACTTCTTGAATGCAACTAAGATGGGCAGTAAATGCTGGCCATTTCTGAACACACTCATTCCAAGTAAGACCGAAAATAAACACAACTATCTCCCTTTTGTGCTCGGGGTGACTCCAGTAAGTGCAGTGAATTCCCTCGACTTACTGCTGACTTCAATTTTGTCGGAGCTACTTTATGCCACACTAGGTTAAGTGCTGTCTTTAGTTTGAGGGTGATCACTGTTACCTCACTTCTGGAACTGAGGTGGACAGTGTTTGGGGACCGAGGAGGTGAGTTGCTAAATAATTCCCAACCTAAGACCCATTCTTGTAGCACCTCGTTATATAGCATATTGATTATAAATCTCTGGTCAATTGTAATCCTCCAGTTATTGATGGTAGGAAGTCAGCGATGGTGATGCCTTTGAATGTCATGGCAGATAGCTTGATTCAGTGTTAATAGAGAGAATTGTTGCCCAATGCTTGTGTGATATTCACTTATCAGCCGCAACCTCAATGTAATCTATTGATGCCAGTGTGACAGCTGTACCGGAACAATTTGACGAGGGAATGTGGCTAATTCTGGAACACAAGTCTTAAGTACTGCCAGGATGTTGTCAAGGTGCAAAGCACTGCATTCAGCTGCTTCTTGATTTCACATGAAATGAATTGTTTGAAGTCTAGTATCCATGATGGTGGGAATACCTGGAGGAGGCAAAGATATATCATCTATCCAACACACATGAAGCAGGTTTTGCAGATGCTCAGCTTTGTCTTTTAAATTGATGAGTTGGGTATATTCCTGGAATTGCAACCTCCCATTTGATGATTAATTGTACATGGCCATTGAAAATGGATGTAGGGGAACTGAACCGCTTTGATCTGATCAAGGGGAGTGAACTGCACTTTTTCAGCAAATCCCCCTCCAACCCAAGAAGATACCCTTCTCCAATGGAACAGTATCTATTTTCTTTTCTATAGTATTTTTCCATTTCTCTTGATCTACACACTTGAACAGCTATATGCACCACGGTGTTACGCTCTGTCCATTTGCTTCGGCTGGTTTGGTGCATAAGATCCTGTATTGTAGTTTCAGAAGATTTGCATTTATTTTCATTTGCGTAAGGTGCTATTTCTTTCCATAGACTCTCTGTTGTGATGGCAGTTAGTAATGTTCTGGGTACTGAGGTTACAGCTTGTGATTGAATAAGACTCTCTCTTACCAATGACCTGCAATATTACATGAATGCCCACTTTTAAACTTTTAGCTATGTTCTGAATTTATCCCATTAACCAGAGTTTTTGTCATAGATTTGTGTGAAGCATCCACACCTGCAGTGGTCACTCTTATATTGTTTCAGGCAGATACATCTGCTGTAAGGATGAGATTATATAGGTTTTATCCTTGGTTTGCATTCTCCCAATCTGGCACAGAACATTCTTGCAGATCTTTTCTTCAAAATCTGGTCAACTTAATGAGTAATGGTATTACTGAACCACAATTAGTGAAGTTCTTAACCAAGAATAAGTTTTTTTTGCTTCCTGCAATACTGATTCATTAGCTGTAGAAGGCGGTACATGATGATCAACAGTTTATTCTTTACCCACATTTTACTAAATGTCATGAGATTCCTGCTTTTGGCATCCATGTTAACAACTCCCATGGCTGCTACTCTTTTGACTGTATTGCACTCAGCTACCACGTCTGGTGTCCATGTGCCATCTTAATGACTGGATACACCAGGGGATGGTGATGTAGAGGCTAGGACATTGGCTGCAAGGTGTAATTTGGTAAGTATAGTTATTTGGCTGTTGCTTGATTAGTCTTTGTTAAGGATTAGCTCTTCAAACTGGCACATGTTCTCACACATTGATGATGAGGACTTTGAGTCAACTGGTCAGGCTGTGCCATTATCATTTCCTGTCACACTTTCTTTGCCAAGCTGCCTATTCTTTGACTTTTTTGCAGCAGTTAGCTATAGCTAAATTTCAAAAAGCAGCTCGGAGTCCATTTTATTTCTGTAGGTTTTGAATTGTGTGAAGACCAGACTTGGTAAGAATGACAACTGATTTTCCCCCTTGAAAGGATGGTAGTGAGCTAGATTTATTTTTACAACAAATTTGTACTTTTGTTAATGGCTTCTCCCCCAGATTTATTAATTCATGAAGTTTAAATTCCACAGCTGCCTTGATAAAGTTTAGACTAAGGTTTCTGGATTACTAGTAAAATACCATGATGCTATTACGCTACTGATCCAATCTGCTGATCCACACCTTTGAACTAACTTGCGCATCATGTTGAATAATTTGTATGTCATGTTGAAATTTTGTTGTAAACTCTGAGGATAGCACAAGCCTCAGTAAAAGTACCTCCGTAGAATGGCCCAGCATATAAATACAAATACAGGTCGTGTGTGTTATGTGGAAGAGTATATTTGCATTTCCTGAGGTGCTCATCATTGTTCATGTCCATGTCCTTTTAAATCCTTCCAATTTATATCAAATGTCTGGATACAGCATAAGTTTTGCCTCTTAACTGCATGCAAAGACTTGTGTACTGGAACCAGTCATTTCCTAAATCCCAAAGCAGATTTGACACTGTCAGCTCCAAGTCAATGTGGAGAATTGGCTCTTGCCAGTATGACTAGCCATATAAATCAAAATAATTTTAGGTATTTATTTACAAAGTTTTTGGGTAATGGTGCTTGTAGTTGTGTGTACTAGTTGAACCATTGATGCATTTAAGGGGAAGCTTAATGCTTATATGGGGGAGAAAGGATGGGATGCAGAGGTTGGTGGAAAGAGATTTAAAGTAGGAAAGGCTTATTTGGAGTGTGAACAAATTCAATTGAGCTGAGTGACCTTTTAAAATCTGATTGAAGATTTGTAGCTCGGGTATCCGTTGTTGTGGTGACCTTTTTCATGCATTTAGCTTCCATATTGATTTATCCTATTTGGCTGCCCTAACAAAGTCATCAAGTGTTTTATTCTTTCAAGAAACCTGTTCAGCAACACGTGGCTTGTATTATGCTACTTGGCTGCAGAGGACCTTGTAACCTTCATCCAGATATAGTAGTTAATGCCAGAAGAAAGGCAAGAGACAGTGCCCTCATTGTGATAGAAACATTGGGCTGAATTACTGTATCTGACATATGTATCAAGAAAATACTAAACAGCAAAACCAACCAGGATTGATTAAGAAAGAAAATGAAAATTTGCAGAGAAGGAATTAAATCTGACATGAAGGAAAATGGTTCTGAACCTCTGAGCTCAACCACTGTCAGCCTAGGCCAATGCTTTCAAACTTTTACTCTATTGCCTCATTAGTGACCTTCCCTGCTATTCAGGTCAAGAATGAGCTGCTGCTTCAGGGGCATTCTGTGCTGGAACTATAACCCAGACCCCAAAAAAAAACTATTTTTGCAGTCTTTTTCCTGGATTTGTTTTAACGTTTATTGAGGGGTTGTGGAATCCCTGATATCATAGAATCCCTACAGTGTGGAAACAGGCCCTTTGGCCCAACAAGTCACCACAGACCCTTCTGAAGAGTATCCCACCCAAACCCATTCCCCATTACTCTATATTTACCCCTGACTTAATGCACCTAACCTACACATCCCTGAACATTATGGACAATTTAGCTTGGCCAATTCACCTAACCCCCACCTCTTCAGATTGTGGGGGGAAACCGGAACGCGTGGAGGAAACCCATATAGACATTGGGAGAATGAGCAAACGCCACATAGTCAGTCACCCAAGGCTGGAATCCAATCCGAATCCTTGGTGCTGTAAGGCAACGGTGCTAACTACTGAGCCACCGTGTCACCCCAAATATTTTCATTAGTCCTGAGTGCCACCACCAAATGCTGAAAAGGACAACACCTTTACTAGGCATAGTCTTTGGAACTGTTTTGGGAAATGGCAGAAACGCATACTCCTAGTCATTGTTGTTTTTAACTCTGGTATTTCTGCAAATTTTGATCCAATATTGTTGCCAGTTTTGAGAATTGGAAGAAGTGAAGGGTTTGCTGCAGTGCAACATGAAAATTTTAAGGTTAACATTGTACTTTCATATTTTGGTTAGGGTGCATTGAGGAGACGAAAGGGGTTGGGAAAAGCAGTGTTTTTGCTACGTCGTCTAATCCTGTTGTGGTTCTGTTCGCCGAGCTGGGAGTTTTAGTTGCAAATGTTTCGTCCCCTTTCTAGGTGACATCTTAAGGAATGAAGATGTCACCTAGAAAGGGGACGAAACGTTTGCAACAAAAACTCCCAGCTCGGCGAACAGAACCACAACAACGAGCACCTGAGCTACAAATCTTCTCTCAAACTTTGGTCATCTAATCCTGTTGATAAAAATCTGGAGTCTGTCATTTACCCACAGAAGTATAATTGGAATTAAATTAACACCAAACAGTCAGTCGCAAGTGAGTGATATATCTCAAAATTGAGGAAAGGTGCTGATCATACTTCAGCATAAATTTGTGTTTGTTAATAATTGGCTCCTGAGATTATGGTCTATTCCAAAATAACCATTAAGGACAAGTAGATGCAATGCTGCATTAGGATGTAGACGTAATCTTCATTTACGGTACAAATAACTTCATCTGAGTGTAGAAACAATTTGGTTAGTAAGAGTAACAGCTTCCTGCTTCTAATTCTGAATTAGACATCTGGGAACCTGGAAAACCTTTGTGCTTTCTTATTTCAGTATGAAGGTTATTCAAATCTAAGAGAAATTGGAGTAATGTTTAAGATTCACTCGTCATTTTGCAACATTTTGTGTATGTCTGACATCATGGAATCTTTCCAACAGTTGCTCAAGTGGACAAATGAACTTAACAGTGTAAGAAATCACCGTGACCAGCTGCTAGTTGAAATTGAGCAATTGAAGGATGAAGTGAAGAAAGTGGAACTCTTGCGACGAGAATCTAATGATCAATTTGAGAGAGAAACAAAATCCATAACAATGCAGAAAGATGAGCTGCAGTTACAAATGGATAAAATCCAGAAAGGTCTTTGTGAAAAGGCTGAAATGGTGAGCAATGGGATTTTGAATTTCACTAACTTTCAAAGTCTAAAAATCTTGTTTCTCATAAAATAATCTTAGTTTTCTGTAATGCATGAGCAGTTTGGTGTGTTGAATCAGGATGATGACTGCAGCTTTAATAGTTTTCCTAATTTTTGTGACTTTCTTTTGAGTCCACAGTGGTCCGAACACACTGTCAAGAAATGTAGTTACAGTAAACAAGCCAGAAACAGTGGACAATTGCTTTTTAAATCCTTGGGTATCTGTGCTTTAGACTTGTTTATTTTTGATCATGTTTTTAATTCTTGAATAATTGCCAACAGCTTATGATCGAGGAAAGAAGAAATGAAGAGCTCAAAACACTTGTCACAACCTTGGAGAAACAAATTGTCACATGGAAAGAGGAGAAAATACAAATTGTATCCACTAAATCAGAAGCTGATCCAGTTGAAGCAGAAATTAATAAACTTAGCAATTATCTCCAGGAAAAAGATCTACTATTACAAGTATGGTTTATACAATATTACTGTACTGGTAATACTCTGTTGTAAGGCATAATCTTATTGAAATGTGGAAGATATGCAAGTGAGGAATGAAGTAAGATGGTCTGGAATCCTATCTGAATTAATGTAGATGTCGGCTTTTCTCCTTGTGGCTGTTTGTTCAGACATTGTCTGAATGAGCTGATGCAATTTGCCCTGGCAACTGGCTAGTTATTGTGAATCATGAGAAAATGTATTTTTTCATTATTGTTCATCAACATCACTAACTTTGAGCTTTATTAAAATGGGAGAGGTACTGCTATTGAGTTCAATTCGATATGCAGCATGTTTACAGAATGCCGCCTTTTTGCTTTTCCTTAAAGCATAATTCATGCATCATTGCAGATCACTTTCAAAGGTGGAAGATGTCTGTTTAAGATTGATGCTGTATATAAAGTGTGATTTTTGCCATGTTCCTCTTAATTTATATGTGGGAATGTCTGCAAGTCTTTCTGAACAGGCAAGGCACTATTGATCTAAGCTGATAAAATGCAAGCTTCAGAGTGGGGAAAAAAACATGAACTCCCTGAAGCATCCATTAAAAGAAGCTTTTGCAGATTAGATCTTAACATGATTGCTTTCACATGACTATTCAATAAAACAGTGATGTTGAATTATATTGTGTAACAGTAACACAGGAGAGAACTGGTCAATGTATTAACAAAGTTTGCTTGCACTGAACAGTCAGTTCAAAACAATATTTCTTCTTTTAAAAAGTAAACTTCACTGTTCTAACAGTGGTAGAATAGATGACCACTTAATATTTTGCAACCAATTAAAATCAGTATGATCTATTCCTTTTTAAAATATTAGTGACACCATAATGTATAAAAATGGTTTACGAGAATGGATCCAGGGGTGAGGAACTTCAGTTATGAGGACCGGAGAGGTTGGGCCTGTTAACACTGGCGAGGAGAAGGCTAAGAGGAGATTTGATGATTTCCAAAGTCTTGAGGAGTCTGAACAGGTAGATGGGAAGGAATTGTTCCCATTCAAAGGATTGAGAATCATGGAATAGATTTAATGTTTTGCAAAAAAAACAAATTTGAGATGAGCGAGCTTTTCTCATCATGACTAGTTAGGATCTAGAGTTCATGATCTGGACGTATGTGGAGGCAAGTGTAATGCAGGCAATTTATACAGCACTCAGCCAAAATACTCAGCCAGTGCTAATGTGAGTAACCAAGTCAGTAGATCACTTTTCATGAATTGATGTGCTGCAGGATTAAAACAGTGGTGTTGAATTGTAGTAGCCTTTTGACATTAAAATTTTGAATACTGGGGGAAAATAGCTGTTTAATAGTTTCCAATTTTTAAAAAGCCATCTGTAAATAAGTATAGAATTGATGTGAATTAAACCAAGTGACAGCCAATTTTAGTCCACCCTTGAATATGGGCAATCTCCACTGGGATGCTACAGTGAGGAATAAGCTGAAGATATTTCTGCCTCTGACTGTTAGTCAGCGGTTCTTGAGAAAGTAAGCAAAGGTAGACGACATCATTTTCTAATTTAGCTGCTAAATTTCTTTCTTGAGACCAGTTTGCCTAGTACGCCCAGTCTGGGACGGTGTGAAATATGGTCATTTAGACATAATACTCTTGGGACCTTTAATAGTCAAAGGTTTGCAGAATTTTGGAGGATTTTTCTTGCATTTAATATTGAATTGTGGATAGTTAATCTTCCAGGCATTAGTATTGTAACTCAAGGCCTGGTATAAGCATGTGCTCTTCTGCGCTTGGTGATATGTCACATAGAAGGTAGGAGCAGGAGTAGGCCATCCAACCTTTTCAAGCCTGCCCCTCCAATCAATATGATTGATTGATGTTATGAGATGTAGGTGTGTACTGTACCTTTTTAAGAGAGTTGAAAAACTAGCAAAGACTGACCGAAAACACAGTCCTGAACAAAGTAAAAATGTAATACTTGGTTGAAACAAATAGCTGGAGTTGTGTTGTTACGGAACAAAAACAAATTCCAATTCAGCCAATCAGTTTAAATTAGGCCCAAAATACCAAAATCCAAACAAATTTGAAATATAATGGTTTTGATGATATTAAAACCAATTAAATGATCTAATGTTTAGGTGTATAAAACTAGACATTTGAATAGTTAGTGGAAGAACTGCCAAGAAAACCAATAAGTATAGACTGCTAGTAGAAGAGCTCTCTGAAAGGTACCTGTCCATGTGGAAGACCTGTGAAGCAGAACACTGAAGGAAAGATGACAAAGGAAAATCTGCAGAGGAAGATGCAAAGAGGAGATTCGACAGCTGGCTGGTTTTAAAAGTTAATTTTTTTTTCGTAAATCTTAATCAGGGTATTTTATCGGACCAGTACTGTAGAGTGGTAGGTAAAAAAAATAGGTTTAAGAGAAAGGAGTAGTACATTGCTGGTGTTTCAATGTTCTTTGTTGGACTTAAAGAATAAAATTGTTAATTTTTACTTCGTGAAATCTGGGATCGTTTTATGCCTCTTGAAACTTAACTGATTACAGCGTAAGGTGAGCTTCTCTGTGTCGGGTTTAAATTAGCAGGTGGGTTTACCCCATGTCCTAACATTGAACATCGAACTTAATACCTTAACTTGCCCTCCCTCCATATCCCTTGATCTTTTTAGCCAAAAGACCTAAATTCACTTCCTCCTTGAAAACATTTTGATATGTAGGCCTCAACTACTTTGTGGTAGAGAGTCCTACAAGCTCACGACTCTGGGTGAAAAAATTCCTCCTCATCTCAATCCTAAAAGGTTTACCCCTCTCCTTTTAAAATATGGTTCCGGGTTCTTGGACCCCCTTCCACCTCACCTCATCTCACCCTTCCCCTCCCCTCCCCTCCCCCTCCCCCACCCCCACCCCCACCCACACACTCAAACGCACAATCGCACATACCCCTCTCTCTCTCTCACATGCATGTATGCACACTTCTCCCCTCCCACCCTTGCACACACCAAACTCTAGGTGTGTATTACAATGTGGTAGTGTTATCATTTGATTGGTGTGTCACTTTCGCATTCCATTCTGTTTCAGCAGAAGTGTGTCCTTGATCTATTATAACTCGTGACTGCTAGCAGTATTGAACCTGATGTGTGATTTTTGTCAGTTAAAATTATTTTTATAGTCAACTGACCTCCATATAACACTTGCTTCACTACCTCTGTACTTGACTGAATTAATTTACTATTTTTTTTTGTTATTCAGACCGCATTTCAGAGTTTATTTGAATTGGAAAACGAGTACAAGATTGGACTAGCTAAAACTGATCAGGAATTCGCGCGAGAGATGGAGGCTTGGAAAGAGCTACTGCTCAGAATTTGCTCTGAAGTGCCTGAAGGGTCAGCAGAATCGATACGCATTGTAAAACTACAGGAAGAAAATGCAAAACTATATGAAAAACTTATGTTGTGGAGAAGTAATTTTATGGTACTTGATGAATTAAATTTTATTCAATGGTAGAGATTGTAGGTTTGGTTTGATGTTCCATTGCTGTTGGATGTTCCGTTAACTTATTCCAATAGTAATGGAGATTTTATCAATTTTGTATACAGTTCGGTATTAATCCGTCACACTCTAATCCAACTTCTCTTTAAAAGTAGAGTCACAGGTAGATAGGATAGCGAAGAATGCATTTGGTATACTTTCCTTTTATTGGCCAGAGCTTTGAGTATAGAAGTTTGGGAGGTCATGTTGCAGCTGTACAGGACATTGGTTAGGCCACTGTTGGAATATTGCGTGCAATTCTGGCCTCCTTCCTATTGGAAAGATGTTGTGAAACTTGAAAGGGTTCAGAAAAGATTTGCAAGGATGTTGCCAGGTTTGGAGAAATTAAGCTACAGGGAGAGGCTGAATAGGCTGGGTCTGTTTTCCCTGGAGCGCTGAGGGCTGACTTTATCAAGGTTTGTAAAATCATGAGGGAATGGATAGGACAAACCGACAAGGTCTTTTTCCTGGGGTGGGGGAGTCCAGAACCAGAGGTTTAGGGTGAGAGGGAAAGATATAAAAGAGACCTAAGGGCCAACCTTTTCACACAGGGTGGTGCATGTATGGAATGAGCTGCCAGAGGAAGTGGTGGAGGCTGGTAGAATTACAGCATTTAAAAGGCATCTGGCTGGGCATATAAAAAGGAGAGGTTTAAACAGATATGAGCCAAGTGCTGACAAATGGGATTACTTTAAGTTGGGATATCTGGTCGGCATGGATGAGTTAGACCGAAGGATCTGTTTCCATGCTGTATGTCTCTGACTCTAACACTCTCTAATTTTAGAGTTTCGGTGATAATCAGCACCAAAATGATTGTTTGCACACTAAGAATTATGTGGCAGTTGCCCTAATGTGACATTTCGTAACGCGGAATGAACCGAAGTCTTGCGATGGCTTACAGCAAATGCTTGGTTGTGAACTAAGCCTAATTTTAACTTGTTAATAGCCTCTAGTCAAAGTTGATTACCTTTGCTATCAGGGAGGAAGTGAGGATTGCTGATGCTGGAGATCGGAGTCTCCATCGCGAAGAGCTCATGCTCGAAATGTCAACTCTCCTGTTCTCCGATGCTGCCTGATCGGCTGTGCTTCTTCAGCGCCATATGTTTCCACTATCTTTTCTGTCAGTATGCAATATTATTGTAGGCATTTCTGGTGTTAGATTTTCACTTTTATTGGTGTTTAATTGAAAAAAGTAATAAATCATAGGATCTAATCTAACTTTTAAGATAAAAATATTTCCATAAAGCTGTGTTTATTTCACAATTGAGCTTTTTTCTGTGCTTCTGCAACAGAGAGTGATGAGCACTGTGCCTCCTCGTGTGAAGAACTATCAGAAACCTATTAGGAAATGTGATGTGAGTTTAGCAGATGAGAAAAAGAAGAATGAAGAATTGCTCTCGCAGTTGCAGGCTCTGAGAAAGCAAGTATCTGATCCATCAGAATTGCAATTAGTATCAGTTGAGAAGAATGCTGAAATAAGAAGAATTTCGGCCTTAATTGCAAATAAAGAACACCACTTAGAGGTTTGTATTGTTCTCTTCATAATTGTTAATTATCAGGGAGCTAGAACATTGCAATTCCAAGATTTTGTTTAAACTTTGAAGATTTAAGTGTTTAGGTGCAAATATTATCCATGTGACTGCCGACCTGACTCCAGAATGTTATATTCACCTTCCTGGTGTAAGAATACAGAATGTCACTGGTTACATAGCACTCTGAAAGGAGAGGGTGATTATTAGTGGCTATCATCCATATTGGTAGAAAACTAAAAATTCTGCATTTAGATTTTAAAGAGCTAAGAAAATAGTAAGACCTCTCAAATCATAATATGGCAAGTTGCACTTGCTCATAAGTAATGAACCAAGTCCGTGCAGATGAATCTGTGACTGGAAAAGATCTGAGCATAGATTCACTAGTGAAGTTGGAAACACAAGACAGAAAATTAGTCAATGAATTTGGAAAGCAGAGGATTCAAAGGTTAGAAATAGACCAGCAGAGAATCACTTTCCTACCTTGTTTCTCACTTGTGTTCTCAGTCTCTCATTCGTATTGTCCGTATCTATATTTTTAAATGGAATTAAGCCATTGATGTTGATGGGTGGCACGAAACTCTCAACCGCTTACTGTATAAAACGGTATTGAATAGGCTTCCTTGTGGCGCAATGGTAGCATTCCTACTCCTGACTAGGTTCATGTCCCTTCTGCTCCAGATATGTGTAATAGCGCTGAACAGCTATTGATCAGAAAAATGGGTAAAAAGATACTGATTCAAGATATTGATAAAAATTGTATAACTGCTCTTTTAATAAGCTTAGTTTAAATTGTGACTTAATTACTGGTTCTGTCATTCCTACAATGTCTATTGATGATGTTTTCTTGGGAAACTGCTTACCTGTAGTTTTGGGGAAGCTTGCTAAGGCTTTTTAAAACACCGATGCTTTTTTCAGGTACTGTTCAGCTCTTTTGTTCTCTGTATATTAAGACCATAAGAGACAGGAGTGGAGGTAAGGCCATTGGGCCCATTGAGTTCACTCTGCCATTCAATCATGGCTGATGGGCATTTCAGTGCCACTTACCCGCACTCTCCGCATAGCTCTCGTTTTCCTTGCGAGATCAAGAATTTATCAATCTCTGCCTTGAAGACATTTAATGTCCCGGCCTCCACTGCGTTCCATGGCAATGAATTCCACAGGCCCACCACTCTCTGGCTGAAGAAATGTCTCCTTGGTTCCGTTTTAAATTGACCCCCTCTAATTCTAGGTTGTGCCCAAGGGTCCTAGGGTCCCTGTCTGAGCGAAACAAATTCCCAGCGTCCACCCTTTCTAAGCCATGCATTATCTTGTAAGTTTCTATTCAATCTCCCCTAAATCTTCTAAACTCTAACGAATACAATCTTAGGATCCTCAGCCGTTCATTGTATGTTAGGCTTATCATTCCAGGGATCATCTGTGTGAATCTCTGCTGGTCAAGCTCCAGTGCCAGTATATCCTTCCTGAGGCATAGGGTCCAAAATTGGACACAGTATTGTCAATCAGGGCAAGTATCTTTGGTGGGCAAGCGTCTTTAAAAGTATCTTTTTAGAGTGTTTTCCAGTTTCATTATGATCAGAAACTTAATGGAGTTCAAAAGCAGGTAATTTTGCAGAAAAAGATTAATTGGCGCTTGAGAATATTAATCAAAGGAGACTAACTAGGTAAGTAAGCTAAATGGCAATTATTCACACAAGTCTTATCTCACTTTTTTCATGAATATGTAGAAAAGGTTTTCTCTGCTTGGTAAATCCCAAACAAGGTTGTAGTATTTTTGAATTTGCACATTGTCATGGATATTGTAACAGAAGTCTTGAATATGTTATCCCAACAGGTTTTGGATGCTGGGTCAAATAAAATATTTAGTAGTAAAACAAAGATTTTTATTAGATAAGAAATGGGTAAATAGAGTTGCTGTATAGATCAACTGTGATCTAATTGAAGGACCAAACAAGCCGAAAAGTGAAATTCTTATAAGAAGTCTTAACTGTATCTGAGAATGCCCAATAGTTTATACAAGACATTTCAGCTCTTTCATTGGCTGGAGGATCATCTTTCTTGCTCGTTTGTCCATGATTTGGAGCATTTGAATAATGATTAGCTAATTTCTCTCATTTTCTCTAATTGTTGGAATGTACACATAAATTCATCGCTGTTATTTCTCTCCGTCGAAGTTACTAGTTAGTCAGACCATGACTTGAATATTTTTTTTTTACACTGAAAGAAAATTGTTTAGCCATGTTTTCCAATTTTATTTCAAATTAATACTGGGGGAAAAAAGTGTAAGAAATATGAACCAAAATGAAAAATCAGTTTTTGTTTGGAACATCACTAAATCCCAGGAAAAGAGAATGATGACTGGTTACTGTTAAGTCAAATACAGTAATTATTTAGACAGTTTCTGCCATTGATTCTTCTGAATAGCTCCAAAAATGATATAGTCGTTTTCTACAACTGGATAATTAAACTCTTTTGGAGTAGATGTGATTATAACATTTGATAATGGACTTGGATCATGATACTTTATATGTGATACTAAAATATGTTTTTTAAAGTAGCACACTAGTGCAGTGGTTCTGAAGCTAAAGTTTAATTCTGTGCCATCTATTGTAAATATTGTAATGATTGACTGACTCAGATATTCTGGTCAGTAACAATGCTTGATGCATTGCTGCTGCCTGTGAAATTTTCTGTCCTCCAGAAGAACTTCTTATTTTTGGCTAGGACTTTCCAGTGCAACAAACCAGGATATGAGAATGGAAGGGTGGAGAGGGTCACTTAGACCTTGCATGTCACTAGCTGCAATATTCAGAAATTTTTAAAAGTCTGTTAAAAAGTGATCAAGTGCATGGGGACGGTGAGGAAGAGAGGCCATTGTTGTGGTACTTTGTTGTGTGTAGCTAACTAATCAGAGTTTGGTCAGGTATTAAACTGTTCAACTTTTCTGGAACTAAGTATCTCTAAGTAAGTCTGCATATCTGGCATAAGTCTTCAGGCCAGAGCTCAGTGTCAAAGACGTTTGCAAAGGATCCAAGGCAGTGAAAAATTGGCCCATCAGAACTTCCCAGGCAATTTCTGTCCACATGTATACCTCCATGAAATACAGATAGATGTCTTACCACTTGCATCCCATTCCTCATGATCTGGATAGCAGAAGATTTGGCCTATCAAATGTAACATTTCCATTTCATTAGCATCACAGTAACAATTAAATCTCTTCAGCTTACCACCACTATCCAAGTACATCTTCAGCACTGTTTTCAGAAAGAATGAAATGCATTCTTTTGTTTTGTGAAAGTTTTTTTTTAATAAATCTATTGCCCAAAAATTGTGAAAATGAGTAAAGTGTCTTAAAAGGCATGTTGACATTTTACTTACAATGCTGAGGTAAAATTTTATCAGTTCTACCATCAGAAGTAGTTAATCTGACTATTTTTAATAATGTAAAGTTAAAACCTTCAACTTGTGAATGCCCTTTCTTGTGTATGTTGAATGTGTTTTCTCTCACTCAGAATGCCCAGCAGAATTTGTTGGAATTAAAGTCAAAATATCAAAAGTACCTGACCTGCTCCGAAAATGGAATACTGTCCAGAGCAACAGCCCGAAACAATCTTAAGGAAAAAATTGCCAAACAGTCGGAGAGAAATATTTTGAAGATAATTGAAGAAATTGAGAATGAAAATCAAATATTAGATCAGGAATGTCAGCTTCAATTGAAATCTGTTCAGGTATATTTATTTGCTTCAAGATTGGAACTTGCAACTAACATTATTCCTGTGTTCAGTTGAATTTACATTTTAATGAAACTGAATTTATAAATGTTCAACTTGAAATCAGCAGCAGTGTTTCCATCTGACTTATTCTGATAACTTCTTGTTTGAACTTTAAACTGCAACAAAGCTCTTTCCATTTGCTTTGATTCAAGTTCAATGCTTTTACTTTCTCAAGCCTAAAATGATGCAGACTCAACTTGTAAATTCCCAAATCTTAGTCTTGAATGTTGTTTAAACTGTACACTGTGTGCAAAGCCTTTGCAATTTCAAGACTGCATTTTCCTTAATTGTAAGGAAAAGCACCAAAGCACTGAGAAATTTGGGATTAGTTTCTATTCATTTTCTATTCTCAATATATTCCACCTGATTGACTAATGTCCTTTAGGAAAGGATCTACTACTTTTGCTTGGACTGATGACAGTCCAGACTCTCCAGTAATATGGTTGACCCTTAACCGGCCTTCGAAATGGCTGACCAAGCCATTCAGTTGCCTAGGATAATCGGGGATAAGCAACAAATGCTGATCTTGTCAGCCATTCCACATCACATGAAAGAAAAATGTTTCCAAAATTGTTGGAGTTGAGCTGACTGATGATTTGGTCAAATATTAGCTTGACAGATTTTATGTATCCACAATGGCTATTTTCTCTGTTTCAACCTCAAGCTCACACGAAGTATCAAGCACCTTTACTGTCTAGTAAATAGTTAAATAAAATCCACCTTGTGCTTTGAGTAGCAAGGTAAAATGCACTTGTGCAAAAACCAATTTGTAAACATTGTTATGCAACAGGAACATAGCAGTCTCAGCAGCTGCAAGTTCCCCTCAAACACCTTTCTTGAAAATTATACAATTTCTCTTCCCTCCCTAAAAGCACCAAGTACTGGCACCAAACCAACTGTGTAGTGGTTTGAAAACGCTTCTTGCCACCAACAGGGGCCAGTGTGATTACGCTATAAATACTGGTTTTGCAGTGACAGCTACAACCCAAGAAGAATTTTTTAAAATGTTGGTGGCATCTTGTATTGACGTAGGTAATTGATAAAGGTTAATTCTTTTGTTTAATCAACTACTTCATTTTTGTTGCATTGTGATTAAAAGAATAGTGGTAAAGAAGTGAAATAACTCCAATTAGAATGACATCTGACCGTTCTTTTGAGCTGTCAAAGCTTAACTTTTTGATGTGTCAATTGAAATTTCGTTCTAGAATGAGGACAACTCCGCACCATTTGATGAAAGGATTTCAGAGAATTACTCTCTCCTTTTTAGTTTCTGTTGCACCCTGACCCTCCCCTGCCTCACCCTTCCAGTTGGACATATTGAATTAAAACAATTATAGTGTTAAAGATTGTTCTGGGATATGTCCCATGATTTGCCATTGTTTGAATTCTGATTTATCTAAATTAACATTCTAGGCATTTTGTATAAGTTAGTAAGTTAACCTTTTGGCGAACTGAACCATACTTCAGAGCAAAACTAAAATTCCCTTCAAGTCAAATAGGTATTTATTAGTAATCCTTTAAAAGATTTTTAGTCTGGTCATCTGACGTCACTAATATTACCAATGAAATGTCAGCATGGACAATGGAATAGATGTTTGTTTCTTCTCATTCTTGTCACACAATCTCCCACACCGTTCAGTTTGATTTTTACTGAGAGCCCCCGATATCCCTATGTTTATTATTATTCTAGTTTTTGATGTATTGCTCCAAACAACACTACACCTAGTTCTGTTTAGAGTACCAATTACAAAAACTGTCTTTAAAATGACTTCCCATGACACTGCAGAGGTTTCATGTGAAACGTGAGTGCTAATCTAAAGAATTAGATACCAGAGCTGACCAAGCTTTTGGTCAGCTCTGGTATCTAGGGAGTGGTGTGGTGTGGTAGGTTTTACAGAAGGATTTTGAGAATGGGGCTGAGGCAACTGAAGTTGTCTCACCAGTTTTGATAATGGGTATGGTTGCATAAACATCTGCGCAGAGTTACAGGGAATTGGGGGAAATACATTGCTAAAGGCTAGAGGTTGGAAGATGCAACACCATGAGGAATATAAACAGGAGATGGGTATTTTAAATAAAACATCATGTGTTGGGGTTGACCTGGGTGAAGATGGTTGAAGTAAGTGGCCTTGTGATATGGAGTTTGAAACAAGAGTTCAGTTTTGACTTGAATAGGATACTGAAGTTGTAAATAGTGGAATATGGAGTCCGTGGCAAGGGTTCAGCTTTCAGTGATATGCACCAGCTTCACTCTTTCCAATGCTTAATTGAACAAAAATGTAGCTCACCCAAAATTTGGTTTGCAGGCAAGTTTGATGGCACTTTGGAAAGGGGAAGAGGTAGCTGAGTCTCTTCAGCCAATAGTTGGAAGTTGGTCTATGTTTGCAGCCAATGCTACCAACTGACAGCACATTGAAGATGCTATGTTGGAGTATGGGTTCTTATGAGACTCCTTTAGTAATTGTATGGTTGCAGGAAGAGTTTTGCTTGATTGACTCTATACCAGCTGAAAAATAAACCACCCAGCATCATATCACTTTTGAGTATTCCACACATACCTCTGCAGTTAACAGCACTTGAGGTGTTTATTCAGACACCTTTTTCAAATTATTCGAGAGTTTCTGCTTGACTGGCTTTTCAGGCAGTGTGAGCTGAGCCACTGCCATCCTTTGGGTGAAAAAACATATGCGCATCTCATCTTTTGATCTTTGTATTAATCGCTTCGCATCTATGCCGCCTAGTCACTGACCTCTCTCTGCTAAGGGAAATTGGTAATAAAACGTAATTTAAAAAATTAAATAGTGAACAGTACAGGGCTCTGTTAAATGTCTAAAAGAAAGCTATGTATTTTGACTTTAGTTTAATATAATTTGATTTGTTAATGTGAAAAATTCATATTGCATCACTGAGCAATAGAATGCAGTGCTAAAAGTTAATTTCATCCTACTACATTCTCAGGGTGAAGCTGCATATTCTGAATCTCTGCGAAATGGATATATAAAGTATATCAGGAATTCTTGTGATGAATTGGAAAATGAGAAGAAAAAGAATGATGAACTGCTTTTACAAATTGAAGCTATCAAGCAGGAATCATTGAACAAAAATGGCTGTGATTCATTGACTCTGGAAAACCAGAAGCTATCCAAAAAGTTGAAAGAAGCCGAGCTATTGCTGCAGGTAATCAAACAGCTTAATACTTAAAATTACATTTTTAAGTGGAAATAGTCACTGAAAAAGATTTGAAATTTGCAATGGGAAATGCTCCATCATTATAATTACCCAAATTCCTTTTGTTATACTGATGAGGTTTACTAATTGAAAAATCATCTCTAGTTGCTATTTCATAAATTTGAGAAGGCAAAGTGAACTTTTTATTTGCTATAATTAATATTGTGTGATTGGTTGCACTGTTACTTCACAATAATTCAGTGCAAGTTCCTAATCTGACAACTGCGTAACAATACAGGAGCACATTCTGAAGTAAATACATAAGTGTACCTACTACTTTACTATTCCAATTGACCATCTTTAAAGTTTGAACAATATCATTTATATTTGGCTGGCCAATGTATTATGGTGTGTCTACCAGTTTATGCTGGAATGGAAATACATTGATGTTGAAATGCAGTGTTGTCAAGTGACTTATGTATATTTTTATCCTTGTTTTTCAATTTCAGAATGAGAGAATAAAAATTAATGAGCTTGAAGCAACCCTGACAGCAAGCCAAGAAGCCTACAAGCAACAGGAAGAAAAGCTCTCGGAACTACAAACAGAAATAGGCTCCAAAGCACTAGAGAAAAATCTTGATGTTCTTCAGTCAAAACTGTTGAAGAAGGACAGCCAAATTAAAAATTTAGAAGAAAATTTGGAACAACTGCAGGTGTGGAATTAAAATCAAGTCATTGACTGAATTTCAAGAATGCTGAAAATGATGTTTTGAAATATTTGATGTTATAAGTTGTGTTGCTTTAACCTTGTATTGTTAGCAATTAATTCAGAAGATCAATTTCTCCAATCTGCATGTAAACATTTTCATTTGAATAATTTTGTCAGGATTAAAGTCAAGATTAAGTCACAATACAGGAGGAAATTTAATCAGTTACACTGTCCTAGTCTGAACTGATGCGATTGAAATGTAACTAGGACATGCAGAAAAAAACAAGTGTACTGTTATTTTTAACATTATGTATATGCAACAATTTTGAAACTATCTAGCAATTATTTAAATTCACAAACCTCCAAGTTGTTGAGGAGAATATTTGTCTGGTGTTATTCTAGAACCAGCAAGACAATCTGATTTTTGAATATAACTTATGTCAGCCTAAATAGCTCCTGGAGTTGGTAGGATAGTAAAAAGTCAACTTTGCACATGTAAATATCTTTTGGAAAATTAAGAATTTAAAGATAGGGAAAATTCTATGCTTTCCAATTTAAAGAGTTACCATTGTCTGGTATCCACTGCAAATGTATATCTTTGAAACTTTGGATTCTCTTTTTCGTTTTAAAAGAAAATGTCCTTGTTAATCAAAACAAAATTGAGAACAAGTTGGTCAGCTTCCAAATTCCACATCTATGTAAATTTGTCATCTTTCAGTTACACAATCTGGTCACTAGATGGTACTGTATCATTTTTCCCACTTTCTACTCCTGTGTTTTATATATATTACAACCCAATCGTTATCGTTTGTGTGTTGTTGAATTTAAATGTAAACTTTTAAATCACCACTTACTTAGACAGTAATGGTAACGCACCTGATGTCTTACTTCCTCATAATGGAAATTTTACCAATAGACAAAGTGGATGAATTTTTCAAGTCACCGAATTTCTATAACCTAGGACTAACTGCACTTTGCCCTTCATTTTCCTACATTCTTAGCTTTAATATGATAACGGAAAACATGCAATATTATACAGCTGAATAATTGGCTTTTTGAAGTAATTGTGATGTGTATCATATATTGTAAACATAGGAACATTTTCAAAGTAAAATTATCACGTATGACACTGAAGAGTCAGATGTTCATCAAAACTTAAGGCAGTTTCTAAAACAAGTTTATTCGTAAATTCTATGTTCAAAAAGGTGTGTCAAGGGTTCCTTTTGATTTGTTTCTAATTTGTTTGGTAATATTTCAAATTACCATTATGTACTCCTGAACTGATGAATCATGTTAGTGGCATTTCTGATACAAAATTACACTTATGCTGAAAACTGGAGGTGAGTAGTGTGCTCCGTTTTTTTTAAAAAAATTGAAATAACTATGCTGTTGGGTTTTGAGAAAATTGTGAAGGTATATAACCTCCTATTATTACTTTTATATCACACAGGCTAAGCTAGACATGGGAGCTCAACCTTTCAAAGAAGAGATGACTGATCTGAAAAATCGATTGTTTGCATTACAGATGGAAAAAGTTAAAGAGACTAAACATTTTGAAAATCAGTAAGAATCACTATTTGTTTTCAAAGTGTTAACAATTCTTCCAATTGTCTTCAACGTGGGATTGTCAAAACAAGGTTGGCATGGTGGCTCAGTGGTTAGCACTGATGCCTCACCAAGCTAGGGACCTGGGTTCAATTCCCACCCTGGGTGACTGTGCAAACTCCACACAGACGTCTCCCTGTGAGTCTGCGTGGGTTTTCTCCGGGTGCTTCTGGTTTCCTCCCACAACCCAAAAGATGTGCAGGTCGGGTGAATTGCCCATGCTAAATTGCTCTTAGTGTTAGGTGCATTAGTCAGGGGTACATATAGGGAAATGAGTGTGGGTGGGTTACCCTTTTGGAGGGTCGGTGTGGATCTGTTGGGCTGTAGGGAATCTAATCTAATCTAAGTATAATAATATTTATTTGCAGAATTAGTTCTCTCAAAGCCAGCTTAGAGCATAAAGAAGAGTCATTGAGACAACTGAAGGAAACACTCCGAAGAAACCAGCAAGAACAGGATACCAGCAGTGAGTACTTTTTATAAACTCATTGCTAAGATGGACAAAATTGCTGAATGTGGTTTGTGCAAGTTCAGAAAGTCCTCCAAAAAAGTTCTTCAGAATCCCAAAGTTCAGAAGAAGAATCAAGTTGCACTCAAAACATTAACGCACTCTTTCACTTTCTACAGCTGCTGCTGAGGCTCTTTGTTTTTAGTTTATTTGGTGCTCCGAAGCATTCAACTCCATAATGTGGTGAATATGTTGATGGCACTTTCTTTTTTAAAAAAAATACAGATTCCATTGATGCATAGACAAGCTCAATTTGCTAAAATTATACACATTTATTGAACCACAGTTAGAATATTATTCTGTTTTAAGTGCCTACTTTAGAATAACTAGGCAAGAGTAAAGTAAAGGGCTACTAAGGTTATATTAGGATTTGGCTCAAAGGAAAATCAAAACAAGTTGTTCTCTTCATAAAACATTGAGCAAAAAGGTTCTGCAGAAAGCTTCCACAGTATGCTCAAAATAGAGGAATTGAAGTGTAAATGCTGGAAAATTTAGGTACCACTAAATTGTTTACCACAAAGCATTAATGGAAGATTATTACTGAGGGGGGGAAAATATAATTACAAAAAGATAGCTATTGGGAACAATACTTCTTAAACAGAGTATTTTTAGGGTACCATGTGTCTTTCCAGAGTGTTGGAAAGCCTTTCCCCCTCTGATCCTGTTTGGGGAATTGAAAGTTGCTGGGAGCCAAATCCACAGTAGGGGGCGGCTGTCCGTTTTCTGAACGGGTGTTGGCATGACATAATATACACCTGAGTCATTAGTTTGTTCTGTCTCTCTCACATGCATTAACTCTCATTCACTGTCAAGATGCATACTTCCCCACACACTCTTTGTCATGTATTCAGTTGCTTTCACTTGCTCACTTAGTCACTTTCTCTTTGGTCATTAACAAACAAAAAAAGATTCAATTCACTAATGTACTTCAAGGAAGGAAGCTGTTGTCCTTGCCTTACGTGACTCCGGATCCAAAGTGATGTGGTTGATGCTTAACTGCTCTCTGGACAATTAGGGGTGAGTAATAATGTTGAACCTGATCAGTAACATCCATATCCCATCAAAGAATGTTTTTAAAAAAATTCTCCTTGCTCCGTCCCTTTGTCTGTCTGTCTGTTACAGATACTCTTATACTTGTGCTTTCTCACACCCATTAACACTCTGTGACAGATACTCACTCCTTCAATCATGAGGAAAGCCTGATTGCATTGGGGAGCAGACATCGGCATCAAGGGTGAAGGGAGTAAAGAAACTGCTTGCAGTCAGCCTGCATCTGGGAATGGGCATTGAGCAAAAGATTTATTTTGATTTTGAGAAAGCTGTAATTATTCTTCTTTTGCCATTTCTGGTAGGAGAGGTCTTCCCAAACTGTGTGTCACATTCCCCAGGAAAATGGGCTGATGAATTTAGGACTGTGACTCCCAAACTTTTAATGGTTGCCATGGATTGCAGCAGAACCCAGGAGAGTGGCCCCAGAAGTGCTAAACAGCTGGGGAGCAGAGAGATGGAGAGGTCATTTGTAGCTATGTTGAAATCACTGGGTTAACAAGCAACAATACATTCTGACAGAACTGTCCAGGACATTAGGCAGACAGGAAAGAAAAAGTGAGCATTACAGATTCTGGACATCCTAATGGGCCACTTAATGTTGTCCTTCAGGCCAAGAGCAATCATTGGATAGTTAGTCTGTCAATGGGGATGATCTGCATCAGATTGGCTGACTGCTTTGGATACTGACTACTTTGATTGACAGAATACTTGGCCAGTGTGCCTGATTTAGCACTTCTGCAACCACTGTGCTGTGCTCCATAGCTGCCATTACAAGTTTTGGCGTCAAATTTCATTAGCCCACCACACTAGATGTCATGACCTACAGTTTGGGAAGCCTTTCCTACAAGAAATGGTGAAAGAATCAGAATACATTATAGCTTATTTCCAAGTCAGAATAATGGGAAGTTTGGATAGAATTTACAAGGATGGGGATGCTAACTTTGAATTTTTAGCGTTGTCTAAGGACGACTACATCTTGTAGATTGTATATACTCTTCCAACTATGTGTTGATGGTGATGAAAGTGGATGTTCGGGTTTTTCTGACAGTCAAGTAGGTAGTTTTATCTTAGATGGTGTCAAGCTGCTTGAGTGTTGAAGCTGTACTGAAGCAGGTATGTGGGGAGTATTCTATCACACTCCTGACCTGGGCCTTGGGATGTCAGGAGATGACTATTTGCTATGATTCCTAGCCTCCAACCTGTTCTTCTAGCCGCACTATTTATATGGCTGGTACAATTAAATTCAATATTTAATCAATGGTAAACCAGCATGTTGTTAGAGAGAGTGTTAGTTATGGTAATGCCATTGAACATCAAGGGGCAATGGTTAGATTCTCTCTTGCTGCAGATAATCGTTACCTGGTACTTTTCAGCACAAATCTTTCTGCATTTGGACATGGATTGCTTCAGTATCTGAAGAGTTTCAAATTGTGCAAGCATCTGCAAATGTCCCCTTCATGAAGAGTAGGTCATTGAAGCAGCTGAAACTGGTTGGGCTGAGAACACTCCCCTGAGGAACTCCTGCAGAGATGTCCTAGGGCTGAAATGACTGACCTCCAAGAGCCAAAACCATTATCCTTTATACTAGGTATGATTCCATCCAACACATCATTCCCAATGACTGGTTTTTCTAGGCTTCTTGATGTCATGGACTATCACTGTCACTTGCCCTCTGAAATTCAGCTTTTTTTGTCCATGTTTGAACCAAGGCTATAAGGAATCAAGAGCTCAGTAGCTCTGGCAAAACCCAAATTGAATGTCAATGAACAGGATATTGTTAACCAAGTGCTGCTTGGTAGTACAATTGTTAGCCGTTTCCACAGAATCCCTACAGTGTGGAAATAGGCCATTTGGCTCAACAAGTTCACATCGGCACTCCAAAGAGTAACCCACCCAGACCCATTCCCCTGACTAATCTACCTAACCTACACATCCCTGAACACAATGGGCAATTTAGCTTGGCCAGTTTACCTAACCTGCACATCTTTTGACTGTGCGAGAAAACCAGAGCATCCAAAGAAAACCCTCACAGACACCGAGAGAATGTGCAAACTCCATGCAGATAATCACCCGAGGCTGGAATCAAACCCAGGTCCCTGGTGCTGAGAGACAGCAGTCTAACCACAGAGCCACTGTGCTGATGTTTGGAGGGTAGATGTATGGGCCAGTAACTGACCAGTTTAGACTTGCTTTTCATGTACAGGATATACCTGGGTAATTTTTCATCTCTGATAGATGAGCAGCTATATCTGGGATAGATTGGCTAGCAAGTGTCAATTTCTAGAACACATGTATTCAGTACTATTGCTGAAATGTTATCAGGGTCCATTGACTTTGTGGTATCCAAAGCTTTCAACCATTTCTTAACATTATGTGAAGTTAATCAGTTTAATTGAAGACTGACATCTGTGATGGAGGGGATATCTGGAGGAGGCTGAGATGGATCATCTGCTTGACACTTAGTCATAGAGTCATACAACACAGAAATAGACCCTTCGGTTCCACTTGTCTGTACTAACCACACATCACAATCTGGCTTAGTCCCATTTGTCAGCATTTGGCCCATATCCCCTAAACCCTTCCTATTCATATACCCAACCAGATGCTTTTAAATGTTGTACCTTTACCCACCTCCACCACTTCCTTGGATTCCCAGTCTTGTGTTGCTAGATCTGTTCAAAGTCTACCCCATTTAGAACAGTAATAGTGCCACAAAACCCAGTGGCAGGAATTCTCACTGTGCAGATGGGACTTCATCTGTGCAAGGGCTCTGATCACCCTCTTACTGCTACTGTCATGGACAGATTCATCCGCAACAGATCAGTGAGGATGCAGTCAAGTATGTTTCTTCCCCTTTGAGTCTGCGACAAGAGATGAGAGAACCAATCTAGCGGTTATGTCCTTTAGGGCTTGACCAGTTTCATCAGTAATGATGCAATCAAGTCCCTCTTGGTGATAGGTGTTGAAGTCCCCTAAAGTACATTTTGTGTCCTTGCCACCTTCAGTAATTCCTTCGAGTTGAACATGGAGGAGTACTGATTGATTTGATTAGCCAAGGAGGGTGGGATGATGGTAGACTTTCTTGCCCATGTTTGACTAGGTACCATGAGGTTTCAAGGGATTCGGAGTCTGTTGGGGATTTTCAGGGTCACACTGTTGGCTGTATGCCACTCTCCCATTATCTCTGCTAATCTGGCCTGGCAGTGGAATACAACAGTGTTGTAGATGGTGGTGGTGGTGTCTGGAACGTTGTTTAAGGTATGATTCTGTAAGTATGACTGTCAGACTGCTGCTTTCAATTTCAGCACTAACTCCAGGTGTTGGTAGGTAGGAGTGAGTGGCTTGCAAGGTTGTTTGAGGGCACTTGAGTCCACCACATTGCTGTGGGTCTGGAGTCACATGTGGGTCAAACCAGATAGAGGTGGCAGTTTTCCTTCTTAAAAACACTTCAAGTCCTGATTTTCATGAATTAAAATTTCACCCTCTGCGATGGCAGGATTCAAACCAAATTCCCCAGAATATTTCCTGGATTTTCAGTCCAATCTTTCATGTTCAGCAAAAATACAAATACACCATCATCTTCTGTTAGTAGCTTCCTAATGTATTCAGATCTAATTTTAGAAAGATAATTAATGACTGAGTATAATATCCTATTGATTAATTTCTAATTTCTTTTAGTTACAGTTGAAAATAGTAAAGATAAAACGTGTTCCACTGACGTATCTCTCACATGTAGTGCTGGAAGTGGTATAGTTCAGAATGCAGTGGTACTTGTTCTAAATGCTGAGAAAGCTAAACTTACTCGAGATCTAAATCAGTTTAAGAAGGAAAATGAACATCTTGCAAGGTAATTTTTAAAATTCAAATATGGCTTTTCTGTTTACTTAATATAAGACACTGGCTTCTCAATGTAGCGTCCAAGGGCTTTCTGCAAGTATATAACCCAAGTGAAAAAATCTATTCAATTTTTTCAGCGGACAGCAGTAACCATAAGGATGAGAGTTACACATTATGATCCTTTCACATTTGAATTTCCAACTAAATTTGTTTTGCTGTTCCCCCGGACCCCATTGCCCATTGTCAGTTATTGAATCATATAGTACAGAAGAGGTCCTTTGGCCCATTGCCTTGAAATGTGTTATTATAAGTATTAATGGATGTTGTAAGGTTTTCCACTTCAACTACCCTCGCAAGTAGTGCTTTCCAGATTCCTACCACCACCTGGATGAATTTTCTTTCCTCAAATCCCCTCTAAATCTGACTTTCACCTAACAAAAACTATATCTCTTTGTCATTTACCTTTCAGTTTATGGGAACATGCTGCTTCCTATCCACCCTGTCCGTGCTCCTCAGTCTTACATAGCTTGGTCAGGGCTCCTTTCATTCTTCTGTGCCCTAAAGAAAACAACCCAAGCTTCTCTAGTCCCTCTTCACAGCTAAAATGCTCCATCGAATGCAACATTCTGGTGTAACTCGTCCACACCCTCACCAGTGTAATCAAATCCTTTCTATAATGTGGTGACCAGAACTGCCCGCAGTACTCCAGCTTGTGGCCTAACTGAAGTTCCAGACAACTTCATGACATCCCTGCTTTTCTAACTACTGTTAGATAAATGATAAAGACAAGTGTTCCAAATGTCTTCCCAAACCAACCAGACCTGCTACCATCGAGTTTTTGTGGACAAGCACCCCAGGATTCCTCTGTTTCTGAGAATACTAGGGACCTGCCATTCATTGAATACTCCCTTATCTTGTTACGTCTTCCAAAGTGCACCATTTATTTGTCAGGTTAAATTCCATCTGCCACCAATCAGTCCATTTGACCAACCCATCTTTATCCTCCTGTTACCCAAGACTTTCCTCCTCACTGGCCAGTCTTCATGGTATCTGCAAAGATTGTTTATAGGCAAATAATCAACATCGTCGTTCAATTCTAACACCTTTATGATGTCCTCATTATCAAGGCAAGGACCGGTGCAGGTGACTGCTGAACAGACACCAACCCATTTTCTTCTCAATGTCCCTCAAATGCCACCAGAGTCAGCTGAGGATGAAGAAACAGTTCAGAAAAAGACTTAATGTCCAGCTGTTTCAATGGCCAAGCACACTAGTGAACATCCAACAAGGTCTCCACCAAAATCTCCAAAACGTTAATTTTAACAGACTGGGAAATGTCTGAGAAGAGCTGAAGACAGGAATCATTTCATGCTGTGAAGAAACCATCAGCTGCAAGACATGGAAACACACAAAGGCTGGTTCAACGTGAGTGACCACATCATCCAAGGCTACTTCAACAAGAAGCAGAGAGCTGTCCATGATTGGCACACCAACATCACCAATGAGGCAAGGAGGAAAACTCAAACAGCAAAGGGAGAACAAGGTAAACCAAAAACTAGTGTGGTCTGAGAAAGCCAAAGATCTGAACTCCTTGCTATCAAGCACAATACCCAGGATTTCTTCAGCGCCACCAAAATAATATGCAGGCTCAAGTTTGGCCTCAAACTGGTAGAGTAAGAATAGCACTCTCTTGAGAGACCAAAAATATTAGTCTCTGAAGCAAATGCTTCAAAGAACTTCTAAACTGCAACACAATTGTCAATCTATCTGAGGAAATTCCTCAACTGACCATCAAAAATGATCTTAGACTGTCATTTAGTGTAGCAGAATTTGAAGCTGCCATTAGATACATGAAAAGTTGAAAAGCTTCAGAAGAACATGGCGTTTCAGCTGAGATTTTCAAACTGGGAAGAGCAGCGCTTACCTATTATCTTTTCCTGAAAATCTTGGACAAAGAAGAAATTCAGACTGATCTCAGGGATACTATCAACACCACCTTCCTTCCAAAAAAAAAAGAGACATAGTGGATGGAATCTAACTTGGTAGTTTTCTCTCTTCCTGGGAAGATCATAGTCCAAATCCTCACTAGATGCCTTCTCCCATTCCTGAAGATATCCTTCCTGAAAGCCAGTGTGGCTTCCGATCAAATCATGATTTTCACTGCATGGCAACTGCAAGAGGAATGCCAAAAACAACACCAACCACTCTATCCTGTTCTTATCGATCTTACCAAGGCTTTTGACTCAGGATCTGCCAGAGCACTTCTTGATTGACTGTCAACAGCCAGCTGTCCAGTGAAATTCTTCAGCATTCTTCTCCTCCTCCATGACAAAATGTCAATGACAGTCCTCACCACCAGTAATATGACAGAGTCCTTTGTGGTGAAAACAAGGATTTGAGCAGGGATGTGTCATTGCCCCCATCCTTCTCCTCAACTTTATCATCACTGTTCTTGTCAAGAATAAGCTTCCTCAATCAGTTGAAATCCAAGAAGAAAATGACACCGATCTTGTGGTACTTCGGTGTGTGGGTGACAATGGAAGCATGCTCAAGAATTGGTCTTGGACTCCACCTTAAGAAGTCTGAAATCCTCTAGCAACCTGTTCCAGGTCAAGTTCTGGTCTATCCCTCCATTAAGATCAAAAGAGAAATTGTGGAATGTGGAATAACTCCCTTACCTGTTTGAGACTGATTCCCTGCATCAGCTAGGAGGGCAGGCAAACTAGTATTGATGTCGTTGAAGCAGTTAACAGCACCAGCATAAAGGCTACAGTCATCCAAAACCAACTGTGCTGTGCTGGCCAAGTGTTGAGGATGTCAAGAGTTCTGACTGCCAAAGCAAATTGTTTTCCCCCAGTTCAGGAAGGCACTTGAATGAGAGGAGGCCAAAGGAAGTGTTCCACAGACTCCCTGAAGGCTTTCCTCAAGAAATCCAAAATGGATGTCAATACAGGAGAGTCTTGTTTGGGCGGAAACCCCTTTTTATAATTCTTTTGAGAATGCCTTTCAGCAAGTGGAACCACAAAAAATTATCTCGAGGCCGAGAACTACTTCCATCTCCCCGAAGCAATGTGTGGGCAGAGATGCTGCTCTAGGATTGGGCTCATGAGCCACACAAGATTAGATTAGATTAGATTTCCTACAGTGTGGAAATAGGCCCTTCAGCCCAACCGACCCTCCAAAGAATAACCCACCCACACCCATTTCCCTCTGACTAATGCACCTAACACTATGGGCAATTTAGCATGGCCAATTCACCTGGCCTGCACATCTTTGGACTGTGGGAGGAAACTGGCACACCTGGAGGAAACCCACGCAGACACTGGGAGAATGTGCAAACTCCACACAGACAGTTGCCTGAGGCTGGAATCGAACCTGGGACCCTGGTGCTGTGCAGCAGCAGTGCTAGCCACTGAAGGACCCTCTGAAGCCACGACCAGTGACATGAGATTTCCTGGGTGGAAGTATTTATATCTAAATTATACTTATTAACAAATAAGTACCGATGATGAATTTCTTCCCTAGTCTCCTACAACAGCCTGGGTGGCAATTCATCCAGACCATTTTTAAACCTGCCAAAACCTCCAATGCATCTTTACTCCTTATGATAAAGTGCTCAAGAACCTCAGTCCTCTTCCCAAATTTCTGTATCTACACCCTCCTTAGAAATGAAGATATGAAAAGTACCTGTTAAGGATTATTCTTTGTTCTCCCCTGGTTATTCAATCTCTTTGATTATACTTATTCGGGAGAAGTTCAAGATATGCTACTTTACACACCATTATTTTCTTATGCACCCTATTTACTCATGTTGCTTTCTTAAATTGCCCCCTCTGAACTTTCTATATTTTGCTCGTGCTTCTGTTAATTTGTTCCCTTTGTACCAGTTAAAGCCCCTGTTTTCCTCCCTATCCAGTCTCAATATTCCGAGATATCCAGGGTTCTCTAGGTTTGTTGCTCCTCTGTTTCACTCTAAAGAGGACACGTTGGCCCTGTATTCTCACCAGTTCCATTTGACATTCCCCAACTGCTCCGCTGTAGACTTACCAAGAAGTAACTTTCTAGCCGATTTTGGCCATATCCTGTTTTTAATAAAATATACATCTCGCACATTTCTTACCTCTTATCCCTGCCAAAACCTCCTTTTCTTCAGACCATCTTTTCCCTATTCCATTACAAACTTAAAATGTACGGTGTTGTGATCCCTGTCTCACTCCTACTGCTGCCTTGAACAGCCGTCCAGCTTTGTTTTCCCAAATTTGCACCATTTTTTGTTGGACCTTCTGCCTGTTGATATAAAAAAAAAGCTTTCCTGAATACATTTCAAACTTTTTACCCCCCTCTCAGCCCTTTACACTATGATTATCCCAATTAATGTTAGGGATGGTAAAATCCCTAATATAATTACCCTAACCCGTTTCCCTGAATTGCCGACGTGGCTGATCCTCTGTTCACTGGCTGTCTGTGGATCTATAAATACACCCTCAACAGTGTGACTGTGCTCCCATTTTATTCCTGAGCCCTAACCATGTAGCTTCATTTGAAGACCCTTCTAATATATTATCCCTCCGTACTGCAATAAGTAAATCCTTAATTAATATTGTGACACCACTTCCTCCTTTACACCCTCCCCTGTTCTGCCTGAAGATTCAATACCCCAAATCGCTGGTTTGCCAGTCTTGTCCTTCCCTCAACCATGTCTGTGATGGCAACAACATCACAATTCCTTGTTAAATATTCTTCATTGTGCAGCAATGCCAAATATTAAGCTATTCCATCCTGAATATCGAATAATATGAGCATATTCAGCTGTTATTTAACCCAGAACAATGTGCTTTACTGTTGGGTGTGCTACATTGTTTTTCCATCTTGCTGTCTAAATATGAGGTTATTTTAAAGATTTGTAATGTTACCTCATTGCAATTCTGAGAGAAAACTAAATACTGGTACAAAAATAGAAATTGCTGGAGAAACTCAGGTCTGGCATTATCTGTGGGGAAAAATGTTTTGAGTCCAGTGATCTTCCTTCAGAACTGGATTCAAACTATTAACTTTTTCTCTCCACAGATGCTGCCAGACATGAGTTTCTCCAGAAATGTCTGTTTTTGTGTGATTTCTAGTATTGGCAGTTCTTTGCTCATTATACCAGTATTTACCTTGAAATAAAACAATGGTTTTTCAATTGATTTTAGAATGGTGTCTGAGCTAAAATTTGAAAAAAACATATGGAAAGAAAGAGCAACAAAATATGAAGAGAAAGAGAGAATGCCATTCAAGCGGGAAAATATTCAACATACTTTAACACAATGTCCAGATGACAGTCTCCCTTCGCAGTCACAGAAGGAATGTTCACTACCAGTGTCACAAAATGTTGAGATTTCAAAAGAATTGTTTCCTCACGAAAGTAAAGCTGCTGCCACTGAGGATAAAGCTTTGGAAAACGAGCTACCCATCGATTCTTCTAAGGCATCATCGTTTGGTATGGAATCACAGCCATGGTCACTTCCTCGGACCAAAATTTTTGATAATTCTCGGCTGAGTTTTCCTGGAGGTAAAAACCTTTTGGTATTTTTCTATTAAAACATTGAGATGGAGATTTCTAATTAAGCCGTTGAAAATAACTGTGGTTTAATTTTTTTTGCTATGGGTGGGAAGGCGGATATGACATGAAGGCAAACGGGAGAAATTTTATTTGTCAAGGAGTGAATATGAAGTTTGCATGATGAAAGGACAGGTTTTACATAAACTGCCTTTAATTTGCCTCAAACCGAAAACAGGCTCAGCAGATCAGCAGTCCGGAGAGAGAAAACAGTTAACATTTAGAGTCCAGTGACTGTTCTTTAGACCTGGACTTTGAAGTGGTAATTTTGTTTTCTCTTCACAAATGCTGCCAGACCCACTGAGTTTCTCTAACCATTTCGGTTTTTGTTTCAGATTTCTAACATTCGTAGTTCTTTCTCCATTGCTTTATTTTGATGTAAATGCTTGTAATGTTATCTCAAATAATTTGAGAATGGTGTCAGGTGGTATTGTTTAAGATTTTCTATACTGAATGTACAATAACTTAAGGATATAAAGTTCTGAGTAGTTTCTTTTAAAATCATTAGTTTGTATCTTGTAATTGGAATTTGGGAAAGACTGTGGTCTAAAACTTTTTTTTTGTAGCCTTGACTGTGATAACTTGGTTATATCTGCTGTAGCTAGAGCATAAAATTATTGTTGTGGCCAATAACAGAGAAAGAAATCAAAAACAATCAGTATTTTGAGTCTGCTTTTAATGACTTGAATTATCCCCAGGCACTTTGCAGAAGCATTTATTGAAAGAAATGATACTGAGCCACATAGGGATCAGATGATCAAAAGCTACAATCAAGGAGGTCAATTAAGAAGAGCAAAGAAAAATACAGGCAGAGGGATTTAGGAAGAAAGTTTGTAGTCAGGATTTGAAATCGAGATATTCCTTAACCAGGATGGGGGTTAGTAAATGAATGAGTGACCGGGATAACAGTATTTGGATTTAATTTATTAGTTCAAATTTACAAAGGGTAGAATGTAGGAGATTAAAAAAGGTTATGTTAGAGTACTCAGATGTGGGAAAAAAAACAAAAAAATGAAAATTGCCTAAAAATGTCCAGAAAACCCCTCCCTTCTCATTTTAAAAGCAATCAAGAAAATTTATTTATATCCTTCAAAATCAAATTATATAGAGCTGGAAGTCTACACACAGGTTCTGAATCTAAAATATACTAAACCCCGTGTAGTAATATACACAGGGATTGCTGTTCTCAATAATATAGACTCTGATGGCAGCTCTCTATATTATACAAAGGAAGTGCTGCTCACTGTAACACACACATGGACTGCTATTCTCTCTAATGTACACAGGGAATGCTGTTCTCTGTAATATACACAGGGACTGTTCTCTAATATACACAAGGGCCTGCTGAACTCTATAAAATACACAGGCACATCTATTCTCTATAGAATACGCAAGGACTGCTGTTCTCACAGTTATGAAGTTGGGACGATTGTTCTCTATACAATGTACAGGCACTGCCATTCTCTCTAATAGAGACAGGGACTGTTGATCTCTAATATACACAAGCACTGCCATTCTCTACAATATACACAGGGATTGCTCTTCTCTCTAATATAGACAGAGACACCTGTTCTCTATAAGATATACTGGGACTACTTTTCACTATTCTCTAGGCAAGGACTGCAGGTCTCTGTGATGTAGACAGGGTTTTCCAGGAATTTGGAGGTAAGGATTGGCAAAACGATTCTGGGTAGGAGTGAAAGGAACAGTGTGGTCATTATGGGAGACTTTAACTTCCCCAACATTGACTGGAAATACTATAACTCCAGCATGTCGGAAAGACCAATTTTTGTCCAATGTGTGCAAGAGGGTTTCCTGACACAGTATGTCGAAGGGCCAACAAGAGGGGAGGCCACACTGGATCTGGTACTTGGTGATGAACCAAGTCAGGTGTTTGATTTAGTGGTAGGTGAGCATTTTGGAGAGAGCGACCATAATTTGGTTACGTTTAGTTTAGTGATGGAAAGGGATAGGTACATGCCACAGGGCAAGAGTTATAGATGGAGCAAGGGCAATTATAATGTGATTAGGCAAGACTTGAGAGGCCAAGAATGGGGTAGCAAAATGCAGGGGATGGGGGTAATCGAAATGTGGAGCTGGTTTAAGCATGTCCTTGATAGGTATGTCCTGGTAAGGCAGGGAGGAAGTGATAAGGTAAGAGAACCAGGGTTTACTAAAGAAAGTGAATCTCCTTTTTTAAGTGGAAGAAGGAGGCTTGTATGACAATGAGACAAGATGGTTCAGATGAGGCGATGGAGAGTTACAGATTAGCTAGGAAGGGTTTAAGAGTTGAGAGCAAAGAGAGGACGCGAGCAGTCTTCAGCAGGTAAAATAAAGGAGAACCACTCAGCTTTCTGTGTAGAATAAAAGGATGACTAGGATAGGAATAGGGCCAGTCAAAGACAGAAGAGGGAAGTTGAGTGTGGACCCTGAAGATTGAAGCGATGCGAAACAAATATTTCTCATGTGTTTTCACTCAGGAAAAGGAGAATATTGTAAAGGAGAAGACTGAGATTTGAGCTGAAAATGTGTTGTTGGAAAGGCGCAGCAGGCCAGGCAGCATCCAATGAGCAGGAGAATTGACGTTTTGGGCATGAGCCCTTTTTCAGGAGACTGAGATATAGGCTATTAGGTGTTATCAATCCTAGAAGGTGTGAAAGTAGATAAGTTCCCTGGACTGGATGGGATTTATCGGAGGATTCTCTGGGAAGCTAGGGAGGAGATGGCAGAGTCTTTGGCCTTGAACTTTGAGTCGTCATTGTGTACAGGTTTAGTACCAGGTGACTGGAGGATTGCAGATGTTGTGCCCTTGTTCAAGAAGGGCAGTAGAGATGACCCAGGTAATTATAGACCAATGAGCCTTGTGTCTGTTGGAGGAAAAGCTTTGGAAAGGATTATAAGAAAGGATTTATAATCCATCTAGCAAGCAACAATTTGGAGGTAGTCAACATGGTTTCGTCAGAGCAGGTCATGTCTCTCAAGCCTCAGTTTTTTGAGAAGGCGACCAAGCATGTGGATGAGGGTAGGGCAGTTGATGTGGTATAAAGCTTTTGATAAAGTTCAATATGGTAGGCATTTGGAGAAAATGCAGAGGCATGGGGTTGAAGGTGATATAACAGTTTGGATTAGAAACTGGTTTTCTGTAAAAAGGTAGCGAATGGTGGTTGATGGAAAATGTTCAGCCTGGAGTCTGGTTACTAGTGGTGTGCCACAAAGATCCATTTTGAGACCAGTGCTGTTTGTCATTTATAAAAATGACTTTGACACAGGCATAGCTGGATGGGTTAGTAAGTTTGCAGATGACAATAAAGTCAGTGGAGTGGCAGAAAGTGTGGAAACATGTTGCAGGGAACTTGGATAAACTGCAGAATTGGGCTGAGAGGTGGCAAATGGAGTTCAATGCAGCTAAATATGAGGAGATTCACTTTGGGAGGAATAACAGGAAGGCAGAATACTGGGTCAATGGAAAGATTCTTGGTAGTGTGGATGTGCAAAGGGATCTTGGTGACCACATACATAGATCCCTGAAAGTTGCCACCCAGGTTGATAATGCTGTTAAGAAGGCATACGGTGTGATAGGTTCTATTGGTAGAGGGATTGAGTTTCGGAGCCGTGATGTCCTGCTGCAACTGTACAAAACCCCAGTGCCACCGCACTTGGAATATTGTGTGCAATTCTGGTCACCCCATTACAGGAAGGATGTGGAAGCATTGGAAAAGGTGCAGAGAAGATTTATTAGGATGTTGCATGGTCTGGAGGGAAGGACTTATGAGGAAAGGCTGAGGGACTTGGGTCTGTTCTCATTGGAAAGAAGAAGGCTAAGAGGGGATTTAATAGAGACATACAAGATGATCAGAGGATTAGATAGGGTTGACTGTAAGAGTCTTTTTCTTTGGATAATGGCGTCAGCTTGTACAAGGGGGCATAGCTGCAAATTGAGGGGTCATAGATTTAAGATAGATGCCAGAGGCAGGTTCTTTACTCAGAGGGTGGTAAGGGTATGGAATGCTCTGCCTGCTAATGTAGTTAACTTTAGGGGCATTTAAACAGTCCTTGGCTAAGCATATGACGATGGGATTGTGGAAGGGGGGCTTAGATTAGTTCACAGCTCAGTGTAACATCGAGGGCCAAAGGGCCTGTTCTGCACTGTATTGTCCTATGTTCTATGTAGTATCAAAATGTACTTTTTGTTTGCAATTATTGCACCGATTAATTAATTATTAAGCTTTAAAACATCTTCATTACTGTAAGGGTTTGGGTCATCACCCCTTACTCAATAATAACACTCAGTTTTTACATTGTAGTTTTTTTCTATATTGGAACGACAGCAAACATCCTTGTTTCAAAAGCTTGTCAATAGTATTAATTACTTAGTAAAGCCTGACTTACACTTCTATTGAACACCTGCAGGCTTTCAGTGTTCGCACTGTGGTAAAAGTGAGGGAACACTGCCATTGTTGAGTTCTATTATGAGAAGTGCTACAGAAGGAAAATGTCCCAAGGTGCTTTGCAATAATAGTATAAACAAGATTTCTAACCAGGCCATCTAAGGCATTAGGCAGTGATTTGCTTCACCAATGAAAAAGTCCCTTTGCTAAAATGATGGATGAGCCCTTAAAGGGAATGAAGCAACCAAGCAGGCTTCCAAGAGTCTGGAGACGTGTTGAAATAATTAAAATTTAAACTCATTTGAAAACGTAACTTAAACCCCTTTCCCCTCACTCAATCATGTCCTCCCTCGCTATTCAACCTGCCAATAGGCCTTTCGACAGCATCAACTCTCTCTCTCAACACTTCCCACCATTCACTTACCTCCCCTGGGGATAGGAGCTCAAATCCCAGGGCTGCTTTTGTCTCTGGGTAATCGGGTAGTGATGAGGTCATGAGTAGGCCAAGCTAATATCATGTCCAGTCAAATGTCAGCGGGCATGGGATTTTGGGAGTAATTTTGGAGCAGAGATCGGAATGAACACCTATACTGTAGCACAGTAGAGTCCCTTTGGCGTACTGAGTTTGTGCTGACCACCTATACTAACCCCAATTTCCAGCACTTGGCCCATAGTCTTGAATGTTATGACAATTCAAATGCTGACCAAGTTTGAGAGGATTCCCATCTCTACCGTTCTCCCAGATAGTGAATTCCAAATTCCTATGACCCTCTGGCTCAGTGGTTAGCACTGCTGCCTCTCTGCGCCAGTGACCCGGGTTCAATTCCAGCCTCTGGCGACCATCTCTGTGGAGTTTGTACGTTCTCCCTGTGTCTGCTTGGGTTTCCTCCGGTTTCCCTCCTCAATCCAAAAAATGTCAGGTTAGGTGCATTGGGCAGGCTAAGTTATCCATAGTGTTTAGGGATGTGCAGGTTAGGTGCATTGGGCAGGGGTAAATATAGGGTAGGGGAATGGGTCTGGTTGTGTTACCCTTTGGAGGGTGAGTGTGGTCGTTTTGGGCTGAAGGGCCTGTTTCCATGCTGTAGGGATTCTATATGAAATTTCTGCCCTCTCCAACTTGGGGAAACAGTTTCCATCCTGTCCATACCTTATAATCCTATGTACTTCAATAATTCCTCTCTGCTTTTTCTGCTCTAACAAAAGCAGAGCTTTTCTAGCAACATCCTGGTGAATCTCCTCTGCAGCCCCTCCAGTGCAGTCACATCCTTCCTCTAGTGCAGTGACCAGGTGCGCACGTAGTATTCCAGTTGTAGCCAAACCAAAGTTTTATACAGCTTCAACATAACTTCCCTGACCTCAAATCTTTGTCACCAGTGATAAAGGCAAGTGTCGTGTCTGCCGTCTTAAGTATCCTACTGGCCTGTCCTGCTTTCACTGATCTATGAACAAGCACCCCAAGATTCCTCTGAGCTTCCTAATGTCCTACCATTCATTTAGCATTCCGTTATCATGGTACAAATCCTCACAATTCTACACATTCCACCTTCAAGCTCATTACTGGCAGAGACTCCCTCCTCCTCTTTTTCAGATCCTTCTCTCCTTCCTGAGTATATCAAACGATTGGTGATGGCAGAGCCACAGCCTCTTGCATGATGGCTGTGGGATTGGTCAGAGTAACTGCTCAAGCTTATATAAATGCAGCTTTCCTACCTCCTGCCTGCCCTTGTCTTAGATTCTATCTGGAGGTGCAGCAAGTGCAGGAGGGAGCCTGTGATTGGAAGAACTTGCATATATGACTGGATCTTGCACCCCTCCCACTTACTGCCCCAGTCACAGCTCTGCAGTCAGTTCTTGCATATTCATGTGCATATGTAAATGTAAGGAATGGAGAGGGACCAAGGGCAGGCAGAAGGGATTAATTTAATTTGGCATCATGTTCAGCACTGCATTGTGGACCGATGGGTGTCCATTCCTGTGCTGTGCAGTTCGATGTTCCCCAATATAGCAGAGTTGCAGAAATGTTTAACCCCATGCTATATTATCTTTTTAATATTTATATATAATATTGAAAACAGTGGATTTCCAAGACGTTGATATCAGAAATAAAGTCTCAGGAATTTATCACTTGTTTGTTAAATTTGCAGGGGAGGAAAATCATTTTTAAAGAAAAATCTAGTGGTGAAAACATAAATCCTTTAATACCAGAAGCATGTTACATCCCTGATGAAGGCAAAAGCCTGGTATAGAAACAGCTCTGATAGAACACCTTTGAGGAGTGTGATGTGGAGGTGCCAGTGTTGGACTGGGGCCGATCAGGTCAGAAGTCACATGACACCAGTTAGAGTCCAACAGGTTTATTTGAAATCACAAGCTTTTCAAGCGCTGCTCCTTCATCAGGTGACGTGGAGTACACAGGCTCAAAATTTATAGGCAGAGAGATCAAAAGAAAGTACAAATGGTGTGAGTGGAGTGTCGCCAAGCTGCTTAATAAGTCTCTGCAGGTGATCAAATGTGTCAAACAGTGAAAGTAAAGTGTCCACAGCTGAATAGTAAGTGAAGGGATGGTAGTCGGATCATAGATCATCATGGTTTACAGAGGAACACCACAGCTTAGTGGAGATAGTTCAAGGTAAGGCCATTGATGGCACCTCGGTTAAAATCCCAGGTGTTCAAGATGCTGCGATTAGGTAATTACAGATATTTCTGAGGGGAGTCAGACTGGAAATGTTTAGTGATGGGGCAAGGCAATGTAACAGGGATTTGAAACACTAGGATAAGAATTTTTAAAATCCTCACAGCAGGCCATTTGGCCCATGTTTGCAATGATTCTCAAAAGGAGCAATTTACTGAGTACTGCTCGCTGGCCTCCTATATTTGTATTCCAGTATATACTTCCCCCTCAGATATTCAATATCCTCTTAAATATCTACATCATAATCTCAGCCAGATCCCAACCACTTACTGCAGGTAAAAGCTTTTTCTTATATCACTACTACTTATTTTGACAATTTAACTTAAACTTGTAACTACTAATTCTTGATCCTTCCATCATGGGAACGGTATTTCCCTACTGACTCCATCCAGAGTCCTCATGATTTTGAAAATGACCTTTTAACCTTCTCTTCAATAAAAACAATTCCAATTCTACCAACCTAACTACATAATTGAAGTACCTCATCCTTGAAAATATTCTCAATCTCTCCTGCACTCTTTGTGTGTGTCCCTTTTGAGAGTGGACCTCTCTTGGAAATTATAAGTGTCAACTCCTCTAGTAATTGGAAATAGTGGTTGTGATTTGATTTAAGCTAGACTTTTAGATGAGTTCTCACAGTGGGATTACAGGATTCTGAGAGATGGTGGCACTTGACTGGCAATCCAGAATACAAAACCAATGTTCTGGGGCATAGGTTTGAATCTCACTATGGCAGAAGGTGAAATTTCAAGTTGAAAAAAATCTGGAATGAACAGTTGGATGCCATGTAAGAACCCATCTAATTCACTGCTGTCCTTTTATAAAAGGAAACTTGCTCTTGCCTGGTCTGGCCTACATATGATTCCAAATCCACATCAATGTGGTTTGACCTTAATTGCCCTCTGAGCAGCAAGGAATGGGCAATAGATGCTAGCCCAAACAGCAACGCTCACATCCCATGAATGAACTCGAAAGTCCAGAAGAAATATTGGAAGTGGGAGAAAATAAAATGTTAGGCTGGCAGTCTGGCTTTGAGGCAGTGAGCTCTAATCACAATGTTATGGAGGAGTTTAAAAGAAACCATTTTAGAGTTCTTCATCCTAGTAGAATTATGATGGCAAGACTCTACTAGAGTAATGAAATAGGCATTTAAAATAAAAACAGCATGCCTTTAATCTTTATTAATTTTGGATTTTTCTTTGTCTTCAGCGGCAAGTCCTCAAGCAAAACCCAAATATGAGAAGAATGAACGTGATGATTGGTGGCCCAAGCCCTCTGCTGCTGATCCGGAATGTAAAATGCAGTGACCGTTCTTTGGGGCAAAGGAACACCGAATAGCTCATTCACTTCATTCACGAAGGCACTATTGAAATTGTCACAAGGACCCATTGAATGATAAAACAGATTGTATACTCTTGCGAGAGCCGAGTAGCTCGATTTGTTAATAATATTTTCCTCTAATCTCACTTGCAGAGGTCATAGAACAGCTAGTCTGATTCAAGTTGTCACACTGATGCACTGGGTGCTGTTCTAATGAGGGTAAAAGGAAATTGGTTCTGAATCTAACTGTGGTAAATGCTGGATGTCTCAAATTTGGAAAAAGTTGCACTTCCAACACATTTCTTGTAGCATCAAAATATTTTTGCAAAAGTGTCTCTCTATAGCAAGATTTAACCATTTAGCAGCAAAGTTTGTGGCAAGTTGTCAAAGGCTTTAGTGGGTTTTTTGTTAATTACACGAAATATTATCCTGGCGAACACTAGGCAATGTTTCAAAAACCTGTCACCATAGTGATGGTTTCATCAACCAGTATTGAAGTTCTGTTATGAATGTATTCACTTTTATACTAAAAGTTTCTACTATTGACATTTTCTTGCAAAAATAAAGGCATTTTTTCTATTGAATAAGACATTTCTTTGGTTTTGCTAATACGTGGTACTAAATTGCCATTGCTGAGCACTCGAAGGTTGTTAAAATATCATTTAACCTTTATAGATTGCAAAAACACAGTATTTAAGGGGAAAGTAAGTTGCCCTGTTTTTTTCATTCATTCGTGGGATGTGTGCAAGAGTAACATTTATTGCCTATCCCATTGTGCCTGACAATCTGCTGAGCCATGCTCTGCAGTGAATTTTGAGGGTATGCCCACAGTGCTATTGGGGTGAGTGTTGAAATCACCCAGCTAGACCACCCTCTTCCCACCCCCCCACCACTTTTTCTCACACACGACCTCCCAGTTGGTGTCTATCACTCAGCACACCCCCTCACCCCGCCCCCTTCCTCCCAGTCAGTCAGTCACTCCTGCAGTGACTCTCTCAGTAAAAGGACAGCTGCATTTAGAGCAACAGAGGGAGAAACAAAAATCTTCCAGTGTGCAGGCATAAAGCAGCTGCTGCTGTGGAGAAGCAGGAGTCTTGTTTTCTGTGCAAAAGGAAGGGAACTGAACAAATAAGATTTTTGGAGATTTGTGGAACAAGGAGTCACCAAGTGGGCTTTCCTGCTGGAATCCAATTTGGGAACTCTGGCCCAATGGACCAGCTTTTGAAGGGCATTGGAACTTCTAATAGAAGTGTGTCAGTTGGAGAATCAGGAGCAACTCTGAGCTTGTTCTCCTAATGCTACAGGTAAACCAGAAGTGAGGTGCAGAGTGGAAAAAGTTGTAAAGATGTATCACTTAATGGATAAGTGCCTTTTTGATTCAATGCATTAGTTGCCAATCAAGTAATATTTTGATTGATATTGTTTTTAGATTGGATACAATAAAAGTCTTAATCTGAAATCTTGTCGTTTGATTATTTTTGGTCATTTGGGAGATTCCTTTTTATTAGTTGGTGGGTGGCACAGTGGTTAGCACTGTCTCACAGTGCCTGAGACCCGTGTTCAATTCCTGACTCAGGCGACTGACTGTGTGGAGTTTGCACGTTCTCCCCGTGTCTGCGTGGATTTCCTCCGGGTGCTCCGGTTTCCTCCCACAGTCCAAAGATGTGCGGGTCAGGTGAATTGGCCATGCTAAATTGCCCGTAATGTTAGGTAAGGGGTAAATGTAGGGATATGGGTGGGTTGCGCTTTGGCGGGTCGGTGTGGACTTGTTGGGCCGAAGGGCCTGTTTCCACACTGTAAGTAATCTAATCTAATCTAGTTTCAACAGGGAAACAAGGAAAGAAAAGCAAAAGCTGAGAATGGTTTTGTTCTCCAGTAGCAGACATTTGCCGGTGAGAAATTGCCTGTTTATAAATCATACATTGTAAAAGTGTGTAAGAGGAATTTAAGAATAAGGGAATTTCAAAATTAGGTCATTTAGGAAGGGAAAATGTAAGTAGAAATCTGGTGTTCTACCCTGACAACTTAGAATTTTGAGTTTTCAAGACTGAGATCAACACATTTTTGTTGGGAAAAGCTGCCAAGAGGTCTAATAAAGCAGGTAGTTGAAGGTGAGTTATGGATCAACAGTGATCTAATTGAATAGCAATTGAGTTTAAGGGAATGAGAACTCGACCAAGAGTCAGCGAATTTAGTCCCTCAAACGTTTTCTTTCTCAATTATGTCATGGTTGTGATCTATGGCCTAATTCCATTTGGCCTTACCCTATGACTACTGAAAGTATTTGGGGCTGCACAGTGGCTCAGTGGTTAACACTGCTGCCTCACAGCGCCAGGGACCTGGGTTCAATTCCTGTCTGTGCAGTTTGCACATTCTCCCCGTGTCTGCGTGGGTTTCCTCTGGTTGCTCTGGTTTCTTCCCGCAGTCCAAAGAGGTGTAGGTTAGATGAATTGACCATGCTAAATTGCCCACAGTGTAGATGCATTAGGCAGCAGTAAATACAGCGTAGGGGAATGGATGTGGGTGGGTTACTCTTCAGAGGGTCGGTGTGGACTTGTTGGGCTGAAGGGTCTGTTTCCATACTGTAGGGAATCCAATCTAATCAAACCTAGCATATTCTTAATGCCTTTGGTTAACAAATCTATCAATCATCAATTGCCATTTGTGGAAGAGAATTCCGGAATTCTAAAATTCTTTGCAAATAGATATTTTCCTCCTGATTTCACTCCTGATGGTCCAAACTAAAGGGTCCCATCTATGCTCTCCCCATCCTAGAATCCCCAATTAGTGAAAACCATTTCTCTAAATCTATATTCCACTTTAATATACTCTGAAAATATTGATCAAATCACATTTTAAACTTCTAAATTCTGGAGAACACATGATGCGCTATTTCTTCTCCTTTTAATCCTCTGAAGTCCTGGATTAACTAATAGATCTGCTCCCTCCCTCTCGGACAAAATTATGCATCTTAAGGTGGTGCCCAGAAGTGTTCTGGGTGTGATCTACCTAGGGTTTTATATTGTTGATGCAAGAATACTGACCCTTCGTCATATTTTTTTTAAAAAAAGCTGATATTGTGACCTCTTTTGCATTTTCCTTGTGTCTGTTTAACAGTTTTAAATCAATGAATCTGGACACCACCTTCCTGCCCCTCATCCATAGAGCTAGTCTTGGCAATTTGTTCAGCGTTGCCCTTTAAACCCTTACTACGATTTTCAAAATGGGACCTGGTACTCCAGTTAAGCCATTGTTTTTGTTTTTGTAAAGGTTCTTAATATATTCCTTGCTTTTGTACTTCATAAATAAAGGCCAGGATCCTGTGCCTTTTTAAAACACTTTCTCAATCCTCCCTGCAATCAGTCAATGTAGACTTCTTAAAATTCTGACCTTTGTGTTACCTCATTGTTCTTCCTGTAACTTGTAGCACTTTACTGAATGTCTTTTAGAAATTCATGTGCATACCATCAATTGCACTACACTCATCAACTCTGTTCCCTCATCGAAGAGCTCTGAATAGTTGGTCATTTTTTAAAAAAATCCATGCTGACTTTCCTTAACTAATACTTGTTAAAGTAACTGTTAGTTTTGTCTTGTATTATCAGTTCTGTAGGTTTTCCCACCACAAGATTAAACAATGGAATCAGTTTTCAACCTCAACAATACTATGACATTTGAAATTTTTGAAAGTGCTGGAGCAACTCAATAGGTCTGGTAGTGTCTGTGGAGAGAGAAGTAAAGTTAATGTTTTGAAGAGTCATAGAGGACTCAAGGCATTAACTCTCTTTCACTCTCCACAGGTGCTGCCAGACTTGTTTCCTCAGCAATTGTTTTTTAATTTAAATTTTCACCACACTGTGTTTTGTTTGTCTATTAATATATTTCAGAGCATAAAGGGCCTGGATAAAGACTTCTAGGTTTTAACAAAAGGAGAGGAAGAGAAGCAAGTGGAGAAAATGGTGAGGGTATCCAGAACAAAAGACAGTTGAGAATTATAGATGCTTTTATATGTTATAGGTGTACTTGGTTAGAAATTGGTTGGCTTTGCTGACAGAAAACCGATGTAAGTAAGACAGGAGGGGGCAGTGCGGGGGAGGAACTGGGTGTAAACAAAATGAAGGATAATGTTGATGCTGTGAAGCTGTTGTAATCAATGTTAAGTCATGAAAGCTATAATGTACTGATGCGGAAAATGAGGCACCTTTCCTCCAGCTTGGATTGAGCTTCACTGGAGCAGGCCTAAGACAAAAATATTAACATGAGAGTAAGAATTGGAAAGCCATGGTCATTCTTAGCATGGAAGAATTCTGCAAAGCAGTCACCCAGTCTACATTTGGTTTTGCCATTGTAGAAGAGATTGCATAGTGTGTAGCAGCAAGTGAAATGCTGCTTTACCTGCAGGGTATGTTTGAGGCTTGAGGCAAGGGGTGGGCGGGGGAAAAGGGCAGGTATTGTAACCTTTCTGATTGGATGGTAAAGTTCCCTGGGGACTGTCGGGAGTGGTCCTTATGGAATTCCAAGGGTGGGGAGGAAAAGATGTGTTTGGTGGTGGCGTACCTGATATTTAAAAACTAAAATACATACAAGTTCTGAATTCAGTATTTCAAACCAAACACACATTCAGATACTGATTGCAGTCTGTCACCTTTAATATATTTCCCCAGATGTGTCCAGCTGTTTATCTGATGGCATTATCAGTTAAAACACAGCTTCACGTGAGAATGTAAATGGACTTTTACTTTTCTAATAACTGCAGTTAGTAGGTTAGTTTCTCTCAGCAAGATTCTTTTCAGTTAGGCTAGCAAGATCAATGCATTTCCCTATTTTGTTAAATTATACAATTAATTTTGTGCGTGTTGCTATTCCACTATGAAATCTTTAATTATGAGTATGGTTTTAATTCTGTACTAATTCTCTCTTCTACAGAAAGGATAGCATTTAGCCAGATATTCTTTCAGGGCTGTCTTTTGTCTGTGGATCTATGATCAGTGATTATAAATCCTTGAAACTCAAGACCAATATACAATAGTTTGTCCTTAGTGACATTCCTTCATTATGCAGGTGATAACCTCATATTAAGACTAGTGAGAGCTGTGGGGTTAATCTCAGTCTAAACGTTGTAATCACTTCTTGAAAACTGAATCATATTTCCCTCTTTAAAAACTAAAAACTCAAGTCATATGAAATAGGAAGAAAAATCAATAGCCGAATTATTTTGGTGTGACTAATTATTCTGATCAGCTTGTTCTTTACACTCAAACTCTAAAAAAAACTTCATTTATAAATGTACAGTTAACATTTTACAATAACATAAGATCATTCTAGTACCAATTCTGTAACTGCTGTTTTCCCGAGTGCACAGTGAAGTGGAGAGGTGGGAGAGCTTCAAACTTTTACACAAGAACAGACTAGTTGTCATCGTGTTACTTTCAGCTTCAGGGTCAAGTGGAATGAGATAAAGTGCTCTCTGTGTACATCAGTAAAAGGATAGCAATTCTGGGTGATTGTATCCTTGTAAAATCTTGCTGTGCCCTGTAGCACTGTGATATTTGTTCCAGTTTAGTACGATTGAATGTTGCCTCTCAAATGTACTCATCAGTCTATATTTACCTTCTGTGTGTTTTACGTTGCTTAATCACTAAGCAACTTTCCCTTTATATAAACTAACTCCATCCTACACAGTATAACATTGAGAGACAAATGTCAATACCAGAAGGTGACTACACATTACTGACCATGCGTCTGCTGCAGGAGAATGCGACCATTCTCGGCTTTAACTGTTCTCTCCTTGTTCTTACTTTGTATTTTGGGTAAGTTCCTCTAACTAATGCTGGCTATTGATTTCCGTTTCTTCATCCCATTTTAGATCTTACCGATTTGTAGTTTTGCTAAAATAGCAGTTGCTTTCACTATTCATGGACCAAAGACAGTTAATTTTGACCATTTATACTTTCTGACCTGGAGTTGATTAGAATGAAAGCTAACGACCTTGCCCTTTTCTGTCTTTAATTTCCTTGGCTTTTACCACCCTTTGCGCTCCTCTGATTCTGGCAACCTGCACATTTCACAAGCCACCAATTGGTGGCTCTTCCAGCAAGTTTTCAGTTCAATACTATATTTCCTTTACATGCCTTAGTGTCACATTTCATTTGACGACAGTCTTACAAAACACATTTGGCTGTGTTACTTCATTAAAGGCACTACATGACCACAATAGGTTTTCATTGTATTAGTTTTTAAACAATAGTGAATCTCTTGCTTGTGCTAACTTGAATGGATCTGAACGTTGCCTAAGCTACAGAACTCATGACCCCAAAACATTTTTTTCTCCAACTACTCTCTATTTCAACTACGGTAGATGAACCTCTCTTCTTTGGGACTTGCTTAGTTGCTGAAAGATGTTCTGTTGGACAAGCCACCAAAGACAGAGGTTTTGAAATAATCACCATCGGGGCAAAAAAAAGTGTTCAAAATGCTGTATCTTTTGTTTACAGATTTAATAGAGGAAATAATTTTCATAGACATGAACTTGCTGGGAAACTTCATGACAATTGCTAAACTCAATAGAATGGCAACAAGACTTGGTCAATCACAATCTCACGTTAATTGTGTGCTGTAGATGGTGGAAAGACTTTGGGAGGTCAGGAGATCAATGCAGAATTTTCAGCCACCAACCAACTCGTGTAGCTATAGTAGTTATGACTAGTTTGGTTATGTTTATGATCAACGGTGACTTCCAGGATGGAAACTGATTTGACTATGATAATTCTTTGAATGTCATTGGACAATTTCTTATCAAAGACAGTCATTTCCAACTTAAAATTCTCACGTGTCAGTCTTAACCTGAATGTTGTCCATATGCTTGCTGCATGTGCACATGAACTGGATCATTTGGCAGCCCGGTGGCTCAGTGGTTAGCACTGCGCCAGGGACCCAGGCTCAATTCCAGTCTCAGCCGCTGTCTGTGTGGATTTTGCATATTCTCCCTGTCTCTCCCTCCCTCAAACCAAAGATTTGCAGGTTAGGTGAATTGGCCATGCTAAATTGCCCAGTGTTCAGGGATGTGTAGTCATTAGTCAGGGATAAATCTGGAACAGAGTCAAAACGTGTTGCCAGACCTGCTGATCTTTTCCAGCAATTTATTTTTGATACCAATTTCCAGCTTCTCCACCTGCTCACTTTCAGCAACTGGTGTACAAGGATACCCAGCTCTTGTTGCATCTCCCCCTTTCACAATCTATTGCCATTCCGATAATAATCTGCCTGTCTTTCCTTTGCTAGCAAAATGAATAACTTCATATTTATCCATATCTGCCATGCATTTGCCCACTCCATAACGTTGTCCAAATCTCACCGAAACAACCTCGAGATTTACCGTCACATTTACCTCATCTGCAAGCCTGGCAGTATTCACTTAGTTGCCTAATCTAAACAATTAAATAGCTGTGGTCCAAGCACAGATCCTTATAATACTCCACCAGTCACTACCAGCCACTCGGGGGAACAAGACCCAATTTATTTCTACTGTTTCTTATTTGCCAGTCATTTCTCTATCCATGTCAATGCACCACCCCAATTCCACATTTAAATTTCCATGTTAATTTCTTATGTAGGAACTTCATGAAAGTCTTCTGAAACTCCAGTAAACCATATTTACTGGCTCCCCTTTATCAACTACTAGTTACACCCACAAAGAATTCCAATAGATTGTCAAACATGACTTCCTTTTCATAAACCCACAATGACTCTGTCCAATCCTATCACTGTTCTCTAAGTGTTCTTCTATTATTTTTTTCTATAATGGAGTCAAGCATTTTACCTGCCATCAATGTCAAGCTAACAGGTCTATAATTCCCCATTATCTCTTTCTTTTTTCCCTGCCCCTTTTTTTTTGTAAATTGTGGTGTTCCATTAGCTATCCTCCAATCCATAGGAACTGTTCAATGGTCTATAGAATTGTCAAGATATCCAACATACTTCTCATACTTCCTTTAATTACTCTAGGGTTTAGACTATTGGGCCCTGGGGATTTTTGGTCTTCAATCCCAAAACTGATTTTTCCCTTAATTCCTTACTCTCACTTGGTCCTGTCTCCTCTAATATTTTTGGGACATTATTGGTGTTCTTCCATGTGAAGGCAACCAAAATATAAATTTAATTGGTCGACCATCTCTTTGATAGAGTCATAGAGCTGTACAACATGGAAACAGACCCTTCAGTCCAACACATCCATGCTGACCAGATATCCTAACCTAATCTAGTCCCACTTGCCAGCATTTGGCCCATATCCCTCTAAATCCTTCCTGTTCATATACCCATCCAGGTGCCTTTTTAATATGTTTCTGTAAACAAACATGTGGAAGCTTTTACAATCAGTCTGTGTGTTTCCAGCTAGCTCACTCTAGTCCTCTATTCTACTCCCCTTAATCAATCCCTTTGTCCTCTTTTGCTGAATTTTAAACTGCTCTCAATCCTACTTTTTTTATTTCACTAATCTCCATGCATCTTCCTTGGATCCACTACCATCCCTAATTTGCTTGGCTGACCATAGCTAGGCCATCATTCCCAGTTTATTGTATTTGATGAATTCTCAATGGAACTGGATATTGAAGATAGCGGATGAAATCGCTGAACGTTTGTGGGTCTTGGATGCTGCCCTGCAACAATGTCACTTCTCCCTTAGAATTCAATCCTTCCATTCACGTTTGACAGGCCAGAACCAACTTTCAGTCAAATGGATCCAGTGAAGCACAAACAAATCAATAGCGAGTACGTTATCAGTTACAAAATGCTGCTTGGTAATATGGTGAAGGATTCTTTCCATCATCACGCTGATTATTAGGACTAAGCTGTTGGGGCAGTCATGCAGCAGACTTCATTTTGGATGATTTTTCTTTGTGACAGGATAAATCAAGGTTACTTTCTACATAAACAAGTGTCTAAGATGCATAGAGATGTACAGTGCAGAAACAGATTCTTTGGTACAATTCATTCATGCCAACTAAATTAATCTAGCCCTGTTTGCCAGCATTTGGCCTGTATCCCTCTAAACTCTTCCTATTCATATAGCCATACAGATGCCTTTAAAATGTACCAGCCTTCTCCACTTCCTCTGGCAGCTCATTCCACACACTAGCTACCTTTTGTGTGAAAACGTTGCCCCTTAGATCTCTCTCAAATCTTTCCTCTCACCTTAAACCTATGCCCTCCCCAGGGAAAATACCTTGTCTATTTATCCTATCCATGTTCCTCATTACTTTATAAATCTCTATAAGGTCACCTCATAGCCTCCGATGCCCCAACCTATTCAGCTGCTCCATATAGCTGAAACCCACCCGCCCAGGCATCATGCTTGTAAATCTTTTCTCAACCCTTTCAAGTTTCACAACATCCTTCGTATTAGCAGGGAGACCAGAATTGCACGCAATATTCTAAAAGTGGCCTAACCAATGTCCTGTGCAGCTGCTACATTACCTCCTAACTCCTACTCAGTGCACTGACCAAGAAAGGCAAGCATACTAAAACCTTCTTCATGATCCTACCTCCTTACAACTCCACTTTCAAGGGACTGCGGACCTGTATTCCAAGGTCTCTTTGTTCAAAACACTTGCCAGGACCTTACCAGTAAGTGTAAAAGTCCAGCCCTGTCCAGGCACAGTTAATTATGAAATGCCAGTCTTTAGCATAGCAGTCATATCATCAGGATCCATTACTGTGACTAGTAATGCGGTTTGTGGTCTTTTATATGCTAGTCCACACAACATATCTCGGGCAACTGTCTGTGTGGAGTTTGCACATTCTCCCTGTAGTGTTAGGTGCATCATTCAGGTGTGAATGTAGTGGAATGGGTCTGGGTTGGTGTGGACTTGTTGGGCCGAAGGGCCTGTTCCAAACTCTAGGGAATCTAATCTAATGCATTCTCATCCAGCATAGAAAATTGATTCTAATTTTAACTTTGGTTTGATGTTGGTTGGGGAAGGTGCCAGGAGGGGAGGGTGGGTTGTCGGGGGGCATGGACCTGACGAGGTAGCTGTGGAGGGAACGGTCTTTGAGGCGGCACGGTAGCACAGTGGTTAGCACTGCTGCCTCACAGCACCAGAGACCTGGGTTCAATTCCCCCCTCAGGCGACTCTCTGTGTGGAGTTTGCACGTTGTCCCCGTGTCCGCGTGGGTTTTCGCCAGGTGCTCCGGTTTCCTCCCACAGTCCAAAAATGTGCAGGTTAGGTGAATTGGTGATGCTAAATTGCCCGTAGTGTTAGGTGAAGGGGGTAAATGTAGGGTAATGGGTCTGGGTGGGTTGCACTTCAGCAGGTCAGTGTGGACTTGTTGGGCCGAAGGGCCTGTTTCCACATTGTAAGTAATCTAATCTAAAAATATCTGTTATCAAGTGGAGGTTGCGCCCACCCCCACCACCGACATGAAAGCTAAAACTGAAATACCCAAAGAGGAGCACCACGCCTTATAATCTGTAAAAGGAGTGTGAAAAGTGGCATGGTCTGCTTTTCAGCAACTTCTAGCAGTTAAATAAAATAAATCCCTGATGCTTCAAAATCTATAAGAAGCAATTTATTTATCTAACTCTAACAGTGAACTAATTAAATTATTAACAAGCAGAATAAATCCTTTCTAATTACTGACTGTTCCCTAAAAAGCAAGATTCTAATAGTATGCTGTTCCAATAAGTACAAGTCCCACTCTATAAATAACAGATAGAATTACAGCCACGTTATGGAATGTTCTGAGCCTTCTCCCTCAAATCTTCTGTCAGGAATATTAACTAGTGCCTTTGGTACTCTTTTTATTTCAGGTGGTGCTTTCTCTAAGACATATGGTAGCTAGCTCTGCGGCTTTGTTCAACTGCCCTCTTCTTTTATATTCTTGATGACATCAACATTTCTCCAATTGGATTGGTCCTATATTGTCAAAACCATCAGATTTAAATTTAATACGTGTTCGGCATCTAAATACCTAGTTCAAGTTGACTGGCTAAACTCAAAAGCCTGTTGTCTTGGTTAAAAACTGCAGCTTGACCTGCTGACTGTATGGTCTTTCAATATAAATGCTTCAATTCAGGTGCTTTCTGTAAACTAGCAAACTTTCAGGATGATTACACAGACATCATTTTAAATCTCGAAGCACAGAAAAACATATGATCTTTTAAAGGGACCATGCAATGCTTTATTCCTGCACCCCCCTCCCCCCACCAGCATTTTACAAACATCCAATATTAACTTCCTGCCTCCTAATCCGCACACATTCTACCCACCTTGCAACATATAGTACAAGGAGTTGGGTTCTTATCGAAACAGAGGTCATGAAACTTATTGCCAATACTATTTAAATAACAATGAAATCACAAATTTATATGAAGTTTGGGTTTTGTACTTAAAGTTACTATAGTAACTATTAGTAAATAGTCTATTATGCACATAATTGACTATTTACACTGACTCCATCACAGAGACAGAGAGACTGACTGAAGGCAGATCTGCTTATACTGGAACATCACATGCCATATAATTGTCTGAAAGGTGCACATTTGACTGGCCTGGAATCTATATTGCATTACAACACAGTTTCTTTTCCCTGTTAAAGAATGGGAACCCTTTTTATTCCAATAAACATCCTGCAGATGCATATAAACCGTTGTCTCTATATATAGTGGGAATTGCAGATTTTAGTTCTAACAATGGTTTGGGTAGACTGAGACTTTTTTCACGGGAGTAGAGGTGGTTGAGGGGTGACCTTATAGAGGTTTATAAAATCATGAGAGGCATAGACAAGGTGAATAGCAGGTGGCTTTTACCTACAGTGGGGGATTTCAAGACTGGGGGCATATTTTTACGGTGAGAGGAGAAAGATTTAAAAGGGCATGAGGGGCAACTTTTTGTTCACAGTGGTTTATATGTACAATGAACTTCCAAAGGAAGAGGTGGATATGGGTGCAGTCACAAGATTTAAAATATATTTGGATAAGTATATGAATAAGAAATGATTGGAAGGATGTGGGCCAAGCACAAGCAGGTTAGGCTAGTTTAGCTTGGGATTATGGTCAGCATGGACTTGTTGGACCAAAGGGTCTGTTTCTATGCTGTATGACTCTATATAGATAAACTATGCGTGGTGCAGCATGATCAGATCTAGTCCTTATACAGTTGTCATGACTTGGCGGTGTCACTTCACCTGTGGTGTCCAACATCATCACGGAGCAATGTATGTAATTTTATCACAGATAGGTGGTTGTTGTCCAGCATGATAGTTTTAGTAACCAAGTTGTTATCCTGTGTGATGAGTGACTAATGATGTCTAGTTCAGATATATTGTTTATTTCTTCAGGACTTGACAATTAAGAAAAGCTAATTTCTGGATGTTAACAAATTAGATCCCGATGGAAAATGTCATCATGGACAGTGACTGAACTAGAGGATTAGTACTTAGCTTTAACAACGCTTTCTGAAAATCTTAGCACATTGCTTTACATTTAATGATCATGGATTTCATAATAAAAATAATGTATTCTGTGGAACCATTCAACTGAAGTACTGAAAAGGAGAATTGATATGTTGAATCCCCACTTTCTGTGCATGCCTTGGAAGGGTACAGTACTGTTGAACACAATTTGTTGAGGTAGAAACAGCATACAGAATATTATGGTCAGTGTGTCAGTTGTATTAATAGTATTTTTGATTTGTTATACAAAATGGAATTTGGTGAAGTAGTCAGTCACCAGAATGCAATTATAGCCATTGACATGGAGAGTATCAGTTGGAAACTTGCAACACGGCTCAGAGAGAATCTTGTGTGGAAGGAGAAGTTCTCATGTTGGAATTGACATTGTACACATGATTTGATTAGATGATCAATACTGGACCAATATATAAATTCGTGTGCTACTGTCTTGGATTTTTAATGTACCCATTTGACCCAGATGTGTATTCTCTAGCACGCCTTGATGTAGAGCTCATGGAGTTACCACTTGTTTGCCTTTGAAGATTACATTATTGTAGGATCCTAGTCTGCATTGGAATGACTAGAACAACGCAGACCTTTCTCAGGGCGTGCTGGGGGTGTTTAGGCCCCTCGCTGATGGTGATCGTTTTGAGTTGGTGCAGCTGATTATCATCTCCATGAGGTAAATTGCTGAATTTGCTCTGTTTGGCTCTGATTGATCAACGTTACAGGCTAAAATCTTTGATGCTGTAATTTTCTTTTCTTAATTCATTAATGGGAAGTGGGCACTGCTGGCCAGGCCAGCATTTATCCTAACCTATGCCTGGTTGACCTTTGGATGGATTTGTTACTTTGTGGATGGTAATAATGTATAGAATTGTGCATACTAATAAACTAATGATAGAAGGTGCAACTGGTTCAACAATACAAAAGGATTTGGGTATACACCTGAAAACCTATATCAATATTTAAGACAGAGGATGCCAATGCATGGGATGTCTGACCCAGTGCAAGCATTAACTTCTCATGTATAGACCATACCTCAGTGTGCCAGTTTCCTGAGTGCATCTCAAAGGCAGTATAGGTAGACCTCCTATTACGCCATAGTTGTAATCCAGCAAAACCTCACTTAGTAGAAAACCTCTTTGTAAAGATAATGGGGCCTAAACAGGTGTAGACCAGCAAATAGTATGATTGATGATCACTCAAAAATCACCCAAAAGTTTAACACAAAATGTAGCACAGCCTGAATGAAGGTTGAAACCATATTTATTAATGAAATAAAAGTAAATTTAACGCAGTACATTTAAAAAATGTAAGGAAGCTGCTGTCTGTACAGTACCTCTAACAGAGCTGCTGTGTCAGCAACTGACATTAGCACATGTGCAGAATGGGGTGAAGATTTTGGGGCATGCTCAGAACGAAGCGTGTGATCCAATCCCTGATGGAATCACACTATTGCACACACAGGTAAGTGTTCTCAAAAAAACCGGTCACTAATTCTTCAGCGATGTTATAGCCAAATCACATTATCCCAGAACTAACAGTACATCAATATTATCAGAGCGCCTTTTACATTCTGGGATCAGATATGCTAACATGAAGAATTTACACAGAAATTTTTTTTTCTGGAGGGCATGGTATTTCACATTTGCTGTTAGTGTCCCCATATTTGTGTGGTATATACTCACAAACGAAAACTTGACTGAATGGTCCATTGGTTCTACCTGTTGCTCTTTAGCTCCATGCTGGATGGGTAGCAGAAGTCTGGGTAATATGCTCGTATTAAGTCCAGTCCCAATCTCCCCGTGAACATAAAAGATCCTGTGGTTTTGTTTTTGAGAAGAGCAGGGAAGTTCTCCCCAGACCAACACTGGACAATCAGATCTCATCATTTAAAAACGCTGGTTACCTGGTGGTTCTTATATTTCTGTTCATGGGACCTTGCTGCATGTCAATTGGTTACCTTCCCACATTAGAACAGCAACTACAATTCAAAAATACCCATGGATTAAAAAGTGTTTCAGGTACTCTATTCGTTCAAATTGTTTCTAAAATCTTTAGCAGGAAATACCAGCTTATGTCATATTGTTTCAGAGTGTCTTCAACATGCTAAATATCTTTAAAAGTGCAAGTGAAAAGTTTGAACAATCTTTTATAAATAACTAATGCGATTTTGTGTATTTATTCAGCAGTAGAAGTGTTCTCCTATTAAGGAGAGAGGAAGGTAAGAGTCCTATGTTTCACTTTCCACTACATGTTGATTATGTGTACTTTGGCTTTAAACAGACATTAGTGATTACCTTCTCCATTCCAGCCAGACTGCATGAAATACATTGAGATGTTTCCTGAATGTAAAGTCCCATCCCAGCCAGTGTGTGGAACAAATGGCAAGACATACAAGAATGAGTGTCAGCTCTGCGTCATCAACTGGTACAAATCAAATTTTTTTTGTTTATTACACACAACCTTGAGTCAGAAATATAAACTTTGCACTAATGAAGTGTAAACAGCGGCCTGCTTTTACCACTCTATGGTCCATTGTCAGGCCACAAGGCAAATATAGTTTTAAAACAAAGAGTCTTAGACAGAAATACAAAACATCCATGTCTCCTTGATTTTTTTATGATTGTCTATTGATCATGAAATGATTCACTGCTGAACAGAATCTAACTTTTAAAACGTTATGAACGAGCTTCATGCAGTTCAGTAACTAAGAATTTCTCTTTGAGTTATGGCAATTGTTTTAAACACAACAGAAAACAAAGGCCAGTTTTCTAGGTTTTAGGGCAATTTTGTTTTTAAAATATCACATGTATATTGAGTTCTACTTTGCATTTTCAGATTGTTTGAATATATCTTTATGGAATCAACTTAAGGCACATTGCAATTTGAATAATTTACCAACTACAAGTTGCCAAACATGCCTGATGTTTGAATGGTTTATCTTCATTCTTGATTTCATTTTTAAAGATTAAAATAGATGTGGCAGTCATTTTTGTTATCCGTTGATGGGATTTGGGCAGTCCTGCCTAGGGCAGTATTTATTGCTAAGAGGGCATCTAATGACCATCGCATTGCTGTGGGTTTGGAGTCACGTGTAGGCCAGTTTACCGTATCAAATCTCCTTCTGTAAAAGACAATAATGAACCAGACGAGTTTCTTTTTCTGACAATCAGCAGCCGTTACATGGATCACCGTTAAGTTAGCTTTTTATCAAATTAAGCTTTCAGTATCTGTCATGGTGGGATTTTTACCCATGTTCCCAGATCATTAACCAGGCATTCTACATTCCTAGTTCTGTGACTTTACTACAACACCAGAGCATCACTCAGTCCAGAGACTTGAGCACGTCATCCAGATCGACACTTCAGTGCAGTCGACTCAGAGTCACACAGCGCAGAAACAGACCTTCAGTCCAAGCCGACTATAATCTCAAACTAACCTAGTCCCACCTGCCTTTGCTTGGTCCATATCCATCCAATCGTTTCTTACTCACGTACTTATCCAATTGTCTTTTAAAAATCATAACTGTACATACACATCACCACTTCTTCTGCAAGCTATTACACACACAAATCTCTCTGTGTTTAAAAAAAAGTTGCCCTTCCTGTCTTGTTTAAAATCTTTCTCCTCTCACCTTAAAAATATGCCTCCTAGCCTTGAAATTCCCCACCCAAGGAAAAGACACTTGCCATTCACCTTATCCATGCTCCTCATGAGTTTATAAACCTCTGTAAGGTCACCCCTCAACCTCCTACGCTCCAGGGAAAAAGACCCAGCCTCCCCAGTCTCAGAAAGTACAGTCCTATTGGAGATATCACCTTTAGATTGGAACAAAGGACTTAGATCATTCACTTTTGAAAATCCATGTCTGACATTTTGCTGGAAACTTGAATATAGCTTGACATCAGCAGAATGAAAAAATTTTAGGCCGAATATTGCGGAGGGAGGGATTACACATACTCTAAAAAAAGTAACTGACATTGTATTGTTATAAAAATGAAGTGTGAAATTATTATCTATGTACTGCATATATCTACACACATTATTCCAATCTCCCATGCCCAATAAAGTCACCACAGTCCTGAAGGTACCACAGAACTGCTGTCCCATTGGAGAGGGGTAAAAAAAGGGGAAAAGTGAGGACTGCAGATGCTGGAGACCAGAGTTGAAAAGTGTGGTGCTGGAAAAGTGCAGCAGGCCAGGCAGCATCCGAGGAGCAGGAGAATCGACGTTTCGGGCATAAGCCCTTCTTCAGGAATGAGGCTGGTGTGCCAAGCGGGCTGAGATAAAGGGGAGGGGGGAGGGAATTTGGGGGAGGGGTGCTGGGAATGTGATAGGTGGAAGGATGTGAGGGTGAGGGTGATAGGCCGGAGGGGGGGGTGGAGGCGGAGAGGTCGGGAAGAAGATTGCAGGTAACTGGTAACCTGGGAGTCACCACACATTGGGCCTAGAGCTTAAGTAGCAGTGTCATTGTCAGAGGGGTCCTGAATTTGCACCTGTCTCTAAATTCCTGCCATTGCTGCAGCAGGAAAATGGCAATCCATTGTAGGGTCACTTTTTAAATAGCTATTAGTTATCCTTTCACAGCCAGAATTGGGTGTTTTGCTGGGTCATTTTGTCGGGAAGAGTCAGCCTTATTAATTTGAAAGTGGTGTTAAATATAGGCCACACTGGGGGTATGGACCAGGCCAAACCACCTGAAAAAATCTAGAAGATAGCCTAGACCCTAACCTTTTCTTATTTTGAGGGTGAGTGTCAGGCACTGCTTTCCAGATATAATTCAATTGGTCAAACTCCCAGTCTTGAAGCAAAGCAAACTTTATAGTCACCAAGTCATAGAGATGTACAGCACGGAAACTGACCCTTTGGTCCAACTCGTCCATGCTGACCAGATATATTATACATTACAGTTAAAACAAAACAAAGAAGAAATTGGAATCATTAACTCGATTGAAAAACTTCACAGAATAATAGATTATTAATGGTTCAACAGTAATTGTTCCAACATTGTAACATCCCATAAATACACCCTTGACAAAGGAAAATTCAATAAAACAGATAGTCTCACATGCAACTCACACAGCAGGAATAAAATATCAAGAGAAAACTCTGAGGTGGGGGGGGGGGGGAGAGGGAGAGAGAGAGATAGAGAGCGCAAATACTAAGAAGAGATGTACTGCAGCTTCCAAACTCTGCTGAGACCCCAGCAACAACTGCTGCTCCTGAAAAGTAAAACTAAAAATCCTGGTTCTGTGGGAACTTGCGACACCCATTCAGGTTGCTTCTATTGTTACAACTTTTAAAAATAAAACAAGGCCTCACAAGCTGTTTAATTTAAGGGCCACCAACCCCCCAATATACACCTCTTAAAGCCACAGTATCATCACACTGGGTATGGCAGATTATTTCTTTTGGTGGCAATTATTTGTGAATAATTTAATACATGATAAATATCCCATATTTAAGCAGACAACTATGAATTTTGTTCTGGTGGTTCCCACAGCTGGCCTCCTTAGATCTGCTGTAGAACTAATTGATATAGATTAATGTTGTGATTAGTTAACATCATGCAACCAGCGTGTCGAAGCTCAGCTTAACAGACCTCAGCATTTTATCCCCCCATCGAGCAACTCAATTACAATTACAACATTTAAAAACTGTTCGGACGGAGATGAATAGAAAGTATTTAGAGGGATATGGGCCAAATGTTGGCAAGTAAATCTAGATTAATTCAGGATATCTCGTCAGCATGGATGCTTCTGTGCTGTACATCTCTATGACTCTTTTACTCTATACGTTACTATGAATTGTTAGAGTTTTATATTAACTTCACAATCACTTTCATTGGTGCCAGCATTTTATTTAAGCAAAATAAAAGTTCCATCATAAGATTGTAACTCGCATCAGTCCAGGCATTTGAATTACGAGTTCATTAACAATTATACCGTGCTTTGATCACCATACTAGTTATTTAAAAGGAGATTGGATGCTCAGGATTAAGATGCTGTCTTTTGTCTGGTTCAGAATTGCAGAATGTTGTAACTATATCCAGCCTAAAGAGATCCAGCAGCATGTAACTCAGGGAGTACTTTGTAGGATTAAATAAACTAGTAACTCAAACAGATGCTTCTTGCCTTTGTTTAAATGGTAACAAATGTGGAACTGAGAGATGGTGTGGAAGGAGCTGAGTACCTGAACGTTGTAGATATCACATACTGCTGCAACTGTGCAATGGTGAGGGCTGAACAAATCTGTGGTCATCGTGATGTTAGCCTAAAACTTTCTGCTTCGAGATGTTAATTACACTGAGTGCATTCTTTCCAGCAAAGGGTAGATCCCAGCTTCTCTACAGTTCTCAACAGCTCCAAAGGTGACAATGGTCATCTCCAACTAGTCACTTCTGGTGAGCACAGCATTTCAAGGGAGTGCTGAACAGGAAATAGTCAATTAAGTTTGCACATTCTCCCCATGTCTGCATGGGTTTCCTTCCACAGTTCAAAAATGTGCAGGTTAGGTAAATTGGCCATGCTAAATTGTCCATTGTGTTAGGTGAAGGGGTATATGTAGGAGGATGGGTCTGGGTGGGTTGCTCTTCGGAGGGTCGGTTTGGACTTGTTGGGCCAAAGAGCTTGTTTCCACGCTGTAAGTAATCTAACTATAATTTAAAAAGCCATTGCACAGTTTTCTCCAACAGTGCCATTCTTCAGGCAAATCAACACGATTAAGTTTTCTTGTTCTTGAAACTTTGACAGATTGTGATTTGTTTTTTTTACAGAATACTTCTTAGCTGCAGAACCTCCCAAAGAGTTTCATAGATAATTAACTACTCTTGAATTTTATTTCTATTAGGAATTGGTTTTCCCATCCTTCATTGCAGGTTCATTATGGATCTGAGGTTTGTTTCATTATCTTCCACACTCAGAAGCAATTTGCTAAGACAAACATATTTCTTTTATGTTTTTGTAAATTTATTGGAAAGTCCAAAGAGGTTTGAGGTCAAGGTGACAACTTGTTTGGAGACTAACTTTTACATATTTTCATTGGATTGAGTTCTCCAGAGGTCGCTGCTCTCGATTGTTGACTGTTCAATTTTACTGAATCATTTTGTCCTTCAGGATATCCATGAATTTTTACAATGGTGAATGTTGAATTCAACATTACAAGAATTATCATTTCTGTCAATCAAGCTTAGCTACCCATTCTGGTCCATCCTTTGGAGGACTGTCTGTTCTTCAATTATAAGTTGTATCATCTTTTTGAAAGTTGGAAATGCTGAATAAAATGTTTTGTCTAATTTTGATGTGGATCCTTGAATCCAGCTAACCATGATAAAATGATTGAAAAGTCATACAGTGTACTTGCCTTTATTAGTCAACGCGCTGAATACAAGAGCAAAGACAATAACATCGAGCTGAATGTAACGTTATGATTTGGAGATACCGATTTTGGACTTGGGTGTGCAAAGTTAAAAATCACACAACACCAGGTTATAGTCCAACAGGTTTAATTGGAAGCACTAGCTTTTGGAGCGTTGCTCCTTCATCAGGTGGTTGTGGAAAGTAAGTATATTGTGGGGTATACTCCACAAACACGTGATGAAGGAGCAACGCTCTGAAAGCTAATGCTTCCAATTAAACCGGTTGGTCTATAACCGAATATAATGTTAGCTGAGTTACACTTGGAGTACTGTCGATATTTCCAGTCATCACAGTATAAGAATGATGCGACTGCATGCAAGAGGTTGCAGAAGTATCTCACTGGGATTTAATTTGGGTTGGGGCAATTCAGCTTTGGCAAGAGACTTGATAGACTATAGGAATTGTTTTCCTTAGAGCAGAGAAGGCTGAGGATGGAGTGAGGTGTACAAAGTTATGAATGATGCAAATACGAAAGTTTGGGGGAATCTTTTCCACTTTCGTAAAGGCTAATAAACCAGAAAGTGCAGTTTTAAGGTAAGGAGCAGGGATTGGGGAATTCTTCCTCACGCAGAGTGTTGTGGGAATCTGAAACTCTCAGCCTAAAAGGAGTGGTCAAGGTAGGAACACGCAAGGTATTTAAGAAGGATTTAGATGAGCACTTGAAACACCAAAGTATACAAGACTACAGGCCAAGTTCTGGGAAATGGGATTAGATAGATGCTTGATGACCAGCACAGATCTGTTGGGCTCAATAGTCCTTTCTCCATGCTGTAAAACTCTGATGTTATGACTGTATAACATCCCTGTCTCCTTGCCCTTACAAGAGAATGTAAGAAGCCATTTGGCCCCTCGAACCTGCTGTTATTTTCCTAAGATTGTGGCTGATCTCACTGTGACCTTAACTCAACTTTCCTGCAAGGCCCCATAATGCTTGATCCCCTTGTCAATCAAAAATATCTCTACCTCAGCCTTGAAGATATTCAATGACCCAACCCCTATTATTTGCTGGGGAAGAGAATTCCATAAACTAATGACCTACTGAAGGAAGAAATTGCTCATCTTCATTTTGAATGAATTTCTGAAACCGTATCCAATAGCTTTAGGGAACACCTTTCCGGAGGGGAAATGTCCTGTCAGCATCTCCTCTGTCAAGACCCTCAGATTCTTACATGTTTCAATAAGGTCACCTCTCATTCTTCTAAATTTCAATGAATACAAGCCCCAATCTGCTCAACCCTTTGACATTAGGCAAATCTCTCAGTGCACCTTCTTAGCTGTTTCTGATGCAAGTGTATCCCCATCAGTAATGTATCCAAACCTGCATGCTCAACACATCAGGTCATCCCCTGACCCTAGGCTGCTCCCCCCAGCCATGTGGCAATCAATATTTAAGAAAAGGATCCTGCTATTATTCAGCTCTTCATTAAGATACTGACCAATTTAAATGAAAACAACTCTTTGTCTCAAAGTTGGAAGCAAAGGTTGCAGGGGAAAATTAACATTGTAGTTTTCTCTTGCATTTTGTCCCAATGTTCCAGTTGGTTGTATTGAGAATTTTTCCTTTGCTTTACCATATAGATACTGACCTGGGATTAGAGTTCATGCCTCACTTTATTGCTTCTGCCTCAGATGATGACTATTCCTGATTCAGGAAACTCCTCATTCGAGTTAAATTCCTAAGTGCACTCCTTCAACTGTCAAAAGATCATACACAAGATTTTGTGTTAACCAGAGAGCTGAAATAACTTGAATAGGCAAGTCAACCTATTGAGAGCATGCGGAATTTTGTCTGTGACAGTGCGTGACTAATTGATCCCAGAGAGGACAAAACCAAATAATGTGATTATGAAAATCTGAAGTTAAGCAGAAACACTCACTGGATCTGTGAAGAGAGATAGAGAGTACAATAGATTCAGGTATGAGCCATTGCTCAGGTTTGAAGGAAGATAGAGAGAATGGTTTTAAGCAAGGTGAGAAAGGAGAGGCACCTGTTCTATTATAATATAGTTTCCAGATTAGACAGGCCTGTACTTTCAAAACAATTACGTAGCTCTGTGTGTGTGTGTGTACTGGAGTCAGTGTTATGCGTTCAGTCAGTAATGGATAGTGACATCAATAAGCACAGAACTCAGTCTGTGATATTGTAAATAGTTAATATGGTTAATAAACTTATAGTCATCTGACTCAAAAAGAAACTGGCTCTCTATGATTAATATTATACAGATCCCCATGTAGAAAACCCTCAGCTACATTATGAGGGGACAAGATAACCTCACATTTTCCCACATTATATTCCATTGGTATGCTCTTGCCAACTTACAAAGTCTGTCCAAATCCGGCTGAAGTTACTTTGCATCTTCCTACTCCACAAATTCTTTAAATATGGAAATATTACATTTGGTCTCCATCTCTAAATCATTGATACAAATTGTAAACATTTAGGGTCTTAGCACTGATCCTTGCTGCATCCTGGTGCTCTCTGCCTGACAATGGGAGAATGATCTATTTGTTCTGTCTCTCTGCTTTCTGCCTGACAGCCAATCCTTAATTTATGGAGGATCCTCCAACCACACGGCAACAATGTCGATTTTACCAATTTCCTCATCTCCCCTCCCCCACCTCATCCCAGATGCAACCCTCCAACTTGGCACCACCCTCTTGAATTGAACTATCTGTCCATCTTCCTTCCCACCTATCCCCTCCACCTTCTGCTCCAAACTATCACAATCACCCCCCACCTACATCTAACTATTGCCTTTCAAGCTACTTTACCCCCCCCCCCCGCCCCACCCTCCCTTCTATTTATCTGACAGCCCCCTGATGAAGAGTTTATGTTCCAAATGTCAACTTTCCTGCTGCTTGGAAGCTGCTTGACCTACTGTGCAATTCCAGTGCCACACGTTTTGACTCTGATCTCCAGCATCTGCAGTCCTCACTTTCTCCTAATCCTTAATCCATGCCAGGCAAAGGGAGAATTAAAATAGCAAGCCTAACATGAATTCATCTACCTCCAACTTAAGTATATTCAGTGAGCCCATTGTTTTGGACCAGACCAGACCCCCTCAAAGTGTATTAAGAAGGTAGCCTAGACCCTAACCTTTTCTTATTTTAAAGGTAAATGTGAGTGCTGGGTTCCAGATGCAATTCAATTGGTCCAACTACTCTGTACTAAACAAAACAATTTATTCAAACATTCTCGTTAAAATACAATAAAAGAAAGAGGAACTTGGTGTAACTTAACTCTCCTGGAAAACTAGAATAATAATAGAATAATAGATTGTTTTACCACTAAACAGTAACCGTTCCAATATAGTAGCATCCCATAAATACACCTGTGGCAGAAGGCAAATTCAGGTTGTCTCACATGCAACTCCCTTGGCAGGCAGAGAACCCCCAGGTTTTGGCTGTAATTGAAAGAGGGTAAAAATTTCACTTCTTCATAATCCCAATAGCAACTTCTGCTGAATGCTAAAACTAAACATCTCAGTTCTGGGGGAGCTTGACCACACACATTCAGGCTGCTTCTATTATTCAAACTTAAAGAAAAAAAAAACGCCCAAAGCTTCACTACTTGTTTTTCTTCTCGTAGACTGCTCATCACCTGTCCCCAAACCTTGCTTTCTAAAAGAAACCAGGACAAAACATACTATCCAAGCCAACACTGCCTTCTAAATCAATGTTCCAAAGTTAATCAGAAGAAAAAAATGTTGCCCTCATCTCTCTCATAAAAGTGTAACTCTAATTTTAAAATGGCGCACCCTAGTTCTGGAATTGCTCCCAAGAGGAACCATCCCGATCATGTCCACCTTCAACACCATGTAGAATCATATACATTACAATCCCCCCTCACTCTTCCAAACTCCAGTAGAAACAAACCAATCTTTCCTCAAAAGATATCCTGTCCATTCGAGATATCAATCTAGTAAACCCCTTCTGAATCGCTCCTAATGTACTTACATCCTTCTTAAATAAGGAGACTGAAACTGCACACAGTATTGGAAGTGTGTTCTCACCAATACCATTTATAGTCGAAGCATAGTATTTAATTTTCTATTTAATTCCATTAGCCTTCCCAATTCCTTGCTGCGCCAGCATTCTAATGTGTTGTGACCCCTGCTCAAGAACACCCAGATCTCTATGCACCTTGAATTTCAGCAGCTATCCTCCATTTAAGTAATTCCCTATTTTAAAAATTTTTTCTTGCCAAAGGAAACCTTCTAACATTTTCTTATATTATTCTCCATCTGTCTGATTTTTGACCACCCACTCATCCTGTCTCTATCTGTTTACATCTTCCTTCACATTATGATTTCCTGCTTACCCTTGTGTCTTCTGCAAATTTAGGCATGGTGCCTTCATGCCTGTCATCAAAGTCATTGATATGGATGGAAAATACTAAGGGCCCAGTAACAGACTCCTGTGTGACTCCTCACATCTTGTCAATTAAAAGTAAAGTCCACTTAATGACTCTTGCCATTTTCTGCCACCCAGCCAACCTTCTGTCCGTGCTAAGGTAGCCCCTGCACCAGAAACTCCTACTTTACACAATTAACTTTTTATCCAACACATTATCAAATACCTTTCTGAAATCCAAGTACAGTACATGTACAGATTCCTTTTTATCTCTATGTTAGTCCTTTAAAAACACACCAATAAACTGGTTAAATATAAGTTCCCTTTCACAAAACCATGTTGACTCTTCATAACTATCTTGCATTTTTCGAAGAGCCTAGCTCTAACTCACCTAATGGTTGATTCTAACATCTTCCCCATGACAGATGGCAAGCTAATTGAATAATGGTTACCTGTTTTCTGGCTCCTACTGTTTTGGAATAGATATATTTGCTACTTTCCAGTTTGATAGGATCTTTCCAGAATTTTTTGAATTTTGGAAAATGAACACCACCTCACCTATTACCTCGTTAGATAACTCTTAAGATGAAGTCAGTCAAGATCCAGGAACTTGTCAAGCCTGAAGCTCCATCAAGTTGACTATAATTTCACCAAATTCCCCTATCCTTCCATCTCTTTATCACTGGCATGTTTCTCACTAACTAAAGGATCAACACACTCCTCCTTTGTAAATGCCTGAAGAACATCCTGCTATTCATTTTTATATCTCTAACTGGCTTCCCCTCACATTCTAAATCTTTCTTCTGATCAATCTTTTAGTCATTCCCTGCTGTTCTTTATATTCTGTCCCATCTTATCTGTCACTCGTCTTGTGCAATTATGTGTTTATTGATTAAGTTTAATACTTTCTTTTACTTTTTTTAATTACCCACAGGTAGTGAGTCCACTACTTAGAATGTTTAGAATACTTATGCTGTATATTCTGAAATATATAAAGGTCTGCCACTGTGCCTCTATTGACTGATCTTGAAGACTAGCATCCCAGTTTACTTTACCTAGCTCAGATTTTATGCCCACATAGTTATTTAAATACAAAATATTCAGCTTATACTCACTCTTGCCCCTTTTAAACTGAGTCTATATTGTGATCACTGCTATCTAGGGATTCCTTCATTCTGAGATCATTAATTTGTATTACACAATATCAAATATAGTATAACTAGTTCTCTGGTTGGTTTCAGAACGTATTGCTTTAAGAAGCTATCCCAAAAGCATTGTATGATCTCTCATCCAGGCTACCATTGCCAATCTGATATTTCCAGTTTATATATTCATTAAAATTACTCTGGATTACAGCTCCCTTTCTCACAAGCACCCATCATTTATTTTAAACAGCTTGACCTGCATTGCGGTTAGTTAGAGCTCTTGTAGCCATGTGACTTAGAGTCATAGAGTCATAGAGACACACAGCATGGAAACAGACCCTTCGGTCTAACCCATCCATGCTGACCAGATATCCCAACCCAATCTAGTCCCACCTGCCAGCACCCAGCCCATATCCCTCCAAACCCTTCCTATTCATATACCCATCCAAATGCCTCTTAAATGTTGCAATTGTACCAACCTCCACCACATCCTCTGGCAGCTCATTCCATACACGCACCACCCTCTACTTGAAAAAGTTGCCCCTTAGGTCTCTTTTATATCTTTCCCCTCTCACCCTAAACCTATGCCCTCTAGTTCTGGACTCCCCAACCCCACGGAAAAGACTTTGTCTATTTATCCTATCCATGCCCTTCATAATTTTGTAAACCTCTATAAGGTCACCCCTCAGCCTCTGATGCTCCAAGGAAAACAGCCCTAGCCTGATCAGCCTCTCCCTGCAGCTCAGATCCTCCAACCCTGGCAACATCCTCGTAAATCTTTTCTGAACCCTTTCAATATTCCAACAGTGGCGTAACCAATGTCCTGTACAGCCGCAATATGACCTCCCACCTCCTGTACTCAATACTTTGACCAATAAAGGAAAGCATACCAAATGCTTTCTTCACTATCCTACCCACCTGCGACTCTACTTTCAAGGAGCTACGAACCTGCACTCCAAGGTCTCTTTGTTCAGCAACACTGCCTAGGACCTTACCATTAAGTGTATAAGTCCTGCTAAGATTTGCTTTCCCAAAACGTAGCATCTTGCATTTATCTGAATTAAACTCCATCTGCCACTTCTTAGCCCATTGGCCCATCTGATCAAGATCCTGTTGTAATCTGAGGTAACCCTCTTCGCTGTCCACTACACCTCCAATTTTGGTGTCATCTGCAAATGTACTAATTGTACCTCTTATGCTCGCATCCAAATCATTTATGTAAATGACAAAAAGTAGAGGGCCCAGCACCGATCCTCGTGGCACTCCACTGGTCACAGGCCTCCAGTCTGAAAAACAACCCTCCACCACCATCCTCTGTCTTCTACCTTTGAGCCAGTTCTGTATCCAAATGGCTAGTTTTCCCTGTATTCCATGAGATCTCAGTTTGCTAATCAGTCTCACATGGGGAACCTTGTCGAACGCCTTACTGAAGTCCATTCTTTCCTCTTTTGTTCCTTATCTCTACTCAAAACCATTCTACATGCCATCATCTGATCCAGGGCCATCTCTAACTATCAGACCACTACTGTCTTTGATTAACAATGTCTAGCCATTACTTTTACCAACTTCCTATTCTCGTGGAATGCCATATAGAGTCATAGAATCCCTACAGTGTGGAAGCAGGGAATTCAGCCCATTAAGTCTACACTGACCCTCTGAAGAATATCCCATCCTGGCCCACCTTCTATCCTATCCCTGTAGCCCTGCATTTCCCATGGCCAATGCACCAAGCTCGCACATCCCAGGATTCCACGGGCAATTTAGCATGGCCAGTCCACCAAGTCTGCATATCTTTGGACTGTGTGAGGAAACCAGAGAGCCCAGAGGAAACCCACACAGACAGTCGCCCAAGGCTGGAATCAAACCCAGGTCCTTAGTGCTGTGAGGCAGCAGTGCTAATCACTGAGTCACTGCACTACCCACGTGTCCCAGGCTATTCAGGACCCGAGCCTTGTCATCATGTAACTTGTCTGTGTACTGGCTATCAGATTATATTTATTAAATTCATTGAGTGCTACCAATTTATTTACTTTGCTATGAATGCTGCATGCCTTCAGATACACAGCCTTTAGTTTTGTCTCTTTGTGATCTTTATAACATTAAGATTTGAGTGTTGATGTATTCCTGGTCTGTGCCCTCCTGCTGTTCTTTGATCATTATTTCCTATTTTACCATTTTCCTCTCTTGCCTTAATTTACTACATCTACCCAAGCCTGGTCTCTTGTCATTACTTAGGTTAAATACCTCTCTATTTTCCTGGGAATACAGCCTGAGAGAAGACTAGTCCCAGTACAATAGACAATAGTCAATAGGTGCAGGAGTAGGCCATTCTGCCCTTCGAGCCTGCATCACCATTCAATATGATCATGGCTGGTCATTCTTAATCAGTATCCTGTTCCTGCCTTATCTCCATAACAGTTCAGGTGCAGGCCATACTCTACATACTGATGCCATGAACCATGATCCATTACAGCCACAGCAATCATTGAACCATGTCAGCTGTCATAGTGTCATAGAGTCATACAGCATGGAAACAGTCTGACTCATCCATGCTGACCAGATATCCCAAACCAATCTAGTCCCACCTGCCAGCATCCAGCCCATATTCCTCCAAACTCTTCCTATTCATATATCCATCCAGATGCCTTTTAAATGATGCAATTGTACCAGCCTCCACCACATCCTCTGGCAGCTCATTCCATACACGTACCACCCTCTGCATGAAAAAGTTGCCCCTTAGGTCTCTTTTATATCATTCTGCTCTCACCCTAAACCAAGCCCTCTAGTTCTGGACTCCCCCACCCCACGGAAAAGACTGTCTATTTATCCTAATGTTGTAAACCTCTATAAGGTCACCCTCAGCCTCCGATGCACCAGGGAAATCAGTCCCAACCTGTTCAACTTCTCCTTACAGCTCAAATCCTCCAACCCTGGCATCATCCTTGTAAATCTTTTCTGAACCCATTCAAGTTTCACAACATCCTTCCAATAGGAAGGAGACAGGAATTGTACATAATATTCCAAAAGTAGCCTAACTAATGTCCTGCACAGCCACAATATGACCTCCCATCTCCTGTACTCCATACATTGACCAGTAAAGGAAAGCATACCAAATACCTTCTCCACTATCCTACCTACCTGTGACTCCACTTTCAAGGAGCTATGAACCTGCACTCCAAGGTCCCTTTGTTCAGCAGCACTCCCTACTATTAAGTGCATAAATCCTGCTAAGGTTTGCTTTCCCAAAATGCAAACCCTCGCATTTATCTAAATTAAACTCCATCTGCCACTCCTCAGCCCTTGGGCCCATCTGATCAAGATCACATCGTAATCCAGGGTAACCTTCTTCACTGTTTACTGCACCTCCAATTTTGGTGCCATCTGCAAAGTGACTGACTATACCTCTCTCTCTCTCTTTCCCACCAACAGTAGTTCCTTTCACATTGCATTTGTGTTGAGGATCATTGTCTTTAATGTGAGGGCTGCACTTGAGAGAGTGGCTTCAAAACAGACTAGTCAAGGAGGAAGCAAGTTCAATAATTGTCTTCAATCTTACTCTTCTATATTTTCTGAATGTTTACACTAAATGCACCTATACATGGCAAAGTGAGAGATACCAGGTTGTGACTGTATTGTTATATTGTTAAGAGACAAATCTTGTTACACACTGTGCTATTTATGTCCTGAGGGAAGAAACTCCTCAGCATAATCATAAGGTTGTTTTAGGATCCTGAAATCCTTGCTCCACACATTCACTAAAGACTTAACTAACTAGTTGTAGGGCTTTGTGATCTTTTATTCAGGTTCAGATACAGGTATTACAGAAACAATGGAAAACACTGAGTCAGATGTCTAAAGCAGAATTAACATTTCAAGTCTGGTATGACTTCTTCTGAGCCAGTTCTTGTCAGGTTTGAAATGTTAGCTGTTCCTCCCTCCACAGTTGTTGCCAGACCTGCTGAGTTTCTCCAGTGGTTCTATGTTCATTTCAGAGTTCCAGTATCTGCAATATTTTATTTTTATTTGAGTCAGATATCTATATCTATTGAATTATTTCAGACATCCAAGTTCTTACATAAGTTCAACTTACAATGAACTTTATAAGTCAGAATATAAAGCAAGCAAAATACTTACACACAATCACCAGCAAGGAGTCAACTGTACATTGATAGTAGGTTCTTTATGACTGAGAACATCAATACTTCCCCTTTAGTTGTAATTAACACCAAAGTTTTCTAACATTTCTAATTTTAACTATATATCTCATTACCTCAAGGGCAGGACAAGACATCATGTTGGCAGTGGGCCAGTCCAACTGGAATTAGTTTTGGGTCAAATGTTCAACCAAATGATGATCTCTTGTCCTGGGACAGCTCAACATAACGTTATCCATCTTCCTAGGACTTCCATCGGGATTCTTCCATCATGTGAAGGGGCCCTGCAACAGTTGGAGGATATTGAATTTGTGGCAAGTTACATCTATTGAGCTGGCCAACTTCCAGATAGGAGATAAGGTCAGCAGCTCTTTCTAGTTCTGTTACTTCTCTCCTCTAGAACTTCAAGTTCTAACCCCTCATTAGTTTAGGCAGATGACTCCTTTAATTGGAATGTTTTTGTTTGTTACTGATAGGATTATTGGTTTTGCCATAGGTCTGTAAATTTATTTTTAACAAGCTGAAAACAAGAAATACTTCTCCCGGAGTTGATCACAGTTATCTCTGGGTTCAATGGTTACGATGGTTAATAATGTTTAACCCTCAGCATTAATTGTTCTAGTGATACCATTATTGTGTTACAGGACTCCCAGCCAAGTTATCATTTCAATCTGTTGACCCTGAAGCAGTTCATACTGGGTTCACCCTTTGATCGTAAATAAGATCCAGACTTTAATCAGATCAGAAGCTCAGATCAAACTCGCCACTCGAGAGTCACTGTAATCCACATATCCTGACTGGAAAGCAGAACCCCAATAAATCAACCTGCGTATTTTAACGCCACCCCCATCCCACTACCTGCCACCCCCTCACCCCGATTTCCATCCTAACAAATCTCAGGGATCCTTTCCAAAGTACTGCTATATGCCCCAGACCTGGCTGCAACAACACCATATTCCAATTCCCTCAGTACAATTATTAAGGTTCAAACATGAACAGGAAGGGAATAGAGGGATAGGGGCAGGGAGATGGGATTATTTTACATTGGCACCATGGTCAGCACAGACATGGTGTGCCAAAGGGCCTGTTCCTGTGTTGTATATATGTTGTACGTATATAAATATGTACTGTTCTATATATGTTTTATATGCAGTCATGATTGTCCCTACCTGATTCTTTCCTGTTGTGTATCATCATCTCCTCTAAGAAGGTGCTGGAAGGTGTTACTGAGTGTCTTGTATTATTGTGTCATGACTGAATTACAACTGGAATAAGTGAGCCGTGAGTTGTTGGTGCAGATGCTGCTTCAGTGGTTTAATTGCTAACTCTTTCACCTTTGTATCTTGTGGGGTCAACTCTCATTCCAGGAGCCTGAGCATAAAACCCTAAACTGGTAATCCACAGTAGCACTGAGGAGATGTGGAGAGGTACTGTCCTTTTAATGCAGCGTCAAATTCTCAGGTAGATACATCAGAACCCCTTACATCTTCTCGAAGAAAAGCAAGGTAATTATGCCTGGTGTCCCAATCGATATTTATCCTTCAATCAATATTACTGAAAAATAAACAGTCATTGCCATTTTGCTGTTTGTATAAACTTTCTGTATGTAACCTGGTACTTTATTTTCTAAGTTATTAAAGCAACAACGCTTTGGAAAGTGTTTTATTAGCTGTAGACTTAAATAGTATAATATAAATGTCGGTCTTTCCAAGATTGTAAGGGTCAGATATAATATACCAGTTGAACAATTGAATACTGGTCAATAATGACACTTGGTAGATGATTGCAATGAGTTGAATACTGTGTTCTGAATGTAAGTGTAGAAGGCCTCCCCTTACAGATAGAGCCCAGCTCTCGTTCTTTTCACCATTGGCAATAAAATCCTCAGCAGCGTCAGAAAACTTTGATACACCATACCTGATTATATTCAGCCATCCTTCAAAGTGCCACACCATAGATTAATTTTTCAAAAGACTCCCATCACTTTTTGCAGTGTCAGTGCACCTCCCGTTTATGAGATGCAAGCTGTTCCCAAATAGCACGACCCCTCAAGCAGCCAATGAACAACGCAGGTAATTCTGTGATTGCATATGGCAAATCATGTCATCCAGCGAGCAGTATTAATGTAATGCAACCTGCTCTCTCATTTCCAGGTGTAAGACAAATTCTCCATTTTTTCTTACATACAATGTGAGCATCATTAGATTTTTTTTGGACCATTCGTACTGGCCCTGTAGAAGGCATATTGGTAACTGAGTGGCCGACTGGGCTATTTCAGAGGGCAGGTAAGAGATTGTCACTTTGCTGTGAATGAGGAGTCAGACTGAAAAGGATGGCTGCATTTATTTATTCCTGGCAGACTGTGCTCTCTAAAGGGCATGATGGAACCAGATGGGCAGTTACAACAATCTGGTACTTACATAGTACCACAATTGCTATTAATTCCAAATGTTTTTCTTTAGTTATCAGGTTTTATATTCTGCAGCTTTCACAGTGTGATTTCAGACTGTTGGTTCCAGATCCTAAATTCAGGTCCTGGATCACTAACCCAGTAATATGACCGCGATTCCACAGTTTCCAATTGAGAGGGAAGAATGTAGAACACCCAGCCTTTAACCTGGTTCGATATCCAGCTCATACTATCCCATAACCCTGTACTAGTTCACCCTGACCCGTCAGAAAAACAGCTGCACATAGCCCCTCCCCAAAACCAATCTTACCTCTTTGATAAAACATTTTAAGGTCTTTCCTGATATATGACTAATCATGTGGTTTGGTGTCAAAGATTGTTTGAAAATTCTGGTGAAGCACCGTGGGACATTTCATTAAGTTGCTATAGGGATTTAGGCTGTGGAAGGAGACAGAGAGAAGCATCCTAATACATGTTGGGAGATTTTGCCCAGTTTCTTCAATCCTCCAGCCCTCATACACCTCAGATGATTGAAACGTCTGTTGCTATATCCCCCACCCACTCACCCATCAGCCCCATTCTTGCCCCAGTCCCATTTACTTATGGTACCACACTGCACCTTAAATTTAAAATTTTCACACTTGTGGTTAATTCTCATCATGGCTTTTGTTCTCCCTATCGTTGAAACTTTCTTCAGCTACAGTTTGGGAATTCCCTGTTCCATTGACTGTGCATCCTCCTTCCTATCACTTGATCATTGGCAGCTGTGCATTCAGCTATCTCTGTCCCATCATTTGGGATTCTATTGACTTCCACTTTACCTTATCCCTCTCCTTTTCATTGCTTACCTTTCTGACCAAGCTTTTCGTCATCCCTAAATTGACTTTTGGTTCTGCATCCATGTTTTTTTTTATTGCGAGATAATTCCAACATTGGCTTGTTTCCGAACCATGGGGACCTCCCCTGCGTTCTGACTATCTTAGTGTGCTTCTGGCTATCCTTTCCTTTTGACTGTGTGAAAGATGAGGCATGACACCATGTTTCTGGTTGAAGGATTTTTAATTATACACTTGATTTATGATTGAGGTGAGTTTCAGATCCCACATTCCCTCCATCAGTAAGTCCACCTCCTTCTGCCTCCATTATATAAGCCATTTCTGCTCCTGTCTGACTATTTTTCTACTTCCTGACTGACTATTCCAAAGCTTTCCTGGTTATCTCCTATTTTTTATTATTCTTAAACTTCTGTTCATTCACATTTCTGCTGCCCTTATGTTAATTTGCATTAATTCCATACACCCATTGTGCCTGTGCTTATGCATCTATATTGGCTCATATTTCATTGACAGCTTGAAATTAAAAATTCGTATGTCATGTTAAAACTTTCAGGAATTCTGTGCTCCTGCAACTCCACTCTCATCCCTCATTTTCCTCAATCCTTTATTATTGGCAATGCTTTTGACACTAATTGTCTAATATTCTCCTCGAACCTCTCAGTATTTCTATTTCACACCTTCCTTTAAGATGTTCTTTATCTCTTTCACCAAAGTTTTCATTCAACTCATGTCTTAACTTTAGTTCAACTGTCATTTTAGTTGCCTGGTCAGCATGCTTCTGAATAAAACATCTCAATGTGTTTCAAAGTTAAAATGACATATAAATACATTTTGTTGACAAAATATCTTAGTGCCATAATAAATAGTTCACTGCGACTTGGTTTACATACAAAAAAAAAGCTTTTGATGGATTTAATAATCTTAAAGATAGCACTCCTAACAGTCAAATGATATGATTGCTTCTACTTTCAGGAATAGAAATTTCTTAATTACAACTGAGAATAATGATTTTCAGTTTGACTGACACGGACGAGCCTCACTTGTCTTCACGACTTTGATATTCACACGGCCCAAACTTCTGAATCATGATATCAGATCGACCTTTTCTGAAATATAGAAACCACCAGTTAGACTAATTTCAAAACATCAAAGCCAGATTATTGTTGGTAATATATAGTGCTTGAGTCTGGAATTAATAACATGGAATAAGATAACTGCCAGTATTCTAATTTGAATCACATCCCTTTCACCCATTGCCCCTCTACTTAACGACCTCCATTAGCTCCAATTCCAGCAAAACTGCAATTTTAAAATTTTCACCCTTACATTCAAATCCTACTGTGGCCTTACCCTTCTTTGTCTCTGCAAACTCCAACAAATCTATAATCCTCCAAGAATTTTGAATCTCACATGTATTCTCCACTCCCGTCACCTAACTTTCAGTAATACATAAACTAAATGTCCAGTCTTTCCTGTTGTCTCTTCTCTTTTAATGTCATCCTCAAACTGACATCACTGGCCAATCCTTGAGTCCCCATCCTACTATCTCCTTTAGTTAAGAGCTAATGACTGTCTGATTTTACAATGCCTTGGAATGCTTTACTACTTTAAAGACACGGTATAAAGTTTTGCCTTGAAAGGGCTGGGGCATTGGCTCTCACACGTTGGCCATGCTCCTGTAGCTGGCATTATCACTTTCTGTCAGGAGGTAATAGGTTCATGCCATACTCCAGAAAGGTGAGCTCATCTTCCTAAGTTGATACCTTGACAGCAATGTTATGAGAATGTTGTATTGTCTTTCTGATGATACTTCAAACCACGATCTTGCCTGTTTGATACCGGCAAAAGACCCTGATACCACTGATTGAAGAGGAAATGAGTTGATCAGGTCCAAATTTATCACAGTCTGCAAATAAAGCCACATTACCAATCCTGATATATTGTATACTGTATCCTTTCTAGTGCCCATTGTGACAATCTCTGCCACCTAGGTTGACTTTTTCTGATCTTCTTCCTTCAGGATTTGAGTGGGATGTCAGATCATCATGCCCACCCAAGCTTGTTAGACATTCTTGGCAGTATTCTGACTGGATACAGATAGTTGACAGGAAAATCCAGATACTGCTGTAACACCTCTAATGCATGGTGAGGTTTTAATGCATCTTACAGTGAATGGATTGAAATGACACAAGCTACAAATTATTCACACACTCAGGTCCTGACCAAGAATCCAACTGGGTTGTTATGATATTTAAGGAAGTCAAGCCTTTGAGATGAATGACCCTTTGCAACAACTGCTGCAGTATAAATTCTCCAACAAAAGTATTTGGGGACAAGTTTATTTTCTCCTTTTATTAGAAATAAGTCAGCATTTGACCAATGCCGTGGGTGGCACGGTGGCACAGTGGTTAGCACTGCTGCCTCACAGCGCCTGAGACCCGGGTTCAATTCCCGACTCAGGCGACTGACTGTGTGGAGTTTGCACGTTCTCCCCGTGTCTGCGTGGGTTTCCTCCGGGTGCTCCGGTTTCCTCCCACAGTCCAAAGATGTGCGGGTCAGGTGAATTGGCCATGCTAAATTGCCCGTAGTGTTAGGTAAGGGGTAAATGTAGGGGTACGGGTGGGTTGCGCTTCGGCGGGTCGGTGTGGACTTGTTGGGCCGAAGGGCCTGTTTCCACACTGTAAGTCTTATCTAATCAAACTGCCTCACCAGGGCAACAGGTCTGTTTAGAAATAGATAGAAAGTTCTGACATCAGAAGAAGATCAAGATATTTAAACACAGTCAGGTTAATTGTCACTACATATAGCCTCACATTCTGAAGTAGTGAATGAGAAGATCTGCATGTTTCTCTGTTACATAGAAAATACTAAACTAAACTTTGTTCCAGAAAATCCATGATCTCTGTACTCATTCCAACTCTCCAAACACCAGCTCTTGAATTTCCAAATTTTCAACCATTAATATTCTTCTCATTGTGTTGATGATGACAGTGTATCTTGTTGTGAGTTGCTTATTTGATGTTTTATAGAGGGAATGTGCTCTTGCATATTAATTTATTCTTTCATTGAGGTTATCTTGCTTCATTTCCCTTTTAACTACACTGAGCTGCCTGCAATATGTGATGTTATAGAGACACAGGAACATGTAAAATAGGAACAGGAATAGGCCATTCGGTCCTTTGAGCCTGTACCATCATTAAATATGATGATGGCTAATCAACCAATTCAGTACTCTGTTCCTGCTTTCTCCCCATACCCTTTGATCTTTACAGCCACGAGAACTGTATCTGTCTCCTTATTGAAAACATGTTTGGGTTCGGGTGCTTTCTATGGCAGAGAATTCTACAGACACACCACTCTCTGTGTAAAGAAATTTCTCCTCATCTCAGTCCTATTTGACCTTTCCTATACACATAGACTGTGACCCTTGGTTCTGGATTCCTGATCATCAGGAACATCCTTCCTGCTTTCACCCTGTCTAAACCTATTAGAATTTTATAGGTTTCAAAAAGAACACTCCTCATTCTTCTACATTCCAGTGAATATAATCCTAAACATCCAACCTCCCACCATATATCAGCCCTGCCAGCCCGTGAATCAGTCTGGTAAACCTCCAGTGCACTTCCTCTATAACTAGAGCATCCTTCCTCAATTAAGCAGACCAAAGCTGTGGATGTATGTTTGCTCGCTAAGCTGGAAGGTTCATTTCTAGACGTTTCATCACTATACTAAGTTACATCTTCAGTGGGCCTCAGGCGAAGCAATGCTGAAAATTCCTGCTTTCTATTTATATGTTTGGGTTTCTTTGGGTTGGTAATGTCATTTCCTGTGGTGATGTCATTTCCTGTGGTGAAATCACTTCCTGTTCCTTTTCTCAGGGGATGGTAGATGGGGTCTAACTCGATGAGTTCCAGTTGGAATGCCATGCTTCTAAGAATTCTCATGGGTGTCTTTGCTTGGCTTGTCCTAGGATGGATGTGTTGTCCCAGTCGAAGTGGTGTCCTTCCTCATCTGTATGTGAGGATACTAGTGAGAAAGGGTCATGTCTTTTTGTTGCTAGTTGGTGTTCATGTATCCCGGTGGCTAGTTTTCTGCCTGTTTGTCCAATATAGTGTTTGATACAGTCCTTGTATGGTGTTTTGTAAATGACATTAGTTTTGCTCTTTGTAATATTGAGCTACAGAATATTGAACTACAGAAGTAATCATCCCAACACCCACAAATGAAGTTGCATCAGAACATTATTCCAATGAGCCAATACACACTGCAGCACAGAGGTACTACACATAGTGGAGAAAAATCACCTATACCATGTATTCAAAAAGAATGGGTATCCAATGAACACAGCCCACCGATTTCTCAACAACAAAGCCAAATAAGCAGACAAAACACATCCAGAAACCCTAGCCATTCTCACTTACATCAAAGACATCTTGAAATGACTGCCAAACTACTCAGACCCCTTGGCATCATGGTAGCCCACAAACCCACCAACACACTAAATCAGCAGCTAATGAACTTGAAAGACCCTATACAGACACTGAGCAAAACTAACATCATTTACAAAATACCATGCAAGGACTGTCACAAACACTACATTGGACAAACAGGCAGAAAACTAGCCAGCTAGCCACAAAAAGACATGACCCTCTCTCACTAGTATCTTCATATATATATGGAGGAGGAAGAACACCACTTCGGCTGGGACAACACATCCATCTTAGGACAAGCCAAACAAAGACACCCACGAGAATTCCTAGAAGAATGGCATTCCAACTGGAACTCTATCAACAAACACATCGAGTTAGATCCTATCTACCATCCCCTGAGAAAAGGAACAGAAAGTGATTTCACCACAGGAAATAACATCACCACAGGAAATGACATTACCAACCCAAAGAAACCCAAACATATAAATAGAAAGCAGGAATTTTCAGCATTGCTTCGCCTGAGGCCCACTGACGATGTTACCCAGTTGGGTAATGAAATGTCTGGAAACGAACCTTGCAGCTCAGTGAGGAAACCTACATCCAAAACCTCAACCTGAGCTATAAATCTTCTCAAAACTCGCTAAGACCAAAGCTGTACACAATATTCCAGTGTAGTCTTACTGTGGCCCTGTACAATGCAGCAAGACATCCCTGTTCCTGTTCTCAAATTCTCTCGTTATGAAGGTCAACATCTCATTTGCTTTCTTCAAAGCCTGCTGTGGGCTTACTTTCAATAACTTGTACACCCAGGTCTCATTGCATTTTCCCTTTTTCCAAAATATCACCATTCAGATCACTCATTTATCCACTTTAAACTTCACCTGCCATGCATCAGCTCAGACATTCAATTTGTCCAAATCACACTGAAGTCTTTCTGTATCCTCACAGCTCATGCAAGGAATATATCCACACCATCCTAGCTGAAATTTCCCATGTTTGTAAATTCAGTATTAATCTGTGAGTCCTGAGGATGTTGGCTCTCCACCTCTGAAGGCTCAATGTAGATATTGAAGACAAAAGGGATACTTACCACAGACACACCACCTACACCTCTTGGCATGTCCCATGTTGTAGGCCCCCAGGGTGGAGGCAAATGTGGTTGAGGGAGCAATGTGTTGGCATTAGTGTCGAGTCCAGTAACTGTGGGCTTTCCATAGTTAAGGATCTATCAGGTCTCTGAGTCCAGGACATGGCTGAAACTCCCTTGCATATACAATCCCCTTCTCTCATTCTAGTCATTGTTTAGCCACCAGGTCCAACCTCCACCTTGGTTATTTGGTTAGATACACATGCAGTGTGTTGTCAGATAGGCAGCTGTCACATGCTGTTGGTGCGTCATGTAGCACTAAATTGCCTCAATAACCTGACAGATCCCTAATGACAAGCAGCCTACAGTGAAGGAAATGTAGAAAGAGCATTGGCATCTTCTGAATCTTCACTGTCACTGTCATTCTCACACTCCCTCCCTTAATCTCGCCACTGGAATCAGTGCCCACTGTTTGGGATTTCCCTTTGTTTCCACCTTCTGTTTTAAGGCCCTTCTTTGATCTTGCACTTCCACAGAATCTACTGAGATATTTTCCAATAAGAATGTAGCTGTCAAGGCTCTGTCAGAAGGGAGCTAAAGAGCACACCAATACAGCAGTACTGACTATCTTTGGCTCAAATGCCAAAGCGCTATCAGACAAGAAAAGGCAATGCAAGGCACAGGTGCTGTGAACATTCAGTAAAAAAGCACTAAGAGAAGTGGCATTCAGTGAACAAGCAGCCTGGAGATGTAGCCTGATCCAGTCTGTTGGCTGGGGCCTGTCCCTGTGCAGTAGCCTCTCAATGCCAATTGCTGGTACACACTGCAATGGAGGTCTGTACTTCCTGAAAGAGCTGCTTGTGGATCAGAGATGTACCATGATAGATGTGAGGGGTTAGCAAAGCCCAGATGCCAATATCTGTGAATGAGGGGAATGTGTGGCAGATGCCAATAGATCCTGAGATACCGTTTGGTCTGAAACAAGGTGGAGGTCTTTCGGAACCAGCAGTGAGCTGAATGTGTCAGGTACCTGGCTCTGATTTCCATGTTGAGATTTCCTAACATCTAACTTGTTTGGTGTGTTTAGTCAGATAGGAAACTGAACACTTGTGAGGTAAGCTGTGTCTTTAACAATGTGTTCAGTAAGCAATACTTCCCCATTAACTGACAACTTGCCATTGTCGACTGAGAAAGTTCCCACGCCGCTTAGTAAAAACATAACAGTTGGAGTGAGTTGCTCCTGATGTTGAGATGGACCTCATGGACATCCCACCTGATTCTGCCTCAAACCTCACCATCGTTCACATTATTCAGACCCCTATGCGATTCTGCTCAATATTGCAAAAGATCAGAACCAGAGAGATAATCAATCCGTTTGCAGACTTTAGTATAGCAATGTAGTTTTAGTGTTCAGTTTGAAATTAACTGCAATTTGATTTTTTAAAACTTCATTCACAAGATAAGGATGTCACTGACTAAGCCATCATTTATTGCCCAGAGGGAAGTTAAGAGTCAATTGCTGTAGGTCTGGAGTCACATGTTGACCACACATGTAGACAGTAGTTTCCTTCCCTGAAGGACATTAATGAACCAGATGGGTATTTCCATCAATGGGAATGGATTGATGGTCATCATTAAACCCTTAATTCCCAATTTTCATCAAATTCAACTTTCACTATCTGCCGAGGCAAGATTCAAACCCAGTTCCCCAGGCCATTACCTGACTCTCTGGATTAACTGTCTCGTGATAATAACACTAGGCCATCACCTTCCCCAGGTTTACCCACATTCAGCTTCTTCACAGCCAGAGGAGTAAAGGAACTCTTCAGTCTTACTAAATGTTCAGTGAAAGCAGTGAGTTTATAAGCAATAACAAAACTGTATTTGTACACCACCTTTTCACCTTTCACCACCTCAACATGTCCCAAAGTTCTCCATGTCCAAGGAAGTCATTTTGAAGAGTAGTCACCATTTCTGTTTTCAAGGGCAGAGAGCCAGACAAAAGCTGTGAGGAGGCAATTTCAGAGAGTGGGATCCAGGTGGCAAAGAAATGACTGCTGATGGTCAGGTGAAGACAGGGAATGAGGAAGCACAAGAAACCAGGATTGGAAGCTGCTTCTATTTACAGAGTGTTTAATCATTTATTGTTTCACTGTAGTTTATAACAGTTGAAAGTTGTTGGTTGAAACTGTTGGTGAATCAGATACAATAAAATGGAAATATGCCTTTATAAAGGTAAAGTGGATTAAACTGATTATCATAGAACAGTGTGGAAGGCAGCCATTTGGCTCATTAAGTCCACACCGACCCGCTAAAGAGCATCCCACCCAGACCTATGCCCCCATCTTATCCCTGTATTTCCCATGGCTAATCCACCCTGACCTGCACATCTTTGGACTGTGGAAGGATGCCAGAGCATCGAGTGGAAACCCACGCAGATATAGGAAGAACATGCAAACTCCACAAGACAGTCACCTGAGGCAGGAATTCAACCTGGGTCCTTGGTGCTGTGAGGCACAGTGCTAACCATTTTTACATCATGCCAATTGATGCCATCAACTTATCTGCTTTGTTTGTCAGACCTCTTTGGCAACCTTGCCTTCACTGACCTATAATGTCTACGCCTTCCAGACTCATTTATGCGATGAGGATGCAGCATGGATTGAGGAAATACAGAAAGATTGCTTTTAATTGGGAGGCTAGGCAAGTGCAGAAGAAACAGAGCAATGGACCTGGCAGCTCAGATACAGCTGCTTTCCTAAGGATTGCTGTAATATTGTATTCACTACCTTGTCACTTTGTGTAACTTATTATATGTAAAAAATAAACTGATCGATATTGTATTCATTGCTCATTGAATTATTTTATGAGGTAGCAAAGATGATGCACTATATGTACATACAGAGCGCAGACTAGCCCTGAAATGTTCTCACCCAGAATAAAGCATCAAGCTACATTTCCAAACAATAAGATGTAACTTACTGAACGGCATTGCAAAGGTGGCATTCATTGTCATAGGTGACACCATCGGTCCCACATACAGGTATGTAGCTTTTCGGGCAGATTTGGAACAGCTCTCTTAGCTGATCACAAATGGGCTGAAACAGAGAACACATTCGCTTATAGTCATTCAACGACGGGAAGCAAATGTGGATAAAAAGAAGCTGCATATACGTACGAGAAAGCAAATTAGTCACAACTCGCCTCAGTGGCTTCATCAGAAAAGGTGAGTTCTGTGGCTGCAAGACAAAAGGTGAAGGTAAGGTAATCATTATGTTTGAGCAAAACATTGGCTGAAAATTCAACTCACAACTCTGGCAATTCCATGGGAGGTTATTTTAGGGCAGGGATTGGAACATTAGGTTTATCGACATCTGGATTACGTTTTCATTTTTAGAATTCATTTCTCCAAAAGAAGTGAATGCAAGAATAATTTAAGTTTTTGAAACTGAAATTGATGGACATTGTTATTCAAGGATATTAAGGAATATGAAGAAAACATAGGTAAACAGAACTAAAATTGAAATATTACCCAGTCTTATTATTCATCAGTTTCTTGCCTACAATTAAGTGCCAGAATTAAAATCAAGCCTAAACACCCTTCCCCCTTGATTCACCAGCAGTCCCAACAGCACCATAGCTCAGTCACTGGGGCTAATGGGACTGTAACTAGTCCCAAGAAGAAAAGGTAATGGAACCCCAGACTTGGGAAGTAAGGGGTTATGGGTCAGAGCAGGTTCAGTCACCTAAGGGAAGGCTGGTGAGGGACAAGTTTTTAAGTGTGGCCACAGATGGAGTCGGGGGGATCCTAATTTCTGAAGTGGTGTCTCTGATGGGCACAGGGCAAATGTCCATAAATATGATCTCTTTCTTCCTGAAGGACTTAAGAAACTTTAAAAAGCACTGTGTACCCATGTGGTGCGAGCAGGACATTAGATTAGATTAGACTTACAGTGTGGAAACAGGCCCTTCGGCCCAACAAGTCCACACCGACCCGCCACCCACCCATACCCCTACATTTACCCCTTACCTAACACTACAGGCAATTTAGCTTGGCCAATTCACCTGACCCGCACATCTTTGTGACTGTGGGAGGAAACCGGAGCACCCGGAGGAAACCCACGCAGACACGGGGAGAATGTGCAAACTCCACACAGTCAGTCGCCTGAGTCGGGAATTGAACACGGGTCTACAGGTGCTGTGAGGCAGCAGTGCTAACCACTGTGCCACCGTGCCGCCCAATTTTGAGTACTTCAGCCAATTTTGAGTATGTAACTTGCTCAATTCTTACCCTTAGTTATTAGAGATGGTGGCCTCCAGATTATCAGGGTAAGTTTGGGGGTAGGTGGGTAAAAACTGGGCTGGACACCCTTCACACATTTTGAAAGGCCCACCACTGAAATGATACCTGAGGAAGAGCATGTACAATCCACTCTGTTAAATCTTGTTCTGTTTTCATAGATGCAACTGGACCTGCTGATTATTTCCAGCATTTTCTGTTCTGATTAAATTAAAGGTAGAAGACAGAGGATGGTGGTGGAGGGTTGTTTCTCAGACTGGAGGCCTGTGACCAATGGAGTGCCACAAGGATCGGTGCTGGGCCCTTTACTTTTTGTCATTTACATAAATGATTTGGATGCGAGCGTAAGAGGTACAGTTAGTAAGTTTGCAGACAGTCTATAAAGACAGTTTAATGTTTTGGCTGACATTGTCCGTTGAATACAGTATGCAAGGAAGCATTCCCTTTTATAAAACTTGCGCCACTGCCGGCTTTTCAATTGGATTTGACTAATGTACACTGCAAAAGGATGACTGTTACGCAGATGTCATCACTGATGCAGAGCTGTCTGCAACACAATGCACAATTCAGGATGATCTTAAGCAGCTTGAGATCTTTACAATTTGACTTCGCTTTTGTTATGAAGTAAAAAGACATGGACAAAAATGGTCTTTGCTTGGTACAGTGCAGATAGCTGCCTATCAAGGCTTATAGTCAAAAGGCCTCTGAGCCATTGCATCAGTGAATCTGTTCTGCACACTGGTAAACTACAGAATGTCAATCCACCCCAACATTGTCATTCATCAACTTTAAATCAATTGTCTCCTGGAAAGGATAACTCCATAGATTGTATCAGACTTTGAATTCGAGCTGATCTGCAAATGGTCAAAACCCTTTCCTTACAAAGAATCAATGTTGTGCTTTTAGGGGGAGTTAACATGTTGCCTAACTTTGACCTTCACAGCTAGAGGGTAGAGAACAACTCGGTCTGTGTGATTTTTCCAGCACCATGAGAGTCCTGAGAGACTAGTGAACACAGCCTGTGTCTCTGTCTCATAGGTTAGTAACTGGGGTCTGGCTGCAATTTCAGATCAAGCAGATGCTGTCAAAACCCATGAAGTCTAACTGGTAAACACAACACCCTGTAAACCCTCAAACCTCTGCACTAGAGGAGGTCCTTCTACCTTGGAATGGATGTAAGGAAAGCCATATTTTGCTAAACATTTTTAAAAAGCAAGTCTCATGAAATTGAAGAGTCGTGGCAATTTGAAACAAAGGTTTTACCATCCATTGGTTTCATGAGAACTATGAGACTAGGCAGAGGTCTGCTGAACATATTCTGAGGTATGTGTGTTATATCAATGGACAACGTATCAATTGTGTCCACATTAGCTGACCAGGAGCCATCCATCCCAATCTCACTTTCTATCTCTTACAGGTCAGGGTTAGGGTTAGGATTCGCCTTGCATGTTAATGGCACTTCAAGTGCAGAATGATATTTTTTAAATGTTCCTGCCTCTAGCATCCTTTGAGCCAGTGATTTTCAGACACCCACCACACTGTAGGTGAGAAGATTCCCCACAAATACTCTCAAAATCTTTGACATCTTATAATAAATCTATACCCAATGGTTACGGACCCCTCAACCAAAGGGGAATAAGGATTTTCCATCCACTTTTTCTAGACTCCACATAATTTTTACACATTTTAATTGAATCATCCCCAGCCCTCTGTGTTTTAAAATAAAACAATCTGTGGAGTAGGAATAACCTAGTGATATTATCACCAGATTATTCATCCAGAAACTCAGCTCTTGTACTAGTGACATGGCAGATGATGGAATTTGAATTCAATACAATAATCTGGAATTAAGAGTCTAATGATGACCACAAATCCATTGCTGATTGTCAGGAAAACCTGTCTGGTTCATTAATGTCGTTTTGGGATGAAGCTGTCATCCTTATCTGGTCTGGCCTGCATGTGTCTCCACACCCACAGTGATGTGGTTGTATCTTAAATTGCCCTCTGGGCAATTAGGGATGGGCAATAAATGCTGGCCTAGCCAGTGACATCCATATACCATGAACAAATTTTTAAAAACCCTAGCCTATCCAATCTTTCCCCAACACTAATATTCACCAGTCACGGTGACACCATCCCAATTTCCTCTACGCTCTCTATAATACACACACTTCTTCCCATTGTACAGTGATCAAACTTGCCCAGAGTGCTCCACCTATCCAGTGTTTTATGTAGTTTCAAGATAAATTCCCAATTCTTGTTGTTTACACTTTCAATAGTGAAAACAAGGAAGACAAAGACTAAGATTGCCCTCTGAGAGGGAGATGTCTATCTTACATATGAACATACAAACTGAGAGCAGGAGTAGGCTATTCAGCCTATTGAGCATGCTCTGCTATTCAGTAAGGTCATGGCTGTTCTGATTATAGCCTCAAATCCACCTTCCCACTTACTCCTCATAACCTTTGGTTCCCTTGCTGTCCATGAACATACCTCTGCCTTAAATGGCCCATCTCTACATCCTTTGGGGAAGAGAGTTCCAAAAACTGACAGCCTTCTGAGAGAAAAGAAAATTCTTTTCACCTCCATCTTAAACAGGAGACCCCTAATTCTTACACTGTGTCCCTGAGTTCTAGAATGCCGACAAGGGAAATCATAATTTCAGCATCCACACTGTCAAATCCCATCAGGATCTTCTATGCTTCAATTATGTAATCTCTTATTCTTCTAAATCCAATGGATACAAGACCAGCCTGTCCAAACTTTCTACATAATGTAACCCCACCCCCCCCCACCCCCGTCCCAGGCATTAGATAAGTGAGCCTTCTCTGAACGTCTTCTGATGCATTTACATATTTTCGTGAATAAAAGGACTATAACAGTACATAGTACTCCAGGTGTGATCTCACTAATGTTCAATACAACTGCAGTAAAACAATTCTACTTTTATATCCAACTCCCTCACAAGAAACACCAACATTCTATTTGCCTTTTTAAGCACTTGCTATGCCTGCTTACTAACTTTTGTGATTCATGTACTAGCATAACCCAGATCCCTCTGTACCACAGAGTTCTGCAATCTCACTCCATTTAAATAATAAGCTGTTTTTCTATTCCTCCTGCCAAAATGGACAGCTTCACATTTCCAAACATTATACACCATCAGCCAAATTTTCACCCACTCACGTAATCCAGCAAAATCCCTTTGCACATTGCTTACATTGCTTACATCCCTTTCAAAACTTACCTTCCTATATATCTTTGAATTAGCAGCAAATTTATCATTCAGGCATTCAAACCCTTCATCCAAGACATCTTGTAAACAACTGAGGGTAAGAAATTAATCCCTGTGACACTATCCTCGTCACGTCCTGTAAATATTAAAATTACCAATTTTATTCCCATTCACTGCTTCCTATTAGCTAACCAACACATTTATCCATGTTAATATGTTACCTTGTTCACCATGAACTCTTATTTTGATTCTTAACATTTGATGGATCATATTTTCAAATGTCTTGAAATCTATATGCAATACACCCATCGGTTCCACTTTGTTCACGTTGCTTTTAACTTGCTCAAAAAAACTATAATAGAGTCATATAGTGCAGAAACAAATCCTTTGACCCAATCATCCATGATAACCATCGTCCCAAACTAAACTAGTCCCACCTGCATGCGCTTGGTCCATATCCCTCCAAACATTTCTTATTCATGTACCTATCCAAATATCTTTTAAATATTGTACCGTACCTGCATCCATCACTTCCCCAGGAAGTTCATTCCACACACAAACCACTCTCTACATAAAAAAGTTGCCCCTACATTTTTTTAAAATCTTTCTCTTCTCACCTTAAAGAAACTCCTCGTCTCGAAACCCCCCCACTCTAGGGGAAAGCCACCTGCCATTTGCCTTACCTGTACCCCACTTATGATCTTATAAATCTCTATAAGATCACCCCTCAACCTCCTATGTTACAATGAAAAATGCCCCAGCCTCTTGTTATAACTCAAACTCTTCATTCCTGGCAACATCCTGGTAAATCTCTTCTGAACCCTCTCCAGCTTAATAATATCCTTTCTATTAAAGGGTGACCAGAAATGGACACAGTATTCCAGAATAGGTCTTACCAATGTCCTATATAACCTCAACAAACTTCCCAACTTCTATACTCAAAGGTCTAAGCAATGAAGGCAAGTGCCAAATGTCTTTTTAACCACCCTGTCTACACATGATGCAATCTTCAAAGAAGTATGGACTTGAATCCCTAGGTCTCTCTGTTCTACAACACTATCCATGGGTCTATTTTTAATTGTATAAGTCCTTCCCTTGTTTGTTGTATCAAAATGCAATTCCTCACATTTGTCCAAATTAAACTCTATCTGTCACTCCTCAGCCTATTGACCTAATTGATCAAGATCTCTTTTTAATCTTAGATATCCTTCCCTACCATCCACTATACCACCGATTCTGGTGTCATCCACAAACTTACTAACCATGCCTTCTGTATTCTCATCTAAGTCAGTTATATTAACAACAAACAAAAGTGGACCCAACACCAGTGGAACACTGTTGGTCTTAGGCCTTCAGTCCGAAAAAACAACTCCCCATCATCACCCTCTGCCTCCTGCATTGAGCCAATTTTGTATCTGTAGCAAACTCTCCCTGAATCACATGTGATCTAACCTTACTAATTAGTCGACCCTGTGGAACCTTGTCAAAGGATTTACCAAAATCCAAGTAAATAATGTCTACCGTTCTGCCCTCATCAGTCTTCTTGGTCGTTTCCTCAAGAAACTCAATCAAGTTTGTGAGGCAGGATTTCCCTTGCATACAACCATGCTGACTATCTCTAATCATTCCTTGCCTCTCCAAATGCATTTAAATCCTTTCTTTTAGAATCACTTATATAATTTAACTAATAAATTAGTTAAACATGATTTCCCTTTCACAAAACCGTGTTGACTCTGTCTGATTTATTTCAGATTTTTAGAATAGATTCCAGCATTTTCCCTATGACAGATGTTAGGCTAACCACCCTATAACTCCTGCTTTCTGTCTTTGTCTCTTTTGAATATAGAAGTATCCTTTTCCATTTTCCAACCTTCCTTAGAATCTTGGGGATTTTGAAAATTTAAACTATTGACTGAGCAGGTGAAGTCCAGAAGGACATGTCTCCTGGACTAGTTGGAATCATACCCTGCACAAAGGAAGATGGTTGTATCTGTTGGAGGCCAATCATCTCAATCCCAAGACATCCCAGCAGGAATTCCTCAAGGTATTATCTTAGGCTGTACATTCTTCAACAGCTACACAAATGACATCCTCTCCATTATAACTTCAGAAATAACAATGTTCGCTGATGATTGCACATTGTTCAGTACCATCTTCACCTCCTCAGTTACTGAAGCAGTTCATATCCCATGATAGATTGGTTAATATAGTATCATCACATGGGATTCACGGGGAGCTAGCCAATTGGATACAAAATTGGCTTGAAGTTAGGAGACAGAGGGAGATTGTGGATGGACTTTTTTCAGACAAGAGGTCAGTGGTGTGTCACAAGGATCAGTGGTGGGTCCACTGCCTTTTGTCATTTATAGACATGATTTAGATGTAAATCCAGGAGGTTTAGTTAATAAGTTTTCAGATGTCGCCAGAATAGGTGGTGTAGTGGACAGTGAAGAAGATTATCTCAGAGTGCAGTCAGACCTTGATCAGACGGGCCAATGGGCTAAGGAGTGGCAGATGGGGTTTAATTCAGATAAATGTAAGGCAAAAGTAAGGCAAACCAGAGCAGGACTTATACTCTTAATGGTAGAGTCTTGGGAAATGTTGCTCAAACAGAGACCTAGGGGTGTGGGTGCATAATTCCTTGAAAGTGGAGTTGCACGTACGCAGGGTGATGAAAAAGGCATTTGGCATGGTTGCCTTTATTTGTCCTAACATTGGGTACAGGAGTTAGAATGAGCCCTTCTTCAGGAAAGAAGAAGGGCTCAGGCCCGAAACGTCGATTCTCCTGCTCCTTGGATGCTGCCTGACCTGCTGCGCTTTTCCAGCAACATATTTTCAGCTCTGATCTCCAGTATCTGCAGTCCTCACTTTCTCCTATAGGAGTTGGAATGTCATGTTGTCGTTATACAAGACATTAGTGAGGCCAACATTGGAATATTGTGTTTAGTTCTGGTCATGGAAACATATTGTTAAACTTGAGAGGTCAGAAATTATTTAGAAGGATGATGCCAGAGTTGGAGGACTTGAGTTATAGGGAGAGGCTCAATAGGCTAAGGCTTTTTTCCATTGAGTTAGAGGCTGAGGGGTGACTTTAACAAGGTTTATAAAATCATGAGGGGTATGGACAGAGTGAATAGCCAAGGTCTTTTCCCCAGGGTGGGAAGTCCATAACTGGAGGGTATGGTTTAAGGTGAGGGGGAAAGGTTTAAAAATGACTTTTTCACACAAAGGGTGGCACACGCATAGAATGAGTTGCTACAGGGAGTGGTGAAGGCTGGTACAATTACAACACTGAAAAGCATCTGGATAGGTATATGAATAGGAAGGAATACAGGCCAAATGCTGCCAAATGGGATGAGGTCAAATTGGGATGTCTGGTTTGCGCATGTGAGTTGGACTGAAGAGTCTGTTTTCATGCTATAAGACTTTATGACTCAATGTCTCTATATCCAAATGCAGCAAGATCTGGAGAACATTCAGTCTTGGGGATAAACCTCACGAATGACTATCTCTGACAAGGAAGAATCTATCCATCTCCTCTTCTATTCAATGGTGTTACTATCTTGAGGTTACCATTAACCAGAAACTGAACTGAACCAACCGTACACACAATGTCACTACAAGAACAGTTTAGAGGCTAGGGATTCTGTGGCAAGTAAATCACTTTGTAATTTCCCAAAGCCAGTCAATTATCTCTGAGACACAGGTCAAGAGTCTGATAGAATATTCTCTATTTGCCTGGATGAGTGCAGCACCAACAACACTCAAGAAGCTCAACTCCTCCCAGAAGAAAGTATTCCGCTTGTTTGATATCAATCCATCAATTTAAACATTCACCACCACAAATGTATTGTGGCAGCAGAGTGTACCATGCATTTCAGCAACTGACCAAGGTTCCTTTAATAGCACCTTGCAACAATGCAACTTCTATTACCCTGCAATTCCCCTCCAAGCCTCTCATAGTCTTGGCTTACATTTATATTGCCATTCCTACCCTATTGCTGAATGAATATCCTGAAATCCTTTCCTAATGCACTGGGGTAAACCTGCACCAAATGGAGTGCAGCAGTTCAAGACAGCAGCTCACTGCCATCTTCTTATCGGCATTTAGGGATGGATAACAAATACTGGGCTTGCTAGTAACACTCACATCCCATGAAAGAATTATTTCAAAAACGTTTCCTGCAATACATTTGTACCACTTTATCTACCTGTCAGTCACCAGCAGGAATCTGTGGATATGCATCCTCAGGTCTGAAGATCCCTCTGTTCCTCCACACTTTTCAATATGGTGCTACCGTCCAGATCTCTGAATTTTGCAAGGCATTTACATTTTGAGTGTCCTTTAAATCTGAGGGGAAACTGTGTTGGCTTCTGGGAGATTAAAGTCAAAGAGTGTGGTGACGGAAAAGCACAGCCGGTCAGGCAGCATCCAAGGAGCAAGACAGTCGACGTTTTGAGCATATGTCCTTCATCAAGAAAGGGCTTATGCCCGAAACATGAACTCTCCTGTTCCTCGGATGCTCCCTGACCTGCTGTGCTTTTCCTGCACCACACTCTTCGACTCTGATCTCCAACATCTGCAGTCCTCACTGGGAGACTGAGTTAATGTCATTCCTGGTAATGACACCATATGCCTGGAAGTTTACACATGACTAGGGTTGCTATGAAAATGAAAGTGAGCTTATGCAAAAGCAGGCACCTACTCTGTGTTTCCAACTTTTGTGCAGAAAACATTCTGACAGAGAAAAACACACAGAGAAATAAAACCCTCTCTGGAAAAAGTCTTTAATATTCAATAGGAAAGTGGATGTGAAGAATAAGAAAATTTCTTTGTGGAAAAGTAGTTTTACCCAAGCTGACTTGGGTTTATTCAAGGGATTGGATAAGATGTCTTTGGGAATCTGTGTTGTCAGGACTGAGGTACCCAGAGGGAGGGGATGTTCAACAAAGTGTGTCTTACTAGAGATAGCTGTCTCTGGAAAGACTGGGCACAGTGCAACGGTTGGCAAAGGTCTTTGTAAGATTTGCCTCAACATGGCAAAGGGGTGAAACTCTGTCAGAGATCTGGGAAGGTTCCTGATATCACATATGTTCAGAAATGATCATAGCATCAGTTTAAGTGAAGTTTACTTGTCTGTTAATTAATACTTGAATAGTGTTGGTTTGGTTTGATTGTTACAGTAAAATTTTAAGTAAAATAATGTCTAATAGTATCTTTCATTAGGTTAGATTCATAGAGTCGTAGAGATGTACAGCATGGAAACAGATCCGTCTGTCCAACTTTTCCATGCTGACCAGATATCCTAAATAAATCTAGTCCCATTTGCCAGTATTTGGCCTATTGCCCTCTAATTGTTTGGGAAAGGCTGAATCAGATGAGCATAACAATGGCTGACTACATTTAATCCAGAGCCTCGCAGCAGCAGGGTCCCAGGTTTGATTCCAGTCTCAGGCGACTGTCTGTGTGGAGTTTGCACATTCTCCCTGTGTCTGCGTGGGTTTCCTCCCACAGTCCAAAGATATGCAGCTCAGGTGAATTAGCCATGCTAAATTTCCCATTGTGTTAGGTGCATTAGTCAGAGGGAAATGGGTCTGGGTGTGTCACTCTTTGGAGGGCTGGTGTGGACTTGTTGGGCCAAAGGGCCTGTTTCCACACTGTAGAGAATCTAATCTTCCTGCAATCTACAGCTTTTTTCTTCATTATCAAACACAGTCACTTTTATATTTTCTGCAAACATTTAATCATTCTCCCTACATTCAAGTCGAATTAAAGCATCGCAATATACCACAAAAAACAAGGGAGCTAATTCTGAGCATGTGGAAAGTCTACTAAGAACTTCCTTTCTAGCAACAATAACCATTATCCTTCATCTGCAGCCACTGGATTAATTTTGGATCTAACTAGTCACTTGTCCTCAATTGCATGACCTACTACTTTTGACTATCTTACTATGAACCTTGCCGAAATCCACACAGACAACATGAAATACCCTAAACATAGTTATCTTCCTTATTACCATCTCAAAAACTTTGATCCTCTTCAACAGGTGCAACTTCTTGTTAACAATTCCATGCTGATTGCCATTGATTATTCCATCTCTTATTCAAGTTTTATCCTGCCCCATTAGAATTTATACCAAACAATTTTCCCATCACTGGGGTGAGATTCATTTGTTAATAATTACTTGGAGTTTCAGGCATTCTACTTGTTCACAGAATGGTGCACGATGAACTGTCCTTCATATCTTTGGACACAGAGGATTGGAAAATGGTGACCAGAGACTCCATTATTTGTTCTCTTGGTTCCCTCAACAGCCTGGGATGCATTTCAGCTGAACATGGGGGTTTCTCTTCTTCCAAAGGATGTTCAGCTCCTTAATAGTTCACCCTTTTATGCATTGACATCATTGAATTATATGAATAGATTGCATAAATTGAACTGGCATTCCTTTGAATATAGAAAGCTACTTAAGTTACTTAGAAGGTTAAATTATTACTTTGAGTAAATGCAGTGAAATGATTTTCCCTGACACAGGAATCAAGGACAAGGAGATATCATTTTCAAACGGGAGTTGAGTTATTCCGGAATCACATATGGCCTTGGGAAAGGCCACTTGCTCCACAGCTCTTGCTGATATTTATGCTCCTCTCAAGCATCCTCCTATCCTTCCTCACTGAATTCAATTAGCATGACCCACCACTCTCTTCCCCCTCATACTTGGATATAGTTTCATTTTAAAGTATCTATACTGTTCACTACAACTACTCCCGACGGCAGAAAATTGCACATTCTTGTCACTCTGGATAAAGAAGTTGCTTCTGTACTATTTGATTCCTTAGATTTATCTTACATTGATGATCCCTACTTATGCTACTCCCCACAAAATAAAACATCTTACCTACATCTACTCTGTTAAAACCTTTCAAAATTTTAAAGACTTCTAATACGGGTGGGTTGGTGGCTCAGTGGTTAGCAATGCTGCTTTACAACTCCAGGAGCCTGGGTTCGATTCCACCCTTGGGCGACTGTGTGGAGTTTGGCATGTTCTTCCCCCTTGTGTCTGGGTGGGTTACCTCTGGGTGTTCTGTTTGGGGGTGTCCTGGTGGCTCAGTGGTTAGCACTGCTGCCTCACAGCACTAGGGACCTGGGTTTGATTTCTCCCTCAGGTGTGGACATTCTCCCTGTGTCTGTGTGGATTGTATTCTTTGTGGGTGGCACAGTGGTTAGCACTGCTGCCTCACAGCGCCAGAGACCGGGGTTCAATTCCCGCCTCAGGCGACTAACTGTGTGGAGTTTGCACGTTCTCCCTGTGTCTGCGTGGGTTTCCTCTGGGTGCTCCGGTTTCCTCCCACAGTCTAAAGATGTGTAGGTCAGGTGAATTGGCCATGCTAAATTGCCCGTAGTGTTAGGTAAGGGGTAAATGTAGGGGTATGGGTGGGTTGCGCTTCGGCAGGTCGGTGTGGACTTGTTGGGCCGAAGGGCCTGTTTCCACACCGTAAGTAATCTAATCTAAAAACGTCATCCTTTAGCCTATCATTTCTCAATGAAAACACAGCCTGTCAATTCTCTATTAACATGTATACCCAGCCATTTCTGTTACAATCATGGTCAATTTTCTCTGCACCCTTTCCAATACTTCCATGTCCTTTCTATAATATGGTACTCTAGTTGTGGTCTAATTAAAGTTGGATACTACACTTGCCATATTTTCCTGACTTTCCAGTTATATCCATCGAGAAATGAATCCAAGTTTGGTTTGCTTTTATGGGCCTTATTACTTTAAGTAACCTGTATATTTACACTCATATATCCCTTTGTTCCTCTTTTCAATATTCTCCAAGCTAGAAGGGATCTTCTCATTTTTCCAATATCTCATAATTATCTGTGTTGAAATCAGGATGCACTTTCACTCGATGAATAGTGGAAATAAGAACTTAAGAAAATAAGAACTAGGAACAGAAATTGACCATGACCCCTTGATGCTGGTCTGCCATTCAGTGTGATCATGGCTCAGCCTTTATAAGTCTGACATTTCCCCAACCTCTCGTCAGATCCCTTGTACCCAAGAACATCACTTGCCTCATACTTGAACATAATTAATGATTGCTTGTTGATTTTGCACCTATAAATACCGGAAGAAACATCAAAGCAGCGCTTCACACGAGGCTCCAACAGCACTGATGATGTTCCCTAGCCAGGGAACGAAACGTTTGCAGCAAAAACTTCCAGCTCGGCGAGCAGAACCACAACGATTTTGCACCTATTCTATCCAAGGTATCACAGACTCCAATTTGAAGCACCAATCTCCAATCAAATCTGAGTCTAGATCAGAAGTGTGAGGCCCACAGAATGATCAGAGTCCAGCTCATCAGTTGCACAGAAGTTACTTAACTCAAAATGGTAATAAATAAAAAGAGAAATTGGGAGAAAGGAAAGCCCATGATTGTAAACAGCTATATTAAGCAGAACTTACCATCAGCGTAGAGAAAATGCATGATAAGGAGAACAAAAGTTGAGAATGGTTTCATTCTCAAACAGCACAGTGGTGTGTAGTTGTCGACCAGTATTGACACGTCTTGAAATATTACACTGCACTCAATGGAGTTGGTTTATATAAAGGGAATGCTGATCATGACTCATTGAGCTATGCTAATTGTGCAGGGGGTAAATATAAACTAAGGATGGCTGAGTATGTGTGTGAGGCAACAGATACAAGTAATAAGCTGGGACAAGTGGTACAGTCTTTAGCAACACAAGTCCAGGCACAAGATGAACTTGCAAGGACACACTTTATTGAGGGCCATCCAGAGAAACCATCTTTTCATTGGAGTACAGTGAGCTCTTTGTCATGTCTCAACCCTCCTCAAAGCTGCATGTAGCAAATAATGGTGACTGACTTGTCTTTATGTAGTAACCAGAATTGTCAAACTTGTTAGCAGTAACCACATGTGGACAATTGGGAATCCAGATGTAGCTATTTGCAGCTTTTGCTATTAAGTAGCACCATAGAATTACTAAAAGACACAGTACATGAGGAAGACCAGTTAAACCATAATGCCCATATTGACTCTTTGATAAAGCAATCCAATTAGCTCTGTCCGTACCCTTTCTCCATAGCCTGTGAATTTCCTCCTTTCAGAAAGCTATTCTTAAAACTGCTTCCACCTCCCTGTTAAGCAGCGCATTCCAGGTTATGGTAACTCACTGAGTATGAAAATTCACTTTAGTTCCTTTCCAAGCACCTTAAATCTTGTTCGTTTGCTCTGTTTCTGCTTACTAAGCCATGGGAAAACATTTCTCCTGACTTACTCTATCATAAAGCATCATGACATTAACACCTCTGTTAAATTGTCCCATAACTTCCTCTGCTCTAAGAACAGCTCTGGTTTCTGAAAGTCTCCATGTAACTGATGTTCCTCACCCCATTTTGTTGAATCTCTGGAGCCTAATCATTAATTTGGAAAAGCTTAGTACAGAGGAATCTCGATTATCCAAATGTCAATTATCCAAATTTTGGATTATCCGAACAAGATTATAAGGTCCCGCCATCTTTTGGCTAAACTGTGTTATCCAAACATTCAATTATCCAAACAAAATACTCCCCGCCTGTGTCAATCAGATAATCAAGATTCCTCCGTATGTCTCCTTTGTTTTGTGCACTATGGGCTGATTTTTTTGGGCTCCCATCAGAGGCAGGAATGAGGTCAGGAAACTTGAAATTTCTTTGGCTGGAAGAACAAATTTCCTTTACTTTTCCAATGCCAGATCAATTTCTTGCAATCAATTTGCAGGTCACATCCCCAAAGATGCATCATCTGAAGTTGGGGTTGCCATAGTAAGCTCAATATGTTCCATCGTCCACACCACCACCATCATCACCACAGCTATACTTGTGGGTTGGTGGGTTTTGTAAGCCCTGAAATAACCCACCTCAAAGAATAATTCAGAACCACTGGGGAGGATCACTCTGGCAAAGAAGTGTTCTACGTTTTAGTAACAGCGTCATGATTAGATACTTCATCCTAAGGTTTTGTTGGAAATATAAGTTGACCACTATGCTGACCAACATCCCTTAGTTATTAAGATGCTGTACAATCGATTTTATATGGGGAAAGGTGTTCTAATACATTCAAAAGTAAATTAAACAGTTCTCTAGTTTTGTATTTTGGACTGTAATTTAAATGTCAAACGAACTTTAGTTTTGGAAATTAACTTGCCCCTATTGTTGAAAATTTAGAAAATCCAAAAACTTGTTGCATTCCACTGATTGACAGGCAATCTGCACTGAAATGGAAATGAAACACCATTCGAGACTGTCTTGTTAAATTTCTAAGGATTCTTATTACAGCTGAATTTATTATAAATGTTTGTCTGAGTTTGGATAGCTAGCGAATCATTTATTTCAGCAGATGACTGGGTTCACATTTTGATTGGCAATTTTTAAGCAGTTATGAAAGGATTATCTGTCTGTGGTATTGTATTGGGTGTTTTGTTTTATACCATTGAATACTAGAAGGGATTTATATTTTTTGACTGAACTTTATGAATAAGAGACTTTTTTTAGTATTACATTGTGCTGAATGATTTATCTACTTGTCATTAAGAAGTTTATTTTTATGTTATGATTTGGAGATGCCGGTGTTGGACTGGGGTGTACAAAGTTAAAAATCACACAACACCAGGTTCGGAGTGCTGCTCCTTCATCAGGAGAGTGCTCCGAAAGCTAGTGCTTCCAATTAAACCTGTTGAACTATAACCTGGTGTTGTGTGATTTTTATTTTTATGTTAATTTCAAAGACATCCTGATTCCATCTATAGTGAACGAATGGCTATGGAAGATAAATTGTGTGTGTGAATGGGGCAGATGCTATAGGAATAGGGTATGTGAGGAGACGTAGGGGAATACAAAGGCATGATGAAAAGGCACAAGCATCAGGATATAGAAGCAAGAAGGCCATGGCAAGAGAAAGGAAACTGAAGGTGGGTGAGGGGATCAATGTTAAGTTTGTTGCTATAAGAACGATGTTGGGAGATGGACTGTTTTTCCTAAGTACAACCATATTCATATTGAACTCACACTCCCCTTGCATTCCATTGCAATGCTCAAACCCAAATCCAAGCTCACTCTACCCAAGTACCTCAGAGATAAAGATAATGGAGGATGGGGTTAGGAGGTCACTCGAATTTCTGAATTTGGGAATAGGCCTGATTCGTATTTCCCTGTCCTGGAACAAAATATGTGATCAGTTTTCTGTATATGAAGAAAAGGAACCAATAAAAAAATTAATGGCTTCTTTTCTTGACTTACCATGTGAAATAGCAGGATTTTCTGTAACTGCATTCACCTTAAGAGTACAATTTTCTTCTAATTCATCCGATCAAAATGTACCACTTCACACTTCTCTGAATTTAATTTTACCTGCCTGCATCTGCCATTTTAACATCTTATTAAATTTGCTCACTGTTTATTATATTTCCAAGTTTCATACCATCCATGCTCCTTGAAATAATACCTAACTATACTGGTCATGAATTTGTATCAAAAAGAATTATCCAACCACCAAACCCAAGGGGCACCAAGGTATACTTCCCTCCAGTCTGAAAAAGAACAGCTGACCACTGGGAAAAGGGAAATGGGAGGAGACTTAGAGTCATAGAGATGTACAGCATGGAAACAGACCCTTCCATCCAACCTGTCCTTGCCGACCAGATATCCCAACCCAATCTAGTCCCACTTGCCAGCACCCGGCCCATATCCCTCCAAACCCTTCCTATTCATATACCCATCCAGATGCCTCTTAAATTTTGCAATTGTACCAGCCTCCACAACATCCTCTGGCAGCACATTCCATACACGTATCACCCTCTGCATGAAAAGGTTGCCCCTTTCCCCTCTCACCCTAAACCTATGCCCACTAGTTCTGGACTCCCACACACCAGGGAAAAGACTTTGTCTACTTATCCTATCCATGCCCCTCATAATTTTTTTAAACCTCTACAAGGTCACCCCTCAGCCTCCGACACTCCAGGGAAACCAGCCCCAGCCTGTTCAGCCTCTCCCTGTAGCTCAGATCCTCCAACCCTGGCAACATCCTTGTAAATCTTTTCTGAACTCTTTCAAGTTTCACAACTTGAGACCAGAATTGCATGCAATTTTCCAACAGTGGCCTAACCAATGCCATGTACAGCCATAACATGACCTCCCAACTCCTATACTCAATACTCTGACCAATAAAGGAAAGCATACCAAACGCCACCTTCACTATCCTGTCTACCGGCGACTCCACTTTCAAGGAGCTATGAACCTGCACTCCAAGGTCTCTTTGTTCAGCAACACTCCCTAGGACCTTACCATTTAGTGTACAAATCCTGCTAAGATTTGCTTTCCCAAAATGCAGCACCTCACATTTATCTGAATTAAACTCCATCTGCCACTTCTCAGTCCATTTCCCATCTGGTCAAGATCCTGTTGTAATCTGAGGTAACCCTCTTCGCTGTCCACTACACCTCCAATTTTGGTGTCATCTGCAAACTTCCTGACTGCACCTCTTATGCTCGCATCCAAATCATTCATGTAAATGACAAAAGGTAGAGGGCCCAGCACCAATCCTTGTGGCACTCCACTGGTCACAGGCCTCCAGTCTGAAAAACAACCATCCACTACCATCCTCTGTCTTCTACCTTTCAGCCAGTTCTGTATCCAAATGGCTAGTTCTCCCTGTATTCCATGAGATCTAACCTTGCTGATCAGTCTCTCATGGGGAATCTTGTCGAATGCCTTACTGAAGTCCATATAGATCACATCTACTGCTCTGCCCTCATCACTCTTCTTTGTTACTTCTTAAAAAAACTCAATCAAGTTTGTGAGACATGATTTCCAACGCAGAAAGCCATGTTGACTATCCCGAATCAGACCTTGTCCTTCCAAATACATGTACATCCTGTCCCTCAGGATTCCCTCCAACAACTTGCCCACCACTGAGGTCAGGCTCACTGGTCTATAGTTCCCTGCTTTGTCTTTACCGCCCTTCTTAATCAGTGGCACCACATTTGCCAATCTCCAGTCTTCCCGCACCTCACCTGTGACTATCGATGATACAACTATCTCAGCAAGAGGCCCAGCAATCACTTCTCTAGCTTCCCACAGAGTTCTCGGGTACACCTGATCAGGTCCTGGGGATTTATCCACCTTTAACTGTTTCAAGACATCCAGCACTTCCTCCTCTGTAATCTGGACATTTTGCAAGATGTCACCATCTATTTCCCTATAGTCTATATCTTCCATATCCTTTTCCACAGTAAATTCTGATACAAAATATTCATTTAGTATCTCCCCCATTTTTCTGTGGCTCCACACAAAGGCCACCTTGCTGATCTTTGAGGGGCCCTGTTCTCTCCCTAGTTACCCTTTTGTCCTGAATATTTTATAAAAACCCTTTGGATTCTCCTTAATTCTATTTGCCAAATCTATCTCAGGTCCCCATTTTTCCCTCCTGATTTCCCTCTTAAGTATACTCCTACATCCTTTATACTCTAAGGATTCACTCGATCTATCCTGTCTACACCTGACATATGCTTCCTTCTTTTTCTTAGCCAAACCCTCAATTTCTTTAGTCATCCAGCATTCCCTATACCTACCAGCCTTCCCTTTCACCCTGACAGGAATATATTTTCTCTGGATTCTTGTTATCTCATTTCTGAAGGCTTCCCATTTTCCAGCCGTCCCTTTACTCATAAACATCTGCCTCCAATCAGCTTTTGAAAGTTCTTGCCTAATACCGTCCAAAATTGGCCTTTCTCCAATTTAGAACTTCAACGTTTAGATCTGGTCTATCCTTTTCCATCACTATTTTAAAACGAATAGAATTATGGTCGCTGGCCCCAAAGTGCTCCCCCACTGACATCTCAGTCACCTGCCCTGCCTTATTTCCCAAGAGTAGGTCAAGTTTTGCACCTTCTCTCATAGGTACATCCACATACTGAATCAGAAAATTGTCTTGTACACACTTAAGAAATTCCCCTCCATCTAAACTTTTAACATTATGGCAGTACCAGTCGATGTTTGGAAAGTTAAAATCCCCTACCATAACCACCCTATTATTCTTACAGATAGCTGAGATCTCCTTACAAGTTTATTTCTCAATTTCCCTCTGACTATTGGGGGTTCTATAATACAATCTCAATCAGGTGATCATCTCTTTCTTATTTCTCAGTTCCACTCAAATAACTTCCCTGGATGTATTTCCGGGAATATCCTCCCTCAGCACAGCTGTAATGCTATCCCTTATCAAAAATGCCATTCCCCCTCATCTCTTGCCTCCCTTTCTATCCTTCCTGTAGCATTTGTATCCTGGAACATTAAGCTGTCAGTCCTGCCCATCCCTGAGCCATGTTCCCGTAATTGCTATGACATCCCAGTCCCATGTTCCTAATCATGCCCTAAGTTCATCTGCCTTCCCTGTTAGGCCCCTTGCATTGAAATAAATGCAGTTTAATTTATTAGTCCTACCTTGTCCCTGCCTGCTCTGACTGTTTGACCCACTTCTGTTCTCAGCTGCACCCGTCTCAGATCGATCTCTTTCCTCACTATCTCCCTGGGTCCCACACCCCCACCTTACTAATTTAAATCCCCCCAAGCTGTTCTAGCAAATTTCCCTGCCAGTATATTAGTCCCCTTCCAATTTAGGTGCAATCCGTTCTAGCAGAGTGTAGACACCTGCATAGAGGGTCAAGGTGGAGAGTGGGGGAGGGTCATGGTGGAGAGCCACAGGAAGCCTTGGGTAAAATAAATGATGTGAAATGTTTTAAAGCTAAGGCCATACTGTGTGAAACATGAACAACCAATGATTTGGACTGCATTACTCCATTAAGCATTAGAAATATTCTAACCAAAGAACAATGGTAGGAAAATCCAATTCATTCGTCAGTGGAGGTGACTACAATTTTGTCATTTAAGAAACATTTGGATAGGTACTTGGATAGGACAGCTATGGAAGAATTGGACAAAGTGCAGGGTAATGGGACTAGACTAATTGTGAAGACCGAGCAGCATGGAGAGGTTGGGCCAAAGGGCCTGTTTCCATGCTGTAAACCTCTATGACTCTATGAGATTGTCCAAAACCTGGCATGCTGTAAATACGGAAGCTGTGCTAATCCAGTATCGAATCTTGGTTAGATCAGGTTTAGAATACTCTGGCCAGTTCTGAATAGTATGGATGTATTTCAGGGAAACTAAACAACCATATGAGGTAGAAGGGACTAGGGGGTTGCAATATTGATTTGGAAAAGGAGAAATAGGAGAGACTCTAGTGGAGTATAAACTCTTATATGCACTATTTGGGCTGTCTCTGTACTTTGTATTCAATGTAATCCTGTGTAAAACTGCCTCAGTTCCCACAGCATCAGAAACAAAACAGAAATTGCTGGAAAAGCTCAGCACATCTGGCAGTAGGTGTGGGGAGAAATCAGACTCATATGAGGAAGGGTCACTCAACCCCAAACATTAACTCTGATTTCTCTCCACAGATGCTGCCAAGATTTGCTGAGCTTTTCCAACAATTTCTATTTTGTTTCTGATTAGCAGCATCCCTTGTTCTTTTGATTTTTACTTAGCAACAGGCAATCTCCTGAGAGGGACAAAAGGTCATAAAAACGCATAAAGCCAATTTCCACTCATACCTCCATTTATGAATGTGATATTTGTCTCTTGAGTGTGCAGTAAATGACTAGTTTATATACAATCGACACAAGAAGATTCACAGAGATTAGGCAATTTCTAAGCTCCAGTTCCATCGTGTTGCTGCTTCCCCTGAGTACACAGAATGAAGTTGGGAGGTGGGAGAGCTTCATCAAATTGTAACACAAGGACAGACAAGTTGTCATTGTGTTACTTTCAGCTTCAGGGTCGAATGGAGTGAAATGAGGAGCTCTTTATGTACATCAGTAAAAGGCTAGCAACTCTGGGTGGCCTTCCAGTGATTGTATCCTTGTACGTAGTCTCTTGGCCTGTACATTGATTAATGCTGTTACATTTGTTCCAGTTTAGTATGATTGACTGCTGTCTTGTGCATAAACACGCAGCCATCCTTATATTTCTGTTCTGTGTGTTCACATTGCTCAATGAGTCACAAGTCAACCTTCCCTTTATATAAACCAGCTCCATCTTGTGCAGTATTACACTGAGATAAGTGTCAACACAAGAAGACATCTGCACACTGCTGACCCAGTACTGCTGCTGCAGGAGAATGAAATCATCCTCAGCTTTTACTTTTCTCTCCCTGTTCTTACTGGGCACTGTGGGTAAGTTCCTCGGTGTAGCATTGTTATTGACCGTTTAATACAATTTATCCCAATGTCACTTATTATTTGTCACTATTTTGCTTCCTTGGTTAAATAATGTCTGTGCTATAATGAACTAGAATCCACTTATTGTAATAGCACCTTATACACATCCTTAGGATGCCCCAACACATGTCATAACCAATGACTGCATCACCATGCTGTGTTGCTACATACAGGCATGTGCAGTGACCAATATACCCACTGCAAAGACTCACAAAGAGCTAATGCACAAACGAGAAGTTAAACTGCCATTTACAAAGTTTTTGAGAATCCAGACGTCCATATGACCACTTTGTACAATCATGCTAGTTTCTGCCCAAAGTTACGAGTGTCAGCTTGGGAGGAGATTTAAATAGTTAATTCATGAGATGAAGATTGTATTTTTGGCAGCATAATGCCATTTTTATTTCTGTTAGTCTTAATTGCACTGTCTGAAATTGCAAGTTGATTCTTCTGGTCCCAACCTACTTTCAATAATGTACCAAGGTACTGACTGAACATTCAGTAATTGGATCTGAGTGGCTGTTGAGAGTATACAATGTATCCAATTGTCATATTCAAGAGGAGGGAAATTTAGCCATTCTTCATCTGCTAAATGGCTTTGTAAATCTCTAGTGTGGTAGCCAGTATGCACTCATCCATTACAAATCAGAAGTGTGTGACGACCAAGTTGATATAAGCCAAAACCAAATGTTATATCCATGCCTGAAACAAGTGTTTGATTCTTTATAAGTAAAGACCTGAAGCCTTATTGAGACTCCCTGCAAAAACCATTTGTCCTGAAACAGCCAGCTCTGATTCCTTCAGGAAAACAAGGCCCATCATAGTCTGATAGACTCCCCTTTATGGGAGTGCTGCAGGCTGCAATCAAACCGATAATATTTTACGTTCATTACCTGAATATGCGTCTGCCCAATATTTATTCCTCAAACAACAAAGGGTCACGGCACCTGAAATGTTAACTTTGCTTTTTCTCTTCAAATGCCATCTGACCTGCTAAGTTTCTGCAACAATATCCATCTTTGTTCCACATTTTCAGCATCTGCAGTTCTTTGTTTTATTCTGGTCACATTTGCTGTTTGTGGGTGTTTACTGTAAATAAATTGTGCATGAACTGACTGTCATTATAATACTGATTATCCTTCAAGTATTTCAATGACAGTGAAGGGTTTTAAGAAATCCTTGCTTATGTGCACCTGCTGTGCAGACATAACCTTGTATGTCCAAGAACCCTATGATCTGGATGCCCTTGTTTTCTGTGATCTGCCTGTACTGCTTGCAAAACAAAACCTTTCCACTGTACATAGGTACACATGACAACAATAAATCAAAGCAAATCAAAATTAAGTTCTGAAATGTACTACACTCTGATTTCCAGTCTTCCTTTATCTTCAAAAGTGTATATACATGTTTGATTTTACCTGCAATACATCACTGAATAAGTGCCTGATTCTCTTCCCACATCTGCAGCTGTAGAAACTGCTGAAAATCCCATCGAGGTAAATTAAAACTCTTTTCAATTTCCATTTCTGCAATGTCTTTTTATAGTTTTATTTCTAGAGTTAAGAGTCTGTGCAAGTGATTCTCTCCTCTGTTCCAGCCACTCTGTGGGAGGATCCAGTCAAATTTGAAATGTCCTATTAAATTTGAGCCAGTATGTGGAACTGACGGGGTCACGTATAACAATGAATGTTTCCTCTGTCTCAAAATCAGGTAAATACAAGCCCTTGGATCAACTAATGTTATGTTCAAAAGTCTATCATCTAAGTGGATTAAATATAAATCAAAATAGATATATATTGAGCTGGATCCTGAGACCTTACTGGATCAACACTTCCTGCTGGGAGACCAAATTACGATGGCATACGAGGAAATGCATAAGTCATCGGGAAATAAGTTAAACATTGCTAAAAGGAGACACGAAGTCGAGGCTTTTTGTTTTGCACTTTCAGGGAGAGAATGCAAGAAAACAGACTAGAAAAACAAATAGAAATTTAGACTGCATGAGAAGAGGCTGCTGATTTGTTGAGCCATTATCAGCAGTCAGCATCCTAGCAACTGTACCTGACCAGCCTATGCCTGCAAGGCTTAAAACATCAGGTCCAACGTTAGATATGGTTCTGCTATTGGTCAACAATTATTAAATATCCCAGATTGTGCTAAGAATTCCACTGGAAGCCAGTTTAAGATTTCAGTCAGATTTGCAATGTGATACATTTACACATGCTAGAAGCTCCAAATATTACCACACAGAACTGTGGTTTATGTATGTCAATGGAATTCATATGTGCCTTGCACCTTTTCCATTGGTTAATAAAAAAGGTCATGGAAACTGCCAACCTTTACTGCATTCCCATGGCAACACCCTGAACATTCAGAGTAGACCTGCCTGGTTTGAGAGCTAAGATTGACAGTAATTGTTCTTGCCACCTCTCCACAGAAATGATGCCTCAGTCAATTGCCACCTTCTATTCATGCCATATAGATTTAATCCTCCTTTACAAATCTGGTTTTGCCTGCCCAGTCCTGCTGAGTGCAAGATGAAAAGCCTTGACTCCTCAAGTCCTTTCAGCGATGGTAAAGGAAGATCATTTTGAGTAGGAACTGAGCTGGAATGAAAGAGTTCTCTTAATTTTGGATGCTATATTACATTGTGGATATTGTAATTATTATAATTTAATCCTTATAAATGAAACAAGGTAGGTACATTATGTCTTTCAACCCTTTCAGATAATGGAAGAATAATTTCATCAGACTGTGTGAAGTAAGTTGCAAACATATGAAGAATAGAAATGAAACATTATCAACAAACTCACACTGCAGATTTGCACATTTCTAACCTGATTTACAAAGATGTACAAACTATAAACTAAGATTTATACTAAAAGCTTTAGCTTTAATACAGAATTTACATTTGATTGGAAGCCGTTCTCAGATTGCCCTTGAGTCAAGAAATTATTGGGTTCAGGTTTCACTGCAGAGGCATCAGAACAAAAGCTTTAATGACTCTTGACTGAGGGATTGCTGCCCATTCAGAGACATTAGGCAGAACCCAAGAATATTAAACCCTTTCCCAATCCCCCTTGTAGCAACTTCTGAAACTATCCTGCCCCCCTATTGAGTTTCCATTAGAAGGAACAGCCAATAAAACATGTGAAGGTCTACCTTGATATATTTACCACAAGAGGATGTTGTACCACAGAGGGCCACTATGACCAGCACTTTCTCTTCCAAGTATTGCTGTGGCTCCTGCTGCAATGATAGTGTCCCTACCTTTGAGTCAGGAGGGCTGAGTTCAGGTCCCACTTGTTCTAAAGATGTGTAATAACATCTGTAAACAGGTTGAAGAGGTGTTAGATTTTTGTTTTCACTGGTCTTCCCACCCAGAGGGTGTACAGCTGGGGAAACTTGCATTCAGTTCCATCAAGACCCCTCCCATTGACTTTCCTGTCTCACCGCCCTTAGAGACGGTTAAGGTGGGGGGCAGCTTTTTAGTCTCCAACTTCCTGTAATATTGCAAAACCATGCAGTTTGCAAATCCCAGCGATTTTGGAAAAATGCAGCCTGCTGGCAATCAGTTAAAGCATTAAAAACATTATTTGCCCTCTCAAGCAGAGCTTAAAGATCCAGTGGAATGTGGAATAGTCACAACTGGGCTTATTGTTGAAAAAGGTACTGGTTCACTTAAGGAATGTCAGTTGCTGGATTGGTGAGTCAGAGTTTACAGTTAAGAGGTGAACCTCGAAAATTCTCAGCCATTGTGTTTGTAAATCAGTTGTGTAAAACCCTCATTATGGCTAGAAACGACACTGAGAGAAAAGGACAGATGTAAATCTGTGCCTCTCTTTGAAAGAAGCATGTTTATGTCTCTGGGAAATCCATGCGAGTTTGAGAGTGGCTTTCCCCCTAGACCTTGATTGCTTTCCTGCATCCTCAATCATACTTTCTCTCTCTGTTCAGCTCAGCAGTATGACTGAGTCCAGTATAACAGACTGATTTGCATTTCAGGACAACCAAAAGTGAAATCAAGATTCAGAAGTTTGAAAAGTGTTGAACTCAATTTTACAACGAACTCCAAAGAATCACAGTGGACAGACACTATCTTTCTGTCAGAATTTTAAGTCAGAACTGTTCACTAAAATGAATTATTTGAACATTGTCTATTTCAGAATAAATGTTTTGCAAATGTATTCAGTAAATAAAAAATCCTGAATGTTGGTCTGAATCCTGACAGTCATAACCAGGTGGGCGGGAATTGTGTCACAGATTGCAACAAGTCTGGACCAAGAACTATATTTGCCTTGAAACTACCTCCGACTTAGACAGTGCTGTTCCAAAAGGTGCGAATTTGTCATCTTGTGGAATGTGGATTGACCATTTTCAATTTTCATTCGAACGGACATTATCATTTTAACTGATGGTTCTCCGGAAATACAGCTTCTCAACAAGATGTTGCCAAAGCATGGAGACTCTTTGCAGGCTGTCTAAAGCAGATCCTAATCTTACATATCTTACAATGTTCTGCTCTTTTGAAGCTCATTTCCAAGTCTGTTAAAATCACCACCTCGTTCTTTGAGCACCTTCTCTGCAGCCATAGCTATTTGTATTAAAACCAAATCAAAATAAAAGTGGTGGGTGAAAAAAAACCAGAACCATAAAATAAATGTAATTGCTACACCCTTTGTGGGTCAAGAGGAGTGAACCAGATCCAACAGGTTCCTTGGTAAACACTTCCAAAGCAGCAATCCATCTGATTGTGCCGCAACTGCTGGCCAACCCCATCTCCTACCCAACCCATGACCATCATGCAATCCTCTCTAACAACCAGAAGCAATATCCTGCTCTCTCCAGACCACTTTGGAATTCACCCATCAACCTTGAAATTTATCAGCAATCCAGAATCTCCCCTTCCCTTCCTTACTCCAATCTCCCTCAACAAAGGGAGACAACAAACTGACATCAATAAGTGAAGTGGTTTTGGATAGGAGCCATGATGTTGTTTGAAATCATCAGTAATAAAGAACATGTTTTGCCTTTTCATGATGAAACAGTAAATGTGTATGGCATACTTGCCACATCACCTGATCCTGAATGAGATACATACTACATCAAAGGTAAGAAACCTCACAGGTTGAGTGCCCACAGATTTGCCAACAGGTTGCTCATAAGTTCAGTCCTAAAAATGCTCTCGAATCTGCTCGAGGATGGTCTTAGACTATGAAACTCTGCTGTTAAAACTGAGTGCCAGAAAGTGTGCAATGAATATAGGCTTTTAATTATTAAGTTATATTTGGAGATGCATACTTTAATATTGATTCAGCACAAATTCATAACATTCTTCAATGCTATTCTTGACACAAAAAGGACTAAGCATTTCTGAAAAGTGAGTAAGCAAGAAACAGAACTTTCTTTGTCTTTCCAAGTCACTCTCCGCTGATTAGAAGATGGCTTTTGTTTTTGCCTTTCTTCTCTCAAAATATTTATTTAGCAGGTGTAAGGGATGTCATACCAGTTTGAAATAACTGTACAGAGGCTGGTATCCCATCACCAAGTCATCCTTTATTTACACATGCACAATACATGGACTCTGACCTGCCATCTCTGAGCCAGTCCCTAGAGTGAGTACATTCTCTGAGACTCCTGTTTATTTTTTTTTGAGGAAAATCCCTTGTTTATTTTCTTTTCTTTCCTCTTTTCCCCCACACTACCGCCTAACTGCGGTAGTGCTTATTTTTTCCCCCAACACCATGGTGTGTGTTGTGCAGGTGTGAGACACAGTGAAAGACACAAAGTGTACAAATCTTCATTTAATTTTCACCACCAGGAAGATAGGAAAACACCCGAGTGGCGAGACTCCTGTTTATATCTGTCAGCCAGGAGTCTCTGATTGGCCTGGGTTAACAACATTTCATATTTGCTGAGATCCACCTGGTCAACCTTCTTCCAACCACTACACAGTTCAATGGAGCTTTTAAGAGCCTAGCCACAGATTTAAGAAGTACATCAACTGATGCACACAGCGAAGAGTGTCATGCATTGTAAGTGATATCAGCTTTCTAAAGCTGAGATGAAAGCCAGTTTAAAGTAAATTAAAAACAGACAAGGATGTAAATTAGAAAAGCAACTCCAACTGCTAAATGATCTATTGCCTCAATTCTCCATAACCTCAGGAAAAGAAGATCATTAGGCCATAAGATAAAGGGCAGAATTTTGCCATTTGGCCCATTGGGTCTGGTCTGCCATTTGACATTCTCCTGCCTTTACCCCATTATCCTTGATTGACTCAAACATGTCACTTTTGTGAATAAAGTGTTATACTCTGTTCATCATGCACATTGGCCTTAAAATATTTGGAAGGCTGGCTATTGAACTTTAGATGTGTCAGCTGTCCAAGAAAATAATCTAAGTACTCTCATTAATTTAAAATTTCAAATCTTGATCATTGTTACTAATAGTTTCTGTGTTTTAGTCCTTGTTTACAATGATACATTACATTCTCTCTATAACATTGGGTGGCACAGTCACTCAGTGGTTAGCATTGCTGCCTCACAGCACCAGGGACCTTGGTTCGATTCCACCCTCAGGTGACTGTGTCTGCGTGGATTTCCTCTGGGTGCTCCAGATCCCCCCCCACAGTCCAAAGATGTGAAGATTAGGTAGATTGGCCATGCTAAATGACCTATAATGTCCAGGGATGTGTAAGTTAGGTTAATTAGCCATGGGAAATGCAGGGTTACAGGGACAGGATAGGATGAGTCTTTGTGGGATGCTCTTCGAAGGGTCAGTGTGGACTCATTGGGCCAAATGGCTGCAGGGATTCCATGGATTTATAACTTATTATGCCTTATAATTATCCATCAATGATCAGCTGCTTAATTACAATGTGACTTAGCTCACACTCACGCCTGTCTATGAAGCATTTGAACACCTAATGTAAGACTGTGTTCTAAAAAACACGCTTAGCACATGATGTGTGGTCTGGCTTTTCCCTTGACAACTTGTCAGGAAAATTCAATCACAGGATTATACCGCGATAGAGATGTACAGCACGGTAACAGATACTTCCGTCCACAATTCATCCATGCCAACCAGATTTCCTAAATTAATCTAGTCCCACTTGCCAGCATTTGGCCTCACCTCCTGTAAATCCTTCCTGTGCATGTACCCATCCAGATGCCTTTTGAATGTAATTGTACCAGCCTCCAACAATCCCTCTGGCAGCTCATTCCACCCTCTGTGTGAAAAAGTTGTCCCTTAGGCCCCTTTTAAATCTTTCACCTCTCACCTTAAATCTATGACCTCTAGTTATGGACTCCCTCACCCTTGGGGCAAAGACCTCGGTTATTCACCCTATCCATGTTCTCATGATTACATATACTTCTACAGGATCAACTCTCAGCCTTTGATGCTCTATGGAAAACAACGCCAGCCTATACAGCTTCTCTCTACAGCTCAAACCCTCCAACCCTGGCAACATCCTTGTGAAGCTTTTCTGGACTCTTTCAAGTTTGACAACATCCTCCCTATAACAGGCAGACCAGAATCAAACCCAGGATTCCAAAAGGGGCCTAATCAGTGTCCTGTACAGCCGCAACATGACCCCCCCAACTCCTGTATTCAATGACCTGACAAATAAAGGTAAGCGTACCAAACACTTTCTACATTACCCTGCCGATTTGCAACTCCACTTTCAGGGAACTATGAACCTACACTTCAAGGTCTTTTTGTTCAGCAACGCTCACCAGGACATTATCATTAAGTGTATAAGTCCTGCTCTGATTTGCCTTTCCAAATTGCAGCATCTGATATTTGTCTAAATTAAATCCATCTGCCACTCCTCGGCTCATTGTACTCTGAGGTAACCTTCTTGGCTATCCACTACACCTCCATTTTTGGTGTCATTGGCAACCTTACTAACCATGCCTCCTATGTTCACATTCAAATCATTTATATGAATGACAAAAAGCAATGGACCCAGCACCAATCCTTGTGGCACACCACTGGTCACAGGCCTCCACCACCACCCTCTGTACCCTGCCTTCAGCATCTTAAGGGTGGTCTGGGTGAAGGTTAGTAAATAAGGTTAATTTCAATTCGGCTGAAATGTAAACAGTTAGGAACGGTGACCCAGGAATATGTCATTCTGAGTACTATGCTCGGAAATACAACCCCAGATCATTCTCCGTCAGTTAGTGACCCAAGTCCAAGGCTAAGCTGGTGAGCTGACCAGACACTGAGGATTGTGTGAGACAAAATCTAAAATCTCTTGGATAGAAAAGCACAGAACATTAAACAGGCAATTCATGCTCAAAAGGTAGCAGTTTCCAAAAAGGATATTGCTCCTCCAATATGCAATGCCGTCTCACCACAAATGCTGGAGAAATGAAGATGAGAGAAATTACACGTGCAGGAAGCCAGGGAAATTACTGACAGTGGCCTTTCCATACACAAAAACATTAGGAAATTTAAAGAAACATGTGATTCTACTCCGAAACAGAATTTGTTTGGGAAGCAGGGAGCATTCAACAAGAATCATTGTGCGGCTTTGTGGGATAGTCTTCATTATAGCCACGAGGCACAAGCAAATCCAAAGGAAATCAGTAGCATGCAGGAAAATCAATATTATTGCAGATTAAACATCTTTAAGGAACATAAAATATTAACTACATCAGCAAGCTGTGGCAACAGAAACAGCGTTGCTAGGAAGGCTTCATATCAGAGATGGGCCAAATAAAGCTTAAAATTGGACATTCTGCAGACGACCATTTTCAAGGTATATAGAATAGTTCCAAAACTGGATTGTAAGGCACAAGTTGAACAAATAATATTTTTTATTAGTATTATGTATTTTTTTCTATCTAAAAATCATCCAATACCCTCTTGAATGCCTCAATTGAACCTGTTGTCAACACAATTCCTAGCAATGCATTCCATACTCTAACTACTCAATGTATGAAATAGGTTTATTTTCCCACATCTCATTCACTTCCTTTGCACATCACCGTAAATCTGTGTATTTGTTTCTTGAAACTTGAACAAGCAATGAACAGTTTACAAGGGAATGATTACTTACGATTTACACTAACACGCTCACTAATAAATTTAAAAACCTCTACTTCCCAACATCTCCAATCTGCACAAGTCTGTTAAACAAATACTTTGGATCTGTCTTCACTAAGGACGACACAAATAACTTTCAGGAAATGATAGGGGTCAGAGGGTCAAGCATGAAACAGGAATGAAGGAAACCCTTATTAGTCAGGAAGTGTTATTGGGAAAATTGATGGGATGAAAACCCGTTAAGTCCCCAGCGCTTGATGCTCTGCATCCCAGAGTAGTTAAGGAAGTGCCTCTAGAAATAGCAGATGCATTGGCGATCATTTTCCAGCATTCTGCAGACTCTGATGAGTTTCAATGACCTGGAAGGTAGCCAGTGTAACCCCAGTCTTTAAAATAAGAGGGAGAGAGAAAATGGGAAATTAAAGGCTGTTAGCCTGACATCAGTGATGAGGGAAATGTTGTAGTCAATTATTAAGGATGTAATAACTGAGCATTTGGAAAGCAATGACAGAATTTGTCCGAGTCAGCATGGATTCACTAAAGAGGAATCATGGTTGACAAATCTTCTGAAAGTTTTTGTGGGGTCGACAGGGACTCACGTTTGGTATGTTGCCTCCCAGGTGCAAGGGTACGTGATGTCGCTGATCGTGTTTTCCGGGTCCTTAAGGGGGAGGGGGAGCAGCCCCAGATCGTGGTCCACGTTGGCACCAACGATATAGGTAGGAAGAAGGGTGAGGATGTCAGACAGGCTTTCAGGGAGCTAGGTTGGAAGCTCCGAGTTAGAACAAACAGAGTTGTAGTCTCTGGTTTGTTACCCGTGCCACGTGATAGAGAGTCGAGGAATAGGGAGAGAGAGCAGTTAAATGCGTGGCTACAGGGATGGTGCAGGAGGGAGGGATTCCGGTTTCTGGACAACTGGGGTCCTTTCTGGGGAAGGTGGGACCTCTATAAAAAGGATGGGCTACACCTGAACCTGAGGGGCACCAGTATCCTTGGGGGGAGGTTTGCTAGTGCTCTTTGGGAGGGTTTAAACTAACTCCGCGGGGGCATGGGAACCAGGACTGTAGCTTTAGGGTACAGGACCTTGAGTGTAGGGAGGTTAGGAATAATGCAGCGATCTCGAAGGAGGGTGCCTGTAACCAGAAAGGTGGATTGAAGTGTGTATACTTCAATGCCAGAAGTATAAGGAATAAGGTAGGTGAACTTGCAGCGTGGGTTGGTACCTGGGACTTCGATGTTGTGGCCATTACAGAGACATGGGTAGAACAGGGACAAGAATGGCTGTTGCACGTTCCAGGGTTCAAATGTTTTAGTAGGATCAGACATGGGGGTAAAAAAGGGGGAGGCGTGGCATTACTTGTCAAAGACAGTATCACAGCAGTGGAATGGACGATGGAAGAGGACTTGCCATCTGAGGTAGTTTGGGCTGAGGTTAGAAATAGGAAAGGTGAGGTCACCCTGTTAGGTGTTTTCTACAGGCCTCCTAATAGTCATAGAGAAGTAGAGGATAATATTGCGAGGATGATTCAGGAAAAGAGTGAAGGTAGCAGGGTGGTTGTTATGGGGGACTTTAACTTCCCAGATATTGACTGGGAGAGCTATAGCTCGAGTTCATTAGATGGGTCGGTGTTTGTACAATGTGTGCAGGAGGGTTTCCTGACACAATATGTCGACAGGCCAACAAGAGGGGAGGCTATATTGGATTTGGTTCTAGGTAATGAACCAGGCCAGGTGTTAGACTTGGAGGTAGGTGAGCACTTCGAGGACAGTGACCACAACTCGGTGACTTTTACTTTAGTGATGGAGAGGGATAATCGTGCGCCGCAGGGCAAGAGCTATAGCTGGGGGCAGGGAAATTATGATGCAGTGAGGCATGACGTAGGATGTGTGGATTGGAAAAACAGGCTTCAAGAGAAGAACACTAATGAGATGTGGGGATTGTTCAAGGAGCAGCTACTGCGTGTCCTCGATAGGTATGTACCAGTCAGGCATGGTGTAAAGGGCCTTGTGAGGCAGCCGTGGTTTAGTAAGGAATTGGAGTCCCTTGTGAAAGGGAAGAAGGCGGCATATGTAAAGATGAGGCGTGAAGGTTCAGTTGGGGCGATTGAGAGTTATAAGGTAGCCAGGAAGGAGCTAAAGAGGGAGCTAAGAGAAGCGAGAAGGGGACATGAAAAGTCTTTAGCTGGTAGGATTAGGGAAAACCCAAAGGCTTTCTATAGGTATGTCAAGAATAAAAGGATGACTAGGGTAGGTATCGGTCCAGTCAAGGATAGTAGTGGGAAGTTGTGTGTGGAGGCGGAGGAGATTGGAGAGACATTAAATCAGTACTTTTCATCAGTATTCACTCAGGAACAGGACACTGCTGATGTGAATATGGAATCACAAATAATTAGAATGGATGCCCTGGAAATATGCAGGGAGGAGGTTTTGGGAATATTGGAAAGGATGAATATAGATAAGTCTCCTGGGCCTGATGGCATTTACCCCAGGATCCTATGGGAAGCTAGGGAGGAGATAGCAGAGCCATTGGCCTGGATTTTTATGTCGTCATTGTCTACGGGAATAGTACCAGAGGACTGGAGGATAGCGAATGTGGTCCCATTGTTCAAGAAAGGGAGTAGGGATAGCCCTAGTAACTATAGGCCAGTGAGTCTGACTTCAGTGGTGGGCAAAGTCTTAGAGAGAATGGTAAGGGATAAGATTTATGAACATCTGGGTAGGAATAACGTGATCAGGGATAGCCAGCTTGGTTTTGTGAAGGGCAGGTTGTGCCTCACAAACCTTATTGAGTTCTTTGAGAAGGTGACTAAGGAAGTGGATGAGGGTAAAGCAGTAGATGTTGTGTATATGGATTTTAGTAAGGCGTTCGATAAGGTTCCCCATGGTAGGCTAATGCTAAAACTTCGGAGGTATGGCATTGAGGATACATTAGAGGTTTGGATTAGGAATTGGCTGGCTGGAAGGAGACAGAGGGTAGTAGTTGATGGATTATGTTCATCTTGGAGCGCAGTTACTAGCGGTGTACCACAAGGATCTGTTTTGGGACCATTGCTTTTTGTTATCTTTATAAATGATCTAGAGGAAGGACTTGAAAGCTGGGTAAGCAAGTTTGCGGATGACACAAAAGTCGGTGGAGTTGTGGATAGTGAGGAAGGAAGTGGTAGGTTACAGCGGGATATAGATAAGTTGCAGAGCTGGGCGGAAATGTGGCAAATGGAATTCAATGTAGCTAAGTGCGAAGTCGTTCACTTTGGTAGGAATAACAAGATGATGGATTACTGGGCTAATGGTAGGCTACTTGGTAGTGTGGATGAGCAGAGGGATCTTGGTGTCTATGTACACAGATCTCTGAAAGTTGCCACCCAGGTAAATAGTGCTGTGAGGAAGGCATATGGTGTACTGGGCTTTATTGGCAGAGGAATTGAGTTCCGGAGTCCTGAGGTCATGTTGCAGTTGTATAAGACTCTGGTGAGGCCTCATCTGGAGTATTGTGTGCAGTTTTGGTCGCCATACTATAGGAAGGATGTGGAAGCTTTAGAACGAGTGCAGAGGAGGTTTACCAGGATGTTGCCTGGAATGGTAGGAAAATCTTATGAGGAAAGGCTGAGGCACTTGGGGCTGTTCTCATTGGAGAAGAGAAGGTTTAGGGGAGATCTGATAGAAGTGTATAAGATGATTAGGGGTTTAGATAGGGTAGATACTAAGAACCTTTTACCGCTAATGGAGTCAGGTGTTACTAGGGGACATAGCTTTAAATTAAGGGGTGGTAGGTATAGGACAGATGTTAGGGGTAGATTCTTCACACAGCGGGTTGTGAGTTCATGGAATGCCCTGCCCGTATCAGTGGTGAACTCTCCTTCTTTATGGTCATTCAAGCGGGCATTGGATAGGCATTTGGAAGTTATTGGGCTAGTATAGGTTAGGTAGGATTCGGTCGGCGCAACATCAAGGGCCGAAGGGCCTGTACTGCTCTGTATCCTTCTATGTTCTATGTTCTATGTTCTATGTGTGACCACTGGAATGGACATGGGTGAATCAGTAGGTGTTGTGTATCTGAACTTCCAAAAGGCTTTTGACAGATTCCCACAAGAGGTTGGTAAGGAAAATTAAAGATAATGGTATCTGAGGTAGTGCATGACATGGATAGAAAACTGGTTGGCAGACAGGGTGCAGAGAGTTGAAATAAATGGATCCTTTTCAGAGTGGCAGTCAATGATGAGTGGAGTGCCACAGGGTTCAGTGCTGGGACCTCACTGTTCACAATATACATTAACAATTTGGATGAAAGAATTGGATGCAGTATCTCCAAATATGCAGATAGCACTGAGCTGAGTGTTAGTGTGTACTAAGAGGCTGCAGGGTGACTTGGACAGGCTAGGTGAGTGGGCAAATACATGGCAAATTCAATATAATGGGGATAAGTGTGAGGTTATACACTTTTGTTGCAAAACAGGGAGGGAGATTATTGTCTGAATGGTGGCAATTTAGAAAAAGGTGACATGCAAAGAGATTTGGGTGTCATACTGGCCTTCATAGCGAAAGAATTTGTGTATTGGTGTTAGGATGTCTTGCTGGATTTGTGGACCCATTCTATTTTTGTTCAAAAAGGACACAGCTTGCAGACACTCAATGCAGGCAGTCAATCCAAATAACATTTTACAAAATCCTGGTTTGGAAATGGAACCAGTCTGACTCAAGAGTGAAATACAGACAGGCACACCTCACACCTTTAATACATTGTCTGAGCTGAGATGTCACCTTTTTTTATAAAACCTTAAGTTATCTCAAGAATGTGACTTAAAAGAAGTTCTGGCATTAATATTAACGAACCAAAACCTGCAACCGATTCTAAAAGATGAAAGACTTAACAACAATCTGTTTGTTCAATATATCATTTTAATTACATGATCTTTTGCTATAAATTCTCTGGTCTATGATCCTACCACACTAGGTATCCGATGAAGGAGCAGCACTCTGAAAGCTAGTACTTCCAAATAAACCTATTGGACTATAACCTAGTGCTGTGTGACTTTTAATTTTGTCCACCCCAGTCCTACATTGGCACTTCTACTTCAAAATATATTCAAGAGGCAGCTGCATATAACAGCGAAAGGGATCAAGGGGTATGGAGAGAAAGTGGAAGTGAGATACTTCAATTACATGAACAGCCATGATCATACTGAATGGAAGTGCTGGCTTGAAGGGCTGAATGGCCTATTCCTGCACCCATTTTCTATGTTTCTATGGACTCATTACAGACATTTCTGATCTCTGCAATCACTCTTGGAAATCATTACTGCACACTTTCCAATACATTCACATGCTTCATAGAATGTGACATCCACAACTTTTCACAATATTCCAGCTAAGGTCTAACATAGGTTCAGCATAACCTCCATGTTAATGTACTCTTTTCCCCTCTTATTAAAGGCAATGATACTGTACTCTTTATTGCTTTTTCACTCTGCCCTGTTCAATTATCTTTGCACACAGGTACACACAGGTCCTGCTGTTCCAACAGCAGATCTTGAATCTTTTGTTGCATGTGTTCAACCTTCTGTATCTTCTGCCTGACTGAAGGGGTAGTAGGAGAGCATTACCGGGGTGGGGTTGGGGGGAGGGAGTCATTGATGACGTTGACAGCATTTCCACAGCAACTTGAAGTGTAAATGGAGTCCATGGATGGGAAGTTGGCTTCCATGGTGGTCTGGGCTGTGCACACTACTTTCCGTAGTTATATAAATGAGTCTACAACAGCATGAGAAACATGAAGGGGAAAATCCTGGGCCTGGAAGGATTTATACTTGATGGAGTGCATTAAGCACTATCTACAGAAACAACCTCACGGGGACCTGGTCAGGGTAAACAAGGAGTTTGTAAGAGACAGACCAGGCCCTAGCATGCTCCAAACAGGCTCTGTAATGATATTGGTCATGTTCACAAATGTGGTATTGTGGGGAATATTTAACATTGCATGATGGGAAAAAATGGCGCACTCTCAAATTCTTGAACAGCAAGTTGAACACGACTGTGGCAAAAGTCAGAAACAGCTTTCACGATCAGGCTGACTGTAAACAAATTCTACAAGTTTGATAAAACTTCAGCAATCATTTTAACGATTCCTTGTATATGTAAAATCTTGCCCAACAGGATCACCCTGGTGAAGAATGAGGATACGTGATAAGGAACCCTAAATGGCCATCATGTGATGGCATTCTTGAAGGTTTGATCTTGAGCTCATTGTTTACCACGGAGAGATTTTGGCTCATGGACACACATTTTACATAAACATTGGGTGTGGTTTACTGAGTTACAGTACAATCACATATCTGTGTGAACCAGCAGCACCCTGTGGCACCTGTGTTAAAAGTGGACGATTGCACAGCACCCACTCAGCGCATCCATTGCAGGAGAATGAGGTGGTTCTCAGCTTTTGGCCTTCTCTTCATGTTTTTGTTCTCTGTTACAGGTTAGTTCCTCCATTACCATTGATCACCATTCTGGGACTTAATTGCTGCCATCGCTTGTACTATTTAAATTATAAGTTAAATAATAGAAAGGCCAGGTATGAACAAAACTGAATGTTTTCTGTTGGTGCTTTATATCTATCAGATCGGAAATAGTTTAAGAGTTAAAATAACATTAGGAAATAACTTATTCTGTTTGCTTCAACATTCAGAGAAATTAATGAACCGTGTCACTTCAGAAATGGACTTTATTAACGCCTGGCTTTTTAAAAAACATCCTGCTAATTTTCCTACATTTTCTCACTGCATTATTTCATGCCAATGATTGGTAGAGTATCTGACTCCGACTCACTTCAACTGATGGTTTTGAGAAAGATGTTAATCTTTCCTAAACACCCATATACCCTACAAGAAAGGATAACACATCAGTGCAAAGAATACTTCAATTGCTGTCATCGTTTGTATTATATAAATAATAAGTTAAATAATAAGAAGGCTACATATGAAAAAGACGGAATGTTTTCTGTTGGTGCTTTATATCTATCTGAACGGCGATAGTTTAAGAGTTGAAATGACATTGGGATATAATTTGTTTTGTTTGCTTCAACATTCAGAGAAAATGAATTAACCTTGTCACTTCAGAAACTGACTTTATTAACACATGGCTTTTATCAAGACATGCTGATGATTTCCTTACATTTTCATTCTGCATTATTTCACACTAATGATTGGTGGAGTATCTGACTCCAACTCACTTCAACTGATGGTCTTGAGAAAGATGCTAATCTTTCCTAAACACTCCTATGCCCTCCAACAAGGGATAACACATCTGTCCAAAGAATTCTTCAAATGGTAATGAAATGCTTTAACTCCATCCCCATATTTTTTGGTTATGATCTAAATGAGGCATGTTTCAACAAGTAGTCTTGAAGTCATGGCAGTATTTTCCAGGTGCACTGTTTGAAGTTCTCATCTTGAACATTATCAAGAAGGAATTGCAGAAAAGAAATTGTACCCGATTGTCTAACTCCATATGTATTTATGAATACTGAGAGATTTGGCCATACAGAGCAATCATTTTCAGGCATCTGTACCTTCCAATATGAAGAGTAGAAAATACATACTAATTACAAGCTAAAACTGTGCCTCCCACCATACACTGATGTCAAGTAGATGAATTTATGTCAGGAATTTGCAACCTGATTGGACCAATAACATAATCTTTTGTTTACATTAGGGTCCAGTGCTACTTTCAGGACCCATTTCCAAAAGTGCTCTCCTTTGGCATATTACTTAAAAAGCACTGAATTTAATACTACATGATACAACTGTTACAAAATCGTCCTTTCTTGTTGCAGAATTTGATTTTAAAGTCTGGCATTAGGTTTGAGAGGTGACTCTAGGTGTTAATATCCAGACATCTGAACCATGTCACCAAAAGTGGGTTAAAGGAACGGGAGAATGTACATGAGGCCAGACTTGGAGGAACATGGAATATTTTGTAGGGTTGTAGCATGGAAGGTGTTATAGAGACAGGGAGGAGTGAGGCCAGCGAGGAGTGCAGAGTGGGGATGGTACAGAGATGTAGTAGGCATTCTCTGTGAGCATCAGGTTGGTCATATTGTTGATTCATAGTTAAGTCTAAGATCTCCCGCAATGTGTTTATAGAGCTCTACTGTTAAAATTGAAGCACTTTTAAAACCACATTGTGTTCATCTCAAGACTGTAGAAGACTAAGGCCAATACTTGATTGCCATCATTACCACAACTCAGGTTCCCATGCAAAAGATGTGTCACAAAAAGTGTTTTCCAAGTAAGAACACAGCGGTAATGCCTCAGTTAGGCATTCTCAGCTCAATATGGAAAGGTTTCTGCTGTTTGGGGATTGAGTGCTTTGAGATATTGCCATTAACTCCATTTGGCATTTGTCATCTGTCCCAAGGGGTCATGAAGGACATGGTTATCACCACGATTCCTCATTCCAGGCACCAGCTGGCTGAGATTTTCACTGTGTGGAGAAAGGGATGAATGGACATTCAATCCACATCAGAGCTGCTCACTCTCCATATCAGAGCAGTTTGTCACACAATGACAGATTGATGAACCTGCCTCCTGGTTTGGCAATAACCAAGACAAAACAATCAAAAGTGGAAGAAAACCAAAGGGAGCTCAGGGTTCATGTACAGGATTCTCTGAAGGAGACCAGGCAAGTTGAAACAGTTGTTGAGAAAGCTTCTAGGATTCATGATAAATACAGGCAGAGAGTATACAAACATGGAAGTGATGCTGCACTTCTCCAAATCATCGCTCAGACCATGTCTGGATTATTGTGTTCAGTTCAGGAGGATATTAATACCTTGATTGGTGTCAATGTTTTAAGACAAGGACGTCTTATCAGCACAATGTGCTGGGTAAGCTTTGAAAATATTTCCAAGGGTTTTTCAGGGACTGGAAGCTGAATACTCAGTGACTTTTTTCCCTGGAGTATCAGAATCTCATGGTGACCTTCCGGCGGTTTATAAAATCATGAAGAGGCACAAATAACCTGAGAAGTGAATGATTTGAAAAGGACCAGAGTTAGGAGTGAGATAAGGGGAAACCCCTTTAATCAGGGAGTTGTTCCGATTTGGAATCACTGCTTGGGAGAGTGGTAGAGACGGATGTTTGAAAGAGAGCTGGAGATCTATTTGAAAGTGATGTATCGAGAGAGCTCCACAAATAAGGCGGGAGAGTGGAATCAGTTGCATAGCTGGGTCCAGAACCAGGACTGACACGGGAAGCTGAATGGCCTCTTGTCCTGTAAAACTGTCTCTAATTTAACTATTTGTTGCAAAGATTGATCTAAAACTAAACGCTTAGATTGAATTATAATGGTTGGAATATCCGAACAACCCATTATCATTCTGACACAGTTACAGGTTTTAAAAACTCTGTTGTTTTTATAAGCTATGTAATGAACTAGTGCCGTGACTATTTTTCTAACTGTCATTTGATTTTGCAGAATCATACTCTGACCCAGGAACTGAGGTAGGAAGAATATGATTATCTTTCAGCTTCCAAGCTTTCATGTTTTAGACTATACCTGTTTATAGTTAATGACTTAGATTCTCTACAATTACTCTGAAAACTCACGTACCATTCTAAAACTCCTGTGTTTCACTCGCCGACATAGAACACTTGTGTTTTACCCTTTAATCAATAGAATAAATGTATTGCTCCCACATTCTGGAGCGTCTGCATTTCCCCAATGATTCTCCAATACCTGTATCTCCTGTCTCCTGACTGAAACAGGAAGTTGGTGCTGCTCACATTATTGTGGTGACCCTTTCCTTGCTGCCTTTCGCTCCCTGCCTGCTCCCTCACCCTAATGCTCACCCCTTCACATGCTCCTCATACAGGAGGGGCAACTGGGACAGTGAGTGGGAGGTGAGAGGGGTGAATGCTGAGGAAAGTGGCTAGTGAGGGTTAGGAGTGGGCAGTGATTGATGGGCATCTTTGTAGGAAGTTACAGCCAGTGATGTTGCAGGCAGTGAGGACTGTTCAGTGAGAAGAACGGCCCTGACAATTCCAGCGGCAAACACAGACTGTTGCAACATGTCTTTTTTATTGTCCATTTGAGAACAACTGTGAAGTCAAATGATTCAGTAACGACAAATGATTCTGTTTGCTATTACAGCCAAACTGTCTGCAAACAAGTCAGGATCCCCCACTGTGCCTCTTAAACTACGACCCAGTCTGTGGAACTGATGGGGTTACTTATTCCAATGAATGCATGCTGTGTGGAGCAAGGTGGTACAGAAACTTGAACTGTCATAAGAACACAGAGAAAATTGTTGCTCTTAAAAGTTGTCAGCTTTTTAAAATGGAGACATCCTTGTCAGCACCAATTGGAGGATAAACTTTGAAAATATTTAATTTTGCTGATTGATGTACAAAGTTTGTAAGATCATGTATTAGAGTCATGGAGTGATAGAGTCGCAGAGACGTACAGCATGGAAACACACCCTTCGATCCAACCTGTCCATGCTGACCAGATATCCTAACTTAATCTAATCCCATTTTCCAGCACTTGGCTCATATCCCTCTAAATCCTCCTGATTCATCTACCCACCCAGATGCCTTTGAAATTGTTCCAGGCTCCACCAAATAAACAAAGCAGTGTTAAAACTGGAAACCTGAAACAAAAACAAAAATCGCTAGAAAAACTCAGCAGGTCCTGCAACATTTGTTGATCGACAACTGATTTTACATTTTGAGTCCGGTAACCATTCCTTAGAGGAAAGTTAGCAGTTTGCATTTTAATAATTCTCCCACTTCAACATAGCACCCTATGATCTTTCACAATCAATGGACTACCTTAAATCTGTAATCCCTACAATTATGTCAGTTAACTCTCCAAACCAAAAACATACAGCCAACAACACTCTTCAAAGCCTGTTCCTGGGATGTAGGCAGATCCACCTTTATTGACTGTCCTAAATTGCAGCAACGTCATAGAGCTGCTTGAGTGATCATTTGCAACTAGTCATACACAGAGTATGATGTATTATTTACAGCACACAATTACTCCATTTAGACCAATAGATTTAGGTCCATATTTCAGTTTCACCTGAGCATCCCAGGCTGCACCACACCCAATCAACACAGGGTAGCTAGAAAACTGAGTTGAGCAAATCAGAACACCAATGTACACCACTTCATTGAAACGAAATGGAAGGAAAATTGGGAAAGATGTGAAATTAGCATCCTACAATCTTCTCCTTAACTTGGCAATAAAGGTTAAAATGGCTCCCATTGTGGAATTCTCTCCCATTGAATGTTGTTGGGGTCAGTTTGGTAGATATATTCAAAGTACTTTTGTCATACCAGAGGAGATTAAAACAAGCAAGAGATATACAGGAACACTCCAAAACTGAGCAGCCAAGCTACACCATAGCTGGATACTTACATTTTGTAAATGACAAATAAGTGCCTTTGCTTTAGGCACTGATTGTACTAATGCTCTGTTGTTATTCCAGGAGAATTGGAAGAAATGTCCGGATCCAACACACTGGAGAGTGTCACAGTAACAACAATAGCAACCAGGATTCATTTGATTCAAATTGACTTCACGCTTTAAGATTCATTCTTCATTTGGTGTGCAATTAATTAATTTTAATGTCATTTTTGTTGGTGGTAAGAAATCAGAAACAATAAACCAACTGCAGTGTAATGAAAGAATTTTGTTATATAGCCAATATATTTACACGTGATATGACAAGGTTCAGGCGACCGATTCCTGGGATGGCCGGACTGACATATGAAGAAAGATTAGATTGACTGGGCTTGTACTCACTGGAATTTAGAAGAATGATGGGGGGGGGTCTCAAAGATCAAACCCTGATGGGACTGGACAGGCTAGATGTAGGAAGAATGTTCCTGATGTTGGGGAATTCTTGGATTAGGGCTCACAGTCTAAAAATAAGGGTTAAAAATCACACAACTTGAAGTTATAGTCCAATACGTTTATGTGGAAGCACTAGCTTTTGGATCACTGCTCCTTCATCAGGTCACCTAGTAACTTTGTCCACCCCAGTCCAACACCAGGACCTCCATATCATTAAGACTAAGGGGGAAGCCATTCAGGACTGAGATGTGGAAGAATCTCTTCACACAGTGAGTTGTGAACCTGTGGAATTCTCTCCCATTCAATGTTGTTGGGGTCAGTTTGGTAGATATATTCAAAGTTATAAATCACACAACACCAGGTTATAGTCCAACAGGTTCATTTGGAAGTACCAGCTTGAAAAGTGCTGCCCGTTCAGCAGGTGGGACAGGATCATAAGACGCAGAATTCATTGTAAAAGATCACAGTGTCATGCAGTTAAAATGATATAATGAGCAAACCTAGATTGATGCCAAATCTTTCATCTTTTAGAATGGATTGCACGTTTCGGTTAATTAATATGCTAATCCCAGAACTTTTTTTAAGTTACATTCTTGAGACAACTTAGGCTTTATAAAAATAGGTGACCACGCAGATCAGACAATGTATTAAAGGTCCCGCTGTTCTGACAGCTGTTCTTGAACCTTTTGTTGCATGTGTTCTAGCTTCTCTATCTTCTGTCTGACTGAAGAGGTTGTCGGAGACCATTACCGTGGTGGGTGTGGGGGCGACTCACTAACGATGTTGGCAGCATGTGCCAAGTGTCAATGGAGTCCATGGATGGGAACGTGGCTTCCATGGTGGTCTGGGTTGTGCACACTACTTTCCATAGTTATATAAATGAGTCCAAGACAGCATGATAAACATGAAGGGGAAAATCCTGGGCCTGAAAGGATTTATACTAGATGGAGTCCATTTAGCACTATCCACAGAAACAACCTCACGGGGACACAGTCAGAGTAAACAAGGAGTTTGTAGGTGTCAGACCAGGTGCTAGTGTAAGGAGGTTAGAAAGCTTAAAAGGGATCAGTTCTATTTTTCATTTGTTTTCATGGCATACAGGGGACTCAAGGGTTAAACATTCCACTGCTAAAAGGACTGTCTGTAGTATTAATTGCATGCCTGTCCTCTTACAGAATGAGATATGACATCTCAGCCGGGGGGTGGGGGGTGGGGGGGGGGGGGTCACTCTTAGAGTGACGGATTTCTCTGGTGCCATGCATGTGAATTCCACTTTCAGCCTCAGACAAAGGTATGTGTCCTCCTTGGACAAGGCTGATAGCCTTGGCCATAACCCTATTAACTGCTTCCTGCTCCTATTGTCATGCTTCCCCTTCCTATTAACCTAGGCATGTGAATCCCAATTTGAGAGCAAGCAAAGCCTTTCTGTTTAAATTTTTTCCCATCAACACATGATTATGAAGAATACGATACAATGGTGGGCGGCACGGTGGCACAGTGGTTAGCACTGCTGCCTCACAGCGCCTGAAGACCCGGGTTCAATTCCCGACTCAGGCGACTGACTGTGTGGAGTTTGCACGTTCTCCCCGTGACTGCGTGGGTTTCCTCCGGGTGCTCCGGTTTCCTCCCACAGTCCAAAGATGTGCGGGTCAGGTGAATTGGCCATGCTAAATTGCCCGTAGTGTTAGGTAAGGGGTAATGTAGGGGTATGGGTGGGTTTCGCTTCGGCGGGTCGGTGTGGACTTGTTGAGCTGAAGGGCCTGTTTCCACACTGTAAGTCTAATCTAAAAAAAAACAGTTTCTGTAATCCATCCACGAGTTATCACAGCACATCAACAATCACTGGGGCTTGTAAGATTATAATTGCCCATCTTAAACAATGTCACGACAATCAGTCATGTGTCATAGAGTCTTAGAGTCATAGAGATGTCCAGCATGGAAACAGACCCTTCGGTGCAACTCATCTGTGCTGACCAGATAAGTCAACCTAATCTAGTCTCATTTGCCAGCACCCGGCCCATACCCCTCCAAACTCTTCCTATTCATACACCCAGCTAAATGCTTTTTAAATGTTGCAATTGTACCAGCCTCCACCACTTCCTCTGGCAGCTCATTCCATACACATACCACCCTCTGTGTGAAAAAGTTGCCCTTAGGCCTCTTTTATATGTTTCCCCTCTCACCCTAAATCTAGTTCTGGACTCCCCAACCCCAGGGAAAAGACTTTGTCTATTTACCCTATCCATGCCCCTCATAATTTTGTAAACCTCTATAAGGTCACCCCTCAGCCTCCAATGCTCCAGGGAAAAAACCCCAGTCTGTTCAACCTCTCCCTATAGCTCAAATCCTCCAACCCAGACAACATCCTTGTAAATATTTTCTGAACCCTTTCAAGTTTCACAACATCTTTCTGATAGGAAGGAGACCAGAAATGCACACAATATTCCAACAATGGACTAACCAATGTCCTGTACAGCCACAACATGACCTCCCAACTCCTGCACTCAAGACTCTAACCAATAAAAGAAAGCATACCAAACGCCTTCTTCACTATCCTATCCACCTGCGACTCCACTTTCAAGGAGCTATGAACCTGCACTCCAAGGTCTATTTGTTCAGCAACACTCCGAGGACCTTACCATTAAGTATATAAATCCTGCTAAGATTTGCTTTACCAAAACTCCATCTGCCACTTCTCAGCCCTTTGGCCCATCTGATCAAGATCCTGTTGTAATCTGAGTTAACCCTCTTCACTACCAACCACACTTCCAATTTTGGTGTCATCTGCAATTTTACTAACTATACCTCAATTTTTTGAGATGCTCTCACAGATCCCTGGTAAACAAAATCCGATTCAACAAACACCTGGAAATACTTGTGCTCATGCAAGAAACTTCATTTATTTAACTCAGCAAAACTCTTCTGGCAAGATCAGAAATGTGCAGATTCCAATCCATGCTAGATCAATCCAGCCTTGATGGAACCTACAACACACTCACAATATATCTTAAATCTCCGGGCTATGTGATCCAGTCCCATTCAAAAGCTGAAAACAAAGTCTCCATAGTCTGACCAGACCATAGGACTGCTTTCGCATTACAGACAGATAACTAGTGCTTGTTTAACCTGAGAGTAACCACACCTCAGAAGAAAATGTGTTGCTGGTTAAAGCACAGCAGGTTAGGCAGCATCCAAGGAACAGGAAATTCGATGTTTCGGGCATAAGCCCTTCATCAGGAATGAGGAGAGTGTGCCAAGCAGGCTAAGATGAAAGGTAGGGAGGAGGGACTTGGGGGAGGGGCGATGGAGGTGGGATAGGTGGAAGGAGGTCAAGGTGAGGGTGATAGGCCGGAGTGGGGTGGGGGCGGAGAGGTCAGGAAGAAGATTGCAGGTTAGGAGGGCGGTGCTGAGTTGAGGGAACCGACTGAGACAAGGTGGGGGGAGGGAAAATGAGAAAACTGGAGAAATCTGAGTTCATTCCTTGTGGTTGGAGGGTTCCCAGGCGGAAGATGAGGCGCTCCTCCTCCAGCCGTCGTGTTGGTATGTTCTGCCGGTGGAGCAGTCCAAGGACCTGCATGTCCTTGGTGGAGTGGGAGGGAGAGTTAAAGTGTTGAGCCACAGGGTGGTTGGGTTGGTTGGTCCGGGCGTCCCAGAGGTGTTCTCTGAAATGTTCCGCAAGTAAGCGGCCTGTCTCCCCAATATAGAGGAGGCCACATCGGGTGCAGCGGATGCAATAGATGATGTGTGTGGAGGTACAGGTGAACTTGTGGCAGATATGGAAGGATCCCTTGGGGCCTTGGAGGGAAGTGAGGGAGGAGGTGTGGGCGCAAGTTTTACATTTCCTGCGGTTGCAGGGGAAGGTGCCGGGAGTGGAAGTTGAGTTGGTGGGGGGTGTGGACCTGACGAGGGAGTCACGAAGGGATTGGTCTTTGCGGAACGCTGATAGGGGAGGGGAGGGAAATATATATCTGGTGGTGGGGTCCGTTTGGAGGTGGCGGAAATGACGGCGGATGATACGTTGTATGCGGAGGTTGGTGGGGTGGTAGGTGAGAGCCAGTGGGGTTCTGTCTTGGTGGCGGTTGGAGGAGCGGGGCTCAAGGGCGGAGGAGCGGGAAGTGGCGGAGATGCGGTGGAGGGCATCGTCGATCACGTCTGGGGGGAATCTGCGGTCCTTGAAGAAGGAGGCCATTTGGGCTGTGCGGTGTTGGAACTGGTCCTCCTGGGAGCAGATGCGGCGGAGACGAAGGAATTGGGAATATGGGATGGAGTTTTTACAGGGGGCAGGGTGGGAGGAGGTGTAGTCCAGGTAGCTGTGGGAGTCAGTCGGTTTATAGTAGATGTCTGTGTTGAGTCGGTCGCCCGAGATAGAAATGGAAAGGTCTAGGAAGGGGAGGGAGGAGTCTGAGACAGTCCAGGTGAATTTGAGGTCGGAATGGAAGGTGTTAGTAAAGTTGATGAACTGTTCAACCTCCTCGTGGGAGCACGAGGCAGCGCTGATACAGTCATCGATGTAGCGGAGGAAAAGGTGGGGGGTGGTGCCAGTGTAGTTGCGGAAGATGGACTGTTCCACATATCCTACGAAGAGACAGGCATAGCTGGGGCCCATGCGGGTGCCCATGGCAACTCCTTTAGTTTGGAGGAAGTGGGAGGATTGAAAAGAGAAGTTATTCAGGGTGAGGACCAGTTCAGTCAGTCGAAGGAGGGTGTCAGTGGAAGGGTACTGGTTGGTGCGGCGGGAAAGGAAGAAGCAGAGGGCTTTGAGTCCTTCGTGATGGGGGATGGAGGTGTACAGGGACTGGATGTCCATCGTGAAAATAAGGCGTTGGGGACCGGGGAAGCCAAAATCCTGGAGGAGGTGGAGGGCGTGGGTGGTGTCCCGAACGTAGGTGGGGAGTTCTTGGACTAAAGGGGACAGAACCGTGTCGAGGTATGCGGAGATGAGTTCGGTGGGGCAGGAGCAGGCTGAGACAATGGGTCGGCCGGGGCAGTCAGGTTTGTGGATTTTGGGCAGGAGGTAGAAACGGGCGGTGCGGGGTTGTGGGACTATGAGGTTGGAGGCGGTGGATGGGAGATCCCCTGAGGTGATGAGGTTATGGATGGTCTGGGAGATGATGGTTTAGTGGTGGGAGGTGGGGTCGTGGTCAAGAGGGCGATAAGAGGAGGCTTCCGCGAGCTGGCGTTTGGCCTCAGCGGTATAAAGGTCGGTGCGCCAAACTACTACCGCGCCTCCCTCGTCTGCCGGTTTGATGGTGAGGTTGGGATTGGAGCGGAGGGAGTGGAGGGCTGCACGTTCTGAGGGTGAGAGGTTGGAGTGGGTGAGAGGGGTGGACAGGTTGAGTCGGTTAATGTCGCGGCGGCAGTTGGCTATAAATAGATTGAGGGTGGGTAAGAGGCCAGCACGGGGTGTCCAGGTGGATGGGGTGCGTTGGAGGCGGGAGAAGGGGTCGTCAGAGAGTGGGCGGGAGTCTTGGTTGTGAAAGTAGGCACGGAGGCGAAGGCGGCGGAAGAATTGTTCAATATCTCGCCGCGGGACCCCGCCCCCACGCTTGGCCCCGCCCCCACACCAAGCAACGTCACCACGTCTAACCCCGCCCCTACGTCGATCTCTGTCCCCGCCCCTAACCCCGCCCCCAACCCAGCTCCAGTCTCACACCAGGTCCTAGCTCCCAGCCATGCCGGATCTTCACCATCCCTCCAGACCTCCCCCTCTCTGAGGATGAAAGATCAGTCCTCAGCAGGGGCCTCACCTTCATTCCCCTACGCCCTCGAAAACAGCTATGCCTGTCTCTTCGTGGGATATGTGGAACAGTCCATCTTCCGCAACTACACTGGCTAACCCCCCACCTTTTCCTCTGCTACATCGATGACTGTATCGGCGCTGCCTCGTGCTCCCACGAAGAGGTTGAACAGTTCATCAACTTTACCAACACCTTCCATCCCGACCTCAAATTCACCTGGACTGTCTCAGACTCCTCCCTCCCCTTCCTAGACCTTTCCATTTCTATCTCGGGCGACCGAATCAACACAGACATCTACTATAAACCGACTGACTCCCACAGCTACCTGGACTACACCTCCTCCCACCCTGCCCCCTGTAAAAACTCCATCCCATATTCCCAATTCCTTCGTCTCCGCCGCATCTGCTCCCAGGAGGACCAGTTCCAACACCACACAGCCCAGATGGCCTCCTTCTTCAAGGACCGCAGATTCCCCCCAGACGTGATCGACGATGCCCTCCACCGCATCTCCGCCACTTCCCGCTCCTCCGTCCTTGAGCCCTGCTCCTCCAACCGCCACCAAGACAGATCCCCACTGGCTCTCACCTACCACCCCACCAACCTCCGCATACAACGTATCATCCGCCGTCATTTCCGCCACCTCCAAACGGACCCCACCACCAGGTATATATTTCCCTCCCCTCCCCTATCAGCGTTCCGCAAGGACCACTCCCTTCATAACTCCCTCGTCAGATCCACACCCCCCACCAACCCAACCTCCACTCCCGGCACCTTCCCTTGCAACCGCAGGAAATGTAAAACTTGCGCCCACACCTCCTCCCTCACTTCCCTCCAAGGCCCCAAGGGATCCTTCCATATCCACCACAAGTTCACCTGTACCTCCACACACATCATCTATTGCATCCGCTGCACCCGATGTGGCCTCCTCTATATTGGGGAGACGGGCCGCTTTCTTGCGGAACACTTCAGAGAACACCTCTGGGACGCCCGGACCAACCAACCCAACCACCCTGTGGCTCAACACTTTAACTCTCCCTCCCACTCCACCGAGGACGTGCAGGTCCTTGGACTCCTCCACCGGCAGAACATACCAACACGACGGCTGGAGGAGGAGCGCCTCATCTTCCGCCTGGGAACCCTCCAACCACAAGGAATGAACTCAGATTTCTCCAGTTTTCTCATTTCCCCTCCCCCCACCTTGTCTCAGTCGGTTCCCTCAACTCAGCACCGCCCTCCTAACCTGCAATCCTCTTCCTGACCTCTCCGCCCCCACCCCACTCCAGCCTATCACCCTCACCTTGACCTCCTTCCACCTATCACATCTCCATCGCCCCTCCCCCAAGTCCCTCCTCCCTACCTTTCATCTTAGCCTGCTTGGCACACTCTCCTCATTCCTGATGAAGGGCTTATGCCCGAAACGTCGAATTTCCTATTCCTTGGATGCTGCCTAACCTGCTGTGCTTTAACCAGCAACGCATTTTCAGCTGTGATCTCCAGCATCTGCAGACCTCATTTTTTACCCGAAGTAACCACACCTCAGTCAAGGGGAGAGGTAGAGACAGAGAATCCTTCATGGTAATCTCAGCTGGTGCAGAAATTGAATCCACACTGTTAGTGTCATTCTGTATTGCAGATCAGCCATACAAAATAACTGACCCTGCCACCTATGCAAAGCAGTACATGTGATATGATCGTTCAAAGTATGAATGGGAAGTACCTGCCTTACACAGGCAGCAACCAGTACGCACAGAGGCTTTGCATAAGCTGCACTGGTCGTGCGGCACTAGCTGGCCACACAGATCACTTTCCATGTCAGCTGCAGAGGTACTTATTTGGTCCCTGCAACAAACTGGATCACTGTCAGTCAAAGGTTAGTGCAAGATGCTCTTTCTCAAGTAAAAGCCAGTGTCAAGTCAGGTTAACATGGTCACGTGATATTTCTGCAATGGATTGACCATCACACGGTTCCATTGGTGAGAAAATTGCAAATCTTGTCAGTCACCCTGATCCCACAGTAGGTCTCTTGCAAAATCATCACATGATGGAGGAAGTGAGGTCACCTCATACTGTCCTGCAGAAATACCAGTTCATGAGGAAGAGATGACTGTGAAGAAACACAGCCAACTGGACTGAGACAGGCATTTTAACCTGGCAGGTTCACATTGTCTTTCTCCCAGCTCAGGCTTGACTCTGGCCAGGCCCCAAAGACAAAACAAAGACTAAATCCTGCCAACCAACACTGGCAGGTATAGCACAGCAGATGAGGGCATGAGATTCTCATATCAGAACACAAATATGAAAATCTCGCCCAACAGGATGACTCTGATGAGGAATGAGGATATGTGATAAGGAACCCTGAATGGCCATTATGTGATTGCATCCTTGAAGCTTTGATCTTGAGCTCATTGTTTCCTGTGGAGAGATTTTGGCTCATGGACACATTTTACATAAACATTGGGTGTGGTTTACTGAGTCACGGTACAATCACATATCTGTGTAAACCAGCATCACCCTGTGGCACCTGTGTTAAAAGTGGACGATTGCACAGCACCCACCCAGTGCTTCCATTGCAGGAGAATGAGACGATTCTCAGCTTTTGGTCTTCTCTTCATGGTTTTGTTCTCTGTTACAGGTTAGTTCCTCCTTTACCATTGGTCACCATTCTGGGATTTAATTGCTGCCATCTCTTGTATTATTTAAATTATAAATTAAATACTAGAAAGGCTACGTATGAACAAACTGAATGTTTTCTGTTGGTGCTTTATATCTATCTGATCGGCAATAGTTTAAGTGTTGAAATGACATTGGGAAATAATTTGTTCTGTTTGCTTCAAGATTCAGAGTAAATTAATTAACCTTGTCACTTCAGAAATGGAATTTATCAACAATTGGCTTTTTAAAAAACATACTGCTAATTTTCCTACATTTTCTCACTGCATTATTTCATGCCAACGATTTGTGGAGTATCTGATTCCGACTCACTTTAACTGATGGTCTTGAGAAAGATGTTAATCTTTCCTAAACACCCATATACCCTACAAGAAAGGATAACACATCAGTGCAAAGAATACTTCAATTGCTGCCATCATTTGTATTATATAAATAATAAGTTAAATAATAAGAAGGCTACATATGAACAAGACGGAATGTTTTCTGTTGGTGCTTTATATCTATCTGATCGGCGATAGTTTAAGAGTTGAAACAACATTGAGATGTGGTTTGTTCTGTTTGCTTCAACATTCAGAGAAGATGAATTAACCTTGTCACTTCAGAAACTGACTTTATTAACACTTGGCTTTTTTAAAACTATACAGATGATTTTCCTACATTTTCTCACTGCACTATTTCATGTTAACGATTGGTGGAGTATCCGACTCCAACTCACTTCAACTGATGGTCTAGAGAAAGATGCTAATCATTCCTAAACACCCATACACTCTCCAACAAGGGATAACACATCTGTCCAAAGAATTCTTCAAATGATAATGAAATGTTTTCACAATATCCCCTTTTTTTTGGTTATGATCTAAGTGAGGCAAGTTCCAACAAATAGTCTTGAAGTCATGCAGGCATTTTTCAAGTGCACTGTTTTGAAATTCTCATCTTGGACATTATCAAGAAGGAATTGTAGAAAAGTAATTGTGCCCGATTGTCTAACTCCATATGTACATATTAATGCTGAGAGATTTGACCATTCAGAGCAATCATTCTCAGGTATCTGAATCTTCCAATATGAAGAGTAGAAAATACATACTAATTACAAACTGAAACTGTGCCTCCCACCATTCACTGATGTCAGGTAGGTGAGATTAGGTCAGGAATTTGCATCCTGATTGGTCCAATAACATAATCTGTTGTTTACATTAGGGTCCAGTGCTACTTTCAGGATCCATGTCCAATACTGCTATCGTCTAGCATATTACTCAAAACATACTGAACTCAATACTGCAGCCGTTACAAAATCATTCTCTCTTGTGGCAGAATTTGATTTTAAAGTTCGCCGTTAGTTTTGAGAGGTGACTCCAGAAGTTAATATGCAGACATCTGAACCATGTCACCAATAGTGGGATAAAGGAACGGGAGGATGTACATGAGGCCAGACTTGGAGGAACTTGGAATATTTTGTAGGGTTGTAGCATGGAAAGTGTTATTGAGTAAGGGAAGAGTGAGGCCATCAATGCAGCAGATATTACAAATAGATTTTTCAATTGAAATAATTATTTGGGCAGAAGCTAATGCAAATCAATGAGCATAGGGGTGATGGATGTTCAGGGCTCATTGTGGGATAGGATAATAGTACAGTTTTGGGTGACTTTGAAAGGATTAAAGGTGCAGAATGGGAGAATAGTGGACTTGCAAGTGATCAAGGCTTGGATAAGGACGTCATCGCCACATAGCCATCAGTGGAGTGGAGAGTGGCGCTGGTACAGTGATGCAGTAGACTTTCTCTGTGAGCATCAGATTGGTCATATTGTTGATTCATAGTTCAGTCAGATCTTACCACTGTGTTTATAGAGCTCTACTCTCAAATTGAAGCACTTTTAAAACCACATTGTGTTCATCTCAAGACTGTAGGAGACTAAGGCCAATGCTTGATTGTCATCATTACCACAACTCAGGTTCCCATGCAAAAGATGTGTCACAAAAAGTGTTTTCCAAGTAAGAACACAGCGGTAATGCCTCAGTTAGGCATTCTCAGCTCAATATGGAAAGGTTTCTGCTGTTTGGGGATTGAGTGCTTTGAGATATTGTCATTAACTCCATTTGGCATCCTGATGAAGGGCTTATGCTCGAAACGTCGAATTCTCTATTCCTGAGATGCTGCCTGGCCTGCTGTGCTTTGACCAGCAACACATTTGCATTTGTGGTCTGTACCAAGGGGTCATGAAGGACATGGTTATCACCATGATTCCTCATTCCAGGCACCAACCAGCTGGCTGAGACTGTCACCATATGGAGAAAGGGATGAGTGGACATTCAACCAAGTCAGAGCTGCTCACTCTCCATATCAGAGCAGTTTGTCACACAATGACAGATTGATGAACTTGCCTCCTGGTTTGGTAATAACCAAGACAAAACAATCAAAAGTGGAAGAAAACCAAAGGGAGCTCAGGATTCATGTACAGGATTCTCTGAAGGTGACCAGGCAAGTTGAAACAGTTGTAGAGAAAGCTTCTAGGATTCATGATAAATACAGGCAGAGAGTATACAAACATGGAAGTGACACTACAACTCTCCAAATAATCATTGAATGCTGCCAACGTCTTAGGATGAGGACATCCCATGAGCATAATTTGGAATATAAGCTTTGAAAATATTTATTAAGAAGGATATTCAAGGGGGATTTGATAGAATGATACTTAGGAATGAGGGACTTTAGAGATAAGGAAAGATGAGTGAAATTGGGCACATTCTTCTCAGTGAAGAGAAGATTAAGAGGTAATCCTATTAAGATGTTCAACATTACATTATGCATAAGTTTGACAAGGTCTAGAAACATATTCCACTTCAATTAGTTGGTATATCAGTAACTAGGGGCCACAATTTCCAAATTCTCAGCTTGACAGTTAAGAGAAACCTAGAGTCAAGCAGAGAGACCTGAGGCTGCAGGTATACAGTTTCTTGAAAATGGTGTTGTAGGCAGACAGGTTGGCATTGGACACACTTACCTTCTTTGGTCAGAGCATTGAGTATAGGAGGTTGGACATATTGCTGTGGCTTTATCAGACTTTGATGAGGCCACTTTTAGAATATTGATTTCAATTCTGGATGCCCTGCTCTAGGAAAGATGTTGCTAAACTGGAAAGGGTGCAGAAAAACATTTCCAAGGGTGGTTCCAGGACTGGAGGCTGAATAGGCATGGACTTTCTTCCCCTGGAGCGTCAGAAGCCCATTGTGACCTTCCAGAGGTTTATAAAACCATGAAGGGGCATAGATAACCTGAGAAGAGGATTTATAAAGGACCAGAGTTAGGAGTGAGATGAGGGTAAACCTCTTTAATCAGGGAGTTGTTTCGATTTGGAATCACTGCTTGGGAGAGTGGTGGAGATAGATGTTTGAAAAGAGAACTGGATATCTATTTGAAAGTGATGTATCGAGAGAGCTCCACAAATAAGGCGGGAGAGTGGAATCAGTTGCATAGCTGGGTCCAGAACCAGGACTGACACGGGAAGCTGAATGGCCTCTTGTCCTGTAAAACTGTCTCTAATTTAACTATTTGTTGCAAAGATTGATCTAAAACTGAACGCTTAGATTGAATTATAATGGTTGGAATATCCGAACAACCCATTATCATTCTGACACAGTTGCAGGTTTTAAGAACTCTGTTGTTTTTATAAGCTATGTAATGAACTAGTGCAGTGACTATTTTTCCAACTGTCATTTGATTTTGCAGTTTCATACTCTGACCCAGGAAGTGAGGTAGGAAGAATATGATTACCCTTCATCTTTCAAGCTTTTATGGTTTTGACTATATCTGTTTATACTTAATGACTTAGATTCTCTACAATTACTATCTACAAACTCACTCGCCATTCTAAAACTCCTGTGTTTCACTCGCCGACATAGAACACTTGTGTTTTACCCTTTAATCGATAGAGCCAATGTATTGCTCCCACATTCTGGAGCGTCTGCATTTCCCCAATGATTCTCCAATACCTGTATCTCCTGTCTCCTGACTGAAACAGGAAGTTGGTGCTGCTCACATTATTGTGGTGACCCTTTCCTTGCTGCCTTTCGCTCCCTGCCTGCTCCCTCACCCTAATGCTCACCCCTTCACACGCTCCTCATACAGGAGGGGCAACTGGGACAGTGAGTGGGAGGTGAGTGAAGTGAATATCTCGGAATGTCACAAGTGAGGGTTGGGAGTGGGCAGTGATTGATGGGTATCTTTGTAGGAAGTTATTCCAGTGATGTTGCAGGCAGTGAGGGCTGTTCAGTGAGAAGGACGGCCCTGACAATTCCAGCAGCAAACACAGACTGTTGCAATATCTCTTTTTTATCGTCCATTTGAGAACAACTGTTAAGTCAAATGATTCAGTAACGACAAATGACTCTGTTTGGTATTGCAGCCGAAATGTCCGCGATCAAGCTACCATCCTGCAAGCTCCTGCATAATATACCATCCAGTTTGTGGAACTGATAGGGTTACTTATGCCAATGAATGTATCCTGTGTTACACAAGGTGGTACAGAAAGTTGAACTGTTATAGGAACACAGAGAAAATTGTTACTCTTGAACGCTGTCAGCTTTTTAAGATGGGGATCTTCTCATCAGCACAAATTGCAGGGTAAACTTTGAAAATATTTAATCTTGGTGATAGACATACAATGTTTGTAAGATTGTGTATTAGAGTCATGGAGTCACAGAGATGGACAGCATGGAAACAGGCTCTTCAATCTCACTCATCCATGCCAACCAAACATCCTAACTCAATCTAATCCCAATTTCCAGCACTTGGCCCATATCCCTCTAAACCCTTCCTCTTCATCTACCCATCCAGATGCCTTAGAAATGCTGCAATTGTACCAGCCTCCACCAAATAAACAAAGGAATGTGAATACTGGAAACCTGAAACACGAACAGAAATTGCTAGAAAAACTCAGCAGGTCCAGCAACATCCGTGGATAGACAACAGATTTTCCATTTTGAGTCCAGTAACCGTTCCTTAGAGGAAAATTAGGGTTTGCATTTTCCTAACTCTCCCACTTCAATGTAACACCTCAAGACTTTTAAAAATCAATGGACTACTTCTGTTCTGTAATCCCTATAATTATGTCAGTTCACTCTCCAAATCAAAAAGTGCCAACAGCACTTTTCAAAAACCTGTTCTTAGGATCTAGGCAAAACCGCTCATATAAGTCTATGGGGTGAATTTGCATTTGCAGAATTGTATTTGCAGGTACATTCTACTTTTGCTCAAAAGACACCCAAACTGCGGTCAGTCAATGCAGGCAGTCAATCCAGATAACATTTTATAATTCCCTACTTTGGAATTAGAACCAGGCTGACTCAAGATTGGGATACAGACAGACTCTGAACTCACACATTTAATACATTGTCTAAACTGAGTTGTCGCCTTTTTTGTATAAAACCTTAAATTGTCTCAAGAATGTGACTTAAAAGAAGTGTTGGGATGAACATATTAATACAGGAGACATTGATGTATAGTAAAATGGAAGTTGAATGACCACACAAAGTTCATACAAAGAGTGAACAACCACATAGAAGGTATTTAAAATAGATTAAGAAACAATTCAGTGTTGAAATGAGATGTGGGATGGATATGCAGAAGGAGAGAAGAATGGCCTTCCCAAATGATTATTTCCATTGAACTTATGAAATATTTAGAGTATTTTCAGTCAATAAAGCTCACAAAATGTCTATTCATTGGATTTGTGTTTAACAAATTGCTCATCACCAATTTTGTCAACGTAGTAACAACAAAAACTGGCTGCTTGATTACAAACCAAAATGCTTTAATGACATTACTGTGTATATAATTTAATCAATTTTAACACCAACAATGTATTACAATTGATTAATTATTTGCACATCAAGACTGAATGATTGTTCTTTAACAAAGTCAAGTATTGTCACAGAAATCCTGGTTTGCTGGAAGTCTTTAGTTGTCCTCATTTTCACATAGTCCAAACCATTGGATCCGAATGTTATTCCCGGTTTTCCTGGAATAGCAGCAGAGCATCAGTAAACTCAAAGTCTGAAATTAAGTCAATTTTTTCCAATGCAGTGTACGCTCAATTTTGGAGCAGCCCTGCAGGTCTTGCCTATTTTAATCTGCTCTAATAGTTACAGAAGGCAAAGGGAGTTATGTTAACATTTATTGCTCCAATAAAGAAGGGACTGTAGGAAATGGTTCCAATTTCAGATCTTCCTGAATTTTCTTTTCATTTTCTTTCAGGAAAGAAATGTACAATGGAGCTCTGATTTACTATTGCCCGTTTTTCTCCCTAGTCAATGTTCATAGGATAAGATGAAGCACTATGTGACAAGGTTTGTGTGAAACAGAAACATCAGCATGGATCTGTTGGTCTGAATGGGTTAATTTTGTGATCTAGATAGTACATTATGCTGTGTTAATAAACAGTTGTAAATGATCACGCAAAGGTAGAAGACAGAGGGTGGTGGTGGAGGGTTGTTTTTCAGACTGGAGGCCTGTGACCAGTGGAGTGCCACAAGGATTGGTGCTGGGTCCACTACTTTTTGTCATTTACATGAATGATTTGGATGTGAGCATAAGAGATACAGTTAGTAAGTTTGCAGATGACACCAAAATTGGGGGTGTAGTGGACAGTGAACAAGGTTACCTCAGATTACAACAGGATCTTGACCAGATGGGCCAATGGGCAGAGAAGTGGCAGATGGAGTTTAATTCAGATAAATGCAAGGTGCTGCATTTTGGGAAAACAAATCTTAGCAGGACTTATACACTAAATGGTAAGGTCCTAGGGAGTGTTGCTGAACAAAGAGACCTTGGAGTGCAGGTTCATAGCTCCTTGAAAGTGGAGTCACAGGTAGGTAGGATAGTGAAGAAGGCGTTTGGTATGCTTTCCTTTATTGGTCAGAGTATTGAGTATAGGAGTTGGGAGCTGAAAATGTGTTGCTGGAAAAGTGCAGCAGGTCAGGCTATATCAAAGGAGCAGGAGAATCGACGTTTCGGGCATGAGCCCTTCTTCAGGAATGAGGAGAGTGTGCCAAGCACGCTAGGATAAAAGGTAGGGAGGAGGGACTTGGGGGAGGGGCGTTGGAAATGCGATAGATGGAAGGAGGTTAAGGTGAGGGTGATAGGCCGGAGTGGGGGTGGGGGCGGAGAGGTCAGGAAGAAGATTGCAGGTTAGGAAGGTGGTGCTGAGTTCGAGGGTTGGGACTGAGACAAGGTGGGGGGAGGGGAAATGAGGAAACTGGAGAAATCTGAGTTCATCCCTTGTGTTTGGAGGGTTCCTAGACGGAAGATGAGGCGCTCTTCCTCCAGCCGTCATGTTGCTATGGTCTGGTGATAGAGAAGTCCAAGGACCTGCATGTCCTTGGTGGAGTGGGAGGGGGAGTTGAAGTAAATACAAAACTTGCGCCCACACCTCCCCCCTTACTTCCCTCCAAGGCCCCAAGGGATCCTTCCATATCCGCCACAAATTCACCTGCACCTCCACACACATCATTTGCTGCATCCGCTGCACCCGATGTGGCCTCCTCTATATTGGGGAGACAGGCCGCCTACTTGCGGAACGTTTCAGAGAACACCTCTGGGACACCGGGACCAACCAACCCAACCATCCCGTGGCTCAACACTTCAACTCCCCCTCCCACTCCACCAAGGACATGCAGGTCCTTGGACTCCTCCATCGCCAGACCATAGCAACACGACGGCTGGAGGAAGAGCGCCTTATCTTCCACCTAGGAACCCTCCAACCACAAGGGATAAACTCAGATTTCTCCAGTTTCCTCATTTCCCCTCCCCCCACCTTGTCTCAGTCCCAACCCTCGAACTCAGCACCACCTCCCTAACCTGTAATCTTCTTCCTGACCTCTCCGCCCCCACCCCCACTCCTGCCTATCACCCTCACCTTAACCTCCTTCCACCTATCACATTTCCAACGCCCCTCCCCCAAGTCCCTCCTCCCTACCTTTTATCTTAGCCTGCTTGGCACACTCTCCTCATTCCTGAAGGAGGGCTCATGCCCGAAACGTCGATTCTCCTGCTCCTTGAATGCTGCCTGACCTGCAGCGCCTTTCCAACAACACATTTTCAGCTCTGATCTCCAGCATCTGCAGTCCTCACTTTCTCCTACAGGAGTTGGGAGGTCATGTTGGGCTGTACAGGACATTAGTTAGGCCATTGTTGGAATATTGCGTGCAATTCTGTTCTCCTTCCTATTGGAAAGATGTTGTGAAACTTGAAAGGGTTCAGAAAAGATTTACAAGGATGTTGCCAGAGTTGACAAATTTGAGCTATAGGGAGAGGCTGAACAGGCTGGGGCTGTTTTCCCTGGAGCATCGGAGGTTGAGGGGTGGCATTATAGAAGTTTACAAAATTATGAGGGGCATGGATAGGATAAATCGACAAAGTCATTTCTCTGGGGTCGGGGAGTCCAGAACTAGAGGGCATAGGTTTAGGGTGAGACAGGAAAGATATAAAAGAGACCTACAGGGCAACGTTTTCACACAGAGGGTGGTACGTGTATGGAATGAGCTGCCAGAGGAAGTGGTGGAGGCTGGTACAATTGCAACATTTAAGAGGCATTTAAATGGGTATATGAATAGGAAGGGTTTGGAGGGATATGGGCCGGGTGCTGGCAGGTGGAACTAGATTGGGTTGGGATATCTGGTCGGCATGGACGGGTTGGACCGAAGGATCTGTTTCTATGACTCTAAGTAGGTCCACAACCATCTTCATGGGGCAATTTGGAAGGTTGAATAGTCTTGCCTATATCTTCAGAGCAGTTCTCCTTTAAATGATGTTTGGTGAAGTTTCTACAGGGTGGCACGGCAGCCCAGTGGTTAGCACTCAGTGGTCTCGCAGCATCAGGGGCCCAGGTTCGATTCTAACCTTGGGTGTCTGTGTACAGTTTGTGCACTCTCTGTTTGGCTTTCTACTGGGTGCTCCGGGTTCCTCTCACAATCCAAAGCTGTGTAGGATTTGATGGATTGGTCATGCTAAATTGCCCAATAGTATCCAGGAATGTGTAGGTGAGTTGGATTAGCCATTGTAAATGTAGCATTATGAGAATAAGTATAATAGGTCTGGGTAGGATGCTCTTCGGAGGGCAGGTGCAGACTCATTGTGTCAAATGGCCTCTATCTGTACTGTAGGGATTTTATGACAATTGGGCTATTGAGTTTACTGATATAATGTAAGGGACTGCACATCAAAAGTTACTCAGTGATAATGGAACACCTTAGAATATCACATTGATGATGCTATATGCATATTAACTGGCCTCATCAAAATAGCAAACTTCCCCTAAAGTAGATTTCCCCACTAGCTTCTAACCTGGACTGTCAGATTGAAATAACTTCCTCTGAACTCTCTTTCTCCCTCCCTTCAAAGTTACTGTCAACACACCTTTTGAAATAAATATGTTCTTTATCCATCTGTCATTGTAAAATACCCACTCATTGCCCCCTTTCTCTCCAAAATTATCGAACATGTTAGCAGTTCCAATGTCTATCTTCAAAAATATTCCTGCAACGCTATGTTGAGAAGTCTTAAATCAGATTTCTGCCCTTGGCTCTGCACTAAAATGGACTTTATTCTGATCACAAATGGCAGCTTCTGTGACTGTGATGGTAAACCAATCCCTGCTTATCTTTCTCAAACTGTCTACAGCTTTTCACATCATTGACTACTCCAGCTTCCTCCATTGCCTCTCTTGTTTCTCCATCTGGCTGGGACAGGTCTCACCAAGTTCCACGTAGCAGTGACCACAGAACGTGCTGCATAATTTTCCACCACGCTTCCTTATGCTTCTATCTCTTGTTCTTCAAGAAGTTTGATCCTCCTCTATTTCTTGTCTAGAGGTTGGTCCTCAGCAACTCACCCAAAATTACACTGCATTCTATTTGTGGAGATTACAGCCATGAGTACCTCATCACTATCTCTCTAAACACCCCACCCCAACACTGTCTTTGATTTATTACACAGTTTTTATGAGATCCAGTATTTTTTGAGCAGAGATTTCGTTCAGTTAAATATTTGGGAGCTTTAAACCACTGTCTTCAGTTTCCTTCACCAACTCAAACTCCTAACCATTCCGTTCCCTGCACAATTTCAAATTGCAGTAATGCTACTGTAAAGGACTTACAAAGAATAGCTTACTATGTCCAGATCAATAAAGGTGCTTCCCTTTTGGCATTCATTGTTGGAAATACCTTTAAAATATAGTGCAAACCTGATGGATGGGCATTGGTAAAAGTTCAACTTATTAAATTGTAAAGCACCTGGCATATTAACGAAAAGGAAAATACATTTGATTACCCTGCTGTTAGATTTAGATTTGCTACAGTGTGGAATCAGGCTCTTCAGCCCAACCAGTCCACACCAACCCTCTGAAGAGTAACCCACCTAACACTATGGACAATTTAGCATGACCAATTCACCTGACCCACACATCTTCAGATTGTGGGAGGAAACCCACACAGACACAGGGAGAGGGTGCAAACTCCACACAGGCAGTCACCTGAGGCTGGAATTGAACCTGGCATTATGAGGCAGCAGTGCTAACCGCTGAGTCACCAAGCCACTACCCCTACTATCTAGTATTAAAGTGCTAGACTAGATTATACAACTAGATGGGTCTTTGAATCTGCTACTTTCAGATTCAGAAATTTCTGAATATCTGACAGACCCCCTTTCATAAATTATTTTTATTTCTATTCACAGCTGAGTTCCACTCAAGACACAACTCACACAGCTGTTTAATTTAGTTATTGGAAGTGTTATTTATCACATTTCAGAAGAATCGGGTATAGATATTCTAATAGTTTTTTTAAGAATGTACAGTCTACCTACTGAGTAAATACTACCCAGGATAGAGGCGCCTCTTGTGATACATAGAGAATAATATATGTATATTCTCCAGTTTGTTTGTACTGATAAGAATGTTACATGTTTTCAAAACCCAAAGTATTTGAGAACACTAAGTTTCTATTTTTCTAGAAGGACCATGCTGTACATCTATGACTCTATGACTATGACATTAAGAGTGTGGTTGTACCATCTTGCAGCACAGAGAGTACATTCGTTGCTATACGTAATCGCATCAGTTCCACAGACTGGGTCATAGATTCGGGAACACACTCCAGTGATATGTCTAGTTATTTTACAGTTTGGCTGAAAAATCAAACAGAATAATTTGTGGATTATTGAATATGTTGACACAAGTATTATTCTCAAATGCAAAGTAAAATCAGGTGTTCTACAATTTAATGCTTTGGTATTTTTAGTTGAAATGCAACACCAGATTAGAGTTCAACAGGTTTATTTGGAAAAACTAACTTTCGGAGCGCTGCTCCTTCATCAAGTAGTTGTGGAGCAGAACCATAAGACACAGAATTTAGAGCAAAAGATTGCAATGTCATGCAACTGGAATGATATATTGAACAAACCTGGATTGTTGTTAAGTCTTTCATTTTTTAGAATGGGTTGCAGGTTTTGGCTCGTTAATAAGTAAATCCCAGAACTTCTTTCAAGTTACCTTCTTGAGATAACCTTAGTTATCAACAATCCAGGTTTTGTTCAATATATCATTTCAGTTGCATGACAGTGTAAGCTTTTGCTATAAATTCTGTGTCTCATGGTCTTGTGCTCCACAATGACCAGATGAAGGAACAGCACTCAGAAAGCTAGTGCTTTCAAATAAACCTGTTGGACTATAGCCTGGTGTTGTGTGATTTTTAACTTTGTCCCAATCTTGAGTTAGACTGGTTCCATTTCCAAAGTAGGAAATTATAAAATGTATAAGTCTGGATTGACTGCCTGCATTGACTGCCTGCAGGTTGTGAGCTTTTTGAGCAAAAATAGAATATATGTGCAAATACAATTCTGTAAAGGCAAATTCATCCCATAGATTTGCATGTGAGGGAGAGACTGAGAGAGAGAGAGAGAGAGAAAGATTGTGTGTGCATGTGAGTGTGTCAGTGTGAGTGCATGTCAGAGGGTGTTTGTGTGTGTGCAAGCTTGGTAGAGTGTGTGCGTAAGTGTGATGGAGTACAAGCCTGTGAGAGGGTTTGTGCATGGGTGTGAGTGTGGGGGTTGTATGTGTGTATGTCTGATAGAGAGCATGTGCATGAGAAAGGGTCTGTGTGAGTGTGTGGGTATGTAAGAGTGTGTGTGTATGCATGTGAGAGACTGTATAGTATAGTGGTGTCACCTGTAGTGTGACATTAACCCAAGTCCCGGTTGAGGCCGTCCTCATGGGTACTGAACTTGGCTATTAGCCTCTGCTCGGTCACTGTGCATTGTTGCATATCCCGAAGTCCGCCTTGGAGGACTTCAGGATATGCAACATTGCAGAGTGGCCGAGCAGAGGCTAATAGCCAAGTTCAGTACCCATGAGGACGGCCTCAACCGGGACTTGGGTTAATGTCACACTACAGGTGACACCACTATACTATACAGTCTCTCACACACATACACACACACACACACACACGCACGCGCACATACAACCCCCACGCACACACCCACTCACAGACTTACACTCCGTCACAGTTGCGCGCACACTCTACCAAGCATGCACGCACGTAAACACACATTCTCTCACACGCATTCACACTCACACATTCTCTCTCTCTCTCTCTCACATGCACACACGCACACTTATAAGTGTATGGGGTGAATTTGCATTTGTAGAATTGTATTTGCAGATGCATTATATTTTTTGCTCAAAAAGCATGCAAACTGCAGGCAATCAATCCATATAACATTTTATAAATTGTTACTTTGGAAATAGAATCAGTCTGACTCAAGATTGGAATACAAACTCTAATCTCACATCCTTAGTACATTGTCTGAGCTGAGATGTCACCTTTTTTTCATAAAACCTTAAATTATCTCGAGAAGGTGACTTAAAAGAAGTTCTGGGATTTACATATTAATGAACTGAAACATGCAACCCATTCTAAAAGATGAAAGATTTAACAGCAGTCTAGGTTTGTTCAATATATCGTTTTAATTGCATAACACTGTGATCTTTTGCTATAAATTCTTTGTTTTATGATCCTGCCCGCTAGTTACCTGATGAAGGAGCAGCAGTCTGAAAGCTAGTATTTCCAAATAAACCTGTTGGACTATAACCTGGTGTTACATAATTTTTAACATTGTCCACCCCAGTCCAACACCGGCACCTCCACATCATTGATATTTTTAACCAACGAGTTCAGTGATGTTATTACAGACCTCTGGAGTAGGTGGGATGTGAACCTGGGACTCCCAACTCAGAGATGGGACACTACCATTGCACTCCATTTGGTCACCTGATGTAGTTTCTACTCAGCCTGTTCAGAGATGTTATTACACACCTCTGGTTGGAGTTGGAGGGACTTGAGCCCAGGAGTCTTGGTTCAGAGGTATGGACATTACCATTGCACCACAGGGCCCCCAGTTTGGATGCTCTACTCTTTGTCAGAAAGGGAAGCACGGGTGTTGTCAAAAGGTACCTATATCAAGGTGGATGTCTATGTAGAAACATCCATTAACAGATTCTGCAGTTCTGTTTTGGAAGTTTCTTACTATTTCTTGAGGTTTCCTTTCTGAGAATTTTACAGTTGCAATGAGGATAGTGAAAATACGAAAAATTGCTTTGGAAGGTGTTTGTCTATTTACTGGAGACATATTTAATTGGGAAATTTGTGGAACATGTTGGAACTTAAGGCTGTTAACAAACACAGAAACACAGTCAGTGCTTCAGTTTGAGATTAGCAACTGAGAGACCTGCACAGAGTCCAAAATAGAGAGGTCTTCTATAAAAACAATGCTATCCCAGCTCCTTGCCAAGCACTATCATTCATGGTTCTGCAAAATGCCACTACTCTTAATCGATCACAGTTTGATGTGCTCTCCAAGCTAACATCTCCATTTGCATGGTGGCTGTAACTTTTCAAAGGCAACAATGGCAGCTCTTGCGAGCAGAAATGCCATGGGCAGAAAGGCCTTAACACTGGACTCAAATAAGAAGATAGGAAAGGCAGCCAACATCATCAAAGATCCCTCCCAACCCAGTTATGACCTCTTCCAATTTCTTCTGTCAAGCAGAAGATACAAAATGTTGAGAGTGTGGCGCTGCAAAGCACCGCAGGTCAGGCAGCACCCGAGGAGCAGGAGAATCAACATTTCGGGCATAAGCCCTTCATATACCCAAAATGTCAATTCTCCTGCTCCTCGGATGCTGCCTGACCTGCTGTGCTTTTCCAGCACCACACTCTCCTCTCTGATCTCCAGCAGCTGCAGTCTTCACTTTCTCCTGGAAAATACAAAACCTTAAACACACGTACCAACAGTTTCAAGAACAGCCTCCTTCCCCCAAGACCTCTGAATGAACCTCTCAAATTTCAAATCTAATGTTGACCTTGCTTTTCCTGCATTTTCTCTGCAATCGTAACTTTGTATTCTCAGTCTGTTCTATTACCCTATGATTTTTATATGGTATGATCTGCCTGTATTGTATGCAAATCAAAACTTTTCACTGTACTTAGGTACATGTGACAATAATAAATCAAAATTTTTGAGATATTTCTGAGCAAAATGACGACAGCACAGATAAAAATACACCAACAACTTGTATCAGCTTCAGGAAAAAAACAAAATATGACATAAATATCTTTCAATACACTAAGCAAGAAGAAAGTGTGACAACAAATCACTATTGTATGCAGACCACCAGGAACCAAGTGTAAAATGGAGTGATGTTGAACATTTTAAAGGAGAAATCAAAACACAAATAGTCTAAGATTGCTTCACCAGTTAATGATGTGAAAGAACGCACTTGAATAATTTAGCCAATCCTGTATGTGTGGGTAAAAAGATATAAACTCTCTCTGCTGAAAATAAGTCAACAAATACTGTTGAAGGAAACTGGGCAAATTCCATTCAGCTATATCTATAGAACCAAGAATCTCCAAAAAAACTAGACTGTCAAAATCAGTGTTACTAAAGCCGTTCATTTTAATGACAAAAATCTCTATTTATAACAGACAAGCCAAACAGTGAATGGTTTATATTTTTTAACTTTTACCTTTTGAACTCACCTCTCATTTCTATGTATATGTGTCTATTTTGCTATCTTTTCTCATGTTTTAATAGGTAATAACTTACTGTTTCTTTAAATCGTGGTTAAAATAACTCCATTTACAGCAATGACTACTTTTGGAAAAAGGTTATAAATGATGGAAGGGATCTTTTCTAAATTACCTTTGTTGCAACTAGCTGAGGCTGGAATTGAGCCAGTTTATCCTTTCACACAAGGGAACATAACCAGTTAGGGATACCTATTTAGAATTGTAACAAATTGGGAACTTGCCTGGGAATGGTTATAAAGCTCCTGGGAATGGAGACTGCCTCACAGGCGGTCTGGAATAAGAGTGAGTCACTGGCAGTCTGGAATGAGAGTGAGTATCAGGAACTCTGGAATGAGAGAGGGGACATGGAGTCCCCAGAAAGAAAAGGTGACAAGGAACCAGAAGCAGAAGGGCATAGGGAATGACAAGGAGGGTCCAGGAACTGGGAATGGGGTGGTGCAAGAATGGCCCAAGAGCTAGAAGGTCCTCTCCCTGGCACTTGCTCCCAACCCTGGCTCCCATTCTCTACGCTCCCCCCCACCCCCACCCCATCCCCCAACAATATCCTCCCACATCTTTCCCTGCATTCTTTCCCAGATCCTGATCTCTCTTCTACTCAGCTCCTCCCCACATCTCCCTCTGCTACCTGGTCCCAATCTTCCCCTTTCACCCCAAAATACTCTCCCAGGCTGCATCCCCCTGAAATCTGCGCACACGCAATTTAAAGCAGTGCATAGTGCATGCATCAGTGTCAGCAAGTAGAACCTAACAAAAATCTTTCAGTCTAAGGTTTAAAATAAACAGCTCAATAGGAAAGGTTTAGAGGGATATGGGCCAAACGCAGTTTAATGGGATTACTTCAGTTTAGGAAACCTGATTGGTTTGGGCCTAAGAGCCTGTTTCCGTGCTACACGACTCTATGATCTGTGATCTATCTATGAGAGTGCGTCACCGGTGCTCTGGAATGAGAGTGAGTCACAGGCGTTCTGAAATGAGAGTGAGTCACAGGCGCTCTGGAATGAGAGTGAGTCACAGGCGTTCTGAAATGAGAGTGAGTCACAGGCGTTCTGGAATGAGAGTGAGTCACAGGCGCTCTGGAATGAGAGTGAGTCACAGGCGTTCTGAAATGAGAGTGAGTTACAGGCGCTCTGGAATGAGAGTGAGTCACAGGCGTTCTGAAATGAGAGTGAGTCACAGGCGTTCTGAAATGAGAGTGAGTCACAGGCGCTCTGGAATGAGAGTGAGTCACAGGCACTCTGGAATGAGAGTGAGTCACAGGCGTTCTGAAATGAGAGTGAGTTACAGGCGCTCTGGAATGAGAGTGAGTCACAGGCGTTCTGAAATGAGAGTGAGTCACAGGCGTTCTGAAATGAGAGTGAGTTACAGGCGCTCTGGAATGAGAGTGAGTCACAGGCGTTCTGAAATGAGAGTGAGTCACAGGCGTTCTGGAATGAGAGTGAAGTTACAGGTGCACTGGAATGAGAGTGAGTCACAGGCGTTCTGAAATGAGAGTGAGTCACAGGCGTTCTGGAATGAGAGTGAGTTACAGGCGCTCTGGAATGAGAGTGAGTCACAGGCGTTCTGAAATGAGAGTGAGTCACAGGCGTTCTGAAATGAGAGTGAGTTACAGGCGCTCTGGAATGAGAGTGAGTCACAGGCGTTCTGAAATGAGAGTGAGTCACAGGCGTTCTGGAATGAGAGTGAAGTTACAGGTGCACTGGAATGAGAGTGAGTTATAGGTGCTCTGGAATGAGAGTGTGTCACAGGCGCTCTGGAATGAGAGGGAGTCACAGGCATTCTGAAATGAGAGTGAGTCACAGGCGTTCTGAAATGAGAGTGAGTTACAGGCGCTCTGGAATGAGAGTGAGTCACAGGCGTTCTGAAATGAGAGTGAGTTACAGGCGCTCTGGAATGAGAGTGAGTCACAGGCGCTCTGGAATGAGAGTGAGTCACAGGCGTTCTGAAATGAGAGTGAGTCACAGGCGTTCTGAAATGAGAGTGAGTTACAGGCGCTCTGGAATGAGAGTGAGTCACAGGCGTTCTGGAATGAGAGTGAAGTTACAGGTGCACTGGAATGAGAGTGAGTTATAGGTGCTCTGGAATGAGAGTGTGTCACAGGCGCTCTGGAATGAGAGTGTGTCACAGGTGCCCTGGAATGTAGAGTGAGTTATAGGCGCTCTAAAATGAGAGTGAGTTACAGGCGCTCTGGAATGAGAATGAGCCACAGGCGCTCTGGAATGGAGAGTGAGTTACAGGCGCTCTAAAATGAGAGTGAGTTACAGACGCTCTGGAATGAGAGTGAGCCACAGGTGCTCTGAAATGAGAGTGAGTCACAGGTGCTCTGAAATGAGAGTGAGTCACAGGCGCTTTGGAATGAGAGTGAGTTACAGGCGCTCTGGAATGAGAATGAGCCACAGGCACTCTGGAATGGAGGGTGAGTTACAGGTGCTCTAAAATGAGAGTGAGTTACAGACGCTCTGGAATGGAGAGTGAGCCACAGGTGCTCTGGAATGGAGAGTGAGTCACAGGCGCTCTGAAATGAGAGTGAGTCACAGGCGCTCTGAAATGAGAGTGAGTCACAGGCACTCTGAAATGAGAGTGAGTCACAGGCGCTCTGGAATGAGAATGAGCCACAGGCACTCTGGAATGGAGGGTGAGTTACAGGCGCTCTAAAATGAGAGTGAGTTACAGATGCTCTGGAATGAGAGTGAGCCACAGGCGCTCTGAAATGAGAGTGAGTCACAGGCGCTCTGAAATGAGAGTGAGTCACAGGCACTCTGGAATGAGAGTGAGCCACAGGTGCTCTGGAATGAGAGTGAGTCACAGGCACTCTGAAATGACAATGAGTCACAGGCGCTCTGGAATGAGAGTGAGTCACAGGCGGTCTGGAATGAGAGTGAGTCACAGACGCTCTGCAATGAGAGTGAGTTACAGGCGCTCTGGAATGAGAATGAGCCACAGGCGCTCTGGAATGGAGAGTGAGTTACAGGCGCTCTAAAATGAGAGTGAGTTACAGACGCTCTGGAATGGAGAGTGAGCCACAGGTGCTCTGGAATGGAGAGTGAGTCACAGGCGCTCTGAAATGAGAGTGAGTTACAGGCGCTCTGGAATGAGAATGAGCCACAGGCACTCTGGAATGGAGGGTGAGTTACAGGCGCTCTAAAATGAGAGTGAGTTACAGACGCTCTGGAATGAGAGTGAGCCACAGGTGCTCTGGAATGGAGAGTGAGTCACAGGCGCTCTGAAATGAGAGTGAGTCACAGGCACTCTGGAATGAGAGTGAGCCACAGGTGCTCTGGAATGAGAGTGAGTCACAGGCACTCTGAAATGACAATGAGTCACAGGCGCTCTGGAATGAGAGTGAGTCACAGGCGGTCTGGAATGAGAGTGAGTCACAGACGCTCTGCAATGAGAGTGAGTCACAGGCGCTCTGGAATGAGAGTGAGTTACAGGCGCTCTGGAATGAGAGTGAGTCACAGGTGCCCTGGAATGAGAGTGAGTCACAGGTACTCTGGAATGAGAGTGAGTCACAGGTACTCTGGAATGAGAGTGAGTTACAGGCGCTCTGGAATGAGATTGAGTCACAGGTGCTCTGGAATGGAGAGTCAATCATAGGCACTCTGTCATGCGAGTGATTTTTCAGACATAATTGCATGAAATCTAGATCACAAAGTGAAAATAGTTATGTTCTAAATCACAACAGCTTTAACATTGAAGGGTAAGGATGGACTGCTTACCTCCATTCCTGTTTCAAACTTTACTGCTATAAAAATTAAAATAACAGGATCAAAAATAATTACTGATTTATGAGCCTTACGAAAACAACACATTTCGGTTAGATTATATATTGACAAGCAAAACCATCCTATGAAGACTCATTTAAAGGACAAAACTAAATTATATTCTGAGGCATTCACTAAACCCATGGTTTGTATAAATAGTGCAACTTTCTTTTGCTTTCTCCAGTAGTTTTTCATGATGTGCAGTCCCTCCTTGTAAATCTTCTAGGAATAAATACAGTATTTCTATCTTGTTGAACATGATGTTTAATTCAAGGCTCAGCCTTCATAATTATACAATCGTATTTGTCGCTGGATTGTAATCGTTTTGATCTCTGATCTTGGTATGGTCAGCAAGTTTAATTTTTAAAGATTCCCAAATACAGGCAATTTCCCAACACTTGGACTGTGTACTGTGTTTTTTTCTGGTGGTCTGTGCTGAGCACTCATTTGGTAAATATTGCTTATCACAGGAGAGGGGAAAATAATAAAAAGCTTCAAGACAAGAAATATTAGAAACAAAATCATGAAAATCAATTAGAATCAAAATTTATTAAAAATGGAGAAATGATGAGTTAAAAACAAGAGAGAAAATGGACTAAAAGTGAATCAACAAGATAAAAGAGTAGCATGAGAGAAAAACCATATTCACGATGAAGCAATAACAGTTCAGGATCTTGTAAAGTTGACTTAAAATAGAGAACATGATCAACAATTATCTCAAAAGCAGCAAGGATTTAACCAAGAAGCTTGTGTCAACTGTTCATTTCCTTATTTCAACAATTAACTTACATCACTTGCAATGCAGAGTAATGCCAACAGTGTGGGTTCAATTCTGACTAAGGTTACCATGAAGGACTCTGCTTCTCAACTCTCTCCCCTTGTCTGAGTTGTGGTGCCCCTCAGGTTAAACAACCACTAATCGTCTCTCTCTAATGAGAGAGTAGCCTATGGTCTGTTAAGAAAATGGTGACTTCACCTTTACCTATAGATGAGCCTCACATCATGGAGATCAAACAGGAAAAAGAATTCTATCTAGAGAGCATGTGAGGATATTCCTTCATATAAGACACTGGTTATATCCCTGTTGAGCATGATACAGATAGTTGTTCTAGAAATTTGGGCACAGATCACAGACACTGAGCTTGAACAATGAAGGCCCCTATTAATCCATAGGCCTCATTGAATGAAGATGGAATCATTAATGACACTTAAGTTGTTGCTGGAATCACTTTGAACCCCAAGTAAATGAGGAAGCATGTGTAATTGGGATTTGAGGTGGGCCACGGGCAATTAGTGGTTTGTGAGTGTAGGTAGCAGTGATTGGGGAGGGACAATTTATGTCTGGCAGATCACTGCCTGCATTATTGCTGTATAAGGCTAGGACATGCAGTTTTGCACATCTCAGATCCGGATACATTTTTGAGGGCCTTCCTCACAATTTGTGCCACATTACACCATGTGAGTTCAGCGTGTGTAGTGTGCTCGAGGATAGTGCCATTGAAAATGGGTCCTGAAAGAGGTGCAGGATCCCAATGTAATTGGCAAGTTTTCTTAATGTGCACTGCTGATGCAAACACATCCACATTCCAATTCGAGGTGTGGCGCACTTCCGGCTATAAGAGCTAAAATTATGCTCATCAATATGAGAAGGTTAAGAGGCCTGAAAAACCAGGCACTATATGGTCTAGTTTCTCAGCATTAGTATGCTATATGGAGTTAAAAGCATCACCATCAATGCCTTCACTTAATAGCAACTTGATATTATTCTAAATTGCAATTCAACAAGAGTGAGGCTGAGAAATGTTTTTAATATTACAAGAATGCATTGGACTTCATTTGGAGCATATTAATGAAGGTGGAAATGATTTGAAACTACTTATTGTATATACAGTTGCGAATTCTTTATACTGGAGGGATGGGGTACAGTGGGCATTTAGGAAAAGTTAACACCCCATTCCCAAAGCTATCACATCATTAAGAGTAAGTTCCATTCAAAGTTTGGAGTCAAACTCTTCTCCGATCTATAGCAGGATATAAAACTCTTTAGTGAACAAGTGAGGCAGCATCGCAAGTGCGTTGTGGATGAAATTGCTCTCGAGAACAACCAGTGCAATTCACCCTTCATTGTCACTTTAGGCTTTACCAATTATAGTGGAAAGTATAAGGTGCTTACAGAATAAAGTTCAAAATCACACAATGCCAGGTTATAGTCCAACAGGTTTATTTTAAAGCACTAGCTTTCAGAGCACTGTTCCTTCATCAGGTAACCAGTGGGACAGGTCTGCCTGTGTCCCGTTCTTCGGTCAGATTGGTTCGGTTTCAAAGGAGGAATTTGTAGAGTGCTGCATGGATTGGCTACCTGCATTGGCTGCTTTGGGTTGTGTGCTTTTTGAGCAAGAATGGAATGCATCTGCAAATACAATTCTGCAAAGAAATTCTGGGGTTTATCTATTAATGAACCGAAACCTGCAACCCATTCTAAAAGATGAAAGACTTAACAGCAATTTAGGTTTATTCAATATATCGTTTTAATTGCATGACACTGTGATCCTTTGCTATAAATTCTGTGTTTTATCATCCTGCTCCATTAGTTACCTGATGAAGAAACTGCACTCTGAAAGCTAGTCCTTCCAAATAAACCTGCTGGACTATAACCTGGTGTTTTTCAACTTTGTCCATCCCAGTCCAACACCGGCTCCTCCACAAACAGAATTAAGTTCATTAGTGGTAAGTCTATTACATAGTTCAGAAAACAAAATAACAAGAAAGAGTGCCGGGAGTGATTAAAGTCCATAATAGCAAACAATGGAATGAGGAGTAACTTACCCATGACATAGAATAACAACAAGGAGAAAAGAACAAAATCTGAAAATAGTCTCATTGTCCTGCAGTGGTTGGGTCAGTACTGTGCAGTTGTTTACTTGGAACGCATAATGAAGGTTTATATAAGGAGATGGATACTCAGTGACATATTGAGCAATGTTAAACATACAGTGGTTTAATGATTACAGAAAATGTCAGACTGCGTGTTTCTGAGTCAAAATATATCAATATTGTAAAATGCGTCAAAGACACAGGTAAAGATCAAATGTACAAAGACCCAGTCACAAATGGGCCATCCAGATTGTATATACTTTCACTGTGGAGTACACAGTGAACTCTTTCTGTCTTGCACTCCTCTTGAAAACAGAGAGAAACAAATAATGACGATTAGAAATGTTCAAACTTATAAAGTTTTAATGAAAGATTCCTAACTCCTTATCTCACTTGTCTTTGTAAATGACAAATTAAATGTTGCGTCAAGTGATACAATCACTATGTAATCTTTGTTTCAAGGAAATAAAATCTTGTTCCCATTTGAACACAGGGATGAATATGCGACTCTGCTGCATTCATCTAACTTAGATTGAAGAATGGTTGCTGGCTTTTGCCTTGGTTGCAGCAGAAAGGGGGGAAATCAGTAGCCCACTGTGCAGGCAGGGAGCTGGAGGTGGGTGGTGCAGAGGTAGGATTTCCTCAGGATCCGCAGTATAGATTCCTGACCAAGCCAGCCTGGTTTGGGCTTTTTTTAAACAGATTAAAGCAGTCTCTGCCAACTGGAAGAATGCTCAGTGCTATAGGACGAAGGTCAAAGACCTTTTGCACTTTGCTAGCAAAAGTACCGCCATCTTCTGTTTAACACCTCACTCTATTTCTGCTGCTGTTCTCACCTCCCACCAAAACTCATGCTGCATCATTCTAACTATTACCTGCAATATCTACCCTTACTCACTGTGATCCTACAACCCCAACACTACTAACCCTACATGCCCTCTGCGTTGCCCACTCAATAGCTCAGAACATCTCACCAGCTGTAAAAGCCACTTGCTCTCATGTTCCATAATTCCAGGACAAAAACCCATAATAGGGCAGAAAGAACCAAAACAGATGGTGGACATCCCAACATCCAGCTCCTTACCTGTCACCTGGACAGAATTCTGACAATGACCACTCGAGTGGCTGACTAACCATGTTCAAGCCACTGGACTGCTATCAGAGGATGCCCTTGCTTTGCTATCCTGGGACACCTTGAGTGAAGGGCTATACCCTTTGATTGAAGCCTGGTGTTCACCAGGACAGGCTTCTAGGCTTTGTGTCTGCACTAAACTGCACAGCAGTAATGTTAGCTTGGTATCTGTCACTGGAGGACCAATGTAAGGGAAGGTATGGATGCTGTGAGCATCCAGGTAGGCTCAGAGTCAGCGAGCACTAGGCTAACAAGTGAAGAGTCTAGAGACGCAGTAGGTCCAATCCATGAGTTGGGTGTGTGTCCCTGAGCACACAGTATCCTTACTGCAACAATACAATGAGAGTTATTGGAGCAGTTCAAAATGCTGCATTAAATTACAAAAGTGCCCTGCAAATGGATCAAAGATGAACCATGAGGGTTCCTAAAGGCTGGCACATTTCAGATGCTAATGCATTGTGAGGTCCATGTGACCAGTGCTCTTGAAACATGCCCTGAAATGTTGATGCCTTCCAAAACAGACGCAAGTGGTGAGCTAAAGTTACCTCCGAGTTCTGTGCTGAGTTTAATCTACATCTAGTTTGTCTGGTGAGATTGGTAAGGTAGGAAACTGAATATTAATGAGGTGAGTTGGGCTGTCAACAATTAATTTAATAAGCAATAATCCCCCTTAACTAATAATTTGCCACTGCAATACTCTCCCATGCTTCTTGTCACTCTTATAAAACATGGAGCGATATAATCTCAATGTCGAGATTGGCCTCAGGGATGTCTTGTCCAGTTTTGTCACAATTCTCACCTTAGCCCACATCACTCAGATCCCAAAAGGTTTCTGCTGTGTACCTCCATCATGGCAACCAAGTCATACCCATTTGCCTCTATTTGATTCTTCAGATAATCTACTTTCTTGTGAATGCAACATGCATTCAGATGGAGTGTTCTCAGTTTGTTCTTTTTGATGTAATTTTGCTTTCTGATCCTTACAGTTGCCTTCGTTTCATCTGTTTTCTAAATTTACCCACTACCTTTCTATCTCACGTACCCAGTTTGCATCTCTCAAACCTGTGCTCCCACTTTGGTTCCCACCCCACTACCAATTTAGTTTAAACTTCCTCAACAGCAGTAATAGATCTCCCAACAAAGATGTTAGTTCCAATCTTCCTTAGGTACAATCTGTCTGTTTTGTACAGGTCATAGCTGCCCCAGAATTGGTCCCTATGCCACAGAAATCTGGTGCCCTCTCTCCTTCACCAGTTCTTCAGCCGTGTGTTCACTATCATCTGGCACTAGAAGTACTCCTGTGATTACTGATTTTGAGGTCCTGCTTTGTCATATATTTTCAGACTCCTGTGTGGCAGGTGGACTTTGATTTAGATAAATGTGAGGTACAGCAGTTATACACTTAATGGTAAGGTCCTGCGGAGTCTTGCTGAAGAAAGAGATGTTAGAATTCAGGTTCATGGTTCCTTGAAAGTGGAGTCGCATGTCGACAGGATAATGAAGGCAGCATTTGATATGCTTTCCTTTATTGTTCAGAGAATTGAGTACAGGAGTTGGGAGGTCATGTTGCGGCTGTACGGGACATTGGTTAGGGCACTTTTGGAATAATCCCCAATTCTAGTCTCTGCTATAGGAAGGATGTTGTGGAGCTTGAAAGGGCTCAGAAAGAATTTACAAGGATGATGCCAGGGTTGGAGGGTTTGAGCTATAGAGAGAACCTGAATAGGGTGGGGCTATTTTCCTGGAGCATCGGAGACTGAGGGGTGACCTTATAGAAATTTATAAAATCATGAGGGGTATGTATAGGGTGAATAGCCAAGGTCTTTTTTCCTGGGATAAGGGAGTCCAAAACTAGAAAGCACAGATTAAAGGTGAGGGGGAAAGATTTAAAAGGAACCTAAAGGGCAACATTTTCACACAGAGGATGGTGCTTGTATGGAATGAGATGCCAGAGGAAGTGGTAGAGGCTGGTACAATTGCAACATTTAAAAGGCATCTGAATGGGTACACAAATAGGAAGCATTTGGAGGGATTTGGGCCAAATGGGACCAAATTAATTTTAGGATATCTGATTGGCATGGACGAGTTGGACCATAAGGTTTATATCTTTGCTGTATATCTCTATGACTCTGTAAAATCTGCTTCTGGTTATCATCCCTCTTCCTGTGTTTGTTGTTGGTATCAATGAAGGCCACATCCTCTGAACGTGTTCCTTCCCCCAGAAGAATGTCCTGTGATCGTCCTACGATATCCTCCATCCAGACACCCAGGAAGCAACATACAATCCTGAAGTCATGTCTACAACCACAGGAATGATTGAATCCCTGATCATTTTTGCCCCTTCACTCTTTTCCCTCCCTTCCTGTACGGCAGGGCCACCGCTGGATCTATAATCTTGGTGTTTGCTCAAACCCTCTCAGGAACCATCACCTTCACCAGTATCCAAAATGGAAAACTGGTTAGAAAATGAGGCTAGTCCTCTTATATTGTATGATGGTTACTCACTCCTTCTCATAACCTGTAGTGTGACCATCTCTCTAAGTATGTTAGCCACATAGTTCTCTGCCTCATAGATGCACCATAGTCTGTCCAGCCATTGGTTCAAGTCTGGGGAACAGGGGTCAAGCTTCTGCAACAGGTGACATGAGTAAAGCTTGGGTACATTGAGCACAAATATAGCATGATGTAGCATGAAATGATATTCAAGTTAGCATCTGAAGAAACTGTCTCCAGAAAGTGTTAACCAAAACCTAGTTATGGCTTTGAAAGAAATTAGATGAAAGTTAAGCTTAAAGAGCCCCAAGATAACTCCTGTATGTCTCAGAGAGTGATTAGTAAGAAGATTTGTGAAGAATTGATACTCGTTACTGGGGATTCATTCAATACTGGGCAATAGCAATAGATTGGAAACAGGCTCATCTGATTTCCATGTTGAAAAGGTGGTGGCATCATAAATATAGAGAAACACAGGTCCAAAGGATCCTTCTATTTCATGGCCTCCGCAAGGATTAATGTGCTTTGCAAAGACCATAAAAGTATTAGAATTTAAGTTTCTTTTTCCTTGTTAATTTTATAGTTAGGAATTTTTACTAGGTCTGTCCCTTTATAGAACAGATAGGCACATATAAAAAAAAGAGAGATGGTTGTCAGAGCACAATATATCATAGAAACAACCGCTTGATTGCCTGACTTCAATTCAACTGAATGCAGTGATTGAGATTATTATCAAAAGTGGTCATGAGAATCAAGACATTGATTTATTAACATCATTCAGGAGGTGAGGATTCTTCTGACCAGATTATTTTTTCCCGTAAGGAATTTGCTGAAGGGTAATCAGTGGTTACCGCTTGGATGGATTATTATGGTGTGAAGTCATGATTTGGAGATGCCGGTGTTGGACTGGGGTGTACAAAGTTAAAAATCATACAACACCAAGTTATAGTCCAACAGGTTTAATTGGAAGGACTAGCTTTCGGAGTACTGTTCCAAACCACCTGATGAAGGAGCAGCACTCCGAAAGCTAGTGCTTCCAATTAAACCTGTTGGACTATAACCTGGTGTTGTGTGATTTTTAACTATGGTGTGGAGTGAAATACTGAGTAGAGAGCCTGGCGTTCAATGGTGGAACCACTTCTGTTTCTAATTTGCATCAATGTATTGGACCTTCTGAGTTGGGAGGAAGGGAAAGTGAAAGCGACAGGGAGTATGGAGTTAAATGGAAAGATAAGCAACGGATGTGCAGGCGGATTTAAACTCGAGGCACACTGGGGATGCAGCAAAAAGGAAGGATAACTTAGGACATCTTATGACTTCCAATATCTCTAATGATAAAGTTAACATTAAGGCACTTTACCTGAATGCTCGTAGCATTCGTAACAAAGCAGATGAACTAATGGCACAGATCATAGTGAATGATTATGATGTGGTAGGCATCACAGAGATGTGGTTATAGGGGGGTCAGGACTGGCAGTTAAACCTCCAAGGATTTTCAACTTATTGAAAAGACAGGGAGGTGGGTTGCCTTGTTAGTTAAGAACAAAATTAAATCTATGGCACTGAATGACATAACGTCAGATGATGTGGAGTCTGTGTGAGTGGAATTGAGGAACCACAAAGGCAAAAAAACCATAATGGGAGTTATGTACAACCCTCCTAACAGTGGTCAGGACCAGGGGCGCAACATGTACCGGGAAATAGAGAAGGCATGTCAGAAAGGCAAGGTCATGGTGATCATGGGGGACTTCAATATGCAGGTGGACTGGGTAAACAATGTTGCCAGTGGATCCAAAGAAAGGGAATTCATGGAATGTTTACAGGATGGCTTTTTGGAACAGCTTGTCATGGAGCCCACAAGGGAGCAAGCTATTCTGGACCTAGTGCTTTGTAATGAACCAGACTTTATAAAATAAATCTTAAAGTAAGGGAACACTTAGAAAGCAGCGATCATAATATGGTAGAGTTCAGTCTGCAGTTTGAAAGAGAGAAGGCAAAATAGGATGTAATAGTGTTACAGTTAAATAAAGGTAATTATGAGGGCATGAGAGAGGAACTGACAAAAATAGACTGGAAGCAGAGCCTAGTGGGAAAGACAGTAGAGCAAAAATGGCAGGAGTTTGTGGGTATAATTGAGGACACTGTACAGAGGTTCATCCCCAAGAAAAGATTATCCGGGGAGGGATTAGACAGTCATGGCTGACAAAGGAAGTCAGGAAATGTATTAAAGAAAAAGAGAGATCCTATAAAGTGGCCAAGAGCAGTGGGAAATCAGAAGATTGGGAAGGCTACAAAAACAAACAGAGGATAACAAAGAGAGAAATAAGGAAGGAGAGGATCAAACATGAAGGTAGGCTAGCCAGTAATATTAGAAATGATAGTAAAAGTTTCTCTCAATACATAAGAAACAAACGACAGGCAAAAGTAGACATTGGGCCACTTCAAGCAGATGCTGGAAGCCTAGTGATGGGAGATAAGAAAATAGCAGGAGAACTTAACAAGTACTTCGCGTCAGTCTTCACAGTGGAAGACATGAGTAATATCCCAACAATTAAAGGGAGTCAGGGGGCTGAGTTGAGTATGGTTGCCATTACAAAAGAGAAAGTGCTAGAAAAGTTAAAAGGTCTTAAAATTGATAAATCTCCTGACCCCAATGAGATACATCCTAGAGTTCTAGAGAGGTGGCTGAGGAAATAGTGGAAGCATTGGTTGAGATCTTTCAAAAGTCATTGGAGTCAGGGAAAGTCCCGGATGATTGGAAAATTGCTGTTGTAACCCCCTTGTTCAAGAAAGGATCAAGACAAAAGATGGAAAATTATAGCCTAACCTCGGTTGTTGGTAAAATTCTAGAATCCATCATTAAGGATGAGGTTTCTAAATTCTTGGAAGAGCAGAGTCTGATTAGAACAAGTCAACATGGATTTAGTAAGGGGAGATCGTGTCTGACAAACCTGTTGGAATTCTTTGAAGAGGTGACAAGTAGGTTAGACCAGGGAAACCCAATAGATGTGGTCTATCTAGACTTCCAAAAGGCTTTTGATAAGCTGCCACACAGGAGGCTGCTGAGCAAGGTGAGGGCCCATGGTGTTCAAGGTGAGCTAATGGTATGGATTGAGGATTGGCTGTCTGACAGAAGGCAGAAAGTTGGGATAAAAGGTTCTTTTTTCAGAGTGGCAGCCGGTGACAAGCAGTGTCCCGCAGGGTTCAGTGTTGGGACTGCAGCTGCTCTCGTTATATATTAATGATCTGGATGAAGAGACTGGGGCATTCTAGTGAAGTTTGCCGATGATACGAAGTTAGGTGGACAGGCAGGCAGTTCTGAGGAAGTGGGGAGGCTGCAGATGGATCTAGACAGTTTGGGAGAGTGGTCCAGGAAATGGCTGATGGAATTCAATGTGAGCAAATGCGAGGACTTGCACTTTGGAAAAAAGAATAAAAGCATAGACTACTTTCTAAACGGTGAGAAAATTTGTAAAGCCAAAGTACAAAGGGATCTGGAAGTGCTAGTTGAGGATTCTCTAAAGGTAAACTCAACCTTCTCTAAAGGTTGAGTCTGACTAAGAAAGCGAATGCAATGTTGTCATTTATCTCAAAAGGGTTGGAATATAAAAGCACCGTTGTGCTATTAAGACTTTATAAAGCTCTGGTTAGGCCCCATTTGGAGTACTGTGTCCAGTTTTGGTCCCCACACCTCAGGAAGGACATACTGGCACTGGAACGTGTGCAGCGGAGATTCACACGGATGATCCCTGGAATGGTAGGTCTAACATACGAGGAACGGCTGAGGATCCTGGGATTGTATTCATTGGAGTTTAGAAGATTAAGGGGAGATGTAATAGAAAATTACAAGATAATACATGGCTTGGAAAGGGTGGACGCTAGGAAATTGTTTCTGTTAGGCGAGGAGACTAGGACCCGTGAACACAGCCTTAGAATTAGAGGGGGTCAATTCAGAACAGAAATGCGGAGACATTTCTTCAGCCAGAGAGTGGTGGGCCTGTGGAATTCATTGCCACGGAGTGCAGTGGAGGCCGGGACGCTAAATGTCTTCAAGGCAGAGATTGATAGATTCTTGATGTCACAAGGAATTAAGGGCTACGGGGAGAATGCGGGTAAGTGGAGTTGAAATGCCCATCAGCCATGATTGAATGGCGGACCGGAATTGATGGGCCGAATGACCTTACTTCCACTCCTATGTTATATGGTCTTATAATGTCACAAGAGAGCATTCATTGATGATTGGACAATGTTCAGCACCATTCGTGACACCTCAGAGACTAAACAGTCCATGTTCAAATGCAAGAAGTACTGGATAATGTCCAGGCTTGGACTAATAGGTGGCTAAACACATACCTGGTAATGACCATCTCCAACAATCGAGAATCTAACCATCATTCTTTAACACTCAGTGATGTTACCATCACAGAATTCTCCACTCTCAATGTCTTCCATTGACCAGAACCTGAAGTGGACTATTCCTGATGAAGGGCTTATGCTCGAAACGTCGAATTCTCTATTCCTGAGATGCTGCCTGGCCTGCTGTGCTTTGACCAGCAACACATTTGCAGCTGTGATCTCCAGCATCTGCAGACCTCATTTTTTAGTCATATAAATATGTGTTTACAAGAATATATCAGAAGCAAGGAATCCTGCAATGAATATGTTCTGATGCCCTAAAACCTGTCCAGTCTACAAGCTGCATGTAAGAACTGTGAAGGAAAACAGCCCATTTGTCTGGATGAGATAAGTGCATGTCCTACAGCACTAAAGTTGCTTGATAATGACCAGCACAAAGCAGCCTATTTGACTGGCACCATAATCACAACCATTTACATCCTACATCACTGACACACGTGTCCTGGGCAACATTTCATCACCAAAACACAGATCAAAGAGTCATTCAGCTCACTTGTTATTTTTATGACCGTGGTACACAGCACAAACTGTAGTTCATCATGTACAAAACAACTTTGGATCTTTCTGAAAGATGTGCTCAGGAACTATTTAAATACAGATCTATTCATCCACTTCTTCTTCCCAAGAATCAGAAACAGCTACTTTTTTGAATGTTTGTTCGAAACACTTTTGAAACTGGAAAACACTTTACTGAATAATTAGAGGTCCAACTATGTATACATATTTTTAATCTAACGCAAAACCCTTCTCTTAGAAATAATTTGAAGAATTCTCATGGAACTAATTTTTGTTTGAACAAGTTCATTTCTAAACAGAACAACAATCGAATAGTATTATTTGAGGTGTATAAGGTTATGAGGGGTATGGATAGGGTGAATAGGGAGCAACTCTGCTTCTTGGTTGAGCAGTCAATCACAGGGGGGCGTAGTTTTAGTGTAAAAGATGAGAGATTTAGAGGGTAGTCGAATGAATTGCCAGAGGAAGTGGTAGAGGTGAGTACAATTACAAGATATTTAGACAGGTACATGGATAGGAAAAGTTTAGGGGGATATAGATCAAATGGAAATAGTTCATTTTAGGAAATCTGGTTCCCATGAATGAGTTGGGCCAAAGGATTTATTTCAGTGCTGTATGATTCCATGACTCTAAGGCAGTGGGAATCTGGAATACACATTCTGGGAAGGTAGTGGAAGCTAGTAACCTTACAACGTTTAAAAAATATTTGGATGAGCACTTAATATCATTGACACTGGAAAAGCATAGCAGGGCAGGCGGCATCTGAGGAACAGGAGAGTAAATGTTTCGAGCATAAGCCCTTCATCAGGATTGTGGGAGGGGGGGGGAAGGGCACCCAAGGGGACTGAGATAAATAGGAGTGGGGGTGGGCTGGGGCAAGGTAGCTTGGAAGGTGATAGGTAGATGAAGTTGGGGGTAATGGTGATAGGTTGGAGCGATAGGTGGGAAAGAAGATGGACAGGTAGGACAGTTCAAGTGGGCAGTGCTGAGTTAGAGACTTGGATTTGGGATAAGGTGGGGGGAGGGAAGATGAGGAAACTGGTGAAATCAACATTGATGCCACGTGGTAGGAGGGTTCCAAGACAGAAGATGAGATGGTCTTCCCCCAGGCGTTGAATGATTAGGATTTAGGATTTGGCGATAGAGGAGGTCCAGGACTTGATAGCATGAGAGAAGGAGTTCATGTGGTCAGCCACAAGGTGGTGGGTTGTTTGGTGCATGTGTCCCAGAGATGTTCTCTTTGCCAAGTTGGCGTCCTGTGTCCCCAATATAGAGTAGACCACATTAAGAGTAAGACACAGCAGATGAGGTGCTTGGATGTGCAGAAAAATCTACCGGATATAGAAGGATCCTTTGGGGCCTTGGATGGAAGTGAGGAGGGAGGTATGCGCACAGGTTTTACACTTCTTGTGGTGGCAAGGGAAGATGCCAGGAGTGGAGAGTGGGTTGGTGGGGGACATGAACCTAACAAGGGAGTTGCGGAGGGAATGTTCTCTGTGGAATGCTGAAAGGGGTGGGAATGGAAATATATGTCTGCTGGTGGGATCTGACTGAAGATGGTAGAAATGGTGTGGGATGATGCATTGTATCCAGAGATTGAAGAGTTGGAAAGTGAGGATATGGGGGGGGGGGGGGGGGGGGGGGGGGGGGGGGGGAGGTATCCTTGTTGTTGTTATGGAGGGGTGGAGTTTAAGGGCAGAGGCCTTGAAGTTCTTCAGCCATGTGCTGAAGCAGAGAAATCTCTGCCCTGAAGCTCTTCAGCCACAAGCTGAAGCAGAAAAAAATCCAAGTCGTCTCATCTGCCTTGAGGCTCTTCAGCCATGTCATGAAGTAGAAAAACTCCAGTGCATCCCCTCCACTTCCCACAGCTGCACCCTTGAACCCCACCCCTCCAACAGTGACTTACATCTATGAGGAGAAAGCTGGGATGGTTCAACCACTCATTAACACTTCATTTTTAGGCATGTCTGTTGCTGCTCCTGCACTCTCTATGTAACAGCCTTGATATCCTGGCTTGATGGTAATGGTTGAGTGGAAAATGAGCCATGTGGTTACAGATTATGCTGGTGTTCAAGTCTAACCTGTTAATAGCCCATACGGCCTCATGAATGTCCAGTCTTGAGTTGCTCAATCAGTCCCATTTAGCATGGTTGTAGTGCCACACAATATGATGGAAGATATTCTCAGTATGAAGGTGGGACATAATCTCCACAAGGACTTTCCAGTGGTCACAAATATTATCATGAACAGATACATCTGCAACTGGCTGATTGGTCAGGCTGAGGTCACATATGGGTTTTCTTTGTTGGTTCCCTCTCCACCTGCCGCAGGCCCAGTCTAGTAGCTATGTCCTTTGGGACCTAAACAGCTTGATCAAGTAGTACTGGTGCCAAACCTCCCTTGGTGATGGACATTGAGATCTCTCACTCAGAGTTGTGCCTTTGCTACCTTCAGTGCTTCTTCCAAATGTTGTTCAACATGGAGAAGCACTGATTCAAAAACCAAAAGAAGACAATACATGGTAACCAGCAGCAGACTTTTTTTGCCTGTGTTTAATCTGATACCAAAGGCTTCATGGAGTCCAGAGTATATGTTAAGGACTCTGAGGGCAACTTCCTCCCAATTATATTTCACTGAGCTGGCATCTCTGCTGGGTCAGATCTGCCACTGGGACAGAACATATCCAGGAAAAGTGATGGTGGTATCTAGGACATTGTCTGTCAGGTATGATTCTATGAGTATAACCATGTTAGACTACAGCTTGACTAGCCTGTGAGACTGCTCCCCAACCACCCCCTCCTCACCCCACCCCCCACCAAGACATCTCTGAGCTCGATGGCAATACTTCCAGCATATCTGCATTTTTTTTTCTTATAACCCACTGCACTGCTGCCTATCGGTGGTAGTGCTTATTTTTTCCCCAGCACCCATATGGTGTGTGCAGGTGTGAGACACTGTGAAAGACAACAGCTGTATAAATCTTTATTCGTTTTCCACCACCAGGAAGAAAGGAAACACCAAATGGTCAGTGACAAGCAGTGCCCTTCTCAAAGGGCAGTGCAGATCTGCATTTGTGTACTATTCCAATAAGTTGCCTTCAGAACCTGAATCTACTAAATCGGGGAGAGTTAACCCATTAGAGTAAAAAACCACAAACCCAGATGAATAAAGTCATTCAATCTCTTCTAGAATACGTTTGGGATTATCAGTTGAGTAAGGAACTATCTTCTCATCTTAGTCCTAAATGGCTGAATTTCTTTGTTTCACAATGGAATATCAGAAAATTGATTTGTTATTCATTCATGAGGTACAGGCATCTCTGGCTGGGACAAAACCTGTTGCCTGTCCCTAATTGCCTTGACAAAGATGGTATGAGCTACCTTTTTGAACCACTGCTGTCCTTTGGACTGCCCATTGTGGGAGTGTGTGTGTAGTTGAATGTGAGACATTGTGTAGGCATTCAAGTACAAGAGTGTGTGGTGTGTATTGAAATATAACATTCAAGATGTGGGACAAGTGCAGCAAATTGGGATTAACACGCCTCTTAGTGGTAATTATTGTCAATGCAGACTCAATTGGCCAAAGGGCCTTTTCTGCACTGTATAACTCTACGACTCTAATGCTATGTTAAGTAATGAATGTCTGTCAACTGGATTGACCAAAGGATTATGTCAGTTTTATTAAGAAAAGTGGTAGTTAGCTGGGAACCTTTGCTAGCCTGTGTGAAGATGAATTCAGCATTTTTCTAACTTCCGGTAGTTCTGAGAAACAAAAAGTAATTTGTGATCAAAGGTGTGTGTGTGACAGAGCAAGTAGTTGCTTGGTTATTATGGTCTAATCAGTCAAACTACTCCAAAGATTAATTTCTGCAATCATGTCAAATTTTCAGTCAGTTATCACTTAAGGAATGATGAGTACAATAGAGGCAGCCTATCTTTGGAAGCAAGACAAATTACCTCAGAGAAAAGTTAGTTACAATTAATGTTAACAATCCAATAAAGGAAATTTCTGGCATCACTGAAAGGGATCATTTCCAGTGTTTAGACTTTTATTTGCATAGTACTCTCCAGGCACACAGCGTAACGAGAATTTTGATTAAATCAACCTGCTCCATCTCAAAAAATACTGAAGCAAAATAATTCTTTCATATTTCTTATATTTCACTGTTCTGTTTGGGATTTTAATCATGTCTATTATTTAGTGGACTAATTCCAAACCCAGCAAGCCTCTTTATATAACTGCCTGTAGAGTATGTCATTATATTTCTTTGCATACCTTTGTCATTTTAGATCAAGATTCCTCATTGTATTCCCAGTTGCTTTCCTGACTTCACTCCTTGTCCATATTCTTTCATGTCATTCTCTCAGCTATTACCCATGTATTTATGTCTCTTTTACTACTCCCAAAGTTTGCATTTTGTCTTACTTCACATGTTATTTTGTCAATATTTTGCTTGTCTTTGTATTTTAATAGAACATTTTTTCTGGTTTCTGTTAAATATTAAATATTTTCCATAACTGTTCTAAATCATTGCTTGCCATTTTGTTGGTAATTTTATTTTCCCAAGTTCGATTTTCAGCCCCATAAAATCAGATTCTCTACAATCCACTCCCTTGGTTTTTGCCATGCTGATATCCTTCAAATGTAGGTTTAACTAGGTTTAACAATTACTATTCATTAGGAATGCTCAAGGGTACAAATCATTAGGTTAAATATGATCAGAATATTGCCAAAGGAATTAAAATGATTTTGGTAATGGTCTTTCATATTTTGAGAGACTAAACACAAACTATTGCTCATGTTGGAAATGTGAAATAAAGTTAGAAAATGTTCAAAAGGCCCAAAACAATCATGCAATTTCTGCAAAAAAGATCATCACCCTGAAACATGATAGCATCTGTACGTGCAGATATAGAAGTCATTTGGCTAATTGAGTCTGCACCAACCCTCCAAAGAGTTTCCCACCCAGACCAGTCCCCCAGCCTATCCCCACAACCTCACATTTACCACGGCCAATTCACTTAACCAGCACATCTTTAGACTCTGGGAGGAAACCGAAGTGCCCAGTGGAAACTCATGCAGACACAGGGAAAATGATTGAATTTCACACAGTCACCCAAGACTGGAATCAAACCTGGATCCCTGGCACTGTGAGGCAGAAGTGCTAACCATGCTATCTTTCTCTCTTCACAGATGCTGTTGGACCTGCTTAATGTTTCCAGCAATATGTAATTTTTGCTACTTATATTGTCATGATAAGGTACAACTTAGAAGGACAACTTCAGCAAGGTTACACTATTAGCAGAGAGTATGAAGGGCTGGAGGAGTAACACTGGAGTAGCAATTCTCTTGCCCGTACTCCCACCTGGTGACTATCTGTGCTCAGAATGCAGTCTTGCTGAGTGTATTCCTGTTGGAAATGAAATGTGTCTTGGGCAGCAGTGTAAAATAATGATCACTCTTCCATAAGGGAAAGCCTGTTACTCTTTGCCCAAGTTCTATTTCCCATCATACTTTGTTACTGGCCAAGGGTAAATTCAACTCATTTATTGTTCCTATCCTCTGTCTTCCATCCCTGGGCTAGGTGCTCAACTGGATAAAATTCAACTCAGGAGTCTGTCTTCAAAGAACGCAAAAGATATCATTTTACCATACTCCAACTCAGAGTCAGCATTCATTGTCTTAGGTCATGTCATTTGTCCCACAGACTGGTGTGTAGTTTTGATCACATATTGGGATATCTTCACGTATTTCTTTACAATATGGTGTGGTCTGAGGACAGAAGCAAATACAGCAATCCAAGATTTGAGTCTAGAAATTTGAGCATTTAGTAAAGAGATGTAAATTCGCATTATTTTACCACTATCTGCAGTTCGCTCACTACATTGAGAAAAGAAGGAAAAAAAAAGTAATTATTGCCCATTGAGGGGTCACTGACCATCAAAAACATTACCAGAAGGTTTTCAACATTTCACACTGTACTGTATCATTTAGACAAAAAAACATTTCCCAATTAAATGTAGTTATAGTTATTCAACCAAGAATTCAAATAACACGTTTTGAGCTAACTAAAGTTTTGGAATGACAAGAAACATCTGCACATTTAAATAGTTTGTATGAATTCTACTTTGAATGGAACCAATATCCAATAAAGTATTGTTCCTCGGCAAGATCATGCAAAAGTACAGGACCAAAACTTATAGGCCATAAATGACATAAGCTATGGTGAGAAATCCATGGGAAATCTAGCAAGGCCTTTCTCAATGTCAGGTAGGTAAAAAGAATTGACTGCAGATGCTGGAAACCAGAGTCTAGATTAGAGTGGTGCTGGAAAAGCACAGCAGTTCAGGCAGCATCCGAGGAGTTCCTCGGATGCTGCGTGAGCTGCTCTTTCTCAATGTCAGCAGCAACATTCAAGACAAGATGAAATTCTTGCTGAGAGCAGTCAGATATTGATTAATGGGAATTGTTGCTCATTATCATAACATTAACTTGCATCTTGCCTCATTGATTTGCAAGTTTTTATTCTGTCACATGCCAGACAGAAACTAGATGCTGAGAATTCCCACGTGGAAATCCAAGTAGTTAAGTAATCTAATTTGATTTATTATTGTCACATGTACCAAGATACAGAGAAAAGTGTTGTTTTGTGCGCTATATCGGCAGATCATACCATGCAAAGTGCATTAGGGTAATAGAACAGAGTGCAGAACACAGTATTACAGCCGCAGAGAAGGTGCGGAGAGATAAATATCAACATTAATGTTTGAGAGGTTTGTTCCAAAGTCTGATAACAGTGGGGAAGAAACTATTCTTGAATCTATTGATCCATGTATTCAAACTTCTGTATCTTTTACCTGATGGGAGAGGGTGAAAGAGAATATAACATGGATAGAAGGCATTTTTGATTATGTTGGTAGGTTTCCCAAGGCAGTGGCAAGGAGATAAAGTCAATGGATGGAAGGCTGGCTTCCATACTGGACTGGGCTGTGTTCACAACTCTTAGTAATTTCTTGCCACCTTGGGCAGAGCAGTTGCCATACCAAGCTGTGATGCATCTAGATAGGATGCTTTCTATGGTGTATCCATAAAAATTGGTAAGAGTCTTTATGGACATGCTGAATTTCCTTAGCCTTCTGACAATGCAGAGGCATTGTGCGTTCTTGTCTGCAGTGTTAGTTTGGGTGGATCAGACCAGATTGTTGGTGATCGTCACTACCACGAACCTGACACTTTCAACAATCACCAGCTCAGCACCATTGATACAGACTGGGACATGGCCTCCACTTTGCTTCCTCAAGTCAATGTCCAGTTCCTTCATTTTGCTGACAGTGATGGAGAGATTTACTTTGCACCATGCCACAAAGCTCTCATTCTCAAGGACGGTAAGATAATGCAAATTTACATCTCTTAACTAAATGCTCATATAGTAAGTTGGCTGTATTTGCTTCTGTCCTCAGATCAAAGATGGAGGACAGGAAAAATTTCTGGCTGAAACAGGCTGCTCTTCTTTTGAGGTATTTTAGGTGTTGGATTTCCAGGAGCAGCAATTACTGTTTTATATGCTGTTGCACTGTTTTGGAACTTTGGAGGAAAAAAATGTCAAAACAATGGCGCTTTTAAAAGGGGAGAGAAACAGACAAAGGCAACGCATGGTGAGGTTAGTGCAGGACAGAGAGAAAGAAACCCACACTGCTAACTGACACAGCAGTGAACCTGCTCAGTTACTGCCTTTGCTGTTTGAATTCATGTATCCCTGGACATCGGAGTGCATCTGGGAAAATTAATAAACAGTGAAATTCACAACTGATTTTGGAGGAACCTGTTTGGGAGAGATCATAGCACAGAGACAGATAAGTGAATAGTTTTAAGTGTAGCCTTAGGGTCTTGCTGTAAGTCTGCAGTATGGTATACAGTGGGTTCTTATTGATTATTTGTTTTACTGAGATATGTCTCTTGATTAAACTTAAAGGTATAAGCCATAAGTATTATGTTAGCCTGGAGCAGTGTTTTGGAGCGCAATAGGATGGATCTATTTTCTGGGTCTGCAGATTGGAAGAAGCAAAAATGGCCTTTAGTAGAGTGACATGTTCTTGTCAGTTGTGGGAGTTTAAGGAGAGTTTACATGTTCCTGAAGATTACATCTGCAATAAATGCCATTGTTGCAAATTTGATCAGATCGAATTGAACGGTTGGAAAGACAGTCAGAGCACTGAGGAATTTACAGGAGCAAGGGCGTGTGATGGATGGCACATATAGGAAGGGAGAAAGGTCGCAGATGCAGTCACATAAATGGGTTAACTCCAGGAAAAGTAAGAGAGAAAGGCAGGTAGTGCAGGAATCTTCTGTGGCTATCCCCATTTCATACAAGTATGTTGTTTTGGAAAATGGAGGGGATGATGTAACACAAACAGCGAAGTTTCTGGTATTGAGACTGGCTCTAATGCAATGACGGTGTTCCAAGAGAGCAATTTTGTTAGGGTACTGTCTAGTCCGAAGTACAGACAGATGTTTCTGTGGCCAGCAGTGAAAAATCAGAATGGTGTGTTGCCTCCCTGGTGCCAGAATCAAGGATGTCTCAGAGACGGTGCAGAATGTTCTCAAGAGGGAGAGGGCCCAGCAGGAGGGCATTATACACATTAGAACCAACGACATAGGAAGAGAAAACATAAGATTCTGAAGGGAGAATATAGAGAGTTAGGCAGCAATTTAAAAAGGAGGTCCTTGAGAGTAGTAATATCTGGATTACTCCCGGTGCGATAAGCTAGTGAGAGTAGAAATAGGAGGATAGAGCTGATGACTGCATGGCTGAGGAGCTGGTGTACGGGAGAAGGATTCACACTGGAATCTCTTCTGGGGTAGAAGTGACCTGTACAAGAAGGATGATTGATTGCTCCTAAATTGGACGTGGACTAATATACTGGCAGGGAGATTTAGATTAGATTCTCTACAGTGTGAAAACAGGCCCTTCGGCCAAACAGTCCACACCCTCCAAAGAGTAACCTTCCCAGACCCATTTCCTTCTGACTAATGCACCTAACACTATCGACAATTTACCATGGCCAATTCACCTGACCTGCACATCTTTGGACTGTGGGAGGAAACTCACGCAGACACGGGGGAGAACATGCAAACTTCACACAGACAGTCACCCGAGGCTGGAACTGAACCTGGGACTCTGGTGCTGTGAGGTAGCAGTGCTAACCACTGAGCTACCGTCCCGCCATTGCTAGACCTGTTTGGGAGGACTTAAACAAGTAAGGTTGGCGGGGGATGGGAGGGGGAGCAGTATCCACGGAGATAGTGAGGAAAGAGATCAATCCAAGACCGGTACAGTTCAGAAAAGAAGGGAGTCAGGGCAGGCAGGGACAAAGCAGAGAACAAGGTAGGACTGATCAATTAAACTGCAGTTATTTCAATGCAAGAGGTCAAACAGGGAAGGCAGATGAACTCAGGGCATGGTGAGGGACATGGAACTGGGATATCATAGCAATTACATAAACATGGCTCAGGGATGGACAGGACTGGCAGTGTAATGTTCCAGGATATAAATGCTAAAGGGAGGCAAGATAGGAGGAGGAGTGGTGTTTTTGATAAGGGATAGCATTACAGCTGTACTGAGGGAGGATATTCCTGGAAATACATCCAGGGAAGTTATTTGAATGGAACTGAGAAATAAAAAAGGGATGATCACCTTATTGGGATTGTATTATAGACCCCCTGATAGTCAGAGGGAAATTGAGAAACAAACTTGAAAGGAGATCTCAGTTATCTGTCAGAATAATAGGGGGTTATGGTAGGGGATTTTAACTTTCCAAACATATACTGGGACTGCCATAGTGTTAAGGGTTTAGATGGAGAGGAATTTGTTAAGTGTGTACAAGAAAATTTTCTGATTCAGTATGTCGATGTACCAACAAGAGAAGGTGCAAAACTTGACCTCTTCTTGGGAAATAAGGCAGGGCAGGTGACTGAGGTGTCAGCGGAGGAGCACATTGGGGCCAGTGACCATAATTCTAGGGGTTTTAAAATAGTGCTGGTAAAAGGTAGACCAGATCTAAAAGTTGAAGTTCTAAATTGGAGAAAGACTAATTTTGACAATATTAGGCAAGGACTTTCAAAGGGGCAGATGTTCACAGGTAAAGGGACAGCTGGAAAGTAGGAAACCTTCAGAAATGAGATAACGAGAATGCAGAGACAGTATTAGATTAGATTACTTACAGTGTGGAAACAGGCCCTTCGGCCCAACAAGTCCACACCGACCCGTAACCCATCCATACATTTATCTCTTCACCTAACACAACGGACCATTTAGCATGGCCAATTCACCTAGCCTGCTCATCTTTGGACTGTGGGAGGAAACTGGAGCTCCCAGAGGGAATGTGCAAACTCCAGTCAGTCACCTGAGGCGGGAATTGAACCCGGGTCTCTGGCACTGTGAGGCAGCAATGCTAACCACTGTGCCACCGTGCCGCCCACAGTATATTCCTGTTAAGGTGAAAAGAAAGGCTGGTAGGTGTAGAGAATGCTGGACAACTAAAGAAATTGAGAGTTTGGTTAAGAAAAAGAAGGAAGCATATGTCAGGTGTAGACAGGATAGATTGAGTAAATCCTTAGAAGAGTATAAAGGCAGTAGGAGTACACTTAAGAGAGAAATCATGAGGGCAAAAAGCGAACATGACAAGTGACAAAGAGGATTGATGAGGGCAGAACAGTAGATGTGATCTATATGGATTTCAGTAAGGCGTTCGTCAAGTTTCCCCATGGGAGACCGCTAAGCAAGGTTGATGTCATGGAATACAGGGAGAACTAGCCATTTGGATACAGAACTGGCTCAAAGGTAGAAGACAGCGGGTGGTGGTGGAAGGTTGTTCTTCAGACTGGAGGCCTATTACCAGTAGAGTGCCACAAGGATCGGTGTTGGATCCACTACTTTTCATCATTTACATAAATGATTTGGATGTAAGCATAAGAGGTATAGTTATTAAGTTTGCAGATGGCATCAAAATTGCATGTGTACTGGACAGAAAAGAAGGTTACCTCAGAGTACAACAGGATCTTGATCAGATGTGCCAATGGGCTGAGGATTGGCAGATGGAGTTTAATTTAGATAAATGCGAGGTGCTACATTTTGGGAAAGCAAATCTTAACAGGACTTATACACATAATGGTAAGGTCTGAGGGAGTTTTGCTGAGACCTTGAAGTGCAGGTTCATAGCTCCTTGAAAGTAGAGTCGTGGGTAGATAGGATAGTGAGGAAGGTGTTTGGTATGCTTTCCTTTATTGGTCAGAGTATTGAGTACAAGAGTTGGGAGGTCATGTTGCGGCTGTACAGGACATTGGTTAGATCACTTTTGGAATTTTGTGTGCAATCCCAGTCTCCTTCCTATCAGAAGGATTTTGTGAGACTTGAAAGGTTTCAGAAAAGATGTGCAATGAAGTTGCCAACCTTATAGAGGTTTATAAAATCATGAGGTGCATGGATATGGTAAATAGACAAAGTTTCTTTCTTGGGTTACAAAGTGGAGTTCAGAACTAGAGGGCTTAGGTTTAGGGTGAGAGGGGAAAGGTATAAAAGAGACCTAAGGGGCAACTTTTTCACGCAGAGCATAGTGCATGTGTGGAATGGACTGCCAGAGAAAGTGGTGGAAGCTAGTACAATTGCAACATTTAAAAGGCATCTGGATGGGTAGATGAAAAGGAAGGGTTTGGAGGGATATGGGCCGGGTGCTGGCAGGTAGGACTAGATTGAGTTGGGATATCTGGTCAGCATGGACAAGTTGGACCGAAGGGTCTGTTTCCGTGCTGTACATCTCTACAACTCTATGACTTAAATACCCAAGAAAATCCCAATATGTGATCAAAAGTACTCACAAGCCTGTAGAAAAAATGGCATGACCAATGCAACTGGTGACTCCAGCTCACTGCTTGTTCCTCTGGAATGCCTGGCTTCAGCACTGCAGGATATGCTTCACGACAGTAGCTCCATGCACCTTAAGTCTATAGACACTGGCATACGACATGTGCCCGTTTCACCATATCCTCATGGCATATTTCCGATCTACTTGCAGTACACATCCGTATTTTAACGCTGGATGTTGGACCATGGTGGCAACCATCAGTGAAAGGCAGCTACAAGGACATTTTGGACACAAGCCCAGGCACCCAGCATACAGAGTGTACCAGGCTGCACCTCAGGGCCACTCGCTTGATCTCTTAGCATTCACTTAATTACCAACTACCTGAATTCTCTCAGCATTCCAGCCTTGCCTTGTTCTTTTTTGCATGTTGCTCCCTCAGCCAGAGCTTAGACTCTCAGAACTGTCTATGAGCATAGATACAAAGTCAGATAGCATGTACTGCCGGTCAGCAGTCATAAGTCATGGAGGTAGACATGTTGCTTTGCTGCTCATTGCTTTGTCAATCTCACATGTACTATGTGCCATCAGTTAAGGCACCAAATGATCTCCACTTACTTCAAGCCAATGATAATGTCATAAAGCCTAATTGGGGTAGTCGTCAGTGAGGTTCAGGGAGGCACAAATCAGTCATAGGCTCCAGCCCAGTCAAGTACAGCTGATACTATCAGTACAGGGCTTGGGTTCAGTCACTGGGCTGGTCATTTGGAGGGGAGTGAAGGAGAATGGGATCATGTTCAGCCCTGTGGATCTAGTAAAACCAGTCTGGGAAGCAGACATCATTCAGGACTGTCTAGCTATTTACTCAAGAGGGCAACAGTCAATCCAGCAGTTCTGTCCATTGAATGTCAAGTAGGTAAACAGGGCCAGTCCTGCAAGAGGAAACCAAATTGTGGAAGCTAGAATCAGAATGCTGGGATGTAGGGCCTGACAGCACAGAAGTTGGGGGGTAGTGGAGGGGGGGGGTCAACGAGCTAAATGTAAGGAATGTGGAGAAATCGTAAAGCATGGAAAGGACAGGGATCATGTGGCAGTAGGTGTCTACTGTAAACAGCATCTTGGCTTCCATGACAGGACTCTGCACATTAAATATCTGACACGTTTACCTAATATGTCTGGGACTATGGGGAAAAGTGGGCTGATATGCAGACTCAAGTTTGGTTGACTGAGGATCTGAGCAAGTGAGAGCCTATGGAGTTATTGAGGAGAATTACCAGGAAGGGATGGTTTTGGGGTGGGGGGGGATGTGATGGGGAATAACCTCTGCAGGGCAGAGCTTGGAACTCACTGTCTGCAGACTAAATATTGTCACCTTCAATAAATAAAAAATGTACAGTGGAGGTGAAGATGGATGCAATGACACTGGAGCATGAGGGGTAAGTGCTTCCAAGGGAGGGACTTTGACTTGAGCAAGTTGAGGGTCTTTAGAGAGTAATTCCATTTCAATCTCTCACACACACACTCACCGCAACTGAAAAAGATCTGCAAACACTGTCTTCCTTGTGAAATTTACGCATTTGCCTTCTGAGTGTAATACATCACCTTGCCCCAAACATTCTCGGCCATATCATGCAAGATAACTAACAGATACCACTAATGTTTTTGCTACAAGGGCAATGTTTATCTAACAGGAGGAGATGGAGTATAACTCCCAAAGCTGCAATTACCTGCCACTTACTGGTGGTTCAGAAGTTGCTCACTTCTCACCATAAGGCACCATCTACATGTAAGAATGGGTGGTTTTAGTTCCCTTGAGTTTGTGCTGTGCCTAGACAGGGACTCAGGCTCATGGAGCAAAGTGAACTTTCAAGTACATTTGAGAAAACAAGGCCTGTGTCACCCATGCCACCAATGCACCACCAGAAGACCTTCATCTTTTTCTCCTTATCACTACAGTGGAGTCAATGCCTGCCTGAGTTAAAGCTGGGCTGGGAGGAACCTGCCCTACACTTGAACCTGTTCACCTTCAAGGTCTGTTTGGGTGATCATAGGAGTGTTTTTGTAAAGACAGCCCAGACATGCTGATTGCATCCTTGCCAGCAGCAAGTGCACCATCTTTGGCTTGTTATCCCCACTGAGGGCTTGAGGGTGGCAGGCAGAGTGGAGGTAGAAGGCCCAGCCATCTCGGGAGGGTCCTTCTGGCAGGCGTGTATATGGTTTCTCCTTAGCACTGTAACCTTGTGAGGAAGGGGTACCTAGTCCCTCACTTGACCATGATCGTGTTGCTGGTGATGAAGACTGGCTAGTGTAATGAATTGCAGGTCTGTGTGCATATCCAGCAGACACTACAAATCTTGGACCTGCTTTGCCACGCAGTCGTTAATCTGTCCCTGAAGGTAGCCAGACGCTTGCATATTTGAAGAAGCCGTGTCCCAACTGCATTGCTGCAGTCCTGCAAACATTCTGCTCACTGCCTTGGATAAGCCTGCTGTTCCTGTATCTGCTTGTGCATGTTAATGAAGTCTCTGTTTGCTGACACCACAGGGTCCTCTCCTCCCTGAGGCTGGCGAGATACCAGTCCTCTAAGTGCCAGAGACCCAGGTGTTTCTTTGTGGCCAGCTGAGGAGACATGGCAGTAAAATGATCACCAACATGTGTTCTGACTCTAACACATTAGATAGCATCTCCATCAAGGCATTAGTATCTGAGCTGATGGAGCATCCAGGGGGCTGGTGCATCCTCTGAGGGATTCTGCCGTCTCCTCAGAGGTGAAGCATGGGATGCGTTGTGGGGTGTCCTCTTGACTGCAGCCACCATGGACATTCCATTAATACCTGCAGGAGGCAAAATAAAAAATGTCACTACCAAGGGGTAGACGTTCTGGCATGTTAATATGGAATGCTCAATCTTGGTTACAGGGAGGGGGTGGGGGGCAACATGGTGATGAGGAAGCAATGTTTCTGACTTGGTTGCATGACCTGGACATTCCAGCTTCTCCACAGGAACGGTCTCGGTCTTCTCCAGAAAAAGCCAAGATTCTCTCCTTTTGGGGGTGAGGAGCCGAAAGTGCAGCATTCCACTGCCAGTCTTGGCCCTTTGAGCCTGTTATTTACCATGTTCTCTTTTAATTAGAGAAAGTGGGGTTGGAGAGAGTTGCAAGTGTGTGGCAATGCAGTTGGGTAATGGTGCAGCTGGGGAATAGTGCTGAGGTTCCCTGAGTGCATAAGGAGGCAGTGCAGAGGTCATGCAGGGTTAGTACTGCTGTGTTGGGGTGGGTGAGAGTAAGTGAGGGAAGATGTTGTGTGCAATAGTGGAGAGTGGTAGAGTATGAGCCTTGATGGGAGGTAGATGCAGTAGTAGATAGAGTGTGAGGTAGCAGAGAGAAGGTGGTGGCACTTACTCTGTGATATAGAGAGCTTATTTCTACAACGCTGGGTGTTCCTCTGGATGGTTAAGACCACACTTACCCGAATGGCAACCTTGGACTTGATTCGCTGGGTCCGGTTTCATGGCCTCTCTGTTGGTGTTGGGGGAAGGGAACATGTATCTGCAGTATCCCATCCAAGGTCCTATCCACAAAGCAGGGCATCAACTTCCCTATCGTCTGTCAGGTCTAAAACACAATGTGCAGTCATGTAGGTTATCTATAGCTGCTGTCAGGGACACCAGGCTATTCTGGGTTAGCTAGCCTCAGGATAGAACATTCAGTTACAGCAAGCACTGTGAGACCTGTTACAGGTAGGTAACACCTAGAACTGGATGGAAAGGGAGACATAGGGAAAGGTTATTAACAAGGTGTATTTGAGATAATAGCACAACAGAACTCACTAAGTTTTGCAGAGAGAAACCCTCCATGAAATTGACACAACCAAAATATCATAAATTTCAGCCCATGGTGTCAGCTTCTTTATGCATGACAATAAATTCTACATTATTTAACTCTTCTACTGTCTTTAATTCACTTGCAAGTGCATTTTCAAAGTACAAACTGTCTTTTCTTTGTTCCTCTATTCACGAAGACATTTCTGTCACTACACATTCTGAATCACACCTGCCTCCCACCTTGCCTTAGACTCCATCCTGCTGCACTCACTGTTCCCATAGTATGACCCTCAATTCTACTTTCCCTAATTCCAAGTGATGAAAACTTGAGTGGAAATGATGCACAACTTGTTTAGTCATTCACCAATACATCTGGTGGGAACACATATAGCTCTATTAGATCCTGCTCTTGCAGGACGCGTGCTCATAATTCCCTGCCTTCTCTTGCCTAGCAATCCAAGCCTGGCCAAAGCTTTCCCCACACCTTAACTCTAGAGACCCAACTTTCACTTCTTCCCTCATATTCTCAGCTAACTTGTCCCCTCTAAGAGAACTGAACTATAACTCTTATCCTATTCTCACAAAACTGCTGACCACCACAATGACTATAAGAATGATAGTCATTTTTTTCGTATCCAGTTTCCTTTCCAGGTCTCACAGTGCGATATTATAAACAGATCCCTCTCTTTAGATAGGATCCTTTCCTTTTCAAACCTGCCAGCAGCCCGTCATTAAAAAAAGCACTATGATCCCTTTGTAAGGTCTACTGACCAACTCAAATCCAACTTCCACCTCTTCCCTATGGTCCTTGATTGTGTTTGCCCCTTCACAATTAGCTCATTGTAACTCAATCTTTGAACCTTTCCAATCAGTTTTCTGGCCTTGCTGCATCATTGAAACAGCCCAACTCAAAGTCAGCCCTGCTCCCCTTTCTCAACTTCTATGCAACTTTACATGGTCAACATAATTTTCCACTTTCAACCTCTATTCTTCACCTTTGGCAAAATAGCCTTCAGTTCTGAAAACGGGTCACTGGCCCTGAAACATTAGCTCTGATTTCTCTCCACGGATGCTGCCAGACCCGCTGAGCTTTCCGAGCAATCTCTGCTTTTGTTTCAGATTTTCAGCACCCACAGTTCTTCTGCTTTTTTTGCATTGGAAACAACCTTGCTTGGTTCTGATCTTTCCGATCAGCCCGCAATTGTTTCTCTTCCTGCTTACAACTTTTGGCTTTGGAGGCCTCATATTCTCATACATACTTTCCTCAGCAGAATTGTCTGCAAGTGAAGTAAAGAGACTAGTTAATCAGTAACTACTATTTGTACAAGCGTAGAAGGTGTAGGCAAGGATAACACCACTTCTAAGAATGTAGTTTTCTGGGATTCGGAAGGAAATAATCCGCACTCAAGAGAATGTAAGTCAGGAAGGGTAATCCTTACACCTGAAACTATTAGATTTATATATCACCTCATTACTTCTCGTGAATATTCCAAATTTTTGCAAGACCAGGAATTATTTATATGTATCTGAGGCATTGGAAGGGTCCAATAATTCAATGGACCCCATTGCACTTTGGCAGAAAGACATTAGATGATGTAGCAGAACGCCTCATCGCCAGAACATTCCAACATGCACCAAACCATCACTTGGCTGGTGGTGAGAAGAGCTCTACCTGTGAGATCCTTTATGCATGCCCAGACTTCCTGCACCACTGCACACTGCTCTTGAAGCAGCTGCAGGGAGGGGAAGAGGTCTTTAGACTGTCACACATCTCTTTATGGAATGTGCCTATGCAAAGCAAGTCTGCAGAGATGCAGTGGTGTTTGGCAGGGTTCATCCCAAACAGCTCCATGAAGCTGCTCACTGTGCTCTACGGTCTGTTACCCAGGACACACACTGAGACAAATATCAATTATGACTGGAGGAACATCAACTCAGTGAAAGGTGCTCTTTGCTGTGCCCGAAACTTGCTGGTCTTCCAGTTGAAAAAGTTGGCCTTGACCGAGTGTTGCAGACTGGCGCATTCCAAGGTCCAGGACTACCTGCTGAGGAATGGACTAAAGCTTGGGGCAGCTTCTGCCAAGGCACAGTGGGGAAAGACCACCATCTGCGCTCTTTCTGCCAAATTGCAACTGGGATCTATTCAGTTATTGGACCCTCCCAATGCCTCAGATACATGTAAATAGCTCCTAGCATAATTAAGAAAGGCCTTTAGATTAGTTGTAAGTACCAAAAAAGTCAAACTTAAATCTTTGTTTTCTTTTATGTATGCAAAGACTCTATACATCCGAACTGCTTTAAAAATTGTGTGTACACATAAAAATTTCTAAATTTGCAAGACCACCAACTAAGGTCATTCAACCAAAGTACAATGGGTATCTGTTCAGTTCTCAGACTCTCCAGGTGTCTCCACTTTATGTAAATAGCATCTTGACTCAGTAAGAAACGCCTTGGGTTTGTTTGTTGGAACTGCCAGAAAGTCAAACTTCAACGTTTATTTGTTCTACATATGCAAAAACTGCAAAGAACCAAAATAATGACTATGTACGTATATAAAGTTTTTTTTAAATGAATAAAGTATATTTCTGAAATTTAAAAAAATCCCAAATTTTGTAACTATGAAGTGCATTATGAAGGGCAAATGTGGGAAAGGTTTAGCATACAGCTAGGTACCTCAGATAACACTGGGACATATAACAAAGTAATCGGTACTGGCTGATGCTGACTCACATCAAGGACAACTAATTGGCTCAGCTCAGTTTTGTGGAGTTGTCCAGACAAGCTGCTGGACCAGAACAGAAAAGCAGGTTATCTGGCTTACCTGGAGAAAGGTACCTTGGAACCCTTCCTCAGCAATGTACTGAAATGGGTTGTGGACTCCCATCTTGGAGCGATATACTACCAGTGGAAGAAATGAAATTCCTTGACTGTAACCAGTTCTAGGTGAGTAACTTACCCACGGTGCACAATAAGAACAGGGAGAGAAGAGCAAAGGCTGAGAATAGTTTCAATCTCCTGCAGCTGAATATAGTTGTCTTCTTGCATTTGACATTTGTCTCAGTTACAATGGCATATTTTGGAATTGGTGTATATAAAAGGAAAACTAGTCAGCGACTCATTGAGAAACATGAAACACACCGAACAAAATATAAACTAAGGATGGTTGAGCAAATACAGAAGACAGCAGTTAATTGTACTAAACTGGAACAAAAGTTACAATATTAATCAATACACAGGTCCAGGCACAGCAAGTACCTACAAGGATACAATGAATTGAAGGCCACCCAGTGTTGCCATTCCTTTTAATGATGTAAAAAGAGACCTCTTTATCTTATCTAACTCCAGTTGTCTTGAAACTGTATGTAACACTTTATGACATTTTTGTGTCATATCCTTACAGTACCCTGCATGCTCTAGGAAAAATGCAACAGTTTGTTACTGCCAGAACCGGAGATGACATGCTGACTGTAAATAAAGCAGGACCTGCATATAATGAAAACAGTGTCATACTTTCAGATGGGGATTGAACTCAGTAATAAGTTTGATTCATCACACAATATAAGCACTACATTTAACAATGGTGAATGTACATCGCATGGAAGAAAAGGAAAACATAGGGCATTTTTATACGAAAGCTGTGCTTGTTGAGGTGGGGAGTGTTCCACACAAGCGGCCCAGTTTATGAGAACTACAGGCTTGTATTTCCCAACCACACTGCCCACAAGGGAAGCTGCCAGCAATAGCATAGGCTCAGAAAATGGTGCTCTGTAGAGTTCTTCATTCACTGAAATGATCGAATGGTGTGAGACATTGGGGTATGATTCTGACCATTACCATCTTGTTACATCTTACATTTTGATGGTTTTGCATAGGATTGACTTTTGAATTTAAATTCACTTAAAAACATCTGCAAATAAGATGCTGGCAACACTAAATATTGAAGCCTTTCCACTGTCATAAAACCCTAACCAGTTCACAAATGCCATTTAAGAAAGGAAACCTGATGTCCTTACCCCATCTGGCCAATATTCAACTCAAGAACTATACATCTCTAAAATGCCATCCGCAAGCCTGATGGTTAAAGGATCAAGAACCATGGGCCGCAGAGTTCAGATAATTGGCAAAAGATGAAATGGCCATTGTTTAAGATCTGGCATGCACCACCTGGGAGCGTGATGGAGGCAGGTCCATTCAAGACACTCAAAAGGAAATTGTATTGTTATTTGAAAAATTGCAAGGAAAGTTGACACTAGGTGAACTGTTCCTTTGAAGGGCCAGCATAGTCATGATGAATCAAATGGCCTTCTTTACTCTGTGATCCTATGGTTTAGAGCTGAGTAACAAATTGAACCTTGACAATGATAGGTACATCCCAAACTTGATTTATGAAAAGTGCAGAAGTATTGTAATACATTGACAAGTGTATTTCTTAAGTTTTTGTAATATATTAGGATTTCTTTTAAAAAAAAGCTCCTTGTAATAGTGTGTATCTATTTTACTGTGTTCTAATGAAGACTAAGGAATACTGAATTTGTTGATGGAAGTATGTGCACTTACCTGAAAAGAAGAACGTTGGAAGAACATTATACCTGGAATTAGAATGGTAGCAGCACAGAAGGAGACCATTCATCCCACTGGTTCGATGTGCAGATTCTGAGGCCAGTCTTTGCGTAAAGTGACAGCTGTGACTCTGAAGTCCACTTCCTAAGAGAGAGGGGAGTTTTCTCTTCATATTAGATATCAAAGAAACTTGTGATAATTTCACCGAAAGAGCCCCAGCAACTAAGTATGGTCAAGGACAAGTAGTGCCTCCTCCATGAAAACATATACTGTTATTTCATATTAATAGTGGACAGAATAGACAGCACCACATGTACAAGCTTCCAGATGCTGGTGTGTGACCAAGGTACAGGTTGATATCTGTGTTTTTTTCATCCTGTTGATCATTAGAGCAGAACTCCAGAATCTGGTAGAATGGGAAAATTTGGATCCCACCTTTTATTAGTTGGGGCAGCAGGGTACACTACACCTTTGGCACGCAGTGAAGTATGGAATATCAGTGCTCAACTTCCATTGTTTGTTTTTAATATCTGAGACCAACATGGATCATTTTTTTAAAATGAAGAAATATGGACCTGGAACAGATACAGTGACCACAGATTGAGGCAAGTTCAGGAAACCAGTGTAGAATGAACAAAATTATCCAAAGTGAAATTAATATTTATCTAAAGCCATTGAAATCAGTCGATTGAGTTAGATGTCAAGAAACTCGCATCTCCAGGTTTAATTTACACTTGTACGAGGAGTTGCACAAATTGGACATTGAAAGGATTACCTGCATCTAGCTAGCTTGAAAGGCAATGGAATCAGACTTGGGAATACATAAACAAACTATATTTCAGTCTCTGATTGGCAGAGCAGGAGAGAGAAGAAAATGGATTTGTAACAACAAGAACTGGAAGACACTTTTCAGCCTATCTCTCCCATTTCTCCTGTCAGCATTTCAGAAGTTGGCATCAGTAATAGAACAAATGGGGGAAGCATTCACTCACTGAGAACCCAAGGATTCTACAGATTTCACGATCACCGAGGAGGCTAGGAGGGTGGTTAAGGCAGAAAACCTCACAACCTTGAGGAAATACTTGGAGTAGTCACTGCAAGCAGTCACTGAAATGTTATCACCTTCAAGGTCAAGGCCTAGAGAGGGAAAATGAGATTAGTGTAAGTAAATTGTATATTTTTGGTGGTACAGATTTATTGGATTGAAGGTTCTCTTCTGTACTGTATGATTCTACGATCTATGATACAAGATATCATAGAAATAGACATGATCTCAAGTTCAACTGTAATAATTCAAGGACTTAAAAACATTTTAACTCCCTATCCTTGATCTCCACATCATATAAGATCCGCTCCCTTCTTAAACATTACGCCTGTGCTGGATGTCAAGGTTTGTTACTTTTTTCAGGGTTAATAGATAATAAAATTATCAACAACACTCAGAAAGGTTGACACCATCCAGGACAAAATAGCCCATTGACTGGCATCGCATTCACAAACATCCACTCCCTCCACCACTGTCCTCAGTAAAAGCAGAGTGTACCATCTACAAAATGCACTTCAGAAATTAACAAAAGATTCTTAGACAGCACCTTCCAAACCCACAACCACTTCTATCAAGAAAAATAAGAGCAACATGGTATTGCCCACCAACTGCAAGTTTCCTTCCAAGACACTCACACTCCTGATATCACTGTTCCTTCACAATTAGTGGGCGGCACGGTGGCACAGTGGCACAGTGGTTAGCACTGCTGCCTCACAGCGCCTGTAGACCCGGGTTCAATTCCCGACTCAGGCGACTGACTGTGTGGAGTTTGCACGTTCTCCCCGTGTCTGCGTGGGTTTCCTCCGGGTGCTCCGGTTTCCTCCCACAGTCACAAAGATGTGCGGGTCAGGTGAATTGGTCAAGCTAAATTGCCCGTAGTGTTAGGTAAGGGGTAAATGTAGGGGTATGGGTGGGTGGCGCTTCGGCAGATTGGTGTGGGCTTGTTGGGCCAAAGGGCCTGTTTCCACACTGTAAGTCTAATCTAATCACTGGGTCAAACTCCTATAATTCCCTCCCTACGGACATTGAGAGTTTATCTACAGCACATGAACCACAACTGTCACTCAAGAAAACCTTGCATTTGGTTCCTTCATTTTGATTAGTAAACTATATTTTAATTAAAGTGTGACGTAGCTGCGCTCTGAAAGAAAATGCAAATATTTGTTGAGATTGAATTTTTTAATGCTCTCACGGGACTTGGGTTTTACTGGCTGCTCCATCCCTAGTCGTCCTTGAGAAGGTGAGCTTCCTTCTTGAACTGTTGCTGTAGGTAAACTGTCAATGTCCGTAGGGAGGGAATTATAGGAATTTGACCCAGTGATTATGAAGGAACAGTGATATCAGGAGTGAGTGTCTTGGAAGGAAACTTGCAGTTGGTGGGCAATACCATGTTGCTCTTATTTTTCTCGATAGAAGTGGTTGTGAGTTTGGAAGGTACTGTCTAAGAATCTTTTGTTAATTTCTGAAGTGCATTTTGTAGATGGTACACTCTGCCTCTACTGAGGACAGTGGTGGAGGGAGTGGATGCTTGTGAATGTGGTGCCAGTCAAATGGGCTGTTTTGTCCTGGATGGTGTCAATCTTTCTGGGTGTTGTTGGAGCTTTACTAACCCAGGCAAGTGCGAGTATTCCATCATACTCCTGACTTGAGCCTTGTAGATACTGGACAGGCTCTGGGGAGTCAAGAGGTTAGACTAAGGGAGTTAAAAAGAGAGGAGTTTAGATTATTTACAGTGTGGAAACAGGCCGCTCGGCCCAACAAGTCCACACCAACCCACTGAAGCGCAACCCACCCAGACCCATTCCCCTACATTTACCCCTTCACCTAATACTACAGGCAATTTAGCATGGCCAATTCACCTAACCTGCACATTTTTGGAATGTGGGAGGAAACTGGAGCACCCGGAGAAAACCCACGCAGACACGGGGAGAATGTGCAAACTCCACACAGTCAGTCACCTGAGGCGGGAATTGAACCTGGGTCTCTAGCGCTCAGAGGCAGCAGTGCTAACCACTGTGCCACTCATAATTAATTTAGTCCTGTTCACGTTGTCGTAACTGCTGTCGTAAGTGCATCATGTAAGTAACAAGTGAAATATTACAACAGGCTTTTCAGGCACAAGCTGCCACGTGGAACCGTTCCAGCTCAGTCAATCACTGTTCCATAGATTAGAATAGAATAGAATCCCTACAGTGTGGAAACAGACCATTTGGCCCAACAAGCCGACACCAACCCTCTGAAGGGTAACCCAGCCAGACCCATTCCCCTACCCTATTACTCTACATTTACTCCTGACTAACCTACCCATCCCTGAATACTATGGGCAATTTAGCATGGCCAAATCACCGAACCTGCATATCTTTGGATTAGATTAGATTACTTACAGTGTGGAAACAGGCCCTTCGGCCCAACAAGTCCACACCAACCTGCCGAAGCGCAATCCACCCAGACCCATTTCTCTACATTTACCCCTTCGTCAAACACTACAGGCAATTTAGCGTGGCCAATTCACCTAACCTACACATTTTTGGACTGTGGGAGGAAACCGGTGCACCCGGAGGAAACCCACGCAGACACTGGGAGAATGTGTAAACTCCACACAGACAATTGTCTGAGGCTGGAATCAAATCTGGCTCTCTGTTGCTGTGAGGCAACAGTGTGAACCATTGAGCCCTGTTTAATATACAGACCCTGAGTTTGTACTAGAGCAGCACAACAGTAGGAGAAAAAATTGTTTCAATCACCTTGTGGGAGTATGATGCTGGGAGTTCTTCAAATGTCATGAAGTTTGAGATGTCCTTATTAAAGGGTTAATCTGTGTGTCTGGATTTTCTCTGTAAGGCATAAGTACACATCCATTCTTGTGAAACCAGATGTAGCCGATATGTGATCACTACAAGCTCACTCAATGGCTCTGTCAAAATTGCATGACAAATTTACATGATCTAGTTTTCAAACAAGCAAACAATCAATGATCCACTCAAGACCTTAAAAGGAAATGTTATCAGAGAGTTCTCTCTGTTCTAGAGATTTAAGTTCTGGGGAAAAAGAGATAACCCATGCAAGAAACTAGCAAGTGGATGATAAGGATACCTCCTATGCAAATGGAAAATATTCTAAATTTTTGATAATCAGTCTGAATACACAATTACTAGCCTAATCTTTGCCCTGTCTTCTCCCACATACGATCCAAATTGTATTTCAATAATAAAGATCGAAAGAACTGAGGAACCGGAAGTTCTGAGAAAGGGTCACTTGAACCAAAATGTTAACTCTGATTTCTCTCCACAGATGTTGCCTTTCCAGCAATTTCTGTTTGTGTTTTTGATTTCTATCATATTTATCAAAGGTTTACCACTTCAAAACAGTCTTAATGCCCCATGCAGGGTAATTTCATTAGCATGCTCTAAACCAAATGACATTGAACTACATTACAACTCAAGCACACTTTCAAGAAGCAGGCACAAGACTGTTAGTAAATTATGAGCATACTAAAATACTCACATCGCGGATGATACAGAATATCTGGAAAAGGTTCAGCAACATACCATTGGATTGATAACTATCTTAAAAGTTATTTCGTTACAACAGACCAGTGAGAACTGAAACTTTTGTTTTAGAACTTTTGTAGACCAGGGCATTTTCAAACTGTGGATCACGATCCCTGACTGGGTTATGACAATAGCATTCAAGGTCGCGAGCTCCCTTATGTCTAAGGCAGTAAGGTGCCTAGTCAGGACAATTTAAAGTACTTTGCAATCACTTCAATTGAAGTTGAAAAGCATGGCACTGGAAAAAGCACAGCAGGTGAAGCAGCATCTGAGGAGTAGGAGAGTCCACGTTTCAGGATTAGTCCTTCATCAGGAATGTGTAGGGGGAAGGGGGCTGAGAGATAAATGGGGAATGTGAGTGAAGGTGGGGTTAGTTGGTGTATGTGGACCAGGGATGCTCCCTGAACTGCTCCGCAAGAGCCAACTCGCACAGGGGTTCAGGGAACAATTCTGGTCTGCACACACCAAACAACACCAATGCCCTGTGGCCAACCACTTCAACTTCCCCCTCCACTCCCCCAAGGACATGCAAATCCTGGGCCTCCTCCATTGCCAAACCAAAGACACCCGCCGACTGGAAAAAGAGCATCTCATCTTCTGCCTCGGGACTCTACAACCACACAATATTAACATTGACTTCACCAGTTTCCAAATCTACCCACCCCCACCTCATTCCAGATCCATACCTCCAACTTGGCTCCGCCCTCTTGACCTGACCTACCTGTCCATCTTCCTTCCCACCTATCCACTTTACCCTCCCCACTGAACTATCATAATCACCTCCTACCTGCATCCACTATCGCCATCCCACTTACCTTTCCCCCAGACCCACCCTCATCCCCAACTCCCTATTTATTTCTCAGGCCCCTTCCCCGTCCCATTCCTGATAAAGGGTTGATGCCAAAATGTCAGCTCTCCTACTCCTCAGAAGCTGCCTGACCTGCTGTGCTTTTTCCAGCGCCACACATTTTGACTGACTCTCCAACATCTGTAGTCCTCATTTCCTCCTCTGTTTCAATTTGGATTTGAACCTAGATTTTCCAGCTTGGAAATAGTACCACTGCTTCAGAAGACTATTAAAATGCGCAGTATAGAAATAGGTCACATAGAGTAGGGTTTTGAACCCACAACCTCCTAACTTGGATTTAAGGGAGCCATTATATGAGCCAATTTTTACAATTGCTCTTATGTAGAAAATTAGGAACAAGAGTAGGCCCAGCATGTCTGCCTTGCCATTTAGTATGATTGGAGCTAGTCAAACACTTCAATGTCTTTTAACTAGCCCATCCCCATAACTCAAGCATCAGTGATAATTATAAGTCTATCCACCTCTACCTTACACATACTGAAAGACAGAGCTCCCACAACTCTCACTGGTAGAGATCAACAGTGAGCATGATGTCAGTGATGTGTAAGTTGTTGGAGGGGATTCTGAGAGACCAGACAATAAAAATTTCCTAATCTGAGACCTAAATGACATGCCCCTAATTTTTAAGCTGTGCTCACTGGTTCCAAACTCCAATCCAGGAGTAACATTTTACCTGCATTTACCCTGTCTATCCCTTTATTTTGCAAGTTTCAATAAGATCACCTCTTATACTTCAAAACTCTAGAAAATAGATCCAATTTGCTCAATCTCTCTTCATAGAACAGTCCAACTATCCTAGGAGCAAGTCTAGTGAACCTTTACTGCATTCTCTTTATGGCAATAATATGCTTTCTAAGATAAGGAGATAACACTGCACACAGTACTCTAAGTGTGGTCAAACCAAGCTCCCTTACAACTGAGGGAAGACATCACTACTCCTCTATTCAAAAGCTAACATTCTATTAGCCTTTCTGTGTCTTACTGCATCTACATATTAGACTTCAGTGACTTATTTAACATGGAGACCTAGGACCCTTTCTATATCAACACTTTTCAACCTCATATCATTGAAGAAACAGAAGGTGGGTGAGATACTAAACAAATATTTTGTGTCAGAAGGATATGGAAACAAACAAACTTGAGGAAATAAATAATAATATCTTGAAAAGAGTTCATATTACAGAAAAGGAGGTGCACGAGGTCTTAAATTGCATAGAAGTAGATAAATCCCTGGAACCTGATCAGGTGTATCCCAGGACTTTGTGGGAAGCTAGATAAGAGATTGCTGGGCCTCTGGCTTAGATATTTGTATTATCAACAGCCACAGGTGAGGTGCTGGAAAACTGGAGGTTGGCTAATATGGTGCCAATATTTAAGAAAGGCTGTAAGGAAAAACCAGGGAACTATAGACCAGTGAGCATGATGTCAGTGATGTGTAAGTTGTTGGAGGGGATTCTGAGAGACCAGACTTTCATGTATTTGGAAAGGTAAGAACTTAAAGATAGTCAACATGGGTTTGCACATGGGAAAGTCTGTCTCATCAACTTGATCGAGGTATTTGAAGAAGTGACAAAGACGACTGATGAAGGCAGAACTGTGGATGTTGTCTATATGAACTTCAACAAAGCATTCGATAAGGTTTCACATGGTAGACTAGTTATTAAGGTTTTATCTCAAACGATCTAGAGAGAACTTGCCAATTGGATTCAAAATTGGCCTGAAGGTAGGAGAAAGAGAGTATTGGTGGAGGATTGCTTTTTGGATTGGAGGTCTGTGACCAGTGATTTACCACAAGGATCAGTGTTGGGTCCACTGTTTTTTGTCAGTTATAAAAATGATTTGAATGTGAATATAGCAGGTACAGTTAGTAGGTCTGCAGATGACACCAAAACTAGTGGTGTAGTGAAACTGAAGATGATTATCTCAGAGTACAACAGAACTTTGATCAGATGGGCCAATGGACCGAGGAGTGGCAGATGGAGTTTATTTTAGATAAATGTGAAGTGTTGCATTTCAAAAATGGTGAAGAAGGTGTTTGACATGCTTGCCTTCATTGGGCAATACACTGAGTATAGAAGTTGGGATGTTATGTTGTGGCTGTACAGGATATTGGTGAAGCCACTTTTAGAATACTGTGTAAAATTCTGGTTGCCCTTCTATAGGAAGGATGTTGTTAAACTTGAGAGGGTGCAGAAAAGATTTACAAGTATGTTGCTGAGACTGGAGGTGTTGAGTTCTTGGGAGAGGCTGAATAGATTGGGGATTTTTTTCCCTGGAGCATTGGAGATTGAGGGGTGACCCAGAAGAGATTTATAAAATCATGAAGGTGATAGATAAGGTGAACAGCCAAGGTCTCTTTCTGAGGGTGGGAGAGTCATAGCGTCATAGAGCCATAGAGATGTACAGCATGGAAACAGACCCTTCAGTCCAACCCGTCCATGCCGACCAGATATCCCAACCCAATCTAGTCCTGCCTGCCAGCACCAGGCCCATATCCCTTCAAACTCTTCCTATTCATATACCCATCCAAATGCCTTTTAAATGTTGCAATTGTACCAGCCTCCACCACTTCCTCTGGCAGCTCATTCCATACACATACCACCCTCTGCGTGAAAAAGTTGCCCCTTAGGTCCCTTTTATATCTTTCCCCTCCCACCCTAAACCTATTCCCTCTAGTTCTGGACTCCCCGACCCCAGGGAAGAGACTTTGCCTATTTACCCTGTCAATGCCCCTCATAATTTTGTAAACCTCTATAAGGTCACCCCTCAGCATCTGTTTTCAGAGGCTGAGGGAAAACAGCCCCAGCCTGTTTAGCCTCCCCCTATAGCTCAAATCCTCCAACCCTGGCAACATCCTTGTAAATTTTTTCTGAATCCTTTCAAGTTTCACAACATCTTTCCGATAGGAAGGAGATCAGAATTGCATGCAAAATTCCTACAGTGGCCTAACTAATATCCTGTACAGCTCCCAACTCCTGTACTCAATAATCTGACCAACAAAGGAAAGCAGACCAAACGCCTTCTTCACTATCCTATCTACCTGTGACTCTACTTTCAAGGAGCTATGAACCTGCACTCCAAGGTCTCTTTGTTCAGCAACACTCCCTGGGACCTTACCATTAAGTGTATAAGTCCTGAAAGATTTACTTTCTCAAAATGCAGCACCTTGCATTTATCTGAATTAAATTCCATCTGCCTCTTCTCAGCCCATTGGCCCATCTGTCAAGATCCTTTTGTAACCTCTTCGCTGTCCACTACACCTCCAATTTTAGTGTCACCTGCAAACTTACTAACTGTACCTCTTATGCTCGCATCCATATCATTTATGTAAATGACAAAAAGTAGAGGACCCAGCACCGATCCTTAGAAGGCATAGATTTCAGGTGAGAGGGGAAAGATTTAAAAAGGACCTGACGTTTTCATAGAATCAGAGTCGTACAGGGTGGAGACAGGCCCTTCGGCCCAAATTGGTCCATGCTGACCAAAATGTTCTTCCACACTAACCCCATTTCCCTGCACTTGGCCCATATCTTTCTAATTATTTCCTATTCATTTATTTGTCATTTTCAATGTTGTTAATGGTGCACTTCACCTGCAAAAGAGCAGTGCTCAGAAAGCTCGTGGTTTCAAATAAATCTGTTGGACTGTAACTTGGTGTTATGTGACTTCTGACCATGTCCTGCCCAGTCCAACATCCGCATCTCCACATCATGACTAAAAAGGGCAGTATTTGTTATCCATCCCTAATTATTCTCAAATTGTGTAACAAAGCCATTCTCAGAGGGCACCTAGGTTCTGTGTCCAGGATTCACATGTAGGTCAAACCAGCAGATTTCTTCCCAAAAGAACAATAGTGGACTAGATAGATTTTCACAACAATCAAATATGGAGATAGCATTTTTTTAAATTGCAGATTTTTTTACTGAATTCAAATTTCATCATCATGGTGGAATTCAAGCTCATGCTCCACAGCATTAGCCTATAACGATTACCAGTCCAGTGACATTACCTATGCATTACCACCTTCCTCTGTACATACGATGTGCATATATATGCGGGAATGTGGTGGTGGGATGTGGGGATGGTGTTGGGAAGAGCAGGGGTGCAGGGGTGCAGGGGTGATGGGAGAGGTGTATATGCGCGTGTGTGTATGTCAAAAATTACAAGGGAGGAGAATGGTTCATTCAGCTCCTTCCCCTGAGTGAACAACAATAACCTTACAGGCCCAGAAGATGCCAACTCTACAGTCATAACATTGTGCAAGAATGCTAAATAGGCTGAATTGTCTATTGGCTGTGATTGCCCAAGTTGTTTGACCAACTGCACCGGATCCATAGTGGACACTGCCAAGGCTGCATGTAGTCATATGTAAAAGGTTCCATGGATTTCAGAGTGGACTATGCTGAGGGCTTTGGACAGGTAACACAAAGATGGGGTGAAATAGAAGGGGCATTCTGTTTTTGTAATATAGGCAGTTAGGATGGAAAAGGGTTCTGTCCTCTAAGAGGTTGCCCAATGGGAAGATTGCATTCCCTCTCTTTCCTGCCATTTTAAACAATTCAGAAAAAAAAGGTTACATCTGTCTGTGCCAACCATTTTATGACATGGGCAGTGTAATATTGATTATTTATTTCATGTGATCAGTTGGCTGCCAATTTTACCTTCTAGTGTCCTGCGAGGGGTGATCTCAAGGATGATTCAGAAGGTAGTAAGTTAGGTTATATGCTTAACCTTCCTTCTAATCACAACTACAGAAGACGGGGGTGTGTGTGTGTGTGTGTGAGAGAGAGAGAGAGAGAGAGTGAGAGGGAGAAAAAGAGAGAGAACGTGAGTGAGTGAGAGAGAGAATTGGGAGAAGAGAGAAGGACTATATGTAGTGAGGCAGTTGAGGAATGGAGAGGGACAGAAATTATTCTCCCATCATTCGGGAATATGGAGAATTTGACTGAAAGCAACCAGAGTTCAGAAAATATTAACATTTTATAAAACATTTTGAAATCATAAAATTTTAATTTTTACCGTATGCTGGTCTATAGAATGCAAACACAATGTTGAATTATTGCTATTTTGCTTTTGCTGATATCTGCAGTTATGTTAATTCATAAAACAGGGTCATACTTGAAAATAGCTTGAGAAATACTTGGGTGGACTGTGAGTAGATTTCAGACATTTTTAAAAGGCTGTATGTGCCACTGTATTTACGTGGTTAGACCATTTCAATTAGATAAGTTAGCAGTGAGTGATCATTGAAATGCTCCAAGGTGACATAGGACAGTTTGGCTTTACCTATTCCCAATCTTTTCACCTAGATCTATGCAGTACAAGATTTTAGATAGATCTTACATTTATATAAGCTGTTTGTTAGGCATTTCTATCCTGAAAGCATTTGACTAGATTTAAGTATACAGGGGCATAAGGTTAACCATTTAGCCTTTGACTATATTTAGCTTACAACATTATATCTCACAATTACATTAGATGGTTGATCAAGGCAGCTATATAGTAGTGAATTCACCATGGGTTCAATTCACTTTTTATTTAGTCGATCAGTCGCATTGTCAATCCTTTTGCTGCCTTTAAGTGGTTCCATTAGAGCTTATGAAAGGATAGAGTGATCTCTAAATATTTTGTTAACTACTCACGATTGTGTAACTGTAGATTTGGATGCCAGATTATGTATTTAGGGTTTAGCATAATGTGGGTATAAAGAAGTGGGGGTCAGACAGTTTGAACCTTCTGGAGGAGTATCTACAAAGCAAACTCTGTTCCTGCTTTGTATTGTTTTCATTTAATATTGTCAGACAGCTAAAATCATATATCAACTTTCCTTTTCTGCTGTTAAGAGAACTTATACATTCAGTAAAGACCATTGGTTTTACAAAGGACTCATCTGTTTGTTCCAAGTTAAAAATCACACTACACCAGGTTATAGTCCAACAGGTTTATTTGGAAGCACTAGCTTTTGGAGCGCTGATCCTTCATCAGGTGGTTGCAAACCTACTTTTAACTTTGTAAACGCGAGTCCAACACCGACACCCCCAAATCCTATTTGTTTCAGGCTGTTTGTTGGGACTGTTTCATACTAACAATAGTGCCTGCTATCTGTCCATCTGTCTGAGTGATCTTTATGGGTTTGCTGTTTCAGGATTCAATGTTAACTGTTCATACTTCATAGAATGTGATGCAAGCGTGTGGTTAAAGTTCACACATTCAACATCCTATGATTTGTACAACACACTCTGGGTGAAATTTTCAATGTTTGTAGTTTATGCACTCAACCTGACTCTTCATTTATCTTCAGGTGATATGGGTTCTTGAAAGAATAATTAGGACCTGACTATTATCACTTCTGACAAGTTTGCAAATGCTTGAATTTCAACTTTGACTGGCTGTTGCTAAATTCAGACTTTCTGAGTAGGAATCCATAAATATTTAAGTCAGATGTTGCCAGATTAGATTTATGGAAGGTTCACAAGATCTTAAAATATACAGGAGAGTTTTATAGTATTTGGGGACTACAAAGGTTGCATTTTAGGAGAGTGAGGTTACATAGGTTGTACTTTTAGATCTAAACAAAAGTGCAAACTAAAAAATACAAAACAACTTGGTCTATAATTCACACCTGTGAAGCACTCAATTTAGTTTATCCATAAACCAGAAAATTGTGGATTCAACTCATACTCTTGAAATAAATGACCCAAGTACAGGTTTACAGAAGTGCTGCACTGCCTGAAGTGCTACATTTTGGAGTAGGTGTAAAATTATTACCCTTTACAGTTAGATAGAAGAGTAGCTGAAAGATCCTCAGTAACAACCCCCCTCCCCTCAACCACCACCATCCCCACCCTATACCATCCTGGCTAAAATGTGTCTGTCAACTGACATTAGCAGAACTGATTACTGTACATATTATTTAGCTCACTGCTTTTTGTGAGACCCTGTTAAATGAAAACTGACTGTTATTATGAATACAGAACAATACAGTTTTGGAACAGGCCTTTACGCTCCATGTCTGTGCCGACCATGATGCATTCTAAACAAACTCCATCTGCACATAGTCTGTATATTTTATTCCCTGCCTGTTCATGTTTACCTAAATGCCTCTTACAAGTTGCTATCCTATCTCTGGCAGCATATTCCAGGCATTTACAATCTTCCATGTAAAAAACTTGTCCAACACATTTCCTTTAAACTTTCCTCCTCTCACCTTAAACCCATACCTCCTAGTATTCGACATTTTTACTCTGAGAAAGACTTCAACAATCCACCATATCCATGCTTCTCATAATTTTATATCCTTCTGTCAGGTTGATCCTCAAACTCCAATGCTCCAGCGGAAACATTCCAAGCTTGTTCATCGTCTCCTTACTGCTTATACACTCCAATCCAGGCAACGAACAGGCAAACCTCCTTTGCCCCCTCTCCAAATCCTCCTTCCTGTAGTGAGGCACGTAATACTCCAAATGCGGCCTAATTGAAGATTTACGCAGCTTAACTTGTCAACTTTTATACTCAGTGCCCCAACCAATGAAGGCCAGCATTCCATAAGCCTTCTTTACCACCTTATCCACTTGTGTTGTCACTTTCAGGGAACTATTCTTTCCACCTTACAACAGTGACTATGTTTTAGTTTATTAACAGTAAAGCGCTTTTGGAACATTCTGAGGATCTGAAAGTTACTTCATAAATGAAAGTCTTTCCTTTTGAGTCCAGTTACCTGCTTCTCCATTGCCAACAACCTACATTAATATAGGAGTTCTAACAAAGCAAAAATTTATAACCGTTAATTGTTACATTATTTTAAATATTACGCAAAGAAATAAACGACTGCACTCTTCTATTTTAATAGTGTTGAAATCAGAATCCTAGAATGACTTGTTGTCGAGGATGTAATCTTGGTATTCGCCCTGCCAATTTAACTCTATCAATTTTCAATGTCTTTGTGTGATTTGCTGGTTTGGACCGCGCCTCCCCAGGGACAGGCATAAGGAGCCCCATGCACCATCAATCCAGCACTGCAAATGAGCTTCAATCTGAGGATGGTATTTTTTGTGGTGTTGATCATCTGCGCGACAGGTACCGCCTCTGATAAAGAATGTGTTAAAGTGGACAGTGCATGAGTGGGAGCTCTTACTGACCGATAGAAAGCAATTTCCGCTCTGTGTTGTATTCAAAGTGTTTTTATTTACAAGGTCATTCAATGTAGTTTAAACAGTAACAGAGCAACTTGTTTAATCGGTCGTGATCTCTAACATTGAAAGAGAAGGAATTTTTGTTTGTTTGTCAGCTTGACACGTTAGTTACTGAGTTTGGAAATGGTGATGTGGGAGATGCAATATGTTGGTTTAGTGCAGCTCGTACTAAATGGGGTAATGCGTATTCTAAATTGGAGTAGAAATGTTGCTAACTTTATCAGAGATTGTAATATACAATGGAATCTAACAAGCATCTTTCTTTTCCTCAGTATTGGCTGCTCACCCAATTAATGCGAAGTATGAGGAATCGATTAAAACTGTAAGTACTGTAAGTTTTCTTTTCATAGTAAAGTGGTTAGCAAACTTATTTGGTTCAGAAATCCTCTTTTCAAATTATGTAGTAACTGCTGCCCTTCCTCACAGCACCAAAAATTTAATTATAAATAGAACTCAAAAGAAAATGTGCTCAGCACTTAACTTTCAAAATGCTTTTAGGGAAACCAGTACTAATGTATAGAAAGAAAGAATGGAAGAGTTGCATTTTGATAGAGCTTTTCAGTGAATGAGTATGCCTGCTTCTGTTTGCACAGTTTGTCTAGTTTGGGCACGCACAGAAACCAAGTCCAGCAGGGAGGAACACCAAGAAAGCAGATGGACCAGGTCCTTTGGGAAAGCAAGTACGTTTGTGCTGGAATGAAGGCACTTGGGCTGAGCAGGAGCATGGAGAGAGCAGGACCAAGGGGGAGCAGTTCTCGGACAGAGCGCACTGGAAAGGCAAATGGGTAGCAGAAGACTCCACTTTCTTTTAACCACAGTACTATGGGCAGTCACACATACTGCTCACCTGTAAAGCTGGCCAACTATCAGATAGAATATTGTTTTAGTAGATGCTTAAGTGTTAAACTTGAATGTGATATTTTAGTCCTTTGTGTTTTGGGTTCTAAGAAGCCCAAGACTTGAATAGAAACAAGTGGGATGTGTTGTGGAGGGTATTTTTTTCAAGAACCTGAAGCTAATGATCTAACAATCTCATCTAATTTTAATATCATATGTTTGGAATCCTCTCAAAAAAAAACAAATTAGAGAATGATGAAACATATTTATCCAAAGATTTTTATTTGCATGAAGCTAAGCTGATGAATGAGCAATATAATGTTTAATTGGGTTATTTTTACATTGTTCACTGAATGACAGAAGTGTTTTGATGTAGAAGATGATCATTCAGCCCATTATGTCTGCATAGGCTTGTTAAGTGAGCGTCATTATCTAATGCCAATCTCCTGCTTTTTCCCCATACCCTTCAACATTATTTTTATCCAAAAAACATCCAATGCCCTTTCAAATGTCTTGATTGAACTTGCCTCCACCACACTTTCAGGTCGTGTATTCCTCTCTAACTGGTCATATAGTCATAAAGGTTTACAGCATGGAAACAGGCCCTTCAGCCCAACTTGCCCATGCCACCCGATTTTCACAACTTAAGCTAGTCCCACTTGCCTGCATTTAGTCCATATCCCTCCATACCTATCCTTTCCATATACCCATCTAAATGTTTCTTAAATAATAAAATTATACTCACTTTCACAACTACCTCTGGCAGCCTGTTCCAGACACTCACCATCCTCTCTGTGAAAAACTTTACCTCTCTGAATTCTGGATTACAGTGGTGCTGGAAAAGCACAGCAGTTCAGGCAGCATCTGAGGAGCAGGAAAATCGGGTTCCCAGCATCTGCAATCATTGTTATTACCCTTTTGTATCACTCCCCCTTCACCTTAAACCTATGCCCTCTAGTTTTAGACTCCCCTACCATGGGGAAAAGTTGTTGGCTATCTACCTTACCTATATTTCTCATGATTTTATAGACCCCTATAAGGTCACCCCTCAGTCTCCTACACTCCACGGAAAAAATATCCCAGCCTATCAACCTCTCCTTCTAACTCAAACCTTCTAATACAGGTTTGATCCTATTAAATATTTTCTGTATTCTTTGTAGTTTAATAATATCTTTTCTATTATAGGGTGACCAGAACTGCACACAGCATATTGAATAATTTTTATTTTCTCAATTCACCCTTGTTTCTTTTGCAGATAGCTTTAGGTTTATGCTGTCTTGTTCCATTTACACACAAGAATGGATTCTCCCTATCTACTGTATCAAACCTCCTCGTGATTTGGTAAACTTCTATTAGTTCTCTCAGCCTTCTTCCCTCCAAGGAGAACAGTCCCAAATTCTTCAATCTAACACATAGCAGAAGTTCCTCATCCTGGAACCATTCTTATAAATCACTTATGTGATCTCTCCACAGCCTTCTTATAATGTGGCACCCAGTGCTGTACACAATACTCCAACAGAGGTCTAGGAAGTCTTTTATACAAGTTCAATATCATCTCCTTGGTTTTGTATACTATGCCCCTAAAAATAAAGCTGAGAATACTCTGTTTTATTTACTGCTCAACCTGTCCTGCCACTTTCAATGATGTTGTAAATGTACACAGAAGTCCTTCTCTCCTGCATCCCACCTTTGAATTGTACTCCTATCTACATGGTTTTTTAATGTTCTTCCCACCAAAATGCAACACCTCACACTTTGCTGCATTGGAACTCATCTGCCCACTCCACCAACTTGTTCATATCTTTCTGGAGTTCTACACTGTCCTTCTCACATTTTACAATTCTTCCAAGTCTTGTGTCATCTGCAAACTTTGAAACTGTCCCCTGCACACAAGATCTCAATTATTAATATATATCAGGTGAAGCAAGGGTGCCAATGCTGAGCTCTGGGAAACTCCACTACAAACCTTCCTGCAACCTGAAAAAATTGACCATTACTCTTTGTTTCCTGTCATTTGGCCAGTTTTGTAACCATTTTGCTACTGGCTGTTTTATTCGAAGACATAAAGTCACTTGTGTGGCTCTGTATTAAATACCTTCTGAAAGTCCATGTGCACCTCATCAACAGCATTACCGTCGTTGAGATTTTCTGACAACATTTTTTTAAAAACTCCAGCAAGTCAGTTAAACATGATTTCCCTTTCAAACTCTTCCAACTCAGTCCACTTTTTTTTCCCATTTAATAATTAATTCCATCCCAAATAATTGTTTCTCGAAGCATCCCCACCACTGAAGATAAAATTATTAGTCTGTAATTATTGGGTTTATCTTCACAGTCTTCCTTGAACAAGGCAGTAATATTTGCAATTTTCCAGTCGTCTGGCATTTTTCCAAGTCTAGGGAAGACTGAAAGATTGTGGCCAGTGCATCTGTAATTTCCATTCTCTTTTTCAAAACCCTTGGATGAATTTCATCCAGTCACAGTGCCTAATCAACTTTAAGTTCCAACAATCCTGCCCAAACAACACTTCTGCCCTACTAATTCTGAACCTTTCTAGTGACTGAGTTCCGTCCTCTCTCCATAGTCTGGGTAGCATCTGACTCTTTGGTAAAGACAGATGCAAAGTATTCATTTAACACCTCAACTATGCCCCATCCCTCTAAGTGTAAATTCCCTTTGTTGTATGATATACAAAACACAAGACATGGATTCATATTTTATTGGGACTTCTACATGGTATCAGCTTTCATTGTGGAAATCCAGCAGACATAACAGGAATAGTTTAGTGAAGTGGACCACTTGAAAAGCATTTTTTAAAATATTTCTTTTCAAAATTAGGATCACAAACTGTTTCCCTGAATATAGCCTTTCATCCTGTCTGACCTCAACCAGTCTCCCTGATATTCATTGGATATTAATTACATTCTTACCTAGACAAACATTTACCCTTCACAACGCAGACTATTCTTCGGTGCTGTGATGAGGTTACTTTCTCTTTCCAGTTCAGTATCTTGTACAGGATCAAACAGTGGCAATTCAGCTCCTTCAGCCAGAATGTCATTTAGTCAGACCATGATGATATGTTTCACAACTTCATTTAACTGCCTTTGCTCTAAATCCCTTGGTACCTTTCCATCACAAAACCCTACTGCTGTCCATATTACTCCAAAGCTTTCCTTTAAAATTCCTTTTTGGAGCTTTAGCTTATAGTGTGCCTCTAATTCTTCCCTCTAACAGTGGGGATCAGCGTCACTGATTGACTCCAATTCAGTCGCAACTCTCTTGCCTCTCAGTTATATGTTGTATGTTTGAGCTCCACTCCAAAGAACAATATTCAGACCAATGCTTTAGTGTAATACTGACACTTTCTCTGCCCTCTCAGATTGCGATGAACGTAAGAAAATTTGAAATGCGAGCAGGGATGGACTATTCAGCTTGTCCAGTTTGCACCACCATTCATCAAATCATGGCCTCAACTCCACTTTCCTACCTGCGTCTCATATTCTTTGATTTCCTTGTAGGTCAGAAACCTGTCTAATTTAACTCTGAATGGACTCAATGACCGAGCCTCTGTTGCTCTGTGGGGAAAGAATTCCAAAGATTGAATATCTAAGAAAGAAAATTCCTCTTCCTGTCTATTTGAAATGGAAGGTTCCTCATCTGAAACTGTGCCCTAGTTCTAGATTTGTCACAAGGAGTAACACCCTCTCAGCATTTAGTCTGTCTAGCCCCTGCAGAATGTTATACATTTTAATAAGATCACATCTGAGGAAGGCAAATCAAATGCTGGACTTTACTGTAAGGGAGACTAATTATGAAAGTGGTATAGTTAGTCAATTTGCAGATGACACCAAAATTAGAGGTGCAGTGGACAGTGAAAAAGGTTATCTCAGAATACAATGGGATCTTGATCAGATGGGTTAATGGGCCAAGTAGTGGCAGATGGAATTTAATTTAGATAAATTATAAGGTGCTGCATTTTAGAAAATCACATCAGGGCAGGATTTTACACTTAATGATAAGGTCCCAGGGAGTGTTGTTGGACAAAGAAACCTTGGATTGCAGATTCATAGTTCTTTGAAAGTAGAGTAGCAGGTAAATAGGATTGTAAAGAAGGCATTTGGTAAACTTGCCTTTTTGGTGAGAGAATTTAGTACAGGAGGTCATGTTGCGGCTGTACAGGAGATTGCTTAGTCCATTTTTGGAATATTGCATGCAATTCCGGTCTCCCTCCCATAGGAAGGATGCTATGAAACTTGAAAGGGTTCAGAAAAGATTTACAAGGATGTTGCCAGTGTTGAAGGGGTTGAGCTATAGGGAGAGGCTGCGTGGGCTGTGGCTGATTTCCCTGGAACATCGGAGACTGAGGGGTAACCTTTTATAGAGGTTGATAAAATCCTGAAGGGCATTGATAGGGCAAATAGACAAAGTCTTTTCCCTGGGGTGGGAGAGTCCAGAACTAGACGGCATAGGTTTAAGATGAGAGAGGAAAGATTTAAAATGGAGCCAAGGGGCAACTTTTTTCACACAAAGGGTGTTGCGGATATGGAATGAGGAAGTGGTGGAGGCTGGTACAATTACAACATTTAAAAGGCATCTGGATGGGTATATGAATAGGAATGGTTTTGAGGGATGTGGGCCAAGTGCTAGAAAATGGGACTAGATTAAGTTGGGATATCTGGTTGGTATGGACGAGTTGCACCAAAGGGTCTATTTCTGTGCTGTACATCTTTACCCTCCGTGAACCAAGCATAAACCAAATCATCCGCCGACATTTCTGCCACCTCCAAAAAGACCCCACCACCAGGGATATATTTCCCACCCCACCCCTTTCCGCCTTCCGCAAAGACCATTCCCTCCAAACTACCTGGTCAGGTCCATGCCCCCCTACGACCCACCCTCCCATCCTGGCACTTTGCCCTGCCACCACAGGAACTGTAAAACGTGTGCCCATACCTCCTCCCTCACCTCTATCTAAGGTCCTAAAGGAGGCTTCCACATCCATCAAAGTTTTACCTGCACATCCACTAATATCATTTATTGTATTCGTTGCTCCCGATGCGGTCTCCTCTACATTGGGGAGACTGGACGCCTCCTAGCAGAACGCTTTAGGGAACATCTCCGAGATACCCGCACCAATCAACCACACCGCCCCGTGGCCCAACATTTCAACTCCCCCCTCCCACTGTACCGAGGACATGGAGGTCCTGGGCCTCCTTTACCGCCGCTCCCTCACCACCAGACGCCTGGAGGAAGAACACCTCATCTTCCGCCTCGGAACACTTCAACCCCAGGGCATCAATGTGGACTTCAACAGCTTCCTCATTTCCCCTTCCCCCACCTCATCCTAGTTCCAAACTTCCAGCTCAGCACTGTCACCATGACTTGTCCGGACTGGTCCAACCTGCCTGCCTTCTTTTCCATCTATCCACTCCACCCTCTCCTCCCTGACCTATCACCTTCCTCTCCTCCCCCACTCACCCATTGTACTCTATGCTACTCTCTCCCCACCCCACCCCCCTCTAGCTTATCTCTCCATGCTTCCAGCTCACTGCCTTTATTCCTGATGAAGGGCTTTTGCCCGAAACGTCGATTTCGTTGCTCGTTGGATGCTGCCTGAACTGCTGTGCTCTTCCAGCACCACTGATCCAGAATCTGGTTTCCAGCACCTGCAGTCATTGTTTTTACCCAATAGGGCAAAAGGCAGATACGTCTCCTGGCCCTAATGGCTGGCAACCTAGGATCCAAAACTATACAGTTGCAGAGATAGTGAATGCATTTGTTGTAGTTTCCAAAAATCATTGGATTCTGGAGAAATACCAATGGATTGGAAAACTGCAGATGTGACATCATGATTCAAATGGAGAGAGAGGCAAAAAGTGGGTAACTATAGGCTGACTAGCCTAACATCTATTTTTGGAAAAATATTGGAATCAATTATTAAGAAAACAGTGGAAAACATTTCAAAAATTATAATATAATCCAATTTGACTTCATAAAATGGAAGCCATGTCTGACTAATCAATTTATTAGAGTTTTACGAGGAAGTCTCACCCAGAATGGATATAATGGAGCCAGTAGATGTGTTGTGTTTGGACTTTCAGAAGGCTTTTGACAAAAAGAATTCACAAAGGGTTAGATCATACGACAAGCATCTATGTTGTTGGAGGTTGTACATTACCATGGATAGAGAATTGGCTAATCGGCAGGAAATGACAAATAGGAATTCAGTGTTATTTTTTTCATGTTGGCGACCTGTAATCAGTGTGGTCCCACAGGGATCCATGCTAGGACTGCAACCATACATAAATGTTAATTATCTGGAGGAAGGAGATTAATGTACTGCAGCCAAATTTGCATTAAAGTAAGTTGAAATGCAGGTTGAGAGGGGGGCTACAAAGATATTGATAGGTTAAGTAAGTGTGTAAAGTGTTGGCAAATATAATGTGGGAAATCATGAAGTTGTTCATTTTGGAAGATGGAACAAAAGAACATAATATTATTTAAATGGAGAAAATCTGCAGAAAGCTGCAACACAAAGGGGCTCTCAGAAGGTTTAGTGACAGTGGAACTCCTTTTCGCAGAGAGCTATGAGGGAAGAGTCTATGTGAATATTTCAGACTGAGATAACCCTTGAAACTTCTATTGATCATGAATCTATGGGGAAAGGGCAGAAAAGTAGACATGAGGAATGTCAGTTCAGCTATGACTCTTTTAAAGGCAGAGCAGGCTCAAAGAGCTGAATGGCCTGCTTGTGTTCCGAATTCTTATGGTTTTCTGGTCCAGAGCTCTGGGCTCAAAATCTGGACCAGCATGTATCGAGATGCATTGCTCCATTACCACAGTCATTATACTTCAATTTACTTGGCTGTGTGGCAGTGAATGGTTTCATAGAAATGCATTACACTAGGGCAAGAAGCACTTAAACTGAGACTTGTGGAGCAACATGTTTGCCTCTCTTCTATGCTCGTCTATCACAACAGCATCTCTCCCAAACCTGCCAAGCTACTCATTGTGACCTGAATTTTCCTATAATTTTGTCCAAGATCTCTCTGCTGGTTTCATAATACTTTTTTCTACCAAGTTACCCTCAGATGGTCAGGAATCCATGTCAATTTCTAATTACCCACTAGCTGCTGCCTTTTGTAAAAGAGCCCCTCAGCTGTACCTTATAAAAGGCATTTTGTGATTGTAGATTGTACCTCCTGGAGGGCTGATTAACAGATTCTTTCAACATTTTTAATATTTGCTTTGTCAATTAGCTGTATGAGCACTCCATCAATGAGGTTTTGGGCATATTCTTCATGAAAAGAAATGATCAAGAGATGAATATTTCCTTCAGGTATACAGTGAATGACTATGAACAAACTACTTGCAGACTTCACATGTGTTTTCAGTACTTATAACAACTTATCTTAATGGAAAAAAAAGGAAAATTGTTGGCTTTCCACTTTTCTGGTCAATGAGTTGTGTGTGGAGAGAAAGAATATCCTAAGGTTCATTTGCTTTAGAAGATTTCTTCTAAATCTTTCACTCTGATTGTTTTTAAGTTTGTGTTGTTGCCAATCTATTTTATAATGCAAAGTGCAATACTTCATCAGGAGAGACAACAGTTGAGCTAACAAAATGCTATTACAGTTTAAAGTTCCCTTCAGTGACCTTTTTGTAACAATTGCATAGATAATTGCATTCCCACCTCAGTCTGTGTGGAGTTTGCATATTCTCCCCGTGTCTGCGTGGGTTTCCTCCGGGTGCTCCAGTTTCCTCTCTCAGTCCAAAAATGTGCAGATTAGGTAAATTGGCCATGCTAAATCGCCTGTAGTGTTAGGTGAAGGGGTAAATGTAGGGGAATGGGTCTGGGTGGGTTGCTCTTCGGAGGGTCGGTGTAGACTTGTTGGGCCGAAGGGTCTGTTTCCACACTGTAAGTAATCTAATCTAATCGAATCTAATGAGCAGGAACAGTACTAAATTAACATTCAGTCCTATTGCTTGAAAGCTTGCAAACACAGCACTAAATCATGTATTTTACATTATAGTGCTACACCTGGAAGTAAAATCAGATTACTGCTGTAGAAGAATCAGAGTAATGATAAGAAATTAAGCAAAATGTAATTAAAACAACAATAAAAACACAGTAATTAAAATTATAATGTGACAAATGTTTAGTATTGATGCTATTTGCTATATAATGGTTTAAGATTTGATATTCAAAAGGTACTACTTTCAATACAAGAAAAATCTACAATGAAAACTATTGGCAAACATACAAATCTCTATAGAGTTCCCACAAAAGGAAGAAATCTTATTGCATCTATCCTGTCAGGTCCCCTTAGAATTTTGTATGTTTCAACGTGACCTTGATGTCAAGAACTGTCACTCTCACCTCACCACTGGAATTCAGCATTTTTATCCATGTTTGAACCAAGGCCGTAATGAGGCCAAGAGCTGAGTGGTCCTGGCAGGAGCTAAACTGGGCATCAGTGGGCAGTTATTACTGCTTGATAGCACTACTGATGACCACTTCCATCATTTTGCTGATGATCAAGACTGATGGACTGGTCGTTGGCCAGGTTGGACTTGTATACAGGACATATCTGGGCAATTTTCCACTTTGTCAGGTATGTGCCAATATTGTAACTGTACTAGAACAACGTGGCTAGAGAAGCGACAAGCTCCGGAGCACAAATCTTCAGTACTATTGATGGAATGTTGTCAGGCCAATACTTTGCAGTATTCAGACCCTTCAATCATTTTATATCATGTGGAGTGAATCGAATTGATTGAAGCCTAGCAACTGTGATGGTGGGGACCACTGGAGGAGGCCATGATGGACCATCCACTTTGCATTTCTGGCTGTGAATGCTTCAGCCTTATGTTTTGCACCAATGTGTTGGGCTCTTTTATCATTAAGGATCAGGATATTTGTGAAGCTTTGTCTTTCAGCAAGTTGTTTAATTGTCCACCACCATTCACAACTGTATGTGGCAAGTCTGCAGAGCTTAGATTTGATCCGTTGGTTATGGAATCGCTTAGCTCTGGCTATTACTTGCTGCTTTTGCTGTTTTGCATGCACGTAGCTCAGTTTGGTGGCTTCATCAGGTTAACACCTGGTGCTGCTCCCAGCATGCCCTCTTGCTTGCACTCTCCATTGGACCAGTGTTGAACCCCTGGCTTGATGGTAATGATGGGTTGGGGAAATATGCCAGGCCATTAGATTGCAGACTGTGCTAGAGTACAATTCTGCTGTTGATGAACCACAGTGCCTCATGGATACTCAGCCTTGAGTTGCTAGATCTGCTTGAAGTCTGCCCCATTCAGCACAGTGTGTCGCACAACATGATGGAGTGCATTCTTAATGTGAACGCGGGATTTCATCTCCACAAGGACTGCAGCGGTCACTCTTATAGATACTGTCATAAACAGACGCATCTGCATTGGAAGATTGTGCAGGATGAGGTCAAGTATAGACTTGGTAAAAACAATGACTACAGATGCTGGAAACCAGATTCTGGATTAGTGGTGCTGGAAGAGCACAGCAATTCAGGCAGCATCTGAGGAGTAGTAAAAGCAACATTTCAGGCAAAAGCCCTTCATCAGGAATAAAGGCAGAGAGCCTGAAGCGTGGAGAGATAAGCTAGAGGAGGGTGGGGGTGGGGAGAAAGTAGCAGAGAGTACAATAGGTGAGTGGGGGAGGGGATGAAGGTGATAGGTCAGGGGCGGGGGGAGGGCGGAGTGGATAGGTGGAAAATAAGATAGGCAGGTAGGACAGGTCACGGGGACAGTGCTGAGCTGGAAGTTTGGAACTAGGGTGAGGTGGTGCAAGGGGAAATGAGGAAACTGTTGAAGTCCACATTGATGCCCTGGGGTTGAAGTGTTCCGAGGCGGAAGATAAGGCATTCTTCCTCCAGGCGTCTGGTGGTGAGGGAGCAGCGGTGAAGGAGGCCCAGGACCTCCATGTCCTCAGCAGAGTGGGAGGGGGAGTTGAAATGTTGGGCCACAGGGTGGTGTGGTTGATTGGTGCGGGTGTCCCAGAGATATTCCCTAAAGTGCTCTGCTGGGAGGCGTCCAGTCTCCCCAATGTAGAGGAGACCACATTGGGAGCAACGGGTAGAATAAATGATATTAGTGGATGTGTAGATAAAACTTCGATGGATGTAGAAGGCTCCTTTAGGGCCTTGGATGGAGGTGAGGGAGGAGGTGTGAGTGCAGGTTTTGCAGTTCCTGCGGTGGCAGGGGACGGTGCCAGGATGGGAGGGTGGATTGTAGGGGGGTGTGGACCTGACCAAGTAGTCACGGAGGGAACGGTCTTTGCGGAAGGCAGAAAGGGGTGGGGAGGGAAATATATCCCTGGTGGTGGGGTCTTTTTGGAGGTGGTAGAAATGTTGACGGATGATTTGGTTTATGCGAAGGTTGGTAGGGTGGAAGGTGAGCACCAGGGCATTCTATCCTTGTTACGGTTGGAGGGATGGGGTCTGAGGGTGGAGGTGCGGGATGTGGACGAGATGTGTTGGAGGGCATCTTTAACCACGTGGGAAGGGATATTGCGGTCTCTAAAGAAGGAGGCCATCTGGTGTGTTCTGTGGTGAAATTGGTCCTCCTGGGAGCAGATACAGCAGAGGTGGAGGAATTGGGAATACAGGATGGCATTTTTGCAAGAGGTAGGGTGGGAAGAGGTGTAATCCAGGTAGCTGTGAGAGTCGGTAGGTTTGTAAAAAATGTCAGTGTCAAGTCGGTCATCATTAATAGAGATGGAGAGGTCCAGGAAAGGGGAGGGAGGTGTCAGAGATGGTCCAGGTAAATTGAAGGTCAGGGTGGAATGTGTTGGTGAAGTTGATGAATTGCTCAACCTCCTCGCGGGAGCACGAGGTGGCGCCAATGCAATCATCAATGTAGCGGAGGAAGAGATGGGGAGTGGTGCCGGTGTAATTACAGAAGATCGACTGTTCTACGTAGCCAACAAAGAGACAGGCATAGCTGGGGCCCATACATGTGCCCATGGCTACCCCTTTGGTCTGGAGGAAGTGGGAGGATTCGAAGGAGAAATTGTTAAGGGTGCGGACCAGTTCGGCCAAACGAATGAGAGTGTCGGTGGAAGGGTACTGTTGGGGACGTCGGGAGAGGAAAAAACGAAGGGCTTGGAGGCCCTGGTCATGGTGGATGGAGGTGTCGAGGGATTGGATATCCATGGTGAAGATGAGGCATTGGGGGCCGGGGAAACGGAATTCTTGGAGGAGGTAGAGGGCGTGGGTGGTGTCTCGAACGTATGTGGGGAGTTCCTGGACTATTGGGGATAGGACAGTGTCGAGGTAGGTCCCTTTTCTTGGTTCCCTCACCATCTGCCACAGATCCAGTCTAGCAGCTATGTCCTTTAGGATCCAATCATCTCGATCAGTAATTCTGCTGCTGAGCCACCCTTGGTGGTGGACTTTGAAATCCCCCACTCGAGTATATTATGTGCCCTTGCCACCCTCCGAGTGTTTTTCAACATGAGTTACTGATTCATCAGCTGAGGGAGAACAGTCACCAACCTGCTATTGGAAGGCGAAAGTGAGGACTGCAGATGCTGGAGATTAGAGTTGAGAGTGTGATGCCGGAAAAGCACAGCAGGTCAAGCAGCATCTGTGAAGCTGGAGAATTGACTTTTTGAGCAAAAGCCCTTCATCATGAGCATTCCTGATGAAGGGCTTTTGCCGGAAACATCAATTCTCCTGCTCCTTGGATGCTGCCTAACCTGATGTGCTTCGCCAGCACCACAGTCGTAACCTGCTATAGGAAGCTGAATGCTGGCTGAGCCTCTGCTCAAGAAGAAGCAGAGCTCTCAGACCAGTCTGGTGAGGGTGCATAGGTATAGAGAGATTGGAAGTCTATAATGGAGAAGACAGGGCCAGGAAACTAGAATCAATTGAAGTGAAGAGGCATTGGAAGAATCACAGACAGGTTTAGAAAGAGACTGGATAACTGAAGAACAAACAGAGTTGAAATGGGAATAAATAAGGTCAATGTTCAATGGGGCAAGAACAGGCTGAAACAATGGATTACCCAGAGCAGTGCTGTTTTCAGATTTTGAAAAGGTGTTGCTTTTGTTTGGAATTGGAGGCCAATAATGTGGATGGAAGATTTCCCAGGTTAGATAAGAGGAGATAGTTCTGGATATAACAGCCTGATGCTTAATAGTGGGTTCATGATCCAGGGGGTGGAAGGAAGTAATGGAATGTTTGAGTTCAATATCTGTTAGGTAGATATCAAGAGCCAGAAGACAACAGCACCATCCCGTCAGAGGCTTTCATCACAATGTTAGAGTTGGAGAATAGAGTGCTCCTAGATCAGAGGGAGGGAGATTAGAATGAGTGAGGGGAACAGAAAAATTGAGACAGCTGATCTCCAGCTAGCAATTACCAGTTAAAGGATTTAGAGAGAGTACAGAGCCAAAGTGAGGAGTCCAGGTAGAGGAGAAGTTTGGAGATTGGTAAAATAATCTGCTGAGCTGAGGAATGACTTCTATGTGAATAACTTAGTGTAAAGGCAAAGGTCATGTATGAACAGCTCAGCATCACACAAAGCTCAAATTCACTGAGATGGAGGCATAAGATGAAGGTCTATACTGTGGATGTATCATTCAGTCAGAAAGATAGGGCTGAAGGGAAGGAGGATTTGAGATGGGATTAGGGATGGGTTTTTACCCCCGAGTGGGTGAATCTTGTGATCTTTCACACCTGCAAGTAAAAAAGAAAAGTGGAAGTGTCGAACTGTGAACTTGATTGCTTTGAAGTGGAATCAGTAGATTCTGTTGAAGCGGGACGACAAGGGCATGAATGTGGTGCTACATGGTATTAAGACTGGATTCAGGGTATAGTGTCAGAGCAGTTCAAGAAATTCTGAATGTTCAGATATTTGCAATCATTGGTGGAATCTACATGGAATAAATTAGAGGTAGACATAGTTACTCAGGAAGACAATGTAGCGGTGTAAGTGAGTTTATAGATACTTAATTAAATATAAAAAGGGAAGTAGAAAGCAATAAAGGAGAACAAGGAAAAAGAAATGAACTGAAATCCCAGCAAAGATTACAACTTCTTGATGGACCTCCTTAAAGTGACGTGGCATTGAATTAAAAACTAATGCAAACTGATGTTTTAAAAATCACATCCTTGTCATCAAACAGCTTCATTCCTTTTTCTTAAACACCTCATCCGGACTTATATTTTGCAAGAAATCTACACTCCTCCAATTTTGTTTTCTTGTACATTCCTCACTCCTTTTCCTCACTATTAGTGGCCCTACCGTCACCTCCTATCAAGATATTCCTATCACCTTCCTGGTCAACCAATGTTGATCACTTGTTCTAATACCTCTGTGGATTTGAATCAAACCTCATCTGTGAAGTATCCCGGGACATTGTGCTACTTCGAAGCTGATGTGTAAATGCCAGATATGGTTATCAATGCATTTTGAGATGAAACATTGACTGACTTCAGTTCCCATACAATTGCTGCCTGGCGTAAATATTTACTTACAGTATTTGATTTGCCATAGCCTTTTTTTCAGGAATAATATTTTATAATATAAAATTGGTTTTGGAGGTTGATTATTAACCCAAGTTTTTGCATATTGCTGAACATGGCTCTATTTTTCTTGTTCTGTTTCAGCCTAACTGTGCACAGTATCCTACAAGAGCGTGCTCAAGGATTCGGGACCCAGTCTGTGGAACAAATGACATAACATTCCCTAACGAGTGTATGTTGTGCTTACACAACATGTAAGGAGTCAATATTTTTCTTTAAAAATTCTGATTTAGGATATGGATGTCAGAAGCAAGACCCATCATTTATTGCTCTTGAAAGTGGTAATGCACTAACTTCTTGAAGTGGACATCCATGTGTAGGGTTTGTTATAATCCTGGACAAGTCAGATCCCAGAATGAAACTTTGCTTAATAAACCATCTATTTCATATTTACTTTTAGTTAAACTCCTGTTTAGTCAGTGAAACTTATTCATCCCTGCAGGAGTTCCTTTGGCATTGTCCTTGGCCCAACAATCTTCAACTGCTGAGATGCTCCTTCCATCGTAAGGTCAGAAGAAGGGAAACATATTAATGTCTGATAATGTTCAACACTATTCATGACTCCTCAGACATTGAAGCCATCCATAGTTCAAATGCACAAGATCTGGATAATATCCAAGTTTGGGCTGAAAAGTGGCAAGTAACATTTGTACCCAGAAATGCTAGTCAATAGCGATCTCCAATAAGAAGGAATCTAAGCATTGTCCCTTGAAATTCAATAGCATTACCATCATGGAATTCATCATGATCTCTAGGCCATTGACCCATGTAAATATAATGTCAACCTGCTGCAGAATTCCTCACTTTTGATCTGTTTGAATTACTCATGTCCTGATTCCCCAAAGTCTGTAATACAAAGACACAACTCAGGAAAGTGATAGAATATTCCTCTCATGCCTGGATGAGTGAGATTTAACAACACTGAAAATGCCTGACACCACCCAGGACAAAGCAGCCCACTGGATTGGTGCCACATAAATCTTCAATAAACTCCCTCCACCTCCAATACTCAGTAGCAGCAGTGTGTACCATCTACAAGATATACTGTAGAAATTCACCAGAGATCCTTAGACTGCACCTTCCAAACCCATGACTACTTCCATCTAGAACAAGGATAGCAGATACATGATAACATCACCTGCAAGTTCCACTCCAACTCACTCACCATGCTGACTGGGAAATATATTGCCATTTCTTCACTTGCTGGGTCAAAATTCTGTAATTCCCTCCCTAAGGGCTTTATGGTTCAATCTACAGCATATGGACTGCAATAGTTCAAGTAAATAGTTCATTGCCATCTTCTCAAGGGAAACTAAGGATGGGCAATAAATCCTGGCCAGCCAGTGATACCCACATCCCACTATAGAATATCTTACATTTTTATTACGATCCTTCAGGTAGGGGGAATAATTGCCTCCATGTAACCTGTCAAAACCCTTCATTATTTTGAATACTATGCACAACAAATTTTACCTCTCTCAAGATAAATCCCTTCTTACATCTAGCCACATAAATTTCCTCTGCATCCCCTCTGGGGACAGAGATAATCTTCCTAAACTGTGATGTCAAAATTAAGGCAATGAAAAGGATGACAATTTTTTTCTCATTCTATGATACATGACCTTTTAGCTTAATCTGACTGATCTACACAAACAGTAGAGCCACGCTTATGAATGCAGTACAACACACCAGGAGAGGGGTGGACTTTCAGGTGAGTAACAGAGAGTTTGGGTTTTCCAGTGTACTAAACAATCTGGGTTATAGTCAGGCAGGGAACATTCCACAGCATGTTGCAGGATCAAGTATGTCTAATAATGGTTCAGGATGGGTGATGGTGGTGTAGACATTTATATTCTCTCTGAAGCTGTCCTTGCTTCACATCAGGGATTTGACAAGTCTATGTACACTCGGCAGCCTATGAACCTACAAAGCTGTTTAAGAGAGAGGCTAATTGCCTCATTAATCTGTATACATTACCAACCAGTCTTATGGAAGGGGCTTTATTGCCTATCCTGGCTCTGTCTCAAAGATCTAAGTGGTCAGTGGTTTGGAGTTGATTTGTAATATACAGTAGCGCCTCGACATACGAACGACCCCGTTCACGTACAAATCGGTTTACAAACAGGATTGTACGTAAAAGTTTGCTTCAACGTACGTACAAAGTTCAAGGTACGAACAAAGGTACAAACGCAAAAAGCCTGTGTGCGACCACGTGGTTTCATTGTTCTGCTTTGCTATGCACTTGTTGAACGCAAAAGCTCTCGAGCCCCGTGTGATCTCATTCAGCCTCCAAGCATTCTTACGCTATCCGAACAATGGGAAAAATTGATTCAGTTCGTGACCTTTTCAGTTCGCGAACCGGGTCCCGGAACAGATTAAGTTCGTAAGTCAAGGCTCTACTGTATTTAACCACTTCAAGCACATCAAATTGTTTATGTGAGCTAAAAATCCCCTTTTGGATCTCCTAGCAATGCTTCCTTTTATCTTTCACTAAAGAAGTTAAATTATCTTTGTTCTCACCTGAGTTAGAAGGTATAGGTATAAGTCCCATTTACATTAGAAAAATAACCAAATTTCACTAGTTTTGTGATGTCTTGGAATCACGCTGCATAAATTCTTTCTCTTTTGAATTTATAAAAGCCTTTTTTTTTAGTTTTATCTGTGAGGATCTTACAAGTATGTAAGGGAAGGGTGGAGAAGGAATAAGAAAACTAAAGCAGTGAGAAGATTTTTTTTTAATCATCAGGCAGTACAACATTTAATCTGAATTTCTGTTGCACAGTAACTGACTTCTCCGCTTCTGATGTTGATCTATACCAAAAGGAAAATAATTTGAGTATACACATGCTCCTATATTTTACAAGGATTCTGGAGTGAGCCATTGGCTTAGTTGTAGCCCTCCTGACTGGGTGACAGATGATGTGGAGGTGAAATCATACTCAAGGTTTTCTCACCAAATGAAGACAAGAGCTTTTCACATCCAGCAGCAGCTATTATCTTGATGTCTGCCCTTATACTTTTCCTCAATGGATGTGTTGTGGGTGCTCATAAAACACATGCTGTATGGGATTAACCATGCTATAACCTAGCATGAAAGTGGCTAAGGCACTTTCACATTGCAGTCTGACAGATGGTAAATTGGTCTGTAAATCCTAATCTTCAAAGACTGTTGCTGTGAAGATCTTGTTTTTTCTCATTATAGTCACAGAGCTGTACAGTATAGAAACAGACCCTTCCGTCCACCTCATCTATGCTGACCAGATATCCGAAGTTATTCTAATCCCATATACCAGTATTTGGCCCATATCCCTCTAAACCCTTCCTTTCATGAACCCATCCAGATGTCTTTTAAATGTTGTAATTGTACCAGCCTTTACCACTTCCTCTGGCAGGTGATTCCACAGACACAACTCCCACAACATGAAAAGGTTGCCCCTTAGGTCACTTTTTAATCTTTCCCCTCTCATCTTAAACCTATGCCCTCTACTTTTGGATTCCTCTACCCTGGAAAAAGACCTTGATTATTCACCCTATCCATGCACCTCATGATTGATAAGGTTATCCCTCAGCCTCCAATGCTTCAGGGAAAATAGCCCCAGTATATTCAGCCTCTCCCTATATCTCAACCCTACAATCCTGGCCTCATCCTTGTAAATCTTTTCTGAACCCTTCAAATTCCTCAACATTCTCCCTATAGTAGGGAGATCAGAATTGTATACAGTATTCCAAAATTAGCCTAACCAATGTCCTGTACAGTCTTAACATAGCCTCCCACCTCCTATTCTCAGTACACTGACCAATAAAGGCAAGCATACCAAACTCTGCCTTCACTATCCTATCCATCTACAACTATACTTTCAAGGAACTATAAACCTGCACTCTAAGGTCTCTTTGTTTAGCAACACTTCCCAGGATATGACCATCAAGTTTATAAGTCCTGGCCTGATTGGCCTTTCCAAAATGCAGTACTTCACATTCGTCTAAATCAAACTTGACTGACAAAGGGTATGTCCACTGCCTACCTCCTCTTGGTAAGGCATCACTAGATGCTGAGGATTTAAAGTTTGTCTGTCACTGTTGCAGGGAATCAGAAGCCTATTTCTGCTTGATATAACAAAACATCTTTATGCCTTGAACAGGTTCTTCCAAATCATATTAGCTCAAATTTCAAAATGAAGGATCAAAGGTCTCTGTAACTTTTATCTATCATTGCTGATCCTGGCTCCACCATACTCCTTATGAGAATTACAACCCACCAAGTCAATTGAGAACAGAAGGACTTTGGTTAGCCGTGTCACTTGTCTTTGTTTGCTTAGATTAGAACTCATTGGGTGGAAGGCCAAATCACACAAGGAAATTCAGAGGCATAGTCTTTTGGGGCAATTGCTGAGCAGAGACAGCACCTTTCTGATCTTGTGGCCTTTTGAAAAGAGTTATCCTGGTTTTATGCAAGAAGACTGCTGAAGCAGAATTTTTAGGCCATTGTCTTAAATTTGGAGTCGTGTAGTCATTGCATGTACTTTCAGCCATGTCATTCTTCTGATCAGTCCATTGGTGGTGTTTGGTTAAAGCATTTCTTTCCTCTGTCTCCAGGGAATACAATCAGAATGTGAAGATAAAGAAGAATGGAAATTGCTGAAGTGAACAACAAAGCAGTGGGAAATCTTGAGCTGAGACAAGAAGGAATACAATTAACAAGAACCAGCCTCCATCTCTGTACCTTTAACATATTTGACTTTTCTTCCTGAGGGGTGATTCATTGATTAACTGCTCGTTGGGAGTGTTGACCAGGAACATGAAAGGTCACCTTCCTGACTTGCTGATTAATCAAAGAATTAACCTTCTTGTATCAACTACAATAGACGTGATAAAAATACTTGTCAATAAATCATTTTAAAAATAACCTGTGTGGTAGACGTGCTTGTGCTTCTTCAATCTCTGAAACTGAGTATATATTAGTGACAGTTGCTATTCTTACTACTTCCACACAATAGTGCTGTTGCTTCTTTTTTTATACTTTACTCTATACTATTAAAAGTTGTTGTTTGCTTGATCTGGAGGTGGCACTATAGTACACTTGAGTAAATTTCAGTCTTTAAAGGGCTTCCAATTGATGGAACAATTTCTCTCACCTTCCTCCACTATCTAATTAGATCTGGAATCCCTTAGGATCTAGAATTGTTTTTCTCTTCTCATACATTTTCCATGGCAACTTCATTGGACGATGTGATTCAAGTTCCATGTTTGCTTCTTTGAAAACCAATCATGAATGAGCTGCAATTTCATCAATCGTCGTTGTACACTTTATTACTGATTCTACACAATCTGGCTGTTTTAAAACTCAGCATCTTATCTAACCTTGAATTGATCTTCTGAACCCATATTCTTTCCAAAACCATGACTAACTATATCTCTACTTATGTGACACTGAAATACTTATCCAGGTTTTATTATCTTGAAACCATATTGTCAGATGGCATCTAACACTCCATATTAGCTGCCAATTAGCTTATTCCTCTCTGACTACTGGTAATCATGCCTTTCACCATTTGGATTCCCACTCTCAAATATCCTCACTAAATAGTGACTTCCACTTTTTGTATAAGATCAACTTATTTGACCATATCTGAACATTGCACAGTAAAACTTAATTCCTGATCTAATTCCTGTTCAGTAATACTTTATACTGCAGCAAAACAATCAAGCAACACCAAACCAAGCACATTTGACACACTTACGGTATGTTTCTGCTCTTCAATTCTGTCTGTTGGATTGCAAGTGTAAAAATCATATTTTTTATTTTTTGTATTTTTGATTGTGGGCTGAAACAGGACAAAGAATGGTTTAAAAACCAAGGATGTGCAAAGGATTAAAGCGTCTTTTAAAAAGTCCTTGAGTTATCTAGTCCTCGCCGTAAGTTGTTTTATACTGCTATTTGTTCAAGTAGTGGAGAAGGTTACAGTGGTTGAAGCCAAAGCATTGTACTAAGGAATGTTTGGTTGGCAAAAGTTGTTGATTGATCACTAGAATGGTGACCAGTTGTCAATGACTAAGGTCTCTGTCTGCCAACAACTGTGACTGGCTCTCACGTAGCTGAATAGCTTGTGGGTGCAAATGTTTGGTCAGAAGTATTGGAGTCAGCAAAGGTAGGAGCCGCCCATTCCTCCGCAGTCAAAAACACATCAAGCCTGAAGAAAGTATTATTTTCCTTGTCAGTTAATGAAATATGTGGCTCTTAACCAATAGGTCAGATATTTTATCAATGCAAACCAGTCTCCCTGTGTCTCCTGCAAGCAAGTCCTGACAAGCCAAAAAAAATTACTTTAGTGAACCCTGTCTTCAGGGATGATCAAATACCCTCCTAGACTTTCCCTTTGCCCATTACACCCATGATTTTTTGTCTGCCTGCATGTTTGTGCTGGGGGTATTTTATAAGAGGGTTTGAGTTTTAATGAGTGGAGTTATATGTAAATGGTTCATAATTGTCTCACTGTATCTCAAATCTATTTGTAATACACTAGTAATTCTTGTTAAGTACAGAAACCTGGTCGATGCTTTCTGTCAACATGGGTCAAAACGTCAAGTAAATTAGGAATTCTTTAACTTTTGTGACAATTCTGGGAATATCTGAGGTTGATTTCCAGTGTGCTACCCCAGTCAGGCACATAATTGGCACATCTCATTGCAATGCTACAGCAGGCACAGTTTGTGCACAGAGACAGGCACGCAGCTCACAGGATTGACCAAGGTGCATCTCAGAACTCCTCAATCACTCTGTTAGCAAACACTCACTTAGTCATTGCATCCTTGCTTTGTCTTACATTGCCTTTTTGCACTTTGCCCCTTATACAGACCTTAGAGTCTCATAATACTTCCAAGTTGCCTTACTGTTTAGCGCAGACGGAAAGCCAGGAAGCTTGTCTTATTTGTCAGCCAAGGGTGTGGACATATTGCTGAATAGCACATTGCTGCATCAATTTCACACCTACAGCCTGTGTCAGCAACTTCTGCAGAAAACACACAGGATGCGTATCAACTAAATGGCCATGTCTGAAGGTCGAAGGGGAGCTGACCTCAGTCAAGTCCAGGGGGCTGCCATCCTTCAGGGTTTACACTCGCTGTAATATTTTTTTTCCACCATGCCGACTTCCAATGTCACGATGCAATAACAGCTTCGAGGACCAGATGTCAATGCGTTGACACGCCAGTCATTGTGTGTGGAACGTCCCAGAAATTGCAGTGGCCCACAGCTGTGAGGCAACTTTGGTCAGGGAATCTTGATACAGTCAGTCAAGGGCAGAAAGTCAGGGACTTTGGCATGGTCAAATAGCAATTTGGGTCAGGGGCTCTGTCTCACTGCAGTGGGGTTATGGTCAGTCTGACAGGTCCAGTGCAAATAAAAGATTCTTGGGGATATGTACAGAGAGTCATTAGTCCCTCCAAGGGCCTGGACAATGGTCAGTCCTGGAGAGTCAGCTCAATAAACGTGAAGAGTTGGGGAGGCAACAGAGACACAGTTGGGGGTTGGGAAATCAATACTGGACATTGGAGACAGAAACTGAAGTGCCAAAGGCACAAGGGCATGGATGATCAATATATAAGGAGGAAAGCTGAAGGTACATGAAAAGATATGGGAATACTGCAGGAAGTGGGGCTTATAGCTGTTCCCACCACTGTTGCCTCAGTCATGCGAGTGTGCATTGTGATGGTGGCCAGGAGTAATAGTGCGGAGGGATGCTGGTGGCAGGTGTGTGGCTAGACGTAGTAACCAGGCTGAGCCTGGGAGAATCATAATATGGATGCTGACTGCTCACATTAGTGAGGACTTATTGTTTTTTCTGATCTGCACCGATTCCAGCCACAATAAAGGTTATATTTTTTGTTGTTGTGGAGCAATGAAGGAAGAGGTACAGATGTGTCAGCAAACCCAGGGCCAGTTGCTGCCACATAGACCCCACGTGAAGAGGTCACAGCTGAAGGTGCCCTCAGGATGTGAATTATGCCAAAGGCTGGAGCAGAATCTGTGACCCAAGGTTTGGGTGGTCATCTTATCCCAGAGGTTGTCAAGGTGACAGATGTGGAGAACATTTAGGCAACTGGCTCCTTTTAAACCAGTGAGGACCTATGACTACTGTGTAGTACTTCTCAGTTGCCCAGCCAAATAGGGCAGCATGGTGGCTCAGTGGTTAGCACTGTGGCCTCACAGCACCAGGGACTTGGGTTCAATTCCAGTCTTGAGTAACTGCCTGTGTGGAGTTTTGTACTTTCTTCCCATGTCTGTGTGGGTTTCCTCCTGGTGCTCTGGTTTCTTCCCACAATCCAAAGATGTATAGGTTAGGTGAATTGGCTATGCTAAATTGACCATTGTGTTCAGGGATGTGTAGGTTAGGGGTAAATGTAGAGTATTAGGGAACAGGTTTGGCTGGGATACTCTTCGAAGGGTTGGTGTTGACTTGTAGGGTCGAAGGGCCTGTTTCCATGCCGTAGGGATTCTATGAAGTGTATTAAGGCCGATACTGATGTAATTTGTGCCTCACTTTATTTCCCCATGATAAAGTCAGTTCTGCAGCACAGGTCGTGGAATACAGCAACATACCTGGTGTCCCCCACGTGCAGGGCGTAAAAAATTGTACACACATCTCACTGACAGGATTATTTCAAACGCAGCTAAGTTTATCAAAAAGACATAGTTCCATTCCATCGATGTGCAAGCAATCATCATTACCACAGGGGTCCATGCTATTCATTGATCCTATATTCATTGTTCATAATATTGCATATACATTCTTGTATTACTAGCGAACAATTTTCAGTAATCATTCAGCCACTTCATTCTTACAAGATTATTTTGGTGTGTTGTCCAATGCTCCCATCAGTTCTCCCATTGTGGTGATGTCTCGGCAACTCCTGCTGAGCATCCTCTGCACAATGTTCCCTCACAACACTCTTTGAGAAGTTTATACATGGTACCTTGGTACATGATGCTTACATCCCTGAGAACGCTCAAATCCATGCTGCATTTGAGATGCCAAATGCCCTGTAAAGATGGTTATGGGAGGAATAACATGAGTTGAAAAGTGTAGTGCTGGAAAAGCACAGATCAGGTAGTATCCAAGGAGCAGGAGAATTGACGTTTTGAGGAATAATATGACCATAGCTGATGATTCTGAGACTGAGCAGAGGTATAATACTACCCAGGAAATAGGTCTCCCAAAATGAGGTTCCATTGTTTTGATTGGTATGTGCAGGATGACGGAAGGGCGTTACAGAATACTCCAGACACAGAATGCAAAATTATCCTAGCATTCTCTGCACAACTGGAACAGGCAAAGCTGGGGCATGATGGTCATTATGAAACAGTAGCAGTTATGTAGAGGGTTTTAAGAGGAACATGGTGAAGAACAAGCAAACTTTGGGGCCTGGTGCTTAAAGAGTGATGAGTCGGAATGTACAGTGTTCAAGGTGGTGTCAGCCGTGCCACCTATGTTTTGTGGGAAGTGTTGGTTTGTTGCTGCTGTACCCTTACATTGCTGAATATAAACTCTATGTTGCACTGGTGAGTCAAAGATGGTGGAAGTGCCAGAGATCCTGGGATATCCTAGAAGTGGTGAGTACTTCCATCAGAAGAAATTGGTAGAAATGGGCTCACACTGTATGAGAGGGCTGTCATTGGTGCACCGTATCTAACTAGTGAGACTAGTTTCAGATGATTATGAGAAAAGTCACTTGGCCTCACAAAGGGAAACCTTCCATAAACTCAAAAAAACTGACACTGCATTATTTTTTTGCAAAGTTCAGCCCTTGAAGTCCATGTACATAGATCATTTAAATATCACCAACAGTTACAGAAAATAATCAAGGCGGCTAATGCAGTGTTGGCCTTTATATCTCCATGACTAGAACAGAGCAGTATAGAAATCATGGTGCAGCTATGGAAAATCTTTGTTATAGGCCAGACCTGGATTGCTCTGAGCAGTTCAGAGCACTGCGCCTTAGGAAGAAAATATTGGCTTTTGAAAGGGAATGATACCTGTATTCCAAGGATTAAATTCAGCATTCCTTACAATTTAGAAGATTAAATGGTTATTTGGTTGAAGTTTCCAAAATATATTTGGGAACACAGTTTCTGCCCATTGACTGGTGAGTCCAGTACCTGGGACAGGGGACACCGTGTAAAAATTTGATGTGAAATTAGGAAACACTTCTGCACTCCGTGGCTTGGTGAAGTTGAAAACACTCTTCAACAAGTAGTGGCGAATGAAAGATCAATAGTCATATTTTAAATCTTAAGAATGAAGTATTTTGATGGTCTCTCCCAGTGTTTGATAGCAGACGCTGACGCATACACCACGTACCGCTTGGAATGGTTAGAGTGAAGATTTCGGAGAGACGAGGCTCGGGGAAGGAGTTGGGATTGGAGATCGGGACCAGGAGGCGGAGGGAGAGGTCCGGAGGATTCCCAGAGAGCGGGAGATGGGGATCGCGAGAAAATGGAGGGGACGCTGGAAAGGGAGGGGAGGGGGGGGGAATGTGATTGAAGGGTGGGAGCCGGGATTGTTGGGGGGGGGGGGAAGAAAAGAGCCAGGGAGCGGGCTTCCCAGCTCCTGGGCCGTCCCTGTACTGTACTGTCCCGCCCCAGACCTTGAACCCTCCTTGTTACCCTCATACCCCTCAACTTCTGGGCCCCGTCCCCTCCTCGTTCGGAGAACCTTCACCGACCTCCGGCTCCAGCTCCGGCAACCGAATCCAATTCAAAAAAAATCGCACGCGCTCCCTGGCTCATGCGCAATGATGCCTTTGTGTATGACGACGCGTACCGTTTACGCTGCTTGGCAACGGGCGCGTGTGCATTCCCGCAGGCGGGCGCATGCGCAGTATTTGGGGTCAGCAATGCTTCATGACCGCAGGTGTTATAGGGTGCAGGTAAAGGCAGTATTTGTTGAGGTTGTATATCATGGAAGATACTTCATTGAAGGGACAGAATGGACTAAAGTGGCTATTCTGATTCTGTTTTCTGTGTTCTTGAAGCAAGCTCTTGGCCTACATGGTGACACCCATGGACTCAACTGAAAGTGGACTCCCAAAAGTAAAGACACAGCTTGTTGTTTATTTTTAGGTCTTCTTGGTACGTTATGGTTTCATTATCAATAACAGCAATAGACTTACTCTTTTATAGCTTCAGCAACAAAACTCAAATAACTCCACCAAATCCCAGCTCAGCAATAAATACACAAATCTCCCAGCTCCACAGCAGTATTTGCAGTTTTTAAAGATTGTTGGATGCCTCATATTGCAGATATCTCACAATTCATCCTCAAGTTCAGTAGCAACATTAATGTGACCCTGTGCTGCAAAAGTAGCAACTTTTTTTCCAGACTCAGTGACACCAACAATATTATCCCAGACCAATAACATTGCAGGCTTTTACATCCAGTTGAGAGGATACGTCTAACCTTGGTTTGATATCCAAAAAAACACTTCAGGCCAAGCAGTACAATGCTAGAGTTTCAGCTCAAATAATGTAGCCTTGTCTATGAATTAGGACTTGAAACCATGATCTTCGACTCATAGACAAGAGATAGTTTCAAGTCTGAGCCACAGCTGATGTGCCGCATAAACATGGGATGCTTCCAAGTCTCCAACAGTTGAACTGAACAACAACACCAAAAGATTAATTTTACTCCAAGCAATACAAACATGTGACCAAACTGCAAAACCAGCCGACTATTGTTGAGGATTGTCTCGATATATTGTTGGCACAATCCCCAAGTTAACTAGCAACATCAGGCCAATTCCTGCTCAGCAGCATAGGCAGGATGAGTCATGTTCAGCAAAGCCTGAAATCGTCAAAACGATAACCCTCAACCTAAATTTGTTCATTCAATGCATTATGAATCTTTGGAATTTTCTTCCCAAGACAGATGTGTATGAAAGCGTTTGAGGATGAAAGTGACCATTTTTAGAGCCTCCGGGAATCAAGGGATGTGGGGAGTAGGCAGAAAAGTACAGTTCAAAAATCAGCCATGATTGTATTGAATAATAGAAATGAATCAGTGGACCATATAGTCTTTTTCCTATGTTCTTTGTGACATTCGAAGTCTTATCTCAGGCCAGCCAAACCAAAGCTCTCTATAAACACATATAAAATGGACAAGCTCTTTCCTGCATATCAAGCCAACTAATATTGTGTCAACTCCGATGACCAATAGACATGGAATTTACTTTTCCCTGTGATCTGTTCTATATCTATTTCTGATTAGCAATACTGATGAATAAGGATTGGGTGTTAATTATATCTTTGTTCTATTCTTTCTGCATTTTGTAGACATTTAAATTTTAATTTTATGCAAAATGATATTAAATGATACTTTCTTTCCCTGCTCTGTATTAGAAGAAAGTGAGGACTGCAGATGCTGCAGATGGAGGTCAGAGTCGAAAAGTGTGAAGCTGGAAAAGCACAGCCATTCAGGTAGTATCCGAGGAGCAAGAGGGTCGACGTTTCGAGCATAAGCTCTTCATCAGCAATGGAAATGACTCTTCTGCTCCTTGAATACTGCCTGACCAGCTGTGCTTTATCAGCACCACACTTTTTAACTCTGCTCTGTGTTGTTCTATATTTACGCTGTTTGCAACCTGTCCCTATTTCAGTTGATCATCATTCTTTTTACACTGTATTTCAAAAGCTGAAAATGTTTGAAAAAAACAGATGACATTAGAAATAGAATGAATAATTTTGTTTTAAGTTGAAAAAATTGTACATTACTTACACTGCTGTGATTAGGCTGTGCTTAGGCTGGAAGTTCTCAAAAGCTCATTGGGAGTTTGTTACTAGAATAATTGCAGTTGAATCAAGTCCAGTCCAATTTCATATTCCACAAATATGCATGTTACTTTGAAAGAGGAAAATGATAAAGATTTCCATTAATGAAGCCAAGGTTTTAATTTCCTCAAAACTTCAGGTTCTGTGTCCCTAAAAAGGGAATTAAAGTCTTCATTCAATTGATTTTTCAGTTTGTCTATAAGACCATCTAGACAAATGCTGCAGGCTAATGGATGAATTATGGGAATTGTAATTCATTCTGTTTACGTCAGCCTAATGGATATGCATGCATAAATTTAGGTTAGCCAAATTTAATTTGATTTGATTTATTATTGACACATATATTGAAATACAGTGAAAAGTATTGTTTTGCATGCTATTCAGGAAGATCATACCTTACATTAGTACATTAGGATAATGGAACAGAATGCAGAATACAGTGGTCCAACTACACAGAAAGTGCAGAAAGATCAACTTTAATATCTCAGAGGTTCATTCAAAAGTCTAATAACAGTGGGAAAGAAGCTGTTATTGAATCTGTTGCTGTAGATACAGATGGCACGTTGGCTCAGTGGTTAGCACTGCTGCCTCACAGCACCAGGGACCCGGGTTCAATTCCAGCCTCGAGCAACTGTCTGCGTGGAGTTTGCACATTCTCCCTGTGTCTATGTGGGTTTCCTCCGGGTGCTTTGGTTTCCTCCCACAGTGCAAGGATGTGCAGGTTAGGTGAATTGGCCAAGCTAAATTGCCTGTAGTGTTAGGGGTCAATGTCGCAGAAAAGGCCTGGGTGGGTTGCTCTTTGGAGGGTCGGTGTGGACTTGTTGGGCCGAATAGCCTATTTCCATACTGTAGTGAATCTAATCTAATCATGTTTTCAAACTTTTGTATCTTCTGCCAATGGAAGAAGATGGCTGAGATGGGAGGGGTCTTTGATTATATTGGCCACTTTTTCAAGGAAGTGGGAAGTTTAGATAGAGTCAATGGATGGAAGGGGCTATGTTCACAACTCCTATAATTTCTTGAAGTCTTGGGCAGAGCAGTTGCCATCCAGGATGTGTTTTATGGTGCATCTATAAAAGTTGATAAGGTGTCATTGTGGACATGACAGATGTCCTTTGCCTTCTCAGTGTGCTTTCTTAGCCAAATATCAAATAGATGTTAAGGTCTCTTTTTGCCAATACCCCCTGACCGCACCCTCTCCAGATCCAATCTGTATTCTGTTGGGCACTGTTTGTTCCTTTCTGTAGAATGCTACATGGAATCTGTCATCCCTGTGTGAAGCGATGCTATAAAGAGAAATGCGAGCTTGCCACTGTTGGGAATGGATGGAGTTGTCGGCAGTGCCTTCTAGGCAACGCTGTGCTGCAAGTGGTAGAATGTATACAGTACAAGAGAATGTAGGGGTAAAGAAAAGGAAGGAATGTTTGTGAACGAAATATTGGGTTCTGGTATTATCCTCAAGTTAGAACATATCAGGCAAGATATCCTTTTCACTGTGCCCAAGAACTCTGACATCCGAAGAATACATCTGCCAAGACTAGCTAAGATGATTGCTTATTCAGGGGAAGTTTAGAGCAGTAACCTCACTCTATTTTTGCATATCCAAAGGTAAGGCCTTCCCTTATCATTACTATATGGAAAATACTGCAATGAAAAAAAAAAGGAAAGCAACATAATAAAATTATTCTCAAAGTTCAAAAGCTTTAAAACTGTCAAGACTGGGTGAATAATATTAGGCAGTCAAGAAGGGGCATTCAGCTGTTGAAGGAACCTCCAGATTCTTAGAGAAAAGGAAAATCATTGAGGAGATAACATGGAGTGAAGGGTATCTATACACCTGTTAGACTAATGACTGTTCTGGGCAAATCCTTAAAATCTATAAGTTGAGATGAAATGAATAAGCATTGGTGAATAACAACCAGTGTGAATAAAGTAAAACACAATTATGTCTTGCAAATGTTATTGATTTTTTTTGAAGATAAATAAAATGTTGTGGTTGTTGTTAGGCATGAGAAAAGCTTCCAGAAAAAAGTCAGGTACTTGGAATAAGAAGATACAAAGTTGGTGGAAAGAAAATGAAGACTTCAAGTTAATGAATGTTGCTTGAATCGGGGATGGGTTGGAAGTTTGCAGCTCAGGGTAAATGCTGAATCCACTTTCATTCCAAGTATAGAGAGAATTTATAATTGGATATAAGGCAAATAAATCTCAAGATTTGTTGATGGTAAGAACTTCAATAAACAATCAAAAGAAAGGAAAATACTTCAGGATGATGTAGGCTAGCAGAATGAGCAAGTGCAATTTCAGATGGATGTGGGAGTAATGCATTTTATCAGGTCAGACAAGCAATGAGAGAATAGAAGTGTTGGATCAACTCAACAGGACAGGCAACACCTATGGAAAGAAAAAATAGAATTAACATTTTGAGCCTAATACAATTGTGCTCTAGTTTCATAAACATAGAAGTGTCATATTGGACTCAAACGTTAACCCTGGACAGACCCCAAACAATGTGTGTCATGCAACAAATTTTGGAGAATTGTGTGAGAAGTTGAGCGAGGGTTTTCTTCATGTCAGTAGCAGTAAATTGCATTTCCCAACTAAATACCAGATGTTGAGGTGAGATTTTCATTGGTGCGAGTTAGAGAGAGGGGATTATCACTCATAACATCTTCACTACGACCTCATATCATCTCACTAATAGATAGGTTTCCATTCCACTGCCCGCCAGAGAGAAAGTAGATACCGAGAATTTCTGACATGAAAGTCAGAGTGGTACATGACACCTCCAGCTCACCACTTGTTCCCCCAGAAAGCCATTTTGGACATCTGGCATCAACATTTCAGGGTACACTCCGTGGCAGTGACCATGCACATGTACACTATCATGGCCTATTTCTGAGCCACTTACAGTGTGATCCTGCACTCCAGTGCTTGACATTGTAGTGCACTGGTGACCATCATTGAAGTAATGCTGCACAGACACTTTGTGCAAAAGGACTGGCACACACCTTATAGATTGGACCAGGCTGCATCTCAGAACTGCTCATTTGCTTTCTTAATGCTTGCTTACTTCCCTGAATGGTTACAGCATCCCTGTCTTGCCTCGTTTGCCTTTTCGTGCTTTGCCACCTCAGTCAGAGCTAACATATGCACAGTATTTCTCTCTTGTCTTGCTTTTTAGTATAGACACAAAACCAGAAAGCTTGTCATGGATGACAGCAGTCTATAGTAAATGGAGCAGACAAGTTGCTATGCAACATTATGCTGTATCAATCTCACATTTATACCATGTGCCAGCAACTCACACAGTAACCGCATATTCTTCAGGCGAATGCCCATGTCTCAAAGTCCAGAGGGATAGTTTTCAGTCAAGTCAAGGAAGACACCCTTTAATCAGAGGCTAACAGCACTAAGTTAAAGGCAATATTAGTCCAGTGGCTTGGTCATTTGACTGCTCGGGGTGGTCAGGATCTGGAAACCCTCCTTGTAGGGGGTAAGGAGCTATATGTTAGGCACCTCATCACCCAACTTGGCTCATTCTGCCCTATTCTGGTCTGTTTTCTTATGGAAAAAGTGAAAGAGAAGCACTGAGTGAGATGAAAGTGGATGTTAGTGCCACTGTGTGTGATGAGGTGTCCCAAGCAAGTCATGCAGGATTAGTGGAGTGGGGTGTTGTCTCGTTCCTCCTTAAACAAGTCAGACAACTTCAACCAGAATGTTATAATGAATTTGCCCAGGTGTCTTACAATACTGAAGTGATCAAATCAATACAAACAAAAGCTAATACCAATACAAAACAGTTCCAATTTTATTAGGAAACAAATTACAATAACTCTTAATACTAAGTGTACTAACTCTACTCCAATTTGGCCCCTTAAGGTTACAATATTTCCCAAGTCTACTATAGCTTTACACAGTTGCTCTCTATCTCTGGCTCTATTTCTGAGTAAGCGAAGCTGCTTTCATGTCCTCTGTCACTCTGTCTCTCTCTTTCTCTCCAGATGGTCAACTGGTATCTGCCTCTTGCCTTGCTAGTCTCCTCAGAAGATTCCAAGAGCACCAGGTTTGCAGGTGAACCTTTTTTAATCTTTTAAATGATTTTCTGGAATTTTCAGCAGTTCTGACCAATGGGAGATGTATTTAATAGTTTGAAACAGGGTCAATCATTTGGAATGGCATGCTGCTGTTAGTTTTTCTTTTGTGTAGCAGGACCGGTGCATTTCTGTGTGCGCCGTACTTTGTTTGGTGGATAAGTTTTTGGAGTGTCTGTGTCCAGGATAACTATTGCTTTTCACATTATGTTACTGTCATTAGCACCTGGCTGCTGTGCACTGTGTCTGCTGCATGGGTTTTGTGATTTCAGAGTTTTACTTGGCCAATGTACCCAGCATCCCTTGCTGTTTGGCCAAGTTAGCAATCTATCTGTGCTTTAGTGGCCAGAAGGATGCTACAGGGGGAATTGGATAGGGTGAGCACAAATGAGGGATGATACTGCATGACACCCTTGATGAGATGTGATTCAGTAACAGAGATAAAGTATGTAAAAAGGCAGCAGAGATAAGATAGTGGCATTTTTATCTTAAGAGGAGTGGAGAAGATCATTGACTTTCTTTCTACTCTGCTGGGTATTTCCTTTGAAGGCTTCTTCTGCCAGTCCTGAGGGAAGAAGATGTCCTTCCTCCATACCATCTTATCCACCTGTGACTCTATAATGTCTGTCCTCAAAGTGGGAACCAATTTCCCTCAGTCCACCGTGTCTGGGGCAAATATCTATGAACCCTACAGGGCAGTTCTGAACTATAATGCTTGACTAGGTGCACAATGGCTTTTAAAAATGCCATTGGCATCAAAATCCATAAGTTTCCAGTAATTCCAGCTATGACAGTTGGATGAATTAGGATAACATTGAACAATATTTATGTAGTTAATGAGGTAAATTGGGAATGATACTGCAAGAAAGCTGACTGGGCCTCATTGAGAGAAACCTTCAATAAAACTCAACAAAAATGACACCTTGACAAAACATGGTAAGATTCATTTCTATCTTCACCGATGCTGTCAGACCTTTTAAGTTTCTCCAGCACTTTCTGCTTTTATTTCAGCTCTCAAGCATCCACAATAGTTTGCTTATATTTTAAGGAAGGAGTGAATGACCCCTTCTCCTTGACACCCCCACCAGCAGATTGTTTTTGTTTTCTCAAGCAATTCCTTTCAAGCTCTTCATAACCTCAATAAGATTATTCCTCAACCTATTATGATCCAGGGATAGAAAGTTAGCGATGCAATTTCTCATCAAGGCCTGGGAACATTCTAGTGAAGCTGTGCTGCACTCCTTCCAAGGTCAATATGTACTTTCTAAAGTGTACTTCCCAGAACTGTATACAGTATCCAGATACAATCTAATAGAATCTATATTTGGCTGGAGTAACCTTCCCTTTATATTCTAACATTTTAGATATAAATATTAACACTTCTTTAGTCATTCTAATTTTTATTTCTCTTTGACCACTACATTTCAGTGAGCTGTTTACATGCGGCCTTCCAGTCTCTTTGGACTTCCACTGATCCAGGCCCTTCAGCATTTAAAACTATACTTGGAACTCACTAGATACAACAAATATCTGTACCATTGATGAACTTACAATATCCCCAATTTGCCAGTTAATTCAGTAATAAGTGTAGCAAATACTTGAGAACAAAAATCCTCCTGCAATACTATTACTCATTTTCTTTCCATTGAAAGCATGTCTATTATCCCCATATTTTGTTTTCACTGCCTAATAAGTTCCCAAGCAGGTCAATAATTTGTTTTAAATTTCATGTTCTATTATTTTAGTTAAATGTTGGAACCTTGTCAACTGCATTCTACGTGTAAACCACATTGACATTTCCACTTCTGCTATTCTAGCAACTTCCTGAAAAAGCTCAATTACTTCATTGGATATGGTTCATTGTTCAATATTCATGCTGGCTCTCTCTGAACAACTCAAATTTCTTTCAGCAGTCTGTCAATTTGTCCTTCGTTATCAATCTCAATACCATCCCCACAATGCATGTTTTAATTGAAAAAAGTCTCATCTCCTGATCAACAACAGCAATTAAACAAAATTAATGACTAGCCCATTGCTGGTTATAGAATCTCGTGTACAATAACTTAAAAGAGTTGTATGATTAGCAAAAATGTGAGGTGTTATATAAAATTGTAAATATTAATTCATAAGTGGCAACACATTTTATTGGATTCCTTAAAACTATAAATGTTTGTTTAATGTATTTTTTTGTAATTTAGTAGAAGCAGTTGTTGAATTGTAAACATCCAATTCATTGTTATAGACATCAAATGAACTAGAAGAATTCTATAAAAATTAGACAATAATTCATGGATTGATTGACACATCAATATAATATGTTAGGTGATTTGAGGCTTCAAAAAGGACTAGATATTGTAGACCACAACAAAGTGTTTTATCTTGTCCAGAGAACATAGCCTTTGTTTGAAGGAAGGTAAACTACAACACTAATCTGCCAAAACATTGTTTTAATAAGTAAGTAATCAAGTAAGGAACAGCCTACTTGGAAGATTGTGGAGGCAAAATGTGTCAATTCATTCAAATGTGATTGCAATAGGAGTCTTTCAGAAAACAATGTTTTCGGATAAAGTACATGACTAACTTGAAGCATGACACGGTAAGTGTCACATGAGTGAGAGGGACAGGGACTTTAAGCCTCTGGTTTTCAAAAATTTTTTACCATTGACACCCAAAGTTTTCTTTACTTCATGTGAATGTCATTTATGTCTAATTTATATCAATTGTTATGATTAGTCAAAATTCCATTATTGCAAAAAAAAACTGAAAATGTTGTGCAGCTGAAATGAAAATAAAATGCTGGAAATACTGTTAGTCAACAGGTCTGGTAGTACTTCCACAGAGAAATAGAATTAACATTTCATTTGATGGCATCTCAAGTGAGCTAGAAAAACTGGAACAAAAACAGAAATTGCTGGAGAAATCCAGCAGTTCTAGCAACATCTGTGGAGAGAAAGCAGAATTAATGTTTCAATTGCCTTTCTTGTGAAGGGTCTTCTGTTTTGCAGAAGTGTAATACAGAAGTACAGCACGGAAACAGACCCTTCGGTCCAACTTGTCCATACTGACCAGATATCCCACCCCAATTGAGTCCCATTTGCCAGCACCTGGCCCATATCCCTCTAAACCCTTCCTATTCATATACCCATCCAGATGCCTTTTAAATGCTGCAATTGTACCGGTCTCCATCACTTCCCCTGGCAGCTCATTCCATACACACCACCGCTGTGTGTAAATGTTGCCTCTTACGTCTCTTTTATATCTTTCCCCTCTGGCCCTAAACCTGTGCCCTCTAGTTCTGGACTCTCCCACCCCAGCGAAAAGACTTTGCCTATTTATCCTATCCATTCCCCTCATGATTTTCTAAACCTCTGTAAGGTCACCCTACAGCCTCCAACGTTTCAGGGAAAACAGCTCTCCCTATAGCTCAAATCCTCCAACCCTGGCAACATCCTTGTAAATCTTTTCTGAATCCTTTCAAGTTTTACAACATCTTTCCGATAAGAAGGAGTCCAGAATTACACAAAAAAATTCCAAAAGTGGCCTAATCAATGTCCTGTCCCCCATCTCCTGCGGCTCTACACATAGGCTGCCTTGCTGATTTTTGAGGGGCCCTATTTTCTCCCCCATCCCTTTTGTCCTTAATATATTTATAAAACCTCTTTGGATTCTCCTTAACCCAATTTTCCAAAGCTATTTCATGTCCCCTTTTGGCCGTTCCTGATTTCCTTTTTGAGTATACTCCAACTGCCTTTATATCCTTAAAGTCGTACAGCATGGAACTGTCTATACCATAAGCTTCATTCTTTTTCTTCAACAAAACCTCAATTTCTGTAGTCATCCAGCATTCCCTACACCTACTAGCCATCCCTTTCACCCTAACAGGAACATATGTCTCTGGACTCTCATCTCATTTTCGAAGGCTTCTCATTTTCCAACTGTCCCTTTACCTGTGAACAACTGCTCCCAATCAGCTTTTGAAAGTTCTTGCCTAATATCATCCAAATTAGCCTTCCTCCAATTCCACTGGATTTGAAATGTTAACTTCTCAAATTTATTAACTCCCTATAGTGTGGAAGCAGGCTGTTTGGCCCACTGAGTCCACAATAACCCTTCAAGGAGTAGCCCACCCAAACCTATTGCCCTACCCTATAATGCTGCATTTCCCATGGCTAACCCACCTAGCCTGCGTATCCTTGGACATTATGGGGCAATTTAACATGGCCAATCCACCTTACCTGCACATCTTTGGACTGTGGGAGGAAAGCGACACAGTCACAGAGAGAACATGCAAACTCCACACAGACCATCACCCAAGGCTAGAATCGAACCCAGGTCCCTGGTGCTATGACAGTGGCGCTAACCACTGAGCCACTGTGCTGCCTTTTACTCCCTTAGCTTCAGCAGGATTGCCTGAAGGCTTTCTGCTTCCTTAATGAATGGAAACTAAACCACCCCTATGCATCTCTGTCCTTCTCTATCTGGCTGAACTTGTTAAACTGCTCTTTTTACCCTGTACTCTTTTTCTAAATAAAATGTGTCTTTGTATGAGTCCTAACTAACCCCGCCATTTTATGGCACATGTGAAACATGTTTTGTTCCAGTAATGACGAGGCACATTTTTGCTTTGTAAATTAATGGCTGCAATGAAGCTGTTTTTAGCACAAGAAAGAAATTTCCTCAACTTTGCTTCTAAATCCTCATGAGTTAGACAATAGACAATAGGTACAGGAGTAGGCCATTCTGCCCTTCGAGCCTGCACCACCATTCATTATGGTCATGGCTGATCATCCTCACTCAGTATCCTGTTCCTGCCTTATCTCCATAACCCTTGATTCCACTATCCTTGAGAACTCTATCCAACTCTTTCTTAAACGAATCCAGAGACTGGGCCTCCACTGCCCTCTGGGGCAGAGCATTCTGGGCGAAGAAGTTTCTCTTCATCTCTCTCCTAAATGGCCTACCTCTTATTTTTAAGCTGTGTCCTCTGGTTCGGGACTCACCCATCAGCGGAAACATGTTTCCTGCCTCCAGAGTGTCCAATCCTAATCTTATATGTCTCAATCAGATCCCCTCTTAGTCTTCTAAACTCAAGGGTATACAAGCCCAGTCGCTCCAATCTTTCAACATATGATAGTCCCGCCATTCCAGGAATTGACCTCATGACGCTGCATTCCCTCAATAGCCAGAATGTCTTTCCTCAAATTTGGAGACCAGAACTGCACACAATATTCCAGGTGTGGTCTCACCAGGGTCCTGTACAGCTGCAGAAGAATCTCTTTGCTTCTATACTCAATCCCTCTTGTTATGAAGGCCAGCATGCTATTAGCTTTCTTCACTACCTGCTGTACCTGCATGCTTGCCTTCATTGACTGATGTACAAGAACATCCAGATCTCTTTGTACTGCCCCTTTACCTAACCTGACTCCATTTAGGTAGTAATCTGCCTTCCTGTTCTTGCCACCAAAATGGATAACCATATATTTATCCACATTAAATTGCATCTGCCATGCATCTGTCCACTCACCTAACCTGTCCAGGTCACCCTGTAATCTCCTAACATCCTCCTCACATTTCACCCAGCTTTGTATCATCAGCAAATTTGCTAACGTTACTATTAATACCATCTTCTATTTCATTAATATATATTGTAAAAAGCTGTGGTCCCAGCACTGATCCCTGCAGTACCCCACTGGCACCGCCTGCCATTCCGAAAGGATAGATTATTGAGACAATAGGTCGGCTGGGGTAGTCAGGCTTGTGGATCTTGGGGTAGGCGGTAGAATTGAGTGGTGCGGTGTTCCCAAACAATGAGGTTGGAAGCTGTGGGTGAGAGGTCCCCTGAGGAGATGAGTTTGTGTATGGTCTGGAGATGATGGTTTGGTGATGGGGAGTGAGGTCATGATTGAGAGGGCAGTAAGAGGAGGTGTCTTCGAGTTGGTGCCTGGCTTCAGTGGTGTAGAGGTCAGTGCGCCAATCTACCACTGCACCCCCTTTATCCGGTGGTTTGATGGTGAGGTTGGGATTGGAGCGGAGGGAGTGGAAAGCTGTGCATTGTGAGAGCAAGAGGTTGGAGAGGGGGTAGCGGTAGGACAGGTTGAGGCTGTCGATGTCATGGCGACAATTTGAAATGGAGAGGTCCAGGGCAGGATAGCAGGTCAGCACGGGGTGTGCAGGTGGATGGGATGCGTTGGAGGTGGGAGAAGAGGTCCTCGATTGGTGGGCGGGTGTTTTGGTTAAAAAAGTAGGCACGGAGGCAGAGGCAGTGGAAGAAACATTCAAGGTCGCAACGTGTGTTGAACTCATTAATCTGGGACTGTAGAGGGATAAAGGTGAAGTCTTTACTGAGGACCATCTCTGACACTTCCCTCCCCTTCCTTGACCTCTCCATCTCCATCCACGAGGACCAACTCAACAGTGACTTTTTTTATAAACCCAACAACTCCCACAGCTACCTGGATTATACCTCCTCCCACCCTATTTCCTGCAAAAATGCTATCCAGTATTCTCAATTCCTCCAGCTCCACTGCATCTGCTCCCAGGAGGACCAGTTCCACCACAGAACACACCAGATGGCCTCCTTCTTTTAAGACTGAACTTTCCCCTCCCACGTGGTTGAAGATGTTCTCCAATGCATCTCATCCATGTCTCGCACCTCCGCCCTCGAAGCCCACCCCTCCAACCGCGACAAGGACAGAACCCTCGATTCTCATCTTCCACCCCACCAACCTCCACATAAATCGCATCACCTGCTGACATTTCTGCCACCTACAAATGGACCCCACCATCAGGGATATATTCCCCCCCCCCCCCCCCACCACCACCCCTATTCACCTTCCACAAAGACCATTCCCTCCCTAACTACCTGGTCAGGTCCACGCTCCCTAACAACCCATCCTCCCCTCCTGGCACCTTCCCCTGTCACTGCAGGAATTGCAAAACCTGCGCCCACATCTCCCTCCCTCACCTCCATCCAAGTTTCCAAAGGAGCCTTCCACATCTATCAAAGTTTCACCTGCACTTCCACACAATGGGGTGGCATGGTGACTCAGTGGTTAGCACTGCTGCCTCACAGCAACAGGGTCCCAGGTTTGATTCCAGCCCCGATCAACTGTCTGTGTAGAGTTTGCACATTCTCTCCGTGTCGGTGTGGGTTTCTTCCAGATGCTCCAGTTTTCTCCAACAGTCCAAAGATGTGCAGATCAGGTGAATTGGCCATGCTAAATTGCCCATAGTGTTAGGTGCATTAGTCAGAGAGAAATGGGTCTGAGTGGGTTACTTTTCGGAGAGTCGGTGTGGACTTGTTGGGCCAAAGGGCCTGTTTCCATACTGTACGGAATCTAAAGAAAATGTCATTTATTGTATCTGTTGCTCCTGATGCAGTCTTCTCGACATTGGGGACTTCTCGCAGACCGCTTTAGGGCACATCTCTCGGACAACTGCACCAATCAATCCCCCCGCCCCTTGGCCGAACATTTCCCCATCCAACTCTGCCGAGAACATGCAGGTCCTGGGCCTCTTCCATCGACACTCCCTCACCACCCGACGTCTGGAGGAAGATTACCTTATCTTCTGCCTCGGGACCCTTCAACTCCAGGGCATCAATGTGGACTTCGCCAGTTTCCTCATTTCCCCTCCCCCCACCTTACCCCAGGTCCAGCCTTCTAGCTCAGCACCATCTTTATGACCTGTCCCACCTGTCAATCTTCCTTCCCACCTATCTGCTCCACCGTCCTCTCCAACCTATCATCTTTACCCCAACCTCCACCCACCTATTGCACTCTTAGCTACCTTCTCCCCAGGCCCACTCCCCTCCCATTTATCTCTCCACCCCCGAGGCTCCCAGCCTCATTCCTGATGAAGGGCTCCCGCCGAAATGTCCATTTTTCTGTTCCTCAGATGCTGCCTGACTTGCTGTGCTTTTCCAGCAATGCACTCTCAACTCTGATCTCCAGCATCTGCAGATCTCACTTTCTCCTTCCTCTTACCTTCCCTTCTTCAACTTCACTGTTTCCATTTTTGGAAATCAACTATCAGCCAATATTCAATATAAGCACACAGAATTTCTAGCTACATTAACAACATTGCTTCCTTTCCATCTTACTGTAAGGATTGTATTCCCTCCTCTTATTTTTGATTTATTTCCACAACAAATTCTGTTAATAACACTTTCCATACTCGTGTGTCTGATTTGTCTTATTTTCCTCAATAAAGGATTCCCCTTCCAGCTTAGTTGAGAGATTCCTTGCTTCTGTTCATTCATTTCCCCTTTTTTTTCCTAAGCTCCTCTCTTCTTTAAATAATCATGGTAATGATCTACTTCTTTCACTCTCCCATGGGATGTAGCCGTTGGTGAGAAGGTCAGCATTTTTTACCCATTTCTAATTGCTCTTAAACCTCCAGTCTTCCGGCACCTCACCTGTGACTACCGATGATACAAATATCTCAGCAAGAGGCCCAGCAATCACTTCTCTAGCTTCCCACAGAGTTCTCGGGTACACCTGATCAGGTCCTGGGGATTTATCCTACTTCCCAACCCTTTCCGTAAATCTGCACATGATTAAAACCTGTTGCAGCACTAATTTTTACCGGTTCTGATAAAGGGCCATCTACTTGAAACAGGCATTACTGTTGAAGAGGTAAAAATAATGACTGCAGATGCTGGAAATCAGATTATGGATTAGAGTGGTGCTGGAAAAGCACAGCAGTTCAGGCAGCATCCGAGGAGCAGGAAAATCAATGTTTTGGGCAAAAGCCCTTCATCAGGAATAGAGGCAGAGTGTCTGAAGGGTGGAGAGATAAATGAGAGGAGGGTGGGGGTGGGGAGAAAGTAGCATAGAGTACAATAGGTGTGTGGGGGTGGGGGTGAAGGTGATAGGTCAGGGAGGAGGGTGGGGAAGGTAGCAAAGAGTTCAGTTTGTGAATGGGGATGGAATGAAGGTGATAGGTCAGAGAGGAGGGTGGAGTGGATAGGTGGAAAGGAAGTTAGGCAGGCAGGCACTCTTCCTGTATTCCTGATGAAGGGCTTTTGCCCGAAACATTGATTTTCCTGCTCCTCGGATGTTGCCTGACCTGCTGTGCTTTTCCAGCGCCATGGTTCTTGACATCTACCTGAAACCTTAACTATATTATTGTTTCACAGATAAAACTTATCAGGTGCTGCATTTTGGAAAAGCAAATCAGAACAGGATGTATACACATAATGGTAAGGTCCGAGGGAGTGGTGCTGAGCAAAGACGCCTTGGAGAGCAGCTTCATAGCTCCTTGAAAGTAGAGTCATAGGTGGATAGGATAATGAAGAAGGCATTTATTGGTCAGATTATTGTGAATAGGAGTTGGGAGGTCATATTATGGCTGCACAGGACGTTGGTTAGGCCACTTTTGGAATATTGCATGCAATTCTAGTCCCTTTCCTATCAGGAAGATGTTGTGAAACTTGAAAGGGTTCAGAAAAGATTTACAAGGATATTGCCAGGGAGAGGCTAAACGGTTGGGGCTGTTTTCCCAGGAGCGTCGGAGGCTGAGGGGTGACCTTATAAAATCACCAGGGGCATGGATAGGGTAAATAGACAAAGTCTTTTCCCAGGGGTGGGGGAATCCAGAACTAAAGAGCATAGGTTTAGGGTGAGAGGGGCAATGTTTTCACTCAGAGGGTGGTGCAGTATATAATGAGCTGCCAGAAGAAGTGGTGGAGGCTGGTACAATTGCAGCATTTAAAAGGCAACTAGATGTGTATATGGATAAGAAGGTTATGGAGGGATATGGGCCAGGTGCTGGCAAATGGGACTTAGTTGTGTTGGGATATATGGTCAGCATGGACGAGTTGGACTAAAGGTTCTGTTTCCATGCTGTACATTTCTATGACTCTTGACTCGTCTGTTGAATACCTCAAAGTAGTTTCGCTTGTTGGATGAAAATGGTGAAAGGTGAACGAGAAGGACCTTTGACTTTTTACCTCCAACAATTCTGAAATGTCTGTCTAGCCACATGTACGTAGTGTGATCAAATCCTCAATGTCTTCCAAGTGCTGTGTTTGACTTCCAGCTCAGACAACAATAAGCTATAAAAATAGTAAAATTGTGTTAAAAGTAATATAGTGTTCATGACTGATTTATTTAGAAATGATCCCTGGAAATTGTTGAGTCATCCTGTTACAAAATGTAATTGGGAGGCATTAAAATGATAGACATGATGTGAATGTAGGGGTGTGCTTCTATGAGGTAAGGAGAAAATTCCAGAAATTAAGGTGTATACACTTCGACTGCAGTTCTTGGTATGAAGTAATTTCTGTGCAAAACAACAGCAGCTGTGGTCTAACTGCACTGCTAATTTTTTTAGTTTTCACCAGCATCAAATTGACTCATGCTCAGCTTGAGGAAGAAATAATAGCTTACTTTTGAATTGGGCCTTTCATGACAGAGGGCATTCCCAATCATTTTACAGTCATTAAACACTTTTCAAAGTCTAATTATTGTAGGAAATGTTCCATACCAAGTGCTTGTCAACAGCAATGCACTAAGTGGCTTTATGCAGGAGCATATTACTGCAGATACTGGAATCTGTACTGAAATAATTTAGTGGCCATTATAGAAACTTAGTTGCAGAGTGGTTACGATGGGGAGTTAAATATCCAGGGGTATCATACTATTCGGAAGGACAGCCAGGAAGGAAAGGGAAGTGATGTAGCTCTGATATTTAAGGATGACGTCAGGGCAGTAGTGAGAGATGCTATAGGTTCTATGAAGAGAAAGGTTGAATCAATGTAGATGAAAATTAGAAATACTAAGGGAAAAAGTCACTTGATAGGCATAGTGTATAGGCCACCAAATAATAACATCATGGTGGGAGAGCAATAAACAAAGAAATAACTGATACATGTAAAAATGGTAAGGCATTTAACTTGGGGGATTTTAATCTACATGTTGATTGGTCAAACCAAATCAGTCAAGGTAGCCTTAAGGAAGAGTTCATAGAATGTATCTGCGATAGTTTCCTCGAACAGTATGTAATGGAACCCACGAGGGAGCAAACTAACCTAAATCTGGTCCTGTGTAATGAGACAGGAATAACTGATGATCTCATAATTAGGGATCCTCTCAGAAGAAGCAATTGCGGTATGGTTGAATTTAAAGTACAGATGGAGGATGAGAAGGTAAAATCCAAGTCTTGTGCTTAAACAAAGGAGTCTACATTGGGATGAGGAGGGAGTTTTCTAAGGTAGACTGGGAGCAAAGACTATATGGTGGGACAATTGAGGAACAGTGGAGGACTTTCAAAGTGATTTTTCACAGTGCTCAGCAGAGTACATACCAGTGAAAAGGCAGGATAATCACCCAAAGATAACTAAGGAAATAAAGAGGGGTTTTAAATCAAAACCAAATGCATACCAAGTAACAAAGGTATTGGGAAACTACGGGATTGGGAAATTTTTAAAGGTTCACAGAAAGCCATGAGAAAAGCTTTAAAAAAAGTAAGATGGACCATGAGAGTAAACTAGCTTAGAATATAAAAACACAGAGCAAAATTTTCACAAATACATAAAACTAAAAAGAGTGGCTAAGGTAAACATTGATCCTTTAAAGGATGAGAAGGGGGAAATGATGAAATAGCCGAGGTGTTAAATGGGTATTTTGTGTTAGTCTTCATAGTGGAAGACACAAATAACATGCCAATAATTGATGGCATGGAGGATATGGTAGGTGAGGACCTACAAACAATCATTATCATTAAAGAGGTAGTATTGGACAGGCTAATGGGGCTAAAGGACAAGTCTCCTGGCCCTAATGAAATGCTTCCCAGGGTAGTAAAAAAGCTGACAGGGGAAATAGCAAATGTGCTAGTAGTAATTTACTAAAATTCACTGGACTCTAGAGTTGTTCCAGCAGATTGGAAAACCATAAATGTGATGTCACTGTTTTAAAAAATGGGTAGACAAAAGGTGAGTAACTATGGGCCATTAGCTTAACTTCAGTAGTGGGAAAATACTTGAATCTATCATCACGATGGCTCAGTGATTATCACTGCTGCTTCACAGCACCAGGGTCCCAGGCTCAATTCCAGCCTCGGGTGACTGTCTGTGTGGAGTTTGCATGTTCTCCCCGTGTCTGCGTGGGTTTCCTCCGGTTTCCTCCCACAGTCCAAAGATGTGCAGGTCAGGTGAATTGGTCATGTTAAATTGCCCATAGTTTTAGGTGCATTAATCAGAGGGAAATGGGTCTGGGTGGATTACACTTCGGAGGGTCAGTGTGGATTGGTTGGGCCAAAGGGCTGTTTCCACACTGTAGGGAATCTAATCTAATCTAAAAAAATAGCAATACATCTAAATAGAAATTGTCCCATTGGACAGATGCAGTATGGGTTCATGAAAGGTAGGTCATGTTTAACTAATTTACTGAAATTCTTTGAGGACATTATGAGCATGGTGAACAACGGGAAACCAATGGATGTGGTGTATCTGGATTTCCAGAAGGCATTCGACAAGGTGCTGCACAAAAGGCAGTTGTTTAAGGTGAAGATGCACAGCTTTATGGTAATGCATTAGAATGTATAGAAGATTGGCTAAGTAACAGAAAGCAAAGATTTGGGAAAAATGGGTGCTTTTCTGGTTAGCTATCAGTGGCTAATGGTGTGCCTTAGGCTAGTGGTGGACTGCAATTGTCTACAATTTACAAAAATGATTTAGCGTTGAGACCAAGTGTAGTGTGTGAAATTCACAAATGACACTTAAATGAGTGGTAAAGCAAAGTGCAGAGGGCATTGAAAGTCTGCAAAGGGATATTGATAGATTAAGTGAATGGGCATGGGTCTGGCAGATAGAGTACAATGTTGACAAATGGGAGGTCATCCATTTTGATAGGAATAACAGCAAAATGGACTATTATTTAAATAGTGAAAAATTGCAGCATACTGCTGTGCAGAGGAATCCTGGTGTCCTTGTGAATGAATCACAGAAAGTTGGTTTGCAGGTAAATAAGAAGGCACATGCCATATTGTCCTTCATTGCTGGAGGAATGGAGTTAAAAAACAGGGAGGTTATGCCACAGCTGTACAGAGTGTTGGTGAGGACACACCTGGAGTACTCTGTACAGTTTTGGTCTCCTTACTTGAGAAAGGATGTGCTGGCACTGGAGGGGATGCAGGGGAAGTTCACGTGGTTGATTCCAGAATTGAGAGGAATAGCGTATGAGGAGAGATTGAGTAGACTGGGACTATACTCATTGGAATTAAGACATATCAAGGGAATCTCATAGAAACATGAATTTTTGAAGGGAATAGATGAAAGCAGGATGGTTGTTTCCACTGGCAGGTGAAACTAGAAGTAGAGGGCATCGCCTCAAAATAAGCAGAGTAGATTCAGTGCTAAGTCGAGGAGGCACCTTTTCACTCAAAGGATTGTGAATCTGTGGAATTCCCTGGCCACTGAACACAGTAAGCCAGGCAGCATCAGGAGGTAGAGAAGTCCAGCATCTGCAGTTTTTTAAAATCTCTAACCCAGTGAAGCAGTTGAGGCTACCTTGTTGAAGATTTTTACAGCAAAGATAGCTAGAGTTTTGAGCAGTAAAGAAATTAAGGGTTAGGCAAGGGAGAACAGGGTGGTAGAGGGGGAAGAGGATGGGAAGAGGAGAAGATGGGAAGAGAAAGGGGGAGAAGATGGGGGAGAGAAGGGGGATGGGGAGAAGGGAGGAGAGGGTGGGGAAGAAGGATGGGAAGAAGGATGGGGAGGAGAAGGTGGAGGTGGAGGAGGAGGGTTGGGGAAGAGGGGAAGGGGTGGAAGTGGAGTAGCGGGAGGGAGTGGAAGGGGAGGAGTTAGGGAGAGGTGGAGGGTACAGGGTGGGGAGAGGAGAGGAGGGTGAGAGGAGGGGAGGGTGAGAGGAGGGGAGGGTGAGAGGAGGGGAGGGGGAGAGGAGGGGAGGGTGAGAGGAGGGGAGGGGGAGATGGTGGAGGGGGAGATGGTGGAGGGGGAAGGGAGGGGAAGGGGGGGGAAGGGAGGGGGAAAAGAGAGGGGGAAGGGAGGGGGAAAAGGGAGGGGGAAAAGGGAGGGGGAAGGGGGGGGAAGGGAGGGGGAAGGGGGGGGAAGGGAGGGGGAAGGGGGGGGAAGGGGGGGGAAGGGGGGGGAAGGGGGGGAAGGGGGGGAGGGGGAGAGGGGGGGGGGGGGGGAGGGGGAAGGGGGGGAGGGGGAAGGGAGGGGGGGAGGGGGGGAGGGGGGGGGGGGGGGGAGGGGAGGGAGGGAGGGGAGGGGGGGGGAGGGAGGGAGGGAGGGAGGGGGGGAGGGGAGGGGAGGGGAGGGGGAGGGAGGGGGAGGAGAGGAGGGGGAGGGGGAGAGGAGGGGGAGGGGGAGGAGAGGTGGGGGAGGGAGAGGAGAGGTGGGGGAGGGAGAGGAGAGGTGGGGAGGGGAGAGGTGGGGGGAGAGGAGAGGGTGGGGTGAAGAGGTGGAGGGGAAGGTGTGTGGAAAGAGGTGGGGGGCAAAAGGAGGAAGGGGAGGAGGAAGGGGAGGGGTTGGGGAGGGGTTGGAAGGTGGATGGGGTAAGACATGGGAGGATGGGGGAAGGGGCAAGAGGGTGGGGGAAAGAGGGAAGAGGGTGGGGGAAAGAGAGGGGTAAAGGGAGGGGGAGAAGAGGGAGTAGAGTAGGGGTGGAAGAGGGGGACAGGGTGGGAAAAAGGGGGAAGAGTGTGGAACAGGGGAAAGGGTGGGGATGAGGGTGGTGGTGGGGATTAGGGTGGTGGAGGGGAAGGAGTCGGGGAGAGGATGGGGGAAGGGGGAGAGAGGAGAGAAAAGGGGAGAGAGGTTGGGGGAAGAAGATGGGGGAAGAAGGTGGGGGGAGGGGTGAGAAGGGGAGACGGGGTAGAGGATCGGGGGAAGAGGATCAGAGAAGAGGGTCGGGGAAGGGGAAGAGGGTTGGGGAAGAGAGGGAGACAATGGGAGGAAGAGCGGTTGAGGATGGGGTGTGGAAGAGGAGGGAAAAAGGTTGGGAAAAGATGGGGGTGGAAGGGGGGAGGGGATAGAGGGGTAGGGGAAGAGGAGAAGAGGGAGGAGGGGTGGAACAGGTGGTGGGACATTGTTGGGGAGAAGGAGGGATAAAGGGGGGTTGGGGAGGGAGATGGGAGAAGCATGAAGGGAAGGGGAGAGGATATGACAGATGGTGAGGGAAGCTGGGTGAAAGGTTGGGGGGAGAAGATATTGGGGAAGAGGGCGGGGGAGTAAGAGCATGGGGGAAAGATTGTGGGTGAGAAGAGGGAAAAGGTGGAGGGAGAAGAGGGAGAGGGTGGGAGAAAGGGGGGAAGAGGGTGAGACAGTGGGAGAAGGAATAGGGGACTTGTTGCGGGGACGGGAGGGAATGTAAATTTTGGCGGTGGTTGGTGGGGGGGTAAGCCACCTGGTTTGGGGGAGGAGCCACCGGTGATTGACGGCCCACCTGACCCTGCCCTGCCGTGGCCTCGAGCCGGTTGGTGAGGGGGCGGGGACAGTGTGCCCGCATTCGCTGCTCGCGGGTACTCAGTGTCGGTGAAGGAGCAGGCGGCGGCGGCGGCGGCGGGACTTGGGGCTCGCGCGCGGTCGGTTCTCCGTCCGTCCGGCTGGAGGGGTGAGGATTGGGCGGGCGGGGTCTTCAGGTGCAATCTCTGGGCCCGCCCTTGGGCTCTTCCATCGGCCTCATTTCCCGGTGTTTTCCGCGGGGGATCGGCCTTGTGTCCCTGACCCTCTCCATCTTCACTCTCTCCGTCTCCGTCTTGTGCTGGAATCGACTCTGTCGCTTCTTTTCATTTGCAAATAATTAGATGAGCTTTTTTTTTGTTTGTTTTGTACAATAGCATTAGAAGAAGCTGCAAATACCCAAATTAAATAATCTTTTGCATTCGCAAGTGTTTTTTAATTCCCCGTCTGCAAAGGAACATGTTACAATGAATTATAATATTTTGTTAAAAATCACACAACACCAGGTTATAGTCCAACAGGTTTATTTGGAAGCACACGAGCTTTCAGAGCGACACTCCTTCATCAGGTGGTAGTTGGAGGGCTTAATCCTAACACACAGAATTTATAGCAAAAATTTACAGTGTGATGTAACTGAAATTATACATTGAAAAATTGATTGTCTGTTAAGCCCTTCATCTGTTAGAATACAGTGATAGTTTCACTTCTTTCATGTGTAAATCACAAAACCTTTTTTTAAAGTTGCGTTCTCGGGTTAGCTGCTAACAATGGTGATAGCTAGACAATATGTTGAAGGTGTTGGTCCCCAGTGTTCTCTGTCTATGACCTGATGTTTAGATTGAATCTAACCTAAAAGGTGAGACAACAGAGTTTTACATAAATTCATGCAGTTTTTGAGCTCAGAGTTCTACATGAATGCATGCAGTTAATATTTTGTAGTAGAGTCCAGGGAATGATTTCCTTGATTTTTATTTTGCGGTGAATTGAATGGTCTCAATTCAACCTGATCTTGCTTCTGGCTAAAAAAAAGATGCCAATGAAACCTTTGCATTCGGATTTATTGGTACATTGGTTTATATGTTTGGTTTTTATGGTTAAAATATCTTGATTTGTAGTTAAATAGTGAAGACACTTTTGACAACTGTGACTCATACCTGCTCTTTTTGTTAAATCTTGATTCAGTTGATTGCACTCTGCGTCAAAAGATCATGGTTCTAGCCTCACTCCCACAGTTTAAAGACATAATTGAGGCTGGTAATCCTGGCATTACGGAGGGAGTGCTATTTCAACAAGACAATGAGTTCCAGCTATGTTCAAAGACACAAACTGCCATGGCTTTCTTTACTGATGGAAAATCCAAGGAGGTTTCAGTCTAACCAGTGCCAACAAAACATCTTAAGTATTTAATTGGCATTATTTCTTGTGGTGCTTCGTTGTTGCATTGTTCTCAATGTGCAAAAGTACTGTGTTTTTAAGCATCTCTTGTTTTGTGAATGCATGACTGGCTTCTGCGTCACAAAAACAATGTTGCCCTGAAATATTCAGGAAATAAAGGACACGTGTTCACAAAGAAGGAAATTATTTCTATTTACATAGCACCTTTCACAATCTTGGTATCCTAAGCTATCTCTCTGCCAATGGAGAAGTTAGAGTTGCATTAAATCCACTTCTCTAATCAGATTGCAGTTGTAAAATGCTTTGTGTCTTTTTTCTTTCTGTCATTACTTTGGTTCCAAATTTGATTTGATTTTATTGTAGTCACATGTACCTAGGTACAGTGAAAAGTTGTGCGAGCAGTAAAGGCAACTTGTAGCAAACAAGGACATACAGATCATAGGGCACTTAGAGGCATAAGATCAACATTGTTTGAAGTTAGAAAAGTAAACTGCCTGTAGTTTTCATTCCATGTACCCATTCATTTTTTTTAATGGTCAGACTTGCATACACAAAGGTTTTTTTTTAGTTCCATCACTTGCAGAGAGTCTGTGTATTTTTTGAGGCACAGTTGCTGAAACAATTGTGTTTGTGATTATATTTATTTTAACTATTTTTATATTAAACTAATTGTAAAGTTTAGTTTTTAATTGTTCTGATGCTTCCATTAATTTGTGAGTTTAAATATATGTTCAAGCACAATTATTAAATTTCACCTATTTTGCACAATAGTGTAAGTATAGTGTGACCTTCTAGTGGCTAGTTATTTAAAAGGGAACTTTGTTTCACTGTAATTTTTGGGAGGTGGCAATGGGAAATTTACTGGTTGAACGGAACCTCACTTGCTTTCGGGTGGATCAATGTTGCAGTAGTCTAGATTGTTTGCTTGCACTTGTATCTAACAAAGACCAGTCCTCTTGTCACGGGCCAGAGGGTACTCTGTACTAGAACGTATTGATGGTTCCTAGATTTGCCAAGTTTTAAGTTTTTTTTTAGTGCATATATGTTCCCCCTATGCTTGGACTGTTCCTATCTAACAGCTATAAATTGTCTCAATAAGCATAGAATTTGATTCCATGTGTATGTTGATGACAGCCTACCCTCTCTAGACCTGTACAATTATGATTGCTTTCATGTTATGGAATTGATGTATTTGCCAGAAATCCTTATCCACACATGCAGCAGTATGCCAGTTGTATTCATCTACTTATGGGGAGGTGACGGCTTAGTGGAATTATCATTAGTCTACTGATTCAGAGACCTGGGATCCAGTTTTAAATCATTGATGCCTATGAATCCATTGTCCATTGTCAGAAAATCCTCTTTGTTTCCCTAATGCCTTTAGGGAAGGAAATTTGCATTGCTCACCTGCTCTGGTCTACGTACAACTCCAGACTCAATCAGTATGAAGTTAAAAATCTCACAGCACTAGGTTATGGTCCATCGACTTTATTTGGAAGCACTAGCTTTCAAAGTGCTGCTGCTTCTTCAGGTAGTTGGAGCGCAGGACCATAAGGAGGCTGGTAGGTATAGGGAATTCTGGATGACTAAAAAGTTGAGGGTTTTGTTAAGAAAAAGAATGAAGCATATGTCAGATATAGATAGATCAAGTGAATCCTTAGATGAGTATAAAGGCAGTAGGAGTATACTTAAGAGGGAAATCAGGAGGGCAAAAAGGGGACATGAGATCGCTTTGGCAAATAGGGTTAAGGAGAATCCAAAAGGCTTTTACAAATACATTAAGGACAAAAGGGTAACTAGGGAGAGAATAGGGCACCTCAAAGATCAGTAAGGCAGCTTTTGTGTAGAGCTGCAGAAATTGGGAGAGATACTAAACAAGTATTTTACATCAGTGTTTACTGTGGAAAAGGACATGGAAGATATAGAATACAGGAAATAGATGATGACATCTTGAAAAATGTTGATATTAGAGGAGGAAGTGCTGAATGTCTTGAAACGCATAAAAATGGATAAATCCCCACTACCTTTTGAAGTGTACCCTCAAATTCTTTGGGAAGCTATGGAAGTGATTGTTGGGCCTCTTGCTGAGATATGTATATCATCGATAGTCACAGGTGAGGTGCTGGAAGACTGGAGGTTGGCTAACGTGGTGCTACTGTTTAAGAAGGGTGTAAGAACAAGCCAGGGAACTATAGACCAGTGAGTCTGACGTTGGTGGTGGGCAATTTGTTGGAGGGGATCCTGAGGGACAGGATGTAGATGTATTTGGAAAGGCAAGGACTGATTAGGGATAGTCAACATGGTTTTGTGTGTGGGAAGTCATGTCTCAAACTTGTTTGTTTTTTGAAGAAGTAACAAAGAGGATTGACGAGGACAGAGCAGTAAACGTGATCTATATGGACTTCAGTAAGGTGTTTGATAAGGTTCCCTTGGTTAGATTTCATGCATTACAGGGAGAACTTGACATTTGAATACAGAATTGGCTCAAAGACAGAAGACAGAGGGTGATGTGAAGGGTTGTTTTTCTGACTGGAGGCCTGTGACCAGTGGAGTGCCATAAGGATTGCTGCTGGCTCCACTACTTTTTATCATTTATAGAAATGATTTGGATGTGAGTATAAGAGGTATAGTTAATGAGTTTGCAGATGATAACAAAATTGGGAGGTGTAGTGGACAGCGAAGAAGGTTACCTCTGATTACAGCATGATCTTGACCAGATGGGCCAATGGGCTGAGGAGTGACAGATGGAGTTTAATTTAGATAAATGCGAAGTGTTGCATTTTGGAAAAGCAAATCAGAACAGGACTTATGCACTTAATGGTAAGGTCCTTGGATGTGTTGCTGAACAAAGAGACCTTGGAGTGCAGGTTTCTTGAAAGTGGAGTTGCAGGTAGATACAATAGTGAGGAAGGCATTTGGTATGCTTTCCTTTATTGGTCAGAGTATTGAGTACAAGAGTTTGGAGTTCATGTTGAGGCTGTACAGGACATTGGTTAGGCCATTTTTGGAATATTGTGTGTAGCTATGGTCTTCCGCTAACAGACAAATGTTGTGAAACTTGGAAGGGTTCAGAAAAGATTTACAAGGAGGTTGCCAGGGTTGGAGGATTTGAGCAATAGGGAGAGGCTGAATAGGCTGGGGCTGTTTTCCCTGGAATATCAGAGGCTGAGGGGTGACCTTATAGAGGTTAATAAACACACGAGGGAGGTGGATAGAGTAATTAGAAAAGGTCAAGGTTAGAATGGTGCTGGAAAGGCATAGCAGGTCAGGCAGCATCCGAGGAGCAAGAAAATCAATGTTTCGGGCAAAAGCCCTTCATCAGGAATCTGCTATTCATGATGAAGGGCTTTTGCCTGAAATGTTGATTTTCCTGCTCCTCGGGTGCTGCCTGACCTGCTGTGCCTTTCCAGCACAACTCTAATCTTGACTCTAATCTCCAGCATCTGCAGTACCCACTTTTGCAGAAAGAGAGAAGGTCTTTTCCCTTGGGTGGGGGCGTCCAGAACTAGACGACATAGGTTTAGGGTGAGAGGGGAAAGATATAAAAGAGACCTAAGGGGTAACATTTTCACACAGAGGGTGGTGTGTGTGGACTGGGCTGCCAGACGAAGTGGTGGAGGCTGGTACAATTGCACTATTTAAAAGGCATCTGGATGGGTATATGAGCAGGAAGGGGTTGGAGAGATATGGACCGAGTGCTGGCAGGTGGGACTAGATTGGGTTGGGATACTGGTTGGCATGGGCGAATTGGATTGAAGGTTCTGTTTCAGTGCTGTACATCTCTATGACTCTATTCCAACTCCAGTACATCCAAATTATCTTTTTGACGGTTTTGCTAATTTTGGTTTGTTAATATGCAAATCTCAGAACTCCTTTTAAGTCACATTCTCAACATAACTTCAGGTTTTTAACAAAATGTGTCATCTCAGTTCAGACAATACATTAAAGGTGTGGTGTTAAAGTCTGTCTGTGTCCCAATCTTGAGTCAGACTGGTTCTATTTCTAATGTGGGATATACAAAGTCTTACATGTATTGAATGTAGGTTATGCATTTTTGAGAAAATTAAATATAATTCTGCAAATACAGATTCACCCCATAAATTTGTGTGCATGCGTGCAGAAGGGACACTTGTGTCTGGGTGTGAGTGCATATGAGAAAGTCTGCATGTATGTGTAAGCTTGGTAAAGTGTGTGAGAGCGGGTATACGCCCATAAGAGGGAGAGAGTGTGGGGGATGTATGTGTGCATTTGAGAAAGAGCTTGTGTATGAGAGAGAGTCTGTGTTAGTGTGAGTATGTAGAATTGTGTGTGAGGTAGTATATAGTGCGATGGGGTCACCTCTAGTGACATAAACCCAAGATCACACCCCCGCACACAGGCTTATACCATCACACACTCACCCTTACACTCACATGCACGCACTCACTTCGTCCCTCCTGCATGCGTGCACACAAGTTTATGGGATGAAACTGTATTTGCAGAATGATGCTTCATTTTGCTCCAAAAATGCATAACCTGCAGTCAATCCGTGTAAGATTCTGTAAATCCCAATTCAGAAATAGAACCAGTCTGACTCAAGGTAGGACACAAGCAGACTTTAACCTCAGACTTTTAATGCATTGCCTAAGCTGAAATGATGCATTTTGTTAGAAAGCTTGAAGTTATCTTGAAAATGTGACTTGACAGGAGTTCTGGGATTTACATATTAACAAACTGAAACTAGCAAAACAATCTAAAGGATGAACGATTTAATCTAAGTTTCTTTAATATATTTCAGCCGCATGACACTGTAACCTTTTGCTATAAACTGTCTTATGGTTCTGCTCCACAGCCACCTGATGAAGAAGCAGCGCTTCGAAAGCTAATGCTTCCAAATAAACCTATTGGATTGTAATCTAGTGTTGTGTGATTTTTAACTTTGTTCACCCCAGTCCAACACCAGCTCCTTCAATCAATCAATGATTTACTCTTAACTGCCCTCTGGGCAATTAGGGATGGACAATAAATACAGATCGAGCCAGTGACCCCCTCATCCCATGAATGTTTTAAAAAAAACACCCTGTTTTTAAAGTCAGTCTCTTCAAGAGGGTAGCTTTAGACTAATTTTTGCCTCTGAGTCAACACTTTGTGGCATCAGATCTCTAAAGATTCTAGTTTGTACTTTAAGCTGATACTTAAGCACCTTGGAGCTATGACACAGTAGGTAAGACAATAAACCAAAGTCACCATCCACTCTTCGCGAGAATAAGAGCAGGGGAACTCCTCTAGTGTGCTGGCTGACATGATTTTGTCACCAGCACTAAAGCTAATAATCTGGTCATTTATTGTATTGTTGATTGTGTGAACTTTGTGTACCTTGGGTGCTTAGTTTCTTGCACTATAAACAGTGACTATGTCTCAATCACAGTTAATTGACTGTAAAGTACTTTGAACATGGGAATTCTCTTTACAACCTTGATTTCCCTCTTCTAAATATCTTCCTCCTTGATGTCCAAATGTTGCTATCACCCCTTTAAAGCTGTTGGATCTTTATTTATCTGAAATGCTTCGTACAACTTTAAGTTTATGTTGGCATTTACTATTTAACTTGCTTTTGAAAGTTGAGATTATTGCAAAAAAGAGAGTTGAAGTCAAAGAAGCATCAGTTATAATGACAGTTGTGTAATTCTGTCAGATAATAGATTAGAATAACATATTTTCATATTTCAGGAAGATTATTGCACAATGTCCCAAATCCGGATTCCTGGAACTTCAGGATATGCTTTAATGAGTGATAAATCCTTAGAGTTCTATAAGGACCCAATGCATTTTTGCAACAGTCGAATTCATAGCTATGGAAGCAGGGTTTTCCAAGCACGTCTCCTCAACAAGCCAACTATATTTGTGTGTTCAGTAAAAGGAATGAAAGAATTGCTGTGTGGTAAGTATTAAAACTGTCAAACATTGGTGGAGGTCTTAATTGGTTTTGAATTTAACTGGAGAAGGTGCAGAAATAACAAGTCAGGATCATCAACTGTGACTACATCCTAATACTAATGAATAAGCTGAATAACCAGGCGATCCTGCTGAGTGAAGTTAGATTTTGAGGATGTATTTTTTAATTTAAGTTCCCAGAATACAACCAGCGCTTCAGGAAAGACTTGTTAGAAAGTATCGGTCAGCCTTACTTGACTTGTGAAGGTGATTTGACAGAGGGTTGGCACACTGGCTTTTAAGTGCTGCTGTGATGGTGTTCACTTCTCCGAGTGATGATGGAAAAAACAATAGTTTATATTTCAGTTCAGGAATATTCTGAAATGTTGGTACCCCCTTTACTGTTTTTGTTCCACTGCAGCTCCCATTTGCCACTAGTAGAGGAGTGTTGGATGTGGAGTCCAGGGATAGTGATTTTGGGTTTTAACTTTTTTAGCATTTTACACATCAGGCATAGAGATCCACAATCCTTCGTGCTATCGTGTCCATGCCAGTCAAAGACAACCACCTAATTCTAAAGATTATTGAAATTTCTGCAGTGCACAAAACAATTAGGCATCGAGACGTACATACAACATGGAAACAGACCCTTCAGTCCATTGATTTAAACAACTAATTAAATTTTCATAGCCAGCCTTTTCTATCTGATTTAATTGCACTAATGTTAAACAGAGACTTGATCCTTCCCTTTTCTATCTTTTCTGCAATTGGTCCAGAATATGTGCTTCCTTCTCCCCTGGACAAATGCTGGTTAGGGAGTGAGTAACTTTGTTGTCTTGCTCAATCAATAAGACCATGAGAGGCATAAACCAATAAATGGGATCCAACCAGAAAACTTTGTTTTTTGCCTTTTTTCCAAGTTGTGCATGAACTAACCCTCACATTACACCTCAGACAGCATTCAGTAAGGTCAGTATCAGGTTCTAGTTTTTTTGAAGTGAAAATTGATATTTTGAATAATAGCCTTCTCTAGGGCAATTAGGGACGGACAATGCAGGCTGGCTTCGCCTGCAATGCTTATTTCCTATGAACAATATTTTAAAACAAAACTTACACACGTATTGCACTTTAATATCAAAAAACATCCCTCGGCATGTTATCTCCCACAATACATTACTGAGCCACCAAAAGATAGATTGGTATGGGTAGCAAAAAGCTTGTTCAAAAAAGTGGGTTTTGAGGTGCATCTTAATGAAACAAATAAGTTTGTGGAGGGAATTTCAGAATTTGCATTATATGGATGTAGCTCCACATAGTGGGGCAAAGGAAATTTGAGATAGTTTGGGTGAAGAAATGTGGACTTGTTTGTGTTTGACTGATGGAGATTACAAAGAAATGGAGGAATAGAATCTTAGAATGAGGATTTTAAAATCAAATGGCCCTAAACTAAGAGCTGGTATAGGTCAACGAGAACATGGATAATGGGTGAACAATGTGTATTATTGAGAGTTAGGAAATGTACTCTGTACTGCGAAGCAGCCTGGAATCTGTGAATCATTGTAACTTTGCTGATCCATTGGGAAGCACTTGAATGGAACACAGGAATAAAGTGTGCTTTGTTGCTTCATTGAAATTGGCATTTCCTTAAAAGAAACTGACTGACTGAAAAAATTATTAATCTGTTCCTTTGTGTATCTGTTCCTTAGTATGAATCCTTAACCAGGAACTAGTTTTCTTGAAAAAACTGGTGAATAGTTTCATTTTATGATGGGTATAGAGGGTTTCAAAGATTAAAAGTGAACTAAAATTTGGAAACGTGTTAGAACAGAAGAACTAGAAGCAGGAGTAGGCAATCCAGCTCCTTGAGCCTGCTCTGCATTTGATATGATCGTGAGTGGCCTTAATTCCACATTCCTGTCCACTTTCCATGACCCTTCAACCCTTCAGTTGCTAATTCAATATTTATCTCCAAGTTCATTCAATGTTCCAGCACCCTTCACAATCTGGGGTAGTGAATTCCATAGATTGAAGACCCTTTCGAGAGAAGTAATTTCTTCACTCTTCTGTTTTAAATTTGCTATCCTTTATCCTAAAACTCTGACCTAACATTCTAGATTTCCCTAAATGAGGAAACATCCTTTCTACATCTACTTTGTCAATCCCTCTTGTATTCCTCAATTAGCTCTCCTTTCATTCTTCTAAACTTCAGAGAATATAGGTCTGAACTGCTCAATCTCTCTTGGTCAGAAGTCACACAACACCAGGTTAGAGTCCAGCAGGTTTATTTGAAATCACAAGCTTTCAGAGTACTGCTCCTCCAATAACTTGTGATTTCAAATAAACCTGTTGGATTATAACCTGGTGACTTCTGGCTTTGTCCACCCCAGTCCAACACCAATACCTCCACATCAGTCTCTGTTCACCAGAAAAACACTTCATCTGTTCAATCAATTTAGTGAACCTCCATTACAACTTTATCCCTTCTCAAGCAATGGGATCAAAATTGTGCACAGTACTCCAGGTGTGATCTTGCTAACATCTTATCAATTAATTCCAAAATTCCATTTTCTTCCCTTATTACCTGTGTGTTTAATTTCTGCAGTTCATACACAAGGACACCCAGATCCCTCTGCATGGAAGCACGCTGCACTCTGAAACTTCAGCGTGTGAAAAAATGATGGGGATAATATGGTGTCAAATCTAGAGTTTAAAATGTGCATCTCTTGACTCTTTAGAGCACTTGTTAAAATTATCTAGAAAGAAAAATAATGTTGTTTCCTTTCTTGGAATAACTCTGCACTGATTGTGACTTGCCACAGAATGGTTAAAATCAGGAGAGTTGAAGATTCAGGTTTGCTGAAGTTGGTATTACTGTTAGCTCTGGATTACTGACACATTAACTGTGACATAAAAGGTTGCTGTGACAATTTGATCATCTTGGCTTTTTGGATGCTTCAAGCAGATCTGAGTGTTAGTAATTTCCTTCTATTGAATGCTCATACACAAGCAACAGCAGTGAAACTCTATAGCAACGTTGATTTTATACTTTTATTTTAGAATCCCAACAGTGTGGAGACAGGCCCTTCAGCCCAACATATCCACACTGACCTTCCAAAGAGTGACCCACTACCCTACACTATTATCTTATCTTTGCCCCTGACTAATGCACCTAACTTACACATCTCTGGACACTATGGGGCAACTTAGCATGGCCAATCCACACTAAGTTGCACATCTTTGGACTCTGGGAGGAAACCGGAGCAAACCCATGCAGACGTATGGAGAATGTGCAAACTCCACACAGTCGCCCGAGGCTGGAATCAAACCTGGGTCCCTAGCGCTTTGAAGCAGCACTGCTAACCACTGAGCCATCGTTTAAAATAGTCATGTCCCAAGGTTATGCACAGAAAGGAATTTTAGCATGGGTGATGAAAAGCTTGGTCAATGAGAGATCTTCTAATTGATCTTAAAGTGGGAGAAAGAGGTATAGAAGTTAGCGACAAAAACTGTAGGAGCAGAAGTGGGTTATTCGAAATCAGCTCTGACATTCGGTGCAGATTGATAATCCTCAACTACTTGCCTTTCCCGTAACTCTTGATTTCCTTCCTGATTTAAAAAAGTAAAGAATTCCAAAAGCTTACTCTCCTTTGAGAGGGGAAAAAAAACTTCCTCCATTCTATTTAAAGGGAGTTCCCTTATTTTGAGATTACACCCTGTTGTCCTCGATTCTCCCACAGGAGAAACAACCTTTCTGTATCCAGCCTGTCAAATTTAGGAAGGTAGTTTTAGGGCTAACAACTGAATACATGGTCCATAGTTGTAGTATGGGCTGCAAGGAGTCCAATGCAGAAGTTAAGTTAGGAGGAGTCGGGAGTTTTTATTGATCTGGAGGAGTTTAGCAATAGATAAATATCCATGTAGAAATTTGAACATGGATGAATATTTTGAAATAAATGCATTTGTGACTCAATGGAGGCTATCCACAGTCAGTTGTTGCAGATGGGTGTGGGGTGGAGGTGTCCCTTACCAAGGTTGCTTCTGTTCTGTCTCTCCAGCTTCTGAACTGGTGACCAGTTCTGGCAGTTGCCATATCTTCATTTCATCACCAGCACCTGCTCAGTTTCAGTTTTGTTTTGATGTAACATTAATTCAGGAGCAGTGTTTCTATTAAAATAATAATCCGGTTGGATCAAAGATAGTCTTTACCCTACACCTACACCAAACTTCAAGTTCTACACACCTTTCTAAGAAGTCTTTACAGTTATTGATAGTGACCTGCTCTTTCTCTTGCTACGTGACCAATTTGAAATCTATAACCTTGAAGCCAGTGGGAAATTTAAAGGTATATTGGTCACAATCATCCAATATGTTGCCTTCAAAAATTGCAATTTGTCAAACCAAAGATAACAAACACCATTGCATTATTTAAGAAAGGGGGTGGGGGTGGAGGTGGGGGTGGGAGGGGAGTGGAAATAGGAAATCTGTTGATCTGTGACTTTTAATTAGATTAAGGATATTACTTGAATTACCATTAGGAGCAGAGTGACTGAGTAAGCCATTGAAGAAGTGTGAAATGATCTGGATCAAGAGGAGAAACCATCAGCGGGTCATAGCCATAAGCAAGTTGTAAAATGATATTTGGAGTTCAGTGTGAGGAAGGCTGATATTATTCATTTGCATCCAAAGAATAAACAATGGACTAGTATTGAAACACAGAGATGAAAGCTTTGGAGAAATGAAGGAAATCAATGTCCCCACCCACACACTACAGTGCATGGGTGCAAAAGTTCATCAAAGTCTAATGAAATGTTGACCCCTTTTTCAACCTAGATTGGTAATACAAAGGAGTTCAGAAGCTTTAAGCTGTTACACTTCAGTTGTGCCCAACCTTAGTCTGACCACATCTGGAGGACTCTATTGAGACTTAGGCACTGAATTTCAAGGAATGTATCTAAAATTCTGGAGCTCAAGCTTTAAATGAAAGTCAGGCAATGTTTGTGAAATCAGGAAGCATTTCAGTGATGGTGTCAATCTCTAAGTTGCTCCATCAGAAAACTTAGCTGAAATGCTGGATCATTGGGAGCTTTGAGATCAAATTTTTGTTTTGTTTGTTTCTGGTAAAGGTATCAAGGGGAATGGATCAACGCAGGTAAATGAAGTTGAGGTGTAGATCAACAAAGCTGTGAATATCAGAATAGACTTAAGGGACTGAATGCTGAAAATGTGTTGCTGGTTAAAGCACAGCAGGTCAGGCAGCATCCAAGGAACAGGAAATTCGATGTTTCGGGCCAGAGCCCTGATGGAGGGCTCTGGCCCAAAACGTCGAATTTCCTGTTCCTTGGATGCTGCCTGACCTGCTGTGCTTTAACCAGCAACACATTTTCAGCTCTGATCTCCAGCATCTGCAGACCTCACTTTTTACTTAAGGGACTGAATGGCCTATTTCTATCCCAATGTCACGTATCTCAAATTCTGAACAGATAGTGAATGAACGCTTTGAATTTGGAAGATTATTCTTGACCAAGACTTTTGCTTGATTTAATTCTGAACGCTATTGGTAAATGTCTGGACTTTGGGTGTCCCAGTGGAAGTCAGAAATTCTAAGTGGAAGAATTTGTCTAGGACAGTTGGAGAAAATAACTTTTGTTTTTGGGATGAACAGATTAAGGAATGTGAGAGTATCTGTGTTTTGATAGCATTTCATTCTGCCATTAACCACTTTCTGATTGCATTTTTCATTTTATTTGAATTATGATTATTTTAACCACAATTCACCAGGTTTCATTCAATCCAATTGATTGCTTACACTATCTGGGCATGTGTAGGTCAGGAAATGGTCTTGTATTGTTAAAAAAACAACTGAAGCCTGCTGGTAAATACATTTAGTCCTGAGCTTTCCATCATATTATTCCCACTATGTAATGAGAATATTTAAGCCATTGTTTCTCTGACTCTTTCAGACATTGCATGTTGATCATTATTGTTCATTATATATGTAAAGCAGAGCTTTTCTCCTTTTCCCTCTACTTGTTGGTTATCTCTATAGCCTTAACAACTTTGTTAAATTGAGTACCCTGGATATTGTGACTTGTGCTGGTTATGAAGCCATGGGCACCAACAGCCATCATCACCTCATCCATAGTCCCCATTATTCTTACGTGAACAGAAATGCATAAAATCTCCAATCTTTTTTCCCTACTGAGAACCCATACTCTGAGGATATTCTGGCTGGGTGTCAGCTTTCCCTGGAGGATAGATTCCTGTTGGAAGGGAAAGATTAATAGATTTACCACTATCAGGCTGTTCAACTGTGAGACAAATTGCAGTGAACCCCAGCTGGATGTCGGCCAATGTTGAAGTTCTAGCTTGGTCAAAGGCTTTGTTGGAAACCCTGAATATTTTCCTTCAGTCTTTGATAAAGATGCTTTGTTAATTATACCCTGGCTGTCAAGATGTGTGAACCTCCCTAGTTTACGTGATTCAATTTCATGCGTTTACTAATTGAACCATTGAGGCATGCTCCCTAAAATTTTAAATGATTTGCAAGTGTACATGACTATGCAATTTTTAAAGTGAGCTGATGGTAATAACGTGCTTGATTTTAATTTCTTCTCCGTGATCTGTATGCCAGTTACTGTTGTTTTCTGGTGTCAATCAAAAGCTATTACTAGAAAATACTTCTTGCTGAGTTTAAAAAGATGTTTAGGTTTTTTCCCCCACCAACCCCTTCTTGTTTATATTTTAATTATTTGTGGACAGTTTGAGTTGTATTCACTGACAGGAGGTGGCTTTTGTTTTGTCCCAACATTGTCTGTGCAACCAAAATTTGCCTGATGCTTAGACATCTCAGAAATGATACATTCTATTTTGCTTTGCTTCATTGTCAGTTGGAGTCTTTACACTGAATTTGCTGTCCTTGTCGCGTCTCCAGAGATCCCACTGAAGTTAGAGAAGGAGAATAGGAGGAACCTTACAGCTGTTACAGACCTGCAGATGTAGCATAATTGTGCAACTGGAACTGCTTGCAATTGACAGTGAATGCACCAAGAAACTTCTAGCTGTTTTAACTTTCTCAAAGAATTGCTTTTGGTAATGATTGACTAGGTAGTATTTATGTGGAATATAGGTAGTGCACGTCAATAACTGACATGATTGTATCAATTCTAATGAATCTCTGATTATGCACAGTCACGTGTTAATTGTCTGATTTCATATAACGTATCCAGATGGATGTGGAATTGAACAACTCAAGAATGTTCAGATACCTAATAAAATGTGCTGAGACTAACAATTATTGCTTTTGCAGCTAGAATGTCAGTATTTGAAAAGGATCCTTCTGCAGTTATGCATGAATTATATGGTGGCAATCTAGTAACAACAGATGGTAAGCTCATTACAAAGGTATATCTTTCTGAATGTATAAATATGTGTGGAGGACACTGAAGGAGATTGTTTACTGTCAGCTTTTCATAGTTTGATGTGATTTGTGTCACTATTTTGCAGAGAAAGTCAATGTCTTTGACACATCCTATACTACCTCTATGTGTAAGCTGTTTGGAGACACCGTCTGCTTCACTAATGGTATGTTCCAGTATTTGTTTAGAGGAAAGCAAGTATGATATTAGCACAGAGCTTCTCCAGGGGATGCAGTCAGCAGAATGCAGCTAGAATGCACCAGACATTGCTGGTTTGGCAAGCTGAAGTTTGCACATAAACATAACGAAAAGTCTGAACATAAAATTACCCCTAATTCAGTACAATCAGGGAGCATAATCATTATTAATAGATTTGTGGTTGATATATGGCCTCCTTCATTGTCGGAAGGGAGTGTGATTGGTAGGAAATGAACAATTGTTTGATTTAGTGACTAGCTGACGATTGAAGCTGCACAGTTGCATCCTGCTGTGTTGCAGTTGACCAAATTTAGACTCAGTTTGACAGTATGGTAAACCTTTGGAGCAGCAGTAAGAGAAACACAGCTGTGTTAGGCTTCAGCTGACTAACTAATGCTGGTTTTATACGCTAATGAGTGCCTGAACATTGAGTACATTGCGATCAGTACCTCTGAATCAGTGCATATTGTTGACACTACATGTTCTGATTGAGGATCGATCTTTTTTGTGAGCTCTAACTGCTCCAAGTGATCGAAAAATTTATCCTCACAGAAGGCAATAGTGTTTAATTTGCTGCCAAGAGGCAAAAGAGATCAAGCTACCACCACTGTAAACCCTGGCAGAGCCTAGAGTCTACAAAGTTGCAAGCTGCGAGCCGTACCTACCTACCCCCCCCCCCCCCCCCCCCCCCCCCCGCTCTTGGAAGAGATCTGGGCTCGTACTGCTGCAATTTTGGGCCTAACACAACCCCTTACTTGGCAGACCCTGGGATTGGTTTTAATTGAGTCAATGAAATGGATGATGGAATGTCGTGGAGTCCCTTCATTGGGTGGGGAATTTCAAACTCGGTTACTTTAAGTGTTTAGAAATGGTTAAAAAATTATGTGCATTTGTTATTATTTGATATGCAGTTCTACTATTTCTGTACCTTTACACATCTATCAAATTCCATTTATGTTGCATTCTTCATTGACTGAAAAGCACATGAGAGAAAGCAACACAATAGGCAACCAGACCTGGAAAATACAGTGAGTTTAGGATGGTGTCCAGGCTACTCCAAAGAGAGACCTCGGAGAGCAGTGACAAGATAGAAGGGTCTCCTTGAACGTTTTCAGTGGGGAGGATCTGACCACACACTCTCCCTTGTTAGTGAATGAGGATGAAGAAAAATTCAGTTGGGGGGGGGAATGTGGAGGGTATTTAACGTAGGATGATGTGAGGCTTTGGAAAAATTTGAAAGTAAGATGAGAAAATTGAATTGAAGGTGTTGAGGCATTTGCCCAAACTCTTGAGAGGATGCTGGGCATGTAAGATGGGGCACCAGGGAAAAAGGACAGATTACAGCTGAAAAGACCTATTTGAATGATCTGAAGCTCCTGGAGTGTTTTGGGCAAGAGGGCTTTCATAAAATCAGTGAAGGTAAAATCAGTTTCAAAATATTAGGAATGATCGTTCAGGGAAGGAGCTTTGACATTTGAACTGATAGGAGGAGAGGTAACGCCAAGGTCCTGCGTCTCTTTGAATCAAATGGAAATGAAGACTGAAAAGAGAGAATCCATGTTTATGTATTGTCTTTTATATTCTCAGGATATTTTTATTCAGTCAATGGAGTGTAGTTACTGTTGTAATCTGGTAAACACAGCCAATTTGCATGTAACAAGCTTGCACAAGCAAATAAGGTGATCTGTTTTATGATAAATATTGTCCAGCAAACCAATTTCTGGAGGTTTTAATATTAGATGAGATAGAAACAGGAGTTTGTCTATTCAGCCCCTTTAGCCTGTTTCATCATTTAGTTAGATCGTGGTGGCCTACACCTTGGCTCCCTGTACCCACACTTGCACCATATTCCTAAACTTTCTTATCCACCAGTTTTCATTCATTCCAGCCATGAGTATGATAGTTGAACCCCAGCGTTGTGCTTTGAGCAGTGAAATAAGCCATGAGGTTGAACTGTAGAAGCTGATGTCAGCCAAGTAGATTTTAAACCAAGGTTGGAAAGTGTGATGCTGGAAAAACACAGCAGGTCAGGCACCATCTGAGGAGCAGGAGAATCGACGTTTCACGCACAAGCCCTCATACCTCATGAAGGTTTTATGCCCGAAACAGCAATTCTCCTGCTCCTTGGATGCTGTCTGACCTGCTGTGCTTTTTCTAGTGTCTCACGTTTTGACTCTGATCTCCAGCATCTGCAGTCCTCACTTTTTCTTCCAGATTTTAAACCAACCTAATTGCTAATACCCCATGCGAATTCATCTTTGTTAAAGTCACTATTTATTTTGGGTGCTGATGGTATTACACTTCAGATTGAAGCAGTTGAGCTTGATACGCCGTCACAATCTAACGCAGATTGCCACTGTGGGCAGTCTTCATGAGAGAAAGGAGCTCTACATTTCTGAGAGATGGTTCCAAACAAGGCTCCTTAGGAAATGCAGGGCAAACTTGTATTCTGACAGTACGGAAAGGAAGGCAAGCTACACGCTCTTCTCGTAACAGTCAGCTGCCAGATACTGACATTTAAAGGTCCGGACAGCTACTGTCAAAGGTTAAGCATTATAAGGTAAGTGCAATGTTAGCATGCTAGGTGGACTGGGTGTCACATTGAAGTGGCTAAAGACAATTGTGCTATACTACACTATGCTTTTCAAAAAATACTGCAGCAGTGATGTCTTGAATTATTTGGCCTCTGACACCATAACTGTCCTCCTTAATGTTTGGTAGGACTCCAACCAGTGGATAAGATTCCTCTAATGTGAATTACCTTCAACTTTGCTAACTTCTTTAATGCCACAATTAGTCAAGTATTCCCTTCCACAGGCAATCACTTTTGGAATTCAGTTCAGGGGCATAGAGAAGTGAATGAGTATTAAGTTGGATGGACACTCTGCTTAGTTGACCTCCTTACGATGAACTGATGGCTCATGCCAAAATTAGGAGAACTAACCCACGAACTAATAAAGTAAAATCCTGGTATAGCCACACTCATGAAATCTTATTACTAATGTGCCAGACTCCTCCAGCTCCATCCCTAGGTATGTTTTACCCCACTGTTGGAGGAATGCGGTATGTTTCGTATATGAGAAATTACGAACTCTGGGGATCCTCAATATTGACCCATGGCATCAGGTCAAATATGGTCAAGGAAGTCCTCAGCTGATGACTCAGTACTTCACATTGAACACTGGTTGAAAGAAGCAGTGAGGGTAGCAAGGTACGGAATATGCTTGGGTGGCGTATTCTGAGTATCTTGGTAGCGCAACTATTGACCTGAAGGATTCCTATAGGACGTGCCTGATTGGGCATGTGGCAAGTGGGCTAAGCCATCTTATCTGATCTAGGCCTTGTGATTGCTTGGGAACAAATAACTAGCTGGAGGATGAGGGTTCAAAAATATCTACGTCAGCAACAATGGCAATTGTAGGCTGAAACTAGGCTGAAGCATTTGCCTAGTATATAACTTCATGCAGAACTGTGAAGTGAATGATCCACCTCTGTCTCCCTCTGTGGTCACTGCCATCACAGATGCCTATCAGCAAAGTGTTGGGAGTAGTTGTCACAGATGCCAGTCTTTAGCCAATTTGATTCATTCCACAAAATAACAAAAGTGAACCAGCAAAGTTTATGGACCCTGATAACCTCCTGACTATAGCTCTCCACAACTAGTTACATCTATAAGCAAGGTGCTCTGGCCATTGTTGATGATGTGCGATATTGCCACGATGTGGAGGAACTGATGTTGACAAGTTAAAAATCTCACAACACCAGGTTATAGTCCAATAGGTTTAAAATAAACCCGTTGGACTATAATCTGGTGTTGTGTGATTTTTAACTTTGTTCACAAGAAGCAGGACAAATCAAATCTAGCCAGTTACCATCTTTTCATTTTACTCTGAATCAGCAAAGTATTGGAAATTGTGGTCGACCACGCTATCAAGTGACACTGGCGTTGCAATAAGTTGCTTATTGTGTTAAGTTTGGATTCCGTCAAGGTTCTGAGTTCATTATGGTGTTGCTTGAGGTGTAGATAGAAGAGCTGAGTTCCAGGGATGAGTTAAGAGTGACTGCCCGTGAGGTCAGGACAGCATTGACAGCGTAGGATTGAGAAGACTGAGCAATGTTAACGACAATAGAAAATGGTTGGGACTATAGTGAAGAAGGTAATCACTCCGGTGGTTGTAGTCATATTGGAAGATGATTCTGATTGTTGCAAGTCAGTTTTCTAAACCCTCGGACATCACTGCGGAGTTTCCTTTGGGTAGTGTACTGAGCCCAACCATCATTAGTAGCTTTATTAATAATCTTTCTTCCATAAAGTCAGAAATTTGTTGATTGCTCAAAGCCAATCGTGTCTACTTAGTGAAACAGTTGGTGCCCACGAAGATGTTCAGGCTTGGGTTTGATTGCTGCTTAAGCATAAATCTTACTCTCCATTTAAGTGCTAGACAAATACCATCTCTGGTGGGAGAATGTAACCATCTCCCCTTGGCGCTCAATGTCATTACCATGGCTGAATTCACCATCAACATTCTGCAAGTCACTACTGACCAGAAACTGAACTGGACAAGTCAAATAAGTAATGTGACTACAAGAGCAGGTTAGAGGTATCCTGTAGTGCAAATTCACCTCCTAAGACCCTTTTTCTCTCTCTACCATCTGTGAGACAGTTGTACTGCTGGTCTTGATCAGAAGCTTGGAACTGCTTCCTGACAGCATGGTTGGTGTATCTACACCACGTGGATAGCCAAGATTATAAAAAAATCAACTCACCACGACCTTCTCAAAGGCAATTAAGGATAGGATATGAATGTCGGCATATTCACTGATGCTCACACCCCATGAAGGAGCAAAGTAAGATCTAAAGCTTCAATTTGCACAGGACAACTGTGGCACATATCCTAGGATTTGAAGAGCAATGGAGTTAAAAACAATGGACATCACTAGAATTTTGGATGCCACAAATTGTGGCTGGGATAGGGTTGGGTCTTAATGCTGTTGCAAGCTGAGATAATGTGAACATGGTTAAGAGTAATTTGATGAAGGTCCAGATACTTCATTACATGTGTTAAATGATTCAGACAGCCTGTGGTTGTGATTATAGATAAGGGAAACTTGGTTCTGGATGTTCAGATGCAGTAAATAGTTTTTATAATTTGAATTGAAAGCAATAATTCTGTACAAAGTGTTATATCAACAGCTAACTTTGATTGTGAGGTCAGAAAGGTCCAAGGTGTCTGTCTTTGTAAACAGCATACACAGGGAAACTGTGTTCATATCAGTGTCTCCAAAACAATTCCGATTCATATAATTGGACTGCTTATTACCTCTCCATAAATTGAGTTTCCAGATTTCCTGCTTCAGTTTGCTCCTGAATGCATGTGTTTTGATGGAACTGTTCTATTACAATTTGTAGCTTTGTTGTAAAATTAAAGATTATTGTGCTGCTTTGAGGTTTTTTCATATTTTTTTTCTAACAGATTTTATCTGCCTCCCTGCCAGACAGGTAGGCTTAAAATTGAGTCCATAGTGATAAATATATGTTTACTATTTGTTTTTCTTACATTTCTCATTATATGGTCCTAAGTAAAACAAGGCATTTACTGACGTTGAAAGCTCTTTAGCCCAACTTAATTCATCCATCCATAGTAACCCTAAAGTCCATCAACCAATTGGTCTTCAGTTGGACCCATGGTTTAAGACTTCCCACTCTCTGGGAATCCATTACACTTTTTGTGTAAGAAAAAAAGATATTCCAAACCTCAGTCTTAAATCTTTTACTAGTTTGAACTGGTGTCCCTTACTGCTGCATGACAAAGCAGTATTCTTGATTTTTTTTTTCCAATCGTTTCCAAAACTGTTTTTGTCTATTTCTCCAAGATCACCTCTTTAGCCAGCTGTTTCCAAAGTTGAAAAGTAGAGGTTTACCATTATTTTCTCAACTGTTGTTTTATTTCCGTTGTTTGAGTATTTCTGTGACCAGAACTGTATACAGTACTAAAAGTATGCCTAGATGAGGTCATTACAAAATATGATCATAATTTCGTAAAACTTGTATTCCAGTGTCAACGACTGTATGATTCTACTAGCTTTGATTCTTGCTATGCTTTGGTTGAGTCTACTAAAACCTCTTAATCTAATTCAACTTTATTCATAATAAACAATTAATATGAACGATTTACGCAAAGTATGTCTTGTCCATCTGCAATACTTCAATATCTTGCATGGAAAATTTCATCTGTTGCTCTCTCCAGGTGTACGTTCTCTCTTGCCTCCTGATTCCACTGCTGCTTCTCGTTTGGTATCCTCTGCATACTTGACCGATGCAGTCTTAATCCAGTTCTTATTGCATCTGAGCTTGCAACACAATTCAACTCGCTAAATTGACAATATTGATTGTTTGGAAGTGCAAAGCACAGGCTGGGACTGCTCTTTAGAGGCTGTGGCTGGTAGTGATTTTTGGAGTGGAGTACAAGGAGCTTCATTGCTGTATCTGGTTTCTGCTAAGATGCTGCATAAAACCTTTTTTTGGTCATTTTCTCTAATGCTGCTGTCTGTCCGTTTTTGTCTGATTATATACCTGTGATGCACTGTGCAACTTTCTGTATTTATAAAATGCATTTAAATGCAAGTTTCTGTTAGACTAAACTAAAGAGTCCTTGATGCAAACGCCAAGTACTCAATCTGATCATGTTCCATTTGTTTTATTTCACAAAAATAAATTTCCTTTCTTTCCTCTAAAAAGCTTTTGAAATATATATTCCCAGCATGTTTTATCTTCACAGAAAAATTGTTAAAGCAGATGATGTGTTTTTGGTTCATGGTCACTGGCGATTTGTTTTAAGTTTTGCTAAGTCATAGTGAGTCTCAATATATCTCCTTCATAACTTGCTACGTAAACTCTTAAACTAATTCCTTTTGTGATGACTCAGGACAGCTGGCTGAAAGACCTTAGCACAAAAAGAACACCTTGATTCCTTTGTACTGTTTCTTCGTCACATATGCTTTAAAGTAAAAATATGACCAATCTACTACTTTATCCCCCTCTCTAAATGCTAATTTACAAACTGAAAATGGTGCACAAATGGTTTAAATGAGATCCTGGCCTAGCTTTTCATAACATTTGAGACTGACGTAGAGAGGGAAGTACAGGGTCAGTCCTCAAGGAAGATCTCTGTTTAGAGCTCACAATAAATGGAAATTGAAAAACTTGCATGTGTCCTTATGGTACTGTGCACAAATTCTTCATATGAGTGTGTCACATGAGAAGCTGGTGGGGCAGGATGTGTTCATTTTAATTTTAAAAAACCTATTCAGGAAAAAGAAATATCACCTGAGTTGCAGTTTGCATTCCTGTTGAAGTTACAAATTCCCCAATCTATTCAGGATCTTAAAGTAGATACAGACGTGTGTTTCCAAGAATATAAATGATTCATTTCCACATATAAAATGTCAAGATAACTTGGTGTTTCCTGTTGTATTGATGCAGAGGGAGGGGAACAAAACAAAGGAGTTACCTCATTAATACCATGATAAATCCCTAGATGATGAGTCAGCTGTTATTCTCCATGAGCTTCGGAGGGTTACTCAAAATTGTTTGTTTCGTTGTCAAAATAAGTCTTGATCTTGAAAACCACAATGAGTCAAATTTTAACACCCCTCAATACATTTATCAAGCTGTTTAGTTATCCTGAACCAATAGAGGTTGTCACTGACTGTGGATACTGTGCCAGTGTTGAATAAACTACTTATTTCTTACACAAAGCACTTAGTACCATTCGTTGTTTTTGTTTTGAATATTCATCTTAATGGCCAAAGTAAGGGTGGAGGCAGTTGGATACCTCCAACATAAACCATAAATCAGGCTTGCTAAACAACAGTTGCTTCTCAACTAGGTTCCCTCCTTCAGCATGATTAGGTTGTTGCCAGTGTGAGTATCCAACTGGAAGACATTTGTGATGATTAATTTCTTCCAGTTCACTTGTAAAACAACAAGCATTAATGTTTGGCAGGTGTGCTTTCCTCACCGTTTGATAGTCCTGTCGCCTTTTCTCTATTGTTTTAGAAGATAATTTCAGCCAAAACCTTTGAAGATTTAACAGGTTGTTTGAAGACTCTTGGACCTTGCTTTATTGGCTTGAGAATAATTAGCTTTAAAAGGGCAGTGATTTATTTACATATCCACCTTTTTACCATTATAGTATCCTGAGATAAATTTGAAATGAGTGTGTTTACTGATGCTGAAACCGCAGGGCAATTGTGGTTATTTAGAAATGCATATGAGCACAGTTCTAGAACCATCATATGTAAAGTGTACACTGCATGTGTGCACAGAACAGATGTGACATTGAATGAGATTCTTTCTCCCCCTCACCCCTCTATCTCCCAGTCAATCTCCTTCCCTATCCTGTCCTCTCCTCTTTCTCTCTTCCCCATTTCTTCTGCTCTCTTTTCCCACCCAATATCTTTTCCTCTCCTGCTACTTGCCCGATCTCTTACCCTAGTAAAAAATGAGGTCTGCAGATGCTGGAGATCACAGCTGCAAATGTGTTGCTGGTCAAAGCACAGCAGGTTAGGCAGCATCTCAGGAATAGAGAATTCGACGTTTCGAGCATAAGCCCTTCATCAGGAAGTGCTTTGACCAGCAACACATTTGCAGCTGCGATCTTTTACCCATCAACAACCCCCACCTTTCAGATCTGTCTCTCACCACCACACCACCCCCCCTGCCCCACACCCCAGCCGTTTCTGATCTTCAGCAAAATATATGAAATTCAGGTGTACAATTGAAACACTTGATCAAATCTCGTTCACTAGCGCATGCATGAGCATCTCCCTAGAGAATGCTGCACATACAATTTCAAGGCGATTTTTGCTGGCACTGAAAAGTATCAGTTACGAGTAGCTTATCTCTGCTGTTGATGCTTTTGATTCACCCACAAATGGTTCTGTAGCAGTACTGCTCCAGATCCAGATTGAGATGCATCACATTGCAGTGTTCTCTTTGAGAGTGTAGTAGCCAAGTACAGACAAGTTAGTGAGCTCTATTCTTGGAGGCCTTGCATATCAATTTTCCCACAGAATAATTTTGTGTTCAAACATTTAAGCAGATTTGCTATGCCTAGCAGAATTGCTTGCGTGATATTGTACGAGTCCAACTAGTCGTTGAATTGTTGCTGTGTTTAGTTATGTTGGCTTCTCCAAAACCACTTTATCTTTGGCTGAATGCAAATAAACCCTCCTTTCTACTTGAAATAAATCCAATAAAATAGCTTCTGTGCAAGAAATTCCAGTTTGACAATTTTAGCACCACTCCACAATTATTGTTTTGATATCCCAATGTTCTAGGTTTTTATTAAAAACATTTAATTATTACTTCAAATTCTCTTCAAATCAACTGTCTAGGATCACACGCAAAATCACTATCCTTGCAGTCCTTCCACTAGCTTGTGTACCTTGGAGTCTGGCTGATCCTAAATGTTACATGCCTTCAGTGGTATTGTCCAAAAACCCATTTTTGGCCATCAAACAATGAATATATTAACACCTTGCAGACATTTGATGCTCTATCGATGGCCTTTTGTTTTGGGAGGTTTAAAGTCATAAGCATCGAGCTAGTGTAGCATTCTTAAGAATGTCTACCATTGAATTTGCCCGCAAGGTTGTCATCATTGCAAACACAAAGATGTTCTGTTTCATTTGACTACTCAAAGTTTGCTTCAGTGTATTCTTTTGAGGCAATTGCACATGACGGTGGGAAATGAAGTGCATCTCTTTCATTTGAGTAATATTTGTGTGCATCCTGATCAGTTATTGCCTGTTGGTTGATATGGGAAATGAGGATGGAAAGGCAGGGTTACCACTAAGTCTTAAAAATTGCTGAAAAGTTTCCCACAGCCTAATTTTGGGCAGGAGGTTTTTGCTTATTTGAATTTCCTCCTTGAGGATTTTGAGAATATCATTCCTCAGCACCTGATTGGAAAGCTGAGTCTGCTGGGCCTAGATACCTCCCTTTGTATCTGGATCCTGGATTTGCTGACTGGAAGACCTCAGTTCGTCCAGTTTGGGAACAACGTCTCCAACACCATCACATTGAGCACGAGAGCCCCCAGGGCTATGTGCAGTCCATTGCTATTCACCCTGCAATACACAGCTCGAATCATATTACATTCGCTGATGATATGACTATAGTGGGTCTCATTAGTGGGAACAATGAATCAGCATACAGAGAGGAAATGCAGTGACTAACGGACTGATGCAGAGCCAACAACCTGTCTCTGAACATGGACAGAACAGAAGAGGTGGGTGTTGACTTTGGGAGGGCATGGAGCGACCACACTCCGCTGAATGTTGGCTCCCCCATGGAGATCATGAAAAGCACCAAATTTCTTGCCATCCCCCAGTGGAGAATTTCACCTGATCTCTCAACATCAGCTCCACAGACAAGCAAGCACAGCAGTGTCTCTGCATGCTGCGTCGGTTGAGGAAAGCCCACCTCCCACCCCCCATTCTCGCCACATTCTACAAAGGGTTCACCGAGAGTTCCATGCGCTGCTGCATAACTGTCTCACTTGGGAATTGCATGGTCTCTGATCATAAGTCCCTACACCACACACAGCATCTGAAAGGCTAACAGCATTGTGGAATACCCTACACATCCCTCACTGAAACTCTTTTCCCTCCTACCACTTGGCAGAAGATACCAGAGTGTTTGGTGCAAGAGTTTCTTCCCCCGGACTATCAGGGTCCTTAACACTGTATGATCAGACTCTATTCCATCTGAAACTTCATTTTAGCAGCGATTCGAAGTCATACAATGTTTTATTAATTATCGTTCTTTTATTGCACTGTAATTTGTACACCACTGTACCTGTTGTCTAGATGTGCCAGGAATTACTGTGCTCTCTTATGTGTTTTGCACTTTGTCACCCTGTGTATGATTAGAATAGATTCACTACAATGTGAAAACAGGCCCTTCAGCCCAACAAGTGCACACTGACCCGCCGAAGAATAACCCACCCAGACCCATTTTCCTCTGACCAATGCACCGAACACTCTGGGCAATTTAGAATGGCCAATTCACCTGATCTGCACATCTTTGGACTGTGGGAGGAAACTGGAGCATCCAAAGGAAACTAGGGCAAACATGGGGAAAATGCGCAAACTTCAGACAGACAGTCGCCCAAGGCTTGGATTGAACCTGGGTCCCTGACGCTGAGGCAGCAGTGCTAACCACTGAGTCACCGTGCCATGTAATTTGTGCTGTCCATGTAGCATCTTGGTCCTGGAGGAACACTGTCTTGATTTTACTGTATCAGTTGTATATGGTAGAAATGACAATGCTACTCTTGACTTGTTTTCTTGATATGGTGGCCAAGCAACTCTGTACAGTTATTAAACAGACATGCAAGATCATGGCTGTCCATGAAATTTCTGCAGTCCTAATGCAGTGGTCTAGTTTGAATGAACCAGTGTAACTTCCTGTCACCGACACCCCCTCATTGTAGAGAATCCAAGGTTCATATCTCGGATTTCTAGGCAAAAGTGAGGACTGCAGATGCTGGAGATTAGAGTCCAGAGTGTGGAACTGGAAAAGCACAGCAGGTCAGGCAGCATCTGGGGAGCAGAAGAATCGACGTTTCGGGCAAATTCCCTTCATCAGGAGTGACTGAGATTTCTGTTTGCTAGAATAATTCTGCATCAATCTTAACATAAAAGGAGGCTTGCCGGGAGGCATTACTCTTGGTCAGCTGCACTATTTTCATGTATACAGACAAGGACTGAAATTTGATTTAGGAAGTCTCTCCTCCCCACCAACAGACAAGAACCCTCCACCCCTGTGCATGCATGCAGTCTTTTTTTCTTCTTCTGTCTTTTCCACACCAGGAAGATGTGGATATGATTTCCCAGAGTAGTTCCAGGGGTGAAGAAATTCATTTACAAAGTTAGGTTGGGAATCTGAGATTGTTCTCTTTGGAAGAAAAGTTGCAGGAAGTCTCCAAGGAATGCACAAGATTATGACTGGGTTAAGTGTTCTGCTTAGTGAGTGACAGAAGGATTAGAAACATTAATTTAAGGTTTTGGTTGATGGATGTACTTGAGTTTTTTTTATACCTAGCTGGGAAGGGCAGAACTTGTACAGTAATTGGGGCTGAAAAGGCCGGTGAATGGCGGACGCTGTGGGTATTCTCTGCCTTTTATTCTCAGGCCCCGGCCCTGGGGCTTGGCATATCATGCACTGGGGATAACGGGGCAAAAGCTGTCACTGGGAAAACCTAGAGCCTCTAACTTCCCTTTCCTGGCTTTTTAGTGACCAGGTATGAACCAGAGTAGATAAAAAGCTCAAACTGATGCAGCACACAACCAACCCATCTAAAAAGTACACCTTACTTCACAATTTGCGCTTTTTACTTTTATTTTTGAATTGAAGCTTGAATGTTATTTATTCATATAGTATTTATTGGATTAGGATATGCAGCTTATGGTTGCATTTATTACACCAATCTTTCAGATACAGTATGTGGCCTTCGATGAAAGACTGCCCACTGACTTACTATAAAGCCAATTTTAAATCCCACCACATGAATGGCAATGTTTTCCTTTCAATTAGTATGGAATTTCAGAAACATTTAATGACTTTATTTTGAAAGCTTTTTCAACTGAATGCACAGTGCCGCACATGTATGATATAGTAGTCAGCTTTACACTTTTTTAAAAATTTGGATAAGAAACCTAACTCTGGCTTTAATGTTGATTTCTGTTGGAAACTATGCTTCGCTTAAAGCCATTTCACTTAAAGCTGTGATTTTCAGGCGCGCAAGCACAGCTTTAAGTAAGGACTGGCTGTATTCAAGAGTGAATGTCTGTAAAGATACTTGCTGATCTGTGAGTATTTTTAAAATATAATTGTTGTAAACTGTTAGTTTGACTTGGTTGGCAGGAGTTCTCTGCCTCTGAGTCTTCTGCTTCTGCTTTGGTTGTCAGCGTCACTGATCAACATTGTACTCCACCGTTTATGACTGTCTTAACAATGTGATAATAACCATGTAATCTCCTTTTGTGATTTTGAATGAGATTATAAATTGGTCAGCGCACCAGGAACACCTTCTCCATATACTCCGTCACATAGTGCTAGATGGAGGCAAAGTGCTGCTTTATTAAAGTGTGTCATTTGAAGCTCAGAACTTGTTCAAACCATGATTCCCTTTGGCAACAATTGTAGAAGTGCAGACAATTCTTCCTGGTGCTCTGAGCAAAAGTGAATCTCAATTCTAATGAAACGAGGTTAAGTTGTCACATGCTGTTTATGGAGCCTTGCTATGTGTAAATTGGCTGCTGTGTGTTCTTTATAACAGTAACTGCACTTCAAAAATAATTATTTGAACTTATTGAAATTCTATTTTATATTACACTGTTTGACCTAATCATTTTGGTTGACATTTATCCCACTGTAATTCAAAGAATAGTAATCCATATGACTCTTCTCATCCCTTTTGTTTCCTTCAACCTGTTTGGTAATGTATTCCACATTCATTCGCCGTGAAACACTCTAAAATGTGGCTTGCTCGTTAGTAGACTTTAATTTGTAAAATCAATGTATAACTTTCTTGAACAATTTTTAGTGGGTGTTTTTATCAAGTGTTCTTTTTCTTCCTGGTCTTTAGGAGAAGAGGCACAATTATTAAGGCTGTCATTAATGCAACTTTTTAGAGGCAAAGCTATTGATACTTATGCAGATTATATTAACAGGTAGGTATGTTTTGTGCACATTAAATACACAAGGCTGATTGCGAATGCCTAATCAAGCTATGGCCCAAAACTAGACGTCTGTGGAATTTTTCATGTGTCTGAAATGTGATGCTTATTTGGTTGAATTAATGTACTTAAATAAATACAATGTATTGTAGTTGTATAGACTAGGCCTTGAAAATCTGTGGCAGTTCCTGTGAACTCTTGCTGCAAGTTTTCTGGAACAACTCCACGCTCAGTCAGATTTCATTTTACCAAGTCTTGGCCTTGATATGTTTCTTGGGAAGGCTTTGGGAGCATCGACTTAAGTGGAAGACTGGATATTGCTGTTCAGTTATGACCTAATTTAGCAGTGGGGTCTGTACTTAACCTGACTTGACTGCATATATCACTAGATTCAAAACTGAACTGGAAAAATGTTCTATTATAGAATCAGAGAATCCCTATATTGTGGAAAGAGGCCATTTGGCCCATCACATCTGCAATAACTCTCCAAAGAGCATCCATCCCAGACCAGATCCCTCCTTATCCCCAATATCCGACATTTATCATGGCTAGCCCGTATGCTGCAGTGCATTTTTTTTAAAGCATGGCCAATCCACCTAACCTTCACATCTTTGGACTATGGGAGGAAAGCTACGCTGGTGCTGTGAGGCAGGAGTGCTAACCACTGAGCCACCGTGTCCAAATATATTGTTTAATTACTTGTATACAAACTCTCAGCAATTTGGTTGGTTTACCAAAATTCTGCTTTGGGCACAGAATCATTGGACAGAAGAATCCACTTTAATGGCTGGGATCTCTGAAACAATGCTACCCACACTGGCTCCTGCATGTAGTGGTTCAACTCCTGATCATGTTCGGTACGTCTGTGCTAGGAATGAAGTCTCAGAAAAAGTAGCTGGTATCTCTTTAACAGTGAATTTTCTTCTAAAAGTTTATTTTTCTAAATTACTTTGTTTTATTATTCAGAGTTTGTATAAGGAATCTGAAAGACCTTGCGCTGAGGTAAGAATGCAATTTAATGTATCTTGAGTAGTCGGTATTTTGGCGGGATTACAAGATGACTAGTTCTTCAACAATAGTTTGGATGGTAGAGATCACTTATTTTTGGCAGGTTATAATCAAAGGTTATGAATATTCTGGCCGGTGCTTCACATTTCAAACAGCTCTTGGATAATTTTGTTCAGATTTTCTTTATCAAATTCCCTTTTTATTAGCTTTTCTTCAAAGTGGTAAAATCTCCATATGGTTACACTGCTCGGTTTCCAGTTATTTATTCCCCTGTATGTCTGATGAAAATCTATTTCAGTTTTTGTTTTCTGCCCATAAGTTTCCATGCAGCTCCATTTCTCCTCTTAACTATATGCTTAATATTTCTTGAATGTCCCTGACTTCTGTGAATCTCCAAATACTACATTTCCTTGGTCATCCTTATTTCTGTGAATTCAGAAGGAAGCATGTCAGGTATAGACAGGAGAGATCAAATGAATCCTCAGAGTAGAAAGGCTGTAGGAGTATACTTGAGGGAAATCAGGAGGGCAAAAAAGGGACATGAGATAGCTTTGACAATTAGGGTTAAGGAAAATCCAAAGAGATTTTACAAATACATTAAGGACAAAAGGGTAACTAGGGAGAGAATAGGGCCCGTTAAAGATCAGCAAGGCAGACTTTGTGTGGAGCCACAGGAGATGGGGGAAGATACTAAATGGGTATTTGGCATTAGTTTTTACTGTGGAGAAAGACATGGAAGATATAGAATGTAGGAAAATTGATGGTGACATCTTCAAAAATGTCAAATTACAGAGGAGGAAGTGCTGGATGTCTTGAAACTCATAAAAGTGGATAAATCCTCAGGACCTGATCAGGTGTACCCTAGAACTCTGTGGGAAGCTAGGGAAGTGATTGCTGGGTCCCTTGCGGAGATATTTGTATTATTGATAGTCACAGGTGAAGTGCCGGTAGACTGGAGGTTAGCTAACATGATGCCATTATTTAAGAAAGGTGGTAAGGACAAGCCAGGGATTATAGACCGGTAAGCCTGACATCAGTGGTGGGCAAGTTGTTGGAGGGAATCCTGAGGGGCAGGATGTACATGTATTTGGAAAGGCAAGGACTGATTCGGGATAGTCAACATGGCTTTGTGCATGGGAAATCATGTCTCACAAACTTGCTTGAATATTTTGAAGAAGTAACGAAGAGGGCAGAGTGGTAGACATGATCTGTATGGACTTCATTTAAGGCATTTGACGAGGTTTCCCATGGGACACTGGTTAGCAAGGTTAAATCTCTGGTTTGTTACCTGTACTACGTGATGGCGAGATAAGGAATAGGGAGAGATGCCAGCTCAACACTAGGCTGTAGGGATGGTGCAGGATGGAGGGTTTCAGGTACATGGATAATTGGGGCTCATTCAGGGGAGGGTGGGACCGCTACGAACAGGATAGTCTTCACTTGAACAAAAGGGGTACTAATATCCTGGGTGGGAAATTTGCTGGTTCTGTTCATGTGGTTTGAACTAGCTCAGCAGGGGGATGGGAACCTGAGGTGTAGTTCCAGTGCACAGGAGGATAGGTGTAGGGAGGGCCTGAACAGAATTTCACGGTCACAGGAATGCGCAAGCAGACAGCAAGCTGGTTTGAAGTGTGCCAGAAGTATCTAAAATAAGGTAGATGAACTTGTTGCACGGATAGGTACCTGGGGTTTTAATGTTGTGGCCATTTCGGAGACATGGATAGAGCAGGATCAGGAATGGATGTTGTAGGTTCCAGTGTTTAGATCTTTCATTAAGAACTTCAGCAAGGAATTTGATAAGGTTCCCCATGGTAGGCTCATTTAGAAGGTCAGGAGGATACAGGGGAACTTAGCTGTCTGGATACAGAATTGCCTGGCCTACAGAAGACAGCGAGTGGTAGTAGAAGGAAAATATTCTGCTTGGAAATCTGTGGTGAGTGGTGTTTCACAGGTCTCTGTCCTTGGGCCTCTGTTGTTTGTAATTTTTATTAATGACTGAGATGAGGGGATTGAAGGATGGTTCAGCAAGTTTGCAGACAACACAAAGGTTGGGGGTGTCGTTGACAGTATTGTCCCACTGTTGTAGGCTGCAGCGGGACATTAACAGGATGCTGAGAGGTGGCAGGTGGAGTTCAACTTGGATAAATGCGAGTTTGTTGCATTTTGGAAGGTCGAATTTGAGAGCTGAGTACAGGATTAAGGATAGGATTCTTGGCAGTGTGGAGGAACAGAGGGATCTTGGTGTGCAGGTACATAGATCCCTTAAAATGGCCACCCAAGTGGACAGGGTTGTTAAGAAAGCATATGGTGTTTTGGCTTTCATTAACAGGGGGATTGAGTTTGAGTCGTGAGATCTTGTTGCAGGTCTATAAAACTTTGGTTAGGCCACATTTGGAATACTGCGTCCAGTTCTGGTCACCCTATTATAAGAAAGATGTGGATGCTTTGGAGAGGGTTCAGAGGAGGTTTACCAGGATGCTGCCTGGACTGGAGGGATTATCTTATGAAGAGAGGTTGACTGAGTTCTGACTTTTTTCATTGGAGAAAAGGAGGAGGAGAGGACATCTAATTGAGGTATACAAGATAATGGGAGGCATAGGGTCAATAACCAGAGACTATTTCCCAGAGCAGAAATGACTAACACGAGGGGTCATAGTTTTAAGCTGGTTGGAGGAAAGTATAGAGGAGATGTCAGAGGCAGGTTCTTTACACGGAGTTGTGAGAGCATGGAATGCGTTGCCAGCAGCAGTTGTGAAAGCAAGGTCATTGGGGACATTTAAGAGACTACTGGGCATGCATATGGTCACAGAAATTTGAGGGTGCATACATGATGATCAGTGGTCGGCGCAACATCGTGGGCTGAAGGGCCTGTTCTGTGCTGTACTGTTCTATGTTCTAACAGAGAAGGTGGTAAAAGAAGGGGAGGTGTGGCCTTTTTCGTCAAGGACAGTATAACTGACTGAAAGAACTTTTGACGAAGACTCATCTACTGAGGTAGTATGGGCTGAGATTAGAAACAGGAGAGGAGAAGTCACACTGCTGGCAGTTTTTTATAGGCCTCCACAGAGTTCCAGGCTTGTAGACGAGAGGATCGGCAAAACTATTCTGGATAGGAGTGAAAGGAGCAGGGTGGTCGTTATGGGGGACTTTAACTTCCCCAGCATTGACTGGAAATGCTATAACTCTAGTACGTCGGATGGTTCAAGTTTTGTCCACTGTGTGCAGGAGGGTTTCCTGACACAGTATGTCGAAGGGCCAACTAGAGGTGAGGCCACACTGGACCTGGTGCTTGGTAATGATTTAAAGGCCAGGTGTTTGATTTAGTGGTAGGTGAACAGTTTGGAGGAAGTGACCATAATTCAGTTACATTTAGTTTAGTGATGGAAAGGGATAAGTAAATGCCATAGGGCAAGAGTTATCGATGAGGGAAGAACGATTATAATGCGATTAGGCGAGACTTAGGATGCACAGAATGGGGTAGCAAAATGCGGAGGATGGGGACAATCGAAATGTGGAGCTGGTTTAAGGAACAGATATTGCGTGTCCTTGATAGGTATGTCCTTTTCAGGCAAGGAGGAAGTGATAAGGTAAGGGAACTGTGGTTTACTACAGAAATTGCATCTCTTGTTAAGTGGAAGAAGGAGGCTTATATGACAATGAGACGAGATGGTTCAAGTGAGATCATATAAAGTTACAGATTAGCCAGGAAGGATTTAAAGAGAAAGTTAAGAAAGAGAGGACATGACCAGTCTTTAGCAGATAGAATTAAAGGAGAACTCTAAAGCTTTCTACAGATATGTGAGGAATAAAAGGATGACTAGGGTAGGAATAAGGCCAGTCAAAGACAGAAGTGGGAAGTAGTGTGTGGACTCTGGAGATCGGAGAGGTGCTAAACGAATATTTCTCATCCGTTTTCACTCAGGAAAAGGAGAATATTGTAGAGGATAAGAATGAGATCAGAGATGTTAGAAGAGAAAGGATCGAGGTTATTAAGGAATAGGTGTTATCAATTCTAGAAGGAGTGAAAGTAGACAAATACCCTGGGCCGGATGAGGATTCGCCAGGAATATAGGGAGGTGGTGTTGGAACCTTTGGCTTTGATCTTTGAGTCGTCATTGAGTACAGGTTTAGTACCAGAGGACTGGAAGATTGCAAATTTTGTTCCCTTGTTCAAGAAGGGCAGTAGAGATGACCCAAGTAATCATTGTCCAGTGAGCCTTCCGTCTATTTTGGAAAGGATTAGGAGAGATCAGATTTATAATGATTTGGAGACGCCAGTGTTCGACTGGGACTTTCAAGTTAAAAATCTCACAATACCAGGTTATAGTGGTGTTTATTTGGAAACACCAGCTTTCGGAGTGTTGCACCTTCAGGTGGTTGTGGAGAATAAGATTGTAAGAGAATTTATAGCAAAAGTTTAGTGTGATGTAACTGAAGTTACATATTCAACTTTTGATTTATAATCATCTATCAAGCAACAGTTTGATTGCAGATAGTCAACGTGGGCAGATCATGTCTCTCAAACCTTATTGAGTTTTTTTGAGCAGGTGACCAAGCATGTGGATAAGGGTCGGATAGTTGACGTGGTGTATGTGGACTTCAGTAAGGCCTTTGATAAGGCTCCACATGGTAGGCAGTTGGAGTAAATGCAAAGGCATGGGATTGAGGGTGATTTAGCAGTTTCGATTAGACTCTGGCTTTCTGTAAGAAGGCAGCGAGTGTGGTGGTTGGAAAATATTCAGCCTGGAGTCCAGTTACTAGTGGTGTGCCGCAAGGATCTATTTTGGGACCGCTGCTGTTTGTCATTTTTATAACTGACTTGGATACAGGCATAGGTGGACGGGTTAATAAGTTCGCAGATGACTCTAAAGTCGGTGGAATAGTGGACAATGGGTAAGAATGTTGCAGGGTGTCTTAGATAAACTGCAGAATTGGGCTGAGAGATGGCAATTGGAGTTCAATGCAGATAAATGTGACGTGATACACTTTGGGAGGAATAACAGGAAAGTAGAATGCTGGGTCAATGGAAACATTCCTGGCAGTGTGGATGTGCAGAGGGATCTTGGAGTCCATGTATATAGATCCCTGAAAGTTGCTACTCAGGTTGATAGTGCTGTTAAGGCGGCATACGGTGTGTTAGGTTTCATTGGTAGAGGGATTGAGTTCCGAACCATAATGTCATGCTTCAACAATACAAAAAGCTAGTGTGGCTACACTTGGAATATTGTGTACAGTTCTGGTCGCCCCATTACAGGGAAGATGTGGAAGCATTGGAAAAGGTGCAGAGGAGACTAACTAGGATGTTGTCGGATCTAGAGGGAAGGTCTCATGAGGAAAGGCTGAGAGACCTGGGTGTGTTTTCATTGGAAAGAAAAGGCTAAGCGGCGATTTGGTAGAGACATACAAGATGGTGAGAGGATTAGATAGGGTAGACGGTGAAAGTCTTTTTCCTTGGATGACATCAGCTTGTATGAGGGGGCAAAGCTACATATTGAGGAGTGATAGATTTAAGACAGATGTCAGAGGCATGTACTTTACTCAAGAGAATGCCCTACCTCCCAACGTAGTTAACTCAGCTACATTAGGGAGTTAGAAACCATCCTTGGATAAGCACATGGATGATGATGGGATAGCGTAAGGGATTGGGCTTAGATTGGTTCACAGATTGGCACAACATTGAGGGCCGAAGGGCCTGTTCTGCACTGTATTGTTCTATGTTCTACAATCTATCTCATGGAATATAGGGAGAACTAGCCATTTCGATACAAAACTGGCTCGAAGATATAAGGCCATTGCTGAAGAGGTGAACAAAGTTTAAAAATGAGGAGGTGAAGGCAGTAGAATGCATAAAGGACCCATAATTAGATAGTAGAGTCATAGAGATGTACAGCACAGAAACAGATGGGGTGGTGGTGGAGGGTTGTTTTTCAGACTATAGGCCTGTGACCAGTGGAGTGCCACAAGGATTGATGCTGGGTCCACTACTTTTTGTCATTTATATAAATGATTTGGGCATAAACATAAGAGGTATGGTTAGTAAGTTTGCAGTTGACACCAAAATTGGAGGTGTACTGGACAGCGAAGAAGGTTACCTCAGATTACAACGGGATCTTGATTGGATGGGCCAATGGACTGAGGAGTGGCAAATTGAGTTTAATTTAGATAAATGTGAGCTGCTGCATTTGGAGAAAGTAAATCTGAGCAGGACTTATACACTTAATGGTAAGGTCCTAGGGAGTGTTGCTGAACAAAGAGACCTTGGAGTGCAGGTTCATAGCTCCTTGAAAGTAGAGTTGCAGATTGAATAGTGAAGAAGGTGTTTGGTATGCCTTCCTTTATTGGTCAGAGCATTGAGTATAGGCGTTGAGAGGTCATGTTGCAGCTATACAGGATTTGGTTAGGCCATGTTTGGAATTTTGCATGCAATTCTGGTCTCCTTCCCATCAGAATGATGTTGTGAAACTTGAAAGGGTTCAGAAAAGATTTACAAGGATGTTGCCAGGGTTGGAGAGTTTGAGCTGTAGGGAGAGGCTGAATAGGCTGGGGCTGTTTTCCCTGGAGTGTTGGAGGCTGAGGAGTGATCTTATAGAGGTTTTATAAAATCATGAGGGGCATGAATAGGATAAATCGACAAAATCTTTTACCTGGGGTGAGGGAGTCCAGAACTAGAGGGCATAGGTTTAGGGTAAGAGGGGAATAATATAAAAGAGACCTAAGAGGCAACTTTTTCAAGCAGAGAGTGGTGCGTATATGGAATGAGCTGCCAGAGGACGTGGTGGAGGCTGGTACAATGTTAGCATTTTAAAAGACATCTGGACAGGTATATGTTTTAGAAGGGTTTAGAGGGATTTGGGCCAAGTGCTGGCAAATGGACTAGATTAGGTTGGGATATCTGTTTGGCATAGATGAGTTGGACTGAAGGTTCTGTTTCCATGCTGGACATCTCTATAACTCTACCATTTAATTTTGGGTCATTTATGTGTTCCACTGCCTTCACCACCTCATCACGAGCAGGTGATTTTTAACTTTGTTCACCTCCTCAGCAATGGCCTTCAACTGCTAGAGCCTAAGTTCTGGAATTCCCAATCTAAATTTCATTGGTCAGCCTCTGTCCAACATCTTGAATAAAGCTTATCACCACATTGTCTTATTCCTTAGATATAGACGGAGTGGGTAGAGATGTGGGTCATGAATCAAAGGATTTGAGTTAAGGTGGTTGGTAACAGAAACAACTGCACCATGAAGGAACTAGATTTTCTAAACCATAAATGATTCTGATCTGGAGTGTTTTATCTGGGAGGATAGTGGAGACAGGTACAACTGGTTGTTGTGGTTCTGCTCGCCGAGCTGGAAGTTTTTGCTGCAAACGTTTCGTTCCCTGGCTAGGGAACATCATCAGTGCTGTTGGAGCCTCGTGTGAAGCGCTGCTTTGATGTTTCTTCTGGTATTTATATTGGTTTGTTCTTGCCGCTTCCGGGTGTCAGTTTCAGCTGCAGTGATTTGTATGTGGGGTCCAGGTCGATGTGTCTGTTAATGGATGTTCTTGCCGTTTCCGGGTGTCAGTTTCAGCTGTAGTGGTTTGTATATGGTGTCCAGGTCAATGTGTCTGTTGATGGAGTTTGGGGATGAATGCCATGCTTCTAGGAATTCTCTGGCTGTTCTCTGTCTGGCTTGCCCTATGATAGTGGTGTTTTCCCAGTCAAATTCATGTTGCTGGTTGTCTGAGTGTATGGCTACTAGAGATAGCTGGTCGTGTCGTTTTGTGGCTAGCTGATGTTCATGGATGCGGATTGTTAGCTGTCTTCCTGTTTGTCCTATATAGTGTTTTGTGCAGTCCTTGCATGGTATTTTGTAAACTACGTTAGTTTGGCTCATGCTGGGTATTGGGTCCTTTGTTCTAGTGAGTTGTTGTCTGAGCGTGGATGTTGGCTTGTGTGCTGTTATGAGTCCTAAGGGTCGCAGTAGTCTGGCTGTCAGTTCTGAGACGCTCCTGACGTATGGTAGAGTGGCTAGTCCTTTTTGGTTGTGGCATGTCCTCGTTCCTCGGTCTATCTCTTAGGCATCTGGTGATAAAGTTGCGTGGGTATCCATTTTTGGCGAATACCTTGTATAGATGTTCCTCTTCCTCTTTTCGCAGTTTAATGGCAGGTCTAACATATGAGGAACAGCTGAGGATCCTGGGATTATATTCATTGGAGTTTAGAAGATTAAGGGGAGACTTAATAGAGACATACAAGATAATACATGGCTTGGAAAGGGTGGACGCTAGGGAATTGTTTCCATTAGGCGAGGAGACTAGGACCCGTGGACTTAGCCTTAGAATTAGAGGGGGTCAGTTCAGAACAGAAATGCGGAGACATTTCTTCAGCCAGAGGGTGGTGGGCCTGTGGAATTCATTGCCATGGAGTGCAGTGGAGGCCGGGACGCTAAATGTCTTCAAGGCCGAGATTGATAGATTCTTGTTGTCTGGAGGAATTAAGGGCTATGGGGAGAACGCTGGTATGTGGAGTTGAAATGCCCATCAGCCATGATTGAATGGCGGAGTGGACTCGATGGGTCGAATGGCCTTACTTCCACTCCTATGTCTTATGGTCTTATGGATTAGCACACGAAGAGAGAGAATTTGCAGAATTCTGGAAATGCAGGGGAATGTGATTAGCGGAGTTTCTTCAGGGAACCTGCACACATCCGTGGTGAACGGAATGGCTGCCTCCAGTCATAATCATTCGGATTCCCTGGCTTGGCATCAATTTTAGACTGTTTTATGCTGTGTAAAGAAGATTTGCTACATGAATAGTTTTCAATTGCGCTGTTGGAATCAGCCACTTCAAACGCACTAAAAATCTCCTCAGTCACTCTCTTGCTCAAAAAGTATGCAAAAATTAACTATTTCTAACTTGCATGCTGAAAATTGCTCCAAGGGTTGCATATTGAAATATCACGAATATTAACATTTTGAATTGATTTGTACTTGGTGGCTAGTGCAATTTACTTTTCCTTACGATCAGTGTTTGCCAATCTGATACTGATAAATTAGAGCTTGGTGGAAGTAAATGCAGCTGTATCTTTCAAAAGTCAACCGAAAATGTGCTGAAAACAAAAAAAAAAAATTTTGAGCTGCAGGGTAGAACAGGATGAATTGTAACTCGTTCAAAGGCATGCAAAGTGAGCTGAACAACAATTCACTGCATTATAAAACTTTCTAACTTTTCACTCTTGTACAGATGACTTTAATTTGATAACCATAAAAAATGCCAATTGGTCTTTGTTTACACAAACCAAAGTTATCATTTTTAAAAACTACAAGACACAATTGACCTTGCTACAGTTGCAACCTCTACTCAGCTGTTTTGCCATTTCTGGTGAAAGAACTATACTGGGCAATGTGATGGTTTTCACTCCAAATGATGTACCAACCTCCAGTTATTAAGTTACTTAGATTTTTGAATTACTTCTATCTTTGTACTCTATAGCTCGCTGGTTAGCTCCGTTGTCTAGACAGCTGGTTTGCAATGCAGAGCGATGTTAACAACATGAGTTGAATTGCTCTCTCGCGCACACTCACTCTCTCACGCTCACTCTCTCACTCGCTGTCTCTCTCATGTGCGCTCTCTCTCTCTCTCTCTCTCTCTCGCATGCACGCACTCTCTAAGTTGGTACATGAGCCTCCTCTGCGTAAGAGAGGGTGAGGACTGCAGATGCTGGAGATCAGAGTTGAAAAGTGTAGTGCTGGAACAGCCAGTCAGGCAGCATCCAAGGAGCAGGAGAGTCTGTTTTGCGCATGAACTCTTCATCAGGAAGAGCTCATCCTCAAAACGTGAACCCTCCTGCTCCTCAGATGCTGCCTGGCTGGCTGTGCTTTTCTTGCACCACACTTTTCGACCTGTCTTCTGCATATCCAGTAAGAAATCCATCTGCTCAGCTTGTGCAAGCAGCTTATCTGAGGAAAGACTTCAGTTTTGAGCTGCCTACCTCCTGATCATTGGCTTTCAGATAACTTCCACTCTCCACTTCTTTTTAAATCTACTCCGATGTTGTTTAGTCAGCAATCAAAGTCAACTTCTTAAGCCAATCCATTTTATGAAAAGGAGGTTTTGTCCATTTTGTTATCCTACTCGTCTTCCCGAGATCACTTGCTTGTGTGACTGTAGAAGATTAATGTTTTGGTTCCTTATTTTTGGTACAAATCCACTGAGAACAAAAATAGATTAACATTTTCTTTGCAGTGTTATATCCAAGCTAAGCAGCACCTGTTTGTCATTATTCTTTATAAGTCCATTGATCATCCAGGCTTATAATAGGTAAATAATTGCACAGAGGCCATTATCCCGTCACCCTTTATTTACATGTGGAGAGTCCTTGACGCTGATCTAACTCCCTCAGTGCCTGCTCCGAGTGAACATAATGTCTGACACTCCTGTTCTCTTTATTTCTAGAGCCACTCCTGTTTTTTTCTGTTTAATTTTTTTTATTTTATAAAACCATGCAGTTTACGAATAATTAACGTTAACAGCTGTAGACAGAGAAACAGCAATTTACAAGGGAGAGGAGCAGCAAAGCCAGGCCCCAAACCCCACCGTTCTACAATAGAGGGTGATTTTGATTCATCGACCTCTGGGTTATGTGCCCTACACACTCCTGCTACACGACTGTGCCCGCTAACTCCTGTTCTTGTCAGCCAGGACTCCTTGATTGGACATGGTTAACAGCCCCAATCAGGGAACTCATATTCTATGATAACCACCAGCTGACCTTGTTACAATCACTACCCTAGGCCTCTGGTGAGACTCCTTACTGAAGCCGTTCTAAAAATCCGTGACCACTACATTTACCTTAACTATCCATTTACTTATTTGCTCTAGCTGAAATTGTAAAATTTAATTTGCCTTTATAATCAACTCATGCTAGTTGCATTTTGTAAACCCATTCATTTTCAAATGCTTTCAAAAACACAAATAACTTGTGTTGAAATGGTAAAATCCTGATGAGCCAAATCTGAGAGTTGTTAAGCAACTGAAGAGCGAATTTGCATGGTTCTGGTGAAAGAGCAGGGGAATAAGGTTAACTGCATTTCTCCTTAAAGAATGTGCACATACCATGCTGAACTAAAGGTTGTCTCCTGTACAATAATAGTGATTCTTTATCTTGGTGTCAATTTTGGATTGATTGATTACGCTCTGTAAATAACCGTTGGCAGATTTATCACATTAAGTTTTAGATTGCTTGTTTGGAATCAGCCACTTCCAGCACACCATTGCAATCCTAGATGACGACTTTTGATGTGTAAAGAAGTGCGACAGCCATGTGCATTGCTAGTAATGAGATAAATGTCATTTATGAAAATAGTTACATTTTTATTGATGGTAATTGATATATTTCAGTCAGGAAGATGTACTGTTGTATGATTTTTTTTTATATCACACTCAGATCTCACAGTAGAGGCTTGGTTTAATGCTTTAGCCAAAGGAAGCACCTCCCTCTTATGAGTTCTTCCAAACTCTTCTGTCAGGAGAATATACAAAAGCTTAAACACATGTACCACCAGATTCAAGAACAGTTGCTTCCCCATTGTTATTAGGCTTCCAAGTGGATCTCTCAAATTTCAAATCTAATCTTTCTTTTTGTTCACCTTCTTTGCAGCCATAGTTTTGTAATCCTCACTCTGTTCTATCACCCTTAGATCTTTGTATGGTATGATCTGTCTGTACTGCAGAGAGCATTTTGGTGTACCTTGGTACATGTGACAAAACTAAATCAAATGAAATCAAAATTAAATCAATGTATGTAATAGTCATATTAAAGGGAGGAAGATCAGAAGGTCCAAATGTGGCATTTGGTTTATGTGAAGGATTCACTGTGACATAGCAACATATTTTGTTGTGCTGCAGATTGGAAGGAGTCCAGAGTATACCATGTTATTATGCAATCTTTTGGATTTTTTAATCTTCTACTTCACACTGATTCCCTCTGCAATATCTCCACCTGGAGACGACTTGGTGGTCGCAGTCTCTATACCTTTGCACGATTATGTATCTACAATATTCAATATTCAGTAACTTTGCTTTCCCAGGCACTGAGAGTTCCAAATGACTTTTGAAGTATTGTTCCACAAGTGAATCTAGCAAACAGATTGCATGCAACAGATAACACAACTGACTAGCTAATTTATTTCTGGTTGAGGTTGGAAATGGTCACCAGTGCTGGATATTGAAGGTGGATTTAACAACATGTTATCAATTTTGTAGGCTTGGTAATGAACAGGAGAACCTGTTTATCTGTCGGTAGCTCTACATGATCTTTACTCAATCTGATCCAAACAGTTTGTCAGTTTAATATCTTGCGATTATATTTCTACTTTTAGTAAAATGGTATCTAATTGGAAATTATGTTGAGGTGACGTTATGGTTCAAGTTTCCACTCGTTTATTTGCATATACTCAAACGCAAGTTTTCCAAGGACCTTTGCATACAGACAGCATCTTGGAATGGAATGGTTTTTAAAATCTTGCACAATGAATTTCTTGATATTTTTGAGTGGTACCCTGCTGCAATTTTATTAACGGTGAAAAATCACTTTATCTCAAGTTGGCATTTTTTAATAACAATCTTTTGGTCACAACGAGAGTACCCAATTCTAATTTTTTTTAAAATCCTGTAAGACTTGATGTTGCTTTGGCCACAGTTGTGCATGCATACCTGGCCTAGTTCACACTCTCATTTCTCTCATCATAGTGTCATTGGTGTACACTCACCTGCAACCATACCGCCAAACACACACAATTAACCCCTGTTTACTGGCCACCACTGATTTCTGCTTGGTGATTTCATCACTATGCTACCTTAGACGTGAGGAGCTGACATTTGTCTGGCTGACTCTTGCTTGCCTCCAGTCCTGAACCCTTACTGCCCACTGACGAGCTGTAATCCTCATTTCTACTTTTCACAGGTGCTGCCAAACCATCACCTATTACAGTGCTCCATGAGAAGTCCCCTTGGTTGATGTTACTCCTCAAGTGTTCTGCTTACATTGTATTTTCTAGTTAGGTGAACCTGGGAGCCAGTCCCACCATATTCCATATTGCCATCTTTCTATTTTGACTTGATTTGCAAATTGCAGCTATCTGGGACTTGATGTTGACACCACAGGCAATGTACACACATATGCAGATAGTGCATCCTCTGCAGGATCATTTGGTGCACTCTTTCATTTTCTTAAACAATTAAAGATTTATTAATTTTTCCAAGGTCATCTAGTTGTGTCTTTGTGGCAAAATAAAATCAAGCAATTTCAAAAGACTGCTACAACTGCAATATTTGGAAACAACATGGTGCTTAATTCAGTCTTAGATATGGCCTGCAATTTTGTTTAAAACCAAGATCACCCAAACCAGCACACAAGGTTTTGGGGAGTTGGTTTGTGCATTAAGTAACTTCAAATTCTGAAATCTTTTGCTCAGTTTGGCCATTTTTACTCACTATGCTGGATAAACCAGTGCAACTTAGTAGAAATGCTGCCTCAGTATCTTTTAAGCTGGCTTCCCAAGTCCTTGCATAATGCAACAGACTGTCTGTTGAGATTATCATCATCACTTGTATTAAGACTGCTCCTCCTGAGGCCAGCTTTGGTTGACAAAGCATGTTCTTTAGATTTATTGGATATTGAAGTCTCCCCGTGCTGGACATCCGTCTCCACAGTCCAGTCTCCAAGTCAAGTAAAGCTGGGTTCCATAAGTATCATCACTACAACTTTACACAGCTGCCACCAAATGTACAACTTGTACTTAGCTAGCACCTTTAATAGAAGGGAGTTTTGTCAGGTGCTTTTGGTGAAATAGAATTGAGGGGCAAAATTAAGGTAGGTAATAGAAAGCTTTGTGGAAAAAAAACCTTGGTTTTAAAGTTTGAGAGCAAAGTAAGACAAAACCATTTGGGAGTAGATTCCGTAAGTTACTCGTTGTTGAAGGTTATGTTGAAAAGTGCGCCGCTGAAGAGCGGAAGGTTTAGCGGAGACCCATCTGAAAGTAAAAATATTGTAGAGGAAGGCTCAGTTAGGCTTAGAGATATCAAATTTTCCTTTATGATTGAGGTAGGGATCTTGAAGTAGTCCATTGAAGATGGGGTGATGGGTGGACAGAGCAGGATGTGAATCGTTTAGAATTTATTCAGTTTCGATGCCTCGAAGTTAAGGAGGGGTTCAGTTCAGCAATACCCAAGTCATTGAAACAGATCCCAACATCTATGGGAATAAGATAAAACAGAAATAGTCACTTTAAAAGGTTAGATGCTGACATAGCAACCTAATGATTTATTTGTGGAAAAACATAATCTCAGTCATCTATCTCAATCTCATGAGCAAGTTCTGAAACCTTGTGAATTTGCACAGGATGCTGCAAGTTTTCTATTCTGGCACACTTGGTGTTAGGATTGGAACTAGTTAGAAAATATTTATCCAACATCTGGAAATGCCACTTTAATGTGCATTTCGCTGTACTTTAAATTTAAAAATTTTGCAATTTGTTAAGTGCATGATCTACTTAACTGATTCCTGTGTAATATGTGCACTTTTACTCTGGGTTAGAATGGGAAGAAAATCAGGCAGTGGCCATTACTGCACCTTTTCCGGCTGCTTTTGATACTAGGTAGCCAGGTTGCTGACTTGCTATATGCTGGTCAGTGATGCGGTTGCAGAGTGTAGCACTATATGGCCCTGAAGTTGCTGTTGAATTTTGTTTTAATTTTGTATCCATTCCCTTACTGCTTCCTACAAAGGAGGTAAGTATTCCAATGGCCCAGTAAGGGCAAGGTGCCACTCTACACTTTCTGAAGGCATAGGATATATGAAGCATATAAATAATTACAATGTTACAATTACCAAACGGTTTGTAAGTTTTCATGCACAACTTTTCTGTAAAATCTACATTACAGGGGAACCTCGATTATCCGAATGAGATGGACGGACACTGTTTCACTCGGATAATCAATTATTCGGTTAATCGATTAAATGCCTTTCCTCTGGGGCTTGAAGTTTTTAAACTCTGCTCCCCGTTCAGGAGACTGCGACAGCACACAGCAGTGAGACCCTGCCCCCAACACCGCCCCCCACCCACCACCGTGCACTTCCAACACTGACCCCCACCCGCCCTCATCCATCACTGCCCCCAACCCCACCGAACTCCGCCCCCGCCTGCCCCCAGCCGGACTGGGCACCCACAACAAGGCTGCTACTGCTGCCTTTTTGGGTTTTGTCTCCAAATAGCACATAAACACACAGCCACAGTCACAATTGCAACTTTTTACTGCAACTTTTTCACAGGTTTCACGATTGCCCTGCTTAGGACAATGTTGGAGAGATTATCTGGGAAGCGGGGTTTAGGGTACACCCCTCAGTCGAACTCCAGGGGAAGTGTAGAGAGGGCGGGAGGTCATACATTTGGAGATGGTACCTATTTAATCTCAAGACTTGATCACTGTTAGAAACACATCTTTGTTTCCATTGGGACCTTGAGATCTCCTTCATATAAATCCGAATTGGTATTCGAATAATCAAAATTCCTGTGTATATATCTGCAAAGTGTTAAATTATGTATGCTTTACTTTACGTTTTGCAGTATATTGATTTTATGCTCCATTTTAATTTGCCTTCTATAATTTTAAAATATGAAAATTCTGAAGTGTTTTAGTAACCTTTTTCTAAAATACTAACCTCCACATAAGGAAAACATCCAGTTGCTGCTGAATCATTGACTTGTGTGTGTCGGTTCTATTTACTTCTATGGTTTGTTATGGAATAGTTTTATACTGTTGGGATAGGTTTATCATAGGTCATAAATGAAATGCCGTCAATTATTTGGGAACCAAGAAACACTGAGGGCTTAGTTTGTCCCGAGACTTAATGCTGTCATCGGGCCTCAATTTATAGCTGAACATCTTTTTATAGTGATAGTGTGATATCTGGATGACATCTGTACCTTGGCTTCCTGTGTTTAATTTAAAAACACACTACTGTATTCTAGCAATAGAATCATGGGTGCACAAAGTTGAGTCAACAATTCTGCTGATAGGATAAGGGAAGCAGTCCTTGCATCAGTTCAAAGTTCATGTCTGATGACCACTATGGCAGACCTAATCAATGTAAAAGCAAGTGGCATCTTCTGCTTACCTTATTAATTATGCAGCTGAGATTTTGGGTAATGTTTCACCCGAACTGAGTGTCGGGTGAGGCACCAGTGCCCGACTTTGTGGCTCGCATGCTGCTGGTGCCATTTTAAAAGCTGAGGTGCAGACCACTTCAGACTCCAAGTCAAGATCTATCCCTCACATGGTAGTGCTCAACATTGACAAAGTCGCAGAGGAAAGGCAATCTAACGCCCTACTTCTAGACCAAAAGCTCAAGTGATACCGATAGGCAGCGCGGTGAAGAGGCAGGCAGTCATTCTTCCTGCTAACCACGCCAGCAGATCAAGCAGGAATTGCAGCATAGGTCAGTGCTATGTTCCAAGGGAAAAAGAGATATCCAGCAGGGCACAGGAGATTAATGTTCTTGTGTGATCCACAAGAATATGTTCTTCTCTGGTACCCCTCAATCATGGCTTGCACTCTGTCTAATTCCGTGCAGGTAGCTCAGTAAGGCTCGTGGATGACTACTCTCTGTTTTATGCATCATTTCTACTTGAGGACTCTCGCCTCATTCTTACAGACTATTAAGCATTTGTACCCTCTAAGCTTCCCACTCGCGCACTAAGTTCACTTCTTCACTGCTTGCTCATGCATGACCACACACTGCTCCATCATCTGCTTACATCATTACGCAGTCCCTACCTTTGTCTCATTTCAGGACGAACTGGCCTGAAGATTCCGTCAACCACCCAAAATTACCTACCCGTAATCCTTAGATCTTCAGGCCTGACTGTGGGCTGTTGACAGCACATGGTTCCACGCTATCAGTAGGACCAATGCCTGACCGACTGGTGGTCACCCTGCACTGGAATTTAACCAGCCATTTGACTGACTGCAGTGGTAGCCCATGACTGTCTTCCCCTTTTACCCACTGAGAATTTTGACTTTTCTACATGGCCATTTGCTTGAAGTACATGCAATGTGTTTGTCACATAAACTGCAGGAACGTGCTGCAACTCTATCATTGTGGCATGGTGCCATACAGAGATATGTCCACCCCACTTGTAACTAATTATATTAACTGTTCAGTCCACAACACTATCTCCAGCTGTCTGCCTTGCTCTCTGAGCTAAGAAAGCAATGCAAACCATAGGCTGGCAGCACACAACTGAACATTGAAGGTCTTGTGCATTAAGTGGCTAGCAGCCAACTCAATAAATTAATTATTGTGTAGGAACAAACAGAGACTAGGTCATCTCCAAATAAATGCTAAAGTCAACAAGCAATAAGAAAGTAAGCTAGGAGTAGTAAGATTGTGTGTTCTTGTCAGCGCAAAGCTGTCCTGTGGAGATGCATGGCTGTCCCTGCAAGCAAAGTGAACTGGCAGAATAATGCAAGTAGTAGATGTGCTTCAGCTCCAAAGTGAAGTGTTGAATGCCCGAGTTGGCTTGAGAGCAGGGGGATGATCCTGGAGCATTCAAAGACATTGTCCCAGCCATTATACCACTCCTGCTTCCAGTCAGCTATCCATGAACCCTGGTTCACTTGTCAGGAATTTACACCATCTAGTTTCATAATGGAGGAGAGGAAAAAATGGAAGTGAAATGCAAATACAGCTGCTATATCGCAACAGTTGCATTCCTCTGCAACCCCACGCTGTACAAAATCATTATAGAAAATTGCTATCCCTGTTCAGTACAATGTTCACATTATCCAAACGACGTTCACAATTTATCAATTGCATTAAAACCAATTTGTGTTAGTGAAACACACATTATACCAGAATGACCTGTAGGGCAAGTTGGGGTTTGATATACAAATACAAGGAAATAACATTGCCACTCCATGGGCAGATCAGAAGTTGCTATTTTAGGCTTGTGTGGGGGAATTGGGAGAGCTTTTCTTTTTGCAAAAATCTGAATTTTTTTTATTTTTCACTCTTGCCCTATTTTGCCACCATCCTTGCTGTTACTCTCCCCTCACCGTGGAGGGGAACATTCTACCTCTGATTTTCATTCCAAGGAAGGAGGTAATGGGTACATGAAGGAGTGTGCTGAAAATGTGTTGCTGGAAAAGCGCAGCAGGTCAGGCAGCATCCAAGGAGCAGGAGAGTCAACATTTTGGGCATGAGCCCTTCTTCAGGAATCTACATGAAGAAGTGTGGCCCACCACTCTTAAAGGCAGCCTGCAGAGTGCAGATTTGAGTCTAGCGTGGCGCTGGAAAAGCACAGCAGGTCAGGCAGCATCCAAGGAGTAGGAAAATCGACATTTCGGGCAAAAGCCTTTCATTTGGGCTGGTTTAGAAAGCCTGTCTTGATTCTCTGGGACTTCAAAACTGTTATTTTATTTGCCTGTCACGCGTCACTTTTTCTGCCACTCCCTACGCCCCTCCTCCACCTAATCCTAATGGCCTTGCATTGCCTCCATGCCAGCTCAGCACTTCTATGTTCATGCATCCTACACAGAAACAATGATCTCAATTGTATCAACTGCATTTGTTGCAAAGCTTGAAAATAGCAGCATTTTACTTTGTCTTAACAACTCAATAAAAGTGCTGATCAGTACCAGAGCAGAAACTACAGTCAATTAAAACCTCTTTGATCATGTATTAATAAACACTAAACTATTGACAGAGTAAATCTAAGAGACAATAAAGTTGTCAGTTAGGAAATATTTCCCTTGTGTGTATTTCTCTCCAAATAAGGGAAATCTGGATTTCCAACAAGGTAGAGTTATGTGCTTGAAGTTGTTGCTGTGGATGAATTAAAAGATTGACAGTTTTATTGGAGAATTTTAATAAGTTTTTTAAAATTTTTGGCTGTTTTGTTCTAGCTTTGCTGCAGATACCATTGTTACATTTGGGTTCATTGTTTCTGTTTCGGGGCCAGTGGGAGGGAGTCAGTTGGCATAGGAAATGTTGGTAAGACCTTTTGAAATTATCTTTCAAAAGCTTCCGTCATACAGACTATGGTTAACAAGTAGTTGAAAAGCTGGCCTGATTCCTGAACAAATGCAAGTAGCAGGAAATGTCTAGTTCACCCTTATAGGTGACAAGTACAAGGTGAGACCTCAGTTCTTGCACCCTTGTCCCATCCTAATGAAAACTGAGGTGCCAGGAACATGCAGTGTGAATCTCTGAATCTGATCCCATTCTCTCTTTTTAATAGTAAACTGAGCAGAAATTCATCCTTTTATTTTAGCTCCATATTCATAAAGGCTAACATTGAATTCATTTCTATGAAATTTAAAGAAGATGATATATGTTTACATGGTTAAAATCTTGATTCCTGATGAAGGGCTTATGCTCGAAACGTCGAATTCTCTATTCCTGAGATGCTGCCTGGCCTGCTGTGCTTTGACCAGCAACACATTTGCAGCTATGTTTACATGGTTCACTGCTTAAAACAGGACTTTGTAAGACAGTGCCTTTTTATTTTTCAGTATCTTTGATTATGGACTGAAATAGGAAAAGGGCTGTGTTTTAATACCAAGGTTTGGAGAAGCGATTGCTGCACTTTTTAAATGTTAGATACTGAAACTCAATGTAGGTGGTGTTTACACTGGAGTTTTGTCAACCAGTGGGGGAAGGCTGGTCGCAGATGGCACTTGCAACAGGGGACGTGTACAAAGTGAGGTTTGGCTGACAACAAGTAGCTATTAATTTATGGAGTGGTCAGTAACTGTTGATGATAATAAAAGCCATCAACCTGTTAACAGCTACGTGATTGGATAGCTGAGCCCTTGTAGATGTGAGCAATATGTCCATAAATGTATTGGACCTCTGCAAGGGGTGGTTATGTGTCTCTTTGCGGTAACAGAAAAGCCTAAGCCTGAAGAAATCAATTTATTTTACCACACCAATTGCTGTAAGCTGTAACTTTTAACCAATGACTGGGAGACTTTGCAATGTACCAATTGCCTGTGCCTCCTGTAAAGAAGTGAAAAAGACCCTTGGGAAATTAGATTGAAGAGTCCAATCTGGACTGGAGAGTCCAAAACTAGAAGGCATAGGTTCAAAGTAAAAGGGGAAAGATTTAGAAGTGGCCAAAGGGCAACTTTTTTGCCCAGAGGGTGGTGCATCTGTGGAATGAGCTACCAGAGGAGGTGGAGGCTGGTAAAATTACAACGTTTAAATGGCGTTTGAATGGATACATGAATAGAAAAGGTTTAGAATGATTTGGGCCAAATGTAGGCAAGTGTGACTAGATCAGTTTAGGATATCTTGTCAGAGCAGACAAGTTGAGCCGGAGGGTATGTTTCCATACTGTACAACTTTATGACAGTATATTTCCTGTTGAGCGAAAGGATCATCTCAGCAAACCCTGTGGACAGGGGCTATCAAATTGTCTCCCCTCTACTCATAACACCAGTTTTTTTGTCTGTTGGTTGGGGGGGGGCTGTTCAAGGATTTTATAGCTTTATTTAATGGAGATATATGCCACAGTTCTTTGTTGTTTAACTGTAACTAGAATCTGCTTCTTTGTAACAAATGGTAAATCTTGTTGAATACAAAACCTGGTCGATGTGTTCTGTTCACTTGAATCTAAACCAGAGTTAAATCAGGGACTACTTTTGCATACTTTGATAAAATCTTTATCCAGACGATTCCAGGAAAAGCAGAGCTTGACTTCTATTGTGATGCTCCAGTGAGTCATAATAACTAAGAGTATACTTGTTGTTTCAAAACAGTTGATCTCATATTGCCTGTTTTAAAACACAGTAGTCCCCCTGTACCCGCACGGATATGTTCTAAGACCTACTGCGGAAGCCTAAACCTGCAGATAGTAGTGAACGCCTTTGTTTAAATGGGAAATTTATCTCCCCAGCAGCCCCCTGGTTCTGTTATGTTCCATGTAATATGTTCAGTTACTACAGATAACTGAAATGTGGAAACCAAATCCGTGGATACTATAATCACCTGTATATCTGCCAGTGTGGCATACTTACTCAATTTGTCAATAACTGGGCAAAGTTGCATGTATGGCTTTCTACTCAGGCAAACAGTATTAATATTGCCTAATACCTTACCCATACTGAGATAGTAGTTGGGTGAGAGGATGGTCTCACTAGGGATGTGTAGATTTTCTAATAGATATGGATGTGCCTTTGGTTTTCCTAATGTCTTTGCAGATATTGAAAATTCCATTTTGCTGTAACAATCAGTTCTGAACATCTGTTACTTAAATAAACCAGTTTAGCACCATTGTATTTGTGATGTGATTACTTGATGCAATTCAGTTGTTCTCACATTTATTTATTATTCTTGCCACTATTCAGAATTAAGAGGCAAAATGAAGCTGTGGGTGATTGTGAGATCTGCGATTATAATCGAGCTGGTAAATAATTACATTTGGCGTTATAATGAAGTCAAACAAGAATATCTCATTTGTAAATGGTAGCGCTGCCTAGGTCACAAAACAGATATCATTCTTAAACATGTTTATCAAGTGGGTTATTAAATAAATGTTGGTCTTGCTAGTTTTTTATCTACATCCTAAGTATTAATTACACATTTTAGTTCTCATGAGGGCATTAAATATCAATAACCTCTGTGCATCTGGAGGTTCTTGTAAGCCAGAATCCAGGTACGTAGACTAACAATGAAAAAGGATCCAGGTAGGTATTTTATCTTCCTGAAGGGGATGAATGAAGTATTTGGGTTTTCTGGTGCACTGACAGCTTGCAATGTAATTTTAATATCTTGAAGTTTATGCAGTATCATGTTATTATTGGACATGCATCACCATTTTTTTATTGTCACTGAATCAATATCCTGGTATCCTGACCTAACCCAACAGGAGCATCATCAGCACAAGAACTACAGTGATTCAAGAAGATTCGACACATGATAACTGGAGATGGGCAACAAATATGGATTTACCAGTGTATCCCAAAGCCTGAGAGCAATTCTATTTTTAAAAACGTATCAATCGGGATGAAGTCCAATCCTCCTTAGTTCATTATCATTTAACTCAAAAGATAAAATTTCAATTAATTTATTGTGTCCAATGTTCACATTATTTACATTGCCGCACTTAAATGCTGCATGAGGTTTTATAAGAACAAAAGATTTTTGAAGTATTAGTAATCTTTATTTGTTAAGCTATTCCCTATATATACAAAGTAATAATATTTATCATTTAAAAAGAGGTGGAATTTCACTTTGCATCTGAACAACGGTTTGAAAGTTACAAAAGAAAAGAGTTTCACTGAAATTATTATTCCACAAGATGTTTTAAATGCACCTTTTATATTATTGAGTTTTGACCTCTCTTTAAACTCTTATTCCACCAGCAGTGAGCCTGTCGCAGTTTATGCTATGTTCAAACGTTTGGCTACAGAACTGGTACTAGGAATTTTTCTTAATGTTGATGCAGAGGAATCTGCAGCACTCTCCAAACAGATTACACAGCTTTCAACGCAACACTGGCATGGTAAGGATTCAGTTTGGGTGAATGACAAAAGGTGGCAACTATATGAAATCATAGAACACAACATTTTAGTACAGAGGCTTGTCATTTAGCTCATAGGTTCTGTACGTTGTTTATTACAGTATGAACTACTTAGTCCAATATCTCTTCCTCACTACTTAATTCCTTTAATATCTTTTATCTTATTCCAGCTCTCCTGATTAATCAAACTTTTAATTTGCCACCTTGTCTAATTCCAGTCTCCTGTACATTTCGCACATTCTATACTAATCCTGCTGATAGATCTCCTATCTAGTTTTCCTTTCAAAGAATTTGTGTGCTCTGTCACATCAACTTGCATTCATTAAGCTAATCCGAATTCAAAAGGTAATAATCTCAAGATTAGGCAGACTCTCTAAGGGAGAGGCAGATTGGCTCAGAATAAAGTCAATGAGTTAAATGCATGGCTTCGAGATTAGTATAGGAGGAATGAGTAATGCCAGTATTGTGCTGGAAGGGACCCGTACTGATTGGACAGTGTTCAATCATGCTGGGGCCAGTGTCCTGGTGAATCAAATAACTGGAAAGTTAGAGCTTTAAACTAGTTAGAAAGATTATGGGGCTTGAGAGAGCGGCTATTCAGGCTTACAAGCAAAAGTATATGCATTTGCAGAGAACTATACGGATATTAACATCCAGAGTGAAACAGTTAGGGACAGAGTACACAATTATAAGAATACAGCAGGAAATTAGGTTGAAGGGGAAACAATGATGAAAAGCAAAACTAATAGCTCGCTCTTAAACATGTGTAGTGTTTGGAACAAAATAAATGAATTAATGGCACCAGTAGAGGTTAATGGGTATGACCTTGTGGGCATTTCAAAGATTTGGAAGGAGGTCAAAACAGAGCACTAAATATGCAAAGGGATGTGACTTTTTGAAAAGAGATGGAATAAGTACAATAGTAAGAAATCCTGTTAGATTGGAAGATGTAGAGTCCATATATTTGGAGATAACAACTAACAAAGGGAAGATGACACTTGTAGAAGTAATCTGTAAGCCCCTAAACAGTAGCTGTTTTGTAGGACAGAGAATAAGTCACCAAATTATGAAGGCATGTTAAAATGCAGTGTACTTGATCATGATTGACTTTGATCGTAATGCACATCAGAAAAATGAAATTGGCAACTGTAGCCATCAGAGACAAAGATTAGTGGTAAACCAGAGCGTTGAGAAAGTTTTAAAAACTAAGAGTTATGAAAAGTAACCAAATAATTGAGAGGTTATAAACTGAAGGCAAGCTAGCAAGTAATATAAAAATAGACAGTCAGGGTTTCTTTAAAAGCATAAAAAGGAAAAGAGGTCAGAGTGAACATAGGCCCCTGAGAGAACCAGGAAGTGGCAGAAGAGCTGAATAAATAGAGTACTTTGCATTAGTCTTCATGGTCAAGGACATGCATAGCATTCCAAAAATATTGAATCAATTGGTCGAGAGGGATGAGAACAACCCAGTAGAGGCTGGTTAAAGCACAGCAGGTCAGGCAGCATCCATGGAACAGGAAATTCGACGTTTGCCCGAAACGTCAAATTTCCTGTCCTTTGGATGCTGCCTGACCTGCTGCGCTTTAACCAGCAACACATTTTCTGCTCTGATCTCCAGCATCTGCAGATCTCACTTTTTAACCCAGTAGAGGCAAATGTATTAGGGAAACTATTGAGGCTAAAAGTTGATCAGGTCTAGGGGCTTTATCATATGCATTCAATGATTTTGAACAAAAGTAGTCGCAGAGTTGTGGATGCATAGGTAGTATGATCTGGCCCTGGAGCATGTTCAGAGGAGATTCACTAAAATGACCCCAGGAATGAAAGGCTTAACATATGAGGAACTTTTGTGGACTCTGGGTTTATACTCTATGGAGTTTAGAAGGATGGGGGGGAATCTAATTGAAACATACAGAATAGTGAATGACCTGGACAGAGCAGATGTTGGAAAGATGGTAGGAGAGACTAGGACCTGAGCGCATTGCCTTCCAGTAAAAGGAAGGCCTTTTAGAACAGAGGTAAAGAGAAACTTCTTCAGCCAGAGAATGGTGAGTCTATGGAATTCATTGGCACAGAGGGCTGTGGAGGCCAGGTCATGAAATATATTTAAAACAGAGAGAGTTAAGTTCTTGATTGCCAAGGAGATAAAATGGTATCGGGAGAAAGCAGCAAAATAAGTTTTCTCAATCCTATCAGCCATGATTCAATGGCGGAGTGGACTCGATGGACCAAATAGCCTAATTTCTGCTCCTGTCTCATGGTCTTATTTATATATTAATGACTTGGGTGAGAAAAGTGAATGTATTATTGCCAAGTTAACAGAAGATGCAGAAAACTGATGAGAATGACACAGTCCATATAGACAGAGTGTGAGTGGGCAAAAACCTGACAGATGGAATATAATGTTGGGAAATGTGAGGTTATGCATTTTGACAGGAAAAATAGAAGAGCTGGTATTAGTTAAATGGAGTAAGGCTGCAGAAACCTTCAGCACAGAGGGATTTGGGAGACCCTGTGCATGAATTGCAAAGTGCTAATATTGAATTTTAGCAGGTGATAAAGAAGGCAAATGGACTGTTGGGCTGTATTTCAAATGGAAGTAGGAAAGTCTTGCTAAAACTGTACAGATCACAACTGGGATACTGTGAACAATTTTGGTCCCTTTTCTAATGGAAGATATACTGGCATTGGAGGCAGTCCAGAGAAGGTTCAGTAAATTGATTCTCAGTCTGGAGGCATTCTCCTATGCGGAAATGTTAGGTAGATTGGGTCTGTAATAATTGGAATTAGAAGAATGACAGGCAATCTTATTGTACCATGTAAGATTCCAAGGAGGCTTGACCGGTTCTGAGAGATTGGTTTCCCCCTTTGGGAGATTCCAGGACCAGAGGACATTATCTCAGTGTAAGGGTCGCCCATTGAAGACCGAATGAGGATGTATTTTTTTTCTGAGCTGTCATTGAATCGTGACACTCTGATTGCTGAATGGCCCACTCTATCTTATCTATATCCAATATCTTGTACAGTACCTTTTAAGTTAGAATTATTTAATGGGGTGTATCAGCAAAGTTTGACATAAAGTTACAAAAGGAGATATTGAATCTGATGACCAGAAGCTGAATCAAAAAGGCAAATTTTAAGGAGCCTGCTAGCAGGTAGAGAGAATGAGACATTGAGGGACGGTGTTCCAGAGGTTCAGGCATTGCCAGCTGAAGGAATGGCTCCCAATGGTGGTACAATTAAAATCATGCCCTCAAGAGGGCAACGTTAGGATTGCAGACATCTGGTATGTGGGGCTGGGAAGGATGGTTAGGGATTATGCCACGAGGGGCTTGCTAACAATTTTTACAATGAGAACATGATTAACTGTGAATGTAGATCAGTCAACACAGCAGTTAACAAGGCTATATGTAAGTTAGGAAATGAGCATAGGCATCGGAGTTTTGGGCGATTGGAGATTTACAGAAGATAGAACTTTCAAATTTGGTCAGGAATGTATTGGAATAATCTATTCTAAACTAAACTGAATATTTCAGCATAAGCTGAAGTAGAGTTAATGCTGAGCTACTAGTGTTATGGATGGCTTCAACGAAGATTCCTTAATAAAGAATTACACCTTCTGATCTCCTTTTAAGTCTTTTTGGGGATAATGAGAGAGAGAGTTTGCAGTTTAATGCTTTTGTGACAACCTCTGGACAACACACATTATGTCCAATTAATATCTGTCATTGTAATAGTGATGCTGCAAATAGATCAGTTTCTGCAAATCAGATAAGTGACCACATAATCTGGTTTCTTGGTGTTGGAAGTGTTAAAAATGTTAGCCAGGCATCAGGTGAATTTTTATTCCAATACTCCCCAGAGACCTTTTGCATCTATCTGAGGGCTACTGAGACCAATTTTAATGTCTCACCTAGAGGATGGCACCACCAAGAATGTAGCACTCCCTCAGCATTGCACGACAGTGTTGGTTTGAATTGTGTTCATGTGCTGGAGTGAGGCTTGAATCCAGAGTTTTCATATTCAGAATCTAAGTATTATAATTGTGTATGGTTTGTTACAAGAGGACCTCTCAGTATTAACTTTCTGAACAGTGGAATGATCTTTGACCACTTATAAGCTTTCGCAACCTTGAACCTGAGTGTTAGTTTTAAAAGTTCGTTTTAGCTTATTCTAATAAGATGTATTTTCAATCTTTATTTGCAGTAGCAGCAGTAGCCATAGAGTGAGCTGCTACCATTGATGAGTAGATGTTAGAGGTTGATTGAACGTACCTCCAATGCATTGCGATATTTAAAACGGAAACTAAAAAGGTCACATCTTCAGCTTCTTTGACAATTAGCCTGTCTGTCCTTTGCACAGGGGTGCTTCCCAAGGAGTCAGTAAGGCAAATAGCACAGATTTATTTAAAGGTAGGCTAGGTGAGTAAATGAATGAGAGAAAAAAAGTATTGCTGATAGATGAAGTTGGGTAGGAAGTGGTTCATGGGAGCAGTAAATGAGTGCTCTGTTTCTGTGAAATGTGTTGAAGCTCATTTATTTTATCTTGAATGAGTCCTGTTAATAATGCGTTAAGTTATTTCCTGACAATAATATAGATGACAAGAGCTATGGAAGATGGTCCTTTCTCCAACAAAGCTTATGCTAGATGAATGTAAGGATTAAACGGGGTAACAAGGATATCAAAAGATACTGAGTAACTGAATAACTCAGCAACAGGAGAATGGTGATAAACACATTTTTGCTGATTTGTGCTGAAAGGTTTGGTAGCATTAGCTGTTTTAATAGAACTGATATCTGCAAAAGATTTGCTTAACTAAATGTATAATCATATCCACTCCTCCCATACTAACCTTGTCGAAGAGTCAGAGGTGTACAGCATGGAAGCAGAACTTTCGGTCCAACTAGTCCATGCTGACCAGATATCCCAATTTAATCTAGTCCTTTTTGCCAGCACTTCTTCATTATCCCGCTCAACTCTTCCTATTCATATACCCATCGAGATGCCTTTTAAATGCTGTAATTGTACCAGCCTCCTCCACTTTGTTTGGCAGCTCATTCCATTGGACCCTCCAGTCCAACTAGTCCATGCCAACCAGATATCCCAACCTAATCTAGTCCCATTTGCCAGCACTTCTTCATTATCCCTCTCAACTCTTCCGATTCATATACCCATCCGGATGCCTTTTAAAAGCTGTAATTGTACCAGCTGCCTCCACTTCTTTTGGCAGCTCAATCCATATATGCAGCACCCTCTGCATGAAAAGGTTGCCCTTAGATCCCTTTTATATCTTTCCTCACTCTCCCTAAACTAATGCCCTCTGGTTCTGGACTCCCCCACCCCAGGAAAAGACTGTCTTTTTATCCTATCCATGTCCCTCATGATTTTATAAACCTCTACGGTCATCCCTCAGCCTTCAACGCTCCAAGGAAAACAGCCTGAGCCTATTCAACATATCCCTGTAGCTCAACCATCCAACCCTGGCAACATCCTTGTAAATCTTTCCTGTACCTTTTCAAGTTTCACAGCATCCTTCCGATAGGAGGGAACCAGAATTGCACGCATTATTCCGAAAGTGGCTTAACCAATATCAACATGACCTCCCAACTCCCGTACTCAATACTCTGACCAGTAAAGGAAAGCATACCAAACGCCACCTTCACTATCCTATCTACCTGTGATTCCACTTTCAAGGAGCTATGAACCTGCAATCCAAGCTCTCTTTGTTCAGCAACACTCCCTAGGATCTTACCATTACATGTATAATCCTGCAAAGATTTTCTTTCCCATAATGCAGCGCCTTGCATTTTTCTAAATTAAACTCAATTTGTCACTTCTAAGCCCATTGGCCCATCTGATCAGGATCCTGTTGTATTCTGAGGTAACCTTCTTCTCTATCCACTGCACCTCCTATTTTGGTGTCATCTGCAAATTTACTAACCATGCCTCATGCTCACATCCAAATCATTTAATATAAATGATGAAAAGTGGTGGACCCAGCACTGATCCTTGTGGCACTCTTCTGGTCACAGGCCTCCAGTCTGAAAAGCAACCTTCCACTACCACCCTATGTCTTCTACCTTCGAGCCAGTTCTGTACCCAAATGGCTAGTTCTCCCTGCATTCTATGAGATCTAACCTTGCTAACCAGTCTCCCACTTTCTGACGCCTTACTGATGTCCATATACATCACGTCTGCCGCTCTGTCCTTGTGAATCCTTTTATTTTTTCAAAAAACTCAATCAAGTTCGTGAGACATGATTTCCCATGCACAACGCCATATTAACTATCCCTAATCACTCCTTGCCTTTCCAAATACGTGTACATCCTATCCCTCAGGATTCCCTCCAATAACTTGTCCACCACCAAGGTCAGGCTCATCGGTCTGTAATCCCTGGCTTGTCCTTACCACTTTTCTTAAATAATGGCACCACATTAGCCAACCTCCGTCATCTGGCACTTCACCTGTGACTATTGATAATACAAATATCTCAGCATGGGACCCGACAATCACTTCCCTAGCTTCCTGAGGATTTATCCATTTTTATGCGTTTCAAGGCATCCAGCACTACTTCCTCTGCAATATGGACATTTTTCAAGATGTCACCATTCTACATCTTCCATGTCCTTCTCCACATTGATGCAAAATACTCACTTAATATCTCCCCATCTCCCGTGGCTCCACACAAAAGGCTGCCTTGCTGATCTTTGAAGGGCCCTATTCTATCCTTAGTTATACTTTTGTCTTTAATGTATTTGTAAAAACCCTTTGGTTTCTCCTTAACCCTATTTGCCAAAGTTATCTCATGTCCCCTTTTTTTGCTTCCTGATTTCCCTCTTGGGTATACTCCTACTTCCTTTATACACTTCTAAGGATTCACTTGATCTCTCCTAGCTATTCCTGACATATGTTTCCTTTTTCTTAACCAAAGCCACAATTTCTTTAGTCATCCAGCTTTTCATACACCTACCAACCTTTCCTTTCACCCTGACAGGAATATACTTTCTCTAGACTTTTTTGTACCTCATTGTGAAGATTTCCCACTTTCCAGCTGTCCCTTTACCTGTGAACATCTGTCCCCAATCAGCTTTTGTAAATTCTTGCCTAATACCGTCAAAATTGGCCTTCCTGCAGTTTAGAACTCCAACTGTCAGGCTGGTTTGTTCTTTTTCATCTCTATTTTAAAACTAATAGAATTATGGTTGCTGGCCCCAAAGTGCTCCCCCACTGATACCTCAGTCACCTGCCCTGCCTTATTTCCCAAGAGTAGGTCAAGTTTTGCACCTTTCCTAGTAGGTACATCGACGTACTGAATCAGAAAATTTTCTTGTACTCTTAACAAATTCTTCTCCATCTAAACCATTAATACTATGGCAGTCCCAGTTTATGTTTGGAAAGTTAAAATCCCCTACCATAACCACCAGAATATTCTTACAGGTAACTGAGATCTCCTTACAAATTCCTTCCAGTGCCGCCTTTTGTCTGCCCTCCCTCCTTTACTAGCCCTATTTGCTGTTCCACCCTTCCCATGCTACCTTGTCCCATTTCTCCCCTGAGATTACTTTTCCATCTCATCACATTTCCACATTGCCCCGATAGCCTCTTTCCAAGTTCACAAACAGTTCCTTCATCGACAGCTTGAAAATCATCTGATTTAAATTAAACAATCTGTTGTACCCAAACTAAACAAAGGCAGCCCTGACATTAGAAGGTAATTTCCAGAATTCTGATGACAGCAAACATACAGAAATACCAAATTTATTTGCTCTTGAGATGTGTCATTTCACTATCTCAAGTGATGTTTACATTTTATCTGATTTAATGTGTAGCTCGATGAACTGCAATATAGTGAGGCATTTAGCATATTGTTTGGCATAATATTATATCTTTCCCCTCTCATCCTAAATATATGCCCTCTAGTTCTGGATTCCCCCCACCCCAGGGAAAAGAACCTTTGTCTATTTACCGTATCTCATGACCCTCATGATTTTGTAAACCTCTATAAGGTCACCCCTTACCCTCTGAGGCTCCAGGGAAAACAGCCCCAGCCTATTCAACCTCTCCTGTAGCTCAAATCCTCCAACCCTGGCAACATCCTTGTAAATTTTTTGTATTCCAACAGGGGTCTAACCAATGTCCTGCACAGCTGCAACATGACCTCCCAACTCCTGTACTCAATACTCTGACCAATAAAGAAAACATACCAAACGCCGCGTTCACTATCCTATCTACCTGCGGCTCCACTTTCAAGGAACTTATGAACCTGCGCTCCAAGGTCTCCTTGTTCAGCAACACTGCCTAGGACTTTACCATTAAGTGTAGAAGTCCTGCTAAGATTCGCCTTCCCAAAATGCAGCACCTCGCATTTATCTGAATTAAATTCCATCTGCCACTCCTCAGTCCATTGGCCCGTCTGATCAAGATCCTTCAGTTTTGGAAACCTGGTTGGCTTGGACCCTGTAGGGTCCGTTTCTGTACTGTATGACTTTATATTTAAAACCAAATTCTCTGTTTTGGAACATGTGGAAGTCTAAGCAGGGTCATATCCTGTGAATATGTGTGCCACATTAATGTAGGGAAGGAATACACAGACAGGAAAAGTGTAAGAATGCTGTTTGGGATTTGGTCATGAGGATGCAATTTACTGATTGATATGTTGAGTATCATGATCAAGCAGATTAGAATTTAACAACACACTTAATAGTTATGATTGAAGTGGAATTTTTCCTTATTATACAGCTGGTTTTAATGTTTGTTTTGTAGGACTGATCTCCGCCCCTGTGAAGGTGAAAGTGTCAGTGTGGTCCTCAGCATTTACTCAGGCACTGGAAGCAAAAGGAAAGCTGCTTAACATCATCAATGAACGTCTCAAGAGTGAGGAGGATGGGTGAGTATTATCAAAATCATAAAAGCAAAATAATGTGCATGCTGTAAATTTGAAATAAAACAAGTGTATTAAATGTTCAGCAAATCTGTCAGCATCTGTGGAAAACTATTTTTTCAACCTCTCCTGTAGCTCAAATCCTCCAACCCTGGCAACTTGAAATGTTAAATCTGTTTCTCTGCCAGAGCTGCCCAACTTACTGAGTATTTCCCGAACTTTATTTGAATGTTAGGGTAATCTTCCTTTTTAAACTGCCCATTTTTAACTACTTCCTTTACATTCCAACCTTGGTTCATCTGGTTAGTGTGTTGGAATACTAGAGTATTCATGTAGCACTGTATGGAAGGCAAAAGTTCCTTTCTCAAGAGTGAATCTTGACAAGTTTGCTCCTAAAGATAAGGATGAGGTTTCCATGCACGATCAGTTGCATCTAGTCATAATCTCGGAAGACCATCAAATCCTCAAAGTCAGTGCTATCTGCAAGTGCTTTGGTGGCAGGGGTTTCTGCATCATGGAACTTAATTTCATTTTATCTTCAATGAAAATAAAGTATTCAGAATTGTAAGAAATACAAATCAAAAGTGCCCATGGGACAGAAATCTGAATCTTTTAAGATTTCTCTCCATGCCAAGAGGGCACTATATCCTGATCCTCTCAAACAAGTGATACTTTTGTTCTACCTTGATTCTCCTCCACATTGTCTGATTTTTGGGCTTGCGGTGTGTTTTGGGAAGCAATAATTTGTTTCCAAATCCCTCAAAGCCCCGCTTATATTTTTGAACTCCCTCATTCCACTTGACATTTTCTGACTGTAATTCAATATTTTTCCAGTGTTCTCTTCAGTTTTTGTTGTGCCCTGTCATATGCCTGCTGTTCCCAGCAAGATTGAAGTACAATATTTTCCAACCAATTGTCACTTACCTACCCAATCCCTGAACTCATTGTAGTTATTTATTTAGCTATGAGACGCATACATGCATTTTCAGATTTGTTTCAGAACTTAAGTTTATTTTGCCTTTTTGACCTTTTATAAAAAGCCCATTGAGTGTTCACTCATCCTTGTGTCAAGCCGTTCCACAACTTGGCCCAGACATACCTGTTCAAAGTTTGTGCGAAGATTTGTAGCTCGGGTGCTTCTTGTAGTGGTTCTGTTCGCCGAACTGGAAGTTTTTGTTGCAAACGTTTCGTCCCCTGACTAGGAGACATCATCAGTGCTGTGGAGCCTCCTGCGAATAAATGCCAGAAGAAACATCAAAGAAGCGCTTCACAGGAGGCTCCACAGCACTGATGATGTCTCCTAGCCAGGGGACGAAACGTTTGCAACAAAAACTTCCAGTTCGGCGAACAGAACCACTACAGACATACCTGTCACTGTAATTCCCTATAAAATATCAATGCCTTTGTATACTCATGGCTTTGCTGGAGCAACCTCGTGTATTTAACTCCAACTGTTGCTTCTCAGGCCTATGATCTCAACTACTGTGATTCTATTTCTGACAACACTAGCATCGTAATTTACGAGTCACAGATTCTCCAGAAAGGGGGTCAAAGTCATGTGTAATTTTGGAGCTTATTAAAGACCAAAACTTTGCATATGTGCCATCAGGAAACCTATTCAGCCCATAACTGATCAGAACGGTTTAATGGTTCTGATGCAGGTGTATGCTAATCTCCATGGCTAATGGCAGCAGTCTCCCCAACAGCTGCTAGTTCTGGATGAAGCTGATCCCCATTACAGATGTGAGTCTCTTCCTTTCTCCGTATTCTTAGGATAACCAAAGTCTTTGGCCAAAACCAGTATAGATATTTCAAAAAAAGCTCTCCTCTGCCCAGAATCTAACAGTGGTGCTGGGCCAGAGCCAGTATCTATCGTACTCAAGAAGCTTTTTTCCTGTCTGAAGTGATTTTTCTATTTCAGGAGCCTGTTTGTATGTTTTATTTATTCAATTATCTATTAAGATTAGATTAGATTAGATTAGATTACTTACAGTGTGGAAACAGGCCCTTCAGCCCAACAAGTCCACACCAACCTGCCGAAGCGCAACCCACCCATACCCCTACATTGACCCCTTATCTGACATTACGGGCAATTTAGCATGGCCAGTTCACCTGACCTGCACATCTTTGGACTGTGGGAGGAAACCGGAGCACCCGGAGGAAACCCACGCAGACACGGGGAGAACGTGCAGACTCCACACAGTCAGTCGCCTGAGTCGGGAATTGAACCCGGGTCTCAGGCGCTGTGAGACAGCAGTGCTAACCACTGTGCCACCGTGTCACCCACAAAAAAATGTGCCGCCCATTAACAATGGACAAATATTCAAGTTAGTCCTTCCTACTTCTGAGTCCTTGAGGCCATCTTGTAGTTCATCACTTGCTAGATGTTCTACTCAACCTTCGGGCAGTTACAGGGAGAACTAGCTATTTGGATACAGAACTAGCTCAAAGGTAGAAGACAGTGTGTGGTGGTGGAGGGTTGTTTTTCAGACTGCAGGCCTGTGACCGTTGGAGTGCCACAAGGATCGGTGTCGGCTCCACTACTTTTCATCATTTATATAAATTATTTGGATGTGAGCATAAGAGGTATAGTTAATAAGTTTGCAGTTGACACCAAAATTGGAGGTGTGGTGGACAGCAAATAAGGTTACCTCAGATTAAAATGGGATCTTGATCAGATGGATCAATGGGCTGAGGATGGCAGATGGAGTTTAATTGAGATAAACGTGAGGTGCTGCATTTTGGGTAAGCAAGGTTTTTTTCCCCTAGGGTTAGATTTAGGGTGAGGGGGGTACGGTATAATAAAGACCTAAGGGCCAACCTTTTCACGCAGAGGGTGGTGCATGTGTGAAATGGCTGCCAGAGGAAGTGGTGGAGGGTAGTACAATTGTAACATTTAAAAGGCATCTGCATGGGTATATGAATAGGAAGGGTTTGGAGGGATATGGGCAACATGCTGGCAGGTGGGATTGATTGGGGTGGGATATCTGGTCGGCATGAACGAGTTGGACTGAAGGGTCTGTTTCCTGTTTCTGAGTTCATATTTGGGTGATGAGGTCACCTCACCTTTTTATTGTAGGTAAAGATATAGTCTCCATAGTCTTGATGGGTCATGGCTGCTCTCTCATTAGAGAGAGGTGACTGGTGGTGGTTTAATCTGAGGGTCACCATGTCTCAGACAAGGGGAGAGATTGACGAAGAGAATCCTCCATGATGGCCTTAGATAGCACAGGTAAAAACTCTCACTGTTAGTATCACGCTGAATTTCAAACCAGCCATCTCGCCAACTAAGATAACCAATATCCCCAGAAGAGGGATGAGTGAGAAGCAAGAGGTCTATAGTTCTATGATCAGTAAGCTTTCTTGCCAGGAGTTGAAAATGAGCTTAAGGCAGGAAGGTATATCTTTCCCATCTTGTCAGACTCTATCTCCACTAGCTCCAAGATGCAATAAAACATCTCCTGGACAGCTGAGAAAATCCTTGTCTCCTGCCAGCTATGCTCTGCTTTCTTCTCTTCTGTTATACCTTGCCGTGCAAGAGATGGCAGATTGTCATTGCTTGTGTGCTGGTATACAAGTCATATGGGATTAGTTGAGGAGTATGGAACCAGTGAGAGGTAGGTGTAAGGCTTGCAGCTTTGGCAGTTGTCTGAGAGTAGGTTGGAACGGCTGAATACTCTTGTGATTTCTAAATGCTAAGGAATGCTGCTGGATAAATGGGGTTTTGGTGCTTTGAGCAGCATGAGAGGTTGATGGTGGGAGATATTGATAAAAATGGATTCATTGACTTTAATTGCCTATGTGAGGTTACTAAACTTCCTATGATATTGCTGACAGGTATTCAGATGCAGACTTCAGGAACGGATCTCTCTGGGTGCCTGCTCTCAGTTGTTTTTATCCACCTCTGTTGCTTCCTGTGCTGTATCAATTACCTTGGAATTGTTTTGTTTGCCATGTTTTAAATTCCCGAAACTGTATTCAGTACAGTTTCCCCTTTAAATAAGGACAGATTATTCTTAACCAGTACTGGGCTTACAGCATATTTGACTAACTCCATGGTGAGCACAGAGGAAACCGGCATGAGGGAAGTGCTAATTCCACACTACAGGTACAGTAATTGGCTAGGAATACGAAATTTCCATTGGAACCGACATGGGCAGATTGTGAATCATGACCACCCACCCTCAAACCAAAGAAACCAAGCACCTGAATTTTTAGCCGTGATCAATTTGAATAAAACATTCTATCGCAGATTGAATGGAGGCAGCATAGTGGCTCAGTGAGTAGCACTGTGGCCTCACAGCGCCAGGGGCCAGAAATCGATTCTTGCCTCGGGCGACAGTGGAGTTTGCACGTTCTCCCCATGTCTGCGTGGGTTTCCAGCAGGTGCTCCGGTTTCCTCCCACAGTTCAAAGATGTGCAGGTTAGGTGAATTGGCCATGCTAAGTTGTCCAAAGTGTTCAGGGACGTGTAGGTTAAGTGTATTAGTCAGGGGTAAATGTAGAGTAATAGGGAATGGGTTTGGGCGGGATACTCTTTGGAGGGTCAGTGTGGACTTGGGCTAAAGAGCCTGTTTCCAAATTGCAGGGATTCTATTAGAACATTCTATCAGCTATAGAATCAGCAGTTTCATAGCTACTCACTATCTCCGAACATTTTGTCAAGCTTTCTAATGAAAACCTCTATCGTTCATGTTCTCTGTAGTTACAGTACTCCAGTATTAATCAATAAATTTGTAAATGTGTAATTTTAACTTGATAACTTTAACAGGCTCATCTCCAAAATAAAGACTATACCATTCCCAGAAAATACCAGCGCAGCACAGCATCTTCTTCTGTTCATTTCGGCATTAATCCCCAAGGCGGTTGCATCGTTGTTGACTTCCTTTACAGTGGAGCTTGCTGGCTCAGACAAGGTATACTTATAAAATATGCTGTTTTATACTATTCCTAAAACTGTAACTAAAGTTGATCAAGATCGTTTCTCTGCTGGCTCTACGTCTTAATCAAAGTGATCAATTTAATTTAAATATTGGTTTCAATATATTTCTTCCTCCTTCCAGACTGATTATCTTTTGCCCCAGTAAAATTACTGATTGTTCTTTAATGCTATTTTCCAACCTGTTCCTTCCAACTATTTCTGTTCTGTGCTTTGGTCTACCCTTTCATTCGACTATCTCCATTTCTCCTCCATTCTGTAGCTTTGTCTGAATGGCCTGTTTGAAGGTGTCATCTTGCAACTCCTCAGGTAATTTTTAGTATATCAGCATTTAAGTATTCCAAGTTATGGTGTTTGCAGTAACATGAATAAATAAAGAAAGTCATAATTTAGTCTCTAAGCTAGGCTACAAAAATATCAATTTATATATTTGCTTCCATTTAATTTATCGCCTTTCCTGTATGAGTGGAATTAAGCATTGCTGACTTGATGATTTATATATGAATGTTTCCTGGAAAACATTTATCTAACTCATTGCTACAACTGAAACGTGTGTGATTGTAAACAAAACTCTCCAAATCTGTCACAGGAATGTTATCAAACAAAATTAGACAGCCACTTGAGATATTGGGTTTGGCAAAGGTGATCAAAGTCTTGGTCAGAGGTAGATTTTAAAAAGGGAGACTGGAGAGGTTAAGGAGATGAATTCCAGAGCTTTAGAACTGTCTGCATGGTTGCCAGTGGTGGAGTAACTAAAATCTGGAATATACAAAAGGCCAGATTTGAAGGAGCAGAAATATCTCTGAATAAATTAACTGGGTTCCTGCATCTTTAGTAGAATAAAATTCCATTATCATGACGCTATCATTAACTGTTCTAAAAGTGTATCTGGTGCGTTGATGCCCTTTAGAAAAGAGAATCTGTTGTCCTTGCCTGGGTCAGCCAGCATGTGATTTATAGTGGTTCATTCTTAATTGGCCTCTGAAATTGTCTAGAAAGATATTCACTTTTGTACAATTATGGATGGGCAGTAAAGCCCGGTGACTCCAACATCCTATTTTTAAAAAAAATTTAGTCGACATTTTAAGTAGGTCTCTGCATAAGATTAGAGTAAATTGGTCTCAAATATATACTCACACATGGTCTGCTCCAGTAGATGTTTTCTCCCACTTCGCTTTACCTTGTACTGTTCAGTGTTTCTGAAGAAAGTACATCCAGGGCCTTCCACTAAGTCTGCCACTGTCACAACCATAAATATGCATTGACACCAAGAAGCACACCTTGTTTATCATGAGAAAGCAAGAAAGGAGCAAATGGGAAATTTCGTGCTTAATGCTCAGCCAATTATTGATGTTCTGTCAGCGTCTCAAACAGCTACCTAGTACTAGACTGTTTCTGGTTGACAGCTTCATTGCTGATTGTTCTTCCAGAAGTCTCCAATGCAGCAAATGAGCAGTGGCAACAGGTGGGATTAAGGAGGAAGAGAACAAAGCTGTACTGAATTCCAGTTACACAAAGCAAGTGATTGTGGAGAATTGGGAACACTGATGTTGGTCTTCCAAACTTGTCCAATGTTTATTCACAAAATCAATCTCATGTAGTCATAAACTTTCTTAAGTTTCAATGACTTGGGCAAATCTTTTTGGATATTTCCCAGCCTGGAAGAGTCACTTGCAAAATTCCATGATTTTCTAGTTTGTTTAACAACCTGCAGGAACTCTGAATTAAATGTAATCAAGCCATGAATAATGGCATTATTCATTTGGTGTAATCCATAATAACTTCCTTTGAGTTAGTGTTTGGTACCAAAAGGTGTCATTAAAGTATCAGCTGAACTAGAAATTTTATCAAATTTTTCAACAGCATCTTCAAAAGCCCTGAAAGTACTTAATCCATCTTCACCCCTCCACTGTGAGCAATATAGTGCACCTATCATCCACGGGAAAGGCAGGAAGCCATCCATCTCCTCCTCTTCAAATTTGGAGATTAAATGGGCAAATTTGAATATTTCCGTAGAATCCATACGGTGTGGAAACAGGCCATTAGGCCCAATAAGTCCTCACTGACCCTCCGAAGAACATCCCATCCAGACCCATCCACCTACCCTGTCCCTGTGACCCTGCATTTCCTGTGGTCAACTCACCTAACCTACACATCCCTGAACACTGTGGACCATATATCATGGCCAGTCCATCTAACTTGCACATCATTGGACTGTGGGAGGAAACTGGAGACCCCGGTGGAAACTCATGCAGGCACGGGGAAAGCGGGCACGTTCCAAACAGACAGTTGCCTGAGGGTGGAATTGAACCTGAATCCCTGGTACTATGAAGCAGTAGTGCTAACCACTGCACTGTCATTCTGGCCATTTCAGTCATAGTCATAGAGATGTGCAGCATGGAAACAGATCCTTCAGTCCAACTTGACCATGCTGACCAGATCTCCTAACCCAATCTAGTCTCATTTGCCAGCACTTGGCCCATATCCCTCTAAACCCTTCCTGTTCATATACCCATCCAGATGTCTTAGAAATGTTGTAATTGCACGAACCTCCACCACTTCCTCTGGCAGCTCATTCCATACACGTACCACCCTCTGCGTGACAAAGTTGCCCCTTCTTTAAATATGATCTGTGTGTGGTTCCCCCACCAGAGCTCCCATTACTGGGGTTTTCTTTTCAGCTGGGGGTGATTCAGTTGGAATTTGTTTTTCCTTTCCTTGAACTCTCCTCTTGCCCCTTCCTTTCTCTCATTTGTCTGTTCCTGGAATTCATTTCTCCTCTCCTTCATTTTCAGTTGGAATCCAAATTTTTAGCTCTGCGGCTCCAGCTTTAGTTTTCGTGCATTCCTCAGTTTCCGGGTCCTAAATATTTTGCCATCCTGGTTTGTTTTTCTGGCTTTCAATAGAACCCAACCTTTAAGTATTGAGCTACCCCTTTTAATTTGTCCAAGGATAGCTTCTAATGTTTTAAGAAGATTGTCAGCTTGCTGTATATGAGTGTTGACATCTAATGTGGACATTTTAGTACTCGATGTTTACAGATCTAAGAAAAGGTTTTTTTTTGCAGCCTTTGAAGGAACAGTTGACTTTTCCCTCATTCCAATTATTTTATGATCAGTCAAGTTAAAAACTTGCAGCAATCAATTTCTATGGTCTTCACTGATATGCCCATCAGCAAGGGGAAGTCCTGAAAAGGAACCAGAGAAAGCAATGCCGATGATCTCAAGGTCTGAGACCATTTCCAGAAACATCTGACAAATATAGGAACCAATGACCAGTAACATAGAATTTCATCAGTGGACAGTCGTACTCGTTCACAAGTGATGGCTGAGGGTGATGAGTAAAGAGTTTGAATATTGCTTTAAAAAAAAATACATTTTGTTGAAGCTTTTTGTCTTGATAGGACAATTTGCAGAGAGAGGAGAATATTGATTGATTGGCAGGTAGATAATCATGAGTGCAAGATGCAAAGCTTCAACAAAAGGTGACTTTTTTTTCTTTGCAACACTATGGTACTCTTCCTGTAGGAATTAATACTCTGGTGTCAAATTATTTGGTTTGCCTTCTCTACTCCCTTAGTTACAGAATAAGCATTAGGTCTTACCACAAGATGGCCTCAGTCAAATACTAAAGCAGACCGACCAGCTAAATTAATTCTACAGCATTGCAATTTAACCAATAGGTGGCATGCATTTAAATACAAAGTTAAAAATCTCACAACACCAGTTTATAGTCCAACAGGTTTATTCGGAAGCACTAGCTTTCAGAGCGCTGCTCTTTCATCAGGTGGTTGTGGAGTATAAGATTGTAGGACACAGAATTTATAGCAACAGTTTCCAGTGTGATGTAACTGAAATTTATACATTGAAAAATACCTTGATTGTTCGTTGTCTTTCAACTGTTAGAATGACTGTTAGTTCCATTTCTTTCATATGTAAATCACAAAACCTTTTTTTAAAATTTACGTTCTCACCTGAGAATGTGAGAAGTGAAACAAACATGGTCATTCTAACAGCTGAGAGACTCAACAAACAATTCAGGTCTTTTTCAATATATAATTTCAGTTACATCACAATAAACTTTTGCTATAAATTCTGTCTTACAATTGTGTAATGCACAACCACCTGATGAAGGAGTAGTGCTTCCAATTAAACCTGTTGGACTATAACTTGGTTTTGTGATTTTTAACATTGTAGGACACAATTTATTGCAAAAGTTTACAGTTTGATGTAACTGAAATTATATACTGAGAAAAACCTGGATTGTTTTAAGTCTCTCATCTTTTAGAGCGGGCATGTTAGTTTCAGTTCTTTCATATGTAAATCTCAGAACTTAAAGGTGCATTCTCAAAATGAACTTTAACAATAGGTGCCATGTTGGCCCAGATAATGCATTAAAGTTGTGAGGTACCCTGTGTGAGGGATTTGCAGCCTCAGTCATCAATCAACACCATTAACTGCCAATCTCCGAGCACCACCCTACAACTCATCCGCTTTATCCTCAACCATAACGGTTTCATCTTTGACAACCAGTTGTTCTTCTAGACACACAACAGCCATGAGGACCAAGTTTGCATCCTAATATGCCAACATCTTCTTGCACAGATTCAAACAAGACAACTTCTCTACACAGGACCTCCAACCAACACTATACACCAAATATATTGACGACATTTTCTTCCTCTGGACGCATGGCAAGGAGTCACTGAAACAACCACACAGTGATATCAATGAGTTTCATCCCACCATCGACCTCACCATGGGCTACTCTCTCATATCTGTCTCACTCTTGGAAACATGCATCTCCATCAAGGATGGGCACCTCAGCATCTCACTCTACTGCAAATCCACGGATAACCTCATGATGCTACACTTCTCTAGCATTCACCCGAAACACATTAAAACAGCCATCCCCTATGGACAAGCCCTACGCGTAAACAGGATCTGCTCAGATGAGGGGGAACATGATGGGCTTTTGGAAGTATTCAGTGATGCCCAACTCATCAACCACCAGTTCTGACATGCCACAGCGAGGAACTGTAATGATTTCCTTATGAGACAGACACAAGCTGTAACCAACAGGGTACCCTTCATAGTCCAGTACTTCCCTGGAGCTGAAAGACTGCCATGTTCTTCACAGTCTGCAACACACCCTCCAATGAGGATGAGCACCTCGCAAAGACCTTCCCCACGCCTCCACTTCTCGCCTTTAAACAACCACCAAACCTCAAACAGATCATTGTTCGCAGCAAACTGCCTGGCTTTCAGGACAACACCATACAACCCTGTCATGGTAGATGCTGCAAGACATGTCAGTGTCAACACCGATACCGCCATTACCATGCAGACACCACCCACCATGTCTGTGGCAGGTACTCATGTGACTCAGCCACCTTTGTCTATCTCATACTCTGCAGGCAAGGATGCCTGAGGCATGGTGCATTGGTGAAACCCTTGCAGAGGCTACGGCAACGGATGAATGGACACGGCGCAGCAATCAACAGACAGGAGCGTGGCCTCTCCTGTCAGAACACATCAGCAGTCTGGGACATTCGACCTCAGACCCTCAGGTGACCATCTCCAAGGCGAACTTCGGGACAGGCAACAATACGAAGTGGCCAAGCAGAAGCTGATAGCCAAGTTCAGTACCCATGGGGTGGCCTCAACCAGGACCTTCAGTTCATGTCGCACTACAGGTGACCCCACTGCACTATGGGCGCACAGACAGATGTGCACTCACATGGTGTACCCTCTCAAAGACTTATACCTTTTTTACACAGTCTCTCACACTTGTCTCACAGACGCTCATTCTGCCCCCTGCCCACTGTGTGCGCACACCCACATGCATGCATGCATACACATAAGTTTGTGAGGTGAATTTGTACTTGCAGAATTACATTTTATTTTGCTCAAAAACTGTATGAATTAATGTAGGATTCTGTGGATCCTTTTTTAGATGAGAATCAGTCTGAACATTAGGGTATAGACAGCCTCATACAGGGTACCTCATGCCTTCAATGCATTATCTGGGCCAACATGGCACCTATTGTTAAAGTTCATTTTGAGAATGCACTTTAAGTTCTGAGATTTACATATGAAAGAACTGAAACTAACATGCCCGCTCTAAAAGATTAGAGATTTAAACAATCCAGGTCCTTCTCAGTATATAATTTGTAATATCCGACTGTAAACTTTTGCAATAAATTCTGTGTCCTACACACACCTACTCCACAACCACCTGATGAGGGAGCAGTGCTCTGAAAACTAGTGCTTCCAAATAAACCTATTGGACTATAACCTGGTTTGTGATTTTTGAAGTTTGTACAGTCCAGTCCAACACCGCCACCTCCAAGTTATGCATTTACGTAGATCTCTGGTCCACATTCCACTCTCATATGATCACACTGGCCCATAACGCAGATTCAAATTGTGACGACTTTTCAGCCAGAAGCCACTACAGTTGCACATCGTCCTCACTTAGGACTATATCAACGTCCCTTCGTTGCCGCAGGGTCAGAAGTCTGGAACTTCTTTCCTAATAACACTGTGGGTACTCCTCCTCACCCTCTCAAGGGCAATTACAGTGTGGAAACAAACATTGGCCTAACATCCCTTGAATGATTTTATTTCAAAAAACTGCTATAGCCTTGTAAAAAAGTAAAACTGTATCTTCATGGTAAAGCAGCAGTGATCACAATTTGCTGAGAGTTGTCTTGTCATCTAACTGACCAATCTGTGTGTGTCCTTGTGCTTTGACTAAAGCTGCACATCGCCAGTGATGTATACTGTAAGTCTGTTCCGAAGGGGGAGCTTTGGTTCACTTGACATGGAAGCCATCCTCAGGCTATTTTCAGCCACAGCCCAGAGCAAACTGTCCTGCCTCTGATTCCCAGAATGACCATTTCTAATTAACTTTAGGAAAGGCCTCCACTCCTGATGATGTAAATAAAAATTTGAGATTCTGCTATTCAAGGCCAAAGTAACTTCCCTTGTCCCTTTATTTATCCCTCTTCTGGGCCAGCCCCTCTTTCAGGCATGCTACTCTTAATGAGGCTAGCGCTGGACAAAGAACCCATATGCCAAGGCTTCTGAAAAATGTCAGTATATTCCAATTTGTTTCCACAAAGTCCTCACTTGGGCCAAGGGTGTTGCTCAGTACCTGCCAAAATGGAAGTAAGAGCTATGGCCTCACAGGTCATGGTCATGTCTAATATTTTAATCCACCCAGACCTTGTTTTTTTAAGCGTTGGGTGAGATTAAATCAGGTCTTAAGTTCTTGCAGGAAGTAATGAATGAGATCACGGTGGACTTGAGTCTGAATCCAACAGTGTCCTCATCCTAAACTTCCAAAGATGAGGACATGTCAGGAAATTAATACTTAGTCATCAAGATTTACAGCACAGAAAAGGCCCCTTGCCCCATTGAGTCAGCATTGGTCAAACACAAGCACCTTTATTTTTCTAATCCCATTTTCCAATACTTGGCTCATAGTCTTTTATGTCTTAGCATTGCAAATGCACATCTAAATGCTTCTTAAATGTTATGAGGGTTTCTGCCTCTACTGCGTCTACCAGACAGTGACTTACGATTTCCCACCACCACCTGGGTAAGTCTGTAATGACTGACTGACTAGCTTTTAAGCAAAAGACTCACTTACCCAGACATATCATCACATCCACTCCTCCCATACTAGCCTTGCCTATCCAGTGCCTCCCTTTGCCTGCTCTCGCTCCCTCAATTATTGTCCCTATTTGTCGTTCCATCATTCCTATACCATCTTCTCCCATTTCTCCCCTGAGTTTACCTTTTCGTCTCATCTCAATTCCACATTGGCCCTGAGAGACCCTTCCCAGGCCCACAAGCAACAATTTCTTCATTGACAGTTTGAAAATCATCTGATTTAACTTCAACAGAATCAATTGCACCCAAAATAAACACAAGGCAACACTGACAAAATGAGGCAGGTTTAAGCTTTGCTCTTGTAATGCATTGACTTCGGACAGGGAGTGGTTGCAGGGATACCTTACTGGATCAGTCGTGCTTTTGCATTCTTCCCATGCCATCCCTCCTATGCCACTTGAAGTGGGCTTGGAGTAAACCTTCAGGGAATTGTTAGGACTATTTTACCCATTGCACCTGTAGACAGATTTTTGAAAGCAAAAGATAACTTGGATTTGTGGGAATTGTCCTATAGGATGACAGTTGGTCAATTAAAAAATTACTGATGCATTCCATACACAAATGTTACAAGTATAAAACTGATAAAACAGCGCTGGCAATAAGATTCAAGACCCTCTGACATATGTGCCACACTCAACCACCTGATTAATCAAGTACAGACAGGCAAAAAGTGTACTATTATAGATGAGTATTTGGTATGTTACCATGAATTGAACCAGTCCAATCTGAAACACAAAACATGTTTTTCAGTTAATGCTGTTAAGCTTGTAGTCAGTTTTCTGTCAGACTAAACAGGGTTTGAACTGTCAGACACTTTGGACATCTGAACCAAGCAGGACTTGGTGTGCTGCATTTGATCCCACAAAGATAACTGCATTTTTTAAAATCACATGAGTATTAAAGCTTTCTTTCCAGTGAGCTAACTCTAATCTTTTTTAGATTAGACTCCGTACAGTGTGGAAACAGGCCCTTCGATCCAACAAGTCCACACCGACCCTTCAAAGAGTAACCCACCCAGACACATTTCCCTACATTTACCCCTGACTGATGCACTGAACAGCATGGCCAATTCACCTAACCTGCACATCTTTTGGACTGTGGGAGGAAACCGGAGCACCAGAAGAAACCCATGCAGACATGGGGAGAATGTGCAAACTCCATACAATCGCCCAAGGCCAGAATCAAGCCTAGGTCCCTGGTGCTGTGAGACAGCAGTGCTAACCACTGAGCCACTGTGCTGCTCTGCACGTTTTATTGCACAATTCCAGAACTGCAAATTCAGTGTAGGTACTATTTACAATTAATATGTTTGAACTGATTTGCAAAACCCTACCCTGAAACACTTGATCAAAATACACAAACTCTGAAATATAATAACAGGGCATCTCCTGTCTCTTCTGTGTCATGGCTAGCATTTAAATCTCCCTCCCCACCACCAGTACCCAGCAGATTAGCAGAGTGTTCTAACTGCTGATTATGGAACTGTGCTGTACATTGATTGCTATGTTGAATTATATGATAATGATTACTGAACTTTAAAACAAAAATCACAAGTTCTCTAGGCTGAGCGCTTGTGAAAGTATTCCTTTTCTTAAGGATTCTCTCAGGTGGTAGATTCAGTAGTGACTGAATCATCTGGTTGGGAGCACTCTTTTTGTCCTTTAGAATGTTGCTATGTCAGATTTTGACTTAATTGATGGAATGTAATGCAATCACTCAACGTCCAGTTTGGTGTACCCTGAATTGCTTGGTGTTCCTGGAGGTTTGATAGTTTTAGTTCTTACAGTAGAACAAGGCAGAAATTGGTAACTTTAGCCCCTAAATTCTTTTGGAATGTGTTTGGATATTTAGTCGAAAAAGTGCAATTACTAAGGGTGGAGACTGAGCAGGATAATGAATTTAGACTAAGTAGGATATGAATAATTATGAGGAGGAAACTGCAGTTAGAGGATAAGATATTACAGTTTATGGGCAGTAAGCAGAACATGCGACTATACAGAAAGCTGGGATTAGACTTGGTTTATCATATTGGAAAAGCCACCAAGTCGATGGGAGTTGATGGTCAGATATAACTTGCAATAATTCCATACCTATGATGATAAGCTCCATGCTTTGCATTATAAACAAGCGGCTTTGTTTACTTGAAACATGCACCACAGCATGAAAATATGAGTTGTACAAGGGGCAGTGTTTGAATTTACTATGGTATAGGCCAACATAACAAGAATTTAATGTCTTTGTTCAGACCAAACTACATTATTGATTAGGAACTATGCAAGCTGAGGGACATAACTTCTTTTTAAAAAAATGCCTCCATCAGGCAGCAAAATAAAGTCTATATTCAAACAAGGTCACTTAAACTCACAAGTTGAATGGTTCTATTATTGCTGGATATGATTTTTTGAAGTATCCAAATATTCTGTAGTCCATTATTAAAAATTATAACTACAATTTATTGGAAATTTGCAGAATGAAACGTATAAATAGATTGGTGATCATTGCAATCCAGAGGGGCAGACATTAGTTGACTCACTGCCAGAATGGGCCCTTGCTACGCTAGTGGCCACATTAAATTAAAACTTTAAATTGAAGCTGATTTTCAGTGTAACATTTACCTCTAGACTGATCTCCGTAAACGAGCTCAAGAAAGTGAAGATTATTTGAACCATGTGCTACTAGAGGTGGAAAGACTCTGGCCATCCTTTATTGGGGGTCGAAGAATCGCAAAGCAGGTATTGACTTTCCTGGAACAGTTACTACTTAATGATAAACTTATTCATAGTGAAATGGTGCAGTGCTGCCACAATGTTTTATGCCTGTACCAGGTAATTGAAGGAGCTAGCCAGTTAAATAGCAAAATCACTGTGCACACCTGTGAAACACCTTAAAATGTTTTACTACATTGACAGACATTCAGTATTTATGTGTAGATTGGAGAGTTGCAGCACTTCAGGAATCTAAGTGAACCCCCAAGTCATAGTCACAGGCACCCTTTATCTTGCTACTCTCGTAATATCAAGTACAAATAAGTTTAATCAGTTTCTTCTTCTCACTCTCCAATGATTCCCCTTCCTGCACCAACCCTAGGTCGTCTTTGTACACTGCTGGAATTAATTTCTCTTACAACCATACTTTGAAAACTCCAACTCAGCTATTTTTTGACTCTCATTCACTAATACATTTCTTGTCCACTAATCTGCTGAACTGTGCATCCACTTCCATGTTTGCCCTTGTCCCCATTTAAAAACATTCTTTCTCACCTTGGCAGTTTACCCTGGTGCACTTCTCATCTCTGCCACCTGAGATTCACAACGTGGAGGAATGGCACCCAGTTGCTTCAGTCATTCACTGCTGATGTGACTGGTGCTTGTAAAGCACTGTTGAGTTCTGCATTCATCTGCCCAGACTGTTCACTATTTCAGGATCATTTTGACATGTGAACATGACTCCCAGCATTTTTCTACTGTGAACAATGTTTTTAAACCCCTTGCCCTCCTCCAGCCTGACCTTCAGTGTAACGTGAGAGAAATTCATGAGCTCCTTTTGTATGTAAGGATAGAACTGTCTGATTACGGCTTTTCCTTGCTTGAGGTTCTACAGGCCAAAAGTCTTTTGAGTCCCTGAGGTAAGGCAGCAGATTTGCTTCCCTCGTTTTTTTTCCCAAAATCAGCAACAGATTCATGGTCACCAGTGGTTTAGACCAGTGGTTTTTTTTGTATTAAATTCAAATTCCACCAACTGCCATGGTGAGGATCCAGGTCCCCAGAAAATTATCTGGGTCCGTGAATTCAGGGTCTGGCAATTACACCACGAGGTCATTGTCTCCCTGTCTATCTAATTTTGGCCACAGAATTACTTACTTTGGCTTCTCCTCTTGCTCCTACATCTACCTCTGGTATCCCTTATGGATCTACTCCTGACCCCCTCCTATTTCACATCTACATGCTGCCCTTGGGGATGTCATCTACAAACACACAGTTTCCACATATAATGATACCCAACTCTACAATACCATGATCTCTTTTTTTTTTGACATCTTCGTGGTGTCTATAAATTGTCACCGTGCCTGTCTGGCATCCAATATTTGACAGAGGAAATTTTCTTCCAACAAAATATCTAGAAGACCAAAGCCATTGTCTTGCTTTCAGTCACAGACATGGTGCCATAACCACCACCATACCTGTTCCTGGCGCCTGAGGCTGTGTAACCTTGGTGTCTTTTTGAATCCAAGACAAGCTGTCAGCCACATTTCAACTTCTGTATATTTGCCCTTGCATCAGAATTTCCAGCTGAAATCCTCATCAATGCCTTTTGTTGACTTGATTCTTTCAACACAACAACACTCTACTCATTAACCTACTATTGGCTCCTGGTTAAGCAGCAAAATTAGGTTTTCATCCTCTGTGTCAGTGTGTGTCTCTTCTTCCTTAAGATAGCCCTTAATACCTACCTGTTAAAGATTTCTTCATCTGTCTTGATTTCTTATGGAATTCAGTTTCAAATTGTCTTGTATGATACAACTGTTCAGTGGCTCAACACAGATTGAGTAATCCGGATTGTTCGTATTAAGATGCAGCAGTTTATGCCTTTGTAACAGGAGTCCACACTTTGAAAGTCATTCATGGGAATGTCCTGAGAAGTGTGATAAGATGGGGGTTTTTTGTAAGTTATTTGACTTCTTTTGTAAATTCAAAATTATTTTCTAATTTGAGCATGTTTTTAAACATTTGCTTTCCTACGCTGTTTCGAACAGGACACCACACTTTGTGGTTACGTGGTCCCGAAGGGTTACTTAGCATTATTCGTCGCCTTTGCTGTCCACAGGGATCCTGAAATTTTTGACGATCCTGACGAATTCCAACCTGAAAGATGGTCAGGAAGGTTTGTACTTTCTTAATTTAGCTCTTATAACTTCAGTCTTTTGTTTAGCTGTGCTTTGTTGTTGGAAACATTAAATGTTACTAATTTCTATTAATGACGCAGGCGTGGAAATTTAGGACAAAATGAATGAAATGTGCTAATGGTACCAAATTAGGATAGGCAATGAAATTGAGAGGTGACTTGGAACGATAATGAGTTACACTAGATACAAACAACAATTAATGAAAATTAAAGGAGATAGGTGTAAAGAACTACAAAATTGGAAATATAGGTGCTGCACGTATTCCATGATATTGAAAAAGTTGGAGAAATGAAAATGATTGATCTCTAACAAGCTCAATATCTCAGCCCCTGACAGTTTTCTTCAGTTCCTTTCAAGTGTTTCAAAGATGAAACAATCCCAGTGTGCATGCTGGAAAACCTGACTGACATTCATACTTGAGATGAAAGATGCAAGGGAAAAGAGAAGTATTGCAAAGCATCTCAGTCTGATGGAATTCCCAAGCTGTTGTAGATTGGACTTCAGTATCTTACTTCTCAGCTGGAATTTGGTTCCAAAAATTGACCAGAGTGATGGTCCCTTTGCTAATTATAACCAGAGCCAAGTCCATAGCAGTATAACTGGCTCAAATGTTGTAGGCAAGCAGGAGGAAGATTCTGAAATTAATAGTGATGGCGAATCTAGAGTGAAGGTAATAGAAGTTTCAATAACTACAGATTGGAATCCAATATGGAACATTACCAGCCTGTTGTCAGAATGGAGGATGTCACGGCTTGCTGTTTTGGAGAATGAAGAATAAACAGTTGTCATCCATGTCGGCATCAGCATCATAGATGAAAAGATAGCTGAGATGCTTCAGGCAGATTGAAGGAGTTGGGAAAGAACCTAGCCAGCAGAATCTTAAAGGTAGTCCTCTCCAGATTACATGATGCATTAGTTGCTAATAAGCAAAGAAATGGGATGGTCAAGGAAATTAATCTGTGGCTTTGGAAATGGGGCAGGTGAGAGGATTTTGGACTCCTTAAAAATTGGGATCAGTTATGTGGAAGGTTGGACCTTTGCAAACAGTATGGACTAAACATGAACAAGAAAACTCAAGGACAATCTATTTGATTAGAGTGCCAACAGGGATGTATTTTTGTAGGCCAACAACTCAAGGAAGATAAACAGATTTCTAAGAAATGGAGGTGTAAAAATATAGTGTGGTGACCATGGGAATTCAGTACCCTAATAGAAATGGGATAGTGATAATATAAAGAGGAGAGATGGGGAACTATTTCTACAGTATATTCGGGAGAACTTGTAGATGACCTTTTTCCAGTCCAATGAAGGAGGCAGCTTTGGTAGACCTGGTTCTAAATAATGTTTGGGACAGTTATCAGTAGAAAAAAGATTTAGGAATTGGTGATCGTGGTATCATAAGGCTTAGATTCACTATGGAAAAGGGCAATGAGAAATTGAGTACAAATATTTAATTGGAAAGTAGTCCGTTTCAAAGATTGGTAGGTAAAGCTATGGTACAGAGCATTGCCTGTTTAAAGAGGTGATGGTTTCATTATAGTTGAGGTATGTTCCTATAGAGAAAAGATAGGATTAACAAAGTCAAAGCTTACGACAAAAGAAAGTAAGAGAGGTGAAGCAGCAAGTACATAGTAAAAGATGGTAGAGGGAGAAGTGAGCCAATTAGGGACCAAACGTAAAGGGACAGCTGAGCAACTAAATAAGTACTTTGCATCTGGCTCTGCCACAAATGTTATGCTGTAAAATTGGATAGTTGAGACACAGGCTGAACAAAAAATTGAAAGGGTATTAGAAAAGCTGACATTTCCTAAATTTGACAATTCATCAGGGAGATGCATAAGCAGATATTGAAAGAAACAAAGGTGGAAATTGCATAGATACCAGCTATAATCTTCCAAGTTTCCTTCAATATAAAGTTGGTGCCAGAGGACTGCATGATTTAATGTGACTCCTTTGTTCAAAAAAGAGTGCAAGGATAAGCATAGCAACTCCTGGCTAGTCAGTAATGAGTAATGTTTGGAAAAAATAATCTGGATTAGATTAACAGTCACCTGGACAAGTGTTGATTAAGGACAGTGAAGAAAATATTTAAATAGTTGGATTTTTTGGTCAGGTATGAGAGGATTCATAAGGCTAAGGTGGTGGTTGAAGTCTGTGTGGACCTCCAAAAGTCATTTGGTCAAGCGTCTCAAAACAGGATTGCAAGCAAATTTGAGTAGAATAAAGGGGTTTAGGCAAGATGAATATAAAGTTGGTTGAATGGGTTAAAATGGAACATCATAGTAAACAATTGATTGCAGGTAAGAGGAAGGCATATAGTGGGGTTCCTAGTCGGTCATTATTAGGATTACTACATTGATTGGTTAATGACCTAGACATAGAGTCATAGAGATGTATAGCATGGAAGCAGACCCTTCGGTCCAACCCATCCATGCCGACCAGATATCCCAACCCAATATATTCCCACCTGCCCATATCCCTCCAAACCCTTCCTAATCATATATCCATCCAAATGCCTCTTAAATGTTGCAATTGTACCAGCCTCCACCACATCCTCTGGCAGCTCATTCCATGCACGTACCACAGGAACTTGTGAACTATGCATAGCTTGAGGGTGTTGTGAGCTATAGAAGAAGACCGGAATAAGCTTCAGTAGGACGTATGAAAGAGACTGGTAAACGGAGTGGACTTGAGACATGAAATTTGATGTGTGAAGTCATCTATTTCTATGGGAAGAATTAGATAAATCATGCAATTTTAAAGAGGCTACATACAGATTCAGACAAACTAGAGGATTTGTGTGTGCAAAATCAGTATCTCAGAAACCCACAACATGTACCACATGGATTGAAAAGGAAGCATACGTATGTCAATACTACAACATCCACGTTTCTGTCCAAGTCTCTCTCTCTCTCGATTTTGGATCACTGCTTTTTTTTAATTGCTGGATCAAAATCCATGGAATTATCTTGTTAGTACTGTGGGAGTACCTGTCATTACTTGGACATCATTGTAGTTCAAGTTAATGACTTGCCAACATCTTGGGGGCATTTAAGGATAGTCCATATAAATACTCACCTCATGAATTAAAGTTGATGTAACAGATTTCATGGTGAGCATATCCAACTGATAAAGAGCAGCAATTGTTGCATGTTGAAGTACACTGCCAGATCAGCAGTCTGAGAGTCTGAAGAAGTACCAATTTAACCTGTATGGGGCTAGGGTGAAAAAAGAAACTTGGTACAGAGTGTGGAATGTAGTGGCCAGGTGACATTGATCTGCAGATAAGAATGGTGTGGCTGGTTCCTTGTATCGGGGAACTGAGTTATGCGAGGAGACTGGAAAGAATCGGTGTTTTCAGTCTGGTTGGGAACCGTCTGATACTTATAAAGTTAAGCTTTTATGCTATTAACGTCTCAGTCAAACTATGTGACACAGATTCAACCAACAGAAAGTAGGTTTATGATAGATTTTGAAAATTCTTCATTTTACAGGTAAACTACTACCAAGCAGAGTAATCAAGTCAATGCCCAGAAGAATTTCATAAACAATTGAATGCTACAATAGGGAGTTAATTCTGATCACTCTGGATAGTTTGGCTAAATTGTTAAGATTATTGAAAATCTTGTGAAGAAATTAGTTAGGAAAGCATAATTAACTTTGCTAATCCATCAGTTTACTATATTTTTTAAGAAAAAATGCTCGAAGAGTGCTAGATCTTTGATATTTTAAGTATTAGTAATTTAAATCTAATTCCATTTGTAACTGTGCTACATTGTTGCTGCAGTAACTGAACATTCAAAAGTAATTGAGAAGTTAAAATATTTCAAGGATGTTTTGAATGAGGTGGGCTCATGCCTGTATTGTCATGTGGAAGGACATAAATCAGGATTGCTGTTTCAAACCATGTCACATGATTGCACAAGACATGAGGCAAATATTATGTAAGATACCATGAAGCCTTCAGAATTGTTGGCCAAGAATGCGGCTTCCTATCATGAGTGAAGAGTTTGTTGACTAGCACGCAACCCATGAATAGCCTATTTGTCTCAAGAACGTACAGAGCCCTTTTGAAGAAAGCCGAAGCTTCATTTGTGCTGCTTATTTGGGTGATTTGAGGGATAGTTTCTCTTGTTAACAATTTTCCAGTTCTGAGGCACTTGGGGCTGTTTTCATTGGAGAAAAGAAGGTTTAGGGGTGACTTGATAGAGGTGTACAAGATGATTAGGGGTTTAGATAGAGTTGACCATGAGAACCTTTTTCCACATATGGAATCAGATATTACGAGGGGGCATAGCTTTAAATTAAGGGATGGTAGGTATAGGACTGATGTTAGGGATAGATTCTTTACTCAGCGAGTCATGAGTTCATGGAATGCCCTGCCAGTAACAGTGGTGGACTCTCCCTCTTTATGGGCATTTAAACGGGCAGTGGATAGCATATGGAGGATAGTGGGCTAGTATAGGTAAGGTGGGCTTGGATCGACGCAACATCAAGGGCCAAAAGGCCTGTACTGCGCTGTATTTTTCTATGTTCTATATTTGTTAAACTGCTCTAATGTTCACAGTTGGAAGGTTTAACAAAAACTTTCAGTTCCTTGTAATTTAAGAGCCAGGCCACAAATGTATATAGGAGAAAGTGAGGACTGCAGATGCTGGAGATCAGAGTCAAAATGTATGGTGCTGAAAAAACACAGCCGGTCAGGCGGCATCCGAGCAGCAGGAGAGTCAATGTTTTGAGCATGAGCTCTAACGAAGAGCTCATAGACTCTCCTGCTCCTCAGATGCTGCCTCACTGGCTGTGCTTTTCCAGTACCACACTTTTTAACCCAAAAGAATAGAGACCATGTCATCAAGGCCCCAAGCAGTAAAGAATTGAAGAACTTGCAGTGCCACAGTACATTTCATACATTCTGAATATTTGCAAGTTCCTCATATTCATTAAAATACTTGGAAGCATAGTCACTTTTGTAAGGAAAACAGCCAGCAACCAATTTGGGCACTGCAAATTCACACACAGCAGTGAGGTGCAAGACAAAATGAGCTACTTTGGTTCACTAAGATAAGTGCTGGCTAGGAAATCAGGAGCACTCCCAAGTAGTTCTTTGAATAATGTCAAGGATCTAACATTCACCTATGAGAGAGCATACTTTGGTTTAACATCTCATCTGCAGACTGCCTCTTAAGCAGCACTTCCTCCATTATGTACTCTGGTTTCAATCTATGCTCAAGATTCTACATGAGGCATGGACCAACAATCACCTTGTTGAGAGACAAAGTATTCTCACTGTACCAAGGTTTAAAAGATGAGGTAAATCAATTTCAAAGAGGAGATGTTAATCAGTTCTAAATGAACATGGAAGATTCTGTATAAAATACCTGACAAGAATGTCACACAAATGCACTCATCAAGTGATATCACAAGCAATATTTTTTTTAGTCTTGACAATTAGATGAAGCTTTGAAGACAGCATTTCTATAGACTGCAGCCACTGATGGAGGATTCGATATTCAGGCTAATAGATGAGCTGCTAATAAGTGGGCTGTTTTGTCTTCAATGTATGGGTATGGTATGGACAGCTTAGTTTATCTAAGGAATTGTGGATAAGAAAGTGAAAAATCTTTCCCAGATTTCATTGGGAAGAGAAGATCTCTGCTTGTTCCAGTTGGAGGTGGGAGTAGATCGATGTGTTGCCTGTTAAGTGGCTCCCACAGTATCCTCATTTACCAGCTCACACAACTTGTGTAACTTAGCTTATGTACACACGTTAGGTCACTTCCAAAGTATCAAGTTAATCAGTATTTCATATATTGCTATAAGATTACTATAGGTGTTTGGTGCTATCTTGCACTGTACATCTAGTTACAGATGTTATGGGCAATTGACAATAAATTTGCTAATATGTTTCAGGTAATTGGCAAAAGGCCTAGAGTTGCAAAGTTGCTGGCTGTTATCTATATATTGGTCTCCTACGGTCTGCAGGCATGTTCATCTATTTATTCTTTTATGGGATGTGCTTGCTGTTGGCATTCGTTTTCCATCTCCAGTTGTCTTGGAGAAGATGGTAACAAGCTGGAATATAATTGTGTGGCTTGCTCGACTGTTTTAGAGAGCAGTTAAAAATCAAAATGATTGTAGATCAGAAGGTAGATAGACATGTAGGCAAGACCAGATGTGAGTGGGAGATTTCCTCCTGTAAACAGGCATTATTGAACCAGAAGTATTTTATGATAATTGATAGATTCATGGTCGCCATTACTAAGAACAACTTTCAGTGCCAATTTTTGTCAATTTTAAGTATCCCCAGCTGCTGTGTCAGGATTCAAAACTGTGTTAGCAGTACATTGGCCTGGGTCTCAGGATTTACAAACCCACTAATGTTAACACTGCCTTCTCAGTAATAGAATTCATCCAACTTTTAAGGCTTTGTATTTACTGGGTTTAGGTCTGTCTCCTTTCTTCCCTGCGTATGTATAGGGACTGGTTTGGCTTTTATCCAGATGTTTTTTTTGGGTCTACTGATCATTCATTGAAGCTAACGTGATTGTCAGGACTAGACAAATTTCATCCTTAGCCTGTTAGAACCCTGTGATAGACATACTCCTTTTTCGATGATTTTGTTCTGTATAAAATCTGTATGTTGATGTCACAGCTGTGGATGTCCATTAATTATTTGCTTTGCTACACATTGGTTACTATGGTAAAGAAAGCACTTTCCTTGAAATGTCCCAGCTAAGGAAATGCTTTTTGAAGTGTAGTCATCGTCATGTGGGCAAATTTAGCAACATGTACACCACAAAGTGTCTCAAACAGCAATGAGATGACTGACTGACTGAGTAGCCTTTAATAAGCTAGGTCTAGGCTTGATCAGAGCATCAAAATAATATCTTGCTTCTTATCGAATAGTCTTGATAACTGTTTTCTCAAGCTGAAAGAATAAATCTGAAGGCTGGTACCTTTGATAATGCAGCACTGTCTCCAAATTGCCCTAAAGTGCCAGTATAATGAGCTCAAGGGTTGGAGCTTGAACTGACGCTCTTCCGACTTGGATGAGCAATTAAAAGAGTGGCAGTTATATCGTGTTTATATTAGTGATTTTCATTTCTGTATCCAACAAAAATATTGAAGCATAAAATTGAAGGAAACTGATGTGATAGTAGGAAATAAAGAAACAACACTGATTATTCTGTTGGATGCTATATGACATAATTAAAATTATTTCTAAGTGAGCCCTAATCAGGTGAAAAGCCTTAGCTCATTCCACTGTTACATTTGAACAGAGGATTAAACTGCACTATTTTCAAACTGTCTTTTAACAGCTGGGAGCAATAAATTGATTTATCTAAAATAAGTCTCTGCTGTTTCAGTACAGGTGCTAACTGACTTAAAATAAAATTAACTGAGAATGGGACAGAAAGCAGTAGACTATAAGTGGAGGTGGCAAATTTTACATTTCATTACTGCATTGGGATCAGTATGTTCATTATGTAGAATAGAAGATTACATACAGAGCCACCATTGGCCCCTGTCCGAATGGAGACAAGGTAATTTTTCATGCCCACATGATCCTCAGTTGATCACATCTAAAAATCCCACAACAGTGTATAGTGTTTTACTTCTTTAGAGTCATACAGCACAGAAACAGACTCTTCGGTCCAACTAGTCCATGCAGACCAAGTTTCCCAAACTAAACTAGTCCCACTCACCTGTGTTTGGCCCATACCATAGAATCCTTACAGTGTAGAAACAGGCATTACTACTAGAAAATACATAGCTTTTTGAAGCAGAAATGATTTTAGTTTTAATTGTGAATTCTGTTTGTAGTTTTTGTAAATAGACTTTGCTATTATGAAAGCAGACCATTGCATCGGTCATCATGTATTGCTGAATTAATGGTAGTGCTGCCATTTTGAAATGTAAAACTCCAGTTCATGCTATCTCTGTCACATGTGGCTGAACATGGCTCACCCCTGCCCACTCCGCCCCACACAGTCGCCCACTCAGCGCCCGCCCCCTCAAACGGACCATCAAGGGTTGATTGCTGAGTGCCTCTGTGGCTATTGCTGCAATTGGTGAAGTGTTTGATGCACTCAAACTGTTAAAGTTGGTTGAAAGCAGGTCTGAACAGCTTTGTCCTGACCTTTTTAAAGCCTCTGCATGAATTGTCTGGTCAGTCCTTGGTGCACTCATACAAGTTCACTTTGGAATATAACATGGTTGGAAGGAAGAGTGGGGGACATGCAGTGCAGGGAGTTTTGTAAGAAGAGAGAGCCCTCACATGAGGTCATGTTGACCTAATGTGTTTAATGAGTGACTCTGACTTGAAATCTAATGAGGAATAATGTTTGCACTGTTTTTCTCCCCTAAGAACTTTCTGATTGAAACCGGCCTTCAGCTGCAACTGAAACCTCTGCCTTGGGCTGTTGTAACCATGCAGGTGTCTTGACCATGTGGCATTATGCTCCTCATCTGCAGCATTTCAGCTTGCTGTTCATTGTTGCCTAACGGTGGTCTGTTCAAAAAAGCTGAATGCACTTAATTTTCTCTTGCCAGACAGCAATATACATGGAAAGCACATAACTTTGTGAGCTTTACACAAAGCACTTGGTAGAGAACATGTCAGGTTCCACTGTGATTTGCTGCACAATCTTGCTTGTGAAAGGGCACAGCTTTTGTCACCATACGTTCAGTAAGGAATTGAGGAGGGGGCGAGGCAATCCACTCTGGCCAGGTTGTCAGTGGAGAAAGATATGTCGTAGAATAATCATAACTGCAACATCCCAATTCCCTAATAACCAACACCACCAACCCTTACCTTCCTTCTGTCACTAGATTTACTTGTTCCCAAGCCTAAAATTTAAACAGAAATCAGTACTTTTTCACATTGCATACAAACATAAACTATTAGCCTTGTGTGCTTTTGTCGTAGCTGTCTTGAGTGTAGAATTTCAGTTTCAGTGTGAGGATGAGAAACTTGAGTCTTAAGTGCCTTCAAGCCAATTACAAGTGAGCGAAAGCTGTTTGCTGAAGTGGGCTGGAAAAGTAACTTAAAAGGAAGGATCAGACTTTGTTCTGATGAAGAGTCACTAGATTCAAAACATTAGCTCTGCTTTCTCCTCACAGATGCTCAGTCCTGCTGAGTTTTTCCAGCAATTTCTGTTCTTGTTTCAGATTTCCAGCATTTGTAATTTTTTATTTTATTGCAAGGGAGGATGATAGTTAAGTAGTGGAAGATATTGAAGGAGGTATTTGATATTTCTGAGTAAAGATACTGGTAAATTCAATTAAGAAATAAATACCAAATAAAGTGTGATGAGCCATCTGAGACCGAAAGTTTAAGGATCTCACAAAACTGATAAAGACATATCGTAGTGGGGATTGATGGTCAGAAGTTAATGAAAATTTTAGAAATCAGCATGATAGATAATCAGTAGATCATCTGAAAGTAAGCTAGCAAAAAAATGAAAAGTCAGTAAAAAAAAATTCTATGCCAGTATAAAGAGGAAGGGAGTAGTTAAAGTTAGCATCTGAGACAGGCGTGAATAATAGATATCAAGAAATTGGCTGAAATTTTGGACAGACATTCTCAAGGCAGAAGAACTAAAATTACACCAGATTTTTAAAAATATCAGGGCGGGATCCGGAATGAAGAAGTGCCTGTATGTGATATGCAGGGCTGTGGGAAAAGTACGTCTTGCTGGGTTAGTGTAATTAGGTATGCTTATGAAGCTGTTGTGTTACTTTATTGGTATTAAGAGGATTAGAGTACAAATTCCAACATGGTAGTTAGAAAATTTGAGTTTTCAGTTTCATTTTTAAATAAGTGTCCAAGAGGTGTCTGATTGTGTTATTTTAATAAAGCAGCAGATTTGCGCATTGTTTGAGAAGATAACCTGCTGTTCAGACACATGCGATTCTGGTATCGCAATCACGATGAATGGCTCTTGAGGCCCTCTGAAGTGACCTAGCAAGACATACCTTTGTTCCAAGATCTGTTACCGCCATTGAAGGTAGAGAATTTGTTTTTGCTTCTGGTGGTGTTAAAGATTCAAATGCCGCTTTGGTACTTTGATATAAAAACTGAAATAGCAAGCAATCAAGAAGAATAAAGATGCTTAACATTACTGCTGTGCCACCCTTAATGCAAAAGCAATGCTTGTTTGAACCTCGAGGCATGAACAGCCTGTCCTGTGCTTTCAAGGTTTAGATTATAGCTTCCTTTTAGGTAGATCATGGAAAATTACAGTAAAGGAGACAACTTGGTTCATCATGCTTGTGTTGGTGCTCATTCTTTATTTATAACTGGAACATGCCTGCTCTAGTGCCCCTTTCCATTATCCTCTAATACTCTTCTTAAATACTTAAAATGAAATTACATTGATAATGTTCGGCAAAGTCACTTCCTGTCATTGCATTGGTAGCATAGAACATAGAACATAGAAGGATACAGCGCAGTACAGGCCCTTCGGCCCTCGATGTTGCGCCGACCGAATCCTACCTAACCTATACTAGCCCAATAACTTCCAAATGCCTATCCAATGCCCGCTTAAATGACCATAAAGAAGGAGAGTTCACCACTGATACGGGCAGGGCATTCCATGAACTCACAACCCGCTGTGTGAAGAATCTACCCCTAACATCTGTCCTATACCTACCACCCCTTAATTTAAAGCTATGTCCCCTAGTAACACCTGACTCCATTAGCGGTAAAAGGTTCTTAGTATCTACCCTATCTAAACCCCTAATCATCTTATACACTTCTATCAGATCTCCCCTAAACCTTCTCTTCTCCAATGAGAACAGCCCCAAGTGCCTCAGCCTTTCCTCATAAGATTTTCCTACCATTCCAGGCAACATCCTGGTAAACCTCCTCTGCACTCGTTCTAAAGCTTCCACATCCTTCCTATAGTATGGCGACCAAAACTGCACACAATACTCCAGATGAGGCCTCACCAGAGTCTTATACAACTGCAACATGACCTCAGGACTCCGGAACTCAATTCCTCTGCCAATAAAGCCCAGTACACCATATGCCTTCCTCACAGCACTATTTACCTGGGTGGCAACTTTCAGAGATCTGTGTACATGGACACCAAGATCCCTCTGCTCATCCACACTACCAAGTAGCCTACCATTAGCCCAGTAATCCATCATCTTGTTATTCCTACCAAAGTGAACGACTTCGCACTTAGCTACATTGAATTCCATTTGCCACATTTCCGCCCAGCTCTGCAACTTATCTATATCCCGCTGTAACCTACCACTTCCTTCCTCACTATCCACAACTCCACCGACTTTTGTGTCATCCGCAAACTTGCTTACCCAGCTTTCAAGTCCTTCCTCTAGATCATTTATAAAGATAACAAAAAGCAGTGGTCCCAAAACAGATCCTTGTGGTACACCGCTAGTAACTGCGCTCCAAGATGAACATAATCCATCAACTACTACCCTCTGTCTCCTTCCAGCCAGCCAATTCCTAATCCAAACCTCTAATGTATCCTCAATGCCATACCTCCGAAGTTTTAGCATTAGCCTACCATGGGGAACCTTATCGAACGCCTTACTAAAATCCATATACACAACATCTACTGCTTTACCCTCATCCACTTCCTTGGTCACCTTCTCAAAGAACTCAATAAGGTTTGTGAGGCACGACCTGCCCTTCACAAAACCATGCTGGCTATCCCTGATCACGTTATTCCTACCCAGATGTTCATAAATCTTATCCCTTACCATTCTCTCTAAGACTTTGCCCACCACTGAAGTCAGACTCATTGGCCTATAGTTGCTAGGGCTATCCCTACTCCCTTTCTTGAACAATGGGACCACATTCGCTATCCTCCAGTCCTCTGGTACTATTCCTGTTGACAACGACGACATAAAAATCCAGGCCAATGGCTCTGCTATCTCCTCCCTAGCTTCCCATAGGATCCTGGGGTAAATGCCATCAGGCCCAGGAGACTTATCTATATTCATCCTTTCCAATATTCCCAAAACCTCTTCCCTGCATATTTCCAGGGCATCCATTCTAATTATTTGTGATTCCATATTCACATCAGCAACAGTGTCCTGTTCCTGAGTGAATACTGAGGAAAAGTACTGATTTAATGTCTCTCCAATCTCCTCCGCCTCCACACACAACTTCCCACTACTATCCTTGACTGGACCGATACCTACCCTAGTCATCCTTTTATTCTTGACATACCTATAGAAAGCCTTTGGGTTTTCCCTAATCCTACCAGCTAAAGACTTTTCATGTCCCCTTCTCGCTTCTCTTAGCTCCCTCTTTAGCTCCTTCCTGGCTACCTTATAACACTCAATCGCCCCTACTGAACCTTCACGCCTCATCTTTACATATGCCGCCTTCTTCCCTTTCACAAGGGACTCCAATTCCTTACTAAACCACGGCTGCCTCACAAGGCCCTTTACACCATGCCTGACTGGTACATACCTATCGAGGACACGCAGTAGCTGCTCCTTGAACACTCCCCACATCTCATTAGTGTTCTTCTCTTGAAGCCTGTTTTTCCAATCCACACATCCTCAGTCATGCCTCACTGCATCATAATTTCCCTGCCCCCAGCTATAGCTCTTGCCCTGCGGCACACGATTATCCCTCTCCATCACTAAAGTAAAAGTCACCGAGTTGTGGTCACTGTCCCCGAAGTGCTCACCTACCTCCAAGTCTAACACCTGGCCTGGTTCATTACCTAGAACCAAATCCAATATAGCCTCCCCTCTTGTTGGCCTGTCGACATATTGTGTCAGGAAACCCTCCTGCACACATTGTACAAACACCGACCCATCTAATGAACTCGAGCTATAGCTCTCCCAGTCAATATCTGGGAAGTTAAAGTCCCCCATAACAACCACCCTGCTACCTTCACTCTTTTCCTGAATCATCCTCGCAATATTATCCTCTACTTCTCTAGGACTATTAGGAGGCCTGTAGAAAACACCTAACAGGGTGACCTCACCTTTCCTATTTCTAACCTCAGCCCAAACTACCTCAGATGGCAAGTCCTCTTCCATCGTCCATTCCACTGCTGTGATACTGTCTTTGACAAGTAATGCCACGCCTCCCCCTTTTTTACCCCCATGTCTGATCGTACTAAAACATTTGAACCCTGGAACGTGCAACAGCCATTCTTGTCCCTGTTCTACCCACGTCTCTGTAATGGCCACAACATCGAAGTCCCAGGTACCAACCCACGCTGCAAGTTCACCTACCTTATTCCTTATACTTCTGGCATTGAAGTATACACACTTCAATCCACCTTTCTGGTTACAGGCACCCTCCTTAGAGATCGCTGCATTATTCCTAACCTCATAGCATGAAATTGGAAAATTACCCTGCAGTTTCTATCTCAATAAGCCTTTCTGATAAGATGTTCTATGTTCTAATAATTTGCTCTGCAGAGAAAAAAAAGTATCCTTTTTTTACAATAATGCCAAACAACTTAGTTTTTTTTAGGGAAGTCTTAAGAAATTTGAATTTTAACAAATTGCAGGTGCAACCTTTTTCCCTACCAAGTTTATTTTGCTTAGCTCAAAGTTTATTGTGCCGCCGTGTGGGTGGCACGGTGGCACAGTGATTAGCACTGCTGCCTCACAGCGCCTGAGACCCGGGTTCAATTCCCGACTCAGGTGACTGACTGTGTGGAGTTTGCACGTTCTCCCCGTGTCTGCGTGGGTTTCCTGGGGGGGTGCTCCGGTTTCCTCCCACAGTCCAAAGATGTGCGGGTCAGGTGAATTGGCCATGCTAAATTGCCCGTAGTGTTAGGTAAGGGGTAAATGTAGGGGTAGGGGTATGGGTGGGTTGCGCTTCGGCGGGTTGGTGTGGACTTGTTGGGCCGAAGGGCCTGTTTCCACCCTGTAAGTAATCTAATCTAATGTAATCAACTAGTGACAGAGGACTCCAGGGACCTGATCTCCCTTATCGTTTGATAAAAGGTTTATTGGAATCAAGCATTTGGACAGGTTTAAGGGAGCACAATGCTAGCTTGCTCTCTATTTTCCTTTCCTTTGCTAGGCAAAAGCAAGTGTGCTATTACCATACATTGGTATACACTCCATTGCTCACAAGTTGGAGAAAGTGAGTACTGTAGATGCTGGGGATCAGTGTCGAAGAGTGTGGTGCTGCAAAAGCACAGCAGGTCAGGCAGCATCCCAGGAGCAGGAGAATCGACGTTTCAGGCATAAGCCCTTCATCAGGAATGAGGCTTGTGGGCTGAGGGGGTTGAGAGATAAATGGGGAGGGAGTGTGGCTAAGGCGAAGGTAGCTGGGAATGCGATAGGTGGAAAGGAAGATGGACAGGTAGGACCGTTTAAGAGGGCAGTGCCGAGTTGGAAGATTAGGACTGCGATAAGGTAGGTGGAGAGGAAATGGGGAACCTGGTGAATTTACATCGATCCCATGTGGTTGGAAGTATGGTTGTTCAAAAGTTGCCCTAACACAAGAAACTGAGTTGCTATTGACGTCTAGCTCCATTGTATCTCATGAAATCATGAATGAGTACAAGATTGAACAACAATCCAATTATACTTGGATTGCATGATTGGATTTAGCAGCCCAGAAAAGCAGCATAGTGGGATAACTTTGAATTTCAAGCTGAATGACTTGATAATTTCTTTTGTACCACAGTGAAATGAGGATTCCAACAAGAGATTTTTGTCTGCCTGGAGGATTTTATTTCCGCATTCCCTTCTGGTTCTACACTGATATTCGAATGAAAACACAAAAATAAAAATCTGGGAATATTCTTCCACATCTTCTGCAGTTTTGAAAGGGACCATCCCACTCAGGCTTAAGAAGGCAAAGGACACAGAAGTCAGGGTATAACAGCACCTCATCTTTTGATCAAGAACTTCTAATAACTTAGATGCAACACAGATTCCAGAAATGTCTGATCATAATGATCACTCCCTTTTTTGGGGGGGGGACAGCAGATGCTAGTAACACATCTTCTATCACAGTTTCCCTCCTCTTGAGATGTATTTTTTATTCTTACCCAATTACTGCTCCCTTTTACCTTGCACTAGCATCCTTTGTCTTCCATTTTAAAATGCCTTTTTCCTCTCGACATCCATTTTTTCATGCTTCTGTATCTATAACTGATGAATCATAGAGGTGTACAGCATGGAAACAGATCCTTCGGTCTAACCCGTCCATGCCAACCAGATATACCAACTCAATCTAGTCCCACCTGCCAGCACCCAGCCCATATCCCTCCCAACCCTTCCTTTTCATATACTCATCCAAATGCCTCTTCAATGTTGCAATTGTACCAGCCTCCACCACATCCTCTGACAGCTCATTCCATACATGTACCACCCTCTGCGTGAAACAGTTGCCCCTTAGGTCTCTTTTATATCTTTCCCCCCTCACCCTAAACCTATGCCCTCTAGTCCTGGACTCCCCGACCCAAGGAAAAGACTTTGCCTATTTATCCTATCCATGCCCCTCATAATTTTGTAAACTTCTATAAGGTCACCCCTCAGTCTCCGACGTTTCAGGGAAAATAGCCCCCGCCTGTTCAGCCTCTCCCTGCAGCTCAGATCCCCCAACCCTGGCAACATCCTTCTAAATCTTTTCTGAACCCTTTCAAGTTTCACAACATCTTTCCGATAGGAAGGAGACCAGAATTGCACACAATATTCCAACAGTGGCGTAACCAATGTCCTGTACAGCCACAACATGACCTCCCAATTCCTGTACTCAATACTCTGACCAATAAAGGAAAGCATACCAAATGCCACCTTCACTATCCTATCTACCTGCGACTCCACTTTCAAGGAGCTATGAACCTGCACTCCAAGGTCTCTTTGTTCAGCAACACTCCCTAGGACCTTACCATTAAGTGTATAAGTCCTGCTAAGATTTGCTTTCCCAAAATGCAGCACCTCGCATTTATCTGAATTAAACTCCATCTGCCACTTCTCAGCCCATTGGCCCATCTGATCCAGATTCTGTTGTAATCTGAGGTAACCTTCTTCGCTGTCCACTACACCTCCAATTTTGGTGTCATCTGCAAACTTACTATGGTTGCTACCTGCCCTGTATTTTCTCTCTTTTATTTGAAAGAAGCATTTGTTTAATGATGAGTCTTAGCGTGGCTCAGAGATAAAAAGTTTGTGGTTCAAATCCTATTGCAGGTCACTATCAAAACAAGAAAAATCAACTGCCTGTTTGTCATTAACTAAACATACCATAATCGTATGCTGTATGTCGGAGAAGTTACTTTCAATAAGCAAAGATAGTATTTGAAAATTGATGTATGGGTGCATAATCATCAATTACCTGAGAGGCATTCTCCTGTTAAGTGCACAGGATCAGCTGAGTCTGCTGATCTGATTTACAGTAACGCTACTCTAATCTTTCAGTTGAATCTGACAGATGCTTTACACAGGAAGTTGGTTGAAGGTTGCAGTTTGACTGAGTATGAGTCAGGTGTGAGTCACAGCTTCCTGGGAGGATAGATCAATGTGCTATGCTGTTAAATTAATGAACAGCAAAAAGCTTTTGAGTAAAATATTATCATGAGAAGAGCTCCTCTCAGAGTAAAACAAAATGGTTGTGGCAGGAAACTCCACTTGGAAATGAATTTTTATTTTAAATTGTTTTGTACATCAGTGACACAATGACACTGCTGTTCGAGGCTAAAGATGAGGGTGAAATTTTGTACATTCCATTCTGGTCATTGCTTAAAGAAATTTGAAGTTTGTCTCGGTGAAATCAAAGGACAGTGGACTTGCATCTAGTCTGTCACGAGATCAAGTAGCCCACAATAATTGATGATCAAATTCACATTCAAATTTCTCCTTGTCATTTTAGGCATTGCACTTTCCAGGATTTAAACTGGTAGAGGTGGATAAAGATAGAGAGGGTGCATGCTGGAGAAACAGTGTTAAATTTGTACTGTTAACATTGGTCAATTAACTGTACTTGTGCAGAACACTCATTTTTCTGATTATTTGAAAAAGGAGTTATCCCCAATATTTAACCCTCAATCAATTTCGGAGCAGATCTCATCATTATTTTGTTGTCATCTCTCGCCCTCTCTTAACGCGCCGCCGCTCCCCCCGCCCCTGTCTGTGTGGATGCACAAAGGATAGATAGGACTTGATTTCATGCCTCAATTAATACTAAGCTGTGCGATAAAGTCACTCTCCTCAGATTAATAAACTCACTGAGGAACAGATCTTAAAGATTGGGGAAGAAAGACAGGCTGTGTGAGAATCCATAATACAGGTGGTGGGTTCATTACTGCAATCTTTCAGAAACTAGAAATGAAATTAAAGCTGTAGGGGGAAGATTGAACCTGAAAAATAATGGGGATCTGAAGATGGAGAGAGTTGTCCTAATGGAAGACTCTAGGATTATTGCTTGGAGGTGACATTTTACAAGATTAGTCTAAATTTATAGTTGCAGTTTACTGTTTATTACTTTCCTTTACAAACATGGCTGACATGAGGTTCAGAGGCTTGTGCTGTTGCAGGGAAATACCAAGAGAATTGTGCCTGCGTTATTGCAAACTACTCAAATCTTTAGGCCCAATTTTAACAAGGGCTAAGGGGACAGCATCAGTCTTCCATTTGTTGGCCTAAGAGGCTAAAATCATCTCAAATTTTAGGCCTCATTCAAAGACACTAAACCTGAGGGAGGAGGGACTTGAGTTTTCACGGAGAAAGTTTGGATCAGAAATTGGCTGGCTGAAAGAAAACAGAGGGTGGTGGTTGATGGAAAATGCTCGTCTTGGAGCTCTGTTACCAATAGTGTGCCACGAGGATCTGTTTTGGGGCTACTGTTGTTTGTCATTTTTATAAATGATCTGGATGTGGGCGTAGAAGGATGGGTTAGTAAATTTGCGGATTACACTAAGGTAGGCAGAGTTGTGAGTAGTGCCAGAGGGTGTTGTGGGTTACAGAGGGATGTAGATAAGATGCAGGACTGGGCTGAGAAGTGGCAAATGAGTTTAATGCAGAAAAGAATGAGGTAGTTCACTTTGGAAGAAGTAACAGAAATGCAGAGTGCTGGGCTGATGGTAAAATTCTTGGCGGTGTAGACGAACAGAGAAATCTGTGTCCCAGATGCATAAATCCCTGAAAGTTGCCAGCCCAGGTTGATACAATTGGTAAGAAGGCATATGGTGTGTTGGCGTTTATTGGTAGAGGGATAGAATTTCAGAGCCAGAGTCATGCTTCAGCTGTACAAGACACTGGTAAGGCTACACTTGGAGTATTGCGTATGGTTCTGGTCACCACATTACAGGACGGGTATAGGTTTAAGATGAGAGGGAAAAGATATAAAAGATACCTAAGAGGCAACTTTTTCACGCAGAGGGTGGTACGTGTATGGAATGAGCTGTCAGAGGCAGTGGTGGAGACTAGTCCAGTTGCAACATTTAAAAGGCATCTGGATAGGTAAATGAATAGGAAGGTTTTAGAGGGGTATGGGCTGGGTGCTGGCAGGCAGGACTAGATGAAGTTGAGGTATATGGTCAGCATGGACAAGTTGGACCGAAGGGTCTGTTTCCGTGCTGTATATCTCTATGACTCTATATCAGAGTCGTTTCTTTACTCTGAAGTAGGAGCGTGGAACGGCTTGCCTGCAACAACGTAGACTTGCCAACATTAAGGGCATTTAAATGGGCATTGGACATACGTAAAGATAATGGAACAGTGTAGGTTAAATGGGTGTCAGATTAATCTCAGGTCAGCATAGCATCAAGGACCTAGAACTACCCCTCTTAGGCCAGGCCAGATTGCGCAAGCAATTTTAATTGAAATATTCAAATTTGAGACATTTTTAATTAATAAAAATAAAAACTGTTTCCATGAGCCCAAGGTTCAGTCGCCAGAGTGCAAAAGAACCAGACTCTCAGCAGGAGAGAGGTTAGTTGGCTACAAGAACAATGGTTGGGTTTCAGCCACCACCACCTCTTCGCTCCACCCCCTTTCCCTGCCCCCCCCCCCCCCCCCCCAACATCCCGATGCGCACTGCTTTGATCAAGCACTGGGTGTCTATGGACAAGCATTCTCCACCCTAAGAATTTGCAAGCAACTCCGCATGGTTTTGTTTCCAAAATAGCAAACCCCACCCTGGTGTCTAACTGGGTTATCGCCATTGGTGTCACCTCTCACTTGGTGTCTTCAGTTGGTAGCAGTGTAGGAAGGTCAGCCATGTGCCTTGCTGCCACAGATTATTCAGAGTGCAGGTAAGAAAGGGATGTGGTTTCCACTTGCCATTAGATACAACTTTGCCATAAAACTCACCACATGAGAGAGCACTAAGTTTTGCTCATTAAATCCACCGCACAGAAACTGATCATCTGCTTCAAATAATTTGTTTGTTTGTTACTAACTACTCTCACTTCATCCCTTTACTCGCTATCTTTTAGTAAAATGTCCATTTTATGCATTAACTGTTTATATCCATGTGTTGATAAAGCCAGTGTGTTCTGTGAAAAGGCTTGCAGTTTGGTTTTGTTTAGTAAAAGCCATTTTCTGCTCTACAAAGTGAGCTCACTGTATTTTTGCACTTTCTTGTCAGTTCTCTCCTGTTCATTTTGGGTAGTACTGATAACTGCAGTGCAGTTTGGACGTTATAAAATTTTGGTTTTTGTCATTAATCTTGGAGACCTGTGCCAAAAATGGAAACAAAGTTTCCATCTATCATTAATTTCACTCATTATCCCCTGTCTCAGCCATTTGATATCTGTCACAGTGTAGAGGAAAGTTGTTCAATCATCTATAATCCCAGCATGAGTGTGCCAGGTGGAAGCAACAGTTGCTGAAAGTGACATGAATGATTGATCATGTCATACAAGCATATGAATCAGTAAGAACCCATCATCTGTCATTAGTTTTCTATGAGAAGTAAACAGGACAGTTTAAAAACCAGTCAAGCAGAGCTCGAGTAGGTCTTTGGCTAATCATTCTCTTCCTTCCCTTAGATTAATGTGAGATTCTAGACAGCAGGATACAATTAGCACCTATTAGTCGGAAATACAGAAATCAAGCCCCTTAATTTCCTCTGCATCTTGCAGTGTGGTCCACATCTTGTACTGTGTTGCAGTGATCAAATGTGCTTTATCAGACAAGTTGTTGAGATGAGTGGGAGACTGTTTGAAGGAGTCATGATTATGCAGTTGCACAATATGCCCAAAGACACATTTGTCCCATGTTTAACTTCCTGCGTAAATTAAAGTTGACAACGTGCCAATATATTTGTGTACTCATGACAAAGCAGTTGTTTTCATCTCACAGCAGGGTGATATCTGTAACAAATTACAGAAAGTAGAGGATAGCTATATCAATCACACTGCATGTATAAAATCAATCCCAGTCAAATGCTATGTTGGGATCTGCCTGCATGGTTGATAGGTAAAATATGCAATCATTTCCATTCTGGCTGAGAGTTATGGTATCACCATTTACAGTCACCTTTTCAGATGAGGTGTGAAACAAAAGCTTGGTCTGCTTTCCCAGCCAAAGCACAACTCTGAGAACATTTGTTTATCCAGTGCCTTGGCTATCATTTATCCCTCATCCAGTGCCTTAAATTACATTTATCTAGTCATTGCTTTTTATTTATTCAAAGGATGTGTGCATTGCTGGGTAAGCCAACATTTATTGCTCTTGAGAAGGGAGTTGTAAGCTACCTCCTTGAACCACTGGTTCTTGAGTGTAGGTACACCTGAAGTGCTGTTACAAAGAAATGGCCAGATTTTGACGCTATGAAGCAGTGACATTGTTTCAAAGTCAAGATGGGTATGGCTTTGAGAGGGATTTTCAGGTAGTGATATTCCAATGCAGCTGCTGCCCTTATCCTTCTCAGTGGGAGATGTAGTGTGTTTGTAAGGTGCTCATGGAGGAGCCTTTGTGAGTTGAATAGCAGGGCTAGTAGATAACTTGCTCCTGCCACTACATCGTTGGTGAAATAAGTGAATGGAAGGTGGTGGATAGTATGTCAGTCACATGGCTTGCTTTGTCATCGAGTCATATAGCACAGAAACAGACCCTTCAATCCGACCAATGCAAGCAGACTTAGTGTTTGAGTGTTGATGGACTCATCCGAGAAAATGGAAGTCATTCCATCAAATTTGGCTTTGTAGATAGTGGACAGGCATTGGAGAGTCAGGAGGTGAGTTACTTGCTGTAGAATTCCTAGTCTCTGACCTACTCTTCTAGTCACTGTATTTATATGGTTGGTCAGTGGTAAACCCTAGGATGTTGATGCTGAGGATTCAGTGCTGGTAATGCTGCAGAAAGTCATGGGGCAATGGTTAGTTCCTCTCTTGTTGGAGGTGGTTTTTGCTGATACTTGTGCAGCTTGAATGTGAGCCATGTGTCAGGCCCTAGCTACTGTTGATGTCACTCCATATGGACATAAGCTGCTTTGCTACCTAAGGCATTGTGTTTGGTGCTGAACACTGTGCAATCGTCCGCGAACATCCCCACTTCTCAATGTATGATTTGAAGGGAAGGTCACCAATGAAGGAACTGAAGATAGTTGGGCCTCACACACAACTGTGGGAACCTGAGGAGCTCATGCAGAGTTGTCCTGAGACTGATTGATGACCACCAACAACTACAGCCATCATGCTAGGTATGACCAGTACAACAAACAGCTTCCCTGATTTCCAGTGTTAAATACATTTCCCCTAAACCTTTTCTCCTTGTTGCTTGCAGTATGAAATTAATTTTAAAATTCTGGAGACTCTCAGCTGGTCTAAAAGGATTGATGAATTTATGTTGAAAATGAAGTTAAAACTGAGAAATGTAAGTAATTATTATCTTATTTTACAGAAATGCTGGTCAAGAAAAGCTGTTGTGCTGTTTTGGAAATGGATCTAGAAACTGTATTGGTATTGATCTGAACAACGTGATATTGAAGGTATTTAAATTATATGAAACAGTAGCAAAAGAAACTAATACATGAGCTTTCCTGCATTAAACCGACCCATCACTTGTTGCTAATTTGAGATTAGATTCCCTACAGTGTGGAAACAGGCCTTTCAGCCCAACAAGTCCACACCGACACCCAGACCTATTCCCCAAACTAATGCACCTAATGCTACGGGCAATTTAGCATGGCCAATTCACCTAACCTGCACATCTTTGGACTGTGGGAGGAAATCGGAGTACCCGGAGAAAACCCACACAGACACGGGGAGAATGTGCAAACTCCATATAGACAGTCGCCCAAGGCTGGAATCGAATCTGGGACCTTGGTGCTGTGAGGCAGCAGTGCTAACCACTGAGCCACCGTGCCACCCCCATTCTTATTTTATAAAACTTTCTTAAAGTTTGGTTCGTTTGGTAGCACTTGGCCTGGGTCAGTGGGATATGTATTCACGTGCTATTTATAGAATTCCGTCCTTAAGTCCAGGCTGTCATCCCAGTCATGTTGAGTGTCTGTTTCATTGTTCATTCAGTAAACCCTTTGAAGAAATAGGACAAGGACTCTCATTGTTCACACTTGGAATAGAGAGAGTTTTCTGGTATCTAGCTAACATTCCACCCTCCAGTATCCTCAAAAGATTAAAGGTTATGGAGGAAGGCAGGAGAATCAGTCGTGATGCAATGGTAGAGCAGATTCAATGGGCTGAATGGTCTAATTTTGCCCTTATGCCTTTTGGTCTTAAGCAATCCCACACAAAAAGACAGACAAATGTATTAATCTAAATAATGCCTGTGCACTCCTGCTGTGCAAAACACACCTATCACACATTTGCTTAACATGTTACAATACTCTAAAAGTAATTTGGGACATTAGAGTGATGAGGAATGCCAGTAATTGGTTTGCTCTGAAGTTTGCCAAATATTCTACTTACTGTTTTAGCTAAATGCAAACCAAGATTATTTATTTAATTACATAAGATAACAAGACTTTTCATCCCAATGATTTGACTGAAAGTTGCTAGCATTAAAAATGGTGACTTTTTAAATCCGTGATTCAGTATTCTTTGACAAAACTTTGTAATGTAAAACATTATTAGCAAATCTCAACAAAGTCCCTGCCACTTGAAGGTTATGTTTGAAAGGATCAGTTGCTTATATTACAGTTGAAGTGATCAGTTTTATTCATTGGCATTAATACCTCTTTCAAAATTATTGGTTATAGACTGCTGAGTGCTCCATTTATTTCAGGTAGAAATATTCAAGTTTACTCATTTTCAGGCTCACTATTGTAAAAAGGTCTATTTGTGACAGACTTCACTTCCATTTACTCTACAGTTTGGACTGCAGAATCAATTGCTGCAAACACTGTCTCCAGATTTCCTCGTTGTTGTTCAACCATTGTCAGGTTTCGCTGAGCGTTTCCAACCAGCAAAAATACTCATGATTTGAGAAAACTGCCTCTTAAACTGATATTTTAACTCTGTGTCTGCCTTTAAAGTGTACTTTAAAAAAGAAACTTTTAATCTGAAGCCATTAAAGTTATTGCCAGTAAAAGTTTAAACTAATGATGGACAAAACTACATTTGAAATTTTCGTGGGAAAAATTAAAGTCCAAGTACAAATGACAAAATGTAGAATTCTGTTTAGCAGCCACTCAAGGCCAACTGGTTGATTAAAAAGATCTTTTGATTATACTTTACAGCTGCCACTGTATATAGTAGACAAAATATGTCCGCACAAACATACTGACAATAAGAAGTGAGAGCACTGTTTTGAGAAACATTGCCCATGGTCCTGTTCAGAGTGATGCTTATGACTCCTTGTTTGGCCAAGATGACTTTCTTTACAAGCAACGCAACATAGAATCATAGAATCCCTAAAGTGTGGAAACAGGCCATTTGGCCCATTGAACTTGCGTTGACCTCCAAAGAGCATTCCACCCAACTACCTTATCTCTGTAACCCTGCATTTCCCATGGCTAATCTACCTAACCTACACTCTCCTTGACACTTTGGGTAATTTAGTATGGCTGATGCACTCAAACTGGAACACCCAGAGGAAATCCATGCAAACACAGGAAAAATTTGCAAACTCCACACAATCACCCAAAGGTGGAATTGAATCCAGGTCCATGGTGCAGTGAGGCAACAGTGCTAACCACTGAGCCACCCATTCTTTCACTGTCAAATTAGTCAGATCTTTTAAATAACACAACAGGTATTAGGGGTTGAATGCATTACTCCTGTTCCTATATATCCCCAGTCTGTGATGTCCTTGCCTGTTCTCTTATCTTTGTTCAATAGTCTGTTGGGTTTTAGTCCTTAATATCTAAAGATGCTTCGTTCCTGATGTTCTCCTTTTCTACACCTTACCCACAAAGGAGGTGAGTTATTTAGTCCAGAATTCCAAGTCTTTGACCTGTAGCTACAATATTTGTATGGCTGGTCCAGTTAGTTTTTAGTTATTAGTAATTCACAGGGCAATGATAATGCCAGCGAATTTATTGGAAATGCCCATTGCCAAGTGCTTGTGGCAGAAGTGTTACTTGGCACTTATCAACCCAAACCTGGATATTGTCCAGGATATGTTACACAAGGACACTGACCGCTTCAGTATCTGAGGTACCTTGAATGGTGCTGAACATTGTGCAGTCATGACAAACATTCCCACTTTTGACACTATAAGACCATAGGTATAGGAGCATAGAAGGAAGCTCATTGATTGTAGTAGTTGAATATGGTCGGGGCTATGATGCTATTAAGAACCATTCCGACGTTGATGTCCTGGTGCTAAGATGTATTACCACCAACAACCATAACTATCCAACTTTGTCTGAGGTATGACTTTATCCAGTGGAGAGTTTTCCTCCTGATTCCCATTGACTCAAGTTTTACTTGAACTCCTTGATGGCATATTTTATCAAATGTGGCATTGATTTGAAGGGCAATCAATCTTGCCTTACCTCAGGAATTCAGTGTAGTGTTTGGTGTTGAGAGTGTGGTACTGGAAAAGCACAACAGGTCAGGCAGCATCCGAGGAGCAGGAGAATCGACGTTTCAGGCATAAGCCCTTCATCAGGATTCCTTCGGAAAATTTGATTCTCCTGCTCTTCTGATGCTGCCTGACCTGTACTTTTCCAGTACCACACTCTTGAGTCTGATCTCCAGCATCTACAGTCCTCACTTTCTCCCACTGTTATGTTTGGACCAAGGCTGCAATGAGATCAGCTATGGAATGGTCTTGCTGAAGCCAAAACTGAGTATCAGCAAACAAGTTATTCCTTTGCACGTGCCTGTTGATGTGCCAATCCATCACTTTGCTGATGATTGAGAATATATTAATAGGGTGGTATGTAGCCCGTTTGACTTGTCCTGCCTCTTATGCACAGGACATAGGCAACTTTTCGCAATATTAGGGAGATGCCAATGCTGTAGCTGTACTGGCTAGAGGAAGATTTGCTATGGATATTAGGACCTTGCTTTTTATAAGATGGTTTAGATCTTGGTGTACAGGGACCAATTTCAAAGTGTGCAGATGAGACAAAACTGGGAAGAATTGTGAACTATGAGGAGGATAGTGTAGAACTGCAAAAAGACTTTGACAAGTTAGCAGATTGGCTGATAGCAGATGAAGTTCAGTGCGCTGAAGTGTGTAGTAATACACCTTTGTACAAAGAGCATGTAAAATAAGGGGTATTATTTGAAATAGTGTGTATGTATAAATAATTCATTAAACATTGTAGACTGGCTAGCGAAAGCATACAGTAATCTAGACTTCATAAAGAGAGGCATTAGAGTCAAGTGCAGGGAAAGAATGATGAACTTAATTAACACTGGTGAGATCTGAGTACTGTGTAGTTTCTGGATGCCACACTATGGGAAAGATATGAATGCATTGGAGAGAATGCAGAGAGGTTTATGAAAATGGTTCCATGGATGAAAAGCTTAAATTATGAGGAAAGATTGGAAAAGCCAAAAATGTTTTCCATGTAGAGGATAACTTCAAATTGTGAGGGATATGGCCAGAGCGATGGGAAGAAAACATTCCCACTCTTAAATGGATCAAGAACCAGAGCAATAGTTTTAAAGTGTTTTGCAAAAAAAACAAATGCAAGTGAGGAAAAGCTTTTTCATGTTGTGAGTAATTAAGGTGTGGAATGCAATGCTTACAACTGTAGTTGAGACTGGTTCAGTTGAGGCATTCAGGAGGGCATTGGATGATTATTTAAATAGAAACAGCATACATGGGTATAGGGAAAAGGCAGAAGACTGGCATTCTGTTAAAATGTTCAGACAGTTGGTGTAGACATGATGGACCAAATGGCCTCCTGCACCATAATGTGATGATTCAGTGCCTTTAGCCATTTCTTGATGTCTTGTAGAGAGAATCAAATTGGTTGAAGACTGGCATCTGTGATAATGAGGATTTTGTGAGGAGGGTGAGATGAATTATCTACTTGGTGCTTCTGGCTGAAGATGGGCTAAGTACTTTAATCTGTCTTTTGTACTGCTGTGCTGGCTAACTCTGTGATTGAGGGTAGCAATATTTGTGGAATCTCCACATTCCAACTAAGAGATCTTTTAGCCCTGTATCTAGTCGTCATCTGCTTCTGTGCACATTCCACTCTTACATAGTGTTTTTCTGGTATCAATAAATTTCAATACTACTGGGATCTGTTCTTCAAAGGATCATGTCAATAAGATGAACAGACTAATTGTGTTCTGACTAAGTATATGTAAGGATTTGGGAATTCATACTGGTCATCACTGTTCCTCAAAGCTGCCTGGCTGCTCGGGGGTCCATACATGCCAGTTGGCATGCAGGTACGCTGACTTCCAGTTCTGGGAATTGTTGTCATGCACAAACCTTGGAGTTCGCTGCAAAAAAATAATTAGAGGGAAAGTATCTGGTCCTGTAGAACAAGATAGAAATCATGATGCAGAGATTCAGTCCAACCTTTCAGGTGTTTGGCATTTATTCCCCACATGAGCAGATGGCCCAAACTAATGGCGGTGTTTAATGAAGGTAATGGTGTCCACCCAGAGCCCTGTTTCACCTCCTTTCTGGGTACACTTTCTGAATAGAGTGCCATTTCTCTTTCCTTACATTCTTACCTTTCTTTTCTTTCTTTAAAACACTTAAGAATTTTTAAAAAGGCAAGTTTTATGGGATGTAAGCATCACTGATGCTTAGTGTGTGCTAAATCACAGGACTCATTGTGAAATATGGAGCTGACTTAACTGGCAATGGATAATAGAATTGGATGGCCAGTGTTTATGTGGTAGATTCTATACCCTAGCACAAGGACTGTACCTACAAACCCTCATCTAATAAAAAGTGAAAACTGGTGACATCTGTATGTTTGAAATAAGAACTCCAACCTGTTTAATCTTTCCTGATAGAGGCATCCAGTTTAGTCTGCTAACATTCTCGTAAATCTTTTGTCAAAGTTTTAATATTGTTTTTATGGAATGGATAGCAAAGTGGTACTTTAAGAATGGTGTAACTATGGTTCTGTATATAAATACAGAATTATCACTCTGCATTTGTATTGTCTTCCTCAAGAAAAAGAACACCACAACTTTGCACTTTTTATGGCCTTGCTAACTACTTTTGCTACTCCTAGTGATTTATGTATCTGTATTTCCACATTTTCTTTGCTTCTCAAACTCATGTAGTGTCTTCCTTATTTCTTTTGCCAAGTTAATAATTTTCAGTAACCAAATTAGCACGAATATAATGGCCCATAAATGTCACTCTACCCTTTATACACAGCAGCCAAAAGCACCATATCTCAATTATCAGTCCTGTGGAAAGGCAAGATGTATTGGCAATTTGACAAAGTTTTTATTTTGCAAATTTCTCCTTAGTTTCTCAGAGTAATCGAGAAAGCTGTGGTGGACCTTGATCATCTATGATACATCACCGGAATATTCTGCGTTCTTTCACGTTTTTTGAAGGAAGCAACATCCAAAAATTTTTGTGAAAGCCCTCAATACTTAACTAGTTGCACAGTTAATGTTATAGGTTTACCTGTTCTAGTATTGAGCAAGTAACCCATCCTTTGTAAGTCTTGGTATCAGTTGCAAAGAAAAATATCCATTCTCCTTACTATACTGTCATCTGTCACTTCTACATGCAGTTTTACTTCCTGTCTCATCCCATAACTTAAATAGGGTCTGCATCTACACAAGAACAAGTTGGTCAAAGAGGAGGACTGAGGCTTCTCCACTACATGCTAGATCCCATATCTGTTTAACTTGCAGTTACACTCACCTGTCCTTAGGGATTGACCAACTCTAAAATACTATTGAACCAAAAGTGGGTGTTATTGCCTCTGAAAACAAGTGTCCTGGTAACTCTAGTCTTCTCTGTCTCGAATGATCTATACTTCTGACTCCAGAATAACATTTTTGCACAACAGACTCTTAACAGATATGATTGCACTGAAAGTCCCACAGGTACTTTTTATGCTGTGTCTGTCTAAATTTTTTACTTATTTTATAGTCAAATGTATTCAATTGCCTCCAAACCATCATTATTTTAATACATCTATCTAGTTCATTTAGATAGTAAGTTGCTGTTTCTCAACTTGTGAATGTTTCACCTCTTCAAGTTACTCTTCTAAACTCCAAGGGATACAAGCCCAGTCTATCCAAATATTCCATGTAAGACAAACAACTCATTCTTTGTATTAGTCTAGTAAATCTTCCGTGAACTACTTCCAATGCACTTGTATCCTTTCTTAAACAATGAAACCAAAACTATACACAGTGCTCAGATGTGGTCTTGTCGGCGCCCTATATAACTGAAACAAACTGAGGTCCTCCTCACATTAAATGAAAGTTTTCCTAATTAGCGCTGTACCCTCATGCCAACTTTTCCCAGTCTATGCATAGGAATACACCAGCTCTCTCTACACCACAAAGATTTTGCAGTGCTCAAATTCTAGGTAATGCTTCTTTCTTATTTTTCCTGCTAAAATGGACAAATTCATATTTTCTCCACATTGTACACTATTTGTCAGATCTTTTCCCACTCTTTTACCTCCCACTCATTTACCTATCTATAATCTTTGTTTCCTTCACATATCCTCTTAATGACTGACTTTCAAAGTCATCAGCAAATTTGGCAGCATATTTTGATCTCTTCATCCAAATCATTTATGTACATTGTAGAAGTTGAGACCCAAGCATTGATCTCTGAGGCATGCTACTTGTTGCAAAATGGCCCTTTTATGCTTCGTGTTAACAAGCCAATGTTCTAATTAAGTCACCCTAACAGCAAAAATGCAGAAACAGTGCAACTCTTATTCACGTGTCAGGTTAAATATCCCATTTCTCACTTCCCACAATAAATGTTCTGTAATAATTTGGATATTCTGTAGTTCTTACCATCATTATAATTATGGCATTGTAATAAATATCTTGGGATGTTGCTAACATCAGGACAGATATTTATAAGCTTTGTTTTTGCTAAAGAAAAAGTGGACTCATTTAAGCCTTCACTAAAGGTTTAGAAACATACAAATAAGAATAGGCTATTCAACCTTTTGACCTTTTGCTTCATTATTTAGATCAAGGCAAATATGTACTTCACCTTGGTTTATTGCCTTTGTTCTAAATCTTTTGTTATCTTAAAAAAAATTTCACTCTTAAATTTCAATAAACCCAGCATCCACAGTCTCTTCATAGACCTGTACATTGTGCAGAGCTTTTCTGATTTCCATCTCCTTTTTGGGAAATAAGCTTTCTAATATCTGATTAAATAGCTGAGTTCTAATTTTAAGATTATATTCCTTTTTTGTTCTGAATTCTCCACCAAAGAAAATAATTTTTCTGGATGTAAACTGGAAAATCCCTCATTTGTTTGACTTGGGGTGAATTTGGCAAAATCAGGAGTGATTTGTGATGCAGAATAAGAGAAAATTCAGATGATTTTCCCCTCATAGTTCAGGAGATTTTTATGCAGTCTATAAATACATGGAGCTGTGGTGTGAGCCAAATAAATAACTACTTAAAAAGAAGTAGATAAATATTTGATTAACCAAATGTAAAAAAGCACATGGAAAGAACAAGGGAATAGAACTAAGGGGAATGTTCTCCATCTACTATGCTATAGAAATTATTTGTGTGTGTATATATACATGGCATGCAAATTTGTACACCTCCCACACCATTGTTTATAGTCAATAGGATGACTGAGAAAAATTTTCCTATTGTAACAAAAGGAAATGGACATCAATGTTCCAATTAGCAATTTTACAGGAACAATAATTGGGTGGTAGTACAGAAGTTGAGTATTGTTGAAAATAGAGAAATGCTGTCAAACTTTACATCTTAGACTTATCAGGGCGCAGACACAATACTGCATTTCAAAAGGAATAATAATTTGTAATACATGAGCAAAAGTTTAACAGTTGACTCTGAGGCATTGTCATGGGGAATGCACCAAGGAACTCGGGTCCTCCGTGCTTTTGGTAAAATGACATAAGGTGTAATGCTTGCATATGTTCCTTTTTTTTTTAAACAGCTGAGGAGCGGCCTTTACATATGTATATTAGTGGCTTCTGGCAAGCCAGCCTGATGATCTTAAATTGTAGCTGAAACAAGAAAAGTATTGACAGGATGCTGCCAACAAGCCAAAAAGATGTTCGGCAAATCTTTCAATTGATTAATACAATAGATGAATTTCAGTACCAGTGCAATACCAGGTACATAGATCATGTCTCCAATTGACTAGCAGATCATGTCAAATAACACTTTTTTGCTGAGTACTAATCATACTCAACTTATCCATGCTTTCAACGTTTGGAATGTAATGTTTCCATTGGATGTGATTTTGCAATCAACCAAAACCCTCTAAATGATCCTGAGTGTGCTAAGCATTACACTAACAACTAATTTAATATTAGTTGGGCTTGCAATGTGGCTGCTTTATGCTTACTAAAAGCTGTGTTTTATTAACCTTTTGGGGCCTGTTTTCTGTGGGTTAGTGAACATGTGCAACATTGAGCCTTTTTTTAATTAAACAAGTTACGTGGGAACAGTTGTTCCCTGGTACACTTTTCATAGCAGCACCTCCATCAGAGTTGACTTACCAACCCGTCCTCATAATTTGTGACTACCTTTGAAGTTTGTCAATCTTGTATCTGTTGTGAAAAATGTAAGACAGAAAGCATCAATCGCAAGCCTTTACTTCTCAGCACCATAGCAATCTAAAAGGAAATGTACAAAATATATGGAACAGGTATCTACGGCAATTCAGACAGTTCTTTTTAATATAAAACCTTAAAGTTAGTGCTATCTGTTGAAGACAGAACTTAATAGGTTGATAAATACTTGCAAAATTCAAATGTTGAGTCATTGGGGAAAAAAGATATTATGCCTAATTTCTTACAATACTTTTGCTGTGTTGAAATATGAACTCTAAAGGTGACTATACACGATGTGCAAAACATTCAGATCAGATGTGAAACAATGTAGATTAATGCATGAAGGCATAGACAAATGTAAATGTGTCAGGTGCAAGAGCGAAAGTGATCTGGGAGTAATCATTGCAAACGAGCCAATGTGCAGGAGTTAAGTGGGACTAATTTTGAGAAATCAGCATCCATTTTCTACTGAACAATGATGAACAAGCGAGCACAATTTTAAGATATGAACCTCATTTTCCTAGGGCTGGCAAGCTATGGACGTTAAAAGGAATGAATAACATCATTGAAAAAAAACTAAATAAATCAATTTTTTTCAAATGCACTTTTTAAAAACTAGGTTTTCGAATTGTATAGTGAACAGCTGAAGTTTTTTTTATTCTACATTAAATAAAACTATACGATAGGGACATTGGCCACAATCAGGCATGTGGAACTAGTTTAGTCTGGGAACATGTTCGGCATGGACTGGTTGGACCGCAGGGTCTGTTTCTGTGCTGTATAACTCTAACACCTGCCACTATTGGCTAACCCAAATAGTTAAGTGCAGAGTGGTGAGGTGATTGTGGAAGGTAGCTGGGTTATGATGGTGGTGATCTTGATGCTGCTGCTGTAGCCCACATTACTTTTGTAAGGCTGGAAGGTCAGTCCTCTTTCTCTCTCACAAGACAAATTTCAAGCATAACCCCTGATTGGACTTAATTTGTTTCATCACTCATGGAACAAGATGGAGTGAGTGTTTAACACCATAACCAGTTATGACCTAAACTGGCGTTCAGGACCCAAGGTCCCGGATTTATATATTAGTGAAAGATCATCTACTCCTTTCCGTTAGTCACTACCTTGCCATTGTTAACAGAGCAATAGACTCATTGGTCCTATTCTGAGGTCATTAATCAGGCAAATAGAAATGGAAGTTGACCCCACAAAGAAATGGACACAAAGTATTGGAAAAGGAAGGAAGGAAGCAGCAACTTGATTGGGAGCATATTGAGCAAAACTGACAAGAGAAGATTCCACAGTTATAATAGATCATTTAAATTTAATGGAAGGAAAATTTTCTGTGGTTCTCTGGCAGGCCCACAATCATCCCTATGCGAATCTTCGACCTGTGGTATGCCAACCCATAATCCACTGTTGGTAGTTTTTGAATACTGCCACATTAGGTCTGCACATATGTAAATAAAAATATCATAAATGTAAGTTGATTTGGCTAGTGGACTTGAACTGCAATTGAATTAATTAAAAAGGCAACATGCCAACTGCAGAAATGTATCAGAATTAATCTGCCTGATTTAATACATATTAATTTGATTGTATTTCTTCCATCTCAAATTTGAAGCAGTGACTTGAAGCTGGTGCCACATGCTGGAAATTGAATTCCACTTACATTTCTGTCCTGTGATGATCACATTTTTGAGCTTGTTGTTAGTTATTTCTAACCTTGATTACTGACTTTTTTGCTGAATATTAATCACTATTACACTTACAATATTAGAAACACAACAATTTATATCCAGCACGGTTCCATAAACAACAAATACCAGATCACTTGTTTTCATGATGTCAAATGAATGAAAAATACTGGCTAAGATGTATTAAAATCATAAAATCACTAGTATGGGGACAGGCCATTTGGCCCAACAAGTCCACACCAACTCTTCGAAGAGTATCCCATTCAGACCCATTCCCCTACTCTATTACTTCACATTTCGCCCTGACTAATGTGCCTAACCTATGCATCCCTGCATACTATGGGCAATTCAGTATGGCCAATTTACCTAACCTTTACATCCTTACACTATGGGAGGAAACCAGAGCACCTGGAGAAAACCCACACAGACACAGAAAATGTGCAAACCCCACTCAGACAGTCGGCTAAGGTTGGCATTGAACCCAGATCACTGGTGCTGTGAGGCCGCAATGCTAACCACTGTGCGACTCCGATATTAGCTCACCATCAGCATTGTTTCCCTTTGTTAATGTGCTCTTTCCCTTTTAGTCCCAGTCTGCACTAGTACATTATTCTAATTTGAACTCTTTCTCCATAAAGCAAAACAACATTTTCACAAGCAAACTTGCATCTTGTCCACTGAAATTTGGACATTTTGTGTGTCATGTATAGAGAAGGGTACCACAAGAGTAACGTGCACCCATACACCATAGCCTCTGTCCACCATGAACTACACTGTCATGCTCACATTCAAAAGACAGGAAGTATCGATTGTCAGAAAATGTTAGGGCTAAACCTAATAGATTAGACTTACAGTGTGGAAACAGGCCCTTCGGCCCAACAAGTCCACACCGACCCGCCGAAGCGCAACCCACCCATACCCCTACATTTACCCATTACCTAACACTACGGGTAATTTAGCTTGGCCAATTCACCTGACCCGCACATCTTTGTGACTGTGGGAGGAAACCGGAGCACCCGGAGGAAACCCACGCAGACACGGGGAGAACGTGCAAACTCCACACAGTCAGTCGCCTGAGTCGGGAAATGAACCCGGGTCTACAGGCGCTGTGAGGCAGCAGTGCTAACCACTGTGCCACCGTGCCGCCCACTAATAGGTGTATCTATTTCTTCGCACAAACCTTGTATCTATTTATAGTTCCAATAACTACACAGATGTAGAAGACACAGATGATAAATAACTGGTAGTGCAATAGTTAGCTTCTCTGATTAAAGTAGTCCTAAAGTATTAAAAGTTGATGGTTCTTGTATCCTGTTCCAGGTATTCCAGTTCCAACTCTGCCCTTATGGTAAGTGATGATTCCTATTCCCTTTCCATCCCACTGCGCTCCCAATTCCATCTTCACTGTTTCGTGAAATCCGATTGATAGAAGACCAGAGGTTCATTAAAATATTGGAATTACACCAGGACAATTAAATAGCATCTCTCTCAACAATTTAATTTTTATTTTAACACAGTACTGTAGCAGGTCATATTCAAGTCCAGATCACCCATGTTTACTTGATAAGCTGCTGGTCAGTCTTTATAACAGTGCGTCGTAGAAAGAGTTTGTGTTTTTCAGGTAGTTTGATGTGAACATGATTCCTTTGATAATTGTAAAGCAAGCAGAATCTTAACATCTATGGAAAACAATGGTGATAATGAATTAACTATATTCCTGTGACAATAAAGTGGTTCACAGTGTTTAATCCCAATTAAAATATTCTAGATCCATTAATCACTAAAATTGAATTCTATTGAAATATGGTGCTCTGGATTACAGTGGAATTTGTGTGTTTAAGTAGTCCATATTTAGACGTTCATTAGTGCTTTGGGGTCACATTCCAGAAGACACTTGTCATCTTGACTAATTGTAAAATAAAAATAAGATTGAGCATTTGCTAGATTTTGTGACTCTGAGAGTCTTGAGGTCCCAGCACCAGGGTGGGATTATATACATTGGCAGGAAGAATAGAAGAATAATTTTTTTAAATGGAGAGAAACCACCAAATATTAGTGTTCAGAGTGATTTGGACATCCTTGCGAATGAATTACAGAAAGTTAACATTCATGAACGGTAAACAATTAGGAAAGTAAATGATACGTTGGCCTTTCTCACAAAGGGGTTTGAGCACAAGAACAAGGAAGGCTTATTGCACCTGTTATATCTGTTTAATGAGACAACTCACCACCGTCGTCTCTAGAACAGTTAGCGGCAGACAACAAATATTGCCAGCGATATTGTCAACATTTCATGAGTGAATTAAAAATAATTTTATTGGGCTCTGAGGAGATGTTAAGTAGAATAGGCTCAATACCTTCTAGAGTTAAATTGAATAAGAGGTGATTTCATCTAAAACATAAGATTTGAGGGAGTTTGACATGTTTATGAGGAAAGGTTGTGCCTCCTATTTAGACCCAAAGGTATTCTCAGGATATTTAAGACTGAGATGAGTGGAAATTGAGGGGGTTATAAATCTTTGGATTTGCTACCCTAATGGACTGTGAATGTTCATTCATTGAATATATTCAAGGGTGACATCGATAGATACTTGGAATCTGGGGGATATGAGATTAGATGAAAAGGCGGTCAAAAAATTATCCTAATCTTTGAATGGTGGAGGGTCTGGCTGGCCAATAGTTACTATTTCTCATGTTAAGACTTGACAAGCCAGAGAAGAAGAACAGACCAAAGTGAAATTCAACAACACTACCACCTAGAGAAGAAGGAAAAGGAATAAAGGATTGTTACTCCACAATGACAGTCAGTTGCCTAAGGCTGCAACATGACTCTAAATATTTGAAGGGAACAAATTGACGATGTAGAGATAAAAAAGGAATGTGTGGTGTCTTTCACAACTTCAAGAAGTTTGGCAGTGAATTGATTATTTGTAGCTGCTTGCACTGTAAGAATTGCAGCATTCAATTCGTGCATAAAATCCACATATGGCAGCCAGAAAAATGACCAGATAATTTGTTTTAGTGATAAAGTTTGCGAGATAAATGTGAGCTCAGACATCAGGAAAACTTTGCTGCACTACTTTGAATATTTTATTTCTGTTTTAGTATTTCACAAAAGGAAAGCACCTCCAACAGTCCAGCACTCATCCAGTACTGTGCTGAAGTGTGAAACTGGATTATATGTTCAAGACACTGCAGTGGGGTTTGAACGCCCAATGAGTCAGACTGCAGTATTACTGCACCACTGAGCCAAGGACACACTAAAGTAATGTAGTATTATGGAAATGTCAAGTCATACTTAAAATATTACAGGTGCCAGGAAAAGGGTTTATAACAAATCTAACATCTAAGCATGTTTGAAATGCTAAACCAAAATTATATTTACATTTGGATTTTCAGTCGTGACCTGACAAGTATACTGAAATTAGTATTATATATGTTGGTCACAAGGTATATGCTCAGTTGGCTAAACTGCTGGTTTGTGATGATGTCAACAGTGTGGATTCAACTCCCACACTGACTGACATAACCATGAAAGTCTCATCTTAGACATGTTGACCCTCAGGTTAAACCACACCAGTTGTCTCCCTCTAATGAGTGAGAGCAGCTCTATGGTCCTTTGAGATGAAGCAACTTCACCTTTTATACATGTGAAGCTGTCACAACATCAAATCTAATTGTACAAAACAAAATTCCAAAAAAACTTTGCCCATTCCTCTATTATTTGGCCATTCGATAACACAATAGGGCTAAGCTATGGTTCAAGTGAAGAACTGCTGCGATATTAGATATAATTGCAAAAAAAAGCTACATTTGTGCAATAACATTGCATTCGTTTATTTAAATACATCAGTGATGTTCTGGGTGTCATATCACTTGAGTTGCTGTGATTACTATCGGCTCGGGTGATGAATATTGAACACCAGCAGCCATTAAAGGATCTTGCCTGCTGCAGTGAAACAGCAGAAATTTTTCATATTTACCACGGTTGGTTGAAGATATGCTTTAAATGGTCCTAGTACAAAGAGAGGTTTGTCCAGAATGGCAATCAGCCCTGTTGCATTTTGAGAGAAATCCAGACTTCAAGTACTCATAATCTAATGAACTTTAGCTGTTACTCTTCCCATCCACAGAGTATACTGAACATGGAGTAAGTATTTGACACTTTGGACTTCTGTTGCTGTATTATCTGAACTCTATCAGTCCCTAAGGCTAAAGCCCTGAATAACCCCATTATTTTCTTGGGCTTCATTTTATAATTTGTTGTTGAACCAGTGTAACAAAATGTATTCTCCAAGAACAAAAACAGGTAAATCAATACCTTGAATCTGTTCCACAATTCAGTTAGATCATGGCTGGTCTGTATCTCAAGCTCATCAACTTACATTTATTCCATATCTTAATTGATTTTTATTTGGGGATATTGATTTCATTTTTCAGATTCAAATGATTTAATAATCAGCAGGATTTAAAGTTCTTACATTTGTAAGCAGTGTTTCTTTAAAGTATGACTCAGCAAATTTATCCTTTTTTGTATTTTCTGCACAGTGTCTCCGGGATCACTTAAATTCATCCTTCTATATGTCATTTTGTTGTATCTTATTTCTTAATTTTTCACAGCTCAGGTTTTAAAATGGCTGATCTTTTCTGTTCAAGGCAACAGCTGGGTATTTGCTCAATCATTACTGCTGGGAATTGGACCCTCCCAATCAAAACCTGGAATACAAATGGCTTCCTGTCTCCCGACCTGCTGAAGACCCTAAAATTAAGTTCACGTCATGTTCCAGCAAAACTTAGTTCTCTCCATCAACTGCTGTTGAAATCACTGAGAGTTCAACGCGTCATCTATCAAAGAACAGTGTGATCAGTGAGTCACCATACAACAGTGCAACCTGATAACATCACTGTAAGGACCGGATGCACTTGTGTCATAATTCGGTGTGTGAAGTTTTTGGTGTTGAGTGTGCAGTAGTTATCAAATGTCATGTTTTTGAAGGACAGAGCAAGAAAATATGGCTATAATGTCCTCATTTTACTGTAGAGAATATCTTTATTAAAATAGTTTTTAATTTGAGTCAGTCGTGAATCTTTTAAAACTAAATGTGGCAAAGACATTGAAGGTATAATTTCCCAGTTTTGATCTCTGCCATGGACCATGACTTAGTGTGAATATGGATATGTGTTGCACCTAATTTTCCAACTGACAATTGCTGTTAGAGACTGCCAGTAGCAAAACTTTAAAATGATCCTTTTAATGTGAGCTGGATACATCAGACCAAGTACATTACGTAACACTGCTTAAGGATGTAAATCCATGGTAACCACTGTAATAGGAGATCTTTCATTCCTTTCTGTTACTACCATTCCAATCCCAACCTCTCACTGAACTGTAAATATTTCAATGTGGACTCCTACCTCTTATTGTTGACAATACCATAAGACGTAGGAGCAGAAATTAGCCCATTCAGTCCGAGTTTACTCTGCCAATCAATTATGACTGATAAGTTTCTAAACCCCATTTTCTCCCTGTAACCCTTGATCCCCCTTTACATTCAAGAATTTCTCTATCTCAGTCTTAAATATACTCAAAGACCTGGCCCTCAGCCTTCTGTAACAGTGAATTCCATAGATTCGCCACTCTCTGGCTGAAGAATTTTCTCCTCTCCATTCTAAAAGGTCTGCCCTTTACTCTAAGGCTGTACCCTCGGTTCCTAGTCTCTCCTACCAATGGAAACATCTTCCCAACATCCATTCAGTCCAGGTCATTGTGTTCTGTATGCTTCAATTAGATTCCTCTCCCCAATCCTTCTAAATCCCATCAATTATACACCCTCAGACATTCCTCGTATATTAAGTTGTTCATTTCTGGGATCATTTTTGTGAATCTCCTCTGAACATACTCTGGGATCAGTATATCCTTCCTGAGATATAGGGCCCAATCCTGCACACAGTACTCCAAATGTGGCCTAATTGGGTGATGTCACGTTTCAGGGGTCTGTCAAAGGAATAGACGTCTAAAACAGTAGCTGCTGTAATTGTGACCATCTTCCTTCAATTTCTACACAAGTCTTTGAACATCGCCTGTAATCTAAAAAGCATTTTAAACTCTTAAAAAGTCTTAAACTTTAGATAAATCATCAATTAATAGATCATTATTATTTAACAAATACCACGTGTCATGCTAATTCCAATCCACAGAACAGTGGTGTATCGGTTATATTGCTAGAGTTCCAATCCATACAACACAGGCCAGATTTTCAAGTCATCTTGGAGGCAAGAATGGCAAAGACTCCTTTGTTGCAAATTCAAATTTCTTGGCCTTTTTGAACCAGTGTCATTTTTCTTTGATTGTTCTGTGGGGTGGACAGTTTGAGTTCATTCTCCATATCAGTTTCTTATGAGACCCCTTTATGAGATCAGTATTTCTTGTACTAAAACTTTTTCCATCATGTCTGGTGAATATTGGAATACCTCTTAAAAACTTAGTTGTTCAGGAGCTCAGGAATCACGTGGGAGCCTGTTGAGGCAGAAGCAGTCTGATAGGTGCCACTAAATTCCACGGTGATACCACAAAAATAGCCTTTTCTGTCTTTAACACTCTTTTTAAAAATTGATAACCTTGCTGGACACACAGGCTGAGGCTCATCAAATGATTATCAATCAGAAGCTTCAGGAAATACACCATATGGATATTCAGCTAGAACAAATAAAATGGACTTCGAGATGAGATATGAAAGATTTAAAAGGGATCTTAGGGGCAACTTTTCCACACACAGTTTGGGTCAAATGAGGGACTGTTCGACCAGAGGAAGTGGTAGATGTGGATATAGTTACAACATATAAAAGGCATTTGGATGGATATATGAATGGGAAAGGTCTAGAGACCAAATGCAGGGAAATAGGAGTAGTTTACTTTGGGAAACTTGGTTCGCATGGACGGGATGGACCAAATGTCTGATCCATGCTGTATGACTCTGAACTGTGCTTCTAGCCAGCTGTGAACAAAGGAAAACATGATGTTAAAATGGGTGCTAATGTTTATACAATTACCTTTTCATCTTGCAATGGATATTTTGATGGGGGAGATGTAAATATGCAATTAGCTTACTGATGTCGTTATTAGCTCATTGAAATGGGCGTTCAGCACCAAAAATGCCTGTCTTTGCCACAAGACATATCTCAGGTTGTTGAATTATTGAAGTACACAAACACTGAAATTACAAGACAGTTGCCTCAACATCATGAGAAAAGCAGATTATAGCATATCTCTCTCTTATCTCTGCCTGTGTCCCACTCTGTTTCCCCCTCAGTCTACTGTCTGTCTTTTTCTATCTCTCTGTCTTTGTTTGCCTCATTTTCTCCATCTTTCTCTTTCTCTCCCTCGACCTTATCAAAAAGGAATCTCAGAATTCACATGCCAGGCTGGACTAACTTTGAGTCCAAGATATATCTGACTAGATCCCAAGAAAGGAATTGTTACAAGGTAAGGCAACTGACGGACTCTCAATTGGACACTTGACTCTGTTTTGGTTTTGATTTTAGTGTCGCAAGTACTCTGCCACATAAACTAATATAATTGATTTTCTTAAAAAAGAAAATCAAAGTTATTACCTTTTTTCTACTTATATACTCTTGTTTGAGAAGGAAGCAGCAAATCATCTCCCACACATTTTGATGTTTTGTTAACAAGTCATATCTTTGATTTCATCTTGAAGGATTTTGCTGTGAAAAGTTTTTTAAAAAACAGTTTTGTGAATACCTCATAGTCTACTTCAATCAGATACAGGATAAAGAAGGAAAAATATCCATCAAGCTACACAACTTTCTCAGGCTTAAAAGGGGGAAAAAAATAAGTTTAAATTTATCCCAGGAAATTATTAAATGGTTTGATGACTTCAAATGTTGTGATTAAAATTGGCGTTATAAATTAGATGTGATTTTACTTCAGTGTTCATCATCAAACTGTGTCCTACCAACGATAGGTGACCATTACATTGATCATTGTGTAAATCAAATGTTGAAATGTGTTATAGTATTTTGTCCATTGGGAAAAAGTGCTGTTGTGAAGTTAAGCTGAAGAAAACATTTGTTTTTGATCTCCAGTATAATAATCTGAAGTTATTTAAATATCTAGAATTATTTTTTAATTAGAAAAGACTGCAATTAACCCTTAAAGATGTCTGTTCCTTGTCTATTATGATTACCAAGACATCTGGTATAATTGAGAGAAAAAAAGGGGCCAACTGATCTGTTTTGACAGATTCCTTCATCCATACCCACACTCCTTCATACTAACTTTTGAGTTAGAAAACCCAACCACTGCGTGCCATGGTCTCTGGGTGACAAAAATGTGGCAGTTATGAACTGGTGTGTGGAAACAGACATACTCATTCTCATCTCTGTTATGAAGTTCTTGAACCTCTTCCTATGTAAAGCTTGGTTTTGAGGGGTAATGTTGCTGGTTGTCACCATACCTAGCCTAGCTGGATGGTACTCCTGATATACTGGAGACCACAGTTTCTCAACTTGTCCCAATTCTCCTTTCAAGGGCCTCCATAGAAAGTTGTGGAGTTCCCTGTGACTTGTCTTCTATCAGTTCCAATATGTGGGCATGTAACCCCCAACAATCCTGACAGAAGGGAACATGAGTTCTCACTGTGGCAGTAACATGCTAATTCCTGATGTACTCCAGGTGAGTAGCTGTTAGTCATGAGTACCAGGATTTTAAATTGGCTGGGCCTCAGTGCTGACACCATGGGTATTTCCTACTTACTTGCCCACACATTCTAGATTCCGGGTTTGGCTTAAAGTCAGGATTTTTGTTTGGTCAACCTTTGTGTTGAGCTCACTCAGCAGCTTTGACACAACAACATCTCCATGGCAGAAAGGCTACCCATTTTGGAGGCCTAGGCAAAGCAAAATGACCGGCCATGTTCCCCACCCTCCAACCTCTACCTTGTTGGCCACCTCATCAAGTTACAGAAAGGGCTTTAGCCACCTGGCTGTACAATGGCCCTGATGTGGAAAAGAGTAGCTAAATGATAGTGCTCTTGTCGTACAGTGGTAGTGTTACTGTGAACCAGGAGGCCTATCTGCTCCAGACATGTGTCACAGCATTTGAAACAGATTGATTAGAAAATGTTTACCACCTTGATATTAACTCCTATTCAAGCCAATTGTCTTCTGGTGGAAAGAATTAAAATATGTACCGCTTGTGTGTTGCACTGTCCAGCATACTTTCACGATGACAGTGACAAACTAAGAATATAGATTTGTATTCAGTGATCTGATGAATTCCAGTCACTGCCAGCTGCTCACGTAATATGAGTCAGTGACTGTGGCCATCACTACTGACTACACTATCTGTCTGAATCATCAAGTCCATCAATCAGTACTGACCATGTACCAGTCCAAGTTAATTAGCTAATCAGTCACTGCCTTGAAAGTTTAGCCAGACAATCAACTCCAGTTAAAGTAATGCATCATGCTCCACATTCTGAGAGCCAACTGAAAGAAGTTCCGAAAGGATGTGATCTGGATATATGCTGCTGAGGAAGATTAAGGTATCAGTGAGTAGAATTATTTTTTTTTTGTAGATATTTTTATTGAAATTTAACATTTTTGCAAATTTACAAAAATAAACAAAACTCTCAAATACAAACATTGATGTACAATTAAATCATATATACAATAGTCATAATTTAACAAAGAAAAGAGAAAGAAAGAAAACAAAAAAAGAAAAAAAAACGAAAAAAGAAAAAAAAACTCAACTTTCTACTAATCTAACCTATAACTAACCAGAGTGTATACCTAAGTCTCTTACATGCTCGGAATGTATAAGCATCAAATATAATAAACCCGTATTCGCGCAGGATTCCTCTCCCAAGGGGCCCCGGAGCAGCCTGGTCTGAAATCTTCACTAAATAAAAGCCCTTGTTAGGATAGCCGAAATATCTGCATTTATATAATTCAAAAAGGGCTGCCATATTTTATAAAATAATTCAGTCTTTCGGTGCACCATATTTGTGAGGAAGTCAAGGGGGATATATTCCATAATTAATCTGTGCCAATTTGAAAGTCCAGGGGGGCCCTCAGCCACCCAGTTCACCAAAATATTTTTCCTTGCACAGAAAGAGAGAATAGAAAATAGTCTCTTCCCATGCATATCCAGAGATGAAAGGTTCGAAAAGCCCAAAAGGAGAGATACAGGGTCCACCCTAATTTCCATTCCTAAAATTTCTGTCAGGGTATTTGCCACTTTAGTCCAGTATCTGCGGATTTTCTGACAAGTCCACAGACAATGTGCAAGAGTACCCACCTCTATTTTGCATTTGGGACACATTGGAGATGCTCCTGCCTTAAATTTTGCCAGTCGAGCCGGAGCTATATGGGCCCTATGAAGTATCTTTAGTTGGATAGCCTGAGTTCTGTTACAGATAGCAATTCTTCTAGCATTTTCCCAAATGTCATTCCACACATCCTCAGAGATTTCTAGCCCCAAGTCCTGCTCCCATGTTTTAAGCAGGTCATCCATGTCTCCTGAGACTCCATCATGTAGCAAATGGTATATAGTACTAACGGAGGATGCCCCCGCTGGTCGTAAGACATTACGTTCTCTGTCTGATTTATAAAGACTATCTATTAATGTAGTCTTCCTCTGTATATAATCTCGAACTTGGAAGTATCGAAAGAGATCCCCATTAGGTATTCCGAATTTCAGACGCAGCTGCTCAAAGGATATCAGGATCCCATCTTTAAATAGGTGAGTAGAATTATTTAAACTGTAATGAAGAGGAGTGTGTTGACAATTCTTAATGTTGGGACAACAATAACAGCACCACCCTCAAAACGCAAGCCCAAGAAGAAAGAGAATGATGCAAAGTATAATAAAATATAAAACATTTCGGGGCCACTATCGTTAAAGTAAAATGAATAGCTGGTGACTATCTAGTTGAGTATTGTCATATTGACACTCTTACTTTAATATGAAGAGGTAAAAGTTTTCGAAAGCCGATTAACAGGTTACGATATAAATGTTTCTTTGCCTGTAAACCTCTTTATATCAGAGTGATCAATACAGTGGTATGGTTTGTCGTCAACCAGATCCAATGAGAAGCCAATTGGATGTAAACTCAGAATGCACTGATAGTGCCAGTCTCCACTTGTTGAGATTGTCTGGATCTTTCATCTCCTCACTGAGAAGTCACATGACACCAGGTTACAGTCCCACAGGTTTATTTGAAATCACAAACTTTCAGGCACTTTACCTGATGAAGGGGCTACAAATAAACCTGTTGGACTATAACCTGGTGTCACATGACTTCTGACTTTCTCCACCCCAGTCTGACACCACCACCGCCACATCCTCAGGCAGATACCATTGAGTCATTAAAAACACATTTTATATAAAAAAAGAGATGAGATATGTTTTATACATGCCTACCCAAACCATGTTGTTACTATGACCACAGCCCTTTTGCACCTCTGTCGTGCATTTTATTTTGTCGCAAACAACAATTTTTACTTGAAATGCAATATTAAAGGAAAGACTAATAGGGAACTCATAAATACAAGAAGCATTTCAGCACTTTTGTCCAAGTCAGCTCATTTTCTACAATTTTCTACTTTAATCCTAGAAGAAAGCCAACAGGATTCCTACTCCAGAACCGTGCTTAAATCAAGACTGGTATTCAAATGTGACATTGAAAGTTGGTTTTGGGACATCTTTCAGTCAAGATCTTAAACAAAGGCCCCCTCTGCCCCCTTAGGTACATGTTAATGATCCCAGGTTTTTATTTGGAAGAAGGCAGCAGAGTTACACTTGGTGTCCTTGCATCAACCAACAGAACTAAAAGACAGATTATCTAGCCATCATTGTTTTGTTATTCGTGGGTCCTTGTTATGTACAAATTGGATGCTGTCCTTACAAGATAATATCAGTGAACATGTTCAAAGGTATCCAATGGTGGTGAGGCAGTTTGAGACATCTGATGGTTGTGAAAGGTTCCATAAAAATATGTATTTTGCTTTCCAAATGAAGGTTTCTCAATAAGCTAAAGCAAAGGGGCGGCATGGTGGCTCAGTGGTTAGCACTGCTGCCTCACAGCACCAGGGACCCAGGTTTGATTCCAGCCTCGGGTGACTGTGTAGAGTTTGCACATTCTCCCTGTGTCTGTGTGGGTGTTCCGGTTTCCGCCCACAATCCAAAGATGTGCAGGTTAGGTGACTTGGCTATGCTAAATTGCCCACACAGCTAGGTGCATTAGTTAGAGGGAAAATGGGTCTGGGTGGGTTACTTTTCGGAGGGCGGTATGGACTTGTTGGGCCAAAGGGCCTGTTTCCACACTGTAGGGAATCTATTCTAAACTGAAGATCATCTAAGCAAACATTCACTAGAATTCGCTGTCTAAACAGAGTATCAATTTCACCAAGCATCTACTAATTGCCTGTAGCACTAGTGACTAACCTGACGAGCCACTTCAGCTACTGAGATAAAATGTTCATAATTTTACTTAAAACAAATACTGACCTAATTTACTTGGATGTAGACTGCAAAGTGGGTTAACTTGGTTGCTTCAAACATATTAGAGAAGACTACAAAATAGAAAGGTAACCATAAATGTGATTTGCTATACAAAAAATTGGTTTTGTTTGAATGAAGCATGAATCTAGAAGTATGATGTTCCCAGACCGTATTATTGACAGAATTTCACTTCCTCCAACTTACATTTCATCAGGTAGAAAATTGTCTTGGACTCCTGTGGATTCATGATATGCAATGACCAACATTGGTCACATGTACCACAAAAATTGATGCAGGATTTTTGCATAACTGCAGCCACAAGTTTGGTAGCGCACGTAGACGGATTTATTTTTAAAATCAACATCCTTTTGAGCCAATCTGTGATCAACTCGAAGAATAATTCAAACCAATTAAATTTATGAAACAATATCTGTAACAATCATAATGTCAATAATAATGTTGGAGTGATGTTTCTTCAAGATTGAGCTTCTGTAATGGAAGTTCTTGGTGACTTCTAATGATTGCCCACAGGAGTCTTGAGTACAGATTTTCAGTTGTTTATCCAAAAGTATGCAAAGAGAAAATCACTCTAGCCACCTGATGAAGGAGCAGTGCTCCGAAAGCTCATTCTTCCAAATAAGCCTGTTGGGCTATAACCTGCTGTTGTATGACTTTTAACTATATACACCCCAGTCCAACACTAGAACCTCCAAATCATTTTTTGGAGGCCTCCAGTCTGAAAAACAACCCCCCAACACCACCTTATGTCTTCTACCTTCCAGCCAGTTCTGTATCCAAATGGCTAGTTCTCCCTGTATTCCATGAGATCTAACCTTGCTAACCAGTCTCCCATGGGGAATCTTGTCACATGTCTTAATAAAGTCCATATAGATCATGTCCACCACTCTGCCCTCATCGATCTTCTTTGTTACTTCTTCAAAAAATTCAATCAAGTTTGTGAGACATGATTTCCCACATACAAAGCCATGTTGACCATCCCTAATCAGTCCTTGCCTTTCCAAATACATGTACATCCTGTCCCTCAGGATTCCCTCCAACAACTTTCCCACCATCGATGTCAGGCTCACTGGTTTATAGTTCCCTGGCTTGTCCTTACCACCTTTCTTAAACAGAGGCACCATGTTAGCCAACCTCCAGTCTTCCGGCACCCTCACCTGTGACTATCGATGATACAAATTTCTCAGTAAGAGGCACATGAATCACTTCCCTAGCTTCCCACAGAGTTCGAGGGTACATCTGATCAGGTCCTGGGGATTTATCCACTTTTATGCATTTCAAGACATCCAGCACTTCTTCCTCTGTAATATGGACATTTTTCAAAATGTCACCATCTATTTCTCTACATTTTATATCTTCCGTGTCTTTTTCCACACTGATGCAAAATCCTCGTTTAGTATCTCTCTTAACTTCAGTGGCCCTATTCTCTTCCCTCGTTACGCTATTGTCTTTAATGTATTTGTAAAAACCCTTTGGTTCCTCCTTAATTCTATTTGCCAAAGTTATCTCATGTCCCCTTTTTGCCTTCATGATTTCCTTCTTAAGTATGCTCCTACTGCCTTTATACTCTTCTGAGGATTCACTCGATCAACCTTGTCTACACCTAACATATGCTTACTTCTTTTTCTTAACCAAACCCTCAATTTCTTTGGTCATCCAGCATTCCCTATACCTATTAGCCTTCCCTTTCACCCTAACAGGAATATACTGTCTTTGCACTCTCATTATCTCATTTATGAAGGTTTCCCATTTTCCAACAGTGCCTATACTGGTAAATATCTGCCCACAGTCAGCTTTTGAAAGTTCTTGCCTAATACCGTCAAAATTGGCCTTTCTCCAATTTAGGTCTATCCTTTTCAATCACTATTTTAAAACTAATTGAATTATAGTCGCTGGCCCTAAAGTGCTCCCCTACTGACACCTCAGTCACCTGCCCTGCTTTATTTTCCAAGAGTAGGTCAAGTTTTGCACCTTCTCTAGTAGGTACATCCGCATACTGAATCAGAAGATTTTCTTGTACACACTTAACAAATTCTTCTCCATCTAAACCCCTGACAGTCTCAGTCTATGTTTGGAAAGTTAAAATCCCCTACCATAACCACCCTATTATTCATGCAGATAACTGAGATCTCCTTACAAGTTTGTTTCTCAATTTCCCTCTGACTGTTTGAGAGTCTATAATACAATCCCAATAAAGTGATCATCCTTTTCTTATTTCTCAATTCAACTCAAATAACGTCCATGGATGTATTTACTGGAATATCCTCCCTCAGTACAGCTGTAATGTTATCCTTTATCAAAAACGCGACTCCCCCTCCTCTCTTACCTCCCTTTCTATCCTTCCTGTAGCATTTATATCCTGGAACATTAAGATGCCAGTCCTGCCCATTCCTGAGCCATATTTCTGTAATTGCTATGATATCCCAGTCCCATGTTCCTAACCATGCCTTGAGTTCATCTGCCTTCCCTGTTAGGTCCCTTACGTTGAAATAAATGCAGTTAATTTGTCAGTCCGACCTGATTCTCAGCTTTGTTCCTGCCTGCCCTGACTGTTTGACTCGCTCCTTTTTCCAATTGCACCAGTCTCAAATTGATCTCTTTCTTCACTATCTCCCTGGGTCTCACACACACACACACCCCCACACTCCCATCACCACCACCATCTTAATCATTTAAATCCTCCCAAGCAGCTTGAGCAAATCTCCCTGCCAGTATATTAGTCCCCTTCTAATTCAGGTGCAATCCATCCTTTTTTGTACAGGTCACTTCTACCCCAGAAGAGATTCCAATGGTTCAAAAATGTGAATCCTTTTTCCATACACCAGCTCCTCAGCTATGCATTCATCTGCTCTATCTTCCTATTCCTACCGTCACTAGCTCATAGCACCAGGAGTAATCCAGATATTACTACTCTTGAGAACCTCCTTTTTAAATTCCTGCCTAACTCTCTGTAATCTCCCTTCAGAATCTCAACCTTTTCCTTTCCTATGTCGTTGGTTGCAATGTGTACAATGACCTCCTGCTGGACCCTCTCCCCTGTGAGAACATTCTGCACCCTCTCTGAGACACCCTTGATCCTGGCACCAGGGAGGCGACATACGATTTTGATTTTTTGCTGCTGGCCACAGAAATATCTGTGCCTCAGACTAGAGAATCCCCTAACACAATTGATCTCTTGGAACCCAACATACCCCCCCAAGTCCCGATACCAGAAACCTGGCTGTTCATGCTACATTCCTCTGACAATCCATCATCCCCGACATTTTCCAAAACAGCATACTTGTTTGAAATGGGGATGGCCGTAGAAGACTCCTGCACTAACTGCCTAACTCTCTTACCTTTCCTGGAGTTAACCCATGTGACCGTATTTGCAACTTTCCCCCCTTCTTATAAGTGCCATCCACCACACCCCCTTGCTCGTGCAAATTCCTCATTGCCCCTACCTGGCACTCCAACAGATCCATTCAATTTGTTAGGATTCCCAACCAACGGCATTTATTGCAAATATAATCCTCAGTAACTCGTAAACTCTTCTTGAACTCCCACATCTGACAAAGAGAGCAGAGCACTCTGCTGAAGACCATTTTTGCTTCTTTCAATCTACGGATCCAGAAAATAGCACTGTCTTATTCCTCTCCAAAACACTGCTCCAGCTTAAATTAATACTTATATTTTTAAGTTTAATCAAGAGACATATCTCAATAAAACATACAATCAAGAAAGAACCCACTCTACTCACTACTGCAAACTTACTGTAAGGCCACACTTAAACTATTCCTTTATCTGTCTCTGTGCTGTGACCTCTCCCAAACAGGTTCCTCCAAGATCAGTTGTGAATTTCACTGTTGTTAATTTTTCCAGACGCACTCCTAGTAACTGAACAGGTTCACTGCTGTGTCAGTTAGCAATGTGGGTTTCTTTCTCTCTCTCTCTCTCTCTCTCTCTCTCTCCTGCACTGACCTCACCATGTGCTGCCTATATCTGTTCCTCTCCCTTTTAAAAGTGCTGTCATAGAGTCATAGAGATGTACAGCATGGAAACAGACCCTTCGGTCCAACTTGTCCATGCCAGCCAGATATCCGGACCTAATCTAGTCCCATTTGCCAGCACTCGGAGCATATCCCTCTGAATCCTTTCTATTTGTATATCCATCTAGATGCCTTTTTGATGCTGTAATTGTACCAGCCTCCACCACCTCCCATGGCAGCTCACTCCACACACGCACCACCCTCTGTACCAAAAGGTCGCCACCACCCCTCCCCGCCCCGCCCCCCACCCACCCACATCACCCCAGGTACCCCAATATCCTTTACCTCTCACCTCAAATCTATGTCCTCCTGTTCCGGATATCCCACCCCGAGGGAAAGACCTTGTCCATTTATCCCATCCATGCCTCTCATGATTCTATCAACTTCCATAATGTCACCCCTCAGCCCCTGAAGCACCAGGGAAAACAACCTCAGCCCATTCTTGTTTTGACTTCTTTTCTAAAGTTCCAAAACAATGCAACAGCATATAAAACAGTAATTGCTGCTCCTGGAATTCAAGGAAATCACCTCCAACACCTAAAATACCTCAAAAAAGGAGCAGCCTGTTATAGGTAGAAATTTTTCCCGTCTTCCATCTTGGATTACCCAGACTTATCTCGAGAACATGACTTAAAAGAAGTTCTGGGATTTACATATTAATGAACCAAAACCTGCAACACATTCTAAAAGATGAAAGACTTAACAATAATCCAAGTTTGTTCAATATATCATCTCAGTTGCATGACACTGTAATCTTTTGCTATAAATTCTGTGTCTTATAATCTTGTGTTCCACAGCCACCTGATGAAGGAGCAGCATTTGAAAGCTAGTGCTTCCAAATAAACCTGTTGGACTATAGTGCAATTTTTAACTTTGTCATTTTTTTAAGAAGATTTGCTCACAAACAGCTCATTTATTTGCATTTGCTATGGTTACAGCCTTCCTCGAGAGGTTTACAACATAGTACATACAAGTTAAAAAGAATCAAATTCATTAATATTTCAAATTTGTTCTGCATTGCTTTTGATCACTGTGAAATTTTATATCAAGATTTCATGGCCCACTTAAATACTATTTTGACTGAAAACCACTGCTCTGGGGTACACAAGTGTCATCTGATACAAAATGCATATGTCATAGAATTCCAAGGAGAAATCTGCTCTTTCCTTTTTACTGTGAACATAGAAATCCTTATTTAGCCCTTTACAATCTCATTCACTTGAACAGATCTGGGTTTGATTCCAGCCTCAGGTGACAGTCTGTGTGAAATTTGCACATTCTCCCCACTGGGTTTCCTCCCACAATCCAAAGGTGTGCAGGTTAGATGGATTGGCCATGCTCAATTGCCCATTGTGTTAGGTGCATTAGTCAGGGGTAAATGTAGAGTAATTAGGTGGGGGAATGAGTCTAGGTGGGTTACTTTTCAGACATCGGTGTGGACTTGGGCCAAATGGCCTGTTTCCACACTGTAGGGAATCTAATCTAATCAAATCTAAACAAGTGGTATTTGGAATGGAGTTGAATCACATGTTGTTGCTTGTATTAAGAAGTTTCTAATTGGCTTCTATATATTACATATAGGTTTTTTGTGTAATAAACTTATGCTCTGCAGTTAAAGAACATGTGAAGCCTTATGTGAATATGTTTGAGTGATTAACCATCAAGTTAACCAATTGGGGAAAAAAAAGAGATCTCTAAAGCCAGGTTTCAATCTGTCATGATTTATCCTGTATTATCATCAGCTGAGATCATAACAATGTGCTTGGTCTTTTTCCTGTGTTCCTCATCTTTGTCTCCATAATATGTGTGATAATTGATGGAGTTGATTTAATCCTCTTCCCTGTCACAGAGCTGTTGAATTTTGGTAGAGGGATTGAGGTTCGGGGGTATGAGATCATGTTGCACCTGTAAAAAACTCTGGTGAGGCTGCACTTGGAGTATTGCATACAGTTCTGGTCACCACTTTATAGGAAGGATTTGGAAGCTTTGGAAAGAGGAGATTTACTAAGATGTTGCTTGGTATGGAGGGAAGGTCTTGTGAGGAAAGGCTGAGGGACTTGAGGCTGTTTTCATTAGAGAGAAGATGGTTGAGTGGTGACTTAATTGAGACATATAAGATAATCAGAGGGTTAAATAGGTTGGACAGTGAGAGCCTTTTTCCTTGGATGGTGATGGTGAGCACAAAGGGTCATAGCTTTAAATTGAAGAGTGATAGATAGAAGTAGGTTCTTTACTCAGAGAATAGTAGGACCTGCAACAGTAATAGACTCATCAACTTTAAGGACACTTAAATGGACATTGGATAGGGATATGGTTGAAAATGTAATGGTGTAGGTTAGATGAGCTTCAGATTGGTTCCACAGGTCAGCGCAACATCGAGGGCCAAAGGGCCTGTACTGCACTGGAATGTTCTATGTTCTAATTTTCATTTTGTTGAATCATTATTAGCTGTTCTCCTTCTTTGGATCAGATCATCATCTGAGCTAGCATTGCTGTGCTGCAGAAGGACAGGAAACTAAAAGGTTGTTCGCAGAATTAATTTTTAATGGAACACTTTAAAGAAGGAACGAGGCAGAGAAATTTGGGAGGGAATTCCTTCCATTCCTTCAGCAGCACCTTCCAAGCCTGCGATTCCACTACCCAGAAGGACAAGTGCAGCAGATGCATTGAAACATAGTTCACTGGAACGATGGTCACTGGAAATTAAGCCCTGTTATTCTGGGAGTCATCACAAAAGCTAAAGGCTTTATAAAAGTTTGCAGAATTCCCCAACATACCTGTTGTTTAGATTCAGGATGGAAAAAAGTGTGGACCAGGCTTCAGTACTTACCAAGAATGACTATTTATTACAAATAAATCGATTCTAGCAACAGTTAACTGGTTAAAAAACTTTAACCCTGTCCGTCAGAGCTCCCCACTTCATATACGCATACAGACACAAAACAATCGGGGTCATGGGCAAAGTGTAAGACTGGGAAGGTGATTCAATGATCCCTGTCGACAGGGTTCAAAGCGATGATCCTTTCAGTTTGACTGCTGCTCCTCGATCTTCCTTTTGCAGGTACTTTCACTTGCTTGCAAGAGTCACATGACCACCGGTTAGCATTTAACCAATAGGTCAGAGACATTATAAAAGCCAAAGCTTACAGTGACTTATGAGGGAACTAAATTGGTTTTCTGCAGGCTGTGGTGTTTGTCTTTACTGCAAGGAAAGGGACACCTCCTTTATTTTCAGAAGTCCAATAGCTTTTGACCAAACATTCATGCCCACAACTTCAGCAACCTGGGAACCAAAGACATAGTTGCTGTTAGGCAGAAGGACTTTGTCATCAACAACTGGTCACCTTTCCCCAAACCAATTAGCTACTTGTTGCCAGTTGAATCTCCATTTGAATATTGCCATAGGCACCAGCTTATCTGCAGCTGGGCTGTAACCATACACTTGGGCAAATAGCAGTGTAAACAGCACTTAAAATGAATGTCAGGTAACTTGCTTCTATAAAGTGCTGTTTGTTTGTACAATCTTTGGTTTTTGAAGTAATTCCTTTCCCATTTCAATCTGAACACAACATTACATAAAAATTAAGAAGATATGGTCTTTACAAAACTCCACAAAGAGCAAGTTCCCCTCCAAGCCACACACCATGCTGACTATATCACCATCCCATCATTGACACAGTATTAACATCCTGCTGCTCCCTCCAACAGCACCACACCAAACGGACTGCAGTGGTTCCAGAAGAAAGCTCACCGCCATTTTTCAGAACAACTGGACAATAAATGATGACCTCACCAAGGTGCCCACATTTCATGAGCAAATGAAAAGAAATGCTGATATCTCAGCCACCTGTTGTGGGATTAAAGTGTCAGAGTTTTGTCCCTGATAGTTTCACAGCTGTCTGACAAACTGGCCTTCCCTGCACACTAGACACTCTAGCTTTTTTCATCATCTGCCTTTAGCAGGTGCACATGTCACAGGGCTGAAAAGTTGCCCTGTTTGCAATAACCTGCTTACTGGGTTTTACTTTGAGCTCAGCCAAGTCACTGTAGAATGCTGAAAATTAAGGTCAAAGCAGTTTATGCAGTCTATAACAACCTTTGCATTTTTGTGTAGTTTGGGATACCAAGCCTGAACATTTGGCAAATACTATCACAACAACAACTTGCATTTCTGTAACACCATAACATGGAGAGGTAGACGTCGGCCATTTAGCCCATCAAGACTGCTCCACCACTCAATGTGACCACAGCTGATTTGATCACCCTCAACACTTCCCTGCTTTTTCCCCATAATCCTTGATTTCCCTGTTTATTGGGGGAAAAAAACAAAGCACTGCAGATGCTGGAAATCACACACAAAATTAGAAATTACTGGGAAAACTGTGGAGAGAAAGCAGAGTTAACGTTTCTGATCCAGTGATCCTTCTTCCAAGCCGACAATAATCGATCTGACTCAGCCTTGAATATACTTAATGTATTCAGCCTCCTCCAGTTAAGAATTCCATTGATTCACCACTCTCTGAAAGACAAAATTCCTCCTCATCTCTCTGTCATAAAGGATGACCCCTTACTCTGAGATTATGCCATCTAGTCCTAGACGTTTCCTCAAAGGATAACAATGTGTCCACATATACCCTGTCAAGCCCCCTAAAAATCTTGTATATTTCATTAAAATCACTTCTCATTCATCTCCAATGAGAACAGTCCCACTGATCTTTGAACATTGTAAAATATTGAATATGCATCACAGGAACATACCAGACAAGGGAGGAGATACTGTGACTGAACACTTAAGTCGAATCAGTTGAACCATTGTATTAAAGTCGAAGGGAATAGAGAGAGATGGGGAGGTCTTGAGAGAAATTCAGACCTTAGGGCTGAAACTGTTGAAGGCACAGCTGCCAATGTTGGTTATAGGTCATGTGGAATGGATAAGTGGCATGAATTGGTGGAAACAAGCACTTTCAGAAGCGAGAGGAGGTTACGCTGGGAGGATTGTGACCATGAATGGATTTGAACACTGGGATGATAATTTTTAACCCAGGACACTTGTGGATGAGGAACCAATGAGCACAAGAGTTACGGGTGGACAGGAATACTACAAATTGCATTTACGCCCAAATAGAAAAGTTTGCACTGAACCAATTAGCTTATGTACAAATGTCTTCAGCATCTGAAGCTTGATAAAGGTGTTTGTATAGAAAATTCAGTCATTTCCAACTTCATATCACTTTCAGTATTGACGCAATTCAATACACATTTGTAGGTATTATAGCTTAGAAGAATAAATGAACTGTTTTGAAATGTAACGTTTTAAATACTTAATTCTTTTGAAAGTGAATGTAACAATGATGTGTATCCACCAAAACTACATACAAAAATGCATCATCAAAATAGTATGCCACTGCAGCATATCTGCTAAGATACAAACACTTGTCAAGAGTCCCATTAGATGGTATATCAAAGAGGTGAGCTATTGACATCTCTTGAACAATTGATGTCGAGGTATGGACTACAAAATCTACAATCCCGTCCCGCTAACCATCAGAACCTGGAGTGGGATGAGTGTTGGATTTTGCAGTGTCACAGTGGGGTACCCATGCGCCTCTTGATTCCACCGAATATTTGCTGGGCCATATTGTGTACAGCTCCATTTTGCAAACAGGTTAAGGTTCACTCCACCCGGTAGAAAGGTGCAAGGTGTGCATGGTGCACTGGAGGATTCCAATCTGCATGTTTTACATTGATTCAGCCTTTGACCTGAAACTGGACCTTACCTGAAAGGGTGGCAATCAAAACGGAAGCATAAATGGGTTTTTACATGACCCAACATCATTGCCTCATATCTGCAATCCCATTTACCCCAGTAGCAGTGGTTTAAAATTGATCTTAGTGTCTTGATACTTTCCCATCTTAAAATACTAAACAACACCAGAAAGGTAAGGTGATAACTAATGTCCCTGCAGCAATAGAATTCTATTCAAAGGAAATCCAAGTTAGCTATTCCACCTACTTGAGAGCTCACAGTCTGACTCAAAGATTCCATTAGTGTCAACTAGTTCTGGTCAACTAATCCATGACTCACCATCTCGTAAGCATACTGATTCAGTGAATCAATCATCAATAGAAATAACCATTAGCAATGCTGTACACTCAGGTTCTGAAGTGTTCTCAGGAACTGTGTGATGTCTAATTACAGCATCAATTTCAGCGAATGAACAAAGTAAGGCAGCAAGTTGCATTCATATGTCAGCTTTAATGTAAAACATCCCAATTACTTCACAGGGGCATTATCAAACTAAACATGATGAGATGCGTAAGGAGACATTAGCATAAATTGTTTAACAAATTAACTTTTAAGTGGTGAAGCTGGAAAAGCACAGCACGTCAGACAGCATCTGAGGAGCAGAACCGTCAACATTTCAGGCGGAAACTCTTGGTCAGGGTGAAGGATTTTGGCCCGATACATTGACTGTCCTGCTGCATGGATACTGTCTAACCTGCTGTGCTTTCCCAGCTTCCCATTTATCAACTCTTGGCTATCAGCATCTGCAGTCCTTACTGTCTCCAAGTTTTAATAGACTTCGCAAAGGGGCATGAAAATAGAGGGAGAATTTCAGAGGGTAGGGTCTGGATGGCTGATGGCACAAACACCCTTTGGATTAAAGAAGTGAGGAGACCTGAGTTGGAGGAACTCAGAGATCTTAACGGTGGGACCAGAAAGGTGGGAAGGAGCGAGGTTGAGAATCTGAAGAGATAGAAACCATCCTGATTTAGAATTGTCCTGCTGTTCCTTCACTCTTGGAACTTCCTTTGTAACAGTGTTTTCTGTGGCCCTACAAGATGTGGGTGGTGTTGAACTGCCTTCTTAAACAACTGCAGTTGTTTAAGAAGGCAGTTCAACACCACCCAAGAGCAATTAAAAGAGGCTGTAAATATTGATCACGTTACCATGAATGAATAAGCTCATTTTTGACAATTAAAACCTTTTGACTTAAGAAGTGATGTAGACTTTTCTCAAAAAAATATGCTCATCTTTATAAATGAATCATCCAAGAAGTTTTGAAAACCTTCATGTTACTGAATTGAATGCAAAATCCAATCTAGTTAAAGAAACAGGGAACCACTGAAATTGCCAGATTAAATTCCCTACAGTGTGGAAACAGGCCCTTCAGCCCAAAACGTCCACACCGACCCTCCGGAGAATAACCCACCCAGATCCATTTCCCTCTGACTAATGCACCTAACACAATGGGCAATTTAGCGTGGCCAATTCACCTGACCTGCACATCTTTGGACTGTGGGAGGAAACCGGAGGAAACCCACGCAGACACGGGGAGAATGTGCAATCTCCACACAGACTGTTTTCCATATGGTGTAATATAACAATGTAAACGAGTTAAGCTCTCCCTTGATCTGAAGAGGTATTTGCCAGAATTTCCTGGGTCAGCTCATTTGCATATGGATTAGAACAACAATCGGCATAAATTCTGCGTAAAATGGGAGTAATCTGCTGGGTTGCATGGAAATGAGAATGCAGCCTTTACAAAGCCAGCCATCAGTTTGCTTTCCCACAAAGGCCCAATGAACCTGTGTCAATTATTAAGGATGTCTGGTTATAGGAATAGCTGTATACACTGCCTGACAATGGTATAGACACACGTTAACTCTTTGTGTGTGTGCGTGCAGCCCCTTTATTTAAGAAGGATTGACTTATACGTGACCCGTGTGGGGATTTTCGGGTTGTTACACGGCTGTGCTATTTAAAGGGAAACCCTCTGCAAGATCCCACTGTTCCGCTGGCATGTCCAGGGGAACACAGACTGCTGGAGACCTGCAGTAGCCCAGTGAGAGCAGCCCTCCAGATTGCAAACCATCCATCAGTAAAAGATAAAAATAAAAGATCGATTAGTCACTCATTCTTGCACTGGCTCAAACAGAATTAGATTTTAACACTCGTGGCAACTTTTGACTTGCAGTATCGGATCAGTCGCCCGTTATACTGTTTCAGAAAATAAAATCGGGCAAGGATTTAAGGGGAGTCTGATCCAATAATGTTCATTCTGCACCATGAGCCAAAGACAACATTGCCACTGTCTTACACTGATAAAGCTTCATTGAAGAAGCACCAAAGTGCTACTGGGGTCAAATGCTGCACGGAATAAACAGCAGGGGAGATTAGTTTGACTTGTCATCAGTCAGTGTGTCTAATGTCAGTGCTCCAGGTTTCAGGATGACACACACTCTACTAATGGAACAGGAAGGGGTTGTTTTAATCCACAGGATGTAAACAGGATGCCAGATGTTCTAACAAAGGTACTCTGATGCCAGCCAACCTAGGTAATCAGTGTAATGAGACTGTGTCCAAATGCAATTAGCCCCACTTAGGCACTATATATATCATGAACTTGTTAAAACTCTGTGGCAGCTCAAAAAGTGGAGAGTTTATGTAAATACAAAATGAACTGCAGCAACTGATAGACCTACAACACAAAATCATAAGCAAACATTAATGCTATTATAAAGAAGGCTGTCTCCCCTGAATTACTGGGAGTGCATTCTAACCAGCCATGATCACAAGGGGCTCTATTACAGAGATCGCTCTAGTGTAGTTCACCATTTAAAAGAATCATGAGAATGTGAGCAAGTGTCTCAACTTCATCACAAAACACTTCGAATAACACAGCACTAATAGTTTAGATTCTCCTGTTCCTCAGATGCTGCCTGACCTACTGTGCTTTTCCAGCACCACATGCTCGACCAGTAATAGTTTAAAGTCGTAGTTGAATTGGTTTAAAGTGATCTGCAAAAGAAATAAGGGTGAAGTGAGGAAAAACTTTTTCACACAGCGAGTAGTTAGGTTCTGGAAGGCATTGCCAGGAATGGTGGTGAAAGTGGTTCAAATAAAGTTAATAATCACACAACACCAGGTTATAGTCCAATAGGTTTAATTAGAAGCACTAGCTTTCGGAGCGACGCTCCTTCATCAGGTAGTTGTAGAGGTTAAGATCATGCTCACAGAATTTATAGTCAATGGAGTCCGGTGTCATGGAGATGTGATACCGTAAACAATCTTAGATTAAAACTTTCACCTTTTATAATGGGATATTCTGGTTTCTATTCTTTGATATGTAAATCCCAGAACTTCTTTTAAATTACATTCTCTGGATAACTCAGCTTTTTAAACAATAGGTGTGAAGTCTGTCTGTGTCCCAATGCGATGTCAGACTGACAAACCCTCTTTATAGTTTTACAGGGTTTTACATGGATTCATGCAGCTTTTGAGCAAAATAAAACATAATGTAATTCTGCAAAAACCAATTCGCCCCATAAGGTTATATGTGTGCGCATGTAGGAGTGACAGATTGAGGGTGCGTGTGGGTGTGAGCGTACATGATAGAGTGTGTGTGTGTGTGTGTGTGTGTGTGTGTGTGGTGCAGTGGGGTCACCTGTAGTGTGACATGAACCCAAGGTCCTGATTGAGGTCATTTCCATGGGTACCGAACTTGGCTATCAGCTTCTGCTCAGCCACTCTGTATTGTTGCTTGTCCCGAAGTCCACCTTGGAGGACGGTCACCATAAGTCCCAGGCCGAATGTCCCGGACTGCTGAAGTGCTCCCCGACTGGGAGGGAACTCTCCTGCCTGTTGATTGTTGCAGGGTGTCCATTCATCCATTGCTGTAGCCTCTGCTCAGTCTCAACAATGTACCATGCCTCAGGGCATCCTTGTCTGCAGCGTATGAGATGGACCACGTTGACCGAGTCACATGAATACTCACCACGTGCATGGTGGGGGGTGTCCCCAGGGTAATGGTGTTACCAGTGTCGATGTAATGGCTGCTGTGGCAGGGTTCTATGGTGTTGTCCTGAAGGCTAGGCAGTTTTCTACGAATCATGATGTTTAAACAGCCACCAAACCTTAAACAGATTCATAGCAAACTGCCCAGCCTTTAGGACAACAACACCATACAACCCACACAGCAGCCATTACAAGACGTGTCAGAGTACCGACACTGGTAACACCATTACCCTGGGGACACCTCCCACCATGTAAGTGGTGAGTATTCATGTGATTCGGCCAACGTGGTTCATCTCATACGCTGCAGGGAAGGATGCCCTGAGGCATGGTACATTACTGAGACTGAGCAGAGGCTATGACAACAGATGAATGGACACCACACAACAATCACCAGGCAGGTGTGTTCCCTCCCAGTTGGGGAGCACTTCAGCGGTCCGGGACATTCGGCCTCGGTCCTTCGGGTGACCATCCTCCAAAGCGGATTTGAGGACAGGCAACAACGCAGAGTGGCCGAGCAGAAGCTGGTAGCAAATTTCAGTACCCATGGGAATGGCCTCAACCGGGACCTTGGGTTCATGTCACACTACAGGTGACTTCACTGCACGACAGCTCACACAGACAGACAGACACACACACAGACACACACACACACACTCCTACATACTTACACACCCATATGCAGACCCTCCCTCATACACAAGCTCACTCTCATATGCACACATGTATTCTCCCCTCACACGCACCCTCTCACGCATACCCCATCACACTCATACACACTTAACAAGCTTACAAACACACATATACACACACACACATACTCTATCATGTGCATTCACACCTACACACATACACCCACATGCACCCTCAATCTGTCTCGCCTGCATGCGTACACATATAACCTTATGGGGTGAATTGGTTTTCATGGAATTACATTTTATTTTGCTTAAAGACTGCGTGAATCCATGTAAAACTCTATAAAACTGTACAGAGGGTTTGTCAGTCTGACATAGCATTGGGACACAGACAGACTTCACACCTATTGTTTAAAAAGTTGAGAATGTAATTTAAAAGAAGTTCTGGGATTTACAAATCAAAGAACAGAAACCAGCATATCCTGTTGTAAAAGATGAAAATTTTAATTAAGATTGTTTACTGCATCACATCTCCATGACATTGGACTCCTTTGGCTATACATTCTGTGAGCATGATCTTAACCTCCACAACCAAAAGCTAATGGTTCCAAATAAACCTATTGGTCTATAACCTGGTGTTGTGTGATTTTTAACTTTGTACATCCCAGTCCAACACCGGCACCTCCAAGTCATGGTTCAAATAAGGCATTGAAGTGCGCATTGGATAAACAAAAAATCTAATTCCTCTATATCATTAGCCCCATGTACTGTCACAGATGATATGGTGGTAGGAAAGCCCTCTGATTGTGCATAAGAGCACTTGTGCAAGAGCATGGGGAGAAAGCAGGAGATTGGCACAAGGTAATGACTCTCATTTGAGGAGCCAGACACACACAATGGGGCTGAACAGCCTCCTTTTGCTCTCGAGCACTTCTGAGATAATGTTCGGATGTTACAATTGGACCCATTAATACGTATAAAAAAAGTACAGAGTTGAGGATTTGTGATTCCAGGGCTAATATGCGATACAACAAAAGGGCTCTCAAATGTAAAACAGCCTTCATTCATTCGTATTGCAGACTGAAGCTGACAGGAAATAATTATAATCAAAATCCAATCCTAATTACATCTGGAAGAAACACGAGTGATCAAAGAGTGAATTGGGAATGTTCCAGTTCAGGCTGAGTTCAGAATGTCTTTCTGGGTAGAAAGCCTGTCTAACGGCGAGCAAACAAACTGTGCTAAGGGGCACCGGCTAATTCCATTATCACAGCTGGCATGAGCTTCCTGTTTACCAGCCGGGCTGAACAAAGCAAGAAAGTCAGGCCTCCAGCTAATAGCTGTCCTCGTTCAGGCTTCAACTCAAGTCAATCTACACACACTGATTAAACCCTGTGATATCTTAAGGCCCGGCCGGTCTGAGGAATGGTCAAATTTCATCAAGAGAAAAGCCACTTTCTTTTTATCCGTCTACTGACAAACTCACCTGCTGCACCATGTCAGATGGAGCTCAAGTTAAACGCAGCGTACACACACAGCGTTTGCAAGTATCTGCTGCACTCTCGCTCCTGTCTGTTCTGCAAAAATGTACCATTTTGGTCCCCAGGATAGTGGGATCAGTTTTCATGAGGAGTAGAGACTGGAAATTTTGCTCAGTATCTTGGTCCTCTCACAAGTGGGCATGTACGCATTCCAATGGTGGACCTTTTTTTCATTCTGGTTGCATCAAATGGTGGTTCTGTCGATACTACAAACAATGTTTTATATTCAAAATAAATAAAAGACTTGTGTCTGGATAGCCCTTCATGACCTCAGGATGTCTCAGTAAGGTATTTCTGAAGTGCAGTTACAGCTGTAATGACAGGAATGTATCTGCAGCAATATTCCATAACCAACAGCAAAGTAATAATGATCTGATAAAGTGTTCTGGGTGTTAGTTGAGGAATAAATATCACGTATATGAATGTGGTGGGGGCTGGGGTTTCTCCCATTTCGATTGAATCCATGGGGACAGGTATAAAGTGTATTAGCTCCCCAGTCTCCACTATAGGAAGAGTGGGCTGCAAAGTGAATCATAGATTCATAGAGTTATACAGCATGGAAACAGGCCCTTCGGCCCAACCTGCCCATGCCAACCAGGTTTCCTAAACTGAACTAGTCCCATTTTCCTGCGTTTGGCCCTTATTCCCCCTCTCTCTGTATGGATTTCCTCCGTGTGCTCTGATTTCCTCCCACAGTCCAAAGATGTGCAGGTCAGGTGAATTGGCCATGCTAAATTGCCCGTAGTGTTAGGTGATGAGGAAAATTAAGGGGTATGGGTGGGTGGCGGGTTAGTGTGGACTTGTAGGGCCAAAGGGCCTGTTTCCACACCGTAAGTAATCTAATCTAATCTAATCTAAGCCTTTCCTATTCATGTACCTGTCCAAATGTCTTTTAAATGTAACTGTGGTCAACTCTACCACTTCCTCTGGCAGCTCATTCCACAAATGCACCACCCTCTCTGTGAAAAAGTTGCCCCTTAAGTCTTTTTTAAATCTTTCTCCCTTCACCTTAAACCTACGCCTTCTAGTTTGGGACTCTCCCCACCCTGGGGAAAGACCTTGGCTATTTACCCTACCCATAATTTCATGAACATGTATAAGGTCACCCCTCAGTCTTAAAAAAACCCACAATAGTGCAAGGTTAAACTAAAGGCCAATATTCTGCCAGGTTACAGGGAGATGTTCTCTACCTCTGAAGGAGCAAAACTTCCTGGCCCAGGTTTGTGTTCCAGACGTTTTTCTGGATGGACCCTGACCTGAAAGGTCTGGTCAAATTTATAATTCCTGCGATTTATAGGAACAGTCAGTCACACAGCTTCTCAAGCCTTTTCTGTCATTCAGGTAGATCATGGTTGGTCTTAATTCCATCAAACTGTTATGGTTCTTCACCTTGGCCTAACAAAAACTTGACAATGCAAGTTTGGAAATGTTCAATTCAAGGAGGCTGAATCGGTTTTGGGGAGAATTCCATAACCGGTGTATGAGACAGTTCTTCCTAATCTCAGCACTTAACCGGCTAGCTTAAATTTTATGGATATGCCCCTTTGATCTGACCTCCCACCTCAATGGAAATAGTTTCTCTTTGTGCATGTTATCATTCCTTTAATAATCATAAACACTTTAATTAGATCAACATTTAATTTTCTATACAAAAGGGTTTACAAATCTATTCTACGCAGTTTGTCCACATAGTTTAACCCTTCTAACCTTTGAAGGTCAATTATTCTTGTTGAGATGCAGTGCCCAGAGTGAGTACAGCATGCACTATGGCTCTATATATCTGTAATAGAACTTAGCAGTTGCTCGAGATGGAAGCTAGCATTCAGTTAGCTTTTCTGCAGCTAATTGATTTTGTACCTGTTCTGCCCAAGAAAGGTAGCCTGCAGTTTTTTACTTCTCCCACAGAGTCGCTCACTTATGACCAAACTTGCAATGACCCTTTTTAACTTGTGGCTTCCATCCAGGGTGTTTATTTTGCCACCTAAGATTTCCATCAACTTGAATAGGGATGATGACCCTGATCTAAAGAACTCATGTTATGGCAGGAGTCCTACGTCATATCAAATGGTCAACAAATCCTCCCCAAGTAACCATGTGCTGACAGCTATAATAAAATCCACAAAGAACAACTATCACAGCGATGAGCATTCATACTGGAATGCATGTCCTCAAACAAGGTGATTATTTACTCATGTGCCTTATGAAAGGATTTTCAGGTGCAGGGATCTAAAAAACAATCAAATAACTCAGCCGGGTCATCACTTCACTATTATAGACTGGGTGTCTCTGGAAAACCTAAATGTAAAATCAATTATGGCATCAAAATGGGAGATGCATAATAATCGATTTAGTAATTGATAATTCTGATCAATATACACCTACAGTAAATAGGCAATTTAGAATGCGCAATTATTCTTACTTCTGTGTGGAAAAGGTCATGGGTTCAATCGTCATCCAATCAATTTGGGCATTTAATCCAACCTGACACCTCAGGACAGTATTGATGGAGTTTGTTGTCAGAGATTGCATCTTTTGTATGAAACATTAAACCATTTGTTAAAAGATCTCATCACTCTCTTGGTGAATTAGTGCAAGGGGATAGTCCTAGTTTACTGGCCACTATTTATTCCTCTATCAGCATCACCACAACAGATTTTCTGGTATTTATTGCATTGCTATTTGTGGAGCCATCCTGTGCACAGTTGGTTTTCTATTTAACACCAGCAATGACATTTCCAAATTACCCAATTTGAGGCATCCTGTGTGTAATGACCACCTCCAGAGAAATGCAAGTTCAACCTTTTGTGTTAGCTTTAGCATTTATACATTAAATCTGAGTTGAATGTTTTTCAGTTTCTCTGTGAAAAAAGCAGCAACATTTAGCAATTTGTTGACGTGCACATTTTTGAAAGAGGTATTTGGTTCTAGTTAAAGCTACTGTAATTTGGCCAGGGGAGGGAGAGAGGAGTTGGTTAGCTCAGTTGGCTGGATGGTTTGCAATGCCAACTGCGTGGGTTCAATTCCTGCAGCAGCTGAAGTTACCACGATGGGCTCTCCTTAACCTCTCCCTTAGGTGTGGTGACTGTCAGGTAAGATCACAACCATCTCTCCCTCTCTCCCCAGTGTGAAATACTGCATGGGACTCAGTATTTACATTGAGAGACTGTTGAGTGTGTTGACAAAATCACAAGCCCCACATATACTGTGAATCCAATACAGAAACCCATACCCACACTTCACTCAGGAGTTCAGTGCGTATCCATTCCACTTGGAGAGGCCTGACCAGGAATCTTATTTTGCGTGGTTACATGGAAGGGCTAAATTTTCACGTTGACGTGGGAAGAACTGCTTCCAAGTTCTTGAACAATCAGTCTTTGGGATTTTCATGGAAGTGCCACTTTAATTGGCAGGTTCCCTGTACTATTAAGGATGATAGTCAGACTCTCAAAGTTGGGGACTAGTCAGTGGCCTTTCCAGAGAAGGAGAATTGCAGGCTGGAGGAGAGTTAACAGAGAGAATGCTTTTGTATGAAGGTGTTGTCACACCAACGTTTTTGAAATTCGAATTTAAGACTAGTTATAAGGCAGTCAGAACCCCACTAATGGAATCTCTCTCACAGCCAGGAAGGCTGCTCCCCCTCCTCAGTTCTTCTGCAACTTGCTGCCATCCAGGCAGATTGCCCGCACTGTTTCAGGGATCATAGAGTAGAAGCCTTAACTACAGAATTAGGCCATTTGGCCCATCAAGTCTGTACCAACTCTCCAAACAGCTTCCCACTCAGACCCAGCTCCCCACAAGCCCACATTCACCATGGTTAATCTACCTAGTCTGCACATCCCTGGACAATTTAGCATGACCAATCCACCTAACACACACACCTTCGGACTGTGGGAGGAAACCGGAGCACCTGGAGGAAACTCATTAAGACACAGGGGAGATCATGCAAATCCACACAATCACTCAAGGTTGGGATTGACCCTGGGTCCCTGGCACTTTGAGGCACCGTGCTGCCCTTATGAGGCTGGAAGTTAATTGGAATACCTTAGTAAGCCAAATTTAATTATAGTTAATTACACACCTCATGGGGTGGAGTGTCCCTACAATCTTCAAAACCACCTCAGCAAACATGGGTGACATTGAGGACAGGGCTGTTAAACTTGTCATTGCTGACTGTGGCCAATGTTTTTGGGTGCTGCATCAGTCCCTGGTGGGGCCTCAAATTCCTGCCTGAAGATATGGATACTAGATCTATTCCTAGGAGTTTACCATTCTTAGTTCATATCTAGCCTGGTTCCTCTCTCATTTAAATCAGTGCAGGGGCAGCAAATATCTCTTTCAGGTCCCATGAATTTAATCCTTGTTGCCTCCTCTTCCTTATCAGTAAGGAGAGATGGATGTGATTATCTGGGAACAGGTTTGAGTTGGATAAGCTGCAATTTCCTTCAGTTAGGTTTTGGAGCAGCCAAAGCTATTAGCTCCTGGGTAGTGGTGTCATGGTAATGTCACTGGTACAAACAGTCCACGAACCCCAGGACAATGCTCTGGTGACATGGGTTCAAGTCCCACTGTGGTAGATGGTCAAATTTGAATTCAATAAAATCAAGAAAAGAAAGCTCGTCTCATGGTCACCATGCAGCCAATGTCAATTGTTACACAAACCCATCAGGTTCACTTGTGTTGTCAGGGAAGGAAGTCTGCTGTCCTTACCTGGTCTGGCCTACACTTGACTCCAGACCCAATTTGGTTGACTCTTAACTGTTTTTTTGTCCCTAGCCAGCAATACCCAAATCCCATGAATAAAATAAGAAAAAAATCTCTGAGGCCGTAACAAACTCTGTGCCTGCACCATCACTCCAACCCCTCATACTGTTGGAGGCAGAACCAAACTGTTGCAAGCTCAGTTTAACCACTATACACTTGGAAAACACATCATCGGCTGTAAAATACTTTCAGGCATCCTACCGTCATGAAAAGGTGGTGGATAAACATTTCAGACTTTTTAAAGGGACTGTCAATTATTCGCTGCCAAATGGAATTCTTTAGTTGGAACTCCGGTGGGTTGTCAACACATTCTAGATTCTCCTCAGAGCTTTTCCAACTTTTCCCAGGCTCAGCTTGGAGCTATCTGGTTTCCCAGCCACCCTGCCTGGCGAGTTTTGCTATTGAAGTCAGACCCCAAAGCTGAATTTCGTTGGCTCCTGGGCAGGACACGGCAAGATTGCTCTCTGCGTCTGACTTTACTGCTGGTTCATGGCAAATTTCTCTGGCGGGTTTGGCTGTGCTGCCTGCCTTATCAGTGTGCCATCCTGCCCATCTCGTTGGCCCCACTGTGATTCCCCCACATCGACATGACCCAACCTACTTAACATCCATGAGTCACCCCCTCATTGTCAATACTCTCAACTTCAAACAGCGGTAAACAAATTAATATTAAAACTTGGAGGAACAAAGTGAAACAGGAATAACTTAACAAAAGGACATCAAAAAGATCACACAATTATTTTGAATAATGATTGCAATAGCAGCATGGACTATATCATTTAAATGCATTATACGTAGCCATGCTTGAGGAAACCTGCCAGAAGATTTTAGCAGTTGACAGCTGGTGGAAGTAATCTGATTGTCTAGTTGCATTTAGAACAGGATTAATGTACAATTAGCAAATAAAATATCATAAACGTGTTTTGTAATGTAAGGTAAAAAATTGTAGAGATAATGAAAGCTTTTACGTTTCTCTTGGAACACGTTGCATTAAGAAAGGGTTGTATAGGGCTTCCCTTCAGGGAAAGTGCATGCAAATAAAATGTTAGACCCAACTGTGTTGGCAATGTTATGTTGCCTTTTAAACACCACATTTGGTGACCATTTGTCACACTCTTCCAACCCTTTGATTTCAAGCACAGCCCCTGACCAAGGAATCACAACTATTATATGTCTGCATTCCAAATATTGAGAGGTAGAGGATTGATTGATAGGATCAATACAGTAATTTACCAAGAAGGTATCAATCAATGCTTCTCATTTCTTCCAGAGACCATTTTTGTGAGAGGAGGGTTCAGGGTGTGGGGCAAAATGACCCAATCTTTCACTGGAGCAAAGGCTATGTCTCATAATGTGTGAGTTACTTTTTTTTTCAAGAGTAAGTAATCATGAAGGGTGGTCATTTAATTAGTCAACCCTTTAGAAAATGAGAAATATATTTGTAGGTATCTAAAGTGTGTTTGGACATAGGAACAGGAGTAGGCCATTTAATGGGATCATGGCTGATCTGTGGCCTAACTCCATATGCAGCCTCTGGCCCATATTTCTTAATGCCTTCACTTAATAAAAATGTATCAATCTCCAATTTAAAATTAATAACTGATCTAGCATCAACTACCATTTATAGAAGAGAGTTCCAAACCTCTTCTTGTGTGTAGACATGCTTCCTAAATCTCTCCTGAACAGTCTGGCCCTAAATTTTAATCTATGGCCCTTAGTTATAGAACCTCTAACCAGTGGAAATAGTTTGCCTTTATCTATTGTGTCTTTTCCTGTTAATATCTTGAAGACTTCGATCAGATACCTCCAATCTCCTAAGTTCTAGAGAAACTGGGCCGAATTTGTATAATCTCTCCTCCATAACTTAATCATTGTTGAAGAACATCTATTCCTGTATTTTCGATTGTTTGCTGACATAACCCTAACTGCTACCATTATGGAATTATTAATGTCTGACTACTTTCCATATCCTATCATCACAGTCAGATCCTATATCTTCACAGTTTTATTGATGATTCTACAATATTGTGAAAAGATATTAAATTATCATGTTTTTGATGAATGGTTATGTATATGAACTGTTTTTCATAATGGATTAAGTACTTGAGGTAATTTAAATGTATTGAATGGTCTTTCATGAATGGATGAATTTTATACAGCAAAGTATATAATAGAAACCTAAAACTTTATTTTAGTTAATCTGAGCATGAATCTTGATGTATCTCCATGGTGAATACTGAGCGAGATGGCAAAGTGGGTAAAAAGACAAAGGGTATTGAATGAGTGCATGAATTGGCACTAATTAGCATTAAGTCTATAATGGACCTTTGGGGAAGGTTTGAGGGAATGTGCTGAAAAGTGATTATGTGTTGTGGAGATGTGAAAGGTGAGAGACAAAGGGCCTAATGTTGAAGTAAACAACTTGAATGAAGTCCCAGAGAACCAAGGTGAACCTTTTAGATAGCCTGCCTCAGAGGCAGCAGCTCATGGCTGATTCCAACTTGTGTCTGGATGCAGTTCAACCTCCACCTCACTCCACCACCCCTCTGCTCGCACAGCCAAGATCCCACAACTTGGCTCACTCAATCCTGAATTCAGCCAGAAAATTTCCCTCCACTGCACAAATCCAGGCCCATGTGGCAGCTCTTGGCAAATGTGTTATTTGTTTTATTTTATACTTTGATGAATGTGCAGATCTCTGGTAAGGCTTGTATCTATAGCCCATTACCTATCTATCTTTAAAAAAGTAACAATTACAATTTGAGTGACTAAACAAAACAGTTCAGAGGACTGCTAAGAGCCAATTGCAATGTTGTAGCTCTGGAGTCACTTATGGGCCAGATCAAACAAAATTGACAGGTATCCTTTCGTGAACCTTTTACGATTATTAGATTAGATTCCCTACAGTGTGGAAACAGGCCCTTCGGCCTAACAAGTCCACACCGACCCTCTGAAGATTAACCCACCCAGACCCATTTCCCTCTGACTAATGTACCTAACACTATGGGCAATTTAGCATGGCCAATTCACCTAACCTGCACATCTTTGGACTGTGGGAGGAAACCAGAGCACCCGGAGGAAACCCACGCAGACTCAGGGAGAATACGTGAACTCCACATAGACAGTCGCTCCGGGCTGGAATCAAACCGGGGACCCTAGTGCTGTGAGGCAGTAGTGCTAACCACTGAGTCACTGTGACGCCCTAATGATGACCCTTATTTCATGGTCACCATTACTGAAACTGAGTTTTTTTTTATTTCAAAGCTGTTTAATTAATTAATTTACTTGGTGTGGGGCTATGATCTTATTTCTCCACATCATGAGATCAAGCTTTAGGAACAGAGCCATTATGTTATCATACCCCTATTAAGCTCCATACACCAAGATAGATTTGCTGATCTGTTTGTTTGCTCACTTTTTAAAAGCTTAACTTAAAGAGCATTACGAACCAAAAGCCAGCTCTCTGATTCAGACATTGACATTGTTGACATTGATTCGTGTTAGAATAGAAATATAAGGCAACTATATGCATGACTCTGCTGTGTTAGAATTGCAATGTCATTGAGGGGTTAAAGAGTTAAATTACAATGATAGTTTGCATAAAATTGGTTTGGGTTTAGTGAGTTGTGGATGACTCAATCAGGTATTTAAGATCACAAAGGGAGTTAATAGAGTAGATAGAGAGAAGTGAGTTTTTCCGGTGGGTTAATCTAGAACAAGGGGACACAATTGAAACATAAGAAAACTTTTTGGTCCCTCAAGCCTGTTCATGACCAAAATGTAATTTAACTCCATTTCCCTACTTTTACCCACATCCATGAAACAAATAAACGTAAATCTATCAATCTCAGATTTAAAATTAACAATTGATCGAGCATCCATTTCCATTTGCTGGAGAGAGTTACAACCATCTACTACCTTTGGAGTGGCATGGAGCGCAGTGGTTAATGCTGCTGCCTCACATCTTCAGGGACCTGGGTATGATTTCTCCCTTAGATGGAATCTGGACTCTAAATGGAATTTGCACATTCTCCCTGAGTCTGTGAGGGTTTCCTCTGGGTGCTCTGGCTTCCTCCCACAGTCCAAAGATGTGCAGGTTAGGTGGATTGGTCATACTAAATTGCCCAAAGTATTCAGGTTGGGTGGGTTAGCTATGGGAAATGCAGGCTTTGGGTGCGATGCTGTTTGAAGGCTTGGTGTGGGTCAAATGGCCTACTTCCACACTGTAGGGATTCATGATTTGGAGGAGCTGGTATTGGACTGGGGGGTACAAAGTTAAAAATCACACAACACCAGGTTATAGTCCAACATGTTTATTTGGAAGCATTAGCTAGTGTTTCCAAATAAACCTGTTGGACTATAACCTGGTGTTTTGTGAGTTTTAACGCCGTAAGGATTCTATGTTTCCTAAATTAACTCATGAAAGGTGTGGCTTTAATTTTTAGGCTATACTCCCCTCCACCACCCCACCCCACCCCCACCATCCCAGTCTTAAACTTTCAAATCTGCAGAAATAATTTCCCATTTTCTGTACTCTTTAATAGATTGAAAATCACCCCTTAACAATCTAAATTCCACATAATACAATCCTACTTTGCATCATCCCTCCTCATAATTGACCTATTGGAGGCCAGGTGTCATTATTGGAAATTGTGCAGCACTACATCCAAGACCTATCTTCCTTTCCTGACATATTTTCCTCACAATTCCTTGCAGTATTCCAGCTGTCATCTATCTAAGGCTTTGTGTAATTAAAGCATGACTTTGATCTCCTTGTATTCAATCCCTCTGGATACTAATGTCAACATTCAATTCACTTTTTAAAATTATTTTCAGAAACTGTCAACAACACCTTCATGAACTGTGTGCCTGGATGATAAAGTTTCTTTGGATCTCTACTATTTCAAGCTTTTCACTATTTAGACGATCCCCAGTTCTATCTGCTTTAGGAACAAAGTGTTAAATTTCTTACGACCAGTTGAAGTAGGAGACCAGATGTCAACATCAGTTTTAGGTTTGTTTACAAAGTGAAACACTACAAACGTACAGCTCACAACTCTTCAAAGACTACCAATGTAAGTAATTGTGTTTTCAAAGCTAGACTAACGATGTGAAGTTGTTGGGTAAGAAAGTCTAAATTTTTATTCTGCTCAAATCCAGTTTAGTTTGTAGCAAACACCAAGAATGTTGGAAAATCTCAGAACATTTTGGAGAAACTCGGCAGGTGTGGCAGCAGCTGCAGAGAGAGAAGCAGTTTTGTTTAACAGTTACTGTTTCGAGTCCAACACAACTTTTTTTTCAGAACTGTTAGTTCAGTAAGGTGGACTTTTAACCATCTTCTCCAAACCAAATGGCCAAAGATCAGAAAAATAAGGCTAAAGGGAATGAAAATACAAGAAGTTGCCTCCTGAAGAAATGGAAGAGGGGAAAGTGTCATTTTACTTTTTTAACACATTAGTGTTCACTTTACATTCTTGGCTTCAGTCAAACATGAACATTTCCTCTGAGAGCCATAGGTTCTTCTGATTTTAGGATTGTGGAATTCAAATTCACTTGGTGTCGATTTTCAGTATAGTCCATTTATGTCGGTAAAAGTGCCAACAGTCCATTTTGTTATATTAATACTTAAACACCACCATTGATTTCTTCTTCATTTGATTTTCTTTTCTCCTTTGTATATTTGAAAGTATAAGATAAACCATTGCATGTGCACCAGTTTGCCAAGGCGTACCTCTTCTATCTGTATACATTTAACCTTAATTTATACAAATCACAAAAGATGAATGGCTTAAAAGGTGCTTACATTGAAATTCAATCACCAGTTTTGCCAATTCACTTAACCTATCAATGTGTTTTTGTCATTTTATCTTTTACCTGCTCACAATGCAAGCTATTTTTGTATCATTGACAAATTTGGATATCTGGCTTTCTAACTCATCATCTCAGTCATTCATACATATGGTGAATAGTTCCGCCCTAATACCGATGTTTGTGGGGAGTAATAAGCTACATTACAGTCTTTGCACATTACCTCTAACCAGTCACTCAGCCAATTTCCAGACCAGGTCAATAATTTGGCATCATTTCTATGAGCTTCAATTTTAACTTGCTTTTGCCTATTTACTATATCAAATGCTTTTTGGAAGTTCATATATGTAACATGCATTGATATTCTTCCATTCACTATTTTAATCATTTCTTCAAAGACAACATCTTAGAATTAGGGTTAAGCCTGGACAAAGGACTGAAATCACGAAGCACCTTTTTCACACGAAAGGTGGTGAAAATCTGGAATTCACTATACCAAAAAGCTGGGAACATTTAGGCGATTGGAAATCTTAAGACTGGCATCGGTTTTGTTTGTGAATGGCAAGGGTTTCAAACAGTAGGAAACAAAAAGGGTGATTTAAGTGAGGTTGTGGTACAGATCAGCCAGATTTAAACAGAATGTATTCAAGAGCTGAATCGTAGAATCTCTACAGTGTCGAAGCAGGCCATTTGGCCCATCAAGCCAACACTGACCCCCCACCCCACCCCACCCCACCCCAACCCACCCCAACAACCAGCACCTCCTCCCATCTCTGTAACCCTGCATTTCCCATGGCTAACCATCTAACCTACACACCCCTGGACTTTATGGGCAATGTAGCCTGGCCAATCCACCTAACCTGCAGATCTATCGATTAGGAGGATACCTGCTCAGACACAGGATAATGCACAAACTCCACAAATTACCTGAGGCTGGAATCAAACCCATGACACTGGTGCTGTGAGGCAGCAGTGCTAACCACTGAACCATCATGCCATCCAAATGGCCCACTGTGGCAGAGAAACAGGCTATTCAGGCAAACCTGTCCATACTGACCTCTATGCTCCACCTAAATCATTAGTCCTTTTTCTCCCTTATGTACTTCTTAAAAATTGAACACCATCAAAGCATATGTCTTGTCTTTGCATTGATTCCAGTAAAAGCAGATGCACTCACATAAATTCAATGAGAAGATTATCATTGATCTGAAAAAATAAATCAATCTTTTCCTGATAACTCTTAGTGTTTCTGGAGAAATACAAAAGTTGTTTTTGTTTATAGGTGCTGTTTGAGACTAGAAGTAGTTAAGAGAAAGATAATTATTTTTGAAGCTATAGACTAATAGTCATGCAACTTCAGGTCACGTCATTACTAATATGTAAATAGACGTATCTGAAGCTATTTCGACTAACATAGCTCAAAGCTTTTGAGCTTATTGGTACTACACCATTTACAGTTGTGTCCCACTGGTGTGCAGTATGTCACTCTATAACTTTGGAAAACAAACCTTGGAAGAGAAATTAGTTTTTTAAAATATTATATTTTTGGAGACATTCATGCACTAAAAAGACATAAATGATTGCGACAGAGACCATTGCGTTCCTGCTCCTTCTGTCTCCACATTCAGGTAAATCAATTCTTTATAACTACTGTTTTTCTGTGGTAGCCTACAAGAATCATTGATTTGTGGCACTAATGATCTGGCTGATTTTGGCTTGAGAAAATTGACCTCAGCAAGCCGTAGAGCAGTCACAGTCAGTCACAATCGCACATAGCCAAGTGACCACACACTGGCTTTGGTCCTAACACTTGCACAAAGTCAATATAATTTTAGGCGTGTGCTCCAGATGTTCCTGGGCCAGCCATAACTAGTTTGGTATGCAACATTTTCTTAATGAGGAAGTGTGCCATATTTGACCTTTTAGCCCCAACACATCTTGGGCAAACAACAAGTGTTTTGCAATCCAATTCCTAGTCTCATGGACATGCTCCACATGGAAGTCATAAAACCCACCCTGGTTCTAGTTATTCCAAACATTCCCAGTTTTCTTTATCCATTAGAATGCCTAATGCTTCCTTTTTCTTCCTTCCTTTGTCCCCTCCTGCTCTAATCAGCTAGTCTGCTTCAGTAAACAAAGACTTCACTGCAATTAAACAATGGAAAACATAATTGCACAGAGAACTGCAAGATCAAGCTTGTAATAATGCAGGAGCAACACCTTGACAAGGCCTAATGACTCATAAGCTGTTGCCACAGTAACCATGACTCAAAATTCCCATTTATCTTCCATGTAAAGCTGGAGGCTCTTTGTGAGCAGAAAATAATTTTTCATGTAGGAGTGCTGCCAGCACAACATAGCGCCAGATCATTGCTATCAACTAATGTCTGTGTCTTAGTGATAGAGTGTGTCACCGATCACGCACCCTGCACGTGCAGTGTCTCATTAACATTCGGAGACCCACAGGAAGCATCTTCTGGTGATCCTTATTTATCAAACAGCCTCTCTGCAAAAGAACCACGCAAATTAGCCATCAGACAGAACTAATTTACCACTTGATTGAGTGCAACTCACTTTGAGAATTAGATCAACTTTATTCCTTGGTATCTGCACTGTACAGAGCTGTCAGAGTTTATGCGATAATCAATATATTTAACCAATGATTAACTCCAGAAATGAACTCCAGAGTTTAACATTTAATCATCATTTTTATCATAACGTTTTTGAAGTTATAATACGAAGTAGGTTGTCAGATTTCAGGACAACGATGCCAGGAGGAAATTGTGGTTCAGATTTACTGCTCTGACGCTTTCTGGTGTGATTTGTGAGTAAGCACGACTACCTGCTATGTCCCAAGTGTTCCCCATATTGTAAAATATACAATGAAGACTGGGTTCTTGCTGAGACAGGAGTCTTCAAGTTTATGAATAATGCTAGTTACAATTAGAGTCATAGAGTCATGGAGATGTACAGCATGGAAACAGACCCTTCAGTCCAACCCGTCCATGCTGACCAGACATCCCAACCCAATCTAGTCCCACCTGCCAGCACCCGGCCCATATCCCTCCAAACCCTTCCTATTCATATACCCATCCAAATGCCTCTTTAATGTTGCAATTGTACCAGCCTCCACCACTTCCTCTGGCAGCTCATTCCATACACGTACCACCCTCTGTGTGAAAAAGTTGTCCCTTAGGTCTCTTTTATATCTTTCCCCTCTCACCCTACACCTATGCCCTCTAGTTCTGGACTCCCTGACCCCAGGGAAAATACTTTGCCTATTTTACCCTGTCCATGCCCCTCATAATTTTGTAAACCTCTATAAGGTCACCCCTCCGCCTCCGACGCTCCAGGGAAGAAAGATTTCAAACTTACACATGGGGTGGAATCTTATAGGTACTTGAATGATGTGGGAAATTGCAAGAGTAGGGTAGAATTGCTGGATAAGTCCAGGGAGGCCTATCTCAAAGCTACAACCTTTAACTAATTTCTGGAGGTCAAAGAGAGAGCCTTGATAGACAACAGCAAATTAAACGGGATTATTGCTTGCTAACAACCTTATTAACTGCAAGTCTTGCTTCATTATAGTCATAGAGTCATAGAGATGTACAGCATGGAAACAAACCCTTCAGTCCAACCTGTCCATGCCAACCAGATATCCCAACCCAATCTAGTCCCACCTGCCAGCACCCGTCCCATATCCCTCCAAACCCTTCCTATTCATCTACCCATCTAAATGCCTCTTAAATGTTGCAATTGTACCAACCTCCACCACTTCCTCTGGCAGCTCATTCCATACACATACCACCCTCTGCGTGAAAAAGTTGCCACTTAGGTCTCTTCTATATTTTTCCCCTCTCACCCTAAACCTATGCCCTCTAGTTCTGGACTCTCCGACCCCAGGGATAAGACTTTGCCTATTGACCCTATCCATGCCCCTCATAATTTTGTAAACCTCGAAAAGATCACCCCTCAGTCTCCGACGCTCCAGGGAAAACAGCCACAGCCTGTTCAGCCTCTCCCCACAACTCAAATCCTCCAACCCTGGCAACATCCTTGTAAATCTTTTCTGAACCCTTTCAAGTTTCACAACATCTTTCCGATAGGAAGGAGACCAGAATTGCACGCAATATTCCAACAGTGGCCTAACCGATGTCCTGTACAGCCGCAACATGACCCCCCAACTCCTGTACTCAATACTCTGACCAATAAAGGAAAGCATACCAAACGCCACCTTCACTATCCTCTCTACCTGTGACTCCGCTTTCAAGGAGCTATGAACCTGCACTCCAAGGTCTCTTTGTTCAGCCTCACTCCCTAGGACCTTACCATTAAGTGTATAAGTCCTGTTAAGATTTGCTTTCCCAAAACACAGCACCTCACATTTATCTGAATTAAACTCCATCTGCCACTTCTCAGCCCATTGGCCCATGTGGTCCAGATCCTGCTGTAATCTGAGGTAACCCTCTTCGCTGTCCACTACACCTCCAATTTTGGTGTCATCTGCAAACTTACTATTGCACCTCTTGCCATGAACAAAATGGAACAGCAAGAATTCTCAACATGGAGGTCAGACTGAGTACCAGGCAACTTAAGTTCACTTCTTACTCCAAATCATCTCTGTATTGGACACCAGGCACTGACACCTCAAGATATACTCCATGGGCATTGGGCATATACACACCACAGCCCCAGAGGTTGGCATCCATCATATGCCAGTCTCTAATAACCCTCATGGCATATTTTCAATTTATTTACAGGATAGTTCAACACTTCAATGCTGTACCTTGGCTACAACAGCAACCCCATTATAATGCTGCCTTTGTACTCAGGGAGCAGCCCAGGCTGCATCTCCAGATTGTTTGCTTGCTTTCTTAGTACTCATTCATTTTGAACCTACCTGGATGTCCATAGCAGCCCTGCCTTGCCTTTTTGTACCTTGCCCTTAGCCAGAGATGCCAAGCTGACAGGACTGCTCGCTTGCCGTGTCATTTAGTGCAGACTCACCTCCTGACTCCCCAAAGTCTATCCACCATCTGCAAGCCAGGAGTGTGATCGAATACTCCCCGCTTGCCTGGATGTGTGCAGCTCCAACAACATTCAAGAAGCTTGATGCCATCGAGGACAAAGCTGTCCTTTTAATTGGCACTACTTCCATAAACATTCTCTCCCTCTCCACCGTTGCTCAGTAGCAGCAGTGTGTACTATCTACAAGATGCACTGTAGAAATTCACCAAAGATCCTTCAAGAGTACCTTCCAAGCCCACCACCACCTAGAAAGATAAGGCAGCAGATACATGGGAGCACCATCACCTGCATGTTCCCTTCCAAACCACTCACCATCCTGATTTGGAAATATATTGCCTTTCCTTCAGCATTGCTGGGTCAAAATCTTGGAATGCCCTCCTGAAGGGCACTGTGGGTCAACTTACAATATGTGGACTGTAGAAGTTCAAGAAGGCAGCTCACCACCACCTTCTCGAGGGCATTTAGGGACAGGCAATAAATGCTGGTCAGCCAGTGACGCCCACATCCCTCAAGTGAATAAGTAAAAAGACACAAACTAGGAACCTTATCATGGTTGACATAATCTTGTGTTAAGTCAAGGGAGATAGCATTTACTCAGGGGGTCCTGGCACAGCAAGTCAAGAAGATGGTGACACTTAGACTGGCAGAGTGGAGAAGGTCATTGATCTTCCTACAATGTTGCGCATTATTCAAGATGATTGAGACAACACTGACCTGGGTAACGATCTGGTATAGTCAGGAGTCATGGCCTCTACTGCTGGTCCTGGGGGAAAAGAACATTCTGGCAAAGCACCACCACATACAAGAGCACCTCCAGGTCCCTGTCCATAAAGGGAGGTTCCAATCAATGTCTGGGCCAAATGCCAAGAACCAATGCAGGGCACCTCTGGACTGACAGTACTTCACTGGGAGCTCAGTTACCTTTTAAAGATGGCATAGGTTAAGGCTTACTGGTTCATTCTGGAATGTCCCTGCAAAGGTGAGTTGTTCTGGGTACGGTGAGTGGTATAACCAGATAAGCAGGACTCCACAAGAGTAGGGTGTTAATGAGGCGAGTTTGGTCAGAAACCACGAGCAAACATAATCAGCCTTGTGTAGGGAAACCCTCTCGACAAAACCTATAGTTAAAATACAAAGATCCCGCACATGTGCTCACTATTTACACAGAGCAAAGACATCGTAACTATAAACAAGCTGCTGTGTGCTTCTCTAAGGTTAAATGCACTGCTTAGAGGGAAGTTTGGCCACCTGATGGAGGAGCAGCGCTTCAAAAGCTAGTACTTCCTAATAAACCTGTTGGGCTATAACTTGGTGTTGTGTGAATTTTTAACTTTGTCCACCTTAGTCCATCACCGGCACCTCCAAATCATTTATACTGGAATGTCATGATGTTGTTAAACTGTCATACATTGCCTACCTGGTCTGGGTTCCATGCAATAATACCCTGCACCTCCCACCCCCAACTCCGGAAGCTACCACTGCTGCCAGAGTGACTCTTCAGCTTAGCAGTGAGTGTGATCATTGTAATCATAGAAGCATGTAGGACTCTGATGACTCCTGCTGACTAAAGTGGGCAGGAGATGAGCTCCAAACTGTATAGACAGGTAGCCCAGCTTAACTTCAGTGGGACTAGGAGGAGGTGAGGTGCTACTACAGTCCCCACAAAACAAGCCTGGCTTCCTCTATTGATCTCATCCTTCATGACTAGAGCTACCAGCCTCCCTTTATTCCTGTCTTCCTGAAATGTCAGACCATTAATTACTGAGTTCCCAGCCTCGAACACTTCTGTCTCTGAGAGGATGCGATACCTTAAACATAAATCAATGCTCTGTTCCTTTCTCCGCATCTGTTTTTGGCTGCAGCAGAAGGTTGTTTCAGAAAAATCATGATGTGGAGGTGCCGGTGTTGACAAAGTTAAAAATCACACAACACCAGGTTATAGCCCAACGGGTTGATTTAGAAGCACTAGCTTTCGGAGCACCGCTCCTTCATCTGGCAGCTACAGAGCGGTCTGAAAGCTTGTACTTCCAAATAAACTTGCTGGATTATAACCTGGTGCTGTGTGATTTTTAAGTTAGAAAATCATGCTTCCATCTCAGAGCAATGCTTCTACAGAGAGTTTATTCCCACTGAACATATTAGAGCAGCTGAGGCAACAGTCTCTCAGAATACAACAGTGCTTAAATTTAGATCCTTTAAACCTTTCCAAATTAAATTCAGCTATGGTTCTCCCCTTCTTTTTAATTAACTTTATAGATATAGTCAACTACTCTCAAAAGATGCCAAAAAACATAAACAACATTGATCATAATTGAACAAGGACAGGCAATGTTAGCAGAGGACAGGGGTTCATCATAGGGCACAGTTAGCCCCTCCCTGGAGATGGCAAGAAGGTGGTGGGAGGAGGACAAGTCATCCAATTATTCACTCTTCCTGCTCCTTCAGCGATTAAGTGCATAGTGAGAAGATGCTCTGGGACCTCCTGACTCATCAGCAACTAAGGCCCTTAAGTAGGCAATTACCAGCCACTGAAAAGAGCATGAACTCACTATTGACTCAATTATTTAACTCCCTCATACAAGGATGGTCGCCCTTTTATAGGAAGGACGTTATTAAATTGGAAAGGATGCTAAAAAGATTTACAAGAATGTTACTGGGATTGGAAAGTTTTGAGTTGTAAGGAGAGACTGAATAAGATGGATCTCTTTTTCCCTGTAGTGCAGCAAGTTGAGAGGTGACTTTACAAGAGGTTTATAAAATTGTGAGGGGCATAGGTAGGCTGAATGCAAAGATCTTTTCCCCAGGGTGGGGGAGCTCAAAACTAGAGGGCATAGGTTTAAGGCGACAGAAGAAAAATGTAAAACAGACATGAGGGGCAACATTTTCACACAGAGAGTGGTGTGTGTGTGGAATGAGCTTCCAGAGGAAGTGGTGGAGGCTGGTTCAATTACAACATTTAAAAGGCATCTGGATGGGTATATGAATAGGAAGGGCTTTGAGGGATATGGGGCGAATGCTGGCAAATGAGACTCATTTAGTTTGGGAAACCTGGTGGGTATGGATTAGTTGGACTGAAGGGTCTGTTTCCATGTGTATGACTCTATGGCTATGACTGTCTTGTCGACAATTGAGGAACTAGGGCAACCTTTCTGTTGGGTAGGAAACAGCCTTCATTTACTCCAAATAGGAGCAACCAGGGCAGGAATGGGGGAGAGTAAACAGCTGCCCTTGCCTCCAACCTCTTGACCTTTTTCCATGATCCCTTCCCTGCAAGAAAACCATTGCACATTTTTTAATTGAAGTAATCATCCAATACCCTTTTGAGTTCCTCAATTGAACTTGCCTCCACCATACTTCCAAGCAGTATATTCCATGCCCTGACTACTCAGAGTGAAAAGGTTTCTCCCCACATATTAAGAGGCAAAGCATCAAAGAGAGTATAGGCATATTTGAAGATGCTGTAAAATCTTTTGATGGTGAATTCAATTTAAGAAGAAATAAAATTCTTGAATGAGCAAGATGTAACAAAGGGGAGAACCTGGAGCCAAGCTCATTAATGTGTTCTACGGATGAGTGGAAAACTGTGAATTTAGAGTTTGAAATCAGAATTTGTAAACAAAATTAATTTTGATATACTTGATGAAACCTTGTCAGATTTCTCACAGTCTAAAGAAGGTTTAACTTTAGCAAAAGCTACTCAAATCATAGTGGATACTGAAACCAGAAAGAGACATAAACAGATCTGAGAGGAGAAGACCAACGCTACCTCAAGAGGGCAACAGAATCTATTAACTTGATAAGATTTGGACACTAGGAGAAAGTAAGGACTGCAGATGCTGGAGATCAGAGCTGAAAATGTGTTGCTGGAAAAGCACTTTTCCAAGATTTGGACACTCTAAAGAGGCACATGACAAGCCTATATAAAGGATATGCTCAAAATTGTATGCAAAAGAAAGTTAGCATTATGGCACAATATGGCCTCGTAGGTACAGAGAATGTCTAGTCATCTCTAAGGAATGTACTAAGAAAAATTGTAGTGAACAGTCATGTATGTTATGAGGTCTCCAGAGTAGAAAATGTAATTTCAAAAAATCCCTGCATTAGATGAGATGCCACTATCGGAGAAAGGGAAAATAACTAATTCTCATGAGCAAGGGCAGAACTTCTCTATTAAAGGCCATTCTGTTGAGTTTCTGTTTGACACAGGAGTAAACGTTATTGTCCTATCAGACTAATTAACATAGCTGAATAAGCAGAGGTATAGCCTACAGAGATATGACTGCAGGGCACAGGTAGAATAAATGCCAGGGGCATAGGAATGCTACGTTACTGCAACACAAATAGGCTCAAGAGTTGAAAATGAATATGTTGTTCACAAATAACCAACTTCTTTTTTCAGATTGTCATAATCCCAACATCATCAGACGAGTTACAGGAGATCAGCAACTTCCCAGTGAACAACTGGTCCGGAATCAAACTACAGTTAACCCAGCAAGGAAAAACCAATAGGAAACTCCAATGGGCTACCTAGACTCATGGTGGAAAGGATCTAGTGAGACCATTTACATTGGTATAAGAGAGCTGTTTAACTTCGTCAACATTGAGGAAGTCACAGACTTTACAGGACTGCCGGAAATGTTCTATCTTCTGTCTTTGCAAACAAACTGGACAATGCTGGTAACAGGGATATGTCGAGTAATCAGCAATCTTTCAATAACATGACTGAAAGTCTGACAAAGTTCACTTCACCAGTCAAACAATCACATCAGGTGACTGAAGAGGTCCAGCCCGCCTGATCAACAGCCGAACAGAGATAAGTAGCTTACAATTCTCCAGGCCGTGATCAAGTAGAAGAAACTGTCTATTCTAAGCATCCAGGATTATACAATCAAGAGACTACCTCTCCCATTTAGACAGTGAATTGCCTGATCCAGAAATCGAGGGTACTCAGGGAAGAAAGAACAGACTTAAACACATCTTCCAGCAGGAAAATTGAGGGGATTAAAGATTCTCCAAATAAGGCAATGGACCAGCAACAACAATATCTGAAATAAACAGCAACCTCCATGCAGGAGAGATCAAAGATCCTCGGGTGGCTCTGTTATAGGAAGGATATTATTAATATGGAGAGGATTCAAATAAGATTTACCAAGGTGTTGCCATGAACAGAGGGTTTAAATTATACGAACATACTGGTTAGGTGGGAACCTCTTTCACTGGAGCATAGGAGGTTGAGGGGTGACCATAGATAAGATGGATAGCAAAGATCTTTTCCCTGGGCTGGGGAAGTTTAAAACTAGGGGCATATTTTTAAGGTGAGAGGAGAAAGTTGTAAAAAGGACCTGAAGGACAACCTTTTTACACAGAGAGCAGTTTGTGTGTGGTATGAAATGTCAGAGGAAGTGGTGGATGCAGGTATAGTTACAACGGTTAAAAGACATTTGGATAAGTACATGATTAGGAAGGGTTTGGAGGGATTGGAACCAAATGCAGGCAGGTGGGGCTAGTTTGGTTTGTGTACATGGTCAGCATGGACTAGTGGAACCGAAGGGTCAGTTTCCATGCTGTATGGCTTTATGACTTTATAATTACATCAGAATCAGGGTCAACAATCCTCAAGCAAGAACCCTATTGTATGTACTTGCATGGTTGCCACACTGAGGCAGAAATGGTAGGAAAGAGTTAACAGAGAGCAAGGAATAAAAGTGACTGTTGTGGAAAATATTCAGCTCATAGCCCTTATGTGGCAGATACAAGGCTTCAGTGGAGGCAAGCACATGACAGGAAGCAAGGAGTGGGGTTCAAAATGGGGGTAAAATTGTATGGTGAGCACACAGAGATCCAGACCAGTAGCAATAATTGGTCAAACCTACCTGTGCGATACCGGTAGATTGGCGTGCCTAATGAGATAGGGGCACGTCAAGGAACTCGTCGTCATCTTAATTTGGGCTAATAAACCCAAAGATAATCTCCAACTTCAGATGTCAGAATGGAAGACTGGAAGAAGAAGGACATTAAACCTATTTTCTGTCTCAGATTTTTTTCTGTTGTAGCATTCTCATCCCTGAGTCAGGCAGTTATAAGATTTTGTCCTTCTCTAGGCATTTAAGCACAGAGTCTAAGTTTAACACTAACGGAAAGCATTTGAATGAGCTATTAAACTGAAGAAGAGCTTATTCTTGAAATATCGACTGTCCTGCTCCTTGGATGCTGCCTGACCGGCTGTGATTAGATTAGAGATTAGATTACTTACAGTGTGGAAACAGGACTTCGGCCCAACAAGTCCACACCAACTCTCCGAAGAGCAACCCACCCAGACTCATTCCTCTACATTTACCCTTTCATCTAACACTACGGGCAATTTTGCATGGCCAATTCAACTAACCTGCACATCTTAGGACTGTGGGAGGAAACCCACGCAGACACAGGGAGAATGTGCAAACCAGCGCCACACATTTTCACTATTAAACTGATACTCCAGCTGTCTTTTCTGATGGATTTCAAAAAAGAGTAGAGATGACCCAGTGTCTCAGTCAATACCTATCCCACAATGAAAATGAAAATTAATTACTTATTGCTGTTTGTTAAAACATGTTGAGCACAAATTGACTGATGTAATTCTTCATTTTACAGTAGGAATTATATGTCAACCGTAATGCCTGGAAAGTACTTTTGACCATCCTGAACTGCCAGATAAATGCAATTTCTGTCTGTTCCAGGAAAGATATTGTTCCTGACATCTATTAAATATCATCTTCTGCAAAGAAAAGGACACAGAGAGAAACAAAAGCTTTTGAGTCCCAAGATCTTGTCTCTTCAACTCCTGTTAGCTCATATGAAATTATAAAGCAGATGACACTGACACCTGCATAGACATTTCTACTAAAATAAAGTCATTGGCATTAATATCTGTGCATAGTAAAGTATGTGAATCATACTAATATGTTATAAAATTAATATGCACCAAACGTTCCTTGATACCCTTAGAACTCTTCTCAAAATTCATCTTTTTGACAAAGCCTTTCGTGACCACTCCTAACTTATGCAATGGCTCTGTTTACATTCCTACATTGTCTATTCTCTCTTTCCTTTTGCTGTGAAGGACCTTATGGACATTGTTAATAATTGCAGTGAATTACAGGTACTGCCTGTTGGGCAGCTTGCTGGTCAATCTATAATCAGTCTATGAGCAGTCAGCTGACCTCAGGTAATTCCTGGGAGAAAAAGCTAAGTTGCATGGGCTAACATTGACCCTCAGAAGCTCTGAGATCATTCACAACTCTCTCTGGGTCCACAGGGAGATATTACCTGGACTTTGAGGTCAGTGTTGAAGTACATACTGGGTGTGTTTATAAACATGTGTACTGTCCTGGCTGCAGCATATACGGAAGCCCAGTGCTGAGGCAGATTCTCAATTAGATCATGAGCTGAAGACACACCATTTGAGGTCTCCCTTCAGCTCAAGTGTCTTTAAATAAAATGTTTCTTTCGATCTATTTTTGATCATAGCTACTCCATCCCCGGCCATGACTCTTCCGCCCTCTCTTCCTCATCAAGCAGCAGCTCCACTCCCTCACCACACACCCTGTTTAATGACATCTGTAGGATTGAGGAGTGAAGAGGAAACAAAGGGGCGACATGGGGATGAGGGCAGATGCGGTGAAGACATGGGTGGGAACAGAGCTGTGGGTACTAATTCTGGGGGGCTTGGGATTGGGGTGGCAGGGCAAGTGAGGGCAAGCTGCTCAATAGGAGAACCCCATAGTACTTGTAGTTCACCGTAATTGCTAAACTAAAACCCAATTGTAGTCAACCTTCAGACCTTCGGGTGCTCACTGTCTATTTTAAACCCTAAAGCATACCTGGGCTAATTCCTAACCCCATATATCTTATCTGAATTATAGAAGAACCAGAAACAATCTTAGCACTTAGTGATTACTGGAGCCAATTATATTAACAGTCTGGTCATTTGGATTTGGACATAAAAAAAATTTAAAACTTGCTAATGTCACAAACTTGGAGATCTGTTGAAACATGAAGAGAACTGTAAAGACTTCAGGAGGAGGCTGTTCATAGATAGTTTTGACACAAAAGGCAGAAATGTGTCAGATGTAAACTAATGTGGATGCGTGCGATGTAACTCAATTTATAAATAAAACATCAACAATGGGTGTGAACTCAGTTAACACACACTAAGAGATGGCTATGAACCTAGGCTTCAATATAAAATTTCCTGACACTGTGAGTACAGGGAGAGAAGGCCATAAAGAAATAGCTAACAATAGTCTCATCCCATTACGTCTACAAAGGAAAAAATGCAATGAAACATTTATATTAGCGACCAGTTAACCACAGTTCAGATACTGTATACACATATAGCCAAGCCATGAAGCCTGGAAGAGCATTCAGCATGGATTCATCAAGCAGGGGTATGTATTAGGAAAGAGTGGAGATGCTGGAACAATTATCAGTGGCATGGTAAAGACCAAATTATAATGCCATATTTAATTACATCCTCCAAATTGCTGACTCCATAGCCCCTTTTACCCCTTAAGTCATCCATATGATTTTATTTGTGATCAGGTGAAAATAGACTTCTGTAGCACATGTGCATGCACAATAAGCAGATACAAACTCTTTGTAGTTGTTTTATTCCAAGCAAACTTTATTGGGAGCAGGCACTAGATAAGGGCTTAAACATTTGAATACTTTCATTTCCAGGGATTGAGGGACATTTCCCACAATCAAGGGGTGAGAATAAACTGCACCTGATATTGGGGCTCTACTTTTATTCTCAAGTCAGGGAGCTGTGGTACATACTAGGCATCTGCACGTACTTCTTTGGAAAAGTGAGATTGAAATATGGGCTGCTGTAACTTGAACAATGAGAATGATGATTAACAATGGCACATACACTTAGAATGTGGTGTTGAGAGTAGCAAACCTGTTCTGCTTGCCTCGACATTTACATAAGTTTGGAATCAACATTTACTTTGTTGGCTTCATCTTCCATTCATTCATGGAAAGTGAGCATCATTAGTTTCTATCTCCGATTGTTCTTGAGAAGGTTGTGGTGAGCTGTTGACCCTATGACAATGAAGGGGCAGTGATGTTGTTCCACATCAGGGATGACTTGTGCAGAGAACGAAATGTTGTTCTCATGCATCTGCAGCTTTGGACCTTCTAAGTGATAACAGTCATGGGTTTGGAGGGTGCTGTCAAAGGATCCCTGAGTGAGTTCTGGATGGGTCACACCGCTGCCACTGCAGGATTTCCTGAAGCTACCTCAGAACAAACCAGCCTTACAGTTGTCAAACAGGTATTAAGTTCCTTATTTGCGTCTGTAATACCCCACACACCCCTTACTCAAACTCTTTTCCTTTCTGTCAAAGATACTGGAGCATTCGGTCTCTCATGGCCTGACTGTGCAATAGATTCTTCCCCCAAGCCACCAGGCTCCTAACACGCTATGAGCGGACTCTTTCCCATTTGAAATTCTTTCATATTGCTGATAGAAAAATATCTATTATTTATCATTCTTCTGTTACATGGTAACCTACATATTTTGCCCTTCTTATGCACTTTATGCTGCCCCCTGCACGATTGTGTAGTTTGTGCTGTCCACGTAGCACCCTCAGTCCTGTGGGAACGCTGTCTCCTTTTTACTATATCAGTTGTATATGGTAGAAATGACAAATAAAAAAGCTACTACTACCGCTACATATTTACAACTGCCACGGGTCAAATCCCTTTTACAGGAATGTGTGTTACATACTGGGATTTTCTTGTTTTTCCAGCTAATAATGAGCATGCACCTCCTGCCTGTAGGGGTAAGAGACCGTTTACTACCCCAAAAATAGACTCTCTATGGCCAGATTTTTAGGTTAGACTATATCCAAACAGGCAGAGTCGGAGAGTGTGGTGCTGGAAAAGCGCAGCTGGTCAGGCAGCATCTGAGGAGCAGGAGGGTCAAGATTTTGGGCATAAGCCCTTCATCAGGAATATCTGATATCAACTGGCAACTGCCTTATGCCAATCGACAATATACACGAAAACAGTAATTGATCTTTTACCTTGTTCGCTATTTGGAGAATTTTGCATTCTGTCATGTTTACCTACCAATAAAGGAAACTACACTCCAACCATTGATTGTGAAGCACTGAGTTTGTCCTGAGGTAAGGATGAAGTATTATTTAAATCATGAATGGACTTATATCTGTCTACAATCCATTCTATATTATTGCCGCCCTCTTGTGCAAGTCCCCAAATATCCCATTGCCCCTTGTGGAGTCAATCCTTTCCTGAATTAACTTGTAAGGTGGGATATTGCAGGTGAAGTCTGCCCTGATTATCCTTCCCTGGTTTCCCTCAAAATTCAGACACCTTCTTCAACTTTAAACCTTGTGTGATGAAGATATCCCTTTAAGGCAGTGAGTTCTAGGATTTTGACCAGAAAAGATGAAGATCATTCCTGATAAATTTATTTTCTTTCACTCTCTCTCTCTCTCTCTCTCTTTATAGCTCAATCAAGCTTAGTCATTACATTAATGACTAAAAGTTGACAGAATAGAATTGAAGGTTTTCTGAAAGCTGTCAGATCGATGCGAATAAATATATCATGGAAAGCAAGCAATGACAACGATGTAAAAGAATAGACATGGGAGCAATCAAGATGATGAAAAAAAAGGTTTAGCACTGGGATGTAGCCAGTAAGCAGTGCTAATAACCTAAAGATAGCAATACATTGAAAGCTAGAATGACAAATGATTGACAAATTACTGTGGGCAGGATTCCATTCTAGGTAGGTGGTGGAATGATTATTGTAACTGGCATGAGATGCTGTGATAAAGTAAATTTTATAAACATCAGGTTGAAACAAATCATAGCATGAAAGTCAACCTTTCAGCTCATCGGGTCCACACTGACCCTGTAAAGAGCATCCCATCCAGACTCACCTCCTACCTTCTCCCTATAACCTCACATTTCCCCATGGCTAACTCACCTATCCCTGGACTTTATGGATAATTCAGCATGGCCAATCCACCCAACCTTTGAATTGTGGGAGGAAACCGGAGCACCTGGAAGAAAGCTACGCAGAAACAGGGAGAATGTGAAATCTTCACACAGATAGCTGCTAGATGGTGGAATTGAACCTGAATTCCAGTGAGGCAGCAATGCACCATGCCACCATCAGGTTATATCTGAGGATCAGGTTATATCTGAGGGATACCTCAAACTGTATATGCACCTCTATGTCTGCCAGTGACTACGTTCATCTGTTGCTGAAATCCTCAGCATGTTTTTTGTTGTTGTCTATTCCAATGTCTGCTAACCCCCACTATCCAACCATGAAGATGCAGAAAAGATATGAATCATAACATGAATCAGACATTCCTGATGAACAGCTCATGCTCGATATGTTGACTCTCCTGTTCCTCGGATGCTGCCTGACCTGCTGTGCTTTTCCAGCACCACACTTTTTGACTCTGATTTCCAGTATCTGCAGTCCTCACTTTCACCTGAATCATAATTCTGCCAAGAAGGATTTATTCCAGGATTACCTGTATAACCTGGAAAGTAAGTTGCTAAGTGCTCATGGAAAAGACTTCGGGCAAATTATTTGACCTGTCCCTCAAAAGAATCTCAGAAGAAATTGGTGAACTTTGCAGCTGAGAAGCACTGACATCTGTGACAGAGATGGACTGGTCCAATATGTACATGCTTTGATCCTACTGTTGAATTCATAGGTCCCATTTTTCAGTCATCTGGATAAAAAATAGAAACTTTGGTCAAGCTCCTTGAATATGTTAATGAGATATACAATACCTGTCTGGAGATTCCTGTGGAGAACAGAATAAATGCAGAATCTTGGGTTTGGGCATTTGCTGAGGCTATGCACATTTTGAAGAGGAGGAAAGGACTATCATTGAAAAATGGATTGTCAGAACCTTCTTTTGTTCCTCTTTGTGGGACGCAGCATTTTCCACATTACAACAAAGCCAGCACTTCAAGGCAACTTGGCTTTAAAGCTCTATGAGACATTATGAAGCCCTGATAGTTGAGTAAATGCCATTTCTTTAAAGAAATACAACGCATTACAATGTTAACTTCAGTTGAATTTGAAAGAAGCAGAAAAACCTTCCAAGCTCCTTGATAAATGTGTGACTTGCTGTTGTCCCTTGTACAGAACCCCCATCAGGTCTGCTCATGTTCAACATCTTGCAACATAACCATCGCATGAAGAAGCCATAAAGCACAGGGTGGGATTTCTGAGGGTGTGATCTAGTTTATTTAACGTCGACTCACACAAATGTAATAGCAGATTGAAAAGTAATATTAAAGGGATGGGAGAAGCCAACCTGTGGCAAAAGCTTTCTGGGCAATGATAATAAAGGAGGCTTATTGATAGACAAGATGTTGCAGCATGTTATAACACTTTTAGCATCTCTACTCACATTAAACCCGCATGAGCAGAAAAGTGGTTTCTTCATTAAAAAGATTTATTTTCTTACTAGAATTGGATATACATGGATTGTGAAATAATAAAGTCACTTTAACAAAAGACTATCCCGTAGTCACCCTGTATCTGCATGGGTTTCCTCCCGGTACTCTGGTTTCCTCCCACAATTCAAAGATGTACAGCTTAGGTGAATTGACCGTGCTCAATTGCCCATGTTTATTAATAAACTCAACTCCATATATCAACAATAGCAATATCCTGATTGGCTATTTGTAAAATTTGTGAAAGCAGTAAAGAGGTTTGGGTTCGGTATAGAATAGAGTGTGAGATATAGATTTTTAAAAGAGGCTTTATTGTTATTATACAATAGTTTCACATAATTTACACTGCAGTTTCACGTGACTTTTTAATTGTGAAATCATGGTGGTTCAGTGGTTTGTACTGATATCTCACAACACCAGGGACCCAGGTTTGATTCCACCTCGGATGACTATCTGTCTGGAGTTTGCCCATTCTCCCCGTGTCTGCGTGGGTTTCCTCCGGGTGCTCCGGTTTCCCCCCACAATCCAAAGATGTGCAGGTTAGGTGAATTGGCCGTGCTAAATTGCCCATAGTCTTCAGGGATGTGTAGGTTAGGTACATTAGTCATGGGAAATGGATCACTCTTTGAAGGATGGGTGTGGACTTGTTAGGTCAAATGTTTCCACACTGTAGGGATTCTATGATTAAAAGGATCACTCAATTTAACATGATGACTTAATGTTCCATATTAAATATAGCAATTCTAAATATAATGTTTTGTATGCAACTGCCAATTGAATATAGTTTAATGTGGCATATTAGATATAATCCTCTCAAATTAATCTGGTATATTAACTATTGTACCCCTTAATTTATAGCGGTACATTCCATAACGCACGACTCAATTTCACAAAATCCCAACAATATGGAAGCAGGCCATTCAGCCCATCAAATCCTCACTGATGATCATTCCAACCAGACCCAACCTCCCATCCTATAAGCCTGCACTTCCCATGGCTAATCCACCTAACCCACACATGCCTGGATACTATGGGCAATTCAGCATGGTTAATCCACCTAACCTGCACATTTTTGGATTGTGGGAGGAAACTGGAGCATGCGGAAGAAACCCACACAGACAACATACAAACACCACACAGACAGTCACCCGAGGCTGGAATTGATCCCGGGTCCCTGGTGCTGTGAGGCAACTGCCATCATCATTTCTCAATTTAATAAGTCATGTGAAACTGCTGTGGCTATTGTATAATAGGAATAAAGCCTCTCTTTTAAATCCATATCCAGCATTCTATTAGACACTGAACCCTAAGCTCTGTACTGTTTTCATGAATTATACAAATAGCCAATCAGGATATTGCTGTTGTTACTATATGAAGTTGAGTTTATTAATAAACATGAGAAATTCTCGGTATGGGTCTTCAATAGTTTGCTACAGATTCAGCCTGTTCTTGTACTGTATATAAGAAAATAAAAATAACATTTGTTGGAGAGGTGTGAGGCACATGAAGAGTCTGCTTGGCATTTTCCTGAGGATTGGTCTTGAAATCTAAATGATGTGTGGGTGTTGACACTCCCTGCAGAGTAGCAGTAATTTAGTCCACATAGCTTCGCATGCCTAAACAAGCCTAACCCTTGACTGAACACTATCAGATTGTCTTTCTGTGTCTCCGTTGTTTCTCTCACTTGAATTTTCAATAAAGCAGAAATATTTGACAAGGAAAATAAATGAAGTGGTTGATCCACAGCTCTTGCATGTTGGACCATCTGTATCATTGAGTCTGTGGAATGATATATTCTGGAAGTGAGAAAGGAAATCTAATGCAGAAAACTATTGAATGGAGGTGAAGAATCTCAACTTCATAAGAATGACAACTTCAATGGCATGAATATGGCTGCTAAAAGCTGCCAAAATCATTGGTCAGATCTCTTGTGTTTTGGGATATATAATTGCCCAGAAATAAATGTTAGGATCCACATTCAGAAGGAAAGTGAATTAGGGACCTTATTATTTGTACCTCGAAATCTTTGTCACTTCATCTGTCATGCCTTCCACACTATCAGATATCTTCCCTTTCTTCTTTCTACCCATTCTTTTCCCTGTCATGATTTGGAGATGCTGGAGTTGGGGTAGGCAAAGTTAGAAGTCACGTGACGAAGGAGCAGCACTCCAAAAGCTTGTGATTTTAAATAAACCTGTTGGACGATAACCTGGTGTCATGTGATTTCTGACTTTATAGCCTAGTGAGAGAAGGTCAGTGTTCCACTCTGACCTTTCCATCCATGTTGCGTTGCAATATTGCAAAGAAGCTCAGTGCGAGCTCAAGGAGCAGGATCTCATCTTCCAAGGGTCCCTCTACATTAAGTTCAACATTGAGGTCATAATCTCTGCTGCCATCTTATTGAACCTTAGTTTCTTTTGGGCAGATTTGTTTGGTAGCTTGATCTTATTTTGTTTTTTATTCCTTTGTGTGGTATTCAGATTGTGGCTATGTTACCATTCACAGCTCATATTTGTACCTATTACCACCATCTTTGGCTTTTGTACCTCGAAACTTTTGTCAAGTCATCTCTCATGCCCTCTATACTATCACATACCTTCACTTTGTTCTTTCTACCCAGCATATTGTCCCCTTCAAAACTGACTTTTTTATGTTTTTATCTTTCTTCAGTTGTGATGAAGGTTGTTAGGCTGAAAGTTAAATCTGCTCTGGATTTTCATGGCAACGACAGGCTCTCCAACAACAGAATTGACCAGAAATCATACGTCATGCCCACTTGAACACAGTACTTCCCATTTTGGGTAGGTTTGTGGTGTTTGTGCATGAGAGGTCGGAGGCAACTTGCCATTTAAAACATCAGGTGCCTTCACTGAAGCGGAATTTGGTGAAGGTCAGACGCCCAATGGGAGAGGTAAGATGTCCTCTGGAATTGTTAAAAGTAGAAATATGTCAAAACCAACTCAAAAAATTATCAGAAATACCTGTCGAAGGGAGCTATGAGAAGACCAGTCAAAAGTGTCAACAGAATATGCCAAAACACCAAGAGGACTTTTCAAAACCATTTTTCAAAGACAAATGTCAAGCTGTTAAGACAACTCATTGCTCTTCATTGAAATAATCTCTAGGATGATAAATAGTTGCTTTGTGTTTGACTGAATCTGTCAATATGAGCCTGTGTGTTTCATTTCTAGATAAATGCTGCATGACTGATTTTACAACCATCTATTATCGCAGTGAGGTTCCTATAATTTCTCAGTTTGATTGACAACTACAAGTAATTATAGACTCTTTGATGTGGCACTATAATTGAATTTCAACACTTGTTGTTGGAAGGGATTGTGCACCTGAATGAATTACTCTTTCCTTGAAGGAATATGAGTATAGCTAATTGGTTTCACGAATTAGCGTTTTTTTCCAGTACAGTGATGTCTGCCATAGATATGCAGATCTTTACTTTATAGAAATGTATTGTATCTCATCCCTGCTTAAATCCTGAGGTCTGCCCATGGTGATTATTAGGTGTGGTAACACGGTAGGTGTAAGAGCAAAGGGTTGCTTAGTGGAGCAAGGGTTAGCATGAAATAAAAACAGAAAGTGCTGGAGATACTCATCAGGTGCATCAATATCTGTGGAGAGAGAAAAACAAAGGTAACATTTCAAGTCCGTGTGTTTATCCTTCAGAATTTTCAGATCTCTGGTCTCTGCAGTACTTTTCTTTTGCTTAAGAGCTGGCATGAGTTGGCACTAAATGGGCACAGGAGCTATAACTATCCACAGGGTACGGGTGGAAGGGCATAGTGATTGGTTAGAAGAGCATAGATTCACATGCAAGGTGGGGCAGTGCAGTAGGTGATAGATGGCGTGAAGGACATTATGTTTGTATGGGTGAGCATGAGAAGCGTGTAGCTGAGAGGGAATGTGAGGGATGAGAGATAGATAGAGGTCTGTCTAAACTAAACTTCAACACAGTGCCTGTGCACTGAGGCAAGCTTTCTGCATCCACACGTGGCAGCCTCCACTCTCATGACCAGCTTAGCTGGCTCATCTTCCAGAGAATTCTATCACCACAGAGCAAGACCCAAACCTGCAGGCCACCTTTTCTTGTATTGGATTTGCGCAGCTAGAAATGTCTAAACTCTAACCCAGCAGCTGTTTCTCTTTACAGACATTGCTGTGTATCCCAACATTCTCTGTGCTAAATTGCCTTCCTCAAATTACAGTCATAAAGTTTTTTTTTAAATTCAGTCATGGGCTGTGGGCATCTCTGGCTAAGCCAACATTTATTTCCCATCCCTAATTGTCAACCGTATTGCTGTGGGTCTGGAGTCACATGTAGGCCAAACCAGGTAAGGATGGCAGTTTCCTTCCCTAAAAGACATTAGTGAATCAGATGGGTTTTTCTATCAATCAGCAATGGTTTTGTGGTCATCATTAATTTGAGATTCTTTGTTGAATTTAAACTCCACTACCTGCCATGGCAGGATTTGAGCCCCAGACCCAAGGACATTAGCTGAGCTTCTGGATTAATGGGCCTGGCAATAATACCATTCAGCCATTACCTCCCATTATCACATGACAACCCCATTTCTCACCTGTTGACTTTAAAGTTTGGTAAGGTAGGATATGACTAATCTAAGGTACCGTTAATGCCTACTCTAAGGTTAGAATGACCTTTTACTTCTGGAACATGGATTCAGACCAATGAGAAAAGAATCTTCTTTAATCTTCTTAAATCTCCTGTTGCATGGCCTCTCTATAACTGACCACTTTATGTCTGCACCCGAGTTTTCTTACATTCTCTTCCTCACTGCTGTGCTGTGTTTGTATTTTGCTGAAAATGTGTTGCTGGTTAAAGCGCAGCAGGTCAGGCAGCATCCAAGGAACAGGAAATTCGATGTTTCGGAATTTCCTGTTCCTTGGATGCTGCCTGACCTGCTGCACTTTAACCAGCAACACATTTTCAGCTCTGATCTCCAGCATCCGCAGACTTCACATTTTCCTGTGTTTGTATTTTGTTTACTTTGCACTTAGTTGCAAAGACTAATTCTCTCCCTTTCACATCTTAATTTACATCCTTGTTACATCTCATTTTTCACCTTTCTCCACTATTAACAAACTCTATCTTTTGCGATGAACCTCGACACTATTTTGCCCTCTTGTTCCTTTGCCTCTGTCAAAAGTATAAAACATAACCTAATAATTTCCCATACCTTCCAATTATGACAAAATCATATTAGACTGAAATGTTAACTCTGATTCTCTCTCCACAAATGTTGCCAGACCTGTGGAGTTTCTCCAACATTTTCTGTGTTTGTCTCAGATGTCCAGTATCTGCAGTATTTTGCCTTTATACTTTTTTGGCCAGTCTCAATCCAGTTACAATCCAGCCTAAGACAGAAGGATATGCCTTGCTGAGCCTCAGAGTTTGGCCCAATGTTTAAAGGGAACTTGATTCAGAAAGATGCATAATATCTTAGAAGTTTTGAGAATTATGAGGGCATATTGACTTATCATCCTTTGGGTATAGAAAGTTGAGGGGTAGGATAATGGAAATCATTTTTTCTGCTTATAAAATCATGAGGCGCAAATAACCAAGGTCTTTTTCCACTGATAGGGGAGTCCAAAACTAGAGGGCATACGTTTAAGGTAAGAGAGGAAGGATTTAAAAGGGACCTTAGTAGCAACCTTTTCACGCAGAGGGTGGTGTGTGTATGCAATGAGCTGCTAGATAAAGTGGTGGAGGCTGGTACAATTACAACATTAAAAGGCACCTGGATAGGTACATTGGAATAGGAAAGGTTTAGAGGGATATGGGCCAAATGCTGGCAAATGGGATTAGATTAAATTAGGACATCTGGTCAACACAGACAAATTGGACTGTAGGGTCTGTTTCTGTACTGTACATCTCTATGACTCTATGATAGGGGAAGTCAAGAGTGAGGGAACTGAATATTAAAGCAAGTCATCTGGAGTGAAATCAGGAAGCACTTGTTCACACAAAGGATAGTAGAATTCTGGAACTCTTCCCATAAAAAGAGAGCAGATACTGGGAGAATTGGAACTTTCAAGATCGAGGTTGATATATTTTGTTGAATAACTATATCAAATAATAACCAAATGGAGCTCTTTTCCAAATGGAGTTGAAGTACACATCAAAGTTGTGGGACATGTTTGAAGTGTTAAATTACCTACTGCCGTTCCTATTGTTCACTTCTAACTGTGTTGTATTTGTATTAGGTGTTTGAGTGCTTGTAATGGACATTGCATATTCATAATGGATAGGACTCATTTTGCTGAACACCTTTATATGAAAATCACATCTTTAAGAACCATCTGTGCATAATCACAAAAAACTTAGAATTAATTAATAATGCTGGTTGTCTGGGACCACTGAAATTATAGAAGGCAACTCAAACTGAGCCTAATCATTCAGGAGTAAACTGAGAAACCAAATTACCTGAGACATTGAGCTTTGGTTAATTAGGTCATAATGTATGCTCTTGAGACTCCATCGGCGGTGTACAGCTGCCTCCATATACTGATTCATCATTTCCTTCCTGTTTCTCTCCAGCTACTGTTTTAAGAACAGCTGATGCTTGAGGCATTTGTGTAATTGGAGAAGAGGATGAGTATCCACAAAGATATTACACTGTTAAGACTTGCTTAAACCTGGTCTGCAAACTGTTAATTAATATTTAAAATTGTCATGCACAACTGCACAGAGGAATTCTTTTTGATCTTTTACAACTCCATGATTCTGTCTCAAAGAACCAAGTCAGAATTTAGCCTTAAGGTACCTAAAGATAATAGCCTTAGAGTAATACTGTTGGACTTCACATGTGGAGAACAGTAAGTGTGAAATCGCAGCGAGTGGCCCAAGGCATATTGGTATCTAACCTTTCAAAAAAATGGGTAAGCTAATACAACAATGAAACAAAAATGCAGTGGCACCGCTCCAACAACATACCTGAATGAGTCCAATAAGTTCTAGTAAAGTGGGCTTGGGTAGGACATGCACTTTTTCCTTTGAAACTCTCTAAAGGATCCTCCCCCTGCTTTGGAGTTTACCTTTGTCTGGCAACTTTCACGGCCTGAAGATGGTGGATTTCACTGTCCAGTCATTGTGGTCGGTGAATGCAGCAGCCATTTTGTACATAGTAACACTACATAACATAAAATTAATTGTGTAATTATTGAAGGCAGTAATGTTGACAAGGAGAATTTTGAATTATGCCAGAACAACCAAAAGTAGGCTTTTGTCATCTTACTCAAAAGACTGATGGAATAGTCCATTCAGTGTGAATTGCATATATGAGCCTTAAATGCCATGAGGACTTGCAATTCCAGTATCAAGTTAAAATCTTGAAACCTTGCTTCTTAATGCTGTGACTTCTATAATGTTATGCTTGACTCCAGATGTAACAAACAATGTAGATTTTGGAGATCCTGTAGCTTTAGTTTACCTGGACATCCAGAAGGAATTTGATAAGGTATCACACAAAGGATTAATACATGAGGTAAAACCACATGGGGTTAAGGGTAATTTATTAGCTTGGATAGGGGATTGGCTAACCAAAAGAAAGCAGAGAGTCAGGATTAATAAGTTTTTTTCTGGTTGGTAAAATATTCATATTGGTGTGTGACAGGGTTCAGTCCTCAGGCCCCAACTATGTACAATCTGTATTAATGACTTGGATGCAGGGATAGAATGTATAATAGCCAAATTTGCAGATGGCACCAAAATAGATGGGAAAGTAAGTTGCAATGAAGAAATGTAAAATTTACAAATAGATATTGTTTGGTAAGTTGGCCAAAATTTGGCAGACGAAGTTTAGCTTGGAAAAATGTAATGTTTGGTTGAGGAATAGAAAAGCAACTTAATATCTAAATGGAGGGATGGACAAAAAGCCATCCTCACCTAGTCTGACCTACAGGCGACTCCAACAAGGTAGTTTGTCCTTAGTTGCTCTTTGACATGGTCTAGCTATCCATTCAGTTCAAAGGTTAAAAAGGAGGTTGGGCAATAAATGCTGAATTTGCAGTGTACTCACCTCCCATCAAAACAAATTTGTGAAATTCTCAGATGTTAGTGAGGAGAATTGTGAAGGGTTGATGCCAAGTAGTCTATCAGATTTTATTCGTATGGAACCTGAGGTAGTGGTATCATGAAACTGGGTGGTTTGTTGGACTGTTGTGGATGGCTATTGAGAATCAACTCATTGCTGTGGATTCACACATAAGCCAAACCAACCAACACCAACCATCCCTCCTCAGACACTCTTCATTACTATCTCCAGAGAAATTACCTCCATCCTATTGACCAGAACTATACACAAAATTCCAGCCAAAGCCTAGCCAGCATTTTATTCCATTCCAGCATCTCATTCCAGCATCGTATTCTATACCTCATCCAGCAAAGCATTTCATATGCTTTCTCTACCACCTTATCTACCTGTCCCACCACCTTCAAGGACCCTGTGGAAATGCACCCCAAGGTCACTCACTTCCTCTGCTGTCCTCTGATTTGTTGTGTATTCCCTAGCTCTGTCAGACCTTCTCAAATGTATTTCCTCCCTCTTCTCTAGGTTGAATTCCCTTTGCCAGTAAATCGTGCTCCTCCACCCCACCCCACCCACTTAACCACTCAACTAAACCCTGATATCCTTCTGGAATGGGCTGCTGTTCCCTTCACTGTCCAGCTCCATGGCCAAGTTTTGTGTCCTCTGCATATTTCTCAACCATGCTTCCAACACTAAAGTCCAAACCATTAGTACATACAATAACAGCAAAGAACCCACACTATAAAAACGCCTGGCATTTTTTTTTGGACTGAAGAGTCAGAATCAGAGATGTACAGAATGGAAACAAACCCTTAGGCCCAATCATCTTTGAGAAAAGAATTAAGTAGAAAACTAATGAGGACTGATTCCATGTATAATATGGCCTTTTTTTTAGCAATGCTGTTTTGTACTTCGAATCTCTAACTCCTGGCCAGCTCTTTGAGATTTGAACTTTATTTGATGCTTATGCAGAAAGAGACGCCACAGGGTTTCCTGCTCCCACTTTCACACATACACACACAGAGGAAACTATTGACACAATCACTTGGCCCAGATGTCGGAGGGGAAATTGGAGAAGATTCTCTCTTATTGATCTTGTTTATCAAGGAAGGTGCCACTGATGTGTGTGTGTATATATATATATATATATATATACACACATATCCCAGAAAGGAATGGAACTGGTTAGCGTGCATGTGTCAAGACAACCAGTGTGAAAACTCCGGGTAAGATGTGAAGTGATATGGAGCAGTGGTAACATCAAACAGACAGTGTGGTCTGTCAGCGGTGTGAAGTCTGACAGCCTCTGGTTTGTTTGCACTACTGATCACTGAATCCTTCCTCTGCAATTTGTCCCGGCACCTCCTGCTGGGACCATATCAGCAGCCAAGGGACAGCTTGAGCCAAGGGTGTTGGATAACTCCTGAGGTAAACCCTTTAAACTACTTGCTTCTGACACGAATGATCTGCCCCAGAATGGTGGCCTATTCCAGAAAGCTCAGTTATTAGACTGGGTGCTCTCAGCAATACCAGATTCCCTGCAAACATATCATTGGAGTACAAAGGAGAAATAAATATTAATCCAAGTCTGATCTGAATTATGTCTAGCATTGCAAACAAGGTCAGATCACACACACACACACACACACCACAGAGGTTTGGGAATCTTATCCGAAATTCAGCGAATATAGTGATGCAGAACAGACAGGAATACTTTGGATGAAAATATCAACAAGAGGAAACAAAATTAGAAGTTGTTGGAAAAGCTCAGAAATCAGAGTTAACGTTTCGGGTCGAATTCCTCAGAACTGGCATCGCCTCACTGGAACCAAAGCGTTAACTCTGATTTCTCTGAACAGATGCTGCCAGACCTGCTGCGCTTTTCCAGCAATTTCTCTTTATGTTTCTGATTTCCGTGACTCTCTCGGTTTTCAGCAAGGAGTAATTCTGGAGATAAGGATATTGAGCAAAGGGCAATGGTGCCATCATTTAGAACACAGGGTAAAACTCTGGGTAAAGGTTTAGAATGGGGGGGGGGGGGGTGATGTGAAACAGAAGGAGATTTTGCGGATAAGGTTATAGAATAGAGGGTGATACTGCAGATAATATTGAACAAAGGGTAACACTGTGAGAAATGGTATAGTACTGAGAATGATAGTACTGACAGTGACTCACGTTTGGTATGTTGCCTCCCAGGTGCAAGGGTACGTGATGTCGCTGATCGTGTTTTCCGGGTCCTTAAGGGGGAGGGGGAGCAGCCCCCAGATCGTGGTCCACGTTGGCACCAACGATATAGGTAGGAAGAGGGGTGAGGATGTCAGACAGGCTTTCAGGGAGCTAGGTTGGAAGCTCAGAGTTAGAACAAACAGAGTTGTAGTCTCTGGTTTGTTACCCGTGCCACGTGATAGAGAGTCGAGGAATAGGGAGAGAGAGCAGTTAAATGCGTGGCTACAGGGATGGTGCAGGAGGGAGGGATTCCGGTTTCTGGACAACTGGGGTTCTTTCTGGGGAAGGTGGGACCTCTATAAAAAGGATGGTCTACACCTGAACCTGAGGGGCACCAGTATCCTTGGGGGGAGGTTTGCTAGTGCTCTTTGGGAGGGTTTAAACTAACTCCGCCGGGGCATGGGAACCTGGACTGTAGCTTTAGGGTACAGGACCTTGAGTGTAGGGAGGTTATGAATAATGCAGCGATCTCAAAGGAGGGTGCCTGTAAACAGAAGGGTGGATTGAAGTGTGTATACTTCAATGCCAGAAGTATAAGAAATAAGGTAGGTGAACTTGCAGCGTGGGTTGGAACCTGGGACTTCGAGGTTGTGGCCATTACAGAGACGTGGGTAGAACAGGGACAAGAATGGCTGTTGCAGGTTCCAGGGTTTAAATGTTTTAGTAGGATCAGACATGGGGGTAAAAAAGGGGGAGGTGTGGCATTACTTGTCAAAGATAGTATTATAGCAGTGGAATGGACGATGGAAGAGGACTTGCCATCTGAGGTAGTTTGGGCTGAAGTTAGAAATAGGAAAGGTGAGGTCACCCTGTTAGGTGTTTTCTACAGGCCTTCTAATAGTCCTAGAGAAGTAGAGGATAATATTGCGAGGATGATTCAGGAAAAGAGTGAAGGTAGCAGGGTGGTTGTTATGGGGGACTTTAACTTCCCAGATATTGACTGGGAGAGCTATAGCTCGAGTTCATTAGATGGGTCGGTGTTTGTCCAATGTGTGCAGGAGGGTTTCCTGACACAATATGTAGACAGGCCAACAAGAGGTGAGGCTATACTGGATTTAGTTCTAGGTAATGAACCAGGCCAGGTGTTAGACTTGGAGGTAGGTGAGCACTTTGGGGACAGTGACCACAACTCGGTGACTTTTACTTTAGTGATGGAGAGGGATAAGTGTGCGCCGCAGGGCAAGAGTTATAGCTGGGGGCAGGGAAATTATGATGCAGTGAGGCATGACTTAGGATGTGTGGATTGGAAAAACAGGCTTCAAGAGAAGAACACTAATGAGATGTGGGGATTGTTCAAGGAGCAGCTACTACGTGTCCTCGATAAGTATGTACCAGTCAGGCATGGTGTAAAGGGCCTTGTGAGGCAGCCGTGGTTTAGTAAGGAATTGAAATCCCTTGTGAAAGGGAAGAAGGCGGCATATGTAAAGATGAGGCGTGAAGGTTCAGTTGGGGCGATAGAGAGTTATAAGGTAGCCAGGAAGGATCTAAAGAGAGAGCTAAGAGAAGCGAGAAGTGACATGAAAAGTCTTTAGCTGGTAGGATTAGGGAAAACCCAAAGGCTTTCTATGGGTATGTCAGGAATAAAAGGATGACTAGGGTAGGTATCGGTCCAGTCAAGGATAGTAGTGGGAAGTTGTGTGTGGAGGCGGAGGAGATTGGAGAGACACTAAATCAATACTTTTCATCAGTATTCACTCAGGAACAGGACACTGTTGCTGATGTGAATATGGAGTCACAAATGATTAGAATGGATGGCCTGGAAATATGCAGGGAAGAGGTTCTGGGAATATTGGAGAGGATGAAAATAGATAAGTCTCCTGGGCCTGATGGCATTTACCCTAGGATCCTATGGGAAGCTAGGGAGGAGATAGCAGAGCCATTGGCCTGGATTTTTATGTCGTCATTGTCAACGGGAATAGTACCAGAGGATAGCGAATGTGGTCCCCTTGTTCAAGAAAGGGAGTAGGGATAGCCCTAGTAACTATAGGCCAGTGAGTCTGACTTCAGTGGTGGGCAAAGTCTTAGAGAGAATGGTAAGGGATAAGATTTATGAACATCTGGATAGGAATAACGTGATCAAGGATAGCCAGCATGGTTTTGTGAAGGGCAGGTCGTGCCTCACAAACCTTATTGAGTTCTTTGAGAAGGTGACTAAGGAAGTGGACGAGGGTAAAGCAGTAGATGTTGTGTATATGGATTTTAGTAAGGCGTTCGATAAGGTTCCCCATGGTAGGCTAATGCTAAAACTACGGAGGTATGGCATTGAGGATACATTAGAGGTTTGGATTAGGAATTGGCTGGCTGGAAGGAGACAGAGGGTAGTAGTTGATGGACTATGTTCATCTTGGAGTGCAGTTACTAGCGGTGTACCACAAGGATCTGTTTTGGGACCATTGCTTTTTGTTATCTTTATAAATGATCTAGAGGAAGGGCTTGAAAGCTGGGTAAGCAAGTTTGCGGATGACACAAAAGTCGGTGGAGTTGTGGATAGTGAGGAAGGAAGTGGTAGGTTACAGCGGGATATAGATAAGTTGCAGAGCTGGGCAGAAATGTGGCAAATGGAATTCAATGTAGCTAAGTGTGAAGTCATTCACTTTGGTAGGAGTAACAAGAAGATGGATTACTGGGCTAATGGTAGGCTACTTGGTAGTGTGGATGAGCAGAGGGATCTTGGTGTCCATGTACACAGATCCCTGAAAGTTGCCACCCAGGTAAATAGTGCTGTGAGGAAGGCATATGGTGTACTGAGCTTTATTGGTAGAGGAATTGAGTTCCGGAGTCCTGAGGTCATGTTGCAACTGTATAAGACTCTGGTGCGGCCTCATCTGGAGTATTGTGTGCAGTTTTGGTCGCCATACTATAGGAAGGATGTGGAGGCATTGGAACGAGTGCAGAGGAGGTTTACCAGGATGTTGCCTGGAATGGTAGGAAAATCTTATGAGGAAAGGCTGAGGCACTTGGGGCTGTTCTCATTGGAGAAGAGAAGGTTTAGGGAAGATTTGATAGAGGTGTATAAGATGATTAGGGGTTTAGATAGGGTCGACACTGAGAACCTTTTACCGCTAATGGAGTCAGGTGTTACTAGGGGACACAGCTTTAAATTAAGGGGTGGTAGGTATAGGACAGATGTTAGGGGTAGATTCTTTACACAGCGGGTTGTGAGTTCATGGAATGCCCTGCCAGTAGCAGTGGTGAACTCTCCTTCTTTATAGTCATTTAAGCAGGCATTGGATAGGCATATGGAAGTTATTGGGCTAGTGTAGGTTAGGTAGGATTCGGTCGGCGCAACATCGAGGGCCGAAGGGCCTGTACTGCGCTGTATCTTTCTATGTTCTATGTTCTAATGATACTGGATATAGTATCATTGACACTGGATATAGTTCAGATCACTGGATACAGTGATATAGAAAAGGAGGTAATACTAGAGGTAATATAGAACTGAGGTTAATACCACACATCATGGTCTAGAACAGATGGTAACATTGGGGATAGTGATTTCAAATGCATGGTAATCATCCAGAAAATGATATCAAACAGAGTTTAATACTGGGAATAGTGATATAGATTAGATGGTAACAATAGGGATAACATGGAACAAAGTTAATACTGGAGTAATGACACAGAACAGAGGGTAGCTGTGGAAGGAGAGGGAAGCATGGTGGATAATATAGAACAGGTTATATTGATGAATAATGATATAGAACAGAGGGTTGTACTTTGCATTATGATTCAGAACAGAGGGTGACAGTGGGGATAATGATATGGAACACGGTAGAACTGTGGATAATGTAGAACAGAGGGAAATTCTGGCGATAATGAAGTAGAACAGAAGGTAACATTGTGGACAATATAGAACAGAAAACAATACTACTGATAATGACATATAGCACAGGGTTATTCTGGGGATAATATAAAAGTGAGGTTAATACTGGGGATAATAATATAGAACAGATAGTAATAATGGGGATAATATAGAACAGAAGGTATTACTGTGGTTAATACTGCAAATAATGAGATAGAACAGTGGGTAGTACTGGGGATAATAAAATAGAACAGAGGATTCTACAGAGGATAATGTTATCGAAAAGATGATAATAACATGGATAATAATACAGTGGCGAGGGTAATACTGCAGATAACAATATAGAACAGAGAGTAATATTAATGTAGCACTGATGGTAATATTGTGATAATATAGTTAAAAATCACACAACACCAGGTTATAGTCCAACAGGTTTATTTGGAAGCACTAGCTTTCGGAGCGCTGCTCCTTCGTCAGGTAGCTGTGATGAAGGAGCGTCGCTCCGAAAGCTAGTGCTTCCAAATAAACCTGTTGGACTATAACCTGGTGTTGTGTGATTTTTAACTTTGTACACCCCAGTCCAACTTCGGCACCTCCACATCATGATAATACATGACAGAGGGTTACTGTGGGTATACTGATATAGAAGAGAGGGTAGTGCTGTGGATAACATACAACAGAGGGAAATTCTGGAGATAATGATCTAGAACAGAGAGACGTTCTGGGGATTATGAGACAGAACAAGAAAGAGGCAATAGCCTAGTGGTATTATCACTAGATTATTAATCCAGAAAGTTAGTTTGTGTCCCAGTGACCCCGGGCTCAAATTTGAATTCAATAAAAGGAAATCTGGAATCAAAGATTCTAATGATGACCGTGAATCCATTGTTGGTTGTCAGAAAAGCTCATCTGATTCACCAATTTTCTTGAGCGAGGGAAATCTGTCATCCTTACCTGATCTGACCTACATGTGACCCCAGATCCACAGTAACGTGGTCAACACATAACTGGGGAATTAGAGATGGACAATAATTGCTGGCCTTTTCAGGGACGTCCACGCCATGTGAATGAATAAAAAAAGAGTAATATTGTGAATAATCATGTTGAACTGAGGATAATGTTATAGAATCTTTTGTTTCTTCATTTCTCTTCTGACTCAAAGGTCACTTTTTCTTCCTTGCTGCAGCTGTAGTAGAGGAAGGCAATAGTGAGGGCCTGTTGCAGCAGCAGCAGCGGTGTGGATCCAGATGTCCACTCCTCATGGCCGTGGTAGCTGCAGCTTTGCCATGGGCTTATCACCAGTGGTGGTGTAGCGGGGGGTTTTTGGCGGTGCCTGTAGTGTAGGCACCACGGTGACTCTGGTTCATTCCATGAGGTTGTGATGGCAATATTGAGGCTTTGGGCAGTGACCGAAGCGATGATGACTTGACAACGGCTTCAGAGTCAGCGACTTGTTGGGACTGGTCTATCCCACCGTGCTATGGTGGCTATGCAGTGGCTTTGGTATCAGTTTCAGCAGTAGCGGTGGGACAGGTCTGGTCTGGAAATCCTTGCTTTGGCGGCCTCTGGGTATTCTTTATCTCCTCCAGAAGTACAAGAGCTGTGGAGGGAACAAAAGTTGAACTGTTCCTGACTTTGTCTCAGTTATTTATTTGTTAATTTCTGTAGTTAAAATAGTGCCAAATTGTGGCAAGTTATTCACATCTAACTGTATTTTCCCAAATACAAGTGACAATAATTTGCTATTCTATTTTATAATCCTGCTATAATAATAAAGAATACAGGGTAATGATGCAGAAAATGATATAGAACAGAGGGAAATACTGAGGATAATGATATAGAACAGAGAATAATGCTGGAGATAATGATATAGAGGAGCTGGTAATAATGGGGATATTACTATTGAGCAGAGCATAATACTGGGTTATTGATATAGAATGAAGTGTAATAGTAGTGATAATAATATAGAATGAGGGTGATATATGAGTATATGTGGAACAGAGGGTAATACTGGGTATAAGAGGAACAGAGGGTAATACTGAGGATAATTACATAGAAAGTCAGGTGATACTGAAAAAAATGATATAGAACAGAGGAAACAACTGTGGGAAATGATATACAACAGATGGTAATGCTATGCATGATAAGATAGAATACAAGGTAATCATTCAGATAATGAGATAGAACACAAGAATACTAGGATAATGATAGAGAATAGATAGAAATACTATATATAATGAGTAACAAAGAATGGAAGGTAATCATTGAGATTAAATTCCCTACAATGTGGAAACAGGCCCTTCGGCCCAAGTTCACATCGACCCTTCAAAGAGCAACTCACCCCACGTGCCTAACACTATGGACAGTTTAATATGGCCAATCCAACTGACCTGCACATCTTGGATTGTGGGAAGAAACCCATACAGACATGGGGAGAATATCTGAACTCCACACAGACTGTCACCCAAGGCTGGAATCAAACTCACGCCCCTGATTCTATGAGGTTGCAGTGCTTACCACTGAGCCACCATGCCACTCTTTGAGATAGTGATGTAGAACTGAGTGTAATACTGGAAATAATGATACAGAACAGAGGGAAATACTGGGGATGATGATATAGAACAGATGGTAGTACAAGGCATCATGATATAGAATTGTAGATAAACCTGCAGATAATGATATAGAACAGAGTGTAATACTAATTAGACTTTACGATATACAACAGGGGGTTATCAATTGGTCATTCATGTAGGTTCGAGGTATTACTGGGGATAATGTGATAGGAACATTGAAACATAGAAGCATGGAACAAGGGTAAGCCATCTGACCCATCAATCCCTCTACATCACAACTGATCCTCAATCAGAATACCATATTCCCACTCTCTTCCCATCTCTTTCTTCCTCTTTATCAAACAACAGCAAATGGTATAGAAAGACATAACAGGGCAAACTGCTTCTTCATTACCTATTTGTTCATTTATACTGGAAAGTGAAACCAATGCACTTGTTTAACAAAAGGAATATTTAAATATATTCAATGACTCCTCCTCTAAGGTTCTCTATGATACGGAATTCCACAAGTTCACAATCCCCAAATTGAAGAAATATCTCCTCACCTCAGTTCAAACGGCTTATCCTGAGACCCCTTGTCCTTGACCTCATTATCATTGGAACATTATCCTTACAACCACTCCATATAGTCCTTCCAGAATGTTATAGGTTTCTATGAGATCCCTGGTCATTCTTCTCACCTCCAGTGATGCCAGGCCCAGCTAACCCAATGTCTCCTCATACGACAACCTGCTATTCCAAGAATCAGTCTGGTGAACCTTAGCTGCATTCCCTCCATGGCAAATGTATATTTTCTTAGGTAAGGACACTCAAGATGTGGTCTGATCAAAGCTCTGTAGAGCTAAATAAGCCTTCCTAACTCTCGTATTCAAACCCTCTTGCAATGAAGATCGACAAACCATTCGCCTTTCTAAGTGCATGTTGCTGCTGCATGCTTACTTTCAATGATCAGTGTACAAAGATATCCATTCTCTTCATAAATAAACCTTACCCAATCTATTTAACTCATGCTCTGTCATTCTGCTTTTCCCACTGAAATGGGCAATGTCACATTTATCTACATTGTACTGCTCCTACCATATATTTCTCCACTCATTCAAAATGTCTCAATCGCTCTGAAGCCTCTTTGCATCCTCCTCACCAATCACACTCCCACTAGTTTTGTGTCATCAGCAAACTTGAAAATACTATAAGTGACTCCTTCATCCACATTATTGCTACACATTCTGAGTAGCTGGGGCACTGATCCCTGTGGTAATCCCCTTGTGACAATCTTTCACGCTGAAAGTGGTCCATTTACTCCTACTCGTTGCTTCCTGCACACTAGCCAAACTTATGCCAGAATATTCCCACCAATCCCATTTCTTTGATTTTGTCCAATACCCTATTAATTGGGACTTTATCAAAAGCTTTCTGAAAATCCAAATATACCACATCCACTGGTTCTCCCACATCTAGTTATGTCTTCCAAAAACTTCAATAGAATTCCAAAACATGATTTTCATTTCATAAACTTATGCTGGTCTTGTGAAATATCATTGGCATTTTTTAAGTGTCCTTATAATATAAGCACCTATTAGCAGGAATATTGATATACTATGGTGGATATTACTGATGATAATGATATAGAACAGGTGCGAATAGTGCTGACAGTGTTTTAGGATGGGAGTATTATTGGGAGAATGATATATGACAGCATAGAAATGGGAATATTGTTATAGAACAGAGGATATTTCTGGAGAATCATGATATAGGGCAAATAATATTATTGGGGATAATGGTATAGGGCAGGGACTATTAGTGGTAACAATATTTTAGGATGGGAGTATTGTTAGGGATTACAATATCTGATGAAGATAAATGTGAAAATATTGATATAGAACAGGGGATATTTCTGGGACTAATGTATAGGATGGGGTTATGACACAGGATGGAGGCATTATTGGCAGTAATGATATAAGTATTGACATATGATAGAATATTACTGGGAATAATTATATAAAACAAGGGGAGCTTTATTGTACAAAGTCCATATTTGCTGGATAGGGTGATTGGATTTTAAAATGGATCATAAAACAGTGGAATCAAAACACTGAGTGCCATGATGTGAAATTCCCATAAATGCTTTTGTTTATTGCTTGTACATTCTAAAACAAAGCTTCATGACCTTGAAGTTTGATTGACTTAGAAATTTGATTATGCCTTTGCTCACTTTTTACATGCTAACTAAGCCTTGTAAACTGTAACCTATTTCTTTACTTTTCCACTGTTCTGTGAAATAATGCTTAACTTTTTAACTCTTGTTCCTCTTTCTACTTTGTCCCTTAGCTTTTTTGTACCTAGTACTTTGGTAGCTAAGATGGCCCCATGTGTGGTCATGATTTGGTGGTGCTGGTGTTGGACTGGGGTGTACAAAGTTAAAACTCACACAGCACCAGGTTATAATCCAACAGGTTTATTTGGAAGCACTAGCTTTCAGAGCGCTGCTCCTGTGTGGTGATGTTATACATTTTTCACCGTACTCCTGTACTTCTGTACTTGAGTACATTGACAATAAAATTTAAAATCTAATGTGACAAACAGAGGCGCCCCTTGAAGTTCTCTATTTAAACTACTTCAGCTCATTGCCTTATGCCTTGCATTTGATAGCCTCCTAAAGATATTCCTCTGACCAGTCTATTCCTTAAATTAATTTGCTTCCTGTTCATTCCATCTTCTCAGGTGTCACCTTAACTTAGTAGTGCTCACGCTTCAAAATATCAAGATGCTATGGGTTCAAATCCATTTGGGATTTGAGTTTATAATCAGAGCTGACGCAGTCTGGCTGTGTCAAAGGAGTACCCAGAAAAACTGAGATCTCCATCTGTGCTCTCACAAGGAACTATTTACAGAACAGTAGGGAAGTTCTCCCTGAAGCTCCCAGCCCTTAAATATCTGAAGCAATGCTCCCAAAGATAGACTATCTGGTCATTAGCACATAGTTGTCTATGGAATCTTGCTATCGATAGAGTGGCTGGTGCAGTTCTTACATTATAACAACGATTACCCATCATAAGCAAATGATTGACTGAAGCATTTGGGTGCCCATAAGGTCATCAAAGACTCTATAGCAATGCAAGTCTTTCTTTACGTGTCAGGTCATTCTCTGAGGAGCATTTGGACGATCATTGTCAACGCCCACAAAGGGATAGGGTTAAAAGTCAGCAGGAGTGACTTGCTGCAACTAACTGGTGCTGAGATTATTTCATTTTCAGACTAGGCTTCAAGCCACATTTTGTAAAGACCAAAATGATCATCAACAGCAGGGGGGTGTAAAAATTCTGGGGTATCCATTGTCAGAGCTAGCACAAATATAATGAGTAAATACTATTCAGAAGCTATTCATTAAATCAAATACCACAGGAACTACTAACTGATTCCATAGAATGTAGCTGTGGCAACAACACACAATCTATCAATACTCAGCACTGAACTCACCTCTCTGGTTTGACCACTTGTCCAGAGTATATCTGACAGTAAATAAGCTAATAAACATGGTATATCTGATTGTGATCAGGCCCAGTGCTAATCTCTGTATCACTTTATCATTTATCATTTCCTAAATGTCAATCTGTGTATGTTTCTATATGCCTTTGCATCTATATGCCTGTGCACACCAATAATAGCTCAGTACCAGTTTCAAACTTAAAACCAATTTAGTTAAATAAAACGCAACAAAGATGATGGGGTAGGTGAGGTGTTGCAGCTGTAACATGCAGGAATTGGTGGAAATCACTGTCACTCACAACAAACAAACTTGCAGTAAATGCCTGCACCTTGAGAAATTGCAGCATAGAGATGATGAATTGGAGCCTGAGCTTCAGATACTGTGGCATATCAAGGAGGGTCAGTTTTACGTGGACACATGGTTCCAGGAGAAGTCATACCCTTAGACTATGTACCATTGATTTTGTCTTGGTCAGGGACAGGAGAGTATAACTGCTATGATACAGGTGTAGGGAGCGATACGATAACAAAGCAAGAGCCTCAGCTATCATCCAGCAGCTTTGAGGTTCTAGCAGCTAGAATGATGAGAGGTTGATGAACAAGCTGACTGTGCAGGGAATCATTCAGCTAGGAGAAGATATATGTAGCTGTCATAGGGGACAGGATCATTAGGGAGATATAATGTGCTTTGCATCAAAAGATGAGTAACCAGTCTGTGTTGCTTGCCCATGCCAGAGTTATTGATACCTGGAAAGGCAAGGACTGATTAGGGATAGTCATCATGGTTTTGTGCATGGGAAATTTTGTCTCATGAACTTGATTGAGTCTTTTGAAGAAATATGAAGAAGATGGATGAAGGCAGAGTAATAGACATGATCTATAAGGACTTCAGTAAGGCGTTTGATAAGGTTCCATAAGGCAGACTGGTCAGCAAAGTTAGATCACATGGAATAGAGGGAGAACCAGCCATTCGGAAATGGAACAGACGCAAAGTTAGGTTCAGAGGGGGTGGAGGAGGATTGTTTTTCAGACAGGAGACCAGTGATAAATGGTGTGCCACAGGGATCAGTACTGGGTCCAATGCTTTTCATCACTTACATAAAGGATTTGGATGTAACATCGAAGGTATAGTTATTAAGTTTGGAGATGACACCAAAATTGGAGGTGCAGTAGACAGCAAAGAAGGTTACCTCAGATTACAACAGGACCTTGATCAGATGGGCCAATTGACCAAGGAGTGGCAGATGGAGCTTAATTATACTAAAGAGGGGTTTTGCATTTTGGAAAGCTAGATCAGAGAGCCAAAGGGCTTGTACTGCGCTGTAATGTTCTATGTTCTACAGAGCAGGACTTATACACATAATGGGAAAGTCTCGAGTCCTGTTGCTGAACAAAAATATGTTGGAGTGCAGTTTCTTAGTTCCTTGAAAGTGGAGTCCTAGATAAGCAGGATAGTGAAGAAGGTATTTGGTATGTGTGGAGGAGTTGAGAGATCATGTTGCAGCTGTACAGGACATTGGTAAGGCCACTTTTGGAACACTGTAGGCAATCTGGTCTCCCTCCTATAGGAAAGATGTTGTGAAACTTGAAAGGCTTCAGAAAAGATTTACAAGGATGTTGCCAGGATTGGAGGATTTGAGCTACAGGGAGAGGCTGAAAAAGGTGCAGCTATTTTCCCTGGAGCATCAGAGGCTGAGGGGTGATTTTATAGAGGTTTATAATCATGAGGGTCGTGAATAGGGTGAACAGCCAAGGACTTTTCTCCGGGGTGGGGGAGTCCAAAAATAAACAGCATAGGTCTAGGGTGAGAGGGGAAAGATTTAAAAGGGACATAATGGACATTTTCTTCACGCAGAGAGTGGTGCACGTATGGAAATGAGCTTCCAGGGAAACTGGTGGAGGTTGGTACATTTAAAAGATGTCTAGATGAGTATATGCATAGGTAGGTTTTAGAGGGATATGGGCCAAATGCTGGCAAATGGGACTAAATTAATTCAAGATATCTCGTCAGCAATGATGAGTTGGACTGAAGGGTCTGTTGTCATGCTATATACCTCTATGACTCTGTGACATCCTCCAGAATGGTGTTGGAAGAGGGGTGTTCAATTATTGTATTATATGTCAATACCAATGACATAGATAGAATAGAAAGAGGCAGTATGAGCAGGTTGGAGACTAAATTACCAAGCAGAAGCACAAAGGTCATCATCTCTGGATTATTACAGGTGAAGAAAAAGACAATTTAACTCAAAGAGTCTTTGGAATTCTTATTTCTAAGTGTTGAGGATGCCCCATATTTGAATATATTTAGGGCTGAGATAAATAGAATTCTGGTCTCAGCAAATTGAGGGAAATGTAGAACAGATAGGAGCTGAAGCCCAATACAGGCCTGGTCATATTGATTGGTGGAGGCCATATGGTCTTCTCCTGCTCCTGTCTCTCATGTTCTTAAGTTAATGATACACACTTTACCTTTTACAGACTAATGCTGACTCATTTTGATCACTCTATGCCTTTCCAAATTAAAGTTTCTTGTGTTGCCAGTATTGGTATTCAATAATGTCCCCATCATCAACATTAGGCTGAGTGACATTGTTTTCCTGGTTTACCCCTCTGCCTTCCTTGGTATATTAACAACTTTGCAATCCTTTAGCACCTGAATCCAATAAGGACTGAATGATTGTGACCAATGCTTCTGCTGGTTCTAACTTTCCTTCGATCAGCAAACCAGGTATTGTTTTAGTTAGTGATTTACAAACTTACAACAAAGCAAATCCTTTTTGTACCTCCTCTCTATCTCCATCCTGTCCATAAGTTCCCTCTCACTTTTAATGTAATCTTCATATCATTCACTTTCTTTATGGAGATAGATGCAAAATACTGACTTAATAATTTTGTCTTTCTGTTTCTCTTTGAAGATTTAACGTTTTGTCCTTAAAATTACCAGTTTTTTTCCCAAGCCAGCCACTTACACTATACATAAAATATTTATAAAATATGTTAGTGATCAATTTAATGTTCTCTGCCAATTTCCTCCTGTACCCTCTCTTTGTGTTTGTTTATATCACGTATATGTGAACGCACAGAATATCCTCTCATATTAACTTCTTCAATTCCCTCCCGTACTGCCCATAATTATCCGAACGTTTGTTCTTCGTGATTTTCATTAGCTTTCTTTTTTGTTTTATTTTAGCTTTTTTTTTTGTTTTCAGGGCACATTAACTTTGAATATTTTTTTCTCTTTCCCCTTCTAAAGAATATATTTCTTTTTTTTAGATTAGATTCCTTACAGTGCGGAAACAGGCCCTTCGGCCCAACAAGTCCACACCAACCCTCCGCAAAGTAACCCACCCAGACCCATTTCCCTCTCACTAATACACCTAACACTATGGCAATTTAGCATGGCCAATTCACCTGATCTGCACATCTTTGGACTGTAGGAGGAAACCGGAGCACCAGGAGGAAACCCATGCAGACACGGGGAGAATGTGCAAACTCCACACAGATAGTCACCCAAGGCTGGAATCAAACCTGGGACCCTGGTGTTGTGAGGCAGAAATGCTAACCACTGGGCCACCGTGCCACCCCTGAGCCACCGTGCCACCCCATTTATAGCTTAAAGGAAGACTGTGTTAAGATTTAATAGCACGATGCCAAGATTGGAAAACTAGGAAAGACTTGATAAGGTAGGGGTATTTTTAACATAGGAGATTGAGGGACGATTTCATCAGTTCTAGTGAAAAATCATGAAACATTAACATCTTGTTTGCTCTGAGTATTTTGATCATTTGTTTTTATATTGAATTTCCAACATGGACAGTACTTTGCTACTGCTTAATGTGAGCCTTTCAAAATGATAATTTGTACTGGACTTTGGAAAATTTGCCAATTGCTTTCCCAGTAGAGAGGTTGTCTGTAAATACTCAGTATACCTCTTCCTCCCTTTCAAACAATTATATAATGTTAGCTATACTTTAGGACAACATCTGTTGTCATAAAATATTGTAAATGATGATCACAGTCATCTCCTTTGTGCCTTTTTTTAGGAGTCTGTGGAACATTTCACCCAGACAGGAGATTTATTTTCAAAATGTTATATCATTCAATATTCCACACTCCTCCTCCTTAGCTATAATGTCTGCATTGTTTTTCTGTTTTCTGAAGAATGACATAAAGCACTTACTGAGAACCATTTTCACATTTTGGCCTCCACACACAGGTCCCAATGATCCCTAATTGGCCATATTCTTTCTTTAGTTACTCCTCTGTTCTTCATGTACTTACAAAAATATTTTTGGGCTTTCCCTAATTTTACTTGTCAATATTTCTTCATGTCTTATCTTTGCTTTCCTAATTTCCTTTCCTTTTATCCCTGTAGTCTACTCTCATTTAGGGTTTCAGTTGCATATAGCTCTCGTTACCTGAGAGATTCATTTTCTCATCTTATTCTTTTCAATTTTATCTTTGTTATCCAGGGAGGTCCACATTTTTGTTTGTCGAAACATCTGTATTTCATCCTTTAATACCTTACATTGGGCTATTCCTGATGTAACTTCAATTTGTTGTTTCAGTCTATCTTTACCAAACCAGACCTTGGTTTAAGAAAATTGAGTTTTGTCTGATTTAATTTTTATTTACTCTCTTTTACTACCTTTGTCCTTTTTCATAGCTGTCTACAGTCTGGGCATTACCATTGACCAGATACTGGCATGAATCAGCTATGTAAATACTATGGCTACAAAAGCAGGCTAGGAATTTTGTGGCAAGTGACATATTCCTGACTCCACTATGGCACACATCAGGAGTGTGATAGAATGTTATCCACTTGCCTAACGGGTGCAAATCCAACAACCTTCAAGAAGCATGGAACTATCCAGGACAAAGCTTTGTGCTCAATTGGTGCTCATCTACCATATGAAACATTTTGTCCCTCCAGTTTCCATTCGCAGCAGTGAGTACCATTTTACAAGATGCGCTGTGGCAACTCACCCAGCCTCCTTCAAGGGTAATGTCCTCTATCAGCTAAAAGTTACATGGGAGCACTGCCATTCTGTCCATAGCTTCCTTTTCCACTTTTAATGTAATCTCTCCAACCCACCATTCAGACTTGGAACTATGTCATTGTACCTTCACTGTCACTGGGTCAAAATCCTGGAACTTCCTTCACAACAGCACTGCAAGTAAAGTCATTGCTTTTTTAAGAACAATTAGAGATGAGCAATAAATACTGTCCTAGCTGGTAATATCTCTATGGACATTGATGCTGAATCTAACTGAATTATGAGTATTAACATCGAACTACCATGCAGTGGTACTTTCTCACTTGCCAGTCTCAGCAGTGTCCAGGTCATCAGAGCTGAACAGAAGTTTTAAACTCTTTAGCAGACAGGGCAGGAAAAGTCCCCGAGTTTTCTTTCCTTGAAGCATCCATTGTTTTGGTTTGAAAGCTGTCTCAGCAAGGAATGTACATGTATGGTATAATGTTTCAACATTGGTTTTATCCAGGCAGAAAATGTCCTAGGGAATGTAGTTCTACCTTTAACATTGATTCCTATAGGAAATCACGCTTCACCTTAAGTAATTTCACAAAGTAGCAATCTTCAGGAAACCAATCCTGAATTTAATTAAAGACACCATGTATTGGTAAGTGTTTATCTGTGCCCCCATCTTATCTGCTTCATTCACTATACACCTTTGTTTATTCACTTGCAGGACATGGGCATCACGGGCTGGGCCAGCATTTATTACCCATCCCTAGCTACCCTTGAGAAGGTGATGGTGAACTGCCTTCTTGAACTGCTGAAGCTCACTTGGTGTAGGTTGACCTACAATGCCCTTAGGGTGGGAATTCCAGGATTTTGACTTGCTGTTCTATATAGTAATCCCGAGTTTCTCCCTCTGTTCAATGTTATATCCGGTATGAACCTCTATTCTATATTATTGTTACCAGAATTATGCTTTGCTCTATATTATCAATGGTATTATCTACATCCTATATTATTATCCCAAGATTACCCTCTGTTCTGTATCATTAACTATAGTATTACCCTCTGACCCATATCATTATCCCCATTATTACACTCTGCCCCATATCATTTTCCCCATTGGATTTGGATGGTGCCGTCTAAGGAGTTTTGGTGGATTCCTGCAGTGCATCTCATAGATAGTAGACACCACTGCAATTGAGAATTGGCAGTCAAGGGATTGGATGTTTGTGGATGAGATGCCAATCAAGTGGGCTGCTTTGTCCTAGATGGTGTCAAGCTTCTTGAGTGTTGTTGATGTTGCACCCATCCAGGCAAGCAAGGAGTACTCCATCATGGCCTTGACTTGTGCCTTGTAGATTGTAGAGTCAGTAAGTGAATTATGCACTGTGGTATTCTTAGCCTCTGACCTGCTTTTGTAGCCAATGTATTTATATGACAAATCCATTGAGTTTCTCGTCAATAGTAACCCCCAGGATGTTGATGGTGGTGGACTCAGTGATAGTAACACCATTGAATGTCAAGGGGCAGTGGCCAGATTATCTTTTATTGATGATGACTATTACCTAGCATTTGTGTGTTGTGAATGTTATTGGAATATACATTATCATGCACATAGCTCTTCCTTTGTGGTCTTTTTTCAGATCTTTCTTTTACTTTATCCTCCACACTAACATACACAATTTCTGCTTCACATTTCTAACTTTGCTGTTATTCTAACTGAATGTTAAATTTCTCACATAAGAACATAAGAGCTAGAAGCAGGAGTAATCTGTCTGGCCCTTTGATCCTGTTCCTCCTTTCAGTAAGATCATGGCTGATCTTTTCATGGACTCAGCTCACATTACCACCCTCTCACAGTAAGCCTTAATTCCTTTACTGTTAAAAAAAATCTATCTCACCCCCTTTGCCAGGCTATCTTGACCAGACAATAACTAGACAGTTCTTGAAAAACCTGGCATACGTACTATAGTTTTTCTGGTCTGTTATCAGGGAATAAAATCTCCTAATGTTATAACTCTCCAACAGCAACAGAAATTGCTGGAAAAGTTCAGCAGATCTGTGGAGAGAAATCAGAATTAAATTTTGGATTCAGTGACACTTCTTCATGAATCAAAATATTAGACTCTATATAGGAGCAAATTATTGCAGATGCTGAAATCTGTACTGAAAACAACAAATGTTGTAGAGTCCTGCAGTGCATTATTCACCTCTTGACTCCCCAAAGCCTGTCCACCATCTACAAGGAGTGTGATGGAACATTGACCACCACCTGGATGCGTGACTTCCAACAATACTCAAGAAACTTGACACCATCCAAGACAAGAGGAGAAAGTGAGGTCTGCAGATGCTGGAGATCAGAGCTGAAAATGTGTTGCTGGAAAAGCGCAGCAGGTCAGGCAGCATCCAAGGAACAGGAAATTCAACGTTTTGGGCATAAGCCCTTCATCAGGAATCATTCCTGTTCCTTGGATGCTGCCTGACCTGCTGCGCTTTTCCAGCAACACATTTTCAGCACCATCCAAGACAAAGCAGCCTGCTTGGTTGGTACCACATCCAAACAAATATCTAGGATTAGAAACTGTTAGTTTGCTCTCTCTCTGTGAATGCTGCCTGACCTGCTGTGATCTCCAGCATTTGTTGTTTTCAGGTCAGATTGTAACTCCATTTATGTTAAACACCTCTGAACATTTTCCAACAAATTCACTTCTTTTTGCTTCTTGCCTTTTGAAGTTTCACCAACAAAAGCAGGCAACAATTTAAAAGCTTGTACTGGTGCTCAAGCAGATTTAATGCAGGAACTATATCATTTACTTTCGCCACTTGGAAATGCAGCATCATTCTTTAAGCAATACTGCCACAAACCCCTCACCTTTTCCCTTCTCTAGAACAGTTATTAATATAACCGAGAGGTAGAGCGGGGTCCTGTATGTCTGTTAGTGGCTGAGTGTATGTGTTTCTGTGTTTATATCTGACTGTGTGCAAGGTCCTGCCTGTCTATGTGTGTGTGTTTGTGTGTGTGTGCGTGGATCTCTGTGTTTATACCTGACTGTGTGCAAGGCCGTGTGTGTGTGTGTGTGTGTATCTCTGTGTTTATACCTGACTGTGTGTAAGGCCCTGTGTGTGTGTGTCTCTGTGTTTATTTCTGACTGTGTGTAAGGCCGTGTGTGTGTATCTCTATGTTTATATCTGACTGTGTGTAAGGTCCTGTGTGTGTATCTCTGTGTTTATACCTGACTGTGTGTAAGGTCCTGTGTGTGTGTGTATCTCTCTCTGTGTTTATATCTGACTGTGTGTAAGGCCCTGTGTGTGTGTGTCTCTGTGTTTATTTCTGACTGTGTGTAAGGCCGTGTGTGTGTATCTCTATGTTTATATCTGACTGTGTGTAAGGTCCTGTGTGTGTGTATCTCTGTGTTTATACCTGACTGTGTGTAAGGCCCTGTGTGTGTCTCTCTCTGTGTTTATATCGGACTGTGTGTAAGGTCCTGTGTGTGTGTATCTCTGTTTTTATACCTGACTGTGTGTAAGGTCCTGTGTGTGTGTGTGTGCATCTCGGTGTTTATACCTGACTGTCTGTAAGGTCCTGTGTGTGTATATCTCTGAGTTTATATCTGACTGTGTGTAAGGCCATGTGTGTATCTCTGTGTTTATATCTGACTCTGTGTGTGTGTGTGTGTGTTTATACCTGACTGTGTATAAGGTCCTGTGTGTGTATCATGTGTTTATATACGACTGTGTGTAAGGTCCTGTGGGTGTGTATCTCTGTGTTTACATCTAATTGTGTGTAAGGTTCTGTGTGTGTGTATCTCTGTGTTTATATCTGACTGTGTATAAGGTCCTGTGAGTGTGTATCTCTGTGTTTATATCTGACTGTGTGTAAGGCCCTGTGTGTGTGCATCTCTGTGTTTATACCTGACTGTGTGTAAGGTCCTGTGTGTGTGTGTGTGTGTCTCTGTGTTTATACTTGACTGTGTGTAAGGTCCTGTGAGTGTGTATCTCTGTGTTTATATCTGACTGTGTGTAAGGTCCTGGGTGTGTATCTCTGTGTTTATACATGACTGTGTGTAAGGGCCTGTGTTTATACCTGATTGTGTGTAAGGTCCTCTGTGTGTGTGTGTATCTCTGTGTTTATACTTGACTGTGTGTAAGGTCCTGTGAGTGTGTATCTCTGTGTTTATACTTGACTGTGTGTAAGGTCCTGTGAGTGTGTGTGTGCATCTCTGTGTTTATGTCTGTGTGTAAGGTCCTGTGTGTGTATCTCTGTGTTTATATCTGTGTGTGTATCTGTGTGTTTATATGTGTGTGTGTATCTGTGTGTTTATATCTGTGTGCATCTCTGTGTTTATATCTGCGTGTGTATCTGAATGTTTATATCTGTGTGTATCTGAATGTTTATATCTGTGTGTATCTGTGTGTTTATATCTGTGTGTGTGATTAGGTTGGAGTAGTAGTTGACCGTTCCAGTAGATGGTGAGCGCATCACTGCCCATACATGGCTGTGGAGCGATGCTTCATTCACAGGATCTGTGTATAAAGAGGAGGGAGTGGCCTGCAGCTCTCACATGAGATATTCACAGGAACCCTGGAGTCTGTGAGAGACAGGGGGTTTGGGTGAGAAGCCTGCTGTCCTTTCCCAAGGCAGGGGCCAGCAGGCAGATGCGGCTGGAGGATGGAGGTGTTGGATGTTGAGTGCGGTCAGGTGAAACGCTTGCTGAGACAGGGCGGCCGGCAGTGCCTGAGCCTGGACTGCCGCTCCTTCCTGGCTTACAGCGCGGGGCACATCCGCGGCTCGCTCAACGTGCGCTGCAACACCATCGTCAAACGCAGGGCCAAGGGCTCGGTCAGCCTGCAGCACATCATCCCGGCCGAGGAGCCCCGGGCCAGGCTCCAGGCCGGCTTCTACTCGGCCCTGCTCCTGTACGACGAGAGGAGCCCGCGGTTTGAGCTGGTCAGGCACGACAGCACCGTCAGCACGGTGCTCAAAGCGCTGCTGGGAGCCTCTCACCCACCTCACCTCTACTTCCTCAAGGGTAAGGCCCGCTCACCACCTTCACCCTCCCCTCTCTCCCCCCCCCCCCCCCCCCCCCCCCCCCCCCCCCCCCCCCCCCCCCGTCCCCCTCTCCCCGTCCCCCCCTCCCCCTGTCCCCCCCCCCCCCCCCCCCTCCCCCCCCCCCCCCCCCCCCCCCCCCCCCCCCTCCCCCCCCCCCCCCCCCTCCCCCTGTCCCCCCTCCCCCTGTCCCCCCTCCCCCTGTCCCCCCTCCCCCTGTCCCCCCTCCCCCTGTCCCCCCCCCTCCCCCCCCCCCCCCCCCCCCCCCCTCCCCCCCCTCCCCCCCCCCCCCCCTCCCTCCCTCTCCCCCTCCCTCCCTCTCCCCCCTCCCCCCCTCTCCCTCTCCCCCCTCCCTCTCCCCTCTCCCTCTCCCTCTCCCTCTCCCCTCTCCCTCTCCCCTCCCCTCTCCCCTCTCCCCTCTCCCTCTCCCCTCTCCCTCTCCCTCCCCTCTCCCCTGTCCCCTGTCCCCTGTCCCCTCTCCTCCTGTCCCCCCCTCCCCCTCTCCTCCTGTCCCCCCCTCCCCCTCTCCTCCTGTCCCCCCCTCCCCCTCTCCTCCTGTCCCCCCCTCCCCCTCTCCTCCTGTCCCCCCCTCCCCCTCTCCTCCTGTCCCCCCCTCCCCCTCTCCTCCTGTCCCCCCCTCTCTCCTGTGCCCCCCTGTTCCTGTGTCCCCTGTCCCTCCCCCGTCCCCCCCTGTTCCTGTCCCCGCCCCCCCCCCCCCGTCCCCTGTTTCACCCCCCCCCGCGTCCCCTTGCTCAGGCTGGGTCCAGCATTCACTGGGTTCCCATTGAGGGGAGGGGGGGGAGTTGTCTTTCTGAAACTGCACATTCGGACTCTAGAGGATTATCTTGATGTTTAACAACGGAATTTGTGAAATTGGGGGCGACACGGTCCGGGTTTGTGCTGGGTTGCTCTCTCTTCCTTTAGCGCCAGCAATATTAACGAAAACACTTGACTACTGGGTTCCGCTGTCAATATCAGAATGTCTTTTATTAGTTAATTGCGGTAAACATTTCCTGGTTACTTTTCAATGTTTCTTAGTAATTATGGGGACGGCTTTCGGGTGCTGCTGTTGTATTTTCTCGGTTCGGTTTGGCCCATTCTGTGGGACCATTCCCATTGACACTGCGTTTTCAGAGTCCTGCTCTGTGTGTGTGTGTGTGAATGTTCCAGCTCCATCTTTCAGGCCACCCCGGGTGTGGAATGAGCCACTCTCAATGTTTTGGGGGTTTGTCCGTCTGGCGGCAGTAAGCGAGGACCAAGGCGGGGAGGAGGTTGCTCGGTAGACGGTGCCGGACCGTCACCGTACACGGGAGCCCCTGCTCCCACTCCCCCTCCCCAAGTTAGTGCCACTGTCCTGCCGCTTAGAGGAAGGGGAGCGCACGGGAAGGTGTCAGAGCCGGCCCTGAGCAGCTGTACTGTGAAGGCTGGGTGTAGCCAGGGGACTGAGCTGAACAACAGATGCACAAACAGCGGCTCTCCCAGTTGGACATTTCAGTCCCTGGCCTCCTATTCCCTTCATTTATAAGGAATTGTCCCTCTCCCACCATCCCCCTCTTCCTTGTTTACTGCTGTCCCACTGCAGTCTCACCACCCCCCTCCACCCCTCTCTTCCCACCCCCCCAACCCCTCTCCCCACCCCACCCCCATTGGCATCTCAACATCAGGCTCGAGAATGCAACAACAAGAAACCCACAATCGTTACAGAAAACACACGTCCCGTGTGAAATGAAACGATTATTTCGCTGTCACTTCATTCATTCATGAAAGCCCCATTGCCCGAGTGTTTCAGGATGCTGTGTGTGTGTACGTATACCCTTGCTGTGGTCCCAGCTCCTCTTTGTGTTCCCAGGAGTTACAGCAAATTATAACCAAATGGTTGCTGGAAAAGAGGCGCAGTGCACTGATGTTGTACATTAACTGCTCGGTGCGAATCTACCTCCTGGTGAGCGGGCTCTGTCTCCCATCGTCTTTTAGTTTGAATGTGGTTACTGCCTAGTCAAATGTTCCTCACGCCTCCTGTCTCTTCCCCCCGGTGAGCGAAGGGATTGAGAATGGTGTACTGTATGTATATATGTATGAGTTTCTTGTGTGTCTGTGGGCGTGCACTCTGTGTGTGTGCACACTCTGTGTGTGTGTGTGTGTGCGTTTCCTCAGTGTTTGCACGAATCAATCACTCACTGTTCACCCGGCCATGTATCTGAGAAGCCCCAGTTCTGAGCTAACACGGTACTGTAATAACCTGCCCATTGCAGATTTTCCTCCTAAGCGCTGACAGATCGGCAGCTCAACGCTCCGTTAAAGAGCAGCTAAAGACTAGGAAAACCAATCCTGCCAGGCTCTGATTCCAATCCCCAATTGCTGCCCCCACCCCCCACCCGGTAACTATAGGGTTTTTGGCCGAAACGTCGATTCTCCTGCTCCTCGGATGCTGCCTGATCTGTTGTGCTTTTCCAGCGCCACTCTAAACCCGGCTAGCAATACTCTATTCACCTCCGCCTGAGCCAATATTCAGAAACTGCTTCCAAAGCCTGTCCAGAGAAGAGGATTTCAGAGACTCTCAAAGCTCTGTCGAAAGAAAATTGCGTCATCTGCGTTTTAAATCTCTTGATCTTTAAATAGTGACTTCTGACTTGTAGATTCTCCCGTCAGAGTAAACACCATCTCCACCATTACCCTGTCCGAGCCCTCTGCTCCTTATGTGTAATGGTTAAGTGCCCACATTCTGCTAAACTGTGTAAGTATCGCTGTTTTCTGCCTCTCTGGTGCTCTCCTTAAACACATTGAAACGATCTGCTTCTGATGGGCGCCGTGTTCCCCGTTCTCAGTTTGCCAGAGGGCAAAGCAAATAGGAAGTCGGAGTTAATTTCTCACAGCCCCTTTCAGGATCTTAGGATCTCACAGAGCATTTCAGAGCCAAGGCAGTGTTCTGGAAACGGAGACACGGTTCTAACTCTTCAGTCCAGCAGCCGATTTATTCAGCCAGTCCCCAGTGTGATAGTGACAAGAGCAGGAAAATTGTGTCTCCCTGATCGAATCCGCACCATTTCATTCCATAGCAGACCCCATTACAATACTAAGTGATTTTCCCGCCCGCTTTCTGCCCAAAAGCTATTTCACAGGCAACTGGTCGAGAAGGTCAATTTTCATGAGGTCTGGAATACCACAGCGCTTCTCCCTCATTATAGGGGGAGGGCTGGTGGTGATTGACCTGACGGCCACCATACCTCAGGGGAGGAGAGAGATTGAGATGGAAAATCCTCCCGGCGACTGTGTGGAGTTTGCACATTTTCCCTGTGTCTGCGTGGGTTTCCTCTGGTTTCCTCCCACAGTCCAAAGATGTGCAGGTTAGGTGGATTGGCCATGCTAAATTGCCCGTAGTGTTCAGGGCTATGCAGGTTGGGTGGATTGGACGTGGGAAATGTAGGATTACAGTGATAGGGGATGGGTTGGTTGGGATGCTCTTTGTGGGGGTGGACTCAAAAAAGGGCAGCACCATGGCTCAGTGGTTAGCATTGCTGCCTCACTGCACCAGGGTCCCAGGTTCAATTCCCACCTCAGGGAATGTCTGTGTGGAGTTTGCACATTTTCCCCGTGTCTGCTTGGATTTCCTTCGGGTGCTCCGGTTTCCTCCCACAGTCCAAAGATGCGTAGATTAGGTGAATTGGCCATGCTAAATTGTCCATAGTGTTCCAGGTAAAGGTAGGGGAATGGCCCTGGGTGGATTACCCTCCGGAGGGTCGGTGTGGACTTGTTGGGCTGGAAAAGCGCAGCAGATCAGGCAGCATCCAAGGAGCAGGAGAATCGACGTTTCGGGCATGAGCCCTTCAGGAATTTAAATATCCAACTTCTCTAGTCACACTGGCCTACGTTCACCTTTGTATTCGGGTAAGCAAATGTGTCAGGGTTTCTCTAGGTCACTCAATTATTAAACAGTAGAATCACCTTTCATCTTCTGTACTGTTTTTTTTGTCCTACCCCAGTATGGACAGAGATATTCAAGGTCCTGAACAGAAGGGCAGTTCAACAGATTTACAATATTCATTACAGCAAGCAACTTGCACTTATACTTCGTAATGAAACATCTCAGTATTTTTGAAATGGGTCATCTGACCAAAACAAAACCAAGCATACATATTATTTATTAATGTGACATTGAGTGAATGTGATTAGTGCACCCTACCCTGCCACCAGGAGTTAGTCGGTGCTTCCAACTACTAGAGATTAGTGATATCGGAAATAATCCATAAACTAGTGAGAAAACACCTACTGGATCCTAGATTTTGATGATTCAGCAATTCCGTGATTTTTAAGGAGCATGCCATGGATGGTGAGACTAATCTTCACATTCATAGCATCAGCAGAATTGACCAGAAAATGGTTACTGGAAGTGAAATCTGCATAGGCAGAGTTCAGTGAGCTGGCCATAGGAAAGGAAACAATGATGGAAATGAATGATTCAGAAACTCCAGAATCATTAAACCTGTCAGCTCTCCAGAAAAGGATATCTGTCATCTCCTGAATATCATTGTATCCATGCTTCAGACAAAGTCAGTCTAATCACCTTCTCATGGCAATATCCAAAGAAAGTCTCAGATGTGACCTGAACTGAACCAATATTCACCAAGTACACTGTTGCAGTCTGCATTGTCTGTAGGTCTACAGCATCGACTCTCCAACAGCACTCCCTCCCTGTGACTTCCATTACTGAGAAGAACAGGAGTTGTATTGTTATGGAAAAGAATGATTTTCATTTATATTTCAACATTTGTGATCGTGGGGATGTGGGTACGGTCACAACAGTTAGGAGACATTTGGATAAGTACAGGAAAGGTTTGGAGGAAGATGGGCCAGGTAGTTGAGACGAGTTTAGTTTGGGATTATGGTCAGCATAGACTGGTTGGACCGAAGGGTCTATGACGCGCTAAAATGCTTTACAGCTGAAGAGCCAAACACAGCCCCTGGAGGAACGTGGAAACATAGCCGTCAGCTTGTTTTCAGCAAACTCTCTCAAACAGCAATGTGATAACGACTAAACAATCTGTGTTTGTGATATTGATTGTGGGATAAATGTTAGCTAGAACATTAAGGATAGCTGCTCTGCTCTTCATCAAACTAGACTATTTTACATTCACATGAGATGGCTGATGGCGCCTTGATTCAAGATCTTCTCTAAATGATGGCACCTTCAACAGTTCAGCTTGGTACTGCAGTGAAGTATCGGTCTTGATTCTTGTGCTGAAGTCTTGGAATTGGACTTGAAGTCACACCCTTCAGACCTTGAAAAGCTCTGTCATCTCAAACTTTTCCACCAATTCTCATTCCAGCTGATCTTGGGCAGATACTGTTATTCATTCACTCCTGCTGATCAAAGTATTGTACCTTGTTTGATTCTGAACTAAATTCAGAAGTGGCCTAGCAAGCCACTTGGAGTACAAAGATAATCTCAGTTTCTCTCCTGTACTGTAAGCTATCTTTGCAATCTCTGCTCTCCTGTCTTCATTACCCCCACCCTCCAACAACTAGTGTGAGTAGCTTATGGATTTCATCCTCAACATGACTGAGACCATCCAATCGGTTACCTTCGCTACTTCTCTTTTGCTGGTTCACCACAGCCAAACTTCCCCCTAAAGTTCTCTGTGCTCTCACCCTGAACAGGATCTCCCCCTCCCCCTCCCCCTCACCCCCTCTCTCTCTCCCCCTCATGTCCATGCGATCATTTTATTTTCCTTCAACCATCTTTCCATTATCTGCTGACAAATCCAGCTTCTCTTCTTGGTCCCATGTTAAATTATCCCACCATTAAGGTTGCTCTCATTGCTCTTTCCCTTTTTCTTTCAATCTGCCTCCATCACCCTTCTTACGTCAAAAAGGCAACATTGAACCCACACATTCCTGGAAAATATAACCTCATCTCCAACCTCCCTTTCCTCCCCATGCTCCTTGCATATATTTTTGCCTCCAGTATCTGAGCTCAGCATTCTCAGAACGTTTGAAATATGCCAATCTGCTTTCTTCCCAAGGCTCAGCAACTCTGATCACAAATCACTACTGTCATAATCTGGACAACATCCAGGCTTGGACTTATAACATACCACACCACAAATGCCAGGCAATGACCTTCTCCAAGGAGAATCTAATAATTGCCTCTTAATGTTCAATGGCATTACCAGTACTGAATTCCCCACTGTCAAAATCCAAGCATTTACTATTGACCAGGACTGAAATAGTCTGACCATATAAAACTGGACTAACCAAATAAACACTGTGTCTCCAAGAACAGGTTGAATGCTAGGCGTTCTGTAGTAAGTAATGCACTTCCTGTCTGCCCGAAGCCTGTTCTCCACCTGAAGTTACAAGTCAGGCGTATGATGCAATACCTCTTGCCTTAATGGTGTAACTCCAACAACAATGAAGAAAATCAAATCTACCCAGGACAGAGCAGCTCACTTAACTGGCACAGTATCCTCCACCTTCAACATTTATATCCTCGACCAATGCCATACAGTGGTAACAGTATGTACCATCTACAAGATACACACCAGTAACTCTGGAAGGCCTTGCTTCCAAACCCATGACCTTGACCATCATGAAAGACCAGGGCAGCAGACAAATGCAAACACCACTACCGACACATTCTCCTCCAAGTTTTACACTGTCCTGAACTTGGAAATATGTCACCATTCCTTCATTGTCATTTGCTCTAAATCCTGGAGTGCCCTTCCAAACAGGACAGTGGATGTCTCTACAAATGGAGGATAGCAGCAGTTTAAGAAGGCAGCTCACCATCACCTTCTGCAAAACAACTAGGGACAGGCAATAAATGCTGCCCTCATCGATGACACCCATATCCCATAAACAAATACTCTTAAAAATGTCAGACTGCTTGTCATTCATTCAGTTCTTAATTATCAGAATTTTCCTCCAACTAAATATTGAGAAGACTAAAATCATTTTCAGTACTCCATCCCAGCATTTCTTTCCCTCGGACTCATCTCCTGTTCCTGATCACAGTCCAAGGCTGAACCAGTCTGTTTTCAATCTTGGTCATATTTGACCTTGACCACATACCCACACCCGACCACATACCCACACCAATACTAAGATCGCCTCCTGTAGATCCACCTCTAACATTGCTGAACCCTCCACCAGCCTCAGCTCCATCTGCTGTTGAAACTTAACTTTACTACCACTGGACTTTGACTATTCAAATACCCTCCTATCTGACCTCCTGCATAAACTGAGGTTCTCCAAAATTCTCCTGCTCATGTCTTAATTTGCACCAAGTTAAATGCAGCCATCACCTTAGCAGCACTCTGATCTACATTGACTCTCAAGTATCATCACAAGTTTAAATTCTTTATCTCTGTGGTTCAGTTCATCAGCCCTGATACCTCTGAGTTGGAAGGTTGTGGGTACAAATTTGACTCAAGTACTTGAGCCTAATATTCTAGATTGATATTTTAGTGTAGTGCTAAAGGAGTACCGCACTGTCGGAGATTATGGTTTTAATAAATTGGCAGCTTGGTGGCTTAGTGGTTAGTGCTGCTGCCTCATAGTGCTGGGGACCCAGGTTCAACTCCCAGCCTTGGGTGACTATCTGTGTGGAATTTGCATGTTCTCCCCATGTCTGCATGGAATCAGGCTCGACATAAATATTGCCTTAGGGATTCTATGGCAGGCATTAGGCCCCTTATTTTCATGTGCAAGAGGCCTAATCTGCTTTAGACAGACACTATAGTTGTCTAAGCAATTGTCAATACCAATACACATGGTGCCTGTATCCCGAGCAGTGTAGGGCTGCGACATTATGCTCTTTAAGTCTCGTTTTACATCATTAAAATAGAGGAGAAAGTGAGGTCTGCAGATGCTGGAGATCAGAGCTGAAAATGTGTTGCTGGAAAAGTGCAGCATGTCAGGCAGCATCCAAGGAGCAGGAGATTCGACGTTTCGAGCATAAGCCCTTTTTCAGGAATTCCTGAAGAAGGGCTTATGTCCGAAACGTCGAATTTCCAGCTCCTTGGATGCTGCCTGACCGCATCATTAAAATAGAGGCAATCAGGTCTAATTTCTACCTAACGGCTCCTGAGGTTTCCTCACACTAATCTGACCACTCTTTCTCCTACATTTCATGTACCTTCTAACTTGCATTTAAATCCGGCCTTTTTCGCTTTTTCTATTTTTCTGCCTACTTCAAAATAATTAGTTACACCAGGTTCGTTTTCTGAATAGCCCTCTTAATGTATTTGAGCAGTTTCACATTGATTTAATAAAATGGTGTAGTGTCATAATATTAATATCCTACATTTCCTGTCACTGATGTTCATGCATATTGAATCTCAAAGCTTCTCTCTTAAGGATATATTTAGCCTCTGACGAATAGTCAGCTTCTCACAGGCTAACAAAGCGACCCCTCCCCAACTTGTTCAACCCCATCTACACTATGTGCTTGTGTGGACACTCCACATCACATTGAGTAAAGCACACATACTGTTTCCCAAATTCAAGAGAAGTACTTCCACCGTGCAGCACTAAAGGTGAACCTTGTACCTTCCAGTGCCTGATGAGCGTTTTATGTTCATGTTTTCATTCAATTAGTTTTGAAGCTTATGTCATCCTCGGTGACGGATGGATTTGAGTGTAGGTAACACACATTAATGCAGGAAGCAATAGAGATGTGTAAAATGAAGGGTATTTATCAATAAAGTGAGATGATTCATAGTATGCTTCAGGCAATGTGAAGCAGTTATCAGTAATGCTAACCAAAGATCAAAATGCATCTTGAGAGCCATTTGAAACCCTTATTATCGTCTTCTATGGACTATGCCAGGTGTGAAAAATGGGTGAAATTTTGGGAACCTTATCTGAACAATTGCATTGATTGAGTGGAGAATAGAGATGATTGTCAGACTCTCCCGTTGTGAGAAGGGACTCGGCTTGTTTGTGCAGGAGTGGGGAAGTCCTGATCAAGAATGTCAAAGGGGCTGATAGACATTGACTATGCTGATGGAAACACGAGGTAGAATTTTCTGCTCCTTTAAGCAATGTGGCGAGAACGTTGGGAAATATAGCGAAACTGAAAAGAAATGGAATCTCAGCGTTGAGAAAACGTTGTCTGCTTTTCGTCTTAAAATTTAAATGGTGATTTCAGAGCCTCACTATCAAGTGTTGACTACCTTTATTGCCATGCATCCGTCCCTCATCATCAGCTTAACATGCCTCATTTATTCTGGATCAGTGGTGCTGGAAGAGCACAGCAGTTCAGGCAGCATGCGGATGCTGCCTGAACTGCTGTGCTCTTCCAGCACCACTCTAATCCAGAATCTGGTTTCCAGCATCTGCAGTCATTGTTTTTACCACCTTTATGCTTCATTTATTGTCAATTCTCGCCTCCTTCTTGGAGGAACGGCCAGCAGCTGTAGCTTGCTCCTGACCTGTCCCACCCTTTATCAGACTCTGCCTTCATTCCAACATCCTTGGGTGCTTCAAGGACATTGTCTTCCTCCACCCTTCAAGTATCCAAGGCGATATCAGCCACCGATCAGCTTCACTGCAATATCATAGTTGTTCTCAGGCTCAATCTCACATCACTTCAGCCCTTCACAGCTTCACTTTGGAACTTAGAGACACCTGCAATTGGTTTCTGCTAGGTGGGTTTGCACACAAGGACATGCACACATCTCATTGCATCTGCACAGGGTATGTCTTATTATGGTGCTTAGCTTCATTTCTCAGCATTCGCTCACTTGGCACTTACTTGGAGGCTGCCAGTCTCTGTGGCTTGCATTGGTGTTTAATGCAAAGGGAGAGGAAGGCAGCTGGTCGTGACTCAGGGCACTGAACAGCCAACAGGGTTAGCATGTTTCTGTAGGGCACCATGCTATGTCAATGTCACACCTTCAGCATGTGCCACCAGCTTACATGGCAAATCCTGTAAATCAAAGGGGAGAAGTGCTTAGAAGGGTCAAGAGGGACGACAGTCAGTCAGGGGTACCACCACAGTCAAGAGGGCAGACCACCTTCAGTCAGGTGCGTGATTCTACCAGACTCCGGGCGTTTGCGTCTTTCTAGTCTCAGAACTGGGTCACAGTCAATCCTGCAGTCTGGGGATTACATACAACTAGGTCAGTGTGTTTTGGAGGTATCACTGTAGGGGCTGGCCAATTTCCCTGCAGTGAGAGGATGGGAGGGATTGAGTATGATGGAAGTGTAATGGGAAATGCAGGAACAGAGGAGGTTGTGAGTCCTCAGTGAGTAAGGATGAAATAACTCTGCAGAGGCTGGTATCAAGTCTCCCTTTATTTACATGTGGAGAGGCCTTGACACCAATCCAGCTCCCTCAGGGCTAACTCTCTGAGTGAACAGGATGTCTGACACTCCTGTTCTTTCTTTTTTCAAAATATCATCACCTTTTACTCTGCAGGTCACCATGAGAACATTACATCGTTTAATAACCATCTCATTTATTTGCTTATTGCTACCAAAATATTGTTGTGCAAGTGGCAACTATGCTCCTGTTCTTTGTTTTTTTTGTTTTCCTTTTTTTATTTTTTCCCCAGCACCCATGTTGGTGCTCCTGTTCTTATCTGTCAGCCAGGAATCCCATAATGGACTAGATTAACAGCCCCAATCAAGGAGCTCGAATTCTATGAGGTCCACCTGCTGACCTTGTTACAATCATGACAGAGGGCAGGAAGGGTCAGTAGTTTGAAAGGATGTGGTGGGTGAGATATGTTGAGTGGATGTGTTGAATGCAATCCTGAGAGATTCAGTCTCAGTCTTGGTGAGAGACATGTGCTGAACTAGAATTAGAGTCAGTAATGTCAGCTCTGCAAGTTTGAGGGAGGAGAGAGAACATGGTGGCACTCTTACCCTTGTGAATCATTCACCTTCTTCCTGCCCCAAAGGATATTGTGTTTTAACTGGGTCACGAAAATAATCTGGTCTGCTATTTGGTTCCAGGCCGGCTGGGTCCGGTGGTGTCCGGGTCGGCTGGGTCCGGTGGTGTCCGGGTCGGCTGGGTCCGGTGGTGTCCGGGTCGGCTGGGTCCGGTGGCGTAGCATCCTTTGCTGGTCAGTCAGATATGGCACTGACCTCCACTATGTGATAATGCTGTGGCTTTAAAGAGGTTAGAGTCAAGATCAGTGATGCTGGAAAAGCACAGCAGATCAGGTAGCATCCCAGCACCACTAATCTTGACTCTGATCTCCAGCATCTGCAGTCCTCACTTTCACCCGCTTTGAGAGGTTATTCTGTCCTTTTTTTTAAGAGAGGTTTTAAATCAGAGGTGATGAGCTATCTATGTGGAAAGCCAGGAAAGTAAACAGCTTATGAGGCCTTGTTTTTTTTTAAAATTTGGAACAATAAAAGCAGCCTGGATGGGTGTGGTCAGTTCTCACAGACCAGGCTTTCTAGTTTTCAGGTTTTTAGCTTTGCGATTCAGTGGCAGTTGCTATTGGAGTTTCAATATGGTTGGAAGCAGCAGTAATGATTCCTGGCTGCTACTTGGTTTGAATTTTCATGATTTCTTTTCTATCTTTGTGCTGTCGGATTGCATGTGAAAAAAATCGGATTTCTGAATTTGCCTTTTTGGCAAGGGGTGTGTTTGTGGGATAGTACTATATTGGAACAGTTAATTAGTAATAGTTTATCTATTATTCTGTTAAGTTATACAGTCAAATTATTCTAAATTTCACTTTGTGTCCTTATATTTTAACTGTAATGTTGAATAAATTGTGTTTTACTTAATATCGAGTAGTTTGACCAGTCGATTTGCATGTGGAACACAGCACCTCGCATTTGCCTTTAAAATAAGAAAAAGGTAGGGTCTCAATATATTTTGAGGGGCTCTAGTCTGGTCCATAACACCTACCCCACCCCACATACCAGCAGCTCCAGCTGGTGAAAAGACGAGGTAACCTGCCTTTCTGGGTGATGTCCTCAGTGAAATTGGTTAAGTACACTACGTGAAGGGCAGTTCCTAGCCTTCAGCATCTTATATCCTACTTTTCTCCAAGGCCAAATGGAAATGACAGAAACCAACTCCCAACAAAAGCGAATGACGTATCAAAGGACTTCAAGTTATCTGTTGAGAACAGGATTGGGGATTAAATTGGTTGATATATCCAATGCTTCTTAAAACATAATGGGTGTAAAATTGGTTTTTAAGGTAGCCCATTTGAACTCAATAGGAAAAAGAATTATTATTCATTCTTTTGCTTTCTTTATACTACTGCTGACGAGCAGTTTAGGTCTCCTTGGGTTCCTCTGTGGCTGGAAGAGAGAGCAAGTGGGACGAGATTAGAAAGTGGAGAGGTGGTCTGATTAATATCAATAAAATGGTTTACAGAAGTGGGGAAGGTAGATCAGATGATCAGGCAGGATGCAAAAGGATGAATTGAACTTCATGGGCCAAATAACTATTTCTCACTCCTTTATTTGAGGATTTTAGGGATGATATTGGCCTTGGACCAAAGCAAAAAAAAAAGACAAAACAGAAACTACTGGAGAAACTCAACAGGTCTGGCAGCACCTGTAGAGAGAAAGCAGACTGAATGTTTTGAGTCCAGTGATCCTTCTACAGAACTCTATGAGAAAATGGCAGCCTGTTTTGCACTTTTCCTGATTTTCATTGTAATCAAGGCAATAAAACAACATGTAAAAGGGGTACTGCCCCCCAACTACGTACTCATACCCAAAATTTATCTCATGTCCTTTAAATATTTGACATTATGTAATGAGTTATCAGTCCCTCACTCCATGAAGTACAATGGCCTCAGGAAACCACATGAAATGAACTGTGTGCAGTGACACTATGCTTCTTTACAGGAGGATATGAGAGATTTTCTTCCGAGTATCCAGAGTTTTGTGTTAAAGCGAAAAGTCCATCTGGAATCTTGTCACCATCCAATGTTGAGACACCGGGAACAAGTTTAAGTGCCTGTGGGACTCCCCTCCATGACCAGGTAAAATCAGCTCCTCTCTACTCATCGCTCTCTTTATTTGCAGTGATAACATGGGGAGAGGGAGGGGACCCTTACAATATCTAAATTGCTATGAATATTCCTATCTTTTGACTAATAACTTTCGATGAAATCAGAGATTGCTGGAAATGTTTCTTAGGTGAAGCAGCATCTTTGGAGAGAGGGAGAGACAACGTTGACATTTGAAACATTAGATTTCCACCCTCCCCAGAATTTTACTTTTCTATCAATAGTCTGTCCTTACTCGTAGCTTGTGGTTACTCACACATGTGTTAATTGTGATGGCTGTCTATCCGGATGCAAGCTGCTGCAGTTGTAGAAATCTTAAATCCAAACACAGATCAGTAGAAATATTTAACAGGTCCAGCAGCATCTATGCAGAGAACGTTAATGATAATTGAACATCCATCAATATTTTTCAATGATCACGCTGGGAATTTTGCTTCCCAAAGCTAAAAGGAGAAATTTCATTTTTTTAGCACTTTTCCCAACCTCAGCAATCCCAAAGATCTTTGCACCAGTGCAAGAAACAGAGCAGTCAAAACTGCACACCCAGCAAGTGGCGACATGTAATAATGACAGAATCTGTTCGAGTGGTGTTGGTTGATGGATAGATTTTGGCCAGATGACTGCAGTATTCTGCTCACCATGGTTTCAGCAGGAGTGGGAATAGAAGGTATAGTGGGTGACTAGTTTTCACACCCACCCCCAACTCCTGTACCATAAAATAGGATGACCCCCCCCCCCCCTTGTCACTTTTACATAAACATTGAATGGCCAATTGAACCTCGTTTCCAAGTCAAGTGCTCCAGTATCATACTGCCTACACCGTAATGTGGGTGAGCAGACAGAGGGGGAAGGCTGTTTCTAAAAGAAATTTATGGAAAAGGTGAAGGAAGGCACATCATTGAAGCAAACCCCATTGTGCCCAAGACCCTACTCTTTGTTCTTGCCACCCTCCCCTAGCTGCCAAAACCTGTCCTTCCCATCACCTTCAAACTCCTTCCCAGGTTTACCGAACCCTCCCCGTCCAATCCTCCAGCTCTTTTGGCTGGTTTCATCCTGGGTGTCGAGTTACAGCAGGGCCCACCACTGAATTCTGGATTTACTCAAATTGTAAGGGCTGATTGGTTGGCAGCTCTCGAGGAAACCAAATGTAAACTTAAGGAATGGTTCACTGAGCATCACAGCCAGGCCCACAGGACCTCCCAATCACCGCCCATTTCAAGTCCCCAACCACTCCCTCTCCAACATGAACCTCCTTGGCCTCCTCCATTGCCACAATGAACCAAACTGCAAATTGGAGGAACAACACCTCATCATCTGCCTGGGCAGCCTACAGCCCGGAGGACTCTACATCAGGTTCTCCAGTTTCAAATAACCACCCTTCCCATCCCCTGAATCTCTTCCCTGCCCTTGACCCTCTCCCCCTCTCCATCCACTGCTCCCTGCCACCAACTGGATTTGTTCCTCCCATTGACCAATCAGGTGATACCCTCAACCTGCCTTCACCTATCCCCACTTCACCACCCTTCCCTCACCTCCCCCTTTATCCGCAGCTCCCCCCATACCCACCCCCAGTCCTGAAGAAGGGTTATACCCAAAACATCGACTTCTCCACCTTCTGATGCTGCCTGGCTTGCTGTGCTCTTCCAGCCTCTTGCCTATCTACTCAAGGGTAGGACATCCTTGGTCTATCTACCTCTCTGCTCATTTAGCGCCAGTGTCAACAGATGGCTTCTCCTAACCCTGTCAGCTAATATCTGACATCCAGACCCACAGAGAACGCCCCCCCCCCACTCTTTTCCTGATAGTGCCATGGGGACTCTAATACCACACAGAGGGAGGGAACAGCCAACCTCGGTTTGACATCTCATCACTATGAATAGGGTAGCATTTTTTTATTGATTGTCCGGGTAGATCATATGCTAATGGAGTGGGACTCAGATGCACAGTCCTTATGACTCAGAGCTGAGAGTGCTGTTACTGAACTAAAGCTGATGCCTGACTCATAAACTGGGTTGGAGGGAGAGGCAAAATAACACTGACAGTTTTAATCTAGGCGTAAATGCATTCCACTCCACTGAGTCCACCAGATAACTAAAGCTGTTCTCCTTTACCGATTTTGAAATGCATGTTGTAGAAATAGGACATGAAAAGAGATTCTCGCTAAATGATAATGCCCTGGTCTCCTCAGTCCTTTATAGTGGTGGTTTCAGCATCATAAGTGTTTACATTTGTTCCTTTTTATGAATTAAATACTGAGAAGCCAATATGAAGTAGAAATGCACAAGCAGCCAGCAGGAAACTAGAAGGTGCTGAACAGATTCCTGTCTCGGGGAATGTGACCAGAATTTTCAATTAACATTATGCAACATAACAGTTATCCCCAGGGGTTGATGTGATGAAGGGCTTATGACCAGAACGTCGATTCCCCTGCTCCTCGGATGCTGCCTGACCTGCTGTGCTTGTCCAACGCTCTTTCTAGTTTATTGCTTTTTACTCTTTTCCCTCAAACCTTCTGCTAAACTGAAAGAAGCCAACTGGGTCTGGAGAGAGAATGTTTCCAAGGTGTCCGATTGCGTGATGGGTGGCACAGTGGTTAGCACTGCTGCCTCACAGCGCCAGAGACCCAGGTTCAATTCCCGCCTCGGGCGACTGTCCGTGTGGAGTTTGCACATTCTCCCTGTGTCTGCGTGGGTTTCCTCCGGGTGCTCCAAGTCCAAAGATGTGCAGGTCAGGTGAATTGGCCATGCTAAACTGCCCGTAGTGTTAGGTAAGGGGTAATATGTAGGGGTATGGGTGGGTTGCGCTTCGGAGGGTCGGTGTGGACTTGTTGGGCCGAAGGGCCTGTTTCCACACTGTAAGTAATCTAATCTAATAAAGTGGTGTCACAATTCTGGCACCATCAAATACTCTTTATGGGGAATACTGACATCAATGTCCAGTTGTTGGACCGTTGCCTCTACATTTCAGCAGGTATCTGGCAGGTAAAGGTACAGGGAGAAGGCAGCTCTTAAAATCCGAAAGGCAGTCCCACTGTCACCATCTCCCCACTTACCATTTGTTTGCAGGATGTAGAGAAACCAAGCAGGCTGTACATATCCCACAGTGTACTCCACAGCATAAGTCTGAGACTGAGTGGTTAACACTGAAAGGTCTCACAACAACCCCTCGCCACTATCTTGCCAATTCTTACCAAATGTAAAGCGGTGATCTCGGTATATCTAGCCGGATGTGATCAATAATGCAAAAGTTCTTAAATTTTTCTTTAAAGAGTGTCCACCACTTTTCAGTTTTATGTTATACGATGAGGGGATTTGACTTCTTTTGTGCAATCACCCCCATCTTTGTGTGATCTGATCGCATTCCCCTTCTGGAGGGTCAGGCAAGCTGAGGTGAAGGAGAGAGACTTAAGAATGAGGCGAAGCCATTCCCAATTGCACAAAAGTACAGGTAAAGGGACTGAGCAGGTTTTTGAAGAGTCTGCTGGATTCAGGAATAAGCATTGAAGAACATAAAAAGGAAAATAGGCCATTCAGCCCAAGAGCTGAAAATGTGTTGCTGGAAAAGCGCAGCAGGTCAGGCAGCATCAAAGGAACAGGAGAATCAACGTTTCGGGCATGACCCCTTCTTCAGGCCTCCCTATTCCTGATGAAGGACTCATGCCTGAAACTTCGATTCTCCTGCTCCTTTGATGCTGCCTGACCTGCTGCGCTTTTCCAGCAACACATTTTCAGCTCTGATCTCCAGCATCTGCAGTCCTCACTTTCTCCTCAAAGATTCAGCCCAAGAGCATGTTTCACTTATTAGATTTTGGCTAATTTGTGCTTTAATTCCATTGACCCAGCTTTACCTAAAACCTTTTACAAGTCTTATCCAACTGAAATCTGTCAATCTCAATCTTGAAAGTTTCAATGGATTCAGCAACCAATGTTTTGAGAAATGAGAGCTCAAGATAAAAATTGCCAAAACTGATTGGACCTGTGCCTGACTAACATTTGGTAACGAGACATTACAAACTGAAAAGATACTGCTCATCATATTGTAACCTAGGCCTGCCTGAGACTCAGGGATGATGAAGTCAGGTCCACTTGGATCTTCCTTTATTAGAGGTGGAACTGCCGCTGTCTATTCTCTGATATTCCATGGTTGTGTGTTAGTGCTTCTGTTGTAATATGACATTGTTCCACCTTGGTCCTATTGCGCCATAAGCCTTGCTTGTGAGCTGTATGTAATGAAGAATTAAGGGCCACTGCAGAAAGTGAGCTGTATAGATTGTGTTTGTCGCCACAGTTGTCACTATTTTGAAAATGACTTGTATAAATTGATTTGTGTATTTAAATATAGGGAGGCCCAGTGGAAATTCTTCCTTTTCTCTACCTTGGAAGTGCGTATCATGCATCTAAAAAGGACACACTCGATGCTATGGGGATTACAGCTCTCTTGAATGTCTCCTCTAATTGTCCAAACCATTTCGAGGATCATTATCAATATAAATGCATTCCAGTTGAGGACAACCAGAAGACAGACATCAGCTTCTGGTTCATGGAAGCAATAGAGTACATCGGTAAGATACAGATTTCTATCTTAATGTTCCTCAGTGTTTACTGCTTGGTGTCTCAGTAAACCTTTACTCACTTGCTTTTACTTAATAGTCAGTGTTTACACTCAGTAAAAACCAAAAGAACAGCGGACGCTGTGAATCAGAAACAAAAACAGAAATTGCTGGAAAAGCTCAGCAGGTCTGAGGAAGGGTCACTCGATCCAAAACGTTAACTCTGACGTCTTTTCACAGGTACTGGCAGACCTGCTGAGCTTTTCCAGCAAGTTCTGGTTTTGTTTCAGTCAGTGTTTACATGTCGGGGGACTGTTTCTGGACTAGTTTCTCGTTCCAAAATAAAAGGAAGGTGTTACTTTAACTATCCCCGAAGCAGATCTTCAGCACACAACTGGGTCCGTTTCGAAAGCAGAATGAAAATCAAATGGTGTTCTCACTCCTCTGCTTCCAAACTGTGATCAAATCCTCTCAGTATATGAACTGCGGGGAACAAGCACTAATTTATAAAAAGTATCGATTGTGGCTCAATGTTGTATAGAGCTGGAAGCCTTCCTGTCCTTAATGTTTAACTTACGTTTCAAAACAGAACTGTAGTGGGACTAAAATCATAAAGGATATGGAACATGTTAATTGTGGACTGACTGATGTAGTTCTGACTGATGGTGCCATTTTCATCACAACATTGTCCTGCGTGTTGACCAGTTCAAGTCGTGGTTTTAGGAAACATTGCACGCGATTCTCAGCCACATGTTGCTTAATGAGAATTTGGCATTTTTTAAAGGCCAGCCAGATGTGGGTTTTAAGGAGAAAATATTTCACATTTAATTTGCTCCCGGCTGTAGACACTCCAATAATTCTGGCTGCAACTCTAAATGTGTGTTCCTCTCCAACTGAGATTTACACAAATCCTCCTCTCCCAATCATTCACCGCTCTATCGTGTTGCCTACTTCCTTTGGGAGTGACACACTGCCCACCACTCTCCTGATGTGCATCCCAATCCAGAATCAACCCCCTGTTAGTCTAGTTTCTACAAGGATATGGAAGGTTAAGTGACTGAGGCACCCTCAGAATTGAGGAGGTTGTGTATTTTGAATGTGTTATATTCCACTGATTGTGTGTGTTATTGACCACAATTATCATTCTGTGACATATTCATATCTTTGAGCGTGTACATGTTAAGAAAGAAAGAATGAATGCGAACAGCATTGTGTGGGGGCTAGGAGGGAATGGGCTAAACTTACTGCACAGAGTGCTGTTTGTTTGTCAGCGGTGACAGAGAGAATTGTGAGGATTCTGAGCCCCTGGCTCCATTTATCTCAGGGTGGGGAAGCTGCTGCCTGCAAAAACAGGCCACTGGATTGAGGCATCATCATTGGTCTGGGTCAGGCACTGGGAAGGGGGCAGGAGAGAGAGAGATCCCAGACATGAAAGGTAGCAGCCCAGATCAATTCAATGTGCTCTGAGGGTGAAGAATTCAATACTTAGCCTCTGATGGCCATCTTTGTTCCCTCCCCCACCACGCCCCCCACCTCCCTGAGAATATAAATTATTCACAATAGTTGCAAACAAAGACATTTGGACTTGAACGTTACACCGCTTACAAGAAAATTCAACTTGCACAATTGTAATCATCATAATTTGCAGATAAAACCCTCATCAAATATACAGCCCACAGATAAGAAGTTGCAATAATGCAATCAACATGAAATTCTCTGTAGAACATGCTTCACTCTGGCTTATAACCAGCACCAGGACATGGCCTTGTCGGTGGTGAGAAAGGCCCTTTCTGTCACATGCCTCCTATGTGCCTGGAGGATGCCTGCACATCATGGCTGTTGTCCACTTCCTTGCAGTATGTATCTATCTTTGCAAAGAAGATCTGGAGAGAAACCCTGTGGTCCCTTTAGCTGGGCGTCATCATGAGCAGCTCTGTGACGCTGGACTCTGTGTTGTACGGATAATTCCCAGGGATCTCCACTGGTGAAAACATCCATGGAGCTTGAAGGACTATCCTTTCAGAGAAAGATACGTTCTGATTTGCTGGTCTTCCGGCGCAGGAATTCTCCTTGACCCAAATGTTGCAGACGGCCACAATCTGATGCTCAGGACTACACGCTGAGGGACAGACTCGGGCCTCAGCTGGATGTTGTCAAAGTGCAATGGGGAAAGCTCTGTGTCTGATGTATCGGTGTACTGCACATAAACAGGCCCTTTGGCTCAACTCTTCCATGCCGACTAACTTTCCTAAACTGAATCACAGACAATTATAATTATTGCCAGCATTTTTGTAATTACGTTTGGAAAATGTTTTTACAATATGATCACGGAAAGATTGTATTTGTGACTTATTGGTACAAGATAAATCAGACTTTCAATTCCAAACATAGGTGAATGGGACAAGTTCAGTTTCGGATCCCTGATCGGCAGAGATGAGTTGGGCCAAAGGGTCTGTTTCTGTGCTGTATGACTCGATGACTAGCCCCATTTGTCTGCTTTTGGCCCATACCCCTCAAACCCTTTCCAATTAATGTACGATACACTGTAAGGCCTGACACTGGAAATCCCCTCAGACAGTCTGCCTCAAAGAATATATGTTGTAAATCAAGTCTGTCAAAAAAGAGAGACATTCTTGGTCACATTGCTTTGGACACTTTGGAAAAGGAGCCTGCCCATATGATTGGTTTTATTAGGAGAGGTGATGGCCCATTGGTATTATCTGGCTCACATGTGACTCCAGACCCACAGCAATGTGTCCGAATCTCAACTGCCCTCTGAAATGGTCCACTCAGTTCAAAGGCAATTAGGGATGGGCACTATATGCAGGCCAGTCAGAGAAGCCTACATCCCAAGAGTGAATACATAAAAAGGGAGGTAAAGCTGCTAGCCATTACTGCCAGCTATAAACACTTCAAACTGACTCCAGTGGAACCTGCTCAGTGACCAAACTACGGTAATCCACATCAATGAAAGAATGGTATCGTTAACGGCCTTTGCATCTGGAGGTGTAACTGCAGGGAGGCCAAGTTTGGAGGAACACAGAGGCCTAGTTGGGTTGTAAAACTCGAGGAGAGTGTGCTGTGGCTAAGGAGGTATTTAAAAACAAGAGTAAGAATTTTAAGATTGAGCCATTACCAAACTTGGAGTCAACATAGGTCAGTGAGGATTAAATGGGACTTGCTGTGAGTTAGGATAATGGGAACAGAGCTTTAGATAATCTCAAACTTGTAGAGGATGCTTAGTGGGAAAGCAGCCGGGGGTATTGGAAGAGTTGAGTGGAGATGTAACAAGGGCGTGGATGAGAGTTTCGGTAGCAGATGAGATAAGGCAGAAATGGACAATCTCCACCTATGGAGAGCATTCAGGCTTTGCCAATAGGATGCTATGTTTATATATAACATCAGACAATGGCCAGGGAAGGTAATGGAGTTGGTGAGGTGAGTAGAGAAGACCGCTTTTGGAGAGGCCAAAAACAAGGGCTTCAGTCTTGGCAGGATTCTGGTGTGAAGTCAATTGAAGCCAAATAGCTACTGACTGAACATGTCACTGGCAAGGTTTTGCAGCAGCACTTTTATATATTCCAGCTGGGTTTTCGAGTTGGCTTTTCATATCTGTCCTGTACCTTTCATCTGTAAACTAAACCATTCACCTGCTTCCTATTCCTCTCCGACAAATAATTTATTGCTCACTTTTTTAAAAAAAATGCCAGGCAATCAAAATGTTGTTTAGATTGTGAAATAAGGGTTCAAAGCAGAAATACTCACTGCAGCAGAAGGCCACTGAGCTGCATGGGCCTGTTCTGCTATTTAATTAGATTATGACTGATGTCTACTTCAATTTCAGTTATCGGTATTTCTGCTGTATCCTTCAAATCCCACATGCAAAGATCTTATCTCAAAGGTCTACAAATCTCTACGAAAAGAGAAACTAATCAATGTCTAAGTTTAAGTATCAGAATGGGCCCATATCTGCAATTGCAGCCTACAGTTTTCAATTTTTGTGAATAAATAGATACTTATTGATAACGTTTCATTTAATTCCCATAAGCATTTGGCTAAACAATCAGTAACCATTAACTTGCTCTATATTCTCTTTTGAACAATTGGAATTGAAATATAATTAATAGTTAGATATTCTTGTAACCATGGAGATCCCAAAATATTTTCCACACTAATTCACTTTCAAAACTTCCTTACAGCATTGTGTAGCCCATCTGGCTGGGGTGACGGCTTTAATCATTCATGTTTCTGTGTGGCACACAGCAGCAAACTGTAAGGATTGAGAGTGGGAAGGAGTCCTTCCTGAAAGTTAATATTTGAAGATAATATTCAGATGATGTCATTTCACTTCAATCTTTTGACAGATCAAGGTGACAGTTAGAACGAGGAAATGAAACAGTGTGAAGAGGCAAGGTTTAGAAGGGGCTATAACTTCTGATTCGACTAACTGTGAAGGATAGGCGAATAAATAACCCTTGTACCAAACTGCATGATATTTTACATCTCACATACATTTTAAAAGCGGTTGCTTAAGTTTTCTTCAGATAAGAAAGGTAAAATTAAATAGTTAAGGTGTGTGTGTGTGTGGCAGTGAGGGTCTGTGCTGGGAGTGCTGACTCCTGGAATCGAGATGTATTTTGGAGTAATCTGGATTTACAGCACTTGTGTTTATATTCAGAATTTGTATGCGTTCGGGTCCGGTCCTGATTGATGTTTCTTACTTTCCCTTTTCGATTATATTCAGATTCAGTGTTGCTACACTTCTCAGTTTAAATGTGATCATGCTCCCCTACGTCTGATGTTCTTTCTCATTTTAGATTCTGTGAAGAAAGGTGATGGCCGAATCCTTGTTCATTGCCAAGCTGGTATCTCGCGGTCCGCCACAATCTGCCTTGCTTATTTAATGATGACTAAACGTGTGCGACTTGAGGAGGCCTTCGAGTTTGTCAAGCAGAAACGGAGCATAATCTCGCCCAACTTCAGCTTCATGGGACAGCTGCTTCAGTTTGAAACCCAGATCCTGGCTCCTTCACGTTCTGTCAAAGCGACCAGTCCTTCTGCAGCCCTCCGGGAGCAGAGCAAATCTTCAACCCCAACATCTCAGTTTGTGTTCAGCTTCCCTGTCTCCGTCAGTGTTCACTCAACCCCAAGTGGTCTCAGTTATTTACCCAAACCCATCACAACGTCACCAACTTACTAATGGATGATCATTTATAAACTCAACCAAACATTCATAACTTATTTCTAATAGAGCATCCAGTCAAGTGGTTTGTGAAACAGTCTGAACCCTTATTTTGAAGGGCAAAAGAAAGTTGGCTTTCAGTTCTGACAATAATTCTCTTGTAAAAATATTGGCTACGTTTACACTACATGTCAAGACTAGAAACTTACTTTTGCAATAAGAATAAACGTGAAGTTTTCTTTGACTCACTAATTAAATACATTTGCCTCAGTATTGATATTCCAACTACTGATTAATGCAAGCTTCCTTCTCTGTTGAGCAAGATATCAGCCTGGGACTCCCATTTTACCTGCTGGGAGGCACCAAATTAACATCTCAGCACCTGCATGTGAATCATATATGTCTTTCTCTCCGTAAGTGTCAGAATCTAAAATGGACAAAATGAATAAAAGGATCACACTGAAAATCACAAAAGCGAGACCTACTGCACAACACTGTTCATTTCATTGATGCCAGACCAATCAACGAAGCTGGGAGGAGAAAGTAAGGACTGCAGATGCTGAAGATCAGAGTCGAGAGTGTGGTGCTGGAAAAGTACAGCAGGTCAGGCAGTATCTGAGGAGCAGGAGAGTCAATGTTTCTTGAAACGTCAACTCTCCTGCTCCTCCAATCAACAAAGCATCCTGATCTTCCTGCCTGGCACTGGATGGGACATTCAAGAAACCCCTTTTCCATTGCGTCTTTCAGTCGCTTTATTTAAGGAACAGTTTCGGTCTTGGCTGTGATGATCTGTTCTGTTTGTGGAAAAATAATTCCCCACAATCCATATCAAACCACAGAATCAGCTTCTCCCATAATGAGACACAACAGCCCGACACATGCTGGAAAACCTCAAAGTGTAGGAACAGCTTGGATTTTTCACTTACACAGAAAATAAATCCTCATCGGCAAGCCAGGTTAGCCTTGTCTATTGGAATGGAGAAGTTTCTTCGGAGCCTGGAACATCTCACAAAGGGCTTTTCAGTACAGCTATACCTGCCAGAGTCCCAAATAACCCCGTCCTCTTCCAAGCAGCCAGACTGCACCCTGCTCATTTGTTTGGTTCTCGCATCCAAAATACCAGCAGACAATCACATTCAAATGAAAGATTAAATCAAATCAGCTGAGAGACGTTGCCCACACAGCAGAGGGGAGCCAGTTTACCTGTGACATTTCACGCAATCAGTCATAGGAAGGGAGAGGTGCCAAGGGTCAGCACAGTACATGTCAAAGAAACATTTTAAAAAATGCAAAAATAACATCAAATTGAAAGCACAATTTAAAAGAAAAATGATCTGATTCATAACAATGACTGGAACCTAATGCACTGTTAATTCACAACAAAGACAGGCTGGACAGTGAATGACCAACTTTAAATCTCCAACACTGTGCTTGGCTATTACTGTTTCACTCTAAACTGGCCACAAACATTTTCTAAGCTGTAATTTACTTTCAGTTGAATCCAATACTGACTGAAATTTGCCCTGAATCTTTTTGGAAACTATTTCTGGTTGGCTGATTTGCAGATCAGAAATGAATCTGATCTACCTTCAGTAAATAATACTCTGTAAAGTCTTTGATGCTCAATGGTTTTATTATCTCAAAAAAAATCACCTTTTCAAAGCTATTTGTAACTCTAGTTCCCGAGTTGGACAGATCGACTTGTACAAAATCCTTTAAAAGCACAGTCTTGCTCTTAAAGTTTTATTTAAATCATCAGAGTGCCGCGGTTATTTTTTGTATGTGCAACATTTAGCGACTGGCCAGGCATTCTGGAAGTTGAGACTCTCTGGCTAAGCACATGCTCAGAAAATTAATCGTGTACCTCAGGTTCATGCAAGTTCAGTATTTTTTCTATTTCTTAATATAAGGTCCCAGATTTTGTTGGGAAAGTAACAGTGAATTTAATATGTTCATCTTGTGGTGAGGAACAGACACACTCTGAGTTGAGAATCATCACAAGTTGCAGGATGATTTGCGACATTGTGTCTAAAAACTGAAACCTCACCCACAATCTTATCGTGAGATGAAGGAATTGTTGGATTTGTGCTGTAAATAAGAACTAAACTCTCAGTGCAGAAAGCAAGGAGTGCTGTTACATAGTGTAAAGGTACTGTTAATGTTGTGATTTATTGTCCCAATAGGCCACTTATCCTTGAAAGGCCAGGAAGGGAATAATTGAAAGTTAGGAATCTCACTCCCACAGGTAGTAAATTGTCCCTAGAGATTTTTTGATTTTTCTTTTCATCCTTAATGCTTATTTCAGTCTCTTATTTCTCTGTCTCTCAATTCAATCTTTATTTCTCTTTCTGCATGGTGTTAGACTTTAACACATCTGGTTCTCTGTTGTCATTTGCTCCTTTCCTCTCTACCCTTAAATATTATCTCATAGTTCATCATGGCCTCAGAAACCCGAATGACCATTATCAATCCACTTCCAAGATACTCCACGCCAGCCAATGAAAACAATTTCTCACTCGGAGCTTATGATCCATAGGCAAGATTATTTAGATGCCTGATCTGAGAACCTAGGATTGAAGAGACATCAGGGCACAGAGTCAATGTTCCAACTGCTTTAGCCCTGACTGCAATTCACACTCCCACCCAACAATGTTTCACACTGACTGAGAGTGTTGGAAAAATATCCCTAACGCAATTCACCTGAGTGAATGTTTTGATATTTGCACATGTTTTGTCCTATTTATGAATAAGGAGCAGTAAATGTTAGTTCAGAAATTGCTTGAGGAAAATGTACACCAAGCAGTATAAAGAATGTGTTGTGGTATTTTATACTCTATCTTTCTCTATCACTCTATATCTCTCTATCTATCTATCTCTCTCAATCTCTCTCTATCTATCTCTCTCTCTCTCTCTATATATATTTATATATATTTCATTTCATTTGTCACTCTGAAGGTCAGAACCTCATTCTGATTTATTTATTGCCCATGTTTGTAAAACTTAAAAAATAAAATTAGACCTTTTCAACTTTAATTGGTTGCCATGCATCGTGTTGGTACTTTTTTACAAAACTATTTTCCAATAATACTGTCAATTAAAAATACTGACAATTAAACTGTCATATTCTGTAGGGATTCTTCATTTAGTGTAAAAGTTAAAGGAAGAGTCACTATAGTGTCAGTAAATCCATGTCGAAAAGTGGGAGCAGACCTGATGGGCTCACAGGCCTCTTTTGTGCTATATGGCACATAGGGTTGCTCTCTCAATAGAGAGAAGGAGAGACGACTGATGGTGGTTTAACCTGAGGGTCACTACACATCAGGCAAAGGGTAAGGGTGGGAAGGTCTCTCAGGAATTGGAACCCATGCTGTTGGCATCAATCTGCCATCCAGCCAACTGAGCAAACCAATCCCCTACGTTTGGTGCGCACGGACCTGAAATACAGTTTTTGTTGGTCACAGTGGTGTAGCTCTGACTTACGTTTATACGGAGTTTTACATGACATCTGAATGTCTCAAAGTACTTGACAGTCAACCAAGATTGTAGGAAGTATGGTCACTGTTGTAGTGTAGGAAATGCCAGTTTGTGGCTGGGGCAGTAGTAATGTAATCCAGAGGTTCATGGTTAATGATCCAGGGATGAATCTCACCATGAGAGCCAGTGAAATCTATATTCAATAAACTTCATTTAGAATTTAAAGCTCACCTCAGTTACCATGCAACTATCATCAGTTGCTGTAAAAGTACATCTGTTCGCTAATATTCTCTGAGGAGGGAAATCAGCCATCCATCCATCCATCTATCTCTAATCTCAACATTCATCATGTCAAAAAAAAGGCACGGTGGCTCAGTGGTTAGCACTGCTGCCTCACAGCGCCAGGGACCTGGGTTCAATTCCAGCCTCGGGCAACAGTCTGTGTGGAGTTTGCACATTCTCCCCGTGTCTGTGTGGGTTTCTGCTGGGTGCTCCGGTTTCCTCACGCAGTCCAAAGATGTGCAGGCCAGGTAAATTGGCCATGATAAGTTTCTCCATAGTCTTAGGTGCATTAATCGGGGTAAATGTAGGGGAATGGATCTGGGTGGGTCGCTCTTTGGCGGGTCGGTGTGGACTTGTTGGGCCGAAGGGCCTGTTTCCTCTCTGTAGGGAATCTAATAAAAAAAACCTAGTCTCCAAAACTCCTGCAGTGTGGTTGACTCTTTAACTGCCCTTTGAATTGGCTCAACAAGCCACTCAATTAACGAGGGGTTAAAAATACTGGATGGAATCTTACCCTTGAGACAAGCAGCAATTGAAGCCTGGCTGTTGGTGTCATTTCACATCACAAAGCAGCCATTCAGCCAACTGAGCTAACTAACTCCAAAATATTTTCAAATTAACCTGCTCAGTGCTATATGGCAATATAAGGAAGCCCTTGACTGACCACTGCATGCAATCAGCACAAGTTGACTGGTTTAGTGACTGTGCTAAAAGACAAGTCAAGACTGAAAGCGGTCTGAGCCTGTTAGCACAGGCCGAGGGGGCAGGGCACAAAAGGCAAGGCTGTTATGGTCAGTATAGAGTCATAGAGATGTACAGCTTGGAAACAGACCCTTCGGTCCAACCGTCCATGCCGACCAGATATCCCAACCCAATCTAGTCCTACCTGCTAGCACCTGGCCCATATCCCTCCAAACCTTTCCTATTCATATATCCATCCAAATGCCTCTTAACTGTTGTTATTGTACCAGCTTCCACTACATTGTCTGGCAGCTCATTCCATACACATATACCCTCTGCATAAAAAAGTTGCCCCTTAGGTCTCTTTTATATCTCTTCCCTCTCACCCTAAACCTATGCCCTCTAGTTCTGGACTCCCCACCCCAAGTAAAAGACTTTGTCTATTTATCTTATCTGTCCCCCTCATAATTTTGTAAACCTCTATAAGGTTACCCCTCAGCCTCCAATGCTCCAGGGAAAACAGCCCCAGCCTGTTCAGCCTCTCCCTGTAGCTAAAATCCTCCAACCCTGGCAACATCCTTGTAAATCTTTTCTGAACCCTTTCAAGTTTCACAACTTCTTTCCGATAGGAAGGAGACCAGAACTGCACGCAATATTCCAACAGTGGCCTAACCAATGTCCCGTACAGCCGCAACATGACCTCCCAATTCCTGTACTCAATACTCTGACCAATAAAGGAAAGCATACCAAACGCCACCTTCACTATCCTATCTACCTGCAACTCCACTTTCAAGGAGCTATGAACCTGCACTCCAAGGTCTCTTTGTTTAGCAACACTCCCTAGGACCTTACCATTAAGTGTAGAAGTCCTGCTAAGATTTGCTTTCCCAAAATGCAGCACCTTGCATTTATCTGAATTAAATTCCATCTGCCACTTCTCAGCCCATTGGCTGTTGTAATCTGAGGTAACCCTCTTCATTGTCTACTATACCTCCAATTTTGGTGTCATCTGCAAACTTACTAACTGTAACTCTTTTGCTCGCATCCAAATCATTTATGTAAATGACAAAAAGTAGAGGGCCCAGCACCAATCCTTGGACACTCCACTGGTCACAGGCCTCCAGTTTGAAAAACAACCCTCCACCACCACCTTCTGTCTTCTACCTTTGAGCCAGTACTGTATCCAAATGGCTAGTTCTCCCTGTATTCCATGAGATCTAACCTTGCACGATTGTTTCAATCTTGTAAAGACCCTTACCTAGGTTCCTCAAAAGAAATCTAAATTATGTATTTAAAATGATTGCTGTCTCCCAAAAACATATAGAAAACTCCAGTTTCTGGTAAAATTGTTTCATGTTGCAGAGTTTGTTTTTTGACTAATGATTTTCCTTGTGAGCTCATACATTGACAAGAATGGGCGGCACAATGGTTCAGTGGTTAGCACTGCTGCCTCACAGCATCAAGGATCCGGGTTCAGTTTCAACCTTGGGCAACTGTCTGTATGGAGTTCCTCTGGGTGCTCCGGTTTCCTCCCACAGTCCAAAGAGGTGCAGGTCAGGTGAATTGGCTATGTTAAATTGCCCATAGTGTTAGGTGCATTAGTCAGGGGTAAATATACGGTAACTGGGTGGGCTAGGGTCAGTGTGGACCTGTTGGGCCGAAGGGCCTGTTTCCACACTGTAGGGAATCTAATCAATGCATAATATATCATTGTCTTTTAATTACCTTCATCCAGGAAGGTAACTATGTTTTGCTAAATTCTTTCATGGGATGTGGGCATTACTGTCTAGGCCAGCATTATTGCCCATCCCTAATTATCCACGGGGAAGTTAAGAGTCAACCACATTGTTGTGGGTCTGGAATCACATGTAGGCCAGTCCAGGTAAGGACAGCAGTTTCTTTCCCTAAGATATGTTAGTGCACTAGATAGGTTTTTCCCGATAATCAGCAATCGATCGTGGACACCATTAGACTCTAAATTCCAGATTTTTAGTGACTTTAAATTCCACAATCTGCTATGACAGGATTCAAGCATATGCTGGGTCTCTGCATTAACAGTCCAGTGATGATACCACAAGGCCATCACTTCCCCTGTAGGTCAGAGTCAATGAGGGGGAAAAAAAGAGGAACATAATTATAAAAATGGGAGGTTATCCCCTCTCGTTTCTCTGCAGCACATGGTGTGATTGAAAATGTCATCCTCTTCAATATGTGTTCTCCATAATTCACCTCCATGGTATTGCCTTACATGAGTTCCAATCCCTAAAATAGATGTAAACTCTTCAATGGTTCCTCTTCATCTCCTTAACTGTCCCTACATACACACACACAGTTTAGGCTTCATAAGAATGCAGTCTTTATATCTTTCCCCACTCCTTAAATCCCACGTTCCATCTTAAATCCCACGTCATGGCCTTGTGACATTATCCAAAGACACAACTTAAGCTTCTTCATGTGACATAAAAACAGGAACTCAGCAGGTCTGCTGGCATCTACGGAGAGAGAAACACAGAGTTCCAGTGACCCTCCCTGTTTTGCCAGACCTGCTGAGTTTCTCCAGTACTTTCTGTTCCCGGTTTCAGATTTCCAGCACCTGCAGGTGTTTTATTTAAGCCTCAACATGTGCACTGTTAATACCCTGCTCAAACTCCATCATTTCCCATTCCCCCATGACTGTCTCCAAAGTCAGACTTCTTGCCTGACACCAAATCTTAGATAAGTAACAAACATTTCCAGGTCAACGTCAGAAAGTTAATCCATTGTCTTTGGCTCCTTCATAAACTCTGTTTCCTTGCCTCTGGCTGCAACCAATCCTTGGGGAAAGTGAGGACTGCAGATGCTGGAGATCAGAGCTGAAAACTGTGTTGCTGGAAAAGCGCAGCAGGTCAGGCAGCATCCAAGGAGCAGGAAAATCGATGTTTCGGGCATAAGCCCTTCTTCATGAAGTTCCGAAGAAGAGCTTATGCCCGAAACATTGATTTTCCTGCTCCTTGGATGCTGCCTGACCTGCTGCGCTTTACCAGCAACACATTTTTCAGCACCAATCCTTGGGGGCAATGTTGTCACAAGAAGATGACTATTCACAGTCTCTGTGTCCTACTCAAGGGGCACTGAGATTAAATGCAATACCTCATGTATTGAAATACTGTTTCCTGCTCACTCCAACTTTTGTAGCATTAGTGACCCCAGGAAATAAGGCTGCTGATACCCCTATTCACCTCGAGGCTCAATTACTCCATTGCTTCACTCCCAGCCTCTATCCTTGTAAACTCCAGCTTGTTGTAATCTACTCCTACCAAGGTCATCAGCTTTGAAGGAGAAGTCTTCCTCAGGGTTAAACCCTCCAATGATTACCTTGTGTTGAAGAACAAAGGGACCTAAAGGTTCAGGTACATAATTCTTTGAGGTTTGCATTACACACAGACAGGGTGGTTAACACGCTTGCCTTCATTGCCCAGACCTTTGAATATGAATTGGGACATCATGGTGAGATTGTACAGGACATTGGTGAGGCCTCTTCTGCAGGACTTTGTACAGTTCTGGTCACCCTGCTATAGGAAGGACATTATTAAGGTGGAGAGGGTTCAGAAGAGATTTACCAGGATGTTGTCGGGAAAGGAACGTTTGAGTTATAAGGAGTGGATATTTTTCCACTTGAGCACAGGAGGGTGAAGGGTGACTTATAGAAGTTTACAAAATCATGAGGGGCATAGATAAGGTGAATGGCGGGTGTTTTGTTTTTCAGAATGTGGGAAATTTCAAGACGGGGGGGCATATTTTTAAGGTGAGAGAGAAAAGTTTAAAAATGAGACGAGGGGCATTTTTTTTTTTACACAGTCAGGGTTTTGAGAAGCTATTTCAGAGAACATCTGTATGTTGTTTGGCTTCAAAAAGAAAGCCTGACAGACAGGTCTCCTCCATCAAGAATGGTTTTCTCTCTATGTCATCCCTGCTTGAGAAAATATTGTGCAGAGAAAACACTGACTTCAGAGTATTGTTTCTCCTACATAATGCCTCAGGGTCTGCCAATCTTTAAGACTAATTGAGAAATGTTAAGCTGGTTTCTTTGCCCCCCATCTCAATTTAGTGGTACGGCCCACAGAGCAGGTGCGGTAGCAACATTCAAGGCCTATTGCTTTCATTGTACCTTTCTCCCAGCTCATAAAGTGTGGTGAAGATAAGCTGACAATCAGGGAATGCTGCTAAAGTCAAAAGACTCAAGTGTATTGACGATAGTGCAAATTCATGGAATAAAGTTTAATTGTTGTGTACGAATGGCAGAGGATGAAAAAACATGGTCCGAATGTGCCACGGTCATTGGAGGATTTGATAGCATTTTGCAGACATTCAGTGGGAGGTCAGCACCTCGCCATGTTAGATTTGAAGAGGTGGAGGAGGATAATGTGGTGGAATTGTTTAATTTTCATACAGAACAACTGGTGAACAGGGAGTTAATGCAGCTAGAGAAACAACAAGCTGGAGACAAAAATCCCATGATTGGAACACCATCCACTTGAGCTACAAATCGATAATGGCATGTCAACTTGATTTGATCATTTATTTATTGTCACGTATGTTTTGTTACAAAATAGAGTGAAAAGTGTTACATCACATCACCACTCTCCAGCACCATCTTAAAATACAAGCCAAAACATTGAATATGAAGGCAGAAAACTGAAGGGATAAAGATTAAAGTGTTCAACTTCACACTTCTTCTTGTTCAGTGCTCTGCCATGGGCCATGGTAGCCAAGCATGAGTCCCCTTTGCTGATCCACCACTACTGGAACAGAAGTTGCCCACTTTTCGCAGTCATCCTGCCTCCACTGAGGCCCTCACCACGATAAGTCCTCACTGAACCTTGCCAAAGCAGACACACACCGATGCTGCCGAGTACCACACTGGCTCAAACTCAACTCCGCCACCATCAGGAGTCCGCTTCAGGTCCACCTCACCAATACAGCCGGGTCTCATACCCCAATGTCACAGCCATTAGCTGACACCAGGACCACCCTGTCTATGCAGGAACCCAAACTCACCTCCGAATCCTCTGCCACAGTCCGCACTGGGCTCACTCGCCGCTGCTGATGCTGCCACCTAACAAGGAGTGAGTAAAACAAAAGAGAAAAAAAAATTAGAAAGCAAAGATAAAAAAAACGGAAACAAATAGAAAAGCAGATGAAGCAGACGAGTCCCTGCCTCAGAAGCTGTACTTCACCATCAAGGAGATGCACTAGCAGAATCTAAAATAAATCTGACCAGCAATCCTGGGGGACATTTTTCAAGGACGTTATCATATCTTCCCAACAACTCCACCAAGACCTAGCTGTTCCACCTACATCATCTTCAATTCAAAACAAAATCATTCCACTGAGATTCTCTGAAGGTTCATGAGTGCACACCCCTTCATTAAATACTCAGAAATCAAAGAGCCACTTCTAATCAGCTCCCTCATTGATTACGATCAATGGTGAGATCCTGGAAAACGTGGAACATTTGCCCTATCTTGGTAGCCCCTCCTCCTGGCAAAGCCATACATAGAAGGACAAAATTCACCATTGCCTTCATTGTACCAATTCAATTGATCAAAGGTAAGAACATTGGAAGACCAATATCAAAACTCAAGAGGAATGTCATGGCTTATCAGTGAACAGTGATCCCTAATCTCCTATATGTTTTGGAGCCTTGGACAACATGGAGTAAACACCTCAAAGCCTCAGAGAAACTCCACCAGCAGTGCCTTTGCAACATCTTTCTAATCTGGTGGCAAGAGATGTGCTCCTCCAACAGCAGTGTCCTCTTCCCAGTTGCTATGTCCAGCATTAAGGCTCAAAGGCAGGTCCACTGAAACACGTTAAGGATGTCCTCAAACCATTTCTTATTAGTCAAACATCCCCATCAACACATGGAGGTCCTTGGCTTGACACTGACAAAAATGAAGCAGGTTCATCCGGGAATGCGCTGAACACACAGAAACTTCCCAGGGCAGATGGGACAGTGAAGTCAAGGCATCCGAGAAAGTGCAGAAATAACAACTCCCCAGGTAGCACTTACCTGGCAGAGTCTGGAGGTTATGTATTGGATTTTTCAGCAGCCATCTCAGAATCCAAACAGAATGGAAACAAGTCATTCTCCATGAGAATGAAACAAGATTGGTGCATATTATCTCATTTAAATTTATACCATATTTACTTCATATTGAATTTGTTTTATTTCACAAGTTAATGAATTTAGGAATGTACAGTAATGTACATGTTTGGTACAATATTCTGACTTATGATTATTTTTTCTAGATGAGGTACATCCAAAAGAACCTAACTACAAATTATGTTTTGATTTCCATGGAAACCTCTGAAGTTGTTTCACTTAAAACTGGTTTTGAAAGAGGTAATCTGTGAGGAATGTACAAACTTAACGATGTGTGGATACAAGATGGGTTATTTTTAGGAACCAGTGAAAGGTCGTAGGATTTGGAATTCAGTGTAACCTTCTCATCTGTAAAAAAAAATTTATGAATTTGCGTTCCCTCATCTGAGCTTTAGACAATTTGGAGCTCGTTGTGGGATTGGAAGCTTGTGATTGGAGCAGGTGCTTATTTTGGGAGCAGGACATTTCAAAGACTTGAAAATTGTGCAGGCTGCAAGTTGCCTGTTTATTTTCGTATTCAGCAACGCTATTCTGACTGTGCAGTGTTTTGTAGTACTATGTGAATTTATATATATTGTCTATACTCTTAAATCACTTTGTTTTCAAAGAACCTAATTGTCAATTGAACCTCCAAATCACATTCAATGCTCTCCCTCCATTAGCCTAGGAGTCCTGATTGATTATTGACTCATCTTTCCTTAAATTTCCCCTGGGATTTGAGCACCTCACAGTTGACAATTTGTATTGATTGGACTTGTCAATTTTCTTCATTATACTGAAAGGTTCAATTAAGAGGAGGTGTGATGTTGCAATAATTTCACCAGACCCTAATAAACCAGTGTTCCAGACTAATAATCTGGGAAAATGTGTTCAAACCTCAACATGGCAGATGGTGACGTTTGAATTAAATTAAAATCTGAAATTAAAAACTAATCTAATGGAGACTGGGTAACCATGGTCATAAATGCTCTTCAGTGAACAAAATCTGTCATTCATATCTGACCTAAATGAGACTCCAGACCCACAGCAATGTGGTTGTTTCTTAAATAAAACGGAGAGAACTGCAGATGCTGTAAGTCAGAGACAAAATTAGAAATTGCTGGAAAAGTTCACCAGGTCTGACAGCATCCGCGGAGAAAAATCAGAGTTAATGTTTCGGGGTCGAGTGACCAAAGGAAGGGTCATTGGACCCAAAACATTAAGCAATTTCCAAAATGTGCTAGCAAGCCACTCAATTCTAGGGCACTTAGCAACGGGGCAAAAGAATAGCCCAGCTAGTGACGTACTCCTCTTATGAATACAAAAAAAAATTGCTTCAAAGCTTTTCAAATCTATACAGATATCTTCAATTCTAGAATACCCTTTCAAAGGCAGTATCCTTCCAGCGTTGTGAAGTGGAAGAGAGATATATTTACAAAGGTGTTAAATGTAGTAAGTGGAGAAGTGCAAAATTAGAATGATAATGACTTATGATTCAAAGCTTTACCATGATACTATTAAGAAACAGAATAAGCTAATGATAGTCCTAACAACTTCTTATTATTTTCCTGAATAAACAATAACTTCTTGCTATATACAATGGAATATAAACAAACTTTCGTCCTAAAATTGGATTTGGTGTTCTTAGCGTAAGAGTTCCAAGGATTTTTTCATCTTTACAGATCGATTTAAATTAATACACGTACTATGGATAGCACAGTAACTCAGTAACTAGCACTGCTGCTAGGGACCCAGGTTCAATTCCAGTCTGGGTGACTGCGTGTGTGGAGTTTGCACATTCTCCCCATGTCTGTATGGGTTTCCTCTGCATGCTCCGATTTCCTTCCACAGTCCAAGAATGTGCAGGTTAGGTGAATTGCCAAAGCTGAATTGCCCAGTGTTCAGGGATGTGTAGGTTAGGTGCAGTTAATCAGGGGAAATGTAGAGTAGTATGGGAATGAGTCTGGGTGGGATACTCTTTGGAGAGTCGGTGTGGAACTGTTTGGCCAAATGGCCTGTTTCCACACTGTAGGGATTCTATATTTTCCAGCAGAAAGTGGGACTGCAGATGCTGGAGATCAGAGTCAAGAGAGTGGTGCTGGAAAAGCACAGCAAGTCAGGCAGTGTCCGAGGAGCAGAAGAATCAACATTTCAGGTTATGAGGCTTGTGGGCCAGGGGCTGAGAGATAAAAGGAAGGGGGCAGGGGTTGGGTTGGGGGAAGGTAGCTGAGAAAGCGATACGTGGATGAAGGTGAGGCAGAAAGCGATAGGTGGATGAAGATGAGGGAGAAGGTGATAGGTCAGAAGGGGGAGTGATGGACAGGTCTGGAGGGCAGTGCCAAGTTGGAGGCTTAGGGCTAGGATACTGTGGGGGAAGGAAACTGAGGAAGCTGTTGAAGTCCACATTTGTCTCACGTGTTTACAGGGTCCTAAGGCAGAATATGAAGTGTTCTTCCTCCAGGCGTTGTGGGGTAATGGTTTGGCGGTGGAGGCAGCCCAGGACCTGCATATCGTTGATGGAGCGGCAGGGGGAGTTGAAGTGTTCAACCATGAGGCGGTGGGGTTGGTGGGTGTGGGTGTCCCAGAGATGTTCTCTGAAACGATCTGCAAGGCAGCATCCTGTCTCCTCAATGTAGAGGAGACTACATCAGGTGCAACGGATGCACTAAATGACTTGGTAGAGGTACAGGTAAATTTCTGTTGAATGATCCTTTGGGGACTTGGACAGAGGTGAGGGGAATGGTGTGGGCACAGGTTTTGGACTTCCTGCGGTAGCAGTGGAAGGTGCCAGGAGTGGGGTATGGGCTGGTGGGGGCATGGACCTGATGAGGGAGTTGCGGAGGTCTCTCCGGAATGCTGGGGAGGGAAATATATCTCTGGTGGTGGGGTCCATTTGGTGGTGGCTGAAGTGGCGGAAAATAATGTGATGTATGCGAAGGTTGGTGGGGTGAAAGGTGATGACCATGGGGTTCAAGGGGAGGGGTGGGGTTCAAGGGCAGAAGTACAGAAAGTGGAGGAGATACAGTGGAGGGCATTGTCAACCATGTGGGAAGGAGGTGGCCATCTGGGACTTTGAGGTGAAATTGGTCATCCTGTGAACAGATGTGGCAGAGGCGGAGGAATTGGGAATAAGGGATGGTGGTTTTATAGTAGGTAGGTTGGGAGGAGGTGTAGTCTAGGTAGCTGTGGAAGTCTGTGGGCTTGTAGGAGATGTCTGTGGTTAGCCAAACGCCGGAGAGTGATGGAGATGTCCAGGAAGGGGAGGGAGGTGTCTGAGATGGTCCAGGTGAATTTGAGGTGGGAGTGGAAGGCGTTGGTAAAATTGATGAACTGTTCAACCTCCTCGTGGGAGGACGAGTGGTACCGATACAGTCACCGATGTAGCGGCGGAACAGGTTGGAGTTAGTGCCAGTGTAACTGCAAAAGATGGACTGCTCCACGTACCTGACAAACAGGCAGGTATAGCTGGGTCCCATGTGGATACCCATGGCTACCCCTTTGATTTGGAGGCAGTGGGAGGATTTCAATAGTTTCCTCATTTCCTCTCTCACCACATTATCCCAAGCCTACAACTCGGCACCGCCCTCCTGATTTGTCCATCACCCCACTCTAGCCTATCACCTTCTCTCTCAGCGACCTTTTTTCCCCAACCCCCCCCCCCCTTTTTTACCTCTCAGACCCCGACCCACAAGCCTCATTCCTGAAACGTCGACTCTCTTGCTCCTCGGATGCTGCCTGACCTGCTGTGCTTTCCCAGCAACACACTCTTGATTCTATATTTTCCTGTTGGTTACATTACTCAGAATTTAACACCAAGAAATATACAAATCAAACAATACATTTTTTTAAAACAGTAGCCGTTTGTCTTAATCATGCCACTTGCAGAAAAAAAATTAACAAATATAATTTTTAAAAAAATATTAGTGAGTTTTGACAAGCTGCAATATCCCTGTGACTGAAGGGTATGACTTTTTGCCACTGCTGGGATAAATCACAATTCCTGTAAAGAAAAACAAATTGCTGGAGAAATTCAGCAAATCTGTGGGCAGAAAGCAGAGTTAATGTTTCGAGTCTGGCACTTCTTCATCAGATCTGTTAGCAGTTTGTATTTACACTCAAATTGCAATTGGGGAGTGGGAATAGAGTGGATGAGTAGATAGTTGGAGATGGAGCCCAGAGGAGGTATACATGAAAGGTGTTGGTAAACAGGATTACAGATAGGAGCCAAGATAGAAGGAAAGCTGAGTAAGTGACAATAAGAACCACAAGGAGGAGAGGATGGATAAGCTGTACCCATTTCTGAAGAAGGGCTTTGGCCTGAAACATCGATTTTCATGCTCCTCGGATGCTGCCTGACCTGCTGTGCTTTTCCAGCACCACTCTAATCTTGACACTCATCTCCTGCATCTGCAGTACCCACGTCTGCTCAGCTGTACTCAATACAACCCTTATAATTTGATAAGGGCCGAAAGGACTGCAGACGTTAAAAACCAAAAACAAAACCAGAAATTGCTGGAGAATCTCAGCAGTCTGGCAGCATCTGTGGAGGGAATTCAGAGTTAACATTTCAGGTAGTGATCCTTCTTCAGAACTGATGGTAGCAAGGAAAAAGTAGATTTTTATGCAGAAGATAGGAGGGTAAGGAGTAAATGGTAGATGGGGATAGGGCCCATAGAGAGAGAACAGGTGGACACTCCATATAATGTGATAACGCCTCAGAGTTGGTTGGATGGCTGTGCCTAAAGCAACCGGTGTCATTAAAAGGTGAGAATGTGGGTGGGTAAAAGAAACATGGAAGGAGGGAATCAGACTCAAACTTATTGCACTTGATATGGAGTCCTAGAGGCTGCAGAGTCCCCAAATGGAAAATGAAACATTGTTCTTTGACCTTGTGCTGAGGTCAGGCCTGCGACAGAGATGTTGGCGTGGGAATACAATGCTGTGATCATTTCTGCTCCTTCGCAGTAGGCTCAGGATGACTGGGACACTGACTGTAAGGTCTGAGAGGTTATGGGTTACAGGCAGCAGCTTACAATAACTCGAGAGAAAACAACTGGCTTTTCTTAGGCTTTACACACACAGCACCCGAGACTTCAGAAGCCCATTGGCCTTTCCCATCTATTCATAGAATCATACGACACAGAAACAGACCCTTCCATCCAATTCGGCTGTGTGCAGATATCCTAAATTAATCTAGTCCCACTTGCCAGTATTTGGTACATATCTCCCTCTAAGCCCTTCTTAATCACATATCTATCCAGATGACTTTGGAATGTTGTAATTGTACCAGCCTTCTCCTCCATCTCTGGCAGCCCATTACATACACAAACCACCCTCTGCATGAAAAAGATGCCCCTTATATTAAGTTTTAAATCTTTCCCCTTGCACTTTAAACCTATGCTCTCAGATTTTGGACTCCCCTATTCAGGGAAAAGGCCTTTACTGTAAACATGCCTCACATACTATAAACCTCTAAGAGGTCACCCCACAGCTCCAACACTCCACACAATATAACCTCAGCCTGTTCAGCATCTCCATAACAATCAATCCCTCCAACATTCTTGAAAATCTTTTCTGAACCCTTGCAAGTTTCACATCTTTTCTATAGCAATTCCTATAGACTGGACTGAAACTCTGTTTAACCGGTTTGTTATAGGGTCAATTGATAAGGGTGTTGTTTTATTTATTAATCTTTCCTACATCCATATTCTGCCCAAGGTGCATATCTATAGATTATGCTCTATTTCCTGGATCAGTGCTGGGTCCACTGCTTTTTGTAAACGATTTGTATGTAAACACCAGGAAGTATGGTTAGTAAGTTTGCAGATGAGACCAAAGTTGATGATGTGGGCAGTGAGGGTTTTCTCAGAGTACAGCAGGTCCTTTGTCCAGATGGGCCAATGGGCGAGGAGTGGCAGATGGCGTTTGGTAGGGCAAATTAGAGCAGGACTGATATTAGCAATAACATTAGCAAATTTGCTGATGATACTAAGCTGGGTGGCAAGGTGAAATGTGAGGAGGATGTTAGAAGATTACAGGGTGACCTGGACAGGTTAGGTGAGTGGACTGATGCATGGCAGATGCAGTTTAATGTGGATAAATGTATGGTTATCCACTTTGGTGACAAGAACAGGAAGGCAGATTATGACATAAATGGAATCAATTTAGGTAAAGGGGCAGTACAGAGAGATCAGGGTGTTTTTGTACACCAGTCAATGAAGGTAAACATGCAGGTACAGCAGGTAGTGAAGAAGGCTAATAGCATGCTGGCCTTCAATAACAAGAGAGATTGAGTATAGAAGCAAAGAGGTTCTTCTGCAGCTGTACAGGGCCCTGGTGAGACCACACCTGGAGTAGTGTGCACAGTTTTGGTCTCCAAATTTGAGGAAAGACATTCTGGCTATTAAGGGAATGCAGCGTAGGTTCACGAGGTCAATTCCTGGAATGGCGGGACTACCTTACGCTGAAAGACTGGAGCGACTGGGCTTGTATACCCTTGAATTTAGAAGAATAAGAGGGGATCTGATTGAGACATATAAGATTATTAAAGGATTGGACACTCTGGAGGCAGGAAACATGTTTCCGCTGATGGACGAGTGCCAAACTAGAGGACACAGCTTAAAATTATGGGGTAGACTATTTAGGACAGAGATGAGGAGAAATTTCTTCAGCCAGAGAGTGGTGGCTGTGTGGAATGCTCTGCCCCAGAGGGCAGTGGAGGCCCAGTCTCTGGATTCATTTAAGAAAGAGTTGGATAGAACTCTCAAGGATAGTGGAATCAAGGGTTATGGAGATAAGGCAGGAACAGGATACTGATTAAGGATGGTCAGCCATGATCATATTGAATAGTGGTGCAGGCTCGAAGGGCAGAATGGCCTACTCCTGCACCTATTGTCTATTGACTTATACACTTAATGTTAAGGTCCTGGGGAGTGTTGCTGAACAAAGACTTCAGGGGTACAGGTTCATAATTCCTCAAAAGTGGAGTCGCAGGTAGATAGGGTGGTGAAGAAGGCATTTGGTACACTTGCCTTTTGTGGCCAGTGCATTGAGTATAGATGTTGGAAGGTCACATTGCAGCTGTATATTGGTTAGGCCACTTTTGGATTACTGCATTCAATTCTGGTGTCCCTGCTATAGGAAAGATGTTGTGAATCTTGAAAGGGTCCAGAAAAGCTTTGAGGATGTGGCCAGGGTTGTAGGGTTTGACCTATAGGGAGAGGCTGAATAGGCTGGGTTTATTTTCCCTGGAGTTTATAAACTCACAAAACAGCCTGGAGAGAGGGAATAGTCATGGTCTTTTTCCAAAGGTAGGGGAGTCAAAAACTAAACAGTTTAAGGTAAGAGGGTAAAGAATTGAAAGGGACCAAAGGGGCAACTTATTCACGCCGAGGATGGTGTATGTATGAATGAACTGCCAGAGGTGGAGGAGGAGGATGGTACAATTACAACATTTAAAAAGGCATTTGGATGGTTACATGAATAGGAAGGGTTTAGAGGGATATGGGCCAAGTGCTGGCAAATGGAACTAGATTGGTTTACGATATCTTGTCAGCATGGGTGAGTTGGACTGAAGGGGCTGTTTCTACATTGTGCACCTCTATGACTTGAGACTTACAAGCCCCTCCCGTTGTCCTTCCTCAACAGGGTGTCTAACACTCCCAATACCTCTGTTGGGCAATCAAATTGTAGGTAGTTTATTTCGAGAAGTGTCTACCTTTTCTTTTAGCTCAGTCATTGTCTCAGATATCTTCCACTACTCTTATCTCCTGATACACTTGTTCCACCTTGTACCCTTCCCTGCAATGATCCTATTTCAACATGTTTATAAGAACAAGGAGCAGGAGTACGCCCTCTGCCCCTTGAGCCTGCTTTGCCATTCAATAAGATCATGGTTGATCTTTTTGTAGCCACACCTCCACTTAGCCCCCTCTCTCACCATAACCCTTAATTTCTTCATTGTTCAAAAAGATATCTATCTTAGCTTTAAACACATTTATGAAATAATGTCAACTGCTTCACTGGGCAGGGAATTCCACAGATTCACAACCCTCTGGGTGAAGAAGTTCCTTCTCAATTCGGTTCTAAATCTGCTCCCACTAGGTTAGGATACCTCGTCGCATGGACGAGTTGGACCAAAGGGTCTAGTTCTGTGCTGTACATCCCTACGACTGAATAACTCATCCTAATTTGCGTTATGTTGCAGTGAACCGTTCCATCAAAGTTCAAGTGTTCAGGCTCCCACAGCTCAGAAACACAATCATAATTCTGGGAACAGCAGAGTAGTAGAAATAAAATATTCACAATTTAATAATGTATGGAAATTTAGTCTAGAATCATAGAACTTTCAGTACAATTGAAGCACAGTTTCCTATATGGTAACCTTTTGTTTGTTCTCACTGGCTTGTTTTTGACCCTAGCCAATCAGTGTAAAACATATACAAGGTAATTGTTCAAACTAGTTTTATTTAAAATCATTTCTTTTTGAAGCCAAACATAACCCCCTCCAGAAAGTTCATCACCTGAAATATACAGAAATCACGTGCATATATTCTGTGGAAAGAAGGTTTAGTTTCAAGTTTAAAACTTTCACTTGCATTCAGAACAGAGTATAAGGTACTGGATGTCAGCACAAATAGTAGGAAACAAATCTCAGACAGTAACACATGTTGTTAAGTTGGCATCACTGCAGTTTATTAACAGTTACTTCAGTACCACACACATCACAATCCAGCACATCTTTACAAGTCAAATCTTCCACACAGCTGTACATTCTGAAATCTAAGAATAATCAGAGACTTAAATGAAAGGATAGGGGGGAAAAAAAAACAAATTTCTAATTAAAATAAAACAGTTATTTATACCAGAATGGTTTATATCTCTCCCTTCCTTCTTGTTGGTGTAAACATATTCACATTCCCAACATTATTTTCATTGATATTACTACCAATACATTTACAAACTAAAATACATATGTACAGTCTCCATTGTTTATACGTACAATTTCAAGCCACTGGAAAAGTAAATGGCATCTATATTAAATTACTTAACACCCATTTCAAGTGTTCTCCTGCAAAAACATTAGCACCTTGTATTGACAAAATGTGCATATTAAAAATACCATAATTACAAAGTAAAATACAAAACAGAAGGTCACTTGATTCATCAAGTACAATACATAATACATTCCATAACATATACTGCAAATGGTAATCTAGGGCAAATTGTAAGACAAAATACAGCTCACTCGGAAGGAGGAGGAAGCTTGAATAATCTAAACCAACTAATGCATTGATAAGGAAGGCAGTTAACCTGGTGAATTCTGTTATGGATTGAAATTGGTCTTTATTTCTTGAATTCTACTTCATATGTTATTTAAATTACAAAGATAGTAATTTACCAAATGAACTGATTCATTAAGAATTCAGTAGTATGTGTTTGGGAGAATCCGATCTAGATATCATTGACAGTCTACGCATGGAACAGTCAGCAACATTTTACAGGCTGTACAGAAACACATCTGTTTAAAATTCACAAATACCTCATGCTAACAATTTGGAAGTGTGGATGCATTTGATAGGAGGCTGTCATATTCAACAGTATCAGGAATAAACTACTGAAAAAGCTTAAAGTGTCTGTTTTGAGGAGGATTTTGTAAGGTGAAACATACACTGCTTTTCTCCTTCAAAAATGTTTTACTTCTAAACAGGGGTTTCTATTGATGCAGCCCTATTTCTCGGTCAGCAGATGGTAAAACTGCATTATCAGTAATGATCTGTGCAACTGTCTTGTATATAACACCATCTGCTGTCCATTCATCACTTATTCCTTAAAGGCAAGCAAAAAGTTGCTAGATTTGCAATCTCAATATGCCAAACCACTAAATAAAACATGCTAATATAACTCAAATTGCTCTAAAACATGATTATCTGTGCAAAATATAAAATTAATTGATACACGAATGTAGCATTAATGTGAATTGTTAAATATACTAGTAAAACTAATGTGCAAACAAGGTCATCATATCAAAGCTTTACTGCAGTGATGTTGATGATAAAAACTACCACAAGGCAATTATCATTCTCTGGGGAATGTAAGCAGACTCAGTTTAAAAAATAAAGCTTTAACACACCTTCAGTCATGCTGCAAGCAAGCTTTTCAAAACGATTACACCTTTTGATGCAGTTTAGCAATGAGATTTTGAAACAATTAATGTCGGTTCGATCCCAAACCGGTTGTTGTCCAATAAGCAAGCCAAATTGTGGAACCAAAAAGTTAAGCACACATTCTGAGAAAATAAAATTGGAGGAGACTGCTGGAAAAATTCAAGGACAAAATTCAAGCGCAGCCATTTGTATGGAACTTTGCACTTGCAAGTTAATGTCATTTTCAAAATACTTTCAGTTTCCAACTCCAATCAACTTGTATATTCAAAAATTGATTACTAAACAATAGATACTCGGTTGCGAAATGGGCAAAGATGCACCTAACAGTACTATGCTATCTGTTATATTCACTTTATTGCAAAGTATATTTTAAAAAAGCATGGATCAAGGAGTGAAGGCTCCCATAAGTAAAATTAAAAAAACAAGAACCCCTTTCAGGATCGCGTAGCTGCAACATTTTGTTCACGAATAAGCACACATTCTTGCAATAGCCAAGTACAATGAAATTGTAACTTGACCACATTTTCAAAGATGAATTATTCCAGAACACAGACATTACCTTGCAGTGTGATGGTACATTAACACGAATCCTAATTCCTTCAGCAAGTGCAGATCAATCATTTCAGTTTAGTGTGGATGTTCCAAACTAACATTCGTGATGTGCTAACACAATAGAATTGATCTATCAGTATATGTCATTAGAACGTTGATTTTTAAAAATAAGCTACTAAACTATTGGTTTTGCAGATCGTCACTGTCTAAAATTCAGGTGACTCAAAGATGGATTTGCTACAAGTTTACATTGAACAATAAACATGAAGGATTCTTGTAGTAATATTTTTAAAATGCATTTTGCATCAGGTCAAGTCACTCTATACCTCCCCACCAAGCCAACTATAGAAATTGAAACAATCAATTTTACACAACATTGCATTGGACAGAGGTACAGATCATCAATTATACTACTGCTACCAAGATGTGGAATGTATGTCACCAGCACACAATTAAACATCAAAGAAAAAAGTGAAGCCATTTACAAAGAACTGTCGACATAATGTGATTAAGACAATTATTTACTGGTAACACATGGCAAATAAAATCCATTTCTTCTGCAATATGATGTCACTTCGCATCACATCAGATGCAAGTAATTCAAACTGATTAACAAAATCACACTACTTGGATTAGACGCTGAATATGAACAGCAAAATATAACAGACAGCAGCTGGTGAGGGTCTGTAAAGCAAGACACACTAAAGGGAGCAAAGACCAAGAGTCTAAGTAACAAAACACAGTAACAACTTTCAAGCGAACCAAAACAACAAGAATTAGTATGTACTACAAATATCTAACACAGTGCGATAGAAGTGCAAGTGGACTCTGGATCCTGAAATGGACAGCTAGGGATGGATACATAAATCTGAAATTCTTCTCATTCTCCTCTCCGCCCCCCCTTCTCCCCCCCCCCCCCCCCCCTCAAAAACACCCAATATCTGATCAGTTCCTTCTGAACAGGTCCATAATGCAGTGGGATATTAAGTCTAATTGAGGACACAGATATGCTGTCAGTCAGAATCCAAATGTGGATACTATGACTGGATCTGCTAATGCATATTTCGTGTCAGGGATAATTTGCACACTCAAGAAAATAGTAATCATTTAAATAAAAATTATATATTATACAACTTTTAGCTTGACTTTAGAGCTGAATAAGTTCTATTATGCCAAAGTCACACAATTATTCTGCTATGACTTTATAATAGCTTTAAAACTAGACAAATTTCAGCATAGTTCTTAAACATGAATTCAATTTTGGATGAATATTCTGAAAAATGCTAGAACGTTGTAGTTCAAAATTTCAATTTAATGACTGGACCCCAAGGCCATCCATAAACTCTTTCTGATTTCATACTTGTGGGTATCATCATCTGAATCAAAATCCCAGTGTAAATTATAGGTTGGTTCCACACAATGATCCATAACCATATTTGTAAGCCAGAGCTGCATGGTTCAGCAAGCTTTGTAAAGGAAGTTACACTTTGCCATTTCTAAGTATCCAACACTCCTCAACTAGGTTGCATACGAAAACTTCAAGCTAGCTTTTGTCCACATCACCATATCAATGAGCACTAGCAACCATAATGAAAAGCATCAATCCATACCTGTTTGAAATTTATTTCATTTTGTCTACACAGCACAGCAAATGTTAGGACTACTTCTCGCAGTGCCTGGATAATACCAGTTAGCTGCCAAGAACTTTACTTCATACCCAACACATAACCATTAACCACATCTTTAAAAAGCTACAAAACATTTATATTTATATTCTTGTGTAAACTATACACAAATGTCAAAAATTAAATTCCGGTCATGTGAAAGTGTAAAACTTCAATGAATAATGAAAACCATCAGAACTAATGGAATAAGGTAGGAAAACCAAACTGATATTGTAAGATGCTACATCCATGCAAATTACCTGCCTTGTAAGAACGCATGACTTAGATGCTCATTTGCATGTTGATTACACATCGTTGTGAGCTATTGAGTTTTGCATCACTGATCTTAACTGAAACTGCAGTATCACCAGTTTACAGAATTTTTAATAATTGCCCCACATTAAGCAACTTGAGTCTATTGTACAGACCACTTTTTTGCTGGGGTATACAACCACTGCAGTTTTTGTTAGATACACTGATTAGCTTAAAGAGACAGTTCAATGCCAATGTTGGTTATGACAAACTCTTCCAAGATTGGAATTACCACCGGCGGTAACTACAGCGATCAAGGTTATTTAGCCATTCAACAAAGTTCCCATCCAACAGCACTTTAGCAACACCAGTACATTTGTAAAATGAGGTGCGAGGGACAAAAGGTGCAAAAAGTAAATCCAATGTAGACCAAAGCTAATAAGAAGCATTCTTTCAGAGGAAAGGACAATTTACAACACACAGCTATGGGATCTGGTGGTGAAATCAACATTGTTTTTGAGGGGAAGAATCATAAACTGAAATACCAGTTTTATTGTAAAAGTTTCTCTCAAATAAATATTGTAACAGTCACATAGAAAGGCATTCTTCTCACAAGCCTTAGGTCCAAGTTCACTTTGGTGCCAAGGTTTGACTTGAACTATGACTTCTGTTCATTTGTTGTTATCTGCTGTGACGGACTTTCTGGCTTTAAGATCTGGTACGTGATGAGGTATTCTGGATATGCCTGCATGAAGATGTGCAATAGTTAAAATGGCTAAATTACAAAGGACAATGAGACAGGATATTATTCCAACAGCAACTTAAAACCTGACATTTGATGAGTGCATTTCTCAAAGAGTCCTGTCAAATCTGCTAGAAACCACCACTACAATAAATACCTACCTGCTAGAATAAGGAACTCTTTCCTGAGGCTGGGTTACATCCCCAAAAGTTGCATTACTCTACTTCTGCCCAGGAACCTATCACAACAGAAGTGTGCAGGTACAATTACCCGAGTTACTGACTTCTGGTTCTCAGGAACTGATAAAGATGGCACTGTCTTTCACACAGCGAAGTCCCACTGACAGGAAAAAGTTTGCTCAGTACTTGGTCTGGATTCTAGTAATTGAGGAGGAAATGCTGGCCTGGAAATCAGGAGAATATCCAGCTTTCCTTTAATTATTGCTATGAAATCTTTAACACCAATTAAAGAATTTCATATTCCAATGGGACCAAGCTGACATTTAGTACTTGTTGAGGAAATGAACGCCTTTAAAAACAATGTTGTACAATGATTTGTCTGTTGTTTCAAAATAGGAGCTCATTTGAACATTTACTTTGTTTAATTGAATATCTAGCCAAGATGGTAACCGTAAAATAGCTACCTCTCCAAGAGAAAACATCCTGCAAGAATTTTGCCTTTGACTGGAAGACAATTTCATGTAAGTGGAGCTGAAATAGTGAGATGAATCACACTTGAATCAAGTTGCATCTCAATTAACAAATTCGTTGCCTCTTATGGAACACCACATATTGTTGTACAGTGACAATGAAGTTGGAATTAAACTTGGGTCATTGGGCATGCAGTATGTTTATAGTAAAATTAGTAGAATGTTACAGAATATTTTCTGATTAGTTCAGTTCAGCCCGGTTGGATTGCAATTAAAGCATAAGAAACACAAAGTCATGCACTTAAAATAAGTCACAAAAAATCTCAAAATTAAGGCAATATTTATCAAGTTCTTTCACAAGATGGCCAATGGCTGAGGTAAACAATTATTATAAAGTTTAACATGGAAAACTTCTGGCCAATGTCTATACGTTCTAGCAACTGAACCTCAACATGCTAGAATTGCATTAGTTTCTAGAGTTGAAGGTTACATAATCTCTAGGTAGATCATTACCTGTTCTCCTCTATAGATGACATACTCTGCATAGGCAAGTCCATTGACACTGGGCCTCCCAATCACAGAATGATGTCCTGGAGGGGCATGAGCCATCTTCATTGCACTGAACTGTAGGAATGACTTCCCGAGTGTAACTCTACAGAAGAGCATTTGTCTGTAATCAAAATAAATGATCTAAATTTTACAATATCCTTTAAACATAGGAACACACACATTAGAACATGCTTACTTACTACATCACTTGGGCAGTCATGATAGAATTCAGAAATTATAGTACATAATTGTAATGTAAACCAAAACACATGGTGAGGGTTTGATGCAGGTGATCTTAATCCAGAATTTATTTTGCAAGGCTAGACAGAAAGAACAGTCAGGAAACTCCTCCTTCCTGATAATAAGGGCATATATTGAAATACTTCCTCCAAGAGTATCTTGTGCGTGTGGAGACCATAAACAGAATCTCACTGCGGTATGCAGAGTTGAGGCTAATAATTGCAAGTCAATACAGGTTTTAGTTAGGAATAGGAACTTAAACTGATGTTTCCTTTATTCCTAAAATAATACAGTGCAGTTCAGGGATTGAACTCTTCACCTCATTATGGTTATCAGCATTGATAAGCCAATGTCAGTGGAAAACGCCGTCAAATAAAACAGGCCTGTAAGCAACCCAAACTTAGCATACAAGCACAAGCATTTTTGGAAGTACATAACAGGTAGTTTAGCATCTGGAAAATGAAAGGATGGATCAAGATCTCTGGTACAGATCAGACAGATAGACATCTAAAAGGTGGGGACCAAAGTTGCTCTTCAGGTCTTGGAGAGGCTGTGCAGGTGATATGTTGATGCAACAGGGATGAAGAACTTCAATTAGGTAACAAGCCAAGAACATAGGTGTAACAGTTGGCCATGCAGCTCCTCAAGCCTGCTCTGTCATGCTTGATCACAAATTATCTTCTCCCTCAGTGCAATATTCTCATCATCAAAAGTCCCTTGTTGCCATCAGTAGCTGAAATCTTTCAATTTTTATCTTGAGCTTACTCAACAACTGAGCTTCCACATTCCTCCACGTAGAGAATTCCAAAAGATTCACCATCCACTGCATGAAGAAGCTCCTCCTCATCTCAGACCTAAACGGTTTGTCTTTTATTCTGAGACAGTGTACCCACAATCAGGGGAAAACATACTTCCTACATCTACTCTCATCCAACCCTTTTAATAATTTTAAGAGCTCCAATGAGATTGACCCTCATTCTTCTAAACTATAGAGAATACAGGCTCTTCCCTCATAGCCCTGTCCCATCATCCCGGAAATCAATCTGGTGAATCTCTGCTGCCTTAGCTTTATGGCATGTGTAATTCTCCTTTAGGCATAGGGACCAGAACTGCACGATAGTCCAGGTGTGGCTTCAGCAATTTGAAGCAAGATGCCTTTACTCCTGTACTCAAATCTTCTTGCAACAGAAGCAAATATACCACTTACTGTCTGAACTGCTTGCTGCATCTGAATGCTAACTTTCGGTGACTTATGAACAAGGACACACAAGTCCCTTTGGACATTAACATTTTATTATCTCTCTCCAGCTAAGAAATACTTTGTACCTTTGTCCTTTTTAACCAAAGAGGATAGCCTCTCATTTATCTCCATTATATTCCATCTGCCATGTTCTCATTCACTCACTCAGCATATTTAAATTCCCTTGAAGCCTCTTTACATCAAACTCACAACGTTTTGTATCATCTGGAACAGCTGGGGCTAAAGTGCTGATCTTTGCAGTGCTTCACTGGTCACAGCTGGATAATTGTAAATTTATTCTTACTATCTGTTTTCTGCCTGTAAACCAATCCTCTATTCTTGCTCATGTATTCCCACCAATCACAAAAACACACAGTAAATTTATGATTTATTCTGATCATTTCTAAAAGGAGACAATAACTTGAATCGTTTCAACTTGCACTTGTCAAAACAACAAAAGAAACAGACTTGAAGAAAGACACACCATTTTGTACAGCACGGGAAAAGGGTGCTGATTGGTTGACCCATCACTGGCATGGAGATGCAGTAAGAACAAGTTAACTATCAATCTTAATTTTCAGATCAGGTAAATTCTGATTGTCATGGGGATTCAGTAGTGATTAGCTGTCTTGACCAAGATCGGTTATAGGATTGCTCAATAAGCCAATTATTTGTTTTACAGAAGTTCAGTAACTAGTTACAGGAAAACACTCAATCCCCTTTCACTGTACATGCCAAAAGTTAGACTAAATAGCTGCTAAGCATATATTTTACATCCCAGTTACTTGCTCATTAGCATGTTTCCTCAAAGTGATTTCACAATAGGAGGAGCCTGGTCAGTTTCTCACAAGGTAAACTCATGGAATCATCAGCAAAGTAGATTGACAGCTCAACAAGAATTTGAAATGTCGATCAGCATGCAACTGCACTATTCAAACCTGTTTTACAGAGAGAAAGCTATGACAGTAGAAGTAGGCATGAATGAACAGAATGGCTCAACTAATTCAGAATAGCTTGTAGACAGAATACTTACTACAGAATTCTTCTGTGGATTAATATCACATACCCATGCTCTTGGTACATAGTTAAGGGTCCACAAAAAAACACTTCACTCTTATTTTAATACAAGAAAACATTCATTAACTACATGCATGATAAAAAAGGTTGAACTTGAGTTTCTCAGGCATGAAGCTCTGGAGAGTTAAAAATGACAAAACACGGGGGACAGTGGTGGATCTGCACCCGAAGGTCCTCAAACCATCGGGACAATTCATTCTAACTGGCAATCAGAAAAAAGTGGACTTAGAACATGAATAAAAGGAATTGGTGAGGAGAAACTCCTCCAATGACAGGCTGATGTTTTCCCAAGCTTGCTGGTGACAGGTTCAGCAGTTAACATAGGAAAGAAAAGGCGCATCAGAGAGCAGTTTTGAAACTCAGTGCTGGCATTGGTAGGGAGACTGTTGCCTGCTGCCATTAGTTAGAAGAATTTGTTTTTTGAATCCAAGAGCTGATTCTGCAAATCTGGGGTGAGGAAGCAACTGCAAGAAGCAAGTGAGTAGAGAGGAGGAAGCTGTAAATACAGAAGCTGATGTTGCGGTGTTGGGGCAGGGTGAGGGTGGGCTGGGCTGGAAGAGAGATGTGAGTGGGAAGAGAGATTGCAAAGAGGAAAAGAGGGCTCAAAAGAGAATAATATTAAACTTGCCAACAAAGGGATCCAGGAAAACTTCAAATTATGGAGGCAACTAATTCCTTGTAAATTATGTGGAATCTCTAGTTAATGATTATGTAAGCTACTAGACTTGGAAAAATTGTACTGAATCCTATCGCAATGAACACCGTCAACAGCTCAATTTATATTTGAGACTGAGTGCTGAAATGCAGTAAATAAAGTAGGAACCGCCTGATTAAAATGTTCTACCTTTGAGACTGAGATGCAAGTCTATTAGGTTTGTACATGATGCATTTACAGCAATTACTTTGTGTGTGTAGAATTGTGTCAGTCACTTCAAAAAAATCTGTGAACTTGAGTTATGAATAAGGGTTGCTAGACTGGATACATTAAATTGTTGCCCTCCACAAAACTGCTGAGTTTCTTCAGCAATATCTATTTTTAGTTCAGATTTTCACCATTTGATTTGATTATGGCCTTTACAAATTTGGTGTACTGCTATATTGTTGGGGAAAAACTGTTTGAACCATAATTTGTGCACAAATTGACTACAATCAGCATCCAATGCTGTATCGAACCATTGGTCATACCTCCCCATTTCACTGTAAAATACATTTGAAACGTATTACATGGACTATCAGCCTTACCTGTGGCATATGTAGCATGACCTGTCTTTATGGGTTGGGCATCCAGTACCTCCACCTATGCCATAGACGTACTGATTACTTTTAGAGGAATTTTCAGCAAAATAAATTCCTGCACCAAACATCCCACCAATGTAAGCATGTCTTTCATCAAATCCTTTGTAAATTATTGCATTGATGAATGGAGAACCTGGAATGGAAGTAGGCAATTTACATACTTACATTTACATATGTACAACCCTTCTCACAAATATTGTTTCAGTCACTAGAAAGCATAAATATACATGAAGAATTAAGCTGCAAACATAAATCATTTGTTGCTTGTCACATAAGTGGCAGAAGTTGCGCTGGAAATACAAACTGGGAAGCTGGTCACAGAAACCTGATGAATCCGAACATTTCAGCAGCTAAACAGAGTGAAACATCTTTGACTGAGCAGGAGGAAGGAGAATCAAATCATACCTCATTTTGTCTTTTTGTTATTGAAGTCACAAGTGTCAACACTGTCTTATTGTCACTGGTTCCAATGCAACAAGCAGCAATCTCATTCTAAAAATGCCAAGCTTATGGAGGCTAGCTAACACCTTGTAAAGAGAGAATAACCTGACCCCACTTTACATCATGCACTTGTTAGTAAGGTAAGAGGTGAAAAACAGGCCTCGGAGGAGGAAAGGATTTTCTTAACATATTAACAAAAGACAATGAGAAAAAGATCTAGCAGCAAACAGGCTGATTGACTTTGCAGGAGACACTAGCTTATTCTATTTATAGAATAAATGAATTAGCTAGTGTTGCCTGCTAAGTCAATAGAATAAACAGAGTTCTATTTATATTTATTAAAGCTTAAAAATACAACAAAGTTTACAATCTGACTGGTTTTGTAATGCATAGCGTTCCTTTTTATATCTTCTGATCTTTCTCTTGAATGCTTGACTTCACAGCTGCAATTCAACCACAGCAAACTAATAAGGAGCCATTAAGTTATTTTGAGAAGGGAAAAGGTTAAATGAAATAGGGCTCTGCCCTTGTACATTTTTCACAAAAGCAAAACCTTGTTCTGAAACCCAGCTTCATATTCTTGAAAAGGAGAAAGTGACAAGAGTAGGCAAGTCTAAACATAAAATACTAAATGTCAGTAACAGATCACTGTGGACACAGTGTGGTGACTTCGGTTTATAACAAACATGCAAGTTATACTTCATTTCGAAAACGTCATTGACTCACCATGAAAGAGCATTCGCTCATTGTGGTGATTATGATTTTCTTCTGCTACCTCCTTCTGCCGGTGAACGAATCGCTCCCGTAGTTTCTTGTTCACAACTTTTTGAATCTAAAATGAATATCAAACATATTTTTGGCCAAAAGGGATTTGAATATACCAATGCTGAGGTGAACTGCTCTATTCCTCAAAATATAAAAGACAGCCTCATTCTAAGCCACACTTTCAGTTTTGTTCCTGGCATACAGCATGCAGACCCAAAGACAGTAAGAGTTCAAGAAATTAGGATAAAGCAAACTCCTTGCTCCAACATAGTTCTTTTAGCTTATGTATTCACAAATGTGGGTGTTGACGACAAGGCCTGCATTTGCTGAAAACTGAAATTGCTCTGAGATGGTTTTCCTAAAGTTTGAACCAAACTTTGTTCAACAGTCCAGCTGGGTAGGCACCTTCACGGGGAAGCTAAGTGATAACACTGATGTGGAAGGAGTCACATATCGGTTAGATCAGTAGGTTTCCTTCCCTAAAGAACATGCTGAATCAACAGGATCTTAATGATGATCCAACTGCTTCAGTTACTTTTACCAGGACCAGCTCTTTATTTCTAGATGCTAGCTTTAATTTGAATTTGAATTCTGAGTTGTGGTTTGAAGGCAAGTAAGCCCTTTTGAAAAAGGGCTTTCCTTATGCAGCTTGAACTTCAAAGATGATGATATTGGCCCCAAATCTTCTGAAGCAGTGAAACTCCGTTCATAAACTTGTAACAAAACCAAGAAATTGCTGGTGAAATCAGCAGGTCTGGCAGCACTATGGGAAGAAAGCAGAGTAAATATTTCACGTCTGGTGACCCTTCATCAAAACACTTCATCAGTGTTCTGATGAAGAATCACCAGACTCTAAACTATAAACTTTGCTTTCTCCCCATAGATGCTGCCTGACCTGAGTTTTGCCAGCAATTTTGGTTTTTGTTACCGATCTCCAGCATCCATAGTTCTTGGTTTTATTATGTAAGCATGCTACTGAACCAGGTTTAAACTGCAGTCGTAATTGAAACATCCTGTACTGGCTGCGGCTTGTTAGAGAGAACCAAAGGTCTGGCAACAAGGTACAGATGCTTTGGTGCCAGCGATGGAAGCAGCACCAAGCTCTCTCAACCTTGTGGCATTGAGTGAGTGCTTTTACAAGTTTATGAATGGAGTTTCCAAACAATTTTACATCTTACACAGAATTTTGATTCCATTTATAGCTTGTATAACTTTAATGTAACAAATGGAAAAGTGGAAACGCCTTCACATGAATTTTAACAGGATTTAAAATTAAATAAATGATAAAGTGAATTTTATAGCACTGCAAGTGTAGTCTAGTGAACTAAGTAACAAATTTCATTGCTAAGGCACTTCAATGGCTTTTGTGTGTTTGCTTTAATTGTTTACATGCCGTTTAAGTGGTTTCATGTTCATTTAAGTGTTTATACAGTGGTTTGAGCTTCTGGATTAATTCCAAGTTTTAAACGTGCTCATGCTGCTCAAATTAATGCATGGGGTTGGGGTGGTGGGGGAGATAAAGAGACAGAGACAGAGAGAGAGAGAGAGAGTCAGAGACAGATAGAGAGAGAAATTTTTCTGTAAGTTAGCCTTTAAAATACATTTTGGTCCTTTTGCTGTAAATTATTTCCAAACCCAGTCCTACTCCTACAAGTAACAAGTGAAAATTCCATACACAGAATTTTCCAGCAGCTTCAAGGCATCTGATCCAAGTTAAAAACTGCAAGGTGCATTACAGTGTTAGAAGATGCCATGAAGGAATCCAGGCAGTATCTCCCAGTCCTCTGGAAGCTTTCATGCAAGAACTCAATTGGGGGGGGGGGGGGGGGGGGCAGACAGCGAGAGAGAGGAGGAAAGAGGCCACAGGCAGTTAAGGAAGGGGGAATACTGCAAGTAGTGATGGCGTAAGGGAGTAGGCTGCAAGGCCCAGGGAGGAGGGGCATTCATGGAAGGTAACTGCATGGGTGGGAGAACAAACCCACCGCATGTGATTCTTTATTTATGATTGGATAGATAAGAATGGAATCAAGTAAAGATTTTCCTACTTGCTGAATAATGTTTCAATTACTGCTTCAAAGATTACAGACAGGGCAAGGAGGAAAAATTTTGCTTTGTCACAAAGGAGGTGTTTGTGACATTGACAACAGTGGTTTCACGACTGTGATAGGGTTTCACACAAGGGCATCTAGGAACGATGGACACAAATAAGGGAGACATAAATAGAGAGGGTGTATATGACAGCAGAGGTGTCAAGCATTAGTTGTTTTGATGATCAAGGCTGATCATCAGCCAACAGAGATACCAGGAGGGGACGTTTGCTGATCAGCTGTTCCGGGATCATGTGCAAGAAAACAAAGTCGGTCTTTTGAACAAGATGAACTCAGCAAGGGCATAAGGATAAGTTGGAAAGAAACTAATGAAAAACAAATGTTCAGTATTAGGGAAAGGAAAAGGTGGTGGTAGAAGTAGATGGTTGGATGGTCTCAATTTTTGTGACAAAGCAAGTCAGGAGAACAGGGGTGGACATAAGACAGTGACACATACAGAGAGAAACAGGGGAAGGGGTGTTTAAGAGCATATTACTCAAAGGGAAAAAGATGCATTCCAGAATGAAGAACAGTTTTCATAGACAACAGTAGGGCATGATAAATGGTTTGTGTATGGTCCAGACAGTGAATGGCTAAACCAGATGTCCTCATATCTATTCAACTCTGCATCCCTTGAACAAGGGAGAAATAAACAATTTTAATGTGGAGAAAGGCACTGAGAATGGAGAGAAGATTTTGGTTGAACAGATTGGTGGCTGCAGAAATGCAGTGATGAAGGAAGTGCAAGGATTAGATGATTGGGATTTGGAGACAGTTGCTTCTAGGGATATTGATGGAAGTAGGGTTTAGAGGGGGAAGTGGAACGTGGTGAAGTGAAATTCAAGAAAGTAATTACAGATGGTCTTATCTTTGACTGACACTGTGAAATTGAGATGCTGTTGAGAATAAAAGGGTGAGTTGAAACTAAAACGTAGGAGAGAATGTTGTGAAGTTTTATGTAGACAGCATCTTCAGTTATATTCCTCAGCGTGGAAGCACACTTTTAGTTATAAAATCTGAGCAAATAAGGAACAGCAGGTGTCAACAGAGATGCATGTTAACACTGAACTCAGAATGAATTTTCTTCAAGAGACTATTTCAAAACTGTTAAACATTAAACAGGGTTACAGGAAATAGAAATAAAGTGCTTCGCTTATGCCAAAATGTTAGCAATATCAGTCTGATCTATAATTGGGGGAAAAAAATAACCAGCTGGCTTGAGATTTTGAGCACTACAGCAAACACCCACTGCCACTAACATGGCGCACTAATGCATTCAACTTCCTGTCAGTGATTCGTTTAAAGATAGCAATTGCCTTCATCGCCCATAGCAGCCCTGAAGCAATTGCTAGAATTTGAAGCATTTTTTCTGAACATATAAATTCTATTTAAATGAAAACAGAAACAACCATTGCAAAATCTTAAGCATTAAAGTATGAAAATGCAGTAACTTACTTTAATGATATTATATCTGTTAAAAACTCCACCTGCTGTCCCACCATCTCTGTGTTCACGGATTGTGCTTTGCATCTAAAGAACAACATCAGAGTCAATGTCCATCCTTTCTCATGAATAACGAGAAACAGGAAAAGGCCATCTGGCCATACAACAATCCTGCTCCACCATATGATGATGATGATGGTGATGATGATCATGGCTGATCTGAACAATGGCATCAACTCCACAAATATATGCATACTTTTTTAAAATATAAGACAACTTGTCTACAATTAAGTATACACAGCTACATAATTTTACATTTTGATTACGAATCATGCAATTAAAGTTATGGTTTCACTTATGTCCTTACTTAACCTGAAGGACATGCTAGAGTCTGAATAAATTAAGCAGACCTATACACCAATGCTTGGGATGGCAAAGAGGGAAATTACATTTACTGCTGCTTCAAATGGATTTGCTTTCCAAAGGGCGACAAGTCAGCTCACTGGTTAACACAGCTGCCTCACAGCGCCAGGGACCCAGGTTCAATTCCTGCCTCAGGTGACTATCTGTGTGGAGGTTGCACATTCACCCATTGTCTGAGTGGGTTTCCTCCAGCTGCTCCGGTTTCCTCCCACAATCCAGAAATGTGCAAGTTGGGTGAATTGACCATAGTCATAGGTGTATTAGGTAGGGGAATGGGTCTGGGTGGGTTACTCTTCAGAGGGTAAGTATGGACTTGTTGGGCAGAAGGGCCTGTTTCCATACTGTAGGAAATCTAATTTAGTCTAATCTAGTCATTCTTGCAAATATTGATCAGAAATAGCAATATCCAAAACTTCTTGGAAACGTAGAAAATACAAGCAAGAGTGGACTGTTTGGCCCTAAGAGTCTGCACTGCCATTCAATATGATCATGGTTGACCATCCAACTCAGTGCCCTGTTCCAATTTTCCCCTTTATCTAAGAACTATCTAACTCCTCTTGAAAATACTCAACATTTTGGCCATAACCACTTGCTGTGGCAGAAAATTCCACAGGGTCACCACTCCCTAGGTCAAAAAAATTCTCATCTCAGTCCTAGATGGTCTATTTTGTATCCTTATTCTCAATTTATTTACAGCGGTTTTTTAAAATCAACCTGAGCAAAGATGTTATTACACACCCTTGCAGCAGGTGGGACCTAAGCCCACTGCACCATAAGGCCCCTCTGTATTTGCAGCTGTTGCCTCAACTTATAAGTTACTTACAAAGAACAATACATGTCAAAGTTGAAGACATATTTTTCTCAATTTCAGGAAGTGAAAATTTGCAAATGTAATTAATCTAGTGCATTGTTTTCTACTAACTTCCCTCCTCCTCACCACGAGACATGTCTGTTTAAATCCACATCAGGTAGCTGTCTCCTCAACGAGGAGACTGGTAAGTGGTAAATAGCAGGCAAGTTTGAATAGTGCCCTGCATTGATAATTTTTCATAATACTACCTTTACAGCAAAAAACCTTTCCTTCACTCAAAGTGGTCAGTACAAGATCACTCAATAGAAACACTGAAGCAAATAATTAGTCTGCAGAGAATTAACATGTCAAATTAACTTGGAGGTTTGCATTTTGCATTTGGCGTTATCCTTGAATTGTTAATAATTGTTCAATCCTTTGATTGCAGTTTGTTTACTGAGGAACAAATAGACCCAGGACAAAATTAATCTGCTCAAATAAAAGCAGCATTTAGATAAATTCACATATTTGCATACTCCTTTACTCCTTTTCCACTTCCATTTTTTCCTGTATAAATTCCTCTTCTGGTCTTTACTGAACTCAGCATCAATGTTAGAGTTGGGTTCATCAGAAAAATTTACATGTGCTTTACTGAAAATAGCCATCAAGTGCGATTCTCCAGCTCAATGAAATTTAGAACTTTAACAGTGAGAGTGCTTGTTTTGGTTTTGATCTAATTTTAATGCCTAAATGTAGATGTTAGTTAATGAATGTGGCACTCTGTTGTTAATTATTCATAAGGCTATTTGTTAATTGCAGATGCACACCTGGATATATGGGTCACAATGCACACAGCAGTGAATATTACATCTGAACCTGAATTAGCTGTGTTTAATTATTGTGTGAAGGGACAGAAATAGTGAGAAGAACTATAGCAAAAAAATTTGAAATTAAATAAGACTATTTAGGAAAAGACCCAAAACCATTAAATATTGAAAATGTGGACTAAGCCACCAGAAATATTAAGAGAAGGATAACCTAAGAGATGGATTTTAACCAGGGGCTTGAAGATAATGAAAGACATGCAAATGAGATTTATAGGAATAATTCCAGGGTAAGAAGTTGACAGTACCTCCTCTTCCACAGACTGGTACTCCTTGTCATCTGGTGCAAGGTCAATGAGAATGGTTCCTTGGCTAGCACAATGGAAAGTCAGATAAGGATTTGCACCTGAGAAGACAGGAATGGATGTTAGCTAATTAAAATTCAACTAACAATCTAACTGAGCACAGAAACAGGCATCAGGCACAGTTGAAATAATACTGAGCAGACAGTCAAGGAAGTGATTACAATTATATCAGTACAGATAAAATGTGGCATGGCCTACAGCCAATTAAGACTAGACAAGCTTTTTTGCAAGGAGTATCTGAAAGACAAATTTCTTGAATACAGAGCTTATTTAACAATCAAAAGGGAAGAAACCAATTTAATATCACAAAATCCTGGGTTTACACATACAAACACATGAACTAGGAGCAGGAATATAGACTATTTCATCCCTTGACCTTGCTATGCCATTTAAGATGATCATGGTTGATCTCATTGTAATCTCAATTCCACATTCCCACCTATCCTTGATAACCATCACCCTTTTGCTCACCAAGAATCCATAATGTGGAGGTGCTGGTGTTGGACAGTGGTAGACAAAGTTAAAAAATCATGTGATTTTTCACAAGAATCCACACACATTGGCCATAAAAAAAATTGAAAGACTCTGCTTCCATCACTTCTAAGGAAGAGAGTTCCAAAGACTTATGAGCCTCTGTGAGAAAAGAAAATCGTATGCCTTAAAAGGACACATCCCTTATTTTTAAATGATGAATGCTAGTCCTAGATTCTCCTTGAAAAGAAACACCCTTTCAACACCTACCTATTAACACTCTTCAGGATCTCATATTTTTCAGTCGAGTCACCATTTAATCATAAATTCTACAGATACAAGACTAGCCTGTCAAAACATTCCCCTTAAGACAACTTGCCCATTCTTGATATTACACCAGCAAACCTCTGAATTGCTTCAAGCTTAATTACATACTTCTTTAAATAAGGAGACCAATACTGGACATAGTACTCTAGATATGTTCTCAGCAATACCTGGTACTGGCAAAGCATAACCTCGATACTTTTATATTCAATTCCATTTGCAATAAACAATAACATTTTATTACTTATTCAAATTACTTTCTGTACCTGCATACTAAAGCTTTGTGATTAATGCACTAGGAATGCAGTTCTGCAATCTCTCACCATTTAAAATAATGCTTTTTTACTGTTTTAGCTAAAGTGGACAATTTCATATTTTCCCATATTATACTCCATTGCCTGATCTTTGATATTCATGTAGCCCATCTCGAATTCTTTTTAATCTCATGCTCTACTCAGAACTTACTTTCCTACCTATTTCATTTAATCAGCAAATTTACTTTGAGTCTTTCTCTACATCATTTATATAATTTGTAAAAAGATGAGGTTCTAGCATTGATGCCAATGGCTCCTGTTGCCCCTCTGATCTTTCATTCATGTCAATATACCCCTTATAACATGAGCCTTTATTGTTCACCACAGCCTTTGGCATGGCCATTATCAAATGCCTTCTGGTATCTAAGTTCAATACATTCATAGGTTCCTTTTTAGCCAAAACAAAGTTACTTTTTCAAAGTCTGATGTGGTGGTTAAACAGGATTTCCTTTATCACAGAATGTTACTGAATCAGTCTGATTACCTTGAACATTTCCAAGTGCCCAGTTGTAATGTTAATAATAACTTCTAACATTTTCTCTATAACTGGGTTTAAGCTCACTGGTCCATAATTTTCAACATTTGACTTACTCACTTCCTGAATTACAAGGCTATATTCAACATTGTCTGAACCAACCCAACTTTTCCTGAATCTAGGGAATCTTGGAAACATTTATCTCACTAGCTTTAAAATGCTAGGATTAAATCCAGCAGCATCCAGGGACTTGTCAGTATACAGTTCCAAGAATTTGCTTAGAATCACTTCCTTCATGATTGTAATTCTATTTAGTTCCTCCCTCCCCTCCTTTCTTCAACCACAGCTATTTCTTGGATTCTCTTTTCCTTTCCAAATATCTTTTATCAAACGTTTACCGAGATTTAAAATTTCTAGCCAGCTTTCTGTCCTTAATCTTTTAGTCATTCATTGCTTTTTAAAAAAATAACTTGTCCATATTGTCCAATCTGACCTGTCATCCATCTTTAAACAACTCTTTACGTTGGATACTCTCTTTAATGTTTCAAAATTAACCATGATTGCAGATTCTTCCATTATAAGTTATTTTTTTCCTTGTTGGACTGGTTCTATTCTACGCTCTGAAATATCTCCTTAGATATCGGTCAATGCATTTTAAAGACCTCTCTCCTGACTTAATTTGCCTGTTCACTTTAGCTGGCTCTGCTTTAATACCCTCATAATTGCCCCATGTAAATTTAAAACACAAGACTGGGACCTACTCTCTCCCTCAAACAGAACACCAATTTCAATCACATTATAAATTATTGTGATCTAAAGGCATCTTCACAATGAGGTTATTAATTAATCTTATCTTGTTGCACAACCTGTCTAGTACGGTGTGCCCTGGTCAACATTAGAACATGCTGTTCTAAGAAACTGCTCTGAAAATATTTTATGAACTGTACTCCTGGGCTACTTTTCCACATTTGATTTTTCTAGTTAATATGTAAATTAACATCCCCGAAGATTATTCTGAATGTTTTGGACATGCTCCCATTCCTTTATATTTCAACCTTATGTGTGATTACAGTTAGAGGGTCTGGACACAAACTCCCACAAGTCTGTCATTTCTCATCTCAACTCAAACTGCCACTTCTTCCTGGATTCCTAAACCCATCCCTCTCAATTATTTCTGGTATTAGTACAATAAAATGCCACTTTTCCTAGCTTCCTGCCCTTCCTAATCCCTTCAATTTTCAGATCTCAAGCTATGTCATCCTGCAATCATTTCTCTGTAATGGCTATCAGACCATATTTATTAATTCCTAGCGGCACTATCAGTTCATCTGTTTTGCTCTATAAGTTGTCATTCAGATACAGAGCCTTTAGTTTTGTCTTTTCATTATTTTGTAACTTTTAGCCTCATGTTGATTAACTGTTACATAAGTATTTTCTATCTTTCTGTCATGGTGTGTGCTTCATTCCCCATATTAATACTTGATTCTTTCTTGTTGACTGTTCTCTGTATCTGCTCAAATTTGATTTCTTACCCTCATTATCAAAAATCTGAAAACAGTCAAAGTTGAGTTTGACAATGACCCATCATCCAGAGCTCTTTAGAGAAGAGAGTCCCAGACAAGCAAGCCTCAGGAAGACATCATTCTGCAACCCACTTTCAAATAAGAAGAGTTTCTTACTTTGAAACTTCGAGTCTTAACTTTTGTATTGCCCCATTAAGGGAAACATCTACTCAGCATCCACCTTGCAAACCTCCCTCAGAACCTCATGTTTCAATGAGATCATCTCTCATTCTTCTAAAATCAAATCAATGTAGGTCTAACTACCACAACTTTTTGTCAGAAGACTATCCTGTTATCCCAGGAGTAAAGTTAGTGAACGCTCTCTGATTTGCTTCCTATGCAAATATGCTCCTCAAATAAAATGACCAAAGTTACATCGTACACTCATCGCAGTTTCACCAATTCTTCAATGCTACAAACATAACATTGTACAATGCGGCAGCATTGTGACCTGCTGATTTTGTTTGATGTGATTAATGCTAAAATATAGCCAACTCGCAGCAAGAGACAACAAAGAAAACCTGATAGAAACAGGCTAAACCAATGAACTTAAATTTTGGAAGACATGAAATTTCAGAAGAGTTAAATAATTCTTATGCAAGAAGGTATTACACAATTAGTCAGAATGCTTTCAGGTTAATAGACTTAGGATTCTTGAATTAAAGCTTAGGCAATTTTGAAATTATGATCAGCAGTCACATGAAAATACTGTAGCTTCCAACTTAGAATAAGCCAACAAAGTAAACCAATTCACCTTGCTGTCCCCCAAGCAGCCGTTCAACACCCTTGATTAATTTGTGACGGTGCCCATAGGCATTAATTCCAATTTCTTTCAGCTCTTCATGTCCCATGTCTGCAAGCACATCCAACGTGATCTGAAAAATTTCAGCATATTGTCAAATCCTGGAGCTGAAAAAAAATGGCTTTTCAAAGTTTTAAACAAGTTGGCTGTGTAGTTTGTATTGTCCATGTAGTACCTTGGTCCTGGAGGAATGCTGTTTTGTTTTTACTCTATCAGTTGTATATGGTAGAAATGACAAATAAAACTACTCGATTCTTGAAAGGGAGACTTTCACATCTTCCTCTCAGTAAATACTTCTGCAACATCATAGTTCACTCCTTATTTACTCAATAACTGTCCCTCTTCCCACTACACTTTCCTGTGTAAGTGCAGGAGATGCATTGTTCCTGGGGGAAACGGACCAAATACAGACTGAATATTCACTTTGATGAACACCTCTGTTTAGTATACGTGATCCCAGGTATCCTGTCCCTTCTCTTCTGAAATCTCTGCACCATTAATTCCTCCAAATGTTGAAGATCCATCTTGATAAACACATGAACAGAGACAAACAGACAGACGGAAACTGTGTATGGGCAATAATTCACAGGTCTAAATAAGGACTAGGAATAAAGCCCAAGTCTTGGTGGACCAAAGGGCCTGTTTCTGTGCTGTATTCTGTTCTTGTTCAATCTCCTACATTCTTCAAATAAAACTGAATTTAAGCTCATTATCTTACGAACTCAATACAGAAACAAGTTCAGATCTTAACCTCTGCTCCCATTTTTTTGGAGGTGATATCTGGTGACGATTCTACAATATGTAAACCTCCCCGAGATCCAAATTTTGTTTCTTCAAACTTGATCCACAATTACCTCCTTTGCCTTTCACCATCATGCCTTTTGTTTTTCAATCTCTCCTGTCTTTCAACACATTAAAGTCCATTCCCTTGCTCTCCATATTCCAACCTTTTGTTTTTCTGGCTCTGTACTTGCTTAAAACTGATTAAATCTAACTTTTCCCATTTTGCTGAAAGATCACTGAACTGACCATTAGTTTTTTTTTCTCCACAGATGCTGCCTGACCTGAGCATTCCCAAAATTTCTGTTTTATTTTCACTTACCTGTTCCCTTTCAAATATATCCCGCAAGTGTTCCAAGCCTAGACTCTTAAGGAACTGATTTATGTTCATGTCAAGCACAGTAACTGCAAAAAATATTTATATGTTTCAATATCAGATTAAAAGAATGAATATTAAATGCACAAGAAAAAAACCGATCCACATTATTATAGCGTGTTATCAAAGTTTCACACTACACTAATGCACTTCACATGTAATAGAACAAACAGCAATATGACTAATGTTGTCAGGGCATCAGAATTCCCATTATTTGCTTCCCACTTGTGCTATGGAATCCTTTTACAAACATCTCAACAAGCCCAAGACCTTTACTATCTCAAGGATGATGATTATGGATGCTTGGGAACACCAGGATGTGAAAGTCCCCTTCAAGCCAAGCTATGTGGAATTATACAGATGGTTCTTCACTTTTGCTAGATCAAAATCCTGGAACTGTCTTTTTTACAACACTCTGGGTTACGTCTACACATGGACTGCACGTGTCTATGTCGGAATCTTCCCTCTGGAAGGGGGCATCATTGAAACAGATTCCTCACCACTGTGGCTGATGGTCCTCAGCCATATCAGAATCATTCCCACCATTTCTGCCCTTACCTGCTACTTTTCCTCCTGGGCTCCCCTTTTCCTAACCTTCACCCCTCTAATCTCTGCATTCAAGATTGACTGTCATCTCAAACCAGGATCCCTCTCCCAAACATATCTCAGATTCAAGATGGTCGGACACAGGGTGACTCCTTAGGAGCTCCCTACAGCAGATTTAACTCTCACATTTCTTATAACCACTCTACACTTTTAAATGCAAGTTCTCATTCTGTCAAAGTTTTTTTAACCCTATGATCTGTATGTCCTTGCTTATCATGATTTGCCTGTACTGCTTGCAAACAAAGCTTTTCACTGTACTCAGGTACACGTGACAACAAATCAAATCAAATCACCTATGTTCCCTTGCCCCACAAGCATTCTGCAGGCACTGTTCTCTCCATGACAGCCTAGTCAACTCCTGTCATTTCTAACACTTCTTCAGCCACCTTCCTCTGACCCCCAAAACACACCGTATTCCTCATACAATTTTTAAAAATGTAACACTTATCCTTTTACCAGCTCCCTCCCCAAGGCCGTAAACACATCTTCCAGGTAAAGTGGCAATTTATTTTTCCTTCTTTCTTTTGTAATTGCTGCTCAGAATGCAGTTGCCTCTTCACTGGCAGACTTGCTGACTGCTTTGTGAAATACCTCTTCTGCCCATAAGAATGACTCAATCATTGAGCTACTTGCCATTTCAACACACCAACTTGCCTCGTACTAACATTTTTGCCCGAGGCTTGCTGCAGTGCTCCAGTGAAGACTAACAAGTTTGATGAACAGCACTACATTTTCCACTTAGGTACATGAGTCTCCAGAGTATGACAGGGGTTCAGTAACTTCAAGCTGTGAACAATGTTCTTCCACTTTGATTACACCCACACCCCCCAAGGTTCTTATTTACACAGGTCAGCTCTGCTGACAGCAAACCTATTTTCAGCTACTGACACCTGCTTTTCACCTGGGCTACCTTACCTTCTGTCCAAATCGATCTGCATTGCACTTTTATCAAAGGCATTATACTATCAATTTTCCAGCCTTCTTCAACTTTTGAAGAGTCAATGTGAACACAACATGTTAACTCTATTCCTCACTCCACAGATGCTGCCTGACCAGGTGCGTCTCTCCAGCACATTTGTTTAGATTTCACATCTCTAGCAGCTGCAGAACTTTGTTTTTAATGGCCATCAATTTTCAGTCAACCTACCTTCCCCTTCTTTTCTTTCATTGCCTGTAGCTCCATCAGCTGCACCGGAGGCACCATTAACAGCTAGCTCTGCGAGTGGGCCAGTCAGGTTATCTACACTACTAGCAGCAGACAAACAAGAGGGAGTCGAGGCTGGAGAGATCACTGCTGCACTAACAACAGTTGCCTGAGGTTTATAACAACTAGGAAGGGCTTCGGGTGGCATAGCATCAATAAGCAAGGCCCTGATATCATCAGCCTGAAATAAGAAAAAACAAGAACATTTATGTTTTCACCCTGAGAAATTTTAAATACACTAAAAACTTTAAAATATTAACTGCTAACTCTCACAGCTCATTATGCATCATAAACACACTAGCAAAATGTAAATTAAATACTTGTCACTGCTTTGAATTTTGAACATACTGTAGCCAAATCCAAAGGAGTCTGGCCTTCCTGGTTCTTCATGGTAGGGTCTGCCCCATGAGCCAGCAGCAGAGCACAGAGTTGTGTCCTTCCTTTCTGTGCTGCTTCATGCAATGGAGTGAAGGCCCATTTGTCAGTTGCGTTGACACAGGTGTTGTATTTGATCAGAAGGGCTGCAATATCCACATGCTGAAAGGAAAGCAAAGCAAGGACTCAAAATGTAATTTTACCCATAAACTCTGCACTTGCAAGTTGTGACTGCATTCATGAAAACTGCAATCTTAAGTGAAGCAATTTTAAGTGAAGCATGACTTCCACAAGAGTCAATAGGTTCCTTCTGACATTTGTCACCCTGAAAAGGCAACGTCAAAACTGAGATACCTTACTGTATATGTGCAGCAGTGCATTCTTAGCTGAAATAATTTACAAAACAAAATGCATCATACAATGCTTCAATAAAAACTTACCTCAAGACTCCATCTGGTGGCTGAGGTTGGTTAGTGCAGACAGCAGCTGGACATAGAACCCAGGAGCAGGAGGAAACCATTCAGCTGCACAGGCTGTTTCACCATTCTCAAATCAAGGCTGATTGTCTATCTATTTCAATGCTATAATTCTGCGCTAAACCCATAACTCTTAATGTTATCAATAACTAGAAATCCTTGCAACTTCTGTCTTAAAGGTACTTAATGACTGAGCTTTCCGAACCCTCTGGGACATAGCATTCCAAAGATTCAAAAATCTGAATGAAGAATTTCACCTCACCTCAGACTTAAATTGTTTGCCTTTGCTACTGTGATTAGTTCTGCACCCATCAGAACCACTTGCACTGACTGATTTCTGGCATACAGGCAATAGCAAAGAGAAGAGTCAGATGAAGCCAGGAACGCCAAGGCTGAAGAGTGAGGTGAGGCCAGGTGGGATGGGGAGATGGTATGGTAAATGAGTATAGAACTACAAAGTAAGAGTGAGTGTATTGTACGAAATCTCCCAGGGGGGGATGTTGTGTAAGTGTAAGGTCTGGTTTGCATGCTTGAATCAGCCTCGCATGACTGCGGCCTATCAGGTGACAAAAAAGATTAAGAAAGATGACCACAGCACAACGTGATGGGCTGTAGCAATACAGTCCGATTGGTTAAGGGGATATAATGTAGGCTTAGTGCAATTGGTTATGCTAATGTAATGGGGTTAGGGCATGGCTTTTAGAAAACAAACAATAGAGTACCTTTGCCACTTGGGGGCAATCAGGGATGACCTCTCTGATGGTCAGAGCTTGTGTTTGCAAATAAAGGTTTCTCATCTCGAGAAATCCTCTGCAGCTCCTGGTCATTCGTAAAAGGCGTGGTCAACCACAACAAAATTGGCCGAGTCAGCAGGATTGGAAAGAGACCTACCCAAAAGGGGCGGCAGCCTATGAGTGCTTCCCAGTCCATCAGGGATTCTCCCAGGCCTGACAGAATAAGGGTGGCCCACCCACTAAAAGAGGTAAGCGTTTTGCTGTCAATTTGGACTAGGCTTTGTTGAGTAGGGAGGTCCTCGGGGATGCAGAAGTTCAGGAAAGCTGAAGGAGGGTCTCTCCGATCCAAAGATCCAACAAGTCTGATGATAAATTGAAACGTGGAGAGACTCAGAGGATTGGTCAAGGTAACTGCACAGTGGGGTAAGTGGGATTAGAAATTGTCTGAAATAAAATTCTACATGATGTTGGTAAGTCCCCGTGGATATCATCTGGCAGGTAACAAGGAGCTGAATGGAAAGGGCAGGAAAAAGTCCTCATAAATACTGTCTCAGGAACGACTGAGGTAAAATAGAAACTCCTGCGGATACCGCCCTAGAATAGTAGGGGTCTGCTTGGGCAGGATAGGGAGTTCTGCGGATACTGCCCTAAATAGGGGTCTGCATAGGCAGAATGAATGAAGATAGATTGTCTTTATTAATTAGTTGAAACCAAGGAAGTTTAGGGACTGAAAGTTAATAAGAGACGAATACAAGTTGTAGAATTAGGGAATATGAATAATTATTGACAAGACAACGGAGCGAGAGCTGTGAGAACAGAGACAATGTGTTAGCTGGACTGAAATATACGTCAGGATGTGTAAAGGAACTGTAGTTGAATATTAAGTAAAAAAATTCCCAGTATCAAAAAATGACATCGTGAGAATCTCCAAGAAATGTGGAACTCCCAAAGTTGAGAGCGATAACGGATTGAGCTGGTTTGAAGAATGTAGTGGACAATCCAAGGATTGGTGGTGCTAGGTCTGACCAAGTGAGACAGAGGGTCTGGCAGGCTCTCAGACTGCTACCACCTAAAACTGATCCCAAGGCTCTGATAGGGGATCCGCTGAGAGACACTGAAAACCCAGCTGCCTATTTAGAAAACCACCTAAAATAAAGTGGAGGTTCAAAACGGAACAGGATGTGGAAGGTAACCAGCTGCTGACCACGATGCTCCGCACGGCCATTGTCGACGCTATGCCCCCTGAAGTCAAGTCGGGACTGGAGGTGGTGATAGGTCTGACGTCAATTACCCACCCAGAATTCAGAGACCATGTAGTTCATGCTGTCGAAAAATACCAGAGACACAAAAACTGGCCAACCAACAGGAGGCTGTGCAGAGAAAGCCAGCACAAACATAGCTCGAGGAACAGAGAGAGAGAGAGAGAAAAAGGCAAAACAATGTTGCCAATGACAACTGATTCAATAGTCGTCACTGAAATGAACAAAATGCCAACCCAGGGAGGACCCCATTATGCTGCCCGGCAAGGCCAGAAAACCCCATGCCAAAGGCAAATGTCTTTGGTGGAGCTTTTCCACAAATGTTGTATCAAGGGCAAAATAAAATGAGACAACAGCCAAAACAGAACTGGCGACCCCGGGAAGGGGTCAAAGGGGTTTAATGAGGAATTGGGCACAGAAAGGCCGGAAGCAGGATGTTGGGGTGCAACCAACCAAGCTACTTGAGATGGGACTGTACTAACAGGTCCTGGTCTGCTCTGTTCCAGCAAGGACAAATGCACGAAGAAAATCCGCTTTTTATGGCTCAAGGTCCCAAAGGGCCTGCGAACCCATACGGGTCGTGCTAGGGGTGCTAAGTGGGAAGGGACTGTACCCACAGGTTATTCGGGAGGCTGAGCAGGAACCTATTGTACACGTTAGTCTACAGGGACGGTTGGTGCCACTAATGATTGACATTGGAGCTGTACACACCGGCGTTCAACCGCAACATGACTCCCACCTTCCCACGTCAGGAAAATTTGTTAAACTATAGGATTCTCGGCAAAACCGCAATTAGCACAATTTGCAGTTCCAGTCAGTTTAAAAACGGGTAGCAAAGAAATCGTCCTGCCAGTACTAGCGTTCAAGGGTACGTCGATTAATTTGCTGGGCAGGGATGCTTTGCTAAAACTTGAAATTGGAATGTACCCAAAAATGCTTAAGTGTTGAAAGAGCAAGTACCCAGTTGAGAATGTATGAAGCTAGACATGCTAATGTGTATTGGATAGGAGGCATAGATTGGTGCATTTGGGAAAAATGGAAGGAAGACATTCTAGCTGCACTACCTAAGGCTAGACCACCCAAATCTGAACTGTATTGCACAGTAATATTTGACGAAACTCAGAATGAAGTGCTGGAAGGGCAATGGCACTGTGAGGTTGCCACCCAGCAACACTTAATGAGCAAAGCTATAATAATAGGCAGTCAGGGAGCAGCCTTGCACATAAAAAAACAATTTTCTGGATAAATGGTATAGTGCACCAGGTACCGTACCCCATATGACTATGTTAGTAAATGAGGAGACACCAGTCTTAGGACTTGGGACCCATGGTAAAACAAGCAGAAGCAGTTAGTGACTGCCAGGTGGTGACTCCAGGGGTAGGGATATCTGGCAATAGCGACTACGTTAGGACTGCAGCATGTAGAGAGATAGTGGGGAACCCAAAGGAAGTCAAGGTGACTCCCCAACGAGATATGCTGGTGATACTTAGTGAAGATAGTCACCATTCGGATCAAAGGTTGGATGCATTGCCAACTGCCAACATGACACAGATGGGGGAAAATTAAATCAGCAAGTCCGGTAGAAATACGGTTGAAGTAGGGGGTGATTCCACCTAGAAGGAATAGCGCCAACGATACAGGGCAGGGATACTCAGGGAAATGACCAGCCCCTGTAACACTCTGCTGTTGCCTGTGCTTTAAGCAGATGGATCTAAATGGAGACTTGTGTATGATCTGAGAGCAGTGAACAAAGTTGTGGAAAACTGGCCGACAGTAGTTCCAAACCTGCATACGCTGTTGACCAATGTACCACCTGAAGCAGCTTGGTTTTCAGTGATTAATCTATCTTCTGCTTTTTTCAGTATTCCACCGGTGGATTACTGCCGCTATTTGTTAGCATTTACTTATAGAGGTACTCAATACATTTACACTAGAATGCCGTGGGATTTAAGCACTCACTGCAGGTGTTTACTCAAGTGTTGAAGGCAGACCTTGAAGGGGGTCTCATTGGACAGTACCTTAATCTAGATGTTGACGATCTGCTGGTCTGCTTGACAGTCAGGAGCAATGCGAACAGATACTATTTTTCTGCTAGAAACGTTATCGGATGGAGGTCACATGGTCTCGAGGAGAAAGCTGCAATTCTGCAAACAGCAGGTTGAGTATTTGGGCAGGGCGATATCAAAAGGCACCAAGTTGATAGCGCCAGATCAGACCAAGGGGTTAGCTAGAGCCCCCAAACCGGTGACAGTAGGGCAGATGATGGCATTTTTGGGAATAGCAGGATTCTGTTTGGACTGGATTGGGGAATATGCTGAAATTACGGCACCCCTATGGAAAATCATGAAGAAGGCTGGACTTACAAACTTAAAGAGTGTTCTGTGGTGGGATGAGGAAGCCGAGACGGCTTTCAACACCCTTAATCAGGCACTGCAGTCGGTTCCAGCTTTAGCCTTGCCCAATTATGAAAGATTTGTCACCTCTGTCCAATAGCCAGAAGGGTTACGTTACTGCAATGCTCATGCAGGAGACAGGCGTGGGAAAGGCAAAGCAGCCGATTGCATATTAGAGTTCCAAACTGGACGATGTGGCGCAGGGATATCCTCCTTGCTACCAGGGAGTGGCAGCAGCACATTGAGTATGAGAAAGCATCCTCCATAACAATGGGTTATCCTGTAGTTCTGTATACACACCACAAGGTAGCAGAACTGTTGGATAAAGGCCAATTTGTTTTAACACCGACCAGGACATCGGCTGTTACTGACTTTTCTGGACATAGCTATACAGAGATGTGTCCCACTGGAGTATGAGGACGGTCCCCATGCTTGCGTAAGGGAAGTGAAGACATTTGCTAAACTGAGGTCGGATTTACAATCTGACCTGCAAGCCCATGGCAATAAAAAGGTTCTATTTGTAGATGGCTGATGCTACAGAGACTATGATGGAAATCATGCAGGATTCTTGGTTGTGCAACAGAAACAGTCTCAGTTTAAGACAATTGTCCGCAACCCTATTCAGCCCAATTAGCAGAGATTAAAGCCCCGACGGCAGCGTGAATTGATGGAAGGTGAGAAAGCAGATATCTATATGGATTCAGGCTATGCCCATGGAGTGTGCCACCTCTTCAGAGCCGTTTGGTAGCAAAGCAGCTTCAAGAAAAGCAATGGTGACCCCATACAGCATTGCCAACGGATTATGGCACTGACCACAGACAAAGAGGAGCAAAGGCGAGACCAGGGCAGCCTGTGGAGCATGGATGAAGGTTTGTGGGTTGTGCCTATCCCTCTGTTAACTGTTCTCATTCAGAGGTACATCATTGTGCAAGACGGGGGAAGTCATAAGGAAGATAAAAACGACAGGTTTTGGTCACCTTACCTATAAGCTTCATTGGATTACATCCTGTCACAATGGGGGGTATGGACTCAGAATAATGTTAGAAAGGGAATATTGACCTGTACAGGTCACATACCAGTAATCGAAGGATCGTTTAAACATTTGCTGATTGACTATGTGGACATGATAAAGATGGTGAGAGGGAAAAGATTTCTGTTGGTGGTGATTGATAGATTCAGTAGATGGGCAGAGACAACACCCTCTAAAGACTCAGTTCGCAGGTGGGATCTGCAGTGAAGCGGATATCTTAGGAGATGCAGACAATGAGGTTGTGGGAGGCAGCCTTTCTCCTGATGGTGTGGCTAGTGCTGAGTTGAAGACACCCATTGATGCCCCTTTTTCTGGTACCACACCTGTCTACCCATGTGTAGACTTGGGAGATCTGACCTGGCAGGACCAAGGCCTCTCAGCACCTAAAAGATCATCCTAAACAAGTCAGGAGTGTGCATCTCACTTCCCTCTCATGGCTACATGCCCACAATAACTACTGGGCATAAGTGGGCAAATTACATGGCTGTCTTGGCGGCAAGGGACTGCTGTGTGCTAAGGACAAACCAGTACGTCATGTTGTTTCTGTGCCCTATAATTCCTCTACGTATTTACAATGGCGAGAGCTTTACATCGGTCAATGTGATAGGCAATGCCCTAATGTGATTACACCTTGCAGAGGAAAACGCTGCAACGTAAACGACACGTGTTACCTCAACAGTACTAGCAATACGCCCTATTGCCCATATTGATGTGTATTGTACCAGATATCTCCCCAAAATGATCAAAGTGAACTCATCCGAAAATGTATTACAGTACTCCTTGGTCTACGTTCAAAGACAATCATATGTTATCAATAGAGGCCCTTGCCCTCTGTCACCATTTGGGCTTTGAGTGTTTCACACGGCATGGTGACATCCTGGTTGTTCACTCTGTGGGAAGATGCACCCAGACATGTCATACCCAGCGTAGTGCCTGTTGCAGGTGTCCCACCCCCAGATCGTGCATTGGATGCCCAGCTTATCCTGTGTGGCATGGAAGGAGGATTGAGGCCAACACTTCCCCTGGAATGAGGAGGCACCTGCACCCGCGTGATGCTACCAGGAAATTGTTACCTCCCCAAAGGCTCAGTTTGACACACCACTTCAACGGACCCTGCTTCACCATAGGAAAGATTATGTCCCTGACCCGGTGATCCGCATTGACAGTATGGGGCAGCAAAGAGGCATCTCTAATGAGTTCAAGGCCAGAAACGAGATTGCTGCGGGCTGGGAAGCACTTATCCCTGCCATTGGTGTTAGCAGGAATGCTGAATGGATTAATTATATTTACTATAACCAGGAGAGATTTATTAATTACACTGATGATGCCCCCTCAGCAGTTGAGAGTAGGTGGATGCAATCAGCTAAATGGCATTGCAAAATAGGCAGGCCTTGGACTAGCTGTTAACTGAGAAAGGCTGTATCTGTGTAATGTTTGGGGAACGTTGCTGTACCTTCATAGCTAATAATACTAGTCCGGAGGGGTCGTTTACTAAGGCGATGGACAAGCTGAGAAATCTGGGAAGACAGCTCAAGGCAAATGCAGGGTCTGGTCATCCGTTCTTTTGACCGGTAAGACAGTGTTTTGGGAGGATGGGGAGCTTGGTTTGGCAAGATTGGAATCATTGCTGCTATTATGTTACTGGTCCTTGCTATTGTGCTATGCTGTGCTTTACCTCTCATTAAGTCTTTTTTAGTATGCATTGCTGCAAAACAACTCATTGTGCCGGTCTGTTCTGAGCCATCTCCCATTAGAGAAGGTTCCAACGCTTCATCTGCTGTCCAATGAAGTGCAGAAGGCTTGTGGGGATACGGCTAACTATTTTTTCCCTGTCTCTTTTTGTCCTTAAATTTAGTTTGTGAAGGCTTCTTGGTCTTTTTTCCTGTCCTGACATTGAGGGATGGGTCTTTGGCCTGGTTATTCTAGGGATAAAGGAAGAATCCTTTGAGAATTGAACTTCTAAACTTTTTCCGCCCACTTTCGGGACTGCAACTACATGAATTGGTTTAAGAAGGTCTGGCTCATTGTGTTCTTTCTCTGAAACCCATAACCAATGGGTCTCAAAGTGGGTGGGAATATATGGTAAACATGGGTTATATAACTACAAAGTAAGGGTGAGTATATTGTACGAAATCTCCCCTACATGCTGGGATGTTGCATAAGTGTACGGTCTGGTTTGTGTGCTTGAGTCAGTCTTGCATGACTGCGGCCTATCAGGTGACAAAAGGTGAAGGAAGGTGACCATGATGGACTGCAGCAATCCAGAAGACAACTGTGGCAGAGGCTGATTGGTTAAGGGGATATAATGTAGGCTTAGTGCAATTGATTATACTAACGCAAATGGGGCATTGCTTTTAGAAAAACAATCAATAGAGTAGTCTCGCCACTTGTGGACAATCAGGGTGACTTCTCTGATGGTCAGAGCTTTTGTTCGCAAATAAAGGTTCCTCATCTTGAGGATTCCTCTGCGTTTCCTGGTCATTCTTAAAAGGCATGGTCAACCATGACAGGGGGAGGGGGAATAAAGGCCAGACAAGAGAGGGGAAGGAGGCAAGAAGATGGCAAGGCCAGTCAGGCAATTTCCTAATTAGGGAAGGGAGAAAGAAACATTTGTGGGCCAATTTTAAAAAGTTAGAAATCTCTCTACACTCCCAAATAATAATTGAGCTCCAAGACGCTGGAAAAAGGAGCTCATGGAGTTTAGTGGCAAGTGATAATTCAGCATTTTCTTACCCCATAGGATGCTGCATTATGAAGAGGAATCAAGCCTCCTTTATCTTGTGCGTTAACATCTGCACCATGCTCGAGAAGATAATCAGCAACTTCAAGGTTATTGTAGCCAGCTGTGAAATAAAAACAGAATAATTAAAAATGGTACATATTTTATCAGCCAATTATGGGATAGTCCGTGTGCTACATTTTACAGAATTAGATATTTTAGGAACTTCCTGATCAGAAGAACACCTATGGACAATATATTAATACAACATAAGATGCAAAATCATGAACTGTCTATTCTTGCATGGTGGTTTGGGGCTGTGAAAATGAGAGGTGGCCACAGTAGTTGAATTGTGATTTAGCGTCAGGTGATTGCCACATAAGACTCTTTCAACATCACCAGAAGCTCCACTTCAAATCATTGAAAAGGAATGATTTGTTTAATCATCTGTTGTCAATACATATTTGATAAAGAAATTGATTTGAATTTATCGTGTCTTTCACGTATACTCATGACTGCATCGCCAAATACCAGATTAATGGCATTTACAAGTTTGCTGATGTCAGGTGAATCTCAAATGGCGACGAAACAGACTACAGACGGGAGGAGGAAGATCTAGGAAAATGGCGCACTGAGAACAACCTAGCTCTCAATGTCAGCAAAACCAAGAAACTTATTGACTTTCAGTGGGATGTTACTCATGCCTCCTTACACGTTAACAGCACACTGGTGGAACGAGTGGAGTGTGTCAAGCTCTGGGAGTGGTCATCCACAACAAGCTTTCTTGGACTCTTCATGTGGATGCACTGGTTACAAAGGCCCAACAATGTCTCTTCTTCCTCAGGCAGCTGAGGAAATTTGGCATGACGGCGAATACCCTTCCCAACTTTTATAGGTGTGCCATCGAGAGCATTCTGTCTGGATGTATCACTACCTGGTATGGCAACAGTACCATTCAATATCAGAGACTGTTACAGAGAGTGGTGAACTTGGCCTGAACAATCACTAAGGCCAATCTATAGAATCCATCTACCAGGCCCGCTGTCAAAGAAAGGCCGCCAGCATTCTTAAAGACCCATCCCACTCTGGCAATGTTTTTCTACAGCCTCTACCATCGGGGAGAAGGTACAGAAGCCTGAACACACGCACCAGCCGGTTTTGAAACAGTTTCTACCCTACTGTAGTTAGAATACTGAATGGACTCTCAAACTCTTAGCATTTGCCTGTACTTGTGTTTTTGTTTTTGCCGCTGTTACTTATTATTTACCTATCTATGCTACTTAACTGTGTGTTCTGCTGGTGTTGCTCGCAAGACAAAGCCTTTTACTGTGCCTCGGCATGTGTGACAATAAATTCAATTCAATTTTGTTATTTCTTGGCATTAGTGTTCCCCAAGAGACTTGTTAAGCAATCAAGTGTAACCAGTATAGTAATAGGAAACATCAATGCTCAAGCAATAACATCCCACAAACACCAATGAAGTAACAATTTCCTAACTCATTGCTGAATAACATCATGGGATACTTTACGTTCACCTGAGGGGGAAAGAGATACGGCTCAGTCATGTTTTTCATCTGAAAGATATCACTTCCAGCAGTCACTCAGTTCAGCACTGGAGTGTCAGTATTGATTATGCACTCAAATTTCTGTAGTGGAACTTGATTTTATGATCTTTATGACACAGAAGCATGAGTGCTACCACTGAATCATGGCACTTTAAGTTTAACCAGGTTTGCTTTCCACTGAAGGATAGGTAAAAACAAGGACTGCAGATGCTGGAAACTAGATTCTAGATTAGTGTGGTGCTGGAAAAGCACAGCAGTTCAGGCAGCATCCGAGGAGCAAGAAAATCGATGTTTTGGGCAAAAGCCCTTCATCAGGAATAGAGGCAGAGTGCCTGCAGGGTGGGGAGAAAGTAGTATAGAGTACAATAGGTGAATGGGGGTAGGGATGGAGGTGATAGGTCAGGGAGGAGGGTGGAGTGTTTAGGTGGAAAGGAAGATGGGCGGAAAGGAAGTTAGGCAGGTAGGACAAGTCATGGGGACAGTGCTGAGCTGGAAGTTTGGAGCTGGGGTGAGGTGGTGGAAGGTGAAATGAGGAAACTGGTGAAGCCCTCATTGATGCCCTTCAACCCCAACCCCAACCCCACTTCAACCCAGGGCATCACTGTGGACTTCACCAGTTTCCTCATTTCCCCTTCCCCCAGCTCCAAACTTCCAGCTCAGCACTGTCCCCATGACTTGTCCTACCTGCCTATCTTCCTTTCCACCTATCCACTCCACCCTCCTCCCTGACATATCACCTCCATCCTCACCCCTATTCACCAATTGTACTCTATGCTACTTTAGCCCCACCCCCACCTTCCTCTCATTATCTCTCCACCCTGCCTCTATTCCTGAAGGGCTTTTGCCCGAAATGTCAATTTTCCTGCTCCTCGGATGCTGCCTGAACTGCTGTGCTTTTCCAGCACCACTCTAATCTAGAACCCCTTTCCACTGAAGGCTTCAATTTTGATTTAGTTTTATGGCAATCTGAGATTGCTTCAACTAAACCACCTGAAATAGATTAGACAAATGGTAAGACTTTTAATTCATATAATGTACAAATTAAATACAACTCATATAGTGTTTTGCACAAACTGAAATACTTCAGCAGTTTAATCTGTAGTACCCAATATCAACCTTTGGAAATTAAAATCAAATCACAGAATTAACTAACCCAACAACTATTTGGGTAGATCATAAATCCAATACAGCGCAGAGGTTAGAGTCCAAAAAGTGAACCTGTTTTAGAGCTGGACTACAGTAGAGCTGAAGTTCTCAGTTATTCTGAATCATCTCCATACTGTAACTATTTATATGAATTTAGGTTGTTAGTTTGCTTTTTAGAGTCATAGAGATATACAGCACGGAAACAGACTCTTCAGTCCAAATCGTCCATGCCAACGAAATATCTTAAATAAATCTGGTCCCATTTGCCAGCATTTAGCCCATATCCTTCTTTAAGTGGCTCACTTTTATCCCCTTTAGATTGTGGAGTACCTTTTTTATTCTGTTGGTTATTGGCTTTCCATATCAACAGGCATTACACGTAATTGTGGTTCCTTTTTAAACCTGATTGATTTAAGGTTGAATTGAACCCTCTGGCCTCTAGAGGAGACACAGCCAAATAAATGCAAAGCCACGAGTCAAGGTTGAGAGTACTTGCATTCTCTGGGAATATTTCAAGTTTTTAAGCTTAGCCACATTCTCAAAGCCATGTTGGACTGCACCTGTACTGCACGTGGTTGATGCAGACAATACAGGTTGTGAGCATGTTTACTTCTGGCCATAAAGGGAGAAAAACTGATTGCCACGGGATGTTCGGGAGGTCAGTGGAGGTTGCAGCTAAATTTGGGAGCCATGAGATCCCTATGCCAAAAACAAATATGCGCTCTGTTTATTTGCATTTGCACAGATTTCTACTGTATTTACTTTCAGTGCTTGATCCTCTATAACACACCCTGAAAGACACATTCTTAGACATAACAGGACACTGATGCCAGAAGAGCAGGTCCGCTCTTAAGATCGCAGGTGATTTCTAAAAAATATGTTAGATTGTTCTCTATGAAGCAAGCTTGGAATTTTGCTATTTTCAGAGGGAATCTGGTCAATTAGAAGATTCCTCCCCTGTCAGTCAGTGTTAGCTTCAATGCAAAGTACCAAGTCTCTATAACCAGGTCTTGCTGCACTTTCCCTTCTACTTTTTTCCAGTCACCAGGCTTAGATTACAATTCTACAATATTCCATAACTGTGGCATAAGTTTGATGACATAGAATTGTACAGATCAAAACTGAGGCTATTTGGCGCATCATGCTTGTGTCAGTTTTTTTTTAGGAAAGTTGTCCAATTAATCCCACTCACTTGCTCTTTTGCAATAGATCGGAATCGTTCCCTCTTAAATATTTAGATATTTCTTTTGAAGTCTACTATTGCATCTGCTTTGATTGAACTTTCGTGAACATATTCTAAATCAACCTGCTGCATAAAAAATGTTTCATGGCAGGTTTTTTTTATTTTCCTCAGATGATCATCCCTGAATAGTAAACGACTGATCAACTTCAAAGAGCATCAAAATTGATTTAGTTCCGATAAATGAAGTGGGAGAAATAACTGCAGTGAACTTTGGAGAACAATCGGAAAATGGGAAGAGTAAACCAGACTACGATAACAGTTAAAAATTCTGCTGGATTGGAACAGTGCAAATTTCAGTGAGAAGAGGAGGAAATTTAGATACAATTAACTGGACAGAAGATTAATAAAAACACTGATCGATAACAGAACAAAATCTGGGCCAAGCTTTACCTGCAAGATGAAGTGGTGTTGAGTTCCTTCCTTGAGTATCTCTGCAATTTATGTTCTCTGGGGTACACAGTTTCTGAACTCTGGCTAGGCAGCCTTTCTTAGCAGCATCAAGCAGAGCAGCATCGCCTCGAAGTAAATCCTGAATATCTGTGTCGCCTTCTTTCACAAGATCCAGAGGTGTGTTCCCATCTCTATTCTTCTTTGTTGGATCAGCTCCATGCTAAATAAAATTAAGGCAATCTCAATAATATACTTTGCTCAGCTTCTTTTTAAAAATGGATGTATTCTTAATGAATTTTGATGACACTTAGAAACAGTAGATTGTTCAACCTTCAAATCCATTCCAAGATTCAATTAGATTGTGACTGATGTATATTTTAATTTCATTTACTCTCCTTGATTCATCCAGGTGATATAAAACTCAAAGTTTCAAAATTGAAATTGATAGCGTTAAACCAACCTCAACAGATTTCAAGGGGAGTTATTCACTACTGTGTGAAGCAGCACTTTCCGAAATTACCCCAGAAGACTAGCTCCAATAACATTTGCACATAAGAGTGCTTCGCTATAAGCTATGCCAACAAGCATGCATCTAGTCATGCCTCCTCAACATTCAATGGGCATTAATGTCATAGCGTCCCCAATCACCATCAGCTTGGGGGTTACTTTTGACTAAAAAATGAATTAGACCACCCACATAAACACAATGACTATATCTTGTAACCAGAGACTGGGAATTCTGAGGTGATTTCACAGAGCATGCTCACCACCTATATTACACAAGGCTGCAGTGTGATGGAATATTCTCCACTTGATTGGGTGCGCATGGCCTAGTCAACACACAAACTCTACACCATTCAGGAGATCAGCAATGCTTTGGCAGCACACTCCAAACTAGCAGACTCCTCCACTTAGAAGGTCAAGGGCAGCAAACACAGGAGGACACCACCTACAAGTTCTTCTTTAAGTCACACCACCATCCTGACTTGGAACTATATTGCTGTTCTTTTTACTGTTGTTGGATCAAAAACCTGAAACTCCTTTCCTAACAGTACTGGGAGAGCATTTGCACCACCCTGCAGTGGTTCAAAAACTGCCCATAATTTCAAGGGTAATTAGGAATGAGAAATAAATGCTGGCCTAGCCAGCGACATCCACACCTATGAAAAACGGTAACAAAATCTTTTGAGGTTATGCTCAATGTCCTGATTTCCCCACAAGAAAAGATTACTCTTATCCATCCTCTCAACGCCTTGGATAACCTCAGGTACCTCAGATAGAAACCTGAATAATAAAGACATATATAAAGACATCATCTTAATGAATTTTGATAACACTTAAGGAACAGCACCTTGTTCAGCTGTTCAACCCTCAAGTCCATTCCAAGATTCCAATTGATTACAACTGATGCATATTCTTGACATAAAACTCAAATTTTACACGTGAATAAGAGAATCAACTACAAAATGGGTCTACATAGTTTAATTCTTCTAACCTTGGTATCATTCTAGTGAATATTCAATGCACCACTTCCAAGACTAATACTCTGGTAAAGGCTTAGTGTCTAGAACTGAATGCAATAACCTAGATGAAATCTAACCAGAACCTTCAACAGCTGTACATTTTCTTTTTAAGCTCTGCATTCAACCCTCTTACAATAATCAGTGCAGTAAACAAAACACAGCCAACCAAATCCTAAAGTCTGATAAAGCACATTAAAATTTCATTATCAAATTTCAAATACTGACAACGTAAAGCTCAATTTTAATTTAAAATCCATTCTTTGCATTCAGCATATATGGTCATGTGATTTGTAGGAATCCTTCCACAGGAGCTCCCTTTATTATTTTAACCCTAAATTCAAAACTTCAGTGATTAAAAAACCTATATTAAATTCTTGACATGGATAAACAGAATAACTATGATTGCAAAATAAAACAGTTCTGAAGAATTGCTGCTGGACTCAATGTTAATTCGGTTTTCTCTTTACAGACGCTGCCAAATCGGAGTTTCTCCATCAATTTCTGTTTTCTGCTCTGTTTCAAGTTATGATCATAATTAGATTGAGGAGTGTAGGATTTCGTTAAAGAGCGTCAAATACCTTCATGTGCTTCTGATAAAAATGATCAAACCTTTACAAAATCTTCCAGACTGAAAACTACATACCTTTAACAGCAGTTTACAAATCTCATATTTGCCTTTAGCTGCTGCTTCATGCAAAGGTGTGAACTTCCATAGGTCAGCAACATTCACTGATGCACCATGCCTCACCAGCAGTTCTGCAACTTCATAATGTCCATACGAACAAGCATTGTGCAAGGGCACTAAACCCCTGGAGGATGAAAAAGTTCAAACTTAAACAACACTACAATTGTACAAATGAAACTCAATTAAAAGCTGAATATTGGAAATTTCTATCAAGGCTTTGTTGAACTCAAGAATAACTCAACTGACGAGATTCCTCTATTTAACAAGGACTACTATTTAGTATTAGAGCTAAATTGTAATCGTAAGTTAACAGCTATGAACCACCAACATATGGCTCTACTAGTTAAAACTCTAACCCCCTTTTAAAACACCCACACATACACAAGCAGAGACAAACAAAATAATGTTGGCATAAAAGCAAAATACTGCAGACTCTGGAAATGTGACAGTTCAGAAGAGTCATAGAGGACTTGCAACAGTCACTTTGTTTCTCTTTGTCCTTCCAGATTCTCAGCATTTTGCTGAAAATACAGGCAGTTTACATATTAATTGTTCCGTTTCGCAATATCTTACAGCCAATAGCAGGAGACAGTAACCGACTGTTTCCAGGCTTGGATTACTTTGCTACAGAGAGATATGGAGACAGATCCCACATCTCGAGTTGGGCATCTCCAGTTTCTGCCACAATCATCTGCTGATGAACCAATCAGATTGTTGTCATCAGGCTGATGAACTATGGAATCGATAACTGCACAAGTCAATCAGCTACCTATTACTGGCCAAATCTCACTTCACACACCCTCTGCTGCCATGTCATCTTCTCTCAGCTCCCCACCCTCAACTGCTTAAAGCAGCAATGTAAACACAGCTCACAATAAGTTCCAGTAACCTGTGTTTAGGAGTACAGCAACTCGTTCCACAGCCCTTAGTTTTTTTTAAAAAAAACAAATTTCCCCATTTTAGACAATAGTCAAAACTGCAGAAAAATGAAGTGATGTGGCCTTTATGCAACAAAATAATAGAAAACACTTCGCTGCCATCTTCCCTTTCCTCACCGTTAAAGCATGATTACTTCCTAGTACACTGGTTGCATTAAGAACCTACTTAAGTGGGCATGAAACAAATGAGACACCTTTCAGACAATGATCATGGGGAGCATTAGACGGACTACATCCTTATGATAGATATTTCTGAAGGGATGTAAAAAGGATCACTCTGATTTTCTCTTTCCCTATCCACAAATGTTGAAGTCAAGGGCATTACATTTGCCAACATCTAGACTCAAACTAGTTTAACTTAGTCATTGAAGGAGGTAAGGAATTTCAATTCTGACTGTACAGTTCACCTGAAACTTTTTGGGAAAAGCTGGTTTCAGGTTAGTTTATTTAGCTTACTTCATAAACTCTATCCAAGGGATCATGAAAATGGTTTAGTTCTGTGTGACTCAGTACTTGTGCCAGTTCATTCATTGTGAATTAAATTATGTGCAGCTTAAAACTTATTGAGCCCTTTGATCTTATTTCAGCAATGCATATGTCTCTATCTCTCAATTAAAAAGATTACCTCCAGCTGTTCAATTATTTGGCAATATGAAACTCCAACTTGAGCCCAGCTTCAATTGAGTTCCCACAAATGGTATATTTCCCCCCATTATACACATTCATTTTACTTCGACAAGAGTCAAAGCTACTTTTAAAAGCAGTCACCTTCTGTGCAGTGATTTTTCCTAGGGTGATGTTTAAAGAGTTTGCAACAAATCTCGAATTTTTACCCAAAAACTAAGAAAGTCCATTTAATTTCAAACATACACAATTAACATACCTTGGTACATTTCAATGGGGCACTTATTACAAGACATGATCTATATAAGACTGACATTAATTGATAATTCAACTACAATAATAACAAAGGCAGCCAGGGCTGTCAGCAACTGCAGCCGGGTGTGCAGTGGCAGCAGGAAGCATCAGCAAGCAGACATTAGTTAGCAGAAGAGGCTGGAGGCATGTCAGCAGCAGGAAGCATCTGCAAACAGCTGGAGGGGGGAAGGGGGATAATGTTCAGTGGGGTGGGGTTGAGAGGAGCAGGCGGCAGAAAGCAGGAGCTAGGAATGGCAACAGGTGGTGGGGTAGTGGCAACCAATAACTGTGGCAGGGTAAGTAAAAAGGTAATGTCAGGAGAAACAAATCAAATCCCAATCTGTACAGCCACATACCCTTTGTCTTTGGCATGTACATCAGCTCCATGATGAAGGAGATACTCCACAACAGCCACCCGATTGTAACCTGCTGCAAAATGTAATGGAGTGGAGTGCCGTCCTTCGAGATCCCTGCAGTTCACATTCTGGGTTGTGCACAATTGCTTTAAAATAAAATTACAGCTTTATCAGTAAACATGATTTGATTTTTGATTAATTACTTGTTTAAAAAAATCCCATCATGTGAAACTATTTTGACTTTAATGAGTAGCTTTACTTTCACTAAACTGGACAGAACAAAGTGAAAGCTACTCACTAAATTCCAGTGTTTCAATCAATTGAAGGATCATGCTGTTGCTTGCTTTTTCACACACTCCAGTTATAAATCCCAACCAAAAATAATCAAGATAACATTGAGAAAGAGACCTGCTTTTTGTGTTAATATTTGATGCTTCAATTGTAATGAGAAGAGAATGGCTTGTAAAGCAACTGAGCAAATTAGCTGGGCATCATTGCAAAGAGAACATTATTTTGATCAACCTAAAATTCAGGTTCTCAAACTACTGGCTTGATGCAAGGTCTTAATGTACAAGGATTCAGGGTCGCAAATATAACACTCTTAAAACCTGATTAAATATCGATATTCACACTGAGAATTCTCACAAGAAATCTCTGTGAGAATAAGAATTGCATGTTAGGTATATGGAAAAAATGATCAAGATCAACCAAACGCATTTGTCCATTCCTTGGACATTCAGTTTGTCTATGAAGTGTTACATTCTCATTCAACAACTTGCATTAATACAGCATCTCTAACAAAGTAAAATGTTTGAAGATGCTTCACAGGACAGTAATTAAACAAAAAGCTAACAGTCAAATGAGGAAACATGAAATCTTAATCAGAGACAGATTTTAAGATCAAGAAAAAGAAGAAAAAAAGAAAGAGAGAAGTTTCCTAAGGTGCTGAAGACAAACGATGGGAAGAAAAAATTCATATATACACAAGAGAACTGAATTAGAATTTTCCTGGAAGCATTTTAACTCATATACAATCCATTTTGAAATTTTGTCAGATTTAGGATTTGGCTCTGTATCTAAGAAATAGGAGCACAAACATTCTTACTCATTCGCTGCCCACCCGTCCATCTCCCACTCTCACTCGCTCGCCCATCCACCTCCTGCTCACTTGTTCACTCTACCACCCCATCTACTCTGACTACTTCACTCTCACTTTTCCAATCACTAAATCCCTTAAGCCTTTTAAAAACTTGCCTGAATATGGCAACTGGTTTTGAAAATGGGCCAGTATGCTGCAGAATAGGTATTTATGGGATTGGCCAGGAGAAGACGTCTCAGCAAGGACAGAAAAGGGTAACATTCTAATAACCTTCAAGCTCAGCTGCAATCATCCCATCATCGCCATTGATGTAAGATCTGTTCCCTTATTTCACGACTCTCCTATTCCACTTTTATCCACTTTATGGCTATAATGTATTTGTGTTTGAAGATTTATTTAAAACTTTCTTGTTACTTTAAACAGTTTCCTTTTCTGGTGCCTGTGTACTTTAGCTATTACCAATAGAATATAACTACTGTTTCTCAGGAGGCAAATCTTTACTTTAACATAATGATCTTTTATTCCCACCATAACCACAGAACATCTAAAGTGGTAAAATGCTCAAAGGTACTTCATTAGAACATAATTAAATAAAATTGGATATTAATTATATAAGGAAATATTGGGTAATGTGACTAAAATTTAGTTTAGCCATATGGACTTCTGAACAATTACTGACGCCACGTGCTTTAAAATGCTCATTTTTGCACAAAAATACTTTATCACAAGAATTTTCAATTTACCTTTTTTAGTTTTATTTCCACATATGTCTCCCTTTATTAGGTCTGTTACTCCGAAATCTTGCAAATATCTTACTTTTTGGCATTAATCTTCATTATGGGATCACCCACATTGGGGTGGCACGGTGGCTCAGTGGTTAGCACTGCTGCCTCACAGCACCAGGGATCCAGGTTCAATTCTACACAGACAGTCGCCCCAGGCTGGAGTTTGCACATTCTCCCAGTGTCTACATGGGTTTCCTCCCACAGTCCAAAGATGTGCAGATCAGGTGAATTGCCATGCTAAATTGCCCGTAGGGTTAGGTGCATAAGTCAGAGGCTAATGGGTCTGGGTGGGTTACTCCTCAGAGGATCAGTGTGGACTTATGGGGCTGAAGGGCCTGTTTCCACACTGTAGGTAATCTATAATCTGTCGGGCGGGTTGGAGTACATTACAAGTCATATATTACATGTAGCACATTATACTCATTAAATCAACATGTTCACTTCACTACCTAGGTTCTGGCAATTATTAATAAACTCGTTGTTGATAATGGCCCCTTAGCACAAGTTGGATATAGGATACAATCATTTAACCCTATAAAATTATCAACTCAACCAATCTCAAGGAATTTTCTTTATCCCAGAGGTTATCAGAGTAATCAAACAATGTCCATTATATTTAATCATCAACATTTCCAAAATATGCCAGCATGGCTAAAAATGAGTTAAACTAAACTAAATATACCGACTTCCAATGTCATAATCTGTGAACATTAATTTTAAATATTATAATGCTAACTAGCTATGATTGGAAGATTCCAACTATGATTGGAGGATCACGGTTGTAACCCCCTTGTTCAAGAAAGGATCAAGACAAAAGATGGAAAATTATAGGCCAATTGCCCAACTTCGGTTGTTGGTAAAATTCTAGAATCCATCTTTAAGGATGAGGTTTCTAAATTCTTGGAAGAGCAGAGTCTGATTAGAACAAGTCAACATGGATTTAGTAAAGGGAGGTCATGTCTCAAAAATCTGTTAGAATTCTTTGAAGAGGTGACAAGTAGGTTAGACCAGGGAAACCCAGTGGATGTGGTCTATCTAGACTTCCAAAAGGCATTTGATAAGGTGCCACACGGGAGGCTGCTGAGCAAGGTGAGGGCCCATGGTGTTCGAGGTGAGCTACTGGTATGGATTGAGGATTGGCTGTCTGACAGAAGGCAGAGAGTTGGGATGAAAGGTTCTTTTTCGGAATGGCAGCCGGTGTCCCACAGAGTTCAGAGTTTGGGCCGCAGCTGTTCACATTATATATTAATGATCTGGATGAAGGGACTGGGGGCATTCTAGCGAAGTTTGCCAATGATACAAAGTTAGGTGGACAGGCAGGTAGTACTGAGGAAGTGGGGAGGCTGCAGAAGGATCTAGACAGTTTGGGAGAGTGGTCCATGAAATGGCTGATGGAATTCAACGTGAGCAAATGCCAGGTCTTGCACTTTGGAAAAAAAGAATAAAAGCCTAGACTACTTTCTAAATGGTGAGAAAATTCATAAAGCCAAAGTACAAAGGGATCTGGGAGTGCTAGTCGAGGATTCTCTAAAGGTAAACATGCAGGTTGAGTCTGCCCCTTGGCAGGTTTTTACTCCACTCTAACTAGGGTCAAATGATTCCTTTCTGCTTGTGGTTAAGAAAGCGAATGCAATGTTGTCATTTATCTCAAGAGGGTTGGAATATAAAAGCACCGTTGTGCTACTGAGACTTTATAAAGCTCTGGTTAGGCCCCATTTGGAGTACTGTGTCCAGTTTTGATCCCCACACCTCAGGAAGGACATACTGGCACTGGAGCGTGTCCAGCGGAGATTCACACGGATGATCCCTGGAATGGTTGGTCTAACATACGAGGAACGGCTGAGGATCCTGGGATTGTATTTATTGGAGTTTAGAAGATTAAGGGGATATTTAAAAGAAACTTACAAGATAATACATGACTTGGAAAGGGTGGACGCTAGGAAATTGTTTCCGTTAGGCGAGGAGACTAGGACCCGTGGACACAGCCTTAGAATTAGAGGGGGTCAATTCAGAACAGAATTTCTTCAGCCAGAGTGTGGTGGGCCTGTGGAATTCATTGCCGCAGAGTGCAGTGGAGGCTAGGACGCTAAATGTCTTCAAGGCAGATATTGATAAATTCTTGACATCACAAAGTAGTAAGGGCTATGGGGAGAATGCTGGTAAGTGGAGTTGAAATGCCCATCAGCCATGATTGAATGGCGGACTGGACTCGAAGGGCCTCATGGCCTTACTTCCACTCCTATGTCTTATGGTCTTATAGCTGACTTGGTTACTCTGAATTAGAGCAGATGATTGAGGAGAGCCTGCGATTTTTTTTGAATATTTCCATGTAAGGCTATGAAGCACCAACAATCTCATCAATAAGGAATGCAGCTGGTAATTAGTGCCTCCATTCAGGTTCTTATAAAGTGACTTCAATCAGCATGTTTACTTTGGACCAGGAGCAGAAAGGAACCATTTGACCCTAGTTAGAGTGGAGTAAAAACTTGCCAAGGGGCAGATGCTTTTCTTTAACAAACCATTCTTCACTGACAAATGGAAGAGGGAGAATCTTTTCATGCTAAAAATATCAAAACAAAACACCTTCACAGTTTCCAAGTCGCCAGCCTTTGCTGCCTCCAAAAGTCGATAATCAACATCAGAGTTGTGTAAGGGGACGTTCTCTAAAAAAAATATTCAAATAAAAGGGTTAGAATCCTTGTGATCACTATTTACATGCAAAGTACCAAAACAAAACATTGCTCTGAGCACCTTGCTTGTTTTCCCTCCATTAATTTGCTCTCTCAGATTGGAAGGATATTTAAGAACATATTGTACACAAACGTAAATTTTATCTAGTGTGCTCATATCACAAAACAAAGAACTACAGATGCCAGAAGTCTGTATCAAAACAAAATGCTGGAGAAACTCAGCACATCTGGCATTATCTGTTGAGAAAAAAATAAAGTTAATTTTTCAAGTCCATTCTGATGAAGGGTCATTAAACTCAAAATATTAACTCTGCTTCTCCCGCCACAAATGCTTCCAGACATGCGGAGTTTTTCCAGCACTTTGTTTTTATGTCCTTATCATATGCTCAGGGTATAAAGTGCAATTATTATTATTAAGGCAAATGGAGCCATCCTGTGCATCTCCCAAATCAGAAAATTAAACTATACCATTCACCTCAATCCACGTTGTGGTTGTATCAATTCAGAGAAGAATAATGGCTTAAACATTGCACCGCCTTTCTCTGAACACAAGGCAATCTACTTTTGGACATGAAAACAGCCTCTCTGCTAACACCAAACTCTCAAAACCATTTAATTCAGCTGGACAGTGTTTGTCAATTTAACAATTCATGGTTTGAAACATTACGGTCTGCTTTTTTTTGATTCAGATCATTTCCTCAATGGAACCTTTCCCAATATTATCTGCAAGTATCTGTCTGTACTGTCTGAGAACACTGGACATAAAAGAAAACACAATTAGACGCTGTGCGTTTCCAGCACTAATCTGAGGAGCAGGAAAATCGACGTTTCGGGCAAAAACCCTTCATCAGGAATGAGGCTGGGAGCATCGGGGTGGAGAGATAAATGGGAAGGGCTGGGGAGAAAATAGTTGAGAGTGCAATAGGTGGATGGAGTGGGGGTAAAGGTGATAGATCAGACAGGAGGGTGGAGCAGACAGATGGGGAGGAGGGTGGAGCAGACAGATGGGGAGGAGGGTGGAGCAGACAGATGGGGAGGAGGGTGGAGCAGACAGATGGGGAGGAAGATTGACTGGTGGGACAGATCATGAGGACGGTGCTGAGCTGGAAGGTTGGAACTGGGGTCAAGTAGGGGGATGGGAAATGTGGAAACTGGTGAAATCCACATTGATGCCATGGGGTTGAAGGGTTCCGAAGTGGAAGATGAGGTATCCTTTCTCCAGGTGTCGGGTGGTAAGGGAGTGGCAATGGAGGAGGCCCAGGACCTGCATGTCCTCGACAGAGTGGGTGGGGGAGTTGAAATGTTCGGCCATGGAACAGTGGGGTTGATTGGTGCAGATATCCTGGAGATGTTCTCTGAAACATTCTGCGAGTCGGCGTCCAGTTTCCCCAATGTAGAGGGGGCAACGGATACATGATGTGTGGAAGTGCAGGTGAAGCTTTGATGAACATGAAAGACTCCTTTGGAGCCTTGGACAGAGGTGAGGGGAAGGTGTGGGTACAGGTTTTGCAATTCCTGCAGTGGCGGGGAAGGTGCTGGGAGGAGAGGGTGTGCTGTTAGGGGGCGTGGACCTGACCAGGTAGTTGCAGAGGGAATGGTCTTTACAGAAAGTCGTTAGGGGTGGGGAGGGAAACATACCTCTGGTGGTGGGGTCTGTTTGTAGGTGGCAGAAATGTCGGTGGATGATGCGATGCATATGGAGGTTGGTGAGGTGGAAGGTGAGGACCAGGGGGTTCTGTCCTTGTTGTGGTTGGAGGGGTGGGGTTCGAGGGCAGAGGTGCAGGACGTGGATGAAATGCATTGGAGGGCATCTTCAACCACATGGGAGAGCAAATTGCAGTCTGTAAAGAGAGAGGCCATCTGGTGTGTTCTGTGGTGGAATTGGTCCTCCTGGAAGCAGATACGGTGGAGGTGGAGGAATTGGGAATAACATTTGTGTAGGAGGCAGGGTGGGAGAAGGTGTAATCTAGATAGCTGTGGGGGTTGGTAGAAAATACAATCAGATTAATTTGGTTTCCTCTTCCTCATAATGATGTAGATTACTGAAAGACATAACTTCTGCCCTGAACCAGAGATGTAAAATTCAGGCTGGTTCTCAAGTTACAGGTGTGATGATCCATTTTAGCTCATGTACCAAATTAAAATCCAATCAAGTTACCTTGTTCAGGAAAGGGCTCATGCCCGACACATTGATTCTCCTGCTCTCTGGATGCTGCCTGACCTGCTGCGCTTTTCCATCAACACTTTTTCAGCTCTGATCTCCAGCATCTGTAGTCCTCACTTTCTCCTCGCAAATTTATTGAGCCAAAGAATATTTCTTTATTCAAACTACGAACATAGAAGTATAAGCCAACACCATCTGCACACTGTATTAAACTTACCGTTAAGTATCTGCTGCACAGATTCATTCCCCATTTGCGCAGCTGTAAAGCCTTGAAGGGACAAGATGGAAGGATCACTGCCATAACTTAGCAAGAGACGACATGTCTGTAGGTGACCACCATGAGCTGCTCTGTGTAAAGCTGCTTGACCAAGAGTGTCCAAAGCATTGATCTGTGAAGAAAATGATTTTCATCATGGTGTAAGATTTCTTGTTTATATCTTTAATAGCATGTTTGAAGGTTCAGCGAATAACATAGTTGTTCATCATTTTACAATTAAAAGGAATAGAGTAGTAATAAAATTACATTAGCAAACTGGACAAAACATTCCAGTTCTGACAAAGGGTCACTGAACGCAAAACGTTAATTGTGTTTCACTTTCTACACATGCTGCCAGACCTGCTGAGTTGCTCCAGTGCTTTGCTTTTATTTTGGATAAGGTATTTTAATTTATTTAAACAACAGGACACTTGCTGAAGTTTCAATTAAAAAATGCGTAGAACAGTGGTGACATGGCACGTCAGACTGTTTTCACTCCCAGTCCTGATGGAGATCTCTTAGGTGCCATTAGTAGCTTGGTGAACCGCTCCTATCAGACGTTGCCATTTACTTTATTGAAAGAATCTTCATCTCAGTCACAAACAATATCCATTGCAACTGTTTAACTAGCTGGCTGTTTTAAGGGAAATCCTGTTTATGAAAGTAGAGAAAATGATCTGCATTATCTGACAGGTGCTTTACTTTGAAATGGATCTGTTTCAATGGACCTGTACGCTTTTGTTAATGGTAGTTAGTCCAATATGAATGGAGTGTGTTTGATTGGATTTCAAAAGCCCCAGATATGCAGGCTGTCTTACTGATCCAAATACTTTTAAAACTTTCACAAAACTGAAACAGGACCTGTCTTTGACTTGGTGTCTTGTTCGTTTACAAAACAGATGAGCACTTAAAGATTACAGCCTTTGTTAAAACCCCCTTAGCTTTTTTTGGTCTCGTGTCACTGATAAAGAGCTTGCACTGAAGGTTTTCTGACAACAAGAGGTTTAATACTTTTTCCAGTAACTTTCAAAATAATTTCTATTGCTATTGCATGGTTCCTGTAAACTGTACATGTTGCATACTGGATGTCTGGTGGATACATGATTCTAAAGGATAATAGAGATAGCATGGGGGAAATGTATGAAGAGAGAACTTCAGGGGCTAAGCAGCTGTGTTGGAGAACTGAGGTCACCTTTTTAAACTGCCCAGCCTCTGCACCTGCACTCCAGAATTCACAACTCCTGAAAATCTTAGGCCTGTAAAAATATGAAATTCCTTCAAAGTTCCTTCCTTGAAGGAAGTGAAAGTGGAAAAAGCATAAACACTAAAAATAATTTTTCAATCTTGCTTGGGTTGAGGGGTGGTGCGAGAGGACGGGAGAACTGTAACCATTACTCTTGTGCTCAGAAAAGGTTGTAAAGATAGGCCCAGAAAATACAGAATGAAAACCCAAAAGAACTATGGATGTTGGATAGCAGAAGTAAAAGCAGAAACTGCGGGAAAAGCTCGGCAGATCTGGCTTCATGGGACACAGATGCTGCCAGACCTGAGATTTACCAGCAGTTCTGCTTGTTTCTGATATCCAGCATCCGTGGTTCTTCTGGTTTTTATTCTGTAATTCTGACAGCACCTATGTCCTGTGAAGCCAGACCGAGTTTTTCCACCAATTCCTATCTTCTGTTGTCCCAAAACTTACAGACCACTCAACTTATCTTTCACGATGGGAAAACATTTAGAAACAATTTGGGATGGAATTAATTGTCATAATAAAAAATGTCTATTAATTAAGGGAAAATTCTTTCCAAATAATTTGCTGACATTTTCTGAAGAAGTAACTGACAGCTGATGAGGACAAGGTTGCTGCAGTAGTATATGCTATAGTATAGACTTGATACAGGCATCTGATACAGTGCCACACAACAGGCTTATAAGGGAAATGATAGGTCACGAAATAAAAGGGACAGCAGCAACATGGATACAAAACCAGATGAGAATAATCAGAGTCATGGTTCAATGATACTTTTCTGGCTGGAAGGAGGTTTGCTGTGGAGATCTCCAAGTCAGTATTTGGTCACTTACATTTTACAATGATCTACATCTTGGTGTACAGGGAACAATTTCAAAGTGTGCAGGTAAACTGTGAGGACGACAGTACAGAACTACAAAAAGAAAACTTTGACAAGTTGGTGGAGTTATAGAGTCATAGAGATGTAGAGCATGGAAACAGACCCTTTGGCCCAACGCGTCCATGCCGACCAGATACCCCAACCCAAAGGGTGGCAGATAAAGTTCAATTTGGCAATGTGAGAGGTGATACGCTTCGTACAAAGAACATGAACAGATAATACAAATTAAAGGATACGATCGGAAAGGGTGTGCAGGAGCAGAGACACCTGGGCAGCACAGTGGCTAGCACTGCTGCCTCACAGTGAGGGAGACTTGGTTTGATTCCAAGCTTGGGTGACAGCCTGCATGGAGTTTGCACATTTTGCCTGTGTCTGCGTCTGCGTGGGTTTCTGCCAGGTGCTCAAGACTCCCCCCAAAGATGAGCAAGTTAGATGGATCTGCCATTCTAAATTACCCATAGCGTTCAGGAACGTGTAGGTTAGGTGCGCTAGTCATGGGAAAAGCAGGGTTGGCGGATGGGTCTGGGTGGTACGATCTTCAGAGGGTTGGTGTGGACTTTTTGGAAACAGGCCATTTGGTCCAACCTTTGGGGATTCTATGTGTACATAAATTACAGAATGTAACAGGACAAGTGGAGGGAGCGGTTTATAAAAAATGCAGTATTCTGGGTTTCATTAATAAAAGCATAGTGTACAAGAGCAGGAAGATTATGCTAAAGCTCTATAGGACCTCAGCTAGAGTACGGTGTACAGTTGTGCGCACCACAATTTCAGAAGAATGTGAATGCATTGAAGTAAGTGTAAGGGAGGGTCACTCAAATGGTTGCAGGGATGAAAAACTTCAGTTATAAATTAAATCGGAGAAGTTGGGAACAAGTGGTTCGAATTTGGAAATACTGACTGGAAGTGTGTTGAAGGCATGTTCAATTGATGCGTTTAAGGGGGCACTGAAAGATCATTTAAATAAAAACATGAGAGATTATGGGGAAAAGGCTAGAGTTTGAAAATGTGCTGCTGGTTAAAGCGCAGCAGGTCAGGCAGCATCCAAGGAACAGGAAATTCGACGTTTCGGGCATAAGCCCTTCTTCAGGAACCATTCCTGATGAAGGGCTTATGCCCAAAACGTCGAATTTCCTGTTCCTTAGATGCTGCCTGACCTGCTGCGCTTTAACCAGCAACACATTTTGAGCTCTGATCTCCAGCATCTGCAGACCTCACTTTTTACTAAAAGGCTAGAGTTTGTCAAAGTCAAAATGGTCAGAGAGCCAGCGCAGACACAACAGCCTCCTTCTGCACCATAACAGATCCATGATTCTGTGAAGTAACACGAATTGGGTGTGCACCACCTGAGACACAGGTCAGGTTCTGCATCCAAGTCCAGGTAAAACTAAATCCTTTGTCTGCTATATCTCCCTCCATAATTCTAAATGCCCCTTTTAGATCATGCATCTGTGCTCTCTTCTGTAAAACAGAGTGCTAGAATGTGTTCCAGATTTTCTAGTTATAAGCTCTTGGTTCTGGTATAATTCTTGAACATTTTTTGTTGCACTTTCTCTAGCATTTCTATGGTTTCTTGCACTTGCAGTATCAAACTAAAGGCTGCTCCTGGTTGATGTCATGAGATTCTAATTCACAAGTGGCCCCTTAGCAACATCATCAGAAATCACAATATCAGGTCCACACTAACAGCATCCAGTCCTACTTCGCTGGTACCTTGCTCAATGATGCCACTATGTAATGTTTCAGAGATCTTGGGTGAACAGTACAAACCTTTGCAACCAAACACAGGGTGCATTGGCAGAGTCTCCTACACAAATAGCATTCCACCTTCATCAACTCCAATTCTGCCCTTCATCCACCATAAATTTCTCATCCAAAATTAGATTGCCTGTATTCCATCTCACGTTAAGAAATACTCAACCATCACCTGTGCTCTGTTTTACATGCAACTTTGCTCCAGTAATGCCTCAAGTTTCAAATTCTAATCCTAGTTTTCTAACCTCTACTATATCCTCTCCCATCCCTAACTCTGCAATCTCTTCTACCACGACAATTTACTCCTTCAATTCAGATCTCTTGCACATCCCTGACTTTAATCACTCCAACACATTTGTTCGTCTAAACTTCGCCCCCTCTACATTGCCTCCTCTATGAAGATACACCTGGGGCCATCCAACTACCCTAATATTTTATGTGGTTCAAACATCAAACTTAGTTGATAATGCTCCTGTAAATATTTGAAATATTTTACTGTGTTAATGGCACTACCTAAATACTAGTTAGAGGTAGGAGAGGCATTTGGTTTTACTGCTCTATTTTGAGGAAAACCACATACCTTAGCTCCATGCTTGTGAAGGACCTCCACCACATCATTGTGTGCTCTTTCTGCAGCCACATGCAGTGGTGTAAGAAAACTGCAAGAGATGTAACAAATTACAAACTTTCAAACGTTAACGCATCTATTGCAATTTAGGAGATGTCTACTTCTATTACAAAGGAAGCCAAACAATATTAAAATATTCATTTCCTGAAGCATTTTAGGTTCAAGAACATTACTTAATATCTCAAGTTACAGATACTTTGTCCTGAAAAATGTAACTACATAATAGGTACTAATAAGTTAAAAAGAGCTTGTTGTTCCTTAAATGGAAATTTACTACGCTATACCTCTAATGGCGCAATAGTTAGGATAAATATCTACAGATCACCTCACCAGTCATCAGGAGTGTAGTGCTGGAAAAGCACAACAGGTCACATAGCATCAGAGGAACAGGAGAAGTGATGTTTTGGGCATAAGCCCTTCGTTAGGGATGATGACGGCCGTATTCTCAAAACGTCGATTCTCCTGCTCCTCGGATGCTGTCTGACCTGCTGTGCTTTTCCAGCACCACACTTGACTCTGATCTGCAGCAACTGCAGTCCTCACTTTCTCCTAGTACCTCACTGCACAGACTGAACTCAAGAATCAGCTTATAATCAATAATTTCCACAACATCTCTGAAGAACTGCTAGGTTATCATCAATTCTTTTACATAGCAACCCTCAAACAGATTGTTTTTTACAATGCAAAACCTTCAATATTTTCAAGCTATGAAATTTGATAAAGTTGCAAGTATCTAATAAATGTTTAACAGCCTAACTTGAAAATAACAATCTTTGAACAGTAAAAACAAACTTACTCTTTATTTTTTTCATTGACATTTGCTCCCTTTCTTAGAAGGAGTTCTGTTACTTGCTTGCGTTTGGGATGTTGTGAAGCCACAGCACAATGCTGAAAAAGGAAATCAAACACTAATCTCCAGATACTAGTGAGTTAAACTATCTGTAGAAAACAAAGTACTTTTGTCATCATAATAGGTAAACCAATTTAGTGTATGTTGAGACAAAGGCATTTCTACTCTCTACTATTTAACTGCCAATGTATGCACAGCAAAGTCTGAGCAATTCCTCAAAGGGGAATGTGATACATGAAGAACAAAAACTGAATAATTTTGTTTTAAATTCAATTGTGGGACTTGGACATCACTGACAGGCCAGCATTAACTGCCATCTCTAATGACCTTGAGGGAGTGGTGATGTGCTGTCTTCTTGAACTGCTGCAGTCCATATTCTGTAGATTAGGGTGACCCACAATGCCTTAGGAAGGGAATTCCAGGATTTTGACCCAGCAACACTCAGGGAATGGTAGGATCATGAGCGAGTTGGAGGGTAACTTGCAGATGGCTTTATTCCCATATATCTGCTGCCCTTGTCTTTCTAGATGGAAGTGGTCATGGGCTTGGAAGGTGTTGCGAAAGAATCTTTGATGAATTTCTGCAGTGCATCTTGTAGATCATTGCAGCAGTATGTACTAAGTGTCAGTGGTTAAGGGAGTGGATGCTTGTGGCCGTGGATGGTGTCAAGCTTCGAGTATTGCTGGTGTTGCACTCATCCAGGCAAGTGTGAGGTATTCCATTATAGTCCTGACCTGTACCTTGTAGGTGGTGAACTTGGGAATCAGGAGCTGGTTGCTTGCTGCAGTATACCTAGCCTTTGATCTGTTCTTGTATCCACTGTGTTTATGTGGCAAGTCCAGTTGAGTTTCTGGTCAAGGATGTTGCTAGTGGGTAATTCAATGACGGCAGCACCATTGAATGTCAAGCAGCAGTGGTTAGATAATCTTTTATTGAAGACGACCATTGCCTGGCATTTGCATGACACAAACGTTACTTGCCATTTGTCAGCCCAAACCTGGACATTGCACAGACTTTGTTGCATTAGAACTATTATCTGCTCACAGTATCTGAGGTGTTACAAAATGATGCTGAGCATTACCCAATCATCAGTGAACATCCCCAGTTCTAATCTTATGAGAAAGTAAAGGTCATCAATGTATTCTTGTTCCTGTTGCTGATATAAAATTTTGAATGTTGGACACCACTTAGGGAGTTTTTTCATCTTACTAACAGGGGAAAATTAATGAAAAGAACAATCACATTCATTTATCGTAACTTAAAAACATGTAAATAAAAATTGCTCATGGATGGGAGTGTCACTGGCTAGGTCAGAATTTATCACCTAATCCAAAATGCTTCAGAGCAGCTGATGATGAACTGGTACAATCCTTTTCCTTTTTTTTGGGGAGAATAAAGAGGAGAGACATGCATGGGGGAAAACTGAATACACTCTTAGAGGAAAACCTCTGTTTCATATTCATCACCCCAGCCCAAAAAGGTACTAGGTCACATGGGGATGCCTGGTTTGCATGGATGAGTTCAAGTGAACAGGTATGGTCTGGCAGAATGCTTCTATGGGTGACATCACAATCCATTTTTGTAGGCAGCACACACTGCTGGCATAGTGCGTTAGTGATGCATCAAACTTTAGGAATAAGGTGAGACCAGAGATACTGGCCCTTTCTGTTAGAACAGAGTAGTCTCAGAAGAGATTGAGTTTGAAAATTTCTAGATTGTTGATTAGAGAAATCAGGAGCAAGTAACTACAGAACATAGGTTAAAGATCATTTGAACACTGAAGTTTTATTTTTTAAACACATGTCTTTAATTCACATATTTGGCATCAACTGATAAAGAATGTGTAAAAACCTTTAAAGAGAATTAGTTTAATATTTGAGAAATGAAATTTCAAATTGTACATGATGGAAAGATATAAGGTTGGCCAAAAATGTTAGTTCTTTGAGAAACATTAACAGAATGGGCTGAATTCCAGCAAGAGGTCATTGTCCACATTGGAACCAATGACATAGGAAGGGAAAAGGTTGAGTGTCTGAAAGGAGATTACAGAGAGTTAGGCAGGAATTTAAAAAGGAGGTCCTCGAGAGTGGTAATATCTGGATTACTCCTGGTGCTACGAGCTAGTGAGGGCGGGAATAGGAGGACAGAGCATGGCTGAGGAGCTGGTGATTGGGGGAAGGATTCACATTTTTGGACATCGGAATCTCTTTTGAGGTAGAAGTGACCTGTACAAGGAGGACAGATTGCGCCTAAATTGGAAGGGGACTAATAAACTGGCAGGGAAATTGCTCGGGAGGATTTAAACGAGTAAGGTGGGGGGTGGAGCCCAGGGAGATAGTGAAGAAAGAGGTCAATCCGAGACGGATACAGTTGAGAACAGAAGCGAGTCAAACAGTCAGGGCAGGGAGGGACAAGGTAGGACTAATAAATTAAACTGCTTTTATTTCAATGCAAGGGGCCTAACAGGGAAGGCAGATGAATTCAGGGCATAGTTAGGAACATGGGACTGGGATATCATAGCAATTATAGAAACATGGCTCAGAGATGGGCAGGACTGGCAGCTGAATATTCCAGGATACAAATGCTACAGGAAGGATAGAAAGGGAGGCAAGAGAGGAGGGGGAGTGGCATTTTTGATAAGGGATAACATTACAGCTGTGCTGAGGGAGGATATTCCTAGAAATACATCCAGGGAAGTTATTTGGGTGGAACTGAGAAATAAGAAAGGGATGATCACCTTATTGGGAGTGCATTATAGACTTCCTAATAGTCAGAGGGAAATTGAGAAACAAATTTGTAAGGAGATCTCAGCTATCTGTAAGAATAATAGGGTGATTATTAGATTAGATTACTAGGTTTTTTTTTAAAAAAAAGAGATTCCCTACAGTGTGGAAACAGACCCTTCTGCCCAATATGTCCACACCAACCTTGTGAACAGCAACCCACCCAGACTCATTCCCCTACATTTACCCCTTCACCTAACACTACAGGCAATTTAGCATGGCCAATTCACCTAACTTGCACACCTTTGGACTGAGGGAGGAAACTGGAGCACCCGGAGGAAACCCACGCAGACACGGGAAGAATGTGCAAACTCCACACAGACAGTTACCTGAGGGGAGAATTGAACCCGGTCTCTGCCACTGAGAGGCAGCAGTGCTAACCACTGTGCCACTTTGCCACTCACGGTAGGGGTGGTTGAGCATTTTAACTTTTCAAACATAGACTGGGACTGCCACAGTGTTAAGGGTTTAGATGGAAAGGAATTTGTTAAGTGTACAAGAACATTTTCTGATTCAGAATATGGATGTACCTACTAGAGAAGGTGCAAACCTTGACCTACTCTTGGAAAATAAGGCAGGGCAGGTGACTGAGGTGTCAGTGGGGGACGCTTTGGGGCCAGCAACCATAATTCTATTAGATTTAAATTAGTGATGGAAAAGGATAGACCAGATCTAAAAGCTGAAGTTCTAAATTGGAGAAAGGCCAATTTTGACAGTATTAAGCAAGAACTTTCAAAATCTGATTGGGGGTAGATGTTCACAGGTAAAGATACGGCTGGAAAATGGGAAGCCTTCAGAAATTAGGTAACGAGAATCCAGAGAAAGTATATTCCTGTCAGGGTGAAAGGAAAGGTTGGTAGGTATAGGGAATGCTGGGTAACTAAAGAAATTGAGGGTTTGGTTAAGAAAAAGGAGGAAGCATATGTAAGGTATAGACAGGATAGATCGAGTGAATCCTTAGAAGAGTATAAAGCAAGTATGAGTATACTTAAGAGCGAAATCAGGAGGGGAAAAAGGGGACATGAGATAGCTCTGGCAAATATTAAGGAGAATCCAAAGGGTTTTTACAAATATGTTAAGGACAAAAGGGTAATGAGGGAGAAAATAGGGCCCCTCAAAGATCAGCCAGGCGGCTTTTGTGTGAAGCTGCAGAAAATGGGGAAGATACTAAATGAGTATTTTGCATCAGAATTTACTGTGGAAAAGGACATGGAAGATATAGACTGTAGGGAAATAGATGGTGACACCTTGAAAAATGTCCAATTTACAGAGGAGGTCGTGCTGGATATCTTTAAACACACGAAGGTTGATAAATGCCCAGGATCTAATCAGGTGTACCCTAGAACTCTGTGGGAAGCTAAAGAAGTGATTACTGGTCCTATTGCTGAGTTATTTGTATCATCGATAGTCACAGGTGAGGTGCCGGAAGATTGGAGGTTGGCAAACGTGGTGCTACTGCTTAAGAAACGTACTAAGGACAAGCCTGGAAACTATAGACTAGCGAGCCTGACATCAGTGGTGGGCTAGTTGTTGGAAGGAATCCTGAGGAACAAGATGTACATGTATTTGGAAAGGCAAGGACTGATTAGGGATAGTCAACATGGCTTGGTGTGGGGGAAATCATGTCTCCCAAACTTGATTGAGTTTTTTGAAGAAGTAACAAAGATGATTGATGAGGGCAGAGCAGATGTGATCTATATGGACTTCAGCAAGGCGTTCGACAAGGTTCCCCATGGGAGACTGATTAGCAAGGTTAGAGCTCATGGAATACAGTGAGAACTAGCCATTTGGATAGAGAACTGGCGCAAAGGTAGAAGACAGAGGGTGGTGGTAGAGGGTTATTCTTCAGACTGGAGGCCTGTGACCGGTGGAGTGCCACAAGGGTCAGTGTCGGGTCCACTACGTTTCATCATTTACATAAATAATTTGGATGTGAGCATAGGAGGTACAGTAAGTTTGCAGATACCACCAAAATTGGAGGTGTGGTCACCTTAGATTACAACCGGATCTTGGTCAGGTGGACTAATGGGCTGAGAAGTGGCAGATGGAGTTTAATCTAGATTTTAGCAGGACTTATGCACTTAATGGTAAGGTCCTCGGGAGTGTTGCTGAACAAACAGACCTTGGAGTGCAGGCTCATAGCTCCTTGAAAGTGGAGTCGCAGGTAGATGGGATAGTGAAGACGACGTTTGGTATACTTTCCTTCATTGGTCAGAGTATTGAGTACAGGAGTTGGGAGTTCATGTTGCAGCTGTCCAGGACATTGGTTAGGCCACTGTTGGAATATTGCGTGCAATTCTGGTCTCCTTCCTATCAGAAAGATGTTGTGAAACTTGAAAGAGTTCAGAAAAGATTTACTAGGATGGTGCCACGGTTGGAAGATGTGAGCTATAGGGACAGGTTGGGGCTGTTTTCCCTGGAACATTGGAGACTGAGGTTTACAAAATTATGAGATGCATGGATCGGGTAAATAGGCAAAGTCTTTTCCCTGGGGTTTGGGAGTCCAGAACTAGAGGGCATAGGTTTAGGGTGAGAGAAAAGATATAAAAGAGACCTAAGGGGCAACTTTTTCATGCAGAGGTTGGTACATGTATGGAAAGAGCTGCCAGAGGAAGGCTGGTACAATTGCAACATTCAAAAGGCATCTGGATGGGTATAGGAATAGGAAAGGTTTGGAGGGATATAGGCCGGGTGCTGGCAGGTGGGACTAGATTGGGTTGGGATATCTGGTCAGCATGGACAGGTTGGACCGAAGGGCCTGTTTCCATGTTGTACATCTCTATGACTATGACTCTATGGTTCTCTGCTCCAAACATTTCAGGATTTTAAAGGCATTTAAAGAATTGGGGGTGGCAGGGTGGCTCAGTGGTTAGCACTGCTACCTCAGACCCAGGAACCAAATACTTGGTTTCCAAATACTTAAGAAATATGCTTACCAATGGAGTTTCATGTGTCTGCGGATGTTTGAAGTTTATGATCTCCAAAGCAAGACTCTTTTTCACTTTTGTCAAATCTGCTTCTTTTGCAGCTTGTAGTAATGAATGACCTTTAAATTCATCTGTTTTAAAAAAAAATCAGCATTAAATTTTCCACTTTTTGTTCCCCAGCTGACAACTATTAACTTAATTATTAAAATTTTTTTTCAAGTTGTAGGGTGCATGCATATGGCAACATAGCTCAGAGCTCCTATCACATGATGGCTGGAGATAAACCCATCTACTCCTCAAAATAAAAAAAAAGGGAAGTTAACAAACATCAATACAGGGGGGTTTCAGAACTAAACAGATATGCAAAACACAAACTTGACACTCATAATTAAAAAGTATATAAATCAGAAGTTTGAGAATCAGCTGTGTACTTATAAATAGGAGTAAAATAAATGGAAGACAAGGGGAATGCTAATTTAGATAGTAAACAATGGGTTAAATGTTCTCAAGGAGAACAATAAGCATCAGTTGTGAGGGGTTAGGATGTACAGCTTTGATTACAAATTTTAAATTGGTTGTTTTATTTTAATTTCTTAGTTGAATAAGATTTATCATCATACAGAGTTTAAATGATAGTAGTATGATCTAATTATTAAATATTGTGGCTGTGATCCCTGAAGTAGAGAAGGGTGAGGAAAAAAAATAAACTCATAAGCTAGGTTGCTCAGTGAGGCAAATTTTAAATTGCTTTTGGAAATTCAAAGAACACAATGTTGAAACTTTGCTCTTAATGGTTCTCAGACCTTTTTTGTTAGGATAATGCAGCTGATAACGTACTTCCCCTTCTTCCGTGACCATTTCCTCCTAACTTACAGGCCACTCAAACACACTAAACATTATGCCCAAGACCATTTACAGAAGGCACAAATCCGGGCTGGATAATTACCATCCCATCATTCCACTCTCAAAACATTCATAAAGTGATGGGAAGTGTTGCAACAATCTGCTCATGTAAACTTAGGTCGGATTCTGCCAGGGTCATTTAGCTCCACAGTTCATTATAGCCTTAGTCCAAATGTAATCAAAGCAACTGAACCTGGGAGGTGATGCAAGAGTGATTGCCCTTGACACAAAGCAACATTTGCCCAAGTTATAGCCAGGAGGCCGAGCATGAACTATCTTCAACTCCTTCATAAATGGTCTTTCCTCCATCCTAAGCTGGGAATGATTATATAGTATTCAGTATTATTCACTGACTCCTCAGATACTGAAACAGTTATGGGTTTCTGTGTAGAGAGATGTGGACACACACAGGCTTGTGGTCATAAACGGCAAGTAACATTTGCACCATGCAAGTGTCTGGCAATGACCATCTCCAACAAGAGAAAACCATCCGATTTCACCACCATTGAGAAGTGTGATGGAATATTCTCCACTTGTCTGGATGAGTACAGCTCCAACAAGAATCCTGTTACAATGCAAGTCAAACCAGCCTGCTTAATGAGCACCCTATTCACTAGCTTAAATGGTCACTTCTACTATCACTGTTGTGCAGCGACAACAGTTCATCTAGTCTTTGTCAACATCTACCACTGAAAGGGGAGAAGGCTCATGGGAACACCACTTGTAGGTATGCCTACAAGCAACAGTATCCAGATTTGGAAATATATTATCATTTCCTTTTTTGGTTCAAAACCCCAAAACTTACTTCCTGACAATACTGTACCTATATCTAAACCATACATACTACTGTGGTTCAAGGAGGTGGCTCACCACAATCTTCTCAGAGGAAATTAGGCAGCTGTAACAAAGACTGGTCTAACAATTAATACTTGCATCCAATGACTGAATTTAAAAAAACAAGAATGTTAAATGCCATAGCTAATTTAATATACAACAAAACAGTCACTGCATTAAGATCTTTGTACAGTTCTGATACTTACAAGCAAGCCTCTCTTTTAACTCTGGAGTGGGAGCCATATCCATGGCACTTTTACCATGGCAGTTAACTAGAGTGGGATCTGCACCATGGCTTAATAGAAGTGAACATACTTCCACTCTGTTCTTGGATGCAGCTTCATGTAGTGGCGTGAACTGCCAGAGATCCATGGCATTTACACAGGCTCCATGCTAAAAGACAAAAAAAAATCTAATTACAATTACAAACTTCTATTATCGTAACTAACATAATATCTCCCAGAGTTCTTTTTCCTTTTGTTTTATCTGAAAAGCCAGGATAACAAATTGACAGCATTTCTTATTAAGTTTTTATAATTTACACATCTTAGCAATGTAACACTGATTGGCTGATTCAGTTTATTCTGCAACTTCTGATATGTAAAGAAAGTGCAAATTATTGTAATCAAATTTTCCATTAAAACAACAGCAAATTCAGCTGTATGCTTATATTCAAATAGATAAGTCTCGTGTAGGGCCAGGGACCCAGGTTCAAATCCACCCTCAGGCGAGTGCCTGTGTGGCGTTTGCACATTCTCCTAGGTTTCCTTCACGTGCTCCCACAGTCCAAAGATGTGCAGGTTAGGTGAACTGGCCATGCTAAATTGTCTTGTAGTGTTCAGGGATGTGTAGGATAGGTGGGTTAACCATGGGAAATGCAGGGTTACAGAGACAGGGGAGAGGGGTGGGTCTGAAAGGGACGCTCTTCGGAGGGTTCGGTGTGGATGCATTAAGCCAAATGGCCTGCTTCCTCACTAAGAATTCTATGACTTTTTTTTCGCAACTAAGTCTCAGAATTGTATACAGTGGACAAGAAAACATATGTACTTATTTCACACTTAGTAAGTTAAACAAAACCTAATACAATGTTTTAAACATGTCAATTCCCATGTAATTAATACTCATGATTTGAAACCTTAAATGAATGGTGGCTGATCTTACCTTAAGCAGAAGTTCAGTGACTTCGTAATGGCCATATGAACAAGCATTATGAAGGGGAACAAGGCCACTAAGGGGAGAAAGCAGAGGTCAGCGAAAGGACTTTATGTATTAAAATATATAAAAGAATGCTCTTAAACAATTTTGTTTTGAGAAAGGAATCTTATGGATTTCAAATTCCATTGCAGTATTTTCATGGAATTTCACACACAACTTTCTCCTTGCCCTCTTCTTCAGAGGCAGCAATTCTATGGATATTAATGGACTTCAGATATCTCAAAGAGATTGCAGTTCAAGTGATTGACCAAGAGACAGAAGTTATAGTAATCTGAGCTTCTTGTCTCTTCCATCTAATCAGTTTATAATTGTAATCGTTTTGAGCACCTCCATCAGGTCTAGTCTGAAAGTTCTATTCTTCAATCAATCCGTTTAACTGAAGATCTTCTACCCTGGAACCATACTTGTAAATCTTTTCTATATCTTCCCTGGTGATTTCACATCCTTTCTAAAGCATGGCACCCATAGCTGGACACACAACTCCAGATGAATCAGTGTTATAAAAATGTTGACTATAACCTCCTCACTTCTGTATTCTGACGATTTAGAATAAAACCCAGAATTTCAAATGCCTTATTTGCCACTTTCCCACCTGCCATGCTGCCTTCAATGATTCATTCACAGTTACAACCATGTTCCTCTGCTCCACTTTATAAGTGGATCCCTTACTTTTTATTTTCCTTATTTCTCCAATCTAAATGAATCATACTACAATCCTCTGCAATAAATCTCACCTGACATATGTTCACACTTTGCAACAATCTGACTATTTCCACTTTAAATCTATCAGTATCCTTCCCAGAATTAATACTGCTTCCAAGTTTTAGATCATTTCCAAAATCTGAAACTGTACTCTGCACTCCCAAGAGCAGGTCATTAATATACTTCAAGATAAAGCAGTGTTACTAGTACTGGCCTCGGAGGAGACCTTCTGTAACCTTCTAACAAGATGTTCATTACTATACTGTGCTTCTTGTCACTCAGCCAATTTTGTAACCATCTCCCACTATCCCTTTTATTCCATAGGTTTCAACTTTGCTGACAAGACTGTTAAATCACACTCCAGCAAAGGCCTTTTGAAACTCCACCACTGAATGTGCTCTGTTACCTCATCAAGATATTTAATTAAGTTAGTTCTGAGTTGCAAAAGGATTTAGGTGTTCTGATACATAAGTCACAAATAGACCAATATGCAGGTCGAGCACGTAGTCAGGAATCAGAGGAAACTCGACTATCCGAATACCAATTATCCGAAAATCAGATTATCTGAAGGAGATCTCGAGGTCCCAATAGAAACATTACATCAAAGACGTGCTTCCAACAGTGATCTCGTCTTTTGTTTAGTGATTAAACAGGTACCGTCTCCAAATGATTGACGTCCTGCTCTCTCTCCCCCCACACATTCCCTGGAGTTCTACAAAGGGGTGTACTCTAACCAAACCTCACCCACCCCCCCGAACACCGCTTCCCAGGAATAATCTCTCCAATGTTGTCCTGTGCATGGCAAACATGGAACCTGTCAAAAAGTTGCAGTTAAAAAAAGACTTACCCCACATAGGCAGCAGCAGCAGTCTTGTTGTTGGTGTGCAGAGCAGATGACCCAGAGAGAGACCAGGGGTGGACGGGGTGTGTGTGTGTGTGTGTGTGTGTGTGTTTGGGGGGGTGGGGGGGGGGGGGAAGAAGGGGTGTGTGTGTGTGTGTGTGTGTGTGTGTGTGTGTGTGTGTGTGTGTGTGTGTGTAGGGTGGTGGCTTGCATGCTTTCTGCTAGGGGCTGGGGTCTCGCTGCTGTGTGCTGCTGCAGTCTCCTGAACAGGGAACAGACTTTAAAACACCGAGCCCCAGAGGAAAGGCATTTAATCGATTTACTGAATAATCGATGATCTGAACGAAATAGTGCTCGTCCATCACGATCGGATAATCAAGTTTCAACTGTACCAATGGGATGCTTTCCTTTATTACAAGACAAATTGAACATAAAATTAAGGATGTTATGTTTTAGTTGTACTGGGCATGGGTGAGAACACATGTCAAATACTGTGTACAGTTTTAGCTCCTTAACCAAAGAAGGATGTAAATGCATTGAGGATGGCACAAAGGTGCCATTAGATTGATATGTAGAACGAACAAGCTGACTTGCAAAGATAGATTGGTTAGGTGGAGCTCCTACAGCTTAGAAGATCCTGCACAGCCTTGACAAGGTGGCCATGGAAAAGATGTTTCTGCTTCTGAGTCAGTCCAGACTCAGAGGGAAGGCGGGGGGAAAGAGCGCAGTGCTTTAAAATCAGGGGTTGCCCTTCCAGGACAGGAACGCAGAGAACCTTTTTTTCTGAGGGTTGCATGACTTTGGAACTCTCTGCCTCAGAAGGCAGTGGAATTGGGGTAAATGGGTATTTTTAAGACATAGATGGATAGACAGTAGTTAGGAGGGCAATGAAGGCTACTGGGACATAGGGAAATATGGCATTTGGAACACATGGATCAGCATAATCTTACTGAATAGTGTCATAGAGATGTACAGCAGGGAACCAGATCCTTCGGTCCAACCCGTCCATGCCGAACAGATATCCCAACACAATCTAGTCCCACCTGCCAGCAACCAACCCATATCTAAACCATTCCTATTCATATTACCCATCCAAATGCCTCTGAAATGTTGCACTTTTACCAGCCTCCACCACTTCCTTTGGCAACTCATTCCATACACATACAACACTGTGAAAACGTTGCCCTGTAGGTCTCTTTTATATCTTTCCTCTCTCAACCTAAACTTATGCCCTCTAGCTCTGGACTCCCTGACCCCAGGGAAAAGACTTTGCCTATTTACCCTATCCATGCCCCTCAATTTTGTAAACCTCTAAGGTCACGCCTCAGCCTACGACGCTCTAGGGAAAATAGCCCTAGCCTGTTCAGCCTCCCTATAGCTCAAATCTGCCAACCCTGGTAACATCCTTGTAAATCTTTTCTGAACCCTTTTCAAGTTTCATAACATCTTTCCGGTAGGAACGAGACCAGAATTGCACACAATATTCCAACAGTGGCCAAACCAATATCCTGTATAGCTACAACATGACATCCCTACTCCTGTACTCAATACTCTAATCAACAAAAGAAAGCATACCAAACGCCTTCTTCACTATCCTATCAACCTGCACTCCAAGGTCTCTTTGTTCAGCAACACTCCCAAGGACCTTACCATTAAATGTATCAGTCCTGCTAAGATTTGCTTTCCCAAAATGCAGCACCTCGCATTTATCTGAATTAAACTCCATCTGCCACTTCTCAGCCCATTGACCCATCTGGTCAAGATCCTGTTGTAATCGGAGGTAAGCCTCTTTGCTGTCCACTATACCTCCAATTTTGGTGTCATCTGCAAACTTAACTGTACCTCTTATGTTCATATCCAAATCATTTATGTAAATGACAAAAAGTAGAGGGCCCAACACTCATCCTTGTGGCACTCCATAGGTCACAGGCCTCAGGCCTCCAGTCTGAAAAACAACCCTCCAGCAGAACAAACTCGAACCGCCGAATAGTCGACTTCTATTTCATGTTCTTGCATTTGGGCTTGACTTGCCTTTAATAAATCTAATAAATCTGATTGTTCTAATTAATCTAAAATTAACAGACAACTATATTAATTTTGTCCTTAAGTATCATTTTTGAAAGATTTCCCAAGTATTACATTCACTGATTTAGTGTTTATCCTCATCTTTTTAACTAATGGGCGGCATGGTGGCACAGTGGTTAGCACTGCTGCCTCTCAGCGCCAGAGACCTGGGTTCAATTCCCGCCTCAGCTGACTGACTGTGTGGAGTTTGCACGTTCTCCCTGTGTCTGCGTGGGTTTCCTCCGGGTGCTCCGGTTTCCTCCCACAGTCCAAAGATGTGCAGGTCAGGTGAATTGGCCATGCTAAATTGCCCATAGTGTTAGGGAAAAGGGGTAAATGTAGGGGAATGGGTGGGTTGCGCTTCGGCAGGTTGGTGTGGACTTGTTGGGCCGAAGGGCCTGTTTCCACACTGTAGGTAATCTAATCTAATACACTGGCAATTCTATAATCTCAAATTAACATTTATATCTAAAGAGAACTGAAAGATCATTATGTGGAGGAGCTGGTGATGGACTGGGATGGACAAAGTTAAAAATCACACATTGGAAGATCAGTGACAGTGCCTCTGCAATTTCCATCCTCAAATCACTTAGCATTCTTGGAAGCATCAGATTTGGCCACTCGAAACGTCGAATTCTCTATTCCTGAGATGCTGCCTAACCTGCTGTGCTTTGACCAGCAACACATTTGCAGCTGTGATCTCCAGCATCTGCAGACCTCATTTTTTACACAATAATTTATGAATGGTAAGTCTGATCAGCCTTTCTGTGGGGCTCAGCAGAATTTCACAGGGCAGGAAAGAATAAAAAGGGGAGAATGAATTGAATCAGGGAAATTTCATTAGATCAGAATCAAAGTTTCCAGTGGCAACAAGATAAAGATAAAAAGGGAACTAAAGAGAGCAGGAACATGTGACCGTTTAACATAGTAAAAGCCCTTCAGCGCAAAGCAAGAGGCAACTGCAGAGTGTTTTACATTTGGTCTAAACCACTTAACCCATTGCCACACATTAACCACCTGACACCTGGATAAGATCACCTCATCTTCCGCCTTGGGACCCTCCAGCTGACGGGATCAATGCAGATTTCACCAGTTTCCTCATTTCCCTTCCCTCCACCGTATCCAACCTTCCAAATCAGCACCACCCTCTTGACTTGTCCTAAATGTCCACCTTCTTTCCCACCTACCCGCTCCACCCTCCTCTCCGACCTATCACCATTACCCCCACTTTCATCTACCTATTGCACTCTCAACTACCTTACCCCCAGCCCCACACTGCTCCCATTTATCTCTCCACCCTCTTGGCTCACAAGGCCTCATTCCTGGCGAACGGCTTTTGCCCAAAATGTTGATTCTCTTGCTCCTTGAATGCTGCCTGACCTGTCGTGCTTTTCCAGCACCACAGTCTCGTCACTTAACTGAACAGACAACACTCACCTGTCTGAATTGGTCAGTTTCAAGTACTTTTCAATGAACTGATAAGTGCATTCTGTAAATGTTAGGCACATTAATGAACTGAAAGTGTTGATCATATTAATGAGCTGTCTGTTAAGATAAGATATAAAAAAGCCACTTCGACTCAATGCTGTAGCTTCAGCTCAGAGACTAACAGCAAGTTCTCTTAATAAAGACAACTGAAGGCCATGTTACCGCCTGTCTCTCACTCTGGTTTGAGGTCTAAAAAAGGAACCTCAACAGTTATGAAAAATTAGGCAAATCTTCTGTGTTCCATATTCTATCAGAAACATTTAAATTTTTGCTTTTAGGCCACAGTCAATGCAGACCATACACAAACTAAAACCCACTTTCTCCTCAATCATATTTAAACCTTATTTAAATTAGGTAGCTAAGCACCCAATTATATACATCAATCTATTTCAAAACAGCAATGCTGCACCATTAGGACATTTGTTTTAATATTCTTTATGTTAGATAGTACTAATTAAACTTCAAAAATGTCAATTTCTCCCTCAATATATCAGACAGACATGGATGTTCGTCTTAATAAAAAGTAGTAACTTCTGTTCACACAATACTTATATTTTACTTTCCAGCACAGCAACAGAGATTGGAGAGAGGATTATTTCAAACATTTCAATGCTACACCTCCAGAAAACTGCACAATGAAGCCTGTCTCATACAGGAGAGAGACATTATTGGCAAGTTTTCTTAAACATCAAAAGTAAATTTCAAGTGAACTGCAATAGAGAATTGGATTCAAAATTGTGCTGGATTTATGGAAAGATTGTAGAGATAAAGCTCTGTGACAAGTCAGTGGACTGAGTGCTTACACTTTAAGGCTGTATTGCAGTTTCATTCCACTTAACACACTGCTGTTATTGTCTGCAGAAAAATGCAGACAGCAAAATGTATTTTTTAAAAATGGTGAGCTTGAGAGAAAATATCTTCTACAAGACTAAGAATGAATATAAGAGCATGTTTTTCATTGTACCTGACCTCCTTAAATTAACAGTTGACATCCCAAGCAGTTCAAATGGCATTTAACTATTCAGAGCCAATGTCATGAAAGCATACTATACCACACCACATTAAATTCAGCCTTCAACTGACCCTTTATCTTTTGCATGTACATCAGCCCCATGCTGGAGAAGGAGTTGAACAATCCGGACACGATTGTAACCAGCAGCCAGGTGCAGAGGAGTAGACTGGAAGCAATAACCAACAATTAAGAAAAAAATTAGCATAAATGGTAACATTTTTGACAAAAAACCTTGAAAGCAACTAAGTAATTTCTACATACTGTTTGCATTAGGCATTAATAGCCTAACAGAATTTAATATTTCAGTCTTCAATTTTGTAAGTTCCCTTCAAACTGTTGATTGTGGACATTTACCATAACATAAAATGAGAAATTCTACATCTTACACTGACTGTACAAAATTATACAATAAAAGGGATAAGGATTCAAAAGTGGCTGAAGGAAGAAAACAGAGTAATGGTTAATGGGTAATTATCATCCTGAAAGGTTTACAGTGGGATTTCCCAAGGCATCAGTACTGGGACCCTTACTTTTTTCAGATATATATTAAAAAATATAAATTGCCTGATCTAAAAAGGGACAATTTTAAAGTTTGTGGACAGCACAAAATTTGGGAGAAATGTAACCTGCGAGGACAGTGCAAAACTTCAACAAGTTGGAGCAAACTGATAGGTGGTAGATGAAGTTCAATGTGGAGAAGTCTGAGATGATACACTTTGGTAACAAAGAAGAACGAGACACTACAAAATAAAATATACTATTCTAAAAGGTGCAGAGGAGCAGAGAGACCTGAGAGACATATGTACATAAATCACTAAGAGAAGGTGGACAGAAAATGACAGCTGTTAATATACATAGTATGCTAGGCTTCATAAACAGGGGCATAGAGTACAAGAGCAGGGAGGTTATGAAGAACTTACATAAGATACTAAAATTAATAGTTTTGTATTCACATTCCTGTGACAGCTAACATACGTTATGTACAGTTCTGGGTGCCACTTCAAAGCAGGGATGCAAATGCACTAGAGAGAGGGCAGAAGAGGGTTATGAGAATGATTCCAAGGATGAGGGAAGATTGAAGAAGCAGAAACAGTTATCCTCTGAAAGAAGAAGGCAACAGGGGATTTGAAAATTTTGAGTATCATGAGAAGTCTCAACAGAGTACATGGGGAGATACTATTCCCATTATTTAACAGATCAGGAAACAGAGGGCACAGTTTTGAAATATTTTGTGAAGGTAGCAAATGTGAGGAGAGAAAAACTTTTCCTCCTCCAAAACCAATGCATTGCTTGGAGGTGCGATGGAGGTAGTTTCAATTGAAGCATTCAAGAGGGAATTGGATAATTATTTACATAGAAACAAACTGCAGGTTTACATGAGAAGGCAGGAGATTGACGCAAAGTTGAAATTCTTAAAAGCTGGTGAAGATAGGATGGGTTGAACGCTCTCTTTCCACACTAGAACAATTCTGTGCTTGATAGGGGGAAATGCTTGTTGATAATCTAGTGGAGCAAATAGTCCGATATTATATCTACTTAACTTGCTTTCTATTGAAAATCAGGCAGGTTCTACAATAGTTAGGAGATCCACAGTGGCAAATTAACACCAGACAGAAGGGAAACATTTACCATACAGCTTAATACATGTGCAAGACATGTTGTTAATTGCATTTAAGTTCAGATATTCTGATCTTATTAGAAAACATTTTTTTTAAAAATGTGATAAATAGCCTAAGGTGTTAAGTAATTTTGATAATTAAACAGGTCTGCCATGTAACTGTTTATATTGATATCATCTGTCATTGGTACCACTGCAGTAAAAAAAACCTGAGATTGATATTTTTTGCTTTGTAATTAAGATAACATTAGCCACAATTACATTCTCTAATGAGCAACATATTCCACAACGTTTTATATCAGCTGTCATGATTTAATACAGTGCACTAATGCAATCCTCTTTTCAAACCAAGCATGGGTGCACTCACATGCCAGTACAGTTAGAAATTACTAATGCTAACTTAACTAGGTCAACAAATTAACAATTGCACAGTAGCTGTTACTCATCTGCAAACTCAATCTTTGAGAAGGAGAGATATTGAGGGACCTAAACTATGACAAACAGAGGAAAACAGCCTTTTTCAGTTGAATTCTGTTTCACAATCTAAAATCTGTAGCACCACACAGATTCAAAATCTGTAGAACTAATTTTAAAAATCACTTAAATTTTATTCTTTCCAATACAATTTCATTTTTTTCCTGTAAGAACAATACTTTTAGAAAAACAAAACAAATCTAGTGATGATTTAAGCAAATGGCAAGTGTCCAGCATATTTAGTGTCAGGAAAAAAAATGTGTAAATAAGTTTGAAAAATGACAGAATCTGAAGCAAAAATAATCCAAGAAGTTGATGTAGCAGTGATATGGTTACTTTGCCAATAAATGCCAAATACTGACAGAATTAAAACAAACCAAAAGACTGCACCTGTTTCCAGATTTAAATGTTGCTGAACCGGGGGAAATTAAGAATTCCAGTGTAGAACATAGAACATAGAAAAATACAGCGCAGTACAGGCCCTTTGGCCCTCGATGTTGCGCCGATCCAAGCCCACCTAACCTACACTAGCCCACTATCTTCCATGTGCCTATCCAATGCCCGTTTAAATGCCCAAAAAGAGGGTGAGTCCACCACTGCTTCTGGCAGGGCATTCCATGAACTCACGACTCGCTGAGCAAAGAGAGAAAATGTTTGAGAAAATTTAAAACTCAGACTAATTGAGATTATGAAGTACAGAATATCTTAAAACTGCAAGTTAATAGCTGAATGATTTTGTTTTGCAGTAAAATTTCAAGAGTCTTAATATTTCTCTATAATTACTATCCATTTCTGCCATCCCTATATCCAAAACATAGCAACAGCTTCATTTGGGTCACACAGCATGGAAACAGAACTTTCGGAACAACTAGTCCACCCTGACCATGTCCCCAAATTAAACTAATCCCGCGAGCCTGGCTTTGGACCATATTCCTCCAAACCTTTCCCATTCATGTACTCATCCAAATGTCTTTTAAATGCTGTAACTGCACCTACATCCACTGGCATTTCATTCCACACACTCACCACTCTGTACAAAAAGACAGTTGCCCTTTGTGTCCTTTTTAAAACTTTCTCCTTCTTTTCAACTTAACAATATGCTCCTAGTCTTCAACTCCCTCACCTGAGGGAAAAGAACCTGGGTATTCACCTTATCTATGCCACTCATTATTTTATAAACCTCAATAAGACCACCCCTCAACCGCCTACACTCCAGAGGGGGCAAAACAAAAATAAGAGTTCCACCTATTTTTAATAACTCAAACCCTCCATTCCTGGCAACATCCTGGTAAATCTTTTCTGAACCCTCTGCAATTTAATAATATGCTTCCTATGGCACGGCAACTAGGACTGCACACAGTACTCCAGGAGAGGCCTCACCAACATCCTGTAAAACCTCAAGTGTCTCAACTCCAAGATCTGAGCATTGAAGGCAAATGTACTAAATACTCATGATACAAATTTCAAAGCATTATATGTACCTTGAACCCCTACATCTCTGTTCTACAAAACTACCCCAGGTCCCACTATCAATTGTACAAGTTTGTTTTACCAAGTTGCGATACCTTGCATTTATTTATACAAATTAAATTCCATCTACCAATCCTCAGCCTATTGACTCAAATGATCAAAATCTCTTTGTAATAGTGGTTCTGTTCACCGAGCTGGAAGTTTTTGTTGCACACGTTTCGTCCCCTGGCTAGGAGACATCATCAGTGCTGTGGAGCCTCCTGCGAAGCGCTTCTTTGATGTTTCTTCCGGCATTTATTTCTTCCAGCTGAAACTGACACCCGGAAGCGGTAAGGACAGACCACTATAAATGCCGGAAGAAACATCAAAGAAGCGCTTCGCAGGAGGCTCCACAGCCCTGATGATGTCTCCTAGCCAGGGGACGAAACGTTTGCAACAAAAACTTCCAGCTCGGCGAACAGAACCACTACAATAAGCACCCGGGCTACAAATCTTCGCACAAACTTTGATCTCTTTGTAATCGTAGATAGCCTTTTTCATTGTCTGCGATAGCACCAATTTTGGCGTCATCAGCGACGTACTAGCAATGCCTCCATCAACAACAAACAAAAGTGGACCCTGTACTGATCGCTGTGGAACACTGTTGGTCATAGTCCTCCAGTCCAAAAAACAGCCCTTTACCACCATCTTGTCTCCTTCCACAAAGCCAATTTTATACCCAATTAGCAAGCTCTCCTCGAATCCTATGTGATCTAACATTATTAATTAGTCTACCATGAGGAACCTTATCAAAGACTTTACTAAAGTCCATATATCTACCACTCTGCCCTCAATCTTTCTGGTTAATTCCTCAAACTATGACTCAATGACTAAGTTGACAAGACACTATTTCCTCACACAAAACCATGCTGACTATCCATAATCAGTCCTTGCTTCATCAAATGCATGTAAATCCTCTCTTTCAGAATCCCTGCCAACAACTTACCCACCAAATGTCAGGCTTCGCCTTAACACTATTGCAGTCCCAGTCAGTCAATGTCTGGAAAGTTAAAATCCCCTATTATATTCTTACAAATAGTTGAGAGCTCTCTACATATTTATTCTTTAACTTCCCTCTGACTATCGGGAAGGCTGCAATACAATCTCATCAAGGTGATCATACCTTTCTTATTTCTACTAATATAGCTTCACTGGATGATATCTCAGAAATATCCTCTCTAGTGACAGTAATGATGTTTTCCTTAATCAAAAATACCACTCCCCCTCTTCTCTTGCCTCTTTCTATTCTTCCCATAAGATCTAAAATGTGGAACATTGAGCTTCCAGTCCTGTCCTTTCCTCAGCCAAGTTTCTGTGATAGCTATGACATCCAAGTCCCACGTTCCCATACATGCTCTGAGTTCATCAGTCCGACCCGCAAGATCCCTTGCATTGAAACAAATGCAGATTAATTCTTCAATCTCACCTCGTCCTCTGCTAAGCCCTTGCCTGCTGTTTCTAACCAAATTGCTCTTTTCTGATGCAGAACCATCCTGTCATTCTATTTTTACCATTGCTTAGGAACCTCTCCCCATTAGTTTACAGGCTCCCAAAATAGAACTAACAAATCTCCCCACTACATCTAGCTACTTGATGTGTTTACTGGAGACTTCTCAAAGACCGAACGGCGAGCTAGTTAAGACTACATTGCCCAGTGAAGAGTACAATAACATGTATCAGAGTAGATCCTATGCAAAAGTAAACGGAACCAAAATTCAAATAGAGCTCTAAACAAACCGTATAAACTAATGAAAAGATGAAATTTGATCCCAGGAACCTTCAAGAATGACATAAGCTGGGAATTTTGGACAATTTGCCAGAGTTAAGAAATAAAATGTCATAAAAACTATCCTGCTTACATTTACAAACTACTTAATTAATAAAGCAACAGAATGTTCATAGTGCACAATATATATATAATTTCCTCAAAATAAATAGTAAACAAATCCATCTGGTACCATGTCAGAATTGCAGAACACAAAGTTAAGCAAACGAAGTCATTTAAAATGTGCGAATACATACAATCATGCAAATTTCTGACCTGAAAAATGTAGTTTAGCAAAGACTGACATTTTTTGAGAAGTCATGACAATTAAATGATCCACAATGGTGCACGAACTGGCATGATGCTGTATGATTTTATGTCCCACTGCTGATAACAGGAAGTGTACATGATTTACCAATGTGCAAATAAGAAAGCCAAGCTTCATGTCACTTAGAAAATGAGAGAATTTTGTTCTCAAGTAGCCCTCTATTATTTTTACACAAAAGTTTCACTGCATCATTGTTTTTTTTCAAAACGCCCAGTTCACTAACAATATTTGATATAAACCACACCAAAGCAAAACAAAGTTTACAGATCCATATGTTTTTCCACAAAAATCAAATTTCAACAGTAATCTGAAAGTGCATGAAAGTCCACAATTTTGGAGGACATTTTTAAATTTAGCATTGCATAGGTTAAGTAACTAAAGAATAGACGAATTGGACATTTATTGGAAGGCACTAACACCTTTATTTTCTGCTTTTATGAGATAAGGTTATTAAAAAATGTATTTGTTCACAGGATACAGTTGCCGCTAACTAGATCAGCAATTATTTATTGCACATCCCTAACTGCCCTAAAGGTAGCTGAGAGCTGCCTTCTTGAACCATTGCAATCCATATAGGTTAGGTAAACCAACAGTACTGTTAGGAAGAGAGTTCGAGGATACTGACCCGATGAAAGGCAGAGTGGTGAGCAACTAGGAGAAGAGCAGGTGATAGTGGCACTGCTATCATTGTCCTTCCTGTTAACGGAGGTCACAGGTTTGTAAAGTGCTGTAAAAGGACAGTGAGCAATTTCGATGCATCTTACAGATGGCAAACATTGCTGACATTGTATGCTAGGGGTGGAGACAGATATTGTTGAAGGTGATGAATGGGGTGCCAAACACCCGAACTGAGCAAAATTAGGGCGCATGGTATTGGGGGCAAAGTACTAACTTGGATTGAAAGTTGGTTGGCTGATAGGAAACAAAGGGTAGTGATAAATGGCTCCATTTCGGAATGGCAGGCAGTGACCAGTGGGGTACCGCAGGGAACAGTGCTGGGACCACAGCTTTTTACAAAATATGTTCATGATATAGAAGATGGTATTAGTAATAACATTAGCAAATTTGCTGATGATACTAAGCCAGGTGGCAAGGTGAAATGTGAGGAGGTTGTTAGGAGATTACAGGGTGACCTGAACAGGTTAGGTGAGTGGTCAGATGCATGGCAGATGCAGTTTAATGTGGATAAATGTATGGTTATCCATTTGGTGGCAAGAACAGGAAGGCAGATTACTACCTCAATGGAATCAATTTAGGTAAAGGGGCAGTACAGAGAGATCAGGGTGTTTTTGTACACCAGTCAATGAAGGTAAGCATGCAGGTACAGCAGGTAGTGATGAAGGCTAATAGCATGCTAGCCTTCATAACAAGAGGGATTGAGTATAGAAGCAAAGAGGTTCTCCAGGGCCCTGGTGAGACCACACCTGGAGTACTGTGTGCAGTACTGGTCTCCACATTTGAGGAAAGATGTTCTGGCTATTGAGGGAGTGCAGCGTAGGTTCACGAAGTCAATTCCTAGAATGTCAGGACTACCTTTCACTGAAAGACTGAAGCAACTGGGCTTGTATACCCTTGAGTTTAAAAGACTGAGGGGGGATCTGATTGAGACATATAAGATTATTAAAGGATTGGATACTCTGGAGGCAGGAAACATGTTTCCGCTGATGGGTGAGTGTCGAACCAGAGGACACAGCTTAAAAATACGGGGTAGACCATTTCGGACAGAGATGAGGAGAAACTTCTTCACCCAGAGTGTGGTGGCTGTGTGGAATGCTCTGCCCCAGAGGGCAGTGGAGGCCCAGTCTCTGGATTCATTTAAGAAAGAGTTGGATAGAACTCTCAAGGATAGTGGAATCAAGGGTTATGGAGATAAGGCAGGAACAGGATACTGATTAAGGATGATCAGCCATGATCATATTGAATGGTGGTGCAGGTTCGAAGGGCAGAATGGCCTTCTACTGGACCTATTGTCTATTGACTTGGATAGTGTTGACGTTATGAGTGGTATCTGCTGTTTTTAAGAGCAGCACTAATCCAGGAAAGTGAAAAGTGTTCCATTACACTCCTGACGTCATCCTTGTAATTGGTGAACAAGCTCTGGGAATTTAGGGGATGAATTGATACAGAATTCCAAGCCTCCTTGTAGAATCTGCTCTTGTAGAATCATAGAATGCCCAGTGTGGAAACAGGCGATTTGGCCCATCACATCCATACTGACTCTATGTACAGCATAGGCAAAAGTGAGGACTGCAGATGCTGGAAATCAGAAGCTACATTAGAGTGGGGCTGGAAAAGCACATCAGGTCAGGCAGCATCTGAGGAGCAGGAAAATCAACATTTCGGGCAAAAGCCCTTCATCTCTGTACAGCATCCCAACCAGACCAATCTCCTACTCTACCTCTGTAACCCTGCATCGCCCATGGCTAATCGACCTAGCCTGTCCATCCTTGCAGACACTATGGGGAATTTAGCATTGGCCAATCCATCTAACTTGCACATCTTCGGACTGTGAAGGAAAGTGGAGCATCCGGAGGAAACACACAGACATGGGGAGAATGTGCAAACGCCGCACAGACAGTTGTCTGACTGTGGAATCAAACCAGCGTACCTGGCACTGTGAAGCAGCTGTGCTAACCAATAAGACACGAGGCCATCAATTTATTTATACAGCTGGTCCAGATCAGCTCCTGATCAATGTTAAATCATCAGGATGTTTATAGTGGGACATTCAGCCTTTTTAAGTAATACCAGTGAATTCCAAGGGGAGATGGGTAGCTTCTTGATCATTGCTTGGCAATTCGTAATTGTTTGAACTTTAAATGATTCAAGATTATATTAACTGAATGAGGGTCTTATCTTTCTGACATTGTCAGACATGTTGAATGGACGTAACTTTCCAGAGCTTGTTCACCATCGACATGGAAGAAAGAAATAATTCTGCTTTCCCAGATTATACTTGCCCCAACAAACTAGTATATTAACTTCTCAGAACAACGAGAATTCAACTATGAAGAGAGCTTCCACATCAGTGACCAAATAGCCTGCCTCTGGAAGATGTTTCAATATAAAATGTTAACTGCTGCTCCAGGTAGACAATAACTCAACCCTTCAAGAAGGGTTTTCCTTTCTGATACTAAACAAATTCAGGGATAGTCAAATACTAGATTTGAAGATACTGAATTTCTAAGGAAGCTCTACAATGACTTCTAACATTGCACAATGATTTCCATTTGCCAAACCACAACTCAGTTGTCGGTCTAGAATCAGGAGGGCTAAATTTACGTCCAATGTGTCATAATGGAGTCACAGAAATGTATAGCAGGGAGATAGACTCTTCAGTCCAGCCCAGATACCCTAACATAATCTAATCAACTTGTCAGCACTTCACCCATATCCCTCCAAACCCTTCCTATTCAAATACCCATCCAGATGCCTTTTAAATGTTGTAATTGTACCAGCCTCCACTCGCAGTTCGTTCCATACACAAACCATCCTGTGTGAGAAGAAAGTGCCCCTTAGGTCCCTTTTAAACCTTTCACTTCTCACCCTGAACTTATTCGCTCTAGTTCTGGACGCTCCCACACCAGGGAAAAAGACCTTGTCTATTTTTCGTATCCCTGCCCCTAAGGTTTTATAAACCTCCAAAAAAAATCACCTCTCAACCTTCGATGCTCCAGGGAAAACAGCTCCAGCCTATTCAGCTTCTCCCTATAGCTCAAACCCTCCAACCCTGGCTACATCCTTGTAAATCTTTTCTGAACCCTTTCAAGTTTTACAGCATGCTTCCGATAGGAAGGAGACCAAAATTGCACACAATATTCCAAAAGTGGCCTATCCAATGTCCTGTACAGCCACAAAATGACCTCCCAACTCCTATATTCAATGCTCTGACCAATAAAGGAAAGTATACCAAATGCTTTCTTCACTAACCTATCTACCTGCAAATCTACTTTCAAGGATAAATGCGAAGTGCTGCATTTTGGGAAAGCAAATCTTAGCAGGACTTATACACTTAATGGTAAGGTCCAGGGAGTGTGGCTGAACAAAGAGACCTTGGAGTGCAGGTTCATAGCTCCTTGAAAGTGGAGTTGCAGGTAGATAGGATAGTGAAGGCGGCGTTTGGTATGCTTTCCTTTATTAACTAGAGGGCATAGGCTTAGAGTGAGGGGGGAAAGATATAAAAGAGACCTACGAGGCAACTTTTTCACACAGAGGGTGGTACATGTATGGAATGAGCTGCCAAGGGAAGTGGTGGAGGCTGTTACAATTACAACATTTAAGAGGCATTTGGACGAGTATATGAATAGGAAGGGTTTGGAGGAACATGGGCCGGGTGCTGGCAGGTGGGACTAGATTGGGTTGGAATATCTGGTCAGCATGAACGGGTGGGACTGAAGGGTCTGTTTCCATGCTGTACATCTCTATGACTCTATGAACTATGAACCTGCACTCCAAGGTCTTAGTTCAGCAACACTCCCCAGCATCTTATACACTTAATGTAAGTCCAGCTCTGATTTGCTTTTCCAAAATGCAGCACCTCACATTTGTCTAAATTAAATTCCATTTGCCACTCCTCAGCTGATTGGCCTATCTGATCAAGATCCCACTGTACTCTGAGGTAACCTTCTTTACTCTCCACTATACCTCCAATTTTGGTGTCATCTGCAAACTTACTAACTATACCTACAATGTTCACATCCAAATCATTTATATAATTGACAAAAAGCAGAGGACCCAGCATCGATCCTTGTGGCACAGCACTGGTCACAGGCCTCCAGTCTGAAAAGCAACTCTCCACCTCCCTTCTGTCTTCTACATTTGAGCCAGTTCTGCATCCAATTGTCTAGTTCTCCTTGTATTCCATGAGATCTAACCTTGCTAACCAGTGTCCCATTTGCCAAACCACAACTCAGTTGCCAACTGAGTTGAAACTTGCCAAATGACTTACTGAAATCCATATAGATCATATCGACCACTCTGCCCTCATTAATCCTCTGTTACCTCTTCAAAAAAAAAACTCAATTAAGTTCATGAGACATAATTTCCCATGTACTAAGCCATACTGACTATCCCTAATCAGTCTTTGCCATTCCAAATACATGTAAATCCTGTCTCTCAGGATTCCCTCCAACAACTTGCCCACCACTGATGTCACCGATAAAGCTGCTTTAATAGAGAAAATGAGGTATGCAACAAACCGAAAACTTCATTCGGTTTCTGTGGAAGGCAGAAAGAAAAAAATCAAAGGTAACCTTGAGACAATCGTGGTATTCCCTGGTCTTTCTCTCCTACCCCCTCAAATAAGCTCAGTTCCCTTCTGGCATGTCTGTCACCAATCCCACTTTGCTTCTCACCCTCTGATCTTAGATCTGTTCTAAGGTTCTGTGCTTCAGGTGCTCTGTTCTTCTGGCTTTGGTTCTGAACTGTCACTGGGGTCTTAGGCTCTATCTAGTGGCAGATGATTGTCAGTGCAAGTAGTCTTGGGCTTTAAAATGCTATCGGAATTAACTCGTCTCTGCCAGTGGATGGAGACTGATCTATCCAAGTACAGCACAGGCAAATATATTCTTTAAAATGATTTGGAGACGCCAGTGTTGGAATGATGTTGAAAGTACAAAGTTAGAAATCATACAACACCAGGTTATAGTCCAACAAGTTTAGTTGGAAGCACTAGCTTTCGGAGCACTGCTCCTTCATCAGGTGTTCTTTAAAATATATCCTGCATTTGATTACTTTCATACTTAATGATGTGTATTATTTTGCAACTAACATAAGGTAATAATGCATGACACTACACATGTAGTTTATTTTAACTTGGGTACTTGGGCAAAAAAAGCAAAGGAACCTAGCTAACCATGATATTGATACCCATGGGAAATTATGATTCACTTAATGGCATTACATTTCAAGTTGCAATTTTGAAAACTGCAACCACAACGTTAGGTGAGGAATTCATGAACATTTGACCTTTTCCTTAATTTTATGTTTGGTTTATAAATATCCTTCTTTTACAAGATGTTTGAATTCTCCTCTAATTGTAAACTGTTACATACTGTCACATAATACTGACACACTTCCATATCACTGGTAACAAGAGACCCGCACTTCCCAAAGAGTTCAACTGGGATGACAATTTTCTACAATTCTTCAGAACAGGTTTCAAATCCATTTAAGAAATGTGAACAAAGACACTAATGATTTGGTGCAAATATTCCTTATTGCAAGCTATTGAAATGCTTGATCTGAATTTGATATATAGCTGTCTTAAAAAAACCTACACTGAAGATTTCTAGGTTCTGGAAAAAAACATCTGCTTTAAAAGGAACTATGCAATGTCGATGCACCCTTGGGAATAAAACCTAGCTTGAAAGCTTCATACAAAAATTATGAAAGCAGGGATTGCAACCATTTAATAAAGTGTTATAGTGGTGCATAACCAGAACATCCTTTTAAATAGGATTCAGAAGGACACAAGCGACAGCACCAGGGAATTTTTATACTTGCTCTGAAACCAAGTTAGGGTATACTTCCACAGATCATGGCAAGTAGTTAAGTGATAAAATGGTACTGCATGACTTATTGAAAACATCTTTTGATTGGAAAGGTTGTTTTACCCAAGAGTACTGTAAACAGTAAAAACACAGTTCACAACAACTTATCTGGAAATTATCTTGAATAAATCCTTGCTCCCTCAAAAACTGCAAAGATTAGTTAAATGTAGAAGGGAAGTATCACTTTTTTTTGCACCTTGGGACAGTCAAGCAAAGCAACTGAACTTTCTTTTAAAAGGATGCCTACAACATGAGCTTCATATTTGCAATATTTACACTACACATACTTCCAGACAGACTGCTATGACCATGGAGAAAATCACAAAGGAGATTACTAAAATTTTTAAATTTTGAATGTACAATTACATGAATGCTAAAATAAAAGCAAAATACTGCAGATTCTGAGGACCTGAAATAATGCACAAAGATTTAGGACAATTCAGCAAGTCTAGTGTCTGAGAGAAACAAAGTTAACATTTTGAAGCCAATTTCTCTTATCTTCAGGAGTTCCAAAAAAAGTCACATTGGACTTAAAATTTTAAATGCTTCTCTAACATTTTCTGTTTTAATTTCAGAAATGCTGAAATACAGCGCTATCCAGGAGTGAACATTGTACCAATAATTTGACAGCACAGAAGCTGGCTCCATGGGCAATGTCACTCAAGACCTGAATATAGATGCAAAAGAGGGATGCAAAGAGTAATAGTTTGGTGAACCCACAGACAATGTTGTGATGGCAGGAAGATAAATCATTACTGGAGATATTCTGGTTATGATCAGATAGGAAACTGGAATTAATGAATGCAGTTCCTCTGATCTAGCGAACAGGCAGAACTGGCTTTATGACCAACATATCAAAGGGTGCAGATATGTCAAAGTGGGTGAAAAATGAAAAGGCACCACAGTAACAATCAGAGGATGAAAACCTGGATCATAAATCATGAAGTTACAGAAAAGATGGGTATAGATTTACAAGGTCACAGTATCATCAAGAAAAGACATAAGAAGTGGACATTGAAAATGGAGCAGCACTTTGCAATGACACAGGAATCAATTTTTTTTTAAGAGGATTTTTTTTAAGAAGCATCGGAGGGAGAGATACAACTATGATGTCAATTCACGCGAGTGCTCAATGCTATCTCAAACAAGACATGGGTCCAGTACTTCAGCTGTCTAACAATGAAATTGAGAGTACAATAATTGCTTCAAAATGTCAGAATGAAGATAGTGATTATCTACTTCATGGTGACTAATAACGATCACTAAGCTACACTAAGGCATTTAATATATTGATTATTGGTAGAGTTATCTTCATTCATTGCCAAACAAAGTGAAATTGTACAGACTTGCACACTTCCTTAATATTATCTGTACAGAATAGCGAGCTGAAATATATTAATGTAGAAAACCACTCTACTCTCTAGCGAGATCCCAAAAGACTAAATTGCAGGACAACTTCTAGTCTGAAGCGAGAAGCTTTCAAATACACCTCATGACTCAAAAACATTATCTAGTGATAGCTGAAGCTTCCGGTTTGAAAAGTGGAAGTCAGGTTAGTATTGTGAAGACAGTAGTGATTTGACAGTACAGCAACCTTACTGGGGCAATAATCTAGACAGCCAGGTTAATTATCCGAGGGACACGAGCTCAAACTTCACCAAAGAAGTTGCGTTCAATTTATGGAAGTGATGAAACTACCATAAGAACCCATCTGGATCACGAATACTCTGAGAGAAAGAAACCGGTCATTCTTTACCTGCTGTAACCTAGATTTACTTCAGACCCACAGCAATGTGGCAAACTCTCAACTGCTTCTAAAATGTCCATGCAAGACAGAGAGTCTGTTCAAGGGCAATTAAGGTTGGGCAATAAATACTGGCCCTACCCACATCTCATGAGAAAACAGAACAGATCACAAACAGAATAGTAACCTGGGTCACAAACAAGTTGACATTTTCAAAACACAATGGAGGTCAACCACGGAAATGGAATTACAGGGAAGGACAACAAAAGGAAGAGAACCACTGCAATGCATAAAAGTTATTTACTTATAAATCCCACATCTAAAATTATGAACATCAAATGTCACTAGAATCTGGCTCATCTCAAATGGCTCCCATTCAAACGGCTCCCATTCAAACTGCACATCTATAGTTGATGTCAAACATTCACGGACAGAGATAATGACCACTGTGGGTAGACTCCAGAAGTCTAGAACTCTACAACAAGCAAAGGCAGCTCAGGAATACATACTTTCAAAAGAGGCAGCAAAGGGAAGGGTAATGCAGAGAGTAATGCAGGAGAAGAATTTCCAGAATGGTTCAGAAATTTGGAGCTATCAGGTTAGAGGAAAGGAGATCTAAGGAAGATTTAATAAGCAGGGTACAAAATTATAATGGGTTTGGATAAAATAGTCATGGAAAAATGGCTGTCACTGGCTGATACCACATGGCCAAGGCGGCACAGGTGTCAGATTTGGTGAGGATGCAAAGAACATTGAATGCTAATTACCTGGAATTCACTATCCATTAGAGTGATGGAAAATATGAATAATGATTTCAAAAGGAATTGATAGGCACTTGAAGGAAACAAATGTGCGGTGCTCTGGGGATAGCACAGGAAATGGGACTAACTGGTTTGCCCAATTTGGACCTCAATAACATTTGATTATTCACCAATGGGTTCTCTTATAGACCCTTACAGCACAGGAGCCTCATGCCAATGTCAGTCAACAAAAGACTAGATTACAATAATTTTATTTTCCAGTTTCTGAACTAAAGACTTACAGGGTGTACTGCAATGCATGTGAAAGTCTAAGTAGTGCTTAAATGCTATGAAATGTCTCACTACCTTGAATGAAAACATTTCACGATTCTCCTCTTAGCCTTCTAATTTTTACTTTAAATCTACGCCTCTGGTTATTGACCATCTTACTAATGGAAAAAGTGCCTCCATATCCAATTTATCGATGCTCCTCAGAAGGTTATCCACCCTATCAGGTCCCACGCAAACTTTGTTGGCCCTCAACAACGCCAGTGTATCCATTCTTCCATTATAGCCTAGACCATCCAGGACCGGACTATCCTGGTAAATCTACTTCCCACCCTCTCTACAGCAATCACATCCTTCCTTTGCGGTGACCAAAATCTTGCACAGCATCAGAGAATCCCTACAGTGTGGTAACAGGCCATTTTGGCCCAAAAAGTTCACACCGACCCTCCAAAAAGTGACCCATTCCCCTATCCTGTTACTCTGCATTTACCTCTAATTAGTGCACCTAATCTACACATCCTATTGGAAAGATGTTGTTAAACTTGAAAGGGGTCAGAAAAGACTTACAAGGATGTTGCCAGGTTGGAGGATCTGAGCTACAGGGAGAGGCTGAACAGGCTGGGGCTGTTTTCCCTGGAGCGTCAGAGGCTGAGGGGTGACCTTATAGAGGTTTACAAAATTGAGGGGCATGGATAGGATAAACAGGCAAAGTCTCTTCCCTGGGGTCGGGGAGTCCAGAACTAGAGGGCATAGGTTTAGGGGGAAGAGGGGAAAGATATAAAAGAAACCTAAGGGGCAACTTTTTCATGCAGAGTGAGGTACGTGTATGGAATGAACTGCCAGAGGATATGGTGGAGGCCGGAACAATTGCAACATTCAAAAGGCATTTGGATGGGTATATGAATAGGAAGGATTTGGAGGGATATGGGCAGGGTGCTGGCAGGTGGGACTAGATTGGGTTGGAATATCTGGTCGGCATGGACTGAAAGGTCTGATTTCATGCTGTACATCTCTATGACTATCTATCCCTGAAAACCAAGGGGAAACTTACATGGCCAATTCACCTACCGTGCACATTTTTGGACTGCGGGAGGAAACCAACAAAGACACTAGGAGAATGCGCAAACTCCACACAGACAGTCGCCCGTGGGTGGAATCGAACTCAGGTCCCTGCCACTGTGAGGCAGCAGTGCTAGCCACTGAGCCACTGTGCCACAGTATTCTAGCTATGGTCTATTCAGCCTCTTGTATAGCTCCAGCATAAATCTTTTGCTCTGTATAATATGCTTTGTAAATCACTATCTACTTGTCCTTCTACCTTCCAAGACCCATGAATATGCACATCAAAATACTGAAGATCACAGGGACTACCATTAATAATTTAATCCTCTTATCTTGTTAGCCCTCAAGTATATTAACTCACACCGTACCAGGTTGAATTCTATTTGCCACTGCTCTACCCACTTGGCCAGTGCTTTGATATCCTGCAGTTTATAGAGATCTTCCTCACTGTTTACCAACCTGTTGACTTTTCTGACATCTATGCACCGCTTAATCATATTCTTAAGATACAAGTCCAAATCATTATTGTACACCGCAAGCAGCAAGGGCTCCAACAGCGGGCTCAGCATAACCCCACTGGAAACAGAGTTCAAGTCGCAAAAACATCCCTCTGCTTCCTCAGCAAATTTGGGATCCAATGGGCCATTTTGCCTTGGATCGCACAGGCTCTTACTTTCTTGACCAGTCTCCAGGAAGGATTTTATCAAAAGCCTTGCTCAAGCCCAAGGAAACCATATCAAATTGTTGAGGATTCTTTGAATAGACTTGTGGGTGATGTGTTAACATAGGAACTCATCAACATTCCTGGTCACCTCTTCAAAATATTCAATCAAATTGTCAGACGCTATTTTGTAATAAATCCATGTTATCACCGATTAGTCTATGTTGCTCCAAGTGCAGATATAGTCTATCCCTCAGAATTATTTCTATTAAATATCCCTATTAATATTTGGGAAGTTAAAATCCCCTATTACTGATTTCTTATTCTGATACTGCTCTGAAATCTGATTCCACATCTGATCCGTTATCTCTCTTAGATTCCTTTGGGGTCCTATGGTACACACAACAGTGCACCTGCCCTCTTTTTTTTTTTAAAACTTCCATCTACATGGCTTCATTTGATGATCTTTCTAAGCTGTCATCCCTCCTCACTAATTTAACTGAATATTCAATAAATGCTCTGGTTCGTCTCCTCTATTATTCCCATCTCCATCTCATCTGAATACTCCAAGACCAGGAATGTTCAGCTGGAAATCTTTTTCATGTTTCAACCAAGTCTCAATCACAGCCACACGATCATATCATTTAGTCAATGATATTATTTTCCTTCCACAAGGAATGAAAGCTGCAAAACCTGCTGAATGAACACACCTGCAAATCAGGTGGAATGATGCAGTTTTAATTAAAGGCCAAAGTCCTGAGGGGGAAAAAAAAGGTGAATTTATATTTACCACCTCACTTCAGCGAAGTGCTAAATACAAATTGTTCCATTCGTAGAGAGAAGCTGAAGGACAGATAAAAGAACTGATGGAAACAGTAGAAACTCATACTATGACCTTCAAAGACATCAGCAAAAAAGTGAAAAATTGAATAAGGATAGCCCAGTGAGGCCAAAGGGTAAAATGGAAACGTTCAATCAAATGCATGCTGAACAATCACAAGTAACAAAAGTAAATGGTAAAAGCTTTGGCCTCTGCAAAGTCCGACTGTCTGGACTGAAGCACTCATGTATTTTTCAGTGTTTGTGGTGATTAATTTGCTGGATGCAATATTCCTATACAGATTTGAAATAAGTCCATAAGGAAATAAAAGTTAAGGAAGGAAATGATCTGTATTTACAACTTACAGCATGATCGCTGCATGGGCATTTGCATTGAAGTTCATAAGTTAACACATCACCCACAATATTCCTATGATTGGGCTGAATACAGCCATGGTTTTGATGTGGGAATTTCTTCTAAAAATCTATTCAAATGTAAGGTTAGATATCTTATTTCATTTCACTGCTGTTACCACCTTGAAAGAAACCCAGTTTGGAGCTACCCTACTCGAAATCTCAAAACTTGCATGAATCTATTGTATAGCTGTTTGTGAAATTTTGCACACAATATCAATCTATTAAAGCATTACCCCCCTCCTGCTGCAGCCAGGAAACTATTTCACAAAGGTCCAATTTATTCAGTCTCCAAATTTGTGACAAAAGTCAGAAAAATGATTTTTTTTTAATAACTACATCTATGCCCCAAATTTATACCATCATGTTGACTTTTATCCAGTAATATGAGTGCATTACAAATTCAAGTTTCCAACAGGATCACTACAAATATCAATTTTTGTCTGTTCTAATTTTGACTTGAAATCCATTGCATGATTTAAGAAGAACTGACAAATTTTGCCATGTCAGCCAACAATGCAACTGCAGTCATGCTAAGAGTTTCAAACCAAGATGTTTGACATTCCAGCACCACGCCAATTGATTATAGTCAATAAGCTTGACCATCCTAAAGCTAATTGTGAACAGGACATGTTGAAAATAAAGTATATCATTTCACTGTTCTATGACAGGTCTGCTTTATAGCTCCTTTCAAGCATTCAGTGAAGAATTGCGATTTTAATACGCAATTACATAGTTTCTACCCCCCCCTCCCCAACCCTTCTTGGAAAAACCTAAATGGTGCAAGAATTTCTAAGTTCTTTCCAGTGGTGAAATATCTAACCTACTGTAACCACAGACAAAAACAGATTGCACTGCCAATCATTTCCTATTTACTGGAATGAATTAAAACATCATCAGCGCTATTTTATAATGCAGGATCATCGAGGACCAGGACTCAAAATGTATAAACTTATTAAAAATTATACTTATCTCAGCTTTGGACACAGTCGCGAAACTAATACTTAGTCTGTTTCATACTACAAACATTTTTGCGAGCAAATCATGCTACTTCAGTGAAATATCAGCAACATAAATGCAAACAGGTAGCAACCTGATCCAGACACAAGTGGTACTCATTTCCAAAATGCACTTTACATCGAGCATTTTTGTCAGAAATTATGGAGGTGAAATTAAGACATAGGGAGGGGAACAAAAAGGAGATAATACATGGACTGGCAACACTGCAAGCTGCAATACTTAAACTCTACATTTAATCAATCAATCATTTATTTATATATCCCACATCCATTAAATTTTGGATATAAAATTTTTGAACAAGTCACAGACCGTAGATTTGACACTGCAGTACCAGTAAATAACCATAGTGCATAAGAAGTGTACCATATTTCCATTTCTACATCGTAGACTGATGGGGTGTGGTTCTGCAGTCTGCAATGTCAAAAATGAAAAAAATTCTTATTTAGTAAAAGTGATCACTGTATACCACTCTGAGCTTGGGTTTTTCCCAAACATTAGTGATAGTAAACTATGTATAACATTCTTAACACTCAAGTAGTTCATTAAGAAAACATTGTTATTCGAATCATTGTGGTGGCTATCCTCCGTAACTCATGCAAGTACTTTGTGACCACAAATTGGTGCAAAACTGAACATATTTGCTTAATATCGGATTTAATCCACAGAAACCCAAATACTATCCTTCTAATGATATGGAATAGTGCAAAAGCCACTGATATGGTTTTCTACTGCTTACTTTATTCATTTTGAATATTTAATTTATGAACTATTTCTCCCATCTTAATCAAAACCTTGGACAATGAAATTTTAGATAAATCTATAACATCCAGGTGAAAAATACTGTCATCCATGAATTGTATGGTAAACGAGGCAGGTATGTGAAACATAAATCAAGTAAAGCAGTAAACTACCAGTTGACCAATGGGAAAAAATGGATTTATTGACACTAAGTTTTCTACAAGTAGTCAATCTTGATTTACTAACAAAATTAGCATGGGATATTCAAGACCTTCAAATATCAGTGACAAATACACTATTAAAATTCTGAAGACTTATCGTTTAAAAACTCACATTAAATGTGAAAAAATTGCAGGCTTTGTTACAGTAAAGATTTTAATATAAATTCTTGAAATCTTTATATTAAAAGTGCGTTACTTGCATTTGGTCAGGTTGGAAACATCAACTTGTTTAATAACTTTAGTGCATGCTACCATCTCCACTTGAGGGATGCCACTGGATTTTCAAAAAGCATCCCCCAACTGTATTTGATTTTATTCTCCAGAGCTCCTAGCCCATGTGCATTTTGAAAGGCAACAACATTGGACCTGGGATTTCACAGCTAATGTGAATGCCATTTTATAGAAAACAGGAAACTGAAAAAGACAGGATAAGTTGCTTTGAAGATTGCTCTTCATCAACTCCTGCTCCAACATATGGAGACCACTCTACAGAAATGCACTCAATCAAATCAGGCTTTACATCTTATAAACAGATGTGACCATTTACAAAGCAAATGAAACAGATTCAAATCAAGCCAAGCTCTCTCAACTGACAGTAATAAAGTCAAGAACAGACCATGCGTGTTACTAGAGCACTACAATTTTCAAAAGTTAAATGGTTTATCTATTATACCAAGCTCAATATTCATTTAATGCAGGGGTGTCAGAAGTATTGCCTGCACAGCAATTTAATCTGTCCCACAGAATGCTCTAATTGGGAGATTTGACTACCCAAATGCTTCTTTCCCACTGTGTGGGAATTCTGGATTACAGCAAGTCCCCAGTCGCTTCTCACATTATGTTCCTCCGCTGGTACAGAGAGCCAGCATCTGATCAGAAACAAAACAACATGTGATGGTGTAGAGTGATGGAGAAGGAGCAGTGCAGAGCTGGTTTTAGGTAAGGCAAGGACTGAGGGAGTAGAGTGGCAGGAGACCAAGTTTCGTGGAGCAATAAGGTGGGAAATTTCAGGGGCTGTAATAAGATTGGATCAGAGAGAAAGAATTGAGATGGGGTGAGGCTAACACAAGGCTGAGGAGATGAAAAATTCAGGTTGGGGAATGTCCCTATAATCATGGATTGGTCATCAGAGAGAAAGAGATTTGGAAGTGGGGATACCGAGGAGTCAGGGGGAACTAGAGAGACTGGGGAGTCAGATGGGTGGTAATGGAATTCAACATTTACTGCAGTGCTGAGAATAACAGAAACAGTTAGTAGAGGAGCGTCGGAGGCTGAGGGATGACCTTATAGAGGTTTACAAAATTTTGAAGGGCATAGATAGGATAAATAGACAAAGTCCCTCCCCTGAGGTGCAGGAGTCCAGAACTAGAGGGCATAGATTTAGGGTGAGAGGGAAAGATATGAAAGAGACCTAAGGGGCAACTTTTTCACACAGAGGGTGGCACATGTTTGGAATGAGCTGCCAGAGGAAGTGGTGAAGGTTGGTACAATTGCAACATTTAAAAGGCATCTGGATGGGTTCATGAATAGAAAGGGTTTGGAGGGATATAGGTCTGGTGTTGGCAGGTGGGACTATATTGGGTTGGGATATCTGGTCGGCATGGACGAGTTGGACCGAAGGGTCTGTTTCCGTGCTGTACATCTCTATGACTCTAAGCATTACTGAGAGATGTGAGATCAGGTAGTACTGAGGGGATTGAAACCTCAGGATCTCAAAGTAAGTAAAGGTTGAAAGACCATTTCCATTGGTAGTAAAATGGCAACCAGGAGATCAGAGCTAAAGTTTACTACCACACAATGTTGGAGCTCCGAATTTTCATCTCATGGAGGAGTGGGGTACAAGAGGAATGAGCATGCCTGGCATTTGCTGATCCCTCCTCCTTTATATTCCATGGAAGTAAAAGCAAACATTTCTTCCCCCTACAATTTCTTCAGTGGACCAGTCTATCAGTTGAGAAATGTTGCAGACTGTGAAAGACCAGAGACACATGCTCCATTAAGTCATTCACAGATTTTACAAAAGGGTTGCAAAACAGTCACAGGATTCTTCTATGCATCAGTGGATATAAAATGGACACAAGGTTTACTCCACTGTGTTCCTTGATGAATGTGATTCATGCCAAATACCAGGATGGCAGAGCAGGCCCATGTAATTAAGTTTGACACCCAGAGCATAGCTGACGAACAAAAATATCGCTCTTGATATCAGCAGACCATTCAATACATTTGACACTGCTACCCCCCTAGGAAATACGAGCATGTTTTAACCATACATTTCAAATATTGCACAGTAAATGCCTTCAGATTTTCTTAATTCAATACCTCAAGTTCTGCTGATTATTGCCACAGTTTGCAACAGACCTTCAAGCAACAATAATTCACTTGCATCTATGCATAAGAAGATGCTCTCTCCAAGCAAACTGCATAGTTTTCCCACCCCACAGTTCAAACGAAAATATTTGCACTTTAGGTAAAATCCTAAAGACAAGACAAAGATTAGTTTAAACCTAGAGCTTCAATATTTGTATATGGGCTGTTAGTGGAGGGCAGTGTGGCAGCAAGAATGATCTCAAGTTAACTGACAATTTACTGGTACATGCTGTTACAGGTCTGAACACTGAAAAGATATTAGGTCTGCTGCTTAATCAACTAGGAGCTGACTCTTCATTTTGCTCCTCTACACCTATGCTTTAGATAATTAAGATGCACAACCATGCACATATTCTTACCTTTCTTCCATCACTTGCATGACAGTTTACATTTAATGGAGTAAGCAATGCCATGAGCTTTTCTTCATTACCGCTTCTAAAAAGGAAAACACTTAGTTAGTGAAGAAAAATGGATGCTTCAGTGAATAAAGGTATTACATTTTGAACAATGCAAAACCTTACAAACAAATAAAGGCAGTGAAAAAGGAATTAAATTTAGTCTGTGAACCTGATCCTCAGAGCTATAGCTGCATATGTTTTCTTGTTCCAAGTTGTGACTCAATTTTAAAACATTGCCCAATTTAACATTGTTTTACTTTAACAAACGTAAGTTAACAGGGCCTGTAATCGTGCGGAGTGTTGCTAGATTAGTTCTAACATTTTTTTGCCACATGATTGCCCCAAATTGGGAGCAGTCTATCCTGTTCTCTAATTCTCCAATTTGAAGTCACTCCTGTGACTAACCTTCCAATGTACCTTCACCTCAACTCTGACCTTCAGCGTCTTCTACAAGGTTGGAGCACAAGGTCTCCATCAGGGAGCCTTTAAACACCAAGTCCGAGACTACTTGCATAAGCCGTCATTCATTTATGGCCATGTCAGCCACTGTCTGACAGCATCCTTTTGGCAACCATCAGCAAAAGACTGCAATGCCTCGTAATCTCATCTATAATCTAAAATAAGTTTATTTGCAATTGAATGTAGAACACAACATATAATTAAAATAGATCATATGGAGAGGACATATCAGAAGCAAGCATGGGAAGGGATCTGGAGATCGGGGGGAAAAAAAATACCACTGATCCAAGATTGCTAAAATTCTAACCACCATGAAAAGAATGACTCTAGTCACACTGAAGACCTGAGTCTTAACTGGGAGTTTTTCAAAGTATAGACTCATTTAACTAAATGTTTTAAGTAGCTATTAAGCACAAAGATGCTAATGTTGTGATTCAAATTTTTTTTTTACATTTTGGTACGCCAGAATTTTGCATGGGATATTTTCGATACATATTAAAACTTCTGCTATTTCACACCAATTACTGTTTCCACTCCCAAGTGCGAAGCAGCAGACCCTGCTAACACCAGTGAGAAGCTCTTACTGCAATAATCCAACTATATTTATTGCTTAGAGCAGGATGGTCAATTGAGTGCAAAACTATTACAAGTTGATTTTGGAAAATTTCAACTGGACTGAGATTCCCCAAACTGCTTTCATGTAAATTTTTACTGGAATTCAAATCCATATTCCCAGACTGAAGGGGCAATGCTTGAACCACATTCCATTATCTACCAACTCTTTAAGATGATGAAACAAAGATAATCCTTAAAAAAAGACTAATTTAGATTATGTTAATTTAGAAACTTGGTCCACAGGACACTTGCTGTTTGTCAGAATGACGATTAAGGTAAAAATAAGTACTACAGTTCCAGAAATTAATTCTGTTTTAATGTACTTTAAAATTAGAAACCAAAATACAAGCAGTGACCTCATGCTTATGATTTCATATATTTTGTTTTTAAATTTGCTAAGTAAAATGTAATTTTATTTTTGTAGTTTTAAGTTACGTTCAGCAATAAAAATCCTCGACCAATTAGGTTTTTAAAAAATCTTCACTCCTGTCACAGGTAGGGAAGCTGGAAATTGAAGCCAACCGATCTAGGAAGATGAGAAAGTGAAGACTGCAGATACTGGATAGTCAATGGAAAATTGTGGTGCTGGAAAAATACAGCAGGTCAGGCAACATCCGAGGAGAGTTGATGTTTCTTGCATAAGCCCTTCAGATAAACAGGAGGGGGAGGGAGAGGGGGAGAAGGGGTGATTGTGATAAGTTGGTGGAGCAGAGAAATGGGAAGGAAGGTGGAAAGGTGGGACAGGTCACGAGGGTGGTGCCAAATTGGAGGATTAGCTCTGGGATGAGATGGGCGGAGGGGAGATTTGGAAACTAGTGAAGTCGACGTTGATGCAGTGTGCTTGAAAAGTTCTAAGGTGCAAGATGAGGCATTCTTTCTCCAGTCCCCTAGTGACTTGAATTTGGGAGAGGCGGAGGGGAAGTTGAAGTGATCGGCCAATCTAGGACGATGGTTGCCAACAGATATACAGAAGTTTAACAAAATTATAAACGGAACAGGAATAGAAGCTGTTGCAGACTGAAATAATAATTATGGACAGCATGGAGCAAGATCAGTTGATACAATGACCTATCACAGCCTGTTCACACCAAATTGGAGGGGATTTCCGAACAGCTGACCAACATATCTTTCTCCACTCCAAACCCCTCACTCTCACCAATATTCTAAAATCGGTTACACTGCTTGACCAAGATTAATTGGGGATGAACAAAGATTTTTCCCAATTAGCTGTTGGAAAGATCAAAGCCAAGGCTTTCACATCCTGTCACAGATACACTTTCTCAGCCACTGGCTCCATTTCAGTCCCTGGGTGAGTTTGACACACATCCTATCCTTCATCTAGATTACCTACCTTCACCTCTGTATCACCTGTCTCCATGCTGGTCATTTGTTGTTGAGAGATTCCCCCAATTTCCAGGCTCAGCTATACTAATGGCCTCACTTTCCCACTTTCTAGTCTCCACAACCTAAACTCATTCAAATCTCTTCTGCCTGTATTCTAATTTGCATGAAATCCCATCACCCAACATTCCTGTTGTTGCTGTCTTACAATGGCACCAAATCTAGCAATTCCTTTACACTGAAATTCACATGCTTGTTTTCATATTCAATAACCATTTTTCACTAACAAAAAAGAACAGGAATGTACAGAAAAAAGAATGGAGTGTTTTAGGACATTCGTCAGCTGAGGCCTAGGCACTAGAAGGGATTTAAATCAAACAATTAGGAAATATAAAGTTTGACATGAAATATGTTCATTTGAGACGATGCAAACTCCAGCCAGTTTACAGTCCAAAACTATTCAATGAGTAGTTTAACTCAATATCTGCAAACAAAATGGCAACTGCGAGTAGTGATCTGGTGTAATAAGAAGTCCAATATGAACAATCCTCAAGGAAACAATATTTCTATAGTTGAGAAGGGAAAGCTGCCTCAATGTAGGAACCTGTATGTACAAGCCCAAATTTGAAGCAAATAAAGATCAACGCCATCACATGTCCTAAAATAATTCTGCCGCGGAGCTAGAATTAAATTTATTAAGATTTGTATATTTTGTCAAACCTTTTTGCAGAAAGGCTTCACTGTCAAATTTGGAACTGTCTGCCACCAGACAATTCTCGGATGACTGCAACCAGCACTTGAATGCATAATCTAGACATCAATTCCACTGCAGCATTAAGAAAATGTTGCTTCATGTTAAGTGTCAACTTTTGAATGGGATTATACCCGGAGATCATGTCACCATTGTCTGTTGTTCCCAAGAATTTCAGTTCAGTGCAATTAGTATTGACCAACATTCTCCTTTCAGCCAATGCACAATAAACAAATGTCATGAATCGCATTGGCATGTTAGCATACTGATGCTTCAAAGTGGTTGCGATATTTCCTTTCTTAATAACCACTAAACATCAAAAGTATTACATGACATAATTCAAAGCATCTCAATTCAGGGCAAAGGATTTGAGTATAGGAGTAGGGATGTCCTGCTCCAGTTATATAGGCCCCAGGTAAGGGAAGACCTTGAGTACTGTGTGCAGTTTTGGTCTCCTGGTCTGAGGAAGGACATTTTTTTCTAGTGAGGGAGTTCAGCGGACTGATTTCCAGGGTGGCATATGAATAAAGACTGGATAGGCTGGGACTGTTCTCTTTGGAATTTAGAAGAATTGCGAGGGACATCTCGTAGAAACATAAAATCCTGATGGGTCTGGACAAGCTAGATGCGGGAAGAACATTCCCGATACAGGGGAACCTCGATTATCCAAACATGATGGGCGGGCACTATGGATGGGCAACACTGCGCCCCCATCCCACCTCCAACCCTGTCCAGCACCGCCCTCAGTCCCGAACATCACCACCCCGCCCCCAACCTCATCCAGCACCAGCCCACCCCCAACACTGTCCCCCTGCTCCCAGCACCACCCCCCCCCACCCCCGCCATCAACCCTGCCCAACACCACCCCCCTGTGTAGAACTCCAGGGGAAGGTGTGTGGGGTTAGAGAGAGAGGGCAGGAGGTCAGTCATTGGAGACGGTGCCTGTTTAAATCACTGTTAACAAAAGACGCGATCACAGTTGGAAACACTTACTTAATGGAATGTTTCTTTCGGGACCAAGAGCTCGCCTTCAGATAATCCAATTTTCAGATAATTGGTATTCGGATAATCGAGGTCCCACTGTATTGGGGAAGTCCAGAACTAGGGGATCACAGTTTAAGAATAATAAGGCGCAAATCATTCAGGACTGAGATGAGGAAGAATTGCTTCACTCAGTTGTGAACCTGTGGAATTTTCTCCCACAGAATGCTGCTGAGGCCAGTTTGTTAGATATATTCAAAAAGGAACTGGATATGGACCTTGCGGCTTTAGGGATCAAAGCATATGGAGAGAAAGTGGGAATGGGATACTAAAATTGCATGATCAGCCATGCTTATATCGAATGATGATGCAAGCTTGAAGGGCTGAATGACCTACTCCTGCACCTATTTTCTGTGTTTCCAAAGGTTTCTCTCTCAAATCTGGGCTGGAATGGACTGCTCTTCGGAGGGTTGCCGCCAACTCAACGGGCTGAATGGTTGATTCCACACTGTAGGATTTGTATGATTTAATGACTCCTGTGTTACAATAAATTAAATTAGGAAACAGTACTTGGACTGGAGACAGAGTTAAAAATCACAACACCAGGTTATAGTCCAACAGGTTTAATTGGAAGCACAAGAGCTTTCAGAGTGACGCTCCTTCATCAGGGAGCCCTCCACTACCACCTGCTGAAGGATCATCGCTCCGAAAGCTAGTGTGCTTCCAATTAAACCTGTTGGACTATAACCTGGTGTTGTGATTTTTAACTTTGTACACCCCAGTCCAACACTGGCATCTCCAAATCATGCCTGGAGACAACAGTGAATTTTAAGCTTAAGTTGACCAATAGTTGTTGCTGTCTCCTCGGTCAGTCATATCTGGTCACTTTGGCCAGCCCGTCATGGTTTCTCTGTTTCAGGTGATCCAGAAAGGCATCTGTTGCAAAATATGCTCCGAGAAGTGCCCCTTATACAATGATGACACCATTTAAACATTATAACTTAAAGGCTAAAAATGCAAGCTAAGTGAAAACAATTGTCTACTGTGACAAATTGATTAGCTCAAACACAAACTTCCATGAGACTTCAAACATCCATCCACAGTCTGATCATTTCTCCTACAATTGACAGAATGTCAAGATCCGCAGTAAGCTAAATGCATTTTCTCACCCCGGAGAAAGTTCTAGAAAAAGCATATCTGGATGATGAGCTATATTTGGAGAAAGCTTCACATAGGACTCAATACTTTCAATATTACAAAGAAAATAAACCAGTCATGCATTTGATATCTAATTACAAAAACAGTGACAGTTGAGGGAAGAAGATGGTCATGGGGGATGGTCCCCCCACTCTCTCTCTCCCTCCCTCCATGGCACACATGCACAGTTTCACAGCTGCAAATGTCAGCACTTGCATATAGGGGAGACACGCTGACAGGGAAGCTGCACATGAGGGCCACACCTGTACAACAGCTGAGAAGAGACTGACGAGGGAACAGAAGTGATAGCAAAGAAATTTTCAGAGTGATACTTCTCCAAGAAAATGGTTCTAAATCAAGCTTCAGCTGTCCAGTGCAGAATTAATAAATTGAAAAGGATGATGACAATTTGACTGATATGATTCTTCACCAAAACCATGCAGTAGAAATATTACAGTTTTTGGCAGTGTTTAAAAATTGGGGGGCGGGGGAAATAAGAGAGAAGTGAAATAATTCCTCCAGCAGTCCAACACAAAAATCACATTTTATCCATTATAATTTATACGTCAAGCAAAGTAATTCACATTCTAAGAGTTTTTACTGGCATTGTGTAGATATCACTTACCTCGCTGCTTCAAGAAGTTCGTCTTTCTTGTATTCACCTATGTGATTGCAAAAAAACATTGTTAGTGGTGTAAACACAAAGAAAATACTGAAAATCCACACCCTATTGTGTAATGAAGCAATGACACTGACAACTGAAGGTAGAGCATCACTACTGCCGCGGAGATTGTACACAAATCTTGTGGTCAAACAACCAATCACTGCCCACACTTACTGCTTTCAATTATATTACTCAGATAATGTCACGGGCTAGGTTTCCCCTATTTCATCAGCACCACTGGCCTTTGAGTACAAGCAGCTGTGAATGCAGAGATACATTCATAATGACAATGATTTTCACTGTGCACTGAAAAAAACTGCACACTGCAAGGCCTGCTCTCAAATTTGTTAAAGCTACTGACTCAAAACATGTCGTTAAATTAAGTTGAGAAAACAATGCTACTATTTAAGTTATATTTTCAATTTAATCATAATTGAAAATATAAATATTCAGAACATTGGCAAAATTGTCATTGACTAATTGTAGCTCATAAGACATGAAAATGGCAATGAGATTTCTAAATATTCTTGGGACAAACAGGTAGCCTTTGGTCATTTTCTCTCTCTAACCCCTCTGCTCCCCCAGAGCTCAGCCAAATATATCACCAGGCTATTAAATAGAGGTATAAGTTCAGGCTGAAATTAAAACAAACGTTTTAATTGCAATAGAGCTACTTGGGTCGATAATTCCTCCAAAATTCAACCGGGTTTATTTTAGCGAACAGACATCCTCTATTAGAATACTAATGGAAGGAAAGGTGATGAATTCACTAGAATAGGAAAAGTGTACATGATTTCATGTTCAACTCAAGTAACATCACTGAGTTTATGCAGAGTGCAGTAAATGGCTGAAAACAGGGACTTATTTATTGCTGCATAGCACGTGGGCTGCCACGTTTCCATATACTTCTGCATAGGCCGATTTGCCAGCAGACATGGTGATAATTCTGGTACTTGTGTAAAGAAAGTAAGATGGTAACCATGGTGACACTGGTTTGATTCAAAGCATTGGCTTTGTCAAACATCATAGAAACTACCTCAGATGTAGAAAATATATTTTGAAGATAGAATTTTAGTGAGCCTGTTCAAGAAAAAAAACTAGATATGCTTTTAAGCTGAATTCATAATGTCAATGTTACTACTGTAACATATGTAGTTGGTTATATATTCCTATACTCAAGTTTGACTGTATATAGAACATTTTGAAAATTGGATTGTTTAAACTACAATAGCAGATTTCTTTTTTATATTTCGATTACATTTCAATTCATTTTCTATCTCCAGTAACACCATAAATTTTACATTTAGTATTATTCAGATTCTGAACTCAAATGTTGAATAATCTTTATTTTTAATACAAGTGCATTTGATTTAATGCCAAATTCAACATTCATAAAATAAGTAAACAATTCGTCACATAGTTTATCATATTAAGAGCTTTTCAAAATAACACCATATTACAACAAAACAATGAACAGAGGTCCTTTTCAACTTAATCCAGATCGTTAACGGTCACACTCACAGAAATATTCATATTGCTTTGGCTCAAATGCAAAAGATCACTAAAATAAATAGCAGCATTAAACAATATTAACTATTTTTGTACCTGTGACCTCAAATATAATTAAAGGAAGACTTCCATTTATATAGCATCTTTCATAACCTATGTTCCAAAATGTTTTACATCATAGCACTATAGGAACAATGGCAGATAACTTGTGCAAAACAGTGTCCAAAACAGCAATGTGATAATGACTATATAATCTGTTTTTGTGAGGTTAATAAATATTACTATAAATATTAGCCAGCACAGTAAGGATAATTCCCATTACAAATCTTTTATAGCCTCCTGAGACACCAGATGAGGCCTTAATCAAATTTTCCAATAGAAAGATGACAACTCCGAAAGGGCAGCATTTCTTCAGGATTTTCCTGGAGTATCGGTCTAAATCTGCGTTCAAGAAAAGAAAAACCAGAAAATCTAGACTCTAGAGTGGGAACTCTTAACTCAAGCAGGAGTAATATCAAATCGAGGAGAATATCAATCATACCATAGTTAGCACAATTGAATGCAATCAATTAATTTGTGAACTGTTTGAACAATTTGATATTCTAAGTGGCCCATTGGTCCTATAGTGTGGTTTTGACTTTTACACTGAATAAGAGGTATTAGCAACATCATTCAGATAAAATGTCAGGAAGCTCAGGCTGTTGCAGCAGAAGCAGCAACAGCAGCTGTTCTGTAAAGTACTAGATTGTTGTCACAGATATTCCTCCATTTTCTTAAACTTTCTCCATGGGGCATATGGAAAGGGACTTCAAGCATGCGAGTTAATCAGTAATTTTGCAGATGATACAAAATTTAATAAGGTGATAAATAGCGAGGAGAATTGACAGATTACAGGAAGATATAATTGGGCTGGTCAGATGGGCTGATCAGTAGCAAACAGAATTTAATCTGTAGTGGTTCTGTTCGCCGAGCTGGAAGTTTTTGTTGCAAACGTTTCATCCCCTGGCTAGGAGACATCATCAGTGCTCTGGAGCCTCCTGCGAAGTGCTTCTTATATATAAATACCGGAAGAAACATCAAAGAAGCGCTTCGCAGGAGGCTCCAGAGCACTGATGATGTCTCCTAGCCAGGGGACGAAACGTTTGCAACAAAAACTTCCAGCTCGGCGAACAGAACCACAACAACAAGCACCCGAGCTACAAATCTTCGCACAAACCTTGAAGAATTTAATCTAGATATAAGGAGATTTTTTTCCTCCTACAATGTAGTGGGAATCTGGAAGGTACTGCCCAAAAGATGGTAGATGTAGGAACCCTTAACATTTAAAAAACTAATTAGATGTGCACTTGTAATGCCAAGGTATATAAGGCAGTGGGCCAAATGCTGAAAAATGGGATTAGAATGGTTAGGTTCTTGTTTTTGACTGGCACAGACTTAATGGATCAAAGAGCCTATTACTGTGCTGTAGATCTCAATGACTCTGCTTCAATGGCTTCAAGGTGTGGAAATAATCATGGTGGTGAAATGTGCAGATAAGTGACAGATGGAAGTGTAACACAGAAGTGTGAAGTATACATTTTAGTAACATGAATGAGGAGAAGCAATATAAAATAAACAATGCCATTCTAAAGATGGCACGAGAAAAAAAGGGTTTTGTGTGAACGTGTGCACAAACTGCTGAAGGTGCTAAGAAGATTGAGAAAGTGTTTAATAAAGCATATGGGATCTTAACCCATATAAATCAGAGGTCAAGTATAAAACTAAGCAAGTTATGGAAAATATTGACCCCATTTGGAGCAGTGTGCCCAATTTTGCACAACATTTAATGAAAGTGATGAGGATGTTAGAGACTGCAGAAGATATTTACGAAAGTGGTTCCAGTAATGAGTGATTTTAGTTATGATAAATTGGTGAAACTGGGTTTTTTCTCCTTGGGGAAAATAAGGTTGCCATGACTTTAGATGTAAGTGTTCCAACTCATGAATGGACTTACAGAATAGATAGGGAGAACCTGTTTTCTACTGTAGAATTGTCAAGACATCATGACTTTTAGACAAAGAGTTGTTAGGGTGTGGAATGTTCTGTTGAGAATATGATGGAGATGGATTCAATTGCTCTCAAAGGAAAATTTGGTAATTATTTGAACAGGGATATTTTTAGAGCTACAGGAAAAATGCAAAAGCCAGTGGAGTTGAGTAACTCCACTGCTTTTCTAGAGATCCAGCATGGTCATGACAAACTTAACAGCCTCCTTCTGTGTTGTACCATTTTGTGATTCTACAGATATGTACATTAGGCACTCCAAATACACACAGTTCATTTATTAACCATTCATTCTCATTTATTGTGGTCAGGTTATTTCTCATCAGATGTGAAGACTTGCTTTCAGTTAACATGCACTATTAACCTGTTTCCTATCTATACTGCCACAATCCTTTTCTCCAATACAGAGATACATGGAGATGTACAGCATGGAAACAGACCTTTCAGTCCAACTCTTCCATGTCAAACAGATATCCTAAACCAAATCTAGTCCCATTTACCAGCGCTCGGCCCATATCCGTCTAAACCCTTCCTATTCATATACCCACCCAGATGCCTTTTAGTTGTACCAGCCTACACCACTTCCTTTGGCAGCTCAGTCCATACATGCAGCACCCTGTGTGAAAAAGTTGCCCCTTACGTCTCTTTTATATCTTTCCTCTCTCACCCTAAACCTATGCCCTCTAGTTCTACATTCCCCCACCCCAGGGAGAAGACCTTTGTCTCTTTACCCTATCCTCATGGATTTTATAAACCTCTATAAGGTCATCGCTCAGCCTCCAACACTCCAAGGAAAACGTTCTAGTCTATTCAGCTTCTCCCCATAATTCAAACCCTTCATCCCTGGCAACATCCTTGTAAATCTTTTCTGAACTCTTACAAGTTTCACAATATCCTTCTGATAGGAAGGAGATCAGAATTGCACACAAAATTCCAAAAGTGGCCGAACCAATGTTCTTTACAGCTTCAACATGACCTCCCAAGTCCGAGACTCAATGTTCTGACCAATAAAGGAAAGTATACCAAATGCCTTCTCTCCATTATCATATCTACCTGCGACTCTACTTTCAAGGAACTATGATCCTGTACTCCAACACTCTCCAGAACCTTACCATTGAGTGTATAAGTCCTGCTAAGATTTGCTTTCCCAAAATGCAATACCTTTGGAAGTCCAGGTGCGCCATATTAACTGTATTACTGTCATTAGCCTCCATTAACTCATCAAAAAATTCATAGCTTTTCCCTTAAATCTAAGTTGATTTTACTTAATTAAATCTCACTTTTTCTTTCTAAGTGGCTACTAATTCTGTGCTAATTATGGTTTTCTAAAAGCTTTCCTACCACAAAGGATAAACTGACTGGCCTGTAACTATTGTGCTGCTTTGTATTTTGAACAAGATTGTAACACTTAGAGTTCTCCAGTGATGTGACATCATTTTCTTATTTAATTGTATTGGAAAATCAAATCTCTTAATGTGCTTCCTAAAGTTATTTAGAATATTTTTGCTTCAGCTAAAAATTTCAAGATTGTCTTCAAAGGAAATTTTTTAAATGACTAATAATTTAGATCACTGACTGAATTGTCTTGTATTCTAATGCCACTATTCATTTCTTCACTTGAAGAACTCAGCCTCTCTCAAAAGTTAAGATTTGAAACTTTTCTCCAGAATGGTGCCTGTTACCTGAATGCAAACACTGCCATTTTCACATCTGCAGGATGCACAATTTCCAATATTTATCATTCGTATTTAAGCCACAAAATAACGAAATGCTTCGGTGCATAAAAAAGTGTGTTTAGTTATTTCTCAATTATTTGAAGCAAACCAAATTTCAAAAGCTTGTACATTTACAAAAGATAAATGGTTATTTGAACCAAAGAAAGAAAAAACATGGCAGACTTTGTTAATTATATCTGTTCAAAGTTTAATTGGCTTTTGAATATTCTACAATACAAAGAGTGTACTAGTTGTCAACAGCATCTTTAATATTTCAATTTATAATTTTCTTAAAAACCCAATTTGGACAGTAAACAGACCATTAACAGTTGTTTTCTTAAAATAATGTTGTTATTAAAACCATCTGCACGTAGATAGAGTATGAGAGAGAGGATGGAAGGAAGGGGAGAGGAAGTCAGACTGAAAATTCAAGAGTCATCAGAATTGAACAATAAATTGCATTCTTCGCGTTAGAAAGCTCCATAGCAGGACTGCCAGGTCAGGGACATTCCCCAGTGTCTGTCTTCTGTCCACCCACACTGCTCACTGACTGGGTAGACATACTAGAAATCCACCAAAGTCATACCTCAAGTTCCTATTGTTTTGCCAGACCAATGATTCCACTTCACATTTCTGGAAACCAAGGTGCTTCCACAGTTCAGCCAGATTGAAGGATCTCCCTAGTTTAACAAATACCTGCAATCCCATTGAAACGTTCTCAAAACTTGACTTTGATCCCAATTCTGTCAATGTCTAGATATGCTAAAATATCATATACCTAATTCTAGCCAATGATGTAGATTCTGGATCGGCCACCTTCATCAATTGGATGATGGTGTATACCCAAAGATCTTCTGCATGTGAAATGGCCACAAGGTCACAACTCTTGGTAATTATACGGCCACAACAAGGAAACCTGCAACTGAGCTATGATGCTGGCAGACATCCACATTAGCAAATAGGAGCAGATTGCTGCTGGCCCTGACATCTGGGAGTCTGCATGTTTGTAAAGACATGGAAGGGATGAATAATAACAAAAGGCTCAGCAATTGAGAACATGGTTCAGAGAAAACCGAGGCCTGCAAATTGTGCACCTTTTCAGCCCATCATTATTCTCTACAACAAGTTTGGCAGAAACTGCCATGCCAGATGAGGACTCTGGAACCTCACCAAAATGCTTAATATAGTACTGACCACAGCATAAACCATCATCTTTGGCACATTAATTCTACACTCTGAATAGCATCTCGTTGTATTACTGTTTTAAAACAAATGAATAAAAATCACATGGTTTTCACTGAATGATAGACAAAACTGTACCACTAAATCTAAAGCAACAAATCTCAGAACAGAATATTGTTCAAGAAGGGTCTTAACCAGTCAGCTGAATGGTGCGAAAACCAAAACTCATGTTTTAAGAAGTTGCACTGTGCTGTGTTCATTAAAATTATGTAGCATCAAACCATTCAACTAATGTCCCCACAGTTTTCCATCATTAATACACTGTATGTCCTGCCTGACCAGAAATAGGAAGATCTGGTGTGTGCACTGCTATTTGAACCTAATTGAGTGCGCTCTTCAGGGTTATACGCTGTTTAATGTCGGTGAAGGTATATCTTTTGGTATGAGATTAGATTAGATTACTTAGTGTGGAAACAGGCCCTTCGGCCCAACAAGTCCACACCGACGGGCTGAAGCGAAACCCACCCATACCCCTACATTCACCCCTTACCTAACACTACGGACAATTTAGCATGGCCAATTCACCTGACCCGCACATCTTTGGACTGTGGGAGGAAACCGGAGCACCCGGAGGAAACCCACGCAGACACGGGGAGAACGTGCAAACTCCACACAGTCAGTCAGTCAGTCACCTGAGTCGGGAATTGAACTCAGGTCTCTGGCGTTGTGAGGCGGCAGTGCTAACCACTGTGCCGCCCAATATAATAATAATATAATAATAAATGCAATCTTGTAAATTAAGCAAGTTTAATTAATTGCTTATCTGCAACTATATACTAGATTTAAGAATAGGCACTACGTCTTGATATAGACTGCTGGGAGGCCCTAGCCTTTAAATATCTTCCCCCCCCCCACCCCCCAAATAAGAAAACCTGTCTCGGTAATTAAATTGCTTCTGTACAGATGCAACACATGGCAATGTGGAAAATTGCCCAGATATATATGTCTCACTAAAAGCAATACAAATCCAATCCAAACAATTACTGTTCCATTGGTCTACTCCCAAATCATTAACAAAATGATGGAAGGGGTTATCAGTGTGATCAAGCAGCAGTTGCTCATTAATAATGCGATAATTGATGCACGTTTCATCTGAACCATGTGCCTTGGACTAAACATGACTAGAAGAGCTGATTTCCAGAGGTAAGATGTGAATGACTGTCCCTGACATCAAGATGCCCCAGCAAAATTAAAATCAAGGGGGAAAGCTCTCTGTTGTCTGGAGTGATAAGTGTGATAAGCTTGACACTTGGGGTCGAGAGTGCAGTGCTGGAAAAGCACAGCAGGTCAGGCACATCTGAGGAGCAGGAGAATCGATGTTTCGGGCATAAGCCCTTCCTGATAAAGAGCGGATGCCAGAAATGTCGATTCTCCTGCTCCTCAGATGCTGTGCTTTTCCAGCACCACACTCTCCACTCTGATCTCCAGCACCTGCAGTCCTCACTTTGTCCAAGCTTGATAGCACAGGGCTTGTATGTGAAATGTTCCTTTAAATCTGAAATTAATCCAAAAAGAATTCTCAAAAGAATAATAATTGCATTCTTAGCTATGATATCAGCCCTGAGAAGTTTAACACAGACTAAGGTTGCTATAGGAACGAAAGCTTTATAAAAGGTTAATGTAAGCTAACAGAGATGCTGAATTACATATAGCATGTGTTTAGCAGTAGAGACAGAGCTCTTTGTGTAGGGTGCTGAAAGCCAAACATCTCTGCTCAAGGACATTGGGATTGGTCCTTGATTCAAACACCTTCAATTATTTCACCTATATATTCAAGCTAATGAGGAGCTCCATATCAAAACGTTGCAGTACGCTGAACAACATTCAGGCTTCAGTTGGGAATTGGAAAGCAACATGCAAAACATAAATTTGCCATGTAATGACTATTTCCATCAAATGTCTAAATCATGTCGTTAACAGTCAATTATATGAATATTGTTGAATTTCAAACATCAATATATTGAGATTCACCAATGATCAGAAATTTAAGTGAGTTAAGTCGATGCTTACTGTGGTTATAAGAGCAGACCAGAAGCTAGGTGGGAGTGCAGTGAGTGGCTAACACTCCCACTTGTAAATTGTTTCCACCACATACATTTGATTAGTCTTGGCTCTAATTTCTACTCTGGGGAAATCCAGGAGTTTTTTTGCTCATGGGCTGAAGTAGCAGTAAATCTCATGCAAGTGTCAGAATGTGTTCATCAATAATAACAAGTAATGTGGCTGCTGACAGAATTCTGTGTCACATAGGCATACAACTCAGAGGGACATTAGAGAATGTCAACAGACCGCAGGGCGGCGAGGGGCAGTGAGGAGAGGACAGGGCAGGAATCAAAGTCTATGAAGGTGAGGCCGGGGCAGGAACCAGGGGTTGCGAGGCAGGAATAAGGCTACGAGGCAGGGTCAGGAGTGGTCATGAGGTTTTGATTCATATCTGTTCTTGACTGTGCATATTACTAAAAATAGAGTAATAGCTTATTAGTTGTTGATGTTGATATAATTGAAACAGTAAGCTCTCTCAGAGAGAGAGAGAAAGTCATGTGATGGAGAAAAGATGGTACATGAACATATCGGGAAAAAAAACACATTGGCAATATTGTATTCATCTTACCTGTCAATACAGCTTTTGCTGATGGATCTGCCAAGTCTTGAGCTGTCTTTCCATCGGTGTTCCGAATGTTGGAATCAGCTCCATGCTGCAGGAGAACTGTACATGGAAAACAGAAGCAATATCTCATATCAAGAACAGAAACACTGCTAACCAGCAAGATTCACCTAAGCATTGCAAATGCAAAGCAACACATTGCATCAAACTTGCACTGCAGCACATGTATTTAGAGAAACAAATCAAAAGAATGATTGTATGAGATATGACCATCATAGTATGAAACATTCATGGTCACACAATATTGTCCAAGTTTAGAGAATCGACTGCCATCTTATGAAAAACATCTCAGTTTTACTACACTGTCAGAGGTTTATGCAAGAATATAACTTGACTAAAATCCTTCCATAATTGACAACTTACATTAAAATAAAATTAGCATTGTAATCAAACATTGCCTTAATGTAATACCCTTAAAGCCTGCAGTCATCTAGTTAAAATGTTAACTAGGATAAACAAACAATATTATTACAGTAATGCAATGAACAGGTTTCTGAACACAAATTTCTGTTCAAAAACATCAATTTGGCAATCAATCTCACTCAATGTAGGCCTATTTATTATCACACTAGTTGCTGTTTTTGGAATGCAGTTCACTCAATACAAAATGTTCATAATTTTATATTCAATTCTGGAAATGTTATTATTACAAATCCTACAAATTGGTGATGATTTGCTTCCATTTTATCAATGCCTTTATAAAAGTTAATTTCTAATCCAAAATTGCATTCAACACCGATAAAAATTAGATAAATTATTCCAGCTAACCAGTTATTTATCTGGATGCATGACTAGATGTCAAAAGGACATGGAGTCATAAGGTTATACAGCATGGAAACAGACCTTCAGTCCAACTTGTCCATGCTGACCAGATATCCTAAACTGATCCAGTCCCAATTGCCAGCATTTGGACTATACTGTATTCCTCAAAACCCTTCCTATTCATGTAACCATCCAGATGCTACCTTTTAAATGCTGTAATTGGAACAGCCTCCACCATTTCCTCTGGGAACTTGTTCCACACACACAATACTCTCTAAGTATAAAAATTACCCCTCAGGTCCCTTTAAAATCTTTTTTCTCTCACCTTAAATCTATGCCTTCTAGTTTTAGACTCCCCTACCTTGGGGAAAAGACCTCGACTATTCACTCTATCCAAGCCCCTTCTGATTTTATAAACCTTGATAAGGTCACCCCTCAGACTTTGACACTCCAGGAAAACAGCCCTAGTCTATTCAGCCTCTCCCTACAGCTCAAACCCTCCAATCCAGTCAACATCCAGATCTTTTCTGAACCCCTTCGAGTTTAACACTATCTTTCCTATAGCAGAGAGACCAGAATTGAATGTATAATTGCTACATGACCGTCTAATTCCTATACTAAATGCACTGACAATGAAGGCAAGAGTGCTTTCTTCACCATCCTGCGACTCCACTTTCAAGAAGCTATGCACCTGCACCCTTCGGTCCCTTTGTTCAGCAACACTCCCCAGGGCCCTCCCATTAAGTATATAAGTTCTGCCCTGATTTACTTTGCAAAACGCAACACCTCATATTTATCTGAATTAAACTCCACCTGCCACTCCTTAGCCCAGTGACCTCTCTGATCAAGGTCCTACTATATTCAGAAAACCTTCTTCACTTTCCACTACACCACCTATTTTGATGTCATCTACAAGCTTACTAACCATACCTCTTATAATCACATCATTTATAAAAATGATGAAAAGCAGTGGACCCAGCACTGATCCTTGCAGCACATGGCTGGTCAGTCCTCCAGTCTGAAAAACAACCCCCCACCAACCCTCTGTCTCCGAACTTCAAGCAAGTTTTGCAGCTAATTGGCTAGCTCCCCTGGATCCCGTGTAATCTGACCTTACTAACCAGCTTGAAGGTCATAAGGCTCTGCCTTAATCAATCTTTGTCATTTCTTCAAAAAACTCAACCAAGTTAGTGAGAAAATTTCCCATGCACAAAGCCATATTTACTCTTCTTAATCAATCCTTGCCTTTCCAAATGCATGTAAATCCAGTCTCTTAGAATTCCCTCCACCAAGCTACCCACCACTGACTTCAAGCTCACTGGTCTCTAGTTCCCTGGCTTTTCCTTAACCAGCTTTCTTAATAATGGCACCACCATTAGCACACCTCTAGTTTTTTTTTTGGCACATTACCTGTAGTTATTGATGACAAAAATTAGTACTAACTCAGGCTCAATATTGTCTCTGAAATCATGTAGAAGTTTCCTTTTGTCTAAATAAAGAACAAATCTAGCTTTCGTCATTTGTATCTTTCAAGGGAAACACCCTCTACATTATTCATACTCAACATTTCAAATGGAAGCTGACAAAGCTTATGTAGCAATAGAACGTCTTGTTTTATACTGTATATATTCGTACAAGTGCAATTCACTGCCTTAATTGACATTTTAAAAAGCCTGTAGCGAAACACCAAGATACAAAAAACAAAATAAAGTCAGCCTTCAAGGAGGACTTCCTAAACAAACAAATTCAGTATAGTCAATAATGTATATCAGATAGATTTTCAAAGAGGTGAGCACTTTTTAAAATTCATTCGGCTGATATGTAATGTCAACTTTGCAGATAGACTGCATAAACTCTCCAAATGTCCAATTCCACTTGCTAACCTGTAGAAATACTTAATTTTTTATTTATATTAAAAATCTCAAGCACTGGATTATCTTCTAACCATTACACGCATAACTTTGCAGTTACCTTTTTATGCAGCCTTACAATTATGGCTCAATGCTAGCTAAATTTGTAGTTTTTGTTTTGTTCTGACCATCATTAGCAAATCGGCAAAACATCCTAGAGAAGGTTTTTCGAATATTCATAGCTGTACCAAACAATCACAGTGGAACCTTTCCCAATACAGGTCATTCTGCTATAATACCCGTTTCGTTAATTCAATTGACGAACTGGGGACACTGCTTCTAAAGCGCAAACTTTTAAAGCGTGTATTCATTTAATGTGATTCCAGCCCCATTAGTTTAAGAAGTGCTGCTATTAGGCAATTTCTTATAATATAAGATTGCATGAGAACAGAACTACCACATTATAGTGGAACAGACTGCATAGATTTTTTGGTGGGCTCATCACGGAGCCACCAACATAGAACAAAGATCCAAATCCATTGTCTAAGCCTATTGCCCAATTCCTAAGGATGTGTACCCCTCTGCTCCCCACCTACTCATGCATCTGTCCAGACACACCTTAAAATGGAACTACCATGCCTACCTCTACTACTACTGCTGGCAACACGTTCCAGACATCTACCACCCTCTGTGAAAGGCCTGTTTCTACATTGTAGGGAATCTGATCTAAAGCACTTTGCACGTGTATCCCCCTTAAACTTTTCACCTCTCACCTTGAATGACTGACCTCTCATTATTGAATCCCTCACCCTTGGAAAAAGCTGATCTCTATCCACCCTGTCTATACCCTTCATGATTTTGTAGACCTCAATTAGGTACACCCCCTTAAACTCCTTTTTTCCTCATGAAAACAATCCTAACCTACTCAACCTCTTCATAGCTAGCACCTTCCATACCAGGCAACATCCTCGTAAACCTTCTCTGCATCCTCTCCAAAGTGTCCACATGCTTTTGATAATGTGGCAATCAGAACTGTACACAGTATTCTAAATGTGGCCAAACCAAAATCTTGTACAATTTTAACACGATCTGCCAGCTCTTATACTCAATACCCCGTCCGATTAGGCAAGCAGACCACGTCTTCTTGATCACTCTATCCATCTGTGCAGCCACCTTCAGGGTATAATGGTCCTGAACTCCCAGATCTCTTTGCTCATCAACTTTTCCTAAGGCTCTTCTGCTTACGATATAAGTTCACTCTAGAATTAGACTTCCCAAAATGCATCACTTCACATTTGCCCAGATCGAACACAATCTGCCACTTCTCCACCCAACTCTTTAGTTGATCTATAACTCTCCTGTATTCTTTGACAGTCCCCTCTGCTTTCTGCCACTCTATCAATCTTCGTGTCATCTGCAAACACTGATCAGACCAACAGTGCCTTCTTCCAGATCACTTATGTATATCACAAACAACAGTGGTCCCAGCACTGATGCCTGTGGAACACCACTGGTCACTTTCTCCATGTCGAGAAACTCACTTCAACTACTACTGCCTCCTGTTGCTCAGGCAGTTCTTTATTCACCGAGGTACAGCACCCTACACACGACGTGACTTCACCTTCTCCATTACTTTACCATGAAGAACCTTATCAAACGCCTGACTAAAGTCCATGCGCATGACATTAACAGCCCTTCCTCCATCTATCAACTTGGTCACTTCCTCAAAAGAACTCTAAGTTAGTAAGGCACGATTTCCCCCGCACAAAACTATGTTGCCTATCACTGACGAGTACATTCTTTTCCAAATATATAGATTTTTTCCCTCAGTACCTTCTCCAGCAACTTTCCCACCACTGACATCAGGCTCACTGGGCTGTAGTTACCTAGAGTATCTCTAAAACCTTTGTACAGGAGACATTAGCAATCCTCCAGCACTTCATCTGTGTTTAACGATGCTACAAAGACATCTGTCAGGGCCCCAGCTATTTCCTCTCTTGCCTCCCTTAGCAACCAAGGATAGATCCCATCCAGTCCTGGGGATTTGTCCACATTAATATCCTTTAGCCTACCCAACACATATTCCCTCCTTATGTCAACATGTTCCAAAGTAAACAAACTTCTATCTTTAGTCTCAACATTCATCATGACCCTCTCCTCAGTGAGCACTGATGCAAAGTAATCATTAAGAATGTCACCCATTTTCTCAGGTTCGACACACCCAGTTACTCTACTGCTTCTTATGTATGAATAAAAGGCCTTGGGATTCTCTTTAATTCTGTTTGCTAAAGTTATTTCATGACCCCTTTTAGCACACTTAATTCCTCGTTTAAGATTGGTCCTACTCTCCTGATTTTTTTCCAAGGAGCATTCTGTTTTTAGCTGCCTAGACTTTGTGTACGCTTCCCTTTTCCTCTTGGGTAGTCGCACGATTTCTTCGGTCATCCGCGGTTCATGAATCTTGCCTTTTCTATCGCTTGTTTTCAAAGGGACCTGCCTATCCTGCACTACCTTCAACCTATCTTTGAAAACTTCCCACATATCAAATGTGGACTTCCCTTCAAATAGCTGCCCTCCAATCCATATTAGATTAGATTAGATTCTCTACAGTGTGGAAACAAGCCCTTCAGCCCAACAAGTCCACATCAATCCTCCAAAAAAAGTAACCCACCCAGACCCATTCCCCTACTCTATATTTACCCCTGACTAATGCACCTAACACTATGGGCAATTTAGCATGGCCAATGCATCTGGCCTGCACATCTTTTGGATTGTGGGAGGAAACCCACACAGACACCGGGAGAATGTGCAAACTCCACAGATAGTCGCTCAAGGCAGGAATCGAACCCAGGTCGCTGGCGCTGAGGCAGCAGTGCTAACCACTGAGCCACTGTGCCACCCATTTCCCAGCTCCTGCCAATTTTTGATATAATTGGCCTTGGTCCACTTTAGTATTCTTCACTTAGGACCACACTCATCTTTGTCTACGAGCATTCTAAAATTTAGAGAATTGGGGTCACTATACCCAAAGAAACCCCCCACTGCAACTTCTACCACCTGGCCTGGCTCATTCCCCAACAGGTCCAATACGGCCCCTTCCCTCAGACTCCTGACATACTGCTCTGGAAAGCTTTCCTGGACACTCCTTACAAATTCTGTCCATCCAGACCTCTGACACTAAGTGCATCCCAGTCAATGTTGGGAAAATTAAAATCTCCCATCACCATCAGCCTGTTGCCTCTACATCTTTCCATAATCTGTTTACCAAATTGTTTCTTCTACCTCACGCTCACTGTTGTAGCCCCAACTATGTAACTGCACCCTTGTTATTTCCCCCACCCACCACCACTTTTTACCTTCCTCCCAGTCCTGTCTGAAGCATCTATATCCTGGAACATTTAGTTGCCGATTACACCTTTCCTTCAACCAAGTTGCCCTACCCACTATACTCCTGGCATTAAAGTTTGTACACTTCAGGCTGCCAGTTCTTTTGCTTTCACCTGCTCTCTGCCTACTCTTCCCCTCGGTAATGCTAACTTCATGATCCTTACAATCTCTAGTTTCCACCTCACTGTCTACTTGCCTTCTCTTCTGATTCCCAGCCCCCTGCCACATTAGTTTAAAACCTCCAACAGCAGTAGCAACATTCCCCCATGGACATTAGTTTCAATCTGGTTCAGGTTTAGACCATCCAATTTGTAATAGTCGCACCTTCCCCAAAACCAGTCCCAATGTCCTACAAATGTGAACCCCTCCCTCAAGCCACGTGTTCATCCTGCTTATTCTTTCATTTCTAACCTGGCTAGCACATGGCACTGGTATCAATTCTGAGATCACCTTTAAAAGGTCCTTCTCTAACTTCTCCCCTAGCTCCCTGAATTCTGCTTTCAGGACCTCATCTCATTTTTTACTTATATTATTGGTGCCTATATGCACCATGACAACTGGCTGCTCACCCCCCCCTTTCAGGATGCTCTGCAGCCGATCAGTGACATCCCTGACCCAAGCACCTGGGAGGCAACATACCAGTCGGGAGTCTCGTTTTCAGCCACAGAACCGCCTATCTATTCCCCTTACAATAGAATCCCCTATGACTATGGCTCTATGAGTCTTTTTCCCATGATCCTGGCAACTGCAGCCCTCCCCTGGTGAGTCATCTCCCCCCAAACAGTATCCAAAACAATATAACTGTTTTGGAGGGAGATGACTGCAGGGGACACCTGAACTACCTTCCGGTCACCGTCTCCATCTAATCTGCGGTGGGACCAATTCACCAAACGTGCTATCCACAACCTCCTCAGCATCGCGGATGCTCCACAGTAAGGCCATCTGCAGCTCATGAGCTGGGGATAGTCTGACAGGGAACTTCTACCCCTGTTAAGAAAAAGAAAATTCAACATGCTACAATAAAGACTGCAGGTCTCTGGAAAACAATTATCATGCTGTCAGAGATGAAGTTATATATTTTACAACCAGTACTGAATTCAGTACAGAATGCCTTCTGCACAATGATCATCTCTGACAAGACAGAATCTAACCATCTCTTCTTGTCAGTCAACGTCTTGACTGCTGTTCAGATTAATGTATTAAAACCAATCTCCTGTAATCCAACCCAAGTGTAAAAGCAGTTTCAATTACTTAAAAACAAACTGCAGATACTAAATTAAAAACACAAAATAGTGGAAATATTCAAAGATGGGTAGCACCTCTGGAGGGAACTGTTTCCAGAAATGCTGTTTCTATCATATTGGGACTCAAAATGTTAACTGTGCTTTTCTCTTTCCACACTTGCTGCAAGACCTGCTAGGCTTCTCCAGCATTCTGTTTTTATTTCAGATTTTCAACATCCACAGTATTTTGCTGTTACTTAAATCCTGTGGAGTAAACTGCTATTATGAATTATCAGTTGGTTGAAATTACCTGAGATTAGTCTGAATACAAAAGACATTTTGAAGCTAAAGCTAGATCACAGCATTTCTGGATTATGCCAGGTAATGAAATGGCAGTGGAAAAGGTGGGGACAGATTAACAATCCACTCGCAACCAGAAAGAAGCATTAAGTGTGACTGGCAATAACATTGGTATCATTCACTTTGGTCTCCGGTGATACTTTAAATGGCCAAGATCTATTGTTTTAAAGTACTGAACAACCACCAGATAACAATCATAAGTAGAAAATCTGTGAAAATATCATTGCATTTCTACGGACCTGCGCGAGGGACAGTAAGGCGAATCGACGTTTCGGGCATGAGCCCTTCTTCATGAATGAGAAAAGTGTGCCAAGCAGGCTAAGATAAAAGGTAGGGAGGAGGGGCTTTGGAAATGCGATAGGTGAAAGGAGGTTAACATGAAGGTGATAAGTCAGAGTGGGGGTGTGGGCGTAGAGGTCAGGATGAAGATTGCAGGTTAGGAAGGTGGTGCTGAGTTCGAGGGTTGGGACTGAGGCATGGTGGAGGGAGAGGAAATGAGGAAACTGGAGAAATCCCTTGTGGTTGGCGGGTTCCTAGGCGGAAGATGAGGCGCTCTTCCTCCAGCCGTCCTGTTGCTATGATCTGGCAATGGAGGAGTCCAAGGACCTGCATGTCCTTGGTGGAGTGGGAGGGGGAGTTGAAATGTTGAGCCACTGGGTGGTTGGGGTCTCCCAGCGGTGTTCTCCGAAACGTTCCGCAAGTAGGCGGCCAGTCTCCCCAATGTAGAGGAGGCCACATCGGGTGCAGTGGATCCAGTAAATGGTGTGTGTAGAGGTGCAGGTGAATTTGTGGCAGATATGGAAGGATCCCTTGGGGCCTTGGAGGGAAGTAAGGCGGGGGGGAGGTGTGGGCGCAAGTTTTGCATTTCTTGCAGCTGCAGGGGGAGATGCCGGGAGTGGAGGTTCGGTTGGTGGGAGGTGTGGACCTGATGAGGGAGTGGTCTTTTCGGAACGGTGATAGGGAAATATATCTCTGGTGGTGGGGTCCATTTGGAGGTGCCGGAAGTGACAACGGACGATACGATGTGCATGGGAGGTTGTTGGGGAGGTAGATGAGGACCCAGTGGGGTTCTGTCTTGGTGGCGATTGGAGGGGCGAGGCTCAAGGGCGGAGGAGCAGGAAGTGGAAGAGATGCGATAGAGAGCATCGTCGACCACGTCTGCAGGGAAATTGCGTTCTTTGAAGGAGGCGGCCATCTGGGCTGTACGGTATTGGAACTGGTCCCCATGGGAGCAGATGCGGCGGAGACGAAGGAATTGGGAATATGGGATGGCGTTTTTACAGGGGACAGGGTGGGAGGAGGTGTAGTCTAGGTAGCTGTGGGAGTCGGTCGGTCGGTTTACAGTAAATATCCGTGTTGATTTGGTCGCCCGTGACAGAAAGAGGGGTCTAGGAAGGGGAGGGAGGAGTCTGAGACGGTCGAGGTAAATTTGAGGTCGGGGTGGAAGGTGTTGGTAAAGTGGATGAACTGTTCAACCTCCTCGTGGGAGCACGAGGCAGCGCCGATACAATCATCGATATAGCGGAGGAAAAAGGTGGGAGGTGGTGCCAGAGTAGCTGCGGAAGATGGACTGTTCCACATATCCTACGAAGAGGCAGGCATAGCTGGGGCCCATAGCTACTCCTTTGCTTTGGAGGAAGTGGGAGGATTGGAAAGAGAAGTTGTTCAGGGTGAGGACCAGTTCAGTCAGTCGAAGGAGGGTGTCAATGGAAGGGTACTGGTTGGTACGGCGAGAAAAGGAAGAAGCGGAGGGCTTTGAGTCCTTTGTGATGGGGGAATGGAGGTGTACAGTGACTGGATGTCCAAGGTGAAGATCTTCCTCCAAACCAAAGAAGTAGCCATGGGCCCCAGCTATGCCTGCCTCTTCGTAGGATATGTGGAACAGTCTATCTCCCGCAGCTACACTGGTACCACCCCCCCCACCTTTTCCTCCGCTACATCGATGACTGTATCGGCCCTACCTCGTGCTCCCATGAGGTTGAACAGTTCATCCACTTTACCAACACCTTCCACCCCAACCTCAAAATTTACATGGACCGTCTCAGACTCCTCCCTCCCTAGACCTCTCTATTTCTATCATGGGGCGACCGAATCAACATGGATATTTACTGTAAACCGACCGACCAGCTCCCACAGCTACCTAGACTACACCTCCTCCCACCCTCCCCCCTGTAAAAACGCCATCCCATATTCTCAATTCCTTCGTCTCCGCCGCATCTGCTCCCAGGAGGACCAGTTCCAATACCGAACAACCCAGATGGCCTCCTCCTTCAAAGAACGCAATTTCCCTGCAGATGTGGTCGACGATGCTCTCCATCGCATCTCCTCCACTTCCTGCTCCTCCGCCCTTGAGCCCCGCTCCTCCAATCGCCACCAGGACAGAACCCCACTGGTTCCTCACCTACCACCCCACCAACCTCCCAATATACATCGTATAGTCCGTCGTCATTTCCACCACCTCCGAACGGACCCCACCACCAGGGATATATTTCCCTCCCCTCCGTTATCAGCGTTCCGAAAAGACCACTCCCTCCGTGACTCTCTCGTCAGGTCCACACCCCTCCACCAACTCAACTTCCACACCCGGCACCTTCCCCTGCAACCGCAAGAAATGCAAAACTTGCGCCCGCACCTCCCCCCTCACTTCCCTCCAAGGCCCCATATCCGCCACAAATTCACCTGCACCTCCACATACATCATTAACTGCACCCGATGTGGCCTCCTCTATATTGGGGAGACAGGCTGCCTACTTGCGGAACGTTTCAGAGAAACCTCTGGGACACCCGGACCAACCAGCCCAACCACCCAGTGGCTCAACATTTCAACTCCCCCTCCCACTCCACCAAGGACATGCAGGTCCTTGGACTCCTCCATCGCCAGACCATAGCAACAGGACGGCTGGAGGAAGAGCGCCTCATCTTCCGCCTAGGAACCCTCCAACCACAAGGGATGAACTCAGATTTCTCCAGTTTCCTCATTTCCCCTCCCCCCACCTTGCCTCAGTCCCAACCCTCAAACTCAGACCACCTTCCTAACCTGCAATCTTCTTCCTGACCTCTCCGCCCCCACCCCCACTCTGGCCTATCACCTTCACCTTAACCTCCTTCCACCTATCACATTTCCAACACCCCTCCCCCCTACCTTTTATCTTAGCCTGCTTGGCATACTCTCCTCATTCCTGAAGGAGGGCTCATGCCCAAAACATCGATTCTCTTGCCCCTTGGATGCTATCTGACCTGCTGCGCTTTTCCAGCAATACATTTTCAGCTCTGATCTCCAGCACCTGCAATCCTCACTTTCTTACAGTAAGGTGAGGCAAACTTCTGCTTTCTCCATTAACACAGTGGCCTAAATGGACTTAGTCTGCTGAACATTTAAAAAAATGATCTTAAAGCAGACAAAGTGCAAACAGGGACTTGTTATTTTCAAACAGCCAAATTTAAAGCCAGAGTGCTATCTTAGTCTACACAAGCAAAGGCAAATCAAATTAAAGGAGCCATGTGGGACATAAATTGTTTGTATATTAGTACAACTGATTTCCCAACAGTTTATTTTACCTAATCACTTCACCACACGAGTTGCAACTCACTTTAAAGAAATACAAGTGAAATCTTGGAATGTGTTCAGTGCTGAAATTGTCACTGTTGAATTGTTGCTCCCAGCTCTGAAGAATTACAAGGTAAATGTCAAGAGTTCACACAACCAACCAACAATCAGATCAAAGCTCTGAATCCAGTTATGACTAAATAATGGGACAAATAAACATCCTAATTTTGAATGATAGAACAGCCAAGCAGTTGAGTGCAAAGGCAAGGCTGAAGCATTTGAATCCATCTTCAGCAAGTAGAGCAGCATAGATGATCTATCTTAACCTATTTCTGAGGACCAAGCATAATATTAAGGACATACAAAGGCAATAGCTACAGCAAAGGCTACTGGCTGTAGTTCCAGACACCCATGGTGATGAACAATCTTTTCCCCCATCCAATCCATGCCATTATAGCTACAATACTGACATCTACACAGTGGAAAGTGACTCAGGTATGAATTGTTGGAAAAAAAAAGTAAGACTAATACAATTTGGACAATTACTGCCCGATAAAGCCAACAGATCTTTGACAAAACAATGGAACTTGTCACCAACAGTCCTACAAGCGGGACTTTAACCATCACGGCCTGCACACTAACAGTTTGATTTCTGCCATGTTGTTTTGGCTCCAAGACCTCATTTTAGTCTTGGTTCAAAAACAGACAAATGGGCTAAAGATTACATCAGTTGAAGGCAGCATTTGACCAAATTATGTCTTCACAAAGTTCTCAGAAAAATACAGGACAAAGGGAACGCGTGTCTGTATATACGTGTGTGTCTATGTTTAGAGGCTGGAACTCTTATTTATATCTAGCACAATGAAAGCTGACTGCAATTGTTGAAGGCCAATCAACATTTCTCAGGACAGTCTTAAGAGTGCTGTCCTAAGTCCATTTATCTTAGTTGCTTTAATAACCTGACCTCTGTGAGGTCACAAGAACAGGTGTTCACTGGCGACACCGGAGATATGAAAGACAGGACTAGGATGTTAAATGGCAAGTAACATTCCTGATGAAGGGCTTATGCCTGAAACCTCAACCCTTCTGCTCCTTGGATGCTGCCTGACCTGTGCTTTTTCCAGTGCCATACTTTTTGACTCTGACTCTCCAGCATCTGCAATCCTCACTTTCTCCAAGTAACAACTACATCACACAAGTGCAGGTAATTATCATCTCTGACACGGTAAATGTAAAGGAGAGGAGGTTGGTTTTAATAACATTACCAGTGCTGAATCACCCACAATCAACATCCAGAAACTGATCTGCATCAGCCAAACAAATAGTGGCTGTACAAGCAGGTCAGTGGATAGAAAGTCAATGGTGAGCAATTCACCTCCAGACTATCCAAAATCTGTCTATTAAGTACCAAGCCACAAGTCAGAAGTCTAACCATTCTCCATTTGCCTGGATGAATGCCGCTCTGACAGCAGAAGCTCAAGACTATCCAGTACAAAGCAGGTGACTTGAATGACATCCCATCTGCCACCTAAAAGATTCATTCCAGTGCAATGCACCATCTGCAGAAAACATTGCAGCAACCCACTTAGCAGCTTCGTTCAAACGAGTGACAACAATAGATAATGGAAACATCACCACATGAGAAAATTCTCATAATACTGACTGTTCACTGTCACTGAATAAAATTCATGGAGCTCCATTTCCAAACAGCTTTACAGATGTATGCGGGTTATCAACTGAAGTGTGTTTTTGTTTTAGTGTGATTCATAATTCAGGGAACTTTCTTGTGGTCTATTATTATTTTTGCTTTAGGGTCATTAATGTGCCATTTAAAAACAAATAAGCACTTTGCCATCCACCACCACTACCTCCTGCTTCCTGCCTCCTTGCTAACCCTGCTGTTGCTTGCCTCCCTCGACAATTATTTCAGTCACTTCGACTTGCAGCTTCTCTTATTTTTTGCTCAGTCCCTTCTAGTTTCCTTCTGAGCACAAACATTTTGCTGCTCCGTGAAGCATGCTGCAAGGGTTAGACACCAAGCAAGAAGGGGTATGATGTGAAGAGCGGAAGGCAAGTAGCACGGTGATCAGTGTGGTGATTTTAAGGCTCAGTCAGGATGAATGAGGCTTGGGTCAGTAAGCTGAAGCATTCGTAAAAGGAGGGTCAGCAGTGGAGCAGTGAGTCAGGACAGTCACGATAGCCAGATGCTATTGACAGTTAGTAAATTAAGAATTATAAGAGGATTTTTGGGCCAGTACAGTTAAAAGGCAGCTAATAGGTTTTTTTTCACACAACAGCAGCCCAAAAATGTAATTCACCTTTCTAAATATTTTCTGTTTGGAAAAGTAGTTTTATGAATCATACCTTTTTTTAAGGATACGTTGGACCAGATTTTCCAGGGAGTGGCAATCTCATGCAGATTTGCCTCAAGGGAAGAGTCAACCACATTGCTATAGGTCTGGAGTCACATGTGGCCAGATGAGGCAAGGATGGCAGTTTCCTTCCCTCAAGACATTAGTGAACCAGATAGACTTTTGTGACAATCAACAATGGATTCATGGTCATCATTAGACTCTAACTACAGATTTTTAAGAATTGAATTCAAACTCCACCAGCTGCTATGGCAGAATTTGAACCTGGGTCTCTAGATTAACAGTCTAGCGATAATAACTGTAGGCTGTAGCCTCCCCTAAATTACTCCATTGTTTAAATTAACATGCATTTTTTTTTAAAAAAGTCTCTAATGAGCTTGCTCAGATATGACATATTTCTGAAGCAAGTGGGAGATAAACCCAGGCCACCAGGTCCAGAGATAGATAAACTAACATTACGCCTCACTCATTGTGAACACGAGTGGTGAATCAGACATCAATTGGCTGTTTTACCCACAAAGGATTCTTCTTTAATTACAGAATTGAACATTTGTACATTACTGAATTTTCAGAATCAGTCCTGAATATTCCTTTTAAAGGCAAGAGTCATTGAGACCTAACACATTAACTTGGTTTCTAAGTCCGCAGACCTGCTGAGTTTCTCTATATATTTCTGTTAAGGACTGCATTCAACCCTTGAGGGCCTTAAAGCAAAAACATGGCAAAATCATTCAATATCTTATTTCCTTCAGACATTCTAACATTGCTTAGTCTCTAGGGAACTAGCAGAGCTTTTCTTCAAAACATAAATCCTGTTTTCAAATGGTTTTAACTCATGCCAGATCATTACAGGAGACTGCGCCCTGCTATTAAAAATGATCTCCACAATCCCTCCGTGCAAACACCGTTGCATCCAGCAGATGTACTGTCTCTTCTATAAGTTGTAGTATAGACAAAATCAACCTTGTAGCATATTAGTGCTATAATTGTAGGTTAGGAAATTGTAATGGTGCAGTGACTTCTTGGGATCCAATGTTCAGCTGATACAAAACAGTTACTGGAATGGCAGCTTGAAAGTTTTTCTCAGATGTTCCAAATGTACTTTTTTTTAAATATTCATTCACAGAATGTGGGACATCACTGACCAGTCCAGCATTTATTGCCCATCCTTAATTGCTCAGAGGGAAGTTAAAGGTCTGGAGTCACACATAGGCCACACAAGTGCAGAGTATTTATGCATCTTTAATATCCTGTAGTATCCTTAGAAGATAATTCAGCCTACACATACAAATAGGACAGAGGAGAAGAACATATACAGGTATGCATGCCTCCAAATAAGTGGGAATACTCAGTCAAAGGAATCGTCTTGGAAGAGTTTAGTGCTGAACATCTTTATATCTAGAACCAGTAATCAATATTCTCGAGGTACCACCTTTGCAACATGCTGAGAGATTCTGGTCATATCACAGGAATTCAAACAAACTACACAATGTGAGACAAGATTTGGAGATGCCGGTGTTGGATTGGGGTGTACAAAGTTAAAAATCACACAACACCAGGTTATAGTCCAACAGGTTTAATTGGAAGCACACTAGCTTTCGGAGCGACGCTCTATCAGGTGATAGTCAAATGTCAATGGGAGACAAATCTGAGAAACTAATGTAAATTGACTTGCATCACTAAATGCTATAGACAATTCAACTGGGAACTCAGACTCAGAATCCCTTAAGTGTGGAAATAGATCATTGGCCTAGCTAGTCTGCACAGACCTTCCGAAGAGCATCCCACCCTATTCCGTAATCCTGCATTAACCATGGCTAATCCATCTAGCCTGCACATCCCTCAACACCAAAGGCAATTTACCATAGCCAATCTGCCTAACTTGAACATCTTTGGACTGTGAGAAGAAAACAGAACATCTGATGGAAACTCCACAGAAACAGTCACTCAATGCTGAAATTAAACTCAGGTCCCCAGCATTGTATATATGCCTTTTTTAATTGCATCATGGAGTTTAAGAGCAGGAAGATTATGCTGAAAATACATAACACATTAGTTAGATCAAAGCAAGTGTACTGTATGCAGTTTTGGAGTCCACATTATACGAGGGATGTGATTGTACTGGAGAAGATGCAGAGGAGATTTATCAGGCTGTTGCCTGGGTTGAAGAGTTTCAGTTATGAAGAGAGATTGGAGAGATGGGATTATAATAGTTGAGCAGCTGAATCTGAACAACAGGTCAACAGGCGATTTTTCTGTGCTATAGGTCTAAATCACTTGAGTAAATTATTCTGTAACCTTTTCAAATCTAAAAATGAGATACCAATGTTCCCATGCAAATAAGACTGGTTCTATAAGACCTCAAGATATAGGAGCAGAATTAAAGCATTTGGCCCAGAGTCTGCTCCGCCATTCAATCACAGCTGATAGGTTTCCCAACCTCATTCTTCTGCCTTCTCCCCATTGCCCTTCATCTCCATACTACTCGAGAATCTACCTACCACTGCCTTAAATACACATAATGACTTGGCCTCTACAGCCTTCTGTGGCAATGAGTTGCACAGATTCACTGCCCTTTGGCTGAAGACATTCCTGCTCATCTCAATTCTAAAGGATCACATCTTGAATCTGAAGCTATTTGCTCAGGTGCTAGCCTCTCCTTCTCATGGAATACAGGGAGAGCTAGCCATTTCGATACAGAGCTGGCTCGAAGGTAGAAGACAGAGGGTTGAGGTGGAGAGTTGCTTTTCAGACTGGAGGCCTGAGACCAGTGGTGTGCCACAAGGATCGGTGCTGGGTCCACTGCATTTCGTCATTTATACACATGATTTGGATGTGATTATAGGAGGTATAATTAGTAAGTTTGCAGATGACAACAAAATTGGAGGTGTAGTGGACAGCAAAGAAGGTTACCTCAGAGTACAACAGAATCTTGACCAGATGGGCCAAAGGGCTGAGGAGTGGCAGATGGAGTTTAATTTAGCTAAATGCGAGGTGCTGTATTTTGGAAAGGCAAATCAGAACAGGACTTTATACACTTAATGGTAAGGTCCTGTGGAGTGCTGCTGAACAAGGAGACTTTGGAGTGCAGGTTCATAATTCCTTGAAGGTGGAGTCTCAGGTAGATAGGATAGTGAAGATGATGTTTAGTATGCTTTCCTTTACTCGTCAGAACACGGAGTATAGGAGCTGGGAGATCATGTGGCTGTGCAGGACATTGGTTAGGCCACTTTTGGAATAGTGTGCACAATTCTGGTCTCCCTGCTATCAGAAGAATGTTGTGAAACTTGAAAGTGCTCAGAAAACATTTACAAGGATGTTGCTAGGATTGGAGGATTTGAACAATAGGGAGAAGCTGCATAGGCTGGGGCTGTTTCCCTGGAGCGTCAATGGCTGATGGGTGACCTTATAGAAGTTTATAAAATCACGAGGGGCATGGATAAGGTAAATAGACAAATTCTTTCCCCTGGGGTGGGGGAGTCCAGAACTAGAGGGCATAGGTTTAGGGTAAGAGGGAAAAAGATATAAAAGAGACCTAAGGGGCAACACTTTCACACAGAGGGTGGTGTATGCATGGAATGCGCTGCCAGAGGAAGTGGTGGAGGCTGGTACAATTACAACATTTAAAAGGCACCTGGATAGGTGCATAAATATGGAATTGAATCGAATTGAATGTATTATCACATGCACTGAGGCACAGTGAAAAGCTTTGTCTTGCGAGCAATAAAGGCAGTAGCATATATAATAAATAAGAGGTAAACAGTGGCAAAAACAAAAACAACAGGCAAATGTTAAGAGTTTGAGAGCCCATTCAGTATTTTAACAACAGTAGGGTAGAAACTGTTATGAAACTAGCTGGTGCATGTTCAGGCTTCTGTACCTTCTCCCAGATGGTAGAGGTTGTAGAAAAGCAATGCCAGGGTGGGATGGATCTTTAAGAGTGCTGTCGGCCTTTCCTTGACAGTAGACCTGGTAGATGGAATTCTGTAGATGGAGGTTGGCCTCCGGGCTGAGTATACCACGCTCTGTAACTGTCTCCGATCTTGAATGGTACAGTTGCCATACCAGGCAGTGATACATCCAGACAGAATGCTCTCAATGGCACAGCTATAAAAATTGGCAAGGGTATTCACCATCATTTGTAACCAGTGCGCCCACATGAATAGCCCAAGAAGGCTTGTTGTAGATAACCACTCCCACGAGCTTGAGACTCTCCACTCGTTCCACCTTCTGTGTCTGTGTCTCTCGTTGGGGGGCTACCTGATTTATCATCCTGCCGAAAGTCAATAATGAGTCCCTGGGTTTTGCTAGCATTGAGAGCTAGGCTGTGCTCAGTGTAGCATTTTTCCAATCATTCCGTCTGTAGTCTGTTTTGGCACCATCCGAGATTCAACTGACTACAGTGGTGTCATCAGCGAATTTGTAAATGGCATAGTCTGTTATTTGGCAACTTGCGTACGATAGGCGACTGAGTATGCACACTGGGGGCGGGGAGGGGGGGTGTCTCTTCTTCACTAATTGTGGCCGGTGGGTCAGGAAACTGAGGATCCAGTTGCAGAGAGTGGGACTTAGTCCGAGATCACTAAGTTTAGTAAACAGTCTCAAGGGGATAATAGTGCTGAAGGCTGAACTGTTAGTCAATGAGTAGGATTCTTACATAGCAGTTCTTGGTGTCAAGATGTTCTAGGGGGGAGTGAAAGGTAAGTGATATGGCATCTGACATGGATCTGACAGACAAATTGGAGTAGGTCAAGAGTAGTGGAGAGGCTGGAGTTAATGAATGCCATGACCAGCCTTTCAAAGCACTTCATGACCACTGAAGTTAGGGCCACTAGGCGGTAGTCACTGAGACATGCAGCATGAGCCTGAGGCACAGGGATGAAGTTAGCCCTTTTGAAACAGGCAGGGACAGTGGCCTGCTGCAGGGAGAAGTTGAAAATATCCAAGAAAACCTCTTCCAGTTGATCTGCGCATGCTGAGTGCAGTGCCTGGTACTGTGTTTGGTACCATCACTTTCCTTAGATTCACATGAAGGAAAACTGATGCAGTAACTGTTGAGATAGGTTCATCAGGACTTGTCGGAATAGGTGTAACCTCTCAGCCAAAATTCTGCTCAAAGTGAGCATAGAAGGCATTGAGACTATCTGGGAGGGATATGTTATTGTCTGCTATCTTGCACTGTCTCATTTTAAAACCGGTGATATCATCCCACCCTTGCCATAGTCACCACGTGCCTGTCTGGGTCTCTAGTTTGGATCAGTATTGGTCCTGTCTTAATGGCTCTGCGAAGGTCATGCTTGGGATTCCTTATATTTGAGTGGATCTCCTGATCTGAAGGCCTCACGCCTGGTTTTGAGCAGGTTTTGTATGTCCTGAATCATCCAGGGCTTCCTGTTGGGGAGCACCCGGATTGACATCCGCAGTATATAGTCCTCCACACACTTGTGAAGAAGTCTGTGACGGCAGTGGCGTACTCGTCCAAGGTACCTGTGGACTGTTTGAACATATCCTAATCAGCCGATTCCAGACAGCACCGGAGTTGATCCTTTGCTTCCTCTTGGACGGTGTCCGTGAGGGGTCTACTGTTTGAGCTTTTGCCTGTAAGCCAGGGGAAGAAGCACGGCATTATGGTTGGACTTCCTGAAATGAGGCCGGGGCATGGAGCGGTAGACACCCTTCACAGTGGTGTAGCAGTTGTATAAAATGTTCAGGTCCCTCGTGGGGCGGGTAATGTTCTGGTGGTACTTGGGCAACACCTTCCTTAGATTGCCTCGATTGAAGTCGCCAGTCACAATAAATAGGGCCTTGGGGTGTTCCGCCTCCAGGGTGTTAGTGGTGGAGTACAGCACATCTAGAGCTTCCTCAATCTTTGCTTGTGGTGGTTCGAACACAACAGTTACTAAAGTAGCAGTAAATTCCCGCGGTAGATAGAAGGGACATCATTTGATGGTGAGGACTTCAAGGTTTGGGGAGCAGTGGCTGCCCAAGGTTGCAATGTCCATGCACCACAAGTTGTTGATTAAAAAGCAAACCCCTCCAACCCTTCCTCTTACCAGAAGAAGAAGTCCAGCAGTCCATATGATGAATAGAAAAACCATTAGCCTGAATGCAGAGTCAGGAATGGATGGTTTCAGCCAGGTTTCTGTGAAGCAAAGTGTGTAGCAGTCCCACAGTTCATGCTTTTTCTCTACAGATTGCTAACTTGCAACGGATAAGCTTGGAAGGGGAGGGTCTTGAAACCACATAGGCTCAGTCTTACTAGCAGGCCGGCACGCTTACCCAGCTTCCTCACAGGTTTCTAGCAGAGTGGATTTTGACTGCTTCCAGTTAAGCGATCCTTCCTAGGACCCTGTGGAGCAGGTAGGTTGCAGTTTAGTGTATTTTTGCAGAGGGTCTGCTTAGGACCCAGTGTAGCAGGTAATTTACTGTGTTTTTTTTAAACCAGAGGGAGCGTGCTTAGGATCCAGTGGAGAAGGTAAATTTCTGCTTGTGTTCCGATTTGTCCAGTTAGTTCCTGGTTCCAGTAGCTGCCAATTTGTTGCTGCAATTCCAGGCAAGTTTTTTGCAAAGGTGTTGGGCTGCTCTCCAATAGATATGGGCCAAGTGCTGGCGATAAGGTTAGAATATCTGGTCGGCATGGACAAGTTGAACCAAAGGGTCTGTTTCTGTGTTGTACATCTCTATGAATCACTAATGGAAACACCTTCTCCATATCCACTCTATCTGAGCCTCACAGTATTCTGTAAGTTTCAATCAGCTCCCCTCTCACCCTTCTAAATTCCATTACAGACAGACCCAGAGTTCTCAACTGCTCCACATATGACACGATTTGATTCCCAGGATCATTCTTATAAACCTCCTCTGGATCTCCTCCATCACGAGCACATTCTTCCTTGGGTACAATGTCCAAACAACTCAATATTATAAATGTAGTCTGACCAGAGCCTTATACAGCCTTAGCACATCTCTGCTCTTGTATGCTCGTAATCTTGAAATGAATGCTAACATTGCATTTACTTTAATAACTAATACTGCATGTTAACCTTAAGAAAATCCTGAACAAAGACTCCCAAATCCCTTCGTGCTTAAGATTCCCAAAGCCTGGTACAGTTTTGAAAACAGTGCATGCCTCTATTCTTCCTACCAAAGTGCGTAACATCACACTTTCCCACATACTATTCCATCCAACACTTCTTTGCCACTCTCCTAGCCTATCCAAATCCATCTGCAGTTTGCCCATTTCCTTAACACTATCTGCCCCTTTGAAATGATGATATGTTTACATCATATACAAACTTAATGCCCTCAGTTACTCTGTCCAGATTATTAATGTTGAACATGAGTATTTGTGGTCCCAACACTGACCTCTGTGGAATGCCACTGGTCACCAGCTGCCATCCTGATAAAGATCTCTTTATCCCCATCTCTGCCTTCTAATAGTCAGCCAATCTCTCCATGTCAGTACCTTGCCCCTAACACCATGGGCTCTTATGTTACTTTGCAGCCTCCTGTGTAGCACCTTGTCAAAGGCCTTCTTGAAATTCAAACAGATCACATGTACTGGTTTCCCTTTGTCTAATTTGTTCATTATTTCAAAAAATCACTACAATACATTTCATACATCTTTCTAGTTATTTGCTGTACCGACATGCCAACTGAATGTGATTCACATAATGTGACACTTAGATCACTGTATCACATTATGCAGTTTTTTTCCAGCTAAATAATTTTCTGCTTTTCTGTCCTTCCCAATGTAGTCAAACTTATATTTTCCCACATTTTACTCCATTTGTGGAAATTTTACTCATTCATTTCACTGATCTATATCCCTTTGCTGACTTTGTTGTGTTCTTGACAACTCCATGCTTTTGCCAAAGGCAAATGTGATTTAATAAGTTGAGTTTTTGTGGTGTCACTGTCCATGGAAAAAAACAGCAGCAAACCCAGTCCTGTTGAGTCCACAAACAAATGAATTAATGACTAATCTTTCTGGTAATGGAGAACAGTTGTTCAGAATTCCCTTCTCTTGAAATAATATGAAATTGTTACCACACAAAAGGAACATCACCAACACCTAACACTTTTGAAATACCAGGTGAAAATCCAGAATTTATATCTGAACCCACTGTCTTGTGATTCAGGTCAAAACTAGTAGCAAGTCAAACAGACTGAACATGTCAATTCCTACCAGATGACTAGTGATTGCAATCAACATTCCTGCTAGCCTTTTTCTTCCACACAAGATGGGTGTGTGGCAGCAACTTCTGGAACTGGAAAGCAATGCTGCAAATTGAAAAAGGGCATACTGACCACTCGAAGTGACTGTGCGCATGTAGAACTTAGAGGAAGTGTCGATTGCAAAGTGGTTAAAATCAACCATTTACAGTATGACAATAATAAGGGGTGCAGGAGCAGAGGGAACTGGGTGTAAACTAATTTTTAAAATCAACTTGCTTGAACAGGTTAGGACACACCTTCAGAGCAAGTAGGGCTTGAACCTAGACCTTCTGATCCAGAGGCAGGAACAGTACACTACCACAAGAATCTTTAGGAACCTGGATGGCATGACAAGATTAGAGTGAAATTAAGAAAGCATACAGCATCTTTAACTTTATTAAAAGGAGCATAAAATTCAAAAGAACCAAAAAGTTATTTTAACTTATATGAGACACTAGTTTGGCCTCAGGTGAGGTATTGCATCCAGTTCTGGGTGCCACACTTCAGGAAGGCAGTGAAGATATTAGAAAGGTACAGAAAAAAGACTCAAGAATTGTTTCAGGGATAAGGAACTTCAGTTATGAAGACAGGCTGAAGAAATTAAGACTCCTTGCATTGGAGAAGACTGAGAAGAGACCTGATGGAGCTGTTGAAAATGATGAGGAATCTGGACAAATTAGAGAGAAGCTATTTCCTTTCATACAAGGATCAAAAGGGCACAGATTTAAAATAATTGGCAAAAGAAGCAAAAGTAGAATGATAATTTTTTTTTCCCCCCACACAGCATATAGGTGGGATCTGGAATGCACCGCTTGAGAGTACAGTAGAGGCAGGTCCAATCAATGGAGTCAAAAAGAGATTGTTCCTTTTCACATAATAGAATTAATGTGCAAGGTTACAGGGATTAGGGTAGAGATTAGCCCTAGAGAATGCTCAGAAAACTGGTATAGACAACTGGGCTGAATGGTCTCCTTCTGAGCTGAAATAATTAAGTTATAAAAAAGCTGTAGGCTGAACATTAATCTGGCAGGGTTAAAATCAATTGTGAACTGTAGCGTGAATTGTTTAATGCAGCAAAAGCAGAACCACCTCAAATAAAAGCTTGCCTCAGTTTTGGAAATCAGTTCAGTCAGTGACCAGCTAGATTCCTAACCCAGCTTTTTACCGAAGGACCATTAAGTAACCTGCCCTCCAATCATGAGTTGGATGATTCAATGGGAAGAAAAGTCAAGCCAGTGACTCCCTGACTACAATGGAGCAAAAGCATTTAAATTAATGTTAATATTTTCTGGAAGTATAAAAACAAGCATAGGAGCTGAAATGTAAACTGATGACATGTAACATAAACAATTGCCTTGCAAAGGTCACATTTCCAATAAAAGGAAGTAGATGCTGTCAGGTTGCATCAAGATTTGCAAATAATCCAATGTTTATTACAAGATAATTAATTCTGGTTTCAAGGGCAAAATTAGTATGTTCTCCAAAAAGATGGAAACAATATCAAAAATGGCAAAAATCTAAACATCCTGGTTGCATGTGCTTCCTGCTCCTTTAGTGAATAAACAGTACTTCTATCTTTCTCCAGAGACTTGAGCTTGCATAAAAAAAGCTTTAATGTTTCTCTCCTTTGTAATAAAAGTGAAGAGTGTCTTCTATGTTAGCACTTTCATTCATGCCAAGTTTGTGCATGTTTTACATGTTATGTATCTATAACTAACATTGATTTGGAATATTGAGCCCTTTTTTAAAAAAGTTTCTGGTCAGCTACTGCTGAATTTTCAAAACAGCACTGAGTATTTCAAACTGAAACTATTCTATTCATTAAGTTTCTTTTCCCTTTACCAAATCTATCATTGGCATGTTAATCAAAATCCCCTTCATTTTTGTGAAGATCTGCCACTTTCAAAACATCGTATTGAGAACGTTTTCTAGCTCTATGCCCTCTTCAGCTTTGATCTGTTGGGGAGGCAGTGGCACAGTGGTAACGTCATTGGACTAGCAATCCAGAAGCCCAGATCAATGTTCTAGGGACATGGGTCCAAATCTGTCTATGCCAGGTGGAGAAATTTGAATTAAAAAAAAGAGTACCATGCAATCACTGTCAATTGCTGTAAAAACCCAGCTAGGTCATTAATATCTACTAAGGATACAAATCTGCCAACCTTACCTACTCTGGCCTGTGTGATTCCAAACCCAGAGTGACTCTTAAGTATACTCTGAGCAATTAGGGATGGGCAGTAAATGACAGTCCAGTCACTGAACAACCCACATCTTGCCAATTATATTTTTAAAAATTCCAAAATTTCAAACTACTTACCAATACAGACATCAATCTTTCCTTTGATTGCTGCTTCATGTAAGGGAGTATAATTCCAGTTGTCTCGAGCATTTGAATCTGCCCCATGGCACAGCAGCAAACTGACCACTTCTGCGTGCCCAAACGAACAGGCGTTATGAAGTGGAATCAGACCACCATCATCCCGTGCGTGAACATTTGCACCATTTTGTAAGAGATGCTCTACAACATCTTTCCTGCCAAATCCTGCAATAAGATACAAAATTTAGAGACTGAATCAAAACTGCAACTGCCAAATATTTCAGAAATATCAAGTCAAAAAGAATTCAAATGTTAATGTTATAGCATTTCACCTTTGGATTTCTAAGCTTGCATGGGAAAACTATTTTCCATGCAGGCCAAACTTTCAGAAAATTACATGCAAATTATAAATATATACATCTTTTCTAAAATATTAGATTTCATTTATAAAAAAAGAAATTCTGCTTTCAAATTTGACAACTACTTTGAATTTTGAACAACCAGAATGTTTTGTATTCCATTTCCCTAAAGCTTCCATCAATATTCGGAAGGTAGTGCTTCCCTCGGTGACCCCATTCCAAGTTTGAAATGCTGTCATAACTCCTCAGTGAAAACTGAAAAGTTGGTGGAAAGTAGAAGTTTGGTGAAGAGGACACCTTTGAATAGGGAAGGGAGAGGTGGGCCCAATGCTGTCTGAGCTTGTAACCCAAATATTTCAATTCCTGATACCAGTTAGGTTCCTGCCCTGTCACTTTGGAAAAGATCTGCCACAGGGCACTGGGAGGAGTGTGATCCAATATAAAATACAGTGCATTTGAAATAATAGCAATTGTCACAAAAACAAATCCCTGACAAATCATAGAATTCCTAGTGTGGAAACAGGCCATTTGACCCAACATATCCACACCGACCCTCCAAAGAATAACCCACCTAGACCTATTCCCTTACCCTATTATTCTACAATTACCCTAACTAATGCACATAACCTACACATCTCTGAACACTAGTGGCAATTTAGATGGCCAATTCACCTAACTGCACATCTTTGGATTGTGGGAGGAGACTGGAGCACCCGGAAGAAACCCACCCATACACAGAGAGAACATAAAAACTCCACACAGACAGATGCCAGAGGCTGGAATTGAACCTGGATCCCACGCGCTGTGAGGCAGCAGTGCTAACCACTGAGCTACAGTGACACCCAAATATTCAAGATCTCAAGGATAACTAGGAATGGGCAATAAATGTTGGCCCAAAGCCCACAACCTATGTTTGAATTTTTTTAAAATATAGTGCAGCAGGATCATCTGTAACCTTCTACTCTCCCTCTCCTCACTAAAATCACTGCAAATTCGAGGCAAAAAGTTTATTTTATATCAAAAACAATCATGCTTCGCATTTAAACACTCATCACCCTAACATTTTGTGTGGCACAATTATTGCAAATTGCAAAACAGCAACAACAAATCTCAATCCACAAGACCATACCATTCAGTGTCATTAGTTGAAAAAAAATGTAGTTTCACAAGGGAAACATGGCAAGTTTAAAGTAGGAAGTGTGTATTTTTGAACACATTAGGAAATATTCAGGCGCACAGGCAGTGCCTTTAGAGTAACTTATTTAAAAAGTAGGCTTATGACAGAACTAATTGCCCTCTTCACTACCTTTAAGCAACTTCTCTCGCTTTAAAACGCTGTTTCATCCCAGTTTGATTAACCTCCCTAAACTCTCACTCTCTTCCACAATTGGCTGCAAGTAAACAGCAGTCATGATTTCAATTTCTGCCTTTAGGTAATGTTGCAGCACCACCTATGACAAAACACATTAATTACATAAATCAACAGTGTCCCAAATAAATAACTGTTGTTGTTCAAGATTCAAATTTACCGAGCTTGAAACAAACAATGTACCATGCAAAGGTTTGCTTTCCAAGTTTTCCACTTTGAATCGTGTGAGCCATTAAAGCACTGGTTGGTATTTGCTAAAACTCAGTGAATCACCTTTTTGGAAGAAGGTTAAAAATCACACAACACCAGGTTACTGTCTAACAGGTTTACTTGGAAGCACTAGCTTTTGCAGCACTGCTCCTTCATCTGGTGGTTGTGGAGTATTTTGTAAAGTTTGTAAATTCCACTCTGGAAGTAGAAGTAGTCGGACTCAAGTTTGGGATGCAGACAGACTCTGACCTCACACCTTCAACCCATTGTCTGAGCTGAGGTATAAGGCCAGAAGTTACCTTGAGAAGGTGACTGAAAGAAATTCTGGAATTTACATATTAATGAACCGAAACCTACAACCCATCCCATAAAATGGAAGACTTAACAATCCAGGTTTGTTCAATATTTCACTGTATGACACCATAATCTTTTGCTCTAAATTCTGTCTCATATGATCTTATACTCTACAACCACCTGAAGGAGCAGAACTCCAAAAGCTAGTGCTTCCAAATAAACTTGTTGGACTATAACCTGGTGCTGTGCGATTTTTAACTTTGTCCACCCCAGTCCAACACCGGCTCCTCCACATCATGGCTTTTCAGAAGAGGTCAGCCTCTAATCCCACAGACCGATAGCAAATACAATAATAATACAATAATTGGGAGAACAAGTGTGAAGAATTAAATATTTGGTATGCACAGCTGCCTTAGCATATGACTATAAATATCTTCAGGACATTTTACAGGGCATGTCTTTTTAAAACAGGGTGTTTTACCTCCATCAACAATCAACCTGGCAAAGGAAACACTTACCACACTTTTAGAAGAGACCATCACAAATACACCAACCACCAATCACATTACCAATGAAAACATCATGAAACTAGTGGACGTGTGCCTCACCAGCCACTTCACTCTCAACAACATAGTTTACAAACAAACTAACGGCACACCCATGGGATCTCCGCTAATCAGGATTCCTAGCAGAAGCAGTAACGCAAAGACTAGAACAAACAGCCCTATCAACTATCAAACCAAAAATCTGGGTCTGCTACGTAGATGACAAAGGTGTCATCACAAAACGAAACAAGATAGAAGAGAACAACAACAACCACAACCACAACATCCTCACAGGCATAAAAGTTCACCAAGGAGGAAGAAACCGACAACAAACTCACATTCCTGGACGTCACAGCCGAAAGAAAGGACAGCGGAGAACTACAAACCTGCGTATACAGAAAACCAACAAACACTGACCAAATACTTAACTACACTAGCAACCATCCCAACACACACAAACAAAGCTGTATCAGAACACTATTCCAACGAGCCACCACATACTGCAACACAGATGAACTTCGGAAAACAGAGAACCACCTATACAACATATTCATGAAGAATGGATACTCGAAAAAAATACAGTGCGCAGATTCCTCAAGAACAAACCACAACAAGCAGACCAAACACAGCCAGAAACCCTAACCACCTTACCATACATCAAAGTTTCAGAAATGATAGCCAGACTACTAAGACCCCTCGGAATCTTAGGAGTACACAAACCCACCAACACTCTCAAACAAAAACTAACAAACTTAAAAGACCCAGTACGACCCATAGACAAAACCAACGTCATCTACAAAATTCCATGCAAGGACTGCCACAAACACTACGTAGGACAAACAGGAAGAAGGTTAGCCACCAGGATACACGGACACCGGCTAGCCACAAAAAGACAACCCTCTCTCCTACATAGCCCTACACACGGATGAAAAAAACAACACCATTTCGACTGGGACAACACATCTATCCTGGGACAGGCTAAGCAAAGTCATGCCAGAGAATTCCTAGAGGCCTGGCACTCCAACCACAACAACATAAACAAACACATAGATCACGATGCCATCTATCAACCCCTCAGAAAACGAACAGGAAATGACATCACCACAAACCCCAGGAACCCCATCCAGGAGAAAGATATAAATAGAAAGCAGGAGACAACAGCTTCGCTTCACTTGGAGGTCGCCACTGATGATGTTACCTAGCTAGGTAATGAATCGTCTGGATATCAAACCTACAGCTCAGCGAGCAAACCTACACCTGAAACCTACATTACTATTTATCAGAAATAATATAACTGTCGTCAAACTTCAATTATTGACGGTTCAAACAGCTGTTTATATTATGCTTGCTATGGCTGTCAGGTTACTTGCATTTCAAGACATACAGCAATCTTTCCCATTTCAGCCCACAGTTTTTACAAACAATAAATAGACATGATCGTTACATAATGCAAACTATTCTTTATGAAATCAAGATTTTGACAACATTATACTGTAGATGAGATTTATAAACTGATTTTTTTAAACAAAATAATTTATGCAACTTATCAAAACTGGAGCAAACTGCTGCATTTTTCACATCCTATATTAAATAACACAGTTACATTTCAGTGAAAGCATGCAAACTTTACTATGACATGGAGTAGCCGGTGTTGGACTGGGGTGAAGAAAGTTAAAAATCACACGACATCAGGTTATTTTATTACAGAGTCAAAGAGTCAGAGATGTACAGCATGGAAACAGACCCTTTGGTCCAACTCATCCATGCCAACCAGATGTCCCAATCCATTCTAGCCCCACCTGCCAGCACCTGACCCATATTCCTCCAAACTCTTCCTGTTCATATACCCATCCAGATGCAATTGTACTAGCCTCCACCACTTCCTCAGACAGCTCATTCCATACACATATTGAGGGAAGTTGCCCCTTAGGTCTCTTATGTCTTTCCTTCCTCCCCCGCCCCCCCCCCCACCCTACACCCATGCCCTCTAGTTCTGGAATCCCCCTTTCCATGGAAAAGACTTTGTCTATTTATCCTATCCATGCCCCTCATGACTTGATAAACCTCGAGAAGATCACCCCCTCAGCCTCAGATGCCCCAAGGAAAACAGCCATAGCCTATTCAGCCTCTCCCTGTTGCTCAAATCCTCCAACCTTGGCACCATTCTTGTAAATCTTTTTTTGAACCCTTTCAAATTTCATAACATCTTTCCAATAGGAAGGAGACCAGAATTGCACACAATATTCTGACAGTGGCCTAACAAATGTCCTGCACACCTACAACATGACCTCCCAACTCTTGTAATCCATACGCTGACCAATAAAGGAAAGCATACCAAACATCTTCACTATCCTATCTACCTGCCACTCCACTTTCAAGGAGCTATGAACCTGCACTCCAAGGTCTCTTTGTTCAGTAACACTCCCTAAGGCCTTACCATTAAGTGCACAAGTCCTGCTAAGATCTAGATTAAACTCCACCCGCTACTTCTCAGCCCACTGGCCCACCTGACCAAGATTCTGTTGTAATCTTAGGTGACCTTCTTCGCTGTCCACTACACCTCCAATTTTGAGGTCATCTGCAAACTTACTTACAGTACCTCTTACACTCAGATCCAAATCATTTTTATATAAAATGATGAAAAGTAGTGGACCCAACACCGACCTTTGTGGCACTCCACTGGTCACAGGCCTCCAGTCTGAAAAACAACCCTCCACCACCACCATCCGTCTTCTACCTTTGAGCCAGTTCTGTATCTAAATGGCTAGTTTTCCCTGTATTCCATGACATCTAACCTTGCTCACCAGTCTCCCATGGAGAACCCTGTCGAACGCCTCACCGAAGTCCATATAGATCACATCTACCACTCTGCCCTCATCAATATTCGTTGTTACTTCTTCAAAAAACTCAAGCAAGTTTGTGAGACATGACTCCCCCTCATCAGTCCTTGCCTTTCCAAACACATGTACATCCTGTCCCTCAGGATTCCCTCCAACAATGTTCCCACCACTGATGTCAGGCTCACTGGTCTGTAGTTCCCTGGCTTGTCCTTGCCACGTTTCTTAAACAGTGGCACCACATTAGCCAACCTCCAGTCTTCTGGCATCTTACCTGTGACTATCTCAGTAAGATCTAAAAGACATGGACGTTCTAATTGCTGTTATCAAAGGCAAAAATTCTCACCAATTCTAGGCACATCAGATTTATAGTTCCACTCAGGTACTGTCCACTTTCACTAAAACAACTTCTTAGAACTGCAATTTATGTCACAATACGTGGAATGCAATTTATCTTACACTGGGAGTACTCCTGAATACTCCCAGGGGCAAGATAAGATCAGCAATATAAAAGGAAAAATTGTCCTGTCCACCACCTTAGTTGACAGTTCAACAAGACAGGACACTAATATGAAACCAAGAAAGTCACGTTATTTCTCTGGAAGAAGTTGATCTGTGTGACATTAATAATTGGAGGACATTATCATTTGAGAACAAGGACTGTCCTCCATGTGGGCCAAGGTTCAAGGAAGGACAACTTAGACTAGCTTGCACACCTGCAAATGAATGGTGCTAACAAATTGCTGACCAATTGGAGGAAGATTATAAAAATACTTGGCCTGTTTATCCAAATAAACAGCTATATTGTATGGCATCAAAAATGGTAGCTAAGAAGAGACCACAAAGTGATCATAAATGTAAGAGCACCTGTCATCTTAAGTGTTATGCAAAAAAAATTGAGAAGATGCAGAGAAGATTTCCAGAGTGGTTTCAGGAATGAGGGAAATTAGCTACAAGGTTATGCTGGCAAAGCTGGTGTTGTCCTCTTTGAAAGATCGGACAGATCTCTAGATAATAGTTAGAATAAGAAACTGTTCCTATAAGCTGATGGTAAAAGATCTAGAAGAGAAAGATCTAGGGTCCAAGGCAAGTTGTGCAGCAAGTATGTGAGAAAGAAGGTTTTGCGTAACAAGTACTCCATGATCTGAATTGACTACCTACAAATGTAGTGATAGCAAAGACCATCACAGATACAAGGTTTCGACACAAGGGAAGTCAACTTAATGTTCTCTATGGATAACACCGGGGAAAAGGGCTGATTGGATTGTTTTGCAGAGATGGACTCAATGGGCAGAATAGTCCTGCTTTTCCAGACTTCACCCTATTAGTTTATTTCATAAGCCCAATCTGAGCATCAATATCATAAACCTCAGAATCCACCTCTCCCGATGGTACGCTGATCCACCAAATCACCTACGTGTTCTCATTTTTTATTTGGTGTGTATCTGCAGTTTTTTTTTCTCCATCTCACCTTGGTACAAAAATCTTAATATCTTTTTACCAATTTCTACATAACTTGTGTTTACCTCGATATTTACATATAGGATCTCTTTAATAGTGCCTGACAAATCATTAACACTAGTGCCCTGCTAGAAACTGGTCTAATCAGCTAATTTATTCTTTGTCCTTTTGCTCTATTCTTCCAATCTTACCAAACTGCTTGCTTCTGTCTTCCCATGCACACACAAGCATTATAACTTCACTGTCTTTTTTTTCCAAGTTACAGACTGACCTGCTGGTTCCCAGCATTTCCTTTAATGACAGTGCAGTTGGAATTTCTCATTTTTACTTGAACAGTACTTTTCAAGGTTTTTACAACACAGATCTTGAGCATGCCCTTGTTCTTACAGCCTCAAGTAATTTTTGTTTTCTTTCATCGGTATTCAAATCTTCTGCTTGTGCAACGCATTTACATCAGCAAGACCTCAAAAGGAGATTAATCCCTTCATTGGATTTCCCCACTTGGGGGCACTGTTGGTTTATATTTGTATTAAAGTTATAGAATTGTACATCATGGAAAAAGACCCTTCGGTCCAATTTGTCCATGCTGACCAGGTATCCTAAATTAATCTAGCCCTATTTGCTAGCATTTGACCAAATCCCTCTAACCAATTAGACAGACAAAACAAGTTTAGCAACCCCATAGAATTCTGTTCCCACTTAACATCCTAAAAAGAGCATATTTTATCTCAGAAAGATGACATACTAAGTGAACCCTGCAGACATTCAACTAAACACAACTAGCTACAAGGTCCAAAAAAATTACCTGGCAGACAGGGTTGGGGATGGGCAGGGTTCGCATGCAGTGTCCTGCTGCTTAGTCTCCTGCACAAGGAGCAGACTTAACAGAAAACTCTGAACCCCAGAGGAAATCAATTAATCAAATAATCAATTATCTGAAAGAATTAGTGCCCGCCCATCATGTTCAGACAATCAAAGTTCCTCTGTATAATATGGGAGGAAGGGTAGAAGTAAAACTTAAAATGGAGAAAGACTGAAGAATTCGGAGATGCAGAGCGATCTAGACATTCAAGTGCAGGATTCACAAAAGGCTAGCATGCAGGTACAACACACAATCAAGAAAAGCTAATGGGGTGCTACCTTTCATTTCGAGGGGTAATGAACATAAAAGTCATACTTCAGTTATCCAGGGAATTGGTGAGACCATGTTTCGAATACTGTGTAGCTTCGGTCTCCTTATTTAAAGGAGAATGCAAGTGCATTGGAGGTGGTTTAGAGAAGGTTTGCTTCAGTCATACTTGGAACGAGTGGGGGTTGCTTTCAGAGCAGAAGTTAGTTAGGCTAGATTTGCTTCCACTTGAGTTTTGAAGATTAAAGAGTGACTTAACTGAAGTTATAAGACTCTAAACAGTCTTGACAGAGTGGACAAGTAAAGGATATTACTTCTTGTGTTAAAGTACTTGTAGGTGTATCCAAAACTGAAGGACACTTAGAATCAAGTTGGCCTTTTAGGACAGAGATGGTGAGAACTTCTTATGAAACTTGGGGATGTTAGGCAGTCAAAGTGGGGTCAATGAATACTTTGTTAGGTGGCAGTGGATAGGAATATGGAATTCAAAACACAAACAGATCAGCCACAATCTTATTGAATAGCAGAGCAAGATAACAGAGAATTGAACACTTCTGCTCCTAATTTGTATGTTAGTAATCCCCCGATCTCTAAAACAGCACCTACCTGACCTCAGCTTGACCTGACATTTCCTAATGCCACCAAACGAGATACTCCACCAAAATGAACTAACAGTCCCCTCCTGCCAACCTGGCATTCCAGCCTTTCTTTCCCATCAGTCCCAACACATATCTGAATCCTGGCCTATCCTAAGCACTAACCTAGCCAACTACTCAATCCTGCTCATCCAACTGGCACACTAGCAATACTTTTTCCACACATCGAACACATCATCCAAACACTTCACTCATCTGTCACAATACACACAAACTTCACTCACCTGGCACGTTGCCAGTAATCTCCAGTGCAAAAGACATCTAAAAACAAGTGGGTACTTTTTTTTAAAAACCCAAACCGGGTCAGAACATCTGGTCAACTATGCTGAAATACTGGGAGATGGCCCTGCTGCACAATAGCAAGTTCACATGGTCAACATTTAATTCCACAAGGGAATTTAAATGCAACAAAATAGTCACTGGATTTCTGAGATTGAAGAACTTAAATATTCCATATTTACAAGGTATTTATCATCACTGGGAATTCTGTCAGATTCGTCAATAAAGCCAGTAAGGAGCTTTAACATGAAATGCAAAATGAGAACTATTGCCTATAACTGATGTGTAACATAAGGGTACTAAGTTCACAATTCACTTTTCTAAGTCAGTCAAAAATCTAATGGGTCTTGGTTAGGCTCGCCTCCCTTTAAAAGTAGCTTGGGAATCAGGGGAAAGAGGGAAGATTTGTTCCCATGAGAACAAATCATCCAGTTTTGACATGTTCCTGAGCAACAACAGCTAGTTGTTTGTGCCTCCAAACAGACATATTTAGTAACACAACAACTTCTGAGTCACTGGCAAGTGAATCATTGACTCCTGTGGGTGTACCAGAGGCAGAGTCAGCTGCTGCATTAGCATTAAATTGAGAAGCTGATTCTGCTAATTTGGTCAATGAGTAAAACTTGGATTACGGATAAAAATCAAAACACCTGTATTTTTCAAAGTTTAAGCCCGCTGATAGGTTGTTTTTATTCATTTGTAGGATGTGGACGTCACTGGTTGGCCAGCAGTTATTCCCCTCCCTAGTTACCATTGAGAAGGGACAGAGGTTAGATTACCTCTTATTCCTGATGGTCATAGCCTAGCATTTGTGTGGTGAGAACGTGACTTGTCACTTGTCAGCCTAAGCCTGGATACCGTCTAAACCTTATTGCATTTGAACACTGGTGGTTTCAGTATGAGGAGTCACAAATGGTACTGAACACTGCAATCATTAGCGAACATGCCCACTTCTGACCTTATGATGGGCAGAATGGTGTAGGACCTGTGTGGGTAGAATTGAGAAACAGCAAAAGGTAAAAAAAAACTAGTTAGAGTAACATACAGGCCTCCCAACAATAGTCAGGAGCTGGGACGCAAGATACATTAGGAGATAGAAAAGATGTGTAGGAAAGATAAAGTTAATGTGATCATGGGGGATTTCACTATGTTGATGGATTGGGAAAATCAGGTTGGTAGTGAATTGCAGGAAAAATAAATTTTGCAATGTCCAAAAGATGGCTTCTACAAGAGCAGCTTGAGATGGAACCCAATAGGGAACAGGTAATACTGGATTTAATGCTGTGCAGTGAGACAGGTTTGATAAAAGGGGCTTACGGTGATGGAACCCTTAGAGGCAGAGATCATAATATGAATTTATTCTGCAATTCGAGAGGGAGAAGATAGCAGAGGTAATGGAATTACAGCTGAATAAAGACTACAAAGGCATGAGGAAGTTACTGGAGGAACGGATTGGGAGAGGAGGCGAGCAAAAGATATTTGAACAGCAATGGCAGGTGTTTTTGCAAGTAATTCAGGAGACACAAAGATTCATCCCAAGGAAAAATAAGAATGGTGCAGGGAGGATGAGGCAACCGTAGCTGACAAGGGAAATCAGGGATAGCATAAAAGCAAATAGAAAGCATACAATGTGACTAACAGCCGTGGGAAACCAGAGGATTGGGAAGCTTACAAAGACCAACAGAAGGCAACAAAAAAAAAGGAGGGAGAAGATTATGTATGAAGGTAAGCTAGCCAATAATATAGCAAGAAGACTGGAAGAGTTTCCTTTAGCTATATAAAGAGCAAAAGAAAGGCAAAAAAGTGAACATTGGGCCACTGGAAAATATTGCTGGAGAAATAGTGGGGAACAAGGAAATGGCGGAGGAACTGAAAAATTACTTTGCATCAGTCTTCATGGTGGAAGACATGAGTAATACCCCAAAAATTCAAGAGTGAGGGGGCAGAGCTGAGTATGGTGGCCATTATCAAGGAGAAGGTGCTAGGAAACTTGAATGGCCTGAAGGTGGATAAATCACCTGGACCAGATGGACTACACTTTGGAGTTCTAAGGGAGATAGCTGAAGGGTTAGTGGAGGCATTAGTGATGATCTTTCAAGAATTGCTAGAATCAGGGAAGGTCCCATAGGACTGGAAAATCACTAACGTTACACTGCTGTTTAAAAAGGGAGTGTGGCAAAAGTCAGAAAGTTACAAACCCATTAGCTTAACCTTGGTCATGGGTAGGATCCTGGAATCCATTGTGAAGGATGGGATTTCTGAATACTTGGAAGTGTATGGTAAATTAGGGCAAAGTCAACATGGTTTCATCAAGGGGAGGGCATGCCTGACAATTCTGTTAGAATTCTTTGAGGAAGTAATGAGCAGGTTAGACTAAGGAGAGCTAGTGAATGTCATCTATCTGCACTTCAAGGCAGCCTTTGACAAGTTGTTGCACAGGAGGCTGCTCTGAGTAAGATAAGGGACCATGTATTAGAGGCAAGGAGCTAGCATGGTAGAAATCAGAGTGGGGATAAAAGGGTCCTTCTCAGGATGGCAGCCTGTGATGAGGGTTGGTTCGCAAGGCTCAGTGTTGGGACTGCAACTTTTCACTTCATACATTAATGGTCTAGATGAAGGAACTAAGCGCATTCTGGCTAAGTTTGCAGACAATACACAAGGTAGGTGGAGGGACAGATAGCACTGGGGAGGCAAAGAGACTGCAGAGGGATTCAGACAGGTTAGGAGAATGGGCAAAGAAATGGCAGGTGGAACACTAATGTGGGAAAGTGTGAGGTCATTCACAATGGTAGGAAGAATACAGGTATGGACTATTTCCTAAATAGGGAGAAAATTCAGAAGTCTGAAGTACAGAGAGATTTGGGAGTTCTAGTCCAGGATTATCCCATGGAAAACTTGCAGGTTGAGCCAGTAGTTATGAAGGCAAATGCAATCATAGCATCTTTTGAGAGGATGTGAATATAAGAGCAGTGATGTACTTCTGAGGCTTTAAAAGGCTCTGGTCAGACCACATTTGGAGTACTGTGCGCAGTTCTGGGCCCCATATTTCAGGAAGGATGGACCAACCCTGAAGCATGTTCAGAGGAGGTTCACAAGAATGGTCCCTAGAATGAAAAGCTTCACATATGGAGGAACATTTAAGGACTGTGGGTCTACACTCAAATGGAGTTTAGAAGAATATGGGGGAGATCTAATTGAAACATACAGAAATCTGAATAGCCTGGACAGAGTGGATGTTGGGAAGATGTTCCATTGGTAGGAGTGATGAGAACCAGAGGGCATCGACTTAGAGTAAAGGGAAGACCTTTCAGAATGGAGACAAGGGAAACTTCAGCCAGACTGTAGTGAACCTACAGAATTCATTGTCACAGAAGGTTATAGAGACCAGATCATTAAGCATATTTAAGAATGAGATAGATAGGTTCTTGAGTATCAAGGGTTACAGGAAGAAAGCGGGAGAATAGGGTTGAGAAACTTATCAGCCATATTGAATGGCCTAATTTCTGATCCTATGTCTTATAACCTTTGCAGTATCTAGCATCTTCAACCTTTTCTTGATATCATGTGATACAAACTGAATTGGCTGAAGATTGATAACGCTAATGTTGGGGACCACTGGAAGCAGCCAAGATGGATGATCCATCTTCCTCTATCGACCCAATTTTCATCAAACTATGGGTCAGTGAACTTTCCTTTCTAAACCTCATGTTAACACGTTATTGATGGTCCTCACTCCTCAAATACTTCAAACTGTCATCCCTGTAACATCAACTACATCCCCAATTTCCCTTTAAAGAGATTCTCAACTTCCAAATCTACATTCTTTCCCTCCCACCTACTGCTGTCCATCCCAGTCAAACTATCAAAATCAATCTGAGAAGCACAAATCACACTCCAGGTGACTATATTTTCCCCAAAATCAAACTAGTTAGGGTGCTGAAATTCCTGTTACCTCACTACAAAGGAACAGAATATGAAAGCAACCAAACTATTAATACCACCTGAATGAGTAGAGTGGACAGTGTTCCCTTCATTCAATAGCCAATATGAACAGACACATGTTTGGCCAATACATGGTTTGGGACTATGGAATGCTGCCATTGCTGAGACATTCTCCAATTCATTGATGGAATAAAACCTTTCATTCAAACCCATTTACTTACTCACCAGGTATGAAGAAAGCACACAAATGACAAATTTCTCAGCTCTGAATTTTAACATTCTCATAACCCTCCAAGGTCTCACTCCTCCCTGGTTGAGAGCAAAGATAAACTTACTTTTGTGAAACACCTGCACCCCAGCTTAACTGATGGTTCGGAGTTTCCGATCTCTGCTTTCAATTTCAGAGTATTTTAGGTTTCATACATCTTTGCCGTACAGCTAGTAAAACTTGAGCGTCTACATGATTTCAAAGCTTCGTGGACTAGTTTAAAAGCTTTTTTTTAAAAAAAGTGGAATTAACATTGTGAAAACAAATGGAAGACAAGTTTTTCTTTTAAACACACAACTGTCACCAGGGTGTTCATTACTTCCATACAGTACAGAGTGAGTGAATGGACATAGAAATGTCATACCTTAGCCATGCAGGTGGGCGGAGCAGCATAGCTTCGTATGTCAAGTGTTCAGGGGACACCAGGTAGCTGGATGGAACGTAGGGATGGGGCAGGACAAAGAATCCCTTCTTTTATTTTGCAGCTGGGACAGTACGCACCAGAGGGGTCTTTTAAAAAGCTTGCCTTTGCAGCTAATAACACCTATGCCTGTGTCTGGATTCTTCTGCAGACCAACTAGCCTGACTTTAGCAGATACATGCCCTCTGACAAAAAAAAGTCATCTCTGGAGTCAGCATTTCCCAAGGCAGACACAATAAGCCAGGAATTTTCTCAACTCCTGCTGCCCCATTAATGAAAAGCACAGTTTTCAAAGAGACATTACTCAAGGAGAATAGGGTGTGAAAAGCATCCCCCCAACCAAATCATGCCAATGTAATTCCAAACTAAACTTGTCCCACCTGCCAGGCTCATATCTCGCCAAACCTTTCCTATTCATATTTGTATCCAAATATCTTTCAAACATTGCAACAGTACCCACATCCACCACTTCCTCAGGAAGAATATTCCCCACACATTCTGTGTAAACAATTTGCCCCTCAGTGAGAGCAGACAGTCCACAAATAAGGAGTAGGAGGCCCAAGGAGTGTCAGCAGGCACTTCCCTACGTGATCAGTTCAGAAGAATTAAAGGAAAGCTAATTGGAGGTATATAAGAGTGCTAAAGTGGATTGACAAAATAGACACACAGAGGATATTTCCTCTCGTGTGGCAATCCAGAATCAAAGATCATTGTTCCTATATTCCTAGCATTGACTGAAACACAAGTGACAGACCATCTTCTCTTAGGTGAATCCTACTCGCTTGACTACCGTTTACATGAGCTGTCCAAACTGTCATACTGGCTCTGCAGCCAAATTACAATTGGTCAATATTCCCTTTTTGCTGACATTTATCATATTTCAAGTCCTCCTCTTATTATGCGATTAAAACATTTTCTACCAATGAGCCCCTCCCATCACCTGAAGCGTTCCATCAAATTTTTATCAAAGCTTCATAGCATTCCATTCTTAGTCAAGTGTGGAAACAGATCAGAAAATTCTTTCCATAAGCACTGATGACCCAAAGACAGATTTGCATTGCACATTTACTGGTGGTTTTTGCCATCCTCACACTTGAAATGTAGACTGTCCATTCAAATACCAATCAATAACATTCTTGCTTTTAGACAACACATAGCCTCTATACTGCCTTAAAATTTTGTTATTGCAATAGGCTTTGGGCTAAATCTATTTTTCTGAAAAGTCCAATAAATGCCTGCATTTCCATGTGAATACTGAACAGTCATGGAGGAAATAAATGCTGCTCGGTTGGAAAATTAACAAAACCACTTTCAAAAAAAAACCAATATGAATCCAAAACATTCACATTACCTTCAGGGTACAGAGCAACATTCAACAGCTTTCCACATCACAAATGTCCTCAATTCAATTGTATTATTCAATCATGACAAGGTATCCCTATTCACAACTGCCCTTTAAACAATGTTACATCATGACAGCAGCATCATACTAGCCAAAATTCAGTTTTCATAGCATTTAATGGGCTATTCAGGCTCCCCAGGAACCATCACCATCTTATATATTAACAATTATAAGAACACACATTTCTATAAGCTTAAACAAAAATCAGAGGACTATTAGATCTCAAGTAGGTAAAAACAATGCAGATACTGGAAACCAGATTCTGGATCAGTGGTGCTGGAAGAGCACAGCAGTTCAGGCAGCATCCGAGCAGCAAAATCGACATTTCGGGCAAGAGCCCTTCATCAGGAATAAAGGCAGAGAGCCTGAAGCGTGAAGAGATAGAGGAGGGTGGGGGTGGGGAGAAAGTAGCATAGAGTACAATAGGTGAGTGGGGGAGGGGATGAAGGTGATAGGTCAGGAAGGATGGTGGAGTGGATAGGTGGAAAAGGAGCTAGGCAGGTAGGACAGATCATGGGACAGTGCTGAGCTGGAAGTTTGGCACTAGGGTGAGGTGGGGCAAGGGGAAATGCGGAAACTGTTGAAGTCCCCATTGATGCCCTGGGGTTGAAATGTTCCGAGGCGGAAGATGAGACGTTCTTCCTCCAGGCATCTGGTGGTGAGGGAGCGGCAGTGAAGGAGGCCCAGGACCTCCATGTCCTCGGCAGAGTGGGAGGGAGAGTTGAAATGTTGGGCCACAGGGCGGTGTGGTTGATTGGTGCAGGTATCCCGGAGATGTTCCCTAAAGCGCTCTGCTAGGAGGCATCCAGTCTCCCCAATGTAGAGGAGACTGCATCGGGAGTAACGGATGCAATAAATGATATTAGTGGATGTGCAGGTAAAACTTTGATGGATGTGGAAGGCTCCTTTAGGGCCTTGGATGGAGGTGAGGGAGGTGGTGTGGGCACAGGTTTTGCAGTTCCTGCAGTGGCAGGGCAAGGTGCCAGGATGAGAGGGTAGGTTGTAGGGGGGGCGTGGACCTCACCAGGTAGTCACGGAGGGAACAGTCTTTGCGGAAGGCGGAAAGGGGTGGGGTCTTTTTGGAGGTGGGGGAAATGACGGTGGATGATTTGGTTTTTGCGAAGGTTGGTAGGGTGGAAGGTGAGCACCAGGGGCATTCTGTCCTTGTTACGGTTGGAGGAGTGGGGTCTGAGGGCGGAGGTGCGGGATGTACGGGATGCAGACGAGATGTGATGGAGGGCATCTTTAATCACGTGGGAAGGGAAATTGCGGTGTCTAAAGAAGGAGGCCATCTGGTGTGTTCTGTGGTGGAACTGGTCCTCCTGGGAGCAGATACGGCGGAGGCGGAGGAATTGGGAATACGGAATGACATTTTTGCAAGAGGTGCAATCCAGGTAGCTGTGGGAGTCGTTGGGTTTATAAAAAATGTCAGTGTCAAGTCGGTCGTCATTAATGGAGATGGAGGGGTCCAGGAAGGGGAGGGAGTTTGCAGAGATGGTCCGGGTAAATTTAAGGTCAGGGTGGAATGTGTTGGTGAAGTTGATGAGTTGCTCAACCTCCTCGCGGGAGCATGAGGCGCCAATGCAGTCATCAATGTAGCGGAGGAAGAGGTGGGAAGTGGTGCAGGTGTAATTACGGAAGATCAACTGTTCTATGTAGCCAACAAAGAGACAGGCATAGCTGGGGCCCATATGTGTGCCCATAGCTACCCCTTTGGTCTGGAGGAAGCCAGAGGATTCGAAGGAGAAATTGTTAAGGACGAGGACCAGATCGGCCAAACGAATGAGTGTGTCGGTGGAAGGGTACTGTTGGGGATGTCGGGAGAGGAAAAAATGGAGGGCTTGGAGGCCCAGATCATGGTGGATGTAGGTGTAGAGGGATTGGATATCCATGGTGAAGATGAGGCATTGGGGGCCAGGGAAACGGAAGTCTTGGAGGAGGTGGAGGGCGTGGGTGGTGTCTCGAACGTATGTGGGGAGTTCCTGGACTGGGGGGGGGGGGATAGGACAGTGTCAAGGTAGGTAGAGATGAGTTCAGTGGGGCAAGAACATGCTGAGACAATGGGTCGGCCAGGGTGGTCAGGCTTGTGGATCTTGGGAAGGAGATAGTCCGGGAACCCCGCACTGCCCGGTTCTATGAGGTTGGAAGCTGTGGGTGGGAGATCTCTTGAGGTGATGAGGTTGTGTATGGTCTGGGAGATGGTGGTTTGGTGATGAGGGGGGTGGGGTCATGGTCGAGGGGGTGGTAGGAAGAGTGTCCTTGAATTGGCATTTGGCTTCAGCGGTGTAGAGGTCAGTGCGCCAGACTACCACTGCGCCCCTTTATCTGCTGGCTTGATGGTGAGGTTGGGATTGGAGGGCTGCGCGCTGTGGGGGTGAGAGGTTGGCGTGGGGGAGGGGGATAGACAAGTTGAGGCGGTTAACATACAGGCGGCAGTTGGAAATCAAGAGGTCGAGGGGAGGTAATAGGCCAGCACGGGGAATCCAGGTGGACGCAGTGCGTTGGAGGTGGGCGAAGGGGTCCTCAGAAGGTGGGTGGGAGTCCCGATTGTGAAAGTAAGCTTGGAGGCGGAGGAAGAAGTGTTCGACGTCACGGCATGTATTAAATTCATTGATGTGTGGACGCAGGGGGATGAAGGGGAGTCCTTTGCTGAGGACTGATCATTTGTCCTGTGAGGGGAAGGTCTCGAGGGATGGTGAAAACTCAGCAGGGCTGGGAGCTGGGATCTGGTGTGGGTGTGGAGCTGGGAGTGGGGGCTGAGCCAGTAACTGGAGTGGGTGTGATGGTGGGAGAATTGGGGTGGAGTCATGAGCAGGGATGGTGCTCCCCTCAGGGTTCTGGGGGCCAGGAATGGTGACAGTGGGATATGTGGGGGGCGTGTAAGCAGAATGCAGGTGAGTGGCGTTGGTGGGATGGATGTGGTGGCAGACACAGCAGTAGGGGTGGCGGAAGTCACTGAGCATGTGACATCAACGATGGTGAGAGGGGCAGAAGTGATGTCAAGTGTGATGTATGAGGAATTGAGAGGGGCGGAAGTAGTTGTGGGAGTGGCCAAGTGTCAGGATCACATAAGCCAAGATCACCTTGAGATCCATCTCCATTACAGATTTTGCTATACAGGTGCTCACCTATCCCTGCCTCACACCCAGTCCCTTTCCCCATCCAAAACCCTCCTTCACCAGCACAACCACCCCCCCTTTATCTGCAGCTCCCCCTACACTCACCCCCTCAGTATTGAAGGAGGGTTACATCCAAAATGTTGGCTTCTCCACCACCTGGTGCTACCTGGCTTGCTGTGTTTTTCCAACCTCCTGCCGGTCTACCTTGGATTCAAGCATCTGCAATTTTTTTTTTGTCTCGACACATGCTTTGGCTGTTGTAGGTGAGAGTCACCTACTATAAACAAATTCAGCTGTGTTTATTATTCAGGGCAAGAATATACATGTCCAAACTATAATGCAACACCCTTTATCCCCATTCCATTACAAATGAAAACTTCCAAGAAGAAAGAAATAATAAGAATTAAGATTAAGCAGTGATAAAATGGTTTAAAAAGAGATAAACTGTCCCAATCCACAAAACCTTTAGGTCACAAATGAAACCAGACCACAGTCTTTCTAACTGGTAAAGAGACATAATGGGGATACAGAGAATGAGAAAAAACAGCCTAATAATGAGACATAAAAAGATAAGATATTTTCTGGAAACAATACCAGACAATCTCAGGATTTGTTTCAATAACAAAATCTTATACTCTTTAAAATAGTTCAGATAGAACAAACTTTAAAAAAAATGTTGACTTAGCAGATTTCTTGAAGTGCTAAACAACAGAACACAATTAGAAAAGTAGCATGAATAAGTCACCAACTATCTGCTGCTTCATCTTTGTAGCTTTTTTTTGATTTATTTTTCCCTGTCTAGATTCAAATAAAATTCCCAGTGTTCAGCAAGCCAATAATAGGTTATGAATAACAGTCCCACTAAGTTCTGAAGAAGAACTGTGCTGGACTTGAAACATTAACTCTTTCTTTGTCAACAGATGCTGCTAGAGATGCCATGTTTCTTTAGTACTTTTTGTTTTTATTTCAGATTTCTATTATCTGTAGTACTTTGCTCACATTTTTCTAATCATTGTTACACCTGCATAAACTTTTGAATTGTACAAGTGATATATCTGAACCAGAGTGGAAATCAGATGGTGAAAGCTGAAGAAATGTGTATTTTTTTTTGAACTACAGCTTACAGGGAAGATTGGTCATGAAATATATTTAGATAATTGAGCTCTGTAATTACCCCTTCTACTAAGATGGCAGTGGAGCAGAGCTTCTGAACCCAGGCTCATCTGCTCCATCTGCTTTTCTTTTTTACCTTTCTCCTTTGTTTTTTTCTTTTCTATTTTACTTAATTCCTGGTGGAGAGCTCAATTGTGGCAACGGCATTGGTGGTGGTGAGTGGGACCAGTAGCGTTGGATTCCGTTCCCGCTGTACTTCTGTTCACAAAAAAATTTGGTTTGTGGGCGGCACGGTGGCACAGTGGTTAGCACTGCTGCCTCACAGCGCCTGAGATCCGGGTTCAATTCCCGACTCAGGCAACAGACTGTGTGGAGTTTGCACGTTCTCCCCGTGTCTGCGTGGGTTTCCTCCGGGTGCTCCGGTTTCCTCCCACAGTCCAAAGATGTGCGGGTCAGGTGAACTGGCCATGCTAAATTGCCCGTAGGGTTAGGTTAGGGGTATGGGTGGGTTGCGCTTCGGCGGGTCGGTGTGAACTTGTTGGGCCAAAGGGCCTGTTTCCACACTGTAAGTCTAATCTAATGCGAGGGTATGAGACAAATGGAGAAAATAGCAGGTTTAATCATGAACAATTTGGTTCAATGGTGTAAAGCCAAAGTTCTCGCTATGATTGTAAGTAGCCAACTGCATTCCAGCAGCGACTTTACCTCAGCAAAACATATTTGCGATGAACTAAAGACTTTAATTGGTTACAGCTGCTAGTGACAAAACATGCCTCACCTTATAGTTTATGCACAAAGACTTTAGTTGGCCTATTCCGGTAATTCAATTCCCTGAACTGTAACTGGACTAGTGCTAACCATCGTCAGGCTATCAAGAACATCAGGAAATTCTGATAAGACCATTTGATAGGAACACTATCCAGTTTAAAAACACTCAAAAAAATCAACCACTTGAATACCATAGTGTCTTGGTATGAAATGGGTGAAAGATCTCAATATTCATAACCAAACACCAATACAGTGCAGAGCTAAACTACAATGCCTGAAGACACCAACTCTTAATAGTAGAACTTTGAAGCCGTAAAACAGCAGTGTCAGATACAATTTAAAAGCATCAAGTAAAAATTAAACTACCATTTGCTGCAAAGCTACAAGCCATAAAAGTTAATTGGCTGACAAATAGAAAATGAATGCATTACTGTACTTTGTATCACAGGATGTAAACAAACTTGAAATAGCTGCAAAACGAATGGGATAATTTTTGATAGCTCCAGGAGTTAGGAAAAATATGATTTCACAAAGCACTTACAACACTCAAACATGCTGATCAACCCAACAGATCAAAAACAGTGTTCAGTTGCAATAAAAACTTCCTTGCACCTTACTTCATATCATCCAGTCAGCAAATCCTTCCATACAATTATTCCCCACGTACTTACAAAGATTCCCCTTAAAACATTTATACTAATTACCTCAATCACATTCAGTAGTGAGTTCTGTATTCTAACCATTCCCATAGAAAAGAAAGCTCTCCTGCACTCCTTTTTGATTTGTTGGTAATTCACATTAGTTGCCTTTATTTGTGGACAACTCAACAGTCAAAGCAATTTCTCTTCTTCCACCTAACCATTATTTTAAGATCTCTCTCTCTGATCATCTCCTGGATTTCTTTTATCTAGAAAAAAAGCCAACCCATTCAATTGTCCCCAACAGTTCCACCTCTGGATTTTAGTAACGTACTTGGAAATCTTAGCTCTCTATCTTTATATTTTTTAAGCGATATGAACAACACAATGGAGAATACTGCTCAAACATTCTACATAAACACCATATGTAGAGAAAAACAAATGCACATTTAAATACAGTTCCAAAATTTGTACCAACAATTAATTCTACAGGTTTATATCATGTAACAATGAGTTATGTTCTAGCCTTACTCAAATTACCAGTTATTTTTACATCTTTTTAAAAATTTATTCTGGGGTGTGGGTGTTGCTGCAACACCAGCATTTATTGCCCATCCCTAACCACCTGAGAAGGTGGTGCGAGCCACCTGAACAGCCTGTTGATTATTTAAGATGATAATTAAATGTCAACACATTGCTGTAGGTCTGAAATAAATTTAGGCCAGACTGACTAAGGATAACAGGAACTCTTCTCTCAAAGACACTGAAGCAACAGGTAGGTTTTTCTAACAATCTGGTTATTTAATGTACATAATTACTGACAGTGATTCACTCCAAATTCACTTGATAAATTTAAGGTCTCCAATTTATAGGATTTGACCTATCTCCAGATAATTATTCCAGGCCTCTAGATTAATATTCAGTAGCATAAGTATCAAATTAATGGAGAATCTCTTCAAAGCTCTGATTTTACTTCAATCTATTCAAACAAAATTAATGTTACCTACTTTTGGTACAGAGTAATGTGGAAGTATCACCATTTCAAGCAGCTGACAGAATATTACAAACCTAATAGATGGTAGATATCAACTTTTGTGATTGTTCTAATTGCAACAGTTTAATGGAAAGTAACAAAGGCAGTACAAACTAGTGTCATTTGATCCTGTCAGGTCTCCCATTACATAAAGTTAAAATTCTGTGGATGCTGGAAATCTGAAACAAACACAGGGACTGCTAGAATAACTCATCAGGCTGAGCAGCATTTGGAGAGAGAGAGAGAGAGAGAGAAACAGGGTTAACATTTCGATTCTTTGACTTGAAATATTCACTCTGCTTCACTGCACAGATGCTGCCAGACCTGCTGGGTTTCTCCAGGATTCTCTGTTGCTTCAAATTTCTCATCAGCTGGGTATTGTTTTGATTACCTCCATTGACAATCCTTTGCAGAGGCAGGTGGATGCACAATTGCAGACACAACTACCATAGATGTAAATGGTAAAGTTAAACTTTGCAATATAGCTTAAAAACAGGATGAATTCTGGCAATAGCTTTGCTCTAACAAATGCTAGACAGTTTACCACTTGGACTATTGGAATACTGCATTCAATTCTGGTCTCCTGCAATCGGAAGAATGTTGTGAAACTTGAAAGAATACAGAAAAGATTTACAAGGATGTTGCCAGGGTTGGAGGTTTTTGAGCTATAAGGAGAGGCTGATCAGGCTGGGGCTATTTTCCCTGAAGCATCAGAAGCTGAGGGGTGACCTTATAGAGGTTTATAAAATCATGAGGGGCATGGACAGGATAAACTTTTCCTGCACCACAGTTTTGACTCTGATCTCCAGCATCTGCAGTCCTCACTTTCTCCTAAATAGACACGTCTTTTTCCCAAAGTGGGCAAGTCCATAACTAGAGGGCATAGGTTTAAGGAGAGAGGGGAAAGATTTAAAAAGGACCCAAGAGGCAACCTTTTCATGCAGAGGGTGTATGAAATAAGCTGTCAGAGGAAGTGATGGAGACTGGTACAATTACAACATTTAAAAGACATCTGGACAGGTATATGAACAGAAAAGGTTTACAGAAATATGGGCCAAATCCTGGCAAATGGGACTAGAGCCATTGAGTCAGAGAGACGTACAGCACGGAAAAAGACCCTTCGGTCCAACTCATCCAGGCCAACCAGTTATCCCAAACCAATCTAGTCCCACCTGCCAGCACCTGGCCCATATCCCTCCAACCCTTCCTATTCATATACCCATCCAGATGCCTTTTAAATGTTGCAATTGTACCAGCCTCCACCACCTCCTCTGGCAGCTCATTCCCATCCACGTACCACCTCCACGTGAAAAAGTTGCCCTTCGATCTCTTCTGTCCGTCCCCTTTCACCCTAAACTTATGTTCTGGACTCCCCCACTCCGAGAAAAAGCCTTGTCTATTTATCCTATCCATGCCCCTCATGATTTTAAACTCTATAAAGGTCACCCCCTCAGCCTCTGACACGTCAGGGAAAACAGCCCCAGCCAAATCAACCTCTTCCTACAATTCAAATCCTCCAACCATGGCAACAACCTTGTAAATCTTTTCTGAACCCTTTCAAGTTTCACAACATCTTTCCAATAGGAAGGAGACCAGAATTGAACATATTTAGGAGGTTTGATCAGCATACACGAGTTGGACCAAAGGGTCTGTTTCCATGCTATATAGCTCTATGACCATGACTCCACTGCTATGTCTCAGTAATGGAGAGCATGGATTGGCATTTGAAAACAAGGATATACAGTAAGGTACTGGTCCTACGCATGGCAGAAAAAACAAGTCTGACGCTCGAGCGCTGCTGATAAGATATATTTTCTTTCAAACCAAATGCCTCATTGGACAATTTTGCAACAATCCAATGGAACAACATGCCAAAACATCAGAACAGAACACTCAGCTTAGGATAAATTAAAAACTAGCTCTATTAATTCACAAAGAAGTTACACACATCATCCCTAAAATGTAGGATCATGATGATGATGATGATGATTTCATCATTCGATAATTTATTTGAGGTGTTAAAAGATATTTAACAAATATGAAAGAGGAAATTCCTAATTTTATAGACTACATAGTACGAATAGATTATGCAGTAAGATTTTAGCAATATTTGCCAGTCATATTCATTAGCTGAACTCAAAACAGAAACTTTTGACCAACTAGTCCACTGGTAAAAAATAATTTGAAGGAGAAATTCTCAAAGCGAAGGAATGGGAGTAACTGAATATTCTTTCAAAGGGCTGGGATCCGTATGTGTTACATCCTTCTATATTCTGAGAACTTGCAGAGTTTGAGATGTCTTTAGTGTTATGAAGATGTGGGTGTACTATACCTTTAAGAGAGTAAAAGCTAGCAGTGACAGCACCAAGTGTTCTCAATAAGACACAATGTAACACATGCTCCAACGACTGGGGTAGCTAGTTGCACGGAAACGACGATTTGAATTCGGCCAGTTTAAATTATATCCCGAAAAATACCAAATTCCAATCAAATTTGAATGAGTATATTGACAATCGTTAAAGCCAATGACACAATCCAATACTTTGGGGTATAAGATAGGGGGAAACAGAATAATTGGGAGAACTGCCATCAAACCAACAACTGTAGACTGCTAGTCAGAACACTCACTCAGAGGTACCTGTTTAGAGAAGGATTTTGCAGAGGAAAACCTCAACACTGACCTGGAGACGCAATCTACAGGAGAAAATTCGACCACTGGCTGCTTTTGAAATTTGGATTTTTCTATAGATCCTAATTGAGAGTTTTATTGGACTAATATTATAGAAGGGAAGGTAAAAGATAAGTTAGAAAAGGAATTGTAAATAGTTGTTAGTTAATTATTCTCAGTTATACTTTAAGAAATAAAGTTGTTAATTTTTACTTTACATTCTTCTTGGCCATTTGAATTTTACAGATTACTGCATGAGATAAATATTTTGCTTGTTTTAAATTAAGCAGGAGCATTTACCACGTGTCGTAACAATAAAAAACTGTTGAACATTCTAGCACCCTCTTTTTCTTAAGGGGAATAAAAGAAACTAAGCAGATATGATGTCTCCAAAGTGTGAACAGCTCTTTTCACAGAATAAGATGAGGTCATGAACATTTGTCTAGATGTGATGAGGTGTTGGAGAACAGCTGTTAACATTAGTCCCCTCCTGGCTGAGGGAACATTCAGTCCCCAGTCACCTCTTGCCTTAGTATTTCCATTTTAAAAAAAATAGTAAATACAAATCCTGAAACCAAGTAACAGCCTCTTTAATTCATCTAATTCTCATTAGCCTTTAAAATGCCATTTTGGAACTGCTGGAGATTTGAGTTGGATAATTCTCCCGCAACATGAAGGTCTTGTTGACTTTGAAATATACAGGATATCAACATAATCTGTCATTTCCTATCCCAAAGCAAACCATGTAATCCACATCAGATACAGGTCTCAGCTGCTTAACTGTCAGGAACAGAAAAGTCTCTTCAGCACTTGTACCTCTCCTTTCGTTCTCCAGGATAATAACTGATCTACTTCTTCAGTGAAGAAATGGTCAATTGTTTAAAAACATGTCTAAAGCTGTCCAAATTATTTCAACTTCAGTCGATCTAGACCTAAATGAAAATTTATACAATAGAATCAAAATTTGTTTCAATAAAACCGGAGGGCACTGAAAATTGAGCATTCACCTCAAAAGTACAACAGTTTTACAGACTATTTAAATGTTTCAGCCAGAGGTAATAATGCTGTATATTTGACAAAAATAGAAATTGCTGGAAAAACTCAGCAGGTCTGGCAGCAGAGGTAACATTTCAGGTCTGGTGACCTTTCCTCAGGACCTGAAACATCAACTCTGATTCCTCTTCACAGATGCTGCCAGACCTGCTGAGCTTTTCCAGCAATGTTTGGGTTCTTCTAAATCGGATTTACAGCATCCACACTTCTTTCAATTTTTATGCTATACAGTTAAATTCACTTAGTTAAAAATATCCATTTAATCAGTAAAGTTGTCATTTTTGGACTTAAGTCACCAACTGAGTGTAAGGATGCTTCAAGTCAAAGTTTCACAGACTCAAAAAACACTTAAGAAGCCAAAAGCAAATGTACAATTACAAATTTCTTTCCCCATAGCAAAAATGGAGGAAAATAAAATTTCAAGTGAAGATAAATCTTCAAGTTTATCTCAAAAGTAACAACATGCAAATAAAGAAAATGTATTTAAATTCAATTGTCATATTTCAATAAGTTGATGCTAGCAACAGAATAATCTCTCATTCAAATAAGTGTTAAATCAGATTCAATGATAAAGTATCAAAACTATTTCTAGTCTACATATATAAAAAATATTCACTGATAGCTCACTGCATAAAAATGTCATAATATCTCACCGCATTGCTAAAAGAAAGGTTTGCTTTAAACAAGATAAAATACAATGATTTAAGTTACTGTTAATTACTGATGAGACAAATTATAACTTAAAATAGGAATTGGCTTAGAGGCATTTACAATAATTAATGTCCCAGAATAAAGCCATAGTATCAACTTTATTCATTTCTGAATTGGCATTTAAAACTGAACAACATTTTAATAAGGTCACTTTTGCAAAGCATATTTTAAGTTGAGAACGTTCACCACATTCAAAATTCTATTCGAATCAACAAAACTAAACGTACTCAGGAAGTACTTGGATTATTTTAGTCATAACCCAAGCTATTTTATTAGCCTTTCAGACAGGGACCTTACATTTATTGCTTATAACATTAGTCAAGAAAAAAAACTACATTACAAGAACATACTTTGATAATTAGCATTTTGTAGGTTCTATCAATATAGTTTCTTCAACACCACCATAGGTTGCAGTCCAATTTACACTTTGTGAATAAATACTATTACAACACAGAGCCAGGAGGCTAAACCAAACCATTGTTTCTACCTTTGTATCCACAACATAGTAAAATTAAAACCTTCAAAAGAGTCTTGAAGTTGGCTCCAATGATTCCTAGCCAGACCTTTTGAATAACCAATTCCAAACTTTTAATAATCAATTCTAGACACCAGGTTTTTAACTTAAAGAAAAGATTATTTATTTGTTAATTTATTAACAAAATAAGAACTTTAACAGCAAAATTAACAAAGTAATCTAACTGATGTCTATGATTTAAACCCAAAAACCTTTGTTTTCAGCCCTCTTCATACAAAAAGAGATAGACAAACATACACAATTAAGGGATGAGTAAAAGTAACCTGGCCAGTTTTGTAATTTAAGTGGTTTTGACAATGTCTGTTCTACAGGCATAAACAATGGTTTCTTGTTTAAATTTCTTAAGATGTCAATCAGTGGCACCTTTTCAGTTCCCTCTAAGGAAGTCAGTGAAACACCTAACTTGTTTAAATTCTCTAAACTTTCAGTAGTTGACATCAGGTGATTAGGCAGGCGGCTTTCAAACCTTCATGCTGTAATATCAATAACCAAACTCATTCTCTCATAAACCAATCCAAAACCCAGTTCTGCCTCTGCCTCTGCCCCTGCCCCTGCCCCCACTCTGTTTGACCATCATGTTCCCTTCCAGACTTGCTGGCAAGACTTCCCAGGTATTGACATAGTTAATGGCTAAACATCTGCTGTCTGGTTAGACATACAGCTTTACCCAATGTCAAAGAGTTTATGGAATTCTTTTGATCAAGAATCAAGCTGCCAATAACTTCCATACCTGGCCTCACAAACAAACAACAGCTTGTTTTTGTTTTTAACAGCTTCAGTTCACAGTTCTCATCAACAAACCAAAACTAATAAAAAGAATAAAAGAAAAATATTGATAAAAGTCAGTGAGAGTTCTAACAATACTTCTGGATTCCTTGCACTCCTAAATCCGGGAGGAAAAAAACAAGCAAAATCACAGAATTTTTGTTCAGTATATGCACTCTTAAACAACGATAAGCTATCCTGTGTATTCTCCAATCATCTCAAGGAAATCCTTCGCAACCACTTGGTCCATTGTGGGTGGGCAGCACGCTGCGTCCAAGGTTCAATTCTAGCCTTGGGTGACAGTCTGAAGTTTGCACATTCTACCTGTATCTGCATGGGTTTCCACTGGGTGCTCTGGTTTTCTCTCAGCCCAAAGATGTGCAAGTTATGTGGACTGGCCAGTAAATTGTCCTGCAGTGTCCAAAGATGCACAGGCTAGGTGGATTAACCTTGCAAAATAGAAGGATAGGGCGGTTCAATTCAAACCTGATGGCCAAATGACACATTCCACACTGTATGGATTCTATGATTCTTTATGCATCATGAAGCACCTTTATTAATTTGACTTGGAATGTGGGCATCACTGGCTAGACCAGCACTTATTATTATTACTTTTACAGTGGCATTGATCAGAAGTCACAAAGAGGCAAGACCAAGTAAGGATGATAGATTTCCTTCCCTAAAGGGCATAACGTTAACAATGGTTACATGTTGTCATTAGGCTAGCTTTAATTAATTCCAGATTTTTTAATTGAATTAAAATTCTCCTGCCATGGTTGGATTTCATCTTATGCCCCCACTGTTAGCCTGTGGCTCTGGTTTTCTAGTCCAGTGAATTATCATGACACCACTGCCTCTTCTTAACTTGATCATTTTCAAACCCTTTCCCAATTAGATATGTACTTTATAAACTAATAGGAACAGTTCAGTAGGTGACAGGAAGAAACCTACATTACCAAGAGTAAACCTCCCCTTCTTGGGCATATCACCAAGCTCCTTGGATCCTAGTCATTATGATTGTGGAACAGATTAGTTGGCCTTGTCACTGCCATCATTTCCGAACGTTACAAAATGGACAAGGAGCTTTTACTTGGGAAGAGAGTTGTGTGCAACAAAATTCCAGTCCAGCCGCCTCTCTTTTTACAAATGACCCAATAATGAAACTATTGTTTACATCGTCAGCGTCGAAGGGAGATTCGTCCTCCCCGTACCATTCTCCCTAACACTTCTTCCAGCTCCAGATCTCGGTGAATTCTATTTACATAACAATAATACCACCATACGTCGAACGATCGCACCAGACTAGCAGTTTTAAATGCATTCTATATTTCCCGGTGTCGGGCGTTTATTCCAGCCATCCTAGATCCTACTCTTCTCCAAGCCCACGGCAACATCTTCATCTAACCCTCGCCCCGCCCCAGTCCAAAGTTGTTGCGTTGTTTTGACGGCGATGAGTCCAGGCCTCTGAGGATGAGGCTCTCGATCTCATCCCGTGGACTCCCATCTCTCACTCACACACAAACACAGGGAGATCGGTGACCGCACCGCCTCCCACAGGCCCCGCACTAAACGCCCGGCGGGTTTACACACCTGCGGCGAAGTGCAGCGGCGTGGATTTCCTGCCGGCCATGTCCTTGGCGTTCACATTGCCCGAATCGACCAGTCGCTTCACCCGCAAAACGTCGCCGTTTCTGCAGGCCTCGAACAGCTCTCGGCCCGAGTCACTCACCACCACCCCTCCTCCTCCTGTTGCTGGTGGCGGCGGCACCGCTGCCCCGGGAGCCGGGGAGGTGGCGTTGCCGCCGGTGAACCCTGGTGAGTCAGGCCTGTCAGAGGCCGGAGCCGGGGCCGGGACCGGGGTCGGAGTTGGGGTGGAGCTCGGGCCGGGGTCCGAGGCGCTGGGGGAGAGCTGGCTCCGCCGAGCCGCCATCTTCGACCGTCACTGCAGCAACGCCGGCTGACGTCACTGAGGCACGGAGCGCGCACGCCGACACCGAGCGGGTTCAGGATGATGCGCGCGCACTGTGCACTTTACCCAGCTCCAGCCCGACGGAGAGGCGTGGGATTGAGGCGGAGGGACGCCTCCTCTCGCCAATGGACAGTTTTTTGCTACCCTGATTGGTCATTCTTAAGGGCGTTTTGATTGGCCGTTCAGACCTGAACTCTGATTGGCCCGATCGAGGATTTGCGTGCACGCGCGCAGAGGGCCCAACGGTTTGGTGCCTTCAGAGTGACATGTACATGTGAGAGGGCCAACAGGTTGGTAGCACAGGAATGATGTGTCTGTGAGAGGGTGAGGTGCCAGAGGAGTGACATGTGTGGGAGGACCAACATCTTGGTGCCAGAGGAGCATTATATACATGTAAAAAGGCCAACAACTTGGTATAAAAGGAGCAATATGTTTGTCCAAGGGTGTTGGGTTGAGAAGCTGGCCCAGCAACAGCCTTTGAGTCAAAAATTCAATTTGCTGGGAAAGCTCAGCAGGTCTGGCAACAGAACCTTCAGTCCAACCCGTCCATGCCGATCAGATATCCCAACCCGATCTCGTCCCACCTGCCAGCGCCTGGCCCATATCCCTCCAAACCCTTCCTATTGGTACACCCATCCAAATGCCTCTTAAATGTTACAATTGTACCAGCCTCCACCACTTCTTCTGGCAGCTCATTCCATACACGTACCACCCTCTTTGTGAAAAAGTTGCCCCTTAGGTCTCTTTTGGAGAGAAATCAGTTAATATTTTGGGCTGAGTGACCATTCTTCAGTTCTGAATGCTAGTCACCAGCACGTCTCTGACGTTAATTTTGAAGAAAAGTCATCTAGACTCGAAATGTTAGCTTGTTCTCTCTCCATGGATGCTGTCTGACCTGCTGTGATCTTCAGTGTTTGTTGTTTTCCTTTCTATTTTTGCCTTTGATTTACAGCATCCCTAGTTTTGTCAGTTTTAACAGCCTCTGAGTACTTAACTTGCAACTTGATACAGGCCTAAGATCTGGGGAAGTCAAACCCAGACCCCCAAAAAAGCCTGCAAGTGAAGAAGACTCCTCTCTATCTGAGAGTCAAAGTAAAAACTCTACACTCCAGGACCCTGACAGATAACTCAAGCAAAATCCTATGTGAATTGACCACCTGCTAAAGCAAGGATCTTCTATTATTCTGCAGTTGATAAAAACGTTAAATACACTTGCCAAAACTCAAACAAACTATAAGGACATCTCATTCCCACCGTTGTGACTGACACAAAGTACAGAACCTGTTATTTTGCCAATACTTTCCACCAATGATATTTCTACAGAGCTGTCTGTCCTGTTTGTGAATGAATGTATGCAAGTTTGGGTTAAAAGGGACATAATTTAAGTCCTCACTTTCTCATAGTTTAAAATTGCTTAGTAGCAGCTATTAATGTGTTTTGCTCATTGTTAAAGGATAAAAGTACTTTTATTTTTTTTTGTTTGTTGATGAATCCTGGTGGGACTTCCTAACCTAGCTATCAATCAAAGTCAGACAAATTAACCAGCATGGTGATTCAGATCCAGTTTTAGAGTCTGGTCTCATTGACAGACATGATTCGGAGATGTTGGTGTTGGACTGGGTTGGATAAAGTTAAAAATCTCACAACACCAGGTTATGCTCCCGCACTTTGACTATGTGCATTTCAAATGACTCACACTGCTCTGTAGATTTCCTAAAAGTATCTGCTCCATTCTACTTTAGCCAAATTAAAATTGGTCTTTTCCAATTAAGAACCTTTATTTATGGTCCATGTTTGTCATTTTCCATAACTACCTTAAATCTTACAGTTATGGTCACTGTCAGCAAAATGCATCCCAATTGATACTTCTACCTCTTGCTAGCTTTATCCCCTAAAATTCAGTCCAACATCACCTCTTCTAGGACTTTCTACATGTTGGCTAAAATATTCCACCTCTCTAAGCCTGTCACACTTCTTCTATCCCACTTAAGAGTTGGCAAATTGAAATCCTCTGCTATTATCACCTTATTAATGTACACATCTAAGGTGTGCCTTCATATCTGCCCTTCTGTCTCTTCCAAACTGTTAATTTGGGAGCCTATACTACACTCCTAACAATGGGATTGCCCCTTTTTGTTTTTAACTTCTATCATATGACCTCAGTTCAGGATCTTTCTAAGATATCATCCCCATTTATTACAAGAATTGACTCCTTGATCAGTGCTGTGACAGAACCTCTTTTAGAGCCCCTTGCCCTAACTAAATGACTGGCCTAAAGATTCTATACCCCAGATAGTAATTATAGCCCCATTTATTAAGCAGCATCCTCTAATCATCTGCCTTACTCTTTATATTAAATTAAATGTCATCCAACCTTATTGTGCTTTCAGTGCCTTAACTTGACCAAGAAACACTGCTTTCCAAACTGACTTTGTCTTCTATCTTATGGGTCACTCTGTATTGTACCTTCATTTTGTATTCCATTCCCCTGGCAAACTAGTTTCAATCTCCACCAACAGCACCAGCATACCCCCACTCCATCTCTGTAAGGATGTTGGTCCAGTCCAGACTTGTACAGGTCTCACCTTCTCTGTGACATCAAATCAGAATGGAAGCAAGTCAACCTTGATCCTGAAGGACTGTCTAAGAAGAGGATTACTGTCTGTTGTTTCAGTGTCCTCCACATGAATTAGATGGCAGGCAAAAGAAGGGACTTAAAGTCAAAACTGAAACAATTACAAGTAGATTGGAGGCAAAATGGTGAACCAATGATGAGTTGTCTATGTTTGAACAGGGGTGAAACTAGTAAAATCCAGAAACTGAGGATAAAGTAATGCTCACACAAGTTGAATTGAATTGAATTTACTGTCATGTGTACCGAGGTACAGTGAAAAGCTTTGTCAAAACATAAGAACGTTTTTTAGATTAGACTTACAGTGTGGAAACAGGCCCTTCGGCCCAATAAGTCCACACCGACCCGCCGAAGCGCAACCCACCCATACCCCTACATTTACCCCTTACCTAACACTACGGGCAATTTAGCATGGCCAATTCACCTGACCCGCACATCTTTGTGACTGTGGGAGGAAACCGGAGCACCCGGAGGAAACCCACGCAGACACGGGGAGAACGTGCAAACTCCACACAGTCTGTCGCCTGAGTCGGGAATTGAACCCGGGTCTCAGGCGCTGTGAGGCAGCAGTGCTAACCACTGTGCCACCGTGCCGCCCACTATAATATAAGAAACTTTGTAAACCATTCCTGAATGACGATTCAGGAATTGTACAAAATCAGTTGGAAGGTAGAAGGTGATCAAGCTGAAAATGATCATTAAGTCCACAGAAGCAGCCAAGGCTTATACCTTGATTCAGCTGAATGACCGGAACAAACTATAGCTGAAGCTGAAAACCAGTGTAACCGGTCTCCAGTCACAGGCTTAGCAGGAACTGAAGTCTTTTGCTCACAGCAGTTTGGGGGAAGGGCAGAAAAGTTAAGAACGTTACTTTAAAATAAAGTAGTAGATCAGAGAAAGAAGCTCACTCTTTAAGATGGAATCACTATTGTCTAGTAGAAATCCAGAAAACTAGCGGTCGAAAGGAGGATTGTGATTGTCTAGGGGTGTCTTGGACTACAGTTTTGATGGTGAGAAGATAAAGGTAAAACTCAAACAAAACATTTGATTTATTTGATGTTTTTATTTATTGTCACATTTTGTTACAAAATACAGTGAAGAGTATAGTGATGACACTCTCTGGCTCCATCTTAAAACACAGAAAAATAAACCAAAACATAGAAGAGTTTAAAACAAAAAGAAATAGTGTTCAACTTTATAGTCGTTGTTCAGTGCTCCGTCATGGGCTGGGTGGCTGAGCATGGGTCCCCTTCCCTGTGCTGTCGCTGAAATGAAAATCACCACTCTTTGGCGCCGTCTCACTTCTATCAACACCCTTGCTGGACATCATCAATGCAGACAAGTTATGTGAGAGGAAGTCGAGTTCATGGCCAAGTAGAATATAACAGCTGTTGGATCAACATGAGGCAACAGCAGTGAAGATTGATGGCAATCAATACCATACCAAAGGAGAGGAATCATATACAATGGCTTCAGCTTTACAAAAGCATGCCCAATGAGTGAAATGTGATCAAACTCTCTATTTCAATATATTTCCTGGCTGGATATTTGAAGAAACATGTCTGTTTTAAAGAAATAACCCCTCTATTAACTACTGTCTTTTTTAATAACGAGATTGTCTAACATCGTAAAACAAGGGATTTCATAAGTATGAAAATAGACACAAGGCAGCAAAAAAGTTGGATCTTGAAGTTTTTTTTAATGAGGAAAATAAAGTTGTCAAGTTTCAGAAGCAAGTTGCATTTAGTTTTAGACACCATACCTCTCAAAGAATACATTAACTGTGACGAGTCTACAAACTGTGGTCAAGCAACCATTGGCCCAAAACTGGACAATCTAAATTGACCCACAGCTGGATGTATTGAATCCGACTCATGATGCCATTGGCCAAAGGCACAGATAACGAGAAGGTCCAGGATGAGGAAGGTTAAAAACACACATTGAGAAGCCATTCTCTTAGTGAAGACTCGCAGCACGACTCATGGCAAAACACTGTGCAGAAACTCAAGAAGAGCCAGGAGAAGAACTACACTGACCCCTCGAGACCCATCTTTGTGAAAGAGAGCCAGCCCAATGTCAGAGAGAAAGGAAATTCCAACTCAAACTTGTAGATCATTGCTTTCTCTGTTCTCAGTTGGATAGAGCAAGATAGAGATTATATATTGTGGAAATTTGGAAAATACTTAGTTCTTCACACTATTAATGATTTGGGTGTGAGCTTAAGAGGTATAGTTATTAAGTTTGCAGATGACACCAAAATTGGTGGACTGTGAAGAAGGTTACCTCCAATTACAACAGGATCTTGATCAGATGGGCCAGTGGGCTGAGAAGTGGCAGATGGAATTTAATTTAGATAAATGCAAGATGCTGCATTTTGGGAAAGCGAATCTTAGCAGGACTTGTATGCTTAATGGCAAGGTCCTATGGAGTGTTGCTGAACAAAGAGACCTTGGAGTGCAGGTTCATAGTGCCTTGAAGTGGAGTCGCAGGTAGATAGGATAATGAGGAAGGCGTTTGGTATATTTTCCTTTATTGGTCACTGCTGCCTCACAGTGCCAGAGATCCAGGTTCAATTTCCACCTCAGGCAACTATCTGTGTGGAGTTTGCACGTTCTCCTGTGTCTGCGTGGGTTTCCTCCAGGTCCTCCAGTTTCCTCCCACAGTCTAAAAATATGCAGATTAGGTGAATTGGCCATGCTAAATTGCCTGTAGTTTAGATTAGATTAGAGTGTTAGGCGAAGGGGTAAATGTAGGGGAATGGATCTGGGTGGGTTGCTCTTCGGAGGGTCGGTGTGGACTTGTTGGGCCGAAGGGCCTGTTTCCACACTGTAAGTAATCTAATCTATTGAGTACAGGAGTTGTAAGGTCATGTTGCGGCTGTACAGGACATTGGTTAGGCCACTTTTGAGATGTTGCATGCAATTCTCGTCTCCTATTGGAAGGATGTTGCGAAACTTGAAAGAGTTCAGAAAAGACTTACAAGGATGGTGCCATGGTTGGAGGATTTGAGCTATAAGGAGAGGTTCATTAGGCTGGGTCTGTTTTCCCTGGGGCATCGGAGACTGAGGGGTGACCTTTATAGAGGTTTATAAAATCACGAGGGGCATGGATACTGTAAACTTTCATGCACCACGCTTTTGACTCTGATCTCCAGCATCTGCAGTCCTCATTTTCTCCTAAATAGACAAGGTTTTTATCCCAGGGTGGGCAAATCCAAAACTAGAGGGCATAGCTTTAAGGTGAGAGGGAAAGATTTAAAAGAGACCTAAGAGGCAACTTTTTCACGCAGAGGATGGTGTGTGTGTGTGTGTGTGTGTGTGTGTGTGTGTGTGTGTGTGTGTGTGTGTGTGGGGTGGGGGGGAAATGGGCTGCCAGAGGAAGTGGTGGAGGCTAGTACAATGCACATTTAAAAGACATCTGGATAGGTATATGAATCGGAAGGGTTTGGAGGGATATGGGCCAGGTACTGGCAGATGGGACTAGATTGAGTTGGGACATCTGGTAGGCATGGGTGAGTTGCACCAGAGGGTCTGTTTCCATGTTGTACATCTCTATGACTCAATGACTGTATTTGGGTTCCTGATCTGCAAAATATCCTATTGTTCTGGCAAGGACAAAATCTTAAAATTATAGCTGGGCCATTTAGGAACAAGATAAAAAAAACACATTTTCACACAAAGGAAAAAAGAGTTAGAGTCACAGAGAAGAACAGCATGGAAATAGAGCCTTTGATCCAACTCGCCCATGTCAACTAGATATCCTAAATTAATCTAGTCCCATATCCCTCTAAACCCTTCCTAATCATGTACCCATCAGATGCCTTTTGAATGTTGTCATTGTACTAGCTTCCTCCACTTCTTCTATCAGCATACTGCATGAAAAAATTGCCCCTTAGAACCCTTTTATATCTTTCTCCTCTCACCCTAAACCTATGCCCTTTACTTTTGGACTACCCTAGCCTGGGAAAAACCACCTTATCTATTCACCCTATCCATGCCCCTCGTGAGTTTATAAACTTCTATGAGGTCACCACTCAGCCTCTAACATTCCGGAAAACATAACCCCAACCTATTGAGCCCTTTCCTTGTGGCTCAAACCCTCCATCCTTGGCAACATCCTTGTAAATCTTTTCTGAACCCGTTCAAGTTTCACAACATCTTTCCTATAGCAGGGAGACCAAAATTGAATGTAGTACTTGAAAAGTGGCCTAAACAATTTCCTATTCAGCTTCATCATGACATCCCAACCCCTATATTCAATGCATTGACCAGTAAAGGCAAGTGTAGCAAACATTGTCTTCACCACCCTGTGTACTTGTGACTCTACTTTCAAGAAACTGTGAACCTATGCCCCATTGAATCTTTGTTCGGCAACACTCCCCAGGACCCTATCATTAAGTGTATAAGTCCAGTTCTGATTTACCTTACCAAAATGCAACACCCCACATTTATCTACATTAAACTTCATCTGCCACTCCTCAACCCATTAGTCCATCTGATCAAGGTCCCATTGTACCTTCTTCACTTCTACTACACCACCAATTTTGGTATCATCTGCAACTTACCAACCATGCCTCTTATATTCACATCCAAATCATTTATATAAATGACAAAAAGCAATGGACCCAGCACCAATCCTGACACACACTCCCCTGAAAGACTGAGGATATTTGGCAGTTGGAGCTTTTAAGAAGGAAATAGACTTATGTCAGGTAACAGGATCAAGGGATAAGGAGAAACGGCAGGAGAATGTAACTGAAGTGCAAATCATCCGTTATGTAATTTAGTGACAGAACAAGCTCAAAAGGCTGACATAAAGCTTCTGACAAACCTAGCCTCAAAATTATGAGATCAATGTTTATCTTAAGTAGGGTTGAAAATCTTATATATTCTTCAGATCTACTTTGTCAGAAGTCAGGAATGAAAATAGAATAAATTGGGTAAGTATTGGTAACAGAAGTATGCAGCATCCTGTTAGTGAGAAAATGGCTTGTGGATTTATTCAGAAAGGGCATCAATTCTCTGTGGGTCAAAGAAGTATAATAGGCTGAATGTTTTCTTTGTGTTATAAAAGTCAATGAATCTGAAGATTGAATTCCTTTTATGTTCTTTTTTCAATTAATATTAGGTTTCATGCTTAAAAGAAGAATCTTAGTGTATGTCCGGGGGTAATATTTAAAAAAATATAGTTTGATGACAAATTATAGAAACATATAAACACCAAAATTACTATCAGTACTACAAAGAGTACAGAAGAAATAAAACTGCATGCACTCAGTTCTAGGAAGTCCATTTGCACTGTAGAGTCTCGATTCTGCATGTGCTAATTGCAAGTTGCAGAATTATTAAAAAGCAGAAGGAATCCATTTGACCCATGTCTGTACCATCTCTTTGAGCATTTTATCTCGTACCTTCCCTTAATATCTTCTCACTGTATCCTACAGATTCGTTCCTTTTCAAATAATGGTCCAATTCCCTATTAAATGCCTTGATGGAACTCACCTCGACCACACTGTCAAGCAATGTATTTCAGACCTTAATATCTCACTGCACAAGAAGTTTTCTTTTGTTGAATTACTTTTGATTCTTTTGCCAATTATTTTAATTGTGCCCTCTCATTCAATCAAAACTAAACAAGACTAAAAGTTGAAAGTTTCACATTGAACTCATCAGAGCTAGGAGACAAAAAACAGACTTGCAGAAAGAAACACAATTTTATGAGAAGTGGGTGCTGATTAGATGGGCCATCATGGACATGGAGATACAATAAGAACAGTTAACTGTCAATCTTAATTCTGTGACCAGGCAGATTTCTGACTGGGCAGGATATTAAGGAGAGCACTAAAGTTGCACTAGAGGAGGTCACCTTGGTGGGTTCAACCGTTACGTAATATGGGTAGAGCTCAGGAGTAGGAAGGGTCCAATCACTTTAATGAGATTGTAGTACAATCAGCAGGTGATAGAAGAACAGATATGTGGACAGATAATAGAAAAATATAAAATCACCCACCATAACAATTCTGTTGTTTAGACTGCCCCTATATGATTCCTTTAGTGCCAGGGCTTTGATTGTGGTGGCGGGGGCAGGGAGGGGATACAATTTGTCAGATGTGTCCAGGAGGGAAGGGATCATACTCAACCTGGTATTGGGAATGAGCCCAGCCAGGGTGATTGGAGTTTCGGTGGGAAAGCATTTTGGCAACCGTGATCATAATTCAGTACGTTTTAAGTTCCTTATGGATAAGGATAAGAGTAGTCCTTGTGTGAAAGTACTAAATTGGGGAAGGCTAACTATGACAATAATAAACAGGAATTGTGAAATGTAGATTGAGGGCAGCCGTTTGAGTGTAAATCCACACTCAACCTCACACTTTTAATACATTGTCTGAGCTGAGATGTCACCTTTTGTTAAAAAACATTAAGTTATCTCAAGAAGGTGTCTAAAAAGAAGTCCTGGGATTTACATATTAATGAATCGAAACCTGCAACCCATTCGAAAAGATAAAAGACTTAACAACAATCCAGGTTTTTTTCAATATATCAATTCATTTGCACGACACTGTAATCTTTTGCTATAAATTCTGTGTCTTATGGTCCTGCTCCACAGCGACCTGATGAAGGAACAGCACTCCAAAAGTTAGTGGTTCCAAATAAACCTGTTGGACTATAACGCAGTGCTGTGTGATTTTTAACTTTGTACAGCCCAGTTCAATACCGACTCCTCCACATTATAGCAGAAAGGGGAAAGTTTAAAGGATATGTGAAAGGCAAGTTTTCTTTTCACATAACATATAGAACATTACAGCGCAATACAAGCCCTTCGGCCCTCAACGTTGTGCCGACCTACAAAACTATCTGAAGCCCATCTAACCTGTACTTTAGAACGTAGAACACAGACGGTTATAAGTGTCTGGAATGCACTGCCAGAGTAGGTGATCAAAGCAAATACAATAACAATGTTTAAGGGGCCTCTTGACAGACACATGAATAGGCAGGAAGAGGGGCATATGGACTACATAGGGGCAAAAGGTTTTTAGTTTAGAAAGGTATCATGTGTCGGCACAGTCTTGGTAGGCCAAGGTGTCTGTTCCCATCCTGTACTGTTCCTTGTTAAACTATGACCATAGTGTGGGACCAGAGATGATAAATAAGATGAAAAGAAGTCCCATGACGTACATGAGTACCATGACCGGGTACTGTCAAGAGGAATCAATCTCTTTGAGGATTCATTGCTGGGGAACTCCAGTCACCTGTACTGTACATGTGAAGGCCCATGGAGTCAATAGTGACAAGCTAAGAATGTTGTATCTTAGCATTTTGAAGATGATCTTATTTCGCAAGTTTTTTGAAAACAAATTCATACAATTGAACATTGTATGACATATACATTGCCAATTTTTAATTCTGTCAGGAGGTAGCTGTGAGGTTCCAATAGCTGCATCCCCAATGCTAATGAACACAACACCAGGGATTACCCCTCTTCTATTGTGAGAAGTGAGCCCTCCTGTTCCCTGGGTTTTGTTTTCTGTTCCCTTGTAATGGGGCAAGAACACATCTGTGAATGATGAGGAATGCTGTAGAGTCATAGAGATGTACAGCATGGAAACAGACCTTTCGGTCCAACTCGTCCATGTCGACCAGATATCCCAACCCAATCTAGTTCCACCCGCCAGCACCCGGCCCACATCCCTCCAAACCCTTCCTATTCATCTACCCATCCAGATGCCCTTTAAATGTTGCAATTGTACCAGCCTCCGCCACTTCCTCTGGCAGCTCATTCCATACATGAACTACTCTCTGCGTGAAAAATGTTTTCACCTGATGGCTGCAGTGCAAGTCATTGCCAGGAAAAACAGTCACTGGAATCAGGGTGAGCGGGAGTTCGACTTAAATTCTTGAGGATAGCATGGACAGAAATTGAAGGTGTATTTCAAAGGTGAATGGGCATGAGAAATAATATGGTGGAGTAGAGCTGACAAGGCAGCATGAGGTGTGCTGGATGAGATAGACAAAATGCTGTCAGTGAATGTGCTACTGCATTCATCTTTCCTTACATAGTAAGGTAATTAAAACATTTCCTGCACTGAGTTCAGGAGTATGGCCTCTGCTGCTGACCATCTCAACCACCTCCATCTATGTTTTCTTTGTTTAGCACCACCTTTTGTTCTCCCATGATGGAGAAAGAGTCTCTCTCTCTCTCTCTCTCCCTCTCTCTGATTCCTGGCTGCATCAAGCAGTGCATAAAGTGATTGATCCGTGTAAGGCACAACCTTTGAGATTTCTGAATCTATGATGAATTTTTTCACTTGTTCGAACTTTGAGCTTCTCCAGATTCCATCAATGGATTGGCTTTGTAAATATTCCAGTTGAGATTGGATCATGTGAGTCTGCACAGCTCCCAGTGCATCAGGTTCAACACCAGACTCAGAAGTAATGCTATAATGAGGTTGTGCTGTTCATATTTCACAGATGCACCGATTCCAGGTTTTGCACTAGACATCATATACCCACAACACACTGCTGAATAAACTTTGGAATTATTAGCAAGTTCATTTTGTCCATCTGCTAATCTATGTATGAAATATTATTCAGTTTACTTTCACACATATTTGTATAACATCTGGCAAATTAATTTATCGGACAGATCTAAGTTTCCTAATCTCTAATATCCTTGAAGAATCTTAACTCTTGCTCTAGTACATCCAAATTTCACAATTATAAAAAACTCCATTTTACTATAATATCCATATTATAATGGTAGCATTTCCTAAAGACTGCAAACAAACATAAAGGAATCAAAACCTCATCAAATTGCAGCCTTTCTAAAGTCCTTTCTGTTGAGTTAAATTATGAAACATTCGTCAATGTTTTGCTATGTTAGTTTCACTGTGTGGCGGCACCATACAAATGTCAGTTGTTTGTGAGAATCATAGAATCCTTACAGTGTGGAAGCAGGCCATTTAGTCCACAATGACCCACTGAAGAACATCCACCTAGTGTACACATCCCTAGACACTGTGGGCAATTGAGCACATCAATCCACTTAACCTGTACATCTTTGGACTGGGGGAAGGAAACCCACACAAGAAGTGGGAATGTACAAACTCCACACAGTCACCCAAGAGTGGAATTGAACCTGGGTCCTTAGTATTGTGAGGCAGTAGTGCTAACCACCATGCCACCCTTTACATAGCTGGCAAAGATTCTCCGCTCTACATGTACTCAGTCATTTTTCAGCTATTTTTCATGGAGTTGAGCAGAAATTAGCAAACTTTGACTTTCAATCTTCCTCCTTAATTCAGTACTGACTGTAGATTTATAATTTGCACAAAATTTTCGTTGTGTTTTGAGTGAGAAAAGGTGCTGATATTCTTGGTTCAAATTCTGCCTGCTCCAGAGGCATGTAGTAGCATTTCTGAGCGAGCTAATGCAAAAATATTTGCTCAACTTAATGTGTGTGTCTGCACAAATGTTAACCTAACCCCCTATATATATTTAAAAAGTTGTCTTCCAATTAGAATTCCATCTACCTGAAGTTGGGTTCTTAGCTCATTGTCTGCTGATATTTCATCCAGAACCATTTTTCTTGATTGTTATGTCTTGATGGTTTGCCATTGACTTCCACATGCAGGGTCAGCTGAGGAGGCCAAGCCAACCATGGCTGGATTGAGAATCAAATCCATACTGTTGACATTATTCTGAACTACATATTAGCCATTTAAATTAACTTTCGCCCCATTCTACCTAAAATGCTCAATGTATAATTAAATAGAGTATACAGGACAAAAATAGACCATTTGATTCAACGAATCTATGATGTTGTGAACAAGAGTTGTGACTATAAAAGGCAAGATGGGGAGTAAGTGTTTAAATTACACTTTTCATGATCCCAGGATGTCCAAAGATAATTTCAATCCATGAAGTACTTTTGAAATGTAGTTATTTGCAATGTAGGTAATGCATACAAGGTCCCTTGAACTTCAGAGAAATTGTGACCAGATTGGTGATACTGACTGAAGGTTAGCTCACAGATTAGGAGAACTCCCCATTTCTTCTTTTAATATAAATGTACAAAAAAGGATAAATGAAAGCTATTTGTTTTGGCCAAACTAGACCTTGGAAAGTATACTGAAGCATTTTTTACTGTTTGTTTCTAGGATATGAGCATCATTAGTACACATTCTAATTATCCTTGAGAAGTTGGTTGTAATCTCCTTGACCTACTGCAATCAATATGATGTAGCCTCACCCACCATGATATTAAGGAGGGAGTTCTAGGTTTTTGATGCACTGACACTGAAGGAACAGTGATAGTCAAGGTGGTGTATGGCTTGGGGCAGAATGTGTAAATAGCTGTTATCCTTATCTTTCCAGGTAATAAAGGACATGGGTTTTTGAGGTGTTGTTGAAGGAGCCTTGACGAGGTGTGATAGTGTATCTTCAAGGTGGTCTACATTTCTACCATTGTATGACAATGGCCAAGGGAATGAATGCTTAACATGGTCAATGGTGCTGACCAAGTGGGTTGATTTTCTTGGGTGATGTTGAAGCTGCACTGACCCAGAAAATTAGAAGGTGTTCTACCTCAGTTCTAACTTGCATCTTCTGGATAGTGAACTGGTTTTGAGGAGAAAGAAGTTGAGTTACTCAACACAGAATTCCCAGCCAGCCTCTAACCTGCTCATGTGGCTACAGTATTTACATGGCTGATACACTTCGGTTTCTGGTGTGAAGATGCTGTCATTTTAAAATGTTATTTTGTCCTAGTTTATTTTTTAAGGGAGGTTGTAAGGGAGAGGCATCAAGTATTCTACCAGAACCACAAGAATATACAGCTTGAGAGGCCTTGGGATTTTTTTAACACACCTGGATGGGAATAGCTAGATCGCTCAGATCCAGATTTCTGGGTTTTGGTTCTTTCTGTAGCATAAGCCTTTGGGGTCTCAAAAGAGTTGGATGCTTCAGTGAATTGTCTCCTAGCTGTTACTTTCTCTGGATTTTCTCTTTTCTCCCCCTCCTGAATTTGAGAATCTGTGCCTGAATTTGCCTTTTTGTCAAAGACTTTATTTATGGGATGTTACTATATTGGAACAGTTAACTAGTAATGGTTACTGTATCTATTATTCAGTTAAGATTTTGAACAGTTAAGTTATTCTAAATTCCTCTTTCTTTTGTTGTATTTTAACTATATTCTTTAAATAAATTGTGTTTTGCTCAACATCAAGTAGTTTGACCAGTCGCATTGCTTCTGCAACATGACACTTCACATCTACTTTTAAAATAAGAAAACCTTCGGGTATAAGCTACCTACTTAGAATATTTTGAGGGGGTCCGGGCTGGTCTGGTCCATGACACTGGTCAATGGTAGTCCCTCAGGATGTGATTCTGAGGGATTCAATAATGGTATTGGCTTGCAATTTTAAGGTAAATGGTTATATTTTGTTATTAGAATGGTCATTGCTAGCACTTGTGAGATGTTTATTGCTCAATATGTGCTGCTTGACCGCACTGTTGATCACACCTTTCATCATTTTGCTGATGATCTAGAGTTGACTGATCGGATGGCAATTGACTGGCTTAGATTTAACCTATATTTTGTGAACAGGACAAACCTGGGCAATTATCTCATTTATTGATAATGCCGGTTTATAGTTGTATTGTAACAACGTGGCTAGGGATGCGGCTAGTTCTGGAGTACAAGTCTTCAGTATTAATGCCTGGGTGTGTCAAGGCCCATTTCCTTTTCTGTTATTCAGTGTCATCAACCAATTCTTGCTATTATACAGAATTAATTGAAAGGTATTTGTGAAGCTATGGACCTCAGGAGGAGGACAAGATCCGTTCAGCACTCCTGACTGAAGATGGCTGCAGTTTTCACAGCCTGTTATTTTGGCTTCCCCATCATTGAGGATGTGGATATTTGTAGAAATTTCGCAATTTGTTTTTTTTCAGATCAATGAATGTGATAGGAATGCAAAGCCTTCAAAGTAATCCATTGTTTATGGGATTGCTTTGCTCTGTCTATAGCATGCTGTTTCTGCTGCTTGGAATGGATAAAATCCTGTGTTGTGGTATCACCAGACTGACTTCATTTTTAGAATAAAAAGGCTGGGAAAACTCTACAGGCAGTATTTGTGGAGAGAAACTGAGTTAATGTTTCGGGTCAGTGTCCTGTCATTGGAAGTTCAGAACCTGATGAAAAATCACTGACCTGAAATGTTGATTCTGTCTCCCTGTGTAGATGCTGCCTGTGACCTGCTGTGTTTCCTTGTACCTACACCAGCAGCTTACAAACAGCAGTACCCTACCATCAATTATAACCATCAGTATCCTGCTCCTTTCAACTTTAATCAATGCTCACGATCATTGTTCTCTTGATTGTACCCAAGTTACCCATAACTGAGGAGTACAATCCTATACGTGTGGATAATTAACCCCTGCCTGTGGTTACTTTGGAAGACTTAGCCTTTTCCCTAAACAGAGGCTTCTTATAGTACAAAAATTACACCTGCAGCAGTGAATGTCATAAACACCTCCTGTTCTTTATTGTACTTTCTTACATCTCGCAACAAGCCCATAATAGTCCATTAACATATGGAGGTGTTTTAATGGTTTAAATTGTGGTTCATCAGCATCGCCAGATTGCCGGCTGAAGTTTGCTCCAGTCAAGCAGTTTTTGGGCTGAGCATTTTCAAGGAGTGTGGTGCATACCCAAACATACAGACCATGGGACTCAACAACTTCTCAGCACTATTTACAGTCCCACAATTTAGACACAGGATTTCAATGGTCATGGCAAATCGTTTAAAACTTGGACGTGAATGGACAGCAATCAGTTGTGTGTTCTGATTATCTCCACCATCTCTTTACTGGTATATTTACTTCATTCTGTCTGTGTTTCTTCTCAAGGTTTTACTTAAAATGTCCAAAATCCTGTGAATGCTGGGAAGCATGCCTTAGTCAATTTCTAATAGCTGTCAATTTGAGTTTTAAATATTGGCTGTCTTTTAAGGTGAATGTATTATTTTCTGTTTGTGACAAAACCTGGTATGAATTGCTTTAGTCCTGAATAGCAGTCACTCAGGCAAATTGGACACTGTTGTTTTAAATGGCATTTTACACATTTTGGAATCACATGTGGAAATGTGGCACACTTTTCCCAGATAGGTTAATACAATATTGATCCATTTATTTACATGAAGTTACGGTTGTGAAGAGAAACTTGAAAAGTCAAGGCTTTCACACTCAAACTGAGAATCAAAGGATTATCTGATTGTCATCTTCAAAATTTTATATAGGATTTGAGATGGTTTCAGCTGTTCTCTTAGACAGTAATGAAAAGGAACAAGTTTAAGCTAATTAGTAAAGTAATTAAAGGAATGATAGAAAATATTTCTTTAAATAGTGGGTAATTAGAGGTTGGAATTCTCTTCTATAAATCATTCTTGAAATCAAATCCACTTTTTTTTTAAAGCAAGGAATTAAATTGTTGTTTGAAAGAAGAGGAATGTTAAAGGGCATGGGAAGCTGTACTTGGATGACATACAGTGGTTTCCCTGGAGATAAACATTAATACAGATTCACTTATATGCTGCAACATTCTGTAATTTTAGGGAAAGTTCAGAAGAAACTCACAGGCTGCAGTAAACAAATGAGGACCACAGCTGAAGTGCTTGTTGGAAGGGGTATCCTCTCTTGTTTTCAGCAAAATCTTCCAAGCACAGGTCATCCTCAGCAGTCACCTACCCCATTGAAACTCGACTAAACAGTCCCTAAGATTAGCATGGTCACCTTCGTTTCAAACAATGAACTGCAATAGCGACACTAAATGAGTGCTCTGTTGTTGAATCTGGCTGTCACAACTCAGAACCTTTTAACTTTTCCGTGGAAATGATTTTAATTCATAGATTTGTTTTTTTAATAAGGCAAGGTGACTGGTAGTTAAGTTACTGATGAGCTAATGTTAATTATATCATCCTGTAGATCTCTAATAAATGTCCAACAACTGATAAATACCTATGTCCTCTGAATGAGAAAATCTTGAACGCATTATGAAAGGATAAATATGACAGAAAGACTTTTGATGCAAGCTCCTGTGCAGGGTCAGATTTTTAATTAAAACTGCAACAATGGAACTGGACCTCAGGGATTGTCATAGAGTCATACAGCACAGAAACAGATCCTCGGTCCAACTCATCCGTGCTGACCAGTTGTTCTGAAGTGAACTAGTCTCATTTGCCTGCGTTTGGCCATAATCCCTCTAAATCCTTCCAATTGGTGTACCATCTAAATGCCTTTTAGATTAGATTAGATTCCCTACAATGTGGAAACAGGCCCTTCGGCCCAACCAGTCCACACCGAAGAGTAACCCACCCAGACCCATTCCCCCCTGACTAATTCCCCCTCCACTATGGGCAATTTAGCATGGCCAATTCACCTGCCCTGCACATCTTTGGACTGTAGGAGGAAACTGGAGCACCCGGAGGAAACCCAAGCAGACATGGGGAGAATGTGCAAACTCCGCACAGTTACCCGAGGCTGGAATAGAACCTGGGACCCTAGTGCTGTGAGGCAGCAGTGCTAACCATTAAATGTTGTAATCCAACACTTCCTCTGGGAGCTCATTCCATACAAACACCACCCTCTGTGTGAAAAAGTTGCTCCTCAGGGCCCTTTTAAATCTTTCCCCTCTCACACTAAACCTCTGCCCTCTAGTTTTGGACTCACCTCTCCTGGGTAAAACAAAACTTGTGTATTCACCCTATCTATACCCCTCATGATTTTATAAACCTCTGTAATGTCACCCTTCAGTCTCCAATCCTCCAGGGAAAAAAAATTCCATCCTATTCAATATATAGCACAAACTCTTCAGTCCCAGCAACATCTCACCAGGCAGCATGCCTGTTTCACAGCGATGAAACCATTGTAGCTGCAGCCTAGACAGTTGTCTTGGGAAAGTTCTGGGAAAACCAATACACTGTGTTCCATCCACCAGGTCCCACATTCGGCTCTTTTGTGCTATGCACTTCAAGGGTTTAAATCGCCTCATTGGCAGCAATTATTTCAAGAAGGACAGCATTAGGCTTATGTAACTCAAACTGATGAATTATACCCTGTAGTTCAACAGCATTTCATAGTGCATTTTCATTTTCCACCACATATGAAACAAGTACATCAATCTTCAATTTGTAATGATTGGGTTGAAGGCCAGGTGGATCTCAATGAATATGAGATCCCTGACTGCAGTGGTTATCCTGAGCCAATCAGGGAGCCCTAGCTGACAGTTATAAAAGGAGTCTCTGAGTCTCTTTACTCTAAGGACCGACTCTAGGCTCATTGGTCAGAGTTTGTGTACTGTGCATGTGTAAAAACGAGATAACTTGGTGACAGAATACTGGCGTCTGTGCAGTTATTTCAAGTTATACCAGGCATTGGTGAGGCCACATCTCCAATATTGTGTGCTGCTGTACCTTATTTAAGGAAGTATGTAAATGTGTTGAAGTTTGTTCAGAGAAAGTTCATTAGATTATTTTTTTCCGAAGGTTGTACGATTTTGGAACTCTCTGCTTAGAAGGCAATAGAAACAGGATGATTGAATATTTTTTAAGAGCGAAGTGGATATATTTTATTGTGCAGAGGAATTAATGGTTACTGAAGGTAAATGGGAATGTGGAATTCAAAACACAAATATATCAAACATGAAATTATTTAAAAGCAGAGCAAGTTTAAGGGGTGAATGGTTTCTGCTGCTCGTGTTTTCTGGGTTTGTACGTAACCATAATTTTGTGCAAGTATAGGGCTAGACTCTTCAAATAAATCTGTTTACTTAATGCCATGAAAATGTCAACATAATAGGACATTTGTATTATCCACTTAACACATAAATGTAAGCATTTCAGTCAAATTATAAACAGGAAATGAGCACTGTCCTGCATTTTAATCTAACATAAGCATCATTGGCCACAACAATGGTTTTCTTATGAAACTTTTTAAAAGTGATCATGTACTGGAAGGAAGCTTATGAATTGAAAAACCCGTATTCAAGTGTTGTTTCCTCCATTCAGTGGACACAAGATTTTTTTAATAATCCACTGGTACAAGCTGAAAACCCATTTTTCCGAATGTTAATGAATAGAGTCTTGATGGATCCAATTTCTCTTTGTACATCCTGCCATCCCAAGAATCAGTCTAATAAATCTTTGTTGCACTCCCTCAATAGCCAGAACATCCTTCCTCAAATGAGGAGAACAAAACTGCTCACAGTATTCCTGGTATTGTGTCACCAAGGCACTGTACAATTCCTGATGAAGGGTTTTTGCCCGAAATGTCGATTTTCGTGTTCCTCAGATGCTGCCTTGCCTGTGCTTTTTCAGCACCACTCTAATCTTGACTGTACAATTGCAGTAAGATATCTCTGCTCCTGTACCCAAATCCTTTCACACTGAAAGACAACATACTAATTGCCTTCTTCACTGCCTGGTGCACCTGTTTGCTTATTTTCAGTAACTGGTGTATGAGGACACCCAGGTCTCATTGTACCTCCCCCTTTCCCAATCTATCACCATTCAGAAAATAATCTTCCCTCCTTCTTTTGGTCCCAAATGCATAGCCTTACATTTCTCCACGTTGCAATTCACCTGTCATGCATTTGCCCACTCACTCCCAGGGAAATCTGGAGTACAGCCATTAGATCTAAACTGTTCATTTTACTGCTGGAGCAAAGTGACCTCACTCACCCGCCTCTCCAGATCAGTTATGGGTCTCCCCAAATAGACCTCTGTCAAACCTAAATTACATACATCCAAAGTGGGTGAGGGTCAGTTTTCACATTTTTACTGATTTAATCAAACTCTCTCCTGCTTATCAGGGTGGATTAATGACTGCACCCACTGACATCCTTCACCATATCCCTCCCAACTCCCCCTCCATCCCTGTTCAGTCTCCCTTTTCATTTTCTGTTTCTTTTTGGATTCCACTTCATGTTATGTGAATGAACCGTTCTTAGTGATGTACAGAAAGTTGTTTGCTGATTCAGAACATCTGAAATTGATATTTCACCTCTAATCGGTTATTATTGGATAAAAACAGGTAAACGTAACTCTCCAATGGTCTACTTTTAGTGAAAATGTGCTCTAACTGGCAAAAATCTGTTCAGAATGCACGATTACCAGAGAGGGAATACTTTATCTCAGGAAGCTAATGAGGCAGATTCTATAACATAATTTAAAACAGACTTGGATAAGTGACAGATGAGGAAGTATAGTGAAAGAATATGGGGACTGGGTAGGGAAATGGAGTGCTTCCATTGGAGAACCAGGAGTGGCACAGGCAGAATGGGCCAAATGGCCTCCATCCATGCTTCTATGATTCTGCTTTTGAAAAATGAATACAGAGCTCTTCACACATCAGCTATGCCTTGTTTGCAGTCCTGAATTCGCAATACATTGCTGAGATGTTTATGATATTGGAATATTAGGAGGTATAACTGAGATGCAATGTGATAAGAACATACATCATTCATAAATCTTTTGTAAAATTAAAAGATATTAAAACTTGTGAAAAGGAAAATTATTCCAAATGAATGTATGTTGAGATTGAAAGGAAAGGGTAGAAAGAGATTTACTGTGATTTACTGGGACTTTTGCCAGTGATATATCAGATTGGATCAGAAATGAATTTACTGCATTAATTAGTTTGAACAGCAGGGGGCACCAGATACTATCAAGCAAGAGAACGTGAATTTGCTGCTTCCATTTCTCTAAGAGACAGAAAAATCCTGCAGATGCTGGAATCCAAAGTAGACTGGCAGGAGGCTGCAAGAGCACAGCAAGCTAGGCAGCACCAGGAGGTGGAGAAGTCGACGTTTTGGGTGTAACCCTTCTTCAGGACTAGGGGTGAACATAAGGGGAGCTGCAGGTAAAGGGGAAGGTGGGGACAGGAAGATGAAGTGGGTATGGGTGAAGACACCTAGAGAGTACGACCTGGTTGGTCAGTGAGAGGAATAGATCCAGTTGGTGGCAGGGAGGAGTGTAAGGGTGGAGGAGGGGCAGGGAAAGGAATCAGGGTGGGGGGCAATGAGAAGGGAGGTTATTTGAAATTGTAAAACTTGTGTTGAGTCCTCTGAGCTGTAGGCAGAAGATGAGGTGGGAGACAAGGTGTTGTTCCTTCAATTTGCAGTTTGGTTCGTTCTGGCAATGGAGTAGGTCACGGATGGTCACGTTGCAAAGGGAATTAAAATGGGCGGTGACGGGGAGGTCAAGTCAGCCCCTATGGGCCTGGCATGCTCAGCGAAACATTCCCTATGTTTACATTTGGTCTCCCTGCTGTAGAGAGGACCACATCGGGAGCACCTGATGCGGTAAACTAGGTTGGAAGAGAGGCAGGTGAACCTCTCTCTCACCTGGAAGGACTGTTTGGGGCCCTGGATGGAGGTGAGGGGGGGCTGGGGTACTTTTCCAGTTGCAGGGGAAGGTACCTGGGGGTTCAGGGGGGTTGGTGGGGAGAGTGGCGTGAACCAAGGATTGGCGAAGGGAACGGTCCTTGTGGAAGGCAGAGAGGGGTTTGGAGGGGAAGATGTTCTTGATGGTGGGGTCTAGTTGAAGTCGGTGGAAGTGCTTAAGGATGATGCAGTGGATGTGGAGACTGGTGGGGTGGTAGGTGAGGAGAAGGGATAATCTGTCTTTATTTCATTTGAAGGGGGGGTCTTTAGGGCAGTGGAATGGGGAATGGAGGTAGTGCAATGGAGGGCTATGTGGATGATAGAGGGAGGATATGCACGTTTTTCGAAATAGGTAGACATCTGGGATGCTTGGGAGTGGAATGTCTCCTGGTTCGAGCAGATGCGGCAGAGGCAGAGGAACTGGGAGAATGGAAACTGGAAGTTCTTGCAGGATACTGGGTGGGAGGAGGTGTAGTCCAGGTAGTTATGGGAGTCTATGTGTATGTAGTAAACATCCGTCTGGAGACTGTCACTGAAGATGCAAATGGAGAGGTCAAGAAAGGGGCAGAGGTGTCCGACATGGACCAAGTGAATTGAGGGCGGGGTAGAAGTTGTGGGCGGTCGATGAACTACTCCAGTTCAGCCTGGGTGCAGTCATCAATATAACGGAAGTGTTGGGGCGCAGCGCCTGTGTAGGGACTGTTCGACATAGTAGATAAAGAAGCAGGTGTAGCTGAGGCCCAACCAGGTGCCCATGGCCACTCCCTGGATTTGGAGGAAACGGGAGGAGTTAAAAGAAAAGTTATTAAGGGTGAGGACTAATTCAGCGAGGCGTAGGAGGGGGATTGGAGGAGGGGGACTGGATGGGTCTGTTGGAGAGGAAGCAGCAGAGGGCCTGCAGGCCATCCTTGTGGGGTATGGGCGTGTATAAGGACTGCACGTCCATAGTGAAGATAAAGCGCTGGGGGCTGGGGAACTGCAAATTACTGAAGAGATGGAGGGCATGTTTGGTGTCACGGATGTAAATGGGAGTGTCTGAACCAAGAGGATGAGGATGGAGTCAAGATAGCTCATCTCGTACTCGATGGTGGGGGGTGGGTGGGGAAAGAGCAGGAACATGCAGAGACGATGGGTCGGCCAGGGTAGGGTAGTTGGGCATGTGAATCTTGGGGAGCAGGTGGAACTGGGCTGGGGGATGATGAGATTGGAGGCAGTGCAGGGGGGTATCATCGGAGGTAATGAGTCCCCAGGTACCTCCTCCTGCAACCAGAAAAGATGCAAAACCTGCTGGTACACCACCCCCCTCACCTCCATCCAGAGCCCAAACAGTCATTCCAGATGAGACAGAGGTTCTCCTGCCTCTCCTCCAATGTAGTTTACTGTATCAGGTGCTCCCGATGTGGTCTTCTCTACATCGGGTCGACCAAATGTAAACTTAGGGCATGGTTCACCGAGCATCTCAGCTGGGCCCGCAGGGGCCAACCGATCTCCCAGTCACCACCCATTTTAGTTCCCCTTTCCACTCCCTTTCCGACATGACCACCCTTGGCCTCCTCCATCGCCGCAATGAACCAAACTGCAAATTGGAGGAACGACACCTCATCTTCCGCCTGAGCAGCCTACAGCCTGGAGGATCCAACATTAAGTTCTCCAATTTCAAATAACCTTCTCCCATTGACCAACCAGGTCAAACCCTCTACCTGTCTTCAGCTATCCCCACTTCACCATCCTGCCCCCACCACCCTCTTTATCTGCAGCTGTCCCTACACCCACCCCAGTCCTAAAGGAGGGTTACACCTGAAACTCCATCTCCTGATGCTGCCTGGCTTGCTGTGTTCTTCCAGGTTCCATTTCCCTATTCTTCTCTGTTGTTGGTTTCATTGTTGTGATTGTGGAAAAACTGTCACTTTGACTCGCTCAAATCCTCCACTTTCCTGAAATAATGTAAAATTCCTTGAATGGTTGGTGTCAGAATTGATCCCAAGAAATGCGTACAGTGGCATATTCACACCACCAGTAAGAAGACCATCAACTGATGTCCAGTTCTGTTTCATTGCCCATCCTTGTATCTGTTTTAGCTGTATCTGAAATTGTCATCTATGTATTTGTCGCCTGTATTTTCTCTGCACTCCTGACTGACCTTGCACATTCTACTATCTGTAAGCCCAAGCTTATCTAAAACTCTGCTGCCTCTGGTCATCTTTGCAGCCAGTCCCAATGACACATCACTCCTTGTGCTCACTGGTTGACATTAGCAACTGGAAAGCAGTGCTTTGATTTAAAAATTCCTATCCTTGTTTTCAAATACATGGCCTCAATCTACCCTCATTCTATAATCTCATCCCATAACCCTCTGAGATAGCTGTGCTCCTCTAATTCTGATTTTTTGAGCGGCTCTGATTGTAATTGCTTCACTGTTGTGATTTAGTTGCCAAGATCCTGTACTCTGGAATAGCATCTACCTTTCTTTCCCTTTTTAAAACACATTTCTTTGAGCAAACCTTTCCACCATCTGCTAAATATCACTTTATGTGACTTGCTGTTCAGTTTTCCTTCATAAAGCACCTTTGAAGAATCTTGAAGTGTTTTATTACATTAAAGGTGCTACATAAATACAAGTTGTGAAAATTGTTAATGAAAAGAAACTGAATGTGTTTGCACAGGTCTGTAAAATATTCTGAGAATGCCATGTTCAAATAAAGACTCTGTAAATTGAATAGGTGGAAAGGAAACTTATGTGTTTATGGGGAGTTACATCTCAAGATAAAATAATAGCCAGCTTTGAGACCATTAAGCACCCAGATGGAATGAGACTGTGGCTAACATTAACTTGACATTAAGCTGTTTTTATTGAGTGTGTGTGTGTGTGAGAGAGAGAGAGAGAGAGAGAGAGAAAGACAGAGAGAGAGAGAGTGGGTGACATAACAGCATAACTCTAACCGTAATGAAAGCAGAGTGTCAGTATTATTTATCTCTGATGTATCTGGTCTGTCTCATCATTGTCTACATCGGTGAATAACCCGCAAATTGCTACTTTAAGTAAATATCTGTTTCCTTAAAAGCACTTTTAGAACACTGTTTATACACAGCACTTCCCTATTATGGGTATTGTATAGTGCTATAATTTAAATGGGTGTTGATCATTCCTAATTCACTTGAAAAATGTCCTTCAGTCAAAATAGTATGAGAACCACTACAGTAGTAAAGCAGCCCACATGAATGAACACATTAAAACCAGTGGGTGGTGTTTTGTTGCTGGCGTATTGTTCTTAAGGGCAGGACCAGAAGTGTGCACCTCTTCCACTCTATCGATTTTCCTTGTTTCTCACACAATTACAATGAAAACTTAAAATACAGCTGGCATACTCATGAAACAGGCCTAAATCAGCTGCAGGCATAGGTTTCCTGTCGTCACACTCACCATCAGCTGACAATGCTGCAGCCGTAGGGGTGGTTATGTCATAGCTCATCTGGTCAAACAGGGAGACTCTGCATCACCATCCAAACTGTCCTGCCCAACTCCACAGCCACTAGCAGAAAAATGATCGTGAACCCAAAGATGTTTCTTTAAAATTTACATTTCAATTAATAAATTACCTTCAGTTAGTTTCACTTTCTTCAAAGGTGTATCATGATTTGTTGGGACTACCTTAGTCAGAGATCTAAATACAGTCACACACCTCATGGCTGGCATTATTTGATGGTTACTGGAGAGTTCTGGATATTTCTCTATTGTGGAAAAATAATTATGTTTTTGTGCATCCTGTTTTGAATGTTCACACTCGCCATTCTTGCCTCTGCGTGGGTTCAGACTGAATGAACTGTTCTTTCCTTCTATGCATTGTAGTGGAGGTTATCAAAGATCACCCTCAGCAGAGAGAGAGTAGGGTGAATTCAAAGCCCTATAAAGCCACTTAACACTTTGAGATAGACCAACATTTAGACAGCACTGTCAATGTCTTATAGTTACGATGTGGAGATGCCGGTGTTGGACTGTGATGTACAAAGTTAAAAATCACACAACACCAGGTTATAGTCCAACAGGTTTATTTGGAAGCACTAGCTTTCGGAGCGCTGACAACCACCTGATGAAGGAGCAGCGCTCCGAAAGCTAATGCTTCCAAATAAACCTGTTGGACTATAACCTGGTGTCATGTGATTTTTAACAATGTCCTATGGGCCCCTCATTTTCTTAATTTGTTGCCAACATCCTTCACCTCACCCCTGCGACTAAGCCCTTCCTATTTCTGCTTCATTCCTCTGTGTCCTAACCCTCCCATCTGTCCTTTCCGTGAATCCTTTCAACTCCTCCATACCCTCAAACTCCCCTTCCCACTCACTCACTCCCTGTTAAACCTGGCCCTCCCTCAATACTTCTGCTCCCCTTGCTCTGTGACAAAGGAAGCCGCTGATGTCAAAGATAATTGTGCCAAGATGATTTGGTGCACCCCGCTGTTAAACTAACATGTCCCAGATTTTTGTGCACCCCTGATTGCATCTTGAAAGCCGAACTATATTAAAAACAAGGTGACTAAGAGCCAGCTCACAGAGGGGAAGCTATTGAGTAAATATCTGCATTTACCATCAAAAGGTTTTCCCATTCTACTGATTTCTGTTTCCTAGTTCGGTATAATCTTTGCTGAACTCTGGGGTTTGTTAGGGTTCCTTGTTGAGCATTTTAATTTGTAAATATAGCTGTACGTTCTCCTCCGTCAGGGGATTTGAGTTCACTTGTTCCTGTGCTGTTAATAATTGATGAGCAGATTGCAAGGACTCAAATAGAAGGATGTTCCATTTAAGGCCAGGGCCTCAATGTCAGGCTGTTTTTTTTCACTCTGAGAGTAGCAGTCACAAGCTCTGATTTTGCCCTGATTTAATTGGAGGGTAAGTTTGATGGCCAATTGGTGTTAGAAGGCACAGGAAGGAGGCGAGTGTGTGAAGTTGTAGGTCCAATTTAAAGGCCTGATAGCAACCTTACTGTGACAGCTGCCTAGTAATATAATAGAAGGCAGCAGTCAATAGGGGAAGAGACAGAGGCCAGACACCTGAGGCAGATAATGGAGACCGGTCACAAAAGGTAAAGCACATTGTTCAATTAATAGACCTGATGGTGTACACAGCCTGCAGTTCTGTCAGGAAGGATCTGGAAGGGGACTAATGCTGAAGAAGGTTTAGTTACCTACTAACAAGGTGAGACTATCACAACACCCAGGGCACAGTTCTATAGCCACCAGCAGACAAAGCATTAAGCATCCCAAGAGTGCCTGGTGCTCCTGAACGTGGGAGAGCTATATACCCTGAGGAATCACTGACTTGTCAGCAAGGCTCTCAATGTTTTTTGTGGTGTTGAGTATCTGGCAACATTGATGAACAAAGCATCTTTTTAAAATCACCTTCTGAAGGGCAGTGTTACCTTAGCCTACTCAATGTCCTTGCATGAAGATGGCCCACAATGTGAAGGAGAAAATTCAGTCAAGAAAAGTGCCTCGGTTTACCATCTTTCCTGCAACAGAGGACTCAACATTTGACTCTTGAAGAGGTGGGCGATGAAGAGATGGGACTATCCTTTCGGAGAAGGTAATGAGAAGGTATTGAATTCAATATGTGAAGAGGATAGAGTGCACTCTTCCCAGTGTGACAGTATGCTGAATGCTGAAGTGGGCTCCAATATTGATAAGTAATGATATGCAACAGCATTTTGCAGTCCCATAAGTTTAAAAAAAAGTTAGTCACAATGGGAACATGGCCACTTAATAACACAATTGATAAGAGAGAACAGCCAGAAAAATCAAATGATGACCTTGCTTCAGTATTTCACAGGGAAACAGGAATGGTGAATGTGGCATCAGAAAGTGAGCTCCAAAATAAGATTACAAATTAAAAGGGATGAGCTACTAAATGAACTGATCAAACCTAAAAATAAAACAGCCATGGTCTCAACAGATTATATCTGAACATTTAAAAAGAATCTAGGGGAGAAGTGGCAGAGGTGTTGCCACTTTTTCAATCTTACATTGGGGGTAAAAGCTTTATTGCTAGAAGCCTGGCAGCCAGCTAGCATTATAATAGCACCATGAGTTAATTAAGAAGAAAGGCAGAGTTATATGGATAAGGTGGGAGCATGGCACTGAGTGAAATGCTCATTCAGAGAGCTAGTGTACACACAATAAGCCGAATGGACTCCATCAGTCCTGTAACTATTCTGTGATTATTAAAGCAGAGAATCAACAGGTTCAGGACACAATGAACTAATTGGCTTAACGTCAGGGGTAGGTAAAATCAGAATTCCTTCTAAATCCTAGCAGAAGACCATATAGAGAACATAAGTATTGTAACCAATAAACAACATGAATTTCAATAGGAAAAATCTATACACTGACCAACTTCTTTGAACTATTTGACGAGGTAATTGAGAGAGCAGAATTGGGTAATGTAATAAAGGTAGATATAATTTATCTAGATTTTCAAAAAGCCTTTGATAAAATAATACAGAATAGACTAATGAATACGGTCAGAGAATAGAGAGTCTGGGGGCAAACGGCAGAATGGATTGTAACCTGGCTTCACTACACAAACCAGAGAGTGAGCTAACTGTTCAACGAGGCAGAAAGTGCGAGGTGATGTTCCACATAGATCAGTGTTGAAACCACTACTCATTATTTATATTTATCATTTGGATTTTTCAATCAAAAACACACTTTCTACATTTGCAGATGATACCAAAGAGAGGGAGGAGTGATAGTCGATTCTGAGTGGGATTACAATAAATTATGCAAGGATATTAATAAACTTGCAAATGGGTATATAATTGGCCAAATAATTTGAACATAGGTAAATGTCAGGTATTACATTCTGGCAAGAAAAAAACATAAGAGGATTACATATTACTTAGATAATGCCAATTTAAGTTGGGTACATAAACAATGTGATTTGGAATATGAATAAATAAATCACTTAAAGTAACAACCCGAGTTAAGAAAATGATCAAAAGAAGCATTAAAGTTTAAAATGCTGGTAAGGCTACAGCTAGATTATTTTGGCCAATTCAATGCATCACTCTCTGGAAAGAATGTTAAGACCTCAGAGAGTGTACAGAAGAGAATTACCATATTTTCTTGAGTACCAGTTAATGATGTATAATCTGACCCTTGGCTTTTATACAAAGTATCCAACTTCTTTTAACTATTTTCCCAAGTTGCTGAAGTCAGGCTTACTCTGATGAAGACCTACTCACTGGAAGGCAGCTGCTTCAAATTCTTGTGTCTGTCTAGAATAATAAAAATAAGTTTTGGCTCCTTTCGCGCTTGTTTTGGGCAGCATTAGCAGAAAGAGTCTCTAAGCTGACAACTTTGTGATCAGCTGATGTATCACCATAAACAGGGCAGCAAGTCAATGGGACCAAGTTGATTTCAATTCCTTGAAAATATTATCTGTGTACTCATTAGCCCATACTCTATGGCTAAATGTTTTGATTTTGGAAATTCGTTTTTTTTGTGAGAATGTATAATATTAGAATGGGACAGTATTGTTAGTTTTCCCACAAAGATTATCACAACATTTAAGCAGGTAACAGTCCTTTGGCCCAATGGTGAGATTCCCAAATGCTTCATCAACTTGTACACTTGCAAAGACTGAGATTAGGATCAGCAAAGACTGTTGTTGGGATGGAGCCATGCATCTGAAACCTCTTCAGCTAAATTCCCTATTTTTAAAGAGTAGACCTTGTTGTTTTATTGGAAACAGAATACCCAACTTGTGCACAGTCACTTCCCAAAGGGAGCAATGTGACAAAGAACACATCATTTGCATTCGTGATAATAGTTGACAGATAAGTATTGGCCAGTAAGCCAGACAGAATCCTATGTGTTTTTTGAAGTTGTATCATGGGATCTTTTAGGTTCATCTGAGGGCAAATAGGGCCTTGGTTTATCCAAAACTAGAGGGCATAGATTTAGGGTGAGAGATTTAAAAGGGTCCTAAGGGGCAATTTTTCCATGCAGAAGCTGGTGAATATATGAAATGAGATGCCAGAGGAGGTGGTGGAGGCTGGTACAATAACAGCATTTGAAAGGCTGGAAGGGTACATGAATAGGAAGGTTTTAGAGGCCGTAGTTGTGGGTATGTTCGCCAAGCTGGGAAGTTGATTTGCAGACGTTTCATCCCCTGTCTAGGTGACACCCTCACTGTTGGAGCCTCCTGTGAAGCGCTGCTGTAATATTTCTTCTGGAATTTATTTGGTTCCACATTTGCCTCTTCCGGTTGCCGGTTCCAGTTGTTTGTTGTAGTGGCCAGTGTATTGGGTCTCAGAATATGTGTTTGTTGATTGAGTCTGTGGAAATTCTCTGACTGTCCTCTGTTTAGCTTTCCCTGTGGTCATATTGTTGGCCCAGGTGAATTTGTGGTCCTCGTCATCTGAGTGTATGGCTCCTAGGGACAGCTGGTCATGGGGTTTAGTGGCTAGTAGGTGTTCATGGGTGTGGATTGCTAGTTGTCTGCCTGTTTGCCCTATAGTGTTTTGTGCAGTCTTTACGTGGAATCTTTAAATTACCTTTTGTCTTGCATATGATGGGTATAGGGTCTTTTGTCCTAGTGAGCTGTCAGAGCATGCCTGTCGGTTTATGGGCTGTCGTGAATCCCAATGGGCGGAGAAGTCTGGCTGTCAGTTCTAAGATAATGGGTGGCTACTATGTTGGGTCGTAGTATCCTTGTTGCATTGTTTGTCTGCTCGGCATTTACGATGAAGTTGCAGGGATATCGTTCTTGGTGAAGACTCTGTAAAGGTGTTCTTCTTTTCTTCACAAGTTGGGAGTGCTGCAGTGGTGTGTAAAATCAACTTCCCCGTTCAGTGAACATATCCACAACTACAGCAACCAGCACCCCAGCTACAAATCTTTACACAAATCTGGAGGGTTTAGAGGGATGTGGGCCAAATGCTGGCAAATGGGACTACATTAATTTTGGATATCCGGTCAGCATGGATGAGTTGAACCGAAGGGCCTGTTTTCATATTGTACAACTCTATGGTTGTGAAACTTGAAAGGGTTCAGAAAAAATTTACAAGGGTATTGCCAGGGTTGGAGAGTTTGAGCTATATGGAGAGGCTGAATAGGCTGTGGCTGATTTCCCTGGTACGTCGGAGGCTGAGGGGGGTCCTTATAGAGATTTATAAAATCATGAGGGGCATGGATAGGATAAATAGACAAGGTCTTTTCCCTGGGGTGGGGGAGTGCAGAACTAGAGGGCATAGGTTTAGGGTGAGATGGGAAAGATTTAAAAGGGATCTAAAGGGCAACACTTTCATGCAAAGGGTGGTGTGTGAATGGAATGAATTGCCAGAGGAAGTAGTGGAGGTTGGTACAATTACAGCATTCAAAAGGCATCTGCATGGGTGTATGAATAGGAAGGATTTAGAGGGATATTGGTCAAATGCTGGAAAATGGGACTAGATTATGTTAGGGTGTCTGGTCAGCATGGACAAGTTGGACTGAAGGGTTTGTTTCTGTGCTGTACATCTCTGTGACTCTATGACTGTATGACACTATGCTATGTAATCTGAAGGGTGTCACCTCTGACACCAACATTCCCTGTACAACACTGTAAGGTCCGCCTGGTTATCTGCTCATGTATTTGATGTCAAACCGGAAACTGCAGTCAAGCTGACTAACAGAAGTACCTTATAAACTATGAAGTGCTTTAGCATACTCAGGAGACATAAAAAGTACAATAAAACTGAAAGACTTCTCTTTTATTAACTGAACCTGATCACTCATTGTATTCATAATGAAAGAAACTTTGAAATTCACATGGCAGCATTCCAAGGGGACGATTAACATGCACATGGGAAATTTGGGATTTATACAACCTGTATTTGGCTTGAGGAATACTTGCTCCTCGGACAGTAAAACCTGGAACTAGACCGGTTAGAATTCAGAGCATGGCCTACAGCAGAGAATGATGCTTTAACCACACTCCACACTCCACATTCACCATCCACCCTTTGATTCCAATTCAAATCCTATTCACTTTCATGATAAATCCATCTAAACTCCCAACAATAACTGGCTCCAGTAACCAGACAAGTGCCAGAATATCTCCAACCCAATGAGGAAAACAACAATCTTCAGCCATTTGGAAATTATTTCACTCTGCAGAAAGTTTGTTATCGCTGACATTAGTTAAACACTAATTAGAATTAGTTCACCAACTGTATAAGTATCACAACCCACAATTTAGAATCAGACAGGCGTCATCATTGACTGAAGCCTAGCGGTAAACAGAGCTGTGTAAAGAATTTAAACAACTGGCTATGTTCTGGATAAACTGTTTTCTGCCAAATTCCATTCTTTAAAGTATTTAAAGCACCACTTGCTCTCATTCTACTTTACACCTCTTCTCCAGTTTGTGGAATTGCTTAACTCTATCACTTGCATCTGATGTGCTTTTTTTGCCACACAAGTAGTTCTGTGTTATAACTTCACCAGGTTGACACCTCATATTTAGGTATACCTGGTGCTGCTCCTGGCATGCCCTCCTGCACTCTCCGTTGAGCCAGGGTTGATCCCCTGGCTTGATGATAATGGTTGAGTGGGAAGTATGCCAGGCTCTGAGTCTGCAGATTGTGCTGGAGTACAATTCTGCTGATGGCACATTGCGCTTCATGGATGCCCAGACTTGAGTGGTTAGATTGTTTGAAACCTATTTAATATTGTAACACGATAGAGAGTAGGCTCATGTGAAGATGAGACTTTGTCTCCACCAGGAGATATGCATTAATCTCTCTTACCGATACCATCATGGACAGACACATCTGCAGCCAACAAATCAGTGAGGTTGTGCTTGTTGGTTTTCTCACCCAGTCTAACAGCAATGTCCTTTAGGACTAGTTCAGTAGTGCTGCTGCCGAGCCCCCCTTGGTGGTGGACAGTCAAGTCCCCCACCCAGTGTATATTCACACCCATACTCAGTGCTTCCTCCAAGAAGTGTTCAAGGTGGAGGAGCACTGATTCATCAGCTGAGGGAGGACAGTAACCAGCAAGATGTTTCCTCACTTGTGTTCAGTCGTTTGCTGTAAAACTTCACTATCTGGATACAATATTGAGGGTTCCCAAGGCAATTCCCTCCTGACTGTAAATCCATGTCCATTACCTTTGCTGAATACAGGATATACCCAGGGATGGTAATGGTGTTGTTTGGGGTACTGGGTGCAAGGTATGATTTTATAAGTATAACTATGTCAGGCTGTTGCTTGAGTAGTTTTTGAGACAGCTCCCCCAACTTAGGCACTAGCGCCCACATGTTAGTAAGGAGGATACGGCAGGGTCTTCAGGACTGAGTTTGCCATTGGTGTTCCTGGTTCCTAGACTGATGCCGTGTCAATACATGTTCCATTTGGTTTCATTCCTTTGTGATTTTTTGAGCGTTTTTGATTCAAGTGAGTGGCTCGTTAGACCATTTCAGAGAGCATAGAGAACTCAATCACATGACTGTGGCTCTGGAATCATATACTAGCCAGACCAGCAGATTTCCTTCCCTAAAGGACATTAGCAAGCCAGATGGATTTTTACTACAATTAACATTGTTGCCATTCACAATTCTAATTCCAGAATTTTTAAAAAAAATTAAGTTTGTTCACCTGCCGTGGCAGTGATCAAATCTTATGTCTCCTGTCTCTTTGGCTTGCTCGGTCCAGAGAAAATATCACAATGCTGTCACTTCCTCCTAGTCATGGTAAATGTTTGACCTTTACTTCTAGCTATTGTAGTGTCTTTTCTCATTTTATTTGACACTATGGAACTGTTTAAATGGTGTTTCATTTTTGATCTGAGTAGCAGATCTATAACCAATCCACTGCTGCACATCCTCTGAATTGAGACTTTATTAACGTCACTGCTGTTGGAAAATCACTACAGTGACACACTATTCTTTTGAACAATTCTTTATTTGTACGATGGAACTGCTATTGTTTTCATTGTTAAAATAAGGGCACTGAATATTGCATAAAGTAACAGACCTGAAGGGGTTAATGTTTGTGGTACATTAGCTCCCGCCATTTTGCAACATCACACACACTCTGTGAATGGAGACAAGGAGTTCTCATGCATGATTTCCACTCTAGCTTTCAAAGGGAGTAGATGCATTAGCTAGTTTTTATCCCTGACCATATATCCTTGTACTTATTTCTATCATGCAATACAACTTCCTTGTTGTCTAAAATCAGTTCCTCTTCTGTAGATACACTGTGATAGAGTATCCACTAATTACTAGATATCCCCAATACTGAGCAAAGTGCTATGATAATGGATCAGACCCCAATGTGGTTATAGAGACTTTTACTTTTAACTCTGAAGTTTGTTGTTTTTAAAAGCTATGGAAAAAATGCAGATTTAAATTTGGTGATGTCTGGTAAAGTTTTGTGTGAATCACATGTAGCACATCTAACACCAAAAGGTGTAAAAGAGACTTCAAACAGACTGGACTGAGATCTCTCATGACTACAAGAACAACAAGACTCTGACAGCTCCTTACTCAACAACAAGAACCTCCTGTAGATTATTCCCCAAAATTCACACACATTTTATGTTTTCCCCTTTGAGAAATACACATCAGCAGTGGTTAAAAAGTCTCCACTCTACTGGAGTGGACTAGTGGGACTGAGCCTTCTTGTTTGAGCATTTGTGTGCTATGCAGATCACAGTTGAAGAACTGTCCTCTAGTTACCCCTGTGTAGCAGGACAACAAAAGGGAGACTGCCTCTCACATTGAGCACCCTAAACCATTTTAAATAAAGAAATCAGGACAAAGGATTGTCCATCAGCCTACAAACCCAAACTTCCCAACATTAATGTTACTGGTAATATCCACTGCAATGGCCATAACATTCAAATATGTGCACTTCACGAACAGTTCCGAGAGTAATCCATATACCTCTCATTAAAAGTTTATCTTCTTGAACCACCTCTGATTTCTAATCTGTGTGGAGGTGTTTTGTGTTACTAATTCTTCTAACAAGATGCTGGTGAGATCCTATCTGGAGAACTGTGAGCAGATTTGGTCCCCTTATTTCAGGAAATATCATTTGGTTGGAGGCAGTTCAGAGAAGATACACCAGTAGAATTTGGTATGGAGGGATTGATTTAGGAGCAGAGGTTAAACAGGTTGGAACTCTATGCACTGGAATTTAAAAGAATTAAAGGTGTTCTCATTGAAAGATACAGAATTTTTAAGGGGTTTGACTGGGTAAATGCTGAGAGGATGTTTCCCCTCAAGGGAGAATCCAGGATCAGAGGGCAATTTCTCAGAATAAAGGGGCATCAATTTAACACTGAGATGAGAAGGAATTTCATTTCTCAGGATGTTATGAGTCTTAGGAACCCCAAAGAGTGCTGTGGGGAAGGGCAGAATCCTTGTGTGCATTTGTCTATCTGAGATAAATTCTTGATCAGTTAGGGAACCAAGAGTTATGGTGAAAGGGCAGGAAAGGTGTGTTGTATAGCCACGATCCCACGGAATGGCATAGGGAACTTGAGGGGTTGAATAGCCTGCCCCATTCTGATTTCTTAATGTCTTATGATCATGTGGGAATTTTTTAAAATCAGTATTTTTGTTAACTGAAGAAAGCCTGGTTAACCTTTTAAAGCATACACTTGTTTGGGTCTGGAAAAATGATAATAAGGGAAGGGATCCTTTTGACATTAACCTTGTTGTGACCAACGCAAAGAGTGGGTGAATAAAGGAGAACTGGTTCATCCCTCGTCTAGCAGGACCTTTAACAGTTTGGGATATCCTGTTTGGAATCGGAGTGAATTGGGGAACTTTGCCCTGGATCTAGTAGTAACAAAAAAGAAAAGGGGATTGGTGACAATGATCCACATAAAACAGTACAACCATATATTGATAATGGTGGCCAGATAATCATGAAGTATCAGGAGTGGTCACCTTGGACCTACAGTATGGAAACGGGCCATTTGGCCCATCAAGTCCGCACTGATCCTCTGAAAAACATTCCATCCAGACCCACTCCCCTTCCCTATAACCCAGTACTTCCCAACACTAATCCACCTAGCCTGCATATCCCTGGACACTACGGAGGAATTAACATGGCCAATCCGCTGAACCTGCATATCTTTACACTGTGGAAGGAAACTAGAGCACCCAGAGGAAAGTCACCCAGGAAAAGGAAAACTTTTCAAGCAAGTACAGTGACCACTTTGGGAGCATTACCATTTTATGAAAATGGGGATGATTGTAATGAAGACAATTTATATCTAATGTTTCTTAAGTTTTAAATGATTGTTGAGAAATGAATTTCTTTTCAGCGTTGTGGAAATGAGTGGTTTCTTTAAGAGAGAAGTTGAAATGTCATTGTGGACATTGGAGGTAATTTTCGTCCATGAGATTTTCTAGAAATCCAAGATACGACAAGGGTCAGAACCAGGGTCAACAGTCCTCATTCAAAGAGCTAACATTCATCCAAAATGGAAGACAGTGAACCTGCAAAAAGTGTGCAACCTTCAGATCACTTGAATTTGAAAGGTCAGAGACTCGGGACAAGATGGGGTTGAGATAAATATGGTTATATACATGATACAACCCTTCTATAAATGGATTGAGCATGGTGAGAAAATCATTGGAGGGGGAGAGGAGGAGGAGGGAGATATCATCAAAGATAATGATTCTTTTGTGGTTAATGATCATGTTACATTGGTCCAGCCATTCTATTGATGTCACACACAGTCCTTGGGTTGGAGACGAGGGGTTCTATATAATCTTTCAGCGAGAGCAGATGTCTCTGTACCTGCTCCCTAAGGGTCCTAGAGTTCATGTCTAAATAAATCAAATGTAGCTATACTTATTGCTGTCATGCAATAAACCTTCCTGTTATTTAAGAACAGTGACTGATTCATAGATACGCAGTGGTGTATCTTCTGCGACTAATCACTAGATAGACCCAAGGCAAAGCAAAGACAAAGGAGAATTGATAGCACCATTTTACCTCGAACAACTCTTACCCAGTGCCACACATTAGTAAAAGTGGCAAATACCACAAGGAACTGGGAATGGTCACTCGGTAAAATACCACGCTGAACTGGGGCAGATCCTATGAGTCCCACTAGGGCACAATCGATATGTTTCAAAATGTTTCGATAGCAGGATCCTTCCAATTAGCCAACAGTGGGGATTTTCACTCTAGCCTCCTGCACTCATCTCAAATCAGGTCACTCCACTGTTCGTGTTGAAGCTGTTACTCAACAGAATTCTCTGCATAAATCCCTCTGATTTGTCTGCTTCCCTCCTGTATCCCAGACTTCCCCTTTGGCCCTGATCTTTGCCCCGATTTTTTTACATTCTCTTTCCATAGGTTCAGTGTATTCTCCAAATAATTTGGTCTTTTTCTTTTGTAACGCCCTAGGGCAGTTTCAGGTCGCTATATCAATGCAGAGCAGGACGTTTAGCGTTTCGAGAAGGAACAGAGAGGTTACTGTCTCAGCTGGTAGACTACAATGGTTTCACCTTCTCATGAGTGATGCAGCATCCACCCAACACTAACTTGGATTTGATTTCTTTAAGAGGTTAACTGGCTTGTAGTACTTTCCAACAGTTGTTTTGTTTCTCATTCTCAAATAAAAATAAGAATCTGCATTCATATTTCACCTTTCATATCGTCCCAAGAGGTACCAAAGCATTTCCCAAACCATTAAGTACTTTTGAATTGTAGTTCCTGCTGTGATGTGGGGGGGGAAAGAGTCAGCCAGTTTGTGCACAACAAGATCCTGTATCAGAAAGAAGAAAAATAACTGGTAAAGTTTGTTCAGAGATCATTGGCTGGTGGGTGGGTTAGCTCAGTTAGCTGGCTGCCTGGCATGCAATGTAAAGTAATTAAACCAGAGAAGGTTCAGAAAAAAAATCACCAGGATGTTGCCAGGAGTTATAAAAATAGGTTGGTTAGGCTGGGCCATTTTTCAGGGCAGAAGTGGGTACTGCAGATGCTGGAGATTAGAGTCAAGATTAGAGTGGTGCTGGAAAAGCACAGCAGGTCAGGCAGCATCTGCGGAGCAGGAAAATTAACGTATCAGGCAAAAGCCCTCCATCAGGAATGATGAAGAGCTTTTGCCCAAAATGTCAATTTTCCTGCTCCTCGGATGCTGCCTGATCTGCTGTGCTTTTCCAGCACCACTCTAATCTTGACTCTGGGACTTCTTTCAATTGTGTGTAGGAGGTTGAAGGGTGACCTTAAAGAGGTTTATAAAATTATCATGGCATAGCAAAGGTCTTTTCCCTAAGGTTGTCGTGGTTCAAAAATTGGGGGCACATTTTAAACTGAGAGGAGAAAGATTTAAAAAGGACATGAGGTGAAACATTTTCACACAGACAGTGGTTTGTGTGTGGAGTGAACTGCCAGAGAGAGTGCTGGATGTGGGTATAGTTACAACATTCAAAAGACATTTGAGTAAGGTCATGAAAAGGAATGGTTTGGAGAAATATGGGCCAAACACAGGCAAGTGGGACGAGTTTAGTTTGGGAACATGGTTGGGCATGGATTAGTTGGACTGAAGGGTCTGTTCCCTTGCTGTCCAATTCTATAGCTCAATAATGCCAATAATCACAAGTTCAATTCCCACACCAGCTAAGCTCACTATAAATGTCATATGTTTCCCCTTGCCTGAGATGTGGTGACCCTCAGGTTAAACTTACTACTAGTTGCCTCTCTTTAGCAGGAAAGCAGTCCTCTGGAATTATAATGACATTACTTTAAATGTTGGCCAGTCCACAATTGCTTTTTTACAATAGTGGATCGGCTGTTACGTTGATCTGAACAAATCTTATTATTCTTCCAGTATCACTAAGAATAATGGACTTAGAGTCATAGAGATGCACAGCATGGAAACAGACCCTTCGGTCCATGCCGACCAGATATCCCAACCCAATCTAGTCCCACCTGCCAGCACCCGACCCATATTCCTCCAAACCATATACCTATCCAAATGCCTCTTAAATTTTGCAATTGTACAGCCTCCACCACATCCTCTGGCAGCTCATTCCATACACGTACCACCCTCTGCGTGAAAACGTTGCCCCTTAGGTCTCTTTTATATCTTTCCCCTCTCACCCTAAACCTATGCCCTCTAGTTCTGGACTCCCCGATCCTGGGGAAAAGACTTTGCCGATTTATCCTATCCAAGCCCCTCATAATTTTGTAAACTTCTATAAGGTCACCCCTCAGCCTCCGACGCTCCAGGGAAAACAGCCCCAGCCTGATCAGTCTCTCCCTGTAGCTCAGATCCCCCAACCCTGGCAACATACTTGTAAATCTTTTCGGAACCCTTTCAAGTTTCACAACATCTTTCCAATAGGAAGGAGACCAGAATTGCACACAATATTCCAACAGTGGCTTTACCAATGTCCTGTATAGCCGCAACATGACCTCCCAACTCCTGTACTCAATACTCTGACCAATAAAGGAAAGCATACCAAACACCTTCTTCACTATCCTATCTACCTGCGACTCCACTTTCAGGGAGCTATGAACCTGCACTCCAAAGTCTCTTTGTTCAGCAAACTCCCTAGGACCTTACCATTAAGTGTATAAGTCCTGCTAAGATTTGCTTTCCCAAAATGCAGCACCTCACATTTATCTGAATTAAACTCCATCTGCCACTTCTCAGCCCATTGGCCCATTTGGTGCAGATCCTGTTGTAATCTGAGGTCACCCTCTTTGCTGTCCACTACACCTCCAATTTAAAACATTAGGGTGGGATTATGAACACATGACCAAGTGGTGCCTCTGTCAATACAAGTTGTGGTTATTGGCAACAAAAAAAGGAAAATAATCAATGTGATCAGATTGCTTACAGTGTGGAAACAGGCCCTTCGGCCCAACAAGTCCACACCGACCCGCAACCCACCCATACCCCTTACCTAACACTACGGACAATTTAGCATGGCCAATTCACCTGACGCACACATCTTTGGACTGTGGGAGGAAACTGGAGCACCCGGAGGAAACCCACGCAGACACGGGGAGAACGTGCAAACTCCACACAGTCAGTCGCCTGAGTCAGGAATTGAACCCGGGTCTCAAGCGCTGTGAGACAGCAGTGCTAACCACTGTGCCTCCGTGCTGCCCAGTTGTATACCGTGGTCAGTTTTAAATGTGCTTTTGTAATTGTGCTGTAAATGATCAAACATGTGATCACTCTTGCATCCCATCTTAAGCTACCACATTTTGTGAAGGGAGGGTGGGATTTGACCGGGAAGGCAGTTGTTTGCTCCCTCTGGTGGTAGATCACTGCTCTCTCCTTTAATTGATTGAAAATCACTGCAGCTTGGACTTTGTGAAAAGATTGTGATACTGCAGTGAACTGCTTGTTCTACCAGTATCATTGACATTAACTCAAAGGAAGTGGTACTGAGACAGAGAACCAGTGAGACTGAGAGGATGTGATGGAAGAGATGAGGGGAGACAGAAAGACCAAGGCAAGAAATGGATGCAGAGAATAAATGAAGAGAAAAGGGGAAAGGGTGATATAACCCCCCCCCACCCCATTTTAGATCTTCCCAGCAGCAGGCTAGGGTTCAGTTTCTGAATTGAATTTATTGCCACGTGTGCCGAGGCACAGTGAAAAGCTTTGTCTTGCAAGCAATACAGGCAGATCGCAGAGTTAAGTAGCACAGATAAGTAAATAATTAGTATAATAAGGTTCTACAGCTCAAAGATGGGGCCAAGGGCAGCTCCAGCTGTAGAGGGCTGACTCTATGACTTAAAACACTTACCATTCAATCTGCCTCTCGTAGGTTTGAGGTCTTCCCCACTCCGTAGCAGTGTCCATCCCCCCTCCTGGTGGGCTGTTGGGTCCAGTGAACTATTGTCCCTCTCATTTGCTTTCTTCAGTTGGGCACTGGGTCCACCAGCAGTCAGCCAGAATATGCCAATTCCAAAATCGATGAACAGCCAGGTCCAGCTGCCGGTGGCAGAGGCTCAGGACTTGCTTTTGACCCTGAAGCCCAACTCCCCCAATGTGTAGAATTCACTCCATTGTTTCCCATGATTGGCAAGTTTAAAATTTGATGCTATAGTTCCTGGAGGCAATTGCCTAGAGGTTTTATTACTGGCTATTAATCTAGAGATCCTGGTAATGTCTTGGGGACCATGGTTTGAATCCCACCGTGGCAGATAGTTGAATTTGAATTCAATCACCACCTGGAATTAATGATGACCATGAAGCCATTGTCACTTGCTTGGAAATAATCCCGTTAGTTCACTAATGTCCTTTAGCGAAGGAAACTGCCATTCTTACCTAGTCTGATCTACATGTGATTCCAGGCCTACAGCAATGTGGTTGATGTTTAACTGCCCTCTGGACAACTAGGGATGGATAATAAATACTAGCCTGGACAGTAATACCCCCATCCCATGAACAAATGTAAAAACAGTGTCAGCCATTTAGTACAACTCCAAACCCGAGGGAGGTGTCATTGAGGATATTTGGATTGATAAGTCTTTGGCCACAAAGAGAGTGAAGGATGATGGGACGGGGCCAGAAGGTAGTATTCAATTATAAAATCAATGACTAATGTAGGGAATGGAGGAGTAGGCCTTCAGGATTCCACATCCTCACCCCACTGCTGTTCTTCGATTCTCCTATGTTCTTTTGGCTGAGTGGGTATCAAAGGGCGTGGAGAGTGAAGAAGAGAATGGAATTGGCTGGGATATTAAAGGATGTGGAAACTTAACAGGAGAGTGGGTTAGATTGGAGGGGTATTATGGGATGGGGGAGTGAAAAGGGGATGCAGGTTAGCCTGGATGAAGCATTAAAGGTTATAGTCGCAGTCATGGAAGCAGAACCCTTCAGTCCAACTCGTCCATGCCAACCAGATATCCTAAATTAATCTCATCCCATTTTCCAGCATTTGGCCCATATCCCTTCCTGTTCATGTACCCATCCAAATGCTTTTTAAATGTTTTAATTGTACCAGCCTCAACGACTTCCTCTAGCAGCTCATTCCATACATGCACCACCCTCTGCCTGAAAAAGTTGCCCCTCAGGTCCCTTTCAAATCTTTCCCCTCTCACTCTAAACCTATGCCCTTTAGTTTTGGCTCCCCACAACTGAGAAAAAGACCTTTTTTATTCACTCTATCCTTGCTCCTCATGATTTTATAAAGCCCTATATGGACACACCACAGCCTCCGCCAATACAGGGAAAATAGACAAGGCCTATTTAACTTCTCCCTTAGGTTGTGGGGAGTGAGCCATCCTCTCAGCATTTATACCCTCTTCAGAATTGTATATATGTTTCAATAAAGTCATGTTTCATTCTTTTAAACTTCACAACATACAGACTAAACCTGGTCAATATTTCATCCTCAGGCAATGTCTTTGTCCTAGGAATCAGTGTGGTGATCCTTCTCTGAACGGCTTGCAATATAAGTATATCCCTCCCTAAGTAAAGAGACCAAAACTATACGCAACAATCTGGGTGTGCCTCTCAGAATTCTGTGCATTTATACAAATCAAGGCCAACATTCCATTTCTCTTCCAAATTACAAGCTAATTTTTTGTGATTAACTTACGGGGACAGTAAAATCCCTCAGTGCTCTCTCTCCATTTCAGTAATATTCTGCTTTTCTCTTTGTGATGAAAGCTTTATATTTTGGCGCACTTCAAGTCTAAATCAATGGTAAATGGGTTTCTGGTTTTCAGGACTGTGAAGAAGTGTTTTTTTTTAAAAAATGGAGCAGTGGGCTAAAGACAGCTGTTCCAAGAAATGGAATGACCTCAGCTAACTAACTTCTCCAGCCACCTGTTGAGATCATTCCTGCTTATTATTGACTTGATCTTTTACAACCAAAGAAAGGGAAAGCAGGTTGAGTTTGGAAAAAAAATCCTCACCAGGAGAAGGGAAGTTGAGTTGATGCCAGTGTCCAGGCAATCAGAGGTGGAAAGACATTTAAACTGTTTCAAGCAGCCTACAGTGTTGAAACAGGCCCTTTGGCCCAACCAGTCCACACCCACCCTCTGAAGAGTAACCCACCCAGACCCATTCCCTCTGACTAATGTACCTAATACTTTGGGCAATTTAGCATGGCCAACTCACCTGAACTGCACATCTTTGGACTGTGGGAGGAAACCAGAGCACCCGGAGGAAACCTATGCAGACACGGGGAGAATGTGCAAACTCCACACAGACAGTCGCCGAGGCTGGAATCGAAACTGGGACCCTGGTGCTGTGAGGCAGCAGTGCTAACCACGGAGCCACCGTGCCGCCCATACCCCTTAGTTTTCTCTTTTGTGTTCAGTGAGAAATAGTATCCCAAACAAAGGCTGATCCCTGTCATGATTACATTGTTATAGTTTGTCCATTAACTCATTAAATCTAATGCTATTTAATGGCAGTTAGTCAATCCTCTACCAATGTTAATGGATCACCCCAGCACCATAATCTCTTCACTTGTTGGGTAACCTTTTAAGAAGTACTGTATAAAAAGTGTTTTGGATAACTAGATGTACCAGATCAAGTAAATCTCCTTTACTCACCTTATTCTTTACATCCTCAAAGACCTCTAATAAATTGGTTAAACACACTTTCCCATTCGCACAGCCTCTGAATGATTGTATTTTGATTCTTTTTTAAAATCCTGATATTCTTTCTTTAATAATGGATTTTGACATTTCCTTCACAAGATGGTCCAGAGTTTCCTGCCTTCTGTCTCCCTCCTTTCTCGACGGTATTTCTTTTGAATTGTGAGCATCATAAGCTGTGCAGAAATAGAAGAAATGTTTGATGGGAAACCTTTGGCAGTACAAGATGGCATCAGAACAATAACAAGAAATGATCGAAGATTGGATTCTATAGAATCTATATGGGTGGAGGTAAGAAATAAGAAAGGGAGGAAGCCACTAGAGGGAGTATTCTATATCCTTCCTAACAGAAACAGTTCAGTAAACCAGGGAATACATCAGGAGATAATGAGGGCATGTAAAAAAGATAGCATGTTATCATGGGTGAGTTTAACCTTCACTTAGATTGGGAAAATTGAAAAAGATAGCGACGATGAAAATTGATAGAGCATAAACAAGACAGTTTCCTTGAATAATATGTTTTAGATGCTACCAGGGATCAGGCAAATGGAAATTTAAAAAAAGCTGGTTTAATAAATGATCTCAGTTTAAAAATCCCCTTGTGAACAGTGACCATAACATGGTAGAAAATGGCATTCAGTTTGGGAGGGAGAAAGTTGGGTTGGAAACAATTGTGCAAAATTTAAGTAAGGGCATTTGCACAGGAATTATAGGAATGCAGAGTTGGCTGGAGTGAATTGAGAAATATATTTAATCAAAAAGAAACAGCTGAGAAACAATGGCGAACTTTTAAGAAAATAATTCATGCCTCATTGTAAAGGTATATCCTAGCAAAAAGGAAGGATCTTAGAAGGGGGATGAACTGATAGTGGTTAAAGTTGGCATCAAATTGAAAGAAAAAACATACAATGTAGCAAAGAGGACTAGGAAAGTTTTGAAAGTAAACTAAGTATGACCAAAAGATAATAGAGGGAGAAAATAAAGGCAAACTGGCATGTCATATAAAAATGGAAAGTAGGGTCTATATAAAAGAGACCAAAGTGATAGAGGCTGAGGTTTTTTTTTAATTTGTGGGACATGGGCATTGCTGGCTGGGGCAGCATTTATTTCTCATTGTTCCTAGTTTCCCTTGAGAAGTTAGTGGTGAGCTGATTTCCAATGGCTTGGAAATTCTTGAAACCACTACAGTCCATCTACTGAAGGTAGAGTCACAATTTTGTGAGGCAGGGAGTTCCAATATTTTTTTCTCAACGACACGGAAGGAATGTTGATAAATTTCTAAGTCAGGATGGGTGAGTGGCTTAGAGGGGAACTTGCAGCTTGTGGAGTTCCCATGTATCTGCTGCCCTTGTCCTTCTCAATGGAAGTGGTTGTGGGTTTGGAAGGTGCTATCTAAGGATCATTGGTGAATTTCTGCAGGGCATCTTGTAAATAGTGCACACTACTGCTACTGAGCGCAGTAGAGGGAGTGGATGTTTTTGGATGTGGTGCCAAACATGAGCTGCTTTGTCCTGGATGGTGTCAACTACTTAAATGTTGTTGGAGCTGCACTAAATCAGGCAACTGGGGAGTATTCCATCACACTCCTGACTTGTGACCAAACTTTAGAGAATCAGGAGGTAAGTTACTTGTTACAGGATTTCCACCCTCTGTCCTGCTCTTGTATACCCTGTATTTAATGGCGAGTGCAGTTCAATTTCTGGTAAGAGTTGGGATAAATGAGGCATTTTCAGGATGGCAACCTGTAACTAGTGGAATGCCACAGGGATTAATGCTGGGACCAGAATTGTTTACAATATACATTAATGACTTGGATCAAGGAAGACAATGTCTTATCACCAAGTATGATTCCCTTATCCTAGGTATCAACCTCTGATTAGGCTGGCACAGTCTGGTGTTGTGGCTTTCACTCCTTGTCCTGGGGAAGAGGAAGCCCTGCATTGGCATCATGTCCAGCAGGATCTCCAGGACCCTGCCTGCGAAGTGCCAAGTCGACTTCCTCCATCTGCCATGTCTGGAGCAAATGCTAGGAACCATGCAGAATAGGGCTCCAGGTTGACAGGATTTGTCTGGGTGAACAGAGGGTTTTTCCACTTGGCATGGACCGCAAGGAGTGCTGGTGAATTCCTGCATTTTCACTGAGTAGCAAACTATTTTGGGAGTAGTGTGTGGTAAAATGGCTTGGAAATTGGGCATGAGAGATATCATAGGTGCGCGGTAGGCAATTAATGAGGCAGGAGTCAAGAGTGTGGTGCTGGAAAAGCACAGCAGGTCAGGCAGCAGCATCCAAGGAGCAGGAGAATCAACGTTTTGGGCATAAACCCTTATCAGGAATTAATGAAGCAAGTTTGGTCAGAGATAATGAGAGGACTTGCTAGACCTCGTGATGATAAATCCACCAAAAAAAAACTCAACACAACTTGGGCTTGGCCAAGAATTGTAAGAGTCAACCCAGACCCTTGTGTTCCTGAGGGGCAGAAATCCAGCCATTCATCACCTGGACAGATTCTCTCTGACCTTTTATCAGGATCATGGGGGCTAGAGCATCATGTATGAATTAGTCCATTGGGCAATATATGGCAAGCAGGAGAAAAGGCTGAACAGTTGTCCTTTCACTATATCAAACATATTCTCTGCACCTTTCCACAAGATAAAGTCCCTAACTCAGCGATCCTGGATTGTGTTAATCCCATCACCATACACTCATTGGTAAGTCAACAATGTCTGGACTGACTTGGCCACGTTCATCAGATGGATGATGGCCGTATGCCCAATTACCTTACCTGCTGAACTGGCTGCAAAGTGACCTCCTGTCTATACTTGCAACTGATGTGAAGATTATGACATTGATACAGACAACTGGAAGTGAGTCACTGATGGCTGGGACTGAATGTTTGGAAGGACATTGGAAGAGATGAGCAAAAACAGGAGGCTCATTGGCCAAGAAGAAGACCCAGAGGCAAATAAATTGTGCATCTTCTCAGTCCATGACTTTCTTTGCAGCAAATTAGACAGAGTGGGACATCAAAGAATTTTTAACACTGAGTTGACCCCAATGGCACAAGCCATCGTATTACAAAGCAGGAAGGCTGCCTCCGAGTGGATGGAGACATGGTGAATTACAGCTGTAAATTAGATTAGATTACTTGTAGTGTGGAAACAGGCCCTTCAGCCCAACAAGTCCACACCGACCCACCAAAGTGAAACCCACCCATACCCCTCCATTTGTCCCTTACCTAACACTAGGGGCAATTTAGCATGGCCAATTCACTTGACGTGTACATCTTTGGATTGTGGGAAGAAACCCACACAGACTTGGAGAGAACATGCAAACTCCACACAGGCAGTCACCTGAGGCAGGAATTGAACCCAGGTCTCTGGCGCTGTGAGGTAGCAGTGCTAACCACTGTGCCACCGTGCCACCCAGGGTCTTCTAAATACTACACACGGCTGTCACCATGCACAATGGGGAGAGGGAGTGTGTGTTTAAGGTGGGGGGTGGCCTGTCAAACAGGCAGGCTGCATTATTCTGATTGGTGATGAGCATCTTGAGTGTTTTTGGAGCTGCAGTCTTCCAGGCAAGCAGAGAGCATTTCATCACACACCCAACTTCTGCCTTATTGGTGAAGAGGAGACAGAAAGCAAATTTACTGCTGAGAACTCCCATTCTATAACCTGCTCTTGTAGTCACAGTATTTATATGTCTACTCAATGGCAGAAATCAAAAGGTTTGGTGGTTAGACTATCTCTTTTTGGAAATGGCTGCACAAATCAAAGGAGGATACAAAGGCTGCCTCCTTAAGGCGACTGTTTTCATAGCACTGCTGTGGGTCAAGAGGAGGAACAGAATTACTACCAGGATTGACAAGGCAACTCTTGTAATTCAACGCTCCACCTCCAGGTTTCCCCAACTGTGCTGTGATCACCAATGCCCCTCAAACAACAATGGAGTGAATTACAGTCATTTAGTTCCATCATCACTGTTGTGCAGAACCGCAGGAATTCAAAGGAATAATAACAGAATGGATGTTCAAGCCTTAAAGAAGACATTGCATAGGATCTCAAAGATGAGGAACCATGCTAACTTCAGATATTGTGACTATTTAACTTTATTACTGAATAGGGACAGGTTATTTTCTCTAAGTGAGAGAGAGTAATGAGGGTCAAAATTACCACCACGTTAGTGAGGAGAGACATTCAGGGAAGTTATTTGTAACATTGTTGAAGCAAGAAATCATTTGCCACTTATGAGCAATTGAGATAAAGATGATTTTAGAACTTTTAAAGGGGCATTGGATAAATATTTCTAGCGAAGGAAGTTGGTGGAAATCAGTTGGATTTGTTTTGCATTTTTCAAGTAAAGAACTGACATTGGGTGGACGGACTTCCCTGTCGTAAATGTCTATGATTGACAGCCTGTACAAGCAGGGACATATCACACAAAAGAAATAGATTTCAAAATATTGTTATGAAATTCATTGATCTTGGATTCATTGTTTGGCTAAAGATCCACCAGGCACAGTATTTTACTCAGATTAGATATTCATAAGTGTTGCAATAAGCCCAAATCCTAGATGTCCAGCAAAGCAGATATTGACAAAGGCAACCGAACACCTTTACTGCTTTGAAGTCTGAGTTGCAACAAAGCAAGATCAAAGGGATAGTTTTCACAATTAAATAAAGTTGTCATGGTAACTCATTATCAGACATATCACAGAGACTGTCTCGGGTCCCTCATTCACTTTCAGAATAAAGTTAGCATCTAGTAAGCAGGACTCCTACTGATGGGAAAAACAGTCAGACTCTTTCTTGCAGCCTCAGTATTGACATTTAATGGTTTTGAAATGGGTGAACTGTGGGTCTTATCACAGCTCATTGAGACAAAGATTACCTGATCTGTACTTTGACATGGATTTGGCACACAAGACAGGTAATGTGTATTCTGTGTCGACATAGATGGGTTAATCAAACACCTATAGAATTAAAGTTGTCATAAGCTGATCGAGAACCAAAACCCAATAATAATAAAATACAAGAACTGAGTTGTCTGAGACAAAAGAGCTGGACCACCAACCCTCAGGACCTCATACAACATGGACAATCCCAAACATAAGGGCTATACAGCTTGGGGAATAAAAGCCAAGAATAACTAATTTCTTTAATAAGAGGACATACATTAACCTCATCTCCACTGGACATAAAAATAGTTCATGGGAAATCCTCAGGTAGCTTTCCAGCTGATGATGAAATGTATCACATGTAAGATTTCAGGTAGTGCTTAATCTCCAGTGAAACAGTGAACAGATAAGAAACATAATTCTCCTTTGCGATAGTTTGTTTAAAGATGAGACAATAGGTTCTTTTGTAGATTTGTCCTTGCACCCTAGTTGATGTTTTTTTGGGGTGCATAAATAGTTTACTACATTGATTATTATATCAGAAGCATGAGCTCCCTGGATGCTGAACGTGGCAAGTACAGGCTGGCATTGAAAGCAAAAGAAAAATGGAACTTCAGCAGTTGGTAGACCCTAAGAGAGGTTTCATATTAGCTGAGGCAAAAAAGGGTGGATGGCCCTTCTGGTGGCTTCTTTAAATAAAATAGAATTACATAGAATGTATGGTTCAGAAACAGGCCATTCATCCCAAATGATCTACACCAGTAATTACTACTTCCTCTCCTCTTTACCCATTTCTGCATACTTTTCTGTTCCTTTGTCCAGATTAAATGTCCAATGTGTTTAATTTTGCATATTGGGGTACGTTTAATGTACAAGACGTTTCTTGCACAGATTCTGAAAAGTAGCTCAATGGAATAGAAAACGCATAAATGTCCGTAGTTAATTATTTCACATTTTGGCTTAAAATATGGTGCAAAGGCCATGTGTGTAGGCTGATTGGGAAAATCTTTGAGTTGCATAATGTTTTAAGAGTCTATGCTGATAACAGAAAATAGCATTTGTTAATCACACCAGACATTGATCCAACCTTGTGAATTTCTTTATGCAATTTGTTTTATTACAAAACGATGATGATTTTACATCAATATTGGAGGCTGTTGTTAACTCAAATTTGCGGAGAGAGAATGATTACTATAACCTGAAGTTGTGCAAGACTCCATGTCCCACTGGAAAAGTAATTAAATTCCAACCTTTCAATTGTTCATTGAATTCAGAATCTAGTATCAAATCCATGTATTCTGTTCCTTAATCCAAGAATTATTCTGTGATCAACATCCAGATAAAGGATACATAGTGATCTTCCCAATCTCTCACAGAAGATTAATGCAATTCTCAAGCTGCAGGGTGTCACTGACCATACTAAGATGATGTCCATTTCTGGCCCCCTGAGAGAAAGTGGTCTGAGTCTTTGCCTTAAATTGTTGTAGTGGTGTACATATTCCCTCAGTGTGGACACATAAGGAGCTGAGTGATGGAACATATATACTGTAGACTTGGTGTGTGACTCTGAGGTCCTAGAGCCAGAAAAGGAACTCTCATGTATAAATACTAATCTGCATGTGGACGGATTTCCAACTGGGTGTGTGACATCATCTGAAATCTCTCCATTGGTCTGCAGACATCCCCAGTACTGAGAAAAGTAGCCTCTTAGTCAGGCAACACACAAGCAAATTGCTAGCCTACCTGAATGAAAAATGCTCAATGAGAGGAGAAAGCATCCAAGCAGCAAATTTAAACTGGCATGGCTGAGGAAACGAGAAATCCCTTCATGGTTTGATACACCACGGCCTTCACCACTGCTCAATGTTTTAGTGCTGCAGTTATTCTGCAAGCTGTCCAGTAAGAAAGCACGTTAATCAAAGCATCACAAAGCAGAAACGCTGCAGTAGCAGCTCAAACTGCAAGCCTTCTTTGATGTACTACTTAGGAAGTCAACATTTCTGCCATTACTACAGTGTGTGCTGCTATAATTTAGACTGAGATAGTTACAAAGTAGCAAGCTGAGTCATCCTGTTAACATTCTTGCATCAGCTATGAACAGCCTTTGAGCTTGTACAGTACTGGAGGAGAAGGCATCTTTTAGATGAGGCATAAAACTAAGGCCGCATGTACTCTCTCAATTGGGTGTAAACAAATCTTGGCATTCCTTTCAAAAAGAGCAGGAGGGAACTCTCCCCAGTATCCTAACTAACGTTTGTCACCTAACTAACGGGTATTTCTGTGAGCAAATTGGCTGCTGCCTTTCTGATGTTAGAAGAATAATCACTGTTTGAAAAGTATGTAATTGACTGTGAGGCACTAGGGGCATCTTAGGGTCTTGGAAAGTGCTATATTAATGCAAAGACTTTATACCTTTACCAGAACTGGCCAGTTAAATAATGATGGCTATGGTTGATCTTCTGTTCTGATTGGATGTCCTTCAGCAAATCATATGATCAGTTGAAAATTGGGAGGAATTGAAGCCAGACCCAATGGGCAGCTGTTGTTGGTGTCAGCTACCTCATCAACTTGGGTCATTATTACAGCTGAAGTCTCCATCCAACAACAACTGCTTCACTTGTATTGATGTACCACCTTCAACACTATACCTCTCAGAATAGTGGGCGGCACGGTGGCGCAGTGGTTAGCACTGCTGCCTCACAGCACCAGAGATCCGGGGTTCATTTCCCTCCTCAGGCGACTGACTGTGTGGAGTTTGCACGTTCTCTCCGTGTCTGCGTGGGTTTCCTCCGGGTTTCCTCCCACAGTCACAAAGATGTGCGGGCCAGGTGAATTGGCCATACTAAATTGCCCGTAGTGTTAGGTAAGAGGTAAATGTAGGGGTGTGGGTGGGTTGTACTTTGGTGGGTCGGTGTGGACTTGTTGGGCCGAATCTAATCTAATCTCAATACTTTCTTAACAAAATACGACACTGAGCTATATAAGGAGATTTTCGGTCAGATGACACATGCTTGGATTAAGGAGTAGGTTTTAAGAAATATCTAAAAGGAGGAAAGGTGGTTACAGGAATGGAGCTGTTTAGGGAGGGAATTCCAGAAAGGGGTCAAGGCCGCTAACACATCAGTGGTGGAAAGATTAAAACCAGGAATACTCTAAAGGCCAGAACTCGATGAGGGCAGATATCCCAGAGCATTGGGTGCCTGCACAGGCCATCAAGAGTATTAACCGGGTCTGGCACAGCTGAGAGTTCAGCATCAGTGACAGGGAAACAGCAAGCCTCTTTCAGGATGGGACAGAACGTTACAGTTCCCTGCTGGCGGCTTTACAGGTGCGGAGGGAAACCTATAAAATTGCCCAGGGCGGCCATCCCAAGCATTCTCTGTCTACTTATCCGTAAATTAACACACAACAAGAGAGGGCTAGGGACCACCAGTGCCTCTGTGGTGACTTCTTAAAGGCTGCTTCCCTCCTTGTCTTATTTCTGAGCCTGGCAGGAGGTATTCAAGACTCAGGCAGGAAGTGTGGACCCCAACAGAGGCACTTTCTATTGCCCCTCCATATAACATACATGTCTGCAGTGCTCCCATGTCCTCCTGATAACCCTTCCATCAAGACCATCACCCACCACCTTTCCAGGCCTCACCTTCCCTCCCTGAGACCTCTACTTAGCTGTTCCTGAACTTAGAATCTAGGGACTGCATGTAGGACCAGTCCTGACCCCTGCTGCCATGGATGCTGCTGGGATTACAGACCAGTCAGAGTGTCAGAAATTTTATCTCTGGCTAATTCATGCTCGAAGCAGTATTAAATGGCTCTGGGGATGCTGTCTGTGATATGACTTTTTGGGTGGTGGGGAATATCTTGCCTCATGAGCTTTTAGTTGTGATCACCTAGCTGCACTAATCCTGTCTGTACTGACATTTCTAAAGGCCGCCTGATGTCAACGCTGCTGATTCTTTTTGAACTGCTTCATGCTACATGTGACATTGCTGAAGCTCATCATGTCAAGCGTACATTCCTCTTGAATTAGCCCTGATTAATTGAGTAAAACAGATATACAGGGTAATACAGTGTCCTTGGCTTTATTAATAGGGGTGTGGAGTATGGGAGAGCAAGGAGGTGATGTTTAACTTGTACAAGACATTGTTAAATCTCAGTTTGAATATTATTAAAAATCACACAGCACCAGGTTATAGTCCAACGGGTTTATTTGAAAGCACTAGCTTTCTTTATCAGGTGGTTGTACAGCAGGACCATAAGACACAGAATTTATAGCAAAAGATCAGGGTCATGCATGCAACTGATACGATATACTGAACAAACCTAGATTTCTGTTCAGCCTTTCATCTTATAGAATGGGTTGCAGGTTTTAGTTCATTAATATATAAATCCCAGAACCTCTTTCAAATCACATTCTTGAAATAACTTAAAGTTTTATGAAAAAAGTGACATGTCAGCTCAGACAATGCATTAAAAGTGTGAGATTAGCGTCTGCCTGTAATCTTGAGTCAGACTGGTTCTATTTCTAAAGTAGGGATAGACCTAGTCCACCCCAGTCCAACACCAGCACCTCCACATCATGATATATTGTGTACAGTACAGGGCACCACATTATAGGAACAATATGCATCAACTTAGAAGAATTTTTTTTCATTCATTCGTGACACTTGTGCATTGCTGGCTGGGCCAGCATTTATTGTCTGCTTCTTATGACAATAAAACTAATTCAATTCAATTAATTGATGCTTCTTGAGTAGGTGGTAGTGTACTGCCTCCTTGAACTGCTAAAGTTGACCCACAATGGCATTAGGGAGGGAATTCCAGAATTTTGACTCAGCAACTGTGATAAAGTTCCAAATCAGGATGGTGGGTGGCTTGAAGTGAAACTTTCAGTTGGTGGTGTTCCCATGGATCTGCTGCCCTTGTCCTTCTAGATGGAAGTGGTCATGGGTTTGGAAGGTGTTATCTGAGGATCTTTGGTAAATTTCTGCAGTACACCTTGCAGATAATGAGAACAGCGGCACTGAACATTGGTGGTTGGGTGAATGGATGTTTATGGATGTGATGCCAATCAAGTGGGCTACATTGTTCTGGATGGTGTCAAGCTTCTTGAGTGTTGTTGGAGCTGCACCCATCTAGGAGAAAGTGAGGTCTGCAGATGCTGGAGATTAGAGCTGAAAATGTGTTGCTGGAAAAGCGCAGCAGGTCAGTCAGCATCCAAGCAACAGGAGATTCCTGAAGAAGGGCTTATGCCCAAAACGTCAAATCTCCTGTTGCTTGGATGCTGACTGACCTGCTGCGCTTTTCCAGCAACACATTTTCAGCTGCCCCCATCCAGGCAAGTGAAGCCTACTCCATTACACTCCTGACTTGTGCCTTGTAGAAAGATGGTGGACAGGCTTTGGTGGTCCGGAGGTGAATTACTCCCCACAGTATTCTAGGTCTCTGACCTGCTGTTGTAACCGTTATATTTGTACAGTGAGGCCAGTTGAGTTTTTGGTCAGTGGCAACCCTCCAGGATGTTGAAAGTGGGGAATTCAGTGATGATAACACCACTGAATGTCAAGAGGCATAGAACTAGTGTGCAAGTGTATGGTGATAAAGCAGAAGATTGTGACTAGATAATGATGCTAGTTTGAAGAACTGATGGAGGCACAGTGGCTGAATGGCCTCCTTCTGCGCTATAACAATTGTACCAACTCTGTAAAAGCCATCAGTTATACCATCAGCTCCATTGTCTCACTAAACTATGGTGTCAGATCCTCTCACAGTCCTCGTACAGCTTGGTCTCGTCAAAATGTCAATTACAAATTGACCTGAAAGTAAATGTCAATTCTGTGGTGGACAAACCTGCTTTTCTGGGTTCGATCACACAATCAATTGAACTCCTGCCAATTTTACACTATCTTTTCAGTTTGCAATTTAAAAGGTGTGTTCAAACTCGACTGAATCAATATGAAGGAATTGCTCAACATTTTCACATTGTTCAATGTGCACAAAAATCTTTGCAGCACTTACTGTTCAGAGGGGAGAAACTAAGGACTGAGTCCCTGAAGCTGGACTCAAAATCCATAAGGAAGGAATGGTGAAAGATTTACATTTATCTAGCACCGTTATAAAACTCAGAATATCTTTTGATGTGAAGTCACTGATTATAATGTTGGAAACAGTAACCACTTAGTTCGATATATGAAATAAATGGCCAAATAATCTGCTTTAGGTATTGGTTGATATATTAATCTTAGCCAGAATACCATAAGAACACCCCTGGTCATCTTCAATTAATGTAATAAAATTCATTAGATACACTTGCCAGAACAAACAGAACTCAGTTTAATATCTGATACAAGAAAAGGTACTTTTAATGGTGCCTCACTTCTGAATGGAAGTCTCAGGTTCAGTTTTTGGAGTGGGGGGTCAAACACATCAGGCAGAAGCTTACAGGGTCTGAGCAATGTGGGCTATGACAGAGGTGTGGCAGTATCAGATGGGAGGTTCAGTGAGCACCATCTGAATGTCAGGAGCAACTTGCACCATCTTTAATTCTTTTGACGAGCAGCGATGGCAATTGAACGGGGATCGTTGCTTGTTAAATATGTTGTTGATGCACCAGTTCACTGCATTACTATTCAGCTTCCTGTCTGAGCGAATGTGCCGAAAGTGCTAGATGCTGAGAAAGTCCCACATGGAAACCAAGGTGTGTACCTGACTAGTTCAATTTGCTGCTTGCTCTGAACAACCTCCATGTTGGACACTGCATTGGCACCAACATCTCAGGGCATGATTCCTGGGCACCAGCCCACACAGGCCCCATGTCCACTGATACATGGCAGCTTTTAAGGACCCTCATGGCAATATATTGATCCACTTACAGGTCACTTCTACATTTCAGTGTTCCATTCAGGCTGCCCTGGTAAATCTCATTGTGACACTGTTACAAAGATGCTGTATGCTCAGGGACGCACCTAGCTCCTGGACTGGACCAGGCTGTATTTTAGGTTCTTAGCTCACTGTCATAGTGCTCATTCACTCTGAACCTACTTGGATTCATATACCATTCCCTGAGTTGTCTTCCTTGCCTTTTTGCACATTGTCCCCTCAGTCGGAGATACCAGGCTCTCATAAATTCTGTCTTACAGTATCATTTAGTTGAGGCACAAAGGCAGGCAGCTGGTCATGTCGTCAGCATGTCTGAGTCTAGTCAAGGGGATAGACTTCACTCAGGAGGCCCTGGCACAGCATGGCAAGGGCAGCCTCTGCCAATCCAGGGGCTTGGACACAGTCAATCAGACACTCGGAGTGGTCAGATTCAGGATGCTCTCCACAGATGAGGGGTGAGGAGCCAAATGTTGGGCAGCTCATCACCCTGGTTTTGACTCTTCCTCCATTAATGTGGGCTGTTTTCCTCCTGGGGTGACAGCATGGTTGGTACTAAAGGAGATGAAAGTGGGTTAGTCGCTGGTGCAGGTGGGGAGGCGTTCCGAGCGAGTGAGTGGGCAGCGTTGAGGGTTGGAGTGGGTGACAGAGAGTGAATGCAGGTAATAGTGAGAGTGACGGAGCATTAATCTTGGTGGGTGGAAGTACTGAAGTAGGCATGGAATACATGGGAGGTATTAGAGAGAAGATGGTGGTACTTACGTTCACGGATTGGAGAAGGACAATTGGCTTTCATCCTATAGTGCTGGGCATTCCTCCAGATGGCTGAGTTTGATTTAACCTGCTTGGTAACCTCAGACCAGACTGGCATGGTCCAGTACCATAGCCTCTAATGCCAGTCTGGCTTGTGCAACAGCCCGTTCAGCAGGACCTCCAGGTCCCAGAGCAGAAAGCGGGGTGCCAAGCCCACACCTGTGTGCCACATCCAGAGGAAATCTGAAGAACCATGCAGGACAGTGTCAATCTGGGTGCTTAAAGAGGGCAGAGGCACAAGGGATGCCTGTGAAATCTACTGAGAGGTGAGATGTTCAGGGAGTGTGGTTACAGAAGTATTTCTTGTCTCTGAAAAAATGTTGGGGAGTACAGCAGATAATAACAATGACAAAGGCATTGTGGCTGAGGTTTACGATGGAATAGGGTTCAAACAATGATAATCCAGTTGCTTGACTTATTACGTTACAGTAGAGAAAGGTTGTAGAACATCATGGATAATAATTCAACCTGCATGAGCTCAATTAACACCTATCTATCAAAACTGTTGAACTGGGATGACAAAGACCTTACAATAATTTCTAGAATCATTAAAAACTGTAGCAAATCGACAAACATGGTGGATTTTCATCCTGATGTGGAATATGAATGGGTAACTGGTTTAGAACCCATGTCTCAGACCATCTTGTATTTAATTGCATAGTTTAAATCTACTAATAATGGAAACTCTAATTAACAATGTTATATAATTCAATGCATGTTTTGAGATGGACAATCAGGAAACAAGGCGTTAAAGTCAGGCAAATCTGACAATAAGGGATGAGATACTAATTGGCTGCAATAGAGTGGGCAAAATTATTAACAGCCAACCTATAGAAGAATAATAATTGTTTAAAGAAGTATTTTGTAAAACAAAACTATATATAATTTTAAACAGTAATTCAGTGAACAAACAATGTGCGATATCATAAAAATCTAAAGACCCAGACACGGAAACAGATAGAAAGAACAGAAATTTATACAAAAAGATGTTAGATGCTTCAAAAAAGCATTCAGGAGAGGCCTGCAAGGGATATCAAACATTTTATAAATACACTTAGTGAAAGGGGTTGGTGAAGAGTAATGTAGGGGTCTCTCCGACAAGCTATAAGAATTATTGGAAATGACAGACATTAAATGTCTACTTTGTATCAATCTTCACAAAAGGAGGATGAGGATAAGGTACCAGAGGTAAAAGCCCAAGGATAAATGCACACAGTGACAGGCTAATTAGATTTATTACAAATGAAAAACATGGTCATCGAGAGACTAATGAAATAAAAGACAGGCAAATCTCCAGAAAGTAATAATTTGCATGTTGGGTATTAAGGATATAAATTATTCGATTGTTCATGCAGTAGTCATGAATAACTCTCAACCTTGGAACTATCTCCTTTGATTGAAAAGCAACCAATATCGCTCCTCCCATGCCACAACACTGACGGTCTAGTATTTGTTATTCCTGAGCTCTGAGTGTGCAAATGATTAACAGAGGCAAGGTAAAGTGTGATACTCTTGGCAAATCTGTCTTCAGAACAATTGCTAGAACTGAGAGTGGCAGTGAACTCCAAGGAGCAGGAGCCTGCTGACCCCTGTCAGGGAGACAGCATTTGTTCTCCTACTCTTCCCAATCCTGTGCTTGCTGCTGCCTATTAGTGAGCCATAAAACCATCAGATATAGGAGTGGAATTAGGCCATTCAGCCCTTCCAGTCTGCTCTTCCACTCGATCTGTTTCTTAGCCTCATTCTCCTCCCTTCTCGCTGTAACTCTTGATCCCCTTGCCAGTCAAGAACTATCTGTCACTTTGTTAAAGACACTCAGTGACTTGCCTTCTGCAGCAATGAGTTCTACCAAATTCCTCCTCAGCAACCCAGCCATCCCAAATAACTCCCATGCAGGCCGAGAGAGCGGGCTCAGCTGGAATCTGCATTAGATTCAGAATTGCTTGAGTTCATCCTCTAAGGCCATCTACAGTCTCCTTCATTGTTTTTAATCTCCCAAATGGGTAATTTGGTTCTTCATAGTTGAGCAAGCTGGAAAAAAGCTGTCTATGTGTCTGCATCCTTGTCTCTTCATCCCCATGCTGCACCCCCTTCTTATCTTCCCTCCCCTGATATCCCTGACAGCAGATAGCTCCTATCACCCAGTCCTCAAATATCTGTTTGCCTTGGTCGCTTAGATTTGGTGACAAAGCAATATTCATCCAATTAATGAAACATTGCAACAAGGAGAAGCCTGCAAATTGTGCGATTAGTTTCACATATATTTTTTGTGTCAACATGAGACAATTGTGAACAGTAAAGAACATGTAAATTTTCCAGTAACAGAATAAGTTAGCCAGGTTCACTTCCTAAACAAGGCGAAGTTACTTTCTAAAAGAATACTTGCCCAAAAAGGAGATGCTGAAAAGATACTTCTTGTCAGGGATGGGGGAAGATGGAATCAGGGGTGCAAAGTTTAAAAAATAAGGAATCTTCCATTTATGACAGATGAGAAATTGCCCATAGTGTTAGGTGAAGGGGTAAATGTAGGGGAATGGGTCTGGGTGGGTTGCTCGTCGGAGAGTCGGTGTGAACTTATTGGGATGAAGGGCCTGTTTCCACACTGTAAGTAATCTAATCTAATCTTAAATTTCATTTGTTAAAGGGTGACAAACCATCTATTCATGGTTGGTCAGTGTAGGGCTCCAGCCCCAAACATGGGGTTTCTGGGGCCACGATTTAACAAAAGGGTGGCACGGTGGCTCAGTGGTTAGCACTGCTGCCTCACAGCGCCAGGGACCTGGATTCGGTTCCAGCATCTGGCGACTGTTTGTGTGGAGTTTGCACATTCTCCCTTTGTCTGCGTGGGTTTCCTCCCACAGTCCAAAGAATTGGTCATGCTAAATTGCCCATAGTGTTCAGGGATGTGTATGTTAGGTCCATTAGTCAGGGGTAAATATAGAGCAATAGGGTATGGGTGGGTTATTCTTTGGAGAGTCGTTGTTGGGCCGAAGGGCCTGTTTCCACACTGTAGGAATTCTATTCTATTCTTTGTGTGCTTACTCCACTGACTTCTCTCTGGCCAAAGAGAATGCTGTTACCTCCCTGAGACAACAATGGGCAGCAAATATTTCCAACTCCAGCCTGCAGGACATGCCCATCACAGCCTCTGGCCATGTGTTTTTTTATGCACTCCTCTGGGGTGGGGCTGCAGCTGGACAGATGAGGAAATCCTTACAGAGGCACAGGTGTTTCAGGCAGTGCTGTTTCTGGCTGTGGCTCATGGAGAGGAATTGCTCCATGAACACTCCCAGTAGATATGGCCATCAATGAGGAGCCTTTCTCCTCCTATTCCCTCTTCCAGCAGCTTGTTCTGCTCTGCGAGGGGTTTATTCCTTCATCCAAATTCAAGGGAAGGCTTGCTACAGCTCCCATGTTTGGTGCTGGAAAAGCACAGCCACTCAGGCAGCATCCGAGGAGCAGGAGAGTCAACATTTCAAGCATAAGCTCTTCATCAAAAATGTGGGACAGACCAAAGGGGGCTGAGAGAAAATTGGAAGGAATTGGAACTGGGGGGGGGGATGGTAGTTGGGAATGTGATAGGTAGATGAAGGTGAGGAGTGATGGTGATTGGTCGGAGCGGAGGGTGGGGTGGATAAGTGGGAAGGGAGATGGACAGGCAGGACATTCAAGAGAGTGGTGCCGAGTTGGAGGGTTGGATCTGGGATGAGGTGGGGGGAGGGGAGACGAGGAAACTGGTGAAATCTACATTGATGCTGTGTAGTTGGAGGCAGAAGATGAGGCATTCTTCCTCCAGGCATTTGGTGGCTAGAATTGGGCAGTGGAGGAGGCTCAGGACTTGCATGTCCTTGGCTGAGTGAGAGGGGGATTTGAAGTTCCTGCACTCCACACCCGTCATCTACTGTGTCCGTTGCTCCTCTACATCAGGGAGCCAACTTGCAGAATGTTTCCAGGAACATCTCCAGGACTCACACACTAAACAACCCCACCATCCTGAGGCCAAACACTTCAGCTCCCGCTCCCACTCTGCCAAGGACATGCAAGTCCTGTGCCTCCTCCACCGCCAAATCCAAGCCATCCGACTCCTGGAGGATGAACACCTCGTCTTCCGGCTTGGGACTCTCCAACCACTCGGGATCAATGTTGATTTCACCAGTTTCCTCATCTCCCTTAATCCCCCCTCATCCCAGATCCAACCCTCCAACTCGGCACCACCCTCTTGTACTGTCCTACCTGTCCATCTCCCTTCCCACCTATCTGCTCCAACCTATCACCATCATCCCCCACCTTCATCTACCTATCGCATTCCCAGCTACCTTCTCCCAGTTCCTCCCCCTTCCCATTTATCCATCAGCCCCCTTGGCCCACAAGCCTCATTCTTGATGAAGGGCTTATGCTCAAAACGTCGACTCTCCAGCTCCTCGGATGCTGCCTGACCAGTTATGCTTTTCTAGCACCACACTTTTTGACTCTGATATCCAGCATCTGCAGTCTTCACTTTCTCCCTCTGTTTTCATGATGCAAGATTGAGAGAGGAGAGAGTTGTGCTCCAAATTTGTGGGATTAAAACAACAGTCAGCACTGCTGTCCCACAGCGCCAGGGATCCGGGTTCACTTCCAGCCCTTGGGGAATTGTCTTGAGTTTGCACATTCTCCCTGTGTTCGTGTGGGATTCCACCAGGAACTCCGGTTTCTTCACACAGTCCAAAGATGTGCAGGTTAGGTAGATTGGCCATGGGGAATGCAGGGTTACAGGGATAGGGTAGGCGTTGAGTCTGGGTGGAATGCTCTTCAATGGGTCGGCAAGGACTTGATGGGCCAAATGGCCTGCTTCTGCACTGTAGGGATTCTATGAACATTATGTCTTGATTGACATCATGATCGGCCTGCTTTGTACGTGCAGTATCCCCTGGTCACTCATTGCACATGCACGAATGCAATGCCAACATCCAGCACAATTTGCCCCAAACATGTGCACACAAATGTGTCTATTGGGCCTGACGTATCACCTGTTTGCATGGCAGTTTCTTCCAATTGGATACAATTCTTCTGAATTGACAAAAGGAGGATCATACGAGAAACGTGCCATACTTCCACATGCAGAGCAGAGAAAATCAATAGTCACAAATTGTTTCCACATATTGGGAACGTGTTTGTTTAATTGCTTAAATACATTGCACAACACTTGTAGGTCATCCCAGTCAGCAAGAAGGAAATATGTTTGCTGTACAGAGCAAAACCCAGCCCAAAATAAAGCATGTGGGCACAGGCCTTTCCTATTTGCGACAGCCTGAGAGCAGATTGACCTGCTAATGGATAGAACCACTTCCCAACGCATGAAGTCAGATAGAATGAGCCAAGTGAGCCTTGAGATATTATGACCCTTTCTCTGATACTGTCTAATATTAATAAACTTCACTCAACTTCCCAGCGCAGCAAGCCAATTTAGTGTGTGCCTATTGGGCTGCTGGTGGAGACGGTCTTCCATGGTTTATTCTGGTGATGACAGAAATTAAAGTGTTGTGGCCTTAAACAGCCTTTACTGTAGGTGGGTTCAAATACCAATTTAGCACATCACAGATTTGAAGTCAGTTTATTAAAATCTGGAAATAGAAGACCGTGATGACCATGTGACCAATATAAAGTCCAACTTTTCAGGAAGGATCACTGCCATCCTTACTCCAACTTAACCATATGAAAGTCTAGTTCTGCACTGAGATAGCTGACTTTTACCCACCTAATGAACCTGCCTAGTAAGCTCCTCAGTTAGTGATGGTCAATAAATGCTAATTTTGCCAGCAAAATTCATAGAATCCCTACAGTGTGGATTTAGGCCACTCAGCCCATCAAGTTCAAACTGATCCTCTGAAGAGCATCCCCATTAGCATTTCTCATGGCTAAATCACCTAGCCTGCACATCACTGGGTACTGTGGGCATTTTAACATGGTCAAACCACCTATGCTGCATATGCTTTAGACTGTGAGTGGAAACTCACACAGCCACACAGCAAAACTCCACACAGACAGTCACCCAAGGTTGGAATTGAACCGGGTCGTTGGCACTGTGAGGCAGCAGTGCTAACCACTGAGCCACCATGTCATCTCATCTCAGCAGCTGGCAGATTTGGAGATCTAGTAGGCTCCTATTGCAGGAAGCTTCATGGAGTTGAAGGTTTGTGTAGACCACATAGACAGATCTCCACTAACATGTCTATCTATGAGTGGCATAGATGGTATAAACACAAATCCTTGAGCATTGATTGGAAAGAACCCCTTAAAAATAGATCTTTCTCATCCAATTTACTTAGCAATTTGGGAAAAGCAACAATGATTTCACAATCCTGTCTGATAGTTCATTCCCTAATAAGTGAATTTGATTGAAAATGTAAAGAAGTGGAGTGGTGGGAAACGAACCCACAAGTACAGTCATCATTCCATTCCCTCAGAAAGAAAAGAAACATTTGTATGCCATGAATTATATTGAAATATCTAAACATGAAATTGGAAAAGATTCAGATGCAATAGTCATCAGAGAAAAAAAATACATTCTAACTGGTTGAGCACCAGAATTATGTCATTCTGTGATTAGTATCCACTCTGGTTTCAATGTATCTGTCATTCAGGTCTTTGATGAAGAAGAGCAACATTTAAAATACAGGAGATGGTTTGGAAAATTGTCATGATACTGATCTCTCCCACTGGAGAAATGATACAGAGAGATCAGTATCATGACAATTTGGACTACTCAAACTTAAGGAGATGGAGACAGAGGAACTCAGAGATGGCTGATTGTCCTCCCTTCTGTGCCATTACACTGCTGTGATTCTTCTGTAAATTGTTGAGAACACACTGACAGCTGTGTAACAGGTTACATGTTCGGACTGGCATAAAAGCAAATCACAGTCAAATCAGCAAATGCTTCCACACACCGAAATGAAGTTCATTTTGGACGCATTCATCTGGCCTCACTGAGGTGGTAATGGCCACAACATGAGATTGCTTTCCTCAATACCCTGTCATAACATGTGGTACTAGAAAAGCACAGCCAGTCAGGCAGCATCTGAGCAATTGGAGAGTTGACGTTTTGAGCATAAGCTCTTCATCGGGACACTTTTTGACTCTGATCTCCAGCATCTGCAGTCCTCACACTCTTTAGCCCCAATGATATGGCCAGTGACAAATGCCATGTGTACAGCACCAGGTTTCCACATTACCTGGCAGTTATGCCAACGGTTTTCTTACATGGAATTTGAGGCCTTCTGATGTACATTTTAGAGATTAATTGTAATCAAACAGTGCCATGGATGATGATAGAGAAAAGGCCCAGAAAGATAAGTCTTGAGGTAATTTAGTGGATCCTGGGGAAGCACAAACACACCCCTTGGGAGCCTATAAAAATCTAGTGTTGGGGATCGAAGGGCCTGTTCCCATGCTGTATTGTTCTTTGAAAAGGCACTTGTGTAGGCGGCATGGTGGTTAGCACTGCTGCCTCACAGAACTACGGTCCCAGGTTCGATTCCAGCCTTGGGCAACTGTCCGCGTGGAATTTGCACATTCTCCCTATGTATGTGCGGGTTTCCTCTGGGTGCTCTGGTTTCCTCCCACAGTCTAAAGATGTGCAGGTTAGGGTGGATTGGCCAGGCTAAATTGCCCGTAGTATTAGGTGCATTAGTCAGAGGGAAATGGGTATGGGTGGGTTACTCTTCAGAGGGTTGGTGTGGACTGGTTGGACCGAAGGTCCTGTTTCCACACTGTAGGGAACCTAATCTAATCTGTGACTTCTGTCTTCAAAATTTGCCTTCTTGAGTTTCTGCTGCAAATGTGTTGCTGGTCAAAGCACAGCAGGCCAGGCAGCATCTCAGGAATAGAGAATTCGACGTTTGGGCTTATGCTCGAAACGTCGAATTCTCTATTCCTGAGATGCTGCCTGGCCTGCTGTGCTTTTACCAGCAACACATTTGCAGCTGTGATCTCCAGCATCTGCAGACCTCATTTTTTACTTCTTGAGTTTCTGGCCTGCTGTCCTAGTGGTCAGTCTTTGGAACTGCACTGATGCCAGTGTTTGGCACACCACAACTTGCCTGGTGATTATAGATTAGGCAATTGCCTCCAAACCAATCAATCAGACAGCGATAGGAAGGGGGCACATTGCTGCCGGAATGTGTGACCAATTAGCGCGCTTTCTCAAGCAGCTGCCTGGAGGTGAAACTCTTCCTCCCAACTGAATTGAATAAATGGGATGAATTTCCGATTAAGAAATGAAGTTGAATAAACCATAGAATTACTTATGGTCAAATTGTTGGCCATGTTGCAAGGAGTGATGGGTTTTATTTTTGATAGTCGTCCTGATTTTAAGCCAGCCTCTAGTTATATGACAACTGGGACATAAAATTCCAACTGTGACATATAACTCTTGTTGCAAAAGTATATAACCTTGACTCAAGCTATTCGAACAGTTAGCTTTGTTTTTATTTGTTCTGATCTCTCTTATGTTTGCACATTTAATAAACCATGTTGAAACGTATCTGTCAATATCTTTTTTGCCTGCATCCAATCTCACAGGCTTGGGGAAATTGCAAATTTGTACTAAAAATAAGTGAGGGTTAACCAGTTAAGTATTGATCTGAATTGCTTAATTGTCGACAGTAAAAACATCTGGCACATGTGACTACTTGGACACGACTCTAGGCACTGAGTGACTGTTTTAAATAACCACTAGTTCCACAGAAAGAAATCTGGCATTTCAATTATACAACAAAAAAAAGTGCAAGATGCATTCAAAACTAATAACCTATATCACAGATTCATAGAGATGTACAGCATGGAAACGGACCCTTCGGTCCGACTCATCCATGCTGACCAGATACCCCAACCCAATCTAGTCCCACCTGCCATCACCCGGCCCATATCCCTCCAAACCTTTCCTATTCACATACCCATCCAAATGCCTCTTAAAAATTGTAATTGTACTAGCCTCTACCACTTCCTCTGGCAGCTCATTCCATACACATACCATCCTCTGCATGAAAAAGTTGCCCCTTAGGTCTCTTTTATATCTTTCCCCTCTTACCCTAAACCTATGCCCTCCAGTACTGGATCGTCCGACCCCAGGGAAAAGACTTTGTCTACTTATCCTATTCATGCCCCTCATGATTTTGTTAACCTTTATAAGGTCACCCCTCAGCCTCCGATGCTCAGGGAAAACAGCCCCAGCCTGTTCAACCTCTCCTTTTGGCTCAAGTCCTCCAACCCTGGCAACATCCTTGTAAATCATTTCTGAACCCTTTCAAGTTTCACAACATCTTTCCAATAGGAAGGAAACCAGAATTGCACACAATATTCCAACAGTGGCCTAACCAATGTCCTGTACAGCTGCAACATGACCTCCCAACTCCTGTACTCAATACTCTGACCAATAAAGGAAAGCATACCAAACACAGCCTTCCCTATCCTCTCTACCTGCGACTCCACTTTCAAGGAGCTATGAACCTGCACTCCAAGGTCTCTTTGTTCAGCAGCACTCCCTAGGATCTTACCATTAAGTGTATAAGTCCCGCTAAGATTTGCTTTCCCAAAATGCAGCACCTTGCATGTATCTAAATTAAACTCCATCTGGCACTTCTCAGCCCATTGGCCCATCTGATCAAGATCCCGTTGTAATCTGACGAAACCTTCTTCACTGTCCACTGTCCAATTTTGGTGTCATCTGCAAACTTACTAACTGTACCTCTTATGCTCTCATCCAAATCATTTATATGAATGAGGAAATGTAGTGGACCCAGCACTGATCCTTGTGGTACTCCACTGGTCACAGACCTCCAGTCTGAAAATCAACCCAACCACCACCACCCTCTGTCCTCTACCTTTGAGCCAGTTCTGTATCCAAATGGTGAGTTCTCCCTGTATTCCGTGAGATCTAACCTTGCTAACCGGTCTCCTATGGGGAACCTTATCACACGCCTTACTGAAGTCCATATAGATCACATCTACCACTCTGCCCTCATCAATCCTCTTTGTCACTTCTTCAAAAAACTCAATTGTTTGTGAGACATGATTTCCCACGCACAAAGCCATGTTGACTATCCCGAATCAGTCCTTGCCTTTCCAAATACATGTACATCCTGTCCCTCAGGATTCCCGCCAACAACTTACCCACCACCAACGTCAGGCTCACTGGTTTATAGTTCCCTGACTTGTTTACCACCTTTCTTAAATAATGCCCTCAAAAAGTAAAATAATATGGGGGAAGAGCAGGCAAGTGGAACTAATTGGATAGCTTTATCAAGTAGTGGGCAAGTCAAAATAGGTAAATATATCAATATACCTTCAAAAGACACAATTTGTCAATATATCTTTAAGAGATGTGCTTATGAATTCATGATATCATCACTTGAGAGTATAAAAATCTCAAACAATCTTAACTTGGGTCATCCAAAGCATGACAGGCTGGCATTAGCATGCTGCTCTACGAATAGCCTAATGTCATACCAAAAAGTAGAAGCCAGGCAAAAACAGGGAAAGGAGACCCACCCATCAAATGTAACAGAGTCTGTGGTAGCCACATCAGTCTGTCCAGCCTCCTACAGACTCACTCTGACAGTGGGAGACAGTCATCCTTGTCTATGAGGGACTGCCAGTGAATGTTAGCCCAAATATACAGTGACTGTGAATATAATATTTGTATTTATTAGTGTGCTGGAATGAATGTTTGTTGGATCTTTTAATAGGAGAAAATGAGTACTGCAGATGCTGGCGATTAGAGTCGAAGAGTGTGACACTGCAGGCCAGGCAGCATCCGAGAAGCAGGAGAGTCGACATTTCGGGCGTAAGCCAAAGGGGGTGGCATGGTGGCTCAATGGTTAGCACTGTTACATTCTCCCAGTGTCTGCATGGGTTTCCTCTGGGTGCTCTGGTTTCCTCCCACAATCCAAACGTTGTGCAGGTCAGGTGAATTGGCCATGCTAAATTGCCCATTGTGTTAGGCTCATTAATCAGGAGTAAATATAGGGAAGGGGAATGGGTCTAGGGTGGGTCCTCCTTCGGAGGGTCAGTGTGGACTTTTTGGGCCGAAGAGCCTGTTTCCATACTGTAGGGAATCTAATCTTATGCCCGAAACGTTGATTCTCTTGGATCTTTCAATACCATGTTACCCACATCTAGTTCTTATGTTACAAGAATCACATGGACGTTACGAATACCCTGTCCATGACAAACCACACATCGGACAGAACAATTCAAGACTCTCTCGAGTGAATCTATATCCTGGGTCTCCGAGTAGTCTTGTTAGCAATGCCAGACACATTGATGTATCTTGTACCTGATTGTAATCATGTAATATATTATGTTTTGATTAAGACTAGAGCCTCTTCTCCTGACATATTCTGAGTGGTTTTCCCTCTATCACTAAAAACCAAGCAGGCCCTTAGACCATACTCAGGAAACAGATGACTGGAAACTATCCCAACCACGTAGCACTGGTTGGCACTGCAGGACGTACAGAAACTATTCCAAACACAAACTGAACTGGTTGGCACTGCAGGACATACAGCAATGTGGCAATCATTACTTTACGCCAAGAATCCTTTGATTCTGAAAAAGTTGGAAAGGATTGGAAAACTGTCAATGTGACACCTTTATTTACAAATGGAAGGAGACAAAAATGGATTTCTGCTGGGCCAGTTTTTTTAACATTTGTTATTCAGAAAACTTTAGAGTCCATTATTAATAGCGGGCATTTAGAAATACTTTATGTAAATCGACCAGAGTCAGCATGGCTTCATGAAGTGGAAATCATGCCAGAAAAATTTACTAGAATTCCTTGAGGAGGTAACACATAGGATAGATAATGGGGAAGCAGTGGATCTAATATATTTGAATTTTCAAAAGATCTTTGATAAAGTACCGCACAGTAGGCTACTTAATAAGCATTCATGGTACCAGAGGTAATACATTAGCTGGGATAGAGGGTTGGCTAACTAATAAAAGAGAGTTGAGATAAGGAGGTACATTTTTAGGATGTCATTTAGTGAAATGACACAGAGATCAGTGCTAGGAACACAGTTATTTCCAAAGCATGTGAATAATTTGGATGAGGAAAGTGAATATACTTTAGCCAATTTTGCAGATGAGACAAAAATGTGTGGGGAGGCAAGAAAGGTTGTTTCCTCTTGTGGAAGAGCCAAGGATATCACCTCAACATTAGGGATTGCACACTTAAGGCAGTGATAATAAAGAATTTCTTCTCTTAGTGGTAGTGAATCTATGGAATTCTTTACCACGGAGGGCTGGAGAGGTGGGCTCATCAAGTATGTTCAAGGCTGAGATAGATTTTTAAGCAGTAAGGGAATCAAGGATTATGAGGGAAAGGCAAGAAAGAGGAATTCAGGATTATCAGGTCAGCCATGGTCTTAGTGAATGTAGACAGGCAGGAGGCTGGAAGAACACAGCAAGCCAAGCAGCATCAGGAGGTGGAGAAGTTAACATTTCGGGTATAACCCTTCTTCAGGACTGGGGAGTGGGTGTAGGGGGAGCTCCAGATAAAGGGGGAGCTGGGGAAGGGTGGTGAAGTGGGGATAGGTGAAGACAGGTAGAGGGTACGACCTGACTGGTCGATAGGAGGGATGAATCCAGTAGGAGGCTGGAAGGAAGGGTCAATGGGAAGGAATGGAAGGGAGGGGAGATCTTGGAAGGATGGTATTTGAAATTGGAGAACCCAATGTAGAGTCCTCTGGGCTGTAGGCTGCCCGGGCGGAAGATGAGGTGTTGTTCCTCCAATTTGCGGTTTGATACACTGTGGCAATGGAGGAGGCCAAGGATGGTCGTTGGAAAGAGAGTGGAAAGGGGAATTAAAATAGGCGGTGACTGGAAGGTCAGGTCGGCCCCTGCAGGTCTGGCTGAGATGCTTGGTGAACCGTTCGCTAAGTTTACGTTTGGTCTCCCCTGATGTAGAGAAGACCACATCGAAAGCACCTGATGCAGTAAACTAGGTTGGAGGAGAGGTAGGTGAACCTCTGTCTCATCTGGAAGGACTGATTGGGGCCCTGGGTGGAGGTGAGGGGGGGGGGTAGGGGGATATACCAGCAAGGTTTGCATCTTTTCCAGTTGCAGGGAAAGGTACCTGGGGGTTCGGAGGGATTGGTGGGGAGACTGGTGCAAGCGAAGGATTGGCGAAGGGAATCGTCCTTGCGGAAGGCTGGGAGGGGTGTAGAAAGGAAGATGTTCTTGGTGGTGGGGTCTAGCTGGAGTTGGCGGAAGTGTTTAAGGATGATGCGTTGGATGTGGAGACTGGTGGAGTGGTAGGTGAAGACCGGGGGACTCTTGAGGACAAATCCTGGGGGTGGCCATGAGCACCCAGATGGGCCCCAGCTACGCCTGCCCCTTTGTTGGCTATATCGAACAGTCCCTCTTCAGTACCTGCACAGGTACTGTGCCCCAACTCTTCTGCCGCTACATCGATGACTACATCGTTGCAACATCCTGCACCCAGGCTAAACTGGAGCAGTTCATCAACTGCCCACAACTTCTACACCACCCTCAAATTCACTTGTTCCATCTCAGACACCTCCCTCCCCATTCTTGACTTATCCATTTCCATTTCGGGTGACAGTCTTCAGACAGATGTTTATTACAAACTCACAGACTCCCATAACTAACTGGACCATACCTCCTCCCACCCAGAACATTTCACCAAGCATTGCAGCCCACAGTGGCCGACTTGACCTCCCAGTCACCACCCATGTAATTCCCCTTCCCACTCCCTTTCTGACATGACCATCCTCGGCCGCCTTCATCGCCGCAATGAACCAAACTGTAAATTGGAGGCACAACACCTCATCTTCTGCCTGGGCAGCCTACAGCCTGGAGGACTTAACATTGAGTTCTCCAATTTCAAATAACCTTCTTTCCCATTACTGACTCCCTTCACAGCCCTGATTACTGGTTACCCGAATGAGATGGGCGGCACTATTTTGTTCAGATAATTGATTAATCAGTTAAACAATTCAATGCCTCTTCTCTGGGGCTTGGAGTTTCCTATTAAGTCTGCTCCCCATTTCAGGAGATTGCAGCACACCGCGTGTGAGGCCCTGCCCCCGCCCACCCTCAACCCTATCCACCCCGACTCCGTCCAACACATACCCCCGCCCACCCCCAACACTGCCCCCGCCCACCCCCAACACTGCCCCCGCCCACCCCCAACACTGCCCCCGCCCACCCCCAACACTGCCCCCGCCTACCTCCAACACTGCCCCTGCCCCCCACCTGCCCCCAACATCACCCCTGCCTGACTGCCCCCATACCGCCCCCTGCCCCATCCAACACATACCCTCACCCGCCCCCAGCACCACCCCCTGCCTGCCTGCCCCAATACCGCCTCCTGCTCACCCCCAAAGCCCACCCCTAACACTGCCCCTGCCTGTCCCAACACCACCCGCTCCCGCGCCCACCCCCACCACCCGTGCGACCCCCACCCCCTTCTGCCCCACCCCCTCTCCGGGTCAGCAGAACTGGGCACCAACAACAAGACTGCTTCTGCTACTGCCTTTTGTGGGGTGAGTCTCCAAATACCACACACACACAACTTTTTACTGCAACGTTTTGACAGGTACAGGACAATGTTAGAGAGATTATCTGGGGAAGGGGGTTTTCGGGTACTCACCATTGTAGAACTCCAGGGAAAGTGTAGGGGGAGAGAGAGACCAGGTGGAGGTCAGTCATTTGGAGATGTTGCCTGCGCTCCCATCCGTCCAGGACTGTTCTCTGAAGCACTTTTAATCATTGTAAACAAAAGACGCAATCAGTGTTGGACACACGTATTTGATGTAATATTTCTGTAGGGACCTCGAGATCTCCTTTGGATAATCGGATTTTCAGATAATTGGTATTCGGATAATCGACGTTCCTCTGTATTCCTCTCATCAACGCTTGCTTCCAGCCACCTACTGGATCCATCCCTCCCAATGACCAACCAGTGCATACCCTCTACCTGTCTTCACCTATCCCTACCTCGCTACCCCCCCCCCTTTATCTGCATCACCACCCCCCCACCACACCCACCCCAGTCCTGAAGAAGAGTTACACCCGAAATGTTGACTTCTCTATCTCCTGATGCTGCCTGGTTTGCTGTGCTCTTCCAGCCTCCTGCTTGTATACCTTGGATTCCAGCATCTGCAGACTTTTTAAATCACTAACCATGGTCTTATTGAATGGCAGAGCAAACTCATTGGGCTGAATGACCTTCTTCTGCCTTTATGTTCTATGTCTTGTGGTAACAATGGTGAGAATTCTGGCAGACCCAGGAGTCATGTTGGAAATTCGTGGCTAAAAGATTTTATAGCATTAAGAACTACTCACAGACAGCTTGCAGGGCAACAAGTGGAAAGATTAATATAAATAATAGTTAATGGTAAAATGTTTTAATTCAGACCTGGTAAGAGAATTGTAGAAGCAACTGTGAGCTAGAAACTCATCACGACTGGAAGGTAGATTCCACCAGGAAATGTAAATCTGCAGGAACAGTGCTGATTAGAGATTCAGCCAGGAATCAAACATGTTTTGGAGCTTCAATAGTAGTGCAGGAAGAAAGAATTTATTTAGATGTCAAAGTTTATTTGGCAAATTTTTGGAAAAGGACGGGCATTAGCTATTCGACTGTGAAAGGCACGCCAACATCATTATGCCCATAGAAGGCAGGAAACCCCCATTTTGACAGGAAACTTGTGGAAAAATATTCATTTAATAGGGATACAGCATTGCTAGATCATAGAATTCATGAGCCTTTGAGACAAAGAAATTTAAATTGCTATTTTAATTGCTATATTTAAAAAGAAATAAAAACCTACTTGGGAAACAAAGCAAGGCAGCAATGAGGTCAAGTATATTTTTAAAAGCTTTGAAATGGAATGAATAATCACATTCGGAAACAATAGATTAAGAAATATTACTGCCAGGAAGAATCAATAGCAGAGATAGGTTAAATAGAATGTAGGATTGGGCAGGTTCTTAAGATATAGAATTGCTCCAAATTACACAATAAATTGCATCTGAATAAATATGCACACGTGTATACACAATATGTTCAATTGAGCCGATGATGTTGTAATTCATCAAGTTATGAAAGAGACACGGATACTTTTGATAAAGTTCTATGAGCATTTGACAAATTTGAGGGACTGGAGGGAAACCTTGCTGGACTGTAGGGAAAAAAATGGGAAGCAATACGGATGTTCTGCAGTAAACTGGAATGGATTAAAATGGCCTTCTTCTGTGCTGTAATTTCTCTATGACTCTCCATTAACCTGGCCTTACTTGGCTTTTTCTGTCTCCTCCTTATAAACATCAGGGCCATTTGCATCACAATATATAAAGAAGTGTCCTTCCTGAAGAAAGCTTTCCGTATGCAGAACAGCTAAACTTCCAGAAACTTGTACAAAATTTAGAAACGATCCTTTTTCCTGCTCGTTGTAATGTCAGATAGTAACAATTGATATATTGGAGTGAAAAATCAAACTTTGTTACCCTCAGTCAGCCTGTGTTAAATATTTAATCCTTCTGGAAATAAAATATATTGCTTTGTCCCTGCCAGCCTTGTCAACTGATAAAAATTACTGCTCCCCTTCTAAACCCTCTTGTCCCACATCACCAAATCCTGTTTACAGCCAAAGTGACTGTGACCTTAACAGGCTTCCCGTGTTCTCATCACATGATCCAAACTGAGTGGAAACTTTCCAAAACATTCCATGACGAGCTGATCATCCCCCGGCCAACAACCTGAATGAACCCTGTGACTAATAATAACCAGTTCCACAGCAGTTTTACATCAGCAAAGCCAAGGACAAAATAAATTGCACGTACCTTGTCTTACTTTATGCTTTCGTCATATTACAGTTTTTAATATGAAGTGAACGTCCGTTTACTCCATATTATCATTGCCTCAACCGGATTATTGCAGCAAGACAGACTTCCTGAATTGCCTGGAAATCTCCAGGAATTACTTGTTAAGCTTTTGTGCTCTGCAGCTGGGCAACTTGGGGGTGGCATAGTGGCTCAGTGGTTAGCACTGCTGCCTCATAGCATCAGGGACCCAGGTTCGATTCTAATCTCAGGTGACTGTCTGTGTGGAGTTTGCACATTCTCCCCATGAATGCGCGGGTTTTTCTCCAGGTGCTCCAGTTTCCTCCCTCCGTCCAAAGGTGTGCAGGTCAAATGAATTGGCCATGATAAATTGCCAATAGTGTTAGGTGCATGTCAGAGGGAAATGGGTCTGGGTGGGTTACTCTTCAGAGGATCGATGTGGACTTGTGTAGGCAAGGGCCTGTTTCCACACTGTAGGGAATCTAGTCTAATCAAACACAGCAGGGATTTTTGGGAAAAAATGTACAGAGGAACCTTGATTATCTGAGGGACACGGTGGGGAGTATTTCGTTTGATTAATCGAATTCCAGATAATCAAATACTGGGTAACATAGTTTAGCCTAGCATCAGGACCTTGCAATCTTGCTGGAAAATCCAATGTTCGGATAACGGAATGCCAGATAATCAAGGTTCCTCTGCATTCTTTTCATTTCCTGGGAATTGAATTGCATTCAATTTGAAAGTATCGATGATGGGGATTAAACTGATCCTTGCAATTGAGTAGCAAGGGAGAATTTCAACTCATGGATCTTTTTGCAGCAGATCCGAAGCCACAAATTGCATGGAGCGGGTTTAATCATCACTATTTAACTCTACAATGCCATTTAATCTCATTTCTTGGGCTTTCCCAAACATTGGAGCATGCAACGTAATTGTGCAGTCCCATGTTTTACATAATTGATTCTGTTCTAACCTAAAATTGAAAGTGTGTGGTGCTACTTAAAAACTCTTCAAATAAAGTATTTTTAAAACACTGGTGATGGAAGAAGCAAACTACTCCCTTGGATAGGAGATGGTTTAAATTGTGTTAAGCCCTAAACCATAGGAAAATATTTTCCTTCTACTTCCCTGGCCACCCAGTGAGACATTGCCATTAATAGCTGAGCCACATAAACTGGGAAAGGAGCTCTATTCTAATTTTTAGTCAATAATGAACTCTGTGAATCCCTTTTCTGTCCCCTTCAGTTTGACTATAATGTGAACAAGCTGTGGAGGTAAAACTAAGTTCAACCAAATCCACAGACCGAGACATCAGAAAATTCTTTTTTTTTCCCCACAGTGGGCAAGAGGAGAGGGGTGATGGGCTGGGGGAGCAAGGGGAGTTTCCCATGCTGGAAAGGGAGTCATCTGCAGGGGTTAGCAGGATGAATTGGGGAGGATTAATTGGGTACACTGTTGATCACTGGGGAGGGGACAGTAGATACTTGATGGATGTGAAAATCTTCAAATACTAGTGGCAGGAAGGGTCAAAGGCTTGGTAGAGAGATCAGTGGCCCTAGGTGAAAGACCATGACCACTCAGCATGGTGGCTCACAGCGCCAGGTTCGATTCCAGCCTTAGTCTGGGTGGAGTTTACACATTCTCCGTGTGTTGCATGGGTTTCCTCTGGGTGCACTGGTTTCCCCCCACAATCCAAAGATGTGCAGGCTAGGTAAATTGGCTGTGCTAAATGCCCATAGTGTTCAGGGCTATGTAGGCGAGATGCATTTGTCAGGGTTAAATATCGCGTAAGGGGAATGGGTCTAGGTGGATTATTCTTCTGAGGGTCCATGTGGACTTGTTGGGCCAAAAGGCCTGTTTCCACACTGTAGGGATTCAGTGATTCTGTGATTCATCATGGAGTCACTTCAGGAAGATATCTAGATCTGAAGTAAAGACTTTCACCTCCTGGACCTACCAAGCTCAAACCTTGGTGAAGTTACTGGATTGTTTAACACTCAGGGACCCCAGCCGGCCTGAAATATAAAGAATCAGAATAACAATACAGTTTGCCGAGTGTTTCATGTTTAAAGTTACATCCTAGTTCTGTGGATTGGACTAGTCAACCAGCCACCTTTCACCTCAGTTCACATTGAAATTGAGGGAGATGGAGGCAGTTTGGGTCAGGAACCACCAGCACTCAGTTGCTGCAGTGCGTACTAACTACAAGATGCACTGCAGAAATTCACCAAAGATCCTTAAACAGCTCCTTCCAAACCCACGACCATTTCCACCTAGAAGGGCAAGGTGAGCAGATATGTGGGAACGCCAACACCTGCAAGTTCCCCTCCAAGCCACTCACTATCCTGACTTGGAAACATATTGTCGCTGAGTCAAAATCCTGGAATTCCCTTCCTAACAGCATTGTGGGTCAATCCACAGCAGTTTGTGGGTTGCAGCAGTTCAAGGAGGCACCTCACCACCACCTTCTCAAGGGCAACTAGGGACAGGCAATTAGTGCTGGCCCAGCCAACGACACCGATAACCCGCAAATGAATGAAAAGGAATTGATTTTCTTACTTGTAAAACTAGCTGGGATTTTTCCAACCAAAGCAAAACTCTGTTCATGTATTTTGTTCCAGTTGTTCATTCGATGTCAGAGTCACTGGCTAGGCCCATCCCTAATTGTGCATTGGGCAGTTAAAAGTCAGCCACATTGCTGTGGATCTGGAGTCACAAATAGGCCTGACTAGGTAAGGATGACAGGCTTACTTCCTTTAAGAACATTGGTGAACCAGATGGCTTTTTCCAACAATCAACATTCCTACTACACCACCTCCTCCCTCCTCCCAAATAGTTTAATCAAGGGTTCCATTTTGTAAGTGAAAACTCTATTTTGCTCTTAGCCTCCAAAATTAAAAGTTCATGGAACTTTGGAACAATTCAAGCAAAGTATTGGGAATGCTTAGGATTGGAAACAAAATAAGAAAATACTTGAAAACTTCAGTGGATTTGGCACAAAGAAGTTCTGATGAAGAATTATACTGCTCTTGAAAAATTGGGCAGAATATTCCTACGTCCTGAATAATATAGGCTATGACGCAAAATTTGGGAAAATTGGATGAGATATGGAGAGAGGCCTTTCTCAACATCAAGACCAAAATGTCATGCTTTCCAACTAAGACTAAAATGTGAAGACTGGATTCTCACTCATGGGTGTTGAGGGAACTTGTAACAGAGATTATTGTTCGTTGTTACTTAAACTCAAGTCATTAATATGCATCTGCTCTTTCTCCCACCCACCGGTAAGAAACTAGACTTGATTTGATTTTTTGGAGTCAGGTGTACCTAAGTACAGTGAAAAGCTTTGTTTTGCGAGCAATACAGGGAGATCATAGCAAGCAAGGATATATGGATCAAAGTGTACTTAGACAGAGTGAGGCATATAAGTTACACTGCACAGAAGGTGCACCATGCAAGATCAACATTATTTGAAGTTAGACAGTCCATTCATCCGTCTAGTAACAGCAGGGAAGAAGCTGTTCTTGAGTCTGCTGGTGAATGTGTTCAAGCTTCTGTATCTTCTGCCTGCTGGAAGAGGCTGTAGGTGAACATTTCCCAGGTGGGGGATGCTGAGAATTCTTGACACGAAAGACCAAGTGGGGATCTGGATGCTCTGTTTTGCCCCTTGCTTCTCTGTAACTCTGCCTTTGACACCTGGCCACCAGCATCTCAGGACACACTCCATTGACAGCCATAGCGCGCACTGCCTATCTCCGTACCTTTGGTATCTAACACATAACAGCCTCACTCACCATTTCATTATAATACATCTCTGATCCACTTACAGTACGGCTCTGCACTTCAGTGTTGCGCTTTGGAGTGCACAGCGACCTCTCCTTGCAATGCTGCTGGGAGGGCACTGTGTGTGCTTGTACAAGCACCAGCCCATAGACTGAACCAGTCTTTATCATGGAACTGCTGAGCACACACTCACTTTGCACCCACCCACATTCTCTTGCCTTGCCTTGCCTTGCCTTTTTGTGTTTTGTCCTCAGTGCCTCTTTAAAGGATTACAATGCATCTTTCGTAACTTGCTGTTTAGCACAGCCACAAAAGGGAGGTGCTGGTGAGAATATTGTCACTGAACTGTTGCTCTAAATGCCCAGGTAATGATCTGAGGATCTAGGTTCAAAACCAACTACAGCACACAATATAATTTGAATTCAGTAAAAATATTAAAGTGAAATTCAAATGATGACCATGAAACAATTATCCCAAACATTTTCAGTTTACTGATGTAATTCCCATTCTTAGGTCACATTAGGAATCAAGAAATCATGGATAGCATTGGTCTGGCCTACAAAGGGGACTCTAGAGCCACAGTAATGTAGTTGACTAAACTGTTATGATAGGGCTTGGGGCTGTAAGAATGAGAGTGGGAGTCGTAATTCAAGATGTTGGGTGGGGATATGAGGGTCTATCTACAACGAATGGAGAGCAGCAGCTCTAGAAGGCAGTTCATCACTACTTTCACAAGAGCAAGGAAGAATGGGCAAGAAATGCCAGCAACGCCAACTTCCCACAATTGAATTAAAAAAGTGAGGCATTTTGTGAGCAGCCATCAGTCAAGAGGTGGACAAGTTGCTACATGGCATGAGGCAGCAGCCGACTTAAGGAACTCACTGCATTTGTATCAATCAAACGGCCATGTCTCAAAATCAAAGGGGAGCAGTCCTCAGTCAGGTCAAGGAGAGCCCGCCTCTGTCAGACAGGGGGGTTGTTGTACAGTCAGTCAAGGTAAAACAGCGTTTTACTTGGGCATCTTTCAGTCTAATCGACTGACTTCACGATGACATTGTGATCTGCTTTCAATTTCCGAGACAACAGCAGTCTAGGAATGACCCTGACCTTCCAGTTGTTTGCCATTTTAAGAAACCACCTTGTTCTGACACTGACATTTCTGTCCAATGAAGCACAGTGCCGGCTCGAGGAACAACAACTCATTTTCCACTTAGGCACTTTATAGACTTGAGGTCTTAACATAGAATCCAATAATTTCAGAAACCGACCACTTTATTTCTGTTCTCCATTTATTTTCACAGTCTCTCCCTTCCCTTCCCCCACAACTTTGTTGTGCTTGTGTCTTAGTTACACTCCTTCATTGCAAGGACTAATTTTCTTCTTTTCACGCCTTAATTTAGTCCCTTGTCACATCTCTTTTCCTCTTCCTCTATTGTTCACAATCCTTTTACCTTTTGCATTGGGTGTCTATACCATCTGCCCACTCGCTTCTCATCTACCTCTGTCAAAAGTATAAAAAAAACCTAATTTCCATCATCTTTCAGTTCTGAAGAAGAGTCAAAACATTAACAATTTTTTTATATGGTGTCAGCATAGAGTCTTGGTCGAAGAAGGCGCAGAGGCAGAGATGTCAAAAGAAGACTTCAGAATCATGCCAAGCTCAAAATCTATTGAGATGGTGAGGTGTTTCCATATGTAAGTAGGAAGTGCAGAGGGCAGAAAGGATTAGTAGTTGAAGAGAATGAGGTAGGCGTTGAGCCCTTTGAGTAGACATAATGTTTATAAAGCTGAGAGTTCTAGTCCAGCCCTCTTGGTGAGGTGCACATTTACTTAACCTTGACATCAAGCCTAAACCTTAACTCTAATCCTAACCTTCATCCTAACCCTATCAGGTGTTGAGCCTTTTGAATGGACATGGTGCTTACAAACCTGAGAGCTGTAATCCAGCCCGCTTGGTGAGGTGCACATTTACTTAACCCTCACACTAAGCCTAACCTTAACCCTAACACCAACCTTAATCTTAACTTATCCTAACCTTATCCCTAACTCTAACCCTAACCTTATATCTAACCCTAACCCAAACCTTATCCCTAACCCTAACCATAACCCTAACCCTAACCCTAACCCTAATGCAGAGTTGGAGTGAGTAACGACTCTGTTACTGTGCGGTGGCAGAGATGATGTCAATTACCCTTGTAGTAAATAGTGAGCATGATAGTCAGTGAAACAAGCAGACACAGCGCGAATGCAATTTAATGTATACAACTGTTTGCTGCAACAACGTACAGATGATGGAATGTAATCTCAATGATGCTTTGGAATAGGGTTGCGGAGAGACACGTCTCCATTTTCAATAATCTTCAAAGGTAACAGGGGAAGTTGAAGAAGCAATTAAGAACGTATACGGGATTTTATTGATTTCAGAAAAGGCTATAAAAAAGGGGATGTCATGCTAAACCTTTGCAGATTTCTGCTGTAGAATTGTGTATAAATCGAGGAGCCTCACTTTGGAAATGGACGCAATTGTGCACTGACCTTTTATGTGGCACTTTATTGAATGCCTTCTGGAAATGCAAGTTTTACCTGTTCTCCTTTATCACCAGTTTGTCATATTCTAACAAAAAATTCTAGTGAATTTGTACAACATGGTTTCCCTTTCACAAAAGCCTGCTGATTCAGTTCAAATTTGTATGCTTTTTAAGCGCCCTGCCATTTCTTCTTTAATAATGGACACTGGCATTTTCCCAACAATATATGTTACCCTAACTGGCATTTAGTTTCCTCCTTTCTGTCCCTCTCCCTTCTTGAACAGGGGGTTCATATTAGCAGTTTTCCAATCAGCTGGAATCCTCCCAAAATCCAGTGAATTTTGGAATATTTTGACCAATGCCGCCATTAATTCTGCAGTCGAGCGTGTGATGCTGGAAAAGCACAGCAGGTCAGGCAGCATTGATTCCTGATGAAGGGTTTATGCCCAAAACATTGATTTTCCTGCTCCTCGGATGCTGCCTGACCTGCTGTGTTTTTCCAGCATTACACTTTCGCCTCTGATCTCCAGCATCTGCAGTCCTCACTTTCTCCCACTACTTCTGCAGCCACATTCTTTATAGAGCATCAGCTCTCAATTCCATTGGTTTGTCAAATACTTTGTCTCACATGAAAGAGATGATTAAAAAAAGATCCTTCCTCCCATTAACTCCTTCCTTATCTGTTATCTTTGAGATGTTTACAGTGAACGCCACTGTGAAGGATGTACTAATTATCTGCCATTTCCATGTTATCAGTTCCCAAGTCTCATTCTCCAAGGGTCCCATGCTTATATAAGCTAATCTCTTTAGAAGCTGCTGCTGTTTGATTTTGGATTTCTTACCAATTTACTTTCATAATCAATTTTCTCCCTTAGTCATCTGCTCCCAATACTCTGGCCTACCACCTGGTTTACACTTAGTAAGCCTCAGTGTTTGTTTGGATACTGTCCTTGACTGTCTTTGTGAAGCACAAAGTTAAAAATCACACAACACCAGATTATAGTCCAACAGGTTTAATTGGAAGCACACTAGCTTTTGGAGCGACGCTCCTTCATCAGGTGATTGTGGAGGGCTCGATCGTAACACAGAATTTATAGCAAAAATTTGCAGTGTGATGTAACTGAAATTATACATTGAAAAATTGATTGTCTGTTAAGCCTTTTATCTGTTAGAATACAGTGATAGTTTCACTTCTTTCATGTGTAAATCACAAAACCTGTGAAGCACAGATGCCTCATCCTTCTCACTGAGTCTTTCTACTTGACTGGAATAAAATTTTGTTGGAAGTTATGAACTATCTGCTCAATTGTCTGCCATTGTCCATCCACTGACTTTCCGCTCAGTGTGTTTCCCCAGCCTGCTTTGGACAACTCTTTCTTCAGACCCTCTGTAATTGCTCTTGTTTAAGTTGAGGACGCTGGTTTGAAACCCAAGTTGCTCTTCCTCAAACTGAATGTGAAATTCTACCACATTGTGATTGTTACCCCATACAGGATCCTTAACTATGAGATCTCTTATAGATCCTACGTCAGTGCACATTACTAGATCAAAAGTAGCCTGTTTCTGGGCAGACTGTACAATGTACTGCTCTAAGAAACAATTCATGATACACTGTGTAAATTTGTCTTCCTTGTCCATCTGATGTGTCCAGGCAATATGCAGATTAAGATCATCTATGACAATTGTAGTGCCCTTCTTATATGCATCTATTAGTTCCTGATTTATACATTGTCCTACAGGGAGCAACCAGTGAAACTTTTCCCTTGCCATTCCTTAATTCCACCTAAACTGATTCCACATCATGAATTTATTTTCTTTTATTCACTTGTGTGACATGGGCATCGCTGGCTGGGACAGCATTCATTGCCCATCCCTAGTAACCCTTGAGAAGGTGGTGGTGAGCTGCCTTCTTGAACCGCTGCAGTCCACCTATTGTAGTAAAAAATGAGATCTGCAGATGCTGGAGATCACAGCTGAAAATGTGTTACTGGTCAAAGCACAGCAGGTTAGGCAGCATCTCAGGAATAGAGAATTCGACGTTTCGAGCATAAGCCCTTCATCTTTCCTGATGAAGGGCTTATGCTCGAAACGTCGAATTCTCTATTCCTGAGATGCTGCCTAACCTGCTGTGCTTTGACCAGCAACACATTTTCAGCTCTCCACCTATTGTAGACCTACATGTCCTTAGGGAGTGCTGCACCCATTCAGGAAGGTGAGAGTATTCCATCACACTCCTGGCTTGTGCCTTGAAAATGATGGACAGGCTTTCAGGAGTCAGGAGGTGAGTTACTCACTGCAATATTCCTATCCTCTGACCTACTGTTGTAGCCAATGTGTTTATGTGGTGAGTCCAGTTGAGATTCTGGCAAATGGTAACCCCCAGGAAGTGGATAGTGGGGGATTCAGATATGATAACATCATTGAATGGCAAGGGACGGTGGTTAGATTGTCTCTATTGAAGAAAGTCATTGCCTGGTATTTGTCTGGCATGCGTGTTACTTGCCACTTGTCAGCCCAAGCTTGGATATTATCCAGATCTTGCTGCATTTGAACATGGACTGCTTCAGTATCTAAAAGTGTGGTGCTGGAAAAGCACAGGCGGTCTGGCAGCATCCAAGGAGTAGGCAAGTCAACATTTTGAGCATGAGCCCTTCATCAGAAATGAAGGGATGGCCCAAGGGGGCTGAGAGATAGATGGGGGAAGATGCTGGGGGTAAAGTAGCTTGGAATGTGATAGGTAGATGAAGGTGGGAGTTGGGGGGTGGTGATAGGTTGGAAAGGAGGGTGAAGCGGATAGCTGGGCTCATGCTCGAAACGTCAACTCTCCTGCCCCTCGGATGCTGCCTGACCCGCTGTGCTTTTCCAGCACCACTCTTCGACTCTGATCTGAGCATTTGCAGTCCCCACTTCCTCCTGCGTCAGCATCTGAGGAGTCATGAATGTTGCTGAACATTGTGCAATCATCAGCGAACATCCCCACCTCTGACCTTATGATGGAGGGATGGTCATTGATGAAGCAGTTGAAGATGGTTAGGCCAAACACTACCCTGAGGAACTCCTGCAGAGGTGTCCTGGGGCTGGCATCTAACAGGTACAACCATTTTCCTATGTGTCAGTATGACTCTAACCACAGAGAGTTTGCCGCCCCCCCTCCCCAATACCCATTGATTTCAGTTTTGCTAGGCTCCATAATGCTGCACTTGGTCAAAAGCAGTCTTAATATCAAGGGCTGTCGCTCTCACTTCACCTTTGGATTTAAGCTCTTTTATCTAGCTATTGCATTTAAAGAGTCCCTGGACTTGAAATCTTAACACTGTTTTCTCCCCACAGATTCAGCCAGACCTGCTGAGTTTCTCCAGCAATTTCTGTTTTTCTTTGTGGCACACCACTAGTCAGATCTTGCCAATCTGAGTACATACCCCTTATCCTACTCTCTGTTGCCTTCCAATCAACCAGTTTCTCAGCTGTGTCAGTAATTTGCCCTAAGTTCCGTGCGCTTCTACCTTAGATAACAGTCTCTTTATCAAACTTTATTAACCTTTATCAAATGTTTTCTGGAAGTCTACATAAACTACATTCTTAGATATTCACTTGTCCACTACCTTAGTCACGTCTTCAAAAACTTTGGTGAGCTTTGTCAGGATGACCTGTTATGAATCCATGCTGATTCTCCCTGCTTAAAATGTTTGAGGTGTTCAGTTACCCCATCCTTGATTAGAGACTCCAACAATTTCCCTGCTTTTCCTCTTTCGCCTTCCTTAAAAGAGGAGTGACTTGTGCAGTTTTCCAATCCAGGACGACTAGGGAATTCTGAAAGATTATAGTTAGGGAATCCACAACGTGCTCCCCTACTTCCTTTAACACCATGGGATTGGTCAGTCTTTAATTCTATTAGTTTCCTCATTATCGATGTTTATTGCATTAATTTTAGTCATTGTGTAGAGCTGTTGTGGAGCTTCATTAAAAGCATATCTTCAATGTGCTAAACGGCTATTTCAGAATTGTAACATCCTACATAATTTTATTTCACTGGACGAAGATTTATAAAGTATATTTCATTTCAGAAGATCATTCTTTAAGCAATTGGTAGGAGCTCACACTGCTTGCCAACTGTACATTCCAGAGAATCAAGGGGCAGTTGTCCCACATCCTTCTGATGTACACATCAGGTAGATAAGACTTCTCCAGTGATCTAATGTTACCCCTCTGCAATCAATGCTGCCCGAGTGAAACTTGGCAGTGTGCTAGCAGAAAACAATAGTATTGCTCAGTTCCAGTCACAGCGACCTGCTCTGTGTTCAATGTGGATTGGTTTGGTGTCAAACATATCAATGAAGTTGATAAGGACTGACAATGGCTATTTATGGAGGCGCCTGCTGTGTTGGAAACATTCCCAATGGCATATCCTGCGTTCTCACGGCAAATGTGTAATGTCACAATGACAGTGGTTGCTCACTGCCTGTTCAGTCTGCTAATTGGTAGCTTGTGATTTCAATGAACACATTGAAAACAATCTCTCCCAAAGGAAATAAAAACTTTACGTCATTGTGAAACCTCTGAACCATTTCTTGTAGCGAGGCATCTCTCACGTAAACTGGATTTCTCCTCGGTCTACAGTTCCTAACAAATACTTCACTGTGGAATTGCCACAATAGGAAATGGGTGAAGTGGAAATCTAACCAATTCTGTAATAAAACAACTTCGTGGATCATTTAACCATAAAGAGTTTGCCAATTTCTCATGGAGGTCTGGATTGTGAATAACATTTGTGAGTTAGTTTTAGAGATGGATGAAAGACTTTTAACTGTAGAGAATGTGAAGTAGAAATATTGCTTTATGCTGGTGGTGAAGAACACAGACAATGAAGATTCAAACTTATACAATACAATTTTAATTCTTCACACCAGGATCAACAACGAGAAGTGACAGCCCTGACAGGAGTGGAGGTTGGACTCTTGGGGTAGAATTTTTGGGCCTTGCCAAAAATACTGGTCTGGGCCTTTCGGAGCTGGTTCAGCAGACAGCAGGTATGGCTCCTGAAGAAACTTGTTAAATGATGGAAGAGATATCCTTCAGTTTCCCAACAGGAGGGAGGGCAGTTCAGCAGTCTAAAGGCAGGCATCCCGTGGGCAGCTCAGGTAACAGCTCTTAAAGCACTGTTGGGGTGTGGGATTTTTTTATTTCTGTTTTCTAATTTATTCCTATGGTCTGTAATATTGGACATGTTATTTAGAGTCATAGGACCGTACAGTACGGCATGGAGACAGACCTTTCAGTCCAACTTGTCAATGCCAACCAGATTTCCAAAATTAATCTAGTCCCATTTGCCAGCACTTGGCCCATTTCCCTCTAAACACTTCCTATTCACGTACCCATCCAGATGCCTTTTAAATGCTGTAATTGTACCAGTCTCCACCATTTCCTCTGGCAACTCATTCCATATAAACACCACCCTCTGCAATGAAAAAGTTGCCTCTTAGGACCCTTTTAAATCTTTCTCCTCTCACTCTAAACCTATGTCCTCTAGTTTTGGATTCTGCTACCCTGAGGAAAAGACCTTGTCTATTTACCCTATCCATGCCCCTCATGATTTTATGAAACTCTATAAGGTCACCCATTTGCCTCTGGCTCTCCAGGGAAAATGGCCCCTCCTATTCAGTCTCTCCCCAGAGTTCAAACCCTCCTGGCAACATGCTTGTAAACTTATTCTGGACGCTTTCAGGTTTCACAACATCCTATAGCAGACAGACCAGAATTGCACACAATATTCCAAAAGTGGCCTAACCAAAGTCCTGTACAGCCACAACATGACCTCCCAACTCCTACAGTCAATCTTCTGACCAATAAAGGAAAGCTTACCAAACCCCTTCTGCATTATCCTGTCTACCTGGGATTCCACTTTGAAGGAACTATGAACCTGCGCTCCAAGGTCTCTTTGTTCAGCAATACGCCACAGGACCTTACATTAAAGCTATAAGACCTGCCCTAATTTGCCTTTCCAAAATGCAACACCTCACATTTATCTAAATTGAAATCCATCTACCACCCCTCAGCCCATTGGTCCATCTGATCAAGGTCTTGTTGTATCCTGAGGTAACCTTCCTCATTATCCACTACAATGCACCTGGAAGTTTGGTATCATTTCTTCCTTTTTCTTTTTTTCCCCCTAAGAACGTGTAGTGAAGAACCTGTACCTAGGTACTATGTCCATAAGATGGCACCATAAGTGGTGACTTGTGAATGTTTCACTGTATTTGAGTACATGTGACAATAAAGCTAATTCAATTCAATTCAATTGTTACTTATTCAATAGGACATGGCCTTCCCTTAATAAAACCAGGCAGACTATCCCAAAGATTGAGCAGAAGTGGGTACTGCGGATGCTGGAGATTAGAGTCAAGATTAGAGTGGTGCTGGAAAAGCTCAGCAGGTCAGGCAGCATCCAAGGAGCAGGAAAATCAGTGTTTTGGACAAAAGCCCTTCATCATAGCCTCATTCCTGGTGAAGGGCTTTTGCCTGAAATGTCGATTTTCTTGCTCCTTGGATGCTGCCTGAAATGCTGTGCTTTTCCAGCACCACCCTAATCTATCCAAAAGATTGACTGTTTCCTCTTAGGGTGTGTTCAGGGTGCAGAAATTAGCATAGTTCCTGCTTTGTGACACCAAGTGAAAATTTGGCTGATGCAATCAATAAGAAAGCAATTGGATATTGTAATGGAGTGTAGAAAATGTCTTCTTTGGATGGATAAGAATGAACATTATCGTTTTTGTCATCCAGAAGGACCTCATAATCTTCTTCGTTCTCCACAGCTACTTAACGGCATAATTATAATATTCAGCAATGGTATTGGATGGACAAACTAAAAACCTCATGAGGAGGAAAATTAGGAAGGGTTTCAAAAGGCTCTGGTACATTGCTTCTTTTAAAACAATAATTGTAAGTTCCAATATTTGGATTGCCTGAAGCTTCTTCCAAAGCCATGACATCTACCACCGAGAAGGACAAGGACGGGCCTGCATGGAAACGTGCAAGTTCCTCTTCAAGTCATAAACCATCCTTGGAATTGTATCACGGTTCCTTTCCGAATGCTGGGTCAAAATCCAGGAATTCCCCTCCTACTGTGGATGTACCTACTCCCCAAAGACTGCAGTGGTTCAAGAAACAGCTCAGCAGCCTCTTCTCAATGATAATCAGAGATGGCTAATAAATGCGAGCCCAACCTGGGAGAGGCAATGACTTAGTGGTATTCTTGCTGGACTGTTAATCAAGTGTCCCAGGGAACGTTATGAGAACAAGGTTCAAATCCCACCACAACAGATGGTGGAGTTTGAATTCAATAAAAATCTCAAATTAAGACTCTAATGATGACCATTGTTGATTGTTGTGAAAAATCCATCTGGTTCACTCGTATCCTTTAGTGAAGGAAACTGCTACCCTTACTTAATCTGGCCTACACGTGACTCCAGACCCACAGCAATGCAGTTGACTCTTAACTGCCCAGTGTTGTCCACACACAGTGGAGTAATATCTTGGAAGAGGCAAAGAATATCCAGGGGAAAAAAATCTCAGGGCCAATGAGATGGAAAAAAAATCACTCATAAGTTCCATACTGCTCCTCAGATATTCAAAACCAGTCGAGGAGATCAGTCATGGTTGCAAATACTGAAGTATTCTCTGGCCTACAATATAGAGTTACAGGTTGCTTAAATTCAGTATCAGTTTACTTTGAAATAAAAGGACTGTTGAAGATTTTCATATAAATCAAAAGGCTGGTCTCTACAAAGGAAAGAAATATCTTCACGTTGAAAAATTGAGCATACGTGCACAGGCTGAATACAAGGACACTCCTCTTTTGTTTAGAAGTTGTAGATATTGCTGGCCAGGCCAGTAGTTATTGCCTATCCCTAATTCCCTTCGAAAATAAAATGGGGAAGTGTCTTCTTAAACCTCTGTGATTCGTATCTCATAGGTGTGCACAGTTCTGTTTGGGAGGGAATGCCAAGATTTTAATTCAGTGATTGTGAAGGAACAGTGATCTATTCCAAAGTCAGGATGGTGGGTTGCTAGGAGACTGGTGATGCCTTGCACTGACTACACTTGTTTTTCCAGGTGGTGGAGATTGCAAGTGTGGAAGATACTGCCAAAGGAACCATGGCAAGTTGCTACAGTACATCGTTTACACACTTTGTTGCTACAGCGTGCTTACATTGGAGGGAGTGAGATTTCAAAATTGTGATGTTCTAATTTTTCCTAATGGTGTAAAGTTTCTTGAGCTTTGTTAGCGCTGCACCGATGCAGACAAGTGAAGAATATTCCATCACACTCCGAGCTTGTTCTTTGCAGATGGTCGATGGGCTGTTGGAAAAAAATAAGATGAATTCCTTAACTCAGCATTCCCAGCTGTGCACCTGGTTTTGTAGACACAGTATTTACGTAGTGGGTCCAATTAATTTTCTAGTTCCGTAGTGCCCCCAAAGGTGATGGAATTTAGTAATGATTACAGAGGGAGGAGTTTACCTCAGGTTTACAGTGTGTTTTGCCTGCACAGAATGAAGAGATCTCTCCTGAGCTGGGTAAGAACTGAATTTCTCTCTCTCTTGCTGTGTGAGTTGTTCCCAGCTTCAAGCACTTCGGTTACCTGAGAACCAATCACACAACTGTTGGCAGACAAGAATGTCTCCAACAGGGTAGCATGGTGGCTCAGTGGTTAGCACTGTTGACTCACAGTGCCAGGGACCCAGCTTCAATTCCATACACGGGTGACTGTCAGTGTAGCATTTGCATATTCTCCCCATATCTATGTTGGTTTTCTTCAAGTGCTCTGGTTTCCTCTCAGTCCAAAAGTGTGCAAGTTAGGTGGATTGGACAAGGGAATTCAGTGGGTCTGGGTGGGCTGCTTTTTGGAAGGTTGGTGTGGACTTGATGGACTGAATGACTATTGTTAACTGGTCATTAGTCCTTAGACCAATCAATGTCTTGTGGTCAGCAAAAGCTACATTTGTACACCCTTTGGGTCCCAATTGTCCGCAACTCAAACTTCAGTTAATGCTTGTTCAAACAGTTACTCACAAAATGCCTGCAATGGGTGTTGGCTACTTGCTTTTCATAACTACAGCCACCTTCCAAATATTAAAAGAATTTTTTCTCATTTCAGTCCACAGATTTTATTTTAAAATACACAAAATAAAAAGATACGGTCTTTACGGGATGCTGCCTTTGCCCAATCCCTCATGGCTCATATCCAGATCTCCGTGGGTGGACAGGATTGATGAGCAGGGTGTCACATGCCAAAGAAACCCAAATGGACATTGGCCTGGATAATCCTTACCAAATATGCTTCCAGTAAAGCTCAGCACAATGCAAAAAAACTATAGAGTCGTTTAATTTCAGTGCAATATATTGTGATGTGATTTCCTTTATTATTAACAGCTTCTGTAAACATTCCACAGTTCTGCTTCTTTGTGCGTTTATTACATATTTCTAGCTTACTGGATCAGGAAGTTAGGGTTTTATTAAGTGGGGAAGAAAGAGTTTCCAACTGCACTTGTTTCCCAGGACAATGAGAATTGGGCACACTTGGGGCAATTTTCTAGGTTTTCTTTTTATTCCCAGACTGGAGCCATGCTCTGCAGGAGTCAAGGTCAGAAACAAGTCTATGGTGCTGAAGTTAAAAATCACACAACACCAGGTTATGTTCCAACAGGTTTAATTGGAAGCACTAGCTTTTGGAGCGCTGTTCCTTTATCAGGTGATTGTGGAGAACACAATTGTAAGACACAGAATTTATATATTGCTATAAATTCTGTGTCTTACAATTGTGTACTCCACAACCACCTGATGAAGAGCAGTGCTCGGAAAGCTAGTGCTTCCAATTAAACCTGTTGGAATATAACCTGGTGTGTAATTTTTAACTTTAAGCACCCCAGTCGAACACCGGCATCTCCAAAGTATGGTGCTGAAGAGCTCATTCTATTATCTACTCTCCCACGTAGCTAGGTTCCCCACCAGTAATTAAACATTATAAGAAAAGTATTGTCCAGAAGGCTGCTAATGTTACACTACTTTTTGATTTCATTTTATGTTGTAATAATTGGGACTGTTAGCTTTTACTCATAATAGAAATACAGAATAACTCAAGTTAGACCCACTGATTGCTGAACCTTTGAACTAAGACCAAATTTCAAGCAATGATCAGGTTAAGTCGCTTCAATAAGTCTAATTAAAAGCCATGTCATTGTGAACTGATAGTTAATCACAACACTTTCAGGGAAAAAAAAAGTTATATTTGCAAAAAAGAAATGTCTGAAAATATTTCATTTTTAGAAGCAGGAGATTGATCTGGAAAAATACTGAATCAAAGACATCCTTCTGAGGAAACATTTCACGAGTCGGAATAGCAACCACATTGTTAAAATTATTCATGGAACAAAGAAGAGGAATTGTATCTATTTTAGAAACCAGCTCTATTGATGAAGGCATTAATTACATTCTTCTAAAGTTGTTATGATCCTACTGATGGTATTACTGGACAAGTCAGAGCCCAAAGTTAAACCTGGTTTAGCAGTCTATAATTTAACTTTTACAGTTTGCTACCATCGTGATTAGTCATTAAAGATGTATACTTGAAGCTGCAACTATTCTTTAACAAAGAACACATGTTTATTGCACAAAGTATGAAAAGGATACCAAATATATATGACCTAAATATATGTAAAAGGATCTTTACGTAAACAGTAAAACAATGCTTCAACCTATTTCCAGCAATATCCCTTATCGATACTTATTCCCAGTCTTATCTCAGGTCTTCAATTTTAAATTAGCTGACTCATTCCAGTTCTTGTTTGACTGCTGAAAAGTTTTTTTAAGCAGATTTGGTGGCATCAACTTTTTTAAAAATTTGAATGGCTTAAATCTCTTCAGTTCTGAAACTTCTGTACAAACTCTCACTGCTTGGAGGCATCTGGTGCTGATCCTTACGTTAGGGTGGTTATTCTTCTGCACTGCAATTTTAATTCTTCTGCTCTTAAATCAAAACTAAAGTAGTGGCCTCTTGGTTGTTCCTCTGTGTCTGTTGTAAACTTAACAATATAAATATTTCTTTTACGAACACTACTAGTGTTTTGCTCGGCACTTAACGGGATCATGTGCCCTTTCCAAAATTATTTCTTTAGTTCGCTAAATGCAAATGACTTTCTGACCTCTTAAAAACAAATTACCTTCACAAAACTGAAAACACACATCTGCCTCTATTTTAAAGTACAAATTCCAGAATAATAACAATATAAATACCATGGGGTGGCATGGTGGCTCAGTGGTTAGCACTGCTGCCTCACAGCACCAGGATTCTAGGTTCGTTTCCAGCCTCGGGCAACTGTCTATGTGGAGTTTGCACATTCTCCCTGTGTCTGCGTGGGTTTCCTCTGCCTGCTCCAATTTCCTCCCACAGTTCAAAGATGTGCAGGTCAGGTGAACTGGCCATGATAAATTGCCATAGTGATAGGTGCATTAGTCAGAGGAAAATGAGTCTGGGTGGGTTACTCTTCGGAGGGTCGGTGTGGATTGGTTGGGCTGAAGGGCCTGTTTCCACGCTGTAGGGAATCTAATCATAATAAACTCTACTTAACACAATCTGAAATCACAATTATATATTGCAAAATGTTGTGGATTGTGATGTGGAGGAGGTAAGAGAAATATGTGAAAATTGTAGTGAGCACCAGACCTTAGCAAAACTGAAGAGACTGAAGAATCTGTGTCACGTGGACTATGCCAAGATGTGTGGCAGAATTGGGTAACAATTACGGTGAGGCCATTCTCAATATTGGGAAAAACTCATGTCATCTCTTATGCTTTTCACAATTGGCATGGAGAGTAGCCCATTGACAGCGATTATTGTTTGTTGAACATCTTGTGAACAGCCTAATTTGGCTCATTAATATTCAGCCTCCTTTCTTATTAAACTCGTGAAACAAGCTCAGCATTGGAAAAAACTCAACAAGGAAACCAGTACAAGCAGCTGGGTGATTCAACTCCCTGCTTGCTCCATGTTGTGCACTGGGCACTAACATTTTAAGGCATGCCCCACTAGCACTGGCCATATGTATCCCACATCCACATCTGATGCATACCAGCCTCTAAAAACCCTCATAGAACATTTCCAATCCAGTTACAAGGTGCTTCTGCATTTCACTGCTGCATCTCAGCCTACACCAGTAACAAACATGGCTGCTCCCATACCCAGCTGAGTGACTTGACCAGACTCCATCTCCAAGCTCTTCACTTGCTTTCATAGCACTCTGAGTCTACCTATTTTACATTGACTTATCTTTTTGTGCCTTGCCTTCTCAGCCAGATTCATCTTAATGCAGTTCTCAGCCAAGTCAAGAGAGCTAGACTTCAGTCAGGGGTCCTGGCACAGCAAGTAAAGGCCAACCTTCTGGTGGAGTGGAGAAAGGCATTAACTTTCTTCTGACACTGCTGGGCATTCCTCAGCTGATACTGTTTTTACCTCAGGCCAGGCTAGCATGACCTGATGTTGTGGTCTCAACTGCTGTTCCTGTGGAAGGAGGAGGTCTTGCATTAGCACCACCCTGTCCAGCAGGACCTCCAGGTAAAGTGGGACAGTGATTTCCATCTGACTGCCATGCCCAGGGCAAATATCAGGAACCGTGCAGGACAGCCACGGACTGACAGTGCTTGTCAGCTTGCACAATGGGCTTTAAAAGCTGGTGCAAGTACCAAGGATTACCGGTGAAGTCTAAGATATCTACTGACTAGTGAGATGTTCCGGGAACAATGTGTGGTAAGATGGGCAGAAGTCGGATTTGAGAGATGGTGTAGCGGTGTGGTAAATAATTGTTTGGAATGTTTGGTAAATTACGGTGGAAGAATTCTTTCGACCTCACAGTGAAAAACCGTCCAAAAATCTCCACGCAATTCAAACTCAGCCAAAAGCGCATATGCTTTAGCCCAATGAGTCCAGGACTTATCAATCAGATGATCAGGTGTCATTATAAACACTATCTTTTAAGTCTGGTCCTCACCTTCCACCCCACCAATCTCCGGATATAACATATCATCCTCCATCATTTTGCCATCTACAGTCAGACCCCACCACCTCCCCCATCTGCGTTCTGCAGAGACCATTCCCTCAGTAACTCCCTCGTTAGGCCACACACCCCCACTAACCCACCCTCCATTCCCAGCACCATCCCTTGCCACTGCAAGAGGTGTAAAACCTGCACCCACACCTCCCCCTCACCTCCATCCAAAGCCCAAAAGGATCCTTCCACATCTGGCAGAGATGTTCCTGCACATCCAAACACCTCATCTACTCTGTCTGTTGTTCTTGATGTTGTCTCCTGTACACTAGGGAGACAGGATGTCAACTTGTGCAACATTTCAGAGAACATCTCTGGGACACATGCACCAAACAACCTCACCATCCTGTGGCTGACCACTTCAAGTCCTCCTCCCACTCCGCCAAGGACATGCAAGTCCTGGGCCTCCTCCACCACCAAATCCCAGCCACCCAATGCCTGGAGGAAGAGCATCTCATCTTCCACCTTGGGACCCTCCAACCACATGGAATCAATGTTGATTTCACCAGGTTCCTCCTCTCCCCTCCCCCATCTCATCCCAAATCCAACTTTCGAACTCCACATTGCCTTCTTGAAGTGTCCTCCCATCCATCTTCCTTCCCACCTATCCGCTCCACCCTCCACTCTGAACTATCACCATCACCTTCCACCTGCATCTACCAATTGCCTTCCAAGCTACCTTCTCCCCAACACCACCCCTCCCTCCTATTTATCTCTCAGCCCCCTTTCCCCCACCCCCACATTCCTGATGAAGGGCTTATGCCTGAAACATCAATTCTCCTGCTCCTCGGATACTGCCTGACCTGCTATGCTTTTCCAGCACCACACTTTTCAACTATCTTTTCAATGCCTGACTAAGTACAATTACGGGCACTGTGTGTTTAATAAACCTGACATTAAATCTAAAAGCTTTTTAAATTTCCACAGTCTCAAATCATACCCTCTCTTCTGCCAGAGAAAGAGCCCTTAAAGTAGCAGCTTGTTTGTATATTCTGTCTGCTAAAGATTGTTTTTCCAGGCTTGGTAACTGTAAGCGATGTTTCGTGTCCAACATGTGAAGATTTCTCAAGATGTTGTAAATCAATTATGAACTGAGGACTTTTCCACTCCTCCCACCGGCCAGGCTGATGGTTTTCACTGTCCTTGGGAAAAACAGTAATCTCAGCTCAGACTGTCTTTTGTTTAATCCATGGAGAATGTGAGGACTGCAGATGCTGGAGATCAGAGTCAAAGAGTGTGGTGTTGGAAAAGCACAGCAGGTCAGGCAGTATCCGAGGAGCAAGAGAATCGATGTTTTGAGATGATGAAGGACTTATGCCCAAAACGTTGACACTCCTGCTCCACCGATGCTGCCTGCCCTGCTGTGCTTTTCCAGCGCCATACTCTTTGATTTTGTTTAATCCATGTCGGCTTCATTAAACCTGGCCAACCTGCATGAGTCAGGCGATCCATTTATAAAGCAGTAAGTCTCGAGTATTAAATCAGTCAATGGAATTCAAAGATGAATAATCCAACTTTTATATTACTATGAAATGATTCAGCCCTCAGTTGCAGGGCGACAGGTGAGTCTTCTAAAATAGAAAAGAAAGAATTGCAGACGCTGTAAATCAGGAACAAAAACAGAAGTTGCTGGAAAAGCTTAGCAGGTCTGGCAGAATCTGTGAAGAAAAATCGGAGTTGACATTTCAGGTGCAGTGACGCTTCCTCAGAACAGGGTCTGCTTTCCCACTATCACTCCCATGATCTCCTCCTTCAGGTTGGAGAGCTAGCTCTGGTCTTCAGTCTTCAAACAGGAAGTACACATTGGCCACTGAAAGACGGTGGTCCTTCCCTCTCCCAGGTCATACCCATGAGCATGATTAGTGATTAGATTAGATTCCCTACAGTATGGAAACAGGTCCTTCGGCCCAACAAATCTACACCGAACCTCCGAAGAGTAACCCACCCTTCGAAGAGTAACCCACCCAGACCCATTCCCCTACATTTTACCCCTCACTAATACACTAACACTATGGACAATTTAGGATGGCCAATCCACCTAACCTGCACATCTTTGGATTGTGGGAGGAAACTGGAGCATCTGGAGAAACCCCACACAGACACAGGGAGAATGTGCAAACACGACACAGACAGTCGCCTGAGGCAGGAATTGAATCCAGGACCCTGGCACTGTGAGGTGGCAGTGCTAACCACTGAGCCACCGTGTCACCCCATTATTTGTAAAGCCTACTGCACCTGGTATTCCCAGGTGGTCTCCCATCCAAGTACTAACCAGGTCTGAGTCTGCTTAGCTTCCGAGACCAGACAACATTGGGATTTTTCAGACTAGTATGACTAATGATGTTCCTGAACGCTGATTGGTCAAATTGAAGTGTGGCTTCCTTCTGATTGGTCTCTTAGGGGTGATGGTCGTCTGCTGATGTACTTGCTGTCATTTCCTGATTATTCTTTAAGATATCAGTAATGAGGAGGCAGTCCTCCTCATGATATCTAGCTTCTGTCACTTTATTAAATTTTGTGAGTTTCTATTGAGGTAACGAGATACCTTAAGACAGTTTCAATATCTACTTATATGAGACAAGTGAGTGTGATGTCAATAATGCCTAATTTGGGATCATCCTGAACTACCAACTATTACTTATAAGATTTAGTCAGAAAAATTTTATTTCTTATAATCCCTCTACTTGTTTCCTCCAGCATCGTCAACTTTGAACTTCAAAAAACTCTTTTTTTTCCATTTGACCAATCAGCGTTCCGGAACATCACTAATCCTATTCCTTGGATGCTGCCTGACCTGCTGTGCTTTAACCAGCAACACATTTTCAACTGTGATCTCCAGCATCTGCAGACCTCATTTTTTTACCCGAAGATTTTAACCTAATGCTCATGGGTATGACCTGAGAGAGGGAAGAAGCACCAGTTTTCAGTGACCAGTGTGTGTATCCTGTTTGAGACTATTTGCACCTACTGTCCCCCAGTCGTGAGATGGGAATTGTTACAAAACTTTAACTTGAAATAGGAATATTTACATCACAAAAATAAGCCAATCAGCCTAGAAATCGAAGGATGGTGAACCACCTGGACGGTAGCAAGCTCCCACACCGATTTACACTTACGTGGCGCCTATATCAAAGCAAGATTTACCAAAACACTTTGTAACAACAACAAATATCAGTAAGAAGTCTTGTTATGCTTGTGAGCTTTTCTATTACTATGGTGGACAGACAATTAAAAGTCGGTAACAAAAACAGAAATTGCCAGAGAAATTCAGCAGCATCTGTGGGAGTTAACATTTCGAGTCTGATGGCTCCTCATCAGAACTGTTAGCAGCTAGGAAAATGTGGTGCTGTATATGTGCTGAAGAGAAGTGGAGATGCAGGGAAAGGGAGAGGTGAACAAATCAGTGGAGATAGAGGCCACAGAGAGAAAGATATGAAAGAGGTAGCTATGAAAGGAGATTACAGGTAGTAAACCGGGACAGAAGAAAAGCTGAATAAGTGATAATAAGGGCTAAGAATAAAAAAGAGCACGGGTTAGCTGGACTGAAAACAACATAGATAATGTGATAGTCGGCCTAGAGGTTGTTGAGAATGAATGACTATGCCAAAAGCAACCCGCTCACCACTCTCCTTACCTCCACCCCCTCACTTTGCCTTCAGCATAAATAGTATGTTTTCTTGGCTGCTATCAGTTCTGATGAAGAGTCACTGCAGTATTAACTCTGCTTTCTCCCCACAGACACTGCCAGACTTGCTGAATTTTACCAGTAATTTCTGTTTTTGTTTCAAATTTCCAGAATCTGTAGTGTCTTATTTTAAATCAAGAGTCTGATTTTTTTTTTAAGTGTTTAAACCACTGAGCAAATTTGAGAAAACCGTTAAGGCTAACACAGAAACAGATGCAGAGGCCAACTTAGATCCATGCATTTCCTTTAATTTCCAGAAACAATAATTGGACCAATTAATTTGTATGAAAAGTAATTTGTGAGCTCTGGTCAGCAGCAACACTTTAGTGAAATCACCCAGTTGCACAATTTTCACTCAGAACCGAATGCTTGGTGAATGCTCGGTCAGGTTGAGAAACACAGCAGCATTTGTGAAAAGAGAAACAGAGTTAATGATTCAAGTCTTATTTGATGTTTCTTTAGAGATGGATTATATTTATTTCAGATTCCAGCAGCCGTAGTATTTTGCTTTTTTAAGATTGTGAAGTGCAGGGGCTGTTAGTGAGTTGATAAAACTGTTCACAGCCTGTCAAAGGTGCAACACAGAATCTGCAATGCCCTTACCCTAACTGAATGGCAAAACAGGCTTGTGGGGTTGAATGGCCTATTTCTATTTATATGTTCCAGTAAAGCATCATAAATAAAGTGAATAGTTTCCATTCTGAACTACAAGGCCTGAAATTCGGGGATCTAGAACAATTGACAACTTATACACTGTGTGCCAAGCAAAAATAAAGTTTGTGTTCTTCTCAGACAGGACAAACATCACGTGGATTCAAAAATAATGCAGGAGGTCTGACCTTGATATAGGACAGGAATGGGAATGAGTGGAGCAGTTTACCTTTTACTGCATTCAGTTCCAGATCTAAACTGTTTTGCTGCTTTAGTGTATCAAACTGTGGCTTAGTTAGCAAATTCACCTCAAATTCAGAGGCTTGAGCACTTAATTCTGGGTGACATTTTTCGTGCAGTCTTGAAGTGCTGCAATGTCTGTATATCGGGTGCTAGATTAAACTGTGGTCCTTTCAGTCCTCTCAGAAGGGCATAAAATAAGTCACATAACAAAATAGCTGAGAATATTTTGCTTTAATTTATACCACAGCTAAATTTGCTTGAAAACAAAGACCTTGACTTTTGCAATGATGAAAACAGTGGAGGAGGCTGAAATCTGGAAATTCCACCCCCAGGCACAGCATTTTTGCAATGGTGGGATTGGGAATCAGTCACTATCATATATATGTATGTTTCACAAAGGCAGCTATTGATATAAATTCATCTGCCTCCACTCATGCCTGATTATGGTGCTGTAAATATGTGAAATACAATGTGTGCAGATTATTCCTGATAGAAGCAGGTCTGAATGTTGTAGAATTGTTTAAAGAGGCGAGATATTCTTTCAGAGAGGTATCCTTTTGGATCCGGACCTAAGACATCTTTTGGGGAGGGCAGGTGCACTTTGAGAGAAGTAAGGTGCCCTTTGGGATCTTCAAATGTAGACATGAATGTGCATAAACTTAAATATACAAACTTTCCAGCTCATTTAAATTTTATAAAATGCATTTAAACTTTATAAAGTGTCAAAAGCAACTATCAGATGTGAGAAAATGAAACAGCAAAGACAACTTTCAAAACTGTCAAAGGAGATTGTCAAAAGGATCTATCGTGCTGGCAAAGCATTTAAAAATTCTGCCTTTTAAACATTTGAAAAAAACTTGCCTGGAGTGTTTTGAAAAATTGCTTTCTATTTCAATCTGTTTGTTGTCAAAAGTCTGAAGGCCTTTATTACTGGTTTAGTGCTTCATAACTAATTTCACCACCTTCCATCATGCTTGCCATTTCAAATTTTGATTATGGGATCCAAGTGGTTCTCGACTGTTTGAAATGGGATTGTGAATTACAATGCTTGTTATTATGAAGATTTACACTGGCATGAAATATTTGTTCTTACAAGCAGTTATGTGGTTAAAATAATGTATTTTTATGTTTTTTTCAAATCTCAGCATAGATCCTAAGGTTTGTCCATGGTTAGTTTTGGGGGAGTTGGCATGAAAATGTAGACAAATAATGGCTCAGTGGTTAGCACTGCTGCCGCACAGCGCTAGGGACCCAAGTTTGATTCCAGCCTGGAGCAACTGTCTGTGTGGAGTTTGCACATTCTCCCGTGTCTGCGTGGGTTTCCTCCAGGCACTCCGGTTTCTTCCCACATTCCAAAGATATGCAGGTTAGGTGAACTGGCCATACCAAATTGCCTGTAGTGTTCACGGATATGTAGGTGCATTAGTCAGGGGTAAATACAGAGTAATATTGTAAGGGGATGGCTCTGGGTGGGTTACTCTTCGGAGGAGAAAGTGAGGACTGCAGATGCTGGAGATCAGAGCTGAAAATGCTGGAAAAGCGCAGCAGGTCAGGCAGCATCCAAGGAGCAGGAGAATCAACGTTTCGGGCATGAGCCCTTCTTCTACTCTTAGGAGGGTTGGTGTAGACTAATTGGGCTGAATGGCCTGTTTCCGCACTATCGGGTTTCTATGGTTGTAGTGCTGCATGAAGATATGAATTTGCATGAGTGAACACTAAATGGCTTAGGGCTATAAATGGTCGTTTAAGTAAGTATGGGGAATAGGTAAGAAGGACTTTAGGAGTGGCTGGGGAATGAGGTGGCATGGATGGGCGTGAGGAGTATGTGTGAGTTGACAGGGCGTGAGGGCTGCTTTGCATAACTTTAACACAATGTTGGAGCGCAGTGACTCACCTTTCGCCCCACCTGCGGTTTCTACACCGTTCCACAATGACTCCGAGAAACACCAGACCAGCCCCCAGAGAAGATCCCAGGGTCAGGGGTGCTTTTGTCCTGGCTTGAGTCTGTGAGCCACTGCTGAGGGTGAAGTGTCAGGCCAAATTATTTGATCATGACGGTTGTTTATGGGATTTCGGCTCTAAAAAATGTGAGGGATTGGGGATGTGACAGGCGCTTTATAAATGCGTCCCCGGAATGGGATTGTAACCAGTGATCCCGACATTGACTGTATCCCCACAATGAAAACGCTCCAGCGGCGCCCCCTTGCGCTCACACCTTTTGTGGGGGGGCGGGGGGGGGCCTCCTGACAGTTGCCCGGGCTCCTATTGGTCTATGGCGCGGAAGCTCGCACACTAATTGGTTGTGAGTGTCTGTGACGTTACAAAGGGGGGGTGGTGGAGCGGGGCGGTCTGGTCTATCTGGGGAGAATCCTGCGGAGGGGCGAGAGGTTCTGCGATTGGGGTGAGGGGTTGGCTGTGCATCCAGCCACCTCCACAAGCCCTAGGCTACTGTCAGCTTCACCTCCCCAGCCCCATGAATTGTGGCAGGTAAGTGAAGGCAGGAGGAATTTCCCGCAGGCACTCGGCGAACGTTCCTATTTACAAATACATTTACGGAAAGTGCTGCTTGTTATCAGGTTTGGAGAGAGAGAAACAGATTCTTTACAGAAGTTGGTTGGTTTGTTTTTATATAAACACAAGGAAGGAGGTGGTTTCTTTCCATTAATTGTAATGCATGCTGAATAATAAATTGGCTGATGGTGTGGTCACTTTAAACTGACTCTGGAAGTTTATGTCCGAGCTGCAAATGTGTTGCTGGTCAAAGCACAGCAGGCCAGGCAGCATCTCAGGAATAGAGAATTTGCAGCTGTGATCTCCAGCATCTGCAGACCTCATTTTTTACTCGAGGTTTATGTCCGAGCCTCCTGTATGTGCCCGGCCGCTGAAACCCTCCAGGAATTGACTGACTCTGGGTGGCCTGAATGCATGGGCACGGTTTCTGGCTCGCATGGAGAAGAGGGAAGTTGCTCGATACAGTAGATGGTGGGCTCGGAGTCATGATGTTTTGGGGTTCTCCGGGGGAAGACGTGCGGCCAGTTCAGGACCGCACTAAGATTTTGTTCAGCCATGGCAGAGAAATTTTAGCCAAGCTTGATCAGTTGATCCTCGTTGAAACGTCTCTTTTTCATGTCGTTGCACTGTTTTAAACATTTCATTATCAACGAGTTTGAGATTGCAGCTTTTTCGCCAAACTAAGAGTGGAATGAAACAGCATTTCTTTTTTGGTGTGTGTGTGTATCGTTGTTTATTTATGCTATTTGGTCGATTACATCAGCTTCCTGTAGATTCCAGTCGACATTCTGCTGCGACTCGGTCGGTGCCTGTTTCTAACACCACCCCCACCCCCCAACTCTGCAACGGGATCTTGTTGTACACGATCGAAATATGGCACCAAAAAAAGTGAGAAGTTAATGCAGGATTATTCACGCCATTGTTTCAATGAATACTGTTTCGCTGCGAATGTTGTTTAAGGGCACAAACCCCTTTTTGGAAAGTACTTCCCCCAGATGATTTTTACTGCAAAACCTTTCAGTTAGAAGTATTCGTGCAGCTAATCTTTGTGAATCTAATCAGTGGTCTTTAAAATCAGTATGTTTAAAAGTGTCTAATTTTTTCATTAAAAGTGCATTTCCAAAGTTCCTGAAGGTTGAGTTCTTGACCTTGAAGTTCCTTTATAATTTCATATAACTTGTGGATGCTGGTGATCAGAAATGAAACCAAAGTAGTGGGCAGATTCTGTAGGTCTGGCAATGTGTGTGATGATCAAAACAGTTGATATTCCAAGTCCAACATGATTTTTGTCTGAAACTGAAAAAAAAATCTTTTTAATGTTGTTGACAAAAGGGGAGGAAGAGTGAGTGGAAGAGATGACAAGGTTCCTGAGCAAAAGACAGTAATGCGGTAGTAGAGGAGTGATATCGATGCAGCATAGGTGTTAATAGTAGATAGGTACAGCAGGAAATAGGTCATTTTTGTGAAGAGCAAACCCATATGAACAAAGTGCTGGAAGTGGGAGAAAGCAAGACTGCTTTATGAAGCACCTCTGCTCTGTCCATAAGAACAACACCAGCCTTCCAGCTGCTTGCCATTTCAATATGCCATCTTGTTTTCATGCTAACATTTGTCCTAAGGCTGCTACAATTCTCCAGTGTAAAACAAAGGAAGCTGATGGGGCAAGATCTCCAATTTGCACTTGAACCTTTTACAGCCTTCAGGACTCAACATTGAGTTCAATGACATTAGACCATGAACCCTGTCCTCCATTTGATTACACTTCTGACACCCCTGCCGTATTCCTGTTTACATGGGCACTCCCCAGCAAAACTGACCTATTTTCTACTATAAATATCTATTTTGCATCTACATCAGTCCTTTATGACCACTAACATCCCTTTTGTCTTATACTCTGGGCATCCTTACATTCTGTTCCACTTGCTCCTCCTCACCCTCTGTCAACAGCATAAAAAAAATCACTTTCCAGCCCCCTTCAGTTCCAAAGGAAGTCATATTGGACTCAACACTAAATTTGTTTCTCTTTTCGTAGATGTTGCCAGACCTGCTGAATTTCTCCAGCACTTTTGAATTGGTCACCGCTTGGATTATTGCTCAGTCATCTGAAAAGAAAAAAAATCAATTTGATTGTGAAAGCTTCCATTTAGAGTCATAGAGATGTACAGCATGGAAACAGACCCTTCGGTCCATGCTGACCAGATATCCTAACCCAATCTAGTCCCACCTGCCAGGACTCGGCCCATATCCCTCCAAACCCTTCCTATTCAAATGCCTCTTAAATGTTGCAATTGTACCAGCCTCCACCACTTCCTCTGGCAGCTCATTCCATACACGAACCACCCTCTGCGTGAAAAAGTTGCCCGTTAGGTCTCTTTTATATCTTTCTCTTCTCACCCTAAACCTACACCCTCTAGTTCTGGACTCCCCGACCCCAGGGAAAAGACTTTGTTTATTTATCCTATTCATGCCCATCATAATTTTGTAAACCTCTATAAGGTCACCTCTCAGCCTCCAACGCTCCAGGGAAAACAGTCCCAGCCTGTTCAGCCTCTCCCTATGCTCAGATCCTCCAACCCTGGCAACATCCTTGTAAATTTTTTCTGAACCCTTTCAAGTTTCACAACATCTTTCCGATAGGAAGGAGACCAGAATTACACGCAATATTTCAACAGTGGCCTAACCAATGTCCTGTACAGCTGCAACATGACCTCCCAACTCCTGTACTCAACACTCTGACCAATAAAGGAAAGCATACCAAATGCCTTCTCCACTATCCTATCTACCTCCGACTCCACTTTCAAGGAGCTATGAACCTGCACTCCAAGGTCTCTTTGTTCAGCAACACTCCCTAGGATCTTACCATTAAGTGTATAAGTCCTGCTAAGATTTGCTTTCCCAAAATGCAGCATCTTGCATTTATCTGAATTAAACTCCATCTGCCACTTCTCAGCCCATTGGCCCATCTGGTCCAGATCCTATTGTAATCTGAGGTAACCCTTTTCGCTGTCCACTACACCTCCAATTTTAGTGTCATCTGCAAACTTACTAACTGTACCTCTTATGCTCGCATCTAAATCATTTATGTAAATGACAAAAAGTAGAGTGCCCAGCACCGATCCTTGTGGCACTCCACTGGTCACAGGCCTCCAGTCTGAAAAACAACCCTCCACCACCACCCTCTGTCTTCTACCTTTGAGCCAGTTCTGTATCCAAATGGCTAGTTCTCCCTGTATTCCATGAGATCTAACCTTGCTAATCAGTCTCCCATGAGGAACCTTGTCGGACGCCTTACCGAAGTCCATATAGATCACATCTACTGCTCTGCCCTGATCAATCCTCTTTGTTACTACTTCAAAAAACTCAATCAAGTTTGTGAGACATGATTTCCCACACACAAAGCCATGTTGACTATCCTGAATCAGTCCTTACCTTTCCAAATACATGTACATCCTGTCCCTCAGGATTCCCTCCAACAACTTGCCCACCACCGAGGTCAGGCTCACCGGTCTATAGTTCCCTGGCTTGTCTTTACCGCCCTTCTTAACCAGTGGCACCACGTTTGCCAACCTCCAGTCTTCCAGCACCTCACCTGTGACTATCGATGATGCAAATATCTCAGCAAGAGGCCCAGCAGTCACTTCTCTAGCTTCCCACAGAGTTCTCGGGTACACCTGATCAGGTCCTGGGGATTTATCCGCCTTTAACCATTTCAAGACATCCAGCACTTCCTCACCTGTAATCTGGACATTTTGCAAGATGTCACCATCTATTTCCCTACAGTCTATATCTTCCATATCCTTTTCCACAGTAAATACTGATACAAAATATTCATTTAGTATCTCCCCCATTTTCTGTGGCTCCACACAAAGGCCGCCTTGCTGATCTTTGAGGGGCCCTATTCTTTCCCTAGTTGCCCTTTTGTCCTTAATATATTTGTAAAAACCCTTTGAATTCTCCTTAATTCTATTTGCCAAAGCTATCTCATGTCCCCATTTTGCCCTCCTGATTTCCCTCTTAGGTATACTCCTAGTCTCTTTATGCTCTTCTAAGGATTCACTCGATCTATCCTGTCTATACCTGATATATGTTTCTTTCGTTTTCTTAACCAAACCCTCCATTTCTTTAGTCATACAACAATTCTTATACCTACCAGCCTTCCCTTTCACCCTGAAAGGAATATACTTTCTCTGGATTCATGTTATCTCGTTTCTGAAGGCTTCCCATTTTCCAGCCGTCCCTTTACCTGTAAACATCTGCCTCCAATCAGCTTTCGAAAGTTCTTGCCTAATACCGTCCAAAATTGGCCTTTCTCCTATTTAGAACTTCAACTCTTCGATCTGGTGTATCCTTTCCATCACTATTTTAAAACAACTAGAATTATAGTCGCTGGTCCAAAGTGCTCCCCCGTTGACACCTCAGTCACCTGCCCTGCCTTATTTCCCAAGAGTAGGTCAAGTTTTGCACCTTCTCGAGTAGGTACTTCCACATACTGAATCAGAAAATTGTATTTTACACAGTTAAGAAATTCCTCTCCATCTAAACCTTTAACACTATAGCAGTCCCAGTCTATGCTTGGAAAGTTAAAATCCCCTACCATAACTACCCTACTATTCTTACAGATAGCTGAGATCTCCTTGCCAGTTTGTTTCTCAATTTCCCTCTGGCTATTAGTGGGTCTATAATACAATCCCAATAAGGTGATCATCCCCAGGATCTCAATTATATATACACTGATAATGAAAGTGTAGTCACAGTTGTGATGGGGAAAATGCGGCAGCCAAGTTGCATACAAGTTAGCAGTGAATTGAAACATAGAAAGGTAGAAACTAGGAGTAGGCCATTTGGTCCTTTTTTGAGCCTGCTCTACTATTCAATATAATCATGGCTGCTCCTCTGTCTCACTCCTCCTCCACAGTCTTCTGAGGTAGTGAATACCACAGATTCACTCCCTTTTAGTGAAGAATTATTTATGCATCTCAGTACTAAATGCTCCACTCCCTCTCACGGTTCTAGATTTCCCAAACAGGGAACAGAGTCTGTCCAGTCCTGTTGAGATTCGATACGTTTCAATCAGATCCCCTCTCATCCTCTAAACTCTGGTTCAGAAGACCTATGCCTGTATTCATCAATCTCTCCTCATACAATAGTCCTAACATTCCCAGGTTTCAGCTGAGTGTACCCCCTCTGTATTCCCTTTCTGGCAAATGCATCCTTTATATGTTAGGGCGAGCTCGACTGGACACATCACTCCAGGTGTGGTCTTCCCAATTCCCTGTATGAATGCCATAAAATGTACTGATTTCTGAACTCAAATCCTCTTGTAAAGCCAATGAGGGTGAGATAATCTGTGATGTGGTTTAGGTACAAATAATGACCTGGAAATAGGGGAATTCTCCCATGCTCTTTGGAATAGTTAAAAATCACAACACCAGGTTATAGTCCAACAGGTTTATCTGGAAGCACTAGCTTTTGGAGCGCTGGTCCTTCATTAGGTTGCTGTGACACCTACCTGGCAAAGGAGCAGCACTCTGAAAGCTAGTGCTTCCAGATAAACCTGTTGGACTATAACCTGATGATGTGTGATTTTTAACTTTGTCCACCCCAGTCTAACTCCGGCTCCTTCACATCTTGAAATAGTGCAGTTGGATCTTTTGCATCCACCTGAGAGGTAACTATGCTGAAGTAATCTATTGAAATGTAAACACTGATTATGCGCATAATTCTCTGGAATAGATACTTGATTCCATGACCTGTTGACTTGGAGGGAAGAGTGTTATTAATAAACCACAACTGAAGCTTTCAAGTCTTTTGTTTAACACATCAACCTAGTTGGAGAGGAGCCACTTGTGGAGTTTCAACAAATTATAAATCAACAACTTTGTAAAGTACTCCTGAATAAATAAACTGGAATTAAGAAATGAGATTGAATTATTCACAATGTGCTTTGGAAGTCATTTTAGTATTTTGTTAAAAATAAGGTGAGCATATCTGGAAATACAGGTTCTGACATGTTTTATCATTAAATGCCTAGCTCTTGAATTCACGAGGTCTCCCAGAGGTATCATCCCTTCATCTGAGGAGCCTTGCTCTCACCCTGTGAAGGTAGGACAGGCACCTCCAAGGATTCCTCTTAGTTGTCCTCTTAAGTGTATTGCTGCACCCATAACACATCTATTGGGTCACAAGGTCACTTCAACCTCCAAGCAAGTACCAATAACCACTTCAACCTCAGTGTTAGTGTGCAGTTGCTGCTAGAGTATGAACTAATTCAGAAACTGAGCTCCACATCATTCAGTTTCACAAGTGTTCTGCATTTTGCAGGATCTTGCTGGTGATCTTACTCGATGCGGGGAGGTGCTTTGCTGTACGAGACAATTTGCAGAAATCCTTCACTTTCCAGGTTGTCTCCTGAAAACCCCTTTTGTTTTCTCCTCCAAATCATGAGCACCCAGTGACGTGGAGCTCAGAGTTCAATGTGAGTAAGTTCCCTCAGACTCAGACACACACACACACACTCCGAGACACATACACACATGCAGAGTCACACACACAACAGCTCTGAAGTTGGGATTGGAATGGCTTTGATTTTAGATTGAAAGTGTTCAATGAGCAGTTTCCTGTTTCTTAGAACATAGAAAGTACAGCACAGAATAGGCCCTTAGGCCCACGATGTTATGCTGAGACTTAATCCTAATTTAGAGTAACTTAGCCTACATACCCCTCAACTCACTGCTATCCAGGTACATGTCCAGCAGTCGCTTAAATGTCCCCAATGACTCTGCTTCCACCACCTCAACCGGCAACGCATTCCATGCATTCACAACTCTCTGCATAAAGAACCTACCTCTGATGTCTCCTTTATACCTTCCTCCTAATATCTTCAAACAATGATTTCTTGTACCAGTCAATCCTGCCCTGGGAAAAAGTGTCTGGCTATTGACTCTATCTATTCCTCTCATTATTTTGTTCACCTCGATCAGGTCTCCTCTCTTCTCCTTCTCTACAGAGAGAAAAGTCTCTGAGTTTATTCAACCTTTCTTCATAAGGCAAGCCCTCCTTTCCAGGCAGCATCTTCTCTCGACTATTTCCTTCATTGGGGTAAGAAAAACAATGCTTCTCCCAAAGCAACATGTCTGCATCAAGACATTAAGCATTCGATATTAACTCTGCTGGGAGGGACATGCTGTTTTATTCCTGAAACTGCACTCAAGCAGCAAACGCTCCATTAGGAATTAGTTTGTGGTGGCGTACTCCTGGGTAGATGGTGAAAATGTGTTTGGGAAGTCTTCAAAGGATTACCGAAGTGGTCAGACATACCCACTGATGGAAGTTCCTGCTTTGTGATCAGTTGAAATGAAGAAGGCTCTCTTTGAAATGGCACCGGGAACATCGAGATTTCAAGAACACATGTGATCTCACATCCTGAGAGGGGACATAAATCTCCATTCGACCCAGCTGCCCAACCCTGGGAAACCCCCCTTATCCCTGCATATAGTAGAGTCTGCAGGTCATGCGCTGTACTTGTCAACCATTCAGAAACCATTGAATCAGTGTGAAATAAATCCTTGTGATGAAGATGGAGCATCTTCATCACAAGGACTGACTTCAGTGGCTACAGATGGATAGTGGATAGGGCTTTAATAGCATCATACACTGACATTTTTATTTGTTCAAAAACTCCAGCGTGTGTCAGCTTGCAGCCTCAAGAATGCAGCTTTGAATTTCGGACACCTTTCAAACAATGGCTAGCAGCCACCAAAGTGAGGAGAGCAATGAAAGAGGTGCCTTTTCACAGTAGGACATGTATTCACAAATATCAGGGCATGCAGTGGTTAAAAAAAGCCCCATGCTATACACTGTCCCTTGTAACTTTGTGTCCCTATCTCTGTACCCAGATGCCAGGTTCGAGTCCCTCCTACTCCAGAGGTTAGACTTAGACTTAGTGTGGAAACAGGCCCTTCGGCCCAACAAGTCCACACCGACCCGCCGAAGCGCAACCCACCCATACCCCTACATTTACCCCTTACCTAACACTATGGGCAATTTAGCTTGGCCAATTCACCTGACCCGCACATCTTTGTGACTGTGGGAGGAAACCGGAGCACCCGGAGGAAACCCACGCAGACACGGGGAGAACGTGCAAACTCCACACAGTCAGTCGCCTGAGTTGGGAATTGAACCCCGGGTCTACAGGCGCTGTGAGGCAGCAGTGCTAACCACTGTGCCGCCCAGAGATGGTGTGTAACAACATCTCTGAATAGGCTCAATAGCTGAACTGTTTTTTTTTTTTAGGGCTACAACAGTATTTTGATTTATATCAAAATGTTAAAGCAAAGATATTTGGAAGATCTAAAATAACATCGGCAGAAAAATCTAGGTTGACCAGCTAAACGTGAGCAGCCACAACATGATTTTTATGGAGCTGATGTGTAAGGGATGCGTCATTGGACTGCAGTAGACAAGGGGAACACCATGTAAGTCATGCCGTGTCATGTGTGCTGTGACTGTGCTGTTTACTGTGATTCAGCCTGAGCATTTTTTTTCTTTCTTTGGAAGTTTTAGCCGATGTTGGTTTGCCAATCCATTCCACTCTCCAGGGGTCAGGGTTATCAAGTGAGTCCCCAAAGCCCATGTAAAAAGGAACCAACCCCTTGTGCCCATTGCTGTGTAATTCAGAGGATGGCTGGCCTTTGCAGATTGAAATTTGAATTAGTCATTCACAACAGGGACCCTTGTTTATATGGCACACATGTCCCAAAGTGCTTTGATGCAAACTGACATAGAGCCAAAGGAGAAGACATGAGGGCATGTGATCCAAAGATTAGCCAAAGTGAACTTTAAGGACCAGGTTTATGGAGGGCATTTCATTTTGGACAGCTGAGTGACCAATGATTTGAGATGAGATGAGGGATGTACAATTGGCCAAGACTCAGAAGAAGACATTGCCCGGTGGGTTGTAGGTGAATAAAGACGAGATTGAGGATTTTGACCATGAAGATGAAGGTTTTAAGATCAAAGTGTTGGTGGAGTCCAAATAGGTCAGTGATCACAGAGATGATACCAGAGCATCAGAGTAGTTATATCTGAAGGAGATCCTAAAGTGTGGAAGAGAGGTTCAGTAGAAGGTGGGCTAAGGCAAGGGCAGTGAGAATGGATTCTGTCACAAGTAAGTTTCTTTTTCTTCATTCATAATATGTGGGCATTGCTGGCTAGATCGACATTTAAAGAGGAACCTCGATTACCCAAAGGATGCGGGTGGGTAGTATTTCATTCAGTTAATCAAATTCTCGGTAATTGAATGCTGGATAACATAGTTTAGCTGAGCATCAGGACCTTGCGATTTTATCGGACAATCCAATATGCGGTTAATCAAATTCCAGATAATCGGGTTCCTCTGTATTGCCCATTGCCAGTCGCCCTGGAGAAAGCGGTGGTGGTGAGCTGCCTACTTAACTGCTGCCCCCAGAGTGCATTTAGGAAGAGGTTTCCAGTGTGGGATTGGCAATATAATTCCACATCAAGTTAGTGTGGGACTTGGAGATTGTAAATGATTATGCTTCTTTGCATCTATTGCTCTTGTCCTTTTTGGTGCTTGATGTTGTAGATTTGGAAGGTACTATAGGAGGAACTTTGGCAAATTACTACAGTGCATCTTGTCAATGTTTCACACTACTACCACTGCATTGGTGGTGAAGGGAGGTGAATGTTGAAAGTGTTGGATGTGGTGCCATTCAAGCAGGTTGCAATCAAGCAATACTGGTGTCTTTAATATTATTGATACTGTGCATATCCAGACAAGTGAAGAGTAATCCTGACTCATGCCTTGTAGATAATAGACAGGCACAAGGGAGACAGGAGGTGAGTTAACAGCAGCAGTGCCTTACCTCAGACCTACTCTTGTAGTCACAATTTGTATATAGCTACTCCAGTTCAGTTTCTGAACAGTGATAATCCCTCTGGACGTTGATAGTTAGTAATGCCAGAGAGAACAGCAAAGAAGGTATTTTGTATGCTTGTTGGGAAGTCATGTTGTGGCTGTACAGTACATTGGTTAGACAACTTTTGGAATACTGCATGCACTTCTGGTCTCCCTGCCATAGGAAGAATGTTGTGAAACTTAAAAGGGTTCAGAAAAGATTTACAAGGATTTTGCAAGGATTGGAGCTAAAGGGAGAGGCTGAATAGGATGGAGCTATTTTCTGTAGAGCATCGGAAAATGAGGAGTGACCTTCTAGAGATTTACGAAATCATGAGGGGACTGGATAGGGTGAATAGACAAGGTCTTTATCCCCAGAGTGGGAGAGTCCTAAACTAGAGGGTGTAGGTTTAGGTACGAGGGGAAAGATTTAAAAGGGATCTTAGGGCAACATTTTCACACAGAGTGATGTGTGTATGGAATGAGCTGCCAGAGGAAGTGGTGGAGGCTGGTACAATTGCAACATTTAAAAGGCATGTGGATGGGTATATGAATAGGAAGGGTTTGGAGGGATATGGGCTGAGTGTTGGCAAATCGGACTTGATTTATTGAGGAGACCTGGTTGCCACAAACAAGTTGTAGATTGAAGGTCTGTTTCCATGCTGTCCAACACTGAGTCAATGAATGTCATGGATTAATAGTTAGATTATTTTGTTACAGATAATCCTTGTATACCACTTGTGTAGGGCAAATGTTATCTGCCACCTGTCAGCCCAAACCTGGTTATTGTCTACATCTTGCTGCATTTGGACAAGAACTGCTTCACTACCTGAAGTGTCACAAATGGCGCTGAACATTGTGCGCTCATCCGTATTCTGACAGGGTGAATATTCTCTATTCTGCTGGGGTGATGGAGGGAATGTCATTGATGTAGCTGAATATGGTAGGGCCTAGGGCGCTCCTGCAGTGATGTCTGAGATGATTGGCCTCCAACAACCGCAACCATTTTCCTTTTGTGTTCGGCGTAACTCTGACCAATAGAGAGCTTTCCCCTGATAACCCATTGACTCCAATTTTCATTGCACTTCCTGACGCTTTAACTCTACCTCTTGAGTTCAGCTCTTATGTCCGTATTTGAACCAAGGCTGTAATGAGATCAAGAGCCAGTTATCCCTGGGGAAATCCAAACTGAGCATCAGGGAGCAGTGTATTCCTTTGCAAGTGCCATTTGATAGCACTGTTGATGACCTCTTCTGCTACTTCAAAAGTAGACCCAGAGAGGGATAATTGAAATGGTTGGATTTGCCCTGCTTTTGTGGACAGGACATACCTGGTCAATTTTCCACATTGTCGGGTAGATGTCAGTGTTGTAATTATACTGGAACAGCTTGGCTAGGGGAACAGCAAATTCTAGCAGAAGTCTTCAGTACTATCACCAGAATGCTGTTGGGCCATGTAACCATTGCAATACCCAGTGTCCACAATTATTGATATCATGTGGAGTGAATTGCATTGGTTAAAGACTGGCATCTGTGATTCTGGGAACCTTAGGAGGTTGCGAAAATCCTGGACTGAAAAGACTCCTCCTGTGCCCTAATGATTCTGACTAAGTGTAAAAATGGGATCAAGATGATAATTCACCGATTTTCCACTGTCTTTAGCATCTAAGAAATAGTTGTTGAATAATGATTGTAATATATTGTTAAGTAAGCTAGTGTATCACTTTTTCTGCTGAAAAATTTCCTTTTTATATTTAAATACACTTGACACTGTGGAATGTGACACATTAAAATTGTTTCACTCTCTCCATTCCATTATGGGGTTATTGTACATTTTGATCCTCATTTATCTAATAAAAAACAACCTTTTTATATCAGTGGTTTCTCTGACCTCTGTGTTGGAGGCTCCACTTCAGAGACTGTAACTGTGGCTGGCCTTTCCCAAAGTAGTACAAGAAAGTGCAGCACTGTCACAGATAGCATCTTCCAGTGAGGCATCAGACCAAGACTTTGGCTACATCTCGGGTGGATGTAAAAAAATCCCAGAGCACTCTCTTTTTTTTTGAAGAAGACCATGAGTTAACTCTATTATCTTGAGGTAGAGAAAAGCACTTTACAAATGGAAGTCTTGTTTTAGTCTAAAAATTAATTAAATGTAGTCTGCTTCACAACACTGAAATGCTAGAAAGATTTGAGTTCCTGTGGTGTGCGGTAAGGTCACTTTTCAATGCTGAATTTCGCTTGTTTATCCTTCCTTCATTCTTGGGAGGTTGAGGTTTATAACCCATCCTTAGTTACACTGAAAGGTTGGTGAAAATGATTTGGCACCATTTGAGTTGCTTGTTTCAGGCTGGCAGTAAGATTCAGCCACGTTATTGTGTCACTGGAGTAATGGGATGTATTGGCAGGATTCCTCCCCAACAACAGGCATTACAGGACCAATTGGAATTTCACAACAGTCCTGCAGTTTTATGGTTTTACTGATTAAACTAGCATTCGGATTTTTTCAAACCACCAAGCTGGTAAAGGCAGGTCATAAAAGAAAACTTGCAATAAATCAAGTGGGTTCAAGAAGTCATTTGGGATTGGAAATCCAGACTGTAAAATAAATAGATACTAGGAATGTGCATAAGGAACATTTGGCAGTGGATGGGTTAATTTTCATATTTTTGACTTGGCTTTTTGTGGTGACTAAGCTGATTTGCTACTGATTTAATCTATAGAAGCTTGCTGTTAGTTTAGTTTTAAAAAAACATGTCGAAGGTAGTAACTGAGTTTGATGCAAATATTTCTTAAACCAACACTAATCTGTTCATGAGTTCAGGTGGTTACTTTAAAAACTGTTTGTCCTGCAAAGATAGACATTTTTTTTAATGCAGCTTGAACAAAACCTCAGGAGATGTCAGAGGGGGCAGGAAGGAATCTTCTGATGAAGGGAGGCTTTGTGGATTTATACATTTCTGACCTCCTTGCAGTTTCAGTGGCCCAGCGGTTTAAAGTGAGCTCTTGTTTACATTCGGCTAACTGCCCAGCTTTCCTATTTGCTGGGGGGGATGGTAGGCTTCAAAATGTGCATGCAATTTCCAGAAATTAATATTCTCTGTCATTACATGAGTGCAATGCATGCAAATAAAGTTGCCTCATAAAGTAAGTGGCAGAAAACTATTACTGTGAAGGTGTAGCACCATTCATCCATGACTGCTGAAATCCATAAAAGATACACTGTTAATATCACAAATTGACCATTAGTGCATTCATTTCAAGGTCGTGTGGATCCATTATGCTGTTTGTTTTTAGATACGGCTGAGAGTATCAGGTCTATTCCAGCGGATAGGTGGGGGGTCTGGGGAATGCAATAATTTGGCTCACTAACTGGCTTGTCAAAATATGCCGAAGGTACACAGCTGGTTTAAGGGCTACAGAACGCAACAGTTTACATTTGTAAGTGACTTTAACACTGAAAATGCTTTTGAATGTTTTAAGGGACAAAAGATGGGCACTAAACGATGTGAGGTATTTAGAAAGCTGGCAAACGGCTTGGTTGAAAGAACATCTTGAAGGAAGTCATGATTTGGAGATGCTGGTGTTGGACTGGTGAAGCACTCTGAAAGCTAGTGCTTCCAATTAAACCTGTTGGACTCTAACCTGGTGTTGTGTGATTTTTAACATCTTGAAGGAGGCAGGGAAGCAGAGTGATTTTGGAAAGGTATTCCAGACCTTAAAACTGAAGGTGTGACCTCCAACAATGGAGTGATGGAGGACAAATATTGCAAGGGAATGCCTCAGAATATTTACCACAGATACATTTCAACCAGTAAGCAAAATTCTGAGGGACAATCCCATCCTCATTGATGCACTAGAAAGATTATACATTTAGTAGCCAACGTAAAGTTAAAGCATATATTTGTGCAAAGACAGGCGATAGGTCAGAAAATTGGATAGAATATGTGGGATTTTAAAAAAGGGAAAATTTGATTGAGAGGAAGCTCTTCAAAAATGTACAAGTAGATACTAAGAGTTTTTAAAAAGGAAGAGTTAACAAAGTGAGAATTGGCCCTACAGAGAATGAGTGAGGGGGATTAATAATGGGAAATAAGGCAATGGCAGATGAACTGAACAGGCGTTTTCCATCAGTCTTCACTACAGAGAATCCAAATAACATTCCTGCAGCAGTGATAAATCAGGAAGTGGGAGGGAGGGAGGAACTCCAGAATCCAAAGTGGTACTGCAGGCTAACAAATGCCTGATGGGTTTCATCATGGTCCCCCCCCCACCCCCACCCCACAGCGAGATTCAATAACCACTCAATTCAATTAGAAAGTAGCAAATGTAACTCCTTTATTCCAAATGGAAGGAAGACAGAAAACAGGAAACTGCTGGCCAGCTAATTTAACATCTGTTGTAGGGAAGATGTTAGATACCAAAATTTTTTTTAAAAATCTAAATCCAGGCACTTGGGAATGTTCAAGATAGTTGGGCAAGATCAACATAATTTTATGAAGTGGAACACGTGTTTGTCCAACCTATTGGAATTCTTTGAGGAAAAAATGTGTGGGTACAATGGAATCAGTGAACCTGCTGTAATTAAGTTTCCGAAATGCATTTGATAAGGTGCCACAGCAAAGATTATTGTGGAAGATGAAATCTTATGGTGTAGCGGGTAGTTTGGCTGGTTACAGGAAGCAGAGTAGGCATAAATGGGACCTTTTCATGTTGGCAAGATGTAACAACTGATGTGCCACAATGATCAGCACTGGGACCTCGACTGTGCACGACTTATATCGGTGACTTGGATGAAGGATAAAAGGTATTGTTGTCAAATTTTCCCATGATCCTTTCTTGCCTATCTTTATAAGTCATGAGGAGGATGTAAGGAGGCTACAAAAAGATATAGGTTAAGTGATTGGACAAAGATCAGGCAAATGGAGTGTAATGTGGGAAAATGTGAAGTTGGCAAGAAGAATATGAGGGAAAAATATATTTTATGCAAATGGTAAGAGATTGCAGAGGATCTGGCAGTCCTGATGCATGAAGTACAAAAGGTTGGTAAGTAAACACAGCAAGTAATTGGGAAAACTACTGAGAGAATTCTACCGTTTGTGAGGAGAATTGAATACAAGAGTAGTGAACTTTGCTTCAATCTTTCAGGAAATTGTTGAGACTACATCTGGAGTAATGTCAACAGTATGGGTCACCTTTATTTAATAAGGATATAAATGCATTGAAGCATTGACAAACTAACACATGGAGTAGCAGGAGGGGATTGTTTGTATGAAGAGAGAGTGGATAGTCTCGGCTTGTTTTCAATGGAGATTAGATAAGTTAAGAGATGACTTAATTTAAACAGAAGACCCTGAGGATCTTGTAGGGAGAGAATGTTTCCTCTTATGGGAGAATCTATAACTACAGGGTCAGTTTTAAAAACAAGGGGTTGCGTTTTAAAACCAATCTGACATGCCTTATTTTTCCACCGCCCCTGAGTGTCAGAAGGCTTTGGAATACCATTCCTGAATAGGTTATAGAGTTCTAGAGACATACCGTATGAAAACAGGCCCTTCAGCTTAACTCGTCCATGCCAAACCAAGATACCTCCAAGACAATGAACAATAAGTAATGCGTGACCATGATACACTCAGCTCAGGAGAAACAAAAACAAAATACAATATGATACAGCACAGGAACACACCCTTCAGCCCACCATGCCTGTGCTGATTCCTAATGCTTATCTAGACTCACTACTTATTGGCCACGCACAGTTTCTATCCCTTTGTTTACCTCCCGTTCATGTATCTATCAAGGAATATCTTAAACTTTGCTAATGTCCCTGCTTCCACCATCTCCACTGGCAATGCATTCCAGGCATCCACCACCCTCTGTGTGAAAAGCTCTCCTGCATTTCTCTTCTGAACTTTGCCCTTCTTATCTTGAACCTGTGTCCTCTTGTAGTTGACCTTCCCACCCTGGATATTGGCTCTGTCTATGGCTTTCATAATTTTGTAGACCCCTCTATCAGAATACACCTCAGCCTCCATCTTTCCAGTGAAAACAGAAGGTGGAAGCAGACTCTTTGAATATTATTTTTAAGATAGAGGAGGGTAGATGAAGGACCAATGCCTGAAACTTCGATTCTCCTGCTCTTTGGAAGCTGCCTGATCTGCTGTGCTTTTCCAGCACCACACTCCCGACTCTGATCTCCAGCATCTGCAGTCCTCACTTTTTCTTAGATTCTTGGTAGGCAAGGTGGGTGAAGGGTTATCAGGGTGAGATAGGAATGTTGATTTTGAAGCTGCAACCCAATGAGCTGAGTTCTTATATGATGGGCAGACCCATTGGGCTGAATGGCCTCCTCCTTATTTATAAGTTCTATTGAAACTGGGAGACTGGGCCAGAGGGCATGGATCAAAAACAGAAATTCCTGGAGAAACTTAGCAGATCTGGCTGCATCTATGGAGTGAAGAGAGTCAAAGCTTCAGGTCCATTCTTTAGAATTGAAATAAAACTGTTGTTACCTACCATCCTCTGTCCTTTCACCTTCTGTCCCTCCCTATCCACTTCCTACTTCGGAATATTCCACATTCTGGCCCTCTCCAACTTTTAAGTCACTACTTCGGAGTGACTGACATTGAACTGTTATGAAGATGTGGGTGTACTGTACCTTTTAAGAAAGTTATTAGTTAGTAGAACTGCCTGACAGTACCAACTGTTCTGAAAAGAAATATAGTGTAACATTTGGTCAAACAATTGGAGACAAAAGCAGATTTGAATTAGGCTAATCAGTTTAAATTATACTCCAAAAAAACCAAACTCCAATTAACTTTGAATTTAATTTATTGGCAATCTTAAAAGTCACTAACACAATTTGGAAGCTTCAGGGAGTATAAGACCAGGGAAAATTGAACAGTCGGGAAGAGAACTGCCAAGTCAGCATCTGCAAACTGCTTAGAGAATAGCTCTCTCAAAGGTACCTTTATCGATCAGTAACCTATGAAGAATTCCCAAGAAGAAGAAGATAGGAATACAGAGAAGAACAGAAAGCTGCCTGGTTTTGAGATGAGAAGTTTTGTAAATCTTAATTGGGATTTTTAATCAGACTAGTATTGTAGAAAGGGAAAGTAAATGATAGGTTGGAGGAAGGAGTTGTAAATAGTTGTTAGTTAATTATTCTGTTATACTTTTAAGAGATGAAGTTGTTACTTTTACTTTAACTAGTTCTTGGCCTATCGAATTTTCACAGATTACTGCATGGGATAAATCTTTCCTGTGTTGCTGGGTTAAAATAAGCAGGAGGATTTACTGTGTCATAACAGAACTTGAAAGTACTGACTTAAAGTTGTAATAACACATTAATTAGCACATCTGTTGTTTGTGTTTTAATATATGTACTATTGGTGCCCATTGCTTTTTATTATGCATTCTGTAATGTATTTTGATAGCTTTCTCTCTCTTTCTCTCCCCCCCCCAACCATTCCATTATTGATATTGGAGCCTTCATCCACCCCCGTCCTGTTGTTTTGAAATTTGTCCTTTCCACGTTGACCATTGTCACCTAGAGATTTACATTTTCCATCCCATATTTGAACCGTCAGTTTTTATGACTTGATGATATATTTTCTGTCTGTAAAGTGACTTGCACTTTTTGTCTGTATTAATTGTGCAGTACAAGTGTGTTAAATGCTGTGAAGTAGAGAAATCACAGCAATTAGGCTTTGTGGTAGTAAATGTTTGCTGTGGTTCCATCTCCAAATCTCTTGCAAATTGACCTAATTGTTTCACTAGGGCAGCAGCTAATTTTTTTTTCTTGTTTCCCTATAGTATGCTTGAGATCTTGTCTCCTAGATCTGCATTGCCAATTGACATAGCTATGCAGCTATATCTCCCTCCTCCATTCAAGCAAGCAAGCTATACCACAAAAAGAGCATTGAAAATAACCCAGCCGCTACGGCCATGCATCCACCTCCACATCAGTGAAGATACACCAGAAAATAAGCACAAAATCAAGGAGCAGAAACGCGTCTCCTTTGCAGACACAAAGGGCTTGCCCTTGACTACGGTTAAATTCTTCGATTTGAATGACCTAAACTTTTCCTTTAACGTCGATGATCTGATCAGCAGTTTGGTAGGCATGAAGACCACAGACAAAGATAGCCTGCTCTTAGATTTTTCACAGCCCTCATCAGATTACTTAGATTTCAAGAACCGTCTAGAAACTGACTGTGTCTGCCTTGAAAACTGCATGTTGCAAGATAATGCAATTATGGGGACAGTCAAAGTGAAAAACATTGCATTTGAAAAGTCCTTGAAGGTGAGAATAACTTTTGATACATGGAAAACCTCACAAGACCATGCCTGCTGCTATGTCCAAGACTCTTATGGGGGCTCAGATAAAGACACGTTTTCATTTGAGATCCGTTTACCAGAGTTCATCGTTCCACATGAAAGGATAGAGTTTGCCATCTGTTATGAAAGTGGTGGGAAGACCTATTGGGATAGTAACAAAGGGCAGAACTATAGGTTAATCCGATCGGAGCTGAAACATGGTCCAGAGTCTTGCAAAACAAATCAGCCACTCGATAATGTATTGACTGAATCTGACCACGTGCCAGGATATGGTATTGAGTTTGACCATTATGGTGGACTCCGGTGCTCCTATGGCCTATTTGCCGAATGGCCCAGTTACTCTGGTTATGATAAGATGGGACCTTACTATTGAACAGGTTCGCTTGGGGCCTGTATCATTCTTGAAATGGAGATTTTTTTTTAATGTTCCTTTCAATATAGCAAGTTTTGGGTACAGCGATGTAAGTGTTGGCTGTGAGCATCAACTTGGACGATTTCAATCACGGGAACTTGCGGTTTTTAACATTTCTTCAGTTTGGTTTTGCAGTGAACAAGCACGTGTTGTAATCTATAACATGAAATATCTTCTGAGGATTTCAACAAGAACACTGCCTCTTCAAAAATACCAAGTGCTCTTCGTCTGTACTTTGTATTGTTGTCTAATTGCGCAGAGTGTTTGTCCTGAGGCACATCTGTCAGTTTAAGGATGACCCTCAAAAATTCTGAAGTGTTTCAGTCTTTTAAGTGTGCCCAGTTGGACCAAGTAATTTCAGGAAGTTGTGCTAAAGCATATGGAATGGACTGATGTGTAGGTCAGTGGGAACCACATGGAGGAAACACAGGAAGCCGTGATGGAAGCCATTCCTGAGCCTTTACCAGTGGATGATCTGACAGTCTTTCTCAACCTTATTTTATTTAAAGAACTATTTGAAACCCAAATGTGCAAGTTTGTTGTCTGAACTGGGATTCTGGTAACAAGCTCATTATAATGAGGATTCTTTTTTGAATATTCAAATAACTGACTCATGTTAATTTTAATGAACCATTCGTAGTACTCAAACTGAATCAGTTTGATCAAGTCTAATTATATGAACAGGAGAAGAAAGGAGAATGAACATTTACCTATTCATTCTGTAATGTAGCAATTTGTTGACCCTTCCTCAAAGATGATGATGCTCAGTTTTTCATCTTTCCCGTTAGTTTCCTCTGCCAACCGGATGTTGACTTTTTTTTTCTCTGTCTCTCCAGAAGTCTTGCATCTTAGTGACTAGGAGCTTGTCAAGAGATGCTCCTTCACCCTCGGCTGGGAGATATTTTAACTGAAGTCCTCCTCCCTCTCCTGTGAGGTTGTTATTTGTTCAGGCGATGAATCAAATCACAATGATTCTTTTCAGTATGCTGTGAATTACTGTGTTTGTCAAAACCAAATTTTTGCAATGCAGTCTATGAAAATGAGTCATTCTGAGTGAGCAGGCATGTGTCAACAAATGACTTACTCTTTTTGTCTTTAAGGCACTGTAAGCTGCGACATGACTACTTGAGTATTTACAGCTACCAAGTGTCACACTCAAGCATAACCTGTTTTGTTCTATGTAGTAGACATAGTCCTGGCTAAGCTATTCTGCTTGAAAAGACATGAAGATATGCTGCATCATAGGAGAGTTACACAGAAAACTATAAGTTACTCAAGTTAGCGTTGACTCCAGTTCCCCTGTTTGAGCCTGGGAAGCTCCTGGCCTTTGTTCAGTTTTCTACCAAGTGGTGGAGTCATACATTTGAACTGCCTGGGAACATTTGAAAGTACTTTATCAATCACAGAAATTTGAAAATTTTATTTTCCTTCCATTTCTATGCTCTTGCACCCACTGGGCCAGACATTGAGTGCAGTTCTTTACAGTGAACTATTGTAGTTTTTGTTTCCCACAAGGAAGGCCGTTGAGAATGTATTCTCCACACGCCCCATGGACACTGTGCACATCTTGACCCACTATGGGAGGCCAGTATTTAAAGCATTGGACAGGTCACATAGCAACTGCCAATTTCCATTTTTAAACAGCCATTCTGGAACTTTGCCTGGTGCCTGTGGGATAATATTTCATCATTCTGTCCCACTTTTTATTTTTTTTCTCTTTGATACTGTGAACTACTGGCTTTGCCTGTTAATGCTGGAAATTGTAGCAGGGAAGGAAACTATTCACTTGTCCCATTGATTGTCCTACAATTATGTGATTTTCTGTTCTAGCTCCAGTCTGTAGCTACCTACCTCCCTGCATACTTCACTTCTGTCACCACCATTCTTCTTTCTAATGTTAATACCACGTTCCTGCTCAATAAGTACTTTGAAAAAAATGGGATATTTTACTCTATCATTCAGTGTGGGTTGGGGGTGGAAATTTCTTCATTTCACTCCTTGCCCACCCCCATCCCAAAATTTGTCTTGGTACCTCAGCGATTTATCATTAGTAATGGTAATCTTTGAAGATCTTGGAATAGATTCTCTGATAATCAAGCCCTGTGCAAAGTTTCCTCTAAATTTTCAAAAAAAGTTCCAGTCCAAGGGAAGGCTGTGGTTGAAGGGATATGGAGCAAATGAGCTTGTAGGTCAGCTGTGCTGGTAGAACAAGCTGTAAGGGCTGAATAGTCTGTTCCTATTTCTCGTTCCCAATTGTAATGGTTTAACTGAAGCAAGCTGAGGCCACTTCCTGCTCCTCTAGATGGGAATACCCTGACGCTGTGCAATCATATCAATCACTGGTTTTATGTTTTTTTTTGCAAACAACATTGTATGATGGATGTGCTTTACACATTAAAGAGTGGTCTGGTTGTGTCTGTGTCCAAGTTAATATTTTCATGTTTTAAGCCTTTTCATTCGGATGAAAATGAAGTTTCAAGGTTAAACTTTTCTGGCTGAGCCAGTTTTCCCAAAGTAACTGATCTTCATTTCTAATGAACAGGGAATTGGGAGAAAGAATGAACGTAGAGATTGTAACAACATAAGTAATGTAATTGAATGGGATTCTAAATGAAGCAAGACCAGTATGAGATGCACACTCACTGCTCCTCATCCCCCTGGTGTGATTAAACACTGGCAGTGCAGTGGCACAGTGGTTACCACTGCTGCCAAACAGCATCAGGGGCCTGAGTTTGATTCCAGCCTCAAGTGACTATCTGTGTGGTGTTTGCATGTTCTCCCTGTGTCTGCATAGGTTTCTTCTGGGTGCTCCAGTTTCCTCCCACAGTCCAAACATGTGCACGTTGGACAGACTGGTCCTGGATTGGGCAGTTTAACATAGTCAAGAGTGTGGTGCTGGAAAAGCACAGCAGGTCAGGCAGCATCTAAGGAGCAGGAGGATTGACATTTAGCCAATCCACCCAACCTACACATCTTTGTAAAATTTGCAGATTGTGGGGTCCAGCTGCCTACTCATTACCATGGATATGCAGTCTGTCCATTCTCCCATCAGGGCTCTCTGCTTCTTTCTGGAGAGAAGGCCTGAACTGTTAACCATCACCACCCTCCTCTGTCTGGTTGAGCTCATCCTCACTTTGGATGACAACTCTTTTTAATTCCTCTCACTTTCTACAGGTCAAATATGTGGCCAAATGGGAAATCCCTTCTCTCCCCTCTCTCCCCCCCCCAATCAACATCTGTTTCCATTTCTGGGGAAAGGCTGGTCACCAATGTTCAGTATAAACCCCCACCCCACCCCACCCCCCTCGCCCCGACTCTCACAGTTACCTTGACTACACATCCTCACACTGTTTCCTATAAGGATTCCATTCCATTCTTCCACCTTCTCTGGCACATCTGTCTGAACATCTCAGAAATCTCCAAATGTTGCCTGAATGGAGAATTCCCCAGCAATGTGATTGACAGGACCTTTGGCTGTATCCATCCCATCTCCCACTCTTCTGCCCTCATCCCTTCCCTTCCCTTCCCTTCCCTTCCCTCCCACAGCAGCAATAGGCTCTCCCTGTCCTTACTTACCATCCCACCAGCATCCAATTCCAAAGGACTATGAGCTGCCATTTCCACCACCTGTGTGACACCATCACCACCACCAGATACACATTCCTCTCCCCTCCATTGTCAGCATTCCGCATGGACCGTTCCCACTGGGACACCTTCGTCCACATCTCCTCCACTCCCAACATATCTCTGCAGTCTCACAGCACCCTCCCATGCAATCGCAGAAGCTGCAAAACCTGCCTGTTTCATTCCTCCCTCTTCCATATCCAAGGTTAAGCAGCGCTTTGCCTGCACTTTACTCAATCTGCTATTTAGTATTCACTTCTCACAATGAGGTCTCCTCTACAATGAGGAGATGAAATGCAGATTGGTGACTGCTTTGGAGAACATCAACGTTCTGTCTGCAAAAAGTGACCTTGAGCTTCCAGCTATCTGCTACTTCAATACACCACCACGCTCCCTGGCAAACATCTCCGTCTCAGGCCTATTGCAGTGTTCCAGAGAGGCTGTGAGTCAGCTGGAAGAACATTATCTCCTCTTCCACTGCAGGACTCCATATCGAGTTTAATAATTTTACTGTCAGTAGATGTGAAGCTGGAACAGCAGGACAGACTGTGGATGAGGAGCAGGAAAGTCAACAGTTTGGGCTGAAACCTTTAGTCAGTATTGGGGAAGGGGAAGAGTCGGGGGGGGGCAAGGGTGATAGGTGAATATGGTGGGGTGGGGGTTATTGTGATTGGTCAGTGGAAAGAGTGGAGTGGATAGGTGAGTAAGAGATGGATAAGTCAAGGAGGAGGGGGGAGGGCTGGACCAGGGATAAGGTTGGGGTTGGAGGGAATTTGAAGCTGGTATGGTCAATATTGAAGCCAGTGAGCTGTAAGCTTCCAAGGCAAAATAATCTTAGAGCCTGAGCACCACTTTCCATGCCCCTTAACTACCCCTCCCCACCCAGGCCCTGAAATGACATCACCCAATTTCACTGATTGATTGTCCCCATTATCAACTTATCAACCTTCCCTTTGTTTGCCCTATTTGTGTTTCTTTCTCTCTTATTTTTTAATCTATTGATTCCATCTCCATCTATCCACTCACTCCTTTCTGCCCCCCGCCCCCCAAACCTCAGCATAAATGTCACCTTTTTCCCCGGCTACAAACAGTTCACTGGATTCATTCCTGCCTTCTCTCCAGTGATGCTATCGGACCTGCTGCACTTTCTGTTTGTGATTAAGTGGAACCATCACGGTGAAGCACAGGTTGGAGTGGGGGCGGTGCAGGGTGTGGAGTGGGTCTCTGCACAATGGAGAAATGGTCAAGTGAGGTAAAGAGAAGGGGGTGTGGGAAGAGGTTTCGGGACATGAATAGATGGAGATCACAGCTGCAAATGTGTTGCTGGTCAAAGCACAGCAGGTTAGGCAGCATCTCAGGAATAGAGAATTCGATGTTTCGAGCATAAGCCCTTCATCAGGAATAAGAGAGAGTAGCCAAGCAGGCTGAGATAAAAGGTAGGGAGGAGGGACTTGGGGGAGGGGCGATGGAGGTGGGATAGGTGGAAGGAGGTCAAGGTGAGGGTGATAGGCCGGAGTGGGGTGGGGGCGGAGAGGTCAGGAAGAGGATTGCAGGTTAGGAGGGCGGTGCTGAGTTGAGGGAACCGACTGAGACAAGGTGGGGGGAGGGGAAATGAGGAAACTGGAGAAATCTGAATTCATACCTTGTGGTTGGAGGGTTCCCAGGCGGAAGATGAGGCGCTCCTCCTCCAGCCGTCGTGTTGTTATGTTCTGCCGGTGGAGGAGTCCAAGGACCTGCATGTCCTCGGTGGAGTGGGAGGGAGAGTTAAAATGTTGAGCCACGGGGTGATTGGGTTGGTTGGTCCGGGCGGCCCGGAGGTGTTCTCTGAAGCGTTCCGCAAGTAAGCGGCCTGTCTCCCCAATATAGAGGAGGCCACATCGGGTGCAGCGGATGCAATAGATGATGTGTGTGGAGGTACAGGTGAACTTGTGGCGGATATGGAAGGATCCCTTGGGGCCTTGGAGGGAAGTGAGTGTGGAGGTGTGGGCGCAAGTTTTACATTTCCTGCGGTTGCAGGGGAAGGTGCCGGGGGTGGAGGTTGGGTTGGTGGGGGGTGTGGATCTGACGAGGGAGTCACGAAGGGCAGGATCTCGATGATAAAGGGTGGGATTGGGAATCTAGAATGGGAATGGTCTAGCATCATGGAGTTGGCAACAGTCAAAGTCAAGTCGGTATGTTTAATGCTCTGACTGTACAAGTCTCAGCCAGTGTGAACATAAACAAAGTGAAACTAATATAACGTACAGTCAAATTTAAATTTGAAAAATGCTCTTTACACTCTCAATAAGAATTGGGTTGATGGGCGGAGAAGTTTGAACCCTGAGGCTGTTTGACCACAGACTCCTTTATAGCTCAGCAGTAGGTGTGGCTGTCAACCTAATGATTGGTTTCACCCTGAAATTCTTCCCCTGGTCACTGATCAGTATGTATTTCCTGTGCATCCTATTAGCATCATGTAAATAAGCTTGTTACTGCATGGCTCTCAGAGTCACTGAGTGTGCATTTGGAATCTTGACTGAGCTGATAGGACCAGTTACAGAGCTAATACAATTCAGAATGAGCACACCTGGAGTTTATAAAATTTGGAATTAAAATTGTTTGAAGTTAATTATGGTCATAAAGACACAGTAACGTTATCACATGTCATTTTATCATGAAATAAAACCTGCAAAACCGGTTGAACCCTGGAAAATGATTCTATTTCTTGTTTAACTACATTTTCAAATGACATTGAGATTAATCTTCCTGAAGTATACTGCTATCTATATTGGCTACTTCTGGCAATGGTCTTTTTTGTTTAAAATCAACAGGAAAACCAAAGTCAATAGTGCATGATGTCACCAAGAATTAATTTCTTGAAAAAAAAGATAAGTGAAGCAAAATGTTCTAATTGGCAATTCATAGCCTGTTTTAGAGACTATCGGGATTGAAATGATGAGGAGTTTACCCACAGTTTCTGGGCAGGATCAAACTTGAATACAGGAAACAGGCAAGTTTTTGGGAGCAGATGCTTAAAGGGAATTTGAAGAATGTACCGTGCAGCAGAAAGATGGTCGTCAGTGGCAAGGAGGTTACTGAGATGAGCCTTTCACTCGTATAACGCTTTCCAAAACACGGGATTTCTCATTCTCCAGATAAGTAGGCATTTTGTAAGGTAGAACCTGCTATAATGTGGAAATGAACTGGAAACCACAACTGCTGGAGATCACAGCGGGTCAGGCAGCATCCGTGGACAAAGTTAAAAATCACACAACACCAGGTTATAGTCCTACAGGTTTACTTGGAAGTAGCAGCTTTCAGAGTGCTGCTTCTTCATCGCCTAACTAGTGGGGCAGCATCATAAGACATAGAATTTGTAGCAAAAGATTATTCTGGTGTTGTGGTTTATAACTTTGTCCACCCAGTCCAACACCGGCACCTCCACATCGTAGCAGCCATTGAGAGGGGAAATATTTAAAAGAGACCTAAGGGGCAACTTTCTCATGCAAAGGATGGTGCGTGTTTGGAATGAGGAAGTGGTGGAGGTTGGTACAATTATAACATTTTAAAAGGCATCTGGATGGGTATATGAATAGGAAGGGTTGAGAAGGTTATGGGCTAAGTGCTAGCAAATGGGACTAGATTAGGTTAGGATATCTGGTCAACATGGTCAAGTTGGACTGAAGGGTCTGTCTCCATGCTGTACAACTCTATGACTCTATCTGCTGTAATTTGCTCTGACATGGAGAAGAATGAGCTTGCTTCATTGGGGGAGGAAGGGGGAATGGGGCAGCTGAGACAAACTCGGGAGCTAATGTTCTAGGGTTGAGTATCATATTTTAAGGTATGAGTGGCAGGTTGTTCAGAACTTTGAGAAGCATATTACCCACCTCATTTTGACAACTGAGTTAAAACTGGTTCAGTGTGAATAATGAACTTGTTTCAGTCTCTCTACACATAAAACCCCCTGTTGGCTGCAAGATGGCATTCTGTCCATCGGCTATTGGATTATGGTTCCAGGAGCAGGAAGTTTTGAATCTCTTTTCTTCAAGTTACCAGTCTAGGATTGACAGCACTGCCTGTTCATGTCTAATTTGTGACAGTATGTTGAACATAGACATGAGCAGTTCAATATATTGTTTTATTTGCATGACGCTGTAATGTTTTGCTATAAATTCTGTGTTTTATGGTCTTACTCTTCACAGCTACCTGATAAAGGAGCAGCTCTCCAAAAGCTAGTACTTCCAAATAAACCCGTTGGACTCTAACATGGTGTTGTGTGATTTTTAACTCTGCTTCGTACTGACTGCTTACTTAGAGATTAGGTAAAGATAGGCTTCGTTCAATGGTGGAAAATGTAAGCCTTTTTAAATGTGTGCTAATTTCCCCAAAGGCAAGTAGTAGTGAGGGTGACGCAGAGTCTACGGAGGGATATAGACAGTTTGAGTGCGCAAAAACTTGGCAGATAGAATATAATGTGGGGGAAAATGAGGTCAGACTCTTTGGCAGGAGGAATAGAGAGGCTGAATATTATTTAAATGGAGAAAGACTGCAGAAAGTTGCAACACTTGGGATTTGGGAGTTCTTGTGCATAGCTCACAAAAAGCTAGCATACAAGGTCAGCAGGTAATAACAAAAGCAAATGGAATTTTGGCCTTTGCGTAAAAGGGCATTGAGTCCAAAAATAGAGAAATCTTACTGAAACTACACAAGGCATGAATTAGACCACACCTTAAAAACTGAGAACAGCTTTATTCCCTTATCTAAGCAAAGACATATTGGCACTGGAGACAGTTCAAAGAGGATTCACTAGGCTTGGAGGGACTGTCTTGTGAGGAGACAAGGAGTCGATTGTGCCTGTATACCCATTAAATTTTGAAGAATGAGAAGCAACTTCAGTGAAACGCGTAAGATTCTTAGTGGGCTTGACCGGGCAAATGAAGGGAGTTGTTTCCCTTTGTGGGAAGTATCCAGGACCGGTGGGCATAATGTCATAATGTGGGGTTACCCCCTGTTAGGACAGAAATGAAGATGAAAAGGAACACACAGAGATAGACACAGACAAGGAAGAGGAACGGGTTTCTGAGATGATCCTTTTGGTTTGCAAGATGTGCTACTCAGTGCTCCTTCTTCTCCAGCGACTGTCAGTTGCTTTCGTTTGTGTCTTTGCTGAAATTCATATAAACTACCTTCATTAAATTAGACGCCCGATTTGGGTTTTCTGTTAACATAAGTCTGTCAGATTGATCAATGAGGAGTTGGCATACTTTGAGAACATTTTTTAAAACTTTTGAGGTGAGTCTGGAATTGGTGGGTTTTGTTTTCCAGTGCACTGTTCCCGTGTGGTACAATATTGAGTGTCCCAAGTACTAAGCTTGAAGAATTTCATCTTTGTCAGTAGGAATGTAACTAATACGTTAACCGGTTGCAGTCCAAAGAACAAAAAACACTAGAGAATAGGATCAGGCCCTTCAGCCCACCAAGTCTGGACTGACACATGACCAAAAACATCTTGGCTCTACAAGGTCCGTATCCCTGGTTATTCATGTCTCTGTCAAGATGCCTATTATACATTGCTGCAGTAATCACCACCTCCTCCAGCAGCGCACTGCAGGCACTCACCACCCACTGTTAAAAAAAATGCCTCTTACATTTCCTTTAAATTTTCCCTTTTTACCCTAGTAATTGACATTTCTACCCTGGGAAAAGACTCTGACCATCCATTCTATTCTTGCCTCTCAGTTTTATAAACTTATGTCAGGTCACTCCTCAGCCTCCAACATTCAAGTGAAAATAAACCAAATTTGATCAATCTCTCCTCAAAGCTAATACATGGCTAGTCCCCGTGAGTTACCCTATTAGCAGGGAATAGTCAGACAGCTGTCGAGTAGGGAAATAAACTCTTTGGTCCAACTTGTCCATGCCGACCAGATATCCTAAATAAATGTTGACCTATTTGCCAACATTTGGCCCCTATCCCTCTAAACCCTTCTAGACCTTTTAAATTCATTAGTGTAAATTGTGATCCAGGAAGACAATGTGTCCAAGTTTTGAGAAAGACACTCAAAATCATTTGCAGCCATTTCAGAACATCTTAATGCTCCCAGGCAAATATATGAAAACCGAACGAATAAGGCAGCCAAAATTTAAGCTTTTAAACAAGGGAGTAAAATATTAGTTTGGTTACCTTTTGCTGAATGCTAGGTTCAGTGCACCTGATTAAGTTAGGAGATTCACTAAGGTAATCTATGCATTTGGATACATAGAAGCAATCATCGACTGTCATATTGTGAAATAGTTTTACGCTATGAAAGCTAATCCACCGCCACGTGTCCACCAGGTAGTGAAGAGGGAAATGGTGACGTGAATACACTTGAAATTCAAATTATGACTCAAAGTTCTCAGATTAACGGCCCAGTAATAAAGTTTTACAATATGAGAGGTACTGAAAACTCTGAATAGAATAGTTCACCATCTTCTAGAGAAGTCTCAAGACGACATTTTACTAAAATTAGTCCATGTGAGTTGATACACTAATAAAAACTCTAACTATGCCTAATGTTGATTTGGGAAATGCTACACACATCAAATATAACCCTCCAACTCAGTTCTAGAAATTTGGACCAATGAACTCAGAAGCTGGATTTGGAAACTGAGAATATGCAAAGATATAATTAGTGCTGCTCTTTCCGCTACTTGAAAATAACATCGATGGATCTATGCTTTCCAAACTTTTATCAGATGAACTGAGGAAGTTCTGAAGGCTTCAACCATTTATTTTTGGTGAGCATTGTGAAGGAAGCGAGGACCGCAGATGCTGGAGATTAGAGTCGAGAGTGTGGTGCTGGAAAAGCACAGCAGATCAGGCAGCATCCGAGGAGCAGGAGAATCGACATTTTGGGCATAAGCCCTTCAGATGCTGCCTGACCTGCTGTGCTTTTCCAGTACCATACTGTCGACTCTTGGTGAGCATGTGCCAATGGAATTCATGTTGCTTGTGCACTGCTATCACCTCTCGAGCAGCCTAAATATTAGAAGAGAAGAAACCAAAATTCTTCATGAGGAAGACACTGTTCTGAAGGACTTTATGACTGAGGTGCTGATGTATGTTGAGTGGACTGCCAAGCCAACCCTTAAGATGTGGCATAGCTATATCTGCCAACTAATGTGTAACTTATAGTTTAGAATCAACCACAAGTTGCCTGTTACTTTCAATTTTTACTTGTATTGATTCTGAATTGAAGACAATAGGTGATTAATCAAGATAATATTTAGTCTTGGCTTTGTTTGATTCTTGTCTAGTAAAAATCCTTCACTTCAAAAAACTGTGGCGGCTAGTATCTTCGATTTTCCAGCAAATAACTGGGATTTTGAACTTCTCTTTACAAGATGAAAGCTATTGCCTCAACTGCAATCATTAGAATGTTCATTACGTTATGGCAACAGGCTGTATTCCAATTTTGGATCTGATCCAGTACCAGTATTTATTTAGTTAAAATTGATGAAATGTGAGTTTTCAGGTACACAATAAGAGAATATAGTAATACAATATATCAAAAGCAACCAAAAATAAATGTGATTACATGAAGTCAGACAAGTCAAACTACAGTATCTATCTCTTCCAACAGAAATAACGTGAGGTAAGTCTAAATTAACAGGCAAACTATGATCAAACATTGTCACACTGCACACTAAATGGTAGTTACAATTAGAAGGTTCTATGGATTTTTCAACAACCCTGCCAAATGTCAGTGACTCCAGTAAGTCAGAAAATCTTGTGAACACTGTCTCCCCCACATTGAGTTTAGATTAGATTACTTACAGTGTGGAAACAGGCCCTTTAACCCAACAAGTCCACACTGACCCGCCAAAGCGCAACCCACCCAAACCCATTCCCCTACATTTACCCCTTCACCTAACACTACGGGCAATTTAGCATAGCCAATTCACCTAACCTGCACATTTTTGGACTGTGGGAGGAAACCGGAGGGAACCCATGCCGACACGGGGAGAATGTGCAAACTCCACTCAGACAGTCGCCTGAGGCAGGAATTGAACCTTGGTCTCTGGCGCTGTGAGGCAGCAGTGCTAACCATTGTGCCACCCACTTAGTTCTTCCTTTTTGAAGATCTGGTTTCAGAATTCCCTCAAAATTGGATTGTCTCATTGATAGCTCATCTTCTGATGTTCATGTCTCTTTTCCTGAGACAGAATTCTATGGATTCCCACGGTTGCATTCCAGTACCTACCACAGATATAACTCTAAACAACTGATTTCGCTAAACTGGCACTGTCCCTGCATCTCTCCAGACTCCAATCATCAGGCTACTTCAAGTTAAAATTGTCTTCCAGGGCTTCTTACGAGCCCTGGTCCTCACCAACACAGATCTAGCAAACACCCTTCACCTTCTCAGCTCCCCAAGACTTCTTTGAGCTCTAACTGCCTGGAGGAAGGAAAACAGCAAAACTTCTGCTGTCTGCAATATCTTCCTTTGCAGCTCTCACAGTCCTCCTATTTATCTCAGAGGCCTCCCTTGTTGCGGCACCACACTGGGTCCCAAGGTGATTGTTTTCATGTGACATCTTCACACCAGTGCATTCTTGTCCAGTTAGCAGGTCCTTAACTATAGAGTGGAAACTACAGCACAGCACACACAGCCAGTGACATTACTGTGCTTGGTGTATGCACGGAAATTCTCCAGCCTTCCTGGAAATTGAGTCATCAGTCTTGACCAAGAATTAAACTAAATTGGGGTTTTGAAACAATTTCGGAAAGCACTGTATCTCATCTGATCTAAACAAGGGGTCACTCTTTGGGCTGATACGACCCGGTGCTTAAAATGCTCATTAATAGAAAGAATACACATTATATCATTGTGTTGGACAACAGCATATGTCTGAATGCAGTTGTTATGTGGGTTTTAAAGGTTACCCCGTTCTAACTTTGAAAGGGATGTGAGGGAAAGAAAACCACCTACTTTGTCTTTGGTTGCTAAGGCGACTCTGAGCAGTGTCAAGCAATCTTGAAACATTATCTGAATTGCACTCTTGCAAACACGGCTTTCAACTTGTGGTTAAACAATGGCAGATTCTCTTGGTGATGAGAATTATCTTACATGACACATGGTTATTATCCTTATCTGTAAAATCAAAATGAGTGTTTGCCCCCACCCCAGCTCAAGTCTGGATATTGGAATGTGACATCCAGGCTGTCTTGTTCCAAAGTCCAAGGTGCCCCATCACTTACAAATTATGGGTGTGAACTGGTTTCACTTGTACAAACAAAGCACTGAAATTTGATACGTGTTTAGAGGTTTCAGTAAAGTAAAGCTGGGTGGAATAAGGTGATCACAGATATATTTTAAATCTGATGCATTACTTTCATTCCATCTGTGTTGTACTAGTTTAGACATTGAAATATTAGGTTGAATTCCTCTTTCAAAAAGGTTATAACCTCAGAGAGTCTGGATTGGACACTGTAGTCAGTGTGGTAAAAACAATGACTGCAGATGCTGGAAACCAGATCCTGGATCAGTGGTGCTGGAAGGGCACAGCAGTTCAGGCAGCATCCAACAAGCAGCGAAATCAACGTTTCGGGCAAAAGCCCTTCATCAGGAATAAAGGCAGAGAGACTGAAGCATGGAGAGATAAGCTAGAGGAGGGTGGGGGTGGAGAGAAAGTAGCATAGAGTACAATGGGTGAGTGGGGGGGGGATGAAGGTGATAGGTCAGGGAGGAGAGGGTGGAGTGGATAGGTGGAAAAGGAGATAGGCGGGTAGGACAAGTCTGGACAAGTCATGGGGACAGTGCTGAGCTGGGAGTTTGGAACTAGGGTGAGGTGGGGAAAGGGGAAATGAGGAAACTGTTGAAGTCCACATTGATGACCTGGGGTTGAAGTGTTCTGAGGCGGAAGATGAGGCGTTCTTCCTCCAGGTGTCTGGTGGTGAGGGAGCGGCGGTAAAGGAGGCCCAGGACCTCCATGTCCTCGGCAGAGTGGGAGGGGGAGTTGAAATGTTGGGCCACGGGACGGTGTGTTGATTGGTGCGGGTGTCTCGGAGATGTTCCCTAAAGCGCTCTGCTAGGTAGTCAGTGTGGTATGTACTGAAATACTGTTACACCATTGTCACCGATGTACACAGCAAGATCCCACAAGAGTAAACGTGTTAAACAGGACATGTTACAAGGAGAGGCTGTTTAGGCTGGGTGTGTTTTCACTGGAGCGTCAGAAGCTGAGGGGTGACCTTGTAGAGGTTTATAAAATCTTAAGGGGCATAGATAAGATGAATAGCACAGGTCCCTTCCCCACAGTTGTGGAGTCCAGAACTAGAGGTTTAAGGTCAGAGAAGAAAGAGGGCAACCTTCTCACGCAGAGGTGCGTGTATGGAATGAGCTGCCAGAGGAAGTGAGTGATGCAGCTTCATTTACAACATTCAAAGACATTTCATCAGATACATGAATCGGAAAGATTTAGAGGGATATGGGTCAAATTTGGGTAAATTAAGACTAATTTAGTTTGGGGAAACTTGGACAGCATGGATGAGTTGGACTGAAGGGTCTGTTTCTGTGCTGTGTGTCTCTATGATCCAATTGATGATCTTAGTGATATTGGTTGAAGGATGAATATTAGCCAGGCCACTCTGACAATACCGTGCGTGTCTTGATCAAATACTGTGCAATCCACCCTACAGGCAGCTGGGCCTCGGTTAACTCAGCTGAAAGGTATCACTTCCAACAAGTAAAAAATGAGGTCTGCAGATGCTGGAGATCACAGCTGCAAATGTGTTGCTGGTCAAAGCACAGCAGGCCAGGCAGCATCTCAGGAATAGGGAATTCGATGTTTCGAGCATAATCCCTTCATCAGGAATGAGAGAGAGTAGCCAAGCAGGCTAAGATAAAAGGTAGGGAGGAGGGACTTGGGGGAGGGGCGATGGAGGTGGGATAGGTGGAAGGAGGTATGACCTGGGGGGTGCAGTGAGAGAGAGACTCACTGAAATCCTTGTAGAGGGAGGAAGAGAGCTTCTTCACTTCCAACAAAGCAGCATTCCTACAGCCTTGCATCGATGTGTCACAGCTGTTATATATTTTCTGTATAGTTTGTTGTGTGCACATTTGTCTGGGAAAAACCTTTTTTTTTCTTTGACAAAGAAAAGCTTTGACAAAGGGTCAGTTAGACTCGAAACGTCAGCTCTTTTCTCTCCTTACAGATGCTGCCAGACCTGCTGAGATTTTCCAGCATTTTCTCTTTTGGTTTCCGATTCCAGCATTCGCAGTAATTTGCTTTTATTCATTTTTTTTCTTAATGCATTCTTGCAAGGTGGAGAAATGCTGATCAGATGGCATTTATTGCCTATTACTAGTTGTCCTGAGGTAGTGTTAGTGGAAATGGAGTTAACATTTTGAGTCTGTTATCAGTCTTCTTCAGAACCAGTCTTCAAATGTTAAAGTCTTTCTATCTCCAAGATGCTGCCAGAACAGTTGAGTATCTCCATCATTCTCTAAATTTGTTTCAGATTGAAACTAAAATGACAGGGGGATGGGAACCTACACAAAGAAGCAGAGGAAGAGGAATCAAGGACAAGAACAATAGACAGAAAAGAGAATATGAAAAATACTCAGCAGGGAAATCAACGGACAGGATCAACAAGTGAAAACGAATGGCAATGGGACAAGTAATGTTAAAAAGACAAACCTGAAGGCTTTGTGCATGGTGCAACAAATTAATCATGCAAATAGGTGGAAACGAGTATAGTATAGCTGGGATTATGGATACCTGACTGCAAGTTGACCAGGGACGGGAAGTGAATATCCAAAGGTATTCACTTTTTAGAAAGGACAGACAAAAAGGAAAAGGTGGTGGAGATGCATTGTTAGTTAAAGAGGATTAATGCAATAATGAAGAAGGATATAAACTGTGATGATATGGAAGGTGGATGGGTAGAGCTGAAAAACATCAAGGTACAAAAAACATTAGTAGGGGGTTGTATATAGGCCCTAAACTAAAGGGGCGCTGTTGGGAATAGCAATAAACAAGAAAATTCAGACACGTGCAATAAAGAATCATCTGTAATTATGAGTGACTCATCTGCAAATTAGTAACAATACCATAGAGGAGGAATTCCTGGTATATATATATATATATGAGATGGTTTTCATGGCTAATACATTGAAGAACCAAATAAAGATCAGGCCAACCTAGAGTGCCCCTTGGGGATGAGTGACCACAATATGATATAACTCTTCATCAAGATGAAGAGTGAGGTAGATAATTCTGAGACTAGGGTCCTGAACCAAAATAGAAGAAACTACAATGGTATGAGGTGTGAGTTGGCTGTGATGGATTAGGGAGTAACACTTAAAGGGATGATAGGGAAAATGCAATGGTTAACATTCAAAGAGGACTTGGGTGAACTGCAACAAATTGTTCATTTCTGTTTGGCAGAAATATAAAATGGGAAAGATGGCCTAATAATGGCTTACGTGAGAAATTAGAGATAGCATTAGATCCAAGGAAGAGGTTTACAAACTGGCCAGAAAAGCCAACAGATCTGAGGTATGGGAGCAGTTTTGAATTCAGCAAGGGAGGGCAAAGTGATTGATGAAGAAAGGGAAAACAATGTACAAGAATAAGCTTGCAAAAAACATAAAAACTGACTGTAAAAGTTTCTATAGGTATGTGAAGAGAAAAATGTTAGTGAAGACAAATGTAGATCTCTTACATTCAGAAACAAGAATATTTATAATGGGGAACAAAGAATGTCCGACCAACTAGATACATACTTTGGTTCTATGTTCACAAAGCAGACCAGAGATAACATCCCAGCAACGTTGGGGAAGACAGGGTGTATTAAGAGGGAAGAACTGAAGAAAATCAGAATTAGTAGGGAAATTATGTTGGGAAAATTAATGGGATTGAAGGTCGATAAGTCCCCAGGGCCTGATAATCTACATCAGAATTGTAGATGAGTCAGTCTGACAATGGTACTGGGGGAAAATGCTACAGTTCCTTATAAAAGATTTCATAACAGAACACCTGGCAGGATCATTCAGACTTAGCATGGATTTACAAAAGGGAAATCATGCTTGATAAATCTATTGGAATTCTTTGAGGATGTAACCAGAATGAGTTGATTGGGGGAACCAGCGGAAATGGTTTAGCTGGACTTTCAGGAGGCTTTTGATAAAGTCCCACATAGTGATTAGCATGTAAAATTAAAATGCATTGAATTGGCTGGGTTATACTGAGTTGGCAGACAGGAAACAAAATGAAGGGATAAACAGGTCTTTTTTCTAATGACAGGCAGTGATTAGTGGAGTACCGCAGGGATCACAGCTAGGACTCCATATTAATGATTTTGATGTAGGAATTAAATATAGTACATGCAAATTTACAGGTAACACATGCTGTGTAGATGGGTGAGACGTGAGAAGGATGCAGAGATGCTTCAGTGTAATTTGGACAAGCTGAGTGAGGGAACAAGAGCATGGCAAATATATTATAATCTGGACTCATTGGTAGCAAAAAACCAGAAGGCAGATTATTACCTGGCTATAAATTGAAAGCGGGGAATGTGCAATAAGTCCTGGATGTCCTCGTACACCAGTCACTGCAGAAAAGCATACAGGCAGTAAAGATGTGAAATGGTATGTTAGTCTTCATAATGAGAGGATTTGAGTACAGGAGAATGGATGTCTTGTTGCAGTCATACAAGGCCTTGGTGAGGCCAAACCTGGAATACTATCTGATGAACGATGTTCTACCTATAGATGGGATGCAGTAAGGTTTATCAGACTGATTCCTGGGATGGTAAAACCAACTTATGATGAGAGGTTGAATCAGTTAGGATTATATTCACCGGAGTTCAGAATAATGAAGAGGGATCTCATAGAAACTTAGAAAACTCTAATGGAAAACATCCATTAAACATTTAATCAATTAACATCCCATGTGGTTTATCTAATCATTTGGTTTCAGGACACATGTTCTACTGGAAATTTTGTTTGAGCTCATTGTCAACAAATGATTTTTCTGATCATTGTTACAAAAGCAAGTCATCTTCACAGAATTAAACCTCCTCAAAATGTATCTCTGCTTTAAAATCTTTAAAAATCTTGGTCATGTTATCCTTTGTAACTTTGTTATGTCCTCTTCACCACTTTCAACCTATTTTTATGTCGTCAGCAAATTTAGTGACTGTACCTTCAGTCTCTTTATTTAAATAATTTATGTAAATAGTAACAAGTTGAGGACCCAGTACTGATCCCCGTGGTATACCACTTGTTACACCTTACCGACTAGACAAGTATCTCTTCTGTTAAGGCTCACCAATGGTCTGTCCTTTACAACTGACAATTAGTCAGGCCTTCAGCACAGTGTGACCTAAGGAAGGTCAGTGTCAGTGACCAACTTCAAGCAGCACCTATCATGTGCCACATAGCGAAGGAGATGACAGGAGCCATCAGATACCTGCTATATCTATCAGGGCAAATATAGCACTTAGCTAATTAATGTTCCAATTTCAAATCTTGCTTCTTCTCTGGTACTGTTCCATGGTTGATAAAAGACCAGAACGGTACCTCTCCTCTCCCTTTGCTGAATTCCTCTCTCATCAAAATTCCCTGAGTATTAGGTCTAACAGAAGATACCTGGCTGAACTGTACTAATGAGGGTTTCATGTTACTTGCTTGCTTCAAACTTTATCTCTTTATCTCTACTTCAATGTGTCAATTCTTGGGGCATTTATGGTTCCTGCTCACATAAAAAGTCTGTACCCAGACTTGGTCCTCCATCCACTCCTGCCCAAGACAGAAAATTCTTGCACTGCACTGCTGCCACTCTGCCGAGCAAAGCTGCAGCCATACAGAGGGATTACTGCCCTCCCTTTTCAGTAAACTATTTCACCTTCCTTTGAACTGAAGGCGATTTGATGTTCCAGCTGAAATTGTGACTGGAAAACTAACAATACATATCTGGCATATCTGGAACCACAGCTGTTCCACAAACGTCCCTTGCTGGATCAGGTCCAGGCAGCATGAGGTAGTGACAGCAATTTCCAATAAATTATTCTTGGCGGAATTGAGACTGAACTCCAGAGCATGAAGCGCCAGATGTGGCTGTTTGAATTCATTGGTGGAACTGGGAAATCACTAATTCAGATAATCCAAGTCCCCGCCCACAGAGCACAACTTTACCGGGATAAAACTTGATTAATAATTTTCCACTTTGGATTTAGCATCTGCAAATTACTTTCAGCTTTTGCTTAAACCCAGCAGCTCAGTGGTTGGCACCGCTGCCTCATAGTACCAGGTGTAATTCCACCCTTGGGCAACTTTCTGTGTGGAGATTGCACATTCTCCCTGTGTCTGTGTGGATTTCCTCTGGGTGCTCCGGTTTCTTCCCACAGTCCAAAGATGTGCAGGTTAGGTGGGTTGCTGAAAAATGTGTTGCTGGAAAAGCACAGCAGGTCAGGCAGCATCCAAGGAGCAGGAGAATCGACGTTTCGGGCATAAGCCCTTCTTCAGGAATGAGCAAGGTGTGCCAAGCAAGCTAAGATAAAAGGTAGGGAGGAGGGACTTGGGGGAGGGGCGTTGGGAATGCAATAGGCGAAAGGAGGTTAAGGTGAGGGTGATAGGCCGGAGAGGGGGTGGGGGCGGAGAGGTCAGGAAGAGGATTGCAGGTTGGGAGGGCGGTGCTGAGTCCGAGAGTTGGGACTGAGATAAGGTGGGGGGGAGGGGAAATGAGGAAGCTGGAGAAATCTGCACTCATCCCTTGTGGTTGGAGGTTCCTAGGCAGAAGATGAGGCGCTCTTCCTCCAGGCGTCGTGTTGCCATGGTCTGGCGATGGAGGAGGCCAAGGACCTGCATGTCCTTGGTGGAGTGGGAGGGGGAGTTAAAGTGTTCAGCCATGGGGCAGTTGGGTTGGTTGGTGCGGGTGTCCCAGAGGTGTCCTCTGAAACGTTCCGCAAGTAGGTGGCCTGTATCCCCAACATAGAGGAGACCACATCGGGTGCAGCGGATGGAGTAAATGATGTGTGTGAAGGTGCAGGTGAATTTGTGGTGGATATGGAAGGATCCATTGGAGCCTTGGAGGGAAGTGAGGGGGGAGGTGTTGGCACAATTTTTGCATCCGCTATCCACCTATCGCATTCCCAGTGCCCCTCCTCCAAGTCCCTCCTCCCTACCTTTTATCTTAGCCTGCTTGGCACACTCTACTCATTCCTGAAGAAGGCTTATGCCTGAAATGTCGATTCTCCTGCTCCTTGGATGCTGCCTGACCTGCTGCGCTTTTCCAGCAACACATTTTTCAGCTCTGATCTCCACATTTGCAGTCCTCACTTTCTCCTAGATTAGGTGGGTTGGCCATGCTAAATTGCCTGTATGTTCAGGGATATGTAGGTTAGGTGGATTAGTTTTGGGAAGTGCAGGGTTAGATGCTCTTCAGAGAGTGTGGACTTGGCTGGCTGAATGGCGTGCTTCCACAGTGTAGCGATTCTGTGATTTATTTGCTTGGTTGTACAAATTTCTGCAATTTTGACTTATCTTTTTCCTACTTTCTGGTTACCTGTTTTCAATGCTGGTCTTAGTTTATGTTGGTATTCTTCTACTTTATAGTTAATTATTGTGGGCGGCACAGTGGTTAGCACTGCTGTCTCACAGCGCCTGAGACCCGACTCAGGCGACTGATTGTGTGGAGATTTGCACTTTCTCCCCGTGTCTGCGTGGGTTTCCTCCGGGTGCTCCGGTTTCCTCCCACAGTCCAAAGATGTGCGGGTCAGGTGAATTGGCCATGCTAAATTGCCCGTAGTGTTAGGTAAGGGGTAAATGTAAGGGGTATGGGTGGGTTGCACTTCGGCGGGTCGGTATGGACTTGTTGGGCCGAAGGGCCTGTTTCCACACTGTAAGTAATCTAATCTAATCTATTTCCCACATTTTTACAGCTTTCGTTTTACCATTTTCCTTTACCAATTCCTACTTTCAGACCCATTCTCTGGATATTATGTGCAAATTTTTGCTAAATCATTTTTGATTAACCATTTTCTGTTTTTCGACTTGACCTTAACATGCATTTTTGATTTTGTTTATTGATTATTTCCCATGTCTTACTTGGGAAGTTTTGTTAAATTTATCTCCACACATCAATAGAATTGTTGCTCAGCACCAACAACAAGTTTCGCATTAAGTAGATCAAACAAAAAGAACGATAAGTGTATACGTTTAATTTGATAACTAGGCTTTACACTGGAAAAGTACTTATGTTGTGGGCAGCTGTGGAATCTCTATCACACAGTTGGCGAGGTGAGGAGCAGAGGTTCTCCAAAGCAAATGAATTGAACGATGGAAATTACAGAAAGCCTTCATCCCATTACAGCAGTGTCTGACTGCAAAAATCAACTCCCATCCAGTATCTCTGCTTTTTCTACAGAACCTTCAACTGTTCTCATTTTCAAATGATTACTCCTTTCCCTTTTAAAATATGATGTCTTCCTCAGTCGGTGCTTGTGGTAAGGTAATCCTTGTTCTAATCACCCTCTGTGTGAGTACATGACTGCTAATAATCACTTGCACCTCTTGTGATAATCCTGGGTCTGCTGTCTTTTTTTATTACTTATTTATTCATGGGATGTCCACATTGCTAAGACAGCATTTCCTGTTCAGCTCTTGGTGGTGGTGCTTTCTGGAACACTGCATTTCCATGTGGTGTTGGTTTACCCACAGTGCGATTTGAAAGAGATTTCCAAGATTTTGACCCAGTGACATCAATGGAACGTTGATATATTTCCAAGTCGGATGGTTTTTGGCTTGGAAGAGAACTTACAGATAGTGGTGCTCCCCCGCATTCATATGATTTCATAGCCACCAGAGTCAAATTCTTTTTTACCATGCAATTTCATTAAATATTCCATATTCACAATTACCTGTGTGAAATCCCAGTTAAACATTTCTGCTCCCACGAATAATTTATTAATTTACTCCACAATCAAAACCACTAAGGTCTTCCCAACGGAACTGTATTTGATGGACAAGAGGTTTTAATTTGCAAAGAATTAGTGTAAAATTAACAAAAGACATGCTTACAACAGAGATTTGAGGACATAACTCAGACTGACAATTTAATGCAATAATGAAGGAGTGCTGCACTGTAGGCAGTGTTGTTTTTCAGTTGGTAAATGAGTGTGCTTTTCAAGTGACTGAAATAAAATTCAACCACACTGTCAGGAATAGAACAAATGATTTCTCACTGTAGCCCCCTTCCAACATTTATCCTTCAATCAACAGCTAAAATCAGACAATCTTGTCATTATCTCATTGCTCATGTTGAAGCTCTTCCTACACAAATGGCTGTTGCTTTTCCTATTTTTGAAGAAAAAGTGAATACCCTTCTAAAATTCTTCATTAGCTCTAAGGTATTTCAGGATGTCGTGTGATCATGACAGGCACTTTATAAATGAATGTTTTTGTTTAAAGTGTGTTGTACACAAACTTTACACCATAAAGCTCATACATGATCTGATCCAAAATCTCCCATTTTGGCCTTAATAGATGGACATTTTTTTTAATACTGATTTTAACTCAAAGTTAAAATGTCTGTGATAATTCTGTTGCAAATGTAGTTAAGCTTTAGCATGTACATTTGAGCTCACGTTGCTGGGAGTTAATCTCTTAAAATAATGAGAGGTATAGCTAGAGTTAATGGTAGTTGTCTTTTCCCTAGGATAAAGTTAAAAATCACACAACACCAGGTTAGAGTCCAACAGGTTTATTTGGAAGCACTAGTTTTCCAGGTGCTGCCACTTCATCAGGTGGTCAAGGTGGTAAGGACAAGCCAAGGAACTACAGACTGGTGAGCCTGTATTTTGTATTATTTCAAAAATATACTTTATTCATAAATTATTTTGATGATCTGTACAATTGGTAGTGCCACTCATAGGCGCATCTTGCATTTCTTTACATACAGAGATCGGAATTCATCATTCGTATATACAGGTCTGTACGTTTCCCACCCATATATTTAACTGAGGCGTCAGTGGAGCCCACTTACTGAGTGGACCCCCTGTTCTTCTTTGGCAGGCAGACGTTACACGGTGGTCTTTCCCCACCATGTCTTGGCGGCAGCTGCCCCAAGCTTCAGCGCGTCCCTCAACACGTAGTCCTGGACCTTGGAATGTGCCAGTCTGCAACAGTCTGTCGGGTCAGCTCCTTCAGCTGGAAGATCAACAGGTTTCGGACAGACCAAAGAGCGTCTTTGACCGAGTTGATGATCCTCCAGGCACAGTTAATGTTTGTCTCAGTGTGCGTCCCAGGGAACAGAGTGTAGAGCACGGAGTCCCGCTGCTCGGGACGAACCATGACAAACACCACTGCATTCTTCTCCAGACTTCCTTTGTGTAGGCACATTCCAGAAGGAGGTGTGTGAAAGTCTTGTCCCCTCCACAGCCGCTTCAAGGGCAATATGCGGTGTGGCAGAGAGTCTGGGCCTACATAAAGGATCTCATTGGCACAGCCTTTCTCGCCACCAGCCAAGTTATTGGAGGGAATCCTGAGGGACAGGATGTACATGTATTTGGAAAGACAAGGATTGATTATGGATAGTCAACATGGCTTTGTGTGTGGGAAATCATGTCTCACAAACTTGATTGAGTTTTATGAAGAAGTAACAAAGAGGATTGATGAGGATAGACCGGTAGATGTGATCCATATGTAAGGATATGTAACGCCTTCAGTATGGCATCCAACAAGGTTCCCCATGGGAGACTGGTTAACAAGGTTAGATCTCATGGAATACAGGGAGAACTAGCCATTCTGGATACAGAAATGGCTTAAAGGTAGAAGACAGAGGGTGGTGATGGAGTGTTGGTTTTCAGATTGAAGGCCTGTGACCGGTGGAGTGCCACAAGGATCGGTGCTGGGTCCACTACTTTTCGTCATTTATATAAATGATTTGGATGTGAGCATAAGAGGTATAGTTAGTAAGTTTGCAGATGACACTAAAATTGGAGGTGTAGAAGACAGCGAAGAAGGTTTCTTCAGATTACAATAGGATCCTAATCAGGGGTGGCACGGTGGCTCAGAGTTTAACACTGCTGCCTCACAGCACCAGGGTTCCAGGTTCAATGCCAGCCTCGGGTGACTGTCTGTGTGGAGTTTGCACATTCTCCCCGTGTCTCCGTGGGTTTCCTCCAGGTGCTCCAGTTTCCTCCCACAGTCCAAAAATGTGCAGGCCAGATAAATTGGCCATGCTAAATTGCCCATAGTGCAAGGTGCATCAGTCAGAGGGAAATGGGTTTGGGTGGGTTACTCGTCAGAGGGTTGGTGTGGACTGGTTGGGCCAAATGGCCTGTTTCCACACTATAGGGAATCTAATCTAAAAAGATGGACCAATAGGCTGAGGAGTGGCAGATGGAGTTTAATTTAGATAACTGTGAGGTGCTGCCTTTTGGGAAAGCAAATCTTTGCAGGACTTATACAATTAATGGTAAGGTCCCATGGACTGTTGCTGAAAAGAGACCTTGGAGTGCATGTTCATAGCTCCTTGAGAGTGGAGTCGCAGGTAGGTAGGATAGTGAAGAAGGCGTTTGGAATGCTTTCCTTTATTGGTCAGAGTATTGAGTACAGGAGTTGGGAGGTCATGTTGCGGCTGTACAGGACATTGGTTAGGCCGTTGTTGGAATATTGTGTGCAGTTCTGGTCTCCTTCCTATCGGAAGGATATTGTGAAACTTGAAAGGGTTCAGAAAAGAATTACAATGATGTTGCCAGGGTTGAAGGATTTGAGCTATAGGGAGAGGCTGAACAGGCTGGGGCTGTTTTCCCAGGAGCATTGGAGGCTGAGGGGTGACCTTATCGAGGTTTATAAAATCATGAGAGGCATGGATAGGGTAAACAGACAAAGTCTCTTCCCAGGAGTGGGGGAGACCAGAACTAGAGGGCATAGGTTTAGGGTGAGAGGGGAAAGATATAAAAGAGACATAAGGGACAACGTTTTCACACAGAGGGTGGTACGTGTATGGAATGAACTGCCAGAGGAAGTGGTGGAGGCTGGTACAATTGCAACATTTAAAAGACATCTGGATGAGTAAATGAGTAGGAAGGATCTGGAGGGATATGGGCCGGGTGCTGGGAGGTGAGCCTAGATTGGGTTGGGATATCTGGTCAGCATGGGCAGGTTGGACCGAAGGATCTGTTTCCATGCTGTACATCTCTACGACTTATCTGTGCTGGGGATCAACTATACTTACTAATGAGTTAGACAATGCTGTAGAGAGCCAGGTACACATATCTGCCAAAGATCAAGGAGCAATGGTAAAATTATTAGTGCAGACAATATGTAATTTCAAAGGGGAAATAGATTTATTGAGTGGGAAAAATTGTGACTGATAGGTTTCAATGAAGATAAGGCTGAACCATTTTGGACCAAGGACAAATAGATCCAATTATGTCAAAATAATCAAAGTCTAGAAACGCAAGTGCAAAGCGATTTAGGGATCCTCATTTCCAGATCACTGCAATATAGTAGTCTGGTACAAAATAAATCAAAAGTCCAATGATTCATATCCTTTCTAACCAGAAGCTTGTTAGGCTATGTCTAGAATACATTTTTGAGCTCCAACCTATGGAAAGATATTTTCAAATCAACCAGTTCAAAGATGCTATGACACAATTCTGGAGCAGGTGGGACTTGAACCTGGCTCAGAGGTAGGAACGCTATGACTGTGCCACAAAAGCCCATTTGTGGGAAGTATATAGTGGCTTTGGAAGTGATGCAATGCAGATTCACTAGAATGTTACCATTTTCCCAAAGATCACCTTATGAGAAGAGTCTTTTTGTTCCCTGTAATATTGAAGGTTAAGGAATGATTTCATAGAATCATAGAATCCTTATAGTGTGGAAGCAGGCCATTCGGCCCATTGAGTCACATCGACCCTCTGAAAAGCATCCCACCCAGACCCTCAACATGTTCTCCACTCTATTTCACTCACCAGAGCCTGCAATTCCACTGCCTTCTGTGCTCCTCACTCACTCACTCAGGCCCCCTCCCTACAGGCAACAATAGTAATAACTGTGCCCAAACTTCTATTTCCCCTGATACCAATCTCTCTCTCTCATTGCAGGAGGAAAACAGCCCCCAATAGGGCAGAAAGAGTAAAGCTGGTTGGTGTGGTGCCCATCATTTGGCTCCTCACCCCTTATGAGAAAAAGCTCCTAACTTTGACCACATTGAGTAGACCCTGGGTTGGTATTGGAGGCTGCCCTTAATTTACTGTGTCAGGATCCCCTGTGCAAAGGCTAGCCTGTTTGACTTGACTGAGACCTGCTAATAACAAGTGAAACATAGAATAAAGGAGGAGTAAGCCAATTGGCCCATTAAGCCTGCTCCATCATGGCTGATCTTGCCTATATTTGCCTTTTCCCCCCATCCTCTTTCATTTCTTTCACAATAAGAACAATAATTTAATTGCCCTCTGAACTGGCTGAGCAAGTCAGTTAGGTCAAAGGCAACGAAGCATGGCCAAAGGCAATAAATGCCTGCCTCGCCCACCTCCCATGAATAAATCTATGAGGTTGTGAGACAGGGAGAGATCATGAGACACTGCATCACTTCCTGTGATAAAATACACATTCATAACCACACCAGACTGTATCTGTAGTCTGTGAACTTTTGAGCTTATATAACTCCTTTACTCCCCTTTAATATTTTTTTCTTATAGTTTTCCATTTCAAAATAACCAGTAAAGCTTTACTTAAACAAAATAAAAATTATTTTATTGCACAGCATTATTATTGCAGAAGGTTACTCCGGAAGAGAGTGATAGTTATCAGATCTTCCCTCCATCATGAGGTCAGAAGCGGGCATATTCACTGATGATTGAGCGATTTCAGCATCATTGATGACTCCTCAGAGACTGAAGCAGTCCATGTTCAAATGCAACAAGATCTAGGCAATATCTAAGCTTGGACTGACAAGTGGAAAGAAACATCTGTGCCACACAAATGCCAGACAATGACCATCTCCATTAAGAGCCCACTTAACCATCACTTTTTGAAATCCAAATGCACTACCACAAATGAATCCCCCACAATCAACATTACTGGGGGTTAACATTGACTAAAAGCTTAACTGAACTAGCTACAGAAATACAGTGGCTAGGAGACCAGGTCAGAGACGAGGAATCCTGCAGCGAGTAACTTTCTTCTTGACTCCCCATAGCCTGGCAATAAGAGCGTAAGACCATAAGAAGTAGGAACAGGAGTAGGCCATTCAGCCCCTCAATTTCACAGAATCTACAATACAACAGAATCATGGCTGATCTGATATTCACAGAATCCCTTCAGTGTGGACACTGACCTTCCAAAGAGCATCCCACCAATCCCCAACAACCGCCCCACCCCCAACCCTGTAACCCAGTAATTCCCATGGCTAATCCACCTAGCCTGCACATCCCTGGACACTATGGGCAATTTAGCATGGCCAATCCCCCTAACCTGCACATCTTTGGAATGAGGGAGGAATCCAGAGCACCCAGAGGAAACTCAAGCAGATACAGCGAGAATGTACAAGCTCCACACAGTCACCTGAGGCTGGAATTGAACCCAGGTCCCTGGCACTGTGAAGCAGCAGTGCTAACCACTAACCACTGAGTCACTGTGCTGCCCCTCACATCTACATAATACTTGATTCCCCTACTAATAAAACTTCTATCTATCTCAGCTATAAATATACACAAAGACCATGCCCAACAGCTCTCCTCTGTGAGAATTTCCAAACACTCTGACAGAAAAAGTTCCTCCTCATCTTCATTCAAAAATTGGCACAACTTTATTCTGAGACTATGCCCTTTGACCTGAGTCTCACCTATGAGAGGAAATAACCTCTCAATAATTACTTCGCCAAGTCCTTTAACCTTCCCCTATGTCTTGGTGGTGACGTGCTGCAATGAGAATGACCTGTCTCTCAATGTTGAGAAAACTAAAGAACTGATCATTGACCTCAGAAAGAAAAGGGAAGAACACGCTCCCATCTACATGAACAGAACTGAGGCTGAGAAGGTGGATGCCTTCAAGTTCCTCGGAGTGATGATAACTTAAGATATGTCCTGGATTTCCCATGTAGGTAGCTGAAAATGTGTTGCTGGAAAAGCGCAGCAGGTCAGGCAGCATCCAAGGAACAGAAAATTCGACGTTTCGAGCATAAGCCCTTCATCAGGGGTTATGCCCGAAACGTCCAATTTCCTGTTCCTTGGATGCTGCCTGACCAGCTGCGCTTTTCCAGCAACACATTTTCAGCTCTGATCTCCAGCATCTGCAGACCTCACTTTCCCATGTAGATACAATGGTCAAGAAGGGACACCAACGCCGCTTCTTCCCCAGGTGGCACAAGAAATCTGGCATGTCCTTAAGGACCCTCACCAATGTCTACTGATGCACCACTGAAAGCATACTGTCCAAGTGCGTACGAGCCTGCTATGGCAACTGCTCTGCCCAGGACTGTAAGAAACTTCAGAAAGTGGTGTGCACAGCCCAGACTATCACAGAAGCCAACCTTCCATTCATGGACTTCATTTACACGACTCCCTGCTGCTGAAAGGCTGCCAACATAATCAAAGACCAATTGCGGGGGAGAATCCAAGATATAGCGTCCTGTTAGGATCGCGTTTGCTGGGTTCCACGCCACAACACCAACCCAACAGAGCTTGAACCCATCCCATTCACTTTACTGTGAGTAAAAACAGAACAAAGGAGCTGGAAGCCCACAAAAACGATTTACCTTTGTCCTTGCAGCTGGAGAATGTCAAAAAAATGAGGAAGTTTACCCGGGGCTGGGGCCACGGCCTAGCCCACTGAAGTGGAGGGCTTGCTTACTCACCAGACCCTGGTTGAGGAGCTGGCCAAATCTCGTGAGGTCCTAGGAAACCAGATCCAGGAAAAAAACGGAGAGAAGCTGGCTCCTGTATCTGTTATGCTGTAAGACCTGGGAAAAGGGACCAATGAGCTGGAGTGCTGGGCTGCAGGGGTAAAGGCAGAGACTGATTCCTCCAGGAGATGGATTAAAGCCCTGGAAACACAGGTCCGGGGTCTGTTGGATCTGGTAGATGATCTCAAAAACAGGGGCAGAAGAAAGAACTTGCGCATTGTTGGTTTTCTCATGTACTAATTTAGGCGTGGTCAATAACCCTTCCGTTTTTGGGAAACAGCTAAAGCCTATGCTAGGGGGTTGGTTATTTCCTTCAGCCAGTAAGAAGCAGCAGATGGGTGAGCAGCAACGCTTGCTGAAGATGCATCTGAAAGTAGCTGAAAAGGCTAACTTTGACAGGCCTTCGCTGGCTAAACCGCAGAGGATCACAGCACTTCGATCTCCACTAAACTCCATGCTCACATGGACGGCCAAGAGGGAGTTTACAAATGCAAGTCAAAGGTTGTTGGGAATAGATCGGGCCAGTATCTAGTGTATCTTGCCAGGAAAAGGTGTGCCTCCCAAGCCATTACCTTGATCAGAGAGGACAGCGGAAAATTAACCTCCAATTTTAAAAGGATTAATGCAGCATTTTGGAAATTTAACTCTGAACTATACCAATCTGAAAGCTGTGAGAGTGGGCGGGGTAGGATGGAGTCTTTTTTTTAAGAATGTTGATCTTCTGTGAGTGACCCCGAAATGAGAGTCTCTCCTCAATGCCCCATTGTCAAAGCAAGAGGTGCAGGAGGCTGAGAGGCAGCTCCAGAATGGGAAGGCCCTGGGTCCTGACGGGCTCCCCAGTGAGTTCTATAAGGAATTTATAAGTATGTTGTCAGGACTGATGCTTAGTATGTTTAATGACTCTCATTGTTGTGGCCTCCTACCACCATCTCTAAGAGAGGTGAACATCTCTTTCATTCTTAAAAAAGGGAAGGCCCTGGAGGATTGTGCTTCCTTTAGGCCCATTTCACTCCTGAATGTCGACTTCCAAATCCTATCCAAGACTCGGGCATGAAGGCTAAAAACTGTAATGCACTCCATCATTAAGGAGGGCCAGACGGGGTTCATAAAAGTTCACAGATTGACGGATAATGTCAGGAGGTTACTGAACATGATCCAAGTATGTCAACAGCGGTTGGTACAGGGATTGGTAATCTCCTTAGATGCAGAAAAGGCATTTGACAGGGGCAAGTGGCCATGTCCTTTGTATACTTTATAGTGGTTCGGCTTGGGTGAGATCTTCGTCCAGTGGCTGGAGGTTTTGTATTGTGGTCCTCTTGCCACAGTCCTCAGCAAAGGTGTCCAGTCAAGCAATTTCAATATTTGTAGGGACAGTCAACAGGGCTGTCCCGTATCACCATTGCTTCTCACATTGGTGACCAAACCACTGGCAGAAGCAATAGGCAGGGATCCCAATAGAACCGCTCCAGAAGTGGGGACAAAGTCACATAAGATCGCATTGTATGCAGATGACGTTCTTGTCTTCTCATCAAATCCAACAGTCTCAGAGCCACACCTGATACAATGCAGCAATCTGTCTGGGGGCTTCTCAGGTTATATGATCAACTTTGCGAAGTCAGAGGCCATGCCCATGGGTGGTCTCCAGAGAGTGCCTGATCTTGAGGGCAGATTTTGGTTGCCCTTTAGATGGTTGCAGAACTGCTATCTCTATTTAGGTATATCTATTACCCCCATTTTTGATTGGCTATTTAAAACCAATTTTGCCAGTTTATCCAACAGAACCAAGCCGAACCTTCATAGACGGGAGGCGCTTCCGTTCTCTTCGTTGGGTAGCCCTCATTAAAATGAACATTCTGCCCTGCCTGTTGAATGCTTTCTCTACTTTTTATTAAGCAAATATTGAGAAGATTGAACGGCTGGTTTAGTTCTTTCATTGGGTATCACAGTAATTAAATTGACTAAATTGCAGTTACCTTACAGACTGGGAAGAGTGGGCCTCTCAGATATCAAAAACGATCAATTAAGCTTATTGTTATCTTAAGACAGTTAGAAGCGATGAGGAATTTGCAACAGCAACAGTATGTGATGGATGACAGTTATAGGAAGTGGGGAAAGTCTCAGATACAGTCACATGGATGGGTTAACTCCAGGAAAGATAAGAGAGGTAGGCACCTAGGGCAGGAGTATTTTGTGGATATGCCCATTTCAAACAGGTATGCTGTTTGGGAAAATGTAGGGGGCAATGGATTCTCAAGGGAACGTAGCACAAACAGCCAAGTTTCTGGTACTGAGTCTGGCCCTAATGCAAAGAGGGGTACATCAGCTTCCGAGAGATCAATTGTGTTTGGGGATTCTGTAGTCCAAGGTACAGACAGACGTTTCTGTGGCCAGCAGTGACAACGCATAATGGTGTGTTGCTTCCCTGGTGCCAGAATCAAGGATGTCTCAGAGAGGGTGCAGAATGTTCTCACGGGGAACAGGGGCCAGCAAGAGATCATTGTCCACAATGGAACCAACGATATAGGAAGGGAAAAGGTTGAGATTCTGAAGGGAGATTACAGAGAGTTAGGCAGAAATTTAAAAAGGAGGTCCTCAAGGGTAGTAATATCTGGATTCTTCCCAGTGCTACGAACAAGTGAGGGCAGGAATAGGAAGATAGAGCAGATGAATGCATGGCTGAGGAGCTGGTGTATGGGAGGAGGATTCACATTTTAGGATCATTGGAATCTTTTTTGGGATAGAAGTGACCTGTGCAAGAAGGACGGGTTGCACCTAAATTGGAAGGGGACTAATATACTGGCAGGGAAATTTGCTAGAACTGCTTGGGAGGATTTAAACTAGTAAGGTGGGGAGGTGGGACCCAGGGAGATAGTGAGGAAAAGATCAATCTGAGACTGGTAGAGTTGAGCACAGAAGCGAGTCAAACAGTCAGGGCAGGCAGGCAGGGACAAGGTAGGACTAATAAATTAAACTGCATTTATTTCAATGCAAGGGGCCTAACAGGGAAGGCAGATGAACTCAGGGCATGGTTAGGAACATGGGACTGGGATGTCATAGCAATTACAGAAATATGGCTCAGGATGGGCAGGACTGGCAGCTTAATGTTCCAGGATACAAATGCATTAAGAAGGATTGAAAGGGAGGCAAGAGAGGAGGGAGAGTGGCATTTTTGATAAGGGATAGCATAACAGCTGTGCTGAGGGAGGATATTCCCGGAAATACATCCAGGGAAGTTATTTGGGTGGAACTGTGAAATAAGAAAGGGATGATCACCTTATTGAGATTATATTATAGACCCCCTAATAGTCAGAGGGAAATTGAGAAACAAACTTGTAAGGAGATCTCAGCTATCTGTATGAATAATAGGGTGGTTATGGTAGGGTATTTTAACTTTCCAAACATAGACTGGGACTGCCATAGTGTTAAAGGTTTAGATGGAGAGGAATTTGTTATGTGTGTACAAGAAAATTTTCTGATTCAGTATGTGGATGCACCTACTAGAGAAGATGCAAAACTTGACCTACTCTTGGGAAATAAGGCAGGGCAGGTGACTGAGGTGTCAATGGGGGAGCATTTGGGGCCAGCAACCATAATTCTATTAGTTTTAAAATAGTGATAGAAAAGGTTAGACCAGATCTAAAAGTTGAAGTTCTAAATTGGAGAAAGGCCAATTTTGACGGTATTAGGCAAGAACTTTCGAAAGCTGATTGGAGGCAGATGTTCGCAGGTAAAGGGATGGCTGGAAAATGGGAATCCTTCAGAAATGAGATAACAAGAATCCAGAAAAGTATATTCCTGTCAGCGTGAAAGGAAAGGCTGGTAGGTATAGAGAATGCTGGATGACTTAAAGAAATTGAGGGTTTGGTTAAGAAAAAGAAGGAAGCGTATGTAAGATATAGACAGGATAGATCGAGTGAATCCTTAGAAGAGTATAAAGAAAGTAGGAGTATACTTAAGAGGAAAATCAGGAGGGCAAAAAGGGGACATGAGATAGCTTTGGCAAATAGAATTAAGGAGAATCCAAAGGGTTTTTACAAATATGTTAAGGACAAAAGGGTAATGAGGGAGAAAATAGGGCCCCTCAAAGATCAACAAGGTGGCCTTTGTGTGGAGCCACAGAAAATGGGGGAGATACTAAATGAATATTTTGCATCAGTATTTACTGTGGAAAAGGATATGGAAGATGTAGACTGTAGGGAAATAGATGGTGACATCTTGCAAAATGTCCAGATTACAGATGAGGAAGTGCTGGATGTCTTGAAATGGATAAAGGTTGATAAATCCCCAGGTCCTGATCAGGTGTACCCGAGAACTCTGTGGGAAGCTAGAGAAGTCACTGCTGTGCCTCTTGCTAAGATATTTGTATCATCGATAGTCACAGGTGAGGTGCCGGAAGATTGGAGGTTGGCAAATGTGGTGCCACTGTTTAAGAAGGGCGGTAAAGACAAGCCAGGGAACTATAGACCGGTGAGCCTGACCTCGGTGGTGGGCAAGTTGTTGGAGGGAATCCTGAGGGACAGGATGTACATGTATTTGGAAAGGCAAGGATTGATTAGGGATAGTCAACATGGCTTTGTGCAGGGGAAATCATGTCACACAAACTTTAATGAGTTTTTTGAAGAAGTAACAAAAAGGATTGATGAGGGCAGAGCAGTAGATGTGACCTATATGGACTTCAGTAAGGCGTTTGACAAGGTTCCCCGTGGGCGACTGATTAGCAAGGTTAGATTTCATGGAATAAATGGAGAACTAGCCATTTGGATAGAGAACTGGTTCAAAGGTAGAAGACAGAGGGTGGTGGTGGAGGGTTGTTTTTCAGACTGGAGGCCTGTGACCAGTGGAGTGCCACAAGGATCGGTGCTGGGTCTTCTACTTTTTGTCATTTACATAAATGATTTGGATGCGAGCATAAGAGGTACAGTTAGTAAGTTTGCAGATGACACCAAAATTGGAGGGTGTAGTGGACAGCGAAGAGGGATACCTTAGATTACAACAGGATCTGCACCAGATGGGCCAATGGGCTGAGAAGTGGGAAATGGAATTTAATTCAGATAAATGCAAGATGCTGCATTTTGGGAAAGCAAATCTTAGCAGGACTTCTACACTTAATGGTAAGGTCCTAGGGAGTGTTGCTGAACAAAGAGACCTTGGAGTGCAGGTTCATAGCTCCTTGAAAGTGGAGTCACAGGTAGATAGGTAGATAGGATAGTGAAGGTGGCGTTTGGTATTAGATTAGATTAGATTTACAGTGTGGAAACAGGCCCTTCGGCCCAACAAGTCCACACCGACCCGCCGAAGCGCAACCCACCCATACCGCTACATATACCCCTTACCTAACACTACGGGCAATTTAGCATGGCCAATTCACCTGACCCGCACATCTTTGGACTGTGGGAGGAAACCGGAGCACCCGGAGGAAACCCACGCAGACACGGGGAGAACGTGCAAACTCCACACAGTCAGTTGCCTGAGGTGGGAATTGAACCCAGGTCCCTGGCGCTGTGAGGCAGCAGTGCTAACCACTGTGCCACCGTGTTTTTCTTTATTGGTCAGAGTATTGAGTACAGGAGTTGGGAGGTCATGTTGCGGCTGTACAGGTCATTGGTTAGGCCACTGTTGGAATATTGCCTGCAATTCTCGTCTCCTTCCTATCGGAAAGATGTTGTGAAACTTGAAAGGGTTCAAAAAGATTTACAAGGATGTTGCCAGGGTTGGAGGATCTGAGCTACAGAGAGAAGCTCTCAAAAACCTGCCTTTCCACCTATTCCTGTGTTATCTGCAAATTTGGCTCCTGCTGAGTTTCTCCGGCAATTTCTCTTTTTTGTTTCAAATCTCTCAGCGTACAGTTCTTTGTTTTATTTAAGAGCAGATGGGGGGGAGGCTGCCTAGCCCAGTACACCACAAGCCCCATATCCTAAGGCTATCTCCTGATCTCCACTCTCTGCCGGCCTCTTCCACGACTCCTGAAGGTTCTCATTGCGCAGACTCCACACCGGCGTCTAGTAGTTCACTGCGCAGACTCCACACCGGGCGTCTAGGGGTCCACTGCACAGACTCCACACCGGCGTCTCGGAGTCCACTGCGCAGACTCCACACTGGGCGACTAGGGTTCCACTGCGCAGACTCCACACCGCGCGTCTCTGTCCAATGCGCAGACTCCACACCAGGCGCCTCGGAGCTCACTGCGCAGACTCCACTCCCGCCGTCTCGGGCCCAATGCGCAGACTCCACACCGGGCGTCTCGGAGTCCACTGCGCAGACTTGGGTGCCGGCCCGCCGGTCGGAGGTGACGTCAGGGCGCCCCCGCGGCGGTGGCGCGGAGATGGAAGTGACATCATGTCAGGCTGACGGCGCTGGGGACGGCGATGGAGGAGGAGCAGAAAGAGAACGTTCCGAGGGCCGCGGAGAGCGGCCTGGGCCCGGGTCCCGGCTCAGGCCAGGCCCAGGTGAGGAGCCACAGGCAAGGCCCTGTCGCGGGGGCCGGAGGAGAATTATCTGCAACTCGGAGATCTCTCGCTAGCGCTGATCCGCCCCGAGACTCTCCCAACCCACCCCCACCCCCGCTCTCCAACCGTTAGAGACTGACCCCGCCCGGGGACCGACACCTCACCCCACCCCACCCCACCCCTTCCACCACCAGGGACTGACACCTTCTCTCTCTCCCCCCCCACCCAGGGACTGACACCACATCCCCCCCTCCACCACCACTCCCCTGGGACTGACACCTCTCCCCCACCCCTCCACCCCCCCCAGGGACTGACACCTCTCTCTCTCCCCCCACCCAGGGACTGACACCACATTCCCCCCCCCCCCAAGGGACTGACACCTCTCTCTCTCTCCCCCCACCCAGGGACTGACACCGCACCACTACCCAGGGACTGACACCTCTCCCCCACCCCTCCACCCCCCAGGGACTGACACTTCCCCCCCCCCCCTTCAAAAACCACCCTCAGGGACTGATGCCTCTCCCCCCACTCCCAGGGACTGACTCCTCCCCCCCTCCCCCCCCCAAACCAAACCCAGGGACTGACACCTCTCCCTCTGCAACCACTCAGAGACTGATACCTCCCCAGCACCACCCAGGGACTGACACCTTTCTCCCTCCCCCCCACACCCCACCACCCAGGGACTGACAACCCCCTGAATCAGGATTATTTGAAAAGAGACCCTCATGAAACTGTGATACCTCTGAAACTCTAAATTCCACCCCCTGACTGAGAAATCTTGAAAACCTAAAGACTGCTGCCCAATACTAGGGCAGCCTTGCAGCCCAAGAGATCTTCCAAACCGAGGGCATCTCTGAAACTCTAGAGGAAATCCCCTCCAAAGACTCCTTTGCAAACCTCAAAACATCCCTGCCTGAAATCCTGGAGAGAAACCCTTTGAAGTCTGAATTTAAAACCCAGAGATTCCCCTTTCTAAAATCTAGAGAACTCAACTGTTCAAAATCAGAGATCCAAAAGCCCAGAGAGCTGCTCTACCCGAAAGGAAACTGGGCTCTTCTGGAAATCTTGCCACACCTATCTCATTCTCCTCAAAATAGAGTGACACATCTTTACATAATATTCAAATCCTACTATGGAGGAATATATGCAATCAAGATTCAAATTTCAATGCCGTACCCAGTTCTGCTTTTTGAATGAGACACTAATTCCTTCAGGCTGACATGAATGATACAGACCATGGTTTGAAAATGAGCAATAACAAGTTCTCCTTGTTTTTTTTGTCCAGTGCTTATCCCTCAACAAATGCTTACAATGCACCTAGTAATTTATTTTATTGCTGTTTGTGGTTATGTTTCTTATTTTGCAACAGTGGCTACATTGTGAGGGAGTTTGGTTGTAAAGTGATATTGGGTATTGTGATGTTGTCAGTTATACTCTGATGTGATTGCTTTTTAGTTAACAGCAAATTTGGTTTATTGTGAGGTCATTGAATAAGAACTTTTGAGTACTGCACTGGTGTGTTCTAGTTTATATGCTGAAGATGAAGAAGTTAGATTTACGGCAACAATCTTCTTCTGAGAAGTGATCTTGTTGAAACATTTTATTGTGAGGACTTGACAGTGCTGAGGCACTGTTTCCTTCATCTGAAGGGTCTAGAAATAGGGAACCATAGCGATTGGGGAGAGTTATTCAAGCTGAAGAGTTGTGAACATTTGCAGTTTTTTTTGTACCAGAGAGCTGTGGATGCTTCGTCGAGGTTGAGAGGGACAGACTTTGAACATTAAGGGATTGGGGGGATATGAGAATCAAATGGCAGAGCAGGTTTAAGTAACTGGGCAGCTTCCAGCACCTCCTGTTTTCTTGTGTTTTCCAGACCCATCATTGAATCACAACTGAAATTGTCCATTTCTATGAGTTCCCGAGTTTAAAGCATGAGGAATGGGGAACCTCTGGTAACTCAGTTAGTACATTCCAGTAAAAAAATTACTTTCTCTGCCTGTGTGAACAATTTTTAATTAACAATGCTGGAGATCACATCGGGTCAGGCAGCATCCATGGAGAGAAAGCAAGTTAACATTTCGAGTCTAAATGACTCCTCATCAGAGCTGCAGTAATTTTAAAGTTTGGACCACTATAACTTCTCATTAGTCAACCCACTGAACAGCTGCTGATTTTAAAAACAAAGTTCTCAGGTCAGGTAGTGTTCTTTGGAGGGAAAAGCAGGTTTTCTTTCCATGATTATATACTTTCCTTCCTATCTAATCTCCTGCAGGCCACGGTTGGATGTTTGTGTTTTTTGTATATCCTAAATTTTAATTGCTCCAGCATTCATAGCAATGGCCTCAACTCTGAAATATCCTCACTACACCAGTCTGCCTTTTCACATCAAATTCCTCTTCCTATCTGACTTGATACCTCTTTGGATGGCTGTGTCGTTGAGAAACTTTCTGCTTCGTGCTAAGTTTTAGGCAAGCACAAAATACAGGGAAAGAGGGGAAGATTGGAGAAGAGGGAATTAAGTTTCATTCACAGTTGTGAATTGACCTGTTAATTGGATTCAATTCTTGCTTCAAGGCAAGGGGCGAAGGATTAGGGTTGAGCATATGTGCCTAAAATCATGTCAGCTAACTTGTTGTAAAGTTATGCAATGCTATGGCACAGGCAGAATCAGTTTGTACCTGAACTGATCTTCAAACACAGCATTTTACAAAAAGCAAAAAACAACAAATTAGGATGATTTGATAGAATGTGCAGTTTGCTAAAAATGTATTTCATAAGATGAAGACCATGTTTATAAATCTCTGATAGATGTCTCTTTATTGATATCACAAAAGTCTGTTTTTTTGCATTTATTACAAAAGCTATTCCCACTGAAGAAGATACTGAAAGTATGGTTATTGTAGCCTGGCTTGGAGTCGTGTTGGTTTGTGGCTTCATGACAGACTCATGGCTGGATCCCATGCTGTTGTGGATCTAAATCCTGAAACTGGCTGCTATTTTGAGTGGGTTGATGTATTATTCATTAAATCAAGTAGCTGACGTTGAACAAGTGGCTTGTTTGTATCACTTAAAGTTGGGTTAAAATGCTGGCTGGTGCTGTTGGCAATTCATTAATTTTTCGCGAGACACATTCTGAGCTGTTTCCTGTGATGACTTCAGGTAGATCGGAAAGAACATATAACTTTAGAATGTCTGCATGTCAAATGTAATGATACTATTTTTAATTAATGTGAACTGCCTTTGAAGTTGAAGCCTCGTCTTTATTGACTTTTGCAAGTAAAAATCATTCAGCAAACCTTAGTGACATTTCTATAGCGTTAAAGAAAATATTTAATATTAGTGATGTCCTTGACAATATTTTGTTATGCCTGGTTGCAAATCATGACGAGTCCCAACAAAGTGTGGGACAGAACTTATCTCACAGTCACGCACTCCCACCCACTCCTTTCTCTACTCACAACACTGCTCTCTCATGATGGTATTTGGCAATCGACATTAACCTGTGGTATTCATGGGGATAAGTTTGGACAGATCAAAGATCAGACAGATATGATCAAATTTTCATCTCTGCTGTAAATTGCTACAATTCAACATCAGCTGACAGTCTGCTTGCTCTGAGGTTGGAATTTATTTTTGTCCTTCATCAGAATTATCTGTCTTGTAATACTTCCTGTGAAAGCAGCTGCTGCTTGTGATGCTCTTTATTCCAGTCATTTCATCTGTACTGCTTGTTCCAGCAGCAAACTAAGACGTTATAATGTATTAGAATGGAGAAAGTTAGTGAGTTGTTTATTACCAGAAGGGAAAGCATATTCTTGTCAACTGTGTACATAAGCAAAAGATTGGAGGAGATTTATTCATGAATAAACTAATTCAAGTAAAATAATCTGCATCAAAATGAAATGCTTGTGTCTGAATAGCACTTTACAAGACCTTAGGATGCCCTAAAGCTCTTTAGACCCAGCAAAGTATTTTTGAAAGGAAGTAATTGCATTGTTGGAAGTACAGCAGCCATTTTGCTCCCACAGTGTAAAGATCTCATTTTTGTGATGTTGCTTGAAGGATAGTTACAAGACACCAAGTCACTGCTCTTCAAAATAGTGCTATAGGATCTTCTATATCCACCTGAGAGGGCAGATGAGACTTCAGTTTAATGTCAATTTAATGGCATCTCAATGGATTGAGCAATCTCAGTGCCATTCAATTGTCTCAACCTAGATTTTAATGCTCAGGTCTTCAAGTTGGAGTTGTACCCAGTGCCTTCTGATGTTGTTGAGAGTATTGCCAACTGAACAATTGTATAACAATTGAACAGCCATGGTACTTCAAACTTTCTGGCCTTTTTTTGGTCTTTGTCCTTTCTTTTTAGCTTGTCTTGAGTTTGTTGTTTCAGTACTGAGAATCTTTCCAGTCACCTTGTGGCATACAAGAAAGTGGAATGGATGCTGAGAGTACAGTGAGCCCTGACCCATTGAAGGTGTAAGCCTCAACAATTTAAAATATTTCTGCTCTTGTAATTGCTAAATTGTGCAGTATAGTGTGTGCAAGTGGAATGAAACTTATTTTATATGCAATGGTTTGTAACTACAGGAGAGAAGAGGCTTTCATTAAAAGCCTGGTCCTCTGGGAGGAACAATCATTATATCACTCAATAACTTCTGGCTGAAGACACATGCTTACCTAGCCTTTACAATAGAGTCACTGAGAAGGACAGTAACAAAATGTGGATATTTAGGTCAGGATAATTTAAAACAATGTAATTTGTAATTTCTGTATTGCTACTAGCCAGCTGAGTTACATTGCTGAAGGTGGAAGCAGAATAGTTTTTATTGAGAGATGGAGAATGATGGACCTGGCAATGTTAAATGATGTATTGTCATTTTGAAAGATTACGTGAAGGCAGTGACAATGCACATTATTAAAACTTGCCCTCTGCCACATTGGTAACGGTGTGTACCTGGTGGGAAAAGAAAACAACTTAAACCATCTCCTTCCAGTCTTTTTGTTCTTATTTCTAAATAATGCTCATAGAACATAGAGCAATACAGCACAGAACAGGCCCTTCGGCCCACGATGTTGTGCCGAACATTTGTCCTAGATTAAGCACCTATTCATGTACCTATCCAATTGCCGCTTAAAGGTCACCAATGATTCTGACTCTGCCACTCCCACGGGCAGCACATTCCATGCCCCCACCACTCTCTGGGTAAAGAACCCACCCCTGACAACCCCTCTGTACCTTCCATCCTTCACCTTAAATTTATGTCCCCTTGTAACACACTGTTGTACCCGGGGAAAAAGTCTCTGACTGTCTACTCTATCTATTCCCCTGATCATCTTATAAACCTCTATCAAGTCACCCCTCATCCTTCGCCGTTCCAGTGAGAAAAGGCCTAGCACTCTCAACCTATCCTCGTACAACCTATTCTCCATTCCAGGCAACATCCTGATAAATCTATCTGCACCCTCTTCAAAGCTTCCACGTCTTTCCTAAAGTGAGGCGACCAGAACTGCCCACAGTACTCCAAATGTGGCCTTACCAAGATCCTGCACAGCTGCAACATCACCTCATGACTCTTGAATTCAATCCCTCTGCTCATGAACGCTAATACACCATAGGCCTTTTTACAAGCTCTATCCACCTGAGTGGCAACTTTCAAAGAAATGCTTCTGAAATTGGAGTCACGATTTGCATATGCAGTGGAGCTTTTTAACATTGACAATGTATTATGTGAACCAAGTTTGTCAGAAATCTGTAAAGAAAGTAGTCTAGTCTGTCACGTAGTGTAAGCTGTTAAATGTCACTTCTTGTGACCATTAACTTTGTGTCAGGTGAAGCAGCGCAGCAGAACCGATGGACAAGAGCTACCAATGAGAGCTAGCCCTGCTGCTTACATTAAGGATTTCAGTGACCCAGTCTACAAAGAAATTGCTGTCACAAATGGCCATATCAACAGAATGACTCGTGATGAACTTCGCACAAAGCTAGCGGAGCTCCACCTGGAAACCAGGTAAGTATCATTCTGGCAAGTGATGGAGGTTGGGGGGGAAATAAAACACCGGCACATAACTATCACATCCTGGTTCAATAGGATAATGTACTTTAGAAGTTGTAAAAATTGTCTTCTGTGTGCTGCAGAAATGCATGCTACACTGTTGGTGGTCATTTAGAGGTGGGTGGGGATTGGTGGAGACACTGAAATCCAAACCAATTCTTGTGAAAATAAGCCAGTGAACCTTTCATTTATGTCTCAACTAGACCCATGTAGAGTTTCCTTGTTTCTATAACCATATGACCCTCTCTTGGTCCTGTAGCAGTAATTACTAATGAGTACATTGTGGCTGCCTTTGCTGTTTTTCTTACAGTCAAGTCTTGTGTCTAGAGTTGACAAAGGTTTGAAATAGATTTAAGTGTAAAAATTATGAGCATAATTTTAGGAGCCAAGCATCTTGTTCTGTGTCACAGAACCAGAGGTCAGGGCCTGTCCTTCCCAATTCCTTTAATATTCTCTTGGCCAAATTCTCAACTCTAAAAATACCATACTGATTGTATTTGTAATGCCGGTTGCATACTTTTGTCCAAGTAACTATAAATATATTAACTCTTTTGGAGAAAATGATGTACCAGGAAAATAAATTGCTGTTGATGAAATGTATAGGAATAATATATGCATATTGTTAATTATATTTTTCTCTTTCTGTCTTAAATTCTGTCAATTCCTTGTGTTTGCCTCTTTTTCACTTTTTGTCTGTCTTACATGATTTGTTTCATCCTCTGTCTCTTTATGTTTATGTCTCACGGTCATTGCTCTCTTGCTGATATCCTTTAGGGGAGTGAAGGATGTACTGAGAAAGCGATTAAAAAATTACTACAAGAAGCAGAAACTGACTCAGACATTGCTAATCAAACCAGAGTGTTCAGATACGTATTACGATTACATCTGTGTCATTGACTTTGAAGCAACGTGTGAAGAGAACAACCCACCAGAATACTTGCATGAAATTATTGAATTTCCCATTGCCCTTGTGAATACCCGCACCCTCGAAATTGTAAGTAATCATCTGCTTTGTACACCTTGCATGAGATTTAAATAAGATCTTGCACCTTATTGTAAATAAAGCACTGTGCATCTGCGTATGCAGTCTCAATTAAGTTGGAAAATGTTGTAACAAGAATTTGCAAATGAAACACTACCTCTCTACTACCAGGTACAGGACATTCCTGCCGTACCTGGAGAAAAAGCCTAGATAATTTGCTCCAATGTGTTCATTTTCTAGGGCTTGAACTTCTGACAAAGGTAAAAATGTTACCACACAAGCCAAGGTGACACTTAAATCTCTGTAAAGAAATATAATCTTCCAGCAGGGTTGTTATATTTTGCTGGGCAGTTCCTCCTGTAAAATACTACGGTTGTATAAAATGTGTTTGCTTAATACCATGTTTAGTTTTCTAAGCATGCAGCTGCATTCCAGGGTCTGCTTAATGACAATTTGCCAGTGAAATCTTTTATAATCAGTGTAGAAATTGGGATCGAATCACTGCAAAGTTGAAGAAGTTATTGAGAACTTTGGCCACATAATTTTATAGGCCATGTTTCAAGATTTCCCACTCACTAGGGATTAGATTAGATTCCCTACAGTGTGGAAACAGGCCCTTCCACCCAACAAGTCCACACCCAACCATCCGAAGAGCAACCTACCCAGATCCATCTCCCTCTGACTAATGCACCTAAAACTGGGCAGTTTAGCATGGCCAATTCACCTGACCCGCACATCTTTGAATTGTGGGAAGAAACTGGAGCACCCAGAGGAAACCCACCCAGACACAGGGAGAATGTGCAAACTCCACACAGACAGTCGCCCGAGGCTGGAATTGAACCTGGACCCTGAGTCACCTTGCCACCCCTGCTTTTAAAAGGTGCTTCCTGATTTCATTTCTCAATGATCAAACTCTATTTTCAAGTTGATGTCCTCTTGTATCTCACTGTTCTTCTCTTTTATTCTTTGAGGGACCTTTCTGAACAAATTAGTTGTGGAATTTGTATGCATTATTTCAAAATATAATTCAAAAGCTATGTAAAGGCCTTGAGACATTCTGCGGATGCAAAAGGACCTATATGAATACAAATATCATTTTTCTCTTAATTGTGTGAGGCAAGATTTCACAAGGTCCCTGAGGATATTCACAAAAGACCCTTTTTATTTTACTGCTTTCAAGGAGGATACATTCCAGGAATATGTCAGGCCAGAACTGAAACCCAAGCTGACAGAATTTTGTACCAAACTCACAGGCATCACACAGGTAATCAGGTTTCATTTTAAGTTTTGTTTGGTTTAAAAATAACTTCTGAATGTCAGATGTTTGCTTAAAATTTGTTTTCCATGTGTCAAGATTTTACTGACATTTTCGTGTTGTCTAATAGTGGCATTATAAAAGTAATCAGGTTGACTAGGGACAGATGGAGTTTTATTTAGATAAATGTGAGGTGCTGCATTTTGGGAAAGCAAATTTTAGCAGGACTTATATACTTAATGGTAAGGTCCTCGGGAGTGTTACTGAACAAAGAGATCTTGGAGTGCAAGTTCATAGCTCCTTGAAAATGGAGTCGCAGGTAGATAGGATAGTGAAGAAGCGTTTATGCTTTCCTTTATTAGTCAGAGTACTGAGTATAGGAATTGGGAGGTCATGTTGTGGCTGTATAGGACATTGGTTAGGCCACTTTTGAAATATTGCATGCAGTTCTGGTCTCCTTCCTATTGGAAGGATGTTGTGAAACTTGAAAGGGTTCAGAAAAGATTTACAAGGATGTTGCTGTGGTTGGAGGATTTGAGGTCTAGGGAGAGGTTGAATAGGCTGGGGCTGTTTTCCCTGGAGTGTCAGTGGCTTAGGGTTGACTTTATAGAGGTTTATAAAATCATGAGGGGCATAGATAGGGTAAGTAGGCAAAGTCTTTTCCCTGGGGTGTGGGAGTCCAGAACTAGAGAGCATAGGTTCAGGGTGAGAGGGGAAAGATATACAAGGGGCAACGCTTTCACACAGAGGGTGGTACGTGTATGGAATGAACTGCCAGAGGAAGTGGTGGAGGCTGGTACAATTACAACATTTAAAAGGCATCTGGATGGGTATATGAATAGGAAGGGTTTGGAGGATATGGGCTAGATGCTGACAGGTGGGACTAGATTGGGTGGGATATCTGGTTGACATGGACGGGTTGGATCGAAGGGTCTGTTTCCCTGCTATACATCTCTATGACTATGCGTTGAGATTTGAAACTGCAGACGATAAAAAAAAGTACATTTTTAAATTGCATTTTTTTTGTGTTGTTTTCAAAACATCCCTGATTTTCAAAGCAGAATATCTAAAATATATCCATGTGTGGCCACAATGATAGACTCAATCGATGCACTACTATGATTTATGAAGTAGTAATTTCTGAAAGGCTTATTAGATTATTTAGAGTTGGCAAAATTCTTTTAACATGTATTGGTACAGAAGCAAAGTGTGGTTCACCTTTAATCACATTTCTGTTACACTTGTATATTTGCATTCCCCATTCTATACTTCTATGACCACATTAATAATGGAAATGTTTTATCAATAATTGTATAAATGTAGCCACAGATTAAGTAATTTTCAATTGGAGATTGAAGTCTAATACATTCCTCCCTTCTTCCAACCTGCTTTAAATCCCAAACTTTAAAATATTTGGCATCACCTTCTTTGTCTTAATATTTAAAAGAGAGAATTTAGCAATCAAACATTAAATGAAGGTTAATATTTCAGCATGTTTAAGTGTCCATGCTTCGTTTATTCCAGGATATGGTTGACAAAGCTGGGAGTTTTCCAGATGTTCTTCAGCAAGTGGTTGACTGGATGAGAGAGAAGGAACTTGGAACCAAATGCAGATATGCAGTACTAACTGATGGGTATGTATTAGATCCTCCTGAAACCCACCAAGATCTTCAGACTGATATTAGTTCATGATGTGATGGTGCTGCACTGGAGTGAACAAAGTCAAAAGTCCCACGACACCAGGTTATAGTCTGACAGGTTTATTTGAAATCCAACCTTTCTGAGCGCTGCCCCTTCATCAGATAATTCAGAAGAAACTGAGTGGTTAAATGGGAGGATTGCATAATTTGATTAGTTTGACGACTTTGTTAACTTGCCATAGTATGCCTGCTAATTTACAATGCAGTTTGACTCAGTTAATACTTTACACAAACTATTCTAGTAGGGGGTTGGTTAGCTTAGTTGGCTGGACAGCTGCTTTACAATGCGGAGTGACACCAAGAGCATGGATGAATTTCCACACTGGTTGATGTTACTTTAGACTCTCCTTAACCTTGCTCCTTGACTGAGTTGTGGTAATCCTCAGGTTAAACCACTATCTGTCATCTCTCTCCCTCTCTTTTCCTTCTCGCTCTGTTGCTCTCTAGTGAGAGAGTTGCCTCTGGGATTATGGCAATTTTACCTTACCTTTTCCTGTTCTAATTTCTGGTGTATAAATTCTCCACTAGTTGGGCACCCAGTGTACCTTTGATGTCAGAACTCCATCAGAATGGTATTTTGTAGCAGCCGATTAATACTGTAATGAGATAATAAGACCATGAGGCATAGGAGCAGAAGTGGGCCATACAATGCATTACCATGGTCTTATTTATAATCCTAGTCATGATGTGCAGTTATTGTCAGTGAAGAGAAATAAAACACCTTATAAAGCCCCTGGGAATGTGGACTGCTCTTCAGAACTATGCTGCTGGTCTCACATCCAGAACTGTGTACCTGACCACCACCACCTAATAGACATCTGGAATTGATAATTGGGTTTCCACAAAACAATGGATATGTCATTAATATTGCATGTCTGTAATTAGTAACTTTGAAATTGGCTTTCTCTATGTGACTGACTAATTCAATATAGCAATTTATTTCCAACTCCCTCACCTTAGCTCCTGGGACATGAGCAAATTCCTCAACGTTCAGTGCCATCTTAGCAGCATCGAGTATCCACAGTTCGCAAAGAAATGGATTAACATTCGAAAAAGTTATGGTAACTTCTACAAGGTTTGTAATTTTTGTTTCCTGGTGTTATGAATCCAGTAATAAAATTAAGTACAAATTGTTATTACCTGACAGGCAGGTTCAAAACCAGCAGCCCCTCTCTTGGCCCTGACATTCATCCCTTTAAGCCCTTACAAATCATTCCAGTTTGTTCCTGTATTTCAGACTGGTTGCTTTTTCCTGTTAAATACTTTATGGATCTGAAGATTTGAAAATTGCATTAATCTCAAAAGCAGATACAGTCAGTTCTGATGTAACGTGATAGTTCCGTTCTCATGCGATCTCACGTTATAAGAAAATCTTGCAAAAGCAGCGCCATCTGTAGTAATGGGGCTGGAATTGTTATGACCAGTACATGTGAGGAAAGTTCACGTTCTACAAATAACGGTCTAAATTCTTCAATCACGTTAAAGCCAATTCGTGTTGAAGAAACACGCTTTAAACCAGAACGGACTGTAAATCCAAATGCCAAGATTTGTTGGTATCAGCAGTGTTATTGAATGTATTTGATGATGTGTGGTTGTGCCAACTTGCCAGACCAATGACATTAACACTTGGGCACTCCTGATGTTTGTCACTTACAGATTTAGAAAATGGATACTGATATTGAATTTAATCCACTGTCACTAATTTAAAGCATATTGTGGTATTCTTGCCATTGGAAATTCAAACATTAGAATAATAAATTTGGGTAGACAAAGATCATTATTGAAACAATCATAATGGAGACCTCACTGGATGGCTTACACTCTCTCATCATCAACTGGTGAGCGCGTAAAGGTAGTGGATGCGTTGAAAGAGAATTATGAAATGTTCAATTTGTGCTTAAAACAAGTACAGTGGAACAAATTACTGCAGATGCTAGAATCTGTATGAAAAATAAAATTGCTGGAGATCACAGCGGGTCAGGCAGCATCGAAGGAGAGAAAGCATGCTGAAACTTTGAGCCTAGAATACTCTTCAGGAGAGCTGGAACAGTTGGAACTTTGTCCTCAGCTTTAGGAAGGATGCTGAATTGAAGTCATTGATCTGAAACAATTGTATTGCAGGGAGCGGTGATCTAAATATTAGTCTGTATTTATGTAGCAGATTTAGTCCTAGGCTCTAAACTGTAATGGTCCAAGGGCACTAACCTAGTAATTTGGGTGTACTGAATGTTGGGGATACAGGAATGAGGAGAGACAAATCTCTGTCTGACTGACTAGACCTGAGATACCCCCTTTATTGGGTCTGAAGTTGTGTTTATGTGAAGTTGCTGAGAACAACAGGTGCCATGTGAGCAAAATGCAGAAGATCAACCTGGTGTGGCTCTGATAAGAGGGGGAGCAACTGACTTGTGCAGCAGTGGTGGCTATCTGGCTGAAGAGAACGATGGTGCTTGCTGTCCATCGGGAGCTGGAGAAGGTTGTTTTTGGGGGTGGGGGGGTGTGATGGGGGTGGGGGGTGGGCGGGAGAGGAGGGAGAGAGAGGTGTGGGTGGTGTGTGTAGTGAAATTGATCCTGGACTGGAGAGAGCTGTTTCATAAGTGGCCTGCATTCTGAAAATCTGCAGACTGGCATTTCCAAAGATAGTTTACATTTCCATATAGTGCTGAAAAGCTATCAAATTCTGACTGGATTGATGGAGTGTGGCATATGGATTTTGGGAAGTCTGGACCAGTGATTTAGCAGTAATGGCAGCAGTGAACTATGGTGAGGTCACAGCAGAGCTAAACCTTAAGCAGTTACTTCATGGTTGAGCTGTAATTAGAAATACAGTAGTGAATTGTTAATTATGTATTTGGTAGCTTTCAAGGCAACATTACTTTTTTTTATCTATTAGCCTGAGATAAAAATGAAGGTCTTGAAATGTGTGAAAAGAGCTGCTTTTTGAAAACTACAGCAAGTTTAAATTATTACACATTACTGAATCAGTCCCTATCCTCAAAAACATAGCTTAGTTTTTGACTATTAGGGTTTTGTAGTGATTTTCAGATTTGCACATTATCAGCGATCGGTACCGTTGATGGCATCACTGACGGTGTTTACTGCTTGCACCTGTGTATTTGGAAGGGCCATTGTTATATAACTGTCTGAGGCCTGTACAAACAGGGAGAGACCAACAAGTCCCTTACCCTTGTTACTCCAGTTAATCTGATCATGATTCATCAGTACCTCAATTAAATTTCCCCACCTTTGAAGAATATCCTTTGACACCCGTACCTGGAAAAAAAAGCCTATTAGTCTTAGAAATTTTTTTACTAATCCGGTTTCTGTATTTCTTCCATTGTCAATTGTGACCATCACTCCATGGCGTTTATAACTTTGTTGCCCTGATGATGTCACGGCGTTCAGCCTATTCCAAAGGCAGTTATGATTCACCCACACCACGGTGTGGGCCTGGAATCGTGTGTAGGTCAAAGATAAGTTACAAGCTTCCTTTCTGAAAGTATATTAATTGAATAAGTCTTTTTTTAATGACAGTCTGATGGTTTCCTCAGTGCTAACTTTGACTGATTTTATTGTAACTGATTCTGCTGCTGATGTTACAGATCAGAACTGATTATTGCTGCAGATCTTGTCTTTCTTTTTTTGGATTGTTGCATTTTTCAAGAAATTGACTTGATTCTGTTTTTTAAAAAAGAAATTACTTGACCTCAAGAGCATCAGCTTTTTCTAAAACACTTGATGAAGTTTGTTCCAAATTCCATTTTGTACAAATTTGTCCTTGGCTGTTTTTGAGAGAATCTCTGGTCGTCTGCCTGCAGGTTCCCAGGACTCAGACCAAACTCGCCTCTATGCTCGAAAAGCTGGGGATGAAGTATGAAGGGAGGCCTCACTGCGGGCTGGATGATTCCCGAAACATCGCACGCATTGTTATACGTATGCTCCAGGATGGGTGTGAGCTGCGAGTGAATGAGGGGCTGCAAGCAGGGCAGCTGATGAATGTACCAAATAGCTCCCCACTAGAGAGTGCTCCTCCTCCATATTCATCATGGCAGAAAATCTAGTCACCATAAAAAAACAACACAGGAGCAAGCTGGATTCCAATAAGCCCAGTCAGTTTAAGAGAACACAACATTGTGACTACTTACTGGCAGTTGCAAAAGACTCTACTGTTTTCTTTAGAAACTGACTCGTTCAAAAGCACTGGCAGAATTTTGTGCCACATTTTTCAATTAAGTCATAGGATTGCATGTTGCATTCCAATTGTGCTGTGAGGCTTACTGTACAGTATAAAATGCTGAAAGGTGTGAGGGATGAGAACTAGCCAAATTCAGCTTAATTCTTTAGAACCACAATTTTACTGAAAACAAAACACCTACAAAAGCACTGATGTATAATAATCCAGCTTTGCCTTTTTATATCTCGTTGAGTATAAACCTTTCAAAAGTATTGTGAAATTATCACCTTTAAAGAAAAATACTCTTAATTAATAGTTTGTCATATGCATCCTAAGGTCATATGAAGTCTGTCTTATCTAAAGGAAACCAAGAAACAGCTTTATGCAGTCTTAAGCTCATGACAGGGATATTTTTGTTTATCTGATTAGATTGATGGCCCAGCATAATTCCTATGCCATGCTAATTTACCAAAATAAATGCAGCCCAACTTTATTGGGTTTGACTAATAAGCAGAAAATTTCAATGTGGTAATTTGCTCTATCAAACATGGTGGTAACCTGCATTTTTCATAGTCATTTTCTTTACTCTCTGCCTCAAGGGAACTTGTTCTCTTTTCTCTCTCTCACAACTATACGTTTAATTTTGTACTAATTTAAAATTTCTAGCAAATTATATCCATGACTTTTTTATGCCAATTGTTTGAACATGTAGATCCAGCTAGAATTTATACTGCAATGCTTATTAGATTTTTAAAAAACAATATTTATTTTTCTTTATACATCACTTACCATACTTTAATATTTCCCTTACCTTCTAAAGGAGGCAGAAATAGCAATTAAATTTCCTAAGACAGAGCCACTCTGTACTTGTTCAAGAGTAATGAAGGCTGTTACACCTTTTGAACTTTCCATCGAGCAAGAGCTCACAGGAGAGATTCTTCCCCCTTGTTACAAATGTGTATCACTTTACTGTGCCTCTTAATTGTATTAACTATGGAGATAAGTTTGACTGCTCATTCTCAAAGGATGGAGTGCAGTGTCAGTTTAAAGGGGCATAACATTTCTTCAGTCGACATTGTTCCCTGAAAGGAGTGTGGAATTTATCTTTTGTTTCATTTCTCCATGTGAAAGTTTCAATAGGTTGGGACTTGTTACAGATGTTCAGTGCCTTTGTTTGGATTTGTTGATTAAAGGCTCATTTTCAAAAGATTTCTTAACTCCATGTGTGCTCTTTATTCGAATCTTTAGTTTATGCAGCACACTTATAACATTGTTGGCTGGATATAAATGATTCTCATCAACCATTATGAAACCCAAACAGGTAACATTGTGCTATTGAATGAAACTCTTGAAGGGCTCAACTCCTCTTCTCATTGGAAACTATTTCCTGAAATTTTGATTTTGGACCACTGGAAAGTAATCTAAATGGAAGCACTTAGCCATAGCCCTGTTTCTCCATGATCCTGTACAAAGCCAGGCTTGTGGAGTTGATTCACTTGTCTTTGACTTCACTCAGCTGTGCCTGAGTATAATTGCAGGAGCAGACACCTTGGGACCTAGAACCTACCCTGCTATTCAATAAAGCTATTGCTGATCTCTCCTCACCCTAATAAACATTTCCCCATGTCAGTAGTTGTAACTGAACCACAATAATTGGCTACATATAAAATAACCTCGCATTGGTCATGCAATTCCTATATCATCTGAAAAATGAATTTAAGCGTTGAACCTCCCTTTTCATTGATCTAACTTGCGAGTACCTGTACTCAATCAAAATTAACTGACCACTCTCTGGACTTGGGATTGAATGGGAAGTAAACTTGCATCCTGGTAGTCAGTGCAACACTCCCCTTTATTAAGGCCTTCATAATACTGTTATGATCCACAGTAACTCAGCAATTTAGATTTACACAGACACTAATATAGTGAAAAAGTACATGTTATGTTTTACTTTAGGGTGAGCATTAGAGTCCTGAGGGATGAAGATGTTTCTGAAATTGCTTAAAAGTGCATTTTAGGAAGGCTTTTAAAACCCCAGCATGTGAACCAATATGGGGCTACTGAGGGAGATAATTCCACAAAAGGATTGTAATTGGGAGCTATAGTTAAAGGCCATGAACTGGCATTCAAAATTAAAAAGAGAAATAACAGATTTGCAAGTAAAAATTGTGAAGCTAATGTTTTGTGAAATGGAAAACCAGTAAAAGTTGATAAGAAAAGAGATACATATTGGAATGTGACTGCAGGCAGTTTGGAGATTAGGGGGGAGACTGTGGTAAAGTGGGAAATCAGGATGTCAATAAAGGTTTTAGCAGTTGCTGTGTGAATTGGTGACTGAGACAGAATATTTTTAAGGTAGAAGCAGACTGTCTTTGTAGTGAAATTTAAAGATATTCATTAAGTCGTTGAGGTTGTACGTAGTTAGCTTGGTGTTTGTGTGGATATAGCTGGTGGGTGTTAGTCATAGACAATGATACATTGCAGACTATTATATGTATCCTTGCAGATGCTTATTGGAAAAAACGTGCCCATTCTTTAAACAAAAGGAAGGGGGATGTTGTATAACTGGAGAGATCCCAGAAAGGCAGTGCATATTTAAGACAGCTGGATGTTATCATGACATGTAATGTTCTAGTATAAAGGTCCCCACTGCACCTTTGATACATTCAGTACAATGGAATTAGTGCATTGTGTAGTCAGTCAGTGATGTCCATTTTACAATCAAGCAATGTAGTTGTAACATCAGTAAACAACCCAGACTGTGTGTAAGTCTGAGATCTTGTAACAGTGTAAACAGTTGAAGTCTAGTCACAATACCAAGACACCTCTCTCAACAAGAATGCAGTCTTTGTAGTAAATGCTACTGGAGCTAACATCTCATGAATAACTTAGAACAGATCATGCTGTCGGTGATAGTTGACCCAGTGATAGTTAACTATATTATCCTGCTCACACTGAATGGGCTGTAGACCTGGGAGCAGGTTACTAAAGCATTGGTTGAGTTATAGAGCAACTGCAAAGTCTGTTGAGGAAACAGATGGGTTCTGAGCCGTCAACAACCTTCCTACTGCATGTTAAGACTGAACTCCCAGAGTCTAAACCAGAAAGTATAAACTGGAATACTTAGTCATGTACAGAAACAAAGTAGAGTAGAAAAGAAAAATGAGATTAATAGAGAAAGACAACAGAGCATGAAATATCAAAAATGTGATTTATTTTAGAAAGTGTTCAATAATTAAATACTGAAAGAATGGAATCATACAATTGTAACGTGAAATGTTCAGGTCAGAGACATTGACATGACAACTCTTTATTTCTGATATCATCAAAAGATCACACTTCAGTGTACCAGCTTTAACTTTATTTCTAACATGATAGTGGGTAGGTATTATAGGAATTACAGCTTGCAAAGAACATTGTTCACATTTGCTTTTGAGTTGCTATTAGCCGTGCATAAACCTGGACCTTTATGTACAATTTGCTGTGCTCGGTTCGGTGGAGGTACCTGTTATTCCTTTGAAGGTTTTGGGTTGAAATGTCACTCTGATGTCTTGAGTACATAATGTAGAATGAAACTTCAGTGTAGTCCTCAGGAAGTGATCTAGTTACTGAGATGCGATCTTTCAGAAGTGAAGCTAAACTGAACTGTCTACTCTGATGGATATTTGAAGAAAAGTGATTAAAAAGTGCTCTGATCAATTTTCTCCCAAGACCAAAAGATAGTTATCCAGTTATTTATTTCACTGTAGTTCATGGGATTTTGGCTGCTGCATTTCTATACCTTACAACAGTGGCTATATGAGCAAAGTCACCTTGGTCTCAGATGGCCACTCTGGTGGTGGTTTAACTGGAAGATCACCACAATTCAGGCAAGGGATGAGTGTGTAACCTCAGCTGGTGTCGGAATTAAACCCACGATATTGGTAATAAATATATACTGCAAATCAGCCATCCTGCTAACTTGAGCTAACCAGCTCCCAGCTACATTACTGCATTGACTACATCATTCAGCATAAAGGTTCTGAAGTTGGAATTGACTTTAAATAAATGCAAGTTCTTTCTCCCTTCTCTCCTTACTGAAGTTATCACGAAAGGCATGCAGTATTAGATTAGATTACTTAGTATGGAAACAGGCCCTTCGGCCCAACAAGTCCACACCAAACCGCCGAAGCGCAACCCACCCAGACCCATTCCCCTAGATTTACCCCTTCACCTAACACTACGGGCAATTTAGCATAGCCAATTCACCTAACCTGCACATTTTTGGATTGTGGGAGGAAACCCACGCAGACACGGGGAGAATGTGCAAACTCCACACAGACAGTCACCTGAGGCGGGAATTGAACCCGGGTCTCTGGCGCTGTGAGGCAGCAGTGCTAACCACTGTGCCACCCAGTGGCATCAGATGACTAAAAATGGAATCGTTGCAAATCCCTTTGCTGTTTGAGTGTTTTTACCACACCACCTGCTATTACAATCAACTCAATAAATTACCTTCAACTACAGGGTCTACATTCTATTGCATTCTTATTTCTACATGAGCTTTAGTCTTTCAAAAGGTTTTCACTGAAGATGTTTTACTCAATTGTTTATAAATATGTAATCACATTTTTCCTGTCTACAGACAAGTATTTTTTTCTTGAAACAGCACTGCAATCCTTATTTGCTCTGTGGGTTTGCTGCTCAACCTGAACTATTATCTCCAAGCCTATCTTCAACTTAATAGCTTCTAATTCTAATTCTAACCATAATTCTATGCTCAGCACTGTTGCTTCTAATTCTAATTCTAGCTGTAAGCCTAACCTTAACTCTAACTCTTAGATATACATGCCACTAGTTTCTATTTCACACAATTGAATCTATTTAAGTTTAGAGTGACATGAAATGAAAATCACGACTTTTAACCCGAGAGAGACTCCAAAACGTTACAGGACTGTACAGAGAGATGAGTGTTCAAGTCTGTTTAAGGATTTGCTCTTGTTTATTGCTGGGAGGTGACTGACTGACCCTGTATTATTCTGGCCTTCAAGGCAATTGGAATTTTCACCTAAGTGAAAGAAGATAAAAGATCAATTCTCTGTTAACAAAAACAAACACGTAAGTTAATATTAAATCCTTGTTTCACCCCTTCAGTCAACACAGGATCATTATTATCACCTGTCACTGAAATCACAGTAAATGTAATGCTTCCTTCTTTGACAGACCCATTTGTGGGAGACAGCAGTGACCTCACACATTTTTGCATTGTTGGGTTAACCCAGAAATGGATAAAATCTTAAAATGGCAGTGTAGCATTTGTGCTCCTGTGTATCAAGTTCATTTCATTTTAATTTTTGCAGATTAATACATGCTGTCTCTTTTACAATGAATAAAAAGTAAATGTGTTTACCGTAAATTTAATGAGGATGTGGTTCCACATTAGACTCGTCTATCTCTACCTTGCATTTCTATCTAGTTTAAAACACTTTCAGGTGCATTGTCCCACTAAATTTGCCTTTTGTAACCTTGGATTTGTACTCTTTGAGAATACATTTGTATGTTTTTCATTATTTTATATGGTACTGGAGATTTGTCTTAAATTCTCTTTTTTCTTATTAGATTAGATATTGACTGTTATTCTAAACTTCTTACTTCTATTTATTTTTATAATCTATTACTACGGTTTAGTACTTTTGAAGGTCTGTAATGCCAGACTTCCCATTTCTTTATTTTTCGAACTTTCTTCCGAAGAATTTCAACTTAAAGTTCTTGGTATCTAAGATGCTGTACATCTTTATGACTGTATGACACTGTAAGTAGTGACTTGTAAACTTTTCACTGTACTCATGTGAATAATTCAATTCAACTCTGGAACTCATCCAGTGTGTCATGATTGTGGTCAGTGCTCCATGAAAATCTCTATTGTCTCCTCAGCATCCAGGGATCATATCCAGCCTGAGAGTCAATGCCTCTTTGAGTGTCTCACCAATATTGTTCTCAGCTCTGAAACGGTACGTTTTGTGACTAGGTTTTATGGTGAAGAAGTTTGACCCCATAATCACTCCCTTGCACTCCTGAGGGAGTGCTACACTGTGGGAGCTGCAGTATTCCAGGTGAGATCTTAAGGCTTTCCCTGCCCTATGACATGGACAGAAAAGAGCCCTTACTCCTCTAAAGGGAGCACAGAGTGAGCTTTGCAATGTTCAGGCAAGAGAGATCAAAGCTGGAGTGAGAAACAGCCCAAGGGAGTATATAGTTCGGGAAATCTGGAGGCAACATGGAAAGTCAGTGAAGAGGGGAAGAGGAGCTACTTTTTGGCACATATTCTAAGGTTTTTTTTAACAGAATAACTTGAGGCTCAGGATCAGAGGCCCAGTTCAAGAGAGTGACATCACAGGTAAACTATAGGTTCATTGGTTGCTATAGCTACTAATTTGACTATCTATTACAGATTACTTTCAGACTGAAGATAAATAGGGGATTTCTCCATTGGCTACAAATCAGAAGATCAGTATGAACATTTTAAAAATCAAATTAAGAACTAAGTAATTAAAATAGAGATGTCAGGTGAGGTGATGTGTTGTACCTGCATGATGTGGTAGCTGGTAGATCCCATTATGGGTCATAGTGACCACATCCTGAGCAAGTGTTGATTACTTGAGGAACTTTGGCTCAGAGTTGATGAGCTGGAGTCTAAGCTGTGAACACTGTGACACATAGGGAAGGGGAGAATTACTTGGACACTGTTTCAGGAGGTTGTCACACCCCTTATATTAACTATCTCAAATTGAGTCAGCAGTCAGGGGCAGGAGGGTGTGAATATGAGTGAGGCAGATAGAGGGATCTGGAAGATAGTACTGAAGGAGCCTCAGCTTGTCTAACGGTTTGAGATTCTCGCTTCCTGTATGGATGAGAGGAGAGCTGTAGGGAGGATGGGCAAACTGACCAAAACACTTTGAGACACTCTTAAGTCAAAAAGATGTACTCTAACTGGACTTAAAAAATTGCACATTTCTGAAGATCAGAAAGTAACAAATCTCCAGGAGTTGCTGTAGCCCTCTAAATATTCTCTTCAATCCCAAATATGTAACTATTTTATTATTAAGTTCTTAAATAACAGTCATAATAAAACTGAGCAGTGCACATTAAACTGAAAACTTTGATAAGTTAATGAGCAGCTTCCAAGGATTGAGATTTAGCAGTTACGATCCCCCCTCATACCTCCATTTATCTTTTCTTCACTACTGTTCCTATTTCCCTTTACTTTAGCAGCTGCTGGTAGGAGGCCAATGGATCCTGGTGAATGTTCCTCTGCTTTTTTTTCCTGAACCAAAAATGAGCAAGAAAACTCAGTTCTAAAAGCAACAATCCTAATTACTTCGCAAACAAATCCTAAATTAATGAGGAACCTCTTAAATAATGAGAGGAATAGGTAGAGTCAATAGCCAGAGACTTTTCCCCAGGGCAGGATTGACTGGTACGAGAAGTTTGAAGATATTAGGAGGAAGGTATAAAGGAGACATCAGAGATAGGGTCTTTATGCAGAGAGTTGTGAATGTGAGGAATGGATTGCCAGTTGAGGTGATGGAAGCAGAGTCATTGGGGACATTTAAGCGACTGCTGGCCATGCACATGGATAGCAGTGAGTTGAGGGGTGCATAGGTTAAGTTACTATATTTTACATTAGGATTAAATCTCGGCACAACATCGTGGGCCTAAGGGCCTGTTCTGTGCTGTACTTTTCTATGTTCTATGTTGTAAATATGAATGAATGGGACTGGTTATGACTAGACAGATTATATTTTACATATTACATTATATTCATTAACATAGAGAAAACTCTCTCAACCAGTTGGGAGGAATCGGAAGAAATGAGCAAAAGACTCTGGTCAATGGGCTGAGGAGGGGCAGGGGTAGTTTAATTTGGATAAATGTGTGGTATTGAATTTTGGTAAAACAATCAGGAGTGGGACTTATACAATTAAAAGTAAGGCCTTGGGTAGTGTTGTAGAACAGAGAGACCTTGGGGTTCAGGTAATTCTTTGAAGTTTGTGTCGCATGCAGAGAGGGTGATTAAGAAGGTAGTTAGCACAGTTGCCTTCATTGCTCAGACCTTGAGTACAGGAGTTGGGACATTATGTTGAGATTGTACAAGACATTGGTGAGGTCTGTCCTGGAGGATTGTGGTGCTATAAAAGCACAGCAGGCCATTCCTGATGAAGGGCTTTTGCCCGAAACATTGATTTTCATGCTCCTCGGATGCTGCCTGACCTGCTGTGCTTTTCCAGCACCACACTCTTGACTCTAATTTCCAGCATCTGCAGTCCTCACTTTCACCTCTGCAGGATTGTGTCCAGTTCTGGTCACCCTGTTATAGGAAGGGTATTATTAAGCTGGAGCGGGTTCAGAGGAGATTTAGCAGGATGTTGCTGGAAATGGAAGGTTTGAGTTTTAAGAAGAAGCTGGATAGACTGGGACCTTGTTTCACTGGAATGTAGGAGGTTGAGAGGTGACTTTATAGAGGTTTATAAAATCATGAGGGGTATAGATAAGGTGAATGGCAGGTGTCTTTTCCCAGGGTGGGGAATTTCAAGACTGGGGGACATATTTTCAAGGTGAGAGGAGGATGATTTTAAAAAAGGTTAAAAACAATGACTGCAGATGCTGGAAACCAGATTCTGGATTAGAGTTGTGCTGGAAAAGCACAGCAGTTCTGGCAGCATTCAAGGAGCAGGGAAATCGACGTTTCGGGCAAAAGCCCTTCATCAGGAATACCCCGGATGCTGCCTGAACTGCTGTGCTTTTCCAGCACCAGTCTAATCCAGAATGATTTAAAAAATACATAAGGAGCAATTTTTTTTTACACATAGTGGTTTATATGTGGAATGAAAGTCCTGAGGAAGTGGGTACAGTCACAACGTTTAAAATTTATTTGGATAAGTGCATGACTAAGAAATGATTGGAGGGATACAGGCCAAGCATAGGCAGGTGGGACTAGTTTAGTTTAGGATTATGGTTGGCGTGGACTGGTTGGACCAATGGGTCTGTTTCTGTGCTGCATGACTCTATGACTATGGGCTGATTTAAGAATGAAGTTAATGTTGGAGTGGAAGGGCTGATTATACCGCTGTGCAATGAATATTAGAATGAGGATGGAAATCTCACTTCAGAATCCTGTGACCCCTCATGTGAAGAAAACATTGACTGAGAACAAAAGAGAGTACATGCATATTTGAGGGAAGGCAGCAGAACCATCACTGGAAGAGCTCCTACACCCAGCCAAATCATTTTGGGAGCAATTCCAGAGAGGGATGGTTAAAAAAAGGAAGGTCAGGACCCAAGACGAACCTCACTTCTCTATGACTGCCACAGAAGTAGCAAAGCAAATACCAGGAACACATCATTTGTCCTTATTCATAGTATGAGAGGAAGTGCACGTCGTTTCTGCATGATAAATTACACATCAAATGACTCAAGTGGAACATAATTAACTGCTCACAGGATTAACCGATTTACAAGAGTTGGACAGTTGTTGCAATAAGGAGCAATTTAACTTTTCTCATGTTCAAGTACCAATATTCAGTGATTATGACAGGTTGGTGAATCATGTTAAAGTCTCTTTCTTAGAATCTTAAGGCTTCCTGAGGATGGGAGGATATTATGAGTAAGTGCAAGTTCATTCAAAATATTTTTTAAAATGTTTCTTTCAGAAGGGTCAGCTCCACCACTGGTGGCAGCTAGAAAATCACTTACCAGTTCATCGCCATACTTCTTTCTTGTAAACAGATGAGTGTCTAAATATCTGAGAAAAAACAAAGGCCGTGCTGAGTGTATAATGCTGAGTGAGGAATTAGCTTTTCGTTTGCAGATTAGTGTATATTTTAATGGATTGGGTGTTTCTGATGCAGCAGAGCGGCGCCACTGTTAAAAATGGCTGCCTTGATCTATCTGCACATGCACAGCTTCACCCTTGATGTCATGCCATTCATTAAAGGAAGTCAAAAAGAACAGCTTTTTAACTCAGGTCCTAATAAAGAAGCAAAGAGAGAATGCAGATATTCTGGCATCTATTGTAATATTTTGCTTTGCTCTGAGGCAATTTTAGCTTCACTATGTAATGGGAACTGTATACTGTAACAACACTCAAAGAGATAGCATTTCAGCTTCAATGTAAAGCGAATCAGATTTTTGCAACAGAACTAACTCCAAGAGGTGGTGTTGTCTGCTGCATCACCATCAACGTTTGGATATTAATCAACAGTTTCCTGATTTACTGACATCTCATCAAGTGTCGCTCAATTTTACAGAGATATGGCATTGGCCAAAAACACAGCTATATTTTACAGCTATCACAGAACAGAGAAGGACATCTGAAAACTGCAACCAAGTGACAATTAGAAAGCATTTCTCCTTGGGACTTGGCTACCAATGATTCCAGAGCCATGTATGGTATATGAGCAATATACATTGTTAATATACCATACATCACTGATAAACATCATTGACCCACCATGTGACTGATATACAACACATTGCTGATATACCATATGTCTGTGATATACATTGTTGAAAAACCATACATCACTGATATACATCATTGATACACCATACATCACTGATATGCAACACATCGCTAATATACAATACGTTCCTGACATACCATACTTACATTGCTAATATGCCATACATTGCTGATATATTTTATATACATTGTTGATATACCATACATCATTGATATACAATGTATGTAAAATATATCAGCAATGTATGGCATATTAGCAATGTAAGTATGGTATATCAGGAATGTATTGTATATCAGCAATGTGTTGTGTATCAGCAATGTATGGTATATCAGTGATATATGGTATATCATGTATATCAGTGATGTATGGTGTGTCAATGATGTATATCAGTGACGTATGGTGTATCAATGATGTATATTAGTGACGTATGGTATATCAGCAATGTATTGCATATCAGTGATGTATTGTGTATTAGCGATACGTTGCATATCAGTGATGTATGGTTTTTCAACAATGTATATCAGAGACACATGGTATATCAGCAATGTGTCATATATCAATTACATGGTGGGTCAATGATGTATATCAGTGACGTATGGTATATCAATGATGTATATTAGTGATGTATGGTATATCAGTGATGTATGTCAGTGATGTATGGTATATCAGCAATGTATTGTGTATCAGTGATAAATAGTATATCAGCGATGTGTTGTATATTAATGATGTACAGTGTGTCAATGATGTATATTAGTGATGTATGGTGTATCAGCAATGTATTGTATATCAGTGATGAATGATATATCAATGATGTACATCAGTGATGTATGGCATATCAATGATGTATATTAGTGCTGTATTGTATTTCAGCAATAATCACAGAATCCTATAAACACAAAGACCACATGGTTCATCATGCTGCTACTTGTTTTGGGAGCTATCTGATTTGTCTTCTTTCCATTGTATATCCACAATGGCCCAACAAATTTTTCCTTTCTAATTATATATCAAACTCCCTCATAAATGTATTATGGATTTGATTTCCAAACACCCTTCTGGGGGTACATCTGCTTCAATAGGTCCAACTGCTTCCAGATGTCATTCAGCCCATTGAGTCTATGCTAGCCATTTGAAAGAGGCATCCAATGTATCCAATTTTGTCGCCCCTCCTCTGTGTTGAGCATTTGTTTGAAATGTATTGTGGAGTCTACTTCCAAATGCCCTTTTAGGTGGAGGACTGCTTCAATAAAAATGTACATGAGGGTGTAGGTTTGCTCGCTGAGCTGTAGGTTTGATATCCAGACCTTTCATTACCTGGCTAGGTAACATCATCAGTGGCGACCTCCAAGTGAAGTGAAGCTGTTGTCTCCTTCTTTCTATTTATATGTTTATATATTTATAAAACATATAAATAGAAAGAAGGAGACAACAGCTTCACTTCGACCTGAGCCACAAACCTTCACAAACCTTGCAAAAACATACTTTGATTCACTAGGAACAGGCAGAACACCTCCAAATTCTAGATTGATTAATGCATCTGAACCCCAAGTTTCTGATCTTTATGTCCTTTTAAATACAGAGTGAATGCTTCTTCTGATATTTTGTTTCTGAAAGTGTACCATCTCATACCTCAAGCATTAAATTTCATTTAATTCTCGGACTTATTTGCTAACTTGTCAACGTCCAGCTGAAGCCACATAATCCTCTTCACCATTAAACATGCACACCATTTTACATCACCTGCAAACTTTGATGTCTCCTCACCGGATCAAATAAATATACTTAAGGTCAATGGTTCTAACACTAGATCGATGTTTTCAAGTTTCCTGTTTGAGAAACGTCCAGTAACTTCCAGTCTCTGTAATCAGTCCATTAATTAACTTCCTATCAATTCTCCAACATTTCTCTTAACATAGACACATGCACCTTCATTTTATCAACAAACCTGGTTTATGTCACCTTATCAAATGAGGTTTTCAATCTGACATGGAAGTGAAGATAGAGTGGTTTAACATCATAAAGCGTTTGTTACACGAACATTTGCTATCTAGTAAATGAGATGCCAGTGGCAGAAAAATGTGTTAGTAACCACTGTTATATTCCAGATCAGACTCCCTCAAAATACATTAAGAAGGTAGCCTAGACCCTAACGTTTTCTTATTTTTAAGGTAAATGTCAGGTGCTGTGTTCCAAATGCAACTTGATTGGTCAAACTACTTGACATTAAGCAAAACACAATTTATTCAAATACTATAATTAAGATGCAACAAAAAAGAATTTTGAATAACTTAACTAATGGAAAACATTGTGGATGCAGTAACCATTACTAATTAACATCCCATAAACATACCCCTTGGCAAAAAGTCAAATTCAAAAAGCAGATATTGTCTCACATGCAATTCAGCAACCAAAAGGAAAAACATCAAGAGGAAACTCAGGGATAGTGGCAGCCAGAAGACATTTACTGCAACTTCCAATCCTGTTGAGACTCCAACAGCAGCTGCTTAATGCTAAATCTTAAAAACTAAAACAAAATAGAAATCCTGGCCTGTGAGAGCTGGCCACACCCCTCCAGGCTGCTTCTCATGTTTCAACTTAAAAAAACCCCAAGGCCTCCCAAGTTGTTTACTTTATGGGCCTTCACTAACCAGCCCAATACCTCTGCCTTAAAACCTCTCTTCAAACAAAAAAAGGACAAAATAACTTGTTAAAGTCACAGCATCATCACAATACAGGTCACAGAATTACAAATTAGCAAACAAATCAGACAGCATTTTCAAATACAGTGAAGTTGTGATGTAAAATGAACTATCTGAAAAGTGGTGAAAGCAGATTCAATTGTAAGTTTATTAATTACATAAATTCCTGGAAAGGAACAAATTGGAGAAAGAGTATAGTCTAATTGGGAAGTTTTGTCAAAGATGTAGCACAGGCACAATGGGATTCAATGGCGTCCGATGTTATAACATTTTATGATGTTATGATGTTGTCTTTTATCAATACATTATATTCTCTCAATTAAATTTGTCCCACACCACTTACCTCTCAATAAACTAGATAAGCATTTGGAGGCCCTTGTTTTCTGGTTGAGCATTAGTTTTGTCCCAATATAGGTAAATTAATTTGATTTAGTATTGTCACATGTACCTAGGTACAGTAAAAAGTTTTGTGTGCAGTACAGGCAGATTGTACCGTACAAAGTGCATGAGGGTAATAGAACAGAGCAAGGAAAACAACGTTTTGGCTGCGGAGAAGGTGCACAAAGAGCGAGAGCAACATTTCAGGATTTAGTCATGGATCAACTCAAACAGCAGACACTTAAAGCAGCATGTACAGTTTAGCGCAAAAAAAGATTGGAATGCTCTTAATGTGAGGGACAATGTGTCAATATATTCTGAGTTATTGAATCACTAGAACTGTCTGTCCCCTCCTGATAATGGCTACCAACTGAGTGATTGATGATGACTAGGCATCAATAAAATTTTTCACTGCATTGCTCAGATCCACAGGCAATAAATAACTCCACTTTATCGCGAAGTAATCCTTCATAGTTAAATAAAGCATATAAAGCGCATCTGCAGTTCATTGGCTTGGTTGATGATAATCATTATGGACGTGGGAGGTGAGGGTGAAGGTTTGGTTAGGATTAGGTTCCTTATGGAACCTGGAAACTCAGGGTCACTTTGCTACGTTTAAGTAGCTGCAGTGGACGATGGTAGATTACTTGAAATCGTTCTGTGATTATTCAGCCCAACCACCAGGTGGAGCCCTTTACTAAAGGCTGAAGCTGACACACTGCACACTGGGTCTTAATGCTGGAACAGAGAAATGACAAAACAATTAAATGATTAATTTAGTTTTGTCTTCACCGATGAAAATTGTAAACAACTTCCCAGAAATGTTAGGGAGACAAGGGTCTTTTGGGAAGGAGGGATTAAAGGAACAACAGAAATTGCTGATGAAACTCAACAGGTCTGGCAGCATCTGTGGGGAGAAATCAGAGATAGCCTTTCGAGTGACTCTTCACCTGAATTGACAGTTGCTGGGAGACAGTGGTATTTGTACTGAAGACCAGTTTTGGGGTAGGAGTGGGATAGGGTAGGTAAGAGGTGAGTGGATAGGTGGAGATGGAGCCCTGAAAGTAGATTCTGGATAGCAGCTCCAAGACAGAAGGAAAGCTGAATAATAAAAATCATAAGAGCCATGAGTAAGAGAGAATGGGTGACTGTGCTAAAGCAACTCATAACAGCAGCAGGTGTTGTGGGTGGGAAAGATGGAATCAAGCTCTAAAATTATTGCAACCTAGAGGCTGCAGTGTCTGTAAGTGGAAGATGAGATGCTGTTCTTTAAGCTTATGCTGAGACTCACTGGAACACTGCAGCAGGACTGAGTCAGAAATGTTGGCGTTGGAACATGGTGGTGTGATGAAGTGGTAGGCAACTGGAAACTCAGGATCACTTTTACAAACAGAACATGGGTGTGCTGGAAATTGGCACCCAGTCTGCGTTTTGTTTCCCCAATGTAGCGGAGACCACATTGTGAGTGGCAAATACAGTCGACTAGATTGAACAAAGTGCAGTTAAGATGCTGCTTCACTTGGAAGGTGTTTGGGGCATTGGATAGTGAGGAGGGATGGGGGTGGGGGGGGGAGAGGTAAACATTCAGGTGTTACCCCATCTATGTTTGCAGGGGATGGTACCATGGGAAGGTGTTGAGAGTGGAGGAGGAGTGGACCAGATCCTTACAGAATGTAGAGCAGACTCAATGGGCTGAATGGCCTAATCCCCCTCCGTTACCTGATGGTCTCTAATGCCCACGTAAACTGCCTGGGACCTTTGATTCTGGGAGAAGCGCTGTGTAAAGACAAATTGTTGTTGTCATAATGGGAACGGCATGAATCTGATTTTCAATCCTTACCTCTGTAGGTATGAAGTGTTCCTTCTTCTGGGAAAGTGATCCAGGGCCTCAGCTGAACCAGGTGACCATTTTATAGAAGTGTCAACACCCACTCCAATGTGCCCTTCCGCTCCTGAAGAGATCGGCATCTCAGGATGATTAAAATGGATGCATGCCCGACAGGCCAGTCTGCATTTCAAACGGCCTGGTGGGTGTACACACACTCCTGTGCCCTGCAGGAAAGGCTCTGGTTTATGGTGCAAATGCAGCCTCTGAGTCTAACAGCGATCCTCCAAAGGCTGCAATCATTCCCAGAGTGTGGCACGAGCAGAAAGCACCCAGGCTTCCCCTGCTTTGTTACAGTCTCCATGGGAACAACATGCCCCGCCACTCACTCACTCCAGGGAATTTCAGACAAAGAGCAGTCAACTCCAACCAGCATTCATTCACTCACACCCTGAGCTTTTCCACAAACGTTAATTCAATTAACGTATGTTTTATCGGTTACGACTGAGATGGTGTTTTTATTTTCTAGAATGTGGGATATGTTAGTTATGTACTGGGGATTCTGTGGATATTTATAAAGATCAGAGTTGGAGAGGGGATTGGAAAACGACACATTGTCACACATGGAGAAAGTGAGGACTGCATGTTGGAGATCAGAGTCGAGAGTATGGTGCTGGAAAAGCACAGCAGGTCAGGCAGCATCTGAGGAGCAGGAGAATCGAAGTTTCATCCTTATCACACATACCTCTAAGTTTGAATTGAGCCTTTCCAAATTGCAGCTTTCAGTGCAGTATCGTCATTGCACAGACGAAAGAAGGCACAGCACTTCATGGGGGCTCTTGATGTGATAGAAATTTAATTGAATCAGTTCCTCAATTAAGAGCTTTCTAAATCCTCCAGTGGTTCTGGAGTCTTCCTGAATTTCAGATTAAATGCCGTCTGCTAGTATGCCTGCTGCATTGCTGGAGAGGTTTTAACCAAAGTAAGATCCAGTCACAAATTTACCTTCTTCTCTGTCCGGTCCTCTCTCTCCTCCATAGGCATGAGATTGAAGGCTCACATGTCAGACTTGTTGAAAGCTCTGAGCTCACCTTTCCCATCTTACAGCATGGGTGAAGGCCATTCATTGCACCATACCTGTGTCAGCAGCCATGCCTTTTGTTGGAAATTATTGATGAGCAAACAACAAAAATATTTACAATGTACAAATCACTTATTTTGATAAACAGGTCTCAATAGCCTGGAAATAAATAGTCATTGACCACAGTAAATCAGTAACCCGAATATATCCAATTTAAAAATGCCACAGGGCCACACGATAAATGAGACTTACTGCATTGTGCAGGGTTTGCATAGACAGTTTAAACCCCTGTTCTGATTTTATTGGTAGAAATTTCAAAGTTGTTGATGCGAACAGGTCTCAGCTGGTTTGGGATTTATCCAACAATGAAGCAACCAATCCTTTCTGAACCCATGTCGTTTACAAAGGTCAAACAGTGACTGATGAAATCTGAGTACCAGTTGAATGGCACTCCCTAATTTTGGATGCTAGTTTCCTTGGCATGGCCTGCAGGCTGGATATCGTTGTTCCTTATAGAATGCATTGAAGATGGAATTTCAAGTAATCTTCTAAGACAGAGAAAATAAATTGATGAAATGAAAGTGTTCACAGCGGTGTGATATTTAGGAGGAATCACTAATATTTAATACAGAATATGCTTCCGGGGGAATTTTGTAAGAGATTTTTCAAATGTTTGTGCCACCAGTATGGGAAAATGGGAGAAAGGATGCACAAAACTTAGAGGAGACAACAGCAGCATGGGTGTGGAAAAGAACAGTCCCTGTTTTGGATACAGTGAGACAGCTGAAGACAGTACAACTGACGACAACTTTGAGTATTTTCTTTTGTGTCTGGTATCAACTGTAATCATAGCGTTTCCCATTGATCCTAGATTTGACAGCTCTCACCTGCCACACTTAGTTAAACTCACCCTTGACATTGAGGACAGTGATTCTTACGTAACCTCTTGCAACAATGTCAGATTGAGGCTGTAATGGATCACATGCAGATTCTGAAGCTGAGCTTGTTTGTGTGATGAATTCATTGTCAGCCTTGGTTCAGTGACATCCTTCTGACATCTGAGACAAAGACGACTCCAAATTCTTGTCCTGACAACTTCAGTTCATACTCCAGAGAGACCTTTGTAATGCAGTACTAAAGGGAGTACTGTCAGAAGTGCTGACTTTTTGAGATGACATTAAACCAGGGCTATGTCTATTCTCAGATGTAACACTCCCACTGCACCATTCATAGAGGAACAAGGGAAATTTGCTGTGTCTCAGCCAACATTACTCCCTCAACCAACATCATTAATGGTTGTTTGGTTATCCTGTCTTTATTATTCAAAGCACCTAGCTATGCATGAATTTGCTGTCGTATTTCAGGACAGCATCTTATATCTGAAAATATACTACATTTGGCTGTGAAGTGCCTTAGGTCATGAAAAGTGGTCTATTGTTGCCAGCTCTTCTGCTATTCCAACACTACTATATGGAGGAAGCCTATTAGGTTAATGCATAAGATATTTCTAAGCAGTTATTTACTTCTGTGGGTAAATGCTATTGTCATAGATGCACTGCAACAGCTTGAGGAAGGTGATGACAGTACTGCCCCCTTCTGTTAACAATGCACAACAGCAGCAGGGTCTCTACAAAAGTGCTGCAGCAACTCACCATGTCCTTTTGACAAGGTAAAAACAATGACTGCAGATGCTGGAAACCAGATTCTGGATTAGTGGTGCTGGAAGAGCACAGCAGTTCAGGCAGCATCCAACGAGCAACAAAATCGACGTTTCGGGCAAAAGTCCTTCATCAGGAATAAAGGCAGTGAGCCTGAAGCGTGGAGAGATAAGTTTGGGGAGGGTGGGGGTGGGGAGAGAGTAGCATACAGTACAATGGGTGAGTGGGGGAGGAGATGAAGGTGCCTTTTGACAGTATATTCCGAATTCACAATCTCTACCACCTGGAGGAACAAAGAGCTGCAGACAGATTGGGAAAACCACCATTAGTTGCAAATTTCCCCTCCATGCTGCACACCATCATGACATTAAAATATATCACTGTTCCAGAGTTAAAATTCTGGAATACTCTCTTCAGCAGGGGTGCACTGACATCAACAGCTCTGTAGTGGTTTAAGCGGGCAGCTCAACACCACCATCTCAATTAGGGATTAGCAATAAATCTTGGTCTGTCTGAAAGCTGCCACATCACATGAGAAGATTTAAAAAAACTCTAGTGCCTGTTTATGTATTGTTATACCTTCTTTCATCATTGATGTGATTCTTAATCATTACGATTATTGCTGCCCTCAACAATTTTTCCTAACATTCCCGTACATTTCATAACCTGGTTTATTTAATTCACATTCATGACCAGCCATGTCTCAATAGTGGCTAAATATTTTCCAGTTTTAATTTACATCTACGGTTCATTCAATTAGTTTCCTTTAATCAATGTATTTGTATGAAAAATGCTTAGTTACTTCGGTTCTAATGTTTTACTCACAGATTTCTTTCTCAGTCCTGTTTATGTTTCTGTTTTTAGGTTTTCCCTTTACGAGTACATAGAGTACAGTTATAGTCAGAAACTATCATTTTTGTTTATTTCTAAACACGTGCTTGTGCGGTACAAACCAACAAAATCAAAGAATGCAAATGCCCCAGCTGAGATTGACCATAAACATTCAATAACAGCCGTTTGCCAATGCCCTTTGTTTCATGAATCTCAAAATCCTACAAACAAGAATTTAATATTTTCACCAAGTTTAGAAACTCCCTTGTGCAATCTGGCAATTTTGGAACTAGTTATTCCCAAACCCAGAACAATCAAGGCAATCCTGAGAAAGAAAAAAAAGTGAGGATGGTGGAGATCTGAAAAAAGAAGCAGAATGTAAGCAGATCTGGCAGCATCTACGGGGAAAGAAACAGAGTTAAATGTCACTTCTTTTGGGACTGAAGGAATCATTTTGAACATGAAACATTAACTCACTCCCTCCATAGATGCTGCCAGACCTGCTGAGTTTCTCCAGAATTCCCAGCTTTGTTTTAAGGCATGTTTAAGTAAGTTCAACTTTTAACTAAAGTTTTGACTTCAATAATAACATAATCATTAACAATATAATGTGTACATTTTAACAGAATGTTCTGCTAGTCAGCACCTCTCCATTCTCAAGGACAAACGTGATGTGTCAGAACAAATGACAAGTTCTTTGACATTTGAGAGTTCTGAACCCATGGACTATTTCCCTATCAAACAAGTTTGAGGCTTTACTCATTCTGTTTGGTTTGAGTGATTATGATCACTTTAAACAGTTTTTGGATCATTCCACTTACCAGAAGTTTTACCAATTCCTTGTGGAATTGACTGTGTCACTGCCAGCACCTCATGCTGCCAGCTCAGACAATGTGTGGCACAGAGGGTTTCTGAGGTAGTTCAGTGTCATCAACCCTCCCTCATCTATACACCGTCGAGGACTTATATGATGATCAGAGGCAGAGAAGACACTATTGTCAATTCTTTACAGAGACAGCTGTTTTCTTTAACAAGAGTTTATTGCATGATAACAATTAATACAACTACAGTACTAGTCAGGCATAATTATAAAGGACTCACAGGCAGCTGTACAGAAAACATTTATTCCTGATGAAAGCTAATGTGGAACACCCTGTCTCCACCCAAAGATTGTGTGACATTATCAGATTGGGTGGCTAATGAAAATTAAACAGTATTGGCAGGAAGGAAGGCTAGACTAATGGTACAGATGGGTGTTATGGGGGTTTGGGAAACACTCAATATCTTCTCACTGCTGTGTTATTTTCCCAACGGTATGGCAATTAGCAGATCACCTGGCCAGCAGGAACCCAACTGAAACAATTAAGTAGCCAATTAAGGGCAATGTCCCAGCAGGGCATGCATTTTGATCCTTGTCATTCCCCCATTGCTTATTCCTTTAAGAGGACACAAGCCACTGAGGCATCCTTGACTGCAGCTGCAGCATCAGCACTGGCCACTGCTGCTGGTGGCACTGCTGAGGGAGTTCAAGCTTTGATTGGGCTGGCAGCTCCTGGGGTTGGGCCACCATCTGTATTTGAAAAATACTTTTCCATGAAGCAGGGTTGCTCCTGCTCCCCATTTGCAGCTCCATACCAAAATGTTTTTCTTCTCACTAGGATTATACTTTAAAAATTTAAGGAGAATTACTTGCTCTAGTTCAAAAACACTGCTGGTGCAGGGGTCAACAAATTGGTGCTTGGTCTTTGTGTCACTCAATTTCAAATAGATACAGGTTAAGACCTAGTGCTAAATTCACCAACACTAACGGACTTATTGTAACTGTGTACACATAATAATTAAAAGGCCACCCAAAAAGTAAACATTTGCAGAACCATGGAGGGATTAATTGGTTAACTCTTTCAAACAGCTGCCAGGCTGAACTTCTTTCTGTGCTGTAAGATTCTCTAATTTGGTTAACTGCTGTTTGCAATAGCTGGAAAAGAACAGAAATCATTAAAATAAAAACAGAAGATTTTCATCAGACAAGGCAGCATCTGTAAGGAGGTGAACGTCCAGAATCCATTAAATATTAATAGGACTGAATGGTCAGCATCAAAATAAACAGGAAACATCAGGAATGAGAAATTGCTTCCAATTGTCATGCAGAAGGGCTCTCACCAGCCACATGTTTAATGTAGAATGTGTCTGGTGGACAAATGGCAAAATGATCCTTCACTGAAAGAAATGGAGCATCACAATGTGGGGGAAGATGTCAATCTCAATACAGGCAAGGGTGTTCTCCAAGATATGGACTAAAAACATTAGGGCCTGGATTAAATATCTGATGGATTCACCACTGGCTCTTAGCAGACTCACCGATGTGTTTTGTGAAAGAAACCTGTTGCCCTTCGCTGGTCTGATGTACATATGGCACCTCACCCTATCACAGTCCTTCAGCAATTTGACAACCTCTTAACTGTTCTTCAAAGTGGTCAGTCAAGTCAGCAGCTCAGTTGCATCAAGTATCTGCTAAGGATTCAAAGAGGCAGCCACCAACACTTGCAGAGACCAATTTTTGGAAAGGACGGTAAATTGTTGAGCCTGTCAACGAGAGTCTCATCCTGAGGTCGAATTTTTAAAAACTCACAGGGTGAACATGAAAACAATTGCACATGAAACAGTTTACTGCCAGCCCTGATCGTATTAGAGACAGGTAACCTCTAACTCGTAGAGTTATCATTCAATGGGACGGAATGAGGTCCTTGTTGGGAATACACAACCATGTTTTGTAATATCCATCATGCATTCATGAAGATTTGCTGATACTGCTGTCCACTTCATGAAGAGTCAACCTTCTCACTTGAAGAATGATCAATTAAACGACACTATTGGAAAGATGTGATGACACTAGAGAAGGTGCAGAGGAGATTCACCACAGTGTTGCCTGGGTCAGAGTGATTCAGCTATGAAGAGAGACCAGGTAAGACTGGGGTTGTTTTCCTTAGAGCAGAGAATATCGAGAACAGAACCTGATTGAATCATGCAAAGTTATGAGAAACATAGATAGGATTGATGGGGAGAAACAAAGGAAGTATTTCTATTAGTAGAGGAGTCAATAATCAGTGGGCACAGTTAAATGTGAGGAATAAGAGGTTCAGAGATTTGAGGAAAAAAGTTTTTTTTGGCAGAGGGTAGTAGGTATCTGGAACTTACTGCTTTAAAAGTGTGATAGAGATAGAAACTCAAGATATTTGAATAAGCACTTGAAATGCTACAGCCTATAAGGCCACGGGCAAAGTGCTTGAACAGTGGATTTGAACAGATAGGTTGACCGGTGCAGACATGATAGGCCTAGGGCTTTTTTCCATTCTGTGAAAATTCAATGAAAGCTACTGCACTATCAAGCAAGGAGACCAAATGTATGCACAGGACTAACTATGGTCTCACCAGAGCCCTGTAAAACTGTAGCAAAACCTTGTTTTTTTTCCCCTAATATGATATAGAGCACAAAAAAGCATCCAAGGTAAGGGAATCCAAGATTCAAATGTAAGTGGAGAACAGATTGGTGAAGAAATAGTGCAGAAAAAATTAATGAGAGTAAAAGCAAACAAATGTCTTTGACGTGATGAATAATACCATGGAATTTTAAGAGAAGTAGCTAGAGATAGTAGATGCATTGGTTTGATATTCCAGAATTCCCTTTATTTTAGGGTTTAGAAGATAACCTAGCTGTTCAAGAAAGAAAACACAGGGAATTACAAGCTACTTAGCTTGACCTCAGCAATAAGGAAAATGCTAGAATCTGTTATAAGAGCAATTTAAAAACCATACCCTGATTAAATACAGACAATATTAATTGCTGAAAGGGGAGTAGGGGTTCACAGCTCTGTTAAGAGTTTAAGATGATGCAACAAATAGGCTTGATGTGGGTCGGGGGGGGGGTGAAGAGAGAGGGGGAAGAGAACCACAGGATTCTCAAAAAACAATCAGTAATTACATTTAAAAAAACAAGCCTTGTGAGATGGAGGAGTAGTAGTTTATACACAACCATCTGTCCAAACAGCAGGTCATTTTTCTTGATTGCATCTAGAAGGTAGTGGTTTACTGCAGACTCAGTGCTTAGGCTTCAGCAACGTTCAATTTAGATCAATGATATAAACGAGGGGAGAGAGTATATCATAACCAAGTTTGAAGAAATATAGTAATAAGAAAATAAGCTGTGCAAGGGTACAGAGGGACTGCAAAGAGATTTAATTAAGGATGTGCAAAAACTTGGCAGATAAGAGTATAATGTGAAGGTATCCACACTGGCAGAAAATAGAAAAGCAGAACATTTTGAGTGGAGAGTGTCAGAGAAATGTTGGCATGCACAAGGACCTGGGTGTTCTCATACATGAATCATATACATTCATGTACAGCTTAAATACAGAAAACTAAGAAAGCAAACGCTATGTTAACCTATCATCCAACTGGAGTACAAGAAAGAAATTCTGGGGTTTTTTTTGGGAGCCTTGCTACAGCCACATTTGGAATATTGTGTACAGTTTGGTTTCCTTACCCAAGAAAGGACAGATTTTCCCTAGAAAGTATGAGCATTAAGGTTCAGCACTGATTCTCCTGGGGAGTTTAGCATTCTGGCTCAGACTCTGAGTTAGGGAATGGCCATCTAAAACTGTGAGGAGATGAAGTGTTTTCAGAATTCTCTACCGCAGAGAGATATTGATGCTGAGTATAGGTGAGTCTAAGATAAAGTAAACAAATTCAAATATCTGCCTTTCTTCTTTGAGACGAAGTTGACCATGACCAGAGTTGGTAGGAAGCTACTTCATGGGGTCACTGCTGAGACCGATGTGTGTCTGGACGCTTCTGCTTCAAATAGCACAGGAGACCACTGTTGACCAGAATTTGCCATCATTGTCTTTTCCCTGTTGAATCTGAGATACATTTTTCAAAGGAAGCCATTCCACTTTCATTTGGTTGCAGCAGGTGCTGCAATCGTGTATAAGTTTCTCCCTGGACTCCAACTGATATCAAAACTCCCAAGTGAAACTTTCAGAGTAGAATATGTCACTGTGTGATCCTTTGACTGGTCATTCATTAGCTCTTGGTCACAAGGTCTTGGGGGGGGGGGGGGAATTCAACTTAATACATCCATGATTCAAAGGATGGCATCAGAGGACAATAGGATGACCTTCTGTTATATTGTAAAATCACAACCAGTTCACTAATGTTACTTTATCTGTCTATATAAGATACACTACAGTGATCTGTTAAGTGGCTTTACATACACTTTAGTTGTAAAAGTGATACTTTAGGATAACAAGGGATGGATAACAAATATAGCTTTGACAGTCTCATTATATCCTGGAATAAATATTTAGAACAACGTTTATCAAAACAACTTTCTACAGCACCAGCAAACTTATGAACTTCATTCAATTGGTGTACATCATTCTGTGCCTGTGTAGCAGCGATCATAAAACTGAAACAGAAAAGTTTCCATTGATCCTTTTAATAAATGTCATTTATCCAAGGTGACTTGATGTGCAAATGTTTCAGTTCCATTGCAATAGTCATTTTATTAGCAACATAAAAATAAAATATTTGTAAGCTGCACTGATTTTACTTCTTCTCTTCAGATGTGTTAATTTAACAAAAATGATTTGTAGGTGCATAACTTTGAAAAGCCCTGTGCAGCAGAAAGTACTTGTCCTAATAAACTGCCTTATCATGCTCTCAGAATGTCCCCAAATGGTTCACATTCCATTGAATACTTTCTGAAATGCAGTGACTATTTTGTACAAAAACAGTCAATTGTTCTCATACAGCAAGATCCCACAAACAGCAATCAAAACAATAACAGGCGAAGTTTTTCTTTGGTGATGTTCGTTAAGGGACGAATGTTGCCCAAAACAACAAGATAACTCCCCTACACTTCTCCAAATAATGTTTTTGGATTTTTCTCAATACTAAAAGACAAAAACATTTTAGATTATGATACTCCCTTGGTGCTATACTGAAGTGTCAGCTGGATTATTAGTTTAAGGTCTAGAGTAGGACTTGAATTTACAATGTAGCAACCCAGGGATGAGGAGGCTCCCAGAGAGAAGGGAAAACATACTTCAGCAGGGTACAGATAGGATGAAATAATAATGCAGGTGTTGTGTGTCGATTAAGACATTATTTTGTCAAGAAAACGCATCTTCCAAATGCTACTTGTTTACCAGGATTCCACTTTGACTAATAACCCTGAACAAATAAATGGAAACAATGGGACCTTGCAGCTTTAGCCCATTCCTCCGTGTAGTGGAAAGTATGATGAATCAGATCAGGAACAATTGGGACCTTGCTCAACTATTAACAAGGAGGACAATGCAGATAACACAATGCGAGTACGATTATTTTATCACACTGAGTATTGCACAGACAGTTCTTGAAAGCTTTAAAATTAAATCTTTCATTAGGTTCAAAAATCAAAATAGTGCTGATATGCTCTAGACCATCTATGCCTCAGGCTCGAGGGCAGAACAGTTGCATTTGGCATTTTATTCCGACAGACAACACTGAAAGTATGGCTTTAGTAAAACACTGCAAAAGAAAATCCCTGAAGAGCCACCTATTCCAAAAAATAAGTTGTGGAACACTGCGTCTGCGCTATTTGTTGGAAGAATGGGTGCATCAGGTCAGCTTGCTTTCAAATAATGAAATCCATGGAAGGACAACTTGCAGTGGACAGGGGAGCCTCTTTCTATGCTGTGCGCAGACAATTATTAGTTCATTCATGTACAACATCTCCAATGTTGTGGGCCCATCATGGAACTGCTGCAAATCCATTGTTGAAGAGCACCTGCAAGTTAGCCATTTCCTTCCGCATATCCAAATAAACAATCCACAACTGGTCACGAACACTTCAGCTTAGTGTCAACCTGTTAAGAGAACGAAAAGAAAATGAAAATGAAAAAGTCTTATCAGCAAGCAGTCCTTGGATTATATTTACACCACAAACATAGCATTGGCACAAAGTAATTTTCAACCCGAGAGTATTAGGTAATTTTGGAAAAGGCCATTTTGTCCATCTGTGCAGAAAGATCCTAAAGTCTCCTCTTAATTGTGTTTTGTCAGGGTTTCAACATTTTTGGCTATTCTATCCAGACAGCCAATCCAAGCACCTCTTCCCTGCCCTAGCCACAAACAGCTCCCTCATAATCATTGGTTCCGTGAGCAAAAAGTAGCCATGTCAGTCAGAAAATTGGTACCATTTGATCATTACTTCCTCAGATTTATTCAAACCAAGAGTAGAGAAGGAAGTCATGCTGAAATGGTGGTTCAGACCTCAACTTCAACATAACATGAAACTTTAAACATATCCTGACCACTTCTCACTAACATTAAACCTGATTTTATGAAGTGAACTCTACAAAACACAGTCACCATTATCTACATGTCTGTCCAGTTTAAACTCATTCATCTCACCCAGTTTCTCCAGCAGCCATTAAAAGACAGAAGGCTTCAGTACCTATAAAAGTGTGTTTACGGTAAATTGACGAGCGGCTGCTCTCACTAGAATACATCCTTTTGACTGGAAGTCTAAAGAATTTCAGGTCAAGTATAAACCCCTTCTCCACTGCAGGAAGTTCCTGATACAGAGCTGTAAGAGCCTGGAGCATCTACCGACCTAACTCAACTTACAAGAACTTTCTGACCTGGTGGGTGGTGGAAATCTGGAACTCACTACCCATAAAGGTGATAGAAATAGAAACTCTTGATATTTAAGAAACATTTAGGCACAAACTTGCAATGCTGAGGTGTAAGAGGCTGTGGACCAACTGCTGGAAAATGGGATTACAATTAGTTAGTTGGTTGTTTATAACCAACACAGATGTAAGGGGTCAAATGGCCTTTTTCTCTGTGCTGTAGATCTCAATGGCTCTAACTCAGTGAGACTTCACAACCTTGAAAATGAGTGCAAAAAGAACTTGCAATTACTTGGTACCTGCTGCATCATAACTAATTTCAAAGTACTTCACAGACAGTCACCATTGTTATTTAGGGAGTGGCAGATAACTGAACTTGAAGATCCCACACACAGCAATGAGGAAAAACAAAGTAACCTTAAAAAGGACTCAAAGCCCTCCGCTTCTTCCTTTCCCGCCGCACCAACCAATACCCTTCCACTGACACCCTCCTTCGACTGACTGAACTGGTCCTCACCCTGAATAACTTCTCTTTTCAATCCTCCCACTTCCTCCAAACTAAAGGAGTTGCCATGGGCACCCGCATGGGCCCCAGCTATGCCTGCCTCTTCGTAGGATATGTGGAACAGTCCATCTTCCGCAACTACACTGGCACCACCCCCCACCTTTTCCTCCGCTACATCGATGACTGTATCGGCGCTGCCTCGTGCTCCCACGAGGAGGTTGAACAGTTCATCAACTTTACTAACACCTTCCATCCCGACCTGAAATTCACCTGGACTGTCTCAGACTCCTCCTTCCCCTTCCTAGACCTTTCCATCTCTATCTCGGGCGACCGACTCAACACAGACATCTACTATAAACCGACTGATTCCCACAGCTACCTGGACTACACCTCCTCCCACCCTGCCCCCTGCAAAAATTCCATCCCATATTCCCAATTCCTTCGTCTCCGCCGCATCTGCTCCCAGGAGGACCAGTCCAACACTGCACAGCCCAGATGGCCTCCTTCTTCAAGGACCGCAGATTCCCCCCAGACGTGATAGACGATGCCCTCCACCGCATCTCCTCCACTTCCCGCTCCTCCGCCCTTGAGCCCCGCTCCTCCAACCGCCACCAAGACAGAACCCCACTGGTTCTCACCTACCACCCCACCAACCTCCGCATACAACGTATCATCCGCCGTCATTTCCGCCACCTCCAAACAGACCCCACCACCAAGGATATATTTCCCTCCCCTCCCCTATCAGCGTTCCGCAAGGACCACTCCCTTCGTGACTCCCTCGTCAGATCCACACCCCCCACCAACCCAACCTCCAACCCCGGCACTTTCCCCTGCAACCGCAGGAAATGTAAAACTTGCGCCCACACCTCCACACTCACTTCCCTCCAAGGCCCCAAGGGATCCTTCCATATCCGCCACAAGTTCACCTGTACCTCCACACACATCATCTATTGCATCCGCTGCACCCGATGTGGCCTCCTCTATATTGGGGAGACAGGCCGCTTACTTGCGGAACGCTTCAGAGAACACCTCTGGGCCGCCCGGACCAACCAACCCAACCACCCCGTGGCTCAACACTTTAACTCTCCCTCCCACTCCACCGAGGACATGCAGGTCCTTGGAAGCCTCCACCGGCAGAACATAACACGACGGCTGGAGGAGGAGCGCCTCATCTTCCGCCTGGGAACCCTCCAACCACAAGATATGAATTCAGATTTCTCCAGTTTCCTCATTTCCCCTCCCCCCACCTTGTCTCAGTCGGTTCCCTCAACTCAGCACCGCCCTCCTAACCTGCAATCTCCTTCCTGACCTCTCCGCCCCCACCCCACTCCGGCCTATCACCCTCACCTTGACCTCCTTCCACCTATCCCACCTCCATCGCCTCTCCCCCAAGTCCCTCCTCCCTACCTTTTATCTTAGCCTGCTTGGCTACTCTCTCTCATTCCTGATGAAGGGCTTATGCTCGAAACGTCGAATTCCCTATTCCTGAGATGCTGCCTGGCCTGCTGTGCTTTGACCAGCAACACATTTTCAGCTGTGATCTCCAGCATCTGCAGACCTCATTTTTTACTCGAAGATTTTAACCTTGAAAAGGAAAAAGCATATGCAGGGAACAAACTAGATAGCTCTTTCAAAGGGCTAAAACAAATCCAATGGACCAAATTGTGTCATCTATATAATATGGATTGAAATTCTTTCAGCGTTGTTGGTTGATAGCTAAATATTGGGAGGGGTGCTGGCTCTTTGTAAAAGTAGTTATCATTTCAGTATGCTTCACCTTTCCCCTTTGTTGTTTATTTTAAAAATACAACCACCAGGCAACAAGAATGTCCAACAAGCCAGAATTTATTAATGTCCCCATGACATTCAACATCATTGCCAACATTGAATCGTCCAACGCCAATATCCTGAAGTATCACCGACCAGAATCTGACCTGGACTAGCCATATAGGCTCAACTCACAAGAACTTTTTGACCTGGTGGGTGGTGGAAATCTGGAACTCACGCTGACCTGCTGTTGTAGCCAAAATATTTTCGATGAGTAACTCACCTCCTGACTCCCACAAAGCCTGTCCATCATTTAAAATGCATAAGTTCAGGAGTGTGATGGAATACAGCCCACTTGCCTCAATGGCTGCAGCTCCAAAAACACTCTATGCCGAATCCCATCCAGGACAAAGTGGCGTACTTGACTGATAATTCCTCAAATGGCTTCATAATTCACTCTCTTCACCAGTGGCAGCAGTGTGCACCATCTACAACATGTACTGCACCAGCTCACCAAGGAGTGTTTCAACAGCACCTTCCAAATTTGCAACCTCTACCACCTGGAAGGACAAGGGCAGTAGATGCGCAGGGACACCATCACCTGCATTTCCTACTCTAAACCACACACCATCATTACTTTGAAACAGATCATTGTCCCTTCACGGTCACTGGATCAAAATGCTGGAACTCTTTCCCTAACAGCATTATAGGTGTTACTATCCCAGATAAACTGCAAAAGCTTCAGAAAGCCTCCCCAATACCTTTTCAAGAGTAAGTGGAGATGGACAATAACTGCTGGCCTAGCCAGTGATGCCCATATCATGTGAACAAGTACACAAACCTGTTGGATTCATGAAGGCAGAATTGTTGGGCATCCCTGCTGTGAATAAAGCTGCAGCCTTTCGGTCTGGGATGAACTGCAAGGTATTCCTGATTATACTATCAGCTCAGTGTGGCATTTATTAATTTTAGCTAAATGATTTAGTTATAACCTTCGAAGGGACAATGATTTGGAGATTGAGTCACTGGAACAGGAGTAGATCATTTAGCCCCAACATTCATGATTATGGCTGATCAAACACCAATGCTTTTCCCCCCATCCACACTATTCCCATAACCCTTTACATCACTGACAGATTTTTAAAATATCAATCTTGACTTTGACCATTATCAATGACTGTATATAGTACTTCAGGTGCAGTTTCAGCAAAGTTCTATCCAACTGAAGAAAGGCTTCACCGTTCCTCTAGTATCAATGCTAACAAACCTATTAGCTTGTTGCATTTGCATGTTATCTTTCAGTGAATTACTGATGGCAACACACATTTACACTTTACAACATCTTACCAATTAAGAAATACTCTGCACATCTGTTCCTCCAACTAATGTGGAAAACCTCATATTCTTTTCAGATTAAATTCCATCTGCCATTCTTTCCCACTACTCCTGTCCAAATCCTCTTGAAACCACTGTTTCTTCCTCAGCACAAATTCCCAACTAGTATGGCGTCATCCCTGCATTTGGAAATACTACATTAGAGTCATACAGCACGGAAACAGATCCTTCAGTCCATGCCAACTAAGTTTTCCAAACTAAATTAGTCCCAATTGCCTGCATTTGGCCTATCTCTTGAAACCTTTCCTATCATGTATGTGTCTCTTAAATGTTCTAACAGTACCTGCATTCACCATTTCCTCTGGCAGTTCATTATACATATGAACCATCTTCTGTGTGGAAAAAGTTGCCCCTCAAGTCCCTTGTAAATCTTCCTCCTCTTGCTGAGGGGTGACTTTATAGAGGTTTACAAAATTATGAGGGGCATGGATAGGGTAAATAGGCAAAGTCTTTTCCTTGGGGTCAGGGAGTCCAGAACTAGAGGGCATAGGTTTAGGGTGAGAAGAGAGAGGGGAAAGATAAGAGAGACCTACAGGGTACCTTTTTCCACACAGAGGGTGGTACGTGTATGGAATGAGCTGCCAGAGGAAGTGGTGGAGGCTGGTAAAATTGCAACATTTAAGAGGCATTTGATTGAGTACGTGGATAGGAAGGGTTTGGAGGGATATGGGCCAGGTGTTGGCAGTAGGACTAGATTGGGTTGGGATATCTGGTCAGCATGGATGGGTTGGATTGAAGGGTCTGTTTCCCATGCTGTACATCTCTATGACTCTAGTTTTGAGTTTGCCCATTCTAGGGAAAAGACCTTTGCTATTCATGCTATCTATGCCCCTCATGATTTTGTAAACCTCTATAAAGGTCACCTCTGAGCCTTCTATGTTTCAGTGAAAAAAGTCCCAGTCTATCCAGCCTTTTCTTATAACTCAAATCCTCTAGTCCTGGTAACATCCCGTAAACCTTTTTTGAACTTTCTCCAATTTAATAATATCCTTCCTATAGCAGGAAGCCCTACTAAAAGAGGCCTCACCAATATCTGGTTTTATTTGTTAATTATTTTATTTTATTTTCCATATTCAAATTATTGCTATCTACTGTGACAGCTGGGGCCCAAGTACCATCCCCTGCGGTATCCCACTAGTCACAGCTGTCAATGTGAGAATGACCCATTTATTCTTGCTCTCGGTTTTCTGGTTGCTTGCTAACTAATCCATGCCTGTACATGATCCCAGCTACGTTGATCTGTGAGATTAAGGGATTCTGAAAAGGTTCCAGCTTCAAAAACCCAACTGATGCTACAATAACTTTTTCTTTAGGTTTTCATATGTTTTGATCCATTTTGGTTTGAGAATTAACTTTGAAAAGGCAACAAGCAGCACTAGCATGCCCTGCCATTGTTGCTCAGTATGTACTCTGCACACACAGTTTATGATAAGATATATTTGCCAGCTTGTACAGTGTATAATGACACCATAGGGAATTTCATCAGTTTGGTTATATTATGCGTCAGAAGCACAACTGGCAGATGAAATGCAAACTTTAAGTCCACAGACACTCCCAGTGTGTACACAGATGCAAGATCAAAGTAATTGAATCAGTCACAACAGTGATAAGTATGTTTACTCTATAAATGAACAGGTCAGAGAGAAAGTCACATGCAAAACAAAATGATTTTTTTATCCATATGATGAAATGATGATAACGTTCCTCACATTAACAGAACTTCTCAAGGTATCTCTTGAAATACTCCAAGAAGTAGATGACAACAGAATACAATTGAATGGAGCTGACGATGCCCCACCTCAGAGTCTTCTATTACAATACAAAATCTGCAATATGAAAACTAATCAAATTAAACATCTAACAGTTAAAGAAAACAAAATAATATTCCTGCATTCCAGAAAGAATTCCCAATGAACTAACCTACATTGAGCATGATGTTAGTGCATGTGAAAATCAGCCTCTTTAACCCTGTAGCAGTGCCTATGTGTGGCAGCTCTATATTGAACCTCAACATTTACAGTGCAATAGGAACCTAACAAACCTGAAACTAAGAGAAGTAAGGGCCATGTTATGGAAATCACTGATTTGCAGTGTACAATTCATAGCATTCTGGGAATCCTATGATGAAACACTTACCTAGTTACTTCATTTCAAATGGAGTGTATGTCAGTAGCAGCTAACTACAGTCCTAAATACACAGGAATAGGCCATTTGGCCTTTCACGCCTGCTCTACCATTTAATCAGATCGTGGTCTCAATCCCACTTTCCTGTATGTATTCCATAAATCTCAACCTTTGAGAAATCTATCCAACACATCAATGAATATATTAAAGACCCAGTCTCCAACGTGAAGACAATGGACCAAAGGGCTTTTTCTGTGCTGTGGATATCAATGATTACCTTCTGGGGAAATAGAAACCCTAATATCAACAAACCTCAAAAAAACAACCCTTCATCATTGTCTCAAAGGGGAGATCAGTTTTTCTTAACCTATGTTCCTAGTTATTCTCTCTCTCACAAGCAAAGCGTCCTCCTGGCATCCATTCTATCCCATTCGCAGATGTTTGTAGATTTCAATAAAATCACCACTGATTTATTCTTCTAAACTCCAATGGAGATCGGCTTGACTGGTTCAACTTTTCTTTGTAAGCTTATTCCTGAAAGGATTATCTGAGTGAACCTTCATTGAACTGCTTTTAAAGCAACTATTCTTCTCAAATAAGGAGACTGAAACTGTGCAAAATACTCCAGAAGTTGGCTCGCCAACATCCTGTAAAATTGCAGTAAAACATCCTTTGTTATATTCCATTTCTCTCACAATATACAACAGTGTTCCATTCACCTTCAACCAGTTGCAATTATACATTCAGTCCCCTCATCTAAAGACTGTAAATAATTGAGAACTCAGAATTGATCCTAGTAGCACAGTGCTGGTTACAGTTTGCCAACCCAAAAAGACTCACCTATCCATACTTGTTTGTCAGATATCCTTCAGATATTCACCTACGTTTCCATAGCCCCCAGGACTTTGGGCCAAAAGCTGGAAAATGGTATTAGGGTTGTCAGATCTTTGTTAACTGATGCAGACATAATGGGGCAAATGGCCTCATTCTGTGCCGTAAACCTCTGAGTATGCCCTCTGAGTATCTATGTTCTCAAACCTCAAGAAGAAATTGCAACTTCAAGAAAATCATCTCTCAATCTTTCATACTCCCACTAAGTACTGATTAAATATCTCTACCTTTCCTTATAAGGCAATCCCTTCAGCCAAGAATCAGCCTAGTTACATTCTCTCAACTATCTCCAATGCAAGTATATCCTTCCTTTTGTAAGGAGACTGAAACGGTGCACAGTAGTCAAGGTGCATGTACCCTGAACAGCTGGAGCAAGATTGCCCTACATTTGCATCCCATTTACCTTGCAATACAGGCCAATAGTTCCTTTGCCTTACTCATCCCTTGCTGTACCTGCATGCTAACTTTTTGTGATTCAATTATAAGGCCAAAAAGATCTACTTGTACCAAATTCTACAAACTCTCTCCATTTGCATAATATTCTGCATTTCACATTCTCTTAGACTATGTTTGATTTGCCAAATGTTTGCACTTAACCCATCTACATCCACTCAGAGGACTGAATTTTACAAAGAAATTAGGGGTGAAGCCTAAAATTGGAAGGTTCATCCAAGAGAATGGCATCTATCATTATGTGAGGGCAGGGAAGAGGTTAGGTTGTGCTTCATACATGTACATTTTGCTGTCCATATAAAGCAACAACTGCCTCCCTTTAAATCTGATTTTGGTGATCATGGTGTGAGAAATGTCATGTGTGCGAATTGGACCAGACAGGATCAGCTCTGATCTTTGTAGATTTCTTTTGGAATAGTCATGGCAGTCTTTTATAGAGATGGGATATCTCTTTGGATATGGCCCTGGGACACCTTTGGGAGACATAAGGTGCTCTTTTGGAAAGATAAGGTCCCTATGCATTTGTTAAAATTAGATTTAAGTATATGTAAGTAAATTGCAAAAATGCATTGACTGTTCTAGTAATTGGAACTGTCAAAAGTATCAAGATACATAAAACTTCTAACGTATAAATTTTGGAGAAAATGCCTGGAGCATTAAAAAAACATTGCTTGCTACTTCACTCCATCTGTTGACATAAGGAAGAGCTGCCATTACAAGATTAATGTTGCAAACTGATTACACAATCCTCCATTATTACAGTACGATCCCTGCCATTCCACACTTTAATTGACAGCTCCAAGTAGAGATGAACACTTTGAAGTGGAAAATAAACTCCAATGCTTGTTTTTACATGGCAAGAGGGCTTTGAATAGAATCCTTAGAGTGTGGAAACAGGCCACTCGGCCCAACAAGTCCACACCGACCTTCTGAAGAGCACTCTTCCCAGACCCATGTCACCCTGCATTTCTAATCTGCACACCCCTGAACACAATGAGCAATTTAGCATGGCCAATCCACCTAAACCTGCACATCTTTGGATTGTGGGAGGAAACCGGAGCAGCCAGAGGAAACCCAAACAGACCCAAACAGAGAATATGCAAACTCCATACAGTCACACAAAGCTGGAATTGAACCCAGGTCCCTGGCGTTGTGAGGCCAGCACTGAACCACATGCCACCTTGGCTTTGGTGATGCTTTCATTGCAAGTTATCAGACCAGCTTTTATTAGTTATCCTTTTTCTTGAGTTTGCTTGTTTTGAATTTTGTTTGGTAGCTCGAATCTGAATAATCAAATCATTGGATTGTGTTGAGATTGGAAGATCTACTCAAACAAAAACACAAATCCATTTTGTTTCTAGTTTAGCCTCTAGTTGGGAGGGGCTGTTACATTGCATCTTTGTGGGTGATGGGAGAGCACTGTACAAAACTGTTATTTTAAGCATACACACCCTACCTTATTCTTTCCAAAACCTTGTTGCCTGCCAAATAATTGAACAGAATTTTAAAGGTTTTGTTTTTGATGAAGACTAGCCCGATGGCCCACTGCTCACTTACAACAGGGACTGATCACAGTGGGGGTCGGAGGATAGACCAAAGCCACATCCACTCGCTCACTCCCATTTTTGGGACAGATGATCTCAGTTACTCCTTCTGGTCTGGACTGGGTCAGTAGCTCCCCTGTTGATAAAAGGAAGAGAAAAAGAGGTTCAAAAAGGAGTGTTAAAATTCTTCATTTTAGATTGTACTCCAACTCACATTTGCAGAGTATTCACTTGCAGAATTAATAAGTAATCCCCAGTCCAACTGTGAGATGAGCAGGAACAATACCTGGAGCATCTATAGATTGACAGCATTTCGTCCTTAACTAAAATACTTAAACTTCTCTCATTGCCAGCTTGGGAAAAGAAACTGTCAATTACTCTGCAAAACAGTGAAAAATTAATTTCTGAATTGGGACTGTGATTCCTACTTTATGAGTAAATCTAACTTTGGTTGACCATTATACATCCTATTCAATTCTTCTTTCTATTATTTCAGAGTAAGCGGTCTTACTTGCGTCCCACCATTGATGAATGTTACAAATATCTCCACTGAAACAAGCAACTGTTGATTCATAGGTGCGGAATAGAAAAATGGCTGTCTTATGGAATATATACAGATGAGGGCATCTTAAATTGTTATTACTTTTGTTAGAAATGCACCATTGAATGACTGACAGCTATCTTCTCAAGTTGAAAAAAGCACATTGTGGCTACATGCTCTTTCATCTTCAAAGAACAGGGGCCTGTGTATTAATACATGTAGCTTCCAGTCAGCACAAGCATTCCACATTGTGAGCCCAACTGACTGACAATTCTGGACAGTTTTCAGAATAATTCTTTGCACACTTGGGATTATTCAGTATTGATTGTCCACTTGCAGAATTACATTTCACCTGCATTTTAAGTCGTGAAAGTGGGCGGCACAGTGGTTAGCACTGCTGCCTCACAGCGCCAGAGATCCAGGTTCAATTCTCGTCTCAGGCAACTGACTGTGTGGAGTTTGCACATTCTCCCCGTGTCTGCTCCAAGGTGCTCCGGTTTCCTCCCACAGTCCAAAAATGTGCAGGTTAGGTGAATTGGCCACGCTAAATTGCCCGTAGTGTTAGGTGCAGGAGTAAATGTAGGGGAATGGGTCTGGGTGGGTGCACTTCGGCAGGTTGGTGTGGACTTGTTGGATAAAGGGCCTGTTTCCACACTACGTAATCTAATCTAATCTGTAGGTAATCTAATCTAATCTACAGGCTGGTTGGGTCCATTCAGTACCTTGCCTGTTGCAAACAGTCAAAGAATTAGGCTCAATCTATCACTCACCAGATATCCTGACGTAGGTGTTACTAAAATTCTTATACAGGGTCGTTCTCTGTTATAATGCACATTTCGTCAATGCAAATTCGTTATAACGTGATTGACGAATTGGAGACGCCGTTTCTAAAGTATGATTTTTCTATAATGTGAGGTTGCACAAGAATGCAACCATTTCATTATAGAAGAACTGACTGTACCAAATTTCTCATTTGGGAGACAGAACACTACTTGTGCTTATACTGTATAGTAGTAACATGAAATAGCTAGCTTCACTGGTTGCTCAAAACTTTTAAAATACCGGATCTTTCCAGGGTAATCCAACTTGGCACTTTTAGAACTAAAGGTGATAGCCTTAGAGACAGACATGAGTTTGTGTGCTCTAGTGAGAGCTGATCCAAATCAGGGTTACCGTTATCCTGCAGGATGGCTCTGATGCTCTCCATATCACAATAAATGAATGGTTTGGATACTATTTACAAGGTTGCTGATAAGGCCAATCAGATAGCGCCTTGAACTGTAGAAGTAAAGTTGTTCCACTTGTTTGTTTGTTTTAAGAGATATCTACCTAAATATTTGGACATTTGCTCATATTATAAAATGTTTTTCATAATTTAACTTATTAGGAAGAGCGATCTCTTTTCTAGATAGATTGCAGAAATTTGCAATCAAATTTCAGTGTAATCTTGCCTAACAAAATCTTAACACAGTACTTTGTCAAATTAAATGGTTGGAACCAAATGTTTCTCCAAACAACTCAATGTCAATGAAATGATACAGATGTAAGGGCAATTGAACAGCAATAACCCACTTACCAAGAGTCTGATTCAATCACAATGTAATATAGTGGTCCCATAACTCTCAATGCTTTGTTTGTTTAATATTGATCCTTGGTATCTTTAAAGGGCCAAGAAGCAAATCGATTGCAATGAAGAGTACTGGATGTGATATTGGGCATCAAGATAAAACCCTAACTTGGGCTAATTGTGAAGGTGGGAATTCTTTGATGGCTGTGAATGTGAAATGGAAGATACCAGTGAGCTTATTAATGCAGGCCTGCTCTGCATGGAGATGAGCATTCACACTGAGTATGACAGTGGTCTATGTGATTAACATGCGATGAGTTAAATCAACTTTCTTCTGATCTTGGCCGAAGCGCACCCACCCAGACCCATTCCCCTATCTTTGTACATAGACCAAAGGTGAGGAGGATACCTTCTTAGAAAAAGGGGAAGGTGAATGTTTAAAAATCACACAATGGTGATCTGGATTACGTTAACGTAAAAGCAAAGTTCTGGACACGCTGAAAATCTAAAGTATAAACAGGAAATGCTGAAGAAACTCAGCATGTCTGCAGCATCTGTGGACAGAAAACACAGTTAATGATTTCAAACAGATATGATGATTCTTCTGAACTATATGGAAAATGTTCACTTAGTTGCTCGTGTTTATGGTAATTAAAAGTATCGAGAGAACAATCTAACCATGGTAATAATACAAAAGGCTGTGGAGGACTAAGCACAGTTGCTCATTGTATGCTATTATTTTGTTGTAAATTTTATGCATTTTGATAGAAGGTGAGAAGAGAAACATTTAAAAAAGACATGAAGTGGTTTGCATGCTGGATGTGGGCACAATTACAACATTTAAAAGACACAAGTTCATGAATAGGAAAGGTTTAGAGGGATATGGAGCCTGCAGCAGGCAAGTGGGACCAGTTTAGTTTGGGATTATATTTGACACAGACTGGTTAGATCGAAGGGTCTGTTTCCATGATTATTGACTATTAGTGGTATGAAATATAGAGACAAAGTAATATTGATTTCAGTGAGAGTCATGCTGAAATTGCACAATATGAGGTACTCATAACTATACTTAAAGTATAATAAAGATCTGGTTTAATGAAGTCCTGATCTTTCATTATTAAAGCAGCATATGAGTAGACTCTGGTGTTTAAAGCAACTGCATAAATTAGAACAAGACAGCAGACTAACACTTGATAGCTGAGATAGTTAAGTAGGCAATCTTTAGTAAAAGAATTATTTTGAAAGGCCCATAAGTAAATGAAATCTGATGATTTGCAGAAGGGCAAACAAACTACAGAAAAGTTGATACATCACTAAGTGATAAGACTCAAGATACCGGATAGTTAATAGGAAATTTTGTACAAGGAATAATAAAACCAAATAGACTCAGCAACAAGAGCCCATTCCCAATCAAAGTAACAACAATCTCAAGAACTACATCAGAACACCAGATAAATGAATTACATCCACTTATCCACTTACAACTGTGCATGAATCCAGCAGCTAAACCTTCCACTGTAAGATTCCATCAAACAAATCATCTATTTTAGTGATGATGACGAGCATTAGATCTTGTTTGGGATACTGTAGTGATTGAATATGGTTGTTAAACTGGGCCAATCAGGTGGCTCTGGTTGACAGATATAAACAGGACATTAACTGGAAGGGGCACGGGGTGGACCGAGAACTGGAATGTGGGTAGGGGCGGGCTGCCTTAGAGTGGTCGAAAGATGGGAGGGGTGGGGGCTTGCTGGGTCTGTATTGTCTGCACTTCTGTATGTAACCGTATTGTTTAATGTACAAATGTCATTGTCACTGTCTTGTCATGTGTGGAACTGGGATTTGAGGTTTGCCCTTATCTCCCTGTAAAATGATCGAACGGTAGGGTTTGGGGCCTAGCTTTGCTGCTCCTCTCCCTTGTAAAATTGCTGTCTCTTGTACAGCTGTAAATGTTTATTGTAAACTGTTTTGTAATTTGTTGAATAAAATAAAAAAAAACAGGACATTCACTACTGCAGTTAGGCGGTAGTGTGGGGGTTAATTTAAAAGAAAAATGAAAAAAAAATAAACAAACAGGACATTATTGCCCTTTGATGTGAAGGGCACTGCTTGTCACTAGCCACTCAGGTGTTTTCAAAAAAGGATAAGAAGAAGAAAAAAGAGAAAAAAAGAAAACAAAATAAACAGGAGTGTTAGCCCTTTGATGTGAAGGGCACTGCTTGTCACTGGCCACTTGGGTGTTTTCAAAAAAAAAGAGAAAAAAAATAAACAGGACATTCACTACCGCAGTTAGGCGGTAGTGTGGGGGTTAATTTAAAAGAAAAAAAAGAAAAAATTTTTTAAAAAAACAAACAGGACATTATTGCCCTTTGATGTGAAGGGCACTGCTAGTCACTGGCCACTTGGGTGTTTTTCTATCTTCCTGGTGGTGGAAATTGAATAAAGATTCGTGCACCTTGTGTCTTTCACTGTGTCTCACACCTGCACATACACAACATGGGTGCTTGGGAAAAAAAATAAGCACTTCCGCAGTTAGGCAATAGTGTGGGGGAAAAGAGGAAAAAAAGAACAGGAGTGTCAGAGAAAGAAAAATAAATAAATAAATAGATAGACAGGACGTACCACTCGGGTGTTTCTTTTCATCCTGGTGGTGGAAAATTGAATAAAGATTCGTTCACTGTGTCTCACACCTGCACACACACAACATGGGTGCTGGGGAAAAAATAAGCACTACTGCAGTTAGGTGGCAGTGTGGGGGTAAGAAAAAAAAAGAAAGAATAAACAGTACATTTCTCTTGGGGATCTGGGGTGAAGAGTGCTGCATGCAGTAGTCCCCTGCAACTACAGATTGCGGTGGTTCACGGACTTCCAGCCCAACTGCTTGGTCTGTGGTACTGTGGAGTCTGTGGATCATGTGTGGGCGTTCGCACTCCCGTTTTGATTTTCTCAAAAACCACCTCCTCTGCTTTTGGTTGCATTTCAGTCCCATGCTCCTGACCTTTGGGCACTCGATATAGAGGAGGGAGGGCAAGTCTGAAGGCCTCCTCGTGGGTCTGCTCCTGGGCCTGGCCATAAATAGGTCCAGGCAGTGGGCCGTGGAGGGGATCGTTAGGGCCTGGGTGTCTCTGGAAAAGGAGCAGGTGGTGTCCACCGACACCCTGGAGCTGTTAAGGGAGAGGTGGGCACCGCAGGGGGTGGAGTGCATTATTTCTCCCTCCAACTCTATTTTGATTTAATCCCTGCCCTCCCCTTTACTGTTTGATCACACAGTATTGCCCTTTGATGTGAAGGGCACTGCTTGTCACTGGTCACTCGAATGTTTCGTTTCTTCTTGGTGGTGGAAATTTGAATAAAGATTTGTGCACCTTGTGTCTTTCACTGTGTCTCACACCTGCACATACACAACATGGGTGCTGGGGAAAAAAATAAACACTATTGCAATTAGGCGGTAGTGTGGGGGTAAGGGGAAAAAACATTTTAAAAAAGAAATAAAAGAACAAAAGAGGAAAAAAAGAGAAAGAAAAATAAACAGGACATTCAGCTCTGAGGGTAATTAATAAAAAAGAAAAAATAAATAGGAATATCAGAGGTTCTGTTCACTCAGAGTTGGCTCTGAGGGAGCAGGATCAGTGTCAAGGACATTTCATGTGTAAATAAAGGGAGACTCAGTGACAGGATATTTGCTTCTGTGGAGTTATTTCACAAAGAAAAAAAATTAAACAGGACCTTGTTTGATCACGCAGCATTGCCCTTTGATGGGAGGGGCATTGCTTGTCACTGGCCACTTGGTTGTTTTTTTCTCTTCCTGGTGGTGGAAATTGAATAAAGATTCGTGCAAATTGTGTCTTTCATGACGTCTCACACCTGCACACACACATGGGTGCTGGAAGAAAAAATAAGCACTACTGCAATTAGGCGGTAGTGTGGGGGTAAGGGGAAAAAACATTTTAAAAAAGAAAAAAAAGAACAAAAGAGGGAAAAAAAGAGAAAGAAAAATAAACAGGACATTCAGCTCTGAGGGAGCTGGTTCAGCGTCAAGGACTCTCAATGTGTAAACAAAGGGTGACTTAGTGACGGGATACCGGCCTGTGTGGAGTTATTTTAGTTACGAGAAAGAAAACAGGATGTTCAGAGAGGCACAGTCTCTGCATTCTAGGGAATGGCTCTGAGCTGGCTGGTCACAGCCCTGCACTGTGCATATATAAATAAAGGGTGACTTGGTGACAGGATCACTGTGCAGCTATTGCAGATACCAAGAAAACTTCAAATAGTTCCCTGGGACTTAGAGAGACCAGAAGGAGCCTTGATTTAATGTCACAGCTGAAAGAAAGCACTTGTGGTTATGCAGCAATTTCTCAACACAGCAAAGTCAATATCTATCACTATCCCGGAAGAAAAAACATAATTCCAACTTATGCCAATGTTTTCTCAATTCTTATAAAGCCAATACCTTAACTCTGCCATGGTTATTATTATCAGCCTATGTCTAGATTGGGACTAGAACACTCAATCTTCCAATTTAAAAGGCAAGTGTCACAGTGTGACTGGGAATGAACAAACTGCAATTCTAATACAAGAGGGCTAAAAGTTAGCTAGGATTATATCTCGAAATATCGTTCACTGGGCTTCCTTTGCACCGGAAATTGCAATGACCTGCTTAGGACTAAAGAGAAGTCTGATCTCTGCACCAAGCAAAGACAGCATCACTGACATACCTGCCTCATGCAGTAATCAGGCCAAAGACAATTACTCAAATGTGGAATTTTTCCAAATGGCTATTAGAAAGATGTTGTCAGGTCAATTATCTAAGGGAAGCGACAACAAATACTTCCTGTATCCTCATAAGACAAGGCACATTACAAACCATAGCTCATTCCATAATGATGACAGCTTTTAAAGTAAATTTCTCTTTAATAATGGGTGTGTTCCAGAAAGCATATCATATTCCCACATCGACAAAGAGAGAGCTAGGAACTAGGGTATTCAGTGCATAAAAGCTTTTAACATATCTGATTTACCAACATTGATCTGGGTCAACAAAAATGTTTTTTTACATATGCAGATTGGACAAGTTCTAACTGGCTGAGACCTGACATTTTTTCAAATCCACAAGGTAACTACATTGCAATCTGTTAAAGGAACCAGCACTCAAATAATCAATCACTAAACCTGGAATTGGCAACTATATAACATTGATATCAGGACTGCCTAGAAACTGGAGTACATTATTCAGGTTGACATTGGAGTGCAGTACTGAAGAAATACTGGACTGTTGGAGGTGCCAGCTTTCCGATGGGCCATTAACTGAGAATCCATCTAACCTCTAAGGTGAATGTTACGATTTAAAGATGACATGGGGATTTTTCCTGCAATAGTTTCCTTCAACTGAGGTCAGCTGAGACAATGAGCTCATGTCTCAAGACTGGAGCTGGAACCCAGAAACTTCTGACTCAAGTGAGATGTTACAAGTTGGCTACAGCTGAGTCCTGTTGCCTCAGCCTTCCACCCATTTACTAATGTATTTATTACATGACTAGAGTTATGAGAAAGACATTGCTTCTGATTTAGATGATGAAGAAAGACTGAAACAACTCATGAAATATGAAAAAGTGCTGTGACAGTTCTTATATCAACAAGGTTTCATCAGAGGAACAATTAAGCTAATCTGTTTCAACTACCAAAGTGCAAAATGTGGACATTTGGCATACTAACGGTAGGCTGATTAATTCTTATGCAATGCTGTCACAGAATAAGAGATCCTTTGCTTTCAACAAGATACTTGTTTGTGAGCATAAACATTGCAATGTTATTTTAATTACAGGGCCAGTGTGCTTTTCATCAGGCAAAGTTTAATAGTAGCAGTGGAGAACTGCAGACAGTGGCCATTTTAAGGAGCTCCATCAAAGCAGTGTGCTGTCAGATCTCCCAGTTCATTGAGGCGAAATTTGTCATTGCACTTGCTGACATGAAAATGTCCCCACCGCCAACAGCGGTGAACCAGAGACCAGCAGATCTGAAGTACTGGTAGCGCCACCAGGAGCAGGTGTCTTTGCTGGTATTACAGATGAACAATCTTGCTAGAATCCTTGAATGTAGGCGAGAGACCAAACTTATATTTAGTAATATCATTAATTTCTCCCATTTGAATATTCTTTAAAGTTAGTACTATTGAAGTATCATTGAGTTCAAGTAGGTTATTATCACTTCCAGATGTAAGTGACAGAACTCAAAGAACTAGTATCTCATTACTGGATCTAAGGTGAGCTACAAGCTTATCCTGACAGCTACCTAAAGGATATTGTATACGAACAAAGCTGGCAAATCGAGACTATTATGACTCAAAAGTAAAATCCAGCCATTGCTAAGAAAAGATTGCTCTCAAATGACGCCTTGGTAACTATCTATTTGCTGAACCTCTAGTGCAGACCTGTCTAACAATGCATATGCATTACATGTTAGCCTATGTTATTTGCAAGCTTCAGAGTGGATTTAGTTACAGTTTACCAATTGTGTGTCTCTGACTGGTGAGTTTGCTTAAAAAACCAAAAATGCATCAAGCACTTGGAACAGTTTTTTTAAAAAAGGAGCTCCAGAAGGCCATAGTTAAGCCAACCAATGATAGAAAACATTGCAGCTGCCTTTCAAATGTCATGCTGAGCTCCTAAATCCTCGGAGAAGATCAAAGAAAAATTTAGCACAGCAACCCATTAACAGTCAATCACAAACACTCAGCTGACTTCAAACTCCTGAAGGTAAAAACAATGACTGCAGATGCTGGAAACCAGATTCTGGATTAGTGGTGCTGGAAGAGCACAGCAGTTCAGGCAGCATCCAAGGAGCAGCGAAATCTGAAGCCTCTTTCCTATGAAAAACGAATCTGCATGTTTAACAACTGCTGTCAAAATGAATTAACATCTTGAATACCTGAAGTTTGAGGCTTGGGTGGTTTACGGTGGGAGATCATGTGACAAAACCTGCAGGAATAGGCAAAACTAGAACTGGCAACATGAACCCTACAGCTGAACAGTACCATTCCAATCTAGGTTCTCAGCTGGCAGTTTTCCCAGTAGGATACATCCTGGTAACATTAACTCCATATTCATCTCACATTGGTGTATTGTTCACAATGCAAGGTGACAGAACACCTACTGAAAAAGTTCTACACAAACTACAGCTCACAGCATGCTGCAGCAGGGGATGACACCCAATCAGTTGTGAGTACCAGCCTTGCTGCAAGAGGAACTAGACTCTTGTCTTGAGAAATGGAGGCAGTCAGCACTTATAAAGTGGGAAATGTAAGTTTATGCACTTTGGCAGCAAGAATAGAGGATCTGAATGTTATTCAAACAAAGAAAGACTGCAGAAAGCTGAAGCATAGAGGAATGTGAGAGTCCTTATGCATGCATCACATAAAAGGCTGGCATACAAGTTTAAAGGTAATAGGGAAGGCAAATGGCATGTTGGCCATTATTTCAAAAGGGAAGGGAATAGAGTATAAAATTAGGGAACAATTTATTAAACCACACAAAGCGCCATTAGACCATACCTAGAATACCTTGAACAGTTTGGTTCCTCTTATCTAAGGAAAGGTGTACTGGCATTGGAGGCAATCTAGACAAGGCCCACTTGGTTGATCCCAGGTATGGAGAGACTTTTCTTATGAGGAGAGTTTGACTAGGTTGGACTTACAGACTCTGGTATTTGGAAGAATGAGGCAAGACCTTAATCAAACACTCAAGAATCTTATGGGATTTCACAGCGTAAATGCAGAGAGGTTGATTCCCTTTGTGGAAGTGCAGAGGATCAGAAGCTATAATCTCAGTAAGAGGCTACCCAGTAAGGGCAGTGATTGGGAGGAAGTGCTTCTCTCGAGTTAGTGAATCTGTGGAATTCTTTGTAGCAGAGGACTGTCGAAGTTGGGCAATTAAGTACATTCAAAGCTGAGCTCGACTTTAATCCGAGATAGATTTTAATTGGTAAGGGAATCAAGAGTCATGTGGAAAAGGAAGGGAAGTGAAATTGAGGATTGTTGGATGAGCCTTGATTTCATTGAATGGCAGAACAGGCAAAATGGCCTACTTTTGCTTCTATGCCTTACAATCTTCCAAATGATTTCATAAAAATTGGGTTCCATGACTAAAGGGTCAAATCAGACTGAATGGGCCAAGTCTCAATGATCTCTTTCTGCACTGTAAGGATTCTATAACAATAGGCATTACCACATTACACAGAAAATACGCAAAACACCATTGCTCTAACTCTCCATGCATCACTTCAAAATAAGGATTCAGAGAAAAACATTACTCAATTACAGGACCTGTGAGTGGACCATTGTTCAAATTACAGCAGAACATGAAACATAAAGCAGTGTTTCAAACCTTACTCTCTGGAGACTGGAGAATGAAATCTTAATGCATTAAGTAGACACAGCACTGTTGATGGTCTGTTCATCATTGCTCTAAGGAGACTTCACAAGCTTGGTTACAAATTTCAATCTACATTTTAAACTCAAGATTCTAGAAAACCCAAGTGCCACACAAAAAGCTTTTTTGATCTTCTATTTATTAACAAGCTGCCAGCACATTAGCTGGAATGAAGCATAATCCAAACAAGCTGGAACTTGTTCAGTCTAAATTCGATGTGAATGATTTGTCTGACTGCAATGATCTGTTGCAGCTTTTATTGACTTCGTGTTGCTAAATCTAATCTAATAAAATTGCAACAATGCTGGTTAATGGAACACCATAAATTCATTGTGAATCCCTCAGTATGATTGAGCTTTGATTCAGCTGCAAATTTACCCAGTTATCAGTAGCAGCAACTCCACAGCTGACAGAATAGGCAGCTCAAAGCAGTATTGCCAAATGTAAGGCAATGGAAAGCTAGAACTGGAGAAATGTTAAAATCTGGGAACGTTGAAGGCCTGAGAGACAGCTAAAAGAGAGATGTGAGGCAGTAGAGGTTTGAATACTGGTTTCAAATTGAAGGTGTCACTGGACTGGGAGTCAGTCTATGTCAGTGAGCATAGGGGAAATGGGTAGATGGTATTTCGAAGGAAACAAGATTTCTCCTACCTTTATACCTTATGAATGTACAATGCTTGTCTGCTGTATTGAGGGGGCATGGAAGATCCTGTTGTAGTATTTGATATCCTAGCCAAGACTTATCACTCAACCAATACCATTGCTTATTTATCTCATTGTTTTTAGCTGGTCTTTGCAATTTGGCTACTTCATTTTTCTATTATACTTGACAAATAATTGGCTGTGAAGCACTTCTATATACTTGGATGTCACAAAAGGCACTATAAAAATGCAACTTGTCTTTTTGCAAATATATCACAATGTGAATCCCATCTCTCTTTGTTTTTGGACAGACTCTTTCATAGAACTGGCACAGGTAGAACGGCCTTTTATTTGTCCTGTAACACTCAAATGATCTTTGGTAGTTATTTCCACAGCTCATTTCAGCATTTGAAGAACAGCATCTGTATCCCTGAGCAACAATACCAAGGTCAACTAAACAGGAGGCATAAACCTGGTGAAACTGAAAAACAACATTAATTGCTTGCCAAAAGGAGAAAGCAGCAGAGAGACAGCACAAATCAATCTTACAACTAACAGAACAAATCAAAGCTCAACCTTCCAGCCTTAGCCAGTCACTTGAGGAGAAAGCACCACAAATCTCTCCATCTTCAATAATGGGGGAGCACTACACATCAGATCAGTGCGAGATTGAAGCATCCGAAACTACCTTCAGCTTCCTAGGATGTTCACCAATCTTTAGACACTTTCATCCATTCCACATGATAGAGAAACAATCAACTGTACTGGATACAACAAAGGGCACGACAATAGTGCTGAACTTGTCTGTTCCAGAACTTGCTGCACCCAAATTCAAGCTGTTCCAATACATCTACAACACTGGCATACACAGTGAAAAATTACCGAGTTGTACCCTATTCACAGAAAATACCAGACCAAATCCGAACCACTCCATCAGTCTACGTTCACTTGTCAGTAAAATTATGGAACAGTTTTGGTTTGAAACACAATCATAGACAAGTGTTTGTCCTAGTCTACTGTAGTTCAGTACCTTTACCATGAGAAAGATATCTTGAATTTTACTTCAATACAGTCTCCGTGATGAAAGCACTGTTGTGTTGCACTCTCAAAACTGAAGGGATGGTCAAGAGAGCTATCATCTAGTGGCACTTGCACAGCATTAACTGCTCATTGATGCTGTTTTGGTTACAACAGGACCACCTAACGCTTGAACTATTTACAATCTTGATCCAAACATGCACAACCCAGCTGAATTTTTTTAATCCCTACTCTCTACGTCTTTCCAAATTTGTTGAACTTTACGAATGTTAACACTGCACCTTTTATGATCAGAAGGGTCATGTATAGGGAGTCACGATCTTAAAGATCACCAGTTCCTGAAGATACAATTCAATCTAACTATAACGACATTGACAAGTTTTACATGAGGTAGCACAGAGGGAGCAGTTTTGTGTTCTTGCAGAATTGACTTGCAGAAGAATACTCAACTGGTTTTCTGAAGAACCATGGGGACCCTCAGGTATAATTTCCTGTTTCTTTGGATCTCCTATAGGCAGCATCCAGACTCTACAATCAGGAATGAGCCATCATTTCAGATTAGCCTCTGCTGCACTGATGCCAGCTCACCCTGCAGGGTATGCGTGCTGGGAAATGCATGCCTCACAGCCAGAAAGCTTGATTTCCTGGCTCTAAGCGTGAGCCAAAACACATTGCGAGTCATCACGATTTGAATCACAACCACTAAAAGATGGAGTTATTTAATAATCAGGGAGTGCTCCATCCTGCTTATCATTTACTTTGACCCAAAGCATGCAATTGCTTCGATCGAATAGCATTATCGAATCAATAGTTCTTCATAGTATTTGCACTGCCTGATTGTACACAGCCTTCATCTTGAGGTCAGTCAGATGACAGTCTATCAAATTAACCCAGCTCACTGTGGAACTCTTCAGATTCAGAGGATCGTGGATTCAATTCCCACTTCAGAAAAGAGGGGATATAAACTAAATTGACATTTCACTACTGCACTGAGGGAATGTTGCATTCTCAGAAGGGTCACACTCTACAGGAGGTCATAAACCAGCCTGCTGTCTCTGATGAACATAAAAGATCCATTGGCGTTATTTTGAAGGGTAGGGGCAGTTGCATCGTGTCCTGACGATATTCATCTCTCAACAAATGCCAGGCTCAATATTTCATTGTTAGGTTTGTTTTAAGACATTTAAGTTATACGTCTCAACCATTTCCTGTGGGAACAAGTTCCACATTCTAATCACTTTCAGTGTGAAGACTTTCTCATTTTATTCCCATCAGATTTACTATTTTATGCTTGCCCTTAACTTTACAGTCTCCCACTCCTACCCTGTCCAACCCATTCATAATTTTAAAAGACTTTCACTGGATCGTTTCTATGTACATTGTTTTCTAAAGAAATCTTCCACCTGTTCATTTGTTCTCAATAGGTGGAATCTCCCGATTCTGGTACTGTCTCTAAGAGTGTTTTTTGCATTTTCTCTTGTACTTCCATGTGCTTATAGTCATAGAGATGTACAGCACAGAAACGGACCCTTTGGTCCAATTCAGCCATGCTGGCCAGATATCCTAACCTAATCTAGTCCCATTTGCCAGCACTTGGCCCACACCCCTCTAAAATCTTCCTATTCATGTACCTATTCAGACACTTTTTAAATTCCATTGGTATAGAAACCAGAATCATGTGTAGTATTTCTAAGTGTGACCTGGCCAATATCCTATACAAGTTCAACATAACTTTAGCATGTTTAAATCTTATTGCTTGAGAAATAAATCTCAGGTTTGTATTTTTAATGCCTGTGCTGACAAGAAAAGCTGTTTTTAATGATTAGTTCACATGTAACTAAATCCTTTTACTCTATTCAGTTTTTTCCAAGGTGTGTGTCAGTGAAATATATCTCGCTTCTTATCAAAGTGCATCATTCCACATTTTGTCTACATTAAAGTTCGCTTGCTAATTAAATTCCCAGTCTGTAAAGTTCTAATGTCTACTTGCATTATGTTACATCTTTCCTTAGTGTTAACTATGTCTCCCAACTTGATACCTTCTGCTTATCTTGATACCATGTCATTTGTTCCCAAATCCAGATTATTAATCTTAATTATGAAGCACTGATTCCTGGGGAGGACCATTTTCTATCTTCCTCCAATCTATTTAACTACGTTGCACCTCTTCTCTCGGCTTTCTCCTGTTAAGCTAATTTTCGATCCATTCAGTGCCTTGTTCACATTCCCTAACTCCACATACTCTAATCTTTATAATAGGCCTATCAAGGTGCAACTTAAAAAATACCATTTTTAATGAATCCAGGATGGTTACATCTACTGCATTAGCTTTGTCTGTTCTTCACGTCACCTTTTAAAATAATTTTATTAGGTCACTTAAGCATGAACCAGCCTTTGAATCCTGATAAATTATTCTTTATTATATTTTGAATCTGCTATTTTGAGAAGCTATTTTCTTTCCTTCTATCACAACTGCATTCAAATTTTTAAAACTCATCCGAAGTGCATTACTGTTTGAGAGACAGCACAGACCCAGCCTCCTTCAATGCTATAACAATTCTCAGATTTGTTTCTCTTAAACTTTATTGATTGTCCTTTTAATGATTTCCACTCTACCTTGTTTTTTAAAAAAAATCCTGGTTTAGCTTTAATTTCAGCCTTATTTCCTCATAACGTTCTTTTTTTCTAATCTATAATGTTAAAGTTGTTCTACCAGTGTCTTGGACCCTTACATTGCAGAGTCACCATGACCAACATACCTTCCTGCTCTTAAATTTAACCTGTTCTGGTCCATTACCCAATATATGACCTTTCTTTCTTTGGCCTTTTTATACACAGTGTTTCCCTGTTCCCAATAAACTTCAGCTAATTTACTCGGAGGGACCTGGAATCTCCCATGATTATTATTCTATACCTGCTATTCACTTTGTTTTGTAAATTTCTTCATTTCATTTCCCAATATTTGATTGAAAATAACTTAATCCATACAGTTCTGCATCTCCAGCACCAAGTTATATTTAACTAGTTAAATCACATTCCTTGTTAAAGGTGCTACTATGGCAATAGTTAGTAGCCAATTTCTTTTCTATGTAGCCAAACTCTAGTCATTCCAACTATACCTAGACCGTTCTATAGTTTATCCATTTTGCTTTGAATATTATGAACACTTCTGTACTTTCATTCATTCCTATGTGGGTAACTCATTTACCATCGATGACTTATTGGACATCTAGCCATTAGAATTATTCTTCTCCCTTTAGTTTGTCCTTTGCTCTCTTCACCAGACAGTTTTGTCATTTTTAGCAGCTCCCTCCTAAACAACAGTCAACACTTTATTACAGTCCTAGATATCTACCATGGTTTTAGTCCCAGCCCATTCAAATGCAACCCACTCCAACCAGTGAGCTCCTTTCGGTCCTAGTACTGGTACCAGTATTCCATGATCTAGAACTCCTCTTTCTGAAACCACTTCTGTTGCCAGATGTTGACTTCCTTAATCCATTTGTCTCTTCACCAATTTGATCATGACTCAACTGTCCTGAAATTATTACTTGCTAAACCTTGCTTTTCAATTTAGCTCCATAGTACATAACTTTGATTAATCACATTTTACTCCTCATTCTTAAGGATCATGTGGACAGTGATGACTCCAGAGATGTGTTATAACACATCTAAACAGATTTATTAAAATAATCATTCCTCACTTATCTTTTTCAATCCTGCTTACTCTAATATCACCCCCTATCTTACTCCTTAATGTTCCTCCTAGTTTAATCATACTTTCGTGATTAAACCCACACAATTTAATTTTCTACCAAGTCGGAGTCCAGTATTCTGCGCATTCCAGTTCTGTTTAATATTATACTTTTACAAACTACTCAATTTAAGTAGATTTATTGACTATTTCAGCAATATTTTGAGGCAGAGAATACCAGTCTAGCCATTCTATATATAAAAAAAATTTTCAGACCTTCCCTTTAATCTTGTTCTGATCATCTTAAAATGTATTCCTTTTCATTACCATCTCACTGAATGGTAAAAACAGCATTTATTGCTTATTTAATCAAGACTCTTTATGAACTGAAAGGCCTCAGTTAGATAACTTCTCAAACACAAGTGAAGCACAGCGACTACTCTTCCTAACCATAACTAAGCCATTAATTTAAAAGTTTCTTGTGTCAAAACTGAAATGTTTCACATTTTAAAGGAACACTCTGCATCTGTGTACTTGGGGAAAAGAAGAATGTTCAAGTACTAGCTCATGTAATGACAAATTAATATTGCCATTACAAGAAATCAAACTTTTGAAGTGGATCAAAACATTTCTATAAATCATTAGATAACCAGCTCAAAATAAAATTGCCAACTCAAAGACAAGACTCAGCCAGTTCCTTGTTTTTAAAAAATCCAAAACATACTTGGCCTCCATTAACCACTTCAGTTACAAGGCTCAAGATTGAGAGATACTCTCCATTCACAGACACGGTCTTCATCTTTTCAAAGAGTTATCAGAGTAAAAATTAAAGCAACTCACCCCACTACACTTCAACAAATTGTGGACTAAAATTAGGATAAAGAAACCATATTTCCCACATCCTACAGCAGCAAGAGACTGGGCCTGTCCTGTTTGTACTGCAGTTATTCCAACTGCAAATATTGCTGTGACATTATATCTGATGAAGGAGCAGCACTCCGAAAGCTAATACCTCCAAATAAACCTGGGCGATAACATGGTATTGTATGATTTTTAAACCTTATCCACCCAGTCCAACACTGGCACATCCACAACATTATACATGAGGAAACCTCTTGATTCAGTGTCCTGGTTAATCCCAGCTATGCTTGTGGAAGCTTTGCTGGCTCTGATAGTTGGGTCATTGACTGACAGATTTTCCCCATAGGTTAAATATTAGAATAGGAGGCAAAGATGTGATACACATGTAGAGTGGTGTTGAGACAGAAATAGAGGACAAAATAAGACCATAAACAACAAAAGCTTCCTTCATTCTGATCAGATAAATGCTGTCATTTGAAATGCTATTAAGTACTTCTAAAGTAGTGCAAATTGGTTACCTGTGATTTTTTGCATTTCACAAACATCTAGGCCTTTGCCTCTCTATGCAAAGCTTCACTCCAATAACATGCTGCTGTTATTAGTTTCCAGGTTGCTACAGTAAAGACTGAAGCATGTTGCCCTTCCACCATTACCACTGGATCTATTTCAGACAGCTTTATCCGAGAAGTGACCTGGTAAGATGCCGAAATGTTAGGGTCTCACAAAGTAGGTCTTTTGCCAAAGCTTTTATTGTGACCTACCTAATGGAAAACTGGCATCCTCTCAAGGAAACTCTCGGCCTTAGTGTCAACCCTGCAAAGACCTCCTTACCAACATCTGGGGGTTGTGCCAAAATTGGAAGAGGTGTCTCACAGACTAGTCAAACAACAGCCTGACAGAGTGACACTCAGACACCAACGTCACCATCCTTCGGCATGTCAAAACGGATTTATAAAAAAGGGGTTACTGTCAACTGCAAACGAATTATCTGTTCATTATCCTCAACTTCAGTTTCATATACTTCTGACATCATTACAGCCGAAGTTCAAACATGAGCAAGGACTCTAGCACCAAGATACAAGTGACATCCTTGACATCAAGGTAGCACTTGATTGAGCTTGGCATCAAAAGCCCAAGCAAAACTGGAGTACATTGGAGTCAAGGGGAAAACTTTCTGCAGTTTGAAAGCATACAAAGCAAAAAAGGAAGATGGCTGTGGTTGTTAGACCAGCCATATAAACCCTGTGGCTACATCAAACACAAACAAAATTAAAGTTAACTTAGTGCAAGTAACAGTTGAATAGCTAAAATATGTTTTAACTTCAAGAGTGCTGGAATACTTGTCTGTACGAGATCAGCTCCAATCACTCAAGGAGCAACCAGACGAAAGCATCCTGCTAGACTGACACACAACCTTCAACATTACATAGAACAATACAGCACAGAACAGGCCATTCGGCCCACGATGTTGTGCCGAACATTTGTCCTAGCTTAAGCATCTATCCATGTACCTATCCAATTGCCGCTTAAAGATCACCAATGATTCTGACTCTGCCACTCCCACAGGCAGCACATTCCATGCCCCCACCACTCTCTGGGTAAAGAACCCACCCCTGACATCTCCCCCCCCCCCCCATACCTTCCACCTTCATCTTAAATTTATGTCCCCTTGTAACACACTATCGCACCCGGGGAAAAAGTCTCTGACTGTCTACTCTATCTATTCCCCTGATCATCTTATAAACCTCTATCAAGTCACCCTTCATCCTTCGCCGTTCCAATGATAAAAGGCCTAGCACTCTCAACCTATCCTCATACGACCTATTTTCCATTCCAGGCAACATTCTGGTAAATCTCCTCAAAACCTCTCCAAAGCTTCCACATCTTTCCTAAAGTGAGGCGACTGCAACTGCACACAGTACTCCAAGGTCCTGTACAGCTGCAATATCACCTCACGACTCTTGAATTAAATCCCTCTGCTAATAAACGCTAAAATTCAATTCCTCTGCTAATGAACACTAACATTCATTCCCTGTATTGTAGCAGCAGCATGTATCACTACAGGAACTCACCATGGCTCTTCCAACAGGGGTGGCATGGTGGCTCAGTGGTTAGCACTGCTTCCTCACAGTGCCAGGGATCTGGTTTTGATTCTACTCTTGGGTAACTCTCTGTGTGGATTTTGCACATGATCCCTGGCATGGGTGTCTGCCTGGGTTTCCTCCTACTGTCCAAAAATGTGCAGATTAGTGGATCAGCCATGGGAAATTGCCCACAGTGTCCAGGGATGTGCAGGTTAGGTGAATTAGCCATGTAAAATGCAGGTGTAGGGAATGGAGGTGGGTCTGGGTGGGATGCTCTTTGTAGGGTCTGTGTAGACTTGATGGCCGAATGGCCTGTTTCCACATTGTAGAGATTCTACAATTCTAACAGCATCATGCAAAACCCACAATCTCCATCACCTCGAAGGACTAGGACACACTTATCTCCAGGTTTGCCTCCAAGCCACTCACATACCTAACTTAATAATGTATTGCCATTTCACTACAGTTGCTGGAATTCCTTTCTCTGTGGGAGATCAAGGAGACAGCTGATTATCACCTTCTCCAGGACAGTAAATGCTGGAATAGGTAGGGATGTCCACATCCCATGAACAAATAAAAGTATTTGTCAATTCTACAAAGAAGCTGTTCCTTATTCAGCTTTGATGAAAATCATATCTAACTTGTTCCTTTATACACTGGTTCCTGCTATTAGTCCAGTCATAACACTAACAGTTCTGTCTCTTACAAAATATATAGAGTCATAGAGGGATAGAAAAGTACAGCACAGAAACAGACCATTTGGTCCAACTAGTCCATGCCAACAGTTATCCCATCCCAATTTAGTCCCAGCTGCAAGCACCCGGTCCATATCACTCTAAACCCTTCCTATTCATATACCCATCCAGATGCCTTTGAAAAGTTGCAATTGTATTTAGCCTCCACCACTTCCTCAAGTAGCTTATTCCATACACGTACCACCACCTGCGTGAAAATGTTGTCCCTTAGGTCTCTTTTATATCTTTCCCCTCTCACCCTAAACCTATGCCTTCTAGTTCTGGACTCCCCCAACCCAGGGAAAAGACCTTGTCTATTTACACTATCCATGCCTCTCATGATTTTATAAACCTCTATAAGGTCATCCCCCAGCCTCCAACGCTCCAAGGAAAACAGCTCTAGCCTATTCAACCTCTCCTTATAGCTCAAATCCTCCAACCCTGGCACCATCCTTGTAAATCTTTTCTGAACCCTTTCAAGTTTCACAACATCCTTCCGATGGGAAGGAGACTAGAACTGAATGCAATATTCCAACAGTGGCCTAATCAATGTCCTGTACAGCCACATCACCTCCCAACTCCTGTACTCAACACTCTGACCAATAAAGGAAAGCATACCAAATGCCTTCTCCACTATCCTATCTACCTACGACTCCACTTTCAAAGAGCTATGAACCTGCACTCCAAGGTCTCTTTGTTCAGCAACACTCCCTAGGACCTTACCAGTAAGTGTATAAATCCTGTTCAGATTTGCTTTCCCAAAATGCAGCACCTCACATTTATCTGAATTAAACTCCAGCTGCCAATTCTCAGCCCATTGGCCTATCTGGTCTAGAGCCTGTTGTAATCTGAGGTAACCCTCTTCACTGTCCATTACACCTCAGATTTTGGTGTCATCTGCAAACTTACTAACTAAAGCTCTTATGCTCACATCCAAATCATTTATATAAAAATGATGAAAAGTAGTAGACCCAGCACCAATCCTTGTGGCACTCCACTGGTCACAGGCCTCCAGTCTGAAAAACAACCTCCCACCACCGCTCTCTGTCTTCTACCTTTGAGCCAGTTCTGTATCCAAATGGCTAGTTCTCCCTGTAGTCCGTGAGATTTAATTTTGCTGAACTAGCCTCTGATGGGGAACCTTGTCAAATGCCTTACTGAAGTCCATATAGATCACATCCAATGCTCTGCCCTCATCAAGCTTCTTTGTTACTTCTTCAAAACACTCTATCAAGTTTGTGAGACATGATTTCCCACGCACAAAGCCATGTTATGTTGATATCCCTAATCAGTCCTTGCCTTTCCAAATACATGTACATCCTGTCCCTCAGGATTCCCTCCAACAACTTGCCCAACACCAATGTCAGGCTCACTGGTGTGTACTTCCCTGGCTTGTCCTTACCACCCTTCTAATATATCAGCAAGGGGCCCAGCAATCAATTCCCTAGATTCCCACAGAGTTCAAGGATACACCTGATCAGTTCCTGGGGATTTATCCATTTTTGTGTTTCAAGACATCCAGCACTTCCTCTTCTATAATATGGACATTTTTTAATATGTCACCATCTATTTCCCTACATTCTATATCTGCCATGTCCTTTTCCACAGTAAACACTGATGCAAAATACTCATTTAGTATCTCCCCATCTCCTGCGGCTTCACACAAAGGCCACCTTGCTGATCTTTGAGGGGCCCTATTCTCTCCCTAGTTACCCTTTTGCCCTTAATGTATTTATAAAAACCCTTTAGATTCACCTTAATTCTATTTGCCAAAGCTATTTCATGTCACCTTTTTGACCTCCCAATTTCCCTCAAGTATACTTGCATTGCCTCTTAACTTGTTTAAGGATCCACTTGATCTATCCTGTGTATACCTAACATGTGCTTCCTTTTTTCTTAACTAAAACCTCAATTTCTTTAATCATCCAGCATTCCCTACACTTACCAGCCTTTCCTTTCACCCTAATATACTGTCTCTCACTCTCGTTACCTCATTTCTGAAGGCTTCCTATTTTGCAGCCATCCCTTTACCTGCGAACATCTGTCCCCAATCAACTTTTGAAAGTTCTTGCCTAATACTGTCAAAATTAGCCTTCCTCAATTTAGAACTTTTAGATTTGGTCTATCCTTTTCCATCACTATTTTAAAATTAATAGAATTATAGTCACTGGCCCCAAAGTGTTTCCCCACAGACACCTCAGTCACCTGCCCTGCCTTATTTCCCAAGAGTAGGTCGAGTTTTGCACCTTCTCTACTAGGTACAGCCACATATTGAACCAGTCCCAGTCTATGTCTGGAAAGTTAAAATCCCCTGCCATAACCACTCTATTATTCTTACAGATAATTGAGATCTCCTCACAAATTTGTTTCTCTATTTCCCTCTGACTATTAGGGGGTCTATAATACAATCTCAGTAAGGTATTCCATGTTTTCAGATAGGGATCTCTGAAACTTCATGGGCGATAGGTGGTGCCAGAGACATCTCTCCAAGGCTCCTAAAATGATCCTCCATTTGTTGGTTAAGAGTACCTTCTTTTTCTTGGGACCAATAGGAACATTCCTTTTAAATCCTTTCACGGTTCTGTAAAATCTCCAGACTTTTTGTGATTTTGTAGTTTGAAAGCATGCCTTGTCTAATGTTATAAACAATTAAAATGTTTCTTGATTGTTTTAATGAAAATTCATTGTAAGATCAATCTTTCCTCTTAGTAGAAATTTCTCTTGAGCATACAGCAGTCATTTTGTGACATAACAACACTCGAGAAGTAACCAAATAAACCTCCTAATTTTGCCCTTTTGACAATTTTAAGTTTATACATCTAGCTCTCAATCTCCAAGCACTGGAAAGCATCAAAATGCCTCAATTCTCAACATTACTGAATCTCATGACAGTCTGTTCTAACAATGTAGTTTCTGCAGCCTGTCGTCGTACCTAAAGATTCTCAATCCTAGTATTATCTTAAGCTGAATCATCCAGCACACTCTCAATGGCCTTGACAGCCTTCCTAAAGCAAGATGCTCAATTTGTCATTGTTCAGTAGGTGCCACTTTGCAGATGATCGAGAATAGCCTGACAGGGTAGTAGTCGGCTGCGTTGGATTTGCCCTGCTATTTGTGGATAGGACGTACCTGCAAAATTGTCAGTTGAATGCCAGTGTTATAGCTGTACTTGCACAAATTGGGTAGAGCCATGCTAATTTCTGAAGCGCAATTTGAAAGTACCATAGCCAGACTGCTGTCAGGGCCTGTAGCCTTTGCAGTACCCACTACTGACAATCATTTCTTGATATCATGTGGAATGAACTCACCTGGTTGAAGACTGGCATCTGAGCCTGGGAACCTCAATGACTAAGATGGATTCTCCTCTTGACACTTCTAGCAGAAGACAACTGCAAATGTTTCAGTCTTGTCTTTTGCACGGATGTGCTAGCTCATCAATTGTTGATTATGGTGATATCTGTGGAATTTCCTCCTCCAATGTGTTGTTTAATTGTCCACTATCATTCAAACTGGATATGGCAAGATTGCAGAGCTGATCTGATCCTTTGCCTTAGAGGTTGCTGAGCTCTGCCTGGTGCGGTTCCTGGCCTGCCCTCCTCTAAGTACTGGAAGGCGCCAGGGAAAGCAAAGTAACATTGAAAATGCTAAATTGACAGGAAAATATCCCACGAATAGACTGACAGCTCAATGTTCCTCTGATTCCTTGTAATAAAGCAAAGCACTGTGGATGCTGAATATCTGAAACATAAAAAAGAAATTGCTGGAGAATCTCAACAGATCTGGCAGCATTTGTGGAAAGATAGAATTATTTTTTCAAGTGCAGTGACCTTACTCTAGCAATTTTTGATTTACTCTAATTCCACATCATGGCTTTCGCTCACAGTTCACAGCACTTTCACTACATGGAAGCATTATACGCCTGATCTTCATTCTGAGCTGTACTCTATCAAAGCCATTAGGGATAGCACATTGGACCTCAGGTTAAGTGACAAGGCAGCCATTCTCACAGCAGCAGGAGCAACCACTTCCTCAGAAACCTGTCATTCTACAGGAGAAAGCAAAGTAGGCAAGTACACTTCATAAAAGGTGAACAGACAGACGCCTTGTTTCTTGGTCATGTCAGGATGGTGTTTCATGAGGCTCAGGGTCTAATACCAGATGGTGGGAGATATTTGTAGCATACTGGGAAATAGTCCTGGTGATCAAGCTTTAGCAGGAACTGTCAAAGTCACCTTCATCCTCAGCTTCCTCGTCTTTGGCTCCTTACAGGGCTCCACCAGGGACATGGGCACACAAATACAAAGGACAGGGCGACTGATAACTGCTTTCACAGGGCAGGCTATTTTGTACACTTAGCCAGTCAGAATGAGCTGGTTCACAGGAATTTGCATTGCTTGCCACTGGTACCAGCAGTCACATCTGCACAAGTGGAGCAAATATGATACACCCCAGATTACCCAGGAATATTCATTAATCTCAAGCATTTCCACTCCATCACGCTACAGCTGGCACTCAGCCACAGAAAGATGTCCATTCAAAAGAAAAATGCAGCAGAAATCTGAAAGACCAAATATTCTAGAAATACTCAACTCGTCTAGTAAGGCCTATGGACAGAAAAATAGCTAATATTTCAGGTATGTGATCTTTGAACAGAACTGGAAGGAGTTAGAGAGGTAACAGGTTTTAAACAAGCATGTGAAGTGGCACAATGTAGTACTCCTACCTCTGAGCCAGGAGACCTAGGTTCAAGTCCCACCTGCTTGAGGTGTGCAATAATATTTCTGAACAGGTTGATTAGGAAAAAATAATGGAGGAAAAGAACAAAAGGGATGGTCTATGTTGAGTGAAGACAGGAGAGATCAGAGATGTTATGGCAGAGATGTGCTAGTCAGCTAGACAGTTGCCACACTGCTTCTATTCGGCATCAGCCTGATCTCCCTGATATGCTCACATCTTGAAGCAAATCTCGTCTGAAAAAAATATAATGTGGATGAATGTGAGATTAGCCATTTTGATCGGAAAAGCAGGCAGGTATATCATAGCCTGAATGGGGTCATAGAAAAAGGGGGAGGTGCAATGAGACCTGGGTGTCCTTGTATATCAGTCACTGAAAGCAAACATATAGGTGCAGAAGGCAGTGAACAAGGCAAACCTTCATAGCAAAAGGATTTGGATAACGTAGCAGGGGTGTCTTGTTACAACTGTACAGGGCTTTGGTGAGACTACACCTTGATTACATGCACAGTTTTGATCTCCTTATCCAAGGAGAGACACTCTAGCTATTGGAGGGAGTGCAGTTAAGATTTAACCAGACTGATTCCTGGGATAGGACAGACATACAAATAGAAACTGGATCAGTTAGAACTGTATACACTGGAGTTTAAGAGTGAGAGGGATCTCATGGAAATCTATAAATTTCCAGCAGCACGAGACAGGAAAAACACAGCAACGTCATTGCTAAAGACTTGAGAGTCTAAAAACAGGGGACATGGTCTAAGGCTGGCCATTTCGGACTGAGATGAGGTAACATTTCTTCACCCAGAGTGGTGAGCCAGTGGAATTCTCTACCACAGAAAGTGGCTGAGGCCAAAACATTGAATGTTTTGAAGAAAGGGATAGATATCATTCATCGGGCTAAAGGGATCAGATTATAAGGAGAAAGCAGGAACAGGATAGAGTTGGATGATCAGCCATGCTTCTAAACTTACAGCTGGCTGCTTGCAAACTAGAAATACTCACTGAAACCATGACTGACAAGGAATCCAACCTGAAAGACTTTTCAATGATACACTGAAAGCAAGATAACTAGACATTACTGAGCAAGACATCAGGATGCTCAAGTTCTGCTTCAGGTATGTGGTGAGATCTAGATGCTCTTCAGTACACAAAAACCAGTATCTCTAGAACAGCTCAACATGGTCTGGCACAACAATCTGGACCATCAGAAGGACTGAGACACACAGTAATGATTTTCAATTTTCTTCTGAACAAGTTGCAGCTAATGCTTTACCAGCAGCCATGCTTAAGTTTGAAATGCCCATTTTATTGCGAGGTTCTTACATCGACAAAGTGAAAGACTACAAGTAGATTCCTCTAAACTCAACCACACCACTATTTCTAGGAGTGTTTCTTATGTACTAAAGTTAAACCCAGCTAATGCCCTCCAATTGGATGAAATTAAACACAATTAATGTAACAAACATGGTCAGGGAACACGCCAATAGGCATTCAACAAGGTGCAACAGAAAAGGTTCACAGACAGAATAGAACCCAGAGTTAATAGCATAAGGGATTGGCAGAGAGTAGTAACATACAGGCATTTTCAAGTTGGTCAGCGATAGCCAGTGGAGTGCCACAGGGGCAATGATGAGCCTTGGTTATTTACTATTTATATTAGAATTTGAAGAAGAGATCTGGGGTAAAGTGTCCAATTTTGCTGACAATACAAAGCTAGGCAGGATGGAGACATTTTAAAATAGGGGGCAGAGTCTAAATGCCAATTTTTGAGGCCTGATTCCCATTCCAAAATACCCAGCAAAATACAGCTGTTTTCCTATTTTAAAACCTTGTAATCTCAACAGTTCACCATGTCCACTTTCACAGTTCACCTTGCTCTCTGGAATCACAGCAATTTTCAGTCAAAACCGGATCACAATGGGAACAAAAATCAGGAAGCAATGCTCCAGGGGAATGCAGTCATGACGGGACTGGGTAGGGGACTGGAATTGAGATTCAAGATCAGTCAGAATCTTACTGAATGCCAAAGGAGGCCTGAGGAGCCAGATGGCTGACCTCTGCTCCACTTTGTGACTTTCTTATCACAGAACCAGAGAGTGGCCACAGGGGCCTGAAAACTGAGCTGGGGCAAAGTGAGCTCATTACCTCATTTAAATTCCATCTGCTGCCCAAACTAACAGTGTAGTCATAACAGTTGACCTTTACAGTGACTTCACATAAAAAAATCTTTCAGGATGCCTTTGAGGGACAAGCTATAATTCAACAGTGTTTTAGTGAGACAAACCACAAATCACATGCCCCAAAATTCATGACAAACGATCAAATTTGAATATTGTAAAAGGTCCAAGAACTTCTAGAAAATTCTTCCTTAATCCAAATCCACAGGCAGAGAGAGTAAGAGGGGACAGTTAGGAGTGGTGATCCAAAACTTGCACAAAAAAAACCTGTCAGTGGAGATAAAAGCAGCACACATTGTTTGAATTACAGTGAACACGTTCTTACAGTTGATTGGAATGCTCCATTCCAGATGCCAGATTCAAGGCTATGGATGTGGTGCTGGATTCCACTACTGTAATCATGAACTCCACTGATATCCTGCTCCACCTGGGAACTCAGCCAGAAAATTGAGAATATGCAATAATCTTCTGGAAGCTTTTTGAGTTTTTACTGTAAATGTGCATGACCGGTTAGCAGAACCTGGGTTATTTGATCAGTTAGTGTGGGATAAACCCTTTCAAATCCAGTAAATGCATACAAACATAACTGAGAAGTGTGAACATGCTTTAGGATGCAGTGTTTTATTAAAAGTTGCAAATCTTGTTAAACTACGCAACTCCTAGTTTTGAATCACAGTCAGAAGTAACAGAATTGCTGGGAAAATATTTTTTAAAAATGATGTGGGTGCCTTGAAAAGGCTGGCATTTCTTACCATTTTTATCTCTTCTCAAAAGAGTGAGAGTGGGCTGCTTTCTTACAGAAATCTGATAGAACACAGTGGGTTACCAGGTCACTTCAAAGGGTTCAAATGAGACTAAATTCACATAACTGACGGGATAAGCAGAACAGATTCCCTCCTTTAAAGTGATACAGCTTACAAGCAGTGTCTCAGTTCAATTTGCCAACTTCTTGTTTCCTAATGTTTAGTAACTGAATTTATATCTTTAAACTGCTGTGGTAGGACTGCATCTTTTGCTCACTGGATTATTAGTGCAGACCTCTTAGGATTGCTAGTTCAGCAACATATGATAACCTGAAAAACATACTTGCATTGACATTTACCAACAGCTAAACCATTCCAACCCACTCCACTGCTCATATCAGTAACTCAAAGTTCCAAAGAGGTACACCTCAGCTCCAAACTACAAAAAATATTCAATAAAAGTTGGGACAGCTTTTAAAATGGACTGTGAGCACCATCTCGCACAGTGTCCAATGATCCACTCCCATTCACTCTGCTCTATGTTTGGCATCGTTTACTCGTGTGAAAATTGACTGCAGAGTTTAAAACAAAATTTACTGGAGAGAATTGACAAGTAGATATACATTTTGATAATTGTCGCAATTTTGAGTTACTCAGTCCTTGCTGACTTACTACAATTACTGCAATCTTTCCAAATCTCTTCAATTTTGCTATGATCCACAGGGGTAGCATGGTATAAATTGAGTCCCCCTTTTCCCAGAGTTGTACCAAATCGGAACACAGGAATCAGGAGCAGGAATAGGCAATTCAGCACTTTTAGCCCACTCTGCTATTTAACATGATCATGGCTGATCTTCTCCTGGTCTCAATTCCACTTTCCTGTCTGCTCCCCATAACCCATTATTCCATTTTTCATCAGAAACATATGTATTACTCTCTTGAATGTGTAGATTGATTTTGTCTCCACTGCACCCTGGGACAGTTGAGCTCTGCAGATTCACAACTCTCAGAAGTTGTTTCTACTCAGTTCAGTTCTGAACCTATCTCCTCTCACTCTAGATCTATGACCTCTGTCTCAAAAAGGGGAGCATCTGTTCAATGTCTACCTTATCAATCCCCTTTAGCATTTTATATACCTCAAATCAGATGCCCCCTCATTCATCTGAGCTCCAGCAAGTACAAGCACAAGCTATCGTTACTTTTTTGTGAAAGGTACAGTATATGTGCCTCAACATACCGAACTTTCACATTGAGGTTGATAGAAAGCATAGACCAAGTTTCTGTACAGAAAAAAAATATTATAAGTGACTGGATTATAGCTACATAAATATAAACTACTGGTTTATAGCACTATTAGTTAACATTCTAATCCCCTTATACACACAGGGGAAATAAATGATTGATGGAGATGGAGAAAAATGGGAAAGTCAGCTCAGTAGTCTTTTCTTCCAGATTCCAATGGTGAGATAACCCTACTTCAGCTAGCTAGGTCCTTGGTGTTCAGATCAATTTCTCTGAAAGATTCCTCCAGTTTGTAAGTACAGAGCAAGTGATTTACTTGGAAAATGTTTCTGCCCTATCAATTCTAAAGTCACAACTCACATGCAACTGCTGCAGGAAAAGTAATGGAGCTGAAACAGTTTTTTTCCACCGCAGAGAACAGGCATTTCAGGAAAACAACTACACGCCCATTAGTCTTTTCTTTCTTTGTCTCTAACTTGTTTTCAGTTCCAGCCTGCTCAGTTGGCCGAAAACTAATCAGCTTTCCTTGTAACCAGCTCCTTGGCTCCTGATTGTCTACAGGAAGTCAGTCTCAAAAAACAGAATTCACAATAGGCATCAAATCCCTTACTGTGAAATTTTACAGCCATGCTGGTAATTACCTGTTTTTAAAAAGAATTATTTCTCATTGGAGTCCACAGTTTTTAAAAACAAAAAGAAAAAGACAAGATTATCACAATTTCTCTGTGCAGTAAAATGTATGTTCCCCACAAATTCAAACTGGACAAGTTAAAATAGGCAAAAATACTTATACAACTTCAAGCTAACTGTAAATGCAGCAAAGTTTAAAATTGTTAACACTGATTCGTACAATTCTGATAACTTACACTTTTCTGCCTCCTATAACTGGGTTGTCTTTTGAAGTTGTAAAATAATGTTAACATTCCCTGTGCGTCATCAACTCCCTCTCCCACAGATCTGGTCCACAGCCTCTGCCAATTTTTAATTAACATGTCAATCTAACAAATGGGGGGCTCTGCTCTGAACTCTAATCTGCAATGATGCAGTAGAAGAACACAAAGCCCTAAAGCAAGATGCAGCACAAGCATCACTACAGAGAAAATGTCTTATAGCAATTGCAAATATCCAGGAAGACATCAGCACTTAGCACACGTGCAATCACACAGGCTTTCACAATGAAACAAACCATCTTGCTACAATCAGAAGAATTAAGACTTTAAACAAAAACCTGAAGATGCTAATAGAAAATCTCAGCAGGTCTGGCCCCATCAGTAGAGAGGAAGAAACGAGTTAACGTTTCATGCCCACAATGGCCCTTCTTTGGAAGGTTAATGGCAGACTGATACAACTGAGGAATTCTCTATTCTACAGAAAGTGTGGCTTCTCCAAAATTAACTCCCCTAGGGAGTTGCAATCATCACAGTTCGTTGCCACTAGAATCATGTTAATTTGTCACACAACTGTCACTTATAGCTTCCTGCAAATATTTCCCATCGTATATCGCAGTAAAGTCCAGTGGATAACATGTTTCCCGAATAAAATATTAATAAAATAAATACTTATTGCTAGACTGTTATTTGTTCCATGTGTTTTCATTTCCAACTGGTGTGTCAATCACGATATGCTGGGTTACAAGTCACAAAATTCAAACCACACGGTCTTATGGACTGCATAACTTATATGAACCGCTGACCTAATGCAATAGTTGTCCACATACACACAACATTTCCCTGCTTGCAATGGCTGTACAGTACACACAAAATAACAAGGTGATGGTATTGACATAGGACCAGTAATTCCAAATCTAGGGACATGGGTTACAACCACACTGTGGTCGGTGGCGATATTTGAATTCAAATACAAAAGACTGCTCTGATGGTGACCATGGTAACTAGTGTCAATTGCCCATCTGGTTTTTCACCCAATGCTCTTAAGCGACAAAAATCTGCCATCCTTCTCTTATCTGACTCTAGACTCACAGCAGTGTGGTTGTCTCTTAACCCTGGGCAATTAAGAATAGGCAATAAATGCTGGCCTTGTCAGGAATGCTCACATCCCATGATTAAATTTTTAAAAAATACAAACTCTACATTTGGAAAGTCACACACACTTTACTAAAGGGGGGCATAATTCAAAACCCTAAAGGTTACGCTGGATATGAGGACCTGAAATCTGAATAGAGGCTGAAGTAACTAGTTGTAATCAGGAATAACCATTTAATACATGTCCTTACTAACATAGGCAGCAATAAAATGGATTCTTAATGCAAATAATATGACAAAATGGCTTCTCGGCCACAAACCGACAATTCTGCTTAAAGCTGCATAAAATGGCTTCAACAAAGATTAGCAGACAATGCTTCCTTTACAGCATAGAAATAACTAAACTAGATAAGACATTACTAGCTATCCTAACTGACCTTCAAGTGGCGGTGCAAAAATTCTGTTCATGAGATAAGAATGTGTATCACTGAGAAAAATCTAATATAAAACATTTCTGTAGGAGGATTTGTCTGACTAAAAAGTAAAAACGTTAAGTTGAACTTCAGTTTCACTACTGTGCAGTCATGTGATTATCTCAGTCGTGTACCATATTAACTTTTCATCTTGCATAATTGGACTGGAGACTCTGTATTTCATGCATGTTCTGAAAACTCATGTCAATTATTTACATAGCTCCACCGCTTTAATACTGACTGTAGGAATGGACTGAATATTAATTAGCTAACGCTCATGCTCTAATTTGATCAAATTTGGTAACTGGCTACAATCTGACTACTTGTCAGATTGTTGGCTGGTTAAGTATTTCTTTTCTATTCATTCATGGGGTGATATTGCTGGCTAGGCCAGCATTTATTGCCCATCTCTAATTGCCCAGAGGGCAGTTAAGCATCAACCACATTGGGAATTTGTGTTGCAGACATTTTGTCCCCTGTCTAGGTGACATCCTAAGTGCTTGGGAGCCTCCTGTGAAGCGCTTCTGTGATGTTTCCTCCAGCATTTATAGTAGTTTGTCTCTGCAGCTTCTGGTTGTCAGTTCCAGCTGTCCGTTGCAGTGGTCGGTATATTGGGTTCAGGTCGATGTGCTTATTGATTGAATCTGTGGATGAGTGCCATGCCTCTAGGAATTCCCTGGCGGCTGTTCTCGGTTTGGCTTGTCCTATAATAATAGTATTGTCCCAGTCGAACTCATGTTGCTTGCCATCTGCGTGTGTGGCTACTAAGGATAGCTGGTCATGTCATTTCGTGGCTAGTTGGTGTTCACGGATGCGGATCGTTAGCTGTCTTCCTGTTTGTCCTATGTAGTGTTTTGTGCAGTCCTTGCATGGGATTGTGTACACTACATTGGTTTTGCTCATGCTGGGTATCGGGTCCTTCATTCTGGTAAGTTGTTGTCGGAGAGTGGCTGTCGGTTTGTCTGCTGTTATGAGTCCTAGTGGTCGCAGTAGTCTGGCTGTCAGTTCAGAAATGCTCTTGATGTACGGTAGTATGGCTAGTTCTTTGGGTTGTAGAATGCCCTCGTTCCGTTGTCTTTCTCTTAGGCATCTGTTGATGAAATTGCGCGGGTATCAGTTTTTGGTAAATACATTGTAGAGGTGTTCTTCTTCCTCTTTTTGCAGTTCTGGTGTACTGCAGTGTGTTGTGGCCCTTTTGAACAGTGTCTTGATGCAACTTCTTTTGTGCGTGTTGGGACGGTTGCTTTCATAGTTCAGGACTTCGTCTGTGTGTGGCTTTCCTGTATACCTTTGTGGTGAATTCTCCGTTAGGTGCTCTCTGTACCATCACATCTAGGAATGAGAGTTGGTTGTCCTTTTTTTCCTCTCTAGTGAATCGGATTCCCGAAAGCATGGAGTGTGTCAATAAGCACATCGACCTTGACCCAATATACCGGCCACTGCAGCGGACAGCTGGAACTGACAACCGGAAGCTGGAGAGACAAACCACTATAAATGCCGGAGGAAACATCACAGAAGGCTCCCAAGCACTGAGGATGTCACCTAGACAGGGGACGAAACGTCTGCAACACAAATTCCCAGCTCGGCGAACAGAACCACAACAACGAGCACCCGAGCTATAAACCTTCTCACAAACTTTGATCAACCACATTGCTGTGGATCTGGAGTCCCATGTAGACCAGACCAGGTAAGGATGACAGATGGCTCTCCCTGAAGCAGATGGGTTTTTCTGACAATTACAATGGATTTTTGGTTATCATTAACCTCTTAATTCCAGATTTTTAAATTGAATTCCAATTCCACTATCTGCCACGGTGGGATTTGAACCCAGAACCCCAAACATTACCTGGGTCTCTGGATTAATAATGCCACTAGGCCATCATCTCCCTAATTAGCCAAATTTTGCTTATACTGCAAAACTGACAAAGCTGCCAACATGAAACATCTTCTCCACCTCATCTCTCTCTCAGGCTTCCAAAGGGTCCATTTCCCTGCACAACACCCTGGTTCATACTTCAATCACTCTCAAGCTCTCCTTGCCTTTATAAGGCAATTCCCCATTCCCCATTCAAAAGCAAAGGACACGACACCTGTCCCTTTTCCCTTCTTCTTTCTCACTGTCCTAGGGTCCAAACACTCCAAGCAGAACAGCAATTTTACTTGTATATATTTCAAATTTATTATATTGTAAACACATTGGAGAGAACAAACATGGATTTAGCAATCACTTTCCAGGGAATACCTCTATTCGGCCCGCAAGCATAACTTTGAGCTTTCTGTTGCCTGACATTTTAAATCTCTATTTTATTTTAAATCCACTCAGACCTCTGGCTTCCTCTACTGTTCCATGAAGCTCAATGTACACTCAAGGATTTTGAGGTAGTGGTTTAGTTTTGACAACCCCAACTACGTGATTTTTTTTTGTAACATTCAGTTGCAAACTAATGAGTAAATCAAAACTAAATAGAACACAAGATGCTATATAACTGGCAATATTGAAAGCGACGCTACTGCAACAGGATAATGATTATCACTGCTTGTGGACAGAAACAGTCAACAAGTTACAGGAGGACATTAATAAACTTACAAATAATTGGGAAATGACATAAATGTGATGTAGTACATTCTGACTGGCAGATAGGAAGATCTTTTTTTTAAGTTGTTTGTTGGATTTGGGTACAACAGGCTAGGCTTGCAATTATTGACCAGAGTTAAGAATCAACCACATTGCTGTGGGTTTGAAATTACATGTAGGCCAGACTTTACAGAAGGTCAGAGAATAATGAGGAGACACTACAACAATAGACCTGTTGGTCTCAATGGAAACAGATTTGGGGAGTAATACTGGTTTCTGTTATGCTCAGCAGGAATGGGAACTGTGGTTAATGGTCTCTGAAGGTTTCATCATGTGACCTCTTGCCTCCATCATCTTTGCTCCACAGCGATGTCCTTGCAGCACCCCATGTAAATATTGTGGTCACAACAGCATATTACAGGCTAGGCATTCAGAAGCAGATAAATCACCTCTTGTCTCTCCAAAGCCTGTCCACCGTCTACTAGGCCCAAGTAAAGATCATGATGGAATACTCCCCACTTGGTTGAGTGTGAGCCAATAAGGTTATTGTGCCCTTTGTTTTGGAAGAGAGGTGCTGAACTAGCTACTGAAGATGGCTTAAATAAACAATTTAGGAGACTTTTAGGTTCTGTTTAAAAACTTTAAACAATGGAAGCAGCTTGAATGGGAGTAGCCAGCTCTCTCAGACCAGGCTTTCTAGCTTTATCTTTTAGCTTTAACAGTCAGAAACTGTTTTAGGTCTCAGAAGAGATGGAAGCTTCAGTGAATGATTCCTAGCTGCTACTTTCTCGGAAATCTCTCAATGTTTCCTCCTGGATTGGAGAACTGAATGCAAGAATCTGTGTTTGAATTTGCTATTTTGTTAAGGGATGTACTTATGGGATGTTACTATATTGCAACAGTTAATTAGTAATTGGTATTATTACTATTTATTATTCGGTTAAGTTTTGCAATAGTTAAGTTATTCTAAATTCCTCTTTCATTTGTTTGTATTTTAATTATAGTGCTTGAATAAATTGTGTTTTGCTTAAAGTAGAATAGTTTGGCCAGTCACATCCCATCTGGAACATGTGCTCCACATCTACATTTAAAATAAGAAAAAGTTAGGATACAGGCTACCTTCTCAAAATATTTTGAGGGGGTTTGGTCTGGTCTGATCCCATGACAAGTGCAGCTCCAACAACACGAAGTCTGACACCACTCAGGCAAAAGCAGCCCACTTGGCTGGCATATCAACTACTTTCAACATTCATTATCGATGCAGTGTAGCAGAACGTACTATCTACAAGATGCCAACGCCACAACACACCAGGCTCCTTTGATAGCACCATCCAAACCTATAACCTCTGCTAACAAATAGAAGGGCAGCAGATGCATGAGAACACCACTACCTGCAAGTTTCCCTCAAGACACTCATTATCCTGGCTTGGAACTACATTGCTGTGCCTTTAGTGTTGTTGAGTGAAAATCCTGGAATACACTTCCTAACGGTATTGTGGGTCTATCTACACAAAATGGAGTGCAGCAATTCACAAGGCAGATCTCACCACCTTCTCCAGGACAATTAGGGTTGGGCAGTAAATGCTGGCCCAGCCAGTGACATCTACTTCCCACATGAATAAGAAAGTCCTACCTTCCCATCCAACGGGAAAAAGAAGAGACCTATTGCCTGATGGTACAACTATTTCCATTCAAATATTAGAGGCCAATTCCCCAATTCCACATCATTTTCCATGTTTTTGCAACAATGACAAAAAATGATTAACGAAAATGAAAGTTTTACAATTTTCCTTTCAGGCTCCTCTCTGGAGTATCCTGGCAATTATTCATCTTTATTTCATGTGTAAAGACTTATTGCCTAAATTGGCTGCTGTGTTTCCAACATCAAAACTGTGATAAAATTTCTTAAGTGTACTTTAGGACATCCTGCAGTCATGAAAGGCACTAAATAAATGAGTTATTTCACAATATTAAAACAAAACTTCAAATACACATAAACATGCCATTTTAATAACTGTAGGAAACATACTAGCTTAAAATCTCACCCAGAATGCCATGAGAACAGCATCTAGAAATTCTGAACAGACAAGTATAATTGCAAATAGTTCCCAATAACTGAGAATGTAGGTAAAAAGTCACATTAATTCATATGACTTGTAATGAGCCAGCGAGTGCATTAAGGACATCTGCACTGTTGCCAAGTTTTGATTTAATTGGATAAAGAATTGAGCAAATTTCCATTGCTGATGTTCCCTCAGAGAGGGAATATGTATCAAGTGAGCCAAGACAGTATTACAGATGCTCAGTGTCACAGACTGGTAGATAGGTTAATGTTTGAATGAAGAATGTTTCTGATGTCCTTATTGTACCATTTAAAGGCAAATAAATAGTGAACAGCACTAAAGCATCTTGATTCAGAAAGGATATAAGTCGTATTTTAAATAGGATGTTGTGGTTATGGTATCATTCTAGTAATCCAGAAGGCTTCAGCTCAATTCTCAGCATGGGCAAGCAGTGAAGCTAACCAAGTAATTTGTGTCTGGCACCTAAGTAAAAACAAAGTAAAAATATTGGATTGTTATCAAGAGTATTGGATCATTATCATACTTCAGGGAATAGAACCAGATAGCACAACTCAGAGTGGCCTGAATGTGAATCCAGTGGACATGAATAATGTAATGAGAATATTGTGAATGATGACTTTGATAATAGTAACTTAAAGTTGAAAGGTCCTCTTTCTTTCCATCTCCCTTCTCTCCTGACTTCTTTCCCATAAAATTGACCAGATCATTGTTTAAAACCAACTGCTTCATTCTTGTCCTACATAAAAGGAAAAGGACACCCCTACCAGCCTGGACCTTCACATATCCTCATTCCAACATCAAAAATTGCAGGGTTGGTAAATAGTGAGGAAGATAGCCTTATGTTACATAAAGACATAGGCAAGCTGGTCAATGGCAAATGAAATTCAATCTGATAAATGTGAGGTGATGCATTTGGGCAGCACAAGTCAGTCAAGGGGATACATGACAAATGGTATGACCCTGGGAAGCAGTGAGGACTCGAGAGACCTGGTGTGCATATCCACTGGTCCCACAAGGTATCAGGACAAGCAAACAAATGTTTAAAGAGGCATTTGGCATACTTACCTTATTTGCCAAGGCACAATTTAAATCCACATTATAGGAGAGATATGACAGCACTGGAGAGGACGAAGAGGAGATTAAGCAGGATGTTGCCTGGGCTGAAAAGTTTTAACTATGCAACAAGATTTGATAGATTCAGGTTGTTGTCCTTAGAGCAGAGACCGAAAGGGGACATAATTGAGATGCATAAAATTATGAAGGATATAGATAGGGTAGACATGAGGAAATCTGTGCTTCTGATGGAGGATTCAATGATTGGGGGGAGAAGATTTAAGTTAAGGGGCAGAAAATTTAGCGGAGATGTTAGGGAGGGAATCTGGAACTCAATATCTGGAAGGGTGGTAGAGGCAGAACCCTTGTAACATTTAAGTAGTATTTAGCTGTACACTTTGTGATGAAAAGGCATTAAGACTATAAGCCAAGTGCTGAAAAATTGGATAAGAATGATGAGGTGGTTGTTTTTGACCAGTGCAGACTTAATGGACTGAAGGACCCTTTCCTGTGCTGTAGATCTTTATGATTCTATGACATCACAGCCAACTTAATGCTCTCTGGACAACTAGCAACAGGCAATAACAGTCTTGCCTGTGTCACCCATATCTGAGAAATATATAAAAAGGCACAAATATTAGCCTCACACAACTGGGACCTGCAGGATTTATTAAGAATTTGCAAGTTACAGAATGATCAGATTTACTGCAAAATACATCATTCTCACTTAAATCCAATCTTTTACATAATAACAAAGAGCTCCCCTCAGAATGCCTGACAAGAAGAAATTTTAATTTGTACACAGGTTCCTTCCAGTTTTATCTGACTAGTCCACTGAGGTAGTTAATCCTTTGGTTAAGTGATAGTATTCAGACTCAAGTCAGAAGGTACAGGATTTGAATCTCACTCCAGACAGCCCTTGCAATGGACAGCAGAGTTCCAGGTCTGAATTCCTGATTAATATTTAACATAAAACTTGCTTCTGAAGAATGGTCATTGTATGGACTGCATGGCCCATTAATGTCATGTCAAACCTCCAGGTAATTCACCTTAACAGATGATACAGCTATTAAAAGAACATTCGGGTTACAGTAACATGAATGTCCTTTCTACAGCGGTATGATTTCTTACCACCTGATAGGGTGAATTACCCGGAAGGCTGGCATAAGGGATAATGGATTCTCAGTCTATAGTATCAGTTTATAACTCCTTCGATTCTTCTCCAAGGGATGACAGAGGATACAAAATTCCATTTCTTGCAAGATTCTTGATTGTAAACTTTTCTTAAAACTTCCAGAGTAATGTTTTACAGTTTTACAAGGAGGGGAAACACAATTAAATCAACAGATCACCCTCTAGACTGTCCCCACCATTTCTAAAAATTAATCTCTCAAACTTTGCTATGAAGAGCCCTAGAGAAAAGTCATTGATGTACTAAGTAAAATTTTGTTTACTATCTCTTTTCTTTTTGACTACCACTTATTAGCTATAAAAACATTCCAGAGGGCCCCAATTGAAACAAAATAACAGCGGGGAGGGGGTGCTGTTGAAAGTGGGAGGTCATATGAATAAGCCTCCAGGAATATATCTAACTAGAGTTGATATGAAAGCATTCTTTTACAGACAGATGTCAACGTTTGACATGTACCAGATAATATAAAAGATCCTCACAGAACAAGTTCTTCAGGAGCCAAATTGCAATATCCTCATGTTCCATTGCTTCACCCCAAAGAGAGACATGGATGTTTCTCATCGGAAGTGCACGGTATCAGAAGAATCCGTAGAATCACAAGGAAATCAATGAAAAACAAATTGGTCTCAAATGTTCCTTATACTGTATTCATTGCAAAGACTGCTCTGTCAATAAAGTTTGACAGGAAAATATAAAGTTGGTCTGTTGGATTAATCCTGTGCAAGAGATTTTAGCTTTAATGAGTGACACACAGGCAGAGGAACTCCCAAGAAAATGACCTTCAGTGATGCTGGGTTCCACAGGCCATTTAAGGAAGGAAATCTACTAGCTTAAATGAGAAACTGAAACACTCCATCAATCTGAAGTTGGTCATAGCATCAACGACAAATGGACAACAATTTCCTGTGTCAGATTTCCTTAGGAGTAGGACATTATAATAAAGATACCTTGAAATGGTTGAGCTGTGTAATTTGTTGACAGCGTATCAAGTTTATTCAGGGTATTCAATGAGAAGGCAGCTCTGGTCATCAGTACTCCCAACAATCTCTCACTGTTCTACCAAGTGATAAATGCACAAGTTCTGTTAAACAAAGACTAACGCTTAAAAAGAGGAAATGCTGACAAAGCATTTTACTCGTATTAAAAAATTCTGATTAATAAATGGATTAAACAAAGTTAACATCAATCTGACTTCTGGTTAAAGTTGAATAAACAAAGGCTATTTCCCTGGAGTGTCGGATGCTGAAGGGTGACCTTATAGAAGTTAATACAATCATGAGGTACATGGATAGAGTGAATAGTAAAGGTCTTTTTCCCTCAGTATAGGGAAGTCCAAAACTGGAGGTCAGAGGGGAAAGATATAAAAGGGACCAGAGGGGTAATGTTTTCAAGTAGAGGGTGATGCGTGAATGGAATGAATTGCCAGAAGTTATAATTACAACATTTAAACAGCATCTGGATGGGTACATGAATATGAAGTATTTAGAGAAATGCTGTCCCAATGGGACACCTAGATTAATTCAGGATATCTGGCCAGCAGTGACAAGTTGGACCTTAGGATCTGTTTCCTTGCTGTACAACTCTACGACTCTGAAAATAACTAAAAGTGCTGGTGAGTAACTCAACGTGACCCGTGAGGAAACAGAATAAGCTCATTCTGAAAAGTTGGTATGACCTAGCTTTTATCCTGATAACAGGTCAAAGTTAGTGTGGTAGACAGCATATTTTCTCAGTCAATAATGGCTATTATTAATGTTCATATTAATTGCAATTATTGTGTATTTTTCCTCTAATGAAAGGCAGTTAAGTCTTCATCAGTCATCCTCAAGTATCCACGTACTTCATTTCAAATTTGAGTAATGGAGTTCTGGAAATCTTAACATTTTGGACAGCAGGAAGGAGCTGGAGATAGTGTATGAAGGTAATGGTTCTGAAAACATTAACATTGAAAACTGCATTTAATCACCACTCGATCTGATGCTGGGTGGAGAATTAGGATTCTAGCTCAAGATACTGATGGGGTCAGACTTGTTACCTATGGCTCCTGATAATATTAATTATGTTTAACTAGCCAGTGTAACTCGGACCTAATTGTTATTATGCAATAAACTACACGTAGTATGCCTGGAGCAGAGACTCTTAGTATTATCAAGGAAGCTGTGGAACTCTGGGCTCCCAGTTATTGTCTCAATAGACGCGGAGTGGGGATTCCTGGTCATCAGTGAGGTAGTAGCAGGAGAGCCGAGGACACCTGGTTGCAGGGCAAGTGTACATTCAGCACGTGACGCAGCGGAGGCAAGGTGGGCCCAGCAGCAAAGAGATGGCACCTAAAGAGTGGCAATTCCTATGATAGTGGGTTCGGCACAGGCGGGGGAGGATGCGTGGCACGGGTCACTGGTGAACTGACTCGGGACTCAAGGTAGAGGCGGCGAAATGAAGATATACTCTTTTTCAGTGATATGTTTTCACTCTTTATTCTTAAACTATTCAAAATGGTGCCAGGTTGTGGAGATAATTGAAGCTTTTCATTGAATTTTACTGAATTATTCATTGCAGAATGGAAGTGACAATAAAACATTCAAATTCAAATGCTGTTAAGGAAGACAAATGCAATGCTTCCTGAGGATTGTTTTTGTGTTCACCCTCGGCTACTATTACCAAATGACCTTTAGACGCAGTACAGAAAGGAAGATTCCCCATCAGGGATGTGGCACAGCGTCCACTCTCTCCACCACCGACACTCAGTACATACTGCTGCTACTAGCTACAAGATGCACCACAGAAATTCACCAAAAATCCTTAGATGGCACTTTCAAACCCAAGATCACTTCCATCTAAAAAGGACAAGGGCAGCAGATACAGTGGAAACACTAACACCTGCAGGTTCTCTTCTAAGCCACTCACCATCCTGACTGAGAAATAGATCACCCTTTGACAGTGAAGGAATGGTCAAATTCCCTCCATAAGTGCATTGTGGGTTAACCCACAGCATGAAGATGGTGGTGAGCTGTTTTCAAGGACAACTAGGGACAGACAATAAATGCTGGCCAGCCAGTGGCGTCCACATCCTCTGAGAAAACAAAACAAAGGGGGCTATCTAAAGCATTGTTATTATGTGAAAGAGTTGAAAAAAAATTGATAGGAGAACTAGTTCACAATCATTCAATGGTAGCGACTGTTCTTCAAAAAAAATGCAACTGGGTTTGAATTTTTTTAATGCAAACTCAACAGAATATAAATATTGATCAACATGTAACATGAAAGCAAACAAATTTGTAGTTACAGCCAGTTGAGGCAGTAATTACTACTGTAACATTGGGTAACGGAGCAGCCAATCTATGTGGCACAATGGCATAAATGACAGTTATTATGTTTTAGCCCTATTAGCAGAATCATGATCTTGATCTTGACATAGGGAGGAATCCTCTGCATCTCTTTGAAAAGTGCTATGGAGAGTTTAACTTCCTAGATTGTGCACTCAGCTAGGTCTGCCTCATCACCTCGTGGTTTTTATATCAATCATTTGATTTTTATTGGTTGTTCCTTTCCATGAACACAATTTAACATGGATTGGCAGATGGTTTATAGACCTTAATGGTAGCTTATTGAATTCCTAATTGACCAGAGATAAATTATAAAAACTACATTATTGCATCTGAAAATTCTAGACAACAATCAATAATCCTCTCTTCCGCTTTGGATATGATCATGGCCCCAGCCGAAGAGGTGGACTTTCTTCAAAACCAAGACCCTGGCAGCAAAAGGCAGAGGCTGCAGATCCTGGGATCTGAGCACAGGATGCTGGTTAAAGGGGAAGGACAGGGTGAGTTGCAAAATCAAAGATATTTACTGGATCACTGCATCCTTTTCACAAGAAAGTTGAGAAGTTAGCACAGGTACACAATCCTTTATCGGAAATCCTTTCGGCCAGTTGCTTTTCAGAATTTTTCAGATTTTGGAAGAAATGACGTTTTCACAGTGAAATCAAAAAAAGTTACGTAACAGCAGATGCACGTGTGAATAGTACAAGCGCGGAGACACAATTGACACTTGCCAGTACTGGACCATGCCACCAAGTCACATTTATGTGACATGGTCTGAGTGGGTGTGGAGTTGGGTCACATGTTCGCACACCAAAATGACACTCCACACTCCCTAAAAAGAATTTCAGATTTCAGAGCTTTTCGGATAAAGGATTGTGTACTTATATTTATCCTTTCCGGACATGTTAGTTAACAAAACATAACTTATTTATAAATGCATACTCATGTATGTCAACATGACCACTACAGCATCACCCCAGAGTTGGCAACATTATGTGAACAAGTCCGATCATGAAACATGAGCTTTCAGACTTAAGAAGCAAGAATGCTTACATCTCTATATTATACATATCACTTAGATTTCCCAGGAATAAGCAACTTGCAAACAATTTATTTCTGACTAAAGAGACAAGAGTACTCCATACACCATGACACTCAAAATATTGACCTTTCAAATGTTGGCTGATGTGCTGCTTTTAAACTGTTTTGGATTCAGTTTTGGTATTAAGTCATCCCGGTCAAACTCTCTTGCAGTGTAGATAGGGAGTTCACACCCAAGTCAACCACACAGGCGAAATGGGTTGAAAAAAGTTGTGTGGCAAGTGTTTGGGTGATTGAACCAGACTGCTCAGACGGAATACATTCTCCATCTTAAAAGTCTTATATCTGCCCTTCTTATATTTCCATTCTAATTTCCTCACTTCTAACTCAAACTGCCTACTTAAATTGGTCAAGCTGTAACTATACACTCCTGTCAGTAATGACACTGTAACACAACTCCTGACGGAAGGGTATTACAAAGGCAGCTTTCATAATTAATGGAAACAGGAACTTACAGGGGGATTGTTGGCAGGAAGTGCAATTTGTGTCAGATTTTTAACATACCACTTTGATACATGTATAAAATGCTCAGACTATTATAAGTAATATATACAGATTTTGAACATTGGCAACCATTCGAAACCATGTTTAATAAAAGATTTGCTGCACTAATGATAGCCAGTTTGGAAATTATTTTTAGCTTTTATATTTAGCATCCTAATTTTGTTAATGCTTAAAAGCAGTAAGACTGAACAGTCTGCAGAGGTTAATACAAAAGAGCCCTGGAACCTCCTATAAAAGGAAGAAAAAACTTGGTCTGCAACATATCAGAACTGAGAGACGTGGCCAATAACTGCATTGAGACTGTATGCCAGGCCCCTAAGAGAGAAACATACCTAATTCAAAGAGGCACCATAGAGCAATTGAAAAACATTCAACTGTTTTATGGCCACCCATATTGCAATTAGCAGCAGTTGCTTTCAACCATTATTAATATGATCGCAGACATCCAAGCTGCAGTATTTTTTCTCGAATTCATGTCTAAATGCATTTGTCTTAAATAATTCCCTTCTCTCTCAAGTCTCCTCTACTCAAGTTTCACTCTTGTATTCATTATCAATATTCACCCTGTTAAGATAGAAACCTGTGCTTCCAGATATCTCACTCATTTCTTTAAAAATGCATTTTGCAGTGACTGCAGCTTTCCCAAAACTGTTACAAGGTCTGCCCCATCAGGGATGAAATAATTATCATGGCAGCCAGCTGGAAATGGGGCATCTGGGGCAGCAGATTTACTAACACCTGCTGCTGGCTGGTTTAATTTCTGCTGGTAGCACTCTCTTTCTTACTCTCTCAAACAAGGTTTGAAGTCAATTACAAAAATGGTCCTTTATTACCACTAGTTTCTTTCAATGTAGCTACCAACTCTCACAGAGTAGCCACCAACTACTCTGCATTGCGTTGCGTTGCAAAAGTTGTTTAAGAACCAAACTGCAAAGACATTGTACCTCTGATATAGAAAAAAAGATGCTTCACAAAGTATAAAGACAGAGCCTAACAAGAATACTTATTCTTTAGTTCCAACAATTTGCGTTCAATATTTCTTTCATTATCTTCCATGGCATTTGTAATATTTAATTAAAACACAAATAGTTTATTCATTCTTTGATTACTTTGCTCAATTATGTTGACAATTATAAAAAGATTCGTCCTCGCTCCTGAAAAGCAAAAATGCTAAAATGTCAAACATCTGAATAATAAAACTTGTTAGAACTCTGCAGGTTCGGCAGAATCTGTGGAGAGAGACAGACAGGGTTAACATTCATCACCATAATTAGATTAGATTAGATTAGATTACTTACAGTGTGGAAACAGGCCCTTCGGCCCAACATGTCCACACCGACCCGCCGAAGTGCAACCCACCCAGACCCATTCCCCTACATTTACCCCTTCACCTAACACTACAGGCAATTTAGTATGACCAATTCACCTAACCTGCACATTTTTGGACCGTGGGGGGAAACCGGAGCACCCGGAGGAAACCCACGCAGACACTGGGAGAACGTGCGAACTCCACACAGACAGTTGCCTGAGGCGGGAATTGAACCGGGGCCTCTGGTGCTATGAGGCAGCAGTGTCACCGTACCACCCACGAATTGTTAACTCTTTCTCTCAAAAGGCCAGTCAAGAATTTCCAAAAGTTTCTATTTATTCTTCCTACTTCACTTCACAATCCACATGTAAATCTTTGTGAAACATGGTCCAGATGAAGCACGTCATTGGTGAGAGACTCCAAGAATCAGTTACTCAAACAAAGGGTCAAAAGCCATAGTACAGGCAGTGACTGGATGTGATCAAACTCAACATAGCAATACTTTTTATCTTTAGATAAAACCCACTTAGAATTGCCCAAGCACATAACTGCAAAAAAAAGCTCTCCGCCCCAGATTATTCCATTCTCTCTTCATAAATGGAGCAACATGTCAGCTGTAATTGCTGCAGATTTTATAAAATAACTTGTTCTTAGGATGCATTTATTGCGGTTACGTTGGTCAAGTGGACACGGGAGTCGACCATATAGACTAACTACTCCAAGGAACATTGTTGAACAGATTGGATTTATATGACAAACCAATTTTTGTGATAGCTTTCCACTGGCGACAGCCCATAGAGAAACACTTTTTTACAGAGTTCTGTTGCCCAGCTTGGTGTAATGAGATTGCACACTGATCACTGGATTACCAGGCTATGGCACCTCCATACTATATTCAACCAACAGTTTACAGAGGATGTTTAAACCAAGACAGGTGTGTGGAAGTGATTATCTGTAATCAGTCTTGATGGGCTGAATGGCCTAATTCTGCTACTATAACTTACAGTCTTTATAAACCTTCAATGAACTAACTGAGTAGAAAATGGGCACCGACCACCACAGTGACAATATATTTATTGATCACTGGCTACAAGCTGGAACTTAGCTGAGCCAATATTCAGAGATGAATAATTAGACCTCAGGACTCCAGTACAGACTGCGCTTCTAAAGCAGCCAGAACATGCCAGACAGCTACCAAAAATGGTTAAAACAATTCCTAGCATAAGATGCCAATATTATCACTATCACTCTGCATTAACAAACATGACTCTCACTTCCACATGCAGTCATCAATCATCACTGATCAAAACATGGGCTGCAACACAACCAAATTTAGTAAGACTCCATACAAGAGCTTAAGTCACTTGTCAGAGCAGGACTTGAAAAATTACATTGAAAGTACAAGTAATTCACATTTGGAACGAAGGATAAACACAGCTCCTTATAGTCAAAGCGGGATGTGAACCACTACTGTTATCCAAAAATTCACAACTGTAGACAAGGAGGCGACATAATCAAGGTCTTGAAACAGCAAAACGGTTTTGATCAGAAACTTTGAGAAAATATCTGCCCTCGTGCAGGAATTCAGAACAAAGGAGCACTATCTTAAAATTTGAGCTAGGCCGCTGGCACTGAAATTAGAAAGCACTTTGTCATACAGAGGATGTGAAAGTCTGAAGATTTCTCCTGCAAAATGGTGTGCTGATATTTTCAGCTTCTCAACTGCATTAAAATTAGATTTCTGTTTGTTAAAAGGTATAACATCAATGTCCAGTTGAATGAGAAACAAATGTGATGGTCTATTCCTGCTTCCTATTTTTGACAGAAGAAAAGCAATTCAAGTATATCAATGTTTCAATTATATTGTGTGTTGTCATTCGTTCATTTCTAAGAACACCATCCACAAGGAGGCTTCAAGGTAATTTTGACAAACACATGACAGATGCAGTTTAATATGGCTAAGGTGTTAAGTGACACACTTTAGTGTTGAAAACAGAAGGAAGAATATTATTTAAAGTTATATATAATGGATATACAAAGAGATCTGGGTCTCCTTGTGCACCAGTCAATGAAAGTTGACAGCCAGGTACAGCAAGCAATAAGAAAGGCAAATGGTTTACAAGAATGAGCCGAGGAATTAACAGCTTGCCAGATGAGGAGCTTTACAGGACTCTGGGTCTGTACTTGAAGGATTGGTGGTGGAGGTGGTGGTTTGGGGGGTGGGGAATCTCACCGAAACTTAGAGAATACTGAGATGCCTGGACAGAGTGGATATAGCAAAAAATGTTTTCACTCGTAGAGAGTTGAGCACCTGAGGGCACAGCCTCAAACTGAATGAGCAACCCTTTAGAACAGAGATGAGGAGGGTTCCTTACCTAAGGGGATATTTATAGACAGTGCAGTGAACGCTCACTCGGCTGACTCTGGGCATAGCCGGAGAACTGAGGAAAAATTGATAAACTGGCCTGTATCTACATAAATTTCTAACAGTGCTAGACAGATGAAATGCAGAGAGGATATTTTCAATGGTTAGAGAGGCTACAACTGGAGGTAGACTATTTCATAGAATCCCTACAGTGTGAAAGCAGGCCATCAGTCCACCAAGTCCAAACTGACCCTCCAAAAAGCACCCACCCAGACCCTCCCATGTCCTATCCCTGTTACCCTGCATTTCCCATGGCTAATCCACCTAGTCTGCACATCCCTGGACACTATAGGGGAGTTTAGCATGGTCAATCCACCTAACCTACACATCTTTGGACTATGGAAGGAAACTAGAGCACCCGGAGGAAACCATCGCAAACACTGTAATAATGAGCAAATTCCACACAGACAGTTGCCTGAGGGTGGCATCATACCCAGTACCCTGGCATGGTGAGGCAGCAGTTCTAACCACTGAGCCAACATGCTGAATAAGCTTGTGCTTTTTTCACTGGAGCGTAGGAGGTTGAGGGGTGGCCTTTGAGGTTTATAAAATCACGAGGAGTGTACTTAAGGTGAATGGCAAGTGTCTTCTCCTGAGAGTGTGGGCATTTTTTAATGTGAGAGGAGAAAGATTTAAAAAAGACAAGAGGCATTTTTTTTGTTTAAAGGGAGTGGTGCAAGTAAGTATTGTGACAACATTTAAAAGACATTTATGAAAGTTCATGAATAAGTAGTGTTTGGAGGGATGAGAGCCATGAACAGGCAGGTTGGACTAGTTTGCCTTGGGATTAAAAGTCAGCATGGAATGGTTAGGTTGAATAGTCTGTTTCTGTGCTGTATGACTACAATTTATAACACATCAGATTTTGTTCATAAGCTGGGAAAAGCACAAACTAGCAGCAATAACAAAACCTGGATGACCATGACTGCACCAAGCAAAATAAACATCTCTTAACAGTAGGCAGGCTCTGATTGCAGACAATATCTAGATTCAAATTTCCCAATTGATGCTTCTCCCAATGTTTAAATCGAGTACATGAAATGCTACTACTCACTAGTTAGAAGGACAGCAGTACACAGAATCAGTACTTTACTAACTTCAGGTATTAAGATTTGAGCTCACTAATCAACTCTTGCCAATGCCCCCAAATTGTACTTAATTGCTAATCTCAAAATCACCTCTCATTCTGAATTGTGAGATTTTTGTTCCAATCATTCAGACTGACAGTTATCATCAGTTTTGTGCTGTGCACTAACATCAATTCGTAACTGAATTGTAGTTCTATTGGACCAATGCATCCAGCATGAGTTCAGTTCTACCAAGCGGAATCTCCATTCCAAAAAAGGAAGAAATTCCTCCTCATTCATTTTAAATGTGCAATCCTTTATTTTAAGGCTATGCCCACTGGTCCGAGATTCTCCTGAAAGGGAAAACAGCCACAGTCCAGTGATTAGTTATTTGTTTTAAATTTGAAAAAAAAAACAGACCTGCAATTTGCCACCTCAGGACATCTAAAGCACTTTAAAATGTTGCAAGTGCAGCTGAAATAGATCTAGCAATATTAAAGTCAATGGAAATTACAGGAAAAATTCTCCATTGATAGGAGTCATATCTAGCACAAAGAAGGTGGTTAAGATTGTTGGCAGTCATTCATCTCTGCAGGGGTTCCTCAGGTAGAGTCCTAGGCCCAACCATCTTCAGCTGCCGCATCAACGATCTTCCCTCTATCATAAAGTCAGAAATGGGAACGGTCAATTGTAATTGCACAATGTACAGCACCATTTGGTGATTCATCAGATACTGAAACAGACCATTTCCATATTCAGGAAATCAGGGCACGATCCAACTTTGGGCTGACAAATGGCTGGAGAAAGTGAGGACTGTAGATGCTGGAGATCAGAGCTGAAAATGTGTTGCTGGAAAAACGCAGCAGGTCAGGCAGCATCCAAGGAGCAGGAGAATTGACGTTTCGGGCTGGCAACTAACATTTGCATCACAAAAATGCCAGCTAACAATCAGCTCCAACAAGAATTACTCTAACCACTGTCCTTTGACATTCAATGGCATTATCATTACTGAATCTTCGACTATCAACATTCTTGGGTGGAGAGAGAGCAAGAGAGCGAGCGAGAGCGAGTACCATTAAGAGGAAAGTGACCTGGGGAGTAGCCATCTACATACTGTGGCTACATGAGCAGGTCAGAAGCTTGGATCATTCAAACTCACCTCTTGGCTCCCTAAAGCATGTCCATCATGGCACAAGTTAGGACTGAGACATTACACTCCACATTTGTCTGGATGAGTTCAGCTTCAGCATTGGTCAAGTAGTTTGACATTCTGACAAAGCAGCCATTTGACTGGCCCATTAACAAACAATCACTCCTTCCACCACCAATGCTCATTAGCAGTACTTGCGTCATCTACAAAAACACTGCAGAAATTTATCAAGGCTCCTTAAGACAGTACTTTTCAAACACTCAGCCAGTACCATTAAGAACACCATCATCTGTAAGTACCCCTTCAGCCACTCTCTATCCTGATTCGGAAATATGTCACCATTTCTTCAGTGTTGCTAGGTGAAAATCCTGGAAGCACTCCCCCTTAGGATATTGTGGGTATACCTTCAGCAAGTGGACTGCAGCGATTCAAGAAAGTGACTCACCACCACCTTCTCAAGGGCAACTAGTGGCGGGTGATAAATCCTGGCCATCCAGCAACGCCCATATCCCAAGAACGAATAAAAACATTAAACAGTGACTACGCTTCAAAAGGCATTTCAATGGCTTTAAGCATTGCAGGATATCCTGAGGCTACGAAAAAAAATCACTAAAAAAAAGTAACAGTTTTTCTTTTAAAAGCAAACAATCAAGTCAGGAAATTCATCTGAAAAGAGCTGCAAGCTCAAGTCTTGGTTTATAGCTTCCCCAAAATATCACTGTCACATCACTGCCTTGGACACTTGAAAAAGCTTCGGTTTTAATTTACGCATGAGATTTCCTCAACTTCAGGTCAGCTTTTGTACCGATGGTCTCAATTTCTTCTACTTGCTGATTCAACAGGATGTGTATCAACTTGAGGAACAGTTAATACTGTTTTAATTTTTTGTTAAAAGATTTTAGCAGACAATTCTGAAGTCAGTACTCAAAAAAAGTAAATCTCATTGAAAGCTAAGGTGTTGCAGAGTTCAATCTTGAGCTACAGAGCAAAGAGAATTTCCAAGCCCACCCCCGAGAAATGAACAGGCAATCATAACACAAATGCAGTTAAAAACCTAACCAACTGTCTGTAATTTCTACCTTACAGCAGTGACTACACCTCAAGGTCTTATTGGTGGTAAAAACACATTGAAAATCTTGAGAGGATGATGGGTGCTATATAAAAGACAAGTCTTTATTTTCTTTCAGAATTACAGAAATTCTGGCGATGTCAAAGTCAATTGGCTAATTTAATGATCACAGTGAAACTCGATGGTGCTCTTGATGTTTGGAACAGATTCACTACGATGACAGTATTCAGGCCATCAGTTGACTTGGACAGAAAGAAAAATGACACCCAACAGGACAGTCCAATACTAAGTAATGCAGTGCGTGTGCAGCCTGAACAATAGCATCTGTATACGGGAACACTGTTCGATAACACAATTGTTCAATCTGTGAAATATTGCAGGTGAGAAGGTTAAGGGTCAAAAGGTTGTGGCCTAAGCCCCACTCCATAGATATGAACACATAATCCAGGTTGATGCTTCAACATTACCTGGGCATTGCTACACTCGAAGGTGCTATTATTTTGCATGATGTGTTAAATAAAGGTATTATCTACCCTCCTGAATGAATGTAAAATATCTCATGGTATGACAGCAAAAGAAAAAGGCCATTCTTCAAATGCCCTCATCAATATGTATAAAACAACACTTATCACTAGCACACACTGCCTGATCATTTATCTCAGTACTGTTTGTGGGATCTTTCTTTGCACACGTTGCAACCACTGTAGGAGACTTAGTAGTCAATGTGGTTCATTACCTATGAAGAGTGTATGGTGTTCTGAGATCATAAAAGGCACCATAAATGGGAGTGCAGGTTCATAGCGCCTTGAAAGTGGAGTCGCAGGTTGATAGGATAGTGAAGGCGGCATTTGGTATGCTTTCCTCTATTGGTCAGAGTATTGAGTACACGAGTTGGGAGGTCATGTTGTGGCTGTACAGGACATTGGTTAGGCCACTGTTGGAATATTGCGTGCAATTCTGGACTCCTTCCTATTGGAAAGATGTTGTGAAACTTGAAAGGGTTCAGAAAAGATTTACAAGGATGTTGTCAGGGTTGGAGGCTGAACAGGTTGGGACTGTTTTCCCTGGAACATTGGAGGCAGAGGGGTGACCTTATAGAGGTTTACAAAATTATGAGGGGCATGGATAGACAAGATATAAAAGAGATACAAAAGAGATCTACAGGGCAACTTATTCCACAGAGGGTGGTACATGTATGGAATGAGCTGCCAGAGGAAGTGGTGGAGGCTGGTACAATTGCAACATTTAAAAGGCATTTGGATGGGTGTATGAATAGAAAGGGTTTGGAAGGATATGGGCCGGGTGCTGGCAGGTGGGACTAGACTGGGTTGGGATATCTGGTTGGCATGGACAGGTTGGACCGAAGGGTCTGTTTCCATGCTGTACATCTCTATGACTCTATAAATGCTTGTTCTCCTTCATTTTTTAAACATACAGTAATTGGCAAAGCACAGTAGTGTGCAGCATTACATATTTTAATAAATTAGAAAGCAGTAAATAAAGGACAAAAGTATATCTTCAAAAGTCAATCATGAAATTGTCTCACCCTAAGTAAACTAACAACCCCATACCCTTTAAAGGTTAATAAAGATCAGCTTCATCACTGTCAGAGAGAATGAAATAGTTAAATATCCTCAAGGAGGCAGCGTGACAAGCACCAATTCTGCAAATCCGTAGACCTTGGAATTCCAGGCAGCGGGAAGAAACACTGAACAGAACAAAAAGGTGGCAGGTTTCCAACCAGGAAGATCATGAAGTTACTTGTTACTTTGAAGATTCATGGAATTATCATTCTTGAAGATTGTGATATGATCCTAAGAGATTTAAAAGATTAGGACAAATACAGTATTTACAGCTTAACAGCATGCAAAGAATTTCACAAGATAAATGACTACTTGATTCTGTTCACCGATTGTACAACACGTACTTAGTGGAAAATCCTAAATCATTACAGCAAAAGACAAACATTTCAAATATACTTCTACAGACTAGAATGATAGAATCTGAGACTGCAGAAGGTCATTTGGCCCATTGCTGTTTAAAGAGCTAATTAGTTCCACTTCCCCTTTCAATGCATTCCTTTGCACATATTTATCCAATTCATTTTAATAGACACTTTTAGATATGCTTCCACGATCCGATGGCAGTGCATTCCCCGGTGGTCTGTATTCATTTCTAATGATTGGCCAAGTGGCCCAAACTGTAACAGTGAGGTCTCATTTTCCTCAAATGAGGAAAGAGGTCACGCTTAAGGAGTACAGCTGGCTCCTGTATTCCAGGAGACCAATGAGATCACGCAAAACGCTGCATATTTTCTAGTATTTCCGTTTATATATGACCGCATATGAATATTAGTGGAATGTAGGTGTGTATTAGCAATAGAGTCTTTCGTGAGACTACATGTTTGAGAGTGTACAATTGTATCACAATGGAGCATGACAAAGTACATCAGTAGGGGAGTCTGGATATTAATCCAAGTGCTAATGCATGGAATTCTGTGTGCTTCTATGTAAGATTATTAGTTATTTAAGTGTAAGAGCAAATGTTAACGAGAGCCTGAATACCAGTAAAATAATAAATTCTATTGTGATTGTGACAATTGCCTCTAAGATTAGGACAACCTGAGCAGCTGCCTCTGCCAGCCCATGGCCCAAACTTGAAGAGCTTCCTTCTGCCCTAATCCTAAATGTGCATCTTTCTCTAGCTTCTCTCCTGGCTCCCCTCAAGCCCTCTCTCATACACATCTTGTCCATAAGAACCACGTCTGGGTTTAAAACATATTTACACAAACCTGTTAATGACTCAACTCCCTGAAATGGTCCCCATGTTGCTGATAGCTATCTTTTCCAGGTGTTGTTCCTGTTTTTCCCCCCAATTTGGCATTGTGCAGCTTCTTAAAAAACTGTCAAATTCTCACACCTTATAAACTACCAAATACCCTTTCCTCTACAAATTCCCTGAAACAACATCTGAAAGATTCATGCCCATCTTTCTCAGAACTTAATGTCTGAATCCCTCCAATCAGATTTACTCCCCACCACAGCACCAAAGTAACAATTGAGTAAGCAAGTGACAATAGTAAAACATCTTTCCTTGCCCTTCTCAGCCTTTGAGACAACTGACCACACCACTCTCCCCCAGTAACCCCAACCCCTCATGTCAGTCTGTCTGAGTGGGACTGCACTCACCTGGTTGCATTTTACATTTGCAATCAAAAACAGAGCATCATTTGCAGTTACCATTAACACTGATGTATCTTAGCTTCTAGATGAGAAACAGCAGGACAGCAATCTCTTGATGGCAGCATCTGAAAGTTTTAGAATTTATGTTGGTAACAGCTCACCACCATCTCTCTTGACTACTCCATTCTTGCTAAATTATCAAACTGTTTATTTGACATCTAGTACTGTTGAGTAGAAATGTCCTCTAATTTAATATTACAGCACCACTTATGGCCTCTCATCTAATGACACTGGTCATTGGGACAACATAGAACAGTACAGCACAGGAACGAATCAGGCTGAAAATTTGATGCTAGTTTAATCCCTAGATGAACTTCCAACCACATATTTGCCCTATCATTAAATTTTCCTATTTCCATCTCAATACCATCACATGACTTTATCATATCTCATCTCATCTGCTGCTAAATACTCACTTGCAGTCTTATTATTTCCAGACTCGACTGTTCAAATGTACTCTTGGCTAATCTCCCACATTTCACCCTCCATAGAGTTGGGATGATTGCAAAACTTTGCTGCCTGACACTTTACTCACCCAAACTTCCAACGCCCTGTCACTCCTTACTCACTGACCTACATTGGTTCACATTCAAACCTCACCTACAATATTCAAACTGTAGTATGGTCCATCCCCATCTCTATCATGTCCTCCAACCACACAACTCTCCGAACTATCAGCATGCCTTTAACTTCATTCTCAAGTATCCCTGATTTTAACCATACCACCATTTGCAGCTGTGTCTTCTGTTACCAATGCTCTTCTACATACTGGCTTCATGCTCACAGATGTAATTCAACTTCAGACATCAGCTTTAAGAAGACTTGAGGTCGGACTTTAAAAAGGTGCTCTGGTCCCCATTCTCCAAGCTATAAAGCCAATACGGATTCCACCATTCTTTGTTGTGAGGTAGCCATCAGGTTAAGTGCCAGACGTAGCACTCATTGCTTCAACTGAGACTCCCCACACCACAACCGCATGTTTCCAGAGGAAAACCCACTGATAAAGTGGATAGTCAGCAGCTATAGCACCAGGCACTAGTAAGACAACAGGTAATCTTACCACACATAGGTGCCAAGTTAAAGTCAGGATCGGGTGTCTCAGTGAGGGGAAGTGAAGGTCAGGTTTGAAAGGCTGGGGGATCACTAAAGTGAGGGGATTAACCTTGTGCAACTGGGGGCTTGGGACTCTTGGCAGGTTCCGGTGGACCCACAAAGTGCAAAGGGGCTTTTCTAACCAACAATCCCCTCAACCCTGTGCGCTCCATTCCCGAACACACATATACTTTGTCAAAATAATCAGACAGCTAATGTTTCTATATGGCATGGAAATGTAAATTTTTAATCAGCCAGAGTTGGGAGAAACCCCACACATTACAAACATTTTACTGTATATAGAAATCAAATGGAGTAAGCTCTCTAGCCAAGTTTAAGAATTTTACACAGCCAGGTTGAACCAAAATGAATGTACACTTCATGCAGTGTCAAACCAAAGCAGAACTTTACTGTTTTACTCCAGAGGCAGATCAGGACCCGCACTTATATGAGAACTACATATGTTATTGCATAATAGACAATATTACATAAATGGTTAAAAAACAAGGCATGCCATCTCCAACTAACTACAGTAAAATATATCCAAAAAAATTTCCATCCTGAGGAGAAAGGTAACCAACTTCGAACTACCATGATACACAAAGGATATTAAAATTTGCAACCAAAAATAATTGAGGTTATGGAGGAACAACGTAAATTTAACAGGCTCTTACTGGTAAGGAGAGATAGAAGAAAACTGGTTATGTTTGATCTTTTAGGATTCTAGAGACTAAAGGGCAAAAAAGAAATTATAGATAAGTTGTTTGAACTTGTTTTGAACAACAGGACTAGGTGACAATTGTGCATGTAGCAGGGGAAATTCTAAACTAACATACAAAAATATGATTTCAGTGAACGGGTGGTCCAACTACAGACAGACACCTAAGGGAAATGCTGAAAGCTGCTGACATTGATTTATTTATATGCAGATGAGATAATATCTTGCGATGCAATATAGGAGTAATGTGAGACATGACATATGGCTCAGTGGAAGGCAACTTTAGACCAATGGATCCCAAAGCTGACTCCGCAACTGATTTTCCCTATCTCATGTCTGGGTCTTCTGTAGATGAATTGACAAGAGATTGATTGTCATAATTAATCAACAACTCTGTCATCGTAACATGTGACAACCAGAATGGTAGAAAGAAAACTAAACAGAACATGATCTTTTCCTGGCACAACAATTCTTGTTCTGGCTAAAAAGGCTTGGTGCACTGCCTGAAATCATTTGGACAAAGTTAAAAAATCACGACACCAGGTTAAAGTCCAACAGGTTTATTTGGAAGTACTAGCTTCTAGAGCGCTGTTCCTTCAACAGGTAGCCATGGAACAGAATTATAAGCACAGAATTTATAGCAAAAGAAATCATTTGGACCAATGCAAAAAAGGGCTTGGCCTCTACAGAAATTCATCTATAGGATCTCTCTCTTTATGAAAAGAGTTATGGCCTTTATCCTAGAGATGGGAAATAGTACTGTGCAACAAAATTACTCCCAAATCAGGATATGGTCACATTAGTTACATAATCTCTGCCAGGCTACATTTGGCCTCAGTGCCCTTGGATTCATTGAAAGGGCCAAAAAAATGACAACTTTATTTTATAATCTGCTAACATCCGTCTATTCGGCAGCCTGAAATGTCTATATATTATGCACTGGATCGGGTTGGTCTGTGCAGGCAGAATGTTCCAGTGCAGCTTTATGACAGAAGGGCCAGTCTGCATCTCTACTCCCAATTGCTACTGGATATCAGTGTTATTTACTCTCCTTGTTCTGATGGGGTAAGTTTCTTTGCTCAGTTGCTTCAGATCCTTCACACACGTGCTGATCCAAGACATGGTTCTTATTGTTTCCATGTGGCAACCCACAGCTGGTCAACAGCTGCACAAGAGGAAAGGACATCTGGAAGCTAGTAGCTGACTAGCATCCAACCTACTGAAACACTTAACCACTCCATTGCAGTGTTTTCAGGTAACACACAATTCCTATTAATGCACCATGGCTGCATATGTGGGAGGTATAAATTATAGCTCCATAGTCACAGTGCTTTCCTTAAACAGTAAGTTTCCACCAATGCTAAACTTACACAGAATAAAGTCTGTTAGAATTTCATTCTACTTCACCCAAGTCTCAATCAAATTTGCTCATGTGTCAGTTCGAATGCTGGTTATAGAGTCGTACACTACAATCATTTCTCATTGTTATTGCAAGGGGAATGGGACTGCAAATTTAGTTGTTATTGTTATTTATGCTTTGGATGACAAGTTCCATTTATAGAGCATCTTTAAACCCTTGGGTTAAACATCCCAAAGTTTCAGCAACAAGAAGTCAAAAATGCTTGGCTCAACCATGAACAAAAATGAGTAGTCAACCTCTATGTTGTTAAAGTAAATTTGATTTAAATGTAGATCTCCTTTGAATGTCTGCAGCAGACTGAGGTGCAATATCGAAGTTGTTTAGTGGTGGAATGGCAATGAAATATTCGCTCGACTACTGTGAACTCATCCAAAACACTGCTGCCCACATCTTAACACCCAGGAAGTGCCACTCACCATCATCCCTCTACTCTGGATCACACACAATGCATGAATTAAACAAATTTTTTTAAAAAGCACTAATTACTTCAGTCTTGTCCAGCCCAAAATCCCCCTTAAGAATTCTGCACTCCTCCAATTCTGACCTCTCGTTCATCAGTCTTTCTCTTAATCCCACTACTAGTGGCCAAGCCTTTAGTTGTGTAGATCGCATGCCTTGATACTTACCCCCTAAACCTATGCCTCTCAGGATTTAAAGCACTTGTTACGGCCAATCTCTTTGAATAATTTACCCATTTGGAAAATTTCCTTCTTGGGCTCCATTGTAACGTGCCGTCGCCATAGTCCTAACAGACCGAGGCTGATGTCTTATTAGAGAAAGACACTTCATGGTGGTTTAACCTGAAGGTTACCACCAGGTAAGGGGAAAGAGTTTGAGACAGATGAAGCTTCATAACAACCTCAGCTAGTGTAGAAACTGAACCCATGCTGCTGGCTTCACTCGTAAACCAGCCATCTGGCCAACTGAGCTAACCGACCCCCTAATAACTTGAATAATCATTTGAAATGGAGCATGAAACTAGTGTGAAAATAATCTCCTGGGAGATTAAAGTTTTGGCATTTAAAAGTATGCCAAATGTCGTTACATAACTAATGCACAAAATCTAAAAACATTAGAAACTACCAAGGGGACCTGAAGAACATAAAAATAAGTAAACTTTACATCCAATTAAAGATTATAAGACTGTAGGACATTGGAGCAGAATTAGGCCATTTGACCCATCAAGCCTGCTCCAACATTCAATCATGGCTGATGTTTTTTTAACCCCATCCTCCTACCTTCACCACATAACCCTTGATCCCCTCAAAAAAATTAATGGCAATGAAATTTATATGATACAGCATCATTGATCAGTCCTGATTGCTTAAGCTGAGTTATGCAACTTGCAGTGCAACTGCTTTGCATCAGTGATTTTCTTTTCTCATCTATTCCAGTGCATCATTCAAGTGGTTAAACCCACTTCTGGTGGCATATTAATACTGCTGTACCATCTTCCTCTTACACTGCCAATTACAACCGAGCATTTTCAAGTGAGAAACCTACTACCAAGCTTGAGAGCCAAAATGCAAAATGAAATAAGTTTGCTTTTATTAATCATAGTCCGGGTGTCATAAAGCACTTCACAGCAAGAGAATAATTCTCAAGTGTTGCTGTGTTTCCCTTGACTTCAGACAATATGCACACATCAAGGGCCTATACAGAGTAATGAAAAATATTATAAGACTCTGAATTCATAGTCTAGCAATAATACCACCAGGCCATAGCTTTACGCTTATAGCAGGAAGCAAATCTGATTGTTGCAAAAACCCATTTGACAGAGCGAGAATCAACTGAGGTTTTCAAAAGGAAATTGGATCAGTTGCGCAGAAGAAAACATTTTCAGGGCCCCAGATAAAAGGAGGGAGCAGCACAAGGCAAATTGCTTCCTCATAGGGCTAAATGGCCTGTCTTTGCTGTAATCATTCTACAATTTGTCAATATCCTTCAAAGAAGAAACTCCAAAAATATAAGCACTACCACAGGGGACTGATTCAGAGCTGGCTGGTGCTACAGTGTGTTCCTGTTGCAAAAAAAAAAGAACGAACTCCATACTTATCAAAGCTGGTCTACATGGTACTTCAGCATATGACTGTTTCCTAGCTACTCTTTGGCTTGCTAAGCCTTTTCATTCAGTTCTCCTAAACAACTCCTGAATAGTCACAGTTCACGCAACTACACTGGAGGAGTTGCTGTGGGCTGAGAAGGTAGTTCACTACCATCATTTTGAGGGCAAAGAATGAGCAACAAATGCTGCTACTGACACACTCATCCCATGAAAGAATGGAAAGAAAATGGAAAGACTGTAGCTCAGATTCAGATAGAGTAGGTGGCAAACCATCATTAACATCCTTCATGTATTCACAATCACGTTTTGGGCATTTATTTTGTCCGCAAGATTGTTGGGAACGTGAGACCTCTGAATGGATGACGGAGCCCAAGCTCTAAGACACAGTAACTCTAAGATTCCACTCAAAACAATAGAAGGTAAGAAAGGCAAAGAAAAATATATTTTTAAAATTCCTAAAGTAATTCAAAACTTGAATGAAATTAGACTTTGTACTTAATCACCACTACTTTTTTGGCAGGAGAAATGGTTTGATAATCAATTGTCATCATATATTCAAAACAATACTGCCCATTAACTACACAACTTAAATTGCCCAAGAAACTTTGGAGAGTTAGCCGAAACAGAAAATTCATGAAACAGAGACATTATGCACAGGATGCTGTTCTTGTAAAGGCCGCAGCAGCAGTGTGATTCAAATTTGCCAGCAGCTTATGATGATCCGCAATCTTCCTTACCAGAGTTTGCTGGCCAATTTGCACATGCTTCCTTCAGATGCAATTCTTTTTTCAGTAAGACCTAGAGCCACCCATTCAAACCTTTTCGGTAGGCTTGAACCCATGACCTTCAGGAATGGTACTGTACTGTAATTTACAGCTAGTTTAAAAGCATGTGACACTGCACCTGGTTCTGACTCAGTGACCTCAAAGCATGAATTTCTGATCAAAGCTTTCAACCAAGATCAAGTTAGTTGGAAAACTCAACTTATCATTAAATTCAGTGAGGCCCCAGATCATTTTTCTAAAGGAGCATCTGCTTGGCCAGTATCTCCCTATAAATTCCTCAGCAGAAAACAAAGCCAGACACCAAAGAGACCGACATAACTAACTAATGGGTGTTGGCAGAGTGCAGGGGGGGGGAGGATGGATGGAGAAAAGAAAAAGAAACTGGGCCATATAGCTAAAGAACAAAGTATGCTTACAACAAGGCAGTTTAAAAGGAATAACAGAGTGAGTTTGTTACTGACAGAACGTCATTTCTACATGCCATCCACAACCAAGGTCACATGTGAACATCGCTGGCAAACCCCCGAGTGAAAAATCACCCGATGCATTCCCATTCACGACAGGAGGTTAAACATTAAAAGGAAAAACCTTTGTAGTGCAAGTCTTAAGTTTGTCCAGTACCCACAAAACGCACCAGGTTGAACAATGTGTAGGACTTTAAAAGGAAACTATTGACCGTTGCAGGATGAATCCTTTGTGGATCAGTTAAACATTAAACAGAGGTCATGGACAAAGTAACCAGAACAAGCCCATTCTCCCTGCCTGGCCCAAGTGAGACATTGGACCAGTCAAACTCCATTCTCGTAAGTGTGCTTTAATTACACCAGGTTAAACAATCTGAACTGGTAGGTGGTTAAGAGGCACACACATGATTGTTTATTTAAGCGATTTAGTTAAAAGAAGCAAAAAAATCAACTTGCTCTAGAATGATTTGGTGCGGGATCCTAGAATGAGGGAAACAAATGTACAGGACTACTGGGCAATAATAGGAACAAAGGGTGGTACAATGGCTCACTGGTTAGCCCTGCTGCCTCCCAGCGCCAAGGACTCGGGTTAGATTCCCACCTCAGGCAACTTGTCTGTGTTGAGTTTGCACATTCTCCCAGTGTTTGCGTGGGTTTCCTCCAGGTGTGCCAGTTTCCTCCCACAATCCAAAGGTGGGCAGGTCAGGTGAATTGGCCATGCTAAATTGCCCATAGTGTTAGTTGCATTAGTCAGTGATAAAAAAGGATAGGGGAATGGGTCTGGGTGGGTTACTCTGTGGAGGGTCGGTGTGGATTTGTTGGGCCGAAGGGCCTGTTTCCATATTGTAAGGAATCTAGTCTAAAGAACAAGAGTGGGCCATTCAAGCTTTTGAGATTGCTCTGCCATTACACAAGATTATAGTTAATCTGAATGTGGTCTTAACTCCATGTTCCCACTGGGCCCAACACATCCCTAGAATCCCTGGTCTAGGGAAAGGCTGTTCAACTCATCCTTGAGGATATGTGACGACCCTGCCAGCCCTGCTTTCAGGGGAAGAGAATGCCACAGACTAACCACCTTCCAAGATCTCCACTCCAAAGTCTGTCATTGCATAGGCTCCCCTGACACATATGGCTCCTGACTTTATACCTGAGAGTCTGGAAGCAATGGTAAATCTTTCCCAAAGACATCGGAGTTGATCTTACCTCAATCCCTCACCTGAACCAGCAGGTTGCTGGATACAGGAATGAGAATGCAGGGTTTTACTCACCCTAAAGGAGAACTAGCTATATAGACACCCACCTTGAATTTTTAATAATGATGTGGTAACTTAAAAGCTTTCAGGACTGGGAACCTCAGATAATTCACTTTCCATTACAGGGAATAACTTTAATTCTAGCACTCTTCTTGCCAAGGGAAATCACAGGCCAGGACTGAATCAGAAATGTCTGTTCAAACACTATCCGACAATTCAATGGATGAACTCATTGAGCCACAAAGGGAGCCAAAACACTCACCAACTGGAAGATTCTACCAAATCCAAGTCTTGTGACAGCGTTGCTTACCTTTGCTCCCAATTAGTCAAGAATCCAAATTTATAACACCTTTTAAGCATGAATATTAAAAGGAGAAATCAAGAATCAGTGCTGCATGCAAACCAATGCAGTCAGTGAAGCTGTCATACCTAATCATATGTTCCACAGTCATTAAACAGTTAGGAAGTAGACACTATACCTTTATCATAAAAGCAGTGCATGCCATAAGCAAGATATTCCAACACAGTGAGGAATAGTTCTGACTAGCCCTTGACAGAAAAGACTTCAACACAATAAAGAGCTTAGAGCACAGAAGTTGTCAGAGACGTTAGATTAGATTAGATTAGATTTACAGTGTGGAAACAGGCCCTTCGGCCCAACAAGTCCACACCGACCCGCCGAAGCGAAACCCACCCGTTCCCCTACATTTACCCCTTACCTAACACTATGGGCAATTTAGCATAGCCAATTCACCTGACCCACACATCTTTGAACTGTGGGAGGAAACCGGAGCACCCGGAGGAAACCCACGCTGACACGGGGAGAACGTGCAAACTCCACACAGTCAGTCGCCTGAGTCGGGAATTGAACCCGGGTCTCAGGCGCTGTGAGGCAGCAGTGCTAACCACTGTGCCACCGTGCCGCCCACACTATGACTATGAAGAAAGAAAATTCACTGTGGGAATTTAAAAAATAGAACATGTGGGAAATACTCAACAAGTCATGCAGCGCCTGTGGAAAAAGACCCTTCCCTCAGTGCATCTGCTTTTGTAAGATGTGTGTTAGACAGTGGGGGAATTTCCATTGGATGAGGCAAGGCAGGCCAAAGGAAGACTACATAGTTTTTATTGAGAAAGAGGCTGGGGATTGTGGAAATACCCAGATTCTCAAGAGACATCCACAAAGTTTCTCCTCTCTCAAACATTTACACTCCCTTCTCCTAGCTATGCGAAAATCACAGTGGATATGATAGCAGTAAAGGTTTGCTAATAAGACATATTGTTGTAGTTTTCAGTTCTGGCAGCCTATGCTGCATCTGAGAAAGTTATTCTGGTTATAACATCATGTAATTGCTAAGGAGAATGGTTAGCACTGGTGCAGCTGATGAATCATAAGAAAACCGGTCAGAACCAATGACTTACACTATGAATCAGAGTCGAGAATCTGGTGCGGGAAAAGCACAGCAAGTCAGACAGCATCCCAGGAGCAGGAAAATCGACGTTTTCGATAAAAGTCCTTCATCAGGAATAAGGGTAAAACTAACCTGCTGTGCTTTTTCAGCACCACACTCTCGACTCTAATCTCCAGCATCTACAGTCCTCCCTGTCACCTGACATTATGAATCAGCCCATGGACCATATTTCCAAAATTATTGATTATGGAATAAGGAAACAGTTACAAAGTCAGGGAGGGATTCAAGAAGCATCACATCTATAATTGCAAAATGAAATTCCACTGCTGGAAGTATTTGAAAGGCCTAATGTTCCTACAGCACAAATAATTATACGTGAAAGCTTAATGAATCTCACATACAAGAGGTGTTGAGACAGTTGCTTCTAATTATCAAAATATCTTACCTGGAAAGGTGTGAGGATTTGAAGACCCTCTTTTAAGGCACTTAGAGCACAGGACATGCACAGTGAAGTATAACCCCGGCCATTCCTGGAGGAGTACATTCAGTTCTTCCATCAGAGGAATTATGGCTTGCCATGCAGTCCAAATATTTGGCAAAGATGCATGACTAGCAATAGATAAGGTGTCTGCTTGCAAGCTACTTTGGGTTGGTCTGTAACTGATCACCACTGGAACCTTGCCCCTGTAAGCAAAGATCTGGTACTTGCCATCTGACCGGTGTACAACATGAGAGTTGATCTGGACACTATATCTGGGAAATAAGCCTGGTGGGAACAAAAAAGGGAAACTATACTCCACTTGGAGCTGTTCAATTGCCAACTGTTGTCCAGAAAGGTTGGACCCATTGATCCAGGCTTCTGCATGGGGAACTTCATTTTTCACATAACAGGGAAATTTAAACCAAATGGGTACACCATTTATAGGGGTAATTTTAGGTTTGTTGAGGCAGTAACAGAGTCCCATCTTCTCCAGTAGTTCCAGAATCAAATGAAGATCCTGCTGAGTTTTAATATGCGGCTTGAGAAGCAGACGAATGATGTGCAGAGGGAGCAGTCCATGAAGCAGGAATCCCTCCACATAATGATGGAGTTGTGTTGCCCTCAGCTCATCAATGTTGGCATCTGCCAAGAGTTTCTGGAGCAGAACTGAGGCATCGCGCTGGAAGAAGACATTCAGGATGTCAATCAGCTTGGTCAAGTTATGAAAGACGCACTCTTTGAGAGTCAGACTGTCCTCAAAATACAGCAGCTTGCCACTTTCGTGCAGATAGGACAGGGCGCTTTGGAGTCGGTCCTCAGTAAGACCAGCTTGTAATCCCAACCTGGCAGAATCCCACCAGGAAAGCCAGAGCTCTTGAGGTTTATAATGCAGTTCCTCCAGCCTCTGCCAGGATTTGGGTAAGACTCTATGCAGATTCGGGAAAATCTCTCTATGTTCAGCCACAGAAAGAAGCTTTTCCTTCAAGCGAGTAATTCCAACATGGTCCCCCTGACAGCTGACAGTGATAACTGGGGACAGGATCTGAAGACGGTTGTTCAATAGGTACTGTACCTGGGCCTTCTTCCTCCTCAAATTCTTATCAGAGACTCCGTAAAAGGGTGCATGTGGGCTTGTAGCTCGCAGGTCAAATTCTTGCCCCAGTGCCCCATCCACCTTCTCGGCCACAGCCTGCATGGACTCAACATCTCTCTTCTCCTGCAGGGCGATCTGATGATGGATGTCCAGGCACTTTTCCTCCACCTCTTTCTCATTGCATTGGTCCACATGCGCTCCCACCACACACACGACCCCGTGAGGGACCCTGGCACCGAGCAAGTGCAAGAAATACCCAACCAGCTCATAAAACCGATCGGGGGCATAGGCTCTCAGGCTGACCACCAGCACGTACAGCGCACCCGGGGAGAGGAAGAAGGGCTGGATAAGATCATAGTTCTGGTCCCCAGCCAAGTCGTAGACAATGAAGGTCAGGTTTTTCTCAGCATCCGCCACCCACTGGGTCACCTCGATTCCCTTGGCGTGAGTTGCAGGGGCACAAGGTGCATTCCCAACCAGGCACTGCCTGAGAGAGGTCTTGCCGGCGCCTTTGGAGCCCATCAGCACCAGCTTGAGCCTGGGTTTGACGGCGGGCTGCGAGAGCGCCAGCTCCTTCTGGTAGGCCGCGATGTAGGGGATGCCCTTCATGCAGACCTCGTAGGGCGGCTGGATCAGGGGGTTGTCCTTGATCTTCCAGAGGCTGACTTTGGAGAGGTTGCCGAAGGAGTCGGGCAGGATGGCGATCTGGTTGCCCTGCAGCACCAGCTCCTCCAGGTTGGAGAGCTCCACGATGGAGTCGGGCAGGAAGCGCACCTTGTTGTTGTCCAGCCACAGGGCGGCCAGGTTGCTGAAGGCGGCGATGCCGGCCGGGATGACGGACAGCTCGTTGCGGCTGAGGTAGAGCTCCTCGAGGCCGGTGAGCTGCAGCAGCGCGCCGGGGAACTCCTCCAGGCGGTTCGACGACAGGTTGATCATCTTGAGGCGGCGCAGCTCGCCGAAGCGCTCGGGCACGGCCCGCAGGCCGTTGTTGTCCAGCATGAGGCTCTCGAGGGCGGCCAGGCCGCAGAAGGTGTCGGGCAGCGCCGATAGGCGCAGGCTGCTCAGCCACAGGATCTTGACGGAGCGCAGCCTCGGGAGGTCCCGGGGCAGGGCCCGGATCTGGTTGCCGGAGAGATCCAGCTCCTCCAGCTCGGCCAGCTGCAGGATCTGAGGCGGGAAGTGGCTCAGGCGGTTGTGGTCGACGTCCAGGGCGCGGAGCCGGGCGAGTAGGCCCAGGCTGGCCGGCAGCTGGCGCAGCTCGTTGAAGCTGACGTCGAGCTCCTCGAGGGCGGACAGGCCGCCGACCTCGGGCGGCAGCTGCTGCAGCTTGTTGTGGCTGAGGCACAGGCGGCGGAGGCGGCCCAGCGCCCCCAGCTCGGCCGGCAGCGCCGCCAGGCAGTTGTGCGCCAGGTCGAGCTCGTCGAGCAGCGGCAGGCCGCAGAGCCGGGAGGGCAGGCGCCTCAGGCGGTTCCTCCGCAGGATCAGCGCCCGCAGCTCGGACAGCGACGAGTCGAGGCCGTCGGGCAGCTCGAGCAGCGAGTTGTTGGCGAGGTTGAGCACCTGCACGTGCCCGATGTCCGAGGGGAGGCTGAGGCGCGGGCCGCTCGCGCTCAACTGCCGCCAGTTGCCGCGGAGTTTGCGGCAGCGGCGAGCCGCCTCGCGCCAGACCCGCACCGTCTTCAGGCCGCCGCCGCCGCCGCCACCGCTCCCGCTCTCGCTCTCGGACATCCTGAGAGACTCGGCCTGCCTCCCTCCTGCCCCTACATCTTCAGCCGCTCCCTCCCTCCTCCTCCTCCTCCCCTCCTCCATGGCGGACTCCCAGTCCCGGGCGGCAGCCGCATCTTACCCGGACTCTCTCACTGACCGCGGTGGGCTGAGGTAAGGTGAGGTGGGGGGGGAGAAGCCGCCGCCTTCACCCCCTCTCGGGACGGAGCCTGTCGCTCTTACCCCACCTCCAGGTTCAAACCCGAGCCTCGAAGGCAGCGCCACAGGCCGGCCCCGGGAGGAGGTGCCGCCGCTGATGCCTATCCTCTTACTCCCGCCTCCTCCTCTGCTCCATCTCCTCCCCTCCCCAACCCAACCCCCTCTGCATCCTTCCCCTTCCCCACTTCTCCACCCTTTCCACCCTCCTTTTCCCTCCTCTGCATCCATCTCCTTCCCCATCTCTCCCCCTTCTTCCCCACCCCTTCTTCCCCATTTCTCCACCTTTTCTGCCAAACCTCACCCTTCCCCTCCCCTCACCTCTCTCCCTCCCCTCACCCATCTCCGCCACCTCTCTCTCCCCCTACCCCACCCCCTCTGCATCCTTCTCCGCCACCCTCCCTTCCCCATTTCTCCACCTTTTACCGCCCCCTCCCCTCACCCCTACCCAACCCCCTCTGCATCCTTCCCCTTCCCCATTTCTCCACTCTTTCCGCCCATCTTCACACTTTACCTCCCCTCGCCCCTACCCAACCCCCTCTGCATCCTTCCCCTTCCTCACCCTTCCTTTCCCATTTCTCCACCCTTTACCACCCCTCCCCTCGCCTCTCTCCCTCCTCCCTGTCCTCCCCCTCCCCTCCCAATAATTAATGCACAACTCATCTGAGATTGCATGTTTGAATTTCTATCCTGCCATAGTAATGAAACAGCTCTGATCAAAATCACAGATGACATCCAGTGTGACTCTGACAAAGAAGAAGGAAAGTTTGTCTTTGTCAGAGACACACTGAATGTCACCTGTGATGGAAAAGGAAGGATAGTTTCTCTTCCAACTCAGCCTGCATTCCCAGGACCTGTGCCATCGCAGTCTCCCAGGTCATCTTCCATTGGAGATCAAAGATGGCCAGGGTCCAAAGGGACTTGATGTATAAAGATCTGGGCAATGGGGGAAAAAGACACACCCAATGCCACCCTCACCCTGATGGCCACCTTTGTCTGTGGCTGCATCAAGCTGTGCTTGGATCCCCGGTACACAAACACAAAGTGTCACTACGTACTGAGGTTCTACCTTTCCCCGGTGTTGCGAAGGATGGGCTTGGCCTCGCTGCCACGGAACCTCCAAGTAGTTGGACTGTTCCGTATCATCTGTCCTTCTTTGAGAAATTTATGAAGAAAAACATCTTTGACTACAAGTCCATGAGGAAGTGGTCAGCATGTAATGTCCTTGAGACCCTTCGGGAAAAGGAGAGGGCGGGTCCCATCGAGCAATTCCCTGGACACACTGTCAAAATAATTTGGCAGAATGTCTCATTGCCAGAACTTTCCAACAAGCACCAAGACATGGCTGGTGGTGAGAAGGACTCTGCCTGTGAGATCCTTTATGCAGGCCCGGACTCTCTGCCGCACTGCACGCTGCCCTCGAAGCGGCTGCGGAGGGGACGAGACTGTCACACACCTCCTTCTGGAATGTGCCTACGCAAAGGAAGTCTGGACACTAATGCAGTGGCGTTTGTCGAGGTTCGTCCCGAGCAGCTCCGTGACGCGGGACTCTGTGCTCTACGGTCTGTTGCCCGGGACGCACACTGAGATGAACATCAACTGTACCTGGAGGATCATCAACTCTGTGAAAGACGCTCTTTGTTCAGTCCGAAACCAGTTGATCTTCCAGCTAAAGGAGCTGACCCCGACTGAGTGTTGCGGACTGGCACATTCCAAGGTCCGGGACTACATGTTGAGGGACACGCCGAAGCTTGGGGCAGCAGCCACCAAGGTGCGGTGGAGAAAGACAACTGTGTAATGTTTGCCTGCCAAAGAACAGGGGGCCCATGCAGTAAGTGGGCTCTGCTGACACCTCAGCTAGAGATATGATTGGTAAACGTATAGACCTGTATATACAAATGATTAACTCTGATCTCTGTATGCAAAGAAATGGAATGTTTACATATGTGTGGCATGACCAATTGTACAGATCATCAAAATGTTTTATGAATAAAGTATATTTTTGAAATTTAAAAAGCCTGCAGCCTTTGCCACATTACACCATCCTCCTGCAACATCTCCATTAACATGCAACTAGGTGGGACAGCTCTCACCTAGTTCCATTCTCATCTGATGGATTACAATGAGAGAACCACCACAATGTTTTTTCTCCCTAGTCCCATAATATTTCCTCTGGTGTGGCCCTCAAGGATTTCTCCTCAAGACTCCTCATATTTCTTGTTTCTATATAGCCGCATGGTGATATTCTAAAAAGATTTAAGTGTTATGGTAAGTGGATGGTTAAGAGGAGCTGAGTCCACAAAAAGCCAAATCTTACTGAATGACAGAGCAGGCTTGACGGGCCAGATAGCCTACTCCTGCTCCTATTTATTATGTTCTTATGTAAGTTATCCACTGTTAACGCCAAGCTCTGCCTTACCACCACCTCTCTCAACTCCAAAGTCTCTAAATTTTCATTCTGCTTATCTGACACCCAGTATTGAATGATCAGTAATTTTCTTCAATTAAGTATTGGTAAGACTGAAACTATTTTGAATTGAACCTTGCAACTGAAGTGGGAGTTGACAGGGGGCTTGCTGATACGGAGACACATAGGCACAAGATAGCCACTGAGCCACAAGTTGGTCACTTAGCACACAAGATGACCGCTGAGCCGTTACTGTACATGGAAAAGTACAGCGAAGCATACACAGATACTGCCTGAGGCCAACAGGATACCAGCACAATAGATAATTAGTTTAAGGCAAGTGGGGGGCAGAATACACATCAGTAATGTCTGCTGCAGGCCGAAGTGTCCAAGTCCAGCCACCACCTTCAATAGAAATGTTAATTACCTGAGACTGCTTGTAACTGCTGAAACTGGCAATGATCCTGTAATGGCCAGACTAGAGCGGTGCTGGAAAAGCACAGCAGGTCAGGCAGCATCCGAGGAGCAGGAAATTGACATTTCGGGCAAAAGCCCTTCATCAGAGCTGTAATGTTTTCTGTAAACAAACCATGCTGCGCAAACAAAAACTCTATATCTGGACCGTTGTACCATGAAATGTATAGAATATCGTGATATGTGCTCTAAGGATGAGAGAAGAGTCGCCACTGACAACCGTGCTGGCAGATGTTTCTCTCTCTCCCCAGAACTCCAGTTTCTTTGTACAATAAACTCTGTTGCTGAATCCCGATTCTGAATCAGAGACTGGTGAATTTCCCCACAACAAGACAATCTCCCAACACATATCCATGCCATCACCAACTCTCTCTATTCTCACTTCCATAACATTGTTCACATTCACCACTGTTTCAGTTCACGTGTTGCTGAATCCCTCACCCATACTCCTGTTTTCTCTCAATTTGACTCAAATACCCCATCGGTCAGCCTTCATGTTCAACTCTCCATGAACTTGGGATCATTCAAAGCTCTGTAGTTATGCCCTAACTCAAACCAAAATCCTATCAATCTTGTTGTGGGGGGGGGGGGGGCGAATCAACAAATTAATAAGAGGACTTCAGGAAAACAGGTCACAACCATTTATTTCAAACTCATATATGAGAAGTAAGCCTTAACATTGAAGGATAAAGTTCACTCTAGTAGGTTACAGAACACCTTCAAACTTTATACATATTACAGCATGCACTTCAATATATGTGCCCCTTACTTTCAGTTAGATAGTTGTTAAAACCCACCTGGTATATCAAATCCTTTAGTCATGTGTACTAATATCTCCTTACATGTTCAGTATTATATTTTATTCTGTCTTATCCTGTAAAGTACATTTTATTAGTTAAAGGGACTAAATAAATAGGAGTTGATATTGTTCTAATTTTACTCTTTTGCTGTATTATAATTTTACCCCTTTGATACATTACCTATTTGTTATTACCATTTTCCACTTTACATTGTTGTAATTTACCCTCTGAGTGCTTAATGCCAAAAATAACTTTGAATTGTAAAGATTTAATATCAGAAATAGAAATTTCACTTTCAAGTGCAACAGATGAAAGCATTTACTGTATTAAGATTTTCTTTGTTGTAATAAGACATCTTTATTCCCAGTTAATTTGTTCACTAAGGGCATCTCTGGCCATGTCAGCAATTATTGCTCATCCATGATTGCCCTTAGGAAGATTGTGGTGAACTGTCTTCCTGAAGTGCTGCAGTCTTTGTGGTGTAGATGCATTCACAGTGTTAGCGAAGGATTTTGACCCAGTGAATTAGAATTAGATTTTATTGTCATATGTATTCAAGTACAGAAGTATAGGAGTACAGTGAAAGGTTTACAATGTCACCTCTCATGGCACCATCTTAGGTACAATGCACCTAAGTACAAATCTTAGATCCAAAAAGAGGAGTAAAGAAGAAAAAATGTTGCATTACCATGATTCATAGTATAAATTACAAAAAAGATATTGTTAAAAGGATAAACATTACAGTCAGAGAACACCTCCGGGCCGCCCGAACCAACCAACCCAATCACCCCGTGGCTCAACACTTTAACTCTCCCTCCCACTCCACCGAGGACATGCAGGTCCTTGGACTCCTCCACTGGCAGAACACAACTACACGACGGCTGGAGGAGGAGCACCTCATCTTCCACCTGGGAACCCTCCAACCACAAGGTATGAATTCAGATTTCTCCAGTTTCCTCATTTCTCCTCCCCCCACCTTGTCTCAGTCGGTTCCCTCAACTCAGCACCGCCCTCCTAACCTGCAATCCTCTTCCTGACCTCTCCGCCCCCACCCCACTCCGGCCTATCACCCTCACCTTGACCTCCTTCCACCTATCCCACCTCCATCGCCCCTCCCCCTAGTCCCCCCTCCCTACCTTTTATCTTAGCCTGCTTGGCTCTCTCTCTCTTGTTCCTGATGAAGGGCTTATGCTCGAAACGTCGAATTCTCTATTCCTGAGATGCTGCCTGGCCTGCTGTGCTTTGACCAGCAACACATTTGCAGCTGTGATCTCCAGCATCTGCAGACCTCATTTTTTACTCGAAGATTACAGATAGACATTACATTGCAGTAATCAGCGCAAGACCTTCCAAATGTGGTCTGACCAACCTTGGAAGCCGCTGACCACCTGTACCAGACCCCAGTCCAACAACTGTCCAGTGGTTAGCACTGCTGCCTCACAGCGCCAGAGACCCGGGTTGAATTCCCGCTTCAGGTGACTCTCTGTGTGGAGTTTGCACATTCTTCCCGTGTCTGCGTGGGTTTCCTCTGGGTGCTCCGGTCTCCTCCCGCAATCCAAAAATGTGCAGGTTAGGTGAGTTGGCCATGCTAAATTGCCCGTAGTATTAGGTGAAGGGGTAAATGTAGGGGAATGGGTTTGGGTGGGTTACACTTCGGCGGGTCAATGTGGACTTGTTGGGCTGAAGGGCCTGTTTCCACACTGGAAGTAATCTAAACTTATCTAATCTAAACTGTCCTCCCTCTGCTCCATGCCTCCAACCCACTCCACACCACTCATGCTTCCAGCCCACCCCACACTGCCCATGCCTCTGGCCCACTCCACACCATTCATGCCTCTGGCCCACTCCACACTACTCATGCCTCTGGCCCACCCCACACTACTCATGCCTCTGGCCCACCCCACACTGCTCATGCCTCTGGCCCACTCCACACCATTCATGCCTCTGGCCCACTCCACACCATTCATGCCTCTGGCCCACCCCACACTGCTCATGCCTCTGGCCCACTCCACACCATTCATGCCTCTGGCCCACCCCACGCTGCTCATGCCTCTGGCCCACTCCACACCATTCATGCCTCTGGCCCACTCCACACTGCTCATGCCTCTGGCCCACCCCACACTGCTCATGCCTCTGGCCCACTCCACACCATTCATGCCTCTGGCCCACCCCACACTACTCATGCCTCTGGCCCACCCCACACTGCTCATGCCTCTGGCCCACTCCACACCATTCATGCCTCTGGCCCACCCCACACTGCTCATGCCTCTGGCCCACCCCACACTGCTCATGCCTCTGGCCCACTCCACACCATTCATGCCTCTGGCCCACTCCACAGTGCTCATGCCTAAGAGGCAACTTTTTCACGTGTATGGAATGAGGTGCCAGAGGAAGTGGTGGAGGCTAGTACAAGTGCAACATTTTAAAAGCATCTGGGTGGGTTTCGGGGGATATGGGCCAGGTGCTGGCAGGTGGGACTCAATTGGGTTGGGATATGTGATTGGCATGGACAAGTTGGACCAAAGGGTCTGTTTCTATACTGTGCATCTCTATGACTCTACGCCTCCAGCCCACTGTGTTCCAGCTCTCAGCCCTCCACACAGCTCATGCCTCCAACCCACTCCACACAGCTTATGCCTCCAACCCACTCCACACTGCTCATGCCTCCAGCCCACTCCACACTGCTCATGCCTCCAGCCCACTCCACACTGCTCATGCCTCCAACCCACTCCACACTGCTCATGCCTCCAGTCCACTCCACATTGTTCATGCCATCAGCCCACTCCACATTGCTTACGTCTCCAGCCCACTCCACACTGTTCATGCCATCAGCCCACTCCACAAAGTTCATGCCTCCAACCCACTCCACACTGCTCATGCCTCCAGCCCACTCCACACTGTTCATGCCTCCAGCCCACTCCACAAAGTTCATGCCTCCAACCCACTCCACACTGCTTATGCCTCCAGTTCACTCCACACTGCTTATACCTCCAGCCCACTCCACATAGCACAAGGCATCCAGTCTATCCCAGGCCTCCAGCCTGTTCCAAATAAGTATTCTTATAAAAAAAACTTTAAAATCTTACTTAAAAAAACAGAGAGGAAAAGGAGAAAACAAGAAAAAGCAGATGGATGAATGGGGCCTGGGCTGAGGAGCCCGAACGCTGTCTACACCACTTCCACCATCTTGAATCAGTGACGGAATGGTGATAGTTCTAATCAGGTTTGTGTGTGGCTAATAGGGAAGTTGCAGTTGGTGGTGGTGCTATTTACTTGCTGCTTTTGACATTCTAGGTGGTAGAAGTTGTGGGTATTGAGGGAGGGGGTTGCTGTCTGATGACTTGTTACAATTCAGTTGTAAAAATTCACTCTGCATGATATCAAGAAATGAAGGCGCTGGATGCTGCAAAGGCTATGGGTCCTGACAATATTCTGGCAATAGTACCAAAGACTTGTTTTCAGAGCTGACCATATCATTTTCCATGCTGTTCCAGTACAGCTAGTTTGCTGGCATTGACATGGCAATGTGTAAAATTACCCATGTATATATACCCTGTACATAAAATGTGGGGCAAATCCATCCAGATCAATGACAGCCCCATCAGTCTACTCATCAACATTAATGAAATGATGGAAGTTGCTGTTGATGATACTCATAAGTGGCACTTATAGAATTATATAGACACACATCAAGTAAACAGACCCTTCGGTCCAACTCATCCATGCTGACCAGATATCTTAAATCTGCTCACTTATGCTCAGTTTGGCTTTCAGTGGGGCTATTCATTTCGTGACCTGATTACAGCCTTGATTCAAACATGGACTAAAGAACTGAACTCAAATGGTGAACTGAGATATGAAGACAATATTTGTCCAAATGTAGTATCAATGAGCTCTAGCAATACTTAAATTAATGGGATTTGGGGAAAATCTCTCCATTGGATGGACTCATAACTGGCACAAAAGAAAATGGTTGTAGTTTACGTAGGGCAATCATTTCAGTCCCAGGCTATCACTGCAGGTGTTCCTCAGGATAGCATCCTAGGCCCAATCACCTTCAGCTGCTTCACCAATGACCATCCCTCCAACATGATGTCAGGAGTGGGGATGTTTGCCAATGACTGCATAATGTACAGGACCATCCACAACCCTCCAGGTACTGAAACAGGTGCAGCAACACCTAGACAACATTCAGGCATGGACTTTGGTTGATAAATGGTAAGTTAGGGATATGTACATGTTCACCTATCAGGAATCAGATTCCAAGATCTTAGAGACACAACACTACTAGTTAAATAGTGTATTCGCTAATTACGGTTATTCAGTTATTAATGAGCTTATTTACATTTTATTACTCTGACTTGGCAGTCTTCCACACAACTTCTTTGGCTAGCACAAGACACTTCATATCAAGTTGATGAGTAGATTCTATTCTGTGAGGAATTCTGTCAGTCTATTTCTGATCGAAGCTCCTAGCCGGGGAAATAGAGAAGATATCATGATCAGGCCTGGTTCCACATTTCAAGAAGGAAGCTCTGTGGTACCCATTTCTCCAAACGTTACTGCAATACATCAAGGTCCCACTGATTTTCTTCAAGAGCAAGTTGAACAGTATTCTTCCACCTCTGCAACAATGATGCCAGCTTGTGTGACAAGCAGTGGTCACGAAGAATCACTGACGTGAGGTTACACGATAGAAGTGACAGTACACTCACCTGTACAAGGCTATTGGAATGATCTTTCAATTGTCAACAGGCAGCTTGAGACCTTGCAGATTGTGTGAAATCACAGAAAGCAATTAACCCCATGCATGTAGGAAAGTCCTTCAACACAATAATGATGATCTACTTTAGTAAAAGTGCCCAGAGATTCTGCTGATTTGAAGTCAGCCCAAAGACCATCACTCTTTCACTCCATGACAAGGTTTGGGTGAACTGTGAGGTCACCACAGATGGTTGAAAATGTGAACATCTGACTTTGCAGGAGATGGTAGGGTGAGAAATACTCTTATGTTAAATGTTTTAAGTCAATAATGTTAGGAAAATACTCGCATTTAATAAGGGAACCTGAAAATGTACAAGTGTAGTGGCAGGATTTAATGTAGATGCAAATGAACTTCAGTGATGTAACTATTATTTCTATAATCATGTGATAAACAATCTGCCGTTATTCAAGAGAGAAATGCTTGCTGCAAAGTCATTGGGTAAATATTGTTAATAAATCTGTTTGTTGAAGGAGATGTGGTCTGGGCTTATTTGAATAGATGAACCCACATTCAACTCTAAAGCTGTCCATGAATAACAAGACAGGAGTATGATGGAACACTCTCCAGTTGCCTGAATACAACAACGAATATAAGAAACACCCAGGACAAAGAATGCTATTCCATCCATCAACATATGCATTCAATCCCTCCCCTATTGATGCTCAGTGACAGCAATGTGTACTTACATGAATGGAAGAGGAAAGAATCATCAGGCTTTAAGACATAGACATGAGATGTGGTTCAGAGGATTGTATATTTGTTGCTGAGTGAAAAGTAGATTTAAGTCTCATTTGTGAGACTTCTGTTTGACTTTACCAAATGGAATATCTGGCATTGCTTGTAAGGGCAACAATCAATTTCTAAATGAGATATATATCAGCTATACATAAAGTTAGTCAAGTTTAAACAAAAGATTGTAAGGTGCATTCCTGAGCCTGGAGTTGGAAGGTAAGACAGAGTTTTATTTCATAGTTGTTATAAAATGTGGGTAGAATGCCAAAGACATGAAAGCAAGCCCAGAAAATGTTCTTGGATTGGGTGTATGCTTTATTCCTGTTCTTCATGTTTTATGGAGAAAATAAATAAAGGGAAACAAGTAGGGTTTGATTGTAACTGTCCTGTAAGTTCACTGCAGCCAGAGAAATACAGCAGATTAACGGTTGACATCAGATTTCAAATTATTGATATTATTCTCACCATGTTACACAGGAATGGAAAAGGACATTCAGACTGGAGGCCTGTGACCAGTGGAGAGCCACAAGGATCGGTGCTGGGTCCTCTACTTTTTGTCATTTACATAAATGATTTGGATGCGAGCATAAGAGGTACAGTTAGTAAGTTTGCAGATGACACCAAAATTGGAGGTGTAGTGGATAGCGAAGAGGGTTACCTCAGATTACAATAGGATCTCGGCCAGATGGGCCAATGGGCTGAGAAGTGGCAGATCGAGTTTAATTCAGATAGATGCAAGGTGCTGCATTTTGGGAAAGCAAATCTTAGCAGGACCTATACACTTAGTGGTAAGGTCCTAGGGAGTGTTGCTGAACAAAGAGACCTTGGAGTGCAGGGTTATAGCTCCTTGAAAGTGGACTCACAGGTAGATAGGATAGTGAAGAAGGTGTTTGGTATGCTTTCCTGTATTGGTCAGAGTATTGAGTACAGGAGTTGGGAGGTCATGTTGTGGCTGCACAGGACATTGATTAGGCCACTGTTGGAATATTGCATGCAATTCTGGGTCTCCTTCCTATCGGAAAGATGTTGTGAAACTTGAAAGGGTTCAGAAAAGATTTACAAGGATGTTACCAGGGTTGGAGGATCTGAGCTACAGGGAGAGGCTGAAAAGACTGGGGCTGTTTTCCCTGGAGCGTCGGAGGCTGAGTGGTGACCTTATAGAGGTTTACAAAATTATGAGGCGCATGGTTAGGATAAATAGACAAAGTCCTTTCCCTGGGGTCAGGGAGTCCAGAACTAGAGGGCATAGGTTTAGGGTGAGAGGGGAAAGATATAAAAGAGACCTAAGGGGCAACTTTTTCACACAGGGGGTGGTACATGTATGGAATGAGCTGCCAGAGGTTGTGGTGGAGGCTGGTACAATTGCAACATTTAAGAGGCATTTGGATGGGCATACAAATAGGAAGGGTTTGGAGGGATATGGGCCAGGTGCTGCCATTCACACCACTCCCAGTCACAGCTTTTGTTTCTTTACTTGTCCCTTTGAACATCCTTTGGCTCTGTACCACTAACTCTTTGGTCATTTAATCTTCCTTATATTCTTTCCTGTCAGAGATCTTCCCTTTTTTCTCTGCCATGCATCTTCCCCTTGCTTGCTTTAAACCTGTAAAATGTCTTAGTTATTCCCTGATCAATCCAAATTGTTAACTCTGTTTCTCTCTTCATAGTTACTGCTTGATCTGTTTGGTACTTCCAGCACTTTTTGTTTTCTCTAACACAGACTTTAGTCTTGGAATAATCCAAAATGAGGCAAGTATCATACATTTTTGTGGAAGGTGTGGAATCTCACAGAATTGTATCTTGGAAATCTTTTCTCTTTTGTCATATTTTGAGCCCCAGAGTCTGCAAGCCTGCCCTAAGTCTTTGACTGTTAAATCCAAGTACCTCTGACCAAAAGCAAACTGATTAGATAAACTTCTGTGTTTACAGGTCTAGTCCTGAACTACAAATTAAATGTACACAGAGCCAAACGTCAGTGGTATGATGTACTATGTTGTCACATGGCAGTAACTTGTGATTTCAATTAACATTTCAGACGTGGGAACCACAAATAGGAGAAGCAAGTAATCACGTCATAGGTTACAGTGCCACGCATCCAAGTATTTCCAAAATCGACAGAATAAATTGCCTGGGGCAATACCATTTCAAGAACTTTTGTTGGCAGGATGTGATTGTGAGATTTAGTTCTCTTTTTCTGCTCTGTAAAAGGGTCACTGGACCCAAAATGTTAACTCTGATTATTCTCCACAGATGCTGCCAGACTTGCTGAACCTTTCCAGTAATTTCTATTTCTCTTTTTCTCTTGTTTGACTCAGTGATAATCTGAAGTTTGTGTGGTGAACTATTACAATTAACTTTGGCCATAAGAAAGAAGGCCACAAGATGGATTTACTTAGAGGATAGTCACTATTGAACCAAAATTATGATAATATTCTGCACTTCATAAAACATTGGTGCCAATATTAAAATGTTGCATCATTTAAATTTAGTCATTGCAACACCAAAATATATTGAAAAGATCCAAAATTAGCTTGAAGATATAACATAGGGGATAATGGTGGAGGGATGTTTCTCGGACTGAGTTCATGTGACCAGTGGAGTGCCACAAGGATCAGTGCTGGATCCACTGTTTTTCATCATTTATATAAATGATTTAGATTGAATTTAGGATGTATTGGTGGTGTAGCGGACAGTAAAGATGATTATCTCAGAATACAATGGGATCTTGATTAGATGGGCCAATGAACCAAGGAGTGGCAGATGGAGTTTAATTTAGATTAATGTGAAGTGCTGCATTTTGGTAAGGCAAACCAGGGCAGGACTTGTACAATTAATGGTAGGTCCCTGGGGAGTGTTGCCAAATAAAGAGACCTAGGCGTGTAAGTGCTTAGTTCCTTGAAAGTGAAGTCGCAGGTAGACAGAATGGTGAAGGAAGCGTTTGTATTGCTTGCTTTCATTGATCAGAACATTGAATATAGGAGTTAGGAAATCATGTTGCTTCTCGGCTTTTGGTGGAGAGAATTAAGTGAAGTTTCGAATGTGTTGATGTATGATTTTCTGTGCAGGAAATGCTGAAAAGGTCAGAGTGGGAGGTTTAACACCCAAAACTGTAATGCCATGCACTTTTTCAACTCTTCTGAAGTCTGGATCTTCTTGGTGTGCTGTCTCCTGGCCCTACCTGGCCATTTCTAGCCTCCCTGTATGTTTGGAGGGTCTGGTGTCTTCCTCCTATCTTTAGGAAGGATCACTTCACTGCAGTGCTTTGGATTTGCACAACATAAATGATTTGGATGTGAGCACAAGAGGTACAGTTAGTAAGTTTGCAGATGATACCAAAGTTGGAGGTGTAGTGGACAGTGAAGAGGGTTACCTCAGATTACAACAGGATCTTGACCAAATGGGATTCTGGATCAGTGGTGCTGGAAGAGCACAGCAGTTCAGGCAGCATCCAACGAGCAGCGAAATCAACGTTTTGGCCAAAAGCCCTTCATCAGGAATAAAAGCAGTGAGCTGGAAGCATGGAGAGATAAGCTAGAGGAGGGTGGGGTGGGGAGAGAGTAGCATAGAGTACAATGGGTGAGTGGGGGAGGGGATGAAGGTGATAGGTCAGGGAGGAGAGGGTGGAGTGGATAGGTGGAAAAGAAGATAGGCAGGTCGGACAAGTCCGGACAAGTCATGGGGACAGTTCTGAACTGGAAGTTTGAAACTAGGATGAGGTGGGGGAAGGGGAAATGTTGAAATCCACATTGATGCCCTGGGGTTGAAATGTTCCGAGGCGGAAGATGAGGTGTTCTTCCTCCAGGCATCTGGTGACGAGGGAGTGGCGGTGAAGGAGGCCCAGAACCTCCATGTCCTCGGCAGAGTGGGAGGGGGAGTTGAAATGTTGGGCCACAGGGCGGTGTGGTTGATTGGTGCGGGTATCTCAGAGATGTTTCCTAAGGCGCTCTGTTAGGAGGCGCCCAGTCTCCCCAATGTAGAGGAGACCGCATCGGGAGCAACGGATACAATAAATGATATTAGTGGATGTGCAGGTAAAACTTTGATGGATGTGGAAGGCTCCTTTAGGGCCTTGGATAGAGGTGAGGGAGGAGGTGTGGGCACAGATTTTACAGTTCCTGCGGTGGCAGGGGAAAGTGCCAGGATGGGAGGGTGGGTTGTAGGGGGGCGTGGACCTGACCAGGTAGTCACAGAGGGAACGGTCTTTGCAGAAGGTGGAAAGGGGTGGGGAGGGAAATATATCCCTGGTGGTGGGGTCTTTTTGGAGGTGGAGGAAATGTCGGCGGATGATTAGGTTTATGCGAAGGTTGGTAGGGTGGAAGATGAGCACCAGGGGCGTTCTGTCCTTGTTACGGTTGGAGGGGTGTGGTCTGAGGGCGGAGGTGCGGAATGTGGACGAGATGCGTTGGAGAGCACCTTTAACCATGTGGGAAGGGAAATTGCGGTCTCTAAAGAAGGAGGCCATCTGGTGTGTTCTATGGTGGAACTGGTCCTCCTGGGAGCAGTTACGGCGGAGGCGGAGGAATTGGGAATACGGGATGGCATTTTTGCAAGAGATAGGGTGGAAAGAGGTGTAATCCAAGTAGCTGTGGGAGTCGGTGGGTTTGTAAAAAATGTCAGTGTCAAGTCGGTCATCATTAATGGAGAGGTCCAGGAAGGGGAGGGAGGTGTCAGAGATGGTCCAGGTAAATTTAAGGTCAGGGTGGAATGTGTTGGTGAAGTTGATGAATTGCTCAACCTCCTCATGGGAGCACGAGGTGGCGCCAATGCAATCATCAATGTAACGGAGGAAGAGGTGGGGAGTGGTGCAGGTGTAATTACGGAAGATCAACTGTTCTATGTAGCCAACAAAGAGACAGGCATAGCTGGGGCCCATACATGTGCCCATGGCTACCCCTTTGGTCTGGAGGAAGTGGGAGGATTCAAAGGAGAAATCGTTATGGGTGAGGACCAGTTCAGCCAAACGAATGAGAGTGTCGGTGGAAGGGTACTGTTGGGGACGTCTGGAGAGGAAAATACGGAGGGCTTGGAGGCCCTGGTCATGGCGGATGGAGGTGTAGAGGGATTGGATATCCATGGTGAAGATGAGGCGTTGTGGGCCAGGGAAACGGAAGTCTTAGAGGAGGTGGAGGGCGTGGGTGGTGTCTCGAACATATATGGGGAGTTCCTGGACTAGGGGGGATAGGACAGTGTCGAGGTAGGTAGAGATGAGTTCAGTGGGACAGGAGCATGCTGAGACAATGGGTCGGCCAGGGTGGTCAGGCTTGTGGATCTTGGGAAGGAGGTAGAACCGGGCAGTGTGGGGTTCCTGGACTATGAGGTTGGAAGCTGTGGGTGGGAGATCTCCTGAGGTGATGAGGTTCTGTATGGTCTGGAAGATGATGGTTTGATGATGGGGGGTGGGGTCATGGTCTAGGAGGCAGTAGGAAGAGGTGTCCTCGAGTTGGCGTTTAGCTTCAGCGGTGTAGAGGTCAGTGCGCCAGACTACCACTGCACCCCCTTCATCCACTGGCTTAATGTTGAGGTTGGGATTGGAGCAGAGGGATTGGAGGGCTGCGCGTTGTGAGGGTGAGAGGTTAGAGTGGGGGAGGGGGGTAGACAGGTTGAGGCGGTTAATGTCCCAGCGGCAATTTGAAATGAAGAGGTCGAGGGCAGGTAATAGGCCAGCGCGGGGTGTCCAGGTGGATGCAATGTGTTGGAGGTGGGCGAAGGGGTCCTCGGAAGGTGGGCGGGAGTCCTGATTGTGAAAGTAAGCTCGGAGGTGGAGGCGACGGAAGAATTGTTTGACGTCACGGCGTGAACTAAATTCATTGATGCGTGGATGGAGGGGGATGAAGGTGAGTCCTTTGCTGAGGACTGATCGTTCGTCCTCAGTGAGGGGGAGGTCTGGAGGGATGGTGAAAACTCGGCAGGGCTGGGAGCTGGGATCTGGTGTGGATGTGGAGCTGGGGCTGAGAAGTGGCAGATGGAGTTTAATTCAGATAAATGCGAGGTGCTGCATTTTGGGAAAGCAAGTGTTAGCAGGACTTATACACTCAATGGTAAGGTCCTAGGGAGTGTTGCTGAACAAACAGACCTTGGAGTGCAGGTTCATAGCTCCTTGAAAGTGGAGTCACTGATAGATAAGATAGTGAAGAAGGTATTTGGTATGTTTTCCTTCATTGGTCAGAGTACTGAGTACAGGAGTTGGGAGGTCTTGTTGCGGGTGTACAGGATGTTGGTTAGGCCACTGTTGGAATATTGTGTGCAATTCTGGTCTCCTTCCTATTGGAAAGATGTTGTGAAACTTGAAAGGGTTCAGAAAAGATTTACAAGAATGTTGCCAGGGTTGGAAGATTTGAGCTATGGGGTAAATATAAAAAGTAAGAAGTGAACTAGGGGTCCTTGTGGTACAGTAGTAGAGTCCCGTCCTCTGAACCAGGAGGCATGGGTTGAAGGCCCCACCTGCTCTAAAGGTGTGCAATAACATCTCTGAACAAGTTAATAAGAAAATATGTGAAAGTGAAATGGATGGACTTTGCTCTTTTTCATCTTCTGTCTCAATGTCTAGCTGTGTTAATTTGAGGACAAGGAATCTATTGTACCTCCTGTCTTGACCATCTGAGCAGTGAAGCCCAGACAGCTCAGTGTTAAATTTCAAACACTGATTAATCATGTGTGTAAGTTTAGTAAATTTAGAAAATTGGAAAGGGCTATTCATAGCGCTATTTGGATAGATCCAAAATAAGATCTGTATTAAAAATACTGTAAAGTATTGAGAAGAAGGATTTACATTTTGAGAGCAAGGAATTTTTTTTATTGAGCCGTGGGTGGGATTTGTTTTATTCAATAAATGGGTATTGCTGGCTGCAACCGCAAGAAATGCAAAACTTGCGCCCACACCTCCCCCCTTACTTCCCTCCAAGGCCCCAAGGAATCCTTCCATATCCGCCACAAATTCACTTGCACCTCCACACACATCATTTGCTGCATCCGCTGCACCCAATGTGGCCTCCTCTATATTGGGGAGACAGGCTGCCTACTTGCGGAATGTTTCAGAGAACATCTCTGGGACACCCGGACCAACTAACCCAACCACCCCGTGGCTCAACACTTCAGCTCCCCCTCCCACTCCACCAAGGACATGCAGGTCCTTGGACTCCTCCATCGCCAGACTATAGCAACACGACAGCTGGAGGAAGAGCGCCTCATCTTCCGCCTAGGAACCCTCCAACCACAAGGGATGAACTCAGATTTCTCCAGTTTCCTCATTTCCCCTCCCCCCACCTTGTCTCAGTCCCAACCCTCGAACTCAGCACCACCTTCCTAACCTGTAATCTTCTTCCTGACCTCTCCGCCCCCACCCCCACTCCGGCCTATCACCCTCACCTTAACCTCCTTCCACCTATCACACTTCCAATGCCCCTCCCCCAAGTCCCTCCTCCCTACCTTTTATCTTAGCCTGCTTGGCACACTCTCCTCATTCCTGAAGGAGGGCTCATGCCCGAAACGTCGATTCTCCTGTTCCTTGGATGCTGCCTGACCTGCTGCGCTTTTCCAGCAACACATTTTCAGCTCTGATCTCCAGCATCTGCAGTCCTCCTACATCATTTATTGGGACAGGATATACCCAGGCACAGTGGTGTTGTTGTATTGGGCATTTTGTGAAAGGTATGATTTCATGAATATGATTATGTCATGCTGTTGCTTGACTAGTCTGCATGAGACCTCGCCTAATTTTGGCATTAGCCTCCAGATGTTAGTAAGGAACACTTTGCAGTATCAAAATTCTGGACGTACTCTTTGGAGGGTCAGTACAGACTTGATGGACCAAATGGCTTCTTTCGGTACTGTAGGATGCTGTGATACTATGACTCAGGGGTTATTCATATCAGGATGGATTGAACAGATGGTTGTTTTCTTTTCTTCAGGGAAGAACATACTGGGGACTTGATTGTATGGCATTCCTTAAGATAATGAAAGGGGTTGATAAAGAAATCGTAGCGAAGACATAGCAAAGGCAAAACCAAAATGAAGGACCATAAATATGAAATAGTGATTAATCAATCCGACAGAGAATTCAAGAGAATCTTAATGAGAGTTTAGAGTGTGGAACTCATGACCCCATGGACTAGTTGAAGTGAATACACAAGAAATAGGAGCAGAAGTAAATAGTCTGGCCCAGTGATGCTGCTCTGCCTTTCAATATGAACACGGCTATTCAAACACTTGAATTCCACTTTCTCGCCTGCTTCCTCTATCTCTTGATTCCCTGAGAAACTAAAAATCTACCTCAGCTTTAACCATATCCAATAATGGAGTGTCCGTACATGCCGAGGGTAGAAAATTCAAAAGGTTGACATTTGAGCAAAACAATTTCTGTTCATCTCTTATCCTAGGCATGTCTTAGATTCACCATGTATGGGAAACAGCCTCTGCATCTACCCTATCCTATCCCATCAGAATCCTATTTATTTCAATGAGATCATCTCTCCTACTTCTAAATTCTAGAGAATATAAAGCAAAAAATTACCACTGTCTCATGATAGGACAACTTTTACATCCCAGAAACAAATCTGTTGGAAGTTTTCAGTACTACCTCCAATGCTAGTATATCTTTCCTAAATATGGAGACCAAAACTACACACAGTATTCCAGTTGTGGTCTCAGTAAAGCCTAGTACAATTGTAGTATAAGTTCATTTAGTGCAAATATAGACAAACCATTCTGAGTGAAAGAAATAGAAGCACATCTTAATAGTTTAGGTGAAGAAGGGGTGGAAAGAAAAATTTCACATCAGCCAATTGTCCTGTTTCTGCGCTCGAAATACAAAGTATAATTCTATATTTATGATGCCTTACCTTAACATCAAAAAAGGGGTCCAAACTAGTAAAAGCACACTTAAGATTTATATCTGAAAGTCTTTCTTAACACACAGTGCAGATTAAACTTCCATTTAGATCAACAATGCTCGTGATACTTTTCACCATACAGGACCAAGCAATGATCTAAATACTACTGTATTTCATAAATATTTTAAATGGGATGAGTCCTTACATGGTTCTGTAAATTCTTCTTTTAGAAATAGAATCAGTCTGAACATTGTGACATAGACAGACAGACTTTAACCTTATACCTTCAACACATTATCTGAGCTGACATGGCACCTATTGTTAAAGTTCACTTAAGAATGTAACTTTAAAAATAGTTCTGGGATTTACATATAAAAGAACAGAAACCAACATAACTTGGAGGTGCCAATGTTGAACTGGGGTGGACAAAGTTAAAAATCACACAACACCACGTTATAGTCCAACAGGTTTAATTGGAAGCACTAGCTTTCGGAGCGCTGCTACTTCAGGTGGTTGAAGGAGCGGCACTCTGAAAACTAGAGCTTCCAAATAAACCTGTTGGACTATAACCTGTAACCAACATGGTCATTCTAAAAGATGAGAGACTTAACAAACAATCCAGGTCTTCTTTAATATATAATTTCAGTTGCATGACACTGTAAATTTTTGCTATAACTTCTGTGTCTTACAATCTTATACTCCACAATCACCTGATGAATGAACAGCACTCCAAAAGCTAGTGCTTCCAAATAAACCTATTGGACTATAACCTGGTGTTGTGTGATTTTTAATTTTGTACACCCCACTCCAACACTAGTAACTCCGCATCACATTTTAAATTGTTTCTCTTCCCTTTTTTACTACACAAGTCTTTCATATTATAAAGTGTGCATTTCATGACTTAGTAAACACTGCCACCTAGGGTATTAATGTAACTACAGAACCATAGAAAGAGGAACACAGGGACTATTTGTTCTCAAGTTTGCTCTATTCAATAAATTATGATTGATCTGTAAATTACCTTTTACTCCAGATGCCTTGATATACCCAACAAAGAAAGCAATCAGTCTTGGATTTGGAATATTAATTGTCCCAGCATCCAGAGCCATTAAGGGAAAAGAATTCCAGAATACTAGTATTGTTAGTGTGAAAAGGTACTTCCTGATTTCACTCCAGATGATCCGGTTCAAGTGTTAAGTTCCCTCATTTTTGACTGCCCTGTCAGAGGAAATAGTTTTCCTTCCTCTAGCTTACAACATTGCTAAAATTGCATGTCAATCTTCTTTACTCAAGAGATAATGGATTAGTTCATGATAGAATTCTCTAAGCCTGGTATTATTTGTCATTTGAATCAAGTTCCCTTTAAAAATTGGACCATCTGTTCAACCCTAGAAAGGCACTTTCTGCTGCCTGAAACTGTGATTGTGACTGGATTGAGGGTCAAACACATTTCATAGATGAACCATAAAACAGAAGGTAAGAGAAGGTTCCCTTCTCACTGGTCTGAATCCACACCCCAGAAGTAAAAACTTATTATTGCTTTAGAGTGGACATTACTAGCAGCTTAGATTAACCTGCCTTTGCCAAATGTTAAAATTAACAGCTGAGTAATGAGATTGCAACAAGGTGCAGCTGAGGGAAAATGAACAGTACAACTGGTAGTTGAGCGAAGGTAGCTTGTGTCCTGAAAGGATGTTGATTTGTCCTTTATTACATTACAAAGGCAGGAGAAATGGTGAGCAGGAAAAAGCATTCTGATCCACCTGACTGTTGCGCTGGACATTGTACACCATAATGCAACACTTCCCATCTTGACTTGAACGCCCATATGTGGGGGAAGTGTCAGTATCTCAAGTCTGGGTTTCAGAGTTTGAGGAGTAACTGGAATCACGCAGAGATTGCAGTTCGCTTTAGTACCAACGTAACGAGAAAACTGAGACTCTGAAATCAGTTTTTAGGAAGCTCGGATGGAAGCAAGCCTAAGCTCAAAAATTCTGATTTCGTGACTCGTCAAATGCCAGTGAATATACAGGTCAGGAGAGAATAGATGGATGCATGGCTGGAGAGACTCTTTAGGTTGGAGGACTTTAGGTTCCTGGAACATTTTAACCCATTCTGGGGAGATAAGGCCTAATCAGGTCGCAACTCAACAGGGACATATCGAGTTCTGAAGAAAGGCCACTGGACCCAAAACATTAACTATGATTTCTCTCCACAGATGCTGCCAGAGCTGCTGAGATTTTCCAATAATTTCTCCTTTTTTTTCTGATTTCCAGCATTTGCGGTTCTTTCTGTTTTTATTTAGGGACGTAACAATGTTCTTATGGGGTGGTTTACCAGCGGTATTGGAGGGAGTTAAAATAACTTGGCTGGGAGATAGGACCTAAAATCCAACATTAGAAAGGAAAGGAAACCAAGTGCACAAAGGACTGGGAGAGACAATTCGCACAAGAATAAGAAATAACAAGGAATTAGGTAGATTCAGAAATGACGGAATGCAATAAATTGTGTGTGCATGTGTGAAAGCACGGGACTGGGTATGATAGAATCTTGGATACCACACTTTAAGAAGGATGTAAAGCATTACAGAGGGTGTAGAAAAGAGTAATGAGAATGATGAGAAAACAAGGAACTTCAGTTATGTGAATAGATTGGAGAAATTGGTATTGTTCTCCTCTCTGAAGAAAGGATTTGAGGAAATTTGAGAGAAAAGTTTAAAATAGTGAGGAATTTAGACAACATGAAATATTCCATTGAGGGAAGAATCTGGAATAATATATAATAATATATTTGCTCACTTTCAATTAAGTGTTTAAAAATGAGCCAATTTAATCAGTCTTTCTTGAATTGCCGAAAGCAGTGAGTTTATTAATTACTAAATATGCAAATAATTAATAATACGACAAACACACGCATTAAAAACAAGAGATGAATCCAAAAGGTCACAGCTAAACAATCAGACAGATGGATTAGTCTCTGAAATGTTTACAGTGAGCAAGCAGTTGAACGTTGTGACTGTTGCAGTGGATTTGACCATTTGTTTTGATGTTGATAGCTGAATTGTTTTCATGACTCTTGGTTTGGCAGACTGATTGAAATTCTGGTTTCCTGATTCTTGTAGGAACGTGTTTTCAGCAGTTGGATTGAGAGTGGGTCTTCCTTTTGTCTGGCTGCTAGCTAGCTGACTTCTCGCATTGAGCGAGAGAGATTGTTTTTACTTGCAACACAAGTGATTGGGAGTAGTCCTTTGAATGTGATCTTTACAACATGCTAAAATTCAAATGTCAGCTGATACATGTGTGAAACTTCAGTCAAACCAGCACACTCTACTAAAGTTAAAACTGGCTTTTTCATCCCCATTTTGTACTTTTCAAAAAGGAAAAACACAGAATGTTGGCTTTAGAAATTTGGATACTGTTGACCATTATCAGCTGCTCATTATCTTTGTAGTGACACTTGAGATCAGAATCCAGTCTGTTTGATGTTTATTTGACATCTTGATCCTCTCACATCATAGTTACAACTGCAGTTATTTTGTCTCGGTAGAAGCCCTCTTTAAGAAAAAACACATTTTAGAAATAAGGACTAAAAGCACCTGCAGTATTCCAGAGTCCCAACCCATCATCATAATTTTGCAAATGCTGACTTAGAACCAGCCACCAGATGGGGCAGACACAGAACGCTGGATAAGCTGCTATCTGATATTCTTGGATGATCAATGGCAACAACAACAACTTGCATTTCTAAAGTACCTTTGAGGTAAAAGCATAAATCCTAATTACATTACCTATAGCATGGAAACAGGTCCTTCAGCCCAACAAGTCCACACTAACCATTTTCCTCTGATTAATGCACCAAACACTATGGACAATTTAGCATGGCCTGCTCATCTTCGGGAGGAAACCAAAGCAAGCCCATGACTGGGATCAAACCTGGGACCCTGGTGCTGTAAGACAGCAGTGCTAACCACTGAGCCACCATGCCACCTGGTGCCATTGATCAGTTTGCATATTAAACACCTCTCCTCTAATTGTCCTGAAGGACCCGAATGCAGGATATGTGAGTGTCCACACTTGCTGAAAAATAGAAAATAACAAATTGACCGCCTGTTTGACACACCCTTCCAATTCTTCTTATCTGCAAACATATTTTTACCTGCCCATGTAGAAATTCCTTTTGTTACAGGAAATGTACCCAGAGACAGGATGAGCTGGATTTTAAGTGCAGGAAAGCATTAAGGTTTAAGAGTGGGGGTGGATGGTGGGAGGGAGTGCTCCTTGGGGAACTGGATACAATCTGCTGACCTGCGTTTCATTGTCTCGCACAAAGCTACCTACAAATGACCTGCTCAGGAGGAGTGGTTTCCCACTTAATATGTATCAAATCACTCCGTTTGGACAATATTATTATGGGTTTATGATTTCAAGTTTGAATTTCCCAGTCTTCCTGAAAATCACAGTCAAAATGAGTACGGGGAGTTACATGGGGAGGAGATGGCCTAGTGGTATTATTGTTAGACAGGAAACAGCGAATACTGAGTGTGATGCTAGAAACGTGCAGCAGCTCAGGCAGCATCCAAGGAGCAGGAGAATCAACGTTTCAGGCATAAGTTTCCTGATGAAGGGCTTATGTCTGAAACGTCGATTCTCCTGCTCCTTGGATGCTGCCTGACCTGCTGTGCTTTTCCATCACTACACTCTCGACTCTGAGCTCTAGCATCTGCAGTCCTCACTTTCTCTGAGAAAACAGCGAATATTTTGGATTTGAATTCCACCGTGGTAAATGATGGAATTTGCATTAATAAAATAAATACCTTGAATTCAGAATCTACTGATGACAATGAAACCATGGCAATTAATAGACAAAAACATTTGGCTCACTAATGTCCATCAGGGAAGGAAATCTGCCTTCCTCACCTGATCTGGCCTAAATGTGACTCTAGATGCAATGCAGTCTGGTTGACTCTCTCAAGTGCCCTCTGAAATGACCTGGCATGTCACTCAATTGTATCAATTGCTACAAAGTCTCAATAAAAGCAAGAAACAGACGGACCACGTGGCATTGACCTAGGCACCAGAAAAGACAATGGCAGAAACAGACCCTGCAAAGTCCTCCTTACTGAAGTTGGTTAGTGCCAAGATTGGGAGAGCTGTCTCACAGACTAATCAAGCAACAACCTGACATAGTCATACTCACAGAATCATACCACTATCACTTTTCCTGAATAAGTCCTCTCCCACTGGCAGAACAGACACAGCAGAGGTGGGCAACACAGTGGTATATAGTCAGGAGGCAATTTCCCAGGCAGTCCTCAACATATACTCTGCACCCCATGATACTTCATGGCTTCACATTAAACATGGGCAATGTAATCTGCTACTGTTGCTTTGTATCTGGTTGAAGTCACCGCCAATGATGAATAAGGCCTTGGGATATTTGCTGGACACAAATACCAGGCAATGACCATCTTCAATAAGTGACACGGTGGACAGCACAGTGGCACAGTGGTTAGCACTGCTTCCTCACAGTGCCAGAGACCCGGGTTCAATTCCTGCCTCAGGCGACTGACTGTGTGGAGTTTGCACGTTCTCCCCGTGTCTGCATAGGTTTCTTCCGGGTGCTCCGGTTTCCTCCCACAGTCCAAAGATGTGTGGGTCAGGTGAATTGGCCTTGCTAAATTGCCCATAGTGTTAGATAAGGGATAAATGTAGGGGAATGGGTGGGTGGTGGGTCGGTGTGGAATTGTTGGGCCAAAGGCCCTGTTTCCACTCTATAAGTAATCTAATCTAAACCTAACCATTGCTCATTGACATTCAATGTGTTACCATCACTGAATCCTCCACCATCAACAGCCTTGGAGTTACCATTGACCAGAAACTCAACTGGACTCACTGTACTAACACAGTAGCTACAAGAGCAGGTCAGAAGTTAGGAATACATCAGCAAGTAACTCACCTTCTGACTCCCCAAAGCCTGTCCACCATCTCCAAGACACAAGTCAAAAGTGTGTTGGAATACTCTTCACTTGCCTGGATGGGTGCAATTTCAACAACACTCAAAAACCTTGACACCTTCTGGGATAAAGCAACCCACATGATTGGCATCACATCCACAAGGATCCATCCCCTCCAGCACGGACACTCAGTAGCAGCAAGTGTGTACTATGTACTAGATGCACTGCAGAAATTCATCAAAGATTCTCACACTGCATCTTCCAAACCCCTGATCTGTTTCATTTAGAAGGACAAGGGCAGCAGATAACACCTGCAAGTTCCCCTTCAAGCCACTCACCATCATGACTTGAAAATATGTCATCCTTCATTGTCGCTGGGTCAAAAGTCTGGAATTCCTGCCCTAGCAGCATTGTAGGTCAACCCACAGCAGGTAGCCTACAGTGGTTCAAGAAGGCAGCTCACCACTACCTTCTCAATGGACAACTAGGGATGAGTAATAAATGTTGGCCTATCAATGATGCTGACTTCCCATGAGTGGATCAAAAAAAATATCAGCAGATCCTGAGGGGATGAAGACATGTCAGTATTTATAACTAACCGTACCAGCTTGGTGGAAAGAATTGGGCCTTGTATCCGAGAGGTTACTTTGAAAGTAACATCTACATTTTGCAGGTTTGGAGATCTGATCTATCAGATTGTTAAGGGTGCTACTTATATGAAATGTCAGATGGACCAAGATGACCGGCCACATCCACAGCATAGCAGCACCACCTTGACATGTCTGAACGCCAGTATCTCAGGAGAAGCACGATTCACTTGAGATGGTGGCAGATACTTGCAACCCTTGAATGTGTGTGTCACCTCCCAAATCTGTGGATCCATCTTTCTTGAACTCCATGTTTGAATTCCTCCAGTTAGACTCCAATCCTGACACATGATAAAACAACTCTTGTCCATGTCACAAAGGTAAACTAACACTCTTTGTCCTTCTCGACAGAGTTGCAGCTTTTAATATGGCTGACCAGAGCTTTCTCTTCCACATCTCTGTCTAACTGGATTGATGGACTCTCCTGCATTCCTGGCTGGCCTTCACATTCTACTCTCAGTAAACTTCAGATCATCCAAACTTTAATGCCCATGTATAACTCACACCAAGTCTTGTTTACCTTTCATCCTGTGTGCACTGACCTACATTGGTTCTCAGTCAAGTAACACTTAAGATGGCACCAACGTTACCTGCCTTCGCTCATTTTGATGGTGCATTTTGGCGGTGGGTGAGGTTCTTGTTTCAGGCAGATGAGGGCCTCATTAGAATATAAGATTCAGGTTTTGCTCACTATTTCAACATTAGGAGATCATTCATAAAATTGCTCACTTTCAATGAAATAGCAGTGAAGATTTAAAAAGAACTAATTATTGTCCTTTAACAGTAGCATTCCCTCAAAAAACTATTTTCTCCCTTTTTTATGTCGTCTGCATCAATTCCATCCCCAGGTCTTTCGAAATGCTTATTTATAGTCCAATAGGTGGGACAGACAGAGAGCTCCGGATAAACTTCTTAGGATATACTCAGAAGGTGAATGGCAATAACAAGAACATCAAAAAGCTCACATTTATAAAGAATTTCCAATATTGACAAATATACTCTCGTGCTATTGTCCCCAGTTCACCTCATTAACTGTGCACCAAGCTCCATGGCACCCTACTCATCCCATTCTCCTACTTAGCATTGGCTGAAGTACTCACCATTGCTGGATATTGCGACACTAGTATCATATTTAAAATGCTGCTGTGCACCAGGTGAAACGTGCAGTGTGACTTATTTGGACTCGGTACCTAAGGAGACATTGGTGCTCCACTTTGTGGAGAGGGATCTTGAGGTTCAGCCAAATTGGTGGTACAGAAGAGGACTGTCCCAGGGACTGCCAGATGGGATCATGACTCGAGACCCTGTCAGCTGAGTGCAAAGTTGCTATCTGCATCAGTGCAGGTTCCATGGTCAGGGAAATACTCAGCAATGCAAGTAAAAAGACCAACAACTTGCTTCATTTTTCGAGGGCATGTTTCACTATATTTCTATTCTTCCTCACACTCTCTTTAATCTGATACCACGAAAAATCCCATTTTCCCACCAACTATTTAGCAGGGGAAGTGAGATTCCCATTAGTGAGCAAGGCGAGGCTTTTTTGCATGATTAGATCATCTTATTTATTGATCTTGTCATTCTCTTCTTGATAGTTACTGGACAGCGACAATTGCCGACATGACAGTCAGAGCAATTACTTGGTAACTTCTACTCGTTACCTGCTTCTCTAAGCCTCCAGTCACCAGCATCCCATGGACAATGATGGCATGCTCAAGGGCAATGATGGCATGCTCAAGGGCAATGATGGCATGCATGCTGCCTCCTCTCCCCATTTCCTCCCCATCCACCAGGACCTCCAGGTGCCCATCTGCAAATTAAGGTGCTAATTTCCCTCTGTCCAACATGTCAGGGGCAATTGACAGGAACTGTGTAGGGCAGCTCCAGACTGTCAGCATGGAACTGGGTACAGAGCTGGGATTTAAAGATGGCACCAGAGTCAGGCAGGACAGCTGGCAGAGGCCAGAACTGGAGAGGTGGAAGATTATGATGAGTGGGGCATTAGAGGGGCATCATGCATAGGTAATGAGGAAGATCGTATGAGAAAACTTACTAGGTTTTATGAAACTCATCAAAGTCGACACAATTAATTTCTGGTAAATTTCAGCTCATGGTGTAATGCATGAAATGTTTATAACAAATTGGAATCCCTCTCCTGACTTTTATTTCCAATCAATATGTTTTTTACCTGCCCATGTGAATATACCCAGAGATAAGAGGAGGCTATCACAAACTAATAAATGTGGGTGCCAACTTTGGAAAACTTCTGCTGGATGCGTGCAAAATTACCAAAGTCAGAAATATGAGTCTGTAAGGATAGCAGATGGAGGAAACAGATTGCCTCTTGTGCTAATTGTTGTGTACGTCATAAAGTCATAAAGATGTACAGCACAGAAACAGACCCTTCAGTCTAACCCTTCCATGCCGACCAGATATCCCAACCCAATCTAGTCCCACCTGACAGTATCCGGCCCATATTCTTTTAAACCCTTCCTATTCATGTACCCATCCAAATGCCTTTTAAATGTTGCAATTGTACCAGCCTCCACCACTTCCTCTGGCAGCTCATTCCACACACGTACCACCCTCTGTGTGAAAAAGTCACCCTTTATATCTTTTATATCTTTCCCCTCTCACCCTAAACCTATGCCCTCTAGTTCTGGGCACCCCCACCCCAGGGAAGAGACTTTGTGTATTTATCCAATGTATGATTTTATAAAGTCAATCCTCAGCTTTCGACGTTCCAGGGAAAACAGCCCCAGCCTGTTCAATCTTTCCCTATAGCTCAAATCCACCAACCCTGACAACATCTTTGTAAATCTTTTCTGAATCATTTCAAGTTTCACAACATCTTTCCAATAGGAAGGAGACCAGAACTGCACACAATATTCCAAAAGTGGCCTAACTGATGCCCTGTACAGCTGCAACATGACCTCCCAACTCCTGTACTCAATACTCTGATTGTGTTTAAATATCTGAAAGGGTTAATGCTGAAAAGTGCCTTTGGCACCCCCTACAATGTGATGTCATATAAATTTAGGGAGAAAACAGCTTCGGATCTCAAAGGAGGAAGACCTACTATCTGGGTCCCTCTCATAGTCTCTGTAACAAAGTCCAGCACATCATTGTAATTCATATATAGATGCCATCATACAATAAACTAGTTCCTGTTTAAGACATAAGCCTGTATTCATTAGATTACCAAGTGGTTTCTCCAGGAGGTCTCCAACAGGAAAGAACATGGTGCAAGCAAATCTACCAGATAGCATATTCAACATGATGAACAGTGATGGGGATTTTGTGCTGGCAACAACTGGAAATCCAAACGATTACACATGAAGGGTACATTTTCCCCTTCACTGGGAAAGCCCTGGAGATGTGGTGTTTAATGGTGGGGGGAGGGCAATATAACAGGATTGAAGACACAGAGCCCTGACTTGATTATGTCACTTATGACACAGGAAATGGGCATATGTCAGGGGAAGGGTCAGGAGTTCTACACGACAGAAGGAGTGACAGAGAGGTTTTACTGAAGCTGTGTACCTAGGCTTTGTTCTCTGGCCCAGCCTTGATGGTGGCTGGCTAGGTTTCCAGAGCCTCCTAAAGCCTAGCTTCTAAAGGGAGATGGGGATTGGTGGGTGGAGGTACTTACCAGCTTTGTCATCAAGATGATCCCCAGCTGCATTTAATTTTCCTCTAACCTCGAGATCCTCATCCATGTCTCCTTCCTTCTTCAATCTCCTTGATAGGTCACCCCTTCTGCCTTGCTTCAACCTCTTCATTGTCAAACAAAGGGTAAACTGCACCAAAACACTGACAATAGCTACTGAGCATGTGTGTCAGGAGTTGTCCTGATGTCGGATCACATGTGACTGGGACTTGCTTTAGGAAGGCAACCAATGATTCCCAGCTTTACCATGTTGATGTATATCCTTCTCGACAATCAATATTAACAGTTTGAAGTTTACCTTGGGTTCAGTTTCATAGCTTCTGGAAACTCCCAATGATATTCCTCCACTGGTCCACCCCATCAATCTCCCCACTTCTTTTGATCTCTTCTGCTTACCCCAATGATATCGTTCAACACTTCATCTCTTCAGCCCCTTTGATGTTTTCTCTTCCTCAGTTTTTTTCGGGTTCCACCACTGATAACCCCTCTTCTTCTGATGTCTCTCATCTTGTCCATTGGCATTCCCCTACCACCTCCATGTGGTGATTCTTCTTAAATTTGGCGCCATTTGAGGGAAACAAGTACTAATTGGAACCCTGGGCCATCCTGTAATTATTAAGGTCAGAGAGACAGATATAGGAACGAAGAAGGAGAATTAAAGACTAAGCTACAAAGCTGGCTATAAACTTTGGGGTGAAGTATAATTTAATATTTCTTATAATTACTGCTATAAATTTGTGAACTAAAAAATGAGGTATTCCATGATTGGATGCTTCAAAGAACCTGTTCACTGCTACTGATGTAATGACTCGTGTTAACACCATTTTAACAGTGATAAATTCATTTAAAATGATCAGTGAAATTGTTATAAATTTATAGATTGAAATTACGTAGTTTTGATGAACTATGGTGTATTAAGACAACCCCTATTGATCAGCTGTTAAATTCAAAAATTAGTCAATGCATTTTAAAGGTTACGTCAGTCAATGCAACCTTTACATAAATGTTAATTTCCTCTCTTTATTGTCTTCATGTACAGCATCCATTTCCTGACTGTCACTTATTCCCAAACCTTTTTCAAAGAAAAATTATCAGCTTTCTACAAATAACATCCATGTGCAAGATACTGTGCAATCTGAGTAATTCAGACAGATGGATGGGAAGAATATTCTCAGGCTGTGTGATACTGTTGCCAACTGCTTTGCCAGAATCCCATTCATATTAAAGTGCCACAGATATTGTACTCCTGGGACCAGAGAGAATGAGGGAAACATTAAGCCACGAAAGGATGTCACATTAGACAGCATTTAAGAGCTTGACACCATCCAAGACAAAGCAGCCCAGATGATTGATACCACAACTTTAAACATTTACTCCCTCCATCACCAATGATTAGTAGCAGCAGTGTGTCTGATCTACATTGCAGAAATTCATATATTAGACAGTACCTTCCAAACACATGACGACTTCCATCTTGAAGAACAAGGGCAGCAGATGCTTGGTAACACCACCACATTTGAAAGATTCCCCCCAAGCCACTCACCATCATGACTTATAAATATATCGCTATTCCTTCACTGTTACTGGGCTAATATCCTGGAATTCCCTCTCTAATAGAATTGTGGGTCTACCTACACCAATTAGACTGCAGCAGTTCAATTCCCACAACCCCCAGTGAATGAATGACAAAAAAAAATTGGTTTCAATTCAGAAAAAGGATTCTGGGTAATTCAAGATGGAGGATGGGAAAATTTGTGACTGTAAGAGCTGCTCCTTTTTTGAGATATTTTAGGTGTTTGAGGTGATTTCAGGAACACCAGAAGCAGCAATTACTGTTTTATATATATTGCATTGTTTTGAAACTTTGGGGAACAAAAGATCAAAATAACGGCACTTTAAGGAGGAAGACAAACAAAGGCAGTGACCACATGGTCAGAGAAAGAAATCTATGCTGCTGTTTGACACAGTTACTGCCTTTTCTGTTTGAGTTCAAGTATCTCTAGACATCAGAGTGTGTCTAGGGAAAATTAACAAACAACGAAACTCACAGCTAACCTGGGAGGAAACTGTTTGGGAGATCTCACAGCACAGGAACAGATAAGCGCATAGTTTTTAATTGTAGCCTTGCTGTAAATCTACAGTAGTGAGTAGAGTGAGTTCTTTCTTCATTAAATGTTTTAGTGAGATCTGTCTCTTGATTAAATTTTAAAAATATAAACCATAATTACGAAGTTAATCTGGAGCAGTGATTTTTTTTTAGAACAATAAGAAGATGCTATTTTTTGGGTCTGTAGATTGTGAAGGAGCAAAACTGGCCTTTAGTAGAGTGATGTGCTCATTCTGTTGGATGTGGGAGCTTAGGGAGAATTTCTATGTTACTCATGATTATGTCTGCAGGAAGTGTCTTTGGTTGTGAATTCTATCAGATCACATGATTGGTTAGAGTACAGCTAGAGGCAATGAGGAATTCACAGGAGCTGTGGGTGTGCTGGATGGGAGTTATAGGAAGGGATAAAAGCCACAGATACAGTCACATAGATGGGTAAACTCCAGGAAAGGTGGGAGAGAAAGGTAGATCTGGACTCTCTTCTGGCTACCCCATTTTAAACAAGTATACTATTTTGGAAAATGTAGGAGGTGATGGACTCTCCAGGATCTAATGTAATGAGGGGTATGCCAGATTTCAAGAGATTGATTGTGATAGGGGACTGTCTAGTCAGAGACACAGACACAGACAGATGATGCTGCGGCCAGCAGCGAAAAATCAGAATGGTGTGTTGCCTCCCTGGTGCCAGGATCAAGGATGTCTCAGAGAGGATGCAGAATGTTCTCAAAGGGGAGAGGGACCAGCAGTAGGTCATTGTACACATTGGAACTAATGGCATAGTAAGGGAAAAGGATGAGATTCCGAAAGGAGAATATTAAAAGTTAGGCAGGAATTTAAAAAGGAGGTCCTCAAGGTTAGTAATATCTGGATTACTCCCGGTGCTATGAGCTAGTGAGCATAGGAATAGAAGGATAGAGCAGAAGAATGTGTTGCTGAGGAGCTGGTGTATGGGAGAAGGATTCACATTTTTGGATCATTGGAAACTCGTCTGGGGTAGAAGTGACCTGTACATGAAGGATGATTGCACCTGAATTGGAAGGGGACTAATATACTGGCAGGGAGATTTGTTAGAGCTACTTGGAAGGATTTAAACTAGTAGGGTAAGGAGTGGAATGCAGGGAGATAGTGAGGAAGGAGATCAATCTGACACTGATACACTTGGGAAGAGGAGTGAGTCAAATAGTCAAGGAAGACAGGAACAAAGCAGAGAACAAGGTAGGACTGATAAATTAAACTACATTTACTTCAACGCAAAAGGCCTAACAGGAAAGACAGATGAACTCAGGGCATGGTTAGGAGCATGGCACTGGGATATCATAGCAATTACAGAAACGTGGCTCAGGGATGGACAGGACTGGCAGCTAAATGTTCCAGGATTCAAATGCTATAGGGAAGACAGAAAGGGAGGCAAGAGAAGAGGGGGATTGACATTTTTGATAAGGGATAGCATTACGGCTGTACTTGGGGAGGATATTCCTGGGAATACATCCAGGGAAGTTGTTTGGGTGGTAGTTAGTAAATTTGCAGATGACACCAAAATTGAACAGTAAAGAAGGTTACCTCAGAGTACAATGGGACTTTGATCAGATGGGCCAAAGGGCTGAGGAGTGGCAGATGGAGTTTAATTTAGGTAAATGCGAGGTGCTGCATTTTGGAAAGAAAAATCAAGGCAGGACTTATACACTTAATGGTAAGGTCTTGGAGAGTGTTGCTGAACAAAGAGACCTTGGAGTGTAGGTTCATAGCTCCTTGAAAGTGGAGTCACAGTTAGATAGGATAGTGAAGAAAGTGTTTGGTATGCTTTCCTTTGTTGGACAGAGCACTGAGTAGAGGGGTTGGAAGGTCATGTTGCGACTGTACAGAACATTGATTTGGCCACTTTTGGAATACTGGTCTCCCTGCTATAGGAAGGATGTTGTGGAACTTGAAAGGGTTCAGAAAAGGTTTACAAGGATGTTTCTAGGGTTGGAGGATTTGAGCTATAGGAAGAGGCTAAATAGGCTGGGACTGTTTTCTCTGGTGTGTCGGAGGCTGAGGGGTGACCTTATAGAGGTTGATAAAATCATGAGGGGTATGGATAGGATAAATAGACAAAGTCTTTTCCCTGGATTGGGGGAGTCCAGAACTAGAGAGCATAGGTTTAGAGAAAGGAAAAATTGAAAAGGGACCTAAGGGGCAATTTTTTCATGCAGAGAGTGGTGCGTGTATGGAATGAGTTGCCAGAGGAAATGGTGGAGGCTGGCACAATGACAGCATTTAAAAGGCATCTGGATGGGTATCTGAATAGGAACAGGTTAGAGGGATATGGGCCAAGTGCTGGCAAATGGGACTAGATTGGGTTTGGATATCTGTTCGGCTTGGAGAAGTTGGATTGAAGGGTCTGTTTCTGTGCTGTACAATCTCTATGACTCTCTGACCACACATTCCCATTTGGACATTCAGGGTCAAATTAGTTAGCAAATTAAATAGAGGTGAGTTTGTCTAAGTGCTTGCAGTGGGAATTTTTTTCTGTTGCTGAGACAGTAAAACAACTGAAAAACCCAACTCTCTTTGGCTTTTAATTACTTTATTGTTACAATATCTATTCAGCAGGGAAAGTCTCCATTCACATGCATTGTTCGCTAACTAATTAGACAGCAGGTTCTCAGTTACAGAGATTGTGATCATTCCCTCCCTGATCTCAGAGTCATCGCTTTCATGTGTGATGAATCACAATCTCTCTCCTGTTTGGTCTCTCACACCAGTAAGAGAATTTTTGAGGGTGCTATCCCAACCTACTGCTTAAAATTTTCATCAAGGTTTTTTCACAGCCATAGGGAATGCAGCAGGTACTCAGGTGACTCAGCAAACATTGTCTATCTCATATGCTGCAAGCAAGGATGCCCTGAGGTATGGTACATTGGTGAGACCAAGCAGACGCTACAACAACAGATGAATGGACACCATGCAACAATCACCAGACATCGGTGTTTCCTCCCAGTCAGGGAGCACTTAGTGGTCAGGGACATTCGGCCTTGGAATTTCAGGTGACCATCCTCCAGGGCGGACTTCAGGATAGGCAACAACGCAAAGTGGTCCAGCAGAGACTAATAGCCAAGTTCAGAACCCATGAGGATGGCCTCAACTGAGACCTTGGGTTCACACACACACTTACATACTGACACAGTCATGCAGACCCTCTCTCATACACACACTCTCTCACATACCACCCCCATACTCACTCTGACGCACACACCCTCTTACAGGCTTATACTCCATCACACCAACACACATTTTACCAAGATTCCCACACGCAAAGACACACACTCTCTCATGCACACTCACACTAACACACACACTCATATGCACACACTCTCTTTCTCTCTTTCTCACATGCAAGCGCACAGATATATAAGTCAATGGGATGAATTTGTATTTGTAGAATTATATTTGCAGATATATTCTATTTTGTTCAAAAAATGCACAATCTGCAGGTAGTCGATCCATGTAATACTTTGTAAATTCCAATTTATAAACAGAATTTGTCTGACTCAAGCTTGGGATACAGACAGACTCTAACCTCACCTTTAATGCATTGTCTAAGCTGAGATGTTACCTTTTTTTATATAAAACCTTAAGTTATCTTGAGAATCTGACTTAAAAGAATTTCTGGGATTTACATATTAATGAACCAAAACCTGCAACCCATTCTAAAAGATGAAAGACTGAACAACAATCCAGGTTTATTCAACATATCATTTCTGTTTCATGACACTGTGATCTTTTGCGATAAATTCTGTGTCTTATGGTCCTGCTCCACAGCTACCTGGTGAAGGAGCAGCGCTCTGAAAGCTAGTGCTTCCAAATAACCTGGTGTTGTGTGATTTTTAACTTTTGAGGAGCAGGAGAATCACGTTTCGGGCAAAGGCCCTTCGTCAGGAATTCCCAAAACATCGATTCGCCTGCTCCTCAAATGCTGCCTGACCGGCTGTGCTTTTCCAGAACCACAGTCTTGACTCTGACCTCCAGCATCTGCAGTCCTTACTTTCTCCTGATTTTTAACTTTGTCCATCCCAGTCCAAAACCGGGGCTCCTCCACATCACAATGAATGCTGGGATTGTCTCTTTGCCATTGTCCTGACACCTACTGGAGAACAAGAGACAATGACTAACACTTACAGCACAGATCAATTGTAATGAAGAGCATTCATGTGGAGTGAAGGAGAACCTGTGGGTAATAACAGATTGGAAAAAGTCACACAGCTCCATCAGCATTTGGTTGTGATGCCTTGTGCAGCACAGTATGTACACTCCCAACCCCAGCTAAAATATCACAATCTCCTGGGATAGATGAAAAAAACAAATAAAAACCAGGTCAGTTGAGGGTGAGAACACTTTAAAATATTTCTCAGTCTCTGACAGATGATCAAAACTGTTGGAGGATTACACTTTGGCCTTGATTAGTGTTATAAAACTACCTACCTTTTACACAAGGTCTGTCACTCTGACTGAAGCAGCTGTGTTGACAGGAAGTCAATGTAGTGAAGACTGACACAAGAATTGGCCCTTCTCTATAATCTTTATCATACATCAACATAAGCTGCTACTGTGGTATATTACCAACTCCTGCCTGAATAATGATTAAACGAAAACAGAAATTGTTGGAATGGCTTTGCCTGACTGCATGTGAAGGTCACTTACTCTGACGAGTCTCACATAGGCTCGCAGATGGACGTGGACTGTCCAATAACGGAGATGCAGTTGCTCAAAGAAACAAGACAAGGAGGTGTAAAAACTGGCGGAGTCAAAAACAAAAGCAGAAATCTCACCTGGAGTGGCTATTTATGCAGAGTTTGTGCAGTACATTTGCTTAATGTCTTACTTTTAAAGCACATTGATCAAATATTGATTGTGTTAAAGTCACTCCTGATCATTTCAGCTCTTTTTTCAAAGTTGAAGTCACATATTTTTAAATAAGAACAAAGAATGAAAAAATGAATAGTTTGGTAACAAAAATAGGAAATACTGGAAATATTCATGCGGCCATTTTAATTCTCTACTCCATATCACAAAACCTTCCTTTTGGTCTTTTTACACTTCTCCCTTTTCTTGCTTCTGTATTGTTTACAGCTGTTACATTTCTGAACTTTCCCAGCTCTGATGGCCATCATTCACAAGCATTAATACAGTCCTTCTCAGCTGCTGCCTGACATTATCTGTTTCTGTTTCAGATTTAAAGCATTTGCAGCATTTTGCTTCTGCGCCAGAAGCTGTGAATGTGATTCAGATCCTATTCTCCTGCTGTTTCCTTTATTATGAAACATCACATACTGTCAGAACTCTTAAGGGTTCAAAATCTCAGATAGTACATAGAATCCTGTCAGTGTGGAAGCAGGCCACTCAGCCTATTGAGTCCACACCAACCCTCCGAAGATCATCTCACCCAGATCCATCCTCCCTATCCTATACTTCCCAAGCTGCACTTAGCCTGCATATCCCTGGACACTATGGGCACTTTAGCATGGCCAATCCACCTAATCTGCACATCTTCAGACTGTGGGAGGAAGGCGGAGCACCCAGAGGAAATTTAGGCAGACGCAAGGAGAATGTGCGACCTCCACACACACAGTTGCCTGAGGGTGGAATCAAACCCAGGTCCCTGCTGCTGTGAGGCAGCAGTGCTAACCACTGTCCAGATTAGAGTGGTGCTGGAAAAGCACAGCAGTTCAGGCAGCATCTGAGGAGCACTAAAATCGATGTTTCGGGCAAAAGCCCTTCATCAGGAATACAGTCAGAGAGCATGAAGGGAACGGTCTTTGCGGAAGGCGGAAAGGGGTGGGGAGGGAAATATATCCCTGTTGTGGGGTCCGTTTGGAGGTGTCGGAAATGTCACCGGATGATTTGGTTTATGTGAAGGTTGGTAGGGTGGAAGATGAGCACCAGGGACGTTCTGTCCTCGTTACGGTCGGAGGGGTGGGTCTGAGGGCAGAGGTGCGGGATGTGGACGAAATGCGTCGAAGGGCATCTTTAACCACGTGGGAAGGGAAATTATGGTCTCTAAAGAAGGAGGTCATGTGGTGTGTTCTGTGATGGAACTGGTCCTCCTGGGAGCAGATACGGCAGAGGCGGAGGAATTGGGAATATGGGATGGCATTTTTGCAGGAGGTAGGATGGGTTGCACCCCTTCCCACTGTTCCCTCAGTGACTACCTGGTCAGGTCCACGTCCCCACAACCCACTCTCCCATCCTGGCACCTTCCCCTGCCACCACAGAAATTGCAAAACCTGCGCCCACACCTCCCTCCCTCACCTCCATCCAAGGCCCTAAAAGAGCCTTCCACATCCATTAAAGTTTTACCTGCACATCCACTAATATCATTTATTGTATCCGTTGCTCCCGATGTGGTCTCCTCTACATTGGGGAGTCCAGACGCCTCCTAGCAGAGTGCTTTAGGGAACATCTCTGGGACATCTGCACCAATCAACCACACCGCCCTGTGGCCCAACATTTCAACTCCCCCCTCCCACTCTGCCGAGGACATGGAGGTCCTGGGCCTCCTTCACCACCGCTCCCTCACCACCAGACGCCTGAAGGAAGAACGCCTCATCTTCCGCCTCGGAACACTTCAATCCCAGGGCATCAATGTGGACTTCAAAAGTTTCCTCATTTCCCCTTCCCCCACCTCACCCCAGTTCAAAACTTCCAGCTCAGCACTGTCCCCATGACTTGTCCTACCTGCCTATCTTCTTTTCCACCTATCACCTTCATCCCCTCTCACACTCACCTATTGTACGCTATGCTACTTTCTCCCCACCCTCCTCTCATTTATCTCTCCACCCTTCAGGCACTCTGCCTGTATTCCTGATGAAGGGCTTTTGCCCGAAACGTCGATTTTACTGCTCCTCAGATGCTGCCTGAACTGCTGTGCTCTTCCAGCACAACTCTAATCTAGTCTCTGGTTTCCAGCATCTGCAGTCATTGTTTTTACCTAGTGCTAACCACTGAGCTACTGTGCCACTCATGAGCGAATCAATTCTGGCAGACTGCAATATCTGTCTATGGCACATGTGGGAAATTGGCCTGCCTCAATCCATGATAAACCCAGTAACATGGACAGCAAAGATCCTGCAGTAGAGCTATTTCATGTGCTTGTCCATTACAGAGTGGCCTTGTTGCTGTTTTCTCTTTGGCTGCTATAACCTTGGACCTTTTCTTACCCATATTTCTTCAATGCATTAATAATTCTGACTTCTGGAAGCTACATTATACTGGGATTGGGCTGCCTTTATTTTATTGGAACTCATGATGTGAAGATGCTGGTGTTGGACTGGGGCGGACAAAGTTAAAAATCGTACAACACCAGGTCATAGTGCAACAGGTTTATTAGAAAGCACTAGCTTTTGGAGTGCTACCTGATGAAGGAGTGGAGCTCCAAAAGCTAGTGCTTCCAAATAAACCTGTTAGACTATAACCTGGTGTTGTGTGATTTTTAACTTAATGGAAATCATTTGTTGCAGTCATACGTGTTCAGAATTGGTCAACCAGTAAAAGACAGAGAAATTGGATAAGGAGGGCATTTTCACAATAGCAGCCTACACCCGGGGTGGGCTACAGTTATTTATGATACATATTAATGGTTGTAATGAGGAAAGTGAATGCCATGTTTGCTGATGATACAAAATTAAGTGGGAAGGCAAGTCATGAAGATGACACAAAAAGTCTGCATAGGAATATTGACAAGTTAAGTGAATGGGCAAAAAGAACTTGGCAGATGGAATATTACATGGGAAAATATGAGATTATGCACTTTGGCAGGAAGAACACAGGAGCTGAATATTACTTAAATGGAGAAACACCGCAGAAAGCTACATCACAGAAGGATTTGAGAGTGATAGAGTCATACAGCATGGAAACAGATCCTTTGGTCCAATCAATCCATGCTGACCATAATCACAAACTAACCTAGTCCCATCTGCCTGCGTTTGGCCCATATCCTTCCAAACATGTCTTATTCATGTACTTATCCAAATGTCTTTTAAATGTTGTAACTGTACCTGCATCCATCTCTTCCTCTGGCAGTACATTCCACACACAAACTATTCTCTCTGTAAAGAAATTGCCACTCATGGTCTTTTTAAAATCTTTATTCTCTCACCTTAAAGGTATGCCACCTAGTCTTGACATGCTCCACTCTAGGAAAAAAAAAACCTTTGTTATTTATCTTATCTATGCCCCTCATGATTTTATAAACCTCTGTAAGATCACCTCTCAACCTCCTGTATCCAGTGATAAAAGTCCCAGCCTATCCACCCTCTCCTTATAAATCAAACCCTCCATTCCCAGCAGCATCCTGATAAATCTTTTCTGAACCCTTTCCAGCTTAATAATATGCTTCCTATTATAGGACGACTGGAATTGGACACAGTACTCTAGAAGGGGCCTCACCAATGTCCTGTACAACTTCAACATGACACCCCAACTCTAATACTCAAACCCTGTGCATGAATCACGGAAAGCTAGCAGTAAATTTCAGCTGATAATAGGGAAGGCAATTGGAATGTTGGCCTTTACTTCAAAGTGAATGAAGTATAAAGAAAGGGAGGGTTTACTAAAACTATGCAAGGTGCTAGGCAGACCACAGCTAGAATACAGTGAACAGTTTAGTGCACTGTATAGAAGGAAGGATATTCATGTAATTTGAGACAGTTCAGAGAAGGCTCATGAGGCTGATACTGGGGTGTGGAAGGATTGTCTCATCATGAGAGGTTGAGTCACTCAGGCATGTGCTCATTGGAATTTAGAAAAATGAAACGCAACCATAATGAAACATTCAAAATCCTTAGAGGCTTGTTTCCTCTTGAGGAGAGTTAGGACCAGAGGGTGTAAGCTCAGAATTAGGGGTCACACATTTAACACAGGGACAAGGAGGACTAGCTTCTCTCAGAGATTAGTGAATCTGTGGAATGCTTTATCACAGAGGGCTGAGATTAGAGTGGTGCTAGAAAAGCACAGCAGGTCAGGTAGCATTGGAGGAGCAGGAAAATCGACCATTTCAGGCAAAAGCCCTTCATCAGGAATGAGTCACTCAGGAATGTCCTCATTGGAATTTGGAAAAATATGAAAGGCAACCGTAATGAAACAAATCAGATCCTTAGGGATTGGTCAGAAAGGTTGTTTCCCCTTGAGGAGAGTTTAGCGCCTGATCACATTCCTGATGAAGGGCTTTTGCCCGAAACATTGATTTTCCTGCTCCTCTGATGCTGCCTGACCTGCTGTGCTTTTCCAGCACCACTCTAATCTTGACTCTAATCTCTAGCATCTGCAGTACCCACTTCTGCCTTATCACAGAGGGCTGTTGAGAGCGGGTCATTAAGCTGAAACAGACAGGTTTTTAATCAGTAACGGAATCAGGGTTATGGGGAAAAGGCAAGAAGGTGGATTTGAGTGGATCAGCCATGATCTCATTGAATATGAAACCGTATCAATGGGCTGAATGGTCTACTTTTGCCCCTGGGTATTCTGATCTGGGTGTTTGAGAAGGGGGCACAGTGGTGAATGAGACTGGAGAAAACAGGGAGAGCGCAGAGAAGACAGAGGCGTAGGAGAAACCATGCCTTTGTTAGTGATCAGAAAGTGTTTTCATAGCAGAATAACACAGAGAAACAATGTGCACGTCTTTGTGAAGGAGGTAAGCATGGAAATGTCCACCCATTGCAGCCACTACCGGATTCCCATTCTTGGGCTTTGTCTCTCAAAGTTGCCATGAACTTTAATTCACACCCACGGGTCATTCCAGGCTGTAAACAGTGACCTCAGTGTTATAGCTCGAATCATTGACATTCTAAACACTGGGGGCAGAGTTGTAGCATTTTTCTAATGGACAGAATGAAACAGGATAAGAATACATCACATTTCAGACATCCCCAGGATCAATGATGCTACAGGTTGCACATGTATTTGCCTGGATGCTTTCTATCACCAGCCTGAGATCTTTCTCAATAGAATTAGATACCATTCCCTGTATGTGTAACCTGGTGATCCCACATCATGTTGGTCTATACCCAGTTTTCCAGTAGTTATGGGGGTGGCTCCTCGGGTCTCTTTCAAATCTTGCCCCGCTCACCTTAGGCCTATGCTCTGCAGCTTTGGACTCCCCTGCCCCGTGTCCACGCTCCCCCCCCCCCCCCCCCCCCCCCCCCACTGCAGGAGGAGACCTTGACTATTCACCCTATCCATGTACCTCATGATTTTATAAACTTCAGTAAGGTCACCCCTCAGCCTCTGGTCCCGGTAGAATAGCCCCAGCCTATTCAGCCTCTCCCTATAGCTCAAACCCTCCAACCCTGGCAACATCCTTGTAAATCCTTTCTGAACACTTCCAAGTTTAACAACATCTTTGTGGATGGCAGTAGTTCAGTAGTTAGCCCTGCTGCCTCACAGCGCCAGGAACCCAATTTCAATTCCAGCCTCGGGCGACTGTCTCTGTGGAATTTGCACATTCTCCCCATGTCTGCCTGGGTTCTTCCGGGTGCTCCGGCTTTCTTCCACAGTCCGAGGATATGCAGGTCAGATGGTTTGGCCATGCAAAATTGCTGAAAATGTGTTGCTGGAAAAGCGCAGCAGGTCAGGCAGCATCCAAGGAACAGGAGAATCGACGTTTCAGGCATAAGCCCTTCTTATTCATTCCTGAAGAAGGGCTTATGCCCGAAACGTCGATTCTCCTGTTCCTTTGATGCTGCTTGACCTGCTGCGCTTTTCCAGCAACACATTTTCAGCTCTGATCTCCAGCATCTACAGTCCTCATTTTCCCATGCAAAATTGCCCATAGTGTTCAGGGATGTGTAGGTAAGGTGCATTAGTTAGAGGAAATGTAAAGTAATAGGGGAGGGGATGGGTCTAGGTGGAATACTCTCTGGAGGGTCAGTGTGGATTTGTTGGGCCAAATGGCCTGTTTCCACACTGTAGTGATTCTATGATCTATGAACACTGAATGTAGAGCAAAGAGACAGGCCACTTGTCTTAACAACTCCATTTCATCTATGTTCCACCTAAACCTGTCCCATCCTATTTGCTTTTTACCAGATCTCCTGGTGTCAGTCAAACTTCTTGATAATGAAGGTTAGCTCCTTCAGACCTGGATCATATCTCTTGTCAGCAAGCTGGGTATAGATATAGAGCTTTACCCACAATCAGACTTATGTGATTCCTGAAACATAAGCAAAGAGACAATCAGTCTGCTCATGCATCATTTGCACTATCAAGACCAGATGAGGAGCTTTGCAGGATAGCTCTTAATAGGAATCTAGGCTTATAGTGCCTGCTGCATGTTCCATAACTCTGATATAATAAGGACTTATTTCTTACCACCAGGTGGGTAGCAAGAAGTGAGGAAAGAAGAGGATAATATAAAGCAGCAATGCTCCTCATTACCTACCTTGTCTCTGACAGCAAGTTATTGGTGAGTGTTTTAAACGAACAAGTCCTTCCATCTCCAATACAACAACACCCCCCCAGTCATCAAAGTCTTCGGTTCCACCATTTGATTACCTTCTTGCATCTTTCCCTGACTTATCCACAGACATTAACACCAAAACCAAATGCAGAGCAATAAAAACTTTCCTCAAACAATTTATATAATTTATATTTATAGAACAGATCACCTGTTGAATTAGGAAATACTGTCATACAGCTTTGAAGTGTCTGACTATCTTGTTTCTCAAAACTACTGCTCCTACAAACAAACCACTGAGCTTACATTGAGGATACTGCCAGAGAGTGACCTGGAGCAGTCCAAGGCCTGGTGGATCCAGCTGCAGACAAGGAACACAAGAGCTGGCCCAACTTGCTGTATGGTAAAGGCTTGCTGTATGGTAATGGTATAGAGTCATAGAGTCATAGAGATATATAGCACAGAAACAGACCCATCAGTCCAACTCGTCCATGCTAACCAGATATCCTAAACTAACCTAGTCCCATTTGCCAGCACTTGGCCCATATGCCTCTAAACCCTGCCTATTCATAAACCCATCCAGATGTCTTTTAAATGTTGCAATTGTACCAGCTTCCATCATTCCTCTGGCAGCTCGTTCCATACACGTACCACCCTCTGTGTGAAAATGTTGACCCTTAGGTCTCTTTTATATCTTTCCCCTCTCATCCTAAACCTATGCCCTCTACTTCTGTATTCCCCCACCCCAGGGAAAAGACCTTGTCTATTTACCCCATCCATGCCCCTCATGATTTTATAAACCTCTATAAAGTCACACCTCAGCCTCCACTGTTCCATGGAATTTAGCCCCAGCCTATTCAGCCTCTCCCTATACTCAAATCCTCCAAACCTGGCAACATCCTTGTAAATCTTTTCAAGTTTCACAATATCCTTCCAATAGGAGGGAGACCAGAAATACGCACAATGCTCCAAAAGTGGCCAAATCAATGTCTTGTACAGCTGCAAAATACCTCCCAACTCCTGTACTCAATGCTCTGACCAATAAAAGAAAGCATACCAAACACCTTCTTCACTATCAAGGAGCTATGAACCTGCACTCCAAGGTCTTTTTCTTCATAGGAACTAGTGTGAAGTAGTCCTCAGAGTCAGAGTCAGAGACATTTACAGCATGGAAACAGGTCCTTTGGCAAAACTTGTCCGTGCCACCCAGTTTTCACAATTAGTCGAGTCCCATTTGCTTGCATTTGCTCCATATCCCTTCACACTTATTGCATCCATGTACCTGTCCAAATGTTGCGAAATAATGATAAATTGTACTTGCCTCCACCACTACCTCTGGCAGCTTGTTCCAGACACTAAGCAGCCTCTGTGTGAAAAAATTGCCCCTCTGGATCCTTTTGTATCTCTCACCTCTCACCTTAAATCTATACTCTCTAGTTTTAGACTCCCCTACCCGGGGAAAAAGCAGTATCTCCCGTATCCATGTCTGTCATGATTTTATAAACCCCAATAATGTGAGCCCTGATTCCCCTACGCTCCAGGGAATAAAGTCCCAGCCGATCCAGCATCTCTTTCTAACTCAAACCTTCAGTCCAGGTAGCATCTTAGCAAATCTTTTCTGCGCTCTTTCTAGTTTAATAATATCCTTTCTATAGTAGGGCATTCAGAACTGCACACAGTACTCCAAATGTGGCCTCACCAATATCTTGTACAGCTGCAACAAGACATCCAGCTCCTCAACTCACCACTCTGACTGATGAAAGCAAGCATTCCAAAAGCTTTCTTTCCCGCTCTGTCGACCTGTGACCCCACTTTCAAGGAGCTATGATCCTGTATGCCTTGGTCTCTTTTTTTTCTGTAACACTACCTGACAGGGAACAGTAGATATCTCTCCCATGGTCAATACCATTCTCCTGGGACTATGTTGCAGTAGCTATCTGGGTCTGCAAGGGAAAGAGAAGATGGGAACTGACTATGCAGCAATGGCTGCAGTCTGAGTTGGCATGGAAATTCTTGGAGCTGTCGGCAGAGGTTTCAATATTGTGTTCTGTTGTGTCCCAACCATTCCACTGATGGAGCTGTTGGCTCAGTCCGTGTTGGCAGAATTGTTTCCATGTTTTGAGCAAAGCCCCAACATTAATTGGGGCAGCATTCACTCCTCCATGCTCTGTTGGATCAGTGCAAGCTTTCAGGCTAGCTATCCAATGTAGCCACAGTTCTCTGGTGTATGTCAATCTTCTGCATCAGTAAACTAGGCGGTCAAAATCAGCATCTGAGTCCTCTGCAGCACAGCTAGCATGCCACCTTCAGCCTCTGCGACACATCTTTGCCTGGCCATACCTCTGCACCCTTACACCTGGCAATTCACCATACTCCCTCTGTAGTCTATCCTTGCATTGTGCATGGTGCCAATCATTGAGTATTGTTTGCTAAGATCAAATTGATTAGATTAGATTAGATTACTTACAGTGTGGAAAGAGGCCCTTCGGCCCTACAAGTCCACACCGACCCGCCGAAGCGCAACCCACCCATACCCCTACATTTACCCCTTACCTAACACTATGGGCAATTTAGCATGGCCAATTCACCTGACCTGCACATCTCTGGACTGTGGGAGGAAACCGGAGTACCCGGAGGAAACCCACGCAGACATGGGGAGAATGTGCAAACTCCACACAGTCAGTCGCCTGAGTCGGGATTGTGAGGCAGCAGTGCTAACCACTGTGCCACCGTGCTAATCAAATTGAGTAACTACACCTTCAGTAACACTTGTCTTCTTTCCATACAATAGTACAGGCATGACATTTACAGCACTGGAAGTGTTAGTGTGAAAGCAGCTGGGAGAGATGACTCATTGTTGAAAGCATCTGCAGTTTAGAGTGCATAGATGAGGAACCAGTGAGAAAATATATAGATAGTAAGCTCTACAAACATCACCTGAGGGCCATCTACTCAGTGAGAGGTGCTCTTTATTCTGCCAGAAACCTGTCCGATTCTCCAGTACAAAGGCTTGTCAATGCCATTGTGTTGGCACCTTCCAAGGTGGAGCACAATGTGCTCAGGAGCTCAGTAAAGCCTGGGACAACTAACACAAAGATGTAATGGGGGAAGGTCACTGGCTAAGGCCCTTCAACCAGAGTACACCCCAAGCTATAATAGAGCCAACTCTCTCTAGATGTATGTTGGGCAAGTCATGAGTAAAGTAAATTATAAATATGTAAATATAGTGAGCCACATAAACTCTGATTGTTTTCACTAGAAAGATGGAGGCCGAGGGGAAGACCTGATAGAGGCTTACAAAATTCTAAGGCATGGATAAGTGGATGGTCAGAGGCTTTTTCCGAGGGTGGAAAGGTCAACTACAAGAGGTCATGGGTTCAAGATGAAAGGGTGAAAGTTTAGGGGAGAAGTTTGGGGAAACATTTTTCACATAGAGGCTGGTGGGTGCCTGGAACTCATTGCCTGTGGAGGTGGTGGAAGGAGGTATATTAGCAACATTTAAGGCATAAGTTGATAGACACATGAATGGAAGGTGAACAGAGGGATAGAAACTGCTCCAATAAATATCGGGTCCAAATAAGGATTAGGAATCAGTGCAGGCTTGGTGGGTCAGGGCCTGTTCCTGTGCTTTATTGAATTGTGTAAATTGAATACAGTATTGAAAGAAGCTGATTTAGTTTACCCTTCAAATAGTGTCAACTTGGATTTGTCATGTAATGCAATTCTAAAAATATTATGATTAAAGTATGCTTTTGAGAAGTAAAAGGATAAAGAGGGTAAAGTGTGGAGAAAAACTACATCATGGGTCCTCCAGCTTTGGCAGTGACCGTGGCTGTGACTCCTTCCCTGTCTGCACTATCACCGTCACCGAGTGAGCAGACAGTGTGCAGATGAACTTTAGATTCTCCTGTTTCTGCTGCTTGCTCACAGTCATATGAGCTGTTTCAGAGATGTGTCTGCCATGATTCAGTGTTGTGTGCAGGACGTGTGGGACGGGACACTGAGGGGAGAGATACTGGAAAGGATAGGAAGCATAGTGGGTGAATTGGAATTGGGGAGGAGTGAGTAGAAGTTGTAGGAGGTGAAGTGATATGTGAAGGAGAGATTTCTGCAGTAAGCAGAGTATAATAAAGGCGATGCACGGAGTTCTTATTGATAATACTGGTTAGGTCATTTCATTCAACATTGCAACTAGATTCTGGCTGTTAAACTTCTTGCATTAATGTATCAGTGGCCCTTTTCTCACTGGTGGCCTTTCTGTTCTCCAAGAAGCAGGATATCAAACCCCTGGCATACCATCTGTACCAGCCAGGTCTCCACTGTTACGTCAGAGATCCTGGATCCTTACCATGTATCCAGTTTGCACCTTTCCAAATTTCCCTGCTGTGGTAAACAGTGTGTAGCTCACATTACAGAGGTGCGCCTGCTTTTCCTCCAGAGATCTGATGTTTCTGCTCATGTCATTTCAGGTCAGGGAAAGCTATGCATTCATTCTTCCTACGTCTGACAGCACAAAGTCAGGGTTCATTCAAAGTGGAAGCTGCTATTCAGCCTCTGATGAATCTGTCAAGGGATTAGAATTCAAAGAAGTTTTATTCATCCTGCAGTTGAATCTATTTTAATCTGAAGGCTCTACAGCAAATTGTGGCCAGCTTTGCTTGCCTCCTGTTACCCTGGTAACGGCATATCCCACAATTAGTCAAGCCCATCTGCTGTTTCTTCATGGATTATCTCCAATTCTCTGTAGTCTTAGCTGCACGTAATGAATTAAGATTCTATGGCTTCAAACATTGGGTCCAGAGCGCTGTGTGAGGAACTCCTATCAAACTTTCCGGTGTGGAGGTCAGAGGTGATTGTGTGATTTTCCATTCACTAAATGGGAGCGAAACTAACTTATGGGGTAGACTAACTTATGTGCCAAAACTCCCACTATCAGTTCTGAAGTCAGCAATTGATTTATAAAATTTGCCCTTCCAATAGGGAAAAGACAAAATTTTAATTTATATAGCACCCTTCACTACCCCAGGAAATCCCCAAATTTGCAGCCAATGAAGTGTTTTTTGAAAACTAGTCAATGTTGTGATGTGGAAAATGTGACAGCCATTTTAATGCAGGTAAGGTAAGGGTGGTATAGTCTTACCATAATGTGGAAGTGCTGGTGGATTGAGCTGGTGTGGACAAAGTCACAAGTCACATGACACCAGGTTATAGTCCAACAGGTTTAATTGAAATCACAAGCTTTTGGAACCCTGCTCCCTCATCAGATGAAATGTCTTAACAAACCACAGGGTTGCTCTCTCATTAGAGAGATGATTGGTGGTGTTACTATGCCTCAGGCAAGGGAGAGGTTGAGAAGGAGTGACCGTCACAGTAACCTCAACTGATGTGGGAACTGAACTGTTGGCATCATCTGCATCACAGGCCAGCCATCCAGCCAACTAAGCTAAACCAACTCACAGCAAGAGAATCCAAAAAGCAATGTATTAAAAATCAGAACATCTGTTTTATTTATGTTGGTTGGAGATATATATAACCAAGGGAAATCTTTGCTCGTTTTAAAAATGATGCCCTGCAACCTTTTACATCTGCTGGAGAGACAGGCTTATCCTCACAGAAGACAAGACCTCTTGCAGAGCAGCACTCCCTTGGTACTGCATTGGAGTGTCAGCTGGGATTTTGTGCTCAAATCTTCGAACTGGAGCATGTAACCACATTCTTTTCTGACTCAGAAGGAAGAACTTTGCTACCTGGATCACTTTGAACTGATCTATGCCAATAGTTTTATTTGTTGTTGATGCAAATTGGTTAGAATCTGTTTGGTTAACGTGCTAATGATACAAGCGACAGTGATCTTCACTGACTCATGTTGTCAATGGCAACTGCACTCAATGTCAGCTGGTACAGGACCTGTCAATCACCAAGACATCAAAATAAAATTATGAAATGTATTTCTTTGTATTGAACTGTCAAGACTTATTATTTAGAATAGAATTTGATGAGTATTTGAAGAAAAAGATCATAAAAGAGCAAGGAGAAAGGACAGTGAAGAGGGATTAGAGTTAGTAACTGTCATTGGCATAAGCAGATGGATCAGGGCTAAGGTAAAAGTGAGGACTGCAGATGGTGGAAATCAGATTCTAGATTAGAGTGGTGCTGGAAAAACACAGCAGTCAGGCAGCATCTGAGGAGCAGGAACATCGACGTTTCAGGCAAAAGCCCTTCATCAGGGCTGATCTACAGTTTCAGTAATTTGTTGAAATCTGGGGCATGGTTTAAAGGCATTTATAAAGTGTACTTACCTGGTGATCGGTTGATAGCGAAGGTTTCTGGTGAAGTGACTAGGGTAAACTTGTTAAATTCACTTTTAACTGAAATAACATGCTTTAAGACCTGTGACATCAAAGTCATCTTAATCCATCTTTCATTACTATCATAAGCTTTATCTTACTTTAAACGTATTGTGCTGGATGTAATTATGGACCCTCTATTCAACAGCATTGTACCCTCTTCATGGATCTAAAAACATCAAATTTAGCAACAGAGATCTGTAACTGATCTTTGTGGTTTTTAGATCCATTGCTACATTGGTTAAGACATTCATTTGGGTAATTCTAATAAGCATTCTATATAGAAATGAATTCTGAATCAGATTAAATGATTAGTGTAATGACACAATATTTAAATAATTACTGACTAATGAGTAGTGAGCAGTTGAATTATGGCCCTGGGGGACTCCTAATGGGTTCTCAAAAAACAATGTTTGAAATTATTGCCATTTTGTAGAGGTTGGAGTGCTCTTCCTGACTTCACAAAACAAGTGCAGACTGTGACTAGCTCAGCCTTGAACTGCACCCCCACATCTCCTTCTCTCATGAACAAACTTGGATTCTTCATGAGGTGCAACTGATAAAACATCAAGCAAATGGATCAGGCTATTGGATTGGCATCAGCAGTTTTCCTGAATTATTGTGGACAGGCTAATGTGAGGATGAATCCTCAGGCCTCTCCACTTCAGCCTGGGAGGCTATTGCCATTAAGGAGCAAAGGAGGTCTTGTGGTACAGTGGGGAGTGACCGGCCTTGAGTTGGAAGTTCTGTATTCAGGTTCCACTCCAAAACTTGATAGCTACAGAAGGTGGTTTCATAGTGTGGTCAATCTACAAATCCTTCTAATGTACCAATGCGAGGGGCGGTAACAGCAGGGGAGCCATACTTGACGCAGAGTGCCTCTGGGACAGGATGGCAACCTGTTCCAGAAAAATGAACAAACTATGGAAGCAGATATAAGCACATGCTTTTGTCTGCCTCATCCCCCAGTAGCTGTGGGAAATAAACAGAAGAAGATGAAAGTGACCAAAGTGCAAAAACAGCCAACTCTATTTCAACATTTCTTGAAAAGGTGGCGGGGGGGTTCAGAATCAATGATTGAGCTTCATATTTCAATCCATCAAGGATTCTAACTCATTTGGACATGATTAGGCAAGGACATGATTAGGATAGTCAACATGGCTTTGGCATGGGAAAGATTTAAAAGGGACTTAAGGGGTAAATTTTTTATAAGGAAGGTGGTGGTGTGTATGGAATGAGCTGCCAGAGGAAATGGTAGAGGCTGATACAATGAAACCATTTAAAAGGCATTTGGATGGGTATAGGAACAGGAAGGATTTAGAAGGATATGGGCTAAATGCTGGTGAATGGGACTACATTTATTCAGGATATCTGCTGGGCATGGACGATTTGGACCAAAGGGTCTGTACAGCTCTATGACTCTATGATTAGTTTAATGGTTGCATCTATGGATATGCCATGAGTGAATGCACTTATTGATACAAGTGTACTGACAGGGAACCCTCACTCTGTTCATGATTCCAAGGTTGAAGTTCAGAATGGTGCATCAATTTGTCAACTGAGCCTTCCAGATTTCAGATAAAAGAACAGAAAGCAAATCCATCTCTCCTGTTCGCCTCAAGTCATTTTTCAAAGTAAAGGAATTACATTTATATGCAGTAAAACTTCGGTTATCTAAACATCAACTATCCAAATTTCGGCTTATCTGAACAAAATCTCAAGATCCCGTAAAAATAGTATTAGACAACTCAATATTCAGTTATCCATTAAAGGGCGTTATGGCATGCATTGCCGGATAACCAACAAATGTTCGGATAACCGGCACTCGTAAATTACCGCTTGTTCGTTTACGATCTGACCGAGTATCCGAACGATCAATTATCCGAACAAAATACTCCCCACCCGTCTCGTTCAGATAATCGAGGTTCTACTGTAGTACCTGTCATAACATTAGTAGATTCCAAAGTGCTTCACAGCAATCTCTGTTGTCGTGGAGGGAAATATGTCAGCAAAATTGTACACATCAACATCCCATAAAGACTGATGAAATACATTATCAGATAATCTTTTCCTGAAGTGTTTATTTCAAAGTGATCTTTAGTGATATTGAGGGATAAGTACTGGCAGGAGAACAAAAATCTTGTGCATGTTTGCAAATAAATTCCTGTGAGATCTTTTCCACCCACTTGAGAAGACAAATGAAATGTTGGCTTAACTTTTTATGGCTCAGATAGGGCAACACTTTACTGCGCTGAAGTGTCAGCTCATGTGAGATATTCCAACCACATAACTCCATCCTGTCACCAATTGCCTATGGTACCATCTAGTCAAGTACATCACAACATATACAACAGAGGCTAGTTCCCTTTGACTCTAAAATATTCCATTGCCTTTCAACCTGTCTATGCTGCACATTTTTGTGTTAGTTGAAGCAAATGTATTAGCGAGCCGGTCATGCCTGTTGTTCTGACTCTTGTTGCCTGATTCAGCCTTGCAGGCAGATGGTCAGACAAAGCTGGAGTCTGCTCAGTTTGAATAGATTGAAACTGGCAGCTCTGACATAGCTGCTAGGCAGTGCAACTATAGATAGATCCAAACTCCATGAGGTGAGTTAGCACATCTCTTCAGAAAGTTATGATCTAACCCATTAACACAGACATTCTCAACCTTTTTGTTTCCTGAGACCCTGTTTTGCAGGTTTTTGTTCAACTTGCAAAGCTCCACTCTTTCCAAGAAACTGAATTTTGCACAGGAGCAGAAAAAAATAGGAATAGGTCATTGTAGTTCCTCACGTTATCCCACCGCTCAATAGATGAAGATGATCCGCGATTTAACATGATATAATTTTGTTATTGTCCCATACAATATTGTACCTTGGATAACAAAACTCTATTAATCTCATGTGTATATTTTATGATTGAATTGATGCCAATTGCTATAAGACTGGGGGAGGATCTTAGCAAACAGAAAGACAGTAGGCTGGCATTTGTAGGAGTGAGGTTGTTGTGTGGGGGTTTTTGCTGAACCTGTAAGACTGGGAAAGGAAATGGAGGGGGTGAAGCTGTAAAAAACTGCACATACAGAAGGTTTAAGAGACTGAAGTATGGAACAACCTGTGTCCCGACCGCAATCAACCCAGGATATGGGACAACTAGTTCAACCATGGGACAGATCCATAGAATCTGTGATGGCTAGTTGCTCTATAGCTCAGTGTCCTTGAACCTGAGAGAGTTCAGGCAACATAACTGCTGTAAATGTGTTGCTTTAGAACAGTCTCACGGTCTACGAACTGCTGCATCCTGTCATCCAGACACACAATCTGCTTTGTCATTTTTAAAAATTGAATTAGCTTTATTGTCATTTGTGCTCAAGTGAATAAGTGAAAAGTTGGTAAGTCATCCTTACAGTGCCATCTTAGATAAAAGGTGCCCAGGTACAATCTTTAGTTACAGAATACAGAGGAACCTCAATAATCCAACATTCGATTAACCGACTTTCGGATGATCCGAACAAGATTGCAAGGTCCTGATGCTTGGCTAACTATGTTATAAAGCACTCAATTATCTGGCATTCATTTGACCAAACGGAATGCTCCCCGCCCATGTCCTTCAGATATTCTAGGTTCCTCTGTAGAGAAATGATGCAAAAAGTTACACTGCAGTTATACACCAGTATAACCACAAGTTGGAAAAACAAGAAGTTAAAAAGACAAACATCATAGTCTCTCTCCAAGGGCTGTCTGCAGCAGACCAGTGCAGGGTGCCGCTGTGTGGTTTGACCACTGGCTGCTGCCAAGCTCCACCCTGGGTTGCAGGTCACTGGCGTTCCCACTTCAGGCTGCTGACTGCCATTTCCAGTTCTGAGGCCAGGTGTCCGAAGCTGAGAGAAGGGACGAACTGAGGGACAAAGGAATGAAAAGAACGAGTGGAGTGGAAGAGCTCTGGCTGCAGCTTTCTATTTCACTGCCACCTTACTCGAAATACCAGAACTGGAGCAAATTTGCAGCATCTCTAGGCTGAGGGAGTGCAACTACAATGGGCTGAATGGCCACCAGCACCTGTGCCCTGTTGAATTTTAGTCAATTTATATAAACTTTTTTACTTGCTTCTTTACTTTTTCTATCTACCAATTAACACCAAATATTAATCAAAACTCTTGAAATACTTATTGTCTCAAGTTTACAAGAATTATTTTGCAAAAATGCAGCACCTCCTTCCTCTCTGTACCGAATTGCCAGTCTCGCCACTTTGACTTTACACTCAGTTTACTGCTGCATTACCCCTGTGACCAATCTGTACAGTCAAGGATCCTGTTTACTTGTGCACAGCTTCTTGACTCATGTCCAAATTACAAGTGCTTTAGTCACGATAATTAACATCTACTCACGCATTGACTTAGAGCTCATTGACAATTTATTGCCTCTGCCAGAGAATTTTTGTTAACCAGCTTGTGGTTTTGTACTGTTTAATGCATGATTGATGTCTGGATAGTTATCACTGAAGCCCAGAATGCTGAAGCAGTTTTGTTAATTTAACTGCTTTAATTCAGTTCCCTTCCAATTTTGGCTTTCAGTGAGACATCCAAACTCATCATTGAGCTCATTGATTGGGAACTTTCCCAGATCTACTCTCACTTTGCCAGTGTTGGAAATGCAGCAGAAACCCTGATTAAATACAGAACAAATCTGAGGATTTTTTTTCAGCTACCCACTATGTCTTGCATGCTCCACATATCATATCCCTCACTCCCTTTTGAGCAGTACTCCCTCCAGTTTGGCATTAGCATTAGTCTGTGCTGTCGAATTCTTAAAGATTTGGAACAAACCCAATTAGGGCACATTAGCATCACCTTGCATTGATGTTTTTATATTGCTTGTTGAGTACCAGTTAATGATGAGCATGTAATGACAAAATGCCAAGGACATGTTTAAAGTGATAGATATTTAATAATGTTGTATTAGTGATTCATGTAGGATTTGTGCAAATTTAAAACTCCTTTAGCATTGAGTGATCTGTGACTGAAATGTTCACAAAGAGTCCTTCCTCTGAATTTCTGTGTGACAGAAATTATCCACGGTTTCCAAATCTCATCATAAACAGTTGGTATGCTCTACAGACAGACTTACCCAATAATAACCTCAGGGGCCTGACTAATATCATTACAATTATACTGTGTGCAGATGCTTGGCTGAACTCATCGATCAAATGCAGAATGTAACTGCAGTGACAAGAGAACAGTCGTCTGCCTCCCGCACAATGAAAACAATTACAGAGATGGGGCTCTGAGCTCCTCTGAACTTGCATCTGTGGATGGTTTGTTTTTGAAGCACTAGTAAATGCAGATTTAACATGCAAGGTTCAAAGTAAGGATCATAAAGCGATTAAAAATGTCAAACAGTTTATTGAATTTTACCAAATATTTTCTTTTCAAATTTTCAATTTTTTTAAAACAGGGTTAGTGGTGTCGGAGGTTGGGGTGGATGTTGCAGGTAACCATGAGGTTGGTAGATCATAAGTCCGATGGGTACGATACAGTAAAGATACAGTGAGTGTGAGGTATCAGAGAGAAGATGGTGGAAACCATGCTGGCAGGGTGAAAGAGACTTGGACTCCCTTCCCCCAGTGTTGGACATTCCTCTGGATAGCTGAGACTGATTTAAGGCAGGTGACAACCTCAAACCAGGCTGACGTGACCTTCACTGCTGGTCCATAGGGACAGAGGCCATTACACATCTGCACCACCCAGTCCAACAGGAGCTCCAGGGTCTGTCCCTCCAGCCAATGCAACTGCAACACTTCCATCTACCTGGCCACATGAAAAATGGCCCAGGTTTGGCTTGACGGCAAAAAGCAGGAAAAGTTCAATACAGCCAACTATCTCATCACACTCCTCTCAAACATTGAAGCTGTACTATCAAGCAGTACTTACCAATAATGTGCTTGGAGATACTAATGTTAAGTTTCACCAAGTTATTTTGGCTCCAGACTTCATTGCAGCATTGGTCCAAATGGGGAAAAAGAGCTGGTGAGATCAAACTGACTGTTAAGTTGAAGAGCGTATTGCTAGAAGAGCACAGCAGGTCAGGCAGCATCTGATCAGCTGATGAAGGGCTTATGCCTGAAACGTCGACTGTCCTGCTCCTCGGATACTGCCTTATCTGCTGTCCTTTTCCAGCGCTACACTATTTGACTCTGATCCCCAGCATCTGTAGTCCTCACTTTCTCCCTGTTAGATCATGAGGTCATAGAATATAGGAGCAGATTCAGCCCGGCAAGTCTGCATTATGACAGTGTCCTGATCACACTGTTGAAGATAGCAGCTTACAATTGCTTCAGGCATTTAGGATGAGCACTGTAAGCTCACTGGTCAGAGATATCCAAATCATGCACAATAATATCTTATTTTGATTTCTGTCAATGGAGGGCTTGAATATCTGTTGGCTGAATTTCAGCCGTTTTGTAAATTGATGCCCCAAATGAGAGGATTTATCGGGTATGTGAGCATAGCTGTCAGAGGGCCTCACATGGTTTTCCACCCATTCACTTTCTTGTTGCAAAAATGTAGAAAAAGCATAACCAAAGTTGCCCATCTCTGAGCTGTAAAACTGAATAATCCAGCAGGTGGCAATGGTGTTATTGCAGGGGCACCCTTTATGGTCCTTTATGTATGGTCCTTTCACAACACACTTGCTCTGAAACAGGCAACCACATTGAATGATATTTCTTTGTGTGCACGTCATTTCTAGACAGCTAAGAGATGGTTTTGAAGATTACATCTGATTCATTGTCACAGTTTTGATTGTGTTTTATTCATTGCCAGAAATTTTTAAAACATAATTGTAGCCAAGGACCTTGACATTTCAGAGCATTCACAAAGACTTTGTAGAGAATCTGTATTGAATGCTTTGAGGGATAAGATTTCTTTTCTTGGAGATGCAGAGATGCTTCCTAATTAATGTGACAGTGCTCAGCCAAGCAAATATTGAACACAGTTTGATGTGACAGAAAGTAACAAGACGGATATTGCATTTCCAATCCATCTTCTTGGTTTCCGTGTGTAAGAATGCTGGATCTGCATCCTTTCCACATTTTGGATTTTTGAGACATTTTCTCTTTATGGAGGGAAAATTTGAGCAGGGAATTGTGGAATATTTGTAGGACCATATGTAAGAAAGGAGAAGCTTGACGCTGAGAGGTGACATCCAAAACCTCTCCCCAGGCTTTAAATGAAAGTGCAAATACACAAAGGCTGAAAAATTCTGGTGGCATGCTGTACGGCCTTCCCTTAGCTTGGAGGATCAAAGGGGACAACCCCAAGGCAAGAAGGTGTTTGAAGAGATGAAGTGGATTACAAGGCCCTGGCACACAGTTGGAGAGGAAGTAGGTGGAACAATAACATTGCGACCAATTTGCAGCAGTGTCTATGGCCTTGGTGTTTAGAGCATTAGATATACTTTTACAGTAGCAAGCTAAGCAAACTCAGGCCCAGTTAGTAGTTGGAATGGGATACTGTCTGGGAATACAAGGTGCAGCAATAAGGAATATTCTTGTGGTGCAGTGGTAATGTCCCTACCTCTGCATTAAGAGGCCCATGTTCAAGTTCTACCTGCTTCAGAGGCACATAATAACATCCCTGAACAGGTTAGAAAAATAGGTTAAATACAAAAAATGTAGTTTTGCATATAGGAACAGTGAAAGCTAGGATTTGCAAAAGTCTGTGTTTTGGAATTGTGTCGTTCTAACCTTGTTTTGCAAAGTGCATTAAAAGATTAACCTTCTAAAATAAATGTTTACCTGGAGCACCAGGGCTGGGGATAGAACTGCAATGCTGTTGCTACAGTTCTCTAGAAGCCAGCACTCATGGCCTGAGGTTTCCTTATAATAACAGCACTCTCACCTTTGAGTCAAAAGTTGATTGTTTGGGTTTCAAGTCTCAGTGCAGGCTGAAACCTCAGCACAGCATTGAGGAGGTGCTGCACCGTTACAGGGAAAATTTGTAGCAATTGCTTTTTAGGCACTAATTGGTATCTGTGTTGGAAATCAGGTCCTGGGTATGTACATTCTTGATGGGGATTTGCATGCTCTCCTAATGATCGTGATGTTACTCAGTGTGTGACGCTAATTTGACACTAATGCTGCTATTTTTGAGCTCCTTAAATTCCCAGCTGAACATGCATTCAGTGGTGTCAAAGATCCCCTTCTTGTGCTATTTAAAGGGATCACGAGCTGTCTACAGATTCGTTTCTGGATTATTTCTTCCGGCTGCTGGAACAAGTACCCATACTCCTGGAGCTTTCCTACTTCTGTCCAAAGTAGTCTGCAAGAAATACAGTTTTGCTGATTTGAAGGCCTCTGTGGAAACAAGTTGCTTCCAGGCATGGGAGACATTCTCCTGGGATTGAGCAGCACTGGGAGGACGAAGAATGACAAATTTGAGCAGGGCAAACATCTAGAGGATGACCAAGATAGAAAAAGTGAAGGACATTCAATAGGATGCCATATCTCTTGCAAATTTCTGAGGGGTAACTCTGTTTTTGCAAATTCAGTGCAAATTAAGCCATCATTGCCTCACCAGTGAGACTGTGATTGAAATGTATCAACTGTTTCATCTCTAACTGCAACCTCACAGCATAGCAAGGACTACAATGCTTGTGGCTATCAAGCTGACCATGGTTCTTATGTACCTGGCTTCTTCCAGGATGTCTCTGGATAGGTAACTAATGCCTCACAATTTGCATTGTACTCCTGCATCAAGGAGGTCACTGAGAGAATCTTTTTTTAATTCATTCATGGGATATGAACAGCACTGACTCGGCCAGCATTTATTGCCCATCCCTAATTGCCCAGAGGGCAGTTAAGAGTCAACCACATTGCTGGTGGTCTGGAGTCACATGTAGGCCAGACAAGGCTAGGGAAGAATGGCAGCTTCCTTCCCTAAAGGGCATCAGAGAACCAGATGTGGTTCCCCACCCCCCAACCCCCCCACCCCCTCTTCCTCCCCCCCCCGCCACCAAAACAATCAACAACGGTTTTATAGCTGGGAATTTAAGGAGCTCAAAAATAGCAGCATTAGTGTCAGACTCTTATTACCAATGTTTTAACTGAAATCAAATCCCACTGTTGGTTGTGGTGGGATTCGAACCCAGATCCCGAGAACATTACCTGGGTCTCAGGATTAAGAGATCTACCAATAATACCACTGAGCGATTGCTTAGCCTCTCATTAGAGAGGTGGCTTCATTTCATTCATCTCAGCCCCTCTTGCCTATCATATGCAGGTGGATTGGCCACAGGGGATTGCTTGGATTGTAGGCATCCCCAAGGTCCAGGCTACTACAATGGACCTGAAAATGTGTTGCTGGAAAAGTGCAGCAGGTCAGGCAGCATCCAAGGAGAAGGAGCCCTTCTTTAGGAATCATGTCCGAAACGTCGACTCCCCTGCTCCTTGGATGCTGCCTGACTTGCTGTGCTTTTCCAGCAACACATTTTCAGCTCTGATCTCCAGCATCTTCAGTCCTCACTTTCTCCTACTACAATGGACCTACCTACTATGCATCCACTATGTGCTGTGCCACCTTCCCAATTGGAAAGTGGTTCACTCCCTCATGAGGTGAATGCATGTCACCCTGTTTGTCATCATGATTCTTTTCTTCTTCAGCTATTCACCATGCCCAGTGTATTTGACCTGAACCACTAAGTCAAGGTTGGCTACTGGGTGGAAAAGGTTATTCCCTTTTGGAATGGCTCATAACCAGAACCCAGACTCTAATGCACATCACTTATAAAGTGCAAATCACACTCCCATAAGGAATATGACAGAGCAATCACTGAGCAGTTTTCAGAGCATGCAGTAACATGCTGCATACCACAAACCCTCGTCACTATATGGGCAAGAAACTAAGGAGCAAAAGCAGAAGAAAAAGAGAGGTAGGAAGTGCAGCAAGAGAGAGAGAGAGGATATATCCTAGATATCCTCTTTCTGACAGGCTCGATATGATCAAATCATTCATGATTAACCTCAGCCACACCACCTCAATCACCTACAGTGCTACAGGCCATACCTTTTCTCTCTAACTGATCCTTGCATCATCCACTTTCCTCCAACATGAAAATAAAAGACCCAAAAAATGCAGCATCCGAATTTATATATTGAATTATTTCATAATTCACCATTGTTCACCATTGTTCCTTGCCTTTAATCCCTGTTTTCCTACTGAATTTTCGTGTCCTGCAATTGTTTCCCAATGACAAGAATACAATTAATGGAAAGCTGATGATCTTCAATTGAAGAGACTACCGATGGCCTTGGAGAGTGACCTTGAGCCACGGTGAACCTAGAAGGCAAATTGTTACATCTTGGTCTGGGCTGCAGCATTCTGGGCAGTAATAACAAGGGTACTGGCAGAGTGTCAGGGCCGAAAGTACAAATGGCCATGTTCCAAAAGAAAACACAAGTTTGTACCTCATGGGAACCCCACTCTCCCTGCCTGTACCTCAACAATTCCTATCGATTACTGGATGTTTTGATGCTTGGAAGCTTTTGTGAACATTGGCATTTCCATCATGTTCAGTTGACCATACACAACAATGCTTTGGAAAGTTCAGAGGAACTACTGGACTGTGCAAATCAGACACTAAGCACCAGTGACCCTGAAGCATTTACTGAGGTATGATTTTTGGCTTTGCATGGAAGTGTTCTTTTTTCAAGAATGGAACATTGGAAATTGGTAGAAATGACCAATAAGATAATGCAAAATTATATAAGAACTTCAAATGATATATTTATTTTACAAGTATACCACATTAAAATGCACCTGATACATTTCCACCTTATCTATTTGAATGGTAACAGCTGGTTAGTTCAATGTTGGGGCTAACTTGCTGTACTGCGGAGAGTGTACTTGCTGCACTTTTTAAATTTTAGGTGAATTTGGAAAATTACTTATACACTTAATGGTAAGGTCCTAGGGCGTGTTGCTGAACAAAGAGACCTTGGATATCTGGTCGGCATGGACAAGTTGGACCGAAGGGTCTGTTTCCATGCTGTACATCTCCATGACTCTATGTAGCAGTCTGCGCATCCACTGCAACACTTGGAGCGATTTGTGTTGGAAGCTGAGACGTTGGTCTTCAGATGTTGGTTGATGGTGGGTTCCATGATGGAAAGGATGTGCACCAATCTCTGCCCAAAATCCTCTGCTAAGTCAATGCTGAACACCTCCACTGTGAATGTGCTGCACAACAGAATTTCAGTGCACCATTTGGATGTATACATTGGCTCTTCTCTCTATCTTGATCCATTGAATTCCTCATGTGAATACTCTGCAGCAGAACTAATGTTTGACCATGCCCTCTGATGAGGGCATCTCCAACACCCCTCCCCCAAGTCCCTCCTCCCTACCTTTTAACTTAGCCTGCTGGACACACTTTCCTCATTCCTGAAGAAGGGCTTATGCCCAAAACATCAAATCTCCTGTTCCTTGGATGTTGCCTGACCTGCTGCGCTTTTCCAGCAACACATTTTCAGCTCTCATGTCCTCTGATGAACTAGCACCCATGCTGTTCATGCCTCTTGCAATGATTCCTCCACATTTAGACCCAACGTTTCATCTCCTCTATCCCAGCCTCTAAAACATGTGCAGTGTCCAGCTCTGACCCTCTGGCGGAAAATGTAAGGATGACATCGCCCCATTCCCACCTTCTTCCTACACACCCCAGGCAGGCTCCACTTCCTGGATGTCTGAAAGGAAAATTTGAGATGGATTGGTTTGTAATGAGAGGAGAAAGTAACAAATATGTGCTGACACTGCCTGTGGCCTCCTAATCTAAAGAGATTGATGGATGGGAGGGAAGTGTCAGGAGACAAGGCATCAGCAATTATTTTTACTCCAACCATCATGACACCCTCGGGGTCAGTCATTTGGATGGCGGGCAGCACAGCCTCCTCTGCTATCAAACTTCTGCGGATACCTGTCCTCCCCTCTTGCCTATCTGTTGCCCTTCTGTTGTTCAATACATAACCTCCCCATGCAAGGAGTAGAAACACGTGTCAATGTTCTGCAATTCGCTTGGGTGATGAGACAACCAGTCTGCAGGTGGACTCAAATTGTTGGTGGGTGATCAGGTTATAGTGAATCAAGCAGCTGCTGGCAGGGTGTGACGTTTGAAGATACAGTCACTCATTTTGACAACTTGTGTGAGATAATTAAACTCCTTCCTGCACTGCATTCCTGTCTGATGAACAACATTTCTGTATCAGCCACCCCCTGTTATTTCTTCCCATTGTCTTCGGAACATGTGTCTGAAAGGCTTTCCTATTCCCACTGGGAGTGCACAAGAGCAGGCTGCCTTTAAGCAATGTATGGGTTGCTTTCAGTACACTCAGCCATTCTCTCTGACTCTCAGCTCTTTTTATCACTCATTCAGCTTTTCTTTTGTCACACCCTGCTATCTATAATTTTCTTGTTTACCTATCCATACATATGTCTCTCTCTCTCTCTCTCACTCTCTCTCTCTGGGCTGCATCTCCAACTATCCGTTTACCTCTCTTCTTACCCACCTCCTACAACTTTATCTTTAGCTTAAATACTACATTTTCCTAGCTGCTAACACTTCTGATGAAAAGTCACCGGATTTGAAATGTTAAATCTGCTTCCTTCCCACAGATATTGCCAGATCTGCTGAGTTTCACCAACAATCTCTGTTTTTGGTTCAGATCTCCAGTATTTTGTTTTACATTATTGTTTTTAAGTAGAGGCTCATGATATTGCACCCCCCCACCACCACCACCACTCGATACCAGCTGCTTATAAACAGAAAAGGGCAAGCATTCAGCTCTCTGCATGTAGCAATTATTTTAAAGAGCACGCAGCAAAATGTAATGTATTGCCGCAATGCTATACTGGCATCCTCGTGTATTTTCAAGCCTTACTCAAGTATTCCTCAGATAAAAATAAAAAATCTGATAACAGTTTGATAGGTTCAGGGGTCAATGTCTTCCCTTGTATTTACCCTTCCACAAGCATCAATAAAACAGATTATCTGGCCATTAACATTTGTGGGTCCTCATTAGTTTCCACATTTCCTATACTGTAAGCATCTTGACACTTCTAAAAAATACTGCTCTGACTCTGAAGCACTTCAAGGTGTCTGGAGAATGTAAACATAAGTTCTTTCTGTTGTATAATTACAAATATTACCTTTATTTAATTCTTTTGACATGATGAAACATAGTTTATAAAGCACATTGCCTCTTAGGAAACAGTCCTTATCATCAGGAAATCCTCCTCTGCACAGTCTCAGGACAATTACTAAAACATATAGTATTGGTGGGAACATTTTTTTAATGCTTTTACTGGCACTGCACACAGACCTCTAATGTCAATAGGACACTAAATCTTAAAACAGCATGTACTTATAAATGTTATAACTTCCAGTGACCACACCATCCACTCAGTTTGTAAATTGTAGGAATCCCTAAAATCCTTATCAACTGTGAATCATTAATGAAAATACTTGAATTTATATAGCATGTGGGGTAATCCAAGATGGAGGACAGGAAAAAATTGTGGCTGTGAGAGGTGCTCATTTTTTGAGGTATTTTAGGTATTTTTTGGAGGTAAATTCCTCAAATTCAGGAACAGTAATTACTGTTTTATAAGCTGTTGCATTGTTTTGGAACTTTGGGGAAAAAATCAAAACAACGGCACTTTAAAAAGGAGGAAGGCAGACAAAAGGCAGCGACCACATGGTGAGTGAGACAGAGAGAGAAAAAAAACTGCAATCTGGCACAGCAGTGAATCTGCACAGCTACTGCCTTTGCTGTTTGAGTTCAAGTATTTCAGGACGTCAGAGTGTGTCTAAGAAAAATTAACAAATAGCGAAATTCACAGCTGACCTTGAAGGAACGTACGTGTGAGAGTTCACACCGTAGGAGCACATAAGTGCATAGTTTTGAAGTGTAACCATGCTTTTTTTAATATTGGGAGAAAGTGAGGACTGCAGATGCTGGATATCAGAGTTGAGAGTGTGTTGTTGGAAAAGCACAGCCAGTCAGGCAGCATCCGAGGAGCAAGAGAGTCAGTGTTTTGGACAAAAGCCCTTCATCAGGAATAATTTTTTAATAGTGAGTACAGTGGGTTATTTTTGGTTATATGTTTTATTGAGATCTGCCTCTTGATTACAATTTACAATTATAAAACAGGTACTAGGTTAGCCTGGAACAATGTTTTTTTTAGAGCAGTAAGATGGTGCTATTTTCTGTAGATTATTGAAGTGCAAAGCTGGCCTTTAGTAGAGTGATGTGCTGATCTGTCAGCTGTGGGAGTTTAGGGAGAGTTTCCATGTTACTGATGATTATGTCTGCAGGAAGTTCTTTGGTTGTGAATTCTATCAGATCACATGGATCGGTTGGAGTGGCAGTTAGAGGCAATGAGGAATTTACAAGAGCTAGGGGGTGTGATGGATGGCTGTTATAGGAAGAGATAAAAGCCGCAGATATGGTCAGGTAGATGGGTTACCACCAGGAAAAGTAGGAGAGGTAGGCAGGTACTGCAGGAGTCTCCTGTGGCTATCCCCATTTCAAACAAGTATGCTGGTTTGGAAAATGTAGGGGGTGATGGACTCTCAGGGCAATGTAGCACAAACAGCCAAGTTTCTGGTACTGAGAATGGCTCTAATGTAATATCAGGTTCCAAGCGATCGAATGTGTTCGGGGACTGTCTAGTCAGAGGCACAGACTATAGTTTCTGCAGGCGACAGTGAGAAATCAGAATGGTGTCAGGATATCTCAGAGAGACTGCAGAACATTCTCAAAGGGGAGAGGACCCAGCAGGAGGTCATTGTACACATTGGAATTAATGACATAGGAAGGGAAAAGGATGAGATTCTGAAGGGAGAATATAGAATGTTAGGCAGGAATTTAAAAAGGAGGTCCTCAAGAGTAGTAATATCTGGATTACTCCCGGTGCTATGAGCTAGTGAGGGTAGGAATAGGAGGATAGCGCAGATGAATGTGTGGCTGAGGAGTTGGTGTATGGGAGAAGGGTTCACATTTTTGGATAATGGGAATCTCTTCTGGGGTAGAAGTGACCTGTACAAGAAGGACGGATTGCACCTGAATTGGAAAGGGACTAATATACTGGGAGGCAGATTTGCTAGAGCTGCTCTGGAAGGATTTAAACTAGCAAGGTGGGGGGTTGTGGGGGGGGGACTCGGGAAGATAGTGAGGAAAGAGATCAATTTGAGACAGGTGTAATTGGGAAAAGAAGTGAGTCAAACAGTCATGGTAGGCTGGGATAAAGCAGAGAATGAGATAAATTAAAATGCATTTATTTCAATGCAAGGCCCCAAACAGAGAAGACAGATGAGCTCAGGGCACAGTTCGGAACATGAGACTGGGATATAGAGTCATAGAGAGGTACAGCACAGAAACAGATCTTTCAGTCCACCTTGTCCATGCTGACCAGGTATCCCAACCCAACCTTGTCCTACCTGTCAGCACCCTACCCATATCTCTCCAAACCCTTCCTATTCATATACCCATCCAGATGCCTTTTAAATGTTGCAATTGTACCAGCCTCCACCACTTCCTCTGGCAGCTCATTCTATACACGCACCACTCTCTGCAAGAAAGGTTGCCCCTTAGGTCTCCTTTATATCTTTCCCATCTCACACTAAACCTATGGCCTCTAGTTCTGGACTCCCGAAACCAGGGAAGAGACTTTGTCTATTTATCCTAAACATGCCCCTCATGATTTTATAAACCTCTATAAGGTCACTCCTCAGTTCATAGCAATTACAGAGATGTGCTCAGGGATGGGCAGGACTGGCAGCTTAATGTTCCAAAATAAAAATGCTATAGGAAGGACAGAAAGGGAGGCAAGAGAGGAGGGGTAAGGGATAGCATTACAACTATTCTTAGGGAGGATATTCCCAGGAATACATTCAGGGAAGTTATTTGGGTGGGAGTGACAAATAAGAAAAGGATAATCACCTAATTGGGATTGTATTAAAGACTCCCTAATAGTCAGCGGGAAATTGAGAAACAAATTTGTAAGGAGATCTCAGTTATCTGTAAGAATAATAGGGGTGGAAATGGTAGGAGATTTTAACTTTCCATAGACTGGGACTGCCATAGTGTTAAGGGTTTAGATGGAGAGGAATTTGTTAAGTGTATTCAAGAAAATTTTCTGATCCAGTTATGTGGCTGTACCTACTAGTGAAGGTGCAAAATGTGACCTACTCTTGGGAAATAAGGCAGGGCAAGTGACTGAGGTGTCAGTGGGGGAGCACATTGGGGCCAGTGACCATAATTCTATGAGCTTTAAATAGTGACGGAAAAGGATAGACTGGATCTATAGTTGAAGTTCTAAATTGGAGAAACGTCAATTTTGACGGTATTAGGCAAAAACTTTCAAAAGTTGATTGGGTGTGGATGTTCGCAGGTAAAGGGACGGCTGGAAAATGGGAAGCCTTTAGAAATTTGGTGATGAGAATCCAGAGAAAGTATATTCCTGTCAGGGTGAAAGACAAGGCTGGTAGGTGTAGGGAATGCTGGATGGTGAGAAATTGATGTTTTGGTTAAGAAAAAGGAAGCATATGTCAGGTATAGACAGCAGTGATTGGGTGAATCCTTAGAAGACTATAAAGGCAGTAAGAGTATACTTCAGAGTGAAATCAGGAGGGCAAAATGACGACGTCAGATAGCTTTGGCAAATAGAGTTAAGGAGAATTCAAAATGATTTTATAAATACAATAAGGACAAAAGGGCAACTAAGGAGAGAATAGGATCCTTCAAAGATCAGCAAGGCAGCCATTGTGTGGAACTGCAGGAGATGGGGGAGATACTAAGCGAGTATTTTGTATCAAAGTTTAATGTGGAAAAGGTCATGGAAGATACAAGTGTGGGGAAATAGATGGTGACATGTTAGAAAATGCCTGTATTACAGAGGAGGAAGTGCTGAATGTCTTAAAACACAAAAGGGTGGATAAATCCCCAACACCTGGTCAGGTGTACCCTAGAACTCTGTGGGAAGCTAGGGAAGTGATTGCTGGGCCTCTTGCTGAGATATTTGTATCATCGATAGTCACAGGTGAGGTGCCGGAAGACTGGAGATTGGCTAATGTGATGCCACTATTTGAGAAAGTTGGTAAGGACAAGCCAGGGAAACTATACACCAGTGAGCCTGATGTCGGTGATGGGCAAGTTGTTGGAGGGAATCCTGAGAGACAGGATTTACATATATTTGGAAAGGCAAGGGCTGATTAGGGAAGGTCAGCATGGTTTTGTGTGTTAGAAACCATGTCTCACTAACTTGATTGAGTTCTTTGAAGAAGTAACAAAGAGGATTGATGTGGGCAGATCGGTAGATATAATCTATATGGATTTGAGTAAGGTGTTCAACAAGGTTCCCCATGGGAGACTGGTTAGCAAGGGTAGATCTCATGGAATACAGGGAGAATTAGCCATTTGGATACAGAACTGGCTCAAATGTAGAAGACCAGAGGGTGGTGGTGGAGGGTTGTTTTTCAGACTGGAGGCCTGTGACCAGTCATAAGGATCGGTGCTGGGTCCACTACTTTTTGTCATTTATATACATGATTTGAAAGTCAACATAGGAGGGATAGTTAATAAGTTTACAAATGACACCAAAATTGGAGGTGTAGCGGACAGCAAACAAGGTTACCTCAGATTACAATGGAATCTTGATCAGATGGGCCAATGTGTCAAGGAGTGGCAGATGGAGTTTAATTTAGATAAATATGAGGTGCTGCAGTTTGGAAAAGCAAATCAGGGCAGAATTTATGCATTTAATGGTAAGGTCCAGGAGAGTGTTGCTGAACAAAGAGACCTTGGAGTGCATGTTCATAGCTCCTTGAAAGTGGAGTCGCAGGTAGTTATGATAATGAAGAAGGCGTTTGGTACACTTTCATTTATTGGTCAGAGTATTGAGTACAGGAGTTGGGAGGTCATGTTGCGTCTGTACAGGACATTGGATAGGCCACTGTTGGAATATTGCGTGCAGTTCTGGTCTCCTTCCTATCAGAAGGATGTTGTGAAACTTGAAAGGGTTCAGAAAAGATTTACAAGGATGTTGCCAGAGTTGAAAGGTTTGAGCTATAGGGAAAGGCTGAACAGGCTGGGGCTGTTTTCCCTGGAGCATCGGAGGCTGAGGCGTAACCTTATAGAGGTTTATAAAATCATGAGGGGCATGGATTGGATAAATGCACAAGGTCTTTTCCCTGAGTTGGGGGAGACCAGAATTAGAGGGCATAGGTTTAGGGTGAGAGGGAAAAGATTTAAAAGAGACCTAAGGGGCAACATTTTCGCACAAAGGCTGATGCCTGTATTGAATGAGCTGCCAAAGGAAATGGAAGAGCCTGGTACAATTACAAAATTTAAAAGACATTTGGATGGGTATATGAATAGGAAAAGTTTAGAGGGATATGGGTCAAGTGCTGGGAATTGAGACTAATTTAATTTAGGATACCTGCTTGGCACGGACGAGTTGGACTGAAGGATTTGTTCCTGTGCTGTACATCTCTATGACTCTGTGTTAATGATATTTGTGAAGTGTACCAAAGCAGTTCACAATCAAAATAGCACATTTGAATTTTCGGCACTGTTGCAGTGTTGGGAATCTGATAGTCAATATGCATGAAGGTCCTGTGACTAACCTAGTAATTAATAACCTGTAAATCTGTTTTAGAACATTGAGGAATAAATGCTCAGATAGAATATCTTCTCTATCTTTCTTTATATTGTCCCTCAGAATCTCTTACATGCATCTCAATTGGAAGATGACACTTCACCTGAAAGGCAGCACCTTTGTCAGCGTGAGTACTCCACTGAAGTGTCAGAGCAGATTATATGCTTCAGTTTCTGCAGTGCCTTAAATCCATAACATGCTGCTATTGAGATAGGAATTCCACCTCTCAGTCAAAACAGGGGTGGCCTGGTGTCTCAGTGGTTAGCACTGCTGCCTCACCACGCCAGGGACTCAGATTTGATTCTATCTTGTGTGGAGTTTGCACATTCACTCCGTGTCTGTGTGGATTTCCTCTGGGTGGTCCAGTTTCCTCCCACGGCCCAAAGGCATACAGGTTATGTGGAATAGCTATGGGAAATGCAGGATTACAGGAATGGGTGGGTCTGGGTGGACGAGAGGCGCCTGCTTCTACACTGTAGGGATTCTCTAAAGACAGTCATTAACACATTCAGTAAATTAATTAAATGATTCACAAACGTTTATTGAATCTTATATAGTTCAGAAAAGAAATCTAAATGGGGACACATTTTAACTGATGGCTATATGATGATTTGGGAACAATGACCATTTCCCAAACTCCTATTAAACACTGTAATTGCCTAATGCTGTGATTGGCTGTACTGAAACTTAATCTTTACATTAATATGAAGTAAATTCTTCAAGTTGCCAAAAGGTGCTGTCATATTCACATTCTATTCGTTGCAGTTCCTGCTTTCTCCTGCTCCAGATAAATCAGAATTGGAATGCAGATTCCATTATGCAGAAGATTAGAAGGATTTGACCTATTATGTAAATGGAGCAAAAGCTTTTAATAAATCTCATCAGTGTTGTCTCATGGGTCATGCAGTTTTATTGCTCCCATTTCAAAACAAAGATTAGTGAAATAGCTGGCTGATTTGGTATCATGTGAGGCTAAGGGTGGTTCCAAACGATCACCATCGATTGTCGAAGCATCATTTCATGTGTGCCTTAAATTAAATCCCTATTTCTGATACAGAAGTCTTACAGTGCAGAAAGCGGTCATTCATCCCATTGTACGTGCAGCAGCTCTTCAAATCACTATCATTATCCCTTGTGCCAATCTTCTGGTTTGACCCCTTGCTATCTGTCAGGGTAGTGTCAGTCACAAGCACAGTCGAGGGTTTCTCCATACTCAGTGGTACACTTTGGCCACTCGTGGTCAGGGGTTCTGGCCAACTACAGTCCAGGAGTGGTCAGTCCTGTGAGGCTAGCACCAGCAGTCAGGGGAATTGAGCCCAGTGTCCCATTAGCAGTGTTCCCTGCCTTCACTTGACGTTGAGTAAAAAGTGAGGTCTGCAGATGCTGGAGATCAGAGCTGAAAATGTGTTGCTGGTTAAAGCACAGCAGGTTAGGCAGCATCCAAGGAACAGGAAATTCGACGTTTTGGGCCAGAGCCCTTTCCTGATGAAGGGCTCTGGCCCGAAACGTCGAATTTCCTGTTCCTTGGATGCTGCCTAACCTGCTGTGCTTTAACCAGCAACACATTTTCAGTTCACTTGACGTTCTCTAGATTTGAAATACAAATGGAAAGTGGCTAATTCAATGCCTAGCGTGGACAGAGTCAGTGCCAATTTATAGTCATAGAGATGTACATGATGGACCAAAGCACTGGATCCATGCCTGCTGGACGTTGGAACATTGAAAGAGCAAAAATATGAAGATGATGTTTGCAAATTACAACTGCATAAAATTTGTAACACAGTCATTTTATCATCCATTTGCAATGCTTGCAAAGTGAGCATGTGCCTTTTTCAAATGCTGGTCCATCACGCCACTGTGTTCTTGCAAATTGACTAGTGTTATCTCAATGATGTTGAAGCCAGCAGTAATGGCTCAAAAAGAGGCAAATGCTGGCCAAAACTGACCAAAGGCTCCTGGGCAAGACTGGAACTCATGTCCTAGGGGCAGTGACTGAAAGTACAATTGGGGATGTTGAAATTAAAATGGCAGCGGGATGAAAGTGGTGGTGGTGGTGGTGGGGGTGGTGGGGTGGTGGTGGTGGTGGTGGTGGGGGGGGGGGGGGGGGGGGGGCAGGATGTGGAATGTTCTCAATGACCGGGAATCCAGGACCAGGGCTCGCAGTCTGAAGATACAAAATACAGGTCATTCTGCCCTATAGAAAATCACAGTACGGAAAACAGTTATAGAAAATGGCACTGTGGAAGATCAATATAGAAAATCACTGTACCCATTCAGTAGAAAGTTCACATTATCTAAACAATGTGCACAATTTGTCAATCACCTTATAGCCAATTTGTACAAATGAAATGCACATTAGAGCAGGACAACATTTAAGGCTTACATGAGGAAACATTTCTTCATTCAGAGAGTAGTGAGCCCTTGCAATACTCTAGCACAGAATGTGGTGGAGGCCAAAATAATGAATATCTTCAAGAGGAAGTTAGGTATACTTCTTTTAGGGCTGATGGGATCAAAGGATATGAAGCAAAAAATATGGTCAGGGCATTGAGTTGGATGATTAGCCATGATCACATTGAGGAAGAGTCAAATAGCAAACTCCTGCTTCTATATTCTATTTATCTGTTCCTGTGACCTATGACTTGTGCAACATCCAAATGTGCTGTGGGAAATGAAGACAATTGTTTCATTATGTGCCACATGTGTAACGATGATCTGTTCTGAACGCAATGAAAATTTGGATGGATTGATGTATGTTTGCAATAGGAAGGAGCTTGGAGTGCAGCAGCTGCTCCCTTTTCTATGGAATATGGTAGTCGCTCTGAACACTCTGGTACTTTTGCCAAGTCGGTACAGATGCTGAGGCTGAGGCTGAAGCTGAATGAGACATGACCTGGCTCTTGTTGGTGCAGCAGACCTTACTGCATGGAGGAGTGTGGGCAGCCTCTATCTGCAGACATCGACTCCTCTAAGACCAAAGTACATCTTCTGTTCTTCGTGTTCCCAATGTAGGTCATTTCCAGTTGGAGCCTTGTGCCCAGCCACTGGTGGGATGTTGACCACTGTTATTGTCGTCCTAAGAAGATGGATACAGAAGGACCAGGGCTGCCGACAAGCCAAGATAGAGCAGCAGGCTGGCATGCAGGAGACAGAGCTCCCAAGTTAGGGAGAGGTCGCAGCAGCTGGATTGCTGAGGATGTGTGAGATGCTCAGGAGATCTAATGTTTTCCAGTCCTGATTCCATTTCCTGATTTGATTTTTATTATTGTCACATGGACCAAGATACAGTGAGAAGTGTTGTTTTGCATGCTAACCAGACAAATCATACCTTGCATTAGTACATCGGGATAATACAATAGAAATGCAGAATGTAGTGTTACAGCTACAGACATTGCACAGAGAAAGATCAACTCTAATGCCTGAGACGTCCATTCAAACACCTGATAACATTGGGAAAGAAGCTGTTCCTAAATCTGTTGGTATGCATTTTAATATTTTTGCCCCTTAAGTCAAACAGAAGAACAGTGGAAGAGAGTGTAACCAGATTGGGAGGGGTCTTTGATGATGTTGGCTGCTTTCCTGTGGCAGCAGGACGTGTAGACGGAGTAAGTGGATGGAAGGCTGGTTTTTGTGATGGACTGGGCTGTGTTCACAACCCTCTGTAATTTCTTGCCGTCTTTGACAGAGCAGTTGCTATACCAAGCTGTGATGCATCCAGATAGGATACTTTCTATGGTGCATCTATAACAATTGCCTAAGTGTCATTGTGGACATGCCAAATTTCCTTAGTCTTCTGAGTAAGCAGAGGCATTGGTGTGTTTTCTAGACTGTAGGGTCAATGTGGATGGACTAGGACAGATTGTTGGTGATATTTACTCCCAGGAGCTTGAAGCTCTCAATCACCTCCACCTCAGCACCATTGATTCAGACAGGGACATGTACTCCATGGGAGAGATTGTTTCCTATCCTTCCTGATTGTGGTCTGTGGGTCAGGAAATCGAGAATCCAGTCGCAGACTGGGGAGCAGAGTCCTAAGTCGCAGAGTTTGGAGATGGGTTTTGTTGGAATTATAGTGTTGAAGGCAGAGCAAAAGTCAATAAATAGGAGTCTGACGTAGGTATCCTTGTTATCTCGATATTCCAGGGACAAATGCAGGGCCAGGCAGATGGCATCTGCAGTGGATTTAATGTTAACGGTAGGTGAATTGTAGTGTATCAAGGCTTTTCCTGGGAAGCTGGAGTTGATGTGTGCCTTTACTAACCTCCTGGAAGAACTGCATAATGATGGATGTCAGAGCCACTGGGTGGTAGTCATTAAGGCACAGTGCCTAGGCATGAACAGTACACAGTATTGGTGCAGGCTCCACATGCTCCAGGACACAGTGAGGGAAATGTACCGAATGCTGGAGCAGGACATGAGGCTGCAGGAATGGGAGGCTATACTTTCCCCCGCCCAGGGTCTGTGAAGGTCAATGTGATGCTGAACATCTCTGTGACTGGCTCCTTCCTGTAGACGATGGTGATCTATGTGGAATCTCTCAGTCGGGCGTCAGGACAGTGACCAATACCACCAGGTCGTTTAGTTTCCCAATGTTGAGGTTAGAGCTACAGGCCAGGCAGTAGGATTTGGGAACATTGCTGCTTCACCCAGGAGTAGGATGTCATTGACTGTACACCCATGGCACTGAGAGGGCAGTATTACAACACTGTGGAATTCATCACAGGAAGAGGCTCTGTTTCATTAATGTTCAGGTGATCTGGGATCAATGTTACCACTTCCTGGAGGACTGTGCCCACTACCCTGGCAGCTGCCATCTCCCCTACATCCTGGAGCACTCTCTGATGTGTGTGTTAGAGTCCAGGTACCTTACAAGGCTGGTTACTGGGGGACAAGGGCTACCCAGTCCGACCATGGCTTATCACACCAGTGCACTATCCTGAATCACGGAACTATTACAACACAGAAGAAGGCCACTCAGCCATCATCTCTGCATTGATTCTATCCCCTATTGCCAATCTCCTACCTTTTCCCATATCCCTGCACACTATTCTATCCAAATAATCATCCAATGGCTTATTGATTGCAGAATACCATCAAAAGTATCCTTCATCTAAATCTGGTTCATCCTTTTCCATCTCTATTTTAAAACTAATAAGATTATGGTCACTGGCTCTAACGTACTCCACCACTGACACCTCAGTCACCTGCCCTGCCTCATTTCCCAAAGTAGGTCATGATTTGCTCCTTCTCCAATAGGTACATCCATGTACTGAATCAGAAAATTTTCTTGTACTCACTTAAATTCCTCTCCATCCAAACCCTTAACACTATGGCAGTCCCCAGTCTATGTTAAAATCTTCGAGTAAAAAATGAGGTCTGCAGATGCTGGAGATCACAGCTGAAAATGTGTTGCTGGTTAAAGCACAGCAAGTTAGGCAGCATCTCAGGTCTATGTTAGGAAAGTTAAAATCCCCAACCATTACCACCTCTATTATTCTTACAGATAACTGAGATCTCCTTCCAAATTTGTTTCTCAATTTCCCTTTGACTATTGGGAGGAATCTATTGTACAATCCCAAAAAAGTTTCATCCCTTTCTTATTTGGCGTTTGATATGCTCTCCTTTATTGGTCAGAGCATTGAATATAGGAGTTGGGAGGTCATGTGTGGCTGTGCTGGAGATTGGTTAGGCCACCTTTGGAATACTGTGTTCAGTTCTGGTCTCCACGCTGTAGAAAGGAGGTTGTGAAACTTGAAAGGGTTCAGAAAAGATTAACAAGAATATTGCCATGGCTGGAGCGTTTGAGCTACAGGGAGAAGCTGAATAGGCTGGGACTGTTTTCCCTGGAGCGTCGGAGGTTGAGGGGTGACCTTATAAAGTTTTATAAAATCATGAGGGGCATGGACAGGATAAATAGCCAAGATCTTTTCCCCAGGGTCAGGGAGTCCAAAACTAGAGGGAATAGCTTTAAGGTGAGAGGGGAAAGATTTAAAAAGGATCTAAGGAGCAACTTTTGCACACACAGGGTGTTTGGTGTATGGAATGAACTGCCAGAGGAAGTGGCTGATACAATTACAACATTTTTCTTAGTTTCATAGAAGCAGGAGTAGCCCATTTGGTCCATCGAACCTGCTCTGTCATTCATTAAGATCATGGCTGATCTATCCATCGTCTCAGCTCCCCCTACCTGTATTATCCCCATAACCTTTAATTTCCCTACCATGCACAAACCCATCCAACTGGGTCTTGAATATACTTAATGAAGCTGTCTCTACTGCTTCCTTGGGCAGACAATTCCATAAATTCACTACTCTCTGGGAAAAGCAGTTCCTCCTCATCTCTGTGCTAAATCTACTCCCCCTAATCTTGAGACCATGTCCCCAATCTGAGTCTCACCCATCAATGGAAACAACTTGCCTGCCTCTATCTTATCTGTCCCTTTCATAATTTTATATATTTCTATAAGATCCCCTCTCATTTTTCTGAAATTCTAGCGAGTACAGTCACAGGCGGTTCAACCTCTCCTCATTGGGTAACCCCCTCATCTCCAGAATCAACCTCGTGAACCACTTCCAAAGCCAGTATATCCTTCCTCAAGTGAGGAGACCAGAACTGTGCACAATACTCCAGGTGTGGCCTCACCAACACCTTGTACAATTTCAGTAGAAACTCCCTCCTCTTCCATTCAATCCTTCTCGCAATGAAAGTCAATATTCCATTTGCCTCCCTGATTACCTGTTGCACCTGCAAATTGACTTTTAGCGATTCATGTATAAGCACTCCTAAGTTCCTGTGCACAACAGCATGCTGCAATCATTCACCATTTAAACTATACTCTGACCTACTATTTTTACTTCCAAAGTTGATAATCTCACATTTACCAATATTGTACTCCATCTGCCCTTGTCCACTCACTTTAACCTATCTAAATCTCTCTGCAGACCTTCCACATCCTCTGCACAATTTGCCTTTCCACTCAATTTAATGTCATCAGCAAACCTGGATGGATAATTATACTTGATCTTCTCTTCCTTTATGCAGCAACTTATTGAACACCTTCTGGAAATCCAAGTATACAACGTCCATCTGTTCCCCTCCATCCGCTCCACCCTTTTTTTAAACAGCAGCATCACATTCGCTGTCTTCCAGTCCACCAGGACCTGCCTGGAGTCCAGTGAACTTTGGTAAATTACCACTAACACATTCACTATAACTTCTGCCATTTCTTTCAGCACCCTGAGATGCATTCCATCAGGACCAGAGGACTTATCTACATTTAGACCCTCAAATCTACTTAGCACTACCCTTTTCATGATAACAACTGAACTGAGGTCCTCCTGGATGGGTATACGAACAGGAAAGGTTTAGAGAGATAAGGCCAAGTGCTGACAAATGGGACTACCTTAATTTAGGATATTGCACAGAATCCCTATGATGTGAGAGGAGATTTGATAGGGTGTTTCAAAACTATGAGCAGGCTGAAGTACATAGGGAGAAACAAAAGGAACACAAAAAAAGAGCATGGATTTAAACTGAAGTGCAAAAGGAACAAGGCTGATGTGAGAAAAAACTTTTCCACAGTGTGGGTAGTTGGGGCGTGCAATGCACTGCCTGGCAGAGACACATTCATTGAGGCAATCACAGAGCTGCACAGCATAGAAACAGACCCTTCAGTCCAACTCATCCAGATACAGTCCAAAGATGTGCAGGTTAGGTGAATTGGCCATGCTAAATTGCCCTTAGTGTTCAGGGGTGTGTAGGCTAGGTACATTTGTTGGGGGAAATGTAGAGTAATAGGTCAGGAAAGTGGGTCTGAGGTGGGATACTCTTCGGAGGGTCAGTATGGACTTGTTGGGCCAAATGGCTTATTTCTGTCCATGGAGGACTTGCACAACTGCATCAGTCTATCCTCATCACTGAAGTTTCTCAATCCTGCAATCATTATGATAACTCATTCCTGCACTCTCTGCAATTCATTCACATCTTCTCAACAATGTGGTACACACAGCTGTACGCATTTCCCCAGGTGAGGTTGAACAAGGGCCTGGTACAGGCTCAACATCGCTCCCTTTCTGATGTAATAAATTAGACGATATTTGTTAATTTAAAAAACTTGGCTGACTTCCCGATACTGAACTAAATGATGATATAAGTGATGATATCACAGCACTTTTTAAATTTAAACATTGTTACGACTAGTGGAGGAGTGGGACCAGGAATCAGTTCATCCCTTCAACCTGAACTTTAAAAACAGGTTTAAAATAATGTCCTAATGTTTGTACTCTATGTCCCTATTTATAAAGCTCAGGATACCATAGGCTTCATTAATTGCTGTCTCAACCTTTCTCACCACCTTCAATGACTTATGCACATACAGCCTCGGCTCCTGTTGGTCCTGATCTCCCTTTAGCATTGTACCTGTACCTTATGTTATCTCTCTGTGTTCTTCAGACTTGAATAAACCACTTCATTCCATATTATTCCATATTAAAACTCATCTCGCACTTGTTTGCCCATTCTACTGCCAGGTTTATATCCTTTCCCTGCCTGAGTAACAGTAAAAACTTGTTTCAGTCCCAATGCTCCCCTCTTTAAGAGGCTCAGGTTAGCACTTTATCTTGTGTTACCCACTGAGGGTACTGGCATCGTTCAGATGTGTCCAGTCAATCAACTTCGCCATTGGTTGGTCATTCAGACCACCAGGTAGCATATAGTCGGAGTTTCAATTGAATTGCAATGAACATGCAATTTAACACACATTGTCATTGCTGCACCCATTCTGACATACACAGATAGCACAGAGATACTGTACAAGACTACACACACGGTGTTGTCCCTGGAATTAAGTGAAACTTAATAGTTCATTTGCCAAATTTCCTATCATGCAGTGGGCTACATTATACTCCGGGGAAGGAACCCAGCCGGCCTACCCACCTCCAATCTCAGTGTTAAAGTTGGGGAGAACCTGATTCTGATTGGCTAGTTCATTCTGCAGGCAAGCAATATTTGTTGGGCCTTTGATTTGAGTTGGGCCCTTCTGCCTATTTCAGGGAAGTAGTCCTACTGCAGAGAATTGCTGGCCAATCTGATGACTAACTGTTCTCTGAACCCAGCAATCACACTACGGGTAAGGTGGGAACTGCAGTGAATCCACTGGAGTAGACCAACCAGCGATGGAGTCAGTGCATAACTGACTTGGTCCTAGCAAGCCATTCAGTTCAAGGAGCAGTTAGGGATGGGCAATAAGTGCTGGCCCAGCCAGGGATGCCCATGTCCCATAAACAAATAAAGAGACGCCTGGTGTCTCACAGATACCAGACAACGAGGATGTGGACAGTTGCCTTAGATGGGACACAATTGGCAACAGCTTCCTACTCTGTTAGTCCTCTAAAGATGGGGTTTTTGAATGGGTCCACTGAGTGTTGGCTTTGGTGCCAGAGAGACCAGATGAAGTGGAAACTCCTTTAGAATTAGAACAGTTATAATATCGGCTCCTGGAGGGAAAGATTGCAGCAAGTAACAGTTTTCACAAAACCTTTCCTTAGTGGTTCATTGTTTTTAAAACAATGTGTATTTCTAGATTTATTATTATAGTTGTCTGGATGTGAGTCATCAGATGGTAGTTTAAATTGAGAGATTCAGAAAGTGTTCTTTCAGGACCATGCAATTAAATCCTGGTGGAGTCCAGAAGGTAGGTAATGAGAGAATCTGTGTGAGGTCCACAACTATTGCCTAATCTAACAATCACAGTGCTGTCTATTAATAGGTTCCTTATGGAAAGCACAGTGCTATGGAAACACATTTTCAGGGTCTATTTGTTACGTTCCCTTGTGCTTCAAGCTGTGGAAGATGAACATTCAAAGAAATGCCTCTTAGTTGTTTGTATAAACTTTCAGATTTCTTGACATGTTTGAACAAAGATGAAACTGGTTTTGGGAATTTAGATATATGAATGAAGTAATTTGGACCCTGAGTGATGTTCAAGATGCACAAACTTGGCTTGGCCGCCTGTTAAACGTCTTTTCCAAACGTATAACAGGTGACCCAGTCAATATTAGTGTTTACACTACTGCCCAAAATGAAAATAAACCTTGAAACCTCAAAGCTGAGCCAACATTGTGTGTTGGCTGACTGCACTTCCCTCGCAACACACACACGCACACAAACTCTCTCTTCTCTGGAATGTCAATCTTTGGTTTTATGTTCATCCTTGGTGTGGGATTTAACCCCAGAGCCATGAATCAGAGGTAAAACCACCATTGACCCCCTGTTGGACTGTCAGTCCAGATAATTTAGACAAATACATTAATGCTCTTTTTTTTGTGTTCATCATCAACTATTGAATCACTGAGACAACAGTGGCATCCTGAAGTAATCTTTATTCACAATACATAAAGGTGGTTGTTTCAGAATCTGCTGACTGGGTTATTGAACTATTCCTGTGACCTCAAGGGAATTTTGTGATTGCCTTAGTAATTCTGCTCTCTAGTACCAGGTTAATTCGGCTGGTAGGCATCTTGGAGTGGTGACAAGTTGTGGAAGAGCCTTCTTACACCTCTCAGTGTCTTTACCTTGTCTTCCTCCATAAAGGGACTCATTAATGTACCTCTTTGACAAGCTTTTGGTCATCAGTTCAAATAACTCATGTAGATTGTTGTCTAATGTTTATTTCATAAATTCTCTGAGGCATCTTGGGAATCTGTATTTATGTTAAAAGCACTTTATAAACAAATTGCATGATGATTTATTGTCACTTGTACCTGACAATGAACAACACAGTAAAATGCAGTGAAAAGCTTGAACTGTCGCCACAATCCGGCGCCATTTATGAATAAAAAGATATATTTGAAGGAGAATCCATCTTCATTCTGCACCATGAGACCGGAGTCCTGAGCTGGCTCACCAATGACACCAATGCCGCCACCTATGGCAGACTAACAACATCAGAGTTGCCACTCTTCAAATGCCATTTGATTGTTGTTGGGCGCACCTTGCCAATGGGTCGCTGATGCCAGGTTGCAGAAAGTGAGAACTGCAGATGCTGGAGATCAGAGTCGAGAGTGTGGTGCTGGGAAAGCACAGCAGGTCAGGCAGCAGCTGAGGAGCAGGAGAATCGACATGTCGGGCCAGAGCCCTTCATCAGGAATGAGGCTGGGAGCCTTGGGGGTGGAGCGATAAATGGGGGGTGGGGGGGAGTGGGGCTGGGGACAAAGTAGCTGAGAGTGCAATAGGTGGATGGAGGTGGGGGTAAAGGTGATACGTCGGAGAAGAGGGTGGAGCGGATAGGTGGGAAGGAAGATTGGCAGGTGGGACAAGTCATGAGGATGGTGCTGAGCTGGAAGGTTGGAATTGGGGTAAGGTGGGAGGAGGGGAAATGAGGAAACTAGTGAAGTCCACATTGATGCCCTGGGGTTGAAGGCGGAAGATAAGGTGTTCTTCCTTCAGGCGTCGGGTGGTGAGGGAGCGGTGGTGTAGAAGGCTCAGGACCTGTGTTTGATATATTCAGAGCTTCTCTCTTCCCCTACTAGGCAATTTCCCCTTTACTTACAATTATATCACTCTCTGTACCTCTCAGTCTCTTCATTTTTAAAAAAAAATCTCTAGCTTAGAATGCTACCCTTTTGCCCATTGAGACTGCGCCAATCAGAAACACCCACCTAACTATTCTAATCCCATTTTCCAGCAGTTAGTCCATAGCCTTCGAAAGCTTGGTATCACAAGTATGCATGTAAATATTTAAATGTGCTGAGGGTTTCTGTCTCTATCACCCTTTCAGGCAGTGAGTTCTGGATTCCTACCACCCTCTGGGTGAACGAAACTTCCTCACATCCTCTCAACCTCCTGTCCCTTCCCTTAAATCTATGCTCCTGCTCATTGATCCCTCCAGCAAAGGGAAAAGTTTCTTCCTGTCTACCCTGTCAATGCCCCTCATAATTTAATATATTTCAAGCATGTTTGCTCCTCAGTCTCCTCTGCTCCATGGTACAAAACCTCATTCTGTTCAATCTCTTTTCATAACTAAAACTTTCCAACCCAGGTAACATCCTGGGAAACAAAAACAGAAGTTGTTGGAAAAGCTGAGCAGATCTGTCAGCATCTGTGAAGAGAAATCAAAGTTAATGTTTCGGGTCCGGTGACCCTTCCTCAGAACTTATGGTAGCCAGGAAAATGTCACTTTATATGCAAGAGACAGGGTAGGGGAGGGGGTAAGGAGTAAATGATAGGGATAGAGCCCAAAGAGAAAGAACAACAGTTAGACAGACAAAGGAGGTGATAACCTTCTGGCTGGGAGAGTGAATAGCTATTAATGGAGACTGTTAATGGCTAACAATAGATAATACATAATGGCAAACTATGGGATAACAAGCTGCAAATGTGTTGCTGGTCAAAGCACAGCAGGCCAGGCAGCATCTCAGGAATAGAGAATTCGACGTTTCGAGCATAAGCCCTTCATCAGGAATGGGATAACAAGGCCTGATGTGTGTGGTAGAGGGCTGGGATTGGGGGAAGTTCAGGACCTAAAATTATTGAACTCGATATTAAGACTGAAGGGCTGCAAGGTAAATGTTACCTGCACCCTCTCCAGTGCTATCCTTCCCATAATGTGGATTTCAGAACTCTGTATAATATTCTAGCTATGACCTAACAAACCTTTTTATATAGTTCCAACTCTGTGCTCTTAACCTCTATGCCTTGGCTAATAAAGGCAAGAATGACAAATGCCTTATTAACCACTTTATCTACTTACCCTGCTCCCTTAAGAGAACTGTGATCGTGCACACCAAGCTCCATCTGATCCTAGGGGCATCCCAAGGCCCTATTGTTCATATGTATTCCTTGGCCTTGTTTATTCTGCCCAAGTGCATCACCTGACACCTATCTGATATAATTCCATTTGCCACTGATCAGCCCATCTGACCAATCGTCTGTATTGTGTAATCTAAGGCTATTTTCCTTATGACTTATCACCCATCAAGTTTTGTATTTTCTTGTGCATCTTTCCCCCATTTATCTCAACTGGACCAGGATTCTACGCTCTGGAATTCTAACCCTAATTTCTTCTGCCAATCTGTGGAATTCCTTGCCCAGTAAAGCAGTTGAGGCTGCCTCATTGAATGTTTCTCATGCAAAGATAAATAGAGTTTTGAACAGTGAAGAAATTGAGGGTTATGGTGAGCGGGGGGGTAAGTGGAACTGAATCCATGAATCTTATTGAATGGTAGAGCAGGCTTGAGGGGCCAAATGGCCAACTCCTGCTCCTAGTTCTTATGTTCTTATGTAACCTATGATCTCTTTCTTTTATGTGACTTCCATTTATTTCTGGTTCTGCCTGTATGAAGCAATATCTTTTATGTTAAAGTGCTCTGTGAATGCCAGTTGTGGATATATTGTCAGTAAATAGCTGCTCATATGACAATAGTCAGCACTCAACAGAAGACATTCAAAAAAAGAAGCAAGACTATATACATGACATGACACTTGGTGATTACTACTTCATCCAACTATGTTGACTGTCCAGGGGCATTTAAATATAAGTGATTGCATCAGTTCCCAAGCATACACACAATGAAAAATTAAATTGTTAACTGTAACAAAGGATTCACAGTCATCAGCCACCAATAATTCTGATGCAACTGAAGATACATCCTGTTTTTGTTATTCTACAACTTTCATTTCCTTTGTGACACAATTCTTCACTTACCCAAATAAGGATTTTTGATTTTTTTTAAAAACAATATATTTTTAGATGTTGAGTCCTTTGGAGAAGATGTTGAATTCCTAACCTTATCAAAAACCTTACGCATTTTAAACGAGCTCAAGAATTCCAATTTTAACCTAACTCATGCAATTCAGGAAAATTCAGGCAGGATATAAATCAAATATCAAACATAACCTTGTCCTCTTTCAGTAACAACGCTTCGGTTAAAGCTGGGGCTCTGCAGTTTTTAGATATTAAGAACTGGAGAGGAGGGAACTCTTCTCTTATTATTACTTCATCCAACTACATTGACTGTCCAGTGGAATTTCAATATAAGTGATTGCAACAGTTCCCAAGCATACACACAATGAAAAATTAAATTGTTAACTGTAACAAAAAATTAAATTGTTAACCATAACAGCTGGGTAGTATGAGTACATGGCAGTGACAGCCATCTCTATCATCCCTATAAATTCAGATCTGAAAATGGTTTCTCATTCTCTTCCATCAGATACCTTCCTCTCCAACACAATTAGACCAATCTTCTCAGTCAGAAGTGAGGAAGCCAATGACCAATTTTTTACAATGATTTAGAGCAACTATTCAATGACTCCTAGCTGCTAGTGAGACGGTCATGATTTATGAATGCTGTAAACCTGGCTTCTTCAAGGTGGAAACTATGTAAACTGTGTGCTGCCACTTTTTTTCAATAAGGAGCTCTGAACACACCATTGGTTGGCTGTGCATTTAATCGGAGGCTGAGCAGTTAATCTGCAGTCCTGAAAGGCAACCTGTCCATAGCAAAAGGAAGATGCAATTACAGCACACACTTTGTTACCAATTGTCTGTGGTCAAATTGCTAACAAAGGGAAACACAGAGAATGGAGCCCTAGGAAAGAGACCATTAATTGCAGGTGTTTATTTGCTGGGGAATTGGAACCATTATAGTATAGGAGATAGAAAGGTATAGACCAGTACAATATCTGCAAGGATCAAGATCTCTCAATGCACATATTCAGAAAGGAAAGAGGGAAGGACACCATGGAGATCAATTCTAAAATCTACTCTCAAGGACCTGGCCCGCAATGCTAAAATAAGCATCTGACCTTACATAGGTGCTCAAGGTCAGTGAATGTATCTTCACCTGACACCTCCTGCCCACCGTAATACAACAGCAGCCACTGCTCAATATGCCACATACATCCAGTTGTGCAGCAGCAATCAGGACTCGTGTAATATTCAGAAACACTATCTTGCTTTCACCCACACCTTCCCATGAAGTATGCCTCTTTCCCACCCCTCACTCCTTTCACGTACCTCCATCCATGGCAGGTGCATCTCCCAAAAACACAGCAATATTGTTGCTGATATTCTTCTAGCTCTTTTGTAAAATTAGATGGTCCAAAACAGGAGGAAGTGGAGCAGAACCAGAAGGGAATAGCCATGTCTGCCTCACCTAAGAGCTGTGGAAAAGACAGATGGCAGTGACAGAACCCATTACAACTGGTGATATCCACAGTGTTCAGGATGATGGGATATTGCTGCCTTTCATAGCACACTACTTTCATCTTGCTATCTGGTAAAAGGTGCCAGCTACTAATGGTGTAATCATGGGTCTGTTGCTTTTCATCCCATTGACCTTTCCTCACTCCAATCCTCCTTGTCTGTGCTTATGCTTCAGATACCCAATGTAGCCAGGAAATGTAGCCTCATGAGGAGTAGAAGAGAGTAGTGCAAGACCCTGGTGAGTAAAGGCCACCTGATCTGACATTTGCACCTGATGCCTCAGATACTGGCACTAGAGTCCAGTCAGATGTAATGAGTTACCAGGCATGTGTGTTGCTGTGCTGCCAGGATGAATGGACTGTTCATGTGCCATCTACCCAGAGGGTGAGAGTACAGATGAGTTTCAGGGATTTAGATGAGGACTTTGATGGGAAGTCTGCAGGAGAACATCGATGAACATGCAGCCGGAGATGCTTTGTACATCGGCAATGTTCAATATGGAAGAATTCAGATAGAAGGTGGAGCCCATTCTTTCCAGTATGGAATAGTAGCCAACACCAGGGCAGCACAACACAATATCCGATGGCTGCTGCCTCAGCTTCCACCTGTTTCAGAGTTATGCTGGAAGCTTTTGAGATCCGTGCTTTGTGAAATGCAACTTCATGATTGTCATTATGGCTGGGTCCACAGCGCTCAAAGAGAAATGCAGATCCCCATTTCAGTCATGTAATGTGCCCACCAAAAGATTACTGAGAGCTGTGGCCCCACCTCAAGTACTCTTTAGTACTCTATCACCCAGTTCTTTCTCAGGATGATAGTGCTTATCTCTCATCACTACCACGGGTGTGCTTGCTGTTGCCCCTTAGCCCACAACAAGACTGTGAAGTCTGAAGGTGAGCTCCATGGCCTAGAGGGCCTCCTGCAAGGCTACCTACATTCTCCTGAAGAAGGGCTCATGCCCAAAACGTCGATTCTCCTGCTCCTTGGATGCTGCCTGACCTGCTGTGCTTTTCCAGCAACACATTTTCAGCTATCTACATTCTTCACTAATGACAGTTCTGCAGCCTTTCACCAGCCATACAGTGGCTACAGTGCTAGCCAGGATCAGGGATACTCTAAAGGCCTTATTGGCAAAGTGTGGCATTCCCACCGACACCTGGGAATCACTGGTCCAAGACTGTCTAAAGTGGAGGAGGAGCATCCAGGAAAGTGTCGAGCTTCTTGAGATTTGTTGTTGGGTAAAAAAATGAAAGCTGGGGAAAAACAGGGAAAGGAGCACGCAGCCACATCAACAGCCCACCTAGCCCTTCCCATGACCAGCAGCTGCCCCAAGTGTAACAAAGCCTGTGGTAGCCCATTGGTCTGTACAGCCCCCGGACATACCCGGAGAGTGGGAGAAAGTCATCCTTGTCTGGGAGGGCTGCCAATGATAATGATAATGACGATGATGACAGTACTAGCACTGTATAGAGCACTGGGTTAGCTTAAAGTATTTGTAAGGCAGCACCAAGTGAATTCAGGAGGAGAATCAGTTCAGTTTTTTTTATGTATTAATGGCTCTGCTGTTAAATAATGTTGTTGTGGAATGGTTTCTTTGTTAGTGGCTTTTATTGCAGGATTTTGGGAAACAGGATGCTGCAATGGTACATAGCAGACAGAGGGAGAGTTATGGAATTTCAAAGCAGTGGTGTTAAAGGAATTAAATCTTAAAGGAACCAAAAACTAAAGCAAAAAAACTACAGATGCTGGAAATCTGAGATAATTACAGAGAATGCGGAAGAAACCCAATGGGTTCAGCAGCATCTATACTCCCCAACCAGGGAAACATCTTACCTGCATTGACCTTTTTGTTGAATCGCACATATCGAAACTCTAGAGAATGCAGGACCAGAAGTTTCTTTTTTAATTCATTCATAGTCATTAGTGAGCCAACAATGGCTACATAATTTTATTAAATTCAAGCTTCACCTTGGTGGGATTTGAACTGCAGCATTGGCCTGGGGGCTTCACATTATTACTCTAGTGACATTACCACCACACTATAACCTTGTGCTTTATGATTCTGATAGTGAGATTCTACAATGCAGCTATGTCCTTATCTTTAAGAATCTCAAACATCTAAATTCATACGGTAGAAAGTATGTTATATGGCTGACATGCAAGATCTTTTGAATCTTGGTTGTAACCTCTCTCATTGTTAGTCATTTAAGTGTTATTTTGGAACAATGACAAATAAACATCATTTCCCAGACATAGGCTTAATTTTCTGTTCTATGTTGTGTACTTTAAAAATATAGATGCAATTATGAATTCAAACTCACCCATCCTGGTGATTATAGTAATGGCGTGAGGTGTTTCATCATGGATGGGGACTACAAGGTCATAGGTTTTTGAACTGAAAGCTTTAAATAGGTTGATGACAGCAGCATTTGGCTTATGCATCATCAACCAAAATGATACATTTACTCATGTCAGTTTTATCCCAGATTAGTATTCTGAGGAAGACAGTGATGTGAGATTACAGGCTTTGTGAGACTTTCGGGGCAGTGCAGATGCAATTGTGGTTACATGGCAGCTGTTAGCAAAGAAGGAAATGATCAGTAATATTCTGAACTAAACAATTCAATTATCTGAAAAAAAGTGGTTTCAAAATAAAAAACAACTGTTCTTCAGATTGAATTACATGTTATTGTTCTCTGACCCTAAGTGGTATTGGATATTGTTTTTAAATAGGGTAATGACTTTGGTGAGGAACGGGCTTGCCCAACCACGAAGGATACCACAAAGTAGGTATTAAAGTCAGCTGATCTACCTCAGAGTGCTTAGGTTAATAGGCAACAGTGAGAAGATAATCAGCTCCAGTGAGAGTGAAGAGATCTCCTCCCCCCTTCACCCATGGCCGGTTGTTGTCAGTGGCAGTCATTACAAACACTGGCTGATGTGGCCCTTGATTTTGTTGTTCATGTTTGGCGAGTCAAGCACTTTGCTTGCCTTCTTCAGGCTCAGCTTAATTACCTGGAAACTTATAAGGATAGCTTTAGTATCTCTCTATGGGTAATGGCACTACTTCCATTGTGCAGCATGGCACTTGGGCAATCAATTCAACTTCCTATGCTGTATCTGCTAATTATGAGCAGAGGAGTATCCTTGACACATTCATGCCATCCTTTCACAACTACTTCTTGTGACTTTTGGACTGTTGCATCTTGTTGGGTAGTTTGCTTGACTTGACACACCAGATGGCCTCCTTTTTTAAAGACCGCAATTTCCCCTCCCACATGGTTGATGATACCTTCCAGAGTAACTCATTTATGTCCCGCACCTCCGCCCTCAAACCCCACCCCTCCAACCACTACAAGGAGAGAACCCTCCAATCCTCACCTTCCACCCCACAACCTCCGTATACATCACATCATCCTCCACCATTTCCGCCACCTACAAACGGACCCCACCGCCAGAGATATATTTCCCTCCCCATCCCTATCTGCTTCCATAATGACTGTTCCCTCTGCAACTACCTCTTCAGGTCCACTCCCCTTCACAACCCACCCTCCTCTCCCAGCACCTTCCCCTGCCACCAGAATTGCAAAACCTGGGCCCACACCTTCCTCCCTCCCCTCCATCCAAGGCCCCAAAGGAACCTTCCATATCAATCAAGATTTCACCTGCACTTCCGCACATGTCATTTACAATACCTATTGCTCCCGATGCGGTGTCCTCTACATTAGGGAGACAGGCTGCCTACTAGCAGAGTGCTTCAGATAACATCTCCGGGACACCTGCACCAATCAACCCCACTGCCCCGTGGCCGAACACTTCAACTCCCCCCCTTCTCTGCCGAGGACTTGAAGGTCCTGTACCTCCCCCATCACCACTCCCTTACCACCCGATGCCTGGAAGAAGAACACCTCATCTTCTGCCTTGGGACCCTCCAACCCCATGGTATTAATGTGGATTTCACCGGTTTCCTCATTTCCCCTCCCCACTCCTTCCCCTTCCAGCTTAGCACCACCCCATGATCTGTCCTATCTGTCCATCTTCCTTCCCACCTATCCACTCCATCCTCCTCTCTGACCTATCACCATTACCCCACCTCCATCTACCTATCACTCTCAGCTACCTTCCCCTCCCAACCCCACACCCCTCCCATTTATCTCCACCCCCGAGGATCCCAGCCTCATTCCTGATAAAGAGCTTTTGCCCGAAATGTTGATATTCCTGCTCCTCGGATGCTGCCTGACCTGCTGTGCTTTTCCAGCACAACACTAATCTCCAGCATCTGCAGTCCTCACTTTAGCCCTTGAGCACAGTGCTTGTTTGTTAGATTCAATATTTCTGCTGGGCTGGTGACTTCCAGAGCACTTAAAGCTGCTGCTTGACATTTGATCTGGAAAATTCCACCCTTTGTCATGGCATCCTCTACGACCTTCATTGGGAGTTTGATTTTGACAGTGTCTTAGTGACGTCCATCTGTTTCTTTTGCTTTGCATTTTGCAGCCAGATGATATCTCTGTAATTGAAGTCACATTCTTTACAGACATGTTGGAGCAGGTAGTAGCGGTTTGTGGAAATACTTTGAAGAGACTTGTGTTTGCACTTGACTATCACTTTGCCTCTTCCAAGTAGGTATTGATGAAAATGTTCGCAAGCAAAGTCAGTGGCCAGGCACTCTTTCTTGATCTGAGCACAGCATTGTTTAATTTTGTTAACACATTAGATGCGAATGCAACTGGTTGACCTTTCTGCATTAGGACTGCTCCAAATCTGGTCTCAAACAAACACAGAAATTGCTGGAGAAACTCAGTAGGTCTGGCAGTATCTGTGGAGAGAGAAAGAGAGTTAATGTTTTGAGTCTGATCCGACTCTTCTTCAGAATCCCATTGGCATTATACAGCAGAATCACTTCATTTATGTCACAATATTTTAGCACTGACATTGCTGTCGATCATTGACGATGTTTGTGAGTACTGCTTTCTAATGTTACTGCATGTCCTTGGCAGTGAGTTGGTGTAATGGTTCACACTCTGACAACAAGAACTTTGTTAAATAGTAGATCTAAAAATCATTGAATTGCTTTTACATCTCTTGGTCACTACGTCACTGATACAGCTCTTAACCCTTTGGGATCCAGGCAAAGATCTTTTGCTGCCAATTAATGATATCAGATATATGTTCAACGTTCAATACATTCAACACTTCTTCTTGTATTCAGCTTCAGGTTCATCTGGCAAGCTGCGTCTTGCTGTCTCACTGGATTCTGACTGTGATCAGATTGTGATCCATAAGCTAACAGATCTGCCATCATAACCTCTAGTCTGCGGAGATAATCTGTGACAGTCAAGGTGCACACATACCATCTGTATATCTCGCACAGTATCCAGAAAGTAATTAAAATGTGACAGGTTTTATCCAGCTTCTCTTGCCAGTTCCCATTCTTTGTGATGGAATTCCTTCAATAGTTGGCATGAGGTAGTGAGATCTCTGCAGGGCTTTATCTAAATCCTTTGAGTCAATATACACTCTCAGATTACCAGGTTATTTCACTGATACTATGTCGTAAATCCATTTTGTAGAAGATGGAACTTCTGTGAATAACCTTGAATTCCCTGGTTTTCTATTATATTTTTCAGGCTGGCCTTGAGAGCAGCTGGAACCTACCTCAGGAAATGTTGAATTGGTGTCATACCTTCATCCACTCTGAGATAATATTCTCAAGAATAATTGCAGAAATTCACACTTCTCCAAGCTGAGTTAATCAGGTCACACATTGATCAATGATTTTTTTTACCTTGAACCCTGAGATTGAACATATAACATTCATAAGTTATGCTCATTGGGGTTCAGGGCTTTCAACTGTCCTGTTGTCAACATTTTTTTGTTCTTTGGAGAGATTTAAATTGGAAAACATTTTGTAACTGTGGTACTCAACAGTAAAACTAGCTGTAATACTCAACAATTCACTTCTTAGAAGTGATGAAAGTATAGCTACTTGTAGTTCCTCTGAATAGTTAATTACATTTATTGCAATTTCACAATTTGGCTGTCCTGAGCAGAAAAGAAACAGCCAGTTCTGCATAATTTTCTCTGTCAATTTAATCAGCACTGGGTGTTAGACAGTTGCAGCCATTGTGTTGTATTCTGTCCTTGCAGCTGTGTTCTGCGTCTTTGTTTCCCTTCTGTGGTCTCCTGTGACTTTTAGCAGTTTTTGACAGCTCTAAACATTCCTGTGTCCGTCTATTAGTGGCTCTGCTTCTATTCAACTCTAAATCTCAGGTCACACTTTGACCATGCTACAAGCCCACAGGACAATATCCTTATTGTATCTATATTGAACATCTGTATGATGGATACCTGTACTGAGAGTGCCTTATGATAGACCTTACGTGACTACAAAAAGCTAGGAAACAATTTAGCATATTTTTATCCCAAATGGTATGATTAAACTTTACAGCACTTTGATTCCAATAATGGTGTCAACTGAATCCAGCTGGTAAATACAATATGGTGTTTTAATAATGTGAGCTTGTTAAGTTTCTGTTGCCACATTGCTTCACTGAATCTCAAATGTCCTTTGTTGGCTGTGAAGTGTATTAAGAAATTATCTGGTACTGAAAGGCATTATATAAATGCAAGTCTTTTTTTTAAGGTGGTTAGAATTAATTCTTGCCTGCGAAGATACCTGTAAGTGATTTCCTTTGTGATCCGTCTTTAAATTGGATATGTTAACAATAGAAGGAACGGAAAGACAAAACAAAAGTCAAGCAATGTTCTGAGAAACGAACATAGACCTGAAATTTTAACTTTCTCTTTCAACAGACGACGCCTGATCCGCTGAGTGTTTCCAGCAGTTTTAGTTTTTGTTTCAGACTTCGATAAGAAAAATAGTGGATGCTGAAGATCTGAAACAAAAACAGAAATTGCTGGACAAACTCAGTAGGTCTAGCAGCATCTGTGGAGAGAAGGCAGAGTTAATGTTTCGAGTCCAATAACCCATCTTCAGAACAGTTACTTTTGTTTTAGAAAAGAAAATAACTTGTATTTAAGTGGTAAATGCATGGTTTTAGGACTGCCTAATGCACTTTACATCCAATTATGTACTTCTTTTTAAAATGTAGTCCCTGTCTTAATACAAGGAAATCCAGTATCCAATTTGAATATATCTAGGCCAGACAAACAGCAATAACAGGATCAACTGTTTGACTGATAGTGGCTAAAGGATAAAATATTCCAGGACAATTAACATGTGCCTCTTCTGTCTGATGCAGGCAGTTTCTTGCTAACTGCTCATTGCATGAATATATCATTGCATGATTATATGCAGAGTATGCTACAGAGGTGAGCCAGGTTTGTGTAGATTGGGTAAGTTTAAAGCCAGCCAAAACTCATAAAACCTAGTTGCATTTGGGAATACGATATGAGTTGGGTGATTGAACTAAAAATATGTTAAATGGAGACACACATGCCAGCCAGAATGCTCCAGTGTTTAGTCGAGCAACCTTACACATGAACCAAAAACAGAACCTTGTATATTTCAGGCATACTCTCTCTGTAACAGTGTTAACAATTTACCAGAACTATACATGAATGTTATAAATGCCTTTTTGCATCAAAGCTACACCTATATAGCTTAAAAAGTACAGACACTATGCAGTAGATTTTTGCAGCATTTTACTAACAATGAATATCTTGTGTAAGCTGTTTAGCTTGTGTATTTCTCACTTTTTGCAATGAACATTCATTTCTTATAGAAATATATACTTGGTGTCTGGCTATTTCTGCCTGATTAGAACCTTACAGTTAAAAGAGTTGGGTAGATGGAAATCCTTTGGCTGTTTGTTAGAGCTGCATGAATCAGATGAAGAGGACCAACTCATCATCAAGTCTGACAACATCTCAGATCTAACTTTGAGGATGGGACAGCTTTTCCTTTGGCTTCAAAAGTCACAATCTTATAAAGTTTCAGAACAAGGGAATCATTACAGTCAGCAGCTGAAATCTGAACAAACATTGAGACTAAAACCACTTTTGATCGAGAGAAAGATATTTAACATTAAAGAATGGTGTAATGGATGAAAAATGTAATAGATGCTATGTACGAAGATTTTCAGAAGGCATTTGTTAAGGTATAATAAAGACATCCTGTTTAAAATACTAAAATATTTGTTATTAAAGGTGATAGTTCAGTATGTAAAATAAGTTAAGGAAAGGTAAGGAATTTAATTGCACTGTTCGTGTCCTTGGAACATTCCAATGTGATTTACACTCATGTTGTTCTTCATGAAGTGTAGTCACTACTGTAATGCAGGGAAACATGTCAGTCAATTTGTACATAGCAAACTTCCACAAGCATGAAATGAATAAATAACACACAGAAAACAGGGTGTTACAGATAATTAATTCCTTTTAAATTGGTGGCATCTGAACAGTAGATCAGCTTGGGATCCAGTGATAGGCCTATTGTTCTTTTCATAGATTTGGACTTGGGTGTGTGGGGTGATCAATATCCAACTCTGCAATTGACACAAATTGGGAGTAAAGGTAGTGGTGCAGGAGATTGTAGTGACATCAGGAGCACATAGGCCAGTAAATTGGACAAGGAGATTTCGGATAATATTTAATGTATGATAATGCAAGTTGATGTACTTTGGGAGCTGGAATAAGGAGGTATATGCAAAATATTCTCTGGCATTATTTGAAGAAGAGCAGAAAAGTTCTGTCATTGTCTTCTCTAATCTTTAGCTGTCATTCAATATCTTTAAATAAAAATGTTACTCTTTGCTGTTAGCAAGACTTCATGGCATGTCAATTGGCAGCCACATTTCCAACATTTCCTGTAGCAGTGGTTCTCAAGCCAGCTGGGATGTGAAAGCTGCTCTGTGTGCATTGCAGAATAGGAGAAAGTGAGGACTGCAGATGCTGGAGATCAGAGTCAATAAGTGTGATGCTGGAAAGCACAGCAGTTCAGGCAGCATCTGAGGAGCAGAAGAATCAATGTTTCAGGCATAAGCCCTTCTGGCTGTCTCAGTAAGGAGGTAAATACAATGACTGCAGATGATGGAAACCAGATTTGACGTTTCAGGCAAAAGCCCTTCATCAGGAATACAAACAGAGTGCCTGAAGGGTGGAGAGATCTCTCTCCACCCTTGAGGCACTCTGCCTGTATTCCTGATGAAGGGCTTTTGCTCGAAATGTCAATTTTACTGCTCCTTGGATGCTGCCTGAACTGCTGTGCTTTTCCAGCACCACTAATCCTGTCTCAGCAAGGAGGGGAGTCTATGTGCGGAGAATAAAGATGACCAGGTGGAGGGCAAGAAATAAATGGTCAATTGTAGTGTTGAGCGGTTTTATCTTCTGCTGTTCTTTTATTTTGGGATCAGATGGGAATTGAAGAATTCTAAGCTTTTAGGTGGAAAATAATACTAATCTCATATTAGTGCAGATGTTACTGTTGCTGACATTAGAGTCAGAAGCAATAGATTCTAATATGCACTATATTATTAAAAACACTGAACAAACAATGCCTTCATATCATGAGCAATGTACAGTATAATAATTTGATGGAAATCAGTGATTACTAATTCTTTTGAAAAGATGTCTTTCATCTGAAAATGTTGGAGAACTATTAATATACAACAGTGACTAGAAAAGGTGTATCACTAGTTGTAAAGCAGTTTGGGTTATCTTGACGTAATAAGGAGCATTTTATAAAGGTAAACCTTTTTTATTTGCTCATACGCAATTCCGTATTACATTGTTAAAAATCACACAACACCAGTTTATAGTCCAACAGGTTTAATTGGAAGCACATTAGCTTTCGGAGCGACGCTCCTTCATCAGGTGATTGTGGAGGGCTCGATTGTAACACAGAATTTTTAGCAAAAATTTGCAGTGTGATGTAACTGAAATTATACATGGAAAAATTGATTGCCTATTAAGCCTTTCATCTGTTAGAATACAGTGATAGTTTCACTTCTTTCATGTGTAAATCACAAAACCCTTCTTTTTAAAGTTGCGTTCTCGGGTTAGCTGCTAACAATGGTGATAGCTAGACAATATGTTGAAGGTGTTAGCTCCCTGTGTTCTCTGTCTATGACCTGATGTTTAGATTGATTCTAATCTAATAAGTGAGGTAACAGTGTTTTACATAAATTCCTGCAGTTTTTGAGCTCAGAGTTCTAAATGAATATATGCAGTTTTTGAGCAGAGTGCAATGTAACACACAAAATATATATGTGCATGTGGGTTGTCGTCTGTCTGTGTGTATGTCTGGGTTGGGGGTTGTGAGTGTGAGAAATTGTGTGTGTGTGTGGTGGGTGCATAGTGTCTTAAGTCTGTGAGGGGGTGCAGGTGTGAGCATGGGAGTGTGTGTGTCTATAAGGGTGTGTGTGGGTGTCTGTGTGCGCGTCTGTGTGTACCTGTGTCCGTGTGTATGTGAGAGTGTGTGTGTGCAGGAATAGCTGTGTGTGTGTGTAGTGCAATGGTGATCACCTGTAATGTGACATGAACCCAAGGTCCCGGTTAAGGCCCTCCCTATGGGTACCGAACTTAGCTATCAGCCTCTGCTCAGCCACTTTCCTCTGCTGCCTGTCCTGAAGTCCACCTTGGAGGATGGTCACCCGAAGGTCCGAGGCTGAATGTCCTGGACCACTGAAGTGTTCCCCAACTGGGAGGAAACCCTCCTGTCTGTTGATTGTTGTGTGGTGCCCCATTCATCCGTTGTCGTAGCCTTTGCTTGGTTTCCCCAATGTACCATGCCTCCGGCCATCCTTGCCTGCAACGTATAAGATAGACAACGTTGGCTGAGTCACATGAGTACCTGCTATGTACAAGGTGGGAGGTGTCCCCACGTGTAATAGTGGTATCTATGTCCACAATCTGACACGTCTTGCAGCGTCCACCGTGACAGGGTTGTATGGCGTTGTCCTGAGAGCTGGGCAGTGTACTATGAACAATGATCTGTTTGAGGTTTGGTGGTTGTTTAAAGGCAAGTAGTAGAGGTGTGGGGAAGATCTTGGTGAGGTGCTCATCCTCATTGATAATGTGTTGCAGGTCACGAAGAACATGGCGTAATTTTTCAGCCCCTGGGAAGTACTGAACAACGAAGGGTACCCTGTCAGTTAAAGCATGTGTTTGTCTCCTGAGGAGGTCATTACGGTTCCTTGCTGTGGCACATCGGAACTGGCGGTCGATGAGTTGAGCATCGTACCCCGTTCTTGTGAGGGCATCCTTGAGTACTTCCAGGTGTCCGTCACGTTCCTCCTCATCTGAGCTGATCTGGTGTATGCGTAGGGCTTGTCCATAGGGTATGGCTGTTTTAATATGTTTTGGGTGGAAGCTGGAGAAGTGTAACATTGTGAGGTTGTGTGTGGGTTTGCGGTACAGTGTGATGCTGAGGTGTCCGCCCTTGATGGAGACGCAAGTGTCCAAGAATGAGACAGACAGTCGAGAGTAGTCCATGGTGAGTTTGATGGTGGGATGAAACTTGTTGATGTCACTGTGTAGTTTTATCAGTGACTCCTCGCCATGGGTCCAGAGGAAGAAAATGTCATCAATGTACCTGGTGTACAATGTTGGTTGGAGATCCTGCATAGAGAAGAAATCTTGTTCGAACCTGTACATAAAAATGTTGGCATATTGGGGTGCAAACTTGGTCCCCATGGCTATTCCATGTGTCTGGATGAAGAATTGATTGTCCAAGGTGAAGATATTATGATCGAGGATAAAGCAGATGAGTTGTAGGATGGTGTTTGGAGATTGGCAGTTGTTGGTGTTGAGTACTGAGGCTGTTGCTGCGATGCCATCATTGTGGGGGATGCTGGTGTAGAGTGCAGAAACGTCCATTGTGACGAGGAATGTTCTCGGTTCGGCGGTCAACTCAGCACCCACGGACCAGTACATTGATGACAATCAATCTAAACATCAGGTCATAGACAGAGAACACAAAGGGCTAACATCTTCAACATATTGTCTAGCTATCACCATTGTTAGCAGCAAATCCGAGAATGCAACTTTTAAAAAAGGGTTTTGTGATTTACACATGAAAGAAGTGAAACTATCACTATATTCTAACAGATGAAAGGCTTAACAGACAATCAATTTTTCAATGTATAATTTCAATTACATCACACTGCAAATTTTTGCTATAAATTCTGTGTTACAATCGAGCCCTCCACAATCACCTGATGAAGGAGCGTCGCTCCGAAAGCTAGTGTGCTTCCAATTAAACCTGTTGGACTATAACCTGGTGTTGTGTGATTTTTAACTTTGTACACCCCAGTCCAACACCGGCATCTCCAAATTAAGTCAGAATGGTGAGTGGCTTGGAGGAGAACTTGATGGTGATGTTCCGATGTATCTGCTGTCCATGTCCAGATGGTTATAGGTTTAGAAGGACAAGGATCTTAGGATCATGCATTATACTGGTCTATGATAAACATTGCTAAATCAAGTGTAATCTTTACTGTTGTAGTTTTAGAAGGGGAGTAGTTGATATCACTGACAGCCCAGACTGTAATTTTAACTTGTAGAAAGAAACTCTAAGTTGGAACTCTGTAGGAATCTAAGCAAATGTGGGCCATGGCGAGATGTGAGGTAGAGTCAGGCGATGGGAGGCCCATCTCGAAACTGAAACCACCTTAGTTCATTTTTTATGCTTTTCACAAGCAGCCTTGTGAGTTTTTCATGAGATGCTAATTGATAGGGATTATAGCTTGTTAACAGCACAACCTACCTCGGTAATACTCAGCCTACCTGGACACTTGCAACAACCCTGCCCTGATTTGACTTATCCTTCTATTTGCACTTTTTCTCCTTCATCCAGAGATACCAGATAATATTACTCTTATCCTGCCATGTATTCAGCAAAGCCACAAAGTGAGAAAGCTTATCATAGTTGTCAGCAGCCCTCAGTCAAATCAAAGGTGACAGCCTTCGCTGAAGGAGTCTTAGTACAAGGGCAGTCAGTCAAGGGCAGCCTCTGATATCAGTCCAGAGTTGGCTTGGGATGATCAGTCAGGTTCCTTGCCTGCTGAACAATGAGGACTTGAATAAGGAGCAGTACACCACGTGTTTTCAGTCCTTTAACTCTAATGTGGGCTGTTTTCCTCCCAAAATGCGAGAGAGGCAAATATTGAGGGAGATGAAAGTGTGTGACACAGCTGTTACTTTGGTGCAGGTGGGAAGATGTCCTGAGTGAGTGAGTGGGCAGCATGGAGGATGTGCAGGTGCAGTGATGACCAGGATTAGGATGGGTGACAGAGTGAGGGAAGATGTTACAGGCAACAGTGAGAGTGACAGAACATGAGCCTTGGTAAGAGATAAGTCCAGCAGCACAGAATGAGCAAGGCACCAGAGAGGAAATGGTGGCACTTGCTCTGGTGGAGTGGAGAAGGACATTGACCTTTTTTCTATAATGCTGGGCATTCCTCCAGATGGCTGAGATTGCTTTAATCTGGGTGGCAACTTCAGACCAGGTTGGGCATGGTCTGGTGTCATGCCTTAGGGAGAATGAAGTCCCAAATTGGCACCACATCATCCAGCAAGACCTCCAGGGGCAGTGATGTCCAGGATTTGGGTAGATGAGAGTGAGTGAGGGAAGACATTATGAGCAACAGTGAGAGTGACAGAACATGAGCCTTGGTAAGAGGTGAGTCTAGTAGCAGATAAGAGCACCAATTTTCCCCTCTCTCTGCCATCTACGTTGCGTGAACCTCCAAAGTGTGTGCGAGGCAGTGACTTCTGAAACTGGGGGCCATTATTGAGAACTGTGCCAACACATACACAGTTTAGAGAGAACATCACTACCATGTCCAGGCCAAATGTCAGGAAGTGTGCAGAACGCTTTGGACTGATAGTGTTTGTCCAGGTACACCGAGGGCTTTTAAAGATGGAGTGAGCGCAATGGATGCTGTCGAATATCTACTGAGTTGTTTTGAGAATTGTATTTGGTAGGGTGGGGACACAATAATGTATGATTCAGCTGTATCTGTTCCATTGTGAGCACAAAACCTTTTGATTACTCAATGTTTAACATAGTTTATTTAAGAATGTTGGGTTGGATTATAGCCAGCCCCAATGAATCTTCCTTTTATTTTGATCAATATCTAAACTCAGTTAGAACGTAGAACATTGAACTGTACAGCACAGGAGTGGGCCCTTCAGCCCACAGTGTTGTGCCAAACATGACGCCAAATTAAACCAATCCCTTCTACCTGTCCTTGGCCCATATTCCTCTGTTCCTTGCATATTCATGTGCTTATCTGAAAATCCCTTGAATACCCCTATCATATAGGCTTCCACCACCGCTCCTGGCACCACGTTCCAGATTTCTACCACTCTCCATGTAAAGAACTTGCCCTTCACTGCTCCTTTGAACTTTCCCCCTCCCAACTTAAATGCATGTCCCCTTGTATAGACATTTCAACTGTGAAAGACGTATTCTGACAGTCAACATTATCTACGCATCTCATAATTTTGTAGACTTTGATCAAGTCTCCCCTCAGCCTCACTGCTCTAGAGGGAAAAAACCTGAGCTTATGATTTAATAGGCATGAGTAGAGTTGTGTAGTGGCATGTTACTGGATGGAATTTAATTTCAATTAATACAAGACAAATCTTAAATTGAGTAAAAAGCTAAACTTAGTATCATTGGTTGTAGTGATTGGGACTAAGTTGACCTCATTAACTGCAAGGTTCTTGATTGGAATTGTTATTCTGGGCTAATCAGGAAAGCCTTGGCTGACCAATATAACCCAGGAGATATATATGACATTGATGCTGGGGTAAAAGAAGCATTACCGCTGTTAGGTGATAGTGTGGGGGTATGGAGAAACGAAATGCAAAGCATAAGATTAGAATTTCCTCAATTGAGGAAAAAAAATGTCATCAGGAAAGTAAAATCTCAGTTGAACATGTGTACTATGTACTGTGCTGTAGTAACTAAAAGAGTGACTTGGTGGTGGACCTAGCCTCTGGCCTGCAGTTACTTCAATGACCATGAATTAATCATAATTTGTTGTAGATACCCATCTGACTCACTAATGTCCTGAAGAGAAGCAAATCTGCGATCCTTATCTGGTCTGGCTGTGATGTTGCTGTGGCTTTAAGAGATGTGTTTTGTCCTTGTTTCATTTTAGAGAGAGAGAGACTGGGGGACAGGTGCTGAGCAGATAAACAATTTGTGAAGTTTTGGGTGCTTTATTAAAAAGTTGGAACAGCCTGAATGGGTGTGGTCAAACTCCCGTTCACGGAACCAGGAATTTTCAGTTTGTGGTTGCTATTGGATTTTTGCAGAAGTGGAAGCTATTTTTTCCTCCCTGAATTACAGCCAAAAGCTCGGGGTTCTTTTCCTAAATTGCTGGATTGCATGTGAAACAAAATCTGTCTTCTGAATATGCCTTTTGCCAAGACGGTGTTTAATGGGATGTTGGAACACTTAATTAGTAATAGTTACTTTAACTCAATTGGAAAATGTAATAGAATAGATAAGTTATTCCAAGTTCTTCTTTCTTTTGCTGTATTTTAACTATTGTTTTTGAATAAATTGTGTTTTGCTTAACTTTGAGTAGTTTGACCAATTGAATTGCATCTGGAATATAGCTCCAGAAAATAAGAAAAAGTTAGGGTCAAATATTTCTTAAAATATTGAGTCTCCTCTGATCCAGATGCAAAGTAATGTGGTTGATTCTGAAATGGCTGATCTAGTATCAACTTTAATGGCAATCAGAGATGGACAACAAATGCCAGCCTTGCCAGCAATGCCCATATCCCATTAAAGAATTGAAACACTCAGGACCTTTCTACTGAAATTGATTCAACGAGTCATGAAATTTCCTTGTTTCAGCTATGTGCCAGCTTTGGCAAAGAAAATCTAGGCCATAATAACCAGGATTAGTCCTGGACAGCAAAGGTAAGAAATTGCTCTGTTACGTTTTGGCTTACAGATGCTTTCCAATTATTTAGTTCAATAAAACTCATTGTTCTTGGCATCTTTCACCAACAAACCTTATGCACAAGGGTCATTTTGCTGAATGTTTACAACTAGTTAACAGCTCCCTCAGTACCCACCAGCTGATCTGTCAAGGCTGCAGATTTAAATGGAAATTTTTACCGGTGGGTTCAGTAACCTGTGTGTGTCAGACTGTAACTGTGTGGTGTTTCATAATTCAAGTGAAACTTTGATCATGGCAATGTCACCAAAAGTAAAGTAAATTCATAAGCAGCTGATCGTCCAACAAGGAGAAAGTGGGGACTGCAGATGCTGGAGATCAGAGTTGAAAAGTGTGATGTTGGAAAAGCACAGCAAGTCAGGCAGTATCTGAGGAGCAGAAGAGTTGACGGTTCGGGCATAAGCCCTTCATCAGGAATGTGGGGAAGGGAAGGGGGTGAGAGATAAATAGGAGGGTGGGGCTGGGGGACAGGTAGCTGGGAAGGCGATAGGAGGCTGCAGATGGGGAGTCGGTGTGATAGATTGGTGGAGAGGGTGGAGTGGATAGGTGGGAAGGAAGATGAACAAGTCAAGAGGGCAATGCTGAGTTGGAGGGTTGGATCTGGGATGAGATGGGGGCAAGGGAGATTAGGAAATAGTGAAGTCAACTTTGATGCTGTGTGGTTACAGGGTCCCCAGGCGGAAGATGAGGCGTTCTTCCTTCAGTTGTCAGTGGCTTAAATTTGGTGGTTGAAGAAGCCCAGGGCTAACATGTCCTTAGTGGAGTGGGAGGGGGATTGCAAGTCCTCCACCGCCAAATCCAAGCCACCTGACAACCAGAGGAAAAATACCTCATCTTCTGCCTTGGGATCCTCTAACCACACGGCATCAACTTTGACTTCACAATTTTCCAAATCCCCCATCTCTCCACCTCATCCCAGATCCAACCCTCCAACTCAGCATTGCCCTCTTGAACTGTCCTACCTGTCCATCTTCCCTCCCACCTATCCGCTCCACCCTCCATTCTGACCTATCACCATCAACCCCCCACCTGCATCCACCTATTGCCTTCACAGCTACCTTCTCCCCACCCTCCTATTCATCTTTCAGTCCCCTTTGCCCCTACCCCAACATTCCTCTTGAAGGGCTTATGCACGAAATGTCAACTCTCTTGCTCCTCAGATGCTGCCTGACCTGCTGTGCTTTTCCAGCACCACACTTTTCGACTCTGATCATCCAACAAGAACGGTTGATGCACTAGGCAGCAGTTGTCCAAAGACTGCCACACACACAATCACAATATTGTCTACACAGAATAATTGTGTTTGAACAGAATGCCACATGGATGCTCTGACAATCTGAAGAACTTTCTCCAGGTTGTAGTTAGTAGCAGATTATTTCAAAGAACATTATGGTACTCCTGTGCATGGGAACTGTGCTGGTATGGAACTCTTTACTAATCAGAAGTTTCATAAACTGGTTATATGCCTTAAAATAGTTGAGGGATTGTATAAGTGACATGTGCAAAATGATTGACAGTCAATAAGAGTAGGAATGGTGGTAGTTAAATCTGTTACAGATTTGGTTTAACTGTACATACAACAGGTACCTTCAGGAACTTTTAAAGTGATGTCATGGGACTGAGATGACTATGACCACCATGTTACTTTTGCTAGTTATGCTGGAGAGAGTTGAAAAGTTATTTTTTTAACCTTGATTCCCAGTCAAATGCTCTTTTGACATCAAGGGTACTCACTCTCAGCTTGCCACTAGAGTTCAGCTCTTTTGTCCATGATTAAACCAAGGTTGTAATGAGATCAGGAGCTGAGTGAGTCACCCTGACTGAACTTAAATAACACGTCAGGGAGCAGGACATTGTTGACCAAGTACAGCTTATTAGTACTGAGGACCACCCTGTCCATGTCATTATCAATGATAGAGCAGCAATTGGTTGAGTAGGATACGTCAATATTTTTGTGTACAGGACATAGCTTGACAATTTTCTACATTGCCAGATAGATGTCAGTATTTTAATTGAGTTGAATCAACTTGGCTAGGGGCACAGCTAATTCTGCAGCGCAGTACTATTGCTAAAATTTGTCAGGGCCATTAGCTTTTACGGTATTTAATGTGTAATGGATGATTTAAGCACATGCTGGTCAGAAGCTCATGGAGCAGGGAATCTTTATGGCACTGGCATCAGGTCTTTACAAACATGACCAAATTTAAATTAACAGTGAGAAAACAATTACATGGACGTAAGCCTAGAGATGATGTCTGGTTGAAGAAATCCTTTGTCTGCCTCTTTCTGTCTCCATATGAACCTCTTTCTCGCAAAGTCGCCTTTCCACCAGACAGGCTCCTTAAGCTCTCCTGCTCAGTACCCTCCCTTAGTGTCGCCACCTTTGACTGAAGACCCTGTTATAAGACCCAGTCTGTCCTTGGGCTCACCACACCCTCTAATTGAGGCATTGTCACAAGTGCCTTCTGCCATTTCTTCTTATCACATGCTGTGAATTGAATTGGCTGAAGACTAACGATTGTGATGCTGATGTCCTTAGGAGGAGTTCGATAGTATGGATACTTGTAAGTGATTCAATCTTATCTTCAGCACACCTGATGTTCTGGGCACTCCCATCATGGATAAGGACATTTATACAACCTGCTCCCCAAATGAATTATTTAATTGTCCCCTACCATTTACTATAGGTGGGGCAGGACTGCAGGGTTTAGATGTGATCCATTGGTTGTGGGATTACAACTTTGTCCATCACTTGCTTTGTAGCTCCCCTAGGTTGACATCTCAATTTGAGTTCTGCCTGGCATTACTCCTGGTATACTTTCTTGCACTGTTCATTGAACCAGGTTTGGTCCCCCAGCTTGATGGTTGTGGTAGAGTAAAGAATGTGCTGGCCCATTAGTTCAATTACATTCTACTGCTGTTGTTGGCCCTTAGCTTTATGTTATTGGATTAGGTTGAAGTCTATTCAGTGCAGTGGTAGTGTTACAAAAACAATGGGGGGGCATTCTCAATGTGAAGGTGGGAATTGTCTCCACAAGGACTGTGCAGTGATCATTCCTACAGATACTGGCATCCTTCCTATGCTCTGTGAGATCCCTCACCACCCGATGTAGATCCAATGCAGCAGCTAAAGCACTCAATTAGCTCAGTCAGTCAGTAGTGGTGCAACCAAGGTCTATTTAGTGATGAACATTGCAATCCTCAGTGATTCTTCCAATTTATTGAGTAGAATAGCCCATACTCTCTGAAATTTATAAGACTGGGAGGCAATACGATTGACATACAGAAGAATCTAAAAGAATGTAACTGGTTAGATATTAGGAAGGTGACCCCTTTGTCTGAAGAGTTTAAATGAAGTGGGAACAGTCTCAAGATCAGGGATTGGTCAATTAGGACTAGGATAGGGAGGAATTTCCACTTTAAGTATACTGTGAATCTTTGGAACTTTCCATATCAGAAACCTGTGAATAGTCAGCCATTCAGACCTGGCCCAGTCAACAATGCCCACATCCTATGAATGAATGAAGAAAAACTTTCTAGTTTAGTTACACAGTAATCAGTACCTTAATCCATTTGGTCATTCAGCTACATTATACAAGATGAGAAATTTCACCACATCCTGTTCTTGATGAGGAATCTCACCAGCTGAAAGTGCACACCAAAGAATTCACTTGAATGATTTTGGATACTTGAAAGAAAAACCATTGAAGGAGGAAGTACGGAACAGCAGGAGAGCAGCAGGAGCGGCGGCACGGTGGCACAGTGGTTAGCACTGCTGCCTCACAGCGCCAGGGACCTGGGTTCAATTCCCGCCTCAGGCGACTGACTGTGTGGAGTTTGCATGTTCTCCCCGTGTCTGCATGGGTTTTCTCCGGTTTCCTCCCACAGTCCAAAGATGTGCGGGTCAGGTGAATTGGCCATGCTAAATTGCCCGTAGTGTTAGGTAAGGGGTATATGTAGGGGTATGGGTGGGTTGCGCTTCGGCGGGTCGGTGTGGACTTGTTGGGCCGAAGGGCCTGTTTCCACACTGTAAGTAATCTAAAAAAAGTAATCTAAAAAAAACTTCCCGAAAGGTGTTCCTGGCAAGCAAAGGGCTTTGTAAAGGTTTTGAGATCACGGCAACAAGTTCTCACTGGGTAAAGGTGAAGCAATGACGAGCTTCAGAATTGATGAACAGTGTGAAAATGTAATTTCTTGACACATCCTTTTGTCTTTACACCTCTGCATTCTCCAAAAAAGTAAACCTAATATTATTGCTCTATACTTCTAGTGTTACTCTTTTAATACAGGACTCCATCATGGAAGAGATTAAAATATAGTAGGTGACGGTGTCATACAGGCCAGACTCATAATTATGATTCTCTTTATCTAATCCAGCATTCTATAAAATAAAGTGCAATATCCCCATTAATTTAGATTGAGGTTCAATTTCTATAGATAATCAACACAACATTGATAATAGATGTTTATTCCTGTTTATAGGCAGCTCCAATGTGGGGATTACATTGCAATAAAAGTGGGAATGTGTGAATTGATTTGGTAAATTTGTATTGATTACAGCACTATTTACATCAAATGGGACTATATAGTGACACTTGCATCGTTCCGTCTAAGCTATGGCTCAACTTGACTATTTGGCAATTTTTAGTTCAAACATAAGCTATTATCTAAAATATACACATTTCTCAATAATTTTTCTAATCTTGCTGTTATGATTGAAAAGGAGCTTCAATTTAAGGTCCTTTAATTTTAAAGTGGATAAAAGAAAGCTCTCCCCTTCTAACTGCGTTTTGATTTAGACTTCTGCTTTTGTCACTCACCTTTGGTAGTTTGTGTTGCCTTTAACAGACTTTGCATGTAAATTTATCAATTGGAAATGATGAGTGATTTGACTGGGGGAGTAAGTAAATGTAAAATACTAACTGATGGGAAAAGAAAAGCTCAGTTATGTGTAAGAGCACTTCTAGGTATTAAAAAACACAGCAAATGATTTGGTGGTGTGGAAAAGCCATTCATTTGTGTATGATAACACTTGCAGATATATTAAAACAAATCACTAAAAGGAAGTTTGAATGAATGTCATCATGTTCCAAGCTTTAGCACAAGTGCCTGATGCAGCCATTTTTATCCATGTCCCACCCTCTCATGACATCACGAAATGCCAAATATCATGACATCATGAAATGACATATATCATGACATCACAAATTGAGAGTAGCTCCCACAATCCATTGCCTCATTCACAATATCACTGGATGGAAGTTACTGTGTCACAATCTGCTTCCCTAGAAACTCTGATCAGTACAAAACGCCAAGCACAGTAACTTAGAGAAGATTGAGTAGAACAGGTATGGCTACAGTGATCTTTTTACATTAATGTCAACTAGATTATGAGTTGTTCAGTTGACTATACTCCATTGTTAAAGCACAAAGAAAAACAACAGCTGTTATTCACTGATTGTAGTGAAAGTGTCAAATTGTTGCAAGGCTCCTTCAACACCAGATAACAATTTATTTCACAAATTGTAATAATGTTTATGTATATTGGTCAGAATGTGAGTGATAGTCACAAATAGTTATAGACGTTACTGATGGTGATAACTTTCTGTTTTCCCTGTCTCATTTGCTCCATGGGGCCAATTGAGATTTTCCCTATATACCCAACTTCCTCCTACCTCTGGGATGGACAGCAAGGTGCAGAAGTTACAACACCACCTTATTACAGAGGACCGTGTAGCACAAGTTTAAAATGAATGGATTTACAATATTCCTGAAACCAACAAACCCTTCCCCCAGTAATCATGAAAGTGAACATTTATTTATTTGTTGGCTGTGTTTGGCACACATAGGAAATCATTGCAATATTCAAATTCTTTAAGCTCCTGAAACATTGTAGAATTTTGGTTTGTTTGATTCAGAGAGAAAATTTATACTTCAGAGACATGTAAATAAAAATGGTGAATGGAGTACATACAACTACATATTGAATTGTATCTTCTGTCTATAAGTACATTTATAAATATTTAATTATTTTGTTAGAAGGTGGAAACTTCAGTGACTAGAAAACAGGGGAGAAACAGTTTAGTCAGTCCTCGTGAACCCATATTGGAGGCAGAAATATATTACATGGGTGTGAGAGGAATAAGATACTGTTCAAGTAACTTGCAAAAAGATTCCCATGATGTTGCAATGGTATGGTTGTGTTTCAGGGGAGATGGTCATGGAAGCATTTATCCATGACAACTGAGAACAATGGTCATGGGTTTAAATAATTCTTGGGATTGACAGGTCCAGGGTGTTAATATTATTATTTTGACTGAATATTTATTTCTGGCTCCTCCTTACAGAGTTATTGGTCAGTTTCACGTTTTCGGGTGATTGTTTTTTCCTCTTAGAATACAAGCTTTTGTTCCATGATGTCAATCACATTCACCCATTTTGTGGTAACTAGTGTGCTTGTGAATTGTGACGGAATTCAAAGGACCACAGGACAACTATGGAAGAGTGTTCCCTGAACCTTCTCCAGCCAGCAGCAATCTGATGACATTGGCTAGCTGCCACATTTATACTCGACCCCTTTTGTAACTACATTGTCTTTGTCTGCTAGCAGCTGATTTAACACGTTTCCTGATTGATGTTATTCTCTGCAGTCAGCTTGAATGAAAATATGTGACCAATTATATCACTTTGGTTAAAGGGTACCTACCGAGTCATAAAAACATACAAGTTAGGAGCAGAAGTAGTCACTTGGCTCCTGGAGCCTTCTCCATCATTCACTAAAATTGTGGCTAGTCTGTTAGTGTTTCAAAATCCACATTCCTACCTATTCCCAACAATGTTGGACTGGGGTGGACAAAGTTAAAAATCACACAATACCAGGTTATAGTCCAACAAGTTTATTTGGCAGCACTAGCTTTCGGACTATATTCTGGTGTTGTGTGATGTTTTTTTAACTATTCCCAAAAACTTGCCTCATGAAAATCTATTTACCTCTGCCTCGAAGGTATTCAATGATCCTGCCTTCCCTGCTTTCTGTGGCAGAGATGTCCAGAAAATAAACATTTCCTCACCTCTGTTTTAAAACAGCAAACTCTAGTTTTAAAGCAGTGCCTCCTAATTCTGAACTTGCTCACTAGAGAAAACACAATTCCCGTTTTCATCTTGTCAAGATCACTCAGGATTTGTGGAATTCACTATTAGAGAGTGCGGTGATGTCATGGCACTGAATAAATTTAAGCAGGATGCTGATAGATATTAAATTAGCAACATATTAAAGGATTAAGGGGAGCAGACAGGAAAGTGGAGTTGAGGTCAAGATGAAACCAGACATTGTCATATCGTATGGTGGAGCTTGATTAAGGATCTGACTTGCCTTCACCTGCTCCTAGCTTTTATGTTCTTGCCTTTCATACTTCAAGCAAGTCACTTCTCACTTCTAACTTTCTAGTGGAAACAAGTTGAACCTGTTCAATCATTTCTTCTTATTCACTGCTTACTGTTAGCAGATGAATCCTTTTATTATATTATATTAGAAAGACAAATGTACCAGACAAAGGTTCCCCTTCATCCATCTTTGTTCCAACTTTCTCCAAAATCTCTAATATTTAGTGAACGTGATTTCCCTCCATAAAATCATTTTGAATCTGCCTGATCACCTCACAATTTTTGAAGTGTCTTGCTATTATCCACCTTAATGATGAATCTGAGCAATTTCCCTATGACCAATCTTAAGTAGCTAATAGTTTCCTGCTTTTCTCCTTTCTTAAATAAATGTTACATTAACTATTTTCCAAACTGCTGGGACTCTTCCAGAACAGAATAATCACCTTTTATATCAGGTTTAAAACACTAGATTTTGACAGATACATCTGCCTTTTAAACCAAACATGTAACTCTACCATGGTAAGATTATTGTCACCTCAAGGCTTCTTTATCTTTGATTATTGATTCACCCTGTATCATTGCTCAATGGGAGATCTAGAGGAGCCTATTCTCTTGCTGGCTTGAAAATATGCAGTACTGGTTAAACTATTCCAAATACATTCTATGAACTAGTTTTCCAGGCCATCTTTGATAATCTGATTTGCCCAAACTACATGCAGATGAAAAATCACTCATAATTATTGCCATATCTTTCTTATAAATAACAATTATTTATTCTGGTGTACTCTATTCTATAGTGTGACTACGCCTGAGGGGTACACACTGCACCAAGTGATTGCTTACCGTTCCTATTTCTTATCTCTACTCAAATTGATTCTACATCTTGCTTATTTGAGCAAAGATCATCTTTCACTACTTAACCAATGACATCTTTAATTGTGCTATATCACCACTTTCCTAGCTTCCTATATTTTCAAAATGTCAAATATCCTTCAATATTCAGTTCCCATCTTCATCATCCTGCAACCATGTCTTTGTGGTATCCACGAGGTCATATTTCTACTAACAATTCATCCATTTTGTTTTGAATATTGTGCGCATACAGATGCAGTGTTTAACTCTGTCATTTTATTATTTTTCCATTCTGTGGCCTCATTGGGTGTACTTTAGAGTTTGTAATCTCTTCCTATTCCACATACCACACTTTTGTTGTCATTACCTGAATTGTTAACTTGTTAAATTACCTCACTGTTTTCCCTTTTGATGCATCTTATCTTCTCTCACATCACCTTTCTCCTATATGTTTTAAAAATTTCTCGACCACCCTAGTTGTACAGCTCATCAGAATACTAATCCCAGCATGATTCAAGTGACAACTACCCCAATGGTACAGCCCCCACAGTCCTCAGGGATGGTGCTAATACCCCATGAAACTAAACCTATTTCTTCCACAATAGCGTGGGTCATGCATTTGTCTCTTCAATCTTATTTACTCTGTGATGATTTGCTTGTGGTAAGAATCTAGAAACAATAACATTTTTGATAATCTACTTTTAAATTTGATCCCTTGCTACTCATAATCCCTAAGCAGAACTTCTTTCCTATTCTTTGTCACTGGTACCCATGGGACCTCAATAACTGGATTTTACCCCTCCCATAGTAAACATTTTTCTAATCAAAACAAATGTCCTGAACCCTAACAACACAGCCTTCTCGACTCATGCTCTTTGCTGCAGAGAACATGGTTGGTTGACTTGTCTGCCTTTAGCCCTATTTTCAACCATAGAAGCTGAAGGAATCTTGAACAACTGTTGGACAACAGCAGAGGCTGAGGCATCTCCACTTCTTCTTCTCAGCTCCCTTATCTGCCACACTTTCAGTCAGGTCTCCTGGTCCTGACCAATGACTAAATCAGATGACCATTGTTAATGGGTGTAATTGCCTTCTGGAACAGAGTGCTCAAGTCCCTTTCCATATCTCTGATGTATTGCTGTATCTGCAGCTTGGCCTCCAACTCATCAACCCTGAGCTGATCTGCAAACCACTAATGCAGATGTGGCTGCTGTGGATCACTCTGGCATCCTACATACCACATCTGCAACACCTGCCCTGCCCACTTTATTAGATGTTACTTCATTTATTTTTCTTGTATTAATAATTTAAATTAAATAATTCTGTCCTCCACAGGGGAGCCAATGACTTAGTGGTATTATCACTGGATTGTTAATCCGGAGACCCTGGTAAAGTTCTGGGGACCTGGATTTGAATCCCACCATTGTAAATGGTGGAATTTGAATTCAGTAAAAATCTGGAATTAAGAGTCTAATGATGACTATAAAATCCATTGCTGATTGTCAGAGAAACCCATGTCATTCACTAATGACCTTTTAGGGAAGGAAACTATTGTCCTTATCTGGTCTGGCCTAGATTGAATCCAAATTCACAGCATCATGGTTGATTCTTAACTGCCCCTTTGGCAATAAATTCTGGCCTAGCCAGCAATTCCCTCGTCATGTGAATGAATGTATTAAAAACATTTTCCTCCGGGGCATCCTTTCTCCACTTCTAAAATATGCTACAACATTTAATTTTCCATGTAACATAGTGCTGATCTAGATGGTGGTTTTCATGGTCATGTCAGTTACTGCATTTTCTTGTTTCACTGTATTGTAAACAGAATATCTTCTCTTTGTAGCATCGTGATTTACAGCAAGTTTTATTAAAGCTGTTTTATTTGTTAGTTAGTAAGAACAATCTTCTATTCACTTCAGTCAGTGCCAGTTTACGATTGATTTATATCAGAGGACTCTGAGGGGTTGAAGGCACACAAAACCTCTTTGATAACGATGGCAAAGGGATTTCAGTGTTTTTTTTAAACCACTAATAATTTTTAAAATGGCTACATGCTCCTTAATGTGATAGCAACGAGTACATTGAATGAATAGCCTGTTATAGTCATAACTTGATTTTAAAACAGAGTACCATAGTTAATAACAACTTGTATTTATAAAGCATACTTTGATTAATAAAATGCCGCAAAGCAAACACAAGGATTATAATTCAAAATATCACACTGAAAATAAGAAGGTAGTCAAAGGTTTTGAGGAATATCTTAGAGAAAACCAGAACTTGCATTATAGGCAAGTGAAGACAGGACCATCAAGCTGCAGAAATTAAAATTGTAGATGCTCAAGAGGCCAGAATGAGAAAACTGCAGATACCTTGGGAGGACAAGGAGGTTTTGTGTGTCTTCATCTCCTCAGAGTCTTCTGATACAAATCAATTCAGAAGATATTGATCTTCTGATTTTGATCAGATGGGCCAATGGGCTGAGGAGTGGTAGAAGAAGTTTAATTTAGATAAATGCGAGATGCTGCATTTTGGGAAAGCGTATCTTAGTAGGATTTATACACATCAAGGTATGGTCCTTGGGAGTGTTGCTGAACAAAAAGACCTTGGAGTGCAGGTTCATAGCTCCTTGAAAGTAGAGTTGCAGGTAGACTGGATATTGAAGAAGACATTTCGTATGCTTTTATTGGTCAGAGTATCAAGTACAGGAGTTGGGAGGTCACGTCGGGGCTGTATAGGACATTGGTTAGGCCACTGTTGCAATATTGTGTGCAATTCTGGTCTCCTTCGTATCGTAAGGATATTGCGACGCTTGAAAGGATTCAGAAAAGATTTACAAGGATCTTGCCAGAGTTGGAGGATTTGAGCTATAGGGAGAGATTAAATAGGCTGGAGCTGTTTTCCCTGGAGCGTTAGAGGCTGAGGGCTGACCTTATAGAGGTTTATAAAATCATGATGGGCATGGATAGGATAAATAGACAGACAAGGTCTTTTCCCTGCGGTAGGGGAGTCCAGAACTAGAGGGCATAGGTTTAGGGTGAGGGGAAAGATATAAAAGAGACGTAAAGGACAACGTTTTCATGCAGAGGGTGATGCATATGTGGAACTGGCTTCCGGAGGAAGTAGTGGTGGTTAGTACAATTGCAACATTTAAAAGGCATCTGGGTGGATATTTGAATGGGAAGGGTTTGGAGGGTTTTGAGCTGGGCATTGACAGGTGGGACTAGAATAGGTTGGGATATTTGGTTGGTGTGGACGAGTTGGACCGAAGGGTCTGTTTCCGTGCTGTACATCTCTGTGACTCTTAGAGAAAGGAGTTATCCTGGCCCTCAATTAATATAACTAAACAAATTATGTGGTCATTACCTCATTGCTGTTTGTGGAATCTTACTGTGCACAGTTTGGTCACTACATTACAACAGTGGCTACACTGCATAAGTATCTCATCAATTGCAGTGCAATTCAAGATGGCAGTGGTCATGAATGGTGCATTTTAAATGCAAGTTCTTCCTTTCTTTAGAAAATCTTCTGAGTTACCTCTTGGTTCCAAAGTCCTCAGTGATGCAGCCATTTTGTTCACAAGCCACAATGATATAACCAGGCAGATAAAATGTTTAATTATGTTATTTGGAAAACAAGTACTGATCAGAGTATCTGAGAGATGTCCCTTACTCCTCAAATAGGATCACACTCTCTTCACTTTATGGGGTAGAGTTTTGATTTTATTTTATTTTGAAATGACAATGCATTACTAAGTGCTATACTGAAATATCAGCCTAGATTGTCTGCATTGAGAGGATTAACCATCTCCCCTTGATGTTCAATAGTATTACCATCACTGAAACCCCACTATCAATGTCTTAGGGTTACCGTTGGACTGGACCAGCTGTATTTAAAAACTACAGGTACAAGACCAAGTCAGAAGCTAGGAATTCTGAGGCAGTTAAATCAACTTGCAATTCCCAAAGTACGTCAAGACTATGGTGGAACATTCTCCTCTTGACTGGATGAATGCTGCTGTAACAATTAACAAGAAACTTGATAACATCCATGACACAGCACACCATCTACTATCTTCAACATTCATTCCCTCCACTACCACAGCATAGTTACGGCCGCACTATCTACAAGATGCACTGTACCAATTCACCACTGCTCCTTCATCAGCTCTTTCCAAACCCTCACATTTTTATTTGATTTATAATTGTCACATATACAGAAATACAGTGAAAAGTATAGTTTTGCGTGTTATCCAGGCAAATTATTCTTTACAGAAGTACATCAATGTAATAGAGCAGAATGTTGTGTTACACCTACATAGGAAGATCATCTTCAAAAGTCTGATAATAACAGGGAATAAGCCATTCTTGAATCTGTTGGTATGTGTTTTCAAACTTTTTATCTTCTACGTAATAGAAGAATGTGGAGGAGAGTGTAACCAAAGTGGTAGGGGTGTTCAATTATGTCGACTGTTTCCTGAGCAAATGGCAAGTATAAATGGAGTCATTGAATGGAAGACTGATTTTCGTGATGGACTGGGTTGAGTTCAGAGCTCTCTGTTTTTTGCAGTCTTGAGCAGAGCAGTTGCCATAGATGCACCATGGAGAGCGACCTATAAACATTGGTAAGAGTGATTGTGGACATGCCAAATTTCCTCAGTTTTCTGAGAAAGTAGAGGCGTTGGTGTGCTTCCTTGACTGTAATGTCAATGTAGAGGGACCAGGATAGACCATTGGTGATATTTACTCCTCAGAACTTGAAACTCTCGACCACCTCCACCTCAGCGCCATTGATACAGACAGACATGTCCTCCACTCTGCTTCCTGAAGTTTGTGACCAGCTTTCTTTTTGTTTTGCTGACATTGAGGGAGAGATTGTTGTTTTCACACCATGACATTAAGCTATCTCCTTCCTGTATTTTGTCTTGTCATTGTTTAAGATGTGACCCACGAGGGTGGTATCATCAGTAATGAATGTATATGAATATATAAGGAATATAGTGAGGGGCTGAGTACGAGCCTTGCAGGGCATTGGCATTGAGGATTATTGTGGAGGGGTATTGTTGCCTATACTTACTGATCACAGTCTATGTGTCAGAAAGTCAAGGATCTGTTTGTGGGTGGTGGGAGAGGGTGGGAGCAGAGACCTTGATATTGGAGTTTGGAGATGCATTTTGTTGGAATTATGGTGTTAAGGCAGAGTTAAAGTAAATAAGTAATAGTCTGATGTACATGTCCTTGTTATCCAGATGTTCCAGGGATGAGCATAGGACCAGGGAGATGGCATCTACCATGAACCTATTGTGACAGTAGGCAAACTGTAGTTGATCAAGGTAATCTGGGAGGATGGAGTTAATGTGTGCCATTATAACCCCTCAAAGGACTTCATAATGATGGACTGGGTGTGAGTCATTAAGGCACACCACCTGATTTTTTTTCTTTGGCACTGGGATGATAGTGGTCTTCTTGAACCAAGTGGGAACTTCAGATCAGTAAGGAGAGGTTAAAGAACACTGAAAATACTCCCACCAGCTGGTTCGAGCAGAATCTAAATGTATGGCTTAAGGATTTCATCCAGATCAGTTGCTTTCTGTGGGTTCACTTTCAACCTAAAGGCAAAGGGCAATACATTTATGGGAATATGATTTCCTGCAAGTTCCACTCAAAGAGACACTCCATCCTAACTCTGAAATATATCGCTGTTGCTTCACTGTTGCTGGGCCGAAACACAATAACTCCCTTCCTAACAAAACTGTGGGTGCCTTTATACACCAGGGACAAGAAGGTTCAAGAAGGCAGCTCACCAACACTCTTTTTAGGATACTTAGGGATGAGCAATAAATACTGGCCAAATCTGCTCTGAATGAACAAAAATGTAACATTGGATTGAGGCTTGAAGTCATAACTTGTTCATTCGGAATAAACAATGCTACTCATTGAGACTATATTGATTCCAGTATTAAATTGCCAAATCACTTGTAGAATGGATGTGAGGAGCACAATGAAGTAACTGAGAATTACAAACTTTTCATCTGGTTGTGTACATGATTTAAAATTTACCCATTATTTATGAAGCTGGTTGCACAAAATTGGGAAATACACATTTTATGCCAATTTCTTTCCTTAGAACTTAATTGCTTATATAATGGAATCCAGCCCTTAATAAACAAAATTGGAGTTTTTTGGAAGTTTACTAAAAATGGAACTTGCAATTTTATAGTGCCCCTTTCTGTCAGAATCCTTGCTTTTCCTGACTAATGAATATTTTGATATATAATTACTGTTAAATGTGCAAAGACAGCAGCCCATCTGTGTGCACAGGTGTACCCTGCAACAACAGTGTAACAAATACCTTTGTTGTACTTGGTGATGTTGATGGTAAGATAGATCGGAGTCAAGATACTGAGAGAATACATGTTTTTTTTCCCCTTCCAATAGGGCCATAGCATCTTTAATAGCCACCTGAATCAGTTAATGGGACCTGTTAATGAAACCAGGCTAATTCCAATTTCAGTCAGATGCTTGGCTATTTGTTGGGTTAGACAGAACTGAAGCCAAAATTAATTTGCAGATAGTTCTGTGCAATGAAAGGAGATGAATTGCAGTGATTGAACTGAAAGTTATTGTGAAGATGTACTGTAATTATTCTTGGAAAATCTTGTGTTCACAGTGAAGGGTTGATATTTTTCACAATTCTTATTGATTTCCACCAGTTGTCTATATATTCTAAATGACACTACATTAAACTAGAATTATACTACAAGACAGACATTGAAGACACAAACCTAAAGTATGTTTTCAAAGTTACACTAAACTACAGAATATCAGGCACAAATCTTTGATTTAATGTTTAATTTATATAAAATGCACATTACCAATTCACTGAGTTCACGCAGAAATATAATCAGATTGTACTATAAAAGCAGATAATTACATAATATGCATTCCTAATATTCTTCTACCACAGTTAATCAATCTGTTTTAAATTGCTTAAGAGCACTCAAAGGAATGTTAACAAACACAAGACTTTGTTTATTCTGCTGTTTTTGGAAATAGAAATTTCCAGCCTTGAATATGATCATACAAGGCAAATCATGTCCTGTTGAACATTTTGATCATGACGAGTAGTGCTGTAGGACTGGTGCATGTGATCCAGACTGTTGCTTCAGTGTAGCATTAAGTAAATGCAGCACTGCTGTCTTTAAAATGATGAGTTATACTGAATCCACTTCTGCTTGTTGAGGAGAACAATGATGGATCATGATAGATCTCAACAATCTATCTGAGAGGAACATTTTGCGGGGAGGGGAGGGGAAGTAGTATTCTTTAATTGTCCTGACAAACATTTATCCCTTCACCCACATTGACAGAAACAGATTATATGGTCATTTAGCTCATTTGCTGTTTGTGGATTATTACCATTGACTGCCGTTTGCTAGCAAAACAAGTAATTAGACAGGGCGGAATCTCACCAGGCTCTGAATGACATGGGCTATGGAGAGACGAGTGGCAGGATTGAATGAGATGTTTGTCGTGACTGATCTCAACCTTTAGATCACCTCACCATATCTTTGTTCACTTCCTACAAACAACGTGGCAAGGTTGATGCTTGGCAGTCGTGAGTTCCCAATTCACACTCATTAATGCCTTGTTAATAACTAACTCACCAGGGGTTGTAATCTTACAAAACTCACTGTACAAATTAGTTGTCATCAAAACTCTCATAGTTAGTCGTCCACCCCCTGGATGTTGGCCACAATTGGGCATATGGTCAGGATAGCATTGCATAGAGGAACCATTCCTTTATGCTGTAGGGAGCGGGTTACAGTCAGTCATTTGTCTCCACAGGCCAGTCTGAGGTATACAGGATGGAGCGGGAGAGTGTCTGTGTTTTGGGTCATGCATATACATCAGTTTGATTGGACAGGTGAGGGTTAGTGCTGGCTCATCAGGTTACTCAAGGGGCTGGGCCATGAACTTCCTATCACCACCATTTTCAGAAATTAGGAGCAAGGGAGACTGATAGAAGGAGGGTGGGGGCGAGGAAGGCAGTGGTGGTCACACCTACATTGCTTGGGTGATGACCTCGGAAGCGGGAATCTGTGGAGTTAATGGAATGGACACCTAGAAAGGAAGAGAGTGATACTGAGCATCTCAGTGGCGCGTTAATGCTGAGGTTGAAAGCCACTGGCAGGAGACCACTCAATCTAAATTGTAAAGAACATGATTCAAGTGCAATAATGTGGATATTGGCTCTGAAGGGGTTGCAACAGCGAGAGTAGGTAAGTCGACCTGTGAAGACAGGTCTTGATCTGCAAATAATCACTGTTCACAGGGGAACAATATTGTTGATGGGGAGAAGGTGGGCTGGATATCAGCTGTTGTCTGGACCTTACGCCAGTAGCCTGGGATGTTTCTCCCTCCTCCATCTGGAAGCTATCAGTGTCTGGAATTGACTCTGTGCCCTTTTGCAGCCTGTTGAGATATCCTTATCTGTGTTGCTGGGAGGGTCCATGTAGTATAGATGATGGTTCCTCCAATTTGTCTGAAATAACATCTGAATTGCATGTCCATGATTATAGAAAGACACACAGGAGTATGTAGGGTAGCACAAAAGCATTTGGAAGATTTACAAGTGAATGGGCAGTTAAACATTCAGGAACTAGAATGTTTCAGGTAGGAACTGTGCACTGATATTCACTACAAGGTAAACCTCAGATTAATATTCAGTGATCCATGCAAAGTAGTTAGGAGGGTAAGTAAAGTTGTATATCAATAAATACTCTTGATTGGAAAGAAAACTTGGTTATGTAAGATGTTGGCAAGTTATCATCGTAGGGAAGAGCAGGAAAATCAAGTGTGTCGGGTATAAGAGTAGTAGATGATAGAGACAGTTCTCAAAAAGATCTCCTACAAGTTGACTAGGCAACATGAAAATACTGGAACAAGTAGGCACTATGTAGTCATAATTAGAGAAAGGACAACTGGAGAATCTTCTAACACTGAAGGAGTACAAAGTATCTGTAGAGACATACTTGGGTATAATGTGTAAACTAGATATGATGTGTGTGTGTGAGAGAGTGAGAGAGACAGGCAGAGAGAATCAAGACCGATAAAACAACATCTTTATGATTTGACATCAGAAAACAAGCTCCAATGGAGACAGAGATTCATTACATACTGGAAAACTACTTGGCTGAGCTGAGACCAAGCAGCTGGAGTTCATTACCAGCATTGGTACCTAAAGCAGATGGATCAATTAGACTCTCTATAGTTTTATAGAGTTTTTCTAACAACTCTGTGATTGATTTCCAGCATGCTATCTCAATGAGGCATATCAATACTGAGAACTTCATAATCGCTTCTTGCTGCTTGTATTTGCTTTCTCACTTCTGTTCTGAGCTTTCTGTACTACTTTTGGTTTTCAACTATATTTACTACCTAACATCTGTCATAAACATAATTTTACTTCTTGAACTTAATTTCTATCTCCTTTGTTATCCAGGGATCTCTGGATTTAATTACCTTTCCCATTTGTGATAATATACCTTGACTGTACGCAAACCATCTCCTCCATTTTTCCCTTGAATGTTTGGCTCCAGACTATCAGCCCAGTTCTGTTCTTTCTACATTAGAGTCCACACTCCATTAGTTGATTATTCATACCCTGGATTGCCCAATATCATGGGCTGCTGTTGTTGTAAACCTTATGATACAATGAACACTGTCCCCTAAATGGTCTGGCATTATCAGAGGATTTATTTGGCATACCTCATTTCCAAGAATCAGGTCTAGCAGTGTTCCCTTTCACTCTGAACTGGACACATACTGCTGCAGAAACTTCTGACCACAGTCTAGGAAGGCTTGTTCCTCACTGTCCTTGATACTTCCACTGTTTCAATCGATATATGGGCATTTAAAATTCCCCATTATAATTACTCTCTAATGTTTACATCTCTGCTCTATAGATTTGTTCCTCTATATGCTTCCCAATTGTTGCAGGTCTTGAAATGACAACAAGCAATGTAATTGCACACTTCTTCCTTTGCTCTAGCCAAATCAATTTCATCTACGAACCCTCTGAAATGTTCCCTTTCTCCAGTTATTAGAGAACTCCTTAAACAAAAGCTCCACCTTTACAACTTTTTTTTCACTCCCTTTCCTATCTTTTCTGAACACCTTTCTTACAGGAAGCCAGTTCTGCCCTTTCTTAAGCCATAAGTTTGTTATCCAGAACATCGTAATCTGACATGGCAGTGCCTGTAACTTCCCAATCTTGACTATATTCTACACATTCACATATGTGCAATGTAATCCTGATTTAGACTTCATTACATTCTCCCTTACTGTACTCCACCTATTAACTTGCTATTCTCTATTGCACTATCTATATCTCCTAGTATTTCATGCACCCTGGTATTATTTTCTAACTTTTTTCATGATTCCCAAACTCCTGCTGAGTTATTTTAAACTTTCCCCAACAGCAGTAGCAAATGCCCTGCACAGAATTCCAATCCCAGCTCCATTCGGATGCAACAGATGGTATCTCTCCAGTAACAATGCCAGTGTCCCAGGAATCTAAGACTCTCGTTCCTGCACCTTGTAAACTCTTCTGAACAAATACTTTTGTGTGCACATGCACACACATAATTCCAAGTGCATTTGTACTCTCAGGGAAGAAAAACCCTCCTAATCAATGAATAGTGATCAGGACCATTGGCAATATCACTATTTTCCTTCTGCCCATTTGAGACCATTTGTATTGCCCCTGCTACTTTTATAGTCTACTTAAGTTGACCATCTTTTCACACAGGAGGATCAAGCACGGACCTTTCATGGTCTTTACGACTCAGACAAACATCAAATAGTATGTTTAATTATATAGATCAACAAAGCACTCTCATTATTCTGTTCCTTCCCAGATGCCTTATTTAGAATTTTTAGAATCATCATCATAAATTTCTTTCTGGAATGTTTTTTAAAAATATTAATTTTATTTGATACAGCAATACAAAACTATATGATGCTTACAGTCAAATGCAGGAATGGGTTATACTTCTGTGTAACAGAAAGTCTGTACTGTGTGATGCTGCCAGGACCTTCTTTTGGTCAGGAGCACTGGGATAGTTGGGTGCAATTGACACATCCAAAGCCAGTGCAGTGCTAGCTCACAGTTGTAGCTCAAGGACCAATTAAATCATTGAGCTTCCACAGCAATTTTAAGTTTAGCCTCAGAGGGGAAATCAGTTTGATGGATCAATGAGCTAAAAAGGCCTCCAGGTAAGTTTATCACTTCTCCTTAGGCTCCACATGAAAGTCTGGCCTTTTCTGCCCTCTACTCTTTCCCTCTCTTTCTCACTTCCCTCCATATGATCACCAATGCCACCAAATAGTCAATCTTTCCAAAACTAGCAGCCACTTCCCACTTGCTAGCAGGGAGCGAGGCCATTACGGCAAGTTAAATCTCATCTTCATGTGAATGAGGCTACTTTAACCACACCTAGAGTACTGGATGCTCTTGCCCTCGAGGAATTAGAGTGACGGTTTACCAGGCTGAGTCCAGGAATGGAGGGACTGACATTACAGGAGAGATTGACTAGGTTAGGATTGTTTTCACTGAACTTCAGACGAATGAGGAGAGACCTCCTCGAGACTTATAAGGTTCTAACAGGACTGGACAGGGTCCAGGCAGGGAAGATGTTCCCAATGTGGGTGTGTCCAGAACTAGGGGTTACAATCTGAGGATTCAGGGAAGACCATTTAGGACAGAGATGAGGAGATATTTCTTCACTCAATGAGTGGAGAGCCTGTGGAATTCATTACTACAGGAAGTAGTTAATGCCAAAACATTGAATGTGTTCAAAAAGGAGGCTAGATATATACCACTTGGGGTGAATGGGATCAAAAGTTATGGGGAGAAATCGGGATTAGGCTATTGAATTAGATGATCAGCCATGATTGTGATGAATAGCAGAGCAAGCTGCAAGAGCTGAATGGCCTCATCCTGCCACTATCTGCTGTATTTCTATGCATTCAGGACATTTTCTAGTGTAACTAGTTCAGTGACAAATGCTAAACGTTCTTAGTAAGTTAGACAGGGCATCAAATTTGTTACATAGCTATTGATGTTACAAAATCTAAAGGAAAAAAATTATCTTGCTTGAAGATTCATTTGTTAGAATGAGAGGGGAATAGACCACATTGAATGAGGGTTGGGTATGAGAACAAAATCCAATTGAAAGAATGGCAAAAGATATCCTATTTGGAGGCATAGGGTGAGGCTGGCTGGAATGGTGTAACCATCAAATGAAGAAGTTCCTCAGCAGTTAGAAGGTGTCACAGGAAATTCACCACTTCAATGATGTCTGAGAAGTTTCCCTAGAAAGTTTATTGAGAAATGTTATATAAAATCCAGACCCAGGCAGAGGAGGAACTGTAGAAAAGGTAATGAGAAACATCAACACTGAAGTAAGTTATTAACACAGTACTGCCCTCCTTACTTATTTACACAAGGGCCAAGCATGACTCAGTCAATGGATAAATACCTCTGGAAGTCAGATTGCCCAGTAAAACCACAGGAAGTGAGATAATTGAAGTCACAAGAATTAAAACAAAAATAGAAAAATGTCTCAATGACATTGTTGCCCCACTACAAAAATAAACGTTATGCCTTGGGCCAAAACAATAGGTTATTAGAAACAGTGATGCACAGTTTATTTCATTTAATTCTGAAGTACTACTTGAAATAGCACTGTCAAAACATGATAATTCCACTGGATTACCAAACCGTCTGTTGTGGAACACTAACGTATTTGGACTTATTGTCAGCCTTGTGGGGCTGATACAAGATACCATCATATTTGGACCCTCATTATGTTAGTCATGTCCACAAAGTTGACTGACCAGTCCAAGGTGAAACAAACAAAAACATAAGTTCTCCATGATTTTAGCTTATTAATTAAATGCAATTAGAAGCTCATTATTTTACATTTTGTGTTACTTTAGAAAGAACTGCAGAATTAAATAAAGATAGCTGTGGGATTTTGCAACATCTCATTTTAAACTCAAATCAGAAAATAATTGGCAGACAGCAGCACCAAACATCAGGTAGTGAAGAAGTCATCACAAATGTATTTAGAGCAGTAATCTCTGGAAATTTGGTATGCAGAAGTAGAATTAAGATTAATCCTTTCTTCAACCCATTCTCTGTTACCTTCAAGTAAAAAAATGTATCAGGGACCATAAACTACATGGGTGATAACACTATATTTCAAAAACAGTGGGGTAAATGCTCTTCTTTACTGTTCCCAGCTAAATTGTCTCAAATTTTAGAAACCCACACTGCAAATATGGGCTTGTACTAAATAGTGATATTGAAATGAAAAGTATGAAGGATAAACATTGACTTGATATTGGTCATGTACCTCAACAATGTTGGACAATTAATAAGAATTCTTGGGGCTAATTATTCTCTACTTCATACCTGGATTGAACACATCCTCGCATCCTGTGAGCTGGAAATTTGCTAGCCAATACCTGTACTTCCGAAATGTAATCATTTTTGTAATGCAGGCAAACTTGGCAGCTAATCTGCATGAAAAATCCTACACAAATAACAATTAAATTAAAACTAATAATCATGCTTGATAAATTTTTGTAACATTCTTTTGAAGAGATAACAAGCAAGTTAAATTAAAGAGAATCCAGCAGATTTAATATATTTGAATTCCAGAAGGCATTTGATTATGTACAACCCATTTAGGCTACTTCATAACATAAGAACCTATGCTGTTGGGAAGTAGTATGTTACCTTGGATAGAGGAATGGCTTACTGATAGAAGACAAGAGTTCAGATTAAGGGAGTATTTTCAGGATGGCAACCTGTAACTGGTAGAATACCACAAGGATCAGTGTTATGGCCACAATGATTCCCAATACATATTAGTAACTTGGATGAGGAAAGTGAAGATACTGGAGCCAAGTCTGTAGATGACCCATAAACAAGTGGGAAAGCGTGATGAAGATGAAACAGAGTCTGCAAAGGGATGTAAATAGGTTAGATGAATGGATAAAAACTTGGCTGGTGAAATATAACACTGGAAAGTGTGAGGGTAGGCACTTGAAGTGGAGAGTACATCCCAGTCTCATTGTACAAAGTCTAATTAGATGTGATTTATCTGGATTAGTGGTAGTCTGAGTAGTTAAGAAATTATCTGTGGATGGAGTGGATTTACTCCTTGGAAAGAATTTGACTGGAATGGAAATTTATAATTTTGTCTTCATTTCATGGGAAGTTTGAATGAGCCTTGAGAGATGGAACACTTGCAAGAAGGTTCCAGCTGGTTTTTTTCTCATGTCATAACCAACAGCAATGGCTAAACAAACTCCATTGTTAGAGGTCACCGTAATACCACTAGCAGTTGGTAGGGTAGTCAAAACTCTCTTTAATAAAAGAGGATAATTTGAAAGGTATGTTTGACTTGTCTTTGTCATTTGAGGCTCGGGTAGCACAGATAGTTCATATTTAAACTGAGGCGGAAGGAGTTCTGGAGTTATAATATTAAAAATTGAGTTTTGATGAGGAAGTAGAGACATTCTTACAGCCTACAGATGAAGAATGGACAATTGTTCAGCAAACAGTGGTACACTCAGATATCAGAAGGAGATATTGCAATTAGCACAAGAAATTCCTATAATAGGACTTCTATGAAATGGAAAATGCAAGGCACTGATGAACAGATATTTCATACGACTAAGACTTCATAAAGTTGTAGTGCAGTTTTGTAACACATATTGTAATACATGTTGTAGGAACACCTCAACATGTAATCAAACCACCACCCTTGATACCCACACTAATATTTGAAGAACCGTTTAGTCAAATGTTAGAAGATTGTGTAGGACCATAACAGTAAATGAAAGCAGGGTAATGGTAAATAGACTACTAGATCCTCCCATTGTCCTTCCTCTATGGTAACACAGTTTAGAATTGGTCCCAGTGATGTTAGCTAACCAAGTTATAGGAAATGGGCTTGAAGAACTATCTACCTCTTCTTCCACCTCACTGTTCATGTCTCTTTAATCTGATCACTTGACACTCTTGCTTCTCCTTAATCTCTTCTATGTTGTGATACCTTTCCAACACAAATATGTAGCATAACTGATTCTTTTTCCTACAAGCAGGAGCATTTATATGTTAAGTTACTTAACTAACCTTTTATATGGAATCCTGAATTTTGCTTTTACATATTCACTTTGCAAAGACAATAATACTGATACTTCATCTCTGGCTGAAAACATTCTAGTTGCTGAACTAACATTAAGGATTCTTCTTTTTAATTGAGAACATTTCCTCAATTAATTTTAATGAATTTCTGATCTCATTACCACAAATCAATTCAAATGGACTAAACAAATTTAGTATCAGTTGGTAACAGAAACAAAAAGAGAATTTTTGTAGAAAAGGAGATTTTAGGATTATTGGCTCTTCAACAATTTGAAGATGATGTCTGACAAGGGAACAGAAATATTAATCTACACTGACAATAATCCACTGACATTTGCTGAAAAGTTTAAAATTCAGAGGATGAATTCAGATGGAGTATTTTGTTTCAACCATACGATGGATATTTAGGTTGGATGCCTAGTTTGTGTTGCAGAGTGAAGCCAACTGAAGGGTTCAATTCCTGCACTGGCTGAGGTTACCATGAAGGAGGATTCTTCTCAACCTCTACCCTCACCTGAGGCTTGGTGACCCTCATGTTAAACCACCACCACCAATCATCTGTCTGTAATGAGACAGCAACACAATGGTCCTCTGGAACTATGGCTACCTTATTTTTACAATTGTATAATATTTTGCAGCATTCTCACACTTGTAAAATGATGAAATAAAGTTCAAGGTTTAAAAAGTGTTGAGATTATATAAGGATGAATGGATATAAGTCTCATGTTTTGTTGTTTGTGATGCAATATGTTTTTGAAATATCATATAAAAACTGCATTTTTTAAACTTTATTTTAATTGTGGACTAAATTGAAAAAAGTGCTGTTTTACTAAGGATTGAGGAAGGAATTGCTGTACTTTTAAAAAGCAAGTTATTGAAACTCATGTTTATACTGTTGCTCAGCAAGAAGAGGAGAAAGTGCACACTGATGGCATGATACTGGAGCATATTTACAAAGTGAGATTCAGCCAGCAATACATAGCTGATTAATTTGTGCAATTGTGACCAGCTGTGGATTCAAATGTCATCTATCTGGTTCCTGGGTAGCTTGCGGGTGCCAATTATACAGGGAGAAGCCCTTGGAGGGGTGGTCGGTCACTCTTTTTCTTTCCCTCTCTCTCTCCAGAAAAGTACCTGAAGCTAAGCAAAGCAAGTTGTTTTCTTCCAATAGTTACTATAAGCTGTGGCTTTCAAACAATAATTTGTGAACCAGTCACTGTGTTTCCTGTGAAGAAGTGAAGTTCACTGAACTAAAGCATTTGACAAACAAAAGGAACCCTCCATTGAATCCTAAGGACTGGTGCCATTGAACTTTGCCAGTATTTTCTTCCAATCCATCCACAAGTATAATTGTTTTGTCTGTGTATCTGTAGAGGGCTTTAGAGAGTTGGAGTTATATGTCAACAGTTCATAGTTTCCCTGTGGTTAAAATCTATTTAGTTATAATGAATCTGCTTAATCTGGTTGATGGACAAATGTCGATAAGGACACTGGAGAATTCTTTGAGTAGTACCATGGGATTTGTTTTGCATCCAAATTACAGGAGACCTCAAATTAACATCTTGAACTATATTACAAGATCAATACACAATACATCTTACTCAAGCATGACACCTCTAACATTGCCTAAATATTAGGTTCTGTAAGGTTCTGAAGGAGTTAATGTTGAAGTTACACTGGCTCCTCCCAACTTGATAATAATGTCAAACTTGGAAAGAGATGGATAGTGATAAATATAGAAGTGATTACATACATGAATGTATAAATATTTACTGTAGAGAATAAGGCTTAAGGAAGATCTTGTATAATGCACTGTTTCTGAAATTGTTAACAGTGAAATTGCAATTGCTTCATTCAACCTGATGATATTTCAGTCTTTGTGGGGAAGAAACAATAGAGGGGAAAAAAAATGGGGTAGTGGGATTATCACTGGGCTGTTAATCCAGAGACCCAGGTAATATTCTAGGGACCTGGGTTTGAACCTTGCCACAGTAGGTAGTGGAATTTAAATTCAGTAGAAATCTGGAATTAAGCATCAAATGATGACCATGAATACATTGCCAATTGTCAAAAAAACCCATCTGGTTCACTAATGGCCTATAGGGAAGGACATTGCCATAGTTATCTGATCTGGCCTTCATGATTCAAGATCCACAGCAATTTGGTTGACTCTGAGATACCTTCTGGGCAATTAGAAAAGGACAATAAATGCTGGCCTCGGCTGCAATGCCCTCATCTTGTGAATGAATATAAAACAAAAATCAGTCTTACACTAGGCCCCACCGGAGACATTCATGATGTACCTGGCTCTTGATGGTTGTGATTATGCCCATCTAATTAATGCTAATTATATCTATCATGCAATAAAAACTAAAACTGGTCATGTAAAATAAGTGCCTCTTCTTGTTAAGACTCAGTAGTAGTCTATCCTGTACCATTAATAATTAAGCTCTTTGGATTTAGCATTGAAAGGTGGATTGGTGGCAGAGAAGTGTCCCAATTATCAGTTGCCAGTGGTTAGTACTCAGACCCATACTTTACTGATGTGACAGACTACAGTACCTCTGCAAGTGTCTGCAGTGGGGCTTGAACCTATAACTTACTAACTCAGAAGAGTTCTAGCCACAGGTGACACTAGACTTGAGAGACAGTAATGTGGTATGAGTGATGCATCATACTTGCAGCTTAAATTTTTCTAGCTCTGACAAGAGCTTCCACCTCCTCAATGTGTAGTTGTTGTGTGACCATAGTTGAGGCATTATGCAGGTGAATGTCCTATATACTGAGAGCAGACACTATGCATTCCTCTGTTACTGTGACTGCTGCAATTCAACCTCCAGGGCCAAGTTACCAACTATCCTGAACTTTCTGTGACCATCATATATTTTGGCCATTTGCCCCAGATTTTCCATGTCTCTTCAAGTCTTTTTTGCACATTCATTTTTATGTGGCAGGCATGTGGCTTTTGTTTGGGGCTGTCCTCTGGGTGTACCGGGTGGGCAGAGGGTGGAACTGGTAGATGGCAATATTAGAATTGGCTGTGGCTTCTGTGAAGAGAAGGGAGAAAAAAGAACTTTTAAGCTTTGCCAGCAAAACCCACACAGTTTGCATCTTCCTTCACACAACTGCAAACTGAAATTGGTCTTCAGTTATTACAGAGAGCTAGTGTGGGATGGTCAGTGACACCCTTGCTCTGCTCTCAGTTTTGTTGGACTACATTGCCACCCTGAAAACTCATTTGAACACTGATGTTAACCTTCTGTTCGCAGCACTCTTGATTGGCTATTGTGCTACAATGGAAGCTGAGACATTGACTATCTAATGCTGTATCATTGTGATTCCATAGGTGCAGTTGGATCGGTCTCCATGTTAGAAGAGGTGAGTTCCAAACTCTGTTAAAGCCCTGTATCAAACTGATGCCAGATTCTTCTTTGCTTCTTGCATGTACTGCAAACTTTCTGGTGGACTTACCAAGTTCAACCCAGCCCAATCTGAACAGTCCAGGTTCCTGCATCACCTGAGCCTAAGGAAGCCATATGTGTGATAATGTTCTTGTGTTTATTTTATGTATTATTATTTTTATCCAAGAGCCTTGTCGTCCTCCGGTCCATAAACTTTATCTGAGTAGTTCTGGAGAAAAACTTTGACATTGCACTCCTGCCTAGCTCACACCTATACTCTCCTAGTTTCATAATCTTGCTGTGGTGCACTCGTCTGCAACTTGACACAGTCATGAAGTCTTACAGCATGGAAACAGATCCTTTAGTCTAATTCATCCACATGATCCAGACATCCCAGCCTCATCCAGTTCCACCTGCCAGCATTTGACCCATATCGCTCTAAACCCTTCTTGTTCATACCTATGCAGATGTCTTTTAAAACGTTGCAATTGTACCCACCTCCACCACTTCATCTGACAGCTCATTCCATACACGTACCACTCTCCGCCCCTTAGATCCCCTTTAAATCTTTCCCCTCTCACCTTGAACCTATTCCCTCTAGTTCTGGAGCCCCTCAGCCAAGGAAAAAGACCTTGCCTATTCATGCTATCCATGCCCCTCTGGATTTTTAAGGTCGCTCCTCAGTCTGACACTCCGGGAAAAAAAAAGCCCAGCTTATTTTGCTTCTCCCTATAACTCAAACCTCAAGTCCCAGCAACATCCTTGTAAATCTTTTCTGCGTTGTCTCAAGTTTAACAACATCCTTTCTATAGAAGGACAACCAGAATTGTACGCATTGTTATAAAAGTGGCCACCAACGCCCTGCACAGCTGCAACATGGTATCCCAACTCCTTCACTCAATGTTCTGACCAAGTAAGACAAACGTCACCACCCTCCTTGTTTGGCAACACTCCCTAAGGTCCTTCCATTAAGTGTATAAGTCCTACCCTAGTTTACCTTACCAAAATGCAAAACTTCACATTTAACTCAATTAAACATCATCTGCCACTTCTCAGCCCATGAAGATCCTGCCTTTATACTGGCCTCTATGATAACCACAGGATTTCAAGTATGTGAGGATCTGAACTAGTTGCTACAATTGTGAAATTGAGTGACAGTGTATTTGTTGTTAGTATCTTAATGCTGTTCCTTCACTGTCTAGGCAGGTTGAAGCTCAAGTATTTGGAATCAAATGTACAGGTTGCGATGCCAAGAAAGTAGAAATTGTGTGTTTACACCAGTTGTAGCCAATATGTCAGAAGTAAATTGAGAATGAAGTTGGTTAGGTGGGGTCAGAAATAAAGGTACTATCATCTTCAGCCCTGTCAGTGTCTACAACCTCGACAAGATCCTTCCCACAATGGTTGGTGCCCTCTTCTCCTCCAAGAGGCAAGAATGCTCTAGTATGCCCTTTTCTCTCCAGTTTATTACTAATGCCAGCTTCTCCTGCATGACAGAGTGATATGTCTTGGTGAGTGCTATAGAATGTATTTGGCAATATCTCTATCATAAATGAACAGCTGGCAGTCTGTGGGTGAGAGGCTTAGACAAAAATGTTGAGGTTAAGTATGTGAAAGTTACTCCAATTTTGTTTCTGGTTGTAAGCTCCTGGCAATATAAGTAACCTAAACAAAAAGCGTATATTGACTGAGATTGGATTAGGGTGGCAGGGTAAGGGCACTTTTTAAGTTACCTGTAGGATCAAGCAAGAGAGATGAAACAGAAAATTGAGCCCACAATTTTTTTTTAAAAAGTAAGCTTTTAGAGTAAAAATGTCTGGTGGAGTTCTCTATTGTTTCCATCATCAGAATCGTTGCTGTGTAGTTCGAGAAGATTATTGTTGGCTTGTGTAAGTTTGAATTTTTCTATTAATTGCACTGTAAAGGAAAAAGTTGGGAATCTTAAATTCAATGTTGACTGGCATTGGGAAATAAATACTGACAAGAGAAGTCTTACAGTATATGTACTTTCAAGGCAAGGATAGTTGTGAAGGGATTCTATCATTTAGGATGAATCCACATCCTTTTAACGATGGGGGATTAGCTACTCTTTTCATGTCACAATCCATGATGCTACGTGTATAGGTGACTTAAAAATGCATTTAAACGTAAAGATTATGGTGAGAATCTCTTTAGAAAATTATAAATTGAAGTATAGACACAGATGGTCAAATATTCAATGCAGCATGATAGTTCCTGTGCTGTTAGGACCCACAGGAATGCCATCTGTGAATGCAAACAGTTGAATAATGAAGATTGCATGCTTTAAATGACATGAAACTTTTTCCTGTTTTTATTTGCAAAGAGGAAATAGAGTTTAGAAAGTCATGGGTGAAATTATGAAAATAGGGGGCAGAGTGAATGGAGACAGTTATCAAGGACTTGAAACAACGGGGCATAGCGTTAAAACTACTAGACTTAGGACAGAGTTGGAGCAACTTTAACAGAAGATTGCAAGGTTTTTAATTCCATACCACGGTTAGTAATTGAAGAAGGGATGGGGTTATAGGGAAGCTTTATGGAGATTGCAAGAGCAGGAAACTTAATAATTGGGATGCCTAACTTGGGTGCAGCTAAAATTTCAATGTCCGGGTGGTGAGTTCAAATTTAGACATTACATTAGTGGTGGGTTTCTCATGTGTCAGGCCTCTCACTGTTTGAGGCGAGTTCCCATGTGCAATAAGTTTTCGTGCCACAAATACTCATTATATTAAAACCTTTGTAACTATGTCGTACTTTCAAAGTTATCAGTGTCAGTTTGAACTAGTTGGATTTGTGCAGTTGTTTCGGAGGACAGTGGTTATCCTTGTTGATCTCTGCCACAGAAGTGTGGACAGTAAGATAATGATGGCTTGAACGGATTTTCGGAACTGGCTAGGATGAGTCAGGGATGAGGTGATGTGATATGGAAGTGGCTGGGACATTGGAGGAGTAAAGAGGGATCTGAGAGAAGGCAGAAGGTGTGGTCAGTTTATGTAGAATGCAAAGAGTAATCTGCTGCAGTCATGTGACTAATAAAGCTCCCTAGGACCAAGAAAGGCTATCATTCTTTGTGCAACCAGCCTGTAACTACAGGTGAAGAGTCATGCTGATTTCCCAAGGAACTGTCAGTGAGAAAGCTTGTAGCCCTACACATCTGCTACAGGATATGCAGGAAAGTGCTTGACCATTGGTGGTGGCCGGGGGGAGGGGGTGTCTTTGATGAAAAGAATTAAGGACATCATCTTATTGACAATAAGAGCAGATAACATTTGTTCACTTGTGGAATGGGTGGCAGTATTTCCTTTTGACCCCAAGGGCTGGAAGCTGTGCATATTTTACTGTTGGATAACTCAATTTCTGGTGTATATTGATGACTCAAACTCCTACTCAACAGGAAAATAACTTATAATTTAATGAGGAGAGTGTGTGAAGTCTTGTGTAAATTACATTTACTGACCTAAGGGATCAAGGGACACAGAGGGAGGTACACTTGCTGTCATGGATAGTGTTTGCATGTTGTTCCCTGGAGGTAGAGATCTGGGAATGTAATGAATTTAATTTGCATTTTGGGAATCTAAGATGATTTTTAAAAAGTCATTTTGTAGGACAATGATACTGGGCATGTTAGCAGAGTTAAGTCATCTCATGAACTTTTCCCACATAGTTTAGACTAGTCTCTCATTATGATGTACTGTTAAATTAGAACTTATCTAGCTAAAGGCACTTGGCCTGGCTTGATCAGGGTTTCCCACTTTGATGTGCATGTAGCTTAGTCAAGCATACTCAGACCTGTCACTTAGTTTTTCTTCCTCTACAAACTTTTGTCATTTTATTGCGCTTATCTGATTAAGGACATGTGTTTTTTTAATTTTAGCACCAATTTCTGTGTAAAGGCAGTTTGTTTGCAGCAATAAAGGGGAGTAGCTTTAGGGGTTAGAGCTGGCCCTGCTACTCTGCTAATGGTCTTAAAACCTTAGCAAAAATCTGGCTTGTAGGTATTTATGTTGTAGTGTGACATTGATGTCATTGGTAAGTAAAAGGTAATAATTTAAACTAAACTGTTTGTAAGAGTTTTACATTCCAGACTGCCACAGAATACGATCTCCGGGACAAACCAAGAGAGGCTTATAAGTAGTGTCCACTAGGGATTCCCTGAGCCGTCTCGAATAGGTACATTAACAACAGTATATTTATCTTGTTCAAATAACTGCTTGCATAGATTTGGGAATCCAACCAAATTGACTGTTGGATCCTAGGTAAGAGAGCTATTCCCTGCAGACATTGTTGATAACTCCAGATTTTAGAAGAATAGTAGTACAAAGAAACTCATACACTTTAGGCTTGCTCAATACACCTTCAGAGTCACTGGATTAACTGGGAACTCCCTCCCTAACAGCATTGTGGATGTATCTAGAGTAGACGAACAACAATGATTCAAGTAGGCAGCTGACCACTACCTTCCCAAGGGCAACTAGGAAGGGGAAATAAATGCTGGTCTATCCAGTGATACCCCCATCCCAAGAATGAATAAAGGAAGTTCTGCCTTGACTAGTGCAAAGGGGTGCAACAGGACACACTGTAGAGAGCATTTTTGTCATTATCTGCTGTACATGGTACAACCTGATCATGCAACATGAATATATTATATAACAGGACAATTGGGGATTGCAACACTCCACCTCAAATGAGGAAGGCCCACAGATATGAATGAACCTTTACTGGATGCCATGGAGATATGTGCATGGGATACAAGAGACAACATTATCTACACAAGGTTCATCAAAGAACGAGGCATCTACATGACCATTGTCTCCTCAGAATTCCAATGCCTTCCTGAGGGGTAGATCTACCCCTCCCATCCTCCCTTGTGAAGGTACCTATAAACCCTTGTCCTTTGCTCCATCCAAGCTGCCTGATCAGGCAGCAGGTACTAGTGATGCCATCTGGAGAGAAGGGCATCTTCAACTTTGCCCTGATGACATGGAGGGGAATCTACAAGGTGGCATAGCTGAACTGTGGGCTGCTCTACACTTCCCTCGTAGTTAAAGGAATTGAGATAATAAAATGGGGTGGGTGGGGGTCCCAGGGAAAGTTGGTAGAGGGTGATGGGAGGTTTCAAAAAGAAGTGAAGTACTGATAGAATGTTCATGATGCATAGCCTCCTTGATTATCCAACATGTTCTTTTTAATAGTCCATCTGTACCAGCTGTACTGTTGACTGATGACCATTCTCAGCAACGCAAAACATCTCCTGCTGTGAAATCACCCATGTCTCCTGTGCACAGTAGAATTACATAATAAAATGGCAATAAACAATAGAGGAAAATAAATGGTGCACAGTTCTAGTTCTGCTGACAGGAAGTGTGCCTTGGTTAAAATTCTAGTCCAAGTAAAAAAAATTTGTTGTCAGAGGAACATTGATTGTTTATCTTTCTAAAACTGTTTTAATAATTTGGTTGCTCAATTTAGGTATTATTTGAGAAAAGTTTGAGTAAGGATAAAGTGCTTACCATAGTTGTGGAAGGTTTATGGTAATCTTTTCTGGGCCTATAGATTCTGATTGACTGTAGTTACACTTCAATACATCTGGGAAAACGGTCAATAAACACAGGATATCAGGGATATAGCACCGTGAAGCACTTATGGAGTGGATAATGTTTCAAATGGCCACACTACTCTCGGGATCTCAACTAATGCAGGTTGCCTTGCCTCAACAGATTCCAACTGATTTGCTAAGTTTTTCTATTCTTTCAGAATTTCTAGTTTCTTTTTGGCCGTGGCTCTTAAGTACCTTATGGCAGTGACATCAGGAGACATTCTGCACGAAAGAATCCCTTCAGAATAGTTTATGTATTTTGTACCAGACCTGCATCCATCTGCTGGACTTAGCTCACCTCATAGAATACATTGGTTTGCGAAATGATGGTTCTGGTATGGCTTAAGCCAAGTAGCACCATACGTTTGGAGCCGCTGTTAGTGATTACTTGTAGCATGATTATTTACAGCATTTTTTAAAGCAAAAGAATGTGTGTAGATCCGATGCGACTGGAATGGCTGCTGGCGTTTCTGATATTTTTGATCCTGGCGTCAATGGAATGATTGGAGTTGATGTTTGTAAATAAGGTCGGGTTATGAGTCACTGGCTATGATGCGGCAGCTGGCACAACAACTTGCAATATTTCTACAATACCTTCAACGGTGAAATGATGTTGGAGCTGGGGTATTCCCAATTGGTGCTGAATGTGGTGCGGATACAGCAGGTGTGTGTGTGTGTTGTTCCAGCAGTGAGTTTATGCTTTAGCCGATACTCCTGACAAATACCGGTGTGAGGGTTTGCACAAGTCAGAGTGCAGTGTGCATTAGAGAAGGAAGAGGGGAAGGGTGCTTCTCCTTTCTGAGTAAATGAGCACTTGTCTGTCCGTGAGAGGGAGAGAGATCCGTCGTTCCCACCCACAGGACACCGAGTGGCCGCTCCTCCTTCCCTCCCCCCACCCACACAGCCAGCTGCTATAAAGAGCCGCTCCCTCCTGCTCGCACTCGGGTTAACATGGCGGTGTAGATCATCCCGGAGGCCGGCATCTCACTCAGACCGAACCTGCCGTGAGCGGAGAAACATCCCTGTTCCCCCCCCCCCTTCCCCGGGAAGGCCGCCGGCTCACGCAGACAGGACGAGCGCGGGACAAGACATCGCTTGTTGGGGAACGGTTCTGGCATTTGCGGGGGGGTGAGTGACCGAGGCCCCAGGCGCCGCCAAGTTTGTTGAATGAAACTTATCTTGTTCTTGTTTTGTTTCCTTTTACCTCGTCGTAGAGGGGCGAGGGGGGGGGTCACCTCTTCGCGGCCGCACTCCGGTGTCGGTGGGTGGAGATTGTAAACCCCTCCGTGCTCCGGCGAGTCGCTTCACCCCCTCCCCGGGATTGTTGCTCCGTTTTCCTCAGTCCGTTGACGATCGGTTTTTTTTTTGTGTGGGGGGGGGGGGGGGGGGAGAGCGCGAGATGACCCAGTGACCCCTCGCTCCAAATGAGGCACGGCTCCGTGTTTACACCGACCGAGGTGACCGGCTGCACAGGGGGGAAGCGCGAGCTTCACCTGCCCCATGTGCGCCGGGCCCGCGCTCCACACCAACGCAGAACTCCACCGCCGCCCCGCCCCCACACCACCACCACCACCACCATTGTACACATTGGGTGACGGGAGCGCGGCCCGCGGGAGCCCGCAACATTGGTCCTTTCAACCCCAAAAGCACCCAATCCCGTAACCGCGCGCGACGTTAGCCAACAACCCCCAGACACTTCCTCGTGCGGTTTTGAGCCGAGTGTCCGCGCGTGGCGCTGGCCATTCCCGCCTGCGACTTTGACGCCACCCCGGCGCGTGTCGGCGTTGACAACCCGCACAAATGCTGCGTGACCGCGCGCACTTAATTCAACCCCCCCCCCGCCATCTATCTGCGCGTGACACTGACCACCGCAGCTCCCCACCCCCACAACTGCCACTCTCCCGCCTGCTACTTCTGGCAAGCCCTGCAGCTCTTTTCCTTAACTCCCCCTCCCCACAGGGGGGGCGGGGAAAGAGGTGAGAGAAAATGGTCAACTCCATGCCTTCCTGCTTCTGCTGGAATTTCCATTTTAGGTGGAAAGACTCCAAGGTTGACCTCTCCTGCATCACTGGCAGTTAAGGGCCACTCTAAGACAACCTGTGGGTCGACAGCCCCTGGTACATTGAGATGAGGTCTTTAGGTGGTCAGGTACCAATGGCTGTGGTAAAGCTTCAGCTGAATCATTGTGCTTTATCCATTCATGCCTGATTGCTATAGTGCTTCCCACCCTGAGTTACACCTGGCTTTTAACCAGAAATGGACCAAACAGTGAGTACAACCCTTTGCTCCCAACCTGCAGTACTGCTTGCCATGTGTTTTATCATTAAGATCTGCAAGCAATATTCTGCATGTTTAGGAAGATAAGTTTTGTTAACTCAGAGTATTTGAGTCACTTGCGACATGGTGACAGTGGTTAGCACTGCTGCCTCAATGCTAGAGATGCAGGTTCAAGTCCTGCCTCGGGCAACTGTGTGGCGTTTGCACATTGTGTGGGTTTCCTCCAGGTGCTCCGGTTTCTTCCCACAGTCCAAGTGTGCAGGTTAGGTGAATTGGCCATGCTAAATTGCCCGTAGTGATAGGGGAATGGGTAGGGATGGGTTGCTCTTCAGAGGGTTGGTGTGGACTTGTTGGGCTGAAGGGTCTCTTTCCACACTAAGTTAAGTAATCTCATCTAATCTAATGTTTGGGCACATGCTATTATTTACTTTAGATATTTAGGATACTATGTGCATGGTGTTCAGCTAAACTCTAACCAGAAGTCTGCAATAAAAGCAAAATGCTGTAGATGTAGGAAGTCTAGAATTAAAACAATACCTTAAATCCTTTGCAGTCTTCAGATCTGATCGGTCTTCTGAAGAGTAAAACGAGGGCAAGACTTGTACAGTTAAAAGTTGGGACTTGGTAGTGTTATGGAACAGCGAAACCTAGGTGTTTAGGTACATGATTCTTTGAAATTTGGGTCAAATATGGGCAGGCTGGTTAAGGTGTTTAGCATGCTTGCCTTCATTGAGTATAGGAGTTGGGATGCCATGATGTGTGTAAAAGATGTTGGTGAGGCCTGTTCTAGAGTACTGCATCTACTTTTGGCTGCCCTCTTACAGGAAGGATGTTATTAAACTGGAGAAAGAGACTTACCAAGATGTTTTGGGAATGGAGGGTTTGAGGTATGGGGCAAGGTTGAATAGGCTGGGACTTTTCTCATTAATCTGCTACACTTCAAAGTCCCCTTTAATAGGAGGTTTATAAAATCATGAGGGGGGTATAAGCTAAGGTCAGTGGCAAGTGCTTTTTCCTGGGGGGGGGGGGGGGGCAAGAATCCAAAGGGATTTTATAAATATATTTAAGGACAAAGGGTAACTAGGGAGAGAATAGAGCCCCTCAAAAGATCAGCAAGGTGGCCTTTGTGTGGAGCCACAGAAAATGGGGGAAGATACTAAATGAATATTTTGCATCAGTATTTACTGTGGAAAAGGATATGGAAGATATAGACTGTACGGAAATAAATGGTGACATCTTGCAAAATGTCCAGATTAGAGGAGGAAGTGTTGGATGTCTTGAAACAATTAAAGATGGATAAATCCCCAGGATTTGATCAGGTGTACCTGAGAATTGTGGGAAGCTACAGAAGTGATTGCTGGGCCTCTTGCTGAGAAATTTGTACCATCGATAGTCACAGGTGAGGTGCTGGAAGACTAGAGGTTGGCAAACGTGGTGCCACTATTTAAGAAGGGCGGTAAAGATAAGCCAGGGAACTATTGACCGGTGAGCCTGACCTTGGTGCTGGGCAAGTTGTTGGAGGGAATCCTGAGGGACAGGATGTACATGTATTTGGAAAGGTAAAGACTGATATGGGGTAGTCAACATGGCTTTGTGTGTGGGAAGTAATGTCTTTCAAACTTGATTGAGTTTTTTGAAGTAACAAAGAAGATTGAGGGCAGAGCAGTAGATGTGATCTATATGGACCTCAGTAAAGTGTTTGACAACATTCCCCATGGGAGACTGATTAGCAAGGTGAGATCTCATGGAATACAGGGAGAACTAGCCATTTGGATATGGAACTCGTTCAAAGGTAGAAGACAGAGGGTGGTGGTGGTTTTTCACATTGGAGGCTTTTGACCAGTGGAGTGCCACAAAGATCAGTGCTGGGCCCTCTACTTGTCATTTACATAAGTGATTTGGATGAGAGCATAAGTTTGCAGATGACATCAAAATTGGAGGTGTAGTGGACAGTGAAGAGGGTTACCTCTGGATACAGCAAGAACTGGACCAGATGGGCTGGGAAGTGGCAGATGGAGTTTAATTCAGATAAATGGAAGGTACTGTATTTTGGGAAAGCAAATCTTACCATTATGTGTATAAGTCTTGCTAAGGTCCTAGGGAATGTTGCTGAACAAAGACCTTTGAGTGCAGGTTCATAGCTTCTTGAAAGTGGAATCGCACGTAGATAGTGAAGGTGGTGTTTGGTATGCTTTCCTTCATTGGTCAGAGTGTTGAGTACAGGAGTTGGGAGGTCATGTGGCTGTACAGGACATTGGTTAGGCCACTGTTGGAATATTGTGTGCAATTCTGGTCTCCTTCCTATCTGAAAGATGTTGTGAAACTTGAAAGGGTTCAGAAAAGATTTAAGGATGTTGCCAGGGTTGGGGGAAATTTGAACTATAGGGAGAGGCTGAACAGGCTGTTTTCCCTGGAGTGTCAGAGGCTGAGGGGTGACCTTGGAGGTTTACAAATTTGAGGGGCATGGATAGGATAAATAGACAGACAGTCTTTTCCCTGGGATCGGAGAGTCCAGAACTAGAGGGCATGGGTTTAGGATGAGAGGGGAAAGATGTATTTAAAAACCTAAGGGGCAACTGTTTCATGCAGAGGATGGTATGTGTATGGAATGAGCTGCCAGAGGCTGTGGTGGAGGCTGGTACATTGCAACATTTTTAAGAGGCATTTGAATGGATATATGAATAGGAAGGGTTTGGAGGGATATGGGCCAGGTGCTGGCAGGTGGGACTAGATTGGGTTGGGATGAGATATCTGGTCAGTGTGGACAGGTTGGATTGAAGGGTCTGTTTCCATGCTGTACATCTATGACTGTGACTAGGTGGCATATTATTAAGGAGAGAGGAGGAAGACTTTTTTTTAAAAAAAGGACATGGGGGGGGGGGCAATTTTTTTTTTATATAATGGTTTGTTTATGGAATGAACTTCAAAAAGGAAGTTCTGTTAGAACATTGAGACATTTGAATAAGTCCATGAATAAGAAATGTTTAGACAGATATGGGCTAAGAGTAGGTGTGGGCCTAGTTTAGTTTTGGATTACGGTTGGCATGGACTGGCTGGAGTGAGGGTCTGTTTGTGATATGAATCTGACTCCTATTTGATGAATAATTAGCTGTCTTTAGTATCTTCAGCACTTAGTTTATGTAGTTTAGTTTTATAGAGTTCTTTAGATTGTTGTGGAGGTATTTATATTCTTCTCAGCCATGCAGTTCTATAGTGTGCAAAATTCCATCTGGTTGAAGTCTAAAAAAGGTGATTAGTCTGAATATGTTCCTGTGATTATGAATTTGATTGTCCCAATATTTTTGTTTACCCAATTGTGAAGAGCCTATTTTACTATAGCCACTTAAATCGATTTTTTTTTAATACAAATATTCACTTTCAGATTCAATATCATGCAGTCATATTATGATCACTATTTGCAGAACATTGTCATCATATTAACTAATTCTGGGTTACCACTTGTCACTACATCCAGTATGGCTTATAGATTCCGTTCTACAGCATGGAGACAGTCCCTTCAGCCCAGACTGGTCCATGCTAACTAATGTCCATCCACACTAACCCCATTTTTCTGCACTTGGCCCATATCCTTCTCAACCTTTCCCATTCATGGGTTTATCAAAATGCCTCAAGTGTTGTTAATGTATCTGTCTCAGTCACTTGCTGGCAACTCATTCTATGTATACCATCCTCTTAAAGGTTGCCCCTCAGGTTCCTATTTATTTTTTCCCCTCTTACCTTTATCCTTTTTCCCCAATCCTGGAAAAAAGACTGCATTCACCCTATCCTTGCCTCTGATCTCATACTTCTATTAGATTTCCCCCTCCGTCTCCTTTAAAGAGAAAAGTGTCTAGCTTGTCCAACCTCTCCCTATAACTCAGGGCCTTGGGTCCTGGCAGTGTCCTTGTAAATTTCTTCTGCACTGTTTCCAGTTTAATATACTTCCTACAGCAAAGTGACCAAAACTGTACACACTACGCAGTGTAGCCTCACCCATGTCCTGTACAATTGCACCATAACTCTGTACTCTGACCAATGAAAACCAGTGTGCCAAAAGCTGCCTTCACTGCGCCATTTACTTCTGACTACTTTCAGAACAGTGTGCCCAAACTCAAGATCTCTCAATTCCACTATACTTGTGGTCCCACTTGGATTCAACTTTCCAAAATGCAACACTTCAACATATCTACAAAGGAACCTCAATTATTCAAAGGTCATTGGTGGGGAGTTTTTTTTTGGATATTTGAATGCCAGGTAATAGTTTAGCCAAGCGTCAGGACTTGTGATCTTGCTGGATAATAGAATGCTGGATTAGCGGTTCCTCTGTATATTAAATTTCACTTGCCATTTCTTGGTCCACAGCTGATCAAGTTGATCAAGGAGGGTGGCCTCCTCTATTTGGGAGAGGGGCCACCTACTTGTGGAACGTTTCAGAGAACACCTCTGGGACACCTGGACCAACCAACCCAACCATCCCGTGGCTCAACACTTCAGCTCCCCCTCCCACTCCATCAAGGACATGCAGGTCCTTGGACTCCTCCATCACCAGACCATAGCAACATGACAGCTGGAGGAAGAGCACCTCATCTTCCACCTAGGAACCCTCCAACCACAAGGGATGAACTCAGATGTCTCCAGTTTCCTCATTTTTTCCCCCCCCCCACCTTGTCTCAGTCCTAACCTTCAAACTCAGCACCACCTTCCTAACCTGCAATCTTCTTCCTGACCTCTCCACCCCCACCCCAGCCTATCACCCTCACCTTAACCTCCTTCCACCTATTGCATTTCTCAAGTCCCTCCCTACCTTTTATCTTAGCCTGCTGGGCACACTTTCCTCATTCTTGAAGGGCTCATGCCTGAAACGTTGATTCTCCTGCTCCTTGGATGCTGCCTGACCTGCTGTGCTTTTCCAGCAACACATTTTCAGTTCTGACCTCCAGCATCTGCAGTCCTCCCTTTCTCCACAGCTGATCAAGCATGTTCTGCAGTTTAAGATCCTTCCTCTGCCCACAATATTGCCTATTTTATAGTGTCATTTGCAAATTTATTAATCATGCCTTGTACATTCTCAAACAAATCAGTGATCTAAGTAATAAACGGCAATGGGCCTAGCATCAACCATTGAAGCTCACCACTAGTCACAGGCCTCCAGCCTGGCATGCATCCTTCCACTACTACCCTCTGCTTCCTACTGTCAAACCGAATGTGTCCCAGTTTGCCAGCTCCCCCAGATTCCATGTGGTCTAACCTTTCAGAGCAGCCTACCATGTGCAATCTTATCAAAGGCCTCATTGAAATCCATATAGATTATGTCCAGTCCCTCTATCAAAAGAACTTCAATTTGTGAGGCATGATCTGCCACACAGTCTTGCTGACCACTCCTAATCAAAACAGTCTTTCCATTTATAATCTTATGAGAATCTTGAGTAACTTACCTACCACAGATGTTAGGTTTACTGGTCTATAGTTCCCAGTCCTTTTTTGTTTGCAGCTCTTGAATAATGGCAGAACATTCACTTCCAGGACCTCTTCTGTGGCTAATGATACAGACACATCAGCCAGTCCCCCCACAATTTCTTCTCTTGCCCCTTGCAGGGTTCTTGGATATCTGGCCAGAACCAGGAGATTTGTCCACCTTCAAATATTCTAATGTCCAACAACACCTCTACTGCACTATGGGCTGTCCCCAATATATCACCACTAACTTTCCAAGTTCCCTTGTTCCTTGTTGGTTATATAAATTGTTCCAGAATATAGTCCTGAATGGATTCTTGTAATTCATCTGTGAAAATTAATTTCACTGTTACTGAAACATTTTTAAAGCGCATGCCTTAATATCATTGATGTTTGTCTAATTTGTTTGATAACATTCAAGTGAAGAGTGTTGGAATTTTTTAGTGTAGAAAGCGATTGTCATGTATGCTTCACTGATATTACTTTAAAGTCTTGTGGTCAACTCTCCTCAGAGTCTTGCGCATGTTCTTATTTTGACTTAGTGATTCTACAGTTTGATTAGACTTGTAGAAATTCCATTTTGTATTTTTAAATTACTGCCACAATCTCCTTTTTTAAAAAAGTGTATACAGCTCCCAGTCACTCATGTTTTGTAGATATCTTTACTCAATTGTTCAAGGTATATTTAGTCTTTGCTCTGGAGTTCTGTACAAGTGGGCAACTGTCATCCCATCAGTTGCATGTTTGTGCACAAGGATGTACATGCTATTAAATTAGAGTAAACAAGTAAATTTATTAATTTCAAAAGTGAAAATAAGTGATCTTAAACTTTAATTGATTTCACAACAATTTCTGAAGTACTTAAGCACATTAGTGATAAAAAAATTGTTTTATGGAAGGAGTGAATTGAAAAGTGGTCCCACAAGTTTTTTTGTACCTCAGAGGTAAAGGGGCTGACCTAAACTTTCACAAGTATTTGACGTTGTAAGCAAACAACTGGGGAAAGCTTCTGGCTGTCACTAAACAGTATACGCATTTAAGTTCACTGACCTAATCTGGCTTCCAGTCCACAAATACCTTCATTTCTAAACTAGTGTTCCTATTTAGTTTCATCTTTACTTGTTTCTGCATCTCTACCATTGGTTAAAAAAAGGGAAAAAAAAAAGTTTACAAGAGATCAGGACAGTTAGTTTTGATTGGTATAGAGGAGGAAAGAAGTCTCCTAACTAACCACAAAGCAGGATACTGCATGCAAGATGAAATTTTGAGTAGTGTGATTAAAGGGATGGCAATGATCATTAAGACTTTAATTTACAAACGAATAAGAAAAATCAGTAGCCTAAAGGTTATTGAATGCTTGAGATTTCTTACAGTAGCACAATTTGGAACTGAACAGATTGCAAAAACTGATTTGAATATATCTTGCTATGTGATAGGAGTCATTAATAAGCTTTAGAGAAAGTCTTTCATAGCAATGACCCCAATATAATTGAATTTTACATCCTGGTCGAAAGGAGAAAACTGTCTAATGCTAATACTTTAACTTCAGATGGGCAACAATGTGGGCAAGAAAACCAAGCTAGCTAAAATGATCTAGAGGATAGGTTATTAGAGATGCAGCAGCTGACATTGAGAAGATATTTCAAAATACTCAGATTATACATCCCACTGACAATTCTGAAGGAAGGGCCTGCCATCCATTAGAGAGCATTAGACTTAAGTTTAAAAAGCATTATAACTGTGCAGTGACAGCATAAATTGAGGAAAGGTTCCACTATTCAAAAAGGGAGACAGTAAACAAATTATAAGTAGGGCGAGTGAGCATGACATCTGCCCTTCATGGGGAAAGATGTGGGAATGTAAGGTTATAGCTGGGCAGTTAGAAAAATCATGGATAATCAGAAGATGAAGCAGCAATAGAAATTTATATTAAAAAGGAGAAAACACAGCGTGCGCACAGCTCTTAATTGGCAAGGCGTGAGTGTACAAAGGTCTATACTGGGACCTCAACTTTTTCACAATTTTCATTGAATGGTGTGAAGGTATGCCAGTGAAACTTGTGGAAGATACAAATGGTTAAAGTAGGCTAAGTCATAAGGAGTTTGCCAGTGGGTTGAGTGAAGCAAGCAAAAAGGCAGCTGGAGTATAAAGTGGGGAAATGTGCAGCTGTCAGGAAGAAAAGAAGTCACAGAAAGCAAGTGGAATTTTGGGGAATCTAGGAGTTTCAGCATGATTCACTGTGCTAATGTCAGTTCTGATATAATACACTAGTTCTGTTCTTGTGCAATCTCACGTTATAAGAAAATGGCATTATAGCCACAGCATTTAAACTAATGGGCCTGGAATCATGTTATAGCCAATGCAAGTAAGAAAAGTTTACATTTTACAAATGATTCTTAAATCGCATTAAAGCCAAATCTTCTTTGAAGGAATACATGTTATAGCAGAACAGATTGTACAAACTAACTTTATCAAGATGGCCAATGGGGTGCTATCCTGAGAAGAATTAAAATGCAAGGAATTCATGACCTCCCTGAATGGCAGAATGGATTTGCAGCTGTTTGGCTGTCTAACATTCCTATTTCACGTGTTCAGATAAAGCTCAATTGTATACTTTGTGATAGCTAGATGATCTTTCCTGTCCTTTTTTTGTATATCTGTTTCTCCAACTCCTTTTAACATACAAGTGCCTTCCTCGGCTCTGGATTCTTACACAATCCAATTTTCTTTTATGTTACGATTAATGACAGTCTGCTGTCAGACATGGAAACAGACCCTTTAGTCCAACTTGTCCATGACTACCAAATACCCTAACCCAATCTAGTTCCATTTACCAGCACCTGGTCCATATCCCTGTAAATCCTTCTACTATACCCATCCAGATGCCTTTTTAAATGTTGTAATTGTACCAGATTCAGCCATTTCCTCTGGCAGCTCATTCCATACACACACCACCCTCTGCAAGATGATGTTGCCTATTAGGTCCCTTTTAAAATTTGTCTAAACTGTGGATGTGGAATTTGCATGTGCCTCCAGACAGATGTCAAAACAAAATAGTAACACATTAATTGCATTATTTTTGTTTCTTTCTGGATGGTGGCATTCTTGGAATATTGCACATCTTGTAGTTCTGAACAGGGTATAGTGAGCTATTTGGTTGACCTGGTAGTGGTTTAATATGGTAGAAACTGACTTGCTGGGCTACTTCAGAGGTTAGCAGCAGAGTCAAATCAGAGTCAGACTTGCATGTGTGAATTTTCCTCTCAGCTTTGATAAGTTAAATTATGAGGTCTATATTGTTCCATTTTTAATGGAAATAAAATTCCAATTCAAATTGCCGTGTGGATCAAAATTTAAGTACTGGAATACTAGTCCAGTAACAAACTGTCACTTAATTGTATCATTATTTTCAATGTTTCATTTCTGGGATTTGCCAAATTATTTACTGGATTGAGGATAGTCTGTCAAAAGTTAATGGCTGCATCTATATTCCAAATCTACTTGTGCTTTCAGTCACTTGTCTGGCTATGATCTCTACACAGATAGGACATTGTGACCTTACTGATTTTAAGGTGGTAATTCTGGATAGGCTGGAACATTGGATGAACTTCAGTTTGTGACTTTTTTTTAAAGTCAATAGAAATATATTGTTATAGCAAGAAATAAAAAATGCTTTGTATCTTTTAAATTCCTCTGCCTAAGGAGGACACCTTGCTGTACAATACTTGTAAGTTATCCCCATGAATTTGTTGTATAAAGCTGTTTGAATTTTTTTTTTGCAAATAGTTATTCCTTTCACTTCCAAAATGGAAATGTAAGTTAGTTGCAAAACTTAGTCTGTATGGAATGGATAGAAGGAAAGTAGTGACAAATAGCTTGAATAATTATTTGTATCCCAGTAACTAATTAGAATGGCTCTCTAGATGTATTTTCTTTGCTCAGTACAATCTAAGTTGCTGTTAAGTTTAGGGAGAGAGGGGAGAGATAAGAGACCTAAGCCCTCTAGTTCTGGACTCCACCCTATGGAAGAGACCTTGTCTATTTATCCTATCTATGCCCATCATTATTTTATAAACCTGAGGTCACCTTTTAGCCTCCGCTGCTCCAGGGAAAAGAGCTTCAGCCTCTCCTGTAGCTCAAATCCCCTCTAACCCTGGCAACGTCCTTGTAAATCTTTTCTGAACCCTTTCACGTTTCACAACATCTTTCCGACAGGAAAGAGACCAGAATTTTATGCAATATTCCAACCGTGGCCTAACCAATGTCCTGTACAGCCACAACATAACCTCCCAACTCCTGTACTCCATACTTTGTTTAGTAAAGGAAAGCATACCAAACACCTTCATTATCTTATCTACCTGCGACTCCACTTTGAAGGAAGAATCAGTGGTGACTTGATGGAAGTACACAAGATCCTGAATGCCCTTTGAGATGTGGAAATTCCCCTGGAGTCCAGGATTTGGGACGTTGTTTGAAAGTTAGATTGCTTTTTTAGGACTGAAAAAAGAAAGAATTGAAGTTTGTGCAATTATGGAACTTTTCTGCTTCAGAATGTGGTGGAGTAGGGTAATTGAATACTTAAACGAAAGTACATTTACTCCCTTGCCTAACAAGAATCTAAAGATACCTGTTCAACACTATCTTGTGGTACAGTTTGAGGGCTAAATTGCCTACAACTTCTATGTTCTTAATTAGCTTCTATTTTCTGAAGTGGCTATCATAAGCATTGTAGTAAAGTGGCCCCAATATTTAGTATTGTGGGTGAATCCAAGGCTTGATAATAAGATTGCGACAAAATGGAAAATGTTACTGTTAAAACTAGTGTGCCTGTTAGCATCTGAACAGTTTTGGCTTAAGTCTTCATTTAGATGTTCTAATGCAGTTTGTGCTCTACATAGAATGCTAGTCTCTATCTTTGTAGAGATGCTGATAGAAAAATGGTGGAAACACCCAACTGTCTTTCAAATTCTCTGCAAAGGCATCTAGGTCATCACTTTTTTCCCTACCTTGCCTGCTTTGCTCCCCTATATGTTACCTTATGGACTTGTTACATTGCTGTCTTCTTAAGTAGACTTATCTTCCATTTCGTCCCTGCTATGAAATTCAGCATACCTCGAACTCATCTGCCTGTATCCCATATCTCATTTAATCTGTCAACCTTGTTCACAGATTTTATTGCAAATAGTCTTTGGACTGAAACATTCTTACCCTTGTGGTCAAATCCTTTAATCCCTTAATTTAGCAACTGTCTTTAGCACCTCTGCCCCAAGCTTTGTAAATTGCTCCTGGAATCTTTTCTGGTATATTCTTGTTTAAAACCTACCTAACTTCCTTTGATCAAGTTGTTGTTGCCACCTGGTCCTGAAGGCTTGGTGTCAGCCTTTATGGTTTGATGTTTGCACTTCTATGAAGCACCAAAGTAGTATTACTTAGTTACATATTAGCCATATGAAAGGAAACCTTTTTGTTGCAAGTATATAAAAAAAAATTAATTATTACTAAGAAATTGAGCCATTATATGGGATTGCTTTATTACTATTTGAGTAAAAGGGTGAAGTCACCATAGTCTGAGGACTGTAGGGCTTCTGTATGATGAGAGATTGGAGCTATAGGGAGAGGCTGAACAGACTGGGGCTGTTTTCCCTGGAGCATCAGAGGCTGAGGGGGTGACCTTATAAAAGTTTACAAAATTGAGGAGCATGGATAGGGGTAAATAGACAGACAGACAGTCTTTTCACCAGTTGTTTACCTTGGTGAATTTTCAACCATATGTTTTACCATCACAAGGCCACTTGATGAAGGGCTCTGGCCCGAAACATTGAATTTCCTGTTCCTTGGATGCTGCCTGACCTGCTGTGCTTTAACCAGCAACACATTTTCAGCTCTGATCTCCAGCATCTGCAGACCTTGACATCACCCGAGTTGATCATTGTCTTCACTGGTCTGTTATTAATGCCATCATACATATGTTGTTAGCTTAATTTGTCTATTCCAACATGTTTCTGGCTGGTTTCCCCACACTGTTCAATTCCCACGGGCAACTGCCTATAAGAAGTTTGCACATTCTTCCCATCTGCATGGGTTTCCTCCTACAATCCAATGATCTACTGGTCAGGTGAACTGGCCATGCTAAATTGCCCATAGTGTCAGGTACATTAGTCAGGGGTAAATATGGGAGGGGAGAATGAGTCTGGGTGGGTTACTCTTTGGAGGGTTGATGTGGACACGTTCATTTCCTTTGAGTTTACTGTTTGGCTCCTCATTCTTTCATACTTTAAAAATTTAAGTTCTGATTTGACTGCCATATCTCTCTCCTGCTGTCCCATCACTCAACTCCTTTTCCTACAAAACCCTTTCAGAATTAAAATAGAGCTCCAATTTCAAATCACTTCACAATTGATGGCTGTGTTATCAGCTGCTAAGGCTCTAGAGTTCTGGAAGTTTGTTTGTACATACATTGTTGGGAGGAGGCGATTTAGTCCGAGTCTGTTCCATTTTCCAATAAGTTAATGGATGATCTGATTGTAACCACCACTCCACATTCCCATCTACCTCACCTTAAAAATAATATTGTACTCTGCTTTTATCACCTTTCTCTGGATGAAAATTCCAAAGACTCGTCATCTTCTTAAAAAACTTGTTTTGTCTGTTTTAAACAGAATGACCTCTAGGTCCAGATTCTTTCTTGCAAGAAAACCTCTTTGCATTGACCCTGTCAAAAACTCTTGTTTTGATTGAAGTGAACTCCAGTGGATACCACCCAAGCCTGTCCAATCTTTCCTCAACTCTTCCTCCCTCCTAAACATTCTATTATCTAGTGAACCTTGAACTGCCTCCATCACAACATACAATCAGTTCTGCTATAATGTGTGTTTCTTCAACATTAAGTTTGCTTTAACATGATTGAAGAATATATATTGGTGGAACACTTCCTTTACCTGTACATTTGGCTATAATGTGATTCCGGTCCCATTAGTTTAAATTGTGCTGCTATTGCATGATTTTCTTAGGCGCAATTGCACAAGAATGGAACTTTCGCACTGTATCAAAACCAAGGAGACATCTCTCCTTAAGGTAAGCAATATTATGCACTGTATTCCACATCCAGCCACACCAATGTACTATATAACTGACATAACCTCCCTAATTTGGTATTCCTGTTCCATTCATGATAACAAGAGTTTTCCTCACTACTTGTAGCACCCACCTTTTTGCAATTCATGTACTAGAATTCCTCTGCATCTCAACTCTGAAAAAGGTGAGATCAGAGTCTTAGTGTGATGCTGGAAAAGCACAGCAGGTCAGGCAGCAGAGGAGCTGGAGAATCATTTTGCCCAAAACACAGGCTTTTGCCCAAAATGTCTTTTTTTTTCCCTGCTCCTGATGCTGCCTGACCTCCTTTGTTTTTCCAGCATCACACTCTTGATCCCAAAACTCTTGTGAACTCCACTTTCCTTTTTCTGCCAAAATAGACAGACAATTTCTGTTTCCCCACATTGTACTCCACTTGTCAGATCTTTGCCCTTTTACCTAACCTGTTTGTTTTTATCCCTTTTTTGTAGCCTTCCTTTTATGTCCTCTTCACAGCTTGCTTTCATGCCTTACTGTGTCATCAGACATGCCACCAGTTACATCTTGCCAGTGTTAATGTCTACTGTTTACTGTGAGCCAACCAATATTCTATCCACACCAGTGTGTTATCCCCTACATCTTGAGTTCTTGCATTTTCTAATAGCCTTTTTGATGTGACATCTTACCAAATGCCTTCTGGAAATCCAAGTTTAATATATTTTTCAGTTGCCCCTTATTCACGTCACCTGTCTAATTTCTAATGACTCCAACTACAACTGACTCAATTTTTGTTTAACCTGCTTTCCCTTTCAGAAAACCATGTGGACTTTGCCCCAATGCAATAATGCTACGATGTCTTTTAATAATAGCTTTGAAAGACTTTATGACAAGTGTTAAGCTAACTGTCCTGTATTGCCTTACTTTGTCTTTATCCCTTTTTGAATAAGAGTTACTTCTGCTATTGTGCGGTCTAATGGGCTTCCCCTGAATCTAGGGAGTTTTAGAAATCTGAAACCAGTGCAGCAGTTATCTCTGAAGTTATTAGCCCCATTGTTATTACAGGCTCTATCTAGATTGGGTTGGGATATCTGGTCGGCATGGGTGGGTTTGATGGAAGGGTCTGTTTCCATGCTGTACGTCTGACAAGCTTGATCCTCGGGCTGAAATCTGGCTTGATAAATCATTTTTCTTTAACAAAGGGCTACTTCACTGAAACACACGTTATGCTGCAGCTTTGGTTAAAACAAAAGAAGTTTATTATGCTAAAGAAAAGACAAAATAGAACACAATGTGAAAGATTTCAAATTACAAAAAATACAACCTCATCTGTCCCACCACTATCACTTTACTCAAATACCAGACAGTTTGCTTCTGTATCACATCTTTAGATTTCACTTGACTTTTTTCTTCAATTCTTTAATTGATTAGTTACACAATTGAGTGTAAAATTTTATTGACGTCAAATAACCCAAACACTTCCAACCAAACGGTCTGGTATATGGAACTTTGACATTAAACCCTTAATACTAAGGAAACCTATTTTCTAACTTGCTTCTGAACCAACTCCAGTCTGTCGATCATGAGTATAATTTTAGCCCAGGCCTCTGAATTGAACTAGTCTTTCCAAATTATGGGTATTTTCCTTAAACAAAAACTGTTCCTTCTAAACACAAAGAGAATTAATCCTGCTCAATATACTTGGTCTGTTTCAACTTCGAGGAGAAAGTGAGGTCTGCAGATGCTGGAGATCAGAGCTGAAAGTGTTGCTGGAAAAGCGCAGCAGGTCAGGCAGCATCCAAGGAACAGGAGATTCGACGTTTTGGGCATAAGCCCTTCCTGATGAAGGGCCCATGCCCGAAACATCGAATCTCCTGTTCCTTGGATGCTGCCTGACCTGCTGCGCTTTTCTAGCAACACTTTCAGCTGTTTCAACTCTTCCAGTGCAAACAAAACCCCATTATTATTTTTTATTAAAAGAAAGTTATGGCTCCAGAAAGACCTTCAGTAATACTGACAAGTGAATAATTTAACAACTCGTGCACAAACTAAAATAAATCCACTAGTTAAAATTCTGAAGTGTAAAAAAGTGTTTAAAATGGGTAAATTGTTCCCTTGCATCCTACAGCCATTTCTTTTAAGATCCTAGGATAATGTCCATCTGGACTAGGCACTTAACTCCACACCAAAAGTTTGTTCAGTACCACTTAATTTGTAATTGAGTTCTCCCAAGTTCCTTCCCCTCATTTCTTGATTTATAGCTCTTTCTGGGATGTTAGGGGTATGTTCTACATTTAAAAACAGATGCAAAAATACTTAATTCATCTGGAATCTCCACATTTTATTTAATGTGGTCATCTTATAGGATCATGGGACATGTTTTATATAAAACATCTATTTTAAAATGAGCACATTCTGTACACGTTTTTCCCCTCTAAAATGTTATCTAATCTTCTGACCTGCCACCCGTCTTTGTGCAATTTTACACTTTTTCATCAAAGTTAAGTGATAATCCCTGATAAATTGATACTGGGTTCTCCCTTTTGGATTTTTTTTCTTGTTCAGAATGTATCTATTCTATATACTCAGGTCCTCTTAACTGTTTGCCATGGCATCTCTATTGACCTAATCCCTAATTTGTTTGAGACTCTACATTAGCTAGTCTGCTTTTATGCTCAAACTTTAAAATACTAGTCTTGGGTTGACTCTTCTATATGAATGTCAAATTCAGTCCTATTATGGTTGCAGCTACTAGGGGTGTCTTAACTCTGAGCTCCTTAATTAATCCTGTCCCATTACACAACACTAAGCTTAAACACATTGTCTGTTTAGTTCTAGAACAAGCTGCTCCAAGAAACTGAGTATCCTTTGAACTCGTCCTTTTTCAAAGTTTTTAAGTTGATATGGAGATTAAAAATCACCCATGATTATAGTCATGCCTTTCTGACTAGATATTATTATTCTTTTCTGTACACCTCTTGTTTAGGTATCTGTACGCCACTTCCACATGCCACTTGCCTTTGTCATTTCTCATCTCAGCTACAATCTGTAACCTCTTGACTTGTATTCCCTACTCCTACATCAAGCCAACAGAGTGACCTTGGCTTATTGAAAAGTGCAGGAGAGCTTGCCTGGATCAGCAACTGACATAGCTAAACTGAGGTATCAACATTGTGTGAAACAATACAGGACATGGCAAACAGCATTCAATATACACAGCTGAACAATTTCACAACCAATGCACCAGATCTAAGGTTGGTAGTCCTACAAAATCTGCTCTTGTATGGTTGTGAGCAATTTAAGTAACTCAACTGAAGGAGTAGGCCTCTACAAACATTGTGACCCTCTGATGGGTGAGCCCACCACCTTCATACAAAAGCTGAGGTATGTCTTTAGGCAGAAGTGTCAGGTGGATCATGGTGGTCTGAGGTTCTCCATATTGCAGGTGCCAGCCTTCAGCTAAATTGATGCACTCCATGATGCCAAGAAAGGGCTGGAGGCAGTGGGAGTTTGTCTTGACAATTCAGTGATTATGCTGAAGACTTGTGCTCCAGAACTAGCCATACCTCTTTCCTGATGAAGGGCTCTGGCCTGAAACATTGATTTTCCTCTGCTTGGATGCTGTCTGACTTGCTGTGCTTTTCCAGCAACGTACACATACCCCTAGCTATGCTGTTCTAGTGTAGCTACAGACTCTGGGCAACTTTCCACATTATTGGGTAGATGCCAATGTGCTTTACACAAAACTGGACAAATCCAAGCTAACTGACAACAATCATAAGTAAAGCGATTGTTGTCAACCAGTTCAGTGCTATCTCACAGCACTTGTTTAGTAACCTCTACACTGGCACTCATTTTGGGTTCTGCTTGGGTCACTTGGTTCTTAATCCCTTTACAGCCTTAATACAAACATGAACCAAAAATTCTGGGAGCCGTCACAAAACTGACGTCAATAGGACAGAGACTCTGCTATTTGCTTTCTAGTTGGAGTCATGCAATCACAAAAGATAGTGGTTGTTGGAAGTTTGTAATTGTAACCACAGGAGTTGTTCACTGGGCTGGATTTTTTTGTGATCAATACAGTGATGTTACTATCTCTGGAGCAGGTGGGGTTTAAACTTGGGGCTCCTGGCTCAGAGGGATGCTACAACTGCACCAAAATAACCCTATTGAGTTCCTCGAAGTTTCTAGGCCCAACTACCTTTATCTGATTCAATGATTTTTTTCCCCCCCCTCTATTAGGCCTAAAGTAGGGGTGTTCAACAATTCAAAACTCCCCAGTTACTGAAGCAGTTAATTTAAACACAGCAAAAAGGTGGACAACATTTCTGATTTTGGTTATAATGAGCAGCAAGTCCCACATGTGCCGATCAGTGACTTTCTCCAAGAGCAACTCAACAATTACCCTATGACACTGCCATGATCCTAGGAGTTACTGAAAATGAAACTAGATCAGCCATACAAATACTATGGCTATAGAGCAGGTCAAAGGCTGGGAACTCTGAGTAGACCTTCTCATTGACTCCCCAAAGTCTATCCATCTTGCAGTAAGGAATGGTGATTGAAATACAGCTCTCATGCTGAGTTGAGAGCTGTGTCAACACCACTTAAGCTTGACATCATCTTGCTTGACCAACAGCCCATTCACTCCCTTCACAACTGATGCAGTTATCATTTACAGGGTACACAAACTAGAGATGTTTCCTTTACAAACCACAATCTCTACCATCTGCTAGGACAAGGTCAACAGAAACACTTGGTGTTTCCGTTATTGGTTCCATTCCAAGCCATACACGTTTACTTGGACGTATATTGCCATTTCTTCACTTTCTCTGGGTCAAAATCCTGGAACCCATTCTTTGGCAGCATTCTGGGTCTTCCTAGACCTTAAATGACTGAAACAGTTTGACAAGGCAGTTCATGACAATTTGAGATGGGCAGTAAATTTCACTCTACCTATAGCAAGCAACATCTGAGCCCTGTGAACAATTTTCAAAAATTGTTAATCAAGCTTCTTGAATGGGATTCTCTGTACCATGAAACAACAATACCTCTCCAACTTTTTTCCTAGCTAATATCTTTTCTAATTGTCACATGTCTAAATATTCACTTGCATTCTTGTAAAATTTACTCCTTTTTAAAACCTTTGGCCAAATATTGTTTTATATGGCTTGCTATCAAAGGCTTTTAGATTTGCACTTTAGACAGGTTAACACTGCTTTGAGTGCAAGTTGCATTTGAGCTTTTTTAAAAAACACAACTCTTGCTACCACTCAAACTAGTGAGATGATTAGGACTTACTGGGTTTTGCATTCCTTCTAGGAATTTGTCTCTGTTTCATGTGGCTGGTTATTTTTGAACCTAGCCTGAAATAGTCCAAGCAAATGAAATGTCTGCCAATTTTGGGGGTGGGAGCATTAAGGGAAGAAAGATTTGTGTGTTGCGACAACTTGAGTCATTCGTATCTCCAGAGAAATCTACAATTTATCAAAAGCCAGAAGAAACTTTAGTCAGAAGTTACATAATGAGGAATCTAAATCACTTCATTCTAAATTGCAGACACTCATTAAAAGTAGTGTCAATAAGACTTGCATTGATTTAGCACCTCTTTAAAAGGGAATAAAAATGTTCCTGAAGGCTTTGGAGAATGAACAAGACCAAAATAAATTGCTAAATGTCTTGGGCACAGGTGACTAAGTTGTTTTTAAACAACAGCTCTCTAAAGTGGAGAATGGGAAGAACTTGAGGAAGGAATTCCAGAAGTACTGTGTACCACCACAGGGTGGTGCTGTTGGCCATACATTTTAGGATTCTCCCATATCAGTGTTGGTTTTGAATTGGTTCAGCATTTTGTTTTCCCCCTTCATCCTGCAGTATGGGCTGCAGCTGTTGCATGACTGAAACTAAAATCTCTTTTAGCTTTCTATCTTTAACTCTACACCAGCACCACTTGTGCATCCAGTCAGCATTTTCCCACCCAATGTGTTTGTACTTTTATTTCCTATACTTGTGTCAACAAACATGAGCTTGGCATGAATTTCTAGTTAAAGTAGCCAATGCGATGGGGCATGGGTAATGAACATGGAGTCTCCTGTAGTACTACTACTACAATTTCCATTTGGAGAGCGGGGGGGGGGGTGACTAAAATGTATGACTTAGAAATGTAAGTAGTCCATTTAGTGTCTCTACTCTGTTCTGCCATTTAGCAAATTAATGACTGATCTAACATAACTATGCTATTGAATTATATTCTTTGCTAGTCATACCCAACACATCAGTCTTGTACAGTCACCTGGAATTGGGATTTTTTTGAAGTTCCAGATTTCTGTCGTGTGTGGGGAATGGGTACAGTGATTTCTGAATAAACTTTTGATTTTTTTAATATACTGTCTACTAATTCTGGGTAAGGGAAAGTAGGATGGGTATGCACATTTCTGAACACTTTAAAATTGTGACAATTTGCAGTGTGTGCTTTCGATTTAAAATGAGATTGCTTTTAGTAGGAATATTAGAAAACAGTTGACCCTTTGTTTACCCCTCAATCTTTCCTATACTTGGAGTAGTATTTTGTTAAGCTGGGCAGCTACTGTTTTGTATGTTTTGTGCAAAACTCTAAATCACTGACATCCTGGAACATTCTAGAATACAATATTTTTCTTCCAATGTTCATTGTTTTTTTTCTTACAGAAATTCCAGAGTTAGATTAACTGCTCTACACCCTCTTCACTGAAGTTTGAAAGCTTCTTATTGTGTGGATTTTTTTTTCCACCTAATAGACTGTGTCCTTGACTAATGCTCACAAATATTGGCAGAGAATAGTCATTTGTTCTTGAGAATAATGATTTGCACTGAGTAACAGGGAAAATAACTGAATCAAATCTGAATTTTAAATTTTGTTCCTGAGTCACTGGATATTCTCCAGAGATGGAGTGCCATTAATCTTTTGCAATCTTAAAAAGCTGCTGTTTTACTGTGAAGAGGGGTGTGGCTTTCTGGGTGCAATGTGAAGTTTCTTGCCTGACTGTCACTAAGACATGATTTAATATTTATCCCTCAGCTCATCATTAAGATAGACAGATCATCTGGATACTTTTTACCTGGCATTTTGTATGGTACCCCAAGTTCTAAAAGAATATTTTGTGTTGGTATTCACCAAAAGAGAAGATCTGGTTGATGATCCTTGAATTTCTAAGCCAAGTCACAAAGGATAGGTGTTCTGCATTATAAAAATAGCTAAATCTCTGGGTGCTGATGGGATCTGTCCCAGAATATAGAGAGGCAAAAGAACAAATTACTGGAGCATTGACAGACATCTGTGTCTCGTCTTGGACCACAGGTGAGGCCCCAGAGGACTGTAGAATAGCCAATTTGTCCCAGTGTTTAAGAGTAATGGGGATAATCCAGAAATTACAAGCCTGAGAGTCTCATGCATGGCTTTGTGGGGAAGAGGTCTTGCCTCACTAGCTTTTTTTTTGAAGGGACAAAGTGGATAATTGAGGGGAAAGCAGTTGATGTTGGTAAGGTGGACACAGAACTGGCTTAGTCATTGGAGACTGAAGGTAGTGGTGGAAGGATGCTTGGGACTGTGGTATTCCATATGGATCAGTGCTGGGACCTCTGTTCATGATCAACATAAAAGTTATTTGGAGGAAAACCAACTGGTCTAAGAAAGAAGTTCATGGACGATACAAAGATTTGAAGTTGTGGATAGTGAGAATTGTCAGAGATACAGGAGGATATAGATCAGTCAGAGGCATAGGTAGAAAAAGTGACATTGAGTTCAGGCAAAAATGAGGTAATGAATTTTGAAAAGTCAGTTACAGGTGGAAATTATACACCATGACAGAACCCTTAGGTATTTTGATATGCAGGGGGATCTAGGTGTGCAGGCCCACCAATCACTGAAGGTGGCAGTGCTGGTAGATCAGGTAGCTTAAGAGACTATGGCTTGCTTGCCTTCATTGTAAGGGGCATTAAGTATAAGGGTAGACAAGTTTGTGCTGCAACTTTATAGAACTTTAGGCCATACTTTGGAATATTCCATACAGTTCTGGTCACCACACTACCAAAGCATCCACATCCTTCTGGACAGGGTACAGAAAAAGTTTTAGGATGTTGCCCCAGGATGGGGGAATTTTAGCTGTGAAGGTTGCATAGACTGGATCGGTTTTTCACTAGAATGCAGGAGGTTGAGGGGCAACCTGATTGGAGGTTTAAAAGATTTTGATTGGCTTGGATAGACAAAGTATGAGGCTCTATCCCAGGTTGGAGGGGTTAATTAATTGGGGACACAGGTTCATGGTGAGGGGGAGAAATTCTAAGATGTGCAAAGCAAGTTTTTCCAGTGTGTGGAGTGCCTGGAATGTGCTGCCAGGGGAGGTATTGAAAGCACACACCACAGTAGTATTAAAGCAGCACCTGGATGAATGAATGAATGAATGGGAAAGAAAGAATATGGATCCTGTAAGGGAAGACTATTTTAGTAGGGAAGGGCAAAAATGTCTAAACAGGCCTGTTTGTGTGCTGCTAGAGGCGATGTTGAGCATTCAGTCCTCTGTGGTAGAGAAATCCAAAAACAAATTCTTCCTCCCTCCAATTTAAGTCCTACTACTTTCCTTGTTCTAAACTACCCAACCAAGGGAAACTTTGTCTCATTGGAGACAAAACTCAGGGTGATGCAGACAGACAGTCATTCCTTAAGCTCAAGGATATGAGCAAGTTTCCTCAATTTCTTCTCCCCAGCAATCCCAAGTATTTAATCTGGTACAGCTGTTTGTTATTGACTTGCCAAAGAATAAATGCAGTGCAGCCAAACCCAGTGTTATACAATCTCTCTAAGGCACTTTACAATTATAGCAGGAAACCTACTCCAATCACCTTGGTGATGAAGGTTGACATAGTATTTACATTCCTAATTGCTTGTGGCACCTGCATTTGTTAGTTTATCACAAATCATGAACAAGGGCACCCACATCCCTTTGGGCACCACTCGTATTGTCATTGCAGTAGTAATCCAGAGAATCAGACTATGGCTTTGGAAATATGGGTTTAAATAGGTTCAAACTGTTTTTAAAAAATCTGGAAGTCTAATGGTGATCAGGAAACTATTGTCTAAAGCAAAATCTCACCTTAATTTTTTTTGGGGAAATCAAAATCTGCCATCCTCACCTTTTTGTCTCACCTACATGTGACTCCAGGCCCACAGCATGATGGTTGACTTGTTAACTGCCCTCTGAAGTAGGCAAACAAGCTTTTCACTTCAAGGGTAGTTAGGGAATAGGAACACATACTTGCCAGTGATGGGCTATATCCCATTGAAGGAATATGCAAGGTGGTGGGGAGGGGGAGATAAAGGAAGAACTAAGTAGCACAGATACTGGTGGTTTTTATACCAGAGTGGATAACTTTACACTCATTCCATTTGCCATGTTCTAATCCATTCATGTAGCCTGCACACAATTTCTTGTAACTTCCTTCAGTACCCTACTATTAACAACTTGCTATCCTGAGAATTTTTGTTTTTGCTGTGTTCAGATCTTTAATTTTCAGACCATAACTGGTATTTTATACTCCCCATTCACTCAATTTTGTTTTCAAATCTCCTGTGCAAGACCTTAAGGCTTTCTGGACATTCCAAATGTATTTACAATGCAAGTAACATTTTCCCAAAAAAAGACCAACAGCATTGTCATGCAGAATTTTACTTTCTAAAATCCATTTTGACTTTACCCATTTCATCCATTCTTGTAAGCATGGAGTGATCACATCCTTTATAATCATTTTTCTCAACCTCACATATCAAAACTTTTTTATAACCTACCTTTTCCTTCACTGTGATCTTTAGCTTGTATTCATGCTCTTCTTCCCTCTGTTTCTGGTCATTCTTAAGCCACTTCCTTGTATCATTATCCCATTTCTCCCCCCTCAGTCAAAGCAAAATACTCAAAGACAGCATAGTTTTACCCCCTTCATCTTTATTCTAGGCCCTGGAGAGAGTAAGAAAACAATCATCCTTGCACACAGAGATAGGAGTTCATGGTCTTCTCTAGAATGGTAGATTCTTAATGAATTATATAGTCCTTTTTACAGGGGGGAAGCATCCAGCTAAGGCAACCAATATATTTATTGGCTGACTGTTGCAATCAACAAGTACCAATAGCAGAGAGCAAGCCCTTTACTATTATAAAATGAATGTTTCTAACCTTGTTAACTGGATTTATACAATGGATACTGCTCACCTTGTTAAATTGACCTTGCATACTAAATGCTTCCAATATTGTTAAATGGCTCTACATAATGAATGCTCTTCTACCTTGTTAACCCATTACCCTTGCTTGCAGCACTCCATTGTTATCTGTATGTTCTTATCTGATCTGAGTCATGCTCAGCTGAACTTCTTGTTTTACAAAACTCTAACTTAACACTTTCCCTGCCTGCTTATACCCTACACACATTCTCACTTGAATCTAATGCAGTTGTGAACTTGTTTGCCACAGTTTATTCACATTTCGCATTGTGCTCCATGCCTTTGGAGGAATGTATATCTGCTACAGATCATGTCCTACCATTTTCATTGCCTGACTACTGTCAAATCTTGTAGTTAATTTTCTCAATGTCCCATTAGCTAATTTGCCCCTCATACCTTTCCCTTAAAGACCCTAGTTTCAGAATGATCTAATCATGTTCGTGTTAAATTAAATCATGGTCACTTTCCCAAAGTTTCCTCCTGCAGCAAAGTTATTAAGTGTTATGTAACGAAATAGTCTAATTGAGACCAACTTAATGTCCTACTTTAGAAACCCATCTTGTACGCAGTCCAGGAATTCATCCTTCAGTTTTTTTTTCGCGATTAGGTTTACCTAGTTTTTATACCGTTCCCTGATTTTTAGACTTCATGTTCAATATTTGCTGTTGTTTGACCTATAAACAATCCTCACTGATGTTCATCACACTTGAAATATTAGCTTGCTCTCCCTCTGATTTGCTGTAGCTCCAGTATTTCTTGTTTTAAGTACAGATTCCAGTATCTGCAGTAATTTGAAACAGAAGTGTGGACTGAGTTTGGATGGTGTTAAAGCCAGACTGACTTGTTGATCATTTACTGCCTTAAAGAACATCTCACTGTTTTCCTTTTGGCCTATACTTAGTAAAGGACAATGTCCCGGATATTCTGTTCCAAATCTTGGTCACCCTGTAACCATGTCTGTATGTAATAACTAACTGAATCATACTTTAATTAATGTCTTTGTAAATATTGTAATTCAAATAGTACCTTTTTAAAATTCAGTCCTTTCTAACATTCTGAATTCTCATCCTGTTTGATGCTTGCCCTTGACTTTTTTTTGTCTAACTTCATTTACTAGTCATAGCTACCTTCCCTTTTTAAGGAGAATCCCAACTTCGCTAATCTATCTAACTGAAGTCTCAATAACAGAACTTTTGTTCTTTTCTGTAACTTCTCTAATACCTCTACACCCTTTGAGGTGTATTGCCCAGAATTGGACACTACCCTCAGTTGATTGCCCTGCTATTCTGATGTAGATTCTTCCCCCCCCCCCCCCAACAATTCTATACAAATACATTGTAACTTCTTTGCTTTTGCATTCTGTTCTTTTTTTTTATATAAAGCCCAGGGTCCTCTGTTTTAGTGACTGTTTTCTCAAACTAGTTTGCCAGTACCTCTGCACTTTCCATACATTCTTGAATGCAGCCCAGCTGCTCCTTGTGACATATCAACTTTTAAATATAGCCTACATGTCTAATATTTTTTTTTTTGTTTTCAACATTTAGCCCAAGCAGTATTGGAACTATTCCTTATTGCTATGACTCTAACATCGGTGTCCTTCTGGCCCCACCTTCCCCATACAATCGTTTAAGAGGAGAGAAAAGAATCCAATTAGTCTTTTTAATTATGTTGGTAATCAGCTCTCTTTACCTCCTTTCTTTCTTTTGTCACTTCTCTGTGTAAACTCTATATTTAACCTGGTCCTCGTTGTGTTACTAACCTGACATCTGTCTTTTTTTTTGTTCGTTTTCCCCTGCTTTGCTTTGTTGTTGACTTACTCTTGTCATCCAGCACGCTTTAGCTGTCCTTTTATTTCAATTAAGTTATTTGTATTTATTACCTGACGGTCTTTAAATTTGACCTATATAGTCATAGAGATGTACAGCATGGAAACAGACCCTTCAGTCCAACCCGTCAATGCTGACCAGATATCCCAACCCAAACTAGTCCCACGTTGGAATTATTCTTCCTGCAGTAAAATGGTCAACTTCCCCAAAAGTTTTATTGTTGATTGTTCCTTGTCCTTCTTTCCATAACAAAACTAGTCTTGATGCTGAGATTATATTCCTTAAATATTCCTCTGCTGGCATTTGACCACTGCATTCTGCGGAATCTGATCTGGCAATGGATTGATTAAGAGCATTCTGAAAACAGAAGCTCTCTCTGTCTCTCTCTGTAAAGGGTGACTTTACTCTCTCTGTAAAGGATACCAGCCTCTGTATGGTTGTTTCACTTGCCCTATTCTAGTGCTATCTGCCTCTGGTGATCCTTTGTATGCAGTTCAAGTGCTGGTGCCCAACCCTATCCAAGTCATTTAAAACTTGTCCAAAGTATTTACAAACCACTCTGTGAGGATATTAGTTCCAGTTCTGAGCTGTGACCTCTTTCATCTGTGAAAATTGCACCTTCCCCAGAATTAGTCCCCACACTTCAGGAATCTAAAGTTGACCTCCTCTGCCTTCCAATTCTAGGCTTGGTATTGCAGTCCCCTGGAAGAATCTATAGATTTGCTACCTTTTTAGTGCTGTACTTGATCATTTCTTCCCTAGCTCCCTAAAGTCTGCATATAGAACTTAATATTCATCCCCCCTCTACCAAGGTAATTGTTTAATGCACTTTGATATCTAGATGTTCCAACAGACCACCCATGTGCTTTGTGTCATCCTGAACCCAGCACCAGAGAGGTAGCGTATTATTCTGAATTCACAATGGCAATTTCAGGCACATAGTCTCTCTCCTGTTAACCACCGAAGAATCTGCTGCTGCTGTTGAATTTTTTTTTCCCCTGCTGACTCTCATCTCGACAATTAGATTTTAGATTAGATTACCTGCAGTGCGGAAACGGGCCCTTCAGCCCAACAAGTCCACACCGACCCTCCAAAGAGCAACCCACCCAGACCCATTTCCCTACACTTAACCCTGCATGTAACACTTCGGGCAATTTAGCATGGCCAATTCACCTAACCCCCCCCGCCCCCCCCCCAACATCTTTGGATTGTGGGAGGAAACCCACGCAGACACTGGGAGAAAGGCAACTGTCTGTGTGGAGTTTGCACAGAGGCGGCAAATGAACCTGGGTCACTGGCATTGTGAGGCAGCAGTGCTAACCCCTGAGCCACCGTGCTGCAATTAATTTTCAAAACCAGTCGCCACTTGGGAACCAGTAAGTTTCCCATTGCTTCTGTCACGCCAACCTTTTTCTCCTTTTAATTGTTTGGAATTTTGGTGTTCTTATATTTACCTTCCAAAAACAAAAGTTTCCCTCAGTGAGAAAATTTTTGTCATAGAACATTTTGGGAATTATTTTTCATTGACTACAGTAGTCCCTGTAAATGACCAAAATTTTATCAAAAGGGAACATTTCAAGGAACCTGTGCAATGAAAAAAGTAAGGTAGAGGGGTGTAGGAAGAATATTTTGGAGCTCAAGGCCAAAGCAAGTGATGGCTCCATGCGTGCAGTGATTTAAAACTGGGGATGTACTGGAGATCAGACTTAAAGGAGAACAGATGGGGAAGTGATCAGCAATAGAGGGTTTTGCAAATAAGAATGAGAACTTTACAATTAAGACATTCTTTGACCAAGAACTGTTCTGTAGCTCAATGAACATGGGGATAAAGAGAAAAATGGAAGCACTGTGAATTAAGGTGCAAGTGGCATAGCTTTGGATGACACACAAAATTTGAGGGCAGAATTCAGGAGACCAGCAAAAAGCATTTAGGAGTAGTCTAGCGGTGGCTTATCCAAATGAAGGTTGATGTGATGACAACTTTGGATGATGTGGTCTTGGGCTTGTCACAAATCAAGATCCAAGTTCCACTCTTGACCAAATGTGACACCAAGGTAAGGAACAGACTGAATTAATTTCAGACTCCTGCTAGTTACGGAGGTTGCAGATGGATAGAGTCAACAGTAGGGAATGGAGATTGAAGGACATTGCTTCGGTTTTGCAAATATTTGAACAGGAAATTTTATTGCTCACCCAGCACTGTATGTCAGATATCTAACGACAGCAGAAGAGTTGAGATCTGTTGATGTTGAGCTGTGTCTTTGAACATTGTCTCTAAGGATCTGAACATTCCTATAAAATAGGAGGGGTGCGAAAAACAGATCTCTTGGGGATACCAGGGCTAATTCTGTTGGGGTAGGAAGAGAAAATGTTGCTATGACCCCCTGTAGAAATGAAATTGAGTTGAAAGCAGTCAAACATGAGCAAGCCAACACTGGAGTGATGTTGAATGTGTGTAACAAGTGAAGCTAAGCATGTGGTGTTAAGAGTTTGAGACAGGATAAACAGTGTCAAATATGGAGTTTGTAGGAGTATGAGGTGGTAAGTAAATTTATTTTGTCTGTCTCCACGGTAGAAGACCACATTCTCTAGATGGTCAAACCATCTGCAAAGATGGAGAGAGGAACAATATGGTACCTTTATCACCTCTGGCGTGGCTTCTCTCTTTTTCAACCTGGAGTCATAGAACCTTCTTTCTAGAGAGGTTAAAGATCTTTTCACTTTGAGTGGGAAAGTAAGCATTCCATTAGATGCAATTCCACAAAGCTAGAAATTTACTTGACCATTTATTTGATGATGGTGGGGGGAGACTTAACTCCAGTTTGTCTCCTTTTGAGAGATTTATTGAGTAGTTTCCACTAGCCTTTCTTAGGTAGGAAGGGCTTTAATAGCTATGTATGCATCGCCTGATACTTTCTTGATTTTCCCGCTTTCTCTTTTTCTTCTCCATCCCCCACCCACCACCACTCCTGAACTCATGTAAATATTCCCCTACCGTCCCGGAAAGGGGTGGAAATGGCCACTTTGTTTGTGGTGTGAGGAATTTAAGGATCTTTCAGACATATGTTAATCTTAACTTTTTTAGGGGTGTGATTTGAAATCCTTTTCTGCCCTAAGTAGCAATGAATGAATGAATTATTTCAGATGGAGGTTTATCATCTGGTGAGTGAAATTAGGTTGTAATCTCTGAAGGAAATCCTTCAGCTCTTGTGTTAATGATAAATATTTTCTTACCATCCTGCACTGTTTGTGTGTCTGTGACTCAACAGTTGAAAATCTGACCCAAAATATGTCAAGTCTTGTGTCTCATGAAGTTTGTGTGCACGCTGATCTATTTTCAATGTAACTTTTTACTTCATGGAAAGTGTAGGACAGTTTGGTGAGAGTATGGATTATTCCATTTTAAAATGGGCAGGCTTCCCCAGAAAAGTAGTTTTCATTTGGAATGAAGTATTCCTCTGACTCTCTAATGTTCAACAAGCATGCTGTCTGCTGGTTCTAGCAAACATTTAGATGTGCAGCATTCAAAGTGAGGAATTCTTTTTGTTCAGTGTATCTTCTCTTAGCATTGAAAATATTTAAAAGGTAATTTAATCTTTTGTGTGTGAAATAGCTGCTGTACTTATATGGAGACAAAGTGCAGATGCTTGTATCCAAGGTAGACAAGCAGGAGGCTGGCAGGCTGCATAGGAAGTGGCGAAGTGGATGTTTCAGGTGTAACCCTTCAGTACTCCAGTAGTCCAAGGATTCTACCCGAAAAGTCGACTTCTCCACCTCCTAATACAGACTGGCTTGCAGTGTTCTCCCAGTCTCCTGCTTGTTCTTGCTTATGTAAGTAGATTAATTTGGTTGTGCTTTATTATGTTCGTCGAAGACTTTGATCTTTGTGACTCCAGGCATTATTCTCCTTCTCCCAAACCTGCAATGTTGGTAGAGAGGGTCTTTATTTTGGGACAGTATGGAAGTCTAAAGCATCATGTCTTTTCATTGCATAGTTTCTATCTGTTGAGCAGGAAGGCCTCGATTCATTGTTTTGTCCCTCTAGCAGGTTCTAATTCCTCTCGGATGTGAAATTGTTGAATCAAAAGGGAGTAATCGTTCAGATGGCTGCCACTGCCTTCTGCTAGATGTTTTAAATATTTCTGAAGTACCTCTGCATCAGTCAAAAATCCATACCTGGCTCTTGTAATAGTTAATCAGCCAAATGTGGGTGGGGAAGGGGTCCACCTGTACTCATTAGGTGTAGTTACATCAACTAGGCATCCACCCAGAGTTATGTGGAGAAGGACTTTGAACCTTTTCACCTCTGTATCATAGGGTGTGTCCTTGAGCTAAGGATTCTCTCCCTTTTTTATGGGGCATAATCTTAAATTCAGATAAGAGTGGGTGGGAGCAGTCTAGTGGAATGAAGGAAGAAAATATTCAGAGGGTTAATGTTTCATGAAGACTAATTTTGAAATATCGTAAGGAGGCATAGCTATTGAGTGAAGCTGGTCTCCAGGCTATATGTGATGGTGTAGAACACACGCACATTCATTAAACCAGCCACAGATCAATGCAGTAATTTATGGGAAAAGATGTAGGATTGCATGGCAGATTCTTGATGTGGTAGACAAATAATAACACAGAAAGGGAAATGGATTTGATTTAATGGCTACTGGATATATGGTTGGCTATCACTGGGAATTATATATTCCAGAAATATCTGATGTACTAAAGAGGCCGAAAGTAGCTGATATTTGCGCTAGCTGATAAATATGACATGACGGTGATGAGGATGTATCTTGGCACAGTAGAGCATGTTGCAGAACTTGTCTGGGTGAAGATGAGACACAAAAGATCAGAACATGTAATGGGTTATAATACCCCTAATAGTGGCTATACTGCTGAACAGTAATCTTTGGTCATGTGGGACTTTTAATACCCTTTTGTACACAAAATTGGTAAGACTTCTTTGAAAGAAAAGTTCCATGGAATACATTTTGAGGCATCATTCCAAAAGCACAATGCTGTGGAACAATGAGAGATGTTACTTTACACTTTTTTTTGGGAGGGGGGGGGCGACAAGACCATATTACTTACTTATCTTGTAAGGGATCCTCTGGGACAGAGCATTCATTATGGTAGAATTTGTCATTGTGTTTGAGTGTGAGACAAGTCTGAAAGTAGAATATTGAACTTGAAGTCCATCAGATAAATCTGATAAGCTAAGTTAGAAAATTATTGAGAGTATTGAGTCCAGGAGTTGGGAGGTCATGTTGCGGCTGTACAGGACATTGGTTAGGCCACTGTTGGAATATTGCGTGCAATTCTGATCTCCTTCCTATTGGAAGGATGTTGTGAAACTTGAAAGGATTCAGAAAAGACTTGCAAGGATGTTTCCAGGGTTGGAGGGTTTGAGCTATAGGGAGAAGCTGAACAGGTTGGGGCTGTTTTCCCTGAGGGGTGACCTTTATAGCGGTTTATAAAATCTTGAGGGGCATGGATAGGATAAAGTGACAAAGTCTCTTCCCTGGGATCAGGGAATCCAGAACTAGAGGGCAGAGGTTTTGGGTGAGAGTGGAAAGATTTAAAGGGGACCCAAGGGGCAGCTTTTTCACGCAGAGGGTGGTACATGTATGGAATGAGCTGCCAAAGAAAGTGATGGAGGCTGGTACAATTGCAACATTTTAAAAGGCATTTGGATGGGTATATGAATAGGAAGGTTTTGGAGGGATATGGGCCGGGTACTGGCAGGTGAGACTAGATTGGGTTGGGATAACTGGTTGCCATGGACAGGTTGGACTGAAGGGTCTGTTTCCGTGCTGTACATCTGACTCTTAAGTCTAAAAGATTTGTTGTAAAGGCTTTGACAAGTATGTGAGTAACACTGAAACTAAGCATGTGTTGCTCAGAGGATGAGACAGGATAAATTTATCATATCAAATGTAGAGTTTGAAGGAGTAAGAGATGGTAAGTAAATCTGTTTTTGTCTGTCTCCATGGTAGAAGACTGCAAATTCTCCAGAAATAGTGGGGAATGAAGACTCTCATTAGAGTGAAGAAGTTTGTATTTTTTTATTTGGGGTGGGGGGGCGTGGGCATGGTGGAGAGATGAAGATGTGGAATACTGGAAAAATGAATGGGAATGAAAGCTTGCATCTCCGTATCCCCGAGGCTCAAAAGATGTAGTTGCAGAAGAAAAAATACCCTTGTTGTAGTCTTGCAAAATTTTCATAGATTTTTGGAATGCTTCTAGTGGATTCCACAGTAACAGATGTAAGATTGCTTGGGAGGAAGTGAGGAACTACAGGCTGTTCATTAGTACACCAGGTTATTATGAAAATGGTAATGGGAAGAAAAGAATGTAATTAGAGCATATAACATTACAGCACAGGCCCTTCGGCCCTTGATGTTGCGCCAACCTGTGGAACCAATCTGAAGCCCATCTATCCTACAGTATTCCATTTTCATCCAAATGTCTATCGAGTGACCATTTTAAATGCCCATGAATTTGGCGAATGTACTACTGTTGCAGGCAGTGTTCCACACCCTTTGTTTAGAGTAAATCTGGTTTTACAAAGTGTATTTGCTTTATGAATGTTTTGAAGATGTAACCAGGGTCGTTAAGGGAACCTGGCGGAGGTAGTATATTCGGACTTGGAAAATACATTTTGCTAATGTTTTTTAATAGATTTTGTGCAAGATGAGGGCTTAGGGAATTGGAGATGATCTTTGGTCTTGTTTTAGCAATCTTGGTCAGTTGATTAGTCATTTTTCTGATTTTATAGTTTATTAAATTCCTTCTTAGAGCCATAGAATTCCTATAGTGTATAAGTAGGTAGTTTGGTCCTTTTGGAGTTCATGCCAACCCTCCGAGCATCCCACCCAGATCCCCCACCTCTACCCAATTCCTATAACCCACATTTCCTATTTAGTCTGTATGTGGAGGTGCTGGTATTGGACTGGGGATGACAAAGTTTAAAAAAATCTCAACATCAGGTTATAACCAACAGGTTTATTTGGAAGCACTAGCTTTCTGAGCGCTGCTCCTTTTCTCACGTTAGTTGGGCAGAATTGTAGAACACCAGATTTATAGTGAAGGATCAGTGTCATACAACTGATGCTATATATTGAACAAGCTAGATTGCTGTTGTCTTTCATTTTTTAGAATGGAGTTGCAGGTTTGGATTCATTTAATATGTAAATCCCAGAACTACTTTAACTCACATTCCTATGAAGTTAAGGTCTTACATTTTTTTTATAAAAGTGACGTCTCAGTTCAGACAATGCATTAAAGATGTGAGGTTAGAGTCTACATATCCCTAGACACTGGCCAATTTAGCATTGCCAATCTGCCTAACCTGCACATGTTTGGACTGTGGGAGGAAACACACGCACTCAAGGAGAGAATGTGCAAGCTCTCATGAGGCTGGAATCCCTGGCACTGAAGTGACAGTGCTAACCACTAAGCTGCCGTGACATATGGTTTAGATATGATGTTAGAGAAAGTATATAACTGTGACCAGTTCATTGATACCACAGACAGACTGTGTGTGTCCGCATGGACTGTTTCAGTCTTGTTAAAGTGGTGGGGGCTGCATCCTCCTTTTCTAGCTGATTTGTCAGTGAAACTCTCCCTCCTCCCTTGCCCTTTGTTCATCTGCCTGGTGAAGACTGATGTCTGGGGAAAACTCCTCTCTGCCCTGAGTCTGCTCCATTCTGTCTCTGTGTGGATCTTCCCTCCAGCATAGGATTGGCCTAGTCCATGCAGGCTTTCTGCAGCCCCTCTTGTCCTTCGTACATCTCTCTCTGAACCTATTATAATTCTAGGGACATATAGCTTACACAGTGTACTTTTAGCCATAAAGACAGCTAGTCACAACACCCACACCAATCAACTCCACCGCACCGTGGCCGAACACTTCAACTCCCCCTCTCACTCCAGCGAGGGCGTGCAGGTCCTGGGCCTCCTCCATCACCACTCCCTTACCACCTGATGCCTGGAGGAAGAATGCCTCATCTTCTGCCTTGGGATCCTCCAACCCTGTGGCATCAAGGTAGATTTAACCAGTTTCGTCATTTTCCCTTCCCTCCTTATCCCAATTCCAATCTTCCAGCTCAGCACTGCCCTCAGGACCAGTTGATCTTTCTTCCCACCTATCCGCTCCAACCTCCCCTCTGACCTTTTTGACCACTATCCCCCACCTCCATCCACCTATTGCTATCTGTTTCCCCCAGCCAAGCCCCTCCCATTTATCTCTCCACCCCCGAGGTTTCAGCCTCATTCCTGATGAAGGGCTTTTGCCCAAAATGTTGATTTTCCTGCTCCTCTGATGCTGCCTGACTGGCTGTGCTTTTCCAGCACCCCACTCACAAGTCTAATCTGCAGAACTCACTTTGCCTAGTCATGACGTTGGATGTCCCCTTGCCCACCCTTTATGAGGGTTAGTTCACCATTTTCTTTAAGAATGAATACTAATTTTTGACAACTACATCCTAATACTAGGGGGCTTTTGGCACCTGGTAAATTGTTGATGTTAATCTTTGATATCATGACTTCTTTAATTCTCCCCTTTTTCATATGCTAGAACATTTGAAAATTAAGTAGCTTTTAAATGAAATATCATGCTACATAGTAAATGTTGGGAAATTCAATTTTTGCCAATATTCAATCTCATTACCATTTGGAAGAAAAGTAGGAATAAACGGCAGTTTGCATGTTGACCAGTTATTATTGGGTGATCTTGCATCAATAAGAGTCCTTTGGCCACTTATTTAGTGAATTGAATGAAGGGATCAAGTATAATTGATCGAAATTTGCTAGAAATCCAATATTGAGTGGGAAAGTTAAGTTGTGAGGAGGGTGAAATTGCTAAGGATTAATTGAGTGAAATAGGTCATTAATGGGTAAGGACTTGGATGCATTACAAGGTGTTTTTTTTCTCTTTGGTAGGAAGATTAGAATATTTTTAAACTATTAAAAGTTGGTGTTCAGAAGCAATTGGCCTTGTACATAACTGTAAAGCTGACATGCAACCACAGTGAGTTAGGAATGCAGAGTGTTTTCTTTTATACAGAAGGTAGAATACAAGGACAAGAAAGTGTCTCTTTGATTTTTGTTTGTGACTTTGCTGATATCACATCCAGAGTACATGATGATAAAATGTTGGTGGCTCTACTTTCCTTGAAGTTCACTAAATTGATTCCTGGAACGAGTTGTCATGGAGAAGAGATTTGAGTGAAATGGGCCTTTTAATATTTGGAGTTTAGAAAAATTTGAATTTGAAGGATGACCTTTTGGACGCATTGGAAAGTAACTGCTAAGTGGTGGCTTCCCACATTGGAGAATCCAGAATTGGGGACCAGAATTTCAGGAAAAAGAAGCCTTCATTTCGGTTATGGATGAGGAAACATTTCCTCAGAGGGTTGTGATCTCTGGAATTCTCCATATATCATCTGCTTCAATATTCAGCCATTGAGTATTTCCAAGACTTAGGTTTGGTCAGTTTTTTTTGGGCTCTTAAGGGGATCATGGGATAAGAAGAATGTATAGGACAGTGCAGTTGAAGGTGTATATGTCTATCAAGATCTCTACTAAATGATAGAGTAGGCTGGAAGGGCCAGACAACTGAGATTTACTACTTTTTCTTATGCTTTTGTCAACAGTAACTGTTCTCTTGTGCTGTGTCATGTGACTATCAAGACAGTAAGCCAAACAAGATGAACTAGTTTTTTTCTCATGTGTTCCCACGGTGTAAATACTGTACTTAGCTGTGCTAGGCAGACAGACATGTGGCTGCCGATTTTTGCTTGGATCCCTCGAGTTTTATAATGCATACCTTTTTCTACAAATGAAAACAATTGTGTGGAATATGTTCTTTGGGCCCTATTGTCTTTAAATCTTCCCAGGCTATAACAGTTTACTCTTTTTCCCTTTTTTGGAAAGATAGATGAAGGTTTCCTTCTATCCTGTTTTGATTTTTCTGTCCCAGTTTCTCCTACAGAAGTAGTCAAGACCAGTGCAATTGTGATCTCAATCCTTCGCTAGCAACTTTTCCATCTATGAACCAGCCAACCAATATGTTGCATGCATCTGGCTGGGGTGTACAGCTAATAGAGACTGGCCCAACTTGAATAGTTTTTTTCAATTTGACCTTTTATGTACTCTAACACCAATTTGGCCAAATTAGCCCATAGAAATAAAACTGGCTAAGAAATAACCTGAGTTGTCAACATTAGCTCTAGGCACCAAAACTCCTGATCATAATCTACTTACTCCTATTCCAAGCTGCTAAATCTGTCCTCCTGTGTATTAAAAGGAGACCAAAACAATTTTTAGATTAGACTTAGTGTGGAAACAGGCCCTTCGGCCCAACAAGTCCACACCGACCCGCCGAAGCGCAACCCACCCATACCCCTACATTTACCCCTTACCTAACACTACGGGCAATTTTAGCTTGGCCAATTCACCTGACCCGCACATCTTTGGACTGTGGGAGGAAACCGGAGCACCCGGAGGAAACCCACGCAGACACGGGGAGAACGTGCAAACTCCACACAGTCAGTAGCCTGAGTCGAATTTGTTTTTAAAATTGAGGTCTGAGTAGAATAGGTAGGGGAAAACTCTTCTGCTTGTAACCAGGTCAAACGTGAGGGCAGAAATGTAAAGCAATTTGCAAAACAGTAAATGTGAGGTGAAAACAACTTTTCATGCTGAGTAGTTGGGATTTGAAGTAAACTGCATCTTTAATTGAGGCATTAAACAGTCTATTCTAATTGTTTTGAAGTAATATGCAAAGGTACAGGGAAAGGCAGGAGCATGCTGCAATCATAATGCTTATTTGAAGAGTTGATCAGACACCGTGGGTCAAATGGCTTCATTCTGTAACATTGTCTTTTTGTGAATATTGCTTCTCCCAAAAGTTTCAAACAAAGACAGATCACAGTCATAAAGGTACTTTATTATTAAGGGTGAGATGGGTGTACCGGATTGAACCGACTGGCCTGATTCACATAGCTGTTGACGGAACCTGTTAGATGATTCCCTTGTCCACCTCCATTTACTTTCCATTATGGCATTGGTGGAAATGACCACTGCAAAGTTCTTGTACAATTTAATGTCCAGTCAGGAATGTTGTTGGCAAAAGCAGACCAATTATAAATTCTCAACTCCTGTCATCTGTGCTGGGTATCTTGTCAACTGAGCATCAGGAAATGCTGCTGGCTGAAGTTGTAGAACTTGCCTCTGAGGCTTTCATGGATGCTGCTACTCCACCTAAAGAAACTCCCCAGTATCCTGCTAATTTGGTTAAATCAGTGATAATAAAAATTTACAAGATGTCTTAGAGTGCCACAACTTTCTTTTACCTAGTAGCTGTTGTACTATGAGTTTTACTCATGTGAAATTGCACAGGGGTGTCTTATTCCTAGTTTAGGACAGTTACTGCCTTTATCAGCCTTTCACAAATAATATGGTGAGATCAAACATCAATCATCTGTCTGTTGCTCAAGTTTTGGCTCAGTCAGTATAATTTAGCTTGAAATCTTAACACTGCTTGATTCAAGCATAGGTAGAGATCATAGATGATGATTAGTAGCTGGTATTGACATCAAGGCAGCTTACTATGTAGTATGGCACCAACGATCATGTTATTAAAAGATGGAGTTCCACACTTAGTGCAAGGACTTGCAAGAAGCTCATTTGGAGAGCCTGATGAAGAGCGGATGCTCCCTCATGTGGGAAAGTCATAGTTTTATGATAAGGGATAGCAGAGTTAAAACTGAATAACTTCTCTCAAACGGTTTGAATCTCTGGAATTCATACCCCAATGGATGCTGGGACATTGAGTTAATTTGTGGAGAGAATTTTTTAAAAAATCTAGTAATGGGTTGAAGGGTCATGGAGAGTGGATAGGAAAGTGAAATTCAGGATGAGGTGCCATCAGCTATGGTGGAGCAAGTTCAAGAGGCTGAATTGCCTACTCTAGCTCCTAATTCTTATGTGCTTATGGCAAAAGTATTGTTTAAATACAAAGGACAACCAATAAATGATCTTGCTATGCTTAGTCTGTTACTCGATTTTTGGGTCACTGCTTTTTATCTTTCTTTTATTTTCTTGTCAATTGTGAAACCCAGTTTCCCCTGAAAACTCTAAAGGATCCATGCTTGAATTTTTTTAAAGATGCTTTTCTCCTGTTTTTATCTGTTCATTCCACTCAATGAACAGAATAAGCTAGTTCCTTTTTGCAGTGGCCATGTATTTAACATAGGCAGAAAATTGTATGCAGCTGCAAAGCAGTAGATCTGCATTAAGGAAAGGTGACCCATGTGGGATTGACAGGTCATTCTTAATGAATACATATTGCTGGCTAATATCCTGCAATTTGCAAAAATTAGATTTTGACCTACCAGTCTTATTCTTGATGGATCAACATGCACCAAAGAATACAAGAGATTGCTTATAAATGATCTGGCAGAAGCAATTATTTGCCTGTTTATCAAATTTTGTTTGGGGAAATGAAAGTTTAGCTTTTTTGAGAGCAACAAGGTGGTGAGTCTTGTAGTAACAGTGCAGCTTAAAAAGAGATATTTATGCCAGTCTTTGATGCAAGTTTTGGACCTTATGCTTTAGGCTTAACTAGCTAATGCAAAGGTTGATAGAGCCAGATGTGTTGAGTCACCACAAATTTTGTTGCCTTAATGGAATGATCAATATGCTCGGGTTAATTTGTGATCTTCACTGCTGTTGATATCTTAGTCTGCACAGCCTCCTTGGTAATTCTCAGTCCATTTCTGTTCATGGCTTATTTGGCCCTTCTGTTGGTGCAGATTCTTCACTCCTGTCTCCCTGTGCTTGACACTGCAGGGGTCCTTCAGAGAATTCCAGGCAGTGGTAGTATTTCTTCAGTACACCATTTTATAGCAGCATGACTTGCATTGTATGCATGCTGTTCACATGTGCATGGTTCTGCACAGTCATGCGCAATGTTGTCTGCTTGACCCATAGCCATTCAAGTCTTTGCCATGTAGATAGTGGAATAGAGGAAATGTGATACCTGTCAGGGTACTAAACTTTATTTTGCATGGTGTCGTGGAACCTCTTAATTGGTCACACTACTTCACAATTGACATGCGGTGCCTCTAAAATGACATCCATGCAATCTGTGCCACCCTGCACTCGGGGGAAACCTGCAAGCTACATAAATCAGATGCTGTGAGAGGGGTGTCTTTGATAGGAGGGGTTAGTGATTTTCCTTCCACAAAATGAATAAACTGGAGATATTTAGAACATCTCTCAATCTCCTTGTCTGGATGGAAGAACTCTAAGCTTATGGCCATGAGCACCTCATGCCATGGGCATTAGTGTCCTTATCCTCCCTTCTCTGAAATTTGCAGTTGTGATTGTAGATTTCAGTGAGGGTGTTTGAGTTTTATATTAAAACAAAATTTGCCTTACTTTGATTCAATTTGTTGAATTGCATCAACTGAGCACCTTGGGTAGATGTAACCTTCCAAGAGCCCTTTTCCCTTCCCACAAGTTGTCCGGCCCTCTATACTCTGTTTATTCTTCCAGTCCAAATAGAATGCCCAGTACTGCATCCATGCTTGGGAGCAGCTGTTTTTTGCAAAACCCTTGAAGTTGGGACCAGCGTTGCTATATAGACTAATAGTGAAAATCAGGAGTTGGCCTAAATAAGTTAATCCTTTTAAATATAACTGACCTGATGTTCTTCCTGCTCTGTATTGACTTTTTTTTTTAAAGTCAACCTCGTTCAGAGATGCCTCTGGAGCAGGTAGAACTTGAATCCTTCTGGTGAAGAGATGATGTTAAATATCAATACATCCAAATTTTGCACAGTTCACTTTTAGATCATCTTTTTAGTACACACTGCTGAAGGGAGTGGATGCAATCTCCAAGATGCACTTCAGAAATTCACCAAAGATATTTCTTAGCACCTTCCAAATCCATGACCACTTCCATCTAGAAGGACAAGGGCAGCAATTATATGGGAACACCACCTTCAAGTTTCCCTCTAAGCCACTCACCATTCTGACTTGGCGATATATTGCCATCCCTTTTGACTATCACTGGTCAAAATCTTGGAATTCCCTCTCTAATGGCATTGTGTGTCAACACACAGCAGGATTTGATTTTAAACTTTTTTGTTATAATCCAGGAAATGTGATCCCCCATTTGTTCGTAACAGTTCCACAGTGTGCTAAAATACCAGATTATCTGTTCTAGTCAACATGGCAGGGAGAACTCCTCAGTTCTAAGTAGTATTGAGATCTTTTTCATTCGGGAGCAGACGAGATGTCAGTTTGTGATTGACATCTTCAAATGGTTCAGCACTTCAATAATAGGAGCATCAATCTGGACTGTGTACTCAAGTGCACTCAGTTGAACCCCTGATGTTCTAATACACACGACTTTTGCCTCTGATTATTTCTATATTCTAACATAGAGTCTGTTATTCAGAATAGGAAACTGAAGTGTGAGGCTAAACTCATTTTTATTTTATTAATTCCTTCACGGAATGTGAGCATCGCTGGCTGGTCAGAACACATTTCCTGCACCTAGTTGCCCTTGAGAAGGTAGTGGTGAGCTGCCACCGTGGATTTGATGGGTGCTACTCTTTCCCTAGATATTCTTTTATTTTTTTCTTCTTCTTCCCCTTTTTTGCTGTCCTAAGTTCAAATTTCCCCTTGCACAGTCTGTACTCCTAGGACTTCTGCTGATCACCACGTAGTGCCCCCACTTTAGTGAGGAATGATGCAGAAATACCGGTGTTGAACTAGGATGGACAAAGTTTTTAAAAATCACACACCACTAGGTTACATTCCAACAAGTTTATTCAAAAGTAGAAACTTTTTGGAGTGCTGCTCCTTCATCATGTAGCCAATGGGACAGGATGATAGGACACAGGTGAGGAAGACACTGGAGCCTAGCTAATGTAAATACTTAATCTCTCATTAATAAATTTCTGTATACCCTTTTATCATGGCATGTGCTTTATTGCTAAAACATCCCTTCCTCGTTTGCTTTCCAGATTGATATGCAGCATTTTTCTACTTTTGTTTTTTCCTTTTTGTTGCTGGTCTGTTTCCATGTGATGAGATTTATCTTAAATCACAATAGGAGGTGTTTGAAGTTTTTCTAACTCCAAAGTAGGTAGCCTGAGCCCTCTTGCAGATCATCGTATTTCTGGCACAGAAAGAGGTCATTTAGCCTAACGTGCTGGTACCTGCACAAGGATTACCTTGTTCCAGTTACTGTCAGTCACCCCATTCTTACCCGAAAGGCTTTGTTTTTTTTCTCTTCTGTTTTCAACTATCTGGTCTGCTTTTGATAATTACTGCTGAGCATGATTTCCACCATGCTTCAGGCAGTGCATTCCACATTATTGTATCTGGGTTTTTAAAAACATTCTCCGACCCATCCCTCTGGTTATTTTGCCAGTTATCTTCAGTCTGTGTCCTCTAGTTATTGATTTGTCCTGCCACTTCGGAAAAGGTATTAATGATCAGCCATGATCATTTTGAGCAGACTGTGGCCTGAATGATCTACAGTGGTCCAAATCTACCTGTATTGTTTTTTTTTTAAAAAGTGTATTTCACATCAAAAGTGGTCAAAAAATGAGCAATATATCTTGTCTACTGGTTTATATAGTGGTTGGAACCATATAATTTGCTGAAATGTGAGTAAGAGAAGGTATTGAAAAGCAACTGCGAACTGTCTGCTCACCTTGTTTGAAATCTTTATTGCTGATGATTCAAGGCCTCCAGACTTGTGTAGTTCCACCAGGCTACAGGGCAAATTCCAGCATTTCGGGTGAAAGCCTAATGTGAAGGTGTGAAATGAAAAGGCACAGCACTTCAAGGTAAATCATTGTGTAAGGTTTTCAAGTAGTGAATGTGTAACAGCTGTTGTAGGTCATTGCACAACCATTCAAGCAGATACCTTGGACTTTTTTGTAAAACATTCTGGTACATTCGGCAGTTTTAGAAGATGGAACATTTACATTCTTTCCCTTCCCTCATGAGGGGTTTCTGGGGTATAACAGGAATAAACCAACCTTCATTATCGTTTCTGTCGCTCCTAGTAAACAGCAGAGCCTGCGGTTTCTCCCTGCCCCGTCTCACTCGCTGTTCTCCCGTCTGACCTCTCTCGTCGTATCATCTTTCTCCCCCGCCCCTTCGCGCTCCATTCAAAACATTTCTGTATTGTGTGGATGTAAAAGCTGCGAATCAGTCGACCTAAAATCAATGTCTGAAGTGGATCACAGAAGCTCTCAGTAACTGCCAGGACTCTGCCATGTGTTTCTTCAGCGTTCTTTTGTTTTCGTGGATTGCTCTCAGGAATCCAGTTTTAATTTGGGTAATTGTTGGTTTATTACCGGGGCGGGAGAAAGGCTGGTTTTGCATACGTTCGAATTAAAAGTTGCAAAATCAAGCGCTGGGAATGCATCAAAAAGTGATTCATATGCTCTTCTGTACACACTCCGTAAGGCTGGAGCAGTGCCCAGGCTCGGCGAGTGGCATCTGCATGTGCAACACATGCCTGTTGGGGAAATGCCAAAGACCTCCCACGGATCCCTCTCTGCTCCCGTTTTGATGTCATGTGTGGTGGCACCAGGTGACCCTCCCAGCCTTCGCATTATAAAAGTGCAGCGCTACGCTCTTAGACTCTACCAGCAGCTGTGCTGTCAGGTTCAAAAAAAAATCTATTTGGGAAAGGGCTAAGGGACTGAGCGCAGTATAAATCTGGACGGGTGTATCTTGTCCTCAGAGTAACTGGCTGCAGACTGCGTGAGTCTTTAGAGGGAGAGGAGGTAGGCAACATTACTTTCGTTTCTTTCTGAGAAGTGTGTTTGCTTTTACCAGTGTAAAACTTTCTAAATATGTAAACTCAGTCTATGTTGTAACTAGGCTTTGCGATCTCTTGCTTTCTTCTGAGCTCCCGCTATTTTTTCATTCGATTGCAGTTTGGTTTGTATATTAAAATAGTTCTGAATTTATATTTTGTTGCCCATGTTAAATGACGCTTATGTGGCGAGTTGCAAAATGCTTAACACCCTACCGCGTTTGCTGTTTTGCGGAGGGGAGGATTGCTTCAAGAAAGGGGAAAAAAACAACAGTACCTGATATTGCTCAGCTTAGTCCCAGGTCTGGGACTGTCCTGACTGGTCTCTTTATGGATTGGAGGGGTATCCTGAGGGTAAGTGGTGAAGTAGTGTTTGTGTAAAGTGGACCCAGTGACCACTCTGTTCTGTGTACGTTCATGTACTTTGGATCAAATACTGCAGGTGTGAACTAGAATGGGTTTACAACTTGCCATGTGTTTTGAAGTTTCTTCCAAACCAACCTATTACATATCAAACACATGAATGTGAAGACTTTTTTTAAAAAGTGTGCAAGTTATTTCAACAAATCTTTCAACATTTTTCAGCTTGTTTATCATGACCCTTTTTTTAAGCATCCAAATATGGTACAGGTACATTAAATGCACAGTTTGGGTATTCTTTGCTTCAGAGCCCTCCTATAATTTCAATTCATCTGCACTTGTAATTTACTGTGGCGTTCAGGGATAGAAATTGTATTTTTTTAAAATGTTTGATGCAAATCCTAGTGTGCACCAGTTGTCCTCAAATGATACTAGTCTAGCATTCGTGTGATTTCTGTACTGGTCTAACTTACAGCCAGATCTTCTGGGCAAATGTCTCCCGGCACTCTTGTGTCAATCCACACCAGGCCTCTGTTAAATAAATTAACAAAGTACGACGGTAATAGAATGTGAAGGGCTTAGGTGCTGTGGAATTTAACTTTTTAATACCAATAAACAAAGTCCCCACTATTTCCCCCACAAAAATGACTCGAAGATTTTTGTCGTCATACAGCACAGAAACAGACCCTTTGGTCTAACCAGTCCCCACACTTGCCTCACACTTTCCTCATTCCTGAAGAAGGGCATATGCCCGAAACGTCAAATCTCCTGTTCCTTGGATGCTGCCTGACCCGCTGCACTTTTCTAGCAACACATTTTCAGCTCTAACCAGTCCATGCCGAAGATAATTCCAAACTAAACTCGTCTCACCTGCCTGCTCCTGGCCCATATCCCTGCAGACCTTTTCTTATTCAGGGATTTATCCAAATGTCTTTTTTTTAAACATTGGATGTGGGTACAATTAGTGTGGCAATCTTTTTTGTGTTTTAGTACATTTTTGAGGGAAAATCAGTTGTCGTGAGCACAACCCCTATCCCAGTAAGGGGAGTAAGAAAGCAGGTTTTCTTCACCTTTTGAAGGAATGTAGTGAAAACTACCTGCAATCTGAATTCATGGTCACTTTTGTTTTACTATGCCAGCTTTTTATCTCCAGTTATAATTGAAACTAAGCATATATTTTGCAATTAGCCATGATATTCCCTTATGTGAAGTGTTTTGAGACCAAATACAATTTATTATGGACTGAAACAATGTCAATACAGAAGAGTATGTTGTATGTAGAACTGCTATTGAGGAACTGTTCTTTTAAGTTTAAAAATTCAAGAAGAAAACTGGAAACAAAGGTGAATGCTATATTACTTTCATCAGTTTAGATCACAATTCTTGACTTGACTGTGGAGGGCACATTTTGGGGAAATTTGCAGATGATGCAAAAATTGCACATGTACTAGGAAGTATGGAGGATACGGTAACTCAAATTATGTTGGAGTGGGTAGGAATGCGAAGGATTGAAGTGAGACCTTGGCGTACAAGTTCAAACATTTTTCAAGGTAGATGTACATGTAGAGAAAATGGTAATGAAGGCATATGGAATGCTCTTTTTCATTACCAGAGGTATAGAATACAAAATTGAAACTGAGGCCAGGACTGGAATATTGTGTGCAGTTTTGGTCACCACTTTGCAGGAAGGACGTTTACTCTGGAGACAGTGCAATGAATATTTACTAGAATGTTGCCAGGGTTGGAGAATTTGGAGTTGTTGTCCTTGGAACAGAAGGCCGAGGGGTGACATTACTGCTCACAATTTTGTATACCTCCAATTGAGTAGGCAGGAGGAACCTGTTTCTCTTGGCAGAGACTTAAAAACCAGGAGTCTTAGCTTGAATCTAAGGGCAGAAAGATTAAAGGGGATGTGAGGAAAATCTTTTTTTTTTTGCACGGACATTCATGTATGTTTGGAATTTGCTATCTGCATTATTATAGTTATAGATGTACAGCATGGAAACAGACCCTTCGGTTTAACTTGTCCATGCCAATCAGATATCCCAACCCGATCTAGTCCCACCTGCCAGCACCCAGCCCATGTCCCTCCAAATTCTTTCTATTCATATACTCATCCAAATGCCTTTTTTAAATGTTGCAAATATACTAGCCTCCCACTTCCTCTGGCAGCTCATTCCATGCACACACCACCCTCTGTGTGGAAAGAATTGCCCCTTAGGTCTCTTTTTATATCTTTCCCCTCTCCCCCAAACCTATGCTCTCTAGTTCCGGACTCTCCATCCCAGGGAAACAACTTTGCCTTTTTATCTTATCTTATCTTATCCATGCCTCTCATGAATTTATAAACCTCTATAAAGTCACTCCTTGGCGTCTGACTTTCAAGGGAAAATAGCCCTAGCCTATTCAACCTCTCCCTATAGCTGAAATGCTCCAACCTTGGCAACTCTTAAATCTTTTCTGAACCCTTTCAAGTTTCACAATATTCTCCTGATAGGAAGGAGACCAGACTTGCATGCAAATTCTAACAGTGGCCTGTACAGCCATAACATGATCTCCCAATTCCTGTACTCAATACAGTACTCTGACCAATCAAGGAAAGCATACCAAACGCCGCCTTCACTATCCTATCTACCTGTGGCTCCACTTTCGGGGAGGTATGAACCTACGCTCCAAGGTCTGTTTTTGTTCAGCAACATTCCCCAGGACCTTACCGTTAAGCGTATAAGTCCTGCTAAGATTTGCTTTCCCAAAATGCATTATTATCTAAATTAAACTTCATCTGCCACTTCTTAGCCCACTGCCTTATTGAAGTCCATATAGGTCACATCTACTGTTCTGTCCTCCCCCTATCCTCTTTGTTACTACTTCTAAAAATTCCAAGTTTGTGAGACATGATTTCCCACACACTAAACCATGTTGACGATCCCTAATTAGTCCTTGCCTTTCCAAATATATATATATATATACATTATTGTCCGTCAGGATTCCCTCTAGCAACTTGCCCACCACTGACGTCAGGGTCACTGGTCTGTAGTTCCCCTGGCTTGTCCTTACCACTTTTTCTTAAATAATAGCACCATGTTAGCCAACCTCCAGTCTTCCGACACCTCACTGTGACTATCGATGATACAGATATCACAGTCAGAGGCCCAGCAATCGCTTCCTAGCTTACCACAGAGTTTTAGGGTACACCTGATCAGGCCCTGAAGTTGGTGGAAGCAGAGCCCCTTAACTCTTCAAAACGTATCTGGATCTGCATCTTTAAGTGCTGTAAGTTGCAGGACTATGGACCATGTGCAGGAAGATGGGATCAGAAAAGGCATCTGAATGTATTAGGGTTGACATAGACAAAATGGGCTGAATGGTCGTCCTCTGTGCTGTATCATTTCTATGGTTCTAACAGTTAAATAGATATTGAGAAATGGAGTGCTATAGTAAAATGTGGAAAAATTTTGAAGTTGAAGCATTTTTAAAAAAATGTCTAACTTTTCAATGCAATTTCCAGGTCTCTGCATCGGCATTGTATGTGAAGGGTTTTGTTAACGTCAACAAATGCATGTAAACAATTGTGTTCGTGTTTGTTTTTTAACTATGGTTCAATAGTAAAGGTCATATCTCTGATCCAGAAGGTTGTGCTTTTTCATTTGGGGTTGTTGATCTTGCTGGCAAGGACAGCATTTGCTGGCCATCCCTAATTGTTCTCTGAGGTGGTGATGAATTGCTGCTTTGAACCACTGAAATCCATGTGATGTAGGTACATCTGATGCTCAGGAAGGATTCCCTGGATTTTGATCCAGTGATAATGAAGGTGACCTCTGACTTAGAATTGTGGAGTTTTAATATGACTGCTCTTGTTGGTCTTTGGAGTTTGGGAATTGCTACAGAAGGAGCCTTGGTGAATTGCTGCAGTGCATCTTTCAGTTAGTGCATAATGCTGCCTTGGTTTATGATTGTTTTATTGGAAAGAAAGTAATGGAGCTTCTTTTGTCATCAGTTATTATCCTGACTCTGACTGATGAACATTTTGATAATCTCATGATTGGTTAAACGTGTTTTTGGTTGTCCATTGTGGAAATAGACTGCCTCATCATCTGAACTGACTAGTTTGCATCAGTTTAAAGTACACCATTATATACAAAACTCTGTTTTGGGACGACTGAAGTCATTAAAGTGCTAAATAAATGTAGCTTTATACTTGTTGTCAACTGGATTACCATCACATATCAAAGTTTTCTGTTTTAATGACATGAAAATATTCTTGAGAGCTATGACTGTACAATATAATCCAGGTGTCATCTCTCTGCTATGGACTCTGCTCTCTCATATTCTTGAAATGGAGATAGACTGACACTCAATAACAGTAGTTTGTACTATCTACAAGATGCACTGCAGAAATTCAAGGATCCAGAGGTCGCACCTTACAAACCCGCAACCACTGTCATCTGGAAAGACCAGGGCAAAAGATACATGGGACCACCACCATCTGCAAATTCCTGTCCAAGCCACTTACCATCCTGACTTGAAAATATATTTTAAAAATTCACAACACTGCAATCCAACACCAGTACCTCCATCTTGAAAATATATTGCAATTCTTTCACTGCTGGGTCAAAATCCTGGAATTCTCTGTCAGGGTGTTGTGGGTGTACCTACAGCACATTGACTCTTCTGGTCAAAACGGCAGCTTGCCATCACCCTCTCAAGGGCAACTAGGGCAAACAATGAATTCTGGCTGACCAGCGACACCCACATTCCATGTGAAATTTTTAAAAATTGTCCATGTAAACGGATAATTACATAAAATCAATCATTAAGTTTATTGTTCTCTTTCCTTGCTGGGAGGTGTTACCAAACTATATATAGTTTCAGCATCTCTTTGCACAGTAAGTTTATATTTTGACCTTTCTTTGACAAATGCTCCTATTTCTAATGCTAATTTTACTGTGCCCTCATTTGTTTTTTTTTCTCTTGCATGTTAGCAGAAAATGTGATGCACTTTCCTCATTTAAGTGGTTAGTTTACTGAGTACTTGAGCTATGTATAGTTCATGGATTCTGGTTCTTCCCAATTTTTAAAGTCTCAAACTCCTTTTCCTGAAATTATCAATATCACCCACAGGATGGTACAATGGCTCAGTGTTTAGCACTCTTGCCTCTCAGCGTCACAGAGACCTGGGTTTGATTCCAGCCTCTGGCGACTGAAGTTTGCACATTCTGTCTGTCTGCATGGGTTTCCTCTCACAGTCCAAAAATGTTCAAGTTAGGTGAATTGGCAATGCTAAATTGCCCATAGGGTTTAGGGATACATGGGTCAGGGGAAGTGTAAAGGAATGGGTCCAGGTAAGTTACTGTTCAGAGGGTCGTTGTGGACTTAGAGATGTACAGCATGGAAACAGACCCTTTGGTCCAACGTGTCCACACCAACCAGATATCCCAACCCAATCTAGTCGCACCTGGCCCATATCTCTCCAAACCCTTCCTATTCATACACCCATCCAAATGCCTCTTAAATGTTGCACTTCCTTTGGCAGCTCATTCCATACGCATACCACTCTCTGCACGAAAAAGTTGCCCCTTGGGTCTCTTTTTTTAAATATCTTTTTCCCTCTGACCCTAAACCTATGCCCTCTAGATCTGGACTCCCGATCCCAGGGAAAAGACTTTGTCTATTTACCATATCCATGCCCCTCATAATTTTGTAAACCTCTAAGGTCACCCCTCAGCCTCCGACGCGACTTGTTGGGTCAAATGGTCTGTTTTCACACTGTAGGAATTTTTTTCAAAAAAATCACAGCAGGTCTGGCAGCATCTCTGGAGAGATAACAGTGGGTCCAGAGATCATCCTCCAGAACTAATGGTAGCTAGGAAGAAGTTGATTTTATGCAGCAGATTTGAGTGGGGAGAAGGGGTAAAGGGGTAAATTAGAGGTGGGGATAAAGCCCAAAGGGAGAAAGAAGAACAGTTGGACAGACCAAGAAGTGGATGATTGGCCTAGGAGAATAAATAGTTATTAATGGGGACTTTTGCGGTTAACAATGGATTGTGTGTAATAGCAGACGATGTGATAATAAGGCTTGGTGTGTGGCGGGGGGGGGGGGGGGTTGGGGTAAGGACATGGGAGAAGTTATCTTTTGTTTCAGCAACTGGTTTGTTTATGATACCTTTTAAGACATGGTTGCATAATTTCAGTTCCCTCATGTGTAACTAATTGAGAGTCAACTGTTGATTTCTGTATTGGGATAGTTTGAGGTCCGCAGTAGATTAGATTGATTCATTTGCTGGACTCTTCTTGTAGTTTCTTGCTGCTGATCGCAATTTAACCTTTTTTGCTACTTCGCTTTTGGCAACTTTTAGTTGATGCAGTTTTCATACAGTGGGCACCTGACACCCTGTAGTTTTGCTCTAAACTTCTCCAACTTTAAATTTCTACTCCAAGAGACTGTAGTTTGGAGAATGTCCTAATAAAGGAAATGATGAAATTATCACAGCTCCCCAGTTGTGTGCTGCATTATCCACAGTAGGTTTTGTAGGCCATCAACAAGCAATAACAATTTTGTAGTTATGAATTCTATTTAATGTAAGTGGAAAAAGTATCTTTTATTAAAAATGAAATTGGACACAATCACATGCAGACATTAAGATGTTCTCCATCAAACTACACTGAAGAGTATCTTGAAGTAGAAAACTAAACTTGGAGAAGTTCAGAGGAAAACTATGGGGTGTTATTGTCAGGGCACTTGAAAGCATGGCTGAACATTTTGGATTCTTAGGCCAGAATTAGAGGAATGCAAATGTCAAAATATTGCAGGGCTGAGATTTGAGGAATGAGATTATGAAGTGATTTGAAAATCAGTGAAAATTCATAAAAATGGAGAGGCATCGCCAAACTGGCATCCAGGCAGGATGATGAGCACAAGAATATTGAATGAAATAGCACTTAAATGCCAATACCTTAATTCACATTTTGAATTTGTTTTTATGCTCAGACTCCTGTTTTTTTTAAAATCTGTTTTAAATATGTATGTCTTGGTTATGTTTCTGAAGTGCTAACAGGATTGGAATTTTTGCCCACTGTTCCCCCTCCCTTCCTCAATTTTTGTTTTGCTGTGCTTAACATAATGATTCTCTTCAGTGTTGTTGACACACTGAAGAAGAAAAAGCCCACAAGTTCTTCTCTCTTTCTCACTTTCATTCCCTTGCTAGCTACTTGTGAGAACAATCTGTTCACTCTGGCTTTGCCCTCCCAGCAGGTAGCTGTGACTTCGTGTTAGCCTGATGGAGTATGCTGTCTGTTTCCATAGTGCTGTAAATCCTTCCTTCCTGTTCACATTCTGGAACAATGCCTTGTAAGAGCTGGTGCATATTGAGAAGTACCAACGTGGAGAGCATGTCCTTGCAATTCTTTTTGAAATGCTTCTTATCCCATCTTGTGTAGGAAAGACGTGCAAATGTGGAAGGGACTTTAGTTTTATTAAGTCTAAAAGTAATAAAGATGTGTCTAAAGTTAGATGGAATAACAGTGGTTTTGTATTGTACAAAACAACAGATGAGGAATTTTGTGGATATTTAAATTTTCTTTTAAACCTTAAAAAGACAGATTATATCCAAAGTCTGGCAAAATCCCAGAAATGTCTGAAGTTCATTCTGTCTTGGGCATATTCCAATGTAGAAATAATGGTTGTTTGTGGTCCTGAATTTTTATCCTTTTGCTGAAGGCTGCCATGTGAAAAACAACCAGGTTAATTGACTAAACACCCATATTCTAATCCAGTTCAAAGTGCAGGTTAGTTTTGGTGGTCTTCAGTAGAATACAAAAAAGCTTTTATTAGTTTTTGAGCATACCTTAAAGTGGTATAATTGTTTATCAGGGATAAATAGATAAATCATTTTTTAAAGCTACCATAAAAGTCATAAATGACCCGATGAAACAATATAAGTAATAGCAAGTGAGAATCGAATGATAAAATGTTTTCAATTATTAGATAATGTAAGAATATATATGTTTTTGTACTTTTAAATAAACTAAAGTCCAAATAGTTTTCTGGAACATTATTTGTTTTCAGTTTGTGCAAATGTAGATTCAATTCGGGCACCATTTGTTATCTGGATTTTGCCTGCAGTCGGCAGAAATGCTGAATCTGCCCCATGCCTCCTTTCTCGCAATCTTCTAACTAGTGGCAGTTTATCATTGCTATAGCCCTTGTGATCTTGATTTTTGTTTTAAATTTTTTGTATTTTGAGACTTTGTTGTGAAATTTGTTATATATTCCTATACCTACAATAATTGGAGCCTCCACTTAAAGGAGGAAAACTACTTCCCATTGGCTGTGAAATACTTTTGGACATTATGAAAGGCACTAATGGAATAATTATTCCTTTCTTTTTAATCTATCTTCTCTTCTCCTTCTGTGTAGTCGTACAGTGTGGAAACAGACCTTTTGGTCCAACTAGTCCATGTTCCCAAACTAGACTAGCCCCACCTGCCTGCATTTGGCCCAAATTCCTCCAGGCCTTTCCTATTCATGGACTAATCCAAATGTCTCTTAAATGTTGCAACTGTACCTGCGTTCACCACTTCTGGAAGTTCATTCCACTCACTAGCCACCCTCTATGCGAAAAAAAAGCCCCTTTTTAAATCTTTCTCTTCACCCATATAAAATATATGCCCCAAAGTTTTGAACTCCCCAACCTTAGGGAAAAGACTTTTGTTGGCCTTCTCCATACCTCTCATGGCTTTATAAACCTCTCCAAGGTCACCTCTCAGCCTCCTGTGCTGCAGTGAAAAAAGCCTTTCCTTGTGTGTCAAATTGTCCAGTCGCAGCAACATCCTTGTAAATCTTTTCTGAACCCTCTACAATGTGATTATAACCTTCCTATGATAACAGGGTGATCAAAACTGTACACAATAGTCCCAAAGAGGCCTCGCCAACATCCTTTTCAATCTCCACGTTCTATCTCATTCCTCCTATTCAAAAATCTGAGCAAAGAATGCAAATGTGCTAAATGCTGCCTCAACCACCCTGTTTACATGTTGCAAACTTCAAAGAATTATGTACTTGAGCCCTTATATCATTCTGTTCTACCATTGTTGAAGTCCTGCCCTGCTCCTGTTTGTTTTTACCAAAATGGCCTTGTGCCCATATCGCAAGTAACTGTTCTGTTGTAAAACTATGATGTCCATTTACCTTTTATTTGAGGAAATCCTGCAGAAGTTAAAATATTTCAGAATGCAGTCTTGATGGACTGCATTGCCTACTCTTGTTAGACTGACACAATAGATGAAGTAGTAGCCATGTTGCATTTAGGTGTGAGAATCTTACAGGCAAGAGTATTTGCCTAATTAGTAACTCCATGTGACAGTCTATATTGAGTGTAAGTGTTCATCATGTTGCTCATGCTTTAATATAAAGGACATGAATTTGTTAATCTTTCTAACTCTAAAGCAAAAGTTGCTGATTATTTCTTTTTTGTTTAATGTTTTTGTAGGAGGTGACCATCTCTGCCTGCCAAGCTGGACTCTTAACTATGGAATGCATTCACCTGATTATCCCAAGCCTAAAAAACTTTATTAACACTACACAGAGAAGCACTAGTTAGCAGTGAGACATCTCTGAATACTACTAAGCACTTTCCCAAAAGAAGAAAACAGTTTACAGAAGCTTGGCCTGTGTTTTGAGTGAGTGAGAGTGCGTGAGTGTGTCTGTGTTTCTTCAATTCCTCTTCTGTGCACATACTTGAAAAAAAAACAAAAATGATGCTGGAGAATTACTTGTGGATGGTGGTAGTGGGCTTTATAATAGCCTTTATCCTTGCTTTCTCTGTGGGTGCGAATGATGTGGCCAATTCATTTGGTACTGCTGTGGGGTCTGGTGTTGTCACACTACGCCAGGCCTGCATCCTGGCTTCCATTTTTGAAACAACCGGATCTGTACTGCTGGGAGCGAAGGTCGGAGAAACTATCCGGAAAGGGATCATAGATGTTAATCTGTACAATGGGAGTGAGAACGTGCTCATGGCTGGTGAAGTCAGTGCAATGCTTGGTAAGTAACCTGTTTTTTTTTTGAGATTATTGATGCTCGTTTGCATTTAAAATGAAAAAGTAGTTTAAACTGTATAAGTAGAGAGTAAGAATTGACCTGGAACTTCATCTAGTGGCATCTGAACTGATTGCAATGAGCCTAATATGACTGCAGTCTGCCCAAATGAAACTGCATAATTGTACTTGTTCTTGCCTCTTACAAATGAATGGTGTAAGAATTTGTACCCTCTGACATGCTAATCCTTCTACACCCCCCCCCCCCCCCCCCCCCCCCCCCCCCCAAAACCCCATTCCCCTTTCCCACTGCAAAGTTTTCAAGTGGAAGTCACAAAATAAAAGCTAATTATGTTTCTTCAGACTCATGAAGCAAATGAGTACAAAGTCCTGAAAGCATCTGCTTATGTTCATTCTCCATTGTTAAACCCTTTCCAGCCATTCAGATTTTCAGATATGTACAAATTGCTCAATGAGGAATCTATGTAGGAAAATCACAGGCACATATCTGTAGTTATCTTGTGTTCGTCCTAACTAAGTGTTGTCCTATTTAGAAGGAGTCGGCATCCATTTAATTAGCTCTGTCGATGGGAAGCCTGATCCCCATCGTTTTATATCTATCACTGTTGTTTTGATTTTATGTTGTTTGTATTTTAACAGTAGTTAGACTGATGTCCACATCACCTACATTTTACAGCAGTTTTTGTAAAATTCTGTTTTCAACTGTAGAAAGAAGAGATGCAACTATTCAGTAAAAATCTATCTGATCTTTTACCCTTTTTCTTAGCTAGATGTCCAGTGTATTGATAGTGTGGTGCTAGATTTAGTGCAAAATTAGAAATGTGAAGTCAACCACCAATATGTAAATTGTGAAGCTCCATTTTATATATTTAAAGACAAAATGCTGACTAATCTCCTCTTAGAAGCAGTTGTCAGGCCTAGCTGGTGTGCTGTGCATAATTAATTTCCAACCTTGGTGTTAGGTAGAGCCATAGACATGTACAGCACAGAAACAGACCCTCCTGTCCAACTCGTCTGTGCCGACCAGATATCCCAACCCAATCTAGTCCCACCTACCAGCACCTGACCTATATCCCTCCAAACCCTTCCTATTCATATACCCATCCAGATGCCTTTTTTTAAATGCTGCAATTGTACCAGCCTCTACCACTTTCTCTGGCAGCTCATTCCATGCATGTACCACCCTCTGTGAAAAGGTGCCCCTTGGGTCTCCCTTTTTTTTTATATATATCTTTCCCCTCTCACCCTAAACCTATGCCCTCTAGTTCTGGACTCCCTGACCCCAGGGAAAAGTCTATTAATCCTATCCATGCCCCTCATGATTTTGTAAACTTCTATAAGGTCACCCCTCAGCCTGTGATGCTGCTTAACTCTGAAGGGCCTTTTCAGTTGTAAAAATAATTAAGGTAATCCACTACTTTCCAGCGAAAACAAATGCTTTTTATTTGTGAAGGCTGGGTGGTCAGTAATATTGTTAACTAGACATAAAGTCAAATAAATTATAAGAATGGTCAAAAATGGATTTTCCAGAGATATTGTACGTACTCTAGTAATAGTCAGTTTTTTTGACTACTTTTTGAAGGTTAAACTTATGGGGTCGTCTCTTACATGGATACTACTTTTGAGGGACTGAAATTCATTCCCGTCAAAATTTATACCCTACTATTAGCAGAAGCCCAGTCGATCTCTGAATGAATAGAGGGGGAGAAAATAAACAACAAATTATGGTACTTCTGAAAGCTTGGAATAGAACTGGAACCAAACAGCCAGCGGATTGGAAAGGTGGAGCAGGACATGACAGCCAGAACACTGACTCATAAACGTTGATCTGTTTTATCTGTGAAGAGCTAGGGTCGACATTTGAGGTATATTGAAAGTTGCAGGTTTTTTAGTTTTTAAAAAAAAAGGTCGATCTTTGTGAGCTCGACTATCACTTGAGTATACACAATATCCTTTGGAGGTGATTTGTGGAGGGAATTAGAGCCAAAAACTTGGAAAGCTTATTGTCAGTTTTTTCATTCTGTACCTAAATTATGGTTTCTTTTTCATTCGTTCTAAATTACCTTTCACAACTCTTTTGCGCACCCTTTTGTTTATATTTCTTGCAACAAGTCCTTTTTAATTTTATAGAAAGCAACAGGAGAAATCTGCTTCAAACTTCGCTGTTGTTACCTCTTATACATAATTCTCCACCCCTTTGCAAATATAATTCCCTTGCTTTTTTGCATATAATTTGTTATAGTTCTCTAGCTAACACCAACTTGACTAGACAATTGTTCTCTTTTACAGTTGCTATTACAAATCATTACTACACTCTGCAATAATTATAGCCTTTTAGTTAAATTGTGTTGGTTTTCTTTTTGAAGCTTTTAAAGACATACAGCCAGCAGTTAGACAGCCCTGTATTTTGGGCTTAAGGTGGCAATTTACCACCAGACTATACCCATTCGGATAGAGGTGAACAGTTTGTTTACTCATGTACACACCTCACCTGAATAATTGCAACATTTTAACCTGAGTAACCCTTGCACTGTCAGTTCCAGAATATTGCTTGAGACCCTGCACACATCTGCATTTTTGCAAACTATTTGGTTCAGGCAACTTGCCCTATTTTTTTTTAAAGGGCAGTCAGTATCTTGAAAGGAAGGTACACATGGTATTGCTGCCTTGCATGCAATTACAGACTGAATAGCAGGGTAAACAGAAGGATCCATAGTGCTCTAAGACTTGCTGACCTTTTGTGATGCAAGTAGATAGAAAGAGAGCATCAATAGAGAGCTAGTACACACATGAAGTCTACCAAAGAAAGTGGGATCACATGGCCCAGGGACATCTGTTCTGAGTCTGTGCCCTAGGAATTGGTAGTGGCAATATCACAGAAGACTAATGATTGCCAAGTGGGCCATCAACATCAATGAAAGTCTATTGACATCTGCTTATGCCACTCCATGAAATCTCTGCTGCTACTCTGCGTATCACCCTCCAGTCCCAGGCACTTTGGGGTCTTGTGTATAATACCCTAAACATCCCTGCATGCCTTCTATTGCTGCTAACCTTCCACCACCCCCTTTAACTTCACATAACTTGGGTTGAGGTGTGGTGCGCACACACACTGCTGTTTGTGCCCTCTATAACAGTGTAAGAAGGGAGCACTGCAAAACCAAGCAGCAATGAGGAGACTTATCTTTGAACTCAATGACAATGATGAGGACAGTGGCAACAGGGTTTGTAGCACCTGATCTCATTGAGAGCATTGAAAATGATACCGTCATTTTGCCTCATACCCTTCGGGTAGTCTTAAACACCCAAGAGCTACATGTACCCAGCTAGAGGAGCTCCAGGAGGTGAAAATAAAGCCACAACGCTTAATCCTGATGTGAATGTTTACAGCTACCTGTCCTAATACTGGCAGTGCAGAAACCTTGGCATGGAATTAGTACCTGTATGTGGGGAACTGAGTGGCCTTCAGCCAAATGAGGAGTAAATGATGGGCCATTTGTCACTTCATAAAAGGGCAATAACTTCTGCTGCAGAGGTAACATACAGGAGAATGTTACATTTTATAACTTTTTAATTGTCACGTTATAACACAGCCCATTTTGCAGCTGAATGCGTTTTTTTAAAAAAATGTTGCTGAGTAAACAGTGCTGATGCTATTTGGATATTTTCTTGCCTAAATTTGAGATGAAGGTGGTGTAACAGCCGGTCAAGCTATATGACACCAGGATATGTCCGAAACCAGTCCTTGTTTTGAATATACACAAAGGGCACATTTATGCTCTGCCATATGCTGGCAGAACACCATGTGGGAAATGCAGGGTGGAATGAGAGACACCACAGAAGTGGCAAAATCTTTGTGGGTAAGAGTATTTATTTCTAGCCCACGCTCTAACAATTTGCAATAATTTTTGTTGCATTTATAGTTGTTGGAGAAAGTGTAGGAGATACTTACTTTCTCCTTTTTTGATGCAACATACCGTGCACACTCCAGTAGAAACATTAAATCTGCACTACAGAAATCCGCCACTTGCTCAACTGCTCTATTCTGTCCTCCTGAGCTTTCTTTCATTGTACTGACTTTGTGTGTGAAATTTTTCAATACCCCCATTCCCTTCTCCCTCCTATATTCAAACTGAATACATGCTTCATTTGCTTTCATATTCACTTTAATGCCTATGTTGTGTAGTTTTTTTGTTTGTGTTTTGAATGCTGTCTTTGGTCTGGGTTCAGTCTTGAGTGAAGAGTTTCTTCACATCCAGTCTGTTAAACGCCAATCGTAATTTTAACTACTCTGCCAGATATCCTCCTCTTTGCCTTTCTGTTGAGAAAGGAACTCCAGCTTGCTGGAGTTCTCCCCAAGCTGGAGTTCTCCCTGTTGTTCCAGGTGTGTAAATTGTAAGCTTATTCACTGGGTTATATTTTGCTTTGAATGATGATGCCATTCCAGGCACAACCTGATTGCCAACAAAAAAATGAGGTGTGAAAAGTCAGAGGCTGGGAATTCTGCATCAAGTGGGTCACCTGATGCCTTTACACTCTGAACAAGGGCCAGGTCAGAAATCTGGATCACACCATTTTCCTGGATGGGCAAAGCTGCAATGCTTGAAGCTTCTGTGCATCTTGAACTGCACTTGCTCAATGTTGCTATTATTTAAACTCCTCCACTGCTAGTGAATTGTGATTAAAGTATGTAGGTTCCACAAAATGTACTACAACAACTCAACATTGACATCACCTCACTCTCCTGGGCTTCTGCCTCTAAGGTCAAGGGTAATACTGTCACAAAGGGCAAACTTCCAAGTCATGCATCATCTTACCTCAGTGACTTTCTTGGTCAAGTTATGTTCAAAATCGTTGCATACTATTCTAAGGCCTAGTGAGAGCACCTTTCTCACAAAGACTGAAGCAGTTCAAGGAAGGAACCACAATTTTGTTGGCAGCAAATATAGCCTCTCCAGTGATGGCCATATTTGAACAAAATTTTAAAAACCCTTTTTATTGCACAATTGTATTTTGCTCACACTCCAATTTCTCTTCGTATAGACCAACTGGAAAGTGTTTCTTGCATACGAGCTTCATTTCACTTAGAAATGATTTTTCAGCTAGAATATAACACAAGGTGCTCATCTCTCCTTTTTGAGAATTGTTTAAACAAGATAAAAGGGTGTGTTTCCATGCTGTATGACTGATGTTAACAAATATCAGATGCCAAACGTCAGACTGCATCATTATTGTTTCTGAGCACTGGTTGGGTATCTACAACAAACTCCCCCATAAGAACTTGCTTTTTTGCCCTAGCTCCAAGAACTACCACTTCCTCTTCCTGTCCATGTACACAGTACAGAAAAGCAGGAGACTTCGGTTTGAGGCAGATTTGATTTTGTTTGACAAAACATCTTAACTTGGCTGAAGAAAGCAAGTTTAATGTTTCACTCTCTGAAATCGGCACTCAAACATATTTTTACTTAAATCTGGTTTTACTGAAGAAATGTGGAATCTAGAATGAGAAAAATGTAAACTGTACCATATAGCTTTGCTTAATCTTTTGGGACTTAATAGTTTTTTTTGTGAAATTTATAATGTTACGTAATTATTCATTTGTATTCCATAGAATAAATACACCTTTTGTTTTTGCCTTGCACTGTTGGCTATTGTTGTAACCCAGCCTTGTTGAACATGGCATTATCTGGAAGGGTTATTCAGGATGATGCTGTGGATTTTGTGGACTGACTAAATCAAAGAGAGGGGTGACCTAAGAAAAGCTTGAAGAAGTTCCCTAATGGTGTGAGAAGCCAGATCAAGGGAGCTCAGTATTTGAATTAAAGTTGGGTCATACAAGAGGTAAATCAGGAACCACCTTTTTTCTTACCAAGGGTGGTGTTAATATGGAATAATATAAAACATAGAATGGGTGGATGCTGGAGATTTGAAACTAGCAAAAACAAATCGCTGGAGTAATTCAGTAGGTCTGGTAGCATCTATGGAGAGGAAACTGTTATCATTTTGAGTCCAGTGACCCAACTTCATAACTGAGTGGCTGGGAAGAGTTGGTGAGAGGCTGAGGGGGATAGTTAGGCAGACAAAGGAATTCAGGATATTGAGCCAAGGAAGAAGAGAAGCTAGATGGGTGATAAGAGGGTTGGCTATCCTGAAAGTGACCCATTACATGACAGGCTGTGGGGTTGAGGAAGAGACATGGAACAAGATGGGCTCATGCGCTAAAATTATTGAATTTAAAGTCTAATCACTATCCAATGCCTCAAACAGTCCTGCACTTTACCAAATCTACTTCCTGCTCACAATGTGGTCTTCTCCATATTGTGGAGACTAAGCAGGCTGGTGACCAATTTGTGGATCACTTATATTCTGTCTGTAGAAATGATCTCGCGCTGCTAGTTGCCTGCACTTCAAAACACGGCTCAACAGTTTTGGGTCTGCTGCAATGCTCCAGTGAGGCTCAATGGTCTTTCTCCGCTGTTCCACCTCCACCCCACCCCCCATAATAAAATACCACTTTTTCCTATCTCTTCCTAATCAGTTCTGAAGATGGGTCACTTGACTCAACTTTAACTCTATGTTCCCTCCACAGTGATGCCAGACCTGCGGAGTTTCTCCAGCAATTTTGATAATATGAACACTTCTTCCTCCAACTGTTGGCAGTTGGTCAATTCAAGCTTTAAAGTCTGAGGAAGAATTTTGGAGGACAGCTTAAAAGGGACATGAGAACAAAGGCAGAGAGATAGGGCTGTACTGGGGCTGCAGCATAACTGCCTCTTGGAAGTCTCCGGTGGTTGGTGTGGTAGCAAGAAAGCTCTTCTGACATTGGTCATTGAATGTGACTCAACTGCCAAAGTAGAGGGAGAACATCATACTGCCTGATTTTTGGGAGTGTGTGTTGCTGAGTAGGTGAATACGGCAATCATTGCATTCCCTGATCACTCAACATGAGAACATGACATAAAGACTTCTATGGTTTGTTGCTTAGGAAAATGGTTTAGGAGCACTTACAATGTCTCTTAATAATGAAGCATATATGTAAGCTAGATATACCACCATAAACATGAGAATAGGAGCAGGCCTCTTGAACCTGCTTCACTTTCAATAGGATCACAGCTGATCCAACATTGCTCACAACCACTTTTCTGCTCTTTCCCCATAGTCCTTATTCCACTACTGATCCAGAATCTCTCTCAGCTTTAAGTATACACAAGGTCCCTGCCCCACAGCTTTCTATTAAAAGGAGTTCGAAGGGCGTTCAACCCTCTAAGAAATTTCTTATCATCACCATCTTAAATTGGTAGCGTTTAATTCCAAGATTACACCCTCTGGTCCTAGACTGTCCCATGAAGGAAGACATCCTCTCAGCATTTATCCTATCAAGCCCCTTAAGAATCCTTTTTTATGTTTCAATGAGATCACCTCATTCTCCATTCCAATGAGTAGATTCCTGACCTGTTTAACACTTTGCTCTTAATACAATCCCTCCATATTGGTTGCCATCCTAATGTGGCTTCTCTGAACTGCTTCCAAGGAAATAGTGTTGTACCTTAAATAAGAGGACCTGAAATGCTCTCCTCACTCCAGATATAGTTTCACCAGCACCTTGTACAGTTGTAGTTAGACTTCCCTACTCTTGTGCTCCAACCCTCTTGAAATAAGGGGCAAAATTCCCATTAGTGTTCCTGATTACCTACTGCACCCTGTGTGCTAGCTTTGTGTATTACAGCTTTCTGCAGTTTTTCTCCACTTAAATAATACTTTATTTTCTCCCTTCCAAAATGAACAACTTTGTGTTTTCTCACATGATACTCCATTTTTTTTCCACTTAGCTCATCAATATTTCTGTAAACAGTTTATATCCCCCTTGCAGTATGCCTTTCCACCTATTTTCATCTCTTAAGTGCATTCACTTCCTTCCTCTGAGTCATTAATGCATATTGTAAACAATTGCAATTCCAGCACTGATCCCTGTGGAACCCCATTGGTCATTGGTCATTGGTTGCCAACCTGAAAAAGAACCCCTTATTCCCTTTTGCTGTTTCCTGCCCAGGAGCCAATTCTCTATCCATGCCAACTGCCTCCAACTCCACGGACTCTTATGACTTTTTGCCGGACACCAAAAAGACCAAATACAACACGTGGTTTCCCTCTATCCTCTCTCCGTTGAGACTTCTTTCAGAAGCTCTAAATTAGTCAGACATGATTTCCCTTTTAATGAAGTCCTATTGACTGTGCTCTATTTATATTGTGACTTTACAAATGTTCTGCTAGTACTTCCTTAATTGATCTCAATACTTTTCCAATTATAAATGTTAGACTAATTGTCCTATAATTAACTATTAGTTAATTATATTTTTTTTGCACAGGGTGACATATTGAATTCCAATCCTCTGGTACATCTCTGGAATCTAGCGATTTTTTTTTTTTTTAAAAAATTTTTTTTTTGAAATATAGCAATCAATGCATCCATAATCTCTCACTAGCGTACTGCTGATGACACCTGTGCTACATTTAAAACAATTGGTGTGTGGCAATGGTTGGTTTTGTGGACAACATCCATGAGGGTCGGGTCTCCAACATGGTCACACTGACCTGGGTGAATGTTTGACCAAGCTGCATTGATTCACTGTTTAGCTATCTCGCTCAGAATCTACGTGCTCTTCATCTGGTCACTAACCGCAGGGCAGCTGTTTCACGAGAGGTTCTGAAGTCCACTTTTATTGAATCCACACTGCATGAATTTACAATTTGACTTTAGTTAGCAAGGTGTCTTGCCCCTTTATTAATGCATATGGCTGTTAATAATTTTAATTTCATTGATGTTGTACAGTTTGAATTGCTGCTGGAAAGCATTTTTTAAAAGTGGAGTTTCTTCAGTTTTACTAAGTGTAAAGGGCACAAACTGAGTCTGTGCATGAACAGATTAATTGGAGAATTTTAAACAAAAAATATCATTTAGAAATTTTCAGTATAGGGCACCATTGACTCCATTTGAAGGTATGAATTGACATTGCATGTTTGAATGCTGATTTGTAATGGGTAGGTATCTTTTTAGTGGTGCTAACATTAGGGTTGCTCATTACATGTGACCAAAGGTTTAAAAGAAATCACACAACGCCAGGTTATAGTCCAAGTTAATTTGGAAGCATTAGCTTTTGGAGCACTGCCCCTTCATCAGGTTAGTGCTTCATCACCACCTGATGAAGGAGCAGTGCTCCGCAAGCTAATGTTTCCAAATAAACCTGTTGAACTATAACCTAGTGTTGTGACTTTTTTTTAAACTTTGTCTACCCAGGTCCAACCTCCGCTCCTCCCCATCATTACATGTGAGACAGCTGGTTTTTGGTATGATTCTCAATTACAGGTTTTTGACACTATTTTACTGTTGGGGTACAGTAACAAAGTTCCAATCATTTCCCCACCTGTGTATTTCAAACATGAGCAATTCTTGTGTTTTTTTTCCTCTTACCACTAATGTGTTTTTATTCTCCTCACCCAGAGAATTTCTGGGCGCACACGCACCAATTATCCAAGCCTGTAAATTCTTTGGTTATATTTACAAAGCTTTTTGTTTTCTAGTTGCTGGGTAACAGTTCTAATTTGTCTAAGTGCTCGCTGCTCTAATGTTCCTGATTTTCAACTGGGATGAGATTTTGACAGTGTAATTTTGTGCCTGTTCTGGTGTAGAAAGAGAGGAATTTGCAGGTTACTTGTATTCTCAGGCATTGTTTAAATACTTGTAGCTGACTTTCCCAATGTTCTGGTAGAAATGTAAATGGCCTAGTGACTGCCTGCTTAATAACTTAGTCTGTTGGTAGTTTGTTTCACTGTCTCCCTGAGAAAAAACATTTTTTTTTAAAACAAAACAATTGTCACTTAAATCTGGTGTGCCAGCACTTGTCAACTCCAGTCAATGTAAGTGACTTGAGGGAGTTCAATTCTTCTGTTGAAAGAAGACCACATACACCCAGATAAAGGATGAGGTCTTTGCTGGCAAGGACAGTTCCTGTACAAGTGAGCCATGTCATGTAAACCAGCTTTTCTGGGGCTAGATACCAAATTCCAAACTGTGGGTTCAGATAGTTACCTGCAGTGTAACGATTGGTTATATGTTGGAGAAATGGAAAAAATAGTTGTATTTATATGGTCCTGAAAGTTAAAACTCTCAAGCACCTTTACAGTCAATAGTTTTTTTTGGCAGTGTAGTCCCTGTTGCAGTGGAGGAAAAAGTGACCAATTTAAGCATAATAAACTCTAACCAATTAATGTGATAATCACCAGATAATTTCCTGGTGGGTTGTTGGTTGAGGGATAAGTATTAATCAGGAGAATTTTGTTTGTTCCTTGAATTTGTAAATGTTTTTTGTTTTAGGTTCTGCTATCTGGCAGCTGATTGCTTCATTTTTAAAGCTTCCGATATCAGGCACTCACTGTATAGTTGGAGCTACCATTGGTTTCTCACTAGTTTCATTTGGTGCTCATAGTGTTCGATGGATTCAACTCATCAAAATTGGTAAGTGACCTTTTTCTGTTGTTTTTTGCGTGAATGTATTGTGCATGAGAGCAATGATTTTAATAATTACAAATCACCACTAGCTTTACTACGTCAGTATTTTCTACTTTGATGCACTTCATTGGTTACACTTGACATTTACAATGCTCTGACTTCATTTTTATGCTCATCAGTAGACTGTAGTATTGGCAAAGTGTGCAAAACCTTTTGTACCTATTAATTGTAGAACATCAGAGCTCCAGAAATGTACTGAAACTGGCCTTTTTGACCCAGAAGGCCAATGTACATGCTAATGTTCCATAAAAGTCATATCATGACTTACTCCATCTCCACCTAATATTTTTATATTCATTTCTAGCTTGTTGTTTTTCACATGCCTGGGCAAGAGGTTATAGTTTTGATGTCAAAGTTAACAATTGATTCTGCAGCTTCAACTGATGCAGTATAGATAAGTGTGATGCTGTGAGCGATCTCTTTTTCTTTCCCAGACAGTCATTCAGAATGTGGGTAGTAGTCAGACCTGAATGGCTGGAGTTACTCTGAGCTATTCTTTATGCACCATGTGAAATAAAAGTCCGATCTATCGCTGATCTATAGTGCTTCTGATGTCTCTTCTGTAGAAGGTTGAAGCCTGAGACTACTTTTAACAGACCAGAGCAAGGAAATTATTTTACGTTTGCACTTAACCAGGAAGTGTGCCATTGACAGATGGAGCTTGTTGCCAGTTTGTAGGGTCCATAGGATCCAAACGGATATATGGGGGTTTTTATTTTGAGGTCCTGTGTCAATGGACATTGCCTTTTATCAGGTGTCAGCTCATGAGGGTTAGTTCTATAGGCATCAAGAAGTTCATGTGTACTAACACATAATCAATTGATCTGTGCTGGAGTTGGAAGTAATCCTCTTAAATCCCAAAGGTTGTTATATCTACTATTCTTTTTGAAGGTTTTTCTCCAAATATGGTAGTAAGTAGCACTCCTTGAATCTCTCTGAAGGCACTTCATTAGCTGGTTAGAAACAGAGTATTTATTTATACTTTAGCTGAGAGGTATGTAAACCCCCATAGGAGAAGCAATTACAATAATGGCTTAGAATAAACCCTAAAGCTATTATTTTACAGCTCCCACTCGGATGCATCCATACTCTGTACCGAGCCAAATTTATGCCTGAGTTATTTTAATGGCAACTTGAATTTATGACCTCTAGCTTGATAAAGTTTTTTTTAAACAAGTGATAACTTCTAGTACCACTAAACTCCATTAATATGGTGAAGAAGACTCATTTCCCCCCCCCCCGCACCACGTTTACTCCATATCTCTGCACACCATTTCAATCTAAATAAACATCCAATGCCCCTTGATTTCTTCAATTGAACTTCCCATGCAGTGCATTCCATAAACTTTTTTCAACGTTTTACATCTCTGCAGTATTTGGGAGGGTAAAAGAGAACTTTTTTTATTCTGTTATTCCATTTAACATTTGTCTCCCATTTATTGCTACATAGATTTTTAACTTTTCAATTTTGGAGTTTGCTGAAGATTTTTTCTTTTAGAAATATGTGTTTCATTAGCAGTCCTGAAGGAAAGTACTTATGTTCCAATTTTAAGGACACTTTCAAGAAAAGGGGAGCAGCAGCGCTTTGGGCAAGAAACGCCAGCTTTTAGTTTTAGATAGCTGCAAGGCATATCTGTTCATAGGTAGGTTGGAAAAAGATGTGTATATAGGATGATCAGTGTTGGGATTTGTGGTTGGAGGGAATAACGAATGGCATGGAGTATGAAGGCTTTGGGAGGCAATAGCTACTCTAGGGCAGTAAGACCAGTGGTCTCTGAGCCAGGTTGCTTAGGGAATAGGATAAGACTGAAGATTTTGAACAAGGGAGGATGATCAGGAGAACATTTGAAATATGCAGTGCACACACCCAATTGTCATTTATTACATTTACTGAATGCTACAATGTACCAGATATGGATTTCCTTTTGTACTATTCATTTAAGCAAAAATATTGTATGGTTTACTGGTACAGATGCATTGAGATCCTGAATGTACTCTAAGCCCAATTGAAGCCATGTCCAAAAGTAGAGGGGCCACCCTCTGCTCCAGGTTAAGCTATTTAAATTTGATTCCAATGATAGGTTGTCTCCAAAGAAAGATTTGTCTATTTGCATCTTTTCATATCAATGGAAAATCACCTTTGGGACAGCCTGTCCTGTTGACGTTTAAATGGCCACCTAGTGGAACTTTTGTCATTTTGTCACCTATCAAATCCGGATTGAATTCAAATGGCTGCCTGATGTGGTGTATTTTCCAATTATGTTCCTTGAGTGAATTGTACTGTTTCAAGTGATTTTTGGTTTTTTTTTCCTTTCTTTGCTATGTGAAATTTGTCTTTGCAGTTGCCTCCTGGTTCATTTCCCCACTTCTCTCTGGGGCCATGTCGGGCCTGCTCTTCGTCTTAATTCGATTCTTCATCTTGAAAAAGGTAAATGGTTTTTTGTTTTAAGAAGAGATTAATGTTGCACATTACAGCACCATATTATTCTCCTTCCTTCTGTCTCTGATTTTCTAATCACACATTTATGTTGCAATTTCTGTAGGATGATCCAGTGCCGAATGGCCTGCGTGCACTCCCGCTGTTTTATGCTGCTACTGTAGGGATCAATGCCTTCTCAATTTTGTTCACAGGCGCTCCACGTAAGTATCTCTTGGATGGTAGTTTAGGCCTATTGGGGATGAAATTTGGTCTTTTGCAATAGTTATCAGGACATACACTTTACACCTGCTCCATTGTCTGATTCTAACAATTCAGCATTATCCATTTTGCACTGACAGCAAAACTTATTTTCTTCCCATCTACATTTTGATAATTGTTGGTCAACAAGTGAAAACAGTAACTAGGAACAAGTGAATCAAAGGTGACCTCTCTGGTTAAGTCAACAGATGGTTTTATCCTCCTCAATCCTGTTGTGTTTGTAATAACTGTCTATTAAAAATAGGAACCAAAGTTAGGTCTCACTACTTTCTGGATGCAGTCCGCATTCTAATTCCAGGATAGCTATGTAGCTAAGCAACACTTGTCAACAGAGAAACACTGTTTAAATTGACCTTGGATCTATCTGAAGTAATGAGTTTGTTTGGAAGCAACGCTGTAACTTTTTAATTATAACTAGAATAATGCAAATTTTAAGCAGATCTTCTTAGCCTCTGTTATCTATCTATCTATCCACCAAAATAGGAAAGTTAGTTACCAGTTTATCACAATATACTTTGTAATTGCTGAGGTTTGAAATTTTGGGTCAGGAAACTTCCCAGAGCAGAAACAACTTGTATAAACTTCCGAGCCATGAATTCTTCCCAAATGTAATACTGCTAATGTAAATGCAAAAACTGATTTAAGTCAGTCAAACACTGTCCTTTCACTTATTGATTCTCAACTGATGTCCATCCTGATGTGATAGTTGGAAGTCTTCGCTCCTGATACCTGGTGTGTAAGTGGACCAGAGGTCATACTCAAACTTTTCAGACATCTAAAGTGAAACTTACTATTTTTAAGTTTAAATACTGATGGTCATAAGTCTTCTGGTTGTGGAGTCAATGATTTGGTGACTGACTGACCTGAGGTAAATTTCCACAAGTGTGCAGGTCCTTGGGAGTTTTGTTTTATTTGTGTGTTCCTGGCTAAGTCAACATTTGTTACCTATTCCTAATTGTCCAGAAGACATTAAACTAACAACAACATGTCATTTCCCTACCATATCTGGTTCTGGTGTAGAATAATTGATAAGAGATTCATTGATACAAATAGTTGACTTGTAGCATGTGAATACTGCAATATAGAAGGTGAGCTAGGTGGCTTGTTCCTAGAGTCCAAAATTACAAGCTCTTTCCTCCCAGCTTGAAGGGGAATAATGTGATACCAAGACCACTCACTGCAGCAGAATTGAATTTGATCACAGCACATCCTTCACTCAATCACTCAAAGCAAAAGAATCCACCTTGGCTCAGCAAAGAGTGCTGGCAGGTGTGTCGAGCATTCTTAATGAGGTCATTCCCAATGAAGAAGCAACCTAAGATGACTTGTATGCCAAGCAGCATATGTGATAGACCAAGCCAAGTGGTCCAATAGCAAACAAATCAGAACAACTAGCCAGAATAGAAGGCTCTGCAAAAATCCCATCCACTATGTTGGGGAAATACAGCATATCCATGCTAAAGCAACTTTAGCCAACCTCAGCCAGAAGTGCTCCATGGATAATCCATCTTTTTCTCCTCCTGTGATCACCAGCATTGCAGACACTAATCTTCACCAATTCGGTTCGCTTCATGTGATATCAAGGAAGGGCTGAAGACTCTAGATGCAGTGAAAGCTTTGAGGGCTGAAGACTTGTGCTTTAGGAATGTCTGTCCTAACCAAGTTGTTTCAATGCAATCACAACACCAAATTTGTACGCATTAATGTAGAAATTTGCCCTGATATATCACATGGAAAACAGGATGAATCCAACTTGGCCAATTACTGCTCCATCCGTCTACTCTCTGTTACTAACAAAGTGGCAGAATGTATCATTGTATCACTTCAAAATCAGTTGGCAATGACCTACTTGCTGATGCTAGTTTAGTGCTTGGAGGGCACTTGGCAGATGTCTGTCGTGCAAGAGTAGTCCAGACATGGAAAAGGAGTTGAACTCAGCAGTGAGAGTTCCTGCCCTTTGACATCCAGTCAGCATTTGGCCAATATCTATATCAGTCCCAAAAAAGTTTAGGTTGAAAGGAATCAATGAAAATGTTCCTTGTTTTAGTTGTATCTAACACTGAACAAGATGGTTGTGGTTGCTGAAGACCAGTCATCTAACTTTCAATCACTGCAGGAGTTCTTCAGAGTGGTATCCTAGACTAAGGCATCTTTAGAGTTTCATCAATAATTGTTGCTCCATAATAAGGCCAGAGGTAGGAATATTCCCTGATGATTAGTGTTCAATATGGACTGCAACTTGCCATCATCTTGAGGACCGTACTGGATGGCAGCAAGTACTTGTCAGTGACATTGACACCTATGAAAGAATGTAAAGAAGGAAGTGTCAATTATTATGTTTCTCACCCCATCTTGGGAATTGGTATAATGTGTTGACAATTATTTTGTAATTCAAAGATGTAAATACAAATTCTCTTAGCCTGCAAAAGTTTATTGGTTCTGAAGAATCTTTTGAGACTGAAGCTGACTTAGTTTTTTTTTTGTAACACTGCATAAGAGGGTGAAGGGGTCCAAATCAAAGATGGATAAATGGAGTTGTGATGCAGACTAGCCCTCATTTTAATGGAATGGCAGAATAGTCATTCTGTGGAATGATCTGCCAGAAGAGTTGGTGGAGGCTGGTACAGTAACACTGAAAAGGCACCTGGATGGATATATGAATAGAAAGGGTCGAGCGGGATATGGGCTAAATGCTGGCAAATGGGACTAGGTTAATGTTGGATATCTGGTTGGCATGGACGAGTTAGACCAAAGTGTCTGTTTCCGTGCTGGACAGCTCTATGACTCTATGGCTACTCTTATTCCTATAGCTGGATTGCAAACTGTGCTATGGGTTTTACTGAGCTGAGCCTCAATTATTTATTTAATGGAGTTTATTTTTCTTGTAGTGCTAGGGTTGGACACACTCCCATTCTGGGCAATAATAGTGATCACCCTCGGTGGAGCGCTGCTGTGTGCAATCATTGTGTGGCTGTTGGTATGCCCTTGGATGAAGAGGAAAATAGAAAGTAAGTCCTTGCCATTTAAATACATTGAGTACTGGGAATTGAACCCTGGTTGAAGTTAGAGCTGACCCATTTATCTTGCAGATAAACTGAAGCAAAGTGTGCTGTGTAGGATATCAGATGAGAGTCTTGATAAAAGCCAAGATGAAGATACACCAGTATTTAAAGAGCTGCCAGGTGTGAAGGATGGGGATGAGTCTGTGCTGCCTCTAACTGGTGAAATCTGTGAGGATGCTGGAGGAATCCCAGACAGCCATGTTGCTGGATCAACTGGAGTATCAAATGGTGAGTCACATGCCATTCTTGGCCTGCTTGGGCTTCTTTTTCCCAACTGGTTACAGCTGCCTGAGTCTCTGTCAAGGCACTTTTTCCCTTCAATACAGATTTGAATGATCTATTTTTGAACATGTTGCTTCTGCTTTTTGTTGTTTGTTTGTGACTTTTTCTGTCTGTCTCCCTTGTGTGTGCCCCCCCCCCCACATCTCACTGCTCTATTGCTTAGCATTGTTAACCAGATATTTTTTATCTCCCTCATTAACCAATGGCTGAGATGTACCGGACAGGAAAAATGCCTTTCTTTGACAACATTTTTAACATTTCATGCACTTTGATTACTTTTGGAGGTCTGAAACATTGTGCAGGTGAAAATGTAACTTGTGTTAAACTAATACTTGTGCAGATTTGATTTACTTGCGTGGATCTCTGGATTGAACTTAAACAACTAATTCAGAGTCTTCAACAAAACAGCATTGGAGAAATTCAGCAGATCTGCCAGCATCTTTTGAGATGCCACTGGAGTCATAGTCATAGAGATGTACAGCTCAGAAACAGACCCTTCAGTCCAACTTGTCCATGCCGACCAAATATCCCAACCCAATCTAGTCCCACCTGCCAGCACCTGGCCCATATCCCTCCAAACCCTTCCTAATCATATACCCATCCAGATGTCTTTCACATTAGTTCTGCTTTTCTCAAAAGGAGCTACCAGACCTGCTGAGCTTATCCAACATTTGGTTTTTGTTTCCGATTTCCAGTAGCTACAAATCTTTGTTTATATTATCAATTTGGAGTTGTCTTTGGTATTAAAACAAAGGAATTCCAGCCCATCTCTGAAGGGTTATCTTTCCCATATTTCCTGACTGGGTATTCCCAGTGAAACAAAGAGATTTGATGTATTTTAAAATCATTGTACAAGTACAGCATACTAAAACCATGGGCCAATGCAACATATGTTTTTGTTGATTTATGAATGTTTTCTTCATTCACTGTTCACTGGCCAAAGTAATTGTGGAGGAAACCACTGCGTGGGAAGGTGGAACCAGCCAGACTGGCAGTGACTAATTTTACTTCCCTTTTCCTTCTGGTTTGAAAACACTGGTTTCATGAGTTTGTTGGATTGTCCATCAGTTTTCAGCTGAAGCGTGTAGCAGCAGCTGCTGCTTTTGGCTTCTGTAAAGTGTACGACTCATTCATGCCTTCATATCTTCTCAAGATGACTGTGTAGATGCTGCCTTTTTTTTTAAACACCCCTCAACTTTGTTACTGATGCTGTGGAATTGATCATAAAGTTATAGAACTGAACAAGCATGGAAACAGACTCTTCAGTCCAACTCATCCATGCCAACCAGATATCCGAAATTAATCTAGTCTTGTTCTGGCATTTGGCCCATTTCCCTCTAAGCCCTTCCTATTTTATATACCTATCTAAATGTCTTTTTTAAATCTTGTAATTGTATCAGCCTCCACCACTTCCTCCAGCAGTTCTTTCCATACGCTCACCACCCTCCGCATGAAAAAGTTGCGCCTTAGGTTCCTTGTTAAATCTTTCCCTTCCACCTTAAATCTATGCTCTCTCGTTTTTTTTTGACTTTGGGCTGCGGGTGGACCTTGACTATTTACCGTATCCATGCCCCTCTGGATTTTATAAACTTTGTATAACGTCACCCCTCAGCCTCCAAGGAAAATAGCCCCAGGCTATTCAGCCTCTCCCTATAGGTCAAACCTTCCAACTCTGGCTACTTCCTTGTAAATCTTTTCTGAGCCATTTCCAGTTTTACAATATGCTTCCTATAGCAAGGAGGCCAGACTTGAACGCAGTATTCCAAAAGTAGCCTAACCCAATGTTAGCTGCAATATGACCTTCCAACTCCTAGGAATGCAGTGACTAAGACAAGCACTTCTAAGTCAGCTAAGTTTAAAGCTTCCTAGTTGATTTTATATTTGGTGCAGTTCAGAGACCAATACTAGATGCTGTTTTGTACAAGCTATTCACTTTTTTAATTCCCCAGTCTTCTGTTAACTCATATCTGTCTGCAAACCAAGCTGGGTCAGCAGTTTGAATCATGGTAACCCTTCCTTTTATACTATATCAATGATCTGCACAAATTATCTGTGGAGTGGGCTTTAACCCATGACCACTTGTCTCTGGAGGCACAGCTGACCCACACAAAAAAAATTGTTGCTCTTTTCATGGGTGGCTGCTTTTAAGCACAATGTACCATTCAGTGGAAACGGTTTAGTGACACTTGAGCTTACCTAACGTCATTCCTGCCATGTGATGTTGTTGCTGATTTTTGGTTCAGTTGGAGTTCATGAAAAGAGATCAAGATTAGCTATTTGTCTGATTTTTGGTTTTGTTTTCCTTTTTTTTTCTGTACTTGTATTATGGGTCTCAGTGGCAAGGTTGTTCACGCATCGCACTTTGTGGGTTGTCTGAAGAGGATGGTCTTGAGCCCTAGAAGTTGATTTCTTTGTGTGGTTTGGATATTTATCACCGGAAAAAATGATACCATTTATGGCATGACTGACTTTTGTGTGGTTGGTTTGTTTGTTTGGAAGGATCTAGTTCCAACGTTAAAACCTGAACTCTGTTGATTTTTTTTTATTTCTGCAGGTAGAGCTGCATCTCTCACAAATGGCAGTCTGAAATCTCCATTTTCAAATGGTGCATTTAATTTTGAAGGACACACAAGGAGTGATGGTCACGTGTACCATACCGTGCACAAAGACTCTGGACTGTACAAAGATCTGTTGCACCGAATACACTTGGACAAGGTTACTGATGATCGGCCACAACCTGAAAATTCCTACCGCCTTCTCCGTCGCAACAATAGCTACACGTGTTACACTGCTGCTATCTGCGGTTTGCCTGTCCAGCCGACTTTCAAGTCCTCTGATTTTGTGGGGACAGAAGACAGTGAGAAGCTCGTGGGTGAAATGGCCTCCTACTCGAAGAAGCGGCTACGCTACGACAGCTATTCCAGCTACTGCAATGCAGTGGCTGAGGCAGAGATTGAGGCAGAGGAAGGTGGGGTGGAGTTGAAGCTTGCCAGTGAGCTGAGTGACCCCTTACCACCACCAGAAAATGCCATGGATGAAGACAAAGAGGAAGAGGAGAAGCCCCAAGTCCATCTGCTCTTTCACTTCCTGCAGATCCTCACTGCTTGCTTTGGGTCATTTGCACATGGTGGAAATGATGTGAGGTAAGCTCAGATAAAATTGTTTATTTCCACTAAATATTGTGGTGCTTTTAAAGCAGCCACCCATGCCAAAGGCAACACTCTCTATCTTGCGGGTCATCTGTGCCTCAGCTAGTAGAATCCTCGTTCCCTGAGGTAGGTCAAATCTGGCCCCAGGGACACTTAAAGGGAAGGAAGGATTAAAATTTACCCTGTTACCTCTCTGAAAGTCACTCTGTGTGAAACTTACCAAATATGCCTTAATTTAGTATCTGATATTCAGTTCTGAAATAGAAAACTCAGCCACAATACTCATTGGAAACTTGTCAACTTGAATAATAATATCCATTTCCATGCCTTCAGCACCCACCAGTCTCAATGTGCCAGGTGTACCTTCGGATGACTAATTCTCAACGCACCCAGGTGTTGTTCAGAGACAATAAAGAATGTCCTATTAACGGTTTATTTTGATTTTGAAGCTCAAGTGGTCAAAGTTTAACTTTCCAAGATGCCTCTGGAAAAGTTCCACAAATGCTAACCATATATTTGTGCATTCCTTCGTTGAACCCAAACTTTGGCCCATGGACTGACTGTGTAGGTTGAGTTAAATTGAACAGGCTTTACAGGACCACAAACGTAACTTTTTGGCTACACATCCATTTGGTTTTAATAAGTAAGCTTTGTATGGAATCAGTGCCAAGTCATATGAAATGCCAAAGGTGAATGAGCATCAAGGAAGCAATAACAGCTGCTTGTGAAACCACCTAGCAATTTAAAAAAAAAAGGTGGCTTGCATTTGTATTTATCTTGGCTTGACTTGAAAGCTTCAAAAACAAAGACTCCTCTTTCCTAGTATGAACCCATCTAAAGAAAACCTTTTTTATTTATGTTGCAAATCACATTACTATTTGGCCCAAGTGGTGTATACTCATGTTTACATTCTGTACACCTACTTCCTTCCTATCCAGTTGCATCTTCTTACACTGTCTCCATATCCTTCTCTTTCCTTCTCCCACTTGCATATTTTGTAAAATGTGGTTTGAAGTGTAGTCACAGTTGTAATTCCAGAAACATGGCTGCAGGATGACATGGACTGGGACCTGAAGTTTTGAAGAATGGAGGACATGAATGAATGAATGAATGAATGAATTTAGGGGTGGCAGGAACTTGTGAAAAGGTCATGGTGTTAGCACAGTGGAAAGTGATGTGCCAAGGAGGTGACACTGCACTGTTAATCCAAAGACCCAGATAATGTTTTGAGGACCTGGGTTTAAATCCCCATGGCAGATGGTGGAATTTGAATTTGATTTTGATTTAATCTGGAAATTAGAGTCTAATGATCATGAATCAATTCTTGACTGTCAAGGAAAAAAACCCCATCTGATTCACTAATGCCCTTTTAGGGTAGTAAGCTGTCATTCTTTTCCTGGTTTGACACTTAAGACTTCTGGGCATTTAGATTTGGGGAATAAATTCTGGCTCAGCCAACAATGCTCTCATCACATGTATTTATTTTAAAACCAGTTCAGGAAACCAATATGTGAACCATTTGAATAGAGGCTTGAAATCCTTCTGGGAATGTTGTAGAAGCTCACTAACAGCAGCTACATGTTAGGGTGGAGTATAAAGGAAGAAATAATAAGCCTGTCTGCTGAGACACATGATGTTAATCGTGAGAGATAATAATATATGCAGCCTTAAAGTCAGATGGTGAGGAATCCACTTAATGATTTCCGGATGGTCTTTTAGAACAACATGTTTTGGTCCAGACCCAGGAGCTGGCTATACTAAACCTGGTTGTAGTGCAACGAGATGAGTTAATCAACACCAACAAGTTCCCCTCCAGGACACTCACCATCCTGACTTGGAAATATATTGCCATTTCTTCAGTATAGCAGAGTTAAAATCCTAGAATTCCCTCCCTAAGGATAGCGTGGGTCAAATTACAGCATGTGACTTGCAGGATTCAAGACCGCTTACCACCACTACCACAGGAGCAATTCGGGATGGGCAGTAAATGCTGGAAAGCCAGTGATGTCTGTGTCCCACAAGTGAATTTTTAAAAAGGATTCGGAGGTCACTCCTAACTATCCGTATCCCATAATTTTACATCCTGTTTGAAGGAGAGGGTAGTGGATCTAAAACCATGTTTTAAAAGGTATAATTGAAGGTACGAGAGGAGAGCTGGCTAAAGAGAATTGCCAAATTGGATTAAGTAATAGGTCAGAGGAATGTAGGGGCAGGCATTTAAAAGGATATTTCAGCATACAAATGAGAGCCCACCACTCCCAACAATTTACTCATACCACTTCTCTGGTGAACATGAAACTGGAAAGCTAATAGAATGTCTATCGTTCATTGCAAGGTGAATTGACGACACGGCTGGAAGTCATATCAGTTGTACAAGGCACTGGTATAACTGGATCTGAAATATCGTGCATGCTGTTGGTAACATTATTTAAAGAGGGGTGCCATTGTGTTGTCAGATGAAGTTTGTAAGGTTCACTAATTTAATTTCTGGAACTCTAGATTGTCCTTGCGGAGAAAGGTTCGACAAGATAAATGCTTGTATACACCAGAGTTTAGAGCAAGAGGTGACCTAATTGAAAAGTACACAATCCCAAGGGTGGTTGACAGGGTATGTACAGAGATGGTGTTTCTTCTTACAGGAGGACCCAGAACCAGGGGACACCCATTTAAACTGATGAGAATTTTTCCTGTTGAGCATCATGATTCTCTGGATTGCAATTCCAAAAGAATGTGGGCGAAGCAGTGACCTTGCATCTTTTTTAAGGCAGAGGGAGATCATAAACTCTACAGTGTGGGGTTAAAAAGCCATCAAGTTCACACTAATCCCCTAAACCTAGCCCCTTACCCACATCCATAACCCTGCATTTTCTATGGTTAACACACCTAGCCTACTCATTCCTGGACAGTTTGGACAATCCATCTGATCAGCATATCTGTCAACTGAGAGGAAACTAGAGTGCCTGGCAGAAACCCTCGCAGGCATGTGGAGAATGTGCAAGCTCCACACAGACAATCTTTCCAAATCATTGTTAGGCCTTCAAATATTTTTGAAAGGGTTTATCGGATTTTATTTTTCCCCGCATAACAAAGTGCTGTAGTCTGCTCTACCTTTGCTAGTTATCCATTCTAATTAGATCCTCGTAAAACTTATTTTCTCCACTTCCTGCAGTGCTTGAACATCTTTTGTAGAATGGAAACTAGATATGCACTTTGATCTACACATGAGGGTGGACTCTGTCTTTTGAGTGCTTTATTGCAGACTTTCTAAATTGGGAGGCTTGTAACTGTAAAACTATTTATTTACTTTGTTTTAAGTTTGTAAAAATAGGAGTCCTTTATGTAGATAGAGATAGAAACTTAATCAGAAGGTGAAATTGGACCGGCAACAAGTTCAGTAAACATGCCAAGGACGTGATTACCTTTTACATCACTGTAACACTTCCCCAAAGTATGCTGACTGTAACTTTTGAGAAATTCACAGCTTGTTTGTCAGCATCTGTTAATCGTTGGGGTTACGAACCACTGTTAAAACTCCAAAACTGATCTAGCAGACGTCATGTTTCATTAGCCTTAAATCTAAGCTTGGAGTTCAACCACTTTTAACTCCAGATGTTGTATTTTATATAAGTTGTCTTTGACAGAGTGTTATAACTTGTGGTTTACTGCTCTTAGGTGGGATGGGGAGGTAAGGTTGTTAGAAAAATGGAATTGAATTGGGTTGCTTGAAATGGAGATTTAAGGAGAAGCTTTCAACAACTGTTGTCCATCACAAGCGAGTTAGGTCAGAAAGATTTGACTTTTTTTCAATAAAAAACTAGTAAATGATACAAAAGAAATTCCATTTGAACCAATAAAATGCTCAGTGGAAGAACTGCCTATGAATCAAAGTTGAGAGTTTTAAGCCTTACACCTCTTGATGATGATGATACAATTGCTGCACTGTTGGGAATCCGATGAGGCTGGAGCTTGAATCAACAGCTACCTACCTCCAAGATTTGAAGCTGTATTTTTCCAAGCTAAGTGGCAGCACTTGTAAGCTGTGTTAAAATCTGTCCCTGATAACTGCAATGACGTTGAACTAGATCTACTGCTGCACTCCTAGGAAAAGCAGGATGTGATAAGCATTGAAGTTAAATTTAAAAGTGAACGTAGTCTATTTGGAGTATGTTGTCAACTCGGTTTGTTCTTTTTATGGGTGTGATGTGGCTGTTATGCAGTATGTAATATAAGGGGCCTACTCTTTCTAGTGTTTGCACTTGCTATCCTTTTTCACTCTTGCTGTTTTTTTTCATCCCACCCCCAATAATATCTTAACACCTGTTCCCTCTGGTAGGTGCAAAAATAAGTCCTGCAATCATTCAAAGAAAAGTTCTCAACAATTTCCTGGATAATAATGATCTCTCAATAGCTGCTTAACAAATTAATTAAATTACTGCTTTGATGTTTGCAGGACTTGCTATGTGTAAAACTGGTTGCTCCATTTCCTTGTACTGTAACAGTGGCTATACATCCGAAAATACTTCTGGTTGCAGAGTTTTGGAATGCTGTGAGCTTGTGAAAGCCTCTATTTAAATACAAGTTCTTTCTTTAGTTATATAGCAAACATAGTTTCCCACTGCACGTGCTAACACCTTGGCAGCTGCAGGAGACCGCATAGTACTTGGACTTGTAGCTGGACACATGACACCACTTCTGTTGCTGTCACCCTCCTGGAGAGTCACTTGACATTCTGCTCCTTGGCCTGAGCTTACCAGCTCCTCCCCCCCCCCCCCCCCCCCCCCCCCCCCATCCCAGCTGTTTCCCATCCAAGTGAAATGAGAGCTACCATCTGGCTTTCTCTTCCAAATGTAGTCAGCTCTTAGGCCCAAGTTGCTTTATTCCAGTGGTCTGGCATATTATATTGCATTGTGATTATGTTACTAGAGTGGCAGTCTGGAGAATGAGTACTAGTTTGAGAATTGGTCTATATATAAAATATGTGTATATTTAATACATACGGCAGGTATCCATGACCAGTATTGTAAAGGATGAGGGATCACCCCTATATCCAACAACTTGAGTCAGATGTCTTGCTCAAGCGAACTATCTTTATTCAATACAAGCATGCAAGGAGAAGTTCAACTTTCCTGAATGATTTGATTTGAGTTCCACACGATGCTGTTTTTGAGTCAGTTTATACAGTTAATAAAACCAGATTAATTGCATAATTCACTCCACACCACTGCAACCCCCCCACCCCGCAACTCTTGCCTTCCTGATCTGTTGACCTTTTTGATTAAATTGTGATTTTTTAGTTTACACAAAGTATTCCATGATTTCCCTTTGTCAGTCTCCCTTCCAGTCAGAATAGGATCTTGGATTGTCGTTTCAAGATGAAAAGAACAAACAATGATTTTTTTTAATTATTAAGGAAGGAAATGCACTTCTTTCCTTGCTTATTTCATATGTAATTCCAGTCCTATACCAATGTCATTAACTCTTAACTCTAAGCTTCCATCTGAAATAGCTTAGCAAGTTGGGCAACTATCAAGGTGGCTGGAGTGGGCAGTCAGTAACTGCCTTGTCTGCAGTACCCACATCCTGAAGGGAAATAAATAAAATCCATTGCTGAATTTGCATTTACTATTGCTTAATTCAAATTATTGGATTTCTTAAATACTGAGCAATAGATTGATCACTTGTCCATGATTACTATACTAAATGACAACTTTTAACTCCCTCCATTGCCTTAAGGGTAAATCATTGGTGGTTCTCCTTCTCCAAAGACAAACTGGGTTCACTGGAATTTTATTAAATATAAATGATGGTGAAGCTTCCCACTATAGAATTAGTGATGGTAATGCTGTTACATTTTCAACTTTGGATGACCTTGTTCATGACTTGCTACCTGCATGTTCAGCGTCCTTAAGATTATTGACCTAAAAAGATGTTCATCTGTCTTCTGGTGTTAGAATTTCTTCTACCCCTTCTATGTATTGGAAGTAATGATGTATTCTGGATACGTTGGGCCCTTTTTTTTTTAAACTGTAGAATCTCCCTCCTTTAAACCCACCTACACAGACCTTTGCCCCCACCAAGGTGGGAATTGCTGCGTCCCTAAATGGCTAGTGTTGAATAATCTTACCAGGCCTCATGTAAGAGTTCCTGGGAAGGAAACTGGAAGGGCAACTCCACTGTCTGTTTGTAGCTGAGGAACCAGCCTGGAAGCATTAACATTTTGTTTTTGTTTTTAAAATCTGAGTTTTTAAACAAGAGGTTTGAGTTGGCATTTGTGATCACTGCTGCTGATTCCCTCGAGTTCTGAACATATTTGGCAGCCATAGTAAACATCCTGAAGCTCTGGGTCCAAAGAAATGCTCATTAACTATTACATATCTTGGAGCCTGCTGCAGGTACAGTTCAGTTTTTAAAAATAGTTGGTACTGCAGTAGTTGCTTGCATGAACTGGTTTTGCACTCTGGCTTGTTAAATACTGACTATTTCCATCTAATGTGTCTCCTCTGACTGAGATGCTATGGATATATTTGAAATCCTGATACTGTCTACACTCCAAATGTGTTTAACCCTTTTTGTAAAGAAGTCTGCATCTGAGATGCATATTTTAATACACATAAACGACTCCTAACCTGACCAATTATAAATCCTGATTAGGATCTAGGCCTATTTTAGTTGCCCAGAAGTCTGTTTGTCCACTGTATACAACAGCAGCTACTGTGTAGACATTGGTAGATTTAATATGGCAGAGATAAATATCTCTAGCTCTTGACTGAATTTCAGGTGAGCAACACTAAAAGGATACACCTTTCTATGTTTCAGAATGTGTGCAACGTATGGTGATTATGTTGCAGGACTGTAACGCTGATTATATTACTGGAAGAATAATCTACAGAATAGAAGTACAAATTTTGGAAATTGAAAGTACCAATAAAAGTGAGCGCAGAATTATTCTGTCATAAGGCATCTCTAGTTTGCAGGACATCTTCCCTTAAATATTAGCAGTCTTTACTTGCTCTGGTCCAAAATGGGGCTTCAGTCCTATAACATGGCTGAAACTTAGTGCTACAATGAGCTGCTGTTAGGGAGGGGCAGTAGATGTAGCCTTGTGAGCAACATATATCCTGAAAATGAAACAATAGGCCAGAATTTGACATGACCATAACAGTGAAGTGATTGGTTCTCAGCACTATAAACTGCTCGTAAAGTAAAGATGTAGTTAGACTCTCATCTAAAACTTGCATTCTCTGGTGTGCCTCTCCACTGTTAACTTTGAACAAACAGCTCTTCACCACCTATCTTCCTATTAATGTGTAATGAGTGGCATGAAGTTGCTGGATTTATGCTGTAAATGCAGATTAAACTTGAAGCAGAAAATTTAGGTTTAATCACTTGTTTTGCAAGTACAATTTTACTGAAGGTTTTAAATATTGCCAGTCACCCTCTGAAAATTAATGATTACAAGTGAGGAGTCCATTTTTTGGCCTGTCTGTGGAGGTGGGGCTTGAATTGGGAGCCTACTGACGCGCTCTGTTTAGGTGAGTGATGGTACACCCATATCAATGAGCTGTTTACACACTGCCGTCTGTCTTCACCCCTATGTTCACATGGGGATGAGAGAGAGAACTGGCAGTAGTCTCCCATCTCCATCTGCCCTTTCCTGTGTGGGCTTGGATAGTATGAACAGGACCATCTCCAGAACGTGCCTTTTACTGGCTGCTCCTGGTGGGAACATAAGTTGCTGAAATATCACTGAAAACTTTAATGTTCAAACATGAGTGTAATTTTTATTGTTTGTTTTAAATTGAGATGTCTGCTTCCTCTTTCTGGCATTGATCTATTTTTATTCTTTTTAAGCAATGCAATTGGTCCCCTTGTTGCTCTTTGGCTGATCTATCAGGAGGGAGCTGTGCTGCAGAATGCTGCTACGCCAGTTTGGTTGCTGCTATATGGAGGCTTGGGTATCTGTGCTGGTCTCTGGGTCTGGGGGAGGCGAGTCATTCAAACGTTGGGCAAAGATCTCACTCCAATCACCCCATCAAGGTAAGGGCTGGTAGTATCCAGAACATTTGCATGTTGTGTTATGGTGGAAGTTCGACACATTTTATATTTATTGTATTCTTGGCATGCCCAACATTGAGAAGTGTACCTCAGCCCTTTTTCTCTGGTACCCAAAACACCTTCCATCATGTGATAGTAGTGCCAAGTATGTCTCAGGTTGGCCATCAAATGCTAGTTGGCACTTGAAGGCATCTCGGACATTTCTGATCTCATCTGTGTAAAGGCATAGATCTTGGCTTTGCCCACATTTTGAGAATAACAAAGAGGAAACCAACTGTCTAGCAGCTAGCCTGACTGGCCCTCCCACTTAAACCCTGCAGTTGTCACACAAAAATCAAAATGTCAGTCTTATTCTTCAAATTATGTACATGAACTGTCACAGATGATCTGGATATGTCTTGTCATGTGCTTCTGGGTTTTTGAGTAGTGAGGTAATTGCCCAGTTCAACAAACAACTGATGTGATTTTATATATTATGTAATGAGTGCGATATTTGTGGCTAGCATTGTATATGCTTTAGCCTTGGTATTCCTAGATGGTTGTGCATGCTGCTCTTGCGAGAGAGTTCTGGACTCTTGAATAAAGTCAATGATAGAATGTACTGATTGGGTACAAGACATCCACCTTTACATAGAGGTATCTTTAGAAATAGTATATGGCACTACCCCTGCATCTAATGGGATAGATCTGTGGCAGCTGAATCCTATTCAGCCACAATCTGGAACCTTGTGGTATAGCTTATCCTCCATGCAAACGTTTTTGAGCCCAAGAAATCAATCCTGCTTCAATAAAAGTGCAGGAGCAGCATGAAGGATATGTAAATTGTGATACAAAGTTGAAATTACAAAGAAGGATACTGTGCAATAGAAGTAAAACTGTAGACAAAACCAATTGGTCCCATAACAAACAGATCACACTGAACTTTGTAGTCCAACTACATCTATTTGTGAATGGTAATGAACAGTTAACTAAATGGAGGAGGATTCTCCATAATTATTCCTATGCTCAATGATGGGGAGCCCAGCACCTCTGTGCAAAAGACAAAGCTGAAACAGTATTGGCCATCTCCACCTAGCAAGGTCATGTGGATTATGTACCTTGGCTACCACCTGAAGTTCCCAGGTGCTGGTCTTCAGCCAATGCAATACACGGTGATATCAAGAATCATCTGAAGGTGTTGAATACTGTAAAGACAATGGGCCCTGATCCTATTCCAGCAATAGTACTGAAGGCATTTGCTTCTGAATTAGCTGTGAATTTGTTTTATTTTTAAAAATCAGCCCATACAGAGATGTTGCATACCCTTGGAATGGATAAGACTTAAGCCCTGGTCTCCTGGCTGAAAGTTAGGAATGCTGCCACTGCCCCACAAGATCTTGTAAGGCCCGATTAATTGTGATCCTAGCCAATATGATGCAATACAGGTGTTTTTCTGACAGTTAGCTAAAAACTTCCTAGGTGTGTTAATCCACAAAAAGCAGGAAAAGTCCAGTCTAATCTAGTCAGTTTTCACCCCATCTTGCTCTCCATGCAGAGTGATGACTGCTTATCCAGCAGAATATTTAAAATACCATTAATCTGCTGTCTGCTCTGTTTGGGTTCTGTTAAGGCTACTTAGCTACTGATTTTGGTTTACTGTCTTGGTCCAAAAACAGAATAACTAAGCTCCAATATAACAGTACCTTCCCTTTTTAATATCTAAGTAACATTTAGATATTGTCAGGCAAGAGGCCTGATAATTTGTAGCGGGTGAGAATTGGACATGGGTTTATTTACATTCCTGGTGTCTGCCCCAGGACATTGCAGGAGTTTCTCCAGGCACCCATTGCCATCCATCGTAAAGTCAGAAATTATTGCCTACACAATGAACATTTTAATGTTTAGGAGTATTTGATCCTCTGATACTGAAATAATCCTCATGCACCAAGAACAGAATAACTTTCAGGTTTGGGCTGAAGAGTGACAAGTAATGTGTGTCACAGTGCTTAGATGACTGCTATCTCCAAGGAATTATTCTCCTCTTCCCTAATGCTCAATGACCTTACCATTATTGAATTCCCCACTGTCAACATCCTGGGGTTTGCTGTTAACCAGAAATTAAACTGGATGGCCATATGAGTACTGTAACAATGATAGGTCAGAGGCTGAAAATTCTGAGTAAGTTGTCTCCAGAGCCCAAGTACTACCTTCTCTGCCCAAATCAGGAGTGTGTTGGAATATCTTTGTGTCCACAAAAGTGTACTCCAAAAGAGTATACATTCAGCTCAACAGCATCTGTGACAAAGCAACCCAGTTGATCAGCACCTCTCCCACCACTGGCATACGCATGGCAGAAATGTGTACCATGTCTGGATTGCTTTATAGCATCTTACCAAGGCTCCTTCTAAATCTGTGGCCTCTACCATCAAGAAGGCAGCTGATACTACCAATGGGAAGCTACTTGCCATTTTGACTTAGAACTACATTGCTGTTTTCTTCAGTGCCATTGGATAAAATTCCTGTGATTTGCTCTCTGTGGGTGTACCCGCACCAGAAGGACTGTAGTGGTGTAAAGAAGGTTGCTCACCATCAAAACCTTTTTGGGTGTTTAGCAAGGGGCAAGAAGTGTTGGCTTGCATATCCACAGAAAAAAATTTTTAAAGTCCCAAACCACCTAGATGTTCTCCAGACCAGTTAAGCAAGTTTTGCTAAGTCTAAACAGTAATTTGCTAAGAAATACTCAATGGCATAAATCCCTACATCGCTATTCCTTTTATATCCTTTTAATGTGGTTTCTTCAGAGAATGAAAAACTTCCTTCCTACCACCACCAAGCACATATTGGGCTCATTTTTACCTTTTTTCACCCCTTTTGACCAATCACTTGAATCCATGAGGAAGTACTGCATGAACAGTTCTTCCTTTGTTCTCCTGTGTTTCATTATTGTTCCTTTTTTAAACAAAAAATCATTGGATTTGATGTGTGTACATTCTGACATGAAATCCCTTAACTTGTATGGCAGGACTGAACTTAATTAACCAGAGTAAGAGTTTGAGAGTTGGGAATAATGGAAGTTACACTGATTTTACCATATCAGTAAAATTCTCAACTCTTGGAAGTAGCCACTGGCATGCTGCACCATTATGGTGACACTTGCATCTCTAGTATGCCGTGGTTTTTGGTGGTATGTTTGGGAGAAGAGTTGGAGGCCCTTCCATGTGATGTCACACTGGCAAGCATGGTTGTCAGTACGGTGTTGAGTTAATGCATAAGCATGCTACTAAATCAGACTCTAATCCTATAGAGCCTGTTTCATACATGTGAACTAAACCCCATACATAATTAATTTGTTTGATGCAATAACTTATTTCAGCACAACTATGAATGTATTCTGCCTTTACCTTGTTATAACGATTTTATTTTTGATTTTTTCCAAAAAAAAATCCACATGACCGCAGGATATTATCAAAGAGATTGCACTGGTTTGTCCAGAGCTGCATTAAGAGTCTTGCATGCTGCCTGAAGCTTCATGGTATTAATCTTGAGAGACTTGAATGACTGTGAAGTGTTGTTTTGTGCTTCCTGCAGTGGATTCACTATTGAGTTGGCTTCGGCGTTCACAGTTGTGGTTGCTTCCAATGTTGGACTTCCAATCAGTACCACACACTGCAAGGTATGCGTATGCCCTGTGACTGCAACATGAGCAGTTCAGTCCGTACTACTCTGAGGTTTGACTCTCATCAGTTCCTGGTGGCATGACTCATCTTGAGGCAGGAAAGCAAAGAGGATCATTTGCACCTAATTTGGTGCCAGGCTTGGTTGCAAAAAGCATTTTTGTGGTAGATTGACTTGAGTTTAAAAGGCATAGACTGGTACTCTACAGCTACCATTACCCTGATGGAATCGGACAAAGTGAACTCCACTTGAGTTATATCATACTTCGTAAAATAAAGGGTGAGTTAGATGGAGTGTTGGCAATGCATGTTGATTTCCTACCTTCGTTCCTCTTCCTTGCCTCTTCCTTGCCATAAACTCGTCAGGAAGTACTAACAGAGAGTTAGAAGTATATTTCTAGACAGATGGCAGAGGACAAGCATCATTGTTAGAGACGAGAGGTATTTTCCACAGTTTTCCAGTTCTGGCCTCCTGCCCATCATCAATTCCATCATCCATTGTTAATGCTGTGCCTTCAGCTATTTAATTCTATAGTCTTGCTATAATCTCGCTAAACCTGAGATTTTAAAGGAGCATATTTTTTTAAATAAAATCTCTCAATCCAAGATTCTGTTCATTGATCTTAACAACTTGAGCAGAAGAAAATGAGAGGGGCTTTCACCAATGGAAGAGAATTTAAATTCCAGGTATTGGTTGGTATGTAATTGCAAAAAATCCCAGTATATTTGTTTGCAACTGGCTGCAGTCCCCCATTATCCACAGCCAAGTTTAGCTGCTGCTGATTACTGTACTAGTGGTTCCTCCTGGACAATGTGGATGAGGACCTATTTGCATTTTGCCATGATGCCCTCCTTGTTACAAAAACATTTGTCACTACTGGGATGATATCAGCTGATTACCTTGGTCACAATTATTGCTACAATGGCTTGATTGACAATAGTTGAGCTTTTTAAAATTTAAAATGGCTGGAATGTGGCCCAAAAAAGGGTTAAAGGAAACCGTTCAGAAGACTGGGATAGACTTGACAGACAGGATGGCCTACTGCTGTGGTGTACATGATTTGTATTAATATTTATACTTTTTTATGACTTGGTGCTTTACAACTGATGGCATATTTTCAAAATAGTTGTGATGTAGGAAAGGCAAGCAGTCAGTAATTATGCAGTTTAGGTCTCATACTGCAAATGTAATAATCAGGTCACCCCTTTAAGTTGGTCCTATCTCTCCATCTAGTTTTGAAAACCTTGCTGTAACATAAGCCCTGTCCTGACTGAAAGAAAATCACTTGACTTATGGTGAACAAATCTTTTGTGCTTTCTTTGCCCTGTCAGTAGGGACATAGGACAAACGATTGAATGGACAATAGTTAATTTTAAAGCTCGAACTGCACTCCCTTTACAGTTGCTGACAGACTATCCAAAAATGCTTTTTGTGTCACTCAGTGGCCATGACTAGTTTAGCTGATGATTATTGTGCTGCTTTAACTCAACGTGAGCTCTTTGTGCCACTGTGTCCTGATTTGCAGTACTTTCCTTGGGGTAGAGGTTGGTGTTTAGTGGAACACTTCTCCCTCACTCACTTGGTTCCATATTGCATGTTTGTGATGGTATGTCTTTCACATGCTCTTCCTACTACAAACTTTTATATATTTTCTATTTCTTCACAGTGGATTTTGCATTGAAGTAATGAGTGCGCTAACTGTACTTGTAGCCTCAAATGTGGGCATTCCAATAAGTTCCACTCATTGCAAGGTATTCACGTCATGTTAATGCAGTGATCGTTTGCTACCACCTTTAGCAAATCAAGCCAATGAACTAAAACCATGCTGATTGTTGCAGTCTGCCTTCTTTGTGTAGTGTGCAGGAGACCTCCCCTTCAAACTAGTCAATTTGTGAAAAGGATTAAGTTTTTAGATTTTTTTTTAATGGATAGAATAGCTTGGTTTTTTTTAAATGCTGTGTGTGTACCAGGTTTCAGTGCAGTTTAAATATGGTGAATAATTGACATGGCAGTAAAATTTTTATTTGGACCTATACTTTCTTTTTAATGTTTGTTTGAAACGATGAATTTGCATGTCACACTTGAAGCTCACCTATCATGTCTTCCTGCCAGCAGTTGTGCCATAGCACCCTTAGTGTGTCTCTCTGTCTCGCGGTCTCTGTCCGTCGACTTGCCAACTCCTGATGCTGTCTGGCTTGCTCTATTTTTCCAGCCTCCTGTCTAAGTAGCACCCCCAGTGACTGGGAAGTGTGTGCTGTGTTTTCCTGGTCAATTGCATTGTAAACCATAAATAATGCAATAAATTATCATGACTTTGCATGGCTTACAATATTGCATTTTATGTAAACTGGTCTAGTCAAGAGTCAAGTCTAACTACTCCCCACTGACTGTGTTCACAAACAAAACGTGTCCCACTTCCAAGTGATTGACCCATATCCTTCAAACCTTTCCTATTCTTCTACTTGTAACTGCACTTGCATCCATCACTTCCTCCGGCAATTCATTTCACACACAAACTAAAACTTTACCCTTTCGCTTTAAAAATATGCCCCCTAGTTTTGAACTCCTACCACCCTAGGGAAAAGACCCTTGCTATGGATCTTATCTATGCCCCTCTTGATTTTTATAAACGTCTATAAGGTTACCCCTCAACCTCCTTTGCTCCAGAACTGTCCACAGTATTTCGTAACCGGGCTCCCCAATGTACCATACAACCTCCATATGACATCCCAACTCCTATTCTTAAAGCTCTGAGCAATCAATGAAAGCGAGCATGCTAAATGTCATCTTAACTAACTTGTCCACATATGATGTAAATTTCAAACAATTCTTGAACTCTTGGGTATCTTTGTCTTACAATACTACCCAGGGTCCTAATGTTGATTGTATAAGTCCAGTCCTTGTCTGTTTTTTTTTCCAAAAATACCTCATTTATTCAAATTGATCTCTATCTGCCACTTCGATCAGATTCCCTACAGTATGGAAACAGGCCCTTCGGCCCAACAAGTCCACACAGACTCTCCGAAGAGTAACCCATTCACCCTGGACTATGGGTAATTTAGCATAACCAATTCACCTAACCTGCACATTTTTTGGATTGTGGGAGGAAACCGATGCAGACACTGGGAGAATGTGCAAACTCCACATAGTCACCCGAGGCTGGAATCGAACCTGGGATCCTGGTGTTGAGGCAGCAGTGCTAACCACTGAGCCACAGTGCTGCCCTATTCTTAGACCATTAACCCAAATGATCAAGATCTGTTCATATTCTTAAATAACCTTCACTATTAACTACTCTACAAATTTTGGTGTCATCTGCAAACTTACTAACCATGTATCATAAGTTCTATCCAAATTGTTTATATAAATGACAAACAAAAGTGGACCAGTACCAATCCCTGTGAAACACACTAGTCACAAGCCTCCAGCCTGGGAAAACACTCTCCACCACCACTGTCTCCTGCCGTTAAGCCTATTTGTATCAAATTGGCAAGCATACCCTGAATCCTATGTGATTTGACGTTACTGATTAGTCTACCATGTGGAACCTTGATCAAGGCTTTACTAAAGTCCATGTAGACCATGTTTACCACTCTGCTTTCATTGATCTTTTGGTTACTTAATCAAGTTTGTGAGACACTGTTTCCTTTGCACACAACTATGCTGACTATCCCTAATCAGTCCTTGACTCCCAATGTATTTAAATGCAGTCTTTCTGAATCAGCTCCAATAACTTACTGACGTCATTCCCAGGCTGCTGCTTATAGCCTTTTCTTAGCCACCCTCCAGTCCTCCGACACCTCACCCATCGTTATAGTCTTTGAAATTTGCCAGTGAATTTGGAAACCAGGTATGTCTTCCCTGCAATTTTCCAAAACATCCAGATGTTCACAAGAATGCCTGTGCCCAATATTAATCGACTCACTGTTTGTGATCCCATTGAATGGTCAGCAAGTATAGGTCAGTTAAGGCCAGAGTTCTGCTGGGTTGCTATGAGTGAAATAAATAGGGAGTGGGAAATAAGTGATAGAAAAGGAAATGGATCAAACAGTTTATTTTGGTCTCCGTTTTAAACCTTTTACTCTGTGTTCAAATAATTGAGTTAGTTGAGGGTAGACAAATCGTGAAATCTGGTGATTTTTGCAAAGACAAAATCATTTTTCTACCTTAAATTATTTTCTCTTGGACCAGAATAAATTGAATCTTTTTTCTGCTTTTCCCTAAAATGACTGCACCTGGTCAAGAATTTGAAATGCTTCAACTTATTCTGATTGTTCAATTTTTGGCTTGTGCTTGGTCTGTATAGAGAAATTCTGTATCTTCTGTCGGGGATAAAGGAAGGACCACTTCAGTGTATAATCGTTTGTTTTGAAGGCAAACTGCATCAGTAAACGTGTCTTTGCTAGAGGTCTTTTAACTTGCTCTGCTCTCCAACCATTATATTAACTACTTGGTTTTACTACCTAATGCATCACAAAATATATGTTAGTATATTAACTAGCCTATTTTATTTATCTTTCTAAAGAGTAGACCAGTGACTTTTCCAAACCTGTGATACTGCGACAAACTCAAACCGATGATTTCACTCATCCTGCACTCCTGTAGCTGGGAAACCTTACCTAAAGAAAATATGGGCACACTTCACAGGCATGTCATTAAGAGTACAGTGTCCTGAGCATCAGGATTCTGGTGTTTCAGAACCATCCGATTTGGTACAATCTACATGTAAGGAGTGCACGATGGTGCCTTTTTGAACACTATCCAACTCAATTTAAATAATTTTGGTTTTTAAGACTGAGTTTCAGTACTCGCAGTTGGTTGAAAGTCAAGTTGATCTGATGGGTGCAGAGTCTCTAACTATAATACATAATATGCAACTCGTGCACTCTGTTGAATACATGCAAAGTGTGTCTGTGACTTGCATAGTTTTGCTAATTGGCTTATTGACACGCTTCTGGTCACTTAGTATTGGTCTACTCTTCAATCATGTTTTTTCTTGTTTCCTTATGACAAAACCCCCACAGCCATCATCACCATTTGATTTATGCTAATGTATATTTGTTAAAACTTGCTTCCCCAGGTTGGATCTGTGGTGGCTGTGGGATGGATCCGATCACGCAAAGCTGTGGACTGGCACTTATTTCGTAACATTTTCCTGGCCTGGTTTGTGACTGTCCCAGTCTCTGGCCTCTTTAGTGCAGCTGTTATGGCACTGTTTGTGTATGGAATACTGCCATATGTTTAATTTTTATGTTCAAATTTTAATTGTGATTTTTACACTATTTCTAACCAGCAGTGTGAGGTGTCCTTTTCTTCCTTTCTACCCACTTCTGCCGTGTGTCCCACCCCTGCCTCTTAAGAGGTGGTTTATTCCTTTTTTTCCTTTTATCCTTTTTCAAGAGGAATTAAACAGCTATAAACTAATTTGCATTTCATCACATGCTGTAAATAACACTACAAGTGCTCATTTGATGACTTGGTAGCATGTAACAGCGAAGACTTGTTACATAGTGTATCTTTGTATAAGTGAGTGATGCCCAAATTGTGGTGTTTGTGGAATGGATGGTACTGCTTGGACAACTTGTTCCCTTAGACTGAGTGTGAAGATGCTGTATATATTGTATTATTACTCTCCTAGAAAGTTGTTTTTTTTTTTGTATGGATCTGGGGTATAAAAAGGTGAATTTAAAAGAAAGAAATATATATATAATGCCATGGTTTACCAAAATCATCCTTCTGATGCAAAACGAGGTATTAAAACCCTACGCTTGAGTAATTCAAGTTTTTTTTTAAAAACAAGGCACTGTTACTTACAACTGAGCCTACTCCTAACTTGCCCTGCGTGCTACAAACACCATAATGCGAATTGACACAGATTCATTGTGTTGAGTTTCATGGAAACTTAATGTTATAATTATAAATTTGACACTTCTATTGTATTATATTGTAATTTCTATTGTAAATACTTTCTAAAGATATCTAAGTTTGTGTTTCTTTTTTAATTGGGACACATTTCACTCACTCATTTTAGACTTTTAAAAAAAAATTGAATGTACCAAAGATTCAAGAATAAAGATTTGACAGTGTTTCCACTTTGGTTTTATTGAAATGCCTGTTTATAATTCAGGATCCTTCTCCAGCTCTTTGCTATTTACGCAATAGTTAGGCTGTCCTTGCCAGAAACAGATTTCATTGATCCGTTTCAACCAAAATGAAAAGTATTGTTCTATCTGGGAGATGACAGCAATGTCATTAAATCAAATATCAAGGTAGCTTTGGGATATCTGGCAGTTCCAATGGCCAATGCTCTTTCATAATGTTGGTAATTTAGCATACTATTATAGAGGGGGTCAGGGGTTCTTCCAACCATTGGTATAACCAGGAGGAATGGTAACACACTAGACAAATCAAGCTGTGCCCAAGTTGCACAGACCAGTTGGAAGGCTCCCTCCAGAAATCCAATCTCTGTAAATGGGTTGTGGTCAACTGAAATAAAGGTTACCTCGATTTTATCTTTTTTTTTAAACTAACTGACTTAATACTGCATGTAGTTAGATTGTAGTCCTTTTTTGTTTTGCATTTCAAGATTCCGTTTAGAAACTGTTGAGGGGGGTGGCAGGGAAGAGTGAAAGAAGGAAATAAACTGTCAGTGATATTTGTCATATCGTCCACATGACAAATGAATGAAGGCTAGTGAGATTTTGTTTTAATTACCTATGCTATTAGGCAACTTGATCTCCTTGCTCAGTTATACATCAACCCATTCTTGGAATTATATATTGTATGCCCTCTGATTTGTAGATTCTTCTGTTTGGTCCATCTCTAGCAATTGTAGGATGACAAGATGAGAGATACTCCTTGACTTTCATTGTATTAGTAAGACGTTGATTAGAACAAATGAGCAAACAGTTTCAAAGTGGTGATTGTGTGAAACGTTCCCTTTGGAATTAACCTTGTAAAAGTTTTAATTGGTTAAGTTCATGTATTAGCACATAACATGCTGCCATAATGCTCCTAGGTGGCCTGTTTTTAATATTAATCCTACATCTTTTAAATGTCTTGTTAATACTGAGTACAATGAAACGTGTATTACAAGTGTTAAGTGTTTGTAAGTGAACTTTGCAAATTGCAGTCTCAATCCTAGCATCTTTCCAGAATTGTTGTTTAAAAATGGATTGTAGAAACTGCAGAACTTCTGGCAATGACTAGAAACAAGGGATAATTTTCCTCTGCTGAAGATTATTTATACTAAAACTGGTCGGTTTGTCTTGGTAGAAAACCCAATCCCCAACGTACCCATCTGAACAAAAAAAGCAGATTGCTATCCTTGGTCTTAGACTGTGAATTACGGCAAGGTTAAGGTGAAAGTTTGACAGCGAAGTAGGCAAGGTGGTTCAGAAGAAAGCATTTAGCACATCCACCTTCATTGCTCACTCCTTTTTTAAGTAAAGGAGTTGAGGTGTCATGTTGAGGTTATAAAGGGTGTTGGTGAGGCCTCTTCTGGAGTAGGGTTCAGTTTTGGTTGCCCTATTACAGGAAGGATATTATTAAATTGCGGAGGGCTTAGAAAAGATTTATCAGGTTGTTGCCAGGACAAGTTAGGCTGGGACTGTTTTCATTGGAGCATTGGGGGTTGAGGGGTGAACTTTTATAAAAGGTTTAATAAATCATGACTCTGACAGATGAGGTGAATAGCATGTGTATTTTCCCTAGGGTAAGTGAGCTCCAGTCATTAAACTGAGGTTCCATATCCCTTTTGGATGGATATGAAGATCCTGTTGCAGTAATTTTAAAGCTGCATGGAGTTCTACAGTGCATCTTAATCCATATTTATCTCTCCAAACAACATTTATAGTTAACAGATCATCTGGTCAATATCCAATTGCTGGTTGTGCAGTCTTACTGTATGCAAAAATAGCTGCTGAATTTCCCTACATTACAACAGTGACTACACTTTCAGAATTGCTTTTTATGTCCTGAGGTAGTGATAGGTGCTATATCAATGCAAGTTAGTTCTTTGAACAATAGTTTATAATTTACTTTCCAAATGGTTATCCTGACCAGTGTATTTTAAAATCCCATTAGGTGTTCAGTTTCCAATGCTGCAGGCTAAGATCCCTCCATTGTGGTGCACCTTTGGTGTCTTCCAGGAATCTATCCACTGTAAATGTATTATTTTTGATTACATGTATCATATTGGCAGTAACTGACTTGTTCCCCTAGTTGGGGGAGTGAACTCATTTGTACTAAAGTGATGGGAAATTTTAAATTTTCAATGAGCTATATTAAAATAGTAAGAGTATATTGTGTGGACTCATTATTTACCACAAAGCATCAACATCCTGTAACATCTTAACTCAAGCAGTAAAATAGTGCCAGTGAAAATATTGACTGAACATTTACAACTGATTAATGATAGCGGTGTTCATAAGACCATGCTTTCCAGTGCCAAACTTTTCGACTCTCTCACCTCAAGCTTCTGCAATCCTCACCTTTCTCCAAATCAGAGGACCAACTACTCCTTTTTTAAATGGTGATGTTTGGAGATCTTTACAGAACCTCCATCCTGTTCTCTCATTCCAAAGAGTGATAAATATGTTGAAACCAGATCTTTATCATTTAGACCTGAACGGAGTTTTGCAAAGAAGCAGTCAAGAAAATGGACTTTGGTTCAAAGATGGGGTTAATTTCAAATACAAAATTGTATTAAGTACAGGAACAGCATATTCAATCCCAGTAAACCACACTGGCATTCATGCTTCAGTGAGCCTTCATGTATCCTTCTTCACCTAACATTCCAGTAGAAACCTCTCTCCTCCCTCATCTGTCACCTTTAAATGAATCAATGTTATTTATCTCAATTACTTCCTGGCCTAGGAAATTCCACATACTTCCCATTTCTAGGGAAATATGTTGCTTGTGAATCTCACAATTTCATTTTATGGTGGCATCTTTGATCGATGGCCTTCAGTTGAAGTTGCTTTCCCCAAGAAATGGAAGCAGTTTGTTTCTGATGCGACTAAAACCCCAACTGGACACCCACTTCCAACTGATCGAACCAGGACTGTTATAAGTTTAACTTCCTATTTCTCATTTCTTTTGAAACTAAACCTTATTTCTAAACTATTTGAACGGCATAATTTGTATCCCTCCATGTTCTGCCCAAATAGTGTCACCTGCATATCTTTTAAAAATCTGAATCATTTGTAGAAATTCAAACAATGATCCCTGCTCTCGTTTTTGAGAGATTTATTCAAGCTTCTGTTGCTATGAAGCGTTGATCAAGACCCTTACACTCTTGCATCTTATTACTTTTCCCTGGCTACTAACTAAACCTGTATTACTGCCTGATATAAGGGATCTCTCTCTCCCTCTTTCTCTTTTTCCCCCCCCCCCCCCCCCCCCGATGCTCTACAAGATCAATGTCTTGGAATTCAATTCTAACTCTGAGCTGAAGTTTCTTAAGGTTATTTTACACTCTTGCAACCGCTTCAGTTAGAAGTCTCAAATTCATTTCCTCCTCTCATGGCTTTCCTCTAATCGGTAAAAATTGTCATAATCTTACCAGACCATAGGGTTTCTCTTCCTTTAGAGAAAGGTGGCTACTGATGGCCTAACGTTAGGGCTACCATGCTTCAGGCAAGGGGAAAGAATGATACAATTCATCATGGTAACCTCAGCCAGTGTGGGAATTAAACCTATGATATTGACATCCCTTTGCATTGCAAACCAGGTCTCTAATATACCTATACAGAAGTTTAAGTTGTTTTTTTTTCTTATATGCTTTTTCTTCATTCCCCAACCCTGCCTGAACACCCAAGAACAATGGGTGAATTTCCATTTGGGAGGCAGCCATGCTCAGTTGGTTTTATCCCAGTGACCCTGTCTGCAGTGCCACCTGTGTTTCCACAACCCATCAGTTTCTAAGTATTGCAAATAACATGGCTGATATGTATCAGATGAGGTCTATCAGAATTGATTTTTTTTTACTGTTGTCTCCTGCCTTGTAGACCCTTTGTTATTGATGGAGTTGTTGCCTGAAGCTCTATGCTTTATGATGTGTCATAGGAAAGTGTTTAAACTGTACCACTTCTCAACTCCATTGGCTGATTAGTATCTTATGCCCAAGTACACATTGTTTCTGTAACACTCCACCCTTACCTAATAAATATCAATCCCAGTTTGGAAATTTTCAACTTTTTGGAGGAAAGATTCTGCTGCCATTTGTGCAGGGGGAAAAATTATCTCCAGGTGTTATCTGCAAATTGTTCTGATTTTGAGGTTGCTTTGTTTCTGGATTCCACACACCAGAAGTAGTAATTTCCCTTTTTAACTTATAACAGAGGTTATGATGAAAGGAGTTACTATCACCCCTTAACCTTCTATACTAAGGAACTACAACACTACCCTATGCACCTGCCTGCATGATTTAATTCTCGGTTAGGCATCAATCCCTCAAAATCCATTCATATTGCAAGGTTTGTGAAGGTTTGTAGCTCAGGTTGAGGTTTAGGGTGTAGGTTTGCTCGCTGAGCTGTAGGTTTGATATCCAGACGTTTCATTACCTGGCTAGGTAACATCATCAGTGATGACCTCCAAGTGAAGCGAAGCTGTTGTCTCCTGCTTTCTATTTATATCTTTCTCCTGGATGGGGTTCCTGGGGTTTGTGGTGATGTCACTTCCTGTTTGTTTTCTGAGGGGCTGATAGGTGGCATCTATGCCAGAGAATTCCTAGAGGCCTGGCACTCCAACCACAACGCCATAAACAAACGCACAGACCTAAATGCCATCTATCAACCCCTCAGCAAACAAACAGGAAATGACATCACCAGGAACCCCATCCAGGAGAAAGCTATAAATAGAAAGCAGGAGACAACAGCTTCGCTTCACTTGGAGGTCACCACTGATAATGTTACCTAGCCAGATAATGAAACGTCTGGATGTCCAACCTACAGCTCAGCGAGCAAACTGCACCCTAAATCCATTCCTATTCTATAGCACCACCAAATCTAATGCATCCTAACCGAGATGCGGTTTCAGACCTGAAAGTGTGCTCTAAATGGAAATCTAATGTGAATTTTCTATCAAATCAAAGAAGTCTACAGCACAAAAAGGCACTTTAGCCCATCATGTCTGTGTTGGTCAAAAACAACCACCAAACTATCTGAATCCAATTTTCCAAACCTTGGCCCATTGCCTTGTGTGCCTTGGCATCACAAGTGTACATGCTACCAAATTATACTAAAATAACATGGGGGTTTCTGCCTTTTACCATGCTTACAGACAGTGAGTTCAAGATTTCCATCACGCTCTGGATGAAAGTCTTTTTCCCCACATCTCCGCTAAACCTCCTGTCCCTTACCTTAAGTCTATGCCCATGGTCATTGATACCTCCATCAAGAAAAAATGCCCCTCAATTCATAACTAAAATTCTGTAACTCCGACAACACCCTGGTAAATCTCCTCTGCACTCTTCTCAAGTGCTATCACATCACTCCCATAATTTGGATTCCAGAACTGCACACAGTATTCTAGCTACGGCTTAACAAACATTTATGCAATTCCAACATAATCTCCCTGCCCTTTATTAGCTGAGGTGTAGAGTTAAAGTATTCCTTCTGAATCACTATTTCCATCTGCCCTGATGCCTTAAGGGACCAGTGTACATGCATACCAAATCCCTCTGATCATCAGTTCTTCCTATTCATCATGTATTTCCATAGAATCCCTACAGAGTGGGCGCAGGCTATTTGGCCTATTGAGTCTGTGCTGACCCTCTGAAGACCATCCTACCTAGACCCACTCCGATTCATCTCAGCTGCACATCTTTGGACTCCGGGAGGAAACCACAGACACAAGGAGAACATTCAAACTCCACACAGACACTCATCCAAGGGTGGAAATGAACCCTGGCTCTGTGAGGCAGCAGTGCTAATCACTGAGCATCCTTGCCTTGTTTGTCCTGCCCAAGTGCATCACACACATTTATCCAAATTGAATTCTGTTTGCCACTGATCAGCCCATCTGACTAACCTGTCTGCATCCTACTGTAATCTGAGGCTATCCTCCTCACTATTTATCATTCCACCCATCTTTATATCATCCACAAACTTACTGATCAATCCTCCTTCATTCAAGTCTAAATTGTTTATGCCACAAACAGCAAGGTTCCTAACACTGATCTCTGTGGAGCACCACTGATCCCAGACTTCCAGTCACAAAAATAACACTCCACCATTACCCTCTGCTTACGACCACTTAGACAATTCTGGATTCAATTTGCCAAATTTCTTTGGAGGCCATGGGTTTTTACTTTTGCTATTAGTATTCCATTAGGGTCTTACCAAAGACCTTGCTGGAGTCCAAGTAGTCCACATTGAATTCATTGCCCTCATCTAAACAATTTGTTACTACTTCAAAAGAATTTGAAACTGGTTGGGAAAATTTGAGTTGGGAAAAGAAGCAAGTCAAACATTCAGGGCAGACAGGAACAAAGCAGAGAACGAGGTAGTACTGATAAATTGCATTATTTCAATGCAAGAGGCCTAACAGGGAAGGCAGATGAACTCAGGGCATGGTTAGGAACATGGGAGTGGGATATCATACCAGTTATAGACATATGGCTCTGGGATGGATAGGACTGGAAGCTTAATGTTCCATGATACAAATGTTAAAGGAAGGGTAGAAAAGTGGGGCAAGAGAGGAAGGGGATGGTGTTTTTGGTAAGGGGTAGCATTATGGCTATACTCAGGATATTCCTAGGAATACATCCAGGGAAGTTATTTGGGTGGAACTGACAAATGAGAAAGGATGATGACCTTATACTGCATTGTAATGTTCTATTTGAATTGTATATAGATGCCCCAATAGTCAGCAGGAAATTGAGAAAAAAAATTTGGAAGGAGATTCCAGTTATCTGTAAGAATAATAAGATGGTTATGGTAGGGAATTTTAACTTTCTAAACATAATATCAAGTGTTTAGATAGAGAGGAATTTAAGTGTGTACAAGAAAATTTTCTGGTTCAATATGTGGATGCACTTACTAGAGAAGGTGTAGAACTTGACTGACTTTTGGGAAATAAAGCAGGTGTCAATGGGGTAGCACTTTGGGGCCAGAGACAATATTTCTATTAGTTTTAAAAGAGCGTTGGGAAAGGATAGACTGGATATAAAAGTTGAAGTTCTAAATTGGAGGAAGGCCAATTTTGATGGTATTGGGCAAGAACTTTAGAAGTTGATTGGGTGTGAATATTCATGGATGAAGGGATAGCTGGAAAATGGGAAACCTTCAAAAATGAGATAACGAGAGTCCAGAGACAGTACATTCCTGTTAGGGTAAAAGGCAAGGCTGGTAGATGTAGGGAATGCTGCATGATGAGAGAAATTGAGGTTTACTAAGAAAAAGAAAGAAGCATAAGTCGTGTGTAGACAGCAGAGATTGAGTGAATCCTTAGAAAAGTATAAAGGCAGTAGAAGTATATTTAGGAGGGAAATCAGGAGGGCATAAAAGGGTCATGAGATAGCTTTGGCAAATAAGAAGAATCCAAGGGGATTTTATAAATAGATTAAGGATAAAACTGTAATGAGGAAGAGAATAGGGCCTTTCAAAGATCAGCAAGGTGACTTTGTGTGGAGCTGCAGGAGATTGGGGAGATACTAAACAAGTATCTTGCATCAGAGTTTACTGTGGAGAAGGAAATTGAAGAGATAGAATGTGGGGAAATAGATGGTGACATCTTGAAAACGTCCATTTTACAGAGGAGGTGCTGGATGTCTTAAAACGCGTAAAGGTGGATAAATCCTCAGGACCTGAGCACGTGTATCCTTGAACGGTGTGGGAAGCTAGGGAAGTGATTGCTGGGCTCCTTGCTGAGATATTTGTCTCATTGATAATCACAGGTGAGGTGACAGAAGACTGGAGATTGGCTAATGTGGTGCCACTATTTAAGAAAGCTGTTAATGAAAAGCCAGGGAACCATAGACCAGTGAGCCTGATGTTGGTGGTGGGCAAGTTGTTGGAGGGAATCCTGAGGACAGGATTTACATATATTTGGAAAGGCAAGGGCTGATTAAGGATGGTCAACATGGCTTTGTATGTGGGAAAGCATATCTCACTAACTTAAGTTTTTGAAGCAGTAATGAAGAGAATTGATGAGGGCAGAGAGGTTGACGTGATCTATATGGACTTCAGTAAGGCATTCAACAAGTTCCTCGTGGTAGACTAGTTAGCAAGGTTAGCTCTCATGGAATTCAGGGAGAACTAGCCGTTTTGGGTACAGAACTGGCTTGAAGGTAGAAGACAGATAGTGATGATGGAGGGTTGCTTTTCAGACTGGAGCCTGTGACCATTAGTGTGCCACAAGGATCGGTGCTGGATCCACTGTTTTTTGTTACTTATATAAATTATTTTGATGTGAACATAGGATGTATAGTTAGTAAGTTTGCAGATGACACCAAAATTGGAGGTGTAGCGGACAGCAAAGAAGGTTACCTCAAGAGTACAATGGGTCACTGATCAGATGGGCCAATGGGCTGAGGAGTGGTAGATGGAGTTTAATTTAGATAAATGTGAGGTGCTGCAATTTGGAAAGGCAAATCAGGGCAGGACTTATACATTTAATGGTAAGATCCTGGGAAGTGTTGCTGAACAAAGAGACCTTAGAGTGCAGTTTCATAGCTCCTTGAAAGTGGAGTCAATATCATAGGATCGTGAAGAAGGCGTTTGATATGCTTATCTTTATTGGTCAGAGCATTGAGTATAGAAGTTGGGAGGTCATGTTGCGGCTGTACAGGACATTGATTAGGCCACTTCTGGAATATTGCGTGCAATTCTCGTCTCCCTCTTATCATAAGGCTATTGTGAAACTTGAAAGGGTTCAGAAAAGATTTACAAGAATGTGGCCTGGGTTGGAGGGTTTGAGCTATAGGGAGAAGCTAAATAGGCTGGGGCTGTTTTCTCTTGCATCGGAGGCTGAGGGGTCACCTTATAGAGGTTTATAAAACCACAAAAGGTATGGCTAGAGTAAATAGACGAGATCTTTTCCCTGGGTGGGGGAGTCCAGAACTACAGGGCATAGGTTTAGGGTGAGAGGGGAAAAATTTAAAAGGGACCTAAGGGGCAACTTTTTCATGTAAAGGATTGTGCATGTATGGAATGAGCTGTCAGAGGAAGTAGTGGAGACTGCTACGATTATAACAGTTAATAGGCATCTGGATGTGTACATGAATAGGAAGGGTTTGCAGGGATATGGGCCAAGTCCTGGTGAATGGGACTACATTAGGTTAAGATATCTGGTTGGAATGGATGAGTTGGACCGAAGGGTCTGTTTTGGTTCTGTACATCTCTTGTTTCTCAATGATTTTGTCAACTTGGCTTCCCCCTAACCAAATCATGCAACTCTTCTTGATTACTTCCTGCATCTTCAAGTCCAGATTAATTCTGTTCCTCAGAATTGCTTCTAATAGTTTCCCCACCATCAAGGTTAGACTGAAGAACTGTAAATAAGCCTTACTAGTGACTTATTTCCTGTTTTTCATCCCTATCCAAACTGATTTACATCCTGATCTCCTAAACCAGAACCAGAGAACTGTCAATGCTGGAAATCAGAAACATAACAAATTGCTGGAAAAACACAGCCGGTCTGGTAGCATATATGAAGAGAATGCAGAGTTAATGTTTCAGGGCCAGTGACCCATCTTCAGAATTGGTAAAACAAGGCCATCTATTACTATTTCACAAATGCCATACTTGATTAACAGTGCTGCCTCTTCACCTTTACCTAGCTTCCTATTCTTCTTTAATGGCATTTACCCCTCAATATTCAGGATCCAATGTTCGTCATTATGCAGTTAAAACTCTGTAATAGCTATCAGATCATATTGAATAACTTCAATGTGCATAATCAATTTATTTATTTTGTTATGAATGCTATGTGCTTTCTGATAGAGTCATTAATTTTGTCTTTTTGTTATCTTTACAGCATTTAGTGTTGCTTGTTGGTGAATTCTTTGATTTCTTTGTTCCTTCCTTGTTCATTCTGTGGCCTTCATTTCTCTTGTTAAGAATTTGCTCTACTGCTTTGACTCTATCCTTTGACTTGCTACAACTACAAAAGATTACTCCCTCACCTGCGTTGTATAATTTAAAACCCTGTCCACTTCCCTAGTTCGACAGTTTGCTGGAACACTGGCCCCATCATGGTTCAGGTGTAGACCCTAACATAGCCTTCACTTTCCCTAGTATTGATATTAACGCCCATGAACAGCTTACAAGGTCAAATGGAGATGGGCAATAAGAGCTGACCCAGTCACAACTTCTGAATTAATAAAAAAGATTTATGCTACTTGAGCCACTACATACCCATATTTCATCGAATAATAATCCCTACAGAGTGGAAACAGGCTATTCAGCCCATAAAGTCCATTTTGACCCTCCGAAGAGCATCCCACCTGTTGGGATCCAGGGAGGGTGAGAGATAACAGGACATTGGAGCCGTGTCTAAATGCACGTAGCTCAAACTGAGGTAATAGAATGTTATCAGGTGAGAACCAATGACATACCAAAATTCTGCATTTTACCAAATAAGGATGTAACTCTGGAATGTGAGAGAACAAAAGGATAGACAAATTAAAAATATAGTCAGAACGCGCCTTCTCCAGTGAGCTAGACACCTCACTGTACTGTGTACGATTCTCTCTCATTAAACCTGTTTATACTTTTAATCAGACCCGGTGTCTCTCTCCTCCAAACGAACACTGGGACAGAAGATCTGTCTCAACACACCCCAGACACACCCCGTACCATATTCCTATAACCTTGCATTCCCCATGGCTAATCTACCTAATGTACACCTTTTTGGACTGTGAGATGAAACCACAGCACCCAGATGAAATCCACATAGACGTGGAGAACTGCAAACTCCACACAGATGGTCACCTGAGTCTGGAATCGAACTCGGATCCCTGGTGCTGTGAGGCAACAGTGCTGGGCACTGTGCTGCCCTGACTTGAATAACTGCACGTTAGAATCAGCTTGCCTCCAGATAATGCTTCTAATTTTCTCAGAACATCATAAAGCCCTTCAGAAATTTAAATACCTTCTTTGTAATCCAACAGAGCTACGAAATCCTCACAAACAACAAATAGCATAAATAGTCTGTTAATACTTTTTAACTCTTATTGACCAGGTCACATGGAGACCCCCTGCCCTTCGTAGATAGTGTTGCAGCTACGAAATCCTCACAAACAACAAATAGCATAAATAGTCTGTTAATACTTTTTAACTCTTATTGACCAGGTCACATGGAGACCCCCTGCTCTTCGTAGATAGTGTTGCTCAATATTTTACATGAAAACAAACAAAAAAGAGAGATGTCATTTAGTATTTCATCCCAAAGACTCCACCTCGAGAAATTAATGTGCTTAAGCAGTGGAACGGATCTTTTTGTCATTCAGCCATGTTACTAGTGAGTTAATTTGAATGAATTGAGTTGAGAAACAATAATGAAGGTTATGTTTGCCTCTATTTCATTTATCACTTCTAGGTTAAAAACTACAGATTCTAATCTTCATATGGATTCAGCAGTTGCAGCTTGGCTGCTATAAACATTTCCTGGCAAAATTAATATGTCATTTTCTACAAGCAGACAGAAAAATAAAGAATAATTGTAGAATAACAATAAGAAGCAAAACAGGGCGCTACCTTGTGTATGTGAGTGAGAACGTACCTTCAATAAGCAGCTTCTCGGTGTTTCTCGATACATTTCTATTTCCCTTGCAAATTCCAAAGTAGTGTCCCCTCTTGCTGCATTTTGAACTGATTGGTCTTTGACTTTTTTAGGGAGGATGCTTCATGGGATTGTGCAGCATTGTTGTGTCTCTCCACAAATGCATCATAGAGAATGGAGAGTGGCCCCAGTGCTGGTGGCTGGCTGGACTGGAGTGCAGGCATCTGAGCCTGCTTAGCAAGAACCTGTGTCACTGCAGAGTCATAAAGTTGCACAGCATGGAAACAGACCCTTCAGCCATACCAATCCATGCCAACTGTAATCCCAAACTAAACTAGTCCCACCTGCCTGCGCTTGGCCCATTTCCCTCCAAACACGTATTATTCAAGTGTCTTTGGAACATTGTAACTATGCATGCATCCACCACTTCCTCTGGCAGTTTCCACACACAAACTATTCTCTTGTGTAAAAAGGTTACCCCCTCATGTCTTTTTCAAATCTTTCCCCCGTGACCTTAAAACTATGCCCCCAGTCTTGAAAATCCCGACCCTAAGTAAAAGACTTCTGCTATTCATCTTATCTCTGCCCCTTATGATTTTATAAACCTCTATAAGATCACCTCTCAACTTCCTGCATTCCAGTGAAATAAGTCCAAGCCTATTCACCCTCTCCTTTCCTTATGAATCAAACTGTCCACTCCCAGCAACATCCTGGTAAATCTCCTCTGAACCCTTTCCAGCTTAATAATATCCTTCCTATTATAGGGTGACGGGAACTATACACAGTACTCTAGAAGAGGTTTCACCAATGTCCTGTACAACCTCAGCATGACGTCCCAACTCCTACATTCAAAGGTCTGAGAATTGAAGGCAAGCAAGCTAAATGCCTTCTTAAGACCATAAGACATAGGAGTGGAAGTAAGGCCATTCGGCCCATCGAGTCCATTCCGCCATTCAATCATGGCTGATGGGCATTTCAACTCCACTTACCCGCATTCTCCCCGTAGTCCTTAATTCCTCAAGACATCAAGAACCTATCAATCTCTGCCTTGAAGACATTTAGCGTCCCGGCCTCCACTGCACTCTGCGGCAATGAATTCCACAGGCCCACCACTCTCTTAACCACCCTATCTATTTTTGAGGCAAATTTTAAAGAATTATGAACCTTAATGCCTAGGTCTCTCTGTTCTATAACACTAAACAAGGACCCCTTTTAATTGTACAAGTCCTGCCCTTGTTTCTTTTACCAAAATGCAATACCTTGCATTTATCTAAATTAAACTCCATCTGCCACTCCTCAGCCCATTGACCCAATTGATCAAAATCTCTTTGTAATCTTAGATAACCTTCTTCACTGTCCACTATACCACCAATTTTAGTATCATCCACAAACTTACTAACCACACCTCCTGCATTCTCATCTAAATCATTTAGATAAACGACAAGCAAAAGTGGACCCAGTACCAATCCCTGTGGAACACCGCTGGTCACAAGCCTCCATTCTGAAAAACAACCCTTGGAGTTCAAAGCCTGCATTTATCAAATGGGGGTTGTCAAAAGGAACTTGCTATCGACTTGTCCCACCCTCGACCCAAAGGATGTTTAGCAGATTTGCTCAGGAAGATTGAGCCATATGGGACACCAAACTGAAGAGCAGGGAAGAGGTGCATTCAGTATGTCAGCATGGAATGGGAAGTCAGATCGAGCATGGATGGTCTCAATTAGCCTGTGATAGTCCTGTAAAAAGGTTACACCCAAAATGTTGACTTCTGCACCTCCTGATGCTGCCTGACTTGCTGTGTTCTTCCAGCCTCCTGCCTGTCTACTTTGGTTTTCAACAGTCAGCAGATATATGGGGGAGGGGTGTAATTGAGCAGAGAAAGCTGTGGAGAGGTTTGTCTGGAGGGATCCAGTTTTTACACACATTGATTCATTCAATTGATTGTAAGATGTGTGTAGAGTGGCCTTTTCCACAGAGATGCACAAATCTCTGCTGAGGAGTCTGATAGGGTAAGATCAGAGGTTCAGGGTGTTGTCACAGCATTATAGTATGATCAGTTAGTAGCTTGTTTCTGGTTTTGATCTTTGCTGTCACATCATTTAAGTGTTCTCAGAAGGACAAAGTCCTCCCGAGAATCACTCGCAAGTTGTGTTGGAATCGTACTTTAATCTCTGACCTTCTACATTGATTGCAATTCCTTTTTGGCATTGGCATTGTGGAGGTGGAATACACTGAAGTCTGTCAGCTTTAGAACACTTTTATTAAGGACCTGATGTAGGGCAGAAGGATGGAGCTTGGGTGGTACAAATGCCACCAGCATTGATGAACTTGCAAGACATTGTTAGCAGATCATTTGTACATAAACTAATGAATCCCTAAAATATGGAGGCAGGCCATTTGGCCCATTGAGTCCACACCAACCCTCCAGAGAGCATCCCTCCCAGACCTACCCTATCCCTGCAACCCTACATTTCTAATGGCCAATTGGCCTAACCTGCACATCTTTGTGACTGTGAGAGGAAATTGGATCACTTGAATGTGCAAACTTCACATAGACAGTTACCCAAGGCTGGGATTGAACCCAGGTCCCTGATGCTGTTAGGTAGTAGTGTTAACCACTGAGCCACTGTGTATATGTAGTGTATCAATGCCTTCACCAATCAGAGTCAACCTGGCTGGTAGCTAGGTAGTTAACAGTCAGTCATCATCCATCTGGGGCTTTCTCTAAGTCAACACCTCTACCAGTCAGATTCCACTTCCCAATCAATCACTGCTCTCCTTTCATACAGTCCAACCCCTTTTCAGCAATTCCGCAGGTTCCAAGGCAACCAGCAGCCCTTTAAAGACCCCTGCAGCTTAATGACATTACCGAGTCAATGCAAGTGCCTGATGCCTCACTGACTGCGCGTCAGAAGAGGCAATTTCTCGCAACAGGCGATTGGAGTTTCATAACAGGAGCTCATGATATTACACTAGTGCGTGCCTATACAGCCACTGCTATAAATGGCACAGGGCAGGAGACACATTCTGTGTGTAACACATATATTTCATGACAAAGAATTCAGACAATTCTAATGTAAAATAAAGAACCTGATTTCAGCTTTGGCCAATGGAATGGATTGTGTAAATGTTTAGATCATCAGAATAATGTTTGACCTGTTTTCTGCTATTGTGAAGCCTGCTCAAAGACTTACTTGTGTAATACAGATCATTCTTTATATTTTTATTCTGGGGATGTGGGTGTTGCTGGCGAGGGCAGCAATTGTTGTACAGATTTGACACAACTCAGTAGCTTGCTAGGCAACTTCAGAGTGAATAGCAGAAAATGAGGACTGCAGTTGCTGGAGAGTTGGAATCAAAAAGTGGAAAAGCACAGCAGGTCAGGCAGCATCTGAGGAGCAGGAGGGTCGACATTCTGGGCATAAACCCTTCATCAGGAATGCCCTTGCCCGCTCTGATGAAGGGCTTATCCGGGAAATGCTGACTCTCCTGCTCCTCGGACGCTGCCTGACCTGCTGCGCTTTTCCAGTGCTGCACTCTCAACTTCAGAGTGAGCTACAGCCCAACATCAAACCACTGTGAATGCTGAAATCTGAGAAAAGGTCATATACCTGAATCCTTCCCTTTTCTCCCCCACAAATCTGTCTGAATGATTGAGTATTTTTACCATGTTAAAATAGGCCTGGAGTTACACACAGGCCAGACTGTTAAGGATAGCAGGTTTTGTTTCTCAAAGGACATTCACGTCTTTTGGGAATTTTTGTTTATTTCCAGATATTTTCAAATTGAATTCAAGTTATCAAATTGTCATAGTGAGATGTGAACTCACTTTCAGTGGAATATTTGCCTAAGCCCTGGCTTACTGATACATATCAGCATTTGACTGGAGAAAGTGCAGGGATGCTAACCTCTTGTATTTTAGCAGCAACTATTTGAAGCAAAATGCATTTTCTCCAGTTATGGTGTAGAACATTGTTTTAGGAGACGCCAGGATTTAGCCAGTCACCACAGGACAGTAATTGCCTTGTCGTACAGCCACTAGTTCCAACCATGTCATTCCTTAGGCTTGTTCTCAGACCAGCACACTATTCAAAACATGTTTGAATTATTGAAGTATGAATAGTAAGGGTTTAGAGGGATGTGGGCCAGTTGCTGGCAAATGGGACTAGGTCAGATTGGGACATCTGGTCGGCACAGATGAGTTGGACCAAAAGGTCTGTTTCTATGACTCTGTATCATTCATCAAAGCTCACTTTGTGCAGACAGATTCCCATAATTAGACTCATTCTTGCTTCATGCTCAGGGTCAGAAGTGTTGCTCTTCAATACTATCCTTCAAATGAGACCAGCATCCATCTTCCTTCTGAGGAGACTGTAAAAGATTCAATGTCAAGAGGAGTTGACTCCCTGATGTCCTGATCAGTGTTTATTTGGTCCACGTCACATTGCAGTCTGTGACATAGAACATCGAAAAGTACAACAAAGAACAGACCCTTTGGCCCACGATGTTATGCCGAGGATTAATCCAAATGTAAAATAAAGTAACTTAACCTACGCACCCCTCAACTCCACGTGCATGTCCAGCAGTCGCTTAAATGTCCCTAATGACTCTGCTTCTTCCGCCACCAAGCTCGCAATGCATTCAATGCATTCACAACTCTCTGCCTAAAGAACCTTCCTCTGACATCCCCTCTATACCTTTCTCCTAAAATCTTAAAACAACGACCCATCGTGCCAGTCAATCCTGCCTTGAGGAAAAGTCTCTGGCTATTGACTCTATCCATTCCTCTCATTATCTTGTACACCTCGATCAGGTCACCTCTCTTCCTCCTTCTCTCCAGAGAGAAAAGTCCAAGCTTAGTCAACCTCTCTTCATAAGCAAGCTCTCCAGTCCAGGCAGCATCCTGGTAAACCTTCTTTGCACCTTCTCCAAAGCCTCTGTATCTTTCCTGTAGTAGGGCGACCAGAACTGGATACAATATTCCAAGTGTGGTCTCACCAGGGATTTGTAGAGCTGTAGCAAAACCTCGGGGCTCTTAAACTCAATCCCCCTGTTAATGAAAGCCAAAACACCATATGCTTTCTTAACAACCCTCCACTTGGGTGGCAACTTTGAGGAATCTATGTACTTGAACACCAAGATCCCTCTGTTCCTCCACACTGCCAAGCATCTTGTGTTGAATCCTATATTCAGCATTCGAGTTCAACCTTCCAAAATGCTTCACTTCGCATTTATCCAGGTTGAACTCCGTTGGTCATTTCTCAGCCCAGCTCTGTATCCCGTCAATGTCATGCTGCAGCCTGCAATAGCCCTTGATACTATCAACGGCACCTCCAACCTTTGTGTCATCTGAAAATTTACTAACCCACCCCATAATCTCCATATCCAAGTCATTTATAAAAACTACAAAGAGCAGAGGCCCAAGAACAGAGCCCTGCAGGACCCCACTCAACAGTGACCTACATGAGGAATACATTCCATCTACATCCATTCTCTGCCTTCTGTCAGCCAACCAATTCTGAATCTAGTTAGCCAAATCTCCCTATATCCCATACCTCCTGACTTTATGAATGAACCATGGGGAACCTTATCAATACCTTGCTGAAGTCCACATACATCACATCAACTGCTCGACCCTCTTCAACTTGTCTTGTCACCTCCTCAAATAACTTTATAAGATTTGTGAGGCATGACCTGCCCCTCACAAAGCCATGCTGACTGCCTTTAATCACACTTTGTTTTGCCAAATAGTCATAAATCCTATCCCTCAGAATTCTTTCCAAAACTTTGCTGACCATGGACGTAGGACTGACTGGTCTGTAATTACCGGGAATTTCCCTATTACCCTTCTTGAAAAGTAGAACAACATTCCCCTCCTTCCAATCCTCCAGTACGACTCACGTAGAGAGTGGGGAGGCAAAGATCTTCGCTAGCGGCTTAGCAACCTCCTTTCTCGCTTCCTGGAGCAGCCTAGATTAAATCTGGGGATTTATCCAATCTTAATGTTTGCCAAAATTTCAGCACATCAACGTCATCAATCTTGATCTGGTCAAGCCTGTATCCCAGCTCCTCAAAGTTCTCATTCACAACAAAGTCCCTTTCCTTAGTGAAAACTGAAGCAAAAAACTCATTTAGGGCTTCACCTATTTGCTCAGACTTCACACACAAGTTCCCTCCACTGTCCCTGATCATCCTTACCTTCTCCCTGATCATTCTCTTAATCCTCATGTATGAGTAAAATGCCTTTGTGTTCTCCCTAATCCTTCTTGCTAAGGATTTTTCATTCCCCCTCCTGGCTCTCCTCAGTCCATTTCTGAGCTCTTTTCTAGCAAGCCTATAATCTTCTAAAGCTGTGCTAGATCCTTGCTACCTCCACCTTACGTAAGCTGTCTTCTTCCTTTTGACGAGAAACTCCTCTGTTCTCGTCATCTAAGGTTCCTTAATATTACCCCTTCTTACTTGTCTCAGAGGAACAAATTTGTGCATCACTCACAACAATTGCTCCTTAAATAGTTTCCACATGTTTGCTGTGCCCTTTCTGTGGAACAATTGCTCCCAGTCTGTACTTCCCAACTCCTGTCTGATAACGTCATAATTTCTTTTTCCCCAGTTAAATATCTTCCTTCGGTAACTGCTCCTTTCCCTCTCCAAGACTATGCTAAATGTGAGGCGTGTGTGATCACTGTCACCAAAGTGTTCTCCCACTGCAAGACCTCACACCTATCCTGGCTTATCACCGACCATCAATTCCAAAATGGCCTCTCCCCTTGTCGGTCTGTCTACATACTGAGTAAGGAAACCCTCCTGAACACCTGATAAAAACAGCTCCATCCAAACTATCTGCACTATGGAAGCTCTAGTCGATATTAGGAAAGTTGAAATCACCCAGAACAACAACCCTACTACATCTGCATTTTTCCAAAATCTGCCCGCCTATGAGCTCTTCAATCTCTCTACTGCTAATAGGGGGTCTGTGAAAACCCCCAAAGAGGTGGCTGTTCCCTTGCTGTTCCTAACTTCCCCCCCATACTGACTCAGTAGACAAACCTCCCTCAACAACCTTCATTTCTGTAGCTGTGATGCACTCTCTAATTAGCAAGGCTACACCCCCTCCTCTTTTTCCACCCTCCCTGTTCTTTTTAAACATTTTAAACCCAGGAACATATAGCAACCATTCTCCCATATAAACTCTGCTGTTAGCTTATTTTAACCCAGACCCTATCATTGAATTTTCTTTCAATATATCAAAGTACCCAATAAATGCATTCATTGAGACATCTTGCTGTGTACCAGTTGCCTGTTGCATTTTCTATATTACTGCATCAAATATTCTTCAATAAAAAATACTTTGTGGCTTATAAAATGCTTGGGAATGTTGAGTGATGCATTGCTGTGTCCAAAGACAAGCCTCAATTTGTTGACACTTCAGGCTGTCATGTTAACCCCTGGATTGGCTCTCAGTTCACTTCTGTTTATCTTATGCCATCTCTACATCTCATCTCATTGCACTCTGCAGCCAGCTGTGAATCAACAATAAGGCTTAACACTATTGTATGACGGGGATAAACAAGCTATTGATATGGCAGCAAAGCCTGTGCTGCCTGTGTGGGTGGGACTTATTATGTACAACGTCCCACTGCAGCAGGCAAGTTACTGTGCACTCCCAACTGAGTCCACCTTCAGGATTTTAAGAACACAGTGACTTTTGTAATTTGTGATTTCTGGGGTCAGGACTTTGGCTGAGTTGGATTGTTGTTAGGCCCATTGCAGGGAAGCATTCTGCACATCCAGTGAACCCGATGCTAGGTCTATCACAGCGCGGTATTTGGTGCCTCCTACTGCAGAATTTGAATGTCTAAATTAGCTGTGGGTCATGCAAGCACCTTCGGTTTTGATGTTGTCGCTATTATAGAGACTTAGTTGAGAGAGGCAGCTTGATTTATATGCTTGAGGTGAGATAGAGAAGGATGAAAAAGAGGTGGGGGAGTTGTGTTATTGATTACGGAGACGATCACAGCTGTACTGAGGGAGTTAAAAATCACACAACATCAGGTTATAGTCCAATCAGTTTATTCAGAAGCACTAGCTTTCGGAGCACTGCTCCTTCATCAGGTGGTTGTGGGGAGGTGTACTGAGGGAGGACACCCTGTAGGGTTCATCCAGTTAGGTCATAAGGGGAGAGCTCTGGAATAGGTAGAGTACAATCACTTTGATGGGATTATACTATAGGCCTCCACCAGTCAGCGGGTGATAGAGGAACAGATATGTGGATAGATTATGGAAAAATGTAAAAACAAAAGGTTTGTTGTGCTGGGTGATTTTACCTTCCCTTAAACATAGGGGGACTCCCTTCGTGCTTGGATTTGGAGAGGGGTTTTAAGGGTGTCCAGGAGGGTTTCTTGAAGCAATGCCTAAATAAAACTAGGGAGCGAGTCACATGAGACCTCATATTGGGGAATGAGGTCAACCCAATGAGATCAAAGTTCCATTGGGGAGTGTTTTGGGAATAGTGATCATAATTCCATCTGTTTTAAGCTAGTTATGGATAAAGATTAAGAGTAGTTCTCAGGTGAAAGTTCTAAACTGTGGAAAGTCTAACAACCAAAATATTAAGGAATAACTTAATATTAATAATGTAGATGGGGGCAGCTGTTGGGAGATAAATCCACATTTGGTTTGTGGAACTCTTTGAAAGGCCAGTTGATTAGAGTTCAGGACTGGTATGTTCCTGTGAAAATGAAGGATAAGGATGGAAAGATTCAGGAACTGTGGATGACAAGAGAAATTGTGAGCTTAGTTAAAAAGAGAAAGGGGACATATATAAGATTTAGGAAACTGAAGATAGGTCAAGCCTTCAAAGAACATAAAGAAGGCAGGAAAGAACTCAAACAAAGAGTTAGGAGGGCTAAAAGGAGCCATAAAATGTTCTTGGCAAACTAGATTAAGGAAATTCCAAGGCATTTCATATGTATATGAGGAGCAAGAGGCTAGCTAGGAAAAGGGGACAAAGCAGAGAATTTATGTGTGGAACTGGAACAAATGGATGAGATCCTTAATGAATACTTGGCATCAGTATTCACAAAGGAGAAGGTCATTTGAGTGGTGAATCTCAGGATGGATATAGTAATATCCTGGAGCATGTCAACATAATAAAGCAGTTAAAAAACACACAACACCAGGTTATAGTCCAACAGGTTTAATTGGAAGCACACTAGCTTTTGGAGCGATGCTCCTTCATCAGGTGATCCTTCATCTGATGAAGGAGCGTCGCTCCGAAAGCTCGTGTGCTTCCAATTAAACCTGTTGGACTATAACCTGGTGTTGTGTGATTTTTAACTTTGTACACCCCAGTCCAACACCAGCATCTCCAAATAATAAAGGAGGACGTGTTGGGTGTTTTGAAAGCATTAAAATAGACAAGTCCCCAGGACCTGATGGGATCTATCCCAGAATGCTGAAGGAGGTGATGGAGGAAATTTCTGGGGCCTTATAGTAAATACTTATATCCTCTTTAGTCACCTGAAAGATTCCAGAGGACTGGAGAACAGGCAATGTTGTTCCCATGTTTAAGAATAGCAAGAGAGACAATCAGGGAATTTACAGGCTGCTCAGTCTTAGGACAGTGGAAGATAAATTATTAGAGAAGATTCTTAGAGACAGGATTTACTCACATTTGGCAAAATATAGACTTATTGGGAATAGGCAATACAGCTTTGTGCAGGGAAAGCACATCTCACAAACTTGTTCGAGTATTTTCAAGAAGTGATAAAGATGATTGATGAGGGCAGGGCAGTAGAAGTTGTCCATATGTTGACAAGATCCCTCATGATACAGAAGGTGAAGACACATGGATCTGCAGTGACCTGGTAAGATGGATACAGAACTGATGTGGTCATAGGAGACAGAGAGGAGCAGTGTTATGGTGTTTTTCTGACTGGAGATCTGTGACCAGTGGCATTCTGGAGGGATCAGTGCTGAGACCGCTAAGGTTTATAATAGATATAAATGATTTGGAGGAGAGTGTAGGTGGTCTGATTTGTAAGTTTGTGGATGACACAAAGATTGGGAGAGCTGCACAGAGTGGGGAGGATTGCCAGAGGAAACAGCAGAATATAGATGGACTAGAGACTTGGGCAGAGAAATGGCAGATGGTATTTAATCCAGACAAAATGTGAGGTTATATATTTCGGAAGATCTAATACAGGAGGGAAGTTAAAATAAGGACCTAAATATACAGGTTTGCAGTTCCCTACAAGTGGCAACGCAAGTGGGTAAGATGGACAAGAAGGCATATGGCATGCTTGCCTTCAGCAGTCAGGGCACAGAGTATAAAAATTGACAAGTCCTGTTGCAGTTGTATAGAACTTTAGTTAAGCCACATTTGGAATATTACACAGAGTTCTAGTCGCCATACTACTGTAGAATCCCTACAGTGAGGAAACAGGCCATTCCACAAGTCCACACCAACTCTCCGAAGAGCACCCCACCCAAACTCACCTCCCTACTCTATCCTCATAACCTTGTATTTCCCATGGATAATCCACCCAACCTACACATCTTTAGACGCTATGGACAATTTGACATGGTCAATCTACCTAATCTGCACATCTTGGGACTGTGGGAGGAAACCGGAGCACTTGGGGGAAACCTACACAAACACAGGGAGAATATAAAGTCTCCATACAGTCACCTGAGGGGAGAATTGAACCCTGTTCCCTGGTGCTGTAAGGCAGCAGTGCTCACCACAGAGCCACCTTGTTTCCTCTGAACAATATGGATGCATTGAAGAGGGTACAGAAATAGTTCACCAGGCTGTGACCTGCTTTGGAAGGGATTAGCTATGGCGAGGGATTGGTTTATTTTCACTTGAACATCAGAGGCTGAGGGGTGACCTGATAGAAGTTTTCAAAATTTTGAGAGGTATACTTTTCCCAGGGTAGAAATGTCAATTACTAGGGCACATTAGTTTAAGGTAAAAGGCAGTAAGTTTGAGGCAAGTTACTTTACACATAGGGTGGTAAGTGGCTGGAATGTGTTGCCAGAGGAGGTGGTGGAGGCAGAGACAATAGTAACGTTTAGGGGGATTCTTAACAGATATATGTATAGACAGTGATTAAAGAGATACAGACCAGGTAGGGGCAAAAGGTTTTTAGTTTAGTAAGACATCATGTGTCAGCACAGGCTTGCGGGCTGAAGGGCCTGTTCCTGCGTTATACTATTCTTTATTCTTTTAAACTATGAACCATGAAGTTAACTCTTCAGAAATGGACAGACACAGGTTCTCAGGCCACAATGGGACTGGAGCAGGAAGATTTAAGATCTTGGTGAAGGCTCTAGAAGGGTATACACATGATCACAGGGGTTGGTTAGCACAGTTGGTTGGACAGCTGGTTTGTGTTGCAGAAGGCCCCCACCGGGTTGGTTTTAGTTCCGTCATCGGCTGAGTTCCCTCATCCACAAAGGACTCTCCTTCTCTACATCTCCCCTTGCCTGAGGTGTGGTGACCCTCACATTAAGCAACTCCCAATAGCCTCTGTGTAATGAGAAAGCAGCTGTATGGTCTGGTAGGATGAGTGAGTTAGTGCAGGGAAATGAAGACCAACTGCACAATTCTCTGCACCATACACATAAAACACTGCCCGGATCAGATCCACAAAGGTGAAAGAGACCAGATAGATACTGCAAAAACATACATCCTTGAGTATGTCAGCTACTCAGAACCACCTTCTCTCCAATACCTCACCCTCACCCTCACCCACCAACAGTCATGCTCTACCACTCTCACTTCCTAGGCATAGGTGGGCACTGCAGATGTTGGAGATTAGAGTCAAGATTAGAGTGGTGCTGGAAAAGCACAGCAGGTCAGGCAGCATTCGAGGAGCAGGAAAATCAACGTTTCAGGCAAAAGCCCTTCAGCAGGAATCTTGATGAATTCCTGCTCCTTGGATGCTACCTGACCTGTTGTGCTTTTCCAGCACCACTCTAATCTTCACTCTCACTTCCTCTCAACCCTGACATCATGAGCCCTGCATGACATGCATGAACCCACGTACTCACTCAGGCCAGCTCCTGACTTGCACCAAAACTAATAGCTGTGCCACCCATACTTGACTCCCTCTGTCTGATGTGTTCCACATTATAGGGCAGAAAGAGTCAAGGTGGGTGTGGGCTGCCCAACATTTGGCTCCTCACCCATGGAGCAGAGCCTGACGCTGACCACTCCGAGTGGATGGCTGATGTGTCCAAGTTCCTGGACTGAAAGCAGAGGCTGCCCTTGGTGTGTCAGGGCCCCCTGAGTGAAGCCTATCCCCTTGACTAGACTGAGATCCACTGACAACCATAACCAGCTTTCTTCCTTCCTTCTTGTTTGTGCTAAATGGTAAAGCAAGACTACAATAATATGCACCTGGTATATCTGGCTGAGGGGGGCAAAGCTCAAAAAGGCAGTGAATGGCTAATGACAAATGAATATCCAGATGGGCTCAGAGCGAGTGAGCACTAGGACAGTGAGTGAACAGCCTGCTCCAGTCCATGAGCTGGGTGTGCGTCCCCGAAAGCGTAGCGACCTTGCGGCAACATTACAATGAGAGTTACTGGGACAGCCTAAGGTTCAGTATTAAAGTGCAGAGGAAACCTGTAAGTAGATCTGAAATGCACCTAGAAAAGTTCCCAGAGGATACCAGTGTCTATGGACATGAGATACCCATGGATTGTGCCTGGGATCCAACATGGAAGTCCATCAAAGCAAGTAGTAGACTTCTCTGATTTATCAATATTGAGTTCTCTGGCATGCTTGTGAGATAGAAGATATTAGTGAGGCTAGTTGAGGCAATAAAAAGACATTTAATAGGTTACAGACCTTCAGAATTAGTAACTCATTGCAACGTAGTTAATTTTATAAAACTCTATAAGGTCACCCCTCAACCTCTTATCCTCCAGGGAAAAGCATTGTAGCCTATTTTTATAACTCCAACCCTCCAGTCCCAGTAATGTCCTTGTAAATATTTTCTGCACCCTTCCCAATTTAACAATACCCTTCCCAGAGCAGGGCAACTGGAACTGTACACAATACTCCAGAAAAGGCCACACTAAACAGGTGACCAAACAGTTAAGTTTTAAGAAAAAATTAAAAACAGAAATTACTGAAGGAATTCTGTGGAAAGAAAGCAAGCTTAATATTTTGAGTCCAGTGACACTTGAACTCTGTTCTTTTTGTTTTCTCTCCACAGGTGCTGCCAGACCTGCTAAGTTTCTGTCTTTTTTTGCTTGTTTCAGATCTCCAGCATCCACAGTTTTTTGTTTTATTTAAGTAAGTTTTAAGACTTGTCTCAAACAGCTTTAAAGAGAGAGAGAAAGAGGTTCAGGACCCAAGCAAAAGATTCAATGTGAATGTAGGAGGTATGGTTAGCAAGTTTGCAGATGACACCAAAATTGGAGGTGTAGTGGACAGAGAAGAAGGTTACCTCAGAGTACAACAGGACCTTGATCATATGGGCCATTGACCAAGGAGTGGCAGATGGAGTTTAATTCAGATAAATGTAAGGTGCTGCATTTTGGAAAGGCAAATCAGGGCATGACTTGTGCACATAATGGTAAGGTCCTTGGGAGTGTTGCTGAACAAAGAGACCTCGGAGTGGAGGTGCATAATTCCTTGAAAGTGGAGTCGCAGGTAGACAGGATAATGAAGAAGGCATTTGGTATGCTTGCCTTTATTGGTCAAAGTATCAACTATAGGAATTGGGTGGTCATGTTGCAGCTGTACAGGACATTGGTTAGGCCACTTTTAGAATATAGTCTGCAATTCTGGTCTCCCTGCTAATAGGAAGGATGTTGTGAAACGTGAAAGGGTTCAGAAAAGGATATTGCCAAGGTTGGAAGGTTTGAGCTATAGGAGAGGCTGAATAAGTTGGGGTTAACTTCCCTTGAGCGTCGGAGGCTGAGGATTGATCTTATAGAGGTTTATGAAACTATGATGGACATAGGGTATAGACACGGTCATTTCCTGGGGTGGGGGAGTCCAAAACTAGAGGACATACATTTAAGGTGAGAGGGGAAGGAGTTAAAAGGGATCAAAAGGGCAACCTTTTTCACACAGAAGGTGATGTAGGTATGGAATGAGTTGCCAGAAAAGGCTGTGGAGTCTGGTACAATTACAACATTTAAAAGGCATCCGGATGGTATATGAATGTGATGGGTTTAGAGGGATATTTAGCTGGCAAATGGGCCTGGATTTATTTAGGATATCTGGTCAGCATGGATGAGTTGGACTGCAGGTCTGTTTCTGTGTATACATCTCTCTGACTCTATGACACTAAGAGTCTAGTATAAGAGGAACCCAGGTGAGGGGGCTGGAAAGCTGGATGAGGTTAGACAGTTAGGAGAAGAAAGGCAGGGTAAGAATTCAAAACCCATGATGAGAGTTCTTAAAATGAGAAAGTTAAGTCTGAGTTGGTGGGTCAAGAGTCAATGTAGGTCAGTGAATACAGGATGATGAGTGACTTGGACTTGGTATGTATTTGGATATAGGAATATTTTATTATTGAGTGCCAAGACCATTTGATTAGAAATCACCAGGGCAGGAGTTTTGTAAGGCAAGAGTTACTCAGATTATCTTGAAGTCTGCTAATGTACATTACTATTGATTTATATTCATATTGTAGCAATGTTAACTAGATTAGACTTACAGTGTGGAAACAGGCCCTTCGGCCCAACAAGTCCACACCGACCCGCCGAAGCGAAACCCACCCATACCCCTACATTTACCCCTTGCCTAACACTATGGGCAATTTAGCATGGCCAATTCACCTGACCTGCACATCTTTGGAATGTGGGAGGAAACCGGAGCACCCGGAGGAAACCCACGCTGACACGGGGAGAACGTGCAAACTCCACACAGTCGGTCGCCTGAGTCGGGAATTGAACCCGGGTCTCAGGCGCTGTGAGGCAGCAGTGCTAACCACTGTGCCACCGTGCCGCCCACAAACCTTTAACTATTGTCTATTAAGCAGCGAAATACAAGTCATTTTAAAATACAAGTAGGCTGCTGGGTAAGAACAGCATAATCAATTCCAGGATGAAGTAATAAGAAACTTAATTAAATATGTATTATTGTACATTGAACCATTTCATATTAAACATTTGAGCTCACATCATCCTATTTGTTGGTGCAAATGATACAGAAAGAGAAGTAGATTTCTGATGAAAGATTTGACTTGATAGAATAGCAATTACATGGAATAAGAAGAAAATTAGGGAGGTATAGTTGTTAGTTCAGTGGAAAATAAGCTTCATTAAGGAAAACCAAAGTTAGCAATAAGGGATAAGCCAACTAAATGATTCTATTGTGTAAAAGCAAATACTGAAGATGTGGAAAACACATAGAAAGCTGGAGAAACACAACAAGTCTGACAGTATCTGTGGCGAGAAACAGTTAATGTTTCAAGTCAGGTAAGGTTTTTCATCAGGACAGTTCAGAAGAAGAATCTTGCTGGACTTGAAACATTTCTCTTTCCACAGTCTCTGAAGGATATGCAGTTCTTCTCCAACCTTCTCTGCAGACTATTGTCTAGTTTGAGTTTAACGCCGATATGTAATGTCGAATTGTGTGGATTACTGCACAAATGGAAAGAAGTGTTTAAAAACTCATCATGTGGATTTGTTTAGGCCAGAAAAGCTGAATTCAGAAATGTTTAAAATCTCCATCAGTTCTCATTAAGTGTGGTTCTGAGTTATTAAGTTTATGTTTAATTGAGGAAGCACTGAGGGTGTCAAGAGCACAGAATGTACTCTGGGTGGGAAATTTCAATGTCCATCACCAATACTGATCGAACTAGTCAGGTCCGAAAGGACATAACTGCTAGACTGGGTCTGTAGGTGCTGAGGGAACCAACGAGAAGGACAAACATACTTGACCTCATCCTAACCAATCTGTCAGCTGCAGATGTATCTGTCCATGACAGAATCAGGTAGAACTCTGTGGGACTCCCACTTCCCCACCAAGAGTTCTAGATCTAAGACTCATCACCTCTCTACATTTTTAAACGGAAAGGATAAACTTGGCTTGATCTTTAGAAAAAGGTTTTAAAACAACTGAAAGTATCTTTAACCTTACAATTTGAACGCCTAATGGGAAGACAGGCAGTGCATAGAATGTGAAGATGTTGTAAGTTTGTTTCTTCGATATACTAAGATCTAATTGGAATAAATGTGCTTGTAGGAGGTGGATTACATTCCAGATACAACAGAAGACAGCTGCATCAAGCATTACAGGAAAGATTGGAATAAATATCTTAATACAGAATGGTTAGGATGTACAATGTTCCACCACAGGTCTTTCTTGAGACAGTTTGTAATTTGTTTGAAGAGAGATTTGGATAGTTGTTTGAAAAACAGGATTGCTTCAGGGCAGTGAATTGATGGGAGTGATCTGGGGAGGGGATCGATGGGAGTGACCTGGGGAAGGGATCAATGAGAATGATCTGGAGAAGGGATTGATTGGAGTGATCTGGGGAGGGGTTCGATGGGAGTGATCTGGGGAGGGGAATGGCTGGGAGTGATCTGGGGAGGGGATCAATGGGAGTGATCTGGGGAGGGGAATCGCTGAGACTGATCTGGGGAGGGGTTCAATGGGAGTGATCCTGGGAGGGAATTGATGGGGGTGATTGGGGCATGGAATTGATGGGAGTGATAGAGAGAGGGGATCAGATAGTTACTAAGCCCTGATATCCTGATGAGATATGCTTATGTTATTGTTACTGGAACTAACCACAGGCACATCTGCAAAGTTGCTGTTCCTTGCATTTTAAGCTTTACCCCTGAGAATCCTTTTACCACCACTCCGCACGCCCAACCTTCAATGCCTCACTTTAAAATTGTACACAGGATACAAGTTATTTCATATGTAATTTCCTTCAATAACGTTCTCCCCTTCTCACCACTCACCAAATCATTCTTCTTTAAATAAACTCAATAGTCTTTTAATGAACTCAGTTAGTCAATAATAGAAGTAAAATGGCTTTTAAACGTAAAATATGATGGGAAAGGACCAGTGGCAGGAATTTGATGCTGACTGGGCATCAGGGATTTGGGAGTGCCAGCAGCAATCAGTTCAGTCTGTCTGAACGCTGAATTCTGTCTGAGTAACAAAACCACTTATATCGCTATGGGATTGTCATTCAGCAATAATATCAGCTTAGAAGATTCAATCACAAAGCTCTTGGCAGGAGCCAGACGTAGGCAGAATCCGACTGCAAAATGTTAATGCAATTCCTTTAAAAACAATCATGTTGGAGAATCAGATCACATGCTTATGGAAAGCTTCCACAGTGTTATCTTCCTCTATTTAAATATTTCAAGATCATACCAATTAACTCTGATGAGCGACAGGGAATTAAAAACATGATTTAAAGACGTTTTTGTACTGGGATCATCGTTAGATTAGTCAACTGGAAATGCTGTCGTTGTCTTCTCTGTTTCCCGCAGGTTCTTTCTACATGGAGAAAGTGAGGACTGCAGATGCTCAGAGTCGAAAAGTGTGCTGTTGGAAAAGCACAGCAGGTCAGGCAGCATCCCTGGAGCAGGAGAATCGATGTTTCAGACATATGCTCTTCCTCAGGAATGTCAGGGCTTATGCCCAAATCATTGTTTCTCCAGCTCCTCAGATGCTGCTTGGATCTGCTGTGCTTTTCCAGCATCACACTTTTTGGGTTTTTTCTACATGGGTGGAGAGTATGGTGCTGGAAAAGCACAGCAGGTCAGGCAGTATCAGAGGAGCAGGAGAATCAACATTTCGGATATAAGCCCCTCATCAGGAATGAAGGGCTTATGCATGAAACGTTAATTCTCCTGCTCCTCAGCTGCTGCCTGACCTGCTGCGCTTTTCCAGCACCACACTCTCGACTCTGATCTCCAGCATCTGCAGTCCTCACTTTCTCCGGTTCTCTCTACATGGTCTGGCGATCACAAATGGCAGGCTGATGGGTAAGATACTGCATTCAGTTGATGTGGGAAGTAACACTGATGTTTGATCTGTTATTGAAAGGTGTGCTGTCAGTTAATGAAGGATTTACCATGAATGGGCAGAATACTCCAGTTAGTTATTATGGTGATACCAGCCATCGATTGAAAGATTGCATGTTCCATAAACATTGTAATATTGCCAGAATTTGATATGAATGAGATTCTGAGGAGGATTGCAGTTCCTTGTCACAATTGCACAATAATGTAACTAAACATAAAGCTTTGCAATTTTGAGAGTGCATATCTAAAATTGAATATAGACAATATTAATTGCTGCACATTTCAAGGTATATACTTATGTGCAACACTATCAGTGTGAACTTTAAAATGGGATATCCCAGAGAGAGGCTGAGCTATTTAGTGACCCCAGCTCCAGGTCATATCCCAACACATAAACTGGCTGCTTGTTACAGCTAATCGGTTCAGCATATCATGAACGGCAGCCTCTCTAAAAGCTGTGTTACTGAAGCTAAACCTGATTAGAATAACTGCTGAAGTAAAAAAAATCAAACGTTATGAACATGACAGCACAGCTGGAGGTTTCAGCTGCTGGTGTAATGTAATCTTGTGACACACTCTCAAGTGTCTGGCTGTGCCAGTTCTGTGACTGTATTACCAAACCTGCCTCACAGACAATGTCTGACTTGTTCAGACATCTTTTCAAACAATCATATAGCACTAAAGAAGACCATTCCAACCATTCATGCCTATACTGGCTCAGCGACAGTGCTATCCAATCAGTCCCAGTCTACCTCCTCTTTATCCACACCGCACTTTTCAAGTACACATCCACCATTCCCCAGCCCAACCTCTCTCCGCCTCGCAGGACAAGATGTCAGCTCAGCAAGACGTTCCTGTAGACAAGTAGAGATGGATTATAAATACTGGCTCAGCCATACCCACACACACATCCAGTAAATAATTGAAATAAAGTTAGAATTAAGCTCAGCATGTCTACCTGACCTCACATAGCCCCATTCCACAGTTCCAATATCCTTTGTTGAGACCTAATATACATTGGGAATGAGGTGTGTCATTGTCAATATAATCTTGCACATTGGACTCTAACCAACAAACAAATCAAAGGCATTTCTTATTTGTACAAGATTATATTTACATATGTTTGAGGCACCAAGAGGGTCCAATAACTGAACGATAACACCGAGGATATTGATAGTGGGGAATTCAGTGATGGCAACACCATTGAATGTCAAGGGGAGGTAGTTAGATTGTCTGTTATAGGAAAAGGTGATGGCCTGGTCTTTGTGCAGCGCAAGTGTTACTTACTACTTGTCACAAGCAAGGATATTGTCCAGATCTCATCGCATTTTGGATGTAGGCTGCTTCAGTATCTGTGGTATTGCGAATGGTATTGAACATTGGTGAACATTCCCCTGTCTGACCTTACGATGGAGAGAAGGTCATTAATGAAGCAGCTGAAGATGGCTGGGCCAAGGAACGAGCCGAGTTGCCCTGAGGAACTGCTGCAGAGATGTCCTGAAGCTGAGAAGACTGACCACCAACAACCTATATGCCTAGTATGACTCTAACCAGCAGAGACTTTGCCCCCGGTACCTGTTGATTCCAGTTTTGCTAGGATTCCTTGATGCCGCACTCAGTTAAATGCAGCCTTAATGTTGAGGGCTGTCACTCCCACCTTCCTTCTGGAATTCATCTGTGTTTTCCATGTCTGAATCAAGGCTGGGATGAGGTCAGGAGCTGAGAGGCCCTGTTGGAACCCAAACTGGGCGTCACTGCATAGGAGTTTTTGTTATTCACTCATGGGAGCAGATGTGACTGGCTGGCCCAGCATTTATTTCCCCAAGAAGGTGGTGGTGAGCTGTCTCCTTGGTATCCTTATTAATAAGGGGCTATTGTGCTGCATGTTTGATGCATGTTTTTATATATTTTCATGTGGTCAATGCTGAGTGGACCAATATTGAATGCACATCTCTAATGTAGCCCATGGTACCCATTTAAGCAGGTGTTGTTTTTCAGCCACCTTCCAGACTGAACCCTTAGCTGTTACTTTATGCCCGGGAAGTAGACACACAACAGCACGACCTTTAGGCCTATCTGACAATTTACCTCACGACTGTTTGGGGAATTCTGTTGTGTTCAAATTCATTTCCTTACACAATGATGACTGAAGTTTAGATGTACTTAATGAGTTGTGACTTGAGGTTGTGAAAAGTGCTTTCTAAATGCAAGTTCTTTCCTTTTCTTTTGAACTGAACTAGTCTGTCATGTAGCGTTTGTCAATGCAGTGACTTATTCTTGTGATGTTTGTTCAGAAATAAGCCTTTCACATTTCCCTTTGGGTTTGGCTCTCCAGCGTTTGTGGTCGTAGAGGCAAGAAAAGGCACACCCTCATATTTTCCACAGAGACTCATTGAATCAATTATATTATTTATGGAGTTGTGGAAATTGAACATTAAAGTCATTGAGAGAGTTGTCTGGCTCACGTTGTGGCATCCATTTTCAAATTAAGATTTGTTTTTAACATGTTTGCTAAAAGGAACTTCGAATTGAGGAGCAGGAATTGGCCATTTGGCCCTTCAAGCCTGCACCACCATTTAATAAGATCGTGACTGACCTGGGAGCTTAGCTCCACTTACCAGTCTGTACTTTATAATCCTTGACTCCCCTGTCTATCAAAAATCTGCCTAACTCTACTTCTATTAAATGTAAAGACCCATTTCCCATTATCTTCGGGGAAAGAGCATTCTCTCTCTAACACGCTAATGACTCTTTGAGAGAGAGAAAAAAAAACTACACAATTCTGTCTTAATTTTTCTTAATCATTCATATTTTTAAACTGTCTTCTCTAGTTTTAGTCTGCACAACAGGAAACAAATCCAGTGGATATTAAGTCCTCTAATATATACAATTAGAGGATATTAGTCCTCCCATGATTGTCCATGGATAAGATCCCCTCTCACTCTCCTGAACGCCAATGGAGATTAGATTAGATTAGATTCCCTACAGTGTGGAAACAGGCCCTTTGGCCCAACAAGTCCACACCAACCTTCCAAAGAGTAACCCACCCAGACCCATTTCCCTCTGACTAATGCAGCTAACACTATGGGCAATTTAGCATGGCCAATTCACCTGACCGAGATGGGTCTTATCTGTTCAACCTTTCTTGAAAAATACTTCATCCAAGGAATAAGTTGAGTGAACCTTCTCTGAACTGCTTCTAAAGCAATTATTGTCACCTCCATTTGAGAAACATCAATATTGTACACTCTGCCTCAGATGTGGCCTCCCCTACACCTGGTACATTAAAACTTCCTTACGTTTTAATTCTATTCCCCTCACAATAAACACCAACATTCCATCTTCCTTCCTATCACTTGCTGTACCTGCCAGGACATTGGTTAGGCCACTGTTGGAATATTGTGTGCAATTCTGGTCTCCTTCCTAGCGGAAAGATGTTGTGAAACTTGAAAGGGTTCAGAAAAGATTTACAAGGATGTTGCCAGGGTTGGAGGATTTGAGCTACAGGGAGAGGCTGAACAGGCTGGGGCTGTTTTCCCCTTAGTGTCGGAGGCTGAGGGGTGATCTTATATACAAAATTATGAGGGGCATGGATCGGGTAAATAGGCAAAGTCTTTTCCCTGGGTTTGGGGAATCCAGAACTAGAGGGCATAGGTTTAGGGTGAGAGGGGAAAGATATAAAAGAGACCTACGGAGCAATGTTTTCACACAGAGGGTGGTATGTGTATGGAATGAGCTGCCAGAGGAAGTGGTGGAGGCTGGTACAATTGCAACATTTAAGAGGCATTTGGATGGGTATATGAATAGGAAGAGTTTGGAGGGATATGGGCTGGATGCTGGCAGGTGGGACTAGATTGGGTTGGCATATCTGGTCGGCATGGACGGGTTGGACCGAAGGGTCTGTTTCCATGCTGTACATCTCTATGACTCTATGACTCTAAATAACTTTGTGGGATTTATGTGTCAGGGCACCCAAATCCCTCTGTACACCTGAGTTCTGCAATCTCTCTCTATTTAAATAATGTATTACTTTTCTATTCTTCCTGCCAAAATGGTGAAGTTCATTTTTCCCCACATTATCCTCCAGCTACCTGATATCTCCCCCTCCCCCACCACCACTTAACCTATTTAAAGCCCTTTACATCTTCTTTACAGTCTCTTGACACTTTACTTTCTGACATATGTTGGTGTCATTGACAATGGTATCTGTGTTTTTAGCCCTATCATCCAACTCATTGATATAGGTTATAAATAGTTGAGGACTCAACATTGATCCCTTAGGCACTCTATGGTATATAGTTTTCCAACTCAGAAACAGCCCAATGTGCCCCATTTTCTGTTTCTTGTTAACTCTGAAGCTGCAGAGATAGTGAAGGCACTGGTAGGAATCTTCCAAAAATCCTTAGATGCTGGAAATGTTCCAGAGGATGGAAAGCTGTCAATGTAACATACTTATTTAAGAAAGGAAGGAGCCAAATGAAAAGCTGACTCTAGGGCAGACTCTTATAAAGGATGTCTCTTATAAAGACCTGCTAGAGTCTCTTATAAAGGAGAGCATTTAGAAATGCATAATATGATCACGCAGAATAAGATTGGCTTCAGGAAGGGAAAACCATGCCCTGACATATTTACTAGGAATTCTTTGCGAAGTTAGGAAGTAGGATAGGTAAAGGGGAGGTAGTGGATGTAATATATTTGGATTTTCAGCGGGTTTTTGATAAGTACCACTCAATAAGTTACTTAATAAGACAAGATCCTATGGTATTGGAGGTAGTACATTAGCTTGGATAGAGGATTGATTAACTAATAGATGAACAGAGAGTTGGGATAAAGGGGATGTTCTCAGGATGGCAATGTACAACTGGTGGAATCCCACAGGGATCATTGCTGGGCCATAATTCTTGTCATTCTGTGCAATTCTTTACCATCGAGTGCTGTTGAAGCTGGGTTGCTTAGTATATTCAAGACTGTGTTTGACAGACTTTTAATAGTCAGGGAATCGAGCGTTGTGAGGAAAAGGCACAAGCAGCAATGATCGTATTGAAAGATGGAACAGGTTCGAGGGACTGAATGGCCTTCTCTGTTCCTATTTCCTATGAACTGTGGTGAATGCCAAAGCCTCCCACTGTGCCACAGGAAAGGGAGCTGTCACCAGGCACTGGAGGCCCAGCAACCATGAGAGTCTGGCCCTCTTCCCAGAGGGTGATGGGAGAAGGCCACTGTGTCATGGACTGGTATACCTCTTTGTTCAGCATTATCATCCTCTGCCTCAGTTTCTCTTCTCCCCCACCTTGTGCATGTCTGCACCCAAATGAACAGTACCCTTTCCAGGTGTCACCATCCTTGAGGGCCGCGTCTCTTTGGAGAGTGCAACAGAACAACACAATTAGTCAATCCCTTGGAAGAAGGATTAAGAGGGTGCCACCCAATCCAGCTAGGCCTTGGAGCTCGATGACCCTTCAAGTCATCAATCTGAATGGTTTATGCAGAATTTGTAACATATGTCACACGATTGACATATCTCCTGGGGAGTAAGCAGAGGGCCTGGACTGACTTCGAGGGGCAACAGTGGTGAAACAATTTAAGGCTGCATTTCACTTTCTTGACTGTCACCGGCAGGGCCTAGCGATCAGCAGTTGAGGTTTCTGTCAACTGCCCAGGGAACTGAAGTCTCCTTCTCAGTCATAGCTGAGTATACTCGCCATTGTTTGTAGATCTGATGTTCAAGGATGTGTGTCCTTGTAGCTCTGTCCCTCTCCTCTGACCTACTGATCACCAGCTCCATCCTTCTCGTGTAGGCCGCAGCTCCTCCTATTTCTATTGATCTCAATATTGGAAGGTGCAGCATCCATTACCTACTGCACCCTTTCTGGTGCTCATGTGGAATCCAAATAACTGCACCCACTGCTCCAGGGGACCATGAGGGTGATGGCCTCCTGAGCTGGCAAACATTCTACTGGTTGGTCCTCCCCTGACCTTTGATGGGTGGCTGCAAGTTTCAAAGTGGGTGAGGCCTTTTACCTGTGACCGTCTATTGGACAAAGTTCAGTCTTCCATGACTCATTCCCAGCTCGGTCTATGTCTGCGATTCTGAGTCGAGCACCTTCCAAATTCCGGCTGCCTTCAGAAAGATAGCTTTTAATGCATCCTTAATGAGCTTACTTGGTCTCAACAGGTCTGTCATGCATCCACCGACCCCCACAGAAATGGCTGCTCACTCAGGTCAGACTCTGCACATCACATTAATGTTGTTGTCCCTATTTATTTTCAAGCAGTCTGCCCCCATTTGGGCCTGATTCAGACTATAAGAATCCAGTCATGAAGGTGCAGTTCACTAAGGTAGACTGGTAAAAGAGATTATAGGGCACGACATAGTTAAAGCTGAGGCAGTCGTTTAAGGATGGTAGTTTATAGTTCTCAACAGAAATATATTTTATGATGTAGGAAAAGAATGAAGGATGAACCATGTGCTAAGAACATTAAGGATGGTAGCAAATTTGAAGAAAAGGCATTTAGTGAAGATTAATGATAGGTCAAAGGATTGAAAAGTCATTTTTACACAACACCAGGAGAAGTGTATAAAGAGGGAGAAAACAGATTATGAGGGTAATCTAACAAGGAATATGGACACAGAGTAAGACAGGAGAGGCCTGTCAAGAGTGTAGGTACATGGGCTACTTCCAGGTACATACCTGAGTTGCTCTACCCTAGACCTTTGGGAAGCCACTGGGATCGAGTGGGAATTCCCAGTTCATCTCCTAGAAACTTGCTCTGAACAGAACGTGAAGTGCTAGTGCAGTTAATCAGCTGCTGGCCTGGTGTGGGTGCTGCAGTCTCCTCGGATATACCACCCCTGAGTGTGCAGGCTCAGGAACAGCGTCCTGGAACTGACCTGCGGCTGACAGTGCTATCTTTGGCAACATCAGCTGTTGAGTGTTTCAAAGGTGCAGAGGTCTGCAGGAAAATCAGGGTTTTTGTATCCTTCCTGTTGTATCAGCTCTACACCAGGGTCCAGCCGCCAGCCCCCAGCTGCCAGCCCTGCTGTGTTTTTACCATCCCCCCAGAACTCCCCCTCGCTGAGGATGAACGATCTCTCCTCAGTAAAGGTTTCACCTTCATCCCATTATGCTCCCGTGTCAACGCGTTACATACGTGTTGCGACATCAAACTTTTCTTCCACCGCCTCCATGCTTACCTTTTCAATCGTGACTCCCACCCGCCCTCCAAGGATCCCTTCTCCTGCCTCCAACATCCGCTCTCCACTTGTACACCCCATCCTGGTCTGTTACCCACTCTCGACCTATGCATCTCCAACTGCCACCGTGACATTGACTGCCTCAACCTGTCCACATCTCTCACCCACTCCAATCTCTTACCCTCACAATGCGCAGCCCTCCACTCCCTGTGCTCCAACCCCCACCTCACCACCAAACCAGTGAACAAGGCGGTGGGGGAGACAGTGGTAATTTGGCGCACCAACTTGTACACCACTGAAACCAGGTGCCAATTCACAAACACCTCTCCCCACTGCCCCCTCAACCACAACCTCACCTCCCACTACCAAACTATCATCTCCCAGACCATCCACAACCTCATCACCTCAGGGGATCTCCCATTGACAGCCTCCAGCCTCACAGTCCCGGAACCCAGCACCACCCGATTCTACCTCCTACCCAAAATTCACAAGTCTGCTTGCCCCGATCAATCCATCATCTCAGCCTGCTCCAGCCCCACCAAACCTAGTATCTCATATCTCAACACTGTCCTGTCCCCTTTGGTCCAGTAACTGTTCACATACATTCAGGACACCACCCACACCCTCCACCCCCTCCATGAATTCCGTTTCCCTGGCCCCAATGCCTCATCTTCACCTTGGACATCCGGTTCCTTTATACATCCATTCACCATGGCGAAGGCCTTCAAGCCCTCCATGTATTCCTCTCCCGTCAACCCAACCAGTACCCCTTTACTGACACACTCATTTGGTTAGTGGAACTGGTCTTACTCTCAACGACTTTTCCTTCGAATCCTTTCACTTCCTTCAGACCGAAGAGGTAGCTATGGGCACCCGCAAGGCCCCCAGCTATGTCTGCCTCTTTGTCAGGTATGTGGAACAGTCCATCTTCCACAATTACATTGGCACCATCCCCTATCTCTTTCTCCACCACATCGCTGACTGTATTGATGCTACCTCGTGCTCCCACGAGGAGGTGGAACAGTTCATCAACTTCACGAACACCTTCCAACCTGACTCAAATTCATCTGGACCATCTCGGACATCTCCCTCCCCTTCCTGGACCTCTCCATCTTCACCTCAGGCGACCGGCTCAACATGGACATCCACTTCAAACAACTGACTCTCACAGCCACCTAGACTACACCTCCTCCCACCCTGCCTACTATAAAAATGTTATCCCTTATTCCCAATTTCTCCACCTCTGCCGTACATCCTCCCAGGAGGAGCAATTTCACTCCAGGACACCACAGATGGCCTCCTATTTCCAGGACCACAATTTCCCTTCCCACGTAATCAACAATGCCCTCCAGCACATCTCCTCCACTTCCGACCCCTCCGTCCATGAAGCCCACCACTCCAATCGCAAGAAGGACAGAACCCCCCAGTCCTTACCTGCCACCCCACTAATCTCCCGATACAACGTCTGCCATTTCTGCCACCTACAATTAGATCACCACCAGAGATATATTTCCATCCCCACCCCTATCTGTGTTCTGCAGAGACTATTCCCTCTGCAACTCCCTCATTAGGTCCACAGCCCCACCAACCCACCCTCCACTCCCAGCACCTTCCCTTGCCACTGTAAGATATGTAAAACTTGTGCCCTCACCTCCATCCAAGACCCCAAAGGATCTTTTCACATCTGGCAGAGATCTTCCTGCACATCCAAAAACTCCATCTACTGTGTCCATTCCTCTCAATGTGGTCTCTACATCGGGGAGACAGAACACCAACTTGCAGAGTGTTTCAGGGAACATGTCTGGGACACACGCATCAAACAACCCCACTGCCCTGTGGCCGACCACTTCAACTCCCCCTCCCACTTCGCCAAGGGCATGCAAGTCTTGGGTCTTTTCCACTGCCAAATCCAACCCATCCAACACCTGGGGGACGAACTCCTCATCTTCCGCCTTGGGACCCTCCAACCACATGGCATCAATGTCGAATTCACCAGTTTCCTCATCTCCGCTTCCCCCACCTCATCCCAGATCCAACCCCCCAACTTGGCACCACCCTCTTGACTTGTCCTACCTATCCATCTTCCTTCTCAAATATCCGCTTCACCCTCTCCTTCAACCTTTCACCATCACCTCCTTCTGCGTACCCATTGCTTTCCCAGCCAATTTCCCCTAGCTCCATCCCCACCCTCCTATTTATCTCTCAGCCCCTCTTCCCTCCCCCCACGTTTCTGATGAAGGGCTTATGCTCGAAACATTGACTCTCCTGCTCCTTGGATGATGCCTGACCTGCTGTGCTTTTCCAGCAACACACCTTTTGACTCCTTCAAGTTAAGACTACTCTCTTTTTGCTGTATAGTGTCAGAATCAACAAAACTAACCAATAACACTGTTAATCAGGCCTATAGGTGACTCCAGTCTAAGACCCAAAGTTATTGACTCTTAACTGCTCTCTGGAGTGGCCAGACGAAGTCACTCAGTTGTATACAATTCTGTGAAGGATCACAATGATGACAGCAATTCAAGAGGAAGGCCCGCCATGACCATCTCCTCACCAGTCAGAACGGACAATAGATCATAGAACAGAGAACAATACAGCGCAGAACAGGCCCTTCGGCCCTCGATGTTGCACTGACCTGTGAACTATTCTCAGCTCGTCCCCCTGCACTATCCCATCATCATTCATATGCTTATCCAAGGATTGCTTAAATCTCCCTAATGTGGCTAAGTTAACTACAAAACTGCCTTACTTTCCAGCAAAACCCTCATCCTGAGAATGAATCAAGAAAAACATCCACACCTCACAAGTTCTTCTGGGATTTAAAGAAATAAATAAATCAAACTTTCCCGCAGAGCACAGAGCCTGGAATAAACAATTTCTTTCAGATCAAAGAACCCTGCTGTAAATTCCTGTAATGAAAATCGAGCATGTTTGCTCTTTTCAGAACAATGCTCTCTCTTGTGTTTCATTATGTGAAACCTACAATTTAAACTTTGTGCCATTTTCAAAATGCCAAAAGGCTAATGAGTTGTTTTGTTTTTGATTTTAATTGTTAGTTAAGGTGCATTGCTCAGAGGCCTATTGTGAACCATAAATGGTAACCTGTACGTCCGAGAATAAGATAGGCCTTACCTTCATTTTTGCCTCAGTATTTTACACTGCATGTGTATGATTGAATGTCTCATTTAGGTTTTTATTTCTCCTGATACCTCTCTGCCTTTCGACCATTGATGACTGCTTATCCTGCTCTCCTGAATGCTCTAACCCATCCTTCTACACCCTCATCTAGGTCATTTATAAAAATGACAAACAGCAGTGGCCCCAAAACAGATCCTTGCAGTACACCAGTAGTAACTGAACTCCAGGATGAACATTTCCCATCAACCACCACCTTCTTACAGCTTCTTACAGCTAGCCAACTTCTGATTGAAGCTGTTAAATTTCCCACCATCCCATGCTTCCATATTTTGTGCAATAGTCTACTGTGGGGAACCTTATCAAATGCTTTACTGAAATCCATATACACCACATCAACTGCTTTACCTTCATTCACCTGTTTGGCCACCTTCGCAAAGAACTCAATAAGGTTTGTGAGGCACAACCTACCCTTTATAAAACTGTGTTGACTATCCATAATCAAATTATTCCTCTCTAGATGATTATAAATCCTTCCTCTTATAATCCCTTCCAACATTTCACCCACAACCAAAGTAAGGCTCACTGGTCTATAATTACCAGGGTTGTCTCTACTCCTCTTCTTGAATAGGGGGACAACACTTGCTATCCTCCAGTCTTCTGGCACTATTCCTGTAGACAATGACGAAATAAAGATCAAAGCCAAAGGCTCAGCAATCTCCCCTCTAGCTTCCCTCGGATAAATCCCATCCAGCCAAGGGGATTTATCTATTTTCACACTTTCCAGAATTGCTAACACCTCCTCCTCATGACCCTCAATCCCTTTTATCTAATAGCCTGTATTTCAGTATTGTCTTCAACAACATTGTCTTTTTCCTGTGTGAATATTGACAAAAAATATTCATTTAGTGCCTCTCCTCTCTCCTCTCTCCTCAGAGTCCATGCACAACTTTCCACTACTGTCCTTAACTGGCCCTCATCTTATTCTAGTCATTCTTTTATTCCTGACATACCCATAGAAGGTTTTAGGGTTTTCCTTGATCCTACCTGCCAAAGAATTCTCATGTCCCCTCCTGGCTCTTCTTAACTCTCTCTTTAGGTCCTTCCTGGCTAAGTTGTAACTCTCAAGTGCACTAACTGAGCCTTCACGTCTCATCTTTACATAAGCTTCCTTCTTTCTCTTGATAAGGGATTCAATTCTTCAGTTAAACTACGGTTCCCTCGCTCAATCACTTCCTCCCTGCCTATCAGGTACATACTTATCAAGGACCCGCAGTAGCTGTTCCTTGAACAAGCTCCATATTTCAGTTGTGCCCATCCCCTGCAGTTTCCTTCCCCATCCCATGCATCCTAAAACTTGCCTAATTGCATCATACTCGCCTTTCCCCCACCAATAACTCTTGCCCTGCGGTATATACCTATCCCTTCCGATCACTAAAGTAAATGTGACTGAATTAGCGTCGCTATTACCAAACTGCTAACCTACCTCCAAATCTAACACCTACCTGGCTCATTACCCAGTACCAAACCCAATGTGGCCTCGCCACTTGTTGACACATCTACATACTATGTCAGGAAACCCTCCTGCACACATTGAACAAACACTGACCCATCTAAAGTACTCAACTAAAGCATTTCTAGTCAATATTTGGAAAGTCGAAGTCCCCCATTACAACTATCCTGTTACTTTTGCTTCTATCCAGAATCATCTTTGCAATCCTTTCCTCTACGTCTCTGGAACGTTTAGGAGGCTTATAGAAATCTCCCAACATGGTGACCTCTCCTTTTCTGTTTCTAACCTCAGTCCATACTACCCTCAGTAGACAAATCCTCATCTGAAGTCCTTTCTGCCACCGTAATACTGTCCTTGACTAACAATGCCACACCTCCCCCTCTTTTACTGCCTTCCCTGTCTTTACTGAAACATCTAAATCCCGGAACTTGCAACAACCATTCCTGTCTTTGTTCTATCCATGTCTCCAAAATGGCCACAACATCGAAGTCCCAGGTACCAACCCATGCTGCACGTTCACTCACCTTATTCTGGATGCTCCTGGCATTGAAGTAGACACACTTCAAACCACCTTCATGCCTGCCGGTACACTCTTGCAACCTTGAAACCTTACTTATGACCTCACTACTCTCAACAATAGCTGAGTGGGGGATATGCTGGGCCATGAGGTTGTAGATTGTGCTGGAATACAATTCTGCTGCTGTTTATGGCCCACGGCAGCCTCATGAATGCCTAGTCTTGAGTTGTTAGATCTGTTTGAAGGCTGTCCCATTTAGCACGGTGATAGTGCCCCACAACATGATGGAGGGTATTCTCAGTGAAGGTGGGACTTTGTAACGACTATGATTGCTGAAATTCAAGCTTTTTTTTGTTGTACTTTGGGCTTTTATGAAAAACTATCTGCCCTTGGTAAACTTATATCAATTCACTAAATTGACTTTAACACCTACAACCAGGGAACTGTTTTTGTATGAGATGTATACACAAGAAGTTACACCATTCACAATAACTGTGCTGCATTTAGTGGTTGCTTCTTATTATATTAACAGCTTTTGTTACCCTTCTTGGTTATTAGTCACATGGGCTAGAGTTTACAGACAAACGCAACAAAGATAATCACTGACAATTGAATAGAAAATATGAAGCACTCCTATTCTGTGAACAGTCGTGATACAGTTTATATGAAAACATACAAAGATCTATAATTGGCCAATAATCTTCCACAAGGACTTAGTTAACTGGAATAATAAAGCCTGTGTTGGCTCATGAAACAGGTTACAGACAATTTTGGGATTTTGGTCACAGTTTATGCTCAATAAACAACATTGCTTGTCCCAACAGATAATGCCTTACATTCTGTGGTAAGGATAATGGTGAGACAGCAATTTATGGTGACCACCCACACACACTAAAGTGCAAAAATTATGAAGTTGCTGTCCAAGGTGCCCTGCATTTCTAGCATCTTCTTTTGAACTGTACCATGCCAAGAGGCTGGATATTAAACTACAGGACACTCAGGAACTGCTGTACGTACCTGCTCGATACCCATTGTTCTCACCAGGTAGAGTTGGAATTGGTTCAAAGTGTAAATACATTTTTAAACAGCATGATAAGCCTTCTCTGGCACTGAAAATGAACTCTTAAAAATGCCAAGCCCCATGCCTGGGAGATTTCATTTGCTATGCTTATGCTGTCTCCTTTACCCTCCTTTTATTCCAATCTTGTCTTCCTTGTTTTTATTTTGATTACTGTACGTGATTTAGCAAATAATTAAATATTCTAACAAACACCTCTTAGATCATGCTAGTGATTTTAACTCTCAAAAAGTAGTGGGTTTGGATAGAGTAGGAAATTAAAATGTTAAATGTCTGGAACAGGAACTCAACCTGCCTCCAACGTGCCACTTCCTGTTTAAGAGATGGGAAAAGGAGCAAGTGACCCAATACGTGGTCAGGAGTTGGTTTGAGTTTTAAATCTTTGATGAGGCAACATGGCTTTATGTCAACTGGATTTCTATTTCTAATCCATAATTGGCTGAGAGGTACATGAAACCCCTGTCATAGAGTCATTGAGTTGTACAGCATGGAAACAGACCCTTCATCCATGCTGACCAGATATGCTGAATTGATCTAGTCCCATTTGCCACCATTTGGCCCATATCCCTCTAAATTCTTCCTATTCATATATCCATCCAGATGCCTTTTAAATCTTGTAATGGTACTAGCCTCCATCACCTCCTCTAGCAGCTCATTCCATACACACAACACCCTGGGCATGAAAATGTTACCCTTTAGTTCCCTTTTAAATCTTTCCCCTCTCATCTTAAACCTATGCCCTCTAGTTTTGGACTCCCAAACCCAGGGAAAAGACTTTGTTTATTCACCCTATCCATGCCCCTCATGATTTTATAAACCTCTATAATGTCACTTTTCAGCCTCCGATGCTCCAGGGAACATAACCCCAGCCTATTCAGCCTCTCCCTATAACTCAAATCCTTGAACCCTGGCCATATCTTTGTAACTCTTTTCTGAACCCTTTGAAGTTTCACAACTTCATTCCTATAGCAGAGAGCCCAAAAATAAATGCAGTATTCCATAAATGGCCTAACCAATATCCCTGTTGCAACGTGATCTCCCAATTAATTTAATCAATGCACTGACCAATAAAGGAAAACATACCAATGCCTCCTTTACCATCCTATCTACCTGCAACCCTACTTTCAAGGAGCTATGAACCTGCATCCCGAAGTCTCTTTGTTTGACAACACTCCCCAGGACCTCACCATTAAGTGCATAAGTCCTGCCCTGATTTGCCTTTCCAAAATGCAGCACCTCACATTTATCTAAATTAAACTTAATCTGCCATGCCTTGGCCCATTGGCCCATCTGATTAAGGTCCCATTGTACATCAAAGAAGATGTGAGTTGCTATTGTTCACCATTGTTTGCGAGCTGGGTGTCGCCTCCAATCTAATAGCGAATTTAAATTGAACCCTTATCAGCTTCACTATCTCACTCCAAAAGCTCTTCTATGAATGATTCCCCATCCCTGACGATCTCTGACCCTCCCTCTAATCCCCCCTTTGCAATTACAGTTACAACATTTAAAAGATGTCTGGATAGGTACGTGAATACAAAAGGTTTAGAGGTGTATAGGCCAAACACAGGCAAGTGGGACTAGATTAATTTAGGATCCTAGTCAGCATGGACAAGTTGGACCAAAGAGTCTGTCTCCATACTGTATAACTTGATAATTCTATTCTACCCCAAATACTGATCCCTATTAATGCCTCACAAATTATTGCTTCTTTTTCTCCTAAAGGCTGACATTTCCCAATAATGTGCGGTTGTAATTTTGATTTGATTTATTATTGTCATATGTGCTGACATACAGTGAACAGTATTGTTTTAAATGTCATCCAGACAAATCGTATTTTACAAAAGTACATCAGTACTAAAATAAGTAATCGAACAGAATGCAGAATATAGTGTCACAGTTACAGAGAAGGTGCAGAGAAAGATCAACTTTAATACATGAGAGGTTTGTTCATAAGTCTGATAACAGCAGGGCAGAAGCTGTTCTTAAATCTGTTGATATGTGTTTTCCAACTTGTGTATCTTCTGCCCAAAGGAAGAGGATGGAAGAGGGTATAACTGGGTTGGGAAGGGTCTTTGATAATGTTGTCTGCTTTCCTGACGCAGCTGGAAGTGTAGATGGAGTCAGTGGATGGAAGGTTGGTTTTCGTGATGGACTGGGCTGTTTTCACAACTCTCTGTAATTTCTTGCCGTCTTGGACAGGCCGTTGCCATACCAAGCAGTGATGCATCCAGATAGGATATTTTCCGTGGTACATCTATAAGATTGATAAGAGTCATTTTGGACGTGCCGAATTTCCTTAGCCTCCCGAGGAAGTAGAGGCGTTGATGCACTTTTCTGACTGTAGCGTCGACATGGATGGACTAGGACATATTGTTGGTGATATTTGGCAAAAGTAAGGACTGCAGATGCTGTAGATCAGAGTCCAGAGTGTGGTGCACAGCAGGTCAGGCAGCATCTGAGGAACAGGAGAGTCGACGTTTCAGGCAAAAGCCTTTCATCAGGAATCCTGGTGGTGATATTGGCCAGACCATACGATGCACTGGTGAAATGACATACATGGACTTTTACAACAATGTCATTGGCTCTCGTTATTTAATATTAACATTTGCCATCGTGGAACAAATCCAGCTGTGTAGCACAAAGTTTAACTATTATCCTTAACCATTATGGTTAAGCAACAATGTAGGCCAAGGTTTAACAATTAACATTGTTCATATGGAACAAGACCAACAATGTAGCACAAAGTTTAACTACTAATATTGATCATGGTGGAACAAACAAGAAAATGTTCATGAAGTTTAACGATTAACATTGATCATAAATTACACAAAATCCTCACAAATGTCCTACCCACTCATACACCAGTGAAATGGTGGACCACATCTTTGACTCTGTCAGTGTCAAGTCAGGACTTGAAGGCTCTATCCATTTAATTCACTTCTCCCAACTGAACTTGAGTGTTGAAATATCCAGGGTCTAGTACTCGGCTAGTGAGACCAGCTAAATCACGGTTAGATGCACCTTCATGATCTCAGTGATATGTGCCAGAAACTGACCCACACGAAGAAGGCTGTCTTTCCCACCGGCTAATCACATCCCTTCTTCATTCATCCACCCCTCAGCATGAACTTGAACAAGAATTACACGTGGAATTTCAACCTTTGATGACATTTATCTATCAAAGATCAGTAAAGACGTACTTCCTGCTGTTTTGACAGAAAATCAGCATTTACATCAGAACCACGCACCAGAATGACCCTAAAGTAGGTCTAGTCATGGCCTGACATTTTTATTCCTATCATTTTAGTCTGTTAATCACCACAGTCATTTCTATAGAGCGTCACACCTTAGGTGAACTCTTATCTATCACGTCTCCCTGCCCAAGATTAAAATGTTTATCCTTCCATTACTCAGAGAACCGTACAATTCAAATCTCTTTGTTTCATTTTTGACATGTATTTTACATTCTATCCCGGCTCTAATATGTGTGCTTAGCTTGAACCTTCTGTAATCTACAGCACCGAAATCTTTTTCTGTCAAAATCCCTCGTCTTGTTGCTGTATAGAATCATTTTGGTAAATACAGAAATTCCATTTTACCTATGATCTATGAATTAATTCTTTCACCTCTGGTGCTAGCAATGGCCAACTTGTAGCATTGCCACCAGAATGTGCTTTCAGTTCTATCCATATTGACAAGTTACTGCTTCCATTTCTATATCATTTTCTTGTTGGAAAAGAACCAAATGCTGTTCCATTTCCATGATGTTGACCATACCTTTCCAAATTGAATTCTAAAGCAAAGGGAAATATTCTTTTGACTTGTCCCTGTTGCGTTAATGTTGACTACACGTTAGCATTACAGAACTTGGATTACAGGAAGATTGTCGGGCCATAAGATTTCCCAAAGCAGACATATGACTCGTGGTCAAATCAGAATGGTGTTTATAAACAGACTGCAAGAGGAAGAAAGAACAAACAGGACTTCTGTAAAATGCCTTTATTAATCTCAAAGTGCTTTACAGCAAATAAAGTGCTTTAGAAATGCAGTCCCTGTGATAATGGAGGAAACGTGGCTGTCAATTTGTTCACATCAAGGTCCCTCAATGTTGTAAAGGCCAAAGGTTTTAGTGATATCAGTAGTTGAAAGGAAAATATTACCCTATTCGTTTTAAAATAGTGATCGAAAAGGATAGACCAGATCTAAAAGTTGAATTTCTAAATTGGAGAAAGGCCAATTTTGACGGTATTAGGCAAGAACTCTCAAAAGCTGATTGGAGGCAGATGTTCGCAGGTAAAGGGACGGTTGGAAAAAGGGAAGCCTTCAGAAATGAGATAACAAAAATCCAGAGAAAGTATATTCCTGTCAGGGTGAAAGGGAAGGCTGGTAGGTATAGATGGCTAAAGAAATTGAGGGTTTGGTTAAGAAAAAGAAGGAAGCATATGTCAGGAATAAACAGGATAGATCGAGTGAATTCTTAGAAGAGTATAAAGAAAGTAGGAGTATACTTAAGAGGAAAATCAGGAGGGCAAAACGGGGACATGAGATAGCTTTGGCAAATAGAATTAAGGAGAATCCAAAGGGTTTTTATAAATATATTAAGGACAAAAGGGTAATAGGGAGAGAATACGGCCCCTCAAAGATCAGCAAGGCAGCATTTGTGTGGAGCCACAGAAAATGGGGGAGATACTAAATGAATATTTTGCATCAGTATTTACTGTTGAAAAAGATAAGGAAGATATAGACTGTCAGGAAATAGATGGTGGCATCTTGCAAAATGTCCAGATTACAGAGGAGGAAGTGCTGGATGTCTTGAAATGGTTAAAGGTGGATAAATCCCCAGGACCTGATCAGGTGTACCCGAGAACTCTGTGGGAAGCTAGAGAAGTGACTGCTGGGCCTCTTGCTGAGATATTTGTATCATCGATAGTCACAGATGAGGTGCCAGAAGACTGGAGGTTGGCAAACGTGATGCCACTGTTTAAGAAGGGTGGTAAAGATAAGCCAGGGAACCATAGACCAGTGAGCCTGAGCTTGGAGGTGGGCAAGTTGTTGGAGGGAATCCTGAGGGACAGTGTGTACATGTATTTGGAAAGGCAAGGACTGATTAGGGATAGTCAACATGGCTTTGTGCGTGGGAAATCATGTCTCCCAAACTTGATTGAGTTTTTTGAAGAAGTAACAAAGAAGATTGATGAGGGCAGAGCAGTAAATGTGATCTATATGGACTTCAGTAAGGCGTTCGACAAGGTTCCCCATGGGAGACTAATTAGCAAGGTTAGAACTCATGGAATACAGGGAGAGCTAGCCATTTGGATTCAGAACTGGCTCAAAGGTAGAAGACTGAGGGTGGTGGTGGAGGGTTGTTTTTCAGACTGGAGGCCTGTGACCAGTGGAGTGCCGCAAGGTTCGGTACTGGGCCCTCTATCTTTTGTCATTTACATAAATGAATTGGATGCGAGCATAAGACGTACAGTTAGTAAGTTTGCAGATGACACCAAAATTGGAGGTGTGGTGGACAGAGAAGAGGATTACCTCAGATTACAACAGGATCTGCACCAGATGGGCCAATAGGCTGAGAAGTGGCAGATGGGGTTTAATTCAGATAAATGCGAGGTGCTGCATTTTGGGAAAGCAAATCTTAGCAGGACTTATACACTTAATGGTAAGGTCCTAGGGAGTGTTGCTGAACAAAGAGATCTTGAAGTGCCGGTTCATAGCTCCTTGAAAGTGGAGTTGCAGGTAGATAGGATAGTGAAGAAGGCGTTTGGTATGCTTTCCTTTATTGGTCAGAGTATTGAGTACAGGAGTTGGGAGGCCATGTTGCGGCTGTACAGGACATTGGCTAGGCCACTGTTGGAATATTGCATGCAATTCTGGTCTCCTTCCTATCGAAAAAATGTTGTGAAACTTGAAAGGGTTCAGAAAAGATTTACAACCCTGGATGTTGCCAGGGCTGGAGGATCTGAGCTATAGGGAGACGCTGAACAGGCTGGGGTTGTTTTCCCTGGAGCGTTGGAGGCTGAGGGGTGACCTTATAAAGGTTTACAAAATTATGATGGGCATGGATAGGATAAATAGACAAAGTCTTTTCCCTGGGGTCAGGGAGTCCAGGACTAGAGGGCATAGGTTTAGGGTGAGAGGGGAAAGATATAAAAGAGATCTATGGGGCAACTTTTTCACACAGAGGGTGGTACGTGTATGGAATGAGCTGCCAGAGGATGTGCTGGAGGCTGGTATAATTGCAACATTTAAGAGGCATTTGGATGGGTATATGAATCGGAAGGATTTGGAGGGATACGGGCCGGGTGCTGGCAGGTGGGACTAGATTGGGTTGGGATATCTGGTCGGCATGGACGGGTTGGACCAAAGGGTCTGTTTCCATGCTGAACATCTCTATGACTCTATGACCAGACAGTACTCCTTTACTCTGCCAAATAATATATTGGAACATTTTCCTCTACAATCTACATAACGAGGCCAGAAATTGTGTGAGTTATAGGAAGAGGCTGGATATTTTCCCTGGAGCATAGGAGGCTAGGGGGGAATGGGGTGGGTGAGGTTACCTTATTGAAGTTTATAAAATCATGAGGGGCATAGATAGGGTGAATATTCAAGGTCTTTCCCCTCCGAGTAAGGGAGTTCATAGATTTAAGGTGAGATGGGAAATATTTAAAAGACCTAAGGGGCAACTTTTTCATGCAGATGGTAGTATGTGTATGGAATGAGCTGCCAGAGGAAGTGGTGGTGGCTGGTACAGTTACAACATTTAAAAGTTATCTGGATAATAACATAAATAGGAAGGGTTTGGAGGGATACTGGCCAAATGCTGCCAAAGTGGGACTAACTTAGTTTGGGAAACCTTGTCAACATGGACGAGTTGGGCTGAAGGGTCTGTTCTGTGTGGTATGATACTGTAACTAAAGTCAAACCAAGAAATTTCCAAACTAATAGACCTGTCTCCATTTAAGTAGTCCTCTCTTATGCAGTTTCACTCCAGGAAGATGAGTTGTGGGGATTGGAGTTGTATTAAAAACTGTTAAGTCCTCACCCTTCACAGTATCTCACTCCCCCATCCACATCCTCATATCTCCCATCCCTCCTCCAAGCCCCTTGCAGACGCCACTGGCCCCATAGTTCTCATACCCTCCATATCCACTCTTCCGCATTATGTACGGAAACAATGGGCCATACAGATGGGCTGGCTGGGGCCTGGGAAGGTGCCACTGGGGAAGGCGAACAGAACGGGGATTTGGATGTTTGAGAGTCGCTGACACCTAGAGGCAGAGGCTGGAGACCACAGGCCAAAGGGCAGTCAGTGTCATCTTCCATTGTGTTAGATACCGAGCGTGCACGATGGGGAAATAAATGGTTGCTTTTTGGGACCACATCCATGAACATCTCTCTACCACCAGCAAGCAAGGTCTACCATCTAATGGATTCACCTTCCCAAATCTATGTCTGCATCCAGCATTTTGAAATGAAAATAAAACAAGTCATAGAGTTTTTATAGCATGGAAAGAGACCCATCAGCCCATCATGTCTGAGCCAGTCCCCAAACATCCATCTATTTTAATCCCATTTTACAGAACTTGGACTGTAGCCTTGTATACTTTGGCATTTCAAGGGCTCATCGAAATAGTTCTTAAATGACATACAATATGCCGTCAGAAATTTACTTTGGAAAATGAACTGCTGCTCTTTTAACCTTATAAACGTCTCACCATTCATACTATTAATAACAGAGATTTTTTTTTCTGGCCCACACTTCTTAGTATAGTTCATATAAGCACACAGGCCTTGACAAAACAGGTCAAAGAAAGTAACTTAACTTTATTTTCATAAAGATATCAAACAATAAAAGCCATCACTCAACTTCATGCCTGCAATTTACAAAAGACATACGTGGGATTTGGCCATTGCTGGCTGGACTGGCATTGATTGGCCGTCACTACTTGCCCTTGAAAGGACATGGTGAGTTGTCTCCCTGTGCCTGGGTGCTTCGATATATCCAGGGAAACTGGCATTTCTCTGCTCCTTGTCTCCTACCAGATGGACAGGGTCCTACGTTTGGGAAGGTGCTTGGTGAATCTTGTAGATGATAGACCTTGCTTGCTGGTAGTAGAGGGATATTTATGGATATGGTCCCAAAAAGCAACCATTTATATTCCAATTGTACACTTTTGGTTTCTACCACAACAGAAGGTGACACTGACTGCCCTTTGGACTGTGACCTCCAGCCACCGCCTCTAAGTGTCAGTGAGTCTCAAACATCCAAATCCCCATTCTGTTCACATTCACCATTGGCACCTTCCCAGGTCCCACCTAAGCCAGCTGCCTGAGCCTACACCTGCCAACATTTCACCCCCCCAGGCTAGTTCCTGGCATATGAGGTGGCCATACCAGGTGTGGTCTTACAATGTTCCCCATGGCCCTCCAGGAAGCTCCTAACCAGGGGCGACACCTCCCTCTCACATCACACCCTTCCCACCCAGGCTTTACCACAGCATTGCAGAAACTATCACCCACTTTCACAAGAGACATACAATTTAACACAGCTTGCAGCCTCCAATCCTGCAGAATAACTTGCTGACTCTCTCTCTCTCCTGTGGCAGCAGCCCCCTTGATGCCGCCCTACACCCCTTCTCCCTTCACGTTCCATGTGCCCATCCTTGAACAGCTGAACCAGCCAGTTCAGGGTGAGGCCTGCCTAGACTGGGGGCTGTAAGTGTTCACTTACCCCGGCCCTGGGACTGGCCACTATGGAGCCGCACTCCCCAGACCACAGAGGCATGGACTCCATTGCTGGGAAACCCTGACTGCTCGCTTGACCATGGCCAATTGCCTTGGCTGCTATTAAATCATCGAATCATAGAATCCCTACAGTGTGGAAACAGGCCATTCAGCCCAATAAGTCCACACCAACCCTCCTAAGAATAACTCACCCAGACCCATTCCCCCTACCCTATATTTCCCTCTGACTAATGCACTTAACACTATGGGCAACTTAGCATGGCCAATTCACCTGACCTGCACATCTTTGGACTGTGGGAGGAAACCGGAGCACCCAGAGGAAACCCATGCAGACAAAGGGAGAATGTGCAAACACCACACAGATAGTCGCTCAAGGCTAGAATCAAAGCTGGCTCCCTGATGTTGTGAGGCAGCAGTGCCACCCATTGAGCCACTGTCCTGCCCCTAGACTTACTGTGCCAGGGCCCTCTGACTGGCATGGATTTCAATGTGAGCTTTGAGACCTGGCTGCTTACTTGTTGCACAAGTCGTGTGTTTGCTGTGTGAGATGCTGGCACAGGGTGCAGGGGTGAGATTGGCGTAGCACCCTGCCATCACATGTCTATTCAATGGCGTGCACATCTAAATAGTTATGTCTTCAGGGCTTAAGTGGAACAAAGACAGCTCTTTGAACCAATAATCCTGAAAGACAAACTGACACTAACAAAGCAAGGTGGAGATTGTAGGAATAAATAAACAGCAGCAGGCCTTCCAGCCCATCAGACCTGCCCCGTCATCCAATACAATCACGGCCAATCAAAGACTTCACATACATTTTGGGAAAGCAAATCTTAGTAGGACTTATACACTTAATGGTAAGGTCCTGGGGAGTGTTGCTGATAAAAGAGACCTTGGATTGCAGGTTCATAGCTCCTTGAAAGTGGAGTCTCAGGTAGATAGGATAGTGAAGGCAGTGTTTGATATGCTTTCCTTTATTGGTCAAAGTATTGAGTACAGGAGTTGGGAGGTCATGTTACGGCTGTAGGCCACTGTTGGAATATTGCATGCAATTCTGGTCTCCTTCCTATCGGAAAGATGTTGTGAAACTTGAAAGGGTTCAGAAAAGATTTACAAGGATGCTGCCAGGGTTGGAGGATTTGAGATATAGGGAGAGGCTGAACAGGCTGGGGCTGTTTTCCCTGTAGCGTCGGAGGCTGAGGAGTGACCTTATAGAGGTTTACAAAATTATGAGGGGCATGGATAGGATAAATAGACAAAGTCTTTTCCCCAGGGTGGGGGAGTCCAGAACTAGAGGGCATAGGTTTAGGATGAGAGGGGAAAGATATAAATGAGACCTAAGGGGCAACGTTTTCACACAGAGGGTGGTACATGTATGGAATGAGCTGCCAGAGGAAGTGGTGGAGGCTGGTACAATTGCAACATTTAAGAGGCATTTGGATAGGTATTTGAATATAGACAATAGACAATAGCTGCAGGAGTAGGCCATTCAGCCCTTCGAGCCTGCACCGCCATTCAATATGAACATGGCTGATCATTCCTAATCAGTATCCTGTTCCTGCCTTATCTCCATAACCCTTGATTCCACTATCTTTGAGAGCTCTATCCAACTCTTTCTTAAATGAATCCAGAGACTGGGCCTCCACTGCCCTCTGGGGCAGAGCATTCCACACAGTCACCACTCTCTGGGTGAAGAAGTTTCTCCTCATCTCTGTCCTAAATGGTCTACCCCATATTTTAAGCTGTGTCCTCTGGTTCGGCACTCACCCATCAGCAGAAACATGTTTCCTGCTGCCAGAGTGTCCAATCCTTTCATAATCTTATATATCTCAATCAGATCCCCTCTCAGTCTTCTAAACTCAAGGGTATACAAGCCCAGTCGCTTCAGTCTTTCAGTGTAAGGTAATCCCTCCATTCCAGGAATTGACCTTGTGAACCTACGCTGCACTCCCTCAATAGCCAGAATGTCTGCCTCAAATTTGGAGACCAGAATTGCACACAGTACTCCAGGTGTGGTCTCACCAGGGCCCTGTACAGCTGCAGAAACACGTCTTTGCTTCTATACTCAATCCCTCTTGTTATGAAGGCCAGCATGCTATTAGCCTTCTTCACTACCTGCTGTTCCTGCATGCTTACCTTCATTGACTGGTGTACAAGAACACCCAGATCTCTCTGTACTGCCCCGTTACCTAAATTAATTCCATTGAGGTAGTAATCTGCCTTCCTGTTCTTGCCACCAAAGTGGATAACCATACATTTATCTACATTAAACTGCATCTGCCATGCATCTGACCACTCACCTAACTTGTCCAGGTCACCCTGTAATCTCCTAACATCCTCATCACATTTCACCCTGCCACCCAGCTTTGTATCCTCAGCAAATTAGCTAATGTTATTGCTGATACCATCTTCTATATCATTAACATATATTGTAAAAAGCTGCCGTCCCAGCACGGATCCCTGCTGTACCCCACTGGTCACTGCCTGCCATTCCGAAATGAAGCCGTTTATCACTACCCTTTGTTTCCTATCAGCCAACCAATTTTCAATCCAATCTAGTACTTTGCCCGGTTTGGAGGCATGTGGGCTGTGTGCAGGCAGGTTGGACTAGATTGGGTTGGGATATCTGGTCAGCACGGACGGGTTGGACCGACGGGTCTGTTTCCATGCTGGACATCTCTATGACTCTATGACCCTCCATCTCCATAACTCTATGTCACTGGCATTCAGAAGTTAATCAGGATATTATTATGGTGGAGAGGGTTCAGAAGAGATTTACCAGGATGCTGCCGGGATTGCAGGATATGAGTTTTGGGGAGAGATTGGATAGGCTGGGGCTATTTTCTCTGGCGTGTAGGAGGTTGAGGGGTGACCTTGGAAAGGTTCATAAAATTATGATGGGTATAGATAAGGTGAATGGCAGGTGTACATTCCTTGAAGGTGGAGGAGTTCAAGACTCAGGTACATATTTTTAAGATGAGGGGAGAAAGATTTTAAAAAGAGATGAGGAGTAATTGTTTCAGACTGAGAGTGGTTAGTGTGTGGGATGAACTTCCAGAAGAAGTGGTGGATGTACGTACAGTCACAATGTTTAACAGACATTTGGATAAGTACTTGAATAAAAAATGTTTGGAGGGATATGGGCCAACCACAGGCAGATGGGACTGATTTAGTTCCGTGTTAAAAAAAATCTCCTCATCTCAGATCTAAGTGATAGCCCCCCCACTATTTTTAAATTGTGCCCCTGGTTCTAGACTCCCTGACCATTTTACTTGCATTGATTCTGTGTATCCCTTTAAGTAATTTCTAAATTTCAATCAGATCACCTCCCATTCTTCAAAACCCATTGGTCACCACCTCTACCCTATCAAACTCCTTGATTCTCACTTGTACTTGTCTGTACAGGAGCAGCACTGGCTCAGAACTCCTGGTCACTGTCGGAGAAGGTGCACCAGCAGCAGACTCCAATTTAATCTTCCTGCTTGTGCTTTTACCCAGGAGCCTCTGCATTGTCTGCCCTTAACTCCAAGAAGTGACAGAGGCCTAGTAGTGAGTGTAATTCTAGCAAAACTGCACCCTTTTTTCACAGAGTCCCTACAATGTGGAAGCAGGCCATTCAGCCCATCAAGTCCACACCAACACTCCACAGAGCATTCCACCCAGACAAAATCCATCCCTGTAACTCTGCATTCCCCAGGGCTAATCCACCTGGCCTGCACATCCCTGGATGCTATGGCCAGTTTACCTAGCCTGCATATCTTTGAACTGTGGGAGAAAACCAGAGCACCCAGAGGAAACCCGCACAGACACAGGGAGAATGTGCAAATCACCGAAGGCTGGATTTGGATTTGGGCCCTGGTGCTATGAAGCAGCCGTGCTAACCACTGACCCACCGTGTTGCCCCTGATTGTGAACTAAAGGACTCCCCTTAATGTCTATCATTAGTTAATTGACTTGCATGGTGTTAAACAGAGGTGTCACCCTAGACTATGTTCAAAGTTTGTGTGAAGATTTGTAGCTCGAGTGCTTGTTGTAGTGGTTCTGTTCGCCGAGCTGGAAGTTTTTGTTGCAAACGTTTCGTCCCCTGGCTAGGCGACATCATCAGTGCTCTGGAGCCTCCTGCGAAGCGCTTCTTTGATGTTTCTTCCGGTATTTATAGTGGTCTGTCCTTGCTGCTTCCGGGTGTCAGTTTCAGCTGTCCGCTGTAGTGGTTGGTATATTGGGTCCAGGTCGATGTGTTTGTTGATGGTGTTTTCTAGAGGCATGGCATTCCTAGAGGCATGGCATTCATCCACAAACTCCATCAACAAACACATCGACCTGGACCCAATATACCAACCACTACAGCGGACAGCTGAAACTGACACCCGGAAGCGGCAAGGACAGACCACTATAAATACCGGAAGAAACATCAAAGAAGCGCTTCGCAGGAGGCTCCAGAGCACTGATGATGTCTCCTAGCCAGGGTACGAAACGTTTGCAACAAAAACTTCCAGCTCGGCGAACAGAACCACTACACCCTAGACTATCTACCCTCCCCTCTAGATTGTATTATTTCCCTCACCGATAATACCCAAGCATTCCTTCATCTCCTCCACAATGATCATCCCTCACACCTCATATTTACCCCTCCCTCTCCCACAACAGTTCTTAATATCCTTCCCCCCCCCACCCCATCACCGACAATGCTTGCCATCACTCACCCCACCCGCCCCAACAATGCTGGCTCTTCTGACAGGAGAGGGTAATCCTGAAGGTGAATTGAAAAGGTCAGCATTGCCTGGAGGGCAGTGGATATTGGATGAGATGGTGAACCATGGGAAGGGTGTTACACAACAGTGTCACGACAGGAGTGAACATTGTTGTGGTAGCCATTGTGTTTTCATGTTGCAGCTAATTTACTTAGTGCTACGTTCCTGAGTAAGTTTTACAGATGCTATCTAAAAGTGCTAAGTAAATTTGTGTTAAAAACCAGCGTACATCTAGGGCAAACAGCAGGGTCTCCAGGCACTGGCAACCTGATTCCACCTGGCAGTGAATCGTGCAGCAGTGAGAGAAAAATAAAACCGGCAAATTAAAATTTAAACACCTCCCCTTAAATCTTGTACATATGTATTCTAGTTGGGACTCTGTCAAGATTGCTAAGTGCATTAGCTATTAATTGATGTGATTAGAAAAATAATCTAGAGCCTGTGAGAGGAAACAGCACTCAGCCTTCCTTATAAATCTTTTATTTTCTCAGTGTCAGCTGTGGTGTCACTCTTGCTTTGAGTCAGAATGGTGTAATGTCTAGTCTCACCTCTGAGCCTGAAGGACATTATCACAATCCAGTGTGGTACTGAGGGAGTGCTGCACTGTCAGGAGTGTCACTTTTGACTGAGCTGTTACACTAAGGTCTTGATTATCCCCTTAAATAATCTTAAATTGACATAAAAAGATCCAATTACATTAATCAAAGAAGAACAACCAATTTCTCCTGGTGTCCATATCCCCTAAACCAATAATCTCGTTTATCTCAACGCTGTTTATAAAGACTTGTTGTGTGCAAACTGGGTTACAACAGTAGCAGAGGCTGGAGAAACTGAATGCTGTGTTGCCTGTTTCTACGATTCTACTGGGCTGCAGAGGTATGTTTATGCCTCACGGAGTGATACAGGCATCAACACTTGAAGATGAGGGGAATTATCTTTCTTAAACATGAATTGCTGGCATCGCTTTCCAACCTCCGAATGGCACAGCCCTTGGCAGTGTGGAGGGCTGGCTGGCTGGTTTGAAGGAAGCTTGCTATGATTCAGCAGAGTTGGGGATAACCTAAGAGGCCAGTTCTGAATACCAGAAACAGTCAAGTCTAGCAGTAACAAAGGCACAGAGGAGGGTTCCAGCAACTGAGGTAGGGGCAAAGTTAGATGATATTAGGTCAGCAGAGACTGGCAATCTGAACAGTGACATGGATATATCAGGAGTTCATTGTGGGATGAAATACGATGCCAATGTTATGAATATTTTGCCTCAGTCTTAGACATTTGGCAGTGAGGAGGAAGAAGCCAATGTCTATGGAATACATTTTGGAGCAGGAGACTGAAAAATTACAATTCTGGTCTTTCAATACTTAATTGTAGGAAATTTCTGCTCATCCAGTAACCATTCACCAGATTATCCCAATGAAATAAAACACAGTAGGAATGTACACAGCAATTGGTGTTAGAGATAGTGCTCCTCAAAAGAAAATATACTCAAAAGCACACTCATATTAACTGGCGTCTTCTCAGAGATGAGTAATTTGTATAATTACAGTTTTTGAAAACCAGCCTCATAGCCATATTACAGTAAGGATATTTCCTAAAATAATCAGCGTAAACTCTATCAGTATCACAGCAGTGATCCTTTAGGATCCACCCTTTAAACATAATTAATGGGTAACGATGGAGCTTCATCATCATCCCATTCTCAAACCTATTACATTGAAACAGAGCTGGGAGTACTGTCTGTCACCTTGGGTAGAATGTTTTTTCTTGTTACTGAACAAGCTAGGACAACTGGAGCTCTGTTGTTGGTTGATAATTACATATCCCATAGGAGATGTACCTCTTTTAGCTCAAAACCAACTATTTCCAGTGAAAACTGAAACTGTAGCCACAAGGGTCATAAATTAAAGGACGTTCTAATAATGATTTGGGTGAGGTTGCAGGATAGTGAAGAACATCCCAGGAGTCTTGAAGAGAGATGGGGCCACTTGTGTATTTTCAAGAGCGCATTTTATTTTGGGTCTAGTATAAGATGTTCTACGTGTTGATGAATATTTGTAACTCAGTCAATTCTTAAGGATAAGTAATGTCTTGCAGTATTCATGCAAAAAGATCCCTTATCCTTTTTGAACATACTTGATGAATTTTCAATGGATGATGAGAAAAACTTTGTTTGGTTCTTTTATTTTCATTTTCAAAAATCACATCAAGTCTTCCCCAACTTTGTGTAATCCCAGATGGAGGATTTTGTATCTGGTATTCATCCAAATAGGTTTATTGCCTCATTTGTTACCAGTTAGGACTGGAGTTTGTGGACTTTAAGGTCCACTATGTGATTGATGACTAAAAAATTAAAATAAAGCGTTTCTCATTCATCATAAATGATCCCTTTACATAGGAACTATGTAACTAGGGATGGGCAATAAATGCTGGCCAGCCAACAATGTCCATGGCCCATGTGTGAAGGAATAAAGAGTGAAAAAAGCAGCAGAAGCAATCCAAGGGAGGTAAGTGTGGTGAAATGAGGGAACACATGACAGCTGAACTTCAGTGCAGAAAAGGATAAAAGGAATAATTGTGGTCAGGAACTAAATAGCACAATTTTAAAAGGTGTACAAAAACAGAGAAAGCTGGATGTTTGTGCACCAATCCTTGAAGATAGCCAGAAAGCTTAGCAAACAAGTTATTGAAACATATGCCCTTTCTATGCCCTCCCACAGTCCATGTTAGGTGGGTTATAGGGATAGGTCAGGGGCGGTGGGTCTGGGTGAGATATTTTTCAGGGGAGCAGTGTGGACTTGATAGGCTGAATGGCCTGTTTCACCACTGCAGGGATTCCTTGAAAATCTATACTGAGAAGCAGAGAGTACAAAAGTTGATAGTTATGCTACACCAATGTAAGACTGTAATTAGGCACCAGCTAGTGCATTATTTCCAGATAAAGGCACCGTACATTAGGATAGATGTACAAAGGGTACAGAAGAGGTCCACTATCATGGTTCCAGGGATGAAGTGACTATTGTTACATGCATAGAAGGAAAAGTTCAGGTTGTCCCAATTTGAGAAGAAGAGTAAATAGTTAGAGAAACCTTAAATTTAAAGTAAATTTCTGTAGGATCATTAAACAAGGGAACAGGTTAAAGTTGTTGACTAAAGAGGTGACATAAGGAGGGACAATTTTAATACAGTAATTGTTAGGTTCTGGCATTCACGGCTTAGATAGATTGGGAGAAGCAGATTCAATAATGGTTTTTAAGAGAATATTGGATAAATACTTGAAAGGAGAAAGGTTTCAGAAACCTGGAAAAAGAACAAGACTGAGACTAACTGGATTGCAAACTCAAGCTGAAGAGCTTGCTTTGACACTACATTATTCTGTGATTTCAGCAATTGGCCTGGGAGGACAGGAAGCTTTCCTGTCTTTCTGCTCAAATGAAAACCTTGTGCTTGTAGAACTTGTTCTGAGTGATCTTCCTCCAGGTCTAAGAGGCATTCCACACTTTTGGAAGTCCCTGCTCCAACATGGGAGCAGCTTATGCACCTTCACCTGAGACATAGAAATATTAACATAACCAGTGCCAGGAGCAACTCCAAGTGATTGCCTTCTTCTGAAGCACATGCAGTTGTGCAGTACAGAGGGGTTTAGACATACCCACAGATAGATCTCAGCACAGCCGAATTTCAATTCGGCTCATTAATACAATTTAGAACAGGAAGCTAGTGTCAGAAATAGTGACTATGAAACTGTTCCTGAATGTTATCAGACCCCAGCTCCTTTACTAATGTCCTTTAGGAAGGGAATCTTCCATCTTTATCAGTGAATCTTTGTCAATAAAAAGGAATTTGATTGCCTCATGTTCAGCTGGAATGTGACCAATGGAAAGTTTTCATGCCCATGCAAGGTAGCTTGGGAGCTTCTATGATCTCCTCAAAACATACACAGATCCATACACCTCAAAGCAGAGGAGAGATGGATTACACTCAAGCCCATGTATGGTGATATCAGTGAGGAGTACTAGATCGGACACAGGGAATGATACCACTGAAGCTACATCGCCACAAGAGTGCTCATGGAGCAAGCCATTGGAATGAAGATTCGGTTCAAGTAGTTGGGAAGAATGTAGCCACACCCCCTTCAGGGTGGCGGGAATTGTCATTCTCTGCACAACGTCACACGGCAGTGAGAGGTGGAGCTGTGGGAATGTGCTGACTGTTCCTGCATCCTCAGACGAAGCCAGGATGCCTATAACCATTCACTGTCTGCCAGAGACAGCCGTGATGGACTCACAAAGGGACAGGTAACCCAAGTGGCAAAACAATGCTGAAGCCTTGTCCTGACTCCCTAATTATTTCCCAACACCATGTACGGATTGTCCATCTACACTCCCTGTATTCCTTTGCTAGCCACTCTCACTGAGCCTGTCCTTTATCTAACATAAAGTGGCAGATTGAATGCATGGATCATTGCGTAGGGCCAATATGCAGTCAGCTTCTTGTCTTACCTGCTTCTCCATGTGGATGAGTACACTCTTTATGGAGGTGGACATCAATGCCCGAGACACTACAGCACTCGCATTGGAGACAGACTCCTCCATTTTCTCTCTCACAGTTGTACACTGGTTTTGGAAATGCTGACAGAACTTTTAGTGAGTGAGGAGACCCATCATCTGTATCCAACTGAGCAGAAGTTGGATGGTCGGAGCAGGGTTTAGAGACACTGCCGACTGCTGCTTTTCTCTCCATTGCCTCCTGACTGTGACAACCCATAGATACCGCCTTCCAGTCCCACACCAGAACATGTATCTGCACTGGTGGATAATACAAATGAATTGTGTATGGTGCTTTGTCAGATTGCATGACCCTTCGGAGGACTCCTTGACCCATCCTGTTTCAGCCCCATGTGTTACACTTGAAGGACGCGTGGGAAATGAAAGACATTTTACTTAGAAATGAAATGGAGAAAGGATTCAAACTCCACATGTTCACATGTCAGTTCTTGGCGACAGCATGTCCGAATGAGTGATTGCTATGTGGCAAATGGTGCTGTAATCCTATCAGCAGACAGCTGGGAGAACCCAGCTCTCCTTCATCAACATACTCCAGGCCAGTCTCCATGGCAGTGGTCAGGTCATAGCCTCAAGCTTCCATTCTTGTGCATTTTGAAGCCTCAGGAACCTTTGTAAGATGTAAGCATTCTGATCCCTGCTGGAATCTCTTCAAACAGAAAACCTTCCATTAACAGGTGCACCTTGTCATCATGTCCATGCTCTGCGATTGGTCAAGAAACTTTGATTCAGAATGTTATCGCCATGGCCACGATTGGCAATTTCTCTAAGGAAGAAGTGCCCAACACATTGCAAGCAGCACCAGTGACTGTTTCATTTAATTTTTACCCAATATCTCTATTTGATACTGAGCTTGAATCATTAAATTCCAGTTGTGGCACCATTAAAATCTAGATTAAAATTCCGTCCTCATGTTGCAATACAACATTAAACCTTGAGAACTGATTTTAAAGGTTGAAGCATTAATACCCTCCACCCCCAGGAAAGATTAACTAAGATTTGAATCTTCAGTCACGCCTTCAGTTCTCACAGTTATCTGTGGTGTTTGTGACCAGCCTTTCTTGTTTGTAAAATGGATTCCTCCACCTAGCATCTCGGACTGTATAATGTGTTTATTATTGTACCAACTTGTTTAATTACCTGCTTGCAGCCCTAACAATTCCCAAACTGCATTTCTCAAACTGCCTTACGTCATAATAAGATTTTTCTCAACAATTTTCTAAAGAACTTTATACACGGCTGCTCAGACCTCAACTTGTAAACATTGGATTGACATTACAGGGGAATTGTTTAGATTGTGACACAACATTAGAGTCACACAGCATAGAAACAGACCCTTTATTCCAACTTGTCCATGCTGACCAAGTTTGCCGAACTAAGCGACTCCCACTTGCCTGTATTTGGCCTATGTCCCTCTAAACCTTTCCCATTGTGTATAAGTCTTTTAAATGTTGTAACTGTACCTGCATCCATCACTCCTTCTGGCAGTTCATTCCACATGTGAACCATCCTCTGTGTGAAAACATTTGCCCTCAGGTCCCTTTAAATCTTTCTCCTCCCACCTTCAAAATATGCCCTAGTTTTGAGTTCCTTCACCTTAGGGAAAGGACCTTTGCTATTCACCTTATCTATGCCCCTCATGAATTTATAACCTCAATAAGGTCACCCCTCAACCCCTTTGTCTAGTGGAAAAAAAATCCCAATCTGTCCAGCCTTCCCTTTTAACTCTAACTGTCCAGTTCCAGCAACATCCTGGTAAATTGTTTCTGAATTCTTTCAATGCAGAGAGGAGAGTGACAGGAACTTTTTTGTACACAGTGGTGAAGATTCAGCGTTTGTTTACAGGGCAAGTAGTTCAGGTAGAATCTGTCAACATTCTGTCTAGATTTGACACTGGACAAGTGGCTGATTGGAAAGAATGTGAGGACAGTAATGAAAACTGCTCAGGTGGAAGATTTGGTCACATATAGACAGGATGGCTAAAGGGCATTTGACATGCTTGCCTTCATTGCTCAGTACTTTGAGTATGGGAGTTGGGACAGCATGGGTGGCACGGTGGCTCAGTGGTTAGCACTGCTGCCTCACAGTACCAGGGTTCCAGGTCAGATTCCAACCTCGGATGACTGTCTGTGTGGAGTTTGCACATTCTCCCCATGTCTGCGTGGGGTTTCTTCTGGGTGCTCCAGTTTCCTCCCACAGTCCAAAGATGTGCAAGCCAGGTAAATTGGCCATGCTAAATTGCCCATAGTTTTAGGTGCATTGGTCAGAGGGAAATGGGTCTGGGTGGGTGTGGACTCGTTGGGCTGAAGGGCCTGTTTCCACACTGTAGACAATCTAATCATAATCATTATGTTGAGGTTGTACAGGATATTGGTGAGGTCTCTTCTGGAATACAGTGTCCAGTTCTGGTCACCCAGTTATAGGAAGGATATTATTAAGCTGGAGAGGGTTCAGATTTACCAGGATGTTGCCGGGTACAGAAGGTTTGAATGAGAAGGATAGGCTGGAACTTTTTTTCACTGGAGCGCAGGAGGTTGAGATGTGACCTGATAGAAGTTTATAATGTAATGAAAGGTATAGATAGGGTTAATGGCAGTGGTCTATTCCCTAGGATAGGGGATTTTAAAACCAGGGAGCATATCTTTAAGGTGAGAGGACATGGGGGCAATTTTTTTACACAGAGGTTGGATTGCGTGTGGAATGGATTTCCTGAGGAAGTGGTGGATATGGGCACAATTACAATATTTAAAAGACATTTGGATAGGTACGTGAACAGGAAAGGTGTGGAGGATACGGACCAGGAGCAGGCAGGGTGGGATTATGGTTGACATGAACTCATTGGACCGAAGGATCTGTTTCCATGCGGCACGTCTCTCTAACTCTATGACTCTGTGACTCTATGTCTCGATGAATCTATGTCTCTATGAATGCTGACATGGACTGGTGGGGCAGAATGGCCTGTCCGTGTGCTGTAACTTGAATGTTTCTGCAAGGCCTGATATAAGGGTGTAACACTATACCATGCTCCAGTTTTCGAAGGCACCGTGGCTGTACAATGATGGTGATGATGATGATGATTTTGATCTGTGCAGCAGCACCAGAATCACACAAACAGGCCAATAGTAAAAACACAGTTCTGCTGAATAATAGGCAGCACAAAGAAATCACTAATTCCCAATGCTTTGAGAGCTTTACTTGAACAAAGCTAAACCAACTAAAATAGCCTCAGCATGTGATAAATACGTGATGACTGACACTGAATCACCTCAAATAATTTGATCCAGAGACTGCTCATTTGTAGAATAAATTTCCATTCTCTGCTGTTCCTTTGTTCGCTTTGTTTTGGTGGCGAGGTAGGGGTTTTTTTTGTTGTTTTCATGACATTTCTGGTGAAAAGAAAACCTTGTTTTGTATTTCTTCAAATTGTACGCGGCGTGACTGCACTTGCAGCAAAGATCTTTCTGGTGACCCAGTTAAATGGTTAGAACAGCGGGCTGCAAGATAAAAACAAAACAGGCTGACAAACCATCAGTAACAAGGACATTAGGAGGCAGCATCATAATCAGAGAGAGTGGCACGGATGTACTTTTGAACAGTTAAGCCCTAGTATTTAGGATTTTCCATTTTACAGGCTAGATGATGCACAGCAGAGCAGAATTCCATAAATAAGGTTCTTACCCCATGCAGCTGTGTACAATCTCCCATCCTGATGGATGACAGATCATTTACAGACTCCACCAGCAGGGGCACAGGTGTCTGTTGACTGGGTGGGATTATAGAATGTTCTCCTCAAACCTGTCTCTCTACCAAAATTGGCCCTCATTTTCCAGCTGTCACAAGGGAACATGCAAGCCTGATCCTCACCAATAGACCCACCACGGACCCAGTGAGAGTGTAAACTAAGGTCAAATGAGCTGTGTCCTCAGACCAATGCTTTTCTTACTGCAACACTCCACCCAGTCTCCATGAATCTTCCTGATGGAGTGGAGCTTCTCAACAGGATGAGGAGGGAACTGTTCAACCAGCATTGCCTTGGGTCCAGAACCAAGGTCATCTCAAGCTCTGCTTCTGAGTTGCTGTGTGCAGACTATAGAATGATAATAGAACCCCTACAGTGTCAAAACTGGGCCCTTTGGCCCATCAAGTCCACACTGACCCCTCCGAAGACCAACCCACCCAGACCCAAATGGGGCTTGTGCGTGTACTGGATCTGAAGCCAAGCTCCAACCCATCATCAGCATGTTCATGGAAGTCTTAGAGAGAATGGGCTTTAGGCTAAATGTCTACCAGCTGTCTCCAACTCTCAAGATCCATGGATCAATTCCTGTGTCCTCGGAACCTTCTTACAGTATGAGCATGAACTATAAGATGAAACATCCCTTCAAGTGTTGCGAGTGCAACCTTTTGGCTGTCTGAGAAATAAACTGTTTGATGATAAAGATCTCAAACCTAAAACCTAACACTAAATGCAGAGACTACGGAACAGAAGGCTTACCCGTCCTTCTGTATGTGTTGGAAGCACAGTTAATGTACAGCAGGTATCTCAAACCTCCTGAGGATAACATTACCTCCACAAAATTGTGCAATTTCGGTGGCAGGATAGATCTTTCAATAAGAGTGTCCTCTCTCAGGCTAACATCAAAACACTGGTCACTGTCAGTCAGCTGGGCTGGACAGGCCACCTTCCCCATACTTCCAACACAGCGCTTCCAAAACAAGCTCTCTACTCTGAACTCCATCCTGCTAACCAGTAACAAGGAGGACAGACAAAATTCTTCAAGGATGTTTTCAAAGCCACCCCTGAAAAATTGCTATATTCTAGCCAACTTTTGCCCAAAACCTCTTGGGCATCTCTGTTAGGGCCGGACGGAGGCCAAAGTGCAGACAGTGCATGTAAAAACTCCAGCATCCCAGCCAACACCATCAGTGGCAGGGTTTGTGAGTCCAGTGTTAGATTGCTCAGTCACCTCAATACCCAATACACAGAGCTGATGGAAGTCATTCTTGATCTTGAGGGACTACCTAAGAAGAAGGGGAGGGGTGGAGGAATTCTATAAGTATTCTAGAGAGAGCACATGACACTGGTTTTGAATCCTTATCTCTTGTAAAGCCTTGGAGCTGTTAATACACCCCACAATAAAACTCATAGCCCTCCTAGCTTCCAGCAGACCTCCATATTGCTACACTTAAGGAGAGCACCTAGCTGAATCTCTGATCCATCCTGGGTTATGTCCCCAGACTCACTGTCAAAACAATTTCTGGAAGTGGGAGTAAACTTTTAATTGTGGTGATAATCTAAACACACCACCTCATACACCAAATGGATTGACTGATGCCTTATATGAATGCTAATTGTAGATGGAACAATTTACCGTGAAAGAATGTGTAACCATACAGTGATGGAGGAAGATTGTAAGGTCGTTAGAGAGACTCATTGAGGAAAGGAACTAATCGTGCCCTGACATTTACTTGGAGACTAATTGGAAATTAGGATATGCCTGATACGAGGTGGGCTACCCCTGCTCGTTTTCATTTTATTTCCAGTTTTGACACCAATTACTGGCAGTAGGGTGATGTAGACTCACTTGGGCTGCAGCTATTTACAATCTGTATCGATGATTTGGATGTGATAATTTGATGTAACATTTCCAAGTTTGAAGTTGACAAACTAAGTAGGAATGGGAGGAAGGGAAGTAGGCAAAAACGTGGCAAATGGAGTACAATGTAAAGAATTGTGAGGTTACCCACGTTGTTCAAACAAAAAACAGCAATACAGAATTTTTCTTAAATGGGAGAGACTGAGAAGTATTGACCTTCAAAGAGAATGGAATATCCTTGTTCATGTGTCACTGAAAGTTAACGTGTTATGGACCAGACCAAACACCTTTAAAATATATTAAGATAGCCTTACACCCTTACCTTTCCTTATTTTAAAAGCAAGTATTTGGCATTATGTTCCAGATGCAACTCGATTAGTCTTGAAGCAAACCACCCTTTCTACATACATGATAGTTAATGTGAAACAAAAGGGAGAAGAAATTCAAATAGCTTTATTCAAAAACTTAATAGAATACTAGATTATTTAACTACTGAACAGTAACTGTTCCAATATAGTAACATCCCATAAACATACCCTTAGCAAAGGCAAAGTCAGTAAAATAGGTTGTCTCACATGTAATTCTAGCAGCAGGAAGAGAACCCCAGCTTTTACCTGTAACAGAAAGAGGAATAAGAGCTTCAACGTCCAACTTCAAAACTCCAGCAACAACTGTGATTGAAAGCCAAAACCAAAAAAAATCCTTAACGCCACCCATTCAGGCTGCTTCTATTGTTCCAATTTTAAAAAGAAAATCCCAAGGCCTCACAAGCTGTTTACTTTATTGGTGTTGGAGCAGACTACTCGGTACCTCTGTCTCAACCTTTCTTCATAAAAAAAAACCCAGGACAGAATATGCCTCTTAAAGCCATAATGTCGTCACAAATGTGATTGCAGCAATTAAGGAGGCAAATTATATGTTGGCCTCTATTAGAAGAGGACTTAAGCATCAAGGCAAAGATTTCTTACTGATTTTATTCAGAACTTTGATGAGATTTGGATTTCTTTATGTTGGTTTGATCTCCTTATCTGAGGAAAGATATGCTTGTAATGGAGAAAGTGAACCAAACCAATTCCTGGGATGGACTGATTGTCTGAAAAGGAATGATTAAATAGGTTCTCTGGAGTTTAAAACCATAGAAGCATAGAAAATAGGAGTAGGAATAGGCCATTTGGCCTTTTGAGCCAACTATGCTATTCATTTGGATCTGCCTTGATCTCATTGACAGAACAAATTTGAAGGGCTCCTATTTGTAATGTCCTTGTGTTCACATGGCTTGATTGCAACTTCAGTGCTTCAAGGGCAAACCCAAAGTTGGAATTTGGAGGAGTATGGAATTGGAAGCAAAAGTGGAACAACATTGACAATGGGTTTCATGCACAAATGCTGAGTTTAGATAATGGAATCTCTATAGTGCAGAAGCAGTCCATTCAGCCCATTGAGTCTAGTCTGACTGTCCAAAAACCATTCCACCCCGATCCAGCTCCTACCCTATCCTTATAACACTACATTTCCCATGGCTTATTCACCTAGCTTGCGCATCCCTGGAAACTATGGGCAATTTAGCATGGTCAATCCACCTAACTTGCACATCTTTCAATTGTGGGAGGAAACTGCAGCACCCAAAGGAAACTTATGTAGACACAGGGAGCATGTGCAAAATTCACATGGACAGTCACTCGAAGACATAATTGAACCTGGGTCCCTGGTGCTGTGAGGCAGCAGTGATTGCCACTGACCCACCGTGTCACCCCTGATGACCTAATATAAGACCATAAGAGTTAGGAGTGGAAGTAAGGCCATTCGGCCCATCGAGTCCACTCTGCCATTCAATCATGGCTGATGGGCATTTCAACTCCACTTACCAGCATTCTCCCCGTAGCCCTTACTTCCTTGTGACATCACGATATAGTCAGGAAAGGTGGGTACTGATGGATATTCTACATACACCTTACTTCACCCATCATTCAAGCCTACTTCACTACATACTCCTCACATTTACAATGTAAATGCACCCCGCCTCCTCCACTTTTATTCTGAACTCAAAACATTAACTCTGCTTTTGCTCTACAGGTGCTGCGTGGACTACTGCATTTTCTTTAGTAATTACAGTTTTTGTTGTTTGGTGTTTTATGTTCCTGTCTTGTGTCATCTGGTTATGGGAGTAACCTCCTACCAGTTAACTACAGAAGCCACTGAAGCTAACTTCAAGTTTTTAACCCCTCCACTTCAGAAAGAGAAATTTCGTGCAAGGCAAACCGGTAAAAATATTACAGACTGATCTCATTCCCATCTTCATATGGAACTTCTATCCCTAATTACTTTTTATCTGTACTTTAACAAATAATTTTATCACTTTTCACTCACATAAATTTCAGTAATTGTGAAAACTAAGCTTTTATCTTGTTTGAAGCCTAAAGCTGTGCTCTTAGATATCTTTAAATTGAAGGACTCAATCACTAATGGGGGCTACATATGAGCTATTAGAAAATCCTTAACTCATAAACGACTTTGAGAACACTTCTGGTATGGTTTCATGACACAATGATGAGCTCTTCTTCCACTGACTCCATCCCAATGCACATTTCTTTGGCCAGATGTCTTTTCCCTGTCCAATAAATGTTTTGACCCATCTCCAGTATTTCCCTGTCTCCTTCCCTCTGGCATCCACACCCTCTCCAGGGTCTCCTTCTCTTGGGAACCACTGACAGAACAGGGGCCATTCTTCACTTTACTGCTCCCCTAGCCTCATTCTGTTTGAACTTGTGACACTCACCGCACTCAGGTTCAAATCCTCAGAGAGTTAGAAAGACAAATCACAGAACCACTTCCCCCTCCCCCCCCCACCCCCACTCTGTCAACTGGATTGATGGCAGTGTAAATAATAGCTAATTTTCTGACTCTTTTTTCTCTTTCCCACTGACCATGAACTCACCAACAAATACCAAGCCAACATTTCCAAAATGGTCAGTGACCCCATTCCCTCTCTATCTCTTTCCTGGTTGGTTTCCATCCTCATAGTCCCACAATGCCAAAAATACCAGATGTACTATATCTGGTAGATATCTTTCAGAAACTCCATTTGTTTAACAAGACCTTACAGGGCAAAAGTAGTAACCTCATAGATTGTAAGGAAACCATTAGATTAGATTCCCTACAGTGCGGAACAGATCCTTCGGCCCAACAAGTCCACACTGACCCTCTAAAGAGTAACCCACCCAGACCCATTTCCCTAATCATGCACCTATCACTATGGGCAATTTACCATGGCCAATTCACCTAACTTGCACATCTTTGGACTGTGGGAGGAAACTGGAGCAAACACACACAGATACAGGGAGAATGTGCAAACTCCACACAAACAGTTACCCGAGGCTGGAATCGAACCCGGGTCTCTGGCGCTGCGAGGCAGCAGTGCTAACCACTGAGCCACCATGCCACCCCACAGGTCTTGGTAGATCCATCATTTCAGCTAATTCTAGTCCAGCTGAATTGAATTCTTCCTATCAAGACTCTGATTCTTTTCCCTTTGTCCAATATATTGCCATCTACTTCTGTGAGTGGTCTGACCCCACCACTACTTCGACTGTCCTAGTACCCTGGTCTTTACCACCTCCTTTTCATCAATCACTCACACCTCCAACACTGACCTTGATGGCCTAAGGACTCCCCACTTCTTTTTAAAATTAAAGCCCACCCAAACCACACTCACCAAGACCCTCCTCTGCCTGGCTGAACCAATTCTCACACTGACAAACCTCTCATATAACTCTACTCATTTCTGGTGAACAATAGTCGTTGTTTTGAGGAACTGTTTGTGCCCTAGCTAGGCTACCTCTTATGGCATGGGTGAATATTCTTTGTTCCATTCTTACTCAGATGCCTTCCCTCATCTCTTTTTCGAGTTGAATGATAACTATATCAGTGCTGTTTCCTGTTCTCACCCTACACTGGAACATTTAATCAAATATTGCTTCCAAGTTCCTTCTCCACATTGTCCATCTCTGACTTATCATTCCCTTCAGCAACAGAGAGACCTAGGCATTCAGGTACAACGTACTTTGAAATTTGCATCACATGTAGACAGGGCGGTTAAGAAGGTATTTAGCACACTTGCCTTCATTGCTCAGACCTTTGCATATAGGAGTTGGGACATTATGTTGAGGTTGTACAAGACGTTAGTGATGCCTCTTGTAGAAGACTGTGTCCAGTTCTGGTCACCCTTTTATAGGAAGGATACTACTAAACTGGAGAAGGTTCAGAAAAAAATTTACCAGGATGTTGCCAGGAATGAAAGGTTATAAGTAAAGACTGGATAGGCTGGGATGTTTTTCATTGGAGTGTAGGAGATTGGGGGTGACCTTGTAGAGGTTTAAAAAATCATAAAGGGTACAGATAAGGTGAATGGCAGGTGTCTTTTTCCTAATGCGGAAGATTTCAATAGTAGGGGCATATTTTTAAGGTGAGAGGAGAAAGATCTAAAAAATTCACGAGGGGCAATTTTTTTACACAGAGAGTGGTTCATGTGTGGAATGAATTTAAGGAGAAAGTGGTGGATATGGGTACAGTTACAATGTTTATTAGATACTTAGATAAGTACATGAATACAAAATGTTTGGAGGGATATAGGCCAAGCACAGACAAGTGGGACTAGTGTAGTTTGGGATTATGGTTGGCATGGACCCGTTGGATGACTTTATGACTGTATGCTGTCTATTGGCTTGAAAGAGGCCAATTGGGTTATGTATACCTGTAGCATAATGTCTGCATCCTTATACTCCAGTCCTTTAGATATACAGGCCACCATTCCATCCACTGCCTGAATTATTTTCCACAATTGTTCATGGCATTTTAAAAGTACATTCACTTGAACCCACCCCCAACCCCAGTACCTTTGGTCAGACACTGTGTTTAACTTCAGATCATCTAGAAAGTATAATAATCTATTTCTGTCCAAAAATGGATAAAGCCATATTTGTTAACATAGGCCTCAGTTTTGCCCATGCAGCAGAGGGGGTGGGGTGGAACTCTGTGGAATTCGGGCAGAATCTTGTTGGTGAAACAAATCCTCACCAACACCAACCTGCCTGCAATCCCATGAACACGGTCCGAGGGTACCCATTGCTGTCCTAGCAGACACCAGTTCCAGTAGTCTTCCTGAGGCATTTTCCTTGATCATCTTTTCATGGAATGTGAGCATCAGTGGCTGGGTTAGATTGATTTGTCATCCCTTTGACCAGGTGACAATTCTTGTGGGTCAGGTGGTCATACTTTATCTGGATTGGAACCCCAGTGACAACAGCAGCTGGTGAACAGTGGCCCCAGCAAAATGGTAGGTGTTGTGACTATTACAAAGTCAGCCAGGTGGACCTCATAGAGTACGAGTTCCCTAATTGGGGCTGTTAATCTGGTCCAATCAGGGAGCCTTGGCTGACAGATGTAAACAGTGGTGTCGGGGTTCTGCTCACTCTAGCAGTTGGCTCTGTGCTAGCTGAGTCAGTGTCATGTACTTGTAAATAAAGGGTGACTTGGTGATGGGATACCAGCCTGTGTGGGGTTTGCTCAGTGGGTCTGCTGGCTTTTGTCTCTGCTGGTTGTCACCTTGCCACCAGCAAAAAATTCCAACTGTTAATTCTGTTCTTGTATCTCCACAGCTGCTGCCAGACCCCCTGAGTACTCCTAACTTTCTTGCTTTCATTTTATATTCTTCCCCAGTTTCCTTCAGCACACCCATTCCTTGGAAGGCTTTTGCTACTTTTTAAAACTCTTTCAATCCTGAGACTTTTAGACTATATTGCAATCTTCTCTTAGTATTCTATTACTAACCTGAACTCCTCAATAATACGTAGGGTTAGGCAAGTCACCTAGTCCGCTGTTAGGCTCAGTTTAGTTTAAACCTATCTGCCCTGCTTGGATTGTCATTCCTTAACACTTTGAGAAAACAGGATGCCAGCTGAGAATGGAATTGCTGATCCCTAGAGTGGCAGAATAATTCTGCTCAGTTGAAAAATGATCTCATGGGGCCGATATGTTACTGCATTAAACCTGATTCCTGTAATGAGTTCACTATAAGTGAAAGGGAACATGTGTTTCTTTCAAACAATGGGTTATTAAAGAGTTTTTTTTAATATAAATCCGGCTGCAGGCTTGCTTTTCCCCAGCATTTAGCTAGTGGTAAAGCTCAAACCTGTTTAGTGGAAGTGTCACAGTGATTAATGCTTTGGTGCATTTGCCATGTCATTTGTTATTAGTTTTGCCCATTCTACTGGATCCGAATCACATGTCACATGCAGCTAATTTCACGTCAGCATTTTTAAAGTGCTGAGCCCGAGTGCTTTCTGCTCAGTCCATTCAGGGAGTTCCTCTGACAGTGCTGGTTTTGTGGACAAATCCAACTTGGCATCCATCTGAAAAGTTGGGTATTTCTTAGAGTCCGAGAGATGTACAGCACGGAAACACACCTTTCAGTCTAACTCGTCCATGCTGAACAGATATCCTACCTTATCTAGTCCCACTTGCCAGTGCTTGGCCCATATCCCTCTAAATCCTTTCTGTTCATATACCCATCCAGATGCCTTTTAAATACTGTAACTGTACCAGCCTCCACGTCTTCCACTGGCACCTCATCCCATACGTGTACCACCCTCTGTGTAGAAACATTGCACCTTAGGTGCCTTTAAATTGTTCCCCTCTCACCTTAAACCTATGCCCTCTAGTTCTGGACTCCCTCATCCTGGGGAAAAGGCCTTGTCTATTTACCCTATCCATGCCCCTCATGATTTTATAGACCCCTATAAGATCACCTCTCAGCCTCCAACCCTCCAGGGAAAACAGCCCCAGCCTATTCAGCCTCTCCCTGTAGCTCAAATCCTCCAACCCTGGCAACATCCTTGTAAATCTTTTCTGAACCCTTTCAAGTTTTACAACATCCTTCCGATAGGAAGGAGACCAGAATTGCACACAATATTTCTTCTTGATGATGCTACAAAAAAATGACATTCCCAATCAGCCTGGAGACGAAATTAGAAAGCATGGCACCTAATTATTCCTATAAAATAGATATTGCATCCACATATACACGCTCATTTTATATCATATAAATAGACGTGTCAGATCTGACATTAAAACATGTTATTGTAGCGATTGTAGGTGATGTCAGCCTTAGACCAGTCAACATGAATCTATCTCAAGTGCAACTGTGAAATGGGCACTTATGCATCAGATCCCTGGCAGTGCCTACTCCCAGTTTGATAGCAATATAACGGGTGGCTTCTCTAAAAGTACTTACTGTTCAGCATCTTCCAAGATCAGTCTTTGGGTGTCAGGCAGACTGCAGACAGAGCCTTGCTGGAGGAACCATCATCAAAACATGGATGGCTTACTCCTTGAATTCCAACAGATTTACTCAATGAAAGAGAAACCGTGGACAGTCCAACACATGACACTGGAAATCAGATTCTTACCTTAGAGAAGACAGTTTCAGCACCTGATGAATGATCATATTAACAATGGTGAGGATGCTTTGATGTATGTGTAGTAATAATGGTAATTCAGATTAAAATGGAAACTGGCCACTTGAAAATGTTGGACAGCTGTGTCTGGTTTCAATATTACCCTTGATTTGCATGTTAGTCTTGGAATATCTAATTAACATTAGCATCAGCAATAAAAGTAAACACTGTCACTGTTATTAATGAGAAAAAAATAACTTTGTATTCTAGATGGATGTCTGAGTTGTTTGCTAATCACCTAATCTGCTAATTTGATGATATTGGTTCACTAATGTCCTTTGGGGAAGGAAGTCTACTGTCCTTACCTAGTCTGGCCTACATGTGACTCCAGACCCACAGTAATGTGGTTGACACTTAACTGCCCTCTGGGTAATTAGGGATGGGCAGTAAATGCTGGCCTGGTTGGTGACAGTGACATCCCATGAATGAATAAAAACCATTGGCCTAAAGATATGTTTCAAGACTGTAAAATAACTGCTGTGAACACAGAAGTTTCATCTTAAACTGAGTAAGAAAAGATTGAGTATGAACTTTTATTTAGTGCTGGTTGTCACACTCACCTCAATAACCATCTTGAAAGGTAAATGTGACTTTGAACTGGAGGCTTTTATCACATGTGACAGTTCTATGTCAGATCATAGTCTGGTTGTGATCAAATATTGTACAGAAGACCAGGTTGGTGAGTCATTGATTGCACTCTAGACCTTGAAGCAATGACTTTGGGCTGAATCTTGCCAGAAATCTTGTGGGTCTCATTTTTGGTGAGTTTTCTGACAATCCACAGCTGCCCTGCACTGTTCCTGTCGACTACCACAGACATATCAGACCGAGGGAAATTGGCCTTCTCTTTGCTGGTGGCCACCCAGTGGACCTGTTGGAGGGGGGGAAGCAATCACAGCCCATGGAGCGTGCATGGAGATGTTGGTGCCTGCCGGAGGGTGTGAGAAGCAAGCAGTGAGCTGGAGGCTCCAGGTACCCGCTCTGATTTTCAAATTGGGAACTAGTGCTGTCTGGTTTCTATCGGGTGGATGGGAGAATGGAAACTGCATGTCAATGAGGTGAGATGACATAATTATGAAGACGTTAATGCATGCAAACAGGCCTCTGGCTGCTCACTTGTCAGAATCTTGTCTTGCTGTTCAGCACATTATTTGAGATGGGCCTAAAAGTTATTCACTACAGATCTCACACGATTCTCCTGAATTTCTTACTAAAGCTCATGTTGTGGCTGGGAATATTCTGCCTTCATTTTTTGGTCTTCATCAGAACACTACTCCAGTTTCATTAATGTGATTTTGTGGAGATGAGGTAAGAATATTTGAGAAAAGAAAGTATGCCTATATTAGGAGCATTATCCACTCATTTGTACAATATATAGCAATATTAGTCTCTGCATGCATGGCAGTATTATTTACTTTGTACCAAATATCTAATAATTCTGCTTTCTCTCTATATTTAATTGTCTTGCCTCTGTATTTAAATGTAAATAAGTTTCACAAACAATTTTACTCAGTGTGTGATTTGTTTTTTACATGACTTGATAGAATAGTAGAGTGTTTTCTACATTAATTCTAACCGACAATGGTACTGCAAGCTGCTGTACTTATTTGTTGTAAGTTTTACATATGCAGTACAATGTAAAACCTACATTCTTAAATTACAGGGGAATAGCTTCAGCATAGGGGTCTGTTATAACTAGTCAAGAAGAAATGGTGATTATAAAAATTGACTCATTTCCCAGTCTGCCTCATCAACCAAAGGATTTGTCGATGGGCAGAACCATGGAAGAAGAAATGCTCTGAAATGAAAATTCAAGTGACAACTCCATATGACAACCAAACTAAATCTAATGGCCATTGAAATAATGTTTCTAAGTATTAACTATTACTTAATCTTCCCGCAGTCACCACTTGTTCGATTCTGTGATCCTATAAGGCTGCCTTCTACCAGACTTCGCAAAACGTTTCATAAACATAAAATTGGTTTTATAAACTTTCATCTACCTTTCCTTCAATATCCATCATACAGCAATTCAAATGAGGCATAAAACCTCATTTGAGACAACAGACCTAATTTTCTGTCACTTTGAAATCTGCCCTGGGCTTTGGTTCACAATTTAACAAAATAAAATTAAATGGACAAAAATAAAAGTTGAGGCATGTGAGGGAGATTAAAGAAAATCACTGGATTCAGTCTTGCTTCTATTATGAATTCTAAGAAGGGATGGAGATTTCCTGGAAAAACATTGGAACACAGTGGGGTTGTTGATATATGTGTCACAAACAGACCATCAGCTACGTGTAATAAAACATTTACTGCAACCCCAATGGGCAAAGGAAACAAGATCTCTCTTTGTATAAAAAAGCTGGACATAATTCAGACAAATGTGGAAATTCAGTGTTTTGTGCCATGTCCTCAATTTAGTATTCTGTACACACCATTTTCACCAGATTGCTTGGCTTAAATCTCCAATAGACAAGAGTGAAGGAAGAGCTGAGGAGAAATTTACCTGCTCAGGGGTTTCAAATGACCTCCTACTGTTAGGTAAACTTCAACATTCCTGCCAAATGAATATGTGTTCAGTAAAAGATTGAAAAATAACATAATTTGCTTCTCTTCATAAAGGATTCACAATGGAATGAAAGCTCAGTCAAAGCCTATTTCACAAGAGCACACGCTGTGTTTTTTAAACAGGCTTTAAATGCCAACATCTCCCACCATAGAAAATCATGCATTTAAATAGCATCTTTCATAACAAGTGGGTTTTCCTAAGATGCTTCATTGCCAATGAATTATGTTTGGAATATAGTTGTCATTCATAGGCCAGTTGACAATTTTGCACATAGAAAGATTCCAAAAACAGAGTAAGTATCGGATGATCTGTTTCAGTGATCTGGTTGAGAACCTCTATGTCCCCCTTCAGGTAATGCCATGGGATATTGTATAATCCTCTGAGATGTCTTATACGACCTCTGTTGAATTTCTCAGCTGAAGGGTATGAAAGTATCTTTCAAGTCTGTGTATTAACTGCTTAAAGTCCTGTACATTAACATTTTATCAGAAGCCAGTGAAAACTCTGACTGTGAAATTTGGTTTCGGGCTATTTTTCACACTGACCTTAAGAGTTATCTTGAGTTTTCAATATTGCATTGATTTAGTGTCCATATTCCTGGGCTGGGACTTAGATACCATGACCTCTTACTCAATTGCAATGTTCATCTGATTATCTGATCTTTCATCTCATGATGTTTTGGAACCCTGTCGTTCACAATTGGAAGCTGTACTTTGCTGCATTGTCATAGTAACTACAAATTACATAGTGCTTCATTGGCTACAAAATATTTTGGGTATCCTGAGGTCATTAAAAGGGCTACTCAACTGCAAGAACTTTCCTTCTTTCAATTGTTTTGCCACTAAAGCAAAGCTGACAAAGGTGACATTCTCAGAGGAATATAAAAAACACAACTTAATGTAAAACTCAGAGTGCAGGCAGCTCAGACAGATAGATAGCGTATTGTTGTCATGAGGTAATGGTGTTAAGACTGGCTAATTATCATAAACGCTATCCAACCTTATGGCATCCAATCAATCAAGTCTGATCTTGACAAACCAGACTGCCTGTACAAATGTCAAGTGAAAAACATTCACAACAAGTGAAGGCAAATACTTCTGAATAGATGGGATTCCTGTTTCGCCCCAATGCTCTGCTTCCCATCATCTCCTGAGGGCTGGAATCTGAATGTCTGTCTAGCAGAGCTTCTGATACTTGAGGCCATTTATGCTGTCTGCTGTGAAGATACAGTTTGACCATGGGAGGTTTTAAAGTTGATTCTGATACCAGTCTGCACCCGACACCCATATCCTCACTTTATACTGCATGTAGACCCACTGCTCAGAACGCATCTCACACACACACACACACACACACACACACACACACACACACACACACACACACTACATGTCCCATTGAAAAACCCTCGCAACACACACCCCACCCAAAACCTATTGAACCCACAGCAATCACACCCTCAAACATCCCAGTCCCCGCAAAAACAGCAAACACACCCAGGTACCCATGATTTCAAATCATGGCGTCCATTGTGAATCTGACAACTAATACTGATAGATTCCTGTATTTTAGAAATGTTAAGAGGAAATCCCTCAAAGACTATATAGAACAGTGTGTGAAATAATGAGCTACCAGCTTAACACATGTAAAAGATCACCATGGGTTGTTTAACATACTGAATTCAAAGTAAGTGAGGGAAGTTAACTATAGTCTTTTGTATGCCCAGTCCAAAATAAGTACAGGGTTATAAGACTCTATGAAAGGCACAAATAGCTGCAGTCCGAGCCAGATCTTATTATGGTAAGCAGAATACTTAGCTTAGATGGAATTTCAATCATATAACTACGGTACATAAGGGATAAAGTGCTGCAAGGGATTAGGAACCCAGTCACAGCAGAAGGTCAACTGGAGTTCAGGTGGGTAGAAATAGTATGAAACCATTTGCTGAGTTTTAAATGAAAGAAAGAGATAGAAGATGCTCCAAATGAGATTCTTGTATATTACAGTGAGGATGAACTGAGGTCATAAATGCAAGGAGGCTGGGTCCAACAAGAGAGAGTTAAGCACCGAGTGGAGAAGCTCGTGTGTGAGGCAGCTGGCCCGAGCCAGGCAGCAAGGCAGTGAGCATAACTGATTCCCAAAATAGCTAACCCCAGATAAGAATGAAAGCAAGAAGGCTTTCTGTTCCAGAAGAGTGGATTTGTGGATTGTTTCCCAGTGTAGGCTTCTCAGCCTCTCAAATGTCTCCCAATTTGATGCCATGACTTTAGTGGAAAATTGATCAAAACTCTCTCGAGATCCAAAGTCATTTTCTGAGGGACTTGACTCTATTTCTGACGTGCAATGTTTGGGTTTTATGACAGACAGGAAGGTCCATGCTTGCTCTTTCAAAGTAAAAAAGTGTGGCACTGGAAAAGCCCAGCAGGTCAGGCAGGATCCGAGGAGCAGGGGAGTCGACGTTTCAGTCATAAGCCCTTCATCAGGCTCTTTGAAACTGCTATCCTGTTCCAAAATAGGGCCATATGCTTAAAACTAGGATTGAAAATCACATACTCACATTGATGAACTAATCTACCTTATTCCTGATGAAGGGCTTATGCTCGAAACGTCGAATTCTCTATTCCTGAGATGCTGCCTAACCTGCTGTGCTTTGACCAGCAACACATTTGCAGCTGTGATCTCCAGCATCTGCAGACCTCATTTTTTACTATGGAATACAGTACCTGGTTACTAACGGTATTGGCCAGCCTTTCCTTGGTTTGACCAGTCTCTCCATGGTTTGATGTATTTCAATTTATTTATCATGTACATGAAGTGTCTGGACTGAAGCTAGCTCCCAAGCAGCAGATAATGCTTCTGGAACAACTTTTCTGATTCCAGAATTGTAGCTTGGCTAGTTACAAAACTGTGTCTGCTGTGGTAGATGGACATTAAATTAGGGAAGTTTGAGGTATTTCAAGCTGGCAATCATAGAGGAACAGAGGAACCTAGGTGTCCCTGTATGGAAATCAAGAAGAGCTCACCAGTTTAAAGAAATTCAGAAGGCAATTAGAATATTAGCCTTTATCTCAAAGGGCCTAGAATACAAAAGGGTAGAATTTACACTGCAGTTACGTGGAGCTGTAGTTCAACTTCATTTAGTGCACTGTACTCAATTTTGATCAAAAAATATTTGGAATAATATATTGGTTTTGGAAAGACTGCGATGCAAATACACCAAGTGACACTGGAGTTAAAAATGAGTACATTATAAGAACAGGTTGCATAGACTAGTTTTGTAGCCCTTTGCATAGTTGATTATGGGGTTATATAATTGAGGTGGTTAAGATGGTGAAAGGGCTTGATAGGTGATATGATCACAGCTGATTTTATTACTGGATGAATCAGATCCCAAACCTATGTCTGGCTCAATAGATCATATTTTGTTTTTTGGTTTTAACAAAGTGATTGCTCACTGAATCACAAGAACACAAAGCTGCAGATTTGGTTTTAATAATAAAACAGAAGTTTATTTAGCAAAAGAAATAAAGATTAAATAGAATAAAACAAACTACTTCCATGTAACTGAAGTTTAAACATTTTCAAAGATATACTAAAATACAATCCCGTTCCCAAAAGCAATCTTCTACATAACTTACATGAGAGAAAATTCCTTACTCTATCGTAGCCAAAGGGTTTAACTTAACAGATGCTTTAATGCCTCATTTTAAGAATCTAATAACCTCTTTCTTGAGTTTTCGTATGATTTAGCTTAGATTTTGTTAGCTTCAAACAATTCCTTAAGGATTTTAACAAAACCCTTCTGATTTGGAATTTTCAAAAGGCACTCCTAACACAGAGGAAGCCTATTTCTTAACAGTTCTAAGTAATCACCCATCTTCAAGAGCAACTGTTTTACACATCTACATTCAGTCAGGATTTCTGCAAAACTGAAAGCCAAAAGTTTATTCAAGCTATGGATGTCTCTTTAAGCTAAAATAAAGACCATTCCAGATCAATCTAACTGAAACCTAATGCACCACTATTTACACTGTTCATTCATAAAAAAATCTCCTGATGATAACAAATTACTAATAGTCTCCAAGAACTGTTTCAATCAAACTATACTTTAAAATTCACAATGGCTACAGAAATATTTACATGTTAATTAATAAATCCCTCCACATACACACAGACAAAATCCCATCTGCCACCAATTCAAACATCAAAATCCAAAATAAATCATGCCTATACATATATAAATCACATATCTCCCATTGCTTAAGGTTGGCAAAGATAAATTATTGGTTTTGGTAGAACAGCTCAGAATAAAGGACCTCAAAATTAAAAATGAGCAATCTACAGAAAATACAAGAAACATTCAGCACATTAGTCAGCAACTATGGAGAGAGAAGACAGAGAAGAAATATTTCTATTTCTGAAGAATTTCATCAGAAAGCATGTCTTTGTATAAAGAGGAGGGAAAATCTGAAAATTTCACACAAATAGCTGTTGAAGGTATGTCAGTTGTAAAATTCGAAACTGAAATTGAAAGATTTTTTTTTGGGGTGGCCTGGTTATTAAGGATTATAAAATCAAGGCAAATAGATAGACTCAAAATACAACTCAGTCATGATCCAATAGAAGGTTAGAACAGGTTGCAGGGAAAAATTAGTCTACTCCATTTCTTATAATGCTCTCATTTGCAGAAGTTATTGTGCCACCAAACTTCTCTTTATATTTGCTTATTGGATTTGTCGACCACTGGCTAGGTCTGCACGATGGATTGCCCATCCTTGATTGCCTGGAGTTAAGAGTCAACCATATTGCTGTTGGTCTGGAGACATGTGTAGACCAAGCCAGGTAGAAATGGCAGATTTCCTTCCCTAAAGGACAGTAGTGATCTAGATGAATTTTTGGGTTGGCAGAACTTGGATATATTATACTGTATCCATGATGTAGAGGTGCCAGTGTTGGACTGGGATGGACAAAGTCAGAAGTCACACGACACCAGGTTATAGTCCAACAGGTTTATTTGAAATCACAAGCTGCTCCCTTCATCAGGTGAAGTCAGGTATCTTCTGCCTACTTTATCTATGCTTTTGATGAACATAGCTGAATACATTTCCTTTGGTAAACACCACTGGCCACTTTCTGCCATTTAGACTACATGCCCATTGTCCACTTTCCTTCTTTCTCTACCTTCCTTTCTTACCCATTCTATCTTTATCACCTTTTCCTCTTCATCATCCTTTCTCTGTACCTTCATCTGTTTTCTCTCAGTTTTTGTCCGTCTCATTTCATTTTCTCTTTTGTCTCCTCTCTGTTCTCTTTCTTTTCCTTCACTGTTCCCTCTTTCTCCCTCTACCTTGCTCTCACACCACATTCTCCCTGTTCCTTAATCCCCATACCTGCTGCTGTTTCAAGTAGCTCTTGCCTTCTCTCTTCCCTTCCATCTTCTCATGGCTCACTCCCCTTTTCCTTCACTTCTTGGTTGCAAATTTCTATGGTTCCCAAAAATAACTAATAACGATCTTATGTCCTCCATTGTTTTAAAAGACCAATGTAAATGTACATATGACTAATGGTGATTTGACTGGCTTATAATTTTAGCAAAGGCAGCTACATTAAAATTCTGTTCACTTTACAGAGACTATGAGCTAAATTCCTCAACCCACCTCAGAACAATAGGTCTGACATTAACTTACATTGAGAAGTTAGTGTGGGACTGTGGGGTAGGCCCAAGCTGGTAAAATCAGACCTAGACATTCAGATACATGTTTTGGTGAGTGTGTTCCTGAATGTGATGGGGAAAACAGGAGAGAGAAGGCAGTCAAGAGGGGACTTAAGGCTTTCTTGTGAGACGTAGAACCGTATTTATAAACAAATAACTAATTTTACTATCTTGGCCCTCTTCTGAACTTGATGCTCTTAGGCATATCATGTTTCCAGTGAGGCCAGAACTGTGCAACAAATTTGCAATCAATCATTAAAGTGGGAAAATTATTACTCCAACCTCAACCGTTGCATTTTAAGTGAGTTCCTTACCCTTCCTGAAACCCAGAACTATGTGTCTGGCTGGTGAATGGTTGATACCTAATCAGAAGTATTCTTTTTATTTTAGCAACCCCAACCTCCCCCTCCTACCCCCCCCCCCCCCCCCCCCCACCTAAACCCCTGCAAATGTTCCCTTCTAACGAACTGCAGGGAGTTACATGTGATCCACTCATTTTCACTGGGTCCTGAGTTGAACAAGGAACAAAGACGGTTCTTTGACATTACAACATGCCTAAGGTGTAATGTAAACATTCTGGAATGAAATCAAGTCTTCTCTATAATTAGGTGGATGAAAACAGTAATTAAACAGGCTTTAGTGAAAACAATGTCAAAGGAGATTTAACCCCCTGCTATGGGAACAGATTTCGAGATGTGTCTCAAGGTAATATAATATGTCAGTCCATAATTACTCTGCAACAATTTTATAACATCAATTTGAAGCATTAACACCAAGTTGAACCCCTGACCCATAGAAAGCATTTCTGTCTTAATTTGCTCAAAACAGCTGATTTCATCAACTTGAAACTGCTTTCTCTGTCTCTACAGCGTTCCCAAATCATTTTACCAAAAATTAAGCTGAGCTAGCTAGCAATTCGCCAAACTTATAGATCAACTAAAAGGCACAAAGATAAAAGACTGGGGCTTTTGTCACAAGTTTAACTTGTCCCATTCAATTAAATTAAATGTTCTTTTTTTAATGCTGTGATCTCCATCAAAACATCCTTATTCAACTAGTGATTGATTGATAAACGTGAAACAAACTGGACTGCCTTCTATCCTTTTCAATTCACCTTGGGGTTGAAAAAAATACAAGGCAAATGTTACATCTTCCTCCTGTTTTTATGATTTGGAGGAACCGGTGTTGGACTGGGATGTTCAAAGTTAAAAATCACACAACATCAGGTTATAGTCCAACAGGTTTATTTGGAAGCACTAGCTTTCAGAGCGCTGAAGGCTAGTGCTTCCAAACAAACCTGTTAGACTATAACCTAGTGTTGTGTGATTTTTAACTCCTTTCTTCAGTAATCTTTCTCAGCATGTGGGACTGTTGGAGTCATTAGGACAAACAGCAGAATTCCTTCCTTACAGAGCATGAGTGAGTAAACTGTATTTGTGTAACATTTATTGATTTCACTTCCAGATTTCTATATGGGAGAATTAATATTTTCAATCTGCCAAATGCACATTCTCTGGCATATTAACCCAGGCTTCTGGGTCACTAACCTGTTGTCTAACGTGCTTAACTGTGATACTATTCAAGTTAAAATCCCACACTGGAATTTTCCCTGGTGGCTATTGCGCTAAGATACATCACTCAAGCGAGACCAGTAGACAACTGGTCATTTATCCTGTCTCTGCTGTGAATCCTAAATAAACTCCAAAAAAACTGTGGTTGCTCTAAATCAGAAACAAGGCAGAAATAGCTGGAAAAGCTCAACACATCTGGCAGCATCTGTGCAGAGAAATTGGAGTTAACATTAATGGGGTGGCATAGTGGCTCAGTGGTTAGCACTACTGCCTCACAGTGTCAGGGATCCAGGTTTGATACCAGCCTTGGGCAACTGTCGACGTGGAGTTTGCACATTCTCCCTGTGTCTGTGCGGGTTTCCTCCGGGTGCTCCTGTTTCCTCCCACAGTCCAAAGATGTGCAGGTTAGGTGATTTGGCCTTGTCAACAGTGTTCAGGGATGTGTAGGTTAAGTGCATTTGTCGGGAGTAAATATAAGGTAGGGGAATGGGTTGGGTGAGTTACTCTTTGGAGGGTTGGTTTGGACCTGTTGGACCTGTTGGGCCAAATGGCCTGTTTCCACACTGTAGGGATTCTAATTATAAAATGCTTCAGTTCAAATGACCCTTCCTCAGACCTTACTGAATCTTTCCAGCGAATTCTGATGTGAACCCAGTGGCTGACTGGTCTTCTTCCATGTCTTAATCACTCAGTGACTATTGTTTATTGGATCTTACTGTGTACACATTGGCTGCTGTGTTACTTCAACAGTACTTCATTGGTGATAAAATGCTTTGGCACATCTTGAGATCATGAAAGGTTCAAGCCAGATGTAAGTTTTCCTTTGTCTCTGAAGACAGGAGTTAAGCCCTGTTCCAGTGCAAAAAGTCATTTATATAGTGCTTTTCCATCTACTTTAAGTAGTCACACAGTAACTTCCGCAGTCACTTATACATGTTCTGCTTATCATTTAAGTCATCAAAAATTAATTATTGATAACAAAGTTCTTGCCCGTCATTTCTTTGTACTTTTTCCAACAGATGCTTAAATGCTCATTTTCAGTTTCAACAATGCACCTCAGTTTAATCCAGAAGTGATCTCCCTCTTCCTTCTTAGTATTTTTTTCTCAAGGATCTTGGCCTTTCCAATGTTAGTTTTCACCCAGGGGTTGTCTGTAAAAGTTTCTTGTTCTCAGAACTATCTGTCTGTCTGGCAATATTCACAGTCAGAGAGAAAAACCATTTCATAATTAAGGATTGAACAACAGGATAAGGGTTTGCTCCTGCAGTTTGTGACTACCTTAAGCAGCAAACGTTGATGAAGCAAGTCTTGGTGAAAGGAACAATCCAGATGATAACCTTATACAAGGATTGTTGACATTTGAACAGACCAGTTGTTTACCATTCGGGAGGGAATGTGGCAGCTGTCAGGAAGATGGCAGACAGAGGGTGGAATTTTTTTTTAAGATTCCCCATAGTATGGAAACAGGCCCTTTGGCCCAACCAGTCCACACCAACCCTCCGAAGAGTAACCCACCCAGACCCATTTCCCTCTGACTAATGCACCCAACTCTAAGGGCAATTTAGAATGACCAATTTACCTGACCTGCACATCTTTGGATTGTGGGAGGAAACCGGACCACCCGGAGGAAACCCATGCAGACACGGGGAGAATGTGCAAACTCCACACAGACAGTTGCCCAAGGCTGGAATTGAACCTGGTGCTGTGAGGCAGCAGTGCTAACCACTGAGTCACCAGGCTGCCTCCAGGCCACTCACCTACACAAGTGAAAGCTGCGGGCAACAAGGTAAACCCATGAGTGTACTGTTGCAATGGTTGCATGCATGTGGGAAGTTGAGGCAACAAGACCCAACTTTTCATCCACTCCAGAGGCGCATCAGTGTCATTAAAACTGGCAGACAGATGCTGGAAAAGCACAGTAAATCAGGCAACATCCGAACACAGCAGGAAAATCGATGTTTCGGGCAAAAGCCCTTCATCAGGAATCCTGATGAAGGGCTTTTGCCTGAAATGTCAATTTTCCTGCTCTTCGGATGCTGCCTGACCTGCTGTGCTTTTCCAGCACCACTCTAATCTAGATTCTGATTTCCAGCATCTGTAGTCCTCACTTTTACCTCATTAAAATGGGCAGTCAATGTGAATGGAGTAGGAAATGGAGAAATGTAAATTCCCTTTCCCATTAACAAAAATACCTTAAAAGGGAGGGTTGGTGTTTTACTTTAAACTGGTAATCTTCTGAATTGCCTTGAAGAGTGCAAAGGTTTTGATGAAATGTGTTTTCTTATCAATAATTCAGTTCTGAAGGAATGAAACTTCATATTTGCAAAAGTTAATTTTTATTTATAGAAGGCTTTTTTGGTAGTAACTAATACTTAAAAATTCCTCAATGAGCTAGACCTGATTTTGTCTGATGTATGTAGTGAATAGCTAATGGGTGTGTATCATAATTTCATGTCCCTTATGTATTTAATGCCAAACTTTATAGTGAAGCTTGTAGAGGATCAGAGCCAATCAAGCAATAGCTCTCAGGGTTTTACACTTAACTACACATGATTGGATTCAGGAAGTTGCTCTATCATACGATCCTCATTCACAATTATGTTATAGCCTCACCATTATTCTTGCTGCAAAGGTCAGAATGTGATATTGAAACAAAACAAAATATAAATCACAAGTGGAACAGTTGTAACAAATGGAAACAAGTCAGGGAGGCCCTACAGACCGTGTTTCACCATTTAACCTAATTAAGCAGATTATTACCCTCAACGTGAAGCTGATTGAAATGCTCAGCCCTTCCAAATTCTCAAAATGTCCCCTTCAAAGTAACAGATTAAAATGCAACATGAAGAGTTGTTTCCGTGTAATAACTCTGAGCCAACACAACAATAATATGTTGGGGAACAGAAATTAGACCTTTGACTCAACAGCAATTGTTAGTCAGGTCAGATTGCTGTTCGTGGAATTGGTTAAGGAATTGTTTTGAGTTGCACTGGAGGAACTGCAGGGAAATGGCCAGGTCAGCAAGTTCAGCAGCAAATTAGTCAACAGAATCATCACGGCTCAAAATTGGTAAAGGAACATATTAAAATAAATTTCCAAGCAAAATAAGATTGAAATAGGGATGTGGGAGTACTGCTTCGAGCAATAACCTAAAAAGGTCATACTCCCTCACTCACATCCAGCAGCAATGCTGATTTTACCCTGCCCCAGCTGTAGGATAGGCCCCACCAGAACAGGAGCTATCAGATGGGAACAGCATAAGGAGTGCTCAGTAATTACTCAGGACGTCATGAAACAACATGGCTTTCTATGAAGCTGAGTCAAGGAAACTTCCTGTTGATGCCACCTGCTGTGGAATAAGGATGTGCAACTCTGAAACGGTTAATGCTTTAGGAACCACCCATCCAATGGTCAGATGGACTGTGGTACGCAGATACACTGTTCAAGGAGTTTTCACTTGGATCTTCCTCATGCCCTCTGTTGCGTAGTCCCTCATATTCATGTATGTCTTTTCCACATAGTGGCCATCATACAATAAACCAAGAGTGATTCCCCAGACCCACAGGGCTGTCAGTGACACACCTCCTGAGACTGCCGACAGACAGAACCCCTGAGTCTGACTGCCTGCCCTCACCTCTGATAACTGTCCCAGAGCCTGATGTCAGAGACTGTTATACTGGGAGCCCTGAGTCAAGGATGTCTCCCTCGATTTGATTGGAGGCTAGTCCACCCTGAAGACTTGGAGACGAGGCCACTCAGTTGGTGCAGGTGCAGGACGGGCTGGCACACGGCGTCGCTGTGAGATTGGCTGTCCGACTGTGACAAAATGTCCACCCCCTTGACAGATCCCAGCTGCCTGCTTTGTGTCTGCACTAGACTGCAGGGCAACACAGAAGGGTTGGGAGCCATAGGTAGGGCTGAGGGGGCGAAACTCTAAAAGGCAAAGGAAGGCAAGGCATTGAAAACTGGTAGCATCCAGATAGGTGCAAAGTGAGTGAGTGAGCAAGTGAGGAACTCTGAGGGACTCCCTGGTCCAGTGTGTGGTCTGGACGCACAGTGTCCTTGCAGCAGCACTGCACATTAATGCATCATTAACATGCAGAAATGTACTCTAAGTGGATGGGAGATGTGACTTGTGGTGGGGAGAAGCTGGCTTGCTCTGGCTTGTCCATGGATGTGGGGTGTGTGACTGTGAAACTGCAGACACTGGGCGTTCAAGATAGAGGGCTAGGCGAGCAAGTGGTGAGCTGGAGTTGCCAGGTAACCATGCTGACTACCGCATCTGGAATTTTCACCATCTTGTTTCTATTTGGTAAGAGGAAGAATGGATCATTAATGAGGTGAAATACGGTAGTAACTAGGATGATAATGAGTGAGAACCCGCACCCCCCCCCACCCATTAATAGACCCATCACCATTCATTCTGACAATCGTGTCTCAACATCCAGGACTTTGTTGGAAAATACAACTTACAATTCTCCATGTCAAAAATGGTCTCACTCAACATCTTACATATATCTTCCAAATTCCTTGCCATAGTTATTCCTGGCCTAGGAAGACACTGTCAGCTGTGTCAGTTCATGGTGCTCTTGCCTCTGATTTATATAATATCACAGAGACTTGGATACATGATCTAGAATTAGAGCCCAGTGTGGAACTGAGGTACTGCTCCTACCTCTGGCCTTGAAGTCAGAGTTCAAGTCCTTCTGTGGTGGAGATGTGATGATTTTTTTTATTACAGAATGAGCACGTCACTGGCCAGGCACCATTTATTGCCCATTCCTAGTTGCCCAATTGGAGTCACACGGAGGCCAAAGTAGATAAGGGTGGCAGTTTCCTTCCTTAAAGGGCATTAGTAAACCAGATGCGACTTGACAGTGGCTTTACAGTCACCATTAGACGCTTTATTTGTTGAATTCCAATTTCCAGCGTCTGCCGTGGCAGAATTCAAACCCAGGTTCCCAGAACATTACCTGGATCTCTGAATTAATAGTCCAGCGATAGTACCAGTATGGCATTGTACCGTCTCCCGTGAACCGGATGATTGAAGAAGATATCTAGGAGTGAGTGAGTACTACACGATTGAATGTGCTGGTTTTGGGGGAGATGTTGAACTGAGACACTATTTGTCCTCTCAAGTAGATGAGTAAACTTCCCACTATTCAGAGCAATAGGTGAGATCTCTTTGGAATCTTCACCAGCATTTATCCCTCACTCAATGTCAGAAAAATATATTAATTGGTTATTTATCCCGTTACAGTTGACGGGATTTTGCTCTTTGCAGTTTTGCTGCTGTGTTCCATACATTGCAATAGTGACTTCATTTCAAAATTTAATAGGAGCTTCCACGATTAGGAAAGCTGGTACACGACTGACAATTTTTTGTTTCTTCCACTGTAATGATCCAAAAGTGAATGATTATTGGAAAAAATTTACAATTTTGAAATGCATTGTCCTGGGTACAATGTGCAACATTGTAATAGTTAATGAAGTAATAGAAAGTGATTAAATAACAATCAGCAGAATCAGAGTCAGATACCATACAACAAATCTTTTCACGTTAATGTTTTTCTCTTGGTATAAAGATGATGGAAGGCATTTCACTCATTCAGTCATCTTGAGTTTTTATGCAAAAGTACCTCAGACGTCAATGATGTCCCTTTCATTCGAGTGTGTAAGCAATGACACGCAGTTCACTGATTGTCCAGCAATCATTTGCTAAACTTGGTTCTGGGCAGTAGGAATAGTTTTGGGCTTAAAAATAAACTCCATAAATTGCTTCATATGAACTTTTACAGCTATTCTGAAAGATTAGGGTCATAGTTCTGTGCCTGACGGAGATGTTTCTGTTAACTAATCAAGGATAAAATAAATGCTCTTCGAGCAGAGCTGAAGTGCTTACATCTAACATTTTGGGCAATAACTAGGAGTAATTACAACTGAATTCTGATTGATGTATTACTGTGGAAAACCTCTTGTCAATTTCTCCTCTCACATGTGCAGTTTCGCATCCACTGGCGACCTTTCACTGCTTCCATCAAGTGGCCAACCTTTGCCGCTGCACCTGGACAGGGAGCAGTGGGCATTGCCATCTGAGTCCAGTTTATATCAGCTAACACAAACCAGCTCGGATTTCAAACAAGGAATCTTCTGCCATTTAAGGGCATGATTTGATGTTCTAAAAAATAAAAGAGAACAAGACAGGGAATGTTACGAGCTATGGTCTGTTGCCACTTGATTTGTCCCTCATGGTGAATTTGGGTTTTACCCTGCATAGTGTCAGCTCATATCTTTACAATATCTCGCAGGCTTGCAGACAATGGGTTACTCCTCTGTGTGTTTTTGTCATTTTGTCTGAAGAAAAGAGTTCCTTCCATGGCACATTCCATGACCTCAGAATCTTCTAAGAGCACCTTACATCAAATGAAGTATTTTTTAAAAAACATATATGCAGACAATGTTTGAATTTAGGCAATGCAATGGTCAGTTTGTGCCTTATTTTCTGAGGTAATTCAGCGAAGGTGGGAGATTAAGCAGTGAAATGATTGCAGCCTCACAGGAAATCAGTAACATGTCATTAGTCTCACTTCGAATGCAGAAAGCTGAGCATTGCCAGAGATTCTGCAGTCAGAAAGATTCATTAGGTGTCAGCTACAATTCAGCTACAAAGCTCTCACCTCTGAGTGAAAAGGCCCACTCAAGAAATTTGAGCACATAAACTAGGACGGCACTTCAATACAGTGCTGAGGGAGTGCTGAATTATCACAGATGCACGGTTCCACAGGTGCCCTGGTTAATATTCACCCTTCAACTATTCACTAAAACAGATTCTCAATATTATCACATTGCTATTTGTTGGAGCTTGCTGAACACCAATCATTGGGAGCAAAGTGGCTCAGTGGTTAGCACTGCTGCCTCTCAGCACCAAGAACCCAGGTTTGACTCAAGCCTCGGGTGACTGTCTGTGCGGAGTTTGCACGTTCTCCCTGTGTCTGTGGCGGTTCCTTCCGTTGCTCCGGTTTCCTCCCACAGTCCAAAGATGTACAGGCTAGGTGGATTCGCCATGCTAAATTGCACACAGTGTTAGGTGCATTAGTCAGAGGGAAATTGGTCTGGGTGGGTTACTCTTCGGAGGGTCTGTGTGGACTTGTTAGGCTGAATGGCCCGTTTTCACACAGTAGGCAATCTAATTTCCAACATTTTCTGCATTTACTATTATGTCTATCATTCAAAAAACATTTTTCATTGTATACAAAGCATGTCAGAATACCCAAAGGTTATGAGCAGTGCTATATAACAGATGAGTTTCTTCAATTTTCCCTTTCCTATGTTTTTATATACTACCGATTCACTACCAAACTAGAGTCATAGAGCCATAGAGATGTACAGCATGGAAACAGACTCTTCAGTTCAACTCATCTATTCTGACCAGATCCCAATCTAATCTAGTCCCATTTGCCAGCACTTGGCCCTTATCCCTCCAAACCTTTCCTATTTATATGCTCATCCAGCTTCCTCTTAAATGAAGTAATTGTACCAGCCTCCATCACTTCCTCTGGCAGTTCATTCCATACATGCAGCACTCTCTGTGTAAAAAGGTTGCCCCTCAGGTCCCTTTTATATCTTTCCCCTCTCACTCTAAACCTATGACATCTAGTACTGGACTCCCCCACCCCAGGGAAGAGACTTTGTCTATTTATCCTATACATGCCCCTCATGATTTTATAAACCTCTATAAGGTCACCCCCTCAGTTTCCAATGCTCCAGGGAAAACAGCCCCAACCTAATCAGCCTCTCCCTTTAGCTCAAATCCTCCAACCTTGGCAACATTTTTTAGATCTTATTTGAACCTTTCCAACATCCTTCCCATAGGAAGGAGGCCAGAATTGCACACAATATTCCAAAAGTGGCCGAACCAATGTCCCGTACAGCTGTAACATGACCTCCCATCTCCTGTACTCAATACTCTGACCAATAAAGGAAAGCATACCAAATGCCTTCTTCACTATCCTATCTACCTGTGACTCCACTTTCAAGGAGCTATGAACCTGCTCTCCAAGTCTCTTTGTTCAGCAACACTCCCCAGGACCTTACCATTAAGTGTATAAGTCCTGCCCTGAATTGCCTTTCCAAAATGCAGCACCTCACATTTATCTAAATTAAACATCATCTGCCAGTCTTTGGCCTATTGGCCCAACAAGATCCCATTGTACTCTGAGATCACCTTCTTCGCTGTCCACTACACCTCCAATTTTGGTGTCATCTGCAAACATAGTGATGTACAGCATGGAAACAGATCCTTCAGTCCAACTCATCCAAGCTGACCAGATATCCTAACCTAATCTAGTCCCATTTGCCCATATCACTTTATACCCTTCCTATTCGTGCACCCATCCAGCTGCATCCACCACTTCCTCTGACAGCTCATTCACTGCACTTGGCACAACGAGAAAAGGAAAGAGATGTTTTATATCTCATGGGTTTTCAATAAAATTCAATGTCCTCCATCCAGTGAGTATCCCATACCAGACATCGCTATCTGAAAATGACAGCAGGGATGCAGCAATGAAACTGAAACAAATCAAGGATACATTGACAAACTCCTTCATAAAGATATCCATACAGGCACCATCAGATTAGCATGGTGCAAAATTTGAATGCTTTGAGCTCCAACCACATGAAAAAGTATTGTTCCCACTAATGACATAACCAATGACAAGGGAGTATCAGCACAATGTCTAACTTAAGCGCAGGTTATCATGTTCTCCTATCTACTGACAGAATCGGTCTTAAACAGACTCTAATGGTGCAATGGTAGTACTCCTACCTCTGAGCCAGGTAAGCTTAGGTTCAAGTCCCACCTGGTCCAAAGGTGTGTAACAACATTTCTGAACAGACTGATTAGAAAATAGCTACAGGAGCTTTCCAAAAGTCAATGCTGGTGAGACAGCTGATCCAGATCAGTGTGGCTGGTGTTGATTTTGCCTGTAGGAGCTGGGATCTAATTTCCTGTAAACTATGAACTCTAATTTTTTGTGCACTCTAAAGTAAGCCATCAGGTTTACTGGTGCACAAGAAATTTTCAATCAAAATGTGGTAGAGTCTTGGAGATGTGCAGCATGGAAACAGACCCGTCAGTCCAACCCGTCCATGCTGACCAGATATCCCAACCCAATCTAGTCCCACCTGCCAGCAGCCGGCCCATATCCCTCCAAACCCTTCCTATTCATACACCCATCCGAATGCCTCTTAAATGTTGCAATTGTACCAGCCTCCATCACTTCCTCTGACAGCTCATTCCATACATGTACCACCCTCTGTGTGAAAAAGTTGCCCCTTATGTCTCTTTTATATCTTTCCCCTCTCACCCTAAACCTATGTCCATGTTTCTTTAAATGCTAATGAATCCTTTCGTTTAACACTTACTACTTTTCACAAACTGAGATAAAAACAAGTTCTCTGAATAATGAAGTTTAACAGATTAATCAGTGACTGCTTTATTCTGCCATTGACGCAACAATCTATAAATAAAGCAGAGCAGATTAAATAATTACTTTTTCATTCTCCTGGTGACGCAGAATGTTGTAATATAGAATAAATTAAACTCTTATTCTATAATCATATTGTGACAAAATAGGTCAAATGCATGTGTATAAAATCTATAAAATGGGACATGTGCTTTCCAAGTAACCATTAGAATTTAACATGTAATTATCCTTGTGGAGGATCACTATAATTACAGATGTTTTTAGCTGTCTTTTCTTTCAGGGTGGAGCAGTTACAATTGCATTATGAGATGTGAATGGTTCTGCTCGGATACAGCTGGGCTTGAAGTATAGTTTTCTATAGAGGATTTAATCACCTATATCAATTCTCTTTCAGGGGAGACATTTTGGCACTGTTGTCTCACAGCGCCAGGGATCCAGGTTCGATTCCAGCCTCGGGCAACTGTCTGTGTGGAGTTTGCACATTCTCCCCGTGTTTGCGTGGGTTTCCTCCGGGAGCTCCGGTTTCTTCCAAAGATGTGCAGGCTAAGGGAGTTGGCCATGCTAAATTGCCCCATAGTGTTCAGGGATGTGCTGGCTAGGTGGATTAGCCATGAGAAATGCAGGTTTACAGGGGCAGGGTAGGTGGTAGGTCTGGGTGGGATGCTCTTTGGAGGATCGATGTGGACTTGATGGGCAGAGCGGCCTGCTTCCATATTGTAGGGATTCTACGACAATTATAAAGGAGACCTCTCTGTTCTCCGGGAGTGCAAGAGGAAAGCTTTCTTTCCAGACCCCTACTGATACTTCGCAAACCTTGCTGTGTACAAATAGCTTGCCATGTTTCCACACGTATCAACAGTGACTACATTTCGAACACTGACCGTCCCTATGTTATGAAACTGTGAAAGGTGCTGCAATAATGTAAGTCTCTCTTGGAGCTGACATAATTAAATGAGCCAGTTTACATCAGATAAGTTATGTTCCACGAACACATGACAAAACATAGGGACAGGAAATTTACAGCTGAGAAGGAGGTCATTCAGCCTCTCAAACTGTGCTATAGAGTCAATAGCACAGAGAAAGGACCTTCGCTCCATTGTATCCGTGCTGTTCAAAAATGTCAATGTAACAATTCTAATCCCATTTTCCAGCACTTGGCCTATCACCTTGTAGCCTTGGCAATGCAAGTGTACATTAAAATAAGTTTTAAATGTTACGACGGTTTGTACCTTTACCATCCTCACACGCAGCGAGTTCCATATTCCCACCACCGTCAGGGTGAAAAAGCTTTTCCAAACACATGAATAAGGATCAAATTCCACTTTTCAGCTATTGGTCTGTAGCCCTGTAAGTTACAACACCTTAGGTGTGTACCTGAACTGTTTTATCTGTTCCCTCTGCCCATTTTTAAAGGAAATGTCACTAGTTAAGCCAACACTTATTGCCCAGAGGGCGGTTCAGAGTCAACACATTACTATAGGTTTGGAGTCACGTGTAGGTCAGACCGTAAGGACGGCAGATTTCCTTCCTTAAAGTGAACCAGGTGTGTTAAAATTCTTTGCCATAGCCCCACGTCATCAAGGACCTGGAAAAATTCTGCCCTCAGTCCCAAGGGTGCGCTGTAGTGATATCGGCTGCACCTCACACAGAGCTTGTTGCTCTCTCTCTGATGTCACTTCCTGCACATGTGGTTCATCACGTCACAAGAAGCATTCAGGACTTTGTACGTGGAACAAAGATGTGCATTTGATGGAACTTCAGTTCCCTATGGCACTTCCATGGGTTCAACTATGAGCTAAATTGACCAGAAATGAAGTGGAGATTCATTCCCTGGATCTAAACAAAATAAAACACACCAAATAATTAGCTTGTCTTTTCATAGTGATTACCAAAGAGAAAGATAGTAATAAGGGCTTGGGCCAGAATCAATAAGAATGTGGATACCTGCTTTTGCCCAAACTGAGGCTTTGAAGTGAATGATTATTGGTCATTATAACTTCACTTCCTACTCTGTCTCAGTTTTGAGGCTGCTCTAAGGTGCCCAGAGGGAGGGGGATGGGAGGGAAGGGGGAGGGGGTGCTGTTTGTGGGTTGTCCAGGAGGAATGCAGCTGGAGATAGGGTGAGGAGGGGCGATCTCCTTCCAGGGGTCCTGTCTGGATTCAGCCCCCTCCCCCCCAGCTTGGGCTTGCACTGGTCCTCCCTCTCCACTGGCCTCTCCATTAAGACCGTCCACACTCCATTCCCCCATGCCCCCTTCTCATACCTCACACTCCTCACTGCCCTGAGATCTGTTACATCTACCTTGTCCTGGACACACAGGCTGAGGACTGCTGACAGGACCAGTGCTGCTGAGACTTAGAGTTGTCGGCCACTCAGATTGATTGACAGCTCTCTGAGGGACAACTTCCTTGCAAGTGAGGAGCAGAAGTCCTGTTTCTCGCAATGAACTCTCCAAGGAGAGGTAACTGACTTACAGCTCTGAAAAGTAAATGGCAAGGTTGCAGCAGTGTGGGAAAACTCCACAATCTGAAAAATCCTGGCCCATGAGTCAAACCCATTTTGCTCTCCACAACTAGCCCCAAGGTGCTTTGTGAAACTACTACTTGCTGATGTAGTCAAACTTGAAAATAACCCACTAATTGTTATGATGTTGAGTTATGTAGTTGGGATGGCATGTTTTCATTTTCTTCTTGTTTTGATATATCTTTACAGAACTTGTTATGTCTCAGTCAGTATGTCGGCATGCCTTTAAGAGACATGCTCAGAATTTCATCACTGTATCATAGCATGTGACTTGAGAATGTAAAGGTCTCATACTCCATCAGATCACTTGAAGCACATCACTCTATACAGTAAGCACGTTGTATCCGCAAGCTTGATGTTAGCTGAGACACTTATATATCTGAGGAATATAATGTTTGTCAGGGAACATTGCATACTTCACTAAATGATTTAACGGTTACCAAATCAGGGCAAGTTAGTAAACATCCAAAGCACTCCAGTGAAGTTTGAAATATTCGGCTTGTAAACCCTGTTTTACCTGTTTATATAATTCTCAAATACACAACAATTGCATATTTACGATTATTTTTATCAGTTTGGAATAAGTTTTCATCTTTGGAAAGGGGGAGTTGTTGTATTATATCTCACGGTCAGTATGTCAGTGTATACCTTTATGAGATATGCTCATTATGTAATCACTGTGTCACAGCAAACAAACATATGAACATGTGAATGAGGAACAGAAGTGAGCTGTACAGCCCTTTGAGCCTGCTCTTCTACTCTCTGAGGCCATGTTTGGAATTTGTGTTCTGAATTCCACTATCTTTCCCATCTCCACCTTAACAATATTCAATGATTCTGTCTTCACTGCCTTCTGAGGCAGAGAATTCTAAAGTCACACAATCCTCAGAGAGAGATAAAAATTCTTCCAGTCTTGGAAGCACCGACAAGAGTAAATATTCTTTTCATGTCTTCCTTGTCAAGACCATTCAAGATTTTATAAACTTCAATAAAATCACCCCTCATTTTTCTAAACTCTATAAGCCCAGTCTAATTAACCTTTCCTGAGAAGACAGTTCACTAATTCCAGATAATAATCCAGGGTTGACCTTCTTTGAACCACCTCTCAGGGGCTTACATCCCTCCCTGAATAAGGAGATCAAAACCACACATGGTAATTGAGATGTTGTCTCAATAGTACATTTTCTATCTGAGGCGGAATATTGTTTAGGTGCCAGTTCTCTCATAAGAAGAGATAACTTCCGCTTACTCTCATGCCATACCTGGACATTAACTTTTTGTAACTCGTGCACTAAACCATCTATATCTCTCCGCACCCTATCCTGTAACCCTGTATTCCCATGGCTAATCCATTTATCCTGCACATCTTTGGGCTGTGAGAGGAAACCAGAGCACCCGGAGGAACCCACGCAGACACACGGAGAATGTGCAAACTCCACACAGTCACCTGAGGCTGGAATCGAACCCAGGTCCCTGGCACAGTGAGGCAACAGTACTAACCACTGAGCCATCATGCCACCGCATTGATGATGACCAACTTACTCGAAGTTGAATCCTACGCTTTTTAGGCTAAATCAAAATTGCATGGAGATTTTTAGAGGGCATTTCACCATGAATTCTTGTGGGGTTTCTTTGCTCTATCTTACCAAACTCATTTCATTAACTACATAGCCCAGTCCGATGGCACCATCTCCTCCAATTCCAGCCACAGCAATTCCCAAGCAGCTGAGGAAATTAACATCTCACCGCTGTCTAGCGAGAAATTCTCTGCACCACTTGTCAAAAAGTAGTGTGAGGTCAGCCTCACATAATTCTGTCACAAATCCCACCAGAGCCCATGTCACTCAGAACCCTGTTAGATTCCACCCTCGATCTTTTCTCCATGTTTTGTGTGGCCAATGCCAGAACACATGTCTGAGAGTTATTTGTGGATCTACCAAAATAAGTCATTGGTTTGAACAGAATGACAACATTAACAATGCACTATTAGACAAAGTTAATGCAAGTACAAACCATGGGATGGATTACTTTTAACTTAGCCATATTTTGTGTGATAGCAGAGGCTGATATTTCTCTGAATGTTAACTCATAAAAGAGTTGCCAGGCAGCAGTGAACAGGGTCTTTTTTTTAAGTAGCTCCCGGTAAATAAATATCATGTGGCTTACGTAATGCATTTACATAAATGTGTGTGCTCACATTACACACTGGCATTAGTACAGCAATATAAGATGGGTTATCAGCTCTTTACCATTCCCCTTGTTAGGCTGTGATTTTATACTGGAAACCAAGACAAAAAAAAAAGTTTAGTGTTATTAAAACATTCTGTTAAACTATTCAGGACTTTTAATTAGAACACCCTATTGAACCTAAATAAAGACACACTTCCCAGTGTGTGACATTTCTTATATGCACCTTTGGTTTTCTCTGTCAGAGCAATACTGCAGATGCTGGAATCTGTACTGAAGACAACACATCACAGGTTTGGAGATCACAGATCCATGGATGCTGCCTGACCCACTGTCATCACCAACATTTGTTGTTTTCAGTTCTGTTTTTCCTGATTGTTTTGAATTCATAGATGTGACTGTGGAAATGTTTTTGGTGTAACCATTTAGAATGCATTTCAAAAAACTTATTGAAAGTCTATTTGGTTTTTATTAGCACCAACTGACTCTCAACTTCATTACATTCCTGATCCTAAATATGAACATGGGCTGAATCCCATACTTGAAAGCAGCATTTATGTCCATGACATCCAGGAAACCTATTTCTTTTCAAAAATATATTTTATGGATAAAACTTTGAAAAATACATTACAAAAGAATTCAACTTGAATTTTACAATATCTGCAAGAAAATTCAACTTGTTCTCATTCAACATGTTCCACTCAATACAATTGTATGAGACTTAATATTTACAAACTATGTTATGGGTCAGGTTTATAGTCAGACTGTGAAAGCATTTCAAATTGAAAACTTCAAAAAGTACAATAGATATATCATCCTCTATATATCAAGGAAAGAATTGCCCAGCGTAGAGTAAAACTGGAGCCAACGATAATTTGAGAAGAAACATAAAAGTAGTTGAAAAAAAGCATAATGATTATAGTTCATAATGATCCAGTTCTGAAGAAGCATCACTGCACTCAAAATGTTAATTCTGCTTTGTCTGTACAGATGCTGCCAGACCTGCTGAGTTTCTCCACTAATTTTTGTTTCAGTTTCAGATCTTCAGCGTCCCCAGTGTTTTGGTTTATTTTGATGACTATAGTTGTTGGGTGCATTCAGGTACAGGTTATCATCACTCAGGGCAGTGTTCTAGGACCAACTTCCTTCAGTTTCTTCCTCAGTGACCTGCTGTTTAGGATAATGTTGGAATTGCAATGGCTTATTGATGGCCACAGGCCATCTAGTTCTATTGGTAATTGTCCATGTCACGATTAGGGCATTCCCTTATATTTCAAGTCTTGACGAACACACAGACCCTCGAGCTTTCATCCGCCATTCAATGTGTCATGGTTGATCATCGAGCCAATCCCGCTCTCTCCTCATATGCTTTGATCCCTTGATCCACAAGATCTATATCTACCTCCTCTTGAAAACACAGCATGTTTTGGCCTCAGCCGCTTTCTGTGGGTGTGAATTCCACAAGCTCACCGTGCTCTGGGTGAATCTTACATGTCAACCCTAAAAGGCTTATCCCTTATCCTTAAACTAAGATCCCTGATTCTGTACCTCCACACTCCCACCCACAAATACACACCTTCCCCACCCCCACCCCCCCACCAGCCCCCAATCAAGACCTGATCTAACCTGTCTAGTCCTGTTAACATTTTACAGGTTTCTATTAAAATTCCTCCTCATTCTTCTCAAGTGAATACAACCCTAACCGACTCAATCTCTCCTCATACATCAATCCTGCCATCCCAGGAACTAATCTGACAAACCTTTGCTGCATTCCCTCTATACCAAGAACATTTTTCCTGAGATAAGGAAACCGAAACTGCACACTATATTCCAGGTGTTGTTTCATCAATGAATAATTGCAATAAGACAAGAGTTGAACCAGGCAATATTCGTGCCACACGAGTGTGATGGGGAAAGACTAAGTCAAGCAACAGCATTGAGCAAAAGAGTGAAGCTTGTGTATTGCTGCACAATGATATCCCTCCTGTTCATCACAAACTCCACTCAATGAACAAGATTCAAACCTTTAAAGGTTATTTAAAGAGCAATTTCAGGATTACTACAACACCAATGTTAACAGACTGTTATGCTCTACAGAGAAATTATATCTGCCTGTATCAGTATCATGAATGTTTACTACCTATAGGACCTTTCTTCATGTCTGATAATTCTAACAACTTGGAACACAGTTTACTTATGGCAACATTATTGAGCTAGTTTAGCCAAGATGCCCCCTTCCTTTCCCTGCTCTCTTTCAATCAACAGAAGTTCACAAAATAACTTTCCAAATCATTTGTTCCCTCCTTGGGTGTGATTGGAACATTAGTAGGCCAATTATACTATTGGCTTGTAATTGTGTTCTGGAAAATAAAAAACAAAGAAAGCTTTATATTTAACTAGCTGCATCACTCCATGCTCACCACATTGAAACATTTATCATTGGTGTTTCATTTCAAATTATTTAATTGTATTCCATTTCAAACTGGAACTGACAATCTGTAGCACCATGTGTATTCTGATTAGGGTTAAAAAAGTGAGCTGGAGCATACCGGAAAGAGAGGTTTAGGCCACTAATTCACACATCTCACCTTCATTGCGTCAGGTTGCATATGCAAAACATTTCCCTTGGCAGAGGTGGGTTGCCAGTTAACCTACAATCATTGCTTCAACTGGTAACAGTGTGACAAAAATGTGTCCCTTCAACTTCAGGGCCACAGGTAAATCAGGTTTCCTGATACTCCTTTGTGAAAGCAAGTTGAATGGCTATTGAAGGAAGTGAAGGAATTTCAGGGAACCAATGTTGTGAATATTCAGTACTCACAAGTGCTGCATTGGAAAATGTTTCTTTTGCTGACAGGTTCGTTTACGCAATATAGAAATGTCTGATCTGCACTTTGAACACCTGATTGATAAGTTTGCAGGAACATCTATCACTCTAAATCAGGCAATGTGTGTCATCTTTATTCCTGCTTTTAATGCAAAGGCTGCTCTATTCTGATGTTGGTACAGTGCCTTTCAATTTCATAATTGGTGTGAGTTTGGATTGGGTCTGGTGCAACTTTCTGCGAGTGGCATTGAACTGTTCAAACGGAAGCAATTGTCTCTCTTCTCCCGTTGGCTTGGTTTGGAAAAAAGCCTTGGAATCAGTGAGAGATTAACTCCATCTGTCCTCTGGAACAGCCCTTTTAGTAGTGCCAAGGACGTGTTTTCCATAATTAGCTGGGCATTTACCAAACTGTTCCATTAGAGCACCTTCCCCATGAGACATTTATGGGCTAATACAGACACCTTTTGCCCTATATCTAACCCACACTGTATCTGTCCTTGGTGTGTTTGACGGAAAGGTGCAGAGGGAACCTTTCTTTGTACCTGACCCTGGTCATACATGAAAACAAACTACAGAACTGTGGATGCTGGAAATCTGAAACAAAAGCAGAAATTGCTGGAAAAACTCAGCCGGTCTGGCAGCATCTGTGGAGAGAAAGCAGAGTTAACGCTTCAGGTCCACTGATTCCCATTTAGAACTGGTTATACATGCCCTGAGATGTTAGACGTGAGACAGCAAAGGGAGTTTTACTCTGTATTTAACCCTTTGTACTTATCCTTGAGATTTTAATGGCACAGTCTAGGAAGAGCTCTGTACCAAACCTTGTGCTGGATTTGCGCTGGGAGTGTTTGATGAAATGGTATGGGTGAATTTTATCTGTGCCTATCATATTTCCTTTAAACTGTCTCAATGAACACTTGCTGAGATTTCAGTGCAAGTCAGGTACAGGATAAACCAACACACAGCACTGACCATCAAATTTGCCCAGAGGAGTTTGAGCAGCGGGAGGAGCTAGAGTCTTTACTGGGCAAAAGAACAGTAATCTCAAAGGCTTGTATGTCTGGAGGACTGTAAGAAAACAAGATGAGGTGGAGTTGCTTGCACCACCTAGAAACAGCTCTGTTCCTGCCACTGTACATGCAGAAGGAGTAGAGGCTTTGAATCACTGTTGCGCTGACTTGCTGAGACAGCAGGTGTTACATAGAGATTGCTGGCACAGCAGGTGATTGGCTATAATAGAAACCTAGGTGGTACTATGTCTGTCATGATCTACCACAAAGGAGCGATGCCAATCTGTCAGGTACTGGTCAGAGCCCTCTCCACCTTCTGCTACTTTAAGAGGCAACTTCTTATGTACAGAAGAAGACTATGTTATTAGATAGTCTTTATAAATCAGATAGAGAATGTAATGTCCTACGACCAGTGGGGGTATCCTCCGTCAGCACTATTTATCATTTACTACATGATGAAGTATCGGGAGATATGGACAATCTACTCAAAACATGGGATCAAGATTTGGGACTAGAAATATCTATAGAAATGTGGAATGATATTTGGGAAAATGCTAGAAGAATTACTATCTGTAACAGAACCCAGGCTATCCAGCTGAAGATACTTCATAGGGCCCATATAGCACCGGCTCGATTGGCAAAATTTAAGGCAGGAGCATGTCCAATGTGTCCCAAATGCAAAATAGAGCTAGGCACTCTTGTACATTGCCTATGGACTTGTCATAAGATCCGTAGATATTTGACTATAGTAGCAAGTACCCTGACAGAAATTTTAGGAATGGAAATTAGAGTGGACCCTATATCTCTCCTTTCGGGCTTTTCGAACTTTTCCTCCCTGGATATGCACGGGAAGAGACTTTTTCTATTCTCTCTTTCTGTGCAAGGAAAAATATTTTGGTGAACTGGGTGGCTGAGGGCCCCCCTGGACTTTCAAATTGGCCCAGATTAATTATGGAATGTATTCCCCTTGACTTCCTCACAAATATGGTGCACCGAAAGACTGAATTATTTTATAAAATATGGCAGCCCTTCTTGAATTACATAAATGCAGATATTTCGGCCATCCTAACAAGGGCTTTTATTTAATGGAGATTACAAACCTGGCTGCTCCGGGGCCCCTTAGGAGAGGAATCCCGCACGAATACGGGTTTTATTACATTTGATGTTAATACATTCCGAGCACGTAAGAGACTTAAGTATACACTCTGGTTAGTTGTAGGTTAGATTAGTAGAAAGTTGAGTTTTGTTTTTTTTCTATTTCGGTATTTTTTTTTCCTTTGTTAAATTTTGACTATTGTATATTTGATTTAATTATATATCAATGTGTGTATTTGAGAGTTTTGTTTATTTTTGTAAACTTGTAAAAATGTTAAATTTCTAATAAAAATATCTTAAAAAAAAGGCAACTTCTTGCTCTTAGCCTGGGTTAATTTACAACATCTGGAGCATTACCAGTTTGCATCAGGTTATGGCTCTGAGTGGTCCTTTCCTCACAGAAGGTCTTTGGCCTTTTTGTTCATCCTTCCATAGCTAAGCTGTTCTGCCCTTGTAGTGGGGTACCCTTGCAGTTTCCTCACCGTTTTGGGAGGTGACGAGGGTTGGGTGAATTGTTACCCTCTCCCTATGTTTTTGATCCGTACTATTTCTGCCACAACTGTGCCATCACCACCTTTACATTACAGAATGCTCATCTGGCAATGGAAAACATTAGAAATGATGGCACAGAAAAATAACAAACTGCGCATGGCTAAGACCCTTGCTCCCTGCAGTTTCACAGACAGCAAAAGTGACCTTTCATCATTTGCTGAGGTGATAAGAGCCTTAATCATCTGCTAATTTAATCACACAAACACAAAACCATATGCCATAACTATTTCTGCTGTTCATTTTCATCTTAACTCCATCCTTATCATGTCCCAACACTTTTGTTTGCCTCGGGTCTCCTTTCGCGTGATATTCTCTGCCGTCTTTTGCCAACTTTAACTCATTGCTCATCTTATTTCTTCCTTCTTTCCCATTTCCTTTTTTATCAGTTTCTTCACTAAGGGTAGATTAGATTAGAATCCCTAGTACAGAAACAGGCCCAACAAGTCCACACCGACCCTCTGAGGAGTAATCCACCCAAACCAGAGCGACGCAGTGGCTCACTGATTAGCACTGCTGCCTCACAGCACCAGGAACCTGAGTTTGATTCCAGCCTCGGGCGACTGTCTGTGTGGAGTTTGCACATTCTCCCCGGGTCTGTGTGGGTTTCCTCCAGGTGCTCCGGTTTCCTCCCACAACCCAAAGATGTGCAGGTCAGGTAGATTGGCCATGCTAAATTGCCCACAGTGTTAGGTACATTAGTCAGAGGGAAATGGGTCTGGGTGGGTTACTCTTTGGAGGGTTGGTGTGGACTCGTTGGGCCGAAGGGCCTGCTTCCACACTGTAGGAATCTGATCTAATCCTTTAAAAAATCCATTCCCCTACTCTATAGTTACCCCTGACAAATGTACCTGACACAATGGGCAATTTAGCATGGCCAATTCACCTGAGAGTTATCACTAACAGGGCCCAAATAGAGTCATAGAGATGTACAGCATGGAAACAGACCCTTCAGTTCAACCCGCCCATGCTGACTAGTTATCTCAACCAATCTAGTCCCACTTCCCAGCACCCAGCCCATATCCCTCCAAATCCTTCCTATTCATATACCCACCCAGATGCCTTTTAAATGTTGTAATTGTACCAGCCTCCACCACATCCTCTGGAAGTTCATTCCATACACGTACCACCCTCTGTATGAAAAAGCTTCCTCTTAGTCCCTTTTATATCTTTCCCCTCTCACCCTAAACTTATGCCCTCTAGTTCTGGACTCCCTCACCTCAGGGTACAGTCTATCCATGCCCCTCAGTATTTTATAAACCTCTATAAGTTCACCCCTCAGCCTCCAACGCTCCAGGGAAAACAGCCCCCACCTGTTCAGCTTCTCCCTATAGTTCAAATCCTTCAACCCTGGCAACATCCTTGTAAATCTTTTCTGAACCCTTTCAAGTTTCACACAATCCTCCTGATACGAAGGAGACCAGAATTGCACGCAATATTCCAACAGTGGCCTAACCAATGTCCTGTACAGCCACAACATGACCTCCCAACTCCTGGACTCAAAACTCAGACCTATAAAGGAAAGCATACTAAATGCCTTCTTCACTATCCTATCTACCTGTGACTCCACTTTCAAGGAACTATAAACCTGCAAGACAGAGGACAGGAAAAAGTTCTGGCTGTAACAGCTGCTCCTTTGAGGTATTTTAAGTGTTGGAGGTGATTTCCTTGAATTCCTGGAGCAACAATTACTGTTTCATACGCTGTTGCATTGTTTTGGAACTTTGGGAGAAAACCAAAGCAAAACAACAACATTTAAAAAAAGGGAGAAGAACAGACAAAGTAAGCACATGGAGACGTCAGTGCAGGAGAGACACAGAGAGAGACAGACTGACTTCTGGTTAATCTAAACTTTAGCTAGCTATTGCTTTTTAACACTAAACTTTTAGCCAAATTTTCTAACTCAGCTTATCAGATTTATCTGATGGACTTCAAGTTCAATATTCTACTTTCAGACTTGTCTCACACTCAAACACAATGACAAATTCTACCATAATGAATGCTCTGTCCCAGAGGATCCCTTACAAGATAACTAAATAATATGGCCTTGTCGCCCCCACCCCCCAAAAAAAAGTGTAAAGTAACATCTCTCATTGTTCCACAGCATTGTGCTTTTGGAATGATGGTTCAAAATGTATTCCATGGAACTTTTCTTTCAAAGAAGTCTTGCCAATTTTGTGTACAAAAGGGTATTAAAAGTCCCACATGACCAAAGATTACTGTTCAGCAGTATAGCCACTATTAGGGGTATCATAACCCATTACATGTTCTGATCTTTTGTGTCTCATCTTCACCCAGACAAGTTCTGCTACATGCTCTACTGTGCCAAGATACATCCTCATCACCGTCATGTCATATTTATCATGTGGGCTAGCGCAAATATCAGCTACTTTTGGCCTCTTTAGTACATCAGATATTTCTGGAATATATAATTCCCAGTGATAGCCAACCATATATCCAGTAGCCATTAAATCAAATCCATTTCCCTTTCTGTGTTATTATTTGTCTACCACATCAAGAATTTGCCATGCAATCCTACATCTTTTCCCATAAATTACTGCATTGATCTGTGGCTGGTTTAATGAATGTGCGTGTGTTCTACACCATCACATATAGCCTGGAGACCAGCTTCACTCAATAGCTATGCCTCCTTACGATATTTCAAAATTAGTCTTCATGAAACATTAACCCTCTGAATATTTTCTTCCTTCATTCCACTAGACTGCTCCCACCCACTCTTATCTGAATTTAAGATTATGCCCCATAAAAAAGGGAGAGAATCCTTAGCTCAAGGACACACCCTATGATACAGAGGTGAAAAGGTTCAAAGTCCTTCTCCACATAACTCTGATGAGCAAGATGAAGACTGGGTGGATGCCTAGTTGATGTAACTACACCTAATGAGTACAGGTGGACCCCTTCCCCACCCACATTTGGCTGATTAACAATTACAAGAGCCAGGTATGGATCTTTAACTGATGCAGAGATACTTCAGAAATACTTAAAACATCTAGCAGAAGGCAGTGGCAGCCATCTGAACGATTACTCCCTTTTGATTCAACAATTTCACATCCGAGAGGAATTAGAACCTGCTAGAGGGACAAAACAATGAATCGAGGCCTTCCTGCTCAACAGATGGAAACTATGCAATGAAAAGACATGATGCTTTAGGCTTCCAATCTAATCCGGGTGGGGAATCCTTATTTCAGAGCTAGATCAGACGCAACATTATCTACTAACTTCCCAGGCTTTCTGGGGCCCAACTTCGCACAGAGATCCATTCCAACAGACGGAGTCTCACAGATTACCTGGGCCATTTGGGAGAGAATCTTTGCAGAAACACTCCCTGATGCAATTGAATGTCAATGGGAGATTGTTATATTCTCTCGTTGGAGATGATCATTGACTGACACTTGTGGGGCATGAACGCCACTTGCCATTTATCAGCCCAAGTTTGATGTTGTCCAGATCTTGGAGGATATGGTCAGGGATTGCTCCAGGACCTCAGGAGTCCAAATGGTTCTGAACATTGTGTGATCATCAGTGAACATCCTTATTTCTGGCCTTAAGGAAAGTTCAAAGGTGAAGCAGCTGAAGTTCACTGGGCCTAGGACACAACCTTAAGGAATTCCTGTCATAATATTCTGGGAATAATGTGATTGACTTCAGACCCTAGGGCCTAGATAACAGAAAGCATCATAATCAATGATGGTGTCAAGAAAATCAATGGCACTGTGGCTCAGTGGTCAGCACTGCTACCCCACAGCACCAGGGACCTTGGGCAACTGTCTATGTGGAGTTTGCACATTTTCCCCATGTGTGTGGGCTTCCTTCGGGTACTCCGGTTTCCTCCCACAGACCAAAGATGTGCAGGTGGGATGGAGTGGCTGCGCTAACTTGCCCATAGTTTCCAGTGAGGTGCAGGCTAGGTAAATTAGCCATGATAAAGGCAGGGTTACAGGGATAGGGTGGGTCTGTGTGGGATGCTCTTCGGAAGGTCAGTGTTTACCCGATGGGCTGAATGGCCTGCTTCCACACTGTAGGGATTCTATGATAATGTTACATAGGTGGCCAGAATTATGAGATGTAACAACTTTTGACCTTGAAACCATGCAGTAAGGAAAATTCATAATTTCTTCAAAGGGTCTATGGAAATCTTACCTGTTTTTAAAATGTTTGCATAGGATTTGTAAGAGTTTTCACAAATTGTAAGTTACTTAATTTCATGGGGTGTGGGTATCACTGACAATGCCAGCAATTGTAGCACATCTTCAATTGCCATTGAACTGAATGGTTTGTTTGGTCGCTTTGGCCATTTCAAATTCAGTGACATTGTTTTGGAGTCTGAAATCACAGACTGCCTAATCACAGCAGACTCCATTCCTAAAGGACATGAGTGAACCAGGTGAGTTTTGTAAAATAAAAATTGACAATAGCTTCACAGGCAATATTACTGAGTCTAGTAATCAATTCCAGATTTTTAGTTTTAATTAATTGAAATTAAATTCCACCAGCTATCTTGATGTGTTGTGAACCATGTCCTTGGATAATAAGAAATACTGGATCCATGCGACCTTTCCAGCAGATTGGAAAACAGCAAATATGATGCCATTGTTTAAAAAGGGCAGTAGACAAAACATGTGGAATTATAGACCGGTTAGCTTAACCTCTGGAGTGGGTAAGATGCTTGAGTCTATTATCAAGGTAGAAATGGCAAGGCATCTAGATAGAAATTGTCCCGTTGGATAGACACAGCATGAGTTCATGAAGGGCAGGTCATGCTTAACTAATGTTTTGGAATTCTATGAAGACATTACAAGCAAGGTGGACATGGGGACCCAGTGGATGTGGTGTATCTAGATTTCCAAAAGGCCTTCGACAAGGTGCCACACAAGAGGCTGCTGCTTAAGATAAAGATGCATGACATTATGGGTAAAGTATTAGCATGGATAGAGGATTGGTTAACTAACAGGAAGCAAAGAATCGGGATAAATGAGTGCAATTCTGATTGGCAGTCAGTAACTAATGCTGTGCCTCAGAGATCAGTATTGGGACAGCAATTATTCAAATTTATATAGATGACTTGGAGTTGGGGACCATATGCAGTGTGTCAAAGTTTGCAAATGACACTAAGATCAATGGCAGAGCAAAGTATGCAGAGGACTGTGAAAATTTGTAGAAGAACATAAATACTTTAAGTGAGTGGGCAAGTTCTGGCAGATGGAATACACTGTTAACAAATGTGAAGTTATCCATTTCGGTAGGAGTAACAGTAAAAAGGACTATTACTTGAATGGTAAAAGTTGCAGCATGCTGCTATGCAGAGGGACCTGGGTGTCCTTGAACATGAATCACAGAAGGTTGGTCTGCAGGTACACCAGGTACTTAGGAAGGCAAATGGAATTTTGTCGTTCATTGCTAAAGGGATTGAGTTTAAAAGCAGGGAGGTTATGTTGCAATTGGTGAGGCCACAGCTGGAGTACTGCGTGCAGCTTTGGTCTCCTTACTTGAGAAAGATATACTGGCACTGGAGGGGTGCAGAGGAGATTCACTAGGTTGATTCTGGAGTTGGGGGGTTGGTCTATGAAGAGAGACTGAGTAAACTCGGATTATATCCATTGGTATTCAGAAGAATGAAGGGGATCTTATAAAAACATATAAACTTATGAAGGGAATAGATAAGATAGAAGTAGAGAGATGTTTCCACTGGTGGGTGAAACTAGGACTACAGACATAGCCTCAAAATTAGAGAGAGCAGGTTTAGGACTGAATAGGGAAGAAACTTCTTCACCCAGAGGGTTGTAAATCTATGGAATTCCCTCCCCTATTTATGTTACTTCAGTAAATGTTTATAAAGCTAAGATAGCTTTTTTTTAACAATAAAGGAATTAAGGGATAAGGTGAGAGGGCGGGTAAGTGGAGCTGAGGCCATGAAAAGGTCAGCCATGAAGGGTCAGATGGCCTATGCCTGCTCCTAGTTCTCATGTTCTTATGTTCTTTGACCTTTGGCCTGGAATCAGTACCAACAGGCTGGAAGTTAAGGAAGAAACCATGTGACCAGCCAGATGCAAGGGAGAGCTGCAGATGGAAAGAAGAACTACAAGTAGATGGATGGGAGGGTAATAGCAACAGGTGCAAAGAAAAGACAGAGACAGAGAGTGAAGCACAGAGAATTCTGGTCATGAGAATAAACACATCTCTCTCAGGAAGAGGTCAGTCTTTCTGTTTGGCAGAAAGGAAGGCAGGAGCTCTTGAAGATGCTGTGTCAGCTAGCTAAAAAAAAGCTAACACCCAGAAAACTGTGGAAACAGCTCAGAGATGCTGCAGGATATTTCCACAGAAGTGTCTAAATCACGGACTGGAGTGATCTTGGTTGCTTGAAAACCAACTCGTGAAAATTACTCTATCAAGGCTATTGTGACTCATGGGTAAAATTGTTCATCGAAGTTTGTCTTGTTGATGATCAACATACCACAAAGCTCAGAGGTGAAAGATGTAGTTGGATAGGCCTCCTGATCTATCCTGGGCAAATAAACCGCTACATATTGTGGAGCTGTCAAGTTACATGTGGAGTGATGCCAATCTTAGTGATTGTGCAAGACACAAATGTGTTGTATCAACCATTGAGAGTGAAATTTTCCATTTTATTTCAAGTATTATTCACCTGTTAATTCATTATATTTTCAGTTGTTTTGGGTTAATCTTAGATGATAAGTTACAAAAAGTGGACTTTTGTTGATAATTTCTTCCATTGGGAGTTATTCAGTAAATTTTGTTGTTTTAGTTTATGATTTTCCCATGAAGATCATAAAAGGAAGCATAAAGAATTTGGATGGTTGTAGATTTGGAGGATGTTTCTACAGCTGGGGAGTGAAAGGACAATCGAGGGGTTTTAAATATATACGGACCTGGTCAGAGTTATAATAAAGTTATCACACTTTTGGAAATGAAAGTTGGGAAGCCAGACAGAAAAGACTAACATAATTGAACTTAAAGGTATTAAGGGCCAGACTTAACCCAAAACATTTGTACTGGTAGTCCATCAAATGAAGGAATTAATTGCTTTTCGTTGTAAAGTTTTGCTGACATTCCCCTGAACCTGCCTTTCACCAGGCTTTACTGATGGTTTCTTGTTCTGTCGTGTGAATTTGTGTTGTTACACAGTCTAAGGATATGGAGGAGGCTATTTAGGACTGAGACAAGGGGAAATGCCTTCACCCAGAGAGTGGTGAGCCTGTGGAATTCTCTGCCACCGAAAATGGTTAAGGCCAAAACATTGAATAGTTTCAAGATGGAGTTGGATATAGTTCCTAGTGCTAAAGGGATCAAAGGGTTTGGGGAGAAAGCAGGAACAGCCATGATCATAACGAATGGTGCAGTGGGCTGAAAGGCCTGAATGGTCTACCCTTGCTCCATTTTGCTATGTTTTAAAGCCAATAGATTGTAGCACACCTAGCTAACCCTTCCTCTATGGAAACCAGGTGAAGCTCAGATCTGATCCTCCTCTCCACTTGCTTATGTGCTTAACAAGCAATGGTACTTTTTGCTCAATAGAAAATGTAAATATCCATTTCAAGAAAGGACTAAAACCTCACTAAATGAGTGGAAGTATTCTGGTGTACTTGGTTAGAAAGTGTTTATCATGTGTTGGTATTTGAATTGCTCCTGAATTTGGCACTTGCTTATACTGTAAGCTCTTTGCTCCTGTCCAGTTCAAACTGACTTTCACATTATGTAGATGCTAAACTTAAAAAGCACAGCATCAGCAGGCATTACCTATCGGGTATCCACACGAATACTTGTGTTTCCTTGCTCAGCGTGGCCATTACCCAGCATATAGCCTTGATCAACAACGATACTTCCGCATAGCCAGTGCGAGTACCACTTTGTGTCAAATTAACACTGTTCACTTAGAGCAAATTAGAGTCTCTGTACGGCACAGCTGTCAGTCAGGAATCCAAAAAAGCATGTAAAGCTAATCATTCAATTATGCTTGTATCATTTCCCAGACTCACATGCAGTAGATTGTATACAGGATCTTAAAATCACAGGCTATACTTCTAAGTCTAACACCATGGGAAGAATGGAAGGCAGGAGGACTGTCAACAGTACCATTTCTAGTGCCTACCTGACCCCACGACAACTTTATCATTTGTGGAGTATGATATTGGGACTAACCTGCCTAGGGACCAATTGAAGCACTCAAAGTGGCCAATTAAGGGTAGTTTCTAAGGAGTGTCTTAATGGAGGGAAATGAGGGAGAGAGGTCAGAAAAGGAAGTTATTCCAGAGCTTGGAATCTTGGAGCTGAAGAGGCCGTGCCAATGGTAGAAAAATGGAAACTGTGAATCGATAAAAGGTCAGAATTGGAGAGGCTAACAGGTCTGAACGGTTTATCGAGTTGGTAGAGGTTACAGAGACAACAAAGAGCAAGGTCATATAAGGATTTGAAAACGAGAATGAAACTTCTAAAATTATGGTGTTCTTATGGAGAATATCAATGTAGCTCAACAGGGGCAGGTTTGATGAGTAAACTGAGTGTAATGGGTCCTCCAGCAGCAGGTGGCGATGGTGAGGGAGAATATGAGCAGAGGTGCTGGAACCCCTCCATCAGGACTGCACCTGCAGAAGTCAACAAAGCAAAGTATCATCCAAGAGTCCTCAAGTCCATTCACCTCCCCACAGTCCTCAAGAGGAAGAAAGATGGGAATCTGAGGATCTGTGTCAGTAGAAGGCACTCAATGTTAAATATTAGTAAGGATGCTTCCCCTCTAACTGGGATTGAGAAAGCATTGCAAGTTCTCAAAGATGAAAAGTATTTTTGCAGTCTTGACCTGTTGCATGGTTATAAGTAACAACCTATCACTGAACAAGATGTTGAAAAAACAGCATTTCAAATGGGGGATTGTAAGGATAAACATGAATCCATTTGGGTTCCATTATGACTCTGCAACCTTCATACTTGTGATGGATAAAGTTTTTGCCAACCTTAATTTCCGGTCTCTCCTGGTGTGTCTGGATGGCATATTCAGGGTTGGCTTACCATTTGAAGAGTCTCACAAACCTCTGAGATATCTGAGGTCTGTCAGATCTGATCTCCAGCAACGACCTTCAGTCAGCATTACCCCAGTTGTGGTTGAAATGGGACAAAATTAACTGTTTTGAGGGTAAGTGTTGATTGTTTAAGGGCATGAATTGATTAAAGGTATATTGTGTTTCAGTAAGTTATTTGATAAGGTACCTGAGGGGGTGGATGAGAGTAATTCAGTTGGTGTGATGTACCTTGATTTCCAAAAGGTATTTGATAAAGTAAAGTTGAAGGCTAATGATATCTATATTGGTAGGAAGGACAATAGACAAAGGATGCAGGAACTGAACTAGCCCAGCCACCTAAATACAATGGCTGCAAGAGTAGGCCAGTGGTTGGAAATTCAATAGCAAGTAACTCACTTCCAGACCCCTGAGGTACTGTCCACCTTCTACAAGGCAGAAGTCAGGAGTGTGATGGAACACTCTTCACTTACTGCATGAGTGCTGCTCAAACAATACTTAGGAAACTCAATACTACCCAACAGAATGCAGTCTATTGGATTGGCACCACATCCACTACCTTAAACTTTCACTCTCTTCACCATTCACAACCAGTATATAACATTTGTTATTTTACAGCTTAGTATAAAACCAGACAGACCTGCACCTTGAAGATAGTTGTATGATGTTACAATATTGTGGTATTCTAGTTTCAAGGTATCCATTTCATCTTCAGTCACTCTTTCTGTGTAATGGAGTCAGTGTCGTTTGTCAGTTGGGTCTGTAATGCATAGTAACATCAGTTAGTACAGAACACAGAATATGCAAGTCTGTGATTTCATAGCCTTGTAAATAGTTAGTTGGTAAATAAACTTCAAGATACTTGACTCAATAGAACCTGGCTATCTATGGTGTGGCATCACCATCTTAAAGACGCACTGTAGAAACTCACCAAGGCTCTCGCTCCACCACCTTCCAGACCAATAATTTCTAATACCCAGAAGAAGGGTGACAGGTACATGGGACGATCATCACTTGCAAGTTCCCCTCCATACACAGACTACCATGATTTGGAATTATAGCAGTAGAATGCTGGGTCAAAGTCCTGGCAGTCCCTTTGTAACGGTGCTGTGTACATCTATACTACATAGACTAGATCCGTGCAAGAAGGCAACTCTCCACCAGATTTTCAAAGACATGAGAACAGGAAATTAATGTTGGCCAAGCCAGCATAGTCCGCATTAGTGAAAGAAAAGAAGATTTCCAACATTCCTGTAGTTACAGTTTAAATGCATATCTGCCAATATTCCCCAATTTGTCAAACTGAATTAATCTGTCAAAAGGCACACAATCCTATCATTATTTGATAGGTCTAACTAGAAATCCTTTGTTTTTAGGTCCCTTGGGATAACCCACACATGTAATGAATTATGTAAGGATTATGCAGCTATTCTCCTGTTACAGCAGCAGAAATAAACAAATGTGTCAGCAGTGTTTGAAAAAGTTTTTTTTAAGATACTGAATGTGGTGACGACGTGTGCCACTGACGAGACCGTGGTGTAGTTCCAGTCAAGGTTCCCGACATTAACACTTTGCAATCTGTGGAACCATTACATAACATGTCTTGTTGCAAGTGACAGTGTTCCATGGCAGTCTATTTGAACTTTGCTCAGTTTTACTTTACTGACATGAAAGTTAGAATCTTTTTAATCTGGCAAACAGCATTGTTACATTTTCAGCCACTGGGGAAGGGATTGAGTATTTAGGAGACCCAATTTAAAATGTATCAATAATTAGGAAGGTTTGACGTTGTCGCTCTGTGTTTCTTCAGACAGAAACTTAACCTCAAATGTCTTTCTTTCAATGAGTCTTTGCTGACAATGAATACACCCGGCCTTATGGCATTGGAACAGGACAGCCCTAACTTTCACACCTATGCTGAGAAATTCTGATTACATCTTGCATGCAATTATGAAACTCCAGGACAAATGATATTAAAAACTTACAAATTGCAGATTCAGAAATTTTGGGGGAATGTTTTGATCACTTTCTTAAATAGAGATTACGTGAAGGTAGTAAAAGGGGGAAACTGCTCAGATGGAAAGTGCTTCCTACTCCAAGAAACAAAAGCCGGGGAACTAATGAGCAAAGCTCCAAATGATCTAACACTGGGTAAGGGAAGTAGAAAATAAAATAATTAAGCGTGCTATCAGTAATCGACAGGAATAAAAGGCCAGTTTGATGGGGAAGAAACATAAGTACCGTTGTAGCTTGAATGAAAATTGCTTCTTTGAAAATCCCATCCCAGAGGTTTCAGTGTAAACTCCAGGCTGACGCTCCAGAGCAGGACGGAGTAAGTGCTGTACAGTGAAAGACTCCACCTATAAAGTGAGTTAATCTGAGGCAGTGTGTTCAAGGACTGTAGTCTCATGATATTATTCAAAGAAGATCAGGTAAGTTCTATCTAATGTCCTGGCCAATATTTAATCCCCTCCACCAATATCACCACAGATTAAATGGCCAGAATTACACTATTGTGTGGAACTAGTTTGACCATGTTTCCTACATTACAACGGTAACTACACTTCAAATGTATGCCATTGGCTGCAAAGTACTTTTCATGGAATCCCTACAGTGTGGAAGTAGGCCATGCTGCAAAGAACATTCCACCCTCTACCCTCTACCCACCCCTCTACCCATAACCTTGCATTTTCTGTGGCCAATCCACCTAGCCTGCACATCTCTAAACACTATGGGCAATTTAGCATGGCCAATTCACCTAGCCTGCACATCCCTGAATGCTATGGGTAATTTAGCATGGCCAATTCACCTAGCCTGCACATCCCTGAATGCTATGGGTAATTTAGCATGGTCAATCCACCCTAGCCTGCACATCCCTGAATGCTATGGGCAATTTAGCATGGCCAATCCACCTAGCCTGCACATCTCTGAATGCTCTGGGTAATTTAGCATGGCTAATTCACCTAGCCTGCACATCCCTGAATGCTATGGGCAATTTAGCATGGGCAATCCACCTAGCCTGCACATCACTGAATGCTATGGGCAATTTAGCATGGCCAATCCACCCTACCCTGCACATCACTGAATGCTCTGGGTAATTTAGCATGGCCAACCTACCTAACTTGCACATCTTTGGACTAGGGGTGGAAAACGGAGAGCCTGGAGGAAACCTGTGTAGACATGAGAGAATATGCAAACTCCACACAGACAATCGCCCGAGGCTGGAATCGAATTTGAGTCCCTGGCACTGTGAGGCAGCAGTGCTAACCACTGAGCTACCGTGCTACTTTTGAGTGCCTGGAAGTCCTGAAAATTGCTACTTTATTACGAATCCTTATAAAGCAGAGGTACAGACTCTATGCAGCTCTGCCGTCACTGTAGACCTGACACAGAAGCAGTGGAACAATTTGAGAACAACATTGCAGCAGGTAGTTCGGGACTTGGCTCAGTTTCGGCTTCCTCAGTAAAATATTAGCACTAACGACTTTGACAAAGGTCACTAAGTCAGCAACAGGAAGGTTCCATGGAACGTTGCTCACAGAAAAGGACAATGAAAGCCTTCCGAGGTTATAATTTAGCAGGGCTCATGCTAAACTTTGGAAGATACTGTATTTTTATTAATCAGGGCACTGGGTACTCAACGTAAGAAGAAGTCACAAGGTTGGATTTCCTGCACTGCTTGCCAATGCTGTTTGGTCAGATGACTACCTTTAAGTCCCATTAGGATGAAGCATTACCTTGAAGCATTTCATTTCAAGTGGGGCAAAGCCAGCTGCTCACAAATAGACAAATCACAGCTTCGGGAGAGCTGTGCTCATCAAAGAAAGATCTGAGTCCAGATGAAAGATTTGAGATAAAGATGTGGAATAAGCAGTAAAGTTGTTCCACTGAAACCAAACTGGACAGATGGACGGGATGGTAAAAGCTCATATTTATACAGCTCCTTTGCAAAATTGAGGTGTATTTTACAGGCAGTGAAATAATTCGGAAGTGTGGGCCACTGGATTATCCACAGCCAGTTTGCACAACGTGTGGTTCCAAAACACCGCCAAGATAACTGAGAGGGAGATAACTGGACTATATGTGGTTCCAGACCCACAGAGATGTGTTGACTCTTAACCACCCTCAGGGATGAGCAATTCCCCCTGTCTCACTCCCCCCATAACCTCAATGTCTCCCATTGCTTCACTCTCTCCATTCCCTTCCTTTCTCTCCCATTGCCTCACTCTCTCCCATTCCTTCCCTCTCTCTCCCATTCCTTCCCTCTCTCTCCCATTCCCTCCCTCTCTCCCATTCCCTCTCTCTTTCTCCTATTGCCTAACTCTTTCCCATTCCCTTCCTCTTTCTCCTATTGCCTCACTCTCTCCCTTTCCCTCCCTCTCTCTCCCATTCCCTCCCTCTCTCTCTCCCATTCCCTCCCTCTCTCTCCCATTCCCTCCCTCTCCTATTCCCTCCCTCTCTCTCCCATTCCCTTCCTCTCTCTCCTATTGCCTCACTCTCTCCCATTGCCTCACTTTCTCTCCCATTCCCTCCCTCTCTCTCCCATTGCCTCACTTTCTCTCCCATTCCCTCCCTCTCTCTCTCCCATTCCCTCTCTCTCTCCCATTCCCTCTCTCTTTCTCCTATTGCCTAACTCTTTCCCATTCCCTTCCTCTTTCTCCTATTGCCTCACTCTCTCCCTTTCCCTCCCTCTCTCTCCCATTCCCTCCCTCTCTCTCTCCCATTCCCTCCCTCTCTCTCCCATTCCCTCCCTCTCTCTCTCCCATTCCCTCCCTCTCTCTCCCATTCCCTCCCTCTCCTATTCCCTCCCTCTCTCTCCCATTCCCTTCCTCTCTCTCCCATTCCCTCCCTCTCTCTCCCATTCCCTCCCTCTCCTATTCCCTCCCTCTCTCTCCCATTCCCTTCCTCTCTCTCCCATTGCCTCACTCTCTCCCATTGCCTCACTTTCTCTCCCATTCCCTCCCTCTCTCTCCCATTCCCTTCCTCTCTCTCCCATTCCCTCCCTCTCTCTCCCATTCCCTTCCTCTCTCTCCCATTGCCTCACTCTCTCCCATTGCCTCACTTTCTCTCCTATTCCCTCCCTCTCTCTCCCATTGCCTCACTTTCTCTCCTATTCCCTCCCTCTCTCTCCCACTCTCTTCCCTCTTTCTCCCATTGCCTCCCACTCTCTCCCATTCCCTCCCACTCTCTCCCATTGCTGATGATATATGATAATCACTCTCTGCAGGAAGTTAAGAGAATGTGGAAACATCTGACAGATCTATGATGCTGTCTATTTTCCTATTTTCAATGCTCATGAAGAGAATTAAAACTGGCCCCTACACAGGAAAGCAGAAAGTTAGTTTGGTAATGCTTGTGAAATCATCTGGAACTTATTGGCCTTTCAGAAAGGGGCTTCCTTCTGTTAGTCACTAGCTGTCTACAGGCATTTTCCTCAGCTCTCCCAGAAAACAGCATTCCCAAGAATTTCAAGAACACGCCATTGACTAGATTGGGATGAGATTGAGGAGTCCAGTGTCCTTACTTTGACCTCTACTCAGCTTTGGATGGTTCCATGGCCCATATAATTTCAACCACAAAGACCTATCAGCTCATTCCTATGGCCATGAAAAGTACTTTTCCCCACTGATTTACAAGGGGGACATTAATGGGCAGGAAACTCTGTTAAGTTTCCACTCTCAGTCGTAACCATTGAGGACATTCTGATGCCAGGTCTCTGTGGTTAATTCTGCCAGCCTGTCTCATTTAGTAGCCCTCCTTTATTCTAGATTCAAAGCTTGGTTGGGGGTGTTTCAAGATTTACTCTGAAGCTCAGCCAGAACAAAGGGAATTAGAGAAGGGAACAGGAGCCAGCACTATGTCTCCACCCTGAATCAATTTCCCGTGGGCATCAAATTCAAATCAAGATGTTCACATGAGTGTTTGGTTAGTCTGACTGGAGCAAGGTGCCCACTGTGTCGGGGGCAGTGGCCTGGTACTGGGAGTCAGGGAAGCGCTCAGTTGCTATGAGTGGTATGGGAAGGAACATTCAGATGCAAGCACCCTTTCCAACAATTTTTTAAACATGTTATTAAAGAAAAATGAGAAACAGCCAGGCCACTATTACTGTGAGGTGGAGTGAGGAGATGGGAGGGGGTGGGCTGGAGCGGCCTTCTATTGGGTGAGCTTTGATTTTGGTTGCTGGGTGACAGTCTCCAGGCAGCTGAGCTGTGTGTCCCCCACCCCACTTTGATAAGTGCATGGACCTCCATTCAAAAATATGCCTTTGTAAAGTACATTGAGCTGCCTTGCAAACAGTTCTTTCTTCTTTATAAATGACCAACATGATGAGCAGAATCCTTACTTGTGCAGAAATCTATATGAGTTGGCCGTGACCTAGATCTTTATTTCAAAAATATACTTTATTCATAAATAAATCTTTTTATACACATACAAAGCCACTAAAGCAGTTCGGTTCTTTGCATGCGGAGAAATAAACAAACATTGGAGTTTGACTCTATCCTTAAACAAACAAACCCAAGGCACCCACAGATGCTGCCAAACCTACTGAGCTTTTCCAGCAATTTCTGTTTTTGACAAGGCGTTTCTTACTTATGCAAAATACTATTTACATATGTTTCAGGCACTGAGGAGGGTCCAATAACCATAATCAAATGTATATTCCCCTATTTGTAACAAGAGAAAATAACGTAAGGCCGTCAAAAATTGGCAGAACACACGACATAATCGCCGGACTTTAACTGATTATGACGTAGCCTTCAGTCATAAACTTCAAGGGAAAATAGTCCATCTATGAGCTTATTCTGAGGGACAATGTCATAATTTACAAGTGCAAGCCCAAATCACGTTTAATGTCCATTTCAGATTTAATGGAAAACCTTATCAGAAACTGTTAACTGAAAATGGGGATATATTTAACTGAAATGTTGTCAGCTGCTGTACCCTGCTGGTTGTGTCTGGCATTTTTTTTAAACCTCATGTACACTACTCACTTTGTCCTGAATCTTTTATGTCACTTTATTCTGGGGAGCACAGGAAAGGATAACTGAAAGAAAGGAACTAAGAAGGAAGAAGTAAAGGATAAAAGAATGAAATAAACAAGGAAACTGGATTAAGCGAGCTGTGAAAAGAATGAACTGATGCGCTAACAGGTTGAAAGATAACTCCAAAAACAACCAGCATGGAATACACTGACGCAGTGTTATTTGACTCTGGTTCTACTAGAACAGAGGTGGGTCCAAAGGCACACCGAGCTCCCTCTAGAGGCTGACAGATGCAAAATCAGCTGGGGATTTTCAGTCCAGCTCTGAATACAGTAGCGCCGCGACTTACAAACTTAATCTGTTCCGGGACCCGTTTCGCGGACTGAATCAATTTTTCCCATTGTTCAGATAGCGTAAGAATGCTTGGACGTAGCAACAAATGCTGTTCACAGCACACGCGCCAAAGACGTCCTGAATGAGGGCCCGAGAGCTTTTGTGTTCAACAAGCGCGTGGCAAAGCAGAACAATAAAACCACGTGGTCGCACATGAGCTTTTTGCATTTGTACGTTGAATTTCATACGTACATTGAAGCAAAATTTTACATACAATCCTGTTCGTAAACCGATTTGTTCGTGAACGAGGTCTTTCGTATGTCGAGGCGCTACTGTACAGAAGGAGTAGGCAGGTTCATGGCATCAACGTGCAAATGGCAAGTTGGATCCGAAATTGGCAGAGGTGCAGGGAATGAAGGGTTATACTGACAGGTGGGATGTAGGGCTCTGTACTGCATCCTTTGCTGTTTGTGGTATATATCAATGATTTAGACTTAAATGTAGCAGAATGTGGTGGGGGCATAAGGTTTCAGATGATTTAAATTTTGCCCGTGTGGCTGGCAGTGTTGAAGAAAGCTGCAAATTGCCAGAAAATAACAATGGATTGGACAGACAGCCCAGCAGGAAAAAGGCAATTGGAATCCAATCGAGAGAAGTGCACAGTTTATTTGAGCAGGACAAATAAAGGAAGGGGATACACAGCAGATTGTGGTATGCTGAAATCTGATCCTAATACTACAAAGATCTGAGGGGCATAGATACGGTGAATAATTGGAGTCTTTTTCCCAGACTGGAAATATCAAATACCAGATGGACATCTCTATGATTCTATGACTCTATGAAGGGTAGAATCTTTGGCTTTATACATAGAGAGAGAGACCGACAGCTGAATTTGATGAGGTATCCACAGATGGATAAACCCATGAATTAGCACACTGTGCTATCAGGGCCATACCTGTTGCCAGCCTGCCTGCTTCAACTGCTTACATAGTTTTATAAGTGGCTGGAGAAGGTGATCTGCAATCAATGCCACTTTACGGGCCTCAGCCCACTGCCTCTGGGATTTTGGCTTCTCCAGGCCCACCAATGCCAATCAGAGGATCATCAGTGAAGTGACCACAGGGCAACAGTGACGTGATCAGAGAAGACAAGGTTGCTCTCCTGAGAAAAGGTCAAGACAGGTTCAAAATTATAACAAGCAGATAGAGATAAACCATCTCCACTGTGAGGAAGCTCAGTAACAGAGGATATAGCTTTAAGATAATCAATAACATCATTCCATGGTTAAAATGAGGAGGGATGGTTTTACCAGTGAGTTACTACTCTGTGGACAGTCCAGCCTGATAGGATTGTGGAAGCAGGTACAATTATAACTTTCAAAGGTAATTGGTTAAACCTTGAAAAGGAGATCTATTCAGAGCAATGGGCAATAGCAGGGTATTAAATGCACAGGTTTTTCAAGAAGGTGACACAGATATGATGACCTGCTGAATGTCTTCATTCTGTGTTGTATCGTTCAGTCGGGATGAAAGATGATTGGACTGGAACATGGATAAGGAAATCATGCTGTAGGGTTATCCCATGCCAACTGCATTTGATAGAGGCACCACACAAATCTTAGGGCTGCCAGTTCATTCAAATGATTGTATTTTGCATTGAAACACACTATTGACTGACTGAATACCTGAGCAGAAGAAAGTGAGGATTACAGATGCTGGGGATCAGAGTCGAGAGAAGGGTGCTAGAAAAGCACTGCAAGTCAGGCAGCATCTGATGAGCAGGAGAGTCGAGCCATTCCTGATGAAGGTCTCTTGCTCAAAAAGTCGATTCTCCTGCTCTTCAGACTCTGCCTGACCTGCTGTGCTTTTCCAGCACTCCACCCTCAACACTGAGTACCTGAGCAGGCAATGTAAAACCAGGAGAGCTAGACTGTGCTAGTTCCATTGGACTTTGGAGCAAGAGGAGGCTGCTAGATACTTCACACCAGCTCCACTATTCACTAAAGATCGTGGTTCGTCTGGTTGTGGTCTCAGGTCAACTCCCCTAATAACCCTTCACTGTCTTCTATCCAAACCATCCTTGAAAATGTGCCCGACCCAACTTTTATTTCTATTTAAGGAACAGAATTCCACAAATGAACAACAAGGGGAGAAGAATGCATATTTACCATCCTCTTAGAAAGGAGACTTCCTTTTCTTAAACTGTACCCTCTAGTTTGGATCTCCCCCACAAGAGGAAACATCCTGTGTCCAGGTCTGGTCTCCCTGCAAAAAGAAGGATATTATTAAGCTGGAGAGGGTTCAGAAGAGATTTACTAGAATGTTGCTAAGAATGGAGTGTTTGAGTTATATGGAGAAGGTGGATAGGCTGGACCTTTTTCACTGGCACATAGGATGTTAAGGAGTGACCTGATAGAGGTTTACAAAATCGTGAGGGGTATAGATAAGGCAGGTATGTTTTTCCTAGGGTTGGACATTTCAAGACTAGAGTGTCTATTTTTAAAGTGTGAGGAGAAAGATTTAAAAAAAATATGAGGGGCAATTTCTTTCCACAGTTCATGTGTGGTGTGGAGTGAACTTTCAGAGGAAGTGCTGGATGTGGATACCATTACAATGTTTAAATGATATTTAATTAAGTACATGGATAATAATTTTTAAAATTTATTTCAAAAAATATACATTGCTCATAGAAATCTTTTGATATCTGTACAGTTAGTGATGCCATTCATAGATACATTACATGTCTTTACACACAGAGGACAGACTGAGTCATTTGTATATACAAGTCTGTGTGTTGACCATCCAGATGTTTAGCTGAGACATCAGCGGAGCCCAATTACTGAGTGGGCCCCCTATTCTTAGGCAGGCAGACCTTACACAGTGGTCTTTCCCCACCGCTCCTTGGTGGCAGCTGCCCCAAGCTTCAGCGCGTCCCTCAGCACGTAGTCCTGGACGTTGGAATGTGCCAGTCCACAACACTCAGTCGGGGTCAACTCCTTCAGCTGAATAACCAACAGGTTTCGGGCAGACCAAAGAGCGTCTTTCACCGAGGTGATGTTCCTCCAGGCACAGTTGATGTTTGTCTCGATGTGCATCCCAGGAACAGACCCGTAGAGCATGGAGTCCTGCGTCACGGAGCTGCTCGGGACGAACCTCGACAAACACCACTGCGTTCGTCTCCAGAATTCCTTTGCGTAGGCACAGTCCAGAAGGAGGTGTCTGACAGTCTCGTCCCCTCTGCAGCCGCTTTGAGGGCAGCGTGCGGTGCGGCAGAGAGTCCGGGCCTGCATAAAGGATCTCACAGGCAGAGCCCTACTCACCACCAGCAAGCCATGTCTTGGTGCTTGTTGAAAAGTTCTGGTGATGAGACATTCTGCCAAATGACTTTGACAGTCTGCCCAGGAAACCGCTCGACAGGATTCACCCTCTCCTTTTCTTGAAGGGTCTTAAGGACACTATGTGCTGACCACTTCCTGATGGACTTGTGCTCAAAGGTGCTTTCCTTCATAAATTTCTCCACGAAGGACAGGTGATATGGAACGGTCCAACTGCTTGGATCATTCCACGGCAGGGAGGCCAGGCCCATCCTTCGCAACATCATGGACAGGTAGAACCTCAGTACGTAGTGACACTTGGTGTTTGCATACCGGAGATCCATGCACAGCTTGATGCAACCACACACAAAGATGGCCATCATGGTGACGGTGGCATTGGGGGTGTTTCTTCCCCTGTTGCCCAGATCTTTATACGTGATGTCTTTTTGAAACTGGTCCATCTTTGATCTCCACATGAAGTGGAAGAGGCCCGGGTGACTGTGGCAGCACAGGTTCTGGGAATAGGCCAGGCCAGTGCCACATATAACAACATTGGGAGTACCTCACACATGATGTACGTTTAGTTGTGCAAGATTAAGTGATGGTGTAAGCTGGAATGGTAAGCTCTAAGATGTCAGCACTGGTGTCAAGTGGACATTAATTGCTAACGGTGATGCACATCAATACCCTATACAATATAGTGTCCATTGAAGATCACAGCAGTATTCTGTAAGTGCGCTGGCAATAAGGAATCTGTTTACGCTGCTATTGGTTCAGCGAAGGATAAGGTCAAGCTCAGCTACAATGCACTTCATGAGCAGTAACCACAGTCACGTTTCTGTGGAACTGTGCTGCAAAATGGTCTATGTAATAACATTCTTTAAAGAAGCCAATTTGGAAAGAGTTTGATGTTGCATTCTCACATAAATGGCAGTAGACTTGTCCGCTCAAACATATTGGGATAGGAATGACTTTAGGATCTGTAATATAACAGAGACATGGAGTAGAGGTAACAGAAAGGTGAAGCTCTACAGAATTCTACCTAATTAGAGCTGGAATTTTCCATGCTCCACGACATTAACAGGTTGTCAAGAATGTAAATTGCATTGTGCATACCCAGTCAGTGCTTTCCTGTAACCTGCTCCATCAAGGTCCTCTGAAACATTAATAATCTTCAACTTCCAAATATTGAGAGCCAGCAAATGAACTATCTGCTACCCTTGGCCAGGTAGATGTTTGCTTCACACATGTTGAAAGAGCTTGATTTGATGGTGCAGTGTATTGTGTAGATGGTACACAAGGTTGCCTTTGTGCTTTGCTGGTGGAGGAAGTGAATGTTGAAAATAATGGATGGGATGCTAATTGGGTGGGCTGCTGTGTCCTGGATGGTGTTGTGCTTCTTGAGTGTTGCTTGAGCTGCTCTTAGCCAGGATATTCCATCATACTTTGAATTTGTGCATTGTAGATGGTGCATAGGCTTTGGGGAGTAAAGAGTTACTCACCATGGAAGCCCTAGCTTTTGACTTGCTGTTGTAGCTACAGTATTCATATGATCTAGTTCAGTTTCAGGTCATTGCTAACCCCCAAGATATTGGTAGTAGCATATTTAGCAATAGTACTGCTATTGAATGTCAACAGAGATGGTTAGATTTTCTCATTTGAAAAAGTCCTTGCTTGGCACGTGTATGGCACAAATGTTACTTGCCACTTAGCCCAAATGGATGTTGTCCAGGGCTCACTGCAGATCAGCAAAGATGGATTCAGTACCTGAGGAGTTAGGAATGATGTTGAACATTGTAAACACCATTGCAAGTTCATGATGAAGGGAAGGTAATTAATGAAGCAGCTGAAGACAGTTGGGCCTAGGACACTACCTTAAGTAACTCCTACAGTGATGCCTTGGGCTGAAATGATTGACTTCCAACTATATTCCTTTGTGCAGGTATGACTCCAAATAGTGCAGAGCTCTGTAGCTGATTACGATCATCAAGGGTGAAGAGACAGGATGGAAGGGGCATAAGGCAGGAACATAACTTCAACTACAACGTTCTCACTGATGTTGGATGTATCTGGTCCCATGATGCAGAGATCCATCTCCTCCACAGACCTCAGGATATACAAATACCCACATCTCATGTTGGTTTTGTGCTGCTCCCTTCCATTGTGTGTCACATTGTCCTGGAAGAAGGTAATTTGTCTGTGATTGTATTGTACTGTACTGTATCTGAGTGATGTGCTGTAGAAGCAGCAAGAACTGGTTGTGGTATTGGCAGGATTAATCCATGTGTGAGGGCAAAATGAAGTATTTAGATGGTAGGCATGATTACTAACAGTGTTGTAGGATTGAAGTGCATTGAGAGGTATGATCAGTTAGTGGATTGGTAAGTGGGTAGGTGTTGTCATGTGAAGGTGCGTTCACTGACCTTAAATCCTTTGAGATCAGTAAACTTTTTGTGGCAGTTCTGGGCTTTTGGGTCCAGATTTCAAGATTTGATCTCCCTGGTAATTTGTTCTCTTATTGATCATCTTTCAGTGTCTTCTGGTTCACCCTGCAAAACTACAGCTCTTTTCCAGCCCACCTACACCAGTAATGTCTCCTGTGCCACATCATTTAGTAATCCTCTCTTTAGTCTGGTGTTCAATTTGTTTGTATCATTTGCATCCTATCAAGATCTCTTCTAACAACATGCTGCTTGCACCATGTGGTTTTTGCACAACACTGCTCAGCTCCTCTGCTGAGGATGGAGAAGCCATAAGCACACTAAAGATACCAACAGCATGGGATCAACTGCTACAACTACACCAATGAGGTGGGTGCATGAAATTTACATGTCACTCACCTCATACAGACCCAAAGATTGGGCATCACAATCCCCACACCCAAGAACTAGGACACACTAATATGTAATCCAAAACTTTAAAACATGCTTGGCAAGATATTGTTCCACAAAGTAGAAGCCTTCAGCTATTACCAATGAATTAAATTCTACACTTACAATTTTTCTGTGGCACTCCATATCCCAGTAAGTCAATAATATCAAATGCTGTCATAAATGCTGGCATCAGCTGTGGTTCAATTGTAGCATGCTTGTCTCTAGATCAGAACACTGTGAGCCCATGCCTCCACTCCAGAAACTTAAGCACACAATGCAGGTCAATACACTGGTTCAGGATTCAGGAATAACTCCTCTTCTCCTTTTTAAATTATTGCCAAAGGATTCTTCACATTCACTCCTGAGAGGACAAAGGACCTGGTTTAGCCACGTGTGCTACAATTGAGCCTGGTCCTTTGAAATCTACAAAATTCACATCAAAAAGACAGCTTAAAGCTAGAGATTTATTGAAGGGCAAAATACTGTTGGTGCTGGAAATCAGAACATATTACAGAGAAGTTAGATTATGTTATCCAGAGCTTCATCTCAACTTTGTTTGTATTTACAATCAGTTCATGTTTAGTGGTTAGAAACTCATGTGATGTGGTGAACCAAGTGCAGAGTTCATCACAGCTGAATTCCTGAAGTATGGTCCCTTTGTGTGAAGCTCTGTTTGCAGCACGGATATTAGAACCATTTCCCAGATTTCTTTTAATAATGAGCATCTACTGTGTGCACAATAGGGGAACATGGTATCTGGTTAAAAATTATAGGGACACAGCCTTTGGAACTAGGTCATTCAATCAGATTATTGCTGGTCTCTGTTTAAAAGTACGTGCTGAACTCACTGACATTCATAGTCTAACAATCTCTCATCTCCATTTCTCACCTTGAAAAATCAATTATTAAAAACTTATAAAAACAAGGTTTATCTGGACATGAATATGCTCCCATATCTCCACATATCTGACATTCCTGGGTAAACTGCAAATAAAATTTGATCATTGGATAGGTGATTTTCTCATCTCACTTATGTCCAAGTTCCCACTTTCCAACAATTCATCTTACTGCATTTACCAATTGCTCTAGTATCCCTCACTATTTACATAGTCACATATTTTACTATCTGTTGCCAATAACATAAATTAACTCAATTTAGAAACCATCATTGCACTTAGCCAAAACTATTAGGACATTAGTCAGGATTATTGTATTCCCTTATCCATCCTCTCTTCTACACTTTTACTTTTGACATCCTAGACTAATCACATCAGCTCATCTAGATGAATAGGGGAAGAGGAATCTGAAAATAGTCATTTAAAAATCCCATAACCTACAAAGTAATGCAAAAGAGCCTCAAAATAAAACAAAACTCAAGAATACAGCTATGAAACATATAGAAAGATTAAATTTTAAAAAAAAGTATAGGCTCCATGAAATTAAGAGTCACCATGTACAAAAAAACTGGAGCCATGTCATTGCTAAACCTGAGACAGTTAGCAAAAGTCCTTCCCTGAAGGGTATCAGTTTAATTGGGTTTTTAACAAGAATGTAGTAGCTTTCATTTTCTGGTACTAGCCACAAATTGCCAAATTTATTGATTTTACTTTGTCAATGGTGAAATTTGAACTCAAACACAAGTCAAGGCTACTCATTAAGTACCAGAACCACCAAGCTCTCATTTTATACACTTCTGCTTTACCTAAATGAGCAAGGTTTGCTGTCAAAAATAATCTAGTGACATGAAGCAAAGAGAACAACAATTAGGATGTACATTTTTGATATGGCATCGCACTTGCTGGGATTATATTTATAATTAGTGATGGAATTAGAGCTAGGAATCATGATGACAACTTGCTCCAAGAGGTGCAATAAATCAGGCAGCACAAAAATACTTCTTCAGATCCAATTTAGGATAATTTGTTTTCTTTCTCTATATCAATAGTAATTTATATTTTTAAATGCTCAATTTACCACTCCAATCACTTAGTCATTTAGCTATTCTATACTACTCATATTGTACACACTTATCCTCTCAATGTGTGGTATTTTGTGCATTAAATGGTATAAATACATATATCACGAATCTATTCAGCTTTTAACAGCCTGCTTAAGCAGGTTCCTAGCTGCTCTTCTATCTTTAATTTTGCATTGTTCCAGCAATTATCAGATTACTGGTAGATTAAGAGTACCGGCTCCAGCACCAATCTTCCCTATCATTAGCTTTCCATACCTAGATTTTGTTGCACAGTCCCATCTTCTGCATATGCCACGTTTTGTAATTTTAATTGCACTAAATTATAAAGGTTTTGGAAGAAAATCACAACTTCAAAAATGTCAGGGAAGTCAATCCATCATTGTGTTTTCTTTCTAAAGGTTTACTTGCTCTTATTTATCAGGTTCTAACCTCTATGGATCCTTAAATTTGCTTGCAATAAGATTTCACTATTAATGAATCAATAATTCTCCAAAATTAAAAAATAACCCCTTTTGAGTATGAATTCTAAATTGGCTTGTATCAAATTTGGTGGGATCCACCCAAGTGCAAGGTTCCTCATTGGTAGACTTGGTTAGCAAGGTTAGATCTCATGGAATACAGGGATAAGTATCCATTTGGATACATATGGGTGGCACGGTGACACAGTGGTTAGCACTGCTGTCTCACAGCGCCCGAGACTCTGGTTCAATTCCCGACTCAGGCGACTGACTGTGTGGAGTTTGCACGTTCTCCCCGTGTCTGCGTGGGTTTCCTCCGAGTGCTCCGGTTTCCTCCCACAGTCCAAAGATGTGTGGGTCGGGTGAATTGGCTATGCTAAATTGCCCGTAGTGTTAGGTAAGGGGTAAATATAGGGGTATGGGTGGGTTGCGCTTCGGCGGGTCGGTGTGGACTTGTTGGGCCGAAGGGCCTGTTTCCACACTGTAAGTAATCTAATCTAATCTAATAACTAGCTCAAAGGTAGAAGACAGAGGGTGGTGATGGAGGGTTGCCGTTCAAACTGGAAGTCTGTGACCAGTGGTGTGCCACAAGGATTGGAGCTACGTCCACTGCTTTTCACCATTTATGTAGATGATTTGGGTGTGAACATAGGAGATATAGTTAATAAAATTGGAGGTGAAGAGGACAGCAAAGAAGGTTACCTCAGAGTACAACGGGATCTTGATCAGATGGGCCAGTGAACTGAGGAATGGCAGATGGGAGTTTAATTTAGATAAATGTGAGGTCCTGCATTTTGGAACGGCAAATCAGAGCAGGACGTATGCACTTAATGGTAAGATCCTGGGGAGTGTTGGTGAACGAGACCTTGGAGTGCAGGTTCAAAGTTCCTTGGAAGTGGAGTCACAGGTAGATAGAATAGTGAAGAAGGTGTTTGGTATGCTTTCCTTTATTGGTTAGAGTATTGAGTACAGGAGTTGGGAGGACATGTTGTGGCTGGACAGGACATTGGTTTGACCACTGTTGGAATACTGCGTGCAATTCTGGTCTCCCCCATTGCAGGATGTTGTGCAACCATAAAGGGTTCAGAAAAGTTTTACAAGGATATTCCCAGGGTTGGAAGGTTTGAGCTAGAGGGAAAGGCTGAATAGGCTGGGGCTGTTTTCCCTGGAATGTCAGATGGTGAGGGGTGACCTTGTAGAGTTTTGTAAAATCATGAGGGGCTTGGAAACAGTAAAAGGTCTTTTCCATGGGGTGAGGAGTCCAGAACTAAAGGGCATAGGTTTACGATGAGAGGGAAAATGTAAAGGGGACCTATGGGGCAACTTTTTCATGCAGAGGGTGGTGCATGTATGGAATGAACTGCCAGAGGTGGTGGTGGAGGCTCCTAAAATTACAACATTTAAAAGGCATCTGGTTGGGTATATGAATAGGAAGAGTTTAGAGGGATATGGGCCAACTGCTGGCAAATGGGACTAGATTAGGTTAGGATATCTGGTTGGCATGGACAATTTGGACCAAAGGGTCTGTTTCCATGCTGTACATTTCTATATCTGTGACAATGACTTGCTCATACTATGATTGGGTTTTTCATAACTCTCTTAGTTTTTTTTAAAAAAAGTAATCTGATATAAAGTTAAAAATCACACAACACCAGGTTATAGTCCAACAGGTTTAATTGGAAGCACACTAGCTTTTGGAGCGACGGTCGCTCCGAAAGCTAGTGTGCTTCCGATTAAAGCTGTTGGACTATAACCTGGTGTTGTGTGATTTTTAACTTTGTACACCCCAGTCCAACACCGGCATCTCCAAATCATAACCTGATATAGATTTGGAACACTTAAAACCTGTCTAGAACTTTGTCTTCTTCATACTGAAGTCTGAAAATCTACATAGCTTATTTCCATTAATGTAAAACATGTTCCTGTAGCCTTCGTGCAAATATTTCAAGGAAGAGTTCAGTGAATATATTAACTATGCACTGTTCATCCATCCTACCAGCATTTTTGAGAGATCTCAGTTCTTCAGTGATGGCCCGTGTGGCATTATGGAAATCTGTTCCATGAACTGGTTTGTAACCCTCTGTGAAACTGCACTAAAACCTGTTTGTATTCCAACACTATTTCTTCTAATTCCAGCTAGAGAGAAGTATTAATAAAATTAATTTTAGTTCATCAATGGGAGCAGACTTTTTCTGAAGTTCTTCTCATTGGGAGCAAGTTATTCAATTTTAATGCAGGTTATAAATTACTTCAATTAGGTGGCCTATAACTGATTTAATGGAGTTACGTATTTCAATGTTTTTTATTCTACTTTTACTTGATAGCACTTGTAGTTTTAGAACTTTTTATGATGTAGCAATAGATACTGTGATAAACAAGATATCTCACTGGAATTTCACAAACGATCCTGAAAAATATTTAATCCAAATGTTAATTCGCTTCCAGTGAAACATGAAGCCGACAAGCTGAGAGATCAGTCTTGGAGGCTATGAAATCTGCTGAATGTTAGAAGCATTCTTTTTGAAGACAGCATTTTTTGGTCACTGTCAGGACAAAAAAAAATCTCATATCACTGGCAGTAAATGTATTGCGATGGCAGACTTGCACAGATATAAGCTTTAAGCATAAAGAAACACGATCATTGTAGGACTACTGGTAAAGTCATGAAAAGCTGTGCGTAGTTTTATTTTCTTTGTATTCTATCTTTACATTCCAAAAACGCAGTCCCTGCCCTATAACCATTATGAAAGTTTACTCACAAATTCATTGTACATCTCATTTTTTTTTACATATTGGATTAATAGTATAGGCATGTAGGTGGCATGATTTCATCAAAAAGGCTAACTTTTCACTTAGGAAATCAAAAAATAATAAATAAAAAAGGTGCTAACTTGAGCATTTAGATTTCAAATTCTTAGATATAATATATATACTGCACACAATGTGATACCAAATCCTCAAGCTCTCCTGATGATAACTCTCCACAACTATTTGAAAGCATATAAATATGAAATCTTCAATATGTGTCTCAGTGTGTGCATGTGTGAGAGTGCGTGCGTGCGCGTCAGGGAAGGGTGGGGGTGGGAAAGGAATAATAAAAGCTTTTTAAAACCCTATCAGAACAGATTCAAGGCCTTTTCTTTTAAAAAAAAAGTGATTGAACATATATGCCTATACCTGGACAAAGTAACTAGGATCAACAATATTTAACAAAATTAAAACCATTACAACAAAATAGTTAAACAAAATGAATTGTTAGGTTTTTTTCCTCCTTTAGGGCAAACCAACAAAGCCCCAAATGCATCAAAGTTACTAAACGCTGGCAACTTGGCCACGTCATTTTCGGATGTGTCAAGAATATTGAAATAGAGAAACAATATAGCACTCAAACGATGAAATGTTACAGGGCGATTGAACAGTCACCATAGTAATGGTACACTCAAAATTAACAAAGGATGGCATTGCAGAGCTCGCATTACAAGCACCATGATAAGCAGCCTAATAATGAGGTGTTCAATTATGCATTATTCAAGAGCTACAACATGTTTGAAAAACGAGCTCCTTTGTGATTGCTAGTCATTTCTAGACAGGTAACTTTTAAATATCTTTTAGGAAAGCTTTGGGATTTTCTTTTTCTGAAATGACAAGGCTACTAAAACTCATGCACTCTGCAAAAAACCTCATGCAGTAGTTAAGGTAAACCATCCAAGCAGTTTTATTCATTAATATTCATAAATACACACAGCAGCTTCATTAGAGATTTTTTTCAATTTGTTTTCCTCTTCAGTTGAATGTGGAGTATTAGGAGAGCCTTTTGCATGTCAAGGTACAGGAAGCAGAGACTGCCTCTGGCACTGCTACCTACATTTACCTGCTAGAAGTAAAAATTAGTAAGTGGAATCAATTATCTTATTTTTTTTCTTCCTTGAATGTACACAATGTAACAAGAGTGACAGACCTGAAATTACAATCACCAAACAAACCCAAAGATAGCTGTTGTCCACTTTCATTGGCAGTTACAGCACAGAGGACATTGTCTGCAAAGTGGGACATCATCAAAGAGGATGTGGCGGAGGCTCATTTCCTTTATTACTCTCTTTTAAATTTAGGTTTTCTAAAGCAACATCTAAAGGCATAATATCTACACAGCCAATAGCACCAAAATCTGTGAAATCCCCCCGCTCGTCCTCATCTGAGGAAGAACTTTCTTCTCGCATCAGGGTGGAGAGGAGAAGCTCCTGCACAAACAGGCTGTGGTCGGCCCGCTCACTTTCCAGAGATTGACGTTCTCCTTCAGACATCTTCGGTTCATTCAACCTGTAGTCAGTACAAAAAAATAACAATTACTCACAGTCGAAGGTATTAAAACAGATCTTCAACAGTACAGTGAGTTATTCTGAGTGTTAACCACGAAACTTTGTTCTTAAAATAGCAGTTTTCCACATGCAAACTGCAAATTCCACAAGTTTTAAACTTGAACCTCGAAGTCAGAAGTTTTGCAATTTTATTTTAGGGAAGTATGAATGGATTTTTAACTGTCATTAAAAATTCAACTGATCATTAAACCTGTTACTCAAATCTATTTACTTTGCTTATGGTCAAATTATGACAGTGGATGTAAGTTATTTTAAGGTTGGCACACTGTAAATTATGATATGCTTTAAGCACCAATTCTATCAGCACTTGTGATTTATATCAATGGCAACAATAGACCTGTACAAGAAGGACGGATTGCACCTAAATTGGAAGGGGACGAATATACTGGCAGGGAAATTTGCTAGAACTGCTTGGGAGGATTTAAGCTAGTAAGGTGGGGGTGTGGGACCCAGGGAGATAGTGAGGAAAGAGATCAATCTGAGACAGGTACAGTTGAGAACAGAAGTGAGTCAAACAGTCAGGGCAGGTAGGGACAAGGTAGGACTAATAAATTAAACTGCATTGATTTCAATGCAAGGGACCTAACAGGGAAGGCAGATGAACCCAGGGCATGGTTAGGAACATGGGATTGGGATATCACAGCAATTATGGAAACATGGCTCAGGGATGGGCAGGACTGGCAGCTGAATGTTCCAGGATACAAATGCTACAGGAAGGATAGAAAGGGAGGCAAAAGAGGAGGGGGAGTGGCACTTTTGCTAAGGGATAGCATTACAGCTGTGCTAAGGGAGGATATTCCCGGAAATACATCCAGGGAAGTTATTTGGGTGGAACTGAGAAATAAGAAAGGCATGATCACTTTATTCGGATGGTATTATAGACCCCCCCCAATAATCAGTGGGAAATTGAGAACAAACTTGTAAGGAGATCTCAGCTATCTGTAAGAATAATAGGGGTGGTTATGGTAGGAGATTTTAACTTTCCAAACATCGACTGGGACTGCCATGGTGTTAAAGGTTTAGATGGAGAGGAATTTGTTATTGCGAACAAGACAATTTTCTGATTCAGTATGTGGATGTGCAAAACTTGACCTACTCTTGGGAAATAAGGCAGGGCAGGTGACTGAGGTGTCAGTGGGGGAGCACTTTGGGGCCAGCGACCATAATTCTATTCGTTTTAAAATAGTGATGGAAAAGGATAGACCAGATCTAAAAGTTGAAGTCTAAATAGGAGAAAGGCCAATTTTGACGGTATTAGGCAAAAACTTTCAAAAGCTGATTGGAGGATGATGTTCGCAGGTAAAGGGACGGCTGGAAAATGGGAAGCCTTCAGAAATGAGATAACAAGAATCCAGAGAAAGTATATTCCTGTCAGGGTGAAAGGGAAGGCTGCTAGCTATAGGAAATGCTGGATGACTAAAGAAATTGAGAGTTTGGTTAAGAAAAAGAAGGAAGCATATGTCAGGTACAGACAGGATAGATCGAGTGAATCCCAAGAAGAGTATAAAGAAAGTAGGAGTATACTTAAGAGGGGAATCAGGAGGGCAAAACGGGGACATGAGATAGCTTTGGCAAATAGAATTAAGGAGAATCCAAAGGGGTTTTACAAATATATTAAGGACAAAAGGGTAACTAGGGAGACAATAGGGCCCCTCAAAGATTAGCAAGGTGGCATTTGTGTGGAGTCACAGAAAATGGGGGAGATACTAAATGAATATTTTGTATCAGTATTTATTTGGAAAAGGATATGGAAGATATAGACTGTAGGGAAATAGATGGTGACATCTTGCAAAAATGTCCAGATTACAGAGGAGGACATGCTGGATGTCTTGAAATGGTTAAAGGTGGATACATCCCCAGGACCTGATCAGGTGTACCCAAGAATTCTGTGGGAAGCTAGAGAAGTGATTGCTGGGCCTCTTGCTGAGACATTTGTATCATCGATAGTCACAGGTGAGGTGCCAGAAGACTGGAGATTGGCAAACTGTGATGCTACTGTTTAAGAAGGGTGGTAAGGACAAGCCAGGGAACTATAGACCAGTGAGCCTGGCCTCGGTGGTGGGCAAGTTATTGGAGGAAATCCTGAGGGACAGGATGTACATGTATTTCGAAAGTCAACATGACTTTGAGAGTGGGAAATCATGTCTCACAAACTTGATTGAGTTTTTGATGAAGTAACAAAGAAGATTGATGAGGGCAGAGCAGTAGATGTGATCTATGTGGACTTCAGTAAGACGTTCGACAAGGTTCCCCATGGGAGACTGATTAGCAAGGTTAGAACTTATTGAATACAGGGAGAACTAGCCATTTGGATACAGAACTGGCTCAAAGGTAGAAGACAGAGGGTGGTGGTGGAGGGTTGTTTTTCAGACTGGAGGCCTGGGACCAGTGGAGTGCCACAAGGATCGGTGCTGGGCCCTCTACTTTTTGTCATTTACATAAATGATTTGGATGCGAGCATAAGAGGTACAATTAGTAAGTTTGCAGATGACACCAAAATTGGAGGTGTAGTGGACAGAGAAGAGAGATACCTCAGATTACAACAGGATCTGCACCAGATGGGCCAATGGGCTGAGAAGTGGCAAATGGAGTTTAATTCAGATAAATGTGAGGTGCAACATTTTGGGGAAGCAAATCCTAGCAGGACTTACACACTTAATGGTAAGGTCCTAAGGAGTGTTGCTGAACAAAGAGACCTTGGAATGCAGGTTCATAGCTCCTTGAAAGTGGAGTCGCAGGTAGATAGGATAGTGAAGGCTTTCCTTTACTGGTCAGAGTATTGAGTACAGGAGTTGGGAGGTCATGTTGCGGCTGTACAGGACATTGGTTAAGCCACTGTTGGAATATTGCGTGCAAATCTGGTCTCCTTCCTATCGGAAAGATGTTGTGAAACTTGAAAGGGTTCAGAAAAGATTTACAAGGATGTTGCCAGGGTTGGAGGATCTGAGCTACAGGGAGAGGCTGGGGCTGGTTTCCCTGGAGCGTTGGAGGCTGAGGGGTGACCTTATAAAGGTTTACAAAATTATGAGGAGCATGGATAGGATAAATAGGCAAAATCTTTTCCCTGGGGTCGGGGAGTCCAGAACTAAAGGGCATAGGTTTAGGGTGAGAGGGGAAAGATATAAATGAGACCTAAGGGGCAACTTTTTCACGCAGAGGGTGGTACGTGTATGGAATGAGCTGCCAGAGGAAGTGGTGGAGGCTGGTACAATTGCAACATTTAAGAGGCATTTGGATGGGTATATGAATAGGAAGGGTTTGGAGGGATATGGACCGCTGGCAGATGGGACTAGATTGGGTTGGGATATCTGGACGGGTTGGACTGAAGGGTCTGTTTCCACGCTGTACATCTCTATGACTCTAAGTTTAATGCATTCAGGTCAGGTTAAAAAAAAAAAGAGGATGTAAAAATTGGCTGCAAAGGGATATAGGAGGTTAAATGATTGGACACATTTATGGCAGATGGATTTTAATGTGAAAGAGTATGAGGTTTTCAACTTTGATAGGTAAAACCAGAAATCTGTTTTTTGAAACATTCTACTAAATGAATCTTAAACTGCACTGCGAGTTAAAGTCACTCTGACCTTTAAGGAAATGAGAAGAATTTCCAGGTAATTTAAATGAGAGGAAAACAGGAGCTTCAGGAGAATTTGACCAATAAGTAGGATAGAGGGAACTAAGCAAAGTAGAAGCGCTGGTCTTACAAATAAGTAATGCACACAAAATGACAGCCAGAATGTTACTGTAGCGGTAGAAGAGGCAGCAAGCCAAGGAGAAATTGTGGATGTAGGAAGTAGGATAAAAAGATGGTCTTCCTTGAAGGAATTTAAGGATTAGAGAAATACATAGCATCCTAGGCAACCATGTTTGAAAGTCCAAGAGGATCTGCTCCCCACCTGATGCAAACGTAAAGTTTCCAATAAGTGAGAAATGTTTAAAAGATAGAGGAAAAGCCAGTTACCCTGGTCCATTTTGGGAAGAAAAAGAGAAAAATGTCTTAAGGAAATATCAGAAGTTAGGATCTAAATTAGAAAAACAAACAGGACCTCAGACATAGTAATCTCTGGATTACAACCAATGCTGTGCGCTAATTTGGCAGAGGGACAGTCAGACCTGGAGGGTGAATGCATGACTGTAAAGGAGGAAATAGCGAGGACTACATTTGCTGGAGATCAGAGCTGATGCAGGGTGCTGGAAAGGCACTGCAGGTCAAGCAGCATCCGTGGAGCAGGAGAATCAGCTTCAATTCTCCTGCTCCTCGGTTGCTGTCTGACCTGCTGCGCTTTTCCATCACCATACTCTGCATAACTGTAAAGGCATGTGGAAAAGTGTGACTTCCTTCTCATGGGACACTGTACCAGTACCAAAACAGGTAGGCACTGTATCTCTAGGAAAGGCTTCACTTCAATAAATCCAGTTCCAGGTGAAAAGGGAAAATAGGATTCTAAACTCAAGATAGGAGATGAATCTAGTTAAAATACGAGAAAAGAAAAAAAAGAGTAAAGGTCACATGAGGGTAAGGAATATAAATAACAAGTTGTAAGGAAAAGTATAGTTTAATACATGGTGAGGACAATTATTAATAAAACTAAATTGCTTGTACATCAATATACACCACATTCAAAACAAAATGAAGAATCTGGAGGCCATAAAATTAGTGAGAAGCTAAAAACAGCAGAATACAAACATGTTACATAAAATATATGACTAATAGTTAATTGTTGCAGCATGTAACATATTCAGGAAGGAGTGGTGATCCAACAAAAGTCTAAGATAATAAAAGGGCTTTATTAGATAGACCTGGAGAAAATGCTGTAATTTGAGAGACAAAAACTAGGGATCATTTATGTGGAACATTCCACAATGAATGGTTAAGTGAATAGCACAGATGTATGAAAGGGGAAGCAAGATAAACACAAGGGAGAAAGAAATAGAAGGAAAAATTTATAGCATCAGAAGGGATGTAGGGAGTGTGGATAATAAACCACCAAATAGTTGTGCTGACTGATCTGCTTCTGTTATATACCTGATGATGCTCAATTTGAAGCAAACATACATCATAAGCTTACATCAGTTGCTTGAAAAATCCTGCAATTAGAACATTATTTTAGGAATAGGGATCTGATGGCAAGTTTTGCCTAAGATGAAGTAAATAAGAAATATAAAAAGTTAGGCTCATTAGATATATGAATGAAAATACTGTCTAAATTTCAACATGCTGTATTTTTTGAAGGCTTGAGATAACTATGAAGTCTAACTTAAGGCCTGATTGCCTTACTCTTTTGAGTATCAAAATTTTATTATTGATTTTAACAGAGTAGGAAATGACAATAAATTTGTGGAGTCAATTTGTTAACTTGTATTTATTTATTGAAGAGCTTATTTAACTATGTATTTGGCCATATACTGACAGATTGTTTCAGACTGCTCCTTTCTGTGTAAGTAGTCATCCACCAGACCTTCATTAAATCTTCTTGAAATGGGGGTCATAAATAGCAGAATTCAAAATATCTGAACCAAAAAATGATGCTAGAATATTAGTTCACAGCGCCATACTCTAGTGAACGTGGGTGCCTTTCTCCAAAAGGAACAATAATCAAATATACTTGTGATTAGCATGTTAACAGAGTTGAAATTTTCTTTAAAAAAAAATCACAATCACACTAATTTTTTTGTCTGCAACAATTCTAGAATTGACCTGCCAGTATATTAGCATGAATTCAGAGTGAAGCCTTGTATTAACTGACTGAAAGAAACTGCAGTCTCTCTCATTGGCCCGCTGTTGATAAAAGGTCAACAACATTGTTGCAAATTTGCAACACTCACTTTTGTGTTAGTATTCTTTAATTTTGGAGAACTTTAAATCAAAGTCCTAGTTATACTTGTAGAAACCTATATTCAGGTTCCACTGAAATAAAATGAAGGACTGAGATATATAATCACTGTGCAGCCAAATCAATCTAAGAATTTACAATCCTGTGTAATATCAGTTGGGATGTTTCAGTTACTAGTAAGTATAAAACAACCCTTAATTTCACAGTCAAAGGTCCAAGTGTGTCTAGTGTGTGAAACCGAATAAAATGGCATGCACTCTGTTTGGAACTTCAGCAGAGGGAAGTTATGCTGCATTGCAGGCAGTGTGTAACCTAACAGGATCATGCTTGACAATAATAATTAGTACCAGGATATTATAGTGTTCCATTTAATAGAACAAGCATTAAAAAGAAAGATGATTGCACAAAAAAACCTCACTTATCCCTTATAAAGTTCTAACTGGCCCAGAAACATGGGAACAGGACGAGAACACTTATTTTCAACACCTTGAGCTTGTTCAATTATATCATGACTTAGCTGCATCTCAATTCCATTTGCCCATTTTTGATCCAGATCCCTCGATTCCCTTACCTAACAAAAGTCTTACAGCAGGGCCATCAAATTTCAAACGACAATACCTATCAGCCTTTTAGGGAAGGACTATCATTCCACTGCACTCCTATTTACATGGAAAAACACTCCAACACTATTTGAAATCTGAAATCTTAGTCTTCAATGCTTCTAAATCCTGAAAAATGTCCCAGTAATTGGTATCCCTCTCCAATGTTTTCAGTTTGGGATGATCCCAAACACCGATAAACTCCAAGAATCCTCACTGATACTCATTAGGCCCCTTTTCAGTGCTCCCAAACAGTCCCCAACTTCAATAAGTCAGCATCCCTTTAAAAGTATTTGACACAATACCCCAACACTTACAAAATTTCAATTCACTATGAACAATAGATAACCTACTAGCAGTTTATATAAATGCCTATTAATGCCTATAAATCAGTAAACTTTACAGATTAAAAGAAAGGATGATATTTACATGCTAGGAACTTTCCCCAGGGGCTCTGAAAGGTGGTCAAGAATATTCTGTAATCTTCATTACCAGTACTTTAAATGAATGCTAAAATGAATTACAAATTTAGTCACAGATATACAGTACAGAAACAGACCCTTCGGTCCAACTCATCCAAGCCGACCAGATATCCCAGTGTATAGACTGGGTTGACTTTGCAGCATTTAAAACTACTGCAGTTCGAATCAGGCATGTTTACGTGCAGCTGTCCCTTCAGCAGGTCTAATCTTTGGGAATTTACTTGCCAACCTTAAACTATATGTCTAACAAGGGTGCAAAAGGGTGCAAGTGTCCACAATTTAAACGCTCCGCAGTTTAAATGATCTGAATTGTTGGTCATACTTCCTGATACTGCAGTATGATGTAAGAATACCAATGTACAATACAAAATCAAATAACCATAGCCTGTTCAAGGTTGCATTTGTTGTTCTTCTGATTGACCTTTTCAGGTTTCAAACAAAAAAAAACAGCACCTAGACCATATCTGTCAAATTACTGCTGGCAAAGAGGAGAGTGGATGTGAACATTTGAAATATATGACTGTCTGAAAAAACTCAAATCAAAGTGCTAGCATGAACCTTTACATAATATACATGATTGCTAAATGAGTTGAGGGTGTGAAAAAATGTAAAGTGAGCAAACAGCATGCTGCATTTAACCTCCCACCCCACTATACATTGATTTCTATTTTATTTCATTGAAAAAAGGGTCAATTATGTCTAGACAGCAAATCCTAGAGTCATAGCATAGGGAAAGAGACCCTTTGGTTCAACTCGTCTGCATCAAAATCAACTGTTTTTGTGTGGTTCTTCAGATCATAGTTGCTGAATCAGGTCTCTTACCTTGTGAGCAAGAACTGGGAATTCTGGGAGGTTTGGTGACTGTTTTCTGTGGTGATTGTGTTGTTAGTCACTGTAGTCTGTGTGACTGTGGTGCTGAGGCTGCCTGTGTTGGTGCGTCTTGTTGCATTGCGTGCAGACTCCAGCTGTTGTCGGGCTGCCTGTGCCTGCTGTCTCTCTAGCTGCAGCTGCATTTGCAACTGCTGTAATTGGGAGGCAGAAGGGCCAGAGGAGTTGAGCTGTCCTCCAGCAGAACGTCTCACACCTGATAACTGTGATAACAGTTCTGTAACAAATGGAAAGAACAATTGTGAGCAGCATAATAAAATTGTTTCAAGTAGAAAATTGTGGAATTGCACTGAATATCCCTCAGTACCTGCCCCTGCACAGAGAGAAGGCAGGTTAGTGTTTTAAATGCATATCTTTCTTCAGAACAAAGCAAGATGAAACTGCAGTATATTTCCAACAAATACTGTTTTTATTCCAGAGTTTGCAGTTTTCTTACTTGTGCTGATAATCGCTCGTTACCTTGTCTCACAACATCAAGCAAAGGCCATGAATGCAAAAATATGCTGATACTGCACAGAGAAATTCCAAAAACAGCAACAGTATCGACCTTCCTTTTCCAGATCAATTACTTCATTGCACTGAAATAATTTTTAAAAAATTAAATACAATTCTCATATGTCATTGAAATAATGGAGCTTCCTGATCCTTTTAGATCACTTCAATTTTTACACCTCCTCCAAGACAAGAAATGATTTGGGGATAGAGTACACAGTAGGTATGTTTACTAAAGAAAGTTGGGGGTTGAAGATAGCAAATGGACTTGCTATAAATTGCCAGTCTTCCCCAGATGCTGGTGTCTACTAACTATGGATAGGTCAGTTTGACATCAGTGGCAAGTGAGGTTCTAGAAACAATAACTGAGAAAAGAAGCAAGCAGCACTTGGAGACATTTGAATGAATTAAAAAGCATCAGCAGAAATTTGTATAAAGATGGATCATGTTCGAGGATGAAGTAACAGAGAAGATAGGAAAGGAATGTAGTGGATATTGTCTGTATGGGTTTTAAAACATAGTTTAACAAAGACCTAGCCAACAAAACAGAGGCTCATTGAACAGGAGAGTCAGCATCATCTTTGATAAGTATTGGCTTAAGGACAGAAAACTATGAATAATAAGTTGTTTCTCAGACTAGAGGTGTTCACTAAGGGTAACTGTAAGTACCACAGCTTTAATTTGCTGATGATACCAAGTATGCAGGTAAGAAAACAGTGAGGATAATAAACAAATGCAATACAACAGATTTGCTAGCAGAACAGGCAGACAAGTGGCAGATGGAACTTGACAGGGATAGGAGGTGATGAAGTTTGGCAAAAGGAATCAGGAAAGGCAATAAATACTTAACAGCACAGTTTCAAAGAGTTCAGGTTCAGAACAACCTTGGGTTTAAAGCTGTCAGTATATAACAAAGGTAGTGAGCAAACTATATGAGATGTTGTATTTCACAAACGAAGGTACAAAAGTTAAGGTACACAAGATAATTTACACCCTAACTTCTAGGAAACATTGGTTAGGTTACAATTAGGGTCCAATTCTAGTCACCACGTTTTAGGAGGGATGTGGATGGTGGTCCTTGAAAGGGTAAAGAGAAGATTTACGAGAATGGTTTCAGGAATGAGGGAATTTAAATACAAGGTTAGGTTGCAGAAGCTGGGATTGCTTCCCTTGGAGCAAAGGAGGTTAAGATAAGTATGGGATTATGACATGGTCAGGTAAGGTAATGGACCCATTTGCTGACGGTACAAGGTCTACTGGACGTAAAATTAATGTTTTAGGGCAAGAGATAGGTGGAGATGAAGGAAAATTTTCCAGCCTTTTGCGTGATCACCTGGAAATTAATGCTTAAGAGGGCAACCAAAGCAGAGAATATTATTGATTTCAAAAGGAAATTGGACTGAATGAACTGCTCTAGAGAGCCAACATGGTCTTCATAACCCAATGGCTTCCTTCTTGGTTATGATGACTAAATAAGGGTCACCGACCATACTGTAGCAGTTGAATAAAAACTGCATGAGCATTTATAGAAAAACTGGGAATTAGCAGCACATAAATTCAGCAACTGTCCAAAGTTAGGGAGGGAGGCAATGCAAGAAAGAGGATGGGGGAGGGGGTGGAAGGAGGAATGGAGGCAATGTGAGAGAGGAAGAGAAGGTGGAAGAAGCAAGAGAAAAATTCTGCACACAACCTGGTCAGTGAGCCACTGAAAGTTTGAATGTGTTTCTAAAAAAAACAGTTCCTGTAGGAAATATCAAACGTTTTCATCAATAAATGTGACTTAATGCCATTAAAAACCTATTTAGTACCTCCTTGAACAAGGGTATAACTTTTTCAAAGGACTTTGTTGCACAAAAAATGGGATATATTCAAATTAACTCAAGCTATTAAAGCGCTATGGAAAGATCAGTTTTGTGTTTGGTAGCAAGAACAACAACTGAATTCTAGAAGCTCTAGAAGTGATGTACAGTGAACCTTGGGACTGAAATGATGCTCATACAACTGAATATTTAAAAAATGTGTTTTGTAATGGCCAGACCTATGAAAGAGCTGACTGAGCTATATCAAAGGGTCAGATAGTGCAAGTTACCTTTTTATTAGAAGTAGTGTGTTTAATTTGCATGAAAGTAATAACTAAAGTAGAATCTTATTGGTAATTTTGTCATTTGGGGTTCACTTGTTATTTTGGTTCACCAATGAGGTTTGTAACAGGTGGAGGTGCCAACAAATTATAATGAGCAAAAGTACCAAGTAAATTTGTTTTTAGTGTTATGAAGGTTTGATGTTTCATCAGTTATCTGGATTGGAGTCTGAAGGATTTGGATGACTGCTTTTTTAAACAATCAAGTCAATGCAAGGAGAAGTAAGGCCATTCGGCCCATTGAGTCCACTCTACCAGTATTCTCCCCGTAGCCCTTAATTCCTTGTGACATCAAGAATTTATCAATCTCGGCCCTGAAGCCATTTAGCGTCCCGGCCTCCACTGCACTCTGCGACAATTAATTCCACAGGCCCACCACTCTCTGGCTGAAGAAATGTCTCCGCATTTCTGTTTGAATTTAGCCCCTCTAATTCTAAGGCTGTGCCCACGAGTCTTAGTCTCTTCGCCTAACGGAAACAATTTCTTAGCGTCTACCCTTTCCAAGCCATGTATTATCTTGTAAGTTTCTATTAGATCTCCCCTTAACCTTCTAAACTCCAATGAATATAATCCCAGGATCCTCAGCCATTCCTCATATATTAGACCAACCATTCCAGGGATCATCCATGTGAATCTCCGCTGGACACGCTCCAGTGCCAGTATGTCCCTCCTGAGTTGTGGGGCCCAAAACTGGACACAGTACTCCAAATGGGGCCTAACCAGAGTTTTATAAAGGCTCAGTAAGCACATCGCTGCTTTTATATTCCAACCCTCTTGAGATAAATGACAACATTGCATTCACTTTCTTAATCACAGATTCAACCTGCATATTTATCTTTAGAGAATCCTCGATTAGCACTCCCAGATCCCTCTGTACTTTGGCTTTATGAATTTTCTCACCGTTTAGAAAGTAGTCTATGCTTGTATTCTTTTTTCCAAAGTGCAAGACCTCACATTTGCTCACGTTGAATTCCATCAGCCATTTCCTGGACCACTCTCCCAAACTGTCTAGATCCTTCTGCAGCCTCCCCACTTCCTCAGTACTACCTGCCTGTCCACCTAACTTCGTATCATCGGCTAACTTCGCTAGAATGTCCCCAGTCCCTTCATCCAGATCATTAATATATAATGCGAACAGCTGTGGCCCCAACACTGAACCCTGTGGGACACCGGCTGCCATTCCGAAAAGAACCTTTTATCCCAACTCTCTGCCTTCTGTCAGACAGCCAATCCTCAATCCATGCCAGTAGCTCACCTCGAACACCATGGGCCCTCACCTTGCTCTGCAGCCTCCCGTGTGTGGCACCTTATCAAAGGCCTTTTGGAAGTCTAGACAGACCACATCCACTGGGTTTCCCTGGTCTAACCTACTTGTCACCGCTTCACAGAATTCCAACAGGTTTATTAGGCACAACCTCCCCTTACTAAATCCATGTTGACTTGTTCTAATCTGACCCTGCTCTTCCAAAAATTTAGAAACCTCATCCTTAAATGATGGATTCTAGAATTTTACCAACAACCGAGGTTAGGCTGATTGGCCTATAATTTTCCATGTTTTGTCTTGATCCTTTCTTGTTGTCACCAGGGGGTTACAACAGTGATCTTCCAATCTTCCGGGACTTTCCCTGACTCCAGTAACTTTTGAAAGATCTCAACCAACGCCTCCGCTTTTTCCTCAGCCACCTCCCTCAGAACTCTAGGATATAGCCCATTGGGGCCAGGAGATTTGTCAATTTTAAGACCTTTTAGCTTTTCTAGCGCTCTCTCTCTTTTGTAATGGCAACCATAATCAACTCAGCCCCCTGACTCCCTTTAATTGTTGGGATATTACTCATGCCTTCCACTGTGAAGACTGACACAAAGTACTTATTAGGTTCTCCAGCCATTTCCTTATCTCCCATCACTAGCCTTCCAGCAGCAGTTTGAAGTGGCCCAATGTCTACTTTTGCCTGTCGTTTGTTTCTTATGTATTGAAAGAAACTTTTACTATCATTTCTAATATTACTGGCTAGCCTACCTTCATATTTGATCCTCTTCTTCCTTATTTCTCTCTTTGTTGTCCTCTGTTTGTTTTTGTAGCCTTCCCAATCTTCTGATTTCCCAGTGCTCTTGGCCATTTTATAGGATCTCTCTTTTTCTTTGATACATTTCCCGACTTCCTTTGTCAGCCATGGCTGTCTAATCCCTCCCGGATAATCTTTCATTTCTTGGGGATGAATCTCTTGTACAGTGTCCTCAATTATACCTACAAACTCCTGCCATTTTTGCTTTACTGTCTTCCTCGCTAGGCTCTGCTTCAAGTCGATTTTCGTCAGTTCCTCTCTCATGCCCTCGTAATTACCTTTATTTAACTGTAACACCATTACATCAGATTTTGCCTTCTTTCTTTCAAACTGCAGACTGAACTCTACCATATTATGATCGCTGCTTCCTAAGTGTTCCCTTTAAGATGTTTTATAAAGTCTGGTTCATTACATAGCACTAGGTCCAGAATAGCCTGCTCCCTTGCGGGCTCCATGACAAGCTGTTCCAAAAAGCCTCTCCTGTAAGCATTCCATGAATTCCTTTTCTTTGGATCCACTGGCTACATTATTTACCCAGTCCATCTGTATATCGAAGTCCCCCATGATCACCATGACCTTGCCTTTCTGACATGCCGTCTCTATTTCCCGGTACATGTTGCGCCCCTGGTCCTGACCACTGTTAGGAGGTCTGTACATAACTCCCATTATGGTTTTTTTGCCTTTGTGGTTCCTCAATTCCACCCCCACAGACTCCACATTATCCGATCCTATATCGTTCAGCGCCATAGATTTAATTTTGTTCTTGACTAACAAGGCCACCCCGCCCCCTCTGCCCACCTCCCTGTCTTTTCGATAAGTTGTAAATCCTTGGATGTTTAACTGCCAGTCCTGAACCCCCTGCAGCCATTTCTCTGTGATGCCTACCACATCATAATCATTCACGATGATCTGTGCCATTAGTTCATCTACTTTACCTGAATGTTCGTAGCATTCGTAACAAAGTGCATTAATGCTAACTTACTTATCCTTAGAGATATTGGAAGTCATAAGATGTCCTAAGTTATCCTTCAATTTTTGTTCCATTCCTAGTCTGCCTCAAGCTTAAATCCACCTCATACATGTTATCCTCCTGCTTATCTTTCCATTTAACTCCATACTCCCTGTCGCTTTCACTTTCCCTCCCTTCCCCCCCCCCAACTCAGAAGTTTAAAGTCCTACTGACCACCCTATTTATCCTCTTTGCTAGAGCATTGGTACCAGATCAGTTCAGATGGAGACCGTCCCAACGGTACAGTTCCCCCCTCCCCCCGGTTCCAAAACTGATGCCAATGCCCCATGAAGTGGAATCTCTTTGCCACACCAATCTCTTAGCCACGTGTTTACTTCCCTAATTTTCTTATCCCTATGCCAATTGGCACGTGGCTCGGGCAGTAATCCGGAGATTATGACTCTTGAGGACCTGTACTTCAATTTCCTTCCTAGTGCTTGACAATCCCCAAACAGGTCCTCCACCCTAGATTTGCCTATGTTGTTAGTCCCACCGTGGACCACAACAACTGGATCCTCCCCCTCCCGCTCCAATATCCTTTCAAGCCGGTTGGAGATGTCCAGCACCCTGGCAACAGGCAGGCAACACACCATGCGAGACTCCCGATCTGGCTTGCATAGTTGTATATGAAACTATGCAGAGTTGCATATCCAGCTTGCATATGAAACTTTTTTTAAAAAACAAAGGCAAAAACAATGCTTTATGATAACTATTTACTGAAGGCTCCATGCCTGGGTTTACGTCTAAGTGGTGCGATGGCTGTTTTGGATATTGCTGAGTCACCGATGATGTTATCCAGATAGCTTCTCCGGTTTCTGAAAAAGCCAATGTTGCGAATCCACTGTGAAATCCGATTGTCCTCTTGAAGAATTCTTCATACCACATTTCCGAGAGAAACAGCATTTGCAATGATCCCAGAAATAACAGAGAATGTTTGGTGACACCCATCTGCTTATGCTCGAAAGACACAACAGCCACTGCAATATTTGAAACCCTGTCTTTTACTTCATGACGTATTAACCAAGTCTTGCTTTACCCAAATTGAACCTCTGCAAACACAAATTGGTTTTTGTTTTCCTTTATCTGATGTGTGGGTGCATGCACATTATTTTAGTTATTTAATGGAGTTAACATTTATATCTTCATAATAAAAACTTCACACAATAAGCTTTGTTCTCGAATAAAATAATATTTCTGTATTTATTAAATAAACTTGACAAATGATTATTATTAGACTTTGAATAATAAGAGAAAGCATATTATATGACATATTGTGAACTAGTTAAAATAATGACATTTATGCTGAGCTCCATGGAATACTGCCATTAGGGAAAGAGTACATGTGTCCCTCCACCCCACTGGCAAGAGACAAACTACTGTGAACAGTATTTTTTCACTGAAAACAGTGAAATTTTTTCCAAGAATTTTGTTGTGCAAAAATGGGATATATTCAAATCAACTCAAGCTATTAAAGCACGACAGATGTATTCTTTTCATTGATGCTTCAAATTTTCCATGGCTTGGTAGCGTAATTTCCCAAATGCTCGATTTTTCACAACAAGAGCTTTAAACATTTTATTAAAACTGGCTTGATAATACAGCACATCAAGATGACAGACTGAAAAGCTCTTTGATAGGGGAATCCCATACAAATTTCTCGATTTGGCGATAAATCTGACTTGAAGAATTAAGTAGAAAAATAGAGGAACTTGCTTTAGTTGGTTCAAAGCTTGAAGAATTTGGCTGAAAAACGTACATTTTTAAATTTCATTCATGGGATTGGAGTGTCACTGGCCAGGCCTGCATGTGAAGCAATCCAAACTGAAATATTTTGCAGTTTACAAAGTACCGGAGAAATTAATTGAAAATAGAGCGGATAAATTCCTGAACCCTGACAGAAGCTATGAAGTTAACACGTTTTGATCTTATATTTTGAAACCTGTTGTTACTTAAACATTCCACCTATCAGTCTTTCCCTTCTGCCCTTCCTCTCACCTTTTCCCCCCATCACTTACTTAAAACTTATCACATTTTTATCTTTACCCAGTTCTGAAGATCAAAGCTGTAATTTTGCCTGTTTCTCTCTCCATTGATTCTGCCAGACCTATTAAATATTTTGGCATATTTTTAATTTAATTTTTTAAGCACCTATATATTTTCATTCTGTAGGCTGTTGATATCAAGGGTGGAAATTCCTGGGGTACAATTTTCTAATCATCTTTAGAGATTGGATATATGCCAGATGACTGGAGAATTTTAAATGTCCAAACTTTCTACAAATAGAGAATGAGAGAAACTGCAACGACATGTCACTTTAACTTCTAACTATGGAACAAATCTGGATTATTTAAGGAAAGTAACTGGGATGTAAAGGCAAATTGTTTTCAACTAACTTCATCTGAGATTTCTATTTAAAAAGACATTTGGGGTTGTTGAGGAGAATGTAGTTGTTGTGGTGCATGTGGACTTCTGAAAGATATTTGATAATTATCTGGCACTAAAGACCACAGAATAAAGGTAGCAGTAGCAACATAAATATGAAATTGATTCAAGGGCAGGTAACAGGAATGATTGTTTATTGGAGTGGAGGGTACAGTATGGTTCCCCTGTGACAAGACCATTCCTTTTTGCAATATACGATAATAAATTGGGATGTACAAGGTACTAGTTCAAAGATTCAAATGATAGCTATTGTGCATTTTAGCTGATAGATATTAGGGAAATTGTCAGCTCAACTATTTGAAGTTCTTTTTTTTCCTTTCTTTGCTTAATTAGCACACTTTGGGTTTAACAAAAAAACCTTCCTTAATCCATTTTACCAATTTTTAAAAATCCTTCCTAGTAGTATTGCAGATTCTTGCCACTAGATGGCAAGATAACTTCGTACCAAAATGCATTACATTTGAAGTTAATCAGCATGCAGCAGCAATTTCAACAAACTGCAGGACTGTGAACTATGACTGAACATGGATCAAACTAGAATGCATTCTTTGCCATTCCAGACATTTAGAAGTTCAGACCATTTCAGACAAATTTAGCTGAGCATCTTGCATTGCATACCATCTTTAAAATTAATTAGAATAAAAGTAATCATAAAATATCACAATGCAATAACAAGCCATTTGACTATATAGAACAATATTCCATACATGCAGGGACTTCTACAACTTCTCCCATCCTCCTAATTCTTAAATCTCTGCGGTCTCAATTTCGACTGATCGGGTAGCAATATTACTAATTACCTTACCATAACTTTTCCTAATTCTGAAAATATCATTAAATAAACATGTAAGCTTCTAGCAGGATTGAGAAAAAACATGTTATTTTCAAATCTTCCACCATAACCATAATGTCTCATCCTTTTTATCTTATGCATCTATGATTCCACCTTCCTTGTATCTTTCGTATAATAGGACACACAAAACTGACCAGTCCAAATCCAGCCAAAATCTTTGTACATATTCAATGCTATTGTATTGCTTTCTTATTCTATGCTCTCAAGTACAAAATTAAGCATTCCATTTATCTTTTTTAACCTTATCTACTTGTGCTGCCAGCTTTAACATTCATCAAACCATAGCTCCTCTTTGCCATTTAAAGTTTTATAATACAAAGTACATTTTATCTTTTTCCACAAAATATATATTTTTATGATTTGAAGTGCAACAAGAAATAACTTACTCGTTCTACTGTTCTTGTGTAGTCACTGTCATAGCTTTCATCACAAGTTTCCATACCAGCTACCTTTGGTACCTTTCAATACCTTTGTTAATTTCTTCCCATGATGCATTCTCATTATGCAAAGCACCATCAGCTTTGCCCTAAATATTTTACATGCACCTTATCTAAAATTTCTTGAATGATAGAAATCAAAAGCTTGATAATTTTAATCCATTCTTTTGCTAACTCTTCAGAAATTAGGGTTGGTAAAACTTTTTTCTTTAGACATTTATTATCTTCTAATTCAATTTCTGAGCACAAAACCTCTTCTTTCTTGCTTTATTTAAATTGCTCATTTCAAATTACCACGCAATTGCAAATATTTGTTCAGCAAAAACTGATATTTGGTAATTTACTGTAGTCTGAATTTAAAAAGTAGAATACTGCAGATGCTGAAAATCTGGAATATAAACAGAAAATGCAGGTGAAGAAGCATCTGTGTACAGAGAAACATCATCATTTCAGATGTGTGTCAACTGTTTGTCTCTCTACACAGATGTAGTTTAGGTTAAAAACAATGACTGCAGATGCTGGAAACCAGGTTCTGGATTAGTGGTACTGGAAAAGCACAGCAGTTCAGGCAGCATCCGAGGAGATGTAGTTTACCCTGCAGAGCTTGTTTCCAGCATTTACTGCTTTCATATGTGGAATTCAAATGAGGTATAGTGAATTTATTTTAACTTTAGAAAGCATCATGCTTTGACAAAAATAAGATATGACAACAGAATTAAAATGTTCCTACATAATGTTTCCAGCTCTGAAGCAAGCAATAATTAAAACAGATTATCTAGTCAATGTCACATTTCACTACAGGTAATTCTGCTAATATGCTGTAGTTGCATTGTACAATGTGGGATCACAAGACAAAAATTGCAGAATACAAATACACTTAAAATTTTGGCGACGTAATCACATTATAGCCAACACACACTTTAAAAGTTTGCATTTTAGAAAAAGCACTCCTTATTGACCCAATAATGTTACAGTCAATTCACATTAATGAAAGATGATTTATAGCAGAACCGCCTCTATGTGCAAACTGACTGCCACATAGTAGAATCCCTACTGTCTGGACAGAGGCCACTTGGCCCATCAAGTCTTGCACTGATCTTCCAGAGAATATCCTAACCAGACCCAGACTCCTCCCCACCGCCCCCCCCCCCCCCAAAACCCATCTCCATAATCCCACATTTACTATAACTAATTCACTAGTTTGTGTATCCCTAGATACTAAGGAGCAATTTAGCATAACCAATCCACCTTACCTACACATCTTTGGATTATGGGAGGAAACTGAAGGTGACTTTCTGTGTGGAGTTTGGACTGTGTGGACTTGATAAAGCCACTGCTTAGCTCGTGGGTAATAATATCTAATCTAGAATTTCACATTATGTTGCTCTAATCTGTTCCATTCTGTTATATTATATTGCATTACTGTCTGCACTTACAGATAATGATTTCATAAAATTCATATCTGGAAACCTAGACTGCACTTTAATTCAACAAAATAAAACAAAGAACTGCAGATGGTGGAGATCTGAAACAAAAATTAGGTGTTGGAGAAACCACATTGATTCGGTATCTGTGGAGAGAATAATTTAACTGTGTGTATATAACAGTTAATGATTAATAGATCAATGAATTGGTGTTCTAATTTCAACATCAGCATGAGGATATACTGCATCCATATTTATCATTTGTAGATCATCTACCTATAGATTTTTGTCTTTAACAAAATAAGCCCAACTGCACAAATCAAGTGCACCCTCATTCACTATTCAGTTCTAAGCAATTATTGTTGGCCTATTCAGTCATTTTATTCCATACAAGTGTCCAGCCTAAGCCTCAAGATAAATAGTAATCTAAACCACTATTAAAAACAAAGGAAAATTGTTTTTTTTCTACAAAATATTACAAATTAATTAATATCCTTTATTATTACTGAATTAAAGGATTATTTACATGACTCCTTCCTCCCAGCCTCTCTGCTCCACATACTTATAGATATTTATTGACAGTCTTTCTGGTCAGATAACTCCTCCTCTAACAGTCTTGTGAAAGTACCTTCACAATACGGCCTGCAGAAGGATAACCAATACCACTATTACGGCAACTACGTGAGAGTAATAAATGCAATCCTTTGCAGCAACAGGAATATTTTAAAAACTGCATTGAGTGGGTGGGTGCTGGGGAGGGGGGGGGTGATTTAAGGATCAACTTGAGAAAGCCAGTGTGCAACAAGTAGGTGTACAAAAGAGTGAAGATGCAGGGGGAAGGAGGAGGAGAGAAAGGGATGAGAGAAGGGGACAGCATGTGAGGTAGCTGTGCAAGAGGGATGGGGCTAAAAGAGGGAAAAAAGTGAAGTGATGGACAGAAGTGAGGAGTGAAGAAAGGAAGAAAATGGAAAACAGCGTGACAGCAGAAGATGCAAAGCCAAGTTGGTGGTTTGCCAGGAAAGAGATATCGAATTGATTAGTTAAATATTCTGTTTATTCCTCTACTACCTTGCATCTCATCTCTCCCTCTCCACAGGTTCTGCACTTTCTCCCTCTGTCAATACTCTCCAGTTTCTCCCTTCTCTGGAGATGGTGGGGGAAGGGAAGCCAATCAGAATGTACAGCATGAAGAGGCACAACTGAAAATTCAAGTTAGCAGAAAGCTCAGACAGGTGCTTCACACTCATCAGTGACTTTGCAATCAGCTTGACACATACTCAAAATTTGGACAAAGAATTCCATTACTGAATAAACATGATTTGAATTATGACAAAACATTAGAACAGGACGTCAAGTGGTGTAGACAGGAAGAGCTCAAGTGGAAGATTTTATTTACGTAAAAACTCTCAATATCCTGTAATTCAATGTTGAGCAGTAAGTTACAAAAACCATATCAGATTCTACCACATGTACACTTTACCATGACCTAACTAGTTGCTCATATAATATATATATATATTAAAATATATTAATAGAATATAATTGTGAAATAAAAGAGGAACAATCAAAAAAGATTGAAAATGGTTTACAAAGAAAGCTAATGAATTACCAACATTTAAAAAAAGTCTGCCACAGTGTAACAACTGGAATAATAAATACATTAGTGGCTTCCACAATTCTTACAGATTACAAATACAATTAATCCTAATAGATTTCTGATAGAGATTTACTTGAAATTGATTTGTTCACTATGAAGAATTATAAATTAACATTGGTACATTACATTCAAGCAGCTTATTAAAATTCTATCAAGATAGAATTTTGTAGTCCAATATAATCTTGTTTTAATAAATGTGATGCAACTATAAATTTTAACTCACCAGCTATTGGATCCATAGCTTCCCTATTGCTTGGAGAATATGAACTTTGTGAGGATGAAAGCCCACCAGTGGAACTGCTAGTAAAGTGCATGTTTGATCTACGAGCACGTGGTCCTCCAAGGCCTCGGCCAGGATGAAACATCCTACGTACATGTCGAACACCGCTGGATTCATCATAAATAATTATTAAGGAAATCTAAGCAAAGGCCTGCAAGTAAAACCTCCAATTCAAAGTACATTAAAATTCTTGATAATTTCCTTCAATTAATTAACACTGATGCTCAAGGTCTTTGGTACCAGCTATGAACTCCATTCACTAGCTACCAACTCCATCTTTCCCTCTGCCAACTATGTAAAGGTTGAACAAAACTCGCAACCTTGGTATTATATAGATTAGATTATTAGATTCCCTACAGCAAATCCACACTGACCCTCCGAAGAGTAACCCACCCGTACCCATTCCCCTACCATATATTTGCACCTGACTAATGCACCTAACATCCACCTGACCTGCACATCTTTTGGACTGTAGGAGGAAACTGGAGCACCCGGAGGAAACCCACGCAGAGACAGAGAGAATGTGCAAACTCCACACAGACAGTTGGCCGAGGCGGGAATCAAACACGGGTCCCTGGCGCTGAGAGGTTGGAGCTGCCTCCTTTTGTGAGGAAAGGAGAGATAATTACAGCAGTAGCTCAACATTTAAATTTGTTGGAAACACCATCAGAATCTTTAGAGATAGCTAAAAGTCAATTGAAAATTAAGCAGCTTGAGTTACAGGCAAAAGACAAGGAATTTCGATTAAAAGCACAGGAAAGAGAAAAAGAACAAATTGCTTTAGCAGGAGAGAGAGAAAAAGACAGAGTTTGAACTTCCAAAATTGGCACATTGATAGGAGTTCAAAAATTCACTTTCTGTAGTACTGAGAACTCATGTGGAAGAGCAGAGAGTTAAAACGGCAAGATTAACTGATGAAATGGCTGATGATTATGAGTTGGTCCATAATGCAAAGTTGGACTTCCAGAGCCAATTTCAAACCGTGAGGGACAGAAACTGGGGAAAAGAAAAATCCTCGGGGAAAGGGAAAGGTAGATCTTGGTGAAGATCAGAAGGATAACTTATCACATGGCAAAAAGGAAACCCTTGAAGGGGACAAAGAAGCTAAAAAGCTCCAGTGTTTTCACTGCAATAAAGCAGGCCATATGAAATCAGAGTGTTGGTGCATTAGGAGTAGTACTGGGAAGCCAGATATAGGAAAACAGGATAAGCCAGTGAATTTTGTTGGAGTGGTAACAGAAAGCACAGTAGAGGCTAGAAAGCTGCACCAGAATGTACAACCTGGTTGGAGCTTGGTTAAAGAGGAAGCGCCAGATCTTCTTAAACCATATATACCTGCAAAGGTAAAGTTTGTTCACACAGGCCAGGAGCAGCAGGTAAAGAAGTTACAATATTAGGAGATACAGGATCCTCTCGATCCGTGATGCTGAAAGATTAGGAAATAATACTTCTGAAGGACTACTACCTAGAAAAATTTTAGTAACGGTAATTCATTGTGACACAAGAAGTGCTCAGTTATAGAGTCATAGAGATGTACAGCATGGAAACAGACCATTCGGTCTAACCTGTCCACACCAACCACATATCCCAACCAATCTAGTCCCACATCCCTCCAAACCCTTCCTATTCATATACCCACCCAAATGTCTCTTAAATGTTGCAACTGTACCAGTCTCCACCACTTCCTCTGGCAGCTCATTCCATACACATACCACCCTCTGTGTGAAAAAGTTGCCCCTTTGGTCCCTTTTATATCTTTCCCCTCTCACCCTAAACCTGTGCCCTCTAGTTCTGGACTCCCCGACGCCAGGGAAAAGACTTTGCCCCTCAATTTTGTAAACCTCTAAGGTCACCCCTTAGCCTCCGACGCTCCAATGAAAACAGCCCCAGCCTGTTTAGCCTCTCCCTGTAGCTCAAATCCTCCAACCCTGGCAACACATCCTTGTAAATCTTTTTTGAACCCTTTCAAGTTTCACAACATCTTTCCAATAGGAAGGAGACCAGAATTGCACGCAATATTCCAACAGTGGCCTAACCAATGTCCTGTACAGCTGCAACATGACCTCCCAACTCCTGTACTCAATACTCTGACCAATAAAGGAAAGCATACCAAACACCTTCTTCGCTATCCTATCTATCTGCGACTCCACTTTCAAGGAGCTGTGAACCTGCACCCCAAGGTCTCTTTGTTCAGCAACACTCCCTAGGACCTTACGATTAAGTGTATAAGTCCTGCTAAGATTTGCTTTCCCAAAATGCAGCACCTCACATTTATCTGAATTAAACTCCATCTGCCACTTCTCAGCCCATTGGCCCATCTGGTCCAGATCCTGTTGTAATCGGAGGTAACCCTCTTCGCTGTCCACTACACCTCCAATTTTGGTGTCATAGATGATGAGAAGATAGAAAGACCTATCAGGTATCTCTCCACAAGTCTGAGCACTCATCAGCAGAAATATTCGACAGTTGAGGAGGAGACTTTGAGCTTGGTGTTGGTATTACAATCTTTCAGTTTTATTTTCCTACAACGCATCTAAGACAATCATAATAACCCACTGAAGTTGGTGGGGAAACAGAAGGACAAACATACCAAGCTGTTTAGATGGAGCTTGTTACAGACATTCAATTTGAAAATTGTGCCTCTGGTAGGATGAGAAAATGTGATTGCCAGCGCATTGTCGAGACTTGAATGAGAAATGGAGGCGTTCGGTGGCAGGAGTACAACAGACTGAAACGGTTTGCAGTTGTGCATGTTTGCACATTTATAGTCAATGTAACGTCTATGCGTGTTTTACAGTACTAGCAAGGTTTTAAAAAGGGGTTTAAAATGAAGTAGTCTTTGGATATTGATCTTTCTTAAAAAGGGAGGGGGAGGTATGACAAAGCTACTCCTTTAACAAGGTTATACTGGCCTTGTTATTTTAAAAAGAGAGGTCGTAAGTGACAGAGACTCCAAAAAGTCTGGGAGTTGAAGGGTTTTAGGGCCAATTTGATGATAGCTAACAGAGATAGCCTCAGCAGGAGGCTTACAAGTTTAAAAACTTGTACTATGAAAGAAGATTGGCTAGTTCTCCCAGCTCAGCTTTTCTGTTTTCTTTAGCAGTAGTGTGAAAAGGTAGCTGCTGGATCTACAGAAGCAGGTCATGGCTGGTACCCTTTCTCTGACTTCTATCCTGCAAGAGGCTATGTTTGATTTTATCTTTTGTGCCATAGGGCATATATGGAGATTGTTGCAAGTATTTGGAACAGCATCATTACGTTGGGATGATCTGTTGGGTTTTCGGATAGGCTAAGTTGTTTGGTATTCTGTTTTCTGTTGTTTGTATCTCATTCAGTAATCTTTAGATTACATTAGATTAGATTACTTAGTATGGAAACAGGCCTTCAGCTCAACAAGTCCACACCGACCCACCCATACCCCTACATTTACCCCTTACCTAACACTACGGGCAATTTAACATGGCCAATTCACCTGACCCGCACATCTTTGGACTGTGGGAGAAAACTGGAGCATCCGGAGGAAACCCACGCAGACACGGGGAGAATGTGCAAACTCCACACAGTCAGTCGCCTGAGGCGGGAATTGAACCTGGGTCTCTGGCGGTGGGAGGCAGCTGGCGGGAATTGAACCCGGGTCTCTGGTGGTGTGAGGCAGCAATGCTAGCCACGGTGCCGCCCCAAAATAATTACCAGCTGATTCTCTCCTTGAATATCCGCATTACAACTGCTTAAAACAACTAGCAAATTTAGAGTCTGGGCTATCTTCTTGAAATGTTTTGTGGGGTCTGGCCTGGTCCATAACATCCTCCACAAATGCTGCCAAACCTGCTGAGTTCCACCAATATTTCCTGTGTTTACTTTAGACTTCCAGCATCTGCAGTATTTTGCTTTTAAAGGACTACATTCCATTTGCGTTCCTCCTAATCACTTGCTGAACTTGTGTCCAATTTTTGTGATTTATAGATCAAAACATTCAGATCTCTGCAAATCAAAGCTCTTCTACATGGCAGCTTGTGTTCATCCAAGCCAATTGTGGGGAAAGCTAAAATGAACTGCACCTCAAACACATACATTAAAATATGGCATATTACAATTTCCTTAAATGAAAGGAAATGTACATTCTAAAACAATACCACACTGTGGCACTCAACACAGATGCAGTGGAGCTTTCCCAACTATTCATTACTTTGTCCAAGTACTTGACCATGAATCATTTCTATTTAAAACCAACAGAATTAATATTTGTGGCACAAGATGCACAACTATGAAATTTCCTTTTGACATTTCCAGGTAGCTGGATATTGGCCTTTCAAAAGGATATTAAATCTCTAGGAGCCCTGTGTTCAAGTGTAAGATGAGCTGCAAAGTCGTCCGTGACATGATTAGGATCTCCTCCAGGTAATGCTGCACAAATTGGACAAACCTGTAATACATTAAAAAGCAAATTTAATGATCACTTCTAATTGTGAAACAATCTAAAAGTTCAAGCAAATTAGTCTAACTGAGAACTGAGAATGAGATAGAAATAAAATCTTACTCTAAATATTCACAGAAAGGAGCTGAAGTTTGCCTTCAAAAGTACAAAAAAAAATGGGGAAATGATCAACTGTATTTCAAATCATATTCTGTTTGTATTTGTTATCCTGAAGCTGTAGATCTCATTTCCCCAAATGGTCATCTTTTCCTTTTGCAGACTTTTTTTAAAAATATTGTTACACTGTTCTAGCTATTTTATAGACAGATGATATTATCTATGATGCATTTTGTTTCGATCTTTAGAGGAACAATGTGCAGGCATGATAACAGATTTTCTCAATGAGATTAAATAAACAAACATTACCAACGATTTGCTTACAAACAAACAATTATATTCTGCTTCATAAATACATACTAATGGAAACCAATTAAATCATTGATGGATTTGCAAATAACTGAGAATTATTGCAGCAGACTGCCTATTTTCCATCAACTGTGGAAATTAAAACATCTGGCACAGTGAAAGACAGTGAGCTTTTTTTTTGTGACATGTAGTGATCAAGAAACTAAATGCTGACAAGTATAGCAATTCTGCCGAAGAGATCAAGTCAGTAGTTTGCAGGGAGGTCAACCTTTGTCGACAATGCAGCTCATTCGACCAATGTGGTGGCCTTCAAATGCTCATTGAGAATGTACGACAACAGTGTAATGCTTGAGGTGAAGCACAGGGTGCAGAGATGAGAATGATCAGCACAAATCATAGTACTTGCCAAAACTAATTTCATTATTCTCTTTCACATATTGACTGCAAGTTTCCAGTTTAGTGAGTATAATATCGAGTCACACTTTACCCTAATGCCTGACAACAGCACACAGCAGTGGACTTTATTGCTGACCAGAGGAGAAAAAGGATGTAAACACGTGAGAGCTTCTGAAATTCAGAATGGAGCTAAAGGAAGAAGCAAGAAGAAAGAAAGAACACAAAGGAAAGAGGGAAACAGAAGATAAACAATTAAAAGGGGTAATTATATAGCTTCTGCAAAGCTCAGTAAAAATCATAGCCTTGATCAGGAGGCAAATATCAAATCAGTGAGCTTATCAAATGTCTTTAATGTATCTAATGGCGACAAGATTATAGTTTGATCTGCAGTCAAATACAAAATTCTAAATTAGCTGACCCAAATAGGTACCCCTTCTACAGTTTGGAGTCAGTACTGTCATGTTAGGAAAAGGAATTGACCAATGATTGCTACTCCTGGGCAGCATTAACAACGTGTATTTGAAGTGAATGTCAGGCTGTAATACACCCCGCTTCCCAATTACATGACGACATCAAACCTCATGTGCATGGCTAATTGAATGAGGAATTGGAGAACATGTGGAATTGTATTGTACCTCCAGCAAGGAGTAAGATGGCCCAAAGAAATGGAAAAAATAGTTGAGAAATATGCAGATTCAATATTACTGGTGTTTTACTTTAAAGGCATAGGGCAGATTTTAAACAAGTTTTAAATTAAATTTGCACAGCAATATCCTCCATAATATTCCACTACGCAAACACTGCTTTAGACAAAGCTATCTCCAACTTTGGGAAAACGGTGGTAATTGTGGATAACTTCCTGTCACAAATGATCAAATCCCTATGTTAGAATATGAACAGTACAGAACAGAACAGGCCCTTCAGCCCACAATTTTGTGCCGACCACTGATCCTCATGTATGCACCTTCAAATTTCTGTGACCATATACATGTCCAGCAGTCTCTTAAATGTCCCCAATGACCTTGCTTCCACAACTGCTGCTGGCAACGCATTCAATGCTCTCACAACTCTGTGTAAAGAATCCACTTCGGACATCCCCTCTATACTTTCCTCCAACCAGCTTAAAACTATGACCCCTCGTGTTAGCCATTTCTGCCCTGGGAAATAGTCTCTATCTATGCCTTTCATTATCTTGTATACCTCAATTAGGTCCCCTCTCCTCCTCCTTTTCTCCAATGAAAAAAGTCTGAACTCAGTCAACCTCTCTTCATAAGATAAGCCCTCCAGTCCAATGTTGTCCAACATTGTAAACATAGTGTGTTTTTTAAACTTAGGTTTATCATATTCTCAAATGATATATATCTTGTCAAACACCAAATTCTTCCAACAGTATAAACCCAATTACTTTAGTATTTAATCTGAAAATTTGACAATTTCTGTATTTCTCTACGAAGTTTAACCATTTAATTACAATTCATCAACAAATCAGTACTTTTTCATCAAGGTTAGATTAGATTACTTACAGTGTGGAAACAGACCCTTCGGCCCAACAAGTCCATACCGATCCGCCGAAGTGCTGATCCACCCAGACCCATTCCCCTACATTTACCCCTTCACCTAACACTATGGGCACTTTAGCATGGCCAATCCACCTAACCTGCACATTTTTTTTGGATTGTGGGAGGAAACCGGAGCATCCAGAGGAAACCCACGCAGTCACGGGGAGAATGTGCAATCTCCACAGAGTCGCCTGAGGCAGGAATTGAACACTGTTCTCTGGCGCTGAGGCAGCAGTGCTAACCACTGTGCCACCGTGCCGCCCATGCTTGTTTGGAGTATTTTCTTTACAAAAAAAAGTTGAAATACGTTTATATTTGCCAACATAAAATGTTAAGAAAATTAACCTTTACTGTAGTGTTTGAAAACACCACTAGAGGGCAGCACATTTGCCTGATAATTTTGTTTGTCTTTGCCATCGCCCTGAAAAAATAATTCCACCAATGAGAGGTTTCCGAATTGCAACAAGTGCTCGTATTGCCCTTAGTTAATGGTAGCATTAAGCTTCTGGGAAAGTGATCCCAAACATTGTTTATATAAGAAACTAAAATTTAAAAATATTGGAATATCACTTCTTATATTAATCTATAGAGAGCCCAATTAAACTACCGAACACACAGTATTTAAAATTATCTTCACCTTTCAGATTCAATCCTACTAGCTACAAGTTGCTCTGAGACAATTCACTAGAACATTCTGGATGTAGGTTTGCTCACTGAGCTGGAAGGTCCATTTCCAGACATTTCGTCACCGTACTAGGTAACACCTTCAGTGGGCTTCCAGGCAAAGCATTGCTGATGATTCCTGCTTTTTATTTATATGTTTGGATTTCTTTAGGTTGGTGATATCATTTCCTGTTCTTTTTCTCAGTGTGTGTAGATGGGGTCTAACTCGATGTGTTTGTTGATAGAGTTCTGGTTGGAATGCCATGCTTCTAGGAATTCTCGTACGTGTCTCTGTTTGGCTTGTCCTAGGATGGATGTGATGTCCTTCCTTATCTGTATATAAGGATACTAGTGAGACAGGGTCATGTCGTTTTGTGGCTAGTTGATGTTCATTTATCCTGGTGGCCAGTTTTCTGCCTGTTTATCCAATGTAGTGTTTGTTACAGTTGCTGCACAGTATTTTGTAAAAGACATTAGTTTTGCTTGTCGTCTGTATAGGGTCTTTCAAGTTCATTAGCTGCTGTTTTAGTGTGTTGGTGGGTTTGTGGGCTACCATGATGCCAAGGGATCTTGAGTAGTCTGGCAGCCACTTCCAAGTTGTCTTTGATGCAGGGGAGTGTGGCTAGGGTTTCTGGACGTGTTTTGTCTGTTTGTTTGGATTTGTCACTGAGAAATCGGCAGACTGTGTTCATTGGGTACCCATTTTTTTTTTAAATACATGGGGGTATAGGGGATTTCCCTCTGCTCTGTGTAGTTCCTCTGTGCTGCAGTGTGTAGTAGCTCATTGGAATAATGTTCTAATGCAGCTTCGTTGGTGGGTGTTGGGATGATTGTTTCTGTAGTTCAATATTTGGTCCGTATATGTTGTTTTCCTGTAGATGCTGGTTTGAAGTTGCCCATTGGCTGTTCACTCTACTGTGGCATCTAGAAATGGCAGTTTGTTGTTGTTTTCCTCCTCTTTAGTGAATTTTATGCCAGTAAAGGTATTATTGATGGTCTTGAAGGTTTCCTCTAATTTGTTTCATTTAGTAATGACAAAAGTGTCATCCACGTAGTGGGCCCAAAGTTTGGGTTTTATGGCAGAGCTGTTCGTAAGGGTCTCTGCATTACTACCTTTGCTAAGAACCCTGATATAGGAGATCCCATGGGTGTCCGGTTGGTTTGTCTGTTGGTTTTGTTGGTGAAGGCTAAATGTGTGGTAAGGCATAGGTCCACAAGCTTGATAATACTGTCCTTGCTGATGAAGGTAGTGGTGTTTGGTGTAAGGGTCTTTGGGTCTTCTAATAGTGTAGTCAGTGTTTCCTTGACCAGGTTAATGCTGATTGATGTAAACAGGGCTGTTATATCAAAGGACACCATTATTTCATCCTCTTCTATCTTAGTGTCTTTGATGGTCTTCAAGAACTCTTGGAGTGGATTGAATGGTATAGGTCTTCTACTAAGCATTTTAGTCTTTGGTGTAGCTCCTTGGCCAATCTGTAAGTATGTGTTTTTAGGTAGCGAGACTATGGGTCTGAGGGGGGCTCCCAGTTTTGTGAATTTTGGACAATCCGTAGAAGCGTGGTGTGTTAGGCCATCTGGTTTCATTGTTTGGAAGTTGGTGTTATTTATTTCTCCAGATTGCTGAAGTTTTAAAGAGTAAGGCCATGATTCGGTTCTCTAGTTTGTGGGGTCGGGTCTATCACCACTTGTTGGTAAGTGTTGGTATCTGTAAGTTGTGCTTTCACTTTCTCAATGTAGTTTCTTCAATTTAGATTGGCTGTCAAGCGTCCTTTGTCTGCAGGTAGGATAACAATGTTTTTATCTTTTTTCAGCCTTTCCAGAGCTTTCCTTTCTTGTGTATAGAGTGTGTTTCCTTCCTTTCTTCTGCTTGATGTTGGTGCGACTACCTGTCTGATAGTTTGCTGGGTTTCTTCTGTACATTGGTTGTTTTTTAGTGTTTTTCTAATGCTGCTAATAAATGTTTCTTGTCCGCATCCTGGCAGTTATAATTTAATCTTCTTACTTAGCTTTTTCAGTGCCTGTTAAGGGTCGGTCAGATAAGTTTTTTTATCCATATGTCTGTGCTGTCAGTGTTGTTACTTTGTGTAACAAACCTACATCCAGAACCTCAACCTGAGCTACAAATCTTCTCAAAACTTGTCACTACAGCATTAGCAATATTCTAACCTCAGCAGAGGGTAATTACCACCATTGACTTTATGATTACTGAACACTTGCACAAACACTCCAATTTCAAAGCAGCTATTCTCATTTTGAACAATATACATTAAAGAACAGTGCAACAGCTAGGATCCAGAAGGACCCTACTGCAAGCTGTGCCTATCCAGATTCTCTTAATCTGCTGTTAGCAGCACTGAAAAGAATACTGGCATACAGGTGACAGATTTAAAATTACCTGGTTTATCTGTGAAACTCTGCATACTTTCTATTCATAAAACAGTCAATATTTGGGATAATTATATCCCCCAACTATTCATATGCTCCTCCCGAAAGAGAAATCAAAGTATAATTGTGTTTAAATAAATGAAACAAAAGGCAGTCGCAGGCTAATAGGACAAACTTAAAATCGCATGTGATGCCAATACAAAAGTTACATATTATGGAAGTTGGAAATCTGAGCAGCATATTTTTCCTAATCAACCTCCTCAGAGATGTAATTACACACCTCTGGAGCAGGTGGAATTTGAACCTGGGTCTCTCAGTCCAGGGTAAGGATACTACCACTGGGCCAAAACAGCCCCTAGAAATCTGAAATCAAAACAGAAAATAAAAATATTCAACAGGTGTGTGGCAATTTCCGTGGAGGGATAGAGCATTGACATTTCAAAGGTCAAAAATGAACTCTGATTAAGGATCGCCACTGACCCAAAACATTATCTTGGTTTCTCTCCCTAGAATTTTTAAAAATTAAATGGGATTATTGGTAGACCCTCAAAGCCCCAAGAAACTAGACGGACCTTTGTCCGGCATTGATAGTTATCATGAGGGAATCATTGGACATGGGAAGGCACAAATAAATAAACAAGCTCTGACGGTGATTTCATTCATAACCTGGGGCAAAGAAATGGACAACAACAGAGTTGCTAGTTTTACTTCCTTTCTGTGTAAAGTAACAGAATTAATAAGGCATAAATGTGATGTTGATTGTTGATTATATCACAGACATAAGTTCAGGTGAAGATGATCCTACTGTCACAGCAATTCTTTGCGAAAATGGCAATCCAATGGACCAAGAAATGCAATACCCACATCCCCCCAGCTGTTTATGCAGACAAAGATTGGTGTATCCAGACATCTAATTGGACTGTGGCAAAAATTTAATTATAGATTACTGGTCAAACTCAAACTATTAGGAATTCCAAGTAATGGAGTGGATGAGAAAATTGCTGTTAATAGAGTTATGCTGTAGGTGGATAAGAGTGCTGAATGTAGTGCTCCAGAATTTCAGCATTAGTTTACAGCCTCTGATTTACAAAAAAATAATCTTAATATAGAAGATGTGTGTGTGTGTGTGTGTGTGTGTGTGTGTGTGTGTGTGTGTGTGTGTGTGTGTGTATGTATGTATGTATGTATGTATGTATATGCGTATAATATATTAGTTTGACATTATCTGCAAATTTGACAAAGTCAAATTATGGAATTATGGAAATTGAATAAAAAATGAGGTATCTAATTTAAGCAGCTGAATGTGCTACAGCACTGAAATAAAATGCAATATGCATACTCTATGAACGCTGCTGGTATATCGAAATAACCTAAGGAGCCTTAACAACTTCTGAACAACCTTTGCAGAACAATAACCAATAAAGCCAGCAAGAGGTTGAAAGGAAACGCTGGAAGCAAAATGCAAAAACGTAAAAGCTGGAGGAAAAATTAGGCCAAACTCGATTAAAATCTGATTTGCGAGAATGAGGAGGAAAACTGGGGGTTTACAGCCATGAAAGGATTTTTTTTTACACCATCTGATAAGTGCACTAGAAAGGGTAAAGAAAATATAAATCCAATCCTCATGTCTGGAATCTTTTCCACAAAGTGACAAAATCATGGGATAAACGTTCATGAATGCTGGATATTGAAATAAAATATTTGATTTTTAGTGAATGAATATAAGTTGATTATAACAGGGTTGCAATCATTCAGTTCCCGCTTCCGCACATTTTCAGTCGATGCACTTCTCACCAACATAAGCTCAGAGGTGGGAATTTTCACCAATGATTGCACAAGGTTCAGCACCTTTTGCAACTCCAAATACTGAAGCAGTCAAAGACCAATGCAACAATAACTAGACAATATACAGGTTGAGCTGACAAGTGGCAAATAATACCTGCACTTCACAAATGCCAATCGATACACGTCTTCAATAAGGGATAATCTAACCATCAACCCTTGACATTCAATGGCATTACCATCACCAAATTTCCTATCAACATCCTGGGAGTCACCACAGACCAAAAACTCAACTGGACACTATATAGAGAGAGTGGTTACAATAGCAGGTCAGAGGCTAGGAATACTGCAGCAAGTAGCTTACCTCGTGACTTCCCAAAACCTGTCCACCATCTCCAAGGCACAAGTCAGGACTGTGATGGAATACTGCTCACTTGTTGGGATGGGTGCAGCTCCAACAATACTCAAGAAGCTTGACACTATCCAAGACAAAGTAGGTCACTTGATTGGCACTATATCCACAAACATTCATACCCTCCACCACCTACACTCATTAGTACACACTTCTATCTGCCAGATGCAGTGCAGAAATTTGCCAAAGGTCTGTAGACAGCAACTTCAAGGCCCATGACCACCTCCAACTAGAAGGACAAACATCCTTTCATTGTCACTGAATCAAAATCCTGGAATTCCCTTCCTAATGGCACTGTGGCTCTAGTTACAGCACATGGCCTGCAGCAGTTCAAGATGGCAGGTCACCATCACCTTCCCAAGGACAACTAGGGACAGGCAATAAAAGCTGACAAGCCAGTGATGCTCACATCCCATTACCAAATTTAAAAAAACATTTTGACATGAACTATTACTCATGAATTAGTGCCTCTAATTGATAACCTGTTCCATTAATGCGGTGGTGAATATGCAGCAGTTTCAGCCTCCTCCATTTTGCAGGATATGCCACACAGTGTGGAAGTACAAGTTAATCTAATTGTGTAGTGTGCTTTCACATCACTGGATTTCTGATGCAGCTGTACCAGTAGACTCAGCACCAATACTGCAGAAGAGCTGGTATATTTAAATCTTTGCAGTGTTCAATTAAATTGAAAATACTCAGGGTATAATTGCACAAGTATAAAACATATGTTCTTTCAAGGCAGATTTTTTTGCATGTCGGTCAATGGACAACAATTTTCTGACAAAAAATAACCAGACCATGCCCCCTCTTCTCAGTGCTACTATGACAAGAATTTAATTTTAAAATCTCCCAAATATGAAGAGAAAGGGCAGATTTGGCCATTTTAATGTAAAAGCATGATTTTGTGAAGTAGTACAGAATCCAGGCAGGTAAAAGGAATTCAAGACGCTCAAATAACTTAGGCTGGTAATATAATTAGAAATGCTAATAGAATTCTATTAAATGCATAGAATATAAATTCCAAGAGGTAATAAGAAGCATTAATTAGTTATTATTAAGTGCTTAATAATGCATTTTAAAACCTTAAGTATGCTGCATGGTACAGTATATTACTAAAGCTTTAAGGGATAGAAAACAGCAATCTCTAGGATAGTGCTTTGTATATTGAAATATGAAGACAGACCACTTCTCCTTATAACAAGGCACTACAAGTATGAAAGCATGATTAATTATAAAATATGGAAAAAGGGCTACAGAAGCAAACTCTTTCCAATAGTTGGGAGAGCAAGAATGAATGACAAGGGATTCAAGATTAAATGCTTAAGAAATTTAGAACAAAGGATAAGAGAAACATCCGTGCACAAAAAGTTGACTCTACAGAATTCATTTCCAGGATTAAATATTGAGATAGAAAGTATGTGCACATTCAGGAATAGAAGAATTGAGAGAGATATGGAAATAGGATGAGTAAATGCAGCATCTAACTGCATAAATGGATGGTAACATAAAATCTGTCCAGCTGACACAAAGACTGATTTATGGGGTGGTGCAATTTTTCATACCTAAAAAATAAGAACTGGGAGCATAAGTAGATGTGATCATGATTGAGCTGCTGCCTCAACTCCACTTTCCTGCCTGCTTCCTGATTTCAAATCAGCCCATCTCAGGCTTAAATATATTCAAAGGAGCAACAATTATCATTTGGGGTGGAGTCTTCCAAAGATTCACACTGTCTGAGTAGTGGCTAGTAGGAATTTCACAGCCTACTATCTGTTTTGCCCATAAATGAGCAAATTAGGTGCCAATTTACAAGACGACTGCTGGTTTATAGAAACATCTTGTCATCTTGCAATTCCATTGATCCACTCCTCCAGAAAAAAAACAGATCTCTAATATATAAAAAGGCACTCAAAAACACATTACTGCTCTTTATTTTAGGACGTTCACACTCAGCTAATGGCTACTGCCTGACTTGAGCTGAAAATGTGTTGCTGGAAAAGTGCAGCAGGTCAGGCAGCATCCAAGGAGCAGGAGAATCGACGTTTTGGGCATGAGCCCTTCTTTCTTGAAGAAGGGCTCATGCCCGAAATGTCGATTCTCCTGCTCCTTGGATGCTGCCTGACCTGCTGCACTTTACCAGCAACACATTTTCAGCTCTGATCTCCAGCATCTGCAGTCCTCACTTTCTCCTACTGCCTGACTTGGACAGCAGTCTACAATGTAGATATATCATCATTTAGAAAATAGCTTATTTCATGCATGCCAATTCTCAAGGTAAAACTAGAAAGCCAATTCTGTCCTTGTCATTATAGATTATTAAGTTTTTTTGAAAAACGAGAGAAGGATAAACAGGAGTTACAAACATATTCTACATCAAAAATTCCCATCAACATTTTGTTATACTCGGATAGAATATATGCAAATCAATAAAAGATAATATTCAACTATATAAAATATGAAAATAAATTACTAAATGGACTTTGATGTGGGGATGCCTGTGTTGGCCTGAGGTGTACAAAGTTAAAAATCTCAAGGTAAAACTAGAAACAAAACCAGGTTATAGTCCAACACGTTTATTTGGAAGCACTAACTTACGGAGTGCTGCTCCTTCATCAGGTGGTTGTGAAGTATTAGATCATAAGACAAAGAATTTATTGCAAAAGTTTACAGCAGAAGCTAAGCCCACCCTGGCTTCACAGTGGAAAAACTGTAAATTTTTGCTATCAACTGTGTGTTATGATCTTATACTCCACAACCACCTGATGAAGCTAGTTTCAAAAGCTAGTGCTTCCAGATAAATGTGTTGGACTATAACCTGGTGTTGTGCGATTTTTAACTTTGTTCACCCCAGTCCAACATCGGCATCTCCAAATCATGACTACTATCGACATCACTAACTGCTGGCTTAAAGTGGACAGGATCTCCAAGAAGATTGCACATATTGACACAGACATCAAACTTCTACAGGAAAGCAGGAAAGATCCCAAAAGGATTACAGATCACGAACCCGCTCAAGTCAACCTACAACACAGACTCCGTGGAGAGACTTTGCCACCACACCTCTCTCAAACTGCACAATTATCTCCTGCACCAACTCTACAGCAGGCACCAGAACTTTGAAATTAAGATGGAGTCCACACTCTTAGTGTGCACTCAGGATACAGCAGTACAGTTATGAGACATTGCCAAACCGGCATGGTGACAAAACTACACCACATACATGCACACCAAGAACAAGAAACTGGAGAAACTTAGCATCACCACAAGCAGCAGCCAAGCCCACCGTGGCACCCACAGTGGAAAAACAGACACGGTGGAATTCATCAGATGAATGAGACTCCTGGAATTCTTTCGGGATGCCAGCAGTGATCCCAGTGAGCCCACCAAGAACTGTAACAGTCATCACAGGGATCCATAGAGGAGTGACCAAAAGGAGGATTAGCTTGGACACCACCGGAGCGCTGCTGCCCTGTGCTTGACAAGTATACTCAAACCGTCAGGAAATATATAAATGCCAGGCTCATCAGCTGCACCCTCAAGGTAGAGCAAAACATCACCCGATCACAGCACAACGCCATCCATGGTCTCTGAACCAATCACAACATTGTCATCAAATCAGCACATAAAGAAGCCACTGTCATTCAGAATAGAGCAGATTACTGCAAGGAAGTGTACTCACAACTGAACAACCAGGAACTACAGGCAACTACTGGTTGATCCAACCAAACAGCACACCTGTGAACTAAACACATTGATCAGGACTCTGGATCCAGTTCTTCAGAGTTGCCTACACATCCTCATCCTCAATACAAGGGGTTTCAAGATGCCTTCGACAGTCAGAGGAGGTTCTCACACAGGATCACATCACCTAATACGATGGTGCGTCCTGGTGTGTTGGCTTTGTGCCTCTTCGGAAGGCAGTAGAAGTTGCCTCTGCACTACACTTTTCTTACAGAAACTAAACACCACAGACCAGTCGAACCAGGAACATTCCTCATCACAATGTTTCAGCACTCTACACCAGCATCCCCTACAATGCCAACATTGCAGCAACAGCCTCAGTACTCAATATCAACAACAGCCACTCTCCAAGCACCATCCTACAACTCATCTGCTTTATCCTTGAGCACAACATTTTCACCTTTGATAACCAGTTCTTCATCCAGACACATAGAATAGCTATGGGGACCAAACTTGCACCCCAGTATGCCAACATTTTCATGCGCAGATTTGAACAAGACCTCTTCACTATGTAGAACCTTCAACCAACACTATACACCAGGTACACTGACGACATTTTCTTCCACTGGACCCATGGCGAGGAGTCACTGAAAAAACTACATAGTGATATCAATGAGTTTCATCCCACCATCAAATTCACCATGGACTACTCTCTACTATCTTTCTCATTCTTGGACATATGCATCTCCTTCAAGGATGGGCACCTCACTCTACTACAAACCCACGATAACCTCACGATGCTACACTTCTCCAGCTTCCACCCAAAACATATTAAAACAGCCATCCCCTATGGAAAAGCCCAAAACATACACAGGATCTGTTCAGATGAGGAGGAACATGACAGACACTTGGAAGTACTCAAGGATGCCCTCACAAGAACGGGGTACGATGCTCAACTCATCAACCACCAGTTCTGACGTGCCACAGCGAGAAACTATAATGACCTCCTCAGGAGACAAATGAACTGCAACCGACAGGGTACCTTTCATTGTCTAGTATTTTCCAGGAGCTGAAACACTATGCCATGTTCTTCATAGCCTGCGACACATAATCAATGAGGATGAGCACCTCGCCAAGGCCTTCCCCATGCCTCCACTTCTCACCTTTAAACCACCACTAAACCTCAAACAGATCATTGTTCAGAGCAAACTGCCTGGCTTTCAGGACAATACCATACAACCTTGTCACAGGAGATGCTGCAAGAAGTGTCAGGATGTTGACAAGGTCCCCACACGTAATGGTATCATCTCCCACCATGTATGTGGTAGGTACTTATGTAACTCAGCCAATGCTGTCTATCTCATATGCAGCAGGCAAGGATGCCCTGAGGCATGGTACATTGGTGAGACTGAGCAGAGGCTATGGCAACGGATGAATGGACACCACACAACAATAAACACAGGAGTGTTCCCTCCCAGTCGGAGAACACTTCAGCGGTCCACAACATTTGACCTCGGACCTTCGGGTGACCATCTTCCAAGGCAGAATTCGGGGCAGGAAACAATGTAAATTGGCGGAGGCTGATAGCCAAGTTCGGTACCAATGGGAATGGCCTCAACTGGGACCTTGGGTTCATGTCACACTACAGGTGAACCCATTGCACTACACCCAGACACACACACACTCCTACAGACCTATAAACTCACGCAGACCTTCTCTCACACAAACTCTCTCATACAGTCACACATACACTCCCACGCTCTCACGTGCGCACGCACCCTCTCAAAGACCTATATACCCCTTTACAATCTCACTCATACACATATACACCGTCTCACAAGCACTCATTAAACACCCCCCTCCCATACACATACAGGTTTGTGGGGTAAATTTCTACTTGCAGAACTACATTTTATTTTGCTCAAAAATTGTATGAATCTACATAAGAATCAGTCTGAACACTGCGGCACAGACAGTCTCATACAGGGCACCTCACACCTTCAATGCATTATCGAGGCCGACATGACACCAATTGTTAAAATTCACTTGAGAACTTTAAAAAAGTTCTGCGATTTACATATGAAAGTACTGAAACCAACATGTGCTCCGAAAGCTAATGCTTCCAAATAAACCTGTTGGGACTATAACTGGTGTTGTGTGATTTTTAACTAAATGGATTTTTTTTTTATTCACCAACTCCAAAACATTGCCTTAAGGTTTTGACAATCCTTCAAGTATTTTAAAATTTGGAAATTCAGCTCAGAAGTTAGCACACAAGGTCATAATGAAAATTGACCTGCACCTTTGGGATACAAGAATTAAATCAGGACAATTAAGGGGCAAGTGAGGACTGCAGATGCTGGAGATCAGAGCTGAAAAATGTGTTGCTGGAAAAGCACAGCAGGTCAGGCAGCATCCAAGGAGCAGGAGAATCCTGTTTCGGGCATAAGCCCGTCTTCAATTAAGGGGCAACCTACTTTGCTCATTCAACTATACCAAAACGCTGTGCTGTTTGTATAATTTGTCCATTTATATGCAAAGGAAACACATTTTTAAAAAAAGCAGTAGTGTTGTTAAAACAATGACAAAGATAGCTTCATTTGGGAAGGCATATGCACTGTAATTGCTAAATGAATGCTTCACTTTCAGACATTTCCAACTATTCTGCATGGACTACTCCAATATGTGGTAAGCTTTATGCTTAAAGGAAAAGATGAAGCATCCCAAAAAATCCTTTTTTAAAAAAAACACTAAATTCATCACTGAACTTCTAACACCACAACTGACACCACTATAACCTGTAGTCCACGAAGGATGACAAAAACTCCAAATGGTCTTTATCTGTAACAGACGCACAATAGACCATAAGAAATAGGTTTCTCAGTTCCTTCAGACGACTCTGCCATTCAATACGGTCTTGGCTGTTCTAACATTCTTCATGTCCACGGTCCTGCCCTACCCCCACATCAAGAATATAACTCAGCCTTAAATATACACAAGGATGCTACAAAGAGACACAGCCCTCTGAGAAGAAACTCATCTCAGTCTGAAAAGGGCACCCTTTATTCTGAGGCAATGCTGTCTGGTCCTAAGACTCTTCCATAAGAGAAAATATCCTCAGCACTTACCCTGCCCAGCCCCTTTAAAACTCTAATCAATTTCAATCAGATCCTTTCTCATTCTTCTAAACTCCAGTGCGTAGAGTCATAAGAAAATTCCTCCAAACCCAGGATCATCTAAACTGCCTCTATATGAATAAAACCTTTCCTTAAATAAGGGGACCAAAACCCTTCAGTATTCCAGATATTGTATCTGTCCAAGGTGTGACTGAGACCAGACTTTCCCATTCTCATACTCCAAATCCCCTGAAAAAAATGGCCAACATTCCATTAGCTAGAATGTCAAAAAGCAGAAGTAGTGTAACTTGGACATACATAAGACAAGGCTAAGCAATCCCACAACTAGCATAGCAGATCTAAGTCTTGTCACAGCCAATCATGAATGGTGATGGATAATTAAGCAACAGGAGGTGGCAACACCAGAAAAATCGCTAACTTCAACAAGGAGGGAACCCAGCACATCGGTGTAGAACGCTGCTGCACTTACATCCATCAGCCAGAAGTGTGAACATGATCCACCTTGGTCTCCTACTAAGATCTTCAGTATCACAGTTGAACAGATTCAATTCCATTCCATTCAATTCAATTCAATTCACTATGCAACAAGACGACACAGCTGAAGGCACTGGATACTGCAAAAGCCATGAGCTCTGACAATATTCCTACCTAGGACAAGGCAGCTTGTTCAACTGACACTCTAATAACAACTGTCAAGATCCACTCTTTTTTTAAGCAATGATAATGGCAGCAGTGTGTACATTTACAAGATGCTCTGCGCTTATTCACCAAGGCTGCTTTGGCTGTATTTTACAAACCAGCAACTTCTGTAACCTAGAAGGACACAGGCAGACGCATGGGAACATCACCACCTACAAATCAAAAACCATCCTGACTTAGTTATATCGTTGTTCCTTTATTGTCACTGGGTCAAAATTATGAATTCCCTTCCTACCATGACTTTAGGTATCCCTAAACCCCTAGGGTTTAGCAGTTCAGACAACAGCTCACCCATCACCTTCCTCAGGCTAATTAGTATGGGCCATAAATTATGGCCTAACCAGTCACATCCACATCTTATGAACAAATACATGAAAAACACCACCAGATTTTAATCCAACCACAAGATAACACCTTTTACAATCTGCTACAGGAGCTCATATCCTGAAAATGAGTGAGTTTTCTATCCCCACACTGAATGTATGACCCACACAGGCAAAGTGCAGCCTATAAAATCATGGAGCATACAAAATATGAATTAAATGGTAAACAGTACATACCGAAGGCCAAAATATTTCTGATGGCAATCTGAAATCACTACGAGTATGTGCACTTAATGGACCTGTCAAATGAAAGCGTGTATTACATCCATCAGGGAGAAAGCTAAAACCAGTGATTAAAGTAGCCTGGGATTTCTAGTGCACAAATCTGAAAGTTCATAACCAAATGCCACTAGTATATCCCTACAGGACAACAGGCAGTATTTTATTTTACCACAGACCTTAAACAGGCTTCCGCTAAAATGACTGAGTCAAGCTTTGGTGTTTGCATTTGCCATGATATGCTATGATTAATTCTCAAATACAACAATTGACACTCCTTAGAAGTCAAAGTTATATCTAATCTAGATTTGGTGATTCATTTACTGTCAAAGTTGGTAAACCCTGTAACATTTCCCAAAGTCAATGTTTCACACACTGCTTCCTTAACTACAATATGTACAACCGCCTCTAGTTGCCTGATGACAGATACAAGGCAATATTAAAGAACAAGAGTCAAAACTTCTGCTTCCACACAAAGATTACATTCTTGGCCTCTACTAAGCTAGATTTGTCCTCTTATTGTTTAATGTAAGAAATATGTTCGGGCTTTCTTCAAATTCCATTTTACTTGCCTCTCTTTTCAGGGCCTCTCATTCTCCTAACTTTCTTTTTAAGTTTTACCCCAACATGTTGTAGACCTTAATGCGGTCTAGGAACTGAGCTCTTGGCAGATGCCAAAATAGTCTCAGCTTTGCCTTATCCCACATATGTTCCTTGGTATCCAAAGGGTTCGGTGTTTGTGCATCACATCCTTCTTCTTTCTGGAAACTTATTTTTCTGGACTGACCTTCTCTCCTCCTCAAACATCTCTCACTGGTCTGATGCTGAATTACGCTCATTTAGTTATTTCCAAGCTACTTTTGGCAAAGCCTGATCTCAGCTGAATAAAAGCAGTCTCAGCTGAGTGAAAGCTGTCCCAATTGAAAATTTTCATTTTACCTTACCTATGCAAAATCTAAATGTGTATGACCACTTTCAGCAAAAGTCTCTTACTGACACTCACTGCACCTGCCCAATTTGATTCCCTATCGTCCAGGCTTCTCGTATTGGACTTGCTACATGGTAGCTATATATTTCTCCTCTATGCATTTTAAGAATTTTGCATCTGTTATACTTTGTGCACGGATTCTTTTCCAGTGCACGGATTCTTTTCCAACTTATATCAGGCAAGTTGAAATGCAATTAGTGATTTTTAATTCTCAGAAATTTGCTTATATATTTGTTCTGTTCCTCCTCGCTTCGGAGATATGCACATTGTAAACTTCCAACAGCATGACTGCTCCTTTTGTGTTCTTCAGTTCATCCCAGGTGACTTCGTTTGATATGATACTGTAGAAGATTATCTCCACTAGCTGCAATTGATGCATGAATGCTATTTCATTGAAAGGAATACCTTCATTGTCAACAAGGAACTTTCAGCACTGGACCATGCATCATACTGCTTTTACTAATTGTATAGAGTGCAAACAGTTCTGCAAGCACAGTGGTGGATGCCTTGTGACTTGTCTGCCCAGACTCCTCAGCTTGGGAAGCTTTTTAAAATCATTAGTCTCTATATGCCTCAAGTATAACTAATTTACAAATGCTCAAAGTACATGAGGAAAGTAGTCAAAGTCCAGAAATCCCCAATTGGCCATGACAATTTACTAAATGACGATAAATGAGAGAAAACTTGCTGTATATAAAAAAAGAAGAAAATAATACAGGACTGCTCTCCAAATCAAGAGCTGGGATCATTCATGAGAGCAAAGGCAGGAAAGAAACAACCTATCTGGACTCAAAGAGCAGAAAACAGGTTAAATGCCAGTAGTGACAAGATAACAGGTGGGTTGTGGTCTAGGGACGTTGCAGAGGAGGCCAAGGTGGGAGGAAGAACTGGAAACTTCTTTAGCGGAGAGGGGAGAAGGGAGAGTATGGGAAGCTGTAATTGGGGAAATGAGAAAGTACAGGAAACTGCAATCAAGAATGGAAGAGAGTGTGAAGCTGACAGGTAGGATGGGAGGGACTGTAAGGAGTGGAATTAGGAGGGATAGGAAAGCTGCAAGGGGACAGGGGAGGAAGGCAGCAAGGGAATGGGAGGCTGTGGGGTGGTGGCAGTAGATAGCAAGAGGCTGCAATGGAGTTGGGAAACAGCAGGAGCTACAAAGATGATATAACAGTTTCAAATAGGAGACTCAAGCTAATTAAAAGCTAGGACAATTTAAAATCAGTGTGTTAAGAAAAATTACTTGCAACAGAACATGGAATTTGCAGCTTAATGCTGTGTATTTTCAGGAGCTACTATAGGGGCAACACACTGGAAATACACTTTATCAACTGTTAGATAGATTCTGAGTTACTAACTGCCTGACTAAAATATTCTAATTTTTGTAAATATACGATGGAAATGCATTAGCTGTAACCTCAGCAATCTGGAGAGTGTATTTAGTGTTATGACCTTGGATCCAGAAAAGTATCACTTCTTTTGGGAAAAAAAAATTTCTGTTGATAATTTGCGCCTGCTGCATTGTGTCAATTTATACACATACTATGAAGGAAATTAATGCTTTTGTTCTGCGTTGTAGATTTAAATTTAATGGAGGGTTGATAATTGTTGAAAATATTGACAAATCTTTCTAATTTTACTTCTGAGTCAAGTGCCCTATATGTCAATGCAAGTACTGAAAACAACATAACTACAGGATTGCTTCATCTAATAAAGGAGCTGGAGAGTCTGAAAAAAATTAGGCACTAAAAATAAAAATAGCCCTGAAAGAGGAGCCCTATAATAAATATTGTGCTCTGAACTCTGCACTTATTAGTACTCCTTTAAAGTATTAAAGGGGCTTGGAATACCATTTAGCTCAAATGCTGCAAAGGAAACTTGAGGTTCAGAACTGCGGCTGTAGAGGACATTGGTTAGGCCACTGTTGGAATACTGCGTGCAACTCTGGTCTCCTTCCTATCGGAAAGATGTTGTGAAACTTGAAAGGGTTCAGAAAAGATTTACAAGGTTGTTGCCAGGGTTGGACGATTTGAGCTCTTAGGAGAGGTTGAATAGGCTAGGGCTGTTTTCCCTGGAGTGTCCGAGACTGAGGGATGACCTTATAGTGGTTTATAAAATCACGAGGGGCATGGATAGGATAAATAAGACAAAGTCTTTTCCCTAGGTTGAATCAAAAGGTCTGATTGCGTGTACATCTCTATGACTCTATAATGCTAACACGATGAAGTTTGATTTCTGTTCTGAGGTGGAATTAGAGTCTGTCACTTGCCCATTCCTATAAAACAACAACATTAAATAGTGGTTCAATAATCTGAAGAATCAAAGATGCAACTTAGAAGAAAGTAGTACAAACAGTGTTTCACAGAAATATAATAATTGGGCTAAAAAAACTTTCCTTAAGGAAAGTGAAACACTTGATCATTCGACTGCTTTTTTCTAAGTACACATCATTCAGCTATAATGGGTGTTTCATTAATGCAAATTTGTTGTAGCACGATTGATGAAATGGGAACACTGTTTCTAAAGTGTGAATGTTTAAAGCGTGTATTGGTTGCAACGTGATTCTGGACCCATTTGTTTAAATGCTGCTGTTATTGAGTGATTTTCCTATAAAACGGGATTGCACAGAGAACGGAACTACTGCATCTTTGATTCTTCAGATCATTGAAGGAGTCATTAGAAACAGCTTGGTCAAACAGGTGAGTTTTAAAGAGTAAAAAGGTGAACAGTTGGCAAAATTTAAGAGTAGCTTTCTAGAGCAAAGGCCTCAATGGCTGAAGACACAGCAAATAACAGCAGCAGTTTATAGATGAGAAAGAGAAAAATTAAACAATGAATCTCCCAAAGTTCAAGATATCAATCGATCATGGAGCAATAAAATCAGGGATTATCTTCATAGTCCTTGATGATATTGGGGTAGGGAGTAGTTTACAGAAAAGGGAGAGAGTGTAATACAACCAGCCAGTTCTGGTGAAGGATGGCAGGTGGCACGGTGGCTCAGTGGTTAGCAACCTCTCAGCGCCAGGGATCTTGGGCTACTGTTTGTGTGGAGTTTGTACATTCTCCTAGTGTCTGCATGGGTTGCCACTGGGTGCTGATTTCCTCTCAGTCCAAAGATATTTAGTTTAGGTGGATTAACCATGCTAAATTGCCCATAATGCCCAGGGATGTATAGGTTAAGTGGGTTATCCATGGGAAATGCATGATTACAGAAATGGGGAGGGTCTGGGTGGGATGCTCCTCAGAGGGTCAATGTGGACTCATTGAGATGAATGGCCTGCTTCCATGCTGTAGAGATTCTAATGTTTCTAAATCAAATCTACACTGGACACACTCATCCATGTGCCTTGAACATGGAACAAATATGGCAAGTGTGGATGTTTTTCTTGGGACAAAAGGCGTTAAAAGCAGAAATGAGGACAGAATGAAGAAGGTAGACAGTATTGTAGCAAATACCTGAAAATGGCAAAAAGAAAAAGCTAAAGTAAACATGGGCGATCAGGAAGGCCTCATCTTTGATCAAGATGATAAGAGTAGTGAAGTCCTGAGAAATGGCAGAGTCAGGAATGGACTTAAGATTTTACAACAGTAGTTGTAACAAAGCAAGGTAATGAGATCACAGAGGAGGCATTACAGCAAAGGAAAAAATAGGAGAGATGTGAAGAGATTTTGATGAGAAACTCAAAGGGAGGCTTGGTGAGGATGGCAGACGAAATTGATTTTAAGAGGAGTTTACTAAACCTGACTAAGTTACCGTGCCCAGAAGTAGATGGAAGAAGAATGGGGAAAAGAGACCAATCTGTGATTTTGTGGTTAAGGTCAATATAGCAGTTTGAATAATGCAGGTGGTGGAATTTATCATCACGTAAGGAGGTTTTGCCAAATGTCAAGGTGTTGCCATTTGTAAGCCATGTTTCTCTAACATTCATGATGCTAACACAATAGTTAGGTCATCATTGCAGGGATCTTGATTGCTAATAATAACATATTCTGACACCATATACTAAGGGTATTGATCATTTAGATTCTGGAATGGTTAGCTGGTATGAATAGTCCCAGACAGCTGTGCTGCACAAATTAATCAATAATTTGCAATTATGGATAGTCAGTAAGAGGTAACAATAGGTGCCTTGATCAGCCCCTTGAAGGGTGCAGAATGGTAGCTTTGCATATATTCTAGGGAATTCAAACCTAACACTTTGGAGCAAGAGGAGATGCACTGATAGACCAAAGTAAATAAACAAGGGAAAAAATGAAAGTTGGCACACCATAGTAACTCGAAACAAGGAACCAAGAAAAAAGGGGGAAAATGATATGACAGGTTTGGGTCCAAACCTCGAGTCAAAATACAAACAATGATATTCACAAAGAAAAATCCAGGGCAAATAGGTATGGCAAAGATTCAAACAGTTCTAGCTACAAACAGCAGATGGAAAAGAGCCAGTACAAGAGAATACGAGGTTAAAGACAATGATCCTGAAGTTGAATGGTAGGTGAAGGTACAGTCAACTTGAAGTACAAAAGCTTACTCTTTATCTGACTGAATTACCAACCCAAGGTTCACAAATTGAATTCTCTGCTTTCACTGGTGGCAGGCTTGGAGGTGGCAATTGAATTAAGCGACATGGGGATAAGCCTGATTGGTACCAGCTTCCCACTTCTGCTGGAGTTAAGCTACAGGCAGGCATGCCATGATAGAGCTTCCAAACGTCACTAATGGAGATTCTTAATGGGCTAATAAATGATCACTCAATGACCTCAACCTTCTTTTCCTGTGCTCAACTCAGGGACAGATGGACACGTTAGTACCCAGTGTGCATGACAGCTGAACCTGTGTGTACAACCTACCTAGTGCCTGATCAAGAGATGTAAAATCAGGAACAGGGAGGAATGGCGCTAAGACCTAAACCCTATCCTTGCTATCAACCTCCTTCCTATACAACCATCATCATACATTACTTACCTGTGGCCTGTCATTTCAGGATCCTGAGGCCCCCAGTACAGTTTATTTCTGCAGCAGCCACAACTTTCTCAACTGTACTGCTGATGACAAGAATGCCACACTCTGATTGACCAAGAGTACTTGGTAGGCAAGACCTCTGTTTCCAGGGTCATGATTCCCAAGGAAAACCTTTACACAAGCCTTCCATGGTGGCCTCACCATGCTTGACTACTTTGTACTTTAGTGGACCATTCTGTAAAGAGGCAGCATAGGTCTTTCCCAAGCTCTCCAGCCAATAGGCAAGACTTCCGGTGTCTCAAGTTTCCGATCCTTGAACTTACAATATGTTTGGTCTATCTAGTCTAGCCTGTGAAAGTCCCATACTTTGTGGCTAACCTAATGCCCTCAATGCATCTAATGATGGGCCATAAATGCAACCTTGTCAGTATCACCTATATCACAATAACAAATTTTTCAAAATCCCAGGATGACTCTTACCACTTCTGTTGATGTTTCTGCATGCTCTGAAGTAACGTGTTCCTGGAGAGTTGTTTCAGTGAACCCCATTTTCCCACAGTAAGGACAAGTAAAAGATTGTGGCTGTTCAACTGACAAGGCTTCCCCACCGTAATACAAATCTGTAAAACAATAATGCACACATCAATACATGCAATAGCCTGAATACTGTATGTGGGACAAGTACCAAGTGGATGTTCTCTTCCCCACCCCCCACCTACTCCATCCCACCCCAACCAAATAATATTAAGCAAGAGCAACACTGCACACATCCCACAGAATATATTAAGCCTCACTGAAAAGCAAAGAGATTTCTAGGCAATGACCTCAATTTTGCAATAATTCTGGTGTTTGCCACTTCTTTTCTAAAACTGACTGCTCTGAAGTCCACATAAATGCAGTTAAACATTTGATTCGAAGCTTCTCCAGAAGCTAGATTGCTGATCACCCCTTCAAAATAGAATCGATTGGGTATCACGAAACTAATAAGATCATCCACACTTCGCTTTCAGTTCAAGTTTACTGAAAAAGGTGTATGAAGAGCTGAAGTACATGGCATACTAATTTCATCATTAGTACTAAAAAGCCTCGCTGACTCTGATAAAAGTAACCTTGCATTAATTAATTAAAATTCTTCCTCATGATCAAAAATTCCACAAGCTATACTAAAAGTTTGTGATAATTTGACTTCTACTTAATCACGTGTAGGTTTCAATAATTTACTTCACATCTTCAAAACTCAAAAGGGAAAGAAAGTGCTTAGTTTATACTTCCTAGTTCACTACTTGAGAATATAGTTCCACATGACTGTCTGCCTAAATCCATTTGATCACACTACTGATGTTTAAAAGATTCCATTAATGTGCTGCCAAAAACAAACTGACCTGGGTAAATGGGAAATCTACTCTAATGTGATCACTAGATTCTTGTGGGCTAGTTTCTTCGAGATCAGTGGCCATTCCTTTGCCACCTAAGGCAAAATTCAATACATCATAACTACTATAATTTTTTTAAGCTATTAAACTCAATTAAGCTTGTAACTTTTTCCTTTCACAAACCAGAGAGTTATCTAGTGTTAATCTGAAAAGGAAAGTGACAGAGAGAATACAGTGCAGATTTTACGAAAATATTTCTCCAGACCAGGGGTACAAATGCAAGGAAAAAAATTGGTAAATTAGTGATAACTTTCTTAAACTGGGGAAAAATGGGAGTGATTTGAAAGACTTAATTAAAATAAAGACAATTTATTTATAACAATTGAGCAGGTCAAAGACAAGAGATTTAGGGCAGAGAACAAGAGAAACCACTTGTTCCTTTAAGCACAAATATCAAAGATAAAGAATTGGCATAGAGAACATCAAAAGAGCAACACAAATAGGAATAAAAACAGAAATTGCTGGAAAAGCTCAGCAGGTCTGGAAACATCTATGGATTAAAATCAGAGTTAATGTTTTGGGTGCAGTGACTCTTCCTCAGAACCAATGGTAGCCAGCAAAACCTTGTTTCTTAGGCATAAGATAGGGTGCGAGCATGGGTAATGAGTAAATGACAGGTGGAGATAGACTTCAAAGACAGCGGAGAACAGTCGGTCAAAGGAGTGGATAACAATCAGCCTCGGAGAATGAACTTAAGGGCCCAAACACACCCCCTCACTTGAAGCAGTGATTTTCCTGCACTTCATTCATTTTAGTCTACTGCATTCGCTGCTGACAAAGGGCTCTCTTCTACACTGGGGAAATGAAGCAGATTGGGTGACGGCTTTGTTGAACAGTTACGTTCTTGTCTGCAAAAAAAAAGACCCGGAGCTTCCAGTTGCCAGCCATTTCAACACACTGCCAACATGTCTGTATCAGGTTTGCTGCAGTACTCCAAAGCTCAGTTTTCTGCTTGGCAACTTTACATCATTCTGGACTCTACATTGAGTTCAAGAATTTGAGCTTGAGGCATCTTGGCCATGTCCTTACCCCAGTCTCCACACACCAAGTTTGCTTTAACAAACAACTCATTGTTAGCTACTAATTGTCCCAATAGTAGCAATTCATTCTCCTAGGCCGATTGTTATCCACTCCTGACTGTCCAACTCTTCTTCTCTCTGTGCTCTACCTCCACCTATCACTTAAAACCAGAACACCAATTGGATTATCCTAGCCACCCAACAGCTTGGGAATATTGCCATTAAATGAGATGCCTCATGAAGGTTTCAGCTAATTGCAGACTGGACATAGCACTGTCAATTACAATATATCATTGGGTGGAGGACCACCTCTATGGCATCCAATAAATTGCTGTCTTAAAAAGGAGTACTGCGATCTTTAACTTTCAGTTGGCTCATGTAATGCCTATCCCATTTTACATAGTAAATCTCAAGAAAATTCTGTGTGTCAACTCTTTTGTGATTTTGCAGATGTTAAAATACTTAACTATCTGCCCTTTAAAGACAAATAAAGATAATTAAATGTGTTACAGAGTAATAGAGATGTACAACATGGAAACAAATACTTCAGTCCAACTTGTCCATGCCAACCACATTCCCCAATCCAATCTAGTTCCACCTGCCAGCACCCAGCCCATGTCCCTCCAAACCCTTCCTATTTGTATACCCACCCAGATGCCTTTTAAATGTTGCAATTGTACCAGCCTCCACCACTTCTCCTCTGCAGCCCTTTTCCCCACACACACCACCCCTCTGCATGAAAAAGTTGCCCCTTAAAATCTCTTTTATATCTTTCCCCTCTCACCCTAAGTTCTCATGCTTGAGTTCTGGACTCCCCCATGCCAGGGAAAAGACTGTCTATTTATCCTATCCTTGCCCCTCATGATTTCATAAACTTCTATAAAGGTCACCCCTCAGCCTCCGACACTCCAGGGAAAACAGCTGCTGCCCATTCAACCTCTCCCTATAGCTCAAGTCCTCCAACCTGGCAACATGCTTGTAAATCTTTTCTGATCCTTTCAAGTTTCACAACATCTTTCCAATACGAAGGAGACCAGAATTGCACACAATATTCCAAAAGTGGCCTAACCAATGTCCTGTACAGCCGCAACATGATCTCCCAATTCCTGTATTCAATATTCTGACCAAACGCTTTCTTCATTATCCTATCTACCCATGACTTCACTTTCAAGGAGCTATGAGTCTGCACTCCAAGGTCTCTTTGTTCAGCAACACTCCCAGGTACCTAAGCATTAAGTGTATAAGTCCTGCTAAGATTTGCTTTCCCAAAATGCAGCACCTCGCCTTTATCTAAATTAAATTCCATCTGCCACTCCTCAGCCCATTGCTCATCTGATCAAAATCTCGTTTTAATCAGAGGTAACTTTCTTCACTGTCCACTACACCCCCAATTTTGGTGTCATCTGCAAACTTTTATTTAGCAAAAATATCCTCCAATGAAGACTCATTAATCATGAGCTAGATAGAAGATTTTAAGGTATGACAAAGTATTGCTGAGTAACCAACCTCACTCCCCCCATTTATGATGGTGGCTTGACAAATTTCTTTCAGACAGCTCTAAAAATTTATATCAGCTACTGCACAATAGGTAGGAAGCACTAGCAGGACAAAGTGGAGATAGAGATCTCCACCCATTTATCTCACCACTCCCTCAACTCAGTCTCATTCCTGATGAAGGGTTTTTGCCCAAAACATCAATTCTCCTGCTCCCCAGATTAGATTAGATTACTTACAGATTAGATTAGATTAGATTACTTACAGTGTGGAAACAGGCCCTTCGGCCCAACAAGTCCACACCGACCCGCCGAACTGCAACCCACCCAGACCCCTACATTAACCCCTTACCAAACACTACGGGCAATTTAGCACGGCCAATTCACCTGACCTGCACATCTTTGGACTGTGGGAGGAAACCGGAGCACCCGGAGGAAACCCACGCAGACACGGGGAGAACATGCAAACTCCACACAGTCAGTCTCCTGAGTCGGGAATTGAACCCGGGTCTCAGGCGCTGTGAGGCAGCAGTGCTAACCACTGTGCCACCGTGCCGCCCACAGATGTTGCCTGACCTGCTGTTCTTTTCCAGCACCACACTATCGACTCTAAATCGCCAGCATCTACAGTCCTCAAATTCACGTAGAGATCTGATGACCATGCTATATAAAACTACTTTTATATTGGCCATGTCCTTACCCCAGTCTCCACACTAATAGCACTGATGATGTTCCCTAGCCAGGGAACAAAACGTTTGCAGCAAAAACTTCCAGCTCGGCGAACAGAACCACAACAACTTTTATATAAAAGTAGTTAAAACTCAAACAAATAACCCATCCACACTTGAGGTTCCCCAGCCATTGCTGCTTGTCAACCTAAATTCAAGTTTTCTGTCTTTGAATGATCAGCTTTTCTCTTGTAAAGAGTACCCTGAACTTGTCAATCCCATCTTGATCCATAGGGCTGATTATACTTCTTGTTCAGGTTAAGTCCAATGCAAGCTGTTTTATTGTCTTAAACAAAATAACTGCAAATCGGAGCTCAAAAGCTAAGTGCATACTCAACTACCTTATGCTAACTGAACTCAGTTTGGTTTATAACTTAGAACTGGGCTTTCTGCTTTGCACATTGTGAAAGTCATTTGAATGTTTGCTCTTCCTGTAAATTGGTAACCACATATGGGAATTTCCAATTGTTTGTTTACAGAAAAAATGTGGAATTATATATATTGAAGTAGCATTCTTGTACATGACATAATTTGCCTTGGACTGTGTAACAAACCATCCGCGCACAAGAACATAAGAAATAGGAGAGACCAAGGCTGTTCCATCATTCAACGAGACCATGGCTGATCATCTAACACACAATTTTCTCATGCTTCTTACAGAGTCATAGAGATGTACAGCACGGAAACAGACTCGTTGGCCCAACTTGTCCATGCCGACCAGATGTCCTAACCTAATCTATTGCCATTTGCCAGCATTTGGCCCATATCCCTCGAAACCCTTCCTATTCATATACTCATCCAGATGCCTTTTCATGCTGTATTTTTACCAGCTACCACCACTTCCTCTAGCAGCTCATTCCATACGCACACACCACCCTCTATGCAAAAAGGTTCCTCCTTAGGTCCCTTTTATATCTTTCCCCTCTCATCCTCTACCTCTGGACTCCCTCACCCCAGGGAAAAGACCTTGTCTATGTATTTTGTCCATGCTCCTCATGATTTTATAAACCTCTATAAAGGTCACCCCTCAGCCTCTGACACTCCAAAGAAAACAGCCCCAGCCTATTCAGCCTCTCCCTATAGCACAAATCTGCCAACCCTGGTAACATCCTTGTAAATCTTTTCCGAATCCCTTCAGGATTCACATCATCCTTCCGATAAGGAGACCAGAATTGCACGCAATATTCCAAAGTGGCCAACAAATGCTGGTCTTTAATTTCTACAATTTACTGATCTCTGTCGGCTGTGGAGTGACTATGCCTCCACAGTTCTCAAGGTGAGAGAATCCAAGATTGACCACTCTCCCAGTGAAGCAATTCCTCCTCAATGTCCAAAACAGCCTACTACCTCTTATTTGAGACTGTTTCCTCTGGTTCCTTATAGAAAGGAGATGATGAATAATGTATTGTATTTCAAAATCTTTTAATGGAAAAATGAAAATTGAGTGATTAATTTGCTAACTGCAGAATTAAGCAGGTAAACAATTCAAATACCTCAGAGATATTTGGTCTTCAAATTTCAATACTCATCTCTTCAGTCCCACACAAGCCATTTCCTGAATTGAATTAAGTAACCATTCACTTTCTCTCTCAAATAATTGATGTTACGAGTACACAAGGTTGCAGTATTCCATTTGTCTGCTCCTATTTCCTCTGTACCGAAACCACATTTAAAAGGTGACACAATCTACATGCACAATTAAAATGGAGAGATTAGGTGGTGCAAGTCAGCACATTGCTGATTCATCTCTGGTACCTAGATTTGAATCCATTCCATAATTATGGGATAAAAGCATACTGCTTTTCTGTTCTAAATGGCTCAGAAATAAATAAATTAATTTTCAGATGGCAACACTAATATGGCACAGAAATTGCCAAAATTATCGCATTTTCAGTATCACAGAAAAATGGTTAATGCGTGAGCACACAAAACTACAGAATTTAGTATTCCACTGATGGTAGCTTTATGCTTCATTAAAAGGAATAATAATGAGGATCTAATCATGTTCTATGCTTACAATGGCAACCAAATATGGCAAACAAATATGGCAAAATGTTACTTTACTCAGCAATGATCCACCTGCATTCCTCCAACCCATAGCCCCATTAACCTGACTCTGCTGGACTAAATACCATTCCCCTCCTTCACCCTGAACTCGCCCCGACAACAATGCTAAGTAGTTTTCCACTTACCTGGCTTCCCATCCTAATCCCACCCAGCAGCCTAAGCCCCCAAACATATGCCAATCTACACATCTGATCTGATGTAAGTTAGTTGTAAAAGTAGGCTTCTTTGAATAAGAGGTCCTGCATCAAGCACAACTGTGACTACTCTTCCTTATGCTAAATCCCTGCAGTAGTGACATACACTCAACAAATGCTTCCACCATGATGTCTTGAACAGATTGAGGAATTGTTACCACAGTCTTAGGAGGTTAACCAATGTACATTTTATTGTTACCAATTCCATGGGTGAAGAACCAGAATAATTTTAATATCATTACAAGTCCTCCAGGCAGAATATAATATTCTCTAAAAGCATTTTCTGCATTTATTAATTTTCCATTAGATCCAAACAAAAGTCAGTTTTTGCTAAACAAGGAGAGTGCAAAGTTATGATGTAGTTTTCTTTTATCATCCAATCATACATCAGTTTTGACAACTGGTCTGAAGTTCTGTCCTGAAATGAGCAACGTAGAAACCACCAAAAGTGGCCCATGCTTCCTGAAGCGTTCCAGGATTATCTTGACTGAATTCCAAACTGAATTGTTGTGTTTGAAAATCAATATCAAGTATAAACCTGAGATTCACAGCTCTAAACAACTCATTTGTACACTGCCTTTACAGTCATAGAGATGTACAGCACTGAAACAGTCCCTTCGGTCCAACTTGTCCATGCCGACCAGATATTCTAACCTAATCTAGTCCCATTTGCTAGCGCTAGGCCTATTTCCATCTAAACCCTTCCTATTCATACATCTGTCCAGATTCCTATTAAATTATGTAATTGTACCAGCCTTCACCACTTCCTCCGGCAGCTCATTCCACATATGTATACCCTCTGTGTGAAAAAGTTGCCCCTTAGATCTCTTTCACATCTTTCCCTCTCACCCTAAACCTATGCCCTCTAGTTCTGGACTCCCCCACCAAGGAAGAGACTTTGTCTATTTATCCTATCCATGCCCCTCATGATTTTATAAACCTCTATATGTTTACCCCTCAGCCTCTGATGCTCCAGGGAAAACAGGCCCAACCTATTTAACCTCTCCTTTTAGTTCAAATCATCCAAACCTGACAACATCCTTGTAAATTTTTTCTGAACATTTTCAACCTTCACAAAATCCTTCTGATAGGAAGGAGACCAGAATTACATGCAATATTCCAAAAGTGGTCTAACCAATGTCCTGTACAGTTGCAACATGACTTCCCAACTCCTATACTCAATGCTCTGACCAATAAAGGAAAACATACCAAATGTCTTCTTCACAATCCTATCTACCTGTGACTTTACTTTCGAGGAACTATGAACCTGCACCCCAAGGTCTCTTTGTTCAGCAACGATCCCCAAGACCTTACTATTAAGGTGTATAAGTTCTGCTTTGATTTGCTTTGCTTTTCCAAAATACTACATTTTAAATTAAACTCCATCTGCCCCTCCTCAATCCATTGGCCCATCTGATCGAGATCCCATTGTAATCTGAGGTTTCTTCTTCGCTATCCACTACACCTCAATTTTGGTGGCATCTGCAAATTTACCAACTATACTTCTTATGTTCACATACAAGACATCTATATAAATGACAAAAAGCAGTGTACCCAGTACTGATCCTCGTGGCACACCACTGGTGCAGGCCTCCAGTCTGAAAAGCAACCCTCCATCACCACCCTCTGTCTTCTACCTTTGAGCCAGTTCTGTATCCAAATGGCTAGTTCTCCCTGTATTCCATGAGATTGAACCTTGCTAAGCAGTCTCCCATGAGGAGACTTACTGAAGTCCATATACGTATAGACCCCCTAATAGGCAGTGGGAAATTGAGAAACAAATTTGTAAGGAGATCAGTTATCTTTAAGAATAATAGGGTGGTTATGGTAGGGGATTTTAATTTTCTAAACATGGACTGGGACTGCCATAATGTTAGGGGTTTAGATGGAGAGGAATTTGTTCAGAGTGTACAAGACAATTTTCTGATTCTCTAATAGGTACTTCCAAATAATGAAAGTGCAAAACCTGACCTATTCTTGCAGAATAAGGCAGGGCAGGGGACTGAGGTGTCACTGGGGGAGCACTTTGAGGCCAGCAACCATAACTGTATTAAATTTTAAAATAGTGATGGAAAAGGATAGACTAGATCTAAAAGCCAATTTCTAAATCGGGTGAAGGCTAACTTTGACGGTATTAGGCATGAACTTTCAAAAGCCAATTGAGGGCAGATGTTTGAGAGTAAAAAGTTGGCTGAAAAATGGGAAACCTTCAAAAATTAGATAACAAGTGTCCAGAGACAGTATAATCTTATGAGGGTGAAAGGATAGGCTGGTAGGTGTTGGCAAAAAACTGAATGACGAGAGAAATTGAAGTTTTGCTTAAGAAAAAGAAAGAAGCATATGTCGGATATAGACAGGAGAGATCGAGTGACTCCTTAGAAGAGTATAAAGGCAGTAGGATTATAATTAAGAGGGATATCAGGAGGGCAAAAAGGGGACTTGAGATAGCTTTGGCAAATAGAGTTATGGAGAATCCAAAGGGATTTTACAAATATATTCAGGACAAAAGGATTAACACGAAGAGAATAGGACCCCTCATTGATGAGAAAGGCAGCCTGTATGTGGAGCCGTAGGAGATTGGGGGAACACTAAACAAATATTGTGCATCAGCATTTACTGTGGAGAAGGACACGGAAGATATAGAATCTGGGGAAATAGATGGTGACATCTTGAAAAGTGTCCGTATTACAGCGGAGGTAGTGCTGGATTTCTTGAAACGCATAAAAGAGGACAAATCCCCAGGACCTGATCAGGGAAACCCGAGAACTCTGTGGAAAACGAGGGAAGTGATTGCTGGGCCCCTTGCTGAGATATTCGTATCAATGATAGTCACAGTTGAGGTCCAGGAAGACTGGAGGTTGGCTAACATGGTGTGCCACTATTTAAGAAAGTTGGTAAGGAAAAGCTAGGGAACTAAAGACCTGTGAGCCTGACATTGGTGGTGGACAAGTTGTTGGAGAGAATCCGGAGGGACAGGATTTACATGTATTTAGAAAGGCAAGGACAGTCAGCATGGCTGGGTGTGTAGAAATCATGTCTCACAAACTTGATTGAGTTTTTTGAACTAGTAATAAGAGGATTGATGAGGGAAGAGCGGCAGATGTTTTACCATAACAGATCATCCCAAAAGGTCTTCTCAGGAGCATTTTAGAACACAGAACAACAACGAGCTGCATCAAGAGTTTGCAGCTTAGATGAGCAATGGCTTGGTAAAGATAGGTTTAAAGATTCTCTTAAAAGGAAGAAAGCAAGGCAGAGGAGTGGAGAAGATTAGGGAGTATACTCCACAAGTTGGAGTATATCCAAGAGTTTGTAGGCAACTGGAGACATGCTCATTAATAGTGAAACAAATAAACTCAAGGGCCAAATTAGATGAGCAGAAATATCTCAGAGGATGGGGTAAGAAATTTCAAAACCAACAGAGCTTTAAAAGCAAAGACATTGCTTGACCAGGGGCTAATTCACATCAGCAAGTACTGCAACAGTAGAGACTGGGACTTGCCACAACTTAAGACCTAACCAGGAAGGTTTAGGAGGACTTTGTTTATAGAGGGTAGAATGGAATCCACATTAGATTCTACTATTTCTAGTGTAATCCTGAGGTAACAAAAGCACGAATGAGGGTTTCTGGCTGATGAGCCAAAATGGCTGACTGATGTTACAAATAGAGTCATAGAGATGTACCGCACGCAAACAGACCCTATTGTCAAACTCGTTCATGCCAACCAGATATCCCAATCCAATCTAGCCCCACCTGCCAGTCAGCACCTGGCCCATATCGCTCCAAACCCTTTCTAATCATATGGCCATCCAGATGCCTTTTAAATGTTGCAATTGTACTAGGTTCCACCACTTCCTCTGGCAGTTCGTTCCATACAGATACCACCCTGTGTGTGAGAAAGCTGCCCCTTAAATCTCTTTTAAATCTTTTCCCTCTCACCCTAAGCCTATGCCCTCTAGTTCTGGACTCCCCACCCCAGGGAAAAGACTTTGTTTCTACAGGATAAATGGACAATCTCAGTAATCTCAAAGGACACTGCAAATTCATTTTAGGATTAAATGTGAGACTTATGTTTTGTTTTGATTAGATTACTTGAAATGTGGAAACAGGCCCTTCAGCCCAACAAGGAGAAAGTGAGGACTGCAGATGCTGGAGATCAGAGCTTAAAAATGCATTGCTGGAAAAGTGCAGGGGGTCAGGCAGCATCAAAGGAGCAGGAGAATCGACGTTTCGGGCATAAGCCCTTCTTCAGGAATGAGGAGGGTGTGCCAAGCAGGCGAAGGTAAAAGGTAGGGAGGAGGGACTTGGGGGAGGGGCTTTGGGAATACGATTGGTGGAAGGAGGTTAAGGTGAAGGTGATAGGCCAGACAGGAGGTGGGGGCAGAGAGGTCGGGAAGATGATTGCAGGTCAAGAAGGCGGTGCTGAGTCTGAGGGTTGGGACTGAGAAAAGGTGGGGGGGGTGGGGGAGAATGAGAAAGCTGGAGAAATCTGCATTCATCCCTTGTGGTTGGAGGGTCTTCAAAGACCACAATTTCCCCTCAGACATGGTTGACAATATTCTCCACTGTATCTCCACTGCCCGCTCCTCCGCCCTTGAACCTCGCCCCTCCAAATCACCACTAGGACAGAACCCCACTGGTCCTCACTTACTACCCCACCAATCTCCAGTGTACCAGAACTGCAAAAAAAAAAGAGGAAGAAGAACACCTATACAATGTAATCACCAAAAACGGATACCCCGCAATTTCATCAACAGATGCCTAAGGGAAAGACAACGGAATGAGGACATGCCACATCACCATAAATCAAGAATATTTCTGAACTGACGGCCAGACTACTGTGACCACTGGGACTCATAACAGCACACAAACCAACAGCCACTCTCAGACAACTCACCAGGACGAAGGACCCGATACCCAGCATGAGCAAAACCAACGTAGTCTACAACATCCCATGCAAGGACTGCACAAAACACTACATAGGACAAACCAGGAAGACAGCTAACGATCCGCATCCATGAACACCAACTAGCCATGAAACAACACGACCAGCTATCCTTAGTAGCCACACATGCAGATGACAAGCAACATGAGTTCGACTGGGACAACACTACTATCATAGGACAAGCCAAACAGAGAACAGCCAGGGAATTCCTAGAGGCATGGCACTCATCCACAGATTCAATCAATAAGCACATCGACCTGGACCCAATATACTAGCCACTGCAGCGTACAGCTGGAACTGACAACCGGAAGCGGCAGGTACAAATCACTATAAATGCTGGAGGAAACATCACAGGAGCACTTCACAGGAGGCTCCCAAGCACTTAGGATGTCACCTAGACAGGGGACGAAACGTCTGCAACACAAATTCCCAGCTCAGCGAACAGAACCACAACAACGAGCATCCGAGCTACAAATCTAATTACCTTCAGAGCTGGCCTAGCAAGTCAGTCAGTTCAAAAGCAATTAAAGGCAATAATATTGGTCTTGCTGGCAATACCCAATCCCATAAAAGAATAAAATTTTGCATACAGGCAGAGTGGGATGGTGTGTTCAATTCTGTCTAAGGATACAAAGAAGTGAAGGTGGCCCAACAAAGGAAATGCATCGTGTGTCACAGTCACATTAGTCACCTTATCATTCAGGATAAGGCCATTTGTGACAAAGGTGGGGATTTGATGATAACGACTCAAACATGAATTCTAAGAAAGAACAGAAATGGATTTGGAAAGAGACAACATATTTAAGGGGAGAGGGAGACAGGTTGGAATTGAACAATTTGCAAGGATGCTGGGGAGGAGGAGTATTGACGGAAGATTTAAAGAAGGAGGATCCATTTGAGAGAGAACTGGTTACAATATTGACTAATCGGTGGCAAGGAATAGTAGTTGAATGATCAGCAATTTAGTGGGAAAAGACAGCGAGTTACACAGTCCTACAGCACAGAGACAGGCCCTTTGGCTCAAACTGGCCTATGCCAAACTCAGTGTCTGTCCACACTAACCCCATTTCCCTGCATTTGGTCCAGATCTTTCTAAACTTTTCCTATCCATGTATTTGTCCAAACGCCTTTTAAATATTGGTAATTCACATGCCTCAACCACTTCTGCTGGCAGCTCATTCCACACGTGAACTACCCTCTGTGTAAAAACATTGCCCTGAAGTTCCTTTTTATTCTTTCCCCACTAACCTTAAACTGACATCCTCTCATCCTGGATTCTCCAACCCTGGGAAAAAGACTTGAGTGTATTCACCCTATCCATGCCTCTCATGATCTTATAGTCTTCTATAAGATTTCCCTCCTCTCCTACCCCCCACCCCAAACCTCCTAGGCTCTAAAGAAAAAAGTCCCAGTCTGTCCAATGTCTCAGACTGTTGAGTCCTGGCAACTCCTTGGAAATTTCTTCTGCACTTTTTCCAGTTTAATAATATTCTTCCTATAGCAAGGTGACAAAAACTGAACACAACACTCCAAATGCAGCCTCACCAACATCCTGTACAACTGCAACATAACTTCCTAATTTCTATACTCAATGGCCTGATTGATCAAGACCAGTATGCCTTTTTCACTGCCCTGTCTACTTGCGACTCCACTTTTAGAGAACAGTGCACTAACTCCAAGGTCCCTCTGTTCCACTACACTCCTTAAGGCCCCATCATTCACCATGGAACTCCTGCCTTGATTTGACATTCCAAAACGCAAGACCTCACACTTATCTATATTAAATTTCATTTGCCATTTGTTGGCCCACTTCCCCAGCTGCAATTTCAGATAACCCTCCTCACTGTCCAAGATACCTGCTATTCTAGTGTCATCTGCAAACTTACTAACCATGCCTTTTCAATGTTGTCAATGTACCAACATATAGTCAAGGAGGAGGAGAAAGTGAGGACTGCAGGTGCTGGAGATCAGAGTCAAAGGTGTGACATTGGGAAAGCATAGCCGGACAGGTGGGGAGTGATGGTGATAGATCAGAGCAGAGGGTGGAACAGATTGGTGGGAAGGACGAACAGGTAGGGCAGTTCACGAGGGGGCTGCTGAGTTGGAAGGTTGAATCTGGAATAATGTGGGGGGAGGGGAGGTGAGGAAACTGGTGAAATCAACATAGGTTCCATGTGGTTGGAAGGTCCCAAGGCAGAAGATGACGTGTTCTTCCTCCACTTGTTAGGTGGCGAGGATTTGGTGGTGGAGGTGGCCAAGGACTCACATACCATTGGCAAAGAGGGAAGGGGAGTTGAAGAAGTGGTCAGTTACAGAGCGCTGGGGATGTTTAGTGTGTATGTCCCATACTAAAATGTTTCTCTGAAACGTTCCGCAAGTTGGCGACTGGCTGTACTTTTCCAGCGCCACATGTTTTGACACCCCCCCCCCACATATAGCCAAGATGAGTATATACAGGGGGCATCTCATGAGGGGGAGACAAACTAGAGAAAGATGTGAGCACAAGGCCATGGCAAATGGAAACATTAAAGTTTGGCAAGCTAAGTTAATGGAAGGTTGAGATGCGGTGATAGAATTGTAGCCAATTTACTGACAAACATGCTCATTAATTCCTCATCTTGGTTTGTACAGGCAGGGGTGAGAGGACAAGAAAGAAGAGTACAAAATGATTTACCATAAATAAATGATGAGATTATCTTTGCATTTGAGGATCATCCTGGAATGACAGACAGTTTTAGCAGAAGAGAGCCGGACATAATGTGTTTTACGTGGTTCAGCTCGATCTGGAAGTAGATGGCCAAACTAGATTTTCACTATAGTCTTTCAAGTCATCGTCCCTTGAACTTGAGAAGCAAAATATAATCATGCTGTGTACAACCTTCCATTTGCTGAGAAGATATATACACTGGTTGCCAATCCAGAGGTGAGTTAGAAAATTACCCTACACCGAGTTAGCAGATATAAAAATGGGCAGTGCAATAGGACTCAACTGATTTTGATGTTGCCTGCCAAGGAAACAGATTGGAAAGAAAACCAGTTCGGCCCTGTGCTCATTGTTATCATTCATTAAGCCATGTTGGGAAGTGCATGGCAAAAAACAAAATTGGGCTTGGTAGAACTAAGTTGCCCTCACTGCAAGTAGTCCAACAATACACTCTGCACATTTTCAAATACAGCAAGAAGTTTATTTCCTCCCCCTGGCTATGGGAAACCCGATCCCTCCTTTTATAAAGTTAAAATGGCTTGAAAAAACATCGGGCTGCCATCTTGAAAAGGGATATATGTATGTTACCCAACAAATGTATTCCATTTTGTTAAAAGACAGTTAGACATCCACTTATACAGGTATACAATAACAAGCATTTACAGACCATTAACACCTAAACAACAATTTTTACAGAAAAGCAGTACGTGCTAAATGGCAAAACCTTAACAGCTGTTTTGTCAATTAACCTGTTTTATACTTAGGAATTAACGAAGACTAATAATCTCTCGAAACTCTTTCAACTGCTTCGAAATTACATTTGATCTTTACACCATATAATTAACTCCAGTTCAAGAATCACATCAGTCTTTGTAGGCAAGATTGATGGCATATATCTCATTCATGCAATCCCACATACCACCTCTCAAAGTCAATGGCCAAGGGTGGAAGAAAAAGGTGTAGGGAAAGCATCACTGGCAAGGGAGTAGAATTGATGCACTTGAATAAAATTATGCATTGTTCATGGGAAGTAGGTTACTGATAAAGCCAGCAATTGTTGCCCATTTTTATTGTCTTCAAGGTGGTGGTAGCACACCCCCACTGGCTTGTTGAATGAACATATTAATTGATGCTAATCTTCTGCGTTTTCTCCATACTCTTGTATACTATTTCTATTCGAATAATCATCCAATTCTCTCCTGAACGCCCCAACTGAACCTGCCTCCACCACACTTTCAGACAATGCTTCTGTACCTTAGCTACATGCCAAACAAAAATGCTTTTGTTTACATTACCCTTCCTTCTTTTGCAGATCACTTTAAATTCAAGCTCTTTTGTTGTTCCTTTTACAAACAAAAACAGTTTCTTCCTATTTAGCTTATCCAACTTGTCTCAGTTTTGAAAACCTCGATCAGATCACCTCACAACCTGCTTCTCTCCAAGAACAGTCCCACCTTATTCAATCTATCCTCATAAGTGAAGATCCTCATTCCTGGAACTATTCTTATAATTAGTTTCTGCACTGTTCAATGTGTTCACATCATTCCTGTAATGTGGCACCCAATGCGAATACAATACTCTAGTATTTACCAGAATGTTGCCTGGTTTGGGGGATATTAGTTATGAGGAGAGATTGGACAAACTTGACTTGTTTTCACTTGAACATCAAAAGATGAGGGACGATCTAATAGATGTTTACAAAACAATGAGAGGGACAGATTGTCTATGCATTTTATGTCTTTTTCTCAGGATTGAAATATCAATTACATGGGGACATAGGTTTAAGCTAAAAAGGGGGAAAGTTTAAAGGAGATGTAAGAGCCAAGTTTTTTTTACATAATATTTGGCAAATGCCTGGTATGCGTTGCCAGAGGTGGTGGTGGAGACAGCTACAATAGCATCATTGAGGAAACATCTTGACAGATGCATGAATAGGCAGGGAATAGAGGGATATGGACGGTATAGAAACAAAGTATTTTCAGCTTAGAAAGGCATCATGTGTTAGCTCAATCTTGGTGGGCCAAAACTCCTGTCCCTTTGCTATACTGTTCTTTGTTATCGTTCGGTAAATCAGACAGAACGCCAGATAATACAAACGGTTTTGATCCCAAGGTTCTCTGGGACAAGCAGTTTGTGAGAGTTGAGGTAGTATGCCCATGACAAATACCTGGTATATGCACGTACACAAAATGTTAAATTAAAACCAACTATCAAGTTGCCAAAAAAAGAGTTTGTAAATCTGGGAACACTATTGACAGCTTTAAAAAAAATACAATGAAGCAAAAATCAATGGCTAATCATAATGGAACCATTATGAAATGCAAAATCTTTTCATGCTTTTAATTGAAATCTGCTTTCCCATCTATTCAATTTTAGTCTTCATATTCCAGCTTTTGCTAACAGTACACTTTTATTCGCATTTTACAAAACTGCAAGGTATCAGTCCTTTAAAACACTTACCAAAATCTACTCTTGTTAATATGCACTGCATTGGATGGTCAGTTGTATGCCTTGTAGTAGTGGCCCCACTTTCATAACAAGATGCGCACAGGTCGTAGTCGTAACAAATTAAGCACTTATATCTGCGACCTCGAAAATTTCCTTTTAAACATGCATCACAGCTGACACCTAGAAGACAAGGAGAGATCAGAGGAAGTGTTAATTTTCCAAAGAGGCCTTACAAACAGTTTGAACAGAAAGTTACAGTGGTGGTATAGTGACTAGCATCTGTAATTACAGCATAAAATCAGTTTAAAATGAATACCCACCATGATTATTTTTGTTTTAAAACAGGAACTGTTCACATTTTCTCCATCCATCTGAATTTCAGAAGCATCTCAAAGAGCAAGAGTGACATGGAAAGACAAAAATTGCTGGCCTTGCCGATAACACTCTTATTCTTCTAATTAAAACTCTTCATATACAGTTTGTAAAATGTCCAATATGACTTACTCTTTAATTAGGGTATTAGTAGAGAAAACAAGAGATATTTTTACAAGTAGTTTTTTTTTAAAAAGTAACTTGCAATAAAACTCTTTCTGACATAATGCAAACACTGAAAATATAAAGAATGTTGAGAGCTTTGGTTCATAATTTTGGTTTTAATTCTTCAGGACAATGGTGATGATGATCACTTTTGCCACTTGCCTCTGCCATTTATGGTTTAAGTGCATTCATACTGTCTAACATCAAACTACATGACACAATATAACCGAGGGATTTGAGAACGTTATCTCTTACGATCTCAAAAAAAGGTATCATTTGCAGACATTTCTTTAATCTCTCTGAAGATAGACTGAAACAAAGAATTTGGTTAAGTTAAAACCAGATACAAATCACTAAGTTGTCGTGTTTTCTTTATGTGGAACAGGACCATTGTCATTACTAGTATGCAAGTATAAGAACTCGGCATACTGCTGCATGATGGAATACCTGACCAAGGTAAAAGCTATCTTGGCTCTCAGACTCTCGCTTTAGTGGAAAAATACTGCTGGAGATAAAGACTGAGGCTGTGTAACTGTAATTTGATGAAATATAAGGAGTATTCATAGGCTTATGTTGGAGTTACTTCTTGAGCTCGTTAGCTTCTCTGTCCTTGAGCAACATCAAAGAACAAAGGCAAAAGCTGCACTGTGCTTATCTTTATCTTGAATTATTGTAAAGTGTGAAATGTAAGAAAAGTTGTTTTTATCATTGTAAGAATATAGGCTGACTCTGTTCAGCTCGAGAAAGTACTCGGACAGTGACAACTGTGGCAGCCTCTCCATGAATTCATGAAAAATAAAGCTTCTTGAAACAAGACTCGGAATCTCACACTAAGTAATTTGCTCAACAAGTAGATTCACCAATTTCAATTCACTAATTCTATCTAGATGTCATTGTAAAAAAAAACACTACACCTTTGGGGTGGCACGATGGCTCAGTGGCTAGTACTGCTGCCTCACAGGATATCAATCACAATCACAATTCAGGGTGATAATGCACAAATTAACAAAACATGGAACTTCCCCATCTGGAAAGTAAAGTGGGATAGATGGTAGATCTTGTTATAAAGGTCAAATGAGAACAAAAAGATGGCAAAGGCAGCTACTCAAACAGGAAGAGTTATCAAAGTATGTCTCAAGAACAGGCTGCAACATGGAATATTATGCAACACTAACTGACAGAGATATTGTAGTAAATCAAGGCTGTAAAACAGCCATGTTTATGTTACTACAATCAATAGCAATTTGATTGAACAGACTAGTCGTCTCCTGCAGGTTGGTGGAGCTGTTGCTGGTTTTGGAAATTTCAAGTGATATAAACTGTACATGGCCAACAAATTGTACTAAACTACACATGCACAAATAAACCAGGGAAAAATAACATTCTAAATACTTGAAAAGGAGGATTGCGCTGTATTATTGAGTTTTTTAAAAAGCTAACCAATAATGCTAAACTGACGCATTATAAACCAGAAGTTGTCCAATATAATTTACTAGCTTGACACATGCTGGTGATTTGAATTGATATCTCTTATAAATTTGAAATACATCCATATCTGGCCAAGAATAAGTTCAGCAAACCACAACATCATTTAGTCCTTAAGTTCTTTCCAGTTCTTTTAACAGCAGCTTTCCAACAGATGATAAACTTATGTAGTTTGTCATTTTCATCCAAAAAAAATCAATGCTACTTCACATCCTGCACAGATCAAAGCAGCAGCATATTCACAATGATTTATTTTAAGATTTATTTACAAAGGCAACTTTTTAAAATGAGAACTAACAATAAACGAACTGTATTGTCATATATAATTCAGCCAATAATCAATAATTACTACTCGATATTAATTCATAGAATCCCTACAGGCCATTTGGCCCAAGTTCACACCAACCCTCTAAAAGGTAACCCACCCAGACCCATTCCTCTACCCTATTGCTCAACATCTCCCCTAACTTACACATCCCTGAACACTATGGGCAATTTAGTATGGCCAATCACCTAACTTGCACATCTTTGGTCTGCAGGAGGAAACCGGAGCACCTGGAGGTAATCCATGCAGACATGGGGAGAATGTGCAAACTCCAGACAGACAGTCGCCAGAGGCTGGAATCGAACCTGGGTCCCTGGCATTGTAAGGCACCAGTGCAAACCACTGAGCCACTGTGCATTATGACGACAAGGCCCACAATACCTAATGAGTAGGCTGTTAACAAATTATGGAACCATAATATTTCTAAATTGGATAATTTTGTTATGGATTTTCTTAAAACTTGCAATGTGCTGACACTTAAGATTCTAAAATATTACAGCTATTATACAGATACTGAAACTATTATAGCAAATGCAGCAGCTTTTCAATGAAGAAAGGTACTAAGATTACACAAGTCAGGGTAACATGCAAAGGTTCCACATCAAGACATACTTTTATACCATAAAGGAACATGTTCCGAGTCACACACGGATATCAGCTGGGTACAGGTAAACAGTAATAGAAACAGAAACAGAAAACATCTCTGGATTCCTTAGCTTTCCTGCAAGCATTGCTGCCCTGAATAGCACTTAAATTGACATAAGATCCAAAGAAATTGAACTTCAACCAATTCTTTACCATGACTGGATTTAAAAATGCTTTACTTACAGAGGAAAAAAAACTTAAGATATGTTATTTAAAATTCCAAATTAATTAAATAGCTGGGTATGTCAATGTGTTTCAACTTCCCCAAACAGCTTGGATATTTGGCTGCAGTTCTTAAATTAGAGAACTGCAATGTCTAAAATGTATGAAAACATTTGCAAACAAAAAAACAGTTAAAATTCATCGGTGATGTCAAAAAACAGTTAATATGAGGAAATCCTCTATGGTATTGGCGTATGTTCAGAAGCCGAGTACAGTTCCCTTTCGGCCTCTCTGCAGCCAAAAGGATCGCAATTTTGCCCATTGTCAAAATACAACAAATTACAATAATCATGGTGACTTCAAATATGCAGGTGGCCTGGGAAAATGTGTTTGGTAACAGACCTCAAAAATTAGAATTCATGGAAAGTCTACGAGATGGTTTTTTTGGAGCAACTTGTGGTCGGGTTCACTAGCAAACAGACCATTCTGCATTTAATGATGTGTAATGAGACAGACTTAATTAGGAAGTTGAAGGTAAAGAAACCCATAGGGGACAGAGACCCTAACAGAATTCACCCTGTAATTTGAGAGGGTGGGGGGGGGGGGGAGAAAGAGAGCTGGAATCAGATTGAACGATATTGCAATTGTGTAAAGGCAATATCATCCCATGATCTTTGTATGGTATGATTTGCCTGTACTGCATGTAAAACACCTCGGTACATGTGATAATATCAAAGCAGATGACGGAGAAGCTGGCCAGAATTCATTGGAAAGATAGCGTAGCAGGGACAATAGGGGAATAGCATTAGCAAGAATTTCTTGAAGAAGGGGTTACAATCAACAGGCATGACAGAAATGCATCCGATGGAAGACGAAACATATGAGGGGAGGATGAGGCAACCATGTCTGACATGGGAAGTCTGGGATAGTATAAAAGCAAAATAAAGAGCATACAACGTGGTGAAGGTTAGAGGGAAGCCAGAGGATTGATGAGCCTTTAAAAACCAGCAGAGGGTAATTTTTTAAAAAACTGATCATGTGGATGGGTGGAGTGGAGTGGGCAAGGGAATAGGATGGACGATGGGACCACATGATGGAATAGGAAGGCAAGTTAGTTAGTAATATAAAGGACGATTGCAAGAGTTTTTTTGTACGTACATAAGAGGTAGAAAGAGGCAAGCATGGACATTAAAATGCTGGAAAATGAGGCTGCTGAAATTGTAACGGGGGATCAAAGAAATGACAAAGGAACAGAATAGGTACTTCGTATCAGTCTTCACAGTGAAAAGACACCAGCAGCATACCAGAGCTTCAAGAGAGTCATGAGGCAGAGGTGAGGGTAGCAGCCATCACTAAAGATGTGCTGCGGAAGCTGAAAGATCCAAATGTGGATAAAATCACCCACATCAGATGGGCTACACTCCAGGGTTCTGAAGGAGATTGTGGAGGCAATGGTGGTGATCTTTCAGAAATTGCTGGAGTCAGGATGGACCCAGAGGACTGGAAAACAGCTAATGTAACACCTCTGTTTAAGAAAGAGGGAGGGAGACAGAAGATAGGAAATTAAAAGGACAGCTTGACCTTTGGTATGATTTTAAATTCCATTAGTAAGTACGAGATTGTGCCATACTTGAAAGTGCATAGTAAAATAAGGCCAAGTCAATATAAATTTGTCAAGGAGAAGTTATGCTTGACAAATTTTTGATTTCTTTGACAAGGTAATGAACAAATTAGACAAAGGACAGCCAATGAACATGATCTACTTAGATTTCCAGAAGGCCTCTGATAAGGTGCCACATGGTGTCAGAGACAAGGTATCATATAGATAAAGGATTGGTTAACTAGAAGGAAGCAGAGATTGGGAGATAAAAGGGTCTTTTTTCAGGGTGGCAGCTGGTAACTACTGAAGTTCCACAGGAGTTAGTATTTACGATTATCATGGCATATGTTAACAATCTGGATAAAAAAAGCCTGCTGACATTGTGCTCAGTTTGAAGATGATACAAACATAGGTGGTGGAACAGATAGTGTTGAGGAACCAGGACGCTGCAGAGAGACTTGGAAAAGTTAGGATAGTGGACAAAGTGGCAGATAGAATACAATATGAGAAAATGTTGGTTATGCGCTTTGATCAGAAGAAGAGCCAGAGACTATTTTCTAAATGGGGAAAGGTTTTGGAAATCTGAATCACTAGGAGTCCTAGTTCAGCTTTCTCTTAAGGTTTACATACAGGTTCAGTTGGTAGTTAGGAAAGCAAATGTGATGTGAGCATTCATTTCAAGAGGGCTAGAATACATGAGTAGCGTGGTAATACTGAAGCTGCACAAGGTGCTGGTCAGACCACATTTGGAATATTGAGAGCATTTCTGATACCGTATCTAAGGAAGGATGGGCTGACATTGGATGGGGTCCAGAAGAAGTTTACAAGAATGAAGCTGGGAATGATAGGCTTGTCCTATGAAGACCCCAGGTCTGTACAGAATGGAGTTTAGAAGAATGAGGTGTGATCACATTGAAATTTGAGAGGCCTGGATAGAGTAGATGTCGAAAAAATGTTTCCACTAGTCGGAGAGACTTGGACCAGAGGGAATAGCCTCAGAGCGAAGAGGAGGAATTTCTTCAACCAGAGGGTGGTAAAAATGTGGAATGTATTACTGCTGAAGACTATGGAGGCCAAGTCATTGAGTGTATTTAAGACAGTGGTAGAAAGGTTCTCGATTAGTAAGTGGATGAACAGTTACAGGGAGAAGGCAGGAGAATGGAGTTTAGAAACATATGAGCCATGATCAAATGACAGAGCAGACTCGATGGGGCAAAGGGCCTTGTTCCACTCCTACATTTTGTGACAAATGTAGTGATCAATGTACCTATGTTTCTTGAAGGAGGAAAGTACAACAGAACTTCTCAGGTATGTCTGGAGTATTTTTTATGTCATTTCAAAATATAAACAATGTGTTTTCTTCCCCCTCCAAAAGTCATTATCCGTAGTTATTTACAAGAGACTGCCTTCAACAATAGAAAGCCTCAAATCAAAACAAAATGTCATCTTAATCATAATTATTTCTATTCTAAAATGAGGCTTGGGTAATTTAACTGTTTCTCCTGCTCCACGACACACAAAACATGCTACTTACCACAGTAGACTGCGGTCATTTTTAGTGAACCAATTCACACAATAAAATGAATAAGCAAAAAGAGGAGTTCCATTCTCAATGGAAAGAAAATCAACTGAAATTGGGTTCTTTAAAAATGAAAATCAATTTTTTCTAACAGCTGCTAGTTGCCAGAGGAATGCTGACATTCCCAAAACAAAGCAGCATTTAGACTCTCAACTATTATCCAAATGAAAGGGAAAATGCTAGGATTGGCAAAAATCACGATTTTAAAAGAATCATAAAAGATAAAACAAAAATGGCAAAGCAGAAGCTAAAAAGTCAAATATCCAATTATTGATTTACTTGGAGTTGATATATTCTCTAACTTTTTATGTCAACCTTTAGGGCCCTGCTCAGATGTGTTCCTTTTACACCACTCGCATATGCTAATAGTGGAGCAAACAGGCTCACTTTAATCCTCAGCCTTGTGTGCTTATGTTTGGTATATGACCATCAGATTAATTGTTTAAAAAACCTGTCCACTCAATCATTGCAACAAGAATCATAACCAACAGTATGGATAGAGTTTCGTATAATGAACATGAAACTAGGAATAGGGGCTAAGCTTAGCAACTTTTCAGGTTGGAAACTGTAAACAATAGGATTTCACAGGTTTTGGTGCTAGAGCATTATTTGCAATCTCTAATAACTGCGAAGTGTGTATTGTAGTCAAAATGATGACATAAAAATAGGTCAAAGGTAACTTGCTGAAAGCAAGAGCACAAGGCTTCAGATTTCATTTAAAAATAAAAAGCTTACGACTAAAAGGAAAGATAATAAAACAAAGCTAAATATAGGACTGTTTAGAAAACAATTCTGAAAACAACTTTTCACCTACTGCTCAACACCATCACTTTATAACATTAAATCCAAAGAGATAACACTTCTTTCTCAATCTTTAATTTCAACTGAACTAATTCTTCCTTGTTAAATTGCAAAGTCTTCTTACAATGAGACACAAAACTGAAATTTTAAGCTTTTCCACCTTTTAACCAGTCTGTCAATTTCTAGCCAAACACTCCTACTCTGGAAGTTAGTCTAACTTTCTGCTAACTTTTACTCAGAATTTGTTCTATATATTTTCTTTCCTAGAAGGTTACTGTGCTAAGAATCTAGGTCACTGAGTTGACAAGGCTTCTCAATCTGTAGACCTATTAGTTCCTTTAGGTATCTTTTCTCTAGAAGGACAAGGGCAGCAGAAGCACGGGAACAGCACCACCTGCGCATTCTGCTCCAAGCGACTTTCTACCCTGACTTGGAAATATATCCTGTTCTTTTGCTGTCACTGGGTCAAAATCCTAGAACTCGCGAACAGTATTGTTGGTGCACCTGAACTGCATGGACTGCAGCTATTCAAGAAGGCACTACCACCTCACTTCAACTTTAATCTCCCTCTTTTGCCAATCTTTTGACCTTAAAATTTCTTCCATTTTTGTGATGCCTTTTCTGCCTTCTATACGGTCTGCACTATCCTTACTTTCCTCTCGACTTTAGTGGAATTCCATGTTCGATTTTCCAATCTCAAAAAAACAGTTCCCAAATGGAGACAATGCTGGCAGTTTGCAGTCCGGGCTGCTGCATGCTCACCTATTTACTTTAACACTGTAGAACAAAAACAATCTGCTGCTGGGATTTGTAATTCTTTAGTGCCATTATTTTCTTATTTACGTTTTTAATCATGCTAATTCTGACAAATCCCTAACCAAGTATTATTTTCCTTGGGATGTCTGGCATTCTTCTCTTCCTCTACTGTAAATATTCACAGAAAGTAATTATTCAACTTTTCTTACTTTGAATACATTATCACTGATAACAGTTTTTAAAACAGTACACAACACTCCTCCCTCACTAATTCCTGAATGTGATGATAGAAATTGTTGACTTTTCTGTTCCTTTCCTGTTACTACATCTTCAATGCTTTTTTGGTCACCTATTGTTGTTCCTTGTATCTTTCCCATTCAATCGGATCCATTCTATTGTTGTAAACCTTTTATTTTATCCCTACATTGTCTACTGAATCATTACTAAAGAAATCCTAATTACCCAGATCAAAATCAACAAAATGGCTTCTGCATGCCCAGAATTGTTATTGGAGGACAAATTCCAAAATATTACATTAGAGTGGCACATTTTGTAATCCAGGAAGAAGCTCAAATTAAAAGGAGGGTACTGTTCACCACAAAGACATTTAAGGGGTATCATTTCATCAAATAAGCAGCAATTATGATCCACAAGGAAGGAGGCGTTCTGATCTCCGCAACAAAAAAAAAGGCTCCCTTCCTACCTAGCCTGCCATCTCTATCTACTCCATCACATGCCCTGGCACAGGCATTATAACCCATTCAGCCACGACTCCTCTTTTGCCAGTAACTATTTCACTACTTCTTTTAACTTCCCACCAACACTCCTCTAAGCTACTTGCATGTGCCCACACACAGAAAAGGCTTGAGGCACATACTTTCAGTAACAGTCTATGTCACACATTGATCTTGGAGTTCCTTGCGTAATAAGTAGAAATTAGCAAAAATGCTGCTACCTACCCACCCACTCCCAACAGTTACATTTTAGTGTCCACCTTGGACTTGCCAAAGTGGAGGTACGTGAATAAAGTTAATCAGTAATCTAATTAAAAGACCTCAGGTAGCAAAAACAGAGGTAAGTAGTAAAGGAATGGGAGTTGAAGATTAGGTAGAAACAAATAGAAAACTTTTTTACAAATATGAATGAGACAATTAGCACAGAAAGAAAATTAAACAGTACACAACACTCCTCCCTCACCAAACATAATGGCAGAGGTGATAAAAGCAGAGAACGGTTACATTTGGATCAGAGGATATTTTGCTCTAGCACCAAGTTTGTCTCATTAAGAAATACTTCGTGTGTAACATCTATTGGAATAAAACATCTCAACTTTTGTTTTATCGTGAGCAATATCAAAGTTTTACTTAAATTTATAATGTTGCTCTGCTCACTCTTACAAGAAAATCCAGGTTCCTTCCCTTGCATCTGCTCCCAAATAATGATTCATAAGTTTCAAAACGTTGCTGGGCCAGAAAGTAATTTTCTTTAAATTCTGTTGTAGGAATGGATAAAGCAACACCTATGCTTAGCTGATCTCAAAAAAGTGGTGACACAGTGTTTTTTTGAACCGCAGCAGTCCATGCAGTGAAGGGACTCCCAAAGTGCTGCTAGGTCGTTTCAAGGTTTTGACCTAGCAATGTCAATGAAATGTCAGTACTAGTAAAGCCAGTAGGTAACTTTGAAATGAGCCTGGAGATGGTGATAGGTTACCTGCCTATTATGCTTGTCCTTCTAGTTGGTAGAGACCACAGGCTTGGGAGATTCAGCAGAAACCTTGGCAAGTAACTGCAGTATGTCGCTGGAAGAGCGCAGGTCAGGCAGCATACAAGGAGCAAGAGAATTGACATTTTGGGCATATGCCCAAAATGTCAATTCTCCTGCTCCTCAGATGCTGCCTGACCCGCTATGTTTCTCCAGCAACACACACTTGACGCTGATCTCCAGCATCTGCAGTCCTCACCTTCTCCAAGTAACTGCAGTGTAACTTGTAAAGGGCACATATACTGAAACTATACAGTACCAGTGGTGAAGGGTTAAATTATTTTAGGTACTGGATGGAGTGCTGATCACTTGAGCCTTATTCTGGATGATATTTATGTTTTGTAGCATTGCTGAGGTATTCTCCTCCACTTAAGTGACAAAATGTGAAAAAACTTTTAACAGGATTGGAAATTTTTGTTGCTGACTGTTAACTGGAGAATGAAAACAACATGCTGCGATATTTAAAAGAAAACGGCTAATATCGCTACACAGACTAAACTAAGTACACACTAACAGGAATTTATAAACAAGTTTGTGCACGAAAAGTTGACAAAGTGGCTTTTGCAGATTAAAAATTCGAAAACAAAACAATGCTCAAAAACATCAAAACTGCAATACATATTGCTGATCCACAAGTTAGTTTCATTAAATTTGCAAATATTCTCATTTTTATTTCTCAGAATAAATTGTTCAAAGTTGTCCCAGACCAATAGGTTTTTTCAGACAAAAGCTCAATTTGGAATATCTATGAATGTTCCTTCATGAGCCACATCAAACACAGAAGTTCTCTTCTCATGTCCCTGAGGTCTCACCATTCTTTTCATTTTTCAGGAGCAACTAATGCTGAAATTACGCCCTCCTTCTCAACATTAATTTGGAGAAATTGGACACAATACGCATCGATCTGTGCACATTGGGAACTGTATACAAGCAGCAAATCGATCGTGCCTGAATATGTGCCCAGCTCTGTGCTCTGACTGGAGATGAAGATGAAACTGAGCCCTTTCTGCAGAGATATGCTGGGTAAAACAAATATGAATGGAGCCTTGATATACAGCCAAGAACTGGGCACTGCTTACAATTGGTTTGAGAAAAACAGTAGCCTCGCCAGCTCCAGGCACAGAGAAGCAAAGTAACAGGAACTTTAACAATGTATTTCAGCCAGGCCTACTATACACAAAAAACACCAAGCAAGTTTCAGGCTCCAGTAGCACATTAATCGCTCTTTAATCTATTACATTTTCTTGTCATATATGGAGCGAGAAGGCGAGGTTCAAGATTCACATCCCTAAATATTCCATTTCAAGCTGGTGGCTTTTTTCTGTGGGAGGGTAGCATGCTGACGGAGCAAATACGTAATGAGAAGGAGAGATAAGCATCGACTTTCTTAAAATTAATGCAACTTCTGTGCAACACACCTCGTAATGAATGGTGAACAATAATCCAATATCAGAACTACACACAAAAAAAAGAATGCTGACAAAACTACAGATTGGGAAACCATTGAGTGGGGATATAGGCAGAAGATGCCAATAAATGCAAATACTTTGAATGATTGAAATCTGAAACAAATACAAAGAATGCTGGAGAAACTCGGCTCTGGCAGTAACTCGGAAGAGAGAAACAGAATTAACAGTGAACCCAGTATGGCTCTTCTCCAGAACTTTGAAGTTTCAGAGGACTCCAACCGGGGCCTTGAAATTTGTGTGATCCATAACCAAATCTTGATTATTAAGCAGTGCCGAAGAAATTTTTTTTGTTCATTGAGAGCAAGCCGTCATCGCTGGCTGAGCCAGCCTTTATTACTCATTGCTAATTGTCCAGAGGACAATTAAGAGTAAACCACATTGATGTGGGTCTGGAGTCATGACCAGACCAGACAAGGATGGCAGTTTCCTTCCCAAAAGGACATTAGTGAACCAGGTACCTTTCTCCCCCCAGCAATCGACAATGGTTTCATGCTCACCATTGGATTCTTAATTTTCAAAGCCAAATTCAAATTCCACCATCGGCCATGGTGGGATTTGAACCCAGGTCACCAGAACAACTGTCTGGATCAGCTGTCTAGTGATAAAGCATCACCTCTGACAGCATCAACATCAGGCTGAAAAAAATGCCAACCTGGTGAAATTACAGCACAGCGAACACGTACTGAAATCACTGAACCTTACAATACAGTACAAGGCTTTTATGGTCTGTCAAATCTGTATCAACTCTGAAAAAGCTATTAAATTTAGTCAGACATCCCAGCAAATTAGAGACCGACACATGCCCATTGGTTTCTTGATTGTTGAATCATTAACTTCCGGATACAGTCAGCTCTTCTATAATGTAATAGTTGCATTCTTGTGCAACCCCACATCAAGGCCAAAATCAGGGCTGCAACTTTAGCTCAATAACCCAAAATGTTACAAAGGGGAGATGTTTGGGTTTAGTCACAAGATCATGTTTTGTCTATTCAAAAGGAGGCAAAGATTTTGAGTATACTTTCTGGCATTTAATGACCAGGTGAATGATGGTTAATTTGGTTATTTAAAACAAAAAAAGTATTTTGACCTGGTTATTTCAGTAGCTATTCTTCATTTTTAACACATCCACTAAAGATCAAAATGGTCTTCAAAAATCTTGTGCTACTACAAACTGTCTTCTTAGACCACCTCCTCTAGATTCAACTCCAAAATTTCCTATTTAGAGTGTACATTGGATCTAGAATTCATTGACAACATGGAGAAGGGCAGATTCAATTGCGGTCTTCAAAAGGGAATGTGATAAGCATCTGAAGGGAAAAAAGACTATAGTGTTACAACGAAAGGGTGGTCAAATACAACAAACTAAAAATTGTATTTCAGAAAGCCTCACAATGACTTGTGATGGACCAAATAGAGTACTTATAGCACAGAGGCTATGATTTATATTATAAACAGCTTGTTAATAAAGATGTGAAATTTCCAAATCAAGAATGGTTCTCAGTTTGCAAAAATACTCATCCTAATCTTCAGATGTTCTACAAAGTCCTTTAAATTAGAATGCTTATCATCAGCACCACACAACTTTGTAAAAGTTAACTGGGAAATGTGGAACTGCAGTAAACCAGTCAGCCATCAAATTTGTTTTGTCATTCAATCATGTTTGATCTGCATCTCAATTTGTTCTACTTATCTTGTTTCTGTAATTTTAACTACCCTTGCCTAATAAAATATCTTTGTCTTTTCTCCACATTGTTGCTAGAAATCTGAAACAAACACAGAGTATTTTGCCTTCATGGTGATAAATCTGCTCTGTATGCCTCCCTAGCTGTACTAAGCTGTGGCACCCAGAATTTAATTCAATAATCTACAGTCAGTTTAACCAGAGCAAACTTATGTTCCAACCTACACTATTATACAAGTCACCTAACTGATTATACTAGGAGATTCTGATTCATGCTGAATATACTAAGTCATGTATGCCAAAGCAAAGTTTCTGAAATCAGGTTACAGCTTTACAAGTTGGCTGCAATGAGAGTTTGGCTTATGACATACTGTGATGCTTGCAACATCCAAGTTGGTCTTCAATAGTCTTCCACTATGGGAAGTTTAGCCAGTGCACTTGAAGATCACCATCTTGATTCATCCTTGAAGATCATTTATCAATGATTTAAGAATGATATGTACTTGACATGAATATTCGTATTGGGAATTAATCTTTTCACTCAGTGGTGGCAATTTGGAACTCACTGCTTGAAAGGGTTATTAAGTCAGAATTTTTTGTAATCTTTAAACAATATTTTAAAAATATCACTTGTGTTATCACAATTTCTAGGGCTATGGATCAAGAGCTAGAAAATATGATTAGACTTTTGTTAACTGGCACAGACAATGGGCCAAATCCCCTATCCTGCAAATCTGAGTAAAGAGACATTTGTTTTGACCTGCAGATCTTGGGACACCTCAGTAGGTTGCCTCACAAGGTGTAGGATCTGGAATGCAGGATTTGCTTTATTTTCTTCCCTTCTCTAACATCGCATCATTAAAACAGTGAACAAACCATAATGAAGCAGGATAGTTCAGAATGGTGACAACATGCCTATTAGCAGCAAGCTCCTCCCAGTCATTAACATCGATACTGCCAGTTTCAAGCAGAGCTTCAGAGTGTCTTTGAGTGTTTTCTCTGTCCTACCCTTGAATGTTGGCCACTGGCGGGTCAAGAAAAACAGAGCTGGCAAAGATAGTTTACAGCCATCCAAACAGCATCCAGTCCATTAACATTTTACAAGATCTTTGTCCAAATGCTTGTGCAGCTGGCTTCAAAAGAAACATGGAGCATTCATTTAACAGTCCTCCCATTAAATTTAGAGGATACAAGTGGCAGTGATGATGGAATTTCTCTATTGCTACGCACAGTTCCACTTATTCATAAAATGTCAAATATAGTGTTGAACAAAACTATGAATGCTATAATTTCACATCAACCACAGAAATAAGTATTAATCCTTCTTCTCCACTTATTCTAAAGTATTACCTTGGAAAGGAGGCAACAGAAGGAATGATCAGTAATATCTCCAGATGCATCAGACACCAATCTAAGGCAAGCAAAAACAGAAACAAAACCTCTCATAAATCAAGACACCTCTGCTGCAACTGCCTTCAGTTCAAGCGACCAACAGTGGCTGAACCATACTGTCTGCACCACATTCCATCTAGAAATAAAGTTTCCTACCACACATCCATACCATTGCTAAGACCACCAGTAATCACAAATAATATCACCAGCTTTCAGCCCTGACCCAGCTCAACTGCTGTCAAAATTGCTTTTGTTACCTCTAGATTGCAGTTCAAATGCACTCCTAGCTGGCCTCCCACATTCTGCCTGAAAATAGGAGGTCACGCAGCTCTTCTCCTAAATCTCTCACCAAGTCTTGCTCATCCATCACCCCATGCACATTGACCTATACTGGTTCTCAATTAAACAATGTCTCAAATTTTAAAATATTCAAGCTTATTCACAAATCTCTCTATGGTTTCATTGCTCCTTTATAAAACAACCTCCTAGAGCCCCAATAGTAAAAAAGGAGAAAGAGCAAGCCATTCAGCATGGTCATAGTTGATGATCCAACTCCGGACCCGGTCCCTGTTTTCTCCCTTTGATTCCAAAGAAATATGTCTAATTCCTTCGTGAAAAATTCAATGTTTTGGCCTCAACTACTTCCTGAGGCACACAATTCCATAGACCCAAGACTTCCTGGATGAAGAAATTTCTCCTCACCTTAGTTCTGAATGGCCTACTCCATATCTTTAAAACTGTGACACCTGGTTCTGGACTCCCGGTCATCGAGAACATCCTTTTCTTTTTAATTCACTTGTAGTGTATACATGGCACTGGCTGGTCAGCATTTATTGTCAACCCCAGCTGTCCTTGAACTGAGTGGCTTGCTACATCATTTCAGAGGGCAGTTGAGAGTTAACCACATTGCTGTGGGTCTGGAATCATATTCAGCCAGACCAGGTGAGGATGGTGAATTTCCTTCCCTGAAAGACACTAGTGAGCCAGATATTCCAACAATCGACAATGGGTTCATGATGACCATTAGCCCTTGAATTTCAGATTTTGTTATTAATTGAATTCAAATTCCATCATCTGCCACAGCAGGATTCAAACCCCATCCCCAAAATATCAACTGAATTTCTGGATTAATACTCTAGTGAAAACACCACAGAGCCATTGCCTTTCCTCTTCCTGCATTTACCTCGTCTACACGTGTTTGGAATTTTACAGGTTTCTATGAGATATTCCAATATGCCAGTGAATATTATCCTAACCAATAGAGTCTGTGTTAACATGCCAGTTCTACATTCCCACAATCAAAATGGCAAACTTTTATTGCACTCCCTCCATAGCTGGAACATCCTTTTGGAGATCAGAATTGTACACCATACTTCAGGTCTGGCCTCACCAAGGTCCTGTTCAATTTCAGCAAGACATATCTGATCCTGTACTCAAATCTTCTCACTTTGAAGGCCAGCATACCATTTTTCATCCTCACTGCCCAAATGAACCTGCATGCTTATTTTCAGTGACTGGTATACATCCAGGTCTCTTTGTACCTCCTCCTTTCCCAACATCCTCCTTCGTGTTTTTGCTACCAAAGTGGATAACCTTACATTTATCCACTTCACACCTTATCTGGCATGGATTTGCCCACTTGCCCTTGTCCAAATCACACTAAAGCAGCTCTGTAGTCTCCTTACAGTTCTCCCTTCCACCCAACTTTGCGTCGTCTACAAAACTTGGAGATAATACATTTAACTCCCTCAGATGTGAACATCTGGGTTCAAGCATCGAATCCAGTGGTACTCCACTAGTCACTGCTTGCCACTCAAAAACAGACCTCTTCCTCCTAATGTTTCCTGTCAATCACTTCTCTATTAATGTCAGTATACTAATCCCGATTCTGTACACTTTAATTTTGCATGCTAATCTCTTAGATGGGACCTAGTCTACCTTCTGAAAACCCAAGAAACCACATCCACTGGCGCCTCCTTACCAACTCTACTTGTTACATCCTTAGAAGATTCCAATTGATTTGTCAAGCATGATTTCCTTTCATAATCATGCTGACTTTGTCCTATCCTATCACCGTTTTCCAGTCCTCAGATACATTTTAGCTCTTTTATTTCTGGTCTTCTGAGCACCCTAGACTTTAATAGCTCCACTATTGCTGACTGCATTTCTGTTTTGAAGGGTCGAAGCCCTAGAGTTTCCTTCCAAACTTTTTTTTATATCCTCACTTCAATGGCCATACATGCCTCTGATCAAGCCTTGGGTCACCTGTCCATCATTGTCTATATGGCTCATGTCAAACATTGTTTTCTGCTCTTAAGGTACTTCAAGACATTGCACTTAAAAATGCTATATAAGCTGGCACTGTTGTCAGTGAACATTTCTTTGTATTTAATTTTTCCATAATTTTTCATCACAGAAGCTCCAACCCGTTTGTGTCTGGATAATAATCTGAGCAATCTACAGACATTTTTATAAAACCAGTTATTATTATTGCCAACATGGTCTCCATAGAGACTAATTCCCAAGAAATAACTTCTAATGACTGTTTTGTAAATCCAAGATTCTAATAACCAAGCAACACAAAGCTCTTTTTCTAATCACCCAATCAGACCCAGGTCAATATCACTGAACAATTTTAAAGTATCACTATGGTGTCTACTTGAACCTACCCTGCACTGCCAAATTAAGTGACATATTAATAAACAATAAATTCTAAGCAATTCGAACACAAACTTAAAGCAGCATCACAACAAGTAATTTGCAAACAGAACCTTGCATGCATGGGAGAGAGGGAGGCAAAACCTGGAAGGTTATCTGCTTTTTTAACTAAGCTAGTCATAGTTACATAGAGACCAGTTAACTGAATAGCAGATCAAGTTTGGGGGGGAAAGATGTTGAGCTGTCTACTCCTGCTGCTATGTTTCTAACTTTGATGATTGTGCTCATAAAAAGGCTGACAGGGTTATGATTTAAACTAGCACCACAATAATGGGTGACAAGCCTTCGGGTGTTGGAGCCCCAAGCGTTGGAGCAGGATTTTTGTTTCCAAATTGTGAGGCAACAGAACAAAGCAACTACAGATCCGCAACTCTACATCAATAGTATTTAAAACAATATTAGAAGAGGAATAACTTGAGGATTACAAGCAACAAACCTAGTAAGCAGTCACCCATACTTTTGTAAGTGTACAGAATTCAAAATGAGACCAAGTTATGTTTTCATACATTTATTGCGGCCAATAATCTTAAAAAGGAGTTTGAGCTTAACAAGTCTTTGTCACCAGTCATCTACCTCTCTCTCTCTGACAGAGCAGTCCAATGGTCCTCTGGGACTATGGCAACTTTACTTGTGCTTAATTCATTTTGATTCAGAAATACATGACTTTCGATTTGAAGACAGATTGAATATGAAATAACAAACTGAAGGTAAAAATTTTAAAATTTGTTTCATTCATGCCCTAGAGTTCCCTGCTTTTATGGTTCTCTTGATGACCTTGAACATACTTAACTGACTGATGTTTGTTGCCACATGATCTGGCACAGCATTGCTTTCAACTCGGGCTGTAAACAACTACGCCAATTTTTATTTTTACTTTTGTTTTCATTAGTATGCAAGACATAAATGAAGAAAAGGCTATTTTGTTAAATTCATCTCAGATATTAATAAATGTCTAATTAAAGATAAAATTTAAAAAGGGGAAAAAATAGAATAGTCTTCTGCACAATGTAGAGGATAAAAGTAGTTGCTGAAGAATAAAAAGCATTAATTTATTTAGTAGTTTACGTTTAATGGACTAAACAGTTCCTCTCTACTTCTACTCTTGTATTAGAGGCATGTCATCACAAAAGAACAGAGATCACAACGAAAAGCTGGGAAATAGTTAAACGACACACAGCATCTGGGGCTGTACCTTTAGAGGACACAGGAGTAGCCAAACTATCAGATAATTACATCACAGTAAACTAATAATTTGTGCACATATAAAAAAGCAATCCAGAATGACTCAAGGTAGATGTTTTATGGAGAACTCTAACATGACCTTACTGAAAAGGGAATCAAATGTTTGAGGTTAGAGAATGCTGAATTGCATATGGCTTAACTCCAATCAAGAACAGTAAAACTGAATTGCACTGACATGAAAAGTTACCATCTATAGTCAGAAGATTTCTAATGGAAAGCAAAGATTGAACAAAATTAAAGAAGGTTATATGCAGTAACTCCACATTATCGTTGGAGTTCAGTGTCGTGAGATTTAGTTGGATTAGGAACATAATTAGAGGGGGTAAATTCAGAACAGGAATGCGGAGACATTTCTTCAGCCAGAGAGTGGTGGGCCTGTGGAATTCATTGGGGCAGAGTGCAGTGGAGGCCAGGACACTAAATGTCTTCAAGGCAGAGATTGATAAATTCTTGATGTCACAAGGAATTAAGGGCTACGGGGAGAACGCGGGTAAGTGGAGTTGAAATGCCCATCAGCCATGACTGAAGGGCGGAGTGGACTCGATGGGCCGAATGGCCTTACTTTCACTCCAATGTCTTATGGTCAAATTACTGCTTTGTCATAACTGAATACCTCAACTGTCTGAAGTGCCATGATTCCGCTTCAATCATAAAACTATGACTGACTCAACCAGGGAAACTTAGTGTACAGATATTATAAACTCGAATAGGACTTCAAAATTTACACATACAGGAAATATGTCAGGAAGACACTGGCTAGGGTTGTTGGGAGAATGCAGGTATGTGGAATGAATCCTGTGCCTTCCATAGCAATTCATGATTTTCAAAGTTTTGGATTTGATTCTATTTTATAAAATGGTTCTCTTTTTATGCAGCATCATTATAACTTTTTCATTTCAACTCCTCAAGATTTGTGCAAGTTGAAGAAATCCAGGCAGGTGCGAGGGCTCACTGGGAGAAAAAGCTTATGAAAGTTAGTGAGAAGATGGATTGAATGAGTTAGTGGAGCCTATTGGATGGAGTAGGGAATGACGGGATTAGTGGGATGTATGGAACTCTCATTGATAATGGAAGGGATGGAGCGACTGTGGGCTGAGTGGAGATTGAAGGCATGAGTTAATGTTTGAGAGAAGGAAGTAGAAAAATATTGAGTGGAGAGAAGAGCTGGGGCTTCAGGAAGACAGTTCCACTGCAGACCACACATGGAAGCAGCATCAACTTCAGCATCTCCCAATCACAGAAAGCAAGTCAAATACAGGTCAGATTGGCAGTGGATTACAGAGAATGAGACAATAAATTATGGACTTCAGAAAGCTATCAACAACACTATTAAATTAGGAACAATGAAGTGCAAGTGGGAGTTAAAGCATTTGAAGGCGGCTAATAAGGCAAATTATTACACAACAAATGGTGAGGTACTGAGAACAGTAGAGAAACTGAGGAGTCCTTGGAGTCAGTGTTCACAGATCACTGAAGTTGAATGAACAGATGAGTAATGTGAAGTGGCATTTTTGTTTTTGCTAGCCAATATATGAAATGAATCATAAGAGCAGGGATGTTATTCTGTAACAATATTAAAAAAAAACCCAATGAGCTTACAATTCAAATAATGAACGCACTCCTGATCATCGCACAAAGATGCTATTTCACTGCAGAGGAGATTAATGTGGATGTTGTTTGAATTGGAGAATTTGAGTCATGAAGGGAAGGCTGTCAAAGTTAAAGACATTTCCACTGGGAAATAGGAGGCTGCTGGGAAACCGAGCCAAATTACACATAATTATGGTTTCTTGGATGGAGAAAGAAGATTAGTTAGGGATCCATAACTTTAGCTAAAAGTTTTGCCGGAATTCCATATGAATGTAAGAAATAGGAACAGCAGTAAATTGGTCAGCCCCTCTAGTTTACTCCACCTTTCGACAGGATCATGGTTAACCTGACATTACCCATGTCTACTTTCCTGCCCTTTCCCCACAAATCTTGATTCCCCAAAAGATCAGGAACCTTTCTACTTATGTCTGCCTTAAACATACAGATAAGTTCCAAAAACTCTCAATCCTCAGAAGCAATTCCTCCTCATTTGACTTAAATTGGCACCCCTTTATTCAGAGACTATGCCTGCTGGTCCTAGAATCTCCCATAATGGGAAACATCCTGTCAGCATTTATCCTTAAGAATATGATGTGTTTAAATTAGCTCACCTCTCGTTCTTCTAACCTACAATGAGTAGAGTCCCAACCTCTCCAGCCTTTACTCATAAGATAATCCCTCCATAATGGCCATCATCCTAGTGAAACCTTCTCTAAACTGCCCCTAATTAAAATGACTTTTTTTAAAAATAAGGGAAGCAAGACAGCTCTCAGTAGTCCAGATATAGTCTTAATGTACCTTGCTCCAGTAAAAAAACTTCCCTATTAAGAGAGGACTGGCTCATGGTCAGGAAACAGGAGTGGGGATAAAAGATGCTCTTTTTTAGGTTGGTGATCCATGGGATTCCAAAGGGATTATTGCTGTGACTGCATTTGTTTGCAATATATATTGATGACTTGGGAGAAGGAAATGAATCTACTATAATCATTGTTGTCTGCAGATATAGGTGGAAAGGCAGGTTGCCAGACAGAGAGAATTAAAAAAGGTGAAAGAGAAATATTGATAGGTTAAGTAAATGGGCAAAAGGTTGGCAAAAACATCCCTACTGTTTTACTCCAACTCCCTTGAAATAAGAACCAACTTTGCGTTAGCTTTGCCAAACACCTGCTGTACCTGCGTGCTAGCTTGTGTTTCATGCACAAGTATGTCCAAGTCTCTTTGTGTTGCAGCTTTCTGTAGTTTTTCTCCTTTTAAATATTAATGTCCTTCCTTCCAGAATGAATAACTTCTCATTTTCCCATATTATACTCTATTTGTCAACTTTTTGTTCAGTTACTTAACCTATCGATAGTTAGGATATTGTGATACTCTTCAGAGGGTCGGTGTAGACTCGAGGTCCAAAAGGTCTTTTTCTGCACTGTAGGGATTCTATGGTTATATTTCATTAGTTACCTTTTCCTTTGGTCTTCACTCAACAATAAAATCTAGGTGCTAGCCATAGGCATTGCACAATAACATTTAATAATGGGGGAAAATATTGCAAATATTTACCTGAAACAAAGCTTTAAAGTTCAACTTCCAATCTGTTTGGAAGTCTCTTTTGGGAAAAATAAAGACACTCAAACTTCACAGGTGATGGAACACCTTCCATTATCAATATATGCTGATGTATGGTGGAAAACTCAAAACTCCATATGTTCAGATTGCACAGGTAGGATTGTAAATTCTCCAAGAGTTCTGGGAATAGAGACAATTAAAAACTAAGGAAATCACTTAAGTTAATTCAACATTAAATTGATTTAATTTTGATGTTGCAAAGTAGAAATTTCTAAATTAAAACGTCATTAGCCATTAGCAATTTCAGTAATAAAGATAAAATGTCATTTAAGAGGTTAACTTGGTTGTTGGATTCTTAAGTGGTTCTAACAACTTATGTTTCTAGTTCCTCTCTAGTTACTTATCTTGCTCTTGATGAAGTCCTGATTTGCTGTCTCATTTGAACAATTTAAAACAAATAATAATGTTCATTGAGCTATTCTTGTAGTTTTTTTTGCACTCTAATAATTCCACATTCTTCCTAAAGTATGGCGTTCAGAATTGGACACAATATTCCAGCTAAGACTAAGACAGTGTTTCATAACTTCATTTCTATACTTTCTGCCTTTATTTATAATGCCCAGGAAACAATGTCTTAACAGCTGTACCCTCAAACTGCCCTGCCAACATCAATATATTGTGCACATATTCCCCTGCTCCTTTGGAATCATATCCTGTATTTTATAATAGCTCCCCTCATTCTTTGTCCCAAAATGTTTCCCCTCATTCACCACATTAATTTTATTATCGTATATCCAGCCATTCCACCAGCTTATGACAGTCCACACAAAATAGTCAATCTGCATCCCAAACGATTAAGGGAGTGAAAATGGACTTAACAGGGAAATGACCAGAGTGAGTGAGTGTGATAGTTTTGCTCCTGATAAGGACAACATGAGGTGGAGATGTGTAGTTTAATCTAACAAATAAAGGCCTCAAATCTCTTCTATGGACTGCATGTTCTTCCTGGACAGCCTAAAGAAGCCGGAGTACTCAATGTTGAGTCCTCCAGGCTGTAGGGTACCCAGGCGGAAGATAATGTGTTATCCCTCCAACAGGAGGAGTGGTTTGTTTTGGCAATGGAGAAGGCCAAGGATGGTCACGTCGGAAAGAGAATGGTTGCAGAGGTCCATTTGGCTCCTGCAGAACCAGTTGCGACGCTCGGTGAACCGTTCCCTATGCACAAAAGACCACATCAGGAGCACCTGATGCAGTAAACTAGGTTGGAAGAGAGACAGTGAACCACTGTCTCACCTGGAAGGACTGTTTGTGGCCCTGAACGGAGGTGAGTGGGGGTGGTGTACCAGCAGGTTTTGCATCTTATTCTGGTTGCAGGGGAAGGTACCTGGGGGTTCAGTGGCAGGGATGGCATGAACCAAGGATTGTCGGAGGGAACGGTCCTTACGGAAGGCAGAGAAAGGTGAGATCTATTTGGAGTTGACAGACGTGTTTGAGGATGATGTGATGGATGTGGAAACTGGTGGGGAGGGGGGACTTTAATGATTGGGGGTGGAACAGGGAATGGAGGTGGTGCAGTGGAGAGCCGTCTGGACGGAGAGCTAGTATCTGGCCTGTTCTTTTAGCCCAGTAAGCTGGTCTAATTCAGTTTCTGGTCAATGGTAACCCCACAATATTAGTGGTGATTCATGTTATGCCTTACAATAAGTCTATTAATTTTAGCCTGAACACAATGGTTTGACAGGGTGATATTTGCTATACAACAACATAGCAAAATTAGCAACATGGTACAATGCTGCATTCATGTTATGCATTAAGATGAAAATCTTAGTGGATTTTAATTGACTGATTGTGAAAATTCTCATTTTGCTGCCAATGCAAGTTAGAAGTGCGAGGATAAAACAAATTCTTAGTTGTTACATTCAGATGTTGGGAGTATTTTCCTTTATGCTTTCCTAATTTTTAAAATGGATCTATCCTTGGACAACTGCACATCATGGTCTGGAAATAATAGTTTCTTAGTTCAGAGGCACAATGTATTGCATGTTTTGACTAATCAGACTCTATTTAAACATTTCACATTAATGTACAAAAGGCAATTTTTGCTTTGGTCTCAAGACAATAATAAGCTTCAACCTCCACTTGACTTACTAGCCCTAGCTTCATTCTGCATTTCCTACATTATTGAAGGCCAGACATTTCTGAAACAACGAAAACAGGACCTGGGGTTGTTGGGCCAAGTTAAAAAACATGGAAGCAGGTGTTCATGTCTGAAACTGTTAGACATACTTCTGCACTAAGGAAGCAAATGAATTATTACCAGATGCTGCAGTGTTAAATTGTTACAGGCTACCAGTCTTCTCAGCTAAAGGAGAAACAGGACTCAGAGATGAAGTAGTAATAAAGGAGAACTGTAAGAATTCAAAATACAAACAGATGCAAGTCTCATTCCCAAACAACAAAGCCAGAAAAATTTAGCCTTTAACTCCATTTTAACATTTTATACCCATCCAAGTTCGAAATGTCATACTGCAACTTACAAAATACAAGCGTCATTCCAGTCAAAAAAAGAGAGAAGTCTGAAAGTCAATGGCAAAACACAAATCTCTCCCAACAGGATCAAGCCAACCATTTAAATAATAATTTCCAACACAATGTCAAGCGTTATAATAGAAATGAACTATTTCACACTTACAGGATTTGGATGGACTAGATTAGGGATGATACAAGATAAACAGATAACCTGTAGTAAAAAGTGAGGTCTGCAGATGCTGGAGATCAGAGCTGAAAATGTGTTGCTGGTTAAAGCACAGCAGGTTAGGCAGCATCCAAGGAACAGGAAATTCATCAGGACTTTTGCCCGAAACGTTGAATTTCTTGTTCCTTGGATGCTGCCTGACCTGCTGCACTTTAACCAGCAACACATTTTCAAACAGATAATCTGGCTGATCAATTAAATCAGAATGACCAATTCAGATCACTGAAAAAATAGCTAATTGCACAAGGTTATTTGGTAACATTTTATAATATTCCAATTAACAATGTATTAAATGAAACTACAAACTAACTTGGATAATTAGTTCAAATAACAGTGTGCAATTTTGGTCTCCCTACCCAAGAGATGATCATAGAATCACTACACTGTGGAAGTAGACAATTCATCCCATCAGCTTCTGAACAGCATTCACCCAGACCCACCCTCTACCTTATCCTTGTATCCCCAAATTTCCTATGACTAATCCACCTGCACATCTCTGGACATTATGGGTAATTTAGCTTGGTCAATCCACCTACCCTGCAGATCTTTGCACAGTGGGTGGAAACCAGAGCATCAGGAGGAAATCCATGCTAACGGAGAGAACTTGCAAACTCATACAGCCAGGAAACAGATATGGAAGTAGAATCAGTTTAATTGGTTCCACTTAAGGAAATGGCATGCACAAACTCAAACGGTTGAATTACTTCTTCTCTGGTGCAACTGCTACTATTTCATAAAAATCAAACAAAAACAGTTCATACTATGAAAACTATTCATAGATTGCGAGGATGGAATCAAACCTGGTTCTGTGAGGCAGTGCTAACCACTGAGCCACTGTGCCGCCCATATACTTGACACAGAGGGAATTCAGTAATAGTTCCATGGTGGGGATGGTAAAGGAAAGAGATTGGTTCAACTAGGCCTGTATTCACTACAGCCTAGAAAAATGAAGAGATCTTATTGATTGATTAATTGACTGATTGTGAAAATTATCAAAGAAATGAATAAAATTCTAATGAGGCTAGACAGGCTAGATGTAGCAAGGAGAAACATCCTTTCTGGGAGCTTAGAACCAGGGGTCACGATCTCAGGGTACAAGGTAACCCACTTAGGACTGAGATGAGGTCTGCTTAGCAAAAAGAAAAGCACTATTTAATTCTCCTTTTATAAGTCACCAAAAAGTTCAATTGCTTGAGCTCCATTCAAATTGAGGTTCAAAAAGTTAGTATTGGTTGGACCAATGCAAAACTATCTGGAGTTTTCATAGTCCATGCTGAAGACCAATCAAGATCACTTTAGTACAAACACTGTACTACAATAGTTGCAGTATTGCAACAAAAATACTTCGGAGTAACACCAAACTATAGCAAAACAAATTTAATCAGAAAACTTGCAATTCCCTGACATGGCCACTCACGTCCCAAATCAAAAATTATCATAATGAGATAATATTAATGGTACCACTGATTTTCACTTAAAACATTAACTTTAGACTACAATATTAAACTATTGCTTACTGCTATTGAGGTACATGGGTGCACATGCTCGAAGTAACTTATAAAATGTCTGTTTACATATTTTATTAGGTATTAACTTACAACACTATCACAACATTGCAACTGAAATGGATTAATTGGTCCAATGGACCAACTGCACATGCATCACTGATTACTGATTGCCAGGTGACTTGAGAAAGTCATTCAAAATATTCATTTTCTACCTACAGTCATTATAAAACATGCTGGCAAGTCTATTTTGCTGATTCCTGCCATCATTCTTCCCGATCAATTCAAAGTTACCACAGGTCCAAAGGAAAAGGTCAGAAGTGTTTTTACTTGGACACAGGTATTTAGAAGCCAGAAATTTTCCTAAATGCAATCATTGAAGCAGAAATTATGCAAGTGGAAACAAAATTTGCAAAGTGTTTGCAAATGAACAGTGGACAAGGATACAGGAAACAAATATAGGAGCAGAATCAGTTTGATTGGTTCCACGTAAGGAAATGGCGTGCACACAGACTCAAAAGGTTGAATTACTACTTCTCTGGTGTAGTTGTAATCATTTCATAAAAGCCAAACAAAAACAGTTCAAACTATGAAAGCTATTCATAGATTTCGAACACTCCTTATCAAATCTTTTGACAGTCTATGTTTGAAAAATCACACGGTTTCTTTTTAAGCAGGCCCTTCCTGTTGCCACTCGAGTAAATATTTTCAGTGCCTTTTCTTCAGTCACAACATTCTTCTTCTACTTTTGACACACCTATGTCGACTTTAACTTATTAGCTGATGCTGTTCTAGATGTCAATTAATTTTATGCCAGGTTATAGTCTCAGTTTTTACATCAAATTTAGGTTTATTGGCCTGTATTTGCTACATTTCTTCCTATTCCATTAAATAAAACTGACCGTCCAAATGTCTGGTACTACTCACATATTCAAGGCGACAGATTGTAACTAGAACCTTTGTAATCTCTATTCTTATTTCTCTCACAACCTAGGATGCACATTCATTCACACTGGGCAACTTTTTCACTTCTCAGCACTTTTTTTTGTTCAAATTGCCCAGTATTGCTGTTGTTCCTTTTGTTGTTACATTGATAATATCCTCTTTTCTAATAAAGGGAGATATGGAATATTTCATTCAATATCAGATGGCCGTGCCTTCTGCCTCCTCAAAATATTTTGTTTGGACCCTAATCATCACGAGCCTCTCCATGTCTTCCTTTTAATCTACTGTCTTGTTTTATATCACTGTACTTCTGTAATCAGACTGTATCCAGTTAAAAAACCAATAATTATAAAACACCTTCACTCCATCTTACTTTAACCTCTACTTTTCATCATTCGGGAATCTTTACCCTTGAATGCCCTCTTTTCTCACTCAAGATAGGCTCAAACCTCCACTAGGCGAAAGCGAGTACTGCAGATGTTGGAGGTCAGAGTCAAGATTAGAGTGGTGCTGGAAAAGCACAGCAGGTCAGGCAGCATCAGAGGATAAGGAGAAAAAAAAAAATCGACGTTTCGGCCCGAAACGTCAATTTTCCTGTTCCTCGGATGCTGCCTGACCTGCTGTGCTTTTCCAGCACCACTCTAATCTTGACTCAAACCTCCACTAATCAGGACTCACTGCATCTGGCATTGCAGAGAAAACTGCGCACTTACCTGGTTATGTTAAAAAGGTCCAACTTCTGATGCAGCATCCAGAAGAGATTGCTCAACGCAGGAATCCATGTGGAAACCTGCAAAGAGGATCAGGGCAGAAGACATCTTTATGGCACTAACTGCCCCAAGGTCCAGTCTAAACATTAGCAAATGGGTACATAGGTGAGGTAGGTCAGGTTTGGTTGAGAGGATAGTTGGGTCAGATCGGGGCAGGTGCAGTTATAAGAACAGGTCTGGTCGTTGGCAGGAGGTTGTCACCCATGATACACCAGGGTTTGTTTTGTCCAACATAGTGGATGTAACTACCATGCTAAATCCCATGGTTTCTATCCCTAACTCAAGAGTTGCAGACATTTATGTAATCCCAAGAAACAGACAATTGCACATCAGAAGCTTAAACTTCTCAGGCAACTCCCACAGCAGGTCAGGACTTAAAACAGAGTCCCAACATATATCCAGTCTCCAACAATCCAGAGACCAGATGATATGATCCAAACTGCCTACTAAACCCAAAATATTATCCTCTCCCAAGACTCCTGGTCAAATGTACATTTGGCAAACCAAAAATATTTACAATATAAAGTTTTCTGTAAATAGGTTAAAACATAACCACTTGCATACAACTACTGAAAAATGAGAACACAATAAATCACAAAAGTGCTACTTTTTTCTGCATATAGACTTAAAATCAATTTATTGGAGAACCTGAAGAGAACTCAGATGATCACTCAGAAGGGCTTACCTTCAGGAACAAGGTTTGGCTTGTTTGCAAATATTGCAATGATTTCAAATTGTTATTTCAAAGTACTGAAATTATTTCAAGTTGTTTCTCTAGCATTTCCCTTATGAGGTGAAAGCAATTTCCTGTATGCGAGGAGTTCAAGAAATGAGGAAGTCAATTCAAGTCTCAAATCAAAATAAACTGTACTACATTTTTATTGTACTCCAGAATGCTAAACTGATACAGGATAGTACAGGAGCCCACCTTTCATAGTCTTGCAGTTATTTTTACCAAGAGATACAGTACAAACCGATACCACTTAACTCACTTACACCAGTTATATTAAGCATTTCATTATATGCATTCAAGCAAAACTCCAACTGCAAGGACAAGACAGGGAATGGCACAAGGTGAAAAAGCTCACTCAAAGAGACAACACAGATAGGATGGGCTGAACAACCACCTGCTGCACTGTATTGATTCTGTAATTAATGCTTTCCAGATGCATATAATTAAACACACAATCTATTAATAAAACTTTAAGGTATTAAACATAATATTTGTGTTACAGATTGCACTTAAAATTGGGAAGGAAAGTACCAGTTGAGAATGGCTCAGATTCAGTGTATTTGAAACTTTTAATCAAAAACGTTTCAGCATCAAGCTACAAATGAATATTTATTCTTTCTTGCCGTAACATCTTAATGTTGCTATTTGACACTTCACTGTGAGAATGTGTATAGGGTATAAGCAGGCAGGGAAAATGTCTTGAGTTTTGTGAAACAAAAAGGTTCAGCTGAGCATGACTCAGATCAGATAAGAACTTGCAATTAACAAAGGGAGGCTGGAGGCAAGGGCAATGGGTTAACAAGGTGGAAAAGCATGCATTATGTAGAACCATTTAACAATACTGGAAGCATTCAGTATGTAAGGTCAGTTTAACAAAGTGAGAAGTATTCATTATGTGAAGCCAGTTAAAGCAAACAACATTCATTGTGTAACACCAGATGGCTTAATCTTTGCTATTGACACTCGCTGAGTGTAACGGTCACCCAATCAATATGTGTGTTGCTGATCTGGATGCTCCTCCCTGTAAAATGACTGTAAAATTCAATATGAAACTGCTCTTCCAGAGAAGACTGTGAACTTATGTCTCTGTACACATGGGCGATTGTTCTCTCTCCCCGCAGGACCCAGAATAAAGATGAAGGAGGTAAAACTACACTGAGTCTCGGAGCCTTTTGCTTCAACTGAGGGGGGGGGGAAAACGGGAAGACAACTGCTCCCCCCATGTTTCGGACTGTAATATAGCCACATGATATTTTTCAAAAACGAAAATTAAGAAATTTTATCATTTCCTGTTTATTTCAGGGTTCCAGTATTTGCAATATTCTGTTCATAAAGCCTACAAATTCTCAATGGGACCTATGGGCTTTTAGGTCAAAATGGGTTCCCATTAACAAAAACAAAATCAGACAGCCCCTGCAAAATTAAGCCCAAAATCTCTCAAACTCACCACATTGGTCTAATGTTAAAAATTATAGCTGCTGCAAATAAATTTCTCACCAGGCTATTACAAAGCAATACTTGGTTTTTAAGTTTTAAACAATTATTATCCGATAGGACATCTATGAGAGCCCTACAAACACTTTCGCTCAGTCGCAGGATAAACTGATAACATCTTTTTAGAGTCTTTGGTAATGTAAGAACAAAACTGTTCTGCACTCTTCGTAATTCTCAATGTTAATTATTTGAAATATTTTGCAATGTTATAAAGTTTTTGATGAATCAGTTAAAATCATTAACAATTTGTGCAATATCTAGTTAGAAAATAAAAGGAAAATCCAAAAAAAATGCTGAAAGTTCATGCTAGCCAATAGTGTGCACAAATTTTGCATTATTCATCTAGTATTAAAAAGGAGCTTTGATCTAATATTTCCTTAATTCTTAAGAAGGGGAAGGTTCCTGAGGATTGTGCCTCATACAGGCCCACCTCTCTATTAAATACAGACTTCAAGATTCTGTCAAAGACCCTGGTGTTGAGATTGGAAAGGGTTTTGCCCCATATTATTAAAGAGGACCAGACAGGCTTTATAAGGGACCGTAGGTCCTCTAATATTATTAGAAGGTTGCTGAATGTGGTCCAAGTTTGTCAGCAACGGTCGATTCAGGGGTTGGTGATTTCCTTAGATGCGGAAAAAGCATTTGACCGGGTGGAATTGCCATATCTTTTTTATGTCTTAGAACAGTTCGGGTTTGGTGGAGTCTTTGCTAGGTGGGTGGAGGTTTTAAATTGCCACCCACTGTCCGTGGTCATCACCAATGGCAAGGCTATCCCCTCTCACCATTGCTATTTGCGTTGGTGATAGAGCCGCTGGCAGAGACTATTCGTCAGAACGTCCACATTACCGCTCTGGAAGTGGGATCGAGGGCACGCAAGATTACATTGTACGAGGATGATGTCCTTTGTACCCAATCACCTCCGTACCCCATTTGATACAATGTATCAATTCATTTGGGGCTATTTCAGGATATAAGATTAACTTTGCAAAATCACAGGCTATGCCTTTGGGAAACCTTGAGGATGTGCCTGAAGTTAAAGTTCCTTTTAACTGGTCACAGGCAGGGTTCCGGTACCCAGGCATTTTTATTACCCCCAAGTTTGATCTATTATTTCAGACTAACTTTGCTCACTTGCTCGACAATATTGGGCGAAACCTCCAGAGATGTGAGGCTCTTCCAATTTCATGGCTGGACCAAATATCTCTCATTAAGATGAATGTTCTTCCTCATTTGCTTTATCCCATGTGTATATTCCCTATAATGTTTCTCAGGTCAACGCAGCGGAAGCTTATGGAGTGGTTTGGTTCCTTTGTCTGGCATCGTGGCGGCCCCTCATCAAACTTACTAAATTGCAGTTGCCTCAAGGAGGGGGAGGAGTTGATTTCCCAGACATCAGAAGGTATCAATCGAGTTCCCTGCTGTACTTTGTCTGCGATTTGGTAGGTAACGATCCAAACTCAATATGGCTGGATATTGAGGCCTCCCAAGCAAAGTGCCCTCTTATTAACCTATTGTTCATGGATAAGATGAGGACAGTTATGGACCACTGCTGGAACCCTATTGCCATTAGTACAGTCAAGGCATGGAGGGCGATGCATCAGAGTGAGGGTTGTTTATCCAAGACTTCGCCACTTACACCTTTAGTTGGCATGCCAGGGTTTCGACCAGGGATGATGGACCCAGGGTTCAAACTATGGGCAGTGAAAGGAGTTTCTAGTTTGGGAGGCTTGTTTGAGGGGGAGGTTATGATGTCTTTTGAGCAACTGAGCCGCAAATACGGGTTGCCCAGCAGAGACCTTTTCAGTTTTTTTCAGGTTAGGGATTTCATCCAGAAAACGACTACGCTTCTCGCTAAACCCTATAAGCCCGATACAGAGTGGATGTTGCTACGCTCCACAAGCACCCTTTCGGTTAGTGCCCTCTATCGCCTGCTGGGTGGCAGGGCCTGGCAGGATATTAACCGGTTATGAGAGGTCTGGGAGCAAGAGCTGGGAGTGGAGATCTATTCTGAAACATGGGAGAACATATGGGAGAATACTCGAAAGATCTCAATCTCTAACAGGACATGCGCTACGCAGTTAAAAGTTCTGCACAGGGCTCATCTGGCAACAGACCGTCTGGTGAAGTTTAAAAAAAAGGGGCATCTTCAGTGTGCCCCAAATGTAAAATAAGTGTAGGTACTCTTACCCATTGCTTCTGGACATGCTACTGGCTCAGTGTTTATTGGAATGCTGTGGCGGGAGAGATAGGGAGGGTATTGAGGACTGAAGTCAAAGTAGACCTGATATCTCTCCTTTTAGGTCTACCGAATTTACCATCTTTAGACGGGCATAGGAAGAAACTATTTAATATTCCTTCACACTGTGCATGGAAGAATATTCTGATAAATTGGGTAACTGAGAACCCGCCGGGCTTGCTGGGATGGCAGAAATTAATTATGGAGCACATTCCCACAAACTTGGTGCACCACACAACAGACAATTTTTATAAGACATGGCAGCCCTACTTGAGTTATTTGGATATAGATTTATCAGTTATTTTAACTAGGGCGTTTGTTTAACCAGGATGATTAGATTTGTCAAGCCCTGGGCCCTGGAGGGGGTCTCCTGAGTTAATACAGGTATGTATACAATGCTCCCGTTCCTTTGTTTGGGAGCCTTTCGCCGAGCATAGCTGTACTGCATTGTGTGGTTTTTTTTGTTTTTTTTTGCTTTCCTTTTCACAGTATTAGGGTTTGCTTTGTATTATAGAGTAGGTTAGTAGATACTAGTAATATTGTAATTTGTTTTTTTTCTTTTTATTATACTGATATTTGTAAGTGATAAAATTATTGAAAAAAACAATAGGTTTGTAAAGTTAAAAAAAATTGCTAATAAATATATTTACATAAAAAAAAAGGAGCCTTGATAACAATGGTATCCAAGAATCAGGTCAACTGCAACACAGACTTACTTAGAGAACTCAGCCTTGGTCAGCAAGCAGTTAATATAGTGGTAAGTCATCATTCACTTCTGGATTATAGTAATTTAAAAAGAAAAGCTAAATGTACTATGCAGCAGAAAACATCTGCACCCTATCCACCCCTTTGCCCTAAAAGGCATCTTTCTGTGTCAGCTTGCAGAACAAGTCTTGTTTATGTAAAATCTCAGACTCCAGATAATTCTGCACTGCTTACTTATTAAATGTTGCTTTTTTTACGAGTGACCTTAACTTACTGCTCGGTCCTTTCACTTTTAGCTACAATTCATCAGACGGAGTTCCAATTGCAATTAGCATGCAAACATGGGAACTGGTTTCTCATAATTACTTTGGAAACCATAGTTCAACAATAAATTGGTCACGGACTCAAGAATGCTATCAGTTACAGGTATGCCTGACTGCTCACACTAAGAAGTGCAGCCGAGAGAGGGGTGCCTGCTGCTTGTTTGAAGCCTAGAATGTAAAAGGTTAGACAGAATGACAATTCAGTAGTAAAGCTACTAGTAAGGGTGGTACAGGATACCTCATGTAGGCACTCACCATCTGCTCTTAGTACCAACAAACAAACATTGCCAACCTGAATGTGTAATAACATCCTCTGCCTTCTGCCTTAATATTCTGTATTTCAAGGAAAAACAAAGTCAAACATAATGAATGCATACACCATCACTGTGCTGTTGGGCGTTCTTTCCTTTCCAAGTTGGATTATGCAGGCTCACAGTAAACATTTCAGTACTCTGAACAATCAGAGATAAATGTGTCATAAGTAGATGCCAGAGTCTCAACGTTTGTGTATACTTGATATGTAATGTCCTATTCCAATATACTTAATGTTTAATTTTGCTCATACCAAGGGTGGATCAACATTAACTTAACAACATTAACCTAGCCCTAGCTGACTGTGAAACCATCACAGGAGTTCTGTAAGTCAGTGACTGAACTCATCCAAAATATTTTTGTTGGTCACTTAGTTGATTTTCTTTTTGGGAGTGGATGGGGAGAAAACTGTCAATACCATAAACAAAGTCCTCAAGAAGTTCATAAAGGCTAAGTGCTACGGTCTAGGTGGGAATCGTGCACTAGAAGTTAGCCTCCACTATTCATCACAATTCTGAAAATTAAGCAACTTAATCTGTAGGGTGTTAATATGTGACTAACAACTATCTATGATAAATGTAACTCAACAGGTTCCATCAACAAAATATTTATCAGAAAACAAACATATTCTTCAATAAATGTCAAAAATGGATTAAAGTTACTACAATGCAATTTAAGCTACACTACTAAACTCCCAAACATGCTCATTCATAAATACAAGAGAAAACTACTACGGGTGAAAACTACCTGACAGGGTAGAAGAAATTCTGTAACACCAAAAGACCAGACCATAAGAGTAGAACGGTGATCTCAGTTAAGAACATAGAACAGTACAGCACAGAACAGGCCCTTCTCAATATTTATCAACATTATGCTATTTGTGGAGCTCCACTCTCTGCAACTGTATCCTCAGTTTCCTGACCCACGGGCCATAATCAGTGAAGACTGAGGACAATATTTCATCCTCATTAACACTCAACACTAGAGACCCTCAGGGTGCATACTCAGCCCCCTACTGTACTCCCTGTATACCCACGACTGCATTGTCAAATACCAGACTAATGCCATTTACAAGTTCGCTGACGGCACTGCCATTGTCTGTCAAAGCTCAGATGGCAATGAAACAGACCACAGAAGAGAGGTGGAAGATCTGGAAAAATGGTGCACTGAGAACAACCTAGCTCTCAATATCGGCAAAACCAAGGAACTCATTATTGACTTTCGGCAGGATGTTACTCATGTCCCCCTGCACATCAACAGCACACTGGTGGAACGAGTGGAGTGTGTCAAGCTTGTGGGAGTGGTCATCCACAACAAGCTTTCTTGGACTCATGTGGACACACTGATTACAAAGGCCCAACAATGTCTCTTCTTCCTCAGGCAGCTGAAGAAATTTGGCATGACAGCAAATACCCTTCCCAACTTTTATAGGTGCACCATTGAGAGCATTCTGTCTGGATGTATCACTACCTGGTATGGCAACAGTAACATTCAAGATCAGAGACAGTTACAGAGAGTGGTGAACTTGGCCCGGACAATCACAAAGACCAACCTCCCATCTACAGAATCCATCTACCAGGCCCGCTGTCAAGGAAAGGCCGCTAGCATTCTCAAAGATCTATCTCAACCTGGCAATGCTTTTCTACAGCCTCTGCCATCGGGGAGAAGGTACAGAAGCCTGAACACGCACCAGCCTGTTTTGAAAAGTTTCTACCCTACTGTTGTTAGAATACTGAATGGACTCTCAAACTCTCAACATTCGCCTGTACCCGTGTTTTTTTGTTTTTGCTGCTGTTTACCTATTATTTACTTATCTATGCTGCTTTACTGTGATCTGGCTGCATTGTTTGCAAGACGAAGTCTTTCACTGTGCCTTGGTACAGGTGACAATAAATTCAATTCAATTGCCAGGTGGACCCAGGTCTTTTCTTGTATGAGAACTCTTTTTAGTTTGTCAGAGTCCCTGAGATTTCTGTTTGTTCACACTCAGATATGGAGAGATGTCTCTCATGCAGTGGCCTCTGGATTCTGGCTACAGACCTCTGAATACTGCAACTCAAAAATAAGTCCAAAGACTGTTGCTAGGCAGTTTTCTCCTCAATTCAAAGGCTAGTCTGTCTGAGTCATTGTTACTTTTTGGATTAATTTTGTTCAGCTAAAATGTACTCATTATTCATTACCTGAGGATCAGTATACCGGTGAGGTCAGCTATATACCCATTTTTTTCCTCTTATACACTCATCCAGTCTGTTCACATGGTATTGGAAGGTAGACAGGAGACATGCATGGTAACCACATTTTGCTATTCGTCTCACAATCCCATTTAGCATTCAAGTTGCAACAAACAACTTTCCTGTACTTTTTAAGTCATACAATATTGTCCGACTTTACATTTTCCAGTTTATAGTCCAAAAGGAAATCCTTATAAAAGCTGATATTTTTTTGTGGATGTATTTTACATTAAAAGAGGCAAAATAAAACTTTGAACAATGCAGATTACAACCTTGAACATAATCTATTTCCACTTACTTAAAAATGTTATAGGAAATTATAAAGCTACTATCTTCAGCCAACAATGTAGTAATGTTGGAAATGGAAAATGGAGGTACTTTCTGCATTGTGAAGTAAAGGAGCAAGATAATCAATAGGATTTCACAACCATACTTAACAGATGCTTGTAATTATGATATTAAGGTCCTATCATTTATTCTCAGAGCTGACAGACACTGATGCTAGACAGAAATAACATCACCTGTCGATTAGTATATGCCACCATGACGATCAGTGGCTACAGGCATCAACACCAGATATAACAATAATCAATTCACATGCAGCACTTATTCTAAAATCTGCCTTTAACAGACTAGTCTTTTCACGAAAAAAGCACCATACGAAACTATTCTACATCCAACCAATCTACAGCATGTTCTTCAAGCTATGTAGATTGAGGTATGCCAACAATTATTAAAACATATTAAACAGGCCACAAAGTTACAGGGGATATCTAAGGGTTTCGTTATAATAATATCCATTATCATGCAAAGCTATTCAACTAACCCAGACAAGAAAACAACAATTCAAACAGCTGAAACTCATTCTTGTGGATTTTACATTGATTAGAGGTATTCTACTATTTTCCTGCATCATTCCTCCTCTTTTAACCAATTATTTTCCTCCACTTTTTATTCTTTCAGAGGATGTAGATATTCCCAACTGCCCTTAGGAAGGTTGTGGCAAGATGTTTTCATGAACCACTGCTATTCACATATTGTTGGTGTACACATAGTGCTTTTAGGAAAAGAATGCCAGGATTTTAACCAAATGAAAGCATTAGACCCAAATCAGGATGGTGTAAGGCTTGGAGAGCAAGTTACAGGGTCCTTTCTTTTTATCTCTACTACCTAAGAGAGGTTTTTACATGCTCTTGCAAAGCATTTGTAGATGCTCTTCAACAGTGTGGAGAAGATTTACAAAGATATTGCCAGGGTTGGACCGTTTGAGCTATAGGGAGAGACTGAATAAGATTGGGGCTATTTTCTCTGGAGTATCGGAGGCTGAAGGCTGACATGGAGGTTTATAAAATCATGAGGGACATGGATAGGGCAAATATTCAGTCTGTTCCCCATGTTAGGGAAGTCCAAAACTAGAGAGCATAGGTTTAATATGAGAAGGAAAAAATTTAAAAGGGACATTAGGAGCAACTTCTTCATGCAGGGGATGGTGCGTGTATGGAATGAGCTGCCAGAGAAAGTGGTGGAGGCTGGTACAATTACAACATTTAAAAGACATCTGGATGGGTGTATGAATAGCAAGAGTTCGGAGGGACATGGGTCAAATACTGGCAAATGGGACTAGATATCTGGTCGGCATGGACGAGTTGAACCGAAGTGGTTTCCTGTTGTATTTCCTGTTCATGCTGTGACTCTAAGTGATGAATGGTCTGAATGCTTAACGTGGCAGATAGGATATCGAGCAATTCAGTCATCTAAGCACTTCTACCTCACTCCTAATGTGTAGATGGAAACATGCTTTAAGGAGAGGTCAAAGGAGGAGTTATTTGCTGCAGAATTTCTATTCTGACACATTATAGGCAAAATAATTATATAATTGGTTCAGCTAGGTTTCTGATCAATGGCAACCTCAGGTAGTTGATGGTGGGGCACTTAATCAACATTCCATTTAATGTAAAGAGAAGCTAATATTTAGATTCTCCCTTGTGGGGAGATGGACTTGTACATGCAAATGTCGAAGCCTGCATGTTGACCAAGTCTTGCTGCATGTGAATAGAGTGCATCAGTACTTGAGTAGCATTACTTTCTGGACTTAACTAACTCTTGAGCTACCATACTTTATTCTCAATAATTTTTTTCCCTGTATCCTTAAATCTCATTAAAAAGAGACTGACTATTGGTTATGTCAGGTCACACTCCAAACAACTCGTGACATCAAAAGCTTTGAGCTAAAGGGTATGGAAAAATGAAATTTAACAAACAGGACAACCATGAGATTCTCTGCTCCAGCAAATTCTGCGACATTATGTAGTTAGATGCATTCCACTGTGAACTATATTAGCGACACAAGCAAGGACAGCAGGCACATGGAAACACTACTAATTAGAAATAATACACCAATCTAAATTGAAACTACATTACTTTCTCTTCACTATCAAGAGTCAAAATCTGGGAATACTCTTCCTCTTAGCAGGGAGTATATTGATGCCTCACTGACTACAATAGCTTCAGATATCATGTCACTACCACTTTCTCAATGGCACTTAGGGATGGGCATTAAAACACAGGCCTTGGCAGCATCATTCATGCATCATGAATGAATCTGCATAAAAACGTCTCTATTAGTTAAGTCCTCTAGAATCAATGAGTGATTTGAAAACAGCCAGAATATCTAACTCCACCAAGTTACTGAGATTTGTTTCAATTTAAAAATCAAATTGACTAAATAGTTATGACATTGCCCTGAGAAACAGACCAGTTAACTTCTCTCACCAATTTGGTGAATTGAAACAGTGCAGGCAGTTAACTGTCATCATTCTCAATGGCACATTTCTGCGAGAGTTCATTCTCTTCCTAACTGTATACATGTTGCTTTCATTTTACACTGGTATTCTTGCAAATTGTCCTGTTGAGTGCAAGATGGAAAGCACTGAGAAAACAAAAAATTCCTAGCAATACTCTAGCGCTGTACTAGCTAGTGACTAAATATCTCCACATCACATTTACATAGATAAACACCTGATGAACAGAATTTTCATGCAAGTAATGCAATGAGCAAACCATAATTTTGTTTCCTAATTTAGGAAACTTAAAAAACATGATCTTCCACAATTTTTCAAATGATTAAGCAACTGACCTCCAAAGTAGAAAATTGTTAGGTTGGGGGGAAAAAAATCGTATTGGGAAGGAGGAGGTGGCCATTCAGGTCCATGAGCCAGATCTGCCATTCAATCATATCATACCTGGTATCCTCCTTGGTTCTGTTACCCTTAATGCCTTTGCAATCTCAGTACTAAGATTGATTAATTTTCCTATTAACCTAAATTTTGGAAAGAAAGAGTTTCACTATTCATAGCGTCAGCCTTGAACTCCATTCTCTAATTTTAAGGTTATAACACATAGACCATAAGACATACGAGTGGAAGTAAGGCCATTTGGCCCATCGAGTCCACTCTGCCATTCAATCATGGCTGATGGGCATTTCAACTCCACTTACCAGCATTCTCCCCGTAGCCCTTAATTCCTTGTTCTGGACTTACCCGCTGGAGGAAATAACTTCTCACTACCTACCCTACAAACTCCTTTAACCATCTTAAGCACCTTAAATTATACAAGGCATTATCTTCCACAAGCAAACTGTCCTCATAACAACCCTTTTAGCATAATTTTAGTGAACCTGTACAACACTCATGAATGTCAATATATCCTTCCTGACGTATATGCCCAAAACTGAATGCAAATATTTTAAATGGATTTAACTAGAATTCCCCTTTGTATTTCTCTTGCTACATCTTACTAAGGATATCAATGCCACTTACCAGTGTCAAAAAAGAAGTTTACAATAACTGAATTGTGCATCCTCAGCAGCAGTTGATGCTCTCTCCAAGCTATCTCCTACTGCCCAATGGTAAAATCCACACATGAACAATGATGAGGGAGCTGCAACAAACAATCAAATGGCTGTAAAATAACAAAGCCTACAGCTCCAATGACATTCCAGCTGACATTTTCAAAGTTGATGAGTTTTGATTAAATCGAAACTCCACATACTTTTCTTCTCAAATATTGGAAGCAGTATTTCCTCTTACTAACTTAAGGTTGCACTAATTGTAACTATGTTTAAGAATGATGTGGAGGTGCAAGTGTTGGACTAACAGCAATCTAGGTTTGTTCAATATATCATTTCAATTGCATGACACTATAATCTTTTGCAGTAAATTCTGCGCTGAAAATGTCTTGCTGGTTAAAGCACAGCAGGTCAGGCAGCATCCAAGGAACAGGAAATTCGACGTTTCGGGCCAGAGCCCTTCATCAGGAAATAATTCTGTGTCTTATGATCCTGCTCCACAGCTACCTGATGCTCTGAAAGCAAGTACTTCCAAATAAACCTGTTGGACCATAACTGAGGTGTTGTGATTTTTTTAAACTTTTAAGAAGGGAGATAAACAACACTGTGGGAACTACAGATATTTCTTCTTACCCATAGCATGGAAACCGGTCATTTTGAATGGTCAACTCTGTCTATGAAAAAAATCCTCTCAGAGGCATGGTGTGGCTTTAGAACGTCCAGCTTAACCAGGAGAAACTTTCAGACCACCAGGAAATCATCATTTCATTTATCAATCTAACCAAATATTTCCATTCAGCAAACCATGAAGCTCTGAGGATTACACTCCCAATATATGCAAGCTTCCTATGTGTCTCCAAAAGGATTTCTTCATCCACAAGAAATTGGCGATAAGAATATCACAATTTTCCCTGTTAAGGAACCTCCCACCTTGAAGATAGTTATAATTGTTGCATCCTGAATCCATAAAATCGAGCAAATGCTTCATGATAATAACTACAAACGTCTTGAAATCAGTGATCTGACACAGATGCCTTCAAAATCCAGCTGGATAACAAGCAAAGCTGTGAAATAGCTGATATAGTCTCCCTAACCGTAACCTTAAGATTAACTACTTTTAGGTGTGTGTATTAATACTATCTTAAATGGAAAAATCTTTAACCTCAGTCACAACTGTGCCAAAACGAAACTGACCACTGCATACACACGAGCTACAGTTTCGTGTCACTGTCCACTCTGCAGTAGATTGCAAACTGCATTCAATTACACAAATTCTGCATACATGAGATTCAGCCTACCTTGAATGTTGCCAAACCAAAACTTCTATCAAACCACACGGTCAGCCAAATAGTCCAAACTTTTATGTTTGCTGAAGGAGACACTGTGGACCATCATAAGCACTTCATAACTTCACAGCCACTATTCTCAAAAAGGTCACCATCGGCAAGGAGATCCAACACTGGATCAGCTGCGCCAGCTCAGCCTTCTATGAACTGCAGCAAGAACTGGACCAAAAAAAAACTCACTAAGTCAACAAATGTTTTTATGTAGAGCAGCTGGTGTCACTACTGCAATGAGAACCATATGTGAAGAGACTGGGAAACGTGCTGGTCTATGCCAGTGTTCAGTCTAAATAGAAGAATTGTTGAATATACACTACAGTCCTTAGTGAAGACAGCTCTACAAGCATGCAGGCAAAACCCAATTACTGCATGAACATGGTGTGCAGATGGCCAAAAAGTATCTCCCACATCAGATCTCACATTTTCAAATGGTCAGAAGTTTGGGTGAGGACGGAGAAAATATTTCAAAAATGTCAGCAACCAGAACAATAAGAAATTGTCCTTCAATTAATAGAACATTTTGCATATAAAGTTTTAGGGTCAGTTAGATGCCATAACCTTGACACTGGAGAAACTGAGGACAGCAGATGTTGTAGATCAGAGTCAAAAAGTGTGATGCTGGAAAAGCACAGCCACTTAGGCAGCATCCAAGGAGTAGGAGAGTTGATGTTTCGAGCCTGAGCTCTTCATGAAGAATTTGGGGGAGCCGAAGAGGGCTGAGAAATAAATGGGTGGAGTGTGGAGCTAAGAGGAGGTAGCTGGGAATGAGATGAGATAGCAGGCGAATGTGGGGAGTGATGGTGATAGGTCAGAGAAGGTGGGAAGGAAGATGGACAGGTAGGACAGTTCAAGACGACTGTGCCAAGTTGGAGGGTTGGATCTGGGATAAGGTAGTGGGAGGGGAGAGGAGGGGAGATGAGGAAACTGGTGAAATTGACACTAATCCCATGTGGTTGGAGGACAGAAGATGAGGCATTCTTCCTCCAGGTGACAGGCGGCCCAGGACTTGCATATACTTGATGGAGTGGGAGAGGGAGTTAAATCTTGACATTCAAAAGTAATGACACAGAACAAAACAAAGTGCAAGCTATGATTTCATTTCGGAAATAATGAAGAGATATTTATATCCAAGTGACTGTAAATTGTGAAAATTCTTAATATTTTAGGAACACGTTTAGCTAGTCTCAGATTATGCGTTGCTTTTGCTCATTCAGATTTCGAATGCAAAATCAGGAGACCATACACCTGTGTGAAACCTAGTAGTGAATTAAGTTCACGTGGGAAATTGATGCACAGTGGCAAAAAAAAAAGATGTTTGAAAAATAATTTCAATAAAGTTAAGTGTATTAAGCAGTTGCACTTATCAGCACCAACAAAATTTACTAATTAAGACTAAGTAAAATAAATAAAAGTGAAGTAAAGTTAAGGCAGGCAGGGCAGCTTGGCTGTAAGGAAAGTTTGTCCTGTAGTATGTGGCAAATTATTGACACTACTCAGGACCTAGGTGACCATATGTAGTAACCAGAAGTATCACCAACTGCAGAAACTTGAGCTCCAGGTTTTAGAGCTAAAGCGGTAGTTGGAATGACTCTGGCACACCCAGAAGGATGAGCGCTAGGTGGATAGTATGTTCAGATAGGCAGTCATAACAGAGGATGGGAGCTGGGAGACAGAAAGGAAATGAATGACCAGACAGTCTAGGAGAACCAGGTCATTAGAGCTGGATTCCCCTGATGCCCGATCACTAATTAGTTTTCCCCTTTGTTCACTAGCGAGGGCATTGGTTCCTTGGAGGAGCCACATTTGAGATGCTATAGTTGGCTCAAACATACAGGATGGAAGGTTAAAAATCATAAGCAAGAGTAGTAATAGTAGGGGATTAATGTATTTGGAGAATAGAAAGACATTTCTGCAGCCATAGTTTTATCTTTAGGATGACCTACTGCCTATCTGGTGCCTTTGGAAAATAATGACCATAATACAATTAAATTTCACCAACTTTGAATGTGATATCGCTCATTCTTAAACTAAGATCTTAAATCTGAAGAGATGAAGTTAAAAAAAGGACAAACTGACTACGGTGGGAAAATCCACTAAAAAAGGAGAACTAAAAGATTTACACAGGCATTGGATCAGATCAAGAATGTCACGGGGGGCTGCAAAACATTCTTCTGGGAAGGGTTTAACAAATAGAGGTCGTAGTCAGCAATGACTAAGATATGAGGGGGGAAATGGGATATTAAGAGCAGATTTCAAGGAGTTAGGAAGGAGATGGAAACGTAATGCCATAATCCCAGGGTTACTTCCAGCTCCACACACTTGTGTACATAGAAACAGGAAAATTAAGCAATTCAACATATGGCTAGAAAACAGGTGCCGGAGGAAGACATCAGATTTCTCGTTTAGCTCAGCTAGCTGGATGGCTGGCTTGCAATGCAGAGTGTCGCCAACAGCATGGGAGACTGCTTAACAAAGTTAGATCTCATGGAATACAGGGAGAACTATCCATTTGGATACAGAACTGGCTTGAAGGTAGAATTTCCCTCTGACTATTAGGAGGTCGATAATACAATTTGGAGAAAGTGAGGACTGCAGATGATGGAGACCAGAGTTGAAAAGTATGGTGCTGGAAGAGCGCAGCAGGCCAGGCAGCATCCGAGGAGCAGGAGAATCGACGTTTCGGACAGAAGCCCTTCTTCAGGAATGAGGTTGAAATAAAAGTTGGGGGAGAAGGAGGAGCGCTGGGAATATGATAGGTGGAAGGAGGTGAGGGTGATAGGCTGGAGAAGGGGTGGGGGCAGAGAGGTTGGGAAGAAGATTACAGGTCAAGAGGGCGGTGCTGAATCCAGGGGTTGGGACGGAGATAAAAAGGTGGGGGAGGGGAAATGAGGAAGCTGGAGAAATCTACATTCATCCCGTGTGGTTGGAGTGTTCCTAGGCGGAAGATGAAGCACTCTTCCTCCAGGCGTCATGTGGCCAGGGTCTGGCAATGGAGAAGGCCAAGGACCTGCATGTCCTTGGCGGAGTGGGAGGGGGAGTTAAAATGTTCAGCCACAGGGCGGTTGGGTTGGTTGGTGCGGGTGTCCCAGAGGTGTTCCCTGAAACGTTCCGCAAGTAGGCGGCCTGTCTCCCCAATGTAGAGGGGACCACATCGGGTGCAGCGAATACAGTAAATGATGTGTGCGGAGGTGCAGGTGAATTTGCGACAGATATGGAAGGATCCATTGGGGCCTTGAGGGAGATGAGGGGGGAGGTGTGGGCTCAAGTTTTGCGCTTCTTGCGGTTGTAGGGGAAGGTACCGGGAGTGGAGGTTGGGTTGGGGGGGGGGGGGGGGGGGGTGGACCTGACGAGGGAGTCGTGGAGGGAGTGGTCTCTCCAAAACGCTGATAGGGGTGGGGAGGGAAATATATCCCTGGTGGTGGGGTCTGTTTGGAGGTGGCAGAAATGACGGAGGATGATATGATGTATCTGGAGGTTGGTGGGGTGGAAGGTGAGGACCAGTGGGGTTCTGTCCTGGTGGCGATTGGAGGGGCGGGGTTCAAGGGTGGAGGTGCGGTAAGTGAAGGAGATGCAGTGGACAGCATCGTCGACCATGTCGGAGGGGAAATTGTGGTCTTTGAAGAAGGAAGCCATTTGGGCTATTCGGTAGTGAAATTGGTCCTCCTGGGAACAGATGCAGCGGAGGCGAAGGAATTGGGAACATGGGATGGCATTTTTACAGGGAGCAGGGTGGGAGGTGGTGTAATCTAGGTACGGGGGCACCCCAATAAGGTGAGCATCCCTTTCTTATTTCAGTTTATCCCAAATAACTTCACTGAATGTATTTCCGGGAATATCCTCTCCAAGTACAGCTGTAATGCCATCCCTTATCAAAAACGCCACTTCCCCTCCTCTCTTGCCTCCCTTTCTGACTTCCTGCAGCATTTGTATCCTGGAACATTAAGCTGTCAGCCCTGTCCATCCCTCAGCCACGTTTCTGTAACTGACATTATATCCCAGACTCATGTTCCTAACCATGTCGTGAGTTCATCTGCCTTCTCTGTTAGGCCTCTTGCATTGAAATAAATGTAGTTTAATTGATCAGTCCTACCTTGGTCTCTGCTTTGTCCCTGCCTGCCCTGACTGTTTGACTCATTTCTTAGTTTTACCAGTCTCAGATTGATCTCTTTCCTCACCATCTCCCTGGGTCTCACCACACACACACACACACACACACACACAAAATAATACTTTAAATCCTCCCCAGCAGCTCTAGCAAATCTCCCTGCTAGTATATTAGTCCCCTTCCAACTCAGGTGCAATCTGTCTTTGTACAAGTCATTTCTACCCCAGAAGAGATTCCCATTATCCATACACCAGCTCCTCAGCCATGCATTCATCTGCACTATCCTCCCATTCCTACCTCACTAGCTCACAGCAGTGGGAGTTATCCAGATATTACTACTCTTGAGAATCTCCTTTTTAAAATTCCTGCCTGTCTTCAGAAGAATCTCATCCATTTTCCTTCCTATGTCATTGGTTCCAATGTGTACCATGACCTCCTGCTGGTCCCTCCCCCCCCCCAGAGAACATTCTGCACCCTCTCCGAAACATCCTTGATCCTAGTACCAGCGAGGCAACACATCATTCTGATTTTTTGCTGTTGGCTCACAGAAACATTTGTCTATGCCTCAGACTAGAGAGTCCCCTTACACAATTGATCTCTTATAACCCGACATATCCCTCCTTGCATTACAGCCAGTCCCAATACCATAAACTTGGCTGTTCATGCTACATTCTCTAAGAATCCATCACCCCCTACAATTTCCAAAACAACATACTTGCATGAAATGGGGATAGCCACAGAAGACTCCTGAACTACCTGCTGACCTCTCTTACCTTTCCTGGAGTTACCCATCTATATGAATGTATCTGCAACTTTTCTCCCGTCCTATAACTGCCATCCATCACATCCCCTCTTGTAATTCCTCATTGCCTCTAACTGTCTCTCCAACCGAATCATTTGATCTGATAGGATTCGCAACCAACTGCACTTATGGTCGATATAATTCTCCCTAAATTGAATTTAATTTATTGTCATGTGTACCAAGGCACAGTGAAAAGCTTCATCTTGCATGCAATACAGGCAGATCACATAGGTAAACAGTGGCAAAAGCAAAAAAACACAGATACAGGCAAATGTTAAGAATTTGAGAGTCCATTAAAGTATTCTAACAACAGTAGGACTGAAACTGTTTCAAAACTGGTTGGTGCGTGTTCAGACTCCTCTACCCTTTTCTCGATGGTAGAGGTTGTAGAAAAACATTGCCAGGTTGGGATGGATCTTTGAGAATGCTGGCGGCCTTTCCTTGACAGCAGGCCTGGTAGATAGATTCTATAGATGGGAGGTTGGCCTTTGTCATTGCCCGGACAGTCTCTGATCTTGAATGGTACTGTTGCCATACCAGGTAGTGATACATCCAGACAGAATGCTCTCAATGGCGCACCTATAAAAGTTGGGAAGGGTATTTGCCATCATGCCAAATTTCTTCAGCTGCCTGAGGAAGATGTTGTTGGGCCTGTGTAATCAATGCGTCCACATGAAGAGTCCAAGAAAGCTTGTTGTGGATGACCATTCCCACGAGCTTGACACTCTTCACTCAGTCCACCCCTGTGCTGTTGATGTGTAAGGGACATGAGTAACATCAGTGCACCATTTTTCCAGATCTTCCACCTCCCATCTGTGGTCTGTTTCATTGCCATTTGAGATTTGACAGACTATGGCGGTGTCATCAACGAACTTGTGAATGGCATGAGTCTGGTATTTGACAATGCAGTCATGGGTATACAGTGAGTACAGTAGGGGGCTGAGTACACAACCCTGGGGGCTCCCGTGTTCAGTGTTAGTAAAGGATGAAATAAACTCCCACATCCAAGAAGAGCACGGCCATTTTTGCTTCTTTCAATCTACAGACCCAGAAAATATCACTGTCTTATTCCTCTACACAACACTGCTCCAGGCTAACTTCATACTTGTGGCTGATATTTTTAAGTTTAAATCAAGAGATATATCTCAATAAAACATAACCAAGAACAAATTCACTCTTCTCACTACTGCAGACTTACTTTACTTTTGTTTCTGTGCTATGACCTCTCACAAACAGGTTCCTCCAAGATTAGTTGTGAATTTCACCATTTGTTAACTTTCCCAGATGCACTCAGATGTCTAGCGATACACGAATTCAAACAGCAAAGGCAGTAACTGCACAGGTTCACTGCTGTGTCAGTTAGCAGTATGGGTTTCTTTTTCTCTCTCCTGCACTGACCTCACCATGTACTACCTTTGTCTGTTCCTCTCCCTTTTAAAGTGCTATTGTTTTGACTTTTTTTTCTCAAGTTCCAAAACAATGGAACAGCATATATAAAAAAAAATTGCGGCTCCTGCAATTCGAGGAAATCACCTTCAACACCTAAAATACCTCAAAAAAAAAAAGCAGCCTGTTACAACCAGAAATTAGTCCCATCCTCAGTCTTGGATTACCCAGAATCCTTCCTAAAAAGTTAGCATGCAGATGCAGCAAACAATTAGGAAGGCAAATGGATTTCATCACGAGGGAACTGCGAGTACAGGAGTAAAAAGATGTCTTGCTTGAAATATAAATCCTTACTAAGACCCCCATCTGGAGAACTGAATAATCTTGGTTCCCTTCTCACAGGGATTGACTTGCTATAGAAGATGTACAAAGGGAAGTAAACCAGATGAATCTCTAGGATGGCGGGATTGTCTTATGAGGAGAGATTGAGGTGACGGAGTCTGTATTCCCTAGAGTTCCAAAGAATTAGAGGTCACCTTCTTGAAACTTATTTTTAAACTTCTATAGGGTATGACAAGGTGGATATACAAAATATATTTCTCCTGGATGGCAAGTCTAAAAGCAGGAGACATAAATAGTCTACCGCTCATCATAAGGTAAAGATAGAGATGGAGTTATTTCATCACTTTGAATGTAAATTCTCTACCCCAGGAGAATATGGAAACTCAATCACTGAGCATATTTAAAGACTAAAATCAATAGATTTCTGCAGACTAATGGTATCAAAAGATTTGGAGATAACAAGGTAGATGACTGATTATGATTTAATTGAATGGTGCAACAGGCTCAATCAGCTGAATGGCCTATTTGATTAATGCACTTGTGTTGAATTTTGTTTTACCAAATTGGTACAAGCCATACAACAAGCATAAATTTATCCAATCTTTGTCAGTATAGTTTTTTAAAAAAAACTTGCAGCAAAGACTGTTATTATTTACAAGTGAATGTTTACCTACCTGACTAGGTCTCTCTCTGGATTGTGCTAGTTAAATGTGAAAGAATAGCTGTTGAAGAGAATGAAATATAAACATTTTCACTAATTTTTAACTGACCAACCGAGTTAAAATTTATTGACTCCATAAGGAATGTTAATCTCAATTTGAAAATTACACCCTTCGTGCTACATCACATTAGAAATGTTTTTCGTAATTTATTCATGCTGGTTGGAACAGCATTTATTGTCCATCCTTAATTGCCCTAAAGGTGGCTACTCAACACCACCTCCTTTAACTGCTGCAATCTATAGGATGCAAGTACACTCAATGCTGTTGAGGATGGAGTTCCAGGATTTTGACGCAGCATACTGCAGGAATGAGAAACTTCCACAAGGCATGATAGTAGGTGGCTTGGACGGAAACTTGTGGATAGCAGTGTTTATAGGTATCTGCTACCCCTGTACTTCCAGTTGGTAATCGTTTTGGTTTGGAAAGTGTTCACTAAGGAGCTTTAGAGAATGGGTGTGGATTTTGTAGAAACGGAATATTGTACCAATGTTGGAGGAGAGTGAATGACTGCAGATGTGGTGCAAATCAAGCAGAATTCTTGGCCTTGGATGGAGTCAAGCTTCTCAAGTGTTGTTGTAGCTTTGTTTATTCAGGCAACTGGGATGTATTCCATCACACTCCTGACTTGTGACTTGTAGATGACGGACAGGACCTGAGGAGTCAGGAAGCAACTTATTCACTGCAGGATTCCTAGTCCCTGACCTGTTCTTGTATCCACATTACTAAATGGCTAGTCCAGTTCAGTTTTGAGTCCAAAGTTTACCTCCAGGATGTTGATAGTTGAGGAATCAGCGATATCAATGCTATTGAATGTCTCGAGATGATAGTTCGATGTTCTCTTGTTGGAATCAGTCATTGCCTAACACTTGTTTGGCATAAATGCTACTTGCTAGCCAAAGCCTGGGTATTGTCCAAGTTTTGCTGCATTTGATCATGGACTGCTTCAGTTTCTGAGGAGTTATGGATTTTGCTGAACATCCCCAATCTTGATCTCATGAGGAAGGAAGGTTTTAATGAAGCATGTGAAAATGACTGGGCGTAGAACACTACCCTGAGTAATATGCCCTGGAGCCAAGATGACTGACCTCCACCAACAGCAAACATCTTCCTTTATGCTAGGTAACACTAACTTGCAGCAAGCTCCCCCTTCCCCAATGACGCCTTGATACCGCCAAGGGTCAAATGTTGCCCAGGGCACTCAATTTCATCTCATCTTTGGAGTTCAACTCTTTTGTCCATGTCTGAACCAAAGTTGCAATGAAGTCAGAGCTGAGTGGACATTGCAGAATCCAAACTGGGGCATCAAGTACTGCTTGATACCACTATTTCTGGCACCTTCCCATCACCTTCTGTTTGATAGGACAGTAAATGGCTAGCTGAATTTGTCTTGCTGTGTGTGTATAGGACAAACCTGAACAATTTGCCACATGTCAATGATACAGTTTTGCCAAGAGAACAGCAAATTCTGGAGCACAAGTCTTCACCATTATTGCCAGAATCTTGTCACAGCCCATAGCATTTGCATTTCTTCATATTGCATGGAGGGAACAGAATTAGCTGAAGGCCAGCATCTGTGATAGATCATTGGCAATTCCGGTTGAAACATTTTACAAAAGCTTCACACTTTTAGTTTGCACACACGTGTTTGGCTCCCCCTATTTTTGAAACTGGAGATACCTGTGGAGCTTCAATCTCCTATTAGTCGTTTAATCCTCCACCACTATTCACGACTGAATGTGGCAGGTCTGCAGAGCTTAAATCTGATCCGATGACTGTGGAACTGTTTAACCCTCTAACACTTGCTGCCTATAATGCTGGCGTGCAAAAAGTCCCAATATTATGGATTCACTAGATTGAAACATTTCAAGCTGTGTCTGATGTTGCTCTTGGCATGCCCTCCTGCACTCTTCATTGAAATTACATAGTGTTTTTAAACATTGCGGAGCAGAAAGATTTAGAGAACATATTCAAGAATTTGGGGGCTAGACAAATGGAGGCACTGTGATCAATGATAAAGCTAAGGAAATCAGGGATAAACAAAATGCCAGAATTATTGGTTGCAAAGAGTTGAACAGAGATGGAAACAGAGACATGGAATGATGAGACAATAGTGATATTTGAACACAACAGTGAGAAATTAAAATCTGAGACATTGCGGGACTTTAAGCAAATTTAGTTCAGTAAGCGTAAGTCACTGGTGACTGAAACTTGGAGAGAGTTAAGATGCAACAACAGAGCTTGGATGAGCTTAAATTTAAAGACTAAGACCAACCAGGAGAGCTACTAGAAAAGCTGAGTCTGGATGGAACAAAGGCATGAGTGAGGTGCCAACAGATATGCAAAGCAAATGGCAAAGAAAGATGATCTTGTAGAGGTGGCAGTAGATGATCCTGATGTTAGACAGGATAAGAGAAACTCAGTTTAGGGTCAAGTAAGGTGTCATGGTCGCAAACAATGGCCAGGAAGGAAGATAGTATGGGCACCTGGGTACTAGAGTTCATAGCAATGGCCAAAGACAACGGTCTTCCTAAAACTTAGTTTCTGCAATGTCAGACAAGTGTCAAGTCAAATACAATGCAGTTGAGAGATCAAGAGTTGTGATGGATGTCATTCAGAATCTGATTTGAATGTTGTCACCAAGTGGAAAAAAGCTCAATGTTTGCAAATACAAGTATTAAAATTGGTCAGAACTTTTGAGCATCTCCAACACACACACAATCCCAACCACCTCACTCAAAAACACCTTTACCACACTGCCGATAATATTGCAAATATTAATGTCCCCAGGATCCTTCTGCAATCACAATCTCCTGGGGGTATCCTCTTATCTGTTAAGCACCATCAATTAACCAAACAGAAAACAACAGTACCTTTGCAGAAGCTAAACTAGTTGATACACTGCAAAATGTGTTCACCCAAAGATTACACAAAAATAAATAACTAGCAGGTTTAGGCAGGTGATGCATGTTGAATTAAGCAGCAAAACACTTTCAGCTATTTACGAAGATTTTATTCTAAATCCATTCCATAGTGCGAACTTGACTTTTCACCTTTCCCTCCTGGACCATTTCCCTGTCCAGAAGCCATAAGCACTGAGAAAGAACTTAACTTTACTTTATACATTTTCTAATCAACATGCTCAGTGATGACATTACATGCCACTGAAAGGTGAGATTTGAACTGGCTCAGGGGTAGAGACACTACTACTGCAAAAGCAGACCCTAAGAATTAGTTCTTAATTTAAATTTAACCTATACTTCTAACAACCTGTTCAGAGATGTTATTACACACCTCTGGAACAGGTGGGACTTGAACCCAAGCCTCCCGGTCCAGGGGCAGGGATGCTTCCACTGCTACCACAAGAGGGCCCTTGATTTAACTCAATATTCAATGAGCATCACCTTTTCTCAGCCTTAAAGGACCTGTACGATTAACACTGACAATGCATGCTGTAACCGATTCAACTGGTACCATAGACATTAAGCATCTCTATCAGCAGACTTAGTATTTAAACATGGTTCCCATAACAGACCTGGGGCATTTATATTGATGATATCATCTTGCCATCAGCTATGCCAACAAACAAATGACAAACATTTTTATTTTCACTCGTAAACCAAGCATAGCATAATTTCTTTCATTCAAACAAAGCAATGAATAATCAAAGGAATCAATTTACTCCAGAGTAGAAATCAGAGCTATATTTTGCACTGAATTGTCAGTCTGTGAATGTCTCAATCTTTTAAATGAAAAAGAAAACCTATCCAATTTCATCAAAACAAATATTTTTTTCATGTAGTTCATAACTACAATCAAGGATCAGAAAATAACTTACTTGTGGGTGGAAGAGGACAGTTGAGGATAACTAGCCAAAGAACATAACATCCAATAAAATGAGCCAACGTAACTTCAATTCTCCATTTCCTAAATAGATTGTGTCTGAGCTCATTGCTTTCTTAATAATTGAGCCCATCCTCAAGAGTCTTTCTACAATTCTGCATTTCCAATATTAAGTGATAAAATTATAAACTTATTAAAATTTGCATACCGACTGAATACAATTGGAACTATGGCACATAAATGGATTCAACATCATCTCGATTCCAATCCCTCCCCTCAACTATAGTTAATTTAAGCTAGAGTTCTGACAAAAGTAAAATGCAAGTCATAACAGTGACTTTACCAGATAGCAAAATTCAAACTATCCAGAAAAACTCCAATTACTTGTCATATTGTTATAAGTCATTACAGAAAATCTATGGATTTTTGAAACACCTAGTTACAGCAGATATAAACTGCAACAAAATTAATAACATTCTGTTTGCATCAACCAGCATCATCTACACAGTCTGCAATGATAGCCAAAAGAATCTCAAATGCTCAGAAATGTATGACAGTTTATGTGTGCATAAAGAGATTCTTCTATTAATGCTGTTATTGTTGGATTACAAAACTATATATGGTGGCTGACAATTTAAAGTTAGAACAATTTTCAATATTAGGTTTCATACAACAAGCCCTCAAGAACGTACATCTAAACAATTATCTTGACTAAAAAGGGGATGTATTATTTGAATTTCAGGATCTTAAGATTATTTAAATCAAAACAAAATAGCTGGAAAGAACAAAGATCAATGAAGCACAACCATGGCAATTCCCTTAAGAAAACTGAGTAGCCACATTTACAGATCTTTTGTCTAGCGCAAGAGAAAACAAATACTAAGAAAAATTAGAAAAGTTTCATCTTTATTATTCAACATAAAAAGGCATGTAGGAAACACAGTCAGAGTCATTCAGCACAAGTAGACTATTTGGTCCAATTCATCTGTGCCGACCAGACATCCCAATCTGACCTACTACTACCTAAATGTTGTAATTGTACTCGCTGCCACCACAACAGAAAATTATGAACAATTGGACAAGATCGATATCAATAGCATCTGGAGACATTGAGGAGTTGAGAACAAGGGGTCACAGTTTCAACATTAATGCAAGAGTTCTGCAAGACAACAGGAGAAACTCCGTTAGAACCACAACGCCTTGGAATTCAGTTCCACAATTAGTGTTGAAGGCAGGAGCTTCAAATTCAAGACTGGACTGTAGGAACAGATGAAGGCAAAGCAATGAAAGGGATATGGGAACACGATGGATAAAATTGATTCGAATTATTTGCCCATTGGATGGTAAACATCAACACAAACTGTTTGGGCTTACTGCCTTGTTGCTGCTTTGTAATAATATTGGGGAAAGCAAAAAAAAGGAAACACTCAATTAAGCCCAGTAAATATCTTTAATGTGAAAGTATTTGACCATATGCAATAACAATTTTAATAATTTATCTTGGATATGCTTTTTATTTTGCTACACCTGACCAGTACTTGCACTAATATGTATACAGTTATGAACTCTTTTTGGGGGTTTATCGCATGACACAGAAAATTAATTCTCCTGTTAATTTAAATAACTAGACATTGCTTTGTATCTGATAGAATTCCAACTGCAAAAACGACAACAAATTGTCCAACCTTTCCTGGCAAAATTAATATGAACAACTGCTCTATTTTCTTAGAGGAATAGTAAAACATGGATTGTGGTTTAATCAATGCTGATAAAAAGTATATATTTCTAACTATTGCTGAAATTATGATTGCAGAATATTTCCAAATGATATTTACATTTTTACTGCAACTTCTCAAAGAAAAGCTGCCTTGTTTGCAACAGGCCTGTGAAATGTACAATAGTTCAAAATTTGAACCCCAAATGCTGAAACTTTTGGATCTTTAAATCACACGTATATTGTAAAATTTATCACTATTTTGCTTCCCCAAATGCGCAAAATCCTATATAAAAGTTATAAAAGTTGGTCAATTATACTTCCGTGATATGTACAGGTTGATGAAACGTGTGAAAATAAAATTTAAAACATAATGATAGAATGGATACGTCCTATCTATTCTACCCAACTGGGGATAAATCCACATTAATTCGGTTCCTGCAGCACTGAAGGGCTGTGTTTTGACAGAAAGTTTAATCAACTTTCGCCATGTCATCAAGTTGGTCACTGATGACCTACACACAACAAACATGAGGGGGGAAACTTTGACATACTTTAAGTATGATCGCACCCGGCTTTCAGGCTCGCCACTGGGGATGCAACATTACCCGACACCGGTGCCCCAAGGCCTACAACACGAGAGCCCCGGAAACGACGCAGCGTCCGCACGGCCTGTTTTCTTCCCAGGTGTGAAGCTGTCAATTCAGTCTGTGCCTGAGACAGGAGACAGTTTTGGCTTCCTCGAATAGGCCTGCAGCCTGTCCCAGGCCGCAACGACCCGCCGGCCACCTTGATGACAGTGCAATCATTCGGAGCCAGGGAAGGGAGGAACAAGGCCCATGGAGGGCGGGCGTTGGGTGACACCCGGGCACGGCGACGGCCAAAATAAAATCAAAAACAAGACGCTGACCGGCGCCAGAGAGACCGGGGAGCGGCCTTTCCTCCTCATCTTCCCCCACCCGGGGCCTAGTGGTTAGCAGCTCACTAATCAGACACAGGCCGAGGGTAGCGGCCTGCTCTCCGGGCCTCTCGCCTCAGTTTCTCTCGCACTCACCTTCATGTCGGGACATCCTACACACACGATTACAGCGGGCCCGCGGGCTCCCACGCAGCGTCTCAACACCGAGCTCCGACAACGACAACTACCGGGCCAAACGGTCATGAAGCTGGAAGTAGCTGCTGCTGCTGTCTGCCGGAAGGGGGTAAGAAGGAGGAGGAAGAGCAGCCACCGCTCCTGTTGCTGAGCTCGGTCGGTCAGATTTTGTTTTCCGCCTCGGACACAGAGCGCGCGGTAGGTGGTATGGGGGGGGGGGGGGGGGGGGGTTGGGGGGGAAGTGGTGGAAAGCGGGGCGGGCGGGCGCGCGAGCCGCGTGGACTGGGGCTGACGTCGTCTCAGCGCGAACGCAAACGGGCGCCAGCGCTCGAACCCGCGCACGCGCGGACTCGGTGGGACCGTGGCCGCGCGCGGCATTGCCGTCAACGCCGCGCAAGAGCGCGTCCACCTTGCCCCGCCACTCGGCGCGCGCCCTGTTGGACTGCCGATCTTTTTAACGGCCGAACCGGCGGTGGTGGTGCAGCTGTTTCGTCCGCCCTGAGAGCGTTGCTGAGTCGTCCCACTCGGAATTGCATTCGCTGCATCGGACTGGGCTGGAATGGCCCTGTCCCCTTGAAGGAATTTACATCCAGCGGGAACTTTGGGAAGATAATCGAATAATTACTTAAAAAGGAGAAAGAAAACTGCGCATTTGTCTCTTGACATCAACATAAATACCACTTCTCCCCCAATCTCTATCAATTCCGAAAGAGGATCGCCGGAACCGAAACCTTAACTCTTGTTTCTCTCTCCTCAGATGCTGCCAATCCTGCTTAGTTTCTCTCGCAATTTTTGTTTTTTGTTGAAGGAAGGAATGCCCAGTTTTGATGCAAAAATCGGGACTCAGCAGCTAACTCTTTCCAAGTGTAATGGATTGTATTAGGTGCTCCTACATTGCAATTTACAGCTTGAATTAATTACGGGTAAGCCTGTTTTTTTTGTCGTCAAATAAGGATACGATGACGACACGACTGGTAAAACCTAAGCATGTTTTTAGACATGAAAATCAGAACTGCCGACAAACTTCAATAGGATTTACCTATCAACTAACCATTTGTCCCCTTGCTTTTTCAACTTGCATATTTTGTGTAGCTTTATAAAACAGTTTATCTTCAACGACTTTCTGATTATCTTAGTTAATGGTTTGTTTTTACAGTTAGTCATTGTTTGAATGGATAGATTTACAATTGAGGGGTTAATAGGCATGTATTTGCCAACGTATCAGTGCTAAACTGGGGCTTGTTCCCTCTTTCTGATTATTAAGAAGTGCCAAGGATACTTGATAATGAGCAAGTAAATTGTTCCTAGTTTGTTGGCCAACATTCATTCTTGAATCAACATCACTGACAAAAATATCTAGGAGTCATGAGAGTCGTTTGTTGAATGTTCCTATATGGAAATTTGTTCAGTCGTTTGTCTTTAACGAGAAGCTGTGAAAGAGTATATAAATGCAAATTTTTTTTCATGTTTTCAATTACAAGTTTGGCTTTCTGAAAAGCTAGCCATTATGCAGAATTTAAATTTACATACCTATTACCCATTCCTTCAGATACCCCTAACGCTTTACAGCCAATGACTTTCTTTAAAAAGTTGCTATTGATGACCAAAGCAGGCAGAGCAGCCAGTTTGGACATCAGTGTACCAAAATCACCAATAAAGTACCTGATCAAATAATTTTCTAATTGTAGTTTACGTGTTGGTCAGAACACCCTTAATCTTCAGAATTAAGGTGGCACAGCGGTTAGCACGGCTGCCTCACAGCGCCTGAGACCCGGGTTCAATTCCCGACTCAGGCGACTGTGTGGAGTTTGCACGTTCTCCCCGTGTCTGTGTGGGTTTCCTCCGGGTGCTCCGGTTTCCTCCCACAGTCCAAAGATGTGCGGGTCAGGTGAATTGGCCATGCTAAATTGCCCGTAGTGTTAGGTAAGGGGTGAATGTAGGGGTATGGGTGGGTAGTGCTTCGGCGGGTCGGTGTGTTTCCACACTAAGTAATCTAATCTAAAAAAAATTGTGCTACAATATTTCTTGTGGTGTGAGAAGGCAGACAGAGAGTTATCTAATAGATCATCCAAACTGACCAGCTCTAACCCTGCAACAGTTCAAAATTGTGCTCAACCACTTGCAGTTCGGGCTAAGAACCCATGACCTTGTGATTCAGACAAGATAGCCATGATCAACCTCGATTCAATTGGCACCTACGTAAAAGACAGCATAAAGACTACATTCTGTTAGTTATTTTTTATTGTGAGCTGAATTGGGAGAAGGACTGTTTTAAAACCAAGGATTGTAGAAGTAGTTACTGTACTTCTAGAAATATTAATGAAACTATGTTCACACTAAACAGTAGGTGGGAGAGATATCTGTAGACAAACTGACAAGGGTTTGGGGGTTTGTGATGCGTGCACACAGCGAGATTCTGTTTAGTGATTTAATTTGTGCAATTGTGACCAGTTTTGGTTGGCAAAAGTCATCAGCCAGATGACAAAAGAAGCCTTGAACCTCCTGGAAGTGTGTGGTATGTCTCACTCCAGTGAAAATACCCACGACTAAACCCAGTTGTTCTGTGCCTTCTGTGAAGAAATGAGAGAGCCCAAAGTAAAATAACAAAACTTAAGGACTTGGGACACAAGGAACAGCCCATCAAATCCTGAAGACTTGTGCTATTGAATGGATTTCACCAGTACTTATTTTCCCTCTACCCATAACACCAAATCTTTTTTTGGATATGTGTGTATAGGGGAAATTTTAGAAAGAAGGTTTGAGTTTTAACTGAGTTATATGTCGATGGATTTTAATAATAGGTAAACAACTTTATTTGTAATAGAGTTGTTCTTGTTAAGTATAGAAACCTAGTTCATATCTTCAGTTAACCTGAATCTCTCAGGCAGGCAAACTGGGGACTCTGCACACTTAGATTTTAAAAAGAAAATAATTTGATGACACCAAGTGTAAAGAAGATTGATTTCCAAAAACCTACTCCCAGTGAGGCATCATCACAGCATCCCAGTGAGATAATTAAAGAGTTAATTTGCTCTGTTGACCTGCAGGAAATTGGATGTCCTGAGGCTAGGGTGGAATGTCTCTGCCTTGTAGGTAAATAGCAAGGAATTTACATTCCCTCTTTGCCATTCAGAGCCATTTACATTGCAATCTCCTACTATTCAGAGATAATTTACATTTGCATCATCATCCTATTCAAAATCAATAAGAACATTACAGTTGGAATTTCGACTACTCCCTGTCGTTATATAAAAAACTATTTGCACCAGATTTGACCTTTTGATGGATGATTTACATTATATTGTTTCTGGAGATGGTCAGGTCACTGCATTGTGACTTGAATAGCATGTGACTTGGGGTGGGGTGGTTGGGGGGTTGTCTTGTTCGCATTGCTGTCTGCGATGTAAAGATTTTGTATAAAGGAAGGACTGTTTCCTTTGTTCAAAGAGAGCTTTGACATGACTCCAAGTCCTGTGAGGTGTGTGTTGAAAGTTTGTACTGTATTGTGCTTAATAAAATTTGGTTGTTCACAGAAGTTGGCGTTTTGCAGTTCATCAAGTGTGGAAGAATCTCAGGAAAAATAGAACTTAACATCAACTGACTAGGGTAGTGCATGAGAAATCAAGCTGCATTATTCCTGGAATCATTGCAAATGTGAACATTTGGTTAAATCATTGAATTTCCCATTTAAATGTCGAACTCAGGACTTTCCCCCAGTAACGAGAAAATAACAGTATGGTAATTGATTATAGTAATCAATTAACCAAAGCAAAAAATGACTAGTTTATATCTCCAACCTAAAATCTGCTGCTTTAATAAAATAATCTATGCAAGTGCAAACAGACATAAAGATCAAGTGAAGGAGGAGGAAGATAAAGTCAAATTAGCAGAGTTCCAGCACCAAGTCCAGATTTTAGATATTGACGAGTTGTTTTCTTTTGATTCTTCTGACTCTTTGTACCCACAACTGTGGGTAATCAACAATTCTCTGTCTTCCATTCTCTGATGGAAGACTTTTTTTCTTTTTAGCAGGGGATTTGTGAAAAGAGCAGCTCACAAAGGAAAAGTAAAGGAGCTAACTACTAGGGATTTTCTTTAAACACACAAGGGTTGAAAAGAAAAACAGATTCTTTCTCTTTGCAAGCTAGGTACTTCTGCATTATCCAAGAACCAGGAAGTTATCACTGCACTGAGTCCTTCTCAGCCTACAACAACTTACTTGATTGAAAAGCCAAAGACTGTCTCTGTTTATGTCTCTGGGCAGAGTTGCCTCTTGAACACACTGCAGTGTCAGTTTTTTTTTCTGGAATTCTCCCTTTCCCTAAGGTAACATAGTATATACATAGAACATTACAGCGCAGTAAAGGCCCTTCGGCCCTCAATGTTGCATCAACCTATGGAACCAATCTGAAGCCAATCCATTTTCATCCATGTGTTTATCCAATGACCAATTAAATACCCTTAAAGTTGACGAATCTACTGTTGTTGCAGGCAATGCATTCCACGCCCCTACTTCTCGGAATAAAGAAACTAACTCTGACTTTATCTATCTCCCCTCAATTTAAAGCTATGTCCCCTCATTACCATCCGAGGAAAACTGCTCTCACTGTCCACTATGTCGAATCCTCTGATTATCTTTGCATGTCTCAGTTAAGTCACCTCTCAACCTTATTCTCGCTAATGAAAACAGTCTCAAGTCCCTCAACCTTTTCTCATAAGACCTTCTCTCCATACCAGGCAACATCTTAGTAAATCTCCTCTGAGCCCTTTCCAAAGTTTCTGCATCCTTCCTTTAATGCGGTGACCAGAACTGTAGCCAGTGAAGCCGCACCAGAGTTCTCTACAGCTTCAGCATGACCTCGTGGCTCTGAAACTTGATCCCTCCACCAATAAAAGCTAATACGCCGTATGCCGCCTTAACAACTCCATCAACCTGGGTGGTAACTTTCAAGGATCTATGTAATGGATATTGCGATCTCTCTGCTCTCTACACTACCAAGAATCTTACTATTAGTCCAGTACTCTTTATTCCTGTTGCTCCTTCCAAAGTGAATCACCTCACACTTTTCCACATTAAACTGCTTTTGCCACCTCTCAGCCCAGCTCTGCAGCTTATCAGTGTCCCTCTATAACCTGTAACATCCTTCGGCACTATGCACAACTCCACTGACCTTAGTGTCATCTGCGAATTTACTAACCCATCCTTCTATGCCTTCATCTAGTTCATTTATAATAAAAGACAAACCGCAGTGGCCCCAAAACAGATCCTTGCGGTACACCACTTGTAACTGAACTCCAGGATGAACATTTCCCATCAACCACCATCCTCTGTCTTCTTTGGTCTTCTGATCCAAACCGCTAAATTACCCCAATCCCATGCCTCCATATTTTGTCTACCATGGGGAACCTTCTGAAACGCCTTACTGAAATCCATATGCACCACATCAACTGCTTTATCCTCATCTACCTGTTTGGTCAGCTTCTCAAAGAACTCAAAGGTTTGTGAGGCACAACCTACCCTTCACAAAAGTGTTGACTATCCCTAATCAACTTATTTCTCTCTAGATGATTATGAATCCTATCTCTTATAACCTTTTCCAATACTTTACCCACAACCGAAGTAAGGCTCACTGGTCTATAATTACCAAGGTTGTCTCTACTCCCCTTCTTGAACAAGGGAACAACATTTATTATCCTCCAGTCTTCTGGCGGTATTCCTGTAAGACAACGATGACATAAAGTTCAAAGCCAAAGGCTCTGCATACTCCTCCCTGGCTTCCCAGAGAATCCTAGGATAAACCAATCTATTTTCACTCTTTCCAGAATCGCTAACACTTCCTCCTTGTGAAACTCAATCCCATCTAGTCTAGTTGCCTGTATCTCAGTATTCTCGACAACATTGTCTTTTTCCAGTGTGAATATTGATGAAAAATATTCATTTAGTGCTTCCTCTATCTCCTTGGACTCACGCACAACTTCCCACTACTATCCTTGATTGGCCCTAATCCTTCTCTAGTGATTGTTTTATTCCTGATATATTTATAGAAATCTTTAGGGTTTTCCTTGATCCTATCTGCCAATGACTTTTCATGTTCCCTCCTGGCTCTTCTTACCTCTCTTTAGGTCTTTTCCTGGCTAACTTGTAACTCACAAGCACCCTAAATGAGTCTTCATATCTCATCCTAATATAAGCCGCCGCCTTCCTCTTGACAAGAGATTCAACTTCTTTAGTAAACCATGACTCCCTTGCTCAACCACTTCCTCCCTGTCTGACAGGTATGTACTTATTAAGGACATGCAGTAACTTCCTGTTTCAATTGTGTCCATTCCCTGCAATTTCCTTCCCTTTCCTATGCATCCTAAATCTTTCCTATGCATCCTAAATCTTGCCAAGTGCCTTTACCCCAGCAATAACTCTTGCCCTGTGGTAAATACCTATCACTTTCCATCACTAAAGTAAATGTAACCAAACTGTGGTCACAATCACCAAAGTGCTCACCTATGTCCAAATCTAACACCTGACCAGGTTCCTTACCCAACACCCAATCCAGTGTGGCCTCGCTTCTTATTGGCCTGCCTTCATACTGTGTCAGGAAACTGTCCTGCACAAATTGGACAACAGCTGACCCATCTAAAGTACTCTAACAATGGTGTTTCCAGTCAATATTTGGAAAGTTAAAGTTCCCCCATACAATGCACAACATGCTTGAATAGCCTTTTAAAAATTAAAGCTTCTTCTTTCATGTGTCGGTATAAAACTTTTATTTTTCCACTTTTAGTTCACAGTCCAAATAAAAAGTGGTCTTTATTTTGGAAACAAACCAGGCTGCTCCATGTTGGCCTCCTTTCAACTCATTTCACTCATCCTGTTCATATAACCTTCTATTTGTTTATCCCTTTTTGTACTTCCCTAGTTTCCCCTTAACTACTTTAATGCTGTCTATATCTTCACGATTTTACTGACCTATTTTTTTTAGATTACTTACAGTGTGGAAACAGGCCCTTCGGCCCAACAAGTCCACACCGACCCGCCGAAGCGCAACCCACCCATACCCCTACATTTACCCCTTACCTAACACTACGGGCAATTTAGCATGGCCAATTCACCTGACCCGCACATCTTTGGACCGGGGGAGGAAACCGGAGCACCCGGAGGAAACCCACGCAGACACGGGGAGAATGTGCAAACTCCACACAGTCAGTCGCCTGATTCAGGAATTGAACCCGGGTCTCAGGTGCTGTGAGGCAGCAGTGCTAACCACCGTGCCGCCCATACTATTTCTCTGGCCAGTCTTTCCCCTGAAAAAGTAGGAGCCACATCAATTTGTTCTTTCTACTTTTATGGAACTGAAGTATTCTAGTGAAATGTTTTGTCTGTTCCAATGTTCAGACTATTTTGTTAATGTTAATGACAACATAGTGGGTAACAGATCATTTATTCAGTCACCCGTTTTAAATGTGACAAAACTAAAGTACCGGCAGTACACTCCAATTCTTGAATTGGTATAGCTCAGGGTTGCCAATGAGATCAGAATTTAAGATTTAATTTAGTTTAAGAGAAAATAAGTAAGAAAAAGTGACAAAGCAATACAGCATATTTACAGCAAGTTCTTGTGTAACTTTAACTTTGTACCCATATAAAATTTAGTAACAGGTGGAATTTTAATTCCAATTTTTAATGTTAGTTTTATTTCAGATGCTGATACATTTTCTTTGAAGGTTACCATTTTCAGACAGTCAGCTGTGTGTTAATGGTTAGCAGGATTGAAGTCCATGACAGCTGAGAAGTCCACTATTCATTATAGGAAAAATGCAATGATTGGATGAATAGGTTTTGAGGAAACTAGATCAGTAAATGATGAATGAAGATTGGAGAGGCATTGAATCAACAGTCAATGGTGAACTATGTTTTTGTAATGTTGCAGAGTTGCTTTCTGTTGCGATTGGAACTAGGTGGCTCTTATTGACTGAGAGTCTTGATTGGGGTTGTTAACATGGGTCAATAAGGGAGCCCTGGCTGACAGATAAACAGGGGATTCAGAGTCTCTTGACTGCAGAGACTGGCTGTAACCCATCACTTCAGTGTCAACGTACTGTGCGCATGTAAATAAAGAATGACTTGGTGACGGTATACTGGCTTTTGTGCAGTTATTTCACTTTGTCTCTGAACTGTATCAATTTAAGTATTTCAGATAGCATATTCCATCAAATGATGCTCCCTGAGCTCAGTTTCAAACATGTAGTAGTTTTGAATGGCCTCACGCCAGACAATTGGATCTGTAGGTCCATACCTTTTGTGCCTGATCTGGTTCAAATGGCAATTTTAGTGGGGCGTTTTGAAACTCGTGTTCATCAAAACCACATTCCCTGGACAAATGTAGATCCAAGATCAGAAATGCAAGCATTAAATCAATTAGCAGCAACTTAAGAATTGTTTTAGTGAAGTGGAAAATGTGAGTAACAAGAGTAAAATCTAGTGGTTATGTTGAATTCATGAAATTTGACCTGGATGGGGGAGACTTTATGAACTGTTATGGTTGCTGTTTGTCTCTAAATAATATGTACATCCAAAGTTAACATTTAAAGTTGCACAAGGGCTTTATAAATACCCGGTATGGTATGATGTGGAAGTGAATAATCATTAAACTAGAGATACAGAAACAAAAGCAGAAGAATGTAGTAATGAATGTTGCAACAAACTTTAAAACTTTATTTGAAGCAGAGAAAGCATTTTGGTTTTCTTAATTGTATGAGACACAGCAGTGGAGGATTAAAAACAATTCAACTCCGTGAGGCTGAGCAGAATTTTAAATGTAAGCAAAGAACTGCAGATAGTGGAAATTTGAATTAAAAACAGTACAAAAAATACACAGTTCTGACAGTAGCTGTGGGAAGAGATTAAAACTTAATGTTTCAGGGTAATGACCCTTCATCAGAATTTAGTCCTAGTTTTCTCCCAGTTCAGCCACATCTAGGGAATTTCCAGAATGTTCTGGTTTTTATAGCAACTAAGGAAAACAAAAAGGAGGTGCAGGGGAAAAGCATTGAAGCTGGAGAGATGTATGTGGAAAATCAGTGGATAGAGACAGGTAGGTAGCAATTTTTGGAAAATAACTTTTTTTAATATGTAAAGCTACTGAAAAATAAGGAAAGCATAAGTTTTGGTATTAACAATCTAAAAGATTTTTTACGTAAAGATTCAACAATTGGCTGAGATGACTACTGAGAATATTGATCTTAAAGAATGATAATGCTTTAGGTCAGCTTATAGAACTGAACATATAATTTTTAAAAATGCTTGTGGAATAGTTGCCACTTACTGATCATTATGAAATTATTTGAAGACCCCATTAAAGCATTGAACATCTATGATAATTTTCATATTGATTTATATTCTTAATGATCTTAATATCCTTTGTTTAGTTTGACTTGCCTGGATTTTATTTTGCAAAGCTTTAGTGGAAAACATCTCAGAGGTGGGTTGTGTGTCCAACTCAAATGAGTTTTAAAAAAAGCCCAAACTTTGGAAAGCATGGTTAAATGCTATAAAGGCGACAGATTAGGGATGCCATTTCACAACTTTGACTTGAGTAACACTATCTTTGGGAAAAACCTGTTTATGATTACCAAGGATAGGAGATTGTTTTAGTATTAAGTTTAAGATGAATGTTTCTGTGGAGTCAGTGGCAATTTTGTAAAAGTAGCCTTTCCAGCAAAAAAAACTTATCACCTTGCTTCCTTTTGTCTTACTTTTTGTCATTTCCTCCCTTTTTATTGTTCCTGTATCCTCTTTTTATGACATGACTTTTGACTGATTGCTTCATTGATGTAGTAATTGAAATCCACTACAATTCTCTATTTGCTCTCAGTAAAGGAATTTCTTGTTAATGAATTTAAGACAAGGCCATCCCATCTGAGCAACTTTTCAAACTCTGAATTCTGCCTCCATAGTTACATCATCCCTCAAGTGTTGCATTTAAATAGTTTTGCTAGTAATTTTGAGACGGCCTTAGATCTTGCAGTGGATACTGACCTAGAGATGAAAAACCTTTCACAGGTTTCAAAAGGAACAATATTTTTGTGTTAATCTATCCTCTTTGGTTTTTTTCACTTGCTTCACCAAGTCCAATATTGCTGTACCTGAGAATCAAGATGTGATATGGTGCTCTTGAATATTCATATGGAGCTCTGCAAATTTAACACACTATAAAATGCATGAAGTAACATGAATTGCAGAGGAACCTCGATTATCCGAATATCAATTATCCGAATTTCGGATTATCTGAAGAAGATCTCAAGGTCCCAACAGAAACATTACATCAAAGAGATGTATCGACACTGATCGCATATTTTGTTTACAATGATTAAAAATGAACCCAGCTTACTGAAATGTTGCCGAGAACAGTCCTGGACATCGATGCGAACTAATGACCGATCTCTCTTTTTTTCTCTCTCGCGCTCTCTCTCGCTCTGTCTCCCTCTTCCCCCTCCCCCCCCTCACACACACACTGTCCCTTGAGTTGTGTACCCTAAACGCCCCCCCACCTTCCCCAGATAATCTCTCCAACATTGTCCTGTACAGACCAAAAGTCAAACCTGCCAAATGATGGGGGAATGGGCGGGAGGCTTCAGCAATGCTGCAGGTCCCTTATACACAAGTGTGTATCTGCTCAGAAACAAACACTGAGATGGAGAGAAGGAGCAAGGCAGGCAGAGCGTGGAAAAAGGCAACTTCAGAAAACTCTGAGCCACAGACGAGAGGCATTGAATCAATTATCCTAACAAAATAGTTCCCATCCATCTCATTCGGATAATCGAGATTCCTCTTGTTAGGCCGGAATCTCGGGATTCCGGTCTTTGCGAGTTCTTTGGAAGGAGAGACCGCACCAGCTTCTTTGGTTTGAGGCAGAGCACCGTTTATTTTACAGAATCACGACTGGCAAACTATACAACGAATTCTACAGCATGCAATTCGTTGGAGAAGGCGTTCTAACCCTTCTGCTCAGATTCGCCCCAGTTATACTCTTCGCTGGTCAGTGTTCCCGGTCAAGTCTCCACGTCCAGCCTTCCTATTGGCTACTCGTTCCCGGGCAAAACGTTCCGCTCTCGGGTTGGATGGTTTGAGCTGTCAGTCCGTTTGCCTTGGTGTTATCGGCCACGCAGACATTGTGGAGCCTCATTCAATTAGTAGTTTAGCAGAAACAATAGCTCATTTCCATTTAAGTGGAGTAGTATCGATAGCCCAATTGGCACCTCACATAATCCTATTAGCAGAATGTCTACCAGTTACGAATTCTAAAAGAGCAATAAACAGGCTGTCTACCTGGTAGCTTCTGATCAAATTAGGAGGCCAGCAGTTTGCAGTTCAGTAATCATGACAGTTTAACCATTTCAGAGGCACTTGTTACAGTTATAGTTCTTACCCTATAGTTCTTACCCTCCCTAGATCTAATGTGCACCCCCTACCAGTACAACCACCCCAACACTCTGTATGTGGAAATTTAATCAGATGTGTTCAAATCGGGGCTCTGGAAGATAAGGAGGAACTTGGCGTTGCAAAAAAATGTTTGCTAACAATTAACAACAGAATGGCAGTGTGGAAATTATTTGTGATAAGAAGTTTGGATCTGAGATACAATGAGGCATGTTCAGTTGAAGCTTAGTAAGGGGATTGGATCATTTATCTAAAGACATAATTTGCAGGTAAATAGTGAAAAGGCTAGAGTAAACACTCCTATAGAGAGCTGGCAAGGACGCTTCAGGGTGAATGGGCTCCACCTGTAACCATTTTCAGGAAAGATGGTCCTTTAATGGAGGAGGTCAACATTCTTTCCAGGGAAATGGCCAAAACATTAAAGAGGACATGCTGTGGAGGATAGCAACTTATAAAGTTTCATGAGTTACACTGAGAACAGAACTAAAGGAAGAAGCATGGAGTTACAGAAGCAGAGGGAACAATGGACGGACAGGAGCAGAAAAGAATATTCAATATGAAAATTGACTGTGAGCAGGAAACAGAAGCAAAAAGAGCAGTTTAATTATGCTGCTTAGATTGAGAAACCATTTGGCTGAGTGAAGCATGAAAAATTAATTGATGTCCTACCAAGATGTAAAATTAATGAGAAAGGCAGGGCTTTTTAATCTTTGCAAGATAATATCAAGCAAAGTTAATAAACTTATACAACAGAAATATCAGGAGGAATTTGATTTAGGATAGGAAAATCAACCAAACATTTAAATACGTTTTACATTAATTATTATGACTGGCAAACGTAGCTCAACAAAAAATGAAAACCAAACTTCAGGTGCAATGATGATAATAGTACTTATTGCATATACAAATGACATTGTATGAGACTGCTGATTGGAAAATACTACAGTCACAAAGAAAGAACATGCCAAATTGGACTTGAGTTATTTAATTTGATAATTGAAAAAGGAGATAAAATTGATTACTTATGCAGTCAAAGAACATCAGGTTAAATTCAGGAGTGTGTAAATAACTTTTTTAAAAAGAGTTTTTATGCTGTTTCCTCAGGGGCTTCTGCAGAACTCCGACCAGCATCATTGCATTGGGAACATAGACCCCTGTGGAATCTCAGCACCAGAACACTCTGGTAAATATGGACCACAGTGATGTGGAAATTAGCTTTGGATATTGCAGACAGACAGGTGTTAGAATTATAATACTTCAATAAGAAGTTGCAAAATGATGAAAGAAAAATTGCATGCACTTGGCACGATATTAGCCGTACCATAGCTCGTCATTCTTTGAACAGACTGCAGGCATGCTGTAAGGAACAGAGTTAATCCTTCAGTTCTGCAGATACAAATGACATTATATGAGACTGGTGATTGTTTAGAAACTATTCCAGTCACAAAGAAACAACATACCAAATTCAACTTGAGTAATTAATATTTCCAATTTTACAGATTATGCAAATATATGGCACGAGTCTTGTAATAAAACATTAAAATAGGAAAATTCAAATTGTAAACTCACCAAAGGTGAGCTACATCTTGGAACAGATATTATCAAGAGAGTAGCCTCTTGGGGGCTGTTGAAAGTTCATAAAATGAGCATCGGAAATAAGAAACTTAGCAACAAGTAGTCATCAAATCAACTGACCTTTTGCATTTGTACTTTTTATCATGTTCAAATGATAGAGTATCCAAGTGATAGTATTAATTCTCATAAAATCTAACCCAGTAGAAGAAGAGGAGGAACTTGTATTTATGTGTTGTCTTTCATAGCCTCAGGGCCTAATATCTAGATTAGATTAGATTGAATTCCCTACAGTGTGGAAACAAGCCCTTTGGCCCAACATGTCCACACCGACCCTCCAAAGAGTAACCCACCCAGACCCATCTCCCACTGACTAATGCACCTAACACTGCAGGCAATTTAGTATGGCCAATTCACTTGACCTGCACATCTTTGGACTGTAGGAGGAAACCGGAGCACCCAGAGGAAACCCACGCAGACACTGGGAGAATGTGCAAATTCCACACAGACAGACGCCCAAGGCTAGAATTGTACCTCAAACCCTGGTGGAGTGAGGCTGCAGTATTAACCATTGAGCCACTGTGCCACCCTTAAAATTTACTATTTGCCATGTTGAGATTTGAACTCATATCCAAATACCTTTGACCTGGGGCTCAAGTTTACTAAGCTGGTGACATTACTGCTATACCACTTTTGCTGTAACTATAGATTCCGTACAGTGTGGAAACAGGCCTTTTGGCCCAACATGTCCACACCGACCCTCCAAACAATAACACACCCAGACCCCATTTCCCTCTGACTAATGCACTCATGGGCAATTTGAAATGGCCAATTCACCTGGCCTGCACATCTTTGGGCTGTGGGAGGAAACTGGAGCACCCGGAGGAAACCCACGCAGAGACGGGGAGAATATGCAAACTCCACACAGACAGTTGCCAGAGGCCGGAATCAAACGTGTGTCCCTGGTGCTGTGAGGCAGCAGTGCTAACCACTGAGTCATCATGCCGCCCATATCCTTTATGGACAATTAAATACTTTGAAGTGTAGTCACTATGTAGACAAATATGACAGCCAATTTGCACATAGGGCCCCACAAATGATGAATCATATAATTATCATCTGTTTTAGGTACTGGTTCAGGGATGAATATTTGGCAGGATACAAGGGAGAACTCCCCTGCTCACTCATTTTCATATAGCGGCATGGTATCCTATGTTCCTTCCCCTCCCATCCCACTAAGAGGATAGACTAGATTAATGTCTCTTCATTGTATCATTCCCTCTATCATACTGAAATGTTTGTCAGGATTGTGTTCTCAAGTCTTTGGAATGGAACTTGAACTCCATGGCCTTCTGTCTGTGAATAAAGAGTTCAGCTTCTGCTGGAACATGGCAGACCAGGTAGTATCCTTGCCTGTGCATCATAAGACTTAAAGAAGTCAATTATCACATAGTATATGTATAATTCAGTCTGACTTTTCAGTGTAGAGGTATGCTGCTAGAAATGGTGCACATTGGATATGATCTTAAAGGCTTACATTGCTGTAATACAATATGACAATAGGTCAAATTCTGTCCATTATTGTATCAAGAACTGCAATTAATTGATCATTTTTCAAGCCTCTCTAGAGTTAACAGTGAATACAGTTTCGAAGCGTTTTGGATTACCACAAGAGGCATGTTTTAAAGGATTTCTTTCTTCCTGATCCCCATTTAGAATGCAGAGAAGAGTTGTTCCATGAATATGCATTCTTAGGTACTTTTTTGGTGCAGTCATAGAAAAAAATCACTATTGTTACTTGTTTAGTTATGAAGCATTGATTTTTAAAATTCAGCTTTTGGTAACTCCAGTCTCAGTACACAGTAAGTTTTTTTTACAAAGGTGCAGAATCAACAAATGTGCATAATTTATTAAGCCAGAGCAAGAAGTCAACAATGGTGAACAGCAAATCACTAGGGACATTAGAAGAGAAGATGGCAATATTACAGGAAAGAAAGAAGTATTTTGTTTTATATTAATCTTTATTTTTGAGAAATAACCAGATGCTGAATTTGCCAATGTATGTGAGCTATTGTTCCAAATGCGATATTACTTAAAATAAAGTTTAAAACTTTCTCTCCTAATCTAAAGTAAAATAGGATGGCTACATCATATTAAACTCTGCCTGGAGATGAGTCCATGTGATTTAGATATGAAAAGGTTGGAGACCCAAATTGATACCAACAGAAACTCAATGCCAGATTTTATATCTTGAAACGAAAGAAGGGGAGCTTATCTTTCTGAACACAAACTCTTAGACCAATTAAGAGACATGCAGAGGAAGATTAAAATACCTGCTGCTATGACAAGCACAGGAAATAGGACTTTGTGTTAACCACTAAACAGAATGCTGGTGAGAATGGACTCCCAATTTGAAAAGATTATATCTTGTCGAGATTTAAAGAGAAAGGAGTTGCCAGAGGGTGCCTTGCTGTTGGAAATCAGTTCAGTGCTACTCAGGAGATTGAACATAGGAACTTTAAAGGGACATTGCATCCTGCAATGGATCATAATTGTGAGTTACCATAGGGACATGTTGAACTTTAAAATAATTGTTTTTTCAGAAGAATATGCAAGCCAAAAGATGGTTAGCAAAGTAAATTCAGTGGTTGTCTAGAAAATCCCTGCATGATTACAGAGTCCTGAATATCACACCCGATGAATATCAAGGTAACCTCAAACAATGACACTTCAAGAGAAGAGGTAGCATTCAAAAAAGGCCATGTCTGCTGACAATGAAACTGCAGAGCAACTGCACATCCCATGCTCACTCAAACACCCATGCACAAGTTTCCAGACACTCTACATTTTTGTGTCATGCACAGAACAGGGACAACATTGAAGCAGAATGGGGCAGGGCATGCAAGGGGACACAATGAATGGTCTGATGGCAGGAAAGAAAACAGACAGGGCTGGTGAGGGTGTAGGGTGAGAACAGATGGGGCTCTTGAGGAGTGTAGAGAGAACTGGCCCAGGAGCAAGGAGATTTTCCACTCTCTTTCGCACTTTCTCACAACCATCCATCCATCCCCAGTCCCAACCTTTCCCCTCACCTCCCAAGCCATGGGCTGCATCCCCCAGGACCATTTATCTGTGCAACTAAAAGGTAGTGTGCACACTGCATATGTACAGGCACTAGCAGGCGCAGCCTTGAAAACATTAACATTATCTCCTATGGTTATAGGACTGATTATCCTCAGCAGGAAGCCATGTTCTGTAGGTTGTGTCACAGGAGTTGGGAGGTCATGTTACAGCTGTATAGGACATTGGTTAGGCCATGTTTGGAAAATTACGTGCAGTTCTTGTCTCCATCTGATTGGAAAGATGTTGTGAAACTTGAAAGGGTTCAGAAAAGATTTACAAGGATGTCACCAGGGTTGGAGGATTTGAGCTATAGAGAGAGGTTGAATATGCTGGGACTGTTTTCCCTGGAGCATCGGAGGCTGAGGGGTGACCTTACAGAAGTTTATAAAATCATGACGGGCATGGATAGGATAAATAGACAAAGTGTCTTCCTTGGGGTGGGGAAGTCCAGAACTAGAGGGCATAGGTTTAGGGTGAGAGGGAAAATATAAAAGAGATCTAAGGGGCAACGTTTTCACATAGAGGGTGGTGCGTGTATGGAATGAGTTGCCAGAGGAAGTGGTGGGGGCTAGTACAATTGGAACATTTAAAAGGCATCTGGATGGGTATAAGAATAGGAAGGGTTTGGAGGGATTTGGGCAGGGTGCTGACAGGTGGGACTAGATTGTGGGATATCTGGTCGGCATGGACAAGTTGGACCGAAGGGTCGGTTTCTGTGGTATACGTCTCTATGACTCTAAGTGTTCCTGTTCTGTCCTCTGGAGTTCTGGGTTGCTGCAGATCCTGTTTAAATAGTGTCCTAATGCAGCTTCATTGGTAAGTGCTGGGGTTGTTGCTGTTAGTGTTCAATATGGGTGTTGTTTCCGTATACTCTGGTCTGGAGTTCATCAGTATGTGTGTGTCCACTAACATGTCCAGGAAGGGGAGTCTTGTTGTTCTCCACTTCAGTTAATTTTGTTCTGGTGAGGATGTTACTGATGTGGTGGTGAGTTTCTTCCAGTTGTGTACTTTTAATGAAGACAAAGGTATCATCTACATACCAGATCCAGAGTTTGGGTTGGATGGCAGGAGGGGCTGTTCATTCCAAACATTGCATTACTGTTTTGGCTTTCAATCTTGATATTGGATTTGTCTGTATGTTTGTCCATTTGGATGCAAAATGAGTTGTGAGGCATAGCTCCAGTAATTTTAGCATGCTGTTCTTGTTGTTGCTGCTCTTATCATCAGGTGTTGTAGTATCTGCTTGTCCAATAGTGTGGCAATAGTATTCTTAGAGATGTAAAGAGCACTGTTACGTCAAATGAAATCATTATTTTGACCTCCTCTATTGTGATGTTTCTGATGATGTTAAGGAACTCTTGGGAGGAGTGAATGGAGTAGCTGGAGTACTCTACTAGGTGTTTCAGTCTTTTCTGCAGTTCCTTGGCTAACTTGTAGGTAGGCATCCCTGGGAGCGATACAATAGGTCTGAGGTGGTAATGCACTCCTTCTTCCCTCCTGGGATTATACCCGGGAGGTATAATCATTTGTGAGTATCTCAGTTGGAATCATAATGAATTGTAGATCCTCACTTAGGGACCAGCCACAAAAATTTGAAGACATCCTGGTATTGCAGGGAAACAAACTTGTTAAAGAAACAGGAAGGATTTAGGACTTTTAAAAGTAACATATCTGCTGAAAGTATACAATAGTATACAACACACAGCCTAAGATTTTCAGTGTTAATTGGTTAATGGGAAAAGTAACATTTTTCTTTAGTTTAATATGTGACAGTACAGTGGTTTTAAGAGGTTACTTTGTCCTGTTGTTTCTTTTTAAAGAAGAGAGGTTTTAAGACAGATATTGAGCTGTTTTGTTAGAAAGGCAGTAAGGTAAACAGCTTGAGAGGCCTTGTTTTTTTTTAGAAAACTTGGAGTAATAGAAGCAGCCTGAATGTGTGTGCTCAAACAAAATCAGAACCAGGATCTTTAACTTTCAGCAGTTGTTGGGGTCTTGAAGAGGCAGGAGCTAATTTTTGTCCCTCTCTTGGTTACTGCCAAAAGCTGAGGATTCTCTACCTGCTACTGGAGTTGCATGTGAGACAACCTGTATTCTAAATTAGCCTTTTTGCCAATGGTGTGTATATGGAATGTTACTATATTGGAACAATTAATTAGTAATAGTTACTGCATCTATTATTTTGTTATTTTTTTCCAATCGAGTTAAGTTATTCCAAGTTCCTCTTTCTTCTGTTGTATTTTAACAATAGTATTTGAATAAATTGTATTTTGCTTAACGTCAAGTAGTTTGACCAATCAAATTGCATCTGAAACACAGCACCTCACATTTACCTTGAAAATAAGAAAACATTAGAATCTAGGCTACCTTAAGATATTTTGAAGGGCTCCAATCTGGTCTATACCAAATATTAGGTAATGTTTAGTCAACTGTTATGACACTGGGTAAACTCCTCTGCTAATTTAAACCAGCCACACAGAAAAAGTTCACCTCGCGCTGTAATCTGTGAAATTTTGAGAGGCAAAGAATTATCCCAGAGGTCAATATTTAAAGTAAAATTTAACAATTTTACTTCAACAGAGAATATTAAAACCATCAACTATGTACAACTCCTTTCGCTTAATTCTATCTTTTACCTCCCACTCTACAATACTGATCCGATTTTTAAAAAATTCCAAATAAGATTTACAAAAGAAAATCACGTTTCAAGACCAGTCAGCTTTGTCGATTCTCCTTTGTAGGTTTTCCTCTGTAGATTTTCTCTAGGTTGGTTTTGATGTCCTGCTGAGCAAACTTCTTATCGACAGGTACTTTTCAGAGAGCTCTTCAACTAGTTTTCTATATTTGTGGATGTCCTTGGCAGTTCTTCTGTCTGTTCAAAATGTCCAGTTTTATACCCCAAAACATCGGATTATTTATTTGGTTTTGATTGGATTTTGGTATCTTGGGGCATAATTTAAACTAATTGGCCAAATTTGAATTTCTATTGTTTTTGTTTTATGGAAACTCATCTGCAACTATTTGTTTCAACCATTCTTACTTTGTTTAGGACTCTCTGCTTTCAGTCCTTGCTAGCTTTTCAACTCTGTTAAAGGTACAGTACACTTCTACACCTTCATAATACATTGTTGATTTGGGTTTGATCTTCCAGCAAAAGTCTTAAAACATGAAATCTTGTATAATTCTTTCCATTGTTTGCTGAGAAATTTATATTTTTAAATAAGGAACATTAGTCTCTGAGAATTATAACACTGTAACCTTACATTTGCTAAACCATACAGTAATCTTAAACATTCGGTGAGATTAAAACATTTCATTATGAAAAAGTGTCACCTGTGGTTCAGATAACTGTTAGTCACCTAAGAACTGAGAACATGCAACAATTCACAAAGCCTAATCACTTGATTTTAGATATTTGTTTAAATAATGTTAGTTAAGGAACTTGTGTCCCATTTCATTTGAGACAATCCATAAGAAGGATTGTTCGCTGTATTGAACTGCATTCTGTTCCTATAAATTTGGTATCTAAGATAAGGTAAAAGCAAATTACTGCAGATGCTGGAATCTGAAACCAAAAGAGAAAACACTGGAAAATCTCAGCAGGTCTGGCAGCATCTGCAAGGAGAGAAGAGAGCTGACGTTTCGAGTTTAACTGACCAACTTTGACAAAGTGTCAGTTAGACTTGAAACGTCAGCTCTTTTCTCTCCTTACAGATGCTGCCAGACCTGCTGAGATTTTCCAGCATTTTCTCTTTTGATATCTAAGATAAGGATTGGTTAGCTGGAACAATGTGCTGACATTGAGTTCAATCTCTACTAGCTGAAGTGGTTTTTGGGACTTTCCTTACCCCCTTGTGATATTGTGGTAGAGATTTGTGCAAAGTCATATTTGGTGAATTTCAAAGATACTACATTAAAAATTGCACAATAGTTTTAATTTTAATGGTACTAGATCGAGACAGTGATAAATATCCATGGATAATAAGATGGTATGGAAGATGGGTGCATGGCAGCTTTCAAAAATGGGTTTGAGAAGCATCTTGGAGGGAGGCGAAGAATTTTGGGGAATGAGCTTGAGGCTTGGACTGTGGATGGTCTTCAATATCAGAAGGATTAAAACCAGAGAGAGGAGCAGGAGAACACCATTCAGCCCTTCAAGTCTGCTTCACCATTCGTTGTGATCATGGCTGATCATCCAACTCAATAACCTGTTCCTGCTTTTCCTTCAAGCCATTTGATCCCTCTAGCCCAAGTACTTCTTGAAATCATACAATGTTTTGGCCTCAACTGCTTTCTCTGACAGCAAATTCCATAAGCTAACCACTCTCTGGCTGAAGAAGTTTCTCCCATTCTGTCCTAAATGGATTACTCCCAGTTGACTGTGACCCTCATTCATGAGACTAGAATTGGAGAAGTGCAGAGACCTGAAAGGGTTACAGGGTTGGAAGAGATTTTTTAATTCATTTGGAAGATAAGGGCTTCACTGGCCAGACCAACATTTATTGCCCATCCCTAACTGTTCTTGAGAAGTTGGTGGTGAGCTGCTTTTTTGAACTGCTATAAACTATTTGGCATAGATACACCTAGAATGCTGTTAGAGAGGGGGTCCAGAATTCTGACCCAGTGACATCAAAGACATTTCCAAGTCAGTTTGGTGAGTGACACAAGAGATTTGATTTCTCATGTATCTACTGCCCTCGTCCTTCTAGATGGTGGTGAGTTGCGAGTTTAGGAGGTGCTATCCAAGAAGCAGAAATTCACCAAGGCTCTATCTTGCAGATGATATGCAGTGCTGTTACTGAGTATTGATGATAGAAGGACCACAAATTTGTGAATGTGGTGCCAATAAAGTGGGCTGTTTCATTCAGAAAGGTTTAAAGTATCTTGTGTGTTGTTGGTGCTACACTCATCCAGGCAAGCGGGAATGTTCCATCACACTCTTGATTTGTGTCTTGTAAATGGCAGACAGGTTTTATGGAGTAAGGAGAGGGGTTACTCACTGCAGTATTCCTAGCCTCCGATCTGCTCACGTAGTCACAATATTTATATGACTAGACTAGTTGAGTTTCTGGTCAATGGTAACCCTCTTTTCCCCCACCCCCCACCAGGTTGTTGATAGTGTCACCATCATGAAATTTCCCATTTAAACGTCGAGGCAGTGGTTCAAGATGGTCATCACCTGGTATTTGTGTGCCACAAATTTGCTACTTATCAACCCAAGACTGGATGTTGTCCTGATCTTGTTGCATTTGAGCATGGACTGCTTCAGTATCAGAAGAGTCACAATTGATTCTCAATCAGAACTGCATCAACGATAGGTCCTCAAGTGTACTCATGCAGTTGGCCATCACTTGCAAGCTGGAAACAATGCTCTCCTAACTCTTAAAGCTCTGTGCAAAGTTGGTGGCTAGAGTGCTCTGTGGTCTTAAAACTGACAGTAAGCTTCCTGACCGACCTCTCAAATGCACCAAGAATTGCAGTCTGCATGGCTTTCTAAATGCCAAGCAATCAAATTTTCCTAAGGGCACCCTGTAAATATTCTACAAATAGCTTATTCCTGCACTTCACTGCCAGTAGTTTAATGGATTGGGAAAGGAATTGTATTCATGAAGGAAATGTGGATCAGTCTTGAAGCTTGGTGTTGAGGTTCCCCAAGCAGTCTTTATTTTGTGTAGGGTGCATAGAACAGGAGTAGGCAAGTCAGCCCATTGAGTCTACTCTGCCATTCAGTACAATCTTGGCTGATCAAACATTTCAATGCCTTTTAACCACCCCCATTCCATCCTAATAACCACTTGTAATCAGACATGAATCAATCTCTACCTTAAACATACTCCAAGACTGAGTCTTCACAACCCTCTGTGTTGAAGAATACCAAAGATTACAACTTCTGGAGGAAAAAGTTCTCATCTCACACCTAACTAGCATTCCCCTTAGTTATAGACTCACCAAATGGGGAAACATCTTACCTGCACATTTCTAATCCATATCTTTAAGCATTTTGTAAGTTTCAATGCAATCACCTCAATCTTCATAACACAAGAGAACATCGACCCAGGTTGTTTAATCTCTCTTCATTGGAAAATCCCCCCCCCCACTACCTAGGGAACAAGTCTCGTGAACCTTCATTACACTACTTCTAAGGCAATAATACCTTTGTTGAGGTAAAGTCAGAAATCACAACACCAGGTTATGGTCCAACAAGTTTGAAAGCATAGCCCTTTCATCAGGTGGAGAGAGGGAATCACACAGAACACAATTTATAGGCAGAGATCAAAAGATCATACAAGTGGTGAGTAGAGTGTCCTAACTCCTAGTCATTGATATATATTGTAAAGAGCAACAGCCCAAGTAACTATCTTTGCAGTCCCCCAATATTCATAGCCTGCCCCCATCTGCAAGTTTGCCGATGACACCACCATGATAGCATAGATATCAAAATGATGAGTCAGAATAGAGAAAGCAGATAGAGGGCTTAGACTCGTGGTGCAATGAGAAGAACCTCCCTCGATGTCAGCAAAACAAAAATGATCATAGACTTCAGAAGAGTAGTAGGAGGAAACACTCCATTTACATCAATGGAGTGGAGTTTGAGGGTCGAGAGCATAGAGTTCCTAGGAGTCATGATAATTGACAACCTATCCTGGACTTCCCACGTAGACAGTCACTATGGCAGAACAATGCTTCTTTATTCTCAGGCAGCTTAGGAAATTCAGCATGTCTACAAAGTCCTTCACCAACTTTTACAGATGCACCATAGAAAGCATACTATCCAGGTGCATAGCAGCCTGGTGAGAGAGCTGCTCTGCCTAGGACCATAAGAAACTACAGGAAGTTGTGTGTGCAGCCCAGACCATCACAGAAGCCAACTTCCCATCCATGGACTCCATTTGCACTTCTCATTGCTGTGGAAAGGCTGCCAACAAAGACCCCTCTCACCACGATAATGTTCTCCTACAACCTCTTCCAGCAGGTACAGGATACCAAAGCTTGAATACATGCACCAACAGGTTCAAGAACAACTTCTTCCCTGCTCATATTAGGCTGATAAATGGACTCTTTAACTTCAAATAAAATTGATCTTTCTTCGCACACTACCTGTGCAGTGTAACCTGTATGCCTCACTCTAAGCACCCTATGATCTGTTTGCTATGATTTGTCTGTACTGCTCCCAAACACAACTTTTCACTGTACTTGTGTACACATGACTACAATAAAATCAAATCAATGCTAGAAAGACCCATCATTCCTACTGTTTGCTGTCTGCTAGCCGATCCTTAATCCATGCTGGTATGAAACCCACTATTCCATATGCTTTAAATCTTTCTAACCAGCTTCTGGGAAATTTCAAAAACCTTCTGAAAATGTAACTGTATGACATCCATCAGCTTTCCTTTAAATCAATATTGGTAGTAGTAATGTCAAAACACTCCAACATTCCTTAAATATGATTTTCCCATTTGCAAATCTGTGCTGACTGTACCCAGTCAGATTATCAAACGGGTGTCTTTTTGTTCTCCCCTTCATTCTTTATCAAAGATTTTGGCATTTTTCCTACTGCAGATGTAAAGTTAACAAATATATAGTTCTGTTTTCTTACTCACTTTGCAAATAGTGGGCAATATTTGCTATCTTTCAAATGACAGGAATCATTCTAGGACCTATATAATTATTGAAAATAAATCAATAATGCATCAACTATCTCAAAAGCCAACTGTTCCAACACAGGGATGTAGACCATCAGGTCCTGGAGATTTATCATTTTTGAGCCCATGATTTGCCACCATGATCTTCTTACTAATGCAAATTTCCTTTAACTCTTTGTTCTCCATATCTGCTTGGATCTCTAGTTCTGGGGGTGGGGGGTGGTCCTCGAGTATCTTCTTCAGTGAAACCAGATATAAAGAATTCATTTCTCTGCCATTTCTCTAATCCATATTAGAAATGTTCCTGACTCTTCCTCACTAAATATTTCCTTTTTATATACCATTAGAAATTTAGGTATTATGCATTTTGCCAGATTCCATTCATAATCTATTCTCCTTTTTCTTTCGGTCTTTTTGGTCCTCAGTTGTTCTATTGTACAAAATTTCTCAATTCTCAGAATTATTGCTATTTCTGACAGCTTTATAGGTCTTTTCATCTTGTACAACCCTGAACTTCCTTGGTTAGCCACAGTTGTTTGAACATGAGATTTCCGCCTTGAAGGAATGTACAGTTATAGAGTCAGAATCATACAGCATAGACACCAACTGTTTTGGCCCACGATTTCTATGTCAATCAAAAACACCACACTGTAGTTATCCTTTACCTACTCTTGGTCCATAGCCCATTATGCTCTGGCATTTTAAGTGTTTATCCAGATTCTTTTTAAATGCTGGGAAGAATACTTGTCTCCACCATTGTGTCAGGCAGCACATTCCATAATTCTGCCACTGTCTGAGTGAAAGATTTTCCTTAGATCTCCCCTAAACTATTTGCTCCTCACATTAAATATATACCCTTTGTCATGTACCTCTGCCATGGGGAAAGGATTCTCATGGTCTACCCCTCACAATTAGATCTCCTCTCAGCCTCCTTTGCTCCAAGAAAAACATAGTCCATTCAGTTTTTAATTCATAAGAGACTTTCCAATCCAGGCAATATCCTGGTGAATCTCGTCTGCACCCTCTCCAGTGCAATCACATCCTTCCAATAGTCAAGTGACCAGTGGCCTAAGCAATGATTTATGAAGTTGTAAAAATACTTCTTTGCTCCTATATTCGACATCCTAGCTAATGAAAGCAAGCATCCTGCATGCCTTCTTCACCATCCTATCTCCCTATACTGACACCTTCAGGGATTTGTGGACTTGTACACCAAGATCCCTTTTGTTCCTCCATACCCCTTGGTGCCTACCATTCATTGTGTCTATCCTTCCGTTATTACACCTTCCAAAGTACATCAGCTCACAATTCCATCTGCCATTGCTCTACCCAACATATCAGCTAATTAATATCAGATTGTAACTTGAGATCATTCTCCTCAAAATCTACATCACCCGCAAACGTTATACCTTTCTATATTCACATTCAAGTCATTGATACATATAAGAAACATAGGGCTGCAGCACTGATCCTGTGGAACACCGCTGGTTACAGGTTTCCAATTACAAAGAAAAACTCTCCACCATCACCTTTGCCTCTTATATATAAGCTAATTTTAGATCCAGTTTGTCAAATTGCCTTCAATCCCATGGGGGCTTACTTGTGACATAATTCCATTTTCAAAGTCTACCCAATGCTCAGCTTTGCTTCTCCTGTCTTCTAGTCTTCCTAGCATCTTTTCAAACTTCCTGTTACCAACTCTACTTCCTTCCAATTTAGATTACCCCTCAGGTTTTCCATGCACTTGACAAGTTAGTTTAAACCCAAAGCATTCGTAAATCTTTCTGCCAGGATTTCAGTCCCAGCATCAGCTTCCATTGCTTTTGGACCTTGCTAGGGAAACTCAGTTAACACTATGTGTACTGAGCTGATCCTGGCAATGTGCAATGATTTTAATGAGTGCTAGCATTTATTGACTACTCATCAGTTTACATATCTAACTACACACAATCATTTTCATTAAATACAGCTATTTATTGGTGTCCCGTTCTTGGCCACAAATATTCTCAAGGAATGTTAACCCTCAAGTTTTCGACTCAAATGCAGTACTGCTAGTTTAAATAGTCTAATATCCATTTTTATTTTCATTTTAAATTGATTTTGACAATACAGATAATATACTTATAATGCATCTTGTAGACAGTATACACCAACTCACTGAGGCTCCTTTGACAGTACCTTTCAAATCGCAATCTCTCCTACCAAGGACAAAGGCAAAAGATACACTACCTGCAAGTTCCCCTCCAAACTGTACACCATCCTGACTTGGAAACATTTCACTGCTCCAGCATTGGGTTGATTCCAAATCCTGGAACTCCTTCTCTAACTGTGGGTATCCTACTATCAAATAGATTGCAGTGGTTCAGGATGGCAGCTCATAAGTATCTCCTCAAAGGCAGTGAGAAATGGATAATGAATGCTATTCAGATTGCAATGCCAATATTCATTCTGATTTCAGATTAAATTAGGAAAAATATTGCATTTATCCAGTCTCTTCACAATCTCAGAACATTCCAAACTGATTTACTTCCGATGTTGCAATGTCAATAAATTCAGCAACCAACAGCAGGGTCCCACAAATTGCAGTGTGATCGTTTGTTTCTTGATAATGTTGACAGAGATTAATACTGGTCATGATAAGAGAGAGAGGACTTTTTCTTTAAATAGTGCCAGGAACTTTTCATTTTCATCTCAGAAGAGTGCAGACATCACTTTATCTTACCTGAAAAAGGACATGTGGCAATGCTGCCATGGGAGTGCAGCATTGATGTGTCATCCAGCAAGCCAGCTAAGTGTCTTTGCATGTTGTCTATGTGGACTTTCAGAAGGCCATTGATAACATTTTGTAACAATAGGTAATTAGTGAAAGGAATAGCATATAGAAATGGAGATAACTGCAGGCCAAGAGTTCAAACTGTTGAGACAGGAGAAAGAAAATAGGGACAAAAGGTTTATTCTCTAATTGGGATAAAGGGACAAGTAATGTTTCACCAGCGATTTATCCTAGGGCCTCATTTTTCACCACATACAATTAAAATTTGGATGAAGGGCTGGGTTATTGTATATTCATAGAATCCCTAAGCATGAAAGCAGGCAATTCAGCCCATTGAGTCCACAACAACTCTGAAGAGCATCCCACCAGACCCACTGACCCCCCACCCCCATCCCTGTAACCCTGTCTTTCCCATGGCTAATTCACCTAACCTGCACATCTCTGGACACTATGGGCAATTTAGCAAGCTGATCCACCTAACTTGCACTTCTTTGGACTGTGGGAGGAAACCAGAGCACCTGGAGGAAACCCACACAGACATGGGAGAACATGCAAGTCTTGCTCTGATTAAATGTTTGTTTGAGATTTCTGTGTTCTTTCTTGTCATGCCATAGGGATTTCTTGTGAGTCTCAACATCTTCTGACAATACTTGGGTGGTACCACAATCTTGTGAACAATTGTCCATTCTTTAGCCATTACTCTGAGGATGCCTTCAGTTGGTTACAGAACTGCTTCTAGATAATATTAAGTTCTTCAGCCTCAGTGGGAGCTGCTTGTGTTAACTTTGAGCCTTGATGAGCAAAGACTTCAAAACACACTTTCTTTAAGAATAGTGATGATCAAAAAGATCAGTTACTCTAACATCTCCTTGTGGTATTAGTGACCTCTGATTTTGTTTAGCCATTGCTCTGGTCATCACACACGAGTGAAAAATACCTGGAAATGGTTCCTGTAACTGTTCTGTCTCTTCAACCTCCTTCTGGCTTTTCAAGGTCAAAGGTGAAGCTGTAACCTTTACTCCAGGCAAATAATTTCTTAGGAGTAAGTCAATTTCATCCATGAATTATTTCTTAACAATTCCTACTATGACTGTTACATGTTATAAATCATATTAATTTGATTTATTGAATGGAACTTATTTACATTTTCCTTTTATCCTGTTTACTAGCACTCTGGCTTTCATTGCATTCTCTGGAGGGGAAACAATATCCTTCTTCTGCCATTGTATCCCTTAATACAGTTAAGGGTTTAATAGCAATATTTGAAGAAAAAGAAGTTGTATTCAATTTGACAATAATCCTACACATCTCTCATCTACCCTATTCACCTCACCTACTCTCACTTTTACTTCTGATAGCTCCTGATTGCAGTTAAACCTACAAACCTTGTTTTATTTTCCTTCTGTTTGCTTTTCTCCTCCTCACTACATACTCTTGTATTCTCCCTTATATTTCTACTGAGCTCAACTATTATGTTAGTACTTCAATGACTTTTGCCTTCTTAGATCTAACAGGTAATTCCACCTAAAATTTAATTGCAAATTCTATTGGTTGTTGTTAATATTTGCAAATTTGTCAGTAGTATTTCTTCTACCTGTACAAATATTTTAGCTGTTTCTAATACCATCTTATTTTGATATGAGAAACCTGGTGTTTGACCTTTTATCTTTACAACTTATTCTAATTCAACATCCAATCTTATGTTATCCTATTTCAGAAAATGCTGGCAGTGAGTCAAATTTCTGTCATGATTTAACTGGGAATAGTAAACCGATAAATCATGCCCCACTGTTCTACAATTTATCACAAAACATTTAAAATCTATAAAGATCCCAAATGAGGGCAAATGCCAAGTTGCCTGACTCTGTAAAATCCAGGAAAAGTGCAAACAAAGTTTTTCCAGTAACAGTAAAATTAATGCTGTTATAAGACAACTTCAAGAACAGTGAAAGAAAAGACTTCCAGTGCATGCAGTCTAACTTATATTCCTTTAAAATTTCCAAACACACACACACACACAATCACACTTAAGACAGACAAAACACAAAATGTTTAATATATTCTATGGGTGGTAAAGAAAGTAGACAGTGAATTAAATTGTGAAGATCAAATGTCCAGACCACAAACAGGAAAACTACTTTTCTCTGAACGTTCTTTTGATTTTTTTTTCAGTGATGATATGCTGTTGTCAGTACAGCTTTGGTCATCTTTGATTTGATGGTTGAACAGGAAATGTATATCTACTATGAAGTGTTGCTTTAGAGATTTCTTGGGGGTTTTCAATAATATTCCCTCGCACAGACATGATAAACAAAAGAGAGGGATGCAGTCTCTGCAGGCTCCAGGTCATTTCCACTCTTTTGCTGTTCTTGGTACTTACAGCATTTGGTCACCATACTTTGCTCAATCAACTGAAGAGCTGTTGCCTAGCAGAACATCCTTAACTCAATAACCTTAGTACCTTTCAGTCTAGATTTCACACATTTTGCTTCCAAAAACATCATTGTATTACACTGTGCAACAATATATATTTTCAAGTTGCAAAACATACCAGTTTTTCAATTAAATCATTCAAAGTTATATTCCAAAAAGAATGAAAAACGTGGTGACTTACAATATGAATGATTCCATACGACACTAGAAAAGGGGGCACAATGTTATGTAGATCGGAACAGAAAATTAAAAAGGATTAAGATTAATTTAATAGGAAAATTGTGAGGAGTGTGGTGATTTTTGAGATCAACCAATTTGGATACAGGAAAGACAAATATCAATATTTCTTTCTCAGGGAGAACAGGAACAAAGGGAATTAAATGCCCTTGTAAACAAATCACTAAGTAGACAGGGACAAAAAACACAAAAAAAAGTGCTGATGTCCATGTCAATGGAGTTAAAGCACAAAACTGAAATTGATCTTGCAGATTTACAGAGCATTTGTCACATACATCTGGAGAAGTGTGTTCAGTTCTAAACACTGTCTCAAGAAAGTTACATTGTATTGGAGAGATGAGGTGCAAATTCACATATTCCAGTGTTTAATGAGTTAACTTAGGACGATAGCTTGCATTAACATCGAGTTACCTAGGGTTGAGAAGGCTGATGGACACAAATGGATTTGAGAATGGACAGTCAGAGAAGGTATTTCCTCTGAAACAAAATGACTTACATTAACTTAGTCCCTTTCATAACCTGTAAACATACAAAATGCTTGATAATCAATTCAATAATTTTTAAGTGGGATCACTGTCAATCTGTTGGAAATACAGTAACCAATATACATGCAGCAAATTCCCATTAACTACAGTGATAACCCTCTGTGTCTTTAGGTATTGGTTGAGGGATAACATTGTGCACTGCTACTTCTGGAAAGCTCTATCAAAATTGAAACTCAGCCAGTCAGCAGTGAAATCAGGAAGTGTTTATCACACACGGGTTCATGAAAATTTGAATATCCCTCTTCCAAATGCATGAGGATGCTGGGTCAATTAACATTTCAAAATTGAGATTGGTAGATTTTTGTTAGCTAAAGATAACACAGGGTATATGAATCAAAGATGAGTAAATGGAGACTGCTCCATTCCTGCTTACCCAGTATGCATTATTACAAAATCCTGTTCTCTCTGGATGTTCAAACACTGCACTGTATAATTTGCTCTGCTCTGCTCACTAGAATCCCATGGCCTGCAAATCTGTCCTTCAAAATTAATGATGTCCTCAAGTGAAATAATGGCAGCAGAAAAGCTTCTGGTCACATCCAGGTGAGCTGTAAAGTGAACAGTAAGTGACCAGGGAATAGTCTGGGTATGATCTGTCGACAGAAGAGATTAAAAATTTTTTTTAAAAGTTGACTGTAATGTCAAACAGCCTCCATACTATTTTTAATTAACTTGTTCAGGCATGTTATGATATTCCTTTGCGGCAAGTGAGTCTTGAAGCTTCTGGTCCAGAGGTAAAGATAGCACCACAAGAGCCCCTGGATCACAGGTCCAGTCAAAATCATACAGCATGGAAACAGACCCTTCGGTCCAACCATGCTGACTCTAATCCCAAACTAAACTAGTCCCACCTACCTGCACAAGGTCAATATCCCTCTAAACATTTCTTATTCATACACTTATCAAAAATATATTTTAAACATTGTGACTGTACCTGCATCCACCACATTCTGAGGATGTTCATTCCACACATGAACCACTAAAAAAAAAGCTGCTCATGTCCTTTTCAATTCTTTCTTCTCTCACTTTAAAAATATGCCCCCTAGGCTTGAAATTCCCCATCCTAGGGAAAAGACCATTACCTTTCACCTTATCTATACCTCATGATATAAAAAACCTCTATGAGGTCACCCCTCAAGCTCCTATCCTCCAGTGAAAGAAGTCCCAGTTTCTCCCTATAAATCAAATCTTCCTTTCCCAGCAACATCCTGGTAAATCTTTTCTGAATCCTCTCCAGCTTGATAATATCCTTCCTATAACATGGCAACCAGAACTGGAACAGTCCTCCGCAAGAAGCCTCACCCATATCCTGTGCAACCTAAAGTGACTTCCCTCCTCCTGTACTCATATCTGAGCAATGAAGTTAAGTGTTGTCTACATGTGATGCAAACTTAAAAGAATGCCTAACCCTTAGATCTCTGTTCTATACCACTACCCAGGGCCTTAGTATTAACTGAAAAGGTCCTACCTTTTTTTTGGTCTGATCAAAATGTTACAAAAAAACATGCGTTTTGATATAAAGCAAGTTTATTAGCTCACTCTACATTAGTTTGCATTTGTCTCTTATGAGTGACTATTAACTTAAACTAATTTAGATATGTTTAATATTGAGTCTCACTGCCTTCTGTCCGTTAGGGTGCAACAGCTAGTCTGGGGAACTCAGGGTTTGTGGCACTGATCACTATCCCAATCAATTGAAACAGAAAATAAAGTGCAGGAGGAGGCCATTTGGCCCTTCAAGCCTGCACCACCATTCTATATGATCATGGCTGAACATGCAACCTTAGTATCCCACTCCTGCTTTCTCTCCATACCTCTTGATCCCTTTAGCTACAAGGGCCACATCCAGCTCCCTCTTGAATATATCCAATGAACTAGCCCCAACAGCTTTCTGTGCAAGAGAATACCAAAGGATCACAAGTCTGAGTGAAGAAATTCTTCCTCATCTCAGTCCTGAATTGCTTACTTATTCTTGGACTGTGATACTTAATTCTGTACTTCACCAATATCAGGAACATTCTTCCCACATCTCGCCTGTGCAGTCTCATCAGGATTTTACATTTCTATGAGATTCCCCCTCCATTTAAATTCCAGTAAATACCAGCACAGTCAGCCCAGTTTTCCTTTACATGTCAGTCCTGCCATCCTGAGAATCAGTCTGGTGAACCTTCACTGGACTCCCTCAATAGTAAGAATATCCTTCCTCAGACTAGGAAGCCAAAACTACACGCAATACTGAAGGTGTAGCCTCACCAAGGCCCTGTATAACTGCAACAAAACACCCTTATTCCAACACTTAAATCATCCCCCTATGAAGGTCAGCATGCCATTAGCTTTCCTCACCACCTTCAGCAACTGTTCCACTATGACACCCAGGTCTCATTGCACCTCCCATTTCCTAAACTTCCACCATTCAGATAATAATCTGCATCCCTGTTTTTGTCAGTGGATAACCTCACATTTATTCATACTATATTGTACTTGTCAAGTAATTACCACACAGCCAGCATGTCCAAGTCACACTGCAGCTGAAAATGTGTTGCTGGTTAAAGCACAGCAGGTTAGGCAGCATCCAAGGAATAGGAAATTTGACGTTTCGGGCATAAGCCCTTCATCAGGAATGAGGAGAGTGTGCAAGCAGGCTAAGATAAAAGGTAAGGAGGAGGGACTTGGGGGAGAGGCGATGGAGATGTGATAGGTGGAAGGAGGTCAAGGTGAGGGTGATAGGCCGGAGTGGGGTGGGGGCGGAGAGGTCAGGAAGAAGATTGCAGGCTAGGAGGGCGGTGCTGAGTTGAGGGAACCGACTGAGACAAGGTGGGGGAAGGGGAAATGAGGAAACTGGAGAAATCTGAGTTCATTCCTTGTGGTTGGAGGGTTCCCAGGCGGAAGATGAAGCGCTCCTCCTCCAGCCGTCGTGTTGTTATGTTCTGCCGGTGGAGGAGTCCAAGGGCCTGCATGTCCTCGGTGGAGTGGGAGGGAGAGTTAAAGTGTTGAGCCACGGGGTAGTTGGGTTGGTTGGTCCGGGCGTCCCAGAGGTGTTCTCTGAAGCGTTCCGCAAGTAAGCGGCCCGTCTCAGCCTGCTCCTGCCCCACCGAACTCATCTCCGCATACCTCGACACGGTTCTGTCCCCTTTAGTCCAAGAACTCCCCACCTACGTTCGGGACACCACCCACGCCCTCCACCTCCTCCAGGATTTTCGCTTCCCCGGTCCCCAACGCCTTATTTTCACGATGGACATCCAGTCCCTGTACACCTCCATCCCCCATCACGAAGGACTCAAAGCCCTCCGCTTCTTCCTTTCCTGCCGCATCAACCAGTACCCTTCCACTGACACCCTCCTTCGACTGACTGAACTGGTCCTCACCCTGAATAACTTCTCTTTTCAATCCTCCCACTTCCTCCAAACTAAAGGAGTTGCCATGGGCACCCGCATGGGCCCCAGCTATGCCTGTCTCTTCGTAGGATATGTGGAACAGTCCATCTTCCGCAACTACACTGGCACCACCCCCCACCTTTTCCTCCGCTACATCGATGACTGTATCGGCGCTGCCTCGTGCTCCCACGAGGAGGTTGAACAGTTCATCAACTTTACTAACACCTTTCATCCCGACCTCAAATTCACCTGGACTGTCTCAGACTCCTCCCTCCCCTTCCTAGACCTTTCCATTTCTATCTCGGGCGACCGACTCAACACAGACATCTACTATAAACCGACTGACTCCCACAGCTACCTGGACTACACCTCCTCCCACCCTGCCCCCTGTAAAAACTCCATCCCATATTCCCAATTCCTTCGTCTCTGCCTCATCTGCTCCCAGGAGGACCAGTTCCAACACCGCATAGCCCAGATGGCCTCCTTCTTCAAGGACCGCAGAATCCCCCCAGACGTGATCGACGATGCCCTCCACCGCATCTCCTCCACTTCCCGCTCCTCCGCCCTTGAGCCCCGCTCCTCCAACTTCCACCAAGACAGAACCCCACTGGTTCTCACCTACCACCCCACCAACCTCCATATACAACGTATCATCTGCCGTCATTTCCGCCACCTCCAAACGGACCCCACCACCAGGGATATATTTCCCTCCCCTCCCCTATCAGCGTTCCGCAAAGACCACTCCCTTCGTGACTACCTCGTCAGGTCCACACCCCCCACCAACCCAACCTCCACTCCCGGCACCTTCCCCTGCAACCACAGGAAATGTAAAACTTGCGCCCACACCTCCTCCCTCACTTCCCTCCAAGGCCCCAAGGGATCATTCCATATCCGCCACAAGTTCACCTGTACCTCCACACACATCATCTATTGCATCCGCTGCACCCGATGTGGCCTCCTCTATATTGGGGAGACGGGCCGCTTACTTGCGGAACGCTTCAGAGAACACCTCTGGGATGCCCAGACCAACCAACCCAACCACCCCGTGGCTCAACACTTTAACTCTCCCTCCCACTCCACCGAGGACATGCAGGTCCTTGGACTCCTCCACCGGCAGAACATAACAACATGACGGCTGGAGGAGGAGCGCTTCATCTTCCGCCTGGGAACCCTCCAACCACAAGGAATGAACTCAGATTTCTCCAGTTTCCTCATTTCCCCTCCCCCCACCTTGTCTCAGTCGGTTCCCTCAACTCAGCACCACCCTCCTAACCTGCAATCTTCTTCCTTACCTCTCCGCTCCCACCCCACTCCGGCCTATCACCCTCACCTTGACTTCCTTCCACCTATCACATCTCCATCGCCCCTCCCCCAAGTCCCTCCTCCCTACCTTTTATCTTAGCCTGCTTGGCACGCTCTCCTCATTCCTGATGAAGGGCTTATGCCCGAAACGTCGAATTTCCTATTCCTTGGATGCTGCCCAACCTGCTGTGCTTTAACCAGCAACACATTTTCAGCTGTGATCTCCAGCATCTGCAGACCTCATTTTTTACCCCAAGTCACACTGCAGCCTGTTAGCATCCTCTTCATTGCACATACAGAGCCATCTGCAAATTTGGAGACATTGAATTCAATTTTTTCATTAATGTATATTGTGAACAGCTGTAGTCCCAGCACTGAATCTTGCAGTACACCACTCATCATTGCCTTCCTCTCTGAATAGGATCTATTTATTCCAACTTTTTGCTTCCTGTCTGCCAACCAGTTCTCTTATTCACATCAATACATTACCTGCAACACCATTAGTTTTAACTTTGCTCACTGGTCTCTTGCAGGGACCATGTCAAAAGCCTCTTGAAAGTCCTGATACACAACATCCACTGATTCAACCTTATCCACTCTTCTAATCACATCCTTCAAAAAATTCTAGAAGATTTGTCAAGCATGATTTCCCTTTAGTGATTCCAAGCTGACTTAGACCAATTGTGGCACAGTGATTAGCACTGCAGCCTCACAGCGCCAGAGACCGGGGTTCAATTCCTGCCTTGGGCAACTGTTTGTGTGGAGTTTGCATATTCTCCCTGTGTCTGTGTGGGTTTCTTCTGGGTCCTTCCTCCCACAGTCCAAAGATGTGCAGATTAGGTGAATTTATCATGCTAAATTGTTAGGTGAAAGGGTAAATGTAGGAGAATGGGTCTGGGTGGATTGCTCTTCAGAGGGTCAGTGTGGACTTGTTGGGCTGAAGGGCCTGTTTCCACACTGTAAGTAATCTAATCTAATTCTATCACCATTTTCCAAATGCTCAGTTATTACATCCTTAATCATTAACTCCAGCATTTTACCCACCACTGATATAAGGCTAACCATCCAAGTTGAAGTCCAATGAGTGTTGCAAAGTCTCTGATATTAGTACTATTCTGTGTGCTTTCAGTTTTTTCCCATTGTGCAGAAAACCTTCAAGTAGCCATGTCACATGGTTCCCTGACAGCCAAAACAACTGACTTGCATTGAACCAATAATTTTCAACTTGTCTTCAATTGCTCATTGTCACATCCAATTAACCCTTAACAACTAACCCTTAATGATCTGGTTTGAAGATATCACGTTTAATCCTATGATGACATGTGCTTATGCCTTTATTTTTAATTTCCTAATTTCTGTCTTTCATCTCATTAGTGGCTCCCAGACATTTTCAGTTCAGTCATGTCATCAGAGAAAAGCCAAAAATAATTAAGAAAAATGAGAAAGAACTAGACAATAACACAATTTTCCTTATTAATTATTAGTTATTAATTTGTTTAACTAAAAATTATGTTTCAGGCTTCAAATGTAGTATAGCACTTAAAAAACTTTAGCCATCGATAACAAAAGATGCTAAAATAACTATATGTGTTTTAATATGCATAAGTCTCTGATTTTCAAGAAAGTTCATCAAAAAACATTTAAGGAGCAAAAATGATCCTCAGAATCAAATGTAGAAAAAAAAAATGAATTCAATCAAACAGAAAGTAATAGGATTCAGTGGCTTTGAAACAGAGAATCATGGAAGGTGAAAATAATGCCTGAGTTCAAGGATGACTAGTTTTTGATTTTTTTTTAACCAAGCCAAATAAGATTTGTGTATGTGTGAAATGAGGTGAACAATTTCACATCAACAAAAAAGTTAAACTATCTCTCAAAATTGTCAGCAAAGCTGAATTCCTTTGTTGAAAATTATCCACCCAGAAGTGAAGGAAAATGTTCCATTCTAAATCCCCAAGCAAGGCTGACAAAGTAAGAGACAATTTTAAGATTTTGGATAACAAGAAGGTTCAACTCTGAGTGCAAAAATAACATTTTTGTATTTATTCCTAAGATTCAGGAACTGGATCTTTGTTCAACTTGTATGCAAGACTAAATTTCCTAAAATTCATAACTTGATTGAGTTTTTGAATAAGTAACAAAGAGGATTGATGAGGGCTGAGCAGTGGACATGATCTGTATGGACTTCCGTAAGGCAGTCGACAAGATTCCTCATATTAGACTGGTTAGCAATGTTAGACCACATAGAATACAGAGAGAACTAGCCATTTGGATACAGAACTGGTTCAAAATATAGAAGACAGAGGGCGGTGGTGGAGGGTTGCTTTTCAAACTGGAAGCCTGTGACCTGCAGTGAGTCACAAGGATTGGTGCTGGGTCCACTGATTTTCATCACTTTATATAAATGATTTGGATGTGAGCTTAGGAGGCATAGTTAGTAAGTTTGCAAATGACATGAAAATTGGAGGTGTAGTGGACAGCGAAGAAAGTTACCTCAGCGTACAATGGAATCTTAATTAGATGAGCCAATGGGCCGAGGAGTGGCAGATGGAGTTTAACTTAGATAAATGTGAGGTGCTGCATTTTGGAAAGGTAAATCAAGGCAGGACGCATGCACTTAAATGATAAAGTCCTGGGGAGTGTTACTGAACAAAGAGACCATGGAGTGCAGGTTCATAATTCCTTGAAAGACAAGTCCCAAGCAGAGAGGATGGTGAAGAAGGTGTTTGGCATGCTTTCTTTTATTGGTCAGAGCATTGAGTACAGGAGTTGGTAGGTCGTGTTGAGGCCGTATAGGATATTGGTTTGGCCACTTTTGGAATATCACATGTAACTCTGGTCTCCTTCCTATAGGACGGATGTTGTGAAACTTGAAAAGGTTCAGAAAAGATTTACCAGGATATTGCCAGAATGGATTGTTTGAGCTATACGGGGAGGCTGAATAGGCTGGGGCTGATTTTCCCTGGAGCATCAGAGGCTGAGGGGTAACATTATAGAGGTTTATAAAATCATGAGAGTGTGGATAGGGTGAATAGCCAAAGTCTTTTCCCAGGATGGGAGAGTCCAACACTAGAGGGCATTGGTTTAAACTGAGAGTGGAAAGATTTAAAAGGGATCTAAAAGGGCAACTTTTTCACACTGAGGATAGTACATGTATGGAATGAGCTGCCAGAGGAAGTGGTGGAGGCTGGCACAATTACAATATTTAAAAGGTATCTGGATACATATTTGAATAAGAAGGGTTTAGAGGGATATGGGTCAAATGCTGGCAAATGGGACCAGATTTATCCAGGATACCTGGTCAGCAAGGGCAAGTTGGTCCAAAGGGTCTGTTTCCGTGCTGTACATCTCTATGTCTCTATGATTGTATTTGCACTGAAGAGCTATTTAAGTAAATGACTTTTACAACATCAAATAAATGCATAATATTCTTTAGATTCTTGATTTTAATATTGTTTTCTGAATGCATGCTTATGCCTTATCCTGAACTTCTGTGAATTGCAGCACCCAGTGTACTTATTTTAGTCAACTTTTAAAATCAGTTTTTCCTGGTGAAGAGGTTGTCAATCTACCCTGTTGTAACATCATTATCACCATTGGCCCAACATAACCCAGCTGTTAGCACTATTTAGAAAGTGCTGCTAACATAATAAAATATCCCAAAGCACTTTCCAGAAACATCAAGGGGCAAAATCAGTCACTAGACCACATTAGGTGATATGAAAGGTGATTAAAAGTTTGGTCAAAGAGATAGGTTATAAGGAATATCTTAAGAGGAGTAGAGGGTTGTAGAAGTTTAGGGGAAAGAATTCCAGAGCTTAAAACCTGAAGACCGCATCTGATAGAACACTTAAATTTAGGGTGCTCAAGAGGCTAGGAGACAATACAGACATTATGGAGGATCAATGCTGGAGTATGTTGTTAAATCTGAGGTTGTACAGGATATTGGTCTGGCCTCGTCTAGAGTACTGTGTCCATTTCTGGTCACCCAGTTATGGAAAGAATATAATTAAGGTGGAGAGAGTTCAGAAGAGATATTTCAGGATGTTGCCAGGAATGGAAGGTTTGAATTAAAAGGAGAGGCTGGATAAGCTGAGACTTTTTCACTGGAGGATAAGTGGTTGAGAGGTGACCTTACAGAAGGTTTATAAGATTATGAGTGGTAAAGGGAATGGTGGTTGTCTTTTCTCTAGGATGGAGGATTTCAAAACAAGGGGGCACATCTTTAATGTAACGGGAGAGATTTAAAAAAGATATGAGGGAAATTTTTTTTTCACAGCGAGTGGTTTGCATGAGGAAGTGGTGGATGTCGGTAAAATTAGAACGTTTAAAAGATATTTGAATAAGTACTTTCAGAGGAAAGGTTCGGAGGGATATGGGCCAAACTCAGATAGGTGAAAATAATTTAGTTTGGGACTATTGTCGCCATGGACTGGTTGGACTGAAGGGTCTGTCTCCATGTTGTATGATTCTATGACTCTAGAATCATAGAGATTTACAACACGGAAACAGATCCTTCGGTCCAACTCATCCATGCCGACCAGATATCCTAACCTAATCTAGTCCCATTTGCCAGCACTTGGCCCATATCCCTCTAAATCCTGCCTATTTATATACCCATCCAGATGCCTTTTTAATGTTGGAATTGTACCAGCCTCCAGCACACGCACCACCCTCTGTGTGAAAACGTTGCCCCTTAGGTCCCTTTTTAATTTTTCCCCCTCACCCTAAACTTATGCCCTCTAGTTATGGGCTCCCCCACCCCAGGGAAAAGACCGTGTCAATTTGTCCTATCCAAGTCCCTCATGATTTTATAAACCTCTATAATGTCACCCCTCAGTCTCCGATGCTCCAGGGAAAACAGCCCCAGCCTATTCAGCCTCTCCCTATAGCTCAAATTCTCCACCCCTGGCAACATCCTTGTAAATTTTTTCTGAACCCATTCAAGTTTATCTCTATGAGAGATAAAGGGAGGGTGAGGCCTGACAGCAATTTGAAAATATGTTCTGAATTTAATTGTCAAGGCATTAGGTCAGCAATATAGGAATGATGAGTGAATAAAATTTGGTTTAGAGTTTTGAAGGACTTTTAGCTCACAGAAAGTTTTAAGTTATAGCCCAGTAAGGAAAGATGAGGTACTGCTCATCAAGTTTATGTTGAGCTTCACTGAACAGGACAGCAGGCCACGGAAGGGGATGTTAGTGTGAGGGGAAAGTGGAGAATTCAAATGACAGGCTACTGGAAGCTCAGGATCATGCTTTCAGACAAAATGGAGGTGTTCTAGAAAGTAGTCAACCAATCCGCATTTGGTCTATCCAATATATGAGGAGACTATATTATAAGCAATGGATCAATAGACTAAATTAGAAAATGTATACTTAATTTGCTGCTTTACCTGGAGGGAATAAGTTGGGGCCTTGAATGGTGATGTTACTTCTCTTGCATCGCATGGAAGAGTGCCATATGAAGGGAGGTTTCTCTGGACTCTCCATGTAACTGAAGTTTATCTTCAATGCTCTCATTCTTTATGATCTTCTGTGCATCCTCTCTAAGGCCTTGACATTGTTACTAAATGCTTACTTTATAGTGGTCTTCACAGTAAAGGAAGAGGATACAGTACAAGAGATACAAGGAAAACCAAAATTAATTTGAGGGGTCAAATTTACTAGATTTAAAAGACTTTTAAGAATAAGTAATGAAGAAAATAAGAATACTGAACATAGACAATTCTCCAGGATATTATGGCTTCCAACTCAGTTTATTAAAAATGTAGGTGGTGACATTACAAATGTTTCAGTTACAAATTTCCAAACTCTCTTGAGTGAAGAACTGTCCTCTTTTATTGCAATATTGCCAAAGTCATTCCATTAGTTATGGAAAATTTTTTAAAATGTGTGGAAATTTTGGTTCTTTTGCGCTAATGATATGAATTTGTTATTAGTAACAGAGTGACTGAGCATTTGGACAAAAATGAACCAATAAGAGAGCTAGCATAGATTTGTCAAGGGTACGACTAATATAATAAACTGAACTGAATATTTAAGGAAGTAATTTGTGGAAAAAAGGAAAAGTCTGTGGATATTATTTAAATGGATTTCTAGATGCCACTCCACATAAATGACTGTTGACAGACATGAATAAGTGTGAAGTTATTCACTCTGGTAGGAAAATCAGAACGGTAGAATATTTTTTAAATGTAAGATTGAGAAATTTTTGTGTCCAAATTGACTTATGTGTTTCTGTTCATTCATCACTAAAACATAGCCTTCAGGTGCAGCATCAATCATGGAAACATATAGCATGTTGGCCTTCATCACAACAGATTTGAGTATAGGAGACAAGCACCTTATTGCAGTTTGATGTATAGTTTCATAGTAATAGAAGCAGGGGTAGCCCATCGAAGCCCATCCGCCATTCATTAAGATCATGGTTGATCTATCCATTGTCTCAGCTCCTCCTACTTGCATTATCCCCATAACCCTTAATTCCACTACCATGCACAAACCAATCAAACTGTGTCTTGAATATATTTCATGAAGGTGCCTGTACTGCTTCCTTGGGCAGAGAATTCCATAAATTCATTCCTCTCTGGGAAAAGCAGTTCCTCCTCATTTCTGTCCTAAATCTATTACCCCTAATCTTGAGGTCATGTCACTAGTCCTAGTCTCTCACACCAGCAGAAACAACTTGCCTCCATCTTATATATCCCTTTCATAATTTTATATGTTTCTAGAAGATGCCCCCTCATTCTTCTAAATTCTAACGAGTACAGTCCTAGGCAGCTCAATCTCTCCCTATAGGGTAACTCCCCTCATCTCCGGAATCAACCTAGTGAACCTCCTCTGCACACCTCCAAAGCCAATATATCCTTCCTCAAGCAAGGAGACCAGAACCTGCACACGATACTTCAGGTGCGGCCTCTCCAACACCTTGTACAATTGCAGAAAAATGATTCACTGCTTATTTTTTTTAATTAAAAGAAATCCTCATACTTGCTTTTCTTATTGTGTCTGAACCAATTTTATCCTTTTAGATTAGATTACCTACAGTGAGGAAACAGGCCATTTGGCCCAACAAGTCCACACCAACCCTCCGAAGAGAAATCCATCCAGCCCTATTCCCCTACCCTATATTTACCCCTGACTCATGCACCTAACACTATGGGCAATTTAGCATGGCCAGTTCACCTGACCTGTACATCTTTGGATTGTGGGAGGAAACTGGAGCACTCGAGGGAAACCCACGCAGACACATGGAGAATGTGCAAACCCCACACAGACAATCGCCTGAGGCGGGAATTGAACTTGGGTCCCTGGAGCTGTGAGCCAGCATTCCTTTTATTATATTGTCCTTCTTGATTATTACTGCCCAGACACTTTTCTCCTAATGTCTGAATGTCAAGTGCAGTAAATACTGCCTGGGACATCCTCTTTCTCTGCAGTCCCTCTTCCACCCACCTGCTATCCCTGCACCCACGTGCTGCACAGCACCAACCCCAATGCCACTGCATGGAGGTCCATGCCAAAGTGCCCACATTTCTTTCCCAGGAGTTAATGACTCTGGCTGAGGATGAATGAAAAGTTCCAACCTGAAATGTCGACTCCCCTGCTCCTCTGCTGTTGCTTGATCCACTACTCTTTTTCCAGCTCCACAATTTATTGACTCTGCAGTCTTCACTATCTCCAAGACTCTGGCTGAGGTGCAAAGCCCATTGTACTTGGAGGTCTTTTGGTAAATCATTATCATCCTCTTCATTGATGCTTTCAAGGTACTGCAATCACTACTGTCGATGCTGGAACTCTGAAATGAAAGCAAAAAATCTTGGAAATACCAACCAGGCCGTGGCAGCATCTATTTATGGAGAGATTGGAGCTTATCGTCATAAACATAGTCATAATTCACTCTAAGTCAAATGCTGAATGACGTGCAAGTCACTGATATTTAACTGCATCATCAGTTGGCTGCGAGGTTCCAATGGCACTAATGGCCAGCAGTTCACCCTTGGCTGTTGTTAGCTGGCGAATCTGGGAGGACTACCTTGAGTTATTGACTTTAATCAATGCTCTGTCTCCTCTCCAGCAGGTCAAGAACAGGCCCCAGTAATGGCACCTGATGGATAGTGAGGGAAAATATCAGTGAGAAGCATAATAAGTTATGAGGATGAGTAGGAAATGGGGAGTGGTTAGATGGGATGTGAGGAAATACACAGAACAAGAAAGATAAGTATGCTTGCAAGTTAAGTGGTTGTAATGAGTAATGTACCTGAGTAGAACCAACAAAACAGAATGTAGGATAGTGTGTTCCTTAATGTAGGTGGGATAGCCTCTGGAAGAGGACAGGGAACCAGCATGATCCCCCCCCTCCATGTTTTGCCACTTATGTGCAGACACAAGAATGGATATGAGGCCAGCTAAGATCTGGTTGGCCTGCTGAATGTAACAAACAAAAGAAGAGTAGAGAACAGGTAGTGTTGCAAGTGCATTTTTGTTTAAGTTTAAGTAAAATTTCCAATAGTAACAAATACGAATAGTAGAATATTGAATGGCAGTAACAAGAAATCAAAGCCAATGTACCCACCATGGAATGATTAGTATTTATAATGCTGTCCAATCCTGCCATCATTCAGAAGTAATTTGTTTCCCAAGGAGTCAGAGTACATATCTTTGGATTCTTCAAAGAAGTTGATGCAGAGTTTGAATGCTGCTTACTTCCAGCCTGGTCCTTTATTTTCATCAAGTGCTTGCCTCCCTGGAGAAACCATGTTTTGTAGGAGACATACAAGGAGCTGTTTTGTAGAAGACATACAAGGAGCTGATCTCCTACACGTTTGTAGATTTTATTCCCTGTGGTTTGCTGAGATGTATCAGATACCTCTCCTCCGTTAGGTCTGGCAATGCTTCATCTCAAGGGGGAATATGCTTTCCAGCATGTCAAATACTTCATACAGCATGTCCCTGTCAGTCTCTTTCAGATTATATGCTTAAACACTATCACAGAATTCTTCAAAGGACATGATATAGAGTCATAGAGATGTACAGCATGGAAATTATGCAGTAGACATTCAATAGTTCAGCAGCAGTCACTTTATAATTCTGAGGTGATGCATGGCAATTTAATGGAGTTACATTATGATGACATACCTGAACTACAACTGTTGCATTTGAACTTTTCCAATAAAACATTCACATCTCTCCTTCCTTGATGACTGACATTGATAACACGTCAGTGAAATAACTCCAGAGAGGCCGATAGCCTGTCACCAAGTCATTCTTTATTTACACGTGGAAAGTCCTCGACACTGATCCAGCTCTCTCAGAGTGAGCAGCACCTCTGACACTCCTGTTCATATCTGTCAGCCAGTGCACCCAATTAGACCAGATTAAAAGCCTCAAACAGGAAGCCTCATATTGTATGAAGTCCACCTGGCTGGCCTTATTACATTTACAACAGTCAGCACAAAGGGAAGAATATACAATGCTATCCTTTCCTTCTTTTTGTCATGATATCAAATGCTTTTGGCCATTCTGGATTAAACAATATCTACCTCAGAAATTTTGAATTGGTGAATAGCACAAAGTGCGTCAGGGTACAGGTTGTGATGAGGACAATGATAGGACCTTTTCTGTGGGCACTCTCCCATCTGGAAATGATTTCCAATGACTGACATTAGTGATAGCCAACAAAGCTGGTGGTACGTGCTGTCAAGGGGATGCAGAACCAGCCTAAAAGACCTTTCTGTGTAAGCACACTCACCAACCTGGAAGTGATCATCATCCCAATTAGCCAATATTTAGCCAGCAGGAGGGCCTTTTGGAATCATCAAAGTTGGTTGAAACTGTGAACTTTTGAAATATTGAAATGAATGTTGTCTGGTATCAGATTAGGCGCTAATGTGGTGGAATCCAGACAGTCTGGTATAAAACCCAATTTGGCACTCATCCAGTGTGCAATTTGAGTTTGTCTACTGAGTAGTATGGGTGGAAGTCAGTAGCAGGAAAGGAGCAGTCAGTTTATTGGTATTTTTTCTATAGAGCCCCCAATAGCAGCAGAGAAATGGAAGAACAGATTGGACAGCAGATCTTTGTAAGGTGCAGATGTAACAGAGTTGTTGTTATGTGTGACTTCAACTTCCCCAATATTGATTGGAACCTCCTTAGTGCATTAGATCTGGATGGAGCTGATTTTGTCAGGTGTGTCCAGGAAGGATTCCTGTCTGGTTTCTTTATTTTTTTTCTAGTTTTTCAGTAGTCTTGTTGGGAATTTAGTGTAGTGGGGATGGAGGTTAGGGCAGTTGAATGTTCCTCCTGCAGACTGTGGGAGGTGAAGGTCACCAGTAGTGTCCCTGCAAACTGCATCTGTGGGAAGTGCACCCAACTTCAGCTCTTCGAAAACCATGTTAGGGAGCTGGAGCTGGAGTTGGATGAATTTTGGATCATTTGGGAGGTGGAGGGGGTTATTGAGAGGAGTTACAAGGATGTAGTCACACCTCAGGTAAAAGAAGAAGGCAGATGAGTTACTGTGAGGGGGTGGAAAGGGAACCAGCAGGCAGTGCAGGGATCCCCTGTGGGCCATTCCCCTCAACAACAAATATAGCTTTTTGGATTCCGTTGATGGGGGACTTACCAAGAGTAAGCAATGGGGCACTGGTCTCTGGCACAGAGTCTGTCCCTGTTGCTCAGGAGGGAAGGGGGAAGAGGAGCAGAGCTTTAGTCAATGGGGACTCCATAGCTAGGGGAACAGATAAGAGGTTCTGTGGGAATAAAAGAGACTCACAGTTGGTGTGTTGCCTTCCAGTTGCCAGGGTTCGTGATGTCTCTGATCATGTTTTCGGGATCCTTGAGAGGGAAGGGGAGCAGCCCCAAGTCATGGTCCACATCGGCAACAATGACACAGGTAGGAAAAGGGATGGGGTATTAAGGCAGAAATTCAGGGAGCTAGGGTGGAAACTTAGAGCTAGACCAAACAGAATTGTTATCTCTGGTTTGTTGCCTGTGCCACGTGCTAGGGGGGTGAGGAATAGGGAGAGAGAGAAGTTGAACACGTGGCTACAGGAATAGTGCAGGAGGAAGGTTTTTGGATCGCTGGATAATTGGGAATCTTTCTGGGATAGGTAAGACCTCTACAAACAGGATGGTCTTCACCTGAACCAGAGGGGTACCAATATCCTGGGGAGAAATTTGCTTATACTCTTTGCGTAGGTTTAAACTAATTCAACAGAGGGATGGGAACTTGAATTATAGTTTGAGAATAAAGGAAGTGGAAAGTAGGGAGGTCCAAAATAAGGTTTCAGGGTCACAAGAGGGCACCAGCAAGCAAAACGTTGGTTTACAGCGTGTCTACTTCAATGACAGGAGCATTCGGAATAAGGTGGGGAACTTGCAGCATGGGTTGGTATCTTGGATTTCGATGTTGTGGCCATTTCAGAGATATGGACAGAGCACGGACAGGAATGAATATTGCAGGTTCTGGGATTTAGATGTTAAAGTAAGAACAGAGAAAACTGTAAAAGAGGTGAGGGTGTGGCGCTGTTAGTCAAGGATATTATGGTTACAGAAAGGATGTTTGAGGGCATGTTTACTGAGGTAGTATGGGCTGAGATTAGAAACAGGAAAGGAGAGGCTACCCTGTTGAGAGTTTTCTATAGGCCTCCAAATAGTTCCAGAGATGTAAAGGATCAGATAGTAAAGATGATCCTCGATAGGAGTGAGAGTGACAGGGTAGTTGTTATGGGGGACTTTAACTTTCCAAATATTGACTGGGAATACTATAGTTCAAGTACTTTAGATGTGTCAGTTTTTATCCAATATGTGCAGGAGGGTTTCCTGACACAATATGTAGACAGGTCAACAAGGGGTGAGGCCACACTGAATTTGGTATTGAGTAATGAACTAGGTCAGGTGTTAAGTTTTGAGGTGGTGAGTACTTTGGTGATACTGACCGCAATTCAGTTTTGTTTACTTTAGTGATGTAAAGAGATAGGTATGTACAGGGCAAGAGCTATAGCTGCAGGAAAGGCAATTATAATACGATTAGGCAAGATTTAGGATGCATACGATGGGGAAGGAAACAGCAGTGGATTGGCACAATTGAGCTTATTCAAGGACCAGTTATTGCGGGTCGTTGATAAGTATGTACCTGTCAGGCAGGGAGGAAGTTGTCGAGCACGGGAGCTATGGTTTACTAAGGAAGTTGAAACTCTTGCCAAGAGGAAGAAGAAGACTTATGTTAGGATGAAATGTGATGGCTCAGTTAGGGCGCTTCAGAGTTACAAGTAAACCAGGAAAGACCTAAAGAGAGAACTAAGAAGAGCCAGGAGGGGACATGAGAAGTCATTGACAGATAGGATCAAGGAAAACCCAAAGACTTTCTATAGCTATATCAGAAATAAAAGAATGTCTAAAGTAAGATTAGGGACAATCAAGTATAGTAATGGGAAGTTGTGGGTGAAGTCAGAGGAGATAGGGGAAGCGCTAAATGAATATTTGTGTCAGTATTCACATTAGAAAAAGACAATGTGGTTGAGGAGAATACTGAGATACAGGCTACTAGACTAGATGGGATTGAGGTGCATGAGGAGGAGGTGTTAGCAATTCTGGTAAGTGTAAAAATAGATGTCTCCTGGGCTGGTTGGGATTTATCCTAGGATTCTCTGGGAATCCAGCGAAGAGATTGCTGAGCCTTTGGCTTTGATCTTTATGTCGTCATTGTCTACAATAGTGCCAGAGGGTGGAGGATAGCAAATGTTGTTCCCTTGTTCAAAAAGGGGAGTAGAGACAACCCTGGAAATTATAAACCTGTGAGCCTTACTTTGGTTGTGGGTAAAGTGTTGGAAAAGGTTATCAGAGATAGGATTTATAATCATCTAGAGAGGAATAAGTTGATTAGTGATAGTCAACATGGTTTTGTGAAGTGTAAGTCATGTCTCACAAATGTTATTGAGTTCTTTGAGAAGGTGACCAAATAGGTGGATGAGGGTAAAGTGATTGATGTGGTATATATGGATTTCAGTAAGGCGTTTGATAAGATTCCCCACAGCAGGCTATTGCACAAAATATGGAGGCATGGAATTGAGGCTGATTAGCACTTTGGATCAGAAATTAGCTAGCTGAAAGAAGACAGAGGGTGGTGGTTGATGGGAATATTCATCCTGGGGTTCAGTTACTAGTGGGGTACAGAAAGGATCTGTTTTGGATCCACTGTTGTTTGTCATTTATATAAGTGACCTGGATGAGGGCATAGAAGGATGGGTTAGTAAATTTGCGGATGACACTAAGGTCAGTAGTGTTGTGAATAGTGACGAAGGATGTTGTAGGTTACAGAGAGACATAGAAAAGCTGCAGACCTGGGCTGAGAGGTGGCAAATGGAGTTTAATGTGGACAAGTGTGAGGTGATTCACTTTGGAAGGAGTAACAGGAGTGCACAGTACTGGGCTAATGGTAAGATTCTTGGTGGTGTCGATGAGCAGAGAGGTCTCAGTGTCCGTTGTATATAGATCCTTGAAAATTGCCACCCACGTTGATAGGTTGTTAAGAAGGCATACAGTGGTATGCCTTTTATTGGTAGAGGGATTGAGTTTTGGAACCATGAGATCATGCTGCATCTGTACAAAACTCTGGTGTGGCCACATTTGGAGTATTGTGTACAGTTCTGGTCACCGATGTGGAAGCTTTGGAAAGGGTTCAGAGGAGATTTATTAGAATGTTGCCTGGTATGGAGGGAAGGTCTTATGAGGAAAGGCTGAGTGACTGGAGGCTGTTTTTGTTAGAGAGAAGAAGGTTGAGAGGCAACTTAATTGAGACACATGAAAGGGTTAGATAGGTTAGACAGTGAGACAGTTTTTCCTTGGATGGTGAGGGCTAGCACGAGTGGACAAAGCTTTAAATTGAGGGGTGATAGATATAGGACAGATGTCAGAGGTAGTTTCATTACTCAGAGTAGTAGGGGTGTGGAATACACTGTCTGCAACAGTAGTAGATATGCCATCTTTGAGGGCATTTAAATGGTCATTGGATAGGCATATGGATGAGAATGGAATAGTATGGGATAGGTGGGCTTCAAATTGGTTCCACAGGTTGGCGCAACATCGAGGGCCGGAGGGCATTTACTGTGCTTTAATGTTCTTTGTTTCTATGATTCAATATGAAGAGAGCTAGGAGCTTATTCCTCATGTATGTGTAGGACGCCTTTAGGTTTTCCCTAATCTTTCCCACCAAGGCTTTTTTGTGTCCCCTCCTAGCTCTCCTCAGTCAATTTTTGAGTTCTTTCCTAGCTCCCCTGTAATCTGCGAAAACTGTGCCAGATCCTTGCTTCCTTAACCTTGAGTAAGCTTCCTTTTTCCTTTTGATTAGAAGCTCCTCTGCTCTTGTCATCCAAGGCTCCTTCACGTTACCATTCCTTGCCTGTCCCACGTGAGGAATAAGAGAATGATCAAAGAGAGGGTAGGGCCAATCAGGGAGAGTGGAGAGAACTTCTGTCTGGAGTCTGAAGAGGTAGGGGAGGCCCTAAATGAGTTTTTTTGCTTCAGTATTCACTGGAGAGAGGACCCTTGTTGACAGTGAGAACACCGTGGATCAGGTTAATAGGCTTGAACAGATTGATATTAAGGAAGTGAATGTGTTGGAAATTCTGGGAAGTATTAAGATTAGATTAGATTACTTACAGTGTGGAAACAGGCCCTTCGGCCCAACAAGTCCATACCGACCCTCCGAAGTCCATCCAAACCCATTCCCCTACATTTACCCCTTCACCTAACACTACAGGCAATTTTATAGATAAGTCCCCAGGGCTGGACTAGATATATCCAAGGTTGCTAGGGGAAGCAAGGAATGAGATTGCTGTGCCTCTGGCAATGATCTTTACATCCTCACTCTCCACTGGAGTAGTACTAGCTGATTGGAGGGAGGTGAGTGTTGTACTTCTGTTCAAGAAAGGGAATAGGGGAATACTGGGAATTATAGACCAGTCAGTCATAATCTGTGGTAAGCAAGATACTGGAAAGCACTGTGAGAGATAGGGTTTATGACTATTTGGAAAAACATAGTTTGATTACAGATAGTCAGCATGACGTTTTGAGGGGATGGTCATGCCTCACAAGCCATATTGAGGTCTTCGAAGGCTGATGAAAGGCTTATGCCTGAAACGTCAACTCTTCTGCTCCTCGGATGCTGCCTGACCGGCTGTGCTTTTCTATCACAGCATCTCTGACTTTGATCTCCAGCATCTGCAGTTGTCACCTTCTCTTGAGTTCTTTGAGGACATGATGAGACATGTTGTTGAAGTTGAACAGTGGATTTGGTGTATATGGATTTCAGTAAGGCATTGATAAGGTTCCCCACAGTAGGCTCTTTGAAAAAGTTAGGAGGTATGGAATACAGGGAAATTTGGCTATCTGAATACAGAATTGGATGGCCAGTGGTGTCACGTAGCAATCTGTTCTTGGGCCTCTGCTGTTTGTAGTTTTTAAAAATTACTTGGATGAAGAAGTGGAAGGGTGGATTAGTAAATTTGCCAATGATACAAATTTTGGTGGTGTTGTAGCTTTCTTCCTTTCTTTTCTTGGGGAAGAGTATCCTCAGTGTTCAGTTCCTCACACCCCCCTTGTTGTAAATCAAGTAAAGGATCATTGAAGGAACATTTTCTTGCTTCTAACTTGCACCTTGAATTGGACCTTTAATGTCATAGAGCCTTAGAGGTCTACAACAAGGAAACAGGTTCTTTGGCCCAACTTTTCCACGCCACCCATTTTTCACAATTAGTTCCATTTGCCTCATTTGGTCTCTATCCCTCCATACCTATCCCATCATGTACCTGTCTAAATGCTACTTAAATGACGAAATTGTACTCATTTCCACCACTATGTCATTCAGCCTGTTCCAGACTAGTCACCGCCCTCTGCGTGAAACAATTGCCTCTCTGGATCCTTTTGTATCTTTTCTGTCTCACCTTAAATCTCTGCCGTCTAGTTTTAGACTCCCCTACCATGGGGAAAGGCCATTGGCTATCTACCTTACCTATACCTCTCATGAAATTATAGACTAATCTAAGGTCACCCCTCAGTCTCCTATGCTTTAAATGCTGGTGATTCAAGCCAATGCCAGCCTCAGAAATAAAATGATAATGAGCTAGTTGTGGGATAGACATACCAAACTTACTGTGAGTGTCTCTCAATGTATGTCGACACATTATACGTAACACCACCTGCAACTCTCCCTGAATATGATTCCTGTTTCCAGCTCTCTCCCTGAGGTCTTATCCAGCCTGAAGCTCCGGGATCCATGTCTGAATGCCACTTATTGCTCAAACTTTGTACCCGCTGCAGAGATAGTTTTCACTATTTCAGCTCTCTCCTCCCATCAGGCAGCCTCACACTGTCTTTGAAATTTTACCCTCTCTTTCCTCACATCCCAAATATTTCCTTCTCTTTCTCTCTCTCTCTCTTTCCTCACACCCTCCCACCAGAGTTTACATTGTCTCTCAGTTCACCATACCCACAAATTCTACCCTCTCTTTCTCCATTCCAATGCAATGAATGTGCGGATATTTTAAATAATTAAAAATTCATAGCTTTAATAACAACTACTCATGGGGTAAGCAAGTCAAAAACATTCCTATATTCAGTACAAAGATAAATGCAATGTTGACATTCATGTGTATGGTGTATGACCCTGATTTTAGTTCAGGTGTGGTGCAGTTAAAAAGAAGCGAAGAGAATTCTTTCGTATTTGTATAAATGAAAGGTAACTAGGAATAAACGGATTAAAAATCTGCACAACTTAACAGTGGCATGGGCAGCATGGTGACTCAATGGTTAGCACTGCTTCCTCACAGCACCAGAGACCCAGATTCGATTGCGACCTCAGGCTTGTGGAGTTTGCACATTCTCCCAATGTCTGCATGGGTGTTTCAGAGGAAACAGTCCAAAAATGTGCACGGTAGGTGGATCAGCCATGGGAAATGCAGGGTTACAGGGATCAGGAGGTGTAGGATGCCCTTTGGAAGGTTGGTGTGGACTCAGTGGGCCAAATGGATTCTATAAATTGCAATTGTGGGAATGTTGGTTTAAGTACACAAGTTAGGCTTTACTGATGGGATTGTGACCCAACGTGTTCTTTGAACTGGAGGTCTGCTGGAATGGATCATGGGGCAGAAGAGGAGAAATCACTGTCAAATGAAAAAAAAATCTGCTTTCTCAACAGGTCCAGGTTATTGGGAGACTGGACTTCCCTTGGGGTTACACAGCCCCACCCTAATTCTCACCCATGCCCTCATCACTAAACTGATTTCTGGACACTCTGTCTGCTGCACTGTACTGACGTTCCTGTGTCTCCAAAGCTCGGTACCTAACTGTCAATCAGGCAATTAATCAACTGGCATTTAGAGCCTGTTTATTACAATGGGGCCTAGGGTTAAAATCCCTGTTGGCCTCAGAGTCTGAGCTTCTTGCAGGCCCACCTGCACTATCACTAAATTATTGCTGACACAATGGCCTGTTAATAAAAGTGAACCTTGTCCCCCATTGATCATATCCACTGAGCAACTGGGTGAAGCTTGGACAGTCTTGAATCCTGGGGTCCGTTATTTAACCGAGGCTAGCAGTATTGAGGCTATGGCTTTTAAAGAAGGGAAGGTCAGCCAATGTTTACCTGGTTTAGCAGGTGAGAAAAACTTTGCAAATATGGGCAGAGATTTGTATTACTGGAGCATAGTTTTAAGACTCTCATTCATAATATAGATTGACATAGGAGGAAGAACTGTTTGGATTAGAGGGGGTGGGGTGAGGGATAAATCAAGTCAGTCAACCTCAGCAGCCACACATGTGACTGTCATGTGAAAAGATGATTAGGCTTGGCTATACTTCGCCATGTGGATGGATAGCCTGCTGACATTCACGTTGGCAAATACTCATCCTCTCAAAGCTAGCCTCTCACAAACTGCTGTCTGCCTGAAGCAGAACTAATGCATCATGACAAGCTCCCTTGAAATCAGCAGGCACATACAGAAACTGACACAAGCCTCAAACATGCCCAGTTACATTTTCCCAAGATGATACCTCTCCTGAGAGCAGGCCAGTTTTAGCAATGAGCTGCGTACATGTCAACACGCGAGTTTGTCTATCACTGCTGGGTTCCCTGGAGAACGCAGCAAAATAGCTGTCATTGCGCTCAAACCACTCAATAGAACAGACTGGTGGAGGCCTGCAATATGTCCTGTAGGGACCTTGAATTGTGGCAGGAGTATGATCAGCAGGTAACACAACACGTCACCATCACAGTCAAGGCCAAAATCACTGCAGGATCTATATTTAAAACAGACCTCAACTTCTGTTCAGATTCAATGAGCCCAACTACTGTGGACAGCAATTGTTAGGCCAGGAATTCACAAAAATATTCCGCAAAATGGTTTCCTTCTCTCCTGCTTTCTACAGGGCCTTAAAAAAAGTAGTTTCTGATATATTGTGGCCTGAACTCAGTATTCCTGTAGACCCCGGTAGATGTTGATTCTAGTGTTCATCATGAGTGTATCCTCCTCTGCCTTAGAAAACATTCCATCATTTTCTGGGAAAAGGAATTACACAGACTCAAAACCCCTCTGAGAGTAAAAGTTCCTCTTTATTTGCATCTTAACTGGAAGACTTAATTTAGTTTATTCTTGTCTCTCCCTTCAGTATCCCCTCTCCAAGTCCCTCAGGATCTTATATGTTTCAATAATATCACCTCTCATTCTTCTAAACCACAACAGATACAGGCTGAACCTGTCCAACCTTCACACACATTTGTTCTCTACAACTCATCCTAGGTATCAATCAACTGAACCTTTTCTGAACTCCCTGTAAAGCAACCTGTAAAGTTTCACATGCCATAGTCAGGAATATTTGGAGTGGACAGCTTCTTCTGTTTGGAGAAAGTGAGGTCTGCAGATGCTGGAGATCAGAGTCATGAGTGTGTTGCTGGAAAAGCACAGCTGGTCAGGCAGCATCCGAGGAGCAGGAAAATCAATGTTTCGGGCCAGAGCCCTTCATCAGGTTCAAAACGTTGAGCTTCTTCTGTTTGCTAACTATTGAGCGCTTGTACCTGCTGATGAAAAGACAAAAATCTTTACATAGAGGAATGTCACTCATCTGAGAAGGGCAGACTGCAACATTACTCATTCTACCTTGCTAGCCTTTCTATTGACACTGACCGACCTAGCTCCTCTCCAGCCAGCTTCTTCTTAAAGGTGACCAAGAACCCCTCTGCTGGTCTGAACCCACTCTTCTTTATTGTGCAGCAGCTTGTCCTGCAATGAGAGAAAGAGAAGTGTTGAGAGTGATAGGAAGGCGAGTGTGCTGTGACTGGGCAGTAGCTGAGTGATGACCCTCCAGTGTGAGGTTGCACTGGTACTTCTTGTAGAACGGGGGAGAGTGTGCTTCCTGTATTGGGTCCTGTTTCTTTAATGCCAGCAGGAGGCACGCCCTCGTGTTACAAGGGCCCAGGTTGCTCAGGTCTGATAGGGAGCTGCTTTCATCTCCTTTCAGAGGACGTCTAATCTGGCCGAGACAGCCTGGAGTTTGTGAAGTGAGGTGCCACCGTCCGCTGATTTGCTGAAATCTCTGGTGTATATGTCTGTGTTTTGCAGGATAGCTGGTGAAGGAAGATGCTAGGAGCAATCACCACTACAGATCGTGGAGTTCCTCGCTAGCAGTGAATGAAGGAGTGGCATTTAAATGTGGCACCAGAACATTCTACCCAGGAAGAACTGGCAGGGGGTGAGGTCTTACATCTTTAAACATACGTGTCTCACCACTTATCCACAGGACTTGCTTGTATACAAAATAAGCTGAAAAGCAGAAACTGCAGAAAGTTCACCATTGGCCCTGGAAGATGTGACACCATCTCTGATACTTGGCGCCATACTTTAACTCCCAAATCGGAAATCCACGCCCCTCATGTCCCTGAAATTGTTATCAAACCATACTTTTTTTTTGTTCCATCTATTCACTTGTTTCATTATCAATACCCTGTGCGTTCAAATACAGAGTCTTTAGTTCTGTCTTTTATTAATATTTTTGTGCTCTCTTCCCCTGTATGTTGTTGCACTCTTAGGTTTGTACGCTATGATCACAATTTGCTTCTTTACGATCTTTCTCAATTTATCAAACCTTCCCAAGCTTGATTCCCCCATCATCGCTAATTAATTTAAAGTCCTCTCTCCCACCCTGGTTAAACCTCTCGTAAAAGCACTGGTCCTAGCATTGTTTGGGAGAAGACCTTCCAGCTGTTACAGATCATGGTTTCCCCAGTGCTGGTGCCCTAGGAACTGAAACCCATTTCTCCCAGTCCAGTCTTTGAATCATGCATTTATCTCCCTAATCTTATTTGCCCTATGCCAATATGCTCATTGTTCAGATAATAATCCAGAGATTATAACTTTTTGAGGGAAGGACCATTCTAAAGCACTTCACAATGATTGACATTATGTTGAAATGGATGCATGTCTGTACTGTTGGACACCGTGCTATATAATTCTATGATATGGCAGCCAGTTTGCTTCAAATAAGGTCCACAAAAAGATTGGAGTTTTTAGGCACTGGGATAAATATTGACTAGGACTTTGATTTGAGTTATGGGAGTTTTGAGAGGTTGTTTACAGGCAGAAAGAAGCTTGCATTATTGTCTTATTTGAAAGTACTCCCTCAGTACCTAAATAGTACACTATATTAGACCTTTCAAGACTTGATTTTAAACCCTTTAGCCAATATGAACACAGTGTATTCACGGGTAAAAGTTTGTGAGCACCTACCCCTACCTATTCAGCATGGTGGCTCAGTGGTTAGTACTGCTGACTCACAGCACCAGGCACCAGCCTTGAGTAACTGTCTGTGTGGAGTTTGCTCATTCTCCCTGTGTTTGCATGGGTTTCCTCCAGGTGCTCTGGTTTCCTCCCACAATCAAAAGATGTGCCTCTTAGATGAATTGGCCATGCTAAATTGCCCATTGTGTTCAGTGATGTGTAGGTTAGGTGCTTTAGTCAGAGGTAAATGTAGAGCAATAGGATAGGAGAATGGCTCTGGGTGCAAGACGGGTGTTAGATATAGGATAGATGTCAGGGGTAGTTTCTTTAAACCCTTTAGTAAGGGTAGTAAGGGTATGGAATGCTTTGCCTGCAACGGTAGTAGATTCGCCAACTTTAAGTGCATTTAAGTCGTCATTAGGCAAGCATAAGGACGTACATGGAATAGTGTAAGTTAGATGGGCTTCAGATTAATATGACAGGTCGGTACAACATCGAGGGGTGAAGAGCCTGTACTGTGCTCTTATGTTCTATGATACTCTTCAGAGGGGTTGGTGAGACTTGAAGTGCCTGTTTCCACACTGTAAGGATTCTATTCATGCCAGCCTCCTGCCAGGTGCTATTTTAATTCTTAAGGAAATGACATTTCCAATCATCAAGAGACCAGAGCCTTCTGTCATTGGGGTCCACATGTCATTTTAAATCAAGAGTGACGTCAGTGCTAAAAAAATTTGGGGAGCATTGCCAGAAGATGCTCAGTGAGTTTGGATCCTGTAGACTTTAGATGGTTTCCTTCAAGAAGAGCTGAAAATGTGTTGCTGGTTAAAGCACAGCAGGTTAGGCAGCATCCAAGGAATAGGAAATTCGACGTTTTGGGCATAAGCCCTTCATCATTCCTTCAAGAAGATTCATGCAGGCTCTACAAACTTTCCCATGAGGACCCTGTCATGACTGTGATCACTGCCAATGATCCGTTAACGCATTGCCAACATTGTAGGTTGAACCAGTCCAAACCCTGCAATTGGCCTACAGCTGTCACCCAGTGATCTCCTCATGTCCATTTGTCTTGAGAATGGTTATGTGATGAAGCCTGTGGGATAAATAATCTGAGCTTCTTCAATTATCCAAACATATACTAGCCCACTGGCCTGCTCCTCCTCTCATGGTGCCAAGGCAGTTGAGTGAGCAAAACTGGAAATGGGAGTGATCTTGGCTTTGTACAATAAGCCATCTGTGAGTAATTGACACCCAAAATTCATTGTTTTTTAAATCATTGTTATCTTGCAGTTTATACGAGGCATGACACATTGTTCATGTTGTGAGTCCTCTGTCCCTGTTGTCTGCAGTATGTTGGAGGGAGTCTGTTCGTGTTGCATCTCTTTGTTCAAAGGTTCTGAATTTGGAAGTTGCCAAAGTGAACGGTCTGGTTGCTGAAGCAGGACAGCTGGGCACCAAGCAGCAGATGGCGCTGTGTGGTACAAAATTCCAAGGAAACATTGAGCTGAGAGCAGCCACCATTCTCTCATGCACACTATTAAAAATCACACAACACCAAGTTATCATCCAATAGACTATAATCTGGTGTTGCGTGATTTTTAACTTTGTCCACCCCAGTCCAACATCGGCACCTCCAATTCACGCACACTGTTCAGCTAGAGGGTGACTCTATCACTGAAAGGGTCCACTCTATCACCAGACTGATATATATTTTACAGTCATGCTAATTCTCCCACACTTTGCTGCTGCACTGCAGGGATTTCCTGTTCTTGGTGGCTTTATTTGAATATTTCTCACCTTTCACAGCGTTGATAAGTGATTCCCCAAAACATTTCTGTGTTAGACCAGAATCACTCACTTCTGTAAATTGCTCAATGTGTAGGTGCTTTAGAATGCTGAGTTTGTGGGTTTTCTTGGTCTCTGTTCCCACACTGTGAAGTTCTTTGCTCTGCTTCCTACATGTTTTAATTCGTCAGATCTGCGACCTATGGTGGTAGTACCTGGTCTGAGCTGCAACTCTTTTTTTTTAAAAAAACTCGCTCTTTCAGCATGAATTATTGCAGGTTTGAAGCTTCCCCTTTGCACCAAGGATGTTTAGTTTTGACTTAGGCAACCTCCCGAGTCTGTTCACTCATTGTTTTGAACTCATATTTGGAAAAGCTTCCACAGGCACCTTGCAAATGCAGCCTACATCTCTGGATCGTTGGCCACCACCAAGAATGGCTTGGCAGCAGCATGACTGATCGAGCATGTCAAGTCCTAAAGGTGCTAGACTTGGTCCGCAGCAGGTGCTGAGGGAACCAACAAGAGGGAAAAACATACTTGACCTCATCCTTACCAATCTGCCAGCTGCAGATGTATCTGTCCATGACTGTATTAGTAAGAATGATACTGCACAGTCCTTGTGGAGACGAAGTCCCACTTTCACAATGAGAGTAACCTCAATGATACTATGTGACACTACCACTGTGCTAAATGTGATTGACTTTGCATAGATCTAGCAACTCAAGACTGGGCATCCATGAGGCACTGTGGGCCATTAGCAGCAGAATGTATTCCAACCCAATCTGGAACCTCATGGCCTGGTATATTCCCTACTCAACCATTACCACCAAGCCAGGGGATCAACCCTGGTTCAAAAGAGAGTGCAGGATGGCATTCCAGGAACTGCACCAAGTGTCAACCTGATGAAGCTACCAAACAGGACCACTTGCATGCCAAACAGTATAAGGAGCAAGTGATAGACAGAGATAAAAGATCCTACAACCAACAGATCGGATTTAAGCTGTACAGTCCTGCCACATCCAGTCATGAATGATGTTGGACAATTAAACAACTCAGTGAAAGAGAAGTCTCCATAAATAGCCCCATGTTCAATGATGCAAGTGCAAAATAAGGCTGAAGCATTTGCAAGAGCTTTTAGCCAGAAGTGCCAAGTGGGTGATCCATCTCAGTGTCCTCATATGGGCCCCAGTGTTACAGATACCAGTTTTCAGCCAATTTGATTCACTCCACGTGATATCAAGAAATGGTTGGAGGCACTGGATACTGCAAAGGCTATGGGTCCAAACAACATTCCAGCGATAGTACTGAAGACTTGTGCTCCAGAATTTGCTGTTCCATTAGACAAACTCTTCCAGAAGCAATACTGGCATCTACCCAACAATGTGCAAAATTGACAAGGTATGTCCCCTATATAAAAAGCAGGACAATCTGGCCAATTACTGTCCCATCAGTCTACTTTGGATCACAAGTAAAGTGATGGAAGGTGTCATCAACAGTGCTATCAAATAGCACCTGCTTTGCAAAACCTACTCAGTGAGGGGGTTTGGGTTCTGCCAGGGCCACTTAGTTCCTGACCTCATTACAGCTTTCGCTCAACAGGGACAAAACAGCTGAATTACAGAGGGGAGGTGAGAGTGATAGCCCTTGAAATCAAGGCCATATTTGACTGAGTATGACAGCAAGGTGCCCTGGCAAAACTGGAATCAATGGATATCAGGGACAAACTCTCCACTCCTTGGAGTCATTTCCAAGAAGATAGTTGTGATTGTTGGGGGTTAGTCATCACTGCAGAAGTTCCTCAGGGTAGTATTCTAGCCTACCCATCTATGACAGCTTCATCAATGACCTTACCACCGTCATAAGGTCAGAAGCGGGAATGTTTGCTGATGATTGCACAATATTCAGTACCATTCACAACTCCTCAGATACTGAAGTAGTTCATGTTCAGTTGCAGCAAGATCTGAACAATATCCCGGCTTGGAGTAAAAGAGATACAGAAATATAGAAAACAGGAGTGGGTAGGCTATTCACCCCTTAAAGCCTGCTCCACCATTCAGAATGCTCATTGCTGATCATCCACCCAGTATTCTGTTACTGGTTTTTCCCCATCTCCTTTTGATCTTTTTAACCCTAAGAGCTATATCTAACTCCTTCATGAAAATATTCAATGTTTCGGTTTCAACTATTTTCTACAGGATTATCACTCACTCGATAAAGGAAGTCATGATTTGGAGATGCCAGTGTTGGACTGGGGTGTACACAGTTAAAAATCACACAACACCAGGTTATAGTCCAACAGGTTTAATTGGAAGCACACTAGCTTTCGGAGCGACGCTCCTTCATCAGGTGATTGTGGAGGGCTCGATCGTAACACAGAATTTATAGCAAAGATTTGCAGTGTGATGTAACATCACACTGCAAATTTTTGCTATAAATTTTGTGTTACGGTCGAGCCCTCCACAATCACCTGATGAAGGAGCGTCGCTCCGAAAGCTAGTGTGCTTCCAATTAAACCTGTTGGACTATAACTGGTGTTGTGTGATTTTTAACTCGATAAAGAAACCTCTTCTCATCTCAATCCCAGTGGCCTCTGCCATATCCTTAAACTGTGACCCCTGGTTCTGGGCTTCCCACTATCAGAACATCTTTCTGCATTTAACCTGTGTTGCCCAATTAGAATTTTATAGGTTCCTATGGCATACTCCCTCACCCTTCTAGTCTTCACTGAATACATTCCTAATCAACTCAACCTCTCCTCATACATCAATCCTACTATTCCATGAATCCTACTTTGGAAATAGAAATAGTGTGACTTAAAGTTGGAATACAGACAGACTCTAATCTCACACCTTTAATGCATTGTCTGAGCTGAGATGTCACCTTTTTTCTAATGAAACCTTAAGTTATCTCAGGACTATTGCTTGAAAGAAATTTTGGGATTTACATATTAATCAATCAAAATCTGCATCCCCATTTTAAGTGATTAAAGACTTAACAGCAATCTGGATTTGTTCAGTACATTGCATCAGGTTTATCACACTTTGATCTTTTACTGTAAATTCTGTGTCCTGTGACCTTGCCCCACTAGCCACCTGATAGATCGGTGCTCCAAAAGCTTGTACTTCCAAATTCAGACTATCTGAATATCGATTATCCTAATTTCAGATTATCCAAAGAAGAGTTCAAGGTTCCACAAAAACATTACATCAAAGAGGTAAGTGTATTTGATTTACCTGTACTGAAGAACATGTGAAAATGCTGGCAAAAACAAAGAAACACAAGCAGCTCAAGCGCCAGTGACTGGATATTCATTAGGTAAGAGTTGTTGCAAAAGTAAGTGTTTTAAAGTATTCCCGTCACTTTCCCGGGCCATTCATGATAAAAATGGCTGGGAACGTAAACGCATGCACGAGGCAGTGCTCTGCCTTTCTCTGACAAGATTGAGTTCCCAGCAACTGACAAATGTTCTTGTGATCATAGAAGCTGTTCGGGACCTTGTTTAATGCTGTCTTCACCACTCATTGCCAAATGCTAATTACTGCTGCATTTTAAAAAGGTTTTCTTGTGTTATCATTGCTTTATTATGCTCACCATGTGAAATCTGTGTCCTCTTGTGCTTAATGCATTAAAATTATAAATTTAAACAAATTCTCCAGTAGAGTACAGTGTTAGATCAACATGGCTCCCCTTGCTTAAGGTAAAATTGATTGTCCGAATAATCAATTATCCAAATGAAATAGTGCCCACTCATCTCATTCAAATAATTGAGGTTCCTCTTTAAACCTGTTGGACTATAACCTGGTGTTGTGTGAATTTTAACCAGGAATTACTTTGACATACCTTTATTGCACTCTCTCTATAGCAAGAACGATCTTCCTCAGATAAGGAGACCAAAACTGCACACAATATTATAGATGTTGCTGCAGTAAAGTCCTGTATAACTGCAGTAAGACATTCTTGGTCTCGAAACCTCTCACAATGAAGGTCAACAGACAGTTTGCCTTTTGTATTGTCTGGTGTATCTGCACATTTAGTATCTGGTGTACATCCAGGTCTCGTTGCACTACCCTGTCTCCTTATCGATCGCTATGCAGATAGTCATCTGCCTTCCTACTATTGCGAACAATGTCAATAACCTAATGGTCATCCGCATTATAATGCATCTGCCATGCATTTACCCACTCTTTCAACTTGTCCAAATCACATAGAAATATCTTTGCATCCTCTTCACAGTTCACTCTTCTATCTAATTTTGTATCATCTGTAAAATTGGAGATATTACTTTGGATTCTCTCATCTAAATCATTAAGGTATATTGTAAATAGCTGGAGATGTAGCACTGACCTGTTTATCCCTACTCATTGTTTCCTGTCTGCCAAACAGTTCTCAATGTATCTTAATACACTACCCCCAATCTCTTGCACTTTAACTTTACATGCTAATCTCTTATATGGGACCTTATTGAAAGCCTTCTGAAAGTTCACATAAATCACATTCATAAGTCCCCCCTTATCAAATCTACTAGTTGCATCCACAAAACATTTAGTAGGCTTGTTGAGCATTATTTCCCTTTCATGATTCTGGTAAGTAACATTTACACAAATGCCAGGTAATGACCATCTCCAACAAGAGAGAATCTAACCATCGTCCCTTGACATTTAATGGCATTACCTTTATCCTCTACTGTCAACATCCTGATGATTACTATTGACCAGAAACTGAACTGGACTAGCTTTAAAAATACTGGAAATAAAATAATTATTCTAGAGTCTGTTGCTCTGATGCTCTGGCATGTGTTGACAAGTTACCAAATCTGCATAGTTGTCTCTGATGTCTTGCAATCACTGCTCGCCAAGGGGATACAATAAATACTATTTTGAGATGTTTTTTCAATCACTCTTTGAAAAGAACAAATAGGTTTCAGCCTGAACTAATGTGGGACGTTTGGGTTTCAGATTTGGGAGAGATCAGCTGATCAGAAGGCTCCTCCCAACCCAATGTATTGTTTAGCAAACCTCCCTCCAACCCATCTGGATAAAACAAGAACTTTTTTCAAAGCAGTCACAGTTCACAACACTCCCAGCAGGGTCTGCGAAGCTGTGGTGAGATTTCTCAGAACCTTATTCAAAAAAAAATCCTGTGTTAACCTTTAGTGACCTCTTGTAAGAAAACTACTCCAGGTAAGTCCACAAAATATGAAAGAAATTTATTTTCCCCACAATTCTTCAAAACGAAAGTCCTCCAATTAATATTGAATATGAAGTGTCTCTGCAGCAATGGAATTCCCAAAAATCAAGTTCTATTGTGAGGAAGGAAATTCTGTTTATTGAAAGAACCGTACTATTAACTCCAATCAATGCCAGCTCAATGTCCCTCAAAACTCATCAATTAAAGCTGCAAGTGGTTCGCTGTCATTACTAAATCAGAAAAATATCACATTTTCAAAAACCCTGACAAAAGTAATCACACCCTAACTTGACAGGTAACTTCTGACCATTTAGGCCAGCCCACCCATGGATTTCAATGCACTGTGTAAATGAACAGTGAATTATGCAGGATTGATTCCAAGGTTACAAACTGCAACAGTGAAACTCAAATGCTGGCATCCGATTTTGGCGTCAAAGTAAAATTCCGAAATTTTATTTCAGAACGTAACTTATCAATTTCAAGGAGTGAACATAGCAAACCAGTCAGCTGTCAACAGTCAGTGAAGGAATCCTGTGCTGCCTGCCCAATGATCAAAAAGTGATATCAAACAATTGGCCCTATTGTACTGATATTTTGAGGTCTATGGGTTTGATTAATTAAAATCAATTTTTTTTTTACATGGTAACATGTGTAATTAAAGAAATTATGGTTCTTATTTTGTATCTGGTGTGATATTAGCTGAACTTAGGCTTTCAACTTGCAATTGATTCACCAAAGGGACACTAGTGTTAAGAACAGTCCTTTCCATATATCTGTGCGTATTTACTTCAAAGAGGGAAAAGTAGCAAATAATAATAAGCACCAAATAAACTGAGTTAGCCAGACATTGCTGGTCCAGGTTGTTAGGAAATCTGAGAGCATGGAGACTATATGTTGTGGATCCAGACTATCAGGCTCAGGGAGAGTGTGCAGGTCAGGTGTATGAGCCCAGACAGTCAGGATTTGAGAAAAGGATGTGGCTCAGACATGGTAGATTTATAGCCAATATTGTCTTGATGGTGAGTCACTTACCCAGTTCCTCAGTAATGCAATGCTGTCAGCTGATTAGTTCCCTTGCACACATTCTGATATTTAAACATTGCTTAATTCAATAATAAGATATCTCAAAGCAGGTCTAAAGGTTGCTTTAATAACTCTGTGAAGGCTGATATCTCATCACCAAGTCACCACACCCTTTATTTACACTTGCACAGTACATGATACCAACACAGCTAGCACAGAGCTAACTCCTTGTGTGAATCCCTGATACTCCTGTACTTATCTGGCAGGCACAGCTCCCTGACTAGACCAGGTTAACAGCCCCAATCAGGGAACTCATATTCTATTCTGGCTGACGCCATTCTAATCATCACATCCTGCCCCCTTAAGCCCCATACATAAGCCCGTTCTTCATCCTGTAGTTTCTCCTGGGGCGTTTTTGCATTGTATCTGGTTCATCTGACTCTGCCACAGATGCTGGTGGTGTGTTCCACACCATAGCCTGCCTCTACACCTGGAGCATCTGGACAGAAATTCATCTTCTTCTTCAGGCAGTAGTAACATCGAGGCTGTAACATTAGTAAGACGTTCGACAAGGTTCCCCATGGGAGACTGATTAGCAAGGTTAGATCTCACAGGATACAGGGAGAACTAGCCATTTGGATACAGAACTGGCTCAAAGGTAGAAGACAGAGGGTGGTGGTGGAGGGTTGTTTTTCAGACTGGAGGCCTGTGACCTGGTCCACTACTTTTTGTCATTTACGTAAATGATTTGGATGTAAGCAGAAGAGGTACAGTTAGTAAGTTTGCAGGTGACACCAAAATTGGAGGTGTAGTGGACATCAAAGAGGGTTACCTCAGATTACAACAGGATCTTGACCAGATGGGCCAAAGGGCTGAGAAGTGGCAGATGGAGTTTAATTCAGATAAATGCGAGATGCTGCATTTTGGGGAAGCAAATTTTAGCAGGACTTGTACATTACCAGGCCATTTCCTTGGTTTCAACTCCAAACTTTGTCCCCTGAAGTAAACTGCCTCTCTCACTTAGAGGAGTCCTTTGTCCTGTATTGGTGTTCTTGATGCTGTTCCACTCTCCTCAAAAGGTCTGGGAAGATCAGATTTAACCTGGTGTGGAATCTTCTCACCATTAGCAACTCTGCTGACGCTGATCCTGTAGTTGCATGAGGGGTGGGCCTATAATCAAACAGGAACTGGGACAGTGGTCCAGTTCCCTCAGAGCCAGATTTCTGAGTGAACAGTATGTCTGACACTCCTGATTATATCTGTCAACTAGGATTCCCTGATTGGAACAGATTAACAGCCTCAATCAGGGAACTCATATTCTATGAAGCCCATCTGGCTGACCTCATTATAATCGGTGCAGTTGTCAAGAAAACCTTTTCTTAATACACTGTGGGACATGGGCATCGCTGGCTGGCCAGCATATATTGCCTGCCCTTAGTTGCCCTTGAGAAGATGGTGGTGAGCTGCCAATAGATCCAGACACTGGGTGAGGCACTGCAACACTCCATTTCCAGGATGTTATCAAACTCTGGTGGCTAGAAACCCAGGGTTTCTTTGTCTCATTGCATTGTTGTTTTGGTAATTGTATATATTTTCAACTTTAACACTGCTGGGATTGTATGTATGTGCCAATCTGAATCAGTAAATACTAGTTATGCTCCTCAGAGAAAATTGTAATGTAAGTGACAGTAGGACCAGAATGGCACTTGGATCCCTCTGTAATTGCTGCCTCTGGCATCTGGCAGGAGAAATGCTGCCAGCCCTTGGCACAAGCACACTCACTTGTGTACCACATTGGAGAGACATGCACTTGTAATTGGACACAACGTCACATATGTCTCACTACTATCTTCTCCATCTAGGGCAATGCCTTGTGAAGAACTCTTCACACAGACACCAGCACAACATGGATTGGCACTGTTACAAACACTGCTGTAAGTGCAGCCTCAGAGTAATGAACTGGCTTCTCCAAGTGCATTCTAAACCTTGAAATTATCAAATGCTGGCCAAAATTTAAGCCTGCAAATATTAGGTCACTTACAGATCTCATTACTGGCAATGTGACACTATAAATGGCATATACATAGAGGCCCACATTACTCAGAACCAATCAGGAACAAGATGCAATATCCTTAAAAGCACCCAATCATTGCAGCAATTGGGAGCATAATGAAAGGTGATGCTTAATTAAGTGAATTTAAACTTTTATTTACAAAAATGTTTCACGTGTATATACCTCCATTATGTCTTTTGAATCTCTTACCCATATGCCCTCTGCCATTCCGTTTTGGTGCAGCCCCAGCATCCATACCTGAGGTGGAGGAAACTTATTGACTTTTTTTGTCAGTGCAAAAATGCCCCAGGAGAAACTACAGGATGAAGAATGGGTCTGCATGCCAGGCTTAAGGGGGCAGGGATGTGGGGATTGGAATGACGTCAGCCAGAATAGAATATGAGTTCCCTGATTGGGGCTATTAATCTGGATTGGTCCGGGAACTGTGGCTGCCAGGTAAGTACAGGAGTGTCAGGGATTCACAGAAGGAGCTGGCTCTGTGCTAGTTGAGTTGATATCATATACTGTGCAAGTGTAAATAAAAGGTGTGGTGAATTGATGATGGGATACCAATCTTCATGGAATGTTGATGTTGATGTTGCTGGCTGAACCAGCATTTATTGTCCGACCGTAGTTGCCTCTTGAGAAGGTGGTGGTGAGCTGCCTTCTTGAACTGCTGCAGTCCATGTGCTGTAGGTTGACCTACAATGCTTTTCCAGATGGAATTCCAAGATTTTGACCCAGTGACAAGTCAGGATGGTGAGTGGCTTGGAGAAGAACTTGTAGGTGGTAGTGTCCCCATGTATCCATTGCTCTTGTCCTTCTGGGTGGAAATGATCATGGGTTTAGAAAGTGCTGTCTGAAGATCGGTGCTGAATTTCTGCAGTGTATCTTGGAGATAGTACATGTTGCTGCTACCAAGCATCAGTGGTGGAGGGAGTGTATTGATGTGGTGTCAATCAAGCAGACTGTATCAAGCTTCTTATGTGTCGTTAGAGCTGCACTCATCTAGGCAAGTGCTGAGTATTCCATCACATTCTTGACTTGTGCCTTGCAGTGTCATCCTGTTCTCCCCCAGTTGAAGCAAAACACTCAGAGAAACAATATAGTTTTACCTCCTTCATCTTTATCCCAGGACTCTGGAGGGAGAGAGAATCATCACCCATGTGTACATAGACAGAGAGGGCAGTATCACAACAGCGTGGAATTCATCAACCGGAAGGGGCACGGTTTCATTAATGTTCAGGTGATCTGGGATCAATGTTACCACTTCCTGGAGGACTGTGCCCACTACCCTGGAAGCTGCCATCTCCCCTACATCCTGGAGCACGCTCATAAATCTGATATGTGTTAGATTCCAGGTACCTTACAAGACTGGTTACTGGGGGACAAGGGCTACCCACTCCACCCATGGCTCATCACACCAGTGCCCCCTGACTGATGCAGACCACAGATACAATGCTGTCCATACTTTGACCAGGGCCTAGGTGGAAGAAATGATGCGGATACTGAAGGTGTGGATTGACCTCTTAGACCACTCTGGAGGGGGTGGGGATAAAGTCCATCCAGAATACTCTGTGGAGACAGAGTATGCTACATCATGTTGTATCTGCGCATTTGGTGCAGCTCCCAATGCAATGTGATAGATGCCGAGGAGCTGGGAAATGAGAGTGGTTTTCAGAGGAGGAAGCAGCTCTGCAAACTTCTGTCGGAGCCAATTGATACCTGGTTCCAGTTGATGAGAGCTGGGTGAGAGCTGATAAGAGCTTAGCAAGATGCCGAAAACTGGTTGACACTGTTGAGGCAAACTTCAGCTTGTATTGCTTTTGTTTGTGTTCCCTTTTGCTCTCTGTAAATAAAAGCTCATCTTTGTATTTGTCTGATTGCTTTCATATTTTTAATGTTTTCCTGTTGGACTGTTGGACAGGCTAAGGGTCTATAGTGGGTATTTCAGACAAAGTTGCACTGATCTGAAGAGGATGTTTAGACTAAGAGCAATAAAGCAGTAGCTAACAGGAAGTCCTGCTGGTTAAACAGTGACTCAGGTGAATGAATAGGGTTGTGTATATGAGAGAGTGTCATATGTACCATGAGCTGCATGGCTTTGTGCCATCACATAAGAACAGGAGTCAGCCATTTGCCACATCGAGTCAGCTCTTACATTCAATCCGATCATGGTTGATTAAAATCTTCAATACCTTTCACTCATTCCATCCCCATACACATGTACACCATTGGTAATCAGACATCAATCAATCTCTACCTTAAACATGCTCAAAGACTGAATCTTCACAACCCTCTGTAATACAGAATTTCAAAGGTAATCCTCTGAGTAAAAATATTTCTCTTCGGCTCAGACCTAAGTGGCATCCCCGTCATTTTTAATTTGTGCCTCCTGTTTCTGAACTCCCCCACCAGAGTGAGCATCTTGCCTGTATTTACCCTATCTATCCCTTTCAGTATTTTGTAAGTTTCAATCAGATCATCTCATTCCTTGAAACTTTAAAGTACACAGACCCAGTTTTCCCAATTTCCCCACATACGTTAGCCCCGCCCCACTATCACGTCTAGTGAACTTGTGTTGCATTCCCTCCACAAAACAAATATCTTTCCTGAGATAAGAAGATCAAAACTGCGCACAGTATTTCAGGTGTAGTCTAACCAAGCTCCAATACAACTGAAGCAAGACCTCAAATCTCCTGCCCTCAAATCCTCTTGCAACATTTCATTAGCCTTCCTAATAATTTCCTGCACCTGCATATTAGCCTTCAGTGACTTAGGGTCATGGAATCATAGAGATGTACAGCACAGAAACAGACTCTTTGGTCCAACTCGTCCATGCCAACCAGCTATCCCAACCCAATCTCGTCCCACCTGCCAATACCTGGCCCATATCCCTCCAAACCCTTCCTATTCATATACCCATCCAGATACCCTTTAAATGTTGCAACTGTACTAGCATCCACCACTTCCTCTGGCAACTCATTGTAATATGGACATTTTTCAAGATGTCATCATCTATTTCCCTACTTTCTATGTCTTCCATGTCCTTTTCCACAATAAAGATTAATGCAAAATACTCATTTAGTATCCCCACCATTTCCTGTGGCTCCACACAAAGGCCATCTTGCTGATCTTTGAGGGACCCTATTCTCTTCCTAGTTACCCTTTTTCCTTAATATATTTGTAACAACCCTTTGGATTCTCCTTAACTCTCTTTGCTAAAGCTATATCATGCCCTCCTGATTTCCCTCTAAAGTACACTCCTACTGCCTTTATACTCTTCTAAGGATTCATACGATCTATCTTGTCTATACCTGATATATGCTTCCTTCTTTTTCTTAATTAAACCCTCAATTTCTTTAGTCATCCTGCATTTCCTACACCAACCGGCCTTTCCTTTTACCCTAACAGAAATATTCTGTCTCTCGACTCTTGTTATCTAATTTCTGAAGGCTTCCCATTTTCCAGCTGTTCCTTTATCTGCGAATATCTGCCCCATCAGCTTTTGAAAGTTCTTGTCTAATACTGTCAAAATTAGCCTTCTTCCAATTTAGAATTTCAACTTTTAGATCTGCTCTATTCTTTTCCATTACTATTTTATTATATCCCATCTGCCATGTTCTTGCCTATTCATTAAGCATGTCCAAATCCACCTGAGACCACTTTTCATCTTCCTCACAACACACATTCCCACTTAGTTTTGTATCATTCACAAATTTGATAATGATGGGCAATGCTGGATTGCCAACACTTGTCCTGGTGACCTTTTAAAGATGGTGCAGGTGCAAGGGTGAGCTGCTGTTTTGGCGGATATCTGCTGAATGATATGTTGTTTTGGGAATGGGTGCGGTAAGATAGAGCTAGAATCAGATGGGATGGACACAATAGGGTGGGGTAGGTAGTTCATGTGGCAAATTTGGTAAGATATGTTGAGGGAACATGCTTGACTTCACAGCAAATAGCTTTCCAAAAAAAAACTGACAGTTCTATGTCATTGATGGTAATTCTCACAGAGAACATTTCAGCACTGGACCCTCAGGGAATGAGACTTTGAAAATGAACTTAAGCAAGTGAATTTAGTGAGTCTTAAGAAACTGATTCTTAACGGAATCATCTTTGAGAAGACTTGGAGTATCATTCCTGAATGATCCCCTTCTAAGAAATTAAGATGAAATGATGGAAATAAGTTTATAATCTTAGATATATTGAGAAACTTGTGGAAATTTGACAGATATTAAGAAAGACTGAGTTAGAAAAGGGCTGTTCCACATTACTCCATATCTGATTGATTGATTTGATTCATTGTCACAGTGAAAAGTACAAGCAGCGTAGGCAGATCATCATAAGCAAGGACATGCAGATCATAAGATGAGAGAAAAAAAAACTTGGACAGAAGCATACAGGTTACACTGCACAGGGCATGCATGAGGCAAGATCAACATTAGCAAGATCAACATTACTTGAAGGTAGAGAGTCCATTCAGCAGTCTAATAACAGCATGGAAGAAGCTATTCTTGAACCTGTTGGTGTGTGTGTGTGTGTGTGTGTGTGTGTGTGTGTGTGTGTGTGTGTGTGTGTGTGTGTGTGTGTGTGTGTGTGTGTTCAAGCTTCTGTATCTTATGCCTGATGGGAAAAGTTGGAGGAAATCATTACCGGGGTGCAATGGGTTTTTGATGATATTGACAGTCTTTCCGCGGCAAAAAGCCACGTAGCTGGAGTCCTTGGTTGGGAGATTGGTTTCCGTGACGGCTGTGCTCACAACCTTCTGCAATTTCTTACGGTCCTGGGGAGAACAGTTGCCACACCAGGCTGCTTTGCACCCGGACATTATGCTTTTTATGGTGCATCTGTAAAAGTTGGTGAGATCTGCTTGTTTTGTTCTAGACAGAGAGGTCTCCCTTGCTTCAAGCCCAAATATCAGCAGCCAGTCTCTGGTGTCCATTTCTGGGGACTCTGTTGTGGATTTTACACACTCAACCTCCTGAGTGGGATTGTAATGGAAGCACAAAGCTAAAGTTTTACTTTATATTACTTAAGTAAATGTAAAAGATCCAATGTGATGGTTGAAAAAGGTCAAGGTGTTTGCCTTGTGTCTAAGGTCCTGTGTTATTCACAGGCTACACATCCATGTTACTGTAAGGGATCTCACTGTGTGCAAATAGTTGCTGTATTTGCCTTTAAAACAAAAACTGATTGCACCTTGATTGTAAGTTATTGGATGGGAATCAATCTCAGATATTTGAGGATAGGGTATGGCTCTGCAGGAGTGCTAGTTCTTTCATTGGCATAGACTAAAATAATGAAGGTGCTCATCCCTTAAAAGAAACATCAAACTATAAGAACAAAAGTAGGGAGATGCAGATAGAATTTAAAAATTGCAATCAATACCTACTTATTTTTATATTCGATTATCTTCTCCATTGCTTTAAAATATTAATTTACTCGAATTTATTGGAGATTGCACAGAGGAATGGAATTGGTGTTTTAAAATAAGCACAGAAGCTATTACATGTTTTTAAAGCAAAACAAGTAGGCTTCTGAATTATTGATTTGGTGCTGGGATGTTGAGTACCGCAGCCAACCAAGGATAATTTGCATGGACTTAAGTACTTATGAGAATGCACTTTTTACTTTTCTCAAATCAATCTCAAATTAAAGTTCATGGTTATGAAAGTTTTACATTCCCACATCCAGCATTAGAAACAAGTAATGGACTATAAGGAAGTCCCAGGAAAATGACAACATGGAGACTGGACCAGGGTAAGTCCAAGAGTTTTGATTGGAGAGGGTTTGAGGACCCTAAGGAAGGATGGAAAAGGGAGAGCTGAGGTAGGGTTCTGGGGTCCAGAGGGAGGTACCATCTTGGAAGATTGCCACCAATGGAAGCAGGGAGCATCCATCTTCCTTCCAGGGAGACTCTACATAGGCTCAACTCACAGAACAGCAGGCTGGCCCTGTCTCGTCCAGTTTTCCCTGGCCACTGTATTATGGATGGTGAGGCCAAGCGAAGCCAGTTAAGTGGTTCAATAGGCCCTAAGGGTGCAGGATAGGTTGACATCTAATACACCCAGCCACCATATTAAGGGGAACAGCTTGAGTGTGGGGAGAAAGAGGCAGCAGGCTGGCTCTGTTCTATTTCACGCACTCACATCAGTTTGCCTCAAAACTTTGATTAATTCATCCTTTAACCTTTAAATTACAGGGAATACAATCCTAGTTTGTTTAATCTCTCCTTTTAGTTTAATTCTCAGACCCAAAGCATCATTAATCTTAGCTGCACCCTGTCCAAGATCAATAATCTCCTTCCCGATGTGGAGTGCCCATAATTACACAATTACACTCTAACTAAAGCTCTGTTGATGTCCTTATTCTTGTAATACAGACCTATTCTTTTACTGAATTGTTTGCTGTACCTACGTGAAGTTTCTGTTTTCTGTGAATAATTATAAAATTGAGACAACTTTGGAGGATTTGAATTGGGCATTTGTAAAATTCTCAACTTCTTTCTTTCAGGCCATGGAATGGAAACTGTCTGGTCCTGGGGACTTGTCACTCTTTAAAAATAATATTTACTTCACCGCCGTAATTTTGTTGCATGCATTTTGGTGAAATCTTATCCTTGATACAATGTTATTTTCCGTGGGATGTCTGGCAAGCCATTCTTTTTCTCTGCTGGGAACTCTGACACTAAGTATTTATTCAACACATTATTTTCTGAATTCCATCCAAGACATCTTTATTATCAGTTTTTCTACAAGCTCATATTACTTCTGATCACCCTGTTTTCTAATGTAATCTTTAAAAGATTGTGTTGATTTTGGCACTTCCAAGTTTTTAAAATTCTTTTTATAAATCTTATTATCTGTTTTGTCAGCTTTTGTTGTTTTTTGTATGTCTTCCAGTTGCCAGCATCAGCACTAGTTATTGCAATTCTCTAAAAGGGAAGCATAACCATAAAACTGGAAAAAAAAGATCTTTGGCTGCTTTTAGATAGCAGGAGAAGCTTGTTGCCCTGAGGGATATGTATTGGATGCACTGGTTGTTATTTTCCAAAGATTCTTCAATTCTGGAAAAATTTTATGTTCTATGTCCTAGGTAAATACCAGAGGTTTGAAAAATTGCTTATGTGACACCTCTATTCAAAAAGGGAGGGAGGCAAAAGTAGGTAACTATATGTCAATTAGTCTAACATCTATTGTTGGCAAAATATTGCTATCAATTATTAAGGGATTAATAGCACAACACTTGGAAAACCATAATCTAATCAAGCAAAGCCAACTCTCTATCCACGCCAATATATGGCCTCATGAAAAGAAAATGGTTTCTGACTAATTCAGTAGTTTTTTTGAGGAAGTTCAACCAGTTGATGTGTTTTATTTGGACTTCAAGAAGGCTTCCAACAAGGTACCTCACAATAGGTTAAGTCATAAGATAAGAGCCCATGGTGTTGAATGTAATCTATTGGCATGGATAGAGAATTGGTTCATGAACAGCAAGTGGGTTTTTTTTCAGGTTGGCAACCTGTGACCAGTGGAGTTCCACAGGGATCAGTGCTGGGACTGCAACTGTTTACAATATGTATTAATGACTTGGAGGAAGGAAGTTAATGTATTGCAGCCAATACACGATGACACAAAAATAGATGGAAAAGCAGATTGCAAGAGAGATGCAAACAGTTTACAGAGATAAATTGTTAGGTTAATTAAGTGTGCAAAAATTGGCAAATGAAGTATAATGTGGGAAAATGTGAAGTTGTTCATTTTGGAAGGGAAAAAAAACAGAATATTATTTAAACGAAGAAAAACTGCAAAAAGCTCCAAAGCAAAGGGACTTGGGAAGTACTTCTACATGAAACATTGAAAGGTAGCACTGAGTTGCAGCAGGTATTCAGGGAGGCTAGTGGAATATTGGCTCTTATTTCAAGAGGGTTGGCATCTAAGAGTATGGAAGCCTTACAGCAACTGTACAAGGGGCAGGTGAGATAACATCTGGAGTACTGAGAGCATTGTTTGTCCCCTAATTTAAGGAACACAATTGTTTCACTGAAGGTAGTTCAGAGAAGGTTCACTGGGGTGATCTGTATTATGGAGGGAATGTCTAAGGAGCAAAGGTTAAACAGGCTGTGAATCTACTCACTGGAGTTTAGAAGAACGAGAGGTGATCTCATTAAAACATATAGGATTCTTAAGGGGTTTGACAGGGTAAATGCTGAGAGGATGTTTCCCTTCATGGCAGAGTTGAGGAACAGAGGGCATAGTTTCAGAATAAAGACTGAAATGAGGAGAAATTTCTTCTTTCAGAGGGCTCTAAGTCTTTGGAACTTCTTATCACAGAGAGCTGTGGGGGCAGAGTCCTTGCGTATTTTTAAAGCTGAGATAGATTATCAATTAATTGGGGAATCAAGGGTTCGGGGGAAGAGCAGGAATATCAAGGTGAGAAATATTGCTTGAGCCATGATCCTATTGGTTAAAAAGATGTTTGGCACACTTGCCTTCATTGCTCAGTCCTTTAAGTATATGAGTAAAAAGGTGTGACTCTGGAAAAGTACAACATGTCAGGTACATCCGAGGAGCAGGAGAGTCATGTTTCGGGCTAAATTCTTCATCAGGAATGTGGAGGGATAGGCCAAGGGGGCTGAGAGATAAATAGGAGGGGGGAAAGGCGATAAGTGGATGCATGTGTGGAGTGATGGTGATAGGTTGGAGTAGTGGGTGGAGCAGATAGGTGGGAAGCAAGATGGACAGGTGGGAGAAATTCAAGAGAGCAGTGCCCAGTTGGAGGATTTGACCTGGGATAAGGTGTTGGGGAGGGAAGATGTGGAAACTGATGAAATCGATGTTGATGCCGTGTGGTTGGAGGGTCCCCAGGTAGAAGATGAGACATTCTTCCTCCAGGCATTGGGTGGCTAGGATTTGGCAGTGGAGGAAACCCAGGACTTGCATGTCCTTGATGTAGTTGGAGGGGGAGTGGAAGTGCTCAGCCACAGGGTGGAGGGCTTATTTGGTGGATGTGACCTGGAGATGTTTTCTGAAACATTTCGCAAGTTGGCGTCCTGTCTCCCCAGTGTAGACGAGACCACATCAAGAGCAACAGACACAGTAGATGAGATATTTGGATGTACAAGAAAATCTCTGCTGGATGTGGAAGGATCCTTTGGGGCCTTGAATGGAGGTGAGGGGGGTGGGAGGTGATGGGGGAGGGGGGATGTGGGCACAGGTTTTACACCATAAAAGGTGTAAAACCTGCACGGAGTAACAAAAACCATTTTGGAATGTTTCTTTCACAGTCCGCTAATCTGGAATCATGGTTTCATACTGTGCTAGTAGTCTGTTGATATTACCATTGATAAACAACCTCATTAATACAAACCCTATGTAAAGGAGGTGAGGGGCAGTAGAGCCTGATGATATTTATCTTGTGAGTGGCTTTCTTCAGCTTTGGTCAGAGCTTTCACCCAGCCTACAGACTGAATCTTTACCACAATTGTCTACAATAACCATTTATTAAATTGTGATCTAATGGCATTTGACCCTGGTTGAAACTCAGATTCAGAACTAGTCATTCCTTTTTGATAATGTAGACAATGATTCATGTTTGAATAGAGGCCCATCAAAGCCTTGCTCAATACTCATTCTCCACAGGAAGCCAAGACTGTCAGTGCCAATGCAGTATTTGACCAAGGCCACCACAAGAGATAAGTTGAATCCTGTTCTTATCCAATGTGGTCACGTAGGGATAGACACACATAGTTCCCGATAGGAGTGATTGGAGCAAGATGAATAGTTGGAGCTAAGACTTTTCCTAACATGGGCACTGGCACTGATTTGCAATATCTCTTAGTGGTCCAGTCAGCACAGATGAATGATCAAAGTTGAACCCTTCCTGCCCTGCATGATTTGTATTATTCTGTGCACTGTATTTGGCTTAGATCCTTCATTCTGTGTAGTTTGAAAAGAATGTATACATTCAGTGCTGGTTCAAAGACATAAAATGTTTGTTCCTGATAACACAAGGAGTAACTCCCAGGCTTTGGAATGTGCTGACAACAGAAGGTCATCATCTTACCCAAAAGGTCAAGCTTGTAGCCGCACATTTTTTTACTTCATACACATCGCACAATTACTACTGGCTCCAGCTCTCTTTATACTTTCAAAATCTGAATCTAATTGAAAATGTTCTTGTAAAGGGAATGAAAAGCAGAAATGCAAGCATTTTTAGTCAGTATTTAGCAAATTGTTTCAGTTCCACTCTTCTGGTAGGAGAGGACATGATGGCCACTTGTGGCAGTTGGGGAAGCTAATGCCTGTTGGCCAAAGCAAAACAGTTTTCTGTTGTTATTAGGAAGGATGAAGACACTTGCAGTGTTGACAGTTGTATTGATGCAGTCACTGACCTAGAGGAACTGAGTCAAAAGACATAAGAGTTAGGTTATCACAAATCTGACAAAGTTGGATTTTTAAATAGAGTATTGAATTTGATGAATTAACTGGATGAGCTGAATGGTCTCCTTCTGTTCCATATATGACAACAAGTTCCTAGGTGTAGCACAAGGTGGTTATGTCTGGCCATGTGACATGCATATAGGAAGTGATGCAATGTCACATGGTTTTGCTTTCTCTTGCAGCCTTGTGTCACAATACGCCACAGTAAGATGTTTGTTAAGATGGTAATGTTTTCCTTACCTCTAAATATTTTTAGCAGCACAGTGAGACCAAGAATATTGTGATATATGATAACTATAGTATTATTATACCATAATAACGGGGGTGGCTTAGTGGTTAGCACTGTTGTCTCATAACACCAACGAACTGGGTTGGATTCCAGCCTCGGGTGACTGTATTGTGTACAGTTTGCACATTCTGCCCATGTTTGTGTGGGTTTCTTCTGGGTACTCCAGTTTCCAACCATAGTCTAAAGATGTGTAAACTAGATGGATTAGCCATGGTAAATGCTAAATTATGGGGATAGGTTAAGGGTAGGTGGGATGCTCTTTGGAAGGTCAGTGCAGACTTAATGGACCAAATGTCCCCTTTCTGCAATGTAGGGATTCTATGATTCTGTTGTAAAATGCAGTGGCACAGAAAGAAACATTTGCTGCTATATAGACTTGTGAAACATTTGCAGATTATGTTCTTGGTCTTCATCTCAAGATAGCGGCAAACCACAAACATTTGTGATACTTTTAAATTATGAATAGGCTAAAATATTGCCATGAGTACAATGGCTTAGACTGAGAATGATGAGGTTAGATGCAAATGTGAGTTAAGTTCCAGGAAAAGGGGAGACTGTAGCAAATGCTTTCCTGGATGCGAGGACTCAACAGGGAGATGTAGTTTTTGTTAAAGAGGTCGAAATATTTGCATCAGGTACAACCATGTTTCTAACAATTCCATAACTGAAAGGAATCAGAAATGCACAGAAAATGCACAAAGTGTGTGCTCAGTTCAGACACTACTGCATCAATGTATGTCCAGTGAGCATGCCATGTAAGCCCATTCTAAAACACAGAACTCTGAACAGAGAGGGCACCTTAGCACTGTGAATATTCTAATCATGTGTAACAAGAGATTAATGTTTCATTGTACTGCAAAGATTGCACTGATAATATCTGGGTTTCACAACATGTCAAACCAGAGCAAGATATTCAGATGGTGACCAGTTCTCTTGTAACTATTGGAAAAGATGGGATTAAGCTGTATTCTACTACTTATTGTAAGGAGACAAAGGAACTGTTGATATCATCTTCTTTTCCTCAAGATGATGGTATACCTCTTCTATGAGAGAAGTAATATGTTCCTGATGGACTATCCCAATAGATTGAAGTCAAGGAACTGCAGAGTCACGTGTCTAAATCAGTGATTGCATCACTGACGGAGATCTTTGCAGTATATGAAATCCCAAATTTTGTTTTCTCATTGAATGGACTACAGATTGCCAATTAATGCTTAAGAGTTTATAGCATCATTTTGATTTGGCCAAACTACCATCAATGTCCAACTGAAGACTATACCAACATGAGACACAGGTTCAGAAGTAGGCTATTCGGCCCGAGTGTGCACTGTGTATTCAGTAAGATCATGGCTGATCCAATAATTCTCAACTTCACTTTACTGCCTTTTCCCTATGACCCCTTATTCATTTGCTGATTAAAAATCTGTCCATCTCAGGCTTGCATATGCTTAACAATCCAACAGTCCTCTGCAGCGATGAATTCCAAAGATTTTCAACCCTCTGGCAGAAGAAATTCCTTCTCATAACTGTCTTAAATGTACAACCCCTTATTCTGATATTACAACCTTTCTGTATCTACCCTATCAAGTCCTCTAAGAATCGATAGGTTTCAATAAGGGTGACTCTCATTCTTCTCTATTCTAAAGAGTACAGGCCCATCTACTAAGCCCATTTAATGGTAAGGTCCTAGGGAGTGTTGCTAAACAAACAGGTCCATAGTTCCTTGAAAGTTGAATCACGGGTTGATACGATAGTGAAGAAGGCATTTGGTATGCTTTTCTTTATTGGTCAGAGCATTGAGTATAGGAGTTAGGAGGTCATGTTTATGCTGTACAGGACATTGGTTAGGCCACTTTGGAATATTGTGTGCAACTCTGGTCTCCCTCCTATACGAAGAATGTGTGAGAAGTGAAAAGATTCAAAAAAGACTTAGAAGGATGTTGCCTGGGTTTGAGCTATAGGGAGAGTCTGTATAGGCTGGGGCTGTTTTCCCTGGAGCATCAGAGACTGAGGGGTGACCTTATAGAGGTTTATAAAATCATGAGGAGGCATGGATAGAAGAAATGGAGAAAGTCTTTTCCCTGAGTTGGGGAAGTCCAGATCTAGAGGGCATAGATTTAGGGTGAGAGGGGAAAAATTTAAAAGGGACCTCTGGGGCAAGTTTTTTACACAGAGAGTGGTGCATGTATGGAATGAACTGCAGAGTAAGTGGTGGGGGGTGGGACAATTACAACATTTAATAGGCATCTGGATGGGTATATAAATAGAAAGGATTTAGAGGGAAATAGACCAAGTGCTGGCAAATGGGACTAGATTAGGTTAGGATATCTGGTCAGCATAGATGAGTTGGACCCAAAGATCTCTTTCTTTGCTGTATGTCACTATGACTCTCCTTATAAGACAGTTCTTCAATACATTCTTTAGACTGCCTCCAATGCCAATGTATCTTTCCTTAGGTAAGGCACCTAAAACTATTCACAGTATCTTAACTACTTGTATATTCCATTCCCTTTGAAATAAAGGCCAACATTCTATTTGCCTTCTCTGTTAACCTGCTGAACTTGGGTGCTAGCTTTTTGTGTTTCATAGCTTTCTATATTCTTTCTCCATTTAAATAATATTCAGTCCCTCTATTCTTCATGCCAAATTTATAACCTCATGTTTTCCCACATTATATTCCATTTGCAAGCTTTTGCCCATTCACCTAACCTGTCTATATTTGGAAATCCAAATTTATTATATCCATTGCTTCCTCTTTATCTATCCCATGTGTTACCTCCTCAAAAAATTCTAGTAAATTCATCATGCATGTTTTCCCCTTTATAAAGCCAGGTGGACTCTCCTTGATCATATTATGCATTTCTAAATACTCTGACATTACATCCTTCATAATATGCTAACACTTTCCCAATATGAGATGTTAACCTAACTGGCCCATTACCTGTTTTTTGTCCCCTTCCCTTTTTAAAAGATGATGTTACATTGGTAGTCTTCCGATTCTCTGGGACTTTTCCAGAATCTAAGGATTTTTGGAAGATTACTATCAGCGCATCCAGTATCTCTGCAGCTACTTCCTTTAATATCCTTCGATGCATCAGGTCCATTGGACTGGTTGGTCTTTCCACAGCACTTTTCTCTGGTGATCGTTATTGTATTTATTTCCTGTCCTTTTTGCCCCTTGAATGTTTAGTAATTTTGAGATGATACTAGTGTCTTCTACTGTGCAGATGCAAAGTACTTAACAACTCTGCATTTCCCAGATTCCCATTACTATTTTCGAGGAGAAAGTGATGACTGCAGATGCTGGAGATTAGAGCTGAAAATGTGTTGCTGGAAAAGCGCAGCAGGTCAGGCAGCATCCAAGGAGCAAGAGAATCAATGTTTCAGCTTGAAGGGCTCATGCCCGAAACGTCAATTCTCCTGCTCCTTGGATGCTGCCTGACTTGCTGCACTTTTCCAGCAACAATTTTCAGCTCCCATTATTATTTTCCCAGCCTCATTCTCTAAGGGGCCAATGTTCACTTCCTTTTTATTTATTTATGCACCTCTAAGCTGTCGTTCAATTATTTAACTCCATGTGACCGCCTCATGGGAAGAAGACTGAGAACTCAACTCCCTACTTCTACAGACACTCTCATGACATGATGATGCCTTGAAGAAAATGAGGAAGAAAGTGAATGAGAACTGTTCCAGCTGGATGGAGAAATACAACAAACATCAGATCACACAGAACCTACCAGACCTCCAAGGACGAGAGCCAGTCACTATAGATAAATCGAGGAACAGACACCACTTACGCACACGCACACATCAGGAATTCCTGCATCACATCTGCCATTGTTTTGTACCAATAATTACACCCTGTCTTTATTACCCTGCACATATTGTATATGTAATTGACTGTTTAATGGACACACCTTAATGCAAACTAAACTCTGTGAAGGCTCTTTATGTAATTAATCGGCTGCTCTTAAAGAGAAAATCCAACTGTTGAAAGAAAATGAAAGTGGCCATTGTTGAATCTATGAAAAGAAAGTGTAATTAGATTTACAGGAACCAGAATTCAGGGTAATGAGCAGTGAAGCCAATTGCTAAATAAAAACTGGACATTTTGTTCAGCTTGACTTCTGCTGTCTTCTCATGGAAGTGACTTCTAAAACATCAGAATCTTAAAAACTAAAAAGTCAATCACAATGAAATAATGGAACTTGTGACAGAATATCATTGAATAGAGGAATTAAAATCTGGTTAACGACAACGTAAGTGAAGGAAGAGATAATATGTTGCCTCGTGAAGGAAATGATAGAAACAGGCAAACATAAAAAACAAGCTTGGAGAGGATACAATTAGTCAACTATTTTCAAATTAAACATAGTAAAAATAGAGATGCATGGTGTTTAGTAAATTCAAAGGAAATTCTAAATGTAGTGAGGGGGCATGTAAAAACGTTAGTGTCAGGTTAACAAAAGCAACACAGCTTTTTTGCTGAGGAATGCAGAAAGATTGTCACTGGAAACACAATCTTTTGCTGAGTATTTTCTCAAAACACTACTTGTAATTGCAGTGAGATGAAGTAATTATGTATTTAAAACAAATGACTGCCGATGCTGGAGAATTGACATTAAAAACAGAAATTCTGGAACAACTGAGTAGGTCTTGCAGTCTCTGTGGAGAGAGAAGCAGAGTTAACATTTTGAATCCAATAATACACTTCTTCAGAACTAAAGGAGGCAGGAAAATGATGTCTTTTATGCTATTGGCAAAGGGGAAGGTAGAGCGAGTGGAATAGATGGTTAGGGTGTCCAGAGCGATGAATAAGGGGAGTGCTGATGGTGGTAGAAGAGAAATATAGTATATGTGAATAATTTTAAATAATTAATATTTTCTGAGAGCAAACTCATGTAAACAATTCATGATGGGGTGGAGGCAGAGCAATCAAAATGGAAGATAGTGTTCATGGTCTGAAGTTGTTGAACTCAATGTTAAAACCCAAAGGCTGTAAAGTAGAAAATGTGTTGCTGTTCCTCCAGCTTATATTGAGCTTCACAGAGCACTACAGCAGCCGAGGACAAAAATATTAACATGACTGATTGGATTGAAATGGCACAAAGCATATAGTCATTCCTACAGACAGAGAAGAGGTATTCTGTAAGGCAGTCACTCAGTTTGTGTTAGGTCTCAGCAACGTAGAGAAGACCGCATTGTCAGCAGTGAACACAGCAAACATGATTGTAAGTAAAATGGTGCTTCACCTGGAAGGTGTGTTTGAGGCTTTGAGCAGTGAGGGAGGAGAAGGTAAAAGGGCAAGTGTAACATCTTGTGCAGTTGTAAGGGAAAGTGCTGAGGAGCAGGGTAGGACAATGTGAATATTAATAGCAATAGAGGAGAGGACCAGGGTGTCACAGAGGCAATAGTCCCTGCAGAATGTTGACTGTGTATGGGAGTGGAAGATGTGTTTGGTGGTGGCATCCTACTTGTTGTACATTGCACAGTACATGTATACGTTGTACATAAATACACGTACAAATAGAAATCCTTCTAGTGAACTTCCAAAATGAAACCATAAAACTTTTCAGTTAAATATTAACTCATTATCTTGAACATGATTATCTGAAAAGTCAATAATTTGTGATGTTTTTGTGAAGTTAACACTGTGGCTTCTGTTCTTTCACCGATATAGAACTCTCTCTTTTCCTACCTTTCATTTTCTGCACAGCTTGCACAGTTTGTCATCGGTGTATCAGTTTCTAAATCTCTCTCTCTTCGGTCTCCCTTTGATTCTCACTCTTTATCTTTTCCAGTCTCTCTATGTCCTTTTGTCATTGTCCATCTGCCTCAGTCTACCTGTCTCTCTATCCATGCAAAGAAAAACATTTTTTTAGTGTTTGAATAAACTTTTATGACCTAGGTGTGACCAGCATGGATTGCTATAGGAACAGCGGAGGGTTTCCAGCGATTAAACACACATATAAAAACTGGTGTGGTATCTGGTCTCATTCTTGGATAGTTTCCCTAACAGTCACATTGGACAGTTTGCAAAACTGAGCCATCGAGGGAATGAGTACATTTTCCTATTTGTTTCCTGTGGGAAAGCAATGTTCAGAGGCCTTCATTACTGACCTGATCATATGCCCCAGTCACTCATCTATTTAGTAACAGCCCAAACTTCAGAGGTTAATGACTTGAGCTTATTCTTCAGCTCTATCCAGTATGAATTTGCTATCAAAATTCATCAGGACTGATTTATTTGATTTGTTTTTGGGATGTGGATGTCACTCATTAAGTCAGTATTTGTTGTCCAACCCTATAACTGCCCTAGAGGAGGTGAGGGTTGAGTTGTTTACTTGAACCCAAGGAATGGAAAGGTTCAATACGGCAGCTCATCACCACCTTCCCCAGGACAGTAATGTGGCTACTTATGAGCAATAATACTTTCAAAAAAACTGATAAAGCCTCCCTATAAAAATGGTCATGAAGCAAAAAACGATTTGTTAATGTTCTGTACTTATTCCAAATGGCTCATAAAATTCCTTTTTGACAGTGTCAAGTGTCCTTTGCAAATGCCTCAAGAATTTCAGCATAAAACTATCTCCCTAATTGGAATGTAATAACCATGATAAACTCTGGCCAGCTGGAATCCATCAGATCTCACTCAACACCTTAACTCTCACATCATTTAACTCTCACTTTCTCTTTCGCTATATGTTCAATAAAACAAACATTCATTTCTGTGCAGGATCCTGTGAGTTGGTGCTGCACAGCTGCAGCCTCCCTGTCTGAGTTAGTCAATCCATAGTTTCATTGCCTCTTGATGAATCTCTCCTCACTGGGAGCTCGATCTCAGCCTTGACTCCAACCTTCAGCATCACTTTTGGAGCTCATAGTCTGACTGCAGTGAGCCTAAACAGTGTTTAATATCACTTTGGGTTCTGAACTGTAGTCTATACACGCTGGATCTCATTCAACGCTGCACTGCAAGTCCCTTTTAATATATTATCACTACAATTAAGATCATAAATGACTATGACCTGCCTGTACGCCCGAGCCTCCTGTTGCCATGGTACAGGTTGCACACAGCATTCTAATGAATGGCAAATTTGGGAAATATGGCTTGATAATGCTTAAACTACAGCAGCTGCAATTTTTCTCCAAACTGCACACATCAACAGCAGCAGCTGAGAGAGAGGGAGACTAAAAGATCATTAATGAAATATTCTCTACCGTTCATACAATCTCTCTTCAATCACATGTCAATATTATGAGATGCCTTTGCTATCTACATTTTTGTTCTTTACTTAAAAGTATCTCAACTTTGTTACTATAAAGGATATATTTTCATTATACCTTCTAGTTTAATTTTCAGTCTCAGTACCAGACAACAAACTATAGGACTCCTCGACTATTATAAAACCTGCCACATTTTCATTCCATTGTTTTAAATCAATAACAAGTGAATGATTTCTTCCATGGGATTAGATCTCAGGTAGCAAGCAGTAAAAAACATTTGAAGGTAAGTCAAGCAAGGCATTAAATATCTGGCCTGTGTAGGGGAACCCTGCCCCTGGTCAGGCATTGTATCAAACTGCTTTTGGTGGCTCTTCAATCATTCATCCATTTATCTTCCCCAAAAGCTTATTACTTATGGTGTATGCAAGGTACTGCCTATACTGTATTTCGAGTCCAAAACCGCATCTTGGGAAGCTCTTTTAAGACCCAGGAAGTCATTGTGTCACTGAGTTAGAAGGAAATGTCTATGAATAGATGGAGCTGCTGCAAGTGTGCCAGTCTAAAAATCTGGCAGATGAAGCATAATGTGAGAAAAGGTAAAGTTGTTCACTTTGGAGGGAAGAATTTTTTTAAAAAGCAGAGTATTGCTTAAATGGAGAATGACTGCAGAATTATGAGGCGCAGAGGGATCTAACTATTCTAGTGCCTGAGCCACAACACGTTAGCATATAGGTACAGTGAGTGAAGAAGAAGGTAATGGAACAATATCCTTTATTATAAGATAATGGAACTTAAAGTAAAGATGACATGCTTCATTTGCACAGGACACTGGTGAGATCAGAACTCAAATACTGTGTACAGTTTTGGTGTCCTTATTTAAGGAAAGAGATGGGTTCAGAAGAGGTTCACTGGATGATACCTGGTGTGAGACTTAAGAGGAAAGGTTGGACTAGCTAGACTGGTTTGCACCAAGCAAGTGAGAGGTGACTTGAGTCAAAACGTGTGGTGCTGGAAAGGCACAACTGTTGAAGAGCTTAAGCTCAAAACGTTGATTCTCCTGCTCCTCGGATGCTGCCTGACCAGCTGTGCTTTTCTAGCACCATACTTTTTGACTCTGATCTCCAGAATCTGTAGTCCTCACTTTCTCCTGAGAGAGAACTTGATTGAAGTATATAAGATCCTGAATAGACTTGACAAGATGAATATGAAAGGGATATTTACTATGGTGGTTGAATCCAGAACTAGAGGAAACTGCTCCAAAATTCAGGGTCACCCTTTACAGATAGAGATGAGGAGAAAGATTTTCTCAGAGGATTGTGTAACTTTGGAACTCTCTGCCCCATGAGAAGGTAGAAGTGGAGTCATTGAATATTTTTAAGGCCAAAGGAGTTAAATTGTTGTTAGACAAGGAAATAAAAGGTTATCAAAGATAGATAGCAATGTGGAATTCAAAACACAGAATTATGTAATGAACAGTCATAATATTGAATGGTGGGGTAGGTTCAAAGGAATGAATTACATACTTCAGCTCCTAATTTGTATATTCAAGTGGAAATGTTTAAGTTACTGGACTAATAAACCAAAAACAATGAATTTCAAATCCTATGGTGGCAGTTTGAGAAATTAAATTCACTATTCTAAAAAGAAAATGAATTTGAAGCTGGTATTCTGAAGTAAAACCCCTGTCCTGCCCTGGCTCTCAAATCGGTTTCCTTAGGGTCAGGGTGCACAGATTGGAATGAATATGGCAAACATTCACTACTGGTTCTGGCCATCCCCCCCAATGAACAATTGAGTTCCACTGACACCTGCAAAAGCTATTTACTATTCCAAGATCATGCTGAATGAAAAAGTAATTCCTGGCTTCTATTCTCTGCTTTTCCCCTCCACCCTCACCTCCAAAAAGAAGCTCAGGAATTTCTTTATAACTTTGGCACTTATCCATTGAATGTATGCTACGGGGATCAATGCAAGGATCTCAATTTTTGTAATCTAAGTGACTTAGATGAGGGAATTGAAGCTATGGTTGCCAAATCTGCTTTTGATACAGAGATGGGTAGAACAGCAAATTCTGAACAAAACATGAGGACATTACAAAGGTATATTGTTGAGATAAGTGAGTGTGGCAAGTAGTGTATAATATGAGAAAGTGTGAAACTGTCCATATTGATAGGAATAATTTTTTTAAAGGTATATTATTTAAATGGAAAGAGATCACAGAGTACAGTGTTATAGAAGGATTTGAGTGCCCTTATGCATGATTCACAAAAGATTGGTACATTGGTACAACAACTAACTAAGAAAATATTCAATCAAATGGCAAATTATAATTTATAGGGGAATTGAGGGCAGAAGTAGGAGATTATGCTTCAGGGTACTGGTTAGACTAGATTAGGAGTATTATGTACAACACTGGTCTCCTTATTTATGGAAGGATGTAAATACATTGGAGGCGATACAGAGAAGGTTAACCAGATTAATACTAATAATGGAATGATTAGACAGGCTAGGCTTGCGTCCACTGGAGATTGCAAGAGTAAGTGGTGGCTTGTGTGAAACATATATCATCCTGAAGGGTCTTGACAGGCTGGATGTGTAGAAGATGTTTCCTATTATGGGGGAATCTAGAACCAGAGATCATGGTTTAAAAATTAGGAGTTGGCCATTTAAAACAATTGAGGTGAAAATATTTCTCTCTGAGGATTGGGAATATTCTGATGGAAGTAGAGTCTTTAAATATTTTTAAAGAAAAGTTAGAGACATTCTTGTTAACAGGGAGTTGAAAGGCTATTGAGTAAGTGGAAATGTGCATTGGATGTTACAGTCAGATCAGCCATGATTTTATTGAATTATGGAACAGGTTTGAGGAGCTGTTTGGCCTATTCTTGCACTGTATGTTCATAGGATCTCTACAGTGTGGAAGTAGGCCATTTGCCCCATCAAATTCATACCAGCTCTCTGAAGAGCATCCCACCCATATGCACCTCCCCCCCCACCCTGTAACCCTGCATTTCCCGTGGCTAACACAGGTAACTTACACATCCTTGGACACTGTGACAATTTATCATGGCCAACTCACCTAACCTGCACATTTTTAGAATCTGGGAGCAAACCAGAGCACCTGGAGGAACCTCTGATGGGCAATCACCCAAGGCTGGAATTGAACCTGGGATCCTGCGTTGTGAAGCAGCAGTACTAACCACTGAGCCACTGTGCTGTGGTTATACGTAGCCCCTGAGTCTAATCCTCTCCCTAGTAACTGAAGCTGAACTGGACTGTTCACAACCTTAGTGTTATATCTGACCCCAACTTTAAATCACATCTTCATGTTGCCACTGAGGCTGCCTAGTTCTATCTCTGTATCATCAGCCAACTCTGCCCCTGTCTCAGCTCTCCTGCTGTAGAAACTGTCAACATGTCTCGAGACTTGACTCTTCCAACATTGTCCTGGCCGATGTCCCAAACTCTACCCTCCATAATGATGGATTGATCCACAGAACTGCTGCCAGTGTCCTAATTCATAACAAATTCTGTGCAACCATCAACCCTTTATTTGCTAATTTAGACTGATTCCTGCCTAAGCCACATCTCAGTCGTCAAACTAGAACAAAGAACTGCGGATGCTGTAGAACTGAAAAAAAAAACCCAGAAATTGCTGGCAAAGCTCAGCAAGTCTGTCAGCAACTGTGGGAAGAAAGCAGTGTTAACATTTTGAGTCTGGGGACTCCTCTCAGAACTGTCAATTCTCATCCTTGCGTTCAAATGCCCCTTCTTACCTCTGTAATCTCCTTAAACCATACAATTCACTGACATACCTAGGCTCTGTTAATTCAGGCCTCTTAAGTATTTCCAATTTTAATTACATCACCATAGGTGGCCACACCTACAACTATTAAGGTCCAAATCTCTAGAATTCCCTCCCTAAAACTCTCAACATTTCTTTTCTCTTCCTCAAAACCCACCTTCTGGCTAAGCTTCTGCTCTAACATCACTGCAGCTGAGAATATATTTTTCCCTAGTCAACCTTTTTATTGATATTTTAACACAGACCTCTGGAGCAGGTAGGATTTGAACCCAGACCTCCCAAATCAGAGGTAGGGACATTACCATTGCACCACAAGAACATTTTAAAGTTTTGTGTTTTGCTCCTATGAAATGGCTCAAGACATTGTTTTAAGTAAACACACCAAACAAATGCAAAATTGCTGCTGAATAAGATGAGAGATGGTGGTGAAAGTACGAAGGCCATAAGAGCTTTTTTTTAATTGAAATTTTCTTTTGGATAATAGAATACGTTGGAAATAGACAGCTAGACTGGCAGCATCTGTGAAGAGAGAGGGAGAAACAGAGCTAATGAGTTGAATTTTGCCACCTCCTGAACTGTTGAACTGTGAAATGAGGGAGAAGCCCGGTACAGAGCAGAGACCCCCCATTGGAATATAGTTCTACCTTTGGGGAATCTCTCCCCAGGAAGGGCAGGACAGTAGAACAGCTCCCTCCAGTGGTGGGTCTCCCATGACACTTCTGGGGGGGGGGGGTCTCACAGCTTGAGGCTTCATCTTCCAAAGGTGTGTCCCTTCCATTTTGCAGGACCTTCCACCTTCTGGGAATGTTACTCAGCCGGTCTTGCTGCCAATATGTGCAGAACCCCTATTTGGTCCTAATACCTGGTCCCGAAGCCCTCTGGAAAACTCTGCCCTATGTTCCAGATGCTGAGTCTTCATCAGGTCTTCTTTGCTTTTAGTTTAATTTGGTGTAATTTGGGGCCTCTTGGAAAGCTTTCTGTTCTTGACACCAGTGTGCAAATAATACTTACATGCACATTGTATGAAACTAGGCTTATGAGGTTATCTTAAGGCACCCAGCATCACTAGCCATTTTTCCTATGGCTCCTGCTCTGCAAAAATCCACTGCTTTGGGCTGTCTGCTGACATTTGGCAGATACAGTGTAAGTGGCTGCCTTATTGCAAAACCTAATTATCATCCTTAGGTATGAGGGAAAAAGAACAGCATGAAGCCTGAGGACTGTCAACAGATTTTTTGCCATCGGGTATAATCTCTGAGCTTTGAATCATATTCACTGTAGAAGGACCAGGAAGGACACTAGACAGTTGAATCAACCTTTGAATCATTAAAATATCCCACCAAGGGCATATACGCCAAGTATAGAAATGACCCGTTGACATGGGTGTGGGTGTTTTCCATTTTGAAATGTCATCAACACCCGATGCAAAGTGCGGGTCTGCCTGAAGCACCTGCAAGTCTTCACAAAACCAGCCCATCTTACCTGCTTGATCCATTACACCCTGTTATAATGAACCAGTCAGTAAAACATGCACTTGTGAGGTTAAAAATTAACGTTGACTGCTATAGCATGTATAGCATGTTGTAGCTGAAAAGGGGATCGACTCATAAGCGGAGTATATGTTTTTGTTCAGGACTATACACAATATCTCAGATACAGCAGTGTGTCCATATGGACAATATTCAGTCTTGAGCTAATAAGTGGCATTGTAATTATGCCACACAAGCATCAGGTAATGAAAATCTCCAACAAGAAAAAAATCTTAGCATTGCCTCTTGATGTTCAACAGCATTACCATAGCTAAGTCCCCTGCAATCAACATCCTGTGGGTTACTATGGACAACAAACTGAACTGGACCAGCTATATAAATACATTAGCTACAAGTGCAGGTCAGAGGCTTTGCATTTTGTGGTAGGTAATTCACCTGCTGACTCGCCAAAGCCTGTCCACAAGACACAAATCAGAGGTATGATAGAATATTCTTCACTTGCCTGAATGACTAAAGTTCCAACAGTGCTCAAGGAGCTCAACACAATCCAAGAGAAAGCAGTCCACTTTATTGGCACCATATTCACCAGCTTATATTTCATTGACTCCACCACTGATGTGCAGAGGCAATAGCGTGTACTATCTACAAGATCACTGCAGCTTTCACTAGCAGTTTTTAAACACATAAGCCTCAACCACCAATGAGGACAGGGCAGCAGATACCTAACAACACCACCAGCAGTGGGTTTCCTGTCATACATCTTCCTGACCTGGAAATATATCTCCATTCCTTCACTGTTGCTAGATCAAAATCCCTTCTCCCATCCTAACAGTACTGTGGGTCTACCTTCACCAGATAGACTGCAGCCATTCAAAAAGGCAGCTCACCAGCACCTTCTCAAAGTCAATTACAGTTTGGCTCAGCTAATGATACTCACATCCCATGGAGAATCAAAAAAGACAGCAGGTAGCAATGGTCATAAGTGGAACACATTTAGCTCTATCTGTGCTGGGGCTATGATTGGAGAATCAATGAAGAGGGTCAGCCACTCACCAACAATTTCAGAGAGTTGAGTTCCAGCGTAATGGTCTGGCAAGATACGTGGTGTGTTATTCCTAGAGTTGAGCTAATGGCCAATAACACAACACATGTTTGATAGTCACCATTAATCATACTCCATTTCCCAAATGTCACATTGTGGATGAAGGGAGGATCATGCTTGTCATATATTTTGACAGGGGCTGACAATTCGCATTTAAAAAGCCTTCAACTTGCTTAAAAATTGTTGGAATCTCTTATAACTTAAAATTCATGGTTGTGATGTACAGTGAGACGAAAACTAGAAACTGGTGCATTGACTCAGTACAGAATATACTGTTTAATGTTGGTATTGATCAACTCAATGTACAATCTATGCATGGTTAGTGATCGCTAATAAAAAGGTTGAGGCATATAACTTCATGATCCACCAGAATCCTGGCAGTGTCTTTACAATGAGGATGTGCAGATGTGTTTACTAGGAATTAATGTACTTAAGGGAGAATGGAGGAGGAAGAGTCTAGCATGATTTGGAGATGCCAGTTGGACTGGTGTGTACAAAGTTAAAAATCACACAACACCAGGTTATAGTCCAACAGGTTTATTTGGAAGCACTAGCTTTCGGAGCGCTGCTCCTTCATCAATTCCACACCCATTCATTGGAACATATTTGATATCAGAGTGAATATCTGGTGTTGATAGTGCAGGTATATATACTACCATTCCCTTACAACAGCAGTTGGCAAATGACCATTAACTGTTGTAAGTTTTTTAAAAATATATTTTTATTGGAAAAATAGATTTTTAATATTACAAGTACAAAACAATGCAAAAAAAACACAAGTAAAAAAAACCCAACTCATCCTCATGTACAAATGTATAAACATTTATAGAAAAGTATAGAATAAAAAAGCCCAAACTGGATATTTAACTAACTAAATAAATAATAACCAACAATAAACTAATAAATAGTAATAACTCAGCCCAGCCAAACAAAATGCTCATACATTCACAGTTCCTCCTCCCTGGATATTGGACTCAATAAAACACAATCGTTATGGCTACATAAATACCCTTGTTAGTGTGGCAGATAAATCTGTGTCCAGGTTATTCCAAAAAGGGCTGCCATGTTGTATAAAAATTCTCAGTTTTGTGGTGTACCATATTTGTGAGAAAATCCAAGAGAATATGGTCCATAACAATCTTCCGTCAACCTGACAGGCCTGGGGGAGGTTTCAGATATCCAACCGAGCAAGATAATTCTTTCTTGCACAGAATGTGAGAATATTGAAAAGATTTTTTTATGTGCGTCTGCAGGGACTACAGTGGGCAGGCCCAGAAGGAGAGAGAGATAGGGTCCTTCTCCACCCTTCCGTCCAAAATCCTCTCATTTACACCTGCCACAGCACTCCAATATATTTGAAGCCTATCACAAGACCAGAGACATTGGGTAAGATTGCCTGTACAGATCTTCCACTTGGGACATGCTGAAGATACCCCTGGTTTAAATTTTGACAAACAGTTTGGAGAATCTTCAACTATAAAGCATGGGTCCTTTTGCAAATTGATATCTTCCTTGCATTCTCCCAAATATACTTCCATGCCACTGAGGAGACTTCAACACCCAGCTCTCTCTTTCATACCCTGCAGAGTCAATCAAACTCATCTCAGGGGGCACCCCCTAATTGATGATGTAAAGTACTGACAGAAAGTGTACTCTTAGCCCTTAGCACCACACCCCCCCCCCCTCTCTATATTGGATTTGTAGGGATCAGTCAAAAGTGTGGTCTTTTTTTGAATAAAATCCCTAACCTGAAAAAATGAAAGAGGTCTCTATTAGATAACTCGTACTTCTGTACTAACTGATCGAAGGACATCATTACGTCTCCCTCACATAAATTGCCCATGCAAAACACCCTCTAGCTGCCCAACATTTAAATCCTGAATCTGTCATCTCTGGTTGAAAACCCGGCATACCCACTAAAGGTATAAACGAGCATGTTTTGCCAATATTACCTTCCCTCTGCCGAATTGCCCTCCATGCTTTAACAGTATTGATAACTATTGAGTTATGGCAATATTCCCTAACTGTCCTCATTTTGTCCAAAAATAGCAAACTGGTAAGGGGGCACCTTGCCTGGGCAGCTTCGATATCTAGCCATATTGAAAGAGGATCCCCACAAACCCAATCACTCACATAGGTCAAAAGCGAGCTTAGTTGGTAATTTTTAATGTCCGGAATGTCCACTCCCCCCAGTCTGTGAGGCAGTTGCAGTTTAGCCAACTTAATGAGGGGCTGCTTACGATGCCAAATAAAGGAGCTGAACCAGCCGTTCAGCCTCCTGAATGTTTGCTTATTGAAAATCAGGGGAAGCATACGTATAGCATATAGCAAACTGTTGTAAGTTTAATGTGGTCACATTGTCATGTTCACCCATTGTTCAGGAAATACAAATGTAGTCGTCACAAGAGTCAAATTTGATCTGAGAATTAAGTAAAGCACCAGATATCTATATGGATGGGTTGCCACTTCATGTTGAAAGAAAACCTGAGATTGGATTTGGCTTTAATTTTCCTGATTGACAGCTACACTGGAAGTGCTGCCTGACTAACCCAATATTCCAAAATTGTAGAGCCCCTGAACGAATATGATTGAAAGTCCACATTTGACTCATTTACTCCTGCTTGTTTCGCCTTCAGTCTGGCTGACAAACTCTAAGAAATGATCCAACTTTGTGCAATAAGTAGCCATTTATGTGCCAAGGCCACAGCAAATAAAATATGACATATCACATGGTGGCCTTGGTATAAAATGTCTTGGCTCAGCGACCCACCCAATAGCTTACAGCATAATTCAACCTGGTGCATTAATAGCGACCTCCTTCACAGTGTATCCCCAATCTATATAGATTGACCTCATTGGACCTCTGCAATATACACTGTCAGACTACCTTTATTATTTAGTGATTATTTATAAATTCACTAAATGGATTGAAACCATTCCTTATAGAAACAAATCAGTTGCAAATGCTGTGTGATTTCTTGAATGTGACGTTTTGTAGAAAGTAAGTGTGATACAAAGATGCATCCCACCCTGGCAATGCTTTTCAACAACCTCTACCATTGGGGAGAAGGTACAGAAGCCTGAACATGCACCAGCCAGTTTCGAAACAGTTTCTACCCTACTGTTGTTAGAATATTGAATGGAAAAAACAATAAAATTCATCTTATGGTCTTAACTCAATAAGGTTAGACAGTCTTTGAAATAGCTCCTACTTCAGGCTCAGCTCCTCCTACCCAATCCTTGATTTCTTGTTGCAGCTACACTGCTGTAACCTCACTTCACCATGCCACCACTGGAACAACGAGCTGCCATTCTCCAATAGCATCTCACCTTCATCAACTCCGCCAACGCCATGAGTTCACACTGGGCCAACCTCACTGATGCCGGTGTCACAGGGTCCTGAACTGAGACTAAATTTGCCACCGTCACTGCTTCTGTCATCAGGTGCCTGGGCCTAGATGTGAACCTGGAGCCTTGTCTTGGCTGCGATCTGGACCGAAGAGGGATTAAACCCGGGATCTACTCCTTGCTTGGCCAGGAGCTCTGGGGCTGGGGTGGAGCAGTGTCCGCCTAGTCCTGGTGTTACTGTTGACACCTCTGGACACCTTCTCCCTTGTCATTTACTCAGCCTCACCGCTCCCCAGGCTTGCACCACCATCTTTGTCCACCATTCCATGTGGGGTCCACTCTCAGCAATGCCACTGCCGATGCCTTCGCTGTCTCTGGTCAAGCTACCTGGAATTAGCTGCCACTAAGCTTAGTGCAGCCCTTTGTGGTGAGAATCATAGCGACTGGGCCAGTTAATTACAGGAGAAAATCCAGTGAGTCTCCTAATGGCGCAACGTGTCTGCCATTAAGTGAGAGGACAAAGGAGCCTGTCGTAGGATTCCTATGCACAATAGTCTTGTTGATCAACCAGTTGACACCCCTTATCCCTAACCCTACCATGTTTGTTGGCAGTCTACTGGGGAGGGGGAGTCCCTTTTATCTGGCATTCATATCTGATTGAGAAAACTTCTGAATCCTACCCCACACCCACACCCCCAATACTCATCTTTCCTCAGAGGCATATGCAACAACAATCCCATTCAAACCACACTGACCTTTGGCCTGAGGCAATCCTGGGCCTTGTGTAGGTGCATAGTCAGTACTCGTGGTTGCCCCGATGAGGACCTGCCAATCTCTGATTGACCGGTATCGAGCTGCTTAGTACCAGAGAAGACCCAACGATGTCTGCACAAGTGGTTGAAGGACATTAATAACCAATGGACCCCACCCCACACATGGAATTAACTGGGGTTTCCTGTTGATTGTCCATCTGATAGGTGTGATCATTATCGGGCCAAATAAATCCAACCCTGTATTCAATCTGGGATCTTCTGAGACTGAAATGATACGCAGTTGCTGGGTGAATTCACTTCACACAGAGAGACTTTATAAAACTGCTGCTCAAATGATGACCAGTACAGTCTGCATTATTGTAGATAGAGTCATAGAGTTCCACAGCACAGAAAAGGCCCTTCAGCCCATTGCATCCATGCTGGTCAAAAACAACCACCTAACTAATCCTGTTTTCCAGCACTTGACTCATAGCTTTGCATACCTTAGCATCTAATACTACTTCAATGTGATGGGGGTTTCTGCTCTACCCCTTTACACTTAGTGAATTCCAGACTCCCACCACCCTCTGGGTAAAAAATATTTTTCCCTCAGCCCCTCTAAACCTTCTGACCTTTACCTTAATTCTATGCCCCCTTGATGCCTGCACAAATGGGAAAAGTTTCTTCCTGTGCACCCTATCTGTGTCCCTCATAACCTTATACATCTTAATCATATCCTCTTACAATCTCCTCTGCTTGAAAGAAAACAACCCCAGTCTATGCAATCTCTCTTTATAACCGAAACTCTCCAGCACAGGCAATATCCTGGTAAATTTCCTTTGCATCTTCTCCAGTGCAGTCACATCTCTCCTGTAATGTGGATTCCAGAAATGCACACAATACTTTAGCTGTGGCCTAACCAATGTTTTGTACAGTTCCAGCATAATCTCCCAGCTCTTAAACTCAACCAATAAGGGCAAGTTTACTAAATGCTTCTTAATCACTTTATCTACTTCTCCTGGTACTTTAAGGGACCAGTGGACATACACAGCATTGATTTGCGCTTCAACTGAAATCGTTTTTTGAAAACGATTATTATTAACAATTATTAACAATTAGCAGGCACATAAAAAGATGTATCAGTGGATGTTGTTAAAATTCTGTGGTTTAATAGAATAAATGTAGAGGAAATGTTTCTGGTTTTGGTGAGTCCAAAACTATGCGCGATAAACACGAAAGAATTAGCAGTCAGTTCAATAAAGAATTCAGTAGTGATTTTTCTATGCATAAAGTGGTTAGATGAGGAACATCCACCATGTCAAATGATTGAGATAAATAGCTTAGATGCATTTAAGAGAAAGGTAAACACATGAAGGTGAAAATTTTAGAAGGATATGTTGATAGAGTTAGATGAAGTAAGGTTGGAGAAGCCATGTATGGATCAAGAAAGTGGAATAGATCAATTGGGCAATATTTTCTATTATTGTTATAAATTCTGTGTAATACATTCAAATGATTACGGACTCTACAATTTCTGCACAATTACAGATTAGTTTAAAATGGTAATTATGGGATATTTCAGTATTGTTGAATAAAAGAAGACAGATTTTGTCAAAGCTTTCCATCTTCTGCCTATAGGGACAATTTACAGGAAACCCCAATGTAAAGGGAAAAGAATATTTTATACCTTGGCCAAACAGAATCAACCTGCTTGTTTTAAAATCTAAACAAAGCTCGGCATTTATCAGTCAGTCATCACACAACCTCATGCATCTCCATGGCAATGCCTCTATCGAGCTTGCTTGCTATGTGATCAGCACTTTCTCATACAGAATAAAGGTTTTCCCATTACACTGGTATTTCTTGTAAATTGTCCTGATCAATGCAAGACAAAAAACATTGGCAAAATAAAGTTTCTTTTTTCAATAATGCTCAATTTCTGTATCACCAAATGACTATCTAATTTAGTAAGCATTTGAAATGCTCAAAGTGTTGGAAATTATATAAAATATGCTTAATCCAATTAGTAGGCTAGCGAGCTGTATCAGTTGGAAACAAAGGAAATGTGTATGAAATGTTCACAAAAAGAATCGTTTGTCATTAGGTTACAAGGATGATATTCCAAGACTTTTGAGGGGGTAGCGAATTGAATTCCTGCTGTCTTCATGTTCTTATCTATTTATATGATGTAAGCTTTGTTGGCAAAGTCAGTACTTATTATTGCCTATTCATAGTTCCTGTGACATAAACTTACTGATTTGTATATATTATTGATATTTATTTTAAGTGTGGGACTCAAATCTGGAGATAGTAACCATATGAATTTCTGTGTGCCCAAAGTTAATAATAAGCTTTCAAGTATTTCTGTAGCCATTGTCTTTCCTTTTAAAATAGTTTTTGAGGGATACTTTGGCAGCCTAATAGACTCTTGTTTACTTTAAGATTTTACTAACTGGCAGGTAGACAATTGTAGATCAAAGTTTCTGTTAGAGATTGATCGGCATTTACAGGTTGGACCGAAGGGTCTGTTTCCATGCTGTACATCTCTATGACTATATGACTCTATTTCTGCACTGGGATTTTTAAAAAAAAGTTTAATGGAAACATCCATTGCTTAGAGGAAGAAAATTTTGCTTCAGTTTTACTTTGTTTCAGTCAGTTCTGTGAAATCCTTACGTGCAGATACATTTATAGAATAGTGGTCCTGACAAGGCGGATAATACAATGAAACCAGACCGACCTTGGAGTAAAGAATTTCAGTAAACGTCGATTTTCCTGCTGCTCGGATGCTGCCAGATCTGCTGTGCTTTTCCAGCACCACTCTAATCTGAAAATATTGGGATGAAACTCTGAAGAAGAATACAAGCTGAGTTTGTTTAAACATATTTGTATGATGGTTCCATAAATAAGCTACCAAAGGTTCCAGGCTGGGAGTTGAAATCCTAATTAACATAAATCTGTTGATGTGTCAGAGAAAGGGATTCTGGTGTGAATACTGTACAAGTGATACGTTTGTCTTTGTAGGAGAGTAAAGCTTTATCTGTGTGTTTAGAACTCTTTGAATTTCTATTAAAAGGAAATAGATTGGTTTATTCTATTTTATCTTTATAAAGTTTTATGTAACACATAAAGTAAAACCTGCAACATTGAATACTTCTGACTTAAGTCTTGTTAAGTTCAAAACAGAACAAAATAAGATCTATCGAGTTGGATTTCAGTTTATGTTTTGATTTAACCAATGATACCATCAGGTGGGATCATAACATTCCGCATGAAAACAAAATGAACATGAAATATTGCTAATCCTGGAAATCTGAAGTAAAGACATTAAATGCTGGAGAAACTCAGCAGGTCTAGCAACAATTGTGCTACATTAGGTGCTGCAAGACCTACTGACTTGCTCCAGTATTTTCTATCTTTACCAAAGCAGGCTGCTTTGTCCTGGATGGTGTGAAACGTTTTGAGTGTTCTTGGAGCTGCATCCATCCAGGCAAGTGGGGAGTATTCCATCACACTCCTGACTTGTGTCTTGTGGGTTGTGGACAGGATTTGGGGATTCAGGAGGTAGTTACTCAATGCAATATTCCTAGCCTCTGACCTGCTCTCGCACCTACTGTATTTATATGGCTAGTTCAGTTCAGTTTCTGGTCAATGGCAACCCCCAGCAATGATAATGCCATTGAGTGTCAAGGGGGAAACAGTTAGATTCTCTCTTGTTGGAGATGATCATTGCTTGTCAATTGTATGTCATGAATTTACTTGCCACTTGTCAGTCCAAGCCAGTTCTTGCTGCATTTGAACATGGACTGCTACAATATCTAAGGAGGTGACAGTGCTGGATATTTTGCAATCATTGGCAAACATCCCCACTTTTGACCTTATGATGGTCATTGATGAAGCAGTAAAAGATAATTGGGCCTAGGACACTATCCTGAGTAACTCCTGCAGAGATGTGCTGGAGCTGAGATCCAACAACCACAACCATCTTCCAATGTGCCAGATATGACTCCAACCAGTAGAGAGTTTGCCCCCGATACCCATTGATACCAGTTTACTAGGGCTCCTTGATACCAAACTTCAGCAAATGAGGCCTTCATGTCCAGAGCAGTCATTCTCACCTCACCTCTGGAATTCAGCTCTTTTGTCCATGTTTGAACCAAGGCTATAGTGAGGTCAGGACCTCAGTGGCCCTGGTGGAACATAAACTGAGTGTCACTGAGCAGATTATTGTTGACTAAGTGTTGCTTGATAACACTGTAAATGACACCACCTATTACTTTACTGATGATCAAGAGCAGACTGATAGGGTAGTAATTGACCATATTGGATTTGTCATGATTTTTGTGTACAGGACATACCAAAACAATTTTCCACATTTTTGGGAAGATGCCAATGTTGTAACTGTACAGGAAAAACTTGGATAGCGGAGTGGCAAGTTATGGAACTCAAGTCACAGTACTATTGCTGAAATGTTGTCAGGGCCCATAGCCTTTGCTGCATTCAATATCTTTAGCCATTTCTTGATATCATATGGAGTGAAATGAATTGGTTGAACACTGACATCTGTGAGGAAGATGAAATGAATCATGCACTTAACAACTAAAGTCAAACAGAATAAGAGAGGCCCTTGGGCTCATCAAGTCTATGATGCTGAAAAGTACACTACTACCTACAATAGTGCCACTTTCCTGTTCGAGGCCCAAAGCTTTGAAAGTTATGTCATTTCTGGTTGAAGATTGTTGCATGTGCATCTGTCTTATTTTTTGTACTAATTTGCTTGGCTCCCCCATGATTGAGGATGGGAATATTTATGAATCTTCCTCCTTCATGAGTTGGAGGGAAGTTCATGAACCGGATTAAACAACAATGCGTTGTTTAATTGTCTGCCACCTTTCACAGCTGGATCTGGCAGGACTATAGATTTTGACCAAGTTGACACCTCATGGCTTCGTAACCATTATTAGACTCCTAATGCCCAACTTTTCTTGGGTTTAAATCTATCATCACCATGATGGGATTTGAACCCAGATCCCCAGAATATTACGTGAGTATCTGGTTGGCTGGGTGCAGTATCACCTTCCCTCTAACTACACTGGAAGCGCTATTAGGAATGGAGTTCCAGGAGTTTGACCCAGCAATAAGGAAGGAGCAGTGTTATTTTTCCAAGATAGGATAGTGCATGACATGGAAGGGGACTTGCAAGTGATGCTATTGCCGTAAACTTGTTATCCTTATCTTTCTGCGTGGTGGAGCTTGTTTGTTCGGAAGGTGCTATCAAAGGAGCGTTGTTGAGTTGTTACAGTGCATCTTTTAATGTATTGGATGAAATGTCAATGAAGTTTGTCCTGGATGATGTGAAGTACCTTGAGTGTTGTTACTTTTCCAGTCAAATGAAGAGTATTTTGTCTGGTCGTGTGGCCGAGCGGTCGAAGGCGCTGGATCCAGGTTCCAGTCCTGAAAGGGGCGTGGGTTCGAATCCCACCACTGCCATTTCAGCTGGTCAGCTCCACCGCCGCAGCATTGTTACAATGCTGCTTCGATCTCTACAGTCCAAACATTGACCACATCCTTGTCTATACTATTTTATTACAGATGACTTTGAACCTATTGTTTAAAATGCTTTCCACCAGAAAGGATTTCTTCCAATCATAAACTTTGATTCAGCAGTACAGCAAGGAAAATTTGCAGCTTCTTTAAAATATTTTTAAGAAAAGGGCTTTAATGAGTTTGTGTCAATTGCATAGTGATCAATTGTAATTTTCTTGGAAAGCAAATAATACTAATCCATGTGGCCTGTCAACCCTTGATGAGGAAGCACTACCAACTTGAAGGACTTTAAAATAGAAGCTATAAGCATGGTTAGACACAAAGGGAAGAGAGCTAGTGGATCTAGGTAATGAACACACAGATACTGATAAAAAGAAAGCAGACAGAGACAAAGGAACACAACATTAATGTGCAAGCCAGCAAAAGTTTACAAAAGGTTATGTTTTTGTTTTGTACACATAAAAATAATGTTCCAGAAGTTTGGGAAGTGATATACAAGCAAGGTATAATGGTGTGAGTAGCTCATGTATACAAAAGAGCTGAGATTTTATATCAGGAGACCAGTTTATAAATTAGGTTTGATGGCAAGTTTGGTTATTTTGGTTTAGCTTCCCCTAAGAGAATTGTAACATGCACTTGATCTGTTCTGATTAATTGCTAGTTATTGACTGTTCATGATTGGTCAACAAACTCCATCATTCCACTTAGATGCAAACTAGAGTGACCTTAGTTATTTTTTATTGTGTAGTAATTCCTGATCCTGCGAACTATAACATCTAGATATCACTATTCTTACCCCTTCCCCTTCACAGTACTCACCATTTAAGCATATTCTAAAGAATGCCAAAGAGTTCAAAGAAGGAATGTACACCATAGACAGGTAAATATGAATATTGTTCCAGTTTTCAATCATTACTAAGTTAAAATGGAGAATCTTGCCCAATCCTTTCTTAAGTCAAATTAATATTAAGATAATAAATTGGCCCACAGTCCGAAGACCTCGAATTAATATAGTTAATGTAACTGTTTGGTTAACAGGTATAAGATTTAAGAGTTGACCTGTATTTACAAGTTTGTTAAAGACACTATGTAAGTGCAAGTTTTTTTGTGTAAATTTGTACTGGACACTCATGTAAGAAAGATGGTCACAGGGTTTCCTGCATTATAGAATTGAACAAAATGTGCATACAATTGTCCAAATATCTAATTTAGCCAAAATGTCAAATACAACTGTCTATCAGTCTACCAGAAAGTGCTGGTGCCCAGAAGCATACAATAAGGGAGATGATCAATTAATTATAAATCATTGATTTATATTGCCATCCATAAATATATTGATATTATGTTTTTTTGACCTGAGTAACCTTTACCTCATCTAATGACAAAGCAGTTGGGAATATAAAGCGAGTGTATTTATCGTGCAAAACATGACATTTCATTTACTCTCTGGTGGATCTAAACTATAATCTTCCAGTCATATGGTGTAGAGGGACACAAGCAGATTGCTTTGCTTCTCAAGCAGCTTAGCTATTAATATTAAGAGGATGCCACTTTAATGAATAAAACACAAGCATAAACCTCAAGAGAAAGCTTGACGTCAAACAGAAAGGCAAAAAGACCATATGCATTCAGCTTTTGGATCAAATCCGAATGACAACTAAGCCAGAAAATTCAAGCTAGTCGTCAGGTCTCCATTACACTCTTCCATAGACAGGTGGCAGATCTGAGATGTACAAGAGGAATTGAGAGACTTTAATTTGATCTAGTTCTGTTCTCTGAGCTGGGAATGTGTGTTGCAGACATTTCATCCCCTGTCTAAGTGACATCCTCAGTGCTTGGGAGCCTCCTGTGAAGCACTTCTGTGATGTTTCCTCTGGCATTTATAGTGATTTGTACCTGCCGCTTCTGGTTGTCCGTTCCAGCTGTCCGCTGCAGTGGCTGGTATATTGGGTCCAGGTCGATGTGCTTATTGATTGAATCTGTGGATGAGTGCCATGCCTCTAGGAATTCCCTGGCTGTTCTCTGTTTGGCTTGTCCTATAATAGTAGTGTTGTCCCAGTCGAACTCATGTTGCTTGTCATCTGAGTGTGTGGCTACTAAGGATAGCTGGTCATGTCATTTCGTGGCTAGTTGGTGTTCATGGATGCGGACCGTTACCTGTCTTCCTATTTGTCCTATGTAGTGTTTTGTGCAGTCCTTGCATGGGATTTTGTACACTACATTGGTTTTGCTCATGCTGGGTATTGGGTCCTTTGTCCTGGTGAGTTGTTGTCTGAGGGTGGCTGTTGGTTTGTGTGCTGTTATGAGTCCTAGTGGTCGCAGTAGTCTGGCTGTCAGTTCAGAAATGTTTTTGATGTATGGTAGTATGACTAGTTCTTTGGGCTGTGGCATGTCCTTGTTCCGTTGTCTTTCTCTTAGGCATCTGTTGATGAAATTGCGGGGGTATCCGTTTTTGGCAAATACATTGTATAGGTGTTCTTCTTCCTCTTTTTGCAGTTCTGGTGTACTGCAGTGTGTTGTGGCCCTTTTGAACAGTGTCTTGATGCAACTTCTTTTGTGTGTGTTGGGGTGGTGGCTTTCGTAGTTCAGGACCTGGTCTGTGTGTGTGGCTTTCCTGTATACCTTTGTGGTGAATTCTCCATACGGTGTTCTCTACCATCACGTCTAGGAATGGGAGCTGGTTGTCCTTTTCTTCCTCTCTAGTGAATCGGATTCCTGTGAGTGTGGCGTTGATGATCCTGTGTGTGTTCTCTATTTCTATGTTTTTAATGATTACAAAGGTATCACCTTCATATCTGACCCAGAGTTTGGGTTGAATTTGCAGAAAGACTGTTTGTTCTAACCTTTGCATTACCGCTCCTGCTATGAGTCCAGAGATGGGTGAGCCCATGGGTGTGCTGTGGATTTGTTCATATATTTGGTTGTTGAATGTGAAGTGTGTTGTGAGGCACAGATCCAGTAGTTTGAGTATGCAGTCTTTGTTGATAGGTTCCCCGTCTTGTTGTCTGTTCTGTATGTCCAGCAGGTTAGCTATTGTTTCTCTAGCTAGGGTTTTGTCGATAGAGGTGAACAGTGCCGTTACATTGAATGAGACCATAGTTTCTTCCTTGTCTATGTGTATATTTCCGGTGATGTCCAAGAATTCCTGTGTTGACTGTATAGAGTGTCTGGATCCGCTGATCAGGTGTTTCAGTTTCTGCTGTAGTTCTTTAGCCAGTTTGTGTGATGGTGTCCCTGGTAGTGATAGTATGGGTCTGAGTGGGATGTTTGGTTTGTGCGCTTTAGGTAGTCCATAGAATCTGGGGGTGTTGTTGCTTTCAGGTTTTATTCCCTGTAGGTCAAACCTGGTTATCTATCCGTTTTTTTGTAGGTTCCTCAGTGTGTTGTTTATCCTATTGGTGAGCTGTGGGGTGGGGTCAAACTCTCTTTTTTGGTAGGTGTTGGTATCTGCAAGTAGTTGTTGTGCTTTTTGGATGTACTCTGCTTTGTCCAGGATGACCGTCATTCTGCCTTTGTCTGCTGGTAGTATGATTATGTTCTTATCGTTTCTTAGTGCTTTTAGTGCTTCCCTCTCCTTGGTGTTGAGGTTATGTGTTTGTCTTTTCCTTGTTATCAGGGGTACGATACTTTGTCTCACTGTTTGTTGTGTACAAAATCCCATGCAAGGACTGCACAAAACACTACAAAGGACAAACAAGAACACAGCTAGTGGTCTGCATCCATGAACACCAACAACCAAGAAACGACATGACCAGCTATCCTTAGTAGCCACACACTCAGATGACAAGCAACATGAGTTCGACTGGGACAACACTACTATTATAGGACAAGCCAAACAGAGAACAGCCAGGGAATTCCTAAAGGCATGGCACTCATCCACAGATTCAATCAATAAGCACATCGACCTGGACCTAATATACCAGCCACTGCAGCGGACAGCTGGAATTGACAACCGGAAGTGGCAGGTACAAATCACTATAAATGCCAGAGGAAACATCACAGAAGTGCCTCACAGGAGGCTCCCAAGCACTGAGGATGTCACCGAGACAGGGGACGAAACGTCTGCAACACAAATTCCCAGCTTGGCGAACAGAACCACAACATCAAGCAACCAAGCTACAAATCCTCTCCCAAACTTTGAACTTTAACTTGACTCTCAGAATTTCACCTGTATTTAAGTGTTCTGATGGGTGAATAACTGTGACAGCCATTTTGTACACAGCAATTTTCCTCAGCAGTGTGAGGTCAGTTTACTTTCATAGTGGGTGAGGGAAGGCTAAATGGTCCAATTGTGAAAATAACCTGGCACAACCACACAAGGCCTCTCCTCTGAGCAGTGTGTGCAGTGCAATTTGTTCAGCTTACTTCGCCCCTTTTTAATTTTTGAGCATTTCGATTTCAAAATAACCAGCAGCACAGCTTTAAGCTTTAAACAAGAACATGAGATTAGTTTACCTCACAACTATTGCTGAAAGTTAGTAGAAGTTTTTTAAAAAAGCATGAAGTCATAAGGTGAAATGGATATGAAAATATAAAATAATAATAAAAGTTAAGTTGAAATTAATTATATTATTAAAAATCTTATCATTGTGGGCCTGGTTTGCTTCAAGATTCTTTATTTTAAGGGAGTTGAAATTTCAGATTAGATACAGCAGATGCAATGGCTTCTATAATTAAATGGTCAGACTTTGCTTTTTCAAGTGGTCTCAGTGAGTAGAGCAGCTTCAGGGAGTGAATAAAGCTTTCCTTACTTTATTGACTCTGCAAACATATTTGAAAACTGCCTGGAAACCTTCAACAGAACAGTAAGGCTTTCTGGCTACCTTTCCTCCACATCTCCCACTGCCAGAGAGAAACCCTAATTCTCTCATTTCATTTCCATTGGATTCTGCTGGAGTCATCATCACTGTCTTCTGAAATCTTGGCATGTACGGATGGTGTTTGAATTATTTAATAATTCGTTTTGGTTGACTCGAAAAAAAATCAATTTGTTTTTTGGCTTCAGTGAATCACTTTGTATAGCTTCTGGTAACCAGTTTGTAAAGACTCATTGTCCATTGTAAATAATTTGCCTCAAATCAAGCATGAACAGACTTTTTTCAATCAGTCAGTCAAGGGCATAAAGTGATATGGAGTCAAGATACACAAGTGGAAATCAAATACAAATAAGCTGCAAATTCAGACAAATGATAGGACAACTAAAGGAACTCAATAGATTGATGCAAGCCTTCAAGATATCCTTAGGGGAATGCTGAGATGACAAGAAGGTTCCCAGCAGCTATCAGATTGGAGCAGAACCATATGAAAGCAGTGTTGCAGAGGAGGCCTGATGAGCGGAGAAGTCTGGGGATGAGTTGCAAAGTGCTGTTTCTTATGTAGGGATATATGGGGGAATGTAGAGGACTGTGATACGCAAGTTGCATCTATAGCTGCCAACTGTTGTAATGACAGATTGGGGACTGTTTGATGGAAAACAAAGCCAGGAGAATCATAGTCATAAAGATGTACAACATGGAAACAGACCCTTTAGTTCAACCCATCCATGCTGACCAGATATCCCAACCCAATCTAGTCCCACCTGCCTGCACCCAGCCCATATCCCTCCAACCCCTTCCTATTCATGTACCCATCCAAACGTCTTTTAAATGTTGCAATTGTGCCAGCCTCCACCACTTCCTCTGGCAGCTCATTCAATACACGCACCACCCTGTGTGAAAAAGTTGCCCCTTAGGTCTCTTTTATATCTTTCCCCTCTGGCCCTAAACCTATGCCCTCTAGTTCTGGACTCTCCGACCCCAGGGAAAAGACTTTATCTATTTATCCTATCCATGCACCAGGTTCGACTCAAGTTATTTCTATGAAGAATGGGATGGAATTGATGTGGATAGCGAATGGAATAGAGGTGACATGAAAGGGATTGATGAAATAATCGAAATAGTTAAACTCAGCTAAATAGTAAGGACAATTATTTGATGAAACTTCTACAAAGGCTACTCTTGTGCCAAAAATTAAGATTCACTACATTTGAAAAGAAGAAACATTGTAATGATCTGGCTGAAGGAACTGAGGACATTGTTGCTAAATGCACAGATGATACAAAGATAGATGAAAGAATAAGTAGTATTGAGGAAGCAGGGAGACTGCAGAAAGACTAAGATAGGCTGGGAGAGTAGGTAAAAAGTTGGCAAATTAAATGCAACTTTAGAAAACCTGGAGTTAGAATAGTATAGTAGGATAACTTATTGTCACTCATTTTGACAACAAAATACTGCAAAAAGTGTTTGTCGCCATACTCCAGGATCTATATTAACAATAGAAGTCATATATAAAACAAATTAAGACAAATTCTGGATCAGTGGTGCTGGAAGAGCACAGCAGTTCAGGCAGCATCTTGTTGGATGCTGCCTGAACTGCTGTGCTCTTCCAGCACCACTGATCCAGAATCTGGTTTCCAGCATCTACAGTCATTGTTTTTATCTCAAATTAAGATAAAGTCCACTTTTGTTCATTGCTCATCAGTTCCCAGGGTCAAGGGAAAGACTGGAACCACATTTTCCACCGCTGCAGAAAGCTAACATTGAAGCCGCTGAATCTCAGGCTATTGGAATCCTGGGCCAGAAATCACCTCAAGGAATCCCAGGTCAGACCCACCACACTGCAGAAGCAGACTACCACACTGCAGGACCTAGTCACAAGGAACAGACGACACTTCACATACTAACTTCACAGCTGTGTAGCAGGCTCTCAAAAATGTTATGCAATTTGGTAGGAAGGGAGGCATTGACTATTTTCCAAATGGGAGAAGGCCTTGGAAATCTAAAGCACAAAGGGACTTAGGAGTTCTATTTCATGATTCTCTTAAGGTTAATATGCAGGTTCATTTGGCACTTAGGAAGGTAAATGCAATGTTAGCGTTCATTTTGCAAGGACTAGAGTGTACTGCTGAGGCTGTATAAGGTTCTGGTTAGACCACATTTGGAATATTGTGAGCAGTTTTGGGCCCCAAATAAAAGGGAGGATGTGCTGGCCATGTAGAGGTCCAAAAAAGGTTTACAAGAACTGATCGCACAAGAGGAGCCTGTGTTGGCACTTGGAAGTTTAGAAGGATGGTGGGAAAATCACATTGAAACTTACAGAATATGGAGGGGTCTGGATAGTGAATGTGGAGAGGTTTCCACTAGTAGGACCAGAGGGTACAACCTCAGAGCAAAGGCACAACCCTTCAGAACAGAGTTTTTCACCCCCAGCTGGTGTAGTGAATCTGTGGAACTCATGGCCTCTGCAGCTTTCAGTGGTAAAGTTATTCAATATATCGCAGACAGATTAGTAAAGGATTCAAGGGTTACAGTGGGAAGGCAAAGAATAGGGTAATATATAATCAGCCAGGATATACTTGATGGGCTGAATGACCTAATTGTGCTCCTAGATCTTATGGTTTGATGTAAAGGTTTTAGAAAAGCTTTGATTCTACAGAAAATAACAGTCTACATCAAATTTCTGCAGTCCAACTCCAGTCGGCAGGCCACCACAAATTGAAACTCAAGGAGCAGTTTAGCATTGCTACAAAGCTTGAAAGTTTGTTTAGGCTGTTCTTTGATGCTGAAATAACATGCACATTCCAAGTCTGTCAATTTCTTTACTAATATTCAGCTTAGATGTAAATCTGCCTTTTCAAGTCTAGAAATTTCCAATTAGATTTTCAATTTTTGTGATCATAAAAAAGTCACAAGGTCAAACTTTACATTCCTAGGCCTGCTTTTATACAGGAACTTTAGTTTTTTTTAACAAAATTGAAAGTACAAGCCTCTGGTGTAGAGTAACTGTACCCCATAGAAGTGCCATAAGAGACATTAATCCAATTGCAAATGTCTTACATCAGCACTAACATTTAGTTTAAAATCACAACTCCCAATTAAAAACAGAATGGATGACATGTTTTTTATCAAAATTGATTTCATAATATACATAACTAGATGCCTTATAATTAAATGAATGCTCAGAGCAGACTACCTGCACCGAAACATTCTGCAAGAGATTTGAATACATGCAAAAACAATCCATCTTGCTCCACTGAAGAATCCGGTAAAGGAAAGTGATGGTTTCTGGGTACTCAAGGCACACTTCTTGAATGCTTAAGGGGGAAAAGATGGATTCTAATCAATTAAGCTGGATTCTTAAGATGATCATGAATAATGCACGCAGAAATAAAGTAAGCTGTTCACTGTAATGCACCACTTAAGAGTTTAAAAGGGCCTGGAACATTAGGAGTTTCAAATTAGATAAAGGTTATGGACAGTCTGCATACAGAATCTGCTACCTATCAACCTGCTACCACAATGTCAAACACAAGTTTCGAGGCTAGTACCAAATTATCCCAATTTCAGGGTTTCACACTTCTATTCTTATCTAGTCCTACTTGGTAAATTTAAAGCAAATTATGTGAAGCCCTGCTCAAACCAAACAAAAGACAACATTCTGCACAAATTGAATTTTTATTATTCATTTCTTTTACAGTACTGAGGAATGCATGAGGACCACAGCAGAAATGACTAAGCAGGGGATAAGCCGCCCCAAAATCCTTACTTTGCAATACTTCACTTCGGTCAGTAGTTCAGTTCACAGTATAGATCAGTGATTTTGTTTCTTTAAAAAAAGAAAAAAGCACCCTAGAGATTCTTCCAGCCATGGATGGAGTTGACTCATCAGGTATGACTATGAACTAGTTGCTCTCTGCCTTCTTCTCTTGATCAATAGCTGGAAAAGAAAGAAATTAACTCAGATCAAAACGATTAATCAAGGGGACAGCTGGAAAAAAAGTGACAATCCCAGCAAGATTCCTCACTTTCTTTTGTGGGGAGAGTATTCTTCACTTCTGTGTCAGTCTTTTTCAACTTGCTTTTATCAAAGGAGGCAACCTCGCTAAAGTCAGGCTTTTCTTCCATTTCAGTAAATCTGAAAAAAAAATAAGTTAGCCTTAACACCAGTCCATACATTTGTAACAGCAGGGTGGGGAATATGGAGTTTAAAGAGTCTCTCGTTCCAAAATTCTCCACAGCACCAGTCACAATAAATGAAGCAACTAGGGAGGAAAAAAAGTAGCAATAATTTTATCATTCTGGTCTACCACAAGCCATCTGTTCTTCCACCCACACACCCCCCCCCCCCCCCCCCCCCGCTACCTACAGCCAACACCCTCCAGCCCATTCATAATCTCCCCCCCCCCACCCCCACATCCCACTTCTATACCCAAGTTCTCCCCCCCCCCACCTTGCCCTCGCCCACATTGTGATTTTCCCCTCCCCACCCCGCCCTGGGGGGGGGAAGAGAGAGAAGAGGAGGAGGGGTGTGTGTGCACGCTCCCCACCCTCTGGGGGACATTACGAAGGAATTTCCCAGACAAAGGCAGAGGGAGAGAGCGGGCTGTGAACGGCAGCTGGCGCCTCCCCTCACCCGGGGACAAGAACCGAGCCGGGGGGTGAAAAGAGAGAAGTAGAAGAGGAAGGAGATGGAGGGCCGCGGAGGGGCCGAGGTTGAACGCACACCCCTCCCGCCTCAACTGCTGTGGGTGGGGGTGCCGCTCCCTCCTTCCCCCAGGGGAGTGGGAGCTCTGTGGGTGGGGGTCCTTACCCGCGGGGGGAGTGCTCCCTCCTTGCCTTCTGGGGAGTGGGATGTCGGAGTGGGGGGGGGGGGGTGAGGAGGTGGAATGTGTGTGTGGTGGGGGGAGTAGGATGTGTGTGTATGGGGGGGGAGAATGGGATGTGGGGAGGAGGGAGGAGTGGGGGAGGAGGGAGGAGTGGGGGGGAGTGGGAGGAGGGGGAGGGGTGAGTAGGATGTGGTGAGGGGAGTGGGATATGGGGGGGGGGGGAAAGAAGAGAATGCTTCCTTCTTGCTTTCTGGGGAGTGGGATGGGGGGGATGCTCCCTCCTTGCTTTCTGGGGAGTGGAATGGGGGGGGGGGGGGGAAAGAGATGCTCCCTCCTTGCCTTTTGGGGAATAGGATGTGGGTGGGGGGAATGCTCCCTCCTTGCCTTCTGGGGAGTGGGATGGGGGGAATGCTCCGTCCTTACCCCGGGGGAGGGTGAGTGGGGGGGGGGGGGTGATGCTCCCTCCTTGCCTTCTGGGGAGTGGGATGAGGGGGGATGCTTCCCTCCTTGCCCGCGGGGAACGGGCAGTGCCGCTCCCTCCTTACCCTCACGGTCTCTGTCCAGACCCACACTGACCACTCTCCGCCGCTCGATCCGTGAACAATAGCCAGCGCCGCTGCCTCCACCTTTTATAGAGTCTGGGTCCCGCCCCTTCCAGGGCCCGTACAGTCCCATCATCGCCACGCCCCCTTCTACCCTTATATGGTTCATGGGGCGGGGCCAGGAGATGGTTTGGATTTAATCAATGAAGCCGGACAGAGACAAAGAGAAAAGGAAAGGGTGGTTGGAGGGGTGATGTAGGCGTGGATGGTGGAGAAATAAGAGGATGTGGGCGAAGAGATGGGGGATTGGGGTAATTGTGAAAGGGAGAGAGGAGAGGCTTTGGGAGAGAGGGAAGGAGGGAGTGCGGACAATTGATCAGGCGCTCCCTCCCTCATCTGTAACCCTGGCTGATAGCACAGCCAGGGGCAAGCAAGCAGAACTGCAGCAGTTGTAGGGAAAAATAGACTTGGGATTTACCGTCCACCAACTGTTGAACAGCTCACAGTGCCTTGCCAACATTTAATTTAGTTAGAAATGTTTCTTTTGTCTTGCTTGGATTTGATTTTCAATTGATTGCACAACATGGGTGCCACAACATGGCAGTAATTTCGTCTGGATGCCCAAAAAGCATCCTAGTGTCACCTTCAATATAGCCCCCTGCCAGAAGTCCTGGCCAACTCTCTTCATCCATTCTGCAAAGATAGAGGTGAACCACTCCCGTAGAGCATCAGCTTCAGCTCCGCAAAGGAAATTACCGCGGGCAGTAGGGGACATCAAAGGCCCTTTCTATCCAGCCAGTTCCATTTTGCAGTTATCTCCTGATTGGTCTGCTGTAGCTGCATCTGAACTCCATTTATCAACTGTGTTTCCAACATCTCTTCATATCCTTACCTAATAGAAATCTAATGGCATAATAATGGAAACTCAGAGAAACAGAGGGCTTCCTGAAGGTTGTAGGACAGATTAATATGGTAATTGTACGGCATAGGGATGCTTGGCTTTATCAGTCATGACATTGATTATAACAACAGGGTGGTTATGTTGGAGCAGTATAAAACTTTAGTTAGACCACAGCGTGTATACTATGTGCAATTCTGGTCATCGCATTATAGGTTGGATATGATTGTATTGGAGGAGGTGCAGTGGAGATTCACCAGGATATTGCCTGGATTGGAGCATTTTAACTATGAAGAAAGTCTTGATAGGCTCAGGTTTTTGAGAGAGGACCTGATAGCAGTGTATTAGATTGTGACAGGGTGGATAGAAATCAGCTGTTGTGCTTGGTTGAAGAGCAATAACAAGGGGACATAATTTTAAGGTGAAGTGCAGGAGGTTTATGGAGGATTTGAGAAAAATAATTTCACCCAGAGACTAGTGGGAATCTGTATTACACTACCTGTGAGGATAGTTGAGATGAGAAACCTTGCAGTCTTTAAAGAGTACGTAGATGAAACTTGAAATGTCATAACTTTCAAGGCTTTGGGCTAAGTGCTGGAAAGTGAGATTAGTATAGATTTAGAGTAGTTTTGTCAATGCCAACGGGGCAGCACGGTGGCACAGTGGTTAGCACTGCTGCCTCACAGCGCCTGTAGACCCGGGTTCAATTCCCAACTCAGGCGACTGACTGTGTGGAGTTTGCACGTTCTCCCCGTGTCCGTGTGGGTTTCCTCCGGGTGCTCCGGTTTCCTCCCACAGTCCAAAGATGTGCAGGTCAGGTGAATTGGCCAAGCTAAATTGCCCGTAGTGTTAGGGGTAAATGTAGGGATATGGGTGGGTTGCGCTTCGGCGGGTCGGTGTGGACTTGTTGGGCCGAAGGGCCTGTTTCCACACTGTAAGTCTAATCCAACATGATGGTGGTCATGTGTGGCAGCATCCAAGGAACAGGAAATTCGACGTTTCGGGCCAGAGCCCTTCATCAGGAATGATGAGAGGGTGCCAGGCAGGCTCAGATAAAAGGTAGGGGGGAGGGACTTGGGGGAGGGGCGATGGAGATGTGATAGGTGAAGGAGGTCAAGGTGAGAGTGATAGGCCGGAGAGGGGGTGGGGGCGGAGAGGTCAGGAAGAGGATTGCAGGTTAGGAGGGCGGTGCTGAGTCCAAGGGAATCGACTGAGACAAGGTGGGGGGAGGGGAAATGAGGAAACTGGAGAAATCCGAGTTCATCCCTTGTGGCTGGAGGGTTCCCAGGCGGAAGATGAGGCGCTCTTCCTCCAACCGTCATGTTGTTAAACAGGCTCGTTACCACAGCCACATCTCCTTCCTCAGCACCTGCCTACGGAACCGACTGATCCCACACGGACTCCGGACTACATTCCAACCAACAAAATTTGGACCCAACCAGGCATCCGCTGCACCAGAACATAACAACACGACGGTTGGAGGAAGAGTGCCTCATCTTCCGCCTGGGAACCCTCCAGCCACAAGGGATGAACTCGGATTTCTCCAGTTTCCTCATTTCCCCTCCCCCCACCTTGTCTCAGTCGATTCCCTTGGACTCAGCACCGCCCTCCTAACCTGCAATCCTCTTCCTGACCTCTCCGCCCCCACCCCCTCTCCGGCCTATCACCCTCACCTTGACCTCCTTTCACCTATCACATCTCCATCACCCCTCCCCCAAGTCCCTCCTCCCTACCTTTTACCTGAGCCTGTCTGGCACCCTCTCCTCATTCCTGATGAAGGACTCTGGCCCGAAACGTCGAATTTCCTATTCCTTGGATGCTGCCTAGCCTGCTGTGCTTTGACCAGCAACACATTTTCAGCTCTGATCTCCAGCATCTGCAGACCTCACTTTTTACTACTACATGATGGTGGTCATTCCAATATTGCCATATCAACAAAGTGGTTTACTCTAAATTTCCTTTTGAAATGAATCTAGCAAGCAACTTATAGTATCAAGCCTAAAAGGAATTAAATCAGGCAGACCACCCAGCATCAATCAAGCCATGGGAAACTACAATGGCAAACTCAGCCCTGTCAATTCTATCAACAATAAACCAACCAAGCAACAGCCAGAGGCAGTCATACTCATGAAATTCCAAATTACATACCTCCGAGACTGGGTCAGTGGCAATTGGCAAGGGATGCAACAAGAAAGAAATACTTAATTTACATTATTCTGAACAATCTACCTCTCACAGATACATCCAACCATGAATATATTGGTAATTGTGATCATAACATAGTCTTTGGAAGAGACGGCTCCACATGATGTCCTCAACACCAGCATCTCAATGCAAAAGAGAACACTGAAGCATTTGCAACCACTTTGGATGACCTATTTCGCCCTTCTCCCAAAGTTTGCAGCATCAGAGATGCCAGTCTTCAGCCAATTTGATTCACTCCGAATGATATCAAGAGGTGGCTGAAGGTACTAGATACTGCAAAGCTATTGGCCCTGACATCTTTCCAGCAACAGTACTGAAGACTTGAGTTCTAGACCTTGTTGTATCCCAAGCCAAATATTCCGGTATAGCTACATTACTGTCGTCGGCTCAGTATTCTGAATAAATACCTCAGTATGTTGTAACAAAAACCACAACAAATCCAACCCAACCAATTATCAGCTATCAAGTGCTATTAAGTGATAATAAGCAATTAGCTGATATTCAGTTTGAGTTCGGCCAAGGCCACTCAGCTCATGACCCTCATTACAACTTTGATTTAAACATGGGCAAAAGAGCTGAGCTCCAAAAGTGATGCAAATACATTAAGGACTAAAGAGTAAGTAGGAAGAGAAATGGGCCTCTTCAAGATCAGCAAGGCCATCTATGTGTTGAATGGTAGGAGATGGGGGGAAATTTTTGCATCAGTGTTTACTGTGGAGAAGGACATGGAAGATATGGAGTGTGGGGAAACAAATAGCCACATCTTTAAAAAAGTACATATTACAGAGGAGGAGGTGCTAGACATCTTAAAATGCATTAAGGTGGATAAATTCCTGCGACCTGATCTAGTGTACCCTAGAACTTGGTGGGAAGCTAGGGAAGTGATTGCTGGGCCCCTTGCTGAGATATTTGTGTCATCAATAGTCACAGGTGCTGGAAAACTGGAGGTTGGCTAGCGTGGTGCCACTATTTAACAAAGGTTGTAAGGAAATGCCAGGGAACGATATACCAGTGAGCCTGACATGGTGGTGGGCAAGTTGTTGGAGGGAATCCTGAGGGACAGGATGTACATGTGTTTGAAAAGCTGAAAATGTGTTGCTGGAAAAGTGCAGCAGGTCAGGCAGCATTCAAGGAGCAGGAGAATCGACGTTTCAGGCATGAGCCCTTCTTCAGGATACCCTTGGATGCTGCCTGACCTGCTGCACTTTTCCAGCAACACATTTTCAGCCCTGATCTTCAGCATCTGCAGTCCTCACTTTCTTCTATGTATTTGAAAATGCAAGGACTGATTAGGGATAGTCAACATGACTTTGTGTGAAGGAAATCATGTCTCACTAACTTAGTTGAGATTTTTGAAGAAGTAATGAAGAGAATTGATGAAGGCAGAGCAGTGGATGTGATCTATATGAACTTCAGTAAGGCATTCTGCATGGTAGACTGGTTAACAAGAATAGATCACATGGAATATGGAAAGAATTAGCCATTTGAATACAGAACTGGTTTGAAGGTAGGAGACAGAGGGTAGTGGTGGAGAGTTGCTTTTCAGAGTGGAGGCCTGTGACCAATAGTGTGCCAGAGGGATCGGTGCTGGGTCCACAGCTTTTCATCATTTATATAAATGATTTGGATGTGAACATAGGAGTTATGGTTGGTAGGTTTGCAGATGACACCAAAATTGGAGATGTAGTGGACAGTGAGGAAGGTTATCCCAGAGTACAATGGGATCTTGATCAGATGGGCCAATGGGTCAAGGAGTGTCAGATGGAATGTAATTTAGATAAACGTGAGGTGCTAATTTTGGAAAGGCAAATCATGGCAGGACTAAAAAAATTAATGGTAAGTTCCTGGGAAGTGTTGCTGAACAAAGAGACCTTGGAGTGCACTTTCATAGTTCCTTGAAAGTGGAGTGGCAGGTAGATAGGAGAGTGAAGGTGTTTGGTATCTTGCCTTTATTGGTCAGAACATTGAGTATAGGAGTTGGGAGACTACGTTGCGGCTGTACAGGACATTGGTTGGGCCACCGTGTTTGACCTATAGGGAGACTGGGGCTATTTTTCCTGGAGCATCAGAAGCTGAGGGGTGACCTTATAGAAGTTTATAAAATCATGAGGTGCATGGATACGGTAAACAACCAAAGTCTGTTCCCCAGGATAGGGGAGTCTAAAACTAGAGGGCATAGGTTTAAGACGAGAGGGGTAAGATTTAAAAGGGACATAATGGGGAACTTTTTCATGCAGAGGGTGTATGAAATTAACCGGAGGAGGTAGTGGAGGCTGGTACATTTACAACATTTAAAAGGCATCTGGATGGGTACATGAACAGGAAGGGTTTAGAGGAAAATGGGCCAAGAGCTGGAAAATGGGGCCAGATTAACTTAGGATACCTCATTGGCATTGACAAGTTGGACTGAAGGGTCTGTTTCTATGCTGTATAGATCTATAACTCTAAGAGTGATTGTCCTTCACATCAAGCTCCAACAATGCTCAAAAAGACCAAGTCATGATTTGGAGGTGCCGGTGTTGGACCGGGGTGGACAGAGTTAAAAATCACACAACACTAGGTTATATCCAACAGGTTTATTTGGAAGCTCTAGCTTTTGAGGCACTGCCTTTTCATCAGGTGGTTGTGGAACGTGATCATATGACATAGGATTTATAGCAAAAGAGTTACGGTGTCATGGAATTGTAATGATATATTAAACAACTTTAGTTAAAAGTCACACACCAGGTTATAGTTCTTAAACAACATCCCAAGACAAAGCACTCCATCCACCATCTTAAAGATTCACTCCCTCTGCCATTGTTGCTGAATAGCAGTTGTGGGTACCATCTACAGGATGCATAGCAGCAATTCACTAATCTGCTTCAAGGGTACCTTTAAAGCTCATCACATAGTAGCCCCTAGAAAGACATGTACAGCAAATGCACAGCAACACAACACCTGCAAGTCCTCTCCAAGCCACAAAACCATCTTGACTACATTACCATTCCTTAGCTGCCATGAGGTCAAACTGCTGGCACGCTCTCCCTACAGCATTGTAGATTTAACTACATCACATAGTGATTCAAGAAGACAGCTCACCAATACATTCTAAAGGTAATTACAGATGTGTAATATTCACTGGGCTAGTCAATGAGACCCACATCTTGCAAATGAATGAATATATCATGCCAACTCTGCTTCCCATCACTGCGATATTTCTAATATCTGTTTTCTTAATTAATTGACTTTAACAAATAAAGCTGGCATTCCTCAAAGAGGAACAACAGCACTTTTAAGAAACTAGTTCATGGCTCAGGAACCATGGTGACTGAGTGGTTAGCACTACTGCTTCATAGCACTAATGACCTGGGTTTGATTCCAGCCTTGAGTGACTGTCTGTCTGCACTGTAGGGATTCTAAGATGATTCTATGGCTCACAGCAAACATATATCTCAGAGAGGGAAAGAGGATTCAAGAAAGAAATCCTCCATGATTTTCACTTCCCCGGTCCCCAACGCCTTATTTTCATGATGGACATCCAGTCCCTGTACACCTCCATCCCCCATCACGAAGGACTCAAAGCCCTCCGCTTCTTCCTTTCCTGCCGCACCAACCAGTACCCTTCCACTGACACCCTCCTTCGACTGACTGAACTGGTCCTCACCCTGAATAACTTCTCTTTTCAATCCTCCCACTTCCTCCAAACTAAAGGAGTTGCCATGGGCACCCGCATGGGCCCCAGCTATGCCTGTCTCTTCGTAGGATATGTGGAACAGTCCATCTTCCGCAACTACACTGGCACCACCCCCCACCTTTTCCTCCGCTACATCGATGAATGTATCGGCGCTGCCTCGTGCTCCCACGAGGAGGTTGAACAGTTCATCAACTTTACTAACACCTTCCATCCCGACCTCAAATTCACCTGGACTGTCTCAGACTCCTCCCTCCCCTTCCTAGACCTTTCCATTTCTATCTCAGGCGACCGACTCAACACAGACATCTACTATAAACCGACTGACTCCCACAGCTACCTGGACTACACCTCCTCCCACCCTGCCCCCTGTAAAAACGCCATCCCATATTCCCAATTCCTTCGTCTCCGCCGCATCTGCTCCCAGGAGGACCAGTTCCAACACCGCACAGCCCAGATGGCCTCCTTCTTCAAGGACCGCATATTCCCCCCAAACGTGATCGACGATGCCCTCCACCGCATCTCCTCCACTTCCCGCTCCTCCGCCCTTGAGCCCCGCCCCTCCAACCACCACCAAGACAGAACCCCACTGGTTCTCACCTACCACCCCACCAACCTCCGTATACAACGTATCATCCGCCATCATTTCCGCCACCTCCAAACGGACCCCACCACCAGGGATATATTTCCCTCCCCTCCCCTATCAACGTTCCGCAAAGACCACTCCCTTCATGACTCCCTCGTCAGGTCCACACCCCCCACCAACCCAACCTCCACTTCCGGCACCTTCCCCTGCAACCACAGGAAATGTAAAACTTGCGCCCACACCTCCTCCCTCACTTCCCTCCAAGGCCCCAAGGGATCATTCCATATCCGCCACAAGTTCACCTGTACCTCCACACACATCATCTATTGCATCCGCTGCACCCGATGTGGCCTCCTCTACATTGGGGAGACGGGTCGCTTACTTGCGGAACGCTTCAGAGAACACCTCTGGGACGCCTGGACCAACCAACCCAACCACCCCGTGGCTCAACACTTTAACTCTCCCTCCCACTCCACCGAGGACATGCAGGTCCTTGGACTCCTCCACCGGCAGAACATAACAACACGACGGCTGGAGGAGGAGCGCCTCATCTTCCGCCTGGGAACCCTCCAACCACAAGGAATGAACTCAGATTTCTCCAGTTTCCTCATTTCCCCTCCCCCCACCTTGTCTCAGTCGGTTCCCTCAACTCAGCACCGCCCTCCTAACCTGCAATCTTCTTCCTAACCTCTCCGCCCCCACCCCACTCCGGCTTATCACCCTCACCTTGACCTCCTTCCACCTATCACATCTCCATCGCCCCTCCCCCCAGTTCCTCCTCCCTACCTTTTATCTTAGCCTGCTTGGCACACTCTCCTCATTCCTGATGAAGGGCTTATGCCCAAAACGTCAAATTTCCTATTCCTTGGATGCTGCCTAACCTGCTGTGCTTTAACCAGCAACACATTTTCAACATACATCAACAATGGTTAACCAGGAAAGTAAGATTAGCATCAAATTGAAATAAAAAGTAATACAAAGTGGAAAAGATTAGTGGTAAGCTAGAAGATTAGGAAAGGTTTTAAATGCAATAAAAGGCAACCAAAAATTGATAATGAGAGAGAAAATAAGCATTGAGAGTAAACTTGCAAGTAATATCAAGACAGACAGTAAGACCTTCTTTACATGTATAAAAGTGAAGAGAGAAGCCAAAGTGATCATAGGCCACTTGGACAACAAACCTGAGAAATAATAATGGGAAACCAGAAAATGGCGGATGTGTTGAAGACATACTTTTCATCAGTCTTCCCAGTAGGAGACACTAATAGCTTCCCAAAACGACTAAATAACCAAGGGGCAAAGGGAGGAATGGAAATAAATAGAATAACTATCAAAAGAGAAAATGTGCTAGGGAAATATTCAGTCTAAAGACAAACACATTCCTTGGACCTATTGGGATGCATCCAATGATATCAAAGGAAATAGTGATAGCAATGATACATGCACTAGTAATAATAGAGTCCTACAGCATGGAAACAGACCCTTCGGTCCAACCAGTCCATGCCAACCATGTTCCCAAACTAAACCAATCCTACTTGCCTGCATTTGGCCCAAATGCATCCAAACCTTTCCTAGTCATGCATTTATCCAAATGTCTTTTCAAACGTTGTAACTATACCTGCATCTACCACTTCCTTTGGCAGGTCATTCCACACACACTGAATACTCTCTGTGTAAAAACATTGCCCCTCATGTCTTTTTAAACCTTTCTCATCTCACAATAAAAATATGCCCCAGTTTTGAACTCACCCACCCTAGGGAAAAGACCTTTGCTTTTCACTTATCTATGTCCCTCATGATTTTATAAACCTTTATAAGGTCACCCTTCAACATCCTATGCTTCAGTGGAAAAATGCCCCAGCCTATCCAGCCTTTCCTTATAACTGAAACCCTCCATTTCCAGCAACTGCTCGCCAACATCTTCATTTTGGAAACCTTTTTCTGAATCCTCTCCAGCTTAATAATATCCTTCCTATAACAAGCTGACCAGCACTGGATACAGAACTCCAAAAGAGACCACACCAATGTCCTGTATTTGGATTCTGGAAATGTCCCAAAGGATTGGAAAACCGTCAACGTAACAGCTTAATTTACAAAAGGGAAAAAGAGAAAAGACAGTTAATGATAGGCCAGTTAACTCATCATCTGTTAATAGGAAAATGTTGGGATAACAGGGGTGAAATAATTCCACAGAGGCTGGTATCCCGTCACCAAGTCACTCTTTATTTACACGTGGAGAGTCCTTGACACTGATTCAGCTCTCTCAGAGCCAACTCTCAGAGTGAACAGAACCTCTGACACTCCTGTTTATATCTGTCAGCCAAGGCTTCCCGATTGAGCCAGATTTACAACCCCAATCAGGGGACTCATATTGTATGAGATCCACCTGGCTGACCTTGTTACAATCACTACATCTAGGGTCTCTGACTCCAAAGACATAGGCTACTGGTGAATACGTTTGTCCTTGTTGGCACTCTGGGTAGTGCCCCACTGATACATTCAATCCAGGCCATCAGACAGAACCTCTTGACAATATCTTCATTTTTGAAAACCACTGGAAGTGACATTTCATAGACCATGCAGAAATGTGTATCCTCTTCAATGCAGAGAAAATAAGTCAGAGAGCCATGGGCAGGTGAGAGATTCTCCCTTTGTGTAATACAGCCAAATTGATTTGTGTTGATATATATGAAGAACATAAGGATAGAGTTTCCGCTTTTGTTTGGAACAATTGACTCAAACAAGCACAAGATATACAAAACAAAAATCAGAATTCTAAGCACAAATTATGTTCACAACAAATTGTTTTTATTATCTTGCAGTATAATGCTGGAAGTTAGTCCCACTCACAATCCCAGCCCAGGGTGAAGTAATTCTTACTGAGAGCTTCTGCTGTTCATGCTCATTTGCAGGCTTTGAGGAGCCTCTAAATTTGAAGCTTTGTTTTGAGGTGCAGAAGTACAAATGGAAACATTTTAAAAGCTTCTGAAGGTGATTTATTTATCTTAACTTACTAAGAATTTGATTAGCAATGTGTTTGATTGCATTATGTGTTCATGGGATTGGCTAGGTCAACATTTATTGTCCATCTTTAATTATACATCTTGAACTGCTACAATCCTTGGGGTGTAGGGAACCCCACACTGTCATTAAGAAGGGAGTTCCAGGATTTTGACCCAGCAACAGTGGAGGAACAACGATATAGTTCCAAGTCAGGCTGTTGCGTGAATTAGAGGGGAGCTTGTAGGTGGTGATGTTCCCTTGCATATGCTGTCCATATCCTTCTAGGATTTGGAAGATGCTGTTGAAGAAGCCATGGTGAGTTACAGTAGTGCATCTTGTAGATAGTGCACACTGCTGCAACTGAGCATCGGTGGTGGAGGGAGTGAATGCTTGTGGATGAGGTGCCAATCAAGCGAGCTGACTTGTCTTGGATGATGAAAGTGAGCACTGCAGATGCTGGAGATCAGAGCTGAAAATGTGTTGCTGGAAAAGCACAGCAGGTCAGGCAGCATCCAAGGAGCAGGAGAATCAACATTTCGAGCATAAGCCCTTCTTCAGGATTCCTGCTGCGCTTTTCCAGCAACACATTTTCAGCTCTTGTCTTGGATGATGTTAAGTTTCTTGAGTGTTGCTGGAGCTGCAGGCAAGCGGGGAGTATTCCATCACACTCCTGACTTGTGCATTGTAGATGGTGAACAGGATTTGGGGAGTCAGAAGGCAAGTTATTCACTGCAGAATTCCAGCATCTGACCTGTGTTTGTAGCCATTGTATTTATATGGCTAGTCCAGTTCAGTTTCTGGTCAATGGTAATTTTCAGGACATTGATAGCAGGGATTCAGCAATGATAATTCCATTGAATGTCAAAGAATAGGTTATATTCTTTATTTTTGGCAAAGGACTGTGTTGTACAGTTTTACTTGCTAGTTTATCAGCTCAAGATTAGATATCATCCAGTCTTGCTGCATGTAGGCACAGCCTCAGTATCTGAAGAACACAGTTGATGATGAACATTGTTTTATATAAAGTCAGCATTGACAATAAAACATTACAAGTAATAAGGAAAACATTATAGCATAATAACTGGAGTTCAAGTGTGCTGTTTGCATATCCCCAGTCAGACTGTCTGGTAGGCAGATCCCCATCATTTCCAAAAGAAAGTTCAATTATTTACAATGAAAAATAACAAGTCTATATAATGAGTAAATAATTTGCTGATACGTCTAGATCACGTGGTGGTGATTGTTTTGCCATTGATTTCCACAGTCACCCATGATATCATTGATCTTTCCTGTTTGTAAAGTTGTTTTTTAAAAAGTTTTCTTTGAAGCCTGAAACTCTTCCACTTGCTATTTCAATGTTTCCTCGATGTCCAGCTTGAGTTCTCTCACTGGAGTGTAATTGCTGGCATTAGTTTCTGAAATGACTCTTCTGAGTGGTTTGCAGCTCCTTGCTGTGTTGGCTATGCACCTCCACCTGTTTTTGCAGCTCTGCCATTTCCTCCAACATACTTCGGTCTCAGGCCAATATTTCAGTAGCCACTCATGCTAAGCCTAATTTGTCTTATGTGTGAGTTGCTCCAGGCCTTCACATAGAGTGGCAAACTTTTCACTGAATTGATGCTTGTTGTTCATCCTGTTTCCTCTTTTGCTCCTTCAGCTATTTATTCATACTTGTGAGTTGAACAGAAATGTCTTTCAAAACCTTCATCATCTCAGAAATGGTATTCTCAAATTTAGATTAATCCTGGCCTAATTGTTCAGCCTTTGCTCTTGAAATTTCACATTATTCTCCAAACCAGAAAGTTGAAATTTTAGCTCAACTAATTCAAAAGAAACTGAGATGTTCTGTTCTTCTTTCACATTTATTTATATTTGTCATTAGAATCATAGAGTCATCCAGCACTTCCTCTGGCATCTCATTCCATACATTCATCACCCTCAGAGGCTGAGGTGTGACCTTATTGAAGTTCATCATGACAGGCAATGATAGGTGACTGGCCAAGGTCTTTTTCCCAGAATAGGGGAGCTCAAACCTAAAGGACATATGCTTAAGATAAGAGGAGAAAGATTTAAATTGGACGTAAGGGGAACTTTTTCAGACAGAGCATGGTGCATGTATGGAATGTGCTGCCAGAGGGTGTGGAGGAGGCAAGTAAAATTGTGACACTTAAGAGGCCTAAGACACCAAGTTATAGTCCAACAGGTTTCTTTTAAATCACAACCTTTCAGAGCGCTGCTCCTTTGTCACCACATCACCTGATGAAAGAGCAGCACTCTGAAAGTTTGTGATTTCAAATAAATCTGTTGGACTATAACCTAGAGTCTTGTGACTTCTGGCTTTACCCACCCCAGTCCAACATCAGCACCTCCTCATCATAACATTTAAAAGGCATCTAGATGGGTATATGAATATGAAGGGTTTAGAGGTATATGGGTCAAATGCTGGCAAATGGGATGACATTAATTTAGAATATCCGGTCGGCCTGGACGAGTTGGACTGAAGGGTCTGTTTCTGTGCTGTACAACTCTATGACCCTGTAGACTGGATTCATTTGGGCTGAACCTTATGTTTTTTTTTTGGCTAAGTGCAATCGACATTAAAAGTTTTGGAAGGATTCTTGTCGTAGAGTTTAGCAATATTTGTGGCTGAATCTTAACAAAGGTACCAAATTAAGTGCTCATGTCGCATCCTTTACATCTGATTCCATCCCATTGTATCACGTCATTCCCAAAACAATCACAACTCATTGGTTATCCACCGAAAGATCAACATACCTGTCATTTTTAAAAGGCCAATGCGTATTCAGATAATCACAGACGTTCCAAAAATGGCCAGCCTGATCAAGGACAGATGGGAACATGTCAGAGAAAGGAAAGCTAGCCTTGTGCTATTGCAAAATAGATCTGGAGTTCCTGATTGAGGGGGGTGGAGCAAAGAAGGGGTGTTCTCTTCCTGGATGACCAGCAGAGGATGATTAACTTGCCTCTGACAAGTAGTTATCTTCGTGGAGTCCTTACTTTCTGGAAATGTCCCAGACGATTGAAAAACTGCCAATGTAACATTTCTATTTCAAAAGGGAATCAGGCCAAAAAGGTAACCATAAAGTTAGTCTGTTTTAAAGAATGTAATAGGAGAGCATTTAGATATGATCAAACAGAGTAAGCATGGCTTCATGAGGGGGAGACTGTGCCTGACAAATTCTTTGAGAAAATTATAAGCACGATTTTCAGAATGCATTTGGTACGGTACCACACATTAAATTAATTAATAAGAGCCCAGGGAGATAGCACGTTAGCATGGATGGAGGAATGGCTAATGAACAGAAGACAGACTTGGGATAACTGGGGCATTTTCAAGATGCCAACCTGTAACTAGTGGGATGAGTGCTGGGGTCACAATTATTTACAATATATATTAATGACATGGATGAGGAAAGTGAATGTACTGTAGCCAAGTTTGCACATGATACAAAATAGGTGGGAAGTCAAGTGGTGAGGACAACACAAACACCTAGGAGTGCAGGTTCACAATTCCTTGAAGGTGGACTCACAGATAGACAGGGTAGTGAAGAAAACATTTGGAACACTTGCTTTTTATTGGTCAGTGCATTGAGTTGGGATGTCATGTTGTAGCTGTACAGGACATTGGTTAAGCCACTTTTGGAATTCTGCATTCAGTTCTGGTCTCCCTGCTATAGGAAAGATGTTGTTAACTTGAAAGGATGCAGAAAAGACTTTCAAGCATGTTGCCAAAGTTGGAGGGCTTGAGCTTTGGGAGAGGGTGAATAGGCTGGGGCTTTTTTCCCCTGGATCATTGGAGGCTGAGAGGTGACCTTATAGAGGTTTATAAAAACATAAGGGGCATGGATAGGGTGAATGGCCATGGTTTTTTTTCCCCAGGGGAGGGGAGTCCAAAACCAGGGGGAATAGATTTAAGGGGAGAGGGGAAAGATTTAAAAGGGAACTAGGGGTAACCTTTTCATGCAGAGAGTGGTGCGTGTAGGGAATGAGCTGCCAGAGGAGGTGCTGAAGGCTGGTACAATTGCTACATTTAAAAGGCATTTGGATAGGTATGCGAAAAGGAAGGGTTTAGAGGGATATAGGCCAAATACTGGTACATGGGACTAGATTAATTTAGGATATCTGGTCAGCATGAATGAGTTAGACCGAAGAGTCTACTTCTGTGCTGTACTTCTCTATGACTCTATAACTGCTGCTAGATGATATGAAAATGTATTGAGAAAATGTATAGACAAACAACACATGAAAGTTAAAATCGGGGATACTGATGCAGAAACTGAGAGTCACGTATAAACCATAGTTACCCACATCACCAAAGTGCCCTCAAAGTTTTCTTCCTTCTCTCACTCCCCGGTTCTGTCGATAGGAATTTGGGAGCATGCTTGGCCATTGGCCGACTGGCCCTGTAAGTTTGGCGGGGCAACCTGTGTACACTAGTGTCTAGGTGGGCCAGGCGTTCCAAAGGTTCTCTTGCCAGAGGCAAGTTGACCCACTTCAGCTTCAACATCTAAAGGTTGGATGGAGTAAGCAGGGTGGAGATGGAGAACCTCTCTGGAGGGTGCTGAGAGGAGAATTCTGAGGGGCCCTGAATGTGTGGTTCAACCTCTGGCTGGGACCATCTGACACTGCCTTCTCGCCTTATGAAAGGGGGGCTTAGGGTTCCCTGTCTTCCCTGTAGCCATGCCTTTGGTGGGGCAATAGAGTTGAGATGTGTAAATCTCTTTAAAAAGCCTTGATGGGTCTGTATCCTGCTCTTCATGGTAACCATGTCCATGGATGACAGCCAGTTGGTCACAGGAAAGACTTCGCTGATGAGATTTATGGATGTTGAAAGCCGTTATGTCCCAGATGCCAGTTTGGTGTTGCTGTTCCTTCCCGGATATTTGGTCTGTGATTGCCACAGGGTACCTTTTTGCCCAGGACTGAGCAGTTCTCTGAGTGCCAGAGGGCACGGGTGTTTCACCCTCGCCTGAGCTGTCACTGTGAGGTGCTCACTAAATCGTGTACCCACACTCTTTCTGTTGACGGTTCCTCCCGAGATGTCTGTACCTGAGGTGGTGTTTGGGGTGGGGGGCGTGGGTACAGGAGGTAGACTTGCAAATGCTTTCTCTGAGGCTTCAGTAGTCTCATCATCAGAGGGTAGAGGGTGAGGAGATAAATGTCTTCTGGGGAAACCAAGCATTTCTCCACATGTAAGGGGAAGGTCAGTGGAACCTGAAGGTCACAAGAAAGAGACAGAGGGAGAAGGTATTGCAGCCAGTGGGTCAAGATACTGTGCAGTGATTGAGAGTGACTGTCTGGTTAAGGGGAGAGTTGCAATGGAATGAAGGAAGGTACTTACACATTTGGAGGGACATGAATGTTTCGATTTCCCCACAGGAGCAATCCCAGTCCTTCACCGATGAGGACCAGCATTCTCTCCTTGTAGGGAATCAGCATCTGGATGTCAGGCAACCCACCACCAATGCCCCTCCCCAGCCCCGCCCCTTCCATCTCCCACCACCACCATCACCACCCATATGGGTTGCTCTGACCTATTATGGCTGTTTTCTCATGTATCAACAGAAAGGAGAGGAATAAGTGAAATAACAGCGACTTCACAGCTGTTGGTGCTGACGCATTGGGGTTAACGTTGTGAGGTCTTTGAAAGAACAATCAAGACAACATGTGTCAAAGGTAGAGGGCAAGAGTCAATGAGCGAAGACATTGCACATTACAGTGAGAGTGGCACAGCATGAGCCTTGGGAGAAGATGGGTACAGTGGCAGGGCTAGAGTGAGTATAAGTTGGTAGAGGTCAAAGTGTGTCATTTACTCTGGCAGAGTGAAGAAAGTCATTGCTGGCTGTTTCCCTGCATCCTTGAGATACCACTGACCTGTGTGAGGACATCAGGTCAAGCCAGCAGTGTCTGGTGGCGCAGATGCCTCAGCTAGTCTTCCTAGAAGAAGACATCTTCCTTTGGAGCACCCAGTCCACCAGGACCTCCAGATATCTGTCAGAGAATCATAGTGCCATCTTTCTTTTCTCCACCATGTTCTGACTCTGTCTTTGACCAAGCAAGACAGCTTCGGAGTGCCAGTGCTCACTGGGTGTGCAGCTGTCTTTTAAAGATGGTATGAATGCTAGAGTTGCCAGTCTTTTGATGGGTATCCTCTGAGTGGCAAGTTGTTCTAGGAATGGCACACCATAAGATGAGCCAGTAAACAGACATGAGAAGTGCCATAGAGGCATGGTATGGTCAGTCATTAATGTGCTGAGATTGGTAAAGTACTGAGAGAAAACTGTCAGCCTCGTGTGAAAACTTCCTCTAAAAAAAACACTCCATGCAACTCAGACTCAGCCAAAAAAAAGTAAGATTCAGCCCTTTTAGTTTGCAGTTCTCAGCAACATGATCAATGACCATATATCAAGGACTATTTCTGTATTTATAGAAAGCAGGCGCTGAACCCTAAGAAATGACAATGTACCTAAGTCTGTCATTTAAGGTGATTTAATTCAATATAATTTTATAAGGGGCGAAAGATGCAGTGTTCAATTGTTCAATGTTCAATTATGTGTCTGCTAACTGCTGACTATGCTGTTTATTGTGAACCAAGCCTGTGGCAAGGTTAGAGAAACTGAGAGCAGGATGAGATGGCAGACAATTGAAAACCTTTGAAATAAAGCTCATGTTCACATTCAGAACCAGAGTCATCTCTGCATAACTCTCTGAGGTACAGCTGATGATATCACCCCTCTGTGATTCACACAGCAGACTTTCAGGCTCAGAGGAAAAGTCCTTTCCACACTCATTGACTCTTTCGTCTTCCCTGCTCCATCCACTCTCCTTCAAGAATTACAAAGCATTCAAAGGCCTCCTTACAATTAAGATTGAGACCATCCATCTAGCTACTTCTGCCACATTCCTACATGCTGTGGCCTTAAATGTGTAGCATTCTCTGGTTTTTCTTCTACCTGATTGCTATCCTAGTTGCCTTCATAAATGAGTCCTTCCCCTTTGATATAGTCCCCTTTTTCAAGTCTGCTATCATCAGCCCCTTCCTCTGAAAATCCACTCCTTTCTTTTGTGACTATCATCCCAACTCCAACACCATTATCTTCCCCAATGTCCTTGAGTCAAGTTCTGCATCCCAAACTTTTGACCTTTTTGTTGGAATGTTTTCCTTTAGGTTTCTGCCCCTAAAAATGCACTGTGATAACCTTAAACAAAGTCATAAGTAACATTCATTGTAAATTTACCCATTTCCTCCTTCTGAACAGCCTGTAGCTTTTGACATAGTTGACTATGAGACCGGTTGGACATTGGGACTGGTTCTGGGAAAGATGGGACTATTACATAAGGGACGGTCTACATCTGAACCAGACCGGAACCAATGTCCTTGGGGAGTTTTTGCTACTGCTGTTGGGGAGGTTTTAAACTAATGTGGGAAGTTGCTGAAGAGGGTACTGAGAGATAGGATCTATTTATATTTGGAAAAGAATGAGCTTGTAGGTGATAGACAACATGGTTTTGTGTGGGGGAGATCGTGCCTTACCAACTTAATAGAATTCTTCGAGGAAGTGACCAAGTTGTTAGATGAAGGAAGGGCTGTTGATGTCATATACATGGACTTTAGTAAGGTGTTTGATAAGGTTCCCTATTGTAGACTAATGGAGAAAGTGAAGTCACATGGTGGACAGGGTGTTCTAGCTAGGTGGAGGGTGGATAAAGAACTGGTTGAGCAACAGGAGACAGAGAGTAGTAGTTGAAGGGAATTTCTTGAAACAGAGAAAGGCGAAGGATTCAATAAAGAGAGGTCATGCTTTCAAGGTGAGAGGTGCAAAGTTTAAGGGGATACACGCGGCAAGTACTTCACACAGAGGGTCGAGGGCATTTGGAACGCGTTGTCAGCAGAGTTGGTAGAGGCAGGCATGGTAGATTCATTTAAGATGAGTCTGGACAGATGCATGAGTAGGTGGGGAGCAGAGGGATACAAATGCTTAGGAATTGACCGATAAGTTTAGACAGTACATTTGGATCGACTCAGGCTTGGAAGGCCAAAGGGCCTGTTCCTGGGCTGTAAATTTTCTTTATTCTTTGTAAATCATCTTCTTCCTGATCAGAATTGGGTAAATTGTGTGCTGTAACTAGTATCAACATGAACCAGGTTTGGCTGCAGGGTTTCCCAGGGGGTTAGCTCCACTTACTTTCTGTTTGCTTCGTTTCAAGTGATCCTCAAGGTTTCACAAAACAGCCTGGGCTCATGTAGCTCAGCTCCCCCAAGTCGTAGTGAAAGAATGTTGATATGGTCTACACAGAATCATTACATTCAATCAAGGAAGAAATATCCATAATGAAAATAATCTACAACCAGCCTCACAGATATTTCACTGCACATCAGGGAAACAAAATTTGGAGCAAAATTCGAAAATACATCCCTCATTTGCCAATTATTTAAAGAAAATATAGTATACAGTATTAAAATTTACTGTTTCCAAAAAAACTCGTCTCTCATTTCCTGATCTTTTTTCATATCCTTTGCTGCTTTCTCAGCTTTGCTTTGTGGCTGTTAGGTCCTGAGCTGAATTCCAGCATCTCACTAGTGTCTGGGGTTTATCCTAGGCTCCACTTTATGTCTGTCTTTCAATGGGATTACATTCCATCAGAGCTCGCTCACGTGTTCCCACTTGTCATCATTCACTTTATTGCTGTGTTCACGGACTCTGCTCTTACCTCATTTTTCCAAACTCCTCTGTCACTCTTGAATTGGTTTGACTGGCCCATCAATGCTGTTGCTGCTTATGTATTTATGTCATGGAGTCATAGAGATGTACAGCATGGAAACAGACCCTTCGGTCCAACCCGTCTATGCTGACCAGATATCCCAACCCAATCTAGTCCCACCTGCCAGCACCCGGCCCATATCCCTCCAAACCCTTCCTATTCATATACCCATCCAAATGCCTCTTAAATGTTGCAATTGTACCAGTCTCCACCACTTCCTCTGGCAGCTCTTTCCATACATGTACCACTCTCTGTGTGAAAACGTTGCTCCGTAGGTCTCTTTTACATCTTTCCCCTCTGGCCCTAAACCTATGTCCTCTAGTTCTGGACTCCCTGACCCCTGGGAAAAGACTTTGCCTATTTACCCTATCCATGTCCCTCATAATTTTGTAAACCTCGATAAGGTCACCCCTCAGTACCCCAAAAGAGATTCCAATGATCCAAAAATTTGAATCCTTCTTCCATGCACCATCTCCTCAGCCATCTGCTCTATCCTCCTATTCCTGACCTCACAAGCTTGTAGCACCGGGAGTAATCCAGATATTATTACTCTCGAGAACCTCCTTTTTAAATTTCTGCCTAACTCTCTATATTCTCCCTTCAGAATCTCAACCTTTTCCCTTCCTATATCGTTGGTTCCAATGTGAACAATGACGTCTTGCTGGCCCCTGTTCCCCGTGAGAACATTCTGCACCCTCTCTGAGACATCCTTGATCCTGGCACCAGGGAAGCAACACACCATTCTGCTTTTTTGCTGCTGGCCACAGAAACATCTGTCTGTACCTCGGACTACAGAATCCCCTAACACAATTGATCTCTTGGAACCTGACATACCCTTCGTTGCATTATAGCCAGTCTCAATACCAGAAACTTGGCTATTCGAGCTACATTCCCCTGAGAATCTATCACCCCCTACATTTTCCAAAACAGCATACCTGTTGAAATGGGTATATCCACAAAAGACTCCTGCATTAGCTGCCTATCTCTCTTATCTTTCCTGGAGTTAACCCATCTATGTGACTGTATCTGAAACTTCCCCCCCCTTCTTATAACTACCATCTATCATATACTGTTGCTGTTGCAAATTCCTCATCGCTCTAACTGTCTCTCCAGCCAATCCATTTGATCTGATAAGATTCACAGCCAACAGCATTTATGGCAGATATAATCCGCAGTAACCTTTAAACTCTCTTTAAACTCCCATATCTGACAAGAAGTACATATCATTCTATTAAAGGCCATTTTTGCTCCTTCATAATCTACAGACCCAGAAATTAACACCATCTTATTCCTCTACAAACACTGCCCCAGTTTAAATTAATAGTTATGGCTTATATTTTAAGTTTAATCAAGAGACATATCTCCAAAAACATATAATCAAGAAAGACCCCACTCTACTCACTACTGCAGATTCTCTGTAGGCCACACTTAAAACAACGATTAACTTATCTGATTCTGTACTATGAACTTCGCCCAACAGTTCCTTTAAGATCAGTTGTGAATTTCACTGTTTGTTAATTTTTCCAGATGTACTCCGAGGTCCAATGATACATGAATCCCCCTTTGCTGTTTGAATTCATGTATTGTTGGACATCGGAGTGCATCTGGGAAAATTAACAAGCAGTGAAATTCACAACTGATCTTGGAGGGACTGTTGGGCGAAGTTCACAGCACAGAATCAGATAAGTTAATCGTTGTTGACTCAAGCCACTCCAGCCATTCCTCAGACTACCTCTCTTACTTGGATCCATACAATTAACTTACTCCTCATCCTTCTTTGGCTTCCTGGTCTTTGTTATTTTTGCAGCCCACTTCACTTCCACTCCTCGACTAATCTACCAGATTCATCGGCCAACATTGCTAACACTTGAGAACATTATACAGCTCCACTCGACACAGTATACTCAACCAATACTCTTTCCGTCTAATATCTTGTAAATCCTCCACTTCTACTGTACTGGCTTTCATCTTTAACATTATTGGATAATGCTGCAAGATGGCCACACAAAGTCCACACATGGATTTATCCCACCACAACCTTCTGTCCTTTTGATTCTGTTCCACTGATTCCTCACTATCTCTTTTCATAACTATCACTTTGCCTAACCTCTGCCATGTTTTGGTAGGCTGCTTACTTTAGATCAAGCCCATTACTTATATCTCCTCTTTTTTACTAGCCCCTCCATTCTTTCTCATCTCTGCTCCCTGTCATCTGGTCATGCTCTCTTTCTTTTTTCCCATCTTAGATATATTGTCTCCAAATCTATCATCCATCCTTTGCACTCTTACTCTCATTATAATCCCAGGTTTGCATCATTTTCAACAAGGTCATAGCTACCCCATGTGCCCTTTTTAGCATGGTAGGACCAGTCACAATCTTCTATTATGCAGTAAACTCCTATTGCTGTCTTTTCCCATCTTTTTGACCATCTAGCCCAGTGCACCAAAAGGGGATAACCTCACCAATCTCCTTTTCACCTCTTTCTTCAGTGTCCTTCCACCTTCCCCAGTCACCAGCCCTCTACAATTTCCAGTAGAATGTTTGTTGGCTCACAAACAAGCCTCTTGACTAAAACTGCTACAGTGGCCAGGTAGATGTTATTGAAATTATCTGACTTTATACAGTATCATTTATGATCTCAGGATCATGCCAAAACACGTCATAGCCAATTAGTCATACAGCACAGAAACAGGCCCTTTGGCCCAAGCTGTCCATGCTAACCAAGTTTCCCAAACTAAACGATCTACTTGCTTGCATTTGGCCCATATCCCACTAAACCTGCCCTATTCATGTACATGTCCAAATGTCTTTTAAATGTTGTAACTATACTTGGCATCCACCACTTCCTCTGGCAATTCATTCCACATATGAACCATCTTCTGGGTGAAAATTCCACCTCTCAAGTCTCTTTTCAATCTTTCTCCTCTCATCTTAGAATTATTCACTCTTGTTTTGAACTCGTACCCTAGGAGAAAAGAAAAACCTTTACCATTCATCTTATCTATGTCCCTTGTGATTTTATAAGCCTCTATCAAGTCACCCGTCAACCTCCTATTGCTGTAATATAGCCCAATGTGACAGACATTTCCAAACAGCACACCACAAACAGCAGTGTGATAAAGCACCGGATAATCTGATTTTTATGATGATGGTTGCATTGATAGATGAAATATTGATGACGACAGCAGGAAGAACTCACCTGATAATAGGACATCAATATAATGTCTCATCTTAAAATTTGCTCCCATAATGATGCAGCACTCCCATAGTATTGCACTGAAGTTTCAACCAAGACTGACCTTAAATCTCTGGAGTGGTATTTAAAACCCATGATCTTAGTGATGAGAGTATCACTAGCTGAGCAAATTCAGACACATCATTATTCACCATTTTATAAAACATTTTTATTCTCTGTTCTTAGTCTCACCTCTTAAACAGCTTGGTAATTTATTACATATGGATATAATGGCAGAAACCAGCCTTCTGTGCAGATCTCCAGCATTCTATCATGTTTCAGTCTCTAAGCCTGGATTTCTTTAATAAATTGTTCAAGATGTAAAACATAAAATGTAACAAAGAACTGGGATTCTGACGAAGAGTCACTGGACTTGAAACATTAACTCTGTTTTTTCTCCACAGATACCACCAGTCCTGCTGAGCTTCTCCAGCAATTTGTTTTTTAATATAAAGCAGAATTTTGCACTTGGGATTTTCCAAGGGTCATTTTCATTTAAAAATATAACATAGGCATTGCTGGGCAACACACAACCAGGAATAGCACAGAATTACTGAACACAGTGGCTGACAAGAAGCAATATAAGCTCGGCTCAGTTTCACTCCCATAAATCTATCTCAAAATGTTTGTAGGGGCTGGGGTGAAGAGGAGGCATGATTGTGACCCTATTGCCCACTCTGACCTCTGCTAGAAGATACTGTCATTGAAGCAGTGCAATAATTTCATGATTAGACATAATGCATTGAAGCATTTTGCAATTATCAATGTGGATTTTTAAAGAAAACTATAATCAAAGTCTAATATCCCGTAATTATTTGGTAATAGAGGAGAATTTGGTTAGAGATTGTACACTGGAAAGAACACAAAAGTTGTTTGCATGGCAAAAATCAGAGTGTTTCAGGGCTTTTGTCTTTTCCTGTCTGCAGTCATTGTACATTACAAGCTCAGGACTTGGTAAACTTGCCATAATTTTGAAGGACAAAAATAAGCAAACTATAAGAAAGGCAGCTATTTGCCTGAAGCCATTAAGAAAGAGAGATTAAAAAAATGTGTAAGATCTGTCAGCAAGAAAAATACAAAAGTGATTTAATATCAAATTCTACGAGATCCAGAAGCTACAAATTAGCAACAATTTAAACTCCTGACCTCTGGAAGAGGTGAACTGATCATTCTGAGTTTCAAGTTAAATTTCCCAGATGTTTGTTCTATGGATGTAGGTGTGCTGGCTGGACCATTATTTATTGCCCATCCTTGTTGCACTCATGAAAGTGATGGTGAGTTGTCTTTTTGAACCATTGCAATCCATTTGGTATAGGTATTCTCACAATATATAACAGCTTGTACAGAAAACTGCAGCAACTTAAGTGATTTAGTTTTCGTTTACTTTACTCTTTATACCTAAAAGAGTTAAAACCATTTCAACATCATAAAAGCTGAAATTATCCTAATGCACATAAACATGACAAGAAGAGGTTAGTAAAATGCGAGTTAAGATAAATTCCATATTATAACTGGACAAATGACTTAGGATGTGTGGATTGGAAAAACAGGCTTCAAGAGAAGAACACTAATGAGATGTGGGGATTGTTCAAGGAGCAGCTACTACGTGTCCTCGACAAGTATGTACCAGTCAGGCATGGTGTAAAGGGCCTTGTGAGGCAGCCGTGGTTTAGTAAGGAATTGGAATCCCTTGTGAAAGGGAAGAAGGCGGCATATGTAAAGATGAGGCGTGAAGGTTCAGTTGGGGCGATAGAGAGTTATAAGGTAGCCAGGAAGGATCTAAAGAGAGAGCTAAGAGAAGCGAGAAGGGGACATGAAAAGTCTTTAGCTGGTAGGATTAGGGAAAACCCAAAGGCTTTCTATAGGTATGTCAGGAATAAAAGGATGACTAGGGTAGGTATCGGTCCAGTCAAGGATAGTAGTGGGAAGTTGTGTGTGGAGGCGGAGGAGATTGGAGAGACACTGAATCAATACTTTTCATCAGTATTCAATCAGGAACAGGACACTGTTGCTGATGTGAATATGGAGTCACAAATGATTAGAATGGATGGCCTGGAAATATGCAGGGAAGAGGTTCTGGGAATATTGAAGAGGATGAAAATAGATAAGTCCCCTGGGCCTGATGGCATTTACCCTAGGATCCTATGGGAAGCTAGGGAGGAGATAGCAGAGCCATTGGCCTGGATTTTTATGTCGTCATTGTCAACGGGAATAGTACCAGAGGACTGGAGGATAGCGAATGTGGTCCCCTTGTTCAAGAAAGGGAGTAGGGATAGCCCTAGTAACTATAGGCCAGTGAGTCTGACTTCAGTGGTGGGCAAAGTCTTAGAGAGAATGGTAAGGGATAAGATTTATGAACATCTGGACAGGAATAACGTGATCAAGGATAGCCAGCATGGTTTTGTGAAGGGCAGGTCGTGCCTCACAAACCTTATTGAGTTCTTTGAGAAGGTGACTAAGGAAGTGGACGAGGGTAAAGCAGTAGATGTTGTGTATATGGATTTTAGTAAGGCGTTCGATAAGGTTCCCCATGGTAGGCTAATGCTAAAACTACGGAGGTATGGCATTGAGGATACATTAGAGGTTTGGATTAGGAATTGGCTGGCTGGAAGGAGACAGAGGGTAGAAGTTGATGGACTATGTTCATCTTGGAGTGCAGTTACTAGCGGTGTACCACAAGGATCTGTTTTGGGACCATTGCTTTTTGTTATCTTTATAAATGATCTAGAGGAAGGGCTTGAAAGCTGGGTAAGCAAGTTTGCGGATGACACAAAAGTCGGTGGAGTTGTGGATAGTGAGGAAGGAAGTGGTAGGTTACAGCGGGATATAGATAAGTTGCAGAGCTGGGCAGAAATGTGGCAAATGGAATTCAATGTAGCTAAGTGTGAAGTCATTCACTTTGGTAGGAGTAACAAGAAGATGGATTACTGGGCTAATGGTAGGCTACTTGGTAGTGTGGATGAGCAGAGGGATCTTGGTGTCCATGTACACAGATCTCTGAAAGTTGCCACCCAGGTAAATAGTGCTGTGAGGAAGGCATATGGTGTACTGGGCTTTATTGGTAGAGGAATTGAGTTCCGGAGTCCTGAGGTCATGTTGCAACTGTATAAGACTCTGGTGCGGCCTCATCTGGAGTATTGTATGCAGTTTTGGTCGCCATACTATAGGAAGGATGTGGAGGCATTGGAACGAGTGCAGAGGAGGTTTACCAGGATGTTGCCTGGAATGGTAGGAAAATCTTATGAGGAAAGGCTGAGGCACTTGGGGCTGTTCTCATTGGAGAAGAGAAGGTTTAGGGGAGATTTGATAGAGGTGTACAAGATGATTAGGGGTTTAGATAGGGTAGACGCTGAGAACCTTTTACCGCTAATGGAGTCAGGTGTTACTAGGGGACACAGCTTTAAATTAAGGGGTGGTAGGTATAGGACAGATGTTAGGGGTAGATTCTTTACACAGCGGGTTGTGAGTTCATGGAATGCCCTGCCAGTAGCAGTGGTGAACTCTCCTTCTTTATGGTCATTTAAGCGGGCATTGGATAGGCATTTGGAAGTTATTGGGCTAGTGTAGGTTAGGTAGGATTCGGTCGGCGCAACATCGAGGGCCAAAGGGCCTGTACTGCGCTGTATCTTTCTGTGTTCTATGTTCTATGTAAATGGTATTGATGGGTGTAGAGGTCAGACTAATTAATATCAACGTGTTCAGCCAGCAAATTATCGGCTATATTTTTATTTAAGGAGAAATATCCTTTTTTACTGTTTTAAACCGTTGTCAAGAAAAATAATATTGTTAGAATTACCCTTTAATAATAAAGTCTTACTATTAGACTTATTCCAATTCTGGAAACGTCATCCATAAGCTGTAAATTGTGGCAGTGCAATTTGATCTTTTAATATATATCTAAGCATTAACATTAAAGACACAGACCATGTAGCATGGCATCTTTTTAATTAACAAAGAATAATAATAGCATTTCAAGCAGCATTTGGTAATATCACAATAGCACAACACAAGCCGTATGTACAGCCATGGGGAAGACAGAAGTGATCTTTTAAGCAAATGAAAGCTATAGCTATTTTAACACACCTCTGGAACAAGTGAGAGTTGACTCTGGATCTCCTGGCTCAGAGGTAGGGACTTACCACTACACCACAGGGAATCCTTAACTCAAAGTTATATATAGAACCGTCAGTAATCAAGCTAGGTACCACAAACAGCAGTGAGATAAATGGCTAGATAATGTTTAAATGATGCAGGTTGAATAATAAACTCAGAACAGCAGAAGTTCCCTTATTTGAATAGTTTGATGGGATTTGATTTACATTTTTCTGGAATTTAAAAGATAACTGCATTACAACAGGACCTCACAACATTCCTACAAGCACCGCAATATGACTGTGCTAAATCGTTCGTCTCAAGTCTCCAGATAATTTGGTTTGAAAACATTATCTTTCAATTCAGAGGCAAGGGTGCTACCACTGAGTTTATATACAATTAGAACTTTGTTATCATGTGTAAAATGCAGTCTATGCTCCAAGTGTTCAGCCAATGTGGCAAACTCTGCCATCTGGTGGAATCTTTCAAAAAGAAATGTTTTCTAAAATTACATCACTCTAATATCACATGCACTCTTGCTCCATCATGTCATCCCTCGAAGTAAAAATTCTAAAGTGGTGCAGCATTTTCTATCATGGGAATTAAGTGAATTTCCCATCATTCCTATAATATGAAATGTGTATGATCCATTAATGTTCTTACTGAACCCAAAGTATTTGATGTTCTTTATCTTTTCCCCATCTGGCTTTGAGGTTCAGTAACTTACTTATCTATCAATTGTCACACATCTGTTGGGCATGTGTAAATCTTTTGAGTTTTAAAGAAGTTGCAGGTTATTTACATTGCAGGGCTGGCACTGGTGTTAAGTGCCTTCAGCTTTATAGTGACACAACTTGTATAATATAAATTGGGTACGAAGACCTGAACAGAGTCTGCAATGTGACCATACTTCAGGAAGTCTTAGCCACTTTGCTGTAGGTCCAAATTCACACATTGACCATAGCAGGTAAAGAAGGTAGATTCCTTTCCCTAAAGCGCATTAGTGAACCAGATGGGTTTTTAACAACAATTGATGGTGATTATGTGGTTACCATTAGCCTAGCTTTTTATTGAATTCCAATTACACCATTGGTCATCAACTGTAATCATACTGAACTGGTAATTCAGAACCAATGTCTCAGAACATTAGCCTGAGGTTCAGATGTTTATTTACACCATACCCATTTAAAGTGATTACCACTACAGCATTGCTTTCTCTATTATCTTTATAACTAAAACTTGGCTTAAAGTGGGGAAAAGATGACCACTCAACATCTTGGGATACAAAGTTTTCAGAGAGGATCAAAAGGGAATTTTAAAAACATTCCAACTGTTTTTTTAAATCAGTCTGTTCGGATGTGGGCGGCACGGTGGCACAGTGGTTAGCACTGCTGCCTCACAGCGCCTGAGACCCGGGTTCAATTCCCGACTCAGGCGACTGACTGTGTGGAGTTTGCACGTTCTCCCCGTGTCTGCGTGGGTTTCCTCCGGGTGCTCCGGTTTCCTCCCACAGTCCAAAGATGTGCGGGTCAGGTGAATTGGCCATGCTAAATTGCCCGTAGCATTAGATAATGGGGTAAATGTAGGGGTATGGGTGGGTTGCACTTCGGCGGGTCGGTGTGGACTTGTTGGGCCGAAGGGCCTGTTTCCACACTGTAAGTAATCTAATCTAATGTGTATGACATCTCTGGAGCAGGTAAACCCAGGGCCTCTGGCTCAGAGTTGGGGATCACAACTATTGCACAACAGAAGTCCTCTAAGACAGGAGTAGATTTTTTAATAATCAACCTGTTCAAAGATGTTATTACACATCTCTCGAGCTTGTGGTACTTCAACCCAGGCCTTATGGCCCAGAGGTAGGGACACTACCACTGTGTCATAAAAGCCCCGAAGCTGGGAGTATTATTGGTTAAAGAATCAATACCATCTGTGAGGAGAAATTATATATTAAATGAAGGATCAAATAAAATCATTAGGGTCAATCACACTGCTGGGTTTGTGTTACAGACCCAAGTTGTGGGAGTGAGGTAGAGGGACAAATATGTAGGCAAATTTCTGAGTGCAAAAAATAATAGGGCAATAGGGATTCACAACTTAATTCACCCAATCTCAGATTCTGAGAGTCACGGAGGGCACAGAATTCTTGAACTGTTTTAGCCAAGAAGTAATGAGTCGAATGAAACAAGGTGCAATTCTAGATTTTGCCTCAGGAAATGAAACTGGGTAGGCTATTGAAGAATAGCCAGTTTGGAGTTAGTGATCATAATACATTTAGATTTAGCATAATTGTGAAAATGGACAAAGATAGAACAGAAGCAAAGTTTCAAAACTGGGGAAAGGCAAACTTTACAAGTCTGAGAGTTGATCTGGAAGAAATGAATTGGTTACAGCTGTTTGAAGGAAAATCAGTGGCAAATAATTAGATGACATTCAAAGTGAAATTCTATGAGGAGAGGGGACGGGATGAAATTAATTAAGGAGAAATTGGTAAGTCAGGGAGTTCAAAGACCATATATTTGGACTAGGTGTCAAATTTTAGGGAAAGATTAAATAGATTGGGCAAGTTGGCTGGGCAGCATTTGAAAGTAGCACAGCTTGTGATGAAACAGGAAGCAGATAAGAAATCAAAAATTCATACTTTTGGTAGTGGAGATAAAATGTTAGTGTTATGCCCAGTGGTGGGCGAACCTTGAAAAGCAAGGCTTAGTGGCCCTTATCAAGTCAAAAGGAAACTGAGCGAGGTGAATTATTTAGTAATTATTCACAGAAATCTCAGTGTATCATGTCAATATGCTCACAACCTATTTTGACAGGGAAGGAAAGCAAAAGGAGAATGTTACTGGTTACAGCAGAGTAAAGAACCATGTTCAGATGATTCTGAATTGGACATTCCTCAAATTACATTGGACATTGAGGAAGTTCTCAGAAATTGAGATAAATTGAGTTACCTTCCAGAAGAAATCAAAATGATCTTAAAGATTTATTATAATCATGAGGAGATTATATGGGACTAAGCTGGGAAGTACTATTCTAATTATGCATGATGTAAATATAGAAAATACTATTCCAATTAAGCAACGTCCTTCTAGACATAACCGATAAAATTGGCACAGGTTCAAAAAGACATTGAACGCATGCTCAAAGACAATGTAATAAAATTGAGTTGCAGCGAATGGAGCTCACCCACAGTAACGATGCCAAAGCCAAATGGTACCCAACAATTATGTGTGGACTTCGCAAAGTCAATGCAGTTATAAAATCTGATTCATATCCTATTCCATATTTGGGAGACTGTATTGAGGAGGCACAAGCAGCTCATATTTCTAAGCTGGACTCACTCAGAGGATACTGGCAGATTCCTTTATCTGAAAGAGCGAAGGAAATTTTGGCTTTCATGATGGCAAATGGACTGTACCAGGTTAAAGTCATGCCATTTGGTATGAAAGTTGCACAAGCCACATTTCAAAGACTAATCACACTCATTTCGGGATTACCCAATTGTATGATATACATCAACAATTTGGTAATTTTTAGTCACACATGGAAGGACCACTTGAAGCATCTATCGGAATTGTTTGATCAACTTCAGGAGACAGGATTGGTGATAAATCTGGCTAAGAACGAGTTTGCAAAAGCCCCATTCACATTCCTGGGCCATGTTATTAGACATGGACAAATGGCCCCATAGGATGTGAAAACAAAACTTATTAGGGAGTCTCCCATACTGTCAAAAACAGGTAAGTACTATGATTCCTGGGATTGAGTGGTTTTTATCACAAGTTCATACCGAATTTTAGAAGTATGGTTGCACCACTGACTGACTTACTGAAAAGTGCAGAAAATTTCAGTGGACAGAGGACTGTCAGAAGACATTTGACAGCCTGAAAGCTGTGTTAACCCAGTATTAGCAACACTTAATTATGTAAACTCATTAAAATGGTTATCAATGCGAGTGATGTGGGAATCGGTGCTGTAAACTTACAAGATGAGAATATAGAAAGACATGTTGGGGATTTTTCCAGAAAATTGAATAATCATCAATAGAAATATTCCACAATTGAGAAGGAGACATTGACTTTGGTGTTGGTGTTGGAACATTTCAACAGTTGTATGCCAGTGATCTGTCTGAGACAATTATACATACTGATCATAACCCCTTAAAGTCTTTGGAAAAGTTTAAGGATAAAAATTCCAGACTACTTAGATGGAGCTTATTATTGTAGACACTCAATTTGAAAATTTTACATGTGGCAGAACAAGAAAGCATAATTGCCGAATGCATTGTCTTGACTTTGATGAAGGAAGATGGAAGCTTTCTGTGACAGGAAAACAGGGACTGAAATGGAATGTAGTAGTGAATGTTTGCATGCTTAGAATCATTGTGGTGTATATGTATTGTGTACTAATAGCTTAAGTCTAAAGGATTTTACTAATGGAGCCATTTTTGTATATTGATGTTTCATTTTTTTTTAAGGCAGGAGTTGTGACGATACTATAACTTTTAAGAGGTGTATTTTGTCCTTTTTTTTAAAGAAGATAGGTTCAAACAGAGTCTGGATTAGGGGTGCTGGAAGAGCACAACAGTTCAGGCAGCATCCGAGGAGCAGTAAAAATCAACGTTTCGGGCAAAGCCCTTCATCAGGAATAAAGGCAGAGAGCCTGAAGGGTGGAGAGATAAGCTAGAGAAGGGTGGGGGTGGGGAGAAAGTAGTATAGAGTACAATAGGTGAGTGGGGGAGGGGATGAAGGTGATAGGTCAGGGAGGAGGGTGGAGTGGATAAGTGGAAAAGAAGATAGGCAGGTAGGACAAGTCATGGGGACAGTGCTAAGCTGGAAGTTTGGAACTAGGGTAAGGTGGGGGAAGGGGAAATGAGGAAACTGTTGAAGTCCACATTGATGCCCTGGGGTTGAAGTGTTCCGAGGCAGAAGATGAAGCATTCTTCCTCCAGGCGTCTGGTAGTGAGAGAGCGGCGGTGGAGGCGGCCCAGGACCTCCATGTCCTCGGCAGAGTGGGGGGGGTGGGGGCGGGGAGTTGAAATGTTGGGCCACATGACGGTGTGGTTGATTGGTGCGGGTGTCCTGGCGATGTTCCCTAAAGCGCTCTGCGAGGAGGCTTCCAGTCTCCCCAACGTAGAGGAGACCGCATTCGGAGAAATGGATACAATAAATGATATTGGTGAATATGCAGGTAAAACTTTGATGGATGTGGAAGGCTCCTTTAGGGCCTTAGATGGAGGTGAGGGAGGAGGTGTGGTTGCAGGTTTTGCAATTCCTGCAGTGGCAGAGGAAGATGCCAGGATGGGAGGGTGGGCTGTAGGGGGATGTGGACCTGACCAGGTAGTCACGGAGGGAAGGGGTGGGGAGGGAAATATATCCCTGGTGGTGGGGTCTTCTTGGAGGTGGCAGAAATGTCAGCAGATGATTTGGTTTATGCAAAGGTTGGTAGGGTGGAAGGTGAGCACCGGGGGCGTTCTGTCCTTGTTACAGTTGGAGGGGTGGAATCTGAGGGCAGAGGTGCGGGATGTGAACGAGATGTGTTGGAGGGCATCTTTAACCACGTGAGATGGGAAATTGCAGTCTCTAAAGAAGGAGACCATCTGGTGTGTTCTGTGGTGCAACTGGTCCTCCTGGGAGCAGATACGGCGAAGGCGAAGGAATTAGGAATACGGGATGGCATTTTTGCAAGAGGTAGCGTGGGAAGAGGTGTAATCCAGGTAGCTGTGGGAGTTGGTGGGTTTGTAAAAAATGTCAGCGTCAGGTCGGTTATTAATGGAGATGGAGAGGTCCAGGAAGGGGAGGGAGGTGTTAGAGACGGTCCAGGTAAATTTAAGGTCAGGGTGGAATGTGTTGGTGAAGTTGAATGCTCAACCTCTTTGCGAGAGCACTAGGTGGCGCCAATTCAGTCATCAATGTTGTGGAGGAAGAGGTGGGGAGTCGTGCCAGTGTAATTACAGAAGATTGACTGTTCTACATAGCCAACAAAGAGACAGGCATAGCTGGGGCCCATACGTGTGCCCATGGCTACCCCTTTGGTCTGGAGGAAGTGGGAGGATTCGAAGGAGAAATTAAGAGTGAGGACCAGTTTGGCCAACTGAATGAGAATGTCGGTGGAAGGGTATTACTGGGGACGTCGGGAGAGGAAAATCAAACAGAGGTCCAAACAAACTGCTCAAGGCCAATACAGTAAACAGCTTGAGAGACCTTGGATTTTTTTTTTAAGTTGGAACAATAGAAGCAGCCTGAATGGGTGGGGTTAAGCTCCCACAGAACCAGGATTTTTAGCTTTAGCTTTCTGCAGCTGCTGGGGTCTTATTCCTCTCTCTGTCACAGCTAAAGGCTGGGGCTCTCTTCCTGCTGCTTGAACTGCACATGAGACAATCCAATTTTATTGAATTTTCCTTTGTCAATGGTGTATTTATGGAAATGTTACTGTACTGGAACAGTTAATTAGTTGCATATATTCATTATTTTGTTAAACACTTCAATAGAGTTAGTTAAGCCAATTGTTACAACACAGCAGTTAATTCTGCTAATTAAACCAAACACACAGAAAAGCTTAAACAGGTTACGAGACGAGGTGAGCATGAGTGACAGAGAACTACCTAAGTTCCAATATGAAAAGAAAAAATAACAATTTTATTCTTTAACTCTAAAATAAATATTAAACAACTATTTACAAACTCTAAGCCTACAACTCTAAGCCTCCTTTCTCAAAGGTTTGTTATCTACCTCCCACTCTATAACAATATACTGGTCTAATAGAGCTCCTATTAAATTTCCAGTAACTCAATTTCAAAACCAGACAGCAGCTGTCGTTTCCAGTATCAATCTTCCTCTGTTTGTAGACCTCCTTTGGTGTTCTGTGGCAAAGATGTTTCATACAAAAAAGGTACCTTTGACAGAGTGTCATGAATAGCAGTCTTTCAGATGACAGATGGTGCTCTTTCTAGCTAACTGTCCAAAATGCCTGCTTTTTACCACCAGATCAGCTCATTGGTTTGATGTTATCAAACCAGTAAAATTCAAATTGGATTGGATTTTAGTAACTTGGGGCATAATTTAAACTGAAAATGTGTTGCTGGAAAAGCGCAGCAGGTCAGGCAGCATCCAAGGAGCAGGAGAATTGACGTTTCGGGCATGAGCCCTTCTTCAGGAATGATTGCGCTTTTCCAGCAACACAGTTTCAGCTCTGATCTCCAGCATCTGCAGTCCTAACATTCTCCTACATAATTTAAACTGATTGGTTAAATAGAACTGCTGTGAAAACAACTCAGGTATCTAGGTCATTGCCAAAATATTACATCTTTCAATTTTCCAGCACACTCTGCGACATGACAGGTGTGTGCCAGCTTTCATCCTCTCTTAAAGGTACAGTACATGTCTTCAACTTCATAACAATTCTTTTTAAATTTTTGTATTATAACCATAGTGTATAAGTTGTGTGTGTTTTGGTTAACGTCGAGTAGTTTGACCAATTGAATTGCATCTGGAATGCAAAACCTTAAAGTTAGGTCTAGACTGTTTTAATAAATTTTGAGGGGGTTTGGTCTGATTCATAACAATATGCACAATTTCCCAGGTTGCATTTACAGCACGAGTCTGCCCCAATGCAATAATGTTTCTCTTCAGCTTCCATCCACCCCATTCTTGGCAGCTCTCTCTGGTAAAGAATTCCACAGATTCACTACCCTCTGAAAAAAATTACTCACCTCTTTTTCAGATGTGCAACTACTCATTCTGAGATTGTGTCCCCTGGTGCTAGACTGTCTCACAAGGAGGAACAACCTTTCCACATTCACTTTGTCAAGTCCCCTAAGAATTGTCTATGTTTCAATAAGGTCAACTTTCAGTCTTTTAAATACCTATTGTGTACAGGCCCAGTCTACTCAACCCCTTCTCGTTAGACAGTCCCCTCATACCAGCAGCAAGTGAGGACTGCAGACGCTGAAGATCAGAGTCGAGAGTGTGGCGCTGGAAAAGCACAGCAGGTCAGACAGCATCCGAGGAGTAGGAGAACCAACATTTTGGCATTGGCTCTTCATCAGTCCCCTCTTACTGGGTATCAGCCTAGTGTACTTTCTATGGACTGCTCCAATACTAGGATATCACGTCTCAGATAAAGGGCCAAAAACTGCTTATTATTCCAACTGTGCTCTGAATAAGCACCTTGTATAGTTTTAGTAAAATCACCCTGCTTTTACACTCCATTCCTTTTGAAATAAAGGCCAACATTCCATTTACCTTCCCTTTTACACACTGAATTAGATGCTAGCTTTTTATGATTCATCTCTCTTTTCTCTACCTTTTTGCAGTCTTTTTCCATTTAAATAATATTCACATCTATTCTGCCTGCCAAAATGCATAGCTTCAAATTTCCCCCACATTACATTCCATCCGCCCAGCTTTTGCTCACTTCCTTAAAAGTGTTGCATTTAATCTCTAGAGCATATCTTTCCTGCAACACATTATTGCAATTCTGTAAAAGAAAGAACTAAAAGTTGCCATTCTCAACTTAAACACATTTTCATAAAATCACAGTGTGGTGCAACACAACTGCCTAGAAAGGGCTACCCAATTAAACCCACCCATGGCCCTTCCCTATATATTTTCAGTTTTTTCCTTTCATTTTAGTGCTCTTTTGAAAACTATAATGAATGTGCTTCCTTCACTTTTTCAGAAAATGCATACCAAATCATAACTAGCTACTTTAAAATATGAATATCTGCTCACTGGTTCTTTTTATCAATTGTAAAATTTCTGTGCTTTGGTTATCTTCCCATGTGCCATTGAAATTGCTTATTTATTCCATACAAAATACCTTAATTTTAAATACTATTATAAACTCAAAATAATTTACACACACACATAATTTTCGTGACCTTGGAACACCTTAAAATGCTTTGCAGACTATAGTGTTCTTTGGAATTACATTCACACTTCATCCAGAAAGTGCAGCACTTAGTGCAACGCTGAAGTGTCAGCTCAGACTAGTCTCTCTGGAATGGGAATTAAAATCACAACCTTCTGGTAGCTCTCTTGCTTTAGTAACAAATGAGTCAGTGATGACTTTTGCTATTCTAAGGAGAACAACCCCATGTGTCAAATATATTGTACATACTTCTGCATATTGATTAAATCAAAACGAATGTCTGCAGCAAAACAGACACACAGATGTTTTTAGTTATAATGCATAAATGACCTAGCTGGGATGGGGAGGTGAATAAGTACATTAATGTTTTTTTTAAAAATACCTGAAGCCAGTATGGAGATCCATGGGCACTGATCAGTGTTATAAATATTGGTAACCTACCCAAGATCAACTTACACACATCAATACCTTCCAGTAATGGCCTGACCAGAGAATACTGCAATTGTCATAGAAAATGTTTTATTAGGGTGCAGTGACAGAAATTACAAATAAATACAAAATAATACAGTATCCTGCTCCAGATAGATTGAATGTGAATACTGAAATCTTTATAGGCCAATCAGCAAGCCTCATTCAGAAAATCTACCCTTTATTAATAAAGTTTTCAATAATCCTGATACATACCAACAGCACCACATCAATGGATGTTTCTGGCAACAGCAGACTGAGCATCTACTTGATTGTTAGGTAATTTTCAAGCAGTTAGTCATTACCAGCACAGGACACAGGATTGTCATTTGATAAATCCCAGTGCTGCCCAACTTCTTTTTCCCTTATTCTTAATTCCAGTTGTGCAAATGTCAACATGCCCAACATTTTAATCTTTTTCTCATGCTTTAAAGCAAATTCTTGCAGCTTCGTGCACACTTCTCTCTTTGGTCTTCACCAGTATTTGCCTGCCAACTTGAAGATGCTTTCCTTCAGGAAACCGCCCTGAAAAAGCACTCATTGTGTGCCTTCTTAATTAACATCAATGGTCTTGTGTTCTAAACTTTAGCTATTAGTTGCCTTATTCTCTTTGTTTCTGGATTTGGCAACACATATTACATTGTTATAAACACACACATACAAATTTTCACTGCAACCAGATAAAAAATGTCCTTTGAGTAGCAATGGAATACATAATTGCAGCAGATTCAAGTCTATCCCTTTTATTAACAAATGACTGATCCTGCACACATTAGATTATGTCTTATGCTCCTTCATGACATTAAATTTATTTTTAAACCACTATCCAGAATATACTTGCCATCTCCACAATAACTAACATTATCGAGAATTTTAATTGGCTACTATCTCAATTTTCTTATTGCCATATTCATGAAATTAAAAAATGAATAGACAATCTGTCTGGATAAAGTCTGCCAACCTTCTTCGCACGTTTGAAAATGTTTGCTTCATTATATCAAATTTTATTGCTGCTTCTGGGAATGTCTAGAGGCCATAAAAGGTGCTAAATAATTACAAGTTAAATTTTTCTTATGCTGCTGTCTTCATGGCAGTCATTCTAAAAATTACAAACAATGCTGACAACTCTAAAATTATCCATCTCCTTTTTAAAAAATGGCACTTCCCAATCCCTGGTCACAGTTATAACTTTCCAGCATAGTCACTGTATTCTGCTCTTATGACGTATATGACTCTGCTCTTGAACACCAGTCAAACAACCTAGGTGTTGGCACTTTGAAGTAAGTTGTCACAATTCCTTTCAATGTCACAATTCCTTTCAAAGTCACATTCACAGATATCCACATCCCTCTTAAATTTCTACATATATACTGCAGATAACTTCATTATTTTCTGTTAACTGATAGTTTACTCTCTTCCAATCTTTCCTGATTCAATGGAATTCAAATGTCTTCTTAAAATATAAATTTCTTTAAAAACTCACAACTGCCTGCCTTTATCCAACTCAATGACTGAATTGCGCTTGATGGGGGTTGGGAGAGAGTGAAAATTTGATTTTAATTTTTCAAAACATTAATTTTTCAAATGTTTCTTCTTACATAGAGACTGTTTGCTTCTGAGGGAATTTATCCTCAGCTCTTAATGTGCTCCAATAAATATTCCTACTCACATTTTGTTGCTGTAGTACTAAACATTTCAGAGATTTAACACATTATCTCCATTCATCAGCCCCATTGTACAGATGTTGAGATTCATTACTCAGTTTCTACTCAAACTCAGTATACAAGCAAAAAGAAGTGGGGAATCCATGTTTAATTCGATTATATGTACACCATTCCTGGTATCTCATTTTATTTTACACTTAATTTCTTGCGGTGTCTGGGGGCTGCTGAAGAATACCACAGTAATCAGAAATTTTGAAAACTGAAGATATCACCAGCATATCTTTTTCTTTATGATATTTATTTACACTATATCCATTTGGGTGCCTATGAACTTTAATGTGTCTTATTCAAGATTTGCATCTGCATTTGCCCCTCCAATCCATGCATCCATTCTAAGTAGGTTTTCATGCCATTAAACACTTCCACACCCTCACAATGTGATAGCGGATGGCCTTGTGGTAATATCATTAGATTAATAATTTAGACCCAGACTATTATTTTAGGGACTTGGATTCAAATCCTGGTGGACTTTGAATTCAATTAATAAACCCAGAATACAAATCTAATCTGGTAATGTTGCCATGAAACTACATTGATCATCATAAAAATCCATTTGGTTTACCATCACCCTTTAAGAAAACTGCAGTCCTTACCAGGAATAGTTACAGGTGACTCTAGATTCACAGCAATGTGTTGGACTCTTAACTGCCTCCACAATGGTCAGTTGTGGATGGACAACAACTCCTAGCCTTGTCAACAATGTCCACATCCCATGACAGAATAAACCATCACATGTTTCAGTTTTCACCATATTCAATTTAGAACAATTATTCATTCACTTCCTCCCATCACTTACTCCCACCAGGAATTTAAATGTCAGGGTCTGGAGCTCTTGTTCCAAACCTTTCTGCCTTATTACATTTCTCTATCATCTTCAGAAACCTCTTAACTGATCACCTTCACTTTGGTGTATAAAGATGTGTACTGTGTGTCAACAGGACACAGTATTCATTTAACCACTAAGTAATTTGCCAATTTCTCATGTACTATGCAGAATGAACTGTACCTTACTCAGAGGTTAAGGCAAGTTATGCAACTGGAGGGTTATTGCAATTACTCATGTATTGAGCTCTAAATAGACTTACTGCTCCCTAGTGGTTAAGACAGCAAAATGGCATGACACCCAAAATTACACAAAAGTAGCATTGCAGTTTGCTTTGTGTTTTAAAACCTACAAGTGTCTAAGCTGCCCAATTATTTTCCTGCTAATTGTTGAAGTTGAGCAAGGCAGTGGCTAAGGAGGTTAACTTTTGGTGTCTTAACATGTGATCTTTCATACTGTAGTTGTTTAATATAATAAATTAATGCAGTTAAAATCATGGAAATATAAGAACTGAAATCAACAATTCCCAGGTAGATTTGGAAGAGTTTGTAGGGGAGGGTTGCTGGGAGCACATCTCCACCATCAAGCTCATCTCAGACAAGAAGTGTGAAGACAACAAGACTGGGTTTTACAAAAGCTTTGATATTTGTTCAAATGAAAAAAATTTGAAGAAAGACAAAACAAAAGCTGAAGTTCTGACCATCGACGACCCAGTACATATATTCATTTTAATATAATTTTCAGCAAAAGGTGCAAAAGTTGATTAAGTATTCAAGATAAAAATGTAATATATATACACACACATCAGACAAGTTGTTCAGCACGTGGACTCGACTTCGGAAGCATATTTACATTGAAGCAATCTAGCATAAAGAAATTAAGAGCTCACAGAACTTTGCACTAGAATTCATATTTTTGACATCTTTTGCAATATCTTCTACCAATGTAACAAAAAAATTAAAAATTAAAGGCCACTTGAAAACAACTTTGACCAGAACCCTGGACTGTGCATTTCAGTGAGTGATACACGAGCGCAACAGAAACAGCACTAAGCTACCTGCTCAAAATTAGGCAAACACATACAATACAGATGTGATTCCAAATTATCACATGATAACCAAAACAATGTACGGTATATGCAATGTTAGCCAAACATTTAGTAATGTATTGTATATAAACTATCTTAAAGGCAAGTTGAAGCTGTAGAACAATTAGGACAACCTAATAGTGAAGAAAGAACAGGTAGACACCATACCATGCCTGGAAAAAGAAATCCATTTCAGTTAAAAATAACCCAGGTTCTTTTAGGACTACACAAAAGTTTGTCAGAAGAGAGGTTTAAACATTCTGGAAAAAAAGAACAACAAAGCATAGGAGGGGAGGAAGTAAAATCAGAAGGGCTCTGAACCATCCTCTTTGAGGTAGGTGAGTGGAATTGTTACTTTGAAACACTTGCCACTGTCACTCAACTTGGCTTGGGACTCTTACTCCTCCATCAATATGAAACAAAAGCCCAATATCTTCAAAAATTATTCAAAGTATTTTGCAAATGGCCATCTGGTCTCAGAGTTGAAGTTGAACTTTGTTTTCCTCCACAATAAATAAGTTGCTTCAAAGTGACATTCATCTGATGGAATTGAAGAGAAATTCTGCATGACAGATAGTTTGAGACAAAATGTTAAATACTGAAGTACAGAGCTGAAAACGATACTCAGGTTAAGCAATGGACACCGAAAAGATCTCTCAGAGCACCTTAAGCAAAATCTCATAGGTTGCATTTATTATGCCCCATGATAAAATTGACCGGTGATAATTGAGGTGTACACCTCTCATTAGGTGGGACACTTTGCCATCCCTTTCAGTCCAGATTTTCATGAAGACTTTTGCAAAACTCTGAAATTCCCCTCCAACCTGTGACTGCATACGTGCTTTCACCACATTGATTGGATAAAATATTATTCCGAGCAGTGACCCCAGAAACCCCCCACAGATGAAGTCATTGAGAACATTCATACTATATGTAGTGGCTTCTGGCAGGGACTGCTTGATAGGCCCTCGCAAAGCAAAAAACAATGCATTACTGGGTCCATTGCGGAGAAGGATGGGTACAAGGCCTCTGTAATATTCTTTAATACCATAGGCTCTCAAAACCTTGAAGGCATGGAAGGTATTTTTGAATCGGTTATGATGTCTGCGATCCTGTAGCAAAGCCTGTACCCTCTCAAATGGTGTCAGAACTGCTTCTGCAGTCCCTGCCAATACTGCAGACACACTCTGATTGAACAGCTCTGGAGCATTATTTGTTTTCTTCAAGAGACAGGAGAAGTCTTCATACAAGCCAAACATCAATGCCACAGTTGTAGTCTTTTGCAGGAGTGGTGGCAGAATTCCTCGGTAGAGATTGCGAAAGCCATCCTGCTTTAGCTGCCGGATAGCATTCGCCGTTGTTAGTCCATATAGCTGCTGTCGAAACAGCACTTTCTGAATGGGGAAGGTGATGGCAATGTTATTGAAAGCTGCAAAGTAGCCACAGAGATAATATTTGGCAGGTCCCACATAAGAAATCGGCTCCGTCAATTCTGGTGTAGAACTGGGTAAGACAAGGTCTTTTGGTCTGTTTTGTGCTTCAGTATCCATTTGTCTCAAGCGCTTATCCTTCTGGATCAATCAAAGTGTTCTCCATTATCCACATGGTTCTGTAGATAGTAGTTGGAAAGTTTAGAAATTGCACAAACAAAATAACTTATCTTTACAACCTTATGGCAAGTAAAAGTTTTATGTATATCTTTAAAATTTCTATCCAATCTTTAAGAATCCTTACGTAGTTTTTGTTTTAAAATGGGCATCATTGGCTAGGCCAGAATATATTACCCAACTCTGATTATGCTTGAGGTGGCAGTGATAAGTTGCCTTTTTGAATGACTACAGTCTAAGTATAGTAAAAATTATCTCTACCCAAGATGTTTACAGGGCATCTACTTGGAAGTAGAATAGGGCAGTGGCTCAGTTTAAACCAAACAACCAGAATACACCTCTTTTTCTCAAATACAAGCCTGCCCAGTAATAGGAGCTCGCCAAAACTGATCTTCAATTGAAATAGTAAAAATAAACATCAGTAAAAGTTACCATGTACCTGCAGGATTGTGTAAAAACTCAAATTCATTATTTTTCTATAGAGAAGAAAACTTGCCATCCTTACCTAGTCTGTCCTATGTGTCTCCAGTTCCATATCAACATGTCTGACTCAGTTACAGTAAGTAAGTTGGCATATTCAGCCCAACCAGGAATGGACAATTAAAAGTGTGGTTCAATGATGTCCGCATGCTGAGAATAGAACAGAAATAAATAGATTCACATTCTAAAGTCAATTAACATTACTTTGGAGATGAGTAGGCCATCAACTCATACATGTGTAACAGGGATCATTACTTACAATACCAGTCAAAGAAAACCCAGCAATAGTTTATAGGTGAAGTTCATAAACTGCCTGCGTGTAACAGTCAAGGTTAGAATGCAGCCTCAAGAATCCTTCTGCTGATTGTGTGTGCACATGTACAGCATCAATTTGCATTGGCTGGGGGAAGGGAGATTGGGGGCATAGGCGAGGAAGGGCCAGAAGTAAAGAATTCCATCAGAATTTACTATATGCTTTGTGTCCTTGAAGTGGTAACATTTTACAAAGCATAATTGTTCAACATGTTGGGGAAAGATATGAATGAGTTACACATTAGTAGAAATTAACTGACTGTATTTAGGTTAAATATCAAAAAAGCACATGGCAAATAGCTCATTGTCAAAGATACAAAAAGTACACTAAAGCATTTTAAGAATGCTTACAAAAACCCTCAAGCAGCTGGGCTGAAAACATTCCTATCAATTTTAGCAGTGTTTTAATTATTGATTTCTTCCCACTGGTACAATCGCCAATTTTGTTATAAAAAAACTTCAATTAAGAACAAAAGATAGAGATTGAACTATGTAGTTTTATTTAGGAATGTGGGAACTAGCCACATTCGGTACCTTTGCCACGCTGAAGGAACAAAAATCAGTCAGGATTCCCATCTGTATTCTGGTGTTGGAAACTGCATGAAGTAAAGTATAAATCAGTTGAACAAAGTGACACAACGGCAGGGCTGGACTCGACTTTGCAGCTTTCGAAGTGAATAGCTTGTTTACTGTTCGAGCTCCTACTTGAAGATCAACCACTTCCATGCAGTACTAAGAGTTATGTAGACCAACCTTCAGAAGAAAAGGTACATAATGAGACAACAGTATTAATGGAGACATAATCAAAGGAACAGATATTAGTAAGGTTGACAGAAAGCTTGCCCAAGAAGAAGCTTCAAGTAAAAAATGAGGTCTGCAGATGCTGGAGATCACAGCTGCAAATGTGTTGCTGGTCAAAGCACAGCAGGCCAGGCAGCATCTCAGGAATAGAGAATTCGACGTTTCGAGCATAAGCCCTTCATCAGGAATGATGAAGCTTCAAAAAGGAAATGACGCAGAAGCACTTGAGGGTTAGGGAGGAAATTCCAGGCTTTGGGACCAAAGAAGCTTAAATGGTATGGCTATCAATGGGTGAAACTGGGCATCTGGAAAAGGCCAGTATGAGAGGAATGGAAAGTTAACATATCAACAAGGATCCTGGATTTTTAAAGTAATTTAGTTACAAGTACTCAATCAGTTAAGTCTAAAATTAAAGTCTCCAGCTTTAAGTAACAAATCCAAATTGGAAAGTTAGCCAAAGCAGCTTTTCCTTAAACAATATACTTATGCACTACATTAACACCGACTGAGACATTAGGGAATTACATTTCAGTCAAATGCTGTGACCCTATTTTTATGGCTGCTTGCAGGAACCCACACAGTACTAGAACCATACATTCTTCTGATGCAGGAGCTTCCCAGATTCAAACACAGTCATTTTTACAGCATTGTTTTCTGTCTCTCCCAAAGCCATTTAGGAAGCAAGTGGTACAAAGTGAAGGAAACAAAATACAGAAATGATAAGCTACTTTGCAAACAAAAGAATCAAAAAAATGATGTTTTAGATTCCTGCATCCATCATGTGGAAAAGTGAAGAACTTTGATAACATGGAAGAATCTGAACAGACTAATGCTTACCAAAATTATCTCTTTATAAAGTATTAGAAAATAGTATAGAGCCAGAAACCTGGAAGACAGCTTAGATTAATATGTCTATATGTAAAAAGGGAAACAGAACAAATCCAAATAACCATAGACAAATAACCTCAGAGACAGGGAAGATATAGAAATAGAATGCTTACTCAAAAATGTAAAATAAAAACAAACATTCAGAACTGAAAATATAACAGTAGTCAATGCCAATTCCACAAGAAATGGCATGCTTGAAGTCACACAGTAGATAAGGGTAAATAAAATATGTTTGGATTCTCAAAAGGCCCCAATAAAATACTGCATGGCATACTCATGATGAAATTCAAAACAAGCAGAGTGTTGAAACAAGTACTAGGAGTATATTAGATTGCAAATTCGTTACCAAACAGATTATGAATTAAAAAGGTAGTCACTCAGATTGGTAGAAGGTAGGAATTTGATGGTTTATGGATTGATGCTGGTGGGATCATGGCGGTTTCCCTTTACATAAGCAATTTGGACTTTGTAATTGAAGTACAATATGAAACATTCTGGATAACATCAAATTTGCAGGAAGCAAATAATCTTTGATGAAACTGTTGACAAAATACAAGACATTATCAACCCCAATTACATAGGCATGCAAATGAAAAATAAGTGTAATTAAGTGTTCAGTGGTGCATTTTTGAATGAGAGATAAGGAAACCATATGGTCTTTGGAAGAGAGTCTAAATAAGATAGAATGACAAAAGGATACTGGGTACAGATTTACAAATTATTCAAAGTAGTAGTGTACACTAACAAGACCATAAAATTGTGGACAAAGTAGTTAAATAGAGAATTGCAATTGAAAAACACTGATGTTATATAAACAAAATGCTGGATGAACTCTGTTGGTCTGACATCATCTGTGAAGAGAGAAACAGTGTTTGGTGTCTGATTAGACTTACAGTGTGGAAACAGGCCCTTCGGCCCAACAAGTCCACACCGACCCGCCGAAGCGCAACCCACCCATACCCCTACATTTATCCCTTACCTAACACTACGGGCAATTTAGCATGGCCAATTCACCTGACCCGCACATCTTTTGGACTGTGGGAGGAAACCGGAGCACCCGGAGGAAACCCACGCAGACACGGGGAGAACGTGCAAACTCCACACAGTCAGTCGCCTGAGTCGGGAATTGAACCCGGGTCTACAGGCGCTGTGAGGCAGCAGTGCTAACCACTGTGCCACCGTGCCGCCCCCATATGATATGACTCTTCATAATACCTGCGGTTAAACAGATACCCAAAGGATAGGGAGGCACTAAAAAGATGCAAAAAAAAGATTTTCTGGCATGAACTAGTAGCAAGGCCGGGTGCTTTTTTTCTACTAAAAGGAAGATTCAAGGATGACGAAAATAGAGTTTTTTTTAATTATAAAAGAGGCTTGATAGCATTGACATGATCCCATTTGTGCCAGAGTCCAAAGCTAAGGGCCACAAATTAATATAAGAGCAATTGCAAGGAAGAATTCATAAGAATTTAGAAAATGGAACTCAGAGCCTCAGTTGAGGCAACTAGCATTTAACAGAAGCTTTGTTACTGCATGAAGGAGAAAGAAATAAAAAGAAATGTAATTGGATGAATTATGTTGTTAGGTGAAAATGGTTATAAAGCATAAATACCAGAACAGACCAGTTACACTAAACATCCAGTTTCTGTGCACTGCAAATTTTGTAAAACATATTGCTTATGTCACCATCTAGTGACAAAATTCAGCAAATTCTGGATACTGGTGTTCACTAGAGAGAACAATGGGTTGGGGCAATGGTAACATTGTTGCAACTCTTGTAAATGTTTACACTTTTAAGAGATTTTTTTGACTGACAATATTTTAAATGACATAACTTACAAAGGTCAGTTTGGCCTTGAAGATTGGCACTATGGTTCTGTTAGGAATGTTTTGCAGCTGATAATCAGTCCACACTGATCAGCAAAGTAACAAATGTTTGAGTATATTGTCAATTGAGCTTTCTAATTAGGTGTTCCTCTGTGTCCATGAGGACTCCATTCCTGAATGATGAATTAACGAATGCAGAATTTAACAACTTAACATCACAAAAAGGTTAGCTTCCCAGACCCCAAGATTATGACTGTTCACCTCTTCCTTTTTGGTTGAAACAATATATATAGAACAAGGTAGACTCATTGAGGCCAAACTCAGCCTACAGCACTAGTTAACATACTACTTTGCAATTTATCCAACAGTTTCACCTTTTCACTAAGCTTCCTCACCACCTTCTTGCCACAAGCACTGCCACTTCCTCAACAGCCATCACAATAACACAAAGGGCACAAGGGCAAGAGTGTGATGTGCACAATCAACTTCAATGAGACAAGAGAAAGGAGAGGGAAGATGATGCTGAGAGTATCCAAGCATGGGTTAGGTGGGAGGGGTGGTGAGCTGGCACCCACATTTATGTTCACATTGGCACATCACCGGAGAGATGCTCATTGCTTAAGGTTGCCTCAAAAGTGGTCACAGCTGTATGATTTTTGCCTGCCGATGCTAATTAATTCCACTTGCGGATGTTGCTTAAATCGGCTACTTATTTTTTGGCAGGGATAGGCAAAAACTGATTTTTTTAGATACAGAGGAATGACCGTAAATAGAAATACATACACTGTTACCTTCTAATGACTATTTCATTAAATGATATCCTGCATAATGCACCAAGCAAATTCATGCTTGCTCCACATTGCTTCCAAATGCAGTGACACATGCTTGAGTTTGACCCATATCATGCAAGAAAGGAAGTAATTGCAACTTATTAGAGAAAGTTATTTAAAAATCGGGCTTTGCATTTTCTATCCACACTAGTTGATGTTCATTTTGCAGGACAGCGAATTAGAACAGAAAAATATGTCCAACAAACATGCAGCCAGAGAAATAATTCTTCACAATTGTCAACAATGAATTCAAAGTGAACTGATATTCATTGTTATATAAACCTACATAAGCCACCTCAATGAGCACTTCACCATCTGGCTGTCCTCAGACACCTACTAAACAGAGAAAAGAAGCTTTCACTGTGGCTCAGTATCACACTAAGTTTAGCATTTCCTGAGTCAATCAGCAAATTCCAGCAATGTGTCAGAATTGACACAATCTATTGTATAATTATCTGTAATTTGGTAAGAGCAGAGTGAACAAGGCACCTGATGATAGAAATATTACCAATCTAGAATCTTCATGGTTAACCTTAACTGCAAAAGCTTCACACCTAAAATGAACACTATTCCATTGTGTCATATCAGCTTTACTGAAGCAATTACAGAATTTCACTGATGCATACCCTCCCTGTAGCTACAGCTTTAAAATGGTCTTTGCCTCAGCCAAAGCTCTTAAACTAATTGAATAATTTTAGTTTTAGTTTCCAATAACCCACTTCACTTGTGGAGTGCTTTGATAGTCAAGGATCATAGGAGACTGAAAACTGGTCATGATTACTTATTTGTTCCAAGAAGTGAAGTCTGCTTCCTACCAAATTTGGAGCAGTCAAATAAACACAAACATCTGAAATATAACTGCATTGGATGGTATTGATCAGAGAGCTTCAGTACAGTGTTCAGAAAATTGTCTTCCAAAGTAATTTTCCAGGCATAGATGTACAGCACGGAAACAGACCCTTTGTTCCAACTAGTCCATGCCGACCAAATATCCCAACCCAATCTAGTCCCACCTGCCAGCACCCGGCCCATATCCCTCCAAACCCTTCCTATTCATATACCCATCCAGGTGCCCTTTAAATGTTGCAATTGTACCAGCCTCCACCACTTCTACTGGCAGCTCATTCCATACACGTACCATCCTGTGTAAAAACATTGCCCGGTAGGTCTCTTTTATATCTTTCCCCTCTCACCCTAAACCTATACCCTCTAGTTCTGGACTCCCCAACCCCAGGGAAAAGACTTTGTCTATTTATCCTATCCATGCCCCTCATGATTTTATAAACCTCAGCCTCCAAAGCTCCAGGGAAAACAGCCCCAGCCTGTTCAACCTCTCCCTATAACTCAAATCCTCCAACCCTCTGATCTGATTTCAGGCATAAATACTGAAGCAGATTTTCTCACTTCATAGATTTGCTAACTGGAATCCATAAGCTAATCCATTGTCACCTAATAAGGTTAGTCACACAGCACATCACATGGTGTAGCAACTCAACAGTTATATATGAATTAAAAAAGGTTCCTTCAGCCCTCTCTGAAATTTAGTAAGCAATTGGCTGCTCTGATTACTCAACGTTCCCATTTACCTCTGATAATCTTTCACCCTCTTGCTCATAAAATAAACTATCACTGCCTCAAAAATATTCTATGACTCTACTTCCAACCCCCTTAGGAAGATGGTAGCAAAGACTCAAGACCCTCAATGAGAAAATATTTAAGATAGTTCAGAAAGGGCAAACTCTTAATTTTTAAACAGTGACCCCTAGTTCTAGATGCTTTCACACCACGTTTCATCATCTCCACATCCATTCTGTCCATTCCCAAGATCTTACATGTTTCAAACACTCATTACATCTTGCCAACCAAAAAATTGCCCATTTATGCCTAAATTCTTTCCTATTAGCTAAACATCTTCCATCCATGCCAATAGGATACCTCCATACCATGAATTTTTATTTTCTATAATTAACTTTGATGTGGCACTTTATCAAATGCCTTCTGGAAGTATAAATGCTATACATTGACCACTGCCCCTTTATACACAACACATGTTACTTCCTCGAAAAAGTCCAATAAATTGGTTAAATATAATTTCCTTTTCATATTACTATGTTGAACCTGCCTGATTGTCTTGAACTTTTCTAAGTTCATTGCTATAACATTAAATAATAGTTTCCAACATCTTACCTTGAAGTGAGGGTTCATAGTTCCTTGAAAGTGGAGTCACAGGTAGATTGGATAATGAAGGCGGCATTTGGTATGCTTTCCTTTATTGGTCAGAGCATCGAGCATAGGAGTTGGGACATCATGTTGTGGCTGTACAGGACATTGGTTAGGCCATTTTTGGAATACTGTGTGCAATTCTGGTCCCCTTGCAAAAGGAAGGATGTTGTGAAACTTGAAATGGCTCAGAAAAGATTTACAAGGATGTTGCCAGGGTTGGAGGGTTTGAGCTATAGGGAGAGGATGAATAGGCTGGGTGTGTTTTGAATGGAGTGTCAGAGAATGAGGGGTGACCTTATAGAGGTCTATAAAATCATGAGGGACATGCTTAGAGTAAATAGACAAGTGAGGGAAGTCCAGAACTAGATGGCATAGGTTTAGGGTGAGAGAGGAAAGATATAAAAGAGACCTAAGGAGGAACATTTTCACACAAAGGTGGTGCATGTATGGAATGAAATGCCAGAGGAAGTGGTGGAGGCTGGTATAATTACAATATTTAAAAGGCATCTGGATGGGTTTACGAATAAGAAGGATATGAATAATAAGAGGTATATGAGCCAAATGCTGGCAAATGGGACTATATTAATTTAAGATATCTGGTTGGCATGGATGAGTTGGACTAAGGGTCTGTTTCTGTGCTGTATATCTCTATGACTCAATCTTTCCAAAGCAGATGTTAACAGTCCTGTGTTTTCCCATTTTTGTCTCTTTTCCTTTTGCAATAAGGGAATTATTTTTGCTATTTCACAACTTAGTGGAGCCCTCCCTGAATCTAGGGAATTTCTGAAAACTAGAATCTATGCGTCAACTATCTCATTCCTTTTAAGATCGGAGGATGAAGTCCATCAGACCCAAGGACTTGTCTGCTGACAGCTCCAAATCTTTGCTCAGTAACATTTTCCTGGTAATTGTAATTTTCTTGAGCTCCTCCCTCCTCTCCACATGATAATTTTTGGGATGTTACTTGTATCCTCTAATAAATACAGATGCAAAATTCATCTACCATCTTTAGGGTGGCACGGTGGCTCAGTGGTTAGCATTGCTGCCCCACAGCGCCAGGGACCCGAGTTCGATTCCCACCTCGGGCAACTGTATGTGTGGAGTTTGCACATTCTCCCCACGTTTGCGGACAGCATGGATGAGTTGGACTGAAGGGTCTGTTTCTGTGCTGTTCAGTGTGGACTTGTTGGGCCTGTTTCCATACAATAAGGAATCTAATTTAATCTTCTTACTTACCATTAATTCTCAAATTCATTTTCTAAAAGTACCAATGCACACTTTGTTAGCTCCTTTCCTTTTAAGTAGCTCTAGAATCCTTTACTAGCCTATTTTTATATGGTTTTCTCATATACATCTCTATGACTCTATGTAACAAGCATAGTGGTTAATGGGACTCCTATAAATGTTGTTCATCTGGGAGTTCCAGAAAGCATTTGATAAGGCGCCGCATAAAAGCTAAGATCACATGCAGTTAGGGGTAAGGTATGAGCTTGGAAAGTGGGCCAGCCAACCAACAGAAAGCAGAGAATTGGGACAAATTAGTCATTTTCTGGTTGGCAAGCTGTCACCATTGGGGTACCACAGAGTTTGGTTCTTGGAAACCAACTATTTACAATCTACATTAATGACCTGAATACAGGAATTGAATATATGATCGCCAAATTTTCAGACGACACTAAAATAGGTAGGAAAGTTAGGTGCAATAAAGAATCTAAAATTTAAAATTGGATATGGATAGGTTAAGTGAATGGATCAAAATCTGACAAATGGAGTTTAACATGGATAATCTCTCAGTTATCTATTTTGATTGGAATAAAAAGGTAATTCAGGGAATGTTCACTAGATTCATTCCGGTGATGAAAGGCTTGTGTAAATGAGGAGAGATTGAGCAGTTAGACTCATACATAGAAGGGAGTTTAAGAGGATGAGGGGAGATCTAATTGATGTATACAAGATGCCAAAACACAGAGCAAATGCCCCAGAAGGGAAAAACAACCTAGAGGGAGAGGTCTTAATATTAGGCTAAGGCGTGACAGAGTCAATACAGTGATGAGAAGTCAGTGTGTGTGGAATTGACTACCCTAAAGTTCAGTGGATTCCGGGACAGTGTATAAATTTATGGAGGAGATGGACACATTTTTATTTGGTAATGGATTAAAGGTTATGGGAAGTGGGCAGGAAAGTGGAATTGAGATGAGATAATATTAAATTACGGAGGAGGCTCAAGGGACTGAATTGCCTACTCCTGCCCTTAGTTCTTATGTTCTTAAATACATCTCTATTGACCTATCCCTTTATTCTGGTTGCCACAGGAAAGAGCATTTATTGCCAATCCCTAACTGACCATAAGCTGTGTGACTATTTCAGGCAGCATTATTAAGAATCTCTACAGTGTAGAAACAGGCCTTTGGCCCAACAAGTCCACACCGATCCTCTCAAGAGTAACCCACCCAGACCCATTCCCCTACCCAATGCACCTAGCCTACACATCCCTGAACACTATGGGCAATTTAGCATGGCCAAGTCACCTAACCTGCACATCTTTGGATTGTGGGAGGAAACCGGAGCACTCAGAAAACCCACGCAGGCACTAGGAGATTGTGCAAACTCCACACAGACAGTGGCCCAAGGCTGGCATCGAACCCAGGTCCCTGGCACTGTGAGGCAGTAGCGTTAACCACTGAGCCACCATGTGTGTGTGTTTGGAGTTAAATGGAGGATAGAACAGATAAGGGTGGCAGATTTTCTTCCCTCAAGTACTTTTTGTCCTAGCCTTTTTTTTAAAATGAATTCAAAATATACTATCTACATCCCCAAGAATTAGCCTGACTCGCTGGATTACCAGTTCAATGACACTTCCACTACATTACCACCTCCACTGTGAGTTCACTATACCTACACCCACTTTCATGTCTACATAGTGACCCTTACTGAAGTTTAAAATACCAGTGTTGGATTCACTCTGCTCTCCGAGCTAAATGTAAAATTCAGTTGCATGCTGGTGAGAAAGAAGTGCTTTATCTATGAAGTCATTAATTAATCCTATCTCATTGTAAAACACCAGGTCTAGTAGAGTCTGCTCCCTGGTTGGCTCCAAGAAACTATCTCAAAAACAGTCTTTGAACTATTTATCTAAGCCACCTTTGATCGTGTTTTGTTTTAGTAGCATATAAATTACTATCCAACACGATGTTATGGTAATACCATCATTAATTAACAGAACCACACTTTCCTTCTCCTAACCAGTTCTATAATCTTTTTAACCACATTCGGTGACCCCAAATAGTATTCATGCTGCTTCACATACCATTAGAAATTGCAACATTTTTCTTTCCAAAAACTTTCTACAAGATGTTCTAGGAACATGTCAATTTTTGTAAAAAAAAGTATTGACATTTATTGCTTTACGTATACAACAGAAAAGCCTAACAAATACACATTAAACCTGCACCTGGCTACAGTTCTTCTAAGCAAGAACAGGCTTAGAAAGTATGGCGACAGAATCATAGAAACCTACATGTCCTTGCTGGCAGAAAAATAGTTGTCCAGCCAAATGCAGTGTTCCACATCTGAACAAAGTCAGGATCCAGCCATCGACTAAGGCACCATATACCAGATCACTGGATTAGATTAACTGCTAGCATAATTTTATAGGTCAGATAAGATGGGCTTTTAGGAGTATCCCCATCTCTAGGCAAGACGACTTGGGTTAAAGTTCCATCTGCTCCAGAGGTGCATCATAATATTTCTGAACAGGATTGTTAAAAATGCAGCGAACATTTTATTATTTGGCAACTGTGAGACCAAGAGTGTATTGGTTGATCAAATATTCCAATTGATCAAGAGGTCCACATAATCACTGCAAAGCATTGACAAAGTGATAAAAACATAATGCAGGGGTACACACACAGCTATACTTTATTTACAGCATAAGTCACTTAAATAATAATGCAACTTTGCCTTAAATAAAACTTAGCTCACATTAGGTGAAAGTGGGTACTGCAGATGCTGGAGATCAGAATCAAGATTAGAGTGGTGCTGGAAAAGCACAGCAGGTCAGGCAGCATTTGAGGAACAGGAAACCTGACGTTTCGGACAAATGCCCTTCATCAGGGCATTTCTGATGAAGGGCTTTTGCCTGAAACATGGATTTTCTGCTCCTTGGACGCTGCCTGACCTGCTGTGCTTTTCCTGCACTACTCTAATCTTGACTTCTCACTCACAGTCTCAACCAACTACTCAGACATTACAGAAATTGCGATAATACAGTAACCTTCAGGTATTTCAGCTATACAACTTTTGCCAGAATATCAGTTCATAAGGTACCAGTTAAATGTTTGCTTATTTATAGATTAGATAAAAGGTGGTGTTGAATTTAGCTGAGGACTGGTGATATTACACAGACAGACAATCGCAAGCAGGCTACAATTGGACTGTCACAGCCATGGCACAGATGTGATCGCCACCTTGGAGTGCCACTCACTCCAAGTATGAGTTTAGCATGTCAATGCCAGGCAGACAGCCTATTGCAGCTTTGGGATGATTTGTATGTGTTTCAACTTGACTATTACATATAGTTATTCCACAAAACAACATCTGGCCAAAAATATTAGACAGCCAAAAACAGGTGTGAATCTACAGCAAGATTACTCAAGAACACTTTGCAGAAGACCAGAATCCCATGCAAAATGCACACAACTAAGTTAACGGGCAAGTGTCTGTATTACCCTAAACACTGCAAACACAATGTCAATTTCAATCACACCAACTAAAGAATGAAACAAGAGTGATTACTTTGGGAGATTTTCCTATTGCTTGTTGTGCATATAAGAGATATAACATTTAACTCTAAATAATATCAACAGAATATATATAATACTGAGACATTGTAGCAGGGTAATATTTTGAATTGTTCAGAAGAGTGATATTGTACTGAAAACATTAACGTTTTCTCATTCTACAGATACTGCCAGGCCCATTGAGTTTCTCCAGCACACACTTTATATTTCACATCATCAGCATCTGCTGTTTAACAATGGCCAACACACCCTACTCTCTTAACAGGCTGCCATCAATCACCAATTCATCCCCCTTCTCCCAACAGGCTGCTATCAATCGCAAACTCATCCCACCCTCTCCCAACAGGCTGCTATCATTGAGTAAAAAATGAGGTCTGCAGGCTGCTATCATTCCCAAACTCATCCCCCTCTCTCTCAACAGGCTGCCATCAGTCCCCAACCTCATCCCACCCTCTCCCAACAGACTGCCATCAATCCCTAAGAAACCCAACTCGCTCCCAATGGACCAGCAACAATCCCAAATTAATCCCATCTTTATAACAGACTGGCATCATCCCAAACTAATGTCACTCTTTCCCCGTAGAGCTGCACTAACAGCAAACCTGGCCGCTTCTGCAGGAACAGGGGGGTCGGGCTGAGGCTGGTGCCCCAGTCCGTGACCGTGACCTTTAACCTTACAGGTTTCCTTGGGGCGGCTCACACCAGCTGACCAGGCCCTGCCAACGAGGCTCTCAGAGACAGTCCGCACCCCGACACCACAGCTGTGCCGCTGAGGGCCCACTCTCGCAGGCCGAGGCTGCTGTGCGTGTGTGTTGCTCTCTCTCACACAAACAGTGGGCCCATTGAATCCAGACCAACAGCCGCTCTTTACCTCAGCTCTCCGCGCACACCGCAGCTTCCCGTCCCACCCTGCCCTCGTTCGCGAGCCCGCGACGTCGGCGTGTGTACGTGCGCGTTCCCGCCGGCCGTGACGCCCTCCGTACGTGTCACGTGAGCGCCACGGGCTCGCTGAACCGGAAGCTGTCCTCTTCTCCTCCGCCTCGCGGCCAAGGTGGGAACTTGTCAACCTCACGGGACACTTCATTTGGCATCCACAGGATTTAAAGACCGCAGACTCCCGCTCATGTGTAACAGAGACAGAGAAAGAACATGTTGGGAATTGCCAGCCATATTCGGGAATAGGGTAACTGCTGATTTCCGGGAGGTGGCACCACGTGACCGCTGGGGTCCGGCCTCATGTTGAACAGAGTCGAGAGTGAGGTCTGTGTCTAGATTAGAGTGTACAAAGTTTAAAATCAGTTGAAAATGTGTTGCTGGTTAAAGCACAGCAGGTCAGGCAGCATCCAAGGAATAGGAAATTCGACGTTTCGGGCATAAGCCCTTCATCAGGAATGACACAACACCAGGTTATAGTCAATTGGATTAGAGTGGTGCTGGAGAAGCACAGCAGGTCTGGCAGCATCCGAAGAACCGTCTGGCGCTTGGAAAAGCACGGCAGGTCAGGCAGCATCCGAGGAGAACACTCCTGAGGAAGGGCTTTTGCCTCAAACGTCGCTTCTCCTGCTCCTTAGATGCTGCCTGACCTGCTGTGCTTTTCCAAGCGCCACACCAATATAGACTCTGATTTCCAGCATCTGCAGTCTTTACTTTCTCTCTAGTTGAACAGGTTGATCCTGAGCCCCCCACTCACTCACATAGAGACAGAGTGAAACACAGGCACAAAATACTGTGGAGCGAGCAGCTTCTCTTGATCTGTGTCCCAGACTTAGGTGGGCAGGGCACTTTCAGAATTTGTGGGTGAGAGTAAACATACAATTAAAGAGATTAAATTTAATGTGTGGATGGATATATTTTGATTAAAAAGATAGAATGAAGCAATATAAAATAACAAGTGCCATTATAAAGGGATGTGGGTTGAGGCACTGGGGAGGACATGCACAAAAGTTTGATGGTGGCTCATAAAAAACAACCTGGACTTTTATCAACAAGACATACAGTTCAGAAGCAAGGACGTTATGAAGAACCTTTTATGAACTGCTGATTTGACCTTGACTAGGGTGTTGTATCCTGTTCTAGACTGTGCACTTTCAGAATCGTGAAGCTTATGGAGAGGGTGCAGGGAAGGTTTATGAGAATGGTTTTAGGCATGAATGACTTCACTTGCAAGGATAGGCTGGAGATATCAAGCCTGTTTCCTTCAAGAGAAAGTTGAGATCACAACTGTCAAAGTGTTCAAAATCTTGAACTGAAGAAAAATTAGATAGAGGGAAACTTTCCATTGATTGAAGGATGTGGGAATGTGGTGAAGACAGATTTATTATTGCTTTCAAAAATTAATTGGAAGATTATCTGAAAAAGAATTGAAGGGCTTTGGGAGCAGAATGGGCAGTGGAAATAATGGAGTACTTCTTGTAAAGAGCTGCCTTGAGATGGTCTCCTGTGCAGTAACAACTCTATTATACTGTTTCACGTCAATTATCTTTCTACAGAGCTGGGAGGATTAGGGTGGAAAGAGGAATGTTTTACTGATCATTGAAATCATTATTATCTGAAAAGCTGGGAACATAACATATGATCTGAAATTATTGAATAAACGTTGAGTCTGGAAGGCTGTGAAGTCCCAAATGGAAAGATGAAGCCTCGCTCTATGAACTTCTATTGAGCTTCACTGGGTTAAGGCACCAAGCTGAGATCAGAAAGACTAGAGTGGAAAAGAAGTTGCAAATTAAATTGACAGTTAGTGTAAGGTCACACTTGTGAAGCTTTTACTTAAAGCAGTCATCCAATCTGCATTTGATGAGCCCACTGCAGAGGAGACCTCATTGTGAACAGTAAATACAATAAACAGCATTGAAAGTTTTGTGAATAAGTGGCTATTTCTGAAATAAATGTTAATGTTCTTAAACATAAGAATTAGAGGAGCTGAAAGGGCAAGTGTTGCATCTCCTGCACTTACATGGTAGAATGCAATGTGAAGGGCTAATTAAGTTTTGTGTCAGGATGTCATGTGATTAAGATCCCATTGGAATGCTGAATGGGGAGAGGCAAATGTGGTATTCTGCTGAAGTGAGCTGAAATGGTAAAAGATGTTTGTTGAACATGTACCTTGCTGGGATGATAATGTCACCTTATTTTGTTTTATCAACTGAGAACTCCTATCCACTTGGGAGGAAGTGTACCCTCAAGTATATTCATCCAAGTTCCTACATTTCTATTGTCACTATTGTTATGATTGTAGTTGATGTTTCTACTGGACAACTCATACCTTATAATGAAATATGTCTTGATAGATCTTTTTGTTTTATTTAATGTGATGGTCTTTCACTGTAACTTAAGCACACGGCTGCAGATTTAGTTTTAACAATAAAACAAGTTTATTACTCAAAATAAATTAAAACAGAGAGCAAAACAAAATTTCAACTATTCTCTAACACTTTGAACTTCAAAATTAATCATAATCCAGAGAATTTTTTCTTCCCTGTCCAAAGTGTAGTTTTGACTTAACTGCTTTCTCTCAGTTCGTGTCCTATGAGCTATGGAATCTTTTTCTTGAAAACACACACACCGGAGAGATCTTAGACTTTTTCAGTATTTTAATAATCTGCAGAGCCATAAATTCACAGCACCAGGGAAACCAAGTTCAACTCCACCCTCAGGTGACTATCTGTGTGGAATTTACACATTCTCCACAGTCCAATGATGTGTAGATTAGGTGGATTAGCCATGCTAAATTGCTCCATAGTGTCCAGGGATGTGCAGGTTAGGTGGATCAGCCATGGGAAATGCAGGGAAATGATATAGGCTCGAAGGACCGAATGGCTTGCTTCCACACTAGGGATTCTATAAGCACTCCTGGTTCTGGAAGTTTCACAAACTATACACTTTCACTGAGATAACATATTCCTTTAACTGCTCTGAATAATCTTCTAAGAGAGAGTGTATTTGCATATAATTTCAACCAGATGTCCTTTGAGCTGAATCAAAAGCTTTTGAACCAAATATTAAACCTTGCTCATCCCACATTCTGCTGCAGGTAATGGCTTAATGTTTCTTCTCTCCTGTTATAAACTACCATAGTACAACAAATGTCCATTCACATTCCAGGAGGCCTTGCAGTTACCCGCTTTCTAACATATACTGGTTTTCAGTTATAGTTTGGAAACACTGATCTAGTTAACTGTTGAATCCCTTCACAAAAATAGGCAAATACCTATATGACACTAGTTTGAAATCTAAACCCCATGCCCCACAAAAAAGGTTGTACATATAAACTTTTTACACTCATCCCCCACAAAACCACCAATAGTGTGTTCTTCCAGCTCACTTCCCATGCTGTGTGTCAAGTTAATTAACACAGCAATGAAGTAAACAATCAGATAATCCTTTTTTTCCTTGTGCTACCAGTTGAGGAAGAAACATTGGCCCTGCTGTTCTTCAAAAAAGTAACATGGTCTCTTTTTATGTGACTTTGAGGGAGCAAGCCACCACTTTAATAACTCACCCAAAGGATGACACCTCTGAAAACACTCCATGTTGTCAGCATTGTGCTGAAGTGTTAAGTATGAATTTGTACTGTGGTCTCTGAGTGATGAAATGTGGAGCATTTGCACATCCTCAAAGGCTTCCCGCCACGTTTCCTTTATTCTTTTCTAACCAGCCACCATCAGGGAATCCATTCCAATAATCTCTTCCTGCTTCTCTACTTCCAGGGTTCCACAAGTCTTTCCTCAGCCCCCTCACTTTCATGCTCCCCTTCGACAATATCATCCAAAACCAAGCCAGTTTCCATGTGAACACTGATAACACTCAGGTCTACCATATCTCTTGACCCCCCTCCTCTGTCTCTGATTTGTCAGACCAACAGACCATACAAGATAGCATGAATTTTCTCCAACTAAATACCAGATGTCATTGTCTTCGTCCTCTGCTACAAACTCCATATCCTAATCCCTGACTTTGTCTCTCTCTGTATCTACTGGCTGAGGCCGAAACCATTTGCAATAGCGTTGTACATTTGACCGTGAGATATACTCCATTTGCAAAATTGTTCATCTCTGGCCCTGGCTTGGCTCACCTACTGAATTCCTGATGAAGGGCTCTGGCCCGAAACGTTGAATTTCCTGTTCCTTGGATGCTTCCTGACCTGCTGTGCTTTAACCAGCAACACATTTTCAGCTCACCTACTGAAACCCTCATCCATATTCTGTTGCCCTACCAATGCAGCCCAGGCAGTTTTCCTATCTTCCATAAACTTGAGTGCTTACAAACACTAATTCCTGATCATCCATCTTCTCTACACTCACTTACCATTACAGTCCTGAAGAAGGGTTACACCTGAAACGTCAACCCCTGCACGTCATGATGCTGCCCGACTTGCTGTGTTCTTCCAGCCTCCTGCCTGTCTACATTGACTTCTGATCAGACAGTATCTCAATTTTCAAATTCTCAACATTGTATTCAAGTATCCCAATATCCTAATCCCCTAGTGTCACCATCCTTGGAACAGGGGTCTGTGATTCAGCTCTTCAAGCCTGATCTGCCTTTCAGCAAGATCATGGATGACCATCTACCTAGATACCATTTTTCCTACTATCCATACCTGTGTATTAGTCTTCAGAAATAAATTTCTGCTTTGAACTTGCTCAGAAATTGAGCTTCAATAGTTATCTGGTGCAAAGAATTCCAAAGATTCACAACCTACTGAATGAAACAATTCCTTCTCATTTCATTCCTGCCTCTTATTCTGGTATTATGTCTCCAATCTCTAGATTCACCAGCCAGAGGAAATATCTCTACATCCACCCTGTCACGCCTTGTGAAAATTTTATAAGTTTCAATAAGATTCTTTGAAACTTTGGAGAACACAGAGCCACTTTCTTCAATCTCTCCACATAAGACAATCCCACCATCCCCAAAGTTAGTCTAGTGAGTCTCTATTGCACTACCTGTATGTCAAGTACATTCTTCCTTAGGTAAAGTGACTATAACTGTACACAACACTCTGCAATCTCATCAAAGCTCTGTACAATTAGAACAATATGTTTTACTTCTGTAATTAAACCATCTGGTGATGAAAGCCTGCCTATGTTTGATGCACCTGCATGTTATCTTTTAGTGACACGTGAACAGTGATACCCAGGTAGCTTTGGACACAAAAACTTTGTAAAAATCTTCTGAAAAACTAAATACATACATCACATACACTGATTCTCCTGTATCAATGCTAAAAATAATATCTTTCAAAAAAACTCCAACTGGTTTACCAAACATAATTCCCTCTTAATAGCTCCACGTGGACATTCCCCAAATCTACTATTTATTTCTGTCCAGTTATCACTCTTTATAATAGATTATAAAATTTACATTACTATGACATTAAACTAACAATTTTATAGTTCTCGTTTCTCCCTTTCCCAACCTTCTTAAATAATGAGGTTATGCTTTCTACTTTCTGGACTGCAGGAATCTTTTCAGAGTCTACAGAATTTTATGAGGTAACCACTGTTGCATCCGTTATCTGTATGAACACTTTCTTCAGCATTCTGAGATGTAGATAATCAGGTTCAGAGAGTTATCAATCTTCAATCCGGTTAACTTCTCAAGTACCAGAACCTTACGAAAGCTAATTTAATTTTAGTTTCACCAGTCCCTTGATTACCTGGTATCTCTGGGGATTTAATGTATTTTCTTCTCTGAAGTCAGATGCAAATAATTGTTTAGTGTTCCTATTTTCCTGTTCTTCATTCTAAGTTGTCCTGTCTCCACCTGCCCATGTTGGTCCTAACTGATCCTTTTTATTTTCACATGCTTAAATAAACTTTTACACTTTAGACCTATGACTGATCAATTTTTTAGTTACATGTTGTCATAGCTCCTTATTAACTTTCTGCCAAATTTCATTTGTTAACTCTCCAGGTGTTTTACTGTTATAACACTCTATAAATACAGGTGGGTTTATTGTGAAGAATTCACAGTTGGACTTCACACACAACCAGCATTTGACAAGGTGATGGATTTCCTCCTGCTTATAAAAGTGGCAGATTCTCTGAATCTCTCACATGAATTTCATTGGTATCTCTACTGCATGGGGAAAATGCCATATTAAATTCAGTCACAGTCTATAACTGGCAGGAACCAATACTGTAACAGACTCTGGTCTAAATGACTTAAGCAACATGTCTGGTTATAAAAAATATCGAACAAAGAAACATAATTCAGACACCAGTTCATGTCAGCATTAATACTTCATCCAGTACTCTTGCCATCCCCCCCAACTATCTCTGTCAGCATCACCATCAATATCCTTCTCCACTATATCCTTATTTCATTATCCTTTAAATGTATCCAGACTACTCACCTTGAGGTAGGTGAAGAGGTTTGTTCTGCATTCACAATTGCATTTCTCGGAGGCTATCTTATATTAATTGGCAACTCCCCAAGGTCCTTTGACAGAATGTTCCAAATGTGCAACCTCGAGCACCCACAGGAACAAGGGCACATGGAAATATCACTAACTATAAATTTCTCTGTCAGTCAGGACCTTCCTGACTCGGAAATATATTGCCATTTCTTCACTGTCTCTGGGTCAAAATCCTATTCCTAACAGCACAGGAGTGTTTAAAAAAAAGGAGCTCAATACCTGTTCACACTGGCAATTAGGGATGGGCAACGAATGCTTGCCTTGCCAGGGATGCACACATCCCATGAAAAGAAATAACAATTTTTATATTAATGACCTTTAGTTGTTGTTCTTTCCCACAAATGGAAGCACACCAGGAGTTTCCCTTCAGCCTTTTAATTTCAAGAGAAAGAGCTTGTTCATCTTTTGCTGATGCATATAACCTTGCAGTTCTGAAACCATCATTTTAAATAATTTTTGTACTCACTCTAGTGGCTGTATGTCTTTTTTTATAATTTGACAGCCAGAACTGCACACAGTCATCTATAGATTTGAAATAATATCTTAATTCTTCAGTTCTATTCCTCACAAAAATAAACTCTGTTGCCTGCATCACTACATTTAGTGATTCGTGTATTTATACTCCCAGATCTCACTACTCCTTCACTCCCTGTGGATGTTCTAAATTATATGTGACACCAATATTTTGTTACCAAAATATGTATTTCACATTTACTTCTTTTGAAATCTTAGAGGACCATAGGGCTGCTCTCTCATCAGAGAGAGTTGACTGGTGATAAATTTAACCTGAGGGTCCCTATGCCTTAGATGAGGGAGAGGTTAAGAAATTGGGATCTTTATGATAACCTCATCTGGTAAAGGAATTGAACCTGTACTATTGGTATTACTCTGCAAACCAGTCGTCCAGCCAACTGAGCTAACCGACTCTATACCACTAAAGAATCGTTTTTGTCAATTATATACTCAGTCAACAAAATGATTAATATTTTTCTGTAATTAACTGCAGTCCACAGCATTGACTCTCCTTCTGTGATCACAAATACAGAAATTCTATTTTGGGTTGTAAAGCCCAAATTGTTGCTTTAAGTTGTAATCAAGCTTGTTGAAGTTAGTTTGTCCCCACTACCCATATTCTGAAACTTTGAATATCTGTCCCTTACCTGACTCTATTATTTTCATTTCTTGGCTGATTTTCTGTCTTTCAGTCAGCTAGCTATCCATTCCTACACTTGATGTGACCTGACCTTGTTTGATATTCTAAGTTAAAAGCAAAATACTGTGGATGTTGGAGAAATGAAAACAAAAAACAAGAAAGCCTATAGAAACTCATCAGGTTTGGCAGCATATGTTTCTCTCTCAGTAGAGTTAATGGTTTGAGTCCACAGACCATGATCCCAACACTGAATATTGAGCTCATTTCCAAAATTGTCACTGACCTCATCCCCTTTGAGATCACCCCTTCACAGCTTCCATCTCATAGTTCCCCCAAAACCACACAGTCCACTTCTACCTCCTTCCCAAAATTGACCCAAAAGACTGCCTCGATAGATCCATCTTTACAGCTTCTTCTTACTCCACTGAACTTATTTCTTCATAGACTTATGGAGTCACACAGCACAGAAACAGACCATTCAGTCCAACCATTCCATGCTAACCATAATCCCAAACTAAACTAGTCTCATCTGCTTGTGCTTGATCCATATCCTTCAAAACATTTCTTGTTCCTGCATTGATCCAAATTTCCTTTGAACGTTGTTAGTGTACATCCATCCACTTCCTCAGAAAATTCACTCCACACACAAACCACTCTCTGTGTAAAAGTATTATCCGTCGTGTCTTTTTAAAAACCTTTTTCCTCCCACTTTCAAAATCCCCCAACTTCAGGGGAAAAAATACCTGCCATTCACCTTATCTATACCTCTCATGATTTTATAAACTTCTATAAGGTCACCTATCAACCTCCCATGGTCCAGTGGAAAAAGTCAGTCTTTCCAGTCTATCTTTACATCTCAAACCCTCCATTCCCAGCAGCATCCTGGTAAATCTTTTCTGTACCCTCTCCAGCTTAATAAAATCCTTCCTATAGCAAGCTGAACAGAACTGAACACAGTACTTCCTACCTTGAATCTATTTCTTTTCTCTGCTCATTCAGTCTTGATTATTCTTCTGACACTTTCCTTCCGTTTCACAATTTATAATTTCCTAGCCCTAGCTGCTTCCTCTTCACCATGAATATACCATCCCTCTAGTCATACATCCCCATTTCAATGGTCTGAAAGTTCCTTTCTCCCTCGAAAAGAGGCTGGCACGGTCCCCGTCCACCACCACATTCCACCTGGCTAAGCTCATTCTCACTTTGATCGATTCCTACTTTAGCCCATCTCACTTTCTCCAAGTCAAAGCTGTGGCTTTGCGTGTCCTTATGGGTCCCAATTGTTCCTGTCTGTGTGTGGGAGATATCTCATTCCCATCTTACTTGGGCTGCTTCCAACAACTCTTTCACTAGTACATTAATTACATCATTGATGCTGTTTCCATTTGTCATATGGAATCTGAGCCTTTTGTTAATCTAGAAATGTTGTATATTGCCCCCAGCCACTAAGCCTCTTTATCTCACTGAAAGAATTCAGAGAGTATAATCAAAGGTTTGCTTTTGAAATCTGTATTGGTTATTCATTTGTTTTTTTTTGGTGCCCTAGATGTTTGTCTATTTTAGCTTTTAGTCGTGATTCCTTCATTTCTCCAAAGCGGATGTTAAGCTATCTGATCCATAGCTCCCCGGATATGTTCCTGATGTTGTATCCACTGATCAATCTCTTTGATAAATAGTGAAGCAAAATAGTTATTTACTGCCAATGCAGTGTCACTCTCATCACCTGTGATTTTATGTGGACTATCCCAAATGACTGACTTTCCTTTGATATTTATTTACCTGTACAATATTTTACTTTTTTATGTCTTTTGATAATTTAATTCAGAGTTGTACAGCATGGAAACAGGCTCTTCAATCCAACTGTCCTTGCCAACCAGATATCCTAACTGGCAAACTGATCCCATTTGCCAGCTTTTGTCCCTTATCCCTCTAAACCCTTCCTATTCTTGTATCTGTCCACTTTACTCCATCACTCGAATTGTAGGTGCATTTATTCACTCTCTCTCCCCAGCACACTTCATTATCCAGCTGTGTTTCCCACACTTAGTATCCAGCTCCTGTTCTTGCTTATTCTATTGCCCCTATTACTTCCAATTTCCCCAGTGCCCAGGATCTTTCCACTGTTCCACACATAAATGCCCTTTTAAGTTCTATTCCCTACCATTCCTTTCCATCCCACCCTTCCCCAGTGCACCTTTTCTGTAGCTTCATCCCTTTTTTCATTCCAAAAATATACTTTAGTCAGAGAATAACATGGTATACATACATAGTCACTCAGGCAGTTAGGTTCCACACAGTCTTACCCATATTGAAAACAAGCAAATGACGGTTCCAACAAACGAATGCAAGGCTTTCCTTACTTATGCAAGACACTCTTTATATATATTTGAGGCATCGGGAGAGTGTACTTCAACAGAAAGAGCTAAGATGGTCTTTCTGCAATGTGCCTTGGCGGCAGCTGCCCCAAACTTTAGTGCACTCCTTAGCACATAGTCCTGCACATAGTGCAAGTCTGTAACACTCGATCAAGTCCAGTCCTTGCTCTGGACACCAACTACTTTCGGGCAGACAAATAGCATCTTTCACCAAGTTGATGGTCCTTCAGGCACAGTTGATGTTTGTCTCGGTGTACATCCTGGGGAACAGACCATAGAGCACAGAGTCCTGTGTCACAGAGCTGCATGGGACTAACTTCAACACAAACCCACTGCATCTCTCTCTCTAGACTTCCTCTGCAAAGGCGTGTGACAGTCTCTAAGGTTCTTTCCTCCCCCCTCCCCAAAATCTAACCACCTCTTCGAGGGCAGTGTCTGGAGGTGCAATTCCTTCCCAATTATCTTGACTGTTCTCCTAATCTCTTCATATCTTCCTTATATTGCTCTCCTCTGCTTTTCATGTGGTATATATCCCTTTTTTCATTTTTATTGAAAATATATCGATTACTCCTATTAGCATGATTTATTTTTATCTTTTATATCCATTGTCCTGGATATTATTTCTATTTGACTGATAGCTGTGGATGCTATTTTTCATTCAGCTATCAATATATACAGCAACTCCAGTTCTTCATGTCGCCTTTCCATCTTTTTAAAGTATGCCACATCGTGCAACATTTAATTCCCAGTCCTGAATTTTCCATGACCACTTTCCCACTATATCAGGTTCCTCACAAGATATTATTGTCACTTGTTCTCTTGTTTTATTATGAATTTGCTGTACAGATGGATTAACTCATTTTTACTAGCCGTTTCTCTCATTTTGTTATGGAACCATCTTTTTTACTCCTTTTCAATAACTCTATTCAGCTGGCTACTTATATCTGCCTTAGCTTATCTGTCCTATCATCTATTTTCCTGCTCAGATTTTTTTTGCATTTCTTCTATCCTTCCCTAATCTTACTCCTTCAAAAACTTTGGCATCTCTTTACTCCTTCTCAACCATGTACTTTTTCCTCTAGGATGTTGTTAGATTGCAATCTGCAAGAGTTTAGTGAAATGTGGGGAGGGAGTTTTATTTTCTGCTGTCTGGTTTCTTAACTACTTTTCACAAATCAATGGGGACAGGAGCAGACCAGTGGCCAAGAGTTGCAAGATAGGTAAGGGATTAACTGAGAAGCTCCAGAGATAAGTAAAAATCAGAGTATGAGAGAAGGAAATTAAAATTAAGCTAAAGGGAGTATCTCTAAGATTATTTAATTTGAAAAGTTAGCAAGTAAGACTAAGTTTTAATCTTGATGGGTATGGTCAACTGTGTAAAATGTGTAATGTGTCATATGTGGGGTGTCACAGATCCTCCAGCATCTTAGATGACCATGTGTGCAGGAAGGGATCCCAATTGCAGAAACTTGAGTGGCAGCTGCAGACATTGTGGACATCGTGAGGCTGGAAGTTACGTGGATAATGTGTTTAGAAAGATGGTAACACAGAAGGTCAAGGGACTGGATGAAGGAAGGGAATGGGTAGCCACCAGGTAATCATAAATAATCAGGCAGCTAGTAAAGAAGTCTCATGCTCACAAATTGGTTTTCCATTTTGGAAGCTGATAAAGAGGTACTGATTCCTCAAAGGAGTGTAGACATTGCCATGCTTCAAGGACACAAGAGGCCTGACTATACAGGTCTAAAGGAACAAGAGGAGTAGTGATAGGAGATTCATTAGTTAGGAGAATAGCCATACATCTTTGCTGGCCATGTTGTCAGTTGGCTAGGTTTCAATCTCTAAAGGTTTGTCCTGTCATCTCTCTGCCTTTCTGCCTCTCTGTCCTCCTTTAAGACATTCCTTAATACACAGCTCTGGCGCCAAGTTTTTGGCCATCACTTATCTTAAAATTTCCTTTGTGATTCAGTATCACTTTGCTTCATAAAGTTCCTCTGGATCAACTTAGGAATTTTCATTACATAATTGGTACTGTTAAAATACACCATTGATATTCACTGAAGTAGACCATATGGAGCAACCTTGTCATCTCCTGACATTTTTGGATATTTTCCTTCAAATGGGCAGCCACCCAACTTCATAGTTAATGGGTAGAGCTAAAGAGCAACAATAGGAGACCGTCGTGGGGGCTATTCTAGAGGACCTAAAGTAATCAGGAGTAAGGGGAATTAGCTAGAGTTTGTAGGAGGAAGCAGGGAGGATATACAATAGGGTTCAGTAGGGCGGCACATGGTTCAGTGGTTAGCACTATGCCATTCAGTGCAAGGGACCCAGGTTCAATTCCGACCTTAAGTGACTGTATGGAGTTGGCACATCTCCCTGCATCTGCGTGGGTTTCCTCCGAGTGCTCCAATTTCCTCCCACAGTCCAAAGATGTGCAGGTTAGAGGGATTGCCGATGCTAAATTGCCCATAGTGTCCAGGGATGTGCAGACTGGATGGATGAGTGAGGAGAAATGCAGTGTTACAGAGATAAGGTGAGGGAGTGGGACAGGAGGGGCGGGGATCTGAGTGGGATGCTCTTGGGAATGTTGGTGTAGACTCGATGGACCAAATCGCCTGTTTCCACACTGTAGAGATTCTATGGTTCTATAAATGTAACACTTCTGCCTCTCCTAGCCCCACGAGAGGTGTGAAGAAAGGCACAATTTGTGGGGTCAGCTGCCTCTAACTCCCTTTCTCCCACTGTCTTCCTGACATCTGCAAAACTCAGGTTGCAGTGAATTTTAAATTGGGCTACAGATTACTTTCTATTTAAATATGTCTGTGAAGGTCCTATCTCTTCATGACACCAACGCTCAGAAGGCACAAAGACTGTTTCTTAAAGGGTGATAATGGTGGGATAGGCTTGTATATTTAATTGACTTCTTAAATTGTGTTCATTCGTGGGAGGTGAGCTTTGTTAGCCCAACCAGCATTTATTGCTTGTCTCTAATTACTGTCATTCTGAAAGGCGAGTTATTTTAAAATAATTTTCATGGCTGCTGCAATAAGGGATTGTCAGGACCTTTTGAAGAGATGAATGAAGATGAATCAAGTATCCTTCTTTATATATCATTGTATTGTGGTTCATAATCACTAACTACAGTACTTCAGTTTATTCACTTCATCATTTCCTACTAATGTTCAATAAATCTAAATTCTATCAAATTGGAGCACAAGTGCCTATTTTAATAATTGTTTCAACTTTGAGATCTGGTGTTAAACAGTCATTCATTCATATTTACCCACCCAAAGAAAAAAGAAAGGTTATATATGTACATGGCAGCAACGTAGCTTGCCACCATGTTCCTCACATAAAGGGATGTATCAGGAACCTGATAGTATTGACTGGGGATACTACAGTTCAAGTAGGTTAGATGGGTCAGGTTTTGTTCAGTGTGTGCAGGAGAGTTTTCTGACACAATATGTAGACAGGCCAACAGGGGGCAATGCTGAGTAATAAACCCAGCCAGGTGTTAGATTTGGAGGTAGGTGAGCACTTTGGCGATAGTGACTATAATTTGGTTATGTTTGCAATAGCAATGGGCAAGGATAGGTACATACCGCAGGGAAAGAGGTATAACTGGGGGAAAGGCAATTATGATGTGATTAGGCAAGATTCAGGATGTATAGGATGGGGAAGGAAACTGCAGGGGATGACACACTTCAAATGTGGAGCTTACAGTTAGTAAGTTTGCGGATGTCACCAAAATTGGAGGTGTAGTGGACAGCGAAGAGGGTTACCTCAGATTACAACAGGATCTTGACCAGATGGGCCAATGGGCTGAGAAGTGGAGTTTAATTCAGATAAATCCGAGGTGCTGCATTTTGGGAAAGCAAATCGTAGCAGGACTTATACATTTAATGGTAAGGTCCTAGGGAGTGTTGTGAAAAAAGAGACCTTGGAGTGCAAGTTCATAGCTCATTGAAAGTGGAGTCGCAGGTAGATAGGATAGTGAAGAAGGCATTTGGTATGGTTTCCATTATTGGTCAGAGTATTGAGTACAGGAGTTGGGAGGTCATGTTGCAGCTGTACAGGACATTGGTTAGGCCACTGTTGGAATATTGCGTACAGTTCTGGTCACTGCATTATAGGAAGGATGTTGAAACTTTGGAAAGGGTTCAGAGGAGATTTACTAGAGTGTTGCCTGGTATGGAAGGAAGGTCTTACAAGGAAAGGCTGAGGGAACTGAGGCTGTTTTCTTTGGAGAGAAGAAGATTGAGAGGTGACTTACTTGAGACCAGAGAATTAGATAGGGTGGACAGTGAGAGCCTTTTTCCTTGGATGGTGAAGGCTAACATGAGGGGACATTGCTTTAAATTGAGGGCTGACAGATTTAGGACAGATATCAGGGGTAGTTTCTTTACTCAGAGAGTAGTAGGGGTGTGGAACAACCTGCCTGCAACAGTAGTAGACTCGCTGACGTTAAGGGCATTTAAATGGGCATTGGACATACATACGGATAATAAAGGAACAGTGTAGGTTGGATGGGCATCAGATTATTTTCACTGGTCAGCGCAACATCGAGGGCCGAAGGGCCTGTACTGTGCTGTAACTTCCTATGTTCTAAGTAGGAACACACATACACATGCTTTCATTCTCAATGATAGAAAATAAAAGTTTATTGAGGATTTCCAGCACCAAGTTAGAAATAGTCTCAACTCCCTTGGTGCCTCAATTGCATCAGTTCTTCCACAATCGTTTCAGCAGCTTAGATTTGTAGAATTTGAAACAAATTGCTCGGTAATTTAAGCAAGAGGTTTGCATTACATCAAAATATTATTTCATTGTATCAGGAAACAACCAAATACAAACACACCTGAAATGTTTTAACTGCATCTTAGCATACAGAACAATAATTTAGTGTTCATACGGATAATAAAGGAACAGTGTAGGTTGGATGGGCATCAGATTATTTTCACTGGTCAGCGCAACATCGAGGGCCGAAGGGCCTGTACTGTGCTGTAACTTCCTATGTTCTAAGTAGGAACACACATACACATGCTTTCATTCTCAATGATAGAAAATAAAAGTTTATTGAGGATTTCCAGCACCAAGTTAGAAATAGTCTCAACTCCCTTGGTGCCTCAATTGCATCAGTTCTTCCACAATCGTTTCAGCAGCTTAGATTTGTAGAATTTGAAACAAATTGCTCGGTAATTTAAGCAAGAGGTTTGCATTACATCAAAATATTATTTCATTGTATCAGGAAACAACCAAATACAAACACACCTGAAATGTTTTAACTGCATCTTAGCATACAGAACAATAATTTAGTGTTCATTTTTGCTACACAGCATAATGCAGTTAATGGAGTATTTTATCATTATTTTGCAAATATATAGCCATAGCAAGTACATTGCCCATTACCAAGACCTTTTCTCAAAGCTTTAGATTGGATTATACATATTATAGAAACAATGACAATGCTGACTCTTGGATTGGCTCAATAGGAAAAATGTGCAAAGTGCATTGTACATGCTCTAGGAAATACAAGTGTCTAGAAACATTGCATTACCATTGTCAGTCTAATAAACACATTCTCCCAGTCTCTTTCTTTTACAATTTAAGAGTCCATTAGTAAAAGTTGTCAGTGGGTATTCCCATCTGGAATTTTTTTTGCTGTTGAAAGATTTGACGAAACGTTTGCTCATATTAACAAATTTTCCAGGGACATTAATTTTAAATTCAACCGAGATTTGGTTTCAATAGGAGTATTGAATGAATATAAAACGCATTTACTGACCGAAGTTTCAGGGCGATGGTTTTTTAGTTTCTGAGTTTTATTTTTAATGACTACAATAACTGTAAAAAAAACTACAATAAATCTTTAAGCCTGCAATCCCAGGAGCACCTGCAAGATCCATGCTGCTAATTTAAATGTCTTTCCACAAGGATATGCCTGAAGTGTTAAGGGAATGCAATTTGAGAAAGCCTCATGGAAAGGGGGATGGATTAACTGTCGGGAATGGGAGACTACAACCTTTTCTATGCAACATGGAGGAGCACTTTTGACCTGTTAAACGAAAGCTTCAGCCTGCAGACGTGTTTCAACCAGATGGGAAAGTTTTGAAAGTTTTCTCCACTTAGTTTAAGGGCAATCAGTATCCTATGTAAGGATTCCAGTTTGAACAGAAGATGGAGACAAATTGGGATGGACAACATAAAACACTATTGGCTCCTGATATCACCTGTAAAAACTGCTCACTATTTCACCATCATCACAGAATGTGACACTTACCCTACAGCCCCTACCGGAAACCATTCTCTTAAACCTAGCTCCTCCACTGTACCACACGTGTAAGGAGCTCATGAATTCCTTTGTAACTAACATTGAGACCATTCGAGCAGCTGCCTCCACCAAATCCTTCTCCTGTCCTAGATCATCAGGTGTTCCTACAGGGCTAATTCCTGCCCTAAACCAGAACGTATATCTTTCTCTAGGTGCACTCTGCTACTCTTTATGCATTCTCCAAGCTTGTTTTGGCCAAGAACATTACTTCGTCCTCTCTATGTCAGTTATCCACTAAACTACAAACTTGTCTACCATGTTAACAACTATTGCCAATTGTTTTCACACTGCCCAAAAATCTGTAGGCTCGGTGGATTAGTCATGGGAAATGCAGGGTAATAGGGATACAGCTGCTGGATCTGCATGGGATACTCTTTGGAGGGTTGGTGTGAACTCAATGGGCCAAATGGCCTGTTTCCACACTGTAGGGATTCTATGATTTCTCAGGTCCTGAAGCTCCTTTAAATCTGCTGCCATCACTCCTTCAAAAAAACCCAAATTACCATCCCATCTCCAAGGTCTTTGTTCTCTCCCCAGGTCTTGAAATGTGTAGTTACTTCCCAAATTCGCATCCCTCTTCCCTGGAACTCCGTGGGCCTGATTTCTTTTCTGGTTGAAGAGCGCACAGATGGGACATTTTCTGCTTCTCAACCTGGGAAAACTAGCTCAGGAGGTTGGATTTTCATTTCAGGATGTCTGAGTTCTTTGGAAGGTGGGAATGAGTGTGATTGTTGTTGGCTGCAGAGTTAGGCTGGGAAAAAGTTTGTCTCTGTGCATTGGAGCTGTGTTGAAGATTAATTTAAAAACTGATTAAATCAAAACCAACCTCCATCCCTCCCCTCACAAAACCCCATTTTACTTCCCATGTACCAGAGATGCTAATCCATGTCACCTAACACCCTATGCACACTTTCATAACCTCCCTATTCCCCTCTCATATTGTCTGTGCCATCCTATGTCATTTTATCCATTCGCATGTTGCCTCAATCTTCCTGCAATCCTATTCCTCTGTAGTCCCATAATCCAGTGCCAACCCTGTGCCTCACTCACCCCTTCATCGTCCCTATGCCAACACAGTGTCAACATGCCAACTCATGGCCACAATCCTTTGCACTTCCTGTTCCATGTAAATTTAACTAGTATACACAGTGGGAAAATCTCAGGGGCCATGCTGACATAAAATACAATTCTGTGTCTATTAATGATACACTGATTAAAAAAGCTCAGTATATTGAAATTCCTGCATTTAATCTTTTATCATAGAATCATAAAATCCCTACAGTGTGGAAACAGGCTATTTGGCCCAACAAGTCCATACCAACCCTCCAAAGAGTAACCCACCCAGACCCATTGCCGACCTTATTACTCTACATTTACCCCTGACTAATGCAACTAACCTACATGTTCCTGAATACTATGGGCACTTTAGTCAGGCCAATTCACCTAACCTGCACATCTTTAGATTGTGGGAGGAAACTAGAGCACCTGGAGGAAACCCACACAGACACAGGGAGAAGGTGGAAACTCTACACAAACAAACATTTGTACAGTTAGTGGTAATATCACTGTACTAGTAATCAGAATCTATGACTTGCATTCAAATCCCATGCGGAAGATGGTGAAGTCTGGTCTAATCTATTCCAGTCTAAAGGCAACTACCTAACTATTGTTGTAAAAGCTCATCTGGTTTATTAATGTCCATTAGGGAAGGAAATCTGCCACCCTTACCCAGTCTAGGCCCCACTCTTAACTGCTGTTTGAGCATTTAGGATAGGCAATAAATACTGGTCAAGCTAGCACACATCCCATGAATGAGTAAAACAATGTAATCTCTTGATAAATTTGATAATTCTTGCCCACTTTTAGAATCCTATGGGTTCTTGACCCACCCATCCCAAGGGTAACGGTCACCCCCTCCAAGATAATCTGACTGCCCTCTCCCATGGTCTCCTAAAATAAAATCTACAGGGGTACTCAGGTCTCCTGGCTGTCCAAAATAAATTCATTGAAACACTTCTGGTCTGTTCCTTGTATTCTGGATTCCTGACAGTGGAGATAACAAAATGGGATTCAAATAGATTCAGATCATTTAAATGGCCAGGGAATCAGAAATAGATGAAGCTTGGGCCGTGTCTCATGAAAATCGAAAGTGTCAGGTTCAGGAGTGGAACTGCTGATGTTTGGGAATTTTCACAACCTCTACATTGCGGCAAAAAAAAACTGCATGTGTGTTAGAATCCCTCCAAGCAACTTTCCACCCTGCCACATTACTGAAATGGCTTTTATCAATGTCACAAATGGCATTCTGTCTGTTGAAAAATATCAATTTTTTTCCCTCCTCATCCACCTGGACTAGCCATGGTTGAACACATTAGCCTCCTTTTAGATGCTACCTCATCAGACACGATATCTCCTTCTCTGGCTCTGCATCACATTTTCTTTTATAATGTACCCGAGCAGTATCGTGGATGTTTTATTTCATTAAAGATGCTACACAGATAAAACTTCTTGTTCTAATGTTTAATTCCACCTTGGAAAATCAGACTATATCAATAGGATATTTCCTATTTTCCATTCTGATCATAGCAGAATGTCGTGGAGACAATGAAGGAAATTAAACAGGTAGATAAAAACTATTTTTATAAAAACTAAGGTATTACTAATGAATGTTATGTGATATTGTTAATTTTGTGTTAGCCTGAGCTGAATAAAGTGCAATATTGCACATTTGAATCCAGAACGGACTGTACCCGAACTGGCCAAAACATTTGGAACTACTAGATTTGGATTCTAGCTCGCTCCTCCTCCGCAACTGGTGAAAACACAGGCATCAGATATGGAAGTACTTTACCCTTCCAGTCTTTAGATAGTTTAATTTAATCACATTATGATATAGAAGTGAGGCCCTCTTTGTTGTACTTCTGCATTGTTAGGTTCATGGCAGTGCTGTGATTATCAAAAAAGAATCATGGTTATCTGTGCTTTAGTGCAAATGAAAAAAATTGATATGAACTCATTGTTTTCTTCCTCAGTGTAAAGTATACATACATTTACACACAGAACAGTATAGCACTGTCATTCAAAACTGATCTCATCTGCACATTGCCCAGATCCCTCTATTCCCTGCTTGTTCATGTGTCTGTCTAAATGTCTCTTAAACATTCATGAGATAATTAGACCAGGATAATTAACCTATGAATATTATTAGATGACAAACAAGTCAGTGGAATCAGGATTCTTCTTAATTTATAGTTGACCTTTAACCATTGACCTAAAGGGTACAGAAAGGCTGGGGTTCATACTTTGATTATTACTCAATGCCATCTACCCCAACCACACAGCCAACATGGTGCAATGTCAGATGTAGGGAGTATGCTGGAAATGGTCTCATAGCCAGGATAGCCTCATGTCACTCATTCTCCCTACACTCAACCAAAAATTGTGCACTCTTCAATGGAACTCCACCTCAATGTGAATTTCACAACCTTTTATAAAGTATTTGAATGAGGACTTGAAATGTCATAATATTCAAAGCTATGGGACTTGTGTAGGTTTAGTGTAGCTTTGTCAGCACATACTTGATGGACCGAAGGGCCTCTTCGATGCAGTCTGATTCTTTGAACCAGTACTTTATGGGAGAAGAAAATGAGAAACTGATAAATGAAGAGCAATTTGATGAAATGAACTGTGCAAAGACAGATTTTGACATCACAAAATTATATATTAGTTTTCTCATAAAATTTGATATTTCTTCTTTTATAAATAAAATACCAGAAAATATTTTTTCAACCTAGGTTGATTTGGTTCGCTCATTAAACCTACCAACCGGTTGATCAATGTAACAGTCTTTCTAGTCAATCTGAATGGACTTACTGTGTGGCCATTGTCATTTCCAGCTGTAATTTCACTAACTGTTCCATTTATGTAGAAGTCTGTGAATAAGACTTATATTGAATTCATACTAATCAATATCGTAAGCTAAAAGGATTATTCCTTGTCCCTTATAATGATCTTATTGATATGCTTTATATCTCTCTCTCAGGGTTGATTTGCTTACTGGGCTGGATGACTAGTATCTGGAGTAGAATAAAATGAATAATGGACATTCAAATCCTGCACATAAAGGAATGAATTTTTGCCTTGCTATGCTTAATGCAGACAGGTATCCTTCAAATTGTATAACCACACGGAACTCTGCAATAGACAGACATGTCTGTGGTCCCCATAGATTATGCCTAAAATCACAGTTCTTTTTAATAATAATAAATACATGTTAATTTAGAGTCATAAAACCATTTAGCATGGAAACAAACCTTTTGGTACAAATCACTCATGCCGACCAAGTTTCTCAAACTAAACTAGTGCCACTTGCCTGTGGTTGACCCCTATCCCTCAATCATGTGTATGTCCAATGTTGTTTAAATTTTGTAACTGTGCCTGTATCTACCACTTCCTCTGGCAGTACATTCTACATATGACCCTCAAGTCCCTTTTAAATCTTTCTCCTCTCACCTTTTGAATTCCCCCACTCTTGTTAGATTATAAAGACCAAGTTGCATTTTAAATCACCCGTGGTGAAATTTCTTGCTACTGTCATAGCATGAGCTAATCACGTCACTTATGCAGGCGATCATCATATGTGTTTCCTGTAAATATCAATGTCAATGCGGTCTGTAAATATCCCTACAGAAATCCTCAAATAGCAGAAACAATGTTTTCAGTCATTTTCTGGAATGAATATGGCTTTTTAACCAATGTTGAGACTCTCCTCTTCCCAAACCCATGGAAATTGACCATCAATGATTAGTGAGGAAATGACTGCGAGTAGGACACTGTTAGTTCTTGGATTATGCAATTCTCCAGTGATAGCAACTTCCAGTTTAGGAGCAAAGATCAGTTTATGTGAATTATAGCTGAAAGAGAAAATAAAATGTTTGAAAGTATGACTTTCTCTGTACATACAACAATGTGCTTCTGTGAAAGTATAGTGTTTGTTGCTTTTTTATTCAAGGTTGTTCGAGTTTTGAACCATTAAAAGAAAAAACAAGGAAAATTTTCTGATTAAAAGCTGTCTTGGGCATCCATTATCACAAAGGTGATTCCTTAAACCAACACTCCCCATCCAGGGACTGATAATTGTAGGGAAACTGTAGACCCAGAATTGCAAGCGACAATTTTCAATACCTTAGTTTTAATGATGGGCAAATTGTTAGCCTCAGTATAACATAATTGTGTTCAAGAGCTCTTTCGGTGCTGTGCATCAAGGAGTTAGTCCCAGACCATGTGTATAATTACAAAGAAACTTCGAATTTTTACAGCCTTGTATGTGACAAATAATGGCTTCTATCTTGATATAATCAGCATTGGCATGTCCAAAGAATTGGTGAGGTGATAATTTAAGTTTTTCTGTTGTTATAAACCACTGAGAGAATTAATGATCTTTCGCAGCATTGCCCATTTAAGCTCGTATCCTAAAATCCTAGTCTCTTTCTATTCAGATAGAAATTACACAAATATATCAACTAACTAAGAATGCCATTCTTGTAAACCCAGCAAGTGATAGATACTGCAACCTGTCTCCCGCCATCCTGAGGAAATCCAATGATCATTGTTTAACACTGTAATGTGGAAATAGGATTCTTTAATACCATATATTTTCTATTGCAACAAACAATGTCAAATTCAAAAACTGAAACATTCTACAGCTTAAAGTATCTAGTGCTAATATCAAACAACAGAACTTGAGATAGATGCTAAAGGAAAATTCTTATATTTCTATTACTTTTCACTGCCTACTTTATCTAGTCTCAAGGCAGCACCTTCTTACCTCAGCACGCATGCGCGCGCGCACACACACACACACACACACACACACACACCCTGCATACATACATAAATGCACTCATGCACAGACACACGTGGGCAGACATAATATTTTCATTTCGAGAGCTCTCTGGAGGAGATTGCTTATTTGGTATCAACTCATATCGAATTATATGGAATTTTGTAGCATGATCTGGTCCTCTGGAAACACGATGGGAAGCCCCTGAAACCTTCAGATTCCCAACAGTCAATGGAATGAATTCAGACCTCAGTTTCAGTTTGAAAGGGCAGCATTAAAATGCTGTCTATATGATGCATATAGAAGTCTGAAGAATCAGCAGAGTACTACATTACCATAGAAACAGGACATGTCTTGCATCAGTTCTGATTGTTATTAGTCATATGGCCAATGCCAATCAAAGTGTCATATTGTAGTGCACATGTTTTTCCAGGGGATGAGTTTAGTGCATATCATGTACTTGTCACACAATTCTGCATCTTTCTTTAAATTTTTCTAATTATATTCTCTCATGGCCCAAACTTTACAAACACTGTTTTCTGTTTCAGGGGTATATTATTTGAATGACTGCGTCAGGCAGAAAACATCAGCAGTCAGTGCATTACACTGTTGAGCCAGGAGTTTCATGCTTAAGTCATCACACTTCCTGCTGCATGCATCCTGAGAGATTTTCACAAAGGTTTTATAAGTGAAAAAAACTTCTTTTAAGTTATTGACCACTTCAGCATGACGTTCTGCGCAATGCATGCAGGTCGTGAACTGGAGACATGTTGCTGTGAGCTGTATGAGGGCCTGGAAACTTTCAGAAACTCTCAGGAGCATCTCCACAGGAGCCTGGTCTACTTTAATGCCCTTCTGGCAAGCAGACATCAGTTTTCCACTTTCAGTATATAATTTCTCCTTTATTGATGAAGTAAGTATTGCACATTCTTCCTCAATATGACTTTCTCTGGGGAATTCTTTCAGCAGATTGAGTAGCTCCATGATATCGTTCCGTATCAGATGGAATCCATTCGGCATGCTATATCTTTTAGCCTTGAATTGTGACAGAATGGAACCTTCAAGCTTTGGTGTAAGATCAGTTTTAGGTAAATCAAAGGAGCAACTGGTAAGCATGGATTTCTCACTTTGCCCAGTAAATGTGGTGAGGTATTGAGAGAGGTGGTTTCCTGAATCAGGTGGGGTGGTCTTTGGTGAACACTGCCGTATGGAATATGCTAAATCTTTGCTTTCGTCATTAACATCAGTACCCTGTGCTCGAAAACAATTCCCATATACTATCTTACAGCTACATGTGTCCTTATCACTCATTGGGAGCTGTTCATCTATTTCCTTATCCAAGTCAGTTGTGAGGATAGCTTGAACTCTGGAGTCAACATTCAAACTGTGTTTATTTTTTATTTGTTGGAGACAGCTCAGTTTGGTGGAGGGACATTCATTTTGCTGAGTTGCAGTTGCAGATTCCTGAATGGTTGAGTTGTCTATTTCATAAAGCTGCCTTGGTGTATTTGTCAGTGAAGATATTTCCTGAGGAAGGTTTCTATCTTGAGGGCAAATTATCGATGTACTGATCTCAGTTATACTTGCCTCAGTCTGGTTAGAGATCTGTTCTGTTTTTGATAAGTCATCTTTCGAGCTGTCTTCTGCAGGCTCCGTATTGCACTCAGAAATGCTAAGAGACCTCACTGCGCAAGTTTCAATCTTTGGTTCTAAGTGTGGTGATTTTAAATGTTTAACCATGCCGAAAGTCTTAAAGGAGACTCGGTTTAAATTCAGACGTAACCTGGATATGTCAAGGGAGTAAGCATCTTTGCTTTTTTTGTCTGTCTTAGATGAGTTCCTCCTGCTGGAAATTTCCTCTTCCAGAACTGAGTTTTCTGTCAGTGCTGTCAGATCTTCTGTAGACATCACAGAATACATCCGTGAAGTTGTACTGCCATCATCATTTTGGGAACATGATCCTCTTCTTTGACCATTTTTAACCACTTCTTCAGAGATGAACATATTTTCCTTGGAGTTTACTTGATATAAAGTTTGCCTGAATGCAGTTCCACTTTGATCCTGGTTCATCCACTGAGCATGTTCATCTCCCATTTCTAGGACTGTATTGTTTTTGACAATTGCTTCACCTTGCCCTATGTCTTTCATGCTAATTGTGTTCATGGTTTGTTGTTCATCAGTGCAAGACACAGTGGTAACATTATGCATCTTATCTTCTGTTAGATTCTGTGAGTATGCATGAGCAAGCTCTAGAATTACTCCTGAAGGACTTGAACACTCCTCCACATTGGTGCAGTCACCTCCAGGCAGCTGAGCTTTAAGAGAAATGTTTAATTTTTCTCCTGCTTTAGTCTCTGTATGAGAAGCACATTCCTCTCTCATGCCTGAATCACATGGGTAACGTCTGACTGAAACTGGAGTAATGACTGGTATTGTTTCTGTGACTGACTTTGTTTCCATGGTATCTGGCTCCATTTCCATTAAATCTGATTGGACCTTTTTATTGGCACAGGTGGAAATGGATGTTAATGGACCAATAGGCTTAGTTTCCAACAAGGCAGGTTCATTTTCAATACTTGTCAAAGAAGAAAGAGCATTCCATCGATGCATTTTTGTCTTAACATGTTTCTTTTCATTACAACACATACGATCTCCATGTTTGTTTGAATGACGCTGCAATTGAACAGCTTTTACATCATATACGTCATCAGATGCAAAATGTCTTTTTCCTGTGGTTGTGTATTTTATTTCTTCTGGTTTACCTTTGATGCATTCAACAGATTTGATGTCCAGTCCTGTGCCATAAAGACTTGGACTTATCTGCACATTTTGTTTTGCTTCAATCCCCTTAATTTTAGCAGACTCCAACTCTACCAAGAAAACAAAAGAAAATATTTAATTTGTTGACATATTGTTTATCCTTTCTCCAAACATCAAACAACAGTGACTATTCTGCTAGTTAACAGAGCAGTTTAATTTTCATCTACATGACTCTTAGCATATACATGTAATCACTGGCCTCTATTGTTAATTGATTTTCAACCTGTATTGAAATAAATTCTTGAATATACCAATAGAGCTATACAAAGAGGAACTGTCCTATCTTAAATAAAATGGATTGAATAATGGATAAGGAGCAAAACCTCAAGTTTCTATCTTCCTTTCTATTTTATGATCAGCGTATCAAATGTATTTTTTGTACTAGAGTTGCCCCTTGAAATGATTTATTCCAGTGGTTCTAGGGCCACATTAGGGTGAATTTTTATGAGTGGATTTTTCAATGGAACAAGGATTCATTGGTTAAATGCTTGTGTCCTTGCTAGTATTGTGTCTCAATGGGAAGATATACCAAAATCACAAATGTACTCTTGTCTGCAACCATACCTAGGATATCATGCTGCTAAATGTCCACTATCCTGACGATAGTTACAACACTATCTTCCTACATAGTCTACAGTTTCAGCTCTTTGAGACAGTAGACTGAACTAGGGTTTGGCTGCTTGGCAACAAGGAATGTTACACGGTTAATGACAATTTCAGCTGCTCAACAACATGTCATTTCTTTTTTTTCAATGAAAGCTATGTTGCAGTTAGGAGCCAACCACTAGTGTCACAAGGAAATGGCACTTCTGCTTGCTCCGCTTAGGTTCAACAGGTCAAGCTTTGCTAGAATGTTGCTGTGATTCATGATGGCCGACTCCCTCCTTCACAATTTGGACAGTTGTAGATCTAGGAGAAAGGAGGGACTGCAGATGCTGGAGATCAGAGTCGAGGATGTAGTGCTGGAAAAGTACAGCAGGTCAGGCAGCATCCGAGGAGCAGGAGAATCGACGTTTTGGGCATAAGCCCTTCATCATGTGCCCAGGTCCTGATGACTTTATTTAAGAATATTAAAAGGAATGACTAGTCAGAGTGCGATGCAGGAAAATGTAAAATAACCATTTGTAAGTAACTTCCATCTATCAGATCTTTAAAATTAAAATTAATACATCCCGGCATCATGTTTGAATACATTAGTGTCTCTAATTTGGATGATCGTAATTCGGGGACCTCCCGTCCACCTCCCTCCACCACCACCCCCCAACACACAGTGTAATAAAAGAATGATAATTAAGAAAACATTGTTCTAGCATTGTTCATGAAGAGCAGGCAGTTGAATGTTGTGACTGGTAATGTTGATACTGGTAATTGAATATATTTTTTTCGAGAATTGTGCGTTTGCAGGCTGATTGAAGCTCCTTTGTCCTGATTTCTTTTTTAAGCAGTTTGCAGTAGAGAGGGATCTCTGTTTCAATGTTCGGTTAGCTGACTTGGAGCATTTCGAGTAAGACAATTCCTTTACAAGCAACAAGGGTGACAATGGCATAGTTCTTCAATTGTGACCCTCACAGCCCAGTAATGCCTGAATGCTGGTCCACAGAAAGGCCTTCAGTACCACTAGTCCACTATTGTAGAGTTCAAACTGGCTACTTCATTCCTGTCCTTGTACATTACTTTCAGGGAGAAATACAAAACGTGTCTATAATTTGCATGAGTGACTTGGTTTTGAGCAGGAGCTCATCGGCTCCTCCCATTATCGTTGTACTCACAAAAGATCACAGTTCAGTCTGTTCTTTTACTAATTTTGCTGTCCTATCCCATCAATCCCACACTAAATCTTAGTCAGTTAATCTTTACATTTATATCTGCTGTCATTTTATCTCAGTAATTGTAGTCTTTTTAAAACACACAGATTTTGGAAATAAGGACTAAAAATGTCCCCAGTATTGTTGATATTCTGAGCTGTGGTGTTGACAGACACTTATCCTTCTGGAAATCGAAATACAATACATTCATCAGTTCCCTTTTATCCATGGGACATGTTCCTTCCTCAAAGAACTCGAATAGATTGGTTAAATGTGATTTCCCATTCACAAAACCACGGTGATGCTACCTGATTATTGAGAGTTTATTCAAGTGGCCTGTTATAACTTCTTTATAACTTCTGACATTTTCTCTGATGTTAAGCCTGTCATTCCCTGCTTCCTGTTCTCCTCCCATTTTGAGTAAAGAAATTACAATTAACTGTCTTCCAGTTTAATAGAATTTTTCCTGAATCTCAGGAAATATAGATAATTAAAACTAAGGCAACAACTATCTCACTGTGTGTTGGGGGGTGGGGTGGAAGGGAGGTCCCCGAATTACGAACATCCAAATTAGAGACACTAATGTATTCAAACATGATGCCGGGATGTATTAATTTTAATTTTAAAGATCTGATAGATGGAAGTTACTTTCAAATGATTATTTTACATTTTTATTACACTATTGTTTTGAAGTGTCAGGAATTACTGTGCTGATTTACATGGTTTGCACTTCATATGCTGCTTTGTTTATGATCATGTAGTTTGCACCAATCCTTGTGGCACTCCACTGGTCACAGACTTCCAGTCTGAAAAACATCTCTCCACCACCACCCTCTTGTTTTCTACCTTTGAGCCAGTTCTGTATCCAAATGGCTAGTTCTCCCTGTATTCCGTGAGACTAAACCTTGCTACCCAGTCTCCCATTGGGAACGTTGTCGAATGCCTTACTGAGGTCCATATAGATCACATCTACCACTCTGCCCTCATCAATCCTCTTTGTTACTTCTTCAGAAAACTCAATCAAGTTTGTGAGACATGATTTCCCATACACAAAGCCATGTTGACTTTCCCTAATCAGCCCTTGCCTTTCTCAATGCATGTAAATCCTGTCCCTCAGGATCCTCTCCAACAACTTGCCCACCACTGAGGTCAGGCTGACTGGTCTATAGTTCCCTGGCTTGTCCTTACCGCCCTTCTTAAACAGTGGCACCACGTTTGCCAACCTTCAGTCTTCCGGCACCTCATTTGTGACTATCGATGATACAAGTATCTCAACAAGAGGCCCAGCAATCAGTTCCCTAGCTTTCCAGCGGTCGAGGGTACACCTGATCAGGTCCTGGGGACATAGCCACTTTTATGCATTTACGACATTCAGCACCTCCTCCTCTGTACAATGGATGTTTTTTCCAAGATGTCACCACCTATTTCCCCACTTTCTATATCTTCCATGTCCTTCTCCACGGTAAACACTGATGCAAAATACTCATTTAGTGTCTCCCCCATCTCCTGTGGTTCCACACATAGGGCTGCCTTGCTGATCTTTGAGGGATCCTATTTTCTCCCTAGTTACCCTTTTGTCCTTAACATATTTATAAAATCTCTTTATTCTCCTCTGTTTCCTTATCCTTATACTCCCATCACCTTGCAAAAAAGTAAAAGAGCCTTTACTTTAATTGTTGCTGTACCTGCATGATAACTTTCTGAGTTCCATGCACCAGTACACCCAAGTCTCTCTATACACGAATATTCAAACATTTTATAGATTTACTTTGCCATTCTTACTATCAAAGTGAATAATTTCTCATCCACACGGAATCACAGAATTGTCATGGTACAGATGGATACCCAATTGGCCCATTGAGTCTGCACTGGATGTCTGAGCTTTTTTATCCTAGTGTCAGACTCCTGCCTATTCTCCACAACACCGCACATTTGTTTTCAATTTAAATAATTGTTCAATGCCCTCTCGAACGTTTTAATTCACCCTCCCTCCATCACACTTCCAGGCAGTGCATTCCAGATCCTAACTTTGTGCTGCATGAATTTCATTTTTCTCACTTTGCATTTGCCTTTTTTTGCAAAATGCCTTAAAGGTGTACCCTCAATCTCTTTAAGAGCAGGCACAAGTTTCTCCCTGTCTATTCTGTACACATCATTCACAATTTCCAAAACTTCTATCAAATCTCCCAACAGCCTTCTCCTCTCCAGCAAAACAGTCTCAACCTCTCGGATCTATCTTCACAGCTGAAATTTCTCATCGCTGAAACTATTCTCATAGGCCTTTCTGTACTCTGTCCAATGCATTCATATCCTTCTAAACGTGTGGCACCCAGAACTATATGCCATCCTCCAAATGAGATTTAACCAGTATCCTGTAGAGGTTCAGAATAGCCTCCCTGCTCTTGACCCCTATGTCCGTATTAATGAAGTTCATTCCATACATGTACCACCCTCTGCGTGAACGAGTTGTCCCTTAGGTCTCTTTTATATCTTTCCCCTCTCATCCTAAACCTATGCCCTCTAGTTCTGGACTCCCCCACCAGGGAAAAAACTTTGTCTATTTATCCTATTATGCCTCTCATGATTTTGTAAACCTCTAAAAGGTCACTCCTCAGCCTCCGCTGCTCCGGGGAAAACAGCCCCAGCCTATTCAGCCTCTCCCTATAGCTCAAAACCTCCAACCCTGGCAACATTCTTGTAAATCATTTCTGAACCCTTTCAAGTTTCACCACATCTTTCCGATAGGAAGGAGATCTTATATTGTCTGCCCATTTCTTTCCTACCAAACTGCACCACCCACACCTTTCTACATTGAATTTATCTGCCCTAAATGGACACATCAGTAAGTTGTCAATGTTTTCTGAACTGTCTTCTTACATTTATAATTCTTCTGAATTTTGTGACATCTGCAAGCTTTGAAAATATCTCCTGCAACAAAAATCCCCAGTGTCAACCTCACTCTAGATGAAAAATATCCATTAGCCATTACTCTGTTTCCTGTCACTCAACCAAGAATAAAATGGACAACAGTAATCACATCCTCAAGAAGCTTTAATAAATTAATTAAACCATTTCCTTTTCATAAAACCATGTTGGTGCTGTCTTATCCTTTTATATTGTTCTAAATGCATTATTAAAACTTCCTTAATGATAGTTTCCAACATTTTCCCAGCAACTGTTGTCAGGATAACTACCATGTCATTCCCTGTTCTCCCTCTCCCTTCTTTCTTGAAGAGCAATGTTACATTTGCCTACTTCTAATATGCTGGACTGGTGTTTTTAAAATGGAATTTTGCAAAATCGTAATTTTTGCACCCACTATCTCTTTTGAAATCCCAGGATGTAGATCGAGAGAGTTTAGGATTTGTTAGCTTTTAGTCTCTTAAGTTTCTCTAATTCATTTCCTCCACTAATATTAATCACTTTTACATTCCTCACCCTTGTTAGCTCCTTGATTAATCAACAGTTCTCTTATGTATTTGTGTAGTCTACTGTGAAGATGGGTACAAATAATAATTTCTCCTGTCTCTTCCTCCAAGGGACCAACATTTATTTTAGCCACCCTCTTCCTTTCTTCACAAATTTAAAAACTTTTCAGATTTTCTTTTAAATTCCTGGTTAGTTCATTCTCCTATTCTTTTTACACTTCTCGCCTGGCTTTTGATCACCCAGTGTTTTTTCTAAACACTCCCAACTCTCAGCCTTTCAACTATTCTTTACAACCTTATAACCTTATCCTATTCACTGATCAACTACTACCATTGGTCTCCTTTTTACTATCAATGATGTGGAGGTGCCAGTGTTGGACTGGGTTGTACAAAGTTAAAAATCACACAACACCAGGTTATAGTCCAACAGGTTTAATTGGAAGCACTAGCTTTCGGAGCGACGGTCCTTCATCAGGTGGTTGTGATGAACCATCTGATGAAGGAGCAGCGCTCCAAAAGCTAGTGCTTCCAAATAAACCTGTTGGACTTTAACACGCTGTTGTGTGATTTTTAACTTTTACTATCAACTCTCTTTTCAAAGACATGACTGAATCTTCCTCCACCACCACCAACTGCATATTAAGGTTTTCCATGTTCTCTTTTGTTACTTCACCACTCATTTTAAATTCGAGTCCTCGGGTTCTCCATTCCTCCTCTGATATTTTTGTATCTGCCCTGTCTAGATCGCTCTTCCTTTCAACATTACTTCTCCAAGGTGAACAGTCTCACTTGTACAACCCTGCTGATCAAATTTGAATCCCTGAGACCAACCATACAAATCTTTCCTGCACCCTTTATCTCTTGAAAGCCATGATTACATCTATTTCCACCACACCTTCAGGTAACACATTCTGGATCGAACACACTCACCATATAAAAATATTAAATCCATTACATGTCATCTGCCACATGTCTGTCCATTTCACAGCCATTTCATATCCTCTTAAAGCTGACACTGAAGTCTAAAATTTATCAAGAAAAACAGTGATCCTATTTTTTAACCATGGGAAACAGCAGTGAACACTTTCTCCCTCCAGTCCAAAAAAAGTAATTACTGCTGCCCATTTAGAGTCCCTCAGACATTTCATTTTTATGCATTCCAAGGTTTTCAAATTTGATAGCAACCCTACTTTGGGATACCTTATCAAACCTGAAAATGTGTTGCTGGAAAAGCGCAGCAGGTCACGAAACATCCAAGGAACAGGAAATTCAACGTTTCGGGCATAAGCCCTTCATCAGGAATCAGGATACCTTATCAAACACTTTATATACATTACATTAACTGCATTACCCTCAACAATCCTCTTTATTCCCTCTTATACAAGTTATGTAAAAATTGTCTGCCTTTAAACACACTGAATAGGCTGGGGCTATTTTCTCTGGAGCATTAGGGACTGAGGGTGATGTTATCAAAGTTTATAAAATCATGGTGGGCATGGATAGGTAAACAGACAAGAATTTTCCCCAGGGTTGTAGAGTCCAAACTAGAGGGCAGAGGCTTAAGGTGAGAGGGGAAAGACGTAAAAGTGAGCTACTGGGCAATTTTGTCATGCAGAGGGTGGTGTGTGTATGGAATAAGCTGCCAGAGGAAGTGCTGGTACAATTGTAAGGCATTTGGATTGATATATGAATAAAAAGGGTTTAGAGGGATATGGGTCAAGTGCTGGCAAATGGGACTAGATTAATTTAGGATAACTGGTTGGCATGGACAAGTTGTACTGAACAGTCTGTTTCCGTGCTGTATTTCCCTATGCTCTAAATTGCTGCTTGCTTTACATAACTCACACTTATCCTAGTACTGTTAATTCTGAGCCAGATTATCATTTCGAAAAACTTTCCCACCACCAAAGTTAAACTGGCTCTCCATTAGGGAACATTGTTCTTATCCCCTTTTGTGATGATCAAGGGCTGTTCTGGATTTTGGTTTTGGAAACTAAGCAGGGCAGATTCAAGAAGTATCAGCAGGAAAGTATTTCCATAATAGTGACCAGGATTTCACTAAACTGGTCTGGAAAATGATCAAAGACATACCAAGGGTAAAAAGTTTTAATTTGGAGAAAAAAGTTTTAGTGAATTCTTCTATTTTTAGTGAAGTATAATTTTCTTAAATTGCTTTATCTGTTCATTTCTTTAGAAACTGAATGACTTTACCAGGGATTAATTGTCTCGAGATTAGAAGCTTTGTAATTCTCAGATATGTCAATTACTTAAAACTGACTTTTTCAAATGAGCTCAACAATGGGACTAAATTGAATTTATATCTGAAGATGCAATTTTTAACTTGTGGGGATGTCAATAATTTCATCATTGCCTGTTTAATTCAGATTGTTCACATCACTGGAACTCAGTACCTGTTCCTCATGTGTCATCACTAGCCAGGTATATAAAGGTGCATTGGTAACATGTAATAAGTGAATTAAAATAAACACAGAATATATTTTAATTATTCATCATTCTTAAGTATGTTTGAAAATGTGTTCAAATATATTTTGGATTTCATTTAATTTGTTGTATGGGGTAAATGGAAGCAAGTGGAAACCTGATTGTCATCTGTCAGACCTACCTGCTTCAGTTCCACTGAATTTGATGTCACCTGAACCTTCCACATGAGTAATCTTTTCAGCTGCATCGAAAAATTCATCATCAGAGCTGCTGTCCTGAAAGTCAGGGGGAGGAGCCAGAATCGGGATAGTGAGGACCTCACTGGATAGGTCCCCATCAATAGCAGGTGGTAACTCAGTGAGCAGGCCATGACTTGTCAAATTCCAAGACTCGTCCCCTTCTGCATAACTGTCACCCTCGTTTCTGGGGCACTGGTTGCAAACTTCTGCAGTGCATGGGTTCTCACTTTGGCTGAGGTCGGGAATAGAGCAAACCACCTTTGTAAAACGTGCAATGCATTTAGAAAGGGTCGGAGTAGAGGCTAAGGAGTCTGCTGAAGGTTGTTCAAAACTGTCTTTCAATTCCATGGTACAGTGCTTCTTTGTAACTGGCTCACCATCACTCTCTTCAGTGTTAGAATCTTTGTCATCACCTTCAGAAATTTCACCATGTGAGTGTGGAGCTGAAGTCTCCATTTGCAGTTCGTCCATAGAGTCAGCAGAACAGCTTCTTTCACAAAAGTCTCCTCCCTGACTTGTTGCTTCGTCATTCAGATCAGACACATCCCCTGTGCTGCAACTGGTCTCTTCCTGGATATTCTCCCGTAAGCAGTCACTGTCTGTAGCCTCACTTTCCGAGTTCTCAATGTCCTCATTTTCTTCAGTCAGAGGCCCTATGAATCCATTTCTCAATTTGTGGATATCTATAGACTCAATGTCTGATGATGACTCTGAATCACTTAATCCTCGGGCTTCGTCACCTGCACAGTAAAAAAGTTACATCTAAGGTCAGATGAAGGAACCGTCTAATATTTCTTTAAAAACTGAATTCTGCCATCTTAAAATGCCCTCCTGGAAATTAGGAATGGGCAATAAATGACATCCCATTAATGAATTTAAAAAATTGATAAAAACTTCAATGATTAACTTCTATGCTCTTCCTTTCTGTTTAAGTTATTTATTTTGCTTGAAAATGTTTGTTTGGATAAGTTTCTTCATGAAAACAGGATATTACTGTCTGCAAGGAGTTAGTTGAAGGAAATACCTGGGGTGGAGCCTTTAACTGTTAAAGATTCAATATTGAAGTCATACCAATTGTACGTGTTCATTCAGCTTCAGGACACCACTCAAATACAGTGCCAGGCTATTACTCATGATTTAAAAGGAAAAGTAGTAACTTTTACAGTAAATAAAATTTGATATCCTATTTCTTGATCAATATTTCTGATTGAGGCATTCCTTGAATAAGCTTTCAATACTTTCTAGATCCTACGGATATGTATGATAAAATGTAAGTTCCTACATTCTGGAATTTTAACAAGACCTATCAGCAACTGAAACTCACCTAATTGGCATAAAGTCAGAGTGAGCAATGCCATTGGAAAATGTGAGTTGTGTCTCAACTGTGATTCACTCATCTCTCTCAGATCGCTGCTACGGATATCATTCTGAGAGGGAAACGTGTTTAAACTGACATGAGTTTATTTTCTATCATAACTTCATTGCAAAGAGTCACTGTCTGAAAGTGATGCCAATAATCACAAACCTCGCTAATGCTCCACAGAACTGATCAGTCTAATGGAAGGATTGGCATGGACATGAAAATTGTTACCATCCCTTAGGTACAATACCCACAGGAGCTGAACAGTCCGTTAACCTCGAGTTCTAATAATCTGCACACATCTCAAAGGGTCTGAGAGAAGAGTCCTCCTGTCCTTTACACTGTGTTTTTTCATACATTAATTCATGTGATGAGGGCATTGCTGGATGACCAACATTTATTGCCCATCCCCAATTGCCCTTGAGAGGATGGTGGGTGAGCTGCCTTTTATCTTTACTGACTGTGTGGATGATATGTCACAGCAGGAAATGTACACTGAGAAAAGGAACTGAGCCTTTACATCCAGGAAATTTACTGAACGGAAAGCGAAGAGAAGAAGTAGGGCTTTATGACTATGTAAGCACATACTACTTGGGAACAGATGTGAGTCACTTGGACAATAAAGTGTTCTCTGCCAATCAATACAACCATAACTAATCTATTTGTGCTTCAAATTCCATTTCCCCACTTCCATGTGATAACCTTTCAATCTCCTGCTTAATAAATATTTATCTACTTTTGCCTTAAAAAGGATTTAATGACTGCAGTCCCCAACAACCATCTGAAAGAAAAACACTCATCTCTGTTCTAAAAGATTGTATTTGTTTAAAAACTGTGACCCCTAATTTTTGATTCACCCGCAAGAGGACTCTCCATTTCCATTTCCAACTTGTCAAGGATTGCACTTCTAAACTCCAAAGGAAACAAGGCAGTCTGCCCAACCTTTTCTCATAAGACAACTTGCACATTCCAGGTATCAATCTCAGAAAGCTCCTCTGAACTGTTTTAAAAACATTTATGGTCTTCCTTAAATCGAGAAGACCAAAACTACATGAAATATTAGAGCTGTACTGTCATCAATTCCCTGGATAATTGAAGCAAAACAGCTTTATGTTTACATTCCATTAGCCTTCATAATTATGTGCTGCACATGCAAACTAACATTTTGTGAATCATGCACTCTCACATATAGGTATCTCTGCTCCTTGAAATGGTGCAGTTGTTCTTACTTTAAGTAAAACTCTGCTTTTTTTTATTCTGCCTGCAAACTAAATAATTTTTCCACATTGTACTACATTGGCCTAACTTTTGGGCGGGGGAAAAACAATGACTGCAGATGCTGGAAACCAGATTCTAGATTAGAGTGGTGCTGGAAAAGCACAGCAGTTCAGGCGGCATTCGAGGAGCAGGAAAATCGATGTTTCGAGCAAAAGCCCTTCATCAGGCTTTTGCTCGAAACGTCGATTTTCCTGCTCCTTGGATGCTGCCTGAACTGCTGTGATTTTCCAGCACCACTCCAATCTAGAATCTAATTTTTGGGCGCTCTTTCAATTGATTGACACCCATCTGAAAACTCCTTATGTCCACTTCACAACATACTTCCTCGCCCATCTTTGAGTCTTCTGCAAGTTTAGCTGCCATGGCTTTCCTCCCCATATCTAAATCATTGTTATAAATGCTGAGGCCCCAACACAGATTCTTCTGGGACTCATCATCCTGCCAATCAGAAAGAGAACTTTTTCAAACACATTCTCTCTTTCTGTCAGCCAGTCAATCTTCCAGATATTTTTAATTAACCTGCTCAGTGATGTTATTACACATCTCTGGAGCAGATGTGACTTGAACCCAGCCAATCTTCTATCAATTCAAATATGTTAATATTTGGGTCCTATTTGGTGCAATAATCTTTTATGTGGCACATCAAATCCCACTGAAAACCCAAGTATAGTATCTCTACAGATTCCATTATCCAAAGCATAGGCTAACCCTTCAAAGATTGACATAAATTGATTAAGCACGATTTCCCTTTCACAGAATAATGCTGATTCTTCCCAAATAGCTAGAGTTGCGTCCAGCTATAAGCTCCTCAATAGTGATTCTAACACCTACCCTGTGACAAGTCAATTGTTTCCTCTTTCCCTCCCTTCTTGAATAATGACATAACATTTGCTACACTTCAGTCCAATAGAACCTTATCCAAATCTATGAAACTTTGGAAAATCAACATCAATGCTTCGACTTTCACATTGGTCCCTCTGTTTAAGGACCCAGGATGAAGTCCAAATGGGCCTGAAAGCCTGTCAGCCCAGAGGTCTACCTGTTGGCTTCATCACACTTCCCTCTTAATTGTAATTTCACCAGGTTTCTCTCTCCCTTTGATTTACAGCTATTACTAGAGTGTTTTTGTATTTTCTATAGTGAAGACAGAAGCAAATATTTGTTTAATTCAACTGCCATTTATTTATTATATATTAATTTCTCCCCATTCTCACTATCAGGAGGACCACTCACCTTACTTAATCTTTTCCTTTCTAAATACTTGTAAAAACACATTATCTGTTCTTCCTTTTCTAGTTAGCATCCTCTCATACTCTAATTTCTTTCCCTTGATTTATCTTTTTGTCATTCTGTGCCATTCCTTATCTTCTGTCCAATATCTGATCTGCTAATCATATTATACTTCTTCCTTAATCTCAGTACCTTCCTTAAATTCTTAAGTTGGCCATAGATGGTTTGTTCTTCCTTTGCAACTTCTTTTTTACAGTAGGAATATATTTACTCTATTTTGAAATATCCCTTAAATATCTAACCTTTACTTCTATATCAGTCTGTTCCTGAACTTAGTGTTCCAGTTCATCTTAGGTGTGCAGTTTTCGAGCATACATAATTGCCCTTTTTAAATTATAAAATACTAGTCTCAGAGCTACTCATCTCCCTTTAAAACTGGATAGGAGATTCAATCTACCTAGAGATGCCTTTTCTCTGTGGCAAATAATTAATCTTGTCACGTTGCACTACACCAAGTCTGGTACAACAGACCAAGATGCCAGGAGAAACCCCTTCCCTTTTTTCAAAATAGTACACAGAATTATCTAAGTTTTCCCAAGTCTTAATGTTCAGCATCCAGTCAGTGAGAGAGTTTTCAAGTGTTACTTGAAACTGCAACTTTCACACAGGGTGTAAAGGTTGCCACTTAACAAAAGCTGACATTAACCAAGGATTCAATCAGTCTCTGTATTCAGAACATCCTTGTCGGATTTGGAGTGTTAACAAATGGCAGAGAAAACATAGTTCTGCCTGGGGGTAGTGACAATAGAAACAAAATTCCCATTTGGAAGTTTGCTTTCAAAGATCAAAAAAAACTTACAGCCCAGGAACAGGCCCTTCGGCCCTCTAAGCCTGAGCCGATCCAAATCCACTGTCTAAATCTATCGCCCAATTCCTAAGCATCTATATCCCTCTGCTCCCCACCTACTCATACATCTGTCCAGATGCACCTTAAATTAATCTACCGTGCCTGTCTCTACTACCTCTGCATTCCAGGCATCTATCACTCTCTGTGTTTCTTGGGCAAAAGTATGGCAGGAATAAAACTGGGATTCTTATTTTAAAAAAAAAACGACTAATGTATTACCTTCTTCAGTTGTCTGACTTTGAGAGTTGCCAGGCCAGATGAATATGGAGTCTGTTGAGTTCACATATAGCCTATGATATCCAGCAATCAAACACACAAGGTCTTTAGCATGATGAGTTTCCAGTACCAACGTCAGAGACTGTAAATAAAAACAGAGTCAGTAATTAAACTTTTCCACTAACAGACCTAACCTGAAAATGATATCAGCTCACTCATTTTAAAGATTTTGCTCAGCATTAGCTTCCTTGAATTTGCTGGGTGCAGTGTCTTCCCTCATTTGTTTTCCTTCATCTATAGCATGAAAATGTTGTACAATGCTGAAATTGTGAGTTGATAAGTGAGGGCAACAGGGAATCTGAGATCTGGGCAAATACTGGATAAAACAATCTATTTCTTTAACCACGAAATTCAAGGCTTGAGAAAGAAGCAGGGACAATAGAGCAGGCAGGTGGATTAGTCAAATTGGGCTCAGAAAGAGAAACAAAGAATAAGAAAAATTGTTTGGATACAGACAAAAAAAAGAGAGAAAGGAGAAGTGAAAGCAAATGTAAAATGTTGCAAATTTCTAACAACATTTATTACAATTTGGAATAATATCTGGGGTTTGATTTATTCCTCTTGTGAATGGGAGAGGTGGATTGTATTATGAAAACCTGAACTTCATCATTAAAAATGTCTTGGTGTTGTCAAGTACTAACTATTGTCAACTTCCCGAAAGGAAACTTTGCATTTATATAGCATATTTCAGAGCCACTAGACATCACTTTACAAACACGGATTACTTTTCAGATACAGTCACTGTTCCAATGTAGGAGTAGGATGAGTTCAATTAATCATTAATATTTAAATGCAACAATTTCTTATAACTTTCAGGCAAATTTGTCACAGAAAAATGGGGCGCATTCAAGAAGGAAATATGGAGAGTACAGGGCCACCGTGTTCCAATAAAGGAAGGGGTGGGACCATTAAATCCTGTGAGCACTGGATATCTAAGGATACACAGCAATGGATTTAGAGAATAAAGAGATACTTATGGCAGATATCCAGGACTGAAATCAGCTGAAATCCTAGAGGAGTACTGAATGTTCAAGAGGGAACTTAAAATAGAGAATAGGAGACCAAAATTGGTGACATGAAGGGATACTAACAATTAAAAAAGAAGGAAATCCTAAACTGGTTTACAGTTAGAGTAAAAGAGTAGTGCCATTGGGACCACAGAGTAAGGCAGGGAGTCAGAGGATGTAGGTAGGATTCCAAAAGAATACTTTGAGACAGTACTCACTTGTGAAATGGACAATATGCATACAGAAATCAGGGAGAAGGTCTGTGATACAATTAAATAAATTATCATTGACAGAGAGAGCTCTGAGTGGTCTGGCTTAGAATTCGATAAATGTCCAGGGCTGGATGAAGTATATTCCAGGTTGGTGAGTGAGGCAAGGGGCGAAATTAGGGACGTTGCAATAACTTTCTATACCTGTCTGGCCCAGGAGAAGAGTCAGAGGACTTGAGGACAGCCAATGTAGTACTGTTATTCGAAAAGGAGCAAAGAATAAACCAGGAGCTAGAAGCCAGTCAGTCTAACCTCGTGCTGGAGAAATTGCTTGAATGATTCGGAGGAACAGAATTAATTTGTAATTGGAGAGGCAGGAATTATGACTCGAAGAGCCTGCTTTCCACTGGTCTGCAGTGGCCTAGTCACTGCTGCCTTTGGAAATTACTCCGGAGTCAGCAGATTAGTGTCACTGGCATTCTGGGAAAACAGGCAAGATGGGCTGGCAGACAGGCAGAAATCCCGCCTTTCCTTGGTAAATGTCCTTAAGACCTCCTCCCTTTCCTTCACTTCACTTTCTGGGCTTGATCAGATTGGCCTGGCCTGGCTGGAAATATGCAGAGACCTCCCTAGCTCAGGGCCGAATTAAATTGCAGTCAGGTCTCTTGATATTGGGATCATGGACGCGCCAGTGCGGCTACGTAATAAAGCCATCTGCTGTCTGATTGACAGTGAGCAAAGGTAAGAGTCACCCGCAAGTAACTTCATTGCAAAACTTTAGCAAGCTGAGGATAGGAATAATTGCTGAACAAATGTTACTGCAGCACAGGTCACAGCAGCAAGGATTTGACCAGACAACACCTGTATCAGAAAATGTACTAAGTCCTTGTTCAAGCAAGCAGTTAGCATCAATAGCCTTTACCTTCACATCCATCAGGTAGATGTTCACCACACTGATCTTCTCACACTCAAAGGTCAATTCCAACTTCTGGATGTTGTTGAAGTCTGTTAACTGGTTTATAATATTGAGTTTGCTGTTAATAACTTGGCTGATACCATATTTGGCTCCGACCAACAATGTGATAAATGATTCTCTGTCCTGCAGCTGAAGAAGTTGCATTTCATTAGAAACTTATTAAAGATGACAAAAAAGTCTAGTTTTAAAAAATGAGCCAGTTTCTGTTTCTCCCTACATACCAGAAGGGTTGCGTTAAAGGTTTTCCCTCCATATGCTCGAAGATCACTCAGTATGTTCAGGTAATTCAGCCGGACTTGTGCCGTGGATATCAGTTGCTTCAAACAGAATGAGTGTATTTTAATATACTGGCATGAAAAGTTATTTTAATGAAAAGATGTCCCCAACAGCGTTGCACATGTGGCAACATTGATCAAAAATGGTCAAAGACTTTCAATGGAAAATAATGGGAATCCCGCCTGGAATTTTCCAACTCGTGATTCAGTACAATGACAGAAAACACCTATCAGCAAATCAGGTTATGCCTTGGCAGCAGGTATGGCCCTGTGGTTACATCCTCTTTAAACTCAATCTTGCATGTTTATAAAGACCCTACAATAACTCTCTCCTTCAATGCATATAGCATGATTTTCAGCATTTCCTTCCCAGACATAATTATCGTTCTAAATTTTCAGATGTCTATTTAATTTGCCATCTTCACATTTTGATTCCATGACTTCATTATTTAACAAATTAATCCAGTTGAGTTTATTACCATAAAACAACAAGGCACACTTCCTCTGATTTTAAAGAAATTAATGGAAAATCCGTGTGATGAATACATTTTATCTTTTATCTTTGCTGCATGGATTTAAATAACTGCTTTCCAAAAAAAAAGAGTCTTAATATCAAATAATCGATGTATATTCATGAAGCTCAATTTATCAAAGATATTCTTTATATTGTGAACAATTGGTTTTCCTCCCTAAAATGTAATGTCCTGAACGTCTGCAATTAACGCTGGGGATCACAAAGTGGCTGATAGATAATGATGAGCAATTTCAGGGGCTGATCAACTTTAATCTTTCATACACAAAAATATTGAAATGCTTAACTGGGCTTACAATATGAGAAGCTTTAATTAAAACTTATGACCTAATTATAAAATATGCAGCTTTGAAACTGCATTTGCCAAAAAAGCAATTTTGTTTAAAGCACTCTTTACAAACAAGCTTCAACTTAATAGTGCTGGTTACAGTGGAATTTCCTACATCACTTCACAGCTGAGTAGGAGGATGTCTAAAGAGAGGCAGAAGCAGTGGAGGAAAATACACAACTGAAGTCTCTTATTGAGGAATACAGCAGCAGAAAAGGCAAACACATGACGCGGTTAAAAGGATATGGACTTGTAGGTCAAGGAGGAAAAGTTTCCTAGAGATGTATGAGACCATAGAGGGATTGTAAAAGTGTTATTACAATGCAGTATATGGATAAAAAAATCGAAGGGTGATTCAAGATAAAGGATAATTCTGCACTGGTGCTAAGATTAACTTGAAGCACTTAGGATGAGAGGCACTTTACAGGCACGCATTAATGATTGGCTGACTGATAGAGGAGGTGATAGTCTAGTGCTGTTATTGCTGTTTTGTTAATCCAGAGACCCAGATAATGCCCTGTGAACCGTTTGAATCCTGCCATGGAAAATGGTGAAATTTTAATTCAATAAATATCTGGAATTAAAGAGTCTAGCGATGATCATAAATCTATTGCCAATTGTTGGGAAAACTTCATTAATGTTCTTCAGGGACAAAGTTGCCATTCTTTGATTGAGATGTGAGATATTCCACAAAGAGAATTAAACAAGATTCCATGGTAAGTACAGTAGTGGCCAATATTTACCACTCAGCCAACATTTTATCAAGGTACCTTGGTTAGTTATCGTGTTGTTGTTTGTGGGAGCCTGTCTTGTGGAAATTGTTTGCTAGGATTCCTGTCCTATAACAATGGCAACATTTCAAAACAGGGTCACTTGGTCTGAAGTATTTGTGACTTCTTTTGTGAAAAAGAATATTGTTAGGTACACGTCTTTCATTCCTTTAAATAGGCCTCAATGACCTTGGGTTAAGGAATAAAAGTTCAGATTTTGCCCTTCAGATGATGGCCATTAACTCAGGCTGGATTTAAGGTGGAGGCAAATGGAGAAAATAGCGAGTTTAAAAAGAATTGTGATCCTTGGACACAATGAAGCTTAATTTCAATACAGTGCAGAACAGGCCCTTCGGCCCTTGATGAAGCTTGATTACAAGAGGGGCAGACCAGTATGTGTCAATTGCCGGTTTTATGGGGTTTTTTTCTCTGGGTATGACAGGGCTTCATTGTGATGCCCTCTACAGTTGAATACAGCAACCATTCACGACCAGGTTCCCATGTGAGGAAAGGCCACTTGGACAAATCACCAAGGAATGAATAATGGCAGCAAAACCAAACACTCGGAATGAGCTAACAGCATCAGGAGATGGAAACATAGAAAACAGCAAAAGTTTGTTTTCTCCTCCTTTAATACTTCACGAATGCAGATTTGATCTGGAATGTCACTCAGACACATATTTAAGAGGCTTTAATAAGTAACAAATAAACATTTCACTGATTCTTAGAAGGCAAAGAACATTCACACTTTAGCAACAGTATTAAAGTGTAAAGGGAAATATTTTCCCTTCAGTATAAAACTAGAAACTTTTGTACTTGGGATAATAACCTCTTCACATGTTCCTACATGTTTCAATGAAGTCACCTCTGACTCATCCAAACTCCTATACAGGTCCAGTTTAGTAAAGCCCCGCACCAATCACAATGCATTAATATCCTTCCATACATATGGTGATCAGTATTGTACACAGTGCAGTAAAAAGATTCCATAATCGTAATGTGTAAATGAACGATAATTATTTTGCTTGTTCTCTTAATTGAGAGCTATCAATTCTCTTGGACACAAGAAGAACTGTCCAAGTCTTTGAAATACTCCTGTGCTCTTGGATCAGTGGTTAGCACTGCTGCCTCACAGTGCCAGGGACCTGGAATCAATTCCAGCCTCGGGGGACTGTCTGTCTGGCATTTGCATGTTCCCCCGTGTCTGCGCGAGTTTCCTCCAGTTTCCTCCCACAATCCGAAGATGTGCAGGTTAGGTACATTGGCCACGTTAAATTGGCTATATTATTCAGGGATGTGTAGGTTAGGTGCATTAATCAGGGGTACATATAGAGTCGTGGATAGGGGAATGGGTCAGGGTAGGTTACACTTCGGAGGGACAGTGTGGACTTGTTGGGCCAAATGGCCTGTTTCCACACTGGAGGGATTCTATTCTATGAAATCTCCGGAGAGCAGGAAGAGACCTTGATTTAATGACTCATTCAACAGATGGCACCTTAAGCACTTCAGCATGCCCTCATTACTGCACTGCAACATCAACCAAGTTACTTGTTCTCAAGTCTCCAGAATTGGACCTGATCCACAATGTTTTGACCAAATGGCAAGTGCGCTACACATTGAGTCATGGCTTATGCAACAGCACAACTTTATATAACAGCAAAACGACCAAGAAAGCTGTAAATCTGAAATAGATACCTGAAAAAGTTGGAAATATTCAGCAAGTCGGGTAGCATGATTGGAGGGAGGAAAACAGTTAACATGGGGAATGCTTTGTCAGAACTGAGAGCACTTTGAGATGTAACAGTATTTAAACAAGGCATAAAAAAACTCAAGGGTACGTGCAGAAAGAGCACCTGTGATTGGGTGGAAAGCAGTAAATATTGATTTTTTTTAAAAACTCACTTTTACCTCTGGATAGCCAGTTATAAAGAATTACCTTTTGTCCTGGTGCAATCAAGCTATGATTGTTCTTAAGGTGATAGTTAATGGCCTTTCTGATATCTTTCTCTTTCATGTTATCAAGTAGAGTTGATGAGACAAAATTCTCAATTCCCCATTTCATCCTGAAAGTAATAAGGTTGCATTTAAAACTATTTCACCCCAATCATAGAATTGTACAGTACAGAAAAAGGCTATTGCACCCATTGTGTCTGTACTGACTCCCAGAAGAGCTATGATATTTATGACATTGGAAACTATCCCTCCAAACCACTTACCATTCTGACTTGGAAATCTATTGCCATTTCTTCAATGTCACTGGGTCAAAATCCTGCAATTCCAACCCTAAGGGCATTGTGGGTCAATCCACAGTACGTGGACTGCAGCAGTTCAAGATGGCAGCTCACCACCACCTTCTCAAGGGCAACAAGGGATGAGCAAGAAATGCTGTGCCAGCCAGCATCACCCATGATTTATGAGTGATTTTGTTTTAAAATCCCGTGTTCAATTAATTAATAGTTGTAGCTTATGCACAATGATGGTGGAGTTGGAACAAAGAACCCTACCTCATAGAGCCATCTGGTGATCTGAAGCTGCAACTACATTGTGACAGTTGCCACAGTGATTTCCAATACAGGGAAGTGTCTGGTTTGCAAATGGGTTCCATTCTGGAGTTTGTTCACAAGTTGGTTTGTGCACAAGGCAGCACACAATACAGGACAATGGAAAGCAGCTATTCATAAGTACAGGAATTTTTGGATATCTGGTCATTAAAGTTATGAACATGTAATGGAACACATTCATAAGTACAGTCAGTTCTGCTATAATGCTATTGTTCTGTTCTCATGCAAACCTGTGTTATAAGAAAATCACGTAATAGCAGCACTATTTAAACTAATGGGGCCATGGTTGTGTCATACACAAAAGTTCACACTATAGAAACAGTGTCCCCAATTCGTCAATTATGTTATAGCGAATTCACATTAACAAAATGCACGCTTTAGCAGAATGATCTGTATGAGCATTCTTAAGTTGGATGTTTGTAAATCAGGTGTCCCTGTATATGATTCAGAACCTTGGGACGACCCAAAGTGCTTTATTGCTAATAAAGTACTTTTAAAATATGGTCACTGTCATGATAAAAGAAACATTGCAGTTAATTTGTACACAGCAATAGCTGACACAAAGCAATGTGAACTGAAAACCTGATTTTGATGAGCAATAAATATTGGCTAGAAATATTCAATGCATGTTGGATTTTTTTTTAAAAATCTTGTTTTCTCAGGAAGAATATACCAAGTACTGCACTTCTGCTTCCTAGTTGTGAAACCTGAAGGGCTTCAGAAAGGATTTACAAGGATGTTGCCAGGGTTGGAGGGTATGAGCTATAGGGAGAGGTTGAATAGGCTGGGGCTGATTTCCCTGGAGCGTCGGAGGCTGAGGGGTGACCTTATAGAGGTTTAGAAAATCATGAGGGGCACGGATTGGGTAAATAGACAGTGATTTCTCTGGGTGCGGGAGTCCAGAACCAAAGGATGAGAGGGGAAACATTTGAAAGGGACCTGAAGGGAAACTTTTTCACACAAAGGGTGGTGCGTGTAGGGAATGAGCTGCCAGAGGATGTGTTGGAGGCTGGTACAATTACAACATTTAAAAGGCATCTGGAAGGGTATATCAAAAAGAAGAGTTTACAGTGATATGGGCCAAGTGCTGGCAAATGGGACTAGATTAAGTTAGGACATCGGGTCGGCATGGATGGGTTGGACCAAAGGTCCGTTTGCATGCTGTACATCTCTATGACTCTATCAGTGGACTGCTGTTACAGCTATTGAGGTCACACTGACAGGGTCTGGGAGTGAAAGGTGTCTGGGCCTGTTTTTGTGTCAGTAGAGATTGATGCTAAGTTGACTTCCATTCCTATCCCAATTTAAAATCGGGTCTGGATGAAATTTAAAGAATTACGAAGTGCCAAGGAGTTAGTCTTCAAGTAGAGGGCTAAAAATAAGAATCTAAGATTAATTCCACTTAAAGGGGTAATTCTATGACATGTTATAACTGAAAAGTTTCTCTAGCCTGGAGTTTCACAAACACTGAGTGCTATCAATGAGGAGTGTCCTTAATGAAGGGTCTAGTTGCTCAACTCATGCAAACAATGCCTCACTAACAGCAAGTTCCTCCAAACAAACATCTCACTCGCTAGAAATCTTATTAACAAGGAAATTGACTAATAAAGAATCTCGTTAATAAGGAGTTTCAATAAAAGGAAGACTAGCTAATGAAGGATCACACTAATGGGAAGATTTGCCAATTAAGCAGCTCACTAAGAAAGTGTCTGACTGATGAGATGGCTTATGAAACAGGGGTCTTGCTATCAAGAAGTCCATATAGTGCCGTATGAACATAGTGTGGTGTGAGGTGCAGCTGAAGCATTGCCCAGTTCAATCTGCCCAATGTATTGACTCACTCAATGTACTTCATGGAGACTTTCTCAGAATGGTTGGAGCTGAGGATGCATTCCTGAATTTGCAGTGCTGCGAGACGGATAGCAGTGTTGCATTTCATCTCCATCGCAAACCTCTCCAGCAGCACATCATTGCAACTCTGTAAAAGAGATTACTAAAGGCATCAGACAGCAATCTAGAAAATATCCACACAAATTGCCACCACTTACAAATGCTTTCACAAAATTACAGAATAGAATAAAACTATGCAACAGAAAAATGCCCCTTGGTCCATCAAGTATGCGCTTGTCAAAAACCCCTTTTCCAGAACTTGGTCCATAGCTTTGTCTGTCTTGGCTTCGCAAGTGCATTGTGTTGCTGCTGGTTCTTTGAACAATCTGTCCAGTTAAACCAACACCCTAGTTCTTTCCTTGTAGCTCTACATATTTTCTTTACAACTACGTATCCAAAACTAATCAAAGGCTCTGTGGTACAGTGGCAGTGTCCCTACCTTTGAGCTAGGAGTTTTGGCTGTAAGTCCCATCTGCTCCAGAGGTGTGTAAAAACACCTCTGAGCTCTGAAGGGAGGTGATCATTTAGTGGTACAACTGGACTCTTAACCCAGAGACCCAGGTAATGTTCTGGGGACCTGGGTTTGAATCCCACCATGGTAGATGCTGGAAACTGGAATTCAATAAAAATCTGGAATTAAAAGTCTAATGATAACAGTGAACCATTGTTGGTGAAAAACTCATCTAGGTCACGAACATTCCTTAGGGAAGGAGTCTGCCATCCTTACCGTCTGGCCTACATGTGACTCCAGACCCACAGCAATGTGGTTTGACTTTTAACTGCCATCTGGACAATTCGGAATGGGCAACAAATGTTAGCCTAGTCAGTGATGCCCTGATCCCATGAATTAATTTAAAAAACAGGTTGAGTAGAAATTATCTACAAACACTAAACAAATCTTACTGTTAAACCTACATCCACCATTCTTTTTCAGGCAGTGAATTTCAGATTATAACACACTGAATATAAAACTTTCACCTCCTTTCTCATAAATTATTTTTCTGCTGCATGGAATCCTGAAATTCCTGCAGGATCTTTCGAACCGGAAGTCATTGAAATCTACAGGACCTCTGAGAGGGAACATTGCTCATCTGCCCACTGTTCTTTGACCTTAAACCAGTGCCTTCAGGTTAGGAACCAAAGTGAAAATAATGAAAACAGTTTCTTTTCATTTACTCAGTCAAAGCCGCTTGTATTTATAGACACCCGTATTAAATCTCCCCTTAATTTTCTTGGCTCTGCAGAGAACCACTTCACTTTCTCTAGCTGCTACAAAACTCAAATTGCCAATCCCCACATGTCAACTATAATTTTAACCATGAATACAGAACATCTCACAAATACCGAAATTGCTGGATGTATGAAAATTAAGTCCAGCTAGTTCACCATCTGCAATCTTGCTATATTAATTGTACAATGATAATATTACTATTAACTAATCACGGTAATTCATCCCTAACTATTAGTCTGCAACAGATGCAGACAGGTGTGCAAAACCACTGGAGGTGGGGATTTTGGCGGATCCAAAGTCACCCATTTCTCCTAGACTAGCCACACTTATCAAATGTCATGTTTATATGACTTATCCAAAGTTGCTATTGTCCGAAAGTAATCTATTTAATTTTTATGTGAATCACCCAAGCTGATTTACTCCATTGCCTTAGAGGTATGTTCCTCAATGTCCTCATCGAAATATTTTTAAAATTAATTTAGGGGATGAGGGTATCACTGACCACATCCCTTAATTACCCAGAGGGTGGTTTCAGAGTCAACCACATTGCTGTGGGTCTGGGTCACATGTATGTAGTTTCCTTCCCTGAAGGATTTTAGTGTACTGGATGCGTTTCTCCCAACAATCAACATTTAACCCTTAATTCCAGATAATTCAAATTCCACCATCTGCAGTGGCAGGATTTGTTCCCAGGCTCCTAAAACATTAGCTGGGTCTCTGGATTAATAGTCCAGTGATATTAGCACGAGGTCATAATCTCCCCTAATGTACTTCAGAGTATTAGTTTTGAATATATTCCACTTTAAGCGCAGAATACGTCCTCCGGCTTTATCGATCTTGGGAAACAGAACCTTTTTTGGCGTGGTCAGTCATGATTGTTATAAGGGGCTTACCATGATCCTTCATGTCAAATAGATACCTGTGAGTAGAGGTATTCAAAAGTAACTGGATCATCTTGTAAAAGTACAAGTGGATCTCTTGGCAGGAAACAAACCCTGAAGAGACACCTATAATCACGGGGCTCTTGCTTCTGGACCACCTGTGACAAGGTAGAAAACATTTATATCAGGAATTACCTTCTTATTGTCACACTGTGGAAATAATCAACAAAAAAATGTCTTTGAGCTTATGTTTTAACAAGAAGCATTCCGCACTGGGAGGTGTTGTGATACAGAGGAGGGGGGCTTCTCTGGATAAATTTGTTGATATCAGCCCAGGCTTCCTTTTGTTAAATAGAGGCCCAATTCCCAAGTTCTTTAATTATTTGCAATGCAATGCTATTTTTAGCAGTCTCAATAAAACTTGTTATTTCCATGCTGAATCAATTTTTACATACATTTTGCAGTTGAACAGATGAAATATAAGCATTAGGAACTGGGGCAGGCCATTTGCTCCACCATTCAACAAAATTAGAATTAACATGTACCTTAACTTCACCTTCCTGTACTATCTCCATATCCCTTTGTTCTTTTAGAACACAAAAATCTGCTCCCCTCTACCTTGAATAGGCTCAATGTCAGACCATCCTCAGCTCTCCAAAATACAGTTTTCCAAAGATTCACAACTCAACTCTCATCCCGGTCCTACTTGGGCAGCATCTCATTCTGAGAGTGTGAGTGACCCTATGTGCGAGATTCACCAGCCATGTGGGAACTTACAAAGGTGGGGAGTGACAGCCGAAGGGAAGGCTCTCGATGTGGACACGCCACCCGAAGAAGGATGGACCACCACTCTCTTTCCTCCCATCTTTTAACCAGTCTGCTTAAGAAAAGAGATGACCCATGCCAAGTATATCATGGCATTGCCAATGTAATATTTAGATCAAGTTAACAATTCCAAATACCTGTTAATTTCTTTTAATAATACAGTTCAGTTGCTGATGTTGGCACTCACTCACGTACCTTCATTTTATCAGGAGCAGGTTGGAGTGGACCGGAAGGCAGGTTGGAGTGGACCTGTCATATTTTATGTTATATGGGACATTAAGAACAGTCCCATGGATTTCCATTCTATCTCCTCCCATTCTTCTGAACTTCAAGAAACATTGAATTCATTTACTCAACCTTCCAACATAAGACAACCACCTCATTCTAGGAACCAGTCTGACTGGTCACAGCCCCTCTTCTGCTGTTACATCCTTCCTTTGGTAGATGGACCCAAACTGTACACAGTCGTTTAGATGTGACCTCACCAATATCCTGGAATTGTTGTGAGAAGACTGACTCCTATATCCAATCCAATTTTTTTCTCCAAAGTGAACGTACAATTTGCCTTCCCAGAAAAGTGATTACCAGGAAATACCATAGGTAATGCAGAGAGACATCTTCTTCACTCCTATGTTATGTAATATTGATCAGCATTTCTGAACCAGAATTTGATAAAGCCAAGAGATGCTGCTTTGTTCAAATTCCATTTACAAAGTCTCCAAAAACAGAACTTTTCTTTAGGCTGCAGCAAATGGAACAAACTATTCAAAATGCCAGACTTGGACAGCAGTCCAATATTAGGTAACAAAGCCAACAGATATAGAGGCAAAAACAGAAGTTGCTGGAAAAGCTCAGCAGGTCTGGCAGCATTTGTGAAGAGAAATCAGAGTTAATGCGACCCGGCGGGTCCAGTGACCCTTTCTCAGAACTGATACAGAGGATGGTTAAGGGTTTCATTCTGTAGACGTACATGTGGGTAACTTTAGATGTCTACTTAAAAGCTTGCAAACTCTCAAGGATATCACTCCCTCATGTACACAGTTCAAAGAAACCCCAACGTACCTGCTCAATGAGTTCATCATCATGTAAGAGATAGATCTTGTTGACAGTGTATCGTTCCTTCAAAACCAGAGCAAAATGCTCAATACAACGGATGGATAACTTTGACTTCAGGGTGAGGATGATATCCTTTCAAATTTCAGAAGAAAGGGAAAACAAAATTAATTTCTTATTGCCTTTCTGAATTTCCTATTGAAGATATATGGTCTTATTACCTATCCCCAGCTGCCTCACAGCGCCAGAGACCTGGGTTCAATTCCCGCCTCAGGCGACTGACTGTGTGGAGTTTGCACATTCTCCCCGTGTCTGTGGGTTTCCTCCGGGTGCTCCGGTTTCTTCCCACAGTCCAAAGATGTGCAGGTTAGGTGAATTGGCCATGCTAAATTGCCCGTAGTGTTTGGTGTAGGGGAATGGGTCTGGGTGGGTTGAGCTTTGGTGGGTCAGTGTGGACTTGTTGGGCCGAAGGGCCTGTTTCCACACTGTAGGTAATCTAATCTAAAATCCTCTCCTATTGGCTGATTCCTGGGATGAAGAGGTTGAGTTCTCAGGAACGGCTAAACAGGTTCGGCCATTATTCACTCGAGTGTAGAGGAATGAGGGGTGACCTGATTGAAACATATAGGATTCTTGGGGACGTGAAAGGCTGGATGTTGAGAAGATGTTTCCACTTGTAGGGGAATCTCGGACTAGGGGACATAGTTACAGAATGACATGGAAAAAAATTTCTTTTCCCGGAGCAAGGTGAATATCTGAATTCTCGATCACAAGGAGTTGTGGAGTTGAGATCCCTGAAAGTATTTAAAGAAGCACTAGGTAGATATTTAAAATATTAAGACGTGAGCATGAAACAGGTGTTGAGGGCTGGAGCAGATCAGCCATGATCTTGCATAATGGCAGGATAGGAGTCAGGGAGCTAAATGGCCTACTTCTCCACTTGTTCCTTATGTTCTTACGATCTAAGAAGACTCCGAAGCAACATGATAATAAGCACTGCAGAAATATGAAGGAAAAAGTGTTAAATCATCCCTAACATCCTGCCTTACTCACTGCCCAAGTCTGCAGTCCCTGTTCCATCCACAGTCTACATCTGCTGCTCCATTGCTGTGGGAACCCCCTGCTCTATCCAGTGTCCCAACCTCATCCTCCATCCACATTCATATCCCCTTCTCCACCCATTCTTCGAACCCCTTTTCCACCCACTCTCCCAAACTCCCGTCCCCATTCACTCTCCCAAACCCCCGTCCCCATCCACTCTCCCAAACCCCCGTCCCCATCCACTCTCCCAAACCCCCGTCCCCATCCACTCTCCCAAACCCCCGTCCCCCCACTCTCCCAAACCCCCGTCCCCATCCACTCTCCCAAACTCCCGTCCCCATCCACTCTCCCAAACCCCCGTCCCCATCCACTCTCCCAAACTCCCGTCCCCATCCACTCTCCCAAACCCCCGTCCCCATCCACTCTCCCAAACCCCCGTCCCCATCCACTCTCCCAAACCCCCGTCCCCATCCACTCTCCCAAACCCCCGTTCCCATCCACTCTCCCAAACCCCCGTCCCCATCCACTCTCCCAAACACCCGTCCCCATCCACTCTCCCAAACACCCGTCCCCATCCACTCTCCCAAACCCCCGTCCCCATCCATTCTCCCAAACACCCGTCCCCATCCACTCTCCCAAACCCCCGTCCCCATCCACTCTCCCAAACCCCCGTCCCCATCCACTCTCCCAAACACCCGTCCCCATCCACTCTCCCAAACACCCGTCCCCATCCACTCTCCCAACCCCCTTCTCTCCCCACTTTCCCAACCCCCTTTTCCAAACACTCTCCCAGAGCCCTTTCTTCACCCACTCTCTCAGCCCCCTTCTCCACCCACTCTCCCAAACCCTCATCCCCATCCACTCTGTCAAATCCCCGTCCCCATCCACTCTCCGAGCCCCCTTCACTATCCATTCTCCCAGCCCTTCTCCACCCACTCTCCCAGCACACTTCCCCATCCACTCTCCCAACCCCCTTCTCCTCCTACTCTCCCAATGCCCTTCTCCACCCACTCTCCCAACCCCCTTCTTCACCCACCCTCCCAACCCCCTTCTTCACCCACCCTCCCAATCATCTTCTCCACCCGCTCTGCCAGCCCTCTTTTACACCTACTGTCCCAAACCCCTTCTCCACTCTCTCTCCCAACCCCATTCATCACCCACCCTCCCAACTCCCTTCTTCACCCACCCTCCCAAACCCTTTCTCCACCCACTGTACCAACCCTCTTCTCCTCCCGCTGTCCAAACCCCCTTCTCCATCCACTCAGTACATCTCTTGCTCTATAATTTGTCCAAACCTATGCACCATCCACAACCCTGGTGCCTAATATATCGACTCAGAGGTCATGAAGTTCCTCTTTTTTCTCACACTGGCTTTAGGTGGTGAGTAATGTACCCCGGCCCTTGGCTGAGAAGACAGTCAGAGCTGACCGGTAAGCCTGGGTGAGTTTCCTGGCCCTTCATTGGGCTCAATGCTAGTATCCCTGGGTTGTCAGAAACTGCCTGCCAATCAGAGGCTAGCAGCCTTTGAGTCCTGAAGTCAGGCAAGGCCTACTCATCATGAGATCCAGCTGCAATAACACACGTCTTCTTTATCTTCTTGTCACAGTGTGGGAAGGCAATGGGGGATGGTCAGGGAGTTCAGAGGTAGATGCCATTTGGGGTAACTGGAGATCCCCCCTCCCAATCCGGCAGTGAGGTCACCCTGTTTTTTCAGGGAAACCAACCACCAGCAGGAATGTAAAGAGAGAGACATCGAAGGTGGTCATTTGAGGCTCTTCAGTGGCCAATAATTGATTACTTAAGACCTTAGCAGATTGAATAGGTTGCCCATGGACTTTCTTGACTAGAACTAATTAGTGACCATACATAAGGGTCGAGGGGGTTACCATATCTCCCAGTACCTCTGCCATTGGCAGGACGGAGCCCATTGTAATTAGCAGTCGTTCTTGCTTCCCTTTCCAACATCTATTGTCTGTCCTGTTCTGTCAATGTCTGAAAGCTTTTGAAAGCTTTTTTAATTGCTGGATACATTGACTCGCAAAAATGGAAAAGCATTTTCGGAGTTGACTTATTTCAGTTATCATCCGTGAATCTTGACAATCCTCACTGCAGAATTTGGCCTTTAGTGGATAAATGCTTTCATCCATTACGCAGTGAATACAAGACTTTGGATATTACCTTGAAAGTCAGATTAAAAATCAAGTGTTGACCGACAAGCCTACATCAATAATTTTTGTTCTATGTTTTGTTTGCTATTCTGTAGATTCGGTTGCTTTTGTATACTGTTCATGTGCATTAAAGAAATCGACAGCATTAGGACAACACATTTTTATCACCAAAAGATGTTCCAAAGTGCTTTAATGCTAAAGAGCTACTTCTGAAACGTGGACAGTATTGTACCTCAAAGTTCGCTAATTTCACAGATTACCAGATGGCTACAGTATAATCAATCTTGCTCTTTCAGTTCATAACCAAATTAAATTCTCAAAGAAATTATTGAACTATGATTCCATTCCAACCTCCAATGTCTCCAGACTGTCAGACTTTGGATTGACATTCAGTACTGATGAGAGAAGATTTTTTCAAACTGAATACCAGAAAGACTAAAGCTATTATCTTCAAGTCCTGCTGTGTTCTCTAGTTACCAATTCCACCTCGCTCTCAACTAGCTGAGGCTGAACCAGACTTTGCAACCTGGGAACCACATTTGACCAGAGATCTTACCACAAATCCACATCATCACTAAGACTGCCTATATCCCACCTCAATACTATTGCCTGACTCCATCCTCGACTCATCTATTGCTGAAACACTCTACTGCAAATTAATTATATTGAGGTCCGAATTCCTGCCCAGTGTCCCATCCCCCATCCTTCATAGATGATAGCTTAGCCAAAAATCTGTTGCCTACATTTAACTTACAGGTTCCTGTTCACCTGAACTCTGTCTCCTTGGTGTACATTGACTTGACCATTATCCTTCATTTCAAAACCCTCCATTTTCTTGACCATCCTTATTTCTGTGTGTCCTCCACTCCTATCATCCTCCAAGACATCTACATGCTTCAAATTCTGGCCTCATTCAACTCCCTGACTTTAAACATTCCATCGCTGATAGCCAAGTTCAGCATTTCCCTGCCTTTCCATTCCTTTCACCTCCTTTAAGACACATCGCTTTCACTAAGAGTTTTATCATTTATCCTAGTATCTCTTTATATGATTTGTGTCAATTTTGGTTTCATAAATGTCCTGTGAAACACCTGAGTAAATACACTCTCTAAATGCAGATTGTTGTCATTTTGATGTTGTTAATAAAAATCATGTTAATATAAGGGGCAGATCAGAATACTGAGACTCTGAAATAAAAAATAGAAAAAGCTGGAAATAATAAACTGGTCAGACTGTATCTATGGAGAGAGGAACAAAATTAAAGTTTCAGCATTAATGAAGAGCGTATTTCAGAATTAGAGAGAGTTGGAGATTTAACAGGTTCAAAATGAGTATTGCAGACAGAGAGCAGTGAGTGGTGAAAGAGAAAAAGGAAAGGTCTGTGATGGAAGGCAGGAGAGATTAAATGACAAGGTTTCACTGGGCAAAACAGGATGGTAATGAAACAAAAATTGGTGATGTAGTAATAGTGAAGAAGGTTATCTCAGAATACAATAGGATCTTGATCAGATGGGTCAATGGGCCGAGGAATGGCAGATGGAGTTTAATTTAGATAAATGTGAGGTGCTGCATTTTGATAGGGCAAATCAGGGCAGGACTTAGACACTTAATGGTAAGGTCCTGGGGAGTGCTACTGAACAAAGATACTTAGGAGTGCAAGTGCATAGTTCCTTGAAAGTGGAGTTGCAGGTAGACAGGGTAGTGAAGAAGGCAGTTGGCATGTTTGTCAGTGCATTGGTCAGTGCATTGAATATAGGAATTGAGAGGTCATGTTGCAACTGTACAGGAAACTGGTGAAGCAATTTATAAAATACTACATTCAATTCTGGTCACCTTGCTATAAGAAATACATTCTTAAGCTTGAAAGGGTTCAGAAAATGTTAAAAAGGATGTTGCCAGAGTTGGAGGGTTTGAGCTATATGGAGAGGCTGAACAGGCTGGGGCTGTTTTCCCTGGAGTGTCGGAGGCTGAGGGGTGACCTTATAGAGATTTATAGAAATCAGGAGGGGCATGGATAGGATGACTGGTCAAGGTCGTTTTCCCAGGATAGGGGAATCCAAAATTAGAGGGCATAGGTTTAAAGTGAGGGGGAAAAGATTTGACAGGGACCTGACAGGCAACTTTTTCACACAGAGGCTGGTGCATGTATGGAATGAGCCACCAGAGGACGTGTTGCAGGCTGGTACAATTGCAACATTTAAAAGGCATGTGAATGGGTAGATGAATAGGAAGAGATTAGAGGGGTATGGGCCAAATGTTGGCAAATGGGACTAGATCAGATTGGGATATCTGGTCAGCATGGTTGAGTTGGACCGAAGGGTCTCTTTCCGTGCTGCATGACTCCATGACTGTATGACAAGACAATCTAACTCATTTCAGTCAATCAGCCTGTTCCTTGAATTTGGAACCAGTCATTTATTGGATGTTTATGTCTCACCAGTGCTCCCAGAGGAGACCTCTGTTAAAAGGTAAGGTGCTGAATCTAACATTTACCAGAATGATAAATCCAATTCAATCTCACTATTATTTATATTAATGAATACTAGATTGCCCATAGCAACTTCCATGGTTAGATAACAAACCTGATATATTGAGTGAAATATATCCCTGGGATCACTTAGTGGCCGCAGCTTGTAAAAACATTATGGCACTTGAATGGAAGTGTTGATTTACAACATTCAGTGTTCATAAAGCATAAACAAAAATTGTGACAATGGAAAGTAACATTTGTAGACAGGAATGAATGGTCTAGAATTGGTTTTTAAATCAGAGTTAGATTTTAGGTTTTATTGTCACGTGTACTCAAGTATAAATGTACAGGAGTATGGTGACAAGTTACGATGCCGCCACACACGGCACCACGTTAAGTACAAAGTTAGGGGCAGCACGGTGACTCAGTGGTTAGCACTGCTGCCTCACAGTGCCAGGGACTGGGTTCGATTTCAGCCTCAGGCAACTGTCTGTGTGGGGTTTGCACTTCTCCCTGTGTTGACGTGGATTTCCTCAGGTGCTCTGGTTTCCTCCCACAGTCCAAAGATGTGCAGGTTAGGTAAATTGTCCATGCTAAATTGCCCACAGTGTTCAGGGATGTGTAGGTTAGATGCATTAGTCAGGGAAAATGTAAAGTAATAGTGTAGGGGAATGGGTCTGGATGAGATACTCTTCGGAGGGTCAGTGTGGACTTGTTGGGCCAAAGGGCCTGTTTCCATACTGTAGAGATTCTATAAAAGTTCTACCTAGTTACAAACTTTTAAGTACAAAAATGTGAAATAAAGTAAAAAAGCACCATCATCTCTCTCCTATATTTTTGTCACTAACGCTACTTTAATCCATTGACAACTGAATTAAAAGTTTTCACTCATTTACTGCCCTCTCCACCAAGCCTATCCCCAACACCTCCTCCCTCCCTCCTACCCCACCCCCAGTAGATGGTTAAAACTAATAGTACATTCAAAGCTGAGCAAAATCAACAAACGGGAGAATTCACAGCATGGAACAAAGAACACCTATAGCCGTCATTACCTTCACTGTTGTATTTTTCTCAAATCGAAAAGCTTTGGTCTGTCCATTTTCCAAATACACCTTGAGAACACTGGGCATGAAGAGTAGCGAGTTACCCTGTGGGAATGATAAAACGCAAAATTCTAGGATTATTTATGAAAACAGATAAGCAAAATAACATAATAGACTCCTCATTATCTTTGTTACAAATACTAAAATGAGGGACAGCAGAGAGAGATTGTGTGTACCATATATAAAATATATAGGTGTGGATGTATTTGTGTGTATGCATGTGTGTGCATGCATATATATGTTTCTGTATATCTTTGTGTGTGTGTGTATGCATTTGTGTGTGTTTGCCTGTGTGTTTGTGTGTGTCTGCGTATGTGTGCCTGTGTGGGTGTCGGTATCTGTGCTTGTGTGTGTGTGTCTGTATCTGTGTCTGTATGCGTCGGTGTTTGTGCATATATCTGTCTGTCTGTGTCTGTGTACCTGTTTTTGTGTTTGTGCTTAGTGATATGTACAGTTTGCCTCCAATATCCCTCCTGAAGTTTCAGATCCAATCTCTCCAGGTATTCATGAACTTCTTGCTGTCATTTTGTTCCAAAGTTCACTCACACACACACACATCCATAGAAAAGCTCAGCCAATCCTTTGGGATTAAACAACCAAAAAAAACCCCATCACAGCCACAGGAGTTTTCTATGTTTTGTCCGGAGACCAAGCCAAACAAAGCAACTGGTTTGGAGGGACTACACTGAAGATCAGGAATCCAGGGTGGGGTTAAGGTAGTGTGCTTCTTATGCCGAAAGTTTCAGATTTCCAGCCTTATTAAGGGCCTTGTGTTAGGTTTAGATTAGATTCCCTACAGTGTGGAAACAGGCCCTTCGGCCCAACCGGTCCACAACGACCCTCCAACGAGTAACTCACCCAGACCCATCCCTCTCTGACTAATTCACCTAACACTATGGGCAATTTAGCACGGTCAATACACCTGACTTGCACACCTTTGTGACTGTGGGAGGAAACCGGAGCACCCGGAGGAAACCCACACAGACACGGGGAGAAAATGCAAACTCCACACAGACAATCGGCCAAGGCTGGAATCAAACCTGGGACTTTGGTGCTGTGAGGCAGCAGTGCTAACCATTGAGCCACCGTGCTGCCCAAAGTAGAGTTGGTAGATCTAATGAAGGACATACAGTTACTTCAGATTAGTGAAAGAAGGCCTCAAAACGTGGCTAGTTGGAGGGCACTAAATTTTGTTCTGGGCATCCAAAAAAGTAGTGGCATAACTGAGAGTTGGCACCATGGTATGAAGTATCAGGGGATCCAAAGTCCACACATGTCTGGAGCACAAACTGTTTTTTATAACCTGATGGGGAAGACACACAGGTTCCTTCCAGTTCCACATTATCTGGAGGGAGGCAGAAGTAGGAAACCACAGACCAGTTATGTGTGGCACCTTATCAAATGCTTTCCAGAAGTCCAGATATACTACATCTACAGGACCCCCATTACCCACTTCACTTGTTACATCTTCAAAGAGTTCTAGCAAATTAAATGAATTACTCTTCACAAAGAAAATGAATTATTCTTCATCAAACCACACTGACTGTGGTGGGTTGTTTTTACTTTACAAATGTGATACTACTTAATAATGAATTCAAACAATTTCCCAATAACAGACAATAAACTAACCATTCTGTGGTTTCTTACTTTCTATTTCCCTCCCGTTTTGAACTATTGTCTTCCATTAACAATTTTCCATCCACTAGAACCTTTCCAGATTCCAGGACATTTTGGAATACTATAATTAATGTATCCACTATCCCCGCTGTCACTTCCTTTAAGACTATAGGGTATAGGTCATCAGATCCTGGGGACTTGTCTGCCTTTAATCCCAATACTTTGCTCAGAATTTTCTCCCTATTGATGGTGATTGCTACAAATTCTACCTTTTCTATAATCTCTGCATTACCTGTTACCATTGGGATGGTTTCAGTGTCTTTCACTGTGCAAACTGAGGTAAAATATTGATTTAGAGTCTCTGCCATTTCTATGCTCCCCACTATTAATTCCTCGACCTCGAAAGGGCCAACATTCGTCTTAGCTACTCTCCTTTTTATATACTGATAAAATTATTTGCTGTCTGTTTTTATATTTTGAGCTAGTTTTCTTTCATAATTAACCTTCGTTCTTTTTATTACTTTTGAGTCACCCTTTGCTGTTCTTTAAAAGTTTCCCAATCCTCCAGCCTGCTACTGCCCTTTGCAATATGGCATGCCTTAGTTTTTGCCCTGATGTTACCTTTAACTTCCTTAGTTAGCTATGGATGCATTTATCCCTCTTATATTCTTTTCTTCCTTTCTAAATATATTTTAGTTGGAGGAATTAAATATCTCCTTTAATGTTCATCAATAGTCCTACATTTTAGTCTTTCCGCCTGGCCCACTGGGCCAAATCTGTCGATTTCCCTATGTAATTACCTTTGTTTAATTCTAGAATACTAGTATGGGACTCAGGTTTCACTATCGCTCGCCGCAATCAACATTATTCAGGCCCTCAGGAAGTATAAAGCCAATAAGGCACCTAGTGTTTTATAGAAAAATACAAGTTACCCAGTCCAGAACATACTGGGAGCAAATCAGATTAATTATAATCTGGCTGAACTAGTCAGTGGGCTAAATGCCTGTGGAAGGCACAAACCTGTACTTGGCCATTGACGATCACTTCCTCAGCGAAGTGTACTTTGACTGGGTTGCTTTTCAATCTGGCTCGCTTTTCTTCAGTAATAAATGATGACTTGGGCCCCTGTATACAAACAGAAACCATGGCACTTAAACAACAGCTTTGACGTTTTGTGTTGACAATGTGTGGCAATTGGGAAAGCCCTGCACTGATGTTCTGAGTTCCAAAAGTTTGATTGTAACCTAAAATACGAACATACAAACAAGGATCAAGAGAGTAGGCCTATGAGCCCACTTCGCTCTTCAATAAAATCACGGCTGTTCTGATTTTATTGTAGGATCCAGGCCCTTCAGCCCAACAAGTCCACACCAACTCTCCAAAGAGTAACTCACCCAGACCCATTCTCCAATAGTAACCCCTGACTAATGCACCTAACCTACACACCCCTGAATACAATGGGTAATTTAGCACTACCAATTCACCTAACCTATACACCCCTGAATACGATGGACAATTTAGCACTACCAATTCACCTAACCTACACACCTCTGAATACAATGGGCAATTTAGCACTAACAATTCACCTGACCTACACATCTTTGGACTGTGGGAGAAAACCGGAGCACCTGAAGGAAAACCACACAGACACGGGAAGATTGTGCAAACTCCACATGGTCACCCGAGGCTGGAATCGAACCCAGGTTCGTGACCGTGTGAGGCAGCACTGCTAACCACTGAGCCATCATGCCTCCTCTTGATTTTAACCTCAACTCTACATTCCTGCATCTCCCTGATAATCTTTCAACTCCTCAGTCATCAAGAATCTGTCGACCTCTGCCTTAAAAAATATTTAAATATTCTGCATCCACTGCCTCATGAAGAAGGGAATTCTAAAGGCCCACAACCCTTTGAGAGAAAAAGGGTTTCCTCATCTTTGTTTTAAATGGGTGCCCCCCATTTTAAAATAATGATCTCCAGTTCTCAGATTCTCCCACAGAGGAAACCTGAATTCTTTCAGCATTCACCCGTTCAAGACCCCTTGAGATTTTAGATGTTTTAGTTAATTCACTTATAACTCTTCAAAACTCCACGGGATACAAGCCCATCCTATCTAGCCTCTCCATCTAAGGCAATCCACTTATTCCAGGTATTCCTTCTCTGAACTGCTTCCGATGCGTTAACATCCTTCCATAAGTACAGTGACCAATACTGTATACAGTACTCCAGATGTGGTCTCCCCAAAGCCCTGTAAAATTAATGTATAATCTCCTTACTCTTACAGTTAATTCTCCTTGCAATAAACCATTCAAATTGCGCCACGTGACCTTTTGTATCCATCTGAAAGAGGACATGGCATCTCGGTTTAATAATTCAACTGTAAAAGTCTAGTGCTTGCCTCAGTCTTGCACTGAAGCTCATCCAATATCCCCGTAATAGCATGTACTTCTAGCTAGATAGAGAGAGCTGGAGGTCTGGTTGATGGGTGCTGCTCCACTTTAGGATATGCTGAGATTAATGATCAAATCTTCGTTTGTATCCTGCATAAAGCCTGGAAACTTCTTTGATTATGTAGCTTGATAACACATCACACAAGACAAATGGCCACTGAAGCATGAATCAAACCCTTCTGACGTGAGCTGGTTGAAGTTGTGTCAAACTTGGAGCAGTGCACAGTCTCATCAAGCCCCATCAAATGTTAATTGAACATAAAGCACCATCCTATTCTGAATCAGGTGGCTTTCTGCAAGCTTACTTCAAGACATCTAGTTCTCTTAATCCTAAGGAAACAGGGTCAATTGAAGTTTGATAAATTTTTGTTGGAATACTCAGCGACAGTGAGTAGACAGAGATGAGGTACAGCTGACTGAAGGAACAGGCCAAATAGCCTGCTCCTGTTCCGTGTCCAAAATCAAGTGCTCACAGTAAATGTCAGCATCCATCCCATCTATAGATCTGTATATCTGTTAGTTATTTCACTTATAACTCTTCAAATCTCCACGGGATACAAGCCCATCCTGTCTAGCCTCTCCTTCTAAGGCATGTCATTCAAACTGCCATTGCGAATGCCAGACTAAAGTATTTGGGAATGAATCTGAATCACGTCGAGTGAATCTCTCCTGGACTGCAACCGAGTTGTGAATAAACCCATAGAATTCCGACAGTGTAGAAACAGGTCATTGGCCCAACAGGTCCATACCGATCCTCTGAAGTGTATCCCACCCAGACCCATTCCCCTACCATATATCTCTACATTTCCCCTGACTAATGCACTTAACCCACACATCCCTGAACACTACGGGCAATTTAGTAATTTAATATGGAAACTTCACACAGACAGTCGCCCGAGGCTGGAATCGAACCGATGACCATGAGTAGCATTGGAAAGCTCTGCTTTTAAAAGTCGAAAGATTGTACTTACAGGGGTATTTCGCAGGACAGTCACTGTAACAGTGTTACCACATTCCCTGCAATAAACAATTTGACAAATATTAAAGCAATATTGGTCCAGTGCAGAAAAAAAGGACGCTTGACTAAAACCTGCAAAATTAAGCTGCTGGCACAGAATATTATTTTCCGGGATCACAGGCTTGAACTTAACAGCAACACATAAGACTCATAAGAGTTGTACAGCGTCCAACTTGTCCTCACTGACCAGACATCCCAATCTGATCTAGTCCGTCTATCTCACTCAGATTGTAGTTCAATGTTAAAAATAAAATTGCTACGATCTTACAAGACCCATGGGACTGCTCTCTCATTTGAGAAAGAGAGGTGACTGATGAATTAGAATTAGGTTCAGTGTCACGTGTGCTCAAGTTACAAAAGTCCTGGAGTGCAGTGAAAAGTGTACAATGTCACCAACACACAGTGGCACCTTAAGTACAAAATACCTAGGTATAAATCTCAGGTATAAAATTAGAGAAAATAAAGAAAGAAGTTACAGAACATGACAGATATACACAGTATATGTTAGGAAAATAAGAAATAAAGAAATAAAAAGATTCACATTGCAGTCTTTCTATTGTTGGGGGGGATTCAGAACTAGAGGGCATAAGTTTAGAGTGAGAGGGGAAAGATATAAAAGGGATTGAAGAAGCAACGTGTTCACGCAGCGGGTGGTGAATGTATGGAACGAGCTGTCAGAGGAAGTGGTGGAGGCTGGTACAATTACAACATTTAAAAGGCATCTGGATAGGTATATGAATAGAAAGCGTATAGAGAGATATTGGGCTAAGCGCTGGCAAATGGTACTAGATTAGGTTAGGATATCTGATCAGCATGGATGAGTTGGAGAAGGGTCTGTTTCTGTGCTGTACATCTCCATGACTCTCTGGCTCTATTAGGGCTTTCTGTAATGGTAGTGGTTTAACTTGAACCTCAGACAAGGGGAAAGGTTGAGAAGGAGAGTCCCTCATGGTAACCAATGTTTACACAAAGACATCAGCATCAGAAACATTTCTGGTAAACAATCGCACTAAAGCTCCAGTGTAAGTCCAGAGTTCAGATACAAAGGGTAAAGATGCCTTCCTATAAGCAGTCTCCCACAGCCCAGATTAAAGCAGAGTGAAGTCTAATGAAGACATCAGCCTTACACACTCTGGATGTGATCCTGAACACATTGGAGATTGAAATACATCCAAAGGAGTACAAGTCATAACTCAGACCATACTTAGTTTTACATATTTGGTTCTTACAAACCCTGCCTCCAATGTTTGGCACGTATTTAAATTAGGATGGCAGTGAGGTTTTCTATACAGGTGGGAACTCCATTCTATATATTCTGCTAAACAGTTCTTAAGATCCAGCCAGACAACACTGTTGAAGCCCAAGACCCTTGATGACACCTTTAACAGGAAGCAAATCAAATTCAGTAAAGTTCATTCTTTTGTAATGTTCACCACCTTAGCACTGAATCCTAGAGCTACAAGCATTGGACAGGAGAAATATATTCCAACAAAAGAGGCTCTGGGTTTGACAAATGCACACGCTACATACACCTTGCTTTGGTTTATCATTTATGAACAATCTTTAACTTAAAATGCTTTCTTTAACTGCATTCCTGATAGAATACACTGAATTATAAATAGTGGGACTAAGGATACAATGGAGAATTCATCTTAGGTAAGCAAGCAAGAACTCAACTGTGTCGATAATAGCGTGTTCAACTGTCTGTATTTATGGAGAAATTGGCTGTATGTGTAATAGGGTACTGGTTGTTTGTGTAGGGTACACAACAGAGTATTCAATAGTACTTGGAATGGAGTTCTTGATTGTGTGTATATAGAGTATTTGACTATATGTATATTCAAGTATTTGACTGTATGTATAACCTGACAGTGCACATATCAAAGAAGGAGGAAGTGAGGACTGCAGATGCTGGAGATCAGAGTCGAGAATGTGGTGATGGAAAAGCACAGCAGGTCAGGCAGCATCCAAGGAGCAGGGGAGTTGATGTTTCGGGAAAAAGCCCTTCATCAGAAATAAAGGGTTTCTGTTGAAGGGCTTTTGCCTGAAATGTCGATTCTCCTGCTCCTCGAATGCTGCTTGACCTGCTGTGCTTTTCCAGCACCACACTCTTGACGCATATCTAAGCATTCAATTGTGCATACGTTTGTCTTTGTATTTGAATTTTCAAATGTGTTTAAAATGGGGTATTCAATTGTGTTTGCATGTAATAGAGAACTTGCCCGGGTGTGTAATGGAATATTCAAACTTGTGCGTGAAAACTTACTCAACTGTCTGTGTAATGGAATTTTCGATTGAAATGTCGACAGTGCATGCAGCAGAATATTTGTCTCTGTGAGTAACTGAGAACTCAACTTTTGTTTGTGTAATCCAATATATGTAATGGTTTATATTATAGAACACTATTGTGCAAGATGTCTGGGTGAGCTGCTGTAGAACTAAGGAGACATATGACACTCAATTAAGTTGTGTTGGTGATCTCCCTTTAGAACTGCAAACAATTTTCTACACTTTAGCTTTGTTTTATTTTCTGAGTTTGCCACCAACAACTTGCATTTATATAGCACTTTGAAGGTCACAAAACTTCATAATTCAAACTTCATAGCAAGTTCACCTATTAAAGAACTTAAAGACAGCCCTCAAATAAGGTCATAGAGATGTACAGCACAGAAACAGACCCGTCAGTCCAACGTATCCATGCCGAATAGATATCCTAAATTAATCTAGTCCTATTTGCCAGCATTTGGCCCACATCCCTCTCAACCCTTCCTATTCAGATGCCTTTTAAATGTTGCAATTGTACCAGCCTCCACCACTTCCTCTGGCAGCTCATTCCATACATGCAGCACCCTCTGCGTGAAAAGCCCCTTAGGACCCTGTTATATCTTTCCCCTCTCACCCCAAACCTATGCCCTCTGGTTCTGGACTCTCCCATCCCAGGGAAAAGTCATGGCTATTTACCCTAACCAGGCCTCTCATGATTTAATAAACATCTATAAGGTCACCCCTCAGCCTCTGAAGCTCCAGAGAAAACAGCCCCAGCCTGTTCAGCCTCTCCCTGTAGCTCAAATCCTCCAACCCTGGCAACATCCTTGTAAATCTTTTCTGAAACCTTTCAAGTTTCACAACATACTTCCGATAGGAAGGAGACCAGAATTGCACACAATATTCCAACAGTGGCTTAACCAATGTCCTGTACATCCACAACATGACATCCCAACTCCTATGTTCAATGCATTGAACAATAAAGGAAACCATAACATCTTCTTCACTATCCTGTCTACCTGCCACTCTGGCCATTAATGATTAGCTGGTGGTAACTATTAAAACTTTACATTCAGTGAATGCGCTAAAAGGGTCCTCACCTAATAATGTTATCGATATGTTCCTGGGAAATTGTATCCAGAGGCATGTCGTTAATTTGTAAAATCTGGTCACCTGGGAATAGCTTTCCCTCTCCAGGACCACCTGAGAAGCAAAATGAAGTCAGCATATTTTTGAATGGAGCATTAGTTGTCCCTCACAGAAAGAGGAGAAAAAACTGAAAGTGCATGGGAAGGTATTAGCATATGCAAAGGATAAAAAAAACACAGATAATTATTCATACTTTTTTTTACAACTGCACATCTTGCTGTCTGAAGCTTGTCTCATCTCAATGAAAAGGGAATGATTGTGGAGAGAGAGAGAGAGGTGGATTGTACCTGTTTGTGACTTTCTTATAAAGAACTAGGGAACACAGATAATGTCAATGGAACGAAGGATTCTTGTGTGTGTTGAATAATCACAGCGTAGAACCATAGGACCAACATGCTAGAGATCATAAGGAAATTGATATTGGACCAAGGACAGGAGCTCACCAAAATAACCAAAGCAAATCTGCCTGTGTGGAGCTTCTACCTTCCCTCTCCATGTCTATGTGGGTTTCCTTCAGGTGCTCCGGTTTCCTGCCAGTCCAAAGATGTGCAGGTTAGGTGGATTGGCTGTGCTACATTGCCCCATAGTGTGTAGGCTAGGTGGGTTAACTGTGGTAAATGTGGAGTTAAGGAGATTGGGTGAGATGCTGTTCAGACGGTTAGTGCAGACTCAATGGGCCGAATAGCCTCTATCTGCACTGTAGGGATTCAATGATGATTCTATGAAAATAATGAACAAGTTAAAGGCATGAAAGGCACAAATCGCCCAGAGCAGAAGATTCCATGCCAGAGTTTTAAGGGAGAATTGGTGCAGACAATGCATCTGCCCTGACTGTAACCTGTCAAAGCTGAGGAACTGGTCCCATAGACTGAAAAAATTACTCATGTCACTCCAACAGTTGAGAAAGGGAGAAGAACTGTATCAGAGGTCAGATCAGTTTTCCTTCGTGTGAATCCAAGGAAAGTGATGGTACCAAACAGAATACCAGGCCGTGCACTCAGAGCATGTGCAGATCAACTGGCAGAGGTCTTCTCAGACACCTTCAACCTCTCCCTGCAGCGGGCCACTGTCCCTGCCTGTTTCAAGAGGGCCAACATCACCCCTGTGTCTCAGAAAGCTCACGCAGCACGTCTCAAGACTATCGCCCAGTGACCCTAACTTCAATGGTCATGAAGTGCTTTGAAAAGCTGGTCATGGCATTAATCAACTCCAGCCTTTCCACTACTCCTCTTGACCCACTCCAATTTGCCTATCAAACCAACAGATCCATGTCAGATGCCATATCACTTGCCCTTCACTCCTCCCTAGAACATCTTGACACCAAGAACAGCTACGTGAGTATCCTACTCATTGACTACAGTTCAGCCTTCAACACTATTATCCCCTCGAGACTGATTACTAAACTTACTGATTTGGACTAAGCCCCACTCTCTGCAACTGGATCCTCAGTTTCCTGACCCACAGGCCACAATCAGTGAAGACTGGGGGCAATATTTCATCCTCAATAACACTCAACACTAGAGCCCCCCAGGGGTGCGTACTCAGCCCCCTACTGTACTCACTGTATACCCATGACTGCGTTGCCAAATACCACACTAATGCCATTTACAAGTTCGCTGATGACACCACCATAGTCAGTCAAATTTCAGATGGTGACAAAACAGACTACAGAGGACCTGGAAAAATGGTGCACTGAGAACAACCTAGCTCTCAATGTTGGCAAAAACAAGGAACTCATTATTGACTTTTGGCGGGACATTACTCATGCCTCCCTGCACATTAACAGCACAGAGGTGGAATGACTGGAGAGTGTCATCCACAACAAGCTTTCTTGGACTCTTCATGTGGATGCACTGATTACAAAGGCCCAACAATGTCTCTTCCTCCTCAGGCAGCTGAGGAAATTTGGCATGACGGCGAATACCCTTGTTATATTTTATAGGTGCGCCAATGACAGCATTCTGTTTGGATGTATCACTGCTGTACCAAACAAGATTTGGAGATGGTTACAGAGAGTGGTGAACTCCGCCCGGAAAATAATACGGGCAAACCTCCCATCAATAGAATCCATCTACCAGGCCCGCTGTCAAGGAAAGGCCACCAGCATTCTCAAAGATCCATCCCACCCTTCAATGTTTTTCTACAACCTCTACCATCTGGGAGAAGGTACAGAAGCCTGAACACACGCATCAGCCAGTTCCGAAACAGTTTCTACCCTACTGTTGTAAGAATACTGAATGGACTCACAAACTCTTAACATTCGCCTGTACCTGTGTTTTTGGTTTGCTGCTGTTTACCTATTGTTCACTTATCTGTGCTACTGAACTCTGTGATCTGCCTGTATTGCTCGCAAGACAAAGCTTTCCTCTGTGCCTCGGTACACGTGACAATAAATTCAATTAAATTAAATTCAGAAGCCTGGTGAATTATAGCCCAATTAACCTCACATCTTGCATTGGCAAATATCGAGGCCTATCATTAAGGATAGAGTGGCTGAAGATGTAGCTAATTTTCAGCTGATCAGAGACAGTAGTAAAGGCCCTACAAATCTCTATGAACCTTTTTAAATACGTGAGGAGAGAACCTCTGGGTCCTAACGTCCACTGGTCGTGTCTCACCCTTTGGAAAAAATCCAGCAATGAGATGATAAGCCACTTTTATGATCTTATTGTGGGGTGGGTTCTTGAGGAAGGGGTCTCAGGAGGAGTTGGAGGCTTGGATAGGGGTGCGGATTTGAGGCCATTCCCTTGCCCCCATCCCTGCCTCCATTGTCACTAGTTGGATAAAATGCAGGCTCTATTCCTTAACCTAGTTTGCAAGTTGTCATGGTTTCTCAGTTTGGAAACTAGGCAGCTTTGTCCACCAGGGGGCAGATAATTTGGAAGGTGACGGGTTAAGGCCCTTAATTGACCATTTTGGTGGAAGTCAAGAAGGCCGTCTATGGATCATTTTAATTAATTACTGAGGTGGCAGGAAGAGGATGAGGGGCCAAGCCCATTATATCACCTTCTGACCATCTTCAGGGAAGAGAAAATTCCACTCGAAATATTGTCACCATGGCAAAACTGACAAAGTGTTGTCAGAGGACTGTGTAGGAGGAAGATTGAGAAGACTTCAGAGTTAATGCTGGAGGTGTTGAGATGGACTGTTTCAGTTAAAAGCCCTGGCCCTATCAGACCCTCAGCCCCTCTTGAAAACATTTCAGGCGTTCCCTCAGTTCGATTAGATTACTTACAGTGTGGAAACAGGCCCTTCGGCCCAACAAGTCCACACCGATCCGCCGAAACACAACCCACCCAGACCCATTCCCCTACATTTACCCCTTCACCTAACACCACAGGCAATTTAGCATGGCCAATTTACCTAACCTGCACATTTATGGACTGTGGGAGGAAACCGGAGCAACTGGAGGAAACCCACGCAGACAGGGAGAATGTAAGAACTCCACACAGACAGTCGCCTGAGGCGGGAATTGAACCTGTGTCACTGGCGCTGTGAGGCAGCAGTGCTAACTGATGTGCTACTGTGCCGCCCACATTGGAACCTCCCATTCCCAGGTATTTACCTGCAGTGACAGACTTCACACATACTGGTGAATCTTCTGAGACCATAAAACCGTGGTCCAGGAGTGGATCTTTGATAATCTTCACTGTGACCTTCAAAGGGCTGCTTGGCTGGTTTGTGTTAGCAGCTGCTCCATCGGCTGGACCTTGATTACTTCAATCACAAACAAAGCAAGGGTCACATTTGTCAATCATTGTCAGTATCTTATTATTTTCCATATTATTTAATCCACCTCGCACCCATCCTCAACACACCCCTTCAATCCCCCATCCCCCACCCCCGGCCTGGACTCAGTCAGGTTCCTGCAAAATTCTCACTTTTAGTCTCTCTCCATCGCATTGGCTTTCTGAGAGATAGGTCATTGTAAAAGGGATTTCCTCTGCTTCTCTGTATCCACCTCAAAACTGACACACCCATTCTCTAGGAACCTGCCAAAACCAGGGTGAAAAGAGAGCCTAAATAGGTTAATGCCCCTTGAAGTCACCTATGCCCGCACTTAGTACTCACCACACTAAATCCTAGCCTTAGGGATGTACCAGGTTTTAAGCAAATACAATGGGTAGAGAGTGGAAAGAAAAACCATGGGATGGTCTGTGATGAGATTGAAGGCTGGACAATAACAAAGGGGGTAATGGTGTTAGGCAAATTAAGTCAGAATGGAACAAATCAAGGAGCAAAACATGAATGTGGAGGAGGGATACACAATGACAACAGAGTCACTGCCACAAGATTGGCTGTTTTCCCTGGAGGCTGAGGGATGACCTTACAGAGGTTTATAAAATTGTGAGGGTAAATAGATAAGGACTTTTCCATGGGGTGGGGGAGTCCAAAACTAGAGGGCCGAGGTTTAAGATGAAAAGGGAAAGATTTAAAAGGGTCCTAAGTGGCAACTTTTTCACACAAAGGGTGGTGTGTGCATGGAATGAGTTGCCAGAGGAAGTGGTGGACATTGGCACAATTACAACAGTGAAAAAGCATCTGGATGGGTATATGAACAGGAAGGGTTGAGAGGGATATGGGCCAAGTGCTGGCAAATGGGACTAAATTAGGTTATCTGGTCCTCATGGATGAATTGGATTTAATACTCTGTTTTCGTGTTGCCCTGACTCTATAAATGATTCAGAGATCTGAATTATTGGGTTAGACATCAAATGGCCATGGGATTTTGATCCAGTGCTGGGAAACTTTGAAAATTACAGTCCCAGATATTATCTTGGAATGCCATCTACTGGGACAGTTGTGAATTTGAAAGGCTTAGGTTTAATTTTAAAATTTTGAGTGAATTCTCCCACCCTGATGTCATGAGAGTAATGACAAGTGTGGTGACAAAATAAGGTGAGAAAGAAAAAAGTATAGATTTGCATCATTGCAAAAGAAGGTCTTGACTTGCCCTGAGCTTAGAAAGGTGAGTTCTAAGAGGTGACGACCTTATTTCAGTGCATTTGAAGTTCATTAAAAGCCCAATTCGGCCTACTTACATCACTTCTCCAAGACACCTCTCCTCTACCATGAAACCTAGACAGTGAAAATTCTCAACAGAAAGGTCACAGCCAGTTCCTGACAACTACAAAATGGTGTAGACCCATCCTGCCATCACCTAATGCACTTCACACATCGATGCTGACATGGCGGATTGACGCTCATTAACTTTAGCACCAGGTTACAGACTGTCGGAGACCATCATCACTCAGACAGCCAGCTGCTTACACACCAAGTACAATTCGTGTGCTTTGAGTAAGTGGTGAGGTGTGAACATTAGAGGATCCACCACAGTCAATCAATCACACTATATGGGGATGGTCACAGTCAGTTCAAGTGATGTAGTCTAGTGATTACAGGTAGGTCAGTTGAGAGATCAATCTGTGAGGGGGTGGGCCAGCTTTTCTTTGCAATGAGACAAAGGGAGAGACTCAGTATGACAGAGAGGGACACATGAGCGGAGGGAGGTGATGATGAGCAGGAGAGTGTTATGGACCAGACCAGACCCTCTCAAAATATTTTAAGAAGGTAGCCTAGGCCCTAAGTCTTTCTTACTTTAAAAACAGATGTAAAGTGCCGTGTCCCGAACACTATTTACTGGTCAAACTACTCGATATTAAACAAAACATAATGTATTCAAATGCTATCGTTAAAATACAACAAAGGAAAGAAGAATTTAGAATAAATTAACTCGACTGGTAAACTTAACAGAACAATAGATACAACGACTATTATTAATTAACTGTTTCAATATAGTAGTATTCCATAAACACACCTTTTGGCAAAAAGGCAAATTCAGAAAACAGATTTTGTCTCACATGTAATCCAGCAACGTACGAAGAAAACCGTTAGCTTTTGGCCATAATCAAGAGAGGGGGAAAATAGGTTCCACTTTTTCAACATCACAATAACAACCGATGCTGAATCTCACAAACTAAAAAAACTAAAAACTAGAAATCCTGATTTGTGAGAGCTGGCCACACCCATCCAGGCTGCATCTATTATTCCAACTTTTAAAAAAAAACAAGGCCTCCCAAGTTGTTTACTTTCTAGGCTCTCACTAGCCAATTTGGCACCTCTGCCTTAAAACTTTGCTTAATCATAACCAGGACAAAACACACTTCCTAAAGCCACAGCATTATCACAAGAAGTCATCAGGTGTCCCCAGTGAGTAAGCTGGAAAGGCAGAAAGGGTTAGCAGTTTGGGAGGATGTGATGCTGTGAGCCCTTGGGTAGAACACGATGCATGCAAGTAGTTCATGAGCCTTGGCAAAGGTATGTGCCGTATCCTGAGTAAGAGGTAACAGAGAGAAGATGGTGGTACATGATCTTGCAGAGTGCAGAAAATCTTTTCTCTCCGTACACAGCACTGACCCACACTGCTCTTTATGCCAAGGTTGGTTGGCTTTGTTATGGTGTTCCCCTTTGGGGGATGGGGGAGGTGAGCAAGGATAAGGATTCCCATCCTCTCCCCCAGACAGCCCAGCAGCACCTTCAGATCTCTGTCCTGGAAGGAGCTTGTCTTTCCCCTTGAGACCGTTTCCAGATCAAGCCCCTGCAGTCTGAGAGATCAATGCTGATTGGGAGAGTCTGAAGTAGTGGCAGCTGGGCTTTTGGGGCAGGGGTGGGTGGTACAAGGAAACCAGGAGAAGATCTTACCTGGAGCACAGGAAACACGATTTCATGAGAAATGCAGCCAACATCTCAGGATTATAATTAGTGAGGAGAAACGTAGAAGACGGTGTGAGAAAATTGAGTGTGGGCTACTGTGAAACTCACTGGCCGTCACTTTCAGGAAAATCAGAGAAATCAGCCGGACATCACTGTATTGGAAAGTACAGGATGTTCAAAGGATCTACTTGACAAAAAGTTTGCAAAAAAGCAACAGATCAGTTCAAATCAGTGTGATTTTTTAAACAAGCGCAGAGGAAGTCTCCTTGCTGTGTTTGAATCTGATTAGAATGTTTTTGTTTCATTGGTGGGCAACAAGATTCCGTGCACTGAAGTGTTCCATGCAGACCCCAACTGAATGGCCTAACAGAGGTTACCACAGCAACACCCCTCTGCAGGTCAGGGTAAACAGCAGGGATGGTCTGCTCTACCACTTATTAAAAATGTGAATTATAAACAGGGACCAGGTCACCACAGGGAGTGGAAGGAGCGAGCCCTCTACACTGTGCCCTATCTCCAGCCCTTCCCAGTAACCACACTACAACACTGTTTTCATGTTGCCCTCTCTCTATAAATGATTCAGAGATCTGAATTATTAAGTTAGACATCAAATGGCCATGGGATTTTGATCCAGTGCTGGGAAACTTTGAAAATTACAGTCCCAGATATTACTTTGGAATACCATCTTCTGGGACAGTTGTGAATTTGAAAGGCTTAGGTTTAATTTTAAAATTTTGAGTGAATTATCCCACCCTGATGTCATGAGAGTAATGACAAGTGTGACAAAATAAGGTGAGAAAGAAAAAAGTATAGATTTGCATCATTGCAAAAGAAGGTCTTGATTTGCCCTGAAGCTTAGAAAGGTGATGTCGGACTAAATCCCACTCTCTGCAACTGGATCCTCAGTTTCCTGACCCACAGGCCACAATCAGTGAAGACTGGGGGCAATATTTCATCCTAACTAACACTCAACATTGGAGCCCCCCAGGGGCACGTACTCAGCCCCTTACTATACTCACTGTATACCCATGACTGCATCACCAAATACCAGACTAATGCTATTTACAAGTTCGCTGATGACACCATCATAGTCGGTCAAATCTCAGATGGTGACAAAACAGACTACAGACGGGAAGTGGAGGACCTGGAAAAATGGTGCACTGAGAACAACCTAGCTCTCAATGTTGGCAAAACCAAGGAACTCATTATTGACTTTCGGCAGGATGTTACTCATGCCCCCCTGCACATTAACAGCACAGAGGTGGAATGACTGGAGAGTATCAAGCTCTTCGGAGTGGTCATCCACAACAAGCTTTCTCGGACTCTTCATGTGAATGCACTGGTTACAAAGGTCCAACAACGTCTCTTCTTCCTCAGGCAGCTGAGGAAATGTGGCATGACAGCGAATACCCTTGCCAACTTTTATAGGAGCACCATCAAAAGGAATCTGTCTGGATGTATCACTATCTGGTCTGGTAGCTGTACCATTCAAGATTGGAGACGGTTCCAGAGAGTGGTGAACTGGGCCCGGACAATCACAAAGGCCAACCGCCCATCTATAGAATCCATCTACCAGGCCCGCTGTCAAGGAAAGGCCGACAGCATTCTCAAAGATCCATCCCACTCTGGCAATGTTTTTCTACAACCTCTGCCATCGGGGAGAAGGTACAGAAGCCTGAACAAATGCACCAGCCGGTTTTGGAACAGTTTCTATCCTACTTTTGTTAGAATACTGAATGGACTCACAAACTCTGGACATTCACGTATCTGTATTTTTGTTTTTGCTGCTGTTTACCTATTATTTACTATGTATGCTACTTATCTCTGTGATCTGCCTGTATTGCTCGCAAGACAAAGCTTTTTACTGTGCTTCGGTACACGTGACAATAAATTAAATTAAATTCAATTCAATAACTCTCTTTTAAAGAGACACATTCATAGCATTTGCCTCAAATGAGTCCGGACTGTTTTGTTCACCAGAAGAATTATGAGTGGAACTGAACTGTGCAATCATGGGTGAACATCCCTACTCCTGACATTAAGATGGAGGGAAGGTTATTGTGGAGGGAGTTGAAAATGGCTGAGGCTAGGACACTTCCCCAGCTCCCCCATCGATCCCAAACCTGCCACTTCCTCCAACATCTGCTCCCATTTAGCAGTTCTTAGGAGTTAAAATTCAGCTGGATTTGTTGGATACAGTAGAGTTTATATCCCAAGGAGATTGGGAGGCCAGCAGGACTTGAAATGCAAACATTGAGGTTCAGGATGGTTTACATATTCACTAATGGCACTCAATTACTATCATTTTAAACTCACAAATATTGGAATACAAATGTTCTTCTACCAAGATGGTAACAACAGAAATATTTGAACTTAAACAGCATGACTCACCGTGTCCCAAAATGTTTATAGTGAATGACTTACTTTGGAAATGTAGTCATGTAAGTGTAGAGAAATGCAGCATCCAATTTCTGCACAAAAAGATCCCACCAGGAGCAATAACTTAAATGGACAATTATGATGTTGGTTGAGAGATAAACATTGACTGAGACACTGGGTGTACTCCCCATTCTTGTTTGAAAAGTGGTTCTACATCTTTTACTGCCAGCAGACAGAGATCAGTTCAATGTCTCAAGTCACAAATGGCACCTCGGACAGTTTGGCACCCTTTCAGTGCTGCAGTGAAGTGTCAGCCTGGATGATGAGCTCAAATCCCTGGAGTGGGGAATATTGAACCTAAAACCTGCTGACTCAGCAGCGTCTAGTGCTCAGATACTACAGCTACATTGTACCCTTTGACACATCAAAAGTGGATATGAGAAGCAAACAAAGAAATTTACAAGATTAAGTACCATTACAAGTTGTGAAACAAAAAATTATGACAATGAAAATGCTATTACACAGATGGCATATATATAAAACCTATACAATATTGATAGGTCACAAAGATTTAAAGGTACACAGGCACAGCAATGGTACTGGCAGTGGAAACAGCTCCGAAATGAAGCTCAAGTCCTGAACCTGCCCCCACAGGTCACAACAGTCATTCATTGTTATTTCCATGGGGAACTCTTAATTAATCTGGAGATGGGACTACTTCTAATTAAGGATGGCAGCAGGTTTGCGATTCTGGGAGGTCAGTTAGAGGCATTGGAGCGGCAGCCTGCAACTGAGTAAGACACAGACAACACTTCAAGAGGAGTGTCTCTTACAACTTACAACAAAACCTGCCTTACAGTTAGAATTAAGTTAATTGTTATGCAGGTCACTACTGTAGGGTGGAAAGGGGTGGGAACAAGTTTTAAAATGTAAATGATTTTATCCACAGTTGCAGATAAATGAATAAAATGTAAATATTCACATTTGTAAAATTTCAATAAATATGTAAACAAAGCACTATAGATAAGTGTAAGATGTAAACTGTGAATGAATGACACTATAGTATAAGTAGAACACGTGGATTAATTCCTACTTCATTGTAAATAATATATGGAACAGAATGAATTATTTTACAGATGGGAATTAATTAAATGATTTCCTTCATTGGTTGGATTAAAAATTGAATGGGTTCTTCTACAGAAGGGAAGAGAATATTGCAAAAAATGTGAAGTTGTCTTGCAGAGATGGGACACAATATAAAATGTGAATTAATAACTGTATTGATTAGTTTGTTGTAAACATTGTCAATACATTCTACCAAAGATAATGGTATATATGATACAAATAGATCTCTTGATAAATTCAAACATATAGAATTTGAGTTCACACTCCTGAGGGAAGGGCATGATGCTTTCAATGTGGAAGCTGCTTAGCAGATAAGAATAGTGTTTGAGGTTTTAACCTGCGTCTTTCTCACCACGTGACAGACAGAAGGGTGTCTGCACTGGGAGAGTATTACATTTGCAAAAGTCCAATTCCAAAACTGCTGCAAATGTACCAACTTTCTTTATGACCACTTCAGATTTGAGCCATCACAACTAACTCCCTCCCCTGCAGAGACAGGTCAGTGGTGCTAATATTTAAATGAGGGTGAATTAAAGAAAGTTTTAACTTAAATTTAAACTTAACCACTGCTGCATCGAGGTTCAGATTAAAATGGAGGCACAAATGAGCAGCATCTTATGGGGCTAGTTAAAGACCAAGCCCCATCCTTCTCTCCCTCGCTCTCTCATCTTTGGTGGTCTGCATTGCCCTAATGGACTTTGTATGTAAATAAATCTGTTGGAAAACACAGGTGATTTAATGATGGTGGATAGGAGGTGAATATTGCCACAGATGATCTAGTGGTGGAAAAACTGGATGTACGTGATAGCACTTCCGGATATAATGTGAATAGGTAAAGAACATTAAAAAATTTGGAGGCCAAATGTTTACAGAGGCTCTGTGCTGATTATGGTATAATGAGATTCATGTAAGTTGTGACACAGTCACAGACTCATTCATCACGGAAGCCAACTTTCTGGCCAACTCGTCTGTGCCAACCAGACATCCCAGTCTGATCTAGCAGAATTGGGCCCATATCCCTCTAAACACTTCCTATTCATGTACCCATTCAGGTGCCTTTTAAATGCTGTAATTCTACCAGCCTCCACCATTTCCTCTGGCAGCTCAACCCATACATGCGCCATCCTCTGCATGAAAAATTTAGCCCTCAGCTCCTTTTTAAATCTTTTCTCTGAAACCCATTCCCTTCAGTTTTGGACTCTCCTACGTTAGGAAAAAGGCTTTAGCTTTTGATCCAATCCACATCCCTCATGATTTTATAAACCTCTATAAGGTCACCCTTCAGCTTCTGCCGCTCCAGGGAAAACAGCCCAGCCTATTCACCTTCTTCCTATAACTCAAATCCTCCAAACGTTGAAACATCCTTGTCAATCTTTTCTGCACCTTCTCACATTTAACAACATCCTTCTTATAGAAGGGCAACCAGAATTGTATGCAGTGTTCTAAAACTGGCCTCCCTAATGTCCTCTACAGCTGCAACATGGCATCCCAACTCCTATACTCAATGTTCTGACCAATAAAAACAAGTGTACCAAACACCTTCTTCACCTCCCTGCCTACCTGTGACTCCACTTTCAAGAAAGTATGCATCCATACCTCTAAGTGTCTATGTTTGGCAAGACTCCCCAGGCCTTACCATTAAGTGTATAAATCCTGCCCTAGTTTGTCTAACCAAAATGCAACACATATATTTATCTAAATCAAACCCCATCTGCTACTCCTCAGCCCATTGGTCCATCTGATCAAGGTCCCATTGTACTCTGAGATAACCACCTTCGCTGAGCACTACACCACATTATTACAAGGAGAAATTTCTCATATCTCTTCCTTCTCACAATTTACCCAAGACAATGTCATTTCAAGTAAAAGGGTTTCAAAAAGAAAGATTACTAAAAATTCAACTTCCACAACTCAGCTGCAAAATCAACTACTCTGCTGCCTGTAGGAATCTGGAATTACAGAAGGGAAGCAAACAAGGAGCCACTTTTCACAGAAAAACATGCATCTCATAGAGTACGTCACAGATTCCTGATCAACATGGTCCTTTTGTCAACGATCCAATTAGAAAATATTTTTTGTACACACTCTTTATAGCAACTCTCTATCATTCTGATTTATTATAATCTGCCCTTGGTTTCCCTTCTCACTGGCTTGTTTCCTGCTTTTTTTTTGTCCCAACTTACAAGTTTGCTGCAAGCATGAAAATCTTTTTTCTCACAGTGAAGTCACTGCATGTGCAACCTGTGGTAAGAAGCTGAAAAATAACACTGGAGAGAAGTGACCAAGGACACTAATGAAGCACAGGGCAAGGAATAAAAGGGAAAACAATTGCTAACAAGAGAATTAATGGAAAATAAAGCATATTTGAATCACAAACAAACAGAGAATCAGGATGAAAATGTGTTGCTGGTTAAAGCACAGCAGGTTCGGCAGCATCTCAGGAATAGGGAATTCGACGTTTCGAGCATAAGCCCTTCATCAGGAATGAGAGAGAGTAGCCAAGCAGGCTAAGATAAAAGGTAGGGAGGAGGGACTTGGGGGAGGGGTGATGGAGGTGGGATAGGTGGAAGGAGGTCAAGGTGAGGGTGATAGGCCGGAGTGGGGTGGGGGCGGAGAGGTCAGTAAGGAGATTGCAGGTTAGGAGGGCGGTGCTGAGTTGCTGAAGAGTTTCTGTGCAGAGGAGATGACCTGGGGGGTGCAGTGAGAGAGAGACTCACTGAAATCCTTGTAGAGGGAGGAAGAGAGCTTCTTCAAGGAAGGCATCCTTGCAAGAGGATTCGCAGTAGGTTAAAATCTTCGAGTAAAAAATGAGGTCTGCAGATGCTGGAGATCACAGCTGATGAACCACCAAAGACAGCTACAAAGAGATTGGCAGCAAATTATCTGGACTTGGAAATTACTCCATTTTGAAAATCATCCAGATCCTAATTGACAATGATTCCATTGCTTGCCAAGTATACAAAAGGACGGGGAAAGAAATAATCAAAAGCATCCCAACAAATCAATGGAAAAAGCTATTCGTCATCCAGCTCCCAATTACACTATCACCTGCAAAAGGCAGACAAAGAAAACTCATTTCAGACACAGGATGAGAAGCTGAAGAAAAAGTCTTGGTATAGGACTGAGTGATTTTGCAGAGTCAATGACTGATGCTGGCCTGGGATTGCAATTCCTGTCAGCATGAATAATACTCAAGAGAAACTTCAAATTCAACAAGTCAACATTTCTTGTTTTCTTTTGTTTCTAATTACAGAAGTTACGGAATATTGATGAAAGGCAACAATTCGATAATGATGTCAGATCAGTTGTTGCTTTGGTTTAGAGTCACTAGTACAGTATTAAACTTCTAAATTTCACATTAATGGGTAATTGAGTCAGGGATGCAAGAGCGCTCCAAAATGTTAAAAAAAAGTTCTTGTTTTATTTGAAATAAATCCATAGAGTATCAAATGCTCCAGATTCCAATTTGGAGGAGGCTGGTGCAAAGGATAGATTTGCCATGTCAAGTGCCCAATGCCAGTTGGTCCTGAGTGACATCTGCAGTGCAAGTATGCAGATGAAGAAATTGAGAGAGAAACACAATCAGGATCCCACCTGTAGACATTTGACTGAAGTACCAGAGATCTACATAGTTAAAACTATTCCAGTATAGTTAGGAAAATGAATGAAGGCAAAAGAGAAACACAATGAAGTAGTACCTGGTTTAGAAACGGAAATATTACATCAGTACAATGGGTTATATTTGTGCCACTGGAGCTACGATGCAGCTTCCTCAATACAAGCATTACCCCAACATGTTCAAACAGGCTGTAATCACCATTACAATAGTTATCAGCTTCTAAAGAGACCTGTAGAATATAAGAACACTATAAGGCTGAGTTATCTATTGTGTTTCCATCTGTATGTGTGCATCTCTCAGCTGCAACTTGAAGTTATTTTTCAAAAGTAATGATAAATATTGCTAAAGTTCGTGCAATTGGAGGCCCTGGAAATATGCATAACAATACAGAATTCAACATAGAATCATTATCATCACTGTAGGAAGTCATATTCCATTGAAGAAGCTCAGGGGTTAGTGACATGTAACACTAATGCTATACTGAATGAGCAAAACAAGGAATAAATTTTTAAAAATGGAAAGCAAATGGAATGCTAAATGTTACTGAATTACTTAACTGGAGAATAATCTTTTTGTGAGGTCCTCTTTAGCTATTTTCCAACTTGAATCTTTTATTGACAATCATGTTGTAAATACATGTACTCAGCAAACTGCAGAATTGAAACTTGAGTATAACAAGACAAAACACAGTTACAGGTGAGCAGCACATGACTAGTCAAGCTGCCTAATTGTCTTTGCATCATCAAACACAATGCAAATAATGCACTGCCACAGTGTCAGAAATTGATAATGTTATACATTATGTCACAAGTAATAGAAATTTGTTCTCCAATCTCTCACAGATGAAAACAGTCCCAAATACCCAAGTTCAGTCGTCAGAATGGGATGCTGTTTTCCACAGCCTAAACTCAGAACAGAAGTACACAGCCTGCACAACTCTCTTGATTTGATTAGATTAGGTTCCCTACAGTATGGAAACAGGCCCTTCAGCCCAACAAGTCTACACCGACCCTCTGAAGAGTAGCCCACACCTGACTAATGCACCTAACACAATGGGCAATCTAGCACGGCCAATTCACTGACCTGCACATCTTACCATCCATCTTTGTTGAAACCCCTTAAGATGAAGTGAACAATTGAATAAGCCAGTTCTGTCACAAAGTCACTTTGCAAAATTGAACAGTGCAGAAGAAACACAATATATCAAAACAAAGAAAACAATGAAATAGCCCTATGAAATTATGAGAAATCTGGTTTTAAAACTTACCAACTCTATTTCGTTACCTAAAATCTGATTTCTTGAACAAATGCTTTTTTGCAAAACACAAAGACGTTTCTTTTGCTGATTTCACCTAATCCATCCTACACACTTATTTGTTCAAAAATAGGCCTAAAGTCGAACAGGAATATTTGCTGTAATTACTCCATTTAGAATATGTGCAATTATGTCTGTCTGATGAGACCTACAACCAGCTAGAATATTTGGACACCTGGACTTCTGTGTGACACCAGTGTTCACTGTCACACCGAGACTGTACACATTGTGAATTGTGCCTTTGCTTTTAAATGATGCTGTTACTAAAGCTAAAAGGTTGTTGTTAGCTTTAAAGAGTCCAAGGCCATGTTATCTTTGTCAATTTGCATGTAGTCTCTCATCATAAACTTTTACTCTGCAGGTAGGGCAGAACTTCAATTCAGTTCATTCAGAAGATGTCACCTTTCATCTCTGAAAATCTATTCTGCCATTACTTATTATTCAAGACAATATGTTTCTTTGCAGAGTCCAAATGTTGCAGGTATGAACGCCAAAGATCCAAGCTGTAGATATAGTGTACATGGATCAACAGCTGAGGAAATGTTAAGTTTAGCTGAGGAAATATATATTGATTTATATACACAGGTATATCTGTACAGATCACGCACATACTGCGTGACCATGAAACACTTCATGTGAGGTACCAATTACAGTCACAGATGGAAACCACTGGAAGAACAGTGTTGTCACTTGTTCCAGCCAGAATTACACAAGATGGGGACAGACAGTTGTTTATCCTCAGCTTTAGTGGATGTGCCATCTTTCAGCAAAAGAAGATTGGGAAGACAGGGAAATTGCAGGAAGGTTACTGACTTAATTTCACATGTTCCTGCTTTGCATAATTAAGATGAACATAATCCATTAAGCTGTTGAAATCAAGACAACATAACCAAGTCTAGTACAAGGTGTGGTTTGAAGTTTAAATTTATCACTAGATGATCAAATATACCACTGATCTCCCTGGATTCCTCCTCTGATGGTGTCAGTGATGCTATCTGTGGTTATCCACCTCCAGTCCTGTTCACCTTCCTTGTGTGTTGTGCTCAGATGATCTACAACCAGGGAACAACAGATTTATGTGTCTCTAAGTCTTCACCAGACAAATACAGTGTATTCAGTGAGGATGTCCATCAGGAATATACAGCACTTTACATGAAGAGTAGGATGAGTGGGAATGATAAGTGGAGAGGTGAGGATGTGAACAGAAAGTGAATGGCTTGCACTCTTCAAATTTAAGTGGGTGTGAGGAGTGATGAAATGGAATATGCTTAACAAGATAAGAGTGAACTGGCTGCAATTGTACCCACTTCTACTGAGTGGGTTAGATTATTATACTGCTTCCAGAACTGGATACAGGTATAAACTACACCTGCTGGAGGACAGACAGCAATAGGTTTCTTCCTTGTATTCCTGAAAAAGATTATTTCTGTCCGCCTCCTGATGGCACCCAGCAAAACATTGTGAAATGACACCCGAGTCTCTCTTATAAATTGTCATCGCTTTCTAAATCCTCCAAATTTCATCTTGGAATTGGATCTTTGACCAGTTGAATTAAGATTAAGGTATGTCATGCAAGTGCACATTGGATATAAAAGATAAAAGTAAATTGATATTGAGGGATCCGGGTTAAGGTTGGATCTTCAGGTGTGCTGAAGTCTTTCTGGTTTCATCCAAGCCTATCATACCCTAGCTTGGCCTGTCCTCTGCTCAGGGCTGGTGTCTGCATTATTTTGAGGCTGTGACTGAATTTCACCACACGTGGGAATGCAAATCAATTTATGTACAGATGGCAATGACGTAAAATGTGACTGACTTCTTCAGATGGTAGCAAGGTATAAAATGTGAATGAATTTCTTGTCAGATGTGAACAATTCTCCAAACTGTAATGCGTATGAAGGTCACAGTGGAAATAGAGGAATTGTTCATTCATGTTGAAGTGATTGGTTGAACAAAGAGACCTGATGATCTTTGTCTTTCCTTTTCCAGCAGTCAGGCTTTAATCAATAAAAACAGATCTCACCTCTGTGAATTATCTCGTGTAAGGCGAAGCCATTTTGACACCACTTGTTCAACTTTGTGGGATTTGCGGACTTGGACCATGTTATCCTCTGGTTCTTCCATTTACCTGTAGGAAATAATAACTTGTGTTAATCTCACTATTGCATTGCATTGAATTGAATTGAATTTATTGTCACGTGTACTGAGGCACAGTGAAAAGCTTTGTTTTGCGAGTAATACAGGAGGATTACAGAGTTAAGTAGCATAGATAGCAAATAATAGGTATACAGCAAAAGCAAAAACACGGGTACAGGCGAATGTTAAGAGTTTGTGAGTCCATTCAGTATTCTAACAACAGGAAGGTAGAAACTGTTTCAAAACCAGCTGGTGTATGTGTTCAGGTTTCTGTACCTTCTCCCTGATGGTAGTGTTTGTAGAAAAACATTGCCAGGTTGGGATGGATCTTTGAGAAGGCTGGCGGCCTTTCCTTGACAGCGGGTCTGGTAGATGGATTCTATAGATGGGAGGTTGGCCTTTGTGATTGTCGGGGCTGAGTTCACCACTCTCTGTAACCGTCTCTGATCTTGAATGGTACAGTTGCCATACCAGGTAGTGATACATCCAGACAGAATGTTCTGGATGGTGCACCTATAAAAGTTGGCAAGGGTATTCACTGTCATGCCAAATTTCCTCAGCTGCCTGAGGAAGAAGAGATGTTGTTGGGCCTTTGTAACCAGTGCATCCACGTGAAGAGTCCAAGAAAGCTTGTTGTGGATGACTACTCCCAGGAGTTTAACACACTCGACTCGTTCCACCTCGGTGCTGTTAATATGTAGGGGGGCATGAGTAACATCCCGCCGAAGGCATTGCTGCCAGTATTGCATCAAACACAATCAGGACAGGAAAACTAGATTCAATGTAAATCATTCTTTACTCTGCCCCAATAACATGCCTTATTCCCTGAGCAGAGCACCACTTTTAACACTATTCTGCTTTCGTGTCAGTTTCCTATTTCCACCTGATCTGTCCTTTAATGCCTATGGCTGAGATTGTCAATCGATGCCATTCAAATTATGTCTCTTGAGAACTGGTTTGAAACCACACAACCCATTTTGCAAAGGATCTTTGTACTAGTAGACAGAGAGGTTTAGGGGCAACACAGTGGCTCAGTGGTTAGCACTGCTACCTTACAATGCCAGAGATCCAGGTTTGATTCCACCCTCAGGCTATTGTCTGTGTAGAATTTGAACATTCTTCCCATGTCTGCATGGGTTTCCTCTGGATGCTCAGGTTTCCTCACAAAGTCCAAAGATGTGCAGGTTAGGTGGACTGGCCATGCTAAATTGCCAATAGTGTCAAGGGATGGCATGAGAAATGTAGAGGGGTGAGTCTGGGTGAGGTGCTCTTCAAAGGGTCAGTGTGGACTCAATGGGCTGAATGGCCTGCTTCCACACTGTAGGGATTCGATATGCTCGATGCCCAGCACAGCCCAGTGCCCTAGACTGGGAGTTGGATGATGTCACTTACTGTTGGAGGTGCCAGGCTGCCAGTAGAATTTGGCACCTTTCTGAGTTGCCTCACAACAACTGAGGTATGGTCTCAGTTGGAGAAAACTTACTGAAGCATTTCACGGAGTGTAAGTTAATATTAAAATGGGACTCACAGCAATCAGCAACTCAACAGCGAATAAGCAAAATGTTCTTGTCAGAATAAATTCACCAGTGGCTTCTCTTCCCCAGCTTAACAAGCAGCTCTCACATTTAGAAACGTTTCTAAAAACTGGATGATAATTATCTTCAGCTCTAACAGCTGGACTGGAGTTTCTGGGTGGTGGATGTAAACAGGACACTGGTGGCACAGTGGTAGTATCCCTAACTCTGAGTCAGGAGGCCTGACTTCAAGAACCGCTTCAGAGGCGTGGAAAAATATCTCTGAGCAGTTTAATTAGAAAATATCGGTAAGAATTTGTTGTCAGTGTCAAGTCCGAATAGCCACTAATATTTTGCTGTATTGAAATTTGTTATTTTGATTGATGCAATCCTGAATTATTGTCAGAGACTTGTTCAATGCTGACATTTTTAATGATGGCTTGCACTGCCTGAAATTCTTAAACCTGCACTTCTATTTTCCTATAATCAATCAGACAGTACTTCCTTGCCTGAAATCTTGGGCTCTCTCCTCCAGACAGCCACAGATGTTGCACCATGGGATCTGAAGTCTTGCAAGAAAAGATATGGATCAAAGACAGATAAATAGAGTTAAGGAGCAGATGAGCTACAATCTAATTGATAGGGAGCTTCATCACCCTGGTTTCGACATAAACAGGCTCGAAGAACTCAACTCTTGTTCATCATGTTACTGCATTCTTCTGTTTCCATTTTGCAATTGGGAGAGTCAGATTGCCTTCATTATCATTAATGTTCTTTTTAGCGCTCCAGTTATACAGGGAATCTGACTGCTAAAGAAGACTGTCATTTGGAACTTTTTATTTCTTATTTGTCACTCTATACTGACAAGAACTGGACTGTTGAAATTCTAACTTATTTCTTTATTTTTCTATTCTTTATCTTAGATTTTGTACCTCAATACTTGTACTTAAGATAGCACCGTGAATGGTGACATTATAAACTTTTCACTGTACTCCTGTGTTCCTGTACTTTAATATGCATGACAATAAAAACCTAATTCTAACCCAAAAGCTACCATTGATTACCAGTACTGGGGAAAATAGCCTTTAAAACAAACGACCCAGATATTTTATTAAATTGCTTGTTGCAGATAAGACTTATGTTTCTGCTGGGATAAGACTTGTTGGGGAACTGTACTTCAGTGTTAGAGAGTCATAGAGATGTACAGTCCTGGAACAGACCCTTTGGTCCAACCCGTCCACACTGACCAGATATCTCAACTCAATCTAGTCCCACCTGCCAGCACCCGGCCCATACCTCCAAACCCTTCCTATTCATGCACCCATCTAAATGCCTCTTAAATGTTGCAATTGTACCAGCCTCCACCACAACCTCTGGCAGCTCATTCCATACACGTACCACCCTCTGTGTGAAAAAGCTGCCCCTTTAGTCTCTTTTATACCTTTCCTCTCCCACCCTAAACCTATGCCCTCTAGTTCAGGACTCCCCGATCCCAGTTACTGGTCGTTGTTCACATAAACAGCTGGAATTATTCCCCTTACGTCCTTCAGACTATTTACTCCAAGTTAACACAAATCAGAAAAGTTCACTCAGGTTGAAATGTGCTCTGCTCCATTATGTAACATTTCTTCACTGGGCTGCTCCATGTTCTGCTCTGGAATGTTTCTTTGCATTAGTATAGCCCCTTTCACCATTGAGATAAATGACCATTTAATTGGATTTTAAAGTGACTTTGATTGAGGAATAAATATCAGCCAGGGCATCTGAACTACTCCCCTGTTTTGCTTCAAATTGTTGCATGGAATTACTTGGACCAGCCATCGGGAGCTGATGGATCTTCATTTAACACACCATCAGAAAATTAGCACTAATAGCGCAGCATCCCTTGGTAATTGCTAAGATTATGTACATCTGGAGCAAGGTTCAAACCTATGAGCTTGCAGTATATAATTGAGAGGGCTATCAACTAGGCCAAAGCTAACATTATGGTAGATGGGGTAAACTCATGCGAACTGGTTAGGAGCTCAAAAGAGTTCTGCAATATTTTTCACCCATTTACCCACTGCAAATACCCACTCTAACTAGTTTTGGAGATGGATTAAGAAAACCATGAACCATAGCTGAAGCAGATAAAGTAATAATAGAACATAGAACAAGATGGCATAGGAACAGGCCCTTCAGCCCACTGTTGCTACACCACCCATGATGTCGTTCTGTACTAATCCCATCTGCCTGCACATGGTCTATATCCCTCTGGAGACACTCTGGAGGCAGGAAACATGTTTGCGCTGATGGGTGAGTCCCGAATCAGAGGACAGAGTTTAAAAATAAGGGGTAGGCCATTTAGGACAGAGATGAGCAGAGACTTCTTCACCCAGAGAGTGGTGGGTGTGTGCAATGCTCTGCCCCAGAAGGCAGTGGAGGCCCAGTCTCTGGATTAGTTTAAGAAAGAGTTGGATAGAGCTCTCAAAGATAGTGGAATTAAGGGTTATGGAGATAAGGCAGGAGCAGGATACGGATTGAGGATGATCAGCCATGATCATAATGAATGGTGGTGCAGGCTCGAAGGGCAGAATGGCCTACTCCTGCACCTATTGTCTATTGTTTATTCCCTGCCTGGCCGTATGTCTAAATGCCTTTTAAATATTGCTTTCATATCTGTTTCTACCACCTCCCCTGGCAGCATGTTCCAGCAGCCAATACCCTCTGTGTCAGAACATTTCCCTCTTTTAAGCAGCCCCCCCCTCCACTCACCTTAAACCTATGCCCTCTGGTATTTGACATCTCCATTCTCTCTCTACCCTATTCATGAGCCCCACAGCCTCTGGTGCTCTGGTAAAAACAATCCAAGTTTATCCAGTAATAGGTGCAGCTAATAAACTCAAATCCAGGCAAAATCCTGATAAATTTCTTCACAGCCTCTCCAAAGCCTCCACACCATTTTCATAGTGTGGTAACCAAAACTACACACATACCCCAAATGTGGTCTGACTAAAGTTTTGTACAGCTGCAACATGACTTGCCAGCTTTTATACTCAATTCCATGACCATGAAGGCAAGCATACCTTACGCCTTCTTTCCCACCTTATCCACTTGTGTTGCCTCTTTCAGGGAGTTATGGACTTGCACCACAACATCCCTCAATGCTCTTAAAGGTCCTGCCATTTACTGTATACAATCCTCGTGCATTTGATCTTCCAAAATGCATCATCTCACACAAGTCCAGATTAAACTCCATCTGCCCTCTTAGTGCCCAACTTTCCAAATGACCTATATTCTGCTTTTGACAATCTTCCTAGTTATCCTCAATTCTGTCAATTTTCATGTCATCAGCTAACCTATGAGTCACACCACCTACATTTTCATCCAAATCATTTATATGTATTACAAACAACAGAGGTCCCAGCACTGATCCCTGCGGAACACTACTGGTCACAGAACCTCCAGTCAGAAAAATATCCCTCCGTTAATACCCTCTGCTTTTATGACCAAGCCAATTTGGTATCCTACTTACCAATTCACCATGAATCCCATGTGACTTAATCTTCTCAACCAGTCTACCATAAGGGACCGTTTCAAATAATCAAACCGTCTGCCATATTTGACCCTTATGTTACTCCACCAGGCAATTCCAACTATACTAAGAGAAGTATGATGTAATAATTCAACTACTCAAAACAATGCAAAGGACAAAGCCAGGATCACACTAGAGGAAAGGTTCAGCAATAACCAACTGAATCTTTTTCGATTGACCTAAACAAAAAATCAGAAAACCCCAGCCACAGATTATATTTTAAACAAGGATAAGAGGAGATTACACAAACAATGGGCATTTGAGTTAGCAGCAGGAATCGGCCAGTTGGCCCACTACACCTGTTCTGTCATTCTATAAGACCACAGCTTATCTAATTACTCCACATTCCTGTCGATCCCCAATAATTTGTCACTCCTTTGTTTATTATTATTCTATGCACCTCTGCCTTAAAAACATGGACAGTTTTAACAGTGAACAAACATTGTGATGAACCTTTTCATGAACCCTGAGCAGCCATGCTACACGGTCTCCATTGTTGTTCTATTGCTGATTCACATATGCTACTGACAACAGCTATAGGCTCTCATGAGTACATTGCCACTTAAAAACATAGAGTCCCTGCAGTGCAGAAAGCAATGACTCTCCAAAGAGCATCGCACCCACATCCGCCGGATCCCTGTATTTCCCATGGCCAATCCACCCTAACTTGCTGGACTGCGGGAGGAAACTGGAGCACCCGTACAGACACGGGGAGAATGTGCAGTCACTCAAGGCTGGAATTGAACCCAGGTTGCTTATACTGTGAGACAGCAGTGCTAACCACTGAGCCAGCATGCCACTCCAGCAGTGTATAGGTATCGAAGATAAATGTGCTCCACTCACCAACCAACACTTTTAATACTTTTGGCTAGTCCAAAGCATTAAAAATGCTGAGCACTCACCAATGCAGGAAGATGTGAATTTTAGCAACTGAGACAATAGGTATGGGCTTAATGAGAGGACAGATTGGCATGAATCCTACTGCATGGACATAAATCTGAGTAAATTTCAGAGACTGGCATAATTCAGTGTTGGAGAGGTGCAGTACACTGTGTTCCACCTTATACAACTTCACCATCAAAAACTGATGCACATTGGTCTTTGCACAGCATGGCTAGATTCACATTTGGCGAGGGATCAAAGCACTATACAATTTTGTCAGCTAAAAAGCAATGTAGCATGGCAACACAGATTAATGGAGCAGACCGTAAGACGGGTTTGCTGTCAGCACTCAATGCATTCTCTGGCCCCTGATCTAAAATTTAGGGCAGAATCTTCCAGTATGCAGTCTCAGAGGTAGATTTCATGTTACAATTGCATGGTTTTCAGCTTGTTACATATGCATGAGGAGCACAGAAAATCCTGTAGTGGGAAGGGTTGGAAATTAACAGCCATTGCTGTTACCCTCAGGAGTTGAAGAACCTGGCTCCATACCTGGAAATGCAAACATTACATCCCTGTTCAAACAAAGGTAGTGAGGATAAGCCCAGCAATTACACACCAGTTTAACCTCAGTGGTAAAGCAGCTTCGAGGAACAATTATTCAGGATAGAATTAGCAGTCACATGGAAAATGGTGAGTTGATTGGGAACAGCCAGCACAGATTCCTGAAGGAAAAACTGTACTTTTAAATAATTTGGTCTATATTAAAGAGTTAATTGAAATAATTAATTAGGATAATGCTGTAATGTATATGGATTTTCAAAGGGTGCCACACAACAGACTTGTGAGGAAATTGTGGCTCATAAAAATAGCAATGTGGATCCAACGTCGGCCATGTGACAGAAAATAGGGGCAATGGTGAAAGAATATTTTTCAGGTTGGAAGAAAGTGTGCAGGGGTTGACATTAGGACCCTGGCATTTCCTGATATATGATTAATCATCTAGATCTTAGCGTACAGGGAGCAGATGATACAAAACTTGGAAGCCTTTTTTAACTGTGAGGAGAGCAGTGTAGTACTCTGAAAGCTCATAAACAAGTTGGAGGAGTGGGCAGATGGATGGCAGAGGAAGATCAATATGGGGAATTGTGAGTTTTTTTAGACTCATAAAGATGTACAGTACGGTCCAACTCGTCCATGCCGACCATATATCCCGAGATGACGCATTCTGGGGAGGAACATCAGCAGAAAATATAAAATAAGAGATACAATTATTAAGCAGACTCAGGGGAAGAGGGATCATGGTGAGTATGTGCATAGGTCTTTGAAGATGATGGGACAGGTGAAGACAGCAGTTAATAAAGTTTACAATATCCTCATCATTATTAATAGGAGCATAGTGTGCGAGAGTAAGGGGTTACGCTGAATTTAAACAAGACATAAGTTAGACTTCACACACGGTGGCTCAGTGGTTAGCACTGCTGCCTCACAGTGCCAGGACCCGGGTTTGATTCCAGCTCTGGGTGACTGTCTGTGTGGAATTTGTATGTTCTCTCTGTGTCTGGGTGGGTTTCTTCCAGGTGCTCCAGTTTCCTCTCACAGTCCAAAGATGTGCAGGCCAGGTGAATTGGCCATGCTAAACTGCCGCAAGTGTTCAGATTTGTGTAGGTTAGGTGCATTAGTCAGCGGTAAATGTAGAGTAATAGGGTAGGGGAATGGGATTCGGTGGAATACTCTTCGGAGGGTCGGTGTGAACTTGAGCTAAAGGGCCTGTTCCCACACTGTAGGGCTTCCATGATTCAGGTGGGGTATTGTGTGCTGTTCCAGCTGCCAAACTACATGAAGGAGAGAATACCGAAGAGATGAACAAATATGGTTCCAGGATTAAGAAACTTAGTTTATGAAGCGAGATTGGAGATGCTGAGACTGTTCTCCTTGGAAAGGAGAGGCCAAGAGGAGTTGATCAATATTTTCCAAATCTGAAGAGGTCTGGTTGGACTAACTGGGAAGAAGCTAAAAAGATGGAGTACAATAGGCCACTGATTAAAAGTGATTTACAGAAGTAACAAATACAATGTGAGACAAAACAGTTTGGCAGGATAGATGGGAGTACAGCAATTCAAACTTACAAATATTTCTTATTATCACATAGTCTACTATTACACACACCCTTTTGTTGGCTACTAGCAGTCTCTACTAACAGTTATCCACCCTTCTAGACAGATCATCACTGATCCTTTATCTGTCCAACTGTTCTCTCTCTTTGGGCTCTATCCCCACCCATCATTTACTCCTTACCCTATCTTCTGCTTATAAACCAACATTTTCCCAGCTACCATCAGTTCTCAGGAAGGGTCACTAGACCTGAAACATTAACTCTGATTTCTCTCCACAGATACTGCCAGACCTGCTGACATTTTCCAGCAAATTCTGCTTTTGTTTCTGGATTCTAACATCCGCAGTTCTTTCGGTTTTTTATTTTGCAAATATTTCTTCTCACTTGATGGGGAAAGAAGGTACACTGAAATTGTAACCTTTGGAAAGACAAACATCTGATTTTCAGACTGTATATAGTGAGAGAGATTTATTGTGTCTTCCACAGCATCATTAATCACATTTCTTAATCGTTTCCATTTAACTGTGCTTGTGGTATGGGCATGTTTTAAGCGGGTACTGTTTATGGTGCAGTGATGTATTAAAGCAATATTGCAACATTAATAGATCCAATCAAACAATGAACAAGATTTGCACATTTCAAAGCAAGCACAGCACACAGCACAATGTAAATAAATAACCCCATTGTAGTTATGTTCAATCTCACCTTTGCATGAACACCCATTCAGTCGCGGGACTGTCTCACTTTAACATGATCAATACATTCGGACACAAAAACTGGGTCAACCTCAGGATAAATGCTTTTATTTTTACACAAATAGTGGTTTGGGTCTGCACTTCCCTTCTGGGAGTGTGGTGGAAACAGGATCATTTGAGGCATTCAAGAGGACATTCAATGTTTACTTGAATAGAAACAATGTGCAAGGATATGGAGAAAAGGGAGGGAACTCACAATACGTCAGTGCTCACTTGTGGAGCCAGTACAGAACACAGTGGCCTGAATGGCCTCCTTCTGTGCCATAACAATTCTATGATTCTGTGAATTGAACGGCAGCTGGACACATATTCACTCCCTGCAAGCCAGCAGGAACACTTGGGCCCTCTCTTAGATTCAATGTAGCCCCTGCAGCTAAGCATGTGGTGGAGGGTGGTACAATTGCAACATTTAAGAGGCATTTGGATGGGTATATGAGTAGGAAGGGTTTGGAGGGATATGGGCCGGGTGCTGGCAGATGGGACTAGATTGGGTTGAGATATCTGGTCGGCATGGATGGGTTGGACCGAAGGGTCTGTTTCCATGCTTTACATCTCTATGACTCTCTGACTCTATTCCAGTCTTTCCACTCTTCCCTGATCAGCCTGCCTCTACTGACCACTCAGATTTCCATCAGGGTCCTTGACCCCTGCCCATTACAGTCCAGCCTCCATGCCTCCAATTTGGATGCACTGCTACCTGACCTTAATTAAGATAGGCCTGAATGCTGACCAAGGAGAACAAAGCAGCGGCAATCCACTCCAAAGTCCGGCAACTCACTCCTGCGTGTCTCTTATATATAGTCAAGAATCAGAAAGCATGCTTTTTTCACATGTGGAGAGTTTAATTCAGAAGAGGAAATAATTCGAGTGAACTGGGCTTTCAACGGGTGGGCACACCATGCAAACGTATGGAAAAGAACTACACGATCTCTGTAGCAGGAAAGGATGCTTTCTTTTTGGGCAAATGACACTGGAGGCCATTGAAAAGCAATGTGTGATCCCCCTGACGTTTGTGGTCCTGCAGCTTTTTCAGTTATTAGGAGCCTAACTTATCATGAGGCATTAGATATAAACAGCTTTGAAGAGTTGATGGATTTAGTTAAGGAATAGAACGATCCCAAGCCTCCTCTAATTCTGAGACACTATCAGATTTACTGGGCAATTTGAGAACCAGGGGATTTTTGATGAGGTTAAGACAACTGACTTTGGTTAAATCCTTAATGAGAAGCTGAGAGACCTTTTGGCATGTGGAATTAATGACGTAAGCATGCAGAAAGGCTTACTAGCTGAAGCCCAAGTAGACTTCAAACAGGCACTACAACTGGCTTTATCATTGGAAAATGGAGCAAATGGAGTATATGAGCAGGGAGTTTCAATGGAAGTGGACACCCTCACCAGTTCCACTGAGCTTGGGGAACACCACTTGTGTGAAAGTGATTGCATAGCCTCACTCAGGACATATCCTGAACAGAGGGACTCTAGGTCAGCTCACAGCAAAAACCCAAAACAAAGCCAAGCCTCGGCCAAACAGTTAAAATTTTCTTCAGGATCCAGGCCAGCAAGCCATTGTAGTTGTTGCCGGTGTGCGGATTCGAGACAGCTGAAGAGTCCCGGAGTAAAGGAACTCACAGGCCGGTATCCAGAAGACTGTACATTCTGGAAAGTCCACCTACATCTGGTTTGGAACAGTTAAATTGTTTAGCAACATCCAAATCAGAACCAATCAAAATAAACATCTGGTTAAATGGTCACCCAGTTCTAATGGAGATTGATACTGGTGCTGCTCTATCAGTCATTGCACAACCAGTCTTTAACAAAATTCACTTTTGACTCCAACCCTGAAGTTTGCGCAAGACCTTGGCTAGACTGTGAACCTGTACTGGGGTGCCTTTACAGATTAAGGGTACAACTTCTCTTCTGATCTCTTAGGAGAAGTAGCTGGTTCAATTACCACTGATTGTAGTAAGAGGCTCAGGCCTAAGCTTGAAGGGGCACAATTGGTTGAAAAAGATTCACCTTGATTGGCTCAACATTTTTGAATTAGAAAGTTGCTGTCTATATGAAGTCCAATTCAATACCTAATGGTTTTTCAGGGAGGCCTAGGGACTATACATGCCACTTTACAGGTTGACCAGGAACCAAAATCATGACTCTGCAAGGCCTGCCCAGTGCCTTTTATCTTACGGGAAAAAGTAGAGGCAGAAGTCAGAAGGCTGGAAGCAAAGGAATCATTGAACCATTGAATCATTAATCGGGTGGGTTTAAACTAGCTCAGCAGTGGTACTGGAACCTGTGGTGTTGTTCAAGTGCACGGGAGGGTGAAAATAGGGAGGACATGGACAGGATTTCACAGTCACAGGAGTGTGCTTGCAGACAGCAAGCTGGTTTGAAATGTGTCTACTTCAACGCCAGGGGTATCCGGAATAAGGAAAGTGAGCTTGCAGCATGAATAGGTACCTGGGACTTCGATATTGTAGCCATTTTGGAGACATGGATAGAGCAGATATCAGGAATGGATGTTGCAGATTCCAGGGTTTAGATCTTTCATTAAGATCAGGGAAGGTGGTAAAAGAGGGGGAGGTGTGGCTTTGTTAGTCAAAGGACAGTGTAACAGTGGCTGAAAGAACTTTTGATGAAGACTAGTCTACTGAGGTGGTATGGGCTGAGGTTAGAAACAGGAGAGGAGAGGTCACACTGCTGGGTATTTTTTTAAAGGCCTCTGCAAAGTTCCAGGGAGGTGGAGGAGAGGATTGGAAAAATGATTCTGGGTAGCAGTGAAAGGAACAGGGTGGTCATTATGGGGGACTTTAACTTCCCCAACATTGACTGGAAATGCTACAACTCTAGTACTTCGGATGAATCATTTTTTTGTCCAATGTGTGCAGGAGGGTTTCCTGACACAGTATGTCGAAGGGCCGACAAGAGGTGAGGCCACACTGGATCTGGTACTTGATAATGAACCAGGTCAGGTGTTTGATTTAGTGGTAGGTGAGCACTTTGGAGAGAGTGACCATAATTCGGTTATGTTTAGTTTAGTGATGGAAAGGGATAGATACATGTCACAGGGCAAGAGTTATAGATGGGGGAAAGGCAATTATAATGCAATCAGGCAAAACTTAGGATGTATAGAATGAGGTAGCAAAATACAGGGGATGGGGACAATGGAAATGTGGAGCTGGTTTAAGGAACAGATATTGAGTGTCCTTGGTAGGTATGTCCCTGTCAGGCAGGAAGGAAGTGATAAGGTAAGGGAATTATGGTTTACTAAAGAAATTGTATCTCTTGTTAAGCAGAAGAGGGAGGCTAATGTGACGTTGAGACGAGATGGTTCAGATGAGGCGATGGAGAGTTACAGATTAGCTAGGAAGAATTTAAAGAGAGAGTTAAGAAGAGCAAGGAGGGGACATGAGCAGTCTTTAGAAAATAGAATGAAGGAGAACCCTAAAGTTTTCTATTGGTACGTGAGGAATAAAAGGATGACTAGAGTAGAAATAGGGCCAGCCAAAAACAGAAGTTGCAAGTTGTGTGTGGACCAAATGGAAATCGGAGAGGTAATATTTCTCATCAGTTTTCACTCAGGAAAAGGAAAATATTGTAAAGGAGAAGACTGAGATACTGGCTATTAGACTATAAAGGATAGAGGTTAGTAAGGAGGAGGGTTATCAATTCCAGAAGGTGTGAAAGTAGATAAGTCTGGGCCAGATGGGACTTATCCAAGGATTCTCTGGGAAGCTAGGGATGGGATGGCGGAGTCTTTGGCCTTGATCTTTGAGTTGTCACTGTCTACAGGTTTAGTCACAAAGGACTGGAGGATTGCAAATGTTGTGCCCTTGTTCAAGAAGGGCAGTCGAGATAACCCAGGTATTAATAGACCAGTGAGCCTTACGTCTGTTGTAGGAAAAGTTTTAAAAAGGATTATAAGAGATATGATTTATAAGCATCTAGCAAGCAACAATTTGATTGGAGATAGTCAACATGGTTTCGTCAAGGATAGGTCATGTCTCACAAATCTCATTAAGTTTTTTTGAGAAGGTGACCAAGCATGTCGATGCGGGTAGGGCAGTTGACGTGGTGGACATGGACTTCAGTTAAGCCTTTCATAAGGTTTCACATGGTAGACTTTTGGAGAAAATGCAGAGGCATGGGATTGAGGGTAATTTAGCAATTTGGATTAGAAACTGGCTTTCTGTAAGAAGGCAGCGAGTGGTGATTGATGGAAAATATTCAGCTGGGAGTCCGGTTAATAGTGGTGTGCCACAACGATCTGTTTTGGGACCACTGCTGTTTGTCATTGTTATAAATGACTTGGACGCAGGCACAGGTGGATGGGTTAGTAAGTTTGCAGATGACACTAAAGTTGGTAGAGTGGTGGATAGATGGAAGAATGTTACAGGTTGCAGGGGGATTTGGATAAACTGCAGAATTGGGCTGAGAGGTGGCAAATGGAGTTCAATGCAGTTAAATGTGAGGTGATTCACCTTGGGAAGAATAACAGGAAGGCAGAATACTGGGTCAATAGATAGATTCTTGGTAGTGTGGATGTCCAGAGGGATCTTGGTGTCCATGTACATAAATCCCTGAAAGTTGCCACCCAGGTTGATAGTGCTGTTAAGAAGGCATACAGTGTGTTAGATTTTATTGGTAGAGGAAATGAGTTCCGGAGCCGTGATGCCATGCTGCAACTGTACAAAACGCCAGTGCGGCCTCACTTGGAATATTGTGTACAGTTCTGGTCGCTCCATTACAGGAAGGATTGGAAAAGGTGCAGGAGATTTACCACGATATTGCCTGGTGGAGGGAAAGTCTTATGAGGAAAGGCTGAGGGACTTGGGTCTGTTCTCATTGGAGAGAAGAAGGCTAAGAGGGGATTTAATAGAGGTATACAAGATGATCAGAGGATTAGGTAGGGTAGACAGTGAAAGTCTTTTTCTTAGGATGATGGCGTCGGCTTACACGAGGGGGCATAGCTGCAAATTGAGGGGTGATAGATTTAAGACAGATGTCAGAGGCAGGTTCTTTACTCAGAGGGTGGTAAGGGCGTGGAATGCCCTGCCTGCCAATGTAGTTAACTCAGCCACATTGGGGGCATTTAAACAGTTCTTGGATAAGCATATGATGACGATGGGATAGTGCAAGGGGATGGGCTTAGATTAGTTCACAGGTCGGTGCAACATCAAGGGCTGAAGGTTCTGCGCTGTATTGTTCTATGTTCTATGCTCTGTGTTTCTGGAACGGTCATAATGATTGTGAAGATAGACGGGTTGGTTCACCTTTCTGGGAATTTTAAACAAATGACAAACCACTTTTTAGAGGTGATAAATATCCAATCCCTCGCATGGAGGATTTGTACACAGCTAGTGGAGGGGTGCTGTCCTTCATGAGGCTGGATATGGGCAATCCGTACTTGTAATCACAGTTAGGTGTGGATTCCCAGAAGTACAATTAATACGCATAGGGTTTGTACCAATATACGAGACTGCCATTTGGGGTACCATCAGCCTGTGCAATTTTTAATGGATGATGAAGAACATTATCAGAGTCTACCCCAGGTTACCATTTATCTAGATGATGTACTAATAACAGGGAAGATCAATAAAGTGCACTAAGAGAACGTAGATATAGTCCTTAGATGTTTCTCCCAGGCAGGTGTATGCCTTAGAAGGGAAAAATGTATGTTCCAGCCACCCCAAGTGACCTACTTGGGCAACAGAAGGTCCTGATGAAGGGCTTTTGCCCGAAATGTCTGACCTGCTGTGCTTTTCTAACACCACTCTAATCTAAACTCTGGTTTCCAGCATCTGCAGTCCTCACTTTTGCCTAGATTGGGATACACCCACTGCAAGATAAAGTAGGGGCAATCAAAGGTTTCGCAGTATCCATGTCTGTACCGCAGCTCTGGTCTTTCCTTGAGTTCATACATAACCTGGTCTCCATCCTGGCACCTTTGCATCAACTCCTAAAAAAGGGTTAGCCTTGGAAATGGTTGCGTAGCCGGACCAAAGCTTTCAGGGAAATGAAGAAACAGCTATTATCCTCTACGGTGTTGGCACACTGACCACAGCGGGATCTGGTATTGATATATGATGCCTCCCCATATGGCAGCAGGTTAGTATTAGCTCATGGGTGGCCCAACGGAGCGGCATGCCTAATAGTTTATACATCCAGGACTTTGGCTAATGCAGTGCATTAATACATCCAGATAGAGAAGGTTTGGCGGTTACATTTGGAGTTAGGAAGGTCCACCAATACCTTGTAAATTTGTAATAATAATCAGGTAGGTCTACTTAAGAGGACAAGGCAATGCTATCCATAGCTTCGCAGCTGGCAATATCAGACTTTGGACACAGAAAGATCCGGTCCTGGCAAAACCAAAACAGCTGGTGGGGGGAACCAAAGGGCCGTCACGACCAGAATTGAAATCTTTTTGGACCCAGACAGACCAGATCATTATAGAGGATGGCATATTATTATGGGGAGCAAGGGTGATAGTCCCGAGCAAAGGTTGCTGCCAGACACTGGCTAAACTCTACCAGGGTCATCCAGAGGTTTCCAAAATGAAGATGCTGGCAAGAAGTTATATCTGGTGGCCAGGACTGGATGCAGGCATAGCCACATTGGTGAGGTAGTGTCCAGAGTGCCAACAAGGGCAAAAATTACTGCAAGCAGCTCTCCGCATTCATGGTAATGGCCAGGTAGACCCTACACTTGGTTACATGTTGGCTATGCAGGTCCTTTCGTGGGCTCAATGTTTTTAGTTATTATGAACACCCTCTCCAAAGCTTCCATAACCTTCCTGTAACATGGATTTCATAGTCAATAAAATCCACCTGAACTGAACGCTATAATCTAAGTGTGGTCTAACCAAAGTCTTATCAAGCTGTAACATGACATCCTGACGCTTGTACTCAATTCCCTGACCAATAAAGGCAAGCATGCCATTTGCCTCTCTACCTGAATGGCCAATTTCAGGGAGCTATGGACTTGAACACCAAGATCTCTCTGTATATCAATGCTGTTCAGAGTCCTGCCATTAACTGTATACTTTTTCTTAACATATGATCTCCCAAAGTGCAGCACCTCACACTTACCCAGATTAAACTCCATCTGCCATTTCTCTGCCCATATCTACAACTGATCTATATCACACTGTATCCTTTGACAACCTTCTACAGTATCTATAATTCCACCAATCTTTGTGTCGTCTGCAAACTTACTAACCCACCCATCTATGTTTCCATCCAAGTCATTTATATATGTCACAAACAGCAGAGGCCCCAGGGCAGATCCTTGCGGAACACCACTAGTCATAGATCTCCAGTCTAAAAAAACCCTTCCACCACTACCCTCTGCCTTCTAATGGCAAGTCAATTCTGAATCCAAGGGGCATCTTATGCATCTTAATCTTCTGGATGAACCTACCACAAGGGACCTTGTCAAAAGCCTTACTAAAATCCATGTAGACAATATCCACTGCTCTACCTTCATTGAGGACCTTCATTACCTCCTCAAAAAATTCAATCAAATTAGTAAGACATGACCTGCCCCGCACAGAATCATGCTGACCGTCCCTAATTAGGCCATTCTTTTCTAGAGGCATGTACATCCTATCCCTAAGAATTCTCTCCAATAGCTTCCTAACCACCGACATAAGACTGACTGGTCTATAGTTTCCTAGATTATTCCTATTCCCCTTCTTAAACTGAGGAACAACATTGGCTACTCGCCAGTCCTTCTCCTGATCTTGGTCAAGGCACAACAATGTCCTCTGTTGCCTCTCTCAATAACCTGGGGTAGATCTCATTGGGCCCTGGGGACTTATCCACCTTAATGCTCTTCAAGAGATTCATTGTTTATAATTAACTGCTATTTTGCCTGTGAAATTTAATTTATATTCATTCTAAGTATTAGATAGTACTCAGTGCTTGCAATGCTTGAGTCTCATAGTAAACATTTTTTAATTTAAAACCATGGAATTTTAAGACAATTCTTTCAATAAATAAGTGAGATTTTGTTTTTTTTCAAAAAAAGTTACTGGTCCCTACTTTATCATAAGACGGTAAAGTATTTCATTATCTAGTTTTATGACACACAATGAATAGGCCAATGACCACCTTTCTGGATTAGTGGTGCTGGAAAAGCACAGCAGCCCAGGCAGCATCCGAAGAGCAGGGAAATCGACATTTCGGGCAAAAGCCCTTCATCAGGAATACAATGACCACCTTTCCCAATATTCCTGCCTCCTAGGCCATTGCCAAAGAACCCACAAAATTCCAGCTTGAAATACTGTCCTTTCGTTGTTGCTGAATAAATCTCCTGAAAGTCTCTTCCTAAAAGCTGCCTCTGTTTATGTACTGGCTGCAGTGGTTCAAGAAGGTAGGTCATCAGCACCTTCTCAAGTGTAGGGCAATAAATGCTCGCCTTACCAGTGATGCCCATATCCCTTAATTGTATTTTTTAAAATTGCACATATTAATGCATTTATTAGAATTATTAGAAATGAGTCTCACTGATTCATTTTGTTGGCAATTTTGAGATTATGTTAGAAATGGGATGAGCTGGTAAACACTAGACGCTAAGCCAAATGCACTCCACATGTCCTTTGAGTATTAAAGGAAATCAATCAAAGCAGCTGTCTCAGATACACTTCAGAGCAAAAGGAACTCCTTGAGTTTATAAAGTGAACACCAAGAACCATCCTCCCTAATTAGTAAGATGGCCAATAACTTAGATCAATATGAAACCACCTCATTCCTTTTCCACCAGAAAGATCTAGCAAATTTAAAATAAATGTTATGCTTTTAAATTATCTCCTCTCTGTTAATGATATGAGGAAATATTGCCATAGAATTGGCAGACAGCCAATTCTATTCTTCTATTCAAACTGGGAGACAAGACAAATCCAGGGGAATTATAGATCAGTTATCTTAACACTGGAGTTCGGAAAATTCTTATTCAAAGGTAATACAGAAAAACGTTAGAAACAGAGAGAAAAATGGAGAGTAGTCCACACAGATTTCCAAATGGACAATCATACTTCATCAAATGTGTGAATGAATTATTTAAGGATAGCAATGTGAATTTAATCTACAAAGACTTGCAAAATACCTCAAATAAAGGACCACAGGATAGATTCAAGTGAGTGAAATAAAAGCACAGAGGCCGGTATTCCATCACCAAGTCACCCTTTATTTACAAGTGCACAGCACACTGGCTGTATACACGGAAATCAGGAGACTTTGAATCCTCTGTTTATGTTTTTTTAAAAGGAAACATCTGAGTGGCCAGTGACAAGCAATGCCCTTACCTCCTGGTTTTTTTCTCTTTTTCTTTATTTTAGTATTATTCTTATTTTTCCTCAGCACCCATGTCATGTGAATCCTCTGTTTATATTTTTTCTTTTATTCCCCTTTCTCTCCCACACTCCCGCCTAACTGCAGGATCCCTTGTTTATATCTGTCAGCCAGAACTTCCTTGATTGGCCCAGGCTAACAACACAATCAAGGATCTCATAGGTTCCAGATAGAGTGTTTGAGAAGAAGGGGATTTCTAGCAGATTGGATAGCAAAATGGGGTTGGAGTTTTAAACTTAATTATTCAGACTAGCAGAAGGTCAGAAGTGGAGTGTCACAGAGATCAGTTCTGGGATTGGTACTGTTCACCAGTTACACAAATTGGTTGGTCTTGGTGATCAGAAGAACAACAAATTTTGTGACGAGGCAAAAATTGGAAGGTACATCAAATAGGAAAGAAGACAATGACAAGATAGAAGAATTTAACTAACTTGCAGAATGGACATGCAAGTGGTGCATTGTAGTAGGCAAAATAAAAAGACCACTCACACACAGTTACAACACTGGCATCTACCCAACAATGTGGCAAATTGCCCAGGCATGTCCTGTACATAAAAAGCCGGGCAAATCCAACCTGGCCAATTACTGTACAAACAGTCTACTCTTGATTCTCAGTAAAGTGATGGAAGGTGTCAATAACAGTGCTATCAAGCAACACCTGCTCAGCAATAACTTGCTCAGTGACACCCAATTTGGGTTCCGTCTGCACACTCAGCTCCTGACCTCCTTACAGTCTTAATTAAAACATGGACAAAAGAGCTGAATTCCAGAGGGGAGGTAAGAGTGACAGCCCTTGACATCAAGGCTGCACTTGGCCCACAATGGCATCAAGGAGTCCTAGCAAAACTGGAGTTAATGGCTTTCAAGGGGCACCCTCTCCACTGGTTGATGCCATATATAGGACATAGGAAGATGGTCGTGGTTATTAGAGGTCAGTCACCTCAGCTCCATGACATCTCTACAGGAGTTCCTTAGGATAGTGTCTGAGGTTCAGAGTCCCTGGGCCCTCCTCCAGAATATCCATTCAGTGGAAACAAGGCCCTGAATATTCATGCACATACTGTGGAAGATCAGAATTATCACCATGGATATTACAGAAACCTGACCAAGCTTCCCCCCAGATGTAGCTACCCCTCTAGATATACTTTAACCACTTCTCCCTCCCAAATGATTAGTAATCTGATTCTTGTCATTATTTCAACCCTACTCCTCTTTCTTTTCTATCTTTTTGATGGCTTTTTAGTTAAACAGGGTTATTTATAAGACATAGTATTGGATGATTTAGTTGTATAATCAGAGTTTAGGGCTATAATTTGGATGAAGTCCCATACTTCGTCATTTCATGGCATTAAGTACATTGTGAACATTTCCTTTTGCGTGGTATATGGGTGCTTACGGTCACCAATTGTTTTACAAATATTTGCACAAATATTCAGTGCGCTCGGTGAAACCTCTGAAAAATAGAATAACCCAATTGAGATCCTTTCTGATATGCCTGATCTCAGGGGTTTAATGAAGCAGCCTAGGTGTGAAGAAGCCCGAAACGTCGATTTCGCGGCTCGTTGGATGCTGCCTGAACTGCTGTGCTCTTCCAGCACCACTGATCCAGAACGAGGTGTGAATCTGATCACTGAAGGGTGTACTATTGGGTCAATCTACTTTATGCTTTTTTGTCAATAGCTGCCACGTTCATTTTATTGGACTGTATTTGAGAGCTAAGTTCACGGTCATTGAATAATTAGTAGTCCTTTTTAATCACTTAATTATTTCATATTTTAGTGTATCTCAATATGAAGTTAACACAGCACGCTGTGAGGTCGTTGAATTTGAATCCTTTGAAACAATGAGGTGGAGAAGGAGACATTATTTATGGCATTGACTCAGAGTTCAGATCCTCCCTTGAGAGTTAGGAAGGTAAATTACATTTGTGCAGGGATAAAATATTTTCCTTCTCATCTGATAAGATTCCATCCAACTGTACTTTGAGCAGAACACAATTCAGGCTTGCCCTGTCATCTCTTTTTAAACTCATGGCATATTATTTCACTGTTTGCCAATATAAAATGTTCACATATTTTGTTGGTTGGTTTTAAATTGGATTGAACAGAATAATGAGAGTAATTAACAGGTAATGTCTCATCACATTATATTGTTTCTACAATATGAATGGAAAGTAATAACGTTACGTACAGTAACATAAATTTAACGGTGATTCATTGCATCCCAGTTGAGTTTTGCATCTCTATTTCTTTGTCACATAGAGATGGAAGTAAAAAACATTGAAGGCTCTGCCATTGTGTAGAGAAATATCAAACAATTAATTGCTCACATTAAAGAGAAAATTATCAACTTATGTTTTTTTTTCATGATGATTGAAATGAATGTTGATTAGCAAACTAAAAGGCTCCCTGATTCCCTTTAAATATTGTTAACAGATTTGTTGAATACTCACCTAGGATTCAGCGCCACTGATGTTTCAACTTGCCCTTAGTACTATACTCAAGCACCTGCTAAACGAGACACTCAATTCCTGGATCTCCCAAACTTCTCTGGCATATTCAAAAGCAAGAATAGTGCTTCCAATGGGAGTACAATATATCTAAATCCAACCCCCACCAATGATATAGGAACAGCTTTGTACATTGTTAGAAACTGTAAAACCTATTTCTTACTTTTGAGAAAGTGATTAATTTTCTGGATAAATGGATTTTCAGAAGACACTTGATGAAGTTCCCGTTATTATAGAGTCATAGTCATAGAGATGTACAGTATGGAAACAGACCCATCAGTCTAACTTGTCCGTGCTGACCAGATATCCTGAATTAATATAGTGCCATTTGCCAGCATTTGGCCCATATCCCTCTAAACCCTTCCCATTCATATACTCATCCACATTCTTTTTAAATGTTGTAATTGTACTGGTCTTGATCACTTTCTCTGGCAGTTCATTCCATACACACATCGATCTCTGCATAAAAAGGTTATCCCTTACGTCCCTTTTAAATCTTTTCCCTCTCACCCTGAACCTATACTCTCTAGTTCTGGACTCACCCCAAGGGAAAGACCTTGTCTATTTACCTTAACCATGCCCCTTATGATTTTATAAACACCCATAAGGTCACCCCTCAGCCTCTGACACTCCACATAAAGCAGTCCTAGCCGATTCAGCCTCTCCGTATAGGTCAAATCTTCCAACCCTGGCAACATCCCTGCAAATCTTTTCTGAACTCTTTCAAGTTTAACAATATCTTTCTACAGCAGGGAGACCAGAATTGCATGCAGTGTCCCAAAAGTGGTCTAACATTGTCCTGTACAATTCAAACATGACCTTTGTCCCTTTAAAAGATCAATATGCAACTGCTTCTGGTCTAATATTACATGATGCCAGGCTTTGTAGCACTGGAGATAGAGCCTGTGTCTGCAGATTACACTGTGTTATGTATTAGGTTAGCTGTAAAGAAACTCACTGGAGGTCTTCAAGCAAACATAATCCAAGTTTGCATTACATTTAGAGAACAAAAGAGAATTATTATACCCACGAGAGAATCTCATAGAGTCATCGAGTCATAGAGATGTACAGCATGGAAGCAGACCCTTCGGTCCAACTCGTCCATGCCGACCAGATATCCCAACCCAATCTAGTCCCACCTGCCAGCTAATGGCCCATATCCCTCCAAATTCAAATGAGAGTGGTGCTGGAAAAGCACAGCAGTTCAGGCAGCATCCGAGGAGCAGGAAAATCAACGTTTCGGGCAAAAGCCATTCATCAGGAATAGAGGCAGAGAGCCTGAAGGGTGGAGAGATAAATGAGAGGCGAAGAGGTGAAGGAGGCCCAGGACCTCTGTCCTCAGCTGAGTGAGAGGGGAGTTGAAATGTTGGGGCACAGGGCGGTGTGGTTGATTGGCGCGGGTGTCCCAGAGATGTTCCCTAAAGCGCTCTGCTAGGAGGCGTCCAGTCTCTCCAATGTAGAGGAGACCGCATCGGGAGCAACGGATATAATAAATGATATTGGTGGATGTGTAGGTGAAACTTTGATGGATGTGGAAAACTCCTTTGGGGCCTTGGATGGAGGTGAGGGAGGAGGTGTGGGCACAGGTTTTGAAATTTCTGCGGTGGCAGGGGAAAGTGCCAGGACAGGAGGGTGGGTTGTTGGGGGGCGTGGACCTAACCAGGTAGTCATGGAGGGAATAGGCTTTGCGGAAAGGGGTGGGGAGGGAAATATTTCCGTAGTGGTGGCGTCAGTTTGGAGGTGGCGGAAATGTCGTCGGATGATTTGGTTTATGCGAAGGTTTGTAGGTCCTGGGCCTCCTTCACCGCCGCTCCCTCACCACCCGATGCCTGGAGGAAGATCGCTTCATTTTCCGCCTCGGAACACTTCAACCCAAGGGCATCAATGTGGACTTCACCAGTTTCCTCATTTCTCCTTCCCCCACCTCACCCCCATTCCAAACTTCCTGCTTAACTCCCCATGACTTGTCCTACCTGCCTATCTTCCTTTCCACGTATCCACTCCCCCCTCCTCTCTGACGTAGCACCTTCATTCCCACCCCCATTCACCCATTGTACTCTTTGCTACCTTCCCTCACCCTCCTCCCAGACCTATCACGTTCATCCCCACCCCCACTCACCTATTGTACTCTATGCTACTTTCTCCCCACCCCACCCTCCTCTCATTTATCTCTCCATCCTGCAGGCACTCTGCCTCTATTCCTGATGAAGGGCTTTTGCCCGAAACGTCGATTTTCCTGCTCCTCAGATGCTGCCTGAACTGCTGTGCTTTTCCATCACCACTCTAATCTAGAATCTGGTTTCCAGCATCTGCAGTCCGTGTTTTTACCATATCCCTCCAAACCCTTCCTATTCATATACCCATCCAGCTGCCTTTTAAATGTTGCAATTGTCCCAGCCTCTACCACTTCCTCTGGCAGCTCATTCCATACACATACCACCCTCTAAGTGAAAACGTTGCCCCTTAGGTCTCTTTTATATCTTTTCCCTCTCACCCTAAACCTATGCCCTCTAGTTCTGGAGTCCCCCACCCCAGGGAAAAGACTTTGTCTATTTATCCTATCCATGCCCCTCCTAATTTTGTAAACCTCTATAAGGTCACCCCTCAGCCTGTGCGCTCCAGGGAAAACAGCCCCAGTCTGTTCAGCCTGTCCCTATACCTCAAATCCTCCAACCCTGACAACATCCTTGTAAGTCTTTTCTGAACCCTTTCGAGTTTCATAACATCTTTCCAACAGACCAGAATTGCGTGCAATATTCCAACAGTAGCCTAACCAATACCGTGTATATCTGCAACATGACATCCCAACTCCTGTACTCAATACTCTGACCAATGAAGGATAGCATACCAATTACCTTCTTCACGATCCTATCTACCTGTGACTCCACTTTCAAGACCCTGCACTCCAAGTCTCTTTGTTCGGCAATACTCCAAAGATCTTACCATTAAGTATATAAACCCTGCTAAAATTTGCTTTCCCAAAATGCAGCACCTCGCATTTATCTAAATTAAACTCCATCTGCCACTGCTCAGCACTTTGGCCCATCTGGTCAAGATCCTGTTGTAATCTGAGGTAACCCTCTTCGCTGTCCACTACACCTCCAATTTTGGTGTCATCTGCAAACTTACTAACTGTACCTCTTATGCTCCCACCCAAATCATTTATGTAAATGACAAAAAGTAGAGGACCCAGCACCGATCCTTGTGGCACTCTGCTGGTCACAGGCCTCCAGTCTGAAAAGCAACCCTCCACTACCACTCTCTGTCTTCTACCTTTGAGCCAGTTCTGTATCCAAATGACAAGTTCTCCTTGTATTCCATGAGATCTAACCTTGCTAACCAGTCTCCTATGGGGAACCTTGTCAAATGCCTTACTGAAGTCCATATAGATCACATCTACCGCTCTGCCCTCATCAATCCTCTTTGTTACTTCTTCAAAAAAATCAGTCAAGTTTGTGGGACATGATTTCTCACACATAAAGCCATGTTGACTATTCCTAATCAGTCCTTGCCTTTCCAAATACATGTACATCGTGTCCCTCAGGATTCCCTCCAACAACTTGCCCACCACTGACATCAGGCTCACTGGTCTATAGTTCCCTGGGTTGTTCGTACCAACTTTCTTAAACAGTGGCACCACGTTTGCCAACCTCCAGTCTTCCGGCACCCTCACCTGTGACTATCGATGATGCAAATATCTCAGTTAGAGGCCCAGAAATCACTTCTCTAGCTTCCCACAGAGTTCTATGCTATACATGATCAGGTCCTGGGGATTTATCCACCTTTGTGCATTTCAAGATATCCAGCACTTCCTCCTTTGTAATATGGACATTTTTCAAGATGTCACCATCTACTTCCCTGCATTCTATATCTTCAACCTCCTTTTCCACAGTAAATACTGACGCAAAATACTCATTTAGTACCTTCTCCATTTTCTGCAGCTCCACACAAAGGCTGCCTTGCTGATCTTTGAGGTGCCCTATTCTCTCCCTCGTTACCCTTTTATCTTAATGTATTTGTAAGAACCCTTTGGATTCTCCTTAACTCTATTTGCCAAAGCTATCTCATGTCCCCTTTTTATCTAAAGAAGATATAGAAGAATGTGAGGTATTGGAGACAGTGCAAATAAAAGGGTTTATGTGAATAATTCCAGAAATGAGGAACTTTAATTCGGTCGGTAGATTGAGGAAGCTGTAGCTGTTCTCATTGAAGAAAACAGAAAGCTTGGTAGAGGTATTCAAAATCATGAAAGATCTGGTCAATGTAGGAAATGCTGTACCCACTGTTCGAAAACTTGAGAGACAAAGGACTTTATTTAAAATGCTAGGTGAAAGAAGCAACACTGACATGAAAAAAAGCATTTTAATGTAGTGAGTGATTACGATCTGGAATGCACTGACTGACAGTGTGGTGAAGGCAGGGTAAATTGTGGCTTTCAATAATGAATTGGGTCATTATCCAAAAAGGAAGAATTTGTAGGGCTACAGGAAAAAGACTGAGGAGTGGCACTAGTGGGTAAGATAGACTGAGTTACCCCCTTCTGTGCTGTAACCATTCATTTGCATTTGTTTTGCAACTTAGCTCACTATTGTCCACGAGAGCAATAGCAAATTCTGGTTTGCAATTGATTTGATCGTAGAAATTAGAAGAGAAAAGGTGGCGAGAAAAGATGGTAGAGGTTCTCTATTCCTGATGAAGGGCTTTTGCCCAAAATGTCGATTTTCCTGCTCCTCGGATGCTGCCTGACCTGCTGTGCTTTTCCAGCAACACTCTGATCTAAACTCGGTTTCCAGCATTTGCAGTCCTCACTTGACTGTAACTCTTTATCTGCTCCCAGACTTCAGGTTAAAATCGCACCTTTGTCTATATTGTTGTCATCCTTCACCCCTCTCCTTAATTTACTACAGTAGCAACCTTACCTTAAAAAAATTACATTCTTAACTAACCTCAAGGACTTAAGCATACTGTTGAACGTCAATACCTATTTGAACAATGGAGGTAATTGTAATTTGAGGCACCAATGGGATAGTTCTAGCACATTTTGCCTACCCAATGTTATAACTGTGATCCCTCCTGAAACTAACTGGCTGTTATGGAGTGAGGAATCAGCCTGCATTGGTGAAAGGGTCAGTACATTTTGAAGTGTAGTCGATGCAGGGAAAGGTCAGTTTGACAACAGCAACTTCTCACATACACAATATGAGATAGATGATGAGGTAATTTATTCTACTAATGTTGGCTGAGGGATAAACTGGACTGGCCTCTGGAAAATGTCCCACATTATCCTTTAACTAGCATATCATAAGATTAGATTGCAATTGCAAAACAGCTCTAGTACATCAGAGCTGAAAATGTGTTGCTGGTTAAAGCGCAGCAGGTCAGGCAGCATCCAAGGAACAGGAAATTCGACGTTTCGGGCACAATCCCTTCATCAGGAACCTAGCTCTAGTACATCAGTCTGGTGTTCCAAGCAGGAGAAGGAGTGTCCACATTGCTTGATCAAGCAGCACTGCATGCTTGACTCAAGGGGAAAGCTGACAATCTATCTTTCTAAGCCTGCAATGTAAGAGTTGACATTGTCCAAATGAACCGACCCAACATCAGTCAATTCGGCTGTTGCTGACAACACTGCAGATACTCAAACTCGAAGCTCCAGTCTGGCTTCATTATTTAGCAAAAGAGATTAATATGGGACGGCATGGTGGCTCAGTAGTTAGCACTGCTGCCTCACAGCACTAGGGTCCCTGGTTCGATCCAGCCTCAGGCAACAGTCTGTGTGGAATTTACACATTCTCCCAGTCTCTGCATGGGTTTCCTCCAGGTGCTCTGGTTTCCTCCCACAGTCCAAAAATGTGCAGGTCAGATGAATTGGCCATGCTAAATTGCCCATTGTGTTAGGTGCGTTAGTCAGAGGGAAATAGGTTTGGGTGGGTTATTCTTTGGAGGGATGGTGTGGACTGGTTGGGCTAAAGGGCCTGTTTCCACACTGTAGGTAATCTAATCTAATATTTAGCAGAAGTTACTTAATAATAAGAAAATTGTAAGAATTTGCATTTGTTTTGCAACTTAGCTCATTACTTTATCTCATTTAGTCTGTAAACTCCACCTTTCTGGGTGACCTTTCAATACCATGGATATGCGGTCTGATGACTCAAACTCCCTGTAATAAGATTAAGGCCTGCCTGATATAGTTTAACCTCAATGACATAAAGTATTTATCCTGATCACTGGATATGACATGGATTTAGTTTGTTCATTCCAAACTAAAAGAGTTCAGTGCATTGATTGTAAAGTAAGGGACAGAACAGTCTTTATCTTGTGAGTCTTCTCAGCACAAGTTTTACTGAAATCTGAAGTAAACACTTCACAGCATCAAATCTGATGGTAGGCATTTCAAATGTGCGCTGTGGTAATACAATGAGCTCCTGACCCCTGTCATAAATATTCAATCTATTCCTTTCAAAGCTATGTGGATTAGCATTATGAGCTGTCGTGAGTGCTTCACAAGATGGTCTGTATTATTTACATTAATCTTACCATGGACATAGTTCTGTTGCATTCTGTTGGGCTGCAGTGTTCATCAACATCTCCTGACCTAATGGTTATCAAAAAGAAGTACTCAGCTTTGAAAAGAAATATTGTTATAATTTAATAATTTAGTCATTGATTTTTTTTCTCTGTTTCCTCTGCATGATTCTCTTGGGTTTTCAGAAAGCAGCAGCACAGAGCAAAGCAGATGATAATCCTCTTCAATTCAACACCACAGAATTTGAATATCATGTGTTTGCCTTGTAGGAAAGCGACAGATAATGTTTTGACCCATTGGTAATGCAAAAACTCCCCTGAGGACAACAAACCAAACACAGGCAGCAAATATTGCAGTTGAATTGGAGCCTGTCATCAGAACTACGTTAACATTCCAGGGACAATTGAATCTTTCAGAACTTTGGTCAATGGATTTTTGTTGGGTGAGGGTATCAAGCATTTGGATTAAAGGTGGATAAATAGAATTGAGGTACAGACTTAACTGAATCGTGGAACAGATGTCAGAGGCTGAATCTCCTGCTTCCGTTCCACAATAATTTACAAGGCGTTTGCAATTGCCAAATGACGTAACAACCAAATAATTAATTAATTAGGAAAGTATTTGAAACAGCAAATGATGCTCAAAAAACAAAATACAGAAATAAGTACTACAAGCACCAGACCATTTCCCTTCCGGTCAATTTCACAAATTTCTTCTCTGATTCTGGACTCTTGAACATTCCACTTAACGTTGTTCAGTCAAAGTGGAGCCTAGACCACTTTTCCCTTGGCAGGAATCTTCTCTGTCAGCTTCCAGTATTTGACAGGCAGTAAGATCTGACAATCTGCAGGATGCAAACGAGTCTCCCTTAAAATGTGATGGAGCCAGTTTTACTTTCCTTCTCCACCCTGTACTGTGCCATCGTTGGATGTAAAGCAAAAACTAATGATACTAATCATTAGTCTTAATCATTTTGCAACAGACCTGAAACTGACACCGTCAGATTCACAAACACAGAAACTGCTGGAAAAACTCAGTGGCTCTGGCAGATATGTGGAGAGGAATCAGAGTTAACGTTTGGGGTTCAGTCACCCAACTTTATTTCTGATTTCCAGCATCCATAGTTCTTTCGGTTTCTATTTACAGTGAGACTAACCCCTCTTATCGCAAGGCAGAATTCAAAGGCTGTTTTTAAATCATGTTTAAAAAGCGGTTCGATTGTTGTGCATGTAAACCGAGAAGCTTTTAATCTGAATCTAGAAGCTGCAAGTAGATAAAAGGCTATATTGACCACGAAGGTCAGACAGACTTTAGTAATTAGTGTGCTGAGTAACTTTTTGATTTGCTGGACAATGAAATCGCCTCACCTTCTGGATGTAGGGGCTGACTGTCCATAGGCTCCCTCCCGGTAGCTGCAGCACAGCAGCTGGGTATCCGACACCTCTCCGAGTAATCTCCAAGCCTGAGACGCTGGTGATTGGTTACCAGGGACCTTCGATATTGCCAGGTCAGCAGCAATGCACACACTCCCTAACCACAGGCGGCCGTGCTCACCACGCCACGAGCTTCCAGGCAGCACAATGTTTGCAAAATGTACCCAGAGACACGACCCTGGAGGAGGACTGCCCCAGGGCTGTGAGGCGACGCAGGAAAGAGAGGGTCTGGGAAAGACGAGGAATAGGAGCTGCGTGTTCTGATTGAGAAGGGCTGAGAGGAGTAGTTTGCAAACAAAAGCTTTTCTCCTAGAGCGACAGAAAAGTGAAGGAATGATTCAATTATGGGATCCTTTTGCTCCATTATGGATAGTGCTGTCTAATAACTCAGAAGTGGTCCTGCCATCAACGTGACCTGAAGCTGCTAAATGGCTCTCATGGTTTTATTTCATTTGCAGTGCATTCACAGAGGCATGTCTGAGCTGGAGAGCTGGATGCAAACAGGATTGCATTTCCCCAAGAATGACAGATAAAAACTCTTTTGCAGAGTCCTAAGAAAGTTTTTTTTATATCTAAGGTAGCGCAAACCAAGCACAATTTTTATTTTACAGAATTAGGGACGTTTGATTAAAAAGTGGAACTGCGATCTTGTGAAGTTTGAGGATTTTTTTAAACAAAAGCAATTTCTGCCCTAACTCGGGGTCATTCTGTTTGTCACGTCAGGGCGTCTCCAGGGCCCTGAGTCGGTGCATTCAGCCTGCCCTGCACTATGGAGGCGACCTCCTGCAATTCCTCGATGTTCAATCATTGACATCAGCACCCACAGCTCTCCCTTGAATGGACATTACGAATCCTCCCCCTGCCCAACAAATCTCGATTCAACCTCCCCTCACTCCAAGACTGTGCAGAGCACGTGGAGGGTATCTATCCTCACTGGATTGTGGGATGCCTCTTGAGCCATTCAAGAGTTTGAAGCAGCTCCTGCAATCCCCAGGGTCGAATGGGGCACCTTCTCGCAAGGATCAGATTGCAGCGTTCCCCGGATTTCTCACGAATCAACATTGGGAACAAAGCAACACAGGGTTGGATGGAAAGGTGGACTCAAAATCCACCTTTAAGCCTGGTTCTAGTGCCCACAGTTGCTGGCAATGACTGAACTGTCAATTCCGATCAGGCCCCTGTGTGCAGGGCGTTCGTAGGCACGACACACAGACTTTCTAGAAATGTATTGGAACCCCTTTCCTACTTCTGTCGTTTGTTGGCTGCTTACTGGATGTCTTTATGTTGACATGCATGTCATTGACCATTGGTCTCTTGGTAGTCCTGTAAGTGGGTACCATTGGGTTTAGCAGCCTTGTGGATTCTGACTGTCTGACCTGTCAGTTACAGGTCAGTTCACTGACTGTTTTCTTAGAGATTCCTGATGAAGGGCTTTTGCCCGAAACGTCGATTTTGTTGCTCATTGGATGCTGCCTGAACTGCTGTGCTCTTCCAGCACCACTAATCCAGAATTGGTTTCCAGCATCTGCAGTCATTGTTTTTAACCTTGTTTTCTTAGAGATCCCTCTTTGTTATAGAGTCATAGAGATGTACAGCACGGAAACAGACCCTTTGGTCCAACTCGTCCATGCTGACCAGCTATCCCAACCCAGTCTAGTTGCACCTGCCAGATCTGGAAGGGGGCTTAGCTGTGAATGCTAAGGAACTGTGATGACTTTCAGTTCAACAATTAAAAGAAAAATCATTGAATGACATGGAATTGAAGGAAGCCATTTGATTCAAAGTCTCTGTGCTGACCCTCATAGAGAGATCTTTCCAACCAATCCCACTCCTCTGCTTTTTCTCCAGAATCTCTAAACTTTTACCTGTCACATATCATCTAACATTTTATTGATAGTTTTATTGATTCTGCTCCAACTACCTACTCAAGCAATGCCTTTTTCATGATTCCTCTGGTCCTTTTGTCAATTAACCTTAAATCTGCTTCCTTGGGTTACCAGATATTCCACCAAGAGAAACAGCTTCTCCTCATTTACCTTATCAAATCTCTTCATTTTGAACACAACTCAAATCTTATTCTAAACTTGGTTCTGAGGAGAATAGTCCATTTTCTCCGGTCTCTCCACATCAATGAGATCTCTCATCTTTCATTCCAGGTTCTATTCTCGTGAATTTCCTCCCCCCCCCCCCCCCCCCCCCCCCCGCCCCCTTAAAACATTGATATCCTTCAAACAGTATCATGTCTGAAATTGGCATTAGCTGGGACCGAATCACTATTCTCTGATGCTTTGTATAACTTTTGTGCTTTTGTATAATATGATTCCAGAGATCCTGTTAGCCATTTTAACACAAATAATTCTGCATCTAAAACTCCATGTCATCCTTTTGCTTCACCTTCTTTAAAATTCAAACACTTTGTTTATATATTGGCTCTACTTAATCTTCCTAACAAAATGAATTGGATCACACTTCCTGGTGTTAAATTTAATCTGTTATTTCTGCCTGCTTCACAACACCTTCCATGCTCTCATGAAGTCTTTCATTATCTTCACACTTTTGGTTACAGCTGGAGGTCTTATGGCATGGTGGTAGTGTACTTACCTCTAGGCCAGAAGCTCTAGGTTGAAATTCTATCTCTGGATTGGATAGCCATGGAAATTGTACAATGATTGCAGTCAAACAGGTTGCTTTTATCAATCTACAAATTATTCTGGTACACCTATGACAGATGCTAAGAATCCTGAGGTCAAGCAGAACCCACTTCCCCATGTTCAACTAGCCTTTAGTTCTTGCTTTGAGCAAGTATCATCCCCATTCTGAAGGGCAGCCACATGCTGCTTACGACATTTTTCAAGTTTTGAATTATCTGCCCATTTTAAAATTTTGTCCTAGACATCAACTCCAAGTCATTAATATAAATAGAACAGCAATATATTGTTCACATGTATTTTTACAAAAAAAAAGTACAGTGAAAAGTTTTATAAGTAATATATAGTTCAAAGGGGCAGTGATCTGAACATCAGCCGCTGGAATATTGCATTGCATACTTGTCTCTGGTCTGAATGTCCGTATACGCAATACCATCAATGCTATCCTCATTAACTTGTTTGATTACTTCAACAAATATTTCAATAAATTTAGCCAAACACAATTTGCTTTTAACAAATCTATGCTACCTTTCCTTCAGTATTCCATTATTATCCAAATGCCAGTAAATTTTGACATTATCTCCGCTGAAGGTTTCTCTCCCACATGTAGTAGCTAGGTTTATCATCTCCCCTTTTGTGAACTATAGTGTTGCAATCTTCCAGTCCATTGCCAGACCTCAGGAAATAAATGATTGCTGGTTTTTTTTCTCACCTTACTTTCCCCAGTATCCTAGGACATACGCCATTTGGAACACCGGACCTTTCTGCTTTGTGTGCTGCCAACCTTTTTAAAAATGTGTCTTTATTTTTAGCCCATCCAATTTTTCAGCTGCATCCTCCTTCACTGTCATCACAGCAGCCTCTTCTTTTGTGACAACAGGTGCTCGGTGCTCATTCAGTCTTGCCTTCTAAATCCACAAGAAGATCGCCTTTACAGCCTATAATTGGCTCTATCCTTCTTTTAACTAATCTGTTACTATTTATATATTTAAAATATAGTTATGTTCTCCACTAATCCACTCTCATGCAGTCTCTTTTCCTTTCTTATTTCCTTTTCTCAGTTCACTTTTTTTTGTATTCAGCTGGGCCCTCTCTGAATGATCATTATCCTTCATTTTCTGTTTCATTGCAATCTCTTTATTTTTAATCATCCAGGGGACTGTAATTCCTTCCTTTCCCCCTAATGGGAATGCACCCTATTGCTGATTTTCTGATTTACCTGTCAATAAGCAATTGTAATACACCCTGGACTCCTTTGTAAATCATTGAAATCAACACCAGTCTAGCTGAGTTCTTGCATTTATAACCCTTTCTTATCTTTTTCATTTAATTATCTGAGCTGTGATCTCTGTTTCCCACTTCTTTTCCTACTACAGCATGTTCAATTTGTCCAACTTCAATCCACAGTATTAGATCCATTAATAAAAACAGAAATTGCTGGAAAAGCTCAGCAGGTCTGGCAGCATCTGTGAAGAGGAATAAGAATTAACATTTCTGGTCTGGGGACCCTTCCTCAGAGCTGGATCCATCAATGTTTCCTAACTGGCTGGCTTCTAGCTGTCTCTTCTTCCTGCAAAATGTTTTGGTTCTACTCAGTGATGTCCTTTATCTTGGTACCAGGGAGGAGACTCATGTTGGCAAATGAAGAAATGCATGTTTCACTCTTTCACTATTAAAATACGGTTTCGTTCCCCACATAAGGTCTGAGGCAGTACAACTGAAATATCACTTCTTCCAAATTAAGTGTAAATATCAGAGTGTGTATTTTTCATTAATGAGATATGGACATTGCTGACTGAACCAGCATTTATTGCCCATCCTTAATTTCCCTTGAGATGGCAGTGACAGTGAGTTGACTTCTTGAACCACTGCAGTCCTTGGGGTGAAAATACATTCAAAAGGGCTGTTGGGAAGGGATTTCCAGGATTTTTTTCCAAGCAACAGTGAAGGAATGGTGATATAGTTTCAAGTCAGGATGGTGTATGGTTTCGTGGGAAAGTTATAGATGATAGTGCTCCCATGTATCTATTGCCTTTGTCCTTCTGATAGTACAGGTCACAGGTTTGGAAGGTGCTAACAGAGGAGCTATGGTGAGTTACTGCAATCCATCTTGCAAGTAGTCCACACTGCAACTACCTTGTATTGGTGGTGGAGGGAATATCTGTTGAAGGCAGTGATTGAGGAGCCAGACAATTTGGACTGTTTTGTCCCAGAGAACTCTAGGACCCTGGCTCACTTAACCTTCAGTGATTGCACAACATGGAAGTACAAACCAGCAGGTCATCATGGGTTGGAAATCAACCTTTCCAATGAAGATTGTGACAAACACAAAGCTCCTTTAAACACCCTCACGGTTGGCCACAACAAATATTTTTATTTATTTCTGGTGGACAACCATATCACTCACCAATGAATAAAGTAGTTATCAAGATCAAAATGAAGGGACCACTTATAGGATTTTCTTAAGTGAAGGAAAGTGGAATTTTATTAATTACTCACTGGAAAAAAAGTTATAAAGATGCAAAATTAAGTGCTGACAAACATAGATGTAAGTTGTTAAAAAATAAAGGAGAATATGTCTGATATAGAAAGGAAGAAGATAGGTTTTTATGGCTGGAGAAATAACATCTTGTTTTCGTTTGGGGATGTTACAGCCTTCTAGACTCAAAACACTTTCTTTTGTATCTACTATCCACCCCCAACATCTCCACCCCTCTCCCTTTCCCAAGCCCCCATTGATCAGCATAAAAAGCACCTTTTCCTGCAACTATCAGTTCTGAAGAAGAGTCACTTGACTTGAAATGTTAACCCTGTTTCTCTCCACATATGCTGAGTTTCTCCAACAATTTCTGTTTTTGTTTGTTTCAAACTTCCAGCATCCACAGTTCTTTGTTTTTAAATTAGAACAAAAGTCTCACAGCTTAAAAGTCCCAAGAAGATGTTACACTTTTAACGCGAGTAGTGCTGAAGTTTGTAGATGCCTTTGAGTATTTGGTGAATGATCATTTGCCTAATTTGCTTTTTCACCTGATGATGTCTTCAAAGGTGATGAGGAGAAACGAGAGAAAGAGTGCATTTGTTGGAAACTCATTATGATACAATGAATGGATGATGTTGGCAGGAAGTAAACACATTAACACATAGAAACATCAAAAACAGGAGTGGGAAGAGACCACTGATGAAGGGCTTTTGCCCGAAATGTCGATTTTGCTGCTCCTTGGATGCTGCCTGAACTGCTGTGCTCTTTCAGCACCACTAATCCAGAATCATTGTTTTTACCTAATTCAGCTCTTTGTACCTGCTTCACAATTCAGTATGATCATGACTGATCATCCAACTCAGTATCCTGTTTCTGCTTTCTCCCCATGTCCTTTGATCCCGTTAGTCCTAAGAACTATATCAAATCCCTTGAAATCATTCAAGGTTTTGGATTCAACCACTTTCTGTGGCAGAGAACTCCACAGAATCCCTACTCTCTAGGTGAAAACAATTCTTATCCCAGTCCTAAACGACCTTATCCCGTATCCTTAAACCGTGACCCGAAGTTCTAGACTCCTTGATCTTAAGAAAAATCATTCCTGCATATATCCTGTCTAGTCCTGTTAGAATTTCATAGGTTTCTACGAGTACCCCCTCATTCATTTAAACTCTAGTGTAAATACCTGATCCAATCTCTCTTCATACATCAGTCCTGCCATCCCAGGAATCAGTCCAGTAAATCTTAATTGCATTCCTTTCATAACCAGAATATCCTTCCTCAGACAAGGAAAGCAAAACTGCACATAATACTCCTGGTATGACCTTACCAAGGCCCTTACAGTTGCAGCAAGGCATCCCCATTCCTGCACTCAAATCCTGTCACTGCGAAGGTCAAAATATAATTTGTCTTTTTCACCATCTGCTGACCTGCCTGCTTACTTTCAGCATCTGATGTACAGAGACACCCAAGTCCTGTTGTAATCCACCTCCCTTTCCCAAACTACATCTATTCAAATAATAATCGGCCTTCCTGTTTTCGCTACCAAATTAGATAACCTGACATTTATCGAGATATACTGCATCTGCCATGTACTTGCCCACTCACTCAAATCATCCAAATCACTGCATCCTCCTCATAGCTCACTCTCCCAAACACCTTTGTAACATCTGCAAAGTTGAATATGTTACATTTGGTTTCCTCATCTAAATCATTCATACAAATTGCAAATAGCTAACTGTGTCTTATTTACTCAAAAAGTCATTTTGCACTTAACTCCCATCTGCTTTCCTCAATATTAGTGGCCAAATCACGGCATGGTTACATTTACCTAAATGTTTTGATCTTGGCTGAATATCTCCAAAGTTAAATCCTAGATTAATTCCAAAATAAGTACAGCAAAGTCCCCCTTCTCATAAACAACTTGGTTGTCAATCATATGAATAAAACAACATCCCACATAGATTGTACACTTTCTATATTTTTAGGTGATACATAGACCACATTGGTCAGACATTGCTGTGAGTGGCAGCTAAATTACTCCAGCTCTTTGTTATATGTGCATGTAGCTATATATTTTCTCTGAGTTTTTACATGTGTATTAATTGTGTATTTCCTGAACAAATTAGGGTGCAAAATTGTTAATAAATGATCAAAAGGTAGAAGAGTGAAGCATTAGCTGACATATTGAATTCAGTGGCAAAGTGAATATAGAAAGTGAAACAAAGCTTATGGAAAACAATTGTTTTCAGTGAGAGAAATAAAAGGAACAGGAAGAAATAGCTAATAATATGAATATGCTTTTAAAAACCTGGTAATTGTTGAAAACTGCAGGCATGTGCATCCACGCTCTTTAACATTAATTTTCAATCCAAAACAGTTATTTGGCAGTAATGAAACCTTAATATTCCATTAAAATGCCAAGGCTCCTCATTGGATAATCCCTAATTTTTCCTGAAAGATGTTTATTTCATATGTGCGGGGTCACTACAGGAGTCTCACATCATTTAGTGGATTTGAATGAGGTGTGAGACAGCAAGGTGATGTTTTTGGGAAGCTCTTTGAAGAGTGGCATTCGACAAATTTCTGCCTTTTACTGTGAACGTATAGCTGTCTGATTTTGCATTATAGATTGCTTTTGTGTTTTATTTATTGCCTGAATATTTGTCTCAATTCTGTCAGTACATAATAATTGCCCCAGTGGTAATGCAGCAATTGAGCCTACCTCTCCATAATGCCTTTCGAAAACAGCATTGATAAAAATGGCCTTAATGTGGCAAATTGCACCTGGCCTGTTTTGATAAAATCTTGAAAAATTGTCTTTGTTGTATAAGATAATGATTCTGAATAGGTTAATGTTCATGTTACATTGGCTGCAGCAATTCTACTGATAATTGCGTAGAAAGGGAATAAATTGGCTTTTGAAAGGAGACAAAGTCCCTGTACCAGCTTCTTAAGATCCTTGTAATTGTGCCTGACCAAATGTAGCTGTATTCATTGCTATTTTACAATAAACCTTGTTATTATCAGACCATAAGACATAAGACATAGGAGTGGAAGTAAGGCATTCGGCCCATCGAGTCCATTCCGCCATTCAATCATGGCTGATGGGCATTTCAACTCCACTTCCCCGCATTCTCCCTGTAGCCCTTAATTCCTTATCTCAGAACAGTGTGTCTTTTGTAGGTATTGTATGGTGGTATGCTCTCCACCATTAATCATTAGATAGGCCCGCAACAAAATAAGGAAAAATAAGAACTGGAGGCAGTAAGCTGGCTCAAACAACCCTTACCCAGTTCCACATATTGGCAGAGGTGACAAATACCACAAGGTACCAGGAGAGGAAATCTGGGAAAATAGCACAGTCCTTCCAAGGTTTCAGTGATTAATCAGGTGGAATGTTAATATCCCAGTTGCTCTAGTCATAGTTTTATGCATTAATGCTGGAATTTCCTGGGACATTAGTAGCACAAGTAATGGTAGTCATGATTTGGAGGTGCTGGACTGGGGTGTACAAAGTTAAAAATCATGCAACACCAGTTATTGTCCAGCAGGTTTATTTGGAAGCACTAGCTTTCGGAGCACTGTTCCTTCATCAGGTAGTTTTGCACAACCCCTGATGAAGGAGCACCACTCCGAAAACTAGTGCTTACGAGGAATGATGTTCACTAAGTTCCACTATTACTACACACCGAGCTACAATTCTGATCATTCTGATAAATGCCAGCTTGTTACACTGCCTTATCAAGAGGAATAGGCTTCCAAACCCTTGACCACCATCATCTATAAGGTCAGGGGTAGCTCTCGGAATACCAAGATGGCCCTCCAAGTTACACACGATCCAGACTCAGAGCCATATCATTTCCTCACCTCAAATTGTTTGAAATGTTCAAATCTCTACCTAACACCATTGTAGGTGCCACTTCAATCCATGGACTGAAGCAATTCAAGAATTATGCTCTTTACTACCTATTCAAGAGAAAAAAAAAGAGATAGCAGTGTGTGCTATCCTTACCAGTAATTCCCATCTCCAAAAAACGATTTGACAACATGATATTCTCTCTATTTTCTCTTTGATAGGTCGAGGAGCTGGAGTATACATTCTGGATGAGGTCCAACATTTTCCTCAACACAGCACTTAGTACGTACTTATAAACACATTACAGAATGCTGCTGCAAAAGAAAATCAATGCTCAGTAAACTAAAATAAGTCATTCACGCACATCCTTAATGATACTGAACAAGAACAAAATAAATCCACTAGTTAAAGAAGGATTGCTGCATCTGCAATAATACTGCAGATCAGGGAAAGCAAAGTGCTTCTTTAATTACTACATCCTTCCATTGCCTTGGGCTCTTGTAAACATACAGGAAGAAAATAAAAAAAGAGAAAATGTTTGTCAAAACTCTTACCAGTGCACGAACCTCCTTGGGAATGCATTTATTACCTCATTTTCTAGATTAGAGTGGTGCTGGAAAAGCACAGCAGTTCAGGAAGCATTCCTGATGAAGGGCTTTTGCCCAAAACGTTGATTTTCCTGCTCCTTGGATGCTGCCTGAACTGCTGTGCTTTTCCAGCACCACTCTAATCTAGAATCTGGTTTCCAGCATCTGCAGTCACTGTTTTTACCCATTTACTACCTCAGCCAATTCTTTACTGTTAAGCAGTTTTACGAGTGGGAGTTCCAGGCAAATGTTTGGTTTGGAGACCCTATATTTCATCATTTCACACACGTGCAAAATATTATCAAGTTTACCCAAAGTGGGGTTAACATACATATGGTTATGAGGAGGCATGGATAACATGTCAATAAAGACATGAAGTCACTAATGATCAAAAACATCGAGATTGATTTCCTTCAACTGAGTGGTGGATCAGGAAATGGCCCTGTGCAATTCCTTGAATTGCAAGTCTTTCAATCATTTATTGACCAGGGTTCACTTCCTGAGACATATCCCACATCAAACCAAAGGCTCTGGGAAATTCCATCTTACACTGTTTGCTGGAATTTCTTCATTGGTTTGTCAAGGCATAAATTCCTCAGGGTCCCTGCAAGAGGATATATTTAATTCCTTTTTGACAATATTTTACCATGTGGTTATTTGGGACAGCACGTGGCTCAGTGGTTAGCACTGCTGCCTCACAGCACCTGAGACCCGGGTTTGATTCCAGCCTTGGGCAGCTATCTGTGAAGTTTGCACCTTCTCCCCATGTCTGTGTGGGTTTCCTTCCACAATCCAAAGATGTGTAGGTTAGGTGAATTGGCCATGCCAAATTGCCTATGGTATAGGTTATTACTCAGGGGTGAACATAGGGTAGGGGAATGGGTCTAGGTGGGTTACTCTTCGGAGGGTCGGTGTGAACTTATTGGGCCTAAGCGTCTGTTTCCACACTTTAGGAATTCTAATTCACTTTAAAGTTCACAGGTGTTATTAGTCACCCTACTTGCGAACCAATTGGCATTTAACCAAATTTAACCAATCCATTTTCTTACATAAAGATGGTGGCGAATTGTTTCATTACTATTATAAAAACAACAGGCATAATATTCAACACTGACCTGGATGTGAAATAAGCAACAACAGATCAATCAGCCTCCTTATCGTTCATTCTATTGGTTTCATCCGGTGAGGTGCATGACAAACAGCCAATCAGTTACTTTTGGATTCCTTCCAACACTAAATTTCACCCACATCCTATTTTAGACTGAGGTGACCTTGGTGATGAGCCTTTGAATGAACAATAGTATGAAAAGAAAACAAGGCCACAGGTCCATGAACCAGCTCCTCACAAAGTCTCCTAGCTAAAGACAGAGTCGTATCTGGTATCAATATCACTGTTGATCTGTCATTTTGCAAATTGATTTTTTTCGAGCCTGATTCTCCTTGGCAGTGTCTAAAAATGCTTCATTGATCCAATTGACTCAAATACCTTCTGCTTCCCTCCTCCAAACCCACTAACCCAAATATATTTGTTCCTAACTGTGAAAGGTTCCTGCTAACCCCGAACTCACTTGTATCTCTTGTTTATTCTCTGCCCATGAGGCCACTCCATGCTCCCTAACCCTGTTCACACCAAACCCTGACCACCCAAATTCCTTCCTGGTCTCCATTGAGCTGATATTGTTAATGGTCCTCCCTCTTCAGGTACTGTCTCTCCCTCCTCACTGCTATCATCGTCTATCTAATCATTAAAAACAAAACCTTCTTGTTCTATTTATTCTTAGAAACCAGCTATGGCTTCCTTTTTCTTTCCAAAGCTCATGAACATGTTGTCAACTCCATCTTTCTCACAACTCCATATTTGATCCATCAAATCGGGCTTCCACATCTACCACAGCATTGAAATGTCACAAATTAGATCTTGAGTAACTATGACTATGATATCCCCCAGCCCTCTCACCCTACTTGACCTGTCTGCAGCCTGTTGGCCCGCAGTCCTTATCCAAAGCATCTAACAGAGAATTTCCTGCAATGACCTCTATTTCCTCCCCAGAATCAGTACCACTGGAGTCTCCAAAGTTCTATGCCTCGTGGCTTTCTGTTTCTCACCCGCCTGCTGTCCCACAATGCAATCAATTGAAATTATATGCTGACTAGACCTATGTGCATCTCAACAAAAATGTAAGTGGTGTAGAACCACAAATGACCCCTACAAGCCACTCACAAGTCAATCCCCTTAAATTAACACACTTGGAATGGGAGCACAACAAAAAAATTGCCTTTGCAGGCAATTGCATAAACTATCCTTTTAATCCAAGAAAATATTCCAGGGAAATATTAACGAGCTTTAAGTATTCACTAGCTCACCACCGCCTCTCTCTATTGCCTCTGATTTATTACACTGCTCACAGCATCTGAACTGACCTTATTTACACATTTGCACCATCACAGTCACATAGATGGGTTAACTCCAGGAAAAGTAAGAGAGGGAGGCAGGTAGTGTGGGAGTCTTCTGTGGCTATTCCCATTTCAAGGGGGACAGGGGCCAGCAGAAGGTCATTGCACACATTGGAACTAACGACATAGGAATGGAAAAGATGAGATTCTGAAGGAAGAATATAGAGAGTTAGACAGGAATTTAAAAAGAAGTTCTTCGAGATTAGTAATATCTAGATTACTCCCGATGCTATGAGCTAGTGAGGATAACAATAGGAGAATAGAGCAGACGAGTGCAGGGCTGAGGAGCTGGTGTATGGGAGAGGAATTCACATTTTTGGATCATTGGAATCTCTTTTGGGGTAGAAGTGACCTGTACAAGAAGGACGGATTGCACCTGAATTGGAAGGGGACTAATATGTTGGCAGGGAAATTTGCTGGAGCTGCTTGGGAGGATTTAAACTAGTAAAGTGGGGAGGGTAGGGGGACCCAGAGAGATAGTGAGGAAAGAGATCGATCTGAAACTGGCACAGTTGAGAACAGAAGCGAGTCAAACAGTCAGGGCAGACGGGGACAAAGCAGAGAATAAGGTAGGACTGATAAATTAAACTGCGTTTATTTCAATGCAAGAGGCCTAACAGGGAAGGCAGATGATCTCAGGGCATAGTTAGAAACATGGGACTGGGATATCATAGCGTTACAGAAACATGGCTCAGGAATGAACAGGACTGGCAGCTGAATTTTCCAGGATATAAATGCTACAGGAAGGATAGAAAGGGAGGCAAGAGAGGAGAGGGAATGGTGTTTTTGATAAGGGATAACATTACAGCTGTGCTGAGGGAGGATATTCCTGGAAGTACATCCAGGCAAGTTATTTGGATAGAAATAAGGAATAAGAAAGGGATGATCACCTTATTGGGATTGTATTATAGACCCTCTAATAGTCAGAGGGAAATTGAGAAACAAATTTGTAAAGAGATCTCAGTTACCTATAAGAATAATAGGGTGGTTATCTTAGGGGATTCTAACTTTCCAAATGTAGATTGGGACTGCCATTGTGTTAAAGGTTTAGATGGAGAGGAGTTTGTTAAGTGTGTACAATAAATTTTCTGATTCAGTATGTGGATGTACCTAATAGAGAAGATGCAAAACCATGACCTACTCTCAGCCCCTCCCCCTCTATTCCATTCCTCCCTGCCACCAACCAGAATCACCTCTCCCATTGGCCAACCAGGTCGTACCCTCTACCTGTCCTCACCTATCCGAACATCGCCACTCTGCCCCTGCCACCCCTTTATCTGCAGCTCCCTCGACACACCCCTCCCCCCCACACCCCAGCAGTCCTAAAAAGGGTTACACCTGAAACGTCAACTTCTCCACCTCCTGATGCTGCCTGGCTTGCTGTGTTCTCCCAGCCTCCTGCTTGTCTACCTTTTGATCTCCAAAGGCATTATTTTAAAATTCGCATCCTCATGTTTAAATCTGTTCATGACATCACTCCATCATGTCTCTACTGTAGCTGCATAGCCCTTCTGAATTCCTTCAATTCTGGTCTCTTCAGAGCAGTAACTGTTTATTACACCACCACTGGCAGCTATGCCCTCAATTTAGGAATAAACATAATGAAAAGCTGAAACTCTCCTCCTATATCTCTAACCTTGCTAACTCATTCCTGAAATGCTTCCTCTTTGATCAACTTTTTGGTTACTTGTCATTTTATATGGATAGGTGGCATGTTTTATTTGATAATGTTCCTGTGAAACACGTTTATTGATGACTATGCTAAAAGTGCTTTATAAATGCCCCTGTTTTTATTCTTGCCATTTTGTTCGAGCTGTGACTGTTTAACCTATTCCTGCAGCTTCCTGATAGTCTTTGCAATTTCCTTTGGCTTTATAAAGAAATAATAGCTTATTTTAGGTGTTTTTGTGAAACATCGTCTAGATTTATATTCCAAATCATTGAAATACTCACTCAACAGTGGAACTGGATCTTCAAGAAGATCTCGTTCCACTCTGAGTTACTGCCCTTAACTCGTGTTCTGTTTATTGTCCTTTGAGTCACTTTTCAGTTCTGTCCTATATTCATCCTGATGTGCATTCAACCTTAGATATAAAGCTGCATTCTGTCCTCTTAAATCTTTTAATATTTACCAATAAAGTGTAAAAGTGGGTGGTGAGTGGGCCGAACACTGTTCATGACAATTTAATGGGACATATCACAGACAGGGGTTGATCAGGCAGGGATAGTTCACGTGGGTGTCAAAAAACAAAGGTGTACAATGAGTGGGTGACAATCAGGTGGAGTTTATAGCGAGGGTGTGTGAATTGTTAAGGTTTTTAATGGGTAGGTGTCAATCAACAGCTTTACCAATTGAAAGGGTATCAACCCTAACAGAGTGAATAACAACACTATGACAAATGGGCAGAGTGTATAAGAAGCAAGTGAAAATCAGAAGATTTAAAAACAAGGGTGTGACAATTGAGTGGAGTGTACATACTCTGTGGGTATGAATCAAGTGAGTGAATAATGGGCACGCGTCAATTGACAGAGTGTATAACATGTGGCGATCAAATAGGCAGAGTGTATAACAAGCAGATGTCAATCAATGCAGTGTATAATGACTGTGTGTCAATCGCTTGGAGATTATAATGAGTGAGTGTCAATCAGACCAGTGTATAACAAGCAGATGTCAACCAGACAGAGTGTACAACAATTATGTCAATTGACAGAGTGTATAATGACTGTGTCATCAGGCTGAGTGATACATGAGCAGAAGTCACTTGGACTGGTTTACAATTAATGAATTTAATTAGGATCACATGAACGCTGCAAACTCACAAACAGGGAAGGAGCAAAACATACTTGGCCCATCAGAACAACTGGAAAGGCTGTCAGAACCCATGGGTTCTCCCCCTCCACCTCACATTGAAGTCTGAGATGGACACGGCTGATGTCACAGCCTTGACAATTTTACTGCCTGAAGAAGAGGATGAATTTCTTCCGAGACTCTCCGGATGTAAAAGGCGGGTTATGGTTTGGTACATGCCGCCCATATCCAAGGCTGAGTAGGAGGAATCGGACCTGGTGTGAAAACATCCCAGGAGGAACTAGGTCTGTATCCCCAACTTCAAGGGGGAGGGTTGTAGTATTTGTAACAGGGTCAGCCAGGTGACCTTATAGAATATGAGTTCCCTGACTGGGGCTGTTAATCTGGTCTAATCAGGGTTCCCTGACTGATAGATATAATCAGGAAATTCTGTTCACTCTGAGAGCTGGATCTGAGGGAGCCAGACCAGTGTCAAGTACAATGCATGTGCAAATGCATGTGTACAATGCATGTGTACAATGCATGTGGAAGTACTCAAGGATGCCCTCACAAGATCGGGGTACAATGCTCAACTCATTGACCGCCAGTTCCAACAGCAAGGAACCGTAATGACCTCCTCAGGAGACAGACACGTGCTGCAACTGACAGGGTACCCTTCGTTGTTCAGTACTTCCCAGGGGCTGAAAAATTACGCCATGTTCTTCGTGACTTGCAACGTATTATCAATGAGGATGAGCACCTCATCAAGACCTTCCCCACACCTCCACTACTTTCCTTTGAACAACCGCCAAACCTCAAACAGATCATTGTTCGTAGCAAATTGCCCGGCTCTCAGGACAACTCCATACAACCCTGTCATGGTGGACGCTGCAAGACGTATCAGATTGTGGACATAGATACCACTATTATGCATGGGAACACCTCCCACCTTGTACATAGCAGGTACTCATGTGAGTCAGCCAACATTGTCTATCTTATACATTGCAGGCAAGGATGCCCGGAGGCATGTTACATTGGGGAAACCGAGCAAAGGCTACGACAATGGATGGATGGGCACTGCACAACAATCAACAGACAGGAGGGTACCCTCCCAGTTGGCGAACACTTCAGTGGTCCAGGACATTCAGCCTCGGACCTTCAGGTGACCATCCTCCAAGGTGGACTTTGGGACAGCACAGAGGAAAGTGACCGAGCAGAGGCTGATAGCTAAGTTTGGTACCCAGAGGGAGGGCCTCAACTGGGACCTTGGGTTCATGTCACATTACAGGTGATCACCATTGCATTACACACACACACTCTCACATACACACAGACACAGGTACACACAGACGCGCACACAGACACCCACACACACCCTTATAGACACACACACTCCCACATTCACACATGCACCCCCTCACAGACTTAAGACACTCTGCATTCACTACACACACACACACACCACACACACTTTCTCACGCTCACAACCCCCACCCAGACAGACACACACACACACACACAGTCAAAGACCCACATGCACACATATATTTTGTGGTGAATTTGTACTTGCAGAGTTACATTGCACTTTGCTCAAAAACTGCATACATTCATGTCGAACTCTGAGCTCAAAAACTGCATAAATTTATGTAAAACTCTGTTATCTCACTTTTTAGATTAGAATCAATCTAAACATCAGGTCATAGACAAAGAACACAGGGGGCTAACACCTTCAACATATTGTCTAGCTATCACCATTGTTAACAGCTAACCCGAGAATGCAACTTTTATATAAAAAGATTTTGTGATTTACACATGAAAGAAGTGAAACTATCACTGTATTCTAACAGATGAAAGGCTTAACAGACAACGAATTTTTCAATGTACGATCGAGCCCTCCACAATCACCTGATGAAGGAGCGTCACTCCGAAAGCTAATGTGCTTCCAATTAAACCTGTTGGACTATAACCTAGTGTTGTGTGATTTTTAACTTTGTACACCCCAATCCAACACCGGCATCTCCAAATCATGTGTAAATAAAGGGTGATTTGCTGATGGAATACTGGTCTCTGAAGTTATTTCACAGCCTATCTAGTCTCTCTTCTTAGCTGAATTGCTCTAACCCAGGCAGCATCCCTGTTGAATCTCCTTTACACCTTCTCCAGTGCAATCACGACTTTCGTAGAATGTTTTAACTCGAACTTCCTCTGGCAGCTCATTCCATACATACACCACCCTCTGTGTGAAAATATTTCCCCTAAGATCCCTTTTATATCTTTCCCCTCTCACCTTAAACCTTTGCCCTCTACCCCTTGTCTATTTATCCTCTCCATGCCCCTCATGATTTTATAATATATTTTTATGATTTTATAATACTTTCAGCCTCTGACTCTCCAGGGAAAATATGGCTCCAGAGCTCATTTCTGAACATTAGGTCTAGAACTTGTTGGGCTTGCTATGTAAGTGCGTTAAAAAAAACACATTCGGGGAGATCCAAGATGGCGGCGACTCAGCAAGTCTGAGTTTACAGTGCTCTTCCCAAAACCTGGGTAAAGTGAGTTACTCACCCCCACCACACTTACCAAACCACCCAAAAAAATTTTCTAACCTTAATTAGCTGCTTACTATTATATTTAAGCAGTTTAATATTAAGTGGATAATGAGTAAACCAAAGGGATCCCGCAGCTCTCAGAAAACAAAGACCCCTCCCCCACCCTCCTCTCCTCCGGCTGCAGCTGATGTAAAAACAGGCCTTGAAGAGATGATTGCCAGGCTGGAAACGACACTCGTCAATTTCATCGCAGAATCCAGACAGAGATGGAACTCATTCGAAGAAAAGCTACAAAAGCACAGCCAGGCTACTGAGGAATTACAGGGCCGAGTGGAGGGGGCGGAGCTAAAGGCCACGACCTCCGAGGCTGCAGCACAAACAGCTGCAGAACAGGTGCGAGCTCTGGAGCAGAGAGTCCGGGCCTTTGAAATCTACATGGATGACCTGGATAATAGAAATCGGAGAAAGAATATCCGTCTTCTGGGCCTCCCTGAACAAGAAGAGAAGGGACAGTTAGCAGTATTTCTGGAGCGATGGCTGCCCCAGCTTTTAAACCTGGGGGCTGAAACTGACCGGGTAAGGGTGGAGTGGGCCTACCGGGTCGCAGTACGCGGATCTGGCCCAAACCAGCGCCCACGCCCGGTCCTGTTCCGGCTGCAGAGTTATAGGGAGAGGCAGATACTCCTGGATGCCTCCAGATATCTTGGAAAGGATCCTAAAGCCATGATTCATGAAGGATCCAAGATTATGTTATTTCAGGACTTCTCCCCGGCTTTGGCACGAAGGAGGAAGGCGTTTGATGAGGTGAAAAAATGTCTAAGGAACTTAAATATTCAATACACCTTACGCTACCCAGCGACGTTATGCTTTAACCACGAAGGATCCAAGTATAATTTTAGATCACCAGAAGAGGCTAAGGAACTTTTAGACTCGTTTAAATAAATCGTAAGAGACAATTAATGTTGGCTTGCCTCTTCCACACTCCGTGGGGAGAAGTGGATACTTTACTCTACTTTACTTTTGCTTCTGGGAGCAGGGTTGTCTTCCCTTGCTATTTTATGTTATTATACTTAACTGTAATTTGTTGGAGTTGTAATTTTATAGTTATGTGTGTTTGTACGTGGCATTGATGCTATCAGATATACTCAGGTATGGGTGGGGAGGGGTGGGGGTGGGGCGCTCACTGTTAACTCTAGCTCGGTATTATATCTAAATCCTATTAAGGAGCGCCCGGGTCAAGGGTGGGACACTGTTTGGGAGAGGATATGGTGGACCTTTAGAAAGGAAGTAAGGCCCCCTGAGAACAAGGGGGAGGATCTCCATTCAAACATGTTTTATTTTTTTTTGTTCTTATTGTTTGGAAATAGTTTTCTTTTTATTATACTGTTATGAGTGTATTAGAGAACATTTTCTCTTGTTTGAAGGATGTAAGTGACTCAACTATACACTCTGGATAATTGTGGATTAGATTAGTAGTTAACTGAGTTTCATTGTTTTTCTTTCTTCTTACCCTTTCTTCATTCCTTTGAATTTTGATGATTATATATTTAAGATCTATTTTTATATTAATGTTTGTGCTTGAAAGTTCTGTTTATTTTTGTAAATCTGTCAAATTATTAAATTTCTAATAAAAATATCTTTAAAAAAAAACACATTCTCCGAGATGCTGTTTAAGAATTTGCTCCTTCTTTACCTTGCATACTAATACTATCCCAATTAATACAGGTAATTAAAATCCCCTACTATTAATGCCTTATTATCCTTACACTTCTTTGAAACTTGATTACATATTTGATCGCCTATTTCTCCCTGACTGTTTGGGGGTCAACTATATGGCCAAATGTGATTATCTTTCCAAGATATCATTGCTCTTCACTGCTATATCTGATTCCTTGAACGACACATAATGAAGATAATTCTGAGGAGTAGGGTGAAGATAGTGAAAGATAACAACCTCTCCCTCAATGTCAGCATAATGAAACATTTGGCCATTGACTTCAGGAATCAAGATGGAGGGCATGCCCCTATTTACATCAATGGAGCTTGTTATTCCTGAAGAAGGGCTTATGCCCGAAACGTCGAATTTCCTGCTCCTTGGATGCTGCCTGACCTGCTGCGTTTTTCCAGCAACACACTTTCAGCTCTGATCTCCAGCATCTGCAGACCTCACTTTCTCCATGACATGGTGTAAACCCTCCTGGTTAATTTCAAACCAGCAACACAGAAAAGATTTATCCCGTGCAGTAATCTACAAAGATCGAGTGGCCAAGAACTACTTAAAGTAAAAATTAACAACTTTATTTCTTAAAGTAAAACAGAGAACAATTAACTAACCAGTATTTATAGTTTCTTTCTCTAACCTATATTTTACCTTGCCTTCTATAATACTAGTCGGATAAAACTCCCTATTAAGATTTACAAAACAACACTTCTTATCTCAAAACTAGACATCTTCCTCTGTCTTCTTTTCTCCTTGTTAGAATTTTCTGTGTCACAAGTTACTGATCGAAAAGGTACTTTTAAGAGAGATTTTTTTTTCAAGCAGTCTGGTACATGCTAGGATTGGCAAGTCTTCTCTCAACTGTTCAATTTCCCCCTGGTATTATACCCCAGAGCATCGGATTGTGTCAATGGATTTTAAGATTGTCAATATACTCAATTCAAACTTGACTGGAAATTGGTATTTTTATTGGGGTATAATTTAAACTGATCAGATGAATTTGAATTTGTTTTTGTCTTCAGGCAACAAAACAATAAACTACTTGATTTGTTCAACCAGTGTTACATACACTATTGCCTGACTGACAACATTTGGTGCTATGTCTGGTAGTTTTGGTGCTATGTCTGGTAGTTCTGCTGCTTTTAACTCTCTTAAAGGTACACCCACATCTTCATAACAAGCTGTAGTGGAGATGATCGAGAGCGTCACATTCCTAGGAGTGATGATCACCAACAATCTGACCTGCTCCACCCGCCCTGATACAACAGTCAAGAAAGCAAAACGATGCTTTTACATCTACAAGAGGCTAAGTAAATTTGGCATGTCCACAAGGACTCTTATCAATTTTTATTGATGCACCACAGAAAGCGTTCTATCCAGATCCTTCATAGCTTGGTATGTGCTTAGCTCAGGACCATAGAAACTACAGAGAGTTGTGAACACAGCCCAGTCCATCATGCAAGCCAACATGCCGTCCATCGACTCCATCAACACTTCTCACTCCTCAGAAAGGCAGCCAACATAATTAACGATCCCTTCCACCCCGGCTATAATCTGAGCCAACCTCTTCCGTCAGGCAGAAGATATCAAAGCTTAAACACACGTACCAACAAACTCAAGAATAGCTTCTTCCCCACTGTTGTTTAATTCTGAATGGACCGCTTCAATTTCCAGTTCAATGGACCTCTTAATGTTGACCTCGTCCTTTGTACACCTTCTCTGCAGCCATAATATTGTATTCCTTGCTCTGTTCTGTTACCCCTATGCACTTTGTATGTTATGATCTGCCTGTACTACATGCAAAACAAAACTTTTCACCATACCTAAGTACGTGTAACAAAATAAATAAAGCAAATCAAATGAACAGATTATGCTGGATGCAAAGCATTTTATTTAATTAACTAATTAATTAAACAGTATGTGGGAACAGATCTGTTAAAATGTTATCTTGATTTATTAATTTATGGATTTAAAGCACTCTTAAAGGATGTAAAAGAACGAATCATTTTCGAATTTTGCTTAAAAATGTTAAAAGATAATTTTGTTTTGGAACAACAACATGTTGAGGCCACTAAACGTATTGTTAATTCTATGGAACATAACTGGAGTAAGCTGGTTTATGAATACTGATATGGCTTCTAGTGAGATATCAATGTTGTTAATCTTAAAGAAAAAGATGGTCATAATCATATAGTTTATAGTTCATAGTAATATTTTGAGATGTGATTTTTATTTTTAAGATTGGCAATTACAGTGTTGATTGGAAAACCTGATTAAAGGTCTAGTAAACAACCCTAAAGTGAATGCAAATCTAACAAGCTGATGTTAATTGCGATTTAAAGGGTACCACGTATATTTATGAGGTCAGATTTAAAACAATAAAGGAATGGGTCATCTTCAGTTAGCCAAGAAGCTGCAGACAGTAAGTCTGAGGAGAATTGACAGACTTCATTAGAAATTTAAATTATTCATGCAGAATTCACTGTGAAGAGGTTTCACTCTGAAGCTAAGAAGTTAATTAATATAAATATCTATTGGACCTCTCAGCTAACTTCCTTTGCCGTGGAGTTGAGTGATGCAGGGTGGAGCCTTGGTTGGAATCCTGGGGAGTTTTCTATGGAGAAGACCTGGGTTTGATTCCTGACTCAGGTGACTGTCTATGTGGGGTTTGCACATTCTCCCCGCATTTGCGTGAGTTTCCTCCGGGTGCTCCGGTTTCATCCCACAATCCAAAGATGTGTAGAGCGGGTGAATTGGCCATGCTAAATTGTCCATAGTGTTAGGTGCATTAGTCAGGGGTAAATGGGTGTGGATGGGTTACTCTTTGGGTCGGTGTGGACTTGTTGGTTCGAAAGGCCTGTTTCCATACTGTAGGTAATCTCAACATTTCTTTGAGTTGGAGTGGAAAACGCTTTGGTTATTGGGTATAAGGTATGGGTATCGGACCCTCAGACCCCATCGCTCCAACCGTAACAAGGACACCTCCGCCCTCAGACCCCACCCCTCCAACTGTAACAAGGAACCATAGAACACACCAGATGGCCTCCTTCTTTAGAGACCGCAATTTTCCTTCCCACGTGGTTAAAGATGCCCTCCAACACGTCTCGGCCACATCCCGCACCTCCGCCGTCAGACCCCACCCCTCCAACCGTAACAAGGACAAACGCCCCTGGTGCTCACCTTCCACCGACAAACCTTCACATAAACCAAATCATCCACCGACATTTCCGCCACCTCCAAAAAGACCCCACCACCAGGGATATATTTCCCTCCCCACCCCTTTCCGCCTTCCGCAAAGACCGTTCCCTCCGTGACTACCTGGTCAGGTCCACGCCCCCCTACAACCTACCCTCCCATCCTGGCACCTTCCCCTGCCACCACAGGAACTGAAAAACCTGTGCCCACACCTCCTCCTAAGGACCTAAAGGAGGGTTCCACATCCATCAAAGTTTTACCTGCACATCCACTAATATCATTTATTGTATCCGTTGCTCCCAATGCGGTCTCCTCTACATTGGGGAGACTGGGCGCCTCCTAGCAGAGCGCTTTAGGGAACATCTCCGAGACACCCGCACCAATCAACCACACCGCCCCGTGGCCCAACATTTCAACTCCCCCTCCCACTCTGCCGAGGACATGGAGGTCCTGGGCCTCCTTCACCGCTGCTCCCTCACCACCAGATGCCTGGAGGAAGAACGCCTCATCTTCCGCCTCGGAACACTTCAACCCCAAGGCATCGATGTGGACTTCAACAACTTCCTCATTTCCCCTGTCCCCACCTCACCCTTGTTCCAAACTTCCAGCTCAGCACTGTCCCCATGACTTGTCCGGACTTGTTCAACCTGCCTAGCTCCTTTTCCACCTATCCACTCCACCCTCTCCTCCCTGACCTATCACCTTCATCCCCTCCCCCACTCACCCATTGTACTCTATGCTACTCTCTCCCCACCCCCACCCTCCCCTAGCTTATCTCTCCACTCTTCAGGCTCACTGCCTTTATCCCTGATGAAGGGCTTTTGCCCGAAACGTTGATTTCGCTGCTCGTTGGATGCTGCCTGAACTGCTGTGCTCTTCCAGCACCACTGATCCTGACATTGGGTATAAGGCCTGAGTTCAACTGGCAGAGAAAGCGAGAGTCTGTTAAGAGGTAAACATAGCGATAGACCAGTGGCAAAAGTGTATTGAGTGGTTTCTTTGAAGAGTATACTCTGAAAGCAAGCAGGGAATATGGAAAATAAAGAGTAAGGAAGCATGGGAAGGGTTAAAGCATAAAGACCACTGGCGATTTGTTGCAAGGGAAGGCAGGATGGGATAAGAATAGTGGAATGCTCTTACACCAATTAGCAGAGTAAGGTTAAGGCTGAAAGGTTACAATGGCTAGATGAGATAACCGTTAGTAGAGGTAGTCTCCATGTTAAGTGTCATTATGACAAGATTGGGACCATAAATATTTGGGGCATGACATTAAATATCTAATTAATAGTTAGTAGAATCAGCTTGAGACAGGAGACTATTGTAATAGATGGAATAGCTAAATATCTATCATGACAGGTTAGTCTGGAATGGAAAATCACTGTAGCAGAGGTGATAATAAATATCTAATCGTGACATTTGGAAAATATTAAGTAGGGTCTGGAATGAAAGACAATGTTGTGGTTCTGTTCGCCGAGCTGGGAATTTGTGTTGCAGATGTTTCGTCCCCTGTCTAGGTGACATCCTCAGTGCTTGGGAGCCTCCTGTGAAGCGCTTCTGTGATCTTTCCTACACCATATATCGTGGTTTGAATCTGCCACTTCCGGTTGTCAGTTCCAGCTGTCCGCTGCAGTGGTCGGTATATTGGGTCCAGGTCGATGTGCTTATTGATTGAATCTGTGGATGAGTGCCATGCCTCTAGGAATTCCCTGGCTGTTCTCTGTTTGGCTTGTCCTATAGTAGTCGTGTTGTCCCAGTTGAATTCATGTTGCTTATCATCTGCATGTGTGGCTACTATCCACACTATCAGCACTGCTGGTGGACCTCCACTTGTGAAAAGTTAAGAAATGAATGGGACGGAGTTGTTTACAGCATTTCAACATTCAAGGACCCTTAATGTGCAATGGTTGCTTAACTTCAATGCAAAGGCCTTCTGGAATTGCTCACACAAACGCTTTTGGCACTTATAGTTTCACTATCTTGATTAGGGATATCATGTTTTGTGATGGCTGTGTCCAAACACATTTGTACAGATCTGGGGTCCCTTTCTCTTATGCTGCGCATTGTCCAAAACCGTCCTCTGGAAAACAACTGATGCAATTTTGGCTCTTTCACCCTCACCCACCCTTTTCAAGTACATTTTCCTCCCCATAACTTTTGATGGACTTGCCCTTCCATCTCCCATTACTTCTGTCTTCCTCCAATTTCACCCCCCAACCCTTTGACTATCAATCCTTCCACCATCTCTTTGGATATTTCTGCTCTTTCCCCCAGTCCTCATTGAAATCCCATGTTCAGACTTATTCTTACACTCACCCCATCATTATGTCCCACAGCTCTCTCTCCCTCCCCTTTCACACCAACTTACCCCATTCTGTTCCCTGTTCTTGCCATGGATATGGAGGTTGTACTTTTCCATGTCCAGCTGGTGGGTGGGACAGCAAGCTTTCATTCTGTTCCCTTGCTCTTTTAGTTCCATTCCCTCCCTTTCCTTTACACCAAGCCCAACTTTCTGTCGCTTTTTGTCAATGCTCCTTTTGATCTTGTTTTAGACGAATTCCTCATTTAAGTTGGTTCCCTCTTTTTCACATGGACAGAGTAATGGGCCCCTTGAGATTTCATCCCTGACACTTTAAGTGTATGATGGTGGATTGCATAAAAATAAAATGTTTCATCTAAAACCCTGCAAGTGTTTGTGCTAAGAAATGGCTTTTTCCTGAGGCAGTCAAGTTAGTGAAGATATTTTCCCTTTCCAGAGGCTGAATGAGGCATTGGACATCAATAGACACACACCTCATATATATAACTGGGTTTTTGCACAAATGTGTTTCCTATTTTTGGCAAAAATAGAGTTGCACCCATAAATGAAATTCTAGCAGGCTCGGGTGTTAATTGATATTCATGAAACGTTAATGAATGCAAAACAGGTTATTGCCAACTGCAATTAGGAAATCCAACACATCTGAAAAATTCCAAGAACGAAATAACAAACGCTTAACATCCTGTTCGCAAACTAACATCTGACCTCCTGCCCAATTGCGTTCATCTGCCTACCTTTGAAAAAAGCTGTGGAAGACCAATAAAATTGTACCTCGGCGTCAAGATGTAATCAGCCACTTTGGAAGGATGGAGAGCTGAGATCTTAATTTTTCTCCCCACTTGTAGTTTTGATGGTGGGAGGCCACATTGCAATGCAGTGCAGCAGAAGTCTAGTAGAGCTGTGAAGAAGCATGTCCTATTCTTCAATAGGCTTTTGAGTATTTAGCCTCCATGTTCAGCTTTTCCATTCAACCAAGGCTATCTTGGTGATCCAGTGATGTGTTTGAACCATGAAATGGTGCAACAGTTCTCAAATGTCTCAATGGCAAATTATCAGATATTCCATTAGTATCTAGAATTCCATTACTGCCAAATATTTCAAGTAGGACCTTGGTATCTGTGTCTGTGGTGTTGAAGTATAATTTCTTTACTTTGATGCATTGAGAGAAATAAGGGGTCACTTATAGACAAAAGCCATCCTTCAGCCACAAACAGGTCAGTTCCAAAACATTCCGAATACTGGGTGGGAAAGATAGTTGGAATGAATAATTCTTCTCTTTCATGGCTAAGTCTGTCTTGAGACTAACAAACTATTATAAGGTATACCATCTGTTGAGTGATTCCTGGACACCATACTGAAGCTTGCCCAGGCGTCCTTGATGTATCTTGGCAAGAATATTAGTTCTCAGTGAAAGAGGAATTATGAATCTGTCATCACAAAGTAATAGATCATCAAAGATAGTAAGCTGTTACCTGTTTTCAAAACAGATTTTCATAATTAAGCAAACAGGTTTATTTTCAAACCAAATGGGGATATATTTGGGATCCTTTCTCTGTCCCACTCTGATGAATGTAAGCTTTGTTTCTTTTGCTGGCCACAACATTGTTGTTGCGTGAGTTTGTGAATTCAGTTCTCCAGCAATTCTTTATCAACTAAGCTTGTCAACAGTAACTCAGGGGAAGGCATCTGCTGATATCTGTGATTAGACTTGCATGTACTTGGTCTTTAACAAAACGTACAGACGTAAATCTCTTGAGACAAAGGCAAAATCATTGTATACACGGACATACTTTTCACCAATTCCTTTTCAACTAATAATGAGATCGGTAGTTTATAATTGGTCTCAACAAGAACAATGAGATCCAGTTTGTAATCTGAAAATATGACACTTTAGTGAAAGGGCTACCTTTTTAATAAACACATATTGGATTTATGTATCAGGTAACCATTACAATGTAGAGGATACTCGTTTTACGCATTTATTTGGCAGCTCTTTCAAGAGAACTTCTCCAATATCTGTGACAGGGGCATTCACAGTAAAAATAGTGGGGAATAATGGGTTGTATTGGGCCAAGGCATTTGCAGAGGTCAGTATGTCTTTGACCTTCTGAAATGCCTCTTCTTGATATGCATTCCTCCATTCTTCAGATCTCTTAAGGAAGTGGGTTAAGAGTTCAATGATGGTTACCAGGTTGGATAAAGATTTTGCTAACTGCTTTACAATTTCCAAAAATCTTTAAATCATATATAAGTTTGGAATAGGAAACTCTTTTACTGTCTTTATGCCATCTTCATCAATGATACGTCCCAGAAATTAAATGGAGTCCTTGGAGAACTCTCATTTCTCATTATGCAAGTGAGGGTTAGCATAAAGTAATCATCAAATGCTCTTACAATATTGTCAAAGGCTGCAGCTTCCTCTCTTACATCATGTTTTATAACGTGATCTACTATTGGACCTACAGAGGACAGAAATGTGTGCACTTGTTCTTTCCTGTAATTCTGAAATGATTCTGTTTGAATTGCCTCTTCCATAAAGTCCAGTTCAGTTCCCTCTTTGATCTAATTGTAGTTTATAATCCACTTGTAGGTGTGAAATCTTCTCCATTGTGGTTGTATTTCAGTGTATCTCACTTCACTGTATTTGTTCACAGCTTGGATAAAGGAATAAATAGTTATTCATCCATGCTTGCAGGCAGCATGAGCTTGGTAGAGATAGTAAGGTGTGTAAATGGAACAGGAAGTTAGGATGAGACATAGATTAAATGAGTGGACAATAGCTATGCCAGTTGTCACAGGCACCCTCCTATTAAATTTACCAACTTCCACAGAGTATGTTGGGATAGATATCCCAGATTTTAAGTGATATCAAGTAAGTGCTTACTGTCCTATGTGAGTGACTGGGTGTGGAAGGATCCAAGGTCAATATGGCTTGATATTGAGGCCTCCCAGGCAAGGTCCAGTCCTTAATTTGCTGTTTATGGATAGGATGAAATCTGTTACTGAGCATTGTAGAAGCCCGATTGTCATCAACATGGTTAAAGTGTGGGTAATGATGCAGCAGGGCATAAGACCTCAACATTTACCCCCTTAGTTGGAGCCCCAGGATTCAGGCTGGGGTCAATGGATTCTGGCTTTAAAGTAGGAGATCAAGGGAATCTCCTATTTGGGAGACCTGTTGGAGGGAGAAGTCCTGATGTCTTATGACCAGTTAAGTCACAAGTATGGGCTACCCAGTAGGGACCTCTTCTATTATTTTCTGATTAGGGATTACATACAGAGAAGAACCATGCTTATTGCTCAGCCCTACAAGTCTGACATGGAGAGAAGAGTGCTCTGATGCACTGGCACTCTCTCAGTCAGTACTCTATATCATCTACAAAGAGGGGGTACCTTGGAAGATATGGAAAGACTCTACAAAGTCTGGACTCAGGAACTAGGAAGAGAATTTTCATCTGAAACATTGGAGGACATATAGGTGAATGTGAAAAAGATTCTCCACAGCACCCATATGGCCCCAGAGGAATTCGTAAAGTTCAAGAAAGGAGCATCTCCAGAATACTGAAAATGTAAAATAAGCACAGGCACCCTGACACATTGTCTGTGGTTGTGTCTTAAGATTCATAGGTACTGGGATGCCATAGTGAATGAGGTGGAGGAAATGCTGGGAATTGAAGTTAGGGCAGATCCGGTATCCCTTCTTTCCAGCTTGCTGAATCTGCCTTCACTAGATGAACACGGGAAGAGATTGTTCAGTGTTCTCATGTATTGTGCAAGAAGAACATTTTAATGAGCTGGACCTCAGAAAAACACCCAGGTCTGATGGGGTGACGTAGATTATTGATGGAGCACATTCCCATGGATTTTCTTACGAATGCGGTGCACTAGAAAACCGAACTATTCTATAAAACGTGGTGGCCCTTTTTAAATTATGTACACACGGACCTGTCAGCCACATTGACCAGGGCCTTTATATAGCAGTGAGGGCCAGGTGTGGCAGTCCGGGGGCCTTGTGGGAGGAGGAGGCTTGAATAAATACAGATATAACAGTTGATGCTCTTGTGAATGGGAGCTTTGCTTGAGGTGCGCAGCAGAAGACATGGTAGTGTAGGGAATCAGGGACTTTGACCAAATGCACTGGGAAGAACAGCAGCAGCAAAAAGGCATGTGGGAGGGAGTGGCCCTCTATTGCTCAGAAGCTGCAGCCGTGCAGTGATTGTCCGTCTGTGTCCGTGGACCCTCAGGATCTGCTCGATAGGTGCATGTGCCCACATTCTCTTGCCTCAGCCACGGGTTCTCAGGACTGAAGGCATGGCGACAGAGGGATGGGAACCAGATGTGAACTCTGCATACCCCATCCTCCCCAGGAGACAGTGCAGTGCTTGGACGTAGCCTGCCAGAGAAGGAACCACACAGAGCAATCTCCTCCCAGGGCACTGCAGAGGAGGCTGAGGCCTCTCCCTCCCACCGCCTAAAACAAGGGGACATAACATAAAATTAGATTCATGCTTGAGGGAAATTACTATTGGTTAAAGCTGCTGTCTGGAGTTGCAAAATGTTGTTAAAGTGTTTCAAACAATGAAAATTTGATAGACTGCTGACAGAAAATCTATGTTTTTTCTTGTGGGGACAGGCAGAACAAAAGGTCCTGCCTGTCCCCACAAGATCTAGAGGAGGGGCTTGAAAGCTGGGTGAGCAAGTTTGCGGATGACACAAAGGTCGGTGGAGTTGTGGACAGTGAAGAAGGATGAGGCAGGTTACAGCGGGATATAGATAGGTTGCAGAGCTGGGCAGAAAGGTGGCAGATGGAATTCAATGTAGCTAAGTGTGAAGTCATTCACTTTGGTAGGAGTAACAAGAAGATGGATTACTGGGCAAATGGTAGGCTACTTGGTAGTGTGGATGAGCAGAGGGCTCTTGGTGTCCATGTACACAGATCTCTGAAAGTTGCCACCCAGGTAAATAGTGCTGTGAGGAAGGCATATGGTGTACTGGGCTTTATTGGTAGAGGAATTGCGTTCCGGAGTCCTGAGGTCATGTTGCAGTTGTATAAGACTCTGGTGCGGCCTCATCTGGAGTATTGTGTGCAGTTTTGGTCGCCATACTATAGGAAGGATGTGGAGGCATTGGAACGAGTGCAGAGGAGGTTTACAAGGATGTTGCCTGGCATGGTAGGAAGATCGTATGAGGAAAGGCTGAGGCACTTGGGCCTGTTCTCATTGGAGAAGAGAAGGTTTAGGGGAGATTTGATAGAGGTGTATAAGATGATTAGGGGTTTAGATAGGGTAGACACTGAGAACCTTTTACCGCTAATGGAGTCAGCTGTTACTAGGGGACACAGCTTTAAATTAAGGGGTGGTAGGTATAGGACAGATGTTAGGGGTAGATTCTTTACGCAGCGGGTTGTGAGTTCATGGAATGCCCTGCCAGTAGCAGTGGTGAACTCTCCCTCTTTATGGTCATTTAAGCAGGCATTGGATAGGCATTTGGAAGTTATTGGGCTAGTGTAGGTTAGGTAGGATTTGGTCGGCGCAACATCGAGGGCCGAAGGGCCTGTACTGCGCTGTATTTTTCTATGTTCTAAAGGCCACTATAAGAGTCAATGGAACACATTCTACAACTGAAATAAGCCTATTTCCTGGAGCCATGTCTTCACCAAGAGGACAACGTGGTCTTTGTCTGCAAATTGTCACTTATTTTTCAGTACTATCCGAGCCATAGATGAGCAGAATTCTCAATTACAAATGCACACACACTCAAAGTTAATGCACTTGTTATAACAACAATGCCTGTGTGAAATTGTATAATGGATTGCAATAGCACATTTAGGATTTCAGTAACAAGCAAATTGCAAGATTGTAAATGAAATCCTGCAATGAGCTTCTATTCTCTTACAGACATTTTATCTATTACAACAATTACATGATGTTCTCAGCAGAGGGAGACAGGATACAGGGCAGAAGGAGCAGCTGTGATTGTAAATCCATATTCAAAGTGATCTCTGTAATTTAAGGTCTAACTGCTGATATCTGCTGCATGTTAACAATGCAGTTGGAGAAATATAAATGGCTACAAGTGTACGGCAATTATTGGTCTCAAAGTTGGGCTTGGACTTTCAAATGAATTCTGAAAACCCACTTTATGCACTTTTTTACCTTCCCCAAAATTTCACACCAATCACACGTGGGATTTTGCCTGGGGTCGTTGTTCTCCCACACAAGATTTGTGATTGCAGGGCATAGTTTGTTTTACTGGGTGCAAAGGCAAGCTGGTTAGAAGGCCTACCTCTATTCCCAGAATATTTTAAAATGTGAAACCTCACCCTTGTACACACATACCCATGATTTTCCGTCATCCTCCACAGTCATTCACCTAGAATCCACGACATACAGTCCACAGAGGTTACATAAGACATTCAAAATTAGTTTAAATGCAGTTGCGATCAATAAAATTTGTGACAACCTCTTAAAATTCTCACTAAAACACACTACCATTGATACTGCAAAAAAGCTTTTCCACTGAAAAGACATCATTATTTAGGCTGCTTTTGATGTGGTTTCTGTTTGTGTACACAATCAAAGCTGACTACATTATCACAACCCCATAAAGTCAGTCCCTTGAAAAGCTGTCATCTGGCTGTTGGATGTTAGAACTCAGCCAAGTATTCATATTGGCTACAGTTTTCAAAACATTATCTTCCCAACTCCAAAGGCTGAAATTGAAAGAAATGATGTCATCTGCATTTAAACAGACTGTCTGCCAATCAGTGGAGGGGAGCAAGTGTTAAAGTTGTTTTAAATGCCCAAATTTTGGGATTATTTTCTGTCAGAATAGTCTGCAGATTTAAATCCTAGTGTTATTCCTAATGGAAAGTACTTTACAACACTTTTTTTCAACATTTTTGAAAGTGTTATGGCACTTTCTCTAATGGAAATACTGTAATGTATTTCAATGCTTACACATTACTGGTTACTGTAATATTCTCGAGTCTTTATCCATTTAAATAATATGCAGCTCCTCTATTCTTCCTGTAAAAGTAGCCTCACATTTTCCTACATTACATTCCATCTGCCAAGCTCTAGCCGGATCACTTAACCTGACCACATTCCTATGTAGACCCTTTGTGTCACCCTCACCATTACCCTTCCCACCTATTTTGTGGCTTGGCTACTGACTATGCACATTCACTTTCCTCAGCCAAGTCATTAATATATATTGTAAATATATTTTGTAAATATTTGTGACCCCAACACTGATCTCTGTTGTATTCCACTACTAACTGACTTCTATCCAGCAAATCCTTTCATTATCTCAACTCTATTTATAATAATAGACTATTCTCAAAACTACTGGTTCTTGGGAGAAAGTGAGGACTGCAGATGCTGGAGGTCAGAGTTGAAAAGTGTGGCGCTGGAAAAGTACAGCAGGTCAGGCAGCATCTGAGGAGCAGGACATTCCTGATGAAGGGGTATGCCTGAAACTTTGACTCTCCTGATCTTCGGATGCTGCCTGACCTCTGTGTTTTTCCAAACACCACTTTTCGACAGTTGGTTCTTATCTGATTAAGTCTCTTTATGTGTGATATCTTATTGCATGCCTTTTAGAAATCCGAACATGTTACATCTACTTGTTCCCCTTTATCCATACTACTTGTTACCTCCTCAAAGAAGTTTGATAATTTTGTCAGGTATGATTTCTTCTTCATGAAGCCACATTGACTCTACTTGAATATGTTATGAATTTCTAAATGCTGTGCTGCAACATCCTTTGTAATAGAATCTAACATTTTCCCAATGACAGATGTTAAGCTAGTTGGCCTGTAGTTACCTGTTTTTTTTAAATTTTCTCTTATTTACATTACAATCCCATCTACTAGACTAGATGGGATTGTGATTCACAAAGAGGAGGTGTTAGCAATTCTGGAAAGTGTAAAAATAGCTAAGTCCCTGGTCTGGATGAGATTTATCCTAGGATTCTCTGGGAAACCAGGGAGGAGATTGCATCGCCTTGGGCTTTGATCTTTACTTCATCATTGTCTACAGGAATAGTGCCAGAAGACTGGAGGATAGCAAATGTTGTTTCCTTGTTCAAGAAGGGGAGTAGAGACAACCCTGGTAATTATAGACCTGTGAGCTTTACTTTGGTTATGGGTAATATGTTGGAAAAGAAGGCATACAGTGTGCTAGCTTTTATTAATAGAGAGATTGAGTTTCAGAACCATGTAGTCATGCTGCAACTGTACAAAACTCTGGTGCAGCCATACTTGGAGTGTTGCATACAGTTCTGGCCACCGCATTATAGGAAGGATGTGGAAGCTTTGGAAAGATTTACAAGGATGTTGCCTGGTATGGAGGGAAGAAGTGTTACGAAAAGCTTAGGGACTTCTTCAGTAACAAATATGAGACATGTTTCCATGCAGCTCAGGCTAACTTTTCCATACAGAAATCAGTTTTCACAGTATTAACTCAATGCTACCTTGGACAGAAGAAGGTTGAGAAGACATAGAAGGTAATCAGAGGGTTAGATAGGGCGGACAGTGAAAGCCTTTTTCTTTGTATGGTAATGGCTAGCACGAGGGAATATAGCTTTAAATTGAGGGTGATAGATATAGGACAAATGTCAGAGGTAGTTTCTTTACTCAGAAGGTAGTAGGGACGTGCAACAGTAGTAGACTCGCCAACTTTAAGGGCATTTAAGTGGTCATTGGATAAACATATATAGATGAAAATGGAATAGTGAAAGTTAGGTGGGCTTCAGATTGGTTTCACAGGTTGGCGCAACATCGAGGGCTGAAGGGCCTCTACTACGCTGTAATGTTCTATGTTCCATTGGTAGTTTTCCAATTGTGATTCCAACCGGGATCATGGGGGGGGGGGGGGAATACCTAGAATGCAACTGTCTGGCCCAGAGGTCTTGTCAGCCTTTAGCCCCATTAGTACCACCATTTAACAAAATCTACCCAACTCAATACTTTGTGTTTTTCCATCATTCTTGTTTCAAATCTCCAGGTTTTGAATGTTACATGTGGCTGTTCACTAATACTTGGAAAGTACAGATATTGATATTGTGGGCAAACATTTAAATATATTTGTACACTGTTTCTTTGCCTATTAGCAAGCCACTTCAATTCAGTAGATCAGTGTCGCCACCAGGTTAACAAGCACAGGATAGTCACAAGGTAATACCGTGAAAACTGATTTCTGTACGGAAAGGTTAGCCTGAGCTGCATAGGAACATGTCTCAGATTTGTTACTGAAGGGAATGGTTATCAGTCTGAGAGTACAAAATGACCTATGATACAAGGGATATTGAAGCACTGAAGAAAGTGCAGAAAAGATTTGCAAAAATATTACCAAATAGTCGGTCCAATTTCATTCCTTTCTAGCAACTGATGCTTGTGAGGCCATTTCAGAGGGTAGTTATCAGTCAACAAAGGACAGCAATAAGGGCATAATGAACCAGATGGGTTTTTACAGTATTCGACAACAATTTCACAGTCATCATTGGACACTCAATTTCAGGTGTTCTTTTTCATTAAATTCAAATTCTACCATCTGTCAAGGGATTTGAAAGCAGACCCCCAGCACGTTAACTGGATCTTTGGACCATCTGTCGAACAACAATACGAATGCTCCATTACCTCGCATCAAAGTGCCTTAATAAGTATTCAAAGCAAGCGATACATTTTTGTTGTTGCTTCAGAGAATGTGGGCATTTCTGGCCAGGTCAGTATTTATTTCATGTCCCTAATTACCCTTGTGAAAATTTTAGAGACTGGTGTACTTGAATCGCTGCAATTGATTGGGGGGGTGGAGGGGGGTGAAGTACACCCACACTGCTGTTAGGAAGGGAATTCTAGAATTTTGAACTGGCACTAATGAAAGAGAAATGATATAGTTCCAAGTCAAGATAGTGCAGGCGTTGGATCAACGGCTCCCTGTAAATTTTCTGGGTGACCTGGCTCTCATACCGGGATCGGGGAAAGGATCCTGGCTGTCACACTGGGATCACGGGGGGGTTAGCCCAGCTCTCACACCGGGATCACGGGGCGGGGGGGGGTTAGCCCGGCTCTAACACCTGGATAACAGAGGGTTAGCCCGACTCTCACACCGGGATCACGGGGTTATCCCAGCTCTCACACCGGGATCATGGGGGGTTATCCTGGCTCTCACACTGCGATCATGGGGGGGTTATCCCAGCTCTCACACTGGGATCACCGGGGGGTAAGCCTGGCTGTCACACCGGAGAGTTATCCCGGCTCTCACACCGGCATCATGGTTGGGGGTTGGGGGGAGGTTATCCTGGCTCTCATACTGGGATCACTGGGGGAGGGGGGTAAGCCTGGCTGTCATACCGGGGGGTTATCCCAGCTCACACACAGGGATCGCTGGGGGGTGGGTTATCCTTGCTCTCACACCAAGATCACGGGGGTTACAGGGGGTTATCCTGGCTCTCACACCGGGATCACAGGGGGTTAGCCTGGTGCTCACATCGTGATCACAGGGGGTTATCCCGGCTCTCACACCGGGATCACAGGGTTATCCCAGCTCTCACACCGGGATCACAGGGGTTAGCCTGGCGCTCACACCGGGATCATAGGGGGTTATCCCGGCTCTCACCGCGAACACAGTGTGTTAGCCTGGCTTTCACACCGGGATCACGGGGGTGTTATCCCAGCTCTCACACCAGGATCATGGGGGGGGGTTTATCCTGGCTTTCACACTGGCATCACAGGCAGTTATCCCGGCTCGCACACTGGGATCACCAGGGGATAAGCCTGGCTGTCACACCGGGGGGCCGGGGGGTTACCCAGGCTCTCACACCGGGGGGCCGGGGGGTTACCCGGGCTCTCACACCGGGGGGCCGGGGGGTTACCCGGGCTCTCACACCGGGGGGCCGGGGGGTTATCCTGGCTCTCACACCAGGATCACGGGGGTTTTTCCCAGCTCTCACACCGGGATCACGGGGGGTTATCCCGGGCTCTCACACCGGGATCACGGGGGGTTATCCCGGGCTCTCACACCGGGATCACGGGGGGTTATCCCGGCTCTCACACCGGGATCATGGGGGGTTATCCCGGCTCTCACACCGGGATCACAGGGGAAGTTATCCCGGCTCTCACACCGGGATCACAGGGGAAGTTATCCCAGCTTTCACACCGGGATCACGGGGACGGGGGTTATCCCGGCTCTCACACCGGGATCACGGGGATTATCCCGGCTCTCACACCGGGATCACGGGGATTATCCCGGCTCTCACACCGGGATCACGGGGGGGGGTTATCCCGGCTCTCACACCGGGATCACGGGGGGGGTTATCCCGGCTCTCACACCGGGATCACGGGGGGGGTTATCCCGGCTCTCACACCGGGATCACGGGGGGGGTGGTTATCCCGTTTCTCACACCGGGATCACGGGGATTATCCCGGCTCTCACACCGGGATCACGGGGATTATCCCGGCTCTCACACCGGGATCACGGGGGGGGGTTATCCCGGCTCTCACACCGGGATCACGGGGGGGGTTATCCCGGCTCTCACACCGGGATCACGGGGGGTTATCCCGGCTCTCACACCGGGATCACGGGGGGGGTGGTTATCCCGTTTCTCACACCGGGATCACGGGGGGTTATCCCGGCTCTCACACCGGGATCATGGGGGGTTATCCCGGCTCTCACACCGGGATCACAGGGGAAGTTATCCCGGCTCTCACACCGGGATCACAGGGGAAGTTATCCCAGCTTTCACACCGGGATCACGGGGACGGGGGTTATCCCGGCTCTCACACCGGGATCACGGGGATTATCCCGGCTCTCACACCGGGATCACGGGGATTATCCCGGCTCTCACACCGGGATCACGGGGGGGGGTTATCCCGGCTCTCACACCGGGATCACGGGGGGGGTTATCCCGGCTCTCACACCGGGATCACGGGGGGGGTTATCCCGGCTCTCACACCGGGATCACGGAGGGGTGGTTATCCCGTTTCTCACACCGGGATCACGGGGATTATCCCGGCTCTCACACCGGGTAACACACGTGACTCCAACCCGAGAGCGGAACCGCCCATTTCCTGGTCGGTCATGTGACCCATGCAGGGGCGGAGTCAGGCGGCCGACGTCAGGCGCCGCCATTGGCCCGCTGTTCCTTCCCGCTGATTGGTGAAAGCGGATCACGTGTGGTTGAGGGCATGGGCGGGGCCAGTGGGTGAACGGTCAGTCCTCCCGCACGCGAGCCGCCATGTTCAGGATGGAGGCGCTCGGCCCCAAGATGGACCCGGAGGAGCTGCGCAAGAAGATGAGGGCGGACGTCCTCCGCTCGGTCCGCAACTTCCTCATCTACGTGGCCATCCTGCGAGCGAGTGAGTACCGGGAGGCGGTGGGGGGGGACCCGGACCCGGACCCGGACCCGGACCCCCCACATGGTCCGCCTCAACACCCGGGGGCCACGGCGGCGGTTAGAGAGAGCGGCGTGGAGGGAGAGAGTGTGTGTGTGTGGGGTGGATAGACCGGGAGTGGGGGGGGCTGGTGGTTTGTGCCCTTCGTGTCGGCTGGAGCTGCAGCCGCGCAGAGTCACAGTGACCGTCCCCAGTCAGCCCTGGCCCGGGGTCTCGGTGAATCCCCCAAATCCAGACGCGAGGAAGCTGTTCTCCCTGTTCCTCAGCTCCTGCTTAAACTGCCCGGAACATCAACCGTTTCCTCACCCGCCGTGGCCCCTTGTAATAAATGTTGCATTCTATAGTAATACAGCAGAGTGAGCAGTTCCTCCACCTCATCTTCTGCTACATTGCTCAGGATCGACGTTCATGACATTTTTAAGTGATTTGTCTCAGTACTTAGCATGCCAACATTTAGTTTTTCAAGTTATGTCTGTGTGCAAGTGTTGCAGCTAAAGGTCTAAATGTAGTTAATCAAACTCATCCAGCCCACCTTCCTCTTATCTGCCCATTTCCTGTAGCTTTAATCTGCGAATTATATTAGATCGTATTGTGCTGGCCATTGAGGCCACTTTTGGAATATTGTGTGGACTTCTGGTCTCCTGGCTGTAGGAAAGATGTTGTGAAACTTGAAAGGGTTCAGAAAGGATTTACAGGGATGTGGCATGGGCTGTAGGGTTTGAGCTACGGGGAGAGGCTGAATAGACTGGGGCTGTTTTCCCTGGAGTGTTGGAGGTTGAGGGTGACCTTAGAGGTTTATAAAATCATGAGGGCCATGGTTGGGGTAAATAGACAGGTCTTCCCCCTGGGATGAGTGAGTCCAGAGCTAGAGGGTATAGAATTAAGGTGAGGGGCAAAATTTGAAAGGACCTAAGGAGGAACATTTTCATGCAGAGGATGGTGTGATCTGTCACAGTCTGGTCTCCTTCCTATCGGAAAAATGTTGTGAAACTTGAAAGGGTTGGAGGATCTGAGCTACTGAGAGGCTGAACAGGCTGGGACTGTTTTCCCTGGAGAGTCGGAGGTTGAGGCGGGGGAGACCTTATAGATGTTTACAAAATTGAGGGGCATGGATAGGATAAATAGACAGTCTTTTCCCTGGGGTCGGGGAGTCCAGAACTAGAGGGCATAGGTTTAAGGTGAGAGGGGAAAGCTATAAAAGAGACCTAAGGGGCAACTTTTTCACGCAGTGGGCGGTATGTGTATGGAATGAGCTGCCTAGAGGATGTGGTGGAAGCTGGTACAATTGCAACATTTAAGAGGCATTTGGATGGGTATATGAATAGGAAGGGTTTGGAGGGATATGGGCCGGGTGCTGGTAGGTGGGACTAGATTGGGTTGGGATATCTGGTTGGCATGGACTGGTTGGACCACAGGGTCTGTTTTCATGCTGTACATCTGACTCTAAGTGGAGATTTGTACAATAGCAACAATTTGAGTCAACTAAATGTGTGAATGAATGGGAAGGATTTAGAGAGATATGGGTCAAATGCTAGCAAGTGTGGCTAGATTTACTGATATCTGGTTGGCGTGGGCTGGTTGGACCAAAGGGTCTATTTCTGTGCTGTATATCTGACTCTGTCCTCTCTCTTTCAGCTCCATTTATCCTAAGTAAACTGGATAGTATATGAAATTCACTGCTGGCATCAAAGACATGCTATCTGCAAAATGGTCATCAAGTGAAACTTGATGCTCGTTGGTACAAAATGATAAATTGAATGGACAATTGGGAATCTCACTAAGAAGTGGATCTTTTAAACTACAGAGCAAACTGTCAACCCTCAACATATCGAAAACCTCTGAGTGCTACTGGATTAATTGTTGGTTATGCTTCTCTTACATTGAGCAATTTGCCATTTAATTTTGCACAAAGCCTTTTGTAATTGTTTTATATAACAGATGCCCTCCTATATCAGTATGCAAAAAAAAAACTGTTTGTAATACATGGTATCTGACTAGAGTATGAATCTGATCCAAAGTGCAGCTAGATAAAAGTCACCTCAGTTTTCCCAACATTGGAGAAAAATTTAGTTTGCTTAGAGTGATTCTGAGACTTGACCAATTTTATGAACCTGTAAGGAGTATGGAATTGCAAAAAATCTTGGAAATATTTGTTGAAATTTGCCAGGCCTGGCAGCAGCTTTGGAGAAAGTTCTGAGCTTTTTGGTTTTTTTTTCTCTTTTCTTCTCTTTCCTCCCCCTTCCCCTTTTTTTCCCCCCCCCCCAAGCATTTTGTTTCAAATTTCCAGCATCTGCAGAGTTTCAATCATTGGTAATGCTTGTCATTCCTCTGATCTTGGGTGCACTGTAAGAAATGACATGGAGCATTGATACTTCCCCAGCTACAAGTTGAGTTGTTTTCTGCTGGATTTACTTTAAATGGTTTTGTATGAAAATTGATGCATTTTATTATCAATTAAATAATTGGTAATTATCAGTCTGGTCTGATTATAAAGATTGAAATCACATCGTTACTGAGTTGCATCTCTGATTTAAATTCTTTCCTCTTGTGCTTGTTTACATGTTTTTACTAATTTCTTCTATGCCCTTGGTCTTTTGGTATAGTATATTTAAATTGTAAGAGCAGTATCTGCTATGTATTTAGGTTCCCCTGTCTCTGAAATGTGGAAGCCTCCAATTTGCTAGCTTTTCATAAACCGGACAGCTGTGATTTTCATTGATGAATTGACTGACTGAACTGAAGGTGATACTTTTCAAATTTTTAAGCAGTATTGTGGAACCAGTAGTAACCAGCTGTTCTGTTCCAAATGTAAATGGATAAATTATTTTGTACATTCTGCCTGTTAAAGTAATTGTTCCAGATGTGGTCAATTCATACAAGCAAAAGTAGACCATGTTTAGCCTGTTGAATCTGCTGTAACATTTAATATGGTAATCAGATCTAGCCCATATACTCTAAAATGGAATCTAACTAGGGTTTTGTATAATTGAGGCATAACATTTGCACCCCTTAACTCCAGCCCCTTTAGAGTTGGAAGCCAGCATTTCATGAACTGCCTTGACTATGTTGTGTGCCTGTCTGTGGCATTTTAAAGAGCAACACACCTGAACCCCCCACATCCACTGCATTTAACTTTGTGCTTTTTTTAAAAAAAAGTCCATATCTATCCTTTTTTTTGGTCCAAAATGGGTAACCTTACATTTCTTTATATTTAAATTAATCCATAGCTTTGCATGTTCACCTGATCTATCAATATTCTGTTGCAATGTTGACAACAGCACAAAATTACAATGTTTCCCAGTTTTCAGTAAATTCGGATTTTTGACATTTTTAGTGATTATCCAAGTCATTAATGAATGTTGTGAATAATTTGAGGCCCCAATACAGATCTCTGCAGGACACCTCTTGTCGCATTCTACCAAATCTATTTGCCTTTTAGTATAATAGACAATTGATGGCTTAATTATCTGTTTTAATTTTATAAAGATTTCCTTTCTTTCAGCATTGTTTACTCCAAGATTCTTTCTCATTTTCTGTTGAGTACATATTCCTGTACAACACATGAAAGACTACATAGTATGCACAATCTTCAGGGCACTCAAAGATACTTGCTAAATATAAACCCAAATCCACTGTTGTCAGACTGAAATTTTCTTTAAGACAAAAGCTTAGAAAATTGAACTAAGGAGCAGGCCATGCAGCCTTTCCATCCAGATCCACCAGTCATTATGATCATGGCTGATTAACTCAATAGGCTGTTCTTGTTTTCTTTCGCTTGTCTTCTCCCTCCCCCAACCCCCCACATATTCTTCGATCAATTTAGTCACAGATGCTATATCCAACACCTTCATGAAATCAGATGATGTTTTGGCCTCCGTTGCTTTGTGGTGAATTCCATAGGTCCATCACACTCTAGGTGAAGAAACCTCATCTCGGTGATGGAGTGTAATTAACAAGGATTGCAGAAGTAGTGGACTGCTAATATGAAGTACCAGCCCCACTTTGCTTAATCATCATATTAATAAGAGCAACATAGGTTAAACGCTCAGTCTTAAATTTGCAGCAATTTTGTTCATGAAGACTTTTTCAATCTTTGTATGCTGCCCTATAATTAATCTACAAAATATCTAAGGCATGTATGGTAACTAATAGAACACTAGAATCTGTTTCCTCGTGGGTCAGAATTCGCCAAAAGATATAATAACCTGGAAGAAATATTTACGTTTTAGACACTAATTTCCTTTATTTTCCTCACTTCACCAAAAATGTTCATCCTGCTCAACATTCCCACATCCCCACCCTTTCAATCCCAATGGTTGCTCAGTTTTCCCTCACCCTAACAACGTTCACCTGCCACTTGGCAGTTTGCATCCTAGTAACAATTCTCGTATTCAGCACCACCATCTCCAATAATGTTTGTCCCAGTATGTCCCCATACTTGCCAATCTTTACCCTCCTCCTGACTTCCTGGAATTCCTGACTTATGCCATTAAGTGTATAAGTTCTGCTAAGATTTGCTTTCCCAAAACACAGCACCTCGCATTTATCTGAATTGAACCCCATCTGCTACTTCTCAGCCCTATGGCCCATCTAGTCAAGATCCTGTTGTAATCTGAGGTAACCCTCTATGCTGTCCACTACACCTCCAATTTTGGTGTCATCTGCAAACTTACCAACTGCACTTCTTATGTTTGCATCCAAATCATTTATGTAAATGACAAAATGTAGTGGACCCAGCATCGATCCTTGTGGCACTCCACTGGTCCCAGGCCTCCTGTCTGAAAAACAACCCTCTACCACCACCCTCTCTCTTCTACCTTTGAGCCAGTTCTGTATCCAAATGGCTAGTTCTCCCTGTGTTGCTAATCATTCTCCCATGGGGAACCTTGTCGAACGCCTTACTGAAATCTATATAGATCACATCTACTGCTCTGCCCTCATCAATCCTCTTTGTTACTTCTTCAAAAAACTCAAATCAAGTTTGAGAGACGTGATTTCCCACACACAAAGCCATGTTGACTATCCCTAATCAGTCCTTGTCTTTCCAAATACATGTACATCCTGTCCCTCAGGATTCTCTCCAACAACTTGTCCACCACTGAGGTCAGGCTTACTGGTCTATAGTTCCCTGACTTGTCCTTACTGCCCTTCTTAAACAGTGGCACCACGTTTGCCAACCTCCAGTCTTCCAGAATTCTCGGGTACAACTGATCAGGTCCTGGGATTTATCCACCTTTACCCGTTTTAAGACATCCAGCACTTCCTCCTCTGTAACCTGGCACAATTAAAGCATTTTATAGATTGCACAGGCAAAACTCCTTTGATTCCAGTTGATCTAAGCGAACATACACTTCTTTGGTACTGGAGCCAGAGCCAGTAGAATATTAACAGGGTGAATATAATTGTCAACTTAGTTCCTCAAAACCTCCCATTTATTAACCAAGTTGAATGCAGAATTAATATCTCAAATAGAATTTGTCATGTTTCATCTGTCACAGTTCAAGTGTTGATAGATGGTCACAACCCAATAATAATGCCCACATCAAGTCTGTTAGATGTGTAATTTGTGGATGGTGAGTGGAATAGGAGATCATAAAAAGAGAGATGAAAAGACTACATTCCATAAACATTATTCCAATTGCTTTCTTAAAGCTTACTCTTGAGTGCCAGAAGTAAATTAGCTAGCAAGCCAGACAAATGAAAACAGGACAGTAAAAGGGCAGTTTCTCTCTGTGAATGCTGGAATTTGATCAAAGAGGAAAGGCATCAAAACAACAATCTTAAGCTGCAAAAATAAAGATTGTGAAACCAATGTTGATATAACTAGTAACCTACTCCAATCACTGAAATATTCGGCTATCTGTTCTTTGCAACCAATTCAACGACTGATGTGTATAGCTTATTTTTCAACTTTTACCTTTGTGAGCTCACCTCTTGTTTCTCATCTGTGTTGTGATACTAATTCTTTTCGTGGTTAGTCATTTAAAAACTCTTAACCCAAAACAACCTAGTTGAACTTGTTCCATTTAAAACAAATTCATTTTGGTCTGGGAGAAAGATATTCACAAGGGAAGGAATCCATTTTAAAATTAATCTTGGTGCAACCAACCGAGGAGGTGGGTGAATAAGGAAGGGGAGCCAGTCCATCCCTTCTGGCCTGGGAGTAACACATCTGGTTACTTATGTCCTGTAGGGTGGGGGAAGGTAGCAAAGAGTACAATTGGTGAATGGGGGTGGGGATGAAGGTGATACGTCAGAGAGGAGGGGGGAGTGGATACGTGGGAAGGAAGATAGGTAGGACAAGTCATGGGAACAGTGCTGAGCTGGAAGTTTGGAGCTGGGGTGAGGTGGGGGAAGGGGAAATGAGGAAACTGTTGAAGTCCACATTGATGCCCACATTGGGCCACAGGGCGGTATGGTTGATTGGTGTGGGTGTCCCAGAGATGTTTCTTAAAGTGCTCTGCTAGCAGGCGTCCAGTCTCCCCAATGTAGAGAAGACCGCATCGGGAGCAACGAATACAATAAATGATATTGGTGGATGTGCAGATAAAACTTGGATGTGGAACGCTTCTTTGGGGCCTTGGATGGAGGTGAGGGAGGAGGTGTGGGCGCAGGTTTTGCAATTCTTGCGGTAGCAGGGGAAGCTGCCAGGACGGGAGGGTGGGTTGTTGGGGGACGTGGACCTGACCAGGTAGTCATGGAGGGAACGGTCTTTGCGGAAAGCGGATAGGGAAATATATTCCTGATAGTGGGGTCCATTTGGAGATAGTGGAAATGTCATTGGATGATTTGGTTTATGCGAAGGTTGGTAGGGTGGAAGGTGAGCACCAGAGGGGTTCTGTCCTTGTTACGGTTGGAGGGGTGGGTCTGACGGCGGAGGGGCGGGATGTGGACGAGATGCGTTGGAGGGCATCTTTAACCACGTGGGAAGGGAAATTACGGTCTCTAAAGAAGGAGGCCATCTGGTGTGTTCTGTGGTGGAACTGGTCCTCCTGGGAGCAGATACAGCGGAGGCAGAGGAATTGGGAATACGGGATGACATTTTTGTAGGAGGTAGGGTGGGAAGAGGTGTAATCCAGGTAGCTGTGGGGAGTCAGTGGGGTTTGTAAAAAATGTCAGTGTTAAGTTGGTCGTCTTTACCAAGCCTGTCCTACTCAATGTCTTTAACAAAATGGCTCACTGATATCCACTTTCTGAAATGGTTCAGCAGGTCACATAGTTGTATCAAACTGCTACCAATTTAGCATTGTGGTTTTACCGACAATACGTGGACTGCCACACTTTAAGAAGGCAACTGATCACCACTTTCTCGAGCAACTAGGGACGGGCAGTAACTGCTGGTGACACACACAGGAAACACTAAGCAAGTCTGACAGTACCTGCAAAGGGAGAAACAGTGATAACGATTAGATCTATGAGAAAAACAGAATGAGGAAAGAGCAACAGCAATAATATCAGTTGACATTGGAGCTAGGAATGGAAATTGGGTGGTGAGAGGTTCAATGAGAATTGACTTGATGGAGCTGCCACTGTAGAAAAGAACTTGAAGTAATGATTATGGGAGATAGAGAAAAAAAAATATGATTTCAGGGCTAGGGAACAGTATATTAAGTTAAATGAGGTTCTAGTTAATTGTAATATAATTGTGCTGAATGGCCAAAAAAAATTCACTGATTGGGAAGTTGGTAGATTAGATGGATGAAGAGTCCATAGGTGAGATAAAGGAACAGAGCTCTAATGTGATCAAACCTCGTTACACTCATATTTGTCAATTTGAACCAGGTTGCTATCAAGGTGCTAATATAGATTTCTTTATTTTTCTATTTTTGTTTCCTAAGAACTTGTACTGAAGGATCTGTACCTTGTACCTAAGATGGCACCGTAAGTGGTGACATGCAAACATTTCACTGTGCTCGTTTGACTACATGTGACAATGAAGGTCATTCAGTTCAGTTCAGATGTATGTGAAATACAATAAGCTGTTTTAAACAAAATGTCCTGGCTTTCTACAAATTCTGAGCAAGTATGAGGGAGACTGAGGGGAAAATGGGGAAACAGAGGAGATAAAGGCTAGGAGAAAATAAGAAAATGAATGAAGTGAGAAACAAAAGGAAGAAAAGTTTTGGAGAAGTGCAAGAAGCAGAAGAGGGAGTGCAAGGGGCTGGGACAGTGATATGTAAGGACAGAGAAACAAAAAGCAGGCAAATGGGTGGGCCTTGAGCAGGATGTATAGGCTTATGACCATGTTTCTCCTTCAATTTCTCCACTAGTACAAAAAAAAAATACATTCTCAACGCAGTTTCAATTTCTTCCCTCATTTTCTTCCTGCCCTCACATTCCTCTCTCCTCATTGAGTCAAACAGCATGGAAACAGACCCTTCGGTCCAACCAATCCATGCTGTATATAATCCCAAACTAAACTAGTTGCAGCCAAACTGGCCATAAACAGGTCCAGGCAGTGGGCCGTGGAGGGGGTCGTTATGGCTGACTGCCTGCCCCTCTTCCGTGCCTACATCCGAGCCTGGGTGTCTCTGGAAAAGGAGAGTTGGTGTCTACCAGCTCCCCCAGGGAGAGATGGGCCCTGCAGGGAGTGGAGTGTATTACTTTCCCCTCCAACTCTTATTTTGATTTAATCCCAGCCTTCCCCTTCACTGTTTGATCACGTAGCATTGCCCTTTGATGAGAAGGGCACTGCTTGTCACTGGCCTGTCCGGTGTTTCCTTTCTTCCTGATGGTGGAAATTGAATAAAGATTTGTACTCCTGTTGTCTTTCACTGTGTCTCACACCTGCACATACACAACATGGGTGCTAGGGAAAATATAAGCACTACTGCAGTAAGGAAGAATAAGGAAAAAAAGGGGAAAAAAACTAAGCAAGTCCCACCTGTCTGCGTTTGGTCTAAACCCCTTCAAACCTTTCCTACTTATCCGCATGTCTTTTAAACGTTGTAAATGCCCACATCTACTAGTATTTCAGGAAGTTCATTCCACATGCGAACCACCCTCTGTGTAAAAACAAATTGCCCCTCAATATCTTTTTTTAAATCTCTCTCCCCTCTCTCCTTAAAAATATGCCCCCTTAATTTGAAATCCCTCAAACTAGAGGAAAGACACTGACATTAACCCTATCCATAATCCTCATGATTTTATAAGGTCACTTCTCAAACTCCTACACTCCAGTGAAAAATGTCTCCTCGCCTCAATCCCCAATCATATGCAAATACATCCAATTTTTCCAAATGTAACTTTATTTACACCTGTTAATCTCACCATCTAGTGCCCAGGAACAATATCAAGATGTCTATGAAGATTTGGAAAATGTAAAAAGATAGATACCAATCATAGAGTGGTACAGTATGGAAACAGATCAATTGGTCCAACTCGTCCATGTGGACCAGATATCCTAAATGAATCTATTCCTATTTGCCAGCATTTGGCCCTTGAAAAATAAATTCACACCTGAGACACTAACTTCCTTTTCGCCTTTTTGTGATTTACTGTATGCTTCCATTTTTCCACTATTTACAGCATTCTTTCTTAAATCTCAAGATTAGTTTTGTTTACCTTACTGGGTTTCTGATGACTCCATACCTACAGACTGTGGTTGCTACAAATTAATTTTGACTTGATTTATTGAGTGTAAATTATCTGTTCAAATCATGAATAAAATTAAATAAGGGCTTGAAGTCCTGAAAAAATATATTTCGAAAAAAATAGGAAATCTGTAAAAACAAGTGGGTTACTTCTGAAGTTGAGTTGGAAGTTGTCTCAGCATCCAATAAAATCAAAATACTGCAGATGCTGGAAATCTGAAACAAATGTAGAGAACACTAGAGAAACACAGTAGATCTGGCAGCATCTGTGGAGAAAGAAATAGAGTTAATGTTTCAAGTCTGGTATGAGTGTTCTTCAGAACTTTTCTGTCTCTGCCCATGAGCAGAGTCAATCTGGTCCTCAACAATCATCTGGTGGGATCCAAAATAATAGCATCCCAATGGAGTCTGTAAATATATATATAAAAAACTTATCTGGAAACTAAATTGTCGAGTCTGAGGGGCGTGTCCTCGGAGGTCACGTGGTCCTCTGATGCGCGCGCAGAGGATGATCACGTGATGCTCCGAGACGCGGGCGCGGTCACGTGGTCTCCCTGTTTCGTGCTCCGGGAGGTCACGTGATCGGCCGTTTCGCACCCCAGAAGTGGGCGTGACTGCCGTTTCGCGCTCGAAAGGAGGCCGCATGGTAGTCCTTTGTCTCTGAAAAGGGAAGGTCACGTGAGGTCGGACAGCCGAAAATGCGAGGAGGCGGGGAATGGAGTCGGAGCAACAGCCAATTAGAAGACAATTTCACTTGAGTGATGGTATGATGTTTTCTATGGTATAAAAGACTGTGTCAGGGACAAATATACGTCTTTTTGTTCTTTCTGAACTGACTGACTGAGTAGTTTGTCAGGGACAGAAAGGTTTAGAGCCAGAGCTCTGTATACTTTATCCACTTACTGATAGAATAAAACTAAAAGTGTAAGATTAAATATTTTTCCTATTGCTTTATTTAAAGAGCACGCAGGACTTGGCTCACACGTAAAAGATAATAAGTTTGTAGATTGAGCCTAAAGTCCATCAAGTCTAAGAAAGCTTATTGATGTAAGGGAGAAAGTGCCTGGTATTTTCCCTGACTATGTGGTCACATGGTCGATCACCAGACAAACTCAATCAGTAATGACTGAGAGGGCACAGCAAAGAGGAAACCTTCCTGCCTGGTCATCCAAAACATTTTTCAGGAATCTAGGAAGCCCAGGGAGGTAATAAATAGAACTTTGCCATGAGCTGTCCAACAAGCACAGGTTGTTCACACTGAAGCTGAGGCAGAAATAAACTCTGAATGTTATGACAGACCTTCAGACAAGGAGTGGACAGTGATTCACCAGGTAGTGGGGTGATGCTGAGATCCCACAGGGAATTATTGTAGCTAGCTTGTAAGATTCCAATGGCTGGGCCTGTCAGTAATTAGAAAACCCAGGCCCACACGGGCCAACATCTTTACTGGCCACTGCTGCACGTCAGGACTTTGGGAGGTTTTGTAGAACCTGCAAAACCTAAAATAGGACTTGCACCTACAATTCCTGTGCTTGCAAAGTGGGGTCTACTGTGTGGGTTCCCTGCCTAAAACAAAACAGGGATACCATTCTTACCATCACGGATGTGGCTACTCCACCCCAAGAAGCTGTTCCCCTGATGACCATATGACAGAAACAGTGTGAGGGAGTTGACCCAATTCTCCTCTTATCATCTTCCTACTGATCAGGGGTCAAATGCCATGTCCAAAATTGTCCAGGATGTCAGAGGTGCATGTGGCCCACCAGTTTATCACCCGCAGTCATATATGGTACCCTCAGACCCAGAAGTAATGATCAAGACAAATGGTCACCGGCTCTGACCTCCCCCCCACCCCCCATCCCCACCCCACCCTCCACCATGATGGGTGGCCCGATGGCTTAGTGGTTAACATTGTTGCCTCACAGCACCAGAATCCTGGGTTTGATTTTCCCTGTGTTTGCGTGGGTTTCCTTCCACGATATCCAAAGATGTGCAAGTTAGGTGGATTAGCTCTGGGAAATGTCAGGGTACAGGGTGGATCAGGGAGGGATGCTCTTTGGAAAGTCAGTATGGATTTGATGGGCTGAATGGCCTGCTTCCATGCTGTAAGGATTCTATGATGACTATTGGCAAGAACTGAATTATCTTCTGTTTGCCACCAGAGGGCTCAGCTAATGAGACCACCCGTTTTATTCCACTTCAATACATTTATAGGCACCAAGTGTGGCAACCCCTGAAACTAATCAAGGGACACTTTTATGAACAGAAGATGAGGATTGTGGGGTCTTAGTTGCACAGTGGTAATGTTCCCTACCTCTAAACCAGGAAGCTTGGGTTCAAGTCCCATCTGTTCCACACATATCATTACCCATCTAAACATGATTTGGAGATGCTGGTGTTGGACTGGGGTGTACAAAGTTAAAAATCACACAACCCAGGTTATAGTCCAACAGGTTTAATTGGAAGCACACTAGCTTTCAGAGCGACACTCCTTCATCAGGTGGTAGTGGAGGGCTCAATCCTAACACACAGAATTTATAGCAAAAATTTGCAGTGTGATGTAACTGAAATTATACATTGAAAAATTGATTGTCTGTTAAGCCTTTCATCTGTTAAAATACAGTGATAGTTCACTTCTTTCATGTGTAAATTACAAAACCTTTTTTATATAAAGTTGCATTCTCAGATTAGCTGTTAACAATGGTGATAGCTAGACAATATGTTGTCAACATATGATAACCTATGTCTAGCTATCACCATTGTTAACAGCTAACCCGAGAATGCAACTTTATATAACAAAAGGTTTTGTGATTTACATATGAAAGAAGTGAAACTATCACGGTATGCTAACAGATGAAAGGCTTAACAGACAATCAATTTTTCCATGTATAATTTCAGTTACATCACACTGTAAATTTTTGCCATAAATTCTGTGTTAGGATTGAGCCCTCCACTACCACCTGATGAAGGAGCATCGCTCCGAAAGCTAGTGTGCTTCCAATTAAACCTGTTGGACTATAACCTGGTGTTATGTGATTTTTAGATTGGATTAGATTAGATTACTTACAGTGTGGAAACAGGCCCTTCGGCCCAACAAGTCCACACCAACCCGCCGAAGCGCAACCCACCCATACCACTACATTTACCCCTTACCTACCACTACGGGCAATTTAGCATGGCCAATTCACCTGACCCGCACATCTTTGGACTGTGGGAGGAAACCGGAGCACCCGGAGGAAACCCACACAGACACGGGGAGAACGTGCAAACTCCACACAGTCTGTCGCCTGAGACGGGAATTTTAACCATCTAAACTTGTTTGTGAAAAATATCCAGAACATATGGTGGTCAGGTGAAAAAAAACATAGTGATGCAGTGATAGTGTCCCTGCTTCTGGGCCAGGAGGTGGGTTCAAGTCCCACCTGCTCCAAAAGTGTGTAATAACATCTCTGAACAGACTGATTAGGAAATATTGTACTTGTTAAAATATAAAATTTGTTGAGTTAGCCAAAATGAACAAATAATCATGTTATATTGAAAAGTTATCGGTCAGGTTATAACCTAATGATTAGAAAGGTCTTACTGTTTCTGAAGGAATACATGTATGTTTAATTTAGTATTTTAAACTCAGTAGTGATGGACTGAACTGTCACAATGACTCTGAAAGGCTAGAGTTTTGGTTTCAAAACAGACACTGTGAATTATATGTGACAATGTGGACTATTTGTCAGAAAGTGCTTGATCTTGGAAACTTGTACGGTGTATATAAAACTTATAGTTGATTGAATGATGTAAAGGTGGCAACAGAGTGACTGAGCTAAAGCTAAGGTCAGAGTTCATTAAAATCAAGATAGAAGCCTTATTCCAGGGGAAAAGAGCAAGTCTTAATGAGTAATTGATTAAACTAGCTGTGGAAAGCATGACATTTTGCGATGTTTGTCGGCGGTCACTGATCAAAGCATTGGAAATTGGACAGTATCAAAATTCTGATGCACAGCCTGTCAATCTGAGAAAAAGAGTAAAGAACTTGTCTCAGACCAATAGCTAGAGGCATAAAAACTGGAATCCAAAGTAGACAGGCAGGAGGCTGGAAGAACACAGCAAGCCAAGTAACATCAGGAGGTGGAGAAGTCGATGTTTCTGGTGTAACCTGAAGAAGGGTTACACCCGAAATGTCGATTTCTGTACCTCCTGATGCTGCCTAACTTGTTGTGTTCTTCGATCCTCCTGCCTGTCTACTTCAGAGTGATAGTTAGCTAGCTAAGGAGGTCATCTGACCAGCAATTGGGCATTGAAATGGAGTGGACTGATCACCTGTTTTGGTCTCTATCCTTGGTCAAGTCCACTGAAACAAGTTCACTTGTGATTGCTAGCATTACACAGGTAAGAGTTTTGCAGTGTTTTTTTGTAGTATACTTTGCTTTAACAAAGACCTTTGGGTATATCCCATTGTTTGAACTGCCTGGGTTACTGATAACCAGAGTAAATCTAACAGAACCAGGAAAATAGGAATAAAAGCCTTCAATATGATGAACAGGAGGTGAGGGAATCTTGTGGTGCAATGGCAGTATCCCTACCTTTAAGCCAGAAAATCTGGGTTCAAGTCCCACCTGTTCCAGAGGTGTATCTTAACATTTTGATAAAAAAAATCTCAAACAGAAGGTGGAAGTCTTCACATTAGATTACGTGCCTAAGTTCTGAGAATGATCTTTGTGAGCCAAAGATGTTCAGGTTAGGTGGATTGGCTATGCTAAATTGCCCTGTAGTATGCCGGCTGGGTGGGTTAACTGTGGCAAATGGGATAGGGTGGGATGCTCTTCTGTGCAGACCTGATGGGGCAAATGGCCTCTATCTGCACTGTAGGGATTCTATGATTCTCCTCTATGACCCAATGAGTCTGTGAGGTGGTCCAAGGATACTTGGAAATCTCCCAGATGGTGATGAAAAGGCATGCAGAAAAACTTGGGCAGTGTCCGAACCTTCCAGCCAGGAAATTACCAGAGATGACCAAACTGGCATGCCTCCAATACCTGGCAGCCCACTCTGGAAGCACAGATCTGCATTGCAGGACACATAGCATCGAGCATTGAAAGGCTGCTGGAGAGACACTTTACATACAAGGACAGGCACATAGCTAAAGGACTGGACCAGCACCATCTCAGGCTGCTTGCTAGCTCTCTTAGTGCTCATTCACTTAGCATCTCTCTGCATGCCCACCATCCATGCCTTGCCCTGCCTTGCCTTGCTGTGCCAGTTAATGCAGTCAAACAACTAGGACGTTTGTGCCAGCTCCCAATCCCTGGTGATCCGCACCAAGGAGAGTCAAATTGCATCTGGCAAGATGACTTTCAGCATGTTTGACCCAATCAGCAAGCCACCCCAGGCTCTCCCAACAAATCTTAAGGGCCAAAGTGCCCCCACTACCAACATGAGAAACCTGGGACCACACTAAGACATTGAATCCCCACGGTGTGGAAAGAGGCCATTCAGTCCATCAAGTCTGCACTGGGCCTCCAAAGAGCATCCCACCCAGACCAAGTCCCTCACCTCATCCCCATAACTCTGCATTTCCCATGGCTAATCCACCTAATCTACACATCCCTGGCCACTATGGGCAATTTAGCACAGACAATCCACCCAATCTGTACATCTTTGAGCTGTGGGAGGAAACCCACACCGATATGGGGGGAACATGCAAGCTCCATACAGGCAGTCACCTGGGTCCCTGGCATTGTGAGGCAGCAGTACTAATCACTGAACCACCATGCTGCCCATAGTATAGGACCATGTCTTTATATTTTGTGTATTTTTTAAAATCCCTGGACTGAAATTAGAAGAGCTATTTTAAAATCATTGTTTTAAAGAGTAGCTGCATATTTTGAAAACAAGTCATCTGACACCCATGCAAGCGTCATAAAAACAATTATTTGAACAGTGAAGACTGAGTTGCAGACAACTTTGAACCAAGGGGTGTACAGATGTAGCTTTTGTTTGCAATAAGGAAATTGATTGGTCCATGGACTAGTGACCAGTTATCAGTGTCAGAGACCTTGTTGATGGCTGCAAATGTGTTGCTGGTCAAAGCACAGCAGGCCAGGCAGCATCTCAGGAATAGAGAATTCGACGTTTCGAGCATAAGCCCTTCATCAGGACCTTGTTGAGCCTATCAACAACTAAGTGAATGGTTCTCATATAACTGAATAACTAGAAGATGGGAACAAGTTAGAGGGAGAGAGAAAAATGTTCATTTTTTCTCAGTTCAAGAGTAATCTCTGTGTTCCTCACAGACAAAATTTTAAAGCTGAAGAAAACCAGTTTCTCTTTCCTGCTGCAGTTGTTGTGAGCTGTGATTTTTAACTGATTTGTCAAAGATTTTCTATAAGTGAACCTGTCACTTTGTGTCTCTTACCAACCAATGGAAGCCTCCAGAGAAAGACAACTGAAACAATGTGCTAGCAAGCAGCAAACTCAAAGTTCATCTCAACAATACAACCTGGGAATGAAGATAACCAAATTGTTTTTCCAGTGCTTCCCTTCTGCCCTAACTTATTTTCCCTGCCTGTTTGTATATGTTTAAGGGGGAGTTTATAAGCAGATCAGAGTTTTAATTAGTAATATTATGTACCGTTGGTTTATAACTGTTTACTTGGAATTACTTGCAATAAATAGCAATTCATGTTCAGTGCAGAATCCTTGTCCCTGTTTCCATCAATGTAAATTGCAAACCTTATGCACTTTATAAAATATGTAACTTTCCTGATGACTCTAGAAATAGTGGAGTTCAATTTCCAGCACTCCACCTCAGTGAGTGGCATGGTGGCACAGTGGTTAGCACTGCTGCCTCACAGCGCCAGGGACCTGGGTTCAATTCCCGCCTCAGGCGACTGACTGTGTGGAGTTTGCACGTTCTCCCCGTGTCTGCGTGGGTTTCCTCCGGGTGCTCCAGTTTCCTCCCACAGTCCAAAGATGTGCGGGTCAGGTGAATTGGCCATGCTAAATTGCCCGTAGTGTTAGATTAGGGGTATGGGTGGGTTGCGCTTCGGCGGGTCGGTGTGGACTTGTTGGGCCGAAGGTCCTGTTTCCACACTGTAAGTAATCTAATCTAAACTATACTTGGGGCGGTGGAGAGGCGTTGAGAAAACAATCTTGAGAGGGAACGTTGGTGGCATAGGTGACATCACACATGTATAACTTTGTTGCTTTTCTACTATATCCATTTGGTTGTGTGTCTCTGTAGCCCCAAATGTAATACAAGCCAGTATTACACCTAATTTCATGTCCATACAGGGTGTCCCATGAAGCAATTTCTTCACGTCAATGTGCAGCCTGCTGCAGCATGTGGAAGAAAGAGGAACATGCATACAGTATAGGGCAATTGATTCTTTCAATCCCATTGCCCCTCATTTTTAAATATCCCTATTCTTACACTAGTTTCTGTGTCCAAAAATGTTGGTGTGAATGAAGTGGTCACCTATGTCTGCAGCAGAGAACCATATGGTCCAAATGGAGTGAATGCCTTTTGTTTGACTTGGATGGTGAAACCTACAATCTGAATCCTGTTCAGTACACGGGTCTGTGTGTATTGTCATTTCCCTTAAAGGTCCTCACATAAAAGTCTTCAGGCCCCTTCCCTCACTGTCGAAGAATTTATCGTGCACGCTGCAGGTGTAATCACAGCCACCTTTTTCCCTGTTATGTACTTTCATGTCCAGCACGATAGAAGGTGATATTGAACTCTCCTCAACCAACTCTTCATCTTGATAGTTGTTTGTAGAAACTCCACAAGCTTCACACATCCCCAGATCCTCACCCAACCTGCCTACAGAACCTGCATTTGCCCAGCACCTGGCATTTGAGGTAACCATGTCAGGTGTGGTCCTACACTGATACTCCCTTAAGGCCACTGTGCCCCTGAATATGTATAAACCCCTTCTCCTGTATGATGCCATTCTCTTCCATTCTTTACTATACCCTCCGCCTTTACAAATTCAGTTACTCCTCATTTCATAATTATCATTCTCCCTCCACCCTAGTCTTGGAGCTCCCAATACACACAAATAGGTTCTTGTAGTCTTGATGGGCTGAAGGGCCTGTTCCTGTGCTGCATTGTTCTTTATTTTGTTGGAAGTTTCCTTCCTCCCCAGATGGTAGAGGCACAGGCCCAGAGCTTGAGAATACCCTGGTCAGATGCCTGACTATGGTCAGTGCCCTGGACTGGTATCAGAAGCTGCCTTTGAATTGCTGACTGATGGGCACTTCCATGGACTTTGGTCACTGACCCCAAAGTGCTCCCCACTGACACCTCAGTTACAAGTTTTGCACTTTCTCTATTAGGTACATTCAAGTACTGAAACAGAAAATTTTCTTGTACATACTTAAATTCCTCTCCATCTAAACCCTTAACACTATGGCAGTTATAGTCCATGTTTGGAAAGTTAAAATCCCTGACCATAACCACCCTATTATTCTTACACATAACTGAGATCTCCTTACAAATTTGTTTCTCAATTTCCCTCTGACCACTGGGGGATATCTAATAAAATCCCTTTCTTATTTCTCAGTTCCATTCAAATAACTTCCCTGGATCTATTCCCAGGAATATCCTCTCTAAGTACAACTATAATGCTATCCCTTATCAAAAACATCACTCCCCCTCTTTCCTTGCCCCCCCCTTTCGATTCTTCCTATAGCATGTGTATCCTGGAACATTAAGCTGCCAGTCCTGTCCATCCCTGAGCCATGACTCTGTAATTGCTATGATAATCCAGTCCCATGTTCCTAACCATGCCTTGAATTCATCTGCCTTCCCTGTTAGGCCTCTTACATTGAAATAAATGCAGTTTAATTTATTAGTCCTACCTTGTTCTCTGCTTTGTTCTTGCCTTGTCTGATTGTTTGACTTGCTCCTTTTTCCAACTGCACCGATCTCAGATTGATCTTTTTCCTCACTATCTCCCTGGGTCTCCCACCTTACTAGTTTAAATCCTCCTGACCAGCTCTAGCAAATCTCACTGCCAGTATATTGGTGCAATCCATCCTTCTTGTACAGGTCACTTCTACCCCAGAAGAGAATCCAATGATCCAAAAATGTGAAGCCTTCTCCCCTGCTCCAGCTCCTCAGCCACACATTCATCTGCTCTATCCTCCTATTCCTGTATTTCAGGCTGTACTTCAGTCTGGCTGTCTTTGTGGATCTGTGACTGCTCTCAATAACATAATTTCAACTCTCATCAACTCAATCATTTGCTGCTTGCTGTCTTTTTTTAAACTGATGTATGAAGGCCCCTGTTTAGCATATTTTCAACTCCTTAACTTCCCCTTCCTCAGAAATTTGTTCTTAACAATTGTCAAATGTGAGCGTGGGTTTATTTGCAAGCAGTAGTCGTGCCTCTGAAATGAGTGAGTCATCTAGGAATATATAAATGTGCTAATTCAAATGGTTGACTTTGTAAAGATTACCATGAATACGTGAGAGCAGATAGTTTGCTGTGAAAAATATAGCAGTAGGAAGTTAGCTAAAAAGTGCAAAAATGTTCCGTGGCACCTTTTTTTTTTGCACATCTGCTGTCATTGTGACTTCAATTTTATTTGAAGCTACCTGAACATGAACTTTTTAAATAGCAACAAATGATGAAAAACAGACATCCAGACCTTGTGCTATGTAAATCTATTCATACACATTACTGCCTTTTGCTGTTTGAGTTCAATTATCTCTGGTCATCGGACAGCATCTTGGAAAAATTAACAACAGCGAAATTCACAACTGACCTTGGAGGAACCTTTGTGGGAGAGCTTACAGCACAGGAACAGTTAAGTACATTGTTTTTAAGTGTAACCTTGCTGTAAATCCACAATAGTGAGTAGAGTGGGTTATTTCTTGATGAGATCTGTCTTTTGATTAAATTTTAAAAATATAAACCATAAGCAGTAACTTGGAGCAGTGCTTTTTTTTAGAACAATAAGATGGTGGGATTTTCTGGGTCTGTAGAGTGTAAAGGTTCAAAAATGGCCTTTAGTAGAGTGATATACTCTTCCTGTCAGATGTGGGAGTTTAGGGAGAGTTTCCAAGTTATTGGTAATTATGTCTGCAGGAAGTGCCTTTGGTTGCAAATCCTATCAGATCACAGGAATTAGTTGGAGAGGCAGTTAGAGGCAATAAGGAATTCACAAGAACTAGGGATTGTGATGGATGGCAGCTATAGGAAGGGAGAAAAGCCGCAGATACACTCACGTGCACGGGTTAACTCCAGGATAGATAGGAGAGGGAGGCAGGCAGTGCAGGAGTCTCCTGTGGCTATTCCCATTTCAAACAAATATGCTGTTTTGGAAAATGTAGAGTGCGATGGACCCTCAGGGAATATAGTACGAACAGCCAAGTATCTGGTACTGAGAATGGCTCTAATGTAGTGAGGGGTACGTCAGGTTCCAAGCGATCAATTTTGATAGGGGACTGTCTAATCAGATTCACAGACAGATATTTCTGTGGCTGTACACAGAAATGTACACATTGAAACCAACAACACTGAAAGGAAAAAGGTTGAGATTCTGAAAGAAGAATACAGAAAGTTAGGTAAGAAATTAAAAAGGAGGTCCTCAAAGATAGAAATATCTGGATTACTTCTAGCGCTGCGAGCTAGTGAGGGTAGGAATAGGAGGATAGAGCAGATGAATGTGTGGCTGAGGAGCTGGGGCAGGGGAGAAGGCTTCACATTTTTGGATCATTGGATTCTCTTCTGGGGTAGGAGTGACCTGTACAAGAAGGATGGGTTGCACCTGAACTGGAAGGGGACCAATATACTGGCAGTGAGATTTGCTAGAGCTGGTCAGGAGGATTTAAACTAGTAAGGTGGGAGACCCAGGGAGATAGTGAGGAAAAAGATCAATCTGAGATCGGTGCAGTTGGAGAAAGGAGCAAGTCAAACAATCAGCCAAGGCAAGAACAAAGCAGAGAACAAGGTAGGACTAATAAATTAAACGGCATTTATTTCAATTTGTAGACAGTGATATATCAAGATTGTAACAGTAAAAATTACCATGAAGCTGATATTTTTCTAGAAATCCAACCAGTTTGATAATGTCCTTTAGGAAAGAAAGCTATCTGGTCTGGTCCATATAGAACTCCAAGTCACTTGCACCAATGTAGTTAACGCTTACCTGTCTCCTGAAGTGGACTAGCAAGCCACTCATTTGTATCAAGGCATTTTCAGTGATTCAAGAGGGGTATCCCTCATTTTCATTTTTTCAGGGAGAATAGGCACAGACAATATATATCAACCTTATTAGTGATTCCCACAGCTCAAGAATTATTTTTTTAAAAATTGTCTGCAGAATGATATATTTTGTAAGCAGTCCCTAGTTGCAGCAGGACCAATTCACACAATGGGGACTGCTCACTGGAGTACAACGCCAAGCATTGTCCACTTAATCTGGTCAGTCAAAGCTTCATTAACCCAAGTGCCAAACGCATTCCGGAGACCTCCTGCAATGATACTGTGGCTAATGTAATACATTATTTAACGTTGAAACTGGTTAGTTCCCGTCAAAACTGTATTGAACTGTTTCAAACATTTTTAATCAATGGTAAACCAAATAAACAACTTACTCATACAAAATATTTAATTAGTAAGTTTAAACAGTATTTAAAAATCCATAAAATGAATAGCTGCTTGACATCAATTTATGTGGATATTTTGAACAGATTATTTTCTGTCTCTTGTCTGCCTAACATATTTCTCTCATAGATGTAAAGGTGTACACAATTCCTCACTACAAAACTTTACATCCCTTGCCTCTTTCGGTCTTTTTTTGAGGAAAATTCCAGACTCATATCTGGAGTGGAAATAATTTATGTAAAGTCGTCATGATTTAATTGTACTTTTCTGTCAATGTTAGTGTAGGAGAGTCTCAGTTCAACATCTCTCGGTTCTCTAGCCTGGACTGAAAAATACTCATAATCAACTCTATTTCTCTGTTTCCCAAGTTGCCACAAATTTCCAATTTAGTTAGAAGTAATTCTGTAAAATAAGTGTGTGCATGGGACAATGATGAGCACTGGGTCAGACAGCCCCTCAGATTACTTTATATAGAATCTACAACACAGGCTCAAGACTTCTGATGCAAAGCGTCCAAGCTGATGTTTATTCTTAGCCTCCTCCCCCTCACTTTACATAATCCTATTAGCATAACCTTCTATTTCTTTCTCCCTCATGGGTTTTTAAAACATTTTCTATATTGCATTTACAATGTATGAATTATTCCCTGTGACACAAAGTCTAAACATGGCAACCATTCTTAAAGAAGTTTCTCTTGTATTCCCTTGGGGATTTATTGACCATAATCTTAAATTATTGCCCTTTATCTTGGGTCCCCAGTTAAGGAACATGGGCATTATTTTACCAGGCATTGGTGACAAGCGAAGGAACAGAGGTTTACATATGGCCATACAAACAAGGAACAAGTTGGCTATTCTATCCCCGAAGCCTTTTCCACCTTTCATCAGATCATGGCTCATCAGATTGTGACTTCCAATCTACATTCCCATCTACCCATGATAACCTTTGACCCCTTGTCCAATCATTCCTAGGAGAACCTAGATATTCCTTGATGCAGTCCTGCCATCGGGCAATTTTTTTTTCTCTCTGATATCCAGAAGTACTTTCAAACGTAACCGAAAGTTATTTTTCTCCACTTCCAAATCAGTTGTTGTTTTCTGCCCCCCACCACTGAATCACCCTGTTGCCAATTGATAAGCAATTTACATGGAAAGCTCTTTAACACCACTAGACAAATTTAAAAGTCTTTGGAGTGTCAACAGATTGTCAATTAAAGTGATTAATTGATGCCCATTGTCCTGGATGGCTGGCATTTTACTGAGGCATGAAGTCAACTTCTCTGCAACTTCCTTGGTGGAGGGTGGATGCTGGGGAGAGTTCCATTTGGAGTCTCCATGTCCCAGGGAAGGGAAGCCAGGTGACAAAAGTCAACACTGCAAACTTGCCTCCTTCACTGTAAGGATTACTCTCTAACAACCATATCCTACCTGATTTCCTGTGCTCCTCAAAATGGGAGCGTCCAGTCAAACTTCATGCAGCCTCAGCAGTGGTCTTTCCTATTGGTTGTGCTGTTGAGGCTGCAGTGGATTGGTCCTTTGACTAAGCTGACATTGCAGACAGCTGGTCTCCTATCGTTAACTGAAGGCTGAAACCTGGTATCACTTTGTTGCAGTCTCACTGCCTCCAAACCAACATTCTGACTTAACATCATGAATTAGCCCCTGCCAGTAAAATCCCAATCACCTTTTCTACATCTGCCCTATCAAATCCATTCATTATTGTCATTTCCTGCATAGGTCGCTACTCTGTCTTTTCTATTGTTGCGATAGGAGCCACAGCCTGATGAATCTTTCCTTGTGGAATAACCTTTCAGGATTTTTTTGTACTTTCTCTATTCTTAAAAAGTGCACCTACAAAATCATAGCATAATCAGAAAAAAATCATCATAGTTTTTTGAGAGCGAAACTGTATTTGACAAATTTTGCATTTTTTGAAATCTAGCTCGTAGTGTAGATAAAGGAAAACCTGTAAATGTAGTCTACTTAGGTTTCCATGAATGTATTTAATAAGTCACCAAAAAGTTAGGATGCAAGATAAGGGCTCATGGAGTTGGAAATAATAGGTTAGCATGGATAGGGAATTGATTAACACACAGGAAGCAAACAGTTGGGATAAATGGGGATTTTCAATTAATGGCGGGCTATAACAGGCTGGAATGCTGCAAGGATCAGTGGTGGACAATGATACAGAGAGTAACGTATACAAGGGTTGATGGAGATACAAAACCAATTGGGAATGTAAGGATGACATTTAAACATATTTCAAAGAGATAGAAACAGATTCAATGAGTAGATAACAAAATTGCAGATGGAGAACAATGAGAAGTATGAAATTATTAGTAAGAGTGGAGATGCATAATATTTTCTAAAATTAGGAAAACTTGCACATGCTATATTCAGAGGCAATGTGTGTAACCTTAAAAGGAACACAGTTAGTTAGTATGGAGGTAAAGCATGTATCAGGTAAAGCATGTATGTTGGTCTTTACTGCAAGGGAGTTGCACTACAAGAATAAGGAAGTCTTGGTACAATTTTAGTAGCTTTGGTGAAACTACACCCAGAGTACTATATAAAGTTTTGGGTGCATTTTTGAGGAAGGATACACTCAGCTTGAAGCAATTTGGTAACATCCAGTTGATTCCTTCCTGAGATGGAAGGTACACCCTATGATGAAAGGCTGAGTAAGATGAGCCTCTGCTCCCCAAAACGTAGAAATGTATGAAGTGATATCATTGAAGAGACTCTAGGCAGGCACTGTTCCTACTGAGGTTGTTTGCTTGGTTAAGGAATTGTGAACCAGGGACACAGTTTCAGATTAGGAGAACAATCATTTGGGATGAGATGAGGAGAATTTTCTTCACTCAAAGTGTGGTGAATCTGTGGAATTCTGTATCCCTGAGGTTGTGGATGCTCCATAAGTTAATACATTTAAGATTGAGATAAACAGGCTCTTGGTCTCTCAGGAATCAAAAGAAATGTGATCAGGCTGGAAAGTGAATTTGAGGTGGCCAGTCAACCATGCTCATATTGAATGACAGAGCAGGCTCTCAGGTGTATATTCAAGCAGAGTTTTGTGACAACAGCTATCCAGTACATTCAGACATCTATTGACTTGCAGAGGTATTTGTTGTCAAACATACATTGCTGTAAGATGTGGAAGCTGAGCTGGTGTAGCCAGTATAGATTTGAATCTCTTTGTCAACAGGGGCTTTTTGAGGGGGTAGCTCCCAAACTATGGGAAGTGCTCAATGTATTCCAGATTTTCTCCTTCAATAAATATAGCCAGTAAAATGTTTAGCTAATCAGATGTGATTAACATGTGAATTATATTTTGGCAACATTCAAGGACAGGCCATGTTTCTTGATTTCAGAATTCAAGAGAATGTGTGACTTGTAAATCTGCCACAATAGAGGCAATGATGCTGCAGTCATCTGCAAATTGCAGATTGTGTATGTTTATGTTGGTGAACTTAATTTTACCACTGAAGCAATGAGGGTGATAGAGATTTCCATCTCAATGTTATTCCATATTGACAGCAAACAGAAAGGCAGTAATCTTTGGTGAAGTGAGTAGCCACTGTTAAGTAGATTGTAAATACTATGGTGGCTACCATTCAGCCTTACTTGACCACAGACCAGATTTTGAAGCTGACTGTTTCAGATCTCTCACTACAGATAGTTCCAGATTGTGATTGAGATCTTTTAGAGAAAAACCTCTCCGATCATGATGTTTCACTGAGCAAAATACTTTGATTAGGGTGACAAAGCAATAGAGAGTTGTTGATGATTTTCAACAGTTTTCTTGAATATGCTGCAAAAAAAGACCATGTCAGAGTTTTCTCTGACTTGGAGGTGCCAGTGTTGGTCTGGGTGGACAAAGTTAAAAATCACACAACACCATGTTATAGTCCAACAGGTTTATTTGGAAGCATTAGTTGTCGGAGTGCCTAATGAAGGAGCAGCGCTCCGAACATTTTCTCTGGAAGACTGTATGCAACACTATGTTTATGGAGGATTTCCTCAGCCACAGGAAGTTGGTAATTCAGGAGAATGTTTATCAGGACGAGACTATTGAATATAGGAGTTGAGACACAGGATGTTAGCAAGGCCACTTTTGGTGTATTGTGTACTGTTTTGGTGACTCTGCTGTAGGAAGGATATTATTAAATTGGAAATGGTGCAGAAAAGATTTACAAGGATGTTAGCAGGATGAGAGGGTTTGAGTTATAAGGAGCGGCTGAGACTTTTCTCTTGGATTGTAGCAGGCTGAGGGATGATCTTATAGAAGTTTATAAAATTATGAGGGGCATAGATTAGGTGAAGAGCAAAGGTCTTTTGGTGAGGATGGGAGTAGTTCAAAACTAGAGGGCATAATTTTAAGGTGAGCAGCGAAAGATTGAAAAGGGATCTGAGTGCCAAGTTTTTCACACAGAGGGTGGTTCGTATGTGGATTGTCCTGCCAGAGGAAGTGGTAGATGCAGATACACCTACAACATTTAAAAGACATTTAGACAGGTACACAAATAGGAAAGGTTTAAAGGGATATGGGGCAAGAGGACAAAAAAGGCACTAGTTTAAATGGATGAATTGGACCAAAGGGTTTGTATCCATGTTATATGATTCTCTGACTCTAACAGGAAAATACCAAAATAGTTTCCACAGCATTATTTATCTCCCTCCTTGAAGCTAATTACAATTGGCACATTCCTGAGATTGTAGGGAAGTTCTTTTACTTCACAATTCCAAAGGATGTATGTTATGAGTCTGGATGTGAGCAAATGTCTAGCACTTATGAAGACCTCAGGAGGAAGACCCTCAGGTCTACAGACGTTTTTGCTCTTCATTTGTTTGAATGCTTGTTGTAGCTCTCCCATTAATATGTAATTCACCCCTCGATTTTATCACAAAGTATTTGAGATGGAGAGTATATTGCCATTGTGGATTCATGCTTGAGTTATTCAAAATGTTTTTTCTAACATTGACAAATGGAATTGTCATCCTTAGATAGAGAGGCATCATCCTCTAAGTAAAGGGGATTTTGATCATTTGACCTTAGTCTGTAGGTGATGATCCAAAAAGGACAAGGGCAGGTCATGGGAAAACCATCACCTGCAGATTCCTCTCCAAGCCACTCACCATCCTGACTTGGAAATATATCACCATTCCTTCACTGTCACTAAGTCAAAGTCCACTCTCTTCCTAACAGCACTGTGGGTATCCCTACATTCCAAGGACTCCATTAATTCAAGAAGGCAGCTCATTACCACCTTCTCCAGGAAAATTAGGGATGGGCAATAAATGGTGATATAACTGGCTGAATGCTCAGTTCCAATAAAAGTAGCACAGGTGGTTTCTAAAAAGCTTTGCATGTCATGATGGTCAGCATATTGTTGGATTTTCAGCTTTCTCTTACCACTACATACCTTCTATCCATGGATTGGATGTTATACATCAGTCTTGAACTATTGGAATGCTATCTTCTTCATTGATAATTTGGGTTGTTCTGTCAGGCAATGAAGGCTGCTCAGTTTTATTCCAGGAGGTCACGTATTTCTGCATTGCTTTAGTCAAATCATTCCTGATAATGTTGATGTTTAAACCCAATGGTCTGGACACAGGAGTGTAGTGCAGCTAACCTTATGTGACCTGACTGTTCTAAAATTGAATTGGATATGTGAAGATTTTTCTCTTTGTTTTTGACCTGCACTTCTCTTCAGTTGGGGTATTTTAGGACTCAGAGATTGGTCTGCTCCCTCTTGGGCTTGTGATGTCTTGATGGTCAGTGGATATTCTCCAGTCCAGCAAGCACCAGACCCCACATCGATCAAGTGATAGACACAATGATAGATTAATCAAATAACTTAAGAGATGCCAATGCTTTGATCTATGATGTGTTCTTGTTGTTTTATACTTATCCTTCTGCAGAAGGCATTTGTTATTAATAAGGCCATGTGAAGAACATTTTGTCAGCAAGAGGATTCCATTTATATTGAGTTTTCCTAACCATGTGTCCGCCCTCCCCCAAAAAGATTCCTCTGAAAATATTGGAATCACAGTCAACCGTAAAATTGAAGTCCCTCAGAAAGAATATCTTTTCTTTTCAGATGGCAACGAGGACTCCATTTATTTATTAGTCATTGATTTAGATGTTCTGGCAGTATATCCAAGATCTGACGGAATAACCAACTCCAAGAACATAAGAGTTGCCGTCAGGCTTTCATTTCCATGGTAAGATGTATTGGTATGCTTGTTCCTTCAGCTGACCCTTCTCAGGAATGCAGGTCTCACTGTGTGGCAACCATGTCAATTTGGAGTCTTAATAGCTCTCAAGATATCTTTATAGTTCTTCTTTCTGGGAACTCACTGTTGAGATGACCCACAAATATTCTAACATTCCAAGTTGCAAACTTTTAAGTTTTCTTCTGTGACCACAAAAGGTGGAGATCCTGCATAATGTGGTAACCAAACAAGGAGAAAAAGTGATGCAGCCTTCTTTTTGGGGGCCTTTTCTAGCCCCCTCCCCATTTGGGGTGAGCAGAGGATATACTTAGGTAGACTACTTAGTCACAGATGTTGCTACCCAAAGGTGTCTAATGAACTTCATGCTGCTGATACTTGTGTGCAGATTCTTGACAAGTGATTCCAGGTTCACAATCTGTCTTCATTGCTAATTCTCCACTTCCAGCAGACTTGGCATTGAAAATATACTCTGGTAGAAGCCTGTTTGTAACTATGTTTAACATGGAGAACTTGATGCAGTTTTGTTGACCATATCATTTTGGCAGATTGGTGATCATAGTGTCATGTCAAATTATAATGATTTGAATCACTTGTGCACTAGAGTCTACTTCCACTTTCGCAATAAGTGAGACAGAGTGTTCCTTCTCACCTTCTGCTCTTGAGGACATTTTGGACTGTGCTTCATCTGGCACCTCCCTCGGTCTTGTTGTCATGGGTGACCCTACCTAGGAGCAAAGATCTTCCAATGGCATCACTCAAGAGATTTTTGGAATGCACAAACCGTTCCAACAAGTCACAATGGTAATTCACAGAGGAATTCCAGACCATTAAACCGAGGCAACTGAAATCATAAAAACCAATGACAGGACAAAGGGAGGAGAGATTCAGAGGAGTTTAGAGTAAAAATTAATTGGAGGAGTTACAGAGCTGTCAGGGGTTAGGAAAAGGTGAAGTCATAAACATTTGTACAAGCATGAACATTGTATTTTTGAGATTTGGAATATGACTTCTTTATATATTAATTCTAGTTGTGCTGCGTTGAATTTCTCTGGTGAACTGTACTTTTAAAGATCTATCTCACTCATGAGGAAACAATTCATATTTCACATCATTCTTCCCAGAGGACTACCCTCTAATTTTAGCATGGAAACATATCATTTCAGTCCAGAGTGAGAGATGAGATCGTAAACAACAATTCACTTGTGGGAAATAACATCATTCCAGAAACACCAAAACACTTAACATGCTGTAATAGAATACCATAAACCCAAAGCTGTGAAAGATTGCAGGCTGAACATTCTCAGAGCTTTTGTACCTGCATGAGGTACTATACAGCCTATTGCTGAGTTTATACCAAATCTATTAAGATTAATATAGCGCTAATGGAAATGGGCATTTTCTATTTTTGATTCTACAGCTTCATTTTTAAGAGCATGAATATACTATCAAATGTAGGCCATTCAACCCATCAAGTCTGCTTCACCATTCAAATCTGATAATCATCAACTCAACTTTCCTGCCTTCTCTCCACAACCCTGAATTCTCTTGCTGAATAAAGATATATCTTTCTCAGCCTTGAACTTCATTTTACACATAATTAGAGACAGTCCCAAAACATACCAAACTAACTCAATCACTTTCGTTAAGTTGTTCTTGGCCTGTATTGATGTAAGGGCCTCATCTGAAAGACTTTCCCTGTAGGTTGCTGTGTCAACTGCTGTGCATTTACATTTGTCCTATTTTTATTGCAGATTCTAGCAATTAGCTCTACAATCAATAACTGAAATTGCGCCATGAGAATCGTCAGCCCTTAAATAAGATGCTGTTAATGGGACATTGTTAGATGATAATTGGCTTGTCCATTTTTGGACCACTTTAGTTTAGTCCAATGGTCTCCTTTCCTGTTTAAGATATATTTAGGCTTGTTCACCTTCCTGTTGATTCCCCCTTCTGTCTTATGAGTTTGAAGAAGTTACCACCCCTTTAATTTACCCATTTAGCCATGATATTGTCCCACTTCAGTTCAGAAGGAGTTCATCTCATTGGTGTAGCTCCTTCCCTTCCTATTTTTGCTATCTGTGCCCATGAAAAGCAACCAATCATTCCCAAGCTTACAATTCAGCTCTATGTTAACTAATGGAAAATAAGGAAATGACAGAGACCCTAAGTAAATACTTTGTATCTGGTCTCATGATAGAAGTTACTAAGAATACTGAAAAATAAAGGGACGAAAGGAAAGGAGAAACTCCATACAAACGCTTTACCTAAGAAAAAGTATGAGGAAAACAAATGAGACAAAAGGTTGTCCAGCAATTTAGACTTTTTCTCTGTATTTGTTCACAGGACGTGGTCATTGCAGGCTGGGCTAGTACTTTACTGCCTGTCCCCGATCACCTGGAGAAAGTGGTGTTCTTAAACTGCTGCAGTCCCTGGGATATAGGGACACCTACAGCATCGTTAGGAAGAGAATTCTAAGATTTTGATACAGTTAAAATGTAGGAAAGGTGACCTGACAGTTTTATCCCACATTCTTAAACAAAGTGGTTGTGCATATAATGGATGTACTGGTTGTAATCTTCTGAAAATCCATAGATTCCATAGGTCAATGGATGTTTTGTGAATGGAAAGTAGTGTTCCTTGGAGCCCCATTTTTGGGTAGTTTGCTGACCATGATATATCGTAATAATTTAGATTTAAATGTGAGAAGTGTGATTCGAAAATTTGTGACAACACAAAATTGGCCAGACAACTGGCAGTGAAGGGGATGCTGTTGATTTCAAACTGATATCAGTGATTTTATTGAGTGGTCAGAAAAGTGGGCAAATGGAATTCAATATGGATTTGGGGAGGACAACAATGCAAAGAAATGTACAATAAATAGGAGGGCATTGAGAATGGTAGAGGTAGTGACAGATCTGCGAGGACATGTTCACAGGTGTCTGAAGTTGATAGGATAGGTAGATGAAATGGGAAAGAATGCATATGAGAAGCTTGTCTTCACTGGGCAGACAACCGAATACAAGAATAACAATGTTATGCTGAAACTATATAACCTACTGGTTAAGCCACCGTTTTCGTGCATGGTTTGTTCACCATGTCACATGACACTGGAGAGAGGACAGAAGAGACATGCAAGAATGTTGTCAGGACTTGAAAATTACAGGTAGGAGGAAAGATTAGTTAGGCTAGGGTAGTTTTTCTTAGAATCGAGGTGGCTGAGGGGTGGCTTAATCATTGGGCATAAAATAATGAGGGGCTTGGATATATTAGTAGTAGGCAGGGAAGATCTGTTTCCCCTTATGGAGTGATCAATTATCAGGAGGCACAAATTTAAATTGACTTGCAGAAGGTTTAGAGGGGACAGGAAGAAAACATTTTCCATGCAGAGGGTTTTGGGTGTCACAGTCCGATTTGGTCGATGAAGTGGAAACCCTCAACTCATTTGAAAAGGGACCCAGATCTGCACATGAACTACTATCACTAGCAAGGCCACAGACTTGGTGCTGGTAAGTGGGATTAGAATGGGCAGTGTTTGTCCACTGGATAATGGAAGTCAATCCAGGTGTTCCTCAACAGGAAACCCTGGATGAATCAGGACATACAGTACCCGCTTAAAACCAAGCGTGAGGCCTTCAGATCAGGAGACCTGCTCAAATATGAGGAATTCAAGTATGACCTTCGTAGAGCCATTGAGACAGCCAAGGACCAATACTGATCCAAACCCGAGACCCAGAAAGACACCCGGAGACTATGGTAAGGACTGAATGATATCACAGGTTTTAAAAAGAGTCAGTGCAAGATAGCAGACGATGACACATCCCTCCCAGATCATCTCAATGCCTCTATGCTCGCTTTGTGCAGAATTTCAGCAGAGAGGTAACACCTATTCCAAAAAGTCCTGACGAACCTATCCCAACAGTCACTGCATCAGAGGTCAGATCAGTTTTCCTTCATGTAAATCCAAGGGAAGTGATGGGACCAGGCGGAGTACCAGGCCGTGCACTCAGAGCATGCATAGATCAACTGACAGATATCTTCTCAGACATCTTCGATCTTTCCCTGCAGCAGGCCACTGTCCCTGCCTGTTTCAAGAGGGCCAAAATCATCCCTGTGCCTAAGAAGGCTCGTGCAGCGTGTCTCAATGACTACCGCCCAGTGGCCCTAAGTTCGGTGGTCATGAAGTGCTTTGAAAGGCTAGTCATGGCATTAATCAACTCCAGCCTCCCCACTACTCTCGACCCATTCCAATTTGCCTATCGGACCAACAGATCCATGTCAGATGCCATATCACTTGCCCTTCACTCCTCCCTCGATCATCTGGACACCAAAAACAGCTATGTAAGAAGCCTACTCATTGACTACAGTTCAGCCTTCAACACTATTATCCCCTCGATTACTAAACTTAGTGATCTCGGACTAAGTCCCACTCTCTGCAACTGGATTTTCAGTTTCCTGACCCACAGGACACAATCAGTGAAGATTGGGGACAATATTTCATCCTAACTAACACTCAACGCAGAAGTCCCCCAGGGGTGCGTACTCAGCCCCCTACTATACTCACTGTATACCCGTGACTGCATCACCAAATACCAGACTAATGCTATTTACAAGTTCGCTGATGACACCACCATAAGTCGGTTGAATCTCAGATGGCGACGAAACAGACTACACACGGGAAGTGGAAGTCCTGGAAAAATGATGCACTGAGAACAACCTAGCTCTCAATGTCGGCAAAACCAAGGAACTCATTATTGACATTTGGCGGGATGTTACTCATGCCCTCCTGCACATTAACAGCACAGAGTTGGACTGAGTGGAGAGTGTCAGGCTCCTGGGAGTGGTCATCCACAACAAGCTTTCTTGGACTCTTCATGTGGACGGACTGGTTACAAAGGCCCAACAACATCTTTTTTTCCTCAGGCAACTGAGGAAATTTGACATAACAGTGAATACCCTTGCCAATTTTTATAGGTGCACCATCAAGAGCATTCTGTCTGGATGTATCACTACCGTATGGCAACTGTACCATTCAAGATTGGAAACAGTTATGGAGAGGTGTGAACTCAGCCTGGACAATCATAAAGGCCAACCTCCCATCCATAGAATCCATCCATCAAGGAAAGGCTGCCAGCATTCTTAAAGATCCATCCCAACCTGGCAATGTTTTTCTACAATCTCTACCATTGGGGAGAAGGTACAGAAGCCTGAACACGCGCACCAGCCTGTTTAGAAACAGTTTCTACCCTACTGTTGTTAGAATACTGAATGGACTCACAAACTCTTAACATTTGCCTGTACCTGTTTTTTGTGTTTGCCGCTGTTTACCTATTATTTACTTATCTATGCTACTTAATTCTGTGATCTGCCTGTATTGCTTGCAAGACAAAGCTTTTCACTGTGCCTCAGTAGACTTGACAATAAATTCAATTCATTCATTCATTCAATTCATTCATTTGTTTATTCAGCTGATACAAACACAATTTGTACCACCTTCTGTGTAACCTTCCTATTGTCCACAGCTCATTAGGCCAAATATCTAATTCCTTTCCACAAAATGTTATCTTGGATTGTCAATTCATCTCTAAATGTCCCACATGCCTTGACAGCAACAGATGTGTTCTTGATGCATTCAGTCCATCCTTTCATCTCTCATTCCTGCCACAGGAAGGAACTAAAACAAATCTTTTCTTTATAGCAGAGAATACTGAGGGGGTCATGATTGAGGGGTATTACATTATGGAGGCGTATAGACAGGGTGAATAGAAAACAGCTGTTCCCCATGGTGGAGAGGTCAATCACGAAGGGGCATAGTTTTAGGGTAAGGGGCACGAGATTTAGAGGGGATTTGAGAAAAAAACCTTTCATTGGAGACATTGGGAATCTGGAATGCACTGCCTGGGAAGGTAGTGGGAGGCTGGTAACCTTACAACCTTCAACAAATATTTAAATGAACACTTGAAATATAAATTCAAGGATATTGGACAAGTACAGAAATTGAGATTAGCATGCCTTTAATGGTAGTGATGCAGATTGCATACTTGATGGGCTCTTTCTGCGTTATATTACCCGATGAAATGTGTGAAAGTTAAGTCACATGCTTAACGTTTACTATTTTGGAATTGTGTCGAGGGACCATGAATAGATTTCCACTGCAAATTTAGATTCACAAAGCATGAATACTAGCTGGTATTACAGAATATCCAAAAATAATAAAATTTGGATTTTCTGCCATGTAATCTTGTTGGCAAGTTTAAATTCCAGCCGTTGTTCAGAAAAGTATTGGTAGGTTTTGGAGATGCTCTGACTGTAAGTGATGTAAGTACTATAGTAACATACCTGGCCACATTAATGACTCAATTATAATTGCCTCAGTATTTATTTAAAGGAATGCCAACTTCTCATTCTTGAAGTGGCGGTTTAGGGAATAGAAAGAGAAAATGTACTCCAAGGCTTTATTTTCAGTGTGAGCTCTGAGGTTTTCCTCGTGCGGAAACTTGTCTATTTGAGGGATTTTTAAAATAATCACAATCAGCAAATAATAGTCATGAGTTGGAGATGCTGGTGTTTTACTGGGGTGAACAAAGTTAAAGATCGCACAACACCAGGTTATAGTCCACCAGGTTTATTTGGAAGCACTAGCTTTCGGAGTGCTGCTCCTTCAACCAACACCTGATGACGGGGCAGTGCTCTGAAAGCTAGTGCTTCCAATTAAACCTGTTGGACTATAAACAAATACAGTAATACAGCTATTACAAAAAGAATTGGTTCAAAATACATAAGTATTGATTATTCCTTTCTGCTGCTAACTGCTTAAAATATTATAGAATTGGTTTTATTTAAAACTATATCAAGTAGTGGATAGGTATAGGTAGGGAATATAAAATGGAAAAGGTGGTTCGTCTGTGCGAGTTGATTTGTGCATAACCAGTTAATGTGTACAAAGTTAAAAATCACACAACACCAGGTTATAGTCCAACAAGTTTAATTGGAAGCACTAGTTTTCGGAGCATTGCTCCTTCAGCGGGTGGTTCATCACAATCGCCTGACGAAGGAGCGTTGCTACGAAAGCTAGTGCTTTCAATTAAACCTGTTGGACTATAACCTGGTGTTGTGTGATTTTTTTTTTAACCTTTGTACACCCCAGTCCAACACCGGCGTCTCCAAATCATGACTGTTAATATGTGTGAGGAGAAAGTGAGGACTGCAGATGCTGGAGATCAGAGCTGAAAAATGTGTTGCTGGAAAAGTGCAGCAGGTCAGGCAGCATCCAAGGAACAGGAGAATGACATTTTGGGCATAAGCCCTTCTTCAGGATATGTGTAAGTTTATTTGAGAGGTACCTCGCTAGCACAGGTCACCTCAATAAGACCATAAGACATAGGAGTGGAAGTAAGGCCATTCGGCCCATCGAGTCCACTCTGCCATTCAATCAGGGCTGATGGCCATTTCAACTCCACTTACCCGCATTCTCCCGGTAGCCCTTAATTCCTTGTGGCATCAAGAATTTATCAATCTAAACTTTATCAATCTAATCCCTACTGCTTCGTGCAAACCATTTAGGATCTGGCTGAGAGTAAATCTACTTGGGACCAATGACGCGGCGGTGAGTTTTGACTGGGGTGCAATTAAACACATCCAATTCCCCCGTGAAACTGTCAGCATTCAGTGCAAGCCTAACTTTTTAAAAATTGCACGTCGGACTGAAAGTGTCAGGGTTTGGGGTTTGCAGCACGCCCTTTGAATGGATGTTCATCTTCTCCTGATAAGACCAGCCGGTGAGTTGCATTGAGTTGAGAGCATCTTGTCGCTCCCCAGGGTGTGCTGTATTCCTCTGCCTTTTGGAAGCCTGCGGGTTGATCTCCCTAACGACCGTGCGGTTGCTAGGTGATGTCACCCGCAGGCCAGGCCCGGCCCGGGGCTCGCGATGCCAAGCGGCGACGGTTTGCGGCTGTCGGCGCGAGGGAGCCGGGCTGGCCGGCCGGGGGCTCGCTGCTCGCGGCTGCTGTGCGGAGCCGATGGCGCGGCGGCCGGCGGTTGGTGCTGCTGCTGCTGTGCCCAGGCCGGGCCGAGCGGAGAGTGAGAGTCCTCGGGCTGCGGGCGCCATGTGTCGGCCTCACTGAAGAAACAAAAGGTGAGCCACCCGGCGCTGCTCGGGGAGAGTTAGTCCATGACCCCTCTCCCCCCACCCCCCACCCCCCTGCCCACATTAAACTCTGGGAACCGACACAAATATCCTTCTTAAAACGAAGAAAGCGTCAACTGAAAGCAAATCCACACTGAGAAATCTTTTAATTTAAACCCACGTTACATCTGGGTAAAGCTTCGGTGTCTCCATGCATTTATTTTAAACTATCAGTGATTCCCATGTATTTTCTTAAAACCATCGGATCCTATGCATTCTGTTAGCAGCTAAGAACAAGGCAAAATACCCCACAGTGAAACAATACCGTACCAGACCATTGGGGCCATCCCCAGTACTAGGTGTAGTTAGTTATCCACACTCTGGCTTATGCTTTCCTAGCTTGGAGCGTTTGCCTTTCAAGGTATTTATTATTTTCCCTTTTGGAAGTTACGATCGAGTCTGCTTCCATTGTGTCCCAACCCCCTATTTTCAAGCAGTTTATTGTAGATCATGCCAACTTGCTGCATTAAATAAGTTTCATTGTGCACTGTGTGGTTCTTTTTATTTTCCAGTTGCCTTAAATCTGTGTTCTCTGGTCACAACTCTTCTGACAAAGTCCTTTTATGAGTTTTACCACTTCTAGCAAACCTGTTAATTGCTGTGCTTGAAGGAGAACTATCCAAACTTTTCTAGTCTGTCATCACTGACAGCATTCTTATAGATCTCTCTGACATCCCATGGTCTTGGCATCCTTTCTTAATGTGTAGTGCCCAGAGCTAAACTTATTTCAGCTGAGGCCAAATTAGTATTTTATAATGTGACCAACAGTTTTCTTTGCATTTAAAGAAACTGGACAGAGAAATTGTCAGATTTGAATTCCAATGTGCTGTTTCCAAATTCCCCCCCCCCCCCCCTTTCTTAAACAAAATGCTACATGAACACTTATTCTGAACATTCTGTTAGGTAATTTGACAAGGGGACACAATTGGAACTTGGTAACATGAGAAAACTCTTAAATCATATCAGTAATAACAGCTCTTTAATGGGTGAACTCATGAACTCTTTTTAGCTGTAAGATTGAAATACAGCCACTGTTAATACCATTGCCAGACTGATTAATTGTACATGCGATAGTTTGTGATGTTTTGAGAGATGCTTGCATGTACAGGGCCCTGGTGAGACCGCATCTGGAGCATTGTGCGCAGTTTTGGTCTCCACATTTGAGGAAGGACATTCTGGCTGTTGAGGGAGTGTAGTGTAGGTTGATAAGTTCAGTTCCTGGAATGGCGGGACTATTATATGTTGAAAGATTGGAGCAACTGGGCTTGTATACACTTGCGTTTAGAAGGGTGAGAGGGCATCTAATTGAGATGTATAAGATTATTAAAGGATTGGACACTCTGAAGGCTGGAAGCATGTTTCTGCTGATGGGTGAGGCCAGAACCAGAGGACACAGTTTAAAAATAAGGGATAGGCCATTTAGATTAGATTAGACTACTTAGTGTGGAAACAGGCCCTTCGGCCCAAGAAGTCCACACCGACCCTCCGAAGAGCAACCCACCCAGACCCACTCCCCTACACCTAACACTGGACAATTTAGTATGGCCAGTTCACCTAACCTGCACATTTTTGGACTGTGGGAGGAAACTGGAGCACCCGGAGGAAACCCACACAGACACAGAGAATGTGCTAACTCCACACAAACAGTTGCCTGAGCCGGGAATTGAACCCGGAGTTGAGGAGAAACTTCTCCACCGAGAGCGTGATGGATATATGGAATGCTCTGCCCCAGAAGGCAGTGGAGGCCAAGTCTCTGGATACTTTCAAGAAAGAGATGGATAGAACTCTTAAGGATAGTGGAATCATGGGTTATGGGGATAAGGCAGGAACAGAATGCTGATTGTGGATGATCAGCCATGACCATAATGAATGGTGGTGCTGGCTCGAAGGGCCGAATAGCCTACTCCTGCACCTATTGTCTATTGTTTATGTTTTAAGGATAATCTAAAAATAGCCCATTTGAGATGAAACATATTTTCTTTGAGGGTTGTGAATTTTTAGAATCGCTTTCCTGAGCGTAGTGAATATAATATTTAAATATCTTTTAAGGCAAAGCAGATATATTCTTGATTACCAAGGAGATAAAAGATTTATTAGGAATGTGCAGGAATGTAGAGTTGAGGTTAAAATCATATCAGCCACCAATCTAATTGAATGGTAGATTGGGCTCGAAGGGCTGAGTAGCCTACTATTGTTCCTTGGTTGTATGATTGAAAGTTCTCTTTTCTTCCAAGCTATTAATGAATATCTCTCAATTTATCTTGCTGAGATAAGCTAACTCTGACCAGTGATCGAATATGGAGCGATTCTGCTTGGAATAGTTCAGCACAGTATCTTGTTCTGTATTTATGGAAGGCTTGCCCAGTACAGCTAATTGGGTTGCTTCTTGGCAGGGAATGTTAGTCAATATTCTACTGGCGAGAAATCTGTATAGAATCTTGTTTAATCACCACTTTGCAAAGTCTGTATAGGTTAGGTGTTTGCCTATCAATTTCCTATTTATTAAATACTGGCAGAGGAGCAAAAAAAGGTGGGAGGTTAGTACCAGAATTGTGAGGTTATAGTTCAAGAAAGATTTGAACAGGGTGTGACGGTTGACATAACGGATTTTAAAATACATTGGGATTGTATTTTAGTTTGTTGTATGTAAAAAGCTTTGCTTATTCCATTTTCTTTTCCTTTGCATAATAAACTTCTGTTTTAATGTTAAAACCAGATGTGTAACATTGTGTGCTTGTTATGGTGAAAGACCATCTCATTAAATATATCAAGCCAGATATTGGTCTGGAATATTATTTTGTCCACACAATAAGGTCAGCTGGGATCATAATATTGGGGAATATAAAACTAGGGATAATCAGTATAAGATAGTCATGAATAAATTAGTTAAGCAGAAATGAGTTTCAAATGAGGTGTTGCTGATCTGGGAGCACTTGTTGGTCAATGAGCATTGGTGATAGTGAACAATACTGTACTTGAATGTACGTTAGGCTACAGAGAGCAGAGTCTTAGGTGAACTTAAGTTCATACAAGTTAGAAATTGGGAGACTAATCATGAAAGTCATGTCTCGAGGTAACAGAATAAGGCTTATGGTTTAAGCTGCAAATGGGCTGAGGGAAGAGCAGATACGTGTAATATTACAGATACTACAGTAGGCATTCTTGGTGATAGAGGATTTAGGATCAGAATCTTAGCTCAGAGTCAAATGGGACATCTAGATTCTGGTTCTGAGAGTGGCCAGAGAGGGAAATAGAATTGAAAGCTAGGAAATGGGGGTTTATGGCAGGATATTCAGACAGTGACTTTGATTTTTCCATTTATCTCCTAGGAAGGACATTTTAATAATGAACATCTGACCAGCATGACTGACCAGGGGTATTGTATTGCTGAGAAAGGTGGCACTTGAGGTAGAGCTGTTTGTTGTCAGGATAGATGTGAAATCTGACTTGCTTTCAAATTATTGTGGAGAAGCAGCATGCAGATGAGAAATTGAGCGGGGTGCAGGATGGAACCTTGAGGATCTCTGAGATCATGATGCAGAAATAGGAAGATAAGTCTTTGCAAAAGCTTCTCGACCTGTTACTGGATATATGAGTAAAACCAAATGAGGATAGTCCTACCCAGTTGGGCAGAATTAGTGAGATGTTGGAGAAGGGTGATGCGGTCAATCTTGTCAAAGGTTGCAGACAAGTCAAGAATGAGGAACGAGTGTGGTGAGTTAATAGTACCAGATTAACTGGCTGCTTTTCTAATTTATGCTGAAGTTTGAAAGACATTATTTTTGGTGTAAACTAGCTCACTGGTACAGTTCTATAAGGTAGCATGCTCCATAAAAGCCTTTGTGAAAAGAGTTGCTGTTGCTTATACCGTGACTACCTGTTTATTCCTCCTGAATATTTGTTTCTGACACTACTTTGACTAATGACCTGGAAGTGAACACCGTTTCAGGGGGTTATTTTTCACATTTGCTGGTGACTAATTAATCAAAGGCTGACCATGTTGGATTAGATCTGAGTTTAACATGCTAATACACAAACTTGGTACGAAGTGAATTTTCACAGACCATGTTGATAATCGAGTGAAAGTGAGAGTTATGTTTGGTGTACTGTCACAAATCTGTTTTTGTAACTGTTTCTGAATTGTGGAGATGTTCATTCAACAACCAAGTTATAATAAGTGAGCGATCAAACACTGAAATTTCTTTAACAGTCTGATAACTAGTGCAAATTAAGCTCATGTTTGACATCTCAAAAGAATTATGCATAGTAAGAGATACTGAAAGCAGTGGAGGATTGAAAATGGGTAAAATTTGCCATTCATAATTTACCGTCTGTGTTGATCTGAGTCCCACGAGGGCAATTTTGCTTCTGAATGAGATCTATACTAGGTGTTATGCCTCACTGGTTAGTCCAGTGGAAATCAGTCCTGCTATTCCCTGAGTCATTGCATAGGTTAAGATTTTAAGAGGTACACAATTCCCCAATTTACCTGATTTTCAGTCCCAAGTTCATGGACCAGGCTTCTATACTTAACAATAATTATATTTGTTATGAATAAACTCTGGCTACAGAGGAACAAACGTTTCGTCCCCTGGCTAGGCAACATCATCAGTGCTTTGGAGCCTCCTGGGAAGCACTTCTTTGATGTTTCTTCCGGTATTTATAGTGGTCTGTCCTTGCCGCTTCCAGTTGTCAGTTTCAGCTGTCCGCTGTAGTGGTTGGTATATAGGGTCCAGGTCGATGTGTTTGTTGATGGAGTTTGTGGATGAATGCCATGCCTCTAGGAATTCCCTGGCTGTTCTCTGTCTGGCTTGCCCTATGATAGTGGTGTTGTCCCAGTCGAATTCATGTTGCTTGTTGTCTGTGTGTGGATACTAGGAATAGCTGGTCGTGTCGTTTCGTGGCTAGTTGATGTCCATGTATGCGGATTGTTAGCTGTCTTCCTGTTTGGCCTATATAGTGTTTTGTGCAGTCCTTGCATGGTATTTTGTACGCTACATTAGTTTTGCTCATGTTGGGTAATGTGTACAAAATACCATGCAAGGACTGCACAAAACACTATATATAGGACAAACAGGAAGACAGCTAACAATCCGCATACATGAACATCAACTAGCCACGAAACGACACAACCAGCTATTCCTAGTATCCACACACAGACAACAAGCAACATGAATTCGACTGGGACAACACTACTATCATAGGGCAAGCCAGACAGAGAACAGCCAGGGAATTCCTAGAGGCATGGCATTCATCCACAAACTCCATCAACAAACACATTGACCTGGACCCTATATACCAACCAGTACAGCGGACAGCTGAAACTGACAACCGGAAGCGGCAAGGACAGACCACTATAAATACCGGAAGAAACATCAAAGAAGTGCTTCGCAGTAGGCTCCAAAGCACTGATGATGTCGCCTAGCCAGGGGACGAAACGTTTGCAACAAAAACTTCCAGCTCGGCGAACAGAACCACAACAACGAGCACCCGAGCTACAAATCTTCGCACAAACCTTGAACAGAGGAACAGTTATGAACCATCAGCATACAGTTCTACTAGTTAAAACTCTAACCCCTTTTTTAAACTCCCCCTCTACATGTGCAGATGGGCAGGGAAATAAAACCTGGGTGTATTGGGCAGAGGGAAAGATTGGGAAGGCAATTCAGTGATTTCTGTTCGAGGGTTTGCTGACAATACTTTCATGCTGATCTGATACTACTTGTTTTCAGGAGACAGTGATTGATTCATACTTATGAAAGTCTGTGACACATTAAGTCTCAGCTTACAGCAACTGCTGAAGGAAAAATAGTTTTTCAAATTTTAGTGTTTTTTTTCTGCAGAGAATGTATACAACTTCCTGAGATTTTGGAGATCTGATGACCTCTCACTGCCTTGCTTTTACCCCTAAGTTATTCGCCTACTTGGAAACCAATCATCTGGTTGTAGGCAGACACAAGATTTTTGTTGATTACTCATCACTAGTCCAATTTGGCTGTCACTTGTTGGCTGAATCACCATTCATACCATCTGCATGAATCTCTAACTCATCTGCAAATCATCTGCCACAACCTGAATCAGTAGCTGTGTAAACGGTATTTACAATGAGCTTTATTGATGAGGTTACTTCCTTTGAAAAGTGCAGCAATCCCTTAACAGTCTTTGTTTTATCAAACTGTTATTTTCCTACTATAACCAAGATCAAAACTACAGAACAATTAAAAAGGCATTGTAAGACTTACGTAGAAAATCTAGAGTGACCCTTTAATGTTCAGTGTTTCAGTGCCCTAAAATGCTGTCTTTTGGGTGAGAAAAGGTTCTGCCCTCCTATTTGGATGGGTGTAGAAGACTGTGTACAGCAATGGTGAAAAACAACATGGGTGTCCTGGATAACATAGAATGTTACAGCACAGTACAGGCACTTCGGCCCTCAATGTTGTGCTGATCTGTGAAATTAATCTAATGCTCATCTAACCTACACCGTTCCATTATCATCCAGATGTCCAATGCCCATTTAAATGTCCTTAATGTCGGCGAGTCTACTACAGTTGCAGTCAGGCTATTCCATGCCCTTGCTACTCTTTGAGTAAAGAACCTACCCCTGATATCGGTCTTAAATCTATTTCCCCACAATTTAAAGCAATGTCCCCTGGTGTTAGTCTTCATCTGAGGAAAAAGGCTCTCACTGTCCACTCTATCTACCCTCTGTCTCGATTAAGTCACCTCTCAACTTTCTTCTCACCAAAGAAAACAGCCTCCGTTCTCTCAGCCTTTCCTTGTAAGGCCTTCCTTCCATACCAGGCAACAGCCTAATAAATCTCCTCTGAACCCTTTCCGATAATACTCCAGGTGTGACCTTACCAGTGTCTTGGACAGCTGAAGCATGACCGCGTGGCTCTGAAACTCAATCCCCCTATCAAAAAACGTCAACACACTGTATGCCGCCTTAACAATGCTATCAACCTAGGTGGCAACATTCAGGGATTTGTGCACCTGGACACCGAGGTCTCTCTCTTCATCTACACAGCCAAGAATTTTACCATTATCCAAGTACCCTGCATTCCTGTTACTACTTCCAAAGTGAACTACCTCACACTTTTTTGCATTAAACTTCATTTGCCACTTCTCAGCCCAGCTCTGCATCTTCTCAGCCCAGCCCTTAGTAACCCACAACATCCTTTGGCCTATCTTAGCATCATCTGCAAACTTACTAAACCATCCTTCTACACCCACATCCAGATCATTTATAAAAATTACAAACAGCAATGGCCCCAAAATAGACCCGTGCATCACACCACTGGTAACTGAGCTCCAGGATAAACATTTCCCATCAACCACCATCCTCTGTTGTCTTTCAGCTAGCCGATTTCTTATCCAAACTGCTAAATCACCTTCAATCTCAACTCCTTATTTTGTGCAATAGCCTACCATGTGGAACCTTATCAAATGCCTGACTGAAGTCCATATACACATCAACCGCCTCATCTTCATCCACCTGTTTTGTCACCTTCTCTAAGAACTCAATAAGATTAGTGAAGCCCGACCTACCCTTAACAAAACCATGTTGACTATCCCTAATCAAATATTCTTTTCCAGATAATAAATCCTATTTCCTATAACCTTTTCCAACACCTTACCCACAACCGAAGTAAGGCTTACTGGCCTATACTTACCAGGATTGTCCCGACTCCCCTTCTTTAACAAAGTAACAACATTCACTATCCTCCAGTCTTCTGGCAGTACTCCTGTCGACAATGATGACATAAAGCTCTGAAATCTCCTTCCTGGCTTTCCAGAGAATCCGAGGATAAATCCCATCTGGACCCAGGGTCTTATCTATTTTCAGATCTTCCAAAATTGCTAAAACCACCTCTTTGTCAACCTTTATCCCATCGAATCTTGTAGCCTGTATCTCTGTATTCTCACTAACATTGCCCTTTTCCAATGTGAATACTGATGAAAAGTATTCATTAAGCGCTTCCCCTATGTCCTCAGATTCCACCCACAACTTTCCACTAATGGCCCTAATCTTACTCCAATCATTTTTTTTATACCTGATACAACTATAGAAGGTGTATAGAAGATCAAGGTTTTCCTTGATTCTATCCACCAACATCTTCTCTGTCCCCCTCCTAACTCTTCTCAGCCCTCTCTTTAGATCTTTTCTTGCTAACTTGTAACTCTCAAGTTCCCGAACTGAGCCTTCATGCCTCATCCTCACATAAACCTGCTTCTTTCTCTTGACAAGAGATTCAACTTGTTTAGTAAACCATGGCTCCCTCTCTCGACAACTACCTCCCTGCCTGATAGGTATATACATATCAAGGACCCACAATAGCTGTTTCTTGAATAAGCTCCACATTTCAAGAGTAACCATTGCCTGCATTTTCCTTTCCCATCTTATGCATCCTAAATCTTGCCTAATCACATCAGAATTGCCTTTCCCCAAGTTATACCTCTTTCCCTGCAGTATATACGTATCCCTGCCCATTGCTATTGTAAACATAACCGAATTGTGGTCACTATCGCCAAAGTGCTCACCTACCTCCAAATCTAACACCTGGCTGGGTTAATTCCCCAGTACCAAATCCAATATGGCATCATCCTTTGGCCTGTCTACATACTGTCAGAAAACCCTCCTGCAGACATTGAACAAAAACTGACCTATCTAACTACTTGAACTATAATATTCCCAGCCAGTGTTGTGGAAGCGGACGTTCCCCATAACAACTACCCTGTTACTCTGCTCCTATCAAGAATCATCTTTGCTATCCTTTCCTGTACATCCCTGGATCAATTCAGAGGCCTATAGAAAACTCCGAACCTCTCCTGTTTCTAATCTCAGCCCAAACTAACTCAGTGGATGAGTCCTCAAATGCTATCTCAACTGCTGAAATACTACCTTTGATTAACAATGCCACACACCCTCTCTCTTTTACCATCTAAAACATCTAAATCCCAGAATCTGCAACAACTATTCCTGTGCCTCCTCTAGCCATGTCTCTGAAATGGCCAAGACATCAAAGTCCCAGGCACCAATCCATGCTGCAAGGTCACCCACTATTTCTGGGTGCTCCTGGCATTGAAGTACACACATTTCAAAGCAACATCTTGATTGCCGGTGTCCTCTTGCAACCTTGTAAACCTGTCCCTGACTTCACTACCCTTCACCTCCTGTACACTGAAACTACAATTCAGGTTGCCATTCCCCAGCTACATTTAGTTTAACCCCCCCCCACCCTTGAAATGCATTAGCAAATCTCCCCACCCCCGAATATTGATATCCCTCTGGTTCAGTTGTAGACCATTCTGTTTGTAGAGGTCCCACCTTCCCCAGAAAGCGCTCCAATTATCCAAGAATCCGAAATTTTCCCTCCTGCACCATCCCTGGAGCTGTGTCCAACTCCTCCCTCTCCCTATTCCTCTTCTGACTAGCACGTGGCACGGGTAACAAACCAGAGATAACAACTGTTTGTCCTACCTCTAGGCTTCCTCCCTAGCTCCGAGTTTCTGCCTTAGATCCCCACCTTTCTTCCTGCCTATGTCATTGGTGCCTATGTGGCCCATGACTTAGGGTTCTTCCCCCTTCCCCTCTGAGCAACAGGGACAGACTCTGCACCAGAGACCTGTGCCCCATTGCTTACCCCTGGTATGTCATTTTCTCCCCCATTCCACCAACAATATCCAAAATGGTATACTTGTTGAGGGGCACTATTACAGGAAATCCCTGCACTGCCTGCCGATTCCTTTCCTATCCCTGACGGTAACCCATCTACCTTCTTCACGTGGCTGTGGATTAACTACCTCCCTGTAACATAAATCTCTTAACTAATATCTGTAAAACCGATCACATTGTCATTTATCTTATTGCTATTTCTGCACAAAATTGGTTATATAATACATTGTTATGCTTCATTATCATTTATTGGTGTTAACAAAATTTTGAAGACTCTGTGCTATATGAATGCATTTTTTTAATGATCCGTTTAATTCACAGGTGACGATGGAGATTAGTGGTCTCCCACTGGAGTTGTGGCGCCTGATTCTGGCCTATTTACCTCTCCCAGACCTGGGCCGCTGCTGTGTCGTGTGCAGAGCCTGGTATGAACTGATTATCAGCCTGGATAATACCAGATGGAGACAGCTGTGTCTTGGATGCAGTGAGTGCAAACACCCTAATTGGCCGAATCAACCTGATGTTGAGCCTCGTTCTTGGCGGGAGGCTTTTAGGCAACACCATTTAACTTCAAAGATCTGGACTAGAAATGCTCAAGACCTGGAATCCTCAAATTGCTTGTATTTATTTAGGAGGAAGAAGGATAGAAAAACTATATTTGTAGGTCCAGTAAGTGAACATGTAAACCTCAGGAGTGCCTTAGCAGTTGCCAATGTGTATGATAAGATTATTATTTCACCTGGAGTATATGAAGAACAGAATGAGGTGACATTGAAGGTCCCGGTGGAAATAATTGGACAGGGAAAGCTAGGAGATGTGGCACTCCTTGTTAGCTTTGACCAACACTGTCCAACTGCACGACTATGCAATCTGGTCCTCATGCCTGCATGGTTCACACCTATTGTGTACAAGGTGAGTAATCATTCTAGAATATCTAAAATAATTTAGGAATCATTAGTTGAAACAATGCTAAATGACCTGCAATCCCATTAGTTGCATGCTATAATGGTCATAAGGTTGATGACTAATCATATCAATTAGCCTCTAAATTGATCTGTAATAGACGCAGCAATGAAGAGCATTGTTCCAAAGTTACCTATTCTTCCCAGACATGCAGTATTCGCCATATGTCATAGTCTCACATTGTTCATATACAGTATGATCGGTGGGTATTCTTATCCTAATTTAAGCCGCTATTTTCCTAAGAAGGAGATTTTGCACCTTAAGAAACTGAGGATTCCACACTGGATTAATATATGGTGCTGTGAGGTATTTTATCAAATCCTACAATTCAAGTTGTATCCCAGTGCATTCAATTCCATCTCATTAAACAATTGACTACCTTTGATAATTTGGAATGTGTATTCACTTTGTGTGACCGTTTGTACTCTTTTCTTCACCCCCCCCCCACACACACCAAGTGAGTGGTGTTAATGCTTAGGGTGGGAATCAGAAACAGGACTGTGGAAACTGTTGGCTTATTTAAAACCCAGATGGTTCACCTGATGCCCTTCAGGAAGGGAGGACCTGCTATTTCTACCGCATCTGGGCCTAATGGAGGTTACTATTTCCAGGTCATGTGGTTGACTCAATGCTCTGAGCAGGTAGGATTTATTGCCCATTCCTAATTGTTGTGGGTCTGGAGTCGCATGCAGGCCAGACCAGGTAAGGATGGCATTTCCTTTCCTGAAGGAAATTTGTGAACCAGATGGGTTTGTCTGACAATTGGCAATGGATTCATGGTCATCATTAGATTCTTAATTCCAGATTTTTATTGAATTCAAATTCCATCATCTACCATGGTGGGATTTGAACCCAGGTTCCCAGAACACTATCTGGGTCTCTGAATTAACAGTTCAGCGATAATACCACTAGGCCATCACCTTTGCCAGTTACCAGATGAATTGCTGGCATTTTAACTTGCAGTCCCAAGGGTTATTTGTCTAGTACAATAGAGAATAAAGTATCTTGTACATACACAAACAATTTTCAAATGGTCTATGATTGACATATGATTTCTTCATTCACTGCAAAGGGCTTGTGCGACAGAAACATACGTCAGGAATTCAGGTGTGAAACTAAATAGGACATCTAGTGGTTGTAATGTTTTAGTGATTAAATAATTGTGCAGCTCCAAATTCATCTGATTAACCTACACTCCAAATATTTTTTAATCAAGATTCTGTGTCAAAGCACCAGCTACATTGTTATGTTTAATGACTAATGTAAGGAGCTATTATCTACAAAGATCCATAGGCATCTTTATGAGAGAGAGACAATTGGTTCTGCATTGGTAGAGGGTATCCACTCCATGAACGTGGGACAAGATAAGGAAGGATTATTGTTTTTGGGAAGGCCAGAACAATGTGAGGGCAAATACATTTTACAGCCTACTTCTCTACTAGTTGCCAAGAAAGTGATAAATGCATACATCCACTACTGGCCAATAAAACCCTCCCATCCCTCACCAGATTTAAACTGAACCATTGCCAGACAAGGATACAAGAGATTCTAATGTCTGACAGATTTATATTACTACAGTAACCTTAACCCACAAAGCTCTTAAATGTAGGAAATTGGATGTAGTTCAGCAAGGAAAAAGTACACAACAATCTAGATTGAGCCTACAGGTCCTAAATCCATAAACCTGCAGCTTCATAAAAGGCCAGACAACCACAGTCTTTGTAGCATTTACTCAACCTTCATTTTCAAACTGCGCTGCTGCATACAGCTGGAGGGTGATCACTAAGTATACTGTATTGGTAAAAGGCTCCTTATTATAGACATTTTCTTGGGACAGGGTGTACATTACATGAAACTTTAATTTTCTCAAACCTGGTTTCAAATTCATCCAGACTACAAAAACAATCATCTCCTCTATTGGTTACAAAGACTTTACATAAAATAATTAATGCAATGCAAATTAGGAATTGGCTTTCTGGAAAAGTCAGATATTAAACCAACAACCTCACTCAGGGTGGCTGGTGAAGGAAATGGAACCAATGGTGTTGGTCAGTGATTGGCAGTGCCCACTCACACGGAGGAGAGTGAATCGATTCTAAGCATTAACACCACTCACTTGGTGTGTGTGTGGGGGGGGTGAAGAAAAGAGTACAAACGGTCACACAAAGTGAATACACATTCCAAATTATCAAAGGTAGTCAATCAGCTTTTCTCTACTAATTCACAGTAAGAGAGTGTCGCTGGCTAGGCAGTAAGTGTTGGCATGTTAGTGCGACTCTGCTTAAAGAAAGAAAACCAAAAAGGACAGTCTTAGTTTAATGTGATGTTCATGATCACACATGTTGACTTTGTCACTTTTAATCAACAGACAATGTCCGGCCATGTCCAATTTGACAACTGCAATATAGAAAATGGGCAGCTGCAGATCCACGCCCCTGGAACCTGTCAAGTGAGGTTTTGTACTTTCAGCCAGTCTAGCATCAGTTTCCACAACGTTGCTCTCAGTATAATTGAAAACTGTGAGTTCAATGGAAGTGAGAGCACATCGGTGACTGTAGAGGGCTCTGGTCTGACTGAGAGAAACTGGGCCTGCAAACACCTGGCCGTGGCTGCCAAATCCAACTCTCTTTTGAATGTGCCAAGCCAAGCACTTTCAAATGCTTGTAGCTCTGAAAATCATTGTCAGCATTCATCGAGCAGCTTTAGAACATTTGAATTGAACGATAATGTGACTGGTTCACACCATGCTTCAGCCTCCAAACAAAATTTCCAGAAATCCTGCATGAGAACTGGTCAGTGTAATGGAGAAGGATGCATTACAAAACGGAGTCCTTGTGAGGGGGATGTCATTACCTTAGAGACTGATTACAGTGACAGTGAAATGAGCACATGCAGTGAGAATGAAGATGATGAGCAATCTGTATATAAACTCTCTTACCAATCCCATGGTCTGAGTCGCCTTTTGGCAAGGACCAATCCGTTTAGGTCTCAAAAGAAGGGATCTGACCTCTTGCAAATGGATTTGGAGTTAAAAACTCTGCAAAAGGAGCTGCAAAAGGATAAAGAGGCTCAGGTTCTTGCCAGCAGCCTACATGGCTGCTTAATCCGGAAGTGCCTGTTTCGGGATGGAAAAGGTGGTGTGTTTGTCTGCAGTCAAGGACAAGCTAGACTGGAATGTAATATCTTCAGAAATCTGAGTTATGCCGTGCGATGCATCCAAAATGCCAAGGTACAATTAAGGACCATGATTTCAATTACACTAGGGCAAAGTTCAAGTTTTTAACATCAGGCCATCTCTTGAACACTTCAGGATGTTGCAGTCTGATGAAATAGGCAGATACTTTATGGTTCCAATTTAGTGCTGTGAAATTATGCCGTATAGGAGAAAGAATGAGCAGTGATGTTATGAACTAAATGATCCCAGTTTTGAATGGGGTGCAGGACCAGGAAACCTGGGTTTATGTACACACATTTTTGAATCTTGCAAAACAAGTCTTTAAGTTTTGCTTTTAAAAAAACTATACGGGATCCTTCGCTTTATTGGTTGAGACCAGAAATAATGAAGTTATACTAAATGTTTCTAAAATGCTGAAGCAATATCTCAATTTCTGGGCGCCATACTTTAGGATGTCACTTGGGGAGAGTGCAGAGGAGCATTTATCAGTATTTAATGGGATGGGATGACATGTCTCAATTATGAGGAAAGACTTGAGCACTTGAACTTGCTGTCCTTCAAGCAGAGAAGGTACAGGGGAGTTATATAAACTGTTCACATTTATGAAAGATTTGGTAGAGTAAATAAGGAAAACTGACTCTAATGGAGAGGGTAATTTTTTAAAAAAGCATACAGACTTGAGATGGCAAAAGAAGGAAGAAGTGTTTTGTTTTATGCACCAAGTTATGATGACATGGAGTGCACCAGCAGAATACAGAGTGAAAGTAAACTTCATTGAAATTTTTGAAAGGGAATTTGATAAATACCTGAAAGTTGGGGGAGGTAAGGACTAAACAGATAAATATTGTGGAAAGGCTGAATAGATCAGAAAATGACTGAGGAAATTCAGCTTTCAAAAATTTTTTTTTTTTAACCTTTAAAAATAGATCCTTCCAAGAACAGAATAAGTAGGAGTAAAAATAAGTTGTTTAATCTCCCTCAAGCCTGCTCTGCATTTGGTAATATTGCGGTTGTTCAGACTGTGATCTCAACTCCACTTGCCTGGTTATCCCACAGAACTTTCGGGCTTCCCTTATTGGTCATAAATCTGTTTAATTCAGCCTTGAATACATTCAGTGACGCAGCCTCCACTGTTCTCCTCTGGGGAAGAGAATTCCACAGACTAACAGCCCTCTAAGAGGAAAAACTTCCCCTAAACTCGGTGTCAAATGGGAAATCACTAATGTTTTTTAGATTACTTAGTGTGGAAACAGGCCCTTCGGCAAAACAAGTCCACACCGGCCCGCCGAAGCGCAACCCACCCATACCCCTACATTTACCCCTTACCTAACACTACGGGCAATTTAGCATGGCCAATTCACCTGACCCGCACATCTTTGGACTGTGGGAGGAAACCGGAGCACCCGGAGGAAACCCACGCAGACACGGGGAGAACGTGCAAACTCCACACAGTCAGTCGCCTGAGTCAGGAATAGAACCCGGGTCTCAGCTGCTGTGAGGCAGCAGTGCTAACTACTGTGCCACCGTGCCTTTATACTTTGTCTTCTGGTTCCAGTCTCCCCACGAGTTAAAACTCCTCTCAGCATCCATCCTGTTAAGCCCCTCAAAATCATGTCTGTTTCAATGTAATCCTATCTAATTCTTCTAAATTGTATGGGTATTAGCCAAACACGCTCAATCTTTTCTCCTTCCCAGGAATCAATCCGGTGAACTGCTGCTATCAATTCTCCACTGCTTCTAACTGAACTCAAGGTTATAGTCTAACTAAGGCCCTGCACTGTTGTAGCAACACTTTCCTGCTTTCACGTTTGACCCCTTTTGCCAGGAAATGTCAACATTTTGTTTGTTTTCCTAATTACCTGCTATACCTTCATACTCCCTTTTAGTGACTGGTGTACTAGAATACACTGACCCATCTGAGCCATAAAGTTTTGCAATCTCTCCCCAGTCAAATGACGTGTTGTTTTTTTGATTTTTTTTTTCCTGCCTAAATGGCCACTTTCACATGTTTGGAGAAAATGAGAACTGCAGATGCTGGAGAGTCAGAGTCAAAATGTCTGGCAGTGGAAAAGCACACCAGGTCAGGTAGCATCCGAGGAGCAGGAGAATTGACATTTCGGGCTTATGTCCAAAACATTGACTCTCAAGTTCACATTTTTGGTTTGTGTGTGGAATGAGCTGTCAGAAGAAGTGGTACATGCAGGTATAGTTACAACATTTTTAAAAGACATTTGGATAAGAAAGGTTTAGATGGATATGGGCCAAAGGGAAGCAAGTGGGACTAGTTTGGTTGGGCAACTTGGTCAGCAAGGACTAGTTGGACTGAAGGGTCTATTTCTGTCCTGTATCACTCTGACTGTTTTCAAGAGGAAACATACTTTCCAACTTCTCCTTTGCTACCTGTGTCACATGGAGATTCCTGTATTTAGTTCTACCATCATTGAAGTGCCCTGTATTCAGTTCCTCATTTAGTTCCATGTTAGACGTATAAGCTGTGGCCTGGATTAGAGTGGTGCTGGAAAAGCGCAGCAGGTCAGGCAGCATCCAAGGAGCAGGAAAATCGACGTTTTGGGCAAGAGCCCTGATGAAGGGCTTTTGCCCGACATGTCGATTTTTCCTGTTCCTTGGATGCTGCCTGACCTCATGTGCTTTTCCAGCACTGATTTCCAACATCTGCATTCCTCACTTTTGCTGAGATAAGCTGTGGCCATCTTTGTCCTAAAAGAGCTGCTTTAATTTTGGGGAGCAATAAGACATCTCTCTGCTGTCTGTCCAAATGAATCTGGGCATCAACTGTTGGCAGATTGTGATCTGACGTGAAACAGAGTCATAGAGATGTACTGCACAGAAACAGACTCTTTGGTCCAACTCATTCATGCCGCCCAGATATCCCAACCTAATCTAGTCCCATTTTTCCGCACTTCACCCATATCCCTCTAAACCCTTCCTATTCCTATACCCATACAGATGCCATTTTTGCTCCTTCACAATCTATAGATCAGCTGATAGCACTGTCTTATTGCTCTTTTTTAAAAAAAAAACTGCTCCAGGCTAACTTAATACTAATGGCATACATTTTAAAAATTTAATCAAGAATAAAACATATAATCAAAAAAGAACCCACTCCACTCACTGTTGCAGATATACAGCAAGGCTATACTTAAAATTATGCACTTATTTGTTTCTGTGCTGTGACCGCTCCCAAACAGGTTCCTCTAAGATCAGTTGTGAATTTTGTTGTATAAGTTTTCCTGGAAACACTCTGATTTCCAGAGATATGAATTCAAACAACAAAGGCAGTAACTATAGAACTAAATCTAATCCTTTACCATGCCATATATCTAGATGAGCATACTTTCCAACACAGGTAAAGTATAGGAAAGAGCAAGAATTCCAGCTAATTTTTGTTGGATTTTCCCTTCATTTATCAAGGGCAGAGATCAGTATTATTATTTAACTTGACACCATTCAGGACAAAGCAACCCACTTGATTAGCACCACATCTACAAACATCCACTCTCTCCACAACCAATGCTCAGTAGCAGCATAGAACATAGAAAAGTACAGCACAGAACAGGCCCTTCGGCCCACAAAGTTGTGCTGAGGATTATTCCTAACCTAAAATAAAATAACCTAACCTATGCACCCCTCAATTCACTCCTGTCCATGTGCATCTCCAGCAGTCCCTTAAATGTCCCTAATGACTCTGCTTCTACCACCATCACTGGCAACACATTTCCATGCATTCACAACTCTCTGCGTAAATAACCTATCTCTGACGTCTCCTCTATACCTTCTTCCTAATATCTTAAAGTTTTGACTCCTCATGCTATTCAATCCTGCCCTGGGGAAAATCTCTTGCTATTGACTCTATCCATGCCTCTCATTACCTTTGTATACCTCAATCAGGTCACCTCTCTTCCTTCTTCTCTCCAGAGAGAAAAGTCCGAGCTTAGTCAACCTCTCTTAAGACAAGCCCTCCAGTCAGAGCTGTATCCTGGTAAACCTTCTTTGCACCCTCTCCAAAGCCTCCGTATCTTTCCTATAGTAGGGCGACTAGAACTGGACACAATATTCCAATGTGGTCTCACCAGGGTCTTGTCGAGTTGAAGCAAAACCTCGTGGACCTTAAACTTGATCCCCCTGTTAATGAAAGCCAACACAACATATCCTTTCTTAATAACCCTATCCACTTGGGTGGCAACTTTTGAGGGATCTATGCACTTGAACACTAAGATCCTTCTGTTCCTCCACACTGCCAAGAATTCTGTCTTTAATTCTATATTCAGCATTCAAGTTCGATCTTCCAAAATGCACCACTTTGCATTTATCCAAATTGAACTCCATCTGCCATTTCTCAGCCTAGCTCTGCATCCTGTCTCTGTCACGTTGCAGCCTGCAGTGGAACTCGATACTATAAACGGCACCTTCAACCTTTGTGTCATCAGCAAATTACTACCCCCCCCCCCCCAATCTTCTCATCTAAGTCATTTATAAAAACTACAATGAGCAGAGGCCCAAGAACAGAGCCCTGCAGGTCACCACTCACCACTGACCTTCAGGCAGAATACTTTTTCCATCTACAACCACACTCTGCCTTCTGTCAGCCAACAATTCTGAGTCCAGACAGCCAAATTTCCCTGTATCCCAAACCTCCTGACTTTATGAATGAGCCTACCATGGGGAACCTTATCAAATGCCTTGCTGAAGTCCACACACACCACATCCACTGCTTGACCTTCATCAACTTATCTCGTCACCACCTCAAATAACTCAATAAGATTTGCGAGGCATGACCTGCCCCTCACAAAGATATGCTGACTGCCTTTAATCACCTCTATGCTTTTCCAAATAGCCATAAATTCTATCCCTCCGAATTATTTCCAAAACCTTGTTGACCACAGCCATAAGACTGACTGGCCTGTAATTGCCAGGGATTTCCCTATTCCCCTCCTTGAAAAGAGGAACAATGTTCGCCTCCCTCCAGTTCTCTGGTACGACTCAAGTGGAGAGTGAGGAAGCAAAGATCTTCGCCATCTCCTTTCTCGCTACCTGGAGCAACCTAGGATAAATCTGGTCTGGCTTTGCGGACTTAACAATATTAATGTTTACCATGATTTCCAGCACATAAGCTTGATCAATCCTGATCTGTTCAAATCTGTTTCCCAGCTCCTGAAAGTTCTCATTCACAATAATGAGAATTTGCTTAGTGAAAACAGAAGCAAAAAACTCATTTATGGCTTCCCTACCTGCTCAGACTCCACGCATAAGTTTCCCTATGCTATCACTGACCTGCCCTACCTACTCCCTAATCATTCTCTTATTCCTCACATATGAGTAAAATGCCTTTGGGTTCTCCCTAATCCTTCTTGCCAAGCCTTTTTCATGCCCCCTCCTGGCTCTCCTCAATCCATTTCTGAGGTCCTTTCTAGCAAGCCTGTAATCCTCTAAAGCTGTGTGAGATCCTTGCTACCTCCACCTTACATAAGCTATCTTCTTCCTTTTGACAAGAAGCTCCTCTGTTTTTGTCATCCAAGGCTCCTTAATCTTACCCCTTCTTGCCTTTCTCAGAGGAACAAATTTGTGCATCACTCGCAACAACTGCTCCTTAAACAGTCTCCACGTGTCTGTTGTGCCCTTTGTGGAACAATTGCTCCCAATCTGTACTTCCCAACTCCTGTCTGTTCGTGTCATAATTTCCTTTTCCCAAATGAAATATTTTCCTTTGGTAACTGCTCTTTTCCCTCTCCAAGGCTATGGTAAATGTGAGCTAAAAATGTGTTGCTGGTTAAAGCACAGCAGGTTAGGCAGCATCCAAGGAATAGGAAATTCGACGTTTCGTCCTGATGAAGGGCTTATGCCCGAAACGTCGAATTTCCTATTCCTTGGATGCTGCCTAACCTGCTGTGCTTTCACCAGCAACACATTTTTAGCTGTGATCTCCAGCATCTGCAGACCTCTTTTTTAGCCTTTATGGTAAATGTGAGGCAGTTTGTGGTCACTGTCACCAAAGTGTACTCCCACTGTGAGATCTGACACCTGTCCTGGCTCATTGCTGAGTACCAAATCCAAAATGGCCTCTCCTCTTGTCAGCCTGTCTACAAACTGAGTAAGGAAACCCCCCTGAACACACTTGACAAAAATATTTCCATCCAAACCATCTGCACTAAGGAGGTTCCAGTTAATATTGAGAAAGTTGAAGTCACCCATAATAACAACCCTGCTACATCTGCCAGCCTATGAGTTCTTTAATCTCTCTACTACTATTAGGAGGTCTGTAGAAAACACCCAAAGAGGTGGCTGCTCCCTTCCTGTTCCTAACTTCCACCCATACTTACACAGACAAACCTTCCTTGACAACCTTCATTTCTGTAGCTGTGATGCATCCTCTGATTAGCAATGCTACACCCCCTCTTTTTTTTCCACCCTCCCTGTTCATTTTAACCATTCTAAACTCGAACATTTAGCAACCATTCCTCCCCCTCTGAAACCCACATCTGCATTATGGCCACAACATCATAGTCCCCAGTACTGATCCATGCTCTAAGTTCATCACTGTTTTTTCTGACATTCCTTGTGTTAAAGCAGACACACTTTAGCAGTGTGTACTATCTACAAGATATACTGCAGAAATTCATCAGAGATCTTCTTCAGACAGCACCTTCCAAACCACACACATTTCCATCTAGAAGGACAAGGGCAGCTGATACATGGGAACACCACCACCTACATGTTCCCCTCCAAGCCACTTACCTAGACATCTATCGTTGTCCCTTCAATGTTGCTGGGTCAAAATCCTGGCATTTCCTCGCTAATGTCATTGGGAGTTAATCCACTGCATGTGAACTGCAGTGGTTCAAGAATGTAGCTCACCACCTTCTCGAGGCCAAATAGGGATAGGTAAATAAATACTGGCCAGCCAGCAATGCCCGCATCCTACTAATTCACCAAACCCTGGGCTGTGTGGTGGCAGGCATCTCTTGTTGACAGGTTGCATCATTGGATCTGCTGCAGGACTTGGGATGATACTTGAAGTAGCACTGACAAAATGTTGCACTGTTAAGAGGCTTTTTTTTGTTATGGTCCTGCCTGGTCCCTCTTAAGTGGATTTAAGAGTGACAGCATTTGAAGAACATTGAATAGTTTTCTCCTGGTGTTCTTGTCAATTTTATCCCTTGATCAAAATCACTAAAACAAATTTTCACTTATTCTGTTGTTATTTGCGGTATAATTATGTGCACAAATGATTGTCAAGTTTCCTACATTTTAACAGTGACTAAATTCGAAAAGTACTTCCTTAGCATTAAAGTGCTTTTGGATTTCCTGAGGTTGTGCGAGACTGTATAAAGAAATGCATATTTTCTCTTGCTGCACCTTTTGAGGGATCCAAGGAACAGACTATTGCACACGGGTTTTCCTCCACCAAGTTCCTGAATGGTATATTTGTTTGTAAACTCCTGAGGAGCCCACTGCTGTTTGTCAGAGGTGGCTATTCCAATGGGGCACAAAGTCTACTACGGACAGTTCTGGTAATAATGAGGTCAGTTTTCTAACTAATCTCAGGGTTCACTACTGTGATGTGCAACTGTATTCAAATTTCCCTTGATAGTGTTTTTGAAAAACCATCTCGGGAACAGAAGGAGTAGATTCTAACTAGTCCAGCGTTAATTAACAGTCTGTACTTCAGCTTTGGGCAAATAGTTTCTGAAGCCCAAGATTTTGTCCGTTTGATCTGTACCAAGCAAAGGTCACTATTGCTGATCCTGGAATAGCTAACATGAGGAGGTGGAAATGTGTCTACTCACATCTAGTTTTATTATATATTGGGATATTTTAGCAAGTTTTGTATTTATGGAGAGAACTAACATGTTCACAACCTTAGATGTCCCAAAGTGCTTGACCGTCAATGAAATACTTCTGAAGGTCAGTGACAGGATAATCTGTTTTCATTATGTTGGTTGTGGGAACATTATTCTCTCTGACACTAGAGAGAGCTCATCATCTTTTCTTCGAATAGTTCTTTATATAAAAATTTAGATCATTTGTACATTTTTAAGAAGGATTATTGTCTCATCTGAAAATATTTTTAATGTAGCATTCCTTCAGCAGTGAAGTGTATGTATACACTTACTGTACCTTGTTTATTTACTTACAAAGGAAAACCACTGGCACTAAACAAGCATTCTGTCTCTGATGATTTTCTGATGCTCGTTCAGTAGTTTTTTCCAAATGTTGGATATGAAATGTAGCAACGAACTATTGCACAGCAGGGCACAAGGTTGCATCTGTCTGAATCAGCATCCATTAGCAGTTACCAATTCAAGATGAAGACCGTACTACTAACAAATAGTGAATTTGGATGCAGTTAGTCATGTATGAGAGTTGAGGAAGAGGAAAGCAAATCCGAGAATGTGAACTAGCTGGAAAAGGAATTAATGAGGATGGAAGAAATGACTAAAAAATTGTTGCTTTCAAAATTCACTTGGATTAAAGACCATTAACTGGCATAAGCTTTTGTTTAAATATTCTACTTCTGCAATTGAGGCTAGGAATACAAGTTAATTGGTATGACTAGTTTGCAAAAGAACATTGTTTCTCTGGAAATTAAAGGTTTTTATTACAGGCTTAAAAAATCAGTTGAATTCACAAGACCATTCTTGTATTTTCCAAGATAATGTTGAAAGATGAAATCTCTCAATTCTTTCTTTATACCTAAAAACTTGTAGAGAAATAAACTCCACTGTCAGAAAGTTGACTATTTCTAAATATTTTGTCTAACCTGGTGCTGGTGAGAATAGGCTTAAATAAATGTGTAAGAATCATTGGACTGATCAGTATATCTGCTCTAAATGAACATACATGAAGCTGTCAGGATAACACAGTATTCAGACTAACGAGAGTTTCCTGCTGAGAAAAGGTGTTTCCTATGGGTATAACACATAGATATTCAATAATTAAATGTTGGTCTCATTCACTTGGTAACATGCATAGAACCATGGAATCCCTACAGTGCAAATAGAGGCCCTTTGGCCCATCGAGTCTCCACAGATGCTGCCAGAACTGTTGAGTTTCTCCAGCAGTTTGTTTTTTGTTTCAGATTATCAGTTATTAATAGTTCGTTTTTTTTTAAATTTTTGTTTAGTGGTTATGTAGTGATTTACCAAAGGCGAACTAATCTAGAAAATGTGAATTCAAATTGTGCTAGTTTGTGAATTTTCATTAAATTATTTTAAAACTATAACAAAACTAGCATCTTTAAATGTATTTATAAAGCTGTAAGATTGTTGTAAACGCCCAACTGGTTCACTGAGGTCAAGACCTGAGTACATCATCTAACTTAAGTGCACTATACATGATGTGTCCTATAATGTCATTCTTCCTTTACAAGCTCTTTCCAGAACACTTGGGTTTCTGTGCTCTAGTTTTGTTTGAATGGACCTCCTTGTGAACAGAATATATTACTGGCCATTTTTTTTTTCAAATCCTTAATACTTCATCTTGTTGTTGACAATTTTTTCTCTCTCATCAGCCATTCCTCACGGTTGCGTGGCTGTTTTAAAGTGCACACACATTGTGAATCTACGTTTGATCCTAATTTGATGCTGTCTGTGGTCTGCATCATAGCTCACTCACCTTTTGATTCAAGTGTGACACTAATTGAGGTCAGCTAAGTATTCAAGCCAATCCTTCATACAATTCCAAGGGGTTGTATTTCCAATGGAAAGCTCTCACCTTTACAGTGTCACATTTTTTTTATATCATTTGGAAGAGCACTCCAGTTCATCATATATTTGTAATTACGATAGCAGCCAGTAGTCAAAAATGTGATTGAATTATTGACTCAGTACTGAAAAATATAAAAGAAATTCAGCTCCTTTTGAATATTGAATAAGATAATCAGACAGGCTCTCCCTGTCCACCCTTTTTCAAAGTATGGTGACGGCGAGCACAAGGGGACATAGCTTTAAATTGAAGGGTGATAGATATAGGACAGATGTCAGAGGTAGTTTCTTTTCTCAGAGTAGTGAGGGTATGGAATGCTTTGCCTGCAACTGTAGTAGATTCGCCAACTTTTAAGTGCATTCAAGTCATCATTGGACAGACATATGGACGTACATGGAATAGTGTAGGTTATTTGGGCTTCAGATTGGTATGATTGGTAGGTGCAACATCGAGGGCAGAAGGGCCTGTACTATACTGTAATGTTCTATGTCCTATTGAATTTCAGGACATTGGAACACCAGGAATAAGACCAGAAGTAGGTCATCTGTCCCTTTTTTAAGCTTGCTTTAGCATCCAATACAATCATAACTGATTTTTAGCTTCAAATTTACTTTTGTACTCATTCCCATATCCTTTGAGACTAAAAATCTGTTACCTCAGTCCTAAGTGTCTTCAATCATGGAACATCCACAACCATTTCTGGTCGAGAATCATAAGCAGTGTTTGGTAAATAATCTTGCATTACTTGCCACATTTTGCTATAAGAATCTGCCATCCTCACCTGCATGTAACTCCATACCCACAGCAATGTGGTTGATTACTGACTGCCCTCCGAAATTACTCCTTCCAAGGGAAATCAAGGATGGGTGACAAATGCTTGCCTTGACAGCAATGTTCCGTCAGCTATGGGAGGTTCCTCACACCCTATGCGACACATTGGCATCTTCTTATGGCAGAGCCTGCCATGCACAGCCTGCAGCAGATCAAAATCATTAGAGGAAACACTGCTTGTCAGTGTTGCCTACGTTCTGTGAAAGAATTAGGGAAAAATACTTTGGTGAATCTGCACTGTACATCTAATTAGGCAAATATCTTTTCTGAGGTATAGTATCCAACACAGAACACTATCCAAGTAGAATCTGAACAAGACTCTGTCCAACTGAAACTAACGTTCAAAATAAAGGTCAGCACTTGCTTTCACTTTTTTTTTGTACCTGTATATAGACTTTTAATGAGTTTGTGTCCTCTGTTTTCTTCTCATAACTCTCCGTTCAATAGATCTTGCACTTCTCCACTTTTTCCCTCACTTCTGCTCCCTCAGAGATAAACAGCTGAATATGATGCTTAGTGTCATTTGTAAACCTAGATATAAAACTCTTCCTTTATTCAATATATTGAGCTATAATGGTGAAGAACTGATACCTCAGTACAGATCTCGGACAAAACCACTTATCACAACCTGACAAAACTCAATCTGTTTAGTTGGGCTGAAGGGGATAAAGCAAACATGAATTCACATCCCAAAGATTGTCTCCAATTCCATATCCTGTCATTTTTACTGAAGGCCATTCTCAAACCAAGATAAGGAATTAGAGGTATCCAGTTTGAGACATTTTGGATTCCTAGTTTGGAGATTCGTCCTCCACACTGTCCTTTCCACTCTGCCATTATTTCCTGACGAAATTCAGTGCATATTGCCTTCTTTGGCTTCAATTTTACCATCTATTGTAAAAGTAACTTCAAAATAGAATGAAAATTCAAGGCATCTGAATGTTAACTAATAGTGGCCTGAATTCTCAAATTGAATAAATTGCACATGTTTACTTGACCGTAGACTTTAAAGGCATGACTTACAGTTTTGACCCAAGCTAAACCATAAAGTCAAATGCAACCAGGAGAACAGGTGATGCAGAAGGAATAGTCTAGGTTACTGGGCTGGATAATTATCTTTAGGCAATTGCAATATGGTCTGCACTGGGAACAGATCTGTTCCAGAAACCTTTTAAAGTGTCATTTAAGAGATGAGTTGGTCATATTTTTATTTCAGTGCTTACTAATATGGGATCTAACAGTAACAGCTTGGAATAGTTGTTGAAGAAATTTTAGTTCAAAGTTTTGCTGTAAAAGTGGCGGGGGGATGCAATTTTTATTAACAATGGGAAGTACAAATACACTTTGTTCCCACAATCCTCCCAGAAAAATCCCTGTACAGGGTGTTCTGGTATAATGCACGTTTTGCCAATGTGAATTGGATATAACATGATTGATGAATTGTGGATGCTGTTTGGATAAAGCAAACTTTCTACTGAACAGGTGTAGCGATTTCTGTAGTGATCTCCTACAGTGTAATTTTCTATAGCGCTTTTCCACAGCGTGATTTTCTATAGCATGGGGTTGCAGAGGAACACAACTGCCACATTATAGCAGAATGACCTGTACTACATATGTTAGAAACTTGCATGCAACTTTATAATGAAACTTTCCTGAGCCATGAAGTAATCAAACAAAAATTGACACCAAACAAAAAGAAGTCCTTATGACAGATGACAAATAACTTGATGAAAGAGGTGGTTTAAAAGATTCTTAAAGGAGAGAGAGGGTGAGATTCAGGGTGTTCCAGAAATTAAGGACTTTCCAGATGAAGACACATTGGTGGGATGATGGCAGAATTGGACATGAGTTCAAATAGAAGGAAAACCGATTTCTCTGGAGGAAGGTTGAGTCTTGTCTAAAAAACAAATGGCAGCTCTGATAATGCAGTACTCCAGGGCTGTCAAGCTAGACTAAATTGGTGAAGTAAGAATCTAGAACCTGCCAAGTCATTTGCATGAAATGCAATTGTTTATTGAATTAATAAAGTACCGAATTAGTGGGTTGTGAATATAAATGGCTGCAAAAATTCAGTATTAATCATATGCTGTGCTTTCAAAAATACCTAATGGTACTGCTTCTCATTCTCAGATTATAATGATAAGGAATGAAATTAGTCAATGCAAAGCATCAGGAATCTTTTTACGATTGGCAGCAGGTGGTTTAATCGCAGACAACAACATCCACTCCAATTCTGAAGCTGGTATCGATATCCGGAAAGGAGCTAACCCTTTGATACTGGTAATTAACTTCTAATTTTGCATGGCTATCTGTTTGCTAGCATTGATTCTTTTTTTTTGGTATGAACCCAATCTCTTTATAGCCCTTAATCATAATCATAGGAAATAAGAGATGGAATAGGGCATTTGGCCCCTTTAGTCTTTCTGACCTTCAACTAGATCATTGTTGATCTTCTACCACCATGCCATTTTCATGCATCATCTTCATATTACTTGATATCTTTACTATCTAGAAATTTACCAATCACTGTCTGTATGACCTCAATCACTGAACCTCCAAAGCCCTCTGGAGTAAAGAATTACAAATATTTACCATTGACTCAGTTTAGAAAAAAAACTGCATCTTCCCTGTTATAAATGGCTTGTCTCTTAATTTGTGACTGTAGCCTGATTCTAGACTCCCCCAGTCATGGAACATATCCTTCCTGTATCTGTCCTATGTAAGAATTTTGTGAGGTTCCATGAACAGAAATGGGGCGTATCTTTTAAAAATGCCAAGAATATTTTTCCACAAATATTAAATAATAGTCATGTAGATTTTCTCTTATGCAGTGTCATTATCATTTTGACATTTCTACTAATATTGCATATTACATCAGTCCCAAATTGACGTGATGAAAATCACCACCACTCTACTGGCTCTACTGATTCTACACAAATGACCGTAGGTGTCGTCCCAGTGACCAGGACCTTTGGGCACAAAAGGGTCTTCAACTTGCATAAACTGGAGATCACACTGAAATAGGTGATGAGCAATGCTGCTACAAAAAGCAAATGCTCTTCACTGACATGGGGATTAAACAGTCTTGAGACAATAGAGAGTGACATACTCCACCTCGTTCGTAATTGACTGTGATGGCTGCTTCTCTTCTTATCAACCACATTTCTTAATTTCATCATTTGTAAAAGAACTAATTTTTTATTCATCGTTCTTCCCAATCTATATGTTTGCATGTTCAATTCATTTTATTGCTGTTGCTAAGTCTCAGTAATTTTTATTAGATAACAAAGTAGGCAGGATGTTAACCAACCCATCTCAGTCATACTAGTTGGAAATCTAGATCATCAAAACCGATCGAACTGTGTTGATATCAACACAACACTATATTGTGTTGGTAGAAAGTGACTTTTTCTCTTCATGAATAAAAATTGACATTGAGATTCTGTCATGATGTTAGATGCAATTGATTCACTGAAATGCAAACTCTTGTAAACCACCTGGGTATTCAGATAAAATCATTGAATTATGATTGGAAGCTGGAACAATTGCCTAAGGTTTCACTAAACTAATGTGTAATATTTGCCTATCTATCTTCAATATACAAACACCACTTGATTGGAATAACGCTGGTTCTGCTTAACAGTATTCCTTAACTCCAGTCTCAGAGGAGTACCCTCTCTGTATGCAGCCACCCTATCCCTAGCTACACAGACTTAGGATGTGATTTGGAGGTGCCGATGTTGGATTAGGATGTACAAAGTTTAAAAATCACACAACACCAGGTTATAGTCCAACAGGTTTACTTGGAAGCACTAGCTTTCGGAGCGTCGCTCCTTCATCAGGTGGTTGTGGACGGAAGCAGCGCTCTGAAAGCTAGTGCTTCCAAATAAACCTGTTGGACTATAACCCGGTATTGTGTGATTTTGTTTTAACTTTGTAGACTTAGGATAAAGCTGTTGGGAGTGGAGAAAGAAATATTCATGCCTATATGGGTCAGCTACTCAATAATATCGGAGTTATTTTGTAATAGCTTAATAATGTATTCAGTTTGAGTCTGAACCTTCAGAAAAAGCAGTAACTGTTGTGTGGCATAGATCATGGTGCTTAAACAGCAATACTCAAATGTGGCACTTCCTTCCTTGTTATTTTGCTGGGCAGTGCAACCAGATTCACAGTGGCCATCGCTCAGGAATTGTTGTGCTCGGGAATGGAAAAGGAATCATTCGCAGTAATCGGATCTATGGAAATAAAGAAGCTGGCATCTACATTTTGTATAATGGAAACCCTGTGGTGAGGTGAATACTCCAGTAACCTGTATCACTTGCAGCTTCTGTCATTTTTGGTTCTAATCTCTCAGGCACAGCAGGTTTTGTGTAATGCCTGACTGAGCAACAAAGATATTTGCATGACCTGCAGTCTTTTTAAATACATTTGTATTTTGATGCTTACCACCTGAGATGTAACTAGGCAATACACAATTTTTTTTCAAGATTAATTGCTGAATTTGGAAAACAGCTACATTTACCTCTGAGTGTATATCATGAATAGTTAAATGTAATCACTTCTTCATTAAAAAGTAACAGTGGAAAAAGGTACATTATACATTCAGAAAGTCTAGGAGCCTTGATATCAGCCATTCAACTGAGCTTGGTTTCAATGCATTGATTTTATTTTATGAAAAGATAGTATGGAATTTCTAAGTCTAACTTAGACACTCTAGCCAGGATTTTCCAATAAAGTCATAGAGATGTACAGTGTGAAAGGATACCCTGTGGTCAAACTCGTCCATGCTGACCAGATACGCTAACGTACTCTTGTCCCATTTGCCAGCACTTGACCCATATCTCTCAACCCTTCATATTCGTACATCCATCCAGATGCCTTTTTAAATGTTGTAATTGTACCAGCCTCCACCACTTCCTCTGGCAGTTCATTCCATACACTTACCACCCTCTGCATGAAAGGTTGCTCCTTGGGTCCTTTTTTATACCTTTCCCCCCTCACCCTAAACCTATGCCCACTAGTTCTGGACTCCCCTAGCCTACAGAGAAGACTTTGTCTGTAGACAGATACTTGTTTTTGGAGTGTGGTTTGGAGTTCTCCATTGGCACCCTGTGGAATGCCCCATTGTAGCAGACTCAAAATATCCATTTAGTTTGGAGGGTTCAGCTTAAACTCAGTAACTACTTATTCAGTATACCTAGTTAGTTTAGTAATACCTAGTCTAACTCCTGAGTAACTTCTAAACTGAGCTACAACTTCCCTCTGAAACCTTCATTTGCACTTCTCTTAGTGCCCTTACACTCCTCAGATCTCAGACGCAACACCGCCCCTCAACTCCCAGAGCAGATGTTCCCCGGAAACCAGATTTATTACCCCCACTCTGAACCTGTGATCCCCTTGCCCAATCCAGGCCAACATCTCTGTACTCCTAAGACGTTAAGGGGTTAATTTGTTCTGTTGACCTTCAAGAAATTGGATGTCACAGGGATAGGATGTTATGTTTCTCTGTCTTGCAGGTACAATGTAAAAAAAAAAATTACATTGTCATCTCCTATTCAGAATCAACAAGAACATTGCAGTTAAAATTCTGACCACTCCCTGTAGTTTAAGAAAACAATTTATACCAGATTTTGCCATTGAGAGATGATTTACATTACATTGTTTCTGGAGATAATCAGGTCACTGCATTGTGTTTTATGTGTGGGGGGAGTGGCTGGGGTTTGTCTTGTCGGCATTATTCACAGGATGTAAAGATCTTGCATAAAGGAAGGACTGTTCCTTTGTTCAGAGAGCCTCTCTTGACACGCTTTGCAAGCATTGCGAAAAGTGTTAAGTGATCCTCCAAAGCTTGTACTTGCTTAATAAATTTTGGCTGTTAACAGAAGTTGCTGGCATATTGCAGTTGCATCAAGTGTGTAAGAATCTCTAGAAAAAGAACCTAACACTTCCGCCGATCCAGACCTGCACCTCCTTTCTGACCAATATCCCATTTATCTTGCTTCCGGATCCGACACCCTTACCTTGCCGGCAGCCCCAATCCTTCCCCACCCTCCCTGACCTGCTCTAAACTCTCCATTGTTTTCATTGGTTCCTTACTGCCCTGTGCCCTGGCACCCTACCTTGCTGGTGCCCCACCCAATTCCCACCCTAACATCACATTTACAAGCACTCTGTTTAATTGCCACTCCTCAGAGAATCTGGCCCAATGCATTTATTTTCAAAATCCATTATAAATGACTGGTTCTGATTTTAAAAATTCACCATTAAACAGATATTTGACTGTGTTTGTCAGTTTTAGCCTGACCTTTAGGTTATAAAGGTGTTGGTGATTAGGCAATTAACATCTTCATGGTACTTCAAGTAGATAGTTTAGACCCAAAATTACCATAGCCAAAGCTCTTGGCTGATGGTACTGGAGTTTGACTCAGTGATGGCATTCCTGCCTTTTGAATCAGAAGATGGTTTGCTCAAGTCCCATTTCATAGATTCGAGCACAGAATGCAAACTGACACTTTATTGTGGTATTGAGGAAGTGTTACATGCTGTGCTGTCTTTCGGAGGAGACATTAAGCCTGATTCTGTCTTGTGTCTCGGGTATCCCTGGTTAATTTCTGCATCTCAATCAATACCACTTAAAAACAGATTGGTCACTTATTTAATTGCTCTTTGCACTTTTTAGCACAAATTGGGTGCCAACATTTTCTCCATTCCAAAACTGGTCACACATCAAGAGTACTTCACTGAGTGGCATGTTGACCTCCTGAAAGATCTTAAATTTATATAAAATCTGTCTTCACTCTCTAAAAGTGCTGAGTGTCATTGGTATGAATGTGAAAGAGGAGAAACATCCAAAGGAGAATATGGTAGGGGTTAAGGTTGGAGCCCTGGAATGTGCCAGCGGTAACTGTGCTTGGTCTGGTTTTTCCCTCTTTAACCACCCTCAATCAAGACAGTAATTTTTCCTGGAGCAAAGCATTACCAGTTGATAATGTGTCTCTTCACAGTGGGAATCACATCTACCAAGGACTTGCCGCAGGTGTTGCAGTGAATGAAAATGGAAGGGGCCAAATATTAGGTCAGTTTGTAGCTTCACACCATGAAAAATACTGGATATTTTAATTAAGTTAAATATTTTATGAATCTATACTTGTCTTGCTGTTCTATATTTTATCCAAGACTCCAGCACACACTTTCTTTTAAGAAACTGATGGAGAGTGTATTTTTTATTGTATCTTGTTTGTATAACCTCCACAATGTATGATTTACCTGCTGTATTTGAACAAGGTGTATCTTTTGGTTCCACTCCAATGTTCCCAACTTCTCAAAAAAAAACTGCATCCATCAGGTTAAATATCACTTCTCCAAACTTTGTCCACATGCAGTAAACAATTTTTAGCTGTGTTCTTGGTTTGATCAAATAATTGGAGTTTGAAGCAATTCTGTTCCTGGAAAAGATAAAATAATTGGGTGGGGGTCAGATGGTGGAGATCATTTATAACTATTCCCTGTTGCCAGGGTAAGTGTGCAGGTTAAGGGGAGATTGGGATCTGTTCTGATGCTTCTTGTGCTGACCTATTACTGGTGACTTTCACTGTTTACATGCACAAATAAGAATTAATTAGAACAGCTGAAAAAAGCAGGTCTAAGTATTGGCCTATGCTATTAGAAAAGGAGAGAAATGTTGGCAAAAAGAAAATGATAGAGTTACTGAAACATTCATGAGTCTTGGAAGTGGTACACTTCAGTATTGTACAGGTAGCCACACAATTGAACACTTTTTCATTTCTTACTGAGTTTAATGTCCATCATACTTTGATGCACTAGTAAATTCTATCAAGCTTGAAGCCCTACCCAGGGAAATGGGTGGAAATGGCTAAATACTGCCATCCACCGAAAATCCCACTGCTTCAGTTATTGGGTGATGGACAGTAAAATCTTTTACAACACTTAGTGATTTTCAGTTCAAAACATTTTATTGCTGTCCTGTTACATGTATCTTGTTTCAATTTTAGAAAATATTATACGTGAGAATCATTGGGGAGGTGCAGACATTCGACGAGGAGGAGATCCTGTTCTGCGAAAGAATCTTATCTGTTACGGTTATTCAGATGGTGTTGTTGTGGGCGAGCGAGGGAAAGGCTTAATAGAAGGAAATACCATTTATGGTAAGGGTTCAGTGGATTACATTTCAGCTCATCTTGTAAATTTCTGTGCCTTGTGTTATGAAGATTTTTCTTCTTTGCTATACTAGCCTGAGTGCAGTTTGTTTGATTATGAATTAAAATGTCCAATTAATGATTTGATAAAGCTTTTCATTTATGTTGGAAAGGATTTCTAGATGTCAAATTAGAATTCTGTAAATTCTACAACACAAACTGGCTAATTGGGCCAGCCAACCCATGCCAAAATGTATACACCATACTACTTTCATTATCCATCACCAATAAACCAAAATGTTGAAATAGTCATTTTACAAAATGCAATATTCTCTTTGCCTTGATTTGTTATAACCTCTTCTGGGGCATCTCCATCATGGAATAGTTTCTGGTTATTTTACTATAGAAGGTGCTCCAGGCCCACCGAAAGACTGAATGGTATTGAAGTAAATTAGTTCAAAGGCATCAAGGGGTCTTGGTGAACACAATGTTCAGCATGCCCTTCCAGTCTGAAGCTGCAACCAATGAAGCCCAATAGAACATTAACCAATGAAGCCCAATAGGACGTTAACCAATGAAGCCCAATAGGACGTTAAACTGCAGCAATTTGTAAAACTGTTTTAAAAAGAAAGTCAGCAGTTCCTTGGTCAGATGGCATTTCGAGCACCGTGTCATCAGACATGAAACAGACATTCAATCTATGATGGAATGTATAGAAGAGCCAATAGGCCGCCAGCCCCTACCCTAGTATTAAAGGTGTTGGATACAGAGAAGCAAAATTTTGGCTTTTCAGTCTGGAATGGAGGTACTGGAGAGTTGACTTTCTAGAACTTTGCATGAGCAGGTCATTTGGAGAAATGTTATTAAATAATCAGTCAGAAAATAGGTCCTAAAGATCAAACTAATAAAAGACAAATCTGATATTCGGAAGTTCTTTGGTACAGAGAATTATCAACACTTTTAAATGGGCTTAGAGCAATGAAAGTGTAAATACTTGGATCATTTAAGAAGCAGCTGGATGTTCTGATTTGAAGGGTTCAAAGTGAAATGGATTTATATTTTTAAAGGAATATAAATACAGGGCTGTGGGCAAAGAACAGATGAATAGCTCTTTCAAAGACTCCACATTGATACAATGGGCAAATTATTTGTTCCTGTGCTTTAAGATTCAATGACATCCTGTGACCAGTGGTGTTCTATAGGGATCAGTACTGAGTCCACTTCTGTTTGTCATTTATATGAATGAATTGGATGAGAATTTAGGAGACATGGTTAGTAGGTTTGCAGATGACACCAAAATTGGTGGTATAGTGGACAGTGAAGAAGGTTGTCTAAGATTACAAAGAAATACTGATCAATTGGGCCAATGGGCTGAGAAGTGTCAGATGGAGTTTAATTTGGATAAATGCAAGATATTGCATTTTGGTAAAACGAACAAGGTCTGAACTTCTTCAATTAATAGTAGGGTCCTGTTAATTTTGTAGAACGGAGTCCTAGGGTTTCAGGTACATATTTTTGAAGTTGTATCACAGGAAGACAGGGTGGTTAAAAAGGCATTTTGCACACTTGCCTTCATTGCTCAGACCTTTGAGTATAAGAGTTGGGAAGACATGTTGAGCTTGTACAGGATGTTGGTGAGGCCTCTTCAGGAATACTGTATGCAGTTCTGGTTGTCCTGCTAATAAAATCAATATTATTAAATTGGATAGGGTTCAGAAGAGATTTACCAGGATGTTGCTGGGAATGTGTGGTCTGAGTTATAGAGAGAGGCTGGAAAGACTGGGACTTCTTTCACTGGAGCATATGATGTTGAGAAGTGACCTTTATAGAGGTTTATAACATCATGACTGGCATAGATAAGGTGAATAGCAAAGGTCTTTTCCCCTTGGATGGGGAGTTCAAAATTATGGGGCATATTGTTAAGATGAGAGGAGAAAGATTTACAAAGGGCATGAGGGGCAACCGTTTTACACAGTGGTTAGTGTGTGGAATGAACTGCCAGAGGAAATGGTGGATGCAAGTACGGTTACAATGTTAGAAACATTTGGATAGGTACATGAACAGGAAAGATTTGGAGGGATATAGGCCAAATACAAGATGAAGGGCTGATGCCCAAAATGTCGATTGTCCTGCTCCTCGGATGCAGCCTCACCTCCTGTGTTTTTTCCAGCACCATGCTTTTCGATTCCATTGGCCAAAAGCCAGCAGGTGGGACTAACTTAGTTTGGGAATGTGGTCGGTGTGGACTAGTTGGATCAAAGGGTCTGTTCCATGCTGTATAACTCTGACATAAGGCTGTTTGAAAAGTTGCCTTAAGATGTTAAGGTTTACTTAATTCTCTTTTTTTTATCTGGTGAACATTAAAAGCAGCTTCTTGAGTTTCTTATTTGACTTATTTAAATTTACTAACTGAATGGGAATATGCTAATGAATTCTCTCAATCTTAATTATGTCCTGTTTTGATCATTGCACTGCTTTTCTGTACATGACAGCTGAACATTCGAGAAACAGGCCATTCATTCACAGTGACTTCATATAAACCGTCCCACTGCAATTGGTTTAAGAAAACAAAAAAATTGCTCTGCAAAATTCCATAGCTGTGATGGGAATACTGTGTAGTTAATCTCACTGATTTAGTTTGCATGGTTACCAAATGAGCCTGCTCTGTTAACATTCTCCTTCACAGGCATGACAAGGCCAGAGTGGGAAATTAACCTTTTACACTTGGAGTTTATAATTATTCTGGATAAAATCTGATCATATTTGACAACTTGTCCAATTTACTTTGATCAAGGAATCTGATTTTTTTTTGCATTAGATTTGTTTGCAGTTTTATTGATGATTTACAGTTAAATTGGAATTTGGTCCCCCAATCAATCTTTTCCATTGAAAATTACTATTCTTAATCTATCTGTTTTATCATATAACAATGTGCCAAATCTAGTGTTTATCATGCCTTGTTCTGGGTTCTATATTGTTGGAAGAAGATAGAGAAGGTACAAAAAAAGTCATAAGATTGACACGTTTATAACTCAGGGGAAAGTGAGGACAGTCGATGCTGGAGATCAAAGTCAAGAATGTAGTGCTGGAAAAGCACAACAGGTCAGGCAGCATCCGAAGATCAGGAGAGTCAATGTTTCAGGCAAAAGTCCTTCATCAGGAAGGAACACAATTCAATTTTATCAGGAAAGGTTGAATAGTTTCTCTTTCTCCTGAAACAAGCAACCTGAAGAGCAGACTTGTTTGTGGCCTTTAAACCTTTAATGTACGACAGTAACTAATAAATCCAGAGTAGAATTCAGGAGAAACTTTATTTAATGTAAGTTGAAAATGAGATTTTGAGAAGATTTCCACCTCCAGTTGAGGTTCAGGTTGTAAGTTTGCTCGCTGAGCTGGTGTTCTCAAATGTTTTATCACCATGCTAAGTAACATCATCAGTGAGCCTCCAATGAAGCTTCAATGATGGAGGCTCACTGATGATGTTACCTAGCATGGTGACAAAAAGTTTGAGAACAAACCTACCAGCTCAGCGAGCAAACTTATAACATGAGTTGAAAATGTAGAACCTACAATAACCAGGAATAGTTGAGATACACTTGAGGGGAAAGCTACAAAAATGTACATGGCAGCCCCTATTAAATATTGAATTAATAATGTAGTGATATGTGAATATTTAACAAAATCATAATATTGTGACATTGTGTAGAATTTGAAAGGAAGAAACTTGGGGCAATTAAGAGTCTAGATTAGGTGAGTTTGACTTCAGTGGGATGAGACAGTCTATCCAGCTGTAAACCAGGCAAATTGGCTCAAAAAGGAACTAAATACAACACAAAAGGCAAGAGTTTTACTTGCTAAAAAGGCAACCATTAACAACTGAAGAGCCAATAGTCACCATAGATTAATTAAAAAGCATTGGGGAAAAAAAAACATAGATCCTAGCAAATGGGAGAAGTACCAAGAGTGGGAAAGGTTGCCAAAGCACATTGTAAGAACTACAAAAAGGAACATGCAGAGAAATTGGCACAGGCTATTGGAATCCATACACACCTAATTTAAGTTATTATTGGGGAAAGAGGGAGGCCAGTGGCAGTAAGCCCCTTTCATTAATGACATCAGCAATATCAATGTAAATAAAGAAATGGCAAATATGCTAAATAATTTTTGCTTCAGTAACTCCAGAAGAGGAAGAGGTTAGCATGTCCGATGTCTCATTGAAACTGCTATTAACAACAGAAAAAAATGTTAGCAAGATAACTGCTGTGAGGGGAGCAAAAAAAAACTCAAGGTACTTAAAAAGTCATAAATCCCAAAGTATACAGTTTTCATTCCAGGATTTCAAAGGTAAGAGGTGAAAATGTTACATTGGATAGTGATAGTGCAGTGCAGAATTGTATGTGAAATCCAAGAAATATATTACAAGGAATAGGGTACAAACTTGAGTTGTAGTTCCTGGAATTTAAAATATTAAGGGTGGTTTGATTGACATTTTCAAGATATTAAGAGGAACAGAAGGATACGTGGAGAGAAGCTAATTCTAGTTGGGGAGACTAGGACTAAAGAACGTTTGTTTGTTTGGCTCTCGTTTTTTTTAAGAAAACAATGCTTTCAGACTTGAAATGAGGAAATAGTTGTTCACATTAAGGGTGATAGACGTGTAAGAAGGACTACAGATGCAAGATGAGTTCTTGTCTTTCAATCCCAAGATTTAAAATCATTTTGGTTTAGCAAAGGTATCAAGGAGTGTGGGACAATGGGTGGTATGTAGTTGGACACAAATCCGACTCAAAGGGCTAAGTGGCTTACTCCTTCCTGTCTGTCTGAATAGAGGAAATGCTCCTACGGTTATACAAAGAGGAGAGGGAGAAAATTTATTTACCTGCACCTCCTAAAGTTGCCACAGCGACAAGTATGATCTTCGATTCCACTCCCAAACAGTACCAGGGTAACTGCTATTAGCAAAAGGCCGTTGGTAAGGGCCATTTCAATCACAAGATACCATAGTTTGAGGGTAAGGGGCAGGAGATTCAGAGGGGATTTGTGGCAAAACATTTTTCTCTCAGTTGGTGGTGGGAATCTGGAATGCCTGGAAAGGTAGTGGAGGCTGGAAACCATACAACCTTTTAAAAAATGTGGATGAACAATTTAAATATCATAACATTGAAGGATATGAGACAAGTGCAGGAAATTTGGGGTTAGCGCACCTTTAGTGGTTGTTATGTTGGTGCAGACTCGATGGGCCAAAGGGTCTTTTCTGCACTGTATGAGGCTATATCCGTGCAAGTTGGATCAGTCTCAAATAATGTGGCAGTATTCACTGTTCAACCTCCCACATGAACATCAGTTATTAGACGTTGTCCGGGAGTGTGGTTACTGATGGAACTGTACACCCATGTGGATTAAATGTTTGTGGAAAAGACAGGGGAAAGAAAAGACTAAACATTTGGTAGGACAGATTAATTCTGAATTAGGGTGTTCTGAGATCTGAATCCCAATTGAAGAAATTAATTTAATTTGTAAATATTTGTGCAGGCAACAAGGGTTGTGGTGTGTGGGTCATGTCGTCTAGTCTCCCCCACATTGCCAATAACCAAATCAGCCGCAACAGCATCTATGGAGTGGCTGTCTTCTGTCGTAAAGATGATGTAAATGACTACCTCAACAATCAAGGAGGCGATGAAAATTTCAATGACGAGGGGGAGATCATCAACTGGGAAAATGACTTTGACAGTGATGAAGAGCGATACACATCACACAAACCAATCACTGTGGCGTTGATTGAGTTTAACAACATCAATCATAATGGTGGTAAGTAAGCAACCAAAGGTTATAGTAACATGAGACCTTTTGAGCTGAGTGACCAGTCTGTGCTGTTAATTCTGTTTGTTGTTATGCTGAATTAGACATCAGTTTTTCTTTGGCTTTTTCTCTTCCTTAAGTGAAGATAATGCCTTTGGTGAAGCACGTACATAACCGCTAACACATCTCCCATTTGCTGTCCAGTTTTATTGAAGGGTGGGCTCAGTATCAGGCTCGGGACACTATATCATGCAAAACATACTGTGGGGTAATTTTTGCCTGCTGGTGTGCTCCAAAATTAACCATGTCCTTTGCCACAACATTTCAGTACCACTGGCATCTTCCCAGCAATGTGGAACATTTCCCAATGTGACCTGTTCACATGGGTTGTTAAATGTGTCTTGTCCTAGCAGTCTACTCTTGGTCATCAGCAAAATAATAAATAGGATTGGCTACAGTGCTGTCAAATGGCACTTATATCACAATAGATTGTTCACTGGCTTATTGTTTGGGTTCTGTGAGGGAGGGACACTTTTTTCAGTAATACTAAAATAAATAAACCAATAATATCCATTGTTCAAAATTCCCCACCCTCATCACCATTGCATATTTTCTTAACTATCATTTCTAATAACTTCAGTTAGCCATGTGTTAACACTGTGGGAAAATTTCAGAAGTAGTCCACTTCCTTGATTATTCACAATTTCTAGCTGGTGTAGGAAACATAATTGCACAGAGAATGAAAAATTTCATGCAAGTGAAAAGTGAAAGTTTGAAGAACAAAATTCAGTTTCAATGTAGAACAGGTGGTGGCAGATGATTTGCCCATTGTACACCCCATTCCCAAATCTACTTTGCATTTGGGTGGGTGTATGATTGGAGTCAAATTGCTGCCTTTGTTTCGACTCCTGGCTGAGGTAGAATATCCCTTTTATCTTCCACCCCACCAACCCCCACAACAACAGTTAAAGGGGAGTTCTACAACCGGCATGATAGAAATTCTGAAAGATTTTTCAAAGGATCATCTCAACAGTTAGTAGTTTTTAGAACATAGAAAGATACAGCGCAGTACAGGCCCTTCGGCCCTCGATGTTGCGCCGACCGAATCCTACCTAACCTACACTAGCCCAATAACTTCCAAATGCCTATCCAATGCCCGCTTAAATGACCATAAAGAAGGAGAGTTCACCACTGCTACTGGCAGGGCATTCCATGAACTCACAACCCGCTGTGTAAAGAATCTACCCCTAACATCTGTCCTATACCTACCACCCCTTAATTTAAAGCTGTGTCCCCTAGTAACACCTGACTCCATTAGCGGTAAAAGGTTCTCCGTGTCGACCCTATCTAAACCCCATATCATCTTATACACCTCTATCAAATCTCCCCTAAACCTTCTCTTCTCCAATGAGAACAGCCCCAAGTGCCTCAGCCTTTCCTCATAAGATTTTCCTACCATTCCAGGCAACATCCTGGTAAACCTCCTCTGCACTCGTTCCAATGCCTCCACATCCTTCCTATAGTGTCAAGGCTTAAAGTGCTGGGGATTAGGGAATGATAGTAATAGGAAACCTCCTATTTGATTGACAATACGAACTGCTGTCTAGTTTTTTTTCTCTCAAGCTGACTGCTGTAAAAGCCATATGTATCCTTGCATTATTCTGCAGTGATTGTGTAATATTCTCCATACATTAACCTGCTCCAGTAGTATGTTCTTCATGCTTTTGTTCTCAATGCTCACTGCACACACAAGTCTAATGCAAATCTGATTAGTCTTGCTGTCCTAAACATTGTGTCATTTGAAATTAAGACTGATGAAATTCCTTTTGGTTAGGGTTGTCATATATTAAGGATCAAAGATGAATAATGGAGGTCAGCTATAGTCTTACAGAATAGCAGAACAGATTTATTCTTATTCCTCTGGGGACAGGGTGCTGACTAGACCACATTTATTGCCTTACTCTGGTTGTCCTATGAAAGTGTGATCTACCCCTTGAACTTCTGCAATCCTTGTGGTAAAAATGGTGCCCCTAAGATGACATAATTGGAATTACGAGATTGCAATTCAGCCATAATGTAATTTTGTTGGTTATAGAAGGGACTATTGCTTGCTATTCCAGCCTGCAGTCATCACTCTCGCAGTTTCATGTTCCAACTGATCCATTTCAAGGTTTGCATAAAGATATCCCACTTTCTTCCCTCTGATTTCTTTCACCAGCTGCTGGACTCTACATAAAAAGCAGTGAGACGCTCAACATAATAGCCAATGCAGTCCATGCCAACCATGACAATGGGATTGCTGTTTATCAGAGCAGTCAATTCACCCACATCACAAACAACAGCATCACCTGCAATAGTGTAGGTGGAGTTCTTGTAGAAGCAGGATGCAAAGTTGAACTTCGGGGGAATGGTATCTATGACAACAGCAGCCATGGTGTTACCTCAAAGGGAGAAGGGACTGTCTTGGAGAATGACATCCTGGGAAATCATGGATATGGTCTACAGCTACTTGAGAATGCAGACATGAAGGTGGGTTCTGCATCAGAATTTTGAAAGGTCTGTCATGACGTTTGAGGGCCAGAACATTATTTTGATGAATGTAGAGTTGTGGTATTTTGTATTTGTGACACTAACCTTTGCCGCATTGTGATCTCAGCTCACCATTTTCTTAGCGAGGTTTGAGAAGATTTGTAGCTCAGGTTGAGGTTCTGGATGTAGGTTTGCTCGCTGAGCTGGAAGGTTCATTTCCAGACGTGTTATCACCCTACTAGGTAACGTCTTCAGTGGGCCTCCAGGCGAAGCACCGTACATGATTCCTGCTTTCTGTTTATATGTTTCGGTTTCTATAAATGTAGCCATTGATATAACAGATACTACTGCTCAATCTTTATATAACAATGTTCAAGTCCGTCTCTGCCCAAAGTGGTTAGTCTTCTGATCAGCAAAGAGCATGGTCTCCTGTAATGATTACATTTGCTACCCCTGCCAAACCCATTCACCCTGAGAGAAAATAACATTCTGCATATAGATTCTGTGTACCAGCAATTGAAAATTAACCACTTCAACTTAAATCTATTGCTATCATTTTAAAATGGCAGCAGCATTCATAACAAACGGGCCTTACTCACAGCTGACTGTTCTCAGGACTGAATCCAGACATTCCTACAAAAGAGACTTCAGTTGTAATAAAGCAACATTTTGGAGACGCTGGAAATCTGAAATAAAAACAAAGTACTGGAAATACACTCTGGTTAGCTCACATCTGTGGAGAGAGAAACAAAGATAATGTATTCAGTCAAATATAACTCTTCATTAGTTCTCAGTTCTGAAGAAGTCACATTTGACTCAAAATATGACTTTATTTTTCTCTATCCACAGACTTGAGTTGTGTTTTTCTGTGACCAAGCTGTCACTAAGCGATCCATCTCTTAGCTGAGCTGGTCTTCCAACTGGCTAGGGAGCTTTCTGTGTCACGTTTTCCAAGTGTACTTGTTTGACAATACTGTTTATATGTCATAAGAATTGTTGCTGCAGTAACACCGATTCTACAGCCTTACAATAAATCCCAGAGGACAGTCATCTACTTTTCCTGATTGCAGTAGGTGAGATCAAGGCTTCTACTTTCCAAATCTTTTATATATTATAAACTTTTCTTGATTTCAAGATAGAAGGGTAGGAACAGCTTGCATATTTTTGGTACTTTTGTACAACTTCTGGTTGTCTCGAAGTGCCTCGCAACCAGTTCAAGAGCCAGCTTCTTTCCTGCTGTTACTAGACTTCTGAATGGACCTCACATTTAAAATTTGCATGTTGATCTTGCTCTCTGTGCACCTTCTCTTAGCCAGAACATTGTATTCCTTGCTCTGTTCTTTTACCGTAATACACTTTGTATGGTATGATCTGCCTTGTATGCAAAACAGAATTTTTCACTGTACCTAGTTACCTGTGACAATAATAAATCCAATCAATTAAGTACTTTATTGAAGTGTACTCACTTGATGTGATGATGTAGAAAGATAGCCAATTTGGACGTAGCGAAGTCCAACAAACAGCAATGAAACAAAAGTAACCACATATTCTGTTTTATTAATTTTGGCTAAACAATTAGTTTAAAACACTAGGACAATTCTCCTGCCCATCTTTGAACCGTGCAGAAAGATTCCCAACAGGGTAGGCAGGACCTGGGTGAGCAGCTCATTGTCGAGACAATTCATAGAGTACAGCAGGCTTGAATCCAGTGCTGACACAATGCTATCCTAAACCGTGACCTACCAGTCAGAGGCAAGAGTGCTATCACTGAACCATGATTTGGAGATGCCAGTGTTGGACTGGGGTGTACAAAGTTAAAAATCACACAACACCAGGTTAAATTGGAACAGTGTGCTGTAGGACTATAACCTGGTGTTGTGTGATTTTTAATTTTGTATAACTGAACCATGGCTGACACCTTAGAATTAATGTAGAAATGTAGCAACTAATCAGTAAGTTTTTTTTAAAAAAAAAATTCCATGTGATATTACAGCCAAATTTTGTTAACTCATTTCTTGTTTAATGAAACTGAATTATTCATTTTATTGGAATTAAACAGCTGAAATAAGACAAGGAAAATTGTCGTTTTAGTTTATTTCGGTTTGAATTCATGTATCGCAATTTAAGAGGCATGGATTTTATTGGGTAGCTTTGTGAATGTATCAGAGCTTGATGGTAGGTTTATTGGGTTGGGCTGGATCAATGGTTTGACGTTTAGATATGCTTTACTTCAGGTGACAAAGAACAGAATCCAATCTCTTCATGACTATGGGATTGCCATCTTGGACCAAGCTAAGGGAACAGTGCAAGAAAATCAAATCTTTAGAGGAAAAGTAGGGAAGACCATTTTGGAGAAAACAGAAAACCCAGAGAAGTGTACTGTACAAAGCAATGAAATTTTAGCCTGCAACAAAAAGTAAGTCTTGTTCTTAAGCATTATTTTTTTGTCTCTATCCATGGGAAAGTTTACCAAAATTATCAAATATTAGCCTCCTCTGCTGCTTTTTTTGCAGCTTTGTGTACCCCACACTTTCTCAGGCTGGGATGGGTTCAGTGCGCTCAGTATCTCCCAACTCCTGATGGTATTCCATACCGTGGGCCTGTACATTTCAGCTCCATTCTTTTCTTAAAACAATGTTATTTTCATTGCAGAGCTGACACAAATCAAATTAATGTTCAGAATTCTATTGACTGGCTTACATTTTTTAAAAATAGATTTTAACTTCTAAGCAATTAAAAAACCGTGCTCTCATAACAGCAACTCAAGTAGTGCAATCAGGATTGACTCTGTTAAGAGTGGAAAGGTACTTTGCATTGACTTTTGAAGAGGCTTTTTCTAATAGCTGGCAGACCAAGTAGAGACTCAAATTGAGGACTTGTATAAGTTTATCAATCCAACACTCCCTGCAGTTTTTAGCACTGGTATTCTTGTTTCCAATGTACAAGTTATTTCTAATAAGTTATTGGTTTCTCTCCCTAACCCTTTCAAATGGCCCCCTTTTGTTAAAATGAAAACACACATTTGATCAAAAACACACATTGCATACAATTCTTTATTTGGGGAAATGCTGTAAGATGGCATTTGAAAGTTAGATTTGTGGGATAAGGAGATTGATGGATTGATTGATTAAATGATGTCCATGAATTTTATTGAGGTTTATGGATTGGAAATCGTAGTTACTTGTTGTCCTTTTTTATATTGTAGTTACTCACTTTTTTACGCAAATTCATCCACGACCATTTAAGTCTGTATCAACTGCATCTTGCTTTTATGAAAATAGTAAATACACTGTTATTTTCATATTCTTTTCTTGAAGGAGAATGTGAAGTCGGAGAATGGTTTGTAGGCCGATCAACAGTGTGACAAGCTGTGATATAAACACTTGTTCCATGGCCATGATTCATCTTAATGGCAGTCCAATAAGATGGTTATTCTTGAAAGCAAAAGCTTTTAATGAGCTCCCACAACTAGTGTCATCTATTGATAGAGGACAAAAAACATGCTTATTTTTATTGGCCACTGTTGTGACACCAAACTGTGATTATGTGCGGTTTGTAGACAGTATTCATTGTTAATATTGATGCTAACATTATTAGTTTGCTGTACCTGTTGGGTGGTATATATGCAATGCTGTAACTCTTGGAATCCTTGTCATAAATTTAATCCTTCTTCCATTGATATTACTAATAACTTCACTCCCTGACTTTAACAACATTGTAAGGTTCTTGGTGTGGTCTTGAAATGATTCCTCTTGAGTATGACTGAGGGAAATACAGGATCATGTTTTATCTATTTTCTTGGATGGTTTATTGGATTTTATCTCCACCATGGTTGCAGGTAAAGAGTGGCTGCTTCATTGACTTCCATTCATTTCACGTCTGACAAAAATTAAACTGGAAGTGAGTTACATAATTAGTAATTTATACATCAATAATAAATTGCAAGCTGTAACCCAACACCATCTAAAGGAATTAAGTTTGAGGTATTTATATCTCAAAGTTCAAATTTACAGAATAGTCTGTTACTTCCGGAAACTACTGAAACCTGTAAAATGATGACGTATTATTGACAACAATGGAAGCAAATGCATATTAGTTACTGACCTATTTGCCTGACTTTTAAATGAGGTGGTGCAAGCGTTGAGCACAGTATTTCCATGGTGAATGCCAAATTTACAGACATTCTTTTTTAATTTTGGTTTTGAACTGCAGCTGACCTCTTCCTATTTCTTTCTAGTTGTGTTTCGTTCTACAATAAAACATAATTTCAACAAACAAAAGTTTGAAAGATTCAGTGTCATTATTAAGGAGGCATCAAATTTTTCTTTCAGTTTGCTCCACAAACTGAGTAATGGTTCTCTTATTGTATTGGTGTTCAACCCACATACCGATTATACCCATGTTCCATGGCAAGCAGGAACTATAATTAATATCAGTATAGAAAATAACAGAAGTAGGCAATTCAGCCCCTCAAGCCTACTCTGTTTTCAATGTGATCATGGCTGTTCATCCAACTCAGTTACCCTGTTCCCACTTTCTCCCCATACCCTTTAATCCCCTTAGCCCTGAGAACTGTATCTGACTCATCTTTCATCCCTAATGGAATATTTCTCTGTTAGTTCTTGCAGATCTGGCATAGCCTGGAAACTGGACAATCCTCCAGCAAGGCCACTTGTTGATGGATCAAATCGAGCCACCTCCATGGTCCAGACTCGTCAAAGGGTTGCATCCATGACGACTCGAATAGCTGCAAGGGTTGAAGGGGGCTGCCATGACAATGGCAGCATTTTCTGTTCCATTCTTTGATGAATGAAAATCAGCACTGGTACAGATGTGCCACAAAAAGCAATTTAATGCCTCAATTCCTGTATCAATTATGTTTTAAGTGATGGAAAAGAAATTGGGGCATGTATTTTGTTATTTCACTTCTTTATAGGTGATCTTGCATATAACCAGATGAACACAACAATTATTGGCAACTTCGATTTGGAGTTTAATAACATGATGCAGTTCTCTAATAGAAGTTTAGATCTGCTTATTAAAGTTCCTAGTTTCGTACTCCCCTGTCTGCATGATTAACAGCTGCCAATCTTATCCATGTACTTTCACTCAATGATGCAGTGTAATGAGGGATATTTGTTCATGCAGATCTGAACCTGAATGATTTCTGAACTGACATCTACACAGAAACCAGATTTCTCCAAGAACCTCAATGAATGGTTAGGTATGGAATTTCATCAGTTTGAGAAGCTAATGTCCTGTTTCATTTATAGTCAAACTGATTTCTCTTTGTGAACTAGTACTGAACTTCTCCAAAAGTTTCATCTTTTGAGTAAAAGAACATTTCAAATCCTGGTTATCGTTATTTTATCTTTCTTCATGGGATGACTCTTGGAATGCCAGAATTTATTACCCACCCCCAATTGCCCTTGAGAAGATGATGGTGGTGGTGGTGGTGGTGGTGGTGGTGATGAGCTACTGTCTTGAACTATGTCAGTCCTTGGAATGTTGGGAAGGGGTTCTGGGATTCTGACTGTGACAGTGAAGGAGTAGTAATATTCTTCTAAATCAGGATGGTAAATGGCTATGTGGTTTCCCCCTACATCTGCTGCCATAGTTGTTCTTAGGTGGTACAGGTCATAGATTTGGAAAGTGCTATTGGAGCAGCCTTGGTGAGTTAAATTCATTGCATCCCTGGTGAAGGGAGTGAATGTTGGTGTTGGATGGGGTGCCAAATAAAATAGGCTTTATCTTGTTGCTAAGCCACTTGGATGTTGTTGGAGCTGCACTCCTCCCTGCAATGGCGAGTATTCCATTATACTTGCCTGATTTGCACTTGTATTAAACTAGGCCGAGTTCACAGCTTTATGGAAATGGTATGTGGATGATTGTCAGCCCGTGAGACTACAGATTGTGATTGAGTATAATTATGCTGCTGATGGCACACGGTACCTCAGATTCCTGGTTTTAAGTTGGTTTGATGTCTGTCAACAACACAGTGGAGGGTAGCCATAGTGGAAAGCAGGTCTTTGCTACTGTAAAGACTGAGTGCTGGTCACTCCTACCTATTTGTTCTGGATGCATCTCTGACAGTGATGAGAACAAGCCAGTTATTTTCCTCCTGTTGATTGCTTGACCACCTGCCAGACCCGGTCTGGGAACTGTGTCCTCTGGTACTTTGATAACTCTATCAGTAGGTATTACTGAGCCACATTTAGTGAAGGAGGAGTTGAGAGAAGCTGTAATTGAGTGTGTATGAAGTAAGTATGGTGTCAGCTGAACAGATTTTAGTCAGGTGTTAGACTATATTTAAAAGTTTAACCTTTTCCGAGAAACTATTTTAATTTCAATTTAAATGGAGACTTTGAGGGTTCCACCCGTAGAGGAATTGCCCAGCTGAAAATTAAATTTTATGGGTGATTCTCAGAATGTGCTGTCAAGATGCCATTGGGTCCCCACTTGCAACCCCCATTTATTGCTCCAAGAGTTATTTGGCCAGTGAAAAATCCAGGTCACAGTTTCCAATGTACTGAATTTAATATTTGTATGAATACCATCTATTGTATTGTGTAGATAAATTAATTTGCCCCTTAAGCTTTCTGACATTCAATAAGATGTATTTGTGTATTGAATACGGCAGTCCCATCTACCCTATTAACTCTTGGTCGCAAACCTCAAAATAATAATCAGTCCACCTCTGCGTCCAAAATATTCAATGACCCTGCCTCTACCACTGAAGATGCACAAACCTCTGAGAAAGATTTCATGTCAGCTCGGTCATGACTCTTAATTCTTACCTAACCCACATCCACCTTTTATCAAGACCATTCAGGATATTGTACGCTTCAAAAACCTCCATGGAGAAAAGCCCAGCCTCTCTAACCCATCCTCAAGACAAATCACTCATTCCAGGTATCAATCTAGTAAACCACCTGATGCATTTACATCCTTCCTTAAATAAGGATACCAAAGCTACACATTACTCTACTCTAAATGCATTACCAATACCCTGTCTAACTGAAGCATAAAACCCTTGTTTTTATGTTCAAATCCTCGCGTAATAAAAGATGGCTTCCATTTAGACTTCTTAATTGGTGTCCACAGAATACTTTGACTCTTAACACCAGAACACCTTCAGAGTTGTACAGGTATTGTCTATTTCAGTAATACTCTGCTTTTCAGGAAATCTTCCTGCCAAAGTGAACTTCACATTTGCCAGATTTTTGTCCAATCAGTCCACATTTTTTTCCACCTTCCTTGTGTTCTTCACAACATACTTTCCTACCTATCTTGGTATTGTCTGTACTCTTCTTTCCACCCACCCATCCACACACCGGTCATTGTAAATTGTAAAACAAGTGAAGGCTCCAGGTTTCTGCAGTAACCTTTGTGGTACCTTTATCAAATGCCTCTACATTTGTATATTATGTCTACATGTTTGCCTTTTCTCCACAAGGTGTTACTCCTTTGAGTACACACTATTACCCCTTTGATTAAAACAGTAGTGACTTTTCCCAATTAATTCACATTTTTTCAGTGTGCATCTATAATCTCTTTAATAACTGATTATATACTTCCCCACATGTAATGCTAACTAGTCTTAGTTCCCAGTTTTCTGCTTCACTCACTTCTTGAACAGAGCTTTATTAGGTACTTTCTGGTCCAAAGGAACCTTCCTTAAATTTTTTTCAAAACTCCACAGATTTAAGACCAAGGTATCTATGACCTCATTAGCAATACAGTAACACCGCAAGATAAAAGTCCACTACTCAGCCCAAAGTTTTGTTTGCTTTACACCACTGTCTTCATGATCATAATTCGAATAAGTTCTCCACCTCCCCTAGTTTAAAAGTATTAACAAAATATTCTTATTCTCTGTAGTAAAGATAGAAGAAATATTTTTTCATTTCATCTGTTATTATCACGTTTTAACTCCATTATCACGCTGTAGAAGACCAATACTTACTTTTACTCTTTTTAAAAATACCTTTTCAAGCTTACTTCCTCTCACACTCTGTTTTGACCAACCATATGATTTTGTCAGTGAAATTAACACTATCAAGGAATGACACAGTTGTTATCCAGTTAGAGAACAGGTTAATACAATGTTTGCTGTTGTTTTCTGACAGACTGATCTTCTAACATAATGAAATCAACAGCATGAAAATCAGTTGGGATCTTCAAACCTGATATCCATCTGACGACTCCCTTTGTCCTCAATGCACTTAATGGGCCTAATTTAACATAGAACATTACAGCGCAGTACAGGCTCTTTGGCCCTCTATGTTGCACAGACCTGTGGAACCAATCTGAAACTCTCATCCATATGCCGATCCAATGACCATTTACATGCCTTTAAAGTTGGCGAGTCTACTACTGTTACAGGCAGTGTGTCCATGCCCCTACTACTGAGTAAAGAAACTACCTCTGACATTTGTTCTATATCTATTACCCCTCACTTTAAAGCTATGTCCCCTCATGCTAGTCATCTCTATCTGAGGAAAAAGGCTCTCACTGCCCAGCCTATCCAACCCTCTGATTATCTTATGTCTCAATAAAGTCGCCTCTTAACCCTCTCTCTAACAAAAACAGCCTCAAGTCCCTCAGACCTTCCCTCCATACCAGACAACATCCTAGTAAATCTCCTCTGAACCTTTTCCAAAGCTTCCACATCCTTTCTATAATGCAGTGACCAGAACTGTACACAATACACCAAATCTGGCCACATCAGAGTTTTGTAAAGCTACAGCATGACCTCATGGTTCTGAAACTCAATCTCTCTACCAATAAAAGCTAACACACCATATACCTTCTTAACAACTCTATCAACGTGGGAGGCAACTTTCAAGGATCTATGTACATGGACACAGATATCTCTGCTCATCTACCAAGAATCTTACCATTAGCCCAGTACTCTGCATTCCTGTTAATCCTTCCAAAGTGCATCACCTCACACTTTTCACATTAAACTCCATTTGCCACCTCTCAATTGCTTATCCTATTCTCTACCCTTTCTGTGAACAGAATGATTAGACTTGCATAATTATATAATAGGAAAGTGGGAAACTAACTTTCAATTTCACACTATAAAATTGCCTGAAAATAAATTAAAATCTGTTCATTTCAAACCAACTTTACAAGGTATGCAGTAACAATGAAAAAGAACATAATTGTTTTGAAAATTTAAGGACAAGTATAACTTATGAATTTTCATCCAGCTTCAATGTAATCTACAACATTCTGCTTATTGAACACTGAAAAACAATTCAATTCTCTGTCACCCTGAGCACCACTGCTGAGGTATGGAAAGTACTACAAGAGAAAGATGCTGCAATGTGGAGTTATGTTCATGTAAACAGTAGGGAGGACATAGGGACATTTAAGAGGGGTGCACAAAGTTTGAGATGGTTTTGTTTGCGTGAATAAGGAAAAAAATTATTACTGACAGGTCAGTGCCCAAAAAAACACACATTCATGATTGGAATGTACAATTTTCAAAAGAAAATTGGATATATATCAAGGAAAGATTTGCAGCAGTTTATAGAAACAGTATGGGACTAACTGGATAAATCTTGCAAACAGCTGCACAAGCACAATTGGCAAGTAGACTTCTGCCCTACAGGATTCTACGATCTAAACTGATGTTAACATATACCCAGCAAAACGGAAAATTGGCTTGTCATGTCTGCTCCTTGTAGGTACCAACTACATCCCAATAATATGGTGTTGACTATTCTGATGATCACTATGCTGATAGATTTCCTTCATTTATAATATTCACTTATCTGGACAAAGGAACATTTTAGCAAAGCGTTTTTTAGAATATTTCTCTGAGGGTCTCTCAATCCTTGCCCAAGTATCTTGAAGAGAAAATTTCTCAACACTTCAAAACTTTAGAACCCTGCCGTTGTCTTTGTCAACTCACTAATACTTTGCAACTGTTGATGTGAGACAGTCAGCAAGATTCTATCAGGTATAGAATTCATGCTCCTGTTATCAAAACTGAATTCTGTTTGTTGTCCATTGGACATATTACAGACTGTACTTTATACAACAATCTACATTAACTTTGTGGCTAATCTGCTTTCTCAATCATTCATTTACCAATTTGTGAAACCTTGTGTTCAAATTTAACGCTCATATTTACCCATGGAACAACTGGGCAATCAGCCCACCATCTCTGAACTGTGAATTGCTTTGCAATGTTTTGACCTTAGATTATATAACCCATTTTTGTTTAAATACATGCAGTTAATTGAGTGTCTTGCAGCACACTTGTTATTTTATAGTCGGTAATATGTAGACAGCAAACAGCGGTTTTCAGTTTTGAGAACAGGAGCATGAATTCTATATCCGATAGCATCTTGCTGACTGTCTCTCACCAACAGTTGAAAACCATTAGGATGGCTCAGTGGTTAGTACTGCTGCCTCTCAGTGCCTGGGACCTGGGTTCAATTCCAGCCTTGGGCAACTGTCTGTGTGGAGTTTGCATATTCTCCCCATGTCTGTATGGGTTTCCTCTGAATGCTCTGCTTTCCTCCCACAATCCAAAGATGTGCAGGTTAGATGGATTGGCTATGCTACAAGTGCCCAAGTGTTCAGGGATGTGTAGGTTAGGTGCATTAGTCAGGGGGTTACTCTTCAGAGGGTCAGTGTGGACTTGTTGGGCCATCTGGCTTGTTTCCACACTGTAGGGATTCCATGATTCGCGATGTCACAAAGAAGACATACCCGAGGACCAGAATGGCTGGATTTAAGTCCCAACTGTTCAGGAGGTGCATCCAAATGGTTGATTGATTTAAAATAACTACATACAATTCAGTTGTATGTAACTAAAAATGTTTGCTAAAGTGGGACAGTTTGAATGAAGCACTTGTATTCTGAAAATATTATAAAATAGCTGTCAATGAATAGACTTTGTAAGCACAAGTGAAGGCACGAGTTAACTTTTCACAAGCTTTTCAATAACTTAAAGATTAATATTTTTGATGTCATTTGCTCATTTGAGTTGAGGTTCCTGAGCAGATTATTTAAACCTGCCATCAGTTACCAAATGGCCCTCTTTATAGGCATTTTTAATCCATCTAGTCAGACATGTTGTAGTATGTCTGGAGGAGGTGGGACTTGAGCCCTGGTCTTCTGATAGGAAGGGATACTAACACTATCACAACACCCCTTTCATATCCAGACTGGTTTGGCCATTTCTGGGCCTCAAGCTCTGGTCCTTTTTGATATCTTAATTTCTTTATTAAAAGCAGCATGAAACACAAAAGACAGGATATGCCACCTTTTTTTTAAAAAAATTATTTTCTACAAACCAGAACAGACTGTGACAAGCAGCTGAGTATGATCAATCTATTATTCTGTAACTGATGCTGGGAAAAATAAGAGTGAGTTGGTTTTTCCTTTCATTTGAATGCAGGTATCATAAGAAATCAGAAAGGGCCCTGGGTTAATAGTGCATCTGAAAGATGGCATTTCCTGAGTAGTGCATGGAATTAGGGATTACGGTATAATGCTTATTTTGTCAATGTGAATTTGCTGTAACGCAATTGAAGAATTGGGGACACTGTTTCTAGTGTAAACCTTAAAATGTGTGTGGGCTGTAACGCAATTACAGCCCCGACACTTTCTGCTGTTTCTAAAGTGCAATTTTTCTATTATGTGGGGATGCTCAAGAATGCAACCACCATGTTATGGAAGAACTATGTTCAAATGCTCTAGAATTAATTCCTCAAAAGAGGTAATTTATTATCCCCAAGCCAAACTAGTTCAAGAAAGAAGCATCAAAACATGGGATAGATAAGGTAGAAGCTTTGAAATATTTGAATGTTGTATAGGTTTTGGCAAATGAACAGACTACCAAACTAACAACTGGCCAACATTTTTAAATCCTGAGGAAAGGCCTTAAGTTCCCTTTCAAGCCTCAAAAGGAATTGAGTAAAACTGTATAATATCAAGCCTGACCTTACACAATGTCAATCTACTATCAAACTTAACTGAAGAACTGTTACCATAATTTCAAGACAAATATCCTGAGTATAAGTTATAAAATGATGTTTTGAAAACGTGCAGTGTAACTAGCTGTACAAGTTCTGATCCATCTTTGCATTTTGTGACCGGCAGTACGTGCACAAGGGATCAACTGGACAAATATTCAATTTCTCAAAAGTTACTCTTTGTATTTTGATGTTTAATTAAGAATACAAAATATGTAGTTTGACAGTCGACTATTAACCCCACTTCAATTGCACTGTTAACAGACCCTGGATATTCCTTTTCAAAAATAAAAATTTGAAATATTGGCCAACTCTTCATGCCAGTGTTCTGCTTAGATGTTCTTCATAAGTTACCATTCTGTGGTCTTGGGGACTGATGTGACATTTGACTGTGTCTCTATGTACAACATTATGTCATTTTCTTCCTTTTGCGACCATGAGGTTTAGCTCGCATATCCAGTGGTAATGAGAGTGTTGCTAATTTATGGTCCTCTGCAGTACTGCCAGGAATATCCACCTTTTTCTTTGCAATCTTTAAGCCCATTGCTCTTGCAATGTCCAATATTCTATAAAGTACAACAAAACAAGTGGTGAGGAATGAAGAGTTTTTGATCATTCTCTTATGTTAATCAAGATTGAGATAGAGGTGTACTTAAAAAAAAATTAATAGCACATCAGAAAGTTTTGTTCATGCACCAATGGTTTATATAGTCAACATGGTTTGTGCAACTGAATTGCTGAATGAGATAATCACCTACTCATCATAGTTAGAGTTTCACTGTTCCCATGAAATGGATAGCCTTGTCCAACAAAAATCTATCAAAGGACACTAAATAAGTGCAAGTAAATAAAGAGAGATGCAAATCAACTGGGGCTGTGGGAAGACAGGCTCAAGAGACAGCTTAGTATACTATTACTCCTATTGTAATATGGAGTGGAGGTATCTAAGCTTCTGCCTTTATGGAACACTTAAATATAGTATACAGCCTGGGGTAGAACATAAATTTAGTCTATATTCCAAAACCTTGGAGTTCTGATTTATGATTCATCACCAAGGCAATACAGATCAGAACAGCCTTTTCAAAACTTCCAGGCCAACAGAATTCAAAGACAAAAGGAAGATGAAAATATAATCTCAAGAACCTTATCTGGCCATGCCAAGAGCTGGATTACCAAAGCTTTCAGGCTTCATTTAACCTCCGAGCTGGAGTTCATTCAATGTCTGCTATGGGTAACACGGGATTTAGATGAGAGTTATAAAATGTTGGAGTAGATGAGACCCACGTCATGATAGGATATGCAGGCAATTTCTATGATCAGAAAGGGAATTAGTTATTCCATGCCGACACTACAGTTGTTGACAAGTTTACAAAAATCCATGCAGGGAGCAGTGAAATTCTGAATGTGCAAAGTTTTTGTAGTTAAATGTTTAAAACTCTCTCCTTCAAACTTTTAGAACTCTGCTCAGACCAAATGAAAAATATTATGATTCGAAGTAGTCCCAATTGTTTGTTTCTCTGCCCCCTCAAAATAATCAAAAAAAACAAATCCACGTCAAATCCAGTGAAGTTCCAATATGAAGGGACCCATTCAAATCAAAGAACAGTAACAACAGTAAACTTTGCATTATATGGTACAGTGAATTTATCACAACCTGATTTACTTCAAAATCACTTTCAGTGTTCAGATAATGCATTCTTTAAAAAAAATAATGGTTTGTAAATCTTCAGAAATCGTTCTTCGGCATTACAATGAAATTATTGGGTCAGTGTTGGTTGTTGCCTGCAATTAAAGCAATCCCAGTCAAAGCACTGACAGGTATTTTTTCTAAGTTAATCTGAATGTCATGGTGTCAGTTGTGGGGTTTTAATGTAATGCTTGCAGGCCTGGGGGTCCTCAACTGCCCAAATGCTTCCCCCTCTCCTCAAAGACGAGTAAAACCTCATCTTCGGTCAGAAGTAATGTAACTCCCTATCAACCAGCACTTTTGATTAACTGGCATCACCCTTTACCCAAGCTTGTCAGATAAAAGATTTTACTAAATATTTAAAGTTTCACACTTTTTAAACTATTAATGTGTATCTCTTCAAAAAAAAATTACAACAATCTGAAAATGGCATATAGCACACCTATATCAGTTCGACTCTTTTCTAAATAAAGGCATGGACTATTGTACTGTTTGACAATTAAAAGTGATCTGAACAACAAATAAGCATTAATTTTCACACATCACACACTATCATGAAGTTTATCACAACACCATCTACAATATTCTGGTTGCAAGATCTAAGCATTTTTGTAACTTTCTCATGTCTTCAATGGTGTGCACGTGTAGAACCATACTTTTGTTATGAGAATACGGTTGCTTCACCCTCAATTTGATAAATTTAAGGGACTGCACTCCTCAACATTCCTATTACTTGGGCTGTTTGTTCCAATCTAAAGAATCTGCATCAACATAGCGCCTTTCACAATTCTAGGATTTGCCAAAGTATACTATAGCCAAATGATGCATGCTAAAAAGTGTATATGTAATGTAAAACTCAGGATTGTTGGGTCAAAACTCTGGTATTCCCTTCCTAATGGACTGTGGTCTACACATTTCTTTTTGTGATGGTAATTGAGGGATTCATATTGGTCAGAACACCTAGGTGAAATTAAACAACTCTTTTGTTATGTAGTGCCATGGGATCTTTTATGTTCATCTGCAGTGGCAGACAGGAGTTTAACGAGTCATCTGAAAGCTGGCACCTTAAGCAATACAGCACTCTCTACCACAATAGAACATTATACGAGTGCAAACTTAAGCTTATAAGCATGTCACCACAGCTGACATGTGGCTATTAAAAGTCCCATTCTTTCCAATCTGTACAACCTGGTATTAAATATATACTTTCCAATCTGTACTCCTTGCTGTATGAACTGTCCCACCCAATCCAGGCTCAACTACTTGGTATTAAATGGAAATGTTGCACTGAATTCATTCTGAAACAAAATTAGGCAAAATACATATTCTCCACCTTGAAAGGGGTTCACATGCAGCACGAAACAAAGATACAGATTAGGGCCTTTCATGAATAAAATATAGCAATGGTGCACCTTGCTTAATTTAAAACACACCAATGATTCAGCTCAGCTTTTTTCCAAATGAACGTATGACTAGGATAAACAGAAATCATGTACCAGTAACACAGCATGTTGGTTCTCAGATGCCAAGCTTCCAATCTTTCTCTAACCATTAGTCAGATGCTAGAAATCTGGGGCTATATTAACTCAGGCTGCTGATGCACATATTCCAGTGCTGTTTACCAAATAGCCAGTATGAGCCACAATCTCTCCCTTGACAGTAACAATGTGAGGTGACAGTAACAATGTGAGGTGACAAATAACTGTGCAACTGATACAATGCTTAAAGGAAAACACTTACCTATTTTCACTGATTTTTAAATCCCGCTGTAGATACGTGAGGTTAGTTTGAAAACTACTGATGTGTAAAGCCAGTGCAATAATGTATGCCACTGTCTTAGCTTTCATAGAGGCTGTCATTACATGTTTTACCCTGAAAACAGACAGAAATTGGTTAGGTTCAAGATTTGAAGATGAGATTTTATATCCTTGCACAAACATATTTTCCCATTAATAGCCATAATACTACTTACAGCCAAATCTGACATTGATCACTAATTCTTGAGCTGATCATAAAAACTGTAAATTTATCATGTGGATTGTGTACAATCAATTTTAGAACCAGGATAAAAATATTAGAGTGCTCTTGAATTTAAATGTTTTTTATTTTACAGAGTAATATTCTTGCAAAAGCTTACATACATATTGACTGTTTTAATATTTACAAAAGTCATTTACCTGAAGTTGGCACAGCAAAGTCCATTTGACACAATACACAACAATTCATGTGATCTAATTCATTACCATGTGATTAAGTACAGCATACTTAACAAAGAAATTACTCAGTCAAAAGCAGTGTATAAAGCCCTAAATTTAATCCTGAAACAATGAATTGTACATCACATGTTAAAGGAAAACAGTGCTTCTCATCATAAGGTTTTTAAATTTACTCAAAAGACCACCATGAGAAATAGCAACAGGAATAGGTCACTCAGCCCCTTGGAACTTGCTCTACCACTCAATAGGATCATTGTTCATCAAACATTCCCCACACCCACTTTCCTGTGTTTTCCCTATAACCAATTCCCCAACTGATCAGATAGTCTGCAGAATATTTGTTTATCTTTATGATCACTGCTCTTTAACACTTCCTTTTCCCACTATATCATTTTATTATACATCTTTGAGTGACAGATTGTCCCTTAGCTGCAAGTGTTAATCTGAGCTCAGGTCAATTTAACATGCTTAACGTATAATTCATGTATCAACAGTGAATTAAATGCTGTATGACTAATTACTGCAATGAAGTTTCACCATTGAAACAAATTCTGTATTAATGATAGACAATTGGCAAATGTTCAACACAAAACCAATGGTAGTTTCTTTCCAGAATTAATCTAAATACAGAAAAATTACAATTGTGGAAACTTTGAATTGATGTCATTAGAAAGATTACTCAATACTGATATTTCTCAATCTTTCACAATAGCTTCTCTTTGCTTATTTTTTTCCAAACTGGAGTGGATGAAATGAATTATTGATATTAAAAAACTCACCTAAATATACTTCAAGAAATCTGCCCCTCTAAACCCTTTACACTATAACTATCCCAATTCATGTTGGAAATGTTGAAATACCCTAATATAATGACAATATTCATGTTCCACAACTCAACGAACTGCCTACATATTTGCTCGACTATTGCCCACTGACCGTTTGGGGTCTATAGTACACTCCGAGCAGCGTGACTGCCCCTTTTTATTCCTAAACTCTACCCACAAAACCTCATTTGATATTTAATTTGCTTCATTCCTGAGCAAAGTATAATAGGTGGCAAATGCATTTTGGTTTACTTGTTAAGCAGGAGAAAGTGAGGACTGCAGATGCTGAGATCAGAGTCGAAAAGTGTGGCACTGGAAAAGCACAGCAGGTCAGGCAGCAACCAAGGAGCAGGAGAATCAACATTTCGGGCATTAACCCTTCATCAGGAATGTTTATTGTTAGGTATCTAACCTTTGCAGTAAACATCAAATTCTCAAACTCAAATATAACTGCACCAATCTCCAACAAGATCACAGCCACAACATATTGGAAATTCATCAATATTTAATACAGAAAATAGGCATGATAAAACAGATGATCATGCCTATAGGTAAAGACATAGGAAAAAGTATTCTTTAAAAAAAGGTCAACATGGATTAAAGACTGATTTGAATTGCCTCTTAAACACATACTAATAGCTTCATAGAATTTTTTGAACAACAGACTGTTGGCTGTTTCAGTGATATTAAGATTAGCTGTTACATTCACCACCAATGAGGCAAGATCCATATAATAGTCTCAGAGAGCCTTCCATACCATATGTTTTTGATTCCTCAGCACTTCTGGATTTACGCACCTTGCATTTAGAAGTAACAGAATAAAAGAACTTAGATCTAGATTTAGTGTTGGGTTTTCCAGATTGCTGATTTTTCTTTATTTCTACTATGGTGTAGAAAATGTTAATGGATCACCAGTGTTTGGGGATTTCTATTTGAGCTATCTTCCGAACTTTGGGAAACATTTATGCAATCCATTTTCTTTGGAAACTTAAAGATGGGCACTTACCGTCCATTGTTATAAGTGAGGACTGTGAATTTTTTCATCAAACTGCTTCTTACAACATCTGCAACATCACTCCCAAGGGAATCTGAAGCAGAAAATATTTAAAGTTATACTTGAGTTAAGCAGTTTACCCCAGATCATGTTTACTTTAAGAAAAATAAAAATAATATAAAAGTGTGCAAAAAATCATTTTAGCATATCAATTTTTAAAACCAAGAGATACTAATAGATTTCTAGTGTAAGCTACTTATGCCTTAGCCAATTATACTTCAAAAAAATTTACGATCATCATTTGTGCCAAGCTAGAAGTCAACAGATGTTGAAGTGACCAATCAGGCAGGATCCTGATTCAGCATTTTCAGAGACAAAGCAAACAAAGCTTAAGTAATTTATAACTTTCATATGAATTTGGGAGAAGATTATAACTGCAAAATAGTTCAGAATTTTTTTTAAATCCTGAAAAGTTGATGAAATGACTTTAATAAAATATGAATTTATCTATGCCAACAGGAACACTTTTGTGACAACTGGAAAGTTGTTAATCATTTAAGGTCTATCAAGAAAATGTGGGGCAAAATATAGATTAGATTCCCTACAGATGCCCTTCAGCCCAACAAGTCCACACCGATCCTTCGGACAGTAACCCACCCAGACCCACTCCCCTACCCTATATTTACCCCTGACTAATGCACCTAACACTATGGACAATATAGCATGGCCAGTTCACTTTCTGACTGTGGAAAGAAACCGGAGCAGCTGGAGGAAACCCACGCAGACACGGGGAGAACGTGCAAACTCAACACAGACAGTCGCCCGAAGCTGGAATCAAACTCGGGTCCCGGGTGCTGTGAGGCAGCAGTGCTAACCACTGAGCCACTGTGTCGCCCCAAAAAGAATCAACTTTTTAAGTTACTGAAATTCCTACCATTCAATATCAATTGAAAATTGCAGAATGAAAGATCTTCAAATCATGCCAAAGTACAAACTATTTGAATCAGACCAGTATTTTGTTTCGTTTTATAAAGGAAAGCCTATCCCTAAAAAACAGAAATTTCTTTGAAAAGCTGAACAGGGCATTGGCAAGATTACACCTAAAGTATTGTGTACAGTTATGGTCACCATACTTAAGGAGACGTATTACTTGCATTGTATGCAGCTCAGAAATAGTGCACTAGGTTGAGTCCTGAGATAAAGGGGTTTGAGAAAAGATTGAGCAGGTTGGGACTATACTCAATGGAGGTTAGAACAATGAGAGGAGATCTTATTGAAACATACAACATTCTGAGGGATCTTCCCTTCTTTGGGTAACGTAGAATGAGGGGAGCATTTAAAAATAAGTGGATCACCTGTTTAAGACAGAGATAAGTAGGAATTCCTTCTTAGGAATATTTAATCTTTGGAATGCTCTTTAACATCAAGGAGTGAAACTGGGATCATTGAACATATTCAGGACTGGATTAGATCAATTTTTGATACACAAGGGAATCAAGGATAATGGGGGATGTGCAGAAAGGTGGAGTTAAGGTCAGTCAAATCAGCCACAATCTCACTGAATGGCAAAGCAGGCTCAATGGTCCAAGTAGTCTAATCCTATTTCTATCTATTCTGAGTAAAACAGACTATTTCCACTGCAGTTAAGTGCTCACCTTTGTAATATTGGGTGCACCAGCTAAGTTAAATAACTGAGCAAAAAATTCCAAAATAATAAATATACCTCATGACCCATTTAGTTATTGTTACCCGAAGAACTGTTGTTTAGCTCGTGTACTTTAACTGTAAGTTGATGCAGTACAGCAACCATACTGTCATTGGGCGATTTTACAAAACAACAACTGTTTTTGTTTAATACTAATCAACAATCGGGAGGAGATTTTGGGACAGTGAAACCTACTGGAAATTAAATTGGATACACTATCTTCAAAAAAGTATAAGGCCCACATATATTTTTAATTTGAAGACTCAAAGTTCAACTGAATAAATAGGTGAAGTATGAAAGTTCCAAATCTGTGGATTCCTGATCCTGACTGACTTCGTCCATGGTCACAAAATTTCAACAGAGGCCCAACTTCATACTTATATGCGAGGCAAGCTTTGCACAAGTAATGTTAAAGCTCTCAGTGCTCCCAAGTGTAATTCTCGGAACTGATTTAATGTACACGTCCATCCTCCGTATAAAAATAGACAACAAATAAATTTTACCTTTCTGCTTCAATTCACGGTCTCTTAAATTGTGTAATCTTATCAGAATCTGTAAGTAATGTAGGCAATAACACATATGACCACGACTTTTCTCATCCTGAGGTAAGGACTTCAGTGATTCCAGGACAAAGAAGGAATAGCTAAAAGTAAAGAACAATAAATCATGCTTAAATATTAAGCTTCATCTTCTTTCATCTTCTGCTAGACCAAACAGCATTTCCTTAGCGTGTTTAAAAATTGCAACATCATGTAGTGTTACATCACGGGGTAAACTCTCCTGCTTAATTTAAACAAGCAACACAGAAAAGATTTATCCCGTGCAGTAATCTGTGAAAATTTGAGAGGCCAAGAACTAAATAAAGTAAAAATTAACAACTTTATTTCTTAAAGTATAACAGAATAATTAACTAACAACTATTGACAACTCCTTCTAACCTGTCTCATATTTTTCCTTCTATAATACTGGTCCGATAAAACCCCCGATTAAGACTTAGTGAAAAATTCAAATTTCAAAATCAGCCAGCAGTCAAATCTTTATATCTTCCTCTGTAGAGTTGCTTTCCAGGTCAGTGTCGATGTTTTTCTCTGTGCAAACACATTCTCTAGACAGGTACCTCTCAGAGAGTTTTCACTAGCAGCCTACATCCATTGGTCTTCTGGCAGTTCTCACTCAATTGTTCATTTTTTTCCCAGTCTTATACCCCCAAAGCATCGGATTATGTCACTGGCTTTTAATATTGTCAATATACTCAATTCAAATGATTGGAGTTTGGTTTTTTCTGGGTATAATTTAAATTGATTGGCCTAATTCGAATTTGTTTTTGTCTCCAGGCAACCAGCTACATTAGCTGCTGGCCACATGTTACATTATATTTTGTTCAGAACACTTGGTGCTGTCAAGTAGTTCTGCTAGCTTTTAACTTACTTACAGGTACAGTACACCCACATCTTCATAACAGTAGCAAAAGATGATTAACAGCTGTTATGAAATGTAAGCAGTACAGATTCTTTTCTGTAAAATATACTCTTCAGAACAGGAATTTATATGAAAGGCATCAGAAATTTAACAATGATGGTAATTATTGTGGCTGACAACCTCATACCAACATATTATCTACTAAACTTACTTGCCAGTTTGTGCCAATTTACTAATTTCTTCTGCAGCACTAATCTTCGGTAATTCACAATGTGCTTCAATTGCTTGATATTCAGTAGATGAGATGACTTGTGATTAGTTAAGGAGAGGCCCACAGGTGAAAACGACCGACAATTTTAAGAAATTTGACACGAGTTGCAATTATCTAATTATTTTGATCATCTGCCATAATACCATAGTGCTAGAATTGTAATTAGACCAAGTGGTTGTCATCTCTTAAAGAAAGAGTCACCATCAAGATTTTCCCGTCATTTGACTTTTATTCATTCACGCGATTCACTGGCTCTCCAGCATTTACTGACCATCCCTAACTGCCCTTATGGAGATGGTGGTGAGCTGCCTTCTTGAAACCCTGCAGTCCATGTGCTATGTGTTGACAGACAATGCCATTAGGGAGTTTCAGGATTTTGACCCAGTGACAGTGAAGGAACAGTGATATATTTTCAAGTCAAGATGGTGAGTGGCATTTTTCTCTTGTTGATCTCTGGGATGTGGGCATTCCTAGCTGGCTAGCATTTATTGCCTGTCCCAGTTGCCCTTGAGGTGGTGGTGGTGAACTGCCTTCTTGAACCACGGCAGACCACCTGCTGTAAGTTAACCCACAATGCCATTAGGGAAGGAATTCCAATATCTTGACCCAGTATAGGCAAACTTGCAGGTGATGTTACCAAGTACCTGCTGCCCTTGTCCTAAGAGATGGAAGTGGTTTTGGGTTTTGAAGGTGCTGTCTAAGGATCATTGGGTGATTTTTTTTTCTGCAATGCATCTTGTAGACAGTAACAGCAGTGTGCACTGAGCCTCGGTGATGGAGGGGGTAGATGTTTGTGTATGTCGTGCCAAACAAGAGTGTTGCTTTGGCCTGGATGCTATCAATCTTCCTTAGTGTCACTGGTGATATACCTTTCCAGACAAGTAGTGAGTATTCCAACACACCCCTCATTTGTAGATGATGGATAGGCTTAGGGGAGCCAGGAGGGAATTACTCACTGCAGCATTCCTAACCTCTGACCTACTCTTGAAGCCAGTGTGTTTACATGACAAGTCCAATACAGTTTCTGGTCAATGGTAACCCCAAGGATGTTAATAGTGGGGGGAGTCAATAATGGTAACACCATTGAATGTCAAGGAGTGGTAGTTAGGTTGTCTTATTGGTGATGGTCAAAGCTGGATATTGTCCACATCTTGTTGCATTTGAAAATGGACTGCTTCAGAATCTGAGGGGTCATGAATGGTGCTGAACACTGCACCATCATTGGTGAACGTCCCACTCCTGGTCTCTGACAGAGGGAAGGTCACAATATCACAATCTTAGAATTTTACAATACCTTGCACTTTACAAGATCAGCCTTGACCTTATTAAATGACATAGCAGGCTTGAGGATCATACAGCCTCTATCAAGTCCTATTTCATATATCCTTACAAGATGATTCAGACAAAAGAAAAAAAAAATTCTGTTCCTCTCTCCACAAATGCTGCCAGACCTACTTTTCAGTATGTTGTGATTTTATTTCAGATTTCCAGCATTTGCTGCACTTTATTTTCGAAAAAGGTTTTGCTGAGTTCATGTATCCACTTGAAGGATGGAACAGGACAAGCGAGTTTAAGATAATCTCTAGTAAATCAAGTTGGGAGAAATATATTTACCTAGGAAGTAGGAGTGAGGAATGCACGAACACAAGGAGTAGCTGAGGCAAAGAACTTCTTTACATTTCAGGGGAAATTAGGTATGCAATTTGAGTAACAAGGAACAGGTGAAATTATTGATGGGGTTAGATAAAGATAGATGGGAAGAGGGTCATGTGTAGCATAAACATTATGTCGAGACACGCTGACTCAAGGCTGACTGTTTCTGTGCTGTAAATACCTTTGAATACTCTTGTTACTCCCCTTTCTCCATACCACTGAACTTAAAACCTTCTCTCTAACAGCAAGCACTACAGAATAGTAACCTTACAAAGTTTATATGTAAAAGACAAACTGAACTGCTTCTGGAGAGCCGTTACTGTACCCGTGAATAGCAAAGCTCAACTTGCAGTAAATAAAGGATACGGTCCTCAAACTTGTAAACATCTTCAGGCTTATCCGCATCAGCATGACAAGGTGGAAGAAAGTCTGACTTGTCCTGAGACTCGAACTGTGTCGCCTCACTAGTTATAGCTTCGTGAAAACCAAATGTTGAAAATAATATCACATGTAGATTGCAAAACAGTATTCCAAGACATTCCATAATAACAGATGAAAGCAGAGAAGATGTAGCTGTTTCCTTACAATTACGATGCCAAATAATCGGATTCTATAAAGCTGCAACTAGTTAATCATCCAGTGGAATCTTCACCTGGCCTTTGTAAAATAAACAGGTCATATTTATTTCAATGGTTTTCTGGAAACGGATAGCAACCACTTTTTGCTTTCTCAAACAAATATTCTAATCTAGGTTATGTTCCCTATAAGAATTAGCAAAGCATTTGGGATTTTAACATCTTTCTTGCTCGAATCAATAACTAAGTTCAAGGTCATAATTTGCTAAAATGGAATTGGCATGATCTCTGTGATGTCAGTCTAGCAGAACATAGCTAAATGAACTTAACTGAGTTCGTAACCTTAATGAAAAAGTAGCTTGTTGGCAATCTCCTCTAAGAGTATGTCAGAGTCCCTCTAGATTCTTGTGCTTAGTTTTGGGCACCAAATTTCTGAAAAAAAACCCAATCATCTTGAAAGAGAGATAGTCCCAATTCATCAGAATAATAACAGGACTTCAAAAAAGATCTCAATTATGAGAATAAGCTTACATTCTGTTGGGTTAAGAAGGTTGAGGTGTGATCTCATCAGGTTCAGTATGACTAAAAGGATTCAATAAGGTAGGTACTGAGGAATTATTTCCTCTAATGAAAGAATTCAGAACAAGAAGGCATCTTTTAAAAATCAGAGTTAGGCCATTTAGGAGCAGAATCAGTAAGTACTTTCATACTTTTTCACTGGAGCGTAGGAGGTTGAGGGGTGACCTGAGAGAGGTTTATAAAATCATGAGGGGCAGAGTTGAAATGAAAAGCAAGAGCCTTTTCCCTAGGGTGAGGGAGCTCAAAACTAGGTGCATATTTTTAAGGTGAGAGAGGAGAAAGTTTTAAAAAGGACATGAGGGGCAAATTGTTTTTAGAGAGAGAGGGGAATGAAATGCTAGAGAAAGTGGTGGATACAGGTACAGTTACAACACTTAAAAGACATTTGGATAGGTACACGGATAGGAAAGGTTTGGAGGGATATGGGCCAAACGCAGGCAAGTGGAACCAGTTTAGCTTGGGAACATGGTTGGTGTGGACTAAGTGGACTGAAGGGTTGTTTTCCATGCTGTATCACTCTATATAAGGATAGTGAAAATCTAAAACTATTCCAATAGAGTGGGGTCAATTTTCAAAGTTGATAGATTGTGTTAGGTAAATGGAGTTCAAATATTGTTTAACTACTAAAGATCTATCCCTAGTTCTATTTTATTTTCTTTATCATAAGTTGGGTGCAGTGAGGCTTGGTCATTTAAGCTGATGCAGAATAGGTATCATTAACCGTACATCTGGAAACTGAAACAACCTAAACCCCAAAATATGTTTTGAATGCACCCTCCTGCTAATTTGCACAGGAAGTGTGTGATCTGAAACCCATTCAAACCATGTCAGCCAGCTCTGGCCTGTTCATCTCTCTAAGAAAATTTACCCAAATTCTGCTGGGAGCCTTCATATAAATAAATTGATACCCTTGGAAAACTGACCAGGGTCAGTGTGGGTGTCATTGAGTCACTTTCTTTCAATTCTGAATTTTAGTAAAGTGCCTTAATTGGCTCTGACCTGAAATCTATCATATTCAGCTGTTTAGCAACACTGTTCACAGTACCTGCCTTAGTTTTGGACTTTGATGCTTTTCAGTGCAAAAAATGGCTTTATTTTTCCAATAAATATGTCAGAAAGGCAAACATTAGATTCTGTTAAAATCCATAATCCATCTTGTCACATGTTTTCAATGTAGCTTGATGAAAACATTACCCTGAATAAGCACCGACTATCTTTTATCCCAAAACCGAAATTATCCAATTCTGATTTGCAAGTGGTCCAGAGGTTCTCAAATAAAGGATATCCGACCTGTACCACTGAAAAGGTACCGCCGAGACTGAGACTAATTATGGAATGTTGCTAGTGTCACCTTTGCACTGTTAACACTCGCCAAGGTGTTGTCTCACCCTGTTGCCTTACATCATTCGACCATTGAGAAGGAAAGAAAAAATACAAAATGAGAAAAGGCCATTCATATGGGTTCAATTGTGAGCAGTTTTAAATTTACTAATATTAAAGGGGCGGCACGGTGGCTCAGTGGTTACCACTGAAGGACCGCCAGGGACCCAGGTTCGATTCCAGCCTCTGGCGACTTTGTGGAGTTTGAACATTCTCCCAGTGTCTGCGTGGGTTTCCTCCGGGTGCTCTGGTTTCCTCCCACAGTCCAAAGATGTGTCTAGATGAATTGGCCATGCTAAATTGCCCAAAGTGTTCAGGGAGGTGTAGGTTAGGTACATTAGACAGGAGTAAATATAGGGTAGGGGAATGGGTCTGGGTGGGGTCCTCTTTGGAGGGTCGGTGTGGACTTGCTGGGCCGAAGGGCCTGTTTTCCACACAGTGGGGATTCTAGAATTTGACACAGTAGGAGGTGGTGTAAAATGTCTAAGAGGAGAAAAGCTATCTCTTAAGACATCAATTTAATCTTTCATCTCCGTCAGGGGTGTTCAGACTTTAGCCCTGTTATTTGTTGCTTAATTTGACCGATTTGATTTTGTTGACCTGGATATTTGGAAAGAACCGTTCTGAGCGCAGCTTCCTTATGAGTGCTAAATCATTGATCAGAACTTGGGGATCTGATAATGTCAGCAAATCAAGAGGAACTGAAATTAGTGGAAGACAGCAAATTAGGTTTATCCTCAAAGTTGTATGGTATACAACGCTGTCAGCAACAAAGGCAGAAAGCATTGAAACTGTATACATATTGACTGCTTTCAAGATGAGAGGTTATTTTTTTCCTGGATTGGAAATCTATATTAATGGGACACAGTTTCAGGATAAAGGTTAAATTATTAGGAGATAAGTGGAATTCCTGCAGTAATATGATTGTGAAGATTTGGAATTGTCTATCCCTGAGATAGACATGTTTTAGCTTCTTTGGGAATCAAGGCACACAGAGTACAGGAGATGAAACAGAAGCTCAAAGATGACAGTACTGATTAGCAAAGCATGCTCAGTGCCACGCAGCCTATTCCTGCTCCTATTCCCTATGCACTTATAATAATTTATAAAAAATAGGAATACATCATGGCTGATCTGACATTCCTCACAACCGTTCTACTGCCCTTTCCCATAACACTGGATTTCCCTAGTGATCAAGAATCTATCCCATCCTTAAATATTCCAAGGACTCTGCCCCCACAGCTCTCTGTTGGAAGGAGTTCCAAAGACTTTCACAACTCTGAGAAAAAAATTTCTCCTCATCTCAGTTTTAAATTGGCATTCCTCTATTCTGATACGATGCCCTCTAGTCCTAGGCTCTCCCATGAGGAACCATCCTCTTGGCATTACCCCTGTCAAGCCCCTTAAGAATCCTATGTTTCAATAAAACTGCCTCTTGTTCTTCTAAATTCCAATGAGTACAGTACCAACTGGTTTAACCTTTACTCAGAAGGCAATCCCTCAACATTTACTAATTATCTTAGCAAACCTTTTCTAAACTGTGTCCAGTGAAATAAAATCTTCCTTTAAACCAGTGGATCAAAACTGCTTAACTACTCCAGACATGGTCTCACCAGCACCTTGCACAGTTACAGTAAGACTTTCTTATTCTGAGACTCCAACCCCCTTTAAATAAGGGGCAAAATTCCACTAGCCTTCCTGATTACCTGCTGCAGCTGTGAGCTAGTTTTGTATGTTTTGTGTACAAGTCCCTTTGTGTTTCAGCTTTCTGCAATTTCTCCCCAGTTAAATAATACTAACCCCACAATCTCAAGACTGAAGCGGTTTCCAGAATGTTTCAGATTCTTCATCTTCTAATCTTGAGAATGAAATGAAATGTTATTCAATGAGCCTAAAACATGACAAAGAAATACCTTCCAGCTTCTCTGGAACTTGTATCCTCTAACCTTCCAAAACTGAAGTTAAACAAGCTGATTATATCCATCACACGCATTATTTTGAAATTTTTATCAAGATGGTGGCTCAGTAGATGGTACTGCTGCCTCAGTGCCAGGGAACCAGTTTCGATTCCAGCCTCGGGTGACTGCCTGTATGGAGTTTGCGCATTATCTCTACGTGTGCGTTTGTTTCCTCTGTCAGTCCAAAGATGTGCAGGTTAAGTGCATTAGCCATGGGAAATGCAGGGTGACAGGAATAGGGTAGAGGAGGTATGGATCTGGGTTGGATGATCTTCGGAAGGTGTGGAATTAATGAGCCGAATCCCGTGCTTCCATACTTTTGGGGTTTTGTGATTCTAAGGTTCGTCCACCTACTGTCCAACGAGAACAAGTTAAATACTCAAAAGAACTTTTGAATCTCAATAATTTTCATTTTGCTAATCTGAACTTTCCAATGCCCCAAACATTTTGTAGCAGCTTCCATAAAGTCTTTCCTAACATACCCTGCACCTTCCGTCTTTGACACGGATGGATAAGTGAACACTCCTCTACGAGCTCCAATCACAGTAAACTGGTTACTGAAGAGTCAATTTGATGCAAACCACATATCAAAGGTGTAAACCATTACACTCCCTGGAACATATAATTTAAAACTACCTTTTTAAATTCGCATCTTGTAAGTTTCACATTCATGATTAAATTGCATGCCTTAGCTGAAGGCAAAATTGGGAATTCCAAAAATAAATTCCAGCTCAAAGGCATGTTTATGTAATCTGGTTACACTGGGGGTAAAAACTAAACAGAGACCCGAGGTTGCACAACATTCATGATCTACAGAAGTCTCCAGAACTGTGAAGATCCAAACTTAATTGGCCTGGATCTTAGTAGTTGTCATAAATATGGAGTTATAGAGTCACAGAGATGTACAGTATGGAAACAGACACTTTGGTCTAAATCATCCACGCAGACCAGTTATCCTAATTTAATGTAGTCCCATTTGCCAGAATTTGGCTCATATCCCTCTAAACCCTTTCTAAACGCATCTAGAGATGCCGGTGTTGAACTGGGGTGTACAAAGTTAAAAATCACACAACACCAGGTTATAGTCCAACAGGTTTAATTGGAAGCACTAGCTTTTGGCGCAACGCTCCTTCATCAGGTCATTGTGTCAATCGCCTGTCAAAGGAGCGTCGCTCCGAAAGCTAGTGTTTCCAATTAAACCTGTTGGACTATAACCTGGTGTTGTGTGATTTTTAACTTTTAAACTTTGTAATTGTACTAGCCTCCACCACTTCCTTTGGCAGCTCATTCCATACACGCAGCACCCTCTTGTGTGAAAATATTTCCTCTTAGGTCCCTTTTAAATTTTTCCCCTCTCACCCTAAACCTATGTCCAGTCTTGTTCTGGACTCCCCCACCCCAGGAAAAAGACCTTGTCTATTTAACCTATCCATGCTCTTCATAATTTCATAAACCTCTATAACATATCTGGGCAGTTGCACTCTCCGTCTCATGATTGCTCAGACTGGTAATTCTCAATGCCCGATATAATAGCCAAAAGTATTTATAATGTTGGTTGGTGAGTGGAGCACATTTATCTCCTATACCTATACACTGCAGGAGTGGCATGGTGGCTCAGTGGTTAGCACTGCTGCCTTGCAGCGCTAGGGACCCTGGTTCAATTCCAGCCTTGGGCAACTGTCTGTGTGGAGTTTGCACATTCTCCCCGTGTCTGTGTGGGTTTCCTCTGGGTGCTCCGGTTTCCTCCCACAGTCCAAAGATGTGCAGGTTAGGTGAACTGGTCATGCTAAATTGCCCATAGTGTTCTGGACAGTGTAGGTTAGGTGCATTCATCTGGGGGAAGTGCCAAGTGATAGGGGAATGGGTCTAGGTGGGTTAATCTTCAGAGGGTTGGTGTGGAATTGCTGGGCTGAAGGGCCTGTTTCCATACTGTAGAGATTCTAATTCTAATAATAAAAGCTTAGCACTGACTAATCTTCACAAGGGATAGCTTTGAGATTTGCATATGACTTATTCACATATCTTGACAAAATAGTTATTATACATTAGTGCCCTCTCCTTGCACGCACCCTCAGATCAACAATTCAGGTTGCTGTAAAATAAACTTATTTTGTGCAGGTAGATTGTTTGATCTTAAATAGTCACAGAAAAGTTCCTTTACCTGTGATTCCTTTCTTTTCAATTATATTTTCTGCTGCTTTGGCTACAGCTATCTGTAAAGTCTCATTCCCGACCTGATTCAGTCTGCGAGAGCTTAGGGCACGTTTTTGTTTCTTTGTGCCAAACGCCTCAATGAGGGAATCCACCTACGGAATCAACAGTAAACAGTGAATACATTTTAATAGCAAAACATCACTTTGGATCATTTCTTCCCTCGCATTCACAGGCCTGCACAGACAGGTTAACAAAAACTGTACACAATATTCTAATTGCTGATAAAGGCCTTGAAAGTTTCAGATTTTAAAAACATTGTTAAAAGGAGACACTTTACGTCTTGCAGGCATCTGGTCTAGACTTGATAAAAGGGTTCCCAATTTATAAAGCTCGAGAGGAGTGTATTGATTGGGCCGGTGATTGACATGCAGCTGTAGCAACCTATTAGCAATAGTTACATTCTGTACTTTCCACTTAGTCCCACTGGTTTGCCAATGGTTGAGCAAATTCCATTAGTCCTCGCTTGCCATATGGAAAAGTAAACACAAATCAATTCACAGGAGATGACTGCTAGATTTAGTAAATTTATACAAGAAAGCTCCACATACTCAGCTGAGGGTTGCAGCATCACCAGTGTTAAGATAAACCTGCACACTAAAAGCACAAAGTAAAGTGAAGGATTGCAGAATGACAATACCGGGCAAATGTAAGGACTGCAGATGCTGGAGATTAGAGTGGTGCTGGAAATGCACAGCAGGTCAGGCAGCATCCGAGGAGCAGAAAAATCGATGTTTTGGGAAGGAGTCCTCCGTTCCTGTGCTGTACATCTCTATGACTCTATCACTCATTCTTCTAAAAGCCAGGGAACGTAGGCTTAGTCTACTCAAGCTCTCCTCTTGGAAAATTCCCTCATCCAGAGACCCAACAGATTTAACTGCCTCCTCATGTACCTCCTGCCCCTGTCCTTCTGTGGCGGAGGTCACAGGTTTGGAAAATGCTGCTCCTGAAGCCCTGGCAAGCAGCTGTAGTGCATCCATAATTGCAATCTTTGTCAAATGCTATAAAAAGATTAGTTACCTTCTCCCTGTAAGAAGTGCCTTTTTCACTGGTATCTCCTTCAATGGCAGATTCACCTGAGGAGATGACACTAGCATCAACACGCTGCTCCAATTCATAAATGGACATTTCAAATCATTCTTAAAATAAACTAGATAACCAGTTCTGAAACTCAACACTTCACAGCTGATGGCATTCTACGTCCTTATCGAACTACAATAAAAAGCAATTAGAGGCATTTTTCAACAAACCCAGAAAAACAAAAATAACATGTAATTATATTGTGCCTTATCACTTCACTCAAACATCATAAAGTGCCTAACATGGGCCTCGAAGATGGAAGTAACAGGCATGGAGGACTCCAAGCCTGGCTCTGTTCTCACATCTTAAAGTACTTAATTTATAGTTAAACTTCCATTTCCTCATCCTTGCTTAATTTTCTAACCGATGCAGCTGCTCGATTACCCACACACTCTTCAACTGATCCTGCTTTTTTGTGCATTTCACTATCCTTTTTCTATCATTGTCAACCACACACTGAACTAACTAGGTCCCACCCTCCAATCTCTTTAAAGTCCATCTCTTTGGCCAAAATGTTAGTCACCCATTCTGCCATCTCGTTCTTCGGCCCAGAACAATATTTTGATCATGCTTTTGGAATGTCTTCATATTTTACAACATAATGACACTTTTGATTTGCTGAATTACAGAGTGTGCAATTTGTTGTTTCTGAACTGTTGCAATTCCAGAAGCAGTCAGCAATGGGGATAGAGTACCTCAGTGCTTTCAGTCTTCCCATCTAGTAGATCATTCTCTGAATCAGTGATCATTTTTGACTGACAATTCTTCTGGAATGCATCTGTTTGCTTTTCAATTAACTGTAGCACATAAGTCCAACTCCTGATGCTAAAGAACCTGGCTTATCCAAATCAAATAGTGCTCACAATGTCATCAAGTTCTATGAACAGAAGAACATACCAGGAAAGAAGGGCTGCATGTTGAAAAGCTGTGCATCATACACCTCCATTTTCCCAGTTCTTTTATTTAGTACACCAACAAAGTACCTGAAATGAACAAAAGCACATTCCTTAAAAGAAAATTTTTGTCACTTCTATTCAGTAACTTCCCAATCATTTGCATTTTTGCAAATTTCCAATATTAACCTACACATCATTTAAAGACTTCATAGTCTTAGCAATGCTATAACATTTTTCAGCTGCCTCTGAACAGGCTCAAAGTCCAATCAAAATGTTACAAAGAGACAAATTATCTATGCCTCTGAAAAGTATAGAACAAAGGGGTAAACCACATTATACAGTTAAACTTTGTTATTGTCTCTTTTTGCTAAAGTACTTCTGAATCTCAGAAATTGAAAGTCAAAACAAAAGTCTTGTTAAATTGCCAGAATAGCCAAAATAAAAATCATTGGTTCCTGATGCCAACAGGCAATGCACAGATCACAAACATTTTAGTTTTGTCAGTGCATGCAGATTAGCTGGGTTTATGTGGAAGAAGAGTCATAATTAACCACAGCATTTCCTCATCAAGACAATGGCCAGTGGCGTGCTCTAGTATTCCAGCTGAAAACATGCATCTGGATGTCAGATGACAGCAGGGTCAAGGTTGACTGTGATCCCACCCTCTTTTCCCCACTTTCCCCCTACACCCCACACCCAGCTCACCTCACAGCTAAAAGCCTGTTAATGTTCAGTGTTTTTTTTATGGATGAGGCAATCAGAACTCAACAATTCACAAAAGCCCTTTAGATGGAAGAAATGGCAGAAAAAGGCAAAGTGCAAAGAACTGGCGTTCTCTTCATCGCTTTGCGCAAACTATTCATTTTTCTTCATAACAACACGATTCAATGATGCTTTCTTATTAAATTGGCCACATTAGTGTATAGAATGGCAAGGAAACTTATCTAACCTTGACCACTCTCCAGCAGCTTTCACTGGAAAGTGCATGTACACAAATGTGAAGTGAGAATCGGTGTTCTCATCCCAGCTAATGGCAATAGCGGCCAAGTCAGATCCCAGAATGAAATCTGGCTTCCTTTTATATTTAAGATTTGCAGTTGGTTACTATGGTGGTTAACCACCAAAACATATGACAGGAGGCTGCAGGTATTTCTTAACAACAGAAGTTTATGATACACAATAAAAATAAAGCTATGTACAATTACAGGATACTCAGGAAAATCTTGAACAGTAAGTTTAAACCTGGTTATCAACACTATCTTTTCAGAGGTACCCAATATTATTTCTGTCACAACTCTAATTTCTTACTCAACTGACTGTTCACAGTTCTTTTCCGTGGACTGCTGAGATGATTTTATGACTCCTCTATAGATCTTTTGGCATGAGCCTTTTTCAATTCTGATCATCTAAAACTGCTTTTGAGTTCATCTAGATTGAAAACTTCTATACATTCTGTGTTGGAAGATGTATAATTTACATATATTTTAATATCATTTATTTTAGAATTTTTTTCAACTAGTGGCATGTGGGTTTTGGTCCATCTATATGAAGGGGTTTATGGATTAACTTGTCAGTATTTCTGTTACCATGTTTTTTCTTTAAGCCTTGCATGAGAGATACACTTCTGGCGCATAATGGGGTTTTATTTGTACTGGATGTGTTTTATAGCTACTTCCAGTTAGAAGAATTCAGAACTTCTTTGCTAAGGGGAAACACCCATTGTTTGGAAATCCTTTTGGTTTCTGCTCCCAGACGTCTTGGTGGAAATTAGACAGGTTTCTTCTGAAGAAAGAAGACAGCTTAGAACTCTCAAGACCAGGAACTGAAAACAACTGTTAAGCCAAGCTTGAGAAGGGATTCTCTCTGATATTTGAGTACTGTAAAGCAATGATGTTAAAATCAGAGATATGTTGTACTTTACAGTGTGTTTCAAAATCTTAAATTCTCTTATATGTGAAGGGATTGGTTTATTTTATTTTATCCTATATTAATTTTAATAAAAATTTGTTATATCGTTAAAACTAAATCTACAGCATTGTGAATTTGTGTTTCAGTGAAAGACTAGCTCATTGAATTTAAAAAAATGACCTATTGTGTTAGATCTCAGACCAGTAGTAGCACTAGTTGAGATCGTAAGAGCGCTCAGAACTTGGATGTAAACCACTTCCCCAAGGTGACAGGTACTCTTGAACTGAAGCCATGAACCTCCTGGTCTGAAGTCAAAACTAAACTGGTAACCCTGATATACTTTTTCATCCTCTTGTCATAAACACAGCAGTATAACCATTTCAACAATGAACAGGCCAGGCATTTCCCATGCCTTCTTGGAAATTATGTATTTAGGTCACTGTTAGAAATAGCTTTGACCTTTTGAAAAGGATAACCTTCACAGAACTCACCAAACCTTATCCACCTCAATTTAAAATCCAAATCCTAATCCCAAATGATAACATATAGTAAATATCTATATCACACAGGAGTCAAGATTCATACATGAAAGAGCAACAATTTTCATAAAGTAGGAAAAGGATCATCAACAGCTTTAAACTTGTTCTACAATAATATAAGGAAGTTGAAAGAGAGCTCAAACTAAGAGCAATTAAGAAACAGCACATCGAATCCTCTAGATCTGAGGTGGGCAAGTTCTTTACATATAAATTGTCCGGTGAAGGATATTAGATTAGATTCCCTACAGTATGGAAACAGGCCCTTTGGACCAACAACTCCACACTGACCCTCTGAAGACCCACCCAGACCCATTCCCCTCCCCTATATTTACCTCAGACTCATGCACCTAACACTACTGGCATGCTAAATTGCCAATCGACCTGACCTGCACATCTTTTTGGAGTGTGGGAGGAAACTGGAGCACCCGGAGGAAACCCATGCAGACACAGAGAGAATGTGTAAATGCCACATAGACAGTTACCTGAGGCAGGAATTGAACCCATGCCCCTGGCACTGTGAGGCAGCAGTGCAAACCACTGAGCCACCATGTCATCTGGTTGTGAATTTCCCATGGCACTTCTCAAAGCAAGTCAAATGACTCAAACTTTATCTTATTAAACCATAAGACGTTATACTGCTGCTGTAGCGTAACTGTGAGTTGAATTAATTTAAAGTGACTGTTCAAGAATTCAAATATGTCAAATTAGAAGCTGCAGATACTGGGTCAGTTATTTTCTTTTGAAGCATTTGTAAATGTTAAATGGCACAGAATTAGGCAGTGTACAATTTCAAAAAGCAATAGGCATGGAGTGTATCTCAAAGACCATAGATCAGTTTTTATATGCATGATGTATTACAGCATAAACGTCTGTCAGAAAGAACTCTGATAAGCTTGCAAATTGTACTCTGCAGATTAAAAAATCCTGCTAATATTTAAAGCATAATATAAAGACAAAAATAAATTACTGGCAAGTTTAACTGTTCTTTCAAAGCTTAAGAACAAGTTAAGAACATGTCTTAGATTATTTTGTTGAAGAATAGGCAATTTTATAAGGCATTCACCACACGAGATAGTGTGACCTAGGTGCTCGCATTATCTGGGGAATGGTGAGATTGGTGGCAAAATCTCAAAATCTTGACATTAGGAGTAATTCACTGCATCCTTAATGCATTTGTCAAGTGGCAAAACAAGTTTCTTGCTAATAGTGGCAAGCTGCTAATTAAGAGGGATTGCTTGTTAAACACCTTATATACAGTTCAACTTTCTACATTGATATTTAGCTTCCTACCTTACAAAACACACCGAATGCATTGGAAGCTTAAGAGTTGTCAACATGGAAGCCAGAGCAAGTACCTGGCAATTTCAGATTTCCACTTGCTCCAAAGGTATTTCAGGTTGGACACTAAGCATCAATATCTCAGGCACCCTCCAAGAGTACCAGCCACATGCACTCACATCCAATATGTGTTAGCCTCTAGAACCCTCACAGCACATCGCTGATCCACTTACACGCTGTACTGGGAACTGTCATTGCAATGCCACAGCAAGGGCACTGCATGTGCATCTAGATCATGGACTGGGCCAGACTGCATCTCTGGAATGTTTGCTTGTGCATTAACACTCACTCAGTCTCACAGCATCCCTGCCTTGATTTTGTGTGTTTTTCCCCATCTATCAGAGATACCAGACTCACATTAATGCTGCATTGCCACACCAATTAGCGCAGACACAAGTACAGGACGCTTGTCATGGTTATCAGCAAGTCTCAGTTCAGAAAGACACATCAGTCAGGGGATCATGGTGCTCCAAGTCTCCTATACCAGTCTAACAGCATGAATACGGAGTCAGGATCGTCTTCCTCCAAAGAGCAAGGAGCTTAATGTGGGCAACCCACCACCCATCTTAACTCTTTCTGGCCTATAGCAGTTATTTATTTCCTGGAAAGAGAGACACAGAAATGTGGCACAGCTGGGAAGGTAACCCAAGCAAGGAAACAGGAATTGCAGAGGGCATGCATGGCTAGTTGTGTCAGGGATTGGCGTGGGTGATAGAAAGTGTTGCAGGCAACAGGGAAAGTGATAGAGAATGAATCTTGGTGTTAGGTGGGTACAATAACCGAGATCAAGAGTGAGGGAGATATTGGACAGAAGATGGTAGCACTCACACTGGCAGAGAGGAGAGGATAATTTATCTTTTTCCTCCATTGTAGTGCATTTCTTCAGACAGTTCAGATTATACCGACATGGTGGCAACTTCATACTGGGACGGCACGTTGAGGTACAGTAACCTCCTCTATTGGAGAAGGTGGTACTCATCCTGTGCACCACATCATCCAGTAGGACCTTCAGGTCCCTGCCCACAAAGGACACTGAACTTCCCCGGGGGAAATGTCAGGAATTTTGCAAGGCAATTTCGAACTGACAGTGTACGTATTCAGGTGACCTTTTAAAGATGGTGCCAAAAACAGGGATATCAATCAATTTCTGGATAGCTCAGCAATGGCAAGTTGTTCTGGAGATGCCACATAGTAAGATGGGGCTAGAATCGAATGAATGGAATGCCATGGAAGGGAGGCAGTCGACAAGGTGAGTTTGGAAACAGGCTCCGCACCATGGCAAAAAACCACCAGAAAACGTAACTCAATGTGCACTTAGCCAAAAAAAATAAGGATCAGCCCAAGGGGTCTTCAATTGATGTGTAGTCAGAGTATAATGATAAATGGACAAAGACTGGCAGACACGTCAACGCCCATTTTAAAGTCACATATCTTATTTCTTTATATTTTCATTATGAATATCACCATCTTTATTTGTACAATGAACATTTTAGGCTGATATGGATATAACAAAGGTAATCTTGGGTATTTATAATAGGAAAGAAAAACTAGCAAAGTTCTGCCAGAATTTAGCCAATATTAACATACATATTAAAATTTGCACATCTAGTACATGATCATGTCACACAATCTCACACTTTTCCTGTCATGGTTGGCTGACAATACTGTTGTAGAAAACTGCATCCCCTAACCCATTGTGAGAAATCTCACAGCAGATCTGTTCATCTAAACTAGAACAAAAGACATTCTCATAATGACATATCAGGTACTTGTACACACTTCCTATTCATATTTCCTTCTTGTGTCTCACTCTGTGTCCCTTCTTCTTTCAAGTTACCAAGGACAGCTTATTCCATAAATACTAAGTAATGTCTCTACACCATAGTAGAACATACTTTCTCTTTCACTTCAAAGCTTAGCACCAATCAAACTTTGTACCAGTAAAGTTGTACCAGCAAAATGCAGCTCACTGGATTCCAATGCTGCTTGGAATGAAAAAAAAATGTGATTTGTAGGCTGTTTGTCCAAAACAGGGGAAAAATTATTCTTTGTATCTTATGGCATAAAAGATGGCCATTTGTCTAAGCTGCCTTATCCAACAGTGATATCTACTGACTTAAAGAGTCATAGAGATGTACAGCATGGAAACAGACCCCTCAGGCCAACCCATCCATGCCGACCATATATCCTAACCCAATCTAGTCCCACCTGCCAGCACCCGGCCCATATCCCTCCAAACCCTTCCTATTCATATACCTATCCAAATGCCTCTTAAATGCTGCAATTGTACCAGCCTCCACCACATCCTCTGGCAGCTCATACCATACCCAACCTCTCATTGTGTTTCACATTTAACATTGATATTATACTTACTTTACATTGCAGCTGGTCAAACTGAAAGGAAGACAATTTTATTCCAGCTAATCTCAGGATTCAATGTGTGGATTGGTACAAAAGGTGACAAGAGTGTTTGATTGTCGTCACAACCGTTCCCATTTCTTCCCAAATGCTGACAACCCTGTTTCTTTTTTTCAACACTTTACCTTTCAATCGAGTTCTACCACTAATTCAGAGAAACAAACTTACTTGCACAATGAATTACACTTCAGGGCATTTGGTCCAAAATTATTTCCAACGTAGGTCAATCTATCAGTCTCAGCAGACTACAGGGGGATGAAAAAGGAATAAAGTGAAACCATTTCAATGAGCTAGCAACGTTATTAAAATAGATTAAACAAACTACATAATCAGGACAACCATGTTAGCTTTATCATGGAACCAAATGCATGAGAATACGTGTCGATTCACTCTTACCAAGATTAGTTGATGCTTTTTCCGGGGATGATTTCGGTGTATATTTTTATGCAGCTGAAATTCCACATTTTCTGAATTTGAGAGTTTCCCATTGGAAAACTGAACTGTAAAATAGGACAATGATGTTTATAAACTTAATTAGTGACACAGAGTATATCCTTATCACTTTGGGTAACTTTTGTTTTCCACAACAAAAGTAATATGCTTTAGTCTTAAAATATTGATTTATTAGTTTTCAGTTCACATATTTGTTCTAGGATTGTGGGAAATACTAGCAAAACACTTTGTTGCCCCAACCCCATTTAATCAGGTCTTTGGGGTTAGAGTCACAGGTAAGCCAATCTGCATAGGGATGACAGATTCTGTTCTCCAAAGAACATTCAGAAACTGATTGGATTTACAAAAGAATAACAATCGAAACTATGAAATTTCGTGGAATTTGCCCATATCCCCTATCAAATCTGCTATCACTCTTCTGCTTTTCCACCTGTACAGCTGAGCCACTCATGATGCCATAAACCTGACTCTTACTACATTCCTCTGAGTAATAATTGCCCTCAATAGCACTGAAAATAGAAAGACAGTTAGTCAGTGAGACAGTCTCAGGGATTTCTACTTGGAACTCCAAGAGAGAACAGCAATCACATTTTTCTGCCTGTATGCTATAAACATTTGTGTGTAGCCACCTCCTTAAACATGCTACCCACATACAGAGGAACCTTGATTATCTGGCATTCAATTATCTGAATTTCGGATTATTCAAACAAGATTGCAAAGTCCCGATCTTCAGCTAAACTGTGTTATCCGACATTCAATTATCCAAATAAAATACTCCCCGCCCATGTTGGTAGGATTATCAAGGTTTCTCTATAGTCGTCAGCTTTGAAAATACAACACAGCAACCCCAGCTGTTGCTTGAGTTTGGAAACCCAAAAATCAAACTTCTGTAGCTGGTGACAGACAATTCATGCATGTGTTCATCTGGGCAACATAAAGAGACCTCAAATTGCCATGTGGTCATACCACACAGCCAAGGTGCCATGAATTAAAGCTTATTTTTAGATTGTTTACTATAAATAGGAATTTTAAAAAGTACAAAGTCAAATTATTCACGTTACTTACCAAACAGCTCCTCACGTGCCTCTTTTCCTCCAACAATTGTGCTTATTTTTCCCTGAACTCAATCAATCCAAAGACTGGACTTACCAGGATAGGATAGGCTAACTCTTTTAGCTTCTCGTTGGGTCTCTCTCGGCATGTTCTCCAGATTAAGGATATTCACCATTGTGTGGTGTTGCACAACCATCATTCTGAATGGGATAGATTTCAAATGGACTCAAGACACAGCATCCGTGGGGCACTGCAGGCCATCAGCAGAAACTGAACTGTATTCAACTAAAATCTGTGATCTCTCATGACATATCCTTCAGTCTACCGTTATCACTGAACAGGAGATCACCCTAATACAATGAACAGCACAGGAGAACATGCCAGAACTTGCATCAGGCATACTTAATGAGATACTAACTTGATATCCTACAACACAGGAGTACTTGCATATCAAGCAGCATGAAATAGACAGAGGTAAGTGATCACAGTATCATATCTAAGCTCTGTAGTCTGCCACAATCAGTTATAAATGGTGGTGGATAATAAAACATCTCACAGGAGGAAGCAGCTTCACAAACATCACCATTCTCTAGAGCACCACGGTGGCTCAGTGATCAGCACTGCTGCCGTACAGCACTAGGGATCAGAGATCAAATCCAACCTCGGGGAGACTATGTGAAGTTTGCACATTCTTCCCACGTCTGCGTGGGTTTCTGCCGGGTGCTCTGGTTTTCCCTATAGTCCAAAGATGTACAGGTTAGGTGAATTGCCCATGCTAAATTGTCCATAGTGTTCAAGGATGTGTAGGTTAGGTGCATTAGCCAAGGGAAATGCAGACATACAGTAGGGGGATGGGTCTGGGTGGGATGCTCTTAGGAGGGTTGGTGTGGGCTTGTTAGGCGAAATGGCCTGTCTCCCAGACAGTGGGGATTCTATGATTCCAGCGCATCAGTGCAAAAGACAATGTTGATGCATTTGCATTCGATTTCAGCCAGAAGTGCTGAGTGGACAATCCATCTTCACTTCCTCCTGAGGTCCCCAGCATTACAAATGCCAGCTTTCTGCCAACTTGATTCATTCTCCATGATGTCAAGAGCTAAGTGCCTGGGCAACATTCTGGCAATAACACTTGCAGCATGGAAATATATTTCAGGACTAGCCGCCCACTAGTCAACCAACTTTGGTAAAACTACATCGGTATCATTTATACAGCAAGGTGGAAAATCGCCTTCATTTGTCCTGCCCAGCAGGTCAAATCCAATCTGGTAACTGCCACTCCATCAGCTTATCCTCAAACATCAGTGAGGTGAGGAAAGGTGTTACTGACAGCTACCAAGTAGGTACTCAATAATATTCTGCTCACTGATGTGGAGTTGGTATTCTGCCAGACGCACGCAGCTCCTTACCTCATTTCAGCCTGAATCCAAGTGTGGACAAAAGAGCTGAACTAAAGACTGTCAGGCAGGACTGATACACTGCTGAAAATGTGTTGCTGGTTAAAGCACAGTAGGTTAGGCAGCATCCAAGGAATAGGAAATTCGACGTTTCGGGCATAAGCCCTTCATCAGGACTGATACACTTAATGGTAAGGTCCTAGGGAGTGTTGCTAAACAAAGAAACCTTGGAGTGCATAGCTCCTTGAAAGTAGGTCACAGGTAGATAGGATAATGAAGGTGTTTGATATGCTTTCCTTTATTGGTCAGAATATTGAGTACAGGAGTTGGGAGGTCATATTGCAGCTGTACAGGACATTGGATAGACTATTTTTGAAATATCGCGTGCGATTCTGGTCTCCTTCCTATCGGGAGGATGTTGTGAAACTTGAAAGGGTTCAGAAAAGATTTACAAGGATGTTGCCAGGATTGGAGGATCTGAGCTATAGGAGAAGTTGAATTGGATAGGGCTGATTTCCCTGGAGGCTGAGGTACGACCTCAGAGGTTTATAAAATCATGAGGGGCATGGATAAGGTGGGGTGGGGGAGTCCAGAACCAGAGGGCATAGGTTTAGGGTGAGAGGGGAAAGATATAAAAGAGACCTAAGGGGCAACATTTTCATGCAGAGGGTGGTGCATGTGTGGAATGGGCTGCCAGAGGAAGTGGTGGAGGCTACTACAATTGCACCCATCTGGATGGGTGTATGAATCGGAAGAGTTTGGAGGGATATGGGCTGAGTGCTGGCAAATGGGACTAAATTGGGTTGGGATATCTGGTCGGCATGGAAGAGTCAGACTGAAGGGTCTGTTTCGGTGCTGTACATCTCTAGACTCTATGACAGTGACTACCCTTGACACCAAGGCAACTTTTAATCAGTTATACCATCAAGGAACCCTAGTTAAACCAGAGTCACAGAAACTGGGATAAACTGGTTGGAAACGGAAGTGGATGATGAAGATTAGAGTCAAGATTACAGTGGTGCTGGAAAAACACAGCAAGTTAGGCAGCATCCAAGCAGCAGAGAGAAAAAAAAAATCGACATTTTGGGCAAAAGCCCTTCATCAGGAATTCTGATGAAGGGCTTTTGCCCGAAACGTCGATTTTCCTGCTCCTCGGATGCTGGCTGAACTGCTGTGCTTTTCCAGCACCACTGTAATCTGAATCTAAAGCTGGATGGAGTCATCCTTTGCAGAACATATGATGGGATGCAGCGACTGTTTTTTTTTAAACTCTTTTTTAATCAACCAATCGACTCATAGTATTACACACCTTTGGAACAAGTGGGACTTGAACCCGGATCTCTCAGTCTATGGATAGGACACTACCATTGTGTCACAAGACAGCCAAGAAGAGACTGTTTATAGGGAAAGATTGAGTAGATTGCACTTGTACTCAATGGAGGTTAGAAGAATAAGAGGTAACCTTAATGTAATACACAATATTCTGAGGGGACTTGAGAATGGAAATATGGAAAAGTTGTTTCACTTTGTGGGAAAGTCCAGGACCAAAGGGAATAATCTTAGTATAAAAGGTTAATCAGATGAGGAAAAATTTCTTCTCTCAAAGCATAGTGCATGCATAGAATTCTTTACCAGAGGAGGCTGTAGAGGCTGGGACATAATGATATTCAAGGTTGTCAAAGATTTTTAATCAGTATGGGAATCAAGAGTTGTGGAGAATAGTCAGGAAAGTGGATTTCAGGATTATTAGATTGGCCATGATCTAATTGAATGGGCTCAACGGTTTACTTCTGCTCCTTTGTTTATGGTCAACGATACCATCCCACAGAATATCATTGTGTTCCCCAGGCCCAACCCATCTTCATCTGCTTCAATGATTGCCATTCCATCATAACACTGATAAGTACATAATGGTAAATGCCCCACATTAATAACATCCTGGAGCATACCAGTGGTGACAAGCTGAGCTGGACAAGTTGTTTAATACTGCGGCTGCAAGAGCAGGTCAGAAGCAGGTAATTCTGCAGCAATGAACTTATCTTTAGACTCCTCAAAGCCTGTCCATGGTCTACAAAGTACAAATTAGGGGTGTGATGGCACAATCCCCACTTACCTGACGATCCAACACTTAAGAAGCTTGGCACCACCTACAACAAAGTAGCTCCCCACCACTAATATACAGTGGCAGAAGCTATGTACCATCTCCAAGATGGACTACAACAACTCACCAAGCTTCCTTTGACAGCACTTTCCAAGCCAGTATTCTCTACCACCAAGAATGACAAGGGCAGCAAATACATGGGAACACCACAGCAAGCTCCCCTTCATCTCTCTCTCTCTCTCACACACACACACACACACACACACACACAGACTTAGATCTCTATTACTAAGCCCTTCAACTTTACTGGGCCATAGTAGTAGTTCTGAAAATGTGTTGCTGGAAAAGCGTAGCAGGTCAGGCAGCATCCAAGGAGCAGGAGAATCGACGTTTTGGGCATGAGCGTGGTTGAAAATGTGTTGCTGGTTAAAGCACAGCAGGTTAGGCAGCATCCAAGGGATCTCAACTGTGATCTCCAGCATCTGCAGACCTCACTTTTTACCCTACGTTTCGGGCATGAGCCCTTCTTCAGGAATCCTGAAACGTCGAATCTCCTGCTCCTTGGATGCTGCCTGACCTGCTGCGCTTTTCCAGCAACACATTTTCAGCTCTGACCTCCAGCATCTGCAGACCTCACAGCAGTAGTTCAACCACCCTCCTGAAGGCAATTTGGTGTGGGTGATAAATGTTGGTTCGGCCAAAAGATGCCAAACATCGTGTAAATGCAAGAACCGAAAGAATAAACACAAAAAATTACAACATTTTGATTTCTTTTTTCAGATTTCCAGCATTCAATATCTACCAAGCTTTTCAACTACATGAGCCAGCTTTCATTTCCCACAACACGACAGTAATTTTACTTTTAAAAGTATTTCATGAACAAAGGTTTGAGTGCTTATGAAAGATTCTATATAAATGCTGGTCTATTTTTTTACTTATTTCTGCCTTTCCGGTCTTTGACTCTCACCCTCTCTCCCTGTATCTAAGTTCACAGCCCTTCCGCGAAATATTCCCAGAGTCACTACCAAGTGTCGCTGATTGCTCCGGATCCAATTCCGTTAAATTCCTGTACTTCCACACACCGAACGCTGCCATCATGACAACCAACACGCCGCCAACTTCAACACAAGGCCACAGCCCGCCCGGCGCCAGCGACACCGCCACCTGCAGGCCCAGCCTGCCTGGCGCCAGCGACACCGCCACCTCCAGGTCCAGCCTGCCCGGCGCCAGCGACACCGCCACCTACAGGCCCAGCCCGCCCAGCGCCAGCGACACCGCCACCTACAGGCCCAGCCCGCCCGGCGCCAGCGACACCGCCACCTACAGGTCCAGCCCGCCCAACGCCAGCGACACCACCACCTACAGGCTCACGCCGTCTAGCGCCAGCAACACCGCCACCTGCAGGCCCAGATCGCTCGGCGCCAGCAACACCGCCACCTGCAGGCCCAGATCGCTCGGCGCCAGCAACACCGCCACCTGCAGGCCCAGATCGCTCGGCGCCAGCAACACCGCCACCTGCAGGCCCAGATCGCTCGGCGCTAGCGACACCACCATCCAGCATTATCACCATCACAGGCTCACAGCCCCTTGCAACAGCGCTATCTAGAGGCCAAAGCTGCATACATCAAGTTTAGGAGCAAATGACTGGAGAAGTTGAAACTTGTACTGAAAACTTCGGTTTTACTTTAGCTATACTTGTTGCATTCTCTGTCACCATGTCCTCTCTCCTTACAGTTGGACACTGCATTGTGCTGCCTTTCTCACATTCTGATCACTTATTCCGCACGATCAAGACCTTTACTCCCCCAGCACTCCATCCTCCTTACTATTGCATAAATACTGACCCCCTCCACATCAGGTCGGATGAAGAGTCATCTAGAGTCAGAATGTTAGCTTGCTCGTTCTCCACCAATGTTGCCTGACCTGCTGTGATGTTAGCACGTTTTGTTCTCAATACATCAATTGCATTTATATAGCACCTTTAACATACAAATTCTTACAGTGTTCCAAAATAAATCAGTTCTGAAGACGACTCAGATCTTTTACAACTTAGGGAAAGCCCTTCGGATCTTGTGTCCGTTCCGTCATCAAGCATCGAACTAATTATTCTAATCCAACTTCTAGCTCTTGAGCCACAGCCTTGTCTGCTATGGCATTTCAAGTGCTCATTGAAATAGTTCTTAAATGTCATGAGGGTTCGAGCTTTACCGCTGTTTTAAGCAGTGAGTTCCAGATATCCATCACCTCGGTGTGTGAAACTTCCCTAAAACCTCCTGATTCTTGCCTTAAAAATATATCCCCTGATTATTGACCTCTCTACTGAGGGGAAAAAGTTTTTTCCTATCTACCCTATCGTATTGCCTTCATTACTTAGTACATTTCAATCATGTCCCTCCAGCCGCCCCTGCCCCAGATCCCCTCAGACGTCTCTACTAATTCTCTTTTCACATTTTACTTTTATTTTAACCCTACTGCGAATCCTCTTGCAAGGATGCCTGCCTCCTGATGAAGGGCTTATGCTCGAAATGTCGAATTCTCTATTCCTGAGATGCTGCCTGGCCTGCTGTGCTTTGACCAGCAACACATTTTCAGCTGTGATCTCCAGCATCTGCAGACCTCATTTTTTACTTGAAGAAGTTTTTCTCCTCTCTCTACAAGAATCTCAGGGAGTCCCTCTCCCACTGCAACTCCCAGGTCATTTCCTCTGCCCTGAAGCTCTTCACCTTCATCCCCTCTATGCCATTGTACTCTATGCTACTCTCTCCCCACCCCACCCCCCTCTACCTTATCTCTCCATGCTTCCAGCTCACTGCCTTTATTCCCGATGAAGGGCTTTTGCCCGAAACATCGATTTCGCGGCTCGTTGGAAGCTGCCTGAACTGCTGTGCTCTTCCAGCACCACTGATCCAGAATCTGGTTTCCAGCATCTGCAGTCATTGTTTTTACCACATTTTACTTTTAAGTTGAGTGAAGCATTTCCATAATATACAAAGCAAGTGAAGTCTGAGATGAAGTCTCCATTATCTTATTAAATGAAGTTCACAATTGTTTACAGTTGCAATTTCAAATGTTTTCACCAGGATGATACTTGAGAGGAGTGAGCCCAACGTTGTCCTTTAAAATTTAATTAGGGGCAATTTTGAAGGCACGAAAATTGAGCTGGTTAAAGTGAAATGGCAAATTAAGTTTAAGGAAAGGTCAATTGAGATGTTGTGGCAGACATTTAAGGAGTTATTTCAGAATACTGAGAATAGATACATTCCAGTGAGTCAGAAATATCCCAAAGGACCAACCATCCATGGTTAACTATAAACGCTAAAGATAGGCAAAAGCAACGGCAGATAATTGTGTAAAGACAGCAGCTGATCAGAGAAGTAGACATAATTTTTGAAAAAGTAAATAATGACCAAAAATGTAATAAAGACGGAAAATTTAGAGCACGAGAGAGGGCGAACCAGAAATATAAAACAGTAGCAAGAGTTTCTATAAATATTTAAATAAGAAAATAATGTGCTTGTTTGCCTCACAGAATGTGAGACTGGTGAATTAATAATGGAAAATAAGGTAATGGCAGATGAATTGAATAGGTTCTTTGCATCTATCTTCACTGAACAGGAGACAAGTAACATCTAAAAATTAGCAATAAATCAGAAAATGGAAGAAAGGAGAAACTCAGGAAAATCACTATCAGCAGAGAAGCGATACTTAACAAACGCTTGGAGCTGCAGGCTGACCAATATCTAGGTCCAGATGGACTTCAGAGTCGAGAGTGTGGTGCTGGAAAAGCACAGCAGGTCAGACAGCATCCGGGGAGCAAGAGAATCAACGTTTTGGGCAAAAGCTCTTAATCAGGAATGGGCTTTTGCCTGAAACGTTGATTCTCCTGCTCCTCGGATGCTGCCTGATCTGCTGTGCTTTTCCAGCACCACACTCGCGAGTTTGATCTCCAGCATCTGCAGTCCTCACCTTTTCCTGATGGACTTCACCCTAGGATCTCATAAGAGGTGGCTAGTGAGAGAGCTGATGCTTTGGTTTTGATTTTCCAAACTTTTCTTGATTCAAGGAGAGTTTCATTAGATTGGAAGGTAGTGAACTGAACTCTTTATTCAAAAATAGAAGGAAACAGAAAGCAGGAATCTACAGAGCAGTTAGTTTAGCATCTAACATACTGTAAATGTTACAAGCTATTAAATATCTTACAACAGGTCTATATTCCTGGGTAAAAGGCAGAGTCAACAAATTATTGTGAAAGGGATCCTGGTGGAAAGGACAGGAAATCTACCTTCTGTGATGGACCAATGGTTAGGGTTCAGTGCTTTCACTGCTGCAGCCTGGGTTCTATTCCCAGTCAGGGAGCAGGAGTTAGAGGCAGCATGGTGGCTCAGTAGTTGGTACTGCTGCCTCACAGCGCAAGGGATTTGGGTTCAATTCCAGCCTCTGTGTGGATTTTGTACATTTCTCCCCATGTCTGTGTTGATTTGCTCCCACACTCCAAAGGTGTTCAGGTTAGGTAGATTGGCCATGCTAACTTGCTCTGGAGTGTCTAGGGATGTGCAGGTTAGATGGGCTAGCCATGATTAAAAAAAACCCATTAGGTCTAAGTGGGATGCTCTTCAAAGTCAGTGCAGACTCAATGGTCCAAATGGCTTCTTTCTGCACTGTAGAGATTCTAAATTTGACAAATCTATTGGAATTCTTTTAGATAGTAACACATGCCTTGGTTAAAGGAGTACTAATGGATGTCGATTTTCAGAAGGCATTTAAAGGTGCATTTAAACGTATCATACCAAAGGTTACTGTGGAAAATAAAAGCTGATGTTGTGGAGATAGCACATGATTGATTGGCTAATTGGTAGCAGAGAGTAGGCATAACGGGTTTTTGCGAGGTTGGCAAGATGTTACAAGTGGATTGCTATAGGAATCGGTTCTTGGATCTCAAATGCTTCAGGGAAAGGGACAAAGAACAATTGCCAAATTTGCTGATAACACAAAGATAGGTAGGACAGTGGGCTGTCAAGATGGCACAAGGAGGTTACAAAATATATTAATAGGTTAAATGAGTGTGAAAAGGTGTGGCGATAGCATATAATTTGGGAAAATGTGAAGTTGTTCATTTTGGCAGAATGAATAAAAAAAGTTATCTCAATTGTGAGAGACTTCATAGCTCTGAGATGCAGTGGGATATGAGTATGCTTATGCATCAATCACAAAATGTTGGTATGCAGGCACAGCAAGTAATTAGGGAAGTTAGTAGAATGTTATTGTTTGTCATGAGAAGAACTGAATACAAAAGTAAGGAGGAAGTGCTTTGATTATACAGGACTCTGATGAGGCCACATCTGGAGTACTGTGCACAGTGTTGGTCACTTAATTGAAGGAAGGATGTATGTATATTGGAGTCAGTTCAGAGAAGATTTACTGGTTGGATACCTGGAATAGGCAGATTGTCTTCTGAGGAAACATTAGATTTGGATTTGTTGTAGTTTAGAAGAGCCAAAGTGACTTCATTGAAACACATAAAAACCTGAATGCACTTGACAAGTTAGAAGGGGAAAGGATGTTTCCTCCTCTTGGAAAATCTAGAAGTAGGGGTCACGGGTTTGAAAATCATATATAACGCCGATTAGGTGAATTGTTTTCCTCCCACGGGGTTGTGAGTCTTTGGAAATCTCTTTCTGAAAAGGTGTTGGAAGCAGAGTCCTTGAATATTTGAAGACAGAGACAGGTATATTCTTGTTAAACAAGGCTTTGAAAGGTTATTAAGTGTGTGCAGGAATGTGGATTTGAGATGACAATCAGATCAGCCATGATCTTATTGAATGGAGAAGCAAGCGTGAGAGGCCTGCTCATGCTTTTGATTCTTATGTTCACATTAACTCCAGCCTACCAAATTTCCATGATCGTTTGCAATTTGCCCACCGGCGTAACAGGTCCATGGCAGATACCATCTCCCTGGTTATACACACATTCTGAAACATCAGGCTTCTACTATTGACTACAGCCCCACCTTTAACACCATAATTCTAAACAAACTCATCTCAAAACTCCAAGACCTAGGTCTCGGCTCCCCCATTCTGTAACTGAATCCTCAACTTCCTGACCCATAGATCGCAATCAGTAAGAACAAGCAACATCACCTCCTCCACCATAATCCTCAACACTGGTATCCTGCAAGGCTGCGTACTCAGCCTCTTAACAGTCAGGTTGGTAGTGGATCACAAGTTAAGGATTTGGAGAATGTCTACAAGATGGCTTTTTGGAGCAGCTTACGGTGGAACCCACATGGGAACAGACAATTCTGGATTTAGTGATATTTAACGAGGCAGACTTGATAAGAGAGCTTAAAGCAAAGGAATCCTTAGGAGGCAGTGAGCATAATATGATAGAATTTACTCTGCAATTTGAGAGGGAGAAGCTGGAATCAGATGTAACTGTATTACAGTTGAATAAAGGCAACTACAGAGGCATGAGGGAGGAGCCAAGCAGGAAAGACAGTGGAACAGTCCGCAATGGCAGGAGTTTCTGGGAGTTATTTGGGAAATACAGCAAAAATTCATCCCTAGGAAAAAGAAGCATGGTACAGCAAAGACAATGTAACCATGGCTAACAAGCGAAGTCAGGGATAGCATAAAAGTGAAAGAGAAAGCATATAAAGGACAGTGGGAAGCCAGGGGATTGGGAAGCTTACCAACAGAGGACAACTAAAAATAAGTAAGGAAAGAGAAAATCAAATATAAGGGTAAGCTAGCCAGTAATATAAAACAAGATTTCAAGAGCATCTTTAGATCTATAAAGGGTAAAAGAAAGGCAAAAGTCAACTTTGGGCTGCTCGAAAATGATGCAGGAGAAATAGTAATGGGGAACAAAGAAATGGTGGGGGAACTAAACAAGTACTTTATATCAGTTTTCACAGTGGAAGACATGAGTAACATACCAAACATTTAAGAGAATCAGGGGCAGAGATGAATATGGTGGCCATCACCAAGGAGCAAGTGCTAGAGAAACTGAAAAGTCTGAGGATGGATAAATCACCAGGACCAGATGGAATACACCTCAGAGTTCTGAAGAAGATAACTGAAGAGATAGTGAAAGTGTTAGTGGTGATCTTTTAGGAATCACTGGAGTCAGGGAGACTCCCAGAGGACTGGAAAATTGCTAATATTACCCCATGATTAAAAAAGAAGTGAAAAAATGCAAAATTACAGGATGATTAACCTCACCTCAGTCGTTGGTAAGATGTTGGAGTCCATTGTGAAGGATGAGATTTCTGAATACTTGGAAGTGCACATTAAAATAAGGCAAAGTCAGCATGGTTTCATCAAGTGAAGGTCATGACTGACATATCTGTTAGAATTCTTTGAGGAGATAAGGAGCAGGTTAGACAAATGAGAGCCAATGGATGTTATGTATGTGGACTTCCAGAAGGCCTTTGATAAGATGCCACACAGGAGGCTGCTGAGTAAGATAACAGCCCATGGTGTTACAGGCAAGATACGAGCATGGATAGAAGATGGGTTGTCTGGCAGAAAACAGAGCATGGGGATAAAAGAGTTCATCTCAGGATGGCTGCTAGTGACTAATAGTGTCTGCAAAAGTCAGTGTTGGGACTTTTCACTTGATACATTAATGACCTAGAAACTGAAGGCATTCTGGCTAAATTTGCAGGTGATACAAAGATTGGTGGAAGGAAAGGCTGTATTGAGGAGGCAGGAACGTTGCAGAGGATTTACACATGACAGAAGAGTGGGCAAAGATGTAGCAGATGGAATACAACTTGTGAAAGTGTGAAGTCATGTACTTCGGTAGGAAGAATAAAGGCATAGACTATTTTCTAAATGGGGAGAAAATGCAAAAATCTGAAGTACAAGGGGACTTGGGAGTCCTAGTTCAGGATTGTATTAAGGTTAGCTTGCAGGTTGAGTCGGTAGTTAGGAAGGCAAATGCAATGTTGGCATTTATTTTGAAAGGACTAGAATATAAAAACAGGGATATACTTCTGAGGCTTTATAAAGCTCTCGTAGAGCACATATAGAATATTGTGAGCAATTCTGGTCCCCATGTCTCAGGGAGGATATAGCGCCCCTGATATGGGTCCAGGGGTAATTCACAAGAATGATCCTAGGAATAAAAGGCTTAACATATGAGGAACATTTGAGGAATGTGTGTGTGTACTCTTTGGAGTTTAGAAGGATGAGGGGGGATCTAATTGAACCATACAGAATACTGAAAGCCCTTGGATAGAATGGATGTTGGGAAGAGGTTCCATTAACAGGGGAGACTAGGACCCAAGGAGACAACCTTAGAATAAAAGGAAGCCCCTTTAGAATGCAGATGAAGAGAAACTTGTTCAGACAGAGAGTGGTGAATCCATGGAACTCATTACCATAGAAGGCTGTGGAGGCCAGGTCATTGAGTATATGTAAGACTGAGATAGATAGGTTCTTCTGTATCAAGGGGAGCAAAGGTTATGGGGAAAAGGCAGGAGAATGGAGTTGAGAAACTTATCAGCCATGATTGAATAGCAGAGATAACTTAATGGGCTAAATGGCCTAATTTCTGCTCCCATGTCTTATAGTCTTGTACTCCTTACACATTCATGATCATGTGGCCAAATTCCACCCCAACTCCATTTACAAGTTTGCTGGCGACACCACTGTTGTAGGTCAGATCACAAAGAACAATGAGACAAAATACAGGAAAGAGATTTAGTGCTGATCGGCATGGTATAAAGACAAAAATCTCTCCATCAATGTTAGCAAAATGAAGAAGCTGGTCATTGACTTCAGGGAATATAATGGAGGTCTGCATCAATAGTGCTGAGGTGAGATGGTCAAGAGAGTAAGTTCCTGGGAGAGAAGATCAATAACAATCTGTCTTGTCCACTGGCATCAGCACAACAACACCTCTACTTCCTCAGGCAACTAAGGAAATTTGGCTTGTCCACAAAGACTCTTACCAATTTGCATAGATGTTACATAGAAGCACCCTTTCTGGATTCATCACAGTATGGTATGGCAAAGGTTCTTCCTAAGACTGCAAGAAACTACAGTCATGATTGCAGCCCAGTTCATCACACAAACCAGTCTTCTGTCCATTAACCCCATCTATACTTCCTGCTGACTCAGGAAAACAACCAACATAATCAAAGACACTCCCACCCCTGTTATACTATCTTCCATTGTGCAGAAAATATAGTACTGTTATGTTTGAATACTGTTATGAAGGTGTAGAGGTATACTGTATCTTTAAGAGAGTTGAAGGACTTAGCATGCACAAAAGAATACTAGAAAATTTACATTGTAACATTTGGTCCAACAGCTCGCAGCACCTGGATTTCTATGAGACAAAGCAAATCCAAATTCAGCTAATCAGTTTAAATTATGCTTCAAGATACTAAACTCGAATCAAGTTTGAATTTAGTATTTTGACAATATTAACACCAAAATGAAATGATCCGATGCTTTGGGGGATAAAATCAGACATTTTGGAACAGTTAACCAGAGCAGCAAAGAGCGTCAAGGAGAACTGCCAAGCCACCAACATATGCAGACTGCCCGTAGAGTAGCTCTCTTAAAGGTACCTTTATCTAGCAATGACCTGTGAAACAGAAACCCTAAGAAGAAGAAAAGAAGACAGATGAAGATACAAGAGAAGATTTGACAGCTGGTTGGTTTTGAAATTTGAATCTTTTGGTAAATCTTAATCAGGGGTTTTATCAGACCAGTAGTGTAAAGGGAGGAAAGTAAAAGATAGGTTAGAGTTGTAAATAGCTGTTACTTATTTATTCTCTGTTAGACTGTTAAAAAAATAAAATTGTTAATTTTTATTTTAAATAGTGACTTTTGGGAATCGTTCTTTGGCTCTTAAATTTTAACAGATTACGTCATGGGATAAATAATTTCTGTGTTGCAGGTTTAAATTAGTAGGGGGAGGGGTTTACCCCGTGTTGTAATAATACATATATGAACAGATTCAAGAGCAGATTCTTCCCCACTATTATCAGACTTTTGAACGGATGTCTCAAATGTTAATTCTGATCTCTCTCTCGCTCTCTCTCTGCACCTTCTCTGCAGCAGTAACACTGTATTCTGCATTCTGTTCTGGTACCCTAATGCAATTTGTATGGTACGATCTGCCCATATAGAACACAAAACAACACTTCTCACTGTGTCACGGTACATGTGACAACAGTATAAGTAAATCAAATCAATATATGTATTCATATAAAATTGCCTGGGTCAGAGGTTGAGAACACTATTAAAAAAAAGCCTATTTCACTGATTCATGATATTTCAAAAAAGAAAAATGAGTTTCAACAGATCAATTATTCTCAATGAAGGAAATTCATGAGATTAAAGGTCCTTCAGAGATTATAATGAAGCAAACACATGTTTCATCAGGAAAGATACCATCTGAAAAGGGAACCCAAGACAAAAAAGTTGCCCTATTTTAAATGGACTTGCAGACCTCACAAGAACAGAATCAAGAGCAACAGTCCTCAAGTCAATCACCCACCAATCTTCCAAAGAGAATGCATTCTGGAATATTAGTGTAACTCTAGACCGTCCAGATTTGTGAAATCAGAGACTTAGGTTAGATGAGGTAATGGTAAATCTAATTATGTACATGAATGTATCAATGTCAATAGTGAGGCAAAAAGCTTGGAGAAAGATAATGTTTTGTAAGGTGTTTGGTTCCAAAAAGATTAATACTGCATTAAGTTCCACTCAATACAATGATGTCACAAGGATTTAGGTGGGAGAATATTCTAGTATCTTGAAACAGCTGAATTTGTTATTCCAGGGATCCTCATAGTCTTAATAAAATGTATATCATATCAATGTAATGTGTACCTGATCTCTATCATACATCAAACTACATCTTACTTAAGACAAGAGCCTCTTCACGCGAGATGAGTAGCTTTCTTCTACCACACTAAACAAAGCAGACCCTACAGATCCTTATCAGGAAAGACAATGGTGACAGCAGTCTACCAGATATATCTTTTACCAAATGAGCTGTGGTGAGGATCCATCGTGTAACATAGTTGCAGATGTGATCAATGTTGTTTTAATCAGCTGCACCATTACTGTAGGGTGGGGGGTGTGGTAAGAGCTGGGATTGGAAGTAGAGAATTACTGGCCAATATATTAGTATTAATTCCTGTCAAAAAATACAAATTACTGGTTTCAGGTTGCAGTAGATTCAGAGCTCAACACTATTTCGTATTTCAAATTCTATATTTCAAATAAATTGAAACTGAAAGATTATTTAAATATGAGTTGGTTAAAACATACTAAGAATTAATGCATCTTAGACTTTCATGTTCACATAAACTCAGACAAATTAATAAGTTCAATTTTTCTTTTCTCCTGGAGTTTTTGTATCTGGAAATTATAAAAGACATACAAATTTAGTGGTTGATTGTGTGGATGTCTCTGTAGGAACTATTTTAGTGCAGTTTGTTAAATTGTGTTTATTTTTGGTGAAACGGACTGAGTGACTTTTTATAGAGAGTCAAATAAACACTATTTCTGTCCTCAACTAAACAGTGAACACAGCTTTATTTTCTTGACTATTGGTTTGCATTGTTTAATATTTTTATTAAAATCTAACTGCTGGCTCAATCCAACTTTGGCAAGCTTTTTAAAATTCTCTAACGGCTGCTCCTGTGATTTTGCATAACGTAACTTGCATCTTCCCTTCTGCCACCTCTCCACATAAAGCACTGTATTATTTCTTCATTGTGAAATAAGCAAATTATATCGGAATCCAGCTATACCAACTTCAACTTCTCCCTGCAGCCATACAGTTAATTTGCAGACTCTGTTTTGGAGTGAGAACACAAAGGATCTGCAAAATAGCTGGAAAACACAGAATATTTCTTTGAAGCCCCTTGGCCTAAAACACCCTAACTTAGATACCAACTTAGTGATCAGCACAGTGGTTCAGTGATTAACATTGCTGCCTCACAGCGCCAGCGACCCAGGTTTGATTCCAGCCCTGGGTGACTGTCTGCATGAATTTCCTCCGAGTGCTCCGGTTTCCTCCCACAAGCGAAAGATGTGCGGGTTAGGTGAGTTGGCCATGCTAAATTGCCCATAGTGTTCAGGGATGTGTAGGCTAGGTACATTAGTCAGGGATAAATGTAGAGTAACGGGGAATGATTTGGTGGGGTACTTGTCGGTGGGCCGAAGGGGTGTTTCCGCACTGGAGAGATTCTATTCTATTATTATTTTCACAATACCAGTAATATTACTTAGATTCAGTCATTATGGGAAACAACCACCTAGCTTGTTTGTTTCTGAAAAGTTGTTTAAATACAAATAAAAAGCCAAATATTGGAGATTCAAAAGAGCAACTGAGAATGCTGGGAATGTGTAGAGAGGACAAACAGTGAATGCAGTAAGCCTGACTGGTCTACCATCTTCAACCCTCCATAATATTAAATTAATCCAAAACTGTTTTCCCTGTTTTTTTAACTGGCATCAAGGCCAACTGACTTATCAGGGCTGGACTTGCTAATCTACAATGGTTCCCAATCCAGCAAGTCATAGAGTCATACAGCATGGAAACAGACCATTTGGTCCAACCAGTCCATGCTGACCATAATCCCAAACTAAACCAGTCCCACCTGCCCGCGGTTGGCTCATACCCCTCCAAATACTTTTTATTCATGTACTTATCCAAAAGTCTTTTAAACGTTGTAGCTATACCCGCAGTCACCACTTCCACTGGACGTTTATTACATACACGAACCACTCTCTGCGTAAATAAATTTCCCCTTCTGTCTTTTTAAAATCTTTCTCATCGCACATTACAAATATGCCCCTAGTCTTGAAATCCACCACCCTTGGGAAAAGACACCTGCCATTCCATAAGACATAGGAGCAGAAATTAGTCCATTCAGCCCATCCAGGCAGCTCTGGCATTGAATCATGAGATTGAGTGAATCATTAGAAGAGTAAAAAAGAAGTAGGAGTATACTTAAGAGGGAAATCGGAGGGCAAAACGGGGATGAGATAGCTTTGGCAAATAGAATTAAGGAGAATCCAAAGAGTTTTTACAAATACATTAAGGACAAAAGGGTAACTAGGGAGAGAATAGGGCCCCTCAAAGATCAGTAAGGTGGCCTTTGTGTGGAGCTGCAGAAAATGGGTGAGATACTAAATGAGTATTTTGTATCAAGGTTTAGCGTGGAAAAGGACATGGAAGATATAGACTGTGGGGAAATAGATGGTGACATCTTGCAGAATTTCCATATTACAGAGGAGGAAGTGCTGGATGTCTTGAAATAGTTAAAGGTGGATAAATCCCCAGGACCTCATCAAGCGTACCCTAGAACTCTGTGGGAAGCTAGAGAAGTGATTGCTGGGCCTCTTGCTGAGATATTTGTATCATCGATAGTCACAGGTGAGGTGTCGAAAGACTGGAGGTTGGCTAACATGGTGCCACTATTTGAGAAAGTTGGTAAGGACAAACCAGGGAATATAGACTGGTGAGTCTGACGTCGGTGGGGGCAAGTTGTTGGAGGGAATCCTGAGGGACAGGGTGTACATGTATTTGGAAAGGCAAGTACTGGTTATGGATAGTCAACATGGCTTTGTGCATGGGAAATCATGTCTCACAAACTTTATTGAGTTTTTTGAGGAAGTAACAAAGAGGATTGATGAGGGCAGAGCGGTAGATGTGATCTATATGGTCTTCACAAGGTTCTCCATGGAAGACTGATTAGCAAGGTTAGATCTCATGGGATACAGGGAGAACTAGCCATTTGGATACAGAACTGGCTCAAAGGTAGAAGACAGAGGGTGGTGGTGGAGGATTGTTTTTCAGACTGGAGGCCTGTGATCAGTGGAGTGCCACAAGGATCGGTGCAGGGTCCACTACTTTTTGTCATTTACATAAATGATTTGGATGCAAGCATAAGAGGTACAGTTAGTAAGTTTCCAGATGACACCAAATATGGAGGTGTAGTGGACAGCGAAGAGGGTTACCTCAGATTACAATAGGATCTCGACCAGGTGGGCCAATGGGCTGAGAAGTGGCGGTGAAGTTTAATTCAGATAAGTGCAAGGTGCTGCATTTTGGGAAAGCAAATCTTAGCAGGACTTATACACCTAATGGTAAGGTACTAGGGAGTGTTGCTGAACAAAAAGTCCTTGGAGTGCAGGTTCATACTCCTTGAAAGTGGAGTCACAAGTAGATAGGATAGTGAAGAAGGCATTTGGTATGCTTTCCTTTATTGGTCAGAGTATTGAGTACAGGTGCTGGGAGGTCATGTTGCGGTTGTACAGGACATTGGTTCGGCCACTGTTGGAATATTGCCATTGGAAGAATGTCACTTTTTTGTAAGAACAAACCTATGCAATTTGAATTGCTTGCTATTAATGTTCTCACCACCTCTTTGCATCCTTCATGCTTTAAGATACATTATAATGGCCCCTCTCCCACTGCAGTTAATTAGAAATGCTTAGAGGTAAAAATCACTGAATGAATTAATCTACTTTGTGCAACTAGTTTTTATACTCAGATTCTTGCTGATTCCTGTCGGCGCTGTAAGTACAATCATCATTTTTAGTGGTGCCTTCAAAGAGCTGTTCTGTAAAGTCACAGTTAAGAATTTTTCTTCCTGACAGAAGCGAATTGGGTCTTGGCAAATCAGAAAATTCCTCAAGTGCTCCCATGAATAATTGCCTACTGACTAAGAGGTGTGATCTTTGATCCAGCAATGCTTCTGAACATTGGGAGTTGTACATCCTTCTTATGCCACAACGCTCCTGCGAAACGGAAGATTAACAATTTTTCTCATAAAAAAAGTAGAAAGTGTTCGAGAAACTCAGTTAGCCAAATTGCACCTGCAGAAAAGGTTAGTCCCCCAGGATGTCTCCTTCTATTGGACATGACTTTTACAGAGAAACAGTTTCAAAATTATTTCAGATTGAAAGGTATTCAATTTGACACACTGGGCTGGATTACACACTTGTGGACTCCCCGCACCCCAGGATAAATGTCTTGGATAAGCCCACATCTGCTTGGCTGACTCACCCAAATTGTACAGAGTTTTTAGTTAGTTGTCAGCAGGAATGTCAGCCTCAATTGACCATAAGTGGGAAGCCCAACGCTTTTCCTGTTGTTGATAAAATTTATGGCAGGGCATGTGGAGTGGCATGAGGTGTACCATAAAATCTCTTTCTCCCTCCATAGATTACCATTGTCCAGAAACTGAATTGTACCTGCTATACAAGTACTGTGGATACAAAACCAGGTCACAGGATAGTAATTGATCTCATAACTCTCCAAATTTTGGGTGAAATGGTGACATCACAGAATTGTTCTGATCCAGAAGGAGATCACTTGGCCCACTGTACCAGCACTAGGTGTAGATGCCGGAAGACTGGAGGTTGGCAAACGTGGTGCCACTGTTTAAGAAGGGTGGTAAGGACAAGCCAGGGAACTACAGACCAGTGAGCCTGACCTCGGAGGTGGGCAAATTGTTGGAGGGAATCCTGAGGGACAGGATGTCCATGTATTTGGAAAGGCAAGAACTGATTCGGGATAGTCAACATGGCTTTGTGCATGGGAAATCATGTCTCACAAACTTGATTGAGTTTTTGATGAAGTAACAAAGAAGATTGATGAGGACAGAGCAGTACATGTGATCTGTATGGACTTAAGTAAGGCGTTTGACAAGGTTCCCCATGGGAGACTGATTAGCAAGGTTAAATCTCATGGAATACAGGGAGAACTAGCCATTTGGATACAGAACTGGCTCAAAGGTAGAAGACAGAGAGTGGTGGTGGAGGGTTGTTTTTCAGACTGGAGGCCTGTGACCAGTGGAGTGCCACAAGGATCGGTGCTGGGCCCTCTACTTTTTGTCATTTACATAAATGATTTGGATGCGAGCATAAGAGGTGCAATTAGTAAGTTTGCAGATGACACCAAATATGGAGGTGTAGTGGACAGCGAAGAGGGTTACCTCAGATTACAACAGGATCTCGACCAGATGGGTCAATGGGCTGAGAAGTGGCAGATGGAGTTTAATTCAGATAAATGCGAGGTGCTGCATTTTGGGAAAGCAAATCTTAGCAGGACGTATACACTTAATGTAAGGTCCTAGGGAGTGTTGCTGTACAAAGAGACTTGGAGTGCAGGTTCATACTCCTTGAAAGTGGAGTCGCAGGTAGATAGGATAGTGACAAAGGCATTTGGTATGCTTTCCTTTATTGGTCAGAGTGCTGAGTACAGGAGTTGGGAGGTCATGTTGCAGCTGTACAGGACATTGGTTAGGCCACTGTTGGAATATTGCGTGCAATTCTGGTCTCCTTCCTATCGGAAAGATGTTGTGAAACTTGAAAGGGTTCAGAAAAGATTTACAAGGATGTTGCCAGGGTTGGAGGATCTGAGCTACAGGAAGAGCCTGAACAGGCTGGGGCTGTTTTCCCTGGAGCGTCAGAGGCTGAGGGGTGACCTTATAGAGGTTTACCAAATTATGAGGGGCATGGATAAGATAAATAGACAAAGTCTTTTCCCTGGGGCCGGGGAGTCCAGAACTAGAGGGCTTAGGTTTAGGGTGAGAGGGAAAAGATATAAAAGAGACCTACAGGGCAATGTTTTCACACAAAGAGTGGTATGTGTATGGAATGAGCTGCCAGAGGAAGTGGTGGAGGGTGGTATAATTGCAAAATTTAAGAGGCATTTGGATAGGTGTATGAATAGGAAGGGTTTGGAGGGATATGGGCTGGGTGCTGGCAGGTGGGACTAGATTGGGTTGGGATATCTGGTCAGCGTGGACGGGTTGGACCGAAGGGTCTGTTCCCATGCTGTACATCTCAATGACTCTATGACTACCTTGTTAAATGAGCACCATTATCTAGAACCTCAATTAAACTTGCCTTCATCACAGTTCCAGGCAATCCATTCTATACCCTAATTATTTGCTGGAATCTTCTCATACGTCGTGCGATAAAGTTCTTTCGAAAATAAAACTTATTAATTTAACAACTGCGCTACATTTAAGATCTAATTCTTTAGAGGTACACAGCTATCAATTAAATGCTGCTTGTATTGTATGCCTTTGCCGCCTGTTGAAGCAACGACACACAATTAGGAACAAAGGTGCCAAGCTACCGATGTCAATCCAAGAGAAGGTTGGTTTCCGCTTCCGAGTGAAAGGTGACAGTTTGTCAGAGGCCGATGGGGAGGAGGAGGTGGCGCTCGTTACCGGTCTCAGTCACAGCTGAACAAAAGCTGGCGCCTGGCCCAGTGTCGAGCAGTTTTCCGGCTCCGGGCCAGGTTTCCGGTCGGTTTCCGTTTGTCGCCCGGGAGCGGCGGCGGCGGCGGCGGCAGCAACACGCGGCTCACACGCGCCCGTTGTTTTGTCCCCGAGCGCGGGAGGAAGAAGCGCGCGCCTCAGGTAAGAGAGAGAGAGAGAGCGCGAGCGGAGCGGGCCGGGCGCATGCGCTGAATGCGGTGAGCGCACAATGAGGGGGCCGCGAACACCGCGAGGGTGCACGTTATAAACCCCCTACCCCCCCCCCCCCCCCGACACATCTGGACACCCTCACACTTCTACCCGTCCCCAGCCCCCGTTCACCTCCAGGGGTTGCATTCCACTCTTCACTAAACAAGGATTCCATGTCCCCTTACTCCCCAGGGTCTCTACCATCCCTTTTTCTCTAGGGTCCCCAAACCCTGTAATGTGCACCCCCCCCCCTTCACTTCCAGAGAGTCCATTCCCCTGCAACCCCATCTTCACTTAGAGGGTCCTCTCCAGGATCTCCCCCTCCCCAATCCACCCTTCCCCGTCCCGTTCCCACTCCCCCCTCCCCCCACCTCAGTCAGGCAGAAGGTACAAAAGCTTAAACGCATGTGCCAACAGATTCCAGAATCGCTTCTACCCCACTGTTATTAGATTTCTGAATGGGCTTCTCAAATTTTTAAATTTAAATGTTGATCTCTCTTTTTGGACTTTTCTGCAGTCGCAACATTGTATACTATTACTATACTAATGCACTTTGTATGGTATGATCTGCTTGTACTGCACGCAAAACAAAATTTTTCATTGTAGCTGGGTACGTGACAACAAATCAAATCAAATAATCCTCCCTCCTCAGCGTTTTCTTCATTCAGTTTCCTGTAATCTAGTTGTATAATTCCTGTAGACCCTGCAGAATCCTAGGGAGATGTCGTGTATCCACCTTCCTGTATGCCAAATTCTGACTTTTAGCCCATCCCTGATTTGATCATTTGACATTTGTCAAATGTGCATTTAACTGCTGACACCCTGAACTCTGCATCACCTCCCTTACACCTCTGTAGTTGTCCTACTTTAGGACAATGCTTAAAACACATCTCACAAGTGAGTTTTGAGAAGATTCACAGCTCAGGTTGAGGTTCTGGATGTAGATTTGCTCAATGAGCTGGAAGGTTCATGTTCAGACGTTTCATCACCATTCTAGGTAACATCTTCAGTGAGCCTTCAGACGAAGCATTGCTGATGATCCTGCTTTCTATTTATATTTTGGGTTCTTTGGCTGAACATGAACCTTCCAGCTCAGCGAGCAGACCTACATCCAACACATTTCAATGGTTTAGTAATTCCTTATGTACATTGGTGTCAAACATTTTGTTTGAATGTTTTTGTGAGTGCCTTGGAACGTTTCACTATATTTCAGGGTACTATAGAAATGCGGAGTGTTTCCCTCTTTTCCCTTCTCTCCTCACCCCCCCACACATACACACACACGGCATCCCATATACACACTCCCTACGCTATGTTCCAAAGTCTGTCCAGGATATCCCTGCGCATCAGGAGTATTCCCATTGAGGCAGCAGCCCAGGCATCTCCCGAGTGACTAGTCTCCTCCACTGGCAACCCTGTTAATCTTTTCTCCATGGTTCACGCTATTGCAATCTGATTGTATGATCTGAATTTATTTCTTGAGAGCTCGGAGGAGCAGCCTCATCTGCCTGAAATTCACGTTCCACCTTAAGTATCGGAATGAATTGGTTTCCTTGCTGTGATTTCAATGCGTTGTATCCGGGCAGCGCTGAGTTGGAGCTGTCATTGCAGGCACTGAATCCACATCCAGTGAATCCATGCAGAAATAAAGTATTAATGCATCGTTATTAGGCAAATGAATTGGATGCGGGCCATTCACATGGTACATTCGTTTTAACGGTGCATTGCAAACTGAGCAGACACTGACAAAGCATTGGTCAGCTATCGGCATCCCTGTCCATTCGATATTGGAGTGGCAACAGCTCCCAGGCTCTTTGGATCGCAGTTCCTGCAAACAGCCACAGCCAATGCTGGGCAGGCGCGGGTTGGAGACTCAGTGAGATTGTGTGTGAGAGTGGGAGAGATCAGATCAGTGCATTTTCAGGCTGGTAGGAAAAGGCGTTCGGCATCCTGTGTCTAAACAGCCGAGGAAGCGGGGGCGGGGAAGAGAGGAAGGAAGGAGGCAGTGAGCGAATGCATTGGCCGATGGTGTTAATCTTTCATGCACCCGGCTCGCAAATGTAGATTCAGTTACTCTGCTGTCTGCATGGACTGCGCGCAGGATTTCTCGGTGGACCGCCAGTGTTTTGCATTGTCGAGTGGAATGGTAATGAATGAAGATGCCTGTCCCGCATCTTGTGCATGGGGAAATAAATAGTCCCCTAGTTGGGACGCGATCCGTTTTCCGAGCAGATTGAACGGTCAGATTGTTCTCTCTGGGTCAGACTACGCCACATACCAGAGTTAATTTAATACATGAGCGAGCAGGAGCAAGGAGTGGTAGCCCAGGGGTTCACATCCTGATGTAAGTCGGCATAGTGTGAAGCTTAATCAGGTAAGAACTGCCTGAGAGCACTGCCTTGATTCTCCAGTATCCATCTACAGTACTAGAAATTGAATTTTATGCAATCGTTTTACTTAGGTTTTTTTGGAAGATTTTTGACGTTGGTGGACTGATGTAATTACAGTGAGTTCATAACGAAGGTATTGCTCTGGATATTTTGATTAATGTTTAAATGTGTTTTGGAAAATCCTTCAGAAGAGTATGTAATGGTAAATCCAAACTGATCGAAATAGCATTGTGCGTGGAGCCCTCAGAAACCACTGTTCCGTCTGTCATCAATCTCAATGAGAACAAAGATGCATAAGGAGAAATTGAATTAAATGAACACAAGTTTGGTCAGCTTCTTGTTCTCTCCTTTCCTGTGATTTAATTTTTCCTTTTTTGGAATTGTTTGTAGGCTTATATTTCCCATGAAGCCTCAGTCAGTGACTTCCATCCAATTTAGTTCAAATTAAACGTGAGAACAAGGAAGCTCTGATTCAATGAAATCAACATGGATCATTGAGCTATGGTTTACTAATTTGGGTAGCATGCTTTTCTTTGTTTTGAGGATGTGAACATTGGCAAGGCCAGCATTTTTTGGTGATCCCTAAGTGCCCTTCAGAAGATGGTGGTAAGTGCCTTCTTAAACTGCTGCAGAGCGTGAGATGGAAGTGCATGCACACTGCTATTAAGGAGGGAGTTCCAGAATTTTTCTCAGAGACTGAAGCAATGGTAGCAATTAAAACTCCAAGTCAGGGTAGTCTGTGGCATGGAGGGAAATGTGCAGATGGTGATGGCATCTGCTACTGTGGACCTTTTTAGATGGTAGAGAAATTGAACCTTCATGAGTAATTGCAGTGCATGCTGTAGACTGTAGTACAATAGCCACAGTGTGCTGACAGGGGAGAGAGTTGGTGCATGGGGAATTGATTGAGCAGGCTGATTTTGCTTGAATGATATCGAACCTCTTAAGTGTATTGGGGCTGCACTAATCCAGAATATGGGGAATGTGTGTCTTTATGATGTTGAAGTCAACTTTAGGCTGTTTGATGAGTTAATTGCTGCAGAATTCCTAGCCTCTGAACTTTTTAGGTCACTATTTTTAAAATTTTCCTTGAAAGCGGAATCACAGGTGGATAAGATAGTGAAGAAGGCGTTTGGTATGCTTTCCTTTATTGGTCAAGAGTATTGGGTACAGGAGTTGGAGCAGTACAGGACATTGGTTCGGCCACTGTTGGAACACTGCTTGCAGTTCTGGTCTCTTTCCTATCGGAAAGATGCTGTGAAACTTGAAAGGGTGAAGAAAAGATTTGCAAGGATGTTGCGAGGGTTGGTGGATTTGAGTTAAAGGGAGAGATTGAATAGGCTATTTTCCCTGGAACGTCGGAGGCTGAGGGGTGATCTTATAGAGGTTTATAAAATCATGAGGGGCATGGATAGGATAAATAGTCAAAGTCTTTTCCCTGGGGTTGGGAGTCCAGAACTAGAGGGCAAAAGTTTAGGGTGAGCGGAAAGATATAAAAGAGACCCGAGGGGCAACTTTTTCGCGCAGAGGATGGTATGCGTATGAAATGAGTTGCCAGAGGAAGTGGTGGAGGCTGGTACAATTGCAACATTTAAGAAGCATTTGGATGGGTATATGAATAGGAAGGGTTTGGAGGGAATATGGGCCAGGTGCTGGCAGGTGGGACTAGATTGGCTTGGGATATCTGGTCGGCACAGACATGTTGGACCGAAGGGTCTGTTTCCATGCTGTACATCTCTATGAATCTACGAATGTGGATGTTGCTGAATGAGCATCATTCATTCCCCATCCCTCGAAGGTGTTGATAAACTGCCTTCTTGTACTGTTGCAATCCACATTACTGTAGGTAGATCCACAGTTGTGTTAGGGAAGGAATTTCCAGAATTTTGACCCAGTGATGGTGATACAGTGGTGACATATTTACCAGTCAAGATGGTGATTGGTTTCAAGGGGAACTTGCAGGTGGTGGTCTTTGCATGTATCTGTGTTCCCATGTAATGACCATTACTGTACCTCTGGGCAAGATTTGATTTTAAATGGTAATTATTTAATATGAATTCTGCGTCAACAGGTTTGTGTAGACAGCATACCAGAGCTTCATGACCTCAAATCATGAAATGTAAAGCATATTTGAGTAGGACCTCTCATGTACTGAGTGTTAGTTGTACTGATATGGGGAAGGAATTGGAGGACTGACTCTCAATTGTTCCCATGTACATTCTTGTGTCCAGTGTCAGCACAGCTTTTAGCTGGCCCTTGAATGTTGTACCATGCAGTAAAACCTAGGGAATGGGAGAAAAGGAATCTTTTCTCATGAAAAAGGGTCTTGTCTGCAAGAAAGGCCGGATTACACAACATTCATTCATCAATGTGTGCTTATTCTGACCTGTTGGCATTGTGCAGTGCAACAAAAAGCAATCCATGTGTCTTTGTTTTTGCTCATGCTTTCCTGCATCATTGCATTTTGATCCAGGTTCAAAAGTAGCTGGTGGCTGTTTGATTTTGTTTTCCAAATCTTTGTCTTCATTGGAATTGATGAATTTCAAACATGTTAGCCAGGATTACCTCAGGATAAAATTGACTGCTGGTAAAGAAAGAAACCTTTTTCCCTGCTATTAGTTTAGATAAGCGAGAGTGAATTGACAATGAGCTATCAGTGTCTTATGTTCCAGTTTAGCCCACTCTATTCCTGAAAGTTCTGATCTCTGCTGGGATACTATTCTGAAGTATTAATTGACCTCCAGTAATTTGCCTGTGTCCAGTCCTTTTGTGAGTCCCACCCCAGGGATGTTGAGGTCTGATATTAACCTAGTTAGTTTTAGCATGATTCATGCTGGTTGGGATTTGGTTTTGGGGCTGTCAGGTCTCAATGGGTGGTGCATCGGATGTTGTTTACATCCACTGGAATGATTCAGTTTTAAAGTTACTTCCATCTGCCCATTATGAGTTGAAAATTCACGTGTTTGTGATGTCTACGTTTTGTATGTAATCAGGATCCGGGTATGATAATACAAATGGAATCTTGGAGAAACGTTGGTGCTTTGACCACCATCGATAGATAAAGAGTGAAGCCAAGCAAAGACAGTGCCAATTGAGCTGGACCATGAGGGAGAATTATTGGGGGAGGTTGACTCATAACTAGTGTCAATGTTACAGGGAGGTGATGTGAGAAGATTGGCAAATAAAAGAGGTGGGAAAGATGAGAACAGTCAGTGGGTTGAATGATATTTGAAACCTGGTGCTTAGGAAGCAGTACACTATCTTAGAGTTGATAGTTTCAGGAAAAGTTAAGAACAGAGAAAACAGGTGAAAAAATGAACAGGAATTTGACAACTCTTATAGGACATTTGCTGGAAGAGTTAAATAGACAGTATTTTAAATCTAGAAGGAAAAATCCCCATTGAGTAAGCGTGGTGTGAACAAGTTTTATACTGGGTTGGCAATTAGACTTGAGAAACATAGGTCGATCTCCTTGGAGCAAAGAAAATTAACTGGAGATTTAGTGAAGTTATTCAAAATTATAAAACATTTGTAGTAAATGAAGAGTTGGTTCCAGTTGCAGAAGAATCGAAGACCAGAGAATATAAATTTAAGATAATTGGCAAATGAGCCAGAGGCAAAATCAAAGTTTTCTTTTTATTTTGAGCAGTGAGTTATGATCTGGAATGTATGCAGGTGCTGGAGGTAAATTCAGCAAGAACTTTCAAAACGGACCAAATATATACTTCAACAGGATAAATTGCAGGTTTTTTGGGGGAAATGCAAAGGAATGGAATTAATTGGGTAGCTTTTTCAAATCGTTAACAAGAAGATGGATTACTGGGCTAATGGTAGGCTACTTGGTAGTGTGGATGAGCAGAGGGATCTTGGTGTCCATGTACACAGATCTCCGAAAGTTGCCACCCCAGTAAATAGTGCTGTGAAGAAGGCATATGGCGTACTGGGCTTTATTGGTAGAGGAACTGAGTTCCGGAGTCCTGAGGTCAAGTTGCAGTTGTATAAGACTCTGGTGCGGCCTTATCTGGAGTATTGTGTGCAGTTTTGGTCGCCATACTATAGGAAGGATGTGGAGGCACTGGAACAGGTGCAGAGGAGGTTTACCAGCATGTTGCCTGGCATGGTAGGAAGATCGTATGAGGAAAGGCTGAGGCACTTGGGGCTGTTCTCATTGGAGAAAAAAAGGTTTAGGGGAGATTTGATAGAGATGTACAAGATGATTAGGGGTTTAGATAGGGTTGACAGTGAGAACCTTTTTCCACGTATGGAGTCAGCTGTTACTAGGGGACACAGCTTTAAATTAAGGGGGGGGGGGTTGGTATAGGACAGATGTTAGGGGTAGATTCTTTACTCAGCGGGTTGTGAGTTCATGGAATGCCCTGCCAGTATCAGTGGTGGACTCTCCCTCTTTATGGTCATTCAAGCGGGCATTGGATAAGCATATGGAGGTTATTGGGCTAGTGTAGGTTAGGTAGGCTTTGGTCGGCGCAACATCGAGGGCCGAAGGGCCTGTACTGCGCTGTATTTTTCTATGTTCTATGTTAGTATAAGCACACAGGTCTGAATAAGCCCCTCCTGAGCTGAACCATTTTATTCATCCTTGCCAGCATTGCATATAAGCATGCAAATATCTGTTGGAGTTGATATGTGGTGCATTATAATGTAGCATTTATTGTACCCTATAGAAAAGCTTTGTAAGCCTTTCCATAGCCCTAAAGTTTTGCCCCATAATGTATATTTGAAATTTGGTTGATTCTAAGACAGCTTGACCTTCTAGTGCTATGTTTCTAAATATGAGGATTCTTTCTTTTAAATGACTGATTGTAGATTTGACTATAACACCCCATGACAAGTTCATTGACTTTTTTTTAATACATATGTGTGTACAGATTTGGATTATGTATTTATTTTCAATTTTGGGATCACACTTAGGAGGTTGTGATACTCCCAATGATTCCTAATACTGTATATTTGATTTTGCAATAATGATGAAATAGTATTACATATTAAGGCCAGGTTGCTGTCATTCATAGAATGAGAATGTGCATTGGTAAATTTTCTTTTGTTTTTCCTACCGCTGCTTCATGGTACTGCTAATTGCTTTTCAAGTAGGTAAGCCTGACTTGAGGAAAGCACTCCTGCAAGGTCATAAAGGTATAAATTCAGTAACAGAAATGCTCATCAAGCTGATTGCTTTGTTTTGGATAGTGTCAAGCTTCCTAACTGTTGTTTTGGCCAGGTGAAATAGTGCTGCTCTGATGTGCCCTGCTGCCCTTGTTCTTGATGTTTAAGGAAGTGGATGAGGTACCATTCAAGTGGCTACTTTGTCATGGATGCTGTTGAATTTCATGAATGTTGTTGGAGCAGTACCCAACCAAGCAAGTGGAAAGTGTCACACTACTAATTTGTGCCTTTATATGGCAAGTGGGCTTTGGGGAGTCAGCAGTGTGAATTGAAGATTGGCATCAGTGAAATTATGGTCCTCAGAAGGATGCTGAGGTCAATCATTCATTTGGAACTTATGGCTCAAAGTCATTGCAGACTTGTCAACCTTTAGATTCCCCATTCATTGTGGATGGGTATACATGCGGATTCTCCTATTGGCACCATCATTTGTGACTGGATATGGCAGTTTTTGTCCAACTTTGATCTGTTGTGTATTGCATTGCTTATCTATACTGAGGCAGCAGTGGGTGCTGCCTCTGCTTTTCAGCTCCTATGCAGTTCTGGCTTGTTGGTAATGGCAGAGTGAGAGATATCTCTGGCCAGGCAGTTAGAGATTTTGGTGGAATTGATTCGCCTGCAGATTAAATGTATCCAATGCTAAGGTTGATGCCTGGTGTTCTTTTCTTTTATGTTTGACTTTTCTGTAGTGGTTGGATGCATCTGAGTGGCTTGCTCAGCCATTTCAGATGGTAGTTAAGAATCAATTGTATTGCTGTGTGGTTGGAGTCACATATCAGCCAGACTGGATAAGGATTGCAGAATTCCTGTTCCACAAGGGGTGAAAGACAATCACCTCCCAAAAGTACATTAGTGATATATTCTTTGGAGTCCAGTAGTTTAATGACCATTCTTAAGACTGACTTTTTAATGTTGACTTATTTAAACTTCCCAGCTGCAGTGGTGGGATTTGAATTTATCTACAGAGCACATCAACTCTAGATTACTCATCTTGTAACATTACTGCAATTATAATTTTTTTAATTATGCTATTGAAGTTGGGGATAATGTCTGTCTTGATGGTGATTGCTTGTTACTTGGATAATGTGTTTTAAATGTGTATTTGGATAATGTTCATGAAGAACTGTTGATGAATATCTAACCCAGTTATTTCATTTGAATGTGTTTTATTTGTCCTGGTGAGAAATCCCATGCTGATAGGTGAGTCCAAAAATATATTGATGGAATAGATTCATACAACACAATCATTTTGTTTCAAAGCTGGGTTTTAAATAATTCTGGAACAAGTTTTGGATGGAGAAGTGTTCTCCCTAGGGATTTGGCTGAGTATATTCTCTCCTGCAGAAGGATAGTCTGAAGTATTCATGAATTTTGAGAAGATGTGTAGCTAAGGTTGAGGTTCTGGATGTAGGTATGCTCGCTGAGCTGGAAGGTTCATTTTCAGACATTTCATCAACATACTTGGTAACATCTTCAGTGAGCCTCTGGATGAAGCACTGTTGGTGTTTCCTGCTTTCTATTTATATGTTTGGGTTTCCTTGGGTTGGTGATGTCATTTCCTATAGTGATATCATTTCCTGGTCTTTTTCTCAGGGGGTTGTGAATGGGATCCAAGTCAATGTGTTTGTTGATAGAGTTCTGGTTGGAATGCCATGCTTCTAGGAATTCTTGTGCATGTCTGTGTTTGACTTGTCCTAGGATGGATGTGTTGTCCCAGTCAAAGTGATGTCTTTCTTCATCTGTATGTGAGAATATTGGTGAGAATGGATCGTGCCATTTTGTAACTAGTTGATGTTCATGTATCCTGGTGGCTAGTTTTCTGCCTGTTTATCCAATATAGTGTTTGTTACAGTTCTTGCGCCGTATTTTGTAAATCACATTAGTTTTGCTTGTTGTCTGTATAGGGTCTTTCAAGTACATTAGCTGCTGATTTAGTGTGTTGATGGGTTTGTGGGCTACCATGATGCCAAGGGGTCTGAGTAGTCTGGCTGTCATTTCCGAGATGTCTTTGATGTAGGGGAGAGTGGCTAGGGTTTCTAGATGCGTTTTGTCTGCTTGTTTGGGTTTATTGCTGAGGAATTGTTGGACTGTATTGATTGGGAATACCTATACAGTGTATTCAAAAAGACCGGTACCCAATGAACACAGACTGGCAATTCCTCAGCAATAAACCCAAACAAGCAGACAAAACGCATCTAGAAACCCTAGCCACTCTCCCCTACATCAAAGACATCTCAGAAATGACTGCCTGACTACTCAGACCCCTTGGCATCATGGTAGCCCACCAACACACTAAATCAGCAGCTAATGAACTTGAAAGACCCTATACAGACAATGAGCAAAATTAATGTCATTTACAAAATACCATGCAAGATCTGTAACAAACACTATATTGGACAAACAGGTGGAATACTAGCCACCAGGATATATGAACATTAACTAGCCACAATACAACATGACCCTCTCTCACTAGTACCCTTTTACATACAGATAAGGAAGGACATCACTTCGACTGGGACAAGCCAAACACAGACATGCACGAGAATTTCTAGAAGCATGGCATTCCAACTGGAACTCTATCAACAAACACATTGACTTGGATCCCATCTACCACCCCCTGAGAAAAAGAACAGGAAATTACATCACCAAGGAAGCCCAATTATATAAATAGAAAGCAGGAAACACCAGCAATGCTTCATCCAGAGGCTCACTGAAGATGTTACCTAGTATGGTGACGAAACGTCTGAAAATGAACCTTCCAGCTCAGCGAGCAAGCCTACGCCCAGAGTCTGAAGTATTCTTCAGACCTGCTTGAGCAATATAATTGATTTATTTGTGGTTCAATCATTCACCCATCACACCTGTGCTCACTCAGATACATTATCTCCTGGACAAGCAATGCCCGATTTTAAAGTGCTCATCTTATTTTCAAGTTCCCGTGACCTCTACCTTGCCCTATTTTTGCTGCCTAGCAATCCTTTTGAGGTGTTTGTTCTCCTTTTAATTCTAACGTCTTGAGCTTCTCTGATTTTTATTTACCCCACTACTCACGGCTATAAGTGACATTTTACTTAGCTAGAGCTAATGATCCTTGTGACAACGATAAAAAGGAAGTCCTCTATCTTTCCGAAATAAGGTCAACTTAAGCAGTTTCTGTGGGGTTGTATACCATTTTAAAGTAAAGTGGTAGATGGACAAAAGGTGAACCTCTTCAGTGAAGGACATATCTTTGTTGACAAGAAGGGAAGCGCCCACAATACACTTTCCTTCGTATAGGGAAACATCTGGCATAGAGATGTTTTGGATAAAATGAGTGATGCCTATCTCAAGCTCAATCAGCATGATCATGCATGCAATCATCCTTTGGATGCTCCACCAGAATTCATTTACTTTCCATAAGTAAAAGGATGTTGATTCAATTTAGTTGAAAATGTGTTGCTGGAAAAGCGCAGCAGGTCAGGCAGCATCCAAGGAACAGGAGATTCGACGTTTCGGGCATAAGCCCTTCTTCAGGAATGAGGAAAGTGTGTCCAGCAGGCTAAGATTAAAGGTAGGGAGGAGGGACTAGGGGGAGGAGCGATGGAGATGCGATAGGTGGAAGGAGGTCAAGGTGAGGGTGATAGGCCGGAGTGGGGTGGGGGCGGAGTGGTCAGGAAGAAGATTGCAGGTTAGGAAGGCGGTGCTGAGTTCGAGGGATTTGACTGAGACAAGGTGGGGGGAGGGGAAATGAGGAAACTGGAGAAATCGGAGTTCATCCCTTGTGGTTGGAGGGTTCCCAGGCGGAAGATGAGGCGCTCTTCCTCCAACCGTCAGAAATATATCTGCAGACCTCACTTTCTCCTCTTGATTCAATTTAGTTGTCTACTTAGCCCTCCTTTTTTGTCTTAAATTTATTACGATTTTTAAAGATGATCAATGATGTGTAAGTCCCATTAACCCACTGTCCTTCTAAATTTGACAAAGGCAAATTAAATAGCATAGCAGCTTTTACATTATTTAGCTGTGTGGCAGCATGAATACTGTGACTTTCTAACAACTTGAGGATAAGACGAGCCTGTAGCTGGGAGGTATTACGGTCCCAGACAAGATCACCAACTTTTAGATTGGAATCTGGTTAGGGCCTGGAGACCACTTTTGATTTTAAAATAGACACAACGTTTGAAATTGTATGCTTAAAAAAAAATCCACAAAACTTCAGAGTTTTGAACAAACACAAAAGTTTGTAAATAAAAGATTAGAAAAATAGCACCGAAAATCTGCTGGCAATATTCTGTGGAGATTGTATGAATCTTGAGTGAATGGAGATATGAAACAAGATCCCTGAAAATAAAGGACTTCTATTGGTATAGCAAGTTTCAGATCCTTGGTGCGTTTAGAGTCATAGAGGAACACAGCACGGAAACAGGTTCTATGGCCCAACTCGTCCATGCCTCCTAAACTGAACTAGTTCCATTTGCCTCCATTTGGCCCATATCACCTTCAATCTTTCCTATCCATGTACCTGTCCAAATGTCTTTTAAATGTTGTGATTGTACTTGCCTCTGTCATTTCTTCTGGTAACTCGTTCCATATATGCACCACACACTGTGTGGAAAAAAGTTGCTCCTGAGGTCCCTTTTTCAAATCTTTCCCATCTCACTTTAAACCTATGCTTCTCATAGTCAGGGAATTTCAAACATAATCACTGTTGTTACCGAGACAAATGTGAAAATCTCTCTGCTCTTGAAATAGTACCATGGAATGTTTTCATATGAGAACAATTTAGGTTCAAAGTATCATCAAAAGGGCAGCATATCTTTATGTAGGAAACTCACTGTAACAGCCAGATTATTTGGTCTGAACATCATTTGTTATTTGTTGGAGTTTACTGTGCCAAATTTCGCAGCTATGTTCTTCACAGGAACAATAAAACTCCAGCCAGCGAGTGCTTTTGAAGTTTAAAAAGCTTTAGGACATTCTAGAGATCATGAAAGGCTTTTAATAAATGTGAAACTTCTTTTATCACAATTAAAGATCAGCCTGGATCATGTGCCAACATTTGACTTAAAGGCAAGAGTGCTCCCACTAGTTATTTTGCATTTGGCTTTAAATCTGTTGGTGAGGGCTTGTCACCCAGGTCCTCTGATCAAATCACGATCTTAAAAGAAGCATGTTGAATCTATCCTTTTGTAGTAATTTGCCTCATCCTTTGTAAATGAAAGGAAATGTTTTAGAACGATTGTATTTGAGCAGAAACAGCTTTTTTAATGGTCTCTTAACTCCTCCAGCTCTACAGTCAGTGTCTCCTCACATTTCTTTGTTATGCAGGACTTGTTCATATGATTTCGGCGTCCTCATACAAGAAAGACAAAGTGTTAATATACAGACGTAGCAAGTAATTAGGAAGGCAAATGAAATCTTTCTGTTTACTACCAGGGATGGAGTATAAAAGGGGCAAGTCTTGCTTAGAGTCATGCTAGGCACCAGTTCTGATTCCCTGATATTGGAGACAGTTTGGAGAAGATTCACTGAGTTGATTCCTGGGATGGAAGGGTTGTCTTAAGATGAAAGGTTGAGTACGTTGGACCTGTATTCAATGACAATTTTTCGAAGAATGATCTTGTTAAAACTTAGGGGCTTGCTTGAGTAGATGTTAAGAGGATGTTAGTATCTAGAATGAGGGAAACGATTTCTGAATAAGAAGCACTTACTTAAAATGACAAATGGGAGGAATTTCTTCTGAGGGTCGTGACTTTTTGCACATCTGGAACCTGGGGAATTGTAGAAGCTGAATAATCGATGGATGTTTGAACAATGTCAAGATATGTGGTGAAACAAACATTAAAGTGAGGTTGAGGCAACATTCAGATCACCCATGGTTTTATAGAAGGGTGGAACAGCTTCTTTGCTTGAATAAATTTGAGTTATTGTCCCTTCACATTCAGGATCTAAAAAGTGAGGTAACTGCCTCCTTGTGAGAAGCAGAATGGTTTATTTATAAGGTATCAGTGTTCTCTTATTTAAGTTGAGGGGGTTTTTAAAATGGAAGCCATGGAATATGTTTCAATCTGGTTACAGTCTAGTTTGTACTTCTGGTTTGTGCCAGTTTACATTACTAATATGAGCCTCCTTGAGGCATTACAGATTGATAAGTATAAAATGGTGAGCATTAATTTCTTTCTGGAAGAAGGTTCTGTTATCTATTTAAGTTCTTCTTCCTTTTTGTGCATTTATGACTGATTCCCTTTTGTTTTATTTTTATAACTCAAAAAGCCTTTGAATAAAGTTAGGGACCCTTTACAGACCTCTGGATGAGGTTTCTCTTTGGTAAGTGTGCAAAGAGTGGAAGTTTTCAGACGCTTCAACCCTGGACCTTAAAAGGACTTAAATCTTTACAAAAAGAAATAATTGATCTGTTGATCAAGCAGACGACAGAAGGAGCAAATTGCATTCTTTCTGTCTGTCTGGAATGGGGTTACTATGAAATTGATACTAGCCAAACCTGTAGAAATCAGGTCACAACATTTACGACATGATACACAATATATGCAATGTTTGAATTAAACAAAAGCACATTCTTTTGAAAATAGGTTTGAGGTTTTAAACAGTTTCTGGTTTATTTTATGCATTCTTCAGGAATTAATTTTCTGTTGTTAAGTTTGATGTTAGGAGACTTTAGGTAGCAAAAGGATTGACAAATCTCTCCTATCTGCTTCTGCACTCTTCACTCTTCCCTTGCCTATGATCTGTCATTTGCCATTTCCAGACATAGTATCTGAACATTTTAGGCATTTGACTTAGTTGACTTGAAGGTTGGATGTGGCAGATGTCTGGGAGACAAGCAACTAGTTTTAACTCTTACTATTTAAACACAAGAGGTCTTAAGCTATCATTTTGTGACCGCTCCTAACTAACAGCAAAGCAACTGTGGGCAGTAAACCAGTGCACAAAGAATATAAACACATTCCATCTCCACCAATAAAACAAATAGACTTAGGTACTGAGGAACCTTGATTATCCAAGAGTCGATTATCTGAATTTCAGATTATCCGAACAAGATCGCAAGGTCCCAATGCTTGGCTAAACTGTGTTATCCGGCATTTGATTATACTCCCCTCACGTGTTGTTTGGATAATCGAGGTTCCTCTGTACTCCATAAATGCCTTGTACAAATGATATTCAAGCTGTTCTACTTTGTGATCTAGCAGCAGAGGACACAATGTGTTTTTTTTTGTCAAATAATCTTTTCAATGTGGTGACTTTGTTGACAAAATGCAGTTTGTATCTGGATTTGTTGAAGATTCCTCCTTGTTCCTTTTGAGTTGAGAACAGCTACATATTGACAGGCATGCCAAAAGCACTTGCTACAGCAAGTTCTCACAGATGTTTATAATCGCTTGACTGATTTTATTCAGTCACCTACTGTGTATTCCAATTTAAGACTCCATTCAGATTGACTGTATTTTTTTAAATAAAACTTCTGAATGTTCAGAAAAAAGACCAGGTCAACTTGTTTGATTTTGAATATTTTGGATCATGATCATTTTGAACAAATGGAAGGCATTTTTAAAAACAAATTACCAACATCCCTTTCACGTATCATTTTGAAGAAAGAAAATATTTTTCCTGAAATTTCTAGGGTTGAAAAGATGGGACCAGATTTGAGAGATTAAGCAGTTAGGAATGTTGCAGCTATACTAATTCTTAAAAATGTGTCGCTGGAAAAGCGCAGCAGGTCAGGCAGCGTCAAAGGAGCAGGAGAATCGACGTTTCGGGCATAAGCCCTCTTTGATGCTGCCTGACCTGCTGCGCTTTTCCAGCAACACATTTTTAAGCTGTGAACTCCAGCATCTGCAGTCCTCACTTTTTCTCCTAGCTAAACCAATTCTGTCCTCTTAAACCACAAGAGATAGGAACAGGGTAGGTCGTTTGGCCTTGAATCTACTCTGCCATTCATCAGGAACATTGCTAATCTGACATTCCTCAACCACTTTCCTGTCTTTTCCCTATAGCCATAGATTCTCGATCAGTAGGGAGTCAATCTGAGCCTAAAATATACACAAAGTTTTTGCTTGGGCAGCACTCTGTGGCAGGGAGTTCCAAAGACACTCCACCATCGGGACAGAAGGAATTCCTCCTGCTCTCAGTTTTAAATTGCTGCCCCTGATCCAAGACTATCCCACGAGGGGAAACATCCTCTCAGGATTTACCTGTCATATCCCTTAAGAATGTTTGTGCTTCAATGCAATCTCCTCTCGCTCTTCTAAATTCCAATGAGTAGCGCTCCAACTTAATTAACCTGTGCTTATAAGATAAACCCCTCCATACCACGGATCATGTGAACCTTCTCTGAAACAATGTCTTTCCTTAAACAAGGGGACTAAAACTGCTGTCAGTACTCCAGATATGATTTCACCAGCACCTTGTACAATTGCAGTAAGACCTCCGCACTTTTTATACTTCAAGCCTTTTGAAATACGGACTAACATTCCCTTTGCCTTCCTTTCCTACACTTGTGCATTTAAATTCTTAAGCAGCCTAATATGAGGTACTTTAGCAAACGTACTCTGAAAAATCCGAATGTATTATATCCAATTCCACCCCCCCAATCTAAAAGCTGGATGGCATTGGAGCATTAAGTTTCTCTTGCACAAAAGAGTAACACATTCTAAAGAGCTCCCTTATTTATAGCCCTGAGAACATTTTACAGCAAAGGCCAAACTTCATTTTCTTGATTGATCTAACATCCATTAGCCAGCTGAAACTGCTTTGTTAAATTCAGTTCTGCCAAGAGGCAAATCTGTTTGATCTAACTTTGACAGTAGAAATATGATTAGAAAACTAGTGGCTCCTGATCTGATCTGATACTGTTGTCACTTAAAAGTAATGGAAAGAAAATAGTGTAGATTCATTAGGATTTTACAACCGATGAAAGGTTACAATCAGGGAGAAAATATTGAAAATTGAACAGTTTCCCTTTGGTGTTGAGGTTGTTGAGTGGTGACAATTGAAACCTTTTGTGGTTCTGAAGTGATTTGATAAGATTTGTGGTTTGTTCTGGAGCGTCACACCTCACAGTCGAGATATACTTGCGGATAAGGTAATAAATTGTCTTAGATGTTGATGTCTCAACTACAAGTACTGTTGTGGACATTTGTCTCCAACAGCAGATGAGATTAAGTAAGTCACAGAATCAAAGGAGTCGAACAGCGCAGGAAGAGGCCGTTTGGCCCATCAAATGAGCATCATTATCTAGTGTCAGTCTCCTGCTTTATCCCCATACCCTTGCACTTTATTTTCATCCAAATAATCATCCAAGGCGCTCTCGATGCCTCACTGTAACCTACCTGTATCATGTTTCCAGGCAGTGCATTCCAAAACCTAACTACTTGCTGTGTGAAAAAGCTTTTCCTCACGTCACACTTGCTTCTTTTGCAAATCCCTTTAAAACCATGCCCTCTTGATCTTATTACTTATACAAAACGTAACAGTTTCTCCTATCTACTGTAACCAGTCTGCTCATAACTGTGAAAACCGCCGTCAAATCTCCTTTGGAGCTGCCTTTTCCAAGGATAACTGTCCCAACTTCTTCAATCTTCCCTCCATAACTGAAGTTACTCATCTTTGGAACCTAATTGTAAATTACTTGACACTTTCCAATGTGTTCATATCCTTTTTATAAATGTAGCACCCAGAGTTATACATAACATTAAAGGTGAGATCTAAAAAATTGTCTTGTATAAGTTCAACATCACTTCCCTTGCTCTTTTACTCTATGCTCCTATGAGTAAAGCCAAGGACGTTGCTTTACTTTTATCTTTGTCTGTCCTACCATCTTCAATGACATATATACAAATGCATCCAATCTGCTGCACCTGGAATCCCTTTCGAATTATTTCCCTGATTTTATATTGTCTTTCAATGTTCATCTAACTAAAATGCATACCCTCTCATGCTCTGCATTGATCCTTGTTTGCCATCTATCTGCCCACCCCGCCAACTTGTCTATGCCCTTTTGGAGTTCTACACTGTCCTCTTGTCAGTTTATAAGTTTCATGACACCTGAAAACTTTGAACTTGTCCCTTGAACATCATGATCTGGATCATTAATATGTAGAATAAGTGTTAATTCCTGACTGATCCCCTCAGCACTTGATGCAGGCCACTCCATGCTTATGCTGTCAAACTACTCTTGATGAGTCACTGACGTTTCCCCACCGAGGGTACGTTCTGTGACTTTAATTCCCCTTGTACAACTTGGAGTTAGTTATGCTGTAATCGGACTGGAATTAACAAGTTAACATCTGAGAAATTATTAGGAAATGTTAGAGCCTGTCATAAAGGATGCAACAGTGGAACATTTAGGGAAGATAATATGATCAAGCAGAATTAGCTTGGTTTCATTTACTGGAATACTTTGAGGTAACAAGCAGGATAGATAAAGGCAAAGTAATATATTTGGATATTGAGAATGTATTTGATAATGTATCTCACATTAGGCTACTTAATCCAAAGTGTTGGAGCTAGTGTATTAGCATGAATAGAGAATAAGCCAACTGATAAAAGACAGTGAATTGAAATAAGGGCATTTTCAGGATGGCAACCTGTAATTAACGGAATGCCAGAGGGATCACTGCTGGGGCCACAATAATTTGAGTTGGATGAGGAAAGATGGCCAATTTTCATATGACTCAAAAATAGGTGTGAAGGTAAGAATGTGTATAAGGTATAAACAGGCAGGGAAAGAGTTAAGTCCTTAGTTTTGTGAAACAGGAGGTTCACCTGAGCATGACTCAGATCAGATAAGAACTTGCAGTTAACAATGGGGTACTGGAGGCAATGGGTTAACAAGGTGGAAGAGCATCCATTATGTAAAGCCATGTAACAATATTGGAAGCATTTAGTATGTAAGGTCAATTTAACAAAGTGAAAAGTATTCATTATGTGAAGCCAGTTGGGGTTAAGAATATTCATTGTGTAACTCATGTCCCTGTGCACATGGCGATCATTCTTTCTTCCTCCTCCCCCCCCCAGGGCCCGGAATAAAATGAAGGAGGTAAAACTACTGTGTCTCTGAGTGTTTTGCTTCAACTGAGGGGGCGACAATATTGGCGTAGTTGGCAGGTTCCAAACGAATAGTTACTATTGGACAGTGCCAGCAGCCACCTGGAGCATCGGTGACTCGAGACAGATGGGCCCACAAGATTTGAAATCTTGGTCCCTCTCAATACTCCTGTGTGCCAGAGATGGTCCCCTCACTCGATTGCTGTCTATTCTATGGTTTTGAGAATGCTAATTAGTTCAGTTGAGAGACACAGTTTCGTAAGCACGCTGACAAACAGAGGTTCGAGTCCTCTGTGCGGTACTGGGGTTTGAATCCCCTGGGTGGCTAATTGAGGTTCGAGTCCTCTGCACTGTGCTGGAGTTCAAGCTCTCTGTGTTTAAGTGAGATTCGAACTTTCTGTGATTAAGTGGGGTTCGAGCTCTGTGCTTAATTGAGATTTGAGCTGTCTGAGTTTGAGTTAGGTTCAAGCCCTCGTGAGGAGTAAAGTGAGAAAGGAGTTAAAGTCCCCTAGCGGTGAAATTTGAGGATCTACAAGTCTTTGTCCTGGGGAGGAGAGCGGCTTGGACTGTGGCGTCATGTGGTCCACTGTGAGGGCTTTCTCTTTTTATAAGTGTAATTCCATGAAAGGATGCAAAAAAAAAAGAGAAACGCTAAAATTAATGTCGTCCTATTGCTTGGGTTGAAGAAGGAAAGTTTCAATGTAAATTGTGCCTTGCTGAGAGTGTTTGATGTTTTAAAAATTTTTGGTTTGTTGAAATCCTTTTTAAGTAACTGTTTTGCCTTGCTTGAATCAGGATATCAATTCAGTGTGTTTTGTGGGCTATGTAATGGGGCAGATTTTGTTCTTACATTGAAATTGTACAGCATTGTGTTCTGTCTTAAAATTATCAAACTTGTAACCTTAAAAAAAATTGATTGCGTGCCTTGAGCCTCTGATGGGTTTGAAATTCTACAATGCCTGTTTAAAAAGGAACAGTAGGGTCAATGGTTATGCTTTAACCAGACGAGAGTATTGTAGTAAAATATCTTTGCTGATGTGTTTTTAATGCAGAGTGTTCACGAAAAGAAGAGTGCATTTTGAGTTTGATGTTTTGTTAAGATTTAAAGAGAATATTAGAACTTGAGTCTGAGCTGCTTATGTTCTGTTAATTATTGTTAAGATTTCATTGGCCCCCTTCATATTGCAAATTCAAAGAATGTTGATCTCTACCAAAGTTGCCACTGTAATTCCAACTGTTTTATTTGGGAAGTTTCATTTGGAGAACATATTTTAAAATATTCAGCATTTGTTTCCCACGAATATTTGAGATTTAAATCTGAACTGAAACTTCCTCTTCAATTGCTAACACACAGGAAACATTGTTGTTTTCTTGCTGCTCCAGACTTTTGAAATATTTTTCATGACAGCTTTCACATTAGCCAAGTATCAACTTGTTAAAGGAAAATCATTTTTGAATAATCTACATGGGGTCCCCGGAGTGTTTGATTTTAGGACCATTGATTGTTGTTTGTAGCTGACTGAATTGTTTAGGCAGTACAATTTAGAAGTTTATGGATTGTATAAAACTTGATAATGTCAAAATAGTGAATAGAATAAGACTTCAAGAATTCAAAGAAGATTGAAATAGGCTGGCACAAGTAAGTGGAGTTAAATGTGTGACTGTCCTGTAGGATGGAGAGGAAATGCAAAGATACTTTCAGCAGCTTACATCGTTTCTAGAGTTTTTCCATTCACAGATGAAGCACGCGTTCGGACCACTGTCCACCTCTTCACAACCTGATCCAACAGATTCAATCAGCTCTCCAGTCATGACCATGAAAAACTAAGAAGCTAACAACCATGCAGGGGAGGTCGGTACGCTTTTCATCAGTGCCCTTCCTACGGACATTAAACCACGTGAGCTTTACCATATCTTTTGATCATATCAAGGGATTTGATGGTTCACTGATCAAGCTAACATCAAAACAGCCAGTTGGCTTTGTTACATTTAACAGCAGAATGGGAGCAGAAGCAGCAAAGAATGCTGCATTCACCTAGCCTGCAGTTACAGCTGCTGCACTGCACGCTCAGAGGCGCTGGTATCCTCCATCTTAAGCATCTCTGGAAGGATGGAAGTCTTCTCAGTTTTGTGAAGCATTTAACTACCCTTATCCAAGAAATCAGATTTCTCTGTGGAGTGATGCACAAGGACAGACTGAATTTTGTTTTCAGGTTGGCCTTTACTGAAGGAGAGTTTGGAGAATTGGCTTGTTTCCACTTGACTTGGAGGGGATGGAGTGGTCACTACGGACTGTGGATTTAAGAACCTTACTGGTGAATTTTTTTTCCATGAGAGGATTCTTCAAATTCTATCTACTGTAACGGACTAGTAATTGTTGTTGTTATAAACATTGCATGCTGTGTGCCAATAACTTGCTTAAGACTCTAACAGCCAGTATTTATGAAAGCTGGTAGTGCCATTTTGGTGGTAATCATGAAATGATAAATGGAGGGAATGAGAATGTGATTCAGGTATTAGCAGGCAGGGAAAGAGTTAAATCCTGAGTTTTGTGAAACAAGAGGTTCAGCTGAGCATGATTCAGATCAGATAAGAACTTGCACAGTTAACAATTGGGTGTTGGAGGCAAGGGTAACAGGTTAACAAGGTGGAAAAGCATTCATTATGTCGAGCCATGTAACAATATTGGAAGCATTCGGTATGTAAGGTCAGTTTAACAAGGTGAAAAGTATTCATTAAGTGAAGCCAGTTGCATAACAGCAGATGGCTCAATCTCTATTATTGATTCCCGCTGATTGTAATGGTCACCCAATCAATATGGATCTTGCCTTATCTGAACGCTCCCCCCTGTAAAATGACTATATAATTCATTAAGAAACTGCTGTTCCAGAGAGGACTGGGAACTCATGTCCCTGTGCACATGGGCAATCGTGCTGTCTCCCTCCAGGGCCCAAAATAAAGATGAAGGTAAAACTACTCTGTGTCTCTGAGCACTTTGGTTTGATTGAGGGGGAGAAACGGGAAGACAAAGGTAGTGAGAATGTCACAGTCCACCAGGTTGGATGAGTGGGCAAAAATTTAGCCACTGGAAAATCAATGTAGGAAAATGTGAGGTTAAGTATTTTGGCGGGAAGATTAGATTATTATCTAAATGGAGAAAGAGTATAGAAATCTACAGCACAAAGAGATTTGGGGATCCTTGTCCATGAGTTAAGTGCTACCATCCAAGTTCAGCAGGTAATAGGGAACGTAAATGGAACGTTGGCGTTTATTTACAAGGATGTTGCCAAGGTTGGAGGATTTGAGCTACAGGGAGAAGCTGAATAGGCAGGGACTGTTTTCCCTGAAGCGTCGGAGGCTGAGGGGGGACCTTATCGAGGTTTACAAAATTGAGGGGCATGAATAGGGTAAATAGACAAAGTCTTTTCCCTGGGATCAGGGAGTCCAGAACTAGAGGGCATAGGTTTAAGGTGAGAGGGGAAAGATATAAAAGAGACCTAAGGGCAACTTTTTCACACAGAAGGTGGTATGTGTATGGAATGAGCTGCCAGAGGATGTGGTGGAGGCTGGTACAATTGCAACATTTAAGAGGCATTTGGATGGTATATGAATAGGAAGGGTTTGGAGGGGTATGGGCCAGGTGCTGGCAGGTGGGACTAGATTGGCTTGCGATATCTGGTCAGCATGGACGGGTTAGGCCGAAGGGTCTGTTTCCATGCTGTACACCTCTATGGCTATATGGGAGTAGAGTTTAAACTAGGGAGGTTCGCTAAAGCCATACAAGATGCTCCTCAACCACAGCTGGAATACCATGAACAGTTTTGGGCTCCTTACTGAAGGAAAGATAGACTGGCATTGGAACCAGTCCAATGAAGATTCACTGAGCTGATGCCAGGTTTGGACAGAACCTTGCTTATTGAGGAGAGGTTACATAAGTTGGCCCCTTACTCACTGGAGTTTTAGAAGGTTTATTTTAATGAAACATACAAGATTCTTGGAGGAGCTGATGGGGCAGATGCTGAAAGATTGTTTTCCCCTTGTGGGAGAGTCTGAATAATATGTCGCATATTTAAGGTAGCAATGAAGAGGAATTTCTTCTGAGGGTAGTGATCTGTGCAAATCATTACTGCAGAGAACTGTTGAGACTGTGTTGTTAAGTATATTCGAGGCTGAGATAGAAATTTTTAATCAGTGAGAGAATCGAGGGTTATGGGGTAACGGTAGGTAAGTGGAATTCAGGATTATTAAGTCAGCCAAAATCTCTTTGAATGGTGGAGCAGACTTGATGGGCTGATTGGCCTGCTTCTCTTCCTACATCCTGTGGTCTTAAATGAGATGACAGGCCAGCATTGGAGAGGATATTTATCACAAAAATGCAGTAGGATGTGCTGTTTGAAGTTTTGGGTCAAGAATTATTGGATCAGAATATGAGGAAGTTCAGACTGCGTGTTGCTAGTGTACATCAGAATATCATTCCAGTTTTAATGTGTTGCACTTGCTGTGAAAGCAATTGACCCTGCTGCTGATTCACGAGATACATTGGGTTGTTTCATTTTACCACACAAAGTTGTGCATGTTCAAGAAATCAATCTCCCACTTTGTAAAAAAGCAAGCAATCACTAGTCATTGTGGAACAGTGTCACAATGTTTAAAAGTGTATCAAACATAAATTACTTCTAAAATATAAACCAGTGCAATGGTTGAAACTTTTCTCAGGAAATTGGGAAGTGTAGGGTCATGAGACATTCCTTCTCTGTTTTGGTGGGACCATGATTGATAATTTCATGTATGAACATGTTTTGTTTGCAATCATAATGCTAAAAATTCCTTTGTCAGTTTCTGTTTTTATGTATGTCAGTGTTAGTTTGTGGATAATGTGTTGTCTGTGCTTTAAGTGCCTGGAAGGCGAGAGTAGAATTATGAATCTCGCGAGGGTGAAGAATCACAGGAATGATTAGCAAATCGATTAAATTTAGGTGGGAGATAAAATAAAGTTTGTGCAAATTATTGCTTAACAGTTGGAAAGCAAGCATCCATAGCATTTTAGCATTTTATTTAGAAGCACCATCTGGCTCAATCTTTCAGATTGTCCTCTTGGAGTCTGATGCTCCTATTAGCTCTGGTTTTGTTGAATTGGCAACATTCTTCCACACTCAGACAAGACCAGTTATTAGTAAAGGCATGGAGTTCACCTGAAGGGCACTGGCTATTTAGAATCTGACTTAACACTGGCATAAAAATAAATTTAAGGAACATTCATAGTCCAAAAGGGCAAGTTATGGCTCTTTTACTACACTTGGGAAGAAAACATTTGCTGTCACCAGTGAGGGTGAATTTAACTAACCAAATCCCTAGTTCTAATTCATTTTCCAAGGTTGTATCAATATTAATGGATAATTATTATATATTTGGTAAAGAAGATAGAATCATTCAATACACAAGTGGTCCTTCAGTCCATCAAATCTGTACTGCCAAAAATATACTACTACCTGCATTAGTCCCACTTTGTTACTCTAGGCCCATAAGCCTGATTGTTGTGCACGTATAGTGTCATAACAAAGTACTTTTGTTAAAAGATTGACGTTTCCTCCCTCAACTGGCCTTCCAGGCAGCGCATTCCAGATCCCTACTACCCTCCGGATAAAAAAGTTTATCTTGTGACATCCCCAATAACCTTCCTGCCCTTACCTTAAAATTATCCTCCCTTAATATTGATAACTAAAGGGACCTGTCCATGTCCTCTATCTTATACATCTGTATTCGGTTCTTCTCTCACATGCAGGTGTGCATGCACATACATCTTCTCTGCTACAAAGAAAATAACCCAAGCTTATCCAGCCTCTCTTCATAGCTGAATCGCTCCATCCCAGGCAATCTGCTAGTGAATCTCCTCTGCACCTCCTCCATTGTAATCAGATCCTTCTTATAATTTGGTGACCAGAAGTACGCATACTACTCCAGCCGTGGCCTAACCAAAGTTGTGTACAGCTCCAACATGACTTCTTTGCTCTTATAATCTATATTACGACTATGTGATGATGCTGCTTCTTTTAACAAGGTTATGCTGTCCTTGTTTTTTCTTTTAGAGAGGTAGTAAAAAACACAGACTCTGAAAAGTCTGGGTTTGAAGGGTTTCAGGGCCAGTTTGATTACACCTAATAGATACTGCCTTAGGCCGAATACTTTCAAGTTTTAAGAAAAACACTTGTATAGTGAAAGGGGAGTGGCCAGTTCTCTCAGCTTTTCTTTGGTTTGGTTTTTAGCAGTTATGTGAAAAAAGCTGCTGGACCCAAAGAAGGTACGTGCTGGTATTCTCTCTCTGACTTCCCTCCTGTAAGAGCCTGTGTTTGATTTTCCCTTTTGTGCTAAGGGGTGGTTATGGGGATTGTTGCAAGTATTTGGAACAGCATCATTAAGTTAGGATAATCTGTTGGGTTTTCGGATAGGTTAAGTTATTCTGTATTCTGTTCTCTTTTGTTTGTGTTTCATTTGGTCATCTTGTAAATAAATTCTGTTTTGTTTAAAACGAAGTGGTTTGACCAGCTGTATCACTCCTAGAATATCCACCCTACACCTGCTTAAAACAACTAGCAAAGTTAGGATCTGGCTACTTTCTTAATGTTTTGAGGGGGGTCTGGCCTGGTCTATAATAGACTGATAAAAGGCAAGTGGCCTATATGCCTTAACTGCTCATTAACCACCTTCAGGCATCTGTGGACAAGCACCCCATGCTCTTTGGAGATTCCTAGTGTCTTGCCAATCATTGAGTTCTCCCTTGTCTCATTCCTTTTACTGAAGTGTAATATTGTTCTGCAATTTACTCCTTCCTCCTCACTGTCAACAAACCGGCCAATCATTATCCTGGTGCTGAAGACTTGGATTTGTTTCTATGGATCTTATTGCCATGAAGTTCAAGTTTCTCTGGTTGCACATTATTTGCACATTACAGCAGAGGGATCTTACGTGGGATTGAAACAGTAACCCTGTTTCTATTTGATGATGGAATGGGGCTTTTAACAGTCATTGTTAAGGGGTGCAATGCTCAAATATAATAGGTGTGGAATTGTATAGTCTTGATGAATCAGGTTTGTGGTTGAAAGCTCATCTGGGTGAGTCAGAAAGTGAACTGGACTAGCCCTACAAATAGTGAGGCTGCAAGAGCAGGAATCCTGTAAAGAGTGGTTCACCTCCTGACTTCCCAAAGCCTGTCTGCAATCCACAAGGGTCATAGGTCAGGACTGTGATGGAACACTTGTTTGGATAGGTACAGCTCCAACAACGCTCAAGAAGCTTGACGCCATCCAGGATAAAGCAGTCCACTTGATAGGCACTACATCCAGAAACATTCACTTCTATCACCTGCAATGGACAGTTGCAACAACATGTACTATCTAAAAGGTGCACTGCAGAAATATACCAAGCCTCCCTAGACAGCATTTTCCAAACCCACAACTACTTCCACCTAGAAGAGCAAGGGCATCAGTTACTTGGGAACACCACCACCTTCAAGCTACCCATGACCCTGATCTGGAAAAATATCACTCCTTTTAGTCTCATTTGGTCAAAATCCTGGACCTGTCTTCCCTAACACTACTGTGGGTCTACTTACAGTAGATGGACTGCAGCAATTCCGGAAGGCAACTCCCTACCACCTTTTCAAGGGCAACTGAGGACAGGCTGGCTCAGCCAGAAACACATAATTCGCAGGAGTGAATTAAAAAAACCCAAGATTTGGGTTAACCTAACGTGTCAGAAAGAGGAACGGAATCGATGATTTGTCTTCAGCTTATGCACACAATGGCTTCTTCCTTTCCAATAGACAATTGGGGAACTTGCTGCTCATCCACTTTTGATGTCAAACAAGCAGTGTGACAAATTACAAGTGAGACAGACTTCAGTCTATCTTTCCCATTTCCTCTTTCTTTCCAATATAGTTTCCAACATTCCACTATGCCTTTCAGATTAAATTATTTCTGCTCCCAAGTCCTTGAACGCTTTGAGATGAGCAATTGTTTGCAAGGACAGAGTGCAGATGCTGATGGGTTTAAAAAGATCTTGAATTTTAGTTTAGGAGAAATAGCCATTGACAATATTGACTAATATGTGGATCAAGAAGAGTAATTGATTAGTTCATATTTTGGTGCATATAATGTCAAACAGTGGGTAGTGTAGGCAAGATTATAGTGGAGAGATAATGACACTTGAGAAACTCATGAATTTCGAGCTTGTATCTGTGTATGCCTTGAGGAAATTTGCTTTGGAGTTGAGATAGAACAGCCAAACAAATGGATTCAACCTTAGTGGCAAAGTTGCCCATGACCACTTTGTGCCTGTGGTTGGGGGTGAGTGGTTGAGGAGTTTGCAGTAGAGAAGAGAAGCAAAATTTATTTGCATTGTGGTTTGATCCTTGAACAATGAGCAGTTTTTACAGGAGAGCAGACTAGATTATGGTTTGTATGGTCCAGCCACATGTAGAAACGAATGCCTTAAGCCATTTATTCACCAAATTGTTCAAGTCATCTCAGCAAACGGCGGTAAAAATCCCAAAAGCCAATTAGTAAAATTATCTGATTTATTTACTCTCTCTGTCAGAATCTCCTAGATAATCTAAATAAGGCAGGGTATACTCTCAGCAGTACCATAGTAATTGGAGTGTATGTATTGATGATTTATTATCAAAGTAAAGGTCAGTATTCCTTTATATTAGTTGTACGTGTCTGTCGTAAAGGCTTCAGAATGAGGTGAAGTAAGCAGCTGTTTAGACGTTATGCTGCTGTGATTTTGATGCACTGATCTGAACAGTGACTGCATGAATAATTTTGTGAAGGTCATTGTAGAATTTGTACATATTCTAGAAGGAAACTACACACAGTATTTCTCGTATGTGGGCTGAATATTAGTTTGAGTTGCTTTTTTGTGTACTCCTTTCTAAAAAGTACATCATTTAACTGCCTGAAATCAAGACAATTTGGGCAAATATTTATTCTGTAGTAACAGAATTGGTTATTGTAATAGTAAAGTTAATACAAGGCTAATATTGTTATCACTTACATAACATGCATTGAAAGAAAGAACTACTATCTATTTTAAATATTGCTCTTGTCGAGAGATTTATTTTATTTTCAAAATAGCGGATGATTATCTCAACTGCTTTTGGAGATTAAATCTTTGTAAAATATTGCTATATAAAAATTCCATAATACTCAAGCCAGTTTTACTGACATTGAGCTGCAGAAATCACTCCTAGTACTTAATACACTGGGGCAGATACTGTAGATTGCCTTTAGATAAATGATTGCTAGTCATTCCTGTGAATGGGCAGAGCATCTTCAGTTTAGAGATGCTTCTGTTATTACCCATTCTCTAATGACACAGTAGCAAAGCTCAAGGGTATAATAAAAGTATCTAGCAACAAATCTCAGTCTAAAAGCTGAGGCCAAATACACATAATAAAACTGCTTTATTTCACAGCAAATGGAGAGTCAGACTAACCATTATTGTCAACTGCTTTATGAACACCTCTACTCAGTCCTCAGGGGTGACCCCGATCTTATGTTTACTTACCATTTATTGCACCATCTTGCTCTCACAGTTGCCTTTCAGTCCTAGGTTTGCTGCCTGAAGTTCCAAGCAAGCTGAAGGAGCTGCACCTCATTTTCCACTTGAGGCATTTTACACCCTTTTAGACTGAACACTCAGCTCGACAAATTCAGACAGTGGATTCTGTCTTCCATTTTGATAGATTTACCCCTACGTCTATATCTTGTGTTCATGCCTTCACTTGCAGTTGGGACTGACATTTCTCCTATCATTAATGTTTACTTTGGATCTTTGCTTTTTCTTTTAGATCATTGCTACTCCATTCTGTTCCATTTGCTCCCCTCCCATTTTCCAAAAGTATAACATGGATCCTAACTCCACCTCTCTATACCAAAGGAGAGTCATTTCAGACTCACTGTTACCTCTGCTTCTCTCTCCACAAATGGCTCCAGACCTGCTATTTTTTTGGTTTTTTTTTGGTTTGACTTGTTGTCTTCAATTTCTTTCAATCGATATACCTTGTCTTTGTGAAATAATGTAAAATAATAAAATTTTCTGTTTTTCCGACATTTGTGAGTCACCTTGCCACTGCACTTCTGATTAAAAACTGAAATACCTGTGGATGCTTTAACTCAGAAACAAAAACAGAAATTGCTGGAAACACCTGAGCAATTTCTGTTTTTAGTACTACACTTCTGAATCCGACCAAAAGACTGCCCACAATTTTAAAACCTGACAGGTTTAAGGAGACTTCTTTATTTCCAAAACATCTGTGTTCAAAGATTCTGATAGCTCCCAGTGCACTAGTTGAGGTATTTTCAGATTATCAACAAGAGCTAATTAATTGCTTATTGGGCTGAATTTTGCAGTCAGCAGTGAAGCAATTGTGCTCACCTCTGAACATAACTGCTAACAAGGATCTTTTGATCTCTGTCGTCTGGATTTTTTTCTTTTCAGTTTTAGATTTTGGTGCAAGTCGTGCGCAATCTGCAAAAAATCAACAACATTGACATCTTCAAGAATGGTGATCGGTCAGTCACATTCAATTTAGTCACAGCCATCAGACTGGGAATTGTAAACACTGATGCCCTAGCCAATGTCCTGTATAGCTGTAACATGACCTTTCAACTCCTATAATCAATGCACTGACCAATAAAGCTGCAAATGTGTTGCTGGTCAAAGCACAGCAGGTTAGGCAGCATCTCAGGAATAGAGAATTCGACGTTTCGAGCATAAGCCCTTCATCAGGAAAGGCAAGATACCAAATGCTGCCTTCATTATCCTGTCTACTTGCGACACAACCTTCAAGGAACTGTGAACCTGCACTCCAAGGTCTCTTTGTTTGGCAACACCCCCCAGGACCCCACCATTAAGTATGTAAGTCCTGCCCTGATTTGCCTTACGAAAATGCAACACCTCACATTTATCTAAATTAAACTCCATCTTCCATCCTTGGCCCATCTGATCAAGGTTCTGCTGCACTCTGAGATAACCCTCTTCACTGTCCACTACACAGTGCAGATGGTGTCATCTGCAAACTTACTAACCATTCTTCCCATATTCACATCCCATTCATTTATATAAATGACAAAAAGTAGTGATCGAGCACCAATCCTTGCAGCACATCACTGGTCACAAGCACCAGTCTGTAAAACAGCCCTCTACCACCACTCTCTGTCCCCTACATTAAAGCCAATTTTGTATCCGAATGGCTAGTTCTCCCTGTATTCCATGTGATCTAAGTGTGCTAACTTGTCGAACACCTTGACTGAAGTCCATATAGACAATGTGCACTGATCTACAACCTTCTGTGTCACTTCTTCAAAAAAACTCAGTCATGTCAGTGAAACACAATTTCCCATGCCCAAAGCCATGTTGAGTATCCCGAATCAGCCCTTCTCTTTCTAAATGCAGGTAAATCCTGTCCCTCAGAATACTCTCCAACAAGTTTGCACATCCTCCCCATGTCTGCATGGGTTTCCTCCGGGTAATCCGGTTCCTTCCCACATCCAAAAATGTGCAGGCCAGGTGAATTGGCCACGCTAAGTTGCCCCTAGTGTTAGGTGAAGGGGTAAATGTAGGGGAATGAGTCTGGGTGGGTTGCTCTTCAGAGGGTCACTGTGGACTTGTTGGGTCGAAGGACCTGTTTCCACATGACGTAATCGAATCTAATCTAATCTAAACTTACCCACTACAGATGTCAAGCTCACCGGTCTATAGTTCCCTATCTTTTCCTTACCATCTTTCTTAAACAGTGGAACCTCATTAGCCACTCTCCAGTCTTCCGGACCATGGCTCTCAATGATACAAATCCATGGCTCTCGATGATACAAATATCACAGCAGGTGGCCTAGCAATCTCTTTCCTAGCTTCCCACAAAGTTCTAGTATACACCTGATCGGGTCCCAGGGATTTAAACACCTTCATGCATTTTAAGACATCCAGCACCACCATCTCTGTTATATGGAGACTTTTCAAGATCTCACTATTTATTTCTCCAAGTTCACTAGCTTCCATATCCTTCTCCACAATAAATACTGATGCAAAATACTTGTTTTTCTCCCTAGGTACTTTTTTTTTGTCCTTAATGTATTTGTAGAATCACTTAGGATTTACCTTATTTTGCCCTCCCTAATTCCCTCTTGAGTATTCTCTTACTTCCCTTGTATTCCATGAGGGATTCACTCAATCCCAGCTGTCTAAACCTGCTATATGCCTCCTTTTGTCTTGACCAGAGCTTCAAATTCTCTAGTTATCTGGCATTCCCTACAGCTACTAGCCTTGTCGTTCACACTAACAGGAGCATAATGCCTCTGGACTCTCATTATCTCATTTTTGAAGACCTTGTAACAAGCCAAACATTTTCAAGTATGAAACAAAACTATGAGAATAACAGTAGATGTTCTCATCAATCCACTGATTTCCAGTTTACTGGATTCTGAGGGAAGGACCTCAACATTGGAAACTTAGAGAATCATAAAGTGATTGACAGTAATTTCGGGATTTGTTCCCCTGTGCATTGACAGGCTCAGCAGCCATCCTCTGCTTTCTGTTAGTTAGCCAATCCCCTTTCCAAGCTAATAAATTACTCCTAACCCCTTGTGCTCTTACCTTGGTATCAGGCTTGGTGCCTGTGCTGACTCCTTTGTTCCATAAAGAGGATGAATGTACTGAGAACCTCTGCTGATTGTTGAGGCATTGACTGTTTAGAATCATTATTATGACCACTTGGAAAAGGCCACATCATGGGTTTTGTTAGCTGCAGCTGAGCTGATTTGTAAGTTTTTTTTAAGAAGAAATTTAAAAAAGCACCTCAGCCAGTCAATTGTATTTTTTGTTATTTGTGATAAATTTAACTTCAATATTGGCTGACGAGTGCAGATGAACATAATTGCATTTGACTGAACGTACAGGAGGAAAACAGTTCTCTGACTGCAAGTAGGTAAAATATCTAATTAAAATATACGCAGAAGTATTCAAGATGCTACAGTGCTTAGTGCGTTGTAATTGAGGTAGTGAACGTTCAACGACAAGTCAAGATGCAGCTTTTCCTTTCCAAAATAGATTTCATAGAAGGAGCTATTTGTGCAGAGAAACAGATATGTATTTTCTTTTGTTGATAGTCATCTTGCACATTTGTGAAATGGAGAATCAGAGTTGTTTTGTTTCTGTACCATTGTCACGGGATCCATTACTTCTTTATGAAAAGACTCGATTCCTCTGTGGAATTTTACCTGATTATATTATATTGTATAAGATTAAGCTTAACAGCAATGATGCTATTAACTCGTTAAGTGTCATGGGATCTGTCTACTTCTTCATGAAAAGACTCAATTCTTCTGTGGAATTTTACCTGATTATATTAGATTGTAGCAACAATGATACTATTAACTCTTTATTGTATTTTAGCCTAGCAACAATTAAGTATAACTATGACTATGTGGCAACTGCTCTCTACCAGCTACTTATCAGCTACTTATTGTTTTCTCAGCTAATTAAGTGTTTAACGCGACCTTTAAACAATGCTGACCGAGGCACAGTTTGAGATTCCAGTTCTTTAAACAAATGATGTAATTGCTTAACTTAGACTGTAAGGGATATAAAAGCAGAGCTAAAACAGACAGAACTCACTCTTGTCTTGAAACACAGACAATGAGTCACCCAACCATCCTCTGAACCACCAGGCTTGCAGAAAAGACACATTTGTGCAAAATACGGACCGATCGGATGAAACATACGGACGGCTAAGAGCTTGCTGAAATACGCCTGCCTAAAAGATTCTCGGTTGAGGCACTGCATTCTAGCCTGAAGAAGATACAATCTGAACCAACTAGCTGATACACGCTAGTCTATGAAGATCCCATTTGGGACACTCAGGTATTAAGCTCTGCTTTTATCCTAGGTATCTTTTAAGAACATTCAAAAAGGCTGTAACGATTGTGATTAACTGAAAACATCTGATTGTGAGTATTCAACTTATTATATTGATAAATTTCTATTATATTTTACACCACACACTTCGTATTCGCCGAACCTTTATTTGATAAGATATGTTTACCTTTGTGTTGGTATGTTAAGTCTAGAACTTAGCTGAGAAGGCATTAGGATTGACTTAAAGTGAATCCCTCTCACTCCTAGGTGAAAGGATAAACTGAAGGGACCTAGAGACCTGCGATAAACCCAGCCGAGTTTGTAGCTATCAGGACCATACAGTCAATAGGGACCACTGGTAAACTTGACAGGTAACGGCCTCAGGTATATGCCCGAGGTACTGTAGTTTAATCCGGTAGTAACCCATACCTATTGAGGATATCCACCTGAATAACATAACAATTGGCGCCCAACGTGGGGCTCGAGAGATTGCACTATCTTGAACCTCACGGCGTAAATATTATCTTTGTCACCAAATAAACTCCTTCTGTAGGGATATAGCGAATAGTAAAAAAAAAAATAAAAGCCCCTCAAAAAGAAAAAGAAAATGGCCAATATACCTGCCTGTTATTTTAGAAATGATTGGGCAGAAATAGTCGCAGCAGGAAACGACAATATAGTCTCCCCACCTAACCTAAGAGGTCAGGAGGTAAGACTGAGGGCAGATGAGTCAGTCCTAGAAGGACTAAACAGACTCAATGGAGAACCTATAGCAGCAAGACTCCGATACAGGTTCAGAATAGAATATGTAGATGGAACTCACCATCACTATGATGGATGCATACCAGCAGATGGAACTGGAAACCCCCTAGAACCAGCCCACCAGCATACCGCTGGCGTTCTACCAGCTCAACATACGGTAACAGTAATTAGAAGAGAAACAGACCTAAGGGGAAGAGAAGTACCGCTAGTACCAGGCATGTCAGAACATGCCTGGGCAGAAGATATAGCTCAGCAAATTATAGTGGCAGCAGACAGAGTGCTCCAAATACCCCAACTAAATAGAGTAGCAGCACAAGTCCTAGTGGCGCAACATGCTGTAGAAAAAGCCCGATGGCTAATCAATAATCCCAGGCCCGGACAAGCCGGACAAGCACCACAACCGGTAGCAGCCCGCCGTGTGTACGGTGATCCCTCACTGAAGAATTTTAAAATCTGCTTCCTAGACTTTCCCTCAGATGACAGAGCAGCAATAAAATATATAATTCAACATTTCGAAAAACTAAAAGCCTTCTTGGAAGGACTAACCCCCCAAGAAAATTCAGATTTATTTAAAGCCCTGGATTGTCCTGCTTTAGATCAGGAACCGCACACCACCATAAATCTAGTTACCATACTCCATGAAGCCCACAACCGGGTATATGGAACCCAAAGAGCAGAAGCAGCCAACAAGATATTCAAAACACTCCTGGAATCAGGGAGAACAATGCTCCAGGTAGCACAATCCGCTGAAGATCTAGAAATAAACTATGTCCAAGTCAGGTCGCAATTATTCAGACAATTCCAGAATGAAGGCCATGCAAACAGACTCAGGGAAGCCACAAACAGAGCACTAGGACAGGGACAAAACCCATGGCAAGTATTCAGACAAGAATTAATCAACTTAGGAGAAGTCCTCAATCTATCCCTAGATAGAATAGGAAAACAAAATCCCCACGGACCTCAACCAGAAGCCAAGGAAAGAAAATCAGAAAAACCTAAATCAGAAACCCAGAAATCCAAGGCGCAAGGACGCCAACAAAACCAAAGAAAACCATGGACATACCGACCCCAATATGAACCATTGGTTCAGGTAGTGGAAAAAGTCCAACCCAGAAACCAGGGACCTCCCCGACAGCAGCTACCTCCTAGACCAATTCCAGGAGTAAGCCCAAACTATTTAGGGAGAAACCCCATTCCGAATTATCAAGACCCAAGAGCTAGAGGGGGATACCAACCTCCACTACAGCCAGCCCAGCAACCACAACAACCTCGGGAATATAGGCCACCCCAACAAAATTTTAGACCTAGGCCTCCAAATGGACAAGTTCAACAAGAACGATACAACCTGAGACCCAGAAACAGTCAGGGACAAGCAATAACCTCTGGATCAGCCAGAGTGCAAACACAAGGGGACGAAAGGAATACAGAAGGGCAAAGAATCCACCAGACAGGGATGGTGAGAAAACCCAGACAGACAGCAGCAGAACCATGCTACCCTCAAGAACAAGGAAAAATAGAGGGGTATAAACCCCACAGACAGCAATGGCTCACAATAATGCTAGACACAGGGGCAGAAATGTCATTAATGGACAAAAGTTTGGCAGAAAAACTAAACATACCAAAAGTAGGAACAGAACCTTATCAGGGCATAGGAGCACCTGTAAAATGGGCAGATGTAGGAAAAATCAAATTAATCCTAAAAAATGGAAAACAAATAGAGACTAAAGCTCTAATTATAGAAGGTCTAAAAGACCAGGGAGAACCAGTAATATTAGGATGGGAAGACATTAAAGGACACAAACTACTAGAACAAACAGAAGACAAAAGAACAGAAGACTTAAAAGAAATTTTAGATAAAGAAAGCAACCCCAAAATCAGAGCAAAAATAAAACACCTAGTGCAAACTCACTGGGAAATCTGGCAAAAAGACTCATACCATTGCAGTAATCTAAACATTGATCCCACTCCCACAGGAATGGGACACTTCAAAATCAAAAAGAAGTATGGCATCAACAAACCAGAGATAGCTAGGGAAATCCAAAAAGTCATAGAAAGACTTGAGGAACAGGGAGTCCTAATAGAAAAAGGATCCCCATACAATACACCCATAATTGGAATACCAAAGCCTGATAAGCCAGGAAAGTACAGACTTGTCTGTGACTACCGAGACTTGAATTCAGGATCAGTGCCCTTCTCGTCATACTTTAAAGGAGCTCAGACTACATTGAATACCTTAAGAAGGGAGAAATATAAAACTACCCTAGACTTATCAAATGGATTTTGGAGTCATCCAATCCCAAAAGAAGAGTGGCCATATACAGCCATAACAGACACCCTAGGGAGACAATTAGTTTGGACCAGACTCCCTCAGGGATACCTAAACAGCCCAGTAATATTTTCTGCAGAAGTCAGAAAAACAGTACAAAACTTAGCTCCGCCAGGACAAATAGAATGCTATGTAGATGATATTTATATCACTCATGGTGACCTAGAAGAACATTTTGCCTGCCTACGTAGAATAATGGAACACCTGTACCATAAGGGATATATAATTGGACTAGCAAAATCCCAGATCGCCAGAGAAAATGTAAAATACTTAGGAGTGGAACTAACCAATGAAGGAAAAGGACTAACTGAAGAATACAGTGAAAAAATAGCTGATATTCAACCTCCTACCAAAATTAAAGAATTACAAGCAATATTAGGCCTATGTAACTATGCCAGAGACTTTGTCCCAGGATATGCAGAAATATCTAAACCCCTGTACAAAAAACTAACCGAGAAAGTATTCTCATGGACTGAAGAAGATCAAAATAACCTAAATGAACTAATCAACCAATTAAATAAAGCAGAAAACATGGGAAAGCATGAACCAGGGAAAGACATTACACTAGAAGTAATTATAGGGCAAGAAAGTGCCACCGTAAGAGTAACCAGTCAAGGACAGAACAAACCCTTCCAATATATCTCTTTAAACTTTACAGAAACAGAGAGGAAATACCCAAAAATAGAAAAAACATGGGTAGCCATAACTAGAGCAGTGGAACCCATCAGAAAAATCCAAGGGGAAGGAAAGATAATTATCCTCACGGAATTGGCAGAATTACAATCCAAACAACAAAAAATAGAAAGGAGCCAAAGGGTCCACTCGGCCAGGTATGAAAAATGGGATATCCTACTAGCTGACCCCACTATAGAAATACAGCCCCTTACAGGAAAAACAGATACTTGGTGGACACCGAAATATAAACTAGCTGCTACTGAAGAAAAAACTGAATTCAATCCAGATATGTACATCTATACAGATGGTAGTGCCCAAAGAGGCCTGGATAAACAAGGTAAAGAAGAAAAATTAACAGGAATAGGAATAGTAATTGGTACAAAACTAAACAATGAGTTCCAAGAAGAAAAGGTCTTAGAAATAAAAGGACCACTGGGAGGTTCAGCCCAGAAAACAGAAGTAAAGGCGTTAGAATTAGCCTTAAAAGAAGCAAGCCAATTTCCTGCAGAACTCCAAATTCTCGTTTGTACAGATAGCTTTTATGCCAGTAGAGGCTATAACGAGGAACTAGATAAATGGAGTGAAAAAGGATTCCATGATTGTAGGAATCACCCCATACAATATAGACAAATATGGGAAGAAATAGCTAGATTAAAAGAAAACCTCCCAAATGTAAAAGTAATACATGTCAGAGGACACCAGAAAGAAGGTGAACACAAAAAAGGAAATGATCTAGCTGACCGAGCAGCCAAAGCCGCAAGTTTGGGAAAAGAATATAAAATAAGAGTAATAACTAGGCAAATGCAAAAAGAGAATCAGGACAAAGAATTGGAAGACTTACTTCAGGGCAAGGAAGTAAAAGGATACCCTAAAAATCAGGACTACTGGGAAGAATCTGATGGGGTAGTCAAAACCAAATTTAAAGATCAAACCACAGAACAGGCTAAGATAATACCCCCTAGAAAAGGGAGAAGAGAACTTATCAAGACGGCCCACGAAGGCTTAGGGGCCGTGCATCCAGGAATAAAAACCACTCAGTCACACCTAAAGCAGAAATACTGGTGGCCTGGGATGAATGCAGAAGTTAAAAGATATTGTAATGAATGCAAAACTTGCCTAAAATATAATATCAAGGGAGGAACTAAAAAAGAACCGAAAATTATTCAGTCACAAAATATGGAGCCCGGGGATAAATGGATAATGGATTTTATCGGCCCATTGCCGACCTCTCACGGGAAAAAGCCATTTAAAAGACCGAATAAATATTGCCTAGTATGTATTGATGAATGTACCGGATTCACCACCCTGATCCCAACAAAGAGTTGTAGGACACAAGATGCTATAGAAGCTAGTGAGTTGATTCTGGTCGCTAACGGGCCTCCCAGAGTAATTCATACAGACCAAGGACCTGGCTTTAAAAACCAGGACTTTAACATGTGGTGTACCGCTCATGGGATACAGCTTGAGTTTAGCACACCTTACCATCCTGAATCGGCAGGAAAGGTAGAACGGAGAAACCAAGATGTCAAACTAGCCTTGGCAAAATTATTGTGCACTCGCGGTGGTAGTTGGAGTCAATGGTTGAAGGAGGTGCAGCTGGCCATCAATAACACACCCATAGATCTCTTAGGAGCAGAGAACCATATAACTCTGCACTATTTGAGATATGGAGTACAAATGAATACAGAAAATAAGCCTGAAATAGAAACCCAAACTAAACTTAAAAAAGAATGGGTAGATCTCCTAAAAACTAAAAAAGAAGAATTAAGACAACAAAGGGAACAGAAAATTCAAGAAGACAGAAAATTTTGGCAACCTAAAGTAGGAGATTGGGTACAAGAGAAAAAACAAAATAAATCAGGAAGAGCCTTTAAAGCCCGCTATCATTTGCCTCAACAGATAATCCAAGTAGGAAATAGGACAGTGACAGTCGGGAAGGAAGGTAAAGAAAGGACTTTATCTGTAGATAATATAAGACCAGTTAACAAAGACTAAGAACATGGCAGATTGGATGGCTGTATATTTAGGAGAAGAAGAGAAACACAGGGAACAAATGGAGGGATTTTTAACCTCCAAGAGAGATGTAAACAGCAGAAATGAAAAAAAATTGGAAACAAATATTTAAAGAAAAAAAAAACAAAAACAGAACAATATGGAGTTAGGACAATTAGGGAAAGGCAAAAGGATACCAAAAGTAAAAAACCCTCCTAAACTTTAAAAAAAAACCAAGAAAGAAGAGACTAAGACGATTAAACAAAAGAAACTCACGGCAGAACGCTGCTCTAAGTGTAATATAGTTCAACACACCCTACTATTTATAGTATTAGCCTTTCTAACTATAGGATGGATACTTCAGGCAGTAATAAAGCGCAGCCTGGAATGTAACACAGGTAATAACCCCGACAGCAACAGTAACTCGACAAATTCAGCAGGAATGCCTCTAATAATAGGAGGATTAACCCTATCCAACATGGCCCTAGTAATGTTAGGACTAATTACGATAAATGTTGCGCAAGCTCAAAAATATGAAACTTGGACAGATCCAAGACCCTCAGCAGAAATAATAGGAGAAGAAATTATAGGACACACATACACCTTAGACGTAATAGTCTTAAAACAGGAGCTTGTGAATGAAAACCAAGAACAAGATCAAAGAATAGATAATCTTATACAAAATTGGATAGACGAATTACTATCTTATAGTATACAAAATGTTACAACAAATGAAGAAACCTCAGAGAGAGATAGATGGCTCTACTGTTTATACAAAACGTATAACCGTTCAGACTATCAGATCCAGGATCAAAAAACCACTATAACTGCTCCTATCCTATTATTATAAAAATAACACCCATATAATTGGATGCACCGATAAAGCCACACAATGTTATAGCCCATCAGGATACAATACCGCTCTCCTCCAAAACTGCCCAAATGATAATAGAGCAAAAAGAAATGAAACCCATGGACCATGGTCCTGCAAAATTCCCAACTCAGGAAAAGTAGTATATATAGAACACGGTAGATTTAAATGTGGATACACTTATGAAGTTCCTTAGGATAATTACTATGAAAATAATACCAAAAAGTATAACACTGAGGCAGAAAACCCAGATGGAAATCAAACATCTAAATGGAAATCAGTATATCAAGACTGGGAAAAATTAAAATACTTCCTAAAAGACCCACAAAGATAGGGAACTGAAATAAAAGTAGAAAATACAACTCTGTACTGCTACCATTGGGGCAGGATGTACTGCTACAAAACAAAGCAGAATGCCACCTTTTGGGAACAATCTTCTCCTGATAGATGGCTGGTGATAACCACAAATCAAAAAAAGCAGTAACAGCAACGATAATGATAATAATAATAATAATAATAGACAACAACAGGCAGAAGCATATATTAAGGATTTATTCAAAAATCAGAAAATACAATGGGAAAACTCAAAAAACCTAATAATAGAGGTGATAACAATCAAAAAAGACCAAGCCTGGCAAATTGCCTTTAATGATCTTAGAAATCGATTAAATGTAATAACTAGACGATGGTTGCATAACACCGTAAGAACAGAAAACAGGACAATAGCTGATTTAACCTCAAGGGTATACAGATCCCACGTGGAAAACAAAGATCAACAACTAAAGATCTCACTAGTAGAGATCAAATCCATCCTCACAAACGAAAATTACGAAACTAAAATAAAACAACCAATTTGGCAAGCCTAAAAAAAATGGGTGGCTGAAAAAGGAAAAATGTATTCAAATTAACAATCAGCCTCAACTGATCGAATTCTCTAATTTAATCCTATTAAAACCCTGTGATAATAACACGGTTCAATATGTTAAAAAAAAAGATTGCCAGATAGAGTACTTCCCATCTGGAAGTACCTGGCTAACAAACCAGTCAGGAGAATTTAATGTTACGACAGGACATGTCGGATGTAATGGCAAAATTATGAGACAAAACAGAGAAACTTATAAGAACCCGGCAGAAAAAAATTAATCTAAAAATAGAAAAACCCAAACCTGACCTAGAACATTTTGAAAGAATGCTAACCATCTATTCAGAAAAGCAATGGATGGAGATAACCTTCTCGGGCCCAACGGATGACGAGAAGCTAAAGACCCTCCAGAACCTAATATCAAAAGAAAGGAAGGCTGACCAAAAAACTCTACAGGAAGAGATAAAAATATGTGTAGAAGAATCAAGAAAAAATTGGTATGATAACTTGCATATTAATGCAGGGACTATGTCAGCATTACAAACTACTGCAAACATTTGGGTGCAAATCTATGATTGGATTTATTGGATTCTATCATGGCTTGGCCTAGAACAACATACACCGCTCTTAGTGAGACTTATCCTACTCTGGGTGTTTGTGGTCGTAATTTGGCCATTTCTCAAGCCATTAATCAAGGGATTGATTCCAGAACGAAAATAAACCACATTCTGCTTCCTCGACCGGCAAGCATGGATGAAACCACAACCAAATACCAAGAAGTCCTAGACTTCCTGGGAAAACAAAACCAAGACTTACTTGGAACTTTGAACTATTGTGAAGAAACGGGAATTCCTCGAACCAATGTGGTATTTTCTCCCACATGAAAGAACAATTTAGCCCTGTAGTCATGCCCGTAAGTCTATGGGACGCCTACTGCCACCACCTACCCATTATAGGAGGAAACATTCTGAAAGGACTCCAGCTCCTTTGGGGCTTGGTAAAATATAAATGGGTCCATTTGACCCTAGGTATAGGACTAATTCTCACAATTATGATTGGCTTTGAATTTAAACGAAGAAAATTTGAAATTACTAAGGGAGAATGGGGATCGTTTTTAACACTGATCTCCTCAACCATAATCATATCTTTTAATTACGAACCAGAATGGGCCATTTCTTGTGCTACCATTCACTTGATTCTAAAGACATTAATTGTCTGTCATTCGGTCTTAACACAGACCTCAAACCAGGATAAACCTTCGTTTGTCCAAACCAAAAACCAAACCAAACCTTTGAAACACAGACGCGACCCGTCTTTGGGTGACGCTAAATCAGAAAAACAAAATAAGTCCAAGCAGCTACCACCTTGGAAGAAACCAAAACCACAGAAAACCTGCGTACCAAAATGGAACCAAAAACTTACATTACTGGAACTCAACAAACCCTCTGCATCTATGCGAAAAAAAAACAACCTCAATATTCCTTTATCAATATCCAAAAATTAAAGAATGGGTAACTAGAAAGAAGGAAACCAACACCACACGGAATACGGATGGTGGACTGAGCCAAGAACAGTTCTAAAAGAACACAACATTGGACAATGTTTAAATTGTAATGGACGTAAAAAGCCACAGAGACTAATATGCACATTTTGCTCAATGCTATTCGAAGAATTGAATATGAACATATTACTTTCTGTATGCAAACCAACAAAGATGTTGCCAGACCCAGATTTGATCAAAGGGGAACGCATTCGACAAACACCCCTTTCAAAAGAATATATGGTACAGTATGACCGTAGAAGAGGCCATAACCTGGCTGAACACTTAATGATACTCTCCAAAGGAAAATATACCTTTGTGGACTGTCTGAACTATGTTGCAAAACTACAAAAGCGGAATGAAGAAAACCTAACTGACCTAAACATGCTCCGATCCAACATAAAACAAGACGAGTTTAATTACGTAACCAGAGAAGCCAACAGACCGTTACCTCATCCACAAATCGATATGATAACCGAATGGTCAAAATGGACATGGTCACCTAAAGCCATAGAAACGGTGGTAACTTATACATCACCGACCCATGATTGGAAATGGACGGAAAGAGAATATAAGAACCCACCTGGATACAATGACTGCCTCCTGAGGAAACTCCGGAGAAAACACAAAATATCCCCCTACATGGCATGCGAAAGAGACCGCAAACAGGATCCCAAAGACTACCATGAGTACAAAATGAGGATTCTGAATGAAAGACCAAAACGGATGGTCCAACAAACTTCATGGTACAGTTGGAAACACGATGGCTGTCAAGGCCCCGAACCAAAACCAACATGGAAACCAGAGGTCCGGCTCTTTGACCACCAACATGATTGGAAACGAAATCCACTGATGAAATTCGTCGGAACCCCAACAACTGAATCTGATCATGAAACCCACCATGGGAAGTCTGACTCAGAATGATTTCGCATAATTAAATGAAATGTATGCGTTGATTTAATGTTGCCTTTTCCGCTTTACTCACAATAGCTCTCATAATAAGAGCGTCAACTGCAACAAACTACACCGCTGATGAATAAAGTGAAGATAATAATAATGGAGCGCAGAAAAACGAAAAACTCCTGATACATGCTGCTATTGGTACAACAATCATTGTAGAACTCTGTTCAGCTATCATTTGAACTTTTTAAAGACACATGGGGAAATCTCGCTTTTCAAGAGGGGGATGTCACGGGATCCATTACTTCTTTATGAAAAGACTCGATTCCTCTGTGGAATTTTACCTGATTATATTATATTGTATAAGATTAAGCTTAACAGCAATGATGCTATTAACTCGTTAAATGTCATGGGATCTGTCTACTTCTTTATGAAAAGACTCGATTCCTCTGTGGAATTTTACCTGATTATATTATATTGTATAAGATTAAGCTTAACAGCAATGATGCTATTAACTCGTTAAGTGTCATGGGATCTGTCTACTTCTTCATGAAAAGACTCAATTCTTCTGTGGAATTTTACCTGATTATATTAGATTGTAGCAACAATGATACTATTAACTCTTTATTGTATTTTAGCCTAGCAACAATTAAGTATAACTATGACTATGTGGCAACTGCTCTCTACCAGCTACTTATCAGCTACTTATTGTTTTCTCAGCTAATTAAGTGTTTAACGCGACCTTTAAACAATGCTGACCGAGGCACAGTTTGAGATTCCAGTTCTTTAAACAAATGATGTAATTGCTTAACTTAGACTGTAAGGGATATAAAAGCAGAGCTAAAACAGACAGAACTCACTCTTGTCTTGAAACACAGACAATGAGTCACCCAACCATCCTCTGAACCACCAGGCTTGCAGAAAAGACACATTTGTGCAAAATACGGACCGATCGGATGAAACATACGGACGGCTAAGAGCTTGCTGAAATACGCCTGCCTAAAAGATTCTCGGTTGAGGCACTGCATTCTAGCCTGAAGAAGATACAATCTGAACCAACTAGCTGATACACGCTAGTCTATGAAGATCCCATTTGGGACACTCAGGTATTAAGCTCTGCTTTTATCCTAGGTATCTTTTAAGAACATTCAAAAAGGCTGTAACGATTGTGATTAACTGAAAACATCTGATTGTGAGTATTCAACTTATTATATTGATAAATTTCTATTATGTTTTACACCACACACTTCGTATTCGCCGAACCTTTATTTGATAAGATATGTTTACCTTTGTGTTGGTATGTTAAGTCTAGAACTTAGCTGAGAAGGCATTAGGATTGACTTAAAGTGAATCCCTCTCACTCCTAGGTGAAAGGATAAACTGAAGGGACCTAGAGACCTGCGATAAACCCAGCCGAGTTTGTAGCTATCAGGACCATACAGTCAATAGGGACCACTGGTAAACTTGACAGGTAACGGCCTCAGGTATATGCCCGAGGTACTGTAGTTTAATCCGGTAGTAACCCATACCTATTGAGGATATCCACCTGAATAACATAACACCATCTTGGCTCATAGCAAGCGTTGTAATAACATAACCTAGCAATGGAAAACGACTAACAGCTTTGCTATTGCAAGTAATCGCTCCTGTCAATGAGTGGATTTCTTCACTTCAAGATTTGGAATAATAAATCAAATCATTAAGTACTTGCGATAATTAAATTTATATTTTTATGAGGAATATAAAACTAAGACCATTCTGCAGTTTTAACATATTCGTTATTATTATTCACTAACTGCAAGTCAATAAACGATTGGGATGAAACTTGTTTGTAACCAAAGCAAAATTATGAACTGGGAAATGATGACTGCTACAAATGTGGGGAGAGAAAACCTATCACTGGCTTTCTTTCTGTTTTAACAGGGTCATGGATTTTCCAGGGCATTTCGAACAAGTCTTCCAGCAGCTGAATTATCAGCGGCTTCACGGGCAGCTCTGTGACTGTGTGATAGTTGTTGGGAGCCGTCATTTCAAAGCCCATCGCTCTGTGCTTGCGGCATGCAGTACCCACTTTCGTGCCCTCTTTACTGTTCCAGAGAGTGATCAATCACTGAACATGGTTCAGCTCGACAGTGAAGTAGTTACAGCCGAAGCCTTTGCCGCCCTTGTTGAAATGATGTACACATCCACGCTGATGCTCGGAGAGAGTAACGTTATGGACGTGTTGCTGGCAGCTTCCCACCTTCACCTGAATTCAGTCGTTAAGGCTTGCAAACATTACTTAACAACGAGGACTGTACCCATGTCTCCTACAAGTGAAAGGCTTCAGGAGCAAAATGCTCGGATGCAGAGGTCCTTTCTGCTTCAGCAGCTGGGTTTGAGCTTAGTAAGCTCTGCCCTCAGCTCCAGTCAGGGAATAGATGAGCAAGTCAATGTGAACTCATCACTCCGCCATCACTTGGAGGATCAGTCGACTGCATTTCCTGTCCAGCGGTTGCAGAAAAGGAAGGCCATTCCTGACGAAAGATCAAAGAAAAGGATGAGACCTTCCATAGATGAGTCTATCATCACTGAAGAAACATCAGAAAATGGGCAAGCTGTAGTGCACACATGTGAGGAATTATTTACACCAGACTCCCTGAAGCTGGGAGATGGTTCTAAAACTGATGCAGCTGTTGAAAACAATGTGGAAAGTGCTATCATATTTGAGCAGGCCTTCAGCACTCCAGAAGATAACCAGGTGCCCAGTCAGTCAGATAACAGTGCAGTAGGCCATTCTCAAACATCCATGGCTTCTCAAGCAGTTCACGTTGAAACTGCTTTTAATCAAGATTCCGCTAATGAGAAGTCAGATTTCCACTCGGAGAGCACGGAACTTCACGTTAATGGAAATGAGGAGCAGGTCCGAATTGTTGTGAAAGCTGAACCATTGAGCTCACCTGATCCCCAGGACGAGGCCAGTGATGTTGCCTCACAGGCTGAAGGGAGTGAGTCGGTAGAGGTGGAAGGAGGGATGCCTGGCGCAGAAAAACTGGAACTTAGCCCGGAGAGCAGTGACCGGAGTTTCTCTGATCCCCAGTCCAGTACCGACAGGGTTACAGACATACATATGCTAGAATCTGCAAACACTGACTCAAAAACTCCATTTCACATTTCCACTTTTTTAAATAAGAACCGAACAAATAGCTACAGTGGAGGTCAGAACACTAATGACAACATTCCGAACACAACAAGCGATGGCAGATTAGAAAATGAGGCTACTTATTTAATGGGTTCGGTGCCTGGCATTTCTGTTGGTACCAACTCTTCAATTGCAGCGGCTCGATTGGAGAATCCATTTACTGATGGCTCCGATACTCATACTCATTTTATGCGACCTATGCATGACTTGCTGGGCCTGTCCTGTGGGCAGCCTTCCAGCTACAAAGCTGGGGGAGAACCATTCAGATTAGATTTTCCTAGACCTAGTTCTGGATTGCATTCATTATCCAGACAATCTATCATTTCATCGCGAGGAGGGGCCAGTAGTTTCCCGGGATATCGTCGCATTGCCCCTAAAATGCCCATTGTTACCTCAGTTGGAGATGCAAGCTCTGTTTCCCAGGATATTGGCTCAAACTCCCAGATCCGAATGTTGAACAGTACAGTTTCTGCTTTTGAGAATAATCATTCTTTGCAGTCGGGTCCTCCCCAGCTGACCCGAGCATCGGCAGACGTGCTTTCGAAGTGTAAGAAAGCCATGTCAGAACACAATGTTTTGGTAGTGGAAGGTGCCCGTAAGTATGCCTGTAAGATCTGCTGCAAGACTTTTCTAACATTAACAGATTGCAAGAAACACATCCGTGTCCACACAGGAGAAAAGCCCTATGCTTGTTTAAAATGTGGGAAAAGATTCAGTCAGTCGAGCCACTTGTACAAGCATTCCAAAACAACCTGCTTGAGATGGCATGGCAGCAGCCTGCCGACAACTCTCCTTTGAGATTAGACTTTCAGTGTGACTGTGTTCATGTCTCTGAAGGATCATTAGATCTTTTTAAAACAAGGTGGTTTGTAAAATTAAAGAAGAAAATAAGAATTTTCACTTGATTAACAGCAAAGTGTCAGTAGGGGGCTGAGTTCAGAGCAACTGAAATTTTGTAGAATTTAGTAACTGTATATATGTACTGCACTTTTATATGCTCTTAAGCAGTTCTGTTTTGGTAGTTGCACAATAACGCAAATCTGCCAAGTGATTAGTACAGAGTTGTCTGTCTGTGTATCTTTCAAAGGTTTAGCTTGTGTTTTATTTCTTAAAAATACTTAAAGAAGGAAACTAGTAAGCCAATTTTGTCAATTGTTGGGAACCCGACTATTTATGTGGGAGGGTAGAGGTTTGAATCTCTCTATCTACCAATGAGCAAGCCTTTCATAACCACACCATTGTGTAGGAGAACTCCTCCAATGTAAGTGCATGAAATGTTTAAGGGTATATCTTCATCTTTCAGTTCCTAAAATGGTATTCATGTACTATCTAGCACCATCACCAGCTGAAGGTCATTGTTCTGTAGTATTACTAAAACATCCAGATGTGTAAAGTATTGCAAAATCAAGATAGTAAATCAAGAGAACTATCCTGGAATCTGGCTGATCAGAAGTGAAGTGAACCTTCTTGGGACTGTGCTTGATGATACCGAATTGTCCACAATTTGTCACTCTCTCTTTAATGGCGTTGGACAGGGGCATGCTTGTGTCACAAGTTATTGAACATGTAGACATACATGGGGAAATCTGTATTATTTATCCCATGTGACTTCTAAGCATAAGCTACATCACTTTTACACCAGGCACAGTTTGACCAGTCAGAAGGGCAAAAAAATGCATGCATACATTCACTTTCTTCATGAGCCAATAGTTTCCTAACTTTCCAGCTCTTGCTACTGGTTCTGAGCTCCGGAATCCACTGTTGATTCTGTTACTTTAAAGTTCATGTTGACTCCGAGCGTGCCATATCACAAAGTCCCTTTCAGTATACCAAACAGCCATCAGTTGTGGACAAGATGTTGCTTTGAAGATCAGTCTATTGTGAATGACTTGAATTTGTGTTACTGGGTGTAGACAGATTGAAATATCTCCATCTACCTTTCACAAGCACAAAAACTATTCATCCAAAACTTCAAAAGAGAATTTGCAGTCATTAACCCATATAGTCCAACTTTCTTTCGAAAGAATGGTCTTCATTATCAAAATCAAAGAGACTTTGATTTGTCAAGTAAAACTAAATACCTAGAGTTTTGGTGTATAAATTGCACTTTTGAGACAGTAATTTTGATTATGTAAGATAATGACTACACTGGTCAGTTATACAGTATACTTTTGGTCTGGAATATTTATTCAGACTTGCAAATGCAACAGATGTTCAGGATATTATTGGAAGTTTATGGATGCCAATGTGTTCTCTACGGGTTTCTAAAAAAAATGGTTCTCTTGAAAGTTGGCATTAATTTAGTGTACAGCACTCTGAATATATGGTGTCCTTATGAAAGTTTAAAATCTTTATTTTAACCACAAGAGAAAATTTATGTGGAGAGCCCCGTAAGTTTTTATTACGAGTCAAGAAATATTTCAGTATTTAGATACGGAAGCTCTCAATTACAATGTGAAGATCAGGCTGAATAGCAGCACCTTTTTCAGCCCATCCAAAGTTTCAGTTGAATCAATCCTCTATCAAAGTTCTGAGAAGCTGAAATAATGTAAAAGGCATATTTATTCGATTAGGTTGTGTGAAGAGCCTTACACTACCAGTTATCCTGACTAAACTGGTACGCCAAAAAATTGCAATGGAATGGGACTGAAGAAATAATGGTAAAAACACTGTCAAAGTATTCTTGTGTAGCATAAAGTAATTTTGTACACTAGATACAGTCTCTGTAAAAGGTCAATATACTATGTAACGAACAATAAAATTCGTGTCCATTAACACCTTCAGTTTGTAGAGAATGTTATTTAAGATGTGCTCTTTTACATGAGATGCTTTACAGTGGTAGTGTAAAATAACGATGCAATCCACAATCTCTCAAATACTTCACCACATTCAAATTCGTAAAACGAAGGAGAAATCAGTCAAGCAAAGATGAGTTTAAATTTAATTATCTAATTCGCTAAATGGAGTGTGAAGTTATTCTAAATTGCATTAGTTTAGTGTAAATATTGATTTATCAATGTGATAAGAATGGTTTAACACAGTTTATTATTGCAATGGTATTGTAGAACCTGCAGGTTCTTGGCTCCCAGTGTTAGCTAATTGATTTTTTTTAAAGAAAAGGAAATGCCCTACTATTCTAACATCAATACTGTGAAGTTTGGTGTGCAGGTTATTTGAGAGGTGAAATTGCAAAACGGAGCATTCAATTTCATAGTCTTTTGTATCCCCAAAGTGCTTCACACCAACAAACTACAGTCACTTTTAGAGTCATAGAGATGTACAGCACAAAAACAACTCGTCCATGCTGACCAGATATCCCAACCTAATCCCGTCCCACCGGCCAGCACATGGCCCATATCCCTCCAAACCCTTCCTATTCATATACCCACCCAGAAGCCTTTTCAATGTTGCAATTGTACTAGCTTCCATCACTCCCTCTGGCAGCTCATTCCATACACGTACCATCCTCAGTGAGAAAAAGTTGCCCCTCGGGTCTCTTTTATATCTTTCCCCTCTCACCCTAAACCTATGCCCTCTAGTTTTGGAATCCCCCACCCCAGGGAAAAATAAACTTTGCCTATTTATCCTATCCATGCCCCTCATGGTTTTATACACCTCTCTAAGTTCACCCCTCAGCCTCCAAAACTCCAAGGAAAATAGCCCCAGCCTATTCCCTATGGCTCAAATCCTCCAACCCTGGCAACTTCCCTGTAAGTCTTTTCTGAACCCTTTCAAGTTTCACAACATCTTTCCTATAGGAAGGAGACAAGAATTGCACGCAATATTCCAACAGTGGCCTAACCAATGTCCTGTACAGCCGCAACATGACCTCCCAACTCCTGTACTCAGTACTCTGATCAATAAAGGAAAGCATGCCAAACACCTTCTTCACTATCCTATCTATGAACCTGCACTCCAAGGTCTCTTTGTTCAGCAACACTCCTAAGGACCTTACCATTAAGTGTATAAGTTCTGCTAAGATTTATGTTTCCAAAATGCAGTACCTCACACTTATCTAAACTGAACTCCATCTGCCACCTCTCAGCCCATTGGCCCATCTCATCAAGATCCTGTTATAATCTGATGTAACCTTCTTCACTGTCCACTACACCTCCAGTTTTGGTGTCATCTGCAAACTTACTAACTGTACCTCTTATCCTTACATTTGGTGGGAGAGCTTTCTGATTATTTTGATATGTTTAAAAAAAAACAAAGAACCAAAAGATATTTTTCAATGTGGATAAGGCAGCGGTCAGATGAAAAATCATTACTCACCTCCTCACTGCACTGAGGTCATTTGGCACTCACTAACTACTTGCAATGAGTGCTTTACATCACTAGAGCACACACCAATTGCCATTCCAACGTAAACCTGCTGACTTCATTAACAGTGATATCAGGTCATTCTAAGAAAAATCAATCAACAATGATTTAACAAAATAAATACTAGGGTTAACAAAATAAATAAGATCTGCCAGAATTTTCAATAGTGTTTGCATATTGTGGTTCCATTGATTTTTCTAGAAAAATCACAAGTCTTCACAAAACCATAAAGTGCTGGTTAGGCCACAACTGGAGCACTGCATGCATTTCTGGTCACCACACAATGGGAAGGATGTGATTACATTGGCGAGGAGATTTATTAGGATGTTGCTTGGGTTGGCGATTCTGAGCTACAGGGAACGATTGGAAGAGCTGGAGTTCCGGATAGAGGAATACAAGTTTATGAAAGCCGTAGAAAAGGCAGATAGGAAGGCACTTTTTTTCCGTTAGTAGAGGGTTACTAAGCTAGGGGCACAGATTTAAAGTAAGAGGTAAAATGCGAAGTCAAAAGACAAGGAGAAATCTTTTCACCCTGAGGATGGTGAGTGCCTATAACTCACGACTTGAAAGGATGGTTGAATCAGAAACACTCAACATTTAAGCAGCATTTAAGATAGTCACCTGCATTACCACAGCCTCCAAGGCTATGAGCCAAGAACTGAAAAATGGGATTACTGTAGTCAGAGCTTTGTTGACCAGCGAAAACATGATGGGCCAAATGGCCTCATTCTGTGTAGGAAACATGTAAGAGTCATCGTTCTTGTTAAGGTTGTTTAGCAGGAACTCCACAGTAAAAATATTGAAATATTTCAAAGGGATGTTATTTCCCAGAGAAAGAAAGTGCCTGGTAAATATTTTCCACCCAGTCTGACACTCACAATGCACCAACGTGAATCCAATCAAAACTGTAATAAGAGTGACACACGCTATTCTTGTTTTTATCCCAATCCTAACTGAGGTTTCGCAGAACACTTATCCAAGTTGAAAGTGCATCTTTTAGATGTGGCATCACACTCAGACTCCACCTGCCCCCTCTGGCAGGTGCACATAACTTACACTGCACAATGTTGAAGAAAAGCTGGGTAATTCTCTGAAATGGCCTGGTCAATATTTATCCCTCAGCCAAGATAAGTGAAAAAAAAACAATAGATTATTAATTGGTTATTAGGCCATTCCTTTCGTGGAGTCTGTGGGACATAAACCGACTACAGCATTGCTCACACAGAGGTCACTACAGTCATTAGGCTCTGAGATGTCCCAGGGTTAGGAGATTGCTGCATAAGTGAAAACTTCCTTCAAACTCAATTCCACTTCCATTACATACGAATGCTCTGAAGATACCATACCTAGTTATACTCCAACAAAGATATTTCCTGTGCGCACATGCTCTTGTAGGGCATTCCTCTTATCAGTATTTTAAGTAAAACGTTAATCCGTTTAAAATAATTGCACTCGTTAGGAAGTTTTTTTTTCAGACCTGAAGATTTCAACCAGCGGATTTTCTGCTTCAGTGTTCGCAAGGGACCTCTGCAAATAACGTAGCCCCAGTTGCATTGTTTAAACAAGCAGATCAGAGAGGAGGTGACCTTTAACACTCAACTCCAGAACCCAGCCAACACCTGAAAGCAGTAAAACATTTGTGGAAGAAGCTGCAATTTCCTCTAAATGATCAGGGCTACGAAGTCAGCAACAAGGCCACGATAGGGGACTCTCACTGAGGAGACAGAGGAGGGGGTTGGTGAGGCATTTCACCCGGAGTACCTCAGCCACAGGGCACTGCACCAACTCTGCTCGATCATACTCATTACCCCGGACAGTTATCACACACACAGCGCTCTACAATATTATCACAGCATTCACTACCACTCGACTTGAAATTTCGTTTTTTTTCCCCCAACACCACTCGATCAAAACTTGCACAATGCAGCCCCGAGCATTCATTAGTATTTACGATTTAAAGTTGCACCAGTTTCCTCATCTCATCCAATTAAAAGGAAGGGTATTTTGCTGTTAGACAGATACATCGTGTCTCGCCTAAAGTTGAGCTTTTAACCCACCTGCCCAGACACCACAGCACAGTGTGTCAGTGAAAGCTGCTTCTCCACGGGTCGGTGCTGAGCTGCACTCACCTCCTGGAAGAGTTCGCTGTGTGAATGGTTGTATCCTGTCTGACGAGGAGACCCTGGGCTGTGTATGAGAGAGAGAGAGAGTAGGCTGCAACGCTGAGAGCCTGAATCAGTGCCAGACCCCAGCTCAGCCTGTGGACGGGGCAAGGTCACGGAATAGCCTTCAGCACACAAAGGTAACACCTTCCAATGTTATCGAAGAAAAGGTAAAAGACGGACTGATCGTAAGTGGCAACTGAAACACTTTTCACATGTAGTCAAATAAGTAGTTCAGTTCTCGTGTTCCCCTCAGACCCTGGCCGACGTGGTGATCCGAAAGGACGTTATTATATTATCCTCCTCCCAGGATTTACTGAAAAAAGTTCAAAAATCGCTTGCAGCGAGTTGAATCACAACCCTAGACATCCCTATGTGACCATAGAACACTTGGCTGCCAAGTTTGCCTCATACAATTTGTACAATAGAAACCTGTAGACAATAATGGCATTCCTTATCACCTCTCCCTAACCCGTGGAATTGTGCCTTCAGTTGTGTAACAGAATTCCGTCATCAAGATCGATCTTAACTAAACCACATTGGCAAAACACTTGGTCATCTATTCAGATGCTGTTGCTTTGACTGAGAGTTCACCTTTTCCAGACAGACTTAAACTATCCCACCTGTCCATCTCCCACCTATCTGCTTCACCCTCCACTCTGACCTATCGCCATCACTCCCTCACTTGCATCTACCTATTGCCTTACTATGCAGTATTGTGCCAATACAGGACCCAATTGTAAGAAATTACATTTTTCAGCACATTATAAAATTCTTATGAAGCTGCTAGGCATTGCACTCTGTACCCTGGTGGAAAATTTGTCTTCAGCTGGAGAAAATAATCCTTAAATGTTGAGGTTTCCTGGTTCAGTCTACCATTTTAACATTGAGGTCAATAGGATTGCATCTTGTACCCTTTTACCTCTATCCAGTACAAGCTAGTAATTGGTTCACAGTATAAGATAAACTAAAAGATAACGGAGCTAAAAAGTGATGGAAGAAAAGGGGTGGTGCCTGGTTTTGGTAATTTATGCCTTGAGCTATAATAAATGGAGTGCTAGGTTTTATCTTTCAACTAATATAGCTAAGCAGATTAATTGATCACTTAGCCCATTGCCACTTATGAAAGATGGCTATCAATGAATTGGCTGCTATTCTTATATACAAAATGTTTGTATATTTCTCCCCCCAACCCCAGCAACAGCATATGCTTTTTCTCTGTTTAGTAATGTCTCAGTCAGCAATGAGATAAATGATTAGTGGTGTCTGTCGATGATATTGAGAGAATATTTGAGGTCTTTTAATAACACCATGAGATGTTTTAGATCCACCTGAGTGGTGGACAGAGTTTGTCATTGGAAAGGCATATGACAGCTTTGATGCTTAAGTTTTTAAATAAGGCTTATACCCATTACTTTGACTCAGGGCCGTGCTACCAACTTCAGCTGATACAGTTGCCTCCTGTTGCTTGACAAACACCACCAGAAGTTCGGAGATATATTAGCATTACTCCTCACTAATTTGGCTTAAGTTTTGGGGAGCGCCAGACTAATAGTGCAGTCAGACTCAGCGAAACTGTTTATTTAAAAAATGATTCAGACATTTAGATGTAAATAAGAGAATTTTGAGATAAAACTAATTAACAAATCAACATAGTCATGGAGACTGGCCCTTTGGCTCAAGCTGGTCCATACTGACCGAAGTGTTCCATCCACACTAACCCCATTTACCTGCACTTGGCCCATATCCTTCTAAACCTTTGCTAATCACGTATTTGTCCAAATGCCTTTTAATTGTTGTTAATGTACCCACCTCAACTGCTTCAGCTGGCATCTCCTTCCAAATGCATACTGCCCTCTTTAAAAAAAAACTGCCCCTCAGGTTCCCGTTTATTCTTTCCCCTCTTGCCTTAAACTGATGCCCTCTAGTCCTCTATTCCCCGATCCTGGGAAAAAGACTGAGTGCATTTACCCTATCCATGTCTCACATGACCGTATATACTCTCAGTCAGAGTCACCTCAGTCTCCTATGCTCTGAAGAAAAAAGTCCCAGTTTGTCCAACTGTCCCCTATAACTCAGACTCTTGAAATCCTGAGAAATTTCTTCTGCACTTTCCAGTTTAATAACATCCTTCCTATAGTAAGGTGACCAAAACAGAACACATTACTGCAAGTGCAGCCTCACCAATGTTCTGTACAACTGTGACATAACTTCCCAACTTCTATACTTAATGCCCTGATCAATTAAGGCCAATGTGCCAAAAGCCTTCTTCACTGCCCGTCTGCTTGTGACTCCACTTTCAAATAACTGTGCACCTGAACTCCAAGGTCCCTCTGTTCCACTACACACCTTAAGGCCCTACCATTCACCATGAAACTCCTAACTTCATTTGACTTTCCAAAATGCAAGACCTCACACTTATCTATATTAACCTCCAGTTGCCATTTCTCTGCCCACTTCCCAGCCGATCAAGATCCTGCTGCAATTTCTGATAACCCTCCTCATTGTCCACAATGCTGCCTATTTTCATGTTTTCTGCAAACTTAATTATGCCTTGTATAATCTCATCCAAATCATTGATATAGGTGACAAACAGCAATGGGCCAAGTACCAACCAGAGGCACGCCACTAGTCACAGCCCTCCAGTCCAACAAACATCCTTTCACTATTACCCTCTGCTTCCTATCATCAAGTCAATTGTGCATCCCATTTGCCAGTTCCCCCTGGATTCCATGCAATCTACCTTCCAGAGCCACCTACCATGTGGAATCTTATCAAAAGCCTTACTGAAATCCATATACACTCCATCTACTGCCCTGCCCAAGTTAACCTTCCTGGTCACTTCAAAGAACTCTAACAAATTTGAGAGGCACAATCACCCATGCACAAAGCTATGCTGACTATTACTAATCAAACTTTGTCTTTCCAAATGCATGTACATTTTATCTCAGTATTTTTTCAAGTAACTTACCACAAATGTAAGATTTATAGGTCTACTGTTCCCAGGTTTTTCTTTGTAGCCCTTTTTGAATACGAGCACAACGTTCGCTACCCTCAATCTTCTGGAACCTCACCCATGGCTAATGATAATCAAAAGTATCAGCCAGGACCCCTGCAATTTTTCTCTAGCCTTTTGCTGTGTTCTTGGATATATCTAGTCATGACCAAGAGATTTATCCACGTTCATACATTCTGATACATCCAATATCATCTCTACTGTGATATGGACTGTCCCCAAGATATGACCACTAACTTTTCCAAGTTCCCAAATTGTCTTCCTCCATGATAAACACAGGAAGAGTATTAATGGAGGACCTTGCCCATCTCCTGTGGTTCTACACATACATGTCCACTTTGGTCCTTGAGGGGTGCTATTCTCTCTCTAGAGATTCTTTTTCCTTTAAATATACTTATTCACCCTAATCTTCTCAGCCAAGGTTGTCTTGTGGCCTCTTTTATCCCTCCTGATTTCCATCTTTGTTGAACTGCTGTATCCCCTCTATAACTCCAGAGTTCCCTTGATTCCAGTTGCTTGTACCCGAGCCATACCATCTTTTGCCTGGTCAAAGCCTCAACATCAGGGTTCACTATTACTGTCAACCTTGCCTTTCACCCTCACAGAAACAAATGAACCTTGAACTCTAGCTCTCTCACTTTTAAAGGCCTCCCACTTGCCTGCAAACAAACTACTCCAATCAACCCCTGTAAGCTCCTGACTATTCCATCATAATTCACCTTGCCCCAATTTAGAACTTGAACCTGTGGACCAGTTCTGGTTATAAATAAATATACAGCAGACTCAGTTAATCAAATGTTTAAAATTGCAACATGAGATATCTTGGAATGAATAACTTAATTTGATATGGGAGTTATGACATTTCCTAATAAGTGAATGTCTTAGAAATTACTTCGTGCAATCTCTTTGCTATTGAAGTCATTTGATTTGATTGAGAGAACATTTTAAAAGTTGATACCGAATGATAATCAATTTTGGAAATATACAGAACACTACAGAGTTAAAAAGCTTAAAGATTTTTGGAGTATGCAGTCACTACACTATGACAGATTATACTGATGTTTCAAACGTACTGGCCAACTTTCATAGCTGCACTATAGGATGTATATGTGTATATAAACAAAACTCAATATACTACGAGTGACACCAGTGTGTTTCAGATTCAACTTTTTAATGTTTTTAGACTCTGCTTATAGTACAAATGTTTGCTAAGAAATAAATGTTGATAGGAGTGTTCGTACAGTCTTTTCAAAAAAATTTTCTGACCTTAATTCATTCAAGACACGGAAGCAAATTTGTCTTCCATGCACAAATTAAGCTCTTTAAAAACTTACGAATAATGAGAGGTTCCAACTGTTGCGAAGATATGGCCAAATTGTAAAAGAGAACTCAAAGTAAATAGAAACTTTCAAACAAAAATTGCAAAATTCAAGACTGGAGAGTAATCAAAAAACAGTGACTATCAGCAGACCATACTGTCAAAAGTTAAAGATCAGGTTAGGTCTATGAAATTTAGATGACATAGAAAGGGTGTCCATGCATTAACTGGGCTAAATACCATGGTAGGAGAAAGTGAGGACCGCAGATGCTGGAGACCAGAGGTGAAAAGTGTGGTGCTGGAAAAACGCAGCAAGCCAGGCAGCATCCGAGGAGCAGGAGAATCGACGTTTTGGTCATAAGCCGAAGAAGGGCTTATGCCCGAAATGTCGATTCTCCTGCTCCTCAGATGCTGCCTGGCTTGCTACACTAAATACCATGGTCACAGGGCTGCAATCTAAATGGTAGATATGATAGTCAATACTTTCACATTTCTCCTCTAATTTAATCTATATATCCTCTAATTTGCAATTACAGAAAGATATTGGATAGAGTTGTTTGGAAGAGAACATCAACTATTTACCAAAAACAGAATAGCATGGTGAATGATTAAATTATATGGCATAAATAATTTGCATAATGCACAATTCATCAAACTGAAGGTCATAAGATACATCATACCCTTTCAATCCTTCCAATACATTGTGCATAACCAGATGAATAAGTTAGTCACTTCATATACACTGTATGACGTGTAATTAATAGTTGCCATGGATAGTAAACAGAATGATTCTCTCTTCGAGGGAAATTGTTCATAAAACACACCCATTTCACTCTTCAACTTGAGGCCAACTTCCAAGTTTATCCCTCTTAAAAACCACTGTCTGAACAATACTTCTGCAAGAAATTCACTTAACTTTATCATCCTTTACTGAGAGAAGAATCAAGTAAATGTGCAAACATTAGACAATATGAATCCAGTTAGAGTTTGAGTTCACTTGGCATTTGCTCTCCTTTGAGTCCTGCCAGGAGGTTGTTAGCTGTTAGGACAGACATGGTGTTTCTGGTCGCATAAGTGGCACTTCCAATATGAGGCAGTATAACTGAAATGAAAATATCACCAGATTACAAAGCCCACACCAAGAAAACATTTATGTGCCCCTCTATGTAATGACTTACTCAGAAATCTAAAGGAAATCCAAACAGAACAGTTAAGAATGTCTACAAATGTGAGAAGCCTCTTTAAGATGGACAAGAGTGTCATATTCAACAGAAATCTAATAGAAAGTATATCTGAGGAATTTAAAAGAAATGAAAGATAATTGCTTAGGAGTAAGTGTCATTGGACGAGTTATTTACAGACAAGGCTAATACTTTGGGGAGAAGGATTCAAATGCCACCATGGCAGCTGATGTAATTTAAGTTCAGATAATAAATTTGAAATATAAAGTTGGTCTCAATAATAGCGACCATGAAACTACCATCAATTGTCACAAAAATCCATTTGTTTCACTAATAGCCTTTACAATGAAAATCTATCAAACTTACCCAGTCTAACAAGCATGTAATTTAACCCACAACATTGTGGCTGACTCTTAATTGCCCTCTAAAAATGGCCCTAGTAATCCATTCAGTTCAATTAGGGTTGAGTCACAAATGCTGGCCATGCCAACAAAGCTCACATCTTCTGAAAAAAATTACTTTTGAAAATGTAAGGAACAAGGCAATTAATTTGCACATAGCGCTGTCCCAATGCAGTGATAAGTGACCAAATAATCTGTTTTAGGTGCTAATTGAGAGATAAATACTGGGGGACTCTTCTTTGAACAGTAACATGGGATCTTTTACATCTAGTGCATTTAAGCATCAGCCCAGAATACTCAATCACCACCAGGCCTGGAGGGACCAAGAAAATACAGATCCTTTATAGAACATTGACCAATCATCACCTCCCCCACTCAAAACATTCCAAATAAAAAAAAAGGAACTACTTGGAATATTCGGGTCAGTCAGCTAGGTGTAGAAAGATTGGTAAATGTCACTGAGTCTGTAATGACTGATGTGAGCTTTCTGTCCCTGTAGCTTCCATTAACCTGGTGAAAGCTAGAACTTACCACAGTTTTTCAATGACAGCAGAGGGTGATCAGTGGGTAACGGCTCAGGAACGGTGACATCTAGTCCTGCTGCAGCAATCTGACCAGCAGAGAGAGCTTGATAAAGATCATCCTGGTTCACTACAGCTCCTCTGCAGGATACAAAGAAATCAACAGAACAGCAGCTGTGTTTCAAGGAAATCTTTTACCTTGCCACGTATGAAATCAATTACTTCTGTGCCTGTTCAGTGACAGCTACATAATGTCTAAACACAATATCTCAACCGGTTGAACAGTGCAATGTAACCATAAATTAAATTTAAACATTTAACCACTCATGTTCCTCTTTCCACCTGTTGCAGTGATGCCAACATAAAATGCCATGGGCAATAGACCATGCACTTTTCTGACTGACTGTCAAATGTTTCTGACTGTGGAAGCCATCTAATGTAGAATGGCACACATTCAGCAGTGTAGTAATTCTAAAATCGTGCCAACAACCTATAGGTATTGGAGCAGGTATCAGAAAAATTTGAATTGCTGAAAGAAAACTATTGTCTGTTCACTGTTGTCTTTTATAGATGTAAACCTATATGTAATGGTATACATATTATTCCGGTCCCACAGTAAAAACTTCCTATGAACAGCCAATCATCTAATCAACCTGTTCCAACATGTTATTACGCACCTCTGGAGCAAGTGGGATTTCTGGCTCAAAGCTAGGGACACTACCAGGCACCACAAGAGTCACTCTATTCACTGTTAATATCTTTGACAAGTAAAGACGGTCAATAAATAGGGTCTTGTCAGTGTCACATACAATATAGGGAATTGAGTTAATCACAGTGCCCAGGCAGCTCAGTGAACTTACTGAATTAAGATCAGTTCACTAGTGAGAAAAATATTTATTTAGAAGGCATTTTTTTAAAAATAGGGTAAATCACAGACAAATAGTCTAGACATTTCAAGAGGTATGTTTTTTAGGACAAGAGTTTGGTAAACTTAATGCCCAATCTCGAGACCTAAACTAAATCTACAGCAAACAATCACAGCATGGCAGGAACATGAGAGCACATGGCAGAAGAGGTCAATGCCAATTCTTTAGCTCAACGATAGGGAAGTTCCTTCATAGAAAGTTAACTGTTGCAGAAAGAAACATAAGAATTGCTAGTCAATAAAGCACCAATCCCCATTTCCTAACCAAATGATACACCTCTACTAGAGTTGCTGACTAATCATTAACATCAAGCTCTACCAGTTAGTCTGGAACACAGGAGAATTCCAGTGATGGAGCTTTGGAAGCCATGAAGCCAAATTCTATTTCAACTGTTATTCAAGAAAAAAAGTAACAAATCACAGGTTCTAAATTACACATTCAGGTTATTCAAAAAGGTGGGGCTCTTCCAAAAGTTGTAGTGACCGTGTCCCTACCTTTGAGCCAGGAGGCCCAGATTTAAGTACCACCTGCTCCAGAGGTGTGTGATAACATCCCTGATTGGAAAATGTTAAAAAAAACCAATAAGTTAATTTAAGAAATCTCTCATTTACACACAAGTGAACCAATGCCAACTGCTGTCATTATTTATCCCCAGAGAAAAACTTCCATCAATTGCTCACTCACCCACAGAAATAATTTTCCAGGTTAGTTGACAGTAGTTCAGTGAAGTTAAATGTATATATGCCTAGTTCTTCTCCAGATATCTTTTGAAAAGTGAAGGAGTTAACAAGGACTGGGACACAATGTTACCTACCTGCTTGTATTGATAAAAATTGCTGTCTTCTTCATTTTGGAAAACAGGTCAGCATTACACATATCCTTTGTTTCGGGACTGAAGGAACACGATATGACGACGAAGTCAGATTCTTCAGCTAACTTATTCAGGGGTACTGCATGTGAAATGAACATACAATCTGATTCAAGTTGCATTACTTAATATCCTTTTATAAGATCACTGCACTTTCTGCTGAAGAACTGGAATTTAGTGCCGCTGGCGTCATTGTTGTCTGCTAGCCCTTTCTCCATTTTCTTCTTACTCCTGCTCACTACCCCCTCATTGTTTCGCTCATCGCCCGCTTGGCTCTACATCATTGCTTCACTCACCCACACCACCTCATCACTTTAGTCAGCGGCCCCCTCTCTAGATGGCTGCTGTCAAGTGAGAGGCAAATAGTAAAACATAGTGACAAAATGTTTACTGTAGTAGTACAAACTGGTCAGAAGAGATTTAACTATCCAAGACACTTTAAACAATATGTATTAGCAACTGTAAAAAATAAAATGCATAATTAAAAGTTAATGAATAAAGCAAGCCACTTTACCTTTAACTGTTTTAATTCATGCCTTTGTCAGCATTGTTTCACAGATACTGAGTGAATTCACGGTTATACTTGTTTCACAACAGAGTACAACTTGGGCAAGAAGGTAACTCCAGTACCCTGGGTAGTGCTGTTACAGGCATTATCAACTGTATGTGATGTGTGCATCTTCTGTAGTTGCACTGACTTAAAATGCAAGTTAAATTTCTGCTGTAGAGCCTGACGATTCATTTTATAGGTCATACAGTCATGCAGCTCTATAGCATGGAAACAGACCCTTTGGTCCAACTTGTCCACGCAGACTAGATATCCTAAATATATCAAGTTCCATTTGCCAACATTTGACCCATATCTCCCTAAACCCTTCCTATTCATGTACCCATTCAAAAGCCTTTTAAATGTTGTAATTGTACCAGCCTCCACCACTTCCTCTGGTAGCTCATTCCATACATGTACCACCCTCTGTGTGAAAAAGTTGCCCTTGGGTCCCTTATAAATCCTTTCCCTCTCACCTTTAAACTATGCCCTCTAATTTTGGACTGCCCCATCCCAGGGAAAAGACCTTATCTGACAAACTGCACCTAACTTTAGCCAAAATGGGAAACAGAGCTGGGAGAGAGAATATTCAAATGTAGGAAAGCTAACGAGACAGCCAAGTTGCTCAGTAATAGTATTGCTCAAATTACAAAACATTTACTGGATGCCTTGGTACATTTGCATTTCAGATTCTATTTTGGTGTCCATGTTTGATGATATTGCAATCTAACAAAGTGCAAAAAACACTGCTACAAGTGATGCCTCAGCCTGGATCGTCTCATTACAAGGACAGACTAGGAATTTTTTGGTTGTTCACATTGGGGAAAGAGGGCCTTGCTGGTGTCAAATTGGGAAAGACTGAGATTTTGCAAAACAGGAAATAAAATTTCCAACAAACTTAGATACAAGACGTGTATCAAAATTTTAGAACTGCATCCTGTAAAACACAGGTCAAAACATCAGGTTAAACATTGGTGGCTTTGGTCACTATGACTATATTACAAAACTGTACTTTAGCCAGCAAGTGAAAGGGGTTTGAGGCTTTTTTTTAATACGATTGATACATTATCAACCAACTCTTTAATACAAGGTATAATCAAGTGCTCACCTACCTCCAAATCTAACATCTGACCGGGCTCATTCCCCAGGACCAAATCCCAATAAAATGACCGGCATCCTAGCAGGATGTGGGAAGGAAGTTAGAATGCATCTCTTCAGCTAGGGACTAAGAAATCCAGAAAGTTTGTCCTAGCAAGGCCAGGAAGATAGATAAGTGGACCGGATTTTACTGCTGGTAGTCAGTTTGAAAACTCTGAAAACTGAACAAAGAACATTTTGATGCTCACTTGACAAAACAAGGAGTGAACCCATTGGAAATTTGGAGTTACACCAGTTCTCCTGAAATTTAAGAATGGTGTGGAATTTATTAGTTGTCGGTGCTTTTACTTTATTATAGTAAAAGCCTTAAAACTTGAAATCCAAGTGTGTGATCCTTTCAGTCAGTAACTTTTTCAAAAACTTATCAGCCTCTAAGGATTGTAATACCAGCTTCCATGGGAGAATGAAAACGTGTTGCTGGTCAAAGCACAGCAGGCCAGGCAGCATCTCAGGAATAGGGAATTCGACGTTTTGAGCATAAGCCCTTCATCCAGGACCTTCATCAATCATTCCTGATGAAGGGCTTATGCTCGAAACGTCGAATTCCCTATTCCTGAAATGCTGCCTGGCCTGCTGTGCTTTGACCAGCAACACATTTTTAGCTGTGATCTCCAGCATCTGCAGACCTCATTTTTTATTCCATGGGAGAATGCCTTTGGACTGTTTGGGTTAGTCAAGTCTATTAGATGTTAATTCATAGGCAAATACCATAGTGGGCAGCACCATGGCTCAGTGGTTAGCACTGCTGCCTCACAGCACCGCTGCCTCACAGCACCAGGGTCCCAGGTTCGATTCCAGCCTCAGGTGACTGACTGTGTGGAGTCTGCACATTCTCCCAGTGTCTGCGTGGGTTTCCTCCGGGTACTCCGGTTTCCTCCCATAGGTTAGGTGAATTGGCCATGCTAAATAGCGTTAGGTGCATTAGGCAGAGAGAAATGGGTCTGGGTGGGTTACTCTTCAGAGGGTCGGCATGGACTGGTTGGGCCGAAGGGTCTGTTTCTAGGGAATCTAATCTAATTTAATATAAACTGGAACCTATTACTGGAATATGGGGTGAAACAAAAACAAAACTTGCAAATTGTCCGCAAGATTTATTTTTTTGCTTCAACAAACAAATGGCAATAAACAAAACAGGTAAATACTTCTCCTGGATGCTGAAGAAAATCACGTTAGAGTCTGGAGCAACTACTGAAATGACAGCAGTGTAAATCCCAGAAGAAAAACAGGAAAAGGGAAATCCATGAGAGGCATAAAAATGGAAGGAAACTAAGTTAACGCCACAATTTTTCTCCAAATGGAAACTAAAATGGCAGCTGTGTTTAATACGCATGTTTTTTAAAACATGTAGGACCTTAAAAAGAACTTAAGAGTTACCTACCATATTCACCCTGAATCTGGGCAGCAGCTTCAGGCCGAGGCTGACGTCCAGTGTAGACGAATTTTTTCACTCCAAATGGCTTCAGACGCTGTGCAATTGCAAGGCCTAAAAGTAAAATGTGCTTACAAAATTATTTTAAGGCAAATTATTGTATTTATATACAAAATGCTTAACATGATGCAGTGAAGGAATTGGTTTATTTAAGTGCAGTCAATGAAATTCATAGGATCATTGAATCCCTACAGCGTGGAAACAGGCCCTTTGGCCCAACGAATCCACACAGACCATCTGAAGACTAATCCACCCTGACTCATTCCCCCCTACCCTATATTTACCCTAACATACACATCCCTGAACACTATGGGAAATTTGATGTAGCCATTCCACCTAACCTGCACATCATTGGACTGTGGGAGGAAACCAGAGCACCCAGAGGTAACCCAAGCAGACACTGGGAGAATGTGCAAACTCCACACAGACAGTTGCCTGAGGCTGGAATCGAACCTGGGTTCCTGGTGCTGTGAGGCAGCAGTGCTAACCACTGAGCTGCCCCTTTTTAGGCAAACAGAACAGCCAACTTGTGCACAGAATTCTCTCAAATAGATGACATATCTAGCCTGGCAATCTACTAATGATTTTGTTTAAGGGAGAAATCTTGGTCAAGACATCACCAACACCTACTGCTCTTCAACAGGTATCCTGGTATCTCTTAAGGTGTTTGTCCACCTAACAGGACATAAGGGGAGAACGCTTCATCCAAAACTTGCTGTCTCTATAGTATTTTGGCCAGCATTATTTACTGAAGCTCTGAAGCAGAGTTTGAGCTGGTGACCTTCCAAGTATTGGGCGGCACGGTGGCACAGTGGTTAGCACTGCTGTCTCACAGCACCAGAGACCCGGGTTCAATTCCCGACTCAGGCGACTGACTGTGTGGAGTTTGCATGTTCTCCCCGTGTCTGCGTGGGTTTCCTCCGGGTGCTCCGGTTTCCTCCCACTGTCCAAAGATGTGCGGGTCAGGTGAATTGGCCATGCTAAATTGCCCGTAGTGTTAGGTAAGGGGTAAATGTAGGGGTATGGGTGAGTTGCGCTTCGGCGGGTCGGTGTGGACTTGTTGGGCCGAAGGGCCTGTTTCCACACTGTAAGTCTAATCTAATTCAAGTTAAATGCAGACTAGTTATGAAAGGTATTATGTTAAGTGTACTTGATGATCATATTGCTGACTGCCAATGTAAGTGTTTTCACTGAGCCATATCTATGCTAAGTAGGAAATTAAACTCAATTAAAAACTCCAGCGATTTCAATCTGCTCTCAATTTCTCCTAGCATCTGGTAACATAGCGAAATTGACAGAGACTTCAAATGATGGAAGGTAACCAACAAAGGACATACATGCATCCTACTTGACATCATACTGAAAATGGCTCAAGCAAAGTACATACATTTTGTCAAAACATATACAATCCATCTAAAGACAACTTAAGAATTATCATAAGATGTTTTACATATCACAGTTAAGGGTTACACCCAAAAGCTAAAGGGAAAAACCAGAAAATATTAGAAATTCTTGACAAATAGTTATAGTTGAACCTTTCTGTGCAGATGTTGAATGACATGCTTAATGTTTCTTCAGCTTTTGTTTCAGATTATCAGCATCTGAAATTTTATTCCTTTTTCCCCCTGAAGCAAGTTGACAATTTCATTGTTCCACTGTACAGTTACTCTTAAAATCTATATTTAGGTAACTGTTATTGAAGGTAAAAAAGGGTCAGCTGTGACTCGGTACAGTGGCCATGCCTCTGATTCAAAAAGCTGTAGTTTCAGGCTGCACTACAGGAATTATGCACGAAAATCAAAGCTACCACTCCAGTGCAATGTTGGGATGTGTTGCCCTGCTGCTGGTGATGTTTTTCCAATGAGACTTTAAATTTGAGCTTCGCTTACCTCCTTAGATGGGTTCACAAGATTCAATAGTACTATTATGAAGAGGAGCAGTTAAACTAGCCTTGGAATCCTGCTCAATATTTATCCCTCAATCAGTTCAAAAACAAATGTTGTTCATTATTTATTGCTGTCAGTGGAAGCTCGCTATGCACAAATTGGCTGCCACATTTCCTACACAACAGTGCCTGTATTTCAAGGCTTAAAAGCATTTTGGGACATCCTATAGTCATGGACAGTGGTGTATAAATGCAAGACATTTCTTCCCCTTTCTGTTGCATTCATTAGTGTCCCACTTGCTGCCTAAATATTCCACAGGCTGAAGACAAGTAGAAAGCTAATCTGTTATTTCCTAAATTAAAGCTAAACTGGGGTGGCACAGTGGTTAGCACTGTGGTCTCACAGCGCCAGGGACCAGAGTTCGATTCCAGCTTCAGGCAACTGCCTGCGTGAAGTATTCACATTCTCCCAGTGTCTGCATGGGTTCTCTCAGGTACTCCAGTTTCCTGCAGTCCAAAGGTGAGGTGAAGTGCCCATGCTAAGTTGCGCTGTAGTGTTCAGGGATGTGCAATCTAGGTGGACTAGCCATGGGGAAATGCAGGGTTATAGGGATAGGAGGGTAGAGTGGTGGGTCTGACTAGGATGAACTTCAGAGGTCAGTGTGGATTTGGTGGGCCAAATGGCCTGCTTCCACACTGTAGGGATTCTAAGATGAACTGGGGAACGATTTGCTACCATGTCCTTCACAATTCTACCACCTATGCAAATTAAGACACATCACCTCTTAATGGTTTCACTAACTTTTGCCAGAAATTTCTTAGTGTGAAGCAACAATACCTTCAATCCATTGAAGTAACTTCTAGGAATACAAAAATGGAACTTCATTACGTAATGTGAAATGCATCTGAACACTTTAAAAATTCTTTCAAATAATTTACACCACTACAAGATCATTGTTTCAATATCATGTTTTGTAGAAGTGCTTTTACTTTTTAAAAAAATATGCATTTACCTATTCTTCCTAAGCCCACAATTCCCACAGTGCTGCCGGACAGTCCATAACCACACATCCAAAGGGGTTTCCAAGTTGTCCATCCACCACTGGAACAGAACAAACAAATTAGTGACCTTTGTCAAAAATTAACTATTGAGAAAAGACCACTTCCTGGACACATCACCTACTTCTTCACTTCCTCTGTTGCCTCCATCAGACGACGAGATGTTGCCAGGAGCAAAGCCACGGTGAGTTCAGCAGTGGCATCGGTCAGGACGTCAGGGGTGTAGCCCACTCTGATTCCCCTTCAAATACAGACATTTAAAAAAAAAATTGGTGTCAAGATAGCAGTAAATTATCTGAACTGATTAGTATAAATTTAAGGTAACTGGAAAAGATCAGAGAAATAAAGTCTTTACATAGAGGGTAGCTTGCATTATGGCATTTTTTGCCATTCACTGCTGTTGAAGCAGCAATTGGAAATACTTAAAAAAATTAGATAGTTTTTAACAAATGAGTAATTATCAAGGGTACAGGAAGCAAGGAAGAGAAAAGGATAGATTGGATGGAATATTAATGGCTAGGGGAATGAGCAGGAGAATGGTATCAGATTGGATGAGATATGAAAGAGAGGCTGGACGTGCAGGACAGTGGGATTGGACTAGATGGGATTATGAAGATGTGGGGAGTGAGCACACAGTTGAGAGGAGAAAGATGATCACAGAAAACCTATTTGATGAGTGAGACCTCAAGAGGTGAGATATGTGTGATGTCAAAATCAACAGTGGGTATGGGGTTAAGGAAACAAAGTTGTCAACTATGGGCTGTGCAAAGAGATTTGCACAGCAGAACAAGAGGATAGACAGCAGTGAGGAGAATTCAGGGCACAAAGCTATGAGCTTCATGGAGAGGATTCTTACAAATTTATATTTTAAAAATTACTCTTCAAAAATACAAGAAAACACACATTGTATTTGATTTGAAAGATTCGAAATTATCAAAGCATTTGTAGTCAGCTCCTCGGAAGCCTGGCTTTTAACTAAGTATTATTGTAGATATTTTCTATAGCCAATTCAGAGAGAGATCTTGGAAGTAGTTTCTAAAAAAGTCATTGTCTGTACTTCTTCATATCCATTGCAGATTGTCGCATTTATCCTGCCAATAGTTCACACAGCATTACACGAAAGAATCTATAAATACTTTGGTAAGGCTGGTTCCTCTAACCCAGATGCTAAAATTGAAGTGCATGATGTCTATTCTGTAAAAAAGCTTAATACAAAGGATGTTTGTTTATGAATGATTAAAGGTATTCAGCGTTGGAATAGTCTTTTGCTTTTGTTACTCAGTTTTATGATCAAGGATTCCCAGTTGCAGCACAAGCTGAGGCTTTAGCTGCTGTTCTTCAGACTATTACCCTTTCCTTTACCAACACCAGCTTCTTTGAAAGCAGATGGTGTTTCTTTAGGATAGTGATATATCCAAGAAGGAAAACAAAGGGTTGGAAATCTTGAAATAAGCCAAATCTTCAGAACTGGTTGGGCCGTCCAATGTAGAACTAAACATGTGTGCAGTATTCCACAGCACTGTACATGACTGTCTATCTGATTCACTAATAAAAAAGACAGACTTAAATCACTGCTGAGGTTGCTGAGTATTTCTTTACTCAATTCCAGATCACCCCGAGTTCAGCAGCTTTCACATTGAACTGCGGGACACATTCAACCTTGGGCCCGGTCATGGCCATCAAACACCTGAGCTTTCTGAACTTAAAACAGTAGGGTGCATCTCTATAGAACACTGATCACACACTCCAATATAAACAATGTGGCATTTCAATGTCCCATGCTACAAACCCCAAATTGTTTGCTGAGTGAACTACCCAATTTCGTATCAAGCCAGAGCAGCTTCTTTTCTTAGATTCCCAGATGTTGCAGTAACTACTTCTTTTGAAACCTCCACATTTTTTGTCAGTCCCCACTGCTTACTGCTACAACCTGATTTTTGGGAACTGAAGTTTAATTTAATGCCAGCACCAACTGTTTCTGGACAAAGAATTCAAACAGGTTTGTCTGGGTGTTGGCACAAAGCAGTGAACTGTTTCACTTTAGACATGATTAGCAATCTTAATCAGGGAAGTCAAAGAATATTGGTGCATGTGACAACTGTAGCAGACAGCACCTATCCAAAGTCAGTTTTAATAAAAACTATGTTAAAAAAAGAAACTTTAATGTACATGCATTTATGTACCCCAGTACAATATTTGTGATGGGAGCACTGATTTAACAGTGCAGCAGCAACAGCACTAGTCCAGATCTAACATGTCTTAAAGTTCCTACAGGAGTGTTTGATAAGCACGCTGTATGCTAGCCTCACTCTCTGTTTGGCTGCTGCAAGAGGTCTTGCCCTGTATGGATATTTCACCAAGAAAGACATGCACAGAAGACAGAATTTCAATTCCTGTGAATCTAATCAGGTTCAGGACAAGGATGTTGAGGTGAACAGAGAACTTCTAATTAACTGTGCACTCAGAGATCCACTAATTCATCAACCCTTACAAGTCAATGCTCTTGATGGAAGCTCTGAAACCCTTCTTCAAAGTCACTGAACTCCAAATGTTTAGAGAAACTCTGCTTTCTCTACACAGGTGCTGGCAGATCTGCTGAGTTCCTGTAGCAATTTCTGTTTTTGATTGAGATTGCCAGCATCCACATTGCTTTGTTTTGTTTGATGCAAGAAAGCTGTTTGTTTATGATTGTCCTTTAAGGAAGAAGGATCCTGACCACACACCTGTCCTCTTACCTGCCTCACATGACCTGGTTTGGTCTATGCAAAATTCCAGTCCCGCACTACTGTACACAGTTGATTCAGAGCAATAAAGAATTTGCAATGACATTGCTTGGTCCACATGTCAAGACTAATTAAGAATGTTTAAAAACTAGTTTTTACCGCTTTTTAATTTCATCTATAGAGAGATGGTCAAATCCAACAGACAATGTGCTGATGACTTTCAAATTTGGACCTATAATAGAACAAGAAAAAGTAAATTCCTTTGAAGAGAAGCATTATTCTAAAACTAAACCTTTGATCCCACAAATTGATCTGGCAAAGTCTTAAAAGTCATACAGCATGGAAACAGGTTGGGCTTTTGCCCGAAATGTCGATTTTCCCGCTCCTCGGACACTGCCTGACCTGCTGTGCTTTTCCAACACCACTCTCATCTTGCCTTTGATCCAATAGGTCCATTCGGACTACGTTTCCCAAACTAAATTAGTCCCACCTACCTGCACTTGAGTCATATCCCTCCAAACATTTCTTATTCATGTACTTATCTAAATGTCTTTTAAATGTTGTAACAGTATCCATATCCATCACTTCCTCTGGCAATTCATTCTACACATGAACCTCCCTGTTTTTAAAAATCTATTCTCTCCTTAAAAAATATGCCCATCATCTTGAAATTCCCCATTGTCAGGAAAAGACACTTGCCATTTACCTTGTCTTGCCCCTCATGATATTATAAACCTCTAAGGTCACCTCTCAAAGTCCTACGCTCCAGTGAAAGGGTCCCCAGCCTATTCAACCTTTCCTTAATTCGAACTCTCCATTCCCAGCAACATCCTAGTAAATGTCCTCTGAACATTCTCTAGTTTAATATCCTTCCTATAAAAGTGGAGATCAGAACTAGACACAGTCCTCCAAAAGAAGCCTCACCAGCACTTTGTGCAACGTTATCATAATGTCCCAACTCATGTACTTAAAGGGCTGAGCAACGAAGGCAAGCATGATAAAAGCCTTCTTAATCATCCTATCTCTATGTGATGCAAACTTCAAAGAATTATGTACCTGAAATCCTAGGTGCCTCTGTTCTACAACACTGCCCAAAACCTTACTTTTAATTGTACAATTATTTGTTGGTTGTTTTCCCAAAACGTAATACCTCATTTATCCAAATTAAACTCCATTTCCCACTCTTCAGCCCAATGACCCAATTGATCAAGATTTCTTTGTAATCTCGTAAGTTTCTTCACTGTCCAATATACCACCAATTTTGGTGCCATCCATAAACTTACTAATCATGCCTTCTATATTCTCATCCAAATTATTTATATAAAAAATGACAAACAAAAGTGGATCCAGCACTGTTCCCTGTGGAACACTGCTGGTCACAGGCCTCCAGTTTGAAAAACAATCTTCAAACACCACGCACTGTCCACTGCTGTTCAGTCTATTTTGTATCCAAATGGCAATTTCACCCTGCATCACGTGATCTAACTTTACTAATTAGTCTACCATATTGAACCCCGTCAAAGGCTTTAGTAAAGTCCAAGTATATAAAGTCTGCAGCTCTGACCTCAATTATTCACAAAGAATGTGAGCCCAAGAATAAGTAAAAACTGACTCTTGTGCAGCATTTTATCGGCAAGTATTAAACCAGACCGACATAATCCCTCTATTTTAAATTATGTTCTTTATTTATTATGTGCTCAGATACTGAAGTTGTTGGCATGCTGTCTTTTCACTCAAGGAAGGACACTTATTAATCAGCAACGAGACATACTGAACAAACAAGAATCAGGAAAATACCAAACGTCTTTTGTTCAGGAATTAATCTGCTTGCAACCAGAAAAAGGAGGTACCGTACAGGAACGGAAACACAAGTCATCTGGTCTTTTAATTCTGCTCAGCCACTCCAAAAGATCATGTTCAATCATTTTGTCATTTCATCTCCAACTATCTATCCCCAACACCCCTAATTTTGATTCCTTTGTCTATCAAACATCTGTCATACTCAGCTTTTAATAAATGCAATGATTCAGTCCCCACTACCTTCTCGGAAAGGAAATTCCACATTACTCTAAGAAAACATTTTTCTCTTCTACATCTTAAGAGGACGTTCCCAATCCAAGTTTCTCCCACAACATTCACTTAATAGTGTGGAGTCCTCTCAGGATTTTATATCTTTCAATGAGATCGCCTCTCAATCTTCCAACTCCAGTGGGTATCGGCCCAATCTGTTCAGCCTTTCTTCACAAGTCCCTCATCTAAAGAATGTCAAATTAACTTTTTTGATATGCTTCTAAAATAATTTCCTTTTTCAATTAAGACGACCAAAACTGTTCAAAGTACTTTAGATGTTGTCTCACCAACACCCTGTGCAGGTGCAGTAAAACATCCCAATTTTTATATTCCATTCCCCTTGCAATAAACATCAACATTTGGTTTACCTTCCTAATCACTTGCTGTATCTGCATACTAACATTTTGTATTTTATGTAGCTGGACATTTCATTTCCTCAGTACCACAAAGTCCTGCAATCTCTCTCCATTAGTATACTTTTTCTCTATTCTTCCTGCCACAGTGGACAAGTCCCACATTGTATCCCAGCTGACAAAGTTGTGCCCATTCACTTAAACTATCTGCATGCCTTTGTAGGCTCATTGATAATTCCTCTCAACAGCTTAGTGTCTGACCTATCTTGGTGTCATTAGCAAATTTCATTAGCATACATTCAAATCCTTCATCAAATTCATTGATATAAACTGCAAATAGTTTAGGCCCCAACACTCATTCCCATCATACTCCACATTCCTGCCCATTAAATAGAAAGAGACATTTACCCTGTGTTTCCTGTTAGCTATGTTATCCATACTAATACACCAGGAGCTTAATTTGGAGATCAAAGTCGAGGGTGTGTTGCTGAAAAAGCACAGCAGGTCAGGCAGCATCTGAGGAACAGGAGAATTGACATTTCAGGCATAAGCTGTTCATCAGGGCCTTCATCAGCCCTTCTCCTGCTCCTCGGATGCTGCCTGATCTGCTATGCTTTTCCAGAAACATACCCTAGACAATAACCTTGGATGTAACACGTTATCAAATGCTTTTTATACCTTTTCCATAAATACCACATCTTGTCCAATAACAGTGTCAGAGTGAAGTTCTTTAAGGTGAACCAAAAAGAACCATTTCATTAAAGTGATTCTCTCTTCTGGATGAAAAGTCTCAAACTTCTCCTAAAATTGATTTCTTAATTGTGTGGAAAGACTAAAGAATCTGCAGCAAAATCAATCCTAAACAGAAGAGAAGAGATGTATAGAAAAGGATTATTTTTCACCATCTCACCATTCTGGCAGGTTGAAACATTTGTGGTTCACTATGGGGCTGCTAGGTTTACACAATAAAACACTTCTCCCACTTGCCAGAAATTGTACATAACTGACATCAGTTTTGTTAAAAACAACACAGCTTACCTGCTGCTTGTAAAACCTCATGATCGATTTTGTCCGACAACATACAGTAAAGGCCATGTGCTCCTATAACCCCCTTCAGCAACTCTTCCTTTGGAACTGGCTCATCAGAGTCCCATTGTTGAATGTTGCAACTGGAACACAACAAAATCAAACCAAGTCACTCCTGACATTATTTTCCTGACTACATTTAAGCTTCATAGTAAGTTGCATTGAAGGGGGTTGATTTTGAAGAGAAGCTGTTCAGAAAATGATGGCTAGAACCATAAGGTGAATATAATTTCAACTTATATTAATTAAGAAACGGATCTAAACATATGATATTGAATATAAAGGAAAAACAGCTGTGTTCAGACAGTGTGGAAGAATTATGTAAGCAGTTAACAAGATACAGGCATTACGTAAAGGAAATTAAATGTGTGGTTAGTCCTAAGTGAAGATAAGTTCTGAACAGTCCTTTTGTTTCCTAGAAGAATCATGAAGTGGGCTATGGGAAATCATCCATATTTGGCAAGTATACAGATCTGACACTTGCAACTCATATTAATGGAGCAATCAATGTTCCAATTACGATAAGAGTTTGCAATTTGGATGCCTCCTTACATTCACTTTTTACAATTGGAACTGAGAAAATTAAATTTGTCAAAGTTACAACAGGTTGGATAAGTTAATTGTAGAGTTTTTCCACAATATTGAAAATTAATTTATCTTATTATCTATAGAAGAGCAAAAGCAGTTAGTTTTTTTTAATGCAGAGGTTTGTTAGGACATGGAATATTCAACAAAAACAGTCCCAAGAGCAGTTTTAAAGGGGAATTTGATAAATATTTGAAAAAAGTTTACAAGGGCAAGAAACTACAGTATTTGATACAGGAAATTGTTCTTTCAGAGAACTTGCATAGGGATGACAGACTGAATGGATAAGGAGTGGTGCTGGGAAAAGCACAGCAAGTCAAGCAGCATTACAGGAGTTGACATTTCAGATCAGAACCTTTTGAAACGTTCTGACTTGCAATGTTGACCCCCCCCCAATGCTGCTTAACTTGCTGTGCTTTTTCCAGCTCCACTCTTTATCCAATCTGACTCTCTAGCACCTGCAGTTCTCACTATCTCCAAGTGATTAATGAACAGAAACCTTTGAAAACTAACATTTGACCAAGTTTGTTAAGCAATTAGAATAATTAAAACCTTAGTGCCAACCTCACCATATACTGACTTCACAGCATGATCATGAATCCTCTACTTTAAATGAAGATTCACCAGTGAGTACAAAACCACCCATTGGACTGCAAACAGCTAAAACACAGACATGGTATTAAAACGCAGTGACCTTCTGTTAACCCCCTAGGAATTAAAAGTGGAGTTGGTGGGACCTAGAAGAATGAAACAAAAGCTTTCAGTGTATTTGCAAGGTTTGTGAAGCTTTCAGTGTAACCATTGAAACAATCTTCTTGGAGACTCAGATTTAATCTAAAACCAGAAAGCAAAATGCTGCAGAAGATGTGACCGAGCTTTGAAATAAGAACAAAGTGATGGAAATACTCATCAGGTCAGGGCTGATGTCCTCCTGAAGGTAAGGTCTTGGGCCTGAAACGTTAATTATGCTCCTCTCTCCACAGACATTGCTGGACCTGCTGAGTGTTTATAACATTTTGTTTTATTTTCCAATTGCAGAATTAACTCTTTAGTACGTTCACAAACAGGGTGCTATCTCTCTCTATAATGCCCTTATTCCCCCATTGGAGATGCCCAGGCTCAAGGCCTTCAGTCTCGGCGGCGGGACAACGGACGCCCAGGTCGGAGCAGCGGAGAGGAAAAGGCGGGATACTCACATCCCGGACTCGGACAGAGCCTGCAAACCGTCCTTAGGAATCCGGCGAGTCACGAACACCTTCATCAGCTGCTGAGCGGCCTTCATCCCCCGGCCCACCGAGTACACACCCACAAGCCACCGCGGTAGAGGCGGGACCGACTCAAGCCCCGCCCCTAAAACCTCGAAAGCGTTACGCGACCCAGCCCTCGGCCACGCCCCCAAGCTCAGGCCTCACGCTCCACGTCCCCTTCACGCTCCGGCCACACCCCCAAGCTCAGGCCTCACGCTCCACGTCCCCTTCACGCTCCGGCCACGCCCCCAAGCTCCGGCCTCACGCTCCACGTCCCCTTCACGCTCCGGCCACGCCCCCAAGCTCAGGCCTCACGCTCCACGTCCCCTTCACGCTCCGGCCACGCCCCCAAGCTCAGGCCTCACGCTCCACGTCCCCTTCACGCTCCGGCCACGCCCCCAAGCTCCGGCCTCACGCTCCACGTCCCCTTCACGCTCCGGCCACGCCCCCGGCACCACTTAAAAAACCTCAACGACGCGCCTCCCTCGCCACGTGGTGTCACGGCCACGCCCACCATTCAAACACGTGCCTCTCCTTTTCCAGCCCCGACCACAGCAACGCCCCCTCCGCGGTCACGCCCCCTCCCGCAGCCCCGCCCCCAACACGCCTCGCCCCGACTCGCAGCTGCCACCTTCCGGCCCGATCGGGGACCTGCAAGGAGTAGGTGGCGGGTTGGAGGTGCCCATGGTGGAGTTCAGAGGAGATGGGGCAAGTCTGGGGAAGGAGTGAGGGGAGGGGAGTGTGATGGTAAAGGACATTGAGGGCAGGGGAGAGAGAGATGGTGGGAGTGAATGGAGGTGAGTGGAATAAGAGTGAGGTAAAGGGTTTGGGGGTGGAGAAGGAGTTTGGTGGAAAAGGTTAGAAGGGGATGGAAGGGGTGAGGGGCACAGGAAGAGTTTGAAATGGGGCTAGGAGGAGTGGTGAGGGTGGAAGGGATGGTGAAAAAGGGAGCTAGTGGAGGGAGGGGAACTGGGGAGTGCCAGTGCTATCACATATATTTGTCACAGTTGGTACAACACTGTTTCTGATTCTACACTGATCCAGACCTTAACAACATAATTTGCCAAGCATCGCAGTTGGGCCACAGTCACTGCCCATTTCAATTTCCCAAACCATTCCCTTTCCGACATGACCATCCTTGTCCTACTTCCATTGCTACAATGAGACACACCGCAAATTGGAGGAACAACACCTCATTGTCTGCCTGGGCAGCCTACAACCCGGAGGACTCAACATTGAGTTCTCCAATTTCAAATAACCTCCCTTCCATCCCCCAACTTGCCAGCACCTCCCTGTTCCTTCCACTCCTCCCCGCCACCAACCGGATTCATTCATCCCATCGACCAACCAGGTCATACCTTTTCCCCCACTGCACCACCCTGTCCCACCACCTCCTTTATCTACAGCTCCCCCTACACCCACCCCCAGTCCTAAAGAAGGGTTGCACCCAAAACGTCAACTTCTCCACCTCCTGATGTTGCTTTGCTTGCTGTGTTCCGCCAGCCTCCTGCCTAACATAGTTCCCAAGTTAAAAATCACAATACCCGATTATAGTCCAACAGGGTTATTTGGAAGCACAAACTTTCGGAATGCTGCTCCTACAACCACTTAATGAAGGAACAGCTCTCCAAAAGCTAGTGCCTCCAAATAAACCTGTTGGACTGTAACCTGGCGTTGTGTGAATTTTAATTTTGTACACCCCAGTCCAACACTGGCATCTCCAAATCATAGTTCCCAAGACCATTGTCGTATAGTGACAGGTTCCCCAGTCATAGTTGGTGATATTTGGCACAGGCAGCCAATCCATTGTCATAATGGGATTTTGTATAATTCTTGACACAGACGATTTGAAGGTTTAAAAACAAAACTCAATATGATGAGTATTTTGGCATCAACATTATCATGTTTTGGTGATAACGTTGATCCTACTCTCTCAACTCCCTTTGGCAAGAGGTGCTTTTAACATCGTTAATGATCTCGACCAAAGTCTTTCCATCTTGTCCAGAGACAAGGATGAAATTATGTCTTGGAATAGCACAGTTTCACTGGCCTGCCAACCTCTGTAGAGCTTCATCTCATAACAAGCAGTCAAATATGGCTTTGCCAATTGATAAACCCACTGGCATCAACAATGACGTTGGGGAAAACAGAATTAAAACAAACATTTACCTTGATTGCCACACGGAAGAGATGGGAATGAATAGATCAGATGGAACTACTGCACAGAAGAAATATATCAAATACAAATATTAAAACAAAGAATGGGAAATTGCAAGAACATAAATAGTAGTGGATGTAGGCTAATTCAATAAAATTGTTTATTATCATGGACCTCAATTTCACACTCTGCTCCAATCCTAATATTTCTTGATTTCCCCATTGTTAGATAACTATAGAAATCTACACTTTTATCTCAGACTTGAATATGCTCAACAGCTGAACATGAAAAATGCCCTGTGGGGTAGAGAATTCCAAATATCCACAATCGTCAGATAGAAATATTACATAGACGGTGAGGATGGACTAATGAGATATATCTACTGCACAGAGTGCTAATCATCTACAAACCTCTGACTTAAGCAACTTACCAGAAGAAGTAGCTACATGATTTATTTCAAGTACATTATATTATTGGATTATTTAGGGTCATTGGAGAAATTTAGGATTGCCAATAAGAGGGAACTGGGCAGGAACCTAACAGTGCTGAGAATTGCAGTGAATAGGATAAGCTGTTGCTCAATGTTGCTTGCTACCCTCTTTATCGAAAGGTTTAAATTGAATCCCAGGACTGAACACAAAATCAAGGCAAACATTCCAAGGGAAGTGGTGAAGGAAATTGCAATACTGGAAGTGTTCTCTTTCAGATAAAATGTTAAACTGAGGTCACATCCGTCCTGTCAATTGGACATAAAAATCCCTAGGCACTATTTCAAAAAGAAGTGGTTATCCCTAATGTCCTGGTCAATATTTATCCATCAATCTTCATTTTAAAAAATGGTTATTTTATGATTATCATATTGTTGTTTATGGGAGTTTGCACAAATTATTCCCATGTTTCCTACAGTATACTGGTGACTATCGGTGAAGCACTTTGAGAGTTGTTATTTGTCATTAAAAACACTGTATGCTTGTCTTATTGCAGTGTAGGAAAATAAATCTGGGTGCTGGGTTGACAGAGAGTGGCACATTTAGGACAGATGTTGGGATGTGTGATCAACAGAGGATTTTTCAACCTCCTCTGGAGGTTCTGTTTTTAAGGCAGATTGGTATTGCAATACAGAAGAGCGGGGTGTGAGCCAAAATTTGAAGTGAGCCAAAATTTGAAGTGAGCCAAGATGGGTGCCCCCAACCCCAACCCTTTCTCATTTCATATTTAGTTTGTGAAAAAGGCAAAGGGCTCACACTTTCATTGCACACTACTGGCCAGTGGTTTAAAAGTTTGGTTGAACAATTTACTCCTAACAGTTGAGAAGTAAAGGTGCAAAATAAGATTTTGAATGTGTTTTCAGAGATTTGTGCAGTTCAGCTTCTGTCTATTGGTGTCCTGACCTCAACAACGCTCACTTAGCAATTGCAGAATCAGGGTAAAGGTTGCAGGACAGTCTCAGAATGCTTATTTCATGGTATTCTGCTTTCCTCTTAACACATCTGGAAAAACAACAACTAGACTGAACTTAAAATGTGAATTGTAACGACTATTCTACAGAGGTAAAAGTTAAAAGCTACAGAGAGCTACTCCTAGAAATGAAAATAGTTTGGTAACTAGTAGAAGGAGTAAGAAGCAGTCAGTGCAGGGAAGACCTGTGGCCGTTCCCCTGTATAACACGCATACCATTTTGGATACTGTTGTGGGATGGACTTACCAGGGGTAAGCCATGTTGTACAGGTCTCTGGCACAGGATTACCAATAGAGATAACTGTGTAGGAACCTAACAGTGCTGAGAAGGGAAGAGGGGAGAGGAGTACAGTATTAGTCACTGGGGACTCCATAGTTAGAGGGACAGATAGGAGGTTCGTGGGAACAAGAGAGACTCGCGGTTGGTGTGTTACCTCCCAGGTGTCAGGGTCCATGATGTCTTGGAACATAGTTTCGGGATCCTTAAAAGGGGAGGAGGAGCAGCCCCAAGTCATAGTTCACATAGGCACCAACCACACAGGTAGGAAAAGGGATGGGGATGTAAGGCAGAAATTCAGGGAGCTAGGGCGGAACCTTATAGCTAGAACAAACAGAGTTGTTATCTCTGGTTTGTTACCCATGCCATGTGCTGGTGAGGTGAGGAATAGGGAGTGAGAGAGAGAGCAGTTGAGCGCGTGGTTACAGGGATGGTGCAGGAGAGAGAGATGCAGATACCTGGATAAGTGGATACTGGGATAGGTGGGACCTCTACAAACAAGATGGTCTACACCTGAATCAGAAGGATACCAATATTCTGGGGAGAAAATTCGCTAATGCTTTTTGGGGGAGATTTAAGCAGGGGGTTGGGAACCTGAATTGTAGCTCCAGTGTACAGGAATTGAGAGTAATAAGGTCACAAATAAAGTTTCAAGGTCACAGGAATGTACCATCAGGCAGAAAGGTTGTTAGAAGTGCATCTACTTCAACGACAGGAGCATCTGGAATAAGGTGGGTGAACTTGCAGCATGTGTAGATACTTGGGACTTCAATGTTGTTGCCATTTTAGAGACCAGGATAGAGCAAGGACAGAAGTGGTTGTTGCAGGTTCCGGGATTTAGATGTTTCAGTAAATCAGGGAAGGTGATAAAAGAGGGGTGGTGTCGCATTATTTCTCAAGGACAGTATTATGGTGGCAGAAAGGATGTTTGATGAGAACTTGTCTACTGAGGTAGTATGGGCTGAGGTTAGAAACTGGAAAGGAGAGGTCACCCTGTTGAGAGTTTTCTATAGGCCTTCGAAAAGTTCCAGAGATGTAGAGGAAAGGAATGTAAAGATGATCCTGGACAGAAGTGAAAGTAATAGGCTTGTTATTATGGGGGGACTTTAATTTTCCAAATATTTACTGGAAAGGCTACAGTTTGAGTACATTAGATAGGTCAGTTTTTGTCCAATGTGTGCAGGAGGGTTTCTGACACAGTATGTAGACAGGCCAACAAGAGGCAAGGCCACATTGGATTTGGTACTGGATGATGAACCAGGCCAGGTGTTAGATTTGGACATAGGTGATAGTGACCACAATTCGGTTATGTTTACTTTAGCAATGGAAAGGGATAGATATATACCATAGGGCAAGAGCTATAGCTGGGGGAAGGGCAATTACGATGCAATTAGGCAAGATTTGGGATGTATAGGATGAGGAAGGAAACTGAAGGCGATGGACAGAATTGAAATATGGAGTTTGGCCGTGGAACAGCTACTGTGAGTCTTTGATAAGTATGTATCTGCTAGGCAGGGAGGAAGTGGTCAATGGAGGGAACCGTGGTTTACTGAAGAAGTTGAATCTCTTGTCAAGAGGAAGAAGGAGGCTGATATAAAGATATAAAGATGAGATGTGAAGGCTCAGTTAAGATGCTTGAGAGTTACAAGTTAGCTAGGAAGGATTTAAAGAGAGAGCCTACGAGAACCAGGAGGGAACATGAGAAGTCTTTGGCAGATAAAATCAAGGGAAACCCTAAAGCTTTCTATAGGCATGTCAGGAATGAAAGAATGACCAGTGTAAGATTAGGGCTCGTCAAGGACAGTAGTGGGAAGTTGCGCATGGAGTCCGAAAAGATAGGAAAGGCACTAAATGAATATTTTTCGTCAGTATTCACACAGGAAAAAGACAATGTTGTTGAAAAGAATATGGAGATCAAGGTATTAGACTAGACAGGATTGAGGTCCAAAAGGAGGAAGTGTTAGCAATTCTGGAAAATGTGAAAATAGATAAGCCCCCTGGGCCAAATGGGATTTATTCTTGGATTCTCTGGGAAGCCAGGGAGGAGAATGTAGACCCTTTGCTTTTTATCTTTTCAACAGGAATAGTGCCAGAAGACTGGAGGATAGCAAATGTTGTCACCACGTTCAAGAAGGGGAGTAGAGACAACTCTGGTAATTATAGGCTAAACGCCTAAGTGAAACAGTCGAGATAAACCCCAGGCAAAAGGGGTTCCTAGTAGCCACTCCCGGATGCAATGAAAACATTGTAGTCCTCGAGAACATCATCAAGGGAGCAAAGTACAATCAGAAGGACCTTGCAGTTGTCTTTGTTGATCTAGCGAAAGCGTTCAACTCGGTTGGGCACAAGCTACTGATCAAATCTTTGCAAAGAGTGAAACTACCCAAAGTCTTTATAAGTCTCTATACACTGGCAACACAACAGTGGTGGAGGGCAACGGAAACTTAACCACCCCAATAACTATCAAGAGAGGCATAAAACAAGGCGACCCACTCTCACCGATATTATTTAACATCACTTTGGAACAGTTGGTGTGCTCTCTGGGGAGGGCCAACTCGGGGGTCTCCATGCCCCTGGGCGGCAGAAGAGTCAACTGTTCGACTTTGGCCTTTACAGATGACATTGCCCTTCTAGGCAACTCACACCCGGTATGGCTAGAAATCTAAAGCTGCTCCAGGCATACTGCGACCATACAGGCCTCAGTATTAATACAGCGAAGATGAAGGGATTCCACTTAAATTTTAAAAGGAAAACCTTCTTGTACAATCACTTTGCAAACTGGAAGCTGTGGGACGAATCCATAGCCTACATACTCCCAGGTGAGACAGAGAAATACCTGGGTGCCGGGATCGATCCATGGGCAGGTGTGGCAGAAGGGGAGTGGGAGGAGAAGCTTAAGTCCTGGGTTAAGGGAATACAGGCAGCATCTCTCCGACCACGACAACGGCTGAGATCCTAAAGATACATGTCATCCCCCAATTGTACTTCCATCTGATCCTGACAGAAGTGTCACAAGCTACTGTCATAAAACTGGAACAAATAATACGCAACGCCACCAAAGAATTCCTACACCTACCACCTCATACCGCAGATGGAGTGCTATACGCTAGCAACAGGGATGGCGGTCTAGGCGTCTCAAATCTCGAGGTACAAATCCCATCCGCGATTGTTCGCAAACGCGAGGCACTAGACATGTCCAGCGATGTAGTCATTCGGGCCTTCTTTCAATATAAAGGAGAGAGCAACACAGAGACAGTTGCGGGACTGCGCAAGCTCAAGATCCTCAAGGAAATTGAAAATTTCCAACTCAGTAGCCGTAGCAGCGGTGAAGAGGAAATTGACCCGATGACCGCCATCCAAGACACCATGCCTGCACTCCAGGATGCAAATGTGGGGTGACCAAAACCACCCAATAGGTATGCTGGCTGGAGGGAGTGGGAATTCGAAAAACGGCAAAAACTGGAATGTCAAGGAGCAGGCATCCAGTACTTTAGAGAGGACAAGATCTCTAATTCTTGGACAAAAGCCGGAGTACAACAAAAATCCTCTAGAGTCATTAACAGTGTGCTCTTGCGGTGTAACCTGTACCCGACAAGAACCACATTATCTAGGAGACGGCCAAACCGAAACAAACTATGCCAAAGGTGCGAGATGGCAAACAAGACCATATCACACATCTCAGGAAGCTGCCCATTCGTGAAAAATACTTGAATAAAACGCCATAACAAGATCGCTGACCAGTTGCAGAAGTGAGTACGGCTGGACATCGTACGTGGAGCCCGGGCTGTTTGCCAAAGATGGTTCCCTATGGAAGCCCGATCTCATATTTAGAAAAGACCAGAGGATCGCGGTTGTAGCTGCCACAGTGCGGTACGAGAATGATAGTAAAGCACTGGAAACAGCATGGTGAGAGAAACAAGAGAAATATAAACACCTTAATGCCGAGGTCAGGGAACTGACGGGAGGTGCGGATCCCAAATATTTTGGCTTCGTGATGGGTGCACGAGGCAAGTGGCTGGATATGAATAACCGCCTCATGAAATTCCTTGGCATTGAAAGATACGATACGTTCGCCCAAAAGACATCAAGAGTCGCTCTGTCACTGACACTTGAACTCTTACAACTCTTCAGTGACAAGTGAGCAAAAACAGTAAACGGTGCGAGAAGATCCTCCACCGAGACAAGGACTGGACGAACCCCACCAAAAAAATATAAAAATAAAAATAAAAACGGGGGGAAGCCGGTCCAGAAAATCCTACAACATCAACAACATCAGTAGGTCCCCGCTAATAGTGACGATAACAACCAGCCTCATATAACATCATAACTTGATCCTTGGTCTGTGGTGATGCTAGAGAGTACACAAACATCGACGAGCAATGTAAAGACTCAGAAAAGGCACTTCCCCAAGTGTTCCAAATACATTAGTGAGCTTTATTTCTGTTGTGGGCAAAGTTTTGGAAAGGATTATAAGAGGTAGGATTTATAATCATCCAGAAAGGGATTATTTGATTAGGGATAGTCAACACGGTTTTGTGAAGGGTAGGTCGTACCTCACAAACCTTATTGAGTTATTTGAGAAGGTGACCAAACAGATGAATGAGGGTAAATCAGTTGATGTGTATACATGGATTTCAGTAAAGCATTTGATAAGGTTCCTCACGATATGCTATTGGAGAAAATACAGAGGCATGGGATTGAGAGTGAATTAGCCGTTTGGATCATAAATTGGCTAGCTGAAATTGTTAGTGGTTGATGAGAAATGTTCATCCTGGAGTTCAGTTACTAGTGTGTATCACAAAGATCTGTTTTAGGGCCACTGCTGATGGTAATTTTTATCAATGACCAGGATGGGGGTGTAGAAGGATGAGTTAGTAAATTTGCAGATTACACTAAAGCTGGTGGAGTTGTGGGTAGTGTGGAAGAATGTTGCAGGTTACAGAGGGACATAGCTAAGCTGCAGAGCCAGGATGAGAGTTGGAAAATGGAGTTTAATGTGGAAAAGTGTGAGGCGATACACTTTGGAAGGAGTAGTAGGAATACAGAGTACTGGGCTACTGATAAGAATATTGGTAGTGTGGATGAGCAGAGAGATCTCCGTGTCTATATGCATAGATCCCAGAAAGTTGCCACCCACGTTGTTTGGGTTGTTAAGATGGTGTACGGTGTGTTAGCTTTTATTGGTAGAGGGATTGAGTTTTGGAGCCATGAGGTATTGTTGCAGTATGATTGGCAATTAAATGTTCCAGGATATAGATGCTTCAGACAGGACTGGGAGGGAAGTAAAAGGAGTGGGGGGCAAGAGTTGCATTGCTGGTCAGGAATGATATCATGGCTGTGCCAAAGGAGGACACTATAGAGGCCTTGAGCAGTGAGGCATTATGGGTAGAGCTGAGAAATAAGAAAGGTGCAATTACATTGTTGGGGCTGTATTACAGGCCTCCCAACAGTGAGCTTGAGGTCAAAGAACAAATAGGTAACTGATTATGGAAAGATGTAGAGGCAACAGGGTGGTGATGATGGGAGATTTTAATTTCCCCAACATTGACTGGGATACACTTAGTGTCAGAGGTCTGGATGGGGCAGAATTTGTAAGGAGTGTCCAGGAAAGTTTTCTAGAGCAGTATGTCAATAGTCCGACGAGGGAAGGGGCCATATTGGACCTGGTGTTGGGAAATGAGCCAGGCCAGGTGATAGAAGTGGCAGTGGGGGATTTCTTTGGCAATAGTGACGACAAATCCATAAGTTTTAGAATAATCATAGACAAAGAAGAAAGTGGTTCTCAGGGAAGAGTACTAAACTGGGCCAAGGCCAATTATGTCAGAATTCGGCAGGAGCTGGGAAATGTGGATTGGGAGCAGCTACTTGAAGGGAAGTCCACATTTGATATGTGGGGGTTTTCAAAGATAGGTTGAAGATACTGCAGGATAGGCATGCCCCTTTGAAAACAAGGAATAGGAAAGGCAAGATTCATGAACCGTGGATGACTGGAGAAATCGTGCAACTAGCCTAGTGGAAAAGGGAAGCATACATAAGGTCCAGGTAGTTAAGAACAGAATGGGCCTTGGAGGAATATCGGGAGAGTAGGAACAATCTTAAACAAGGAATCAAGCATGCTAAAAGGGGTCGTGAAATAACTTTAGTGAGCAGAATTAAGGAGAATCCCAAGGCCTTTTATTCATATATAAGAAGCAAGAGGATAACGAGAGAAAGGTTTGGTTCACTGAAGGATAAGGAAGGAAGGTTGTATGTCGAACCTGAGGATATGGATAAAATTCTCAGTGATTACTTTGCATCAGTGTTCACTGAGGAAAGGGACATGATGAATGTTGAAATCAGAGACATCACGAGGGAATATGTGTCGGGTAGGCTAAAGGATATTAAAGGTGCAAAAATTCCGAGGACTGGATGGGATCTATCCCAGGTTGCTGAGGGAGGCAAGAGAGGAAATAGCTGGGGCCCTGACAGATACCTTTGTGGCATCCTTAAATACAGGTGAAATGCCGAAGGACTGGGGGGCTGCTAACGTTGTTCCCCCTGTTCAAGAAGGGTAGTAGGGATATTCCAGATAACTACAGACCAGTGAGCCTGATGTCAGTGATGGGAAAGTTGCTGGAGAAGGTACTGAGGGATAAAATCTATTTATATTTGGAAAAGTGATAGGCAACATTGTTTTGTGCGGGGGAGATAATGCCATACCAACTTAATAGAGCTCTTTGAGGAAGTGACCAAATAGATAAATGAAGGAAGGGCTGTAGATGTCATATTCTTGGATAAGGTAAAATGGTAAAATAATGGAGGAAGTGAAGTCACTTGGTGTGCAGGGTGTTCTAGCTAGGTGGATAAAGAACTGGTTGAGCAACAGGAGACAGAGAGTAGTAGTTGAAAGGAGTTTCTCGAAATGGAGAAAGGTGACCAGTGGTGTTCCACAAGGGTCGGTGCTGGGACCACTGTTTGTAGAGTCAGCATGGAAACAGACCCTTCAGTCCAACCCATCCATGTCAACCAGATATCCCAACCCAATCTAGTCCAACCTGCCAGTACCCGGCCCATATCCCTCCAAACCCTTCCTAATCATATACCCATCGAAATGCCTCTTAAATGTTGCAATTGTACCAATCTCCACCACATCCTCTGGCAGCTCATTCCACACATGTACCATCCTCTGCGTGAAAAGGTTGCCCCTTAGGTCTCTTTTATATCTTTCCCCTCTCACCCTAAACCTATGCCCTCTAGTTCTGAACTCCCCGACCCCAGGGAAAAGACTTTGTCTATTTATCCTATACATGCCCCTCATAATTTTGTAAACCTCTATAAGGTCACCCCTCAGTCTCCAATGCTCCAGGGAAAACAGCCCCAGCCTGTTCAGCCTCTCCCTGTAGCTCAAATCCTCCGACCTGGCAGCATCCTTGTAAATCTTTTCTGAACCCTTTCAAGTTTCACAACATCTTTCCGATAGGAAGGAGACCAGAATTGCATGCAATATTCCAACAGTGGCCTAACCAATGTCTTGTACAGCCGCAACATGACCTCCCAACTCCTGTACTCAATACTCTGACCAATAAAGGAAAGTGTACCAAACACCTTCTTCACTATCCTATCTACCTGCGACTCCACTTTCAAGGAGCTATGAACCTGCACTCCAAGGTCTCTTTGTTCAGCAACACTCCCTAGGACCTTACCATTAAGTGTATAAGTCCTGCTCAGATTTGCTTTCCCAAAATGCAGCACCTAGCATTTATCTGAATTAAACTCCATCTGCCACTTCTCAGCCATTGACCCATTTGGTCAAGATCCTGTTGTAATCTGAGGTAACCCTTTTACTGTCCACTACACCTCCAATTTTGGTGTCATCTGCAAACTTACTAACTGTACTTCTTATGCTCGCATCCAAATCATTTATGTAAATGACAAAAAGTAGAGGGCCCAGCACTGATCCTTGTGGCACTCCACTGGTCACAGGCCTCCAGTCTGAAAAACAACCCTCCACCACCATCCTCTGTCTTCTACCTTTGAGCCAGTTCTGTATCCAAATGGCTAGTTCTCCCTGTATTCCTTGCTAATCAGCCTCCCATGGAGAACCTTGTCAAACACCTTACTGAAGTCCATATAGATCACATCTACTGCTCTGCCCTCATCAATCTTCTTTATTACTTCTTCAAAATACTCAATCAAGTTTGTGAGACATGATTTCCCATGCACAAAGCCATGTTGACTATCCCTAATCAGTCCTTGCCTTTCCAAATACATATATATCCTATCCCTCAGGATTCCCTCCTACAACTTGCCACCACTGAGATCAGGCTCACTGATCTATAGTTCCCTGGTTTGTCTTTACTGCTCTTCTTAAACAGTGATCTACTTGATCTGATAAGATTCGCATCCAACAGCATTTATGGCAGATATAATCTGCGACAACCCTTAAACTCTCTTTAAATTCCCACATCTGACAAGAAGTACATATCACTACAAAGGCCATTTTTGCTCCTTCACAATCTACAGACCCAGAAAATAACACCGTCTTATTCCTCTACAAAACACTGCGCCAGGTTAAATTAAGAGCTATGGCTTATATTTTAAGTTTAATCAAGAGACCATCTCCAAAAACATATTAGCAAGAAAGAACCCACTGTACTCACTAATACAGCCTTTCTCTTGGACAGACTTAAAAACAACAATTAACTTATCTGATTCTGTGTTGTGAACTTCGCCCAAACCAGTTCCTCCAAGATTAGTTGTGAAATTCACTGTTTGTTCATTTTCCCAGATGCACTCTGATGTCCAGCGACACATGAATTCAAAAACAGCAAAGGCAGTAACTGTGCAGGTTCTCTCTCTCTCTCTCTCCTGCACTGCCCTCACCATGTGCTTCCTTTGTCTGCTCTTCTCCCTTTCAAAACTGCTGTTGTTTTGACTTTGTGATATACATAAATTACCTGGAAGAGGCCATTGGTCTGATCAATAACTTTGCAGATGACACGAAGATTGGTGGAGTAGCTGAAAGCATAGGGGACTGTCAAAGAATACAGGAGAATACAGATAGAGTGGAGAGTTGGGCAGAGAAGTGGCAGATGGAGTTCAATCCAGGTAAATGTGAGGTGATGCATTTTGGGAAGTCTAATTCTAGAGCGAACTATATTGTAAACAGAAGAGCCTTAGGAAAAGTTGATGAGCAGAGAGATCTGGGAGTTCAGGTCCATTATACCCTGAAGGTAACTGCACAGGTTAGAGTGATCAAGAAGGCAGATGGTATGCTTGCCTTCATTGAACAGGGTATTGAGTATAAGAGCTGGCAGGTCATGTTAAATTGTACAAGACTTTGGTTCGCATTTAGAAAACTGTGTATTCTGGTCGCCACATTACCAAAAGGCTGTGGACGCTTTGGAAAGGGTGCAGAGAAGGTTTATGAGGATGTTGCTTGGTATGGAAGGTGCTAACTATGAACTGAGGCTGAGTAGGATAGAATTGTTTTCCTTAGGAAAAAGGAGATTGAGGGGGAACCAGAATGAGGGCTAAAAATCCTGAAAGGTATAGACACGGTGGATAGAAATAAGCTTTTTCCCAGGGCGAGGGATTCAATGACGAGAGGTCACGTGTTCAAGGTGAGAGGTGAAATGTTTAAGGGGGATACACATAGAAAGTACTTTGTACAGAGGGTGGTAGGTGCCTGGAACGCGTTGCCAGCAGAGGTAGTAGAGGTAGGCATGGTAGATTCATTTAAGATGCATCTGGACAGATGCATGAGTAGGCTGGGAGCAGAGGGATATAGATGCTTAGGAATTGGGTGATAAGTTTAGACAGTGAATTTGGATCAGCTCAGGCTTGGAGAGCCGAAGGGCCTGTTCCTGGGCTGTAAATTTTCTTTGTTCTTTGTTTGACCAAAACTCTGGTGTGGCCACATTTGGAGTATTGCGTACAGTTTTGGTTGCCGCATTATAGGAAGGACATGGAAGCATTGGAAAGGGTGCAGAGGAGATTTACCAGGATGTTGCCTGGAATGGAGGCAAGGTCTTATAAGGAAAGGCTGAGGGACTTGAGGCTATTTTCATTAGAGAGAAGAAGGTTGAGAGGTGACTAAATAGAAGCATACAAGATGATCAGAGGATTAGATAGAGTGCACAGTGAGAGCGCTTTTTCCTTGGATGGTGATGGCTAGCATGAGGGGTGATAGATATAGGACAGAGGTTAAAGGTAAGTTCTTTACTCAGAAAATAGTAAGGGCGTGGAATGCTCTGCCTGCAACAGTAGTAGACTCGTCAACATTGAGGGCATTTAAATGGTCATTGGATAAACATATGGATGATAATGGAATTGTGTAAGATGGGCTTGAGATTGGTTTCACACGTAAGCACAACATCAAGGGCTGAAGGGGCTGTACTGCGTTGCAATGTTCTATGTTCTATAAATGATTCACTTTCACATTTATGAGTAGTTTCAACTTTATTAGTTGCAAGGTTCATTTCTGCAGAATAGTTAAACAAGACATTCCACTTTTATAAACCTATAACTAATTAGCATTGCATAATGTTTCAGGACACAAGCTCTACAACAGAAGTCCCCTCACAGCTAGGGCACAACCTCCAACCTCACAAGGTCAGCTCCTTTGGCATCGGTTCATCTTTGAGGCCAGCCAGGAGATTATTGGCAGCCAGCACAGCCATGGTAGTGCGAGTGGCGAGGGTGGCACTTGCAATATGTGGCAGAATAACTGGAAGTACAATGTAAGATAAACCATTTTTTAGATATGGACCATGGCTCACTTCAAGCTATTTATAAAGTGAACATCAGAGAGCTGAACAAATTGGATTGTGAGTGATCACATTTACTTCATTTTACAAAATAGCAACGTCTAAATTATTGGAGACATTAAAGGACAGCAAGTTATTCCCAATATTGTAACTTACCACAGTTTTTAAGGGCAAATAGAGGATGGTTGGTGGGTAATGGCTCAGGAACCGTGACATCTAATCCTGCTGCAGCAATCTGACCAGTGGAGAGAGCTTGATAAAGATCATCCTGGTTCACTACAGCTCCTCTGTGGAAGAAAACAAGAGACTTAAAAGTTGAGAAGATCTTAGATGTTTTCCCAAGCTCCACAAACAGGATGAGAAAGTTTCCCTCACTCTTACTGTCTGCCATGAGCATTTGTTAAATAGATTTAAAAGGTGATAATCACCTTTTTGGCCTCGTTGGGAATGTGCCTTCCTCACTGTCAAATCCTGGGTTTTCTGGTTCAGGGATAGGGGAGTTACCCACTGCCCCATACAACAATCCCATCCAAGCTCTGAGAGATAAAATCACTATAGCTCGAAGCAGAGGGTTCTTCATACTTCTAGCTGCATTGCTGAAGCTTCATGGCAGGTTCTCCAAAGCCAGGTATAATTGCTGGTTTCCTTTTCACAGATAGTCCCCTCAGTTCTGTCCTGTTCAGAATTGGAAGAAGGCCTCACTCTCCAGCAAGCTCCCTCCTGACATGTCTCAGGGCCTACTGCTGCTCTTTGGTGGTGGGTGCAGACCATTATTCATCACCATTTAATTCAGGTAGAGTGGCAATGTCTGTGCTAGGGTTACAGAATTATAGAATCCCTACAGTGCAGAAGCAGGCCCTTCAGCCCATTGAATCCATACTAGCCCTCCGAAGAGGATTGCCCAAAATAACAAGCTTTGGGATTGAAGGTGATTTAGCGAGTTGGATAGGAAATTGGCTATCTGAAAGAAGACAGAGGGTGGTGGTTGGTGGGAAATGTTCATTCTGGAGCTTAATTACCAGTGGTGTGCCGCAAGGATCGGCTTTGGGGCCAATGCTGTTTGTCATTTTCATAAATGATCTGGAGGTGGGCATAGAAGGATGGGTTAGTAAATTTACAGAGGCCACTAAGGGCGCACAGTTGTAGATAGTGCTGAAGGATGTTATGGATTACAGAGGGACATAGATAAGATGCAGAGCTGGGCTGTAAAGTCACAAATGGAGCTTAACGTGGAAAAATGTAAGGTACCTCACTTTGGAAGAAATAACAGGAATGCAGAGGAGAGTCAGAGAGATGTACAGCATGGAAACAGACCTTTCGATCCAACCTGACCAGATATCCCAACCCAATCTAGTCCCGCCTACCAGCACCCGGCCCATATCCCTCCAAACCCTTCCTATTCATATACCCATCCAAATGCCTCTTAAATCTTGCAATTGTATCAGCCTCCACCACTTCCTCTGGCAACTCATTTCATACACGTACCACCCTCTGCATGAAAAGGTTGCCCCTTAGGTCTCTTTTATATCTTTCCCCCTCACCCTAAACCTATGCCCCCTAGTTCTGGACTCCCCCACCCCGGGGAAAAGACTTTGTCTATTTACCCTATCCATGCCCCTCATAATTTTGTAAACCTCAACCTCCGATGCTCCAGGGAAAACAGCCCCAACCTGTTCAGCCTCTCCCTACAGCTCAAATCCTCCAACCCTGGCAACATCCTTGTGAATCTTTTCTGAACCTTTTCAAGTTTCAGAACATCTTTATGATAGGAAGGAGACCAGAATTGCAGGCAATATTCCAACAGTGGCCTAACCAATGTCCTGTACGGCCGCAACATGACTTCCCAACTCTTGAACTCAATACTCTGACCAATAAAAGAAAGCATACCAATCGCCTTCTTCACTATCCTATCTACCTGCGACTCCACTTTCAAGGAGCTATGAACCTGCACTCCAAGGTCTCTTTGTTCAGCAACACTCCCTAGTACCTTACTATTAAGATTTGCTTTCCCAAAATGCAGCACCTCGCATTTATCTGGGCTAATGGTAAAATTCTTGGCAGTGTAGATGAACACAGAGATCTCGGTGTCCAGGTGCATAAATCCCTGAAAGTTGTCACCCAGGTTGATAGAGTTGTTAAGAAAGTATATGGTGTGTTGGCATTTATTGGTAGGGGGATTGAGTTTTGGAGCCACAAGGTCATGCTTCAGCTGTACAAGACATTGGTAAGGCCGTACCTGGAGCATTATTGGAAGGATGTAGAAGCTTTGGAACAGGTTCAGAGAAGATTTACTAGGATGTTGCCTGTTATGGAAAGAATGTCGTATGAGGAAAGGCTGAGGGAACTGAGTTTTTCCAGCAATTTCTATTCTTGTCAGTGGAAAGGTCAGTAAGCTTTTTACTTTTTACAGACTACCAATTGAGATACTGTCTGATCAGAGTTCTAACTTCATCTCTAAAGTTTTCCAGGAAATCATTAATAGTTTGAGTATAATTCAGTTGAAGTCACTGCATCTTATCTGCCAACACAGGGAGATTTGGAGAGATACCATCAGACTCTCAAAGACAGTCATAATGTCACACAAACCGATAGGATTGGGACAAGGAATTAGAATTTTTAATATTTGCTACCAGAGATTGCCCAGATGAACTTGTATGATTTAATCCAATTGAATCGGTTTATGGTCATGAGATTAGAGGTCTATAAAAATTGATTAGGGAGAAGTTCTTAAATGAAAGAGAAGTCTTCAGTGTCTATGTTTCTAGAAAGACTCACAGGAGCATGTAAGCTAGTACAGGAACATTTCACAGGCGAAAATCAGAGAATGGGCAGCTAAACATTCAGCAACCTGAATGTTTCAGGTGGGAGATTAAATATTGGTACCGATACCTTTACAAAGTGAACCTTTGGAAGTAAAATTCAGTGGTCTGTATAGAGTAGTTAGAAGGTTTATTAAAGTGACCTATAAATAGTCCTGATTGTAGGAAGAAGAATTGGTTATGTCACGTAAGACATGGTAAAAAGGTTTTTTTAATTCATTCATGGGATGAAGACGTTGCTGGGCAGGCAGAGTTTATTGCCCATCTCTAATTGCCCAGAGGGCAGTTAAGAGTCAACCATATTGCTGTGGAGTCTGGAGTCACATGTAGGCTAGGTAAGGATGGCAGTTTACTTCCCTAAAGGACACTCGGGAACCAGGTGGGTTAGACAATTTATTCCAGATATTTATTGAATTCAAGTTCCACCATCATACTGAGGCAAGGTTCGAAGCCAGGTCCCCAGAACATTATCTGGGTCTCTGGGTAAATAGTCCAGCAATAATACTACTAGACCATCGCTTCCCCTATCATCCTGGGAATGAGGATAAAGAAGAGCAAGTGTGTCGGAACATAAGAATAGTGAAAAATGATGGCGATAATGAAAATGAGGTAGAGTGACAGGTAGACAGTTCTCAAAATGAACTTTCAATAATTCACTGAGCTAACACAGAAATACTGGAACAATTAGATAGTGTTCTCATAGTTAGAGCAAGGACAATAGGAGGCTATTGTAAGACTTACTGAGAAAGCATGAGGTAATCGAGAGGTATACCTGATTGCACTACACATTAGCAAGACATGATGTGGACATAGTAGAGTCAGGATCAATAAATGGTTAACCAATCCTAATTGGTTAAGCTCAGAAAAAATAAGCTCAAGTGTAAACAGAAATTCAGTACATGCTAGTGAACTGTTTGTTTGAATCTCAAACCAGCTGGATTTCAGCATTGTATAGATTATAGAAAGGTGAATGGGGTCACAAAGACAGATTTATACCCAATTCCATGATGGGAAGATTGAATTCATAACATTGGCAGTGCCTCATTTCTTTCTAAGATTGATCTTTTGAAGGGGCATTGGCAAGTGCCAGTAACATCAACGGTGAAAGAAGTTTCCACTTTTGTTACACCAAATGAGTTATACCAAATGGGTGATGCCATTCAGGTTAAGGAACATCCCAGTTACATTCCAGATGCTTATGAATTGTCATAGCTGGAGTTTGTAACTGCATAACAATTTAGATAATTTTGCAGTTTATAGTAGTACTTGAGAAAAGCATGTAAGACAAGCTGAAAACCTATTTAAGCAATTACAGTTTGCTGATTTAGTAATAAATTTAACATAAAACGAATTTGTGAAATCAAGACTTACCTACGTGGGATATGTGGTTGGACAAAGAGAAGTCTTGCTAAGAACAGTGAAAATGAAGGCTTTAATAGAATTCCCTATTTCTAAAACTAAATGAGAAATCATGAAGCTTTTAGGAATGTATAGATTTTACTGGAAACATGTGCATAATTTCAGTACAACATCTCTATCATTAAATTGCACCTTTAAAAAACTTAATATTTGGTATTACTCCAGGAATTGCAGGGTTCAATTTACAGCACACCATCCTCGTTGGTCATAACAATATCTGTTTGAGAACCTCCATTCATAGGGAGTGTTGCTGAGCCATTTCTAATTTGTAAAACACTGAAGTGAACAACAATAAATATAGACCTTTTTAAAAAGTGTGCACAGAGGAAAAATCTCAGCTAATACACTAACTAAAAACAAAATCTTATCAAAAAAACCTTAGTAAATCACAATGTTCATGTCTCACCTGCTCACATTGATAAATACGGCCGTCCTTTTCATTTTTGAGAAAAACTCTTTGTTGCACAGACCAACTGTCTCAGGCGTCAAGGTACAATGTATTGTCACAAAATCTGATTGCTCTGCCAGTTTATCCAAGGATACTGCAATGGAAGATTCAACATCAATACTTCTATTATCCTGAAACAAATTAACTTTGTTAACATCTTCCTGATTATTGGAATGAAGGATTTTTCACTTATTCATAGAGTCATTGAGATGTACAGCATGGAAACAGAGCCTTCAGTCCAACTCGTCCGTGCCGACCAGATATCCCAACCCAATCTAGTCCCACTTGCTAAAACCCTGCCCTTTCTATTCATATACCCATCCAGATGCCTTTTAAATGTTGCAATTGTACTAACCTCCATCACTTCTGCTGGCAGCTCATTCCCCCCGTGTGAAAAGGTTGCCTCTTTTATATCTTTCATATCTTACCTCTCTCACCCTAAACCTATGGCCTCTAGTTCTGGACTTCCCCACCCCAGGGAAAAGACTTTGTCTATTTATCCTGTCCATGCCCCTCATGATTTTTTAAACCTCTATAAGGTTACCCCCTCAGCCTCCAATACTCTAGGGAAAATAGCCCCAACGTATTCAACCATAGTTCAAATCCTCCAACCCTAGCAACATCCTTGTGAATCGTTTCTGAACGCTTTCAAGTTTCAAAACATCGGAAACCAGAATTGCACAGAATATTCCAACAGTGGCCTAACCAATGTCCAGTACAGCCGCAACATGACCTCCCAACTCCTGTACTCAATACTCTGACCAATAAAGGAAAACATACCAAATGCTTTCTTCACTATCCTATCTATGAACCTGCACTCCAAGGTTTCTTTGTTTAGCAACACTCCCTAGGACCTTACCATTAAGTGTATAAGTCCTACTAAGATTTACTTTCTCAAAATGTAGTACCTTGCGTTTATTTAAACTAAATTCCATCTGCTACTTCTCAGCCCATTGGTCCATCTGATCAAGATCCCATTGTAATCTGAGGTAACCTTCTTTGCTGACCACTACACCTCCAATTTTGGTGTCATTTGTAAACTTACTATCTATACCTCTTATGCTCACATCCAAATCATTCATATAAATGGTGAAAAGTCGTGGACCCAGCACTGATCCTTGTGGCACTCCACTGGTCACAGGCCTCCAGTCTGAAAAACAACCCTCCACCACCTTCTGTCTTCTACCTTTGAGCCAGTTCTGTATCTAAATGGCTAGTTCTCCCCATATTCCATGAGATCTAACCTTGCTAACCACACTTCAATGGAGAGCCTTGTCGAACACCTTACTGAGTCTTTAAGCCCAGGGTTGTGTCATTATCTAGGTAAAAACAATGACTGCAGTTGCCGGAAACCAGAGTCTAGATTAGAGTGGTGCTGGAAAAGCAGTTCAGGCAGCATCCGAGGAGCAGTAAAGTCGACGTATTCCTGATGAAGGGCTTTTGCCCGAAACGTCGATTTTACTGCTCCTCGGATGCTGCCTGAACTGCTATGCTTTTCCAGCACCACTCTAATCTAGACTCTTGTGTCATTGTCTGAACAGGGTTTTGTTCATAATTTAGTATTTAATTGATTAACATATCTTCCTGAAAATGTCACTGCGTGAATCTTAAACCAGATGATGCTAATTCATGCTTCTTTTTTCCTGTGGTTTCCATTCTCCATATCACACCTCATTCAATGATGGAGTTTTCCAAAACTACACGAAATTAACCAGTACCAGTGAAGAAGTGTTACTTGGGTTGGCTCATCTTTGAAACTTAACAACAAGCATTTGAAAAGGCTCCCAACCTATTTGTTCTGACTAAAATTATCCTGTGAGAAATCTACAGTGCACAAACAGTTTACTGCGCCATCACATCAGTACATCTTTATGGAGAAATTCCAGGTATTCAGGTCCATGAAAAGCAAAATCAATTACATATTATGCTGATAGCCTACTTCCAGTCAACTGAGTGTTGCATTGTTAGGTTAAAATCCTGTAACTAAGACTTAATAGTACTGTAGGAAAATCTTCACCCTGCAGACTGTAGTGAAGGTACAGCACGTTCTCAATGAAATCTACAGACAACAAATAAATGCTGGTGTTAATGCGAATATTCCAAAAATAATTATATTTTAAAAATTAAAAGTTTCTAGTTGGCTGTGTTCAATTCCTATGTCCATAAAAGGAGCCACTTAAAAGCTTAAAGTAGGTGTGGAGATGAAAGCCAAACACAGGAAAAAATGTACAAAGTCAGAAGTAGCATTGGGCGAGTTGCTATGGCTAGACGGAATAAATTGGATTGAATATCCTTATCAAATATCTTGTGCTTTTCTCATAGTTGTTTAATCCAACCCTTGAAGTAATTTATTCTGATTAACCCACACAATTTTTAGTGGAGAGGACCGATGACTGTTCAAGTGACATGTAAGGGAGATGAACATGTTGTCAGCAGCATGCTATTTAATCTCTTCAATCTGCTATTTTTATAGAAAAACTATTATAAATTATCAACACAGAACAATGCTGTTTATGCTGGTAAATAAAAGAATAATGCCACATTGCACATATAAATCATCAATCTCACGTACTATTATAGAGAGGAAGTTAATATGAAGGACTTCTCAGGGGCTTCTTCTGTAATGTTTCTCTAGAAACACATTTACTAATGTGAACAGTTTTCTTTTCATTTAGTGAAGTTTTACTGCAAAGTGACTGAATCAAGAGGAAATTGCTTTCCCCTGTTCTCCAAAAGTAATCTTTAGGATTACAGAGAAATTTATCGGTTCTCTGTAAACCCATGCCATCTGTAATAATTAACTATTTTATTGTTCTATTAAATAAATTGACAAATTTGTAAGATCACATTTATATAGGTGTTGGACGGGATGGGGAGGGGAGGGGGTGGGGGTGGGGAGGTGGTGTTGGATGGGGTTGGGGCGGGAGAGGGGTGAGGGAAAGGGGGTGGTGTTAGAGGGTGGGGAGCGGTGTTGGATGGGGTTGGGGGTGCTGGCAGGGTCGGTGCTAGGGCAGGAGAGGAGTGGGGGGAAGGGGGGTGGTGTTGGACGGTCTGGGAGGTGTGGGCTTGCATGCGGTGTTCTGCGACCTTGTCTTCTGAACGTGGAGCGGACTTACCTGAAAACTCCAAGCCCCGGAGGCAAGGCATTCAATCAATTAACTGAATAATCAATTATCAGAACGAAATAGATAATCGAGGTTCCTCTGTATTCTATAGAATTGAACTAATATTCAATTCACAATGTGACAGATTCTTAGGATGTGTTAATAAATCCTACAAGTTTTTTAAGAAGTTATAAAAGAGGGTTACTGGAATGATTCAAGGAAGAGGAATTGTAGCTATGTGTATATATTGGAAAAACTGGGGTAGTTATTGTTACATGTCATAGAATCATACGGTACAGAAGAGACTTTACAGCCCATCAGGTCTGCATCAACAAAACTACTGTGAATCCACAATAGTCCCACTTGATATTACAAGTCCTCATTGAGGTACTTTTTAAAGGTGGTGATGTTTCCCACCAACTGTCCTCCCACAAGGGCCATTCCAGATTCCCACAGCCTTCAGTGAAAACCTTTTCCTCAAATGTCCTCCAATTTTCCTGCCTTTCACCTAAAACATATGCCATCTTGTTACTGACTGTTCAACTAAAGTGGCATTCTATCCACCCCCTCCATGCCCTTTATAACTTTATTGTAGTGATTGGGACCAGGTGGACCTCGTTAACTATGAGGCTCTTGACTGGGATTATTAACCTGGGCCCGAGTGTCCTTGGAGAAGGAGCACGCAGTGCCCACCAATACCCTGGAGTTGTTCAGGGAGAGGTGGGCGCCGCAGGGAGTGGAGTGCGTCATTTCCCCCTCCAACTCTATTTTGATTTAGTCCCTGCCCTCCCCTTCACTGTTTGATCACACAGCATTGCCCTTTGTGAGGGGCACTGCTTGTCACAGGCCACTCGGCTGTTTCCTTTCTTCCTGGTGGTGGAAATTAAATAAAGATTTGTGCACTTTGTGTCTCTCACTGTGTCTCACACCTGCACACACACACACCATGGGTGCTGGGGAAAAAATAAGCACTACCGCAGTTAGGCGGTAGTGTGGGGGTTAATAAAAAATAAACAAAAAGAAGAAAAAAATATATAGGGTGAAGGCTGATCACACACACAAAAAAATAAACAGGAGTGTTAGCACTACTGCAGTTAGGCGGTAGTGCGGGGGTTAATTTACAAAAACATATAACCAGGAGAACTCCCCTTCACTGTTTGATCACACAGCATTGCCCTTTGATGTGAAGGGCACTGCTTGTCACTGGCCACTCAGGTGTTTTCCTATCTTCCTGGTGGTGGAAATTGAATAAAGATTCGTGCACCTTGTGTCTTTCACTGTGTCTCACACCTGCAGACACACACCATGGGTGCTGGGAAAAAATAAGCACTACCGCAGTTAGGCGGTAGTGTGGGCGTTAGCAGTAAAAAAGAAAACAAAAAACGGACAAAAAATATATAACCAGGAGAAAAATAAGCATAACTGCTGTTAGGTGATAGTGTGGGGGTTTATATGAAAATATATATATATAAAAAAACTAGGAGATTAGAATCTCCTCAGTTGAGGAGTGACTCCAAGCATCCTGGCTACATCAAATGTATTGTGCAGTAGTAAATAGAGGGTGACTTGGTGACGGGACCAAGCCTCTCAGCAGCTATTTCAGTAGTGACAGGAGAAAACACGACGTGCCTGAAAAACATTTGCTCGCAACAGTCAGCTTGGAATTGTGTTAAGTATTCCTTGTATCATGCCTCTATTTGGGAAGCTTGGCTCATTTGACCCTGCTGCTGAAGACTGGGCCCGGTATATGGAAAGAAAGCAATATTTATTTCTGGGCAAATGAAAAGCATTTGGACCTGCAGCATTTTTGGTAATAAAGGGCTTAACTTTCCCAGAGGCACCAGACACTAAAACATTCCAAGAATTGATGGAATTGGTTAAGGAATAACCTCCTGTGATGGTATCAATTTTACTTGGCTGTTAGAGAACCAGGGGAACAGTGTTACAATGACTGACAGAGGCATGTGATTTTGGGTTAACCCTGAATGAGATGCTGAGAGACGGCTTGGTATGTGGGATTAATGATGTAACCATGCAGAAGCACTTACTAGCTGAACCCCAAATGGACTTCAAACAAGCACTGCAGTTGTTTATCATTAGAAAATGTGGCAAGTGGAGCATGGGAACTACAGGGCATCCCAATGGAAGTGGACACTTGGAACTGTCCAATTGAGCTTGGGGAACACCACTTGAGTGTAGGCAATCACAGAGCCTCACACAGAGGTACCCTAGGCCAACCCACGACTGAATCCCACAGCTAAGCCTTGGCCAAGTGGCTAAACAATTCTTCAGGATGTGGGCTGTCGAGCCATTTTAGCTGCTGCCAGTATGCAGACTCGACACAGCAAAGGGGTCCTACAAGGCGTGACTTGAGTAGGAAAACTTGTAGGTTGGTACCCAGGAGAGTGCACACCTTGGCAAGTTCCCCTCCATGTGGGTTGGAACATTTAAATTGCTTAGTGACACCCACATTGGAACCAATTAAAATTAAAGTTTGGTTAAATGGTCACCCAGTTACCATGGAGGTAGACACTGGTGCAGCTGTATCTGTGGCTGCAGAATTTGTCTTTAACAAGATTCTCTTGGGACTCCAACCTTTAAGCTTGCACAAGACCTCAGCCAGGTACTGGCCAAACCCCACTCATTCAGGGTTTCCAAGTTGAAAATGCTGGCAAGAAGAATGGTGGCCAGGGGTTGGATGATGACACAATTGCATAGCAGGGACAGTGCCCTGAGTGCCAACAAAGAGAAAAAGTGCCACCTGCAGTGCCTCCACATTGGTGGGAATGGCCAGGTAAACCCTGGGCTCAGTTGCATGTCAACTATGCTGAGCCCAATGTTCCTGGTCATTGTGGATGCCCATTCAATGTAGTTGGACGTGCACAAATTCAGGGATGATGATTGAGAAGCTGCGAGTGTTGCTCGTGACACACAGAATCCCAGAAGTATTGATCACGGAAAATAGGGATGACACTTATCAGCAGGGAATTTGATTATTTCCTGAAGTTCAATGGCATTTGGCACATCAGGACAACTCCATATCATTCGTCGTCCAATGGTCTCACGGAAAGGGCGGTCCAAATGTTGAAGGCAGGCTTAAAAAAAGCAGCCTACAGTGTCAATTAATACCAAACTGTCCCAGTTCCTGTTTGATTATAAAACCACCCACAACCAACAACAGGGATAGCTTCAGCAGAGTCTATGATGTGGAGAAGACTCCACACCAGGTTACACCAGATATTTCCACACCTGGATGGGGTGAAACGGCAGCAGGAACACTAATGCTGACCAAATGTCTCTTCTAAGTGAGAGAGACAACTTAATTCAGGGATGAAGTTTGATGCCAGAACCATGGAAATAGCCTTGTATGGGTACAAGGTGAGGTTGATGAGATGTCAGGTCCCTTGACTTACAAAGTTTGGGTTGGTGATACAGTCCTGAACAAACATGTGGATCACCTGAAAGCTGTTATCTCGCAAACACAGCAGGAGCAAAACACACCTGACATCTCAGAACAGCCAGAAGGCCTGGCGTAAGCTGCAGGTGCTCCCCCTCCATCTAGGATCGAGCAAACCTCAGAGTCTGCGATGGATGCAGCCATTGCCACCAGAAGGAGAGGAAGAAACTCTCCCGAGATGTTCTGGATGCAAGAGACTGGTCATGGTCCAGTACACATTGCCTGTATCTGTGTCTGAATCAGAGGAACCAGACCTGAGTCAACAACATCGCAAGAGAAGCTGCATGAGAAAGACCTGGCTTACATCCCCAGATGTGGGGGAGCAGGGATTGTAGTGATTGGGATCAGGTGGGCCTCATTGACCTACAGATTCTTGATTGGCCCAGGAATCAGGAAAGTCTTTTCTGGCCATTATAACCAGTTGAGGACTGATCCTGAGCTGGCTGGTCACAGCCAGTGTACTGTGCTCTAGTGAACAAAGGGTGACTTGATGACGGGACCAGGCCTCCATGCAGTTATTTCACTTATACATCTCAATCAAGTTACTCCCACCCCACCTTCTCTGCTCTGAAGACAACAATCCAAGCTTATCCAGTGTCTTTCATAGCTAAATTGCTCCATTTCAGGCAATATCCTGGTGCGTCTCCACTGTATCCCCTCCGGTGCAATAACATCTTTCCTGCAGTGTGGTGACAAATCTTACATAGCTCAATATGTTCTTCTTTTAAGAGCAATGTTTAAAATCATCATGTGTTTAGGCAGAGGAACTAAAGATAAAATTTCCAATAGTTAAAAGGCCAATAGCCAGAGAGCACTGATTTAAGCTCATTGAGGAAGTGGTGGAGGCTGATACAATTGCAGTAAATAAACTAGATGTGATATGAGGACAAGAAAAATTATGAATTGAGGGTTTCTTTTGTCCTGCCTGAGTGGTTAAGGGATATATATTCAATAGTAGCCTTCAAAGTGCAGTTGGATGAATACCTGAAGAATGAAAAAAAACTCTTCCCAATAAAGAGCATCTCCTGACATTTTATCAGCACTTGGGAGGACACTTCACTACATGGAGTATCACCCAGTTGGCCAATGGGGGTTTGGGGTGTGGGGAAACGCTGCATATTTGTACACCACATTTGAGCACCATGGTCCACAGAGGCGACTCCCCCCCCACTATTGGGGGTAGTCAGCCATCCTTAACAGGGCTTTGTTAAGAATTAATTGGCTGTTGCTGACAAGATGCATTCCAGGTCTGACTGATTGCTGAAGTAGGATTGTGCAAACCCCACGATGAGCACTAAATCCAGCACTACAGGGCAAGTGAAGTCCTCTGACTTGTCCTCTTCTACAATTCTATGATTGTTCCGTAATCAGTCTTTTGCAGACATTATTAAACACAGCGGCAGTGCTTCAGTTAGCCTGCAACGTGGAATACAATTGTGACTTATAGATGTGAATCTGGCCTTTCAACAGAGGAAGGCAATTAAATGGAGCCACTTCTAAGCAAGTGAGGTCAATCAAACAGTGACTTTGACTGGTCATAGGTTTCAGGCTGCAAATCAGTGGATGACTTTCATTCTCATATTAAATTGGTGGCTGCCATCTGAGGAACACGTGCTAGCAATGACATTTTCACTGTGTGCGTATACATGGTTTATCTATTGTTTATACAAAAAAAGACTTGAAACTGTAGTGAAGCTTTATCAAAAACAAAATCATTTTCAGGATATTTGTCTCTCCGGTATGTCAGCATTTATTCTCCAGGCTTAGTGGTAAATTGGAGAGTGGTAGATGGATCTGCTTTCTAAATTGCATTCTTTTTAAAGGATGAGATGTCTTCTGGAGCACATTTTATGGAATTGGGAACACACAGCCAGCTTCCCAGCCTAAAGGGTATGACTGAGTCAGTTGGATTTTTATATTAACCCAGCAGCTTCACAATCACCGTAATGTGACAAATACATTCTCAGACTATCACTGATACCCTCAAACATTTTGCCAGTTATTAAAGGCTAAATAGCCAGTTGTCACGGGTCCCTCACCATACTCAGCCTGTATCTCTGCAGCAGCCTCCGGCTTTGGCTCATAATCCGTATACAGGAATTTCTTCACACCAAATGGCTTCAAACGTTGTGCAACAGCAAAACCTTTGGAGAGACAAAATAAGTGTCAACCCATCCAGACATTAAAATTCTTTCAAATATGGTCTGCACACATGGAGAACCAAGAAAGTGTGGCGTCTTCGGGTACAGTGAGGATAAAGATCTTGGATAACCATTGACCCAGCCTGACCAAATGCAATAACTCATCATCAATTCCTAGTCAGAACTTCCACATTTATTTCAGTACTTTGAAATTCCACAAGTAACAACCCCACTGGACATGTGAGAGAGCATATTCTTTTCAGATTTTACATTAATTACACCAAATTCGCAAATAATTTTGACTGCAGAGAGTCTGTACCGGAGATCATGGAGGCTGTTTTGTTGTGAGATGGGTATTGTTTGATTGGAAGGGCATTCATTGCATTGCAGTCAGTATGTTAATTGACACTGCTTGATGTTTTAAATCATTACAGTGGGCAACTAGTATTATTAACAATGTTTTTTGGGGATGCATATCAGTTAGGAGCCTTGCTATCACAATTGGTTAGCATTACTAAAAGGAGAAGGTGAGGTCTGCAGATGCTGGAGATCAGAGCTGAAAATGTGTTGCTGGAAAAGCACAGCAGGTCAGATTCCTGATGAAGGGCTTATGCCCGAAATGTCAAATTTCCTGTTCCTTGGATGCTGCCTGACCTGCTGCGCTTTTCCAGCAACATATTTTTAGCATTACTAAAAGACAAGTGCACTGTGGTTGCAAGATTTACAAGGATGTTGCCAGGGTTGGAGGATTTGAGCGATAGGAAGAGGCTGTTTAGGTTGAATAGGAAGGGTTTAAAGGGTTATGGGGCAAGTGCTGGCAAATGGGACTAGATTGGGTTAGGATATCTGGTCAGCATGGACGAGTTGGACCGAAGGGTCTGTTTCCAGGCTGTACATCTCTATGACTGTAAGTGGTGGGAGTTCTTTCAAAAATGCATCTAGACTGTGATGATTTTTTTGAACAATGGCTGAACAAGTGAGAGAGAACGTGCTGAGAATTTCTGACGACTCACTATAGGTCTTTGTTCAAGAAGGAGAGACATCTTGTATCTGTCGGAGAGTCTCTCACATATATCTGCTCAGGATGCAGTGAGAGAATCAGTGGGCGATTGTGCCAGGAGTGTTGCTCCACAAGCATGCAGTGCAGAAATAAGTCTCATGATTTTTGATGACTTGTCAAGATGAGTGGATTTACGTTAAAATGATAATGCAGCTGCATCACTGACCAAATTCACATCTTGAATTACTGTCTTCCATTATTCATCCAACAATCTTTATCAATCAGTACTCAGCTTTAATACTCAATTCTTTACTTCACCCCAACACATTTATCACTGGTGCATGGCTTACACTTATGGTTCACAGCTCATACAAACAGGTAGCTACTTAATTGTGATGGCAACTGCAGGACCCTCACGGATATAATTCCCTCTTTTTGGAGGAGAAGATGGCAGTAGGAAAGAACTGGAGGAGTATGCCCTGACGTAACCAGTAGGGCTGAAATCATTGATGATATCTACACCTAATCTTTTACCCCACAATCTGTACTGATTCACAAGTGGCAGATGATGAAGTATGCCCTCATTACTTTCCTCTCTCCTCTCACCTCAATGCTTGAGCCCTTTTCAATCCAGATACCCAAGAACTAAAAATTTCCCAGTTAGAGGTGGAAGAGGAAAAGGGCAGAAAGGATGAAGAAATACCAATGATTCATTTTTAAATATAATCAGAGATGGCACTACATATATTATAAAGGCTGGAGAAGCAGGGATTTGCGCACAGTGTGACACTGGGCTTATGTTTATACAAACTAATATGAGTGCAGAGACATCAGTTCACACGAGTACAAGATTGAACACTGGTTCTGCTGTAATGGAGTCAGATGAGAACTTTGAAGAAGCTCAGTGGGTATATAACCAAATGCTTGTTGTACTTCAAAGTCTGTACATAATGTCAAGGAATATGGAAGTATTGATCACCAATTTCACACAGGGTTTTTGCACAGAATCTGCACTCCATCTTCTGCATTTACAGACTGGGTGGTCGTCTCCAGCAATATACCTGCGGCATCCAATGTAATGCAACATATGATGGCTGATATCACTACTTCCATTGTAGTTCATTCTGGCTCGAGATACCACTATTCAAAGCAGTGCTTAGACAGCTGTGGAAAGATGGCGCTAATATCCCGAGGGAAGATAATGGGCCTATTAGCAAGTAACCTGTCAATCTGAATGGTCAATGTCCAGTCTAGCTAATCCACTGCATAGGCCATCTTGATTGAGGTGTAGCTTGGCTGTTTGTTATGGACCTGAGTAGTCATTGACCAAGTACGATGTGTCAAATTAAATTTTGTCAGGACCAGGGACCCATGTGAAGATTGTCCAGTTGTGATTTTTGGAGACATAATCACAGAGCTGTATAGCAAGGAAACAGACACTTTGATCCAATTCGTCCATGCCAACCTGACATCCTAAATTAATCTAGTCCCTTTTGCCAGCATTTGGCCCATATCACTCTAAATCCTTCCTATTCATATACCTATCCTTATGCCTTTAAATGTTGTAATTGTACCAGCCTGCACCACTTCCTCTGGCAGTTCATTCCATACATGCATCACTCTCTGCGTGAAAAGTTGCCCTTTAGGTACTTTTTAAATCTTTCCGCTCATCTTAAACTATACTCTCTAGTTTTAGACTCCACTACACTGGGAAAAGGCCTTGGCTATTCACCCTATCAATGCCCCTCATGATTTTGTAAACTTCCAATAAGGTCATCATTCAGCCTCTGATGCCCTAGGGAAAGCGGCCTCAGCCTATTCAGCCTCTTCCCATTGCTCAAATCCTCCAACCCTGGAAAACAGCTTCAGTCTACTCAGTTATGGAGTCATAGAGGTGTACTGCATGGAAACAGACCCTTTGGTCAAACTTGTCCATGCGGACCTGATATCCTAACTGTCTCTCCCTTTCTTCTCTTCAGATCTGATTGGAGGCTGCTGGAGTACAAAATAAGTTAAAGCACAGAAAGTCTTTCCAAAACATTTCTCTCATGATAGTATGTAGTCCCAAATGGGGCCTTACCTGTAAGAACATAAAAGCAAAATTAAGCCATTCTGCCCATTGAATCTGTTCCACTATTTGATCATGACCCGATATGTTTCTCAACCCCATTCCCCTGCCTTCTCTTGGTAACCCTTGAGCCCCTGGTTAATTAAGAGTTATCTATCTCTGTCTTAAATACAGTCAATGATTTGGCCTCCACAGCCTGCTCAGGAATGGCCCCACAGATTAACCATCCTCTAGCTGAAGTAATTCCTCCTCATCTCAGTTCTAAAGGGTCATCCCTTCACAACCTGATGGTCCATTACTACCTCCCTACCAACAGCATTCATGCTCTGCACATCTCCAGATGATCTACCCAACTCAACCACTGAATCCTTGAATAGGTCTTCAATTGTGCATGGTTTTCCTGAGAAATCTGTTGAAGAGCAAATTGACACAGAGCTAAAATGTCCAAGTTATGAGGCTGCGAGTAAATAGTACGCAGATTAACAAGCTGTGATTAGAGCTGACTCATATGGATTATCTAGAACACATTCTGTCATTTTGAGTGGTGTGAATGCTTTTTGGGCTGACTGTGCCTCAATTCAGTTTTGAAGATATTGGTACAAAACCTGGACATGGGGGTGGTATGACGTGATTTCTGCTGCGATATTTAACACTAATGAAATATGGGTCGTGCAGACTTGGATAATTCAGTGAACTTTTAATACAGCTCTTGGTATTTGGATATGAACATTACAATCACAAGCATTTGCGTGTCTGGGCTGAAACTAAGCAATTCATTGTGCTGTAGTGCACTGCCCTCAACGTGTCATGCTGCAAGAGGTCTAGGTTCAATAAATGGACATTGCTAGCATTATACCATTAAGTCACTTGCCATTGTATGGAAATGACAATGGCTAGCATGTTTTCAAAAGGTAAATCACGTGTCTGCTTTGATATATAACAGCCCCACACAGATACTACTTTTTAATTCCTTCATGAATGAGGGCATTGCTGGTTAGGCCAGAATTTATTGCCCATCCCTAATTACCCACAGGGCAGTTAAGAGTCAACCACATTTTGCTGTGGGTCTGGAGTCTCATATAAGCCAGACCAGGTAAGGATGGCAGTTTTTTTCCCTAAAGGGCATTAGAGAACCAGAAAGGTTTTTCTCGACAATGCACTCATGGTCATTCTTAGGACCTTAATGCCAAATTTTTAAAAATTTAATTTAAATTCCACTTACTGCCAAGGTGAGATTCAAACCCAGGTTCCCAATTACCTGGCTCTTTGGATTAATAGTTGAGTGACATTGCCACTAGGCCATCACTTTCCCAAGTATGATAAGTGATAATGCAGGTATAGTAAGATAGTAAGGCAGGTTTAGACAGGTGGAGATAGTGGATGGTCGTCTTCAAAATGAAAATGCATTCCCTTTCTTTCCCCGCTCCTAATCCACACCCAGTAAACAGATAAAGAGGTAATCAGTTTCATAATAAAATTCATTAAATTGCAAAGAGATAATTACATGATACTTTAAGATTTCAACAGCCATTAGTTTCTGGCCACATTTTCCCTTTGTTCCCAAGGGTGACTGCCCTTCTCTCCCCTTTGTAGCCACTAACTTCTCCCTAATCGGTCTTGTGAGCCTCCCATCTTTGAACCCACTTGGAAAACTGTCTGCTCCTGCTGTGGCCTCACCCAGCAGTTTCTCTGGACACTCTGGCAGCAGAATGTCACTGGCCTTGGCTTTGCCCGGCCGACCTGCTCCACCCTGGCCTCACTGAGCCTCATTTATCGCTGCTACCCACCTTCTCTAACAGAGGCTGTTTCATTCCCTTCAGCAGCAAGTGCCACGGAGAAGTAACTTTTGACTGGTGTAGCATCTCCTTTCAAACTTTTTCAGTTTCTGAATTGGGCAAGACTCTTTTCTGTTTGGTTGTCCCTGTGATCCATCCTTCTGAGACAATCTGGCAATTTTCCCTGCCTAATTTGCCAGCTGACCCTGTGCATTTTGAAAGTTGAACCAAAGATATCTCAAACATCAAGCCTTACTGAAGTGCAGCTAAGGTAATTAATCCTTCAAGACCCTGAGTGGATATGGCTTCCTGCTTTCTCCTCCCTCCTTTCTTTTAGCAACTTGTCTGGTTTTACATGTAAAAAATGAGGTCTGCAGATGCTGGAGATCACAGCTGCAAATGTGTTGCTGGTCAAAGCACAGCAGGCCAGGCAGCATCTCAGGAATAGAGAATTCAACGTTTCGAGCACAAGCCCTTCATCAGGAATGAAGGGCTTGGCCTCTCTTCATTCTACTAGTCATATTTAATTCATCGATGAAGCCCTTGTCAGGAAGCAACTAGTTTTAGTTTAAATTTTTAAACAAATAGAGAAGCACTTTAGTATCAGCCAGATCTCTTGATGTAGACTACTCAAACCTTAGTCAAGTACTGTATAAGAAAGCTTCAAAACTGGGTTGAATGGTGCCACGAGCCAAAAGAGAAATTATTCAGCTGCTAGTTTGTAACTATCACTCATAAGGGTAAGGGATTCTTCATCTCATTTAACCTTGGGGGAGGGGGGTCAGCTGTGGAAGTTACAGATACTGCGTTACCAGAGCATGGAAGTGAGCAGTGATTCAGTATTGCAGATTGCCTGACATTTCAATCTGCCTGATCTATAAGCTGTCAGTGTTAATTTGATGTGCATGCACAAACCCCTTTGCCAAAATGATGTCCTGTACACTTCCTAGCAGAAGTGAGCATGCACTTTTCAGATGCCAAAATTATTCAGTGGTTTTGGAATGCCCCTTAAAGTGCACAGCTCCAAGTGAGGTCCCCATCATCCTTAACAGCATCAAGATTGGACAATAGACCTGAAATATGTTAGAGGCCAGTCTCAGCACAGCTGCATTAAGTTCTTTCCAGTATCAGTGATTGGGGTACAAATAAATACAGCATTCAGATCTAACAATCAACATGGTTATTACATTTATCTAAATCTGCAAGTATTTCAATAAGATGGTCTGGAGTTTGAGAGGCATTTAGTCTTCACACTGAAACCCCTCCTGGAGTTTTATATTTTTAAATGAGACCTTCCAATGAGTCTGCATATAGTGAAGGAGAAATGCAAGTACCTTTATTAACAAAGCTTTTTCTTAAAAATTACTTGTTTTCCAACTTCCAATTGAATTTTCAGTCTAAATTGATTATTCCTACATAATCATTATTCTCTGTTGGGCTTAAGACTCAATTGTTTCTCCCTGTGTGATCTATTATTCTTGGTTTAAGGACTGGGAAGAGACTTGTGTCCATCCTCCCAACAACACCATCCTGCATCCAACAAATGCAAACGTGAAGGAACATTAATCCTGTGGATTTTCTTTTGCTTTCTGTGAAGTTCAATTTAAGGTGGGCCAAATTATCTTTATTTGTCCATAATAATCTTGTGATCAATGACTCACCTATTCTTCCCAGTCCAACGATGCCCACAGTGCTGTCTGACAGTCCATAACCACAAAGCCACATGGGTTTCCACGTGCCCCAGCCACCACTGAAAGTAGAAAGAATTCAGTTATTGGAGCATGACAACTAAGATCAAGTCAACACAAATCTATATTTCAAACTGAACATTTTAAATCAAAATAAAAGAACTATTCTAACATATAAACTTTGAGCTGTTAAAATACATAGGGCTAGAAAGTGATTAGAGCTGAAAATGTGTTGCTGGAAAAACGCAGCAGGTCAGGCAGCATCCAAGGAGCAGGAGAGTCAACGTTTCGGGCATGAGCCCTTCTTCAGGAATCATGCCCGAAACGTCGATTCTCCTGCTCCTTGGATGCTGCCTGACCTGCTGCGCTTTTCCAGCAACACATTTTCAGCTCTGATCTCCAGCATCTGCAGACCTCACTTTCTCCTAGAAAGTGATTAGAGTCTACTTTTAATCCACATGCCTCTACAGGTAGGCCTGAGGTCAGTGTGGGATTGGGTCCCAATCACATTTACATCAATGGATCTGCTAATACCAGGTAAAAAACCGAAAGATCTGCAGCTGTTGGAAATCAGAAACAAAAACAGAAATTGCTGGAAAATATCAGCATCTGTGGAGAAAGATCAGAATTAACATTTTGGGTCAAGTGGCCTTTTTCCAGAATAACAGATGCTTGCCACATTGTCAGTGGTTCAAAGGTAATTCATAGTTTGTGGTGAAGTACACCTGGAGGCCCTATCATGTGTAAGGAGGTATTGTAGAGGAGCACTCCTGCTAGATCTGGATCAATGCATTTCTGGCCCAATTGGAACAGCCCTGACTCCTGCTTCACTCTGCAATATCTAATTTAGTAGAGTCCAAATAGGGACTCAGCTAGTTCAAATTTCCACACAACAGTGGTTGTGTACAGCTCAGTGCCTCAGTGTTTTTATCATATATACTTCGAATACAGTTTATGGTGCAGCCAAGTCAACAGGCATTACTTTTGTTGGTTGGTAATCAGGACATACAGAACAGCAAGTCCAGCAAAGAGCTGAAACAAAGAAAGCAAGACGAACTTTTAAAGATTGTTTTTGCTCTCCTCTAGAAATATTTCCAGACGGGCAGAACACCTCATGTTAATTACAGCCATACTATTTGAGCAAGAAGCTTTAGAATGGCAATAGGACTGACTCTTCATTGAGGATGAGTGTCTGTTAAAGTATTATCTGGGTAAAAGATTAATTACTCTTTCTGATATTTATGAGGAGATTGTTCCAATAGTTCTTGTCTAGTATATTATAGTTAGTGTTTTTCTTTGTGTTCTTAACTTTTATGTTCTTCTGTTGAAAGTATATTGGCAGCCTCTTGCAAATAATTTCAGAATTGACCTTCATGGTAAACAAAATGAAAAATAAAACTTAGTCTATCAAGCTAGGTTTCATTTTGGGATTTCACTTGTCCAGTTTTACCATCAACTGGGATCGTAGCAGGGTGCAGTATTAATCTTATATATCCAAATGAGGTTTTGCTTTAACAAGACTTGCAAACCAACAGAGTAAACAGACTTCAAAATAATTGCATTTCTACAGTTCATCCAATGGTAACAAGTCAGTACAATCAAGCCTTCTGCATGACAAAAATAGGAAAAGCAAATATTGAAAATAAATTTTTGCCTTTGCCTCTAAGAACTATAATATATGGAAGGACAAAGCAAATCCCTTTTCTGAAATGGACACAGGTTATCGTATTTACAATTGACACAGTAACTGCTCAAGACTAAATGTGATCACTTTTGCTTTGAATATTAAGTGCTCCAATTCAGAAAGTTTCAGACAACAAAACAAAAGTCAGTTTACTTTTTGGCTTCAGCTACTGCCTCCATCAGTCGACGAGATGTTGCCAGGAGCAAGGCGACAGTGAGTTCAGCGGAGGCATTGGTCAGGACGTCAGGGGTATAGCCCACTCGAATTCCCCTTCAAACACAGGAAATGGAAATTAATATTCCACTTTGCAACAGGCTCAATGTTCATGTCACTGCATAAAATTCAAACTTGTGTTGAATTCTATTTTATAAATTAAAGTTGTTGTCGCACACCTAGAAACCAGAGACCAAACAATTAGTGCAGTAGGAAATATCCTTTGTTCATTATTCTCAGACTGTTTTGAAGTTCAAATTACATCAAACAGACCCTGTTACTCAGCGGTGAAGAACACTTCTGCTACACCAAGTTTTCAAGCAAACATTACTAGAGACAGATGAAGAAAGGCAAACCCAAAACTTTTCATCTCATTGAATGCACAGTGATGTCAGGATAAATCAAAGAGTCAAGGGATGTGGGGTTGCTGGGAAAAAACAGGAACATGACAAACAGACTTATGTGAGGAACAAGTTTGTGATTCAAAAACCCAGTGGCCGTGAGTCAGAGTCTGTGGGTGTTCTGAAGAAGGGTCACTGGACCTGAAATGTTAATTCTGCTTTTTCTCTCCACAGATGCTGTCAGACTCCTGTGTTTTCCAGCAATTTCTGTTTTTGTTTCTGATTTCCAGCACCCGTAGTTATACAGTCATGGAGTCAGAGTCATATGACATGGAAAGAGAGCCTTTGGTCCAACTCATCCATGCCGACCAGATATCCTAACAATCTAGTCCCTTTGCCAGCACTTGGCCCATAACCCTCTAAACCCTTCCTATTCATATACCCATCCAGATGCCTTTTAAATGTTGTAATTGTACCAGCCTCCACCACTTCCTCTGGCGGCTCATTCCATACATGCACCACCCTCTGCGTGAAAAAGTTGCTCCTTAGGTCCCTTTTATATCTTTCCCCTCTCACCCTAAACCTATGGTCTCCAGTTCTGGACTCCCCCACCCCAGGGAAGAGACTTTGTCTATTTATCCTATCCATGCCCCTCATGATTTTATAAACCTCTATAAAAGGTCACCCTCAGCCTCCGACGCTCCAGGGAAAACAGCCCCAGCCTGTTCAGCCTCTCCCTGTAGCTCAAATCCTCCAACCCTAGCAACACCATCATAAATATTTTCTGAACCCTTTCAAGTTTCACAACATCCTTCCGATAGGAATGAGACCAGAATTACATGCAATATTCCAAAAGTTGCCATATAATGTCCTGTACAACCATAATCTGACTTTCCAACTCATAAACTCAGTGTTCTGACCAATAAAAGAAAGCATACCAAATACCTTCTTCAGGATCCTATTTACCTATGATTCCACTTTCAATGAACTATGAACCTGCACTCGAAGGTCTCTTTGTTCAGCAACACTCCCTAGGACCTTACCATTAAGTGTATAAGTTCTACTCTGATTTGCTTTTCCGAAATGCCACAGCTCACATTCATCTAAATTAAACTTCATCTGTCGCTCCTCAGCCCATTGTCCCAGCTGATCAAGATCCCGTTGTACTGAGGTAACCTTCTTCGCTGTCCATTCCAACTCCAATTTTGGTGTCAACTATACCTCCTATGTTCACATTCAAATCATTTATGTAAATGATGAAAAGCAGTGGACCCAACACCGATCCTTGTGGCACACCATCGGTAACAGGCCTCCAGTCAGAAAAGCAACCCTCCACCACCACCCTCTGTCTTCTACCTTTGAGCCACTTCTATGTCCAAATGGCTAGTTCTCCCTGTATTCCATGAGATCTAACCTTGTTAACCAGTCTACCATGAGGAACCTTGTCAAACGCCTGACTGAAGTCCATAGGTTTAATATGAGAAGACATTTAAAACGGACCTAAGGGATGACATTTTCAAGATGATGGTGCACGTATGGAATGAGCTGCCAGAGAAGGTGCTGAAGGCTGGTAGGATTACAACATTTAAAAGACTTCTGGATGGGTATATGAATAGGAAGAGTTTAGAGGGATAATGGCCAAATGCTGGCAAATGGGTCTAGATTAATTTAGGATATCTAGTCAGCATGGACGAGTTGGACCAAAGAGTCTGCTTTTGTGCTGTACATCTCTATGACTCGACGTGTCTTCTTGACCACCTTATCCACTTGCATTGCTACTTTTAGGGAACTGTGGAACCGTACACCTTGATCCTGTTGTATGTTGATGCCACTAAAGATTCCTCCATTTGCTTGGTATTAGATCTTTCAAAATGCATCATTTCACATTTGTCCAATTTAAACTCTATTTGCCATTTCTTTGCCCAAGTCACCAGTCTATCTATATCCTGCTGTATCCTCTTGCAGTCCTCCTCACTAGCTGCAGCTCCTGCAATCTTTGTGCTTTTGTCAAACTTACTAATCAGGCTACCGACATTGTCTCCAAATCATTTACTTATATTACAAACAACAGAGGTGTCCTTGCATTAATCCTGTAGAACACCACTGGTCACAGATCTCCAGTCAGAAAAACACCCTTCCACTACCACTGTCTGTCTTTTGTAACTAAGCCAGTTCTGTATCCACCTTACCAGCTCACTGCAGATTCCATGTGACTTCACCTTTTATATCAGCCTGATATGAGAGACCTTGTCAAAGGCCTTTCTATAGTCCACAATGACAACATCTTCTGCCCTGCCCTCATTTTTATCACTTCCTCAAAAAAACTCAATTATGTGAGGCATGATCTTCCCCACTCAAAGCCATGCTGCCTCTCACTAATAAGCCCATATTTTACCAAATCCTATCCCTAAGAATCTTCTCCAATAATTTCTCTGCCACAGATGTAAGGTACACCGATCTATAATTTCCCAGATTATTCCTGTCACCCTTCTTAAACAAAGGGCCTGTTCCAGTGCTGTATTGTTCTTTGTACTCTGCTGTTTGAAGGCAAATCTAAAATAAAGGAGTTCCTCAGGGGACTGTCTTAGGCTCAGCCATCTGCAGCTGCTTCAACAAACACCTTCTTCAATCATAATGGCTAGAAGTGGGAATGTTTATTATTTATTGCCAAATATTCAACATCATTTGCACTTCCTTGTGGACTGAAACAGCCTGTGTCTATGTGTAGCAAGATGATTTACTGATAAGGGGCAAGTAACATTCACAACATATCAGTGCCAAACAATGAATATCTCTAACAACAGAGAATCTAAAAACACCTCCCTTGATAGTGGTACTACCACTACTGGATCTTCCACCATCACCACTCTGGGAGTTGCCATTCACCAGAAACTGAAATAGCCACATAAATGCTATGATTACAAGAGTAGGTATCAGATGAGGAATTTTGTAGGAAGTAACTCACCTCTTGACTCCCCTATACCAGTCTGCCATACAAGGCACGAGCCAGGATTGTGATGGAATACCTGTCTGGATGAGTACAAATCTAACACATTCAAAAAGCTTGACCCCGTTCAGGATAAGGCAGCCTGTTTGATTGGCACCCCATCCACTACCTCAGCATTCATTCCCTTCAACACTGAATAAAGCAGTATGTATAATTCGTAAGATGCATACAGTTCCTTCAACAACAACTTCCAAGCCAGTTGCCTCTATCATCTAGAAGGAAAATGGTAACAAATCAGCTACAAGTTCTCCTCCAAGTCCTGACTCGGAACTATATCACCATTCCTTCACCACTCCGGGGTTAAAATCCTGTAACTCCCTTCCTGACAGCACAATGGAAGTACTTACACTCAGTAAGACTCCAGTAGTTCAAGAAGATGGCTCACTATCACCTTTCCATGTGCAATATATGCTGTTCTGGCCACTGATGTCCACATCCCAGGAATAAATGGTCAGAAAAATTGAAATATCATTAACTGGTACAGAAAATAATCAAAAGGTCAATGGAATGCTGAAATTTGTGTCTAGAGGACAAAAATACAAGGTCATTGAAGTCATACTATAACTATTCAAAGCCACGAATAGAGAACAGTGAGCAGTTCTGGGAACTACACCTTTGGGAAGATATATTAGTTTTGGGGGCTGTGTAGCATCGATTTACCAGAGTGATACATGAACTCAAAGGTTTAAATTATGAGACATGACAAAACCTAGGGTTGTACTCCCTGAAATTAGAAGGTTAATCAGTAGTCTAATGGACTTTTATGATATTAAAGGGAACTGATAAAGGGAACCTATATTCTCTATTTGATTAATTGGTAAGTCTAGAAATGTGAACATCTCTGAGGGAAGAGTTTAAAAATTATAGCCAGACCTTCCAGGAATGAGGCTAGTAAATATTCCTTTCACAAAAATGCTGCTGGAAATTTGAAAATCTCTTGTGAAAATGGTGATTGATGCTACCTCCATTATTCATTTTAGGTTGGAGATTGATAGGTTTCTGTTAAGCAAAGCTTTGAAGAGGTATGGAGCAGAGGTAATTGTATGGAGTTAAGACTAGCTGTGAACTCAATAAGTGATGGAAAAGGTGTAAGTAGTTACACAGTCTCCTCCTCCTGTCATTGAATCCAAGTCTCAGGGATGAAAGGCTTGTTACAATCCACTGTGTTACTCAGTTCAAAATTATACACTTGTCAAGAATGTAGATACTTCTAAATAAGGAAAATTATCTTCAGATAATAATATTGTACATTGCACTATAGTTTCTTAGATACTATATACTGCATAAAAAGTTAAGTTTTTGAGTGTGTTATGTTGTACAAAATGAATAACACTGACATTTTATTTTTAATAGTTTACCTTTTTTTAATTTCTTCGAGAGAAAGATGATCGAACCCCACAGACATGGTGCTGATAACTTTCAAGTTGGGTCCTATATTAGGAGAATAATCTTAAAATGAAACCAAGCTAACTTGGTTAGAATTAAAAAATTTTCATCTTATACTGGATAGAATTTCATTCTATATTATAGCATCTATTATTAAATTTCAAGCATCTAAGGAAAGTTGCAAAAGACTTGGCTTAGTGGCAAAATTTCTGCCTGAGAGTTGGGAGGTTGTGAATTCATGACCTATTTCAGACTTCTGTTCTGGGCATGTGAGTTCTAAAGCTGGATTTAGTGGAGTGCCATAGTCTCTACACCCCAATTAAAAATTCAGGGTTGGGGTGGGTGGAGACAGCTGCTTTGCAACATTTAAACAGCAAATTGACAACTGAATGACTCCCTCAACAACGCAAAGTCCCACATCAGAGAGATGCCAGTGAAATGTAGGCTGACTGTTCTCAGCATGGAGTGGAGGCATGAACTGGAACTGCAGCAAGGCCCATTAGGAGATTACAGCACTGGATCTGGAATAACATGCAAACCAGGGTTCTCATGAAGATCAGAAAAAGGATGTTACTTGTTTGGGTCCTGCTGGTGAGTCATGATGGGGCATTAAGAAGGGAAGGCCACCCTACTCAAACTCCACTAACTCATACAGAGAAATCTACTGGGCTGGATGCTTGTCATTGACCTCTTCTGCTATGGGCTAAGTACCATCTCTATGAGTCATTATGCAGGTATGGGGATGGGAGTTTGCATTTGGAGGCTCAGGAGGCCAACAAGGAAAATGATATTTAAGAATGTATTTAAGTGTATTTAAGAATGAGATAGATAGGTTCTTAACTATAAGGGGATCAAAACATATGGGGAGAAGGCAGGAGAATGGGGTTGAGAAACATATCAGGCATGATTGAATGGCTGAACAAACTCAATGGGCCGAATGGCCCAATTCTACTCCAACATATTATGGTATTCTGGACAAAAAGACCAAATTTTCAAGGATTAAAATCAATGAGAAATGGAAGATTTTTGAGTTAAGAAGATAATATCCTGGAAAACACTCATTGTGAAAGCTTATGATTAAAGGTTACCGGGCTGGGAAAGGAAAAGAATGAAAATAAACTCTCAGGGGCTAAGAATTACTTTGGAATGGGTCCAGGAGAATTGAATGCTTACTTAAAAATTAGCATAAATCTTAACTTTTTTTTTAAAGATATTTTTATTAGAAATTTAATATTTTGACAGATTTACAAAAATAAACAGAACTTTCAAGCACAAACATTAATATAAAAATAGATCTTAAATATATAATCATCAAAATTCAAAGGAATTATACTAAAGAAGAAAGAAAAACAATGAAACTCAGTTAACTACTAATCTAATCCACAATTATCCAGAGTGTATAGTTGAGTCACTTACATCCTTCAAACAAGAGAAAATGTTCTCTAATACACTCATAACAGTATAATAAAAAGGAAACTATTTCCAAACAATAAGAACAAAAAAAATAAAGCATGTTTGAATGGAGATCCTCCCCCTTGTTCTCAGGGGGCCTTACTTCCTTTCTAAAGGTCCACCATATCCTCTCCCAAACAGTGTCCCACCCTTGACCCGGGCGCTCCTTAATAGGATTTAGATATAATACCGAGCTAGAGTTGACAGTGAGCGCCCCACCCCCACCCCTCCCCACCCATACCTGAGTATATCTGATAGCATCAATGCCACGTACAAACACACATAACTATAAAATTACAACTCCAACAAATTACAATTAAGTATAATAACATAAAATAGCAAGAGAAGACAACCCTGCTCCCAGAAGCAAAAGTAAAGTAGAGTAAAGTATCCATTTCTCCCCACGGAGTGTGGAAGAGGCAAGCCAACATAAATTGTCTCTTACGATTTATTTAAACGAGTCTAAAAGTTCCTTAGCCTCTTCTGGTGATCTAAAATTATACTCGGATCCTTCGTGGGTAAAGCATAACGTCGCTGGGTAGCGTAAGGTGTATTGAATATTTAAGTTCCTTAGACATTTCTTCACCTCATCAAACGCCTTCCTCCTTCGTGCCAAAGCCGGGGAGAAGTCCTGAAATAACATAATCTTGGATCCTTCATGAATCATAGCTTTAGGATCCTTTCCAAGATTTCTGGAGGCATCCAGGAGTATCTGCCTCTCCCTATAACTCTGCAGCCGGAACAGGACCGGGCGTGGGCGCTGGTTTGGGCCAGATCCGCGTACTGCGACCCGGTAGGCCCACTCCACCCTTACCCGGTCAGTTTCAGCCCCCAGGTTTAAAAGCTGGGGCAGCCATCGCTCCAGAAATACTACTAACTGTCCCTTCTCTTCTTGTTCAGGGAGGCCCAGAAGACAGATATTCTTTCTCCGATTTCTATTATCCAGGTCATCCATGTAGATTTCAAAGGCCCGGACTCTCTGCTCCAGAGCTGGCACCTGTTCTGCAGCTGTTTGTGCTGCAGCCTCGGAGGTCGTGGCCTTTAGCTCCGCCCCCTCCACTCGGCCCTGTAATTCCTCGAGAGCCTGGCTGTACTTTTGTAACTTTTCTTCGAATGAGTTCCATCTCTGTCTGGATTCTGCGATGAAATTGATGAGTGTCGATTCCAGCCTGGCAATCATCTCTACAAGGCCTGTTTTTACATCAGCTGCAGCCGGAGGAGGAGAGGAGGGTGGGGGAGGGGTCTTTGTTTTCTGAGAGCTGCGGGATCCCTTTGGTTTACTCATTATCCACTTAATATTAAACTGCTTAAATATAATAGTAAACAGCTAATTAAGGTTAGAAAATTTTTTTGGGTGGTTTGGTAAGTGTGGTGGGGGTTAGTAACTCACTTTACCCAGGTTTTGGGAAGAGCTCTGTAAACTCAGACTTGCTGAGTCGCCGCCATCTTGGATCTCCCATAAATCTTAACTTTAAAGTGGCATTTTTCAGTTGCGGTAAATATAAAAGGGGCAATTTCTGTTCTGTTCTTGAAAGTATGATTTGTCGACTGTAATAGTGCTTAATCTATTTTGCCCTCACAGCAACATTCTTAACACTTGAAATCTTATCATGCCAGCCATACTAGAAGTTCAAATTTCTTTTTAAAAGTTATTAGTCTCTCAGGCATTGTATCAAAATGCTCCTTGGATTCCAAATAAAAGTAATTACTTACTTCAGTGTTTTAAATTTAACAAAGATTCATTATAGAAATCATATAAAATTGTACCTGCAGTATCTAAAAGTTCTTTATCTATTTTCTCGGTCAATAAACAGTATAATCCATCTACTCCAGCAACCCCTTTTAACAGATCTGTGCGAGGTACAGGGTCATCAGAATCCCAGTGCTTAATATCACAGCTGAAATTTAAAAAATACACAAAATGAACCTATTAGTGTTGACTGTAGATCAGCAGTAGCCTTTGAATCAGAGTTATGCTCAAGTTCTACTTCATACTGAATACAAACCTACATTTAAAAATCAGTGCAGTGATGAATCTCCTCAGTACTGATGGAGGTGCATTTTTCAGTTCAGATGTTAAAACCTAAGATGTCTCATGGCATCATTTGAGTTTTCCTCAGTGTTCTGACCAATGTTCATTCCCATACAACACCCAAAACCAAATTATTCAGTCATTACCTTGCTATATGTGGAACATTGTTTCTTCTATTATTATGACAATGACTACAATTCAAAACTAGGAGAAAGTGAGGACTGCAGATGTTGGAGATCAGAGCTGAAAAATGTGTTGGTGGAAAAACGCATCAGGTCAGGCAGCATCCAAGGAGCAGGAGAATCGACGTTTCGGGCATAAGCCCTTCTTCAGAAATCCTGAAGCATTCCTGAAGAAGGGCTTATGCCCGAAACGTCGATTCTCCTGCTCCTTGGATGCTGCCTGACCTGCTGCACTTTTTCAGCAATACATTTTTCAGTTATAATTCAAAAATACTCCATACTTCAGTACTTTGAAACATCTTGAAATGTGTTCATGAAAAACTAAGACTAATGGAAGATTACCTCAGAAAGGGTGAAGGCATGAGAATTGTGCCTGAGTTTTGATAGAACTGTGTTGAGGTTATTTTCCAGAAATAATAAAGTTCCAAAGTACTAGTGAGATTGAGATATTGAAAACAATTAAGTTTAGAGGATTTAACAAAACCAAAAGTTGAAAAATTCCCAAATTTTATCCTAGAGCATCGAAATAGTTATCCAGTAGTTGTAGAAATAGTGGAAGCATTGATATTATTTCAAACTTCATAGATTCTGGAGTAGTGCCCACAGGTTGGAAGGTTGCAAATGCAACATCAACATTTAAGAAAGGAGCGAGAGTGAAAATGAGGCACCATTGGACACATTAGCCTGATGACAGACAATACTAGAATTCATGATAAAGAATATGATAAGTAGACACTTACAAAACAATAATCTGATTAGACAGTCAACATGGATTTATGCAAAGGAGAATTATACTTGACAAGCCTGTTGAGATTTCTGAGGCTGTTACACCAATAGAGCAGATAAGTGGAACGAGTGGATGTGGTGTCTTTGGTTTTTCAGAAGGCTTATGATAAGGTCCCAAACAGAAGATTAGTAAACAAGATTGGAACACCTGGGATCTACTGGCATGGATCAAAGAAATGTGAATGAAAAGAGTAGGAATAAACAAGTCATTCTCATTTGGTGCTTTGTGATGAGTGGGTTGGGGGGTGGTGGGGGAGGGGGCGCGGTACTGCAAGGATCAGTGCTTGTATCCCAGCTGTTTGAAATCATTACAATGACTGGGATGTGGGGGAACCATATATACTACTTCCAAGTTTGCAGCTAACAAAATCTAGGTGGGAATGTGTGTTGAGAAATTGGTGCAAAGAGATTGCATGTGATTTGAACAAGCTGAGTAAATAGGAAAGAACATGGTTGATGGAATATGATGTGAATAAGTGGTCAGGGGAATGGAAGTACAGTGTGAGATTGGAAAGTACAGATGTCAAGATAGGACTTGGGTGAACTTGTTCATGAGTTATTTAAAGTTTACATCTTGGGTAACAAACAATCAAGAAGGAAGATAATGGTAGGATGGCCTTTATTACAAGAGGATTTGAATGTAAACGTAAAGATGTCTTCCATCAATTGCTTAGAAGGTTGGTGAGAACGCACAAGTATTTCATACATTTTGGACCCATTACCCAAGTATAATCTTGTCATAGAGGGAGGGAAATAGAGTGCACCAGAATGGTTCCTGAGATGATGGGGCTATCCTGTGAGGAGACTGGACCTGCATCCTCTTGAGAGTTTCAAAGAGAGAGGCCTGATTTGGTTGAAATCTACACAATTCTTTTTCAGGGCTAGAAAGGGTAAATGCATATAGAACCAGGGGAGGCAATCTCAGAATAAGGGGCATGCCATTTGGAACTAAGATGAGGAAGATTTTATTGACTTAGAGGATAGTGAATATTTGGAATTCTTTACTCCGATAACTGAGCTTCCTCTGAATACATCCAAGACAGGAAGGCTACTTTTCTGGATACTTATGACACCAAAGGAGATGGTAGTAGTGTGGGGAAATGGTCATGAGGTAGATGATCAACCATGATCTATTTGAAAGCAGAGCAAATTAAAAAGGAGGGTCTCACCCTCCTCCTATGTTATCTATTCTTTGTAGTTCCAATTATTATTTCAGATTTTCTGCTTTTGCAATTTAACTTTAATTCTCTTACTTTATTTTTGTATGCATGTCTTGCTTCCTACATTTTCATGCCCTCTTTGTAGCCAGATGTATACTCATTTCACAGAATTATAGAACGATGAAGCACTAAAGAAGCCCATTCAACCATTTTAACTGTGCTGGTTTTTTGAAAGATCTATCCTATCTTTTCCCCTGCAAATGTTTCCCCTTCAATCAGTTCTCCAATTCTTTTTTATCAGTTATTATTGAATCAGTTTCCAACATCTGTTCAAGTAGGCAATGCACTACAGATCATAACAATTCACAGTGTACATTTTTCTTCCTTCATGTCACCAGTGGCAAATAACCTTGTCAATGTTTTTTTGGTTAACAACCTCTCTGTCACTGAAGTATTATTTAACCAATCAAAAACCATGAATGATTTTGAACATTTCAATCAAATCTTCTCTTAACTTGTTCTGCTTCACAGAGAACAATGTCAGTTTCTCCAATTCCTTCACACAATTGACCTACCTCATCTATAGTACTATTATAGAACATTACAGCGCAGTACAGGCCCTTCAGCCCTCGATGTTGCGCCGCCCTGTCATACTAATCTGAAGCCTATCCCACCTACACTATTCCATGTACGTGCATTTGCCTGTCCAATGACGACTTAAATGCACTTAAACTTGGCGAATCTACTACCGATGCAGACAAAGCGTTCCATACCCTTACTACTCTCTGAGTAAAGAAACTACCTCTGACATCTGTCTTATACCTATCTCCCCTCACTTTAAAGTTGTGTCCCCTCGTGTTTGCCGTCCCCATACTTGGAAAAAGGCTCTCTCTGTCCACCCTATCTAACCCTTTGATTAGCTTGTATGTCTCTATTAGGTCACCTCTCAACCTTCTTCTCTCTAACGAGAACAGCCTCAAGGCCCTCAGCCTTTCCTCGTAAGACATTCCTTCCATACCAGGCAACATCCTAGTAAATCTCCTCTGCATCCTTTCCAAAGCTTCCCCATCCTTCTTATAATGTGGTGACCAGAACTGCACACAAAACTCTAAGTGTGGCCGTACCAGAGCTTTGTACAGCTGCAGCATAACCTCCTAGTTCCGGAACTCAATCCCTCTATTAATAAAGGCCAAAACACTGTATGCCTTCTTAACAACACTGTCAATCTGGGTGGCAACTTTCAGGGATCTCTGTACATGGACACCAAGATCTCTCTGCTCATCTGCACTCCCAAGAATCCCAAAGTGTATCACCTCACACTTGTCCACATTAAACTCCATTTGCCACCTCTCAGCCCAGCTCTGCATCCTATCTATGTCTCTCTGCAACCTAGTACATCCTTCGTCACTATCCACAGCTCCACCGACCTTAGTGTCATCTGCAAATTTACTAACCCACCCTTCTAAGCCCTCATCCAGGTCATTTATAAAAATGACGAACAGCAGTGGACCCAACACTGACTCTTGCGGTACGCCGCTAGTAACTGGACACCAAGATGAACATGTTCCATCAACTATAATCCTCCGTTTTCTTTCAGCAAGCCAATTACTGATCCAAACTGCTATGTCTCCCACAATCCCATTCCTCCGCATTTTGTATATTAGCCTACTGTGGGGAACCTTATCGAAAGCCTTGCTGAAATCCATATACACCACATCAACCGGTTTACTCTCATCTACCTGTTCGGTCACTATTCTCCTCTGCACGTTCTGTAAAGCTTTGACATTAAAATAACTGTGCAGAGTTGGTATCCTGTGGAGTAGGCCTAGGCCAAATGTAACAATGCAGAACAAACAGGATACTATCATTACTGGGCATCAGCCTCACATTCCTCAGGCCTTTGCTGAGGGGCAGTTGGCACTCCTTCCACTCTCAAGTGCCCACTCCTCTTGCCTACAGGGCTACAGTTATCTGCGGGAGATCCAGGACCATTGCAAATATTATGATTGAAAATTATACCCTTTCCTATAAGGGGATCTCAGTCTTCCCACCTGGTGTAGAGGAACACAGCTTGTTTGGTTCTGCACACTGGTCAAAGTGCAAGCCCCTGCCAGGTGTATGCCAGTGCAGGGACAGTAGGCAGGGCATGCTGGGAAATTTTGCTGCACCTCTGGTATATGTATTAGTGGTAGAGAGAAAAAATATAATTATCCTGCTCTTCCCTGGCATTGACATCATGCAGTTTTCAAGGCAGGAAGGGCTGAATACAGATGGTATATAAATCTCAAAAGCAGCGTTTTAAACATGAATTGCACAGACAGGGCAGACTGAAATGACATTGTTGAATTGTCTCTGTCCCACTAGAAGTGACATAGATGTATGTTTATTATAAATTTATTCTATAAAAGGGGTCTAAAACTTTCATTATACCCCTCCCCAAAAACGAACTGGTGCTAGGAACAGAGGATGTCTGCTAGAAGTCTATGGGCGTCCATCATAATTCCTGTATGCTCCATGCTTCAATCAAACCCCTCACTATTGCACTCAATTCTCAACACACATCTCTTAACTCCTAACACAATTTGTCTGCTCAGATCGAATCATTAATTTGAACTCCAAAATTCTCAGATAACATAGAGCCATCGACCTCACAAAATGCTGGGACTGGGCTTGAAGATAAAGATGAAACTAACCGATTGGAGAAAGCCATAAAGATACCCAGGGCAGGCCTGAGAACGAAGCTTGTGTCAATGAGTACATGCCCAACAACAATGTCTTTACTCAATGTCTACTTCTGTGTGGCAATTATCCACATCTGGATTCCTAATTAAACATGTGCCCAGTGGATAAATAAAGGGATAACACTGCTTTATATCTATCTGTGAGGTTTAACTCCTAATCCAAAAGAAGATTTTAAAGATTTTATCTATTTTATTTCAAATCAGTATCAAGTTGCACTTGAAGAATAAAGTCAAAGTTCATCCAAAGCACTTTGAAGTGATGTAGTTGATTACCCATTAATTGAACTGTCACTGATTAACTGTGGCACATCATGAAAATGGGACATTCTGATGAAATATGGGAGAACTCTTGTTTTTTCACAATGTGGCAACCCACTTATGAAGTGCAGGAATACCTGGCTTGTAATATGGATTTTTAAGTAGGTTTTTATTTGTGGAGAATATCCTTTTCTTTAAAAGAGCCAGAAGAAATTTTACCTCAATCAGTGGAATCTAGGATAAGTAACCAAGGAAGATAATTGCTGTTTGAGAGATAACGATGCATTTAAAACAACTAATGTGTTTGATCAGCTAACTGTAGTCCCTACATTTTTTTCTGAAACTTCTCTAAAACCTTCACATATAGTGCTCAGGTCTGGACAAAATATTCCGTGACTTCCTTGTTTTGGTACTCTATTCATAAAGCATAGGATTCCCAAAGCTTCCAAGTTTTGTATCTCCAAGTCTTGGTCAATTATAAATATCAAGCAAAGCAATGGTCCTAACATGAACCCTGAGGGACTCCCTCTCCCATGATATAACTTCCTCCAGTCTGAAAAACAATTCTTCACCAGAATTGTATTTCCTGTTATTTCAACTTTGTGTCAATGCTGCTATTGACTCTTTTCTTCCCATCAGCTCTAACTTTGCTGATGCAGCATGTTATCAAATCAGCTGCATTTCCCGCATTAACCTTCTGTTACCTAATCAGAGCAGTAAATAATTCAGGGGTGCACAATTTGTGTTAACTTTCCTTAATTGATCTATATTTGTTCCAAGAGATTATTAAACTGTTAGCTTTTAAAGCGTCTCCACCATCAAGGATAAATTGACAGGTTTGTACATAGTTGTTGGGTGTACTTTATACACTTTTTTGACCAAGTGCATAAAATTTGTGATTCTCTATACCTTTGACAGAATTATTATCTAAACAAGGAATGGAAGATTTAAAAATGGATAATTAAAGTAATCAAATTTAATTAATTTAAACACATTAAAGAATTACAGCAAATGTGATATGTTGTGTTTGCAGAATATGGGAGCATCTGGATGCCAGTGTACACACAAACATATCAAATCGGAACAGAACTAGATCCTTCAGTTCCTCAAGCTTGCTCCAGCATTCAATAAGATCATGGCCGATCTGGTTGTGTTCCAAATTCCATGTTCCCATCCATCTTGATTATCTTTGATTCCCTTGCTGAACAAGAATTTATCTACCTCTGCCTTAAAAATATTCACTGATTCTGCTTCTACTATCTTCTAACGCAGAGTTTCAAAGTCAGAAAACCCTCTGAAAGGAAACAGATGTTACAACATTGTAGTGGACCTCTCTGTTAATTAAAGCTCACTTCACCTCGTAATCTGTTAAAATATGAGTGACACAGAACTCCAAAATTCCACTATTTAAAGAAACAGCATCAATTAATGTTCTAACTCTAAAAATGAACATTAAAGAACAACTATTTATAACTCTAAGCCCTCCCTTTCTCTTAACTACTTCTTACCTGCCTCCAACTCTATAACAATATGCTGTTGCAATTATTAAAATTATATCCACTTTATTTCAAAACCACACAGCCTCTGTTGTCTTCTGTGACGTCACTCTTCCAGGCTGCTGAATTTACTGGGTTGTCTGCTTGCTTTTTACTGCGAGTATGTTTCATATGAAAAAGTACCTTTTCGTGACAAATGTTTCCTAGTTTCATGGGTCTGTCTCGATGGCAGTTGCTCTCTAACCAATTTTCAAAATGCCCACATCTTTATATCAGATTGTCTCATTGGTTTGATGTTGGCCAAACAATAAATTCAAACTCAATTTGGCTTTTGTATCCTGGGACATAATTTAAACTGGTTAAATTTGAATTGTTGTCAAAACAGCAACCAAAACTCAGGTATCCATTTTACAGCCAAATGTTACATATTTTCAATTTTCTAGTACACTCTGGGACTGCCATCTAGTCATGTACACAGATGCCTGTAAGATCTCAGTTCAGAGCAGCATTCACTCTCTCTGAAGGAGTGGCATGATGGCTCAGTGATTAGCATTGCTGCCTTGCAGCGCCAGGGACCCGGGTTCAATTCCAGCCTTGGGCGACTGTCTGCGTGGAGTTTGCACGTTCTCCCCATGTTTGCTTGGGTTTCCTCTGGATGCTCTGGTTTCTTCCCACATTCCAAAGGTGTGCAGGTCAGGTGAATTGGCTATGCTAAATTGCCTGTAGTGATAGGGGAATGGGTCTGGGTAGGTAGCCCTTTGGAGGGTCAGTGTGGACTTGTTGGTCCAAAGGGCCTTTTCCACACTGTAGGTAATCTCAATCCAATCTAAAGATACATTACATGCCTTTAATCAGGTCATTCCTCACTCTTCTCTAAGCTCCAGTAGAAACTGGTTCAGCCTGTCCAATCTATTGTCATAAGACAACCTATTCATCCCAGGTATCAATCTAAATTTAACCTACCTTTAACCAAAGAAAACCTGCCCTGCGAATCAATCTCTGAGTCTGTGTTGATTTGTGTGTGTGGAGTGCACCAAACAACACAATCTCCCAGTTGCCATCCATTTCAACAACCCCCTCCCACTCCCCTAGCAACATGTTCATCCTGGGCCTTCTCAACTGTCAAAGTAAGGTCAAGTACAAACTGGGTGAACAACACCTTGTATTTCGATTTGGGAGTTTACAGCCCAACAGCCTCAATATAGAGCTCAAGATCTCTCCATCCCTAGCTTCATCCCATGTCCTGCCCTCCCTGTACTTCCCGCCTCCTTGACTTGACCTAACCTGTCCCTCTTCCTCTTCACCTATCAGCTCCATCCCTCCCCACCAACCCGTCATGATTACCCCATCTGCAACAACTTAACACCATCCCACCCATCCTTCCCCACCACCCCCCTCTCCCTAGTCCCATGCCTCGCCTCTCTAATTACTTAAGTGCTCCCTTCCTTGTCTTATCAACCTTCCCTCCATTGACCACGCTATTTGACATCAGGTACATCACGGCAGAGGGTCATTGAACAGCGATCAGGGTTAGGAGTTCTGGCTAGTTTTCTAGATATCGTGTTGATAACTACAGCACGCTATTAATATTCAGTTTGCAAGACTCAGTTTTCTAACGGATTCTAACTAACCTGACACACCCTTTCCATGGGGATCTTGCCTGTCCCTATGTCTAATTACATCTGTGAGCCGACTTCGCTCAACTGAAACTGTGCCCTGCCAACATTTCTCTTACAGATTTATGTTGGATTGAGTTACCGCGGGAGATAGTTGCACCTAAACATTTCAAAACGATTTCTCTTCCCTGGCCCATGTAAACACTCGCTGTACATTCCAGCACATTTAAATTTTGCTGCAATAGATGGCCAATTAGAATTCTAATAGTTAATAACTTGGAGATTAGGTAAGAATCATCCCCAGGTAAGGAAAATAATTCTTTCAATTTTCATTACGAGAAAGCAAATAAACAACTTTAATTTAAAGACGTAATCAATCTTGATCTCTCCAATGTTCTTTGCTTTCTGGAACTGAGGGGCTGGGGTATCTTGTTCTGCTGATCAACACCTGCTCTGTACCAATAATTTAAATTATTTCATTTTTAAAGCCCAAGTGTAAGGTAGCTGGCGAGTTAGGTTAGAGTTGGCCAATGAAGGTTATAAAGTATCTGCATACACAAGTGGCATTGATTTTTTTTGTCTCTGGACCAGGAATCCTGTAGTCATGAAAACACTCACATGCCCGAGTCTCGGAGCAGGCTCAGCGCTTCCTGTGGGACCCGCCGGCTCACAAACACCCTGGCCAGGGGCCGGTTCCTCTGCATGGTGTGCCTCGCTTCGTTGGTCACAGCTCGGCTCAGCTCTGTCAGGGTGCCGCGGCTGAAGCCCCGAAGCCACATGCTACCCTGCTTAAGGTGCTGCCAAATCAAACAGGGACTTTGAGACCTCTTAACGGGGCCGTACAGTTCATTCAAACCAGGGGAGGCTCCCATTCTGACCAATGGTGAAAGTGAGGACTGCAGACGGTAACGGTCAGAGTCGATAAGTGTGTTGCTGGAAAAGCACAGCAGCTCAGACAGCATCCAAGGAGCAGGAGAGTCAACGTTTCAGGCATAAACCCCAAATCAGGAATATTGGGGGGGGGGGGGGGGGAAGGGGCTGGGTGATAAATAGGGATATGGGTAGGGCTGGAGGGGAAAGTGGCTGGGAATAGACAATAGGTGCAGGAGTAGTCCATTCTGCCCATCGAACCTGCACCACCATTCAATATGATCATGGCTGATCATCCTTAGTCAGTATCCTGTTCCTGCCTTATCTCCATAACCCTTGATTCCACTATCCTTGGGAGCTCTATCCAACTCTTTCTTAAATGAATCCAGAGACTGGGCCTCCACTGCCCTCTGGGGCAGAGCATTCCACACAGCCACCACTCTCTGGGTAAAGAAATCCTGTATTTTTAAGCTGTGTCCTCTGGTTCAGCACACGCCCATCAGCGGAGACATGTTTCCTGCCTCCAAATTGTCCAATCCTTTAATAATCTTATATGTCTCAATCAGAGTGCCTCTCAGTCTTCTAATCTCAAGGGTATACAAGCCCAGTCGCTCCAGTCTTTCAGTGTAAGGTAATCCCGCCATTCCAGGAATTGACCTCATGAACCTACGCTGCACTCCCTCAATAGCCAGAATGTCTTTCCTCAAATTTGGAGACCAGAACTGCACACAGTACTCCAGGTGTGGTCTCACCAGGGCCCTGTACAGCTGCAGAAGAACCTCTTTGCTTCTATACTCAATCCCTCTTGTTATGAAGGCCAGCATGCTGTTAGCCTTCTTCACTACCTGCTGTACCTGCATGCTTACCTTCATCGACTGGTATACAAGAACACCCAAATCTCTCTGTACTGCCCCTTTACCTAAATTGATTCCATTTAGGTAGTAATCTGCCTTCCTGTTCTTGCCACCAAAGTGGATAACCATACATTTATCCACATTAAGCCGCATCTGCCATGCATCTGACCACTCACCTAACTTGTCCAGGTCACCCTGTAATCTCCTAACATCCTCATCACATTTCATCCTGCCACCCAGCTTAGTACCATCAGCAAATTTGCTAATGTTATTGCTAATACCATCTTCTATATCATTAACATATATTGTAAAAAGCTGCGGTCCCAGTACTGATCCCTGTGGTACCCCACTGGTCACTGCCTGCCATTCCGAAATGGAACGGTTTATCACTACTCTTTGTTTCCTATCAGCCAACCAACTTTCAATCCAAGTTAGTACTTTGCCCCCAGTACCATGCGCCCTAATTTTGCTCACTAACCTCCTATGTGAGACTTTATCAAAAGCTTTCTGAAAGTCCACTTACAATACATCTACTGGATCTCCCTTGTCCATCTTCAGAGTTACATCCGCAAAAGATTCCAGAAGATTAGTCAAGCATGATTTCCCCTTCATAAATCCATGCTGACTCTGACCTATCCTGTTACTACTATCCAGATGTGTTGTAATTTCATCCTTTATAATAGACTCCAGCATCTTTCCCACCACTGAGGTCAGACTAACTGGTCTATAATTTCCTAATTTCTCTTTCCCACCTTTCTTAAAAAGTGGTACAACATTAGCCACCCTCCAATCCGCAGGAACTGATCCTGAATCTATCGAACTCTGGAAAATAATCACCAACGCATCCACAATTTCTTGAGCCATCTCCTTCAGTATCCAGGGATGTAGGCTATCAGGCCCTGGGGACTTATCAACTTCAGACCTAACAGTCTCCCCAACACCAATTCCTGGCAAATATAAATTTCCTTAAGTCCAGGTCCTTCAGCCACTGTTACCTCAGGGAGATTGCTGTGTCTTCCCCAGTGAACACAGATCTGAAGTACCAATTCAATTCTTCTGCCATTTCTTTGTTCCCTGTAATATATTCCCCTGTTTCTGTCTTCAAGGGCCCAATTTTAGTCTGAACCATTTTTTTGCCTTTCACATACTAAAAAAACTTTTACTATCCTCCTTTATATTATTGGCCAGTTTACCTTCGTACCTCATTTTTTCTCTGCGTATTTCCTTCTTAGTAATCCTCTGTTGTTCTTTAAAAGCTTCCCAGTCCTCCGTTTTCCCACTTATCTTTGCTATGTTATACTTTTTCTCTTTTAACTTTATATGTTTCTTAACTTCCCCCTATAGGTATATAGGTAGAAGGCTTATAGGTAGATGACGGTGAGGCAGTGATGGTGATAGGGTGGAGCAGAAGGTGGAGGATAGGTGAAGAGGAAGATGGACAGGTGGGACAGTTCAAGAGGGTGGTGACCAGTTGGAGGGTTGGATCTGGGATGAGGTGGGGAGAGGAAAGATGAGGAAACTGATGAAATCCACGTTGATGTGTGGGTGGCGGCTCCCAAAGCAGAAGATGAAGTGTTCTTCGCCAGGCATCAGATGGCTAGGATTTGGTGGTGGAGGAGGCCCAGAACTTGCATGTCCTTGGTGGAGTGGGAGGGGGAGTTGAAGTGGTCGGCCACAGGGCAGTGGGGTTGTTTGGTGCATGTGTCCTGGAGGTGTTCTCTGAAACGTTCCACAAGTTGGTGTCTTGTCTCCCTAATGTAGAGGAGATCACATCGAGAGCAATGGAGACAGTAGATGAGGTTGGAGTCAAGAGTGTGGTGCTGGAAAAGCACAACAGGCCAGGCTGCATCCGAGGAGCAGGAGAGTCAACGTTTCTCTACAGTAGCTGAGGTGTTTGGATGTGGAGGAAACTCTCTGCCAGATGTGGAAGAATGTTTGATTTAGCCCAGTCCACCCTGAATACTGTCTGGACAAGCAGCTCTGTGTGACAAGTGGGCCATTGGTGCATCAGGGTCAAATAGAAGCACCTCCGTCACCCCCCCTGACCTCTTACTTCCAAATTCAGCATCATTCATGCCATGAAAAGTGTTTTAATTAAAAAAAACACAAAGTGGGTGAAACATATGAGGGGTGAAACTAATTTCCTTGATAATGGAAAATAGGCTTAGCAGAAGGTCCCTATTTAATGCCATGTTTGATTTTCTTTATGAGTAGATTAATGCTGTTTCACCCCATACAGAACCATTCTAACTCCCCTGTCCCAAAGCCTGAAGGAGGTGTCAGCCTTGCTTCTGTGCAGTAAAGAGGAGTCCTGCACCCTTAGGTACCATATTCATTGGAATTTAGAGGAATGAGGGGGGAGTCTTAGAGAAACATAAAATTATGAAAGGAATAGATAAGATAGAAGTAGAGAGGTTGTTTCCATTGGTGAGTGAAACTAGGATAAGAGGGCATAGCCTCAAAATTAGGAGGAGCAGATTTAGGACTGAATTAAGAAGGAACTTCTTCACCAAAAGGTTTGTGAATCTATGTATTCCCTGCCCAGTGAAGTAGTTGAGGCTTCCTCAAGAAATGCTTTCAAAGCTAAGATAGATATCTTTTTGAACAGTAAAGGAATTAAGGGTTATAGTGAGAGGGTGGATAAGTGGAACTGAGGCCATGAAAAGATCAGCCATGATCGTATTGAATGGCAGAGCAGGCACAAAGGGCCAGAAGGCCTGGTCCTGCTCCAAGTTCTTATGTATCAGCATAGGTAGAATTTACTGTCATTTTTTGAGTAAGGGTGGCATATTTGCTGCTCTCCACTCCTTATGTACCTCTCCTATACCTATGCATGATTGGAAGATTATGACAAACCCTTTCACAACATTTATCTCTACCATTTCATAGAATCCCTACAATGTGGAAGCAGTCCATTCAATCCATCAAATCCATATTGGTTCTCCAAAGAGCATCCCAACCAGATTTAGTCCCCTATCCTATCCTCGGGACTCTGCATTCCAATGGCTAATCCACCTGGCCTGCACAGTGCTGGACACAACAGACAATTTATCATAGCTAATCCACCTAACCTGCAAAACTTTGGACTGTGAGAGGAAACCTACTCAGACATGGGAAGAATGTGCAAACTCCACACAGTTTCCCAAGACTGGAATTGAACCCAGGTGCCTGGTGCTGTGATGTAGCAGCTCTAACCACTAACCACATCACCATGCTACCCCAATTTTCAATTATTCGATACATCCCTTTTCAGTAAATCCACCCTCTTAACTTTCATCCTATCATTATCTCTACCATTGCTATTTCTAATGATATTTTCTTAGCATCCTTTTTCTCCCAGTAAACACTGATACAAAGTACTTATTAAGTATTCTAGTCATGCTCTGCACCTCTTAGTATTTATTTAGCACCTCTTTCTTCCCAAAGATGTGTGGATATTGAAAAAAGACCTTGACACTGTTTGTTGAGTTTTGAATTCAAGCAGTTTAATTAATGCGCATGGGAGAGTTCAGCCTCCAGTCAGTCCCTGCTGAGCTCTCTACAATTGCTCTTTCTGAACAATGATGGATATAAGGTTTTATACAGTCTACATTTACTCAGCTTAGTTGCTTGATTTGTTACAGTTATTCAACCTATCATGGCTGGGTACATATGGGTTATTTAGCCGACTACTACTGGATACACTGGTTTTATGTGGACCCTGAATATGCCTGGAATTCTTTCCTCAGTTGACATGGACTGTTCTAACTACCAACTAGTCGTTTAATCTCATTTAACTGAAATTATTAATCAAGTTTAACTATTAGCTTGAGGTATTGTCTTCCCATTGTCGCACAAGGTAGGGTGCACCTGCCTGGCATGCATGGTTTTATTGATGAAGGGCTTTTGTCCGAAACGTTGATTTCCCTGCTGCCTGAACTGCTGTGCTTTTCCAGCACCACTCTAATCTAGAATCTGGTTTCCAGCATCTGCAGTCCTTGTTTTTACCTGCACTCTCTTATTTGTAATGACATTAACACCCTGTGTAGTTGTCTTGCTTCTGAGAAGTTATTAGCTCTGGTGGCGTTGCTATGTGTGTTTACATTTGTACTGACCTTCTATTTCCCTAGTTCTTGATTTTTTTAGTGTGACCCCTTCTGACCCCTTCTCATCTCTTTTTACCTCTTCACTATTTACATGGTAGATGATATTTGGGTTCCCATTTATGTTAATTGCATTCTATTTCATATATCTCTTTGCCAGTCATATTTTCTTTCACACTATTTCATTCATGTTATTGTATTTGGCCTGGCTCTGGTATGCATCAGACACCTTAGATTTGTTTCATTATTTTCTCTATCTTCTGATCATCTAAGAAGGACTAACTTTGGTTCCTTGACCTTTCTTTTTTTTCTTACTTGTGAGACATGGGCATTGCTGGTTGGCCAGTGTTTATTGCCTGTACCTCATTGCCCTTGAGAAGGTTTCCTTCTTGAACCACTTTAGTCCATATGCTATAGGTTAACACACAATGCCCTGAGGGAATTCCAGGATTTTGACCCAGCAACAGTGGGTATTTCCACATCACGATGGTGAATGGATTGAAGGGAAACTTGCATGTGTTGATGCTCCTCTGCATCTGCTGTCCTTGTCCTTCTAGATGGAAGTGGTTGTGGGTTTGGAAGGTGCTGTCTAAGGATCTCTGTTGCATTTCTGCAGGGCATCTTGTAGACAGTGCACACTGCTGTTATTGAGCTTTGGTGATGGAGGGACTGGATGCTTTTGGCGTGGTGCCAATCAAGCAATCCAGACTGCTTAGTCCTGGATGGTGTCAAGCTTCTGGAGTGTTGTTAGAGCCACACCCGTCTAGGCAAGTGGGAGCTTTCCATCACACTCCTGACTTGTCTTTTGTAGATGATCAACAGGCTTTGGGGAGTCAGGAGGTGAGTTACTTGCCCGGTATTCCTAGACTCTGACCTGCTCTTGCATCCACTGTGTTTACATGGTGATTTCAGTTGAGTTTCTGATCAATAGTAACCCCAGGGATGTTGATAGTGGAGGATTCACTGATGGTAACACCACTGAATGTCAAGGTGATTAGTGTGTTTCTTTTCAGAGATGATCTTTGCCTGGTTTTTCTGTGGTCCGAATGTTAGTTGCCACATGTCAGCCCAAGTTTGGAAATTGGCCAGATTTTGTCACAATTGACTATGGGCTGCTTTGGTATCTGAAGTGTTGTGATGGTGCTGAACATTGAGCAATCACTGAATATTTCCAACTCTGACCTTATGATAGATAGAAGGTCTTTGATGAAGCAGCTAGAAATGATTGGGGCTGGGAGAGCAACTCCTGCAGAGATGGCCCAGGAGCTGAGATGACTGACCTCCTACAACCATAACCTTCGTCCTAACTGCTAGGTATGACTCTAATCACCAGAGAGTTTGCCCCTGATACCCATTGATTACAGTTTTGCTCGGCCCTTTGATGCCAGACTGTCACTCTCACTTCCCCTCTGTAATTCAGCTTTTTTGTCCATGTTTGAACTAAGCCTGTAATGAGGTCAGGAGCAGAGTGGCCTGGCAGAATCCAAACTGGGCATCACTGAGCAGGCTATTGCTGAGCAGGTGTTGCTTTAAAGCACTGTTGATGACATCTTCTATCACTTTACTGATGATCGACAGTAGACTGAGGCCAGTAATTGGCTGGATTGAAAATGTCCTGCTTTCTGTGTCCATGATATACCTGGGCAATTTTCCACATTGTTGGGTGGAAACCAGTATTGTAACTATACTGAAAGAACTAGGGGAGTGGCAAGTTCTGGAGCACAAGTCTTCAGTACTATTGCCAGAATGTTTGTCAGGGCCCACAGACTTGGCTACATCCGCTGCCTCTGTCAGTTTGTTGATATCACAAAGAGAATGTCAAAATTATTGAAGACTGGTATCTCTAATGCTAGTGACTACTTTGTTTTATTCAATAACATTGAGAAGTTAAAAAGCTTGTTATAGCTAGCAGTTGTAATTAATTCACAAATACTGACTGGCTCTGGAAAATCATTCTACAATGCAAAATCCTACTTCTTTAACTTAAGGGTTACAACTGAATGAGTGACTCTGCTGGTGCAGTTCAACTGTATTGTTAGCTGATGTACATTTAATGGAGTTTAGTGGCTTCTCTCATTGAGACTACATATTGAACAAATTACTCAAAGTGTGAGTCTACACTCACATTGATTAGACAATTTGACAACAGATAACTTGAATAGTACGTAATCCAACACAAGTAACTGGGATACAGCAATGGTAGGATTATAAAGTTTACCTTACAGTGGATGATACTGACTCTTGATTTATAAATCACAGTGATAAGCATTAACAATACCTTAATTCTTATACTTTGCAACCTCAGGCACCACTGTTTTCCATTGTCAGCATCTTCAGTTACTCATCTGGCATATTAATTTGTTAACAAGGCATTTAATGCCCCAAGCTCCTGATAGCAAGTGACCGCTCTTATAGGGTAGCAGAAAGTTGAGTAGCTCACTGGACAGTGGGTATTGCCACAGTGGTATTGAGGCTTGCTGGTGGTCACAAAATTTTCCCTTTCTCCACAGTATGCCACCAATGTTGGTTCGTGCCAGGCACTGGAAATTTCAAAGGTACTGTTTAGGGTTATTCTAAAGCTGTTTGGCATGGTTCCGCTTAGAGTCATAGAGATGTTCAGCATGAAAACAAACCCTTCGGTCCAACTCATCCATGCCGACCAGATATCCCAAACCAATCTAGTTCCACCTGCCAGCATTCAGCCCATGTCCCTCCAAAACTTTCTTATTCATATACTGTCCAAATACCTTTTAAATGTTGCAATTGTACCAGCCTCCATCACTTCCTCTGGTAGCTCATTCCATACACGTACCACCCTCTGTGTGAAAAAGTTGCCCCTTATGTCTCTTTTATATCTTTCCCCTCGCACCCTAAACCTATGCCCTCTAGTTCTGGACTCCCCGACTCTAGGGAAAAGACTTTGCCTATTTACCCAATCCATGCCCCTCATAATTTTATAAGGTATCCCTCAGTCTGGTTAGCAATGTTAGATCATATGGAATCTAGGGAGGGCTAGTCATTTGGATACAAAATTGGCTTGATTGTAGGAGACAGAGGATGGTGGTGGATGGTTGTTTTACGGACTGATGTACCCAGCAGTGTGGAATTTTAAGGTCTTATTGAATTGAACTTACATAATAGTAAAACATTTAAGAATATCGGGGTCATGACAGACTGCAAAGGACTTCCCTGAATCCAAACAGATGGTTTGCTACTTATAAGTAGAAAATATTGGCCCACATCCTATAGGGATAGGGAATCCTGTACAGTACCCTTGAAATTTCCAATGTCTGACATGAATCAACATTGGTGGCTTACCATGGAGAAGAGTAAAACTGTGTGACCAATAGGCTCAATGCCACAATGGTAATACCCAGTGCCCAGTGAGCAACTCAACGTTCTGCTTTCACCTTCTGTCTCCAACGACATTTGGAATTCCAGGTACCCCACCACCACCACCCCCACCCCGCCCCCCCAGGAGCAGATAAGCGTAACTGATGATCTGAGGACTTGCTGAGATATCTACTTCCCAAGGGAAAGTGAATCCTAAAACTGCCTGAACACTTACAGAAGATGAAGAGAGAGACTTGGACAGCAATAATACAATATCAATGAGTCCAACAGGAGAACGGTGGGGGTGGGGGGGGGGAATGTAAAAGCTAATGTAGAACACCTGCGATGGGGACAGACAATTTGAGTTTTGGGAAAATTAGGATGGATGCTTACCCCTGCATGGCTACTAACTCACTACCCTGAACCTTCACTGCTCATTGGGTGAGCATCTCCTCAAACATGCAGAGTAGGAAATGCTTACTCTCCCTAATGCTTTCTAGTAACTTCAACTGCTTTATAAGCCCAGAAATTCTGAAGCAGGTAGAAATGCATCCCATATATGTGATAATTCCACGATGCATGAAGTGTCCTAAGTTCCCACGTGGCTCAGGAATTACAATTTTCAGGTTATAGCTGTTCATCCATGATCGGCGAAAAATATTCCATTTCCTCTTTCATAATCTAATTGTACCTTGTGTAAACTACTAGCTTTAATTTAAACCTCTGGTACTCTTTACTCAGAGAGTAGTAAGGATGTGGAATGCATTGACTGCAATGGTAGTAGATTCGCCAAGTTTAAGTTCATTAAGTTCATTGGACAGACATATGGATGCAAATGGAATAGTGTAGATGGATGGGCTTCAGATTAGTAAGACAGGGCGGCGCAACATCGAGGGCCGAAGGGCCTGTACTGCGCTGTAATGTTATATGTTCTATGTACTTAATTAAAGTTTTATAAATTAAGCTTTTGGAAAAAATCTTAAGCCAAAGCCCTGAGTGCTCTCTGAAGTGGATGTGAAAGATCCCAAGCCACTATTTGAGGAAAAGTTTGGCAGTTTATTTCAAACTTGGCCACACCTACAACTGGATTTAATGTATGTTTCTAAATTTCATTTACTGTCGCAAACTTTTGACCAACTTGAAAATTTGTGACCAATGGGTTATTTTCACTGGAGCAGAGAAGCCCATGAGAGGACCTGATTAAGGTGTATAAGATTAAGAGGGTCATGGATAGGATGCATAGAAAGCATCTGTTCTTCAATAATGATCAGTAAGGATTAATAATGAGGCATGGGGGGGGTGGGTTGCATAATTTTAGAGTGAAGGGCAGGAGGCTTGGAGGAGATTTGGGGGTGAAAATTTAGAATCCCTACTGTGTGGAAACAGGCCCTTCAGCCCAACAAGTCCACACTGACCCTTCGAAGAGTAACCCCCCCTTTTCCATTCCCCTACCCTATATTAACACGTAACCTAAACATCCCTGAACACTATGGGCAATTTAGCATGGCCAATTCACCTAGCCTGCACATCTTTGGATTGTGGGAGGAAACTGGAGCACCCGAAGGAAACCCATGCAGACATGGGGAAAATGTGCAAACTCCATACAGACAGTTGCCTGAGGTTGAATTGAACCTGGGTCCCTGGTGCTGTGAGGCAGCCATGCCACCCATGAGGGTGGTGGGAATCTGGAATTCAGTGCTTGGGACAATATTTGAGGTGGAAAATCTCAACATTTGGAAAGTACTTGGATGAGCACTTTACATCCATTAACATTCAAAGCTATTGACCAAGTGCTGGAAAGTGGAATTAAAAGAATATTTTCAGAATCATAGATTCATATAGTACAGAAGAGACCCCTCGACCCATTGAATGTGTGCTGAGGAAAAGCTACTGTAAATCTGCACCCTCTTTATAATCTTGCTGTTATAGTTAATCCAAAGTTGAGCTTCCAAAAACACACTTGTGCCTTCATGAAGAATGTCTACTTGGACATCCGTAATGTTTTAGCTTATCTGCTACTGAAACTTGAATTCATACATTAGTTATTTTTAGGTGCAACTTTCTGATACATTCCTATGTGGTATCCCATCTTCAGCCACTAAACTTGAGCCCATCAAAAACTTTAAAGGGATAAAACTAAGTCCTATGCTAAGTGTAAATTGCTCATCGTGAGAGTGTTTCCAAGGAAGGGTCACATCAGACTTGAAACATTAACTCTATTTCTCACACCACAGATGTTGCCAGACTTGCCGTATTTCTTTAGCAATTTCTGTTTTTATTTCAAATGTTTTACTACCTGTATCTTAACTCATGCAAACTCTAGTTCATCCATTGTCTCTGCTCACTGATCTGTGTTGGTTCCTGGTTGAATAACACCTGGATTTTAAAATTCGCAATCTTGTTTTCAAATCCCTCTATCTTCATGCATCCATGTCTCTAACCAACATCAACCTTACAACTCTGACCTGCACTCCTCCAATTCTGGGTTCTCGAAAATCATGGATTTCAATTATTCCATCTTTAGTAGCCATGCCTTCAGCTGCCGAAGCTGTGCTTCTGGAAATCCCACCCCATAAACTGGTACACTTTTTAAGAGGCTCCATAAAACCCAACTCCTTGATTTAAACAATTGTAACTTGCCTTAATAAATCTTCATGCTTCATGCCAAATTTTGTTTGGTAGTGCTTCTATAACGTGCCTTGGGAAATTTTGCCATGTTAACTGAATTTCTGATACTGGTTTTGAGACGGTCAAGAAGTGACTTTTAATTGGCGTTCAAAAAAGCTCTTTTATGAAAGCATGTTCCAGTTTAAATGACTAGCAATCTACCTGGGAAGATAATGCATAAATGTTTCTAAGTGAAACTTTTATGATATACAGAGACAGATAGAATCATAGAGATGTACAGCATGGAAACAGACCCTTCGGTCCAACCCACCCATACCAACCAGATATTCCAACCCAATCTAGTCCCACCTGCCAGCACCTGGCCCATTTCCCTCCAAACCCTTCCTATTCATATACCCATTCAAATGCCTCTTAAATGTTGCAATTGTACCAGCCTCCACCACTTCCTCTGGCAGCTCATTCCATACACGTATCACCTTCTGTGTGAAAAAGTTGCCCCTTAGGTCCCTTTTATATCTTTCCCCTCTCACCCTAAATCTATGCTCTCTAATTCTGGACTTGCCCACCCCAGGAAAAAGACTTTGTCTATTTATTCTATCCATGCCCCTCATCATTTTGTAAACCTCAAAGGTCATCCCTCAACCTCCGACACTCCAAGGAAAACAGCCCCAACCTGTTCAGCCTCTCCCCATAGCTCAAATCCTCCGACCCTGGCAACATGCTTGTAAATCTTTTCTGAACCCTTTCAAGTTTCACAACATCTTTCCGATAGGAAGGAGACCAGAATTGCACACAATATTTCAACAATGGCCTAACCAATGTCCTGTACAGCCACAACATAATGTCCCAACTCCTGACTCAATACTCTGACCAATAAAATAAAGCATACCAAACGCCTTCTTCACTATCCTATCTACCTGCAACTCCACTTACAAAGAGCTATGAACCTGCACTCCAAGGTCTTTTTGTTCAGCAACACTCCTTTGGACCTTACCATTAAGTGTATAAGTCCTGCTAAGATTTGCTTTCCCAAAATGCAGCACCTCGCATTTATCTGAATTAAACTCCATCTGCCACTCCTCAGCCCATTGGCCCATCTGATCAAGATCCTGTTGTAATTTGAGGTAACCTTCTTCGCTGTCCATTACACCTCCAATTTTGGTATCATCTGCAAACTTACGAACTATACCTCTTCTGCTCGCATCCAAATCATTTATATAAATGATGAAAAGTAGAGGGCCCAGCACCGATCCTGTGGCACTGCACTGGTCACAGGCCTCCAATCTGAAAAACAACCCTCTTCCACTGAGTTCAGAAGAATAGCTTCATTCTAGCAGAGGAGTAATTTATTTTTGTCAGTCTTCAGGCCATCAGAGATGGAAAGAATTATTATGCTGTTTTAGCAGCCATAAGTCTATTTTTTTAGAATTCATTGAAATGGTCTGTGTGCCTCAGGAAGAAGAACATTTTATTTTTTTTTTAGATTACTTACAGTGTGGAAACAGGCCCTTCGACCCAACAAGTCCACACCGACCCGCCGAAGCGCAACCCACCCATACCCCTACATTTACCCCTTACCTAACACTACGGGCAATTTATCATGGCCAATTCACCTGACCCGCGCATCTTTGGACTGTGGGAGGAAACCGGAGCACCCGGAGGAAACCCACGCAGACACAGAGAGAACGTGCAAACTCCACATAGTCAGTCGCCTGAGTCGGGAAATGAACCCAGATCTCAGGCGCTGTGAGGCAGCAGTGCTAACCACTGTGCCACCGTGCCGCCCACAAACATGTCAGTTGAGTAAAACATTTAAAGTCAAAATAGGAAGGATACTTCATGGGGATGGTGGAAGATATTACTGGGGAAAATGTTTTTCTTGTTGCCTTTGGTCAGATTATTCATAATTGTCACATATAAATAGATCTTTCTTTCCTTTATGTAAAAACCTATTTGTTTTATTAAAAGCATATTAGCAGCATCACATGAAAATGATCAGTGACTCAGCATATTGGTAATCAAATTGCAAAATTGAATCGTATGTCAAACAAGCCAGGTTACATGCTGGAATCTGACTGATTGTAGAATATCATCAGCTGGGATCTAGGTAGTTTGCCAGCTAGATATTTTTGTTGGCCCACATGCTTCCCTGTTCCACCATCCTCACTTTGATGGTGAAATGGAGGTAGTCTACTAATTGACCACCATGTAGAAGAGCTCCTAAGCTGGAACAATGCAAACCCAAACAAGTTGGGACCTGGAAATGCTCACAACTTATCGGAATTTTACAAGTCCGCAAGGTTCTGCCTATCTACTTTTGTTCTTGCATGATTCCTGTGATGCCCACATTTAACATCCTACATGATCAAAACCCATTTGCTCTTGGAAGTTAGATTTTCCCTCTTTGAATCTATTTGTGCTACAGCTAATACTGTTAAGTGTATACAGAAAATTAAATAGCAGGAAGTTTAAGCCAACAACAGACTGGAGGATTTTGCAATTCAACCAAGCAATCAGTGTGCCTGATAGCTCAGTTGTGTTGTACCATCCCACTGTGTATATATCATGGGATTGACACACATAGTTTCAAAGTGCAGCATTTTAAAAGTTCAATGTGTTTAATCAGTAATGCTTTTGTAAATAGAATATTTGATTCCTTTTTTGCTGACATTTTGGCATTACATAATATTTTGCAAGCACTGAGCATTTAACAGATTTTGGTAAAACTTATTTTATTTGCTTTATCTTCTCTTTTTTCTCTTCTTGTTCTTTAAATTTGGTGTGAAGAGTTGTGAGTAGATATTCAAGATTGAGATTTAATCATAATCCTCATTGGTGATTCTTATGACCACTTTTCTACAGATTTAATTGAAGTGTAACAAACCAAACAATCTCCCTTTTCCCTTCTCTTCAAATAGAATATTTCCACACAGTCCAGGGTTCAAGTCAATGATCTGATAATTTAGACAGAGCAGTGTGAATGACAGCCAGTCTCAAGATTTGGGCTGACATTTGGTTGTGAGTCAGGCACTTAACTGCTTGAGCTATTGGGCCACCCCCATTTTTTTGTAGATTAGATTCCCTACAGTGTAGAAACAGGCCCTTCGGCCCAACCAGTCCACACCAACCCTCCAAACAGTAACCCAACCAGACCCACTTCTCTCGGACTAATGCACCTAACACTATGGGCAATTTAGCATGGCCAATTCACCTGGCTGTGGGAGGAAACCCACACAGACACGGGGAGAATGTGGAAATTCCACATAGACAGTTGGCCAAGGCTGGAATTGAACCTGGGGCCCTGGTGCTGTGATGCAGCAGTGCTAACCACTGAACCACGGGGGATCCAAGATGGCGGCGACCCAGCAAGACTGAGTCCACAGTGCTCTACCCAAAACTTGGGAAAAGTGGGCTATCCACCCCCCACCACACTCACTAAACCATTTATAATAGTTGTTAACCTTAAATAGTTACCTATTAGTACATTTAAATAGTCTAATACTAGCTGGAAAATGAGTAAAGGGAAGGGAACAGGCGGCTCTAAGAAAGCAGGGACCCCTCCCCCACCCTCTCCCTCTTCATCTGCAACAAAGGTGTCTTCAGCTACTTCAGGAGATTTACCAATGAAGATGAGCTTTGAGGAGATGTTTGCCAGGTGGGAGGCGAAGATTGATGCTTTTATCGATGAGTCTCGGCAGAGCAGAGAAGCACTATCAGCCGAGCTGCAGAAGCAGGGCAGAGACATTCAGGAATTGGAGTGCCGAGTCAGAGAGGTGGAGTCGAAGGCCGCAGCCTCAGAGACTGGGATAAAATCAATAGCCGACCACATCCGTTTTCTCGAGAATCGAGTCCAGAACCTAGAAAACCACATTGATGACCTCGAAAATCGATGTCGTAGAAAAAATATTCGGTTGTTGGGCCTGCCCGAGCAGGAAGAGGGAGGTCAGCTGACAGCATTCTTAGAGCATTGGCTGCCACAACTTTTAAATCTGCATAATGGATCAGGCCAGGTAAGGGTAGAATGGGCCTACCGGGTCACAGTACGTGGGCCCGGCTCAACCCAGCGCCCACGCCCGGTCCTGTTCCAGCTGCAGAGCTATAGGGAGAGGCAGATGCTCCTGGAAGCCTCAAGAAATCTGGGAAAAGATCCCCAAGCTATGACCCACAAAGGATCCAGGATCATGCTGTTCCAGGACTTCTCCCCAGCTTTGGTCCGAAAGAGGAAGGCATTCGATGAGGCGAAGAAGCGTTTAAGGGACTTAAATATCCAGTACTCCTTACGATATCCAGCGACGCTACGCCTTAGCCACGAAGGATCCATATATAACTTCGGATCACCGGAGAAGGCTAAGGAATTCTTGGACTCTCTTAAATAAACTGTAAGAGATTGTGGACGCTGGTCTGCCTTTCCCATTATTTTGGTTTACATCCCTTCATCTTTTCTTATCTTTCCCCCTATGTGTGTATGTATATATATATATGTTGGGGCGTTTGGTTAATGTTGATGGGGAGAGGTGGTTACCTTATTCTATTTTACTTCTGTTTTTAGGAGCGGGGTTGTTTTTCTTTCCCCTGTTATTTTGTGGTATTATATTTAAGTATTACATGTTGAGATTGTAATCTTATAGTTATATATGGTATTAATATTCCCAAATATATTTAGATGTGGGTGTGGGTGGGGGTGGGGTGCTCACTGTTAACTCTAGCTTTATATTATATTTGAATTCTCCTCATTTTATTGAGGAACACCTGGGTCAAGGGTGGGGCACTGGTTGGAAGAGGGTAAGATGGACTGTGGGAGAGGAAGTGACGCTCCCTGGGAACAAGGGAGAAAATCTCCAATTCGGAATGTTTTATATTTTTTATACTTAGAAAGAGTTTTTTGTTATATTGTTTTGAGTGTATCAGAGAATCTTTACTTTTGTAAATCTTGTATGCTCCATGCTCGGGATGTTCTAGATAGGGTTTCCCCTCCCGAGGGGTCTCGGATCTGTCCAGATGATTATGGCTGAACAGTCGGTTAAGTGGTGCACCTGGAATGTCAGGGGGAGTAATTCGTCAGTTAAAAGGAAGAAAATATTATCAAATCTTAAGAAGGAGAGAGTTGATATAGTTCTCCTACAGGAGACACACCTGTCGGATAAAGAACACTTAAAATTACGACAGGGCGGATTTGATCAGGCCTTTTTTTCCTCTTTTAATTCAAAAAGCAGGGGAGTCGTTATCCTTGTCCGGAAGAACTTCCCTTTGAAAATTCTAAATCAGATAAAAGACAAATCTGGACGATATATTTTGATTAAAGCCCTCATAAATGGAGAGGAATATGGGATCTTAAATGTATACTGCCCCCCGGCACACCCCTTTAAATTCATAACGGAAGCTTTTTCAAAACTGATGGCCTTTGGTGCCCGTCATACAATTATAGGGGGAGACTTTAATTGTATTATGGATCCGGAAATAGACAGGATTCCCAAGAGTGCCGCTGGAGTATCTCCCAGATCTAGACAACTGGCGGACCTGAATAAAGAATTAGGATTGGTAGATGTATGGAGATGTCTCCATCCACAGGGTAGAGATTTTTCTTTCTACTCTAATCCACATAAATGTCACACAAGAATTGATATGTTTTTTGCCCCATCGATTTTTCTAAACTCTATAGCAACCTGTAAAATAGGTACTATAGCAATCTCTGACCATGCCGCTGTATACATGGAAACTAAGGTAAAGAACAATGGGACATCTGCTCGGCATTGGCGTATGGACCCCTTCCTGATAAAAGATAGCAAATTTTTAAAGTACTTCTCCCAAGAACTTAAAACTTTTTTAGAAATTAATACTGGTACGGCTAGCAATCCGTCAATGATGTGGGAGACCATCAAAGCTTATGCACGAGGTTCGATCATCTCCTATTCAGCGACCCAGAGGAAAATGAAGGGAGAGCGTCTGCTCGAAGCTCGCCTAAAAGCAGCCGAAACAGCATACGCTGATAGACCTTCTATCACAAAATTGCAGAGGATTACAGCTCTTAGGACAGCTTTAAACACCGCGCTTACTTAAACGGCTAAAAGGGAAATATTATTTGCGAAACAAAGATTATATGAATATGGCGACAAACCGGGTAGATACTTAGCATTTCTTGCAAAGAAAAAGAAAGCCCCTCAAACTATTCCGACCATCAAGGAAAGTACAGGTACCCTGACTCATGATCATAAAAAGATCAATGCGACCTTTAAAGAATTTTATTCTGAACTATATAGATTGCAGGATTGTGAAGATAGGATTAGGAGGATGCAGTCATTTTTAAAAAATTTGACCTTCCCGGGCCTGACTCCGGAACAGGTGTCGGCCCTAAATACCCCTTTAACAGTCCAAGAAATACTTGAGGCAATTAGGCAACTTCAGAGCGGAAAAGCACCGGGCCCGGATGGTTTTCAAGCTGAATTCTATAAAGAATTTACAGGAATATTGGTTGACCCACTTATGGATATGTATAATTTTGCGCATACTCAGGTCTGTCTCCCGCCCACGCTGAAAGAAGCAAATATTTCTCTTATCCTCAAAAAAGGAAAAGACCCAGAAGATTGTGCATCTTACAGACCAATATCCTTACTAAATGTAGACTTTAAAATTCTCTCAAAAATGTTAGCACTAAGACTAGAAAGGGTACTGCCATATATTATAAAAGAGGACCAGACGGGATTTATTAAGGGCCGCAGATCATCCAATAATATCAGAAGGGTCTTGAATATGATCCAAGCCTGTCATCATGGAAAGATACCAGGAGTAGTAATTTCATTGGATGCGGAAAAGGCATTTGATAGGGTTGAATGGTCATATTTATTTTACACATTGGAAAGGTTTGGCGTTGGACAGGTGTTTACCAAATGGGTTTCAACATTGTATAATGACCCCAAAGCAGCTGTTATTACTACTGGGTTAAGATCGGATGGCTTCAGTGTGGGTAGGAGCTGCCGTCAAGGATGTCCTCTCTCACCATTGTTGTTTACACTGATAATCGAACCATTAGCAGAAGCCATCCGGACTGATCCTAATATAACGGCCCCGAGGATTGGTACAGGTAAACACAAAATTACCCTCTATGCAGATGACGTTCTCTTATTCCTCAGTAATCCTTTAATGTCAGTGCCTCGTCTAATTCAAGTTATTAATACATTTAGTGCATTCTCAGGCTATAAAATTAATTTTTCAAAATCGGAAGCCATGCCAATGGGTGGTCTGGCTATGATACCCCACTTAATGGACGGATCCCCTTTTCCCTTCCGTTGGTCCCTGGAGGGCTTCTTATATTTAGGTATTTTTATCACGCCAGTATTTGATCAGCTGTATAGGGCTAATTTTGTACAATTAATGGAAAGGATAAGGCAGGACCTCCAGCGATGGAGAGACCTTCCGATTTCCTGGCTAGGGAGAATAGCATTAATTAAAATGAATGTTCTGCCCCGTCTCTTATATCCTATGAGAATGCTCCCGCTGATGCTGCCAAGGCTAGCCCTACGTAAATTATATGGCTGGTTGGGCTCCTTTATTTGGAACCATAGACGGCCCCTTATTAAGCTGAAGAAGCTACAGCTTCCACAGGCAAGGGGAGGACTGGACTTCCCAGACTTTAGGAAATATCAGTTAAGCTCCCTACTAAGTTACATAGCTGATTGGGTTTCATCTGATCCACAATCAATTTGGCTGGATATCGAAGCCTCCCAAGTAAAATACCCACTTATTAACCTTTTATTTTCAGATAAGAGGAAAATCATTACAGACCACTGTAAAAATCCTATAATATTAAACACAATTAAGGCCTGGAATATAATGCGGCAAAATGAGGGTAACTCACATAAAACATCCCCCCATGCACCAATAGTAGGCGCATGGGGATTCCAACCGGGGATTACAGATGCCACCTTTAAACTCTGGAGATCCAGGGGCATCTCATGCTTAGGGGACCTATTTAAAGATGGGATCCTGATGTCCTTTGAGCAGCTGTGTCTGAAATTCGGAATACCTAACGGGGATCTCTTTTGATACTTCCGAGTTCGAGATTATATACAGAGGAAGACTACATTAATAGATAGTCTTTATAAATCAGACAGAGAACGTAATGTCTTACGACCAGCGGGGGCATCCTCCGTTAGTACTATATACCATTTGCTACATGATGGAGTCTCAGGAGACATGGATGACCTGCTTAAAACATGGGAGCAGGACTTAGGGCTAGAAATCTCTGAGGATATGTGGAATGACATTTGGGAAAATGCTAGAAGAATTGCTATCTGTAACAGAACTCAGGCTATCCAACTAAAGATACTTCATAGGGCCCATATAGCTCCGGCTCGACTGGCAAAATTTAAGGCAGGAGCATCTCCAATGTGTCCTAAATGCAAAATAGAGGTGGGTACTCTTGTACATTGTCTGTGGACTTGTCAGAAAATCCGCAGATACTGGACTAAAGTGGCAAATACCCTGACAGAAATTTTAGGAACGGAAATTAGGGTGGACCCTGTATCTCTCCTTTTGGGCTTTTCGAACCTCTCATCTCTGGATATGCATGGGAAGAGACTATTTTCTATTCTCTCTTTCTGTGCAAGGAAAAATATTTTGGTGAACTGGGTGGCTGAGGGCCCCCTGGACTTTCAAATTGGCACAGATTAATTATGGAATATATCCCCCTTGACTTCCTCACAAATATGGTGCACCGAAAGACTGAATTATTTTATAAAATATGGCAGCCCTTTTTGAATTATATAAATGCAGATATTTCGGCTATCCTAACAAGGGCTTTTATTTAGTGAAGATTTCAGACCGGGCTGCTCCGGGGCCCCTTGGGAGAGGAATCCTGCGCGAATACGGGTTTTATTATATTTGATGTCTATACATTCCGAGCATGTAAGAGACTTAGGTATACACTCTGGTTAGTTATATGTTAGATTAGTAGAAAGTTGAGGTTTTTTTTCTTTCTTTTTTCGTTTCTTTTTTTTTCTTTTTTTGTTTTCTTTCTTTCTCTTTTCTTTGTTAAATTATGACTATTGTATATATGATTTAATTGTACATCAATGTTTGTATTTGAGAGTTTTGTTTATTTTTGTAAATTTGCAAAAATGTTAAATTTCAATAAAAATATCTACAAAAAAACCCACTGTACCACCATGCCACCTGTTGTTAAGAGAGCGATGAAACTTCCAAAGTGTAATTCCTTAACAAAATATGGCACGCATTATCCAGTCATGGGAGCAAAACACTCAGCAACCATGAATCCTCTGAGATGTTACTTTATTTCCAGCACTGAAATCAGTGACTTGTTTTCAAAACTTTATTCCTTGATAATTGTGAATTAAAGAGACCCCACCATTACATATTTGTATTTTCCAAAATAGAAGGCGATATCTCTTGTGAAATAGAGAAATACAATAAAGATCTGCCCAATTTTTCACCTCTGACTTGCCGAAGCCATATAGAGAAAAACAAAAATAGACCACATGTAGATACTAGTTACTGATAGTTAGAATTTTTACTAGTTCTGCTAAAACACTCATGCATGCTTATAATTTTGTTGTGTGCAGAGAAAAATGTGAGGACAATACAGTCTAATCCTACAATTTTAATGAAAAATATTGTTTTACAGAAACAGTGGAAAAACAGGCCAGTGAGCCCAAATGGTCTAAGTTAGTGTTTATATTTGGTGCTAACCTTCTCCCACTCTCCAGCTCATACACACAGGAACAAACTCTTTCCATGTTATACAGGCTCACTATCCTCACAATCATGTTAGATCATGTTCTTGAACTTGTCATAATCTGTAAAATCATTTGGCCCATCAAACCTGCTCTCTGATTCAAGAGGGCACTGTTGATCTGATAGTCCTCAACTCCACCTTCCTATAAATTATCATACAATCCATATTCCCATGCCCCATTTCAATCACAGTGCTGGACTAAAATAAGAAGAGATGTCCCTAATCAAATGTTTTAAATTGCCAGTTATTTAACCGTTTGTCCTTTGTTCAAAATACGTACTTGTGGAGTCAATGATCAGATCAACAATTCACTTACTCTCTCTTTGACATCATTATCCTCAACTAAACATTTACTCCTCCCACCAATAACTCAAAATAAAGGCAACTATTTTGTCAATTAAGCCAGCTTTTTGGGAGAGCTAGCCAATTAACACCACTCTCTGCTCCTTCTCCATTACCCTGCATGGTATTTCACTTCATAAGAACATAAGAACTAGAAGCAGGAATAGGCCGTCTGACCCTTCGAACCTGCCTCGCCATTCATGGCTGATCTTTTCATGGTCTCAGATCCACTTACCCACCCTCTCACTGTATTCCTTAGTTCCCTTACTGTTCAAAAAAATCTATCTTAGGTTTAAAACGTTCACTGAAGTAGTATCCACTACCACTGGGCAATGAATTCCATAGATTCACAACCCTCTGGGTGAAGATGTCACTTCTCTGTTCAGTCCTAAATCTGCTCCCTGTAATCTTGAGGCTATGCCTTCTTGTCCTAGCTTCACTTGCCAGTGGAAACATCCTTTCAACTTCTATCTTATCTATTCCCTTCATAATTTTATATATTTCTATAAGATCCCCCTCATTCTTCTGAATGCCAATGAATTTAATCCCAGTTTACTCAGTCTCTCCTTATAAGACAACCCCCTCAACTCTGGAATCAACCTAGTGAACCTGCTCTGCACCCCCTCCTGAGCCAGTACATCCTTTCTCAGGTAAGGAGACCAAAACTGCACATAGTACTCCAGCTGTGGCCTCACCAGCACCCTGTACAGCTTCAACATAACCTCCTTGTTTTTAAAACTTGATTCCTTTAGCAATGAAGGACAAAATCCCATTTACCTTCCTAATTATCTGTTGTACCTGCAGACCAACCTTCTGTGATTCATGCACAAGGACACCCAGTCCCTGTGCATAGCAGCATGCTGCAACTTTTTACCATTCAAGTAATGACCCTTTTTACTGTTACTCCTACTGAAATGGATGACTTAACATTTATTAACATTGTATACCATCTGTCAGGGGCAGCATGGTGGCTCATTGGTTAGCATTGCTACCTCACAGCGCCAGGGACCTGGGTTCAATTCCAGCCTCGGGTGACTGTCCGTGTGGAGTTTGCACATTTTCCTCATGTCTGCATGGGTTTCCTCCCACAGTCCAAAGATGTGCAGGTTAGGTGAATTGGCCATGCTAAATCACTCATAGTGTTCAGGGATGTGTAGGTTAGGTGCATTTGTCAGGAGTAAATGTAGAATATTAGGGTAGGGAATGGGGTTTGGATAGGTGGGCGGCACGGTGGCACAGTGGTTAACACTGCTGCCTCACAGCGCCAGAGACCCGGGTTCAATTCCCGCCTCAGGCGACTCTCTGTGTGGAGTTTGCATATTCTCCCTGTGTCTGCGTGGGTTTCCTCCGGGTGCTCTGGTTTCCTCCCACAGTCCAAAGATGTGCAGGTTAGGTGAAGTGGCCATGCTAAATTGCCTCTAATGTTAGATGAACAGGTAAATATAGGGGTTTGGGTGGGTTACGCTTTGGCAGGTCAGTGTGGACTTGTTGGGCCGAAGGGCCTGTTTCCACACTGTAAGTAATTTAATCTAATCTAAAGGTTACTCTTCAGAGAGTTGGGTGTGGACTTGTTGGGCCAGTTTCCACACTGTAGGGATTCTATGATTCAGACCTTTGCCCACTCACTCAAAGTCTCTATGTTTCACAGTCCTTTGCACACTTTGCTCTGCCACTCATCTTAGTGCCATGTGCAAACTTTGACACCACTACATGTGATCCCCAACTCCAAATCATCTGCATAAATTGTGAATAATTGCAATCCCAACACTAATCCCTGAGGCACACTACTAGTCACTGATTGCCAAGCAGAATTGCACTCACTTATCCCCACTCTTTGATTCATGTTAGTCAATCAACCCTCTATCTATGCTAATACTCTACCTGTAACACCACGCATCATTATCTTAAGCAGCAGCCTCTTGTGCGGCACCTTGTTGAAGGCCTTTTGGAAATCTAGGTACACCACATCCACTGGGTCCCCAATGTCCACCTTGCTCATAATGTCTTCGTAGAATTCCAAAAAATTTGTTAAGCATGACGTGTCCTTCATGAACCCATGTTGCATCTGCCTAATGGGACAATTTTTATCAAGATACTTTGCTATTTCTTCCTTGATAATAGACTCAATAATCTTCCCCACTACAGAGGTTAAGCTAACCAGTTTATAATTACCCATTTGTCTACCTCTATTTTTAAACTTTGGTGTCTCATTTGTTGTTTTCCAATCTGCTGGGACTGCCCCAGAGTCCAACAAATTTTGGAAAATTATCACCAGTGCACTTGCTATTTCTCCCACCATCTCTTTTAGTACCCTGGGATGCATTCCATCAGGGCCAGGAGATTTGTCTATCCTTAGCTTCATTAGCTTGCCCAACACTACCTCTTCTGTAATAATGATTGCTTCAAGGTCCTCACCTATCTTTGACTCTTTGTCAATTACTGGCATGTTATTAGTGTCCTCCACTTTGAAGACCTATACAAAATACCTGTTCAATGCCTCGGCCAGTTCATCATATCTCTTAACTAAATGTCCCTTCTCAGCCTCTAAAGGACCAACATTTACTGCAGCCACTCTTTTTTGTTTTATGTATTTATAGAAAATTTTGCTATCTGTTTTTATATTCTGTGCTAGTTTTTTTTTCTCATGTTCTATCTTACCTTTCTTTATAGCTCTTTTTGTGGCTTTCTGTTGACCTTTAAAGTTTTCCTAGTCTTCTAGATTAGATTGCTTACAGTATGGAAACAGGCCCTTCGGCCCACCAAGTCCACACCGACCTGCCGAAGCACAACCCACCCAGACCCATTCCCCTACATCTACCCCTTCACCTAATACTATGGACAATTTAGCATAGCCAATTGTGGGAGGAAACCAGAGCACCCGGAGGAAACCCACGCAGATACGGGGAGAATGTGCAAACTCCATACAGAGAGTCGCCTGAGGCGGGAATTGAACCCAGGTCTCTGGCACTGTGAGGCAGTAGTGCTAACCACTGTGCCACCGTTCCGCCCACATTTTTAGTTTCATGCTGTTTTGGCTACTTGGTATGCCTCCTTTTCGAATTTGATAGCCTTCGGGTATGTATTCCTTTTGAAAGTTATTACGGAATCTCTTTTCAACATTCTTTCAGGCATTCTTGATCAAATGTCTTGTTCTTTGCAAAACAAAACAAAAAATATCCTCAAGTTGCCTCTCGCTCTTTTGCAAAATATCCTAAATCTAGGTCCACTGACCTCTCTAACACTGGAAATGGTTTTGTTTTATTTGCAACAAAGTCCTTGATGTTTTTGAACACTTCTATCAATTATTCTCTTAAACTCGGCTTTAAGGACAAAAAAACTATTTCTTTGGTTTTCCCATATACCAAACTCTTTCAGCTCTGGTGTCATTCTTGTAAATGTCATTTGCATTGTCTCTGAGGGTTTCTATTCACTCTAATGTGCTCTGCTTAGATTTGCCTGCAATAACCCAACTAGGATCTTGACATTTTGTGCCAGTACAGCACTTAAGCAATTCATATCACAATAGACATCCGCAGTGTACGATAGGACTGTACAGCAGGCCCATGCCCTTCCCACAATGAATCATTTGTCCCTGTGTTTTAAGAGTGTTACAACTGCACTGATGAGTGAACTTAAGGCCGCTGACTTGATCAAATCTAACTGCTGCTTTTAAAACCAGTTCGTGCTCTTTGACCAGAAGGTGAAGGAAAATGATACACTGCTGAAAGAACCAAAACCTTGCTAGTTTTAAAAAAATATGTATTTCAGTTCAACTTTAAAACAACCAGAAGTGCAAGTTAAATTCAAACTAATGTAATTTAAAATTCCATGTGTCAACCATCCCCAAGCAGCGGGAATTGTAGAAAGAGCCAATGGTACCTTAAAAGGTCAGCTAAGCAAGATAGTAGAAGAAACGGGCCTTAATTGGCTGCAAGTATTCCCAATTGCCCTTTTTAACATGAGAACCATGATATAGAACAAGACAGGATTCTCGGTGGCTGAACTGATATATGGGAAAGCCCCTGAGGACTCCCTAGTCTGCACCATTAACTGCCCAACACCCTGGTGATGTGGATGTCATGGTAGAAGAGAAGCACATGTACCTGATTAAGCTAACCAAAGCATTGCAACCTTATCATCAACAGAACAAAGAAGCCCATCGACTACTAGGGAAGGAAGAAGAAAGAGCTTCAACATTTAAAGACATTAACCCTGGTGACTACATACTATTGAAAGACTATAATCATGAGAAATTGGGCCCCCACTGGAAAGATCCTTATCAAGTTCTTCTGACAACTGAAACTGCAGTAAAAGTAGAAGGACACTCAACATGGGTCTACAAAGTACATTGCAAGTACATCCCCCTCAGAGTCCTAGTGTTAGTACTGATACAGGCATTTGATGAAAACCCAACCTAAGTGCATATGCCCAGATGTAACCAACCCATCTATGACATCTCAGACCGACTAAAACTCCAATGTGACTGTATAAATGAAACTCGCACTAATACCATTGGAAGTCATGAATGCATCTGCCCAGCTGAAACTCATTTAAACTACTCACATTGCATATCCAAACATCACTCTCGACCTTATTGTCATCCTCACGACACTTCTATGCCATTCATCATGATGGCACAATTCCTTAACCTCATCCGCTCCGTCAACCGAAAACTGTTACTTTGAAACGTTTGTCTGTTCCCCTCTCAAAATGAACCGTACATATTGCAGAATTGAGCACATAGTACCGAAATCACCAAACCCTAAGGTCCCATGAGAGAGACCACCTATACTTTCTCGACAGAACCCTCTCCTATCCAACCTACCGCCACGGACAGAAAAACTTTTACACGTTTTCTGTATTCAGTAGCTACTGTAATTAACAACACAAGCCGGAAAGATGAAGAAAGACTATGCACTCCCAATCCTCCTCCTATTACTAATGGTTTCTTTTTTCAAGCTAAACAGTGTTACCTGCTCACCCTTCCATCATTCTGATGTACAGTGTGTAAATAGGACTCACCCCACTTTTGCAATCCCTCATTTGTGATAGAAAAACCCATTTGGTAGAAGAAGCATGTCGCTGTGTGAAGTGCACTAACAAACCTGAAGGATTCAACATTAACATTGATCCGCTGTTAAAATGGTGCATTGAAAGAATTTCCAGTACCCACGACATGGGCAAGTAAAGCAAAAACTGTGCAAAAATATTATCAAAGACTCTGGTCATACTCCTGCTCTCCATCCATTAATATACTTGGTCAATCGAACATTTGATAACACTCACCGCTTACAAGGTTCAGCTCTCGCTCTGAATGGACTCGTCATTCACGCACAGAAGTGCACCCTTGGAACTCCTTTTAGCCTTCATTGGCTCTGTGAAAACAAAGCCTACCCATATCTACCTAATGACTGGGTGGATGCTGTGCCCTAGTACACACCTTACCACTTTTCACCATCCACTATGAAGTTCCTGAAGTAGATGATGAATGGAATGCCCACCAACATGTGAATCAATATGGAACAAAAAGTAGAGGAAAAACAAAATGGCACTTACACAACTTCTTCCATCAACAGACCATAAGACCATAAGACCATAAGACATAGGAGTGGAAGTAAGGCCATTGAGTCCACTCCGCCATTCAATCATGGCTGATGGGCATTTCAACTCCACTTACCAGCGTTCTCCCGTAGCCCTTAATTCCTCGAGACAACAGAATCTATCAATCTCGGCCTTGAAGACATTTAGCGTCCCGGCCTCCTCTGCACTCCGTGGCAATGAATTCCACAGGCCCACCACCCTCTGGCTGAAGAAACGTCTCCGCATTTCTGTTCTGAATTGACCCCCTCTAATTCTAAGGCTGTGTCCACGGGTCCTAGTCTCCTCGCCTAATGGAAACAATTTCCTAGCGTCCACCCTTTCCAAGCCATGTATTATCTTGTATGTCTCTATTAAGTCTCCCCTTAATCTTCTAAACTCCAATTATTATAATCCCAGGATCCTCAGCCGTTCCTCATATGTTAGACCTGCCATTCCAGGGATCATCCGTGTGAATCTCCGCTGGACACGTTCCAGTGCCAGTATGTCCTTCCTGAGGTGTGGGGACCAAAACTGGACACAGTACTCCAAATGGGGCCTAACCAGAGCTTTATAAAGTCTCAGTAGCACATCTCTGCTTTTATATTCCAACCCTCTTGAGATAAGAGACAACATTGCATTCGCTTTCTTAATCACGGACTCAACCTGCATGTTTACCTTTAGAGAATCCTCGACTAGCACTCCCAGATCGCTTTGTACTTTGGCTTTACGAATTTTCTCACCATTTAGAAAGTAGACCTGGTGGTCCAGGTTGCTGGGAGGCCTTATTCCTGGCTGGAGTGTTGAGATGGCCCTAGGTCAGATAAGTGACCTTGCGTATGACATCAGAAGACTTGCCAACTCACTGCCCACACTTTGAAGCTGGTGAACAAAGATTTACAGGAGATACGGATGATGACGCTTCAGAATCGGCTAATGCTAGATTTCCTCCTTGCTAAAGAAGGAGGCGCTTGTTCAGTCATTGGCCTGCAATGCTGCACCTACATCGATGATTTCTCAAAGACATTTTGGATGACACAGATGTTATCAACAAAATGAGTCAAGACACAGGGAAGGTACCTGACCCACTGTCATCCGATTCATGTGGATGGAGTGATACTTGCTGGCTATGGTTGCTGTAACATTCAGCCTCAGGTACAGAATGATTCAGTGCTTAAAAAGCAGGAGACAGTTTTCCCTGCCTCTTTCTCGCCTCCTGAACACATTTGAGGATGAAGAACCTCTTGATGTCCCCTTTTACTGTTTCCCACTAGTCCACTAGAAACTCAAAGAGGGGCTTCACGGTTCTCCAACCTGCGTAGTCCCTCTTGAGCTCCTCAATGTTTCCCGGGGTCAACAGCTTGGTGTTCAGCTTCCACGTTCCCTTACCAGCCCGCAACGATCTGGGCAACGGGGGAAAATACACACCTAATGCCACCCTCACCCTGATGTCCAGTTTACTGACCCCCCCCCCCCGGCGGATCGTCCATCTGCATCAATGACACAGTTGAAGTATCCGGCCAGAATGACCAGCCTGAAAGTAGCCAGCAACAGTGGAAGCTGCTGCAGGACGGCCAACCATTCACTCTTACCCACTGGGGTGTACACATCAATCAGTCTTAGGCCATCTTCCATTTTATATGGAGATCAAAGATGGACCAGGTCCGAAGGGACTCGATGTATAAAGATCTGGGCAACGGAGAAAAACACACACCCAATGCCACCCTCACCCTGATGGCCACCTTTGTGTGTGGCTGCATCAAGCTGTGCGTGGATTCCTGGTACACAAACACCAAATGTCACTATGTACTTATTTTCAGAAACTTCACTGAAGACTATGACTCTTTGTCTTTTGTGAGCTCCTCCACACTTAAGCAACCATTGGGTCCCATCTTTTTGTACTCACCCTTTCTTGGTGGATCTGATTCCCTTGAACCATTTGATTGGGCCTCCTGCCTCCCTGTGTCATCTGCTATCCTTAATTAAACCACAAGCAAGGAGGCAACCTTCTAAGTGGCTGCCTCCCAAAACTCCCCCCTGACATGCCACTGCCTGAAATGGATTGCAACTCAGAAATGTCTGAAGCCTTTATTTATGCTAAAGATTCCTTCCACAGTATCCTAATACACTATTATTAGTATATACGCAAACACCAAGTGTCACTATGTACTGAGGTTCTACCTGTCCCCGGTGTTTCGAAGGATGAGCCTAACCTCGCTGCCACAGAATGCTCCAAGTAGTTGGACCATTCCATATCACCTGTCCTTCATGGAGAAATTTATGAAGTAAAACAACTTTGACCACAAGTCCATCAGGATGTGGTCAGCACATAGTGTCCTTGAGACCCTTCAGATCCTGTCGAGCGGTTCCTGGGCAGACTGTCAAAGTCATTTGGTAGAATGCCTCATTGCCAGAACTTTCCAACAAGCACCAAAACATGGCTTGGCTGGTGGTGAGAAGGGCTCTGCCTGTGAGATCCATTATGCAGGCCCGGACTCTCTGCCACACTGCACGCTGACCTCGAAGCGGCTGTGGAGGGGACGAAACTGTCACACACCTCCTTCTGGAATGTGCCTACGCAAAGGAAGTCTGGAGACGAATGCAGTGGTGTTTGTCGAGGTTCGTTCCGAGCAGCTCCGTGACGCGGGACTCCGTACTCTACGGCCTGTTCCCCAGGATGCACACCGAGACAAACATCAACTGTGCCTGGAGGTTCATCAACTCAGTCAAAGATGCTCTTTGGTCCATCTGAAACCAGTTGATCTTCCAGCTGAAGGAGCTGACCCGACAGAGTGTTGCGGACTAGCACATTCCAAGGTCCAGGACTACGTGTTGAGGGACGTGCTGAAGCTTGGGGCAGCTGCCGCCAAGGCGCGGTGGGGAAAGACCACCATGTAACATCTGTCTGCCAAAGAAGAACGGGGGCCCACTCAGTAAGTGGGCTCACTGACGCCTCAGCTAAATATATGGATGGTAAACGTATAGACCTGTATATACGAATGATTAATTCCGATCTCTGTATGTAAAGAAATAGAATGTATATGTATGTATGGCACCATCAATTGTACAGATCATCAAAATATTTTATGAAAAAAGTATATTTTTTGAAATAAAAAAACAGTATCTGACGTGCGAGCTGTGCAAGGTTATCATATGACATCTCCCACTTAATTCAGACTGGTACTTCTCTATGATAGGCACTTTTCTCACCAGCAGATGCCCAACATGGCTGGATTTGTTTTTCCCACCTGATGAATGGCTTAGGGCCTGTAGGAGTGATCAGTCAAGCGCACACAGACTTGTTGATTAACTTCTCTCCCTTATGAATTATTGTCCTTCACTGTTATCAATGGCTTTGGCCAACTGATATTTAACCATGGAAGTTACACTGTTATCTGTCTAGTTAAGAACATGCAGTGTTTTTGTGAACTTTTTGAATCAAGGGAGCCTGTTTGTAACAGTACAGCAGAGTAGACTGCAAGGGTTCTTAAAGGAAGAGTGGGTTAGGCTCCTGGGCTATTAGAACCTAGTTAGTTTAACTTATAGATGTGAGTGTTATGTTGTAACAATGATGCTATTGGTAAATAAAGGGGATGACTAAAATTAAACTAAACTGTCTGTAAGAGGTTTTTTATTCCAGACTACCAACGAATAGAGTCTCTGGGATGAACCAAGAAAGGCTTACAGATTAAGTCCACAAGGGATTCCCTGGGCTGTCTCAAATCTGTACTTTCAAAATTATCCCTTTCATTGTCCAGGTCAGAGGCAATGCCTTTGTTTGCTTTTATTCTTATCTATCCAGTTGTAGTCAGAACAGTCCCAGAGATGTTTTCTCTTCCCAACTTTGTAGCATTAACCATGGAGTGCCCCAATATCTGTCCTCGACTCTCTCCTTGAACTCACCTGCCTGGTTTTATATCACAAATATTGCTCCACTTCCACATGTATACTGATAACACCTAACTCTTCCTCATGACCACCTCTGTTGCTCCGCCTCCCCTCATATCTTTATGTCAGATTGCCTATCTCGTATCAATTCCTACAATAGCTGTAACTTCCATGGTTAAATATCAGTCGGCCAAAGCCATTGTTTTCAGTCTCTGCTATGAACTGTTCACTACTAATTCCATCCTTCCTCCACTCACACTGTCTCAGGTGGAATAGACCTATTCACATCTTTTGCATGGTATTTGAATCTTAAATAAGCTTGGATCCTCATTCTTTTCATCACAAACAACATCAATTTCTTTCTCAGTTAACATTGCCTACATGCCATTAAACTCTTCATCCATCCATTTGTTACCTGCATACTTGATCAATACCAAACTGTTTTGTTTGTTCTTCTATAAATCTCATTGTCCTAATCTCTGCTGCCAATATCCTAATATCTACATCACCCCTAATCTTTTACTTCTGTACTCATGGACCTACATTTAATCCTATTCTCCAAATGGATCGAATTTAAGATTCTTATAGTTTTGTGTAAATCCGTTCTATAGTCTTGTTCTTCTAACCTACTTCACTCCTATAATGGTACTCTATCTCCAAAACCACGTACTTTTCTGACTCTGGTGTTTTGTTCACAACTCTCCCCTTCACTCTATCACCAGTACGTGCCTTCAGCCATCTAGGCCCTATATTCTGAAATTTGCTCCCTGATGCCCTCTGCCTCCCTCTCTGTCTTCAAGATGCTCGTTTACACCTACCTCTTTAACAAAGCCTTTGATCTTCTCATCTTGGGCTTGGGGTGTATTTTAGTTTGATAATGCCTCTGTGAGGTGCCATCTTGAAATGTTTTTCATCTGTTAATCAGAACCCTTTCTCTGTGATATAAATTGTTGTGAACATTTGAAATTTGGCATTCTTACATTTATCCTGAAAAATGAAAAGCGTCAGATCTTTTTTTTTAAATATTCGAATTGCATACTACCATACAGCCATTTTATAAATGCAAGTTGTTGCTAATATGTAAATGAGGTAACACAGTGCAGGGTGAGTAGTTTATCTTTAATACCAGGGTATTAAATTTTTTATTTGTTTGGGCCACATAGATCGATACAATTTAACATTAGAGACCAGATAAATGTTTAACTCCTAATTATTATATTGTACAAAAATCTCAAGATCAGCGTACAACATACAGATCCTGGGATTTTGATATAGGATTTATTAATAATATTAAAAGCCCTCTGGCAGGAATGGGGTTGCGCAGAAGGTAAAAATACCAACTGATCAACATACTGATTTTCCAATGCCATTTTCAGTGAGTGAATCATCAAGAAAAGGACAGGGTGGTCCCAAAATTCTGCCTGATCTGAACTTGTTGATGGACACATTCTGATTTTGATGGATGTGCAAAAGCTACACCAGCTGTATCCGTACAAACCAGGTGAATGCACATTGGTCACTGAGGAATTAGGTGGGCCCCTTGAGGTGTTGGGTAGTATGGGTGGGGTTTTAGCATTGATATGCAGCTACCATTGGATCAGTGGAAGCTGCTAGGAGAATCGGATGTAAGTGCTTGGTGTTGAGAAAGTTGTTACCCTTCTAGTATCACAGGGCAAAGAGAAAACAAGGCTGTGAAACAGAACTGAGAGGCCCCTCGAGCACAAAAAAAGCAGCTGCTGACAAGGACGGGGTCATGCCTCTCAGATTTCGGATTGGTAACGATAAGAAGGAAGGCCATAGCTCAAACATGAGGAGAGAAGCATTTGGAAGGTTTGGAGTCCACACCCCAGCAGAAAATTTACTAGGGTTGGAGGGTTTGAGCTATAGGGAGAGGCTAAATAGACTGGGGCTGTTTTCCCTGGAGCATCAGAGGCTGAGGGGTGACCTTATAGAAGTTTATAAAATCATAAGGGGCATGGATAGAGTAAATAGACAAGGTCTATTACTTGGGGTGGGGGAGTCCGGAACTAGAGAGCATAAGTTTAGGGCGAGAGGGGACAAATTTAAAAGGGACTTAAGGGACAACATTTTCATGCAGAGGATGAATGTGTTTGGAATGAGCTGCCAGAGGAAGTGGAAGAGGTTGGTATAATTACATTTAAGAGGCATCTGGATGGATTTATGAATAGGAAGGGTTTAGAGGGACATGGGCCAAGTGCTGGCAAATGGAATAAGATTAATTTAGGATATTTGATTGGCATGGACGAGGTAGACCAAAGAGTCTCTTTCCATACTATATATCTCTATGACTCTGTGTTGGAGACAAAGCTATCTCGTCAAGAATAGGAGACTGTGACTCTCCAAATCATGTTCAAAAAGATGAATAGGAAGGGTTTGGAGAGATATGGGCCAGGTGCTGGCAATGGGACTAGATTGGGTTGGGATATCTGGTCGTCATGGACGGGTTGGACCAAATGGTCTGTTTCTGTGCTGTACATCTCTAAGACTCTATAACTATATCCCATACCAAAAAGATTGCACCATGCAGCACTGCGCAACATAATCCCTGCAATAGCTGTCAAAATTACTGTGGCCTTTGCTTCTGCTTTTTTCTACAGATCATAACACCATCTCACAAATGGTGCATTTCACAGGTTAAAAGGAAATGTTTCAAAGACAGTCTTGAAGCCTCCAGGTTTGCTCTACTGACATCAATGCATGGAAACAGGTACAGAATCAGGAGTAAAATGGCTGAGATGCTGCCTAACCTGCTGTGCTTTAACCAGCAACACATTTTCAGCTGTGATCTCCAGCATCTGCAGACCTCATTTTTTACTCGAAGACATCATCAAAGGTGAGCTCTTCCAACAAGAGCAGTCACAGAGCACCAAGAGCTGCTCAAAACACTGCCACTTGATAGCTGATATTATCAAGTCATTACAGGAGGTCAACTTAGAATGGAAATGAGGAGACATTTCTTCAACCAGAGTGTGGTGGTCCTGTAGTATTCATTGCCACGGAGCGCAGTGGAGGCCGGGACGTTAAATGTTCTCAAGGCAGAGATTGATAAATTCTTAAGCTCGCAAGGAATGAAGGGGTACAGGGGGAGTGAGGGTAAGTGGCGTTGAAATGCCCATCAGCCTGAGTGGACTCGATGGGCCCAATGGCCTTCCTTCCACTCTTATGTCTTATGGCCTTATGATGTCCTCACTGAGGAACAGCCTGCAAGGCTAAGGTGGGGCTCACAGGCCATCAGTGAACCCGCAGCCTACACTGACACCTCACAGGGTCCAGCCATCAAAAGGTGACGAACTCGATGGTGAACCTCATTGAGATGGTCTCCGAGCAACCCGTCACCTAGCAACCGCCTTCCCCAGGCCTCTCCGAGGGCCGCCTGGCTCCGCGAAGTCGGGGGTCAGAGGTCAGAGTCGGCGGGTGATCACCGGAGGGGGTTTCTCGGTTCCTCTGGAGGTGAGTCCGGGGAGGGGGGAGAAGGAAACACCAAGGTCCTCAGGCCTTGGGGGTCCGGAGGTGTTTTTTAAACAGTTATTTCCGGGCCCAGGCTGTGGTGTGCGGGTGAAGGCCGCGGTCTGGCTGCTCCGTCTGTCTCCCGGGTGCCGCGGGAATCCCTGTCCCACCGGCCAAGGCGTCCTCACGGCGGTGTAATCCCCGCCGCACAGCCTGCCCTACCGGAGTTTGACTGCCCCCGACATCCCCTGACACCACCCGCCGTTCAGCCCGGAGCTGGCGGTGTGTAACTGCAGCTTGGGGAGGAAAGAAAAACATCCGTTAACTTCTCTCCTTGCTCAGGGAGTGACTGTCAAAGTCAAGGGAAGTGTGAGGAAGTAACCGCAGATCAGAATAAAGTGGACAGAACCCACTTAAGCTTGTGAAGTACAGTACATTATATCAAAATAAGTCATACTCAATGAGGGAATCCAACTCCCGCGATTAAAAACTGAAGTGTTTTACATGAGCGCGAGACGTTGGGATGCTCCCTAATGAATTCTAGAGATGAGTGACTGTAGATTATTATAATACATTGCGCAAGAGGAAGAGCAATCATTTAAGCCTAAAACTTGCAAAAAGGCATTGCCTTTTTGATTTGGCAATTAAATGACATCAGGTTTGATTGTAGGGACTATTTCATGGATCTTAATTGAATGACCAGTGAGAATTATTCTTCTTCCCATTTTGCATAATAACGTCTGGGCTCTTCTCCTCTTCCCTGGATGTGTTCTTGAAACCCGTCCTGACAGCATATCCGTATCGTCATGTGGGCTATCTATTTTTTACTCCTGTGGCATTGCACAACTCTGAATTGCTTGATTGGTGACTGGCTGATCAGCTTTCATTGTCTGAAGGTCTGCAATTCTCTTATTAAATCTTGTTGCCTTGTTTCTCCTCTTTCCTGTTAAGATGTTCCTTATAAGTTATATTTTTGACCAAGCTTTTTGCATAATGTGATCATTTTAAAAAATTATTTAATAATATAACCATTGTTTTCATTGTTAATGGTGCTATATAAATGCAAGTGGTTGTTGGAGTTGGATGCACAATTTAACATAAAAACTACTTATAATTTAATGGTTGTTTTTACAGTAAACACATTGAGAACAAGCAGCTTTTTCAGAAGAACTGGAAACATTTGGATCATGGATTATTACAGCCTTTGCACTTCTTAAGCATTTGTGGTGTTTGACTTGGTCTGCTATTGCTTTCAGCTGAAAATGTGTTGCTGGTCAAAGCACAGCAGGCCAGGCAGCATCTCAGGAATAGGGAATTCGACGTTTCGAGCATAAGCCCTTCATCAGGAATTGCTTTCTCCTTTTGAGTCTTAATACAAGTGCAAATCCACCAAATCTTTTGAGAAAATGGAGAGTCCTTCCTATATTAAGGAATGTTACAATCACTGTCAAGCAATTCTTCAGAAACTTTACGAACAGCGAGCTATAGGTTTATTTTGTGATATTGCAGTTGTTGTGGAGGGAAAGACTTTTCATGCTCATAAAAACATCTTGTCTGCATACAGCAGCTATTTCTATACAACCCTGAGCAAGAATAACCAGGAATGCACAGTTGTGCTAGATACAGTGAGCCTGGAGGGTTTTAGCCATTTGTTAGAATATTTTTATACTTCTAAGGTCCCAGGTTGTCACATGAATGACTTCCTTTCAGCTGCTCAGAGTTTGAATGTTTGTGTACCAGTAAAGCTTCACGTGGAGAATAGTGGAATTAATGGTAATGGCCAAATATCAGACAAGGAGATCTGTAAATTAAGGAATGTTCTTGTAAGAAACCAAGAAGTGGAAGACCTAGAACTGCTTAAGAGAGTGAAGGAAGATAATTCTGTGCGGGCGGCGAGTCCATCTTGCAAGACTGAATTGAACAATGAATCAATTGTTAACAAAAAGGTTCACAGACCATGCTTGGCCGAAATCAAAACTCGATTGCAGACTGCCAGATTAGCTAGAACAATTGTTTCTAGCAGAAACCCCAGATGTCTAAAGACCAGCCTAACTCGTGTGAATGGGAGAGAAGAGAATCAAGATATTATTGCCAAATCTGAAAATTGTAAGGTTCCATGTCAGTGGACGAAAGTGAGCTTAAGTGGATCTCAGAGAGAGGCTGGACCTGAAATACTAAATATTGCTGTGGGGGAGAGAGACTCAAAGAGTGGTATACATGATAGTGTCAAAAATAGCACCAGTGTTTTGCCATCTTTGAGTATGGAATCTTCGCTACTGATACATTGTGGGAGGCCAAAACGATCAAAGGGGAAACCACAGAAGGATTCTGTATTAATAACCAAGAACCTTTCAGGAGATGGAGATGACATTCTGGAAAGGAAACAACTGAGATGTGAAGGTTGTAATCTGCTGCTGCCATATACACTCTACCGCTCTCATCAGGTTTCTGCTGGTGAGGAGTTGTTCAGGTGTAACATGTGTGAGAAATTGTTCAGTTACAGGTGAGTTACTGCTTCTACAGAACTCTGGGTTATCTCCATTCATCAAGTAAGGAGAATTTTGTTGTGCAGCCAGTTAGTATTTTTTTTTAATACATGCTAGAATGTGGTTAGTACTGGTATTTTTTGCCAGAATGATGGTGGAACATTACCTTGAAACAGTTTGTTCCAACTGAATAACGTTTTAAATGATTCTTAATTATCTATGATATTGGCGTGGGGCTGGAGTCGCATGCAGAACAACTTAGCTGAGGATGCCAGGTTTCCTTCCCAAAAGGATATCAGTGAAATATTTGGATTTTCATAACAGTATGACATGTTCTGTGTCACTTTTACAGTTTCAGATTTTTGAAACAAGTAACAAAATTTAGTGTCTCAGACTAACGGCCACGATGGGATCTGAACTCGTGTTCTCTGAATGTTGGTTCAATAACATAGTCATTACCATTATTGTGGTGATCTTTAGTTCTGTTAGTGTACCCTAATTTTCCTGTTTAATTCTTTTCTGGATTTTGGTGCAATCCTTAGTCAACCCTGTGTTGCTTATAGAAAAAAAGAATGGAGTATTGGCCCAGGGTTATGTGCATGCACATACAAACACACAAGTACAGCGATGTGTTTCTCCTACAACTTCCAGTTTCAATCCTTCCAGTTAGGTTTGCATCCACCTTCCGGCACTAAAATGGTCCTAAATAAAGTTATGGATGAGATCCATGTAAAAGTGCTACATTACATTGCCTCATAGTTTCTTTGTGGTTTTTACACAGTTAGCTTAATCATTCTCCAATAGTTTTCTTTTATTGTTCAACTTGATTAGGTTGTCTTTCACTTGTTTAACAGAGGTTCTCCAGCAATGGCTTCTCTTCCCTTACCTGCACTGTCATCCTGGGTTTACGTCTCCTTATCCATATCTATATCCTATCATCCTATCTCATCGTAACATTAGGTCGTACGATTCCACATGTATGTTGATAACATCAAATTCTATTTCACCACCACTTCTCTCAATCACTTCACTGTCTGTGTTCTCAAAACTGCTTATTTGACCTGATTCTTGGAAAAGCTGCAGTAACCTCTAGCTAAGTGGTGGAAATACCAAAGCCAACACCGGTAAGCCTGGCCACTATCTCAAGCTGAATCAGACTGTTTGTTTGAAATCTCAATGTCCTGTTGTAGCTCCAGCTAAGCTTCTAACACCATATTCTTTCCATCAAAGAGATTATTTACTTTCATCTCTGTGCCATCATCCAGCTAGGACCCTACCTTTGAAAACCACATCAATGTCTGTTCCATCTTCTGATTTGACTATTCAATGAGCATCTGAAGATGCTATCCATGGACAGATGAAAAGGGTGGGCATGCAGGATTAATTAAATTGTTTTTCCAGTGAGTCGACGTGAACATGACAGGCAAAAGAACATTTTATTCCAATGCTCCGTTTGTCAATCTTCAAATTTCACCTTGTGCAAACCTTTGCTCATTCATTACTCTGCTTCCCATATTCTAACTTTAACTAAATCTTTCCCCACTTGCGCCATCACAATCAACATTGTTGACCTGTGTATTTCTATGTTAAATTTGCTGTATTGTTGCAAGCCAATGCGGGCATTATGCTATTAAAAGTGTTTTTTTAAATTCATTCATGGGATGAGGGCACTGCTGGCTCCCAGAGGGTTGTTAAGACTCAGTAACATTGCTGTGGGTCAGGAATCTCATGTGCAGAACCAGGTAAGGATGGCAGTTTCCTTCCCTAAAGGGTATTAGTGAACCTGATAGGTATAAACAGATAAAATAATTCAATGACAGATGTAGATTGATTAATTTTAATATTTATGAAGTTAACTTTGAGTAAAAGCAAAATAAATATATGGAAGAATGGAGAAATATTAGTGCACATTACCTTTTCTGGGAGAGAAAGAAATGGAAAGTAAATTGGGAAACTTGAATCATCAAGCTCTTATATCGTAGGATGTATATTTTCTCACAGCCTCTGGTATCCTGATAGATCACTTGTTCAAGAAATGCTTGGGCAAAGGCAGACACCAAGTTTGATGGCCCTGCTCTCCTTCCTTGTACCAGATACCAAGCATAGGAAGCTTGACCAGTCAGCTTGTTACATCTGTCAATTTTGACACCAAATGTTATGCCATTTTCTTCCCTACTCCTTCCTTTCATGCGCAAATCAGTAGATTTATTAGTAAGCAATTGATTTTGCACACTCAGTAAAGCATTCAGATTGTTTGGCGCCCTGAGCACCTGCAGTTTTATTTTTGGAAGATATTCTAGCAGTTAACAAAATGGATGATTGAAAGACGTTGTTTTTCCAGTTGTCAGCTTAGCCAACACCAGAAAACCCACCACAGCAAGAAATCCTATCAGTGTGACCAGTGTGGGAAACAACTCAAGTCCATGGAAAAGCTCCGCGACCATGTGGCATACCATGGGGATGCTAGGCCCCATCAGTGTAGCCTGTGTGACAAAGCATATAAAGTGAAAAGTAAGTATGGTTAAAATGTTTTTAGGTGAATGGGTTCTGTAATCATCTGGTGAACTTACCATTTTATTGAATAATTTAGTACATCACTATGGTGAAAATCCACCTAAATCATTTAGGAGCAAGATTCTATGTAATGGATAGATTGCTTGTCATTCACTGTGCCTCATTTCCTTTTTGTTAATGTCAATGGTAAAAAAGACTGAGCAGAGTTTGATAAAATGTCATAGATTTCAGAAAGATTTTGAGATTGTGTGTGCAATTCAGGACTTAAGGCCTTAACTCATGCCTTCAGTAGGATTCTAAAATCTACAAAACAAAATTGATAGATTCAGTGAAAATGCAAAACTGTAGCAAATAGAGTTTAAAAGAATAGAATTAGGTACGTTCTAAATGGTGGGAGAAAGTGAGGACTGCAGATGCTGGAGATCAGAGTCAAGAGTATGGTGCTGGAAAAGCACAGTGGGTCAGGCAGCATCCGAGGAGCAGAAGAGTCAGCATTTTGGGCATAAGCCTGATGAAGGGCTTATGTCTGAAACGTCGATTCTGCTGCTTCTTAGATGCTGCCTGACCCGCTGTGCTTTTCCAGCACCACACTCTCGACTTTCCAAAGAGATTTGGGCATCCATATAAGAAGAAAGGCGAATTAAGTGTTGGATTTTAAGAGGACTCAGACAAAATGGGTGAGTGTAGAAGTCATGTTAAAGCTTGTAAAGGTCTTGTTAGATCACATCTGAAATACTTTGCAGAGTCAGTATAGTTTTATAAAGGAGCAACAATGTTTGAAAGACATGTTAGAGTTTCTTGAGGATGTTTTTAATGGTAGATAAGGAGAAACTGATGGGATGTGGCATACTTGGATTTTGAGAAAGCTTCCAAGAATGCTGCTCACTGGTGCTTTATAGACAAAAAATTGGGATAATTACTGGCGTGGATGGAAGATTTGTCAATAGAACAAAAACAAAGTAGGAATAAATAAATTACTGTCTGGTGTTATTAGTGGGATACTATAAAACCATGAGATAGAGGAACAGAAATTAGGTCAAACAGCCCAACAAATCTGCTCTGCCATTCAATCATGGCTGATAAATTTCTCAACCCCATTCTTCTGCTTTCTCCCCATAACCTTTGATTCCTTTCATATTCAAGAACACGTCTATCTAATCTTAAATATACTTAATGACCTGGCCTCCACAGCCTTCTGTGGCTGAAGAAGTTTCTCCGTATCTCTGTCTCTAAAAGGTCTTTCCTTTATTCTAAGGCTAGGTCCTCGGGTCCTAGTCTCTCCTACCAATGGAAACATCTTCTCTGTCCAGCCCATTCAGTACTCTGTATGTTTCAATTCAATTCCCCCTCATCCTTCTAAATTTTGCCAAGTATTAACCCAGAGTCCTCAAACATTCCTTACTTGTTAAGCTTTTCAGTTCTGGGACCGTTCTCGGGAGCCTCCTCTGAATGCGCCCTAGGGCCAATACAATTTTCCTCAGACATGAGCCTAAAACTGCACACAATACTCCAAAACCAGTCCGATCAGAGCCTTATCGAGCCTCAGAAATACATTTCTGCTTTTATATTCAAGTCCTCTCAAAATAAATACAATCTTTGCATTTGCCTTCCTAACCACAGATTCAACCTGCAAGGTTACCTTGAGAGAATCCTGGACTAGAACTCCCAAGTCTCTTTGCTCTTCAGACTTCTGAATTTTCTCCCTATTTAGAAAATAGTCCATGCCTCTATTCTTGCTACCAAAGTACATGACCTTGCAGTTTCCAATGTGGTAGTCCATCTGCGCTACTTTGCCCGCTCTCCTAACTGTCCAAATCCTTCTGCAGCCTCCCTGCCTTCTCAACACTACCTGTCCTTCTACCTGTCTTTGCATGGTCTGCAAACTTAGCCAGAATGCCCTCAGTTCCTTCATCTAGATCGTTAACGTATAAAGTGAAAAAAGGATCAGTGCTTGGGGTCCCAGCTGTTTTTCAGTCATATCATGATTTGGATGTGGAGACCAAATGTCATATTTCCATGTTTGCAAATGACACAAAACTGAATGGGAATGAGCATTATGGGGATGATGTAAAGAGACTTCAATGGAAACTGGACTGGCTGAGTGGACAAGAACATGTCAGATGAAATGTGTGTGTGTGAAATTATCCATTTTGGAAGGAGGGTTGGAGTACAGAGTATTTTGTAAATGATTAAAGTTTGGAACTGTTAATTTCCAAAATGACCTGTATCCTTGTTCGTGAATCACTGAAAGCAAACGTGCAGTGAAGCAAGTAATTAGAAAGCCAAATGGTATGTTGGCCTGTTTATGCAAGAAGATTTGAGTACAGGAGTAAAACTTTGTTGCTTCATTTGTAAAAAATCTGATGTATAATGTACAGTTTTGATTCCCTTACCTGAGGATGTCTTTCATAGAGGGAATTCAAAAGAGATTCACCAGTGTAATTCCTAGGATGGTTGGACCGTCCTCTGAAGAGAGATTGAGAAGATTGTACTCTCTAGAGTTTGCTTAATAGGTTATTTAATAGAAATTCATAAAGAATTCATAATTTATAAAGGGCTAGACAGGGTATATGCAGAAAGGATGATTCCCTTGTTTGGAGGAGGGAGTTTGAATGAGGAAATTAGGGTAAGACTAAGCCATTTTGAACTGAGATGACACGCAATCTTTGGAATGTTTTAACCAAAGGGCTGCAGGAGCACAATTATTGAGTATGTTCAGGATAGAAGTTGATAGATTCAAGATACTAATGACATTGAGATATGGGGAATAGTTCAGGAATATGCCATTGAGGCAGATTATCAGCAATAATCTAGAATGGTTGTGCAGGTTCAAGCCACTGAATAGTCTGCTCCTGCTTCAGGACTCATCCTATGTCTAGTTCTGGACACTGTACCTTGGGAAGGATGTATTAGGCATGGAGGGAGTTTGTCATAGATTTACCAAAGCGATGCTGTGACTCTAAAGGTTAAATCATGAGAGATTAGACAAGCCCTTGCTTTATTTCTTGGAATTTAGATGTTTAAGGTATGCTTTTGATTGAAGTTTCCAAATTTTTAAGGGGACCTGATGGGGCAGTCAGAAAAAAACTAGTTCCACTGGTAGGGAAGTCTAAGACTAGGCAAATTAAGTTTTAAAAAAAAAAAATTAGATCTTGACCTTTCAGAAGTGAAGTTTGGAAATATTTCAGTATGTAAAGCGTGGCAGAAGTTTGGAATTTAACTCCGCAAATAACAAATGATAGATCACTTTTTGTATGGATTTCTGCTAAAAATGTAGTTAAATTGAACAAAGCCTCAAATGATGATTAGGAGTAATATGTAATTGTACCACTGAGGGTAGGAAGTAAATTCTGGGTTGGTTAGTGACACTCTCATTCCAACAATGGTGAATTAAAAATAAAATCTCCTGTGGGATGTTTATATAGACAGGCTAACCTTCTGTTACAGTGCTTTTTCTGGTCTAATAGCATACCAAAGTAAGATGTGAGAGATCATTTGGTAAAAGTGGCCACATGAGTGAGCTACTGGAAAATGGTTAGTATCTTTGACCAATATTGTAACGGACTTCAGCAACTGTGAGATGTTTGATATGTGCACAGAACCTGTAAAAATATGATTTGATTTTTGAAGTTCCTGTGTATTCAGCACTGGAAATGCACTGAAATCTAACTGGTGATACTTCATTAAACAGGAGTTAAAAATATATTTCAGATGATCTAACCCAGCACATCCGTGTGAAGCATATGGAAGCATCAAAGGGAAAACCACCCCTGGTGCAGTTGTGTGAATTCTGCGGTCAGGCTGTAAAACACTACAAGAGCCACAAGATTTTCTGCAGGTACAGTAAAAAGAACTGGGGTTCCTAGATGGTGGGCAGTTGATGAGTTGTACCAGCAACATCCAAGAAAATGTAAGGGAAACTAAACTTACAAAGGTTGTGAAAGATACTGCCTATGTCTCTCAATGCTTTTGAAGTATAGTTACTGTTGTGGAAATATGTACGCAAAATTCCACAAAAATGCTGTAATAAGTGGCCAGATAACCTATTCCAACAATATTGGTTGAGGGACAAATATTGACCAGATCTGTGAGAAAGAGATCCTTGCTTCAGGAACATTCATATCCACCCAAAACGGCAGCCAGGGCCTCAGTATAATGCCTTATTTTAAAAAAAAAGCATCTCCAAAAGTGACAAACCCCCTCTATATTGCACTGAAATATCAGCCGAGATTTTGTATTTGAGCATTGGGCACGAGACCTGAATCCCCAGACGTCTTAGTCAAGAATATGATTTCTACTGTTTAGCTACAACTAATACTTAAATTATTGCATTTTGAGGTCAGGTTTCATAAAGTTGGACTGTTATTCCTTTGAGCTTAGAAAGTTGAGGGTTGATCTGATTGACATCTATAAAAGTATACAGATTTTTTTTTAAAGTGCTGGAAATGAAATAACTATCTCCTTATGTGGGGGAAATCGAGAACAAGGGGCCACATCTTAAAACTGAACAAACACCATTAGAAGTGAAATCAAGAAGCACTATTTCGAAAAAGCATGACAGAAATCAATCCCACTGTGCAATGGATTCTGGATCAATTAGTATTCAATATTAACAGAATAATGGATATTTGTCAGCTTTGAGGAATATGTTAACCAGTTTTGTTCTAATGGGATAGACAGACGCATTCAGATAGTGAAATGGCATACTCCTGTTCCTGTTGCTTTGGCGTAATTTTTTAAATTTATAAATGATTGTGGCAAGACTGTGGGATTGCTGCTATACCTTTCTTTCCATTTTGGTTCACAGTGGCATTAAAAAGTTCCAGTGCAAGTTCTGTCTGCAGGCGTTTTATCGCTTGTCAGAGCTGAAGAGGCATACATGGACCCACACAGGGGAGCTGCCTTATCAGTGCCGTGTAAGTATTGCTCAGGATCAACAACTATGTAAAGGCAATGGTTTATTGTAGCCAAAATAGAAATTGCTGGAGAAACTCACCAAGTCTGGCAGTATTTGTGTTTGGGGGGGTGGGGGGGGTGGGAAAGTAGAGTTAATTTTTTTTCAAGTCCAGTGACTTCTTCAGAACTATTAGCAGCTAGGAAAAGCTGGTATTTATGAACAGAAGCTGAATAAATGATTGTAAGATCTAAGAATGAGAAAATGGGGTTGGTCTTGTTGGATGAATTGACCATGGGCCTAGGATTACATAGGAATGGGTGACTGTGCTAAAAGGAAAGTTAAAAATCACGCAACACCAGGTTATAGTCCAACAAGTTTATTTGGAAGCATTAGCTTTAAAAGCGCTGCTCCTTCATCAGGTGGTTGTGGAGTACAACGTTGTAAGACACAGAATTTATAACAAAAGTTTACAGCGTGATGTAACTAAAATTATACATTGAAAAGGACCTGGATTGTTTGTCAAGTCTCACATCTTTTAGAATGACCATGTTGGTTTCAATTCTTTCATGTGTAAATTGCAAAACCTTTTTTTAAAAGTTACATTCTCCAGTGAACTATAACAATTGGTGTCCCAGATAATGCAACAAGGTGTCCTGTCTGAGACTGTCTGTGCCACAATGGTCAGACTGATTCTAATCTTAAGAACGGATTTACAGAATCCTACATGGATTCATGCATTTTTGAGCAAAATAAAATGTAATTCTGCAAGTACAAATTCACCCCACAAACTTGTATGTGTGCATGTGTGTGGACAAGCACCAAACCTCAAACAGATTGTTCGTAGTGAACTGCCCGGCTTCCAGGGCAATACCATACAACCTTGTCACAGTAGATGCTGCAAGCCGTGTCAGAATGTCGATGTGGATACCACCATTACACGTGGGGACACCTCCCACCACGTACGTGACAGGTACTCATGCGACTCAGCCAACGTTGTCTATTTCATATGCTGCAGGCAAGGATGCCCTGAGGCATGGTACATTGGTGACATCAAGCAGAGGCTACAGCAACGGATGAATGAGCACCACACCACAATCAACAGACAGGAGTGTTCCTTCCCAGTCGGAGAACAATTCAGCGGTCCATGACGTTCGACCTCGGACCTCTGGGTGACTGTCCTACAAGGCGGATTTTGGAACAGGCAACAGCGAAAAGTGGCTGAGCAGAGGCTGATAGCTACGTTCGGTATCCATAGGGAGGGTCTCAACCGGGACCTTGGGTTCACGTCACACTAAAGGTGACCCCATTGCACTATATATACACACAGACAGATACACCTACAGACACACACTCACGCAGACCCTCTCTCATACGCTCACACACCCCCTCTCTCAGACTTAAACCTCTTTACACTCACACTCGCACACATACATACACTGTCACGTAACTCCCCCCAACACGTGCGTGTGCGCGCACACACATGCGCACATACACTTAAGTTTATGGGGTGAATTTGTACTTGCAGAATTACATTTTATTTTCTCAAAAACTGCATGAATCCATGTAAGATTCTGTAAATCCGCTTTTAAGATTAGAATTAGTCTGACCATTGTGGCATTGACAGTCTCACACAGGGCAGTCACACCTTCAATACCTTATCGGGGCCGATATGACATCAATTGTTAAAGTTCGCTCGAGAATGTAACTTTTAAAAATGTTTTGCCATTTACATATGAAAGAACTGAAACCAACATGGTCATTCCAACAGATGAGAGACTTAAACAATCAAAGTCTTTTATCAATATATAATTTCAGTTACATCACACTGTAAACCTTTGCTATAAATTCTGTGTCTTACAGTCTTATACTCCACAACCACCTGATGAAGGAGCAGTGCTCTGAAAGCTAGTGCTTCCAAACAAATCTGTTGGACTATAACCTGGTGTTGTGTGATTTTTAACTTTGTACACCCCAGTCCAACATGGGCATCTCGAAATTGTGCTAAAAGCAACTTATGTTGCAATAGTACTAGGTGTGAGTTGGATTAAAAGTACGGAAGGGTGGAATCAGGTCCCTAAACTTTGATCTCAATATTGAGTCCTAGAGGCTGCAGGTTACATCAGATGGTAAATGATGTTTTTTGATCTTGCACTGAGGCTTGCTGGAACAGCACAGCAAGCCTTGCCAGAAATATTAGCATTGGAACACCGCGGTGTGTTGAAATGACAGGCAGCTGGAAGCTCAGAGTCACTTCGGTGGACCCAGGCACTTTGGAAGGGTTGGGTTTGTACAAAGGCGATGGTTTATTGCAGGTTGGGTTTGCGTGTAAGCAAGTTTTTCACAAATGGGTTTTGTGCATGGGTTAATTGCGGGAGGGCTTTGTGTAAAGGTGATGATTTTTCACAAATGGTAATTGTGATGGTTAATTGCAGGTAGGGTTTATGTACGTATGATCAGGTGGTTGGTATTGTGTTAAAGTGATGTTTACTCACTTTGTTTTATAACAAACTGAGGTTATGTGTACCATATGCCATTATCAGGTAGCGTACACCTGGATCGGATTAATAATCCAGCTGCATCATGGGCCCCATCTCCAGCTGCCTAATAAGCAAAGTTTTATTTTGCATAACTATTAGTGTATATCCTTCAGCTGAGAGAAATTGCCAAGCCAATTGCAGCTGAATTGCCATGCTATTGTACTGTAGGCCTATGCTCATTCTAACCTGTCTAGAGCCTTTGTACCTACGTTTAATTTCTGCTGCTGTGTCTTATGGTCTTATAGCAGGAGAGTGAGGTTGAGAAACTTACCAGCCATGATTGAATGGCAGAGCAGACTGAACGGCCAAATTTCTGCTCCTATGCTAATGGTCTGTAGCATCTGATTTGGACTTGCAGAAAAGTTCGGTCTGAACCCATTTTTCAAGAAGTGAAATATCTCATTGTTTTTGGTCCAACTTACCCAAAATTTGTGGATATACCTGGGGCCATCTGAGTCTGGCCTGCCTGGCCTGTATAGCGTTTGCTACATCAGACCATTGAGTTTTTGGAGGAGTTATGAAGCTGAGTATTCTGAAATGTGGCTGCTATTTCTGAAGTTTCTTTTCCTCCTCTAGTGTCCACAGTATTTATATTTGGTTACAGAAGACCACACTCTCTTAATAGCACAGCAGTAGGTTTATTGTCTACTTAAAATCATGAGGCATAGTGATTGTGACATTTACACAAATTATATGAACATCTGCCAGTATATCGAGCCTTATCTGCAGCATTAAACAAGACTGGCATGCAATGATATTCATAGGAAGCACAACAGCCAGTAAAAGAATCCACAGCAGTGTGATCATCTGTTTTACTTGGCATTAATACGTATTGGGGGATAAATATTGGCCAAAGCACTGATCTTCTACCTCCATCTGAGAAGATGGGCCAGTCCTGCTCCTCTGATGCTGCCTGAACTGCTGTGCTTTTCCAGCACCACTCTACTCCAGAATCTGGTTTCCAACATCTACACTCAGTGTTTTTACCTAGTTGATTTTAACATCTCGTTGAAAGGCAGCACTCCCTCAGTCTTGAATCGGAGTGTCAGCCTAGATGTTTGTAGTAGAGTCTCTGGGGTGGAGTTTGAATCTTCCAGTTCAGGTGCAAATTGTACCATTGGCTACTGCAAGGGTTCAGACAATTGCCCCGAATTGGAACTGGGGAAAATGAGATCAGGGTTCCTGCTGCTAACTGCTGTCCTATTAACCTCTGTTGAAAAGTGCCTTTGTGAAGCTTCAGCAAGATCAAGTTTTATGATTTTCATTATGATATGCTATTTTTTATCATACAATGTTATTCCACAAGCCAATAAATTGAGAGGACGCTCAGCAAACAGGACCACAATTTTCACGTATGCGATCTTACCACCGTGAAGTGTAAAAACTCAACTTTACTGAGATGCAGATACCTCCCAGCTTTGTACGGAATATTATGTGATTACATGTTGCAATTGCTATATTGCTACAGTTTACTCTGCGTTAAAATTTGAATTTCACAAAGCCTGATGCTATCTTGCTGATAGTGCAGTGTCTGATTGTGTTTGTACATCTGTTATTCCTGTTGTATAAAAATGTAACCTTTTAACTTAGTGAAACTGATTGAACCCCTCATCAGTCTAGACTTCCAAAAGGTGCCTCATGGGAGGCTGCTGGGTAAGGTGAGGGCCCATGGTGTTTGAGGTGAGCTGCGGGTTTGCATTGGGGATTGGCTGTCTGACAGAGGTAGAGAGTTGGGATAAAAGGTTCTTTTTTTGGAATGGTGACAAGTGGGGTCCCACAGGGTTCAGTGTTGGTGCCATAGCTGTTCACTTTATATATAAAATGATCTGGATGAAGGGACTGGGGCATTCTGGCGAAGTTCGCCGATGATATGAAGTGAGGTGGACAGGTGGATAGTATTGAGGAAGTGGGGAGGCTGCAGAAAGATTTAGACAGTTTAGGGGAGTGATCCAGAAAATGGCTGATGAAAGTCAACGTGAGCAGGTGCAAGGTCTTGCACTTTGGAAAAAAGAATACATGCATGGACTATTTTTTTAAACGGTGAGAAAACTCATAAAGCCAAAGTACAAATGGATCTGGGAGTACTAGTCCAGGATTCTCTAGAGGTTGGTTTGCAGGTTGAGTCCGTGATTAAGAAAACGAATGTAATGTCATTTATCTCAAGAGGGTGGAATATAAAAGCAGCAATGTGCTTCTAAGAATTTATAAAGCTCTTGTTAGGCTCCATTTAGAATACCATGCCCAACTTTGGGCCCCACACCTCAGGAAGGACATACTGGCACTGGAGCGTGTCCAGTGGGGATTCACACGGATGATCCCTGGAATGGCAGGCCGAACATATGATGATCAGCTGAGGATCCTGGGATTATATTCATTAGAGTTTAGAAGGTTGAGGGGAAATCTAATAGAAACTTACAAGATAATGCAGGGCTTAGAAAGGGTTGGACGCTGGGAAGTTGTTTCCGTTAGGCAGGGAGACTAGAACCCATGAGTACAGCCTTAAAATTACAGGGGGTCAATTTAAAATGTAAATGAGGAGACATTTCTTCAGCCAGAGAGTGGTGGGCCTGTGGAAATCATTGCCACAGAGCTCAGTGGAGGCTGGGATGTTGGGTATCTTCAAGGCTGAGATTGATAAATTCTTGATCTCGCAAGGAATTAAGGGAGTGCGGGTAAGTGGAATTGGAAGGCCCATCAGCCATGATTAAATGGCAGAGTGGACTTTGGGCTGAATGGCCATGCTTCCACTCCAACATCTATCTATGTCGAAAAACAAACATTAAAAATGGATAGGGAAGCTCCAAGTGCTCCTTCAAAACTGTGCCATTCTCTCAATGGCCTAACAGCATAACTGTGCAGTTGGTATCTCATTACAGCCAGGTAATGTCGTGAGGGGACAATGAAAAAGCAGAATAACAACTTGGCCAATAAGAGTGAAAACCCAGTTGCAGTCACGTGCAAAAACTCTGGCGACTACCTCCTCTTCCTCCTTTTTCTAATTCCTCATCCCAAACCCGTGATTCTCCATTCATTTCCCAAGCTTCCTGTCACACTTCTCACAATGTGTCCCTAGTCTAGCTGAAATCGCTCACAAAGTTAAAAAAAAAAGTTAATCAAACTGAACTGTTCTGAAGAAAAATCATTAAAGGCTTATATTGTCCCAGCCAACACTGGTTGGTTGGCAGGTCTTCATTTTTGCTAGAGAAAAACCAATGTGGGAGGACCTCTTTATTGATAAGCAAATTAAATTCTGGTTTCCATGGTGGAGTAGACCTTTGTCAATAAGACCCGATGATACCACTTTGATTCAGGCTATTTGTATTTTATCTGTTATTTGAGCTATCCTGCCAGCCTTCATCTTCCCTCCATTTTATAATTCCTGAGACATCAATTTTGTTGTTCACTCGTACACCAATGCTGTTGGGATACCCTTGCCATTATATTGTAGGATAACCTGGTGACTAGGGCTATCTTTCACAATTGTAACAAGTAATGTCCAAAATAAGATAAAATAAACCCTATACAGAGCAACCTCGATTATCCAAACATCAATTATCTGAATTTCGGATTACCCGAACAAGATCTCAAGTTCCCAGTGTGGCTTCCTTTGTTTCCGTTTAGATCAGTTATCTGAGCAAAATACTCCCAGCCTGTCTTGTCTGGATAATCGAGGTTGTTCTGTACACCTATCAGTTAGAGAGGGAACAATGAAATAAAAAGAGTGAAAGTAATTTATTTGCTATTGTAGTAAGAATTAAAATAAAAAGCCAGTCAGGAACTATTCAAGTTGCAAGACCTTCATGGGGCAAATCATTTAGATAATGTATTTTTTTTCCCAAATATCTGGAATGTGTTGGTTGGAATAAAAGTAAACTAGTTTCTGATTGGTTAAATCCAACCAGCACACATTTTTGATTAGTGAAAACACTCTGACTTGAGACTTGAGCACATAACCTGAGATGAAACGTGAATGAATCATTCAGGTACTGACTCATTTCTGCCACATATGATATTAAACAGAGACCCAGTTTAGCTGTTGAGATGGGTATGAAGGATCCTATGGTAGTTTTTCAAAGAGGAAGGTGAAGTTCTCTGAATCTAACTAACATTTACCCATCTGCCAGCATCACTAAACATATTGGTTATTTGTTTTACTGCGCTTTCAAGGAAGGTGCAAGACACAAATTGGCTATTTATTTATCAACGTAACAGTGAATACATGTCAGAAGTACATAAGTGGTTAGAAAATGCTTTCTGCTGTTCTGAAAAGTTAATTTGGTGCTGTGAATAATATTTTAATTTGGACTTGACCATCTTTGTTTGAGACATAAGTTGATGTGCATAAAGTTCTGGTTGAAATGATCTGAATTGTCCAGACCGGAGGCCTGTGACCAGTGGAGTGCCACAAGGATTGGCGTTGGGTCCACTACTTTTCGTCATTAACATAAATGATTTGGATGTGAGCATAAGAGGTATAGTTAGTAAGTTTGCAAATGACACCAAAATTGGAGGTGTAGTGGACAGAACTAGAGGGCATAGGTTTAGAGGTGAGATGGGAAAGATATAAAAGAGACCTGAGGGGCAATCTTTTCACGCAGAGAGTGGTGTGTGTATGGAATAAACTGCCAGAGGAAGTGATGGAGGCTGGTACAATTGCAACATTTAAAAGGCATGTGGATGGGTATATGATTAGGAAGGGTTTGGAGGGATATGGGCCAGATGCTGGCAGGTGGGACTAGATTGGGTTTGGATATCTGGTCGGCATGAACTAGTCGGAACAAAGGGTCTATTTTCCATGCTAGACCACGCTGACTCGAATTGTCATTGTATGGCTTCAAGTGATATATTCTATTCTCTGGACTATCAGACTTATATAGACAACCAATGTTTCTTTTGTGACCTAGAGTTTCTGATTTCTAATGCTGACTCTTTCTAATTTTGTTGAACTGAATTTAATTGTTGTCAGCTTAGCAAGGGAATAATTGTCATCTATGAGGTAGCCTTGAGTTATGTCATGTGCTACGTTTGAGTCCAATTGGCCAGTTTGAACCTGTTTTCCCAGCACATCATTAAACAATGTGAGATAAAGTAAGATAAATATTTCCAATGTGAGTGATGTAATCAACCAGATAGAATGTTGCTGTGGAAATGCTTGTGTCCTTGTATGTCATATTTGAGGAGAGCAACTGAGTAGAGGAGCCCTGATAGAAGGCTCCACCTAGAGGAGCAGCTGAGCAGAGGATCCAAACATGGGCAGTTAGCAGCACTTAGAGGGATGGGTGAGAAGAAGACCCTGAGACAGGCATTCTGGAAGATAAAGTGAACAGAAAGATGATTGGCTTTCCTCTCACTCCCTGTTATGGTGAGGTTTGGAAATACAAAGGGAATGCTTGGTTATCAGAAGAGAACCAGACAAGTTGTACAGGACTCTGCTGAGGTCCTGCTCACTAATTGGATTTCCATTTTTATGAGGACATTAATTCCTCAGAGGAGTGCAGTCAGAGCCAAGTTCGTGGCACCAAGGATGGCTCACTTGTACAGCTGAGGAGGAAGAAGTAGAGAGGAGCAATAGTGATAGGGAATTTGTTAGTCAGGAAAATAGATGAGCGTTTCAGTGACCATGGATGCGACCAAGATGGAATGTTGCTTCCCTGAGCTAGGAGATAAGAATGTCATATTCTAGCTGCAGGACATTTTTCTAGGCATGAGTGAACAGCCAGTGATGATAGTACTTTTTGATTTTTATTCATTTGTCAGATGTGGGCATCACTTTGCTCACACCTAGTTACCCTCCAGAAGGTGGTGATGAGCTGCCTTTTGAAATATAGTAGTTATTTGCTGAAGGTAGATCTACATTGCCCTTGGGAAGGGAATTCCAGGATTTTGAGTCAGGGCCAATGAAGGAATGGTGAGTGGCTTGGAGGGGAACCTGCAGGTGATGGTGTTCTTATATATCTGCTATCTTGTACTTTCCAGATGGAAGTGGTTGTGGGTTTGGTATGTTGGTATTAATGACTTAGATGACCTCTCAAAACTGTATTTGATTATTTAACCAATAATCCCACATTTCAAAATTGCCTCAGTGACAGAATAATAGATGTTTTGGAAAGAAGTTTCCAGTGTTGTTTCACAGGCCTTAGTTGTTGACTCTCTTGCTTCTTTTTGTATTTATTAATGGTTTGCACTTAAATTTGTAGATGATTCAAAAATTAACCAGGTAGTTGATCGTGAAGTGGGTAGCTGTAGACTGCAGGAAGATATAAATGATTTGCTTGACTGGGCAGAAAAGTGACCAATGGAATTCAATCTGGAGAAATGTGAGATGATGCATTTAGAGACAACAAACGAAGCAAAGAAACACAACAAACGGGAGGATTTTGAGAGTGGTAGAGGAAGTCAGAAAGCATATCCCCATGTCTTTGAATGAAGTGAGGTGGTTTTAAAACAAAACACCTGGAGTGCATTCCTTTACAAGATAAAATATAGAATACAAAAGTAGGTATATATGCTGGAATTGTATAGAATGCTGGTTATGCCATAGCTAGTATTTTGTGTACATTTCTGGTCACTGAGAGGAAGGACATAATTGCTTTAGATGGGGAACAGAAGTGATGTGCAGGAATGTTGTCAGGGCTTGAAGATTGCAGCTATAAGGAAAGACTGGAAAGACTAGGTGTTTTTTTTAAAGAATAAAGGAGGCTGTAGAGTGATTTAGTTGCATATTTGTCATAATTTGGAGAAGAATTTGTACTGTTTCCCTGAAAAGTTCTCCCCATTTGTTTGCTTTCTCCAGTGATTAACATTCCTGGAGATTTGGGCTTATGAAGCATGAGTTTGCCTTAGATGGGATAAGCATTCCAGAGACTGGACATTTGTCTCTTTTCCTTTCATGGACCAAATGGGATCCCTGGATGCTTTCTTCCTGGACTTCACTGGCTTGAGTCAACGTTTATTGCCAGTTCCAATTTCCCTTGAGAAAATACTGGTGAGTCACCTTCCTGAACCATTGCAGTAGCTCTGATGTGGATACATCTACAGTGCTTTTATGGAAGGAGTTTGAGGATTTTGACCTGTGATGGTGAAGGAATAGTAATATGGCTCCAAGAGGAGGACTGTGAATGGAGGGAAGTGGTGATGCTCCCTGATGTCTGCTATCCCTGCTCCTCTAGTGGTGGAGGCTGTGGGATTGGAAGGTCCCATCAATGGAGCCATGGGGAACTAAAAAGGTTCATCTTGGAGATAGTGTATATACTGCAGTCACTGAATGCTGGAGGTGGAAGGCATTAATGTTTAATGTGATGGATAGGGTTTCAATCAAATGGGCTTTGTCCTGGGTGGTGTCCAAGAACTGCTTAAAGTGTTGATGGAGCTACACTCAGCTAGGATGTAGAGAATATTCCATTATTGTAGATGGTGGACAGGCTTTGAGGGGCTATTAGTTGCTGTCTGCAACATTCTCATCTTTTACCCCTTCCTGTGGCTGAGCGTTTAAATCTCTGGTCAATGGAAATCTCTGTGATGTTGGAAGATTCAATGATAGCAGTACAGTTAAATGTCAAGGAAGGATGCTTTGGATTCTCTCATGTTGGAGGAGGCCATTGTATGCACTTTGTGGCACAAGTGTTACTTGTCATTTAGGTGAAAACAATGACTGCAGATGCTGGAAACCAGATTCTGGATCAGTGGTGCTGGAAGAGCACAGCAGTTCAGGCAGCATCCAAGGAGCAGTGAAATCGACGTTTCGGGCAAAAGCCCTTAATCAGGAATAAAGGCAGTGAGCCTGAAGCCTGGAGGGATAAGCTAGTGGAGGGTGGGGGTGGGGAGAAAGTAGCATAGAGTACAGTGGGGGAGGGGATGAAGGTGATAGGTCAGGGAGGAGAGGGTGGAGTGGATAGATGGAAAAGGAGATAGGCAGGTAGGACAAGTCCGGACAAGTCATGGGGACAGTGAGCTGGAAGTTTGGAACTAAGATGAGGTGGGGGAAGGGGAAATGAGGAAACTGTTGAAGTCCACATTGATGTCCTGGGGTTGAAGTGTTCCGAGGTGGAAGATGAGGTGTTCTTCCTCCAGGCGTCTGGTGGTGAGGGAGCGGCGGTGAAGGAGGCCCAGGACCTCCATGTCCTCGGCAGAGTGGGAGGGGGAGTTGAAATGTTGGGCCATGGGGCAGTGCGGGTGTCCTGGAGATGTTCCCTAAAGCGCTCTACTAGGAGGTGCCCAGTCTCCCCAATGTAGAGGAGACCGCATCGGGAGCAACAGATACAATAAATGATATTAGTGGATGTGCAGGTAAAACTTTGATGGATGTGGAAGGCTTCTTTAGGGCCTTGGATAGAGGTGAGGGAGGAGGTGTGGGTGCAGGTTTTACAGTTCCTGTGGTGGCAGGGGAAAGTGCCAGGATGGGAGGGTGGGTCGTAGGGGGGCGTGGACCTGACTAGGTAGTCGCGGAGGGAACGGTCTTTGCGGAAGGCGGAAAGGGGTGGGGAGGGAAATATATCCCTGGTGGTGGGGTCTTTTTTGGAGTTGTGGAAATGTTGGCGGATGATTTGGTTTATGCGGGAGCACAAGGTGGCGCCAATGCAGTCATCAATGTAGTGGAAGAAGAAGTGGGGAGTGGTGCCAGTGTAATTATGGAAGATCAACTGTTCTACTTAGCCAACAAAGAAACCAGCATAGCTGGGGCCGATACATGTGCCCATGGCTACCCCTTTGGTCTGGAGGAAGTGGGAGGATTCAAAGGAGAAATTGTTAAGGGTGAGGACCAGTTCGGTCAAACGAATGAGAGTGTCAGTGGAAGGGTGCTGTTGGGGACGTCTGGAGAGGAAAAAACAGAGGGCTTGGAGGCCCTGGTCATAGCAGATGGAGGTGTTGAGGGATTGGATATCCATGGTGAAGATGAGGCATTGGGGGCCAGGGAAACGGAAGTCTTGGAGGAGGTGGCGGGCATGGGTGGTGTCTCGAACGTATGTGGGGAGCTCCTGGACTAGAGGGAGGATAGGACAGTGTCGAGGTAGGTAGGGATGAGTTCAGTGGGGCAGGAGCATGCTGAGACAATGGATCGGCCAGGGTGGTCAGGCTTGTGGATCTTGGGAAGGAGGTAGAACTGGGCAGTGCGGGGTTTCCCGACTATGAGGTTGGAAGCTGTGGGTGGGAGATCTCCTGAGGTGATGAGGTTCTGTATGGTCTGGGAGATGATGGTTTGGTGATGGGGCGGTGGGGTCATGGTCGAGGGGGCGGTAGGAAGAGGTGTCCTCGAGTTGGCGTTTGGCTTCAGCAGTGTAGAGTTCAGTGCGTCAGACTACCACTACACCCCCTTTATCCGCTAGCTTGATGGTGAGGTTGGGATTGGAGCAGAGGGATTGGAGGGCTGCGCATTGTGAGGGTGAGAGGTTGGAGTGGGGGAGGAGGGTAGACAGATTGAGGTGGTTAATGTCCCGGCAGCAGTTGGAAATGAAGAGGTCGAAGGCAGATTATAGGCCAGCGCGGGGTGTCCAGGTGGATGCTGTGTGTTGGAGGTGGGTGAAGGGGTCCTCGGAAGGTGGGCGGGAGTCCTGATTGTGAAAGTAAGCTCGGAGCCGGAGGCGATGGAAGAATTGTTCGACTTCACGGCGTGTACAAAATTCATTGATGTGTGGACGGAGGGGGATGAAGGTGAGTCCTTTGCTGAAGACTGATCGTTCGTCCTCAGTGAGGAGGAGGTCTGGGGAGATGGTGAAAACTCGGCAGGGCTGGGAGCTGGGATCTGGTGTGGATGTGGAGCTGGGAGTGGGGGCAGAACCTGTAACTGGAGTGGGTGTGGTGGTTGGGGGAATGGGGGTGGAGTCATGAGCAGGGGTAGTGTTCCCCTCGGGGTTCTGGGGATAGTGACAGTGGGGTCTGTGGGGGCCGTGTCAGCAGAATGTAGGTAAGTGGCGCTGGTGGGGGCGGAATTGGTGGTGACCAGTAGGGGTGGCGGAAGTCACTGAGCGTGTGGCATCAGTGATGATGTGAGGGGCAGAAGTGACGTCACGTGTGATGCATGGGGAATTGTGAGGGGTGGAATTGGTTGTGGGAGTGGCCATGATGGGGCAGAGGTGACATCATCAATCGGCATGTGGGTATCAGCTGCATGGCTAATGGCGTCTGAGTAGTTTCCGAGGCCAGGGGAATCTTCTGGAATGTTGAGGAGCACTGGTTATGGAGGTGGGCAGATAAAAGTTTATTGTACTTAACAGTTTTTGATGTTTGAGATGGAATTGAAATACTGTTTGTTGAGGGTATGAATTCTCCTGAGGATGTAGTACAGAGTGGGTCCTTTGCAATTCTGAGAGTGTGTGGCCCTCAGCTGAGGCAGGGCTGAATGTAGAGTGGTTAGGTGCCGGTGCATTGCTGCGAGTGTGGAGCGGATGATCTTGAAGGAGAACTGTTGCTGGTGTTTTTGAATCTGTTGTCTGTACTGTTTGTCTGAACTCTGCTGGTTTAAAGGTGGTCCGGAGTCCGTGTGGGATGAGTTGGTTATGGAGGCAGGCACTGAGGAAGCAAATGTGGCTGTGGTAGCGAGTTTGTTTCACGACATGGTTGAAGAGCTTCAGGGCAGAGGAAGCGACCTGGGAGTTGTGGTGGGAGAGGGACTCCCTGAGATACTCGTAGAGGGAGGAGGAAAACTTCTTCAAGGCAGGCATCCTTGCAAGAAGATTCGCAGTAGGGTTAAAATCAACGAGGTAAAAACGATGACTGCAGATGCTGGAAACCAGATTCGGGATTAGTGGTGCTGGAAGAGCACAGCAGTTCAGGCAGCATCATGCCTAGTGTTTTGGCTGCTTCAGTATCAGAGGGGTGGCAAATGGTCCTGAACGATGTGCAATCATGAGCAAACATTGCCACTTCTGACCTTTATGATGAAGGGAAGGTTCTTGATGAAGTAACTGAAGATGGCTGGGTGCAGGAAGCCAGCCTGAGGTGTAATACAGAGGTGTGCTGATCTGCAACAACCACAGCCATCTTCACTTTGTACTCAGCCTAACTCCAATCAGTTGCGAGGTTTCCTCCAGTTTTGCCAAAATAACTGGGACTAGATTACCTGGTTTAACAGGAAATAGTGTGCTTACAAGAGGCATTAAATGATTTAAAACCTTAAAATGATTAATTTCTTAAAAATGCAATTGCCCTTACTTAAAATTATATTAGTTATGATATCTACATTATTTTCAGCGTTCCTAGATCTCTGGTAATAACCTCTGAGCACAGATCTGCTTTGACTCCTTATCAAGAAGTGTCTTGATTTTAAAATTTTCATCTTTTCATGTTCTTTCCTGCCTTTGGTCTCCCCTACCTCAGTAATCTCTCTCAGCCCCACAACCCTCTGAGACAATTGTACTCCTGTAAATATAGATTGTTATGCACTCAATGCTAACTGCTTCACGTCGGTGGCCATGTATTTAGCTGCATTTCCCTAAGTCCTGGAATGCCCTTCCTTCACACCTCAGTCTCTCTATTCTGTTTTCCTCTTTTAATATGCTGCTTAAAGCTACTTGCTTTCTTTTTCAAGCTTTTCATCTTTGGAATGATTTTCTTGCATGTTTCTAATGTAAAAGATGTCACATGAATGTAAGTTGTTCACTGGCATTCAGCGATACTATTCCTGCATCACCTGTAACAATTTGGGTTCACATGCTGCAATCAAATAGCCCCCACAATATTCCTGCAGTAATATGTTCAGTTGCTGCTTTCCCATCTTCCCACTCTTTCCTATCATTTAGGTAATTTTCCTTCACACCCCAGCAGTAATCTTGCGTTCTGGTTATGCACTAGGTCTGTGGAAAGCGTTGCCGTCATCCAAGTAACCTCAAGAAACACATTAGAACAGTTCACAAAGAGGAAATCCGAGTGCAGATCGACAAGGAGCATGCCTCTCCGAAACTTCTCAAAGACTTTCTACCTCGAGAGATGGAGAGTGATTGCATGGTTAAGGGAAGCGGTAACTTCGTGGACAGGACTGATACTCGATTGAGTGGATCAACTAATTCTACGATATCCTCTTTTGGAAATGCCATAACAATCCCTGATGCAGTGTCTAGCATGCCACATGTGGTCTGCACTGCTCCTGATAATCATAATGCTATGATCCCGCCTATATATGCAACTGTCTCCACTGCTTCAGAACGACACCATGATAAGATGATTAGTCCACTTCCGTCTTTCAAGTCTCTCCTTACTAGCCCCCATGTAGATTTGCTGCAGAATCCATTTCACCAGACAGCAACCTTAGAGCAGAAGCACCAATAACTTTGGAGATTGAATGATGAACTGGGGGAAATGCACAAGAAATTATCTGCCAGGTCTATGCTTAATATATTCTTCCTTTTGACTTATGCAAACTGTGGCCTGCAAATTGATGGAACAGCTGAGACATTTGTTGCACTTTCATATAAAAGTTCTGCTACTGCATTATATTTATTTGCATTAAGTGTTTGTATTGCAAATACCGTGTTAAGATACTGAAAGCAACAAATGCTGATGATCACAGCGGGTCAGACAACATCCATGGAGAGAGAGCAAGCTAACGTTACGAGTCTGGATGACTCTTCATCAGAGCTGAAGTATAAAGGTGAAGGGACAGAATTTATGCTATTGTTTTCAGTGGCGGGGTGAGGGGGGGACGGGATAATGGGTGTAGGGTGTTGATGAAGAAAAGATGCTGATAGTTCAGATTAAGTGATCAGAATGTGAGAATGGCAGAACAATGGTGTGTCACCTGCCAGAATTGAAAGGACAGAAAGTGGAATGCTGGGAGGGGAAATAGGAGTTAGTTTACAATTTAAAGGTGTTGAACTCAATATTAAGTCTAGAAGGTTGTAAAGTGCCTAGTTTGAAGATGAGATGTTCCTCCAGTTTGCGCTATGATTCACTGGAACACTGCAACATCCTGAAGATAGACATGTGAGCAGGGCACTGTGTTAAAATGATCAGCTGCAGGAAGATCAGAGCCCTGCTTGCGCACAGACCAGAGGTGTTCTGCAAAACAGCCACCCAATCTGCACTTGGTTTCTCTAGTCTAGAGTAGACCACAATGGATGCAGTGAATACAATACACAAGATTGGAGGAGGTCCAGGTGAAATGCTCCTTCACCTGGAAAGACTGTTTAGGCCCTAGGATGGTGAGCAGGAAGGAGGTGAAGGGATAGGTATTGCATCTTCTGCGGTTACATGGGAAGATGCCATGGAGAGGTGTTGGTTGTAAAATGGACTAGGGTGTCCCGGAGGGAACGATCCCTGCGAAATGCAGATGGGGAGTGAGGGGAAGATGTTTTGTGGATGGTGTTCTACTGGAGTTGTCTGAAATGGCAGAGAACGATCCTTTGAGTGCGGAGGCTGGTGGGATGAAAAGTGAGGATAAAGGGAACCTGATCATGCTGTTATAAATGATGGGAAGGGGCAAGCGCAGAAACACAGGTGATAGGTCAGATTCGGTTGAGGTCCTGCCAACTACAGTGGGTGAGAAACCACAATCATGGAAGAAGGAAGCCATGTCAGCAGCATTGTTTTGGAAGGTGGTTTCATCTGAACAGATGTGAAGTAGGTGAAGGAACTGGGAGAATGGGATGGAGACCTTGAAGGAAGTAGGGTGTGACGAGCTGTCGTGAAGATAGCTATGGGAGTCAGTGGCTTTGGTCGGACAACATCCATGTAGAGAGAGCAAGCTGATGTTTCCCAATTCAGTTTCCAGCAACTGCAATATTTTGCTCCGATGCCTTTGTTAAGATAGTTTTCCTCCACATGGATCTTAAAAGGTTCGTTGAATTGCTGTCAGAGCTCAGTTCTAAAAGGAGATGGACAAGTGACTTAGTCTCAACAATCTTGCCTCTTGATCCTCTTTCCCTCTTAAGGTAAGGAAGTCTGGTAAAGTATTGTTTCAATTCTCCAGTGTAACATACAACAAAAATCCATCACTGTATTCTTGAAAACCTGCTGAGATATGGATTTCTTAGAAATCTGTCCATGTATTAAGAGCTATAATGGTGTGGTTATTTTGTTTGCTATCCTTTAAGGAGGTGATGGCCTAGTGGTATTATTGCTGGATTGTTATTCCAGACACCCAAGCAATGTTCTGGGGACCCAGGTTCAAATCCTGCAACGGCAGATGGTGGAATCTGAATTCAGTAAAAAATTGGAATTAAAAGTCTCACGATGACCATGAAACCAAAATCAATTGTCAGAAAAACCCACCTGACTCACTAACGTTCATTAGGAAAGGAAGCTGCCATCCTTACCTGGTCTGTACTACATGTGACTCCAGACCCACAGCAATGTGGTTGACTCTTAGCTGCCCTCTGGGTAATTAAGGATGGGCAATAAATGTGCCTAGCCAGTGATGTTGTCATCCCATTAATGGATAAAAACAAGAGTCATCATCTACTACAAGAAATGTGGGATACTGGATATTGTGAGCTGGGTATAAACAGTGGTTTTTTTTGATGGGATGTGGGCTGTGTTGGTATTTGTTCATCGCTACTTGCCCTGAGGACAGTAGCTGTAGATGTGAGTCACATGTGGGCAAGACCAGGTGGGCAAGACCAGGTAAAGATGGTAGGTATGGACACAGAGTCGAAATTGGATTTGTTTTTTTCTTTCCCAAGTTAGATTTTAAAATGCTTCTTCAAAGAGAATGTCAGGTATGTTCATTGCAGATTTTCCTGTTTTGAAGGTTAGTACTGACAATTAATTTGTCTTCCCAATGCCCTAAACAAGTTAATGTGCCTTTATTTCCAGCAATTGTTTTGAAATGTAGTGACTTTTACCCGTACAGTGAGGGAGGTACAGTATGCTGTACACAGGTCCAATTATAGTCTGAGGTTTTGAGTGTAATTTTCTTTTTAGAAATCATTGCTAGTTCTTTGGATACTGGCTGGACTGGGATATACTGCCCAACCCTAAATGCCCTGGAAAAACGGGGGAGGTGCTGCCTTCTTGAATTGCAACAGTTTGATATCGGGATACCAAGGGCAAAGCTGCTTTGCTGTTTTGTGGCTGAGCTGATTGACCTCAAAGAACTTTCCCCATCTTCGTAGCAGCAAATCTTTCAGCTGATTCCCATTGAACCTAGTTTTGCTATAGTTCCTTTATGCCATGTTTAGTCAAATGCTGCTGGATGTCAAGGTGAGACACTCTCTCTTGCCTCACTTCTGGAGATCAGATCACCTCAGTTCGCCATGTCGGGACCAAGACTGATATGAGGTGAGGAGCTGAGTGGCCCTTTTGAAATCCGAACTGAGCACCAATGAGAAACGTGCACATCCTCAGCAAGGGACACTTGAAAGCACTGTTGTCGAACCCATCCATCACTTTGGTATTGATTTAAGTGTTGATTGATAGGTAGCAATTGGCCAGGTTGGATTTGAGCTGCTTTTTCCACATTGCCACATAGAGATCAACAGTACTGGAACAGCTTAGCTAGGAACACCGCCAGTTCTAGGATTTGGGTCTTCAGTACTATTGCTGGAATGTTGTCAGGACCTATCGGCCATTTTTTTGATGTCACATGGAGTGAATCAAATTGGTTGAAGGCTTAACTTCATGATGCTCTTGGATGTCAGAAGCTTCTGCATTGTCTGATTTCATCACTAAAGACAGGGATATTTGTGGAGGCTCGTTCTCTTTTGTTTAACTGTCCACAGTTGTTTTTGACCAATGTGGCAGGATTGCAGAGCTTAGATCTGATCCTTTGGGTTGTGGGATCATTTAGCCCTGTCTATTTTCTTGCTGCTTGCTTTGTCTGACACATAGGTAGACCTATTTTGTAGATTCATGACATTAGGGCATCATTTTCAGGCAACTCTGGTGCTGCTCCTGGCATGAACCATGGTTGATCTCTGCCAAGTTTTTCATGGTAGAATGTGGGATAGATTAGGTTTATGAGATTACAGATTATAGGGCGGCACAGTGGCTCAGTGATTAGCACTGCAGCCTCACAGCGCAGCGACCTGGGTTCGATTCCAGCCTCGGGTGACTGTGTCTGTCTGTGGGGAGTTTGCACATTCTCCCCGTGTCTGCGTGGGTTTCCTCCGGGTGCTCCAGTTTTCTCCCACAGTCACAAAGATGTGTAGGTCAGGTGGATTGGCCATGCTAAACTGCCGATAGTGTTAGGTGCATTAGACAGAGGGAAATTGGTTTGGGTGGGTTCCTCTTCGGAGGGTCGGTGTGGACTTGGAATGAAGGGTCTGTTTCCACACTGTATGGAATCTATTCTAATCTAAACTAATTGTTGAATACATTTCTCCTGCTGCTGATGGTCACAGTGCCTTGTGGATGACCACTTTTGAGTTGCTAGATCTGTTTGAAGTTTGTTGTATTTTGCATGGATGTTATCCTCATTGTGAAGATGGGACTTTGACTCCACCGTGACTGTGCAGTGGTCATTCGTACTCCTATTGTCAAGGGCAGATGCTTTTCCCTCCTTGCTTGCTGCACAACCAGCCTCGGAGCTGGTGGAGGAGCTACTTCCTGAACAACTTGGCCAGCTCACTGGTGTGACCAAGCCACTTTTATTGAAGGACATTGAAATTTCTCACCCCGAGTACATTTTACAACCTTGCCACCCCCCGTACATACTGCAAATGGAGCTCACTATGGAGGAGCACTGATTGATAAACTGGGGGGGGGGGGGGAGTGTTACATGGTAATCAGCAGGAGGTTTCCTTGCCCATGTTTGACATGATCACATGAGATTTCTTGGGTTTTGAGACAGAGTTGAGGTCTTCCAGAGCAACCTTTCTGATTGCATACCGCTATGATACTATCACCACTGGGTCAGACGTGCCAAGTGTCTGGGCCATTATAAGGTCTGGGTCCATGAATATGGTTGTCAGGCTGTTATTTGACTGGATTTAAGTTTGCTTGCTGAGCTGCAAGGTTTGTTTTAAGATGTTTTGTCACCATACTAGGTAACATCAGTGAGCAACCGGAGGTTCACTGATGATGTTACCTAGTATGGTGACGCAATGTCTGAAAACAGACCTTCGAGCTCAGTGAGCCAACTTAAATCCAGAACCTTAACCTGAGCTACAAATCTTCTCAAAACTGGCTGTTACCTGACTAGTCTGTAAGAAGGCTGTCTCACTTTTGGAACAAACTTCATATATAAGTAAGGAGTACTTTACAGGGTTGTCAGGGCTGAGTTAGCTGTTTCTGCTATGTCGATTAATGCCAGATGGTCCATCCAATTTCATTCCTTTTGACGTAACTGAGTGGTGTGAATGCTATTTCAGAGGGCATTTAAAGTCAATCTGGAGTCATAAGTAGGCCAGACCAGGAAGGGATGACATATTTGCTTCCTTAAAGGGCATTAGTGAAACAATTGGAATTTTGTGACAATTGACTGACTCTTAGTACGCTGATTTTTGTTTTAATTGAATTCAACCATACGGTGACACGGTGGTTGTGTTTAGCACTGCTGCCTCACAGCACCAGAGATCCAGGTGCAATTCCATCCTTGGGTGACTGTGGAATTTGCACATTTTCCCCATGTTTGTGTAGGTTTCCTCCTCATGCTTCAGTTTCCCCTCTCTGTCCAAAGATCTGCAGGTCAGATGGAGTGGCCATGCTAACTTGCCCATAGTATCCATGGATATGTAGGTCGGTGGATTTTCCCTGGGAAATGCAGGGTTACCGGGATAAGGTCAGAGGGTGTGTCTGGGTGGGATGCTCTTTGGAGGGTTACTGTGCACTCTGTGGACCAAATGGTCTGTTTCTGCACTCTTCTATCTTCTGTGGTTACATTCTGACCAATGCCCCCTGAGCACTGGTGTGGGATCTCTGGATTACTGGACCTGTGTCGTTGCCACTCGCTACACCACTGCTACGCCAACATATTTATGTTGTAGAAACAAAATGGTATAATATTTAAAAATGAAGTAGCCTAGTAATGATCTTTGAGAGGCTGGTCACATTATTACAATAGCTTCATGGGCAATACTACCACATTATTGGAATTTTAAAGACATTCAGTTTTCAAAACTAAAATACTTACATTTTAGTAAAACCTCGATTGTAGTGAAGGCTTTTTTAAAATTGTAATTTAAATTTCTATAACACCTTTGATGTAAACCTTTACAAAGTGTTTTATTAAACAAACTTTTAACTTATTTATTTTGTCTACTTTTTAATCTAAGATTTTGTACTTGGGTACCTTGTAGCTAAGATGGTGCCATGAATGGTGACATTATAAACTTTTTACTGTACTCCCATATATTTGTACTTGAGTACACGTGAAAATAAAACCTAATTCTAATTTAAAGTTTGACATGTGTCAGAAGATGACAGACTGCGTATATCACTTCTGTATTGGTTTTCAGTGTTGTGGTGAGAGAGGCCTACTTGTGAGCAGCCGTTCCTTTTGTAACTGGTGTAGGTGTATGGCCTTGCCTTGAGGCCATTTTGACCTTAGGCAGACCTTTTCCACTCTGGTCATTTCTTTTCTTGACTGCTCATCTCCCAGCACTCCAGACACCAGCAAGGACTTTCCATTAATTAACTGACATCCAGCTAAACTTGTGTTCTCACAGATGTCCTTGTATCACAGATCTGGGTGACCCCTTGGTCTTGTGCCAACAGCAAGCTCATTATAGGTCTTTGAGGATGCAGCTAAATTCTATTCTGCGCACACTACCTAGTTATGAGCTCGCTAAAACTCGACAGCAAACATGGGGATCCATGCAAGATGGTCTACTTCTATATTCTGCATTCAACCTCACTGAGTTCCTATTCTTTGTTTTAAGCTGTTCAGCTGATTTTCTTGGCTTGTGTAGGTTCTCCACTCTGCTTTTTAAAGTTCATTCACGGATATGGGCATCACTGGATACGCCCGCATTTACTGTTCATCCCTAATTGCCCAGAGGGCAGTTGAGTCAACCATATTGCTGTGGGTCTGGAGTCACATGTAAACCAGACCAGGTGAGGATGGCAGATATCCTTCCCTGAAGGACATTAGTGAACGAGATGGGTTTTTCCCTGACAATTGGCAATGATGACATGGTCATACTCTTATTTCTAGAGTAGTACTGAATTCACAATGCACCATCTGCCATGGTAGCATTTGAATACAAGTCCCCAGAATACGAATAAGGTCTTTGGATTAATAACCTAGCGATAACACCGCTAGGCTACTGTGAAGGAACGCTTTCAGAATACCAACCTGATGAAAATGGAGTGTTATATTTTTGGTCTGCTGGTCCACACTTGATCTCTGAAAACTTTGATATGACAGCTTTGATACTGTTGGTGACGTCATCTGTCAACAACCTCTGGAGTGAAGTTGCGATGTTGATGCAAGGTCTTTAGACCTGGTTCATATCTTTGACCTTCCTGACATTGCAGGCCCAGGGAAATGATCAATTAATTGCTGCAAATGAGTTTCGGTATGGGCTGTTGGCAGTGTCATCAAACAGCAACTTGAGGACGTGATTGTTTAGTAGACATTTTTGTCTTGGTGTCTAAATTGCCAAGTTGAACAGTTGTCAGTTATGGGATGCAAATTGACACTGATTAAAATTTGACATGGTACTGCATGAGTTATAATGACAAGTGACCAAAAATCCTCATCAAAGAGGTACATTTTAAAATGCCTCTTGGAGGACTATAAGTGAAGTAATTTGGGAGGCTTAGGACCTGGGCAGGTGAAGGCAAAGCTGCTGGTGATGGAGTGGTTTTAAAATCAAGAATATGCAAGCTGCCAGGATTGGAGGGTTGTGGGAATAGAGGAGGATGCAGAGAAAAGTTAAAATGAGGCTGCAGTGATTGTAATGAGGTCAGCCACGTGGACCTCACTGAATGAGTTCCCTGATTGGGGCCTGTTAATCTATCAGCCAAGGCTCCCTGATTGGATCAGATATAAATACAAGTGTCAGATTTCCTGTTGACTCACTCTGAGAGCTGGATCAGTATCGAGGACTCTCCATCTGTACAGAAAGGGTGACTTGGTGACAGGATACTGGCCTCTCTGGAGTTATTTCAGAGGTCATGCATGGATTTGAAAATAAGGATAAGAATTTAAAAATTGCAGCATTTCTGAACAGTGAACATACAAATGATGTTGAATGGGACTTAGTGTTGCAGGATTTTTAAGGAACTCCAGTTTATGAAAGGTGAGAGATGGGCAGAAAATTGACTGTTCTGACAAAGGCACTGGTGATAATTTCAACAGCAGATGAACTGAAGTAAGAGCAGTTGGATGATGATCCGGAATGATAAAAGCTGGGAAGTCCAGTTACAGGATTCTGAGTAGAATGCCCTGGCAGTGTACAACGTGACTATGAACATCACATTTATTTCAAAGATGCTTGATATTTAATATTACTTGGAGCACTTAAGTTTTGAAGCATTGTGGAAAGTAGATTTATTTCATTTTGTGGAAATATCTGGACTTCTTTGAAAGTTTTTTTTTAAAATTCACCTTGGGCATTGAGAGTTTTTTGTTAATGTGCCCTGTGAATCCCATGACTGCTGATAATAGCTTGTGTTGCTTTAAATCCCTGTCCAGGCTGTTTTGAACAGTGATGGGCTTGAGGAGATTCTGGTTTTCTCTGGTTCAGTTGGAGGGCAGTCTGCTAAGAAGCTGCTGACTTGAAGAAAAGCAGGATTCCCAGCTGATGGCTTACAGTTCTGCAAAGTAAACCCTCTCGTCGAGTTTAGTATGCAACCTACTTGTTCTTTCGAAAGAACCTATGAAGATGGCATTTCCTGAGCAAGTTGTGTCTGTAGAATTTTTTAAAAATGATTTTTAATTGAAAAGATTTTTAAAAAATTACAACAAACACAAAACAAAACAATGCAAAACAGAACAAAGAAAAAAAACCTAGATCTACATATTTTTATAGATGTTGATTTTTTATATATGTGTGAAGAGGAGATACCAGGTCCATCTCCACCTCTGTCCCCAAGACCCTCTCTATATCGCCTACCACAGCACTCCAATATGTCCAGAGCATGTGGCAGGACCAAAGATAATGAGTGAGAGTACCTGTTACTCATTGTGCATTTGGGACATGTTGGAGATACTCCCACTTCAAATTTAGAGAAATGATTCAGAGTCAAGTGGACAATTGCAAGGATGAGTCCTATTGCAAATAGAGATCCTTCTTGCATTTTCCCAGATATCCTCCATGCCTCAGAGGAGATCTCAACGCCCAGCTCCCTCTCTCATACCTTACAACGCCGCTGAGTCTCATCCGAGGGGCCCTCTCCCAACAAGTGATTAGTGATTACCGACAGAGTGTGTTCCCAGCACTAAGCACCCTCTTCTCTGTGTCGGATCTGTAGGAAGCAGTTAAAAGTGCAGTCGTTTTTTTGAATGAAGTCCCTAAATCGAAACAAAAATCGAAGAGGTTCTTGCTGGGTAACTTGTATTTCTTAGCTAACTGCTCAAAAAACATCAACGTCTCCCCCTCACGTAAGTCACCCAGGCAAGACACACCCCTAGCTGCCATAGTTTAAACCCTGAGACCATCAGCCCTGGTTGAAAACCCAGTATACCAACTATGATTGTAAGAAATGACATTTTGGCAATGTTGCCTTCACTCTGCTGCACCCTCCATGCTTTAACAATATTAGTAACTATTGGGTTATGGTAATATTTCTTAACTGTCCTCTTGTTCTCCAAGAACAGTAAGTTAGTAAGGAGGCACTCTGCCTATCTATAGAATTTTAGAGATGATTGTGCATGGTTACTGACTTGACCAAAAGTCAGAAGGTCCAAACAACAGATTGCTGCACAACTCTATGCTTTATCCTTTTGCCTTCAATAATAATAGGTCAGAATGCCTCCTTTTCAGAAAGTCAGTCTCTGTAGGGAATTATTTTTCTATTTTCCTGAATTTGTGTGGTTTGGGCATATTTAGAGAGAGACCAGCATTTATACTTTTATACTACTGACACTTTTTAACATTAACCATGTGTGAAGAGGAGATACCAGGTCCATCTCCACCTCTGTCCCCAAGACCCTCTCTATATCGCCTACCACAGCACTCCAATATGTCCATTGCACCTTTATTTAGTAAATTTTGTTTTGGTAATTAACCAGTAATTGTTTAAGAAATCTGTGATTTATCAGAATTTAAACAGCAAAATATTTAATTGGTCACCTTGGTAATTTGAAGTTTTTATTTCCTGTAATAACATGTGAGGTGGTGAGACTAGCGAGGTAGTGAGCATGACCATTTGCACCTCCAACCTTGTATATTTAGAATTTTTTTTATACTGACTGCTAGTAGGATCAACTCATATTTTAAGGGTGTGCAGAGGTAACTCTGAGCATACTTCAAGTACAATAGCAGAGAAGATCTTTCCCTGAGAGCAAAGGTTGGAATTCCTTATTTTACCTTCATTCTTACAATTTAACTAATATTAACTTCAGTATAACTTGGAGGTAAGATTCTAAAATCTAGATGCAAATATTAGCTATACCTGTGCCTAAACAGGAGGAAACTGTTGCACACATTGAAATCAGGATTAAAATAGAAAGTACTGGAAACCCTTGTAGAGAAATAAACAGTTAACATTTCACATTTGATGTCTTTTCATTATAACTTCCTTTTGACTTTGGGCAATATTATAAACAGGCAATAATCGGATCAACTGCATGTTACACATCTATTCTGTTGACATTGTTCTGTGAAAAATTTCTGGATGATGTTTTGTACAAAATTCATTGAGGGAATTTAGTGTGTGTAACTTAGGAGAATTTATAAGCAAGTAATAAGTTTTGTGGGAGAGAAGTTAAAGTGGATTGACATCAGTAATGATCAGCAGAATGGTTTTGTTGTAAACTTGCTGAATGTGGTTCGACCAGAATGATCTTCACTGTATCTGCACTGCCTGCTCTCGTACTCCATTTCCTCACCTACCACTCATCATCTTCCCATCTGACTCCTCCTTGTAAGAGGATGAGCTTACAAGGATAATCTAGAGAATCGAGTAAGTTAATTTTTAAGGATTGGGGCACTTTCATAATGAAATAGTCCTTTTCTTTCCCCCCCCCCCCCCCCCCCCACTCCAAAACCAGCTAATCTGCAAAAATATACTGCTTCGGATGGTCTCCTGGTCCCTGGAAGGTGCAGTATCAAAGAGTGGCGTTTTTATTGAAATTTCTTTTATCACTATCCTTTATTCCACCGATCTAACAGAATGAGAATTATCTGTGGAAACGTGAGATACCTTAAAATTTCTTCAAGTAGAAGGTTCTTTTTGAATATCGTTTATTTTTAAGCTTTGCTATGTTGCAGTTTCATATGAGAATTGACAGTTTGAAGATTTACAACTTGATGTAGGTTTGCTCGCTGAGCTGAAAGGTTTGTTTACAGACATTTCGTCACCATACTAGGTAACATCATCGGTGAGCCTCCGGATGAAGCACTGATGGCAAGGCCCATTTTTTAATGTATGTTTAGGTTTCCTTGGGTTGGTGATGTCTTTCCTGTGGTGACATCATTGCTCGTGGTGATGTCATTTCCTGTTCTTTTTCTCAGGGGGTGGTAAATGGGATCCAAGTCAATGTGTGTGTTGATAGAGTTACAGTTGGAATGCCATGCTTCTAGGAATTCTCATGCGTGTCTCTCTTTGGCTTGTCCTAGAATGTGTTGTCTATCCACTTACAAGGCATGGGTCCTACTGCAAATCGGGATCCTCCTTGCATTTTCCCAGATATCCTCTCCTCCAACACATCCATTCCTGGGACAAGCCAACCAGAGACACGCACGACAATTTCTAGAAGCATGGCGTTCCAACTGGAACTCTGTCAACAAACACGTTGACTTGGATCCCATTTACCACCCCCTGAGAAAAAGAATACAAAATGATGTCACCAATCCAAGGAATCCTAAACAAACAAATAAAAAGTGGGCCATGCCACCAGTGCTTCAGCTGGAGGCTCACTGAAGATGTTACCTAGTATGGTGACTAAACATCTGAACATGAATCTTCCAGCTCAGTGAGCAAACCTACATCCAGAACCTCAACCTGAGCTGCAAATCCTCTCAATTTACTATTTGAGTTTTATTTCTCATTTGTTAGTTAGGGAAATGTGTGTTAAAATAGAGATATTACTAACAGTTGGCATCCTCTGGATCTAGCCTGCATTATTAACCATGGAAATGGAAAGGAACCACACAAAAAGCTTGTGCTGAGGTGAGAGAGCAGATAAGGAGATCCACTATCTCTGCTTGACCCTGGAAACTGCCGTGCATCTCATTGGATGTTCTGTTTGCTGAAGTTTTGTTGTTTTAGGGTATAAGATAGGTGGTTCTGGTGACTACACTTACATGAGTAGAAGGTAAAAATAATGACTGCCGATGCTGGAAACCAGAGTCTAGGTTAGAATGGTACTGGAAAAGCACAGCGGTTCAGGCAGCATCCTCGGCAGGTGGGAGGGGGAGTTGAAATGTTGGGCCACAGGGCGGTGTGGTTGATTGGTGCAGGTGTCCCAGAGATGTTCCCTAAAGCGCTCTGCTAGGAGACCGCATCGGGAGCAACAGATACAATAAATGATATTGGTGGATGTGCAGGTAAAACTTTGATGGATGTGAAGGCTCCTTTAGGGCCTTGAATGGAGGTGAGGGAGGTGGTGTGGGCGCAGGTTTTGCAATTCCTGCGGTGGCAAGGGAAGGTGCCAGGATGGGAGGGTGGGTTGTAAGGGGGTGTGGACATGACCAGGTAGTCACGGAAGGAATGGTCTTTGCAGAAGGCAGAAAGGGGTGGGGAGGGAAATATATCCCAGGTGGTGGGCTCCATTTGCAGGTGGCGGAAATTTCGGCAGATGATTTTGGTTTATGCAAAGGCTGGTAGAGTGGAAGGTGAGCACCAGGGGCGTTCTGTCCTTGTTACGCTTAGAGGGGTGGGGTCGGAGGGCGGGAGGTGTGGGATGTGGATGACATGCATTGGAGGGCATCTTTAACCACGTGGGAAGGGAAATACATGAGTAGAAGGAATAAGGAAAGGGCCAGATCTTTTTACTCAAACAATAACAGTGAGTAGTAGAGTTTTCAATTGTGCTTGGGTAATTTAGATATGCAAGCAAAAAATTATGAAGTCTCACTTACATGTAAATAAAATTTATGATTCATCAATTAGTCACTTTTGAAGACCTAATCCAGAGGAGCTTCAAAATTAATTACGAAGTCATCAGGCTCCCCTCATCTACTTCCGGAGTGGCAGCTTCATGTGGCTTCTAACCAAGATTCAAAGAGCACAGTGAGTCACGCTGACACAAGATCACTACTGAATGATCCAGACCTTGGGACCCTTGCTTCAGTACCAGTGTTGTCTCCTCTTACAGTGGAAAACATTAGAAATGTTGAAAATAAGAGAAGAACCCCATTTAGCTCATTGAAGCTGCTTTGCCATTAAATAGGATTATGGCTGATCATCCAATTCACTCCCCTGGTCTGACCTTCTTCCCCCTACCCTTTAAACTCTGTAGCCATAAGAGCTATAACTAATCCATTGAAATGATTTGGCCTCAACTGCTTTCTTGGCAGAAAATGCCATAAGCTGAAGATATTTCACCACTAGTTGAAAAAAATGACTCCTCCATATGTTTAAAAGCCTTCATGTTTTCCCTCACTTAGATAGGATAAACAAAGTGCATCGCTTCATACTAATCCAAATTGAATTCCATTTGCCATTGATCATCCCATCCGACCAGTCCATCAATGTCTAAGGCTATCCTCACTGTTTACAACCCCAATTTTTGTGTTATCTGCAAACTTACTGATCAGCCCTCCCACATTCAAGTCTAAATTTTTTTTTCATACCACAGACATCCTCTTGCTCCATGCACAAGTTTCCACTGTGATTTTTAATGGGCCCTAATTATCCTTAATATACTTGTTAAATAACTGAAGACCTTCCTTTATTTCGCCTGCTGTTATTCTTTCATGTCTCCTTTTCTTTTGCTCTCCTAACTTCCTACTTAAGTTTACCCTTTTACATTCTGTACTCGAGGGCTTCTGCTATTTTCAGCCATTGATATATGCAGTAAACCTCCTTTTTCTCTGTTCAATTCTATATATCCTTGATAGGCAGGGTTCACAGAATTTGTTGGTATCCGATCTCAGAACAGAATGAGGCCGATTGGCTGATCATGGATGTTAGATGTTAGAAAAAAAAGTTGAGTACAAAAACTTTCTTCAACTTCTATATCCCTTACAAAAAAAAAGTTACATGTGTAATCACTTACAACAGCAAGTACTGGAATTTATAATCCTACTTGAGAATCTATAATGACCAGCAGTAATCATTCAAACCATGTCCTTAACTGTGAAAGGTTGTGACATCATTCATTCAGAGCTCATTCAGTAATGGCAGTGCTCAGGTTTATGCCAATGTTCAAAAATTCTTTTAAACTGCAGTGTTCTTTCTCCTTATTTGCTTTGACATTTGTGACAGTTCCAATGAGCTTGACAATTAATGAGTTTATGCACTTTCAATGCATCATTTCATGCCTAATTTTAATAATTTCAAAGTGGTTTGCCTCTCCTGAAGGTGGTCTAGACCACATCCAAAACCTCTTCATAAGGTTACTCCAGCTATCCAAACAAATTCACAATTTTAGAACTGCTCCTACCTGTTCTGATCTATGATGTCGTATCTCACAAACCTTTATCAGCAAAATTAGGCATGAGTGGGGGCAACAGCTGATTTCTATAGGAACTGCTACTGAAAAATGCATGCACACAAACCTCAACCAGACATAACTCTCTTCCTCTCCCTCCACCGCATCCAAAAAAGGGTAGGTGCCTCATTTCCAGGCTCGTACCATTTTCTCAGTGATAGAGAGCCTCTTTTCTACCTTTCCTGCCAACTCCTACCTGGATCCTTTACAAACGATCTGTTGCTTGCCAGAATCCTATACATGAGTTATACTGATTTCCATCAGGACCCTAATACAACATTTCTGCAATTAGATATGCAAGGATAGTAAATACAAAGTCTTTTGTTTAAAGTCTGGTTGAAGAATTGTAGCTCGGGTGTCCGTTGTTGTGGTTCTGTTCGCCGAGCTGGAAGTTTTTGCTGCAAATGTTTCGTTCCCTGGCTAGGGAACATCATCAGTGCTATTGGAGCCTCCTGTGAAACGCTGCTTTGATGTTTCTTCCGGTATTTATAGTGGTTTGTTCTTTCCATGTCTGTGAGCTGTCTGTGGGAGAGGTTTTTAACCCAGGTTTTTGAAACCTGAAAGCAACAACACCCCCAGATTCTACGGACTACCCAAAGTACACAAACCAGACATCCCACTCAGACCCATGGTCAGCGGATCCAAACACTCCATACAATCAACACAGGAATTCTTGGACATCATCAGGAATACACACATAGACAAAGAAGAAACCATGGTATCATTCGACGTGACGGCACTGTTCACATCAATTGACAAAACCCTAGCCAGAGAAACAATAGCCAACCTACTGGACATACATAACAGAACACAGGAGGCCGAACCTATCAACAAGGACGGCATACTTAAACTACTAGACCTGTGCCTCACCACACACTTTACATTCAACAACCAGATATACGAACAAATCAACGGAACACCCATGGGATCACCAATCTCGGGACTCATAGCAGAGGCAGTTATGCAAAGGTTAGAACATACAGCCCTACCACAAATCCAACCCAAACTCTGGATCAGATACGTAGATGACACCTTTGTAATCATCAAAAACACAGAAATAGAAAAAACACACCGAATCATCAACGCCACACTCACAGGAATACGATTCACGAGAGAAGAGGAAAAGGATAGCCAACTCCCATTCCTAGACGTGTTAGTAGAGAGAACACCCAACGGAGAATTCACCACAAGGGTACACAGGAAACCAACACACACAGACCAAGTCCTAAACTATGAAAGTAACCACCCCAACACACACAAACGAAGCTGCATCAGGACACTATTCAAAAGAGCCACAACACACTGCAGTACACCAGAACTGCGAAAAGAGGAAGAGGAACACCTATACAAGGTATTCGCCAAAAACGGATACCCACGCAACTTTATCACCAGATGCCTAAGAGATAGACCACGGAACGAGGACATGCCACAACCAAAAGGACTAGCCACACTACCATACGTCAGGAGCGTCTCAGAACTGACAGCCAGACTACTGCGACCCTTAGGACTCATAACAGCACACAAGCCAACTTCCACACTCAGACAACAACTCACTAGAACAAAGGACCCAATAGCCAGCACGAGCCAAACTAATGTAGTTTATAAAATACCATGCAAGGACTGCACAAAACACTATATAGGACAAACAGGAAGACAGCTAACAATCCGCATCCATGAACATCAGCTAGCCACAAAACGACACGACCAGCTATCCCTAGTAGCCATACACTCAGACAACCAGGAACATGAATTTGACTGGGAAAACACTACCATCATAGGACAAGCCAGACAGAGAACAGCCAGGGAATTCCTAGAGGCATGGCATTCATCCACAAACTCCATTAACAGACACATGGACCTGGACCCAATATACAAACCACTACAGCTGAAACTGACACCCGGAAACGGCAAGAACATCCATCAACAGACACATCGACCTGGACCCCACATACAAACTACTACAGCTGAAACTGACACCCGGAAGCGGCAAGAACAAACCACTATAAATACCGGAAGAAACATCAAAGCAGCGCTTCACAGGAGGCTCCAATAGCACTGATGATGTTCCCTAGCCAGGGAACGAAACATTTGCAGCAAAAACTTCCAGCTCGGCGAACAGAACCACAACAAAGTCTTTTGTGTTTAATAGTTGATCAGATGAGCACAGAGATTTTTCCCTCATGTTCATTTATTAATTTGCAGTCACAGAGTAAAGAAATCTTTTTAAAAAATTAACAATCACTACTCTCTTATTAAAATATTTTACCTCATCAACTTTCATGTCCAGAATACAGATTACATCTATCCATGACTCAGTCATCTGTTGAAACCATCAACCACATCTTAATTACATCTAGACTCCTTTCAGGAACTTTTGGCTGATCCAAAATTCTGCTGCTTGTATTCCAAGGTGCACCATGTCTGGCTCCCCCATCACCTGAACGTGCTGAACAACAATGGGCTCCTGGTATACCAAAACCTCAATTTTAAAATTCTCATTCCTCCTCAGTCTTGTCCTTCTCTATCTCAAAAAAAATCCTTAACCATACAAACTCTCCAAGATGCTCTTCTAACTCTGGCTCTTGCTAATCTCTGATTATAATTGTTTCATCACTGGAGACTAGGTAAATATTGTCTCTTTCTCTTTCCACATACGCTACCAGACTTGAACTTTCCAAATTTGCTTTGTTTTTATTCCAACTGGCTTGCCTCCTATTTTCCAGTGTAATTGATCTGAAATTCTGTTACCCACATTCTAATTCTTATCAAATTCCACTTACTCCTTATCCCCATGATTACTGCCAGTACAGCATTAGCTCTCCTTTAAAATTCCTTATCTTCATGTTCAAATTCTTCCATAGCTTTGTCCTTTCCAATGGAAACTATTCCTGGTTGTTTAACAATAACTTGCATTTATATTGCAAACTTTAATGTGGAGAAATGGCTCAATTTGTGTATTCAACCTGAAATGTACACTTGAGACAAGAAAGACAACAGATGGAAAGTGAGAAAAGTTTGGTCTGAGATGAATTTAAAATAGGGACTATCTTTAGAAATAAATACAGGTCAAAGGACAAATTCCTTAGGATGTGGATGGGAGAAGGCATAACCGTCATCATAGGACAAAAGGACGGGTTGCTAGATTTGTAGATGTTTGGGGAAGTTTGTAGATCTTTTCAAACAACAGTCTCAGGAAGTGGAACACAAATACAGGCTTTCTGGGCCAGAGGTAATGACACTACCATTATGCCTCAAAATTGTTTCAGGGAAGGTTGCACAGTTGCAGGAGATACAGAGATAAGAAAGATTGAGATCATGAGGGGATTTCAGTTGTGGGCATGTGCATTTTGAGGCTTTATGGAACTGAGGACCTCTTTTGGTTGGCAAGACTTGGGGTGATGGTAGAATAGGACACAGGCAGTGATAGTTTAGATAAAATAAAGTTTATACAGCGGTCAAATCAAAGCAAAATACAGCGAACGCTTGAGATATGAAATAAGTGCAGAGAAACAATGTTAACATTTCAAGTCCGATCTGATCCCAGTCACAAGTGATTGGGGAGGGTGCGGACTGGTATCGCACTTGTACAGCTGAGGTAACAAATTAATGGATAAAGGCCCCTGTGCCAGATAGGTTGAGCTAGCCATGTAAAAAGGCAACATCACTGAGGTGGAAGAAAACACATCATGGAAAGTTCGTAGTTTGGAAGCTTAGCTTGGGATCAAATACGAAGGCAACATTGTAACCAGAGATAATGGTGAAAAGGGATTACACAACTGGATAGAAAGGATATGTGTTTCGTAGTGGGGTAAGTGAAGAGGTGGTTTGGCCTTCACACCATTTAATTGGAGAAGATCTGTGGCTCACGAGACTAGATGTCAGACAAACCTGTATAGAGCCTAAAGGGTATCGCCACTGTACATTTGCAGCCTGAACCTGATGCCTCGAGATTTGTTGATATGGTGCAGCAGGCAAATGATAGAGGAGACATCATTTACCGATTCTAGGTGTACACTAAGGACAGAAGTTTGTATCTCTCTATGTTACATTTTTGTGGTGGCGAGTATTTAATATCTGCCCACCTCCATGCTCATTAATTTTGTGGTGGAAAGGCAAATGGACAGCAGTTACTCCCTGCCTCTAGTCAATGCCCTTAGTTAATCCTACACAAGGGCGTCAGCCGTGCACTGCTGGTAGTAACCCAAAGCAAGGGAAAACATCATACAAGGAGGACAAGCTTTGTTTGCAGCCTCCCAGCAGCGGTCCTTCATTCAAATACACTCAAAGGCCAAATTGGGGATCTGGCATCAAAACGACAGAGGGACATGTGCACTGCTCTCTCATTAATATATGGCATCGCTAACCAGGCTGGCCTTTATTATCCTCCCTATTGAACTCAATAAGGTGATAGTGAACTACCTTGTTGAACTGCTGCAATCCATTTGGTGTAAGTACACATACACCACTGAGAGATGTGTGCCAGAAGTTTGACCCAGTGGCAATGAAGGGACGGTGATGTGTGGAGCAGAACTTACATGTGGCAGTGTTTCCATGTTTCTGCTGCCCTTGTTCTTCTAGATGGGAAAGGTTGACAGTTTGCAAGACGGTGTAGAAGGAACCTTGGTGAGTTTTGAGGTGTATCTTGTAGATGGTATGCACTTTTGCTGTTGTGTTTTGATGGTGAATGGCATGAACACTGAAATATTAAAATTAAGACGCTATATCATGGCTGGGTGGTGAGTGGTACTGCAACTCCACTAAGTTGGAGGTTATTCCATCATTTTCTGACTTGTGTCTTGAAGATAGTAGACAGGTATTGGAGAGAAGGTGGTGAGTTGCTCACAGAATCATTACACTGTAGGAATTCAGCCGGTTGTGTTGATGCTGGGCTCTGAATGAGAGATACAGGATCTCACCAGTCGCTGAAAGTCATGGACGAATGAATGTGCACTCTTTCTGATCTGTCACCTGAGAGTGTGGTAATTTGAGGGATAGATGGACAGAAATGTGGTGTTCCCCTATGTAAGATCAGGTTGGAGTGCCAAATCAAGACCAGGGAAGTTTCAGTGGGAGTGCTTGACAGAGTGTCAGTTCCAGGAATTCATTTTGTTCCTGGGAATGATTTGGCAGGATCCAAGGTGGGAGTGACCAAAACTCTTAAGATTCAAAACAGAAATATCCTGGTATTTTCCCAGACTATGGTAACAAAATCCCACTATTATAAGTCACAGCACAAAACAAAAAGATAAAGATGAAGGAGTTGAGGTTCAGTTAGTGGATACTCAATTTGACATAATGGTGCAGGAAAAACCTAAACAGGCAGAGGGTCAGACAGAAGTGTTTAATTCTGAAAGGTTAAGAGACATGCAACAGCAAGACAGGGCAATAAAAGATATATATGTGGATGCGTACTCAGAAAAGGAGGCAGAAAATATTCTGAGGATTATTAACTGAAACATAGAATCCCAAGACAGAAATGGAGACCATAGCAGGTTAGCGCAGAGGAGAAATGAGCCAAAGTGCACAGAATTGTGTTGCCGGTAGCATACAGACAGGAAGTGTTACAGGTAGCACATGAACTACCTGTAGAAGGTCACCTAGGGGTACAAAAGACTTAGCCTAAGGTACAAAAACATTGTTATTGGTCTGGAATGCACAAGGTGGTGGTTAACATTTGCTGAACATGCCAAATGCTAGGTAAGCCACAAGCAGTAATAAAACCAGCACCGATGTTGCCAATTCCTGCATTTCAGGAACCTTTCATGCGGGTTATAACTGATTGTGTAGGTCCCCTTTTGAGTACTTGTTAACCATAATGGAAGTGTTTACCTGATTTCTGGAGGCAATTCCATTATGGAGTATCAAGGCAAAAAAGGTAGTAGAGGAGTTAGTAGCTTTCTTCACACGGTATGGACTACCCAGAGAGATTCAGTTGCACGAAAGGTCAAATTTTACTGCTAGGCTGTTGAGGTGGTTATGGATAGCTTAGATATACAGTATCTAGTGCATATCATCCTGAATCCCAGGGATCTTTAGAAAGGTGGATTATATTAGATTAGATTATCTACAGTATGGAAACAGACGATTTGGCTCAACCAGTCCACACTGGCCCTCCGAAGAGTAACCCAACCAAACTCATTTCCCTCTGACTAATCCACCAGCACTATGGGCAATTTAGCATGGTCAATTTACCTGATTTGCACATCTTTTGGACTGTGGGAGGAAACTGGAGCACCTGGACGAAACCCATGCAGACACGGGGAGAACGTGCAAACTCCTTACAGACAGTTGCCTGAGACAGGAAGCAAACCTGGATCCCTGGCACTGTGAGGCAGCAGCACTAACCATTGAGCCATCGTGGCATTAGATGTTGAAGACCATGTTGAGAGCATTTTGTCAGGATTACCCGAATGATTGGGATAAAGGCATCCCATTCGTATTGTTTGCTGTTAGAGATGCCCCAAACTAATCTACTCAGTTCACTCACTTCCGAGTTAATATTCGGGGCATGAAGTGAGAGGCCCTTTGAAATTAATGACAGAAAAATTGACAGGACCAAAGTTGGAGATCTCACACTTAGATTATAAATCAGAGGTGAGGGAGAGATTAAATTGAGTAGGTGAGTCAGCTAAACAGCACCTAATGAGGGTACTGTGTAGAATGACGTAAGTGGCAGATGAAAGCTCTGAGACTTGGAAATTTTCCCGAAGGGCTGACATATTAGTACTGTCATCAGTGACAGGAGATCCCTTCAGGTTTAGTGGTCCCTATCAAATTAAGAAAAAGTTGAGTAAGGTGAACTATCTAGTAAAGATACCAGAAATTGTGTTATACTTGAGAGAAAGAACTGGAGAAACAGGTGCTAGTTACTGCACCACAGAGTGAGGATTCAAATCCAGATGATGCGGATTTTGACGTGCCTCAAAATAGATTAAAAATGAAGTAGTCCTTGAGGAGTGGAATTAGGTTAGTAAGCTATCTGTCTCAGGAGTATAGAACGCAGTTGAAAGATTTGTTACTGCAGTATAAGGACATAGTTAAGAATCAAATGGGGAGGTCTAATGCTGTTGTACATGAAGTAGACATAGGGAATACTGCTCCAATAAAACATCCCTATCGGCTTAGTCCTTTCAAAGCCAGACAGGTCCAGATGGAGGTGGAGGCCATGCTCAACAAGGACATCATCGAATCAAGCCAGAGAGTGTGGATTTGCCAATCGTCTTAGTTCTCAAACCAGATGGGACTCAATGATTCTGCGTGCATTATAAGAAGGTCAAAGCCATTAGACAAAATCGGACTCATATCCAATACCTAGATTGGAGGACTGTATTGAAAAAGTTGGACAAGCCAGTTACATAACAATGTTGGACTTGCTGCGTGGTTACTGGCAGGTACCTTTATCAGAGTCGACAAAAAAAATTTCTACGTTCGTAATCCTAAATGGGCTATATCAGTTTAAAGTAATACTCTTTGGAATGAAGAATGCACCCGTCACATTCCAAAAACTCATGAACAGAGTAGTGGCTGGGTTAACAAACTTTGCAGTCTATTTGCAGAGCTCTTTTAATGTCACCGAGAAGCAAAACTGGTGATAAATAAAACAGAATTCATGAAAGCAGAGGTGATGTATTTGGGGCATAACATTGGTCATGGAAGGTTGACCCCAGGGAATGCAAAGACGAAGGCCATTGAGGAATTTCCATGCCCAACATCTAAGAGGTGCTTTGATTCTTAGGACTCAGCGGATTCTATCAGAACTTTGTTCCAAACTGCAGCAGTGTAGTGGCACCATTAACTGATTTGCAGAAGAAGAACACAATGTTTCGATGGACAGAACCATGCCAGGAGGCATTTGACCATTTGAAATCAATATTAACCACCAAACCAGTTTTCGCTACCCCAAACTTTTCAAAATCTTTTAAAGTTGCCATCGATGCTAGTGACATAGGAGTTGGAGTTGTACTCCTACAGGATGATGATGATGGGATTGAACTGCCAGTTGGTTACTTTTCAAAGAAGATTAACATTCACCAGAGGAAATACTCAACGATCGATAAAGAACTACTGAGTTTGGTACTAGCCTGACAATGTTTTAATGTGTATATCACGAACAATGTGTCGGAGATAGTGGTGTACACGAATTGGAGTCCCCTTACATTTTTAGAACACTTCAAAGACAACAATACGAGACTATTTCATTGGCATCTTATGTTACAGACATTTAATTTAAAAATCATACATGTTGCAGATCATTAGAATGTAATCGCAGATGCGTTATAACGGATTTAACTGATGAAATTTAGATGAGATTTATCTGTAACATTATATACATATAATTTATATGGGAAGTAGTTAAGGTGAACTTAGATTAAAGTTATCGATATGTTAGGGTAATGTGTTTAAAGAATAGAAAAAAAAAGCCATCTTTTCATTATGATGATTCAATTTTTTAAGGGGGGAGGTGTTATGAAGATGTGGGTATACTGTACCTTTTGAGAGAGTTAAAAGCTAGCAGAACTACCTGACAGCACTAAGTATTCTCAATAAGATACAGTGTAACAGGTGGTCCAGCAGCTGGGGTAGCTGGTTGCTTGGAGACAAAAACAAAGATGAACTAGGACAATCAGTTTAAATTATACCCCCCAAAAAATCAAACTCCAATTAAGTTTGAATTGAGTATCTTGACAATATTAAAAGCCAATGACACAATCTGATTTTGGGGGTGTAAGACTGGGAAAAATTGAACAATTGTAAGAGAACTGCCAAAGACCAATAGATGTAGGCTGCTAGTGAGAACTCTCTGAAGAGGTACCTGTCCAGAGAAAAACATCAACACTGACCTAGAGAGCAACTCTACACAGGGAAATAAAGAGAAGATTCGACATCTGGCTCTTTTTAAAATTGAATTTTTCAGTAAACCTTATTCTGAGGTTTTATCGGACTGGTATTATAGAAGGGAAAGTAAAAGGTAGGTTTGAGGAAGGATTTGTAAATAGTTGTTAGTTAGTTATTCTCTGTTATACTTTAAGAAATAAAGTTGGTAATTTTTACTTTAAATAACTCTTGGTCTCTTGAATGTTCACAGATTACTGCATGGGATAAATCTTTTCTGTGTTGCTTTGTTTAAATTAAGCAGGAGAGTTTACCCCATGTCAGAACAGGTAGCACTCAAAATGTGCTACAACCACTCTGTGACATCACTGAACCTAGCACCAGGAAAACAACATGCTATCTGTGCAGTCATGTCTACCATGGTAAAAACACCCATTTGTTCCCCTAGCTACTGAAACTCCCATCACCAGTGCTCTCCCATACAGAGAAACCGCAGAAGTGGAAGTTGTTCAGCCATCTTTCTTGACTTGTGTAAGTTGTGAATGTCTCACTAGAATTAAGTAGAAAAAAAATTGATAAAACATGAGATGTTCATCATTTTACTAGATGATTGCCAGTGTGATGGAAAAGTGACCAGCTCTACATATTGCTTGAACAAATGTATAATGCAAAGATAAATGATGAAATATTTAATAATTTGTAAAGTGATAGTACAAGCAATGATAATCACTCTTTACTGGTTATAGGTAACCAAAGGAATAAACATATACGAACAATTAACTAACCAATTCACTTGCAAGCAAAAATGGCAAGTTGATCTTTTCCTTTACACTGTAGGACAGGGCTTGGTTTAGAGGCTGTACAGATACTCTGCACTCAGCTTTCCGTCCCCAGTGTGGCAAAGCGCAATCCAGGACAATACAAAATTTACTCACCCACCCTCCCTCCCTTTGGATAAAACCTAGCACTACCATTAGCACTACCTAATGGATTGCTGACATCTAGAGCTCTTTATATTGGTGAAAATTCATGAACTCCATATCATCGTGAATTACTACAATGATTTTTACATTAAAAATATTAAGTGTTGAACTGCTGCATAGCTGTCCTGTCCCTGGAAACAAAAGTAACTATTCAGTATTCCTACTGGATTGCAGATTCCTGAGATTTAATTTTAGAATGTTTCTGGCACTTTTTTTTCTTTTTCTCTACTAAAGTATTCTCCGGGACTGTCAGCATTCTGTCTCTGACGTGTACTTTTCCTTTCTTAGCCCTTTTGCTCTTTTTGCTCAACGGCTCGATAGTCTCTTCTCTGTGCTTTTTCCTTCTGTTCTTCCACTTTTTCTTTGTTGTATCTAAATGGCTATCATTTTGTGTGATATTACTACGCATAAACAACAGAGGGCTCTGCTGGGTTTTATAGTGCGAGGCATTAGTTTCTGCTGACTTGGCTGCAACTTCTCTTGGAAAGTCCTTTTCAGGACCTTGACTAAAGGTTTTGGGACAGAGGGCAGTCCGATAGCGATGCTTTGCTTTGTAATTGGCTGTCCTGCTATTTTGCATGAACTCTCTTTCCTCCTCCTTGACTCTTTCTTTCTTCGCGTTTCTCCCCTTTCTCTTGAAGCATGAATATCTGCTTGCAGTATCTTTGCACAATCTCTTGTTTGGAAAACTGGATTCAATGAACCCAGCATCTTTCAGTTCTGGAGAGAAAATAATCAAAATTGATGTTTGAGAAACCTGACTTCATTTTTTTTATATACATGTTATGATAATATCAAATTTACAAGGTATAAGGTGAAGGTTTAATTCTATTTCATGCATTTCAACCAGGTGTATAAATATGTATATTCTCAAAATGGGGTGACACTGATACTCATTGTCCACTCCTGGTATTCTTAAGGGTTTTGAGAATAGCATAGCATTGGGTTGGAGCCAAATCAGTTACAGAACAAAGTGACAACTTCTCTCCCCTTATAGGTAACTGCTGGACCCATTAGGTTTGTACAACAATCTAGCAGCTTCATTATATTTTTTGGGTGTCAGTCCACACCTGATCAGATCTATTGAACTTAGTTTCATCATCTGTCATAATGGGAATTCAACTTGTGACTTCAGAGTTGCAAGTCTGATTCAATATCAATAGACTATCATGTTACCAATACTAGGAATGCTAAGTTGTACCAACTTTGTTTGCATTCTCTCAAATATAAAAGATTGAAAGTGAACTAATTGAGATGGTTTTCTTTGAAGGGAGGAATCCAGAACATGCAGATAGAAACTTAGAGCTGGGCCATTCGTGAGTTAAATCAGGGATGAGTTTTAATTTTCTTTTCACAACCAAGTGGTTGAAATCTGGAAATCATCCGAAAAAGACTATGGATACTGGGTCAATTAAAATGTTTAATATCAAGAACAATAAAGTTTATAGATTTAAGGGTAAAATTGGCAAAGGAAGTACAGGAGACATGAGAAAAACTTTCTTACAGCTAGTAGTTTTTAAATTCATTCATGGGATGTGGGCATTATTGGCTGGGCCAGCATTTATTGTCCATTCCTACGTGCCCTCAAGTCGGTGGTGAGCTGCCTTCTTGAACTGGTGCAGCCCAGAATAATTGAAACCTGGAGTGTAGTGCAGGTGTGTTCAAATGAGGTGATTAAAAGAGAATTTTATTACAGTCTAATGAATTGCAGGGTTTTAGGGACTAGCTGAGGAAATAACATTAGGGTCATTGCTCATTTCGAAAGCAGTCATTAGTATTTTGAGCAATTGATCTCCTTCACTGTCATTCTGTAAAGTCACTCTGGTTTATACAGGCCCTCCTCTTCGGTCTCTTTTGATATTGTTCTTTAACCAGTTGTTTGCAGGCCCATGGCAGTGGCATGCTGTAGGTGCTTCTCAGATTATCTTCCATACATAATGCATTTGAGATTGTAAACTGAACCTGTGTACCTCCATTCCATAGTGCATGATTCGTAACGTAATTATAAAATAAAGAATTCACGACTGACCAGTTTATTTACAGAGATCGAAATACTTATATGTCCAACATGGAAAGAGACTAACCTTTAACTCTCTTCTTTATCCTCTGCTCTCTCAGCTTTATGTCATGCTTTGTATCATAGTAAGACACAAATGGTGATGTAGGAAAGATATGCCTCTGCATCAATTCGTTTGAACATTCCTGCAAATCACCAAAACGTTGTTCTTTAATAAAAGGATAAAGTCTGTGCAAAATTTCACTTCTCTCCTCCACAATTATTGTGCCAGTTCATTTGATGTAATTAGTAACTGGCAATTTCAGAGCTGCAAATGTGCAGTTACATCTGTATACATATACTTTGGTAAAAATTTCCCAAAACAGTAACAGTTTGGATTGTACTTTTGAGTTCACTGGATTTCTGGCAAGCAATTGGAATAATTTACAATTAGTGGGTTTGTTTCTGCAAAAAGACATAATTTGAAGCACTTAAATTATGGGATTTTAGATAATTCAATATTTGAAACTTACATGGCCATAATGTCCTCTTTTTGCACAATTATAGCAATATATGGATTTTTTTGCGATTGGCTGAGAAAATCCATTCACGATTGGTCCTTGGTTGATCTGGAACATTCAAAGTGACAATTTACAATCTGAAGAATCATTTAAAAACACTAACTGAAATACCTGCAATAAAGAGGCACTTAAACAAATAAAATGTCAAAATAAAAACACTTGTATTTTTGGTTCATCTACAGAACTTTTTTTAAAAAAACATTTTGGCTATCCAGCATTATCAATGTAAGTACACCACGATTAGATGCAGCATATGAACCCCTAAACAGCAAGATGCCTAAAATCCAATCTTGAAACAATGTTAAGAACTTGACTTCCTTGTTAATGGACAGCTTGCTGTGAACATAATATGGAAACCTGTGTGTTTTATAAATATTTGAAACAGACTCATTGAGTCACAAAGCATGAAAACAGACCCTTTGGTCCAACCAGACCATGCTGACCATAATCCCAAACTAAACCAGTCTCATCTGCCTGTGCTTGGCCCCATATCCCTCCAAACATTTTTCATGTCTTTATCCAAATGTCTTTTAAACACTATAACTGTACCTAGAACCATCAATTGCTCTGACAGTTCATTCCATACATGGACAACTCTGTAAAAAAAAGTTGCCCCTCATGTACTTTTTAAAATCTTTCTCCTCTCAGCTTAAAAATGTGCCCCCTTGTTTTGAACTCCCCCATCCTAGGGAATAGATCCTAGTCATTCAGCTTATCTTACCCCTCATGATATTATAAACCACTCAGCCCTCAACCTCCTCCACTCCAGTGGAAAAACATCTGTCTTTTGAGTCTATTTTTATACCTCAAACCCTCCATTCCTGGCAATATCCTGGGAAATCGTTTCTGAACCCTCTCCAGTTTAATACTATCCTCCGTATGGCGGGGCAACCAGAACTGCACACAGTGCTCCTGAAAAGGCCTCAACAATGTCCTGTGCAACCTCAACATAACATCCCAACTACTGTACTCAGAGGTCTGAGCAATGAAGGTCAACATCCTAAAGGCCTTGTCAACCATCCTATCCATTTGCGATGCAAACTTTAAAGAATTATGTACGTAAAACCCTAGGTCTTTCTGTTCTACAACACTACTCAGGGCCCCATTATAATTGTATAAGTCCTGACCTTGTTTTTTTACCAAAATACAATACTTCACATTTATCCAAATTTAACTCCATTTGTCACTCCTCAGGCCATTGATCCAATTGAGCAAGATCTTTTTGTAGAGGAAGGTGCAGGGCTGTGAAGAGCTTGATCAAACAGCCAGGAACATACATTGAGTTTTCGCTTTTAAACTATAAGTTAATGCTCCTAGTGCTTATTTTTGAAAGGGGCTTTCACTACAAGGACACGTGCAATAATTGTTAGATATATTCAATTTCTCCCCTACCAAATTTGTTGTTAAACGTAAGTCTTTTTCAGAGATAAGAGCAAACCAAATTTGGCCAGGTAATGAACTCCTTGCTCAACAGAAAAGGGATCGGTTATCTGTAAACATGATTCTTATTGGTCTTATGGAGTAGGGGGATTACTGCAAGGCTGTGTCACTGGCACTTCTACTGCTGTGAATTACATGAATACAAAGTTCACACAGTAGACCTAACAATGAGTTTACAAACAAAATAGTGAAACCTTTGACTTATTACTTGCATTTGCATAGGAGTGATAGTACTGATTTATTACATATTGTTTTTGAGCAGGTAGTGAACAAATTGGTATTCATCCCTTACTTGTTTTCATGGGATTGTGACATAATTGGTGACTGATACATGGCTTAGCAGTGAGATTATTTTGCTTCTCTTTAAATTCAGTACTTCAATTCCACATCATCAATGGTAAACCATTCAAAGCACTAGTAGTCACACCTCACAATACTATCTTTTGCTGACATCTTAGAAGTAGTCATGACTGCATTATCTGGTGAAAAGAATCAATGTCTGCATTTTTACCATCCTGGACGTGTATTCCACATTTCAGTCAACAAATTCATACATTACCCATGCCCAAAGAAGACACCTGCACAGCACCATTTTTCACCAACTGAGATGAACACTACCATTTACTTACATCAGAAGGTAAATTCACAGTATTCCTCTGCATTAACCAAAAGGAAAATGTAGCAACCAACAAGATATCTTTAATAAATCTCAGTTAGAAAAGCCTGGTTTATCACTTGTCAGAAATACGCTGCTGGGATCACACCCAAGGTATAAAGTTCTCAGTTATATTTAATTGTGGAGCTGAGTTAGGGGACTGGGTCAGTTTGGGTGGAGGTAAAGTTTGATTCACGCAAGCGCTTTCAAATTGTTAAATGAGCATCCTACCACTTGGAAGGGTATGGTTGTCCAACTCATTGCATCTTTGTTAAAACTGCAAGCGGGTGGGTTTGGACCGATTTGGATTCAGATCTGAGAACCCTCTTAATTATTGCATCCCAACGGATTTAAAGCCATCTACTTTTGAGGGGTTAAAGTTCCCCATGATAGCTACTTTTTTTCAATATTTAATTCAAGGAAACTTTTTCTCATCCAGTACTGGATGTTGACATGCCAGATTAGATGCAGTCAATGGGTTGAAAGAGTTGCTGTTAAGCTACAAATGGGTGTCAATTGTGTACCCATGGAACCTATTGTCAAATTATGCCTCAGAGGGGCAGAATGTAGATGAGAAAGTGGATAGGCCAAGGATAGATGATGGTACTGCTGAGAAAACAGTGTGGGAGCTAGAGGAGAAATGATTACAGGTGAATCTCTGGCTTTGGATTGGATTAATAAAACAGAAGTGGGGACAGTAGCTGAACGCAGATGGCATGGTCAACTTTATTAAAAGTTGCAAATATGTCAAATGGATAAGTAGTACTAGGCTGATACAGTACTGTAGTAAGGGAGAATCCTGATTAAGGAGAGGGTCAAACAGGGAGCTTTAGCAAAGATGGGCGTCGATCACAGGAGGAAGCAAAACTTCGAGAGGAGGTGGGGTGATGGTTTTGTAATGACCAAGTAGCTATTTTCAGGAAAAGGCAATTGATGATGGCAGCTTTGAATGCCAGTGGATACCAGCCTCAGTAATCGGTAATGGACTGCAAGGTATCATTATCAATATTGCTTAGCATTCGGGCCAGATGTGAAAGCTGCATTATTAACAGTTTGGATTAGATTCCCTACAGTGTGGAAATAGGCCCTTCAGCCCAACCAGTCTACACTGACCCTCCGAACAGTAACCTATTCAGACCCATTTCCCTCTGACTAATGCACCTAACACTATGGGCAATTTAGCATGGCCAATTCACCTAACCTGCACATCTTTCTGTGGGAGGAAAACCGGCGCAGACACTGGGAGAATGTGCAAACTCCACACAGACTGTTGCCCCAAGGCTGGAATTGAACCTGGGACCCTGGTGCTGCGAGGCTGCAATGCTAACCACTGAGCCACCATGCCGTCCTTAAACCTTTAATGGGATTAAGGTCAAGAGAACAGGAGGTGGGTCTCATAGACAAGATAAGCTTAGAAAGTATTTGAGGGCAAATGAGATACGGAAACAAAAAAGGTCAGGATTGCATGATCCCTGCCTGCGGAACAAACCTAGCTACATCATTATCTGCAAATTTCCTCCTAGCTTATTTTTGTTTTACTTTTTGGATACAAAGTCACTCAGTTTTCCATTACGAGCTTTACACAGGTGGCATTTGTGTATTTTCAGATGTACTAAACAGATAGATTTAAAAGGTTATAGTTACATTGAGCTGCCTCAGTTAATTCAGTGGCATCCTCCTAATTCCCTTGTGCCTGAAACCTTTCTCCACAGTAGTAATGGTGATAGGTTCATTATATTCTGCCATCGCAATTTAACTGCAGAAGTCGTCGTATTTTCTAAACTGAGCACACATCATCATACCAAAATAGAAGTGTCATATCTGGGAGTTAGTATTTTGACAGTGTTTAGATATTTAATAAGGATCAAATTAAGTGGAAAGATCTTAGATGACTTTATAAATTCATAATCACTTGTAATATCGTATGCACTTGAGATGCATCTCTACACTGGGGAAGCAAAAGCAATTTCCTGCCAATAAAGCACAAAATCATCATTTACTTTCTACTTGAAACAGCACACACTGGTTCCTACTCAAATCTAAATGTCATCTTTTGTGACAAAGGGTCAAGCTTGTTCAGTCTATCCTCAAAATATTGCTCCCTAATGGAACTTTATGAAATGTTTCAGTCAATTTCCGGATATTAATAACACTAAGAATTAATTTACTGTTCCTTAGGAACACAGGGGACGTAGTAGTGATTCTTCAACTGTAAGTGCAGGGTACGAATTTGTAAAGGAATGAGGGAACACTGAAATTAAATTAAAACTAATTACTTTATTGCAAATCAAAATATTTGACCACTGAAAAAATAAGCTGCTTTAATAAAACACAATTTGAAAGTATATCTTTCAAAATGTTTGTAGAAATTGTTCCAAATGCAATAGAGAAGTAACAACAAGATGAAAAGTACACCTGCATTTGGATATCAAGATTCAAACAAAGAGGAAATAGACAATGATTAATTAGTTGTATTGTCATCTACTAAACTAAATATTTCACGAATTTTAAAACCAAGATTAAAATCTGAAATAAAGGGTATTAAAACTAATTACTATTCCAAAAACAAAACAGATGAACAATATTTGCGGTGTCATGTAAGGTCTAGCCTGTTGTTACCTACTGAACATTTAGGAAGTGATCAGAGTAAAAATATAAAAATCAAAACATAAACTGTTTACTGAAACCTCTCTGATGAACATTAACTGCACAGGCTGGGGTAAACCAAAAGCTGAGATGAGCACAGTACTACAAAATGAAACAACGATGGTGAGTGTATTGAAACAGAAATGAGGGCTCTCTGAGGGTCTCGCAGAATATGAAAATGGTAGTGCAAAATTGGTCATTTGATGACTGGATATCTTAGTACAAAATACAATCTCAATTTGTTGTAAAATTCAACAATTTATTCCGAACATTCAGGGATAACCTGGTTTGAAAAACAGTTACAGATTTAACGCTCAATATGACATTAACTGATGTTTTATTTTATACATTTATAATTTGGTTAAGCAACTCTTGGAAGATTTTCACCATGAACTGAATGAGGACAAATGGTGTTAGGAAGTTATGATTATACTTCCTGTGTGCCTCACTGCATTGGCAATTTTGCCTGGCACTACTGTCCTACATCAATACTTTTCTGAGAAAACGGGTTATGAACGCTTGGCATAGCAAAGGGCTTGTGCCATTATAAACAAATGTGCATTTACAAAGCAGCTTTTGTATTCTCACGTTTCAATGTACTCCACAGTTAAATTATTTTGACTTTGAGCCACTGTCATCATGTGGGCAAATGCCTCGGACAATATTTTTAAAATTGGGTCCGATGGCAGTCGCGATTAGTGTCCTGATGACAAACTGAGCAAGACTGGAATGTAAACAGTGCAGGTGTTAGGATCATTAGAAATGTAAGTAGTAGGAGAACAACAACATTGGAACAATTTGAGCAGCAGGAAGAAAGCATTTCAGAAAGTTCAATCAGGCAGTGGAAACAGTCCAGGTAGAATCAAGAAACAGTGAGGGCTGCAAGACACTGGTGGAAGATGTCTGCAAACCTTCTGATAGTAGCAATATAATGGAGAATGTTTAAGGATACCCACAAATATCTAGTTTGTAGGTTGTCTAATTTTAGAGGTAATGTTTGAGTCTGGGATAATTATTAGTGTAAAGGTAAGGTAATTAAAATGTTGGTTTTAGGTAGTTGCCAGAAACACGGGGAAAAAGGGAGTTTAAAAGGTTTAGTAGGGTCAGATTGCAGAGATGTAGCTGCAAAACAAGAGACAGGCTTACAATCAGATGACTGGTAGGTTTGAGGATAGCCCAGATGTTATTATTGGAGATGGGTGGAGCTTAGAAATTCTCTCTGGTTTCAGTTTTTCTGGGTGCTTCAATGGAAGAGGTTTTTAGTTGCAGTTTGGAACTCATTCATTTCCAGCTCACAGAGAATTTAGCCAAAATAAATGGCAGGTAGACCTGCCCCATAAAGTAAAACATTAACTTCATCACTGACTGTGTGGAAGGCAGATGAAGCTTAATTTCAGTGAGGAACAGAATCTGGAAGCTAGACTGTTTTAAACTAACGAGAGATTCTACAATAGGTCTCTTAACTTCCCTTTCTTCTTTTTATTTTTGCTCTTTTTATAACTTTCTCTTCCTTCGTTTTCTTTTCCTTAAAGCCTGAAGAGCGGTGGGTAAAGGAGGCCTCCAGCAGCAGCGGTAGCAATGCTAGGGACACAGCTCCACCCTAGCCCTGAGTCTCCCAGCAAGTGAGGAGCAGGTGCTGGGCTGACTCTTTGCCTGGACTTGCAGGCTGAGCTGAGGCTCCGGGTCTGTAGCTAGGCCCAGGCGCCTGAAGGAGCGGAAGCATTGGCAAAAGGGTCAGACAGTGGACCAGTGGCAGCATCTGAAGGAGTGTAGGTTGGGAACAGAAGGTACAGAACAAGCAGTGAGAAAGATGAACTCTATTGCAGTTAAATCTTGCATTATATTCAGTGTTTTAAGATGGTGCTGGAGTGTGGTGAAACTTTGCAACTAAAAATATCCTTCACTATTGTTTTATATATATATATGTAACAGCTAATCTAAATCCAGTGTCATATACGTAACCAGATTATCTTGGAAATATTGGAAAAGTAGTCTGAAAAGGTGAGAGAGAGTTTTACCTCTGAGTATAGCTGAAGCTGAGGAATAATCTCCAGATGACAGTAGCACACAGATTGGTGATTCTGGGTGTTCCCTATAGGGGTAAATAACTTTGAGACTGATTTGTCACACAAAGGGATTTTTGGGGACATAAGAAATAAACTGGAGTGCATAACATATATGGTTATAAACCTTATTTTATAGTTAATGCTTATTTTACTAATTTATTTCACAAACAATAACATTTGTTTTGTTAAAACGTGAAATGTTGCGACATTATTCTACTGGTTAAAACAAGGTAGTTTTATTTCTCTCTAACTGTTGACAGTTCCTAACTGGATTGTAACAATGCAAAGATCAGGGAAGAATGTGGCGTAGAAAATGTGGTTTCAAGGGGAGAATTTAATTGTCACATAGATTGGAAGAAGCAAAACAGCTCACGTAGCAAAGGGATTGTATTTCTAGAATTGAACAAAATCAAGTTTTTGGAACAATATGTGTTACAGTCAACAAGGGAGTGTGTCATATTAAATTTAGCAATGAGTAACAAACCAGAATTAGATAAAAGAGTAGGGGAACATTCTGCAAGTAGTGAACTGAACATTGTGCAACCACCAGTGAACGTGCGCACTTCTGACCTTATGATGGAGGGAAGATCATGGATGGAGCAGCTGAAGATGTGTGGGCCTGGGACACGACCCTGAGGAACTCCTGCGAAGATGTTCTGGAGCTGAGATGACTGACTGCCAACAACCACAACCATCTTCCAATGTGCCAGGCGTGACTCTAATCAGTGGAGAGTTTGCCCCCTGATACCCACTGACTCCAGTTTTGCTAGGGCTCCTTGATGCCACACTCAGTTGAACGTGGTCTTGATGTCAAGGACTGACACTCTCACCTCACCCCCTAGAATTCAGCTCTTCTGTCTGTGTTTGAACCAAGGCTGTAATGAGATCAGGAGCTGCGTGGCCCTGACAGAACCCAAACTGGACATCACTGAGCAGAAGCTGCTTGATAGCACTGTTGATGACACCATCCATCACTTTACTAACGATTGAGAGTAGACTGAAGGGGCAGTAATTGACCTGGTTGAATTTGTCCTGTTTTGTGTATACAGGATGATTTAATTCAAATTAATTTATTGTGACACAGTTTACTGAATGAATTCTATATTGATATTTTAATCTTAATCAAAGCATTTAAAAATCTATCAAATTCATAGCCTTCAACAAAGAGTTGATAAATTTCAGTCTTTGGCACTGGCATCACAAGGATCCCACTCTGGATCAGATGTGACACTTTCAGTTTTATATTCATCCCTCCACAAGACAGTACTGTAATCTCAATCCATTTTTATTTTTTACATAATAAAAATGTAAAAAAAATAAATTATTTTTTATTTTAAATTTTATTTAATTAGTGAGATGCTGAGGAGCAGGAGATTTGATATTTCAGGCATAAGCCCTTAATCAGGTTTATGCCTGAAATGTCAATTCTCCTGCTCCTCAGATGCTGCCTGACCGGCTGTGCTTTTCCAGCACCACACTCTCGACACTGAACTCCAGTCTCTGTAGTCCATGCTTTCTCCTAGTGACACTCATATCCCAGGAGCTAAACAAGAAGAGGCTGAAGAAAAACCATGGAATATTGCACAGTGTCAAGGAAAGTTTGGACACCAACACTTCAAAGGGAGTGATGCCATTCAAAAATGAACTGCAATCTCCTGTGGGTTGTGTCCAAAACTGCAGTCATGATCAGAGTTGAAGGAAAGGTTGCTTGAGTGAAAGACACAGTTATGTTTTATCCTTTTGTGAATATACAGTTAAGAGGTTAAAAACCAAATGCACCCCCTAGTTCTGTATGTTTGTATGCTACTTTATGGTTCAGCTTCTTATGTGCTCATGTATGCCGGGAAGCTCCCACTCAACATTTCTCTCTCTGATAGCTAAAAACAAGTGGTCAGCAAAGTCACTGTTGAGGGAGACAGCTGCAAGCCTCCAAACACTCAACTGATAAATTTGACACTATCAGAATCATCAATCCGAATGCTGAAACTTTCAATCTATTCATCACGGTCAAGCAGAAACAGATTTGTATTTTCTTATAATTTTACATTTTAGACTCACCCCTCAATTCTTACAAATAGTAAATTAAATAAATAGCCAATTAATCTGTGAATAGGATGTTGCTTGATGAAATAGTAGTTGTGAGGTGAACACTTAAGGCTGACCATTGATGCAAATACAGCATTCTGTGACTAAAGAGAGGGAGGAATTAATAAGCCAAGTATATGCAAAAATATTACACTTGGGGCCGAAGATATGGGTTGTCCTATAAGGCAGGTCAATAATTTTGCCACATCATAGGTAGAAACTATTTACTTTGATGCAGCAATCCAGACCGTGTGGCTACAATCTAAAAAAACAGATCTAGGACATCTAGGAGTGAAATCAGAAAGCATTTTAATCATACAACTGGCAACAGAAATATTAAATTTATGGAGATTGAAACTGAAATTTCAAGACTATTGATAGATTTTTTAATTTGCAGCCATTTCAAGAAATATGGAACAAAAGGAGTTGAGTACAGATCAACCATTATCTAATTAAACTGAAACAGGCTAGGAGATAAATGTCCCAGTCCTGTTTCTTAGAAATAGTAAATTAGATAAATAGGCAATTACTCGGTTTAGAGGATGTTGCTTGACGGGTGAACATTGATCAAGACATAGGGAGAATTTCTAACTTTATTAACTTAATGCTATGGAATCTTGTACATTGCCATAACATGTAGCTGGGACCTTATTTTAACATTTAATTTGAAATTAAGCATCCAAGACAACACAGCATTCCTTCAGTTCTGTACAGAAATGGGAGCCTAAATTATATGGTTATGTAACTGGAATGGGGTTTGAACTTATTACCTTCTGTCTCAAGAGATGAGGGCACATTTAACTCAGTTGAGCTGATTACTCATAGACATCTGGAATGCTGCATTAAATATTTCCAAGAAATCCATTCTTCAAGGATCTCAGACTGAGAATAACCAAACCAATAAACATTTGATGACAGTTCAATGAAGTTACTGAGGTAATTCAATAGAGATAGATTATTTCAACTATATTTTTAAATGAAACCCAACTATTTGGAACAAATCAGTTTTATACAAGCAGGGATCCTTTACAAGATCCACACAACTGCAATCTTTAAAAGAATCATGCAGTACAAGAAATGGTCTCCACACAATGAAGGTAAATTATGGAGAACATTGGTCTTAGATGGAGAGAAATGGAATGATATAAAGGGCTTAATTTCCCACTAAGGCAATAACTGAATGATTTTCAGATAACACTTCTGTAGTACAATTCTTACTGTTTTATTGAAGCTAATACACACAATTAGAAAGGCTGTTTTCTAAAACATTTTATCATAGAATTTGGAATCAGCTTTTGTTTTTATCTTCCAACTCAGATGGCAACTTTGGATAAGATCATAAGATAACAAACTTTCAACATGAAGTACCAGCTGTTATTTAGTAAATAGCACTCTCACCTCAAAGTCAGTAAATAATAAAGTCCCACTCCAGAAATCTGACAATTAAAAACAAACTCCAGTGCAATACTGAGGGATGCTGTTGGAAATATCAGCTTTGGTTGAGGCCTTAACAGACAAAGCTCTATTGGCCAGCTCAGGTGGGGACACAGGATTGCATGTCATTATTTAGAAGACGACAGGGGTGTTCTCCCTTTGTCCTGGCAAATATTTATCATTCAACCAACACTCCATGAAATAACAAATTTAGTCAAAGTCGTATCAGTATTTGTGTAATCTTACTGTGCGCCGTTTGGTTGATGCTGTTCCCAAATTACAACAGGGCCTACACTTCCAAAGCATTATATTGGATGTAAAGGGCTGTTGAGAGGCCATGAAGGACACTATAAAATAGGGGGTGGGGGAGGGCTCTTTCTTTTAAAAACACTGGCAATACTATATGAAAACACAATAAAACGCCCAAATAAATGTGTGGATTTACAGTATACCATGAAAATTGCAAATTTACATGCATCCACATTCAATTCATCCATGACAAGATGTTAATAAAATTAAATTATCTGCTTTCTGTTTCTCATTGAAGAACAATATATTCCAAAATTTATCTGCAGGCACAGATAGAACAAGGGAAAACGATCTATTGGTGGAAAAGCTTCCATGTTACAATTTTAACAAACATTTAAATAATCTGGACTTGCAGACTGATATCTTGCAGATTACCACACTATCAAAATATAAAAGTAATAAGTCAGTAGATAGCAATACCTATGAACGATTCATCCTATCTGCTATCCTTGGTGAAAGCTTTTCATGCACCAGTAAACTCAGTAAATATCAGAAGATAAAGCGTAAGCCAACTACGCCATGGATTTGCTCCTAATGTCTCCTGAAAGTGCAGCCCGATGCGATTACAAATGATTTTCTCCTAATGTCATTTTACATAACCCTTTTTCTGCATGAGTAGTTACAACGGAATGAATGAATGTCATTAAAACAGTTAATCATTATCTTGCGACACTAGCCTCCCTCCCTCTCTCACATTGGAATCTCCATGACAAAGAACTAGGGGACAAAATGCATGGGCTGTCTGGGCAACCCATCTTCGCAAGTAATATTTTATGTAAATGTACTTGTCGGGCAGTTCCCTGGGTGACCTTGAGCTGTTCATATCAAAACTGACTTCAATCCGATAAGCATTCTCTTCAAATAAAACTCATGATTGCATGTGCTAGCAGGTACTTTTGACAACAGGCATACAATATACACAGTATCACGTAGGGATAATCATTTTACACTGAATCTGTTTTGGACATCAGTCAAGGTGCACCTGGCCAAGCTCCGTCACTCTTGAGACCAAAAATTTAAATCCCTTACATTGAATAAAAGGAGAATTTATATTGGGGCACTGTTTAATAAACAGTTTCAGAAATAACTGGACTTTGAATTCTTACATAATGTTGACGCACTGCTAGAAGAGTATTTTTACATGTTAAATGACTAATTATTTGATCAAATAAACATAATCTAAAGGAGAAAAGAGTAAGTTGTGATAGAGAAGGTTACAGTTAAAGTATGATTCACTGTAGGCATCAAATTTAATCTTAAAATTAGGATGTTTGTTTGAGCATAGAAAAAGCACAATCAAATCTTCAGCAGGGTTAAACCTTGCTATAAACTTTTAATGAACTATGTTGTAGGGAGACAATCAAATAATGCAGTAAGTAAAACCTGAAAACTTGAAATAAAACATACAGCAGGTCAATTATTATCTACCAAAACTTATGATGAACAGTCAACATCATTAATATAACAACTTGACTTGTCTTGACATGTGCTGACAGATCTGTGGTTCCCATATTCTTTGTTTAAATTAGTAATGTTGTTTCATTTAGGTTTAATGTCTCCTTAAGTCTTACTTTACTTAAGTATTTTTGTCATCTTAATCTGTGATTTCATACTGCACCTGTTTAAATTTCAAATGAAAGCATCAATTCCTCTTGCTCACTCACTTTCAATTCCAATTGCATACTGGGTGGTGAACATGTGCAAATCAGTCTATAGTTAATGTGGTTCTGTTCGCCGAGCTGTGAATTTGTGTTGCAGACGTTTTGTCCCCTGTCTAGGTGACATCCTCAGTGCTTGGGAAACTCCTGTGAAGCGCATCTGTGATCTTCCTCCGCCATTTGTAATGGTTTGAATCTGCCACTTCCGGTTGTCAGTTCCAGCTGTCCGTTGCAGTGGTCGGTATATTGGGTCCAGGTCAATGTGCTTATTGATTGAATCTGTGGATGAGTGCCATGCCTCTAGGAATTCCCTGGCTGTTCTCTGTTTGGCTTGTCCTATAATAGTAGTGTTGTCCCAGTCGAGTTCATGTTGCTTGTCATCTGCGTGTGTGGCTACTAAGGATAGCTGGTCGTGTCGTTTCATGGCTAGTCGGTGTTCATGGATGCAGATCGTTAGCTGTCTTCCTGTTTGTCCTATGTAGTGGTTTGTGCAGTCCTTGCATGGGATTTTGTACACTACATTGGTTTTACTCATGCTGGGTATCGGGTCCTTCGTTCTGGTGCGTTGTTGTCTGAGAGTGGCTGTTGGTTTGTGTGCTGTTATGAGTCCTAGTGGTCACAGTAGTCTGGCTGCCGGTTCGGAAATGCTCTTGATGTATGGTAATGTGGCTAGTTCTTTGGGTTGCGTCATGTCCTCGTTCTGTTGTCTTTCCCTTAGGCATTTGTTGATGAAATTGCGCGGGTATCTGTTTGAGGCGAATACATTGTATAGGTGTTCTTCTTCCTCTTTTTGCAGTTCTGGTGTGATGCAGTGTGTTGTGGCCCTTTTGAATAGTGTCTTGATGCAACTTCTTTTGTGTGTGTTGGGGTGGTTGCTTTCGTAGTTTAGGACTTGGTCTGTGTGTGTGGCTTTCCTGTATACCTTTGTGGTGAATTCTCCGTTAGGTGTTCTCTGTACCATCACGTCTAGGAATGGGAATTGGTTGTCCTTTGGTTGAATTCACTAGAGAGGACGAAAAGGACAACCAACTCCCATTCCTAGACGTGATGGTACAGAGAACACCTAACGGAGAATTCACCACAAAGGTTTAAAGGAAAGCCACACTCACAGACCAAGTCCTGAACTACGAAAGCAACTACCTCAACACGCACAAAAGAAGTTGCATCAAGACACAATTCAAAAGGGCCACAACACACTACAGCACACCAGAACTGCAAAAAGAGGAAGAAGAACACCTATACAATGTATTCACCAAAAATGGATACCCGCGCAATTTCATCAACAGATGCCTAAGGGAAAGACAACAGAACGAGGACATGCCACAACCCAAAGGACTAGTCATACTACCATACATCAACAGCATTTCCGAACTGACAGCCAGACTACTGTGACCACTAGGACTCATAACAGCACACAAACCAACAGCCACTCTCAGACAACAACTCACCAGAATGAAGGATCCGATACCCAGCATGAGCAAAACCAATGTAGTGTACAAAATCCCATGCAAGGACTGCACAAAACACTACATAGGACAAACAGGAAGACAGCTAACCATCCGCATCCATGAACACCAACTAGCCACGAAACGACACAACCAGATATCCTTAGTAGCCACACACGCAGATGACAAGCAACATGAATTCGACTGGGCCAACACTACTATTATAAGACAAGCCAAACAGAGAACAGCCAAGGAATTCCTAGAGGCATGGCACTCATTCACAGATTCAATCAATAAGCACATCGACCTGGACCCAATATACCGACCACTGCAGCGGACAGCTGGAACTGACAACCGGAAGTGGCAGATTCAAACCATTACAAATGGCGGAGGAAAGAACACAGAAGTGCTTCACAGGAGGCTCCCAAGCACTGAGGATGTCACCTAGACAGGGGATGAACGTCTGCAACACAAATTCCCAGCTCGGCGAACAGAACCACAAAAACGAGCACCCAAGCTACAAATCTTCTCACAAACTTTGAGTCTATAGTTACCTTAAACCAAACCATGCCATTTACATAAGTTGCTGACCAAATTTGCATTCAGTAACAGTTTCCACATTTAAGGTGTATTATTAGTAATCGCAAAATAAATATATCAGCATATCCACAAAGGGTTGCGATTACAATGATTTGCCATTTTCAACTAATTTGTAAAACATATCCACAATGCCAGGTACAGCAATGGAAGGTTGAGTCTCGGGAGGGCATCAGGTTGGGTCCTAGCTGGCATCTGTTGAGCTGGTCAGGTCAGCTCGGGGCCTTAGGACTTGTAAGGGTTCTGGGCAGAGGGTTTGTTTTGAATGTGTGCACTAACTATAGGATCATTTTAGTAGATACTCAGGAGTTATGGACTTGTAGGGCCAAAGGGCCTGTTTCTACACTGTAGGGAATCTAATCTAGTGAAGGGCTATAGTGACAAATTTACGTAAGGAGATTCTATTATACATGTGTGTGTAAGAAATTGAAAGGGTTTACAGAATGTGAATTTCAAACTTGAATCTTGGGGAACATTTGCAAACTAGGACAGTAGGAATAGGCAGGAATACAGGAACTGGCTTTTTTGATAAGCCAAAGTTTATTAAGACTGGAAATTGGAAGGCTAGCCAGAAGAATGCTGGAATAATAAATACTAAAGGTGATAAGAAAAATGAGAATTGTAGCAGAGGACAGACTGAGGCAGTTATGAAGTTGGGAACAGGGGATCTTTGAAAGAGAGAAGATTCGTTTCTGGAAGCTCAGTTTGAAGTTATTTCAGGAGTACAAGGTTGAAAATAGCCTAGCTCAGTTTGTAGAGTGATCAGAAATAGGAATAAAGCTGGAACAAAAAAAAGGCAATTTGTGGCGAGGGCCACAGGTAGTCCAGATATTATTGATGTAACTGGAAAGATTGAGAAATTTGAAAAAGGACCAGAACTGGGTATAAGTGATTGTGACCCTGGACATTTGAGAGTCATGTCAATTTTAGTATATTGCGCCCATAGGTATTAGCGAGTTTTGAGAAGATTTGTAGTTCAGGTTGAGGTTCTGGATGCAGGTTTGCTCGCTGGGCTGCAAGTTTGGTATCAGACGTTTCATTAGCATACTAGATAACATCACCAGTGAGCCATGTGTGTGTCATTTTTGAAGTTACTTTTTTTTGGATGCTGGCCTGGCTATATTTTAGTCTGCTGCTAATTATTCTGAAGTAGTGGAGGCAGATTTTCTTTGTTACAATGCTAATTTTCATAAAATCATCATATTTAATCTGTATTTTTAAATTTAGATAAATGAAGGGAGTCATGTGGCTTGAAGTAAGATTGACAATAAGCCTGGGTGAGTTGAATGTAAAAGACTTAGACTGACAGGAGGTTCAAGGTATTTAAGTTTGGAGACAATGGCACCAGCCTTTGGATTTGCAATAAGTGAACTGTGATACCTAGATTCTCACTTCCGAATCAAGTGGTGTCAATAAAAAAAATTCAAAGCTCACTCCACCATTCTCCAAAAACAGTGCACAGATTTTAAGGGAAGGGGTGGGTGGGTGGAAGGAAGGCTGGAATCATACCTACTACCCCACAAAAGCAAATCAGAGGTGCTGAATACAGAGGGAAGCCAGATATTTTCTTAACATTAGGGCATCCACCTCTCATCTTACACTAACTACTCCAATGCATTCCAGCTTACTTAACCCAATGGCTCCACACAACCTGCATACCATTTCATAGCTGACCCATCCCATGGCACCTTATAGCCCATACGCCAACTTCTGAACCTAATTCAACAGCCTTTGTTCTTGCACTCATTCTGCCAACTCAGTTTGTATCCATCACAGACCTTGGGAGTCTTGCTGAAAATATAAGACATCTTAAATATTGATTACAGCTTACACTATATAAAAACTAAGTCCTATTCATGAAAATCTGTTCAACACACAAACATTTGTAATCAGAATCCCACAAAGACAGCTAATCTTTTGAACTGCCAGTCACGTAGTGAACATATAACCCCACTTTGATGATAGATTGTGGAAAGCAGCCAAATATTAATAATGGTACAATGATAACACTTTGGGATATATCAGCAAACAACTACTGAAACTGCCAGAATAGATTTTTAATTTATAACTCAAACAGATGTGAGCAGTTTTTAAAATGGTATTAAAGGGCTAACAATTAAATAATTTGACAGCTTCACAGTTTGATAGACATATGCAGCTTTCAGGAGAATTTACAACCTCTCTAAAGATTTTTACGTCCCACAATGAGGTCTGTTTAAACTCAAAAGTGCATGCAATTGACCCTGCTGAGTTCAGGTTTTTCCCCACGTGCAAGTCACTTCCTACCTTCTTTCTTATACTGCCAAAGTAGAACCTGTTGGAAACAATTGCAGGGCTTCTGGAACAGGAGTAACACTTGTTGTCATGGAAAATTTGTGGAATTTTCATGGCTGCAGGAAAATCCAGGGCTTCTAGTTTCTCAAAGGTACACGAAGGTATTGAATGTTGTAGGGGAGGAGGGACTGAGTCATCAGAACAGACTTTATTGCTAGTAGTGGATTTAAGGAATTCTTCAAAGACTGAGGAAAGCATTTGGAGATGGCCACTCCAAGTTACCGTCGGTGAAAATGGAGGATATAGGAATCCACTGGATGCTGTGATCAAGCGTGACCCTTTATAATGGAATGTAATGCTATGGGGAGTACAATATGTGATAAGTATAAAAACAAAATGCTTCTTTCTTGTTTAAAGTGCACATTGCCCGCTAAAACAAAACCGTGCTTTTGATCATTTAAAATGTATTATTTCATGGGATATAGGTGCTGCAGGCTATGCCAGCATTTATTAGCATCCCCAAGGTATTGGAGAAGTTTTGGAGAGTTGCTGTTCTGCATTTTGTATAAACACTGTTGTCACTGTGCTTTAAAGGTGAAGTGAATGAATATTAAAGTTAGTGGCTGGGATGCTGATCAAGCGGGTTGCTTGATCCTGAATGTTCAGCTTCTTGACTACAGCTGTACTCACCCAGGCAAGAGGAGAGTATCCTTTCACCCTCCTGATTTGTGCCTTATAAATTATGCACAGATATGCAGAATACAGGTGAGTTACAACTGCAGAATTCCTAGCCTCAGCCTTGCTCTTGTAGCCATAGTATTTATATATCTGGCCTAGTTTAGCTTCTGGTGAACGGTAACCCACAATGTTGATAGTTTGGGATTCAGATGTTAATTGCATTGAATGTTCAGTGGAAAAGATTAGATTCTCTCTTGTTGGAGATGGTAGCTTCCTAACATTCATGTGACATGTATGTTACTTATCAATGATTGGCCCAATCCTAAATATTATCCAGGTCTTTGCTGCATATGGGCACGGACTGCTTTAGTATTGTGAGAAGTCAGAATGATACTGAAAGTTGTGTAAACATCCGTGAATATTATTACTTCTAATCTGATGGAGGACAGCAGGTCATTAATGAAGAAATTGAAGATGGTTGGATCTTGGACACTATCCTGAAGAACATATCTGTTGTTTTATTTGTACTCCATTTCCTTTGCAATAAAGGCCATTATGATACTTTCCATTCTAATTGCTTTCTGTGTTGAGACCATAAGATACAATAGCAGGATCAGGTCTATTGAGTCTTCTCTGCATTTTAAACTTGGCTGATGGGTTTCTCAACCCCACTCTCCTGCCTTCTTCCTGTATCCCTTGATCCCTTTACTATTCAAGAACCTGTCTGTCTTAAATACATTCAATGACTTGGCCTCCATAGACTTCTGTGACAATATATTCCACAGATTCACCAACCTCCGGCTGAAGAAATTCATCCTCGTCTCAATTCCAAAGAATAGTGTCTTCACCTAGAGGCTGTCCCCTTGGGTCCTGGTCCCTCTCCTTGTGGAAACATCTTCCCCATGTTTACTCTATTCAGGCCTCTCAGTATTCTGTACATTTCAGTCAGATTCCCCCCCCACCAATCCTTCTAAAATTCATCAAGTACAGATCCAGAACTGCTCCTCATTTCACAAACCCTTTCCTGGGATCATTCTTGCAAACCTCTGGACCCCCTCCAATGCCAGCACATGGTTCTTTAGATAAGGGGCCCAAAACTGCAATATTCCAAACGTGTCTGATCAGAGGCTTATACAGTGTCAGTGGCATATTCCTGATGTGCATTCTCCCCTTCTCAAGACAAATGCTAATGTTGCAATTGTTTTCGTAACTGCCAAATGAACCTGCATGTTAACCTTAAGAGAATCCTGAATCCCAAGTCCCTTTGTGCTTCGGTTTTCCAAAGCTTTTCCCCATTCAGTAAGTAGTCTACACCTTCATTCCTCCTACCAAAGTGCATAACCTCTCATGTTTCACATTGTATTCCATCTGCCACTTCTTTGTCCACTCCACTAGCCTGGTCATGTCATTCTCCAACCTTCCCATTTGTTCCAAACTACCTGTCCCTCCTCCCATCTTTGTCATTTGTAAAACTAGCAATAATGCTCTCACAGTTCCTTTGTCCAAATCATTAATATATAACATGAATAGTTGTAGTCCCAACACTGAACCATGTAGACCTCCACCAGTTATCAGCTTCCATGCTGAAAAATATTCCTTTATCCCTAATCCCTGCCTTCAGTCAGTCAGCCTTCTATCCATACTGATACCTTCACCCTAATACCATAGGCTCCTTTCTTAGTTAGCAGCCTCTTGTGTGGCACCTTGTTAAAGGCCTTCTTGAAATCCAAATACAGTAGATCATGCCCACCAGCTTTCCTTTGTCTAACTTGCTCGTTACCTCCTCAAAGAATTCTAACAGCTTTGTTAGAATAATGACTTCCCTTGAAGACGACATGCTGACTCAGCGCTATTTCACCATGCACATCCAAGGACTCTGCGATCTCATTCTTAATAATGGACTCTGAAACTCACTCTTGTACAAGTAACTGTAGCCTTCCTGAACATCAACATTCAAAGCTTCACACCTTTTACAAATATTCTGCTTTGCTATTTTTACCGTTAAAATGAGTGATCTCACATTTTTCCATATTACGTCCCATCTGACACCTCATTCCCCAGACACTTAACCTGACTATGTTTCTTAGTGTCCCCTTTATAGCTTATGTTACTATGTAGCTAAATTATCGTCAATAAACTTGGATGCACGAGTTACAGTCTTTTCAGCTAATTAAATCTAGATTGTGAATAACTAGGGCCCCAGCATGGGTCATTGAAGCATCCCAAACATTATTGCCTGCCAACTTGAAAATGCCCTGTTTATCTCTACTCTGCTGAAAATCTGTGAACCAATTCTCCATACCTCAAGGAAATTAATAAAGTAGTGAATCAAGGCCAATACTCACCCAAACTAGTTAAGCAAGATCGCTATAATGAAGAAAAAGACACAAATCCCCACGGCCAGATGGTTTGCACCACAAAGGACGTGGTTGAGAATGTCATAAGTATAAAATTCCTAATATCTCTTGGCTTGGACTGAGAAATTGTGCATGTTAGTTTGCTATTTACCATTTTGTGACTGAAGGAAACCAGGATGTTGTAGACCAATTAGCCTAACATGTGTTGTCAGAAAATTGTTGGAATCTGCAGTTAGAGTGTCAGAACACCTTGGAAATTTTCAGCTGATCAGAGACAGCCAATATGAATTTGTAAAAGTCAGGTCATGCCTGACAATTCTGAACCTTTTTTTTGAAAAAAAAGGTGACAAAAGTAGTAGAGGGGAGAATATGTAAGATTGTTATTTAAATGGACTGCCAGAAGGCATTTAATAAAATCCTTGTAAAAGCTATTAGCTAAAGTTGAATTTAACACAAATTCCTGGCCTGGTTAGGAAATTGCTCAAGTGGCAGGAGACAGGATGTAGGGATAATGGATGGCATTTTAATTTGCAGGTTGTGACTAATGGGGCTTTACTTTTAGGCTCCACAGGGGCTGGAAATGAAGGTTGGTCAGCTCTATAAAGAACACCTTCTCGTGGTGGACAAGAGGACCAACGCTCCCAGCACACCTAATGACACTCTCAGCCTGCTATAGACTGCCCTATAGAAGTGCTGTTTCCCACTGTAGTGACCTTGCTCCAAAAGCAATCTTTCAGTTTACAATTTTCAAAATAAAATGGTCAGAGAGAGGGTGCCTCCATTTTGAAGCTCTCTCCTTTACACAACTTTCAGTACAGTCTGCTGCTTCTTTGAACTGGAAAGCCTCTGTTTGGCTCTCTAACCTATTTTCCAATCAACCTGTTCGGAGATGCTGTTACACTTCTCTAGAACAGGTAGGAAACTCACCCTCTGGCCATTAACTAGCCAGACTGGGGAAAATGAGTGACTGTTTCTCCTATATTGCAGGCTAATGATCCATAATTCAGCCTAAGTTAGGGATAATCCTACCACAGTTGAGGGCTCATCATTCACTATAAACCTATAACAATTTAAATGGTGAAATAGAAAGCTACATATTGCTGGTGATACATTGTAAATGGAAGCATAATATATTGATGTCTCTTTAACTTTAAGGGGAAAAGCTGTGACAAATCATTTTAACGCAGTCAAATGTGAAGTCATTAACTTTGAACTGAAAATATACTATTGAGCACCCACATGGGCCCCAGCTATGCCAGTCTCTTTGTTGGCTACGTAGAACAGTCCATCTTCCGTAGTTACACCGGCACCACTCCCCACCTCTTCCTCTGCTACATTGATGACTGCATCAGCGCCACCTCGTGCTTCCGCAAGGAGATTTAGCAGTTCATCAACTTCACCAACACATTTCACCCCAACCTTAAATTCTCCTGGACTATCTCTGACACCAGCTGCTCCTTGGATGCTGCCTGAACTGCTGTGCTCTTCCAGCACCAATAATCCAGAATCTGGTTTCCAGCATCTACAGTCATTGTTTTTATCTCTGATACCTGCCTCCCCATCTCCATTAATAACGACCGACTCAACACTAACATTTTTCACAAATCACAGCTACCTGGTTTACACTTCTTCCCATCCTACCTCCTGCAAAAATGCTAACCCGTATTCCCAAGTCCTCAGCCTCCGCACTATCTTCTCCCAGGAGGACCAGTTCCACCAGAGAACACACCAGATGACCTCCTTCTTTAAAGGCCATAATTCCCCTTCCCATGTGGTTGAAGATGCCCTCCAACGCAGCTCATTCACGTCCTGCACCTCCGCCATGAAGCCCCACCCCCCAACCACAACAAGGACAGAACCCCCCAGTCCTCACCTTCCACCCCAGCAACCTCTGCATAAACCACATCATCTGCCGACATTTCCGATACCTAGAAACTGACCCCACCACCAGGGATATATTTCCCTCCCCACCCCTATCCGCAAAGACCGTTCCCTCCCTGACTACCTGGTCAGGTCCACGCCCCCCCCAACAACCCACCTTCCCCTCCTGGCAGTCTTCCCCTGCCACCGCAGGAATTGCAAAACCTGCGCCCACACCTCCCCCCTCACCTCCATCCAAGGCCTCAAAGGAACCTTCCACATCCAAAGTTCAACCTGCACTTCCACAAAAGTCATTTAATGTATCCGTTGCTCCTGATGCGGTCTCCTCTACACTGGGGACGTCTTCTTGCAGAGCAACACCCACACCAGTTAACCCCACTGTCCCGTGGCCGAACACTTCAACTCCCCCTCCCACTCTGCCAAGGACATGCAGGTCCTGGGACCCTCCATTACAGCCCGATGCCTGGAAGAAGAATGCCTCATCTTCCACCTGGGAACACTTCAACCCTAGGGCATCAATGTGGACTTCACCAGTTTCCTCATTTCTCCTCCCCCACCTTACCCAAGTTCCAACCTGCCAGCTCAGCACCATCCTCATGACCTGTCCTACCTGCCAATCTTCCTTCCCATCTATCCGCTCCACCCTCCTCTCCAGCCTATCACCTTTATCCCCACCTCCATCCACCTATTGCATTCTTAGCTACCTTCTCCCCAGTCCCACACACCCTCCCATTTACCTCTCCACCCCAGAGGCTCCCAGCCTCATGCCTGATGAAGGGCTCCTGTCAGAAATGTCGATTTTCCTGCTCCTCGGATGTTGCTTGACCTGCTGTGCTTTTCCAGCACCATTCTAATCTTGACAGGGATTTGAATTCAGGCCTCAGAATTTCTGATCCAGTAATATAACCTCCAAACCACTTTATCTGATACATATGCAAATCAAGGCCAGTACATTACTGGCCCTTGATTTTCATGGCTGCTTCCTCTCCTTTTCTTAACTACTGCTTCTCTTCCAAAAACTTCTCAGCACTCATTTCATGCATGAAGTCCCTTTCGTGTAATTCCCTGACCTCCACATTCCATTTGCTTGACCCCATGCAAGTTACCATCATCAGCATTCCTCTCTCCTTTATTAATGTATCAAGTTCTATTGAGACTGCTGTTACCACCCATTTCTTCAAGATATCCATCATAAGCTCTTCATTTTCTTCAATCTTCCCTTTCTTTCCAAATTCCTAGAGGGGTTTATTTGCCTGTGAACCAGACTCACAGTTCTGCCACCATTGAATATTCAAGATTCTAAAATGTGCTCCTGCCTGCTCATGTTTTCCAAACTCCCATTCTATACAACTGACTATAGCTTTCAATTCATCTTATATCTACTCATCTATGTCAAGTAGATCTATTTATCATCCACGACATTAACCTTTCTAACCTTTGCCGTCATATGGCACTGACCTTGCATAATTCTACTCATTTCTGATATGATGTGGACACTACATTGTCTCTGTCAACTTTTTCCCTTGCTGCCTTTAAGGTCATGTCAATCTGCACCTTGTTTACCATCTACTTGATCTGCTTTCTCAAATAATCTAGGAGCTCAATGTCACCTATCTCATGTATGCTGATAGAGCTAGCTTTACCATCTGTATTGCTGCAAATCCCATTTCCACCCACTCCATAACAAAACCTGCTTGATCCTTAAAGGTTCCTTCAACTTACTATTGGCAAAATGTACTTTTATTGCTGGCAACCTCATGCTTCCAACTCCACAACTGTCTCAGTTGCTACTTTAAGTTGTCTGAAGGTCATGCAGTGTCTTGACACACTGCTCAAAGCTGATGTCAGCTTCCTTGTTTTATCCTATTTGTTTACTATCATCCTTGCCATTACCTCTAACTCAACCATTACATGAAAACAAAATCCAAAATGTTGTCACCTTGAAAGGTGAAAATCACCTACACTCTTGCTGGAAGTACCTCGTCAACTCTGCATAAATTTCAGTTCATCCTAAATGCCACAGCCTGCATCCATAGCTACAAGAATCCCTCCCCCACCTAACACACTATCCAAAAAAAACACTTCCACAGAAACTCCAGTACCTAAGCTCCCCACAACCTGTGTTCTATGAACTGCAAAATTCTTATGACCAATCTGCTATTGGTAACCATTATTTCAGCTACTGTGTTGCTGCTCTGTCATATTACTGCCTAGTCTCCTCCTCTTTGCAATCTCATTCAGTTTTCAAAAACTTTCTCAAAATGTTGACTGTGTTCTTGGTCTTCTACCCTAATCCTATTTCTCTCCTCCCTTCCTGCTTCAGTTTCACTGGCCCAAATTTTTTGAGGAGTGGCAATTACTGGATTGCCATTCTTTCCCTATTTCCTGTGTTATGACCAAGTTTTGTGCTTCCACCTAGACCGGTGGCATTGGTAGCTAGCACTGTTGCCTCACAGCGCCAGGGACCCAGGTTCGATTCCAGCCAAAGGCAAATGTCTGTGTGGAGTTTGCACATTCTCCCCGTGTCTGTGTGAGTTTCCTCCAGCTCTCTCAGTCCAAAGATGTACAGTTTAGGTGGTATGGCCAGGGATGTGCAGGCTAGGTGGGCTAGCTAGGGGAAATGCAGGGTTACAGGGATCGGGTAGGGACATGTCTGGGTGAGGTGCTATTTTGAGAATTGGTGTGGACTTAATGGGCTTGTTTCCACATGGCAGAAATTCTATGATTTGTTCCCAGATTCTTCAGAAATGCACAGCCTATCTGAAATCCAATCATTGTGCAAGACAAGCCACTCCCTCTCTTCATGGTGTTACCAGTTATTCTGGTAAGAGCTTAAATATCTTAATATTAGTTTAAATTGTGCTATTTCCAATTCTGTTTCATAGCTGAAAATATTTTCAATAGTAACTACAATTATTAATTATCCCAGGGCCAGCATTTCTATATCTTCATGAGTTCCACCCTACACTCAAATTCTTGTCCTAGTTAAGAAATCAGTCAATCTAATACTATTGGAAACCTACCTTCACTGATAAACATTTTAGGGCTGCTACAATTCCATGCACTATAAGATTGGCCTTACTGACAACTTTGTAAAAAAAAAGGCCCTCTTGCCATTTGTTCAATTTATGACTTCTATGCTGAAACAGAGCACAAAGTCATCCTGCAGAATAACAAACATCCTGATAAGCTAATTTTGTGCTGTATATCACAGACTAATGAACTGCCCTGGGATAGTCACCTGCGGTCCTAAAAAGTACCCATTCTACTCTAGATTCACCTGGAAGGGTAAGGTAACTGAAGCGTCTGAGTTACAAGTTAAGCTAGTTATTTCACACTGTTACTGCGAATTGTGTTAGTCATAAATCAAATACTGCTTCTTATAAAAAGGTATTCTGTTTATCTCACAAATTAGTAAGGAGGTATATGAATTTCAGTACCAGTGTGATGCCAGGTATGTAGGCTGTACATTCCAAAGAACAGTGGATTGTATCAAATACCACATGTTCAGTTATTCACAACATAAAAGGAGTTGACATAGTCAACCAGTTCACATTTACAAAACTTGCAAAACAATGTCTGACATTAGATGAGAATCCACAACTAGACAATTTGCTGATAATCCTTAGGTGTGAAGGATTACATTGACAACCAATTTAGATGGTCATTCAGCCTCAGTGCAGCATACTGGTGTACACTGGAAGCTACATGTATTAACACACAAGGTCCAGGTCTTTGCAGACAGGAAGAACATGTACACATACTGTATCTGTTACAGCTCAATAAAATAGGTAAGAACCATTTGCTGGTCCATTCCTCAGGGCAATGCTTTGACCAAACAGACAGTCTGCATGGTTTAAAATTAAACAAACTGGCAGTTAAAAGTTAATCATTAATTGGTGCATTCTCCGTGGCAACGTGTCTGCCAGTCAGAGTGCATGTGCCAACCAGTCAGTGCTGACCTCTCAGACAGCAAAAAAATGTTGAATTTCCTCTTAAATTGGTATTATTGCACACTTTTGATGAGTGTGACAAATAGCTTGACAAAATGTATCTGCCATCAATACTGAATATGTTGGTTTACTGTTGACACTTCTCATTCCTAATTTTCAAACTCCTCATCCTCTGACAATGTTCAGCCTCCCTCCCTCACAGCCAAATGTTCAGAACCCCCCCCCCCCCCCCCCCCAGCAATGATCATATTTCCCTCAACACCAGTGCTGTTCTGCCTCTCTTTTTCCAATGGTTTTAACCTCATGTCCATACTCTTGACAGTGTACTGTTCCCTACTTCACGCCAACGATGTTCACCTGCTCCCTCACTCCTTAATGCCCACACCCCACAATCATCCCTTATAATGCTCCTTGACATCATCAGTGACAGTGTTCAATCTTCCTCCCTGACTTACTTTAGAGTTACCTTGACTTATTTTAGAGTTAAAGCCTGAGTTTATAAAGCTTCCTATGGAAAACTCCAAGCAAATCCATGTAAAAGCCAGGATGAGTAGAGTGTTTCTGTCCATCTGCAATCTCAGCAGGGTAAAACTGGCATTCAGAGCTTTCAACACCCCTTCCTCATCGATGTGCTTAGGATCCTAAGGCACATCAGCAACTTCAGTTGAATGGGATGCCTCTCACTATAATCGAAAGATATAGTCTTTGTAAACCCTATTAATTGTAACAGCACTTGCTTTATGTGAAGAACCTGAATTCCAATCTAGAGTTATGCATAACATAAATATCCTGAGCCTGCCTTAACTTAGGTATGACTGTATTTAAGTTTAGTGCGATTTAAGGAATACTCCGTCCTTGTTGTGACCATCATCTCAAAATAAAATCATTTAACCACCTTCCCAAGCACAGTTGCATAGTATCCCCTGTCCTAGGAAACAATAAAGACAGACTTGCATTTGCACTTGCATGAGTTAAGGATGTCTTAGTTCTTTATAGCCAATGACCCATTTTGAAGAGTAGTCACTGTTGATGAGGAAGAGGGATAAGTCAACTGTAGGTAATCAGGGAAGTTAAGGACAACATACAATTTGAAGGAAAATATATAATGTAGCAAAGATTAATGGTAAGCAAAGAATTGGGGAAGTTTTAAAAAGTAACAAAAAGATGACCAAAAATGATGAGGAAAAGCATAAACTTTGAGGGTATACTTGCAAATAATGTCAAGCTACACAACAAGAATTTCTTCAAGAAAGGATGGGACTGGAGAACTAGTAAGGGGGTGAAAATTATTGAGGGGTTAAATAAATACTTTGCATCAGTTTTCACAGTAAAAGACACTAACAGCATTACAAAATTACCAAACAATCGCTGGGAGTTGGGAGTAATAAACACGCTATCAAAGTACTAAGGAAACTAATGGCATAAAAGCCAACAATTCCCTTGCACTTGATGGGATGCATTCTAGGGTTTTAAGGGAAGCATCTAGGACATTTTAAGAGGAATAATCTTCAAAGATAGTGAATATACTGATAGAAATGTTCCAGAAATCTTGAGGTTCAGGAAAAGTCCACAAGGATTGGAAACCTGATAACGGAACACAATTATTCAAAATGGGAGGGAGACAGAAATGTTAAGTATAGGCCGGTTAGCTTAATATTTGTCTTGGATACGTTAAAGGCAATTATAACGGATGTAATAATAGAGCATTTAGAAATAGCTTATAGAATCAAGTGGCCATGGCTTCATGAATAAATTTGCTTTCCTTTCTTGGTCAGAGTATTGAGTACAGGAGTTGGGAAGTCATGTTACGGCTGCACAGGACATTGGTTAGGTCACTATTGGAATATTGCGTGCAATTCTGGTCTCCTTCCTATCGGAAAAGATGTTGTGAAACTTAAAAGGGTTCAGAAAAGATTTACAAGGATGTTGCCAAAACAGCTAGATTGGGTTGGGATATCTAGTCGGCATGGATGGGTTGGACTGAAGGGTCTGTTTCCATGCTGTACACCTCTATGACTGTATGATTCTATAAATAAAAAGCAGGATAGAAAAGGCAAACTGGCAATAGAGTTAAATTTCCAAAAGCACTGCACGAAAGGCTATTTAACAAGAGCCCATGGTGTTGGGAGAAGAATATTATCATTGATAAAGGATTGGCTAACCAATGGAAGACAGATAGTAGAGATAAAGGATAAATTCTCAAGATGGCAACCTGTAACCAGTGCAATGTCATAAGGATCAGTGTTGGTGCCACAATTATTTATGAAATATATTAATGACTACGGTGATGAAAGGGAACGTCCTACAAGTTTGAAGAGACACATAAATTTGGTTAGGGGTAAAGATGACACAAATAGGCTACAAAGAGCTATAAACCGGTCAAGTGGACAAAAGCTTGGCAAATGGTATATAATGTGGGAAAATGTGAGGTTACGCACTTTTGCAAGAATAGAGGAGCTGGAAATTATTTAAATGTAGAAAGTCTGCAGAAAGGTGCAACACAGAGATTTGAGGATCCTCATGCCTGAATCACAAACAGCTAGCATCCAAGCTCAGCAGGTAATAGGGAAGACGAATGGAAAATTGGCCTTTATTTCAAAGAGAATTAAGGTATAAAAATAGAGAAATCTTGCTAAAACTGTAGGAAAAATTAGTTAATCCACAGCTGGAGTACTGTGAACTGTTTTAGTCACTTTATCAAATAAATTATGCACTGACATTAGAGGCAGTCAAAAGGAAGGTTCATGAGTTGATTCCAGGAATGAAGGGACTTTGTTTTATAGACAATACAAGCAGGAGTAGGCCATTCTGCCCTTCGAGCCAGCACCACCATTCATTATGAACATGGCTGATCATCCTCAATCAGTATCCTGTTCCTGCCTTATCCCCATAACCCTTGATTCCACTATCCTTAAGAGCTCTATCCAACTCTTTCTTGAAAGTATCCTGAGACTTGGCCTCCACTGCCTTCTGGGGCAGAGCATTCCATACACCCACCACACTCTGGGTGAAGTTTCTCCTCAACTCTGTTCTAAGTGGCTTACACCTTATTTTTAAACTGTGTCCTCTGGTTCGGGACACACCCATCAGCGGAAACATGCTTCCTGCCTCCAGAGTGTCCAATCCTTTAATAATCTTACACGTCTCAATCAGATCCCCTCTCAGCCTTTTAAACTCAAGCGTATACAAGCCCAGTCACTCCAATCTTTCAGCATAAGATAGTCCTGCTATTCCAGGAATTGACCTCGTGAACCTATGCTGCACTCCCTCAATAGCCAGAATGTCTTTCCTCAAAATTGGAGCCCAAAACTGCGCACAATATTCCAGGTGCGGTCTCACCAGGACCATGTACAGCTGCAGAAGGACCTCTTTGCTTCTATACTCAATTCCTCTTGTTACGAAGGCCAGCATGCTATTAGCTTTCTTCACTGTCTGCTATACCTGCATGCTTGCTTTCATTGACTGATGTACAAGAACACCTAGATTTCGTTGTACTGCCCCTTTACATAACTTGACTCCATTTAGGTAGTAATCTGCCTTCCTGTTCTTGCCACCAAAGTGGATAACCACACCTTTATCCACATTAAACTGCATCTGTCATGCATCCATCCACTCACCTAGCCTGTTCAGGTCATCCTGTATTCTCCTAACATTCTCCTCACATTTCACCCTGCCACCCAGCTTTGTGTCATCAGCAAATTTGCAAATATTACTTTTAATACCTTCATCTATATCATTAACGTATATTGTGAAAACCTGCGATCCCAGCACTGATCCCTGCAGCACACCACTGGTCACCACCTGCCATTCCGAAAGGGAGCCATTTATCACTACTCTGTTTCCTGTCAGCCAACCAATTTTCAATTCATGTCACTATATTAGGCTCTCTGAAAGTCCAGGTATACCACACCCACTGGATCTCCCTTATCCATCTTCAGAGTTACATCCTCAAAAAATTCCAGAAGATAAGTCAAGCATAATTTCCCCTTCATAAATCCATGCTGACTCAGACCTATCCTGTTACTGCTATCCAGATGTGTCGTAATTTCATCCTTTATAATCGACTCCAGCATATTTCCCACCATTGAGGTCAGACTAACTGGTTTATAATTCTCTGTTTTCTCTCTCCCTCCTTTCTTAAAAAGTGGGACAACATTAGCCACCCACCAATCCGCAGGAACTGATCCTGAATCTATCGAACATTGGAAAATGATCACCAATGTATCCACGATTTCTAAAGCCACCTCCTTCAGTACCCTAGGATGCAGACCATCAGGTCCTGGGGACTTATCAGCCTTCAGACCTAATAGTCTCTCCACCATTTCCTTCAGTTTTAAATGAGGTCTGTACTAATTGGAGTTGAGTGTGTGGTGCTGGAAAAGCATGGCAAGTCAGGCAGCGTCCTTGACGTTTCGGGCAAAAGTCATTCATCAGGAATGAGGTTTGTGAGCCAAAGGGGGGGAGAAGGTAACTGAGAGTTGGATAGTAGATGATGATAGGTTTGGAGAGGGTGGTGGAAGTGGATAGATGGGAAGGAAGATGGACAGGTAGAACAGGTCATGAGGGCAGTGCCAAGTTGGAAGGTTGGATCTGGGATAAAGTGGAGGGAAGGGAAATGAGGAAACTGGTGAAATCCATATTGCTCCCGTGTCACAAGGCGGAAGATGAGGCGTTCTTCCTCCAGGTGTCGGGTGGTTAGGGTTTGGTGATAGAGGCAGCCCAGGACCCGCATGTGCTTGGCGAAGTGGGAGGGGGAGTTGATGTATTCAGCCCGGGGCCGTGGGGTTAGTTGGTGCGGGTGTCACCTCCATCGCCAAACCCTAACCACCCAACACCTGGAGGAAGAATGCCTCGTTTTCCATCTTGGGACCCTCCAACCACACGGGAGTAATGTGTATTTCATCTGTTTCCTCATTTCCCTTCCCTCCAGCTTATTCCAGATCCAACCTTCCAACTCGGCACTGCCCTCATGGTCTGTCCATCTTCCTTCCCATCCATCTGCTCCACCCTCCTCTCCAAACTATCATTACCCCATCTTCATCTACCTATTGCATTCTTAGCTACCTTCCTCCCAACCCCCACCCGTTTATGTCTCCACCCCCTTGGCTCACAAGCCTCATTCCTGATGAAGGGCTTTTGTGTGAAACGTCAATTCTCCTGCTCCTCGGATGCTGCCTGACCTGCTGTGCTTTTCCAGCACCACACTCTCAACTCTGATCTCCAGCATCTGCAGTCCTCACTTTCTCCTATACTAACTGGAGTTTAGAAGAATGAGAGGAGACCTTCTGAAGCATACATCTACATCTTGACAAGATAGATGCTGAGAATTTGTTCGCCCTTTTGGGAGAATCTCAGACCAAGGGGCATAATCCCAGTGTTAAGCATAGGTCATTTAAGACAGAGATTAGGAATTCCTTCTGAAAGTAATGAATTTGTGGAATTGATTATCGCAGAAGATGTTGAGGCTAGGTCATCAAGTTTACTTAAAGCTGCGATAGACCTTTAATCAGAAATGGGATTAAGGTTTATACAGATAAGGCAAGAAAGTGAAGCTGAAGTTGATCAGATAGTCATGAGCTCATTGATTGGCAGAGCAGATTTGATGGGCTGAATGGTCTACTTCTGCTCCAATGTATTCTGGTCTTATGGAAGCTAGATCTATATACTGATCAGAATTTTGATTTTAACATACATGAAAATTGAGATGGTGGTAGTGTATGGTAATATCATTGCTGTTGTGATCTATAACCTTAGGCTTTCACCATGGCAAAAAGTGAAATTTGATTTCAATAAAAACTGGAATAAAAAGCTAACTTAAATGAAAACTATGCCAATTATTCTAAAAACATGAATACTTCACTAATATGCTTTAGGAAAGGAAATCTGCCATCCTCACCTGATAGGGCCTACATGTGACTCCAGACCTGCAATGTAGTTAACTCTGGGTAATTAGAGATGCCCACACCAAGAGAAATTTTTTTAAAACGGCTTGTGTTAGCAAACAGGAGTGCTGCTTGGCTTTACTACAAAAAACATAGATGTGTTTACTTCAGACCAACAGTCACTTTAATTGCTTTTGTTTGTTCGATTTAAAAAGGTGTTAAAGAAGCTGTTTCTTATCAAAGAAGACTTTTTTTTTGCTATTTAGCTCTTGTGAGGACTAAAGACTCTTAGCATAGCCCCAAGTCCCTTAAGTAGTTTGTAACGTACCAGTATAACAAACAGCTTGTCCCTGACACATTAAATATTTGCACTCTGGTACATTGCTCTGGTTGCACACTCAGCCTTTGGCTGAATGAATAGCGAGACAAAGCTTTAGTCTTCGAAGAAGATGCCACAAACCCCTAACAGATGTTAAACACTTGAAGTTGTTGTTTTTGCTTCTGTGCATGAGTGGACTTTGCATGAGGAAAGCACATGTTCTTTGTCATTATTGTTTGTCCTTTGTTTCTTTGGTCCAATGCCTATATAATGCCAGCTTTAAAAGCATTACTTGGTCCCTGGAGCCTTTTGCTCTTCTTAAAAGGTCTGGGTGAATTCATAGTCCATTACTTTAGAGTGAAGTGGAAGACAAATATTATATGATGTGATTAATCAACTGTAACACAAAAGCAAAATTCTATGTAAAGTCAGAAAACCTGGAGTGATTTTGGAGTAAAACTTAAAGCTAAAAAGAGTCAGGCTTTTTCTTGCAGACTTTAAATATTTTGTCCAGCAAAAGAGCACAGAAGCTTTGCTCCTTCTGATTCACAGGAGGCTGCAGTAAGAATGAAAACTGGGCCAACTAAAGTAGATCAGAGTTTCCAACAGGAAAGCACCTTCAAATGATTAAACCAGTTTTCTTGACTACAACATATATCTTATTATCAGTAAGTGAAGTTTGACAAAGGAAGAATTATAACAAAGATGTGCTTCTAATGAAATCAGTCTCACAACATCATAGGATAATGTTTTAAGTTAACAGAGATAACCCTCTCAAATCTAAGACAGAATTTCAAAGATGTAAAATTCACTCGAGTTGAGTCAAAATCCAGGCTGACACTTTTAGCTAAGATGTCAAACCTAAGTATCATTTGTCTGGACAGAGTTGTAAATGTTGCATGACACTATTTCAAGACAATCAGGGGAAATTCTTAGAAATTCTGACCATTATTTGCAGTTTGCAGGATCTTGCTACGTACAAATGGCAGTGCAATAATGTGCCTTGCACTTAAAGAATAATTCATTGAATGTGAAATGGTTTGGAATCTCCCACAGATGGGATAGGTTGTTGTAAACAAATAACCAATTTCCCTCTCACCCATTAGAGTTAACAAATAATGTCCATTATTGATGACCCTTCAATCAAAAGCAGGAAAAAAGCTAGACTTTTCCAGCAATCTCTCTGTAGAAGATAGTACAAGTCATCAATATGTAATCCAATTTGAATAAACTCCTGGTAGGACCAGTAAAGCAGTTCAGTATCAAGTTGTATTAGCGATATTCTTGAACATTAAAGAAACTTATACAAATAGCATTTTTGAACTTTTTTTTCCCCAGTAGAAGTGAGCTGACTTGGCATGGTTTTGTTGCATATCTGTAATTGAAAAGTTAGTGGTGGGCTGCCTTTTTGAAACACTGTCTGCAGTCCATGTGGTGTAGGTATACCCACAGGACTTTTATGAAGGAAGATCACCATTTTGATCTTGTGACAGGCACAGCAATAACAGTTCAAAATCAGAATGGTATGTGGTTGGAGAGAAATTTCAGATGATGTTCTTTATCTGCTGCCTTTGCCTTTCTAAACATTTCAGGTTGCAGATTTGGAAGTGCTGTTAATGGAGGCTTGGTTTTTTTTTGGGAACACATTGCAGCTACTGTGCACTGACGGTGGAGTAATAACGCATTTAAGGTGGTGGATGGCATGTTGATCAAGCAGAATTTTTTCTATCACATTCCTGACTGGTGCCAAATAGATTGCTCAGTGCTTGCCTGGTATGAATGCAAATTGACCCAGACTTTAGAACAGCCCAGATCTTGCTTCATATGGTATGCACTGCTTCAGTATATGAGCTGCTGCAAATAGTACTGAAAATTGTACAATGATTGGTAAATACCCCTATTTCTGCCCTAAAAATGGAGGGAATGTCAGTGATGAAACAGCTGACGCTTTGGGTAGAAGACACAGGGGCATTTTTTAAAAAGGTGAGACAAGACAGATTTAAAAAGGAAATGAGAGAGGGTAGTTACTGTTTGGAATGAACTGCCACAGAAAGTGATGGATGCAGGTACAGCCACAATGTTAAAAGACATTTGGATAAGAACATGAATAGGGAAGATTTGGAGGAGTATGGGCTAAATGCAGGTAGGTGGGACTAGTTTGATTTGGGAACACGGTTGTCGTGGACTAGAGATTTACGAATTTTAGAGTTCAGGCAGGAAGGTTCAGTTAAGGCTACAAACAGGGGGGATCCAAGATGGCGGCGACCCAGCAAGACTGAGTCCACAGTGCTCTACCCAAAACTTGGGAAAAGTGGGCTATCCACCCCCACCACACTCACTAAACCATTTATAATAGTTGTTAACCTTAAATAGTTACCTATTAGTACATTTAAATAGTCTAATACTAGCTGGAAAATGAGTAAAGGGAAGGGAACGGGCGGCTCTAAGAAAGCAGGGACCCCTCCCCCACCCTCTCCCTCTTCAGCTGCAACAAAGGTGTCTTCAGCTACTTCAGGAGATTTACCAATGAAGATGAGCTTTGAGGAGATGTTTGCCAGGTGGGAGGCGAAGATTGATGCTTTTATCGATGAGTCTCGGCAGAGCAGAGAAGCACTATCAGCCGAGCTGCAGAAGCAGGGCAGAGACATTCAGGAATTGGAGTGCCGAGTCAGAGAGGTGGAGTCGAAGGCCGCAGCCTCAGAGACTGGGATAAAATCAACAACCGACCACATCCGTTTTCTCGAGAATCGAGTCCAGAACCTAGAAAACCACATTGATGACCTCGAAAATCGATGTCGTAGAAAAAATATTCGGTTGTTGGGCCTGCCTGAGCAGGAAGAGGGAGGTCAGCTAACAGCATTCTTAGAGCATTGGCTGCCACAACTTTTAAATCTGCATAATGGATCAGGCCAGGTAAGGGTAGAATGGGCTTACCGGGTCACAGTACGTGGGCCCGGCTCAACCCAGCGCCCACGCCCGGTCCTGTTCCAGCTGCAGAGCTATAGGGAGAGGCAGATGCTCCTGGAAGCCTCAAGAAATCTGGGAAAAGATCCCCAAGCTATGACCCACAAAGGATCCAGGATCATGCTGTTCCAGGACTTCTCACCAGCTTTGGTCCGAAAGAGGAAGGCATTCGATGAGGCGAAGAAGCGTTCAAGGGACTTAAATATCCAGTACTCCTTACGATATCCAGCGACGCTACGCCTTAGCCACGAAGGATCCATATATAACTTCGGATCACTGGAGAAGGCTAAGGAATTCTTGGACTCTCTTAAATAAACTGTAAGAGATTGTGGACGCTGGTCTGCCTTTCCCATTATTTTGGTTTACATCCCTTCATCTTTTCTTATCTTTCCCCCTATGTGTGTATGTATATATATATATGTTGGGGCGTTTGGTTAATGTTGATGGGGAGAGGTGGTTACCTTATTCTATTTTACTTCTGTTTTTAGGAGCGGGGTTGTTTTTCTTTCCCCTGTTATTTTGTGGTATTATATTTAAGTATTACATGTTGAGATTGTAATCTTATAGTTATATATGGTATTAATATTCCCAAATATATTTAGATGTGGGTGTGGGTGGGGGTGGGGTGCTCACTGTTAACTCTAGCTTTATATTATATTTGAATTCTCCTCATTTTATTGAGGAACACCTGGGTCAAGGGTGGGGCACTGGTTGGAAGAGGGTAAGATGGACTGTGGGAGAGGAAGTGACGCTCCCTGGGAACAAGGGAGAAAATCTCCAATTCGGAATGTTTTATATTTTTTATACTTAGAAAGAGTTTTTTGTTATATTGTTTTGAGTGTATCAGAGAGTCTTTACTTTTGTAAATCTTGTATGCTCCATGCTCGGGATGTTCTAGATAGGGTTTCCCCTCTCGAGGGGTCTCGGATCTGTCCAGATGATTATGGCTGAACAGTCGGTTAAGTGGTGCACCTGGAATGTCAGGGGGAGTAATTCGCCAGTTAAAAGGAAGAAAATATTATCAAATCTTAAGGAGGAGAGAGTTGATATAGCTCTCCTACAGGAGACACACCTGTCGGATAAAGAACACTTAAAATTACGACAGGGCGGATTTGATCAGGCCTTTTTTTCCTCTTTTAATTCAAAAAGCAGGGGAGTCGTTATCCTTGTCCGGAAGAACTTCCCTTTGAAAATTCTAAATCAGATAAAAGACGAATGTGGACGATATATTTTGATTAAAGCCCTCATAAATGGAGAGGAATATGGGATCTTAAATGTGTACTGCCCCCCAGCACACCCCTTTAAATTCATAACGGAAGCTTTTTCAAAACTGATGGCCTTTGGTGCCCGTCATACAATTATAGGGGGAGACTTTAATTGTATTATGGATCCGGAAATAGACAGGATTCCCAAGAGTGCTGCTGGAGTATCTCCCAGATCTAGACAACTGGCGGACCTGAATAAAGAATTAGGATTGGTAGATGTATGGAGATGTCTCCATCCACAGGGTAGAGATTTTTCTTTCTACTCTAATCCACATAAATGTCACACAAGAATTGATATGTTTTTTGCCCCATCGATTTTTCTAAACTCTATAGCAACCTGTAAAATAGGTACTATAGCAATCTCTGACCATGCCGCTGTATACATGGAAACTAAGGTAAAGAACAATGGGACATTTGCTCGGCATTGGCGTATGGACCCCTTCCTGATAAAAGATAGCAAATTTTTAAAGTACTTCTCCCAAGAACTTAAAACTTTTTTAGAAATTAATACTGGTACGGCTAGCAATCCGTCAATGATGTGGGAGACCATCAAAGCTTATGCACGAGGTTTGATCATCTCCTATTCAGCGACCCAGAGGAAAATGAAGGGAGAGCAACAGCGTCTGCTCGAAGCTCGCCTAAAAGCAGCCGAAACAGCATACGCTGATAGACCTTCTATCACAAAATTGCAGAGGATTACAGCTCTTAGGACAGCTTTAAACACCGCGCTTACTCAAACAGCTAAAAGGGAAATATTATTTGCGAAACAAAGATTATATGAATATGGCGACAAACCGGGTAGATACTTAGCATTTCTTGCAAAGAAAAAGAAAGCCCCTCAAACTATTCCGACCATCAAGGAAAGTACAGGTACCCTGACTCATGATCATAAAAAGATCAATGCGACCTTTAAAGAATTTTATTCTGAACTATATAGATCGCAGGATTGTGAAGATAGAATTAGGAGGATGCAGTCATTTTTTAAAAATTTGACCTTCCCGGGCCTGACTCCGGAACAGGTGTCGGCCCTAAATACCCCTTTAACAGTCCAAGAAATACTTGAGGCAATTAGGCAACTTCAGAGCGGAAAAGCACCGGGCCCGGATGGTTTTCAAGCTGAATTCTATAAAGAATTTACAGGAATATTGGTTGACCCACTTATGGATATGTATAATTTTGCGCATAGTCAGGTCTGTCTCCCGCCCACGCTGAAAGAAGCAAATATTTCTCTTATCCTCAAAAAAGGAAAAGACCCAGAAGATTGTGCATCTTACAGACCAATATCCTTACTAAATGTAGACTTTAAAATTCTCTCAAAAATGTTAGCACTAAGACTAGAAAGGGTACTGCCATATATTATAAAGGAGGACCAGACGGGATTTATTAAGGGCCGCAGATCATCCAATAATATCAGAAGAGTCTTGAATATGATCCAAGCCTGTCATCAGGGAAAGATACCAGGAGTAGTAATTTCATTGGATGCGGAAAAGGCATTTGATAGGGTTGAATGGTCATATTTATTTTACACATTGGAAAGGTTTGGCGTTGGACAGGTGTTTACCAAATGGGTTTCAACATTGTATAATGACCCCAAAGCAGCTGTTATTACTAATGGGTTAAGATCGGATGGCTTCAGTGTGGGTAGGGGCTGCCGTCAAGGATGTCCTCTCTCACCATTGTTGTTTACACTGATAATCGAACCATTAGCAGAAGCCATCCGGACTGATCCTAATATAACGGCCCCGAGGATTGGTACAGGTAAACACAAAATTACCCTCTATGCAGATGACGTTCTCTTATTCCTCAGTAATCCTTTAATGTCAGTGCCTCGTCTAATTCAAGTTATTAATACATTTAGTGCATTCTCAGGCTATAAAATTAATTTTTCAAAATCGGAAGCCATGCCAATGGGCGGTCTGGCTATGATACCCCACTTAATGGACGGATCCCCTTTTCCCTTCCGTTGGTCCCTGGAGGGCTTCTTATATTTAGGTATTTTTATCACGCCAGTATTTGATCAGCTGTATAGGGCTAATTTTGTACAATTAATGGAAAGGATAAGGCAGGACCTCCAGAGATGGAGAGACCTTCCGATTTTCTGGCTAGGGAGAATAGCATTAATTAAAATGAATGTTCTGCCCCGTCTCTTATATCCTATGAGAATGCTCCCGCTGATGCTGCCAAGGCTAGCCCTACGTAAATTATATGGCTGGTTGGGCTCCTTTATTTGGAACCATAGACGGCCCCTTATTAAGCTGAAGAAGCTACAGCTTCCACAGGCAAGGGGAGGACTGGACTTCCCAGACTTTAGGAAATATCAGTTAAGCTCCCTACTAAGTTACATAGCTGATTGGGTTTCATCTGATCCACAATCAATTTGGCTGGATATCGAAGCCTCCCAAGTAAAATACCCACTTATTAACCTTTTATTTTCAGATAAGAGGAAAATCATTACAGACCACTGTAAAAATCCCATAATATTAAACACAATTAAGGCCTGGAATATAATGCGGCAAAATGAGGGTAACTCACATAAAACATCCCCCCATGCACCAATAGTAGGCGCATGGGGATTCCAACCGGGGATTACAGATGCCACCTTTAAACTCTGGAGATCCAGGGGCATCTCATGCTTAGGGGACCTATTTAAAGATGGGATCCTGATGTCCTTTGAGCAGCTGCGTCTGAAATTCGGAATACCTAATGGGGATCTCTTTCGATACTTCCAAGTTCGAGATTATATACAGAGGAAGACTACATTAATAGATAGTCTTTATAAATCAGACAGAGAACGTAATGTCTTACGACCAGCGGGAGCATCCTCCGTTAGTACTATATACCATTTGCTACATGATGGAGTCTCAGGAGACATGGATGACCTGCTTAAAACATGGGAGCAGGACTTGGGGCTAGAAATCTCTGAGGATATGTGGAATGACATTTGGGAAAATGCTAGAAGAATTGCTATCTGTAACAGAACTCAGGCTATCCAACTAAAGATACTTCATAGGGCCCATATAGCTCCGGCTCGACTGGCAAAATTTAAGGCAGGAGCATCTCCAATGTGTCCTAAATGCAAAATAGAGGTGGGTACTCTTGTACATTGTCTGTGGACTTGTCAGAAAATCCACAGATACTGGACTAAAGTGGCAAATACCCTGACAGAAATTTTAGGAACGGAAATTAGGGTGGACCCTGTATCTCTCCTTTTGGGCTTTTCGAACCTCTCATCTCTGGATATGCATGGGAAGAGACTATTTTCTATTCTCTCTTTCTGTGCAAGGAAAAATATTTTGGTGAACTGGGTGGCTGAGGGCCCCCCTGGACTTTCAAATTGGCACAGATTAATTATGGAATATATCCCCCTTGACTTCCTCACAAATATGGTGCACCGAAAGACTGAATTATTTTATAAAATATGGCAGCCCTTTTTGAATTATATAAATGCAGATATTTCGGCTATCCTAACAAGGGCTTTTATTTAGTGAAGATTTCAGACCGGGCTGCTCCGGGGCCCCTTGGGAGAGGAATCCTGCGCGAATACGGGTTTTATTATATTTGATGTTTATACATTCCGAGCATGTAAGAGACTTAGGTGTACACCCTGGTTAGTTATAGGTTAGATTAGTAGAAAGTTGAGTTTTTTTTTCCTTTCTTTTTTCGTTTCTTTTTTTTGTTTTCTTTCTTTCTCTTTTCTTTGTTAAATTATGACTATTGTATATATGATTTAATTGTACATCAATGTTTGTATTTGAGAGTTTTGTTTATTTTTGTAAATTTGCAAAAATGTTAAATTTCAATAAAAATATCTACAAAAAAAAAAGGCTACAAACAGATTAGCCATAATTTTACTCATTGGTGGAAAATGTAAGGGGTTGAATGTCTTCTCCTGCTTCTATTTCTTTATGGCCTTATGCTTTTAGATTTCTGCACACGTTTAGTATCACCAACACCTTCCAATATAAATATGAATTGAATGGGGTTCCAAAACAACAAGAGGTTGCAAGGCTGAGTTTCACTCCAGAATTCAGTGCATAATTCAGGCTGCTCACTCCAACAATGAAAATGTGCTGCATTGTCAGAAATGCTGTCTTTTAGATAAGATGTTACCTATTGCCCCTCTTTAAGTGACGATAAAGAAAAGGCATGGAATTCTACAGTCCTGGCAAATTTCTTTGACACACCAAAAGCATAAACAAATTGTTCATGCATTTCTTGGACTTTTCACTGTACAGGTAGATGGCTGCATTTGTCTACACAGCAACAGTGAAAGGCAAAATTAATTCAAGGGCTGTGAAGTGTTTTGGAATGTAATAACAATGTGATGCTATGTAAATGCAACCAGACACTGGACTTAACAGAACCCATTTCAGGACCCTTCAAACCAAGTGGAAGCAAGCCATCCTCGGTCTTGACGGACTGCCAATGAGGAAAATATAAATGCAGTACCTTTTCCTGATACCTTCTGAAGCACAGAGTCCTCATTAGTCCAGCTGTTTGATATGCAGCTTTCAGAATTGTAGCTGCGAAACAATAAATTTTACATCATCCTTTAGATAGAGGGTACAAAGTAAGTATGCAAAACAGATTGAGACCTTAACATTAGCTTCCTACAGTCTGCTAACATCACAGCCCATTTGCTGTACTGGGACCTTCATTATGTTTTCAAAAATAAAACAAGGAAATTACTTTGGGAGGTTAGCATTTGATTGAATCTAAATATTTCAACTTAAGTAACAGCAGCTAAACTGGCTTTAATTCTATGCGAATTATGCAAATGACAGTGTTTGTGAACGTGTGTAAGTTCGAGTGTTACTGTTTGTGTGAGAGTGAGTGAATTTGTATTTGAACAGATGAGTGCATGGGTGTGCATGTATGTTTATTAACAGGGCTGTACTTAGGGGTGTGCCAGGTATCAAAATTAAAACAGCTAATTATTGTGACAATTGATGCAAGCATCAGTGTCCTTGCATTTTAACATATTTGAAACATTCTCAGACAGTCCAGTTGCACTGTTAATTTAAAGTGTTTTCTTTAAAAGATCAGCATTCTCCAATCAGGAAATTTTGCAATTAATCTGCGTGAGTTTTTCAAATCTCTTTGTGAAACTGTATTTTTTTTTGCTGATTTTCACAACATTTTTGCATCGTTTGAATTTTTTCCCCTCTATTTTGAGGGATAAAACCCAAAGTTTAAATTAAGTTGATTTGTTGTATTGTATTATGTATTGCATATTACCTAGTGCTGTACTGTACATCCTCACATTCACTGAATAATGTTTGGGAGATCAGCTAGTTTTGTAATCAGGTATGGCCTCTGCCAAAAACAAAGTAAACTGAGATTCTTATTTACAATAAAATTCCCTAAATGTCCACTGATACCACACTGTCAGCAAGAAAGGCATGGTATGAAATGGAACATCACCCTCTGACACAAGATAATCCCTTATTCTAGTGGTGTTCCATCTAATGGCACTGAAGTTCCAAAATGCGGTCAAGATGCTTGGTCCATTAGATTCACAGAAGTAGGTGGTGAGATGTTTGAGACACAACTTGGAGCCAGGTACACAGCAGTTAAAAACCCCTTATTACCCCACATGCGATCCTCATGCATTTTAAAATATGATATCCAATCATTTTATTGCAGGAAGAAATTAAAAGAGGACATTAAAGTATGTTCTCAAGAATGACAAGCACTGCAGTCATTTAAGAGGTAAAAAAAAGTGGAGACATGATTGAAATACTTATCTACCACTGTAACAGTCACATAAGCACAATAGCATTACAACAATGATATATGCTCTAATATACAGTAAACGCTGTCACCAACAGGGTGAATGACCTGAATGCTGAACTCATTGTCACTAGGGTGTTAAGGTCTGTCAATTGAAGAGTCTCGTGTCCCTCTAGATAATAGCTAACCCAGCAAGCAAGATACAGCACAAACATATCTCTAAAAATATGCAACTAGGTGGTTACATTCAATCATTTAATTTACGCAACTTAAGCTGACACAGTCAATCATTTACTTTGCAAACAGCTCATGAATTTGAAGTTACAAATGATCACTGCACAAGAAATTTATCCCATTCAGTAGGAATAACTGCAAAGTACAGATTTCTGTACCCAATCTGACTTGTAGTTTTCAATTAAGAACAATTGTTTTTGAAAAGGGAATAAAACACAAGAAAATAAAAACTTTTCAATGATATTGTTTAATAGATCAAAAAGTATTCTGTTTCTATATATTAATAAGATTTATCATTGTAAACACATCTTGGCCTTTGTGGCCTTGTTTGAGCTTGTGATTCCTTTTCACACTTACAGCAGCAGATGGACTGCATAAATAAGCACAGTGCTCTGAGGCTACAGACCAGCCGATAACCCTCTTCAATTTCCATGCCAGCTTCTTCCTTTGTAATTCAAATCTGGCCAGAAACTGGCAGCTATGAAAACTGAAACAAGCACTGCCACAAATACCTTGTAATGCTATCGACCTTGTCTGCCCATGCAGTAAGAAAAGCGAATGCATATGTGTCTGCAGTCATCCAGATAACACAACTAATTTTTGGATAACAGAAGCCTGGTCTGACTGTGCACCAAAGCAGTCATTACCAGGGAGAGCAGAAATAAGTCTCTTCAAATACAGGATGCATTTAAAACCACATACAGCAGCTCAGCCACTTTCAAGACTGCTTTCATTACCAATTTTAATTTGCTGCTTCAGTTTGCCGGCGAGATAAACTCTTTAGTGCTGTTTTTTAATCTGTTTGCCACATTTTATGTTTAAGATTATAGTAATATCAGAGAGTGGAAGGAATCCTTTTGTAGGAAATAAAGAAATAGATCCTCTTATCGGAAGCAATCAGAAAGTTCATTAATCACTGTGGCTTTGTGCCCTCTAAATTGAAAGGTTAAATAATCCTCTCAGGAATATTTCTCAGCACCTCTGCTGATTGTCCAGGAAGGAACAGCCATTCAAACACTCTGGATCACTGACAGAATATTTTTCACCATTTTGACCACAAACAATACTGGACAAATAGGCTGATTCTGACCGAATTCAATTGAGGTAAGTAGCAGGAGGTAGATTTTGTGCTTTAAACCAACAAAGTAGTCTAATACTGTAAAAAAAAAACAAATTTAAAGGTGAAGAAGAAATTCTTAAGTAACTCCATGGGAGATGACTGAAGGTTAAGCAGGTAGTTTTTGTTTTTAGCAAATACTGACTTTGTAATTACTGAATGCATGATTCTGTAAAGTCATTAAAAATATGAAAAATCTAATCGATTGAATTTCTTGGAATATCACTCAAGAGCATAACAGATATGTGGAACTGATTGAAATGGTTCAAATATAATGAAGTCTGATACTGAAGCGACAGTGGTTATAACAAGTCCTGAAGCTCAGTTTATAGGATTTAAAACATACTATTGCCCTTTTTTTGCTGAAAAATATTAAATGAGGGGTTCGTATTTTCAATGGATTCAATTAATTTGTTTAATTGTTGCTTTCTTATAGAACACCAAATTAAGCCAGGGATTGCTGCAAAGACACGGTCTCAAGAATTTGACCTTGCTACTTACTGGAAACAGTTGTATAGGCATATCTGACCACGGATTTTGCATTCTGAACACATAAACCAGCAACCCTAATTTAGCAACTGATAATCAACTCTGTGTTTGAACACTTGCCCCCTTTTATTGCCACCAATAATGCCACTTCTCAAACTTCATTGTGTGAAGGCTTGCAGATGCTACCTCACTTCCAGTACCTTGCCAAAATGACAAGTGATAATTATCCATATGCTCATCTTGAACAGAGCATTTAGTAGACTGTTCAAATCAGTTGTGATTCTGTCATACCTGGAAAGACCTGCTGGAAACAAGGGACATGTTTCCAGAACAAATGAGGTTTTAATAAAAAGGCAACATTATAGAGAGAAGAATTGCCATAAAAGTATGTTTTTAGTAAAATAACGCAAATGGTTCTCTAATTGTGCCTTAATAATTCACATCTATGTAACTAACTTTCATTCCCCCATCACCAGTGGACCAAATCACCACTTATTCAATACTTCACTTTCATTTTATGATGTCAGTCAGGCAACATTGATACATTAAAAATCAGACACCCAAACAGATGGCTTTTGAAGGCAAACCCTTACTCAATACCTACCCAATTAACGTAAGGAAGTTTAGTTGTTCCCATATTTTGTCTGAGAGTATTAATGAGTTTATACAAGTATAAGATTATCAATATGAAACATTCATAATAGTAAAAATATTTCTCAATCATACCTTTAATTAAAAAGAGGTACTGCGATCCCTTCCACTGACACCCTCCTTCGACTGACTGAACTGGGCCTCACTCGTAACTTCTCTTTCCAATCCTCCCACTTCCTCCAAACCAAAGGAGTAGCTATGGGCACCCGCATAGGCCCCAGCTATGCCTGCCTCTTCGCGCCTACTTGCGGAACGTTTCAGAGAACATCTCTGGGACACCTGGCCCAACCGACCAACCAACCCAACCACCCCGTGGCTCAACACTTCAACTCCCCCTCCCACTCCACCAAGGGCATGCAGGTCTTTTGACTCCTCCATTGCCAGACTCTAGCAACACAACAGCTGGAGGAAGAGCGCCTCATCTTCCACTTGGGAACCCTCCAACCACAAGGGATGAACTCAGATTTCTCCAGTTTCCTCATTTCCCCTCCCCCCACCTTGTCTCAGTCCCAACCCTCGAACTCAGCACCACCTTCCTAACCTGCAATCTCCTTCCTGACCTCTCCGCCCCCACCCCCACTCCGGCCTATCACCCTCACCTTAACCTCCTTCCACCTATCGCCCCTCCCCCAAGTCCCTCCTCCCTACCTTTTATCTTAGCCTGCTTGGCACACTTTCCTCATTCCTGAAGGGCTCATGCCCGAAACGTCGATTCTCCTGCTCCTTGGATGCTGCCTGACCTGCTGCGCTTTTCCAGCAACACATTTTCAGCTCTTGTGTAATCCCATAGCTATGTGAATCATGGCTCATCTGTTGCAGTCGTCACCTCCAGGTCTGAAGAATGAGAGTTTAAGTACTACTCCAGAATTTGAAAACAAACATCAGAGCTAACACTCCAGTACAGTACCGGTGAAGTGCTGCATTATCAGAAAGATTGCCTTTCGGATAGGACATTAAACTGAGGCACAATTTGTCCTTAAGTGATCATAAAATACCCCATGGCACAATTGTGAACAGCAGCAAGAATTATTGCTACTGCCCTGACCAATGTTCAGTCCAAGATCAATATGACAAAAACAGATCATCTGATCATTATCCCACATCCATCTGCTATTAGCTGCACTCCACAAGAAACCACAAAAAGACATACAACTTAACAACCATGGCATGAGCAACTGACAGACTACTGATGTGAAATGTGGATTTTGAATTTTAAAAAAGTTCTGTTTCTCCTTTTGCCTTTTACTTTCTTTACCTTTCACTGACTTCACCCCCATTTCTTAAAGCCTCCCTCTCTCTTTTATACCCTTCAATCTCTCTCATATATCCTCATTCTAGGACTCCATGGTTTGTCTCCTCCTTGTTATCACAAACCACCAAGAAACATAACAGTGACCAGATATCAAAATACTTCTCAGGCAGTAAAATGTCTTTGGGATGATGATGATGATTGTGAAAAATCCCCCTATTTGATAGTCCTCTTGATTTGTTCAGTAGCATGCTATGCAATCTTTCCTAATCGCTGTGATTCTTCAATATTCACTATATCTTTAAAGACCATCCTTAAAATTCATGTTTTGACCAAGACTTTTATCAGTTATAAAACTCACTTTCTTCAACTTATTGTCTTTTTCGTTTGAGTACCTTAGAATGCTTCTCCATGTTAAAGATGCTCTAAAAATGCAAACTGTCATTATTATTTTAAAGCCCTAGTTTTTAATAGATTATGTACTCTCACCAAGTCGTTTCTCTGGTAAGGCCTTCATCTCAACTTCTAAAGTTAAATGGATAGAAGTGTATTGTGGCCTGCTCTCATGTGCTGAAACTGTTCTCCATTCCAGGGTCATCCTGGAATGAAAAGACAACACCTAGCGCCTTTTCTCTACTGCAAGCAGTCTTTTTAAACCCTTCTATCCTGTCCCTCCACCCTTGCCATTTAAAATATAAAGAACTCCCTCTCCTTGTCCATGTCTGCACCCTTTAACAACAGTTGACCATCCTCATCAAATCCCTCTCCACTATCACTAAGCTGCTTTTACCTGGTTTCATTCTTATTTATTGAATCATAGCCAGAATATCAAATCTAGCCTTTTTCTTCCTGCTTCTGCACTATTACCTTCAGTATCACATAGAAAGGGGTCAAGACTTTTATTTCTCAACTACAAATTGCACTTTGATGATAATATCTGAAAGCACAGTTTAGTTTTCACACATGTGATCATGACACCCAGTTTTTCAGCATTACCTCACCCATCACATCATTCAACTCCTCAACTGCTGCTAACTATTGGACTGTTTGCTCAACATCCAGTGCTGGATCAGCAGAAATTTCCACCAATTAAATCATTCAAAGACTAAAGCTATTGTTTTCAATTCCCAATCAAAATCCCATTGCCCAGCTATCAATTTCATCCCTTTCCCTGGAAACCGTCTGAGATTATACTACATTGTTTACAAATTTGACACCATATTTGACCCCTAAGTAAGTCAATATCATATTTGTGCCAATACTGCAAAGGAGGATACCTCAGAGTACAATGGGATCTTGCTCAGATGGGCCAATGGGCTGAGGAGTGTCAGATGGAGTTTAAATTACATAAATGTGAGGTACTGCATTTTGGAAAAGCAAATCAGAGCAGGACTTATACACTTACTGGTAAGGTCCTGGGGAGTGTGGCTGAACAAAGAGACCTCGGAGTGCAGATTCATAGTTCCTTGAAAGTGGAGTCACAGGCAGATAGGACAGTGAAGGTGTTTGCTATGCTTTTCTTTATTAGTCAGAGCATTGAGTATAGGAGTTGGGAGGTCATGTTGTAGCTGCATAGGACATTTTTTGGAATATTGCATGCAATTCTGGTCTTCCGATAGGAAGGGGATTGTGAAACTTGAAATGGCTTAGAAAAGATTTACAAGATGTTGCCAGGTTTGGAGGATTTGATCTATATGGAGAGGGTGAATAGGCTAGGGCGGTTTTCCCTGGAGCTTCAGAGGCTGAGGGGTGATCTTTATAGTGGTTTATAAAATCATGAGGGGCATGGATAGGACAAGTAGACAAAGTCCTTTTCCTGGGGTGGGAGAGTCCAGAACTAGAGGGCATAGTTTTAAGGTGAGAAGGGAAAGATTTAAAAGGGACCTAAGGGGCAACTTTTTCATGCAGAGGGTGGTGCGTGTTTGGAATGAGTTGCCAGAGGAAATGGTGGAGGCTGGTACAATTACAACATTTAAAAAGCATCTGGATGGGTATATGAATAGGAAGGGTTTGGAGGGATATAGGCCAAGTGCTGGCAAATGGGACTAGATTCGGTTAGGATATCTAGTTGGCATGAACAAGTTGGACTGAAGGGTCTGTTTCTGTGCTGCACATCTCTATGACTCAGGACCACCTATTTTCATAGCCGTAGCACTGCCCTTCCCTTAGGCCATCTATTGCTGAAACACTCACTCATGCCTTTGTCATCTTGAGACTTGACTATTCCAGTATACTCCTGGCTGGTCTCCCACATTTTACCACCCATAAACTTTTACTTATCAAAAACACTCTGCAGCTCTGTTCCAAAAGTTAAAAGAAATCAATCTGCAGCAAATAATAAGCAAAATATATGCAAACCAAGAACTTTCATTTCTAATTAATGAATATTATATACATTTAGATACACTAAAAACACAAGACGTTTTATAACATGGGAGATATGTCTCAATGTCGGCAAAACCAAGGAACTCATTATTGACTTTCAGCGGGATATTACTCATGCCTCCCTATACATTAACAGCACAGAGGTGGAACAAACGGAGACTGTCAAGCTCCTGGGAGTGGTCATCCACAACAAGCTTTCTTGGACTCTTCACGTAGACGCACTGGTTACAAAGGCCCAACAATGTCTCTTCTTCCTCAGGCAGCTGAAGAAATTTGGCATGACGGCGAATACCCTTGCTAACTGTCATAGGTGCGCCATCGAGACCATTCTGTCTAGATGCATCACTACATGATATTGGAACTGTACCATTCCAGATCGGAGTCAGTTACAGAGAGCAGTGAACTCGGCCCAGACAATCACAAAGGCCAAACTCCCATCTACAGAATTCAGTTTCCATGCTGTGCATCTCTATGACTACTTACCAGGCCCGCTGTCAAGGAAAGGCAGGCAGCATTCTCAAAGATCCATCCCACTCTGGCAATGTATTTCTACAACCTCTACCATTGGGGAGAAGGTACAGAAGCCTGAATATACACACCAGCTGGTTTCGAAACAGTTTCTACCCTACTGTTATTAGAATACTGAATGGACTCACAAACTCTTAACATCTGCCTGTACCAGTGTTTTTGTTTTTATTGCTGTTTAACTATTGTTTACTATCTAAGCGAGTTAACTCTGTGATTGCCTGTATTGCTTGCAAGACAAAGCTTTTCACTGTGCCTCGGTACATGTGACAATAAATTCAATTCAATTCAAGATGGTTATGCTTTATACTGTCTCTTTTAAATTGAAACACAATGTCCTGGAAGGAGGATAGTGAAAATCAGCCCTGAGACAGACCCATGTATTTGGTTGCCATGGAATATGTGACCCTGCCAAAATATATAGAAAATTATGTGCCAGTTTTCACACATTGACATGAAAGTGGTTGCAGTAGGGGTATCGTCAGGTGGTTTTTCTGCACACACAGTGGAGATGAAAACTGCTGCTAGCAAAAACAGAGAAAATAGTTATTTTGTGTTAGCTTCGGAGAAAGATGCCAGGAGAAAATGCTTGTCGAGATTCAATGACTTCAATGCTGGAGTGGGCCTTGCTGCTGAAAATCAGTCTTTGGATTTTGTTTTTACTTGTTTATGATTATTTGCACTTTGCTGGTTAGGCCAGCATGTATTGCTCATCAGATTTGCCCTCAAAAAGGTGGTGGTGAGCTGCCTTCTTGAACTGCTGCTGTCCTTGGGTTATAGGTATACCTGTCGTGCTTTTGGAAAAGAAGTTCCAGTATTTTTACCCAGTAAGAGTGAAGGAAAGGTCAGCATGGTGTATGGCTTAGGGGGGAACTTGCATGTGGTGAGCTTCTCATACATCTGCTGCCCTTGCCTATCGAGGTGGTAGAGGTCACTGGTTTGGAAGGTGCTCTTAAAGTTTTCTTGGTGAGCTGCTGCTGTGCTACCACTGTGCATCAGTTATGAAGGGAAAGAAGGTGATGGATGGAGTGCTAATTAAGTTGGCTACTTTGTCCTGAACAGTGTCAATCTGAGGGGAGGGGGCAGTGGGTGGAAATCAAGCAGAAGGTGGTTTACTTGCACATGTTTGACTTGATACTATGAGACTTCATGGTGCCTGAAGCCAATATTGAGGATGCACAGGGCATCTTGCTCAGTAATATATAACACATGCTGCCACCTATGGTGGTCTGTCCTCTAATCAGACCGGACACATCAAGGAACAGTGATCTTGAAGCTTGGGGTATAGTCTGCAAGGTATGATTCAAAGAGTATGACCTTGTCAGGCTGTTGCTTGACTATTCTGTGGCAAATGTGAAAGCTTTCTATTGATCACTGGGCCTCGTGTATTCTAAAACATTATTGGCTCTAGATTGGCAGAAGAGATTTAGTTACTTCCAAGGCTGCCAGGAAACGAGGTGTACTGTCTCTCAGTGGCTTCAATTCTCCACATTAATTGATTTATCATCTAAACAAATTTCTCAAGGCCAATCCAAAATAACCATGGGTTCCAATGGTCAAAGTGCTATACATTACGATCTAAATTAATCAATGCAACTTTTGCTTACTTAAGAAATAATACATTGCTACCTCCTAAAGTTAACAATCCTGTCTGGAAGTAGCTAATTTCATTAGTTTTTGACCTAAAGACTTAGCCCCACTCTGATGAGTAAGTTAAAACTGGAATTTGTTCCTGCTGGCTGAGAAGGCAGCATTATCAACCGAAGCCGCTATGGCTTTAGACAGTATGATCTCTTAGCTACTAGAAACACTATAAGATGCTACAATGAAATAATTAACATTTGGATGTACTCATCAAATATATAATTCCTACACTGGGGTCTTGTGATACAGTGGCAGTATCCCTGCCTCTGGCTCAGAGTTCAAGCCCCACCTTGCTCCAGAGATGTGTCAATAACATGTCTGAAGAGGTTGATTAAAAATATCTGTATTCCTACAAAACAAGTTCATCCAGCAGCTTGTCCGAACAATTTCAGCTCTAATATAATCTGGCACCCTTTTCCTTGAAGGAATGTGAATAGAGAAATGGTCACCAATCGAGCATGTGCTGATGTCCTCATGCTTCCCATGTCTAAAACATTCAACAGATCAATCAATCATTTGTGTTTATTGAACGTGTCACTTTTGAGGGAAAATTACTTAAAAAGGGAGCAGGAAAAATCAGTTGATGTAGTATATTTCGATTTTCATTCAGCAGTAAGTTGAACTCGAGATTGTTATACGAGCACAGGACTTGTAGAATTTATAGGGAACAATGTACTGCATCAGTTGAGGATTAATTGAAAGGATCAAAAATGAAGAGTAGGAATAAATGATTGCTTTTCACAATGACAGTAGTTGATGTGAGGATCAATGCTTGGGCCTCAGCTCCCAGCTGATTATAACCTACATCAGAGACTTAGAATTAGGGGATCAAGTGTAATGCATAAAGTTTGCTGACACTTTAAAGCCAGGTAGCAAAGTAATCATTGAGGATGACAAAAAAAAAGACTGCCAAGAGGTATATTGAAATTGAATACTGCAAATGGTAAAAATCTGAAATAAAAACAATTACCACCAGAAATACTTAGTAGATTTGGAAGCATCTGTGGGGATAGCAACAGAGTTAATGATTCAAATCAACAACCTTCTTTAAGAATTCGGAAAATTTAGAGTATCATCAGGTTTTAAGCAAATTAAAAGGGAGGTGAAGGAAAAAAAAAGAGACAAAAAGCAGGTCTGTGATGGAGCAGAACTCAAGAAATATTAAAAGATATGATGGTGTAAGGCCAAACAGAGATGGGACAAGTAAAGATACAAAAAAAGTGTCTAGAGGTGGTGAGAATGGCAGCATCATGTACAGCTGCTGTTTGAAAGCAAGGCAGAAAAACCAAAAAGAGATGCAAAAGGTATGCCGAACAAGAACAGCATCACCTCTATCAGCAGGTTTGGTGTCAATGTTAGAGAACATAATGCTGTAAGTTCATAAGGAACCAGAAGGAAAGATGGAAGCACAGAAATTGAGGCAGCTAACTTCAAATGAACAGTTCTTAAATAAAAACAAAATTAAAGCATAAGAATGTGAGGTGAAGATCAAGGGAGAATATTGGAGACTAGGAAAATGATCCACTGTGCAGGGGAAGGGAACTGGCTAAAGAAGTGGTTGCAGAGGTGATAGGAGAACAATATTGTGTTGAACTCAAAATGAATGTGATGGGTGCTTAAAATGATGAGGCTGAGGCCTTCACTGCTCACAGATCTTCAGGGTCAGAAAGCAGAAGGTCAAAGATAATCTGAATACATAACAAGAGATGTCATTGGAACGAGGGACAGATGAGGTCAGGAAGGACGTGAAGGGAAAGAGGATCCAGAGGAGGGTGAGTATCCTCGAGTTGTTGAATCTTTCAATCCTTGACAGGAAGGGAACATGCTTTTAGATAGACTGTCAGACGAAATTAAGCTGGACAAAGGTAGTTTTATGGTAGTGCAAGTTAGTGCAACTCAGAGAGAGAGATTGAAATCATGCAGATTTTAAAAAATGTATTCACAGGATGTGGTTGTTGCTGCTTAGGCCACCACTTATTGGCCATAACTACTTGTGGTCATGGTAATGAACTGCCTTTTGAACATTGTAGGTACGCCCATAATTTTATTGGGGAGTGAGTTCTAGGATTTTGACACAGTGACACTAATGCAGTAGTAATATAGATCCAAGCCGAAACAACGTGCGGCAAGGAGGGAAACTTTGTTCTTGGGATATGCACTTTTGGCAAGGCCAACTTAAATTGCCCACCCCTAATTTCCAAGGGGCAGTTAGGAGTCAACCACACTGCTATGAATCTTGAATTACATGTAAGCCAGACCAGGTAAGGATAGCAGATTTCCTTCCCTGAAAGACATCAGTGAATCAGATTGGTTTTTATGACAATTACATGGTTATATGGTCATCCTCATTTATTCCAGCATATTTTTATTGAATTGGAATTTCACCATCTGCCATGTGGGATTCAAACTAATTTCTTCAGAATATGAGCTGGAGGTTCTGGATTGCTAGTCTAGTGACATTCCACTACATCACTAATTCTCTGGATGTGGAAGAATGAGATGAAATCTCATTAAAGCATGCAATTTCTCAAGGGCTTGACAGTGGAGATGCTGATAACTTGTTTGTCCAGGCTGGAGATTCCAGAGCTCGAGTTGATAGTCTCAAGTACAGGGGGCTTGATCATTTAAGACTGAGATGGGGTGAAGCTTCTTCTCTCAGAGGTTGTCAATCTTTGGTGTGCTCTATTCCACAAGGCAATGGATTCTCAGTTTGGAGAAAGTGAGGACTGTAGATGCTGGAGATCAGAGTCGAGAGTGTGGTGCTGGAAAATTACAGCCGGTCAGGCAGCATCCAAGGAGTAGGAGATCAGACATTGAGCATAAGCTCTTTATCAAAAAAAGTCAGCTTTGTAGAGAGAGTTTAAAACAGCCTTTCCAAGACAGCAAGTGACTAGAGTTAAGTGACTGGTAAGCTTCCTGAAGAAGAGCTTACGCTCGAAACGTCAATCCTCCTGCTCCTTGAATGCTGCCTGACTGGCTGTGCTTTTCTAGCATCATACTCTTCAAGTGGATTCTCAGTCAATGAGTGCATTCAAGACTGAGATTGGCAGAGTTTTGAATACTGAAAATGTTATGATCTCAGTTAATGGTAAAACTAGGCATTTCAGATTCCAGACAAAAATCAAAATTGAAAGATGATAAAGTTTAGATTTGCAATTTGGTTACAATGGTGGTCAGTCACTGTACAATTCACGGGTTTTTGCCCCCAGAGGTGATGCAAGTAGGAAAAATTTCTAAACGTTTAAACTCCTGAGGTTGTCCACAACTGATTCATTAGCACATCATCTTTGGGCTTTTCAATTAGTCTCCAACATAGAGTCATTGTTCCCACCTCCCTCACTGAGACATTACATAACCCAGCTGTTTCAGGGTTATTGTCAACATTTGCTACAAGCTCATGGCTAGAAGATAACGAACAGTCATTTCGGAACAAATACTTTCCGATCTTCTCTCCGCAAGGGAATCCGCTTGTGCTTTGTTTAGTGTCCTTTACAGCACAGCAGTTAACATCAGGAAGTTAACAATAGGAGGTGGAATAAACTTGTTATCTTCTTATTCATTATAGCACCAAATGTTAGAGTGCTGCATTGTATCAATGCTATTGGAAAGCCACTAGTGCTCATCTCATTTTACCATATCCTTATCCTATAGGCAAACTTGACAGCTTTCATTTTTACCCCACAGCAAGCATTTTCAACGTACAATGTACATGAAAAATAACAATATATGATTACTAACAATACCTTGCATATGAAATCAGGAATTTATTACTGATGCACTAGAATTTCAACTACAATTAGATTCTTGCAAGTGACTGGGGATTATCAACATGAAGCAGAAATCCTATACCGTTGGCCACCGCAGGCTGCAACGTGATCAGTTTTGAAACTACTGCTTTTGAGCATCATGATTCACAACGTAAACAACCATAGCCAACCTCAGTGGTGCTATGAAAAGCAAAACAGCAAGTTTGAGCAAGTTTTTCAATAAATTTAAAAGAACAAAGTCACCACCAATATCAACTCCAGTAAACAGCAGGATACAACTGTGTTCAACCAAATGCTATTGGGTTACAAACAATGATTGTCAGTATACAAACAATTGTCAATTCTATGTATACACATATTATGCATTATTACGAAGTGCACTGCAATCATTACATCCTCTTCACCAACAAATACAGATTGGGCATAAGCCCCACTACAATTGGCCCAAGAATTATGAAGTGCTCCCACAAATTGCTCCATGTGCATAAAACACACAGAATGCCACACTATATTTTCTATTCAAAACACATTTATTTTTAACTTCTTTTGTATAATTATGTCAAAACACATTCTTCACCTAACTAAAATAGAACATTTGAAATTAATTTTCATTTCACTAATCCTGCTTGTGCAATTTGCATCTTGAGGGGAGTGGAAAATCTAAAGAGTGGCAACCAATACAGCAATCTTTTCAGAATTATACCCTTTAGGTTATATGAACCATCCTAACTTTTTGTAGAACTTCATAGCAGGAGAAACAATTGGAAGTTTAATCACTGTGGAAAATGCAGCAACCAATTTGTACACAGCAAGGTCCCCAAAATACCATGAATTAGTCAGTTGATAATCTGTTTGCTTTGATATTGGCTCAGAGATAAATATTGGTCAGGACACAGATTCCACTGCACACTTTGTAATAATGCCATGGATATTTTACAATGATGCTAGGTGCATTGCTATATTGTCGCAGGGCTTAACTTAAAATTTCCATCTAAAAGATTGAGTCTCTGAAAGCACAGCACACAGTGTCAGCCTAGATTATGTACTCAAGACTCCACAGTGGGACTTGTGTGCACAACCTTCTAACTCAGTGGTGGGATGGCTATCCACTGAACCATGGTCAATACATAATCAACAATTTAAAAAAGCTGACCACACAATAACCCAGTTAAAAATTGAAAAATATGCAGCCAAGTGACAATGGATGGACACTCAGAAGACAGATCCTGGAACAAGCAGGTCATGGGTTCTCTCCTCAGATTTCACTGAATCACAAGGTCTCTAATTCATATGGGTTGAAAACTAAAGAGGTCCGTCAATCATAAAGAAGAGGGAAACGAATCAGTGAGTTGAAGTACAGCACTCACAATACTCCCAGCAATTAATAAGAGCGAAAGAAAAGTGACAAACGATTAGTCTACGATAAACAACAACTTCACATTTCAAAGAGATCAATCAAATTTGAGATTTGATGTCTTATTGCTTCACGCTGCCTCCAATCCTTAGTTGTCTATTACCATGGATTCATTCTAAATCTATCAGCTCAGAGAAGTGTCTCTGCAATGTGCTGTCCTTGCCCACCCAATAAATACTCAACGACAATCCCATCTCTCTAAGCACTTTTTCATTTACGCCTAATTCGACCACTTGCTTCTTCCCAGTTCCAACAATCTTGATCCCTTGTGTAGCACAGTTAGTATTTATATATTGTTGTATTAATGTAAAGGTAATAACTAGCCAAGAAGCAATTCAATTAAAAGCAAAGTATTGCACATGTTCATGCTAGACTTCTGAAATTAAAACAGGAAATGCTTAAGAAACTCAGTATGCCTGACAGCATGTGCAGTGATAGAAACTGAGTTACTGTTTCCGATCCAATGAAAAGTATATCTGAAGAAGAGTTTGAGTGATTTGAAATGGTAACTTTGCTTCTCTCACCACAGATGCTATCAGCCCTATTTGAGTTTTTACAGTGCTTTCTATTTTCATTATCCAAGAAGCAATTGTGATGTGTAGGTATTTCAGGAGGCCACATTCACAGCTGCACCTGAGAGTCTTCCCACATGTGACAGTACAGTGGCCTAAAGCTGAATTCTTTTCAGGCAGCATGGCAAGCCGTACGAAACATAAAGAGCTTCAAGCTTTGAAAGTCTGAAGTGTTTTTCATTTCTAACATATGGGAATTAGGAGACATAATAACTATGATGGCAGCAAATGTTTGAGACCAACTTTAAAACATTTTACATTAGTTTAAACCTCATTGGAAAACTGACCTAAATTAATTCAGGAATGTGAGAAAGAAAAACTGAGTGCCTCATGCAAAAACAACAAAAAAGGAATACTGACTGGCATAGCAATGAATGCATAGTCACAACCCACGATAAACTGGGAAACTGATTATATAGTCTGAAGAGTTTAAATTACATTGTATACTGACATTCAATAGTTTCCTAAAAGGCACTAGTAATGAACAGCTTGTCAGCTGCATCCTTTTCTGGGCAGGAATTGAAGGATTCTAGTTATTTAACTGTGAGCTTACTGAAAATGACGCAGGCAAAACATTTGAAAGATTCAGCGGTTAGCTCAGTTTGTGAAAGAGTTATGCCAATAGTGTATGTTCAATTCTCACACTTGCTGAGGTTATCATGAAGGACTCTCCTTCTCAACCTCTGAACTGAGATGTGGTGACCCTTGGGTTAAACCACCACCAATCAACTCACTCTAATGACAGAGTGATTCTATATTCTGGCTTTACTTCTTTTAAACTAGCCAAAATCAAAACATTCGGCTTATCAGTATGAATTTCAAGGCCTCAGGTATGAATTAGGTTAGCCAATTGATAATTGTAACAAGGTTGCAAAACGCAGCCAGAAAATGTAAGCTTAAGGATACAGATCAAAGGCAGATAAGATCAAATAAGTTGGACATCTGTGCACCCTGAGATACAGAAAGTTCGAATCGGAAAAAGGACAAGCTCACAATATTGCGTACTGTTGACAAAATCAGAGCACAAAGCCACGAGCAGACAAATGTCAATTTTGAATAACCAAGCAGGTTAGCCTTCAGTTCAGGCAAGAGAAAAGGTAGCAGGGTGAATGCAGTGAAATAACAACTGAATGCACACCAAATGGAGAAAAAGAAGCTCAAGAGCAGTGGATGACCGCAAATTTTAAAACTGAGGAATCAGTCCTACATAAGCTCACTCTGCAAAGATACTGGAAAGACCAAGCATGAGAGAAATAATGTACAAAATGAAGCATGAACATAATAGGTGACTCACTGGTGCTAGAGTAACATGATGTTTTTTTAAACATTCATGGGATATGGACATTGCTGGCTGAGCCACGGCCCATTGGGGTATAGGTATTGCTGGCTGGGTCACAATTTGTTGTCCACCCCTAGATGCTGTCAAGAAGCTGGCAGTGAGTTCCCTTCTTAAATTGTTGCAGTTTCATTGATGGAAGTACACCTACAATCCCGTGAGGAAGAGATTTCCAGGAGTTTGACCCAGCGAATGAAGAAACAGCAATATGTTTTGAGTGCGCAGTTTGGAAGGGAGCTTACAGGTTGTGATGTAATTTTGTCCTTGTCTTCAAGAAGGTAGTGGCCATGGGTTTGGAAAGTGCTGTCTAAGGCGCCTTGATGAGTTTCTGCAGTGCATCTTAACACTTGGCATTAGTGTTAAAGAGAGTGAATGATTGAGAATGTGGTTCCAATCTAACGCACTGCTTTGTCCTGGATGGTGTCCAACTTCTTGAGTTTAACTCATCTAGGTAAGTGGGGAGTATTCCATCAGACTCCTGACTTCTGCCTTGTAGATAGTAGACAGGGTTTGGGGGAAGTCAAGTGACGAGCTACTTGCTGTAGGATTCCTAGCCTCTGACCTCAGTATTTATGTGGCTAGCCCAATGGAGTTTCTGGTCAATGGAAAACCCCAGAATGTTGATAATAGGGTATACAGTGATGCCAATGTGATGTTAGATTAGTCTTGGAGATGGTCATTGCCAGCACTTGAGTGACATGAATGTTACTTGTCATTTTTCAGCCCAAACCTAGATATTGTCCTTTTCTTGCTGCATTTGGTCAGTTATAGTTTCAATATCTAAGAAGCTACAGATGATGCAGTCATTAGCAAGCAACCCAATTCTGACTTTACAATGCTGGGAAGGTAACTAATGAAGGTAGTTAGATCTAGGACACTATCCTGAGAAATGACAGCTCTAGTGATGTGATAGGACTGTTCCTACCTCTAGATCAGGAGGCCCAAGTTCAAGTCTGATCAACTCCAAAAGAAGTGAAAGAATATCTCTGAACTTGTTTGACTAGAAAATACATACCCTGAGATGTCCTGGAGCTGAAATGATTGATCTCAAACAACCAACTTCCTATGAGCTAGGTATAACTCCAACCAGTGGAGACGTTTCTCCCCAGTTCTCGTTGACTTCAGTTTTGCTAGAATTCCATTATGCTACACTTGGTCAAATGTGGCCTTGATGTCAATAGTAGGCAATCTTGCATTTCCCCTGGACTCCAGGGTGAATGGGTACAAAAGGAAACTAAAACATATACGGGCAAGGAGTATTTTGTTCCGTTAATCGAGTGCCAGATAACATAGTTAGCCAAACATCAGGATCTTGCGATCTTGTTCAGATAAACCGAGATTCAATTCATCAAATGCTGGATAATGGACATTCTTTTGTATACAGAAATATGCCACTAAGTCCGAGAACTCATTAGACATATGAACCATATAATTACATGAAAGGTTTGGATGCAATATTCCCCAGAGAAAAAAAAATTCAAACAACCACTCAGATGAAGGAGGTCAGAAATAAGCTCACAAAACCAGAGCACAATGTAACATCAGACTAAAATAGACTTTTCCGCAAAGTTTGGAAGAAAATATTTATCATAGAAAAGGTTTTCTGGAAGTGAACAATGTCATGTTAACAGCTTATGGGGGAACTTGGATTTCACATTTAGGAACAATGTGGCTGAGGGAGGCAAAGTAAAAGATGTTAACTGGATGTCTATGTCATTATAACAGTTCATAGAGTCACAGAGATGTACACCATGGAAACGGACCCTTCGGTCCAACCCGTCCATGCCGACCAGATATCCCAACCCAATCGAGTCCCACCTGCCAGCACCTGGCCCATATCCCTCCAAACACTTCCTATTCGTATACCCATCCAGCTGCCTTTTAAATGTTGCAATTGTACCAGCCTCCACCACTTCCTCTGGCAGCTCATTCCATACACATACCACTCTCTGTGAGAAAAAGTTGCCCCTCAGGTCCCTTTTATATCTTTCCCCTCTCACCCTAAACCTATGCCTCTAGTTCTAGGCTCCCTGACCGAAGGGAAAGACTCTGCCTATTTACCCTATCCATGCCCTTCATAATTTTGTAAACCTCTATAAGGTCACCCCTCAGCCTCCGACACTCCTGGGAAAACAGCACCAGCCTGTTCGGCCTCTCCCTGTAGCTCAAATCCTCTAACCCTGGCAACATCCTTGTAAATCTTTTCTGAACTCTTTCAAGTTTCACAACATCTTTCCAATAGAAAGGAGACCAGAATTGCACACAATATTCCAACAGTGGCCTAACCAATGTCCTGTACAGCCACAACATAACCTCCCAACTCCAGTACTCAATACTCTGACCAATAAAGGAAAGCATACCAAACGCCTTCTTCACTGTCCTATCAACCTGCAACTCCACTTTCAAGGAGCTATGAACCTGCACTCCAAGGTCTCTTTGTTCAGCAACACTCCCTAGGACCTTATCATTAAGTGTATAAGTCCTGCTAAGATTTGCTTTCCCAAAATGTAGCCACTTCTCAGACCATTAGCCCATCTGGTTGAGATCCTGTTGTAATCTGAGGTAACCCTCTTCGCTGTCCACTACACCTCCAATTTTGGTGCCATCTGCAAACTTACTAACTGTACCTCTTATGCTCGCATCCAAATCATTTATGTAAATGACAAAAAGTAGAGGGCCCAGCACCGATCCTTGTGGCATTTCACTGGTCACAGGCCTCCAGTCTGAAACAAAACCCTCCACCACCACCCTCTGTCTTCTACCTTTGAGCAAGTTCTGTATATAAATGGCTAATTCTCCGTGTATTCCATGAGATCTAACCTTGTTGATCAGTCTCCCATGGGGAACCTTGTCGAACGCCTTGCTTTGGTCCTACAATATTGGATTGAGCCTTTGTAGATTACTCTCATTAACCATAGGTGAGTGATGCAACACTTAGGGTTGAAGATAATTCAACAATGAAATGCACCCCCTGAATAGAAACAAATATACTCAAAGTGTTTCAATGCAACAACCGGAAAACGTTATACTCGAAATTGAAGATAACATACAGGAGAAAAGTCTGGCATTTTAGGACATAAAAAAAGTGTTACTCTGCTTCCACAAGAATTGGAAACATTCTTGGTGCAAGAAGCAAATTTAATAATGTCCATAACTCAAGTTCCACCTTCAGTTGAGTCTAAATATGCCAATATAGAGAGAGCGTGCTTTGGCAGTTGCATGTAGATAGGAGAAGTTCATACATGTCTCCATGGGAGGCAGTTCACAGTGGGGATTGATTGCTGTCCAGTAGCACAGATCTACAAGAAACATTTGTGCAATGCAGAGGCAAAACCAAAGAGGTTACTCTTGAGGTTTATAAAATATAATTTTATTCTGAAATTCATGACAAGAGGAATGGTGCTGGCAGATATTTCATCTTGGTTAATTGCCATAAGGGAAGCAAAAGATGAGAGATCTAGTCAGAAAAAAAATCACCACCTACAGGATGCAAAGAAAAGGAGCTACAGATACTCTTTTAGCGATTGATCTGGGATGCCCTCATAAGACACAGCTGGCAATATGGCTGTACTGCTTGATCAGATGACATGTCAACAGATCTAGAATAATCATTTCCAAAACAATGCAGGAAAATCGTCTCGAAAAGATACATGAAGGGCACATGGGAATGGAAAAATTAAAACTCACAGCTAAATCAGTTAAGCATTGAATAGATATCTACAAAGATATTGAAAACATGGTGACTACATGTACAGTGTGACAGACGTGAAAAGTATAGAAAACACAGCAAAAAGATGACAGATAGCTATTTAAGCGTCACATAGATCATGGCAGATGGGAGGAGCTGATTTGTTCATACACAGTTACGAATGGTGTCGAGAGTGGGTTGCTGGAAAAGCTCAGCAGGTCAGGCAGCATCCGAGGAGCAGGCTCTGATGCTGCCTGACCTGCCATGCTTTTCCAGCATCCCACTCTCGTCTCTGATCACCAGCATCTGGAGTCCTCACTTTCTCATAATCAAGAATGGTGCCTTATAGAAACAGACTGGTGCTCAAAGTTCGCTTTCATTCGTAAGATGAAAGACGTAGTTTTATCCAGAAGATGAAGGGCTTGAAAACCAAAACAATCAGAAGCTCTGTTTATTGAGCAAGGGAGTTCAGAAACATTAATATGTGACAATGCACCAAAACGTGCCTCCAGAAAATTGAACGAATTCACTGAACAGCAATATCATCACCTCATCACCATACTACTCTGAGACATGAGTTTATAGAAAGACGATCAAATGAATTTTTACGAAATGCCAAAAGACAATCCAAACCAAGATTTATTGTCATTCCCATGGCTCTCAAGGTTAAAATGAAATAACCTACAAAACTGCTGAATGGAATAAAATATAAAGCTACTCTTCCAAGCAAAGGTGACCAGGAACATTTCACTGAAGCACAAGAGAGAGGAGGTCAACACTTCAGCAACCATAGCAATTGTTCCCTGAAGGATTGAATGGACAAAATGTACATATTCAGGATCCAATTGAAAAGCCGGGAGCCCAGCAAAAGTTGATGCTGAAACAGAGACCTCCAAGGTCATACATAATTTAGACAAAAACCAGTATGCATATGAGAAGAGAATCCATATTTGACTTGCACTTGAGCTGGTAAACCAGATGACGACTAACAACAACATGGAAAACTTTACTATCCACGGAGACACATGAGCAACAGCAAGCAGGATTCCTGCAACACCAGCAGCAACATTCATAATGCTGTTTGTGCAGTATACCAACTCACCACTGAGAACAAACAGCAAATCAACAAAATGGAGATATAGGTTACCATCTAAACAATACTGTGAATAAAAGTTTAAGAAATTAATACATGCTATAAAGATGCAAAATTCTGTGAATGCTGGAAATGTGAAATAAAAACAGAAAATACTGGAAACATTCAGATCAGGAAGCATCTATGGAGATAAAAATTACCCTCTGAACTGAACAATGGATAATGATTTCATGTATTCTCCATTCCTATTTCATTTTCTTTCTCCTTGCAGATTGGATTTTGCTCTATATTTTCTCTCAGTTTAGCTTTAGTCAGCACCAGCAGGACCACACTTTCTGTAAACAAATCTTTTGTTTCTTTACTTTTCCTATTAGCATTCACTTTTGCTCTGCACCACATCACTTTTGTCCTGCCTTCTGCCTCATCACAGATATTCACTCCCTTCTTTTGCTGTCCTCTACCTTTCACTGGTATGAAGCCTGTAACATAGCAAACTTTTCCAATTTTAAAAAGTAATTGAACCGAAACATTTAACTTTGTTTCTCTGTCCATAGATGCTACCAGACTTGCTGAGTATTTCTAGCATTTACTGCTTTTAAAAAAAATTTCAGTGAAGCACATGCTTGAATTAATAGCAACAGTATAGGCAACAGTTCTCGTTCAAACTCTTTCTTCAGCTTTCCAAAAAATATTTTTAAAGACGGGTCACTTGTAGCAGCTGGGATTAGAGAATTATATCCACAATAATAATAGTTAAGGGAAAGAAACAAGGAAACAGAGTGACACAAAAAACTTATAGAAGTAGATGAACAGATAATTTTAGGCTGGGAAATAAATGTCCATTAAATATTAGCTGTTATAAAAGAAACAGACTTTACAGTTCCTTATTGCATTCCCATGAAACTCCCCTGAGCAGATTAATCGATGTGCATTCTCTTCAACACAAGGTTCCACATACAGCAACAGAAGAGATTGAAAAAATGTCTTATGTAATTTTTCTTCCAAGGAGCAAATCACTTTACAGCTAATGAAGTATTTCTGAAATCTAGTTACTGGTGTAATATAGGAACCACGGCAGTCTGTGCACAAACTCCCATAAACAGCAATATGATAATTATTGGACGGGATGTTTATGATATTGATTAGGGAAAAACACAGGTCAGGGAACTGGGGATAACTTCTTTACTGCTCTCTGAAATAGGGCCATTTCCATCCTCACAACTGGAGTGGTTGTGTGTCACGGAGGGGGAAGGGGGTGCGCATGTGTGGGAAATGCGCGTGTCTGTGAAGGGGCTATGGGCTGTGTGTGCGCATGTGGGGTGTGTGTTCTCTCTTTAACATTTCATCTGAAAGCTGGCAGCTCTTACAGTGCAGCACTCATCAGTACTGTACTGATGTAAACTGACTCAGATGAGATTGCTGCCAACTGAGCCATAGCTAATACAAATTCCATCTCTAAGTCCTGTGAAAAAGGTCACTTCTCATTGAGTACTAGCCTTTACTTGTGAATGACAAGAACTCTGGTGTATTCGGTCTAATCTCTTGAAGACAAAACACAAATACACTCCATATTTACTCCAAGATTAGAGATGAAAGTTACCATCAAAATTAAACAAATATGGCTAAAACGTATGAAAGGCTCAAATTATCAAAAATAAAACAAATTCCTCTCAAACAGAAGCAAAAGCATTTCACAAATGCTCAAAAGATACCCATCATAAAAACTACATGACCACATTACAATCCAGCATTTTACATATAATTTGATAGTTAGCTGTGGATTACTATTCTTTTTTATAGGTGAAAAAGAAAAGATTAACGTGAAACAGATATATTTTCTAAAGAAAAATTTAGGAATGCAGTCCCACCAAAACAAAATTTAGCCTTGGAATTCTTGACAATGATGCAAGGAATATTTTCACCAGTAGATGGCACTGTGGATCTTAATTACTGTACAAACCACTCATTTGTGTAAAGCGTAGTGTCTTTCCAGAAATTTCACATCTTTTTTGCTCAAAATAGAATTTAGTCCAGACAAATATTTAGTTTATCTTGGCTGATGCTCTCACAATCTCACCATTTGCATTTCCTTATCGCAATATCAAAGCTAACTACAAATCTTCTTTCAACAAATATGTGAAAAGAAAACATGCATCTGAACCAATTATGAAACAGTGCAGGTGATACAATAATTGACAAAGAAAAAAAATGGAGGAGTAGCAGCCATGATAGTGAAGGATTACATAAGGACAATAGTGTGGGAGGATCTAGGCTCTAGATCGAGAACTAGCACTAATATAGTTGGACATTAGGGACTAACAAGGTTCAAAAATATTGATGGGGCTAATTAATAGTCCCTTTAACAATATGTATAAATTGGACAAAGCATTAAGCAAGAAATAATAGTCATTTGTAACAAAGGCAATATAGTAAGTGGGAAGGTACTGACATAATGGTAATACCACTGGACCAGTAATCAAGAGGCCCAAGCTATTGCTGTGGGGACAAGATTTAGATCTCACCATGGCAGCTGGTGAAATTTAAATTCAACTAATAAATTGATATTAAAAGCTGGTACAATGAAGCCATTGTCAATTTTTGGAAAAACCGCACTTGTTTCACTAACGTTTTTAGAAAAATGAAATCTAAGTGGTGTGGCCTCCATATGATTCCAGACCCACTCTTCAATGCCCTCTGAAATGGCCTAGCAAGCCACTAGATATATCTAGTTTAGGAAAAGTGAATAAATCAGACTGACCACCCAACAACCTTGATGCTGAAAACAAGTAACAACAGCAAGCCCAACCTTGTCGATCCTCTTGATATCTAGGGGCCTGTGCCAAAGTTGAAAGATTTCATAATCAAGGGACTGTCTGATAAAGTCATACTCACCAAAACATACCTTACAGACAATGGCGCCAACACCACCATCAGCATACCTGGATAAAGAACATAGAACAATACAGCACAGACAGGCCCTTCGGCTCACAATGTTGTGCCGAACATTTGTCCTAGCTTAAGCACCTATCCATGTACCTATCCAATTGCCGCTTAAAGGTCACCAATGACCTGTCATTCGTACTCTGCCATTCCCACAGGCAGCGCATTCCATGCCCCCACCACTCTGGGTAAAGAACCAACCCCTGACATCCCCCCTATACCTTCCACCCTTCACGTTAAGTTTATGCCCCCTTGTAACACTCTGTTGTACCCGGGGAAAATGTCTCTGACTGTCTACTCTATCTACTCCCCTGATCATCTTATAAACCTCTATCAAGTCACCCCTCATCCTTTGCCGTTCCAATGAGAAAAGGCCTAGCAATCTCAACCCATCCTCGTACGACCTATTCTCCATTCCAGGCAACATCCTGGTAAATCTCCTCTGCACCCTCTCCAAAACTTTCACATCTTTCCTAAAATGAGGCGACCAGAACTGCATACAGTACTCCAAATGTGGCCTTACCAAGGTCCTATACCGCTGCAACATCACCTCACAACTCTTGAATTCAATCCCTCTGCTAATGAACACTAATACACCATAGGCCTTCTTACAAGCTCTATCCACCTGAGTGGCAACTTTCAAATGAACATAGTCCCCAAAATCCCTCTGCTTCTCCACCTTACTAAAAACCCTACCATTAACCTTGTATCTCGCATTCTTATTTGTCCTTCCAAAATGGACAACCTCACACTTGACAGAGTTGAATTCTATCTGCCACTCCTCAGCCCAGCTCTGCATCATATCTAATTCCCTTTGCAGCTGACATCAGCCCTCCTCACTATCCACAACTCCACCAATCTTCGTATCGTCTGCAAATTTACTGACCCACCCTTCTACTCCCACTTCAAAATGCCCAACACATCTTCCTTCCTAACAAATATCTCCTCTAGCTTACTAGTTCATTTCATACTCTCCTCTTCAACAATACGGTCCCTCTCATTTGTAAATACTGAAGAAAAGTACTCATTCAAGACCTCTCCTATCTCTTCCGACTCAATACACAGTCTCCCACTACTGTCCTTGATCGGACCTACCCTCGTTTTCGTCATTCTCATGTTTCTCATATATGCATAAAAGGCCTTGGGGTTATCCTTGATCCTACCTGCCAAAGATTTTTCATGCCCTCTCTTAGCTCTCCTAATCCCTTTCTTTAGCTCCCTCCAGGCTATCCTGTATCCCTCCAACACTCCGTCTGAACCTTGTTTCCTCAGCCTTATGTAAGCCGCCTTCTTCCTCCTTACAAGACATTCAACCTCCCTTGTCAACCAAGGCTCCCTCACATGACCATCTCTTTCCTGTCTGACAGGCACATACATATCAAGGACACGTCGTATCTGTTCCTTGAAAAAGTTCCACATTTCAACGACATCCTTCCCTGACAGCCTATGCTCCCAATTTATGCTTCTCAGATCCTGTCTTGCAGCATCGTGTTTACCCTTTCCCCAGTTGTAAAACCTGCCTGGTTGCACGCACCTCTCTCTCTCTCCATAATCAAGGTGAAGGTCACAGGATATGTCCTACACCACCAGGAAGACAGACTCACTGAAGGTGGCAATACATTCATTGTTATATAGTTGGGAGAGAGTTTCCCTGAGAGTTGTTACAGAATATCACTTGAAGCTATACAATGACAATTGACTCTGAACCCCATGTAGTCATAGGGCATCAGATCAAACACCCTGGGCCAGAGAACCAACTGCTGATTACCATCTATCCCTTCCATTTGTGTGATGAATCAGAGTTCCTCCATGTTGAGCACTGTTTGGAAGGGGCACAATGGATGGTAGCAGCACACCTGGTACTCTGGGAGACTTCAACGCTCATCATCAAGATTGCTCAGCAACACCACTACTGATCAAGCTGGCTGTGTCCTAAAGAATATAGTGGTCAGGCTGGATCTTTGGAAGATGGTGAGTGAATGAACAAGTACACGACTGTATTGATAGGAGGGACCACTGCATAATCCTTGAGCTGGCAAAGTTCCAAATTCACACTGAAGATACCATTCATTGTGATGTGTGGCACTACCATGATGCTAAATGGAACAGACTGCAAACAAATGTAGCAACTCAAATCTAGGCATCTATGAGGTGCTGTGGATTGTCATCAGTAGGAAAATTGTATTCAACCACAAGATGTAAACTCTTGAGCTGGCACTTCACCATTACCCTTGAGTTATGGGTCAACACTGATGAAATAATAACACAGGACAACTTGCATCCAGCAAGCAATAGACACAGCTAAGTGATCCCACAACCCATGGGTTAGCTTTATAGTCCAGCCATATTCAATCGTGAATGGAAGAGGACAGCTAAACAGATTATCTGCAACAAGTAGAATCATGAAGAGGAGATCAAATATGCTGCGGATTAGCGGATAAGCCATAATTTTATTTAACAACAAAGCACAGTCAATGGGTGAAAGGCCTACATCTCATAGCCTTTTGGTCATTAGCTTCAAAGATGTCAGTCTTCAGGCAATCTGATTCACTCCACATGATGTCAAGCAACAGCTAAAGGTAATAGATACTGCAAAGGTTAAGAGCACTGACAATATTTTGACAATAGCACTGAAGACATGTGCTCCTGAATTAGTTGCACCCATAGCCAAGCTCTTCAAGTCTGACTACAATATGACTACCCAGCAATGTGGAAAATGTGCACACAAAAAGCAGGATAAATCCAACCTGGCCAGTTCGTGTCCCAGTTTACTCTCAATCGTCAGCAAAATTAAACAGCATTCACAGCAACCTTCAGCTGTCAGTGCTGATTGGATAATTCATGTCTGCCCCCTCCAGTGATCCCCAGCGTCACAGATACCAGTCTTCAGCCAATTCAGTTTACTTGATGTGATATCATGAAATGGCTGGAGGCAATGGATACTACAAAGGCTATGAAGAAGTGAGGACTGCAGATGCTGGAGATCAGAGCTGAAAAATGTGTTGCTGGAAAAGTGCAGCAGGTGAGGCAGCATCCAAGGAGCAGGAGAATTGACGTTTCGGGCATAAGAAGGGCTGAAGAAGGGCTTATGCCCGAAACGTCAATTTGCCTGCTCCTTGGATGCTGCCTCACCTGCTGCGCTTTTCCAGCAACACATTTTTCAGCTTCTACAAAGGCTATGACAAATGGCTGACAACATTCCAGTAACAGTACTAAAGACGAGTGCTCCAGAACTTGCTGCTCTCCAAACCAAGGTGTTCCACGACATTAAATCTTGAATGAGCAGAAACATGACTGAAATTGTAAAAGCTTTATGGATATGCTTTCAGCCCCAAGTTAATATTATGTAGGAATAGGTACATTTTTAGTACGAGAGAACAAAGTGAAAAAGTGGGAGCAGGGGTAAGCCTGCTTCTTCTTTTAATATATTTCTGACTGATCTCATCTCAACTCTGTTCAACTCAACATTTCTTACCATTTCCCATAACCTTTTAACCCATTGCTAATGAAAAATCTGTCTATCTCCTCTTCAAAATTATTGAGTGCCCTGGTGTCCTGATATTGAATTCTACAGATTAACAATCCTTTGAGAGAAGTTATTCCTCTTCATCTCGGTTTTAAACCTACCACCCCTTATCCTAAAACTACGACTTCTTGTTCTAGATTACCCCACAAGGAAACACCTGCTTTACATCTACTTCGTCAATTCCCCCTTAGCATCTTATATACCTCAATGAAATCTCTCACCCTGCTAAATTCAAGCAAGTATGAGCCTAAACCACTCAATCTCTCCTCATAAAACAAACCTTTCATCTCTGGAATTAATCTTGTCATATCAAATATGCAATATCATTAACAAAGCTTGCAGAAACCTTCTAACTTGCATAGTTATAGGCTGAGCTAGTTAAGGACAGGACTATACGAGGGAAAAGGTGAAACGTGAAAGCATGCCTACTGATAGAAGACAAGCTCAGAAGAGTACTGACCTGTGCAGAAATGCTGAAGTTGTGAATCAACAGCTAAAGCATATTCATAGCAGAACTGAGCAAGTCTTGCAACATGATGATGGATACTCCAGACACAAAGGGCAGGAAACAAATATTGCACAAGACATCATGCAAAACAGACCACGTTATGTCCAGTGTAGGGAAACCACTGTTTTCACTGCAACAAGCTGAATCATTTTGCACATAAATGTACGGCTGAAAGGAAGCACAACAGGTACAGATGGCCAATGGAGAGATATTGGCTGAAAACTCTAATGAATTTACCATTCAATGGATTGGTTAAACCAAGTTGACAGGTGACATAGTTGGAATGAGGTTGGTGGAAGACAAAATGCCAGACAGACACTTGTGCGTCATAAAATATCACACCTTCACAGACATGTGCAAAGTGGGTCACAATATGGCAATCCAAAAATTAAATGCTCAAAAGTAAAGTTAGACTATATGATAGAACCATAGTTGCTCTGAGAAGACAAATTATTCCACGAGGCCATTGCAACAACATGAACGAGGATCTGAAGTTCCGGATACTAAATGGCAAGAAACTGCCACCATTATAGATGAAGCATGTCTAAAGCTTGGATTGGTAACTCTCAATGTACCAAAAAAGTGTCACAAAACATAATACTATTGGCCTTGGTACAGAAATCACAAATAGAAAGGTGTGTTCACAGGGTGAGGATGTTTTCCAGGAAATATCATCTTGAAGTTTGATATGAAGGCAAACCAATTCAACACCTTCCAAGCAAAGTAACCTGTTCCTCTCAAGGAAAAGCAAGACAGAAGAGCTAGAAAAATAGTGAGTAACTAAGTGACAACTTGAACAAAATGGATTAGCAGCATGGTAGCAGTGAAACAACTTAGAAAGTTGAGAAAAATATCAACAGACACCGTGAGATAGTTAGTGAACATTCTGGACTGGAGAACCTGCTAGTTTCTGGATGCAGAGACACAATGGAAGAAGTCATTTCTAGCCATGATCAAAATCTGGTGTGACTGCTTGCATGAGCTTGCCAGGTAAACCTTGAAGAAAACATTCCAATTTAAAATGTCCAAAACGAAGTGGATGTGCCACATACTGACAGCAGGTGGTGACAGCTAATGCAGCAACTAGCAGATCTAAAAGCAGTGCAGCAAGATTGTAAGATGTCAACTATTTCGCAAAATTCTTGCTCAATTTATCCTGAGTGTAACCAATATGCCAACTCATGGTCAAGGATGTGCAGTGGTACTGGAGTATGGAACAAGAAACAGCATTCACTAAAATTAAGCAGCTGGTGATGACAATGCCAGTGCTGAAATACTACAGTGTAAATGAATAAGACATTCGGCAGTGTGATGCAAGTAAGACAGGACTTGAAGCAACCCTAATGCAACAGTAAACTAGTCCTTTTGTATCCAGGGTACTAACACAAACTGAAAGACATTACATCCAGATCAAGAAACAGTGCCTAATTATTACCTTTACTTGTAACTACTTTCATCAATGACTACTTGGATGAGACAAAGCGGCACTCATGTCTGACTGCAACCACTTCAGTGCATTGTCCTCAAGCCACTAATGATAAAAGATATCCCAGACAGAACATGGATGAAGCTCGAGTAGATTTCTGGACTCTTGCAGGAACTGATCGTCACGTCACAGTAGACTCCTATCCTGATTATTGGGAGATTTGATTTAATTTAATTTATTACTATCATGTGTACCAAGGTACAGTGAAAACTGTTGTTTTACATGCTTTACCAGCAGATCGTACAATGCATCAGGTAACAGAACAAACTGCAGGATACAATGTTAAAGCTGCCGAGAAGATACAGAGAGAGATCAATATTAGTATTAGAGACGTCCACACAAAAGTCTGACAACAAACTGACCAGTGACTTCAATGTCTGCCCTTGAGACGGTCAAATGCCTAAAAGCACACTTCAGCTATTATGGTATCATTGACATTGTCACGAGCAACAATGGCCTTCGATTCATGAATGAAAAATTCAATACTACGCACCATCTCCAAAATATCACTGGTCAAATGGAAAGGAGACAGCAATGGTAAAAGTCATTAAAAATGTGGAATAAATCCCACATAGATGTATATAAGGCCTTGAGTGGAGGAAGACACCTACTGAAGGCATGGAAAGTAGCCCAGAAAGATGACTAACATTTTGCCATGCACAAATTATTCTTTCAATAGCAAAGAGGCAACCGAAGCCAAAAGTAGTAACAGGTGAGTGTATTTGGGGGTGGGGGTGGGGAGGGAAATCAAGGTTAAATAGTAGAAAGCCAAGTTTAATTTTGACAAGACTGCTAAACCATTGCCAGTGTGTTGGAGAGCAAGTCAGGACACAAACAATCAACAATTTTAACTGTGACCTTTACTGTACATGGTGCAAGTGAATGACTAGGTAAATGTCACAACTGCAGGTGCGAATGCTGAATGGCAGAAGCTCTTTCTCAACTGCAGATGGCTAAACAGGAAGAGGTGAATGCAGAACTGACGCAGAACACACATCAACCATCAGACCCAGAGGTCCACAGCAACCCTACACCAGAAACAGAACAAAGACTACCAAAGCAACTACAAATGACACAGGAACACCATCACCTGTTGAAATACTCAGATGTACAGGGAATGACAACAACACACAGATGCTCAGTTAAGAAACCAGCACAATTTAATGACTGTGCAGAGACTAATGGAAATAACAAGCTGCCAAAGCATGAGAACAGTATATATATTTGGAACCTTAGGTAACTAAAATTGTACATAACAAAGCATCCACTTTTTGTGTAAAAACAGAATGTTCGGATTGAAATGCAATCAAGTACAAATGCCACAGCCATGCTATCACTACCATGAGGCACACATCTTAAGCTTCACTTCAACATAGTCCGCATGTTGAACAGACTGCTGTGTTGTACACACAAAGAGGCAGGTAAAGATAGCTCAGATACAGAATGCTTATGTACTAGCAGAATGCTGGGTCATTAAATGGCCTGTTCCCATTATTACAAGCTTAAGTATTTGCATTAATGCATAATTTCTGTTCAAATACATAACAGCATGGAAAATCCATACACTATATTTGCAAGGTTTCATCGTGATGTGACTGTATCTCAGCATACAAAGATCTATACTTTAAGATACAAATGGTTTCTGCTAAGAGAAAGTGAGGACTGCAGTTGCTGGAGATCAGAGTCGAGAGTGTGGTGCTGGAAAAGCACAGCAGGTCAGGCAGCAGCCAAGGAACAGGAGAATCGATGTTTCGGGCATCCGCCCTTCGTCAGTGAAGTGTTTCTGCTGTACATATTTACATGGTACCAAAGATTTTCATTAGTGAATATATTTCAAAGTCCAAATTTATTGAACTGTGTTTCCCATGCAATCCATTATATATCCCAGAATAACCTACCACATACTATATATGTGTCTACACTGCAATACATTATGGTTATTTTAAGTTTTTTTTGGAAGTTTTAATTCCTATTGTCTTCTGTTGCTATGCGATAGTTGAATAGAGATAGAACAACATGAAATCCAGTAAACACAGTATACTCTTAAAAATGTGTAGAGTATATTACATTGAATCACAACTATATATTGCTTGTTTGGTGCAAATCAGAACAGGACTCATGAACAAGTAAGCAATCTTAATGCATATCATACTATCACTGGTACCTCAGTGATGTTTCAAAATAAACAGTTGGGTGATTTTCTGGTTAAATGCTCAACTTAAAGAAAGGTAGAGTATCAGAGTGACACTTTTTCATATTTCCCGCAGAAAACATTACACGTGTTGCATTTATTTTCAAATATTGATGAACTGAGTCTGGGAAAGCATACATAAAAATAGCTAAACTTGTTTAAATCTTGTTAGAAGAGTAAAATATTCATTTAGAACAGACTGTTTTCTTTGTTATGCAACTGGAGTTCAACTTTGACAGAGCTGTTTGAAAGTCAGTACTATGTTTTTATCATACCCAAAAATCAGCTTTTTTTCATTTTTTTAGTGCTTTGCATTGCGGGCCTGCTTATTTGATGAGGAATTCCAAATTCTACAATTTTTTTTCAGAAATACAATTACAGAAAATCTGATAGAAAAACAGATTTATCAGAAGCTGTTCAAGTCCTCCAGCTCCTCAGAATGTTAATTCAGACCCTGTCTTTTTAGAAAATGACACTAATGGAACATGTCCTGCAGTTAGATCTTTCTTATTATGACAGTGTAACCATCCCAGTCTCTTAAAATCTGACACTCTTCATGCTCACAATTTTGATTTCATTTACACACTCTTCAAGAAAATCGCTATTTTTTAAAGTGGGTCTGAGGGGCTTATTTGAGGACCTTTTCACCTGCTGCTGTAAGAATACAGACATACCCTGGGGTACATAGATCACAGAAACAATAGTGACGTAGAGTGATTATTGAGACATATCGACTGAGGAGGACATAACCAATTTTAAACCTTCATATATTGTGGGGGTGTTAATTTAATACACTACAATTTGCAGGGCGTTGTTTCCAAATGCAACTGACATAGTTGTTTTTCATGTCACCATGGCATTGAGTGTATAACTGTTTTGACATAGAGGATGCAACCAACAGCTATACTTTACCATCACTAATAAAAAGCATGCAAATCATTATTCATATGGTCTCCTCACGCAAATTAAAGTTTACAAATCACTTAATTAAAAAGAAATCAAAACATTGGAAGTTGGGGAGGTTACAGATACAGATTAAGATAAAAGAGAAGTAAAACAGATGACTTTATTTATGGGTCAATGTTACAGCCAAAAATGTTTAATGTTACATTGACTTTATTGGTCTAAGACTTGTCGTATGAATTGTGCTTTCCTGCAAAAAATCTCATATCTTTAGAACTAATTAAGGGAAGCTTCAGGAAATTCTTTAAGATGACATGTTCGAGAAATAAATTTTTTTTTAAAAGGGTCATGTTGCTTTGAGACTCAAGTCCATTCTGCATGCAGGTGAAATAACACTTTTGTTACATCCAGCAAAAATAAATCTAATGACCTCAGTGAGTAACAAAGGTATGCCTAATTTAGAAATCAAAAGCATTACTACAAAAGGTACTTGAATTGTGCATGAGAGATCATTAGTCATTTTAAAAGGATTTGACTGCATTAATTAAAAGCAATTATGGTCTTATGAAACAACTTTTAAGAGAATTTACTTCATATTGGTCTTTTGGCAAAGGCATGACATCAGTTGTTTGTGAAATTTGAAGTTACATTAATTAAATCAATCTAATGCTGCATGATATAGATCGTAAAATTCATCACCGCTATTGCATTAACTGAAATCCATGGGGATTTCCACATTTTCTTTAACATTTTAGCACAATAATAAATGGTATTCTTCAATATTGAGTTTAAGGTTTTTCTTGCAGAAGTGAGGATAGAAGAGAGTCGGAATGTCACTTGAGGTGTGTAATTGCAAATACCTGTAAAACCAAAAAGGTGGAAACAGAATTCTCCTTGAATATTCTGAATGGAACGAACTACACAAAGACATTCAGAGGTATACTGTCCTTTTCTTCACAAAAAAAAAATGAAATGAATGCAATCACAAAAGGACAGAGTCCCATCTATTTGTAACAGGTACATGTGCAGCCTTGGTATGTAATTACCAGTGCTAACAAATATCCATTTTATTCAACGGATTCTACCTGAACAAACATGACCAAAAAAAATCTGTAAAATGATACTGTATTTCCTACTCAACCAAAACACCACCACTTTTTTGACACACCAAAGTATCTGCACCAGCATTCACATACCAAATCACAGAATACAAAATTAAAATTACTGATTTGTCTGTGATGATTCATTAAGAAATTTAAAAAGAGGCAAATTTTACTTCTGTTAAATTAAACTGAAGTTTTAGTAAAATAAATTACCGTTAAATGATACTGTCTCCATATTTCAGGACAAGCCTGTAAGAAAAGGGAAAAAAAACATCAAATGTGATACATCAGCTTAAAAAGATGAATGTTTTGGTCTAATAAACATCTTTGTTTGAAAAGTAGTTAGAGTGGATTACATTAAAGCTTCATTCTATGACTCTATAAATGCAAACATTACCAGTCCAGTCAACAGTTCTAATAGCATCATAAAGGAACAAAATAACTAATTTTGAAAGTAAGTATTTTAAAACAAATCAGTGGAGTGTTCAGTATTTGGAATCATAGCAAAATTGCTATTGGTTAACAACCCACTAAGTACAGATAATTCCAATTTATCTCTCAAACTTTCTTTGAACTTAAAACAAGGAGATTTCATGAGAAATTCTCTGTTAACAAGTAACAAGTCCCTGCAAAGAAGAGAAAACTTTTTCATACAAGCACTTCAAACATTGCTACATCTGCAAAATAGTATCTTTATTTTCAAGCAAACTAGCTCGCTCAATGCTAATAAGTTTGCTGTTTCCTATTCATTAATTAAGGAATGCTGAAACTCAGGGATTTTTTGATCCAATTGCAAATACCACAATACACTTAAGTAAAAGTGCCATTGTGGGTACTCATATTCTTATATTCTTGTTTACATTGTAAAATGTAAAGAACTATTTGAAACATTTTTTTTTAAAGTTATGGAGTGACCAAAGCAATGTCCACTGATTGTATAATTTGTTGAATATTTATGGAAATACTGAAATTCCTATAGCAATAATTTTTACATTAAAATAATTATGTTGCTGAGAACAAGACTTTTTTTATGTGTGTCTTTAAAAGCAACAAATATTAAGAGAATAAAAGGTGGAAGAATTTGTTTGCTACAGTCAAGTAGATAGGAATTCAGCTTTTAAAAAAATAACATTCATTGTAAATAAAACTTCTGTTCTTATATGTTCAAATTTTTCTTCTCACAAATAGCAAAGGAAATGCCTTTGGACATTCCCTTATTTTTGCTTACTGGTAGTCTTTCAGGATGAAGTAATTAGGATTTTAAACACAAATAAAGTCATCCTTAGTGTACTAAAGACAACTACCATCTAAATTTTCGACACTGATTTTGCGTTTTAAATATTCAGAAAATAATTATTTCCTCCTGTTTGTATGTGGAGTTCCTAAAGTATAACTGGTGTTTAAAAAATACATGATCAGCAAGGCATGTGATAGTTTAACCAGGCTACATTTACACAAAAATGTGTAGCAGTTTAGCTGCAGGAACTCCAGGATTGCAGTGGAGGACGACGGATCCAGGCCCATGGCTGAACGAGAAGCTGGACCTGTTCCAAAGACAACCTCACTTTATTGAGATAAGACTATAAGATGAACATTATTATTTTATTTTTCTGGCTCTATATTGTGCGTTTTAAGAGATCAGAGAGAGGCGACCCTAAACAACACTTCTCACTGTATTTGGAGTAAATACACATTATAATAAATCAAATCAAATCACTGCAGGTCAACATTTAGAAGATACAAAGGATAAAATACTCTCTGGAACATTCATTCATTATCACTAAGCTTGTAGCAAATTGTACACAGTTTATTTCTCACTTTAATTTTGGGAAATTGGTTGATCTACTTTTTCTTGCTGTATGTTCATCTTAATACGTACTGGTATAATATTACAGTTACTAACAACATTTTCTTTCCATTCTTTTCCTATAGCGACAAGTGAACATTATAGTGGGATGACACAAATACATGAAATGAGTGATGCCGTCCACCATTTATTTAAGCTTCTTTACGTGCTCATGAAATTGGAATAGAATTGTTTATCTGCCTTTATGTTTAATTTTGCTTTCTTAAGGTTAGACTTCAGCATGCTTTTTGAAATTTTACTTTTCTATTTCTATTCTGTATACAAAATATATGAACCTGTAATATTGGCAGGAACTGCACACTTCTCAGCTTTCAATATTTCCACACAGAATATTTATTTCAATAGTTGCAGCATTGCATCGGCTTGTGCCCTTTCTTTGTATAATTCATCATGTGTAAACTACAGTTTTAAGATTAAAATATAGCTTTGTGCATCTGTTGTTTAATTCCTACTTCCCTATTCTCCAATGTGAACATCAAAGAAAATAAAACACTCGATTTTTAACAGGCCCCGACAGCTGACAGAGACTTGAGTGCTCAATAGACAGGGCCCTTGCCACCAGTTCTCATATTTCCACAACAATGAACAAACACAAAACACCACTAAACGGCCTTTCCTTCTTTCAGCTATCCTTAGACAGTTGTCTGTCTTGTACTAGAGGACCTTTATACAAATTCCTGCTGGGAACAGAACACATGAAATCTTAACCTACTGTTTTGTGACTTACAGGAAAAAAATTCCCAAAATGCATTTACACTGTATGTATATGCAACCACAGATAGGTAAATTAGCAAGAATTCTACTCTGCCAGGAGGTCTCTGGGAGAAAATGTAGCTGTGATGACTGACAGGGCTTTCAGAAAATATGTTCACAATCACAGACAGTGAAGGCCATGACCTAGATCGTTTAAGAGCTTGTCTTGTCAAATTATCAAAAGCTTCTTCCTTTCTGAATAAAGAGTGACATAAGTGAGTGTCAGGAAACTGCACACTGACAAGTAGAGCATACAATAACAGAATGCACGTCACATACATGCATAAGATTGGTACTGGTAATGGCAGGTCCTAATGAGTGAGCGGCTTGCCCAGGAGACTTGGGACCCTGCTGCTATATCCGTTCCACTCAGAAAGAGTCTTGCAGCACTAACTGATCTGTGGCCTGGCACCAGAACTACAATCACTGCAGACAACTTACATTTCTATTTTTACTGCAATCTCTGGTGTTTTGTCAGCTTTGTTTTTGTTAAGGATGCCCTGCTGCATGCTGTAAGTCAGCTCAACACAGCAAGGTCAAGCCCTCTGGAAGTTGCTTTATGGGAAACAGTGAATTTGTTTTACACTTCAGTGCAGTCACACATCTAATCAATATATACCCATAAAATCTAAATATCCTAAAAAAAGGTATTTTGAGATGGAGCTGGTGTTTATTTGTTATTAGAAGTAAAGTATGAAATAATAAATCTCAACCTAACAATGCATTTACATTAATTCATAAAATGGCAACTATAAACAAAAGAATTACAGCTATAAACACAAAGGAATACATATAATCTGATTCCTTAGTGATAGAATTTTAGGAGTTCACAAATGTTCACCTCACCTTAAATAGCAGTTATACCACTGATATTCTTTGTTTCTCTTACGAATAGAATACTCACATCAGCATTGTGCCCAGTCATCTGACAGCGACGACAATGTTTTTTCCAATGTGCCTTTTCAATACAGTTCCGAAACCTGTGCCCAGGCATGTTGCAGTTTGTACAATATTTCTCCAAACATTCTCTCTGATGATGACCTCTAACCGCACACAAACAACAAACTGGCAATTTCTGCAAGTAAAGAGTATTTAATATTTTTAACAAACTCTGCAGATTATAGAATATTGCCTTGTAACAGATATAATAGGACAGAACTGCCATTCAGTATTAGTTTTCTGTAGCTTTTGTTCTAATTACTTAGGGACAGTTCATGCAAATTCAGGTATGATAAGAGAGTTAAAAAGAATCTATAGGTATTGCAACATCATATTTATAATTTCAGCAAATAAAAACCGATGTAAAATGCAGTGAACTTGTTGGGTTCAATGTTAAAATTAAATCCAAGTTCCTTTAAAAGCTTTTGTTTGATTGTTTGATGGAAGTGCTTACCATTTCAATAGTGTAGTCCATTGTTTTGGGTTCTGACAAACTAGTAACTGATGGGATTAAATTCTGCTGTTGATCGGTCTGGTTCTTATTATATATACTTGACAGATGTAGTAGTCTATTATGACACTGGTGGATTGTCCATGTAGTTGCTCATAAGTCAAAGGATCTACTGTTCTAGAATAATCTATACATTACACTACATGAAAAATGTATTGAGATGACAATCAGAAGAAAACAGCTTCATGGTGCATACAACTGTACTGAACTTGAAAAGAAAATCAGTTCAGAAAAAATGATGAAACAGCCTGGCCAGAAATAGGGTTGAAATTAAGTGGAAAATAATTCAAGATAGGCAAAATACATTGAATTAGACATCACAGGAAAATTGGGCTATCCTGGGCTAGCTTTTCAGGAATAAATGAAAAAATGTATAGAAGCAAAAAAGGAGCTACATCAGTAAATAAAACTGCTGAAATAAGTGACAATCAACTAGAAGAGCAAGTTGCTCTTGCTTGAACATTTTTGTGCATTCATAAGAATTGAAAGGAAATAAAAAGACAAATCAAAAGTCCATTTCAAAACAGGCTAGTGTAAAACGCCATTGCAAGGAATATCAACTGTTTTGATTTGTCTACACAATTTGTTGTGACAATTGTCATGGGGTAAGAATAGTAATCCCAAAGGACAAGTGGGGTGAGTCAGATGCAAAGGTAATAATGTTTAATTCTCAAATATGATCACAATCTACCTATCACTGGATGTGAGTACCTATCACTAACAGAGATGAGTAAGGGGACAGGCAACCTCCTCTTAGGAACCGGGTACTAACATCTTTTAAGGATGGGTAAATGTCTTTATTGCACTGCTCGTGGGACAGGAGATGCAGCAGTGCTTTCCCAGATCCAAAAACCTATCTCCACGTGTTCCACCAATCCCTGGGATGGCAGATTCATTCCCATGATGCTCAAATTCCAAGGTGATGTTAAATTCACCATCCTCTACTCTAAGTTTCCTGTTATCTTAACCCCTTATTTTCAATGTTCATGTCATCCCCATGATGTCCATTTCTTTCTCCATTCATGATATTCAACCAAACTGTGATGCCAGATTTGCCAGAAAGCCGTTGCCAACTGCTTTCCAACCTGATTGACATATTGATTATTTGGTGAGAATTATTTTCAAATAAATGGCAGATGCTCTGCCATTAACTTTGGCACAATCTGTGGGAAACCTGTAATTTATATGGATGTAAATTAGGCTGCCTCAATAAAAAGATGGCTTTAAAAAGTCTTTGGATTATTTCCAAACTGCTGGAATATTTCCAACTTACTGGAACAACAATGTGGCAGTAACATAGCGATGTCAAAGTAAGATTGGGGACCTCATGGAATGTGCCCACTGGTTTAGCTTGTTCACCAAACAAAAATGTACAGAAATAAATAGAGAAAATAAGAGAGAAGGCAACAGACTTAAGGGAGATACAGATGAAGAAATTAAGTGCAGGAAATAGTGGATTTGGAGAACGAGGGAGGAAAAAGTACAAGAACGAAAATCATTCAAAACAGTGAACAGAAAAATACTGCAAACCAGTTCAGCTTGGGAATTACTGCATTCACCCTTGAGAAATTACTGAGTGAAGTTCAAGGATACGCATGAAAAATATACAAATGTTCTTGATCCATGAAGTAATAATCCAATATCATTTAGGTATACAGAATTTAAATATTGCTGAAAAGGGCACATTTTGTCTTCATCTTGCAGTCATCAGGACAATTTCCAAAAAAAAATCAAAGGGAAGACAATGTTTATAGTGTATGAAAGTACAGTGTTATGGTGAATTCTGATAGGTAGGGCATTACCACATAGCTGGTACCAGCTAATGATGACTGATGGTTAAACCAGACAGGTCAAGCTATTACCCTTGAAAAATGAGAAAAGATAAACTAAAGGTAGCTTGTGGTGTTCTACACACAACAGGTAGAGCTCTGGAATTGCATTATGTCAACATTCAAGAGCATTTTACATTCTACATTTTGGATACACAGACTGATATCTGTGGCAATTGTAAGAAGTTCCAAAGTCAGTATAAACAGTAACAGAGGAAAGTAGACATCCTTGTCATGTGCTCTTATTGACAATGCAAGACAAAAAAAAGCCATAGAATGCAACTAAAGTTAAAAGGCACATGCACAGAACCCTTTTCTCAAGAAATCAGAGTTGAAGTCAAACTACATCATAATTTTCAATTTGGTTGTGAACAAAAGATCTTCTCTTCATCCAAAGGGTAGGTGCACCTAAGTTTTCTTCATTTGAGAAAGTAGTAATTGCCTTTTACAATGGTCTTTAGCACCATCTGAAGCACTGATTCCATTCCAAAGGCAGTACTATCAACATTACTACTGAATTTCAATTGCAAGTAAAGTAGATCTATAGCTGACATAGTGACCAAAGAATTTATATTTTTTGAAATGAGTCCTCCTGCTTCTAGATGGAGTTGGAAGTCTTTTCGCATCAACTTCTGTGGAATGTATGAATTGGATATGCGTTCCTTTGCACATGTTTACTCATCTCTGGCACTTCAGCTACAGAATGTTCCAATTGTTGATACAGATTCATTTGAGCTCTGTAGAATCTGCTGTATGTAGCATTTCTTTTCCAATATTCTGATTGGTAGATATGCCTGGATAGGTCTACTATCCAATTTTAACGGAGGGTTCTGCATCACACTTGCCCAGGCCCTTACGGTCTATTCTTTTGCCATGCTTCAGTTTGTTTAATCTGCCCATCACAAACCTCTCTGATTTTGTTAATCATCAGTCAAAGAACTAGTAGATAATTAAAAACATTACAAATTCTGTTTGAAGAGATCTTAATAACAGTTAGCCTTTCGTAGATCTCTTTGTTCTGTTTTAAAGGAAAGTTCAGAGGTGAATTCCATGAGAGTTGATCTCAACCTTTGGTTTTCCTTTTGAGTTTTGGCATGAGCACTGTTTATGAAGTGCCCACCTAATTATCTTCAGGGATTCTCAATGGATGTTCCAGAGCCTCACAGGTCACTTTCACTACTTTGGTCTTTGAGTGCAAGTGGAAAGGGGGATTTCAAAAATCAAATTATTGTTCAATCTGCATTGCCTCGATTTCTTGCTTACAGCAAAACAAGTAAACATGAAGGAGACTAGATTGTGAGGGGAGATCGTAATTTTCTTATTGTTTATGAGCATAATAGAAAAAAAAAGCAGTGTTATATAACCTTTATATCTTTAAGACCATACACTTTATATACTAGAGTAAAAGACACAATCTCATGTAAAAGTCAACTCCCAGTTTTTGGCCAAAATATCTGGAATTTCCCATGTATCGCGTGTAAGAGTCGATCCTATGTTATTACAGCTTTGCTCTTGTTTTATGGCATAGTAAAATTTTTATGCCTTCGTTCCTTCATGCGGGATTCGATTGGATGTGCAGCTGTTGATAATTTTTCGTGGCTACAATAATCAGTGAGACTGTATGAGAGTCAAATGTCTGGTTAGCTTTTATTTCAGATAAAAAGTTAAAATATTATTTGAAAAACTAAAACAACAGTAGACAAGAGAAAATGGAGAGAATTGGAAGAATTTGGCATGAAAAATTAAGACGCATCACATCAGAGTCAGGTGACAATGTCCCTTTGCGTGTAGTTCTATTCGTTTAGAGATCAATTAGGCTTCTGCTCATAATAATTTGGACTGTAGCATGAATTTCAGCCCCTCAAAAATAGTACCCAAGTAAAAGTCGACCTCATAAATATAGCCTTAAGAAATTGTCTAAAGAATTCGATGTACACGAATATATACAGTAAATTGGGAACAGGAGTAAGCCATTCAGCTCTTGAGCTTGCTCCACTATTTAATCAGATCATGGCTGATCTGACATTTCTCAAATCCATTTAGCTGTGGTTTCTGTGTAACCCTTGATTCCCCTACTGATCAAAAATCTATCCAATGCAGACTTAAAGACAAACAAGGACTCTCACCTCACAGGTCCTTCTGGTAAGGAGTTCCAAAGACAATCAACTCTCAAAGCAATTCAGAGACTATGACCCTGGTCCTAGATTCGCCCATGAAAGGAAACATCCTCTCACAGCATTTACCCTGTCAAACCCCTTAAGAATATTATACTTTTCAACGAGATCACCTGTCATCCTTCCAAACTCCAGTGAGTAGGATCCTAGCCTGTAGCCTTTGTGCTTAAGACAATCCATCCATACCTGGGATCATCCTAGTGAATCTTTAATTTAATGTTTTTGCTCAACTCAAAGAGTTATCCTAAGTTGTCCTACTTTCCAAGAGAAAAATCTAACCTGCAATCAGAAGGAAGCCCTTGACTACAATCAATTGACGTTTGGCTACTTCTTTAAAGTTAACGAAGAATAATGCTAAGTATTTGTAATATATGCATGCAGGTTATTCACAATAACCCTTATCAGCCCAAAGGGATCATAACTTACTTTCTGTGATCCTTAAGATAGTTCCATTTTGAATAGAACAGATTAAATATCAGTGTTAGAAACTCATTAAAATTAGGATATTTTTATATATCCTATTATATATGTATGTATAGATACATCAGGATACTCCTCTAAATTTGTATTCCATAAAAAAAGGCGATTCCATCTTAATCCACTTAAGTGCTGCATAATTTTGAAGTGCTTGACTGAATTTGTGGTTTTCTTCACATTCCCAGAGAGGAGTTTAACACAGGGATCACTAGCAATTGCAACTCCGTTTTAACTCTGAATTTTCAAACTCTTAATTAATAAATCTAATCCACAACATTACAGTGATCAATATGATATTTAACATTTTCAATCAATGTAATGGTTTATGAATGGAAAGGTGCTGCTCAACAGCAAGCAAAGATTTGCACGAGTTGTTCATTGATATTGGCACCAGCACAGAGGAAGAGGAAGCCTGTTCTGATGGGATGGGCTACACTAAATCACACTGGGACCAGAGGCCTGGCAAACTGCATAAATAGGGCTGTTGGACTTTAAATTGCACAGTGTGTCGGGGTGGGGTGGCAATGTTGAGCAGAGTTACTCAAGTTTCCAGAACAAGTAGTAGAGCTGAGGGTATGGAAAAGGTCAGGAATCTAACTTCACACACAGCAGATAAGGTTACAGCTATGGGAAGGCTGCGGTCAACACAGAACTCGGTGTTGTACTTAAATGCACGCAGTATACGAAACAAAGTAAATTAGTTTGTTGCACAATTGAAATTGTGGTTATCACAGAGACATGGCCACAATACAAATTTAAAGGAGTATCCTGATATATCTATACACACATATATAATAGAATATATAAAAATATCCTAATTTTAAGGAGTTTCTAATGCTGATATTTAACCTGTTCCATTCATAGTGGAATTGTTTTAAGGATCAAAGAAAGAGTTATAATTCCTTTGGGCTGATTGGGGTTATTGTGAATAACCTGTATACATACATTGCAAATATTTAGCATTATTCTTCTTTAACTTTAAAGAGGTAGCCAAACGTCAATTGGATTGTAGAGTTGTGAACTAAATATCCAAGGATACACATTCTAACAGAAGGACAGGCAGAGGGGGCAGAAATGCCTTGCTAGCAAGAAATGAAACTGATTGATAGCAAGAAGTGATAATAGGGTCAGAAGGTGTAGAATCTGTGTGCGCACAGTTGAGAAAGGAAAGAAGACCCTGATGTACAGGTGCCCTAACAGTAGTCAGGATGTGGGGAAGAAAAGGCATGTAAGAAAGGCACCAGTACAATAATCAGGGGGTCTTCAAAGTGCAGATGGATTAGAAAAATCAGGTTAGTCGCAATCTCAAGAAAAGGAATGCCTACAAGTTGGGGTTTTTTTTGGAGCAGCTTGTGGTAGAACCCACTAGGAAACAGGCGATTCTGGGTTTGGCGATGTGTCCTGAGGCAGAATTGATTAGGGAGTTTAAAATAAAGGAACCCCTAGGTGGCAGTGATCATAATATGATGAATTTATCCTGCAGTTCGAGAGTGAGAAGCTGTAAGTGAGGGATCCGATTAAAAAAACATATAGAATACTGACAGGCCTGGATAGAGTGGATGTGGAGAATAGGTTTACATGAGCAGGAGGGACTAGGACCAGAGGTCATGCACTCAGAATGAAGGGGCAACCCTTTAGAATGGAGAGGAGGAGGAATTTCTTCAGCCAGAAAATGGTTAATCTGTGAAATTCATTTCTGCAGAGGGCTACGGACTTTAACATTGAGTGTATTTAAGACTAGATGGATAGGTTCTTGATTGGTAAGGGGATCAAGGGTTACGGGGAGGAGAAAGAGGAATGGGGTTGAGAAACATATGAGCCATAATTGAAAGGCAGAGCAGACTCAATGGGCCAGATGGCCTAATTCTGCTACTATATCTTCTGGTCTTATGGTTCACAGAAACTATAAGCTAATTCTTTTGATGTGAATGTCCCCCATAGAAGACTTAAAACTGGATAACAATTTCTATTGCTTTTTCCCACTGGTAATTAAAAATGGATAAATAAAGTTAAATATGTAGATTATTGCTTATTACTTAAGTTGATTACAGTTTTATATCTCAACTGATCAGAACCTACAAATGCAAAGTTTTCTAAATTATTGACATAATTTAATGATATTTTTGAGTAGATGCAATTATGGGAGGTAGATACAACGAAAAACAATATGATAATCCTTACTCTATAATTATAAAACTAATATTTCTACACTTACAAATTTACAATATTACATGAGATTCATAGTATGGAGACAGGCCATTGAACTCAATAGGTCCACACCAGATGTTTTTGCAACACTTGAGCCTCCCTAATCCTCCTTCATCTAACCTCAATATATACTTCCATTACTTGCTCCTTCGTCTAGCTTTGCCTTAAAATGAGTTCACCAATGAAAGCACACGCTGGAACGCCAAAGAAAATCCTGAATTACCTAATGAATTTATTAGCATCAATTTATATTAATTCTGACCTTGCCCATCAGTGGTAGCCTCTTCTTGATTTCTACCCTTTATATCCTATCATTATCATAAAATCTTTGGCTTCTCTTTCCTAGAGTCAAGAGTCCTAGCTTGGTCATACTTTTTCCTTTCAGGTATAACCTCTTAGTTTGGCATCATTCTGAAAAATTGTTACAACATCGCCAGTGCTATGATACTTTTCTTAGAATGTGGAAACCAGAACAGTACACAGTAGTCTAGATGTGGCCCTAACAAGGTTCTATGTTTAACATAATCTCAATCCTTTCCATTTTTATCCTTCAAGAAATGGCTTTTTTTTTTAAAACTCACATTGCTACTTTTAGTGATTTATGCATCCATACTCCCAGATCCACCTTGTTTAAATATGGTCTCTGTGTTCTTCCTATGAAAATATACCACATTACATTTATCTATACGGATATTCATTCTGGACAAATTGGCACTTTACTTACTCCCAGCCAGTCCAGCAACATTCTGCTGATAATTGCTGTGATATTTGCTATTTAGGAATGTAATCAACACGAGTTGGAGCTCAAACTCTACTCTGATGTCCCATCCCAAATCTCCTTAGGCTTGTGGTTCTCAATGCTGGGCACCTCAAACAACTAATCACTTTTCTGTTGTGTTGTGATGAAGGTGTTGATTTTATTCATGATTTGTTCTTGCCATGTTCGGTCTTCACTACTCCTTGTATTTCTACTGTGCATTTGGGCTTCCCACTGTTTTGGTGAGAATTATATTTCAAATGTAGAGAACAGTCAGAGTCAAGTCCATTGTGCCACAATTGGCTCTGCTATTAAGGGCAATAGGAGGAAGATGAGGAGTATTAATAGTGATAAGAGAATCTACGTTAGTGAAACATAAGGCATTTTTGTGACCAGACACCTTGGAAGCAATTTTCCCTTTCCCAGAGGTAGCTTAGAGAGGAAGTGAAATCACTGGATGAGTTGGCCTTAAGATATTCACCCATTTCTCGCCATCTCACCAATTAAGTGCCAGGCAAGAAGGTCCACTGGAGACTTTCTCAATTCACCAGCCACTAAGGCCTTAAGTTGTCAATTAATGGTTACTTAAAGGTCTCAACTTTCCAGCTTCCCAATTCTCTGCCTTCCCAAAATGCAAGAAAAGCGGTTGGTTTCCCAACTGAGTAACCAAGAGTAACCTGCCTACTGGGTTTAGGTCAGATCTCCATATGCCCCAATTTGGGAACAATGAGATACGTGGATGAGATGGCAAGGAATGGCCTCAAAGCCAACCCCTGTGCTTCTCAGTCACAACGTCTCATTTCCCAGCTCCCTGTCCATTAAGCATTCCTCGCCATGAGAGAAGCAAAAGACCAATACCCTCATCATTAGGTCCCCTAAAGAGTAAGTCTTGATCAATAATTGTAGGTCATAGAAGCTGCCAGCCTCTGTTCAGTAGATTCTGGTAAGCCACTAGACCACTGTTTAAGGCTACGATAGGTCAAGAAGCTCATTTATCATCTCTTAACAAGCTAATTGGGAAACAATCTGGCAAGCTCTCACGGCAGTGGCCACAGTGACTTAGTTGACATCTAATACACCCATCCCCAAAACAGGTCTGGAAAAGGGAAAATTGCAGCCATAATCCAATTGATAAATTGTCCCACTAGTGCCAAGATCAAGGATGTCACTGAGCATCTGTAAAGCACTCAGAGGTACAGGTGAACAGCTAATTCACTGTACAAAGCAGTAACAATGACATAAGTAAAAAATGGAATAAGATTCCGCAAGGTTATTTTAAGGAGTTAATAAAGAGACTAAGAAGCTGGCCTTCAAAGATAGTAATCGCTAAATTATTCCTAATGCCACCCACCAGTCAGTGCATAGAAAGGAAGACAGAATAGATTAATGCATGGCTGGACTGATGGAGAGAGATTCAATTTGATTTATTATTGTTTTACGTGCTCTACAGGCAGATCGTACCATATAAAGTACATCAAAGATAGGAATTTGGATCTTTGGGACATTGGGACCTATACAGGTTGGATGGGTTGCACCCAAATAGAACCTGATAAATGTCCTCATCTAGAGTTCTACTGGTGCTGTTGGGGAAGGTTACAAATGACCATTTACCATGTAAAAGTCAAATTTTTTAAGATTATTTTTTAAGGTTAAAGAAATGGGGTCTACTTTTACATGGATACTACTTTTGAGGGGCTGAAATGCATGCTACAGTCCAAAAGCAGAAGCCCAATTGATCTCCAAATGAATTTAAAAAATGAATTACAGTAATTTCACGAATGCTAGAGGAATTGAGCTCAGGTGAGCTGCACACAAAAGGTTGTCACCTGATTCTGATGCATTTAAAACCTTTTGCGCCAAATTCTTCCATTCCCTCAGTTTTCTCTCATCTACTGTTGCTTTAGTTTTTCAAATGAACATTTTAACATTTTTATCAGAAATAAAAGTTATCAGACATTTGACTCTCATTCAGACTCACCAATCAACATAGCCGTGAGAAATCATCAACAGCAACACAGTAATTATAGTGAAGTAAATTCATATACCAGTAGGACTATCTTGTACAGGAAATAATTGTGATAAACCTTGTAATTATAGTGCTTACTTGATAACGAATTTAAGAAATCCATAGTCTAACACTGGTGTGAATTGTGCATCAAAAAGAATTCATTTCCACATCATAATTTATGTACAGGATAATACCTTGACTGATAAATGTTGATCTGTTATCTGTGAAGAATTAGGGTTGACATTTACATGAGATATGGACATTTCCAGATTTTTTCGCCAAAAATAGGGGATCGACTTTTAAATGAAGTTGACTTTTATGTGAGTATACACAGTAACATGGTCAGGAGCTAGGAACTGGGGTCTAGCTTCAGGAAAGATAAACAAGGTGCACAAAAATCTGGAAGGGACAAACACCTCTCAAGTATTTTGTGTGTAGTAAAACTGTTGAGTAGCGTAGCAATATTAATATCAAGTTTACAATGCACACAGTAAATGCTCAAACTTGGTGACCTGCAGTTGCAAGTAGTCATGTGTAAATGTGATATAACTGCAACAATACAGAACTGGCTCAAAAAGAAAGGGGACCAGGTCATAAATATCCCAATGTCTTCAGGAAACGTAAGAAAGTGTCAGGTAATAGACTTGCCAGTAATGTTGAAGTCTTAAGAATAAAAGGGCAAGAGGGAACACAGCACTGTATGAAGTTGGTTACATGATAAGAGCGAGCGTGGTGGTGAATAGTTGCTTCCCAAACCAGAGGAAGGTATGCAGTTGGGACACTTAGGGATTGTACTAAATATGCTCAAAGTGAGTTCAAGGCACAATTTCAAAATTTTCAGACAGCATAAGCAACATTGTGAAGTGAGGATAATGATGATAAGACTCTGGCTAGACACTGAAACATAATTCCAGTCCCTCTTAATTTTTTTTTAATCTTCACATCCCTCAGTAATCTTGAATGGACCCACACTGATGGATTATAAAATTTAAGCATAGCTCATCTTCCCTGTATCAATTTTAGCTCATCCTGCATCTCACTGACCCCTCTCCAACTGAGCAGAAGGAAAAGAAAGAAAGCAAAAGGAAAGGGAAGGAAGGGAAAGCAAAAGAAAGGAAGGGTAGCACAGTAGGTAATTCCACCTGCAGCTCCTCTGCTCAGCCCATTCTTTTTCTTTTTATCTCTCATCCCTTCTTTTGACGTCTGACACCTGGCTCTGGCCTTCGACTCTCAGCCTCTGAGCTGGAGTTAGCAGTCAGTGGGGACCCCGGCAAACATCACCCTCAGCGGGGGTCATTGGCAACCAGCAGCCCAGCGCAGAGCATAATGGCAGTGGCCCAGTGTGGGAGCAGGAATGGTGGCCCAGACCAAATCGTGGCAGCAGCCAGCGGTCAGACTATATGGAGGCCCCCGCATTGATCTGCTGCAGACAGCCGTTGGAGAAAGATTGTGATGCCTGTCTTTTTAACTTTTTGTTTTGCTGACTGATGTTTATATAGTTATAGCTGTAATGTAACTTTTTCTATTATGTAACTAAGGATTGTACCATGTACCTTATACCTAAGACGGCGCTGTCAGTGGCAACCTATAAACTTTTCACTGTACTCATTTGAGTATGTCATAACAAAGCTAACTCAATTCAAGAAGGAAAAGCAAAAGGGAAAAGGGGAAGGAAGAAAGAAAGAAAGAAAAAAATGTTGGTCGAATGGTTGCGGGAGTCAACTGGAGGAAAAAAGCCATATGATAACAACTAAACATCAAAACAAAATGTGCATCACAGAACAGTAGATAAACTGTCTTCACCTCAGGTGAATAAGCCATGTAGTTAAAGCAGTTAAAGGAAAGAAAGGCAATACAGTGAGAGTGCTAAGGGGGCAAGGTTTAAAAACAGAAATATTGTCAGCACAAGTGGAATAATTGTAACAGAATGTGAATTAAGAAGAGATTATAATAAAAATCAGGTTGAGGCATTAATTAAAATCAACAGCTTAAACAAGCTATTAATCAGATTCAAAATAGGAGAATCTTTCTTTTGAAAATGGACTGACAGACAAGACATATTGCTTGCATTTCCTGCGCCATATAGAAACTTCAGGATACTTCATCAGTCACGGGAGAGTTTCTTCATGTCAGAATCATGAGCTTGAGGGGGAGTTGGAGTCAGGGCAGAACAGCAGGAAGGAGGAGAGTTTCTGGATTGTACATTTCACAAGGTAAGCAGCCCAGAGGCACAAGGAGTTCAGGATAGTAGGTGGATGGGCATTTGAAAGAGAAGGAAGACCTGGGAAGTGCAGAGGTCTCTGGGGTGTGTTACACTCTTCGTGTTAGAGACTGCTGGAGACAGGATACATTAGCAGAAAACAGAATATATAGGACAGAACAACAAAAAATGTAGCAAATGCTACAAAGCTGCCCCTTTTTTCTTAAAGCTGTTCCTTTTCTCAAGGATACACTGTGCCTGATTTTTTTCAGAGGGGTCATAAAACACTCGGGGCTCCGAAACAACTGGGTTTGGTACAGAGATAAAAGGGTACTGACGGCTTTTTTGTTTACACGTAAACAGATGAGACTTTAGGCCAAAGCCTTTATGTTTTAGAAGTAACTAGTATAAGTGAATCCAACTTGTAAATCCAAGGAAAGTGATGGGACCACACAGAGTACCAGGATGTGCACTCAGAGCACGTGCAGAACAACTTGCAGAGATCTTCTCGGACATCAACCTCTCCCTGCAGCAGGCCACTGTCCCGGCCTGTTTCAAGAGGGCCAACATCATCCCTGGGCCTAAGAAGGCTCATGCAGCATGTACCAACAATCACAGCCTAGTGGCCCTAATTTCAGTGGTCATGAAGTGCTTTGAAAGGCTGGTCATGGCATTAATCAACTCCAGCCTCCCCACTGCTCTTGACCCACTCCAATTTGCCTATCTGACCAACAGATCCATGTCAGATGCCATATCACTTGCCCGTCACTCCTCCCTAGATCATCTGGACACCAAGAACTGCTATGTAAGAATCCTACTCATTGAATGCTGAACTGTAGTCAACACTATTATCCCCTCGAGACTGATTAGTAAACTTAGTTTCCTGACCCACAGGACACAATCAGTGAAGACTGGGGACAATATTTCATCCTCACTAACACTCAACACTGGAGCCCCTCAGGGGTGCAATACTCAGCCCCCTACTGTACTCACTGTGTACCTATGACTGTGTTGCCAAATACCAGACTAATGCCATTTACAAGTTCGCTGATATCACCACCATAGTCGGTCAAATCTCAGATGGTGATGAAACAGACTATAGACGGGAGGAGGAAGACCTGGAAAAATGATGCACTGAGAACAACCTAGCTCTCAATGTTGGCAAAATTAAGGAACTCATTACTGACTTTCAGCAGGATGTTACTCGTGTCCCCCTATACATTAACAGCACGGAAGTGTAGAGTGTGTCAAGATCCTGGAAGTGGTCACCCACAACAAGCTTTCTCGGACTCTTCATGTGGATGCACTGGTTACAAAGGCCCAACAATGTCTCTTCTTCTTCAGGAAGCTGAGGAAACTTGGCATGATGGCGAATACCCTTGCCAACTTTTATAGGTGCGCCATTGAAAGCATTCTGTCTGGACGTATCACTACCTGGCCTGCTGCAGGGAGAAGTTGAAGGTGTCTGAGAAGACCTCTTCAACTGTACCATTCAACATCGGAGACAGTTAGAGAGAGTGGTGAACTTGGCCTGGCCAACCTCCCCACCCATAGAATCCATCTACCAGGCCCGCTGTCAGGAAGTTTATCTTCAAAAAGAACAATCAACATATGAAATGGGCTACTGATAAAATAGTGGAGGTAAAACCCTGGAATCACTTAGAACAATTGGATACTGAAGTGTAGGGGCTGTATGATCATTCTGGATGATGAAGCAAAATGGACTGAATGACGTTCCCTTACTTTAGCTATTTTATGAACCAAAATTGAATGATAAAGCAAGTTGAAAAATTAGAAGAGATTTTCCTGGGTGCAGAAAATAACAAAATTGGGCAGGTACTTTTTAAACCAGCACATGTTGTGCCTTATCTACCATATGAAACAAAAATGACCTCGCTCTCCACAGCAGTATGGAATCAGAGAAACAGTCAGAATGAAAATGGCAATTTACTGTAATGATCAGTAACATTTCTTCTAAGCCAGTGCTTCCCAAATATTTTCCTGTGAGACTCTATTTTAATGTTTCAGAACTTGTGAGACTCATAGCCAGATTGAGGGCATTAGCTCCTGAGCATGGTAGAAGTAGTTCATTATGGTGGAATTGCTTAATCATGAGCGTGCTCTTTGCACAAAAAAAACTACCTTTCAAAGACTTTTTTTGCAGTATCAATTGAGTGTCAGAGATCTGTTTGCTAGACCACACCCTCCAAGAGAAAAAAATGCAAATGTCAATGGATCACAATACTGTTAGCATTCAATCTTAGGGTTTTGTGATGCAGTGGTAATGCCCTTACCTCTGGATCAAAAGGTCTAGTTTCAAGTCCCTCCTGCCCCAGACATGTGTCACATGTGTAGAGCCATCACTGCTGGTCATCTATTGATAAGGCTGTCATCCCAAAATCTCATATTAAGGCCCACAGTTTGAGAAGGCCCTGTTCTAAGCTGTATGGGTGAACAGTCATGCAGCAATTCAGAAATTATTTTGCAGTGTGACAAACCAACTTTCTATTCACGATGTAACTGCACAACAATCTTAAAGGAACAGCACATTACTGTTGCACAAAGGGAAAACAAAATTAAAGAGAATGGCATTAGCAGAAAATTCTCAGCATTTTAAAAATCATGCATTAGAAAACAAGTTCATATTCTTCACTGATATTAATATAAAGGACAATCTGTTTCAAATATCAAGCTATTACCTTTTCAGACGGGCAGTTTTTGGATATGTGCCCCAGTTTACCACAGTTCCGGCAGTCCAAGGTTTTATTTGATGTATAGTAACGATTGTGATGTTTCCCAAATAATGGCTAAAAAGAATCAAAAAATAATTATTAATAAGACACGAAACATGGTAAAAATGTTAACATCTAATTTTATTCCATGATTATTCTCACAAGTCTTTATGTTTTTTTCTTCTCTGAAGTTCTTAATCTCAGAGGACCATGATTCCAAAGTGCCAATTCTTTATCTTTGAGCTTACAGAGCAAGTGCCAATAAGCCATTTGATCATAAAAGGTCACTACACTGGAACCCAATTCAACTTTTGTCCAGCATTGATAGGTAAGCACCAGACAGAGGCAACCACCCTTTCAGAATCAGCAACCTAAAATGTTGTCTCTGCTTCCCAATCAGAGACCAGCAGTAACACTCCAAATGCAGCTTCTCAGACACTGAAGCAGTCCATATTCAAATTCGCAAGTCAGGAGTGTGACGGAATATTTCCCACTTGCCTGGATGGGTGAAAACAAGAACAACAATCAAGAAGCTTGATTCCATCTAGGACAAAGCAGGCTGTTTGATTGGTACCATATCCATTCTCTCCACTATTGGCACTCAGTTTGTACTATTTACAAGATGTACTGCAGAAATTTACCAGAGATCCCTAGATAGTACCTTCCAAATCCACAACCACTTCCATTTGGAAGGACAAGGACAGTAGACATACGGAAACACAACACCGACAATTTCTCCTTCAAGCTGCTCACCAGCCTGATTTGGAAATACATGATCACTCTTTCACAGTCAGTAGGTCAAAATCGTGGAAATCCCTTCCCAAGAACATTGTGGGTCAACCTACAGCACGTTCAAGAAAACAGCTCACCATCAACCGCTCAAGGGCAGTCAGGACAGGCAATAAACACTGGTCAGTCATGCCATGACTGAATAAAAAAAATGCAGTCCTGGCTTAGATCAATCAACTCTTTACTGAAACTTGCCAGCTTTCTGGATTATAGATTTTGATTTCAGATTTATATAAACATAATTCATTGAAACATTATGTCCAGAAAAAATTTTTATTAATGCCTATCCAGTCATATAAGAGACAAGTACTTTCAGAGTAGTGTTATTAGGGCACTATTGCACAATGAGTTTTTACAGAAATACTTGAAAATTGGATTGGTTTATATTTGAAGGGTAGTCAAAACATTGATCTGTTTCACAATCAAAATGTGAATTCTTTACAAAAACTGTGGGATAGATGCATTCCCTCGCCAGCTATTTTCACATTTTATTAATCCTGTGTTCAGAAATCTTCGAACAAGAAGATAACATCTGTTTTATTGTGGGCTCACAGTTTTCTTTTTGATAATGCTCATCAGTTTCTTTGACTAGTTCCTCTTCAGTTACTGATGGTACCCAGTTTCCTATCTTTTATTCCCTCATCACATTGTTATTATCAAATAATTGTTTTCTTGGTAAGAATTCTTTTACCAGTTGCCACTGTTCTTGGTTTGGATCACCAATGAAACAAAAAAATACAAAAGGATTAAAAAGTGAAGAGAAGTAAAAGAAAATCAAAAAGAAAAGCAGCCTAAGGAAATGCTTGCAAAATGTAACGATACAAATAATTTTGTGGAGAGCTTATAAAAACCCAAGTGTGATAACAAAGACAGCAAAAAAGCTGAATAAATATATTATTAAATAAATATAAAAGAGACAGCAAGGCTGAGTGTACATCAAATCTGAAGAAAGCAAAAGCCAGAGAAAGCTCATTTGTTTAATTTTTAATTGAAGGATGCAGTTTGTTTTAAATGGGTTCTGAATTTATGCCATCACTCCGAAAAGTCAAAATTTTTCTAACATATGTTCCTCTGCAAACTTAAAAATCTAGAAAATAAAACTTTATTACAGCTCGGCTGGTGAATCTTCAATAGGAAGGGAAAGAGCTGCTTTTAGCAAAACCTAGGCTAAATACTTATTAACTGAAAATTACAATCACTATCGTTTTCTTAATCCACAAACTTATTCTTAAAACAGCATTTTTAAATTCTACCTAGCAAAGCATTTTAAAAAAGCTGCAGTCCAGCCTTCAATTTGCACTCATTAAGACACTTTATTTTTCTAACTAGTTGCTTGCCAAATGAGGATCTTAATGTATATCACAGATTTATCATTTCTCCATGTGAAAAGCAGGAGAAAATAGAAGAATACAGAATAGGTTGATTTTCATTACTATGGTAATTTAGTAAAGGTATAATTTTAAAAATCCTTATAAACAGGATTGATCAACTTACCTTTAGGTCTTTTTCACTGATGAACCACTGTTCATGAAGATCACCTAAAACAAAAACAATGGTTCATTAAAATTAAGCCCACAATTTGATTTTTAAAAATTGTTAGTATCCTTCACAACAATGATTCCAGAGACATCAAACTTGAAAATTTCTAGATTAAAATGACAATACTCACTGGAGGTTGGTACATAACATAATGGAGGCAGAAAACATTCACAAACTACAGTACAGAAATAATTTATCATCACCATATTACAAGTAAAAACTTTTCAAAGCTGCTTGTTTGTAATCATAAAATAACATTTGATTGAACAATCTACACCACAGAACTGAATTATTGCAGCTGTACTCATAGAAGACGACAGATTTTAAATGAAAGTGCAGATTACAGAAACAAGGTAATTTAAGACATTCCGTAAAGGAAGGACGGTTCGAAACAACACAAAGACAATTCTGATTACTTTTCACTTCAGAGTTTAGAACTCAAAATTTCAGCAGGAATATTTTAATATGGATTTGCTTTCGTAACTGTGGACAATTTCTGTATACAAGTCTATCTACATGCAACATGCCCAAAAAAAATAATATTTTTAATGTGGCATAATTACTACTGCTGGTTTTGTAATATACATACATAACTTAATAAATCAATTCATAAAAATACCATAGACAAGCATAAATTTTTTTTATTTTCTAAAATAAAATCAGTAAAATTACTCTCCAAACTGGACTCTTGAACAGTATGAACTGAAAGAAGATCCTTGTTTGGTGGTCGTCATACCTGGATTGGCTCCATATTTGTTACATTTTTGGGAGCTCAAATATCAATAGAAAAGCAACTCAACATGTAGTAAAAAAAATCATGAAATGATTGTGCTCTGCTAAAACAAAATCATAAATTCATCTTTGCTGTCAGCATTTACAGCATTTTGCAGGGTCAAAACTGCAAGAATCCCTGGAGCAGAATAGCACCTGAATATATGTGAACAGAAAATACATATCACACGTCTATTGGTGTTATAAATTGCTGTGAATGAAAAATGGCTATTATGAGTCAATGAAACTGAATCATTACAAACCAGAATTTCTTTCAGTGATTTCAATAATGAAAATTTATCAACACAGAAAATGTAACTTCTGCTAAAACTGACCATTTCTAACCACATATTTTAGCAACATATCAGAGTAAACAGTTTGCTAGCATGGGGAACAGGCTGGCAAGCGGGCATTAATAAGGTATGTTGTCACAGCCTCATTCAGTTGTATCCCAGACTGCTGAGATTCGCACACAATTGAAGTTGTACATTTTTCAATGAATATTTGACATATTTCTGTAAATGAACAAAAAGATGGCTAACAACATTAATAATGTACATTGATTAGGACTTCTCAAATAAACAGTATCTTCCAGATTTGTTGCAGCAAAATTTTATAACCAAATTACTGTTTTGAATATAAATATACTGTTTTGAAAACAATTTTCACAATTAAAAATCTAACATTCATACAGCTCTTTCGTCACCTTCTTTGGCAATAGCACAGTTTTGGTTTTAAACAAATTCATTCTCATTTTATATATTTATGAATAAACAAACTAAAAATGATAGAGACCCCAATTTAGCCTGTTATTAGTTCAGCTTCTCAAAAATTGGGAGACTCACAAAGAACTTCTTAGCTTTTCACCTTGTTCAAAAACACTTTACTAAAAAGATAACATTTAAAGAGAAAAAAATTGAAATGTAATGCTTTCACCAGTTTTCACAACAAACTTACAAAATATGGAATGAAGCAATATTTCTATGCAATAACACTTAAAACAAATGCTATCTCCATGGGCAAATACTATTCAGCCTCATTTCAAAGGACATCACAGAAAGGCAAAGGTGATTGCTGTTTCAGCAGTATGATATTCAACAATGTTTGAGCATCTGCCCTCTTTTGAAGCAAGATAGAAAGAAGTCACTGTTTCTATTAATTGCCCCCAGTAATTACAAGAATTGACAAAAAGTGCATTTTAATGACTTTTTATTTTGGGTTCTGGGATTTTTAAAATTCATATTTTATTATTTCAAGAGTGAAAACAGAACAGCTTTGAATACTTTAACATAACTTTCATATTTATTATCTAACAGCCAATGGGAGCTTACCTATTTTCATCACAAAGTAAACTTAAAGATAGCATTACACTACTGTAAATGTTATGTCCGAAACCATGTTTTGCGCGCACACACATATATACATATTCACAAAGGGTGATTATTTCCTCTCCAAATTGTTATGTTTCTCCTTTATAGCATTTAAGGAGACCCTGAACTCTTATCCTTGTTTCTGTCCCTCTTTTTGCTTGGTTGTCCATGAACTTGCGAGATGAATCTTCTGAGTGCTTAATGGGGGAGCAGGGGGACTTTCTTCCTCTCTTTGCATTTTAATATTCATATACGTAACTGCAGGGTTATGTAACACTAACCTTGCCTTGGAAAGAGGTTTAATTTTGGTCATTCTCACATCTGAAATTGCTAGCCTTCTAAACTTGCATACAACGTTCGCTCTGTATTATTGGAAACAACTGCAAATCAGAGGGAGACAAAGAAGTTCAGCGTTCAACTGTTTCTCCGGTCCAGTGGGCAAATATTCATCCTAAGGAGGCCTCAGAAGGACAGCTGATCTGTCACTTCTCAAGATTTCTGCAGAGCCTGGACTATGTATGAGACAAATATTTTCAACTTTGACATTATATCATCACATCTGTTAGGAGGATATCATGCTTCCTACCTGGATGAAATGTATGTCACTATACGGTTGATTACTTGGCAGTAATGGCCTCAATCTAATTCATCAAGAATTCCTTCAAACTACAACTTTTCTTTTCGGACAGTAAAAAATTATATTTCAAAACTGTGCAGCATCACCTGAATTAATATTGTAATTATTATGCCACGCAAAACATACATCACAACAAATCACGCAAATAAACAGTTGCACAAATATTCACTTCCCACTCCCAAGTTTCTTATCTTAGCTGCCATACTAATTCCACAAGCTCCTTATAGATACAGAAAATCGTCTTTTCTGCTCTTCTCATGGAACTGCTCAAGGTTAGGGCCAAGGTATAGGCACCTGGCTGTTTTTTTCCCAGTCACTAATGGAGAGATGAGAATGTCACAAATAGAGGGAAAGATTTTTTTTTAAGAATGCTTGCTGACAAAGTGGTTGTATGTCTTCAGTTATGAAAACATTTAATTTTATTTGGACACGAAGCACACCTGTGTTTTGTTGATAAACATTTCAAGAGTCCTGTTCATCACTGCATATGACTAATTTTTTTCAGAAGGTCCCACCCAATATGATTATATGTTTATTAAATACAGTTAATTTGTCAGCAGATCTCCAGTTAATGTAATTTGCTGCATCTGTAATGAAGCATGTAGCAAAATGCACCCTTGCCCTAACTAACTAGCAGTCTGTGTCCAGCATTTCTGAATATAAAAGGAAGTACTGCATGGCTTCTGCCAATCACACAAATGCTGCAGTTCAAAACATGACCTATTACATTCTATATTCCTGACCACTGCATTTAGCGAATGACCCAAATATTTTAGACTATTTGGTCCTTGCAGATCTGCATTCTGGATATTGAACAATGTCTCTTGAAGTGTCGCCATTATGTTCCATATTTCTTGCATTTGTTGAAAAGGTTCCTATTATTATTGCTTCAATGTTGTTTTTATTCTATTCATTCATATAATGTTAAACTGTTGTTAAGTATGCTGAATAAACAGAAATCATAAAGAGTAAAGAAAACACCTATTTTACATCACCCTGTATTTCTTTCCCATTGCTGTACAGAATGTTTAAGGTAGGGCAGCTACAAGAGGCCTACCTTGACATTGTCAAATTTCTAATCATTAGCCACAAACAATAATGTTGCTTATGATATAAGACCTCTACAGTTTGATGAAATAAAAAGGTATGAGTAAAACATCACTATGGTGATTAATTTAACTATCTAGAAACATTTGCACATTTTTAAAAATTATACCGCATTCGACGGCTCTACATCACACAAAATGGGCAGAAAATGACAGACATATGGAACAGGTCTCTGTCAAATCTTTTCAGAACCTATATTTGATCACTTAAAACTTGATGGTTTTTCCAAATGTGAAAATGGAAGTTGCACTATTTTTATCCATTTTCCAGCAATTTAATGTAAATTTGAACAAAAAACATACCACAATGTAGTCTACCTACTTTCTCCTAAATATTTTCAGGTATATTTTAGGGCAGTACCATACCAGGCACTGACTATATAATCCATGTTGCCAGCACTAATTCTGTACAGCTACTCTACAGTTTTAGTCTTTATAATAATATAGATTTCAGCCCACTTGAAAGTTATAATCTGAATTCAAATTCTGGTAAAGTAGTAAAATGCTACAGAACTTCCCCGATTAAACTTCTTACAGCAAACTGAAACCCTCACAGTGATTATGTATCTTTGTGTGCTGCAGAAAACAGCCAATTCCAATGACTAGCTAAGTTAGATTTTAAGGTTTAAATCTGGTTGGTCACAGTATGTTTTACAGTTACTGTGCATTATGCTTTGCTCTTTATTAAACTGAATGGAATTGATATATATCATGGTTATCCACCTAATGCTTCTTTTGATGTCAGCTTAAATAATTTTGGGAAGACTAAGATGACACTTTGATCCAATTTTCTGAATGGCATTTGCTAAGAATTGTAAAATAATTTAATTTTCTGCACAGCAGGATAAATTCAAGCCTTTCTAAATCATATTGAGGAAGAAGGGTCCTACCAAAAGCTTCCAAACAGAAATAGTTTTACCAGTTGCCAAATGAAGGAACTTGACAACTTCAAGGTAAACCTGTTCCATAACCTCCTATTACTTTGTTATGTTAAATATTTTGCATAGCAGACACATACGATGCCAAGGCATATTGTACTTATGGACACATGCAATAGCATTATTCCACCATATTAGGAACTAAGTTGCAACCTTTCATCTGGAACATCTATATTTACCAGAAAACCTTGCATGGATCCAGTATGTTTAAATGGATAAATATTTATAAAGTAACTATGACGATTTAGATTTCATGCTATAACATACCATAAAGTTACACAGTGTCTAAGGTGGCTAGATTTATTTCTGTAAAGGAACATGTTTCTCCAGAAGAGAAGTATGTCAATACAATATAATGGCTGGTGTTCCTTTATGGAGCTTTCAAAATGCAGCTTTGACAGGTGAAACAGGCCTATGGTCAAGTATTGGAAATCACCTCATGGTTCCTTCTTAGTTTAACTGATGAATGTGACAAAACCCTACTGGTATGATTTAGTGATCTGAACATTTAAGACTTCTGATTGACCAAGTCATTAACTCATGTCGGTCTGGCAGCATCTCCACAGATGTTGCCAGACCTGCTGGGTTTCTCCAGCATTTTCTGTTTTCATTTTAGATTTCAAGCAACCACAATGTTTTTGCTCTTAATTGACTCAGAGTTTGAGATTAGTGGTATGAGAATAAATAACAGTAGCTGAAAAAGGCACTACCACCAATAATGTGGATCAAACTAACAAAGGCACAAATTAAAATTAGTCAGTTATATGAATTGAATATTGATATTCAGAAATTGAGAAAAAAAGCTTACATACTGCAAAGTGGAAATGAAACTAGAAATGTACTTACACAGCAAATTTGCCCACATCTGAAGAGGAAAGTCCAATCATGTATACCTAGGATCTGCAGTGTTTATTTTTACATTCATACCATAAATATTTTCAGAGTAATGAGCTCAAATAATTTAGATTTTAAACAATTCATAACAATGGTGCTTTATGTTTAGCTGCATTTTGACCCAGATTACTCAATGTAACGGTAGAATACTGTGTTTACTTTGGATCATCATTTTAATCTGGTAGAGACAGAGTACTGTAATACCTACACTGAAATGGAGTGATTTCAGAACTTTGCACAACTGAGAGGGCCTTCCCATCAACATGTATAGGTTGGAAATTTGGGTGCTAATCATTAATGGTTGAAAAACTCTGTGCTTATTTCCAATATGCCCACTGGCAGGTGAGGTTTCTTGACTATAATCAATGTAATCTAAACAACTTAATCTTCCTTTTCGAAACAGGTTAAAATAATGCATCAATATCAACTGTACACTTAGGACTTAATATATTTAATGCTTGTTACATCACAAGTCCACTAAAATAAATTACAGTGTTCTAGTTGTTAAAGCATTTTTCCACAAATTGTTGACAGCTTTCTATATGAAATTTATAACTAGTAATCACTTATTGTTTCAATAAAACAGTACCTAAAAAGAGTAAATCATATTAACTGCTTTGCAACAGCATATCAGACCAGACTGTACAATATCATGTTTAGTGAGGAGTGGTAAGTAAAACCAAAATGGCATACTAATCTTTGCTCTTGGATTTAGTAGCATTAATTATTGCATAGAACAAATAGTTGTCTCAGCATTTTTAAAACCAAAAAGCTTTCTCTTCTTTTGTAAAGTTCCAATATATCTGGCTTTGATAATTATTTATATTACATGCCACCATATATTAACATATGAAATATTAACAAAGATATTGGTTTCTTCCAGAAACCAGAAGAGTTGACAATTGTGTTAGATTTTCAAAACTAGTGTTATGAATGGATAACTTTGAATAAAACATTGATTACCATTAAGATTAAAGCTGCACAATTAAAAGAACAAAGAAGTGTGCCACCATGAATAACGCACCTTTATTTCTTCTGGTCATGCAGACGTCATTTGACGTGACATATTTATGGGTTGCATATAAACAATGCAAGCCAACTCTTCATATGTACATTTCCTCTTCCACCTAAACCTTACCTTTGCTTAGCCTCTCTACAAGAGGTTCCAGCTGAAATATAAAATTTATGAAGTGAAAAATATTATGCCCAAAAATTAGAATTACCATTCAACATACAGCTTAACTGAATATTGGTGGAAACGAAAAACATTTTTACTGTTCCATACACAATTTACTTATCATTCTGATACAAAATTTTTCCCACCTACAAAATGCATTAGGATTATGAAAAGGGTTGGTTGGTGAAATAAGAAAATCAAAATGAGCAATCCAACCAATTGGTCAGAAAGCTATGTTTATTTGGAGTTTTCCTTTCGCTCAGTCAACCTATTTTTTTTGTCCAATTTGATTTCAATCTATCAAACTGGCAAGTTGCCACCAATATAGCTCAGTCAACAAGATAAAAACAACTCCTGACTAACCAGGGTTATTCCTCATTCATGAAATCACATCGCTGGTCAGATCCAAATTTTGACATTTAGAGAACATACTGTGTACAACATTACAAATCCATGCAGATAGACAGCAGCTAATGAACTTGAGAGACTTTTCTGCATGTGTACTGCTCAACTCTTAACGGTTTTGTTACTGCAAAGTAACACAAAAGCTATGGGGAAAACACTTAACTTCACAAAATCTTTTTAGCTAAACTTTACTCACTTTCAAATATCAGATTTTCTAAGTCCCCCGTACCTACCTCACTGTTAAACAAAATGTTGCCCTGATGATCCATTTTTCTGCAATTCTGTTAACAAGAATGGGTCTGTCCACTCACATCCACACCTGACAATCATATAAATGAGCTCCTTTACAAGAAGCTCCACGAAAAAAAAAGATGAAGACGATACCACCCTCCTGGTACAATGCAGTAATCCCCTAGCACTACTGAATGACACATGCACATGGGTAACTTCCTGAATCAGGGTCACACTGGTTGGATTTGATTCAATTCACTGACTCTCTGTAAAAGACAATGTAGTGCACTGTGTAAACAAGGACAATGTTCACTTTGGACCCACATAAATTAGTCCAGAATGAAATACTTTAAAATGCCATCCAGATGTGGATTTTGTCGATTCAGACACTCTACACATAGGATATAAAGCTTTTCAATCTTCAATATATTTATAAACATACCATTTTATTTCCCCTAAAACACCAATTCTCCTCTTAATGTGCAGTGAAAACAATATAAATTGTTTAGGAACATATTACTGGCATTTGATACTGGCATAAACCATTGAAATATATTTTGCACTTTGGTTAGAACAGCTAAAGAATTTGACTTGGCGGTGCAGTTTAAATTTGTAAATGTGAAGCCAAGGACACCAGAGCAAACTATAACTTTTGTATGTTAGAACAAGTACTATAAACTAGATGTAACATTTGTCTAAACTCAATGACATATTCAAAAAAAACGTTTTATAAAATATGGACGTAGAATGAAAGGGACCATGCATTCCCTACATTCCATGACAATCTTTCAAAACTTCATTGACCTTCAGTGTCAAAATCCAACAGTGATGTTCATGCAGACTGGCAAATTCAGAATCATACCAGAATGACAGGGTGGCCTTGGTCTCAAAGATCAATGTTACATTTAAAAAACAAAGCATCATCTTCACTACACATCACTACTTTAGAGACCACAGAAATGTGAAATGGTCAGTCCAACCATGTAGGCATGGGAATTCTTTACATAGCTCATGCACTCTTTATTTTAATGTGGGATCACCGAGTGCTGAATCATGCGTGTAGAAGCAGCAGAAAATCAAACTGATAGTCAGGAATGTAAGTCGTCACATAACATAAATAAGTTAATATTAGATTTATGCATTACGCACACGCACCTATCTGCCATGGCAGTGCATGGGGAATCAAAAACAAGAGTACTGAGTAAAACAGGTGGCAAAACTGAAGGTGAATTTGCACAGAGGTAAATCAGTTCTCATTCTTAAGTAATACATTGTCTTTATTTCATATATTCCATTACAAATTTCTTATGTCAACACATTATACTGGGATTTCTTATTTAAGTACATAATTTTGTAACCACATCCTCTCAAGTGGCAGCACTGTAACATCTGGGAGGACTGGATAATTTCAATGTGACAAAGCTTGCATTGGAAAGTGTAATTACAAATGTTGACAATGGATTCTTCATGAAGACTATTGTCCAGAAGTGTGCAAAGACCTAAGACTTACATGCTTACATACAGCATAACAATGAAATCTAACCAGAAATGAATATGCTACTTTTAACTCATTGAACTGAAAAGCAATAATGCACAAAAGAACGAGCCATATCAGTGCAAAAGAAAGAACGGTGGATGCTGTAAATTTGAATCAAACACAGAAAATGGAGAAATTCAGCATCAGTGGAGGGAGAAAGTGTTAACATTCTGAATCTGATATGGCTCTTATTCAGAACCACAAGAGATTGGAAAGTGGTGCTTTTGACAGGCAGAGGAGGGGCAAGGGGAACAGATGGTGTGGAGGCCGATTGCAAACAATAAAGGGCTTGCTGGCTGGTATAAAAAGAAATAGAGGTGTAAAATAGGTGTGAATTAAGGTGGGGAAAGAGTGAAAATGGGTCTTCTTGGCTGAGAGCAAAGTAAGAAAAACACAAGCAAGACATGGGGATAGGGAGAAGAATGTAAGAAAAATGGAAGGCATTAGATCACTGTCTGAAGTTGTTCAATATAATATTGAACCCTAGAGGATGTAAAGTGCCCAAGAGGGAAATGAAGTGTTGTTTCTTGAGCTTGCATTGTGCTTTGCTGGAACATTACAATAGGTCGAGGAAGAAATGTTAGAATGAGTGTGGAGTTGGGGGGGGGGGGGGGCGGCAAGGGTACTGAAATGGAAATCAATTGGAATGTCAGGGTCATTTCTATTGACATAGTGGAGGTGTTTTGCAAAGTGATCACCCAATCTGCATTTAGTCTTGCCAATGTAAAGGAGACTGCATTGTCAGTCGATAATGCAATAGACTACATTGAATGAGTATGAGTAAAACACTGTTTGGTGCCTTGGACAGTGAGGAGGGGGATAGTGAATGTATGTGTGTGTTACACCTTCTGCAATTGCACAGGAAGGTACCACAGGGAGTGAGGAAGTGTTCAGATTGATGAAGGAGTGAACCAGGATGTCATGGAGGGAACAGTCCTGGCAGAAGGCAGACAGTGATAGGGAGGGAAGATGTATTTGGTGGTGGAACTCTGCTCAAGGTGGTGAAAATGGCAGAGGATGATAATTTGAATGGGGGCACTGGTAGAGTGGACCATAGTTTTAGGCGATTATACTCATACACATCTGTGAAAGCTTTTATTCCAAAACTGTCCCAAATTAAATAGCGTGAACTGGACTTGCACAATTCTTAAAATATGCATTTTTATATAACTTGCTACTTGGCTAACTTATAATGAGGATGACAGTAAAATTTATGAAAAAGATTATAACAAAAATTACTCAAATTAGAACAACTACACTCCTCTTAATTTAAAGCATTATGATTACAGCATTTTACCAGATACCTAAGTATTATGATCATTTAATATATCAATGCAAGTTGGTTTCTTCCCCAGCAAGAGACAACTGAATCTTTAAATTTTTTTTTAATTTTAAAGGTTTTGAGAAGGCAACCCTTTTTTTAAGGTTGCTTGGCAAATCAGTGCGAAGGGTGCACATATTTAGGATTACTTGTGGAAGAATGAAGGGGGAAGTCAGGTTTAATTATCTCACCTAGAATATAGAGATAGGAATTGAGGTACTAAAATAACATTTAGAATTAAATTGTGTAACTATTCGAAAAGATACAAAATAAAATCTTTTGAAGAACAGTGAATGAGAAGAAACTGCTCCAGAATGTAAAGATAGAATAGGCAGAATAGATTTCATAGTACAGAAGGAAACTATGATTTGACAAATGGTTTTATAAAATAATATTACAAAGAAAAAACTAGATACACAACTTCAGTTACTTCAATTCAGGTGGAATTAAATACAAGGATAAAACAAAACCCATGTTAATACAATAACAGGCATACTATTAGCAGGGATGCAGTTTGTGAGCAATGAGCAATAACCAAATAAAAGTAAAACTCAAACTATTTGAACCTCTTAGTGAAGCTGACCTGAGTTTAAAGAATTCATGCAAAACATTTAGTATAACTACTTATAATTTGTAATTATATATTATAGGTAAAGATATGGTAGAATTGTCATCAATTTTGTCATGGTTTAGTGAGTCTGTTCAGTGGGCAGCAGCACCACACAGACTATGAAGAACACATTTTGATTCACAGTCTGTGCTAATTTCATTTAGCACAATGGTGAGGATGCTACAAGTGTCCTCAAATGCCACTGGGCTAGGGGTGAGAAAAAGATTCAGACAGACTACCTGCTCTTAATCTCTATTCAGTGACCCTGGCTGGACATATGAATGCACAGACATTGGGTATAAACAGGATCAGGCTAAGCTGTGATGTTGCTTGCCTCAGTCTCATACAATCAAACAGGAGGCAACACTCATTGTCAATGCTACTTGAGTGAGGTGCTCAAAGGCAGAATGCGTTTGGAACTGTACTGTTAAGGAGTCAACAACTTCAAGTGGGAGCAAATTGGCAAGAGGACAACTACTTCAATGAAGTAAATTTTTGAAAAAAGCAATAGTTACTGCTCCAGAATTCCATTATAATACTCATCTATGCTTGAATAAAATCTCATGTAGAATGACAAAACTAAATTAGGTCTATGTTGTGTTATTCTTGTATTTTGTTTACAATCAACCATGAGGAGAAATAAATGACAGATTGTATTAATTTAAATCTAATGCAAGCTCTTGAATTTATACATCCTTAAAATGTGATTTATATAGATTCCAGAAGTCCACTTATATATTATGTAGATATACAAACATACAAAAAAAGCAGTTTTGTGTTCTTATTTTACACAGGAAAAAATGAAAACAATGCAATGCACTCCACAATCCAGGCTTTTGGGATGGTACACACTAGTGATCACACAATACTGATACACTACAGTTACCCCTGGCAACCTTCCTCAACTGTAACAATGCTGCCGTACAATAGCTTTTGCTGGGCTGCTTTCTCTTCAGTTAGCTAAACGCTTGGGGACCATCTGCGTCGGCATGCTTCAAAGAACGGCCTGCCTGTGGGCCTGTCACTCCGAACACCACCTCTCTGACCCCGACTAAATAGAACTTTCAATCCATTTTTGTCTTCCCTGTTGACTTCTCCTATTAAGGCAACCTTTTGACAAAGAAAGCGGAAGAGTGGGCTAACTGCACCCAAGAAAGGTGGTGTCTGATACATCTGAACACAAGGATTAGCAAGCCAATACATAACAAAAGATAGCGAAGGAAACTGCAGTAGCACAGAAAAATATTGTTTAAGTCAGATCCTTTAAAATACAATGTGTACCTGTTTTAGAGTTGAGCAGACTGCAACTTTTAAAGAAATAAATGTTTTATGACAAAAAAACTCAGATTTTTGTAAGCCATTCAGAACCTTTTGAGGAGGAAGGGTGGGGTGGCAGTGATATGGAATGGAGAACTGGATGCATCTCTGCACAAAAAACTACTAGCTTGGTGCCCAAGTATGAACCCCACATTTGATTAATTTGACCTTTTCCTAACATGTTCTTTCACATCTGAGTCAGAAGGCTATGAGTCCTGAGCCCTAATCCGGGGCTTGTTGGAGGTACTGTCTTTTGAATGAAATGTTAGATTGATGTTCTGTCTGTCTGTTGAAATGGATGTAAAATATTCTGTGGCTTTATGCAAAAAACACAGCTCCGGCAAATATTCATCCCTCAAATAAAACCACGACAAAGCAGGTCAATGATCATTTATCGCATTTGTCTCTTATAAGAACTTGCTGTGTGAAAACCGGCTGCTGGGTTTACTTCTGGAATAACAAGGACAACACTTTGAAACTAATTCATTGGCTATAAACTGCTTAAGGATGTTAGAAACACTTTGAATGTTGATATTTTTCCCCTTCAATCATTTCTAAATAAATGCTGCCTGAGTGACAATTTTCTTTGAAATCAGATGGTTAAAAATGATCACTGCTTCATCCAATTTAAAGTTCACTTTTGTTTCCTTTTACTTATTGAACAAAGGAACGTTTTACATTTTCACTTGCTCTACACACAGTGGATTCATTTATTGGATACACTGACTCTGCATTTCACTCTTCTTTCCCCACTTACAGCAGCAGTGATCACAGCAGTCATCTCCAAATGTAACAGAGTTGAAAATACTGTTTCTTAAAAACCAAAGAAAATTAGATGAATACAAATTTCAGGTAATGAGTTCTACTACTAAAATTAGTTGCAAATTGCCCGGGGTTGCTCCGATGCTACAAATCAATGTTTTAACATTATTCTAAAATTTATAAACTTCATTAATACATTGGTTTGCTCTTCTCTTACAGACTCTTCCTGAAGATCAGAAAGGACTTCGAGGGAACCTTTAGCAACTTGTTAAAATGGATTTAACTTTGTAGCAAACATAGGGAGCAAGTGTCACCATATTTGACTGTTGGAAATATTACACTCAGGTCCAATTCAGTCTTCTTCCAATTTCAACATATGCATGCTTTCTAATAAAGGGGTATTGCTTCACTGGATCACAAGGAAGGCTCATTTTCTTCTCTTCTCAGCAGTTCAGGGGAAGCAAGGTCAATGAAGTCCCTCACCATTATCCTGATTGAGAGTACTATTGATGAAAACAGTAAAAATTAACTTTATTACTGTCTTACTTAATTAGTTTTCCAGTGGAAATCATTTTTTTCCCTCAAAAGTAAGTTACTAGAATTTTTGTGCTTCAATAAAGGGTAGGACTTTGAAAATTGTAAAGCAATTTCAGGAACTAAAAATATAATAAATGTGATATATAACTGAATATCCAATAGTTTCAAAAGTAAAGACAACTACTTGCAGCTTATATAATGTACAAATGCATATGGTTGACAAGAAACAATTCAATTGTAAAGATTACCCTGAGAGATACTCTTTTCATCCTTGAGCAATGTAAAATTCAGTCAGTTATGATTATTGCTACCTAGGGGCAACTATGAGGTCATTAATTAATCCTTTCTTGTTGAACAATACCTAGTCTAGGACAGTTTATGAACTCAAGGTTACCTTGATTTTTCCAGTCTATGTACATTAAAATCCTCAATTCACCAATCTTTCTGAAAAACTCCCACAACATTTTCCTGTGTACTCCATCCCACTGTTAGGTTACCGTTAAGGGGCCTGTACAACATACCCACATCTGACTTCCTGTCTTTATTATTTCTCATCTCTACCTAAAATGCTTCTCCATCCTGTTCTCTGAACTTGCTTCTTCCCTCTCTATTGTATTAATGTTATCATTAACAAACAAAGCCACATTACCATGTTTTCCTTACTTCCTACTGTTCCTAATTGTCATGTACTCTTCAATATTCAGCTCTCAATCTATGTCATTACACATCACTAATGGCTATAAGATTGTACTTATTTATTTTTATTTGCACTCAATTATTCTGTTTTATTTCAAATGCTAAGGACATTCAGTTTTTGTCTTTTTATTATTTTTGCAACCTCTAGCCTTATCTGTTAATTTACCTTTAGATTTCTGCTTTCTATTCTTTCCTCTTACTAGCGGTTTATCATTTCTCACATTAATATTCTTCTTTCTTGCCCTGTATTTACTCTTCAATTTAACATATCTTCCAAAATTTGATATCTTGCCCCCAGTATTTAGTTTTCAATTGTCTTTACTTCCCTGGTTCAGCAGCTTGCTAGAACACTGTGGATTTCAGTTCATGGCATACTGGCACAAGTACTGGCTCGTCTTGGAGTCATGCATTATTTTTTCAAATTCTAATTGCTCTATGCCAGTTTGCAAATGGCTTAGAGATCCAAAGATTATTACCTTTGAAGTTCTGCTTCTTAATTTGGTAGCTAGCTCCTCCTAATGACTATGTAGAGCCTCTTCCCTTGCCTGCTCAATGCCATAAAGTAGATAAGGACTGGATAATTTAAAGTAAGCATGTATTTCTGGTCTAAAATTTTTTTTCAGGTGACAAAGACAACATAGCAGGAGTTATAACAAGGCTTCAAAGTGCAGGAAAACCTTCATGACAGCCACCAGGTGTGGACAAACCTAGCCATAAAGAATGAAAAAAAACCTCAGTGCCAAATAGAGGAAAACCTGCTAGTAGCAACAAAGCCTGGGAGAACCTTCATTACTACAGAACAAATCTTTAAAGAAGGTAAAATACTTAATCACATTTGGAAGCAACAGCATCAGAAACACCATTGACCGGAAGATTTGATTTCAGAGATGTGCCAAATAGAACATCTGGAGAAGGCGATCTTTAAAGTATAGATTAGCAGTCAAACCAAATAGTAAGACAAAAATTGAATAAATAAATGACTTCTGTACATATGATGATATTATTGCTTGTCAAGGGTGAAGAGCTGAAAATGTGTTGCTGGAAAAGCGCAGCAGGTCAGGCAGCATCCAAGGAGCAGGAGAATCGACGTTTCGGGCATGAGCCCTTCTTCAAGGCGCATGCCCGAAACGTCGATTTTCCTGTTCCTTGGATGCTGCCTGACCTGCTGCGCTTTTCCAGCAACACATTTTCAGCTCTGATCTCCAGCATCTGCAGTCCTCACTTTCTCCTTGTCAAAGGTGAATGCTACATCAGACAAATTCAAAGAGGTATTGAAAACCTTTGACAATTATTTCAATTTCAGAACTAATAAATCTTGCCCTTTCAAGAACTTTATTAAATAATGCAACATCTAGGTGAATCCATAATGTTTTCGTTAATGATTTTTTACAGACTAGTGGAGAGATTACTGTAACTGTGGTGAGTTAAAGTCAGAATTTATTTGAGATCCGATTGTTTTAGATACTTTAGCAGAGTCTTTGTTTGATTTATCACTATCCAAAGAAGGCCTAAAACTAGAAGAAAAACATTCAAATGGTAAGTGAAGCAGATGAGATGTTAAAGGGTTACCCGAGCTCTTAGTGAGGAGTTTTGTGCGGATTGGAAGGACCCAGTAACTCTGGGATCTTCCCTTGGCTACAGGTTCCCTTGAAGGATCGATAGGAACAACAGCAGCAATGAACCCGAATTTCCTCAATTGTGGGTTAACCATCCTGAGAAACAATACAGTGAGAGGACTAGGTGCGATTAATCGGGAATTGGCGGAGTTAAATCTCGACGCACAAAACTAAACTAGATATGCAGTAGACTATCAATTGGCCCAACAAGGGGGAGTGTGTACAATAGGAAGAGACAAATGTATCACCCATGTTATAAACAAATTATACAACATAACCCATGCCATCCAGTCTATTAAGAACCAATTGGATAATTTCAGACAAGGCCTAAGAATGGAGATGGCTGGTTCGGGTGGCTACTGGGAGGATTCTGGGGATCCTATCTTCTTCATGGGCTAGTAATTCTTGTTGTTATGATCATTGAATGTCATGTGCCAGTAAAAGGAGGGAAAGAGATGTTAAAGGGTTAATTTATTCTGCTGATGTGAGAGAAATTGGATGCAGGTGGGTGGGGGCGCCTCTCTTGACAGGCTCCACAAGTCTCGCAAAGTGTATTAAGTGATCCTCTAAAGGCTTGTACTTGTTGAAATAAATTGTGGCTGTTCACAGAAGTTTGCATTTTGCAGTTGCATCAAGGGTGTAAGAATCTCAGGAAGAGAACCACTTGTTTTCTGAGCACACACAGAGATCCAGAAGCAAAACAGATCAATTTTAAGAGAAGATAAAACTTGGTTCGGGAGATCTACGGCTTCTATTTGTTTCTTAAGGTACAAAATTACAAATGACATACCAGATAGATCAGTGTAGCAAGTAGAACAGTATAACAGGCACCAGACACTACAAGTCCTTGCCAATACCGCACAGCAAAGAAACCTCACAAGCACAAGCAATGTCCAGCATTTAATATCATATGCTTTTATTGTAAGAATGTTGATCACTTTTAGGAAATGTTCCAAAGCAGGTCACAGCCATAGAAAAGCAAAAGACCAAAGAACTATCCATACAAAGAGTTAAATGAAGTAGACCAGTCTCCAGCTGAAGATAAAATCAAAGCTTTCCAAGGAGGATTAATGATCTCGGCTCAACATTTTGGTCTTTAGACAGCTAGTTCAATACGTACCTCATGAAGGTGTGGCACGGTGGCTCAGTGATCAGCACTGCTGCCTCACAGCACTAGGGTCCCAGGTTCAATTCCAGCCTCAGGTGACTGTCCGTGTGGAGTTTGCACATTCTCCCAGTGTCTGCGTGGGTTTCCTCCAGTTTCCTCCCACAGTCCAAAGATGTGCAGGTTAGGTGAATTGGCCATGATAAATTGCCCATAGTGTTAGGTGCATTAGTCAGAGGGAAATGGGATCGGGTGAGTTACTTATCGGAGGGTCGGTGTGGACTTGTTGGGCCAAAGGGCCTGTTTCCACACTGTAGGGAACCTAATCTAATCTAATCTAATTTCAAGTTAGACATGGATAGTGAGCTTTGGTTAGTAAGACCCTATTTGCAACTGACAGAAGTTCAACTATATGTATCATGGGCACTGAACTTATTAACATTAACAGTACGTTATATGCAACCCTCCAACATAGAGGACACCAAATTGAGGAACCTTGATTATCTGGCATTTGATATTCCAAATTTTGGATTATCTGGCAAGATTGCAAGGTCCCGACGTTTGGGTAAACTGTGTTATCCAGCATTAACTTTATTAAATCCAGCAATAACTGTATTATCTGACAAAATACTCTCCGCCCGTGTCATTTGGATAATTGAGGTTCCTCTGTAATAGAAAATCAATTTGTTCTATGCAATCAAAAATAAAAAGTTGCTTTATATTATAAGTGAGATGAAAGTGGTGACTATAGTGGTTTGGTTTAAATGTTTTTTTCACTATCAAAACTGATAAGAGTTAAAATTCCAAGTGCAATGAAACCCGAGAAGAAGTGCAAGCAGAAGAGGCAGCGATTGAACCTTTTACACCACTTAATGTGGTATATAGTGTCAGAAAAACAACAGAAGCAGAAGAAATCAATGGACAACTATTTACTCCAAATTCAAATCTAATATTAGAGGCTGAGGTTTTTAGAAAGCGACCATGTCAAGCAAAACATCTAACCTCCCACCTTCCAAAGAATAATCTGCAACAATAAATAATATCACATCAAGCAAGAATGAATTTCCAATTGAGCAGGTGAACAAGTTGGATTCACCCATAATTTAATAAGCGAGAAGAGGAAATTTGAAAATACTCAATACATTAAAGTACATTAGTTTGCCTATTTCAACATAAAGCTATGTGCAGAATGAGAAAACATTCCATCAACACAAATTCAAGATGTGTTGCACATCGCTCCACAGAATACATCATGAAAAGCCAAACAACATTTAAGGTTTAAGGTTTAAAAAAATGCATCACAACTACTGCAGGGATAACAGACAGTAATAAAGAACAAGTGTATATCATGAAGTCTTCCACAGAAGAAAAACCCTCCAGCTCAAGTCAGAAGTACAGACCTTAAACTGCTAGGAAGACAGTCCCAAATCAACTGTCTTCTGTCCACTAAACTACCTTTGTTCAGAGTTTGAAGATTGTGTGTTTAGGAAGAATAGTGAAATTTCCAAATTTTCTGTATTTGCAAAGTTGAAGAATTGTTTGAGGATTAGGTAGCGGTAAATATATAAACAAATAAAATAATATGAATGAACAACAACAGTTTCACAGGAGTTGTTGCACATGGGTCTAAAAGGATTAATAGTTGATTAAGGGCAGTAGGAACCATCCACTGAGAGACACTTTGGCAGAAAAAAGATCGAGCTGGTAGGAGACAGAGGCTAGTGTGTTCCTAACAGTCTGCTAGTAATGTAGATAGCTTTCCTGCAATCAGTAAATATTTGTAGTAATACAATAAATATTGTTTACTCAACAAGACTCCTCAATTAGCGCTGAAATTTGGCTGTCTGTGCCCACGCTAGACCACTTCAGACTTGATGGAACCCATAGACACAACAATCTACATACTCAACACTTCCCTCTATTGCAGAGCTACATCTGACCTACCTCCCTTTGTTCCAGATTAGGTGGCAAAACTTTCAGCCATCCCGGCCTAGGATCTAGAACTCACTCTAGATGAGTTGCAAAGAACAACAAACAGAGACAAAACAAGGATAAGCAGTTATAAAATGGGAAAATGAAAAGAAAGTGCAAGGAATACCAAAAATCAAGCACAAAGTGTTGCAAGATGGGCAGGTGCAATGCTGACCTTTTGAATACCAGTATAGACATGGCTGTCAGTGAAAATTAGGAAAGTGATAGATAATTTGAATAATTATCGTATTTCAGCATTTAAAATACAGGAAGGGGATAGAACCCCAGAAATCCCAAGGAAGTTGCACTAAAGGGTGACAAATAACCAGGACCAGATAGTCGCCTTTTCAAGGTTTCAACGTAGGCATGTATGAGGTAGATCTAAAAAAAGATAAAGGACTCTAAATGCTGGCAAGCTGAAGAAATGGTGGCAGTCGAGCATCTAGGGAGAGCACTGGTGCTCAGGTACACAAAATGTCATGAAAAGCTCCAGAAAAATAATTAAAATGTTAATGGAATGCTGACCTTAAGACATAAGTGCATGGAAAGAAGTCTGGTTTCTGCTGCATAAAGCTGTGCTTAGACCACACTTATGGTATTAAGAGCAGTTCTGGGCATTACACATTAGAAAGAATATAACATGTTGGAAATAATGTGATGCAGCTTTACCAAAATGTAATCTGAGCCCCCAAGGGTTAAGTTACAAAAATGATTGCACAAATTAGGTTATATTTTTGAGAATTTAGAAAGTTAACAGATAATTTGATCAAAATTTAAGATATTATGGGTAAAAGGACAGGAGAGAAAGACAGAAAGACAGACAGTGTGAGAGAACATGGAAACCAGAACTTTCAAGGCTGATTAAAAAAATTTCTGCACACAGCACTAAACACTTGAACGTTCTTTTGAAAGTAACAATACATGTTGGATCAAGTGTTAATTTTCATTCTGAAGGTTTCTATTCATTTAGGGGATGTGTATTTCCCATTTTCTTCCTTCCTCTTTTTAAAAAAAATACTATAATGAGTTACAATTGCCACCTCCAATGCATGCACTATTTCCATGCCTACGTCCTTTTTGTACACTGGGATGTAGATCATCAAACCCTGTGGACTTATGAATTTTCAGTCCTAGTAAGTTTACCAGCACTAGTTTTGTACTGATACTAATTACCTTTCATTTCTCTTTCCCACCAGACTCAGAGTTCCCTAGTGTTCCTGTGAAGCTGTTTGTATCTCCTTTTGTAAATTTGGAACTGAAGTGATTGTCTAGGTGTCCTGCCATTTCCTTGTCTCCATTATGAATTCTCCCATTTCAGACTGTAAAAGGCCTACACAAGTCTCTTACATTCATAGAAGTTTTTATAGTTTTCTTAATGTTCCTTGCAAGTTTACTCTTCTCTATTTCCCCTCCTAATCAATGTCTCAATCATTCTTTTGAATTCTAAATTGCTCCCAATCCTCAGGTTTCCAGTTTCTCTAGCAACTTTGACTGATCTGACTTTGGATCTAATACTATCTGTAATTTCTTATTTGCCAATGTTGGGCCACTTTTCCCGTTTCAATTTGGACTACTTCATTTTCCTTCCCAATGAAGAATTCTATCATGTTATGGTCACTCTTCCCTAAAAGATCCCACACAATTAGATTAACTAACTAACTCCTTCTTATTGTACAATATTACATCTCGGATATCCTGTTGCTTATTTGGTTCCTTACCATTCTAGTCTAAAACCCTACACTTAAAAAGAATCCATCTACAATGTTATTATCAGTGTGGTTAGCCCATTCTATATGTAGGTTAATGTTAGCAATGATTTCTGCATCATCATTGTTACAAGCTGCTTTAAATTTCTTACTTAATGCTGGCTTTTTATTTCATCATTGCTACTTGGAGGCCTATAAACAAGTCCAACTAATGGCTTCCACTACTTGTTGCTTTTTCAACCCAGACTGATTCTGCATCTAGATTTTCTGACCACTATCCTTTTTCACTACTGCACTGATTTCATCCTTTAAAAACTATATCACTCACCTCCTTTCCTCTTTTGCCTCTCCTTCCTAAATCTTGGACATTTAGTTCCCAGTCCTGTTCATCCAACAGCCATGCCTCTGTAATCACAATCGTGTTGCACCTGTTCACAGCTATTTGTGCTGTTTTTGTTTCTACTTCATGTGAATGCTCTGAGCATTCAGATACATTACCTTTCGATTTGTCTTTTTAAAATCTTTTCACTTTTGTTGACACTATGACCCTATTGGTTGCTAGCCCTTTGCCTTTTACTTTTGCTTTCTACTGCTTTTTTTTCATTTCTACCTTCGTTTCCTCTTATGTCTCCTCCTCTTCAGGTTCCCATTCCTTTATCACTAGTTTAAATCTTTTCCCACTGGAATAGCAAATGCCCTTGCTGGATGCAACAAATCCAGCTTGTAAAGGTTCATTCTAACCCAGAATCAATCCCAATTCCTCAGGCATCTAAAGTCCTCATTCTTACACCATCTCAATCTAACGTAAATTATCGTATTTACTCAGCTTTGTGAAACAAATTAGCTGGAGTGTACTTTGAAAGGCCAGACACTAAATATACAATTCTAACACCGGAGCAGGGAACTACAGAACAAAAAAGGGAATTTTTCATTATTTTCACCATGTAAAATAGTTTAAGCCATTAAATGCAATTTATGAACTAACTACATTGCTTGAGATTACTTTTTGCATCATTGAGGACAGATGCTTATGGCAAGGTCACAAGTGAATGATTATGAGTATTGAGATGCTAGAATTCTGAAAAAAAATGTTTTGAAATACTCAGCAGGCCTGACAGCTTTCAGGTAGCAGGAAACAATTAACATTTCAAGTGGGCAACCTTTCATCAGGACTGTGAAACATCAAAGATGTAATAGATTTTATATAAGTGAAAGAAGGGAAGGTGGGATAAAAAAATGAAAAAAATAATTTGAGGTTTAAGGTCACAGGGACTGCTAATGAGTCAAACAAAGATGTGTAGAGAGGAGATATGAATCAGAGTCACACAGCATGGAAACAGATCCTTTGGTCCCACTCATCTATGCCAACAAGATTTCCCAAACTTAGGTAATCTCATTTGCCCATTCTCAGCCCATGTTTCTCTAAACTCTTTCTAGTTATGTAAATGTGCAAATTTTTTAAAATGTTGTAACCATACCTCCATCTACCACTTCCTCTGGCAGTTCATTCCACATTCAAACCACCCTCTATGTGAAAACATTGACCCTCAGGTCCCTGATAAATCTTTCTCCTCTCACCTTAAACCTATGCACTTTAGTTTTGAACTCTCCTAATCTTGGGTAAAGAGCTTTGCTATCTATGCCCCTTATGATTTTGTAAATCTCTATAACCCCTCAACCTCCAAATGTTCCATGGAAAAAAAAATCCCAGCCTATTCAGCCTCTCCTTATAACTCAAACCCTCCAGACTCAGCCATATCTTTGTAAATCTTTTCTGCACCCTTTCCAACTTAATAATACCTTTTCCAGTGAATATTTTCTGGACTGCTTCCAACGTCAGTCTATGTTTTCTCAAATATGGGTCCCAAAATGGTTTACAGTATTCCAGCTAAATTATGGCAAAGTTATGAACAGCTGCCATCTGTGAACAAAAAAAGTGGAAAATACAAAATGTAAAAGTAGTAAACAAGAGTAAAACAAAGAGACAGCAATAAAAGTGGGTCGAGGTTATAACCCAAATTTGCTGAACATAGAGATTGGATGGGTGTAAAAATATCATATTGGAAGATGACATGCTATTCCTTGAGTTCTTGAGAGGTTTATTTGGAACATGCAGGAGGCCAATGGCATAAAGTTCCAAATGGGAGCAAGATGGAGAATTAATTGACAGGCAACTGAAAATTCAGCATCACATTTATGAACTGAACAGAGCTGCAGTGAAAGATGCTCATCAATCGGTGTTTGTTCTCCTTAGTGCAGAAGAGATCATATCATGGGTAATGAACTCAGTAGTATTAAATTGAAAGAAGGAGAAGGCATCTCATCCAGCAGTTGGAGTTTCAGATGATGAAATGGGAAGATGTTAGCAAACAGAAGGCACATCTCTTCTACTTGCACGGAAAGGTGCCATGGGAAGGGAGAGGATGACTGAGGAGTAAATCAGGGTATTACAGCAGAAATGTTCTATTTAGAACGGTGAAAAGGATGGTAAAGGGAACAGGTATATAGTGGTGATATAAAGTTGGTAATGGCAAAAATGGCAGAGTAATATGATTGGTGGGTTAGATGATGATGACTGGGGAACCCATCAGATTCTGTAAAAGGAGGGTAAGAGATGAGAGCAATGCTTGAAATGGCACAGACCCAGCTGAGGCCTGTCACAAACATGGTAGAGAGGGTAGCTTCAGTTGCAAGAAAAAGGAAGACAAAGCAGAAGCTAGTATGCAAGATTGCATCATCAGAACAACAGTGACCGTGATGGAAAATCACAGAGAATGAAATACAGAAATCAAGGAGTGGCAAGTGCAATCAAGGCATCTGTGAAGTTAATGGGCTTATGGTGAACATTGTTGATAGGTAGGCTGCTCTGGAAGGTTAGCTCATACAGAATCCAAGGGGAGCTGGCAAATTGGATACAGAATTGGCTTGATGGGAGGAAGCAGAGGGTAATAGTGGAATGATGCTCGTCAGAATGGCAGCCTGTGACTAGTCGAGTGCCTCAGAGGTTGGTGATGGACCCTTTGCTGTCTGTGACCTATACCAATGATTTGGATGAGAATGTACAAGTCATGATTGGTAAGTTTGCAGATGTCACTAAAATAGGTGGTATAGTGAGGAAAGTTATCAGAAATTGCAGCAGGACTTTGATCAGCTGGGAAAGTGGGCCAAGAAATGGCAAATGAAGTTTAATATAGATAAGTGTCAGGTTTTGCATTTTAGAAAGTCAAATAAAATCACACGGAGAAATGTGGATTGATTCAGAAGAATCAGAATGGATTTAAAGAAAAGCAATGCAGATTTAAAATTGGCTGAGAGATAAGAACCCAAGAGTAATGGTTAATTGATCATTTTTGGGATGTAAGAAAATTTGTACTGCAGTTCCCCAGGAATTTCCCCAGAAACTTTTCCTAGTTTCCAAATGACACAAAACATAGGAGAATTATTTAGATTTAGATTACTTCCAGTGTGGAAACAGGCCCTTCGGCCCAACAAGTCCACACCGACCCACCGAAGCGCAACCCACTTATTCCCCTATATTTACCCCTTTACCTAACACTACGGACAATTTAGCACGGCCAATCCACCTAACCTGCACATCTTTGGACTGTGGGAGGAAACCGGAGCACCCGGAGGAAACCCACGCAGACACGGGGAGAATGTGCAAACTCCACACAGTCAGTCGCCTGAGTCGGGAATTGAACCCGGGTCTCTAGCGCTGTGAGGCAGCAGTGCTAACCACTGTGCCAACGTGCCGCCCACTGAGGAGGGCAGTGAGGAACAACAAAAGGACATTGACATACTGTTGGAAAGGGTGGATAGTTGGCAGATGAGGTTCAATGTGGAAAAGTGTAAGGTGATTCACTTTGGCTAAAAGAACACTGAGACAGTTCAAAAGATGGACAGGAGCATAGAGACCTGTGTGTATACAGACATAAGTCATTAAAAGGTGGCAAGACAGAGAGATTTTAATAAAGCACTCAGTATTCGCAACTTCATAAATAGGGGTACAGAGTACAACAGCAGGGAGATAATGATGAACTTACATGACACCAGTTAGTCCTTCTTCTCCATTACAATTCTGTGAAAATGGATACTCTATAATTGAAGCAATGGCTATTGGACTAGGTGACAGCTATGGAATTTTGAAAAATGATAAGCCTACATGTCACTGAAGACTAACATGACATCAGTATTTTGATTTATTAAAGTACTTTAAAAGGAGTGAAGCACTTCAATTCCATAATGAAGTTATGAATTACGTGCATAAAGTCATAGAAATGTACAGCACAGAAACAGACCCTTCGGTCCAATATGTTCTTTTATTTCAATTTTATGGTACAATATGTGTCTGAGTTGTTGTTCAAGGTGGTTTATTTAGAATGACCTAGCAAGTAGGATTACATCTGGTATCATAAATATAGCTACTAGTGTTAGCCAAAGCTGAGATAGATCGGTTTTTTTTAAATCAGTAGGGTAACCAAGGATTATGGCAAAAATGCAGGAAAATGGATCTGAGAAATATGTCAGATCAGTCATGATCCTATTGAATGGCAGAGCAAGCTCCAGGGGCCAAATGATCAACTTCTGTTCCTATTTCTTAGGATCTTACGATTCATGTTTAGCAGTTAGGTTAAATCTTATGGGCAGATTAGAATATGCCATATTATCGTTTAGACAGAATAGAAGTTTTGGAGAAAGTATATTCTGAAATTCATGGCCATTTATGCATCACAGGAATCCATGAATGTAAATCTATTTTCAGTGTTCAGTTTGCTAATTATGTACTTGTTACTATCAATATTGGGGGTAACAATACCAACCCCAACCATATTTTAACAGATTATACCCCCTGATTTGAAGTGTGCTAAGGGTTCCACAAAACATATTATGTTAATGCACATGGCATCAAGAGGCAACTTGTGCAGGAAACCTCCAATTTCTTATGATCTGTTACTAAAAAAAATGTACAAATCATTTAACTCCACTTCCAAGCATTGGGAAATTAAAATGTAAACAATATCCAAAACTTAAGAACTACATGCAGGAATAGGACATTGAGCCCCTCAAGCCTGCACGTAATTCACACTTCATTACAGAACCAAAAGTGCTTCACTCCTTTTAAAGTACTTTAATAAATTAAAAGACTGATGTCATGTTAGTCTTCAGTGACATGTAGGTTTATCATTTTTCAAAATTCCATAGCTGTCGCCTAGTTTAGTGGCCATTGCTTCAATTACAGAGTATCTATTGTCACAGAATTATAATGGTGTAGAAGGACACTATTTGGCCAATCATCTATGCGCTGGCTCTCTGAGCATTTTAACTTGGCGCTTCTCCTGCCTTTTCACAGAAACACTATAAATACTGACCCGTTGCCCTACTGAATGCCTCAAGTGAACCTGCCTCTCCCATACCTCCAGGTAGTGTGTTCCACATCCTAATTACTCTCTATGTGGAAATGTTTCTCACCTCTCATTTGCTTCTTTTAGTATGATCATGGGGTTATGGCAGTCTCATCTCAACCTCAACTCCACTTTCCTGCCCACTTTAAAACATTAGTAATTAAAAATTTGTCTATCTCCTCCTCAAATTTATTCAGAATTCTGATATAGTGAATGCTACAGATTCACAAACCTTTGACAGAAGTCATTCCTCATCTCTGTTTTAAGTCTGTCACCCCTTAGCCTACCACTATAACCTGTTGTACTAGATTATACACAAGGGGAAACATCCACTCTATATCTATTTTGTCAATCCCCTTTAGCATCTTATATACCTTAATTAAATCTCATATCATTCTTCGAAACTCCAGGGAGAATAAGCCTAAACTGTTCAATCTTTCCCCAGAAGACAAACTTTTCATTTCTGGAAGTAATCTAGTGAACCTGTCTGAACGGCCTCCAATGCAATTACATCCTTTAAGTAAGGCAGCCAAAATTGTACTCGGTACAGGAAAAGAAACAAGGGGAAAAATCTCAAAAACATAAAACAAGGAAGAAACAATGCAACTACCTAAAATATTCTAAGGCAGACCTCCACAATGGGTTCAAATTGTTACTTTCTTGCCTTTCTGATCCCAACAACACAAAAAAGATTTAAAAAGGTAATATCATATTTTTCAATACTTGTTATAGATAATGCTTTTTTATGTTAATTCTCTTTCATAAATAATTCTCTAACCACAAGCAAACTTATTTTGCGGGGTGTATATTGCCCCTACCAAAAAGCCTTTTAATATTACTGTGTTTATTTAAAGCAGTAAAATCAATCATAAATGTTACCCATTTTGAAGCTGGCAATTTCATGACAAGAATCCTGTTTTGCTGTTTATTACTTAACATGTAGAATAAACTCCCCATAATTAACACAATAAATGGGCTGACCAACACTTCCAAGAATAAAACTTCTTATAAAAGAAATATATTTTTTCTAAATCAAATCCTCAAAGAAAGTTATAAAGTTCAAGTATTTGATAAACTGTGCATATTGACATATTAAGCTGTTAGCGTATTTTTTAATCAACCTGAGAGATATTATGACATACCTCCAGAAGCTGGTAGAACGTGAACCCAGCCCTTCCGACTCAGAGGCAGGGACACTACCACAAGAGTCCTATTACACTGTTTACATACTTAGACACTTTATCACTTAAGTTAATACTTAATGACTTCATAATATGGAGACTATTGTCTTAAACCTGCTACAGAAAACTGTGTCAAGATTCCGTGCATTAATAAAAAGCAGACATTCAACTTCTGAACAACTTTCTCATGAAATAAAGATGTATAAAATAAGCGTCAGGTTCTCAGTTTAAACTGGACATAAATATATTTATTTAAAGTGCATTGTAATAATGGGTCTATTATCAATAACTAAATTTAGATCTTACAAGGTGAACTGGATGGAGCCAATTATAAAGCTGTATTTTCAAGAAGTAAATCAATATGACAATAGAACAGTGGCACATGCAAGACAGCTAAATTCAAGACATTTGAGCCTGGGACCTAGAATAGATTCATGTGACAAGAGTTGTTGGCACTCCTGTTCTGCAGCAGAAGTTTATGAGGTCAATCATACCAGGACTTGCATTACAGAACAATGCTAGAAGGCCAACAAATTGCGAAGATGCTGCATTTAAGATGATATTTGAAGTTAGAATTCCTACCAGTTCACTCTGGTGAATACTAAATGATCTGCCCACCATCTATATGAATAAAAACAAATAGTTCGTCGAATCTCTTTAAGTAAAAAGTGAGGACTGCAGATGCTGGAGATCAGAGCTGAAAATGCGTTGCTGGTTAAAGCGCAGCAGGTCAGGCAGCATCCAAGGAACAGGAAATTCGACGTTTCGGACAAAAGCCCTTCAGATTCTTGATGAAGGGCTTTTGCCTGAAACGTCGAATTTCCTGTTCCTTGGATGCTGCCTGACCTGCTGCGCTTTAACCAGCAACGCATTTTCAGCGTCAAATCTCTTTGTCAATATCCTCCTTCAATCAATATCTTAAAAAAATTTATTTACCCCACAGTTGTTTATTTCACATATACAATGGAATGGTTGACAACATTCACTGAGATTCAAAAAGTAATTCTTTGCATTGAACCCTATATATCTCAATATTCAACAGAATTGTAAGTTTTAATGCAAAATGTAAAATAGTTGAGGAAAATTAAAATTCATTTTTCCTCAAGTCGTTTACAATTTAAGTTGATTGCTGGCACTATAAACACATTGTATCCTGCAGTGATACAATGTTGTAGAAACCTTTAGCAATTATACAAGAACCTTAAAAGTGTTGGATTTTCTTGGTATTTCTCCTACAAAGGTATACCAGTAGAGTAGGGAAACTTCTAGAAAATTCACTTCCAACTGTTTGACTAAATCATGTGTTAGAATCACAAGACAGGATTCCAGTTTAAATATACATGATCAACTATGTTGAGACCAAAATCATTTCCAGATTAGATTTTGCAGGATGACAGAATTAGTGCAAATATAATGTTGACTTGAGATTCAAACAATTTGATTTTCACAAATGAAGCAGATAGTCTGGATTCGGACAAACCTAATGACCCTATACCAACCATTATGGCAACAATGGGATGTTAGAAAAAAAGCTGAAAAAAAAATCCACTCAGAATATTTGAGATACAAACCCTGGCACTTCTACAATCCTATATAAGTGTCAAACAGGCCAATTAATTGTCAATAACAGAAGCTGCAAGACACCACTTACCCCTCCACAAATACATTGAGACAGTGACAAAAGAGATAACCAAAGACCAAAAGAAATTTAACATCCTAGAGATGTCTACAAAATCCAAAGATATTTTACAAGAATATTAGGGACAAGAGAATAACCAGGGAAAGAGAAGGGCCCTTTAGGTACCAAAGTGACACAATCCGTGTATGCAGGTGGAAGACATAGCTGAAGAAGTTTTAAATTTGTGCTTACATGTCGCATATAGAGAAATCAGCAGTGGTGGCTGGTGGTGGTTTTGGAAGGGGGGGGGCGGGGTGCGGGCAGTTGGGAGTGTGATATACTTGAACAAAATAGCACAGAGAGGAAGTGCCAAAGGTTTTCATAAGCTTGATCCCTGAAAGCAGATAAATATTCAGGTACAGATGAGGTGTACCTGACTGCTGTGGGAGGCATGGGAGGAGATTGCAGTCAGTCACTCTTAACATCTGTGTAGGGAAACTATTGAAAAACATTCCGAGGGGCAGAATTAATCCCCACTTGGACAGGTAAGGATCAATCAAGGATAGTTAAAATGGCGTTATAAAGGGGGAGATCATGTCTAACAAAATTTGATTTAATTTTTTGAGCAAGTGCATAGATGAGGGTTGTCTATGCATTTGTGACTTCAATAAGCCTCTTGACAAGGACTTGCATGGCAGACTGGTTAAGAAGCCAAGAGCTCATGGGATCTACACATGAATGTAAGAGGAATAATCAGTATCACTAAAATTGGTGGTGTGGTAAATAATGAGGTGGAAATCCTTAATAGACAGGCTGGTTAGAAGGACTGAACACTGAAATCTAAATGCAATTTAATCCTGACAAGTGTGGAGTGATGCATTTTAGGAGGACTTTCAAAGCAAGGGAGTACATATTGAAAGTAGAAGTTCCGAAATACAGAGGATCAGAGGGACCTTCGTGTGATTCTTAAAGGCAGCGGGACTGGTAGATAAGATGATTAAGGCGGCATTTGGGATACTTGCCTTCGTTAGTCAAGGCACTGAATACAAGAGCTAACCAATTACGATGGCGCTGTATAGAAGAATGGTTAGGCCACAGCTAGGATACTGTGTGCCATTCTGCTCACCACACTGCAGGAAGGGATGTGATTGCACTAGAGAGGGTGCAGAAGAGGATGTTACTTAGGCTGGAGCGATTCAGCGATAGAGAGAGATTACATAGGGAAACAACTCCAGTGTTCGAGCAAAGAAGGTCAAGAGGTAGATCTGATTGAGATGTACAAAGTTCTGAGGGGCATAAACATTTTCTTTTATTAAGGGGTCCATAACCAGGGGCACAATTTAAGCTAACACATTGAAAGGGGACTTGATGAAAATTGTTTTTACCCAGAAGATTGTAGGTACCTGAAACTCATTGCTTAAAAAATAAAGATGGCAGAGGCAGGAACCGTCAAAGTTAGGAAGTATTTAGATGAATATTTGAAATGGCCAATAGCATATAAAGCTATAGGCCAAGTGTTGGAAAATGAGATTAGAATACATGGATGTTTGATGATCATCATGGACAGAACAAGCCTCTTTCTGTGCTGTTAGAATTCCGGCTTTAAGGAAAGTCAATACTTCACTGCAATATATTCATGTAAACAGACTCACTAACAATTCTGCTATAATAATGTGGGCTCTCAGTAAAGGAATGGCTACAACATGGGGTTGAAAGGTCAAATAGTCCCTCCAATCCAGACTCTGTCGCAACATTGTAAGCCACAAGTGACTTGAAGCTGGCTTGACTCAACAAAAACTACCCCCAAAGCAGCCAATCAAATTGGTAGTACAGGACATGGGTGAAAAGTGAGCCAGTTTGCTCCTATGATAAGCAGCAACCTATATCAGATTACTTCGTTAAAATTGTTTTTTTTTTGTGTTTGCAGCCTAAAATCTTTGCATCAGAAATAAGATTTATTGGTTGAATCTCTGGTCCATTGCATGCAACTTCGGGGCACTGTTTATACTGCAGCACTGTCACTAGAATCCATATGACTGCTTTTGTGACCAATATAAAAGCAGTTTACAACACTTCAATCAAACAGCGAGAGCTTTCTTGCTAATTCATATTTACTCCATCTGTATCATTTATTTGAATCTAAATAGGTTTAAACTGACATTTCAAATTCTGTTTATTTCTCAGTAATATTTTCTCATAGAAATCAAATATATCTGTATTTCTCACAGTTTGAATTTGATTTGTGCTAAACTAGTACAGTGTAAATGTTGATTTGCAGCAGAGTCAGCAACACAAAAAAAGCCCAAGTAACATTGGCTTCTCTTTGCATAAGTGCAGCAGTTGACTGTCTGATACAGTAATGCTTGCAAATATTAGCAACACCAGCAAGGAGGGAGAGAATCCCTGTAACTGGTCCTCCCCACCACCATTAAATGGATCTGGAATCCAAGTTAGCAGAAATCGGGCCCCACAAGTGGTTTAATAGTACAAAATATAGATCTTACAATAACCTGTCAACTACAGATCTCAACACTAACTAAAAGCAAGCACCGTCTGTGGCACTACTTGAACATTAGCCTTCATGTCAACTTCCAAAGATTGCTGTGAATGTTTCAACCTTACCTTTTGAACTGATGTTCTGGGCTCCTGCATTATTGAGGATAGGGACCTTCCTTTTCCAATGAGTTATTTAACTAGCCACCATCATTTCAACTAGATGTGCTGGACCGCAGAACTTGGATTGCATTCATTGGTTGTGCAATAGCTTAGCTCTTTCAGTAGCTATTTATGGTGGATGACACACAAGTAGTCCTGTTTTGTAACTTCATAAGGTGAAATCTCATTTTTATGCATTCTTGGTGGTGCTCTTTGAACCCCCTATCTGCACTCTTTGTTGTTTTCATGACTTGATGATAATGGCAGAGTGGGAGAAATACTGTGAGGTTGCAGATTGTGTTGGGGTCCTAAACCGCTGATGGCTCACAGCATTCAGATACCCAGTCTTGAGTTGCTGGATCTGTTCAAAGTCAATGTAGCACAGTGATACCAAAGAGAGACATGATGGAGTGTACTCTCAATGTGAAGATGGAATTTCCATCTCTACCATGACTGAAAGCTGGTCACTCTAACCAATGTTATCATGGATATTTGCATCTGTACAAGGCACATTGTAGAAGATAAAGAATTTTCTTTCCTCTTATTAATTCCCTCACTACTTGCCACCGTCCCAGTCTATCAGCGTTATCCTTTAGGATTCAACCAGCTTGGACAATAGCAGTACTGCTGTGGTAATTAGCAATGTTTTCATGTTTGACCTGAGACATCAATGCTAATACTCCTAGGCTCCCTCCTGACTTTATACTATGTGTTTCCTGGGTCTCTCCTGCCATAACATATTCAGGGATGGTGCTGGTGTTGTCTGGTTTGCTGAGTATGACTACTTCAGGTTGTTGCTTGACTGAGACAGCTCTCCAAATTTTGGTATGAGCCATAGATATTACTAAGGGTCTGTCATTGCAGGGTCATTTCTGTGCCTTAGTTGATACCAAATGATCTATTCCTTTTAAGTCTCGCATTCAACACAACCAAATGGCTTGCTGGGCATTCATTTCAGATGGCAGTTGAACTGCATTGCTGTGGATTTGAAGCCAGAGACCAGTTGGGAGAAACAATTTTCTTTCCTAAAAGGCATGAGTGAACCAGATATATATTTGAAACAATCATTGATGGTTTCATGGTCATCAATAGACCTATAATTCTAGATTTGTTTTGACAAATTTCACCATCTGTCATGGAGGGATTCAAACCCAGATTCTCAGAACATTAACCAGGTCTCTGGATTACATGTCCAGCAACAATGCCACTAAGCTATCAGCTCCCTTATATGTGTAATGACAACAAGTAATCTGTGATTTTGTTCTAAAATGTTGCTTTGAGCTTCAAATTAAACATTGAAATGATCATCCTTAACAATTTCTTATGCACTGCATTTGGAGTCAATTTGTCCACACCAAAAAAATCCCCTGGGAACTGAACAGCGACTGCTTAAATTTATTTCAAATTGTCATAAAGAACAGATCTTTATATCATCTGTCTATACTGGATTCAAATCCACCAACTAAGTGATAAAAGTGTTCTAATACACTTAACTATGTCACTTAAAGCATCTTAGGGGATATATAAACTCAGAAATTGAAAATGAAGAATGATAATGTAAAATATTAAATAGTGCCATTATCTAACTTCAGCTTTCATAATACCAACAGCTTCATTTGAAGAGCAGCACAACTAACTCTCAACATTACAGAATCCTCACTGCAAGCTTAATTATTTTCTTTTCCTCTAATGGTACAGCAGAAAGTTGGACTGATCAGGTAATGTATCTTAGCGTTTAATATGACTTAGTATTAGACAGCAACATAATTATCTTCTAGTACAGTTCAATTTATCACCTTATTTCCAAATTTTGCTCTGGATTAAAAAACTTCATAAAAAACATTTTTACTTACAAAATTTTTTAAGCAAAATAAACAATTTTCCTAGATATTGAAAGGTGTTTAGAATTAACAATTACTATAATGGGAGTCTGCTGGCATAAAATTTTCCTCTGCTTTACGAAGCAGTTTGGATGAGGGGAATACTTGCCTAAGAGCTGATGAGCCAAAACGCTTCAACAACAATCATACTACACATGTGAAATAAATCTTCATATTTTAAGTCAAACAGATTTATTGACATATATAGAGAGACCAGGAAAATATAAGTTAGCTAATTATTGAGTCTTACTAACTCTTTACAATAACTGTTGTTATGGATATCAAATTTATCCTAAATTACTGCTCAAGAATTGCCAGTTTGAACTGGTAAAAGTTTGTCTGAATGTCACTGATGGATAATTCATTATTTTGTGATCCACTGGAATTTACTTCCAAAAACCTTACATAGCAAATATGGTGGCAAAATCAGCTACAGTTATTTTAATTAGCTAATGCTGTATTTAAAATTCTAAGCGTGTTTCAAAATTAGAGGGTGGTCAGAAACAGCCATCATTCAAACAAATGTTTTATAGAAGATACTGATTGAAAGTTCCAAATTCAGCTATACTTAAATAATTCAAGGATTTAGCAAGTATATTTCACAGAATGGTGCATGTAGGTATTTTGAAATCACAAATAAATAAATGCCCCTCTATTAAACTACAAACTTTAACAGTTCCCTCCGCATTGTGTGTAACTGCTGAAACCCTCCTGTCTCAGCACAATACATGAGCTGAGTGACAAAGATAAGGTCCATATCCATCTGAATGCCAGAGTATGTATTTCAAAAAATAAAAACAAAAGTTAAAATTCCATATATTAATATAACATTAATATTGAATCCAAGGTTAACTATTTATTTGACTAATAACTTCAATCATTTGTAAATTCTGAGAATGTTAGAGAAAATTAGGAGATGTTCTAAAAAAAACTTAGCTCTGTGTGTCACCCTAAATGTGTGTGTAAAAAGAAAGTGACTGAATATCTATTAATCTTTCTGCTTGTAATGTAAAGTTTCAAAAAAAATTCTGTTATACCATGAAAGAAAAACAAATAGGACCAAGCTGTTAATTAATGAACATTTAATGGGCAAACAACTATGTCACATATACTGCAGATGATTCAGATCAGAGTTCTGACTTCATCTTCAACTATGTTTTTCAGATCAACTTACTATCTTTTGTTGTTGAAGATGCACCTGTTTTCAATCCAACTGTTCTCCAATCAGCAAAACAACTAAACCAGAACTACGATAGAATTAATTAAAAACTAAAGGACAACTCTTTCTTGCAGCAGAGTAACTAGATATCTATGGAAAATGATGGGTTAAATTTGTCAATTTCTATGGTTATGGAAAATTATTTTCAAACAGGGAACAGAAGTGTGGGCAGGAAACCTTCATAAAGCAAATGTTTGCAATCATCGTAGTTTTGACCCTGTTTTCACAAGAAACAAGCAGGAAAAAAGATCAGACTATGGTTTCATAGATTTGAATGAATGCCACGAGGCTGAATGTGAGGGTCACCAGGGTCCACCATACGGATGTACAAGTCAACAAAGAATCACTGTAGGGCACAGACCAAAAGAATTACAACAAAGTAGCCAAAGGTTTGACAAAAGGAGAACCTTGTGAACAGCTCTACTCTAATGAGAATAAGCAAACATGCTGCGTCTGCTGTCAACGTTCTCCTTTCATCTCATTCTTTTTAATACCACCATCAGAGTCAAATTCAAAATTATCTTTTGACGAAGATGTACATTCACTCTCAATTTCAACATCATAAAACCACATGCATGGCTCAGAAACACTGCGAACCTTCAATTTAAATTTACAGTTGGAGTAAACCAAAGCAATATGCACTCAACAATTTTAATAACCTATTAAGTTGCGACTTCAATTTCATTTTATGAATATTTTCCTTGGGGAGCACTGCTATCACAAAGAAAGATAGAAAATTTTTAAAGATAAATAGCGTCATTAATCTGCAACATTTCTTTTCTATTATCTTTCAAAATGAGGAGTTATTTTTGTGCAGATCTTCATGTAATTAGCTCTTTATTCACCACCAAGAAATGACCGTGTTTTGAAAATTAAAAATTTGTCATTAAGTAGAATTTACCATAATGTCATTTATCTTTATATAATTTATCAGTGACAGCAATAGGACTGGGAATCCATCAGTTTTACCACGCTAAAGTTAACAAATTGAAAAATAGAAAAATCCAGATGACACTTACGAATTTAAGCTATTTGTGTACTTAAATGATACTTAAATTTTTAGTTTTGCATTATCCCCATTACATTGAAACCTGAATGAGATGATCATAATAATAAAACAGCGGTGAACTGTAAATTTTTATGAACGGCTGGGAGAAACCAGCAGTCAGAAACCACAAGACTATTTTTGCTGTGACTGTGCTATTACGTATTTCACCTACACAAATCCAGTTGATTAAGGTATTTCATAAATGTTCATAAGTGAAAAGTGAGTAAAACAATAAACAGTGACAAAACATTAAATTATATTGCTTCAAATTAAGCAAACATTCATTCACAGAAACAGATAAGTTACTCCATTAGCATTTAGAATCACTAGTAACTAAACACTCACTTCCAAAATAATGTACATGATGATCTGTGTTCTGATTAAGTACTCAAAAAGACTCATGCCATTTTGGATAACATAAAGGCACAGTGTGAAATATTTTTATATAACAGAAAATCTAAATTTTGGTAATGAAAAAAATTAAAGATGTGGAAGCTTCCTATAAAATTGTTAAAATGTGTTTTTCTCATGTGTTTGAATATCTCGGGTCACTAAAACCCGTTGCTGAAGGGATCAAATGCTAGATATTTCTGTTGTCTAAAAGTCTTAATTCTGAAATTTATATTCAATAAAAGGATGGTGAGCAAATTGTTTGCTTTGACAGTTTTGTTTAAGGAATACATTTGCAAGCGCTTCTAGTAAATCACAAAGAACAAAACAAAATTTTAAAAAGTGTTAATTTAATAAATACTGACTACAATGTCCAGCTAATAAATGACAGCTAATTTCTCAATTAGTCTGCAGCAACAACACTGTAATCATTAATCTTTTGTGTGATTATTTCCACTTGACGAGGGAACAAAGAAGTTGACAACTATAGCTGCACAAAAACTAAACGTTAAAAAAGGAACAAAATTTTAAAAATATAAAGATATAAGTGGCTTTTATCTGGGAATGATTTCAATTTTGTTAAACCTCAAGAGTAATATATAATCAAAAGAAATCAAGTTTCGCTCTTCAAATATATATCTTTGATCAAATAGATACTTTATAATTACTCCTAACATTCAGCATTTGCAATTGAGAGTTTGCTTCCCCTCCCCCGCCTCTGGTAGGTTGAATAAAGAGGATGCGATATTGTCCATAATGATGCATCAAATGATCAAAGGATCAAGTTGCATAACAGTAGAAATATTTATGAAGACCAAGTAGGATAAATTCTGTCGTTTAACAATCAAATCATGAAGTGAATCGGTAAATTCCATAGATTTTGCAATCAGCCATGGAATAATAAAAATGATAACTACATTGAGCTGCCATTTTAAGACCAGCAGCTTTACATAGCTTTTGCAGAAGATATCCGGACATTGGCTGTCTTATTTGTCTTGGAAAGTTGATGCTAAAAGGTATCGGAATAACCTGATTCCAACAAGCTAATTCAAAATAAAACCTTTTTCCTCCCGCCATTCCCACATCATGCACCATTCCCTGACTGGTTAAAAATTCGAAGAACATTTTAGCCAATTGCAAATGACAAATTTGGGAAGGGTGTCAGTGTTAGTTCATAGAGGAATGCTGTATCTAATTACAGAAAGACATTAAATAATCTTGCAGAGCAGGTGTACAAACAGTAAATGAACTTTGATATACACCAGCACATGGTAGGAAGATTAAGGAGGCCACAAATTCTTTGGAAAATAAGGTAGTGAAACATTTATTATTAAAAAGACTGGCGCAGGTTAGTAAGGCCATAAAAAAGCAAGCAAAACTCTGTGGCTAATTTTAGAACGATATAACAGAAAAGCAGTTACATCAAAGGTGTTAGGAACCTGAAATAAAAACAGTAAGTGCTGGAAACACACAGCACATTAGATAGCATCTGTGAAGACAGAAACAGAGTCAACATTTCAAACAGAATAGAACTCATCTTCAGAAGCTAAAGAAGAGTCATGTTGCCTGGCCTATATTTCCAGAATCTGCAGGATTTTGTTATTTAGATTAGATTAGATTACTTACAGTGTGGAAACAGACCCTTCAGCCCAACAAGTCCACACTGACCCGCCGAAGCGCAACCCACCCATACCCCTACATTTACCCCTTATCTAACACTACGGGCAATTTAGCATGGCCAATTCACCTGACCCGCACATCTTTGGACTGTGGGAGGAAACTGGAGCACCCGGAGGAAACCCACGCAGACACAGGGAGAACGTGCAAACTCCACACAGTCTGTCGCCTGAGTCAGGAATTGAACCCGGGTCTCTGGCGCCGTGAGGCAGCAGTGCTAACCACTGTGCTTGAAAGGGTTCAGAAAAGATTTACAAGGATGTTGCCAGAGTTGGAGGATTTGAGCTATAGGGAGAGGCTGAACAGGCTGGGGCTGTTTTCCCTGGAGCGTCGGAGGCTGAGGGGTGACCTTATAGAGGTTTACAATATTATGAGGGGCATGGATAGGATAAATAGACAAAGTCTTTGCCCTGGGATCGGGGAGTCCAGAACTAGAGGGCATAGGTTTAGGGTGAGAGGGTAAAGATATGAGAGAGACCCATGGGGCAACTTTTTCACGCAGAGCGTGGTACGTGTATGGAATGAGCTGCCAGAAGATGTGGTGGAGGCTGGTATAATTACAACAGTTAAGAGGCATTAGGGTGGGTATATGAATAGGAAGGGTTTGGAGGGATATGGGTCAGGTGCTGGCAGGTGGGACTAGATTAGGTTGGGATATTTGGTCAGCGTGAACAGGTTGGACCGAAGGGTCTGTTTCCATGCTGCACATCTCTATGACTCGAGTGTAAATAATTTGTGTGGATCACACTTGAGTACTGAAAACAGTTTCTAGTCTCTATACTATAAAAATTATATAAAGATACACCAGCACTTGAAAGCACAGTGGCACTGGTCAGCACTGCTACCTCAGAGCACCAGGGACCTGGGTTAAATTCTAGACTTGTGTGACTATATGGAGTTTGCATGTTCTCCCTGAATTTGCATGGGTAGAGATGTACAGCACGGAAACAGACCCTTCAGTCCAACTCGTCCATACCGACGATACTCGTCCATACTAATCTAGCCCCATTTTCCAACACTTGGCCCGTAATCCTCCAAACTTTTCCTTTTCATGTACCAATCCAGATAGTCCTCCGGTTTCCTCCCACAGTCCAAAGATGTGCAGGCTCGGAGGGTCAGCTATGGTAAATGTGGGGTTATGGGGATTTTCTGTGTGGGATGTTCTTTGGAGGATCAATGCAGACTTCATGGCTTGGATTGGAGGGGGGGGGGGGGGGGGGGAGGAGGTTGTGGTGGTTGGGGATCTGGATGAATGCTTTTGCAGGATTGGTGCAGATTTGATTGGGCAAATGGCCATTTTCCACACTACAGGGATTCTATGAGCAAGGGTGCAAAAAATATTTGCTGGAGAAATTATACCAAATCAGAAATAAGTTAAAAATCACAAAACACCAGGTTATAGTCCAACAGGTCCACCCACTCCTCCACATCAAATCAGAAATGACTGAACATGCTATTTTCTCCAGAAGAGATGGAGATTGACTTGAAAGAGATCTGTAGGTTTATCAAACGACTTGATTAAGTATTTTCATATCTGAAGAAATCAAAATTAGAGGCTTGAATTTTAAGTCCAGATAGGGAGCTCAAGAAACCTCTTTACTCAAGTAAGGATTAGAATGGTGACTGTCGCTATTACAAGTAGTAGTTAAAGCAATTAGGATAGATGCATTTACAGGGAAGTAAAAAGTGAGGTCTGCAGATGCTGGAGATCAGAGCTGAAAATGTGTTGCTGGTTAAAGTGCAGCAGGTCAGGCAGCATCCAAGGAACAGGAAATTCGACGTTTTGGGCACAAGCCCTTCACCATTCCTGATGAAGGGCTTGTTCCCGAAACGTCGAATTTCCTGTTCCTTGGATGCTGCCTGACCTGCTGCGCTTTAACCAGCAACACATTTTCAGCATTTACAGGGAAGTTGAGTGAACACAAGTGATTACTGAGTAGAATTATATGTTAATGGCACTAGGTAAAGAAAGTGGGAGGAGCATAAACATTGGCACGGGTTAACAACCTGTTTCTATGCTGCAAATGTAGCATAATACTCTCCATGAGAAGACTTATCCTCCAATTCGCCTCCCTCCAAGAAATCATCTCATTTGCACTCATTTAGAGTCAAACAGTCAGAGAGATGTACAGCATGGAAACAGACCCTTCGGTCCAACCCGTTCATGCCAACCAGATATCCCAACCCAATCTGTCTTCCTGAAAGAATGTCAGGCTACAATCAGTAAGCTTACCCAAACTTTATTTTAGTCATAAATAATCGCCAAAGCGTCAGTTGCTCTGCCAAGTGCTTGAGTTGCTCGTCTCTGACTGGCCAGCTGGCCTTAATGGCTGGACCTTTGTTGTTCTGGGTCCTAACACCAGTCAAAAGACAGGTGGCAACCAATTACCTGCCTGATTACCACGTGATTGTCACATCTTTACAAAACATGGGTTCCCTCCTCTAATCTCTCCCACTTTCAGGCCCGACCTGAAAATAGGGAGGAATGACAATGGTTTCACCTCTGTTAGTCTATTTGTTGTTACGATCCAAGCTGACAGTTACAGTGGACAAGTCATGCACCAGAACAAAATCTGTCTTGATAGACTGTATATTACATTTGCAGCTTGTTAATGTGGTAGTTAGTCACTGAACCAAATCCACAAATTCTTTAGGTTTATAGGTATACAACAGAAGAAAGAAAACAAACTATGTACTAATTTATTTTATACTACAGTTAGAAAGATCTGAATACAAACATAAAAACAGAGTTCCAACCAGTTTTCTAATATCATCAGCTATACAGAGTTAGTTCCAGAGAAATACGAGTTCTACATAATGCAAGGTGAGAGACTTGGGCGAGTGTTTTGGTCTGTTCGTGTCCATGGGTTTAATTATTGATTTGTAAAGGTTTCAGAATTCATGACCTGTTAAAGGAACATGAGAGAGTTTTAGATCTTGAGGCTGAGGGGAATTGGTTGACTTTGGGACAGTTTTTACAAGTGAACAATGTCATATATTAGGTTTTACTTAGAAGGATCTAGAATGTTTTTATTTAACTTCAGGAAATACCTCAAATTGAAAAAGATTTCTGCTTTTAGGATAGTTTTGCATTAGTCTTGGTTGAAGCTGGATGTGTAAAATAGGTTCCCCTGAAGCAGGGAGATAATTGGAATTGTTAAGGTTGACTGTTTAGGTTACCTCAGTGTTTGGAGTTGATTTCAAAAGTTCCAGTCCGTTCAGTAAAAGTTCAGTTAAAATACTGAAGATATCATTTGAAACTGAGGAAGTCTAAGATTAGTTGTATGAAAACTCAAAAGAGGAGACCATCAGATTCTCAAGACCAGGAATCGAGGCACTGGTTAAGTTACACCTTGCAGAAGTGATAGAGAACAAAATTGCCAAAGTGATAAAAGGAGGGGGGCTGGAACCAAAAAGAAATTAACATGCATCCATTCTACTAAGACTGGATGCCAAACCCAATGGTTGGAGGTTAAAAGGAAGGCCAACTACAGTAATGGAAATGGCTAAGAAATCTACAGAAAAGGATATATCAGGAAAGGAAGTAGGTATTAAAAGTGCAGTAGGGGTACAAAAAGATGATGTTTCCATAGAATATACTAAGGAAGAAATGGCTCAGGACTGACATGATTTATTTTTCCTGATGCTGATAGAGAGGATCAGACCATTGCAAGTTCTGAATATTTTCTTCTCAAAGGGGAAAATATTTCCTTCTGCTTAGAATCAAGGATGTAACCAACAAAGACATTGAAAGACAGTGTTAAGTCAATACTGATATTACCACTTATTTTTCAGAGGGGTTAATAAAGGAGAAAATATTAATTGGAGAGATACAAGATTATAAAATCACTCGCACTGGATTAAAGAGTGACTTGGGTAAATTGAGAAATTACAGTTGGAATAGTGAAACAAACAACTTCCTAATGACAGAACTGACTTTGATTTGGGAAATGACACGGCACATTCAAGAATATAGACCTCATTAAGGGTGGTGGAACAACCAGTGGAGATAGCAGAAACTGAAATGTTACAGAAAAAACATCCTGGATTGCTTCCTGACTTTGTTATGCCCAAATGTTCGGCCTATAGATAGGAAGAAAGAAGTTTTTGAGACAGGGAGATGATTTGGAAACTTGGAATCAGAAACAACTTTTTAAACTATAACTAAAAAGATTGAAAGTAAAGAGAATGAGACAAATATGTTTAGTCCATCTTTTTTAATAGAAAAGTAACAAATTAATTTGGAACTGAAAGTATTCTACCAGTCTACTCAGAAACGGAATCAGAAACAATACTTGAGAATTACACTTGAAAGACAATGTACTCATGTGAAAATGGAAACAATCTCAAATATCAGCCAATGAGGAAAGAGGAGTGATTCAGGTGATAGTTCCATCGGAGTATTTGAGTGAAACGTACAAGTGGCTCACAAAATCCTGATGCAGGTCACTTAGGTATTACGAAAACCCAAGCTAAAACATTTTTTTTTGTCCAGGATTACATAAAGACATAGTCAAAATTTGCCACAGATGAAATAAATATCAGGTAATGCTCAACACTATCATCAAATAAATCTCTGCCTTTAATTCCAAAATCTACTTTTGAAGAACTGTTCCGCAGGGTCTTAATAGATTGTGTAGGACTCCTACCTAAAACCAGGAATGGGGATGCTTTCACAAAAGTGTCTAATTTAGTGACTTTTCAGAAAAAAAATTACAGAAATGGTAGTAGAAAAATTAGTTCAATTTATTTTCAAGACATGGAATACACAAAAAAAAATCAGATCAAAGTTCAAATCTTATGCTTCAAAGAAATTATGACTACTTTGGAAATGAAGTAATTTACATCTTCTGCTTATCATTCAATCTAAAGATGCATTGGAAGGATGGTATCAAACTTTGAGGACCATGATTAGCATTAATCGCCAAGAATATCCCAATGACAGAGATAAGGCAATTCCTTTGTTACTATTTGCTATAGGGTTGAGGGATTTACTGTTACCTTAAAGGATCCACAAGACTTCGTCCTTTTTAACTAATATTTTGACATTAGGGATAAGAGGGCCATCAGATTTACTATAATTTAAGATGATTTTGATAAAATCAAAAGCAGAGTACCTATCTTTCAAATTTCAAAGTAAAATTTTGATTTGGTTGAAAAGCACTTGAGGGATGTTCAAAAAACAATAAAAACTAGAACTATTACAACGCCAAAGTTCAACATTTTGTTACGGATGACAATGTCTTTGTGTAGTTACCTGCCTCTGGGGAACCACTTGAACTTATCAAATTAAAAAGAAATTCAGTTATGTAGTGAGTTCTCTAGACAGGGGAAAGGGTTAGTGAGTGTGTCATGTTAACACGTTGAAATGATATCACAACAGGGATGACAGTCGTAAGAAAGGCATACTTGCAGTATTGAAAGAAGTAGTGAGTAAAATGAAAATCTCTGAACAATTGGCGAATGGAAAATTCAAGAGCAGATCCTCAAAATCAGACAGGAGAAAAAGTAGGTGGTGTTTACAAGATTAGATTGCATTATGTTTCATCTTTTAGAAAGGTATCGAGGTGATTTACAAAGGCTATTGTAGGAAAAGCAGTATTAGATGTTCACAAAAAATTTCTGTTCAAAGACGTTTCAGTGGATCTTAATTCTCTAATCCTATATTCTAAAAACTGTTCATACGCCTGGAAATGACGATGTTATAGCAAGACATTTTATTGAGAGCACTTATCAAGGTGAAGTGATTCCCATGGACTTATCCAAAATATGGTTGTATACATAACTTATTGCAATTTTAATATAATTATGTTGCTACTGCCACTGTGACAAAGGAATAGTGTTAAAACACTTTATGATATATAACGGAATTGTGAGAGATAAATTTTCATTCTTCTTTGAGGGGCAGACATGATTTAAAGTGTATGTTTTATATATTTTTTAATAAAATTTATTATCAAGTTGGGATTTTGAACCATTGGCATGAGAATTTAGGTCTGTGTACATGTGATGTGATTTAATAATTAACTTGTAAAGCTTTCTGAATCCATGGTTTGTTAGGAGGTGGTATAGTTCTTGGAGGCTGACAGAAATTTGTTCACAATGGGAGATTTTTACAAGTGAACAATGTAAACAATGTAAAGCCATAGGATTTCAATTAGAAGGATCCACAACAGTATTTGTTTTTGGCTAGGATAACATCCATAGCTTGAAGAAAGCTTTTGTTTTCAATTCAGTTTTCCAAATGTCCTGATTGAAGCTGGATATGTAAAAGGGGGTTCTTTTTCACTCTTGAAAGAAGATAACCTCTTAACAGAAACTATCACCATGTAAGACATTTAATCTCTAAGTTCCAGAGCAGCGGCGTTTAGTTAAAGACCCGATGGGGTTATTTAAAGATGAATATATCTAAATTTGTTGTATGATGTCTTGAGTAATAGGCTCAGTTTCTCAAGATCAGTAATTGGTTAAGATATACGCTACAGAAATGATAGTGCAGAAAACTCTTACTGTTGTGATTACTGTAAAGGGGCTTCTGAGTGAACAGGATTGCATTTCACTTTTTGTTAGGAAATCTTTAACCTTGCTTTACATGCAAATAGTTTTGTTAATTCTATTTAATCTTCATTGCTTTTGCAATGCTGAACTTCTATTTTGTTATTTCAACCAAATCTGCGGAATTGTGTGCTTATGTTTCAATGAAAGACCACTTCATTAAAACGAGAGAAAAAGTTTGGGATCCGACTTGTTCAGTAGTAATATCAGCTGGGATCAATGTACCTATCTTTATAATTTCAACCTTGACTTAACTGATTTTTTTTTACTGTAGAGATGATTTTACAATTCCTTGCTGGGTTTGATGACATGAACCTTTTGAACAATTATGATGGCCTTAACCTCCTTAGTTTTAACAAGTTTTATATCCAAACTCCCCTGTCTTAGAAGCTTCATAGGCTAGAAACCATGTCTAATGAAGTGACAGATTCCCCTGAAATGAACCAGGAACAAACTTGGTTATCCTGCTAGGACAAACCATTTTGCCTTCTGATGAAGGGTTTATGCTTGAAACGTCAACTCCCCTGCTCCTCAGATGCTGCCTGACCTGCTGTGCTTTTCCAGCACTGATCTCCAGCAACTGCAGTCCTCACTTTCTCCTATTCTGCGTTCTGAGCCAAATGCAACACAGAACGAAATAATTGGAGAAAAAATATACTTGGGTTAGTTAACAGTGATCATGCAGCCTGGAAAGAACTTGATGCATGAGAACAGAACAGTAAACATGACAGTTGGTAGATAATTTTGCATCCCAGCCTTTTGTAGCCAGTTTGGATCTCGATTCTGGTGAGATACATCCCTCCTATTCCAAGTTAACTCTCATCAAAACCATTTCCACACACTGGCATAAGACAAATGACTGGATAAGTCCTTTGCTCAGGTGGACATCCTTAATTTGTACATAATTGAGTTAGCTAACTATTGCTAGTTTTTGCGACTATACCAAGCTTTGGTTTCCTTTACAGAAAAGATCTGCCTACATCAGCATGACCATAAGAGTTTAAAAACAAAATCAATTACTTCATCACTGACTGCCTCTTGAAGCACTCTTCCCTGCTATTTTACCTTAATCTCTAACAACAAGCTCATGGTTTTATTGTTACCAAGATTTACTTTTACAGAGAGGTACTGCAGCATGTGGCATGCTGAAGTGCCTCTTTGAACTTATAATTATGTATTATATTTACAACTTACTTTTAGTGTCAAACATTCCCTGGGTAAATACATCCCAAATACTTTTCCCTATACCTTCTAGCTTCTCTACATTCGATAGCTGGTGGGTCTCAAGTCTGTGGCCTTGCCAGTGGAAGATTGTGGCTGATGCCCCACCTTTATGTCCTTAATTAAGTAGGCATGGACCTATGATTTTGCCAGTCTGCAACATAATCATTAACAGCTTTTCACACAGAAAGACCAATAATTTTCCATTAGACCAAACAACATCTTTCACGAAGTTTGTGATACTCCAGCAGCAGCTGTGATTCATCTTAATGAGTGCCCCTAGGAACAGCCTACAGAATTCTGAGTGTTTTTGCTCAAGATGATCCTTGACAAAAAAAAACTGTTGCATTCACCAAGATAAGAGACTGCTCAGCTGCCTTCATTTTTCAAGACCTGAACTTTTGTTGCTTTTTTAGTTATTTCCTTTCAACCGTTTTCAAGCTGATCTCATTCAGGAGATTCATTTCCTGCTTCCTTGAGTTAACTCCTCAATCAGTTTGCTAACCAACATTCTCTCCTATGCTACTTGACATAAAAATAATCTTACAGCAGGTACTATTTCACTCACCATTAAAACTAAACTCAACAAAACTCTCCTTCAATAAATACATCTGCATTCCCAGTGCTTTTTCTTATGTTACAGTTTGTCAGTGCCATGATCATTGCTTGTATAGCTCTACTGTAATCCTTCCAAATTGTTCCTGTGGTACTCAAAGCATCAAAAACAACACTAACCAAGATTTGGAGATGCCGGCATTGGACTGGGGTGTACAAAGTTAAAAATCACACAACACCAGGTTATAGTCCCAACAGGTTCAATTGGAAGCACTAGCTTTTGGAACGCCGTTCTTTCATCAGATGGTTGTGGAGTACACAATTGTAAAACACAGAATTTATAGCAAAAATTTAGAGTGTGATGCTACTGATATTATACATTGAAAAATACCTTGATTGTTTGTTGAGTCTTTCTTCTGTTAGAATGGCCATGATAATTTCATATGTAAATCACAAAATTCTTTTTAAAAGTTACATTCTCAGGTTAACTGTAACAATTGGTGTCAGCCAGATAATATCTTGAAGGTGTTAGCCCCGTGTCCCCTGTCTGTGCCATAATGTTTAGACTGATTCTAATCTAAAAAGTGAGATAACAGAGTCCTACATGGATTCATGCAGTTTTTGAGCAAAGTATAATACAACTCTGAAAGTACAAATTCACCCCACAAACGTATACGTGCGTATGTGGATTTGTGTGCGTGTAGGGCAATGGTGGTCACCTGTAGTGTGACTTGAACCCAAGGTCCCGGTTGAGGCTCTTCCCACGGGTACGGACCTTAGCTATCAGCCTCTGCTCGGCCACTTTTCGCTGCTGCCTGTCCCGAAGTCCGCCTTGGAGGATGGTCACCCGAAGGTCCGAGGTCGAATGCCCTGGATCGTTGAAGTGTTCCCCAACTGGGAGGGATCATACCTGTCTATTGATTGTTGTGCGGTGCCCATTCATCTGTTGATGTAGCCTTTGCTCGGTTTCACCAATGTACCATGCCTCAGGGTATCCTTGCCTGCAGCGTATATGACAGATAACGTTGGCTGAGTCACATGAGTACCTGCCATGTACATGGTGGGAGGTGACCCCATGTGTAATGGAGATGTGCATGTCCACACACTGTCACGTCTTGCAGCACCTACCGTGACAGGGTTATATAGAGTTGTCCTGAAAGCCGGGCAGCTTGCTATGAACAATGATCTTTTTGAGGTTTGGTTTAAACATTATGGCACGGACAGGGAACACAGGGGGTAACACCTTCAACATATTATCTGGCTGACACGAATGGTTACAGTTAATCTGTAAATGTAACCTAAAAAAAGTTTTGTGATTTACATATGAAAGTGAAACCATCATGGTCATTCTAACAGATGAAAGACTCAATAAACAATCAAGATAAATTTCAATGTATATCTTAAGTTACTTAACACTGTAAACGTTTGCTGTAAATTCTGTGTCTTACAATTGTGTACTCCACAACCACCTGATGAAAGACCGGCACTCTGAAAGCTAGTGTTTCCAATTAAACCGGTTGGTCTATAACCTGGTGTTGTGATTTAACTTTGAACACTAACCAAAATTGTAATAGATTAAGACAACCATTACCCATTATTCACACCACTTAAAGTCTGCCCCAACACTTCCTCCTTTATCTAGTTATTTGAAATTGCCTATGTTTGGTTCCATATCATTTATTCTGATCACTTCTGATTCTATGCTGTCCCCTTAGTGACTCTGCTGTCTCCATAGCTCTAATTTGTGAGATCAACAGACAAAGTGGGAGAATAACAGTGACAGAGAAAGAAATAGAGAAAAGCAAAGATAGGGGACAGATTGTCAGACATAAGCAAAGTATTAGATGCACATGAAAAAAAATGGGAACAGGTAAAAGTTACAGACACACTAACAAAACAAAATTTACAGTTAGCAACAGAAAAGCAGCATCACCCAGGGCAAGAAAATAATAGGAACACTACTGACCTACAAATTCCCATGAACAACACAAGTAATTTCCAAGTGAAATGACATTTTTATAAGTCTTATATTTTTATACATTTTGCAGCAATGCAAGCACATCTAATCAGTGGAAAAGGATCCCAAAACACTTTACTAAGCCTGCACATGCTTACTAAACAAAACAAAATTCTAAACCATTAATAAAAGCTGTTGTTCCCACATTTGGGATATCCAATGTTCTACTTACATATACAAGTACTGAGCTGACAACTGTTCCTAATGTTGAACTAGATTTTAAGGAACTCTGAAAATTTGCATGCTGTTAAGTTTTTTAATGATATAGTTGATCAATAAATTTAACAAACCATGCTACTTTATACTAACACTACAATCTAATATGCATGTGATGTCACAATTAAGTTAATTTACACCTCCACGTCATCAATTCTTGCATAATGAGATGACAACAGTTTACTTCGGAAATAGTTGTTTTCCATTTTGACGAAGCTGCTCCTTTAACAAGGTTATGCTGTCTTTGGCTTCTTTTTTCCCCCACAGACAGGTCGTAAAGGACATAGACTCTGAAAAGTCTGGAGATAAAGGGTGTTAGAAGGATGTTATGGCCAATTTGATTAGAGCTAACAGAGACTGCCTCAGGCAGAAGTCTTACAAGTTTAAAAAACTCGTACTATGAAAGAGGAGCGGCCAGATCTCCTGGCTCAGCTTTTCTGTTTTTTTTAAGTAGTGTAAAAAGGCGGCTGCTAGATCTACAGAAGCAGGTCGAGGCTGGCACTCTCTCTGACTTCTATCCTTGATTTTACCTTTTGTACCATGGGGTGCTTATGGGGATTGTTGCAAGCATTTGGAACAGCACCATTAAGTTGGGCAATCTGTTGGGTTTTCTGAGAGGTTAAATTATTTCGTATTCTGTTTTCTGTTGTTTGTGTTTCATTCACTAATTTTGTCAATAAATTCTCTTTTGTTTAAAAATAAGTTATTTGATCTGCAGTGTCCACTTTACATCTGCATAAAACAACTTGCAAATCTTCTTAAAACTCGCTACAACTTGCAAAGTTAGGGTCTGGGCTGCCTTCTTGAAATATTTTGAGGGGTCTGGCCTGGTTCATAACAGACTGGGAACTCTGCAGGATTTGTTCTGTAGTTCCAAATTGGGGTTAGAGTTGTTGGACTCAAAGGCAACGAGTGTTAGTGTCTTTCAGTCACCAAGAGTTTTCTGGGGGTGAAAGAAGTGACCTTGGGGGCTTTACAAAAGGTGAGTATGGCCAAGCTGCTGGAATTAGCAGACAAGCTGGAGTTGGGGCTGCCTCCTTCCATGAGGAAAGGAGAGATAATTATAAGAGTAGCTCAATGTTTAAATTTACTGGAAACACCATCAGAATCTTTAGAGATGGCTAAAATTCAATTAAAAATGAAGCAGCTTGAGTTAGAGGCAAAAGACAAGGAATTGTGGTTAAAAGCAACAGAGAGAGAAAAAGAACAGTTTGAACTTCAGAAATTGGCACTTAGACAGGAAAGTCAGCTTAAAAGGATGGAGGTGAAGGCTCAAGGTAAGCTTAGTGAGGAAGAGAGTGAGGATAAGCAAACCCATGGCAGCCAAATATCTGCTGAGAAATTGTTTAAATATATTCACACGTTGCCTACATTTGATGAGAAAGATGTGGAAAAGTGGCTAAACAAGTAAACAATAGGGTTTTATTGATCCAAACAGAACCTGTGGGTAGAGCTAGTGAGGCTTTCGCATCACTATCAGACGAGTACCTGGAACATATGAGGAGCTGAAGAAAGCCAACTTAAATGCATATGAGCTTGTGCCAGAAGCCAATGGACAACGTTTCAGGAATCTGAGGGGGGACCCTGGTCAAACCTCCATTGAATATGAAAGGATCAAAGTAACTTTGGTAGGTAGAAAAGGGCGTTAAAAATAGAGAAAACCTATGATGGCCTTAGAGAGGCCATTATTTTGGAGAAGTTCAAAAATTCACTTTCTGAAATAGTGACAACTCATGTGGAAGAGCAGAGTTAAAACAGTAAGATTAACTGCTGAAATGGCTGATGATGAGTTGGTCCATAAAGCAAAGTTTGGCTTCCAGAATCAATTTCAATCAGTGAGGTATAGAAATTGGGAAAAAGAGAAATCCTCACATGGAAAGGGAAAGGCACATATTGGTGAAAATCATAAGGATAACTTACCATATGTAAAAAGGAAACCCTTGAAGGGAAAAGAGAAGTTAAACAGTTCCGGTGTTTTCACTGCAATAAAGTAGGCCATATGAAATCACAGTGTTGGTTGGTTAGGAAAAGCACTAGGAAGCCAGATGTTGGAAAACAAGATATGCCAGCGAATTTTGTTGCAGTGGTAAGGCAAAGCACAGAAGAGGCTAGAAAGCTGCACCAGAATGTACAAGCTGGTCAGAGGTTGGTTTAGGAGGAAATGCCAAATCTTCTTAAACCATACATACCTGCATAGGTAAAGTTTATTCACATAGGCCAGGAGCAGCAGGTAAAGAGGTTACAATATTAAGAGACACATGATCCTCCCAACCTGTGATGCTGAAAGAAGAAATATGTACTTCTGAAGAACTATTGCCAGGAGAGGTACTTTTCTGGCAATAGGTCATGGTGAGACAAGAAATGCTCAGTTACGTAAAGTGAAGTTAAGAGTGTCCAGTGAAGAGTGGAGATTTCGTGGTAGGAGTACCGGACAAACTCTCAGCTCCAGGAATACAATTTGTCCTTGCTGATGATATAGTGATTCACCAGTAGAAGTGCTGCCTACTGTGGTTGAAAAGCCAGTGGAAACTCAGGCAACTGAACAATTGCAGGACACATCCTGAAATTTTTCCTGACTGTGGTAACAAGGTCACAAAAGTCACCAGTTGTAACAGGAGAAATCAGAGTACAGATGAGAAAGTTGAAATGGAATTGGCAGAGACCATGTTTGATCAGATGGTTGGCACAAATCAGGAGCAGATAGATGACAATGCAGACATCTTTAACTCAGATAAATTAACTGAGTTACAGCAGAAAGATGAAAACTTAAAGCAATTGCATCAAAAGACATACACTGAAAAGAAATCGAAATGTATCCTTGAATATCATTATCTTAAAACCCAGGTCTTAATGAGGAAATGGAGACCATTACATATTCAGGCAGATGAGAAATGGGAAGAAGTTCATCAAACCGTACTGCCAGTGGGGTACAGAAAAGGCATGTTGAAAGTGGTGCATGAGTTACCACTAAGGGGTCATTTAGGAGTGAGGAAAAGACAGGTCAAAATACAAAAACTTTTTTACCGGCCTGGACTGCACAAGGATATTTTTGCAAGGTTTGCAAGGACTGTATAAGGATGTACAGAGGAACCTGGATTATCTGGCATTCGATTATCTGAAAATTGGATTATCTGGCAAGATTGCAAGGCCCCAGTGTTTGGCTAAACTATGTTATTCAGCATTTGGTTAACCGAACGAAATACTCCCCACCGGTGTCCTTCGGATAATCAAGGTTCCTCTGTGGTTAAATTTTGCGTGATATCATTCACGTCAGGTAATTAGAAGACTACAGCCAGTAATAAAACCCGCACCTTTAATACCTATTCCTGCATCTGGAGGAACATTGAGTCTTAACTGATGGCGTAGGCCCCCCACCTCAAACAAAAAGTGGGAATCAGTATTTGTTAACAATAATGGATGTGTCGACTAGATTTGAAGGGGCTGTCCCATTACGCAATATCACAGGTAAAAAGGATTGTAGAGGAAATACTCATTTTTCACTAGATACGGACAATCAATAGACATACAATCAGATCAAGGGACAAACTTCACATCAAAATTATTCATGGAAGTTTTGAACAGCTTAGGAATAAAACAATTCAAATCTACTGCGTACCGTCCAGAATCACAGGGAGCACTAGAACGGTGGCATCAGACATTAAAGATCATGTTGAGGGCGTATAGTCAAGACTATCCAGATGATTGATATAGGGAATTCCGTTTGTGCTTTTTGCGATCAGAGATACATCAAATGAATTGACCAATTCAGTCCATTTGAATTAGTCTTTGGGTATGAAGTGAGAGGACCATTAAAAATTTAGGAAACAATTAAATAGAGCTGGAGAATTGGCTACACAGCATTAAGAGTATCGCAACATACAATGAAACAGGAGGCAGACAAGAAAACAAGAATTCGCAACTTTGCTGTTGGGGATAAGTTATTAGTGTTATGTTGAGAGTGATAGGTGAACCTTTGAAAGCAAGTTGAGTGGGCCTTCAGGGAGGAAACAGGGAGAAGGGAGACACAGAGAGAGAGGGGAGAGGGGGGACAAAGGGAGGGGAGTTGGGACCATCCTAATGGGTACCAGACTTGGCTAATCAGCCTCTGCTCAGCCTCTCTCCATTGCTGCGTAACCCAAAGTCCACCTTGGAGGACAGTCACCTGAAGATCCGAGGTCAAATGTCCCCGACTGCTGAAGTGTTCCCCAACTGGGACTCCTGCCTGGCAATTGTTGCACCATGGCGATTCATCTGTTGTCATAGCATCAGCTTGGTCTCGCCAGTGTATCATGCCTCAGGGCATCCTTGCCAGCAGTGTGCTGAGATAGACATTGCTGGCCAAGTCACATGAGTACCTGCTGTGTACATGGTGGGTGGTGTCCCCACGTGTAATGACAGTACCCATATCCACACTCTGACACGTCTTGGAGTGGTTGCCAATGACAGGGCTGTATGGCGCTGTGGTCGATAGTGGCCTGAAGGCCGGGCAGTTTGCTGTGAATAATGGTCTGTTTAAGGTTTAACAGTTGTTTAAAGGCGAGAAGTGCAGATTTAGGGAAGGTCTTGGCAAGGTGAGCATCCTCATCGTTAATGTGCTGCACGCTGTGAAGAACATGGCATAGTTTCTCCATTCCGGGGAAGTACTGGACAACGAAGGGTACCCTATCGGTTGTGTTTCATTTCCATCTCCTGAGGAGGTCATTAAGGTTTCTCGCTGTAGCACAGTGAAACTGGCAATCGATGAGTTGAGCATCATACCCTGTTCTTCTGAGGGCATCCTTGAGCACCTTCAGGTGTCTGTCACGTTTCTCCTCAAATGAAGAGATCCTGTGTACGCACAGGGCTTGTCTGCAGGGGCTGGCTGTTTTAATATGTTTAGGGTGCAAGCTCAAGAAGCGTAACATCATGAGATTATCAGTGGGCTTACGGTAGAGTGAGGTACAGAGGTGCCTGTACTTGGAGATGTGTGCATCCAAGAATGAGACAGATACTAAAAGAGTAGTCCATGGTAAGTCTGATGGTGGGATGAAATTTGTTGATATCATTGTTTAGTTGTTTCAGTGACTCCTCGCCATGGGTCCAGGGGAAGAAATTGTCGTCAATATATCTGCTGGTTGGCGGTTTTGTGCAGCAAAGAAGCCTTGCTTGAACTTGTGCATCAAAATGCTGACATATTGGAGTGCAAATTTGGTCCCCATGGCTGTTGTGTCTGGATGAAGAATTGGCTGTCAAACGTGAAAACATTGTGGTTGAGAATGAAGAGGATGAGTTGTAGAATGGTTGCTGGAAATTGGCAGTTGTTGGTATTGAGTACGGAGGCTGTTGTCGCAATGCCGTATTGTGGGGGATGTTGGTGTATAGTGCTGAAATGTTCACTGTGATGGGGAACATTCCCAGATTGAGTAATCTGTGGATGCTGAGTTTCTGTAAGAAATCTGTAGTGTCGTGACAGAAACTGAGGGTCCACTATATAATGGGTTTCAAGATGCCCTCGACATAGTCGCAGTGGTTTTCACACAGGATCCCATTGCCTGATACGAAGGGACGTCAAGGTGTGATGACTTTGTGTATCTTTGGAAGACAGTAGAAGTCCCAACACGAGAAGTATGTGGGCTGAGTGCGCATAGGCAACTCTGAAGGACTGGATCAAAAGTCTTGATCAATGTGTTTCGTTCCTGGGTATGTTCTTTGGTTGGATCGGCCGGTAGATCTCTGTAGTGTTCAGTTGTCGGTACACTTCCTTGCAGTAGTCTGTTCTATTCTGAATGATGATGGCTCCTCCTTTATCTGCTTGTTTGATAATAATGTTACGATTGGTTTTGACAGCATGGATGGCACTGTGTTATGTATGATCAGGTGATGTTTTGCTCTAACATGTTGGTGTGGCTGATGAATCTGGCATTTACACATTTCCTGATGGTTTGAGCATACAAATTAAATTAGACAATGAGGAAGTTGTCAAAAATTGGAATAAATTATGGAGTTACCTTCCAGAGGAAAATCGAAATGACCTGAAAGAGTTATTACTTTCACATGGGAAGATAAGTGGAAATAAGCTGGGAAGTACTAAACTAATTGTGCATGATATAGATATAGGAGTTGTTGTTCCGATTAGGCAATATTCTTATAGGCATGACCCTCTAAAGTTGGCACAGGTTCAAAAGGAGATTGAATGCATGTTCCAAAATGACATAATTGGAAGTGAGTTACAGTGAGTGGAGCTCACCCATAGTAATGGTGCCAAAATCAGATAGTATCCAATTATTATGCGTGGACTATCACAAAGTTAATGCAGTTACAAAGACTGATGTGTATCCGATTCCGCATTTGCAAGATTGTTGAGAAGGTAGGACAAGCAACTAATATTTCTAAGTTGGGCGTGCTCAGACGATACTGGCAGGTACCTTTGTCAGAAAGAGCAAAGGCAATTTCGGCTTTGTAACGCTGAATGGACAGTATCAGTTTAAAGTCGTGCCATTTGGCATGAAAAATACACCAGCCACATTTCAGAGTTAATCCATAAGGTCACTGCCGGATTAGCGAACTGTGTTGTATATATAGCTGACCTGGTGATTTTTAATTACACATGGAAGGAACATTTACAATATTTATCACCTTGATCGATCGATTTTGGAAGGCAGGCTTGGTGATAAACCTGGCTAAACATGATTTTGCCAAAGCCGAAGTCGCCTTCCTGGGCTATGTTACTGGACACTATAAAATGGCCCCAGGTGATGCAATAACTAATGTAATTGGCGAGTTTCCCATACCATTGACAAGAAGAGCAGTATTATGGTTCCTGGCATTGATGGATTTTATCGAAACTTTGCCTCAAACTTTAGCAATATGGTTGCTCCACTCATTGAACTCCATGAGACAGACAAGAGGTGTTAGTGGACAGTGGACTGTCAAAAGGCATTTTTACAGCTTGAAAGCTGTGTTAACCACGGCCCTTGCATTAGCCACACCTAATTACGCAAAGCCATTCAAGGTGGCTATTGATGCAAGTGACGTGGGTGTTGGTGCTGTGCTCTTGCAAGATGATGACGAGAAGATAGAAAGACGTATCTGTTATTTCTCCAGGAAGTTGAACACTCAGCAGAAATACTCGATAACTGAAAAGGAGACTTTGAGCTTGGTGTTGGATTACTACATTTCGATGTTTATGTTACCAGTAATGAATCTGAGACAATCATATAAACTGAGGTTTGTGGAGAAATTTAAGGACAAAAATTCCAGACTGTTTAGATGGAGCTTGTTGTTATAACCATTCAATTTCAAAACTGTGCACGTGGCAGGTCAAGAATATGTGGTTGCCGATGCATTGTTGAAAATTGAATGAGACACAGGTGTTTGGTGGCAGGAGTACAACAGACTGAAACAGAATGTAGTTGTTTGCATGTGTATAGTCAGCCGAATGTGTGTGTGTGTGTGTGTGTGTGTGTGTGTGTGTGTGTGTGTGTGTGTGTGTGTGTTTGTTATGGAGTACTAATAAGTTTTTTTTTAAAAAGGGGGTTTTAAAATGAAACCATCTTTGGATATTGAAAGTTCTTTTTTTTTTAAAAAGCGGGGAGATGTGATGAAGCTGCTCCTTTAAAAAGTTTATGCTGACCTTGGCTTTTTTCTCAGAGTAAATGACACAGATTCCAAAATGTCTGGAGGTGATGGGTTTTAGGGTGAATTTGATAATAGCCAACAGATACTGCCTTAGGCAGAAGACTTTCAAGTTTTAATAAATTATACTTGGACAATGAAAGGGGAACGGCCAGTTCTGTCAGCACAGCTTTTCTCCTTTTTTTAAGCAGTCGTGTGAAAAGGTGGCTACTGAACCCACAGAAGCAGGTCGAGACTGGTACTCTCGCTATGACTTCTATCCTGTAAGAGATTTTACCTTTTGTGCCATGGGGTGTTTTTGGGGATTTGTTGCAAGTATTTGGAACAGCACCATTAAGGTGGGATGAGCTGTTGGGTTTTCAGAATAGCTAGATTATTTGGTATTCTGTTTTCTGTTATAGAGTCATAAAGATGTACAGCACGGAAACAGACTCTTCAGTCCAACTTGTCCATGATGACCAGATATTCCAAACCAATCAAGTGGCACCTGTCAGCACCCAGCTCATATCCCTCCAAACCCTTCCTATTCATTTGGCTTTTAACTGTTGCAATTGTACCAGCCTCCACTACTTCCACTGGCAGCTCATTCCATACATGTAACACCCTCGGTGTGAAAACGCTGTCCCTTAGGTCTCTTTTACATCTTTCCCCTCTTACCCTAAACCTATACCCTGTAGTTCTGGACTCCCCCAACCTAGGGAAGAGACTGTGTCAATTTACTCTATCCATGCCCCTCTTGATTTTGTAAACCTCTATAAGGTCACCCTTTTGCCTCCGACGCTCCAGGGAAAACAGGCCTGTTCAGCCTCTCCCGATAGCTCAAATTCTCCAACCCTGGCAACATCCTTGTAAATCTTTTCTGAACCCTTTCAAGTTTCACAACATCCTTCTGATAGGAAGGAGACCAGAATGGCATGCAATATTCCAAAAGTGGTCTAACCCAATGTCCCTTACAGCTGCAACATGAGCTCCAACCCCTGTACTCAATACTCTGACCAATAAAGGAAAACATACCAAATGCTTTCTTCACTACTCTATCTACCTGCAACTCCACTTTCAAGGAGCTATGAACCTGCACTCCAAGGTGTCTCTGTTCAGCAAAACTCCCTAGGACCTTATCATTAAGTGTATAAGTCCTGCTTAGATTTGCTTTTCCAGAATGCAGCACCTCGCATTTATCTGAATTAAACTCCATCTGCCACTTCTCAGCCCATTGGCCCTTCTGATCAAGACCCCATTGTACTGAGGTAACCTGCTTCGCTGTCCACTACACCTCCAATTTTGGTGTTTCATTCAGCAATCTTGTAAATAAATTCTGTTTTGTTTAAACTAAGTGATTTGACCAGCTGATTCTCTCCTGGAGTATCCACTTTAAAACTGCTTAAAACAACTACCGAAGTTAGATTCTGGGCTACCTTCTTGAAATGTTTTGAGGGGTCTGGCCTAGTCCACAACAGCATAGCAAGATATACACTGTCATTATAGAACAGCAAAAGATTATTTGGCCCTTCAAGTCCATGTTAGATCTCTGCAAAGCAATCCAGTCCTTCTCATTTCTCTTATTCTATTCATCGAGCCTCCCAAGTGCCTATTTGATCTCCTTTTGAAATCATTGATTGTCTCTATTTCCACCACCCTTGCAGGCAGCACATTACAGATCATTACCATTCACTGCTTAAGGAAGGGGATATCTAAGAGATATCATGATGCACATAGCTCAGAAAATAAATTCGGAAACACCCGAGAGAGGTATGTTCAGTCATAGCAAAATGTGTGCGTTTTGCTTGATTGACTCAAGCGTCCTACAAACCAATCACATTTCATAATCTAAGATACCACTAGGTTGTGAGAAAAAGAAATAATAAACCATGTTTGTTCATGAATTTCTTCATGACACGATTAGCACATATGTAGAGGAGAAAATTGAACACACGGAGGGGATTGAAATCTGGTGGAAAATAGGCTTCAGGTGAGACACCTGGGGTGTGCCCAAGAGGATAAGCAACACATTCAGCTTTTTCAGCTGGCTGGCTATTTAAATATGCATGTTAGCACCTTGATTGTAACACAAAAAAAAACTTTGGTTGCAACATAGTTGATGAATACAGCATATTTTTGAAATAAAAAATCTGAAGTATGACCTCAGCCAAGTGTTGCAGCCGAGCACATTCCAAGCTCCAGGACTACGTGCTAAAGGATGCACTAAAGCTTGGGGCAGCTGCTGCCAAGGTAGAGTGGGGAAAGACCACGGTCCGAGGTCTTCCTGCTAAAGTTAAATGGGGGCCATTTCAGTTATCAGACCCTCTCAGTGCCTGAAATGCATGTAAACATAGTCTGGTTCAAGTGAGAAGTGCCTTTGGTTTGTTTATTGGACAGAGTCAAATTCCACTGTTTACTTGTTTTCTTCATACACTATTGCACAGAATTGAACTGTGCTTGTGAGAGAGATATTTTTATGAATAAAGCAAATTTTTGAAATTTAGAAAATTCCTTTCTGCTACACTCTTGTAACACTATGTAACCTCCGTGAATGGATAATCTTGTAGTTGAACATGATCAGTGAAGGGATGGAAAGAGATTTCCCTACAGAGAGTGAAATTTTGCTTGGTTCCTGAAAGACAAGTGGTATTTTTCATAATCTATTGCAGGTAGATACATAATAAATAAAAATACTATCACTGCATTATGAAATCTGGTGCATTATGGTGGCATTCACTGGACTTCTTTGTGCAGGGTAGTTGTTATGGGGGACATTTAAATTTCCAAATATTGACTGGAAACGCTACAGGTCGAGTACTTTATATGGGTTAGCTTTTGTCCAACATGTACAGGAGGGTTTCTACAGCATGTAAATAGGACAAGTGAGGCCACATTGGATGTGGTACTGTGTAATGGACTAAGGTGTTAGATTTGGTGGTAGGGGAGCACTTGGTGATAGTGACCACAATTTGGTTACATTTACTTTAGTGATGGGAAGAGATAGCTACATACCGCAGGGCAAGAGTTATAGCTGGGGAAAGACAATAGTGAAGGTGGCGTTTAGTATGCTTTCCTTTATCGGTCAGAGTATTGAGTACAGGAGTTGGGAGGTCATGTTGTGGCTGTACAGGACATTGGTTAGACCACTGTTAGAATATTGCGTGCAATTCTGGTCTCCTTCCTATCGGAAAGATGTTGCGAAACGTGAAAGGGTTCAGAAAAGATTTATAGTACAATGATGTTGCCAGGGCTGAAGGATTTGAGCTATAAGGAGAGGCTGAATAGGCTGGGGCTATTTTCCCTGGAGCGTTGGAGGCTGAGGGCAGACCTTATAGAGGTTTACAAAATTATGAGGGGCATGGATAGGGTAAATAGGCAAAGTCTTTTCCCTGGGGTCGGGGAGTCCAGAACCAGAGGGCATAGGTTTGAGGTGAAAGGGGAAAGATATAAAAGAGACCTATGGGGCAACTTTTTCATACAGAGTGTGGTACGTGTATGGAATGAGCTGCCAGAGGAAGTGGTGGAGGCTGGTACAATTGCAACATTTAAGAGGCATTTGGATGGGTATATGAACAGAAAGGGTTTGGAGGGATATGGGTTGGGTGCTGGCAGGTGGAACTAGATGGGGTTGGGATATCTGGTCGGCATGGACGGGTTGAACAGAAGGGTCTGTTTCCATGCTGTACATCTGTATGACTCTATGTAGAATGCATAGGATAGGCACAATTGGAATGTGGAACTTGGTCAAGGAACAGCTACTGCGTGTCCTTGGTAAGTATGTACCTGTCAGGCAGGTAGAAAATGGTTGAGTGAGGGAACCATGATTTACTAAAGAAGTTGAATCGTTTGTCAAGAGGAAGAAGGATGCTTACGTAAAGATGAGACGTGAAGGCTCAGTTAAGGTGCTTGAGAGTTATAAGTTAGCTAGGAAGGATTTAAAGACAGCCTAGGAGAGCCAGGAGGGCACATGAGAAGTCATTGGCAGGTAGGATCAAGGAAAACCCTAAAAGCTTTCTATAGGTCTGTCAGGAATACAAGAATGTCCAGTGTAAGGTTAGGCCAATCAAGGACACGAGTGGAAAGTTGTGCGTGGAGTCCAAAGAGGTAGGAGAGATACTAAAAAGAATATTTTTGGTCAGTATTTACATAGGAAAAAGACAATGTTGTTGAGGAGAATACCAAGATACAGGCGATTAGACTAGGCATGATTGCGGTTCATAAGGAGGTGGCGTTAGCAATTCTGGAAAGTGTGAAAATAGATAAAATCCCCTGGGCTGAACGGGATTATCCTTGGATTCCCTGGGAAGCTAGGGAGTAGTCTGCAGAGCCTTTGGCTTTGATCTTTATGTCATCATTGTCTACAGGAATAGTGCCAGAAGACTGGAGAATAACAAATGCTGTCCCCTTGTTCGATAAAAGGGGAGTAGAGGCAACCCTGATAATTATAAACTAGTGAGCCTTATTCTGTTGTGGGCAAAGTTTTTGAAAGGATTATAACAGATGGGATTTATAATCATCTGGAAAGGAATAATTTGATTAGGGATAGTGTTTTCTGAAGGGTAGGCCATGCCTCACAAACCTTACCGAGTTCTTTGAGAAGGTGACCAAACAGGTGGATGAGGGTAAAGCAGTTAATGTGGTGTATGTGGATTTCAATAAAGCCTTTGATAAGGATCCTCACAGTAGACTATTGGAGAAAATATGGAGGCATGGGATTGAGGGTGATTTAGCAGTTTGGATTAGAAATTGGCTAGCTGAAAGAAGACAGAAGATAGTGGTTGATGTGAGATGTTCATCCTGGAGTTCTGTCACTTGTAGTGAACTGCAAGGATTTGTTTTGGGGCCACTGCTGTTTGTCTTTTTTATAAATGGCCTGGATAAGGGCATAGAGGATGGGTTAGTAAATTTGCGGATGACACTGAAGTTAGTGGAGTTGTGGATAGTGCAGAAGGATGCTGCAGGTTACAGAGAGACATAGATAAGCTGCAGAGCTGGGCCAAGAGGTGGCAAATGGAGTTTAATGCTGAAAAGTAAGAGGTGATTCACTTTGGAAGGAGTAACAGGAATACAGAGTACTGGGCTAATGGTAAGATTCTTGGTAGTGTGGATGAGCAGTGTTGCTCTTCATGTGTATAGATTCCTGAAAGTTGCCACCTACGTTGATAGGGTTGTAAAGAGGCTGTTAAGATTAGTTTTTTGTTGGTAGAGGCATCGTGTTTCGGAGCCATGAAGTCATGCTGCAGCTGTACAAAACTCTGGTGTGCCTGCACTTGGTATATTGTGTACAGTTCTGGTCACTGCAATATAGGAAGGATGGCTACTTCATGGCAATATTTAAATCTATTCCTTTAGTCTGATACTATCTTTACCTCTTTTTGTTAGCCAAGGTTGGGTCATTTTTTCTGTGGGATCTTGTGTCTTAAAGAACTGTATACATATTAGAAAATATGTATTAATTATTTAAATGCAAGAGATTTCTCATGTACTGCCTTATTTTCAAATGTAGTTGCCCAACCTACTTAAATGAACTATATTCCTGAAAAAGGTTAAGTGGTTTCAGTTAGAAAGATCTTTTACCTTAAATAAGATGCAAGCAGAACAGAAGATTAGCAGATGTACTCTAGACAGGACGAGGAATAAGATTAAAGCAATTATCCAGCCAAAACAAATCAGCAGGAAAGTGCGACAGGGAGGAAAGGAAAGGAGGAAAGAGAGAGAGAGAGTGAGAGAGAGAGTGAGAGAGAGAGAGAGAGAGAGAGAGAGAGAGAGAGAGAGAGAGAGAGAGAGAGAGAGAGAGAGAGAGAGAGAGAGAGTGAGAGTGAGAGTGAGAGAGAGACGGAAGGAAGGATTCATGCTTGTGGATGGTGGAGAAGGCGGCAAGGTACTGGATTGTTAAGAACAATGCCTCATGTAATTTATCAATTTCCCAATAGTTAACACATCTGTTTAACAAACAACTGTAAATTGACCACATTAAAATAGAATACTAGATCCAAGATGTATACAAAACATGAAAACTTGTGGGTTTCTTCAGTCTTTACTCTTAGAATGTCCAAAGCTGGCTTCCATTGCGTACACTTGAACAATATTCAGAACATGTAACTAAGTGGTCTGGTTGCTTATCAAGTTATACCTTTACAAGACTTCTCATTACATAAACAAGAACCAAATAGTCTATTCTCTAGCTGGTAGTTGATGTACAGTATTATCTAGAAAACTATCTGGCATGCATTTTCAGAAATAGATCCTGCACACTATTAACATAAATTTGGTTTGATTAAGTGCTCCCTCATGATTGTTGTATTACTATTGTTGCAGACACCCCTAATTTTCTGATTTATGCTCTGCCCTGCACTACAACTACTTTTAGGAGTATAAACAACTCGACCTGATGTGACCTGTCCTTTTTGTTTCTTAGCTCCATGTGAACTGATTCACTTTTGAATTTTCTGACCCAACAGCCTTTCTCTGTATTCTGTATTTATCTCAGCCTTAATTATCAGGGCTAATTACCCTCCTTTTCCATTTTGACTATCTCTTTTAAAGGGGAAGTTTCCTGGGGTATTCAGCTCCCAATCCTGGTTACTTAGCAATCGCATCTCTGCGAAAATTAATAGACAGTAGACAATAGACAATAGGTGCAGGAGTAGGCCATTCGGTCCTTCGAGCCAACACCACCATTCATTATGATCATGGCTGATCATCCACAATCAATATCCTGTTCCTGCCTTATCCCAAAGCCCTTGATTCCACTATCTTTAAGAGCTCCACCCATCTCTTCAGAACATAGAACAGTACAGCACAGAACAGGCCCTTCAGCCCACAATGTTGTGCCGACCACTGATCCTCATGTATGCACCCTAAAATTTCTGTGACCATACGCATGTCCAGGAGTCTCTTAAATGTCCACAATTACTTTGCTTCCACAACTGTTGCTGGCAAGGCATTCCATGCTCTCACAACTCTCTGTGTAAAGAACCCGCCTCTGACATCCCCTCTATACTTTCCTCCAACTAGCTTAAAACTATGACCCCTCGTGTTAGTCATTTCTGCCATGGGAAATAGTCTCTGGCTATCGACTCTGTCTATGCCTCTCATTATCTTGTATACCTCAATTAGGTCCCCTCTCCTCCTCCTTTTCTCCAATGAAAAAAGTCTGAGCTCAGTCAACCTCTCTTCATAAGATAAGCCCTCCAGTTCAGACAGCATCCTGGTAAACCTCCTTTGAACCCTCCCCAAAGCATCCACATCTTTCTTATAATAGGGCGACCAGAACTGGACACAGTATTCCAAGTGTGGTCAAACCAAAGTTTTATGGAGCTGCAACAAGATCTCATGACTCTTAAACTCAATCCCCCTGTTAATGAAAGCCAAAACACCATATGCTTTCTTAACAACCCTGTCCACTTGGGTGGCCATTTTAAGGGATCTATGTACTTGCACCCCAAGATCCCTCTATTTCTCCACACTGCCAAGAATCCTATCCTTAATCCTGTATTCAGCTTTCAAATTCGACCTTCCAAAATGCATCACCTCGCATTTAACCAGGTTGAACTCCATCTGCCACCTCTCAGCCCATCTCTGCATCCTGTCAATGTCCCGCTGCAGCCTACATCGGCCTTCTATACTGTCAACGACACCTCCAACCTTGTGTCGCCTGCAAACTTGCTGACCCATCCTTCAATCCCCTCATCCAAGTCATTAATAAAAATTACAAACAGTAGAGGCTCAAGGACAGAGCCCTGTGGAACACCACTCACCACAGACTTCCAAGCAGAATATTTTCCTTCTACTATCACTCGCTGTCTTCTGTTGGCCAGCCAATTCTGTATCCAGACAGCTAAGTACCCCTGTATCCCATTCCTCCTGACCTTCTGAATGAGCCTACCATGGGGAATCTTATCAAATGCCTTGCTGAAGTCCATATACACCACATCCACAGCTTGACCCTCATCAACCTTTCTAGTCACATCCTCAAAGAACTCGATAAGGTTTGTGAGGCATGACCTGCCCCTCACAAAGCCGTGTTGACTGCATTTAATCAAGCCATGCTCTTCCAGATGGTCATAAATCCTATTCCTCAGAATTCTTTCTAACACCTTGCAGACGACAGACGTGAGACTTACTGGTCTGTAATTGCCGGGGATTTCCCTACTTCCTTTCTTGAACAGAGGAATTACATTTGCCTGTCTCCAGTCCTCAGGTACAACTCCAGTGGAGAATAAGGACGCAAAGATCTTGGCAAGTGGCGGAGCAATTGCATTTCTCGTTTCCAAAGGCAGCCAAGGACAAATCTGGTCCGGGCCTGGCAACTTGTCAATCTTAATGTTTGACAAAATTTTCAGCACATCAGCTTCCTCTATCTCTATCCATTCCAGCATGCACACCTGCTCTTCAAAGGTTTCATTCACTCCAAAGTTTGTTTCTTTCGTAAAGACAGAAGCAAAAAACTCATTTAGGGCTTCCTCTACCTCCTCAGACTCCACACATATATTCGCTATGCTATCCATGATCGGCCCTACTCTTTCTTTGACCATTCTCTTATTCCTCACATAAAAGTGTAAAATGCCTTCGTGCTCTCCCTAATCCGTTCTGCCAAGCTTTCTCGTGCCCCCTCCTGGCTCTCCTCGACCATTTTTGAGCTCCTTCCTCGCCTGCCTGTAGAGCTGAGCTTGACCCTAGCTTCCTCCATCTTATGGAAGATACCTTTTTCCTTTTGATGAGAAGCTCCACCGCTCTCATCATCCAAGGTTCCTTTATCTTACCACTTCTTGCCTGTCTCAGAGGGATACTTTCTTGAAAGTATCCAGAGACTTGGCCTCTGGGGCAGAGCATTCCATATATCCACCACTCTCTGGGTGAATAAGTTTCTCCTCAACTCTGTTCTAAGTCTTATTTTTAATTTATTTTTAAACTGTGTCTTCTGGTTCTGGACTCGCCCATCAGCGGAAACATGCTTCCTGCCTCCAGAGTATTCAATCCTTTAATAATCTTATGTCTCAATCAGATCCCCTCTCATCCTTCTGAACTCAAGTGTATACAAACCCAGTCACTCCAATCTTTCAACAAATGATAGTCCTGCTATTCCGGGAACTGACCTTGTGAACCTACGCTGCACTCCCTCAATAGCCAGAATGTCCTTCCTCAAATTTGGAGACCAAAACTGCACACAATACTCCAGGTGCGGTCTCACCATGGCACTGTACAGCTGCAGAAGGACCTCTTTGCTACTATACGCAATTCCTCTTGTTATAAAGACCAGCGTGCCATTAGCTTTCTTCACTGCCTGCTGTACCTGCATGCTTGCTTTCGTTGACTGATGTACAAGAACATCTAAATCTCATTGTACTGTCCCTTTACCTAACCTGATTCCATTTAGATAGCAATCTGCCTTCCTATTCTTGCCAAAGTGGATAACCACACATTTATCCACATCAAACTGCATCTGCCATGCATCTGACCACTCACCAACCTGTCCAAGTCACCCTGTATGCTCATAACATCGTCCTCTCATTTCACCCTGCCACCCAGCTTTGTATCATCAGCAAATTTGCTAATATTACTTTTAATGCTTTCATCTAAATCATTAATGTGTATTGTAAACAGCTGCGGTCCCAGCATCGAACCTTGTGGTACCGTACTGGTCACTGCCTGCCACTTCAAAAGGGACCAGTTTATCACTACTCTTTGCTTCCTGTCAGCCAGCCAATTTTCAATCCAAGTCAGTATTTTGCCCCCAATACCATGTGCCCTACTTTTGCTCACTAATCTCCTATGTGAGACTTTGTCAAAGGCTTTCTGAAAGTTCAGGTGCACTACATCCACTGACTCTCCCTTGTGCATCTTCATTGTTACATCCTCAAAAAAATTCCTGAAGCTTAATCAAGCACGATTTTCCCTTCGTAAATCCATGCTGATGCAGACCTATCCTATTACTGCTATCCAAATGAGTCATAATTTCACCTTTTATAATTGACTCCAGCATCTTTCCCACCACTGACATCAGGCTAACTGGTCAAGAATTGCCTGTTTTCTCTCTCCCTCCTTTCTTGAAAGGTGGGACAACATTAGCCAACCCGCAGGAACTGAGCCTGAATCGATAGAACATTGGAAAATGATTACCAATGCGGCCTCGATTTCTAGAGCCACCTCTTTAAGTACCCTGGGATGCAGACCATCAGGTCCCAGGGACTTATCAGCCTTCAGACCTAACAGTCTATCCAACACCATTTCCTGCCTAATATAAATTTCCTTCAGTTCATCCATTACCCGAGGTCCTTCAGCCACTATTACATCTGGGCGATTGCTTGTGTCTTCCCCAGCGAAGACTAATCCAAAGTACCTATTCAACTCTTCTGCCATTTCCTTGTTTCCCCATAATAAATTTACCCATTCCTGTCTTCAAAAGGGTCCAATGTTAATCTTTACCATTTATTTTTCTTTTTACATACCTAAAAAAGCTTTTTCTATCCTCCTTTATATTATTGGCCAGTTTGCCTTCGTACCTCATTTTTTCTCCACCTCTTACCTTTTTAATTATTCTCTGTTGCTCTTTAAAAGTTTCCCAGTCCTCCAGCTTCCCGCTCATCTTTGCTATATTATACTTCTTCTCTTTTATCTTTATACAGTCCTTAACTTCCCTCTGGTAAAAAATGAGGTCTGCAGATGCTGGAGATCACAGCTGCAAATGTGTTGCTGGTCAAAGCACAGCAGGTTAGGCAGCATCTCAGGAATAGAGAATTCGACGTTTCGAGCATAAGCCCTTCATCAGGAATAAGAGAGAGAGCCAAGCAGGCTGAGATAAAAGGTAGGGAGGAGGAACTAGGGGGAGGGGCGATGGAGGTGGGATAGGTGGAAGGAGGTCAAGGTGAGGGTGATAGGCCGGAGTGGGGTGGGGGCGGAGAGGTCAGGAAGAGGATTGCAGGTTAGGAGGGCGGTGCTGAGTTGAGGGAACCGACTGAGACAAGGTGGGGGGAGGGGAAATGAGGAAGCTGGAGAAATCTGAATTCATACCTTGTGGTTGGAGGGTTCCCAGGCGGAAGATGAGGCGCTCCTCCTCCAGCCGTCGTGTAGTTGTGTTCTGCCGGTGGAGGAGTCCAAGGACCTGCATGTCCTCGGTGGAGTGGGAGGGGGAGTTAAAGTGTTGAGCCACGGGGTGATTGGGTTGGTTGGTTCGGGCGGCCCAGAGGTGTTCTCTGAAGCGTTCCGCAAGTAAGCGGCCTGTCTCACCAATATAGAGGAGGCCACATCGGGTGCAGCGGATGCAATAGATGATGTGTGTGGAGGTACAGGTGAACTTGTGGCGGATATGGAAGGATCCCTTGGGGCCTTGGAGGGAAGTGAGTGTGGAGGTGTGGGCGTAAGTTTTACATTTCCTGCGGTTGCAGGGGAAGGTGCCGGGGGTGGAGGTTGGGTTGGTGGGGGGTGTGGATCTGACAAGGGAGTCACGAAGGGAGTGGTCCTTGCGGAACGCTGATAGGGGAGGGGAGGGAAATATATCCTTGGTGGTGGGGTCCGTTTGGAGGTGGCGGAAATGGCGGCGGATAATACGTTGTATGCGCAGGTTGGTGGGGTGGTAGGTGAGAACCAGTGGGGTTCTGTCTTGGTGGCGGTTGGAGGAGCGGGGCTCAAGGGCGGAGGAGCGGGAAGTGGAGGAGATGCGGTGGAGGGCATCGTCGATCACGTCTGGGGGGAATCTGCGGTCCTTGAAGAAGGAGGCCATCTGGGCTGTGCGGTGTTGGAATTGGTCCTCCTGGGAGCAGATGCGGCGGAGACGAAGGAATTGGGAATATGGGATGGCGTTTTTACAGGGGGCAGGGTGGGAGGAGGTGTAGTCCAGGTAGCTGTGGGAGTCAGTCGGTTTATAATAGATGTCTGTGTTGAGTCGGTCGCCCGAGATAGAAATGGAAAGGTCTAGGAAGGGGAGGGAGGAGTCTGAGACAGTCCAGGTGAATTTCAGGTCGGGATGGAAGGTGTTAGTAAAGTTGATGAACTGTTCAACCTCCTCGTGGGAGCACGAGGCAGCGCCGATACAGTCATCGATGTAGCGGAGGAAAAGGTGGGGGGTGGTGCCAGTGTAGTTGCGGAAGATGGACTGTTCCACATATCCTACGAAGAGGCAGGCATAGCTGGGGCCCATGCGGGTGCCCATGGCAACTCCTTTAGTTTGGAGGAAGTGGGAGGATTGAAAAGAGAAGTTATTCAGGGTGAGGACCAGTTCAGTCAGTCGAAGGAGGGTGTCAGTGGAAGGGTACTGGTTGGTGCGGCGGGAAAGGAAGAAGCGGAGGGCTTTGAGTCCTTCGTGATGGGGGATGGAGGTGTACCCGTCAGCCACAACCACCCCTACCTCCCCTTAGGATCTTTCTTCCTTTTTGGAATGAACCAATCCTGCACCTTCTGCATTATATCCAGAAATACCTGCCATTGATGTTCCACTGCCATCCCTCTAAGGTATTGAACCACTGAACTTTGGCCAGCTCCTCCCTTAAAGCTCCATAGTTCCCTTTGTTCAACCGCAATACTGACACTTCCGATTCTCCCTTCTCCCTCTCAAATTGCAGATTAAAACTTATCATATTATGGTCACTACCTCCTAATGGCTCCTTTACTTCAAGGTCCCTGATCAAATCCGGTTCATTGCACAACACCAGATCCGGAACTGCATTCTCCCTGGTAGGCACCAGTACAAGCTGTTCTAATAATCCATCTCAGAGGCGTTCCACAAACTCCCTTTCTTGGGGTCCAGTACCATCCTGATTCCCCACAGTCTACCTGCATGTTGAAATTCCCCATAACAACTGTAGTAATATCTTTGCGACAGGCCAATTTCAACTCCTTATTCAACTTACACCCTACAGTAGAACAGACCTGTTCAATTACTTTGTTATGAATGCATTGTGTATTCACGTATAGTGCTGTCAGCCTTCATTTTTTAAACTTTACTCAGATTTCACCTTAGTCATCTAGTCTTAGCTTGCATTTACTGTTTTTTCTTTAATTTTCAAGCTGTTCCTCTTCATGAAGTTGAAGGGTAAATGCTGGCTTGGCTATGGATCTCACTTCTAAATCAATGCTGTGAATCACAGCTTTTCATTTGGATTCAACCATCTGAATTCAGTTTCCGAAGTGGACAACAAACCAATTTCAAAAAATATCATCTGATCAGGTGGCACTAAGGTAGAAAAATTGCGACCCAACAATTTATCATCCTATCATGATTGGATTTTTGTTGCAAAACTGGTTCATCATTTGCTCATACTGTACAAAAAGCTCGGGAATCATGTCCTGCAAAATAATATGCAATGCCATGAAGTCATTGTAGTTGTAAGAATACAACTTTAAAAACTTTAAGTGTGTGACAGGTGCACTGTACAAGTTGCTCTGCTTAATGTTGGTGGACAATATATACCTAGTCTACTTTAACATATAGTCTGGCAGGATATTTCAGTTAGTTACACATATTCTGAACTAGACCATGGGTGCCACAACTTTATTTGAATATGAGCACAGCTCCTAAAGAATCTGTCCGTTCACTGATGATTTTGTTCAAAGAAGATAATCAAATGTGTCTTCTATCCTGAAGATGATGCCATATTTATCTTTCATACAGTCATTCTGTACAACAGAAGCATGTTTAATGGGATCAGTGAGAGTCTATTACTGTATGAATAAGGGTGGTTCTTTTGACTATGAACAGATTATAACTTACATGGAATTCAGTTCGGTCACAGATAACATCGACAATTCAGCACGGGAACAGTCAACGTGTCGCCGAGTCAACTTAAATCACTGCTATCCTTGCTGTTGGATTCAATACTTACAAATTTGGACTGGATGTTCACTGATGTCTAGTTAGTCATGGATACTTTTTTAAAAAGTTTATTGAGAAAAGGTGAGGACTGCAGATGCTGGAGATCAGAGTCAAAACTTATGGTGCTGGAAAAGCACAGCCGGTTAGGCAGCATCCAAGGAGGAGTGTCGACGTTTCGAGCAGAAGCTCAGCATCAGGAATGTGGATGTGTTGAGAGATAAATGGGAGGGGGGAGGGGGCTGGGGAGAAGGTAGCTTGTGATAGATAGATGAAGGTGGGGGTGATGGTGATAGGTCAGAGTGGAGGGTGGAGCAGATAGGTGGGAAGGAAGGAAGATGGACAGGTAGGAGAGTTCAAGAGGGCACAATGGCTCAGTGACTAACACTGCTGTCCCACAGTGCCAGGGACCCAGGTTCTATTCCAATGTTGTATGACTGTGTGGATTTGCACGTTTTCCCAGAATCTGCATGGTTTCCTCCCACAGTCCAAAGATGTGCTGGTTAGTTAGATTGGCCATTGAAAACTGCCCCATTCTGTCAGGAATGTGTAGATTAGGTGGATTAGCCATGGGAAATGCAGGGTTCCAGGGATATGGTAGGGTGGGTGGGAAGCTCTTCAGAGGGTTAATGTGGACTTGATGGGCCAAATGACCTGCTTCCACATTGTAGGGATTCTATGATTCCATTCCATCTTTTGAGAACAAAAGCTACCACCACCCTTACCTTCCTCTCTGTACTTTTGAAAAGTCACATACCCTTTAATATTTAGTTCCCAATTTTGATTCCTTTATAACAAACAGTGCAGCTATTTTTTACTTGTATCTTTCTTGAATCTGTGGCAAGCTTGGCAAATTCAAATTCAGGTATTAAAATTTACGTAACTGTTGCTCAGTTACACTGAATAGACATTTTGTACATTTAAAGTCCTGGCAAGTTGTTGGTGCACATATATTCCTCTAGCCATGAAGGTACTTAAAATTAATGTAAGCCATGTAATTTTCGATTTAGTTCGGATGGCCATTTCTCAGCCATACAGTTTCTTACTGGTTTACATCCTTTTTCGCTCATTTTTTTTGCCTGCTTTGCCTGGGAAGCAAATGATGGATTGACGGACTAGTGTCTTCAGAAGACTGCTGACACTAGTTATCATATGATAACTCCAGTTATTAATCTTAGGATGGTAAATAAGGACCTTTTGCTATTTTTCACCTTTGTCCTGTAAAAGACACCAGTGTTCACCCACTGCTATCACTTTAATATTCACTAACACATTTTAAAAATATCAGGCAGCTGTTACATGAATTAAGAGTTTCATACACTCAGTACAATCTAATACAACTGAACCCAACGAGAAGTTCAAGACAGCTGATGTGTCAAACAATGTGAAAGATCAGACAACTTTTACCTGGAAGAAAAGCGAACTGGTATAATAGAAGAGGTCCTGGTGACTGAGCAGACACAGACGTGAGAGGTCAAATTCTGCAATAGCGAGTTGCAATCTCAGATGATATTTTCAACAGTAGACAAAAGAAAGTTTTCTAAATTATAGGCTTACTGCAATCATATCTAATGCAGAAGGATGAAGTGGAATGAAGTAGGCATCTAAAGAACTCCAGTTATTCAATCAAATCTTAGTGTCAAGACCCAGAATAGATTTACGTAGTTAGGAGAAACTTTTGCAGAAAACCTGTCACAGCTTTAGGCAAATACTACAGTGGCAACTGAGGCAATGCTACTCTTCCAATTTGGTGACATTAATTAGATTGAAAACCACAGGAACCAAACTGAACACTGAAAATCACATCAATGCCACCCACTGTGTATTTAGCCAATTAGATTTCAACAAGTCTTTCAAAGATGAAGAGAGGAAAAAAAACACACGGAAATGCCATTTTAGCCTGGCAGTCAATTAAAGATTGGGGGGGGGGGGGGGGGGGGTCTGGAAAATCCACATGTCTTTGTCATATATTGTAACATGATAAAAAAGTATAGCATAGCATTGAATTTTTTTTTAATCTTTACAAACAGCTTAAAGATACAGTGAACAAACTATTTTGTCACAAATTGTGCAAGACAATTACATTTGCCACCAGAGGTCACTCCTGAGTGGGCTGGCCTAGCATGGATCTGACAGTAAACAATTCAGTCATAAACTGTGACTTCATAACAGTTTCTTTTTCATGCTTATTCCTAGCTAGAACTATTGTGCATGTTTATTGAGTGCAAAAATTGGAATGCTGATCCATTCTCTGTCAAAGCAACTTTAACAATGGAGTCCAAATTTTTTTTTATTATTTCTTCAGTATAACTGGATCTATTCCAGTTCCCAATACCATAGGATGCATCTCAGTTGTTCTTTATTTTTGTTTTATGATGCAGTTATGCTAATTCTTTCCTGCAGCACATGTGACACTATTATTCTGCCCAGTGTTATTAAGTGGGATAAGTGTTTGTAAGATAAATATTGATTCTTGTATTATAAATCATCCTCAGACACTAAGTTGCACATCTGAAGTAGTCACTTAAACATCTGGAGCAGTAGTTCTTCCATTTTGTGAGAAATGTTAACAATTCTCAAAATTAGACTTTGTTGCTATTCAAACCAAGGACCCCGACTACCTAGAGGACAAGAGCAACAAGTACATATGAATACTAATATCTGCAAATTCTCCTCCATGCCACACATTCTCCCAACTTGGAAGTAAACCTCAACTCCTTCAACTGGCATGAATCAAAATCCTGGAACTCAGTCGCTAACTGCAATGTGGCATTACCATCATCACATAGACTACAAGAATCTGGCTCATCTCCAACTTGTTTAGCAAGTTAGGGACAGGTAGTAAAAGTTGGCTTGCCAAATTGAGAGTGAGTGTGTGTGTATATACACACATGCGCGCGCACACACATGCGCGAGAGGGAAGAGGAGTATGTATGTGCGAGAGAGGTGTGCGCATATAAGATATGTATGTATCAGTGAGAGAGGTGCATGTGAGAGTGAGAAATGTATGTATGAGAGAGGGGGGCATATGCATGTGCGCACACATGTGTGAGACAAAATATACACCCCTAATCCACAACAGTCAATAGTCCTAAGAAGATGATTTATTTGCTGCCAGTGTAAGTGACAGAAACTAGACCACAGACATCAGTAGCATGTTTCATAAATATTTCTTTAGCCTTTGGAGATAATAATTGTTGCACAAACTCGCATTTTGTAGTTTTATATTACTAATCGATCCCAATCCATTCTGGCGAATAATGTACCTTGTTGCATTTATTTTTGTGTTATATTGCCCTCCACAGGCATAATTGTCACATTGTGTGTGTGTGTATGTGTGTGTGTGTGTGTGTGTGTGTGTGTGTGTGTGTGTGTGTGTGTGTGTGTGTGTGTGTGTGTGTGTGTGTGTGTATATATATTAACATAATTTTTTTTTAAAAAAGTGGTCAAGTCATAATGAAAGGAACATCGTAATTAAATATTTCTGCAGTAAACTGAAATGAACTTCACAATTTGCTCATTGATATTTTTAAAAAAGAAATTTGAAACGTTTATGAATTCTCCAGGCAGCTACAATGTCTGAGATTATGCAAAATGTGATTATGATATTGCATAGAACTGCTTTAGAGAACAGCCAGCGTGTGGAGGGGCAGGTTCTCCTGGCACAACTAGATTGCAATCTATGCACCCATATCATTTTAGATTAGATTAGATTACTTAGTGTGGAAACAGGCCCTTCGGCCCAACAAGTCCACACCGACCCACCGAAGCGCAACCCACCCATGCCCCTACATTTATCCCTTACCTAACACTACGGGCAATTTATCCTGGCCAATTCACCTAACCTGCACATCTTTGGACTGTGGGAGGAAACCGGAGCACCCGGAGGAAACCCACGCAGACACGGGGAGAACGTGCAAACTCCACACAGTCAGTCGCCTGAGTCGGGAATTGAACCTGGGTCTCCGGCGCTGTGAGGCAGCAGTGCTAACCACTGTGCCACCGTGCCGCCCACGTTCTATAGGATATATTTATACCCTACCTTTGTGGTTGAATAGAAGGGCCACGGCAAGATACAATTTATACCTCATTTATGATGTGGAGTATAAATCATTTGCAACTGTTTGGTTCAGCTTTATCAAAACACTGCATCATTCACAAATCATGTTTGCATATTCAATAGAATATTACCTCAGCCTCAGGACATCATTACAGGAACTTCTCAGGGTTGTATTCCAGACTGAACCATTGCCAACTATCCTCACTTCAAACCTTCCCTTTGACCTAAGGTTTGAAGTGAGGATAGTTGCTGATAATTGGACAGTGTGTGGTACTATTCACAACCTCTCAAATATTAAAGTAACCCATAGCGAAATACAGCAAGACAAGGATGGCATTCTGGCACAGGCTGATAACACCAGTGTCAGAGAGAGCCATTTCTAACAGAAGAAAATTTCATCATCGTTGATTGATGTTTAATGGTATTACTAACAAGAGACTCTTCTGTCAAAAAAAAAACTGTAACGAGTGTAGGCAGTTGGACCTCAGATTACGATTTTCCTGATTGGAGCTGTCAATCTGGTCCAATCAGGGAGCCCTGGCTGACAAACAGAACAGGACTGTCTTTAGGGAGAGGTGGGTACCGTGGGGAATGGAGCGTTTTATTTCCCCCTCCAATTCTGTTTTGAATTAGTTTCTCACCTTCACCTTCTCTTTCACGTAAGTACTGCTTGCTTGGGGCTTTGCTTTTCATTCGTTCCATGGCCACATGGGTGTTTTTTTTTCTTGATGACGGAAATACTAATAAAGTTATCAACACTTGTTTTCACTGTGTCTTGCACCTACACACAACATGGGCGCTGGGGAATATAAGCATTACTACTGTATGGCAGTAGGGGGGAAAAATATATAACCAAGAGATTTAGAACCTCCTCAGTTCAGGGGACTAACTCCTTAGAAAGAAATACATAAACAGGGGATTTAGAATCTCCTCAGATCAGGTTAAAAAAAGAACAGGAGTGTCAGACTTCCTTTGGAAAGCCAGGTCTGAGGGAGCTTCAAGGGCTTTCTACATATAAATGAAGGGCAACTTGGTGATGCAATACTGGCCTCTCAACTTATTTCAGAGGTGACGAGAGTAAAGCATATTCCTGAAGAAAAGATGACTTTTGCAAGAGAATTAAGTTGGGGTAAGCATATTTCTGGCATCATGTCACTACTTTGGAAGCTTGACACATTCAATCCTGAAGACAGTGCGCAGTATGTGGCAAGAATTCATTATTTTTTCCGGGCAAATGAAAAGCAATGAGCAATTCTCCTATCAGCTTGTGGACCTGCAGCTTCCTAGGTTATTGGGAGTTTAACTTATCATTAGACACCAGATAGTAAAACCTTTCAAGAATTAATGAATTTAGTTAAGGAATATTATGACCCTAAACCTCCTTTAATTCTGAGACGCTATCGATTTTATTTATCAATTCAAGAACCATGGAAACCCATATCAGGATTTTTGACTAGGTTAAGACAACTGTAACTTTGGTTTAATTCTTAATGCGATGCTGAGACACCATTTGGTATGTGGGATTAATGATGTAACCATGCAAAAGTGCCTACTGGCTGAAGCCCAACTAGGTTTCAAACAGGCATTTCAACGGGCTTTATCAATAGAAAATGTGGCAAGCGAAGTAGGAGTTCCAGAGTATCCCAATGGAAGTGAACACCCTCGTCAGTCCGACTGAGCTTGGGGAACACCACTTGTGTGAAAGAAATTGCATTGCCTCACTCAGGACATATCCTGAACAGAGGAACACAGAAAAACCCCAAAACAAAGCCAAACCTCAGCCAAAGGGTTAAAATTATCTTCAGGATTGGGGTGGAAAGCAATTTTAGTTGCTGCTGGTATGCAAACTCGAGACAGAAGAGTCCCACTATACTGAGTGAGAGAACTCTTAGGCGGGTATCTAGGAGAGTGCTCACCCTTTAAAGTATACCTACATCTGGTTTGGAACTGTTAAATTACTTAAGAACATCCAAATCAAAACTAATCACAATAAATGTCCGGTTAAACGGACACTCAGTTCTAATGGAGGTCAATACCAACACAGACATTTCAGTGATCACTAAACTAATAGAGGAACTTTGATTATCCGAATATTGGGATCTCAAGGTCCCGGTAAAAACATTACTTCAAAGAGCTGTTTCAACCCTGATCGCATCTTTTGTTTACAGGTACAATGATTAAAAACGAACTCAGCTCACTGAAATGCTGCCAAGGACAGTCCAGGCACAGTCTCTAAATGACTGATTCCCTCACACTTTCCCTGGAGTTCTAAATAGGGGCGAACCCTAAACCCCCCTTCCTCAGATAATTTGTCCAACATTGTCCTGTATAGGGCAAAGGTGGAACCTGTCAAAAAAGTTGCAGTAAAAAATTGTGTGCACATATATGCTATTTGGAGACTACCCCACAAAGGCAGCCACAGTCTTACTCTTGGTGTTCAGTCTGGCTGCCCCGGGGGCGCGGACGGGGTTTGGGGGGGGGGGGGGGGGGGGGAAGCGAGTGGGGCAGGCAGGTGTGGGTGGGACAGATAGGAAGGGTGGGGTTAGGTGCAGATGAATGCAGATGTGGGCACAAGATGTGGGCTCGTGCACGGTGTGCTGCTGCCTAGTCCCCTGAACTGGAGCAGACTTTGCAGAAAACTCCGAGCCCCAGAGGAAAACAATTAACCAAATAACAACTTATCCAAATGAAATAGTGCCGCCCATCTCGTTCAGATAAATGAGGTTCCTCTGCATTTAACAAACTTCACTCTGCATTCCAATCCTTAAGTTTGCCATACTGCAGAACGTTTAAAGATTGATTTCAGTTCTGGTCTCTTAAAAGCAGCAGCTGGTTTAGTTACCACTGATTGCAGGAAAAGGCTTGGGCTCAAGTTTTATGGGGCAAAATTGGTTGAGAAAGATTCACCTAGATTGCCTCAACATGTTTTAAACTGGCTGTGAATTCCTAATTAAAAGCCCAGAAGTCTTTCAGGAAAGTCTACGGATTATCAAAGGAGCCAAGACAAACTTTAATGTTGACCAGGCAGCAATTCCACAATTCTGCAAGGCCTGCCCAATGCCATTTGTCTTATGAGGAAAACTACAGGACCGAAATCAGAAGGCTGGACAGCAAAGGAATCATCAAACCAATTCAGTTTGTCAAAGGGGCAGTGCCAGTTGTACAAACTGTGAAGCCCGACGGCCCAATTCATCTTTGTGGAGATTTTAAACAAACAGTAAACCATTTTTCACAACTGGATGAATAGTCAATCCCTCTCAGACTATATATACACAAAGCTGGCAGGGATGCTATCCTTCAAGAAGCTGGGCATGAGCCACATGCACTTGCATATGTGGTTAGACGAGGATCCCCAGAAGTATGCTACAATTAACACCCATAAGGCTTTGCACCAATATACGAGACCTCCATTTGGGGTATCATCAGCCTGTGCAATTTTTCAGCAGATAACAGAACATTTTACAAGGTGTACCCGCCCTAGGCGCAATTTATCTAGATGACGTGCTAATGACAGGCAAGACCAATAAAGGAGCACTTTTGTGGGCGGCACGGTGGCACAGTGGTTGGCACTGCTGCCTCACAGCGCCTGAGACCCGGGTTCAATTCCCGACTCAGGCGACAGACTGTGTGGAGTTTGCACGTTCTCCCTGTGTCTGCGTGGGTTTCCTCCGGGTGCTCCGGTTTCCTCCCACAGTCCAAAGATGTGCGGGTCAGGTGAATTGGCCATGCTAAATTGCCCGTAGTGTTAGGTAAGGGGTCAAATGTAGGGGTATGGGTGGGTTGCGCTTCGGCGGGTTGGTGTGGACTTGTTGGGCTGAAGGGCCTGTTTCCACACTGTAAGTAATCTAATCTAAAAAAAAAGAGAACTTGAACATAGTCCTTAGATAGACTCAGATGTACAGCTCGGAAACAGAACCTGTGGTACAACTAGTCCATGCCGACCAGATATTTCAACCTAATCTAGTCCCATCTGCCAGCACCCGGCTCATATCCATCCAAACCCTTCCTATTCATATACCCATCCAGATGCCTTTTAAAAGTTGTAATAGTACTAGCCTCCACCACTTCCTCTGGCAGCTCATTCCATACACGTACCACCCTCTGCGTGAAAGAATTACTCCTTGGGTCTCTTTTATATCTTTCCCCTCTCATCCCAAACGTATGCCTTCTAGTTCTGACTCCCCCAAGCCAGGGAAAAGACTTTGTCTATTTATCCTATCCATGCCCCTCAGGATTTTATAAACCTCTATAAGGTCTGCCCTCAGCCTCCAAAGCTCCAGGCAAAAACAGCCCTCACCTATTCAATCTCTCCCTATAGCTCAAATCCTCCAACCCTGGCAAATTCTTGTAAATCTTTTCTGAACCCTTTCAAGTTTCGCAATATCCTTTCATAGGAAGGAGACCAGATTTGCACGCGATACTCTAAGTGGCCTAACCAATGTCTTGTACAGCTGCAACATGACCTCCCAACTCCTGTATTCAATACTCTGACCAATGGAGAAAAGCAAACCAAATGCTTTTTTCATTATCCTATCTACCTATGACTTCACTTTCAAGGAGTTATGAACCTGCACTCCAAGGTCTCTTTGTTCAGCAACACTCCCAGGACCTTACCATTAGGTGGGTAAGTCATGCTAAGATTTGCTTTCCCAAAATTCAGCACCCTGCATTTACCAAAATTAAACTCCATCTACCACTTCTCAGCCCATTGGCCCATCTGATCAAGATCCTGTTATAATCTGACATAACCTTCTTCGCTGACCACTACACCTCCAAGTGTGGTGTCATCTGATAACTTACTAACTAACTATCTGTCTTATGCTCACATCCAAATCATTTTATATAAATGATGAAAAGTAGCAGACCCAGTACCGATCCTTGTGGCACTCCACTGGTCACAGGCCTCCAGTCTGAAAAACAACTCTTCACCACCACTCTCTGTCTTCTACCTTTGAACCAGATCTTGCATCCAAATGGCCAGTTCGGCCTGTATTCCATGAGATCTAACCTTGCTAACTTGTCTCCCATGGTGAACCTTGTCTAACGCCTTACTGAAGTCCAAACAGACCATGTCCACCACTCTGCCCTCATCAATCCTCTTTTGTTATTTCTTCAAACATCCCAATCAAATTTATGAGACATGATTTCCCACGCACAAAGCCACATTGACTATCCTTAATCAATTCTTGCCTTTCCAAATACATGTACATCCAGTCCTTCAGGTTGCCAACTTGCCCACCACCGTCAGGCTCACTTGTCTATAGCTCACTGGCTTGTCCATACCACAGTGGCACCACATTAGCCAACCTCCAAGTGCTCCGGCACCTCACCTATGACTATTATCGATAGTCAAGGGGCCCAGGAATCACTTCCCCAGCTTCCCACAGAATGTCTGCATTCAGGCACCCCAAGTGACCTACTTGATCTACAGAGTTGTCATCACCAGGTTATACCCATTGCAAGACAAAGTGAAGGCAATCAAAGGTGCCCTGGCTCTCACGTCTATACTGGAGCTTTGGTATTTCCTTGAAATTATGATGGAAAGTTCAAACCTAACTTGGTCTCCATCCTGGCAACTTTGCATCAACACTTTTGATTAAAAAAAAGTTTGCCTTGGAAATGGTCATGTAGCCACGCCATAACTTTCAGGAATGTGAAGAATCAGCTATCATCCTCTAAAAAGTTGTCACTCAATGATCTCAAATGAGCTCTGGCATTGACATGTGATGCTTCCCGGTATGGGGTGGTTTCAGCTCATAGGTGACTCAATGCAGAGGAACTATGATAACATATGGATCCAGAACTTTGGCTAATGCAGACCGTAAATATGCCCAGATAGAGATGGTCATATTTGGAGTCAGGAAGTTCCACCAATCCCTTTATGGATGAGAGTTTGTAATAATAATGGACCACAAACCCCTGCTAGGTAAAGTTAAAGAGGACAAGGCAGTGCCACCCATAGTTCCAGGCTGAATTCAGCAGTGGGCTCTCATACTAAGTGTGTGAAGTTACTAAATGGAACACTGTTCAGGAAGCCATGCAGTGAATATAGATGCATCAGGAACACCAATACTGGACACAAGACTCCACTGAGCAAGATAATTTACTTCAGGCGATGAAGTTTGGTGTAGGAACCAGAGGAATGGCTCTGCATGGGTGAGAGGCATGGCTAAACTGAGGTCAGGTCCAATGATGTATAAAGTTCAGGTAGGTCCAACAGTCCTGACCAAGCATGTTGAACACATAAAAGCTGCAAACTCTCAAACAGGGTGGGAGCAAATGTGCCTGGCTCTTTGATAGCCTCTCCAACTGTTCCAAACCCGTAGGTTCTCCCTCAACCAGTGAAGAGACCATCAGAATCGGAGTTGGACACAGCAATGTCACCATCTCAACGTCTTTACTGCCTGAGTGGAATTAAATTCTTCTGATATGGTCTGGGTGCAAGAGGTGAGCTATTGTGCATTATACGCCACTCATATCAGGAGGCAGAGCTGGAGGAACCTGACCTAGTGCTAAAACACCTCAGGAGGAGCTACAGAACAATAAGAAACACCCTATATCCTTGGACTCAGCGGGGAAGGGATGTGGTGATTACAACGAGGTCAGCTGGGTGGATCTCAGAATGAGTTCCTTGAATGGAGCTGTTAATCTGGTCCAATCAGGGAGCCCTGACAGATAAGAACAGGAATGTCAGGATTTGAGGGTTGTCGTCATCTCCCTGAAAACTGGTTGTACGGTAAGGTTTGGGGCCTTGGCTTTGCTGTTCTTGTCCCTTGAAAAATTGCTGTTTCTTTGTATACAGCTGTTAAGGTTAACTGTTCTTTTGTACGTTGTGTATTGTTTAATAAAATACAGGACGGTCAGATAGTGGGCGGCACGGTGGCACAGTGGTTAGCACTGCTGCTCACAGTGCCTGAGACCCAGGTTCAATTCCCGTCTCAGGCGACTGACTGTGTGGAGTTTGCACGTTCTCCCCGTGTCTGCGTGGGTTTCCTCTGGGTGCTCCGGTTTCCTCCCACAGTCCAAAGATGTGCGGGTCAGGTGAATTGGCCATGCTAAATTGCCCGTAGTGTTAGGTAAGGGGTAAATGTAGGGGTATGGGTGAGTTGCGCTTCGGCGGGTCAGTGTGGACTTATTGGGCCGAAGGGCCTGTTTCCACACTGTAAGTAATCTAATCTAATCTAATATCCTGTTCACTCGGAGTTAGCTGGATCCATGTCAAGGACTCTCAAATGTGTAAATAAAGGGTGACTTGGTAACAGGATGCCCACCTATGTCAAATTATTTCAGTTCCAAGCAATAGATTTCTGGACTGGAGTGATTAGTATATTTAATTTTAATGTTAATTAATATATATTTATATTTATTATTATTTATTATATTAAATATTAGTTTATAATAATTTTAATTCAGTGACTGGAAATTCACTGAAACACTATAAATACATGCAAACTATAACTATGGTTAAAGTTACAGAGTTTCGCTACAAATTGAGCACATACTCTGGGCTGACACACCATTGTAGGAGTGAAAGAGTGTTGAGTTGTTGAAGGTGCACTTCGTCAGATACAATGCTCAAAGGAGGCAATGTTTTCCATTTGTGACAGGTTACTTACAAGTTCTATATTACATGTATGCAAAAGCAAATTCTTTCTTTGCCATTATTCATGAAAAGAGGAGGTTGGAGTGAAAAAAAAACTATAACCGGAGGTTGTTGTATATTTGATCAATATTAGTAGAGTGACCTCTCCAACTATTGTGCAGTGGTAATTTAAGTACCATATATACTCACTTATAGGTCGAATTTTTAAGACTATTTTTAATAGGTTCAATTTAGAGGGTCGACTAATCCACGGGCACAAGTTTTGAGGGGCTGAAATTCATGCTGCAATTCGAAATACTATTAGCAAAAGTCGATTTGATCGCACAAGTAAACCCGGGTAAAGAAGAAAAACACAATGAATTACAATAAAGGTAATTACCAGAAAAAAGAGAGAGACTGGCGGGAAAATTTAACATGTCAAAGATTCATGGAAATCCTGCAAAATCACACTATTCAACATCGTCATGGTCTGGTAAAATGGCACCCTTAAAATGATTAACTTTTTAATGATATTAAGTTTTGGATGTATAGTGAACAAAGTGTGATAAGTACCAATAGACTTCGTACCTTCCTGAATGAATTAATGAATCAAAACGTACTGTAGTAGAGTGACTGAGGGAGGAGCATGACTGAGGGAGGAGCGTGTGGATGGATAAATAAACAGAGACACAATTAGTAAACTAAGAGCGATGAGTAAAGTTACTGGTCTGAATGAATGTGATTTTGTTTAAGTGAGTTAATGGAAACACAGTTTCCTTTGTAAGAGGTTTATAATGCAACATAGTAGGGTTGACTTATACACAAGATATATGGAAAATGCAAGACTTTTTGGCATAGTGGCTCAGTGGTTAGCACTGCTGCCTTACAGCGCTAGGGTCCTGGGTTCAATTCCAGCCTCAGGCGACTACCTATTTGGAATTTGCACATTTTCCCCGTCTGCGTGGATTTCCTCCGGGTGCTCCGGTTTCCTCCCACAAATCCAAAGAGGTGCAGGTCAGGTGAATTGGCCATGCTAAATTGCCCGTAGTGTTAGACACATTAGTCAGGATAAATGTAGGGCAGGGGAATGGGTCTGGGTGGGTTACTCTTCGGAGGGTTGGTGTGACCTTGTTGGGCCAAAGGGCCTGTTTCCATACTGTAGGGAATCTAATCATAAATAAAAGATCTACATATAGAGGAGATTGACATACACGTGATTATATGGTAAATAAAAACATGATGTAACAATCTTAAAATGCAAATAAACCTACTGTAAAGTATTCTAAGCACACCTACAGGACACTATTGCAAGACAACCGGAATTAACTATATTTTTGATTGAAGATGCACACTTCTAACTTGATCACATGTACACTATGATCACATGCTGCCAATAATATAACTCTGGCACATAATGGATTCATAACATATATATGCAGCAGTTCTATATGAAATATCTCGGAACTGCAAATACTGAAGAATCCATCCTTATATGGTTAGTTTTGATGCACAAGACTAGTTTCAACAAATTAAGGACTTTATATTCAAAGGTTCATACAATTTGAAATTTCACAACCTTTGGTTAATTTACAACTATCATCTGAAGTGGTATAGGTAAACAGCGTGTTTATGCAATTCCATTAAAATCAATAAATCCTAGCATACTAGTGATGCCACATCATGAGAACCAATCTTGGAAATGGTTGCAAAGGAATTTGGAAGAGAGAGAGAGAAAGAGAGAGAGAGAGAAAGAGAGAGAAAGAGAGAGAGAGAGAGAAAGAGAGAGAGAAAGAGAGAGAGAGAGAGAGAGAGAGAGAGAGAGAGAGAGAGAGAGAGAGAGAGAGAGAAAGAAAGAGAGAGAGAGAGAGAGAGAGAGAGAGAGAGAGAGAGAGAGAGAGAGAGAGAGAGAGAGAGAGTGTGTGTGTGTGTGTGTGTGTGTATACACACACACACACACAGGGGTTTGCTCTTGCTTTTGAGGTGTAGGAAAATTAGATATTACGTGAATATAAACAGGTGTTATAAATAATCATGGGAAGATATTTATAGCAAACATTAAAATCAAGCTGTAAAAAATGTTCGCAGTACTCATTAGTGGTTCAACATTAAACCCGATATGAGCAACAATAATCTCTCTTTTGGAAATAGAATTTCAATTGAAGTTAGCTTTAAATAATTAAGTAACCACATATCAATATGGCATGCATTTCTACACATTTCAAAAACAACTTCCTCTTTCTCCACTTTAAAGGAAGTGAAACCAAAATCCCATGTGCGTCTTGTTGTGATGTCCATTTACAGCAACAAGTTCTTGAAAGATAAGAGGCTCTTTCCAGGACATTAGCTCCCACAGGACTTCACCAGCCACCTGGACTATATATCACATAGCGGCAACTATTTATAATTTGTATTTTTTATAAAGAATGCTAACTGTCAAATTTTTGTAAGTTGTACTCTTTGGAATGATGCTTACAACTATTGATAATCATATTCAATTTTCAGATTTGTCCTAGACATTGAAAATTAGATTTTATTTATGCATGGTTTGCACGGTGTGCATCAAAAAATAACTCGTTAATGGAAGTGCACTTTTCATTTACATGACTGAAGAGCAGGTATAGTTTGAGGTTGAGTTTAGCAATCTATTCACAGGCTTTAGCTGATGCAGTTTAAATAGCTGCGATGTCACCGGAAATAAAACTCTTTGGCCAGAAATTCAGTATTATGGTTTGAGTTGGATGGCCATTATTTGTTCCTTTTGTTCCACTAACCCATTCTCAAGCAATTGAGTGTTGCCCAGATTTCCAATGAAAGTGACATTCACTATTGAGGACAATAACCAGATTGTAGCTGTTGCCATCTAAGGTGTGGAATGCGTTCCAGTGAGAGTTATGAGATTTTAGAGGAGCGTGGGTACTTTTTTTTTAAAAATGTCCTATGTCAATGGCATGCCTTGTGGACTGGAAACCTATTGTAATCTTTGAGGAGGATGTTTCAGCTGCAGATATCAGGTGATTAAATGTATGCTAACACAAAAAGCCACTCAAGCTGTGTTGGTTTTAAAGTGGAAATAAAAAGGCTGGCACTTCTCATTATAATATCCAATGGATAGCAAATTTCTCTTCAATTTACACCATGGGCATGGATTCTTGTGGCACAAGTGGTAGTGTCTCTATCCCTAAGCCAGGAAGCCTGAGTTCAAGTCCCACTTACTCCAGAATAAGTGGAATCATTTTCCATTATCTTGGAAGTGAGGTCTAAGAAATTGAACCACTTTCTAAATGGTGATAAATTAGAAACTGTGGAGAAGGAACAAGAATTGGCTGTCTGTTTATGTTCGTTAGAAAAAGGAAATGAAGAGGTATTAAAAACACTGAAATATGGAGTAGAGCACGGTCAGACTGTGTGTGGAAGGGGCCGGAAACACCCACATCGGCACCAAAGGCACTGCCAGAATTAGAAAGGAGATCCTGGAATCTATGAAAGTTAAAAGCAGGACCTCAAAATATGGAAACTGCAGTTTGCAGCATTTATCAGTGACCACAGAAACAGGAAAATAGTACAAATGAATGCGTGGGTGCAGAAATGGTGGAGGAGGAAAAGTGTTACATTTTTGGAGGTTGGGACTAGTTTGGGGTGGGAGGAGGGAGTGGTGTAAGATCTACGTAAACAGACCGGTTGCACATCAAGACTAAGGTTAATATTGTAGTATTGATTAAAGAAAGAAATACTGGAATTATAGCAGCTCAGGTTGCATCTGAGGACACAGAATCAGAGTTTATGCTTCTGGTCAATGACCTTTAGCAAATCATTCAGGAGAAAGGTCATCAACCTGAAATGTCAACTCTCTCTCGACACATGTTGCCAAATGTACTGAGTATTTCGAGCAACTTGAGCTTTTATTTCAGATTTCCAGCAAATGTATTATTTTTGATTTTGCCCTCCACAATACCACTTTGATTGGCTTCTCTCTAAGCGTGGTCTCTTCTTTCTCCAGCCTTAGGATACTGTTGTATCCAGTTGAATACATAAACACTTTATATGAGAAAGCATAATCGATAAATATAAAATTATAATGGACCTATTGTTCATTTAACCTGCCATTGCTGGTGGCTATTCTAATTCACCTCCTTTATCTTATTCCAAAAATTAAATGAATAAACTTTCTCCGTCTAACTGGATTGAATATCCCGGGGGTGGAACAAGGGGAATCAGAAAACAAGGCATATTTGATGTACAGTATATGGACACGAGCAAGTATTTTGGCAAGACTCCTTAGTTAACTCATCAGAAAAGTAAAAATATAGGGGATGCCAGGAAAAGTCACAAGTTGGATCCAAAATTTGTCCAGTGGTAGACATCAAAAAGATATTGATCAATGAGTATTTCTATGACTGGAGGCTCAATTCCAGTTTGGTTCCATGACATTCAGTACTAAGTCCCTTATTCTTTGTATTACATACCAATGATTTAGACATAAATATAGTACACAAATAAAAATTTTGAAGTTAAAAATCACACAACACCACGTTATAGTCCAACAGGTTTATTCGGAAGCACCAGCTTTCAGAGCGCTGCTCCTTCTTCACGTGGTTGTGGAGAATAAGATCGTAAGACACAGAATTTATAGCATAAGTTTACAGTGCAATGTAACTGAAATTACATATTGAAAAATACCTGGATTGTTTGTTAAGTCTCTCATCTTTTAGAATGAACATATTGGGCTGAGAGGTGGCAGATGGAGTTCAACCTGGGTAAATGCGAGGTGATGCATTTTGGAAGGTCGAATTTGAAAGCTGAATACAGGATTAAGGATAGGATTCTTGGCAGTGTGGAGGAACAGAGGGATCTTGGGGTGCAGGTACATAGATCCCTTAAAATGGCCACCCAAGTGGACAGGGTTGTTAAGAAAGCATATGGTGTTTTGGCTTTCATTAACAGGGGTATTGGGTTTAAGAGTCATGAGATCTTGTTGCAGCTCTACAAAACTTTGGTTAGACCGCACTTGGAATACTGCGTCCTGTTCTGGTCGCCCTATTATAAGAAAGATGTGGATGCTTTGGAGAGAGTTCAGAGGAGGTTTACCAGGATGCTGCCTGGACTATCTTATGAGGAGAGGTTGACTGAGCTCGGACTTTTTTCATTGGAGAAAAGGAGGAGAAGAGGGGACCTACTAATTGAGGTATACAAGATAATGAGAGGCATAGATAGAGTCGATAGCCAGAGACTATTTCCCATGGCGGAAATGATTAACACGAGGGGTCATAGTTTTAAGCTAGTTGGAGGAAAGTATAGAGGGGATGTCAGAGGCGGGTTCTTTACACAGAGAGTTGAGAGAGCATGGAATGTGTTGCTAGCAGCAATTGTGGAGGCAGGGTCATTGGGGACATTTAAGAGACTCTTGGACATGCATATGGTCACAGAAATTTTAGGGTGCATACATGAGGATCAGTGGTCGGCACAACATTGTGGGCTGAAGGGCCTGTTCTGTGCTGCACGGTTTTATGTTCTATGTTGGCTTCATTTCTTTCATATGTAAATCACAGAACATTTAAAAGTTACATTCTCAAGTGAACTTTAGCAATTGGTGTCATATCCACCCAGATAATGCATTGAAGGTGTGAGCTGCCCTGCGTGAGACTGTCTGTGCCACAATGGTCAGACTGATTCTAATCTAAAAAATGTATTTACAGAATCTTACATGGATTCATGTAGCTTTTGAGCAAAGTAAAATGTAATTCTGCAAGTACAACTTCACCTCATAAATGTACATGCGTATGTGTGCATGTGGGTATGTGTGTTGGAGGGTGGGGGTTATGAGTGCCTGTGAGTGTATGTGTGAGAGTGTAAAGGGGTATAAATCTGTGCATGTGAGAGTGTGGGAGTGTATGTGTGAGCGAGTCTGCCTGTATCTGTCTGAACTACACCATGTACATGCACACTAAGAACAAGAAACTTGGCATCACCACCAGCAGTAGCCAAGCCCACCCTGGCACCACAGTGGAAAATGTTATCACCGCTGGAAAGTCGATCGTCAACTTATTGGTCCACACCCTTCAACCGGAAGAGACTGAAGTTCTTAGCAGGGGTCTCAATTTCTGCCCACCACCAAAATGGATCCCAAGGTTCTTGCAGCAGACATGATGCAATTCATCAGACAAATGAAACTCTGAAAATTCTTTCAGGATGCCAGCAATGATCCCAGTGAGCCCACCGAGGAACCGGAACAGTCATCACAGGGGTTCATGGAGGAGCAACCAAAGGAGGAGTCAACTTGGATCCCACCGGAGGGCCGCTGCCTGGGCTTGACATATATGCTCAAACCGTCAGGATATATATAAATGCCAGGCTTATCAGCCACACCCACAAGGTAGAGCAGAACAGCACCCAATCACAATGCAACACCATCCATGCTCTCAAAACCAATCACAACATTGTCATCAAACCAGCAAATAAAGGAGGAGTCATTGTCTTTCGGTATAGAACAGATTACTGCAAGGAAGTGTACTGACAACTGAACAACCAGGAAACTACCGGCCGATCCAACCGAACAGCACACAAGTGATCTAAACATAGTGATCAGGACTCTGGATCCAGTTCTTCAGAGTTCCCTGCGTGCCCTCATCTCATGTACTTCCCTCAGAGGCAACTTCTACTGTCTTTCGAAGATACACAAAGCCAACACTCAAGGACGTCCCATCGTATCAGGCAATGGGACCCTGCGTGAGAACCTCTCTGGTTAAGTCAAAGGCATTTTGAAACCCAGTGTGTACAGGGGACTCCCCCAGCTTCTGACACAACAGATTTCTTACAGAAACTCAGCACCCGCGGACCAGTCGTAGCAGGAACCGGGAACATTCCTCATCACAATGGATGTTTCAGCACTCTACACTAGCATCCCCCACAATGACGGCATCATGGCAACACCAACAACTGCCAATCTCCAAGCACTGCCCTCCAATTCATCCACTTTATCCTTGACTACAACATTTTCACTTTTGGCAACCAGTTCTTTATCCAGACACACAGAACAGCCTTTGGGATCAAAGTTACACCCCAAATACCAACATTTCCAGGCACAGGCTCGAACAAGGTGTATACTCCATGCAGGACCTCCAACCAACACCATATACCATGAACATTGACGACATTTTCTTCCTCTGGACCCACGGTGAGGAGTCACTGAAACTACAGAGTGATATCAAGGAGTTTCATCCCACCATCAAACTCACCATGGAGTACTCTCTACTATCTGTTTCATTCTTGGACACTTGCATCTCCATCAAGGATGGGCACCTGAGCACCTTATTCTACCGCAAATCCACAGATAACTTCACGATGCTACACCTCTCCAGCTTCCACCAGAAACATAATACGACAGCCGTCCCCTATGGACAAGCCCCACGCATACACAGGATCTGTTCGGATGAGGAGGAACGTGACAGGCACCTGGAAATACTCAAGGATGCCCTCATAAAAACAATGCTCAACACATCAACCGCTAATTCCTTTGTGCCATAGCAAGAAACCATTATGACCTCCTCAGGAGACAGACACAAGCTGCAACCGACAGGGTACCCTTCATTGTCAAGTACTTCCCAGGTGTTGAAAAACTACGCCAAGTTCTTTTCAGCCTGCAACATATTATCAATGAGGACAAGCACCTCGCCAAAACCTTCCCCATGCCTCCACTTCTCGCCTTTAAACAACCACTAAACCTCAAACAGATCATTGTTCGTAGCAAGCTGCCGGCTTTCAGGACAACACCATACAACCTTGTCAGTGGACGCTGCAAGATGTGTCAGATACTGATACCGCCATTACACATGGGTACACCTCCCACCATGTACTGTATGTGGCAGGTACTCATGCGACTCAGCCAACATTGTCTAGTTCAGACGCTGCAGGCAAGGATGCCCTGAGGCATGGTACATTGGCGAGACCAAGCAGAGGCTACAGCAAAGCATGAATGAACTGCACAACAATCAACAGAGTAGAGAGTTCCCTCCCAATCGGACAGCATTTCAGCAATCTAGGACATTCGACCTCAAATCTTCGGGTGACCGTCCTCCAAGGTGGACTTCAGGACAGACAACGAAAAGCGGCTGAACAGAGGCTGATAGCCAAGTTCAGTACCCATGGGGTTGGCCTCAACTGGGACCCTGGGGTCATGTTTGTCTCACTACAGGTGACCCCATTGCACTATATGCACACACAGGCATATGCAGACACTCCTACACACACACACACACTTACAGACTCATGCAGACCCTCTGTATTACGCTCACATGTACACTCCCACATGCATCCTCTCACAGACTTAACACTCCTTTACATTCGTAGCACACACATACACACTCACACAGACACTTATAACCCACCTCCCAACATGCAAACCCACATGCATACACACGTGTTTGTGGGGTGAATTTGTACTTGCAGAATTACATTTTACTTTGCTCAAAAACTACATGAATCCATGTAAGATTCTGTAAATACATTTTTTTTAGACTAGAATCAGTCTGACCACTGTGGCACAAACAGTTTCACACAGGACAGCTCACACCTTAAATACATTATCTGGGTGGATATGACACCAATTGTTAAAGTTCACTTGAGAATGTAACTTTTAAATGTTCTGTAATTTACATATGAAAGAACAGAAACTAACATGCTCATTCTAAAAGATGAGACACAAACAATCCAGGTCTTTTTCAATATGTAATTTCAATTACATCACACTAAACTTTTGCTATAAATTCTGTGTCTTATGATCTTGTACTCCACAACCACCTGAAGGATTAGTAGCGCTCCAAAAGCTAGTCCAGCCAAATAAACCTGGACTATAACCTGGTGTTGTGTGATTTTTAACTTTGTACACCCCAGTCCAACACATGCATCTCCAAATCAAGGATTTTGAAGATGATACAAAAATGGCTGTGTAGGTGATGAGGAGGAAAAGGCTGATGACTATATGAACATATTAGTGACTGGTCAGATGGGCAGAAAGTTTGAAAGTGTAATTCAATTCAGAGAAGTGAAATAATGCATTTGGCGAGAGAAATCATGACAAGGATACACAAATAAAAAAGCGGTGAGAAGCAAAGTGAAACGAGGGGCCCTAGAGTTCATGACCACATATATCTAAATGTTATAGAAGACAAAGTGATTAGAAGGGTATGCAGTAAACCTTATCAACTTTGGCACAGAAATAAAAAATAATTACACAACATTATGATGTAAATCTGTAAAATACTTATTTGTCTATAGCTACAAAACTTCATATTGTTCTGGTCACCACAATGTGTTCACATTAGAGAGGGTACACAAGAGACTTAATGAGCATATTACTAGGAATCAGAAAATTTTAGCTATGAAGGATTGGATAGCCTGTCAACTCAGGAGGCAATGGGAAGATTTAGTTGTGGTGCATAAAATTATGAGGTACAGAGTGTATAGCAGAGAAACGCAGAGACAGAGACCATGGGGCATAAATTTAAGAAATTTGCAGGATTGGAGGGTAGTTCAAGAAAATATTTTTCATCTGAAAGGGTGGCAGAGATAAATTTTCATAACATTTAAATAATAAATAGATAAGCATTTGAACTGCTATTATCTAAAGAGTTATGTCAAAAGGCTAAAAAAAAGTGGGATTATGCTGAATAGGGTTTTTTTTGGCCAGCGCATACATAATAAGTTAAATGGTTCCCTTCTACACCATTTTCTATGCTTGTATGAAGTACTGCTTCAGTTATGAGCATCTCAGGAAAGCCATAATTGGCTTTGGAGAAGGTACAGCAGATTCATCAGAATTGTAAGGTAAGGTGTCATCAACTGTCAAATATCAGTTTTCAAGCAGCACTTGCTTAGCAACAACCTGCTTACTGGTGCTTAGTTTGGACTCTGAAAGGGCCTCTGACCTCAGTCCAGCCTTGGAGTCATACCTGACACATATGAAGATGGTTGTGGAATTATAGAAAGCCAGTCATCTCATCTCCAAGACAGAGTTTGCAGAGTTTCTTAAAGTAGTGTCCCATGTCCAAAAATCTTCAGGTACTTCATCAATAATCTTCCCTCCACTACGTTTCCACGTATGGAGTCAGCTATTACGAGGGGGCATAGCTTTAAATTAAGGGGAGGTAGGTATAGGACAGATGTTAGGGGTAGATTCTTTACTCAGCGAGTTCAGAGTTCATGGAATGCCCTGCCAGTAGCAGTGGTGGACTCTCCCTCTTTGTGGGCATTTAAACGGACATTGGATAGGCATATGGAGGATAGTGGGCTAGTGTAGGTTACGTGGGCTTGGGTCGGCGCAACAACAAGGGCCAAAGGGCCTGTACTGCGCTGTATTTTGTTCTATGTTCACTATAAGGGCAGAAGTAGAATGTTTGCAGATATTACATAATATTCAGCACTATTCACAACTCGTCAAACACTGAAGTAGTCCACGTCCAAGTGCAGCAAAAACCTGAACAATATCCAAGCTTGCACTGGCAAAAAAGTAGCATTCATGCCACAAAAAGGCCAGACAATGACCATCTCCAACAAGAGGGAATCTAGCCATTGTCCTTGACAATCACTGGGAATTGCCCCCATCAACATCATAGGGACTACCACTGAGTTGAAACTTTACTGTACTAGCCATTTTTTAAAAAAAATTCATTCATGGGGTAAGGACTCCGCTGGCTAGGCCCGCATTTATTGCCTATCCCTAACTGCCCAGAAGGCAGGTGAGAGTAAATCACATTGCCAGGAGTCTGGAGTCACATGTAGGCCACACCAGGTAAGGACAGCAGCTTCCTTCCCTCAAGGACATTAGTGAACCAGACGTGTTTTTCCTGACAGATGACAATGGATTCTGGAATTAGCTTCCTAATGATAATCACGAGTTTTATTGAATTCAAATTCCACAATCTGCCTTGGAGGGATTTGAACTGGGGCCCCCAGAATAGTAATTCCTCCAAGCCATAATCTTCCGTAAACAGTGGCTACAAGAGCCATTTAGATGGTTGAAGTTATGCAGTGACTAACTCACCTAATTTTGCAAAGTCTGTCCACCACCAATAAATCAGGAATGTGATGGAATATTCCCCACTATCTGATGGGTGCACTTCCATCCAAGACAATGTAGATTCACTGGATAGCCATCACATACAGCACAAACAGTCACTCCATCCCATACCAAGACTTGACTGCAGCACCATGTACTATCAACAAGGCACACTGCAGAAATTAACAAATGTCCCTTTGATAACATCTTCTAACTCCACAACCACAAACATCGAGGAGGACCAGGACAAAAAATACATGGGAAGACCACCACCCAGCATGTTCCCCTTGGAGCCAAACACCACTATGACTTCATTGTCACTGGATCAAAATTCTGGAACTTCCTCTCCAACAGCTTCATGGATGTATCTACATTAAATGGACTGAATCAGCTCAAGATGATAGCTCAAGGACAACTCGAGATGGGCAATAAATGCCAGTGATGCCTAAATCCCAAGAAAATTGCATCTCTGTAGTTTCAGATTTTATTGTCACGTAATACTATGACATCTGAACCAAGTTCTAGACTGCATACTCGGGGCCATCAAATGCACTATATGCCATGATTCAGTAGTAGTTTGGCTAGAGGAAGAATATAAACAGGCAGATTTTTGAAGCACTATCTTAGATTAGATTACTTACAGTGTGGAAACAGGCCCTTCGGCCCAACAAGTCCACACCGACCCGCCGAAGCGACAACCCACCCATACCCCTTACCTAACACTACGGGCAATTTAGCATGGCCAATTCACCTGACCCGCACATCTTTGGACTGTGGGAGGAAACCGGAGCACCCGGAGGAAACCCACGCAGACACGGGGAGAACGTGCAAACTCCACACAGTCAGTCGCCTGAGGTGGGAATTGAACCCAGGTCCCTGGCGCTGTGAGGCAGCAGTGCTAAGCACTGTGCCACCGTGCCGCCCCTCTTATCTGAACCTTATAGGATACGTGAATTTCTATGACCATAATTGCCCATTGAGAATATTTGGCTGAGGAATCATGCCTATAGTGTCGTTTAGTTAGGCTGGTTGAACATATGCCAGTATAGCATTCTTATATATTCTCAAAATGATAAATATAGAGCCAGAAAGCAAAAGGAAAATGCTACTGTACCATAGCACCAACAGCAGTTTTGAAATTGAGATAGATTTCATTTTAGTTATATCAAATCCATCACAGTCTAACAATAAAAGCATGAAACCACAGTATGCTCTGTGTATCGTTTCACCTGCCCATCTCCACAAGAAACATTTTCTGATCCTCTGAAAGAGTTAAAGAGCTAACAGCTGGTTATGATTCCAACTTTAAACTATTAAAGAACGTACCAAATAAAGTCAGATTTTGAAGGCCAGAATCACTCAGTACAGTAAAGGTGGACCACAAACCACCGGTAGTATATACGAGGTACACACTGGGTGGTCCAGTGGATGGATCAATATGAAAATCGATGGTAAACAAAGACACAACCAAGGACACACTGTATGAAACAACAATCCAAACTTATCTCAACCACTTATAGTGTCTATAGAACATAGAAAAATACAGCCCTCGATGTTGTGCCGACCCAAGCCCACCTAACCTACACTAGCCCACTATCCTCCATATGCCTATCCAATGCCCGTTTAAATGTCCATAAAGAGGGAGTGTCCACCACTGCTACTGGCAGGGCATTCCATGAACTCATGACTCGCTGAGTAAAGAATCTACCCATAACATCTGTCCTATACCTACCTCCCCTTAATTTAAAACTATGCCCCCTTGTAATAGCTGACTCCATACGTGGAAAAAGGTTCTCATTGTCAACCCTATCTCAACCCCTAATCATCTTGTACACCTCTATCAAGTCACCCCTAAACTCCTAGGTACAGCACGGAAACAACCCCTTCAGTCCAACTCATCCATGCCAACCAGATATCATGAACTAATCTAGTCCCATTTGACAGCACTTGGCTCATATCCCTCCAAACCCTTCCTATTCATAAACCCAGCCCGATGCCTTTCAAATACTGCAATCGTATTGTAGTATTTAACCCTTCCCCCCCGCTCCCAACCCCAGGGAAAAGACTTTGGGTATTTACCCATGACCCTCATGATTTTGTAAACCTCTGAAAGGTCACCCCTCAGCCTCTAACATTCCAGGGAAAACAGCTCCAGCCTATTCAGCCTCTCCCAATAGCTCAAACTCTCCAACCCTGACACTTGCAAAACAACACACAACCTTACAAGTTCTCCCAAGCAGAAGCAACAATGCTAAGATCATGAGATGAAGTGAAGAAATGCACCATTCGCCCACTGAGTCTGCTGTGCCGTTCAAAACAATGTGTACACCTGAGGAAATTAACAGAGTAATTTAACAGGTGATTTGTGGAATTAAATATGCTGGAACAAATTACATTCATCTCTAATCTTTTCCTTCAAGTAGATGTTGAGGGTTTGATCAGTAAGTTCATTTGACTTACAAGGCAGTGGAGTTAACATGGAGACAATTACTATGCAAAATTATACAGAGCTGAAAGTCAGATTAAGAGACAGCAATATTTGGGGTCTTTCATGGAGAAAAATACCCACTGGTGTCATCATGTGATTTGTGAAAGCTTACTTTGACTCAACTTTTGTCCAAAAGAAAATAATCAAGCCTAAGTATTGCATCCACCTTGGATATATCCATTTGCTGGATTGCATATGACAACCAGCCTCAAACAACAACCCAGAATTCAAGGCACTGACAGAAAATGCAGTCATGCACGCCATACTGAGACTTGGGGAGTAGATGATAACATGAATAATTATATACATTTGGTTTTAAATTTATATAACACTAAAAATAAACTGTTTATTCCAGATTTTCTCTAGGGTAAATTCAAAAAGTGATCTTGTGCTTTAAAAAGATTGGAGACCACTGCTTTAGAACATTTCAAATCTCACACAGATGGCGGTTTCTTTGTGGAACGAACTGCCAGAGGAAGTGGTCGACACAGGTACAGTTACAACATCTGAAAGACATTTGGGCAGGTACCTGAACAAGAAAGGTTTAGAAATATATGGGCCAAACACAGACAAGTGTTTGCAGCAAGAAGCTGCTAGAAAATCTCAACAGGTCTGACAGTATCTGTGGAGGAAATCAGAGTTATGTTAAGTATTTAATAGTTTAGTATTAGTGTTTATAATATGGTAATGCAAATACTTTGCTTCTGGCAAATATTAAATTGCACCTACTAATAAAATTAATGCACAAATTCTATTCTATTTACATAGTGAAAAAGCAGTGGACTGTTCACATTTTTAAGTTCCCATTAATTCTGTTTGAAGTGATAAATGAAAGTGGAAGGGGTAGAACAGTAGGTGATCGGTGTAAACATTTTGGCCTGTCTAAGTGGCCCAAGAATGAAAACGTTTGAGAAGTCTTGAATAACAAGAGTGTCAAAAGGTTATCGGGGTTGGCAGGAATGTTGAATTGTGGCCACAGTCAGATTAGCTGTGATCTTCTCAAATAGAGGACTAAACTCAATGGCTGACTGGACTATTCCTGTTCCTCATTCATATTTTGCAACCACTATAGTACAGTGCTGCACTTAAAATCATTCATTCAACTAGCTACTGTTGTAGTCAATTAGCTCGCCACACATGGTTTCATTGTGCACTTTTCATTAAAATTCTTTTTTTGTCTTACTTAAACTTGGATGATTAGTTTGAAGCACCACAAAAAACTTTTAATGCTGAATATTTCTTAAGAAAGCATGTTACTCTGAAAACACTTTCTCACAAACAAAAGAGAAAATTTGAAATCAAAAGATTCTTAGCTTGGATCGATTAGGAAAATTTCAAGAGATCAAACAACAGATTTTAATTAGCAAAGGTCATCAAGAAATTTGGATTAAAAGTAAACAAAAGAGTTAGGTATAGATCAGCTTCAATCTCACAGAATAAGTGAGCGACCTACTCTTACAGTCAGAGTCAGACGCATCGGTCCAAAAAGCCTATGCTGAACATAATCCCAAACTAAACTAGTCCTACCTGCCTGCTCACGGCCCATAACCATCCAAAGCTTTCCTACTAATCTACTCATTCAAATGTCTTTTAAATGGAATTGTGCCTGCACTAACCACTTTCTCAGGCAGTTCATTCCATAAGCGAACCACCCTCTGTAAAAACAAAATCTGCCCCTCATGTCTTTAAATTTATCTCCTTGTTCCTGTTTTTTTTCTTTTCCATCGCTTCATCATGGCCCTGACTCCTTACTCGAGTTTCATAGAGTACTAGCACCTATTCAGTACACTCTCCCATTTTCCCATATCAACAAATTATTCTATTGCCAAAACAACACAACTGAGCTTGTCCTCAACCAATGTCCACACAAGCAGTAAGGATCACCAGACAACAAACAGCAACATATGATATGACCAAATATACCTAAATAGCATTGAAGCTAATGGCAGTGACCCTACTGCCCAAGCTAACTCAACATACATCAGGAGCGAAATGTGGGTTAACAAAGTATTAAAATGTTGAACACTATTTATCTTATGATGAGCTGGCGATAAAAGGCAACATCCATTTAATACTACCTATTTACAAATTGTACTTGAACAGATTCTCTTATAAATCTATTACTAAAATGTAAACTTAGCAAACTTACAAGATCATAAAACTACTTAATCCAAAAATACTGAGAAAATAAATGCTCACAATCACACTGACAGTTAAAATGCTAGCGTTTAAAGGCAAAATGTTACAATATTGAAACAATCTCCCGTAATCACATATTATGCTGTCAGACTACTCATAACTTTAACATTCCGACAGCAGTAAAACATACAACAGTTGAGCTTATAAGTGTTGCAAAAAACAGGAATAAAATGATGTCATGATATCACTCATTTAATATCTAAAGAAGCTCTGAAACATATTAAGATCCACAAAGGCCCAGTCTAAACTCTTTCATAAACAGCACTGAATTGTTGGTTTGGATGGTACTGTAAAGATAGATGGCAGGAAGGAAAAAAGGTAAGTTAGTAATTATGACAGTTCACACAAATGATCAGTCCATTTTATCTTGCATTATTTAACGACCACACATTTATATACAGTGTGAACGTATTCTACGACATTTCCTGTGTTTCTTGGGGTTGGGAGTAAAGAGAATGTGGTTTCTCTCTGTAGATAATTAGGGTGAAAGAAAGGAAATGAATCAAAATGCATTTTGGAAATCTAAAGTAAAAAAACAGAAGCTGCTGGAAATATTCAGCAGTTCAGAAACAATCTGTGGATAAAAGAACAGAGTTTAAATTTCAGGTTGTCAACATTTACGACAATCACTGCATTCGTCAGGAACATGATCTAGCCTTTAAAAAAAATTTATTTGAAATAAAAGATATTCCATTATTTTCAATTGAGAGGGGAAAATATTGGATGAAAAGTCCACTTGGCTCGTCAAACTTACTTCACAGATCAGAGCAACACTTAAACATTTAAAGCAAATCCACAGGAAACATACATGCCCAGATCGCACCTTAATTTTTCATGCAAAAACAGAACATTATACAGACAGTCTGTAATTCAGGAGTAACTGAGGCTTTGTAAATAGGGACATTCACAGCTTTACCTTTATAGCTACAAGATTGAATGCAAGAGGAGAAAGAGAGACTGCGATCCAACTGACTGAAAAATTGAGAATTGGTTTCACTTCACACCAAAGTTGAGATTGTACAGTGAAATCAGGACCTTATCCAATGCTGGAATTCAGTTGCTTTCTCTAACTCACACCAGAGAGCAGTCTGGCCTTGGATTCAAATAATATTTAAAACCTCCTAACATTAGTCCAGAACGAAATGGCTTCAAATTAATCTAGCACAAAACATACTCATCAAAATATCACCTTGGGAATTCACATTTTTGGAGTAATAAATAGGAAAATTTTTTTTAAATCATAATCTTGAAGCTCAGGCTGCAATGGCTGTGAAAAGAAACAAGGGCATACGGTAAACATTGAAATTGTAGGCTAGAAATGAAGTCTCCAGCATTTCATTATTACAGAAAAAGATAACCTTGGAAAGAATATCACCATAAATGGATATAAATATCCAAACTTTGAAAAATGAAGTAAAGCACATCAAAAACATAAGAAATTTAGAAGCAACATAATACTTGAATACTGAAGGGAAACCAGTTTTCCTATACAAATGTATATTTGAAACGTACATAAGTACATCAGTTACAGATCCCATGTCAAGTGTATTCAAATACAGACGTACAAGAGTACAGTGAAAAGTTTTACAATGTTGTCTCTTATGGTGCCATCTTATGTACAAGTACCTAGGTAAAAATCTTTGATACAAAAAGAGGAATAAAAAAGAAAAGTAGTTGAATTACTTTACAGAAATAAGACAGAGTTAAAAGGATAGTCATTACAGTCATATAAACAAATTACACATAAACATTACATTTCCAAACGTGGTCTGACCACCATGCCAGACCCCATTCCAACAACCATACCCCCTCCATACCAAGTCTCCAGTCCATTCTGCACCAGCTCTCCACTGCTCCAAGGTAACTTTTCTCTGGGATCCCATTCCTCTCACTGGTCTCCACACTGGGACTCCATTCCCCTTGCTGGCTTTGAGATTCATTTGGATAATCAAACACAAATGTTGTGGATAAAGTTACACCAAAATCCCTTTCATCTAGTTAATAAAACAGTGGAAGCTGTGCCACTGTTTATAAGCATTTAGATTCACAAGTCATTATGGTAAGGGTGACAATGACATTGGTTTTATTTTTTAATTTGGAGGTTTATTTACCTATCATTCATTTTCAAAAGAGAGTGGGCGGCATGGTGGCACAGTGGTTAGTACTGCTGCCTCACAGCGCCAGAGACCCAGGTTCAATTCCTGCTTCAGGCGATTGTGTGTGGAGTTTGCACATTCTCCCTGTGTCTGCGTGGGTTTCTTCCGGGTGCTCCGGTTTCCTCCCACAATCCAAAAATGTGCAGGTCAGGTGAATTGGCCCTGCTAAATTGCCCATAGTGGTAGGTGAAGGGGTAAATGTAGGGCAATGGGTCTAGGTGGGTTGTGCTTCGACGGGTTAGCGTGGACCTGTTGGGCCGAAGGGCCTGATCCACACTAAGTAATCTAACCTAATCTAATCCCCTTTAAAGAAATTACAAGAAACGTATGACTTAGAAAAATTCCTAATCACCGGAAAGGCCAAAAGTAGAACAAAGTGTTAAAACTGAATAGTTTATAGAGAAATGTAAACAGATAGTATCTTAAAATTTTAGCACAAGGCTTTTAATTTCAAGCTTGCGATCATTTAATAATGATATAGTCACAAGTGGTAATTTAATGGGTTCTCAGAAACCAAAATAAAGAATTTTTAAAAATGACAGAGAAAGGTAGTGCCACGGCAGGTCCTTGGCTGCGGCAGTGATGGTGCATAAAGTGTGGACTCTTGGCAGGGTCCATAAGACCACAAGACATAGGAGTGGAAGTAAGGCCATTCGGCCCATCGAGTCCACTCCGCCATTCAATCATGGCTGATGGGCATTTCAACTCCACTTACCCGCATTTTCCCCGTAGCTTTTAATGCTGTACCCAAAACAGGAACTCCTTGAAGCCCAGGACACTTTGTGGAAGCCCTGAAGCTGTATTTGAAGACCCCTTATACAGATGAACTCTATTTATGAAATTTCTTTCTTTTTGTAAATCAATGACACTGGATTGTGGTATCAAAACACTTTCATTGTATCTTTCTAGATAAGCATGACAATGAACAACCCACTAAAAAGCTCACTCACATCCAAAAGATTTTCCTCGTGACCCATTTAATGGCTCAGAATTCATGCAATTCCAATGAAAATTTGGGAAGAGGTATGAGAGCTGTTGAATTAGTAGGGGAATGGTAGGCTTCAGTTCTTGAGAAGGATTGAGGAGTGTGGAGTGGCAGCTTCAATTGCTTTCCTGAGAGGAAGGTGGAGGAAAGGAATTTAAATTTGCTGACATGGTGGCAGTGGAAAAAAAAGGTTTCAGTTCATCAGAAGAGGGGATACTGAAAGGCTTCAGCTATTGACTGGGGTGGATGATGAACAAGAATTGGGCATCTGATAGAGACAGGATTCTCCAAATTTAAAAAATATGCAGCTGCAATTGGGCTTTAAGAGTGGTCTACTAAGCTACACCCATCAATTGAAAACAACCAGCATTTAAAAAGGGATCTCAGAGTCCAAAATCAGTCCAAATTCAGGCACTGCTGTCTCAGGACTCATGCCCGCAAAACCTTTTGAGATTGCGATCCACAGTTTGGAAAGCCCTCATGTATATAATAAAATCAGTATTACTAAACTTACTATACACCCACTAACACAATAGTAGCAAAAGATATTAGTTCTGACAGTGTGGCATCTGATGGGTTGAGTTCAGAAATAACAAAGGGGCAAAAAACATTAGTGGGGGTCACATACAGACACCCAAACTGCAGAGGTGATGTTGGAACAGGAAATTGAAACAGGAAACAGATTAAACAGGAAATTAGATTGCATAATCGGTGATCATGGGTGATGTTAATCTGCACATAGATTAGGCAAATCAAATTAGCCACAATGTCGTACAGGAGGAATTTCTGGAGTGTATACAGGATGGTTTTCTTGACAAGCATGTGGAGGAACCAACTACAGGCCATCTTACATTGAGTAGAGGGAGACAACTCTATCTGAAATGCTCTAAATTCCAAAGGTTTTTTCCAAAGTTTTTTGGCATGCAAACAGTTAACCTAACTCCACACCTACTCGATGCATGTCACTCAGATGCGACATGGAGGGGCCTGGCCCAGCACTGGCAAATCTCAGTTGTGTCTCGGGGCCCATAGTACCCTGAGTCTGCTATGCGGTAAGATTTTTAAAAATTTCACGGTCAAACTGTCACTTATTCAGAAATTTGAAAATTTCCAAATTCAGAAAACCAGCTGGTCCTGAGCATTTCGGATAAAGGATTGTGTATCTGTACTGCGTAATGAGAAGGGAACCATTGCCAATCTAGCTGTGAGACACCCCTTGGGGATGAGCAACTATAACATATTAGAATTTTTTTTAAAATCAAGATGGAGAGTGGGGTAGCTGATTTGGAGACTAAAGGTGCTGAATCTTGATGAAGGAAACTGAAGATATGGGGCGTGGGTTGACCTTGAAAGATTGGGGAGAGTTACTTATAGGGATGACTTTAGATCGGCAATAGCAAATTTTTAAGGAACACTTGGGGGAACTGCAACAACTGTTCATTCCTGCCCGGCACAACAGCATAATGGGTAAGAGGGCCAATCCATGGATTACAAAGGAAAATTAGAGACAGTATCCAATCTAAGGAAGAAGCATATAGATTGGCCAAGAAAAATAATAGGTCTGGGGATTGAGAGCAGTTCAGAATTCAAAGGAGGATAAAGGCATTGATTAAGGGTAAAATACAGTACGAAAGAAATGCTTGCAGGGAATATAAAGACTGACACTAAGAGTTTCTATAAGTACGTAAGGAGAAATATTTATCTTCGTGTTATAGACTGAGCAATTGAATACATACTTTAGTTCTGTCTTCATAAAAGAAAACACAAATCTGATACCAGAAATGATGGAAAATGCAAGATTTAGTGACAGAGAAGAACTGAGGGAGATCAACATTAGTAGAAAGATAGTGCTAGGAAAACTGATGGGATTGAAGATGGATAAATCCCCAGGGCATGATAATCTACATCTCAGAGTACTTAAGGAAGTAGCTCTAGAAATAGTGGATGTATTGGTGGTCATCTTCCAGGAATCTACAGATTCAGGTACAATCCCTCCAGATTAGAAGGTAGCTAATGTTACTCCAATATTCAAAAAGGGTGGTAGAAAGAAACATGGAATTATAGACCAGTAAGCCTAAGATCGGTAATGGGGAAAATTCTCGAATCCATCATCAAGGACTTTATAGTGGAGCATTTAGAAAGCAGTGGCAGAATCAGATAGAGTCAGCATTGATTTATGAAGGGGAGATCATGCTTGGTAAACCTGTTGGAATTCTATGAAGATTTAACTAGTAGAGTTGACAAGGGGGAACCAGTCGATGTAGTATATTTGGACGTTCAGAAAGCATTTGACAAAGTCCTGTTTGAGAGATTATTGTGCAAGATTAAAACTTATGGGGTTGGGAGAAGTGTATGGAGATGGATAGAAAACTAGTTAGCAGAGTGTAAACAAAAAGAGTAGGAATTAATGGATCCTTTTCAAACTGGCAGGATCCTTTTCAAACAAGTGGGATCAGCCACAGGGATCTGTGAATAGCTGGGGCACTATCACCATATATATTAATGAGGGACCAAAACGTAACATCTCAAACTTTGCAGATGATATCAAATGGGGTGGGAGAGAACTGTGAAAAGGATGCAGAAATGCTTCAGCATGATCTGGATAGGTTGGGGGAGTTGGCAAGTCAATGGCAAGATGTAATATAATTTGGATAAATGCAAGGTTATTCACTTTGAAAGCAAAAGCAAGGCAGCAGATTACTACCTGAATGGCTGAGAATTGAAAGAGGGGCGTGTACAGCGCGACCTAGGTGTCTTTGTGCATCAGTTGCTGAAGGTAAGCATGCAGATGCAACAGGCCGTAAAGATGGCAAATGGTATGCTCGTGTTTGTTGCGAGAGGTTGTGTACAGGAGCAGGGTTGTGTTGTTGCTGTTATACAGGGCCTTGGTGAGACCACACCTAGAATATTCTGTACAGTTTTGGTCTCCTTTTCTGAGGAAGGATGCTCTTGCTCAAGGGAGCGCAGTGAAGGTTTACCAGGCTGATTCCGGGGATGGCGGACGGATGTGAGGAGAGATTGATTAGGTTAGAATGGTTTTCGCTGAATTTCAGATGAGTGTTGGGGTGGGGGGGGTGGAATTTCATATCTAAAAGGACTAGATAGGTCAATGCAGGGAGAATGTTCCCAATGGTGGGTGCGTCCGGAACCAGGGGTCATACACTGAAGATTCAGGGAAGACCATTTAAGACTGAGATGAGGAGACGCTTTTTCACCCAAAGAGTGGTGAGCCTGTGGAATTCATTACCACAGGAAATAGTTGATGCCAAAGCATTGAATGTATTCAAGAGGCAGCTAGATATAGCACTTGGGACGAATAGATCAAAGGTTATGGGGAGAAAACAGGATTAGGCTATTGAGTAGGCAGAGAGCCATGGTCGTGATGAATGGCGGAGCAGGCTCAAATGGCTAAACTGCCTTCCCCCTACTCCTATGTTTCACTACTGAGTTGACATAACAATTTATATAATAAATTTAAAATGATTATATTTGATATAGTAGATGGGTACTATCACAAATTTCACATTACTTTTTTTTTCGAATTTTAGCCTCTACTGTCTCAATGTCCTCCCTCAAAATTGGTGCCTTGTTCCTTGCTATTGTAATGTTGGCACTGTTTACATTCAACTGCATTTTTCCAGCCTCAATCTCTTGCTCATCTCTGACCAGCTTCCAGGTTACTAATGTGTGGTTTAGGATGTGATGCAATCAAGAAGAGATTACTGATGGAAAGGAACCTAGACAGGATAGATAGAGATAAGCTTTTTCCCAGGGTGAAGGATTCAATAACGAGAGGTCACACGTTCAAGGGGAGAGGTGAAAAGTTTAAGGGGGATATATGTGGTAAGTACTGTACACAGAGAGTGGTGGGTGTCTGGAGCGCGTTGCCAGCAGAGATGGTAGAGGCAGGCACGGTAGATTCATTTAAGATGCATCTGGACCGCTGCATGAGTAAGTGGGGAGCAGAGGGACACAGATGCTTAGGAATTGGGCAACAGGTTTAGACAGTAGATTTGAATCGGCTCATGATTGGAGGGCCTAAGGGCCTGTTCCTGGGCTGTAAATTTTCTTTGTTCTTTGTTACTGAAATTTCCAAGCATAGCCTTTGTTCCTTGCCAGCACAACATATATGGGATTGCAACTCAGAAAGGTAAGGGGTAGAGAACAGCAAATCAGTGTTGACGAATCTAGAACAGAGAGCAGTGGAACTTAGGATGGAGCAAATGACTGTGCTTCCTCAGAATAAGCTGCAATATCATCCAATTAACCCAATAATACTACTTTGTTCTTTAAAAACATAAGTCATTAAAAATGGTTTTATAGATCATTTATTTTACAAACAAGCCTGTAAAGTGATTCCGCTTACTATAAACATGGGAGAAAACGGCTATGGAAACCAGTATGTGGGTTGTTACGCAATTAACATAATCCTGTTCTTTGTATTGTAGGCTGCTTGAGAAACTGTTATGTTTGGATTAGATTAGATTCCCTACAGTGTGGAAACAGGTCCTTCGACCCAACCAGTCCACACCGATCCTCCGAAGAGTAACCCACCCAGACCTATTTCCCTCTGACGAAGGCACCTAACACTACGGGCAATTTAGCATGGTCAATTCACCTGACCTGCACGTCCTGCACGTCTTTGGACTGTGGGAAGAAACCAAAACAACCGGAAGAGACCCACGCAGGCACGGGGAAAATGTGCAAACTCCACACAGACAGTCGCCCCAGGCTAGAATCAAACCTGGGTCCCCGGTGCTGTGAAGTAGCAGTGCAACCATTGAGCCACCCCAGAGTTACTTAAAAAGTAGACTGAATCTGAGATGTAGTGTAGTTGTGAGGAATGATAGGAACAGTTTGAATTTGAACTCGGTTCTTTCCTTCAGCAATGGTTTAACATGTGAAAGAGAGGACTGAAAGGTTTTCAGACATTGCATTGCAGTGGAGGTCTTGGTAAAAGAGGTGGAAGAGAGGAGAGGAGAGATGTCCAATTAAAATGAGAGGGGCTGGAGGTTCACTGGATAGAAAGGGTAGATTGAGAGAAGCTATTTTCTTCTGTCTGGCAAGTATAGGGCTAGATGGCGAAGTCAAACATTTAAAGGCAGATCATTCAGGAGTGAAATTTGGAAATATTTCTTCAAGCACAGGATTCTAGAAGTTTGAAATTCTATTGCACGAATTTGATCAGCCCAGATCTTTTAAAAATTTTAAAACCGATTGTTAACAGTTTGCTAGCTGCTAACAGTCACCACTAACAGCTATACACCTGAGCAGCCAGATCATTATCCACTCGCTTGTCTGTCCAACTATTCTCCTCTCTCTTTGGGATCTATCCCCACCTATTGTTTACTCCTTACCTGCTCCTCAACCCATCTTCTGTATATAAACCAACATTTTCATGGCTACCATCAATTCTGAGGAAGGGTCACCAGACCTGCTGAGCTTTTCCAGCAATTTGTTTTTGAATCAGTGTTAATGTTTTGAATTCCTACTGTATCAGTTAGATCTCTTACAGCAACTATGCCAGGAGTTCACAAATCGTTTCTTACAGGGGACTGTTTTAAGGCTGGTAAAGTATCACTACTCTCCACAGTGCGAACTGTAAGAGCGAGGTGGAGGGCCAATCTGTAAGGGGAAGTTGGATGGAAAAGTGAGAGTTGAAAAAATTTAATTAATTATTACATGCAGACCCAGGCTTCAAGATTGAGTCATCACAGAGTTTGTAAAAACACGAGGAGTGAAAGCTGTCCACAGCTGTTCACTCGGTCAGAGCTCCATAGCACCATTAACGCCTCTGATCTCACAACCGCCAGTTTGGGAAGCCCTGAATTATGCTGCGATGTTTCTAATATCACAACTGTAACTTTTTTTGGGCTCAGTTGCAGCCTGACCTGTAGGTCTACAGTTTCAACTTTTGCATATCTATTTATCCTACTTGAAATTCCCAGTTTATTGCATGCACTGTGGCATTAAATTCTAGCATTATTCTTTGTGCTATTTATAGCTGGAGCATTATATCCAAGAATAAGAAAATTAAGATCAAAAGTTCAGAAAGTTTCTTTTTACACTAGTATTAGTGGGCGGCACGGTGGCAGTGGTTAGCACTGCTGTCTCACAGTGCCTGAGACCCAGGTTCAATTCCCGACTCAGGCGACTGACTGTGTGGAGTTTGCACGTTCTCCCAGTGTCTGCGTGGGTTTCCTCCAGGTGCTCTGGTTTCCTCCCACAGTCCAAAGATGTGCGGGTCAGGTGAATTGGCCATGCTAAATTGCCTGTAGTGTTAGATAAGGGGTAAATGTAGGGGTATGGGTGAGTTGCGCTTCGGCGGGTCGGTGTGGACTTGTTGGGCCGAAGGGCCTGTTTCCACACTGTAAGTAATCTAATCTAATCTATTTCCTGCAAATTGCCTTGATCCGTGCAAGATTAAAAAGCATTCAAAAATGCTGGCATTTTCTGGCAATATTAAAGTATAAACGGAATTAAAAATTTATACAACAGAAAAATAAAAAGAGAGAAAAGAAAGAATGGGGTAAGGAAAACGTCTTTGCTTATACCAAAGCTGGTGCTTATTTGTAAATAATCAGAAACTGTTCCCAGCAGTTACTGGAATATGAGATCCTTTAGGATAACTGAAGAGTTGTAAAAGATTCTACAAAAATACTTGATATGCCAATTTTTTTTAGTAATTTCTTCAATACTAAGTAGTGGTACAGAGTAACAGATACTTTATCTCAACCTGCTGGACTATAACCTGGTGTCATGCAATATTTGACTCTGCCCACCCTAGTCCAACACGGGCACCTCCACAACATTTTTTCAGGTCTAAAGTGGTGGCCATGGGTACTCGCATGTCCCCACAGTTATGCCTGTCTCTTTATGCATTATATGGAACATTCTCTGTTCCAGTCTAATCAGGCCCCCATCCACAACTCTTTCTCCAGTAAAATCGATGATATCATCAGTTCTGCTTCACTCTCATCCAGATCAATTTCGCTTTCAATTTCCAACCCATTCTCACCTTCACCTGGCCGATCTCTGACTCCTCCCTTCCCTTCCTCCACATGTCCATTTCCATTTCTGGGGTAGTATGGCCAACAACATTCACTACAAACCAAGTTGACTCCCATAGTTACCTTGTCTATACATCCTCACACCCTACTTCATGTAAAGACATTATTCCATTCTCCCAGTTCCTCCACCTTTGTCACATCTGAGGATGCCAATTTCAACAAGGAGGTCTCGGAAATGCCCACCTGCTTCCGCAACCAAGGATTCCTCAGCAACGTAGTTGACAGGGCCCTCAGCCAAGTTCAAGTCCAATACATCTCATGCACTTCAAGTCCTCAGTCCCTCTCTTCCCTCCCACACCAGCGACAGGGTCCTCCTTACCATCATCTGCCATCTCACCAGCATCCATATCCAAAGGATCATTAGCTGCCATTTCTGTCATCTCCAACAGGATGCTACCATCAGACACACATTTCCCTCCCTTGTCAGTCTTCTGTAAAATCCATGCCCCACCTGGACACCCTTGTCCACTCCTCCTTCAATCCCAACAATCCCCAGAGCTCTGCCCCCTGCAACCACAGAAGATATAACACTTGCTTATTTACTTCCTCCCTCCTCATAGCCTAGGGCCCAAACACACCTCCAAAGTGAAGCAGCACTTTACCTGCACTTTATTCAATCTAGTGTAATGTATTTGCTGCTCACAGTGGGGAAATAAAGCATATACTGGGTGACCGTTCTGTCCACAAAAAAGACCCTGAGTTTCCAGTTGCCTGCCACTTTAACACACCACCTTGTTCCTTAGCCAAGGTCTCAGGCTTGCTGCAGTGCTCCGGCAAAGCTCAACGCAACCTGGAAGAACAATACCTCATTTCCCACTTAGGAACTCCACAGCCTTCTGGACGTAATATAGAGTTCAACAATTTTAGGGCTTGAGGAACTTTCTCCCATGTCTTCACCCCAACCCCCACACACCAGATCTTTTGTATTACATTGTTAAAAATCACAATACCAGGTTATAGTCCAACAGGTTTAATTGGAAGCACTAGCTTTCGGAGCACTGCACCTTCATCCGAAAGCTAGTGCTTCCAATTAAACCTGTTGAACTATAACCTGATTTTTAACTTTGTACACGCTAGTCCAACACTAGTATCTTCAAACTATTGTTATCACATGGTCTGCTATCGCATACTACCAATTGTTAACTAATAGTCCACATGGGCAACCATTCATTCTCCTATATCATTATTCACTCCTTTGTCTGTCCAACTGTTCTTTTTGCTCTTTGAGTTCTACCCCCACCTATAATTTACTCCTTATCCCTTCCCTGTGACCCTATCATCTGCATAAAAAACCTTTTCTTTGCTACCATCAGTTCTGAAGAAGGATCACTGGACCTGAAATGTTGACTCTGATTTCTCTCCCTTAAACCTGCTGAGATTTTCCAGCAATATCTGTTTATGCTTTATCAAAATCCTGGCTACAATCACTGATCATCGAGTAACTAACTGTTTGGGCTTGTGGTCTTCAACCAAAATTTATTATCGACCCCTCCCCTAGATCATCGATCCATTTGGGCCATTTTATGTTAGCTAGTGAGATTACTTATTTGGCAGTAACCTCATCATACCTGTATGCTTCCTTAAAAATATAAGGTTGTTCTGATCTGTCAGCAATGCCAGTTTTTACTCTTTATAGTTAAATGCTGAGGATACTGGAAATACAAATTAAAACTGAAAATACCTTAACTACTCAATGCATTCTAATAACAATATAACAACCCGAATCTCTCTCCCTCTCCCTCTCCACACACCCTGCCAGACCTGCTGAATATTTCCAGGATTTTGTGTTTATTATACTTTTTAATATCCTGACCTTAAAACAATTAAAAATAAAAGCAACATTTGAAGTACTTAGCCTACATAACATGATTTGTTTCAGGAAGCTGCTATTGATTTAAATGGAAAAACTACATTTGTTTTCTTAATTCTGCAATGCAAAGTTAAATGCTTGTATAAGGACTTGGACTTCCAAATAAATCTGTTGGACTATAACCTGGTGTTGTGAGATTTTTAAACTTTGTGTACCCAGTCCAACACCAGGACCTCCACATCATATTTTTAGGCACTACATAACTTCCTGTTGTTAAAACTAAATGTGAAAATTTACGTGATACCACACAAATATTACCTGTCTCCTCCTCTATCTCCAATAACATACACGTGCATCTCTCTCAGTCACTTTCTAAAATCTACAGAACACCAAATTAAGATTACAAGCAGGTGCACAATTAGAAGTCTTATTTTTCTGTCTCTCTTGAGGTCTTTCACATTCATAGAGAGGTGCAGCATGGAAACAGACCTTTTGGTCCAACTTGTCCAAGCCAATCCTGTTTCCCAAACTAGTCCCACTTGCCTGCATTTGGTCATATCCCTCTAAACCTTTCCTATTCATGTATCTGTCCACATGTCTTTTAAAATGTTGCAACTGTACCTGCATTTACCACTTCCTCTGGCAGTTCATTTCAGTTATGAACCACCCTGTGAGAAAAAAATTGCTCCTCAGATCCATTTTAAATCTTTCTTCTCTCACCTTAAAAACATGGCCCCTGCCGTTGAACTCCCCACCCAAACCTTTGCTATTCTCACATTATCCGTGTTCCTCATAATTTTATAAACATCTACGTCCTACGGTCCAAGGAAAAAGATCCCAGGGTATCCAGCCTTTCCCTACAACTCAAACTTCCAGTCCTGGCAACATTCTGGTAAATCTTTTCTGAAATCTCTCCAACTTAATAATGCCTTTCCTATAGAAGGGAGACCAGAACTGGACACAGTACTCCAAAAGTGGCCTCACCAACATCTTGTGCAGCCTCAACATGACATCTCAACTCCTATACTCAACGGTCTGAACAATGAAGGCAAGCGTGCTAAACGCCACCATTAACATCCTGTCTACCTGCGACGCAATCATCAATAATCTATGTGTCTGAACGCTTTGATGTTGGTATGACAATACTACTCAAGACCCTACCATTAACTGTACAAGTCCTGCCTTTATTCATTTGACAAAATGCAAAATTTCACATTTATCTGCATTAAACTCTATCATTCCTCAGCCCATTGGCCCAAATGATCAAGACCCCTTTGTAATCTTAGATAACCTTCTTCACTAGCAACTATATCACTAATTTTGGTGTCATCCACAAACTTATTAACCACGTCTCCTAAATTCTCATCCAAATAGTTTATATAAATGACAGACAACAATGCACAGCCACAAAGGCCCCACTACTGAAACTAGAAGTGAGGTGGAATTCAGAGGGTGTAACCCGAAATCAAGGTCGGCAGGTTGAAAACTGGAATCACAACTAAACTGAATCAATAAATTTTAACTGTTTTGTTTTATGTCGTGTCACCAAATGATGCATGCACAGGTTGCATGATCCAAATGCTAATTAAAGGGACAATGTTGAACTGAAAATTGGAGGTGGCAAAATTGTTGCACAAAAAGAAAGACAGCACCTGGATTTATTGATGGAATTATTGCTGGATGCAGTCAGGAGTAGGAGTGAACATATTTGTTCCCTGCAATGAGCGGATGAAACCTATGATTACATTTGATCATACTTGATGGCAATCAACGAGATCAGATGCAGTAGCAATATTCCCGGTTGCTAACTGCAGTTCAGGAGCAGCCTTAAAAATGAATCCAGACCAGGAAAAAAAAAGTGTATTTGTTAATTCACCCATATCCTGTGAACGAGGTCCCCTCCCACACCCGTTCACAGCCAAGCATGATTCATCAGGTTCCCCTTTACATCAACTCAAACTTCAGTAGTACAGCCTTCAGTTTCTGTGTAGTCCATGAATTGCATGTGTGCAGCATTGTGTGGTACAGGGTGGTTTGAACAGGTGTCTCTCTGCATGTGTGTAAACGACAGATAACACCTGCAACCATGAATGGAAATTCTACACTCTGTCTGGGATACACTCATGAACATCTCAAACCTGCGTGACAGTGGAGGATCCAGTCACTGCAACTCTTGTTGGAACCAACACTTTAAAAGGAGAGTAGGTCAGAAGACATGCTTTGAGAGAACCAGCTCTTGCCAGCCCTATAATTTATTAGATGAAATTCTGTGTACTATCCTATTTATCCTAGTAATGAAGGTTTCACCATCTCAACCTTGTCCCTTGCCTTAGATGTGGTGACCCTCAGGTTAAAATTATCATCAGTTGTATCTCTCTAACGAGAGAGCAGCCCTATCATCCTCTGGGATGATATGGCAATAAGAGATAGCTATCAGCTGAAGGACAGATTAAAGTGTGTTGCCCAAATCATTATTCAAATGGAGTGCAATGAATAAATCAAAATGTATTAATGTCACAAACACAACTTGGAGGGAATGACATGGCACTTATTGCTAAGAGACAACAGTCAGCACTGGGAACCACATACAATAGGTTTATTATGATCTACAGAAAAGACATGCAAACTGGTGGAAGAAAAATAGCCTTAATTATTAAGGATGAAATCACTTCATCACAAGTGGACAGCAGAAACTTTATGATTAGAAATACAAAATAAAAATTATGTAAGACTAATGGGAGTCATGTATAGGCTACTGGTAGCAGCTCTAAAGTGCTAGTTGAATATTCAAATTATATACTGCCAAGCAACTATTTCTAAACTAATTTGTCAAACAAGATTTCCCTTTCACAAAATCTTAAAATGTTCTAAACATACTGTGCTTTCTAAGTACTTTGTTAAGACTACATTAATAGATTCCAGCAGTTGTCCAATGACTGATGTCAAGCTAATTGGCCTGTACTTCCACATTTTCTCTCTCTCCATTCTTGAAAAGCAGTGCTTAAATTGCCAGCTTCCAATCTAATAGGGACTGTTCATGAATCTAGGGAATTTTGGAAAATCATTGGAAAATCATCCATTATCTTTACAGCTATCTCTTTTAGATACTTCGTGCGTAGCTCAAGGGAATTATCAGATTTTAGTTTCATAATTTTCTCCAGTAATTTTTTTTGATGTTAATTACTTTAAGTTCCCCTCTCATTTTAGACCTTTATATTTCTGCTATGCAAATTGTGTATTCTATTATGAAGGCAGCCACAAAATATTTGTTCAATGCCTTTTCATTTCCTAATTCCCAGGACATTCCAAGGGACCACAATTTACCTATTCTCTGCCTTTCTGTATACCTGTACTTGTAAAACATTATATGATCTATCTGTATATCCCTGGATACTACATTTCTATGTTCTTCTCTTCTACCTTTGCTGCCAGGCAGCCAACAGAACCTTTGGAGCTTTCAGTGTGGCTGCAGAGAACAGTTTATATCTGCCTGACCATTCTAACCCTTACCACAGCCACATTGCTTTTTGCTCCCTTTATCCAAATGGCATCCTGCATTTTAAGTACAATGTGTTTAATACAAAGGAAGGGAGGATGTAGTGAATGGTGAAAGGAGCAGGTTAGAGAACTTTCTTGCACGCATCACCACTGGTTGAACAATCAAATTAGAACATCGCTGGCATCCCGAATGGCAGTGCATTCAATTGGATTGATAGTGCCCAATTTTCACATGGTTGCATCTAATGACTATAACAACACTAGCAGCACTTTCTGTACGTGTAGATATAGTTAGTGACATCAGATTCAATAAGCTCCTACCATCCGGTGTGCAGGATCATCAATATCTGAACACAGTTGCCACTGCTACAATAATAATGTAAATGCCATTTTCTTGCAACATGAAGCATCATTGTTTTCTGAAATCCCTATGGTGTTGCATCAGCTAATATTTCCAGCCATGTAATAATAACTGATAAAATGCTCTTCAACAATAAGTACAATCTGTAACCTTTTTTTAAATCAAGTTAATTGTGAACTCTACTGGTTTATCAGTAAATCAGAAGTATTTTAATTAATCCCTTTTTCCCTCCATAACGCTGAACTTTAAACAAAAATGGTCTTTCTCTGACAAGAGATTGCGCATGTCATATTCCACATAACTTCTGCATTTATGCTGTTAGCAATGGAAGAGTGAAAACATTGTAGGCAGGTCAGTGAATGGTGCAATTTTCTTTGACAATTAAACCTCCATTCTAGAGTTAGTGTCAAATTGTTCAAGCCTTATAATAGTAAGGAGAGCAAATGTCTGGCTTCTGAAATGCTACAGACGAGAGGTGATCAAAAGTGACCTGTATTTCATATGTGCAAATAAGATTTTCAGGCAGTCTTCTTTATAATGTTTCCATATTTCTCCTCTTCCAATGTTCTTCTTATCTGACGGCAAATAATGTGTGCTTTCAACCTCTGTCTGCAATCTTCTCTGCTGCACAACACTGTGTAGAAAGCAGCACACCATTTTAGACATCCTTAACGGTGTGTATTGAAAATGCCTCCAGAACTAAACAGACAGTAAAAAACATTTCAACATTACGATGGCTTGCACTATGTTAGAACTGGTTATTATGCGTTTTTCAGCATTGCTGTTTTTCACTGGGGGTGTCATTAGCAAAGTTTGAAAGGGGTAGCCCTAGCCAACCATTAAAATTGTACCCTTTAATCACCCTAGGAAGCAATGTTGAACTGCCATATTAAGGAAGTATCGAGACAGTTCCTAATAAATCTGGTTGTACCAACAGGAAATTCTTCCTATGGTTACAAACAGCAGCTAATTGATGGAAGAGCACTTTATTTATATATAATGAGTCCTGAATGCCACAATGATGTTCAGATTACCAAGTGTGCTGTGGATAGTACTCTGTTGCCATGAGAATCCAGTCAGAGAAGGAAATCCAAGGATCCATTCAGTCTGGTTCTTCCATTACTGATAATTATGCAACTCCAAGTCCTAGCAAACAATATACACCATCTAGATCATGTATTAATACGCAGTGGATGACAGACCCTCACCAAATGTTCAATTGTGCTCAGGAAAGTATCAGGAACAAAAATATTTTTTTCATGAGTGATTTTCACAGCCAGGGGGTTATTCCTGGACACCTTCCTGGAGACTATATGTCTTTCACCACCGGACCAGACAACCTATGCCTGCAGAAGTACTGTTCTTCAGAGATACCAATGAAATTGAGTTCTGAATGTATGCTATTGTATGGAGAATATCTCCAGTGACTTGGGCTTGTCTCCACTGCATCTTCTGGTTTCACCACAGCACATCACGAATTGCAATGGCCTTCCTCACCTAAGAATCAAATATATCCCACACACCTTCTACCCTGGCCTTGTCAGTTTGAAATACTCCAAAATTCTGAAAAAGTTTTATCAATTCAAGAATACAATATTAAATGATTCACCAAGGAGTTTTTATTATACGGAGCAATCCACAATCACAAAATGTTCATGAGAGCTGCTGCTCAATATCAGCTCCATTTCACTGACCATTGAGAGCAAAATGGCAAACTCATGCTGAAAATGTTTTATTTACCAGTCAGTGAATTGGTCTACAAAAATACCTCATTCACACCTCATACAAATATTAACTATGAGAATAAGTGATAGCCACTACACTGACTAAAAGTGTTGAGAAGGTCACTATCTCTGTAACTACTTCTTTTAATTTGATGCTTCCCATCAGGTGCTGGAGACCAACTGGCCTTCAGGACCATTAGTTTTTCTATCACTTTTTCTCGACTGATAGTATAGCATTTATTTGCTCTCCTTTTGCTGTTTGTTTAGTAATTTTGGAAAGCCATTAGTGTCTTCTACTGTGAAGCTGATGAAAAGTATTTATTCAACTCCTCTGACATTTCCTGATTACCATATTTTGCCAGCCTCATTCTCTAATGGGCCTGTGTTAACTTTGGCCTGTCTTTTCCTTCTACATATATTTAAAAGGAGCTTGTACTGTTCATGTTGATGTTACTTGCAAGTCACCTCAAAGTTTATCTTCTACTCCTCCATTACTGTTTTGGTTTTGTTTTTGGTGTTAAAATTCCCCCAACCTTCTGACTTACCACATTGTGTTTTTTTCCTCCAATTTGGTCCTATCCTCAATTTCCTTGGGTTAATCATGGCCAGTTTATTCTTTTCCTAAAATTTGTCTTTCACACTGGGATATATCTTCGCTGTGAGCCATGAACTATTTTCTTAAACATTTGCCACTACTCCTTAACCATGTTGACAGCTTAACTCCTTTCTGAGCCCACTCCAGCTAGCTCTGCCCTCATTCCTTTATAACTACCCTTATTAGAATTACAAGCATCCAGTCTCAGCTGTTAAACCCTTTGGCTCAAATAAAGCCAAACTGAGAGGATGATGGAAAAAAAAACAAGGTTTTAGAATGTAAAGCTATACATTACCCCATCCCCACAGTTTAAAACTCACCCGAGAACCAACCTCTTCTATATATCTGACAACAAGATACTTTACACCCTGCTCTCATTTCTTTCAAAACATACAAAATTGTATCAGGGATACACAGGGTAGTACAGAAAGGTCATTTCCCTGGATGAGGTCTCTTGAATTAGAGTCAGGGTCTTACAATAAAAGGGCAGACCATTCATGACTGGCATGAGGAATTTCTTCGCTCAGAAGTTCGTGAATCTTTGAAATTCTGTCAATCATTGTGCATGTTCAAGACTAAAATTAAAATAGCAAGGGATGTGGGCACAGAACAAAAAAAGTGATGTCAGAGAATGTCAGCCGTAATCTCATCCAATGACAGATCAGGCTTAAAAGATGAATGCCCTACTCTTGCTCCTATTTTGTATGATTTTGTTTTAGAATGACTCATTCAAATCAGAGAAAGACAGTGACTGTCTCAAAATATTTTGATGCTGCCAGATTTGCTGAGTTTTTCCAGCAATTTCTGTTTGCATTCCAAATACAACAAACTTATGCAAAACAGTCTCTGACTTTGTAAAAGCCACATGGAAAGACCAGAATGCTTTGTTTGTTGGCTTTTAAAAAAATAGCTAGGAGCTGTGCACAGGCATACCCACCAGGTCCATGAAAACCATCAGTTCAGCCAGTCTGAGAACCACACTCAGAAACTAACCCATTTATCAGGCAAAGCACCTAACCCTTTCCAGTTTAGAATTCACCTGAAAACCAACCTCTTCTACACCTGACCACAAGAAACTTCACAACCTATTGTAAACCCTTTGCTTTATGGCCCTCATTTCAACTTTAACCTTTAATTTGTGTCAAGAAACAGGTTGGCCATATGGTAAACTGAAAATTTTAAAAATGAGAAGCTGAGAAAACTAAGTGTAAATGAATACCACCATTACCTGAATCAAATCGCTGCTTATGTGAGTGTATGAGTGAAACAGTATACACAATGTTGTATTACGTTCAGAGCAAGGGTGCAAGAATAAATATACTTCATTATTTTTAAACTTATGAAAGGTTGCTGCTGAATTATTTAATTGGAATCCACACACTAAGGGTAGGAAAAGATCACTTCTTTCCATGCAAGATGGTCATGGGAAGTCAGAGAGCATGTGTGTTCTGTTGTGGTAGTTCAGTAACATATAAAACAGCCAATGTTAGTTGGCAGCCCCATTAAAATAGAATTACAAACACAATCAAAAAAAAACTAGCAGTGTAAAGTGGATAGTTTGTTCACTGACACCCACTTTACACTATCTCAATTTCAACATCTGTTTTCAAATAGGCATGAATTTTCTTTTTTCAAAAAAATGCCCATTATTTCTTAAAATAATTTTTAGAAGCTAACAGCAAAATATATTTAATATATATGGCTGAATGTACTTATGCACCTGAAGAAATAAGCTACTCCGCAGATGTCCAGACTATAGGATCCAAATTCAGTTATGTCACAACTTTAAGCTCTGGCTTTTGGCAGAAGCTGAAGCCTTCAAGCAAAAATACTAACAGAATTGTTAATGATTACAGAAGAGAATATACTTAATTAATCGCTAATATGAAATATGCATTTTTTTGCGTTAATCCGCATCTTGTGGACCAATAATTTCAACTACTGACAGAAAATACCAATGAAACAGTTTGGAAAGAATTTTGAGAACTGTGGCCTGATTGCAAGGCTGACAAATTTGCCTCGACATATTTCATTACAATAATGGCATAATAATGGAGAAAAATTGACACAAAGCAAGTGTAAAACACAACAAAAGCGTTTACTGCCATAAGTTTACATATAAAATGTGTTTATATCAGTGTATAATATATGTTTTGTATATATGTTTGTGTATATACATATAAATTAGATATAAAGAAAAGAAACTGATAGACTGAGAGAGGCTTGTACCGATCAATGACGACAATGCTTTTTCATAGATAGAACTTTCTTTTTAAAGAACAAAGCTAGTCTTTTAATGCTCTAGTCTTTCTACCTGTAACCTGACATTGACAATGCCTGTGAATGAGATTTTAAAACAAGCAATATTTCATAATGTGTCAGTATGTGGAAAGTCATGATTCAACAACAACCAAACAGCATTCCTTCCATAGCTACAATAACTCTATAACTTTTTCATCCTTAGCCACAGCCAGGAAAATTTGATGTAGGATCTGCGGAGTAGCTTATTTCTTCAGGTGCATAAGTACATTCAGCCATATATATTAAATATATTTTGCTGTTAGCTTCTAAAAATTATTTTAAGAAATAATGGGCATTTTTTTGAAAAAAGAAAATTCATGCCTATTTGAAAACAGATGTTGAAATTGAGATAGTGTAAAGTGGGTGTCAGTGAACAAACTATCCACTTTACACTGCTAGTTTTTTTTTGATTGTGTTTGTAATTCTATTTTAATGGGGCTGCCAACTAACATTGGCTGTTTTATATGTTACTGAACTACCACAACAGAACACACATGCTCTCTGACTTCCCATGACCATCTTGCATGGAAAGAAGTGATCTTTTCCTACCCTTAGTGTGTGGATTCCAATTAAATAATTCAGCAGCAACCTTTCATAAGTTTAAAAATAATGAAGTATATTTATTCTTGCACCCTTGCTCTGAACGTAATACAACATTGTGTTTTACACTTGCTTTGTGTCAATTTTTCTCCATTATTATGCCATTATTGTAATGAAATATGTCGAGGCAAACTTGCTCATGCTTTCAAACAAGAAGGAGAACAAAGAAAGACTAAAAATGAAAGGACATAGCTGAATCTCTCATTTAAATACAGTATCAGATTGTTACATGTAAAAGCCTAAGTTAGAATCTCATCAAATGAAATACAGCAAAGGGTATGTGGTGTTTCCTTGCATACTATTTTGAAGCATGCATCTTAAGATTCCTCAACAACCAACAACAGTCGCTCATATGAACCAGTTAGGCATTGCAACATTTTTTTATAAGGGATTATGATAATTAGATGCAACCGTGGCAAGCTATGCAACCTCCTCTCACAAATGTAAACACTCATATTTAAAGAGTGGAGATACAAGACCAGTACTTCCCAAACTGTGGGTCAGCGAAATCATGGTTGAGTGTGCAAGATTCCTTTTGTTAGAGATCACACCCAATGCAACATGCTGCTCCTCTCTCAGATTCTTTCATGAGGCCTGTGGAAGAGAGCAACAGATCTGACAGGTGGGCAGGAAGGCTCAATAAACACCAATTGTAGGCTTTAAACCTCAATAGATGACTGTCCCAAATTTTTCAATGAAAGGGCTTCTCCCAGTGAGAGTCCAAGATTAATGGCTACCATCTTTCTAAGATGTAAGGTGCAGCAAACTGCAGGTGTGGCTATGCAAGAAATAAGAGAGTCAGTGAATCTACTATTGACAGGGAAAACAGAGAACTTGAAATACATTAAAACACAGATTTGCATATTTATATGATGTCTTTTACATTGACCTGTATTGCATAAACTTTAATAATCATATACTGAAAGTTTCTATGCTGCTTAATAGCCAACTTGTTTGGGCTAGTATCTGGGGTCAATCATTTTTCTAGTATTAAAATTGAGTTGTATCAGAAATTAGTTTAGGAAGTACTACACTAGACACTTAATGGCTTTATCTCAAATGACTAATAACATCTTACATCTTTGCAATGAGTTGAAAAAAGCTTTTATGTTTAAGAGGAATTTTTCAGCTTCACAACCTAAACATTGCTGAGGATTCAAAATTAGTGCCATTCAGACCAATCCTGACTGCACTTCCAAGTGAGTCAGAGAAGAAAATTAGCAATTTATGAATGAATATCAATTGTGGAGCAGTGGTACTGCCTCTGTCTCAGGACCAGAAGGTCTGGCTGTCAGAGACTGTCATAACATACCTGAGCAGGTTGTTTTAAAATATCAAAAGTACTTTATCCATGCCAGAAGAAATCAGCCAGCCCTTCCAACCAAATAGTTGAGCAGAATTCTTAACCAGCACTGCAACACAATTGGTATTATATTGGCAACAGCATTATTATGGTACTAACTACTCACAACAGTGAAGTTACTGCCATAACAATGTGGCAGTTTTGTTACATTTTAGGTTGACAGCTGCGTGCTGTTCTCTGCCCAAATGCAAATACTGCAGTTGGAAGATTATATTGTTACCTTAGAGTTTTGAATTTCCTCAGCAAAATAAACTGCCCGAGAGAAACTATCAAAATCAAATTGTTGCTGCTCTACTGTTGTTCAGATACAATTAACAACAGCTTTCTAAAATAATTGTCATTCAATTTCTATTAATAGTAGTTCTGTAAAAATATTACCTGTTAATTGTGTATGAATGTCACAGTTTTCCAATATGCAAATGAGGGACTATTTATGAACACACTTTTACTTCCTGACAAAAGCCCCTCAGTTAGAACAGCTGTCATCATTGCCTAAACAGAATGTTACTGTTGCAAAAACCATGTTTAACTTACATTTCAAACATCATAGTAAGACATCTGTTTCAAGGTTTCTAATTATTTTCACCAATGCTTTCAGCCAAAATTTGCAGTGGTTCATTGATCAAAAACAAATAATTGCGGAGATATTGATTTAAATGGATATAATGCAACACACAACCAGCATGCCTCATTGTAAGTGACATGCTCTGCGTCCTGAAGAGTGTGCTTATCAAAAGGCAAGAATCTATAATGGAAGAATTTTTTTTAAAAACTTTTATCAATTTATCTCTAAATTCAAACAAATTCATATTCTTCAATTTTATTTGAGGGAAAAAATTTCAAATTTATTTAAGTTTGATCCAATTCTGATGAGCCTTTTCCCTTGGATAAAGTTATGCGCTCCTTGTCAAGGTTCTGTTTTTAGTCCATTTTGTTCATTATTTAGAAAGAGCAACCATCTGCATGTTTTGTAGGCGTATCATACTAGCCACCAGAAAGGACTAAGTATATGTAGCCTATTCATTTTTTTTTCCTTCTAGTTGTGCTTTCCATTCATCTGATTTTCACAACCACCCTATATAGCCAGACTGTCTGTTTCAATTTTCAGCCAGACAGCAGGTTGCGAAAAGTTAACCATCCACAGTGATCATTTCCCTAGATGTCTACAGGGCTGTCCAAGTGATCCACCCATTTCCGTAGTGGTCCAGTGATTCTATACATCAGAGACCGGAAACTCATTGGCTCTTCCCATTGATGTTACGTTAATAATCCCTGTTGCATTCAACTTGAAACTTGTATTGTCAGGTCAGTGGGTGTAAAATCATAGTTCAATATAATTTGAAGAAAAAGGTACTTAGCACTTTGTTCAGTTATAAAAAAAACCTTAATTTTTATTTAATTATTTGCTGAGTAACATATCATACCATATAAAAAGCAAATATAATATTGGAAGATACTAGCAACAGGCTATAAAGTAGTATATTTTTCAATGCAAGAGACTTTCCCATATACTGACATACACATTTTAACTAGGGGCCCAATTGACACCATGCTCCATCAATGTTTCTGCTGTAGGTAATCAAGTTCTTTTCATCTACCACCTACACAGTTGATAAATTCATCTGCAACTGTTTCCTCTCCTCGTTCCACAGGGACCTTTTGGTAAGTTAACTGGAGGGCAAATGGAAGATAGAAACCGACACTTGAGGCACTTGGCAAATGAGCTCAAGGATGCAAGAACAGTACAAATTTCAAGACTTTAAATTATAATATGGATGACAAGATTCTTTCCTCCTTTTATTCTTTTGCTACATTTTGCTATGGAAAAATGTTTTCCTTAGACATGTATTACACATATAATATATGCAGATATTAAAACTAATGTCTATTGAATTTTACATAATTACACCAAATATTTCAATTCAAACTCAACAGTTTGAAAGTATTCTTCAAACAAAACTAAAATTTCAAAACATGAACTTTTCTCCAATTCAAACTAATTTCATTTTAAATTGAAATGAAGACCACTCATCGGGCAACCCTGGAACAGGTGCCTTTCTCAAAATAGTGAGGCTTTCGAAAGCACAAATGAAATAAAGGAAAATGCTTTGCTTTTTAAAGTAACTGAATCACATCAGAAGTATGCTTTACAAATGACTTTCATTTTGTACTGGTGCAGACTTCAAATCCAGCAGTGTTTATCATTTTGTAAATCCTCAAAGCAGAAGTTCAAATTTTAGGATGACACTCTTATACCCTCAGATCAGATGGGTTTTTTTTGGTTGACTGTGAAACTAGAGGAACTCAACAATAAAATCAATTACTTCATGCATTTTTAAAAAGGAGTACTATTTCAAAATTCTCACTAATGTTTATAAGTATTAAATGTATATTTTTTATAAAGCATGAAGAACTTGGCAAATTACAGCAGGTTTCTGTTTTAGCCAGACTATCCACAAAAACTGATCCCTCACTGTGCAATAAATATGAAAGGAAATCAAGCTATGTCTCTCTTGCATATTTACAAATGGGCAGTTCCAGAATGTTACTGATACTTGTGTGGAACAAACTAACTGGTCAATCATGAAATACCAAATGAAGCAGAGAATCCAAAAAAAGTAATAACAATTATAAACATCAAACAAATAACAACACAACTGACACATTTTCTCAGGCCTGGCATGCAAAATTCCTTTAAGTTTAATTTAAATCTACACCGAATCCAAGATGATGATAACATTTCCCACAATTCAGTGCATATTAAATAATATATTTTCTGTAACAAATAGTCAAAAAATATTATTCAAAAGAAGCATATTCCAGGGTATACTCAGCTTGCTTGGAACATCTGAGCCAGTTCTGTAAAAGGGTCATTGGACCTGAAAAGCTCTCTCCAGAGATGCTGCAAAACCGGAGTTTTTCCAGCAATTTGTGTTTGCTTCTGACTTCCAGCATCTATAGCTCTGTATTTTTTTTACTCCAGATTTAACTCACTCACTACAATTCACACTTCTTTTGACTCTATTTCCTAAACCTTAATCTCATTTAGTAGCTTTCAGCTGCCCTTTTTCATTTGGGTCACGGATGTATAGATGCACCGATGCACTTTCACCAGCTTTGTAGATATGGGTTAAGGGTGCTGTAGCCTCAATAACAATATGAGATGTAGCAAAATCTATATTTCAACACTAACCTTTCAGAAATTCTCAAAGCAAAACTCCCAAGAGTTCTGTGGAGCAGTAGACATATTTAAATACGTGAGGTAAAAACAATGACTGCAGATGCTGGAAACCGGATTCTGGATTAGTGGTGCTGGAAGAGCACAGCAGTTCAGGCAGCATCCAAGGAGCAGCGAAAGCGACATTTCGGGCAAAAGCCCTTCATCAGGCATAAAGGCAGAGAGCCTGAAGCGTGGAGAGATAAGCTAGAGGAGGGTGGAGGTGGGGAAAAAGTAGCATAGAGTACAATAGGTGAGTGGGGAAGGGGATGAAGATGATAGGTCAGGGAGGAGAGGGTGGAGTGGATAGGTGAAAAAGGAGATAGACAGGTAGGACCTGACCTATCATCTTCATCCTCTTCCCCCACTCACCTATTGTACTCTATGCTACTTTCTCCCCACCCCCACCCTCCTCTAGCTTATCTCTCCACGCTTCAGGCTCTCTGCCCTTATTCCTGATGAAGGGCTTTTGCCTGAAATGTCGATTTCGCTGCTCCTTGGATATTTAAATATGTAGCTCACGATGACATTCCGGGATCAGAAGGCAAATTGTTTGACACTCATTTTTTCCAGTGGAAAAAACTATTTGAGGAAAGTTTTGGCTACATGCTATAAAGGTGTAGAAGAGAATGTTATTCCTGATTTCTCCTAAATTAAACCAACCCCAGACTGGTTTAATTTCAAGAGCGAGAATGATTCCTGTGTATCATCACCAATGTTAGAGATCCAAGAATATTTGGCAAATCCAGGTTCTCAGAAAACTCTTACATTATTACTACATGAGATCTTCAAGCATATCACTCTATTCTCATAATCAATGAATAATAACAATACAAAAAGAACACAATAATTCAAAAGTGAAGTTCAACAAGTTTGTTACAAATCAAAAAGTAGGAAATTCATCCAATATTTTTGTTGCTTATTGTTTGTAGTACGCCACTTATTTATTACAGCTAATCTCCAATCAAAAGTAAAAACCAAAAGAACTGCAAATGTTTTTGCTTCCATCAAAAGTGCTCTTGTAATTTTCCATCAGTCCTACCAAATGCATAATGGACAAGTATAATTCACACATATAATTACAAATCGGATCCATTCTAAAAAAAATTCTGCAATGCTCACATTAAAATCATACAAACTTTGCTGAATTACAAATCTTTTGTAGTAAAAATCATAAATAATATCAAGAGAAGACAGTGGTAATAATGTCACTGGAACAGCAATCTAGAGACCAAAGCTTTGGGATACGGGTTCAAATCTCATCATGATAGCTTAAAAAATTTGGATTTTATTCATAATTAAGGAATTAATAGTTAGTCTGGGTAACCATGGCCATGAAACCATTGTTGATTGCTGTAAAACTCATCTAATTCACAGTTGTTTAGGAATGGAATGGAAATCTGTTCCTACCTAGTTTGGTCTGCTTGAGACTTCAGGCCTACACAAAGTGGTTACTCTTGAATGTCCTAGCAAGCTACTCAGGTGTATTGAAACACCACAGAAAAATCACATGAGGGATTAAAGCCAGGCAAACAACCTAGCAATGATAACAAAGCTGCAGACCTACAGTCATTCTTACTAACTTTTGAGGCTTGTACTAAAGTTGGGAGAGCCATCCCAGCTGTCAGCAACAAGCTGACAGCCATCCCATGAATCGTACACTAAGGCAATGTTCCAAATACAGACATTCTTGGGCACACCATCTTATGTTCACAAGACAGACCCACCAGAGGAGACAGAACAGGGGCATGCTATTATAAGTTGATCTGGTAGTCCTCAACATTAATTCTAGATCTCTCAAAGTTTCATGATATCAGGTCAAATGTGGATTTGGAATTCTTCTGCTTCTTACCACCGAATACTCCACATACTATTCCTCCATAAGAATATAATCTGGGAGAGGCACCAAGGGTGGAATATACTCTGGGTGGAAGCCTAAAACACGCATCACTAAGAGAGTGAGTCAATCAGTAGCATTAATACTGACCAAGTCTAAAAGGAAACAGTTGCTGGATAGAGTTTGTGGCAAGTGGTGAACCAACCAAGAGGGAAAAAGTTACTTGAGCTCATCCTCAACAATTTACCTGCCACAGATGCCTCTGCCCATGACAGTATTGGTAAAATTGACTGCAGTATAGTCTTTATAGATAGAATGTCACGTTAAGGAGAGCAAATATGTACAAGCAATATATACTTGTCTAGTCACCAAGGCCGAAAATGTGTTGCTGGAAAAGCGCAGCAGGTCAGGCAGCATCCAAGGAGAAGGAGAATCGATGTTTTGGGCATAAGCCCTTCTTCAGGAAACCTGGTTCCTGAAGAAGAGCTCATGCCTGAAACGTCGATTCTCCTTCTCCTTGGATGCTGCCTGACCTGCTGCGCTTTTCCAGCAACACATTTTCAGCTCTGATCTCCGGCATCTGCAGTCCTCACTTTCTCCTAGTCACCAAGGCCTCCATTTTATATATACATGACAAAATTACCTCCATTTGCTGTGTGGTTTTAACATCATGCTAAAAAGAAACAGAAATAGCAACTCTTGAGTTGTGGACAATCAGCAGGATTGTATTCATTCACAATCTGCAACCTTACGCCTTAGCATACCTCTCATTCTACCATTAGCATGAAGTGGTCAAACTGGTTCAATGAAGAGTGCAGGACAGTATACCAGGAACATCAACAGGCATATTCTAAATTAAGACATCAACCCGGTAAAGCTACGACAGGACTAATTGCATGCCAATCAATGAAGGCAGCATGTAATAGAAAAACCTAAACATTCCCACAACTAAGGATCAGATCCAAGCTCTGCAGTCCTTCCACATCCAGCTGTGAATGGTGGTAAACAATTAAACAAATCTGCAAATATCACTATTTTTGATTATGAAATCCAGCAAATCAATGCAAAAGACAAAATTAAAACATCTGCAACAAACTTCAATCAGAAGTATAAATTAGATGATTCATGTTGACCTCATCCTGAAGTCATTAGCATCATAGATGCCTTTTTTCAGTCAATTTGATTCACTTCACATGATAGCAAGAAATGGCTGAAGGCACTAACGTTACAAACTATGAGTCCTGAGAATATCCTAACCACAGTACTGAAGACTTCTGCTCCAATAGTAACCAAGCCCCTGGCTAAAATACTTCAGTACAATTACAACAATGAAATCTACTCAACAATAGAATGTGAGATTACTTCATCAATACCCTCCTGGGAAGTACATCCACAAAGAAAATCTCTCTACAGTTTTCAGCTTTATGCATAATTTGGAAAGTAAAAATGGCTTTTCATTCTTCTCAACGATACACGATTTGTCTCGTTTTGCTGTTGACTTAATGAAAGGGGAGAAGCGGTGTAGCTCGTAAATGGCAAATAGAAATGAAAACTACATCAAATTCCATTACTCACTGTGAGCAAACTGCCCACCTAGACCTGTTGTTAGCAGTGGCTGTGGCAGCAAGTGCAGATCTATCCAATTAATTCATCCAGCACTACATAGTGGACAATTGTACAGGATTATTCTTTCCTATCAGGTTAAAAATAGAAGCCTGTGGCAACAGAGCAGATGGAGTCATTGGAAGGATTTTGCACAGAAATTGATTTTCAATAGCAATATTCTCAGTAAATTATCTTTAAAGAAATTGAATGTTTAAGCGTTTAGAAAACAAAAGGAACAGACAGTATAATTAAAATATTGCGAAAAGTTTTTGCATTGCCAGGTATCACAGCTACAGTATGTGCATTTAATTTCATAATTGTTCCTGTAATACAAATAGATAAATATATTTTTAGCACATGGCAAAATTCAACAAAACAAATCACAAGATCAAACATTATTTTCAAAATTAATACATGGTGACAGCAGACCTGAAATAAGGATCAGTGTCAGGATTGACGGTCCTCCTTCAGTCTGGTTTTATTTTTACTTCACATTGAAAGACTGATACCTTGCTCTTTTTGAGGCGGAAAAAAAAGTATCAGGACAACAGAGACATATTCAAGTGGTAAGTACTTCTAGAATATTTTATCAAAACAAATGTGTCTGTAGGGTACAGCAAATTAAACACTGTTTGCTTTTGGGACAGAATAGAAAGAGCAGGATTTATATACAGCCACCACAAGGGACGGAATCTGATGTTTTGCTGTAGAAAATTGCATAATTAAACTATTCCATAAAGGTAAGTTACTGGGGAGAGAATTACAAGGTTTTAATCCAATTGAAGGATTCAGAAAACAACCTAAATCATGAAAGAAAACCTCAAGTCTAGATATTGGATTACAGCTTTTCATTTCCTCCTCACCTGTGATATATCACAGAATTACACGAGTGTGCATGCATGTATGGTAGTGAAATAACAACTTAGATCTACGCAGTACCTTTAGCACAATAAATGTTTCTGGACACACCACAGTAACAATTAAATATGCTACCATATAAGTCCCAAGGGGTAAAACAGGCAGTCTTCAGTGATAGTACTAAGTGAAAATACAACAACAAACCTGCAAAACAAACTGGTTTAGTCTGAGAAAGATCATGGATGAATTGCTATGTAGGGAACACAGATTGTGACTGGGAATCAAAACAATTACTTGCATTTTCCCAATACAGCCAGTTCTGATATAGCACAATAGTTCAGTTCTTGTACGATCTCATGTTATAAGAAAATTGTGCAATCACTGTGCCATTTAAACTAATGGGGCCAGAATCATGTTATAGCCAACTCCATTTGCACACTACAACTAATAGTCTAAATTCTTCAATCGTGTTAAAGAAACACTGGTTAAAGCAGAACAGACTGTATTTAACTGAAGAAAATTTTAGGTCATCCAGTATTGCACGTCAGATAAGCAGTAAGACAGAGTCAAGATTGAAGTAAAGTAATGCTGGGACTCAATTAATAAAAACTATGGTTATGTTTTTGAATGATGTCAAGGAACAGAATGTCAAAAAGAAATAGTGTACTAATGTTAGATCCTTGGAAGACATACAGATGAAAAATAGGAAGCAACTAACAAAAGACAATAGGCAATAGCCAACTCCATGAAGATGATGTAAAACAATGAAAAGTCAACCAGAACCTCTTGCACATTAGAAATTAATAATTCTTTACAAAAAAGTTTCTATTTAACATAAAGGGAGGTCGTCAGTCATGAAAATCAGTGTTCATCTCACAGGTACAAAATTATAGCAAAATAATATATACAACATTGTAAAAATAGAAAATATCAAAAGCGTTTAGAAGAACGTGGTTAGAAAAACCAAGAGTTAAGATTTCAGATGGAACTTCCATCAGAAGTGGGAATAGAGATGCACCGTATTTAAAGCAACAAGGAAAAGATGATGGTGAAGGGAGGGGAAGGTCTGTGATTGAGTGGAAAATCAAGTGAGAAAACTGAAACACTACCAACTAAAGACATGTTCTGTAAACTGCACACTAAATTCAACAAAATGGCAGCGCAATTTAGATTATTAAAAGAAAAATATGAACCTTCTGATTAGAATAGATGCTGCAAATTTTATGATCATTCACATCTTCTAGTTCCTCAAAGAGCCAGCAACATTCTATCAGACTGCCTACTTCTACACTTGTATTATGGTGAATGAACATACAGGTAGTTCTCCTATAGTGTGATGGTTGCGTTCTTGGGCAACCCTACATTATTGAAAAATCGAGCTTTAGAAACAGTATCCCCAATTCGTCAATTGTATTACAGCAAATTTGCATTGACAAAATGCACGTTATAACAGAATGACCTATACCTAGCCTATTTGCTACTGAAACTTGACATCAATATATCTACCACCTCTATATTATTCTAATGCTCAGCCTATCATTCTCTGTACATTATTTCATCTAAAACATCACTCCCATGTCTTAAACTGAACCACTCACTTATCCCTACCATCCTGCTGGCCAACATTATTGGAGAGATAGGAACATATGTAAAGAAACATGTTCAAAGCACATGGCAGAAAAAAGGGAGGTTTGGAATAGTGCATTAATTAACCTGAAAAGAAGGATCCAGTTTTTTTTTTAAAGAACATGAGTTTCATAAATAAACTGATCCAAGAAAAGGACTTGGGAAACTATTGTGAATTGAGAGATAGAGTTCAGTTAGTGAGGTGATAAGATTTGGAAAGGAATGGGAGGAAAAAATATTAAATGGGTGGTCTGTGTCTTGGAAATGATGAAATCCATTAGCTCCACATACTTTTTCAAAGAGCAGAGGGGTACAGAGGGGCATGGAATGGGATTTAAGGAGGCACTTGCCAAAAGGATCTAAGATTATCATGCGTTTTGTTTTCAGGATTATTCACAACAGTATTATTTTGCACTGAAAACAGCGAGACAAGATTCACTCAGACTTGGAATAAAGGTGAGTGTTGGTGTTTGCTGCATCTGATTTTATGTCAATTTATTCTATCTCCTTCACTATTATTTAATGACAAACTACTCATCCCATTCATCAACAATCCTGATGCTCCTATGACTGTTATCAATCAACATGTGCTAGTGAAAAATAACTGGAAATGGAGAGGGTGGATATTCCACTGCCAGCACTCATCACAAGGTGCTGCTTCGCCAGCACACCCTGGGTCACTGTATCATTAAGCAGTCTCAATTGAATATATTTCATTAGTCAAGTCAATTTACACACATGGATAAGTCTCACTAATGGGTCTTGAGGCAGCATAGTGTCCTGACCTCTGGGCCAGAAGGCCCTGGTGCAAGTCCCACTTATGGTGGAGTTGTGTCATAACATGTAGATTCAAGATACTTTTTTCTAGATCAATTTAAATTTTACGACTTTAGAAATGCAACTTTCAAGTTACAATATTTCTTTTCCTTAAGCTTATTGCTGGATCCATAATTATGCAACTACTTCAACCTGATCAAGCCTAAAGACTTTGTTAATTTCAACTTTGCACTGAGGTAACAAGTCAAGATTTATGACTATAAAGGAAATTTGAGGTGATAAATTATTATTCATGGATTAGCTAGACAGACTGGCAGTTCCCAGCATGTCCATTTTAAAAAGTAACTCAAGTCGAAAGAAAGGAAGTTGCCCATCAAGTTCAGTGAAAATCAAAAGAAAGCATCTTGGGGTTACCAAGGTGATAAGGTGGCATTCACTTAGGAGATATCTTCTCAATTTCTAGCTACCAAGCATGCTGTTTTAAAATCGGTTGCAAGAGTGACCTAACAAGTAGATTAGAACTTAGGGAAGAAAAAAACCGATGACACACTAATTGTTTAGAAGTCCAATATCAATGATCCATGTAACAGAATATTCATTAACCCTGGTCTTCACTGAAAATTCAGCATTTTTGTCAAAATAATGGCAAAAATTAAACATCCTATTTTGGCTCTCAGAAAAATTGCTGGTGTTTTGATTTTGATACAATGTAACAAAAACATTATAAAACACAGATCCACTAATATACAATATTATATATAAAGTATCTAGCCAATTCATAAAGCATAATGCAAAAATAAAAAGAAAAGCCATGACATCAGAATATTATCCTTGCATTATTGGTGGATTATTTATGATAACTAAAATGCAATTAAAACTACAAATAAACAATTAAGGGGACATGGATAAGTCTTACAATTTGTATTATATAATGTATATCCACATTACACAGATAATACAGCCTCTCCAATCTGAACATAAAGTGGTTATACGAGTTCTTCCAGAAACAAATTGAAGGTGCGCAGTCTTTCTTAGTTGAAGATCTGACACTATCAGGCTTATCCATATACACCATCATGTTGGAAATGGCATACTTGCCTTTTTTGTGCAAATTTCAGACCTAACTTGTAAATAATGTACAGTAGAGTTGCGTCACACTCTGTTCCTTCTCTTTGTCCTGGGTGTGATTTAGGGAAACTTTAAGCCTTATACGTGATCACCAGCGATGGTGAGTTATGATTTTTCATTCAATCAGAACTGAAATGCATATCCTAAGCATTTTCGTATGAAGTCATTCATAGGAATGGGTGTTGCTGGTGTGACATCTAAGTGCCTTCAAGAAGCTGATTCAGTGTTACCTTCTTGAATACAGAGTAGCTTGCTAGGAATACGGCAGTTACAAATCATGGGTCACATTACACCAGACCAGAAAGGGCAGATCTCTTTCCCTAAAATATATTAGTGAGTTGGATTCTTTTAAAAAAAGAATCCAGTAGTTTTATGATCACTTTTTCTGATACAACCTGTTATAGATGTTTTTAATTAATGAATGTAAAACCTCTCGTTGGGATTTGAAGTAATGTCTTTGGATCATTGGTTCAGACTAGCCCAGTACCATAACCACTATCTGGATTAGTGGTGCTGGAAGAGCACAGCAGTTCAGGCAGCATCCAAGGAGCAGCGAAATCGACGTTTCGGGCAAAAGCCCTTCATCAGGAATCTGTGCTTGCATTCCTCTAAGATTATAACACAAATGTTTGAGCAAATAAAACTACAGGGTTTAATTCTAAAAAGAAATTTGCCCTTCTTGAAGTGATCAAGAGTTTGGGCTGAGTAAAATATGAATTTTGGAAAATGGCAATAAACAGAGTATGAAAAAACATAATTAAGAATTGTATAAATGATTTAGTTTTAAAAATTTGCTGAAAAATGTAATATAGGTTCACTATTTAAAGAAAGGTCAAGTAAATTAAACTTTATACATCCACTTCTCTTAGAATTTTTGCATGTCATTAACAGTATGGCAAAAAGAAACATGCTTAGTCTGCTAAAGATCTTGTCCTGATACTTCATGTAGCATTCACAACACTAACTTAAACAAAGAAAACACTTCAGACCAACTGATAACATCTCTTTAAAGAAAAATGACATCCTTGTTTTCCCAGTAATGCCATTATGTCTACAAGACAGCAAGCAAAGATAATAATGGCAAAAGATAGCAGGCAAAAGATCTATTACCGGACCTCTGCCAATGAGTGTTCACAACAACATACTAGGTGGCGTATAGGACTAAGTTATGTTGAATTGATCACTGACTTTCCTCCAATCTCTGCAGAGAATCAGAGACTGTTCACCATCCTTTCAATGTTCTAGGCTAATAAAACATTAATCTGATGCAGTGAACAGCCCTTGATAACAATGACTCTTGTTATTTGGTCTGCACTCTTGCCGCCAGTTTTACCTGGGACAGAGATCAGGGAAGTGGAATTCGAAATTGAGAAATCTAACAAGAACAGGGTTCTATCATTCCTTTCGTAATACTACGTATATATCCTCAAGGTCCTTTGGAGAGGGTTAATTGTGTAGGTAGATTTTCAAAATGAAAACCAAAATATATGAAATGATATATTATCTGGAGCCGAGCAATCAAAAAGGATGAAACTCCTTTAAAGTTGTTAATTTGAGATTGTTGAGGAATGGGTTCTTTTCTTGTTCTGAGTACTTTACACTGCCGTGAACAAAATGTAACATCTTGAATAAAGAAGTTTCAATATCTGCAAATAATAACCACAATGCAACTTTTTATGCTGTGGCATGATGAAAATATATTTGGATATAAAATAAAAGCAGAAAAAGTTACAAGAAATCTGAATTTGAAAGGTTATCCCATGTTTGATTCCTGAGGAACAGTTTCTGACTGGGCATCTTTCCAGCATGCAATAATAAGATCCAGTTATTTCATTATTCACCAACTGTGCCTGACTGAACAGCCATTTGAACCTAGAAGCAGCTTTGTTCATTCAACAACAATGTACAGTATCACTAGATGGCATGTCAGAGGTCGTCATTTTATTGTCACTGTTTAAGTGGGAAAAGATCATTGTTCTATAGAAACCTAATATCCTCTACGTGTACAAAGTTAAAAATCACAAAATACCAGGTTGCGGTTTTTAACTTTATACACCCCTGTCCAACACCGGCACTTCCAAATCATTGCTATCCTCGATGTGTTTTATGTGTGGCATCTGTCTGGCACAATCAATCTTAGTGCACTCGAAGAAAAAGAAATCTGCAGAATGTCAATTTCATACAATCTCTATAAAATCATGCCTGACAGTATACTTGAAAGCAGGTGGCCCAGCCACCAACAGCTGCAGTTATTTTGTAACCAGTAGATATTATAACCCTTAAATTTAAATGTTTAAAGGAGCTAAAAGACTGATCCAGACTGCCCCATTTTTAACAAATCACAAGTTGCCTATTCTGCTGAATTTCGCTAATCAGTACATATACATGTATTTGAGCAAGTAGACCTCCACCTCGACATGATATGACATGGTATTACAATTTGGCTGTTTGTTTGCATTTCATTTATAACTACCCTACCAATGGTATAACTGCAACAGTACATTACCAGGGTATGCAAATCAATCTTAGTTACACCAGATTCTTTTTAGATGTTTTAGTATAAATACTGTTATATTATGCTCACTTTTTGATAATGCTAGAAGGAAAGCAAAATACCTAAATCACTGAACAAAATATCAAGTTTTAGCATAAATGATCAATTGCTTCATCAGTTAAATAAATGTTTTGCTGGCAGAAATGTGAGGGGAAATGCAGGTATGGACATCAAACAAAAAGCAAAATATAACCACTATTTGTTCCACATATAACAGTAACATACAGCGTACTGCAAATTTAACTTGTGCTACCAAACTAAGACATATCACTAATTCATTTCATTACCAGCATAAAGATCAATAAAACTCATAACGTTGTTATAAATAGATTAAGGGAGCAATTACCCTAGGAGTAATAAAAACACAGTTTTATATTGCTCTGACTGGCATTGCTACAGTAGTGGGTCAGATAGTCACATCAAGTACTGCTTGAAGTGCGGGGTAGAAAGCGATGTAGACTGTGGCCCATCAGCCCAGTTTGGAAATAACTTATTTGCACTTGGATAACAAAGAGAGTCAACTAGCTTTTGATTAAACTCTTCAGCAGTTATTTACTTGCTATTTGTTCTAATCAATAAAATATTTAAAGACTTTGTAAATACATATGCAACTCAAACAGCGTCATATCAGTTAAGATATTGCAGTTGGTATGCAATGTTTCTGCACAAAATAATTTCGAAGAATTGTTCTTTACATTACCATTGCCCATGTCGAACTCTATATTATACTAACTTTATATTTTACATTTGCATCACAATTGTTTGACACCAAAATTTAAAACACTATTTTTGTATTCTATGTTGTAACCCCCATTCCATATTGTATTTTTCATTTAAAGTATTCCAAACTAAATCAGAACCTGATAAAATTGTTTTATTATTCTCAAAATTACTTGGGTTTTAATAAAACACTTGAAGAAACCTGTTAAACCATACAGCAAGTAGAAACAGGAAACTCTTCACATTACCTACAGGCATACAAATGAAAATCTCAAACATTCTTTGTGCCAAGTGACCAGTCTGTGCTGGTGGCCATCACTCTAGCTTATAGAAATAAATTGGTGATTGTAATTTTATAAACCAGTGGCACAAACAGAAACAATTTCAAAGGTAATTCTAAAACAAACCTATGGTAAGTCACTGTATCACTTCATTTACCCATGAACTTTTAATGAATTATAAAAAAAAGTCTTCATGTAAGAGACCCAGTCAATTTCATATTATCAAATTTAATGTTTATAAATGATTTGGAACCATTGTGAGATTGCTTTGTTCCTCATCAGTTTTGAAAATCAGAGTTCTGAAAACAGTAATTAGTCTGTGACGTCATAACAGCAATAGACACTGCAGCCCACGGCAAGAGTAATTTTGAACAGAGGCATGGACTGAAGTGTTTTTATTTTCATCAGAAAAACTGTATATCACCCAAGGAAAATCCAAACTTCTTTAACTGTATCAGGTTCCATTTTACAAACTTCTCCAGAATAAATACCTTAATTTTGATAATGCCATCCAACACCGTTTCATTTTTCAGATATGTTTCCAACACAAATTAGAAATTAAATTCATAAGCATAGGTGCGATTGCTTAAACTTGCTATCAACATTAACACTATACACTGCTCAGTGTATCGAAATATGGTTAAAAAGCAATCAAATTCTGCTACCACAGACTGCTTAATTTCTAGCATTTATGATTTGAAAACATGAAGCAGAAAAGAATTAAACATTCTAGAATACTTGCAAAAACAGAATATTACAGCGATTTAATGAAGCTGTGATCTGAAAAGGAGGCAAGATAAAAAAAACAGAATCAGCATAAACCTCCTTCCCTGTTAAATATTCCATTTGGAAAGTAGCTGGTAGCAGCCTCTTCTGAGGATATTTAAAAGTTCTGTCAGTTTTGCTTGCTGCTGGTAGACTTAAAATTCTGCTTATTCAAAGTAACACAGACTATAGAAAATAGGTAAGTGACAAGAAGACTACGGAACGGTGAATTTTAATTCTAATTTATTATTCCACGTAAAATCATGAAGCAAAGATGTGAAAGAGAGTTTTATTTAAAATTAACAATTTAAATTTTATGCATTTGTGGTTTGCAATGGCTTGGAAATAAGCCAAGGTATCATTAAAAAAAAGAAGTCAGCTTGTATGTTGGTCTGCAATGTTTTAACTTTTGTTAAAATTTGAACCTAGACCGAAGTCCGAGTAACTGCTTAAAAGTTGTAACTAGATCATTTTGAAAGTACTACATTGGTATTTTTGTTATCAGTAATATTACAATTAAATTTTGTTTAAATTTTTTTGCGGCTATTGAAGGTAAGGAATGTAACATCCGTCAAGTTAGCTGTTAGTCTGACAGCTGTTAGCACTTAGTCAGGTTGAAACGTTTTTTTAAAAGCAGAATGATAAACGTTATTATTCCATTAATTATGTAGTCTGGAAGAGGCCATATGGAGTATAAATATCAGGAATCCCTAAATATCAACCAACTTATGGTTATAAGATAATTTTTGCCCCTCCACAGGTAGTTGGAATATGGTTTGCATTACCATAATCTTATTAAAAACGGAATCAGTCAAATATTTGAAAGGGGTGAATATAAAATGATTCAGGACAGAAAGGACACTGTGGTTTAGAATTATAAATGTTATCAATAACAAAAATGTCAATAGTTAAAAGAGCACCAGTGTATGCTTGATTGGCCATAATCTTCCAACTGCCCACCATTATGCAGACTGTCCATTTTCTATCTCCGGAAACTCAGATTTTCTACTGCTGAAACCCTTACTTGTTACCTGTAGCCTTGATTATTCCAACACATTCATGGTCAGCTCCCATGTTCCACTGTTTATATACCTGATCTCATCAAAAATTCTCCTGTCCCTGTTTGAACTCACACCAAACCCCATTCATTCTCCTTCGCTGGACTCACTGTCCATAAGTGTCTTGACTGCAAAAATTCACATTCTTGTTTTCACATCCTCTCCATTACTAATCTCCCCCAGGCCTACTACCGAGATATCTGCACTTCTCCAGTTCTAGCCTCTTGAACATCCTTGATGTTAATCACTTCATCTTGGCCTTGTCTTCAACTGCTAAGATCTGAATTTTCCATCCCTAAATTTCTTGGCCTTCCTTTATCCTTTAGAATGTTCTTTAAAATTTACTTCTTTGACAATGCTTTTCAGTCTTCAGTGGATCAGATCGGGTGTCAGATTTTGTTTTAAAATGGTCCCTTGAAGTACTTTGGCATGTTCTACAATGATAAAGGCACTAAATTATTTTTGTCCTATTTTGCTTCAATTTGCTTGATTTTTATAATCTTATCTCTCCTGAATAGCTATTCAAGCATCAACCCAGTATTTCAAAGTTGCATGACTTGGAAAAACATTATTTCATTTCTCTGTTGAATTAAATACATATTATCTTTCATAATCTAAATATAAATGATTGGATGCCATTTTGAACCTGTTCATTATCTGACCCAAATTCTCTTCATGTGAACTTATTTATATGGCTCAGAAATAACATTTATTAATTCAATGTACCTTACTCAAAGTAATCCTCCTGCCTGCATAAATTTGAATGATAAAGATTCCTTTATAAGAGTTTGACATAAGTGAAAACATTATTTTACAAATATAGGGAAGGAAGGGAATTAATATGCATAGCCTTTTATCAAGGAAAATATATAGAATTTTATTAAAACTTATGGGTTATAGTTATTTTAAGCAGAATAAAAATTCAAGGTATTGATTCTAGAAAAACACAGGTTCAATAATTATAAATCTTATCTGTACCTTTGCACCCTCCATTTTAATTAAAACTTCATTAAACACATCTGATTAAAAACACTTATTTGCTGCGAGAATGCAAAATGCTTGGTTTGTATTTATTAGGTAAGGTGAAGAATACATCAGTGCAATTACCATTTGATTAATTTCTTAAAACATTCATATTTTAAAAATAGTATTTATATCTGGATTTTCTTAAACTGTCTAAATGTTCTTACTCTACTGTCACTGGATTGAAAGATAACCAAATAATAATAAAATTAAGAACATAATAAATACAATGGTATGGACTAAATCATTTCAACAAATTCTAGCAGACAGAAAGCTGATCTCAACCAGATCATCGAGGTGTCAAGATGGAAAGCCAAATCAGAAAATTGGTTATACTATCTCCATCCAAAGCGAGCAAAACAGTAGAAATTGGCAAAAAACCATAACTGTTAGCAATACAAAAAATGTTTCATGAATTATGAAAACTATTTTGACTGATAGCATAAAATATAGATCATACGCAGCTTTTATTTAGAAAATTGTAAATTTACTCTTCCCGGCACCCCGCCATAACACATAATACAGCTCTCCTGAAAAATATTTTCAAAATGGAATTGTATCCACAACCAAGTCTGAAACGACATGCCATGTAGAAAAGCGGAGTTATGTGGGCAACATACCTGCCCGATTTATTAAGAAATTACTAATTTCAATAAAAGCTAACACTCATTTACTACTAATCAAGCTTTTCCATCAGCTCAGTCATCAGAGTACAACAGAAAAATTAGGAAAGCTTTCTTTTAAGGAAGTTTCAAAATCATGTCTGAAATCTGTCAATAAAAAAACAATTTTTAAATTCAGAAAATTATTAATAGTCAATGCTAAGATGCAAACATTAATTTCAAATGTCAAAACACATACAATAAAACATTTATGTTAGGATACAAGAATCTTTGCATATTTTCATAATTTACTCAAGAATCCATCAGTACATTCTCTGCAACTCTACATTTAGGGGCTGTCTTACAAGAATATGGAATTTTTCAAGTAAAATCAGATATGCTCACAACCTCTATATAACTATTTTACCTATATGCTCAAGTTTTAGTTATCAGTCCAGATATTTGTTTTTATTTCGCTGTTAATCAAATCAAATCAAATATCTACAATATAGAAAACTGCAAAACAGAAATCCACGATCTACATATTAAGAGTTCAGTCACTGAAATAATGTTCTAACAATTTGTGACAGTAACTGAAATGGAACTTTGTACCTAATGCTTTGCACCAACTTGTAATTTAACAAGATCAAATTTCAACAAAATTGACGTATAATTTTTAGTGACTTCAACATTCAATAGCTATTACTATATGTCAAAAAGTAGTCATTCGAACATTTCAACTTGAAAGTAATTTATCAAAAATTATGACAATGTCTCCAAGCATAACTGAAGATGAACAGGTATCTGAAAAGCGTTTTTCCACATTTCATCTCAACACCTGTGGTAACATTCAGCGCACCAAGTTATGTTCATATATACTGACCCCATCATAATCTAAACACATTGAATCTTCCAGAGTATCTTTCACTTGGAAATTAGAAATATCCCATATTTTTGTTAAATGCACATTTTTATTATATATGAGCATTTTACATAAAAATGTCCCATACCAAAACCACACTCTCACAAGTTAGTTGCATTTGACAATGATGAGAGTGCTCATCAAAGTCAATGAGCAAAATAATAAGTTTTATGTTCTGTGGGACTTCAATTTTAGAATGTATTGAAATCCCAATAAAAAATGCAACAAAAAAAACTCATTAAGATAAGTTCATGTGCTACAGAATTCAATAAAGTCCAGCATGAGTTCAAGTGTAGAGGAAGAAAACAATCAAATAAAGCATTTATGGTAATTTGACTCAATATGCAGAACTGCTATAGTGATGCTATATTTTCAATGCATAGTCATTTAGATCACACCAGTCTTTAACATAGCATTCAACTGTAGAGTTTAGGCAAGTTCAGCCAAGAGTTGCATGAAATTTGGCAAATGGTTCTATTTCAAGACATTTGCATTGGTCACCCCAGTGTTAGTAAGTTAATAAATAAGATAACGAACAAAACTAAAGAGAACTATCTTGAATCAGTAGAAGCGATCTGTGCAAACTTTTGTACCTTACCTTTGCACCAGTCCTTGATAACTGAAACAACAACAATTAAAAGTCAGGAAACTAAGATGAGGTTTAAGGTTCACTTGCTTAATTAACAACTTGGTCAAGTATCAGGTTTTTCAAGACAGACCCAAAAAAAAAGTGGTTGTCATGACTTGTATTTTACAGTTGGCTGAGAACGCCCTGCAAAGAGTGGGAACACTCATCCATAAGCACTGCTCACATCAATGAGCTAAACTTGAAAGAAACTTTGAGCTGGGGGAGTAACAGCAAGGATTACATCAGCATAAAGTATTCATCTTCCAAAAAGACTTTAATCAATAAGCATACATTATGCTGTTGATAATTAGCTTTAAACTAAATGGGCATTATTTAAGTGGAATTCCTAGAAAAAATGCACAAGTACATATTGTATCTTTTAACAATATTCAAACATATGTGATAGTGAAATGATAGTGCACATGGACCAACTCAGGAAGCACGCCATTTTGTTCCTAATTATCAGTTTCATTTGTTTTAATTTTCTGAGTTGTTCAAGTTCTTGGAATACTCTGTGAACAATGTATCATTGAGCATAAGCTTAATAAACAACGTTTAAAGAATAGTTTCAAATAGCTATAATGAATGTTATTTTTCACAGATGCTATTGTTAGTACGACATATATTTAAAGGCAACTGTTTCAATGCATCAATATAAACACGTTAGTAATCCTACACATCAGAAGGGTAATCAAAAGGAACAATCATTTTATGCTCACCAAATGACCATCCTCCTCCCAACCTCACTTCATAAGGTTTTTGGCAATTAGGAAAACAATGATATTTTCAGTTTTAGAATGAGAGATAAAGTAGTAACTGCATGCTATGATATCAAAACAAGAAATGCTTATTTTACCAGAAGTAAAACGAACAATGAGGAAAAGTATTTCTGGTTAAATAAATTTAATCAACAAACACACAACACAAAGTAAAATGTTGCTGTTCCTTACTGATTATAATGGTAGAAAGGGGTTAAGGAATGGCAATAGTCAAACAGCAAATATGACCTCTAAGCATGGGCAATCTTGCAGAAAACTAGTCAGCAAATTAAAGCTATTGGGAGTTTAAATTCATACAACCCTACTTCACAAAGGGTTGAATAATCTTCAAAAAGGATGAAAGAGTCCGCTAAAGTTCCATTTTTAGCTAAAGCTTTAGTAATTGTAGAGAAAATGCCAAAGAGCTAGTCAACAATTTAAGAAAACTATTTAATAGGTCCAAAGTTCAGTTTACAAGCTTACACCTTAAACACAAGCCAAATTTGTTAAATAATGATCTTTTTCGGTTGCATCAAAAAAAAATGAAATTCGCGAATATTGCTAGGTTTTCAATTCATTGATGTGTTTTGCAATTATGGTTTGAACGCAGCTAATTATCAAATGAATATCTTAATGCAATTACAAAACAGTAATCGTATAAAATGGCGCAGATGACATTCAGAAATCTTACTGAAAGACCTTGAAACAATTTGGATGCCTTGCTTTTTAAATTTAAAAAGTAAGATATTTAAAAGCAAACAAAATGATGTTTGTTTTTTAACTGGTCTTTACTGGCTGTTGTATCGGTCATGTAGATATCAACAATCAAAATACTGTGTGCAATTGATGTATGATGTTACCAGGCTGGAAGGCTGACTGCTGTGATGCAATCAATGAAGTTCAGCGAGTCATTGCATTAGAAAGCCCACTAATTCCTTTCGGAAAAACATAGCTTTTTTTGTTATTTTACAAAGTTCAACATGTGTGTATAAACACACTGAAAGGTAATGCATCTATTATTGCCTAGAAGTGAATGATTTTCTTTGAACCGATAATATGAACCCAAACCAGAACAAAATTCTCACTTTGAAGTTCACAGTGCATTCAAGTACATTTAGCATTGATTACTCTTTCTTTCCTGTTAATTTTCATTGACAAAAGATGCATGCTAACAAGAAGTACAAAGTAGGTGGGATTAGTCTGGACTGCCAAATTCTCCATGCCCCGGTAGCAATCAGACAGCAGGAAACATGAATCAAGCAAAGTCAGTGTGTAACAGTCACTTTTAGTACTCTCCCAATGATATTTGAGAATTGAATGCCTGCTAGTGGCACAACATACAGCACTTGCATTCTTTCATGTATTCAATACTATTCAAAACATAAGAAAATAAAAGAATTGTGGGAAAAAAAAGTGAAATGCTTTGCTCTTTTTTTTAAAGAAGAAAGCTCTGCAGTTGGGATTTACATATGCTTGCAGCAACGTACACCTGAATGAGCCAAGAATGCCACTCCACATGTTCATGGTCTTGCACATTTACAGGTTAACATTGTGCTGAACAAACACTGATCAGAATGCACAAGTAACTGTTTCAAAAAGCTATTTAATTTAAAAATGAATCATTGCCCTTCAGCTGATTCGTACTGCAGTTAAGACTATGCCATTTGTTTCAAAATGCAGAGATGTATGAAAGTGAAGCAACAACAGTGTGCTAGGATTGCCAAATTGTTTGCAAACTGAAGGTGAACATTAAGACAATCATCCCTATGTTTCACAGTAGTCACAGAAATATTCACACATTAAACAGGGCTGCTATATAGTATGAAAATGTGAATAAGTAGTAAAGAATCTTTGATTTCATATACAGCTGCTTGCAAAAGTTTTTAAAAATCAGCATGGAAATGACTTACAGTCAACAAGTCACAGTAAGTTAGGGTAGAATTGTGTGTGTTTAAAATTCTAATCGTATTCCTTTGTAGAGATAAAATCTGGCAATGTATCTGAATTCACATGACAGACTGTACATTGAGAACTATTTTAATTGAATTTACTATATAATTTTTTAACATGCTGAAACACGCATGCATACAAGTACATATTTCAATTGCTTTCATTTCTACTGACAACTGCCTTTGAAAAACATTTTTTTTTTGCAAAGTAACTACTTCATTGTAACAATTAATATCGATTGCCTCTTAATTCAAAATCCTTCAATTACATCAGCTTATATCAACTATACCAATGAGGCCTCCAATTTACTTACCAAATTTGCAGATCATTCAAAATCTTGAAAATATTTTCTTTTGTTCAGTTGTATTGTCTCTGTGCATCTAGTTAAGTGTGTTGTATGTAGTTTCATACAACTTCCCCAGTATACAATCACAGAAAGAGGGTTACAAAATATATGAAGCCACACAGGAGTGAGCAGGAAGCTTCCTCCTACCTACATCAATAAATTCATTCAGGTATAACATGCATTTATCTTGTGAATAAGGCATTTACCTACCCTAACCTTCACAACATTTGAAAAGGAAAAATATGATTTTTAAAATCAAACGTTATTGACAGTTTCACGAACCTTGCGACAATTTGTTACACTTCCTGTAAAGGAATTCTGATTTATGTATTTAATAATTACAATTAGACATTAGCAATCTAAAATGCTTCCATTATTCCTATAATAAAGGTACCATAATAGATTTTAGTGGGTTATTGTACATAATAATCTTTCAATCAACCACTCATGATATAGTAGTTCTCAAACCACCCTAGGACTACAACTATCCTGGTGTTTGCAAACAAGACCATAAGATGTAGAAGCAGAAGCAAGCATTCAGCCTGTCAAATCTGCTCTGCCATTCAACAAGATCAAGGCTGATCTGATAATCCACTTTCCTTCCTTTTGCCCCATAGCACTTGATTCCCTAATTGATTAAAAGTCTGTCTTTCTCAGCCATGAATATACTTAACCACCTAGACTTGACAGTCCTCAAATGGTAAACCACTGCACAAATTCATTACCCTCAGAGAAGAAATTCCGCATTTATCTTAAATGGCCAATCCCTTATTCTCAGATAAAACCATCTGTACCGAAGGGCTCCCCAAATGTAAACAACCTTTCTGCATCTACCCGGTCAAGAACATGGAACACAGAACAATACAGCGCAGAACAGGCCCTTCAGCCCTCAATTTTGCACCAACTGTGAACTATTCTCAGCTTGTTTCCTTACAATATTCCATCATCCATGTGCTTATCCAAGGATGGTTTAAATCTTCCGAATGTGGCTGAGTTAACTACATTGGCAGGTCGGGCATTCCATGCCCTTGCCACTCTCTGAATAAAGAACCTGCCTCTGACATCTGTCTTAAATCCATCATCCCTCAATTTGTAGTTATGCCCCCTCATATAAGCTGACGTCATCACCCTAGGAAAAAGACGATCTAATCCTCTGATCATCTTGTATGTCTCTATCAAATCCCCTCTTAGCCTTCTTCTTTCCAATGAGAACAGACCCAAGTTTCTCAGCCTTTCCTCACAAGATCTTCCCTCCAGACCAGGCAACATCCTGGTAAATCTCCTCTGCACCTTTTCCAATGCTTCCACATCCTTCCCGAAATATGGCAACCAGAACTGTACACAATATTCCAAGTGCAGCCGCACTAGCGTTTTATATTGCTGCAGCATGATATTGTGGCTCCGGAACTCGATCCCTCTACCAATGAAACCTAACATATCGTATGCCTTCTTAACAGCACTGGGTGGCAACTTTCAGAGATCTATGTACATGGACTCCAAGATCACTCTGCATATCCACACTACCAAAAATCCTTCTATTGACCCAGTACTCTGCCTTCCTGTTATTCTTCCTAAAATGCATCACCTCACATTTAGCTGCATGAAACCCCACTTGCCACCTCTCAGCCCAACTCTGTAGTTTATCCAAGTCCCACTGCAACCTGTAACATTCTTCCAAACAGTCCACTACTCCACTGACTTTAGTGTCATCTGCAAATTTACTAATCCATCCACCTATGCCTGTGCCTAAATAGTTTATAAAAATGATGAACAGCAGTGGTTCCAAACCAGTCAAGTCCCTTAAGAATTTTGTATGTTTCAGTAAGGTAAACTTTCATCCTTCTAAACTCTCCAGGTCAACCACTCAACCTCAGGACAGTCCTCCTATACTTGGGAGTGATTTAGTGAACCATTTCCTTGATGACTTCCAATGCTATAAATTAGATAAGGAGCCCAAAACTGTCCACAATATTCCAGCTCTGATCTGACTAATGTCTAATATCATTACAGCAAGATTCACCAATTTTATGCACCATTCTCTTTGAAATAAGAGAAAATTTCCATTTATCTACCCTATTGAAATTGGATGCTAGCTTTCCATGACTTCTGCACAAGGGTTGCCAAATCCCTTTATGCAGTTGCTTTCTGCAGTCTTTTTCCATATAATATTCAGCTTCTCCATTCTTCTTGTCAAATCAATAACCTCACATTTGCCCACATTATATTCCATCTGCCGAGTTTTTTGCCTATTTGCTTAACCTGTCTATGTCCCTCTGCAGATTCTTTGAGTCCACCCTCACCACTTGCCTTCCCACCTACCTGCAAACTTGACTATTGTACACTCAATTTCTTCATCCAAGTCATTAATATGGATTGTAAATGTTGTAACTCCAGTACTGTTTCCTTGGGCACTCCACTAACAAAGACTGCCATCCTGAAAAATGTACCTCTTAACCCATCTCGCACTGGTTAGCTAATCCTCTAGCCATGCTAATACACTATCGCCAACACCTTGAGCTCTTAAGTAGCCTAATGTATGGTACCTTATCAAGCAATCTTCTAAAAATCAAAACATAATACAATCATTGCATTACTTTATATATCATACTTGCTACTTCCCCTTACAGAATTCTAATAAACTTTTACAGCATGATTTCCCCTTTGTGAAGAAATGCTGACTCTGTTTGATATTATACTTTGCTAAATGCTCTGCTACTACATTCTTTATAAACAACTCTTACAATTTTCCCCAATAACAAATGTTAAGCTATCTGGTCTATGGTTACTTGTGTTTTTGTCTCCTTTCCTTTTGAAATAAAGGTGTTTTCCAATGCTCTGGGAATTTTCCAGAATCTATGGATTCTTGGAAGACTTCTAGTGCACTCACTATACCAGTAGCTATTTCCCTTAGTATCTTAGGATGCATCCCATCAGGTCCAGGGGATTTCTCAGGTGTTTAATTTTATTACTTATCAGAGCACCTTTTCTTTATGATAGTTAATGCCTTTTCTCCTTCTGCTTCTTATTTCATATTTCTTAAAATTCACTCCTAGGACACGTGTATCATGGCTAGAGCAACATTCATCGCCTGACCCTAGCTGCTCTCGAGAAGGTAACATTGAGCTGCCTATATGAACCACTGCAGTCCACTTTGTGTAGATAGACCGATAATGCCATTAGGGAGGGAGTTCCAGGTGGGTGACCCAGTGATACCAAAAGAACGGAGATAGACTTTCAAGTCAGGATAGTGAGTAGCTTGGAGGGGAACTTGTAGGTGGTAATATTTTTATGCATTTGCTGCCCTTGCCCTTGTAGATTGAAGTGGTCACTGGTGTTGTCTAAAGAGTTCAGTGCATTTTAGAAGCTATAGTCTCTTCCACTGTGATGACTGATGTGAAGTATTTGTTCAATTCCTATCCCATTTCCTGGTTTCCCCATTATTATTTTGCCAGCCTTGTTCTTGGAGGGGCCTACGCAATTTTGACCTTTCTCTTCCATTTTATAAAATTGAAGTAGTTTTTGCTGCCCTTCTCGATATTACTTGCAAGTTTACTCTCAAAAGGTTTTCTTCGCCCTCTTTATTTTATTTTCAGTTGACTTCTGTTTGCTTTTAAAACTTTCCAATCCTCTGGCTTACCACTAGTCTTTGCCATTTGATTTGTTTTAAATTTTAACTTAACATTATCCTTAACTACTCCAATTAACCATAGTTAGTTTATCCTCTCCCCAGTATCCTTCTTTCTCACTGCTATATATCTTTTCTGTGAGCAACGAACTATTTTCTTAAACATCTGTTTTCCGGAGAAAAAGAATTAAAAAGTGTAGTTTGCCCAAACTCAGATTACTGTGCAAGTTCTGGTCTCTGTCAATGCCCCTGTATACTTATTGCAATATCACAATTTAAAATCATTTGGCCATGATTATATCAAAATAAAGATATTCTAATAATTAAGAATGTCTCAATAGATTGGGCACTTTGTTGCCCTGGAGAGAAGATGAGGTGCCTAATAAATGCCTTTCATTTGTGGACAAATTCAAAAGTAGAGGTTGTAATTAAAAGACAGTCACAAGGATTCAGGAGTTTCTTTACCTCGAGAGTAGCTTGAATATGAACCTGTTACGACAGGAAATAGATTAGATTAGATTAAATTCACTACTGTATGGAAACAGGCCCTCCGGCCCAACAAGTCCACGCCGACCCTCCGAAGAGTAACCCATCGAGACCCATTCCCCCTACCCTATATCTACCCCTGACTAATGCACCTGACACTATGGGCAATTTATCATGGTCAATTCACCTGACCTACACATCTTTGGAACTGTGGGAAGTAACCGGAGCACCCAGGCAGGCACAGGGAGAATGTGCGAACTCCACACAGATAGTTGCCCAAGGTATGAATCGAACCAGGATCCCTGGTGCTGTGAGGCAGCAGTGCTAACCACTGAGCCACTGTGCCGACCTACAAGTTAACATAATTAACAGAGAATAGCATTTAAGGGGATGCTAATTATGTGTCAGAATCTATTCTTTTCTGTTCAGATTTAATGAAGTAACATAGATGTAAACTGAAAAAGAGTATAAACAATTGTATTTCACAACTGAACCAAAATGGCCTGCTTCAGTGACGTTTTACATAATCACTACAAAATCATCACTTATCCATTTCTTCCAGATTTCATTCCCATTACGATTGGAATTATTCTCACTGTTCACTTCTACATCCCCTCTAACGTTTGCCAAAGTTATTATAGCAATGTAGTAACATGAATCCAATGCACAGCCTGAAATTTATGGTAAAAGAAACAGTGAGGCTAATGGCACTCACTGTTATTGAAGAATAAATCAATTTCCAACTTCTACTGACTAATATCCACAATTAAACATTGAAATTGTCTGTGTTCAAGATGACTTGTTCTTTAGAAGATGCGATGCATAATAATTCATTGAGACATTCAATACCTAGGTATGGAAACCACATAAAATTGGCATTATGACATGATAGATATCCACTTGTCTGCATGAGCGCAGCTGGAACAACAGAAGAAGCTTGACTCTATCCAGAACAAAGCAGCCCCCTTAATTTGCACAACATCCAGTTCCTCCACCACTGATGTTCTGTAGCAACAGTATGTAGTATCTATAAGACACACTGCAGTTATTCAATCAGGCTCCCTAGACAGCACCGTCCAAATCCATATCAACTACAAAACTGTAAAGGACAAAAGGCAGAAGATACTTGGGAACTCAGCCACGTGCAAGTTCCCCTCAAATCCACTTACCATCCAGACTGGAGCAGTGATATATTTCCTTCAGTTTTACTAGGTATAATCTTGGAAGAACTCTCTCTAACAACAACATTGCGGGTGTACTGACATACACAAAACAGACTGCAGCAGATCAAGGTAGAAGTTCACCACTATCTTCGAGGGCAGTTAGGAGTCAGTAATAAATGACCCAGCTAATAATGCCTCAGCCCATGAATGAATTTTTAAAAATGTTCAACTGATTCATGCAAATTTCTAACCCATGATAACTCTGGCGAAATAAGCTTCTCTAGCAGAAAATATTAACTTTTAGAAGGTTGGTTAGCTGGTTTCTCATGCAGAGTTACACCAACAACCTGGGTTGAATTCCTATTGAGATACCCAATAATTCTCCTTCTCAACCTCTCCTCACCTCAGGTTAAACCACCACCAGTTCTCAACTCTGATGAAAGAACAGCCCTATGGTCCACTGGGACAATGGTGATTTTATTAACTTTTTGAAGTCAGGCTCTCATTCCTTCAGAATTAAATAATGGCTGGGAGGTTATTTTTCCAAGAGTTAAATCATTTTTGTTTTTGTGCTTTCACTTTCATCTTGAGTCATATTCTTAGTGACATCTTTCTTTTGAATTATTTTACTTTCTGTACCTTATTTGGCATTGAATTAAATATGGAGTTACACTATCGGTTTAACACTCATTGTTTCAATAAGGATTTTTTCAGTCTGGTTAAGGAAATAGACAGTTACTTGATTAATTTACACAGGACTCAAATCCCTCTAAGAGGATGCTACAATGTTAGGATTTCTAATGACAATAAGTGGTTACGATTATGAAGTTCATAAAGAATGACATTTTAGAACTGTAGTTTAAAATTTAATGGCAAATAAGGAGATAGTGTGACCTGTCTTGAAGACTGTCTGACACAAGCCTGATGACTAGTGATCAAAGAAAGTTTCAGATTGTTTTACCGAGAAGTGCAAAGTATTTATATCTGCAACAGTGTCTGGGTTTGCAATGAGCAGCCTCAACCTCCAAAGGTTCCAGAAAGATATTGCATGCACTGAAATGTTAAGAGTTATGCTGTGTAATCTGCTGGATGGATAGAAAGTCAAATACGTGAATTAGAGGATGAATAGAATTTCAGAAGTTAAAGGGTTGCAAAGTACAGTTGGCGAGAGAAAGTTAGCCAAGAACTGACTCTAGAAAGAAAGACAATGACAGTATTGCCCTGGCTATAACAGGAGAAGAAAGTAAGTACTAAATAGAAGAGGCAGGAGAAAAATTGCATGTGGATAATATTGCCATAATCTGGGAGAGGTTTCAGAAAGCCAGAGAAGAAACAAGAGCCCTACTAAGGCCATAGGGGAATGACTGTGCTGCAAACTGTCCAATTACTTATAAATTGCAAGCAAGTTGGAAACAAGAACAGTTAGTAAGCATTTCTATCTGGAGTTCAAGACGACTACCATTTTGAGATCAAGTTACTGACTTCTGTACAAAATCAACACTTATCACAGACAGCAGCAGCTCGGAGGTTAGAGAGAAACTATTGCCTGATTTTCCAAGCTACCCCTAGCTGACTGCAAAGAAATGAGTCCTGCAATCTTCAGGAGAAAGAAACAAGAAAAGTGGCTTTACTGCTTGTTGCAAATTAAAGGAACTCTTCAAAACATGATTCAACTGCCCAAGATGGTCATTCAGCAAAACAGAACATCTAAACTCATTGCTATAAGGATTATAATTCTAAGGGCGACGTGAGATAACTCTAAGATAAAGGCAACTGTGGTTTAAATTATAAGTAGTCCATTAAATAAAAAGACTCATTTTCAGTCAAGTTATTTTTTAAATCAACTTTTCTAGCTATGAAACTGGGTTTAAACACTAACAGTCTGTGCAGAGTTCGCAATAGAAGTCCAGTGCAAACACCCATAGAACGTCTATGAGCAGGTTCAATTATCACAATGGTTAATGGCATTTGTTTGTTGGCGACTCCAAAATTTGGGACAATACTTTAAATACAATTTACCCTAATGCATTATAAAACCACTGACTCACCACTATGCTGGAGATCTCTTCAAGAGATGCATGTTGCATGCTGTTGATCCTTGGGACTGTATATTAAGTTTAAACCATAATTTTCATCAATTTGTATTTATTTTGAGCTGCTGATAAACAAATCTTGGTGTTATGATTTTGAAATTATTCATTAATAAAAAGGTACCAAAGTTCAGGAAAGTCCTTTCCAAACATCCAGTCAAATTTGAAGCAAAGGAAAGCATCCTATAATAAAAGTTTAGAACAGTTCAACTTCAGAATCAAAATCTGGATTACCAGGACTCAAGGGTTGCACATCCCTGTTCTAATGTTCTAGCTACAAGAGACACACAAACTTGGCACACCTACCTCACATCAAACAATCTCAAAAGATTTTCAAAAATTAATTGCTTTTTGAAATAATGTAACATGTTGGTAATGTTACATGTGACAAAAATCTATTTTTTTTAAGAAAATGTTTCCCTGCTTTGCCTAAACATTGCAAGTAGTAATCCAAATGATCAAATATGCCCTTTGAAGTCTCCCCATACTAAATTCAATCTTGTTTTATTAACTACTTCAGGACATTTTCCCTTGCTCTGTTCATTTTAAAGGATTTGCAACTTGTTTTATTTTCATACTGTGGTTGATGGGTTTAGCTACACATTTCTATAGGGAGTATATTATGTATTTACCTTCCAGCAGCATTTTATAATATCAGGGCTAAAAATTGACAGATTGTCCGAGAGTTTTCTCGGAGGCAGAATTCAGAGCAACAAGGACAATGCACTATATGGACTGAATCAGTTCTCAGCAGTGACTCCGGCCTACAATTCTGCAGAGTACCAGCCATTTGAGAAGCTTGGGAGCCAAGTGAATGCATTCATTTGAACTAGCTGCCATCACAATGTTAAACTCCTCAACTCTTGCTTATATATAGTGGTGATGGTGGATAGAGCTTGAGAATGCTAAGCCTCTTGCTGCCTATGAGAAGAGCAAGCCAAGGACGTGGAGATTCATATACATGGGATGCTGGAACTGCACTGGACTGCAATGGGAGAAGGGAGTGACTGCCCACACTAGAGCAGCTTCCAGAAGATTGCATAGCACATGTACATGTGTGTATGACACATCCTGAAATCAAAAACACAAGTCTCAACCCAGAAACACAGGACAACCATGTCAAATTTGAGGACAATCCTGTAAAATCCAGAAAAGTTGGTCACCCAGGTACAGCATAAAATTATAACAAGGCAGTTCCACATTTATTCACCATCCCTTCCACAATTTCGAGTCTGTTATTTTTCCCACCTTTGTTTGCATCTGAGAGTTACAGTTGACAATTTAACTTTGAACAGCAGCTTATTTGCTGTTGGGAACTGGCTTGGAAAGATAATGCCAGTTAAGCACCATTCTAAGAACGTTACAGATAAAGCAGCTTTACGATATCATTATGTTCAGGGACTGATTGCTGGCCGAATGTTGAATTGATCAATCAAGGGAGAAGTGCTGGTCAACCAAATCACAGAGATTGTTGAGAAAAAGAAACCATAGATGAATGGGTTTTAACTGAATTTTTGGGCTGGGATAGTGAGTGGCTGCGCAGGGTGATGGACTGTTACTTTTTTGATTTTGCTCTAATTATTCCCCAGTTAAAGGCTTGTTCAAAGTCCTGAGAAACGAACCTGTCTAGTAGAAATCAGGAAAAGACTCTGGACGTCTGCAGAAACTACTTGCATTTACTTTTAATTTTGGAATTCAAGCACAATGCAATCCTACATGTCTGTAAGCCTTTCTGATTTCATGTAGGGTTGATATTCATTATTAAAAAGATTATTGAATTGGCAACTTAAGTTTTTTAAAAAATATTTACCCCTTAACTGTTGCGTCTGTTAGTATGAGAATGGGGCTTAGTGATCACAGAAGATTGGGTTTAGATCATAGATATTAATTAGATTGCCTTATAGTTCATTTGTGTTTTGCTAATGTTATATTATTAATAACTGTTCGTTTTTGTCAAAGTTATAAACTTGGTGTCCAAGATCAATTATTTGTAAAGCTTGGTTAGGAATAGTTGAACAATTTGGAGGATCACTGAATGTTTTAATTTTACATGTTGTGAATCTAGTGATAGAGCAACTGATTTGGTCTGCTTGCTAACCCTGTGCTGCAACACAACAAACATCAACCATCCATTTGCTTTCTGAATTATTTACTGTGATTGCATGCAAACGTTTTGTGAAGGTTTGATATTCATTGTTGAAATGGTTATTGGATTTCAACATTTTGTGATTCATGTACAAGGACACTCGAAATCCCTTTGTACTGCAGTATTCTCTTGATTTAAACAGTATTCAACTTTTTGGTTCTTTCTGCCAAAATGGACAACCTCACATTGTCCCACAGTATGCAACATCTGCCAAATGTATGTCCACTCACACACCCATTTGGGTCAGCACGGTGGCTTGGTGGTTAGCAAAGTTGCCTCACAGGGCCAGGGACACTGGTTCGATTCCAGCTTCAGGTGACTATCTGGCAGAGTTTGCACATTCTCCCAGCATCTGCGTGGGTTTCCTCTGGGTGCTCCGGTTTCAGTCCAAAGATGTGCAGGTTAGGTGAATTGGCCATGGTAAATTGCCCATAGTGTTCAGAGTTTTATAGGTTAGGGAAGACTTAGGGGAATGGTTCTGAGTGAGTTACTCTTCCGAAAGTTGGCATGGACTAGTAGGGCCAAACGGCCTGTGTTTCCGCACGTAGGGGTTCTATGATCTATACCCCTTTGAAGACTCCTTGTATCTTCTTCACAACTTATTTTTCGATCATATTTGTAAGGTCAGCAAATTTGGCTACAATACACTAACCTTCATCAAATCATTAATCAAAATCGTTGAGGTCCCAGAATTGATCCCTGTGGCACTCACTCAGTTTGCTAACTTGAAAATGACCCATTTATGCTGATTCAGTGTTCATTAGTGGCTAATATACCATACCAACACCATGAGCTCTTGTGCAGTAATATTTTATGTGGCATCATATTAATGCCTTTTGGAAACTCAAATTTACTACATCTATTGGTTCCCCTTTATCTACCCTGCTTATTACCATTTTCAAATCAACACCAATATTTGTTAAACATGATTTCCCTTTCATAAAACTTAGTTGATTCTGCAAAATTGTACAATGCGGGATTGCTCCCATATCCTGCTATGAGCTCCTTAGTAATGCATTCTAGCAGTTTCCTAATGATAGATATTACGGTAACTGGCCTATAACTTTCTGCTTCCTGTTTTTCCCATTCCTTGAATAGAGGTATTACATTGGAAAATTACTAAACTACTCAGACATTTCCAGAAGCTAGAACATTTTGGAAGATGACAATCAATGCACACATTATCTCTGCAGCTATTTCTTTAAGATCCAAGGATGTAAGCCAAGCCAAAGGGTCTCATCAGTTTTTAGTCCAATTCACTTTCCTATCTTTTTCTCAACTAATTGTGATTGTTTGAAGATCCCCCACCTTGATTTTAAATTCTTGTTTTTTTTTGGTGTCTTCTGCTGTGAAGGCAGATATTAACACTCATCTGAAATTTCTGCCATTTTCTTATTTCCCATGATTAATTGCCCAGTGTCTCCCATTAAGGTGCCAAGGTCCGCTTTAACAAACACTTGCAGAAGCTTCTATTGGATAAATGTTGTATGCGATAGTCTCTTTAGGAATGAACCATGGCATTCTCTAGGGATAACAGATTTGTGATGCTCACGGGAGCATATGGTCCTCCCAGAGCTGGTTGGTAGCATGGTTCACAACAACAAAACCTTCAACCAGGTTGAAATCAAGACCAAAATGATTGGCCATTATCTCAGAGTTTTCTATCACCTATAAGTCTGTAAAGCACGGCAGACTTCCTATCAGTGTCACTCCTCCAGGTTCATCTATCTGAAATAGAAAGTTTATGATAGAAATGTGAAATAAAAATAGTTTCAGTGCACAAAGGAAAAGCAAAGGACTTTTTGGGGAAAAAGAGGAGACACAGGCTGGAATTTGTATTGAACTACAAAATAAAAATAAGTAATTGTGGAAGACAGACTAATTTGTGTTTCAATAAATAAATAACAAACAGTATAACATTTCTGTCCATTTTATATTCCTTGCCAATTTTCACTCATATTCCCACTTTATTTTAAAAATGATCCTCACTGGTTCCTAAAATGTCCCCAGAATTTGAGTTAACACTAATGTTTGCAGCATTATACATATTTTCCAGTCTATTTGATGCAATCCTTTACTTCTTTTGTTACCAAGAACAATGCATTCTTGTAAAGGCTTTCTTTGTCAGTGGGAATATACTTTATAATTCTCAAAATTGCCTCTTCAGGCAAACTATCTTCATATCTTTGTAACTGCTTTGAATTAAAAAGACTGGTGTTTCAGAGCCATGATTCTCACCCTCAAAATGATTATGAAATTCTACCATGTTACAACCAATCTTATCGAGAGAATCCTTTACCATGAAATCATTGATTAATCCTGTCTCATCACACATTACCAGATCTGAAATAGCTTACCCTCAAAAGGCTTTAGAAATTATGCTAAAGGAACTGCCCCAAACACACTGAATTCATCATCCAGGTTACCTTTGTCAATTTGATTCATGTAATCTATAAGATTATGAAAATTGCCGTATGCGTACCTTGTGACTGAAAGAGTTCAACTTGAGGGAATCTGCATGTTGTGGACACACCAGATTGAGACTCTGCCTGGCAGTTAGTCTGCAGTGGATTTGCAAGCTGCACACACAGAAATCAGTTCGTATTTATTTTTGCTTCATAACTAATGATGGTGTTTTACTGTTTTAAATAAACTAACGGGCAGCACGGTGGCACAGTGGTTAGCACTACTGCCTCACAGCGCCAGAGACCCGGGTTCAATTCCCGACTCAGGTGACTGACTGTGTGGAGTTTGCGCATTCTCCCCGTGTCTGTGTGGGTTTCCTCCGGGTGCTCCGGTTTCTCCCCCCCCCCAGTCACAAAGATGTGCAGGTCAGGTGAATTGGCCATATTAAATTGCCCGTAGTGATAGGTGTAGGGGAATAGATGGGTGGTGGGTTGGTGTGGACTTGTTGGGCGGAACAGCCTGTTTCCACACTAAGTAATCTAAGCTAATCTGTAAGTAATCTAATCTAACCTTTGTAGTGAAGAGTTCTTGCATTATTAGCATGATGTAATGTTAAAAGATTAAATGGGAATCTCTCTCTGCACATTAATTTAATATTAAACTACACGGAGTGAACTTTCTGGAAGTGGGTTGGGACATAAGTCAGGCAAGAATGCGAATGACCCCCACACCAATTAGACAGTTTTTTGCTACAACTCCAATTCTATTATCATATTAAACTATCATTCCATCTCTTCCATTCAGAAATGCTTTCTAGCCATCCCCTGAAGCTAGGTATGTCGTACCTGCATTGTCTTGGGGAATCACTGAGTCAGGAAATCTCTTGCATAACAATTTCCCAGGATTAGATCATTTACATTATCTCTGAACATGATCTCATCCTACCATTGTACCTGGGGTAACATGCAATTGTGAGGGAGTGACTGAGGGTTGTCGAGTGGCATGTGACTATGGGGGAGTGGCCAGAATATCTAAACATGGCAAACTGACCTGTATAAACCGGATGTGTTTTCTTTGTTCAGTGCCTCTTTTGATGTTGCATGCCTGCGAGGAAAGTTAAAGGGGTCACCTAGCTTGTACAAGCTTTAATAAAGGTTTAACTATTTGCAGAAGTTGGTGTGCGCAAATTGCATCCAGTGTGAGAAACCTCGGGAAAAGAACCTAATATGACATAATGAATAGCAGTGGAAAATATCATGCTTGAGGCCCAAAATGCTTGCACAGTTAACAAGTTAATTTACAGGTAAAACACATGTACACGTCATAAACCATGCTACAGTACATTAGACAAACTTCGACATCTTTGTTTGTTATAGCATAGCACAGTGCGAAAAGCATAGCTTGCTGGTAAGAAACAAAGTTTAACTCACTTGAGATACACAAGAGCACCCATCAGTGTGCGCAAATCAATAGGAAGCAAGGAAAAATCAAAGACATATCATTAGAGAATGTTCACAAAATTCTTTAAATTAGAATACAGCAAGTGGTCTAACAGAATTTTAAATGCTTAGGGGCATTTACAGGTATGGCTTCCAGATTTGGGAGCATGTAATGCAGGAAAACAAACCATTAAGATATGCTTAACAATTGTGAATGAAGCACTAAGTAGACTTTATGTTAGGATGAATAGCCAAAGAGTTACAAGTTGTGGGCGGCACGGTGGCACAGTGGTTAGCACTGCTGCCTCACAGCGCCTGTAGACCCGGGTTCAATTCCCGACTCAGGCGACTGACTGTGTGGAGTTTGCACGTTCTCCCCGTGTCTGCGTGGGTTTCCTCCGGGTGCTCCGGTTTCCTCCCACAGTCACAAAGATGTGCGGGTCAGGTGAATTGGCCATGCTAAATTGCCTGTAGTGTTAGGTAAGGGATAAATGTAGGGGTATGGGTGGGTTGCGCTTTGGCGGGTCGGTGTGGACTTGTTGGGCCGAAGGGCCTGTTTCCACACTGTAAGTCTAATCTAATCTAGTCTAATCTAATCTAATCTAAAAGTTCCCCACATTAGAAGACTGATTCAAAATCAGAATAAAACTTCCATATTAATCAACTAGAATTCATGTCATTGGGCAGAAGGCTGCTAAGAACAGCTGCAGAGAAAAGGCCTCGTTATGTAATTTTTCAGATGCAGAGCTAGTATATAGAATTGCTGCATTGGTGATCACATTGTTCCTATTGAAGCTTTCCAAATAGATTTGCAAGACAAACCAAAGGCTTACAGTGACAGAGAGCTACTGAAGGATAGATGTAAATGCAGAGCATTCCTTACAGGTTGATAAGTCTTACCAATCCCAAGCACAAGCTCAACAATTCAGCAGTCACTAGAACACAAATATGGCAAGGCATATGGAAAACGTGGCCATCTGCCTGTACAAAGGAAATGCCCAGCTTTTGGTTAATTTTGCAAGGCATGTGGCAGATAAAGCCAGAGGTTGCAAATTAAAGGCAGCTGCAGCTACAAAAAGCTGTCTGAAAAGGAGCATCTTCAAATTACAATAGTGTCTGATATCCCAATGTAGGCATTTTCATGAAACAATCCAAAAACCAGAATCTTATATTGTACACGAGAGAGGGGGGAAAAAATTGGTGAACATGCTGTCAATCTCATGGAAAACATCGATACGATCAGTGTCAGAAGCATTTGCAAAAATTCAAATATCTGTTTTCTGAAAACTGGTGCCTTATCATCGTGGACCAAGATTAACACATCGGGCCAATGTCCTACCACTATGAATTCTAAACAAAAATGTACCCATAGATATGAGAAGCCATAACAAACCCTGTAAGAGTAAAACGTTCAGCATATAACTGTCTACCAATTCCAAATGCAAAATTAATAGTCCAGTCAATTCACCTGGACATCATAGATTGTTTGCCATCGTACATATTATTGCATCAACAACTGCAGGTCCACCTGGATATCATGGAACCAGTCAGACTGCAAATCAAGCTCATAAACTTTGCTCATCACTTTCATTCACATCAAAACATCTAGAATGTTTTGATAAAGTTAGCAATTTCAAACTGCAACATTGTTACTGTAGTGACTGTAATGAGGTCAGCCAGCTGAACCTCAGAATAGGAGTTCCTTGATTGACCTAGGTTGACAGCTCCAATCAGGGAGCCTTGGCTGACAGATATAAACAGGAGTGTGTCACTGGCCACCCGGTGTTTTCCTATCTTCCTGGTGGTGGAAATTGAATAAAGATTCGTGCACTGTGTGTCTCACACCTGCACACACACACACCATGGGCGCTGGGGAAAAATAAGCACTACCGCAGTTAGGCGGTAGTGTGGGGGTTTTAAAATAATGAAAAAAAACAGGAGTATCAGATATTCTGACAATCTGGGTGCTGATTCATATAAGGTTGTGCCAGAGCCAAGGACTTTTCACATATAAGTGAAGGGTGACTTGGTGATGGGATACCAGCCTTGGAGTTATTTTAGTAGCGACAAGAGTAAAGCATGTTCCTGAAAAAACCTGCTCTCAACAGTGGTCTCCGAGTTGGGGTAAGCATTTCTTACATCATGCCATTATTTGGCGAGCTTGACTTGTTTGACCCTGCTGTCAAAGACTGGGCCCACTAGGCAGAAAGCATGTGTTATTTTTCTCCAAGCAAATGATACTGGGGCAGATGAAAAGCAACGAACTGAGGAGTGGCAGATGAAATTTAATACAAAATTCAAAGGATGCAAAATTCACTGTTGGCTCATCAACAATGGTGGCAGCACTGTGGCTCAGTGGGGAGCATCACTGCCTCATAGCACTTGGAACCCAAGTTTGAGGCAATCTTTGGGCATCTGCCTGTGTGGAGTTTGCACTTTCTTCTCACATCTGCATGGGTTTTCTCCAGGTCCTCCGGTTTCCTCCCACAGTCCAAACATATGCAGGTTAGGTGGACTGCACGGGCTAAATTGCCCTTAGCGTCCCAAGATTTGTAGGTTAGGTAGATTAACCATGGGAAATGTAAGATTACAGTGATAGGGTAAGAAAAGGAGGGTGGGTATGGAATCGATGGACCAAATGGCCTGCTTCCGCACTGTAGGGATGATACTATAACAACCTCTGACATTAAAGGGCAAAGTGAAAAAGTTAGAGCTCTTTGTGAAATGTAAAAGTGATAAAAGCGCAGAGCAGTGTAATATGCTTTTTATTCTTAAGGCTGGACTGAGCATGGTATGACTGATTTTCATTGAAGCAGTTGGAAGGTGCATGCATCTCTCAACTGAAGCGAATAGAAAAGGCAAAAGAATTTTTTAAGCAGATGAAAATCATGGAGTTGCATGCCATTTCTCGAGGATGCCTCACTCGCTTCAAAATACAACACGGAATCCAAAAGGCTGACAGATCGGGTCAACCAGAAATCAGTGGATATGAAAATAGTTGAAGATTTTTGTGAAAATTTAAACTTACAACTGGACATAACCTGACTGTCTCAGTGTTATAGATCTGCTCGACAATGTTAATGTGGTGATGCCTTCCAAGTAAAAAGCTTATGCTCGAAACGTCGAATTCTTTATTCCTGAGATGCTGCCTAACCTGCTGTGCTTTGACCAGCGACACATTTGCAGATGCTTTCCAAGAGCAGCCTGGGCTGGTGCTGAGGAAAAGATTGCTCATGGTTTTAAGCAAATAGACTGTATAACCATGCTTAAGTGTAAGAACTCATAAGGTGAAATTGACTGTTATTGGAAAATATACAAAACAAAGATGTCCCAAAGGCAGGATTCATGTTCCTATTGATTACAAAGGTCACGTAATGTATGGATGAACCGAGAAGTTTTTACATAGAGTCATAGAGAAGTACAACATGGAAACAGAGCCTTTGGTCCAACTCATCGAACCAAATGTCCTAAATTAATCTAGTCCCATTTGCCAACACTTTGGCCCATATCCCCCTCAACCCTTCCTATTCATATACCAATTAAGATGCCTTTTAAAATGTCTTAATTGTACCAGACTCCACCACTTCCTCTGGCAGCTCATTCTAAACATACATCAACCTTTGTGAGAAAAAGTTGCCCCTTAGGTCCCTTCTTTATCTTTCCCCCTCATCCTAAAGCTATGTCCTCTAGTTCTGAATTGCCCCATCCCACGGAAAGGGCCTTGTCTATTTCCCCTTTCCATGCCCCTCGTGATTTTACAAACCTCTATAAGATCACCCCTCAGCCTCCAACACACCAGGAAAAACAGCCCCAACATATTCAGCCTCTCCCTATAACTCAAACTCTCCTATTCTGGCAACATCCTTGTAAATCTTTTTTGAAGTTTCAAATTTCACAACACCCTTCCTATAGGAGGGAGACCAGAATTCCACACAATATTCCAAAAGTGGCCTAACCAATGTCCTGTAAAACTGCAACATGACCTCCCAAACTCCTATATTCAATACTCTGACCATTAAAGGAAAGCTTACCAAAAGTCTTCTTCACTATCCTGTCTACCTGTGACTCTATTTTCAAGAAACTATGAACCTGCACTCCAAAGTCTCTGTTCAGCCAACACTCCCCAGGACCTTACCATTAAGATTTGTAACTCCTGCTCTGATTTGACTTTCCAAAACGCAGCACCTCACATTTATCTAAATTAAACTCCATCTGCCACTCCTCAGTCCATTAGCTCATTTAATCAAAATCCCTTTGTACTCTGAGGTAACCTTCTTCACTGTGCCAATTTTGGTGTCAATTGCAAACTTACTAACTATACCTCCTAGATTCACATCCAATCATTTATATAAATGATGAAAAGCAGTGAACCCTGCACTAATCCTCGTGGCACACCACTGGTCACAAGACTCCAGTCTGAAAAGCAACCTTCCAAAACTATCCTCCGTCTTCTACCTTAAGACAGTTCTGTATCCAAATGGCTATTTCTCCCTGTATTCCACGAATTTCAATCTGATGCAAAATACTCGTTTAGTATCTCGACCAACTCAGGTGGTTCCATACATAGGCTGCCTTGCTGATCTTTGAGGAGCCCTATTCTCTCCCTAGTTACCCTTTTGTCCTTAATGTACTGATAAAATCTCTTTGGATTCTCCTTAACCCTATTTGCCAAAGCTATGTCATGTTTAATTTTTTCCCTCCTGATCTCCCTCTTAAGTATTCTACTACTGCCTTTATACTCTAATGCTTAACTCCATTTTAACTGTCTATACCCGACATATGCTTCCTTCTTTAGAGAAACTTGCAGTATTCCCTATACCTATCAGGCTCGTCTTTCACCCTAACAGAAACATACTGTCTCAAGACTCTTGTCATCTCAGTTTTGAAGGCTGCCCATTTCCCAGCTGTCCCATTACCTGTAAGCATCACTCCCCCGCGTTCAAAATCAACTTTTGAAAGTTCTTGCCTAATACTGTCAAAATTAGCCTTCCTCCAATTTAGAACTTCAACTTTTAGATCTGGTCTATTCTTTTCCATCACTATTTTAAAATTAATTGAATTATGGTTGCTGGCCCCCAAGTGCTCCCCCAGACAGCCCAGTCACCTGCCCTGCCTTATTTCTCAAGCGTAGGTCAAGTTTTGCACTCTCTCTAATAGACACATCCACATACTGAATCAGAAAAGTTTTTGTACACACTTAAATTCCTCTCCATCTAAACCCTTAACACTATGGCAGTCCCAGTCTATGTTTGGAAAGTTAAAATCCCCCACCATAACCACCCTCCTATTATTCTTATAAATAACTGATTTCCTTAGAAATTTCTCAATTTCCTGCTGATTATTGGGCAGTCTATATTACAATCCAAATAAGTTGATCATCCCTTTCTTATTTCTTAGCTCCACACAAATATCTTACCTGGATGTATTCCCAGGAATGTCTTGCCTAAGTACAGCCATAATGTTATCCTTTATCAAAAACATCACTCCCCCTCCTCTCGTCCCCATTTCTATCATTCCTTGATGGTTTCAAAATGGTTTTGCGCCTAGTGTGAATGAACATTTGCGAAAGAAAGGAATGCCTGAAGATAGCAAAGTCGTAGCTTTATTGAATAACTATCACACTTATTCCCCTGTAGAAGAATGTGTTAATGGCAATAGTTTTGTTTACTGCTTACTAATATGACATGTTTGATTCAGCCAATGGATTAGGGTGCAATCCAAAACTGGAAAACATTTTACCGCATAGTTTCATGAAAAAGCTGACCAATTTCAATTCAAGGACTCTATTGAAGATACTACTTTTTAAACATGCCATGTATATGGAACCAGGTGAAAAGTGAAACACTGCAAAGATGCTGCTGTGGGGCAGCATGGTGGCTCAGCAGTTAGCACTGCTGCCTCACAGCACCAGGGTCCCAGATTCGATTCCAGCCTCAGTCGCCTGCCTGTGCGGAGTTTGCACATTCTCCCAGTGTCTGCATGGGTTTCCTCCGGGTGCTCCGGTTTCGTCCCACAGTGCAAAGATGTGCAGATCAGGTGAATTGGCCATGCTAAATTGCCCCAAGTGTTAGGTTCATTCGTCAGAGGGAAATGGGTCTAGGTGGGTTGCTCTTCGGAGGGTCAGTGTGGACTTGTTGGGCTGAGGGGCCTGTTTCCACACTGCAGATAATCTAATCTAATCAAAATATAGAAACCTATGGCCTCTTGTCATGTTTGAAAAAGGATTGAGGAAGAAATTTTTGAAGGATGTCATATTCAAAAAAGCAAACAAATGAAAATTGTGAAGAAACCATGGAATTGATTGACTGTGTTATTCCAGTAAACCCAGTGAAAAACACTTCCAGAGATTAATTTGATGAATGTCTACATGTCAATAAGAATGCTCCTGTTACAATGACATTAAACACCAAAGAAATTATAGACACAGTGTTTTGAATCGTGACAAACCAAATGTTCAGTGGAGGACAGTGAGGAGGAGGGGAGCAGAAAGAGTTTCATGGTGCCCGAAGGGTCTGTTTCTGTGCTGTACATCTATGACTGCTACCAAAGGATCTGAAAATGTCCTGAAAACTTGTTGAGCAGCAAAACTGCCTTGCTGTACAAACTGTAATGCAGCTTCACCTCCTGCATTCCTAATTTTTTTCATAAGAAAGCATGAAAACAGGTAGATGTAAGAAATTTATTAAATAGGCCAAAATCCCCATCTCCTCAGCCCTCAACATCTGCTGCTGCTCAAGATACAAGTGCTAATGCTGCTATTGGCCCTAATGGAATACTCAGTTTCCAGAACCTAACAAATAAACTGCATAGTCCTTTTGACACTTAGTAACATGTTTTAAACAAATACTAGAGTATACTGTTTTAGATTTCTAGAAGAGTACTTCTCATGTAACTGGCAGCCCAATATTCGCTTTACATACCAGATAAGAAACACTTAAATGTTTCCTTCTTAATCATACTTAGCATCTGGGATATAGAATGCCTGTCCCTGAGCACCTAGTGTTTTTGAGGGCTTCAACCTTGATCAAAATTGTCAAGGATTGATATCAAAATCAATGATCTATTTTTGAAGCTCTATGGTTGTTATAATGTTGAAGAATACGGCAACTACCTGGACCCAAAAACATCAAGCAAATGATGAAATTAACTGTCTAATTTATTTAAGGTCCTATTGGAGGAAGTAGAAATGCTGTTGAGGACACCAGGAAGACTACTTATTCATTGTTGATCTGAAGAACCAGAACGTGTAGGGACCTAAGGGGCAACCTTTTCATTCAAAGGGTGGTCATTATTTGGAATGAGTTGCCAGAGGAAGTGGTGGAGGTTAGTATAATTAAACATTTAAAAGGCACTCAATGGGTACATGAATAGGATAGCTTTCGAGGGCCAAATGCTGGCAATGGGACTAGACTAAATTTAGGATAGCTGGTCAGCATGGATGAGTTGGAACGAAGGGTCTGCTTCCATGCTGTACAGCTTAATGACTATCTAGAATGGGCCTCTAATATTTCATCCGAAGATGAACTCAAATCATTCAAATTCCTTATTGTTCTGCACCAACACAGCCAAGATCTTTAGCGTAAATGCACAAATCGCATCTCCAAATCATAATTTGTCACAGTCCTACCATTGATCCCAGCAGATCCCATTAGTGACACCTTAGCGTGACTCCACTCAAGAATAGTACCTATATTCCATAGTTTAACCAATATTCAATCCATCTTTTTCTTAATATATTCGCAGGATATGGGTGCTGGCCATATCGCAGGCCAGCATTTATTGCCCATCAAATTGCCCAGAGAGCAGTTAAGCTGCAACCATATTGCTATGAATCTGGAGTCACATGTAAGCCAGAACAGATAAGGAGAGATTTCCTTTCCCAAAATATTAGTGAACTAGATTATGTTTTTACAACAATTGACCATTGTTATGCAGTCACCATTAGATCAGCTCTTTACTCCATATTTTACTGAATTTAAAATTTCACTATCTGCCATGGTAGGATTCGAACTTGTGTCCCCAGAACATTGGCCTGCATTCTTGATTGCTCGTCCAGTGACATTACAATACACCACCTCCCTTTTGTTGTAGAGGCTATCGCTCTAAGGTGAAGACTAATCTGACAGCATTGCTTAAGACTATTAACGATCACAATTTCCAACTGCAACAAGGTATATCACTTCATTTAAAATCTTCCAATAAATATACTGAACAAAAAACTGTATGTCATGTTTAAAAAAACTAACATCTTATTCCTGATTGGATGTTTCACTTCTTCCTATGTTACCTTCTTATACTTTACCACATTAGATAAGGCTTCTTAGACTTCATCAAGCATTACTTTATCCAAAATTCAAAAAGCTCTGAAATATTTTTCGTGGAGTGTGAAGCATCATTTTAGCATGCTAACAGGTGACCCAACTCCACACCCACTCGAACCACGTCACTCAGCGGTAACATGGCGGCATGGCCCAGCACTGGCAGGCATCAACTGTGTCTCAGCGCTCGTGCAATGTACACATGCATCTGCTGTTGGGTAATCTTTTATTCTACTGTAAAAACATCATTTATTCCAAAATACGAAAAATTTGGAATTCCGAAAATGAACTGGCCCAAGGATTTTGGATAAAAGATTGTGTACCGGCACCATTTTGAATAATTCTTTTGGTGCTTAACACAAATTATTTTGTTGGCCACTTCTTACTGGGATGTTTCCAGTGCTGATGCCATTTTCTTTTGTTGTTTTTATCTTCATAAGTTCACCATTGATCACATTACAGAAATTTCTGTTTCCAAAAACAGAAAAAAAAACATGGGTCTGCCATCAATTGCTTCATCACTTTGAAAATGGTTGGGGCAGAATTATAAATGGGAAATCCTCTCTGAAAGATCAGTACAAATGTGAGCAATTGCTTATTTCTAAATTCCATTGTTTATAATGTTCTTTTAGGTTTTCATTGAAATAAAAGTTTCTTCACACAGTTTCAGATATTTCACTCAACTGTAAGAGGATAAAGTTTAAAAATATCAAGTGCTCTTACTTTGGAGCTGCTATTGGACTAAGATGAAAATGCTTTACTCATTGTAATTTTCCCCAATGTAGTAAGTTATTACAATTGACACAGACAGCATCTTGAAAGCACAAGAGTTTAAATTCACCTACTAGTTTAAGATCATATGGAAAATCAAATTGAAACAATAAGTAACAGTGCAATTGATTTTCCACTAAGAAAACGGAATGCTCTCTGTACAGGTCACAGGCTGACATTTTGATATATAAACAATTAAAAACCATCCAATATCCACTTTAATTTTGGCTCAAGATATAACTAAGCATCTTTGTTGGTCATCTGAAGTAAACTAATTTAATGCAAAATACAATTTGTGGGCGGCACGGTGGCACAGTGGTTAATTCTGCTGCCTCACAGCGCCAGAGACCTGGGTTCAATCCCCGACTCAAGCAACCGACTGTGTGGAGTTTGCACATTCTCCCCGGGTCTGCGTGGGTTTCCTCCGGGTGTTCCGGTTTCCTCCCACAGTCACAAAGATGTGCAGGTCAGGTGAATTGGCCATGCTAAATTGCCCATAGTATTAGGTAAAGGGGTAAATGTAGGGGAATGGGTGAGTTGCGCTTCGGCGGGTCGCTGTGGACTTGTTGGGTCGAAGGGCCTGTTACACTGTAAGTAATCTAACAATGTGTTTGGTATTTAATAGTTACACCTAAATAAAAGTTGAAAATTCATTTTCTAGATTGTTTGGAATAAACAACAGTTCAGAAATCCTGATAGATGACGGAAGTAAGCCTTTTTGCTGGACTAAGAAATACACTAATATGAACCAGTGAATAACCACCTCTACATAAAAACACCATAATATCTCCTATCAGCTAACAAATGTTATAACTTCCTGAGACAACCCTCCTTTAAAATTGAAGGCTTTCAAGAGATGTTTACGCCATCAAGTAAAAATCATGAAAACAGCTTTCTTAAAGATGATTTTTGGTTTTTTTTTGAGAATTCCTCCCATGATTTTACATTAATACATTTAAACAGCCTTTAATAAATCTGAATCAAATTAAAAGAATGTTTAAGTTGAAGTAGGAAAATAAATCGATTTACGTGACCTAAACATTGAAACACAGTTCGAGGTAGTTCTACTACTATGCGTAGGCAGTTGTGTTCCAACAAAACTTCATTTAATAGAAAATTGTTAATAAAAATAAGGGGCCCATGGGAAAAGTAGGGGTGGGGCAGACCAGCAAAAAATACTCAATCGCTCAAAAATCATCAAAAAGCTTAACACAAAAATATAGCACAGCTGGAAATGAAGGTTTAACTCATATTTATTAATGAAACAAAAGTAAATTTAACACATTACATTGAAAAAATATTAATAAGGCAGCGACAGTGGGGCATTGTCACCACCTTCAGGTGTAGTTGTGGTTGCAGAAGTGAATAGCTATGGTTGACATCTTCTGACTACTTCTTGGGGATTGGTTTAAAAAAAATACAATTCAGTTTTGGCTTCTTGGCCTTTTTCTTCTATCTTGAAGAAGTCGTTCATCTTTTTGAATGAACTGCTAGACAGCTGCGTCTGCATTGTAATTAGAGTCAGAGAGATGAAACAGACCCTATGGTCCAACTTGCCATGCCAACCAGATGTCATAACCTAATCCACTCCCGTTTGCCAGCACTTGGCCCATATCTCCCTCAACCCTTTCTATTCGTACATCCATCCAGATGCTTTTTAAATGCTGTAATTGTACTGGCTTCCACCACTTCCCCTGGCAGCTCATTCCATACACACACCACCCTCTGCATGAAAAATGTTGCCCTTTAGGTCCCTTTTATATCTTTCCCCTCATTCTAAACCTATGCCCATTAGTTCTGGATTCCCCCACCCAAGGGAAAAGACCTTATCTATTTATCCTATGTTGTCCTCGAAGAGTTGCAACTGCATCTCAATTTCCCTCATGATAGAAGAGCAAAGAGAAGTAGAAAGCTCTCATGGTGCTGCATCTGGACTTCATCTTTTTCATCACCAGCTTCCACTTCCTCCTCAGCGACAAGCTGTTGTAGATCTGCTATACAGAGGTCTTCACAGTGGGACTGAAGCAGCTCTTCAATAGCCTCACTTTCCACTTCTTCAAAGCCAATCTGCTTTGCATGGACAACACAATGTTCTTTGATTTTTTGGGAGGTACTCTGATGTTCAGATCCTTTAAAATCTTGAAAAAAAAATCTAGGAGAAGGTACCGCCAAACCGCATGCAGGCAGTTCTTGCTGACTTTACCCCAGGCCTCCACAATAATGTCATTAGCATTCTTGATGTTAAAGCTCTTTCAAACTTGAAAAAGCACTGTCCTTATTATCCCAGTCAGTAAGTAGAATCAGCCTCTTGAATATGCGTCTTAAATAATAAGCTTAAAAAGCTGATATTGCACCATGGTCCATGGGTTGAATGACAAACGTTGGGTTTGGAAATAGAAATAGCACTATAATGTTTCCAGAAAGCTCACCAATGGCAGGATGGCTTGGCGGATTATCCAGGAGGAGAAGCAACTTAAGATCCAAATTTTTTTTGCCTGTAATGTCATTGAAAAACATCTTCCAAAACATAATGATAAGGTCAGAAAAAATTTGCCCCATCATCCAACCTTCTTTGCTTGACCTGAAGTAGATGCCCTTCCAAGTAACCCTTCCAAGTTCACAGACTGGCAGAATGGCACACCACCATAGGCGCAAGCTTTAAGTCATCACTGGCATTGGCACCCAGCAGCAGTCATATGATCCTTTGTCACCTTAGAGCCTGCAGCATGTGCTTCATTGAGAAATTTAGGTTTATACTGGAAGCGAATGCCAGCAAGAACCTGTCTGCGTAGAAGGTGTAGCCTTCGTCAATTTTTTTTACTATGGGAGGAAATGCATGCTCCTAATTCACCAATTAACTTTACATTATGGAATGTCTAGCAGTTCTTAAAACCAACAAATCGCTCACTGCTCATACTAAAAAGGCAGGCACATCTGCTGGATTTTGAGCTTTTTTCTTTAGATTTTTATAAATTGGTATAGCTCTTTTATGGTGAGAAACGTTGTCCCCGATTGCTTTTTTGTTTAATCTTCTATCCGAACACTTGGAAGGCTCTCCATCTCAAGTTCCTTTGGCTGTGACCTTTTAGATTTGCTGGCACTCGGACTTGTTCCATCAGTACATAATCTTTCAGTGTTGTCTGTAATGGTGTGCAAGGTGGAATCCCTCATTCCTGTTAAGCGCATTATATCACAAGTTCTCTCCTTATGATCAAAATGCTTTACAACATCTAACTTCTCTTCCAGCTAGATAGACTTTCTTTTGCATTCACCAATCACAATGTTATCACCAGGATGCTTCTTGCTAACATTCTTGTTGCTATCCTTATTTTTGCAAAAATTGGAGGGGCAAAGTCTCGGAGTAGATTGTGTGATATGCAGGTCCAAGCACAAATTAGAAAGGCAAATGGTAAGTATAAGAGTAACGCAGTACTGCAGGAATTACACAGGGTTTACATATGAATATTCACAGAAGGGACTTAAAATCAAAGGGATAGCAATGAGCATTCATTAGTTTTAATTTTTGAGTTGAAGCTGCACAATGCATCTCTCACATGCTCTGATGGCAGCCGACATTGGTGCATGCGCAGAACAGTGCGGAAACACTAACATCAGCGCATGCGCAGTGTGGGGCAGAGATTTTGGCGCATATGCAGAATGAAGCATGCAAAACAATTGTTGCTGGTATCGCACTATTGTGAACAGAGGTATAATATAGTTTGAAAATACTGTTCCCTAATTCATCAGCAACATTATACCAAATTGCGCTGCCAAAACACACTTTACACAAGAAATATCTGTATAGTGTCAAAATAATACAAGTAATGCTAAATAAAGTGAGAGACAGATGGGCCAAGTTTCTATACTGTATATTAAAATTTAGTTTCTATTACCTGAAGAGACATGCAATTTCTGATTTCAAATCACACTTAGATTCCATTTGTACCAGAAACACAGCACTGAAGCAAAGTAGTCTTCCTTTGAAAATACAATTGCAATATATTGATTCTAGGAAATTATAGTAAAGTCAAATCACTTCATATTTACCATATAGTTTGTGTAACTACGACATTAGATACATGATGGTATTTAATGTCTGGTGCAAGTTTTATTTTCCCCAATTCACTCCAGTTCAGAGCATCACTGGCATAATTTGCTATTTGCCCTTACTTGCCCTGAAAAGGCAAGAGAGGACCTCCTTCTTAAACCACTTGTAATGGTTGAAAAAACTGAATAACTTGATTGAATAGTTCAGCAATACTAGCATGGGACTGGAAGTGCAATAGGCTACGCTGAGTAAGGATGGTAAGTTCTCTCTCTTATGGAATATTCATGAATCAGTTCCATTAACTTCTCAGCTTTTTGTTCCAATTTTTTTTAAAAAACGGAAGTCAAATTCTTAAATTGAATTACAGTCCAGTTGTTTGATCATTAATGCACTAATAATCACTACACATCTGCCAAACAATGCAAGCACTCCTTGAATAATGCACTAAATTATATCATATACTCAAGTCTTAGAATGGGGTTCAACTTTTTTTACCACACATGAAAAAAATACCATAGCCTTGCATAAATGGTCGAGTGTGAAATACTTTCCATCTGTACCAAATATTTTAATCGATTGTGTCAAATATTTTAATAGTTGAGGTATTTTCTGGAGAGAAAATGAGGACTGCAGGTATTTTCTGTCTCAACCAAGTCAGTAAAATGGGTTCTGAACAACTGAGCAATTTTCTTCACATACCTGGAGCAGATGAACGCTCTTTCCCAAGTGTGAATTCACTGGTGTATGATAAGCTTTGGTGAACTGTTGAATCTTTTACCACAAAGTTAAAAAATCACAACACCAGGGTAAAGTCCAACAGATTTGTTTGGAAGTACTAGCTTTCACAGCGCTGCTCCTTCATCAGGTAGCTAGTGTTAAATAAACCTGTTGGACTATAAGCTGGTGTTGTGTGATTTTTAATTTTGTCTACCCCAGTCCAACACCATCACCTCCACATCCTGGCTTTTTAACCACAGAAAGTGCATCTGAATGGCCTCTCCTCAGTGTAAATTCCCTAGTCGGCAGTAAAGCTGGTGGAATGCTTGAACCCATAACACTTCAACACTTCGGGATATACTCAGCCAGAAATCTCAAATAGCCAAATAAATAGTGTCTTTAAAGGAATAGTCCAAATAAATACATTGGCAGTTAGCTGAGGCAATTGTCTAGGTCATTTAGTATTATTCATAGCTTGTAACATCTCATGCATTTTGTGCAGTTTAGCTTTATATATTCTGAAATATCAGATTTGAAAACATTTTCATTATTATTGTGTTTACCCATTATATCTAACTTGTAATTCAAATGTGACTTCTTATTGCTATGACCTGCAAACTCATATGCTCTGATACACTGTCAGAATTCCTACCTTCTTTGTTTGTCAGCGTTCCATAAGGTACAATGTTGATTTGGATCTCATCATCATCACCATCCTGATCATGACCCAGCACCATCCAACTCTCGATATTTTCATCCTCCTCCGTTTCTGAATTTTCACTCCCACTAATCACAGTGTCTTGGATCTGTGACAACTTTCTGCTCTGACTATTCCTGCTCTGAGACAATTTCTGCACTTCAGTCAGTCTACCCATACTTGGCTTCAGGTATTCAGCTGTTCCTTCTTCAGGCTGCCGAATGGATTGATCTTTTCCTCCAAAGACTTCACAATCTGAGGGTTTACCACCTTTGCAGGCATATATACTATCATCACCTTCAGTATCTGACAAAATAATGACATCTGGATCATCTGAAATTACTATGACATCATTATCGGAAGTAACTACTGCACTTTTTGTTTTTCGTGTCAATTTTCCATTGTCTCCAACTGAAGCAGATTTAAGATGGGCTGAGCCCATCTTTCTGTCCATCATTAGTCCACTGAGGTTGTTTGCATAGTGCACTTGACTGTACAGCTGGAACTCCAAATCACTATCTATCCCAGCATCACTGGAAGACTCCTCACGATACAGTTCATCTTCATATGCCTCGATATCTTCGTAATCAGCCAACATTGTCAAAGGAGAAAATGTTCTGCATAAAAACAAACAAAAAAAGATTTTAAAAACAAATAACACTCATTGTTTTCTCAAAAAGAACCTGTGAATTGAAGCTGCAATTAAAGGTGTTGAACACGACCTCATAGTGCTGATCCAACTCTTGTGATTTTATACTTTGTTGGGATATTTAAGCACAATCTACTCTCAAATTTCATAAAGCAATTTGAATCTTCCTAATCATGCACTTTTTCCAAACATTCACATTCTTTTTCCTGATGCTAAACTCAGTGGTCTATAGCTTGCTGGCTTAAACCTGCTTTGTTTTTTGTTGTAAGTAGACAAACAGGAGACTGGAAGAACACAACAAGCCAGGCGACATCAGGAGGAGGAAGAGAAGTCAACATGTTGGGCATTCTTCAGGCTTCCTGCTTGTCTGCTTTGGATTCCAGCATTTGCAAATTTTTTGCCTCGAACTTGCTTTTTTGAAAAATAGTAAAACATTTCCTACTTCCAATCTTCTTGTACTATCCTCAAGTCTTGAGTTTGCACATTCTCCCAGTGTCTGCGTGGATTTCCTCCGGGTGCTCCAGTTTCCTCGCACAGTCCAAAGATGTGCAGGTCAGATGAATTGGCCATGCTACATTGCCCACTGTCTTGGGTGCGTTAATCAGGGGTAAATGTCTGAAAATGGGTCTGGGTGGGTTACTCTTCAGAGAGTCAGTGTGAACTTGTTGGGATAAATGGCTTGTTTCCACACAATAGGGAATCTACTCATGTTTGCCCAATTTCTACATCAATTTCTTTAATACCTTCAAGTGGAAGCTATCTGGGCCTGGCTGTCTGTTTTTTTTTAACGGCAGCAACTAATGCAGAGGAAGAATAACCGGAACAGGGCTGACACAGTCATGGGAAGATTTGTTAACGCTGTTAAGGCAGATCTAAATCAGATTGGTGAGGGGGATAGGATACTGACAAGTAGCTCAGAGGGGTTAGAAGCTGAGATGGAATTAAAACATCAGTGAGTTTGAAAGGAAGAGGAAATGCAGGAAAACAGAAGAAAGAAGCAAGTTTGGAATACAGTTTAATGTAAGGACTTGGAGGAAATAGGATTAGTCAACTAAGGATAAGCCTGGGAACTATAGACCTGGCAGTCTGATTTCAGTGGATGGTAAATTGTTGTAAGTGATTTTGAAAGAGAGAATTTATATGCATTTTTTTTAGATTAGATTAGATTACTTACAGTGTAGAAACAGGCCCTTCGGCCCAACAAGTCCACACCGACCCGCCGAAGCGCAACCCACCCATTCCCCTACATTTACCCCTTTACCTAACACTATGGGCAATTTAGCATGGCCAACTCACCTGACCTGCACATCTTTGGACTGTGGGAGGAAACCGGAGCACCCGGAGGAAACCCATGCAGACACAGGGAGAATGTGCAAACTCCACACAGTCAGTCGCCTGAGTCGGGAATTGAACCCGGATCTCTGGCGCTGTGAGGCAGCAGTCCTAACCACTGTGCCACCGTGACACCCATTTGGAGCAGCAAGGAGCAATTAAGGATAATGGTTGTGTGTGGGGGAAATAGTGTCTCACAAACTTGATTGTTTTGAGAAAGTGACCAAGTAGATTGATGAGGGCAGAGCAGCATTGTTTACTTGGACTTTAGTGAAGCCTTTGACAAAGTTCCACGTGGTATACTAATTAGTAAAGTTAGATCACACAGGATTGAGGGTGAGTTTGCCAATTAGATACAAAATTGGCTTAATGGCAGGAGACAGTGATGGTGAGGGCTGTTTTTCAGACAGGAAGCCAGTGACCAGCGGTGCTCCACAGGGATCGATACTGGGTCTATTTTTGTTTATCATTTATACAAGCTATTTGGGTGAGAATTTAGGAGATATGGTTATTAAGTTTGCAGATGACACCAAAATTGGTGGTAATATGCAGTGAAAAAGGTTATCAAAGAGATCTTGATCAATTAGGTCAATGGTCTGAGGAGTGGTAGATGGAGTTTAATTTGGATAAATGCAAGGTATTGTATTTTGGCAAAACAAATAAGGGTACAGCTCTGGATAATGCTAACAAATAGAGCGAACCAAGGTTTCAGATACATAATTCTTTGTCTACATATGATGCAAATTTCAGAGCGGTTAAAAAGATGTTAACATGCTTTCCTTCACTGTTCAAATCCTTGAGTAAACGAGTTGGGACGTTATGTTGAGGTTGTACAGGACATTGATGAGGCCTCTTCTGGAGTACTGTGTATTGGTTGCCCTGCTATTGAAAGGATGTTATTAAATTGGAGGATTCAGAAGAGATTTATCAGGATGTTGCTGGGAATGGAGGGTTTGAGTTAGGAGAGGCTGGGTAAGCTGGGAGATTTTTCACTGGAGCGTAGGTGATGAAGAGGTGATCTTTTAGCCACTGATTCATGTGTAGTGTCAGAATAGCTGATGCATCAGTGTCTCTCATGACTTTATCCCACCTCATCACCATTTAGTGAATCTGAAGCTGATCACCTTTGTAGCCCATCAGACACAGGGATCCTGCAGAGGTAGTGACTGCCTAGTAGCCAAAGCATACCACTGGAGGTTGTTCAAACCTCAGGGACCAAACGCAGAAAGTTTCAAACTGCATACAAACCTACACCTCAGTATACAGATTCCCATACCTAAGTGGAGGACTCAGAACACAAGCAGAAACACAATATTAACTCTTGTCCCAGAGGGCTGGTTTATGAGGAGAGATTTAGTAGATTGAATTTCTACTCACTGGAATACAGAAAAATAAGAGATAACCTTATTGAAACACGCAAGATTCTTAGAGACCTTGATGTGTAGATGCATTTGTTTCTCTTTATGGGAAAGTTTAAGGCCAGAAGACAATCTCAGAAATAAGGAGTCACACATTCGAGACAGAAGATACAGGATACTTATTGAAAATAATAAGAATGGGCCAGGATTTACAAGGATGTTGTCAGAACTGAAGGGTTTGAATTTTAAGGAGAGGCTGCAAAGGCTGGGACTATTTTCCCTTGAGCAGAAGCTGAGGGGTGACCTTATAGAAGCTTATAAAATTCTAACAGCCATTGATAAGATAAATAAGCCAAGTTCCACCCCCCGCCCCCCCAACCCACCAAGGGTAGGGGTGTCCAAACCTAGAAGGCATTGGTTTAAGGTGAAAGGGGAAAGATCTAAAAAGGACCCGAGGGGCTACATTTTCACACAGAGGGTGACATACGTCCCACAGCACAGAAATAAACTCTTTGGCCCACTTTGTCCATACTACCCAGGTATCTCAAACTGAACTAGATTCTGGATTAATGGTGCTGGAAGAGCCTCACATACGTTCGAGACACCACCCACGCCTTCGACCTCCTCCAAGACTTCCGTTTCCTCGGCCCCCAATGCCTCATCTTCACCAATCCCTCTACACCTCCATCCACCATGCCCAGGGCCTCCAAGCCCTCCGTTTCTTCCTCTCCCGAGTACATCCCCAGTACTACCCTTCCACTGACACACTCATTCATTTGGCCGAACTGGTCCTCACCCTTAACAATTTCTCCTTCAAATCCTCCCACTTCCTCCAGACCAAAGGGGTAGCCATGGGCACCCTTATGGGCCCCAGCTATGCCTGTCTCTTTGTTGGCTAATTAGAACAGTTGATCTTCCGTAATTACACTGTCAACACTCCCCACCTTTTCCTCCGCTACATTGATGACTGCATTGGCGCCACCTCGTGCTCCTGCAAGGAGGTTGAGCAATTCATCAACTTCACTGACACATTCCACCCTGACCTTAAATTTACCTGGACCATCTCGGACACCTCCCTCCCCTTCCTGGACCTCTCCATCTCCATTAATGACGACCGACTTGACACCGACATTTTTTTATAAACCTACTGACTCCCCACAGCTACCTGGATTAGACCTCTTCCCACCCTACCTCCTGCAAAAATGCCATCCTGTATTCCCAATTCTTCCGCCTCCGCCGTTTCTGCTCCCAGGACCAGTTCCACCATAGAACACACCAGATGGCCTCCTTCTTTAGAGACCACAATTTCCCTTCCCAGGTGGTTAAAGATGCCCTCGAACGCATCTCGTCCACATCCCGCACCTCCGCCCTCAGACCCCACCCCTCCAACCATAACAAGGACAGAACTCCCCTGGTGCTCACCTTCCACCCTACCAACCTTCGCATAAACCAAATCATCCGCTGACATTTCCGCCACCTCCAAACGGAGCCCACCACCAGGAATGCATTTCCCACCCTTTCCGCCTTCCACAAAGACCGTTCCTTCCGTGACTACCTGGTCAGGTCCACACCCCCCTACAACCCACTCTCCCATCTGGCACCTTTCCCTGCCATTACAGGAATTGCAAAACCTGCACCCAAACCTCCTCCCTTCCCTCCATCCAAGGCCCTAAAGGAGCCTTCCACATCCAAAGTTTTACCTGCACATCCACCAATATCATTTATTGTATCCGTTGCTCCCGATGCGGTCTCCTCTACATTGGGGAGACTGGATGCCTCCTAGCAGAGCGCTTTAGGGAACGTCTCTGGGACACCCGCACCAATCAACCACACCACCCCGTGGCTCAACATTTCAACTCCCCCTCCCACTCTGCCGAGGACATGGAGGTCCTGAGCCTCCTTCACCACCGCTTCCTCACCACCAGGTGCTTGGAGGAAGAACGCCTCATCTTCCACCTCGCAACACTTCAACCCCAGGGCATCAGTGTAGACTTCAACAGTTTCCTCATTTTCCCTTCCCCTACCTCACCCCAGTTCCAAATTTCCAGCTCAGCACTGTCCCCTTGACTTGTCCGACCTGCCTATCTTCTTTTCCACCTATCCACTCCACCCTCCCATCACCTTCATCCCCACCCCCATCCCCACCCCCAGTCACCTATTGTACTCTATGCTACTTTCTCCCCACCCCCACCCTCCTCTCACTTATCTCTCCACCCTTCAGGCTTTCTGCCTGTATTCCTGATGAAGGGCTTTTGTCCGAAACGTTGATTTTACTGCTCCTCGGCTGCTGCCTGAACTGCTGTGCTCTTCCAGCACCACTAATCCAGAATCTGGTTTCCAGCGTTTGCAGTCATTGTTTTTACCTAAACTGAACTAGTCCAATTTGCCGGTGTTTGGCACAAGTCCCACTAAGCCACTTGTATTCATGTATCCATCCAAATGTCTTTTAAATATTGTTGTAACTGTGCCTGCATGTACCATTTTCTCTGGCAGTTCAGTCTGATATATAATTGACTACATATAAAGCATGAGCTGAAAATGCGTTGCTGGAAAAGCACAGCAGGTCAGGCAGCATCCAAGGAACAGGAGATTCGACATTTTGAGCATAAGTCCTTCTTCAGGAATTCTTCATTCCTGAAGAAGGGCTTATGCCCGAAACGTCAAATCTCCTGGTCTTTGGATGCTGCCTGACTTGCTGCGCTTTTCCAGCAACACATTTTCAGCTCTGATCTCCAGCATCTGCAGTCCTCACTTTCTCCTCCCTACATATAAAGCATTCCTAACACATTTTTTACTGAAACACATTTTGTCATTGTATGCCCAAGTCAAATCTAGGGAATCAAATTAAACCTGAATTCTACACTGGAGCACTGATCCAGCATGCCAGACACAGTCATACAATAAAACAAAGAAACGAGGACTTGAAAGCATGAAACACAAAAACATATGAAACTGCTGGAGAAACTCAGCTGGTCTTGCAGCATCTGAAGAGAGAGGGAAAAGAACTGTGGATGTTGGAAATCTGAAACAAAACAAATTGTCGGAGAAACTCAGTAGGTCTGGCAGCCTCTGTGCAGCGAAAGCAGAGTGACCTTTCCTCAGAACTGGGCTGGAAATGTCAGCTCTTGCTTTCTCTCCACAGACGCGACCTGACCCCCCCGCTGATTCTTCCCAACAGTTTCTGCTCATGCCGCCCAAGTCACCTCATCCAGGCGGGCAACTGACTCCAGGATGACTGACGGGGAAAAGGAGGCCATTCGGCCCGCCAGGCCTCGCGCCGGGCGGATAGCAGCGAGCACACCTGGCAGTGACAGCGACCCCGGGTGCAAAAGCAACCGTGCGGCACGCGGCCACCTCCACTAGGCTCCCTCTCCCCAGCAGGTGCCGGGGTTCCCAGCGCGTGCCCGCGGACGCACGTGGCAAGTCAGCACGTGCAGGCTCGCGGGGCGGCGGAAGGTGCCGGACAAAATTCAAAGAGCCCTCAGGGCCCCGGGAATCCAACGGCTCCCCGTTCGACCCAGCACCAGCACTCGCCACGTAACGTATCGTCCCCGGCACGGGCACACCGACTTTCAGTCACGAGTTTCCTCGTGTTTCGTTTTTAAAGCCCAATTTTGCGGAAGGGTTTTACACTACAGGCACCAACCTGTTTACATCAGGAAGAAACTGCCGGCAGCTCCTCGCTCAGACATTTGCACATTTCCAGCTGGCCGACTAAAACCTGCGACCGCCCCAGATTTTTGTGCCGACCGTAAAAAAGCTTCCGCAACTCTTTATGCAAACTGGCCGACTATGAATTTTCCCTTGGTTGAATCATTCACAAAATTTCTGTGAGCTTGGTAACATCCAGCACTTTAGGTGTCTAATTATTGTGCAGCACAATGTTTTTTACTCCTTCGAGAAAGAAAATTGCACAGTTTTTCATGCGTCAAATTGACACAGTATTTTTGGATTATCACAGATTAAGTTGTGGTTTCATATCCTATTCCAGTGAAAATTGATGTGGAGGTGCAGTATTGGACTGGGGTGGACAAAGTTAAAAGTCACACAACAGCAGGTTATCGTCCAACAGGTTTATTTGGAAGCACTAGCTTTCAGTGTGCTGCTCCTTCCTCAGTTAGCTGTGAAGCAGGCCCATTGGGCACAGAATTTATAGCAAAAGATTACAGTGTTATTAAATTAAATGATATTTGAACAATCCTAGGAGAAAGTTGAGGACTGCAGATGCTGGAGACCAGAATTGAAAAATGTGGTGCTGGAAAAACACAGCAGAGCAGACAGCATCTGAGGAGCAGGAGAATCGATGTTTTGGGCATAAGCCCTTCTTCAGGAATGCTCCACTGATGCTGTCTAACCTGCTGTGTTTTTTCCAGCACCACATATTTGAAAAATCCTAGTTGCTGTTGTCTTTTACCTTTTAGAATGGGTTGCAGATTTCAATCATTTAATATGTAAATTCCAGAACTCCTTTTAAGTTACATTTTCAAGATAACTTAAGGTTTCCTTTTAAAAAAAAGACTTCTCAGCTCAGTGAAAATTGAGTGAGCAATGTAAAGGAAGCAATGCTAAATTTGATTTATCAACAATTTTAGTCAGTATGTTGTGGTTCTGCTCGCCGAGCTGGAAGTTTTTGCTGCAAACGTTTCGTTCCCTGGCTAGGGAACATCATCAGTGCTGTTGGAGCCTCGTGTGAAGCGCTGCTTTGATGTTTCTTCCGGTATTTATATTGGTTTGTTCTTGCCGCTTCCGGGTGTCAGTTTCAGCTGCACTGATTTGTATGTGGGGTCCAGGTCGATGTGTCTGTTGGTGGATGCTCTTGCCGTTTCCGGGTGTCAGTTTCAGCTGTAGTGGTTTGTATATGGTGTCCAGGTCAATGTGTCTGTTGATGGAGTTTGGGGATGAATGCCATGCTTCTAGGAATTCTCTGGCTGTTCTCTGTCTGGCTTGTCCTATGATAGTGGTGTTTTCCCAGTCAAATTCATGTTGCTGGTTGTCTGAGTGTATGGCTACTAGAGATAGCTGGTCGTGTCGTTTTGTGGCTAGCTGATGTTCATGGATGCGGATTGTTAGCTGTCTTCCTGTTTGTCCTATATAGTGTTTTGTGCAGTCCTTGCATGGTATTTTGTAAACTACGTTAGTTTGGCTCATGCTGGGTATTGGGTCCTTTGTTCTAGTGAGTTGTTGTTTGAGCGTGGATGTTGGCTTGTGTGCTGTTATGAGTCCTAAGGGTCGCAGTAGTCTGGCTGTCAGTTCTGAGACGCTCCTGACGTATGGTAGAGTGGCTAGTCCTTTTGGTTGTGGCATGTCCTCGTTCCTCGGTCTATCTCTTAGGCATCTGGTGATAAAGTTGCGTGGGTATCCGTTTTTGGCGAATACCTTGTATAGATGTTCCTCTTCCTCTTTTCGCAGTTCTGGTGTACTGCAGTGTGTTGTGGCCCTTTTGAATAGTGTCCTGATGCAGCTTCGTTTGTGTGTGTTGGGGTGATTACTTTCATAGTTTAAGACTTGGTCTGTGTGTGTTGGTTTCCTGTGTACCCTTGTGGTGAATTCTCTGTTGGGTGTTCTCTCTACTAACACGTCTAGGAATGGGAGTTGGCTATCCTTTTCCTCTTCTCGTGTGAATCGGATTCCTGACACCCGGAAGCGGCAAGAACAAACCAATATAAATACCGGAAGAAACATCAAAGCAGCGCTTCACACGAGGCTCCAACAGCACTGATGATGTTCCCTAGCCAGGGAACGAAACGTTTGCAGCAAAAACTTCCAGCTCGGCGAGCAGAACCACAACAACGGATACCCGAGCTACAAATCTTCAATCAGATTTTAGTCAGTATGTTTGGATATGTTATTGCGCACTTTTGGAGCGAATAGGACATGAACCCAGGTCTTCTGGTGGGAAGAGAAAGCCTGAGAGCCAACAACATGCTTTCTGTCATGATATGCAAAGCTTTTTTAAAGCCACCAGGATTATCTATACACTGAGACAAATTTACAAACTCCTTTTCGTTTACAGGATGGTGCCTGTTTTCTCAAAGATGTCAATGACACTGACAAACAGTAGAAGGAACATTTCAACATCGCAACCATGAATCCAAAGTGTGTTGAGATACTCTCTAGGCTATCTGTTGGTACCCTGTATTCATGGGTGAATAACTATCAATTGTAAAGCTTCAGCAAGCAATTAAATAGATGAAAAACAACAAAACTGCAGTCCCCATGGTATTCCAGTGGAGGTCTTCAAAGCTGGTATGCTTTTGTTCACATCAAGACTCCAGTCATTGTTCCTATGAATTTGTCATAATCCCTCCTTCAAGGAAAGTGGCCCTTATAATTATTTTCAAGAAGGGAGGTAGATCATGCTGAGACAATTATCAAGGTATTCCCTATTGTCCATAGCAAGGAAAATCTTAACATGCCTGAAATATTGATGCTAACTTCTTGTGCCTGAGGAAATGCTCCCAGAGACACAGAAAGGCTTTAGACTGTCCAGGTGAACTTCTAACCTGTTTGTTTCTTACCAGACAGATCCAATAAAAATGTTGAACAAAATACAAGGAACTCTTCATCATGTTTATCAACCTGACTCAGCATTTGACTCAGTAAATCGCAAGAGTGTAGGTTTGAAGTTTTATTATCATGTGTACTCAATATAGGATGAAAGGTGCACAATGCCACCACACATGGCATCTTCTTAGGTATGAAGTACCTAGGTACACAATCTTAGTTACAGAAAGCATAAAGTAGAAAAAACAAAGACAACCTTAAATTGTCAAACATTACAGCCCTTTCTTGAGCCATGGGCCTGCAAATACCCTAAGCTGGTCTTCTCCAAGAGGCCTTGCTCTTCCCTGCACCCGGCTAAGTCCCACCCGGGCACACCAGGCCTTGCTCCCGTTCACAAGGCTTCAGCCCCGACTGTCAGCTCTTCACTGACCACTGCTGCCTCCATCCCTTGTGACCAACCATTGCTGCCACCATCTTTCACTGCTGCTGCTTTCACTCTGCTGCCATCTGGGCTCGCGGTGGGTCTCAGCCACTGCCACACTCCATTCCTTCTGCTGCTTGCTTGGCCTCCAAAAGGTGAGGAAGAAACTAAAAACTAAAGGAAAGAAGGAAAAGAAGTGAAAGTAAAAAAGGAAAACGGGCGGAATACATGGCATCCGGGCTCAGAAGGTGAGTGGACATAGTTTTAAGGTAAGAAGCAGGGGGTTTAGAAGGAATTTGAAGAAAAACAATTACCCAGAGATTGTGGATATCTGGAATTCACTGCCTAACTGGGTGGTGGAGGTGGAAAACCATTTATGAAGTATCTAAATGAGCATCACATCCATTCATTTATCAAATACTTGTACCTCATGATAGAAACTGTTACAAGAGCTTCCCTTCCATTAGTACCTTGCTTATCTGAAACCTTGGGTTGTTTACTGTGTCCTCCACTGATGTAAAATATTGGTATAAATTATCTGCCATTTCCTGTTCCCTGTTATCAGTTCCCCAGTCACATCCTCCAAGGGTCCCATAGTCATTTTAGTTACTGTTTTTATAATGCACTCAGAAACTAAAACAGTTTGTTTTTTTATTTCTGGCCAATTTATTTTTGTAATTAATTTCTTCTTTTGTAATAGATTTTTAATAATTCTTTGCCAGTTCCCAGAAAATTCCCAATCGTCTGGCCAACCACAAGGTTATGATGCTTTGTATGATGATTAATCCTTCTCATCGAGCCCTTCTTTTTGACTGGAATAAACTTTTGTTGAGCATTATGAGATATCTGCTTAAAAGGTTGCCGCTGCTCTTATATTGACCTTCTCCTCAGTCTATTTTCCCAGTTTGCTTCATAACTTTGTAATTGCTGTGTGATTCTATGACTCTGTGTGAAGAACTTCCTCCTGGCAGAGGATAGTTAATGTCTAGATTACTATACCTCAGAGACTTATAGGGGCTAGACCACTGAAAGTTTTTAAAAAGGAGATAGACAGAATTTTAAAATCTCATGGAATTGATGGCAAAAAAGAGGAGTTGGGGCCTGGGTTGGATCAGCCATGATCTTATAGAATAGTGGGGCTTGAAGGGATGAAGGCCCTACACGTGTTCATATTTCTTATATTTTATGTTCTTATGTCAAAAACATTTCCAACTGAAACATGGTTCTATATTAAATATGTAAGAAATGTATTTGTGTTTCAAATTGTTAGCAACTTACAATGACCTGATCTTGTGGAAGACATTGAGAAATGTTTAGAGTTAGTTCTGGAAGGACTCAGTAATCTTTTTCTGCTGAGCATACTGTCTCTAGACACTGCATGTTCCAAGATGGAGGACAGGAAAAAGTTGTGGCTACAAGAGCTGCTCCTTTTTTGAGGAATTTTAGGTGAATGGAGTGATTTCCTCGAATTCCAGGAGCAGTAATTACTGTTTTATACGCTGTTGCATTGTTTTGGAACTTTGGGGAAAAAAGATCAAAACAACAGGACTTCTAAAAGGAGAAAGACAGACAAAAGGCAGCGACCACACAGTCAGTGAGGGAGAGAGAGAGAAAAATCTACACTGCTGTCTGACACAGCAGTGAATCTGCACAGTTACTGCTTTTGCTGTTTGAGTTCAGGTATCCCTGGACATTGGAGTGCGTTTAGGAAAAATTAATGAACAGTGAAATTCACAGCTGACCTTGGAGGAACCTGTTTTGGAGAGGTCACAGCACAGGAACAGATAAGTGCATAATTTTTAAATGTAACCTTGCTGGAAGTCTACAGTAGTGAGAAGAGTGAGTACTTTCTTGATTATATACTTTATTGAGATCTGTTTCTTGATTAAATTTTAAAAATATAAACAATAAGTACTAAGTTAGCCTGGAGCACTTTTTTTAGAGCAAAAGACAGTTCTATATTTTGGGTCTGTAGATTGTGAAAGAGCAAGGATGGCCTCTAGTAGAGTGATATGCTCTTCCTGTCGAATGTGGAAGTTTAGGGAGAGTTTCTATGTTACTGATGATTATGTCTGCAGGAAATGTCTTTGGTTGTGAATCATATCAGATTGCAAGGATTGGTTAGAGGCAATCAGGAATTTACAAGAGCTAGGGGGTGTCGTGGATGGTAGTTATAGGAAGGGAAAAAAGTCGCAGTTACAGTCAGGTAGATGGGTTAACCCCAGGAAAGGTAGGAAGGGGGTAAGCAGGTAGTGCAAGAATGTTCTGTGGTTTCCCCACAAGTATGCTGTTATGGAAAATGTAGGGTGATGGACTCTCAAGGGAATGTAGCATGAGCAATCGAGTTTCTGATATCGAGACTGGCTCTGATGTAATGAGGAGTACGTCGGGTTTCAAACGATTGATTGTGATAGGGGACTGTCTAGTCAGAGACACAGACAGATGTTCCTGCGGCCAGCAGCGAAAAATCAGAATGATATGTTGCCTTCCCGGTGTCAGGATTAAGAATATCTCAGAGAGGGTGCAGAATGTTCTCAGTGGGTAGAGAAACCAACAGGACATCATTGCACACATTGGAACTAACGGCATAGGAAGGGAAAAAGATAAGATTCTGAAGGGAGAATATAGAACGTTAGGCAGGAATTTAAAAAGGAGATCCTTGAGGATAGTGATATCTGGATTACTCCCAGTGCTGAGAGCCAGTGAGAGTAGGAATAGGAGGATAGAGCAGATGAATGTGTGACTGAGGAGCTGATGCAGGGGAGAAGGGTTCCCATTTTTGGATCATTGGAATCGCTTCTGTGGTGGAAATGACCTGTACAAGAAGGATAAATTGCACCTGAATAGGAAGGGGATTAATATACTGATAAGGAAATTTCCTAGAGCTGATCAGGAGGAGCACTTGTGAGGTGATGGTGGTGTAGGGGTGTGGTCCCAGGGAAATAGTGAGGAAAGAGATCTATCTGAGATTGGTACAGATGGGAAAAGGAGCGAGTCAAACAGTCAGGACAGGCAGGAACAAAACAGAGAACAAGATAGGACTGATCAATTAAACTGCATTTACTCCAATGCAAGGGGCCAAACAGTGAAGGCAGATGAACTCAGGGCATGGTTAGGAACATGGGACTGGGATATAGCAATTACAGAACTGTGACTCAGGGATAGACAGGATTGGCAGCTTAATGTTCCAGGATACACATGCTATAGGAAGGATACAAAGTGGGGGGGGGGGGCAAGAGAGAAGGGGGAGTGACATTTTTGATAAGGGATTGCATTACAGCTGTACTTCGGGAGGATATTCCTGGGAATTCATCCAGGGAAGTTATTTCGGTGAAAGTGACAAATAAGAAAGGGATGATTACTGCATATCATAGACCCCCCCTAATAGTCAGAGGGAAATTGAGAAACAAATTTGTAAGGAGATTTGAGTTATCTGTAAGAATAATAGGGTGGTTATGAGTGGGGATTTTAACCTTCCAAACATCGGCTGGGACTGCCATAGTGTTAAGGGTTTAGATGGAGAGGATAGTTAAGTGTGTAAAGAAACTTTTTTCTGATTCAGTATGTAGATTTACCTGCGAGAGAAGGCGCAAACCTTGACCTACTCTTGGGAAATAAGGCAGGGCAGGTGACTGAGGAGTCAGCGGGGTTGCACTTTGGGGCCAGTGACCATAGTTCTATTAGTTTTAAAGTAGTGATGGAAAAGGATGGACCGGATCTAAAAGTTGAAGTTCTAAATTGGAGAAAGGCTAATTTTGACAGTATTAGGCAAGACCTTTCAAAAGCTGATTGGGGCAGATGTTCACAGGTAAAGGGACAGCTGGAAAATGGGAAGTCTTCAAAAATGAGATAATGAGTGTCCAGAGACAGTATGTTCCTGTTCGGATGAAAGGAAAGGCTGATAGGTGTAGGAAAAGCTGGATGATTAGAGAAATTGAGGATTTGATTAAGAAAAAGAGGGAAGTACATGTTAGGTATAGACAGGGTAGATTGAGTGAATCCTTAGAAGAGTATAAAGGCAGTAGGAGTATACTTAAGAGGGAAATCAGGAGGGAAAAAGGGACAGGATATAACTTTGGCAAATAGGGTTAAGGAGAAGCCAAAGAGATTTTATAAATATATTAAGGACAAAAGGGTAACTAGGGAGAGAATAGGGCCCCTCAAAGATCAGCAAGGCAGCCATTGTGTGGAGCCACAGGATATGGAAGAGATACTGAATGAGTATTTTGCATCAGTATTTACTGTGGAAAAGGTCATGGAAGACATAGAATGTGGGGAAATAGATGGTGACATCTTGAAAAATGTCCATATTACAGAGGAGGAAGTGCTAGATATCTTAAAATGTATAAAAATGGATAAATCCCCAGGACCTGATCAGGTGTCCCCTGGAACTCTGTGGGAAGCTCAGGAAGTGATTCCTGGACCCCTTGCTGAGATATTTGTATCCTCAATAGTTACAGGTGAAGTGCTGGAAGACTGGAAGTTGGCTAACATGGTGCCACTATTTAAGAAAGGTGATAAAGAAAAGCCAAGAAACTATAGACTGGTAAGCCTGACATCAGTAGTGGGCAAGTTGTTGGAGGGAATCCTAAGGGACAGGGTGCACATGTATTTGGAAAGGCAAGGATGGATTAGGGATAGTCAGTATAGCTTTGTGCGAGAAATCATGTCTAATGAACTTGATTGAGTTTTTTGAAGAAGTAATAAATAGGATTGATGAGGGTAGAGCGGTAGATGTGATCTTTATGGATTTCAGTAAGGCGTTCAACAGGGTTCCTCATGGAAGGTTAGCAAGGTTAGATCTCATGGAATACAGGGAGAACTAGCCATTTGGATACAGAGCTAACTCAAAAGTAGAAGACAGAGAGTGGTGGTGGAGTGTTGCTTTTCAGACTGGAAACCTGTGGCCTGTATCGAACCACAAACGTCGGTGCTGGATCCATTGCTTTTCATCATTTATATAAATGATTTGGATTTGAACGTAGGAGATATAGTTAGTAAGTTTGTAGATGACACCAAAATTGGAAGTGTAATGGATAGCGTAGAAAGTTACCTCAGGGTACCAAGGGACTTTGATCAGATGGGCAATTGGGCTGCGCTGTTGCAGATGGAGTTTAATTTAGATACATGAGAGGTGCTGCATTTTGGAAAAGCAAACCAGAGCAAGGCTTATCTATTTAATGGTAAGGTCTGAGGAAGTGTTGCTGAACAAACAGGCCTTGGAGTGCAGGTTCATAGTTCCTTGAAAGTAGAGTCACAGATAGATAGGATAGTGAAGAAGGCATTTGGTATGCTTTCCTTTATTAGTGAGAGCATTGTGTATAGGAGTTGGGAGGTCATGTTGCAGCTGTACAGGACATTGGTTAGGCCACCTTTGGAATATTGTGTGCAATTCTGGTCTCTCTCCTATAGGAAGGATGTTGTGAAAATTGAAAGGGTTCAAAAAAGATTTACAAGCTATAGGGAGAGGCTGAATAGGTTGGGGCAGTTTTCCCTGGAGTGTCAGAGGCTGAGGGGTGACATTATAGCGATTTATAAAATCATGAGGGGGATAGATAGTATAAATAGACAAGGTCTTTTCTCTGGGGTGGGGAAGTCCAGAACTAGAGGACACAGGTTTAGTGTGAGAGGGGAAAGATATAAAAAGGACCTAAGGGGCAACATTTTCACACAGAAGGTGATGCATGTATGGAATGAGCTGCCAGAGAAAGTGGGTGGAGGCTGGCACATTTACAGCATTTAAAAGGCATCAGGATGGGTATATGAATAGAAAGGATTTAGAGGGATATGGGCCAAGAGTTGGTAAACGGGAATAGATTAGGCTAGGATATCTTGAGGGCATGGATGAATTGGACCAAAGGGTCTGTTTTCATGCAGTACATCTCTATGACTCTAAGTGTGTTACAGCCTGCAATGTTATCAATGCAGTCAAAAATCTTTTCTGTGTTTTCATACTGCTAGTGAATCCTTAGGGTATAAAGGAAGCAGGAGTATACTTAAGAGGGAAATCAGGAGGGTACATGAGATAGCTTTGGCAAATAGAATTAAGGAGAATCCAAAGGGTTTTTACAAATATATTAAGTTCAAAAGGGTAACTAGGGAGAGAATAGGGCCCCTCAAAGATCAGCAAGGTGATCTTTGTGTGGAGCCACAGAAAATGGGGGAGACACTAAATGAATACTTTGCATCAGTATTTACTGTGGAAAAGGATATGGAAGATGTAGACTGTAGGGAAATGGATGGTGACATCTTGCAAAATGTCCAGATTACAGAGGAGAAAGTGCTGGATGTCTTGAAATGGTTAAAGGTGGATAAATCCCCAGGACCTGATCTGGTGTACCCGAGAACTCTGTGGGAAGCTAGAGAAGTGATTGCTGGGCCTCTTGTTGAGATATTTGAATCATCGATTGTCACAGGTGAGGTGCCGGAAGACTGGAGGTTGGCAAATGTGGTGCCACTGTTTAAGAAGGGTGGTAAAGACAAGCCAGGGAACTATAGACTGGTGAGCCTGACCTTGGTGGTGAGCAAGTTGTTGGAGGGAATCCTGAGGGACAGGATGTACATGTATTTGGAAAGGCAAGGACTGATTCAGGACAGTCAACATGGCTTTATGCATGGGAAATCATGTCTCACAAACTTGATTGAGTTTTTTGAAGAAGTAACAAAGAAGGTTGATGAGGGCAGAGTGGTAGATGTGATCTATATGGACTTCAGTAAGGCGTTCAATCAGGTTCCCCATGGGAAACTGATTAGCAAGGTTAGATCTCATGGAATACAGGGAGAACTAGCCATTTGAATACAGAATTGGCTCAAAAGTAGAAGACAGAGGGTGGTGGTAGAGGGTTGTTTTTCAGACTGGAGGCCCGTGACCAATGGAGTGCCGCAAGGATTGGTGCTGGGCCCTCTACTTTTTGTCATTTACATAAATGATTTGGATGCAAGCATAAGAGGTACAGTTAGTAAGTTTGCAGATGACACCAAAATTGGAGGTGTAATGGACAGCGAAGAAAGTTACATCAGGATCTTGATGAGATTGGCCAATGGGCTGAGAGGTGGCAGATGGAGTTTAATTTAGATAAATGTGGGAAAACACATCTTAGCAGGACTTATTCACTTAATGGTAAGGTCCTAGGGGATGTTGCTGAACAAAGAGACCTTGGAGTGCAGGTTCATAGCTCCTTGAAAGTGGAATCGCAGGTAGATAGGATACTGAAGATGGTGTTTGGTATGCTTTCCTTTATTGGTCAGAGTAATGAGTACAGGAGTTGGAGGTCATGTTGCGGCTGTACAGGTCATTGATTAGGCCACTGTTGGAATATTGTGTGCAATTCTGGTCTCTTCCTATCGGAAAGATGTTGTGAAACTTGAAAGGGTTCAGAAAAGATTTACAAGGATGTTGCCAGAGTTGGAGAATCTGAGCTACAGAATCTGTACAGAGGCTGAACAGGCTGGGGCTGTTTTCCCTGGAGCGTCGGAGGCTGAGGGGTGACCTTATAGAGGTTTACAAAATTATGAGGGGTATGGATCGGATAAATAAACAAAGTCTACTCCATGGGGTCGGGGAGGCCAGAACTAGAGGGCATAGTTTCAGGGTGAGAGGGGAAAGATATAAAAGGGACCTAACGGGGAACTTTTTCACACAGAGGGTGGTACGTGTATGGAATGAGCTGCCAGAGGATGTGGTGGAGGCTGGTACAATTGCAACATTTAAGAGGCATTTGTAAGGGTATATGAATAGGAAGGGTTTGGAGGGATATGGGCTGGGTGCTGGCAGGTGGTACTAGATTGGGTTGGGATGGCCGGGTTGGACCGAAGGGTCTGTTTTCATGCTGTACATCTCTATGACTCTATGAGAAACCAGCAATCACTTCATGGCCTTTATAGCTTGGATATCAGGCAGATAAGCGGTGGCTGTTCATGTGACTCTCCACCATCATTGGCATCTTCAGACTTCTGATTTAAAGAATGAACTACATCAGCAATGTTGTCCACCTTTGCGTAAGCTTGTCTCTGCTGGAATTCCCATGCCAATCTCAGCATGTGCGATAAGATTGGTTGGTCTCACATTGTTCCTTCCTTCTTCTCAGCCTCCAACTGAGTCACAACACATTTGAACTGGCATAGTGGAAGCAGTTGGCAGTTGTGGCTTCCATCACCATTTTCCACGTCTTCTTCATGAATGTGGCCCCTGGAACAACTGGCTTGTACTCCTACGTCTTAGCAATGAACAGAAACATTAGCTACTATTGGTGGTGGGTTTTCATGTTCCTACTCACCCACTAACCACTGCCTCAAGCTTTGCTGTGGCATTGGAATGCAAAGGGTATTCTGACTAAGGATAGTAAAACAGTCCAGTTTCACCCCTGTTAAAAACATCTCTTTCAGGACTTGTGTGAGATCATCGTGTTGCTAATCATTTGTCATTGCCACCACAATGATCTTGGACCAAGTTGTTAAATGTATGCTATGGTCTGTCCAGGGATCTATACTCTTTGTTTTTAAAGTGCTAAGAGAATAAACAAGATTCCTGTTTTTGAACAAACAACAATAAACTTTGCTGTGCAACATTGATTCAATAACACAATCTACAATTTATTTCTAACTCTCAGAATTAACATGTGGTAAATTTTGGTAATAGACTACAATTAAACTCTCCACAGCAAGCATCAAATAGCTAGTGCGCTCAACATAATTTCTCAACAGTTCCCCAAATGTTAACAATACAGTGGACCATCAAATTCCTTTAAGGGATTATAATTCTACATTTTTGCCAATCTGGCCTTGAAACTTTCTCTCAAGAACCATTCCATTATGAACTGCCTCAATGACTTTTACTCTTGAAGTGGTCATGCTCCTTTTTTTGGGCTAAGCTTCCCTGGACTCTGAAACTGCAATCACAAGCATAACTCCAGCTCTTCACTGACAACTTACATCACTGAGCCAATCCTGCCCCAGGTTCCTTCCCACTCCAAGTTCCAATCCTGCTCAGTTGCATTAAGGAAATACTACTTATGAGACTTTCACTCAACACTCACTGCACAGAAATAGGCTTCTTCCAAGCTGCTCAAAACTTCTCTTGGCAGAGACCCCATGACTTACCCACTTTCCCTGCTTTCCTGTACTTCTTCAGTGTCCTGACTGCAACACTCTGCTGTCTGCTAATTTATATAAGTTATTTCTCAATTCTAACAGCATAGAACCATCCGGTGCTCTTGAATTCTTACTGATTCCCCTAGATAGAATTTGTTTTGTTCAGCTGCCTTGCCAGCAGTACACTTAACTAAAGTACTCTTAACATAGATAGTCTTCAAAGTTTGTGCGCAGATTTGTAGCTCGGGTGCTTGTTGTAGTGGTTCTGTTCGCCGAGCTGGAAGTTTTGGTTGCAAACGTTTCGTCCCCTGGCTAGGAGACATCATCAGTGCTCTGGAGCCTCTTGCGAAGCGCTTCTTTGATGTTAACATCAAAGAAGCGCTTCGCAGGAGGCTCCAGAGCACTGATGATGTCTCCTAGCCAGGGGACGAAACGTTTGCAACCAAAATTTCCAGCTCGGCGAACAGAACCACTACAATAGATAGTCTTGGAGTCGTACCACGTGGAGACACACCCTTCAGTCCAACTCGTCCACACTAACCACATTCTCAAACTAAACTAATTCCACTTGCATGCATTTGGCCCATATCTCTCCAAACCTTTCATATTAACAAAATTACGTAATATCTTTTAAATGTTGTAACTGCACGCTGACTTTTTGTGAGTCATGGACTGGGCACCCAGATTTTCCTGCATCTCAGAGTTCTGCATTCTCGCACGATTGAACTTATATGCTTCTATTTTATTCTCCCTACCTAAATATACAACTTCACATTTCCCTACATTGTATTCCATGTGCCAAATCTTTGCCTACTCACTTTATCTATATCCCTTTGTAGGTTCAATATGCCATTTTCACAACTTAGTTCCCTTCTCATCCTTCTGTGTCACTCAGTTCTAATTGATTGGCATGTCTGTGTGACAGGCTTGCATGCTTTTAGCTAAATTAGTTACCACTGCTAATTTTGGCTAACTGCAGGCATCATCCTATTGGATTTATCATTTCATTGGTGGGAATGGCTGACAATTTCAACATGAGTGAAATTTTGGGTTATCTAAATTTAACTCCTAATGATTTCATTGTAATTCTGATAACAATGTTATCAGATCTCCTTGCAACTTCTGTTCTGATACAAAAAGCACTAGTTTCCTTCCATTTAAAACTGAAGTTTTACATTCCCATAGGAAAAAGTGAGGACTGCAGATACTGGATGTCAGAGCTGAAAAATGTGCTGCTGGAAACGCGCAGCAGGTCAGACAGCATCCAAGGAGCAGGAGAATCGACGTTTCAGGCATAAGCCCTTCTTCAGGAAGGCCTTATGCACGAAACGTCGATTCTCCTACTCCTTGGATGCTGCATGACCTGCTGCGCTTTTCCAGCAACACATTTTTCATCCCATAATCACAGAACCATACACAAGAAGAAGGCCATTTGGCCCATCATAATGGTGACAATTCTTTGGAAAGAGCTATCTAACTAGTTCCATTCCTTAAAGCCCTGCAACATTTTCTTGAAAATTTTTACTCAATTCCATTTGGAATCTTCTTTATACTTAACATTTTTTCAGTTAACTTAAATCTATATCCAATGGGAATCAATCCTTCTGCCTTGGATGTAGTTTCTGTTTGTTTACACTATTAAGACCATTCAGAGTTTGAACACCTCTACTCTAGGAATAGCAATCCCAACCTGTCCAAAATATCCATATGAATGAAGACCTGACAGTCCATCTTTTCTCCTGTCCTTGTTCCTGAGGGTTAGGTGATGGAATTTCATTTGTTTGGTCCATGCTGACAGGAAAATTACTGAAGTGGTTTGCCATTGACTTCTGTCGATGAATGACTAAGAGACTCTTCTCATCTTGCTTCTAGTGCATTGGAAAGATTTTTAGAGACTGACATTCAACCTGTTTGGCCACTTTACATCCTGCTTGGCTGGCTCCATATCCATAAATATCCATACCTCCATCTCCAAAGCTCAGTAGCAGCAGTGTGTACCGAATATAAGGTGCACTGTAGAAATTCTCCTTAGACAGCACCTTCCAAATTCACAATCATTACTATCTAGAGGCACATAGGCAGCATTTACAGGAGAACACCATTACCTACAAGATCTCCTCCAAGTCACTCAGCATCCTGACATGGATATTTATTGCCATTCCTTCAGTTTCACTGGGTCAATATCCTAGAGATCCTTGTCAAAAAGTGTGGTCCTGGAAAAGCACAGCTGGGTCTTTTCCCTAGGGTTGGGGTGTTCAAAACTAGATGGCAAATTTTATGGTGAAAGGAGAATGATTTAAAAGGGATCTGAGGGGCAACGTTTTCATACCGAGGATAGTTCATATATGGAATGAACTGCCAGAAGAAGTGGTAGATGCAGGTACAATTACAACATTTAAAAGACATTTGGACAGGTACATGAGTAGGAAAGGCTAAGAAGGATATGGGCCAAATGCAGGCAAATGGGACTAGTTTAGTTTGGGAAACTTGGTCAGCATGGATGAGTTGGACCAAAGGATCTGTTTCTCTGCTGAATGACTCTATGACTATATTACAACAACACCTTCCTTGACCAACAAATCTTGGTATGGGACTTGAATCGAGAGGTTGGGAAACAACACTAAGCCACAAAATCTCCTTATATTACGGGTACCATTTTAGTAGATCTCCCTGTTCTTTTTGTAAGGTCTAGACATTTCTTCTGAAATGTTGTGCCCAGGATTCTGTGTACTTAACATTCCTACTCATGTACCTGTCCAAATGTCTTTTAAATGTTGCAATTGTACCTGTATCTACTACTTCTTCTGGCAGTTCATTCCATATATGAGCCATCCTCGGTATGAAAACGTTGCCCCTCAGATCCCTTTTAAATCATTCTCCTTTCACCATAAAATTTGCCATCTAGTTTTGAACACCCCAACCCTAGGGAAAAGACACACAAAACTGCACACAGTATTCCAACTACAGTTGGTATTGCAGCACAATGACTGGACTAGTAATCCAAGAAATGTGAATGATGCAAATTCTTTTTTAATTTCTAATATCAATAAAGTGATCATTAATATAGAAATTAGTAGGCCACTCAGCCCTTTGAGTCTGATCTGCCAATCAATTTGACCGTAGGGATATGAAAGGATACTGGGAAATATAATGAAGGAAAACTCTAAGTTGTTTTACCGTTACATCAGAGGTAAGGATAATGAGGGAAAGAGTCAGGCCCATTAGGACCACAGTGGTAATTTGTGCACAGAACCAAAGAATACACGTAGGATTCTAAATGAATATTTTGGATAAATGTTCACTAGTGAGAAGGATGATTTGAGTATAGAAATCAGGGAGAAGGCCTGAGACACAGAGAAGGTTCTGAATGCATCTGGCAGGCTAAAATGTTGATAAATCTCCTGGGCTGGATGAAATGTATCCCGGGCTGTTGAGTGGGGCAATGGAAGAAATACCAAGGGTGCTTGCAAAATTTTCAATTCCTCTCTAGACACACGAGAGGTGCCAGAGGACTATGATACCCAATATGGTGTTGTTATTCAAGAAAGGAGTAAGGAATAAATAAAGAACTACAGACCGGTCAGTCTAAGGTTGGTGGTGGGGAAACAATTGGAAGCAATGCTGAGGGACAGAATTAATCTGCATTTGGAGAGGCAGGAGTTAATCAACAACAGTCAGCATGGTTTTATTAAGGGAGGTCATGTATGACCAACCTGATAGAATTTTCCAAAGAGGTGACCAGATGTGGAGTTGACACCGATGTTTTTGATGTTGTCTACTCAGACTTCAGCAAGATTTTTGATAGGATTCCATGTGGGAGACTGATAGCAAAGGAGGGGGCCCATGAGATCCAACAAAATTTAGCAAATTGTACCAACAAATAGCTGAGTGGCAGAATGCAGAAGGTGAAGAGTGTTTTTCCAACTGGGATCACACAGGCCCTTGCTGTTTGTGGTTTATATAAATGACCCAGACTTGAATATAAGAGGATTGATCAGTAAGTTTGCAAATGATACATAAATTGATACACTGATAAATAGTGAGAAGGATAGCCTTAGACTGCAAAAGGATATAGACAGAGTGGTCAGATAAGCTGGTCAGTGACGGATGAAATTCAATCTGGATAAATGTGAGATGGTGCACTTGGGCACGATAAACAAGGGAAGAGAATACATGATGAATGACAGGACCTTGGGAAACACTGAGGATCAGAGCGACTTAGTGTGCATGTACCCGAATCACTTTAGGTATCAGGGCAGGTGGATAAAGTGGTTAACAAGTGCCTTTAGTAGTCAAGGCACAAAGCTTAAGGGCAGGGAGGTTATGCTGGAACTGTATAAAATGTTGGCTAGGCCACAGTCAGAGGATTGTGTGCATTTCTGGAACCTACATAATACGAAGCTTGTGATTGCACTGGAGATGGTCCAGAGGAGATTTACCAGGATGTTGCCTGGGCTGGTGAATTTCAGTTATGAAGAGAGATGGGATAGGCTGAGGTTGTTTTTCTTAAAGCAGAGGAGATTGCAAGGGCACACGATTGAGATGTAAACTTATGAGAAGCATAGATAGGGTAGACAGGAAAAAAACCTTTTCTCCCTGATGGAAGGATCAATGACCAGGGAGCATAAAGTAAGGGTCAGAAGGTTTAGAGGAGGTGCAAGGAAAAATGTTTTTACCCAGAAAGTAGTGGGAATCTGGAATTCACTACTTGTAAGTGTAATAGGGACAGAAACCCTCATAACATTTAAGATATATTTTGATGTGCACTTGCGATGTCAATATACAGACGAGTGTGGACTAAGTGCTGGAAAATGGGATTAGAATCATCAATTGGATTTTTTGACCAGCATGCATACAATGAGCCAAAGGTTTCTTTTCTGTGCTATAAACTGCATGAGTCTGTGGCTGATCTGTGTTCCAACTCCTTAAGGACCACGTCCTACAAAAGTTCTGAAATATATAATTGACCTATCCAGGACCACAGTCCCAAATTTTGAGCTGCTAGAGCTCTAAGCTAATGTGTTGGCCAAATTATTCTCAGGAATGTTCCAAATCTCTACCAACCTTGTAGAAGCATTTCCTAATTTTACTCCTGAAGTATCTGGCTTATTTTTTTCAAGACTATGCACTCTAGTTGTGGACATCTCAACTAGTGGAAATAGTTTCTCTCTCTTTTGTCCCATAGGGACAGTTTAGAAGGAGTTTTACTTTGTTTCTTAATCATGGTGCAAGGTCGAAGATTGTATGATAGGATAATGTAGACTGCAGAAAGTTTGAAACACTAGAACACATGACCTACCATACAAACTTGTAATGTCCTACTCCAAGCTGAACTTCAAGCTCCATATTCTAGTGTCAACTGCATATATTCACCACAAAAGTAATAACCATGTCCATCCCTACCTTTTACCAATGTTATCCAAATCTTCATTCTCACTTTGTCATCTATTGATTCAACTGCTCCCTCCAACTGCACTGCCTGCGCCCTACCAAACAACACCTTACATAAACGCCAGTTCATCCAGACTCTTCTGCTCCCATCCTGTCACAGACATCTGTCTGTCAAACTGCACTAGCCAACCTCCAGTGACAATCTCCCAGCTCCCAGCTAACCTTAGTACATAAGCATTACTGAATATTGCTGAATGCCCCCAGCTAACCTTAGTACATAAGCATTACTGAATACGACTATCAGACTTAATGCTCAGCACAAGAAATAAGCTTCATCTTCAGTAAATAAAACAAAAATAATAGAAACATTTCACTGCATTTCACTTGTTTACAAAGTTAAAAAAATATTTCAACAGTAGAGGGGGCTCCAGAAGCAAAAGGTTCAGCACACTGCTGTCCAGACACCATCCTTCTCATCTTGTTTAATTGAACATGATTAACAAATTAATTGCTATAAATATGTTTCCCTTTACTTCCAGTATTTAGCAAAACAAAGACTGCTTCAAAGGCCTAATGTTTTGGAATGCTGACCAATGACTTGTTTAAAAACTGCCCCTGAGGTAACTCTCTATCCCAGATCTTTTAAAGCAAAGTCAAGAGCACATTATTATACTCTGCATTGTGTCATCATATCTAGATAGAGGTCTTTTTAAAGTTGTAAGATTGGACAACAGCTCTGAGAGATTCTTATTAATTGGATAATTCAATATTCTGTTAGCCTTTTCTTTGTATCTTTTGTATCTGCTGTTAGTGATTTTCAGTGCTTGGATCTCTAAACCTCTCTGCGCCTTTAACTTTCCTAGCTGCTAACGATTTAGAAAATGCTTTGAAATACTTTCTTGGGTCCAAACACAAATGCTCATTCTTTCTCACAATTAATTCTGTCTGCTCTCATTCTGCCTTCTTACTTACCTTGTCAATGTCCCATTGCAACCTACAGCTCCAATTCACATTTTATCTTATTTGGGTGCCTGCAGAAAACTTAGATAAATGACTCTTCATTCCTTTATTTAATGATTGTGAATAGAGTGAAATGCTAAGGCTCCATTGCAGATCAATGAAGTAAATACAATTTGAGTATGTACCCATTATGTCTACTCTCTGACTTCATGCACTTAATACATTCTCTACCTATGTCAATTGGTTGTCTATAATTGCGAGTACTCTCATTTTTGTTAACAATGTCTCATACGGAACATTATTGAAGCTCTCAGGTTCTTACAAAAAGAAATTGGTTGGCTGATATTCTTTGGGAAGGAAGTCCACTTTCTGTGTAACAACAGCTCCACATCAATATGATTGACTGTTGACTTTCCAAAAACCACTAATTTAAGAGGAAGCTTTTCATTTCTCTGCACAAAGTCAGGACTAACCCACAGTACTATGACCTCCATTATAGGTAGGCTAAGGAATCCAATCCAACACAGCCACGATGCAGAGTGAATCCAATGATGTTGGCAGCAATCAGATACATACCAGCAGCCCTGCCAACTGGCCACCAAAGGAGTCTGAGTTGTTGGAAAGCATATTTTTACATGCATGCTGTAGCTTCACCTATGAATAATGATGGGGACGCAAGGGGAGTTATGGAAGGGCAATATATACTTGCATTGCTAGTATTGCACATAACCAGGATTTTTTTTTCAAACTGAGATCTAAACACTCATTTAGAACAGATTTAGTATTACTTATGTTATACCCCGCATGCTGTATTTATGTAAGACACCAAAGCTTTCATCCTTCCCACATAAAAAGCATTAATTAATGATGACTGTCTATTTCCTGCCTTTTACGAACTTCCAAAAATATGGTGTCTCTATTCCTTAAGTAGAATTGTGTCCAGATGTTATCTACACATCTCCTATTAAGGACGATATTAAATGATTTTTGATGATGTACAATCTCGACTGCACTTCCTTTATCAATATTTCCTCAAACAATTCCAATAAATTTGTTCTTGAGCATTAGTTCTATTTCCCTCTTCACAAAAGCTACCTTTCCTGCTGATTTGAATCCAGTATTTTCAGTTGTTACCCCAATAAATTTTAAAAATGCAACTTTTTGTTAACCAATCAGGCTGCAGGACTCAAAAGTCAAATTGTTCAGCAAGCATTTACAAGGCTGACAGAAAAATAGAAGAAAACTATTCTGCTTATTGTGGCTACGCTGTGAGAAAAAGAGCTATCTAGTTTAATCCCAACTTCCAGCTCTACTTCTGTAGCCATGAAGGTTTCAGCACAACACATGCATTTCAAAATGCTTTGTTAAATATGATGGATGTTTTTGGTAATGAATTCCAGACAGTCACCACTCTCTATTTCAGTTCTCCTCTAACACTTCTTGGTTATTAATGTCTCTCCTAATGGAAATAAGTCCTTCCAGTCTAGGTCCTTAGCATTTAATACACCTCAATTAAATCTTCCATCAGACTGTCCTGTTTCAAATAAAACAAGGCATCCTATTAAATCCTTGCCCATAGCTAAAATTCTCCACTCCTCAAAACATCTTTTGTACCCTAAGACTTAAGACATTGGAGCAGAACTCTACTTTCCTGCCTTATCCCCATATCCTTTAAATAATTTTTATTATTTATTCATTCATGGAATGAGGCATCACTGGCTAGGCCAACATTTAACGGCCATCCCTAATTATCCAGAAAGCCGTTAAGAGTTCATCACATTGCTAGGGTCTGGAATCATATGTAGGCCAGACCAGGTAGGGATAGCAGATTCCTTCCCTAAAGGTCATCAGTGAACCAGATGGGTTTTTCTGACAATCAACGATGGATTCATAATCATCATTAGACTTTTAATTCCAAATTTTTATTGAATTCAAATTTCACCATCTGCCATGGCCAGTTTCCTAGAACATTATTGGGGTATCTGGATTAACAGTCCAGCAGTTATACTACTGGGTCATCACCTTCCCCTAATTAAACATCTGCCTATCTCAGCCTTAAATATACTTAATGACCCTGGACAACTCTCTGTAGTAAAAAATTCTACAAATTCACTACCCTCGAGAAAACAAAACCCCTCATCTCTGTCTCAAATGGGTGGCTCCCTACCCTGGTCCTAAACTTTCCATTACAAGAAAACCTTTCCACATATACCCAATAAAGCCCCCTAAAAATCTTATATAGTTCAACAAAGTCCTCTCATTCCGTTAAACTTCAATGTGTACAAGCTGACCCTACTCAACCTGCTTGTAAGAAAATCCCTCCATTCCCTGAATAGATCTAGTAAATCTTCTCTGTCCTGCCTCCAGGTCCTGTATATATTTCCTTACATAAGGGGACCAAATTGTCCACATTGTTCCAGGTGTAGTGTGATTAATGCCTTGTAAAGTTTTAGCAAAATTTCCTTATTTTGTACTCCATCCCCTTTGAAATAAAAGCCAACAGTCTGTTTATTTTCCCTATTACTAACTGAACTTGGATGCTAACTTTTTATGATTTATGCTTGAGAACCCCCAAATCCCTCTGTGCTGCAGCTTTCTGCAGTCTTTCTCTTTAAGTAATATTCAGCTCCTCTCTTATGCCTGCCAAAGTGCATGACCTCACATTTTCCTCAGTTATTCCATCTGCCAAGTTTTTGCCTATTTACTTAACAGGCTAGTAAATATCTCTCAGTAAACTCTTTGTATCATCCTTATGATTCTCCTTCCCACCTACTTGTGAGACATTTGCAAACTTGGTGATAATCCATTCATTTCTATCATCCACAGTGGTTCAATGGTTCACATTCCTGCTTCATAGTACCAAGGGATCCAGGTTTGATTCCAGTCTTGGGTGACTGTGTGGAGTTTGCACGTTCTCCTTATCTGTGTGGGTTTCCTCCTGCAGTCCAAAGATGTGCGGATTAGCCATGGTGAATACAGGGTAGGAGACTGTTTCTGGATGGGCAGCTCTTTGGAGGGTTGGTGCTGATGTCATAGGCTGAATGGCCTTTTTTCACACTGTGGGGATTCTATGATTTTATCCGACTCATTAATAAATGCTGTAAATCATCACAAAGTTAAAAATCACACAATACCAGGTTATAGTCCAACAGGTTTAATTGGATGCACACTAGCTTTGGAGCGACTATCACCTGATGAAGGAGCATCGCTCCGAAAGCTAGTGTGCTTCCAATTAAACCTGTTGGACTATAACCTAGTGTTGTGCGATTTTTAACTTTGTACACCCCAGTCCAACACCGGCATCTCCAAATCGTAAATAATCACCAGTGTGATTGCATCCCTTCTGTAATGTGGTGACCAGAACTGTGCACATATCGAAGGTATGATCTCATGATATGGTCTCAGTAGAGACCAACAAATTTTTTTATAATACAAAAACAGAGATAGTTATTAAAATTCTGAAGCCAAACTGTTCACTTAATAAAACAAAAGAATCTTCTTATACAGAAAGAAAACAACATGAACATTAATAGCTACATTCTACTTGACTACCAGTTAGATTAAAAATATCAAATTAACACAGTTATTTGTATACTAAAGTGAACTTTTAAACTTGAATTTCCTTCTACTCAAAGTTCACTTTTATCATATAATGCCACGATTGTCTTGGGCATTCCGCTTACTTCAAGTAAGATTAACTCTTCAAATCTTTTCCAATCATCCCACTGTTGTAGGCTCCTAATTCAACACAGTTGCTAAAATGTAGCAACCTTGGGTCAGAACTCTCCTGGTTCTAATATCCTTTAACTCTAGGATCTTAAATTTCGGAACTTTATCGTTTTCCTCAGCTTGAACTTTCAGTTCTGAAGAAGAGTCATATCTGACTTGAAACACTAAATTTTTCCCTCTCTCTGCAGATGCTTTCAGACCTGCTGAGTTTCTCTAGTATTCTTTTTGTTTATTTCAGCTTTACAGCATTTGGAGTATCTTACTTTTATTGATCTAAAGTAAATGGCTTGAAAACATCACTGAACATTGTAGTGTCGGACTGAGGTCAGCCGGGTGGACCTCACAGAATATGAGTTCCTGAATTGGGGGCTGTTAATCTAGTCCAATCAGGGAGCCCTGGCTAACAAATGTAACCAGGAGTGTCAGAGATACTGTTCAGTCTGAGGTAGCTAGACTAGTGTCAAGTCTACGCAGGTGTTAATAAAGGGTGACTTAGTGACAGGATACCAGCTTCTGTGACATTATTTCAGTAGCAGTGAGAGAAAAAAAACTCCTAAAGAAATTTGTGCGTAATAGTTGTCTCTCAGTTTGGTTCAGCAATTCTGGCATCATTACGATATTTGGGAAGCTTGACTCATTCAATCCTGCCGTCGAAGACTGGACCCAGTTTGTGGAAAGAATGTATTATTTTTTCCAGGCAAATGACATTGAGGCAGATGAAAAGAAATGAATACTTCTCCTGTAGACCCATGGCTTTGTTGGTTATTTGGAGCCTAACATTTCCTAAGGCAACAGATACTAAAACCTCTCAAGAGTTCAGAGCTTTAGTAAGGACCGCAAGCTCTTCTAATTCTGAGATGCTATCACTTTTACTTGGCATTTCAAGAATTAGTGAATTTGTGTTGGGATTTTTTTGTCAAGGTTAAGATGACTGGAAAAGGCATGTGACTTTGGTTTAATGCTTACTAAGATACCAAGGACCATTTAGTATGGGATTAATAATGTAACCATGCAAAAGTGCCTATTTGCTGAAGGCCAACTGGACTTCACACAGTCACTACTACTGACTTAATCATTGGAAAATGCTGCAAGTGGAGTTGCAGGGCATTCTGATGGAATGGGGCACACTTGCCAGTCCCACTGAGCTTGGGAAGCACTACTTGAGTGAAAGCAATTGCATAGCCTCATTCAGGACATATCCTGAATAAAGGGAATCTAAGTCAACCCACAACAAAACCTCAAAACAAAGCCAAGCCTCGGGCAAACTTAAAATTTTCTTTAGGATCCAGGCCAGCAAACCATTTTAGTTGCTGCCAGTATGCAGACTCGAGACAGCAAAAGAATCCTACAAGGCTTGAACTTAGTAAAATAACTCATCGGCCAGTATACAAGAGAGTGCAGACCATGGAAAGCCAACCTACATCTGGCTTGGAACAGTTAAATTTCTTAGCAACATCCAAATCAGAACCAATCAAAATAAACATCCGGTCATTAAATGGTCATCCAGTTTTCATGGAGGTTGATACTAGCACCCCTTAATCAGCAATTACGGAACCAGTCTTTAACAAAATTTGCTCTGGATTCCAGCCCTTGCAAAAGATCTCAACTGGACTGAGAACCTATACCAGGAACCTTTACAGACTAACTTTGATTCCAATTTCATATGAGAAGCGGTTGGTTCAGTTGCTACTGTTTGTAGTAAAAGGCTTAGCCCAATCCTGATAGGGCAAAATTGGTTGTGAAAGATTCACCTTGATTGGCTCAACATTTTTCAATTAGAAAATGGGTGCCTGTATGAAGTCCTAATTAAATACCCAGATGTTTTTCAGGAAAACCTGGGGACTATAAAAGCAGCCAAGACAACATTGCATGTTGACCAGGAAGAAATTCTACGATTCTCCCAAGGCCACCCAATGCCATTTGCCTTACATACAAACGTAGAGCCAGAAACCAGAAGGCTGGAAAACAAAGGAATCGTCAAACCAGTCCAATTTGCAGACTGATCAACGCTGGTTGTGAAGCCCAACTAATTGTTTCACGTTTGCGGTGATTTTAAACAAATGGTAAATCGCTTCTCACAGCTGGATAAATATCCAATCCCTCGCATAGAGGACTTACATGCAAACTGTATGACAGGAGAGCTATCCTTCACGAAGATGGGTTTGAACCATGTGTACCTGCATTTGTCGTTAGATGAGTATTCCCGGAAGTATGCTACAATTAATACCTATAGGGTTTTGTAATATATGAGATTGCCATATGGGGTATCTTCAGCCTGTTTAATGTTTTAGTGGACAATAGAGAACATTTTACAAGGTCTACCCCATTTACCTGGATGACATGCTAATAACAGGAAAGACCAATAAGGAGCACTTACCAAACTTGGAAATAATCCTTGGACATTTCTCCAAGGCAGGCATATGGCTTAGAAGGGAAAAATGTGTGATCTAGGCACCTTAAGTGACCTACTTGGGCTACAGAGTTGATAAGACTGGATTACACTTGTTGGAAGTTAAAGTGAGGATGATCAAAGGTGTCCCGGCTCCACGTCTATACCGGAGCTTAGGTCTTTCCTTGAGTTGGTGAACTATTACACAAAGTTCGTAAGTAACCTGGTCTCTTCACATCAGCTATTGACAAAGGATCAGCTTTGGAAAGTGTCTCATAGCTAACATGTCGCCTTTAGAGAAGCAAATAAGCAGCTATCATTGTCTCTGGTGTTGGCATATGTTGATCCCAAGTGAAATCTGGTGCTGACGTGCGATGTTTCCCCATACGGTATCAGGGTAGTGTTGCCTCACATATGGCCCAATGGAGAGGAACAGCCAATTACATATGCTTCTCAGACTTTGATAGAGAAGGAAGGTTTGATGGACATCTTTGGTATGAGAAACTTTCACCAATACCTTTACAGATGTAAATTTGATTAGATTACTTACAGTGTGGAAACATCAAGTCCACACCAACCCTCCAAAGAGCAAGCCACCCAGGCTCATTCCCCTACATTTACCCCTTCACCTAATACTACGGGCAATTTAGCATAGCCAATTCACCTAACATGCACAGTTTTGGACTGTGGGAAGAAACCGGAGCATCCGGAGGAAACCCACGCAGACATGGGGAGAATGTGCAAACTCCACATAGATAGTTGCCTGAGGCTGGAATTGAACCCACGTCTCTGGCGCTGTGAGGCAGCAGTGCTAACCACTTTGCCACCATGCTACCCACAATTTGCAATGGTAACAGACCACAAAACCCTTGCTAGGGCTATTCAAAGAGGACAAAGCCATGTGCCCACAGTTCAGGTTGAATTCAGTGGTGAGCTCTCATTCTAAATGCTTACAGTTAAAGGTTGGAAGATCATCCAGGAGGTCAAGTAGCACATGCGAATGCATTGAGTCACCATCCACTGGCAGATACATCATCAGAAGTGCTGCCACTGGAAACATCCGTAATGGTTTTTTCTGGATGCACTTCCAGTCACAGCTGGACACAGAACGATCTGGTCCTGGCAAAACAGAAACAACTGATGGGAGAAATAAAAAGGCCATCACAACCAGAATTGGAAAGTTTCTGGACCTGGACAGGTCAGGTCACGATAGAGATTGGCATTTTATTTCAGGGAGCAAGAGTTATTGTCCCAAGTCAAGGTCGTTGCCAGAGACTGGCTGAACACCACACAGGCCATCCAGAGGTGTCCAAAATGAAATTTTTAGTGAGAGGTTATGTCTCTTGTCCAGAAGTGAATGCATACATAGCTGCATTGGCGAGGCAGTGCCCAGAGTGCCAACAAGGACAAAAATTACTGCCAGCAAGCTCCCCAACATTCATGGGAATGACCAATTAAACCCTGGACTCAGTTGCATGCTAACTGTGCCAGTCCTTTCATAGGCTGAACATTCTTAGTTGTTGTGAATGCCCCACTCAAAGTGATTGGATATGCATTCATCAAAAATTGCGAGTATCTTTTGCAGTCCACGAGCTCCTGGAATTTTAGGTTACAGACAACAGGCTATCATTTACCAGCCAGGAATTTGAGTATTACTTACAGTTGAATGGCATTCAGCATATAAGGACAGCTCCATACCATCCGTTATCCAATGGTCTGTTGGATGGGGTAGTCTAAACTTTGAAGTCAAGCTTAATGAAACAGCCTGCAACTTCACTAGATACCAATCTGTCCCAGTTCCTATTTGATTGTAGAACTACCCCTCATGCAATCTGCAGGGATAGCTCCAGCAGAGTTGCTAATGGAGAGAAGACTCTGCACCAGGTTAAATCTGATCTTCCTGAACCTGAAGGGGGAGGTGAGATGGCATGATGAACGCCATTGCTGGACACAAATCTCCTGTAAGTGTGTTTACTTCAGGAGATAAAGTTTGGTGCCAAAAACAACAGAAATTACCCTTTATTTGTAAGAGGTGTGGTTGACATGAGGTCAGATCCCATGACATACGAAGTTAGAGGCAGTCCTGGGCAAATATGTGGACCATATAGAAGCTGCAAACTCACAAACATTGGGAAGGAGCAAAACAAACCCGGCCCCTCAGAACAGCCAGAAAGGCAGGCCTGAACCTGTGTGCAATGCACGTGTAAATAAAGAGTGACTTGGTGACGAGAAACCAGACTCTGTGGAATTATTTCAAACATAGTAATCCACTCCGCCCTGTATCTAACCACATGTTTGCCTATTTTTTAAAACTACTGTTTATCTCTCAAGCAGGTTGGTCAAATGATTTAGTTAATGGAAGCTATTTTTATGTTTTTGCAAAAAAATCATCTTTCAGTGAAACCTAGTTCTTAAAGGGACCATAACCTCAACATAAAATATAGATTTCTCCCCAAAAGCACAAGCCTCATCACACGCACTAGTGTTTTACAACCACAGTCCTGGTGTAGCTGCCTTACTCTTAGATTCTCGGCCTTAGCCAATAAGGGGAAGTAAGTCTTCTTGATAATTTTAGTTGTTTGTTCTGCTATTTCAGGGATGTTTAGCTATGTATTTCAAGACACTTGTTGTAATCAAGAATGCTACATAGTGAAGAATAGAACTGGAGGTAATCTTTGCTCACTTTTATAAGCATTTATAAAATATAAAATCTAACAACCACCATTTAAGTTTGTTGTTATTTATAGAGGCACAAGTGAATCCCCATTTAATGTCCACACTTGCAGCCAATTAAATGCAATTGCTATAGAATTCACAGATTCTTTTGTTTAAATAAAAAATAGAATTTATTTGTTCAATTAAAATTTCTAAGCAAATTAAATCAAAGAACTCAATTTACTACACAAAACATTGCAAGGTGCCCCTCCTCTAGGACATTTGCGATTTCTTCATACACCATTTTGCTTTTATAAACAATGGCCCAAGCCTTCTTGGTTGGAATCCCTATTTCTGACCCAGATCAGACAAAAGAGTAAAGAATTGTGGTGTTTCAGTCCCATCTTCTGATGGACAATCCCATCAATGTCTTTAAACAAGGAATGCTCATGGGGAAATGTGTCGGAAATCTTTCTGGAAGCCATACCCCTTCTTTATGGCATTAGCTATCATATTCATGTAGGTAAGCATCATTTGTGATGAAGCTGGTTGTTCTTTATCTGGTATCATAATACAAGCACCAAGCTCCCTCCAAATGTCAAATGTCCTTTGTTTTGTGTCTTTCATTAATTTGTCCTCTAGTTTCTTAGCAACCACCAAGGTTTCATGGTCGTGAGGATTTCTACTTCCAGTTCTATTCTGAAAATGGTCTGTGCTCTTTATTTCATTGTCTATTCTAATCAGGATGTGACGTTTCTTTCACTGTTGCTTCTATCGGAACTACAACTATTGAATCTCCTTCCTTTATTATTTGGAGGTTTGTTCATTTTCTGCTGCAAGAATCTCTTTCAAGGTCACTATCATAAGTTGCACTGTGTTTCTGTATATTCCATTCTTCTATGCCATTCTACCAGTCCGTGAAGCTCACTTCTTGATCATTATCCTGAGCAGTCAACAAAAATTTTAACTTACCAGTGTCTTTTCCTGCATGTCCCATAATTGTTGCATCTCTCCATTAACTCATTCACTTTGGAATATAGGTAATCCGAGTACACAATTGGGTCAATTAGCCTGTGAATGTGATAACTTTGTCCCATACATTATGGTCACTCACAGTATACATGTACCGCCCTCTGTATGAAAAATTGCCCCTTAGAACTCTTTTAAATCTTTCCCCTCTCACCCTAAACTTATGCCTTCTACTTCTGGACTCTCCCACCTCAGGGAAAAGACCTTGTCTACTTATCCTATCCATGCCCCTCATGATTTTATAAACCTTATGAGGTCTCCCCTCAGCCTCCGATACTCCAGGGAAAGGAACCCCAGCCTATTCAACTTCTCCCTATAGCTCGGATCGTCCACCTTGACAACATCCTTGTAAATCTTTTCTGAGCCCTTTCAAGTTTCACAACATCCTTCCGATAGGAAGGAGCCTGGAATTGCAAGCAATATTCAAAAAGTGGCCTAACCAATATCCTGTACAGCCGCAACATGACCTCCCAACTCCTATACTCAATACTCTGTCCAATAAAGGAGAGCATACTAAACACCTTCTTCACTATCCTATCGACCTGTGACTCTACTTTCAAGGAGTTATGAACCTGCACTCCAAGGTCTCTTTGTTCAGCAACTCCCTATGACTTTACCATTAAGTGTATAAGTCCTGCTAAGATTTGCTTTCCTAAAAATGCAGCACCTCCATTCATCTAAATTAAACTCCATCTGCTACTCCTCAGCCCATTGGCCCATCTGATCAAGATCCTGTTGTAATCTGAGGTAACCTTCTTCGCTGACCACTACATCTCCAATTTTGGTGTCATCTGCAAACTTACCAACACTACCTATTATGCTCACATCCAAATCATTTATAGAAATGACAAAAAGTTGTGAACTAGCACCAATCCTTGTGGCATTCCACTGGTCACAGACCTCCAGTCTGAAAAACAACCCTCCACCACTACCCTCTGTCTTCAATCTCAAGCCAGTTCTGTATCCAAATGGCTAGTTTTCCCTGTATTCCATGAGATCTAACCTTGCTGCCAGAAGAAATGGTGGAGGCTAACACAATTGCAGCATTTAAAAGGCATCTGGTTGGTATATGAACAGGAAGGGTTTGGAGGGATATGGACCAGGTGCTGGCAGGTGGGCCTGGATTCGGTTGGGATATCTGGTCGGCATGGATGAGTTGAACCGAAGGGTCTGTTTCCCTGCGATAATTCTCTATGATTCTATCACTGCTTCAGCCCTTGACTGTATTCTGTTCCAGAGAATCCATTTCACCTGAACATTTGAGGTTACCGTCTCTGATTTACTTCTCTTTGTTGCTTGGTTTAATCTAAACCATTTAAAACAAACCTTCTGTTTTGTGGAATCAGACTTGTATTGAACTCTCTTCAGCTCTTTCTTAAAAGCCTAACATTGCTGTGACAGTAACTTCTTTTCAAGTAGCTGTATCCATTCAACTCTTGCCAAATGACATCTCAAACGAGTGAATTGGAGTTAATACTGCTAATAAAGTTACAGATTGTAACAAATTCTATGAAAGTTATCTACTGGTTTGTCCTTTGACAAACGTCATGATGTTATATTTGTACTTCATTCATTGAAGATCCCTTTGTGAAACTACATGAAAGTCCTTAGTCATCAACAACTTGCAAGTTCCTTTGGTAACAAAGAAGGAACAAAAATAAAACAAAGCTTCTCCACTAACTCCACAATATATAGATATTAAAAATAAGTTATTTCAAAGACGTAACCTCATGTTATTTGTTAACTGCTCATATTTGTCAATTGTTGTTGATGGCACCAATAGAACCTAGGATGGGCCTTTAGCTTTGGACCATTTCCAAGGTGGAGGTAGACTTGATGAATAAAGATTAGTGCTCTGACACTGAATTCTGAGTTGACATCTAATTGGGATTCATGCCTCTGGTGCATGCAGATACCTCCCACCTCCCTCATTGTGTGGATTGTTAGTGTCTTTAAAATCCCTCTACCATGCAGGGATATTCACCATATTAACTGGTATATGAATAGTTATGGGTATGGAAGTAGCCTGTAAAATTGTTAATCATTTTGTGGATTCTTCTACTACATCAGGCCATTCTCCACCGAAAACTGCAAGAATATGAAAATAACAGTGTAATCATTTGATACATTTACTCAATTATTATTGGAACCGGTATTGGGAAAATGCGCTTTGTCTTCCAATGTGCAAAATAGTGTTGATCATCCTCGATTGACAATTTGTTCAATAGTCAATGTTAGTATTAAGTTTATAAATGATTGTTGGTATAGTGCAAACAAAAATGTGTTTCACTCACAGGTCAAAAGTTATCCACTGGAACTATTTTGATTTAGTTTCCCAGCCAATTGTGACATAAACCAAATTGTGTACAGAATATGCCGTGAAGTTAACAAAATACTTTTCCCAAAATAAATTCAAATCGGTTACATAATAAATATTTGTGGAATATACTTTCTGTGCTCATTGAAGCTTATAGGCTTGGGATGAATTCGTAGCACACTCCACTGAAATTCCTTGGTCGGTAAGATTTCAAAATGTTTATTTATTGGACTTTTTGTAAAGGGCAGAGACACTGGTCATACAGGATGATCTTGTGCGTACATGTGTGAATATTAATGACTTTACTGCTGAACTCAGAAAAATGTTACCTTTGTTCATTTCTCGTTACATTTTTTATTAAGATGTTATCATATTGAAACTGCAGGCAACACACGAGCATCAACACCATTGCTATGAAGTGGTGATCTATCACTTTGAGCCCACCATCCCCAATGCACTGTCTTGCCACAACACACTGCAGATGTTTAGCTACTTCATGCAGGAAAGGAGGAAAAAAATCAGAGGAAGGCCAGATTTGGGGAGTCTTGTCTATCTTCTTTTGGCAGGTTTAGAATAGCATTGGCATATATCTGGAATTAAATTTCCAACCCTACCACCCTGTGACCAACCACTTCAACTCCCCCTTACACTTTCCTAAGGACATACAAATCCTTGCCCTCCTTCACTGCCAAATCAAAACCACCCACCAATTGGAGTAATAACGCCTCGTCTTCTGCCTCAGAACCCTGCAACCACATGGCATCAACATCGACTTCACCATTTTCCATATCTCCCCAATCCCACCTCATGTAAGATCCAACACTCCAATTCGACACTGCCCTCTTGACCTGATCTACCTATTCATCTTCCCTCCCACTTATCCAATCCACCCTCCCCACCAACCTAACGCTATCACCACCCACATGCATCCACTTATTGCCGTCCTACCTACCCTGCCCCCAGCCACATCCCTAGCCCCCTATTTATCACTCAACCCCCTTCCCCCTCCACATTTGGGATGAAAAGCTTATGCCCAAAATTTCGACTCTCCAATTCCTCAAATGCTGCCTAACCTGCTGTGCTTTTTCCGTCATCACACTTTTCAACTTTTGGCCTCAGTGATGAGTTAAAGGGAATTCATGGAAGGAGAGAAACTGACTGAAAATGGAATTAGTATCAGATGATATAATGACATAGTATAATGCATCATACTATGTCATTATATGAAATATGCTGTAATAAAGGTACATTATATGATTGCTACTGCTTCACTCATAACACTATGTTTTATACCAGTGCCCATTATCGCATTGATCAGAAAATGTTCTCTTCAGGCATTACTTAGTTGTACTGGTCATTATTCCAGCACACTGCTAATAACATCATTTAAACTAAGTATCAAAGGATAACTAAGAAATCGTTCTATATACAATGTTCAAGGTAGAAAATATGTTCTGTAATCTGCTTATTTCAATTTTCCAGATCTTGCACCTTTTTCTCAGTGTCAATAATACTTGAAACAGCTCAAAGATATTGAGCATAATTTCAACAGGAAGATGGTTATTCTGAGAGACCTTGGGAATCCACATTATAAAAATAACATAAACTAAGAAGGGAAAATATTGCTTTTTGTTTAGGATAATTTTATTGATTAACTATTGCACAGCTCAAAGGAATGTGATAAAACCCCATGCTTGCTCTCATAATAACTTTTTATAATGTGGTTAAATCTGAGGTTATCCACTTTGGTAGCAAAAACAGAAAGGTAGATTATTATCTGAATGACAATAAGTTGGGGAAGGGGTGGCACAATGAGACTGGTTATCCTCGTGCAGAAGGTGGTGATGAAGGCAAATGGTATGTTAGCCTTCATGCTAAGAAGATTCAAGTGCAGGAGTTGGATATCTTGCTGCAGCTGTACATGGCATTTTGGTAAGATGACAGTTAGAGTATTGTGTGCAGTTTTAGTCTCCTTAGCTGCGGAAGGGTGCTCTAAATCTTGAAGGTGCACAAAGTAGGTTTACCAGACTGATTCCTGGGATGGAAAGGCTTACATATGGTGTGTGGGGGAGGGGAACTGGATCAGTTAGAATATATTCAACAGAGTTTAGAAGAATGATAGGGTGTTCTCATAGAAATCTTTAAAATTCTAATATGATTAGACAGAATAGATGTAGGAAGGATGCTCTGATCACCGGGAAGCCCAGAACAAGGTGTCACAATTTGATTATAAGGGTAAACCTTTTAGGACACTTTTGAGGGGAAATGTCTTCACCCAGAGTGTGGTGAACCTGTGGAATTCTCTGTCATAGGAAATTGTTAAGGCCAAAACGTTGAAGACTTCCAAGAAGGTTTTAGATATTGTTCTTAGGACTGAAGGGCTCAAGGGGAATGGGGAGAAAGCAAGACCAGGGTATTGAGCTGGATGGTCAGCTATGGTCCATATTGATTGGCGGAGCAGGCCCAAGTGGCCTATTCCTGCTCCTAGTCTATGTTTCTATGTTGAGTTATATAACAGCAGAGAGATACTCAACAGAGGTCAAGTGAGTCTGCACAAGGAAGAAGTAAATGAAATAATCATTAAAGAATCACAGGTCATTCTTGCACAGTTTCAGGGAACTTCTTGGTATGACCCTTTCAACAATGCAGGGGTTTTGCTTTTTGTGTTAAAAGCATTTGTGTTTGTTCATGATATTTGACCAGATGGATCAATCTCCCTGCTGTAGTTTACATCACAAAATTAAAACTCATCTTCTATCATCCTATCTCCTGTTTCTAAGCATTTTATTCTAGTCCATGTCATCATGCATTTTGTGAATTGCTGGACATCTCTCTGTCAGATGCTTTAATTTAAATATCCTTCCTCTGGTCTGTTTATTTAAAATCTATGTTAATCTTATTATTTGTCCATTCGCATATATACACACACATAAATCACATTTACTTTAAAGTTTTGTAGGAATGTCATTTAAGAGTGAATGACAATTTCCCTACATTTTACACTACAATTATGTTTGGTGAATGTTTAATCCCCTGTCAAATTGCTTTGTTTCTTCTGACTGTGATGGCCTGGCAAAATTGTATTTTTAAATGTTGTATCTGAATCTGAATTAATAGTTAGGCAGAGAGCAAATTGGTTCCATTTGTTGCCTCACGACAGAATGCAAGATTTCAGAGTCAGTTATAGAAGATCATTTCACTCTTTCACATTATAGCATCATGACATGTCTAATAAGTCAGCGAGTAGCCACCGTATATATGTTAATTCATGTTACCATGGAAAAATAAGAAATCCAAACATAATTATTTGATTTGACTCTTTTCCATTGATTCCTACATAATGAGTTCTTCATTTAGATTAACTGAGGAATGCATACCTTGTGAAAGCCATCTTTAGACTTGCATCAGCAGAGGACAGTGAATGGAATATCTAAATTACCTTTTTAAGAATGGATAGAATATAAGTTATAACGTGAATACCCAGAACTACAGATGTAAGAATGTAATTTTAATTTATGTTTGAAAATATCTTTGGAGAGTGTTAAGATGTTCAAAACTTAGCACAAAAATGTTGCTAGTGTTTGGAACTTCATTTCAATTCTGGTTCCAAAAAACATGCTGACTAATAATTACTTGATGCATTGTATTGATTATTAATGAAACAAATACAAGTATGTGCGCACTTCACATAACAAACATCCAATTACATAATAGAAGGGATATCAATCCATAACAAGAAAAAATTTCACAAGTTGCAGAAATAGCAAAAAAATTATGTCATGTCAACATGAACTAAAATTAATCAATAGCTATTAAGGAACATCATAAAGGAGAAGAAAGTGATGTGGATCCAGAGTAGGTGAGGAATGGAATTCCAAAGCTTAGAGCCAAGGTGGTAGAAAATATGGATGTCAACGGGAGATCTATAAAAATTGAGGATGCACAAGAAGCCAGAAGTGAAGAACAGAGATCTTAAAAGCCGGTAAGGGCTGGAGATGGTCACAGATGTAGGGAAAATGAAGCTATCTGGTTATTTTAAGGCAAGGATAATTGAGGTACTGTGCAGCTAGTGTAGCCAGCAATGTATGAAGTAAATTGCAAAATTAAACAAATTAAGATCACATGATCATAAGAAATCAAGATGAAATTAGGTTGATCAGCCCTTTGAGCTTGCTCCACTAGTTAACAGGATCGCAACTGATTTGACAATCCTCACGTCCACTTTTCTTTCCTTTCTCTTCCCTGTAACCCTTGATTTCACTACTGATCAAGAATCTATCAATCTCGGCCTTAAATAAACACAAGGAATCTTCTCCCACATCTCTCTGTGACAAGGAGTGCCAAAGGCTCACAACCCTCTGAGAAAAGAAATTTCTCCTCAACTCAGTTTTAACTTGTCACCTCTTTAATCTGAGCCAATGCCCTCTGTTCCTAAACTCTCCCATGAGGTGAAGCAACCTCTCAGCACCTACCATGTCAAGATTGCCCCTCACTCTTATAAACTCCAGGGGGTAGAGTCCCAATCTGTTTAGCTCATAAGACAATCTCTCCAAGCCAGGGATCATCAAAATGAATGTTCTCTGAAGTGTTTCTACTGAAATGATATCTTTCCTTACATAAGGGGTACAAAATTGCTCAGAGTACTCCAAATGTGTTCTCATCAGCACCTTGTACAGTTGAAATAAGAATTTCTATACTCCAACTCCTTAAAATAAGGGCAAACATTCCTTTGGCCTTCCTGATTGTCTGCTGCACCTGTTTGCTGGCTTTCTGTGCTTTATGTATAAGTACCCTCGAGTCCTTTTGGATTGTTGGTGTTTGCAGTTTTTCTCCATTTAAATAATATTCTGTTCCAAAATGAACAAATTCACATTTTCCTACCTATATTCCATTTGTCAAATTTTTTCTCCACTTAGTTAATTTATCAGTATCTCTCTGTAAACTGTTTGTATCCCTCTCACAACCTGCTATTTCTTCTATTTTTGTGTCATCTGCAAATTTGGCTACAACACATTCTTTCTGTCCTCCAAGTTACTAATATATATTATAAACAGTTGCAATCCCAGCACTGATCCTCGTGGAGCCCCACTGATCATGGGCCGCCAACCTGGTGTTATCCCTCCTTGCTGTTTCCTGCCCATTAACCAATTCTCTATCCATGCTAATGTACTACCTCCAACACCACTGTTCTTACCTTATGACTTAAGAACAACAAAACATAATTTAGTGTTGAAACACAACCACAGTAAGTGACAGTCAAATTCTTGTGAATTCTAAGGGATATAAATCACCTGCAGTAAATTGAATTTTAACATTTTTGCTCTTTGTGTATTTAATTTGGGTAAAATAAACATTTACACCTTCAGTGTGAATTTATTGATATTTGTTATGTTGATATATTTTATCATGAACCAGTGTTATGAAACTGTAAGGTCTGGAAATATCTCGAAATACTTGCTGACAGTGTAAAGTGAAGACATGCCAATACCTAAATATAAGGTGCAGAATTAAAACAGACTGAGAAAGTAACCACTACGAATGTGGCTGCCCTGTTTCTCTTGCTTCTGGATTAGTGGTGCTGGAAGAGCACAGCAGTTCAGGCAGCATCCGAGGAGCAGTAAAATCAACATTTCGGGCAAAAGCCCTTCATCAGGAGTTTCTTTTGCTGGTCATTGACGGTGCAAAAGATTCTTCCAACTATGCTCTCCAGGTGACTCTCGTTCATTTGTCTGCTTTTACAGGGTGATGTAAATCTATATATTTCAGTGTCGATTATTATCTCTGGTTCTGTTCCTCGACCCCCAACCCCGTCAAGAAAGATCCCTGTGGAAAAACTGTCGCAGATCAAAAGTCATATTACCAACTGGATCAGAGGACCAGATTTTCTTTAAAGCAATTGCATTTTCTCCAAAAAAAACTTTGTTCTAAAGCATCTTGTGACCAGTATAATCTTGTGAAAAGATTTGTGTGAGAGATGCGAATTCGGATCAGGTTGAACTGTTACATTTGAAGTGAACGACATTTATTGTCAACCCCAGAATTTTAGGACTTCACAAGACACACAATTCGAGCACGTTTTCCTAACAATTGCCTCCACGGGACCAGACCAATAGCCCTAACATTTCTTAATCCCGGTTACCTTTTTCCAAACCTCTCAACGAGAGCGTTGAATCATCAGCATTTGGATTAACGAACTCCATCAGGTAAAAGTGAAGTTTGGTGAGACTTAGGCTGCTATTTAGGTTTTAGTTTTATCTTCGGCACAGCGGGCAAAATGTAAACACAATTACATTTAAAAAACAATAAAAGTGCATTCCTGTATCCCTGTTATATGAACTGCCGTATGATGGAAAAGCAGATAGCCAAACTCACGCGGCTGGAGAGAAAAATCTGGATTAGTACCGGCGGCTACCTTCCTCACAATGTAAACAACTTATTGCAAATTATGATTATCATATGACCACTTGTGAAAAAGAAATCTAATCAAGCCACGGTGTGACCGGAATCATTGATTTTTGTGAAGCCTGTTTAAAGTTTCGAATAACCATTTGAGACTGTGAAGGTAGAAGGTGATGTGCTCTGGAAAAGTGCAGCTCCACTAAAACAAAAGCAGATATGTCAGATTGAGACTGTGCTTTGCTTCAGTATCATTGAAAGATTGATAAATGTCAATTGTATAGGTTAGTTCTAGAGGCAATAAAATATGGTAACAATTTTGACCCGCTTCATACAATTACCTGTTAATGGATAGACAGAAGCAGTGAGGGTAGCTAGGGCTTGTGTAATTACTGACATCAGTGAGGAAACGGACCATCACAATTTAATTCACTGTGCACGACTCACTATCGATCATATTTCAGGTACTTATTAATCAGTTATATATTTTCAATGCTTGTGTCAATAGGCGGACACAATTTATAGCGTTATACTCGCACGTTGCGTTTCAAAACACTAGTTAACTGCGAGGATCTTGGGATTTAGTGACTTGGTGTGTGCAAGAATATGTTTGACGTGTTTTACCAGTTGAGTGGATTTCCATGTTTTACGATCTTGAGCAAATCCAGGAATCTAGACACCGTTCAAGACGAATGAGAATGCTAAACAGTTGGTAAAAAAAAGAATTGATTCATAATTAAGATGACAGCAGGCATAATGATTTCTTTCTTAAGTTCGGGGTTAGCTTGGAAGGCTACAATACAACTTGGAAGAGAACTTGCATTATTTTGACCCTTCATTAAATTGCCCTTCTACTTACCAAGAAGAGAACTCCAGCGGTTGTGTTGGTTTTAGACGATTAACAGTATTGTTAAATGTGGATGACCTTAAGATAAAATGTCACGTATCTCCTTTTAAATATTTTAGGAAGGATTTTTCGGCTGTCAACATTGTAATCTTTATAAAGTTTCTCATTTGACAACATTTCCTGGTCAGTTTGTTATAAACCAAGCCCTGGACAGAATCTGAACGTGGTTCGGTCTGTTACATACGTTTTGCAGTCGATATCTAATTGGTTCAAAAACTTTCAAACACCCCGATTCTATGTCAATTGCTCAGTAATTACTTTCGATAATTCGATGCAGAGTGCAATCATTTTATTTAAGTTAAACCAAGATGGTCCAGATTTAAGCGGAGTCTAAGCATACCTGTTTTAGTTCATTAATGAGCTCTGACATTTAAATAAACAATTAAGATGCATCACCTTTTGGACTGGAACAAAGACAAGGTCCTCCCTATAGACTTTGCTCTTGAGCGTGGCTACTTCAGAACGAGTGTTTTTTTTCATCCCTTGGATTTTACCTTTAACCCGTGTGCATTTTAGAGACCGGTTGATTCAGTAAAGTCTGCCAGCAAATGTTTCCATAAAAGAAATTCTGTATTCTTAACTACACTGTTTTAGGATTGTTGGCGTTTATTTGATATAAAAAAAGAGGAGATATATTTTTTTGTCCATGAATATTCTTGGCATGAAATATCTGGCCTTTTTAAACAAGTCAGAAAAATATGAATTGAAAAGCGTTGATAGATTTGTCATTTAAAATTTGCTTTGAGGTTTCCCATGAGATTATATCCAGCTAAAATATGTTATCTCGGTATTATACGTATAAAGAGAGATGCTTTTGCGATGTGCAATTTGTTAAATGTGTAAAATACAGAGAACACGGGAAAATTGCGAGCACTGTCAAACTTACCCACGTTCCACTCACTTGAGTTTTTAATTTGACTGAAGTCAGTACCATTTGTCTTTCTGCAAAGCAATGTAAACATCTCTACTCCCACCCCGATAAATCCAGGTTTGTATTACAAAAGGCGACAAAATTATACGGAGGTCACAGTTTAATGTTGAAATGCAGTTGGAGCTGTGCATTAGTGGTATACCTGTCTCAGTTACTACTGCAACCCACTCTTATTCTCCGTACCTCAATATTGGCACCACCTCAGAAAGGGCTGAAGACAGAAGCGCGGCAAGTTGTTTATCTTCCTATCTGTAAGTGCAGCAAAATCTTGTTTTAATATTTCAAGAAAGTATCCGGTCCGAAACAAAGGGGCGGGGGAGGGCATGCAGTTGCTAGAGTATCTCTCACCACCACCAACCCCCACACCATGAAGAGCGAATCAATTCAGTGCAATTTGTAAACAATCTTCCCGCTACAATTAAGGAATAAACCGAAAGCAGGCAGGTGGGTGCACAGAGCCCACTGGATTTCGGGGGAAGGCTACGCTTTTTTTCCCCATTAGTGCTCCTGAGGTTTGGTAGAAAGTATTTGGTACGTTTCTCGAGGCAAATTCAAGGTGGGGAGGGGGAGGTGCGCTTATACAATGAGTGAAGTGATGGGGGAAAAAAAAGCTTTTCATTATTCAGAATGTTAGAGAACAATGCATTGGTCGGCTTGTGATGTAGCATTTCAGAATCCCTATCCTCAAACTGTGGAAAATATTTGCAGATGCTGTGCATTGTAATCGGACTGATTCGCAGGCCGAAACTAGGAGGATAGGAGGCGAGAGAGAGAGACAACGTCAAAGTTATCAAGAACCCCATAGGTGGGAGTGATTTGTCCGGCAGATGTAAGAGTTTTACTTTCTTTTCGCTTGTGTCGAGGGACTCTGCGATTTTTTTTCTCTCTCCCCCCCCTCTCTCTAAAGGCGAACAGGACATGATCTCACATGTAGCGAGCTCTTTTAGTTCCTTAATCATTTCACGGTTTGTTCAGAGTCTTTTCTCCACCTAAAACGTTTAGTTTCGGATCAATGGGCAGCACCAAAGACGCGACGGGGTAGCGGAAGAGTCAAATTATTCGGAGCCGACAAAAACACGCACACACACCGAAACGGGGCAACTTTTCTTCCAATCTTTTCACAAAGGATTCGAAATCCCAGAACTAGCATGGAAAAAAACAGCAGCGCGCTCAGGAGTGTCCGATCAGGTAGGTTTATTTTTTTTTGTAAATCTTTCTTCTTTCTGAAAAAAAGAATGTAAAAGCATGAAACGACTGCGTGACTGCCAGCCTCGTGTTTATTTTTTTTACAATTAATCAATATCCGTGTAAAACTATCTGGTGTTTAGACACTTGTTTAAAAGTCAAAGAATTTTAAATAATCAACTGATGGTGAGATGTCGTGCAGGTCTTGGGGAATATTCATGTACTTTGACAACTTAAACTGAATACTGAACGCAAACAAAGAGGAAATGTATTTCTGGGTGTGAATATCGGTGCATGCACTGTCTGTCTGAATTGAGCAGGTTAGTGGTTGATCATCTGGTTTGATACTGATTTGAGAGTAGTTTCCCCTTCACAACCTGAGCGTGGTAACTTTTTCACGCTTTGTGGCAAACTGTGGTGGTTAAAAACCAGCCCGCGATCTCACTGATCTCGAAAGATAATCAATGGTCGGCGCGCAGTTAGCAGTCACATCATTTAAAACAATGTTTAAGCTCAAAGAATAGTTTGGTTTCCATTGAATATTTACAAGGTGACGGCTGCCATCTGTACGCACGACGCAAAACTATTGAAACCAGGTCTGCAGCTGAGTGTACTGAGAGAAAAACACTTTGTTTAAAAAAAAGTCCTACGGTTCACCGCAATTTCTGCTGTCATGTGCGAGAAGGGCGCTGTTTGTGTGTGCCGATTGGGGGGGTTATTTGTAGATTTTATTTTGCTGTTTTTTTTCAACATTAAAATAGCTAAAACACGTGGAAGGTGCTGAACTGGGTGTCCCATTCTCGTTTTCTTTGCTCAGTTCATATCGATTGTGTTTTTTTTAAATAAGCATTTCGACGGTTCGATAGACATGCTGCGGGTGTAAGCGATACCGGACGTTCAGTTTCGGAGGTTAATAGAAAATATTTGTGACTGACATGTTGATTAAAAAAAAATTCCCCCCCAACCCTTATTCCGAATAGTTTTGAAATAACTGTCTCCCGTTCACAGTTTAAACGAGAGCTCCAAATGTGAAATCAGGATATAGGAGGCCTCTATAGCGAACCGAAATTGACCCACCTTATTCGGTTTGTTGATAAATATTGATTTAGAATTTGCCGGCGAAACTTGGCGTAGCAAGAAGAAACCCTGAGAAATTGTTAAAAATAGGTTTAAAAAAAACCCTCTTTTAGGATGTCACTTTGTCTCTATTCTTGAACACCTGCTCTTTGACCGAAAACAAAATCAATTGCACAGAACGGTTCATCGGCAAACTGAAACCAGCTTTCCACGCATTATTTTGTAAATGTAGGTTGGTACAGTGGGTGGGGGGAGGGGGGATGTTAGTTTTACTGTCACCAAAATGTCTCTGATTTGGGTTCGCCGGTAACTTTCTCCACAGCGCCCATTGAACCATCAAGGCAGGCTTCTGCAATCAGTCTGTCAACACAAGACCCATCAATTCCAATAAATCCCTACGATTTTGCTCGTCCACTTTCCAGATTAAAATGTAAGTCAAAATTGATTCGACGAGAGCAGTTTCAAAGTCGATTTAAACCCGATACCCGGATATAGTCTAGGGACTGGGAATTAAGTCTGCAAATGTGAAACTTTGATTGTATGTTCTCCAGTGTGAAATCTAGCATCCCGCTTTGTCTTGTATGGGCCTGCATTTCTTAACAGAACAACTTTGTAGCATCTGGCCACAAACAACACCTCCTTTTGATTTGCTTCATTTTGAAAGCCATGAGCTGTGAATGCACTGAACATGGTGGAACCGGGCGCTGAGATCATGCTTCTGAGAACTTCAGTGTGTGGAGAGGAAACAGGTTGTAAAGTAACCGGGGGCCTGGTGGCGGATGTCTCGGTGATTTTCTACGAATTTCAAACCACTGTTATTTTGCTTATGTGAAAATTAATTCAACAGGTCTGCTCAGCAGCCTGTTCGCCAATACCAATTAAAGCAGCCCGTGGCTTGTGTTGTGATGGTTGAGTTCAGCGGACTGTGTTTAGCGTTGCCTGCTCTCCACTCAGCACATCCCATCACCACCCATCCCCGCTCCTCACCCCCCCCCCCGCCCCTCTATACCGCTCTTTTAAAAACATTAAAGCCGGTTATAGATACTCGTTTATTTTGCAAGAAAGAAGTTATTCAATGAAACTCAATCCCGAGCTTCCAACGTTTATAAACGCTGGCGTTTATAGGGTAGTTTTTACCTTTTGTTTTGCTATTTAGGATAACACAGTCGCTTGCACTCCGGCTGCAGAGGCCGGGCGCTCTATCACCAGGGTGCTTCCTCTCAATGGCAACATGGGAAAAAAAAACATTAAAAGAAACAAGAACGAATAGGACCTCGAACAGATTTACTCCAAAGGAAAAGAAAGCATGCAGCATTTAACCTCAAGTGTTCTTCAACGTCTGAATCTGAAATTTCTCACATAATTCACGAGGAATCACTGAAAACAAAGAGTGGGTTCCTGTGCCCTTCAGTCCCTGACAGATTAACTGACCCCTCCGCCCTTCCCCAGTTCAGCTCGCGAAAGGATCCTGCCCAGTTATTGATCATAAAGGGCTCCAGTTGCCGAGGTTGACACCAGAATGAATTTGTGCCATTCTGGGACATTAACTGCTTTTCCTGTCTGTGACCCGTGAAATAATCTATATCATTGTTTACCTTCAGCTTCCGAGCTGACAGATGACAGGGTCGAAATCCTTTGTACCAGCACGTGCGAGCCACACTTGTTCGGTATGGCCTGGCCTGTTTTAAAATGCTGCCTTTGTTAATTAGTTGCCTTTCTGGTGATGAACTTTACATTGTCTGCCTGTACATTCATGTCAAATAAACCATCCAGACTGTGTGCCATCCTCTATTTATAGACACCTACACACACAGTTGAAACGGTGCAGAAGTTCAAGGGGCTGCGCTTCCTGGGTCAAAAAAAAACACTCGAAAGCAACTTAGCAACAATTACAAGTTACAGTCACCGCATTGTTGTTAGATTCTTGCCTTTGCTTAAAACTTTAGAGAAAAAAAGTACCAATATTTCCAAACGATACATTCACGCTTAAGGAGCAGCTTTTGAAAGTGTCCACTTAACAGGACAAACGCCTTTTGATTAGACCCCAGTCGAGTTTTACAATGATAGCTTTTAAATACGCTCCGAAAAGAGCCTCTTTGTGATTTAGAGCCTGACAAGACGCATTGGAGATCAATTCCTGTTAGAAGGTTTAGGATGATGGGCTGGGGCGCTTGTGGGTTGGGGGTGGTGTGGGGGAGGGGGGGGATGTGGTGGTGGAAAGTGAGGAAAAACATAGACCTCACATCTCTGTCAGACTGGTCTCACTGGGCTAGGGACTGGCGCGTTTCCGGTTCAGAAAACGTACAGCAGGAATGTCTCCCAGAGGATGTAAGGTGCACAGCCATGCACCGAAGTGAGGCCCTGTTCAGCGCAGGAGATGGCCCAAACAACAGCAAAGAAATTGGCAGCAGTTGCTTAAGATAGAAACGTATTGAACTTCCCCTCACCCCATCAAAGAGTGCAATTTCACTTTCTGCACCTGCAAGATGAAAACCGCCAGAATAGGGCGGAGAGATGAACAGAGAGGGAGGGAGAAGTGCAGTGTCCTTCAAGTGCAAATTATAAACTGTTCTCTCCCGTTTTGAATCGTTGTTTTAATCACAGGGAGATTCACATTTACTACAGTGAAGCAAAGCGAGAGTAAAGTCAGACTTGTGGACTGCACCAATATGTTGAGAGTTGGCGTTTTCAGCAAAGCTCTGTTCTCCATGGATTGACAACAATCACTTTTTTTTACCCACCTCATTCACAGATAATTTCAAACGCCGTCTGAATGTCTCCCTTAAATCAATGGCCTGATATGTTTCATGATGTAGAAAGATTAGATTTGCCAGGTCACAAATGTCAGTCACCTGTCAGGCTACAGGAAAACACAAGAGTAAGGCAGACCTTTAGTAGTACACTGTGTATTATACAAGGAGAATCGATAGATGTATTATCTTCCGTCACAATTCTCTCCATAATTCATCCTCTGTATCTGTTCCACTGAATCCCAATATGAAATATTGTAAATAGTAGGTGACTGATACCACAGTAGATCAGAGATCTAACATCAGACCTATAGAGTGCAGTGATTGTAGCGGTATGCAAAACTGACACAACGTATCGTTCACATCGTGCATTCTGTGTAGATTTGAGTGAAGTTACAGGACTGCTAGTGCCAAGATACACGGTCAAATCAGAGCGACCAGCCACTTGAAAAAAGACTTTTGTAATTTTCTCTGATAAAGTTGGGAAGTTACTGTGTCGTGATGATTTCCTTGTACGCAATATTATCAATTTGTTGGGAGATAATATCGTGCCAGGAAAAAATAAACAGGTGTCAACAGGCATGATTCCAAACCTCGGACAGAATTCTGAAATTGCCAGTAATAATTTTATTTTGGACTACATTTAGTCGGCAGCATCCGATTTCCTACTTTGATATTGGGATTATTTTAATGAAAATAAAGCTTCTTCTGAATTTCACGGACGATTTTCCTGCTAAAGAACATTACAGAAAGGAATGATAGGATACACTCATTGGACAATGTTGGCCATATTGGTCAATTAGCCTCATTCGGACTCGATAATTACTCAAATAATAATCTGTGCTTTAATTCAGTTATGGCATCATGTCAGTAAACGCGGATGTGCAAATAACAACAAACATCATATTTAAAACCAAATATGCTACATTTGTGGTCGCTCTGTGACTAACGAATCCGGCAACATTAGTTATTGAAACTTAGTACACTACTTCTGCACAGTATTTACACTTCATATTACTGTACTCGGCCCAATCATTGAACTTAACAATTTTCTTCAACCAACTCAAAATTATTGTGACTCGTCTGGTTGACAGTCGCCGTAGTTGTTTAGTCCCAGTGATACCACTCTATTTGACATTTACACCATTAACTGGAAGTGTAAGAAGCGAAATGTTCCTTGCATTAGGGTTCGGAATCCATCCCCAAAATAATAACGCTATCTAACTAGTAACACTAACTTCAGAGACAATCAGTTAAAACCAAATTAACGAAGAGCAATTATTAAAGACGTGGGAATGTAACTATTGGGTAAACATTATATGGTCAAATAGCGAATAGAAATGGAAGATAAATGTGAGAAATGGACTTCGAAGAATAGGTCATGTCCGAGGAAATAAGGAGAGGAAGTGGTGCTGGAAAAGGGGAAAGTGACAAGCAATAGTTTGCGATTTAGTGCCCTCTGTCGAACGTTCCAGTGTGTAACTCTGCACAAACACTGTAATCTTCACTTGGATCTCGTTCTGCCCTTCACCACTAAGACTGCTCTGAACACTTGCACATTTTAAAAAACAAAACTCGACAAGACCCGTTCGATCCTTGAATCCAAACTGGAAGCGCCAGGGGAGTAAGAATAATCCCTTTCATTTTGCAGGATGTTGACTGCCAAAGTTGCGCTTGGACTAAAACAAGTCCAGTTTAGCGGGGAGAACGACAGCAGCTTCCTTCCTTGAGCAGAGTATATTAAAATAAGTTTCTAAGGCGCCGCATCGGAAAATGGTACATGTGTAGCCCAGATCATAGTTCCAGGTTGCAGTTACGCTACCGACACTTGCTCAGACCGGCATGTTTACAGAGATAAAAAACTTCCAGATTTCAGACCCCAGTTATACCGCATCTGGAGGGGGCTTTAGGAACAGGTTGGGGGGAGGGGAATGGCGGGTTTTTGACCGCAGAGATCGAACTTTACAGGGAACTCATTTTAATACCACATGAGAGCACGGAGAATTATAGTGCTGTATTTAAAAGCCAATGATAAATTTGTAAAATTTCATAGTGTCCTAAATTGGTCGTGTGCACTTTAAAGATGTGGCTTTCTATCGAGCTGTATGTGCCTAATTTACTTGAGAGGGCCGCACGACTTTTACTTTAATAGAAATGTGTGGTTTATATATCAAAAAATAGGCTGAGTGTCTTCCTTCTTGAAACAATAGGGTGACCTTATACAGGGATTTTAAAAATAAAATCTGAAATATTTACGAGAGGGGATACAGAGAAAATGTTTCCTTATGTGGGAAACAGTTTAATAAGAGGTCAATAATATAGCATTGTGACCGAGAAATCCAAAAGGGAATTCAAATTAAACTTTTTTTTAACCTGGAGTGTTGACAGTATTAAATTCGGTACCACAGGGAGTGGGTAAAGCGAAGAGCATGGGTGCATGTAAGGGGAAAATAGACAGGCAAATGATGGCCAGGGGAATAGAAGGTCACCATGATGCATGTAGATGAGAAAAGACAGCAGAATAAGCACAAACATGAACTGGTTTTGCGTCATCAATCCCAGAAATCGGACATAGCAGGTAACAAGGTGGAGATCAGGTAACTACTGTGGAGAGATAAACGGAGGTTACTTCTCACGTGTATCTAATTCTGCCATCCAGCCCCAGTTGTTGTTTTCTTCACTTGTCCAACTTCCACTCCTTTTGATACAGCGACATCAACTTTCTGTCTGTTAATCTCTCCCACCCCGCACTCTATCATAGACGTTCCTTTCCCTCTCCGCCCCTTTCCACTTGCTGGAAGCGTTTAACTTTGAGGAAAGGTTATGGACCTGAAACATTAACTCGGGTTTTGACTCCACAGATGCTACCAAATCCCCGGAAGTTTTCCGTCATTTTCTGTTTTCATTTCAGATGTACAGCATCTGCAGTTTTGTTTTTGACTTGGTTTAGTGGAGTCGCTGTAACTCCTGAGTTATCCTTTAACTGACACTAGTTCCCAGCCAATGCCGAAAGCGATAACATAAATTGCTACCTCTGCTTCATTTCTCAACTGGCGATGCACGTACACTAAGCCGTTATTGGAGTCAAGTTATGCTGGAAGATGACTGAAATTGTTCTATCCATTTGTTCAAGTAAGACAAGTCGTATGGCAAACAAAATAAGTCTTCCTCGAGTTAATGCGGGCAGCTTTGGAAAACACAAATCGGTGTGGTGCCCTTCACTGGCTTGGTTTTCTCAGTAAAATTGTACCTTTTGTGAACTCCAACAATAATGAGACATTGCTGTTTACACGCAGTAAAAATGCAACCTGTGATTGTGAATGTTAAGAATTGCCATAGGTTTCAGGTTAGACAGTAAGAAGTGCAGTAGCTTAACTAATGGAGCCGTGTGGCAGAGGGCGGAGCAGGAATCCAAAGATCATGGATGTTTAGTACTTGAATTCAGTTTTAAATTATAAAAAAAGTGAAAGGTAATCAAAAGGCGTAACAGTATATAATAAAACCCCAATTGATTTGCTAATGTTCTTCAAAAGGAAGCTTGTAGCCCTGCGCTATATAACACAGGGCCAGCGCCACATTACAATGCTTGACGCTAAATTGTTCTTTGGAATGACTAAGAGAGCCATTCTATTGTTATGGCAGCAATAAATTTCGGCCTTGTCATGAGAATGTGTGTAAAAAAACTAACTCCCCCAAAGCAGATATCTTAACAAGTGATTCCTGCATTGACACTTCAGGAACATATCTAACCCCAAACTTCTGGCGCTTTTATTTAGAGACGAAAATGGTTCCATACTGACAGCACTGGCTGTTCTTGCTGCCTGTTCACTCCTTACCGACCTTTCGCCGTGGCTATCCTCTAGCACCGTCTTGCCACGAACCCCACATTGTTTTCCGGGTTAAATGTCATCCCGTGAATTTCTCTGCATACCTGAATTTCTCGCTAAAGCTCCCCTTTTGCTAACATTTCTGCCTCGTCTTCAGAAACAACATCTTGACCACGCTCCCCTTGTGAGCTCGGGCTCCATTGTGTGAATCCCTTGTAGTTAGCAACTCTCCAATAAACCAAGCTTTGTGGAATTTCTCCCATTGTGTTTCGAGGGCAGTCAGATGTCTGTGTGGAGTTTGCACATTCTCCCCATGTCTGGGTTTCCTCCGGGTTCCCCGATTTCCTCACACAATCCAAATATGTGCAGGTTAGGTGAATTGGCCATGTTAAATTGCCCATAGTTTTGAGGGATGTGTAGATTTGGTGCTTTAGTCAGGGGTAAATGTAGAGTGGTAGGAGACTGGGTCTGGGTGGGTTACTCTTCGGAGGGTCGATGTGGACTTGTTGGGCCAAATGGCCTGTTTCCAGACTGTAGGGATTCTATTCTATTCTATTCTATTCTAAGCTAATAAGTAAGTCTCTCTCCTGTTGGGGCTGAGATGTGTCAGTGAAAGGTGGAATGATCTATGTTTCATTTTAACATGACGCCCCTTAAATATCCCACATTATCCAAAATGCTTACTCATGGGAAATGATGAGTTATCGTCTAGTTAATGAGGTTACCTGGTTAGTGATCATTCTGCGGTTTGAGAGTGTGTTCACGACAAGGTAGCGGAGGCGAGAGGAAACACAAAGTTCATAAATATTGTTTAAATATATGCCAAAATTAAATAATTATTTTCGACCTGGCCCTTGACTTTTTTTTATTTTTGTGCAAATGTTTTCCAAAATATGAAAAGGTCAGTGATGCCTTTTATAAAGAGTTGATTTCTGCACTGCTTGAATTGGACCAGGAGGATGTCTAGGAATTTTCAGAGCCTCCTAAATTTGCATCGTTGCAATAATGCCCTCGGAAGTTATGATCAATAAAGTAATTTCCTTCAAATGAGAGATACAAATAAGAAGTACAACTAAAACATCATTTGGCTTCTCCATCCATTAGATCAAACAGGTCGTGGAACACCTGAGTCATTGCTTGACACAGCGCGGCCTCCCTTAGGACAAGTCCAGCCAGTCAGGACTGGAATCGTTCCTCGAAAGTGGAGTCGCAGACTGGTGAAGAAAACTTCTGTTACACTTGCCTTTATTTGTCGGTGTAAAGGAGAAAGTGAGGACGGCAGATGCTGCAGAGTCAGAGTTGATAAAGCGTGGCTCTGGGGAAAAGCGCAGCCGGTCAGGCAGCATCCGAGCAGCGAGAGAGTCGGTGTTTCGGGCATAAGCCCTTCTTCAGGAGTTTGGCCACTTTTAGGATATTTTTGGTCAGTTCTGGTCTCTCCACAATGAGAAAGATGTAGAGAAAGGGTTTAGAAAAGGTTTATAAGGATGTTGCCGGATGTGGAGGATTTCAGCTACAGAGGGAGGCTGAGTAGGCTGGGGCTTGTTTTTTTCTCCGGAGCGTCGGAGGCCGATGGCTGACCTTATGGGGGTTTATTAAAACCATGAGGGGCATGGATAGGGTGAATAGACAAGGTCTTTTTTTTGTTCCCCAGGGTAGGGAAGTCTAAAACTAGAGACCATACATTTAAGGTGAGAGACGAAAGATTTAAAAGAGACCTAAGGGGCACCTTTTTCACGTAGAGGGTGGTGCGTGTATGGAAGGAGCTACTAGAGGAAGTGGTAGAGGCTAGTACAATTACAACATTTAAAAGTCATCTGGGTGCATGAATAAGACAGATTTAGAGGGATATGGGTCAAATGTTGGCAAATGGGCCTAGATTATTTTAGGATATCTGGTCGGTATGGGTGATGCTGTATTTCTGTGCTGTACATCTCTATGACAATGACTATGATGAAGACCCCACTGGTAGTTCCTATGCGGTCTGAACCTATGGTGGGTATCTTTGGCTTGACCCTAGGGGAGGCCTGGGAAAGTTTATCCTGCCCCCTCCCCGGTATGTATTATTTAGCAAAGAACATGAGCACAGTGAACAAGTGAGGAGCTGCCTGTTTTTATATTGGAATGGGGCGACCGAACAAGGAATTTCTGCCAGAAAAAAGCAGGCCTTGGTTAGTTTTTGTTGCTATACAGGACATTACCCATTATCATTTGATACCGATATATCATTATCATCACCGGGATTAGAATACAGGAACATCAACATTGCAGAAAGGACTGGGCTGTTGTTGAACGGATCTTTCTAGGGTTTTTCCACGAAAAGTTTACAACAGTAAACCCTTTCAGAGTGTAGATAGAAAATAAAACTAGAAAAGGTGCTCTTTAATCGTCCCAGTTAAATGCACTGGAGAACAGGTTAATGAACAACGTTTCATACACGTTTTGTTTTAAGATCATTTGTGGGCTTGTTGGAAGAATTCGAAGATGGCATTCCGCCACATGAAACAGTTGTTTGCTCCGGTAACTCTCTACCCTCGGGTAGAGAAAGATTCCTCAATCCTTCAAAAAGTACAACTTCCGAGAAGTTCGAATTACCAGTGTCTGAGACAATATTTCGCCCCGAGAGGATACGCATTACTTACGTCAGGTAACTCTTAGACAGGAAACTGTGAACTTGCTGATGTGAAAACAAAGTCGGATTTGAGCAAACGTTTGGGTTCTTCCGCAGGTGAAAGCTAACCAGAGTGGTTCCCTAGCAGCTCTGAAATCAAATGAGGGCGGCACCAGGGAATTGAAATTTCTTGAAACCTAGGTTCGGAAACACTGGGCGAGATGAAGGAGAGGTTACTGATTTGTACTCGTAGATCTGCAGTTGCTGGGCACTTGGACTCAATGTCTCGCCAAAGGCATTTTATTCGGATTTAAGAAGTGCGTCCAACTAACATTTGTCCTCAGCTCGAAAATTCAGATCCTTAATAAATCCAATCAGACATATCCAAGACGCCATGTAATTTAGTCGTCAGACCAAGCCTCTGCTCTTTTCCTTTAGCCAAGGCTTTCCGTTGAAATAAAACAATTCGGATATGGATTTTCCCCTTTTTGTTAAGATCAATACCCCCAGGTTTATTAGAAATATGGAAAAAAAATTAAAAATAGTTACGAACAGGGTATTATAAACACTGGCGTGAAAGTTTGTTGTTATTGATTAAATCACGATTATCCACGAGATTAGCAGTGATATTTTAAATCTGTCATAAACATTCTTATAAAATGCAAACATTTGCTGAACTGTATTACCCTGTATCTATGTTCATTTCAATATATATATAGAAACCAGTTTACACCAAAAAGGATGAATTAATGGCATTTGGAATCCAAAGTAAATTCTGATGTGGATTTCTAATGTGTTTTAATTGTGATATTTGGCGAATTTAACTTTTAAAACTCTTTACTAATTGCTGATATTTGGAATAAAATAGCGAGAGTTTTTTTTATATATTTCTGGAAGACAAACTCGTCTCGGAGGTCACTTGATTAAATATTAGTGTTGATGTGGTATTGCAGTCTGTTTGAATTGCTGAATATCGCTCATATAACCATTATCGAATGTTAAATAGTCGCGGAGGATTACTATGTTATTGATTTGTATCAATTGTCAATGAGAATTGATAAGTGGTTTCTATGCAAATAGAGTGTGAACTCAAAACCAGAAAGTGTGTCCGTGCGTGTGCGCGCAAAATATGTGTATAGTGGGTATGCGGGTCAGCACTTTGAAGTCGCAGAGAGAAAAAAAAGCTTTAAGCAACCTGATGGTCTCCTAGAACAGATAGAGATTTAACAGTGAAAGTGAGACGAAATGACTTGCCCTTTAAGATATGACTGACCACAATTACAATTAATTAATCCTATGCATGCGATCACTGAGATTCTTTTAAATTAACAATGAGAGATCCATTTGGTTCAAGGGTCAACTCGTGGTGGACAGATTTTGTCTAATTATTTCAACATCGAAATGACGAGGTTAACAGTTTCTCATCACCCGACAAGTATTTGAGCTCAATTAGTAAAACACACTTAGCACGCTTTTATTTAACCCATTTCCCTAAACAGTAGTACTAAATAATATGTAAATTCAATTTCAATGATCAAATTGTGAACATTTGATACTTGTTAACTGACCAAAAATCGTTTTGGCTGCAGGGCCGTTAAACGCTGCAGCTAACCTGTCCTAAAATAACGTAAAATCATTAAGATTCTCTATGCATGGTCAACATATACTAAAATACAAGTCGACTCTTCATTATTAACAACCCTGCTTTTGGTCTTACCCAAGAACTGTTTTGTTAAACAATTTACCAATATCTTAATTTTGTTGTACTGTAATGTATGCCCCAACCAGCTAATATCTTTCATTGATTGGTGTCAATATCTGCATTTAAAACTGATATTTGCACTCAAGTTTGACGCTATAATGTGATACAGGCACTTTAAGTTATAGTCAAAAGTAAAGGATTTATTTATATAGTCAAAGAGTCGAAGGATTTTCTTTGAAAAAAATTATTGTCTAAAATTATTCAAATGAAAAATTAAATTCGTTTTTGAACATGTGAATGAATTCCTTGAATAAAGAAGCCCGTCTCTTGAGTTTAGCAGAATGAGCCAATCGAGATATTGCATGAATTAACCAATTAACAAGGAGACTGCCTCTTCCTTACAGAAGACTTTCGGATGATTGGTTAGTGCTCAAACGGATCTGCCTATGATTGGCCGCCTTTCACAGACGGGGGCGGATCATGCGTGAATGATGAATAACTCGACCGAGGATTGGCTCACCAGCAGAGCCCTTAAGCGTGGTTGGCTGCTGACGGGGAGGGCCACTCACTGATTGGCCAGTGCTGTTGTGATTGCCAGCGACTGGGGCTGAGCGGCGGGCGGAGCCTGGGGCGACTCACCGCGGGCTCAGCCACATTTAAACACTATGGAGGAGAGTGAGCGCCACTGAATACAGAGCAGGGGGCCAGCGCACTCCGGGGAAACGGGAAACCCGCCTTCACACACACACAGCGGACAAATTGCATAGGAAAACGCCAAAAAAAGCTGGAATTCATAAAGGAATTTTTTTTCCGGTTTCGAACGATTTCGAAGTTAAAATTCACTGCTGTCACTGGGTAGCAATTGGATCTCTTTTTTGGGGGCAATGAATTGCATTTGTCAAACTTAACTTTTACGTTCCTTGCACAATCCGTCCGAAACCTTGTGGATCACAAAGACATAGGACCTGCAATTAGTGGCTGGCATCGAGACCTTCTTCTGGGTTTGCGTGGGGTGATGTTCACCCCTCTTTTGTTTTTGGGAGTATAGGTGAAGGGGTTAAATCCAGACCAGGAAATCGAGGTGTTCTCCGAGTTGAAGACCGGCTGCGCCTTTTCATGGAAATCCACTGTAAGCACGACCCGTTTGCAGCAATGCATAGTAAGTAGGCAGCTCCTTCCCTGGCTTGTCTGGCGGTTCCTAGTGAGCGATAGTGTGTAGAGAGTGCTGGGAGACCCGGATCCACAAGCTGGTGATCAGATACTCCGAGACCCGGAGCAATGCGAAGTCTTTGAAAGGGGCTCTTTTTAACAGAAAGGCTCGATCGAGTCACACGTGCACGGTTCATTTTAATATCACCTCCGGGTTTTCCCGAATTAAAAAAGAAAACTGGTTAATGCAAAGATTTCTTAATTCTCACAGTTAAATCGAAAGCGACAGCACAGTTGGAATATTATCTTAAAGGCTTGTACTTTTTGCTACCAAAGGGCATGTGATACAGTTGCTTTCTAAGCATCGTTAGTTAAAGTCAATAGATGAATCATTAAAATTCGTGAACAAAACAAAATAATCTAGTTCCCAGTAATTTGCTAGCGAGCATTAACCTGCAGATTAAATAAAGTCGGCGTGTAACTGTATAATTTTGCTTTCTCCGATTGCAATTACTTTTGTGCTTAACCGGTGAAGATTAAGTTGATGTGAAGCAGTGAAAGTCCGTTCACGGAAAAATCTCCAGCACGTTAGTTTCGCTTGACAGAGTTGGCTGGGACTTGTCCATTTGGTCGGTGTTATATGAAATGACACATTCTATCACGGTGTGTTAAGAGTTATTATACCTACTGCTTGTAAACAGATGCTTTATCAACTCGAACTAATCATATTGTAGAGAGGGAACTAAACACACTTTAGGAATCGCACCTCCTTGACCAGTTTACCCGGTATAAAAGCAGGCAGGATTTTTTTCTGCCGCTGTATCGATTTAAGATTGTTGCTATACAGTGATTTGGAGTAAAGCGCGCACACAAAGTTCCAGATCGAATCAAATATTATCGATTTTAGGAAAACCGTTCAAAGTCGGGCGATTGTTACAATTCTATTCCGTATTTCTCCGCTCGCAGTAAACTTATTCGCGGAAGTAAATGGCTTTGGAAAGTGGACCAAAATCTCAAAATCAAACTTGGGAAATTTAAACGGATCCGGCGTGAAATCTGATGGCATCTATATATTTAAATAAAACCAAATGATCTTAATAGTCGCGATCTCTTCTTGTTCCATCGGGTAGAATCAAATGCCAGTTCAGAAGAGAAAAAAAAGGAAGTAGTGTGTCATTTCTGACTCATTAGCAAAACGTTGATTTCACTTAATGCTGAAAACAGTGAAAGGGACAGTGGAAGAGGTTAAGTAGCCCGCGGCGCCGATTACCCCTCTATTCCAGGTATTAGACTGTCCCCGTTTTAACTTTCGTCCCCCCTTGGCTGAAACAGATTCATAAAAAAAATTGAAACAGGCCGATTTTCTCAAACACACCCAGGTACTGAAGTGTAGAATCGCTTAACCGATCTAGATTCATCAATACTTGTCATAATGAGGGAAGGGTGTTGTTTTATTTCTGAAGGTGGATTCCATTTGCTTTGAATGCAATTTGGAGCCATGTTAGAGAAAAGGAAAAACGCTCTAATTTTGTGTTATGATTTTCCATTCACTTTCCCATTGGTTTTCTTGAAAGACTTGCAGAAATTTATCATCGCAGTAGGATTGAAAAAAAATGCCTTTTTTTGTTGGACAGACAACTCACAAACTGTCCCAAAAAGTCGAGCAAACCTCTAAAAATTCTCTTAGATTCGGTTTGAGAATTGAACGCTTTGCAGTCCTGCAGCCGATTACTCAATAGGAACATGCCTTGGTCCCATAAGGTTGGGAGTGCGACTAAAATCCGTCCGCAGATCTCCGAACGACCACTCTTTTTAACACAGGAAGCTGAACTGTCACCGAAAGGGGCTCATTTTCTGTTCCGAATTCAGTAGACCACTTTCACTTTCAGTAAACGACTGGTGTGCCTGTAATTCACAGCAACAACCATTCTGTTTTGTCTTTAAAAGCTGTTAACTGAAGCCAGTGTGGGTCCATATTGTAGACATCTCACAATACACTGGGGTATAAAATCCTTGTTCCTTGCCGGAGGTCCAGTTGCTGGCGGAGAGCGTGTGGCTGTGATCTGCTGATATGAAAAGTGTACCAGGAAGCTGCGGGCTCTCTGTCTTCCTGTGCAGTCTAATGCTGGGCCTATGTTTGAACACTGTTCCCCTCTTTTAAACATTGTCTTGTGTCCTCACTCTCCTGATCTCCCCACTCTCCAATGTGCCTGCAATGTCTTCCCACCCCATGTCTCCCCCTCCCCCATCTTTCCATGCAAGTAGACAGCTACTTAGTACAAGGGTGGCGGGGGGTAGTGGGGGGGGGGGGGAGGTGGAATGCTGCTGATGAGGGTGGGGGATGGGGGAGGTCACTCCTTCTCCTGCCCATGTTTCTGCTTGGGCCCTGTGTGCGGCCACTAGACTCGAGCTGGGAAATGCAGACTCGGTATTGGAAATCTACTGTAGAGCCTGCAGTGTTTCTCTTTCTCGTCTTGTATGTTGTATACAGGGCACGGCGGGGTGAATCAGCTCGGAGGGGTCTTTGTCAATGGTCGTCCTCTCCCCGATGTTGTCCGGCAGCGGATCGTCGAGCTGGCCCACCAAGGAGTGAGACCGTGTGACATCTCCAGGCAACTCCGGGTGAGCCACGGTTGCGTCAGCAAGATCCTGGGCAGGTAAGGGAACTAGAAGGGAAAGGAAAATATCAGTCCAGACTCACTGGAACAACAACTGGAACCAGCAAACTAACCCATTACAAATCCACAGCAACGACTTTGACATTGGATATAAGAAGCGAATGTAAACTCACACAGAGTCATTACGTTGAGTTTCAAAGCCAAAATTTCGAGTAGATTTCAAAAAGCCCGAAATAAATCAAAATTGACAGTGCAGACTGGAAAGCATTGATCATGAGACTGTGTGATAGCGCCTCATGCTAATATTGGAAACAATCTTAGAGGCAAGTGAGTGATAATGGGAAATAGTGTTAGAGGCAAGAGAATCGGTAGTAATTCAAACCTAGCATTGCAGATATGAGGAGCAGAAATAATCCAAGAGCGACATATCCCAGACAAAGCCTTTCCTGCAGGTAATCCATCAGAAGGGATATGACAACAAGGTAATCCTTAAATTAAGAAAATCAGATATCAGAGAATAGCAGAAAACGATTCACTAAAATCCCAGCTAATAAAAGGCACGCATAATGCAGAAAACATCCTTAGGTTATAAGAAAGCAAAATAATCCTTTAATGTATGTAGCCCCTTCCGGTACAAGCAGTGAACACCTGCTAGGTACATAGATAAACACTCAGAAAACCAGTGACTATAGACTCTGCTGCAGTTTCAGCGACGGTGTCTATCAGGATTTTTTTTAGCGGTTAGAGTTTTCTACTTCGTATCTGGGCACTTGGCACATTCTACCCCTCCAGACCTCAAATACCAGCCCTGACCGCTGTCATGACTTTCTACCAACCAGGATCCACACAGAGTACGGACAAGGGCAACAAAAAAGTTTCAGGGCCGTGTATCTGCAAAGCTAGACTTTTATGAGACATCACACGTATACACAGGTTTTTATCTGGGCTGTCTGCAGTAGGTTCCAACTGCACTAACATGAAACTGCGTCAAATGTAAATATCTTTACACATGTATAGGAGGTACCCAGCCCCATGTGAACACTAACAAGCTAAACAATGTATATTTGCATCAAGAAAAAGGAAGCTCTCACATACAGATTCACAACCGAGAGGGGTCAATCTAAACAAGGCCCTTCCTAATTTTTTTAACACACTGGCTCCCTCTCGGTTTAATTAGATACATTCAATTCATATTTCAAATATATCTGTGATGTCGCATCGTGTCACGGAAGATCGTCCACTTTGCGCGTAAAAATGACTTAATTCCTTTGGAAATTAACCGCTTTACAAACTGTGTTACAAAATAAAACAGTCAGAGCTGTGTTAAAAACAGGAGGTATAATCATCATATAGAGTTGGCCGTGTGACTATTGTAGAAGCTGCGAGGGACTGGGAGATTTTGATTGATGAAACCCTTTTTATTGGATTATAACCATAGGATTTATAATAGCAATGATGTGTGCCTGAACATTAGAGCTGGGGTACACAGGGGTGTTATTGCCCGTGTCGATTGCATATATCAAAACGCAGGCAGGAAATGAACTTTTTTATTGATACTTCACTAGTGTTGAACCAGGGAACATGTAAAAAGTTTTTTAAATTGAATTTAGTGAAACCTTCTTTCTCAATACATCTGGAGACGTTTCATGTTATTTCCGGGTATTCTCCGTGTTCCTGCTCTTTAGATGAGGACTCAGCCCTACACAGTGTGTCCCAGGCTGTGTGTGGATTTGCTTTACCGTGGCCGAGCGCAATTTTAAGGAAAGCAGGCCTGGTCCAGTAGCCGCTCGCTACATTTCTCTACATTGTGAAGAACCGCACAAGGGGACGTGTTCTTTTCTGTCCCAACAAAATAAACCGGGATAACCCTTCTCAGTCCCCGTGTCGGTTTAAAATTAATGAGCACAGCAGAGATTCGACAACTGGCTGGGTTCTAAAACGCAATATGTTTTGGTCATAAAATGGCTAAATTTTAGACAAAATAAACGAAATATTATCGAAATCTGCACCCGTCGTTTTTGGAAGTCATGGCAGTTGATAAATCGCTCTAGGTCCAAACTACAGTCGCAGATCAGAGTCCGGATAATTAATCACACATGGTGAAGGCGTTAGTTTCTGTTCCTATTTAAACCAGGTTGCAATGTCCCACTACACCGTCAAACCTTTTTGTATATTTTCTTTTTTTTTCTTATTATTAGTTTACAATTGGTGAAAAGTTAGTTCAATTGTTTATGTCTTATTTGACCCTCATGTCACGTTTGAAAGTTGTGCAAACGAATAACGAAACGCCTTCTAAACACGAAGGTTCCTAGTCACAGTAGAATGCTGTGATTCTGTTAGTATGGTCTCAGGGAATGTTTAAGCACACGGGCGCTAGAATAAATTCCAATTACATTGACAAATCATTACAACATCGCAATAGCTATGACCTCCCTTACATTTCCTATTGGCTTCATTTAAGTTATTAATTTCAATGAACCTGTCACGACTTCAGAAAAGCTGTCTTTACTAATTAATTTAATAATTAACTAATAGTCACCGATTGCCTTCGGTGTTAATAAAAACCTGACATGTTTGTAGCCACATTTCATGGTTCATCTGCAAAAGTAATCCGTTTGGACAAAACCTCGGCCAGTGCAGTGATTTTCCCGGCGCTAACTTCTACCGTTCGGACTCAGCAGTAATACTGAGCTCAGATTAGTCTCCCGCGGCAGTCGTAGGTTTAAGAGAAGGCAGAAAAGAAACGTAAAGAGAACCACACACACACAAAAAAAATCCAGCTAATGTCGAGAAGGGCGGTCGGAGAGTTGTGAAGCAGGGATTAACATTCTGGTCCCCACTGACTGAGCTTTCAACACGTCTAACAGACCACGGCCACCAGTCCCTCTGTGTTCCCCGCATTTCTGTCCAACAGAGAGTCATGATGCTGCTATTGCAGCCAAATTCCCTGCACTGAAAAGGATCGGTAAACTGCATTGATATGTCACAAAAACAAGAGCAGTGAGTGTTTTTGCTTCTTAGGGGTCTGTTTAGGCGGACACATCATTTGAAATTAAACGCTAATTGCCCTTCTATCCGAAATCTCTGCTGATTTATTGATCTCGTTCCCGCGTGAAGGGCACTGTGGTGAGCAGCTTAACGGTGCAAAACCGCTCTCGCCATGTAAAGCTTAATTTTTTCTAAATTAAAAACTCCTCACTTTGCTTGGGACACCCAGCAGTTTTGCTGCAAATCTCACAACGTCGTTGGGTGTCTAACGCGTTTATTTATTTCCAAGCTGAGGGTTTCCCAAAGATCATTTCAGTCCGAATTGTCATGCTTGGCCAGCCATAGGTCACCCACTCAGCGCTAATTTGTTTCATTTTGGGATCTGTCAGTGGGTTGGGAGTTTCAAAAAGATCCCACCTCCACCCTCAACCTCCCGTTCCACAGCAGGGGACTCAGTCAATACCTTCATTGTCGACGGTTTGCAAACAGTAAGGCAGAAGCCAATTTGCAGAAGTGAAATACCGGGGATACTGGAAACACTCAGTAGGGCAGTCAGCATTCGTGGGGCGGTAAACAGTTACTATTTCAGCTTCTGATGAAAGGTCATCGGTCTGAAACGTTAACTCTGTTTCTCTCTCTAATGCTGCCAGGCCGGCTAAGTATTTCCATCATTTTCTGTTTCATACCGAACTCCCTGTGCATTGCTTCATAGAGAATAGACCTCACCTTGAAAATTGAGAACGGGAAGAAAAGCTTGGAAAAATAACACCAGAGAAGTAAAGACAAAAAAAAAGAGATGGAAGAGGCCATTAGAGTGAGGACAGCCAAGGATGAGCGAAACAAATGCGGCGAGAAAAACGTCCAGCTAATGTTTAACCCCAGTTTGGAACGGGGCAAAGCTTTTTTTTTATCTCTCTCTCTGTCAGAAATGATGTCCTGTGCTGTTTTGCTGGACTCTCCCGGTTCCAAATCTCGTCTAGATTTGTATGCTCAGGCCCTTGTTTCTAACAGACACCTGGTTTAATTCTGAGGAGCTTTGACAGTGAGCATCCTGAAGGTGTCTCTGTTTGGTGAGTTGTCTCTTCAATCAGCCTTCAGACCTGAGGGATGTTTCAACGCCTTCTGGAGGTCCACAACTACTTTCACCGTTAGGAACGAAAATCCTTGGAGAGGAAAAAAAAAGCTTTATTTGGGACAGTGTAACTCCCATGTAACGTTATATACAATTGTATTGCTGCCTGGACATTGTGTGATTGGCTACATTATCAAATAATACTCTAACCCGTTGCCAAAGTGATTCATCTCAAGTTCTGAATGGGAAGGCGTAGACGACAGCCTGCATTGATTCATTTTCACCTTTGTCCTAAGCCCATCTCGCTTTCTCTATCCACCTTTGCCTCAATCTGTCTCCTTTTCCTTCACCTGCTTTGACTCTTCCACTCACTCTTTCACACTTTTGATCTGTCGAGGTCTCCCTTAATTCTTTTCCTAGTCTTTTATGCGACCTTTTGGGTCTGTTTCTACTCTCCTCCCTTTCATTTCGTCCGTTAGGTTCAGCACCAAGGACAGAAGCTGTTTTCACATATTACCGGTTCCGGATAATGGAGGTTTGGGTGATTTGTAGTAGCAATCCAGTGCACCCTGACGAGCCAAGATCAACAGGATCTTTCGGGCGGTTGCACAGATTGGCTCCACACTGCTGTCGACAGCTTCTCTCAAAGAACACGTAGAATAATGATTTTTTTAAAAAGTAGATTTTAAATTAAATTAATGAGAGCGAGAACATTAACCAGAGGTGACCGGATCCGGCAGGTCTGGTGTGATTAACCAGGGAGAGCTCGGAAAATCAAAGAGTGAGTTGAAGGGGACTGAAACAAAATGAGAAAGAAAGAGCCAGAAATGGAGGTGTGTGCAGTCAGGAAAATAGAAAAAAGCAAGTCGGAAAGTTTCAATGGATTATAACGATTTTGTCTCTCAATTTGGTGTAAATAATACACAGAAAGAATTTGTCTGTAGTTTACCATTGGGATCTGTTACTTTCTGTTGTTTCTTTAATTTTTCTGTTCACCGTCTCATCTTCCATTAAGTATGTCCCACTTTCTTATTCACCAGGTTTTCCATTTGATTCCACACCTTTAAACGGACTCTTTCAGTCTTCTGGATCAGATAGAATGTGAGCTTGAGGTTTGATGCTGAATCCAGAGAATAATTTACATTTAGAGAAATTAGAAGCATAAGGCAACTCTAAACGTCACCAGTACATTTGTTATAATAAAGCTCCTGGGGCACCTACAAAATGAGGAGTATGACAGGAACAAAAAGAAGTAACAAGTTAAAACGATGGGTGCGTGAGAATTGGCCTCAGATCCTGGACATGCTTAATTGAATATTTTTGCCAGAAGAATCGAAATGTCCACTCTCCCTATTTCCTCACCACCCTAGTGAACAATGCTCCAGTTGCAGCTCCAGGTTTTAGATATTTCGATCTAAATTGTAAGGTGTTTCTTCTCATCTCTGTCTCCTTTCATGTTTTCTGAATTCTTCGCTTCTTCCCTTCCGAACTACCATTTAAAAAAAATGTGTAAATCCAGAGTTTAGGAAAGCCGTACTAATGTGGCCTCACGCTTTCCCATTCGCACCACTAAATTGAAAGCTGTGTTTACAGACAACTCGAACTGAGACCAGGCCATGGATGAAATTGCGGTGGGAACCGCCACACTTCCACAGATTGGTCAATGAACCAGTGACAGCGCGGGTTGAACCTTCATACAAGTTGTTTACATGTTTTACTGAAGTTACATTGTGTCGAGGTGGTGATGCTCAGAATAAAATTCACTACTTTGATGATTTGAGGCTGAAACAGTAACATGTAGGAACGGGCCACTGCAGACTCTAACTATGGATTTTTAATAATTAGAATAACGCTAATCTTCTTCTGTCCCATTCCAGTAGTTAAATTATTTCTTTTTGAGACACGACGTTAAAGCTGAAATTGTCCACGTGATAGTGTTAAGCTTGACAATGGTTTCGCAAGGATTCCGTACTCTAGACATTTAATTGGTGCAACTGTCTATCTAGCACACCTGAAATGGCAGATTGATTTTCCCGATTTTATTTATGAAAATATATGATATATTCCAAACAAAAGTGAACTGTTAGAGCATGCATTTCCCTTTTAAGACCAAGTGTTCAGAGAGGAACACACTGATGCTATTGGGGTTAATTGTCAGAATTAGACTATGTACATTGACCCTAGGGATTGTATCAGTATTATTTTTGATATTTCTGTCAAAATTTCTAATAAATTGACAGACAAAAGCTGCACCACATTCACTGAAATTGAGGCCACACTAATGACCATCTGAGAGTCAATCGTCGTAAGTAGTCTTCTCTAAACCTACGAACAAAACAAAGACGTGATAACTTACATTTAGGCATCTCATTATAGCTCTCAAAAAATAAATTAATGTGCTTAAAACAATAAATTACGCTGAAGCATATTTGCTTTTGACATAGTGATAATGTTACCATACCTGACTTACTTGGTAATAGAAACATGAACATTTCCGTCAATATGTTCATCTACTAGCACTGTACCCGCATGAGTTAACTAAAAGCTGTCTGCCTGACTTTTATGGCTTTGTGATTTTTTTTTCCACGAACTCTGGAATAGATATGTGTTTTGTTCCTTTTTCATTGCCTCACTCACCCTCTTCATTCCATCTTCACGTAAGCTGGTTTTCCCTTTCCTTCTGCATTTATTATACTTTCTTTCTTCATCTACCTAACTTCTTCGCTAGCTGTTTTCTTTTTTTCTCTCTCCCTTTGTTGCACTTGCATTTTGTCTTTCTCCTGCTATCACAAAATTCTGTATCTCCTTTTCTCATTCTTTTTGGCCTTTGATATTTGTTATGTTAGAGACATGCAGCAAAGATTGACATATTGGAAAGGTTGACAACAAACAAAAGAAATATATGCATTAGACATCTTAAAACTTTAAATTACATATAAATAACAAAATAATTATAAAGTAAAAATGACAGCTCATGGAAGTACTTTAAAACAAAACTAATGATTGACATTCCTAATGAAGGGCTTTTGCTCGAAACGTCGATTTTCCTGCTCCTCGGATGCTGCCTGACCTGCTGTGCTTTTCCAGCACCACTCTAATCTAAACTCTGGTTTCCAGCATCTGCAGTCCTCACTTTTCCCTGAAATCAAAGTTAAAGCTGAGTCAAAATATAATGTGAAAAACTTTGAAATGTCTATTACATATTTAAGGCATTCCATGCAAAACATTTCATGATCAACTAGGTTTGATTGTTCATGCTGATAAACATCTGCTTACATAACTTCATAAGAGAGAAAATGTTTTAGCTCAGATATTTCCTTGCTAATGAAATTACAAATTAATCACTTATTAAGTGACCACTTCCGGCAAGCAGCAGGCTTCTTCAAAAATAAACTGCTACCATAACATAGAAAATTGCATCTTATTGCTCTTGAACTTTTATGATAAAAATGCAGAGGAAAAATGTGACATTAAGGATCATAGACCTTTCCGTATTATCACAAGTCATGAAACTGTTGTCTAACAGTATTTACACAATAAGTCTTTTTTCACGCTCAAGAAGCCTGCTGCATGCTGGAAGTGGTCACTTGGTAAGTGATTAATTTGTAATTTCATCAGCAAAGAAATCTTTGAGCTAAAACATTTTCCTTCTTATGCAATAAATATGCATAAACATACATTTACTCATGCATTATACACATCCAAGCATCAACCAATATACGTGTACACAAACGCACAATGTTTACACATTCAATTGCATGTATATACCCCACAGAATATATTTAAATTTGTTATGCACATCCAAACATACCTTTTAAAGATGACCAAAATAGAACAAATGTTTTATTACCTTTATAATTAAAATGCTTTGATACTACTTTAGCGCTAATGGGACATGAATCAGTCTCAGATATTAGAAATGTTTGATAGTAGCCCTATAAGTGAATTCTTTTTGCGGATTACTTTTGTTTTTAACCAAGGGAATGTCCAACCTCACGTAATGCCTTATAATTTCCTTCTCCTCTTCTTTTTAAAGGTATTATGAGACTGGAAGTATTAAGCCAGGAGTAATTGGAGGATCCAAACCAAAGGTCGCTACACCCAAAGTGGTAGATAAAATCGCCGACTACAAGCGCCAAAACCCCACCATGTTTGCCTGGGAGATTCGAGATAGACTGTTGGCAGAGAGAGTCTGTGACAATGATACAGTGCCTAGTGTCAGTTCTATTAACAGGTACTGACCCATAGGGGGTGCACTGTCCAACTTTAACTGACGTTATTCTCATACAGCAACTTTATTGTTTCAGTGATTTGTAAATTGGACTGGAGTAGATGGACAAAAGAAACAGAAAATAAAAAAAAGCTGATAGCACTAATTTTGAGAAATTTGGTCGCTTAAATATTAGTATGTAAATAACTTTAAAAATTATATTTCATTTTCCCAGATTCCTGTTTCATCTTCTGAAGAATTAGATCCTAATTGAGGTACAGCTCTACAGGTCCTAGGCCAGTCTGATGTCGTGCCCAAGTGATTATTCCTCATCCTGCAATTCTATACAGTGGCTTTCCATGGCACTACTTAAATCCTTCTAAACATTAATTACTACTTTCTGTCACCATGCAACTTTGTTGATTTTTTTCTTGTTTCATGTGTTTGCCTCCTTCTAATTAATCACTTTTGGCATAAACAACTGCTTTTCTTTAATTGAACAAATCTGGGTCATTATACCTCCATCTTCCTCCTGCCTTTCATTTTGGGATCCTCAAAATAATTTCAGTCTTTTAAAGTTATATTCTCCATGTCTGTCATAAATCTGAACTGGTCTAACCTTTGACTCCTCTCATAGCTTTTTGTATTTAGGGCTAAGTATCTGCCACAATGACGAATGTTACGCCCACTTTTCCATGGCTGATGGTGTTTTCTGGAAGCTTAATTTTTCCCTTTCATACCAACAGTCATTCACCAACAACTCATCACTTTCAGTTGCTCAAGTCAGTTAAAAGAACATGAGAAACACTTCTAAACTGTTCTAAAACCTCTTTCTTGTATCCTTAGGTAGACTGTAGTCCCTCTCTTACCTTTAGAATTCAATTTCTCTAATTCTTTCTATCATCTGTATTATTACAGCCACGTCTCTTAACTTTCTTACCTACATTTCTTCTAAGCTACAAATAGACCAAACTAAATTCCTTTCCACCTGCTTACATCAGTGGTGCATTAAAATTAAAAATCTTAACCGGTCCTACTGAGTCAACTTCTTCAAATGATCCTTTCTGGGGTCCTCAAAACTGAAGAAGAATCATATAATGGGGGCTATAGGCAAAAGGAGGTTGTTCTGCATTCATTCAGGAGTTCAGGCTTTTGCAAGAATAACCAAGTAGTCTCACACCACCAACTACATTGTTACTTCTGCAGTATTTTTTCTTTAATTTCATTTCCTTTGGAAAACTATTTTTGAATTTGACTCCACATCCTTTCTGGCAGTATATTCTAGATCACAGTCTCTTGCCACAAAGAAAGGCTTTTCCTCATGTCAGCTTTGGCTGTTTGATTTTGTAAAAATACTGTGTTGATATTTCATGTATCATGAAAAGCTGGTACTGACCCTGAGTATCCCACTGGATACCACCCTTCAGCCTGGAAGTAACTATTCACCACTACTCGCTATTTTCTACCATTTGGCCAATTCCATATCCCTATTGCCATTGCTCTTTTTGTGTTGATAAGCTTCAACTTTGCTGACAAGCCAGCTGTGTGGCACTTCATCCAATGCCATTTGTGAGTCCCTGTACTCTCGAACGACCGCATGACTCTCATCACATTGGTGGTATAGTGGACAGTGAAGAAGGTTATCTAAGATTACAAATAGATTTTGATCAATTGGCTGAGGAGTGGCAGATGGGGTTTAATTTGGATAAATACGAGGTATAGCATTTTGGTAAAACAACTAAGGACAGGGCTTACACAATTAATGATACGTCTCTGGCTGGCGTGGTAGAATAATTCTTTAAAATTTGCATCACAGAGACAGGGTGGTTAAGAAAGCATTTAGCACACTTGTCTTAATTGTTCAGACATTTGAGTAAAGGATGTAGGATGTCATGCTGAGATTGTACAGGACATTTGTGAGGCATCTTCGGGGATACTGTGTGTAATTCTAGTTGCCCCTGCTATGGGAAGAATATTGCTAAATCCAGGATGTTGCCAGGAATAGAGGGTTTGAGCTATAAAAATAGGCTGGATAGGCTGGGATGTTTTCACTGGAGCATAAGAGGTTGAGGGGTCACCTTACAGAAGTTTATAAAATCATGAGGGGTATAAATAAGGTGAATAGCAAGTGTCTTTTCCATAGGATGGGGGATTTCAAAACTAGGTGGCATATGTGAGAGGAGAACGCTTTAAAAAGGTCACGAGGAACAACTTCTTGACACAGAGTGGTTTGTGTGTGGAATGAATTGCCAGAGGAAATAGTGGATGCAGGTACAGTTACAACGTCTATAAGACATTTGGATAAATATATAAATAAGAAAGGCTTGGACGGATGTGGGCCAAGTGCAGGCAAGTTTAGTTTGGAAACATGGTCAACATGGACTAGTTGGAGTGAATATTTCCATGGACTTAAATCTCCGTTACCTTATCAATAAACCCATTCAAATGATTAAACATGATTTAGCTTTAACAACTCTCTACTACCTGTTCAGGTGGCTATTCATTTTGGCTGGATTAAAGTTTCTAAAAGCTTCAGCACAACTGACATCAAATTGATTAATCGAAAATTGCAAGATTATACTTATTCTATTTTAAGAACAAATGTGTAGCAATCACAATCTATAAGTGCTCTGGCACCACCTCCTTTTTATCTATCTTCTATCAAGTCAGCCAGTACCTTCTCTTTATCAATGTTCAATCCATTCAGCATTGTCAAGCCTCTGCTCTCTTACTCTGACTTTGGTAGTTATTCTTTTTAATAAAGACAAAGGCAAGAATTCTTCTCGTACCATGTTCATATCCTCTGCTTCCATCTGTATGTTTCATTTTTGGTCTGTAGTCTGACCTATCCCTCCTCCTATCATGTGTCAATTATTTATTTGCCTTTTTGAGAGGACTTGAGGACTTTTTGATTGTCTTTTATGATAGCCGTCAATCTTTCTCTCATATTCGCTTATCTCACTTTTGACATGCTCTCTGAATTTTTCCATATTTAGCCTGATTCTCTCTTGTGTTAGAAACATGACATCTATTATACATTACCTTTTTCTGCTTCAGTTTACTCTACTACTGTCATCATCCAGAGAGCTCTGATTTTGGTTGCTGTGCTTTCTACCCTCATTAGAATTTACCTCAACTGTGTTCAGATTACCTGTTCCTTAAAGGATGCTGATTAAAGGACACAGTTTTGTCCCTCAATTATTTATTCCAACTTGAGTCAGTTCCCTTTCCAACTCTCTGGAAATTCGCCAATTAAGCATTTTATTCTAGAATGCTTTTTGTCCTATTCTGTAGCCTCATTTATATCCTAGGATCTTTATATACTAGGTAATCTCCTACTGACATTTGCTTAACTTGACTACCTTGATCTCCACACAGATTCAGCAAAGTGTCCATCCTCTTTAAAAAATGATTTGCTGTAATATATAGCCCTCATAACATAATGCAAGTTTTAAATTTGAATTATCATTATAATTGGTATTAGTACACTGACGTAAACAGAGGAAAGGTGGAAATGATTAAAGTCACAAGAAAATCTTTGACCGTCAAGTGTCAATTTATAAACAAAATGTGAAAGCAGTTAGATACAAAGAGGAAGAATACGCATTTAACAATATCCTCCTTTTTGGACCACTGTTGAAGGCAGTAATGAGAATCATTATTGTAATTCTCAAGCTTTATTGCACTGTTTTATTGAACTGCAGCATTAATAGGTTATACCTTAGGTTGTGCTGATTTTAAAACTTGATTTGTTACTTCAAATTACATGTCTTCTGTGGCTCAATTTGTAGCATGTTTGTCTTCTGAATCCAAAGGTTGTGGATTCAAGCCTACTCCAATTCTTGGATACAAAAATTTATACTTGATGCTGCAGGGCAATAAATGTTTTACAATCTGTTAATAAGTAGAATAGCATATGTATAAAACTGGTTTTGTACTAACTTCCAGAAATAGATCAGGACCAGCATTCCTTAGCAGCAATAGTGGATGATACTTTGTGTTGTAATACTTTAAAAGACTGGATTATTTACCTGGATATAAATGGATTGTGTCTTCTGTGACTTACTGTGTAGCACATTTGCCTAAAGTGTCCCAATATTGTGGATTCAAACCCTCTCCAGTACTTGAGCATAGACATCTAGGCTGACAGTAAAATGCAATACTGAGGGAGAGCTACTCTGTAGGTGGTTCTGTCCTTCAGATGAACTATTAAACTGAAGTCTTGTCTTCTCTCCAAGTATAATTATTTTGAAGAAGGGTAGTGAGTTTTTCCTGGTATGCTGGCCAATATTTATTGCTCAGTCGACATCATAAAAACGATGATTTGGTTGTTGTTACATTGCTGTTTAGGGGACTGCTGTGTACATACTGCTGGCACTTTCTCTGCAGTATTACACTCCAAGAATTCTTCATAGGTTTTAGACTGCATTGGGATGTCCAGTGGTCAATATAAATATGAGCTTTATTTTACAATAAACAGATTAAGTTAAAGAAAAGTGACATCAGAAATATCTCAATCTATAAGATGAAGTCCCATTATTTACCTTACTTGTAGCAGAGTATTCCCAAAATTCCAGAAAAGGGAAAACTTAGGCAGAGATCAGACTGCCTCACCAGTGTATTACCGTTTTACAAACACAGTTACTTATCCTAGAAGACAGACAACAGTTCCACGCTCCAAAATGAAAGGTGGGGTGAGCAGCCTTGTTTCAACCTTGGTTCGAAGCTGGTGCTGTTATCTCTGAAGTAGAAAGTCAGAGATTAAAATACACACCAGGTTCAAGAGCACAATCTCTGCCGGCACTTAATTTAGTATTTTGCTATCAAAAATGTAGTCCTTTGGATGAGACAACTAAAAAAGATCAGCTTGCCTTTCAGGTAGACTTAGACAATCCATTGTACATTTTCTGAAGACCAGGACTCCTTCTGGTATTGTGGCTAATATTTATTTTTCAACACCATGAAACAAAAATATCTGCTCATTCATCTCACTTGTTGTTTGTGCAAACTGTGTACCAATGGACTGCTGTGTTTGCCTTCATTACAACAGTGACAGCATTTTAAAAGTAATTTATTGGTTGTGGATCGCTCTGTACCACTCTGAAAAGGTGGAAGATTCTTTCATAGTGGGTATTCAATTGTCGCACACCTCCTGATGTTTAGCTCTCTGGCTCCACAGCACTGTGGTCACAACTTGGGAGCTATTCCTCCATTGTTCTTGACTGGGATATGGGGCATGGTTACATAAGGTAAGAGTAGAGAAGTGCAAAGTAAATTCACTCCTTGAAACATGCATAGATTATTTATTTTACAAAAAAATTGTCATGTTTGGAATTTTACGTATAATTCTTAAGAGAAACATCGTATGAAAAGAATTAATAGAAAACTCCCAGTTTGGAGTTATTTAATTTTTTTTCTTTTTATCAATGTGTTCTTGAAAATTGATTTTCTTTAATTAATTTACCTTTATTCAGGATTATTCGAACAAAGGTGCAGCAACCTCCAAACCAGCAATCGCCGGTCACATCCCATACCATAGGTGAGAATCATTGCTATTTTGTCACTTCCCTTCCATTAGAATGATACTGCTTTAAATCTTTGAAAAATCTGATATTCTTTCTCAGGACTAAATGGTGTCTACAATGACTATTTACCTCTGTAGGAACTCATTCTTGCTCTCTGATCCAAATCCTTCCTGTATTGTTTCTTGTGACCTCCACCCCATGCATGCACCTCTTTTTCCTGACACCAGCACAATCAAGACGGTCATCTCATTTCCAGGGTGATATAGTATTTTTGGAGTATTGTTGTGGTTGAATTTATTCTGGTAACTGGAAAGTATTCCATCATATTCCTGACTTCTGCCTTGTAGATGATGGGTTAGTGGATTTGGGAAAACAAGAGGTGAATCACTGACCATATAACTTTCAGCTTTTGACTTGCTGTTGTAGCCAGAGGATTATTGTGGCTGGTTCAGTCCAAATTTTGGTTAATGGTGGCCTGCAGAGTTTTGATAATGGAGTATTTAACAATAGTAATTTCAATTAATGTCAAGGGAGGGGAATTACACTTTCTCTTGTTGAAGATGACCATTGCCTGATACTTGTGGAACATAAACGTTACTTGCTACTTATCAATCCATGTATGCGTATTGTAAGTCTTATTATGTGTAGGGAACGTCTGCTTCTTTATCTGAGGAGTTGAATGTGGAGATGAACACTACTCAATGATCAATGAAAATTTCAACACGACTTTGTGATAGAAGAAAGATCATTAAGAAAGAAGCTGAAAATGAGCTTACGATGATGTCTTGAGCAGTTCCTGTGGAAATGTCTTGGATCTCAGCTGATTGGCCTTTAACAAACAAAAACTATGCATGCCTCCCATTAGTAAAGGATTTTCCCCTGATTATCCTGCCTTTTGTGGACAGGTTATGCCCAGGCTATTTCCATATTGTCAGGTAGTGCTAATGTTGTAACTGCTGGAACAGTCAGGCTGAGGCTGGGACGTTGTCAGGATCACTGTCCTGTGCTGAAGCCAGTGTTCTCAGCTGTTCCTTGGTAACACATCAGGTGAGTGAAATTGATTGAACATAGGCTTCTGTTAATGGTGGGTACCTGAAGAAGGACCTTTGGCTGAAGATGGTTGTAAATACTGCAGCCTTATCTTTTGTAGTAAGGCAAAGGGCTCTGCCATCATTGAAGTTGCAAAACTGCACAAAAGGTTAGTTAATTGTCAACCACTGTTCATGACTGGATGTGATTCAGAGCTTTGACCTGATGCACCTGTTGTAAAATCACTTTGCTCTGTCTAACTCATGCTGCTTCTGCTGTTCTGCATGTATACAGATGTGTGCAGTAGCTTTGGCAGATTTACATCTAAAGTTTTGGTACATCCTTTCAAGCTCTTCTACATTCCTTTTTTAAACCATGTCTAGATTTCTGTATTGACAGGAATTACCTTTTAAAAAATATACTTTATTCAAAACAATTGCAGAAATTCAATAAATAATACATAAATAAGTGCATTTGACATTAAATTAAGTTTCTTTCAACATTGTACATTGGGTTCCTTCATAATCTTGACATGAAAGTTTATATTTACAATGTTTATTTATGTTTCCTATCAAACCTTCTTTTGTACAAACAACCTAAAGTTCTTTACAAGGTTCTCAATTCCTTATTATACTATGATGGAAGGGTTTTAATCAGTGGCTGTCCCATTTAGCCTTTGCAGCAGTTATCTCATGCTATAGTGCTTCTCTCAGCAAATAATCTTTTACCTTGAAATGTGCTAGTCTGCAACAGTCCGTCATCAACTGCTCTTTGCATTGGAAGACTAGCAGATCAGACCAAGCGTCACTCCGAAAGCTAGTGTGCTTCCAATTAAACCTGTTGGACTATAACCTGGTGTTGTGTGATTTTTAACTGTGTACACCCCAGTCCAACACCGGCATCTCCAAATCAAGACCAAGTCAAGTATTTCATTGAGTTGATTGTCTTCTAGTAGATATTGGCTCTATGTGCATCCCTGTGATGCTAGTAAAGATAGAATGAGGAATGTGCTGGGCTATGAAGCTACAGATTGTGATGAAATACATTTCTGCTACTGCTGATAGCCCACTGTATCTCATGAAAACTCATCTCCTGCACCTGGCCATGCCTAGCCTTGATATGAATACACATTAGGCCCCTATTGTATTCGTCCTTGATCAGACTGATCGCAAAACATGATATGAGGATTACCCTCTAATTAGTTACTACTCATTTGAGCAATAACTGAAACGTAACCTGATTGTTATTATGGTTGGGTTTCTCTGTTTAACAATCAAACTGCTCAAATTCTCAACTGCTTCTGTATTTCTAAGCAACTTAATACTTCAAATGAAATTTGCCAATATAACTTGGGTTTTGAAGTCTGACGATTATTATGATAAAAAGATTTCACATTGTAATACAAAATTGAAATCTAAAATTTAAAACAGCAATAGAATGTCCATTGAATGTGATGTAATTAAAGTAATAAATTCACAAAGGGGACTATTCATTACATTTTCTGCATCATTAGGTACTAAGGAGTTATGAAATTTTTTTTCTTTTCTTTTAATTTCTGTTCTCCTGTGCTGATTGTGTCTTTGCAGTTCTCAGCATGAGATTCAGGTTTCTATTAAAATTGAGCTTTTTTAATGTGTAACTTTTAAGCATAACTCTCTGCATTCCTGTATGTTTATGCTTTACAGCACTGGTGGACTATCAATTGCCAAGCTTTGCATTGACTGTGTTATAAAGTGGTTGTTTTAGGCACAATGGTACTTTTCAAAAACTGAGATTGTAAGAAATTAAGGATTCATTGAAGAACTCCAATTCCATTCTTAACATCTTTCCTCAAGACAGTGTCTCATATTGGGGAATGGTTTCACTGAAAGTGAGATCTTCAGTACCTCCACTGAGTGTCTTGATGTGCCAGATTAGACAGTGAACTTCAGCAGATGCTTTCCCTCCACACAATATTGTCTGTGGGTAAATTATTAAATGCAGTTCATTCCTTTCAATGGTATGACTAATTTAAAGACTGGTAAAGCCAACTCAAGTAAAGAAATTAATTTCATTGCCCAATATCCATAGGCTTCTTTTAGATTCAACAGACCACTATCCACAGTTTCTAATGGGTTCAATAGTTGAATGTACACATAGTTCTCAGAGTTTCAGTGGATTAATATCTGAATGTCTTCAAATCAGGATCTTTAGGTTGGAAATTTGGAGTTCAATTAATTAAGATAAGGCGACACAGAGACTGCTACATTGGTTAAACAGAACTAGTTGGGCTACAGAAAAACAACTACAAACTTCAAAATCAATTAAAAGGGACTGTCGAACCGATTGTGTTAAGTGTTTGACTTTCAGACATTTCCTGATCAGTGGCCTGGCTGCTCTTATGTTGAAATGAGAAAACTGGGGCTGGACACTCCATGGCCATGTCACAAGTGTTGGGATGCACGTGTGAATTCTAGAAAAAAATATTTTTATTAATGTCAACTTAATGATTAAGAAAGGCCAGAAATGTTGACAAAACTGTTTGATGAAACAATGTACATTTAGATTTGAGTTGAATTTACCACCATGGATGCAGATCAGGTTTGCATCTTTGGATGTCTACAATCCTAATCCTGGTTATCCTGAGTGTAGAAGGTTGCTTTATGTGCAATCATTTTGAAAGGCAGTCTTAGTTGGGAAACCACTATTGACTGTGCTGGATTGGTTTCAGGTCTGGGTAGTTTATTTATTCTATTCTGTCTAAACCCTTGCTGTTGTTGTTTCGGCACAGCACCAAGCACAGTGGCAGTGACTCCTGTTCCATCTGCTGCCACTGACCCTGCGGGATCCTCCTACTCTATCAGTGGCATTCTGGGAATCACACCTTCCAGTGCTGAGAATAACAAGAGAAAACGCGATGAAGGTAAGTGTAAGAACACCAGCTTGAAAAATAAAACTCCTTTCTGAGGAATTAATAAGAATGTTATCATGTCAAAGAGAGAAATGCAAACATTTTTTTCTTGTAGATACAGAATGTTCTGCTTTTGCCATTAAATCCAAATTCCTCACTGGTATGATTTGAAATGATAATGCATTGATATGGTTTGCACAGTGAATGATGAAAGAGCACAACCTTTGGCAGTTGGTGCTAAAGTTACAACGATATAACTTCAAATGGAATAAATAAATTCAAATTGATTATTATTTACACCAGACAAGCATGGTGTAACAATATACTTTTCAACTGCAGATAAAGGATCAGGCTATGATGTTACTTAAGCAGAAAGTAATGGCTGTTTTGAAATGTAAAAACATTTTCTGAATATCAAATTTTTGGAATTTAAAGTCATAATCATATGTTTTACGTTTTTTTAGTTGATATTCTTGAATTTTTATGGTTGGTTGTAGATAGAAGGCAGCATGAAATGTAACAGTTTTTCATTGCCTTGTTTATAACCTATGTACAAAACCAAATACTTCTCCAGGTACCATTTTTTTTATTGTCCCTGGTTGTGTTGTGTGAGCCTTTTTACAACACGTTAAGTTTGAAAAGTACGTATTTTGCTGTAACAGTGGTGTATGTGCAGACATTTACACAGAGACATTGTTTGCGCTGCCAGTTGATTGAAATGCTGCTATAGGCATGAGTTAATAGGGTGACGGTGATCATAGGACAGAGTTCTCCAGCTGTGGTCCTGTTTACTGAAATGTGAAAACTGGGAAAGGGAAGATGATATACTGTTCAATTCTGAACAATATTGGAGAGATGCGCACTTCATGCATTCTTGTAATTCACTGTTTTTCTAAAGTTCTATTTTTGCAGTTTTCTGAGCTGTGAAACCTAATTCAGGCTGTTGTGAGATGTGCCATGCACTCTGAATGAATATGAAGTACTGTTTAGCCCAAGATTTGTCACAAAGTGCAGTACATATTTTTCATTAATATTCCAACCCTATACTTGAAGTATCTGGTTTCTAGTATATGGTGTCCTAACTAGTTTATTTAACTTTGATTTGTCATCTTATATGCAGATATTATAATTTGCATAAATTTTAAGATATTAACATATTAAAACATGTTATTTAAAAAATGTAGCTTTCCAGTGGCACTTTAGCAAATTGGAAACTTTAATTTTTGAATGCGTGAAAGGGAAGGCATCAATAATCTTTCACTAATGCTTAGTTCAAATTATGTTGGAGTGTGGGCTAGGACCTTGACTCCATCCCAGTATCCTTAGTATTTCCACCGGCAATTAGGATTCTAGCTGACTGTTTGCTGTAGTTTTATTTGCAGAGCAATGCTATTTTAATAACAATGAAACAATACATTTGTGTGAAATATTCTCTCCAGAGCCCATAAATTGGGTCACTAAAAAGATAAATCATGCATAGATCAAATTAATTGTTTACCTTCTGAATTGCTTTATATGAGGTTTTGGCTTTTTCAAATGACACCATCTCTTTCAAGTTAGTGGGTGTTTGAGGTTGGCTAGACCAGGAATACCAACCAGAAGAGTATGGGAATCAAAATGAAGGTCAGATGGCATTTATTTTCCGGATACAGATCTAGGTTATGTTATTACCAATTTTGCACTAATCCTTTGTCTTAAAGATGTTGGATGCTACTGAGAACATTTCCATGGGTGCAGTTCAGCATCTGGCAGCCGATTGAAGTGGGCAGTTTTTGCTCAATGTACAGCTAGACAGTGGTTGAATCTGCCACTGTGGACTTTGCAGCAAAGTTCACTAATGGATATGATGCTTCTTATTTCCATGGATGCTGGGGGATGGCTATTTGTAGTATTGCCTCTCTCATTCAGACTGAAAGCAGTGCATTGGATGCCAATCCTGGCACCTTCTCTAGAATTCAGCTACACCTTCCTTTTACAAGCTGGACTTTTGTAGTTGTTATCCAAGTGTTTTAGCATAGAATCAAAGCTTTTGATTAAACTTACCCTTTCCTGGTATGTGAGCATTGCTGACATTAGATAAAAAAATTGATGCTACGCTGTCTTTAAAAGTTGCTGTTTTTCAAGGAGGAATTGTTTTGAAGTGAATCATGAACTATAATATTTTGAAGAACCCAGGAGTGTCACTGGTATGTAACTCTTGGGACTCATAAGTTCATACCATTGGCCCTGTGGTTTTTGCAGAACTGAATAAAAATAGTATAATTTCTTAATCAGACTGCTAATGTTGGATGGGATTGTGCTTTCATTGGCAATTTGAGAGGTTGAAATAGGTCTCAGTTGTGATGCTGCATTCAAACAAATTGCCTGAACAGATCCACGGTGTATGATATTTGAAGGATAGGTGATTGCATGATATACCAAATGATAGCTACCTTTATAGTTGTTCCCTAACAAGGGACTGTACCTTCAGGAAACATAAAAGCATATCAGCACGACTATACCACGCAGCCTCTGAGCCTGCTCTGCCAACTAGATCATGGCTGATCATCTACCTCACTACCACATTCCTGCACTAGCCTTGTTTCACTCGATGCCATTAATGACTACAAATCTATCGATCTCTGGAACTTACTTACTGAGCTTCCCTTGCTCTCTGGAATGGATAATTCTGATGATTCACCACACTCTGAGTGAAGAACTTCCACCTATCTCATTCCTAAATGACTTGCCTTTGGTGAAGGAGAAAGAGAGTTAACATTTTCACAGTGGGGAGAAAGTCAGCACCTATACAGTAGGATGGAGAGGAAAGAAAGAGAGACAATAATTTTCTTCAACACAGAAGAGAGTGAGAGAGCAAGAGAGAATACCTTCTGGAAGAAGGGAGAGAGTCAGAACCTTTGGAGAATAGACAGAGAAAAAGAATGAGAGCTAACAGCCTCAGGGTAGGATAGAGAGTCAGTACCTTCAGGGACAGAAACAATAACTCAGCACCTTCAGGGAGGGAGAAAGAAAAAAAAATCGCAGGTTGAAAAAGAATAACTAGCTTTCTGGTTGGAGATTTTAATGGACTGAGGTTGATGAGCAGTGAGAATTAAAACTCATGCTTGACCAAATGAGACGGTCTCGATTTATTCCAGCTCTGCTTTTCATATTAGGATTTCTAACTAACAACTTTCCTCATATGCACTTGACTTTATCAGAGGAAGCGTAAGATTTTAATGAACTTTGTTATCGCTGGCCAAGACAGCTTTACAATATCAGTAAGTAACATTTACAAACAGTGCAGGCATTCCGAGTCCAGGGTATTGTAAAAGCAGGCTGTAATCTAAATAACCTCAGGGACTCTGAAACTCCTGTACAATCTAATGAGCTCATAGCTCATTAACCACCACATATAAAATCTTTTCTTAAATTTGTGAAATGTGGACTCCAAGTGCCTATTTTCTAAAGAAGCAGCACAGGGACAAGAGTAGGCCATTCAGCCTCTTGGGTCTGCATCTTCATTCAATTAGATCATGGCTGATACGTACCTCAACTTCATATCCCTTGATAACTTTTACCCAAAATAAAACCTATCAAGCTGAGACTTATAAGTTCCAAGTGCTTCTATGTCCAATGCCTTTCAGTGCAGAGAATTGCAGATTTCTACTCTCTCTATTGTGTGAAGAAGTGCTTCCAGATTTCCCTCCTAAATGGCCTAGGTTGCATTTTAATGTTATGTCCCCTTGTTCTTGACTCCTTCATCAGGGGAAATATTTTTCCTTTAGATTCCTTTTAACATTTTAAATCCCTCACTGCCCTCAAAGAAATGCATATATTTAATTCCCAGTTGCATTCTGGTGAATCTCGCGAAACACCTTGCTACACCAATATATTTTCCTCAGGTATGTCATTCAAAATCAAACCACATGCAGAATTCTATATGGACTCTGATGAAGGCTATAATACCATTGAAGCAAACCTTCTGCCCTGTTGTATTTCCTCTGCCTGAGATAGAAGTCAGCATTTCATTAGCCTGTTTGAGCGTCTTTTTGTACCTGTCTTGTAGCTTTAAATGATTTGTGTACTTTGATGCCAAATCTCGTTGTTCTTCTGAAGTTCCTAATGCTTCAGCATTTGGAACATGTTCTGATTTATCTTTATCAGACTGAAGGTGAATGACCACACACTTGCAACATTAAACTCCATCTGTCACAGTTTTGCCAACTCACTTAATCTGTATTGCTTTGCAACTTTCTGCTTCCATTTGCAATATTCAATGTGCCTTCTAATTTAGGCCACATGCAACCTCAAATAAATAATTCTCTATTCCTTCATTCAAGTCATTAATAAATATGGTGAAATTAGGTCCCAGGACATTTGTTATAACCTAATGATTAGAGTTCTGAGGAAGGGTCCTTTTTATTTCCACATTGTGTTTTCTACCTTCTAATTAATTTTGAGCTTGAGTCAAAACCCATCTTGAATTCATGCACTCTCATTTTATTTCCAAATGGGTATGAACTATCCAATAATCTACATGAGCTAGTAAAATGGATTTATTATATCAATGAAAAATAAAAATAAATGTTTACTTTACAATGAATACAGATGGTTTAAAAAGAAAAAACTCAATATGTTTTACTATTTATATAGTCCCTTTCAGGCTAGGGTAAAAAATGAGGTCTGCAGATGCTGGAGATCACAGCTGCAAATGTGTTGCCGGTCAAAGCACAGCAGGCCAGGCAGCATCTCAGGAATAGAGAATTCGACGTTTCGAGCATAAGCCTGATGAAGGGCTTATGCTCGAAACGTCGAATTCTCTATTCCTGAGATGCTGCCTGGCCTGCTGTGCTTTGACCGGCAACACATTTGCAGCCTTTCAGGCTAGGGCTTACCAAAATATTTAGAAGACAATTGACTATTTCTTAATTGTATTCCCATCGTAATAATGGAAAGGCTTCATGATTGAACATGTAAGTAGAAGGTTAAATGCTCCACGTTGGCTAATTTCAGTCAGGGCAGAAATAGGGTTCACAATATTTCAACCCAGCCCCATTCCCAATTCCAGTTCACGTTTCAGTGGCTCCTTCCAAGACAGTGCATGCTTGCAGATGTCATATGAGGACAGGATCTGGGGCTGGGACCGTGATGCTTCCATGGTTAAATAGGCTATTAGTACTTCCATGAGGAACAGCTAACTGGAAGAGTTGCTGATGGAATAAAACAATAGCTCCGCAGAATTCGCCATCTCAGAGAGGGAAGAAAGGCAGGAGGGAAGTGGATGGATGCTTGTGAGTGAGAAGGTTTTACTTCAGTGTTTGGCAATTTCTGAATATCTCACATTACTGCTGGAAACTCCTTGGTTTTCCATTCTTTCTCAGACACCCTCTATTCATACATGTTTATTGTTTAATATTAGCTCTGCTTTCTCTGAAAGCTTGCTGCAGCTGTCAGTGTGCATGCCATATCCTTGATGTCTAGTGACATTCACAAAAGGTTAATAATGTCTTGTGATGCCCGTACTGTAGATTTATCATGGAATAATCTGCAACTGACTACAAAGAAATTCAACATCCCTTGTAGATATTCATTTATTCTAGATTACAAAAATAAAGCAAAAAATGTAGAGACCAAAATCCTAATCCTTTCATCAAATGAGAATGGAACAGAATATTTTGTGGTGAGACATTTGTAAGTAAGCTCACCAGTTTGATTTTATATTTAGTGCAGAATGGTTTTAGCCCTGTAACAATAATATCAGCTTGACTCAGCATTTGCTAGTTGCCTCTGAATTAAAAGGTTGTGAATTAAAGTTCTACTCGAGGAACTGAATGCATAATCCCGACTGATACTTTAGTCCAGTACAGGGTGAGTGTATCCGTGTTAGACATGTGGCTTTTTAGATGAGATATTAAAGCATATTCACCTGCTGTCTCAATGGAGTTAAAAGATCCCACGGTAGTATTTGAAGGAGGCCAGGCAGTCTCTTGGCCAATACTTGTAACACATGCAAATAATCTAGTCATTGTCACATTGCTGCTTAAACTTATGATGACCTCCTACTTTATAACAGTGACTATATTTTGAAACAAAAATAGAAATTGCTGGAAAAACTCAGCAGGTCTGGCAGCAACTGTGGAGAGAAATCAGAGTTAACGTTTTGGGTGTGACTGACCCTTCCTCAGAACTGAACCTGAAATATTAACTCTAATTTACCTCCACTGATGCTGCCAGGCCTGCTGATCTTTCACAGCAATTTCTATTTTTGTTTCTGATTTACAGCATCCACAGTCCTTTTGGTTTTTAACTATTTTTTGAAATGCACATAATTAACTGTAAGGCTTGTGCAGCAGCCTGCTTGTGAAAGGCATCACATAAACTCAGGCCTTTCATTCTCTCTCAGATGTTAACTGAGACTCACTCTTTCAAATAGTGCCATAAGATCTTTTAGCATTCATCTGAAAGATTAACACGTCATTTATCTATTTGATGTTTGAGAACTTACTGTGTGCAATTGATTGCTACACTTGCCCACAAAGCATACAATAAAAAAGCACCAATTCAGTGGCTGTCAAGGGTTTGGGAATGTGAAGGTGCATAGTGTAAATAGAAGGTCTTTCTATTTACAGAACTGAGATATAGTGCAGGAATGAAAATGCTTTACAATGGGGCAGCTGCGTCTTGATTCTGGACTTTGTACTTTTGACCCATTTAATAGTGCAATTCTTTTACAGTCACCTTCAGTGCTGCTGGCCCTATATATCAGAATATTCTTATTCATTTTTTTGCAGGTCACAGCTGACCCTCAGAATCTCAGTTTGCTCCTTTCCGAATGGCAATTGACCTGGAGGGGCTAAAATAATTTTTAAAAGTGTTTTGTTACTCTTTCTCTATTTTACTAGTGTTGTTAGATACCAGATTAGCTTCACATTAAAACCAGTGAGTCACGGAATATTTGTTGACGGGGGAAGGCAGTGTCTGTTGGGTTTCTGCATGAATTAAAGAGCAATTTTCCCCTCCTCTGTTTCCTGGAGTAAATGGACTTAGAGCAGATGTTGTGCCTTGGTGGGAGATCTGTTGCTGAGTCTCAGCACAAGGACATCTGTCGTGGATTGTTATACAATAGATGGGACTTTCGCTCCTCATTTCGATTTAAAGGGAGGAGGGACTTTGGTAGGGGCTTGATAGGTGTTATGGGCTGATTAATGCCGGTCATTTATCCTTGACAAACAGAGAGACGATGGGAGTTCTGTCTTTTACATTAATTAATATAACAGCGGGGCTGGAAGTAATTTGCTTCAATAAAACTACCTCACTTGCACAGTTCATCAACCGAGGCTGTAGACTCCATGCAAAGTTTATTTTTACAAAACTGATACAGAAAATGTCTTTGAGTTAGAATAAGGTCCCTGTCACAGGAGAAGCTGCATACACCTCGTGTTGGTAATGGTTCCTTACAGTTGTTTGAGTTCCAGTCAGGAGAGGACTTCTGCTGTCGTTCATCACGGTATGGCGCCAACATCACTGGTGATTCATTCACTGTTAAGGACCGTGAACAACCAGATAGTACACCAAGCTCCCCCACGTCGTCACGTTGCGGTTGCTTTGATCTCCCGGAGAGTTTCCAGTCATTGATATTGCCCGGAATAGTGAAGACCCGTCCACAGAGTGTTCAGAGGCCATTTGAACCCTCCACCCTCCTGAGGAACTTTCAAATCCATATTCTTGAGGCACAACCTATTATGGACCAGTATCTGAAATATTTAACTGCAGAGAGTCTGGCTGGGTTTGACTGGAATTGACATCCCTTTCTTGTTAGAGTTACAATTACAACAGGTGGCACAAAGCACTACAGCCTCACAGCGCCAGAGACCCGGTTCAATTCCCACCTCAGGCAACTATCTGTGTAGAGTTTGCACATCCTCCCTGTGTCTGCGTGGGTTTTCTCCGGGTGCTCCGGTTTCCTCCCACAGTCCAAAAACGTGCAGGTTAGGTGAATTGGCCATGCTAAATTGCCTGTAGTGTTAGGTATAGGGGAATGGGTCTGGGTGGGTTGCTCTTCGGAGCAGACTTGTTGGGCAGTAGGGCCTGTTTCCACACTGTAAGTTATCTAATCACTTTTTAACCGAAGTCTGGGCTCTAAAGAAACAGTGTTATTGTGGCTATTAATTGTTAGAAAGGTAGTATTGATAGAAATTGCCCAGAAAGGCCAATGATAAAGATCCTAAATTGGACAGCTGGAAGACCTGGCCATCATAACTCCAAGAAAGATTTGCATGTAATGAAATATTCAATTGAAATGGAGTGTAACAATATCATGCCCCAGAAACAACAAATGAGATAATGTCTAGACAGTCAAATTTCGAGATGGTAGTAGACGGATAAGTATTGATCAGGAGAATTTCTCAGTTGTTTCAATAAGTGCCATCAAAGTCTTTCATATTAGTCTGACGGAACGGATGGGTTCTTGGTTTAATTCCTCAACTGGAAATTAGTACCCATGACAATTCAGGACCAGTTCCACCACAGAACGCATCAGATGGCCTCCTTCTTTAAAGACCGCAATTTCCCTTCCATGTGTTTGATGATGCCCACCAGTGCATTTCAACCACATCCTGCACCTCTGCCCTCAAATCCCACTCCTCCAACTGCAACAAGCCCAGAACACCCCTGGTCCTCACCTTCCATCACACCAACCTCTGTATACATCGCATCATTCACCACCATTTAGATTAGATTAGATTCCCTACAGTTTGGAAACAGGCCCTTCAGCCCAACAAGTCCACACCGACCCACCGAAGAGTAACCCACCCAGACCCATTTCCCTCTGACTAATGCACCTAACACAATGGGCAATTTAGCATGGCCAATTCACCTGACCTGCACATTTTTGGACTGTGGGAGGAAACCGGAGCACCCGGAGGAAACGCAGCAGACATGGGAGAATGTGCAAACTCCACACAGACAGTTGCCCGAGGCTGGAATCGAACCTGGGACCCATCCGCCACCTACAAATGGACCCCACCATTGGAGATATATTTCCCTCCCAACGCCTATCTGCTTTCCATAAAGACCATTTCCTCCGCAACTACCTTGTCAGGTCCATGTCTCCCAGCAACTCACCCACCCCTCCTATTACCTTCCCTTGCCACAGGAATTGAAAAACCCTCACCTCCATCCAAAGCCCCAAAGGAGACTTCCCCATCCATCAAAGTTTCACCTGCCCTTCCACACATGTCATTTACTGTATCTGTTGCTCCTGATGTGGTCTCCTCTACATTGGCGAGATAGGACATCTACTCACAAAGTGCTTCAGAGAACATCTTTGGAATACCTGCACCAACCAACCCCACTGCCCTGTGGCTGAACACTTCAACTCCCTCTCCTACTCTGCCGGGGACATGCAGGTCCTGGGCCTCCTCCATTGCCACTCCCTCACCACCCAATGCCTGGAGGAAGAACGCCTCAAATTCCACCTCGGGACCCTCCAACCCATGGCATCAATGTGGATTTCACCTGTTTCCTCATTTCCCCTCCCCCCACCTTATCCCAGCTCCAAACTTCCAGCTCAGCTCCACCCTCATGACCTGTCCTACTTGTCCATCTTGCTTCCCATCTATCTGCTCCACCGTCCCCTCCGACCTATCGCCTTCACCCCCACCTCCATCCACCTATTACACTGTCAGCTACCTCCCCCCTATCCCCACACCCCCCTCCCATTTATCTCTCCAACCGAAGTAATGCTGTGAAATGCTGAAACAGACTACAGACCCAAGTCTCTGGAGTTGGTCTTGAACCTGCATCCTTCAAAAACTATTAATGAGCCAAAACTTGAGAAGAAAATTTTGCTTATTTTCTTTAGAAATTAAGGGATTTCATGTTTTTCAAGATTCTAAAAGGAGTTAACCAAATGAATCCCATCAAACCTCTCACCGTGTTCACAAATACAAAGCGATGGATTAAGGACAAATGAGGTGGAAGTCAGGAAGATTTTTTTTTGTGGGTAATAGTCTTGTGGGGATGACCATTAAAATTGACAGTATATACTGACTTCGGAAGCAACTGGATACTTTACTAGAGAAATAAGAGGAGAAAGTGAGGACTGCAGATGCTGGCGATCAGAACTGAAAATGTATTGCTGGAAAAGCGCAGCAGGTCAGGCAGCATCCGAGGATTCCTGAAGAAGGGCTCATGCCTGAAATGTCGATTTTCCTGCTCCTTGGATGTGCCTGACCTGCTGCGCTTTTCCAGTAACATATTTTCAGCTAGAGAAATAAGAGATCTGAGATAAGATGGCAATTCAGGTGAGACCATAGGCACTGAGGAAGGCCCTTTGATGCATTGACAGTCGTGCTGCCTCTTTGAGAGAGTTCCTCCTCCACTTTTTGTTTTGCTTTTAGCATTGTCATTTGTAAGGGCACCTTTTTTTCTTGTTTGAGGTCTGCAATAAATTTCAGTTGGCCTAACCAACTAAGAACTAAATTGGTTTTCAGAATCCCTTGATGACCAGCTTCCTCCTGCTGCTGGTCAGAATCAAGAACAGAGGAAAAATCTATAATGAGCCTTGTGCTTCATTTCCTGGTGTTGTTCCTTTTAGATCTGTTTGTAATACTACTGGTCCTTCTGTGCAGACAGGCCTTAGCAAAGTACATGCTGCAAGCTAACACGACCATTTCAGGCAAACATATTTATAGATACACCATCTCCACATTGACAACACAATCCATGATAATGTACAAAGCTGCAGATGTGGAATTACAATTGTGGCACCATAGGGTTGCACTGTGCTGTAACACTGAGGTGGGATGGGACAGGACCAGTTTCATTAATGGGTTATGTCAAGTGACAGCAAATTAAAAAAAGTAATTGGCACTGCATTCAGCTCCATCTGAACTGGCACTGCAGTTGGCAGCCAATAACCCCACTCTAGAGACGATGTAGTAATGGCAGAATGCCACACTTCACAGAATATTTTGCTAAAACATGCATTTCTGTCCCTGATGATATTGAAAACGTGAACAGTATATTCCACTACAAGCTTCAAATGTATTTTTTCGAATTTCTCACACAACAGTGTCTTCTTAAACTCCCTGTGCTGCACAAAAAAACACATCACTGAGAAACTTGAACCAAAGGTCTTCAATGTTAGAAGCATGAAAATTGACACAATGGTGTTTGTTTCCAACTTGTGTCTAATATTCAGTGCGAGTCTTCTGCTATTCACAATTGCTCTTAAAAACTATTCCTGGCATTGATTCCAATGCTGGTTCTGAAACATAGCCCTACACTCTTCAGGTTACTTTAATAAAATGGACTTAATAATTTGAGTTGAGGTGAAATATTTTGTCTTCAGTGAAACAATTCAACAAATAATGGAAATCTATTATTAGCAGAACATGGAATCAACGTAGTGTCCATTAGGACTACCCTTTCTTCTATCAGTACTTGTTAGTATATCATTTGAACATATATTTAAAAAATATGAGTGGGAGTGTTAAATTGGTTTTATTAAAAATGCAGGCTTAAGTCGAACCAGGCTTAAGTGGTACCATTTTATTCTTGAGTTGCTTCAGTTCCATATGCCTGTGGTACTGCTGTATGTACTGAAGCTAGAGCATCTGTTCAATTTTATATCTCTATGTAAACCAAACATTCTTTATTTCTAGATGAATCACAACATTAGATTTGATGTCATTGGTCCCTCTTACCATAATTCACATTCATGTCAGAAAGGGGAAAGAAATCTTTTAACTAAATATTCAGAAAATGACTGATCATAAGAAAAAAATTCAGTTTTTTGTACTTGTTTGCATAGGTATATTCTAGCTAATGGATTTATGACTCACAATTGCATGTGACAAATGTTGCCTTGGTTTCGCAACAACCATACTGTAAAAATTGCAGATTTTCCAATGTACATGTACACAACTTCATAATTTTTATTCTGTAAAATAATGTCAGTTTCCTTTCACACTAGGTAAATATTTAAGATATTTTCATTTTTAACTATTCAGTTCCAGCTTTCTCATTCACCTTGCATATTGCACAAAATTTTCTCCCTAATTACAATTTTTTTTTTGCATTGGACATTACCAAATCTGTTCTGCAGTTACATTGCAACAGAGTAATTTTTTAGATTGAGAACAATCTTCAGAAGAAACACATGAAGAAAGGTCAGCAGCACTCAGATAACAGATTTGTCTATGAATTTAGTTCCATAAAGTTCTTTACCTCACCTTTTCTCAGTAGAAAACTACATTGTGTGAAAATCCTTAGTTTTTGTTATCTGTATCCAGATATTTTGAACACCTATATTTGTAAATCTCCTGATGTAGACTGAAAATCCTGCATGTGCTTGAGTTTGGCACTGATGTAAAGCATTATAATTCTAATGAGTCGACATGCAGTCTTTCCATCTGTGCTCTTGGATTGTTACTCAATTATACAATATCTTGACTTGCTAAGACCCTAAGGTCTGGAATTCTGTTTTGAAGCCTCTCGGTTTCACTCTTTTCTTTTTAAGACACGTCTCAAAACATAATGGATTGACTAAGCATCTGATCCAATATGTCTTTACCTGGATTGCTGTTAACTTTTGTTTGATAACACTTCTGAGAAGCTCCTTGGGCTGTTTTTGTATATTTAAGTGCTAAACAAATGCAAGTTTTTGCTATTTTTCTGCCTGCTTCTTAAGGTTTGTTGATCCATTGCCCACAATCTGATTGTTGGCTCTATTGTCTGTTCTCTCAGACTGTTGACTCATTGCCATGAGCTGATTGTCTGCCCCTTAGCCTGTTCTTTCTGATTGCTTCTGATCTGCTGCCTTACCTCTTGGTTTGTCGATCCTTTGTCTGTTTTGATGGACTATTCTCCTGATGCGGCCACCTATTGTATTATAGTATTTTATGTTCTATTGTGCTGTTCTGTGGTACGCTTACTGAGGCTTAAAAAAAGTGTAAAAATTGAAAATCCAGCACAAAGGGAGAGAGAGAAAGCCAACAGGTGAGGGAAGTAAAACACAAGAATGACAAAGTGGAGGAGTGGGAAAGGAAAAGGATTAAAAGGGAAGAGAAGCAAATAAAGGACTTCAAATAAGAGAAATAAGGTCAAGGGAAACTGGGATTCAAAATAAGCAGGGAAGTGAAAGAAAATTAATAGAGAGGAAGGATGAGCAAGATGCATAAATCCAAATAATTGAGTACCAAGAAAAAAAATCAAAGGAGAGATTGAAAAATAGAATTGAAAGAGCAAGAATTGTTTCTGTAAATAAACCTATACAGTATCTTCACAGAAAAGAGCAGGAGTGAAGTCTGGATCATTGAAAATGTGCAGCTCTGTTCAAAATATTTGATTGCTGTAACCAGCAATGGCCTGTATATTCATTCTCAGTGGAGAAGAGGAAGCCGCTTGCAGCTGAAGGCAGGAAGATACCAACGATCTGACTGTATAAGATGGTGCCTTTATTGCATTGAAACGACATGAGAGACAGGTATCAGAGAGACTGAAACGTTATTCTTTCAAGTGGTTCTCAGAATGGTTATTGCTCCCACTTGAGAAAGGATCAACAATGAGAGACCACAGATTTAAAGTAATTGGTAAAATAGCAAAACAACATGAGAAAAAAAATCATTTCACGCATTGAGTGATCAAGATCTGGAGTGCACTGTCCAAGGTGTGATGGCAACTTCAATCGAAATATGCAAAGGGAATTAAATTGTTTACAATGAAGGAAGAATGTGCACGGTTTTGGGGAGAAGGCAGGTGTGTGGTAGTTAGTGAATTGTTCATTTGGAGAACTGCTGCAGACAGAATGGACCAAATGGCCTCATCTGCTCTGTAAAAATTGTCTTTTTTTTATTTGTAGTGCAGCTGCTGATAGAGATCTGCAAGGGAAGAAAAGTGACACAACTTAGGTTGTGACTGACAGGCTAGGGAGATCCCCAGAGTGAACACACATTCTAATAGGGATTTGAGAATAACAGGGAAATGATATGGAGATTGATGGTATTGTAAGAAAATTCAAAGGGATTTCCAGACAAACCAGACAGTGAGAAAAATTGTGAGGGTTAACTGTATGAGTAGAAAAAAAAGACTCTACAAACATTGCAGAGAAAGGAGAAAGAAAAAGAGTGATTTGGAGAGAAAGAATTATAGGAAACCATTTCTCACTATTTAACTAGTCAATAATAGGTATGGACATGTTACACAAGAAAATTCAAACTAGTCAGTCATGGACTTAACCTGTGTTATCATGTGATTATAAATGGTGGTACCTGAGCCTGGTAAATGTCGAAAGCTGCTGATGGGTGAATAACTTGGCCTCCAAGTGTCAATAATCTCAGGTGGATGTGCTTCCAGAGAAGGGTCCATTAGATTCTCAAGGAAGGAAACGTCATTGAAAGATGGATGGACTAGCCCCTGTTTTAACTGCAAGCTGTGGTGTAGTCACATCAAGAACAAGACAATGAGAGAGAGAGAGAGACTGTGGAGAGTCTCAAGCACATAACCCTTGGTCTTAAAGAGGAAGACATTCACAGAAGCTTCGAGAGTCGCCTAGTATGGGGATAATGATAAGAACATTTTGTTTCTTGGCATAATTTAAATGAGAAAAACATTTGACTGTTTATGGCACTTGTCTTGCTCAAGATCTTTCTGAAAATGGACCAGGGCAGGCGGAAGGGATTATTTTAATTTGGCGTTATGTTTGACACAACATTGTTGGGTGAAGGGCCCATTCCAGTGCTGTACTGTTGTGTGTTCTATGTTCTGTTTTCTAACTGGTATCCTGAATATCTGGCAACACTCTTTCCAGCAACATTTCATCCCTGGGAATGGGGAAAGAGATAGGTGTGCAGGGAAGACAAGGAAATAGATAAATAGATGAGCTCCCTGAATTGATGGAATTTTCTGTGCCAGGAATACATATTAAATCTATGTTCACTATAGAGAGATAAGCTTTAGTCCTCAAGTGGTTGGGCATGGAATAACACAAAATTGTTTCACTACATTTTAATAGAATCAATGCATTTTCTGCCCTGACTTCATTGTATGCGACAATGATGTTAGCAAATGCGGATTATTCACTTGGTAACATGTTTTGACATAAATTTGTCTCAGTGACTATTGATCACATTATAGAATAAGAGATATGAGCAAGTGAATTACAAGTAATAATCTAATCACAGGATCAGAGGGCAAATTACAAGGATGAAATGAGTCCCACTTATGAATATAACCTACACTTAAGGATATGATTACAATCTTGATGTGTTACATATTTCTGACTTGTGTGTTTAAAATAGTACCATGTAATTATTTATGGTTTTGTGTTATTTGATGCTGTTGGCGGCACGGTGGCACAGTGGTTAGCACTGCTGCCTCACAGCGCCAGAGACTTGGGTTCAATTTCCGCCTCAGTCAACTGTCTGTGTGGAGTTTGCACGTTCTCCCTGTGTCTGTGTGGGTTTCCTCCGGGTGCTCTGGTTTCCTCCCACGGTCCAAAGATGTGCAGGCTAGATGAATTGGCCATGCTAAATTGCCCGTAGTGTTAGGTGTAGGAGAATGGGTCTGGGTGGGGTGCTCTTTGGAGGGTCGGTGTGAACTTGTTGGGCTGAAGGGCCTGTTTCCACACTGTAAATCTAATCTACTGTGAAATGGGGCAAACCTTTGATTTCAACTGAAGATACCATGTGTGGTTAGAACATTATTGTCTTAAAGAGGTTTGTGTCCAATATAGTACAAATCATGATTACATTCCAAGCTACAGGTTGAATGATCTAACAGAAGTAGTTGAAAGGCCCAGTGAAGGCCATTGGCAAAGTTGAAAAAGAAACAGAGAGAAGATGAGGAAGGGCAAGAGATTATGATTAGGTAACTACAAATGTGGATTTAAAAACCGACAAACAATACTTTGCTTAGGAAAGATGTAACATCCATGGCTGAAGATAGGATCAAATTGAATGGAAAATGTATAGTTATGCAAAGAATCGTGGCATGTCAATAAAGCAAAGAATGACCAAAAGATGAATGAGAAGTAAATTAGAGTAAGAGAAAAAGCTAGCTAGAAATATAAAACAGTTAGAGTTTCTACTGGTATTTAAAAAGGAGAAATGTAAGTAAAGTAAGCATTGGTCCTCCAAAAAGTGTGTTTGGGAAATTAATAGTGGAAAATAAAGAAAGGGCAGATTAATTGCACAGATATTTTACATCTATCTGCACAGAAAAGGATACAAATAACCATCAGGAATAATTGTGAATCAAGACTTGTAAAGGACAGTGGAACTTGAAACATTAACAGTTGCCTGGAAATAGTGCTGATAAAATGCTTACAATTAAAAGCTGATAAACTTATTTCTAAGGTATTAAAAAAAAGTGGCTGCTGAGAGGCAGTTATATTGGCTTTCATAGTTTGAAGTTTCCTCAATTCTGGAAAGGTGACACCAGATTACAAAATAGCAGAAAAGAAAATCTTAGTACAATCAAGTAGAGCTAATATAGTTTTGCGAAAGGGAAATTGTGTTTGAAAGTTTATTTGAGTTCTTTGAGAAAGCCACATGAATAAAGGGGAAATTGTGGTTGTGGTTTACTTAGATTCCCAGAAGGCATTTGACAAGGTGTTACATCAAAGGTTCTTACACAAAAAGAGAATTCATGGTGTGGAAGATAATATTAGCGTGGGTAGAAGACTGGTTAGCTGACAGAAAGCAGAATGTAGGCATAAATGAGTCATTTTGAGGTTGGCAAGATGTAAGAAGTAGAATAGGACAAGAATCTGTATTGGGGCCTCAACCATTTTCAATCCAAGATAATAAGTTGGATGATGGGATCAAACATATGGTTGGTAAATTTGCTGATGACATAAGGTAGATAGGAAAATAAATTGCAAAGAGATCTTAAGGCATCCGTAAAGGGATATCAATAGGTTAAGTGAGTTGGCAAAACTTTGGCAGAAATGGTTTAGGGTAGGAAAATGTAAACTTGTCCACCTTGGGAGGAAGGATATAAAAGAAGCATTTCATTTAAATAGGGAGGGATTGCAGAACTCTGAGATATAGAGGGTTCTAGTTGTCCTTGTACATGAATTATAAAAAAAAGTTAATCTGCAGGTCCAGCAAGTGATTAGTGAGGTAAATGGAATAGCGATGTTTATTACACTACCTGCACACAGAGAGACTGCTAAAACAATGGATGACAATGCAGGGAAAATAGTTATTTGTCATCAATGTGATCAGTGCAAATAATTAGATGGTTCAAAGTGTGTTATAATTAAGCTGGCAGCCATCTCGGATTTCAAAATGCTATGGTTGCACAATGTAACATTAGTAGACACCAACTACTGGACTAATGGTAAACATGATTAATGAGCAAAAGCCAATATCCTCAAGTATTCAGTGATTTGAGTGAAAGTACTGAATTAGGCTTGACAAAGCAGTGCATTGTATCTCATAAGAATATAAAAATAGAAGGATTAGGAACAGGATAAGATTACTCATTGCATTGAATCTCTTTCACTATTTAGTATGATCATGGCTTCAATTTTACTTTCTTGCCTATTTCCCATAGCCTTTGATTCTTTGAGAGACCAAAGATCTGCCTATGCCAGCCTTAATTATATTCAAAATGGCATATCCACAATTCTGTGAGGTAAAAAAAATCCAAAGATTTTCAAACGTTTTAATAATACATTTCTCCTTATTTCAGACAGAACTGATCAGTGCCTGCTTGTTCTAGATTCCCCAGCTAGGAGAAATAAAGGTCCTATTCTGTTAACCCACTGTCACAAACTTTAATGTCTCACTGGGATCAAATCTTGTGCTTCTAAATTGCAGAGAATAGAGACTCAAATTATTCATTCCAGTAACCAAACTCATGAACCTTAACTGTTCTGCCTCAAATATGAATATAGACTTCTTGTAAATATGTAGACGAAAACTGCACACACTACTTCAGGTGTGAGCTCACCAAACCCATTCAACTGTAATGAAACTTCTTTATTCTTGTACTTCAACCCATATTATTATAAAGGCCACATATCTTTGTTTTCTGAGTTGATTGTTCTGCTTCCATGCTAATGATATGTGTTTGGTGTACAATACAGCAAAGTCTTTCTGAACATCGAGATTTACAAATTCATGCCTTAGAACAAAAAAGCTAATATCTTTTAATTGCCACCAAATAAATTCACCCAAATTTTTTTCCAATTTCCACATTGTTGTTCATTCACTTAACATATCCATATTTCTCTGCAGCCCTTTTGTGCCCTCCTCATAGCTTAATTTCTACCTCGCTTTGTCTTGTGATATGTACCCAGCAGCGTTTTAAAGGCTAAGGTGGAGCAAAGCCTTGATGGTCTGGTCAGACAGAAGATCATTGCTCCTGGAGTAATGTCAGTTTTATGGATTTAGTTTATGGCAGCTATACCTAACCAGAATGGTATGCTACATCTCTGCATAAAACCTAAACATCATCAAGTGAGACCATTATCCTTGACCAATAATTAAAGATGTAGCCGCACCTTTAGCTCAATCTCAAGTTTTCACGCTTATTGACGCCTGAAATGGATTTTGGCAAAAACATCTCAATGAATAGTTATACTATCTGACAAGATTCAACATGCTCGATGTGTATGCAATAAGGGGTTAGTTCAGTGCCATATGTTTTCCAACAAAAGATACATGAGCTGATCAAAGGGCTGCAAGTATTTGAAGATTTTGCCGAAGATTTTGTGACAGTTAGTTTCAGAGAAATGTTTGTAAATCAAAGACCACTATAAAATTAAATGCTTCCTTACATTGAGGAAGTAGGCTATAAGGCCCATCAAGTTAACATTAGCCCTCCAAAGAGCATCCTACTCCATCTCCACAACCTTCTATTTCCCATGGCTAATCCATCTAACCTAAACACTATGGGCAATTTAGCATCGCCAATCCACCCATCCTGCAAATTTTTAGATGCGGGAGGAAACTGAAACACACCTGCAGGGAGAATATGCAAACTGTCAACCCAAGGATGGAATTGAACCCAGGTCTCTGGTGCTGGGAGGCAACAGTGCTAATCACTGAGCCAACATGCCACTACCTGGCCGCAATAATCATGGTGTGGTGTTACAAACTGATAAAATGATATTTTATAAGAGGAAACACACCAATTTATAGGACACCTTGCTACAGGATAAGGATTATGTGGGGATCCAATCAAAGTTAAAGTTAAATGGAGCATCTTGAATACTTCAAAGAATCATGTTACGGCTTCAAAAACCTAATCTGAAAGTAACTTATCAGACATCAGAAAAGATGGTCCTAATGGATACTTTGTCAAAACCTACCAGAATTTGTCACCTGTGATTTTAATTTTAAAACCAGAAATTGATAAATGTGGATTACTTCCAGTTGGAGATTCACACTGGCAACAACTTTAATGAAGCTGCAATGGATGACTTGGTGCAGAAATAATTGTAAATTATTATTTGGCAAGGCAAGTCCTACATCACTTCAGAGATGCCTGAATTATTTATTCATTACTTTAACTTTCAAAATAAACTAACTCTTCAAGAGGATTGATATTCAAAGGACAACAATGTATATACCTGCTGCATTGCAAAAATAATTAATTTCAGTCGTTGATTCAGCAGGCTTAACCATAGAACAAACCTGCAGAGTCAGTGACTGTTGACTCAGGTTATCAGTCAAAGTTAAACAACCCATTCCAAAATATGATATCTGTTTGACTTATTAGAATTCTTTGTAAGGAACCCTAATTATGACACAAGATCATAGTTAAGCCTTTGTCAATAGTTGGAGCTGATCTTTGTGAATTACATCGCAATATCCTGCTTATCATATGTGATTATTCTCATCACTTTAAAGGTGAAGCTATCCTCACTTCTGTTCTGAGTCGAATGTTCCAAAAGATGTTCAAGAGACGGGCTCATGATTTGCTAGTAACTGATGAAAGTTCACAATTTGCAATGTTTGTCCTGAGATGGGGATATAGACAGAAAGCTTCATTATGTCACTACTTACAGCTCAATGATAAAGTTGAAAATGCTGTCACAATCGTTAAGTCACTCCTTGCGCAATGCAAGGATTCTGGTCAGAGCTTCTAAATCTACTATCTTGATGCAACTTGCTAAATGTAAGGGTAGCTACAAGTCCATCACTGAGAGAAATGGGTCAAAAGTGCAAGACACATTTTCACAGCCTAGCAATTCAATTGAGGAAGACACTTGGGTATTTATTGGTACAAAGTAATGTCAGCAGTGTTACTGCAATGGGAATGCTAAACCACTTAATGGTATAGATGGTATTCTGCTGTCAGATTGCTGGAACAGGACACATGGTGGTGTGTCCCAGAAGTTACGATGTAGATATCGGAGTCACCATGCCATAGGAATTGACATCAGTTGATTCATGCTGATGAATAACCTGTAACCAACTCCTGAGGCTGAGGACTTTGCCAAAATAAAAGTCACTTCTGCTCCTTCTGAGCTGTCCACAGTCTCCAAAGAAGCTAGCTGCAGATGGCAACACCTGAAATATCTTTCAGTCAAGCAGCAATAACTGAATTACGACACAAGCTTCTCTCTCTGTTTGAACCTATTCACAGTTAATGTTCCTGCTTGTAATTGTTTGTTCTGCTTTGGTTAAATTTCAAAGTTCCTTTATGTATTTAGTTTTGAAATCTGAAGCAGGGATATGGCTTCTTTTTGGGTGGGGGGTGGGGGGGGGAAGACTGCTATAGGTGCATAGCATTTGGATAATTAGCATAGAGTTCATTAGGTAATTTTTTTGTTTCCTGTGTACACGACCGATAAGTAGCATAACACTTGTAATTCCTGAAACCTCTGTAAATTAATTTATTTTATATTCATAAAGAGCTATCCAATTAGTTTCATACCTGCAATTTCCTATAGTTCTGATTTTTCAATGTTTTCAAATACATATTATCAATTTATTTTTGAATGTTACTATCAAATCTGTTTTCACCATTCTTTCAGGCAATGTGTTCTACATCATAACAATTGACTGTGCAAATGAAATTCTCTTCGTCTCCCGAATGGTTGTTTAGTCAGCTCCTTACATCTTACCATTGTAAAGTCACAAATTTCCTTATTAGCAAAGATAAGTTCTAGGAAAATGCCTGCACACAACATTGTATTGTATGGATAATCTTTAATCAATAAGCTTTAGTAATTTGAAAGAGAGCCTTTTAATACGAATTATTTAGAAGATAGGCCTATTATCAATTATATTGCAAACGCTTAGATTTCAGCTTCAGCTCACTTAATTGTATCTTCCCCATTGCAAAATGCTAAACCAAGAAAAAGGAAGAATTTTTTTCATTGAATTATAATGAAAATAGAATCCTAAATCCAACTAATGATGTTTCCATTTTCAGGATGAATAGACCATTTTTACTTGTCATATTCTGTTTTAATTGGATGACTGTTGGTGAAACAATTATGCAGTTCTTTGAAATTAAAGTCAAATTACTTTTTTCTCTGAGAAGTAAAAACTTTGTATCTTTGACACATAGAGCACATTGCATGGGGATGGAACAGTAAGACCCTCAGGAGCCTGTCTGCTCCTGCCTCGTTGCCACGGTACATTGAATGCAGTATTCCAAAACTAGCATGGTTCAATTTTACATCTCAATGCTTAATCATCCTGATTTCTGATATTTGTTACTCCTGGGCACAGATTGAGAGAAAAAAATCTTCTAAATTATTGCAGGATACTGGTTGAGAGCGCCAAGAGTCAGAAGCTTTTGGTTTGAGAAGTGGTTAACACTGTTGCCTCACAATATCAGGGAGCTGGGTTTGATTCCAGTCTTGGGTGACTGCCTGTGTGGAGTTGCATGTTTTCCTCGTGTCAGTGTGGGTTCTGCCAGATGCTCCCATTTCCTCCCACAGCCCAAAGATGTATCTGTAGAATTGCCCCGTAGTGTCCAGGGATGTGTAGGCTAAATGGATTAGCCATGGCAAATATGCCTTTATGAGTATAGGATTGGGGTAGGTCTGGGTGGAATGCTGTTTGGAGGCTTTGTGCAGAATTGATGAGCAGAATGGTCGCCTCCCAAGCTGTAGGGATGTGATGAGAGGTGACTAATGCTTATGTCACAATGAAGTTTCAATTAATTATGAGTGGTGATGCAAGATGGATGATAAATAATTAATAGCCAATAGTTATACTGACTTGATTTTTGTTTTCCAACAGATTTGAGGACATTGCTAATCAGTAAGAAATGTAATTATATGGTTTGTGAAAGTAGATTGAGTCAAGGCAGGGGGTGCTGCAAATGGGCAGAATAACAGAGGTTGGAAAAGCTATAGATAGGGAAGGATGGAACAGAAAAGTCCAGGATTTGAGCTATTTCATTAGACAATGGCTGCTTAAAATTGGACTGTGCTTTCTTTCTTTAGACTCATGAGTTTAGGTTAATTGTTCTTGTCTGTGCGAGAATAATATATAATAATGCAGAGTCTTGTGGGATCTGGAGAGTGGCACTTGTTTTAGATTAACAATGGAATACTGAGAGAGGGTCACTTGGACCAAACTGCCCTTAAGGTCTGACAGAATTGGGATATGTGCCTATATTGTGTGAGGAGAGACAAGTGTGTGCTCGTAATAACTCAGGATAATTGATTAAAGAATGGAGGTAATTTTCATGACATAGGAAGTATTCATAATTTGTAATGCACTGACTGACAATATGATGGAAGCAGATTCAATAGTAACTTTCAAAAGAGCACTAGTTATATATGTGAAAAGTAAAACTTGTACGGCCATGGGGAAAGAACAGGGGTGTAGGTCAAATTGGACATTTGTAACAGTACTAGCACAGGCACAAAGGGTCAAATGGCCTTGTCTGCATTTATAAACATATATTTCAATTAAAAAACATTACTTTTTTAAAATGATGGAACATGATTGGAAAATGGCAACATTTCGATAAAGGTTTTGCATAACAAGACTGGAAAACAAACTTGGAGAGTAACTGATTACAATATAATTTTGTTCCTATGTACAAAGCAGGAAGAACACGTAACAAGAAAGGTTTTATTTAGTGATTACTGAACATGAACAACAAATACATGAACTATTAAAAATATATCTAAAGGTAATTTGATGAGGTGCCTTGCTAGAGTACTAGCTGAGTATAAAAAGTCTTGATTGACTGACATTTTCATCGCGTGAGGCTCCAAGTTGCAGTGAATTTTAAAAATGTATCCTTATACAGTTAGGTATTATCTAGGAATTTATGTAGTTTTCCTGTAAAGATTTCCCTGTTTTTTTTCTTGACAGGTTTTCAAATTATATATGTTTTAAGCTACTAAATGCTCCAATTTCTAGTAACAGTGAAGCTTTAAAAATTAGGAAATGATAAGAAATGCTAAGCAGCCATGTTTCAGAGTAAAAAAATCAGACCCTGTTTGATGTAATGAATGGAACATTTACTATTATGTTGACTACAATACCCTAAGCAACTTGACAAGTTAGAAATGGCATTTTTTTTAAAAGTTGACATTTGCTTCCACCGGGAATACAGTTCCACTAGCTAATGTCAATAAACTGGTAGCACACGACAAACCAATTAGTAAACGCTTTTTGTTAGGAATGTGACTATAAAGGAGTTTTAAATAAAATGTCAACAGGACCATACTACATTACTGCTCTGGAAGAATTTGCAGTCCTTACTACTCATTTGTATCTGTACATGGTCATGATGTTATTCTGAGGTTTGAAGTTGTGGTTTAGTAACAGTTGACATATTATTGCTCATAATTGTCTGAGCCTAGAAGTTCTTCTGATAGGTTTGAAGCTTTGATAGGCAAAGTATTTTACATTGGTGACACTTAGTGATATATTTCGATTCACTGTGGTGATGTACTTTGGTGAATGGATAAGGTTAAAAGATACTGCCATGACTCTGTGTCAACGGTAAATAAAAAAAAACTTGCATTCATTCAACATCTTTTATGACCTAGACCTTTCAGTGAAGGACTTTGCCATCACTGTTGTACTGTTGAGAAATTCAGTGGCTAATTTATACAGCACAGGATTGCTGGAATAATGAGTTGATTGATCTATTTTGGTGATATCCTTTGAGGGATAAATATTGGCCAGGATGCCAGAAGAAGTTCCCTGATCATCTTAATGGGGCTGTAGAATCTTATATGCTCAACTGAGAGGCAGCAAGGGTAGGTTGAATACGTAATCAGAAAGATGGCTGCTCCAACAACGCCGCACTCCTTCAATAGTGTGCTAAAGTATTACCTCAGATTACATGCTCTGGAGTAGGCCTTGAACTCTCAAGTTTGTTTTGACTGTGAGGAACGTTGCTACTACTGAACCAGAGCTATAATAATTGACATATTCACATGGACTGAGCCATTAAGAACCATCTGTAATTGTGGCTCATTGTGTACATATGAATGTAACATTTCTGTGGCTGTGGAGGACAACACAAACACCAGTCACACTATATTTTGAGCACTGCTATTATTTGTATAAATATAGTTATTTTAATCAACCTGTTTCTACAGTCTGTGGCACATCTCTAGTTCTTAAGGTGGATATTCTCTTGCTGAGATGGGGACAATACCTATCAAAACCCTAAATCTGGTAACACTTTATAGCTACTATGGCTTTGATTTTATTTTTGGTAGTTATATATTGTTACATCTGTAAAACATATTGGGGACATTTACTGGCAAGAAATCAAAGATATTCTCAGGCATAAAGAGTATGGGGAAACACCAGTGCCAAAAATAACCATGCCCTGTTCAAATGGTTGAAGATTGCTGATCTATATGATACGCTAGTATTGGCTGTATTTGATGCTACATTGGAGACTGTAGATGATAACTCAATGGTGAATGTGTCTGAAGGTACAGATAGTAGAGTAGTGAGTGTTTAGAAAGGTATGGTAATAACTATATGATTGTTTTGTGACCTTGTATGACATATTAGTGTCTGTATATGATACTGTAGTTGCTGTCTGATGCTACATTTCTGACTATGTCACCAAGTCACAGAATTGTTGTAGTGCAGAAGATGGCCATTTGACTTATCATGTCTGCATTGGTTCCCTAACTGAGCTTCATGACTCAGAGCCAATCATCTACCCTTTCTCCATAACCCTGCAGTGTTATCTTTATTTAAACAACTACCAAATGCCTTCTTCTACTCAAAACTTATAATCATCACTATCCTTGAGATGTTCTGCCCACTGTCATTGACCTACTTGGCTCATCTCATTCCTAGGAACCAGGTCTAGAAGTGCCTCTTTTCTTGTTATACTTGACACATACTGCCAAAGAATATTTTTCCTGAACATAATCTCAGAATACTTGCCCCTCACTGCCCTTAACACTGCCAGCATGCTAGTTTATATTTATGTAATTTAAGTTCCCTGTTATAACTACTGTATGATGCTTGACCTTCCTGTAATTTCCCTGCAGATTTGAGCTTTTACATTGTCCCACAATTTAGGTATCTGTAAACTATACTGGGCAATATCATTGTGCCCTTATTGTTCCTTGATTCTAGTTAAATAGGTTCTGTGCTTGAACCCTCCAAGCCATCCTTTTTCTCCAGTACTGCAATGTTCCACTTAACCAACACCACACCCTTCCTCCTTTCCTTACTTTCTTATGTTTTCTGAAAGCCCTCACTTTCTCCTCTATGTTTTCTGAAAGCCCTGTAACATGCATATTTTCACACTCTGCCCTACCTTCAGCTGCTATTGCCACACTATCATCACTTTAAATGCAAGTGAATTTGCTAATCTTATTTAATCTTAGCAATTGTACAGGGGCATATTCCTGACTCTGTCATAGAGTAATAACTAAGTATACATTACAGTAATGACTATATGCTGGTTCATTCACAGCTAATGTATGATGATGGTGGTACACTGATGTTTCTGGCTTGTTGATGTCTTTCTCTCACTGGAGTGGCACGTTGAGCATTCATTCGATACTGACTCTGTAAGATCTGATTTTTGGAGGGTTCTATCACATCTGTTTTAGCACCTGTAACAATTGAAGTTTATGGAGGTTTACATTTTAAAAAAAATCTGACGATCACTGTCCATTCCTGGACCAAAATAAAAATGACACCTAATCTGTTTAACATCTAGAAAAGGCTTCAAGCTTGTTTACAAAACCAGACAAAAAAACATACCGAATCTTATTTTTGACTCCTTTTATCTATTCGCCACCCTTTCATGTCACTCAAGAAGAAAACATTCTTCTCCCATGAATGCAAAGGCTGAGCCACAATGAAAGCAGGTGACATCAGCATGTCACAGACGTCACGATAATTGACAGAGAGCTTTGCTTACAAAGTATTTCTGCCACATGTCAAGAATCTAATATCAGGGCAATGCTTTCAACATCACAAGAAATGACTGCATAAAAATGCATTATGTACAGAATGCAAGTTAAATAGATGACTATTTTCCCCTTTATTATAGTTTCAGCATTTCTAATATGTACAGTTTCAGGATGTTAGATCAGTGGTACCGTAAATTTCTATGTGTAGCAATGAGCGAGTACTCTTAAATTAATGGATTGACTCCTGAACTTCTGATTTTAGGTTGTGCATTGTTAAGCATTAAAAATAAAGCCAATAGGGATGTTTTAAATTATAAAAAAATTGAGGTGCATTTGTCACACCAGACTTCACAATTTGGGCAGTGCACTTCCACATTTACTGTGTTATGCTTAAATCAAAAAAGTAAATGCCAGTCAGTCATTTGGTAGGAACTGTAAATTTAAAGCTACATGCCAAACTTCCAAAACAAAAGCAAACATCCTCCAATAAACAGTGATAACATGGTGTGATTATATTTACTATTTTAGTTATTAAACCTGGAAATACACTGAGCTTTGATTTGCTCATTCATATATTAGGCGAGAGGGAAATATAAAAACGGGAGCTAAATATGTTTTTTGCTGATAAGACATGGCTGGAAGAAACGAATCACTCTTTTCCATATTTACATACAGTGCCGTCATTTTACTAAATGCTGATCAGTCTATTGTGCAAAAAGTGGTAGGAACCATATAGAGACATGGCCAAGGTAATAAACTCCTGTATTTTTACTCCCAGCTGCTAAAACTCTTGAGAAACTTGTGCATGCTTTGTCCCCTAAAGCTGCTACGTGTACCTGGAATGGACGGAGGAATTAACCAATGGGAATGGCTCTTTCAGAGAACCCCCCCCAAAGTCATGATGGAGGGATGAATACCAGTATAAAATTCCAGGGTTCTGAAAAATGGTGGGGGAGCTTTAAACGGTTAACGTTTTTAAGCATTTGCAGAGTTGCACAGACATCAATGAAAGTGCATTGTACAGGTATATGGTGTTTATTCAATAAATATAAAATTTGTGAAGAGGACTTCTCATGAAGTCCGTTAGTCCATGCTACGTTTGGGTTTGCTCTGCATGGATATAACAATTGCGCTTTAAGAGAAACATAAATCTCTATCAGTTTATTAAAAGGATCAACTCCGAACAGTTCACACCCAAAACCAATCTTTTCTCCACAGGTGCTGCTGGATCTTTGTATTGTACAGTATTTTCTTTTGAAATCTGGTTTGCAGATTTGATTGCCTTTTATTTGATTTAAGAAATGTTAGTGCTCATTTCCAAGGGATTTTACATTGAGGAATTTTCTCCAGTAATTGAAATCTCTCAACCGTTTAAGTGTGGGTAACATAAGGGGCTTGATGCTGTAGTTCATTTTGATGGTGTTTTCATAAAGGTAACACTTCATTCAGGAAGTTCCTTTTGCAATGACAGAGGGAAGCACAAGGTGTACCTGTTTGTGATTTTATCTATATACAAAAAAAATACTTGGACTTGAGATTATGGCTATGAGATAGGCCCAGCAGTTAAATGATAGAGAGGAACTGCACACATAAGCCTTCAGAAATTGGTGCTGAGTTGAGGTTTTAATGGGTTACTGATGGTGTTCAGTCAGAGAATGACTTTGCAGTGCACAAGTAAAAATCACTCTGCTACATGAACTTGTTTACTGTCAGTCTCTGCAGGTGATTCTGACAGAGATGTGCAATTGCTCTGAACTGAAGTAAAAGGTCTGCATCTTGCTTGCTCTGCCTAGAGTGCTGCTTCCAACTAAGGTCACAGAAGGAGCTTTCAAAGATGAACTGTGAAGTGTACTTTATATAAGACAGAGTTACGCGTTTGAAGTGTTGAAACAAAATTAAAGGGAATACAGACTTTTTAATCATATTACATTGCTCTTTAATCTGTGAGACAGTTCTGGTGCATTATAAAATGTATTTTGTAGGTCCAGCCCTACCACCTTGTTACATTTTCCAAAATCCAGGAAGAATGATTAAAAGTATTCAATGGATTGAATATTATCCTTTTTGGGGGACCATGAAAGTATGATGATGTTGGCAAGCCCAATATCACCATGACCATTCCATGACCCATTCTTCATAAAACAATAGGCAAAAATTGGCAACTCACCTCCATTTTTAAAAGCAAGTCAATTGAGGGTGTTAATTTTACAATTAACCATTGCCTTACGCAGGGTTGGAAGCCACATTTCTAAATGGCTAATATGGATGAACGGGGAAGGCATATCCTCTGAACGGTGCATTATGCAAACCTGAGGAAAGTCCCCTCCCCTGTAAAATGTCATCCATCACCCGTCAACCAGACAATCCCAATTCCCAAGGCTCTGCAGTCCCTCCCCCATCCAATATTCAGAGTTGTGATACTGCTGGGAACTGTTAAAGCAAGTGGGCAATCAGATTGGTTGGCGGCTCCCGAAGATGATATAATTCAAATCCCCTCCTCAAAAGCCATGCGCTGTGTGTTCGGGCTGCAATTTGCCATATTTGATATTGGTTCAAGAGTGAGTTTCGTTTTGGGGAGTACAAGCAGTGCTTTCTCTCCCCTCTCCCCAATAAAATTCAATACATTGAGTTTTCTGTATTAAATGCAATTTTAAGAAGCAAAGGAAATAATTAGAATAATAACATTTCTTTGGCCTCTTCTCCCACAGTGATCATACTTTAAAGGAACCTACATCAACCACAGTGCAGCTCAGATTCTTCATAATCCTTTAAAACTTGCCTCCTGAGGTAGAGATTTTATACACCCAGTTTGGAATACTTACAGAAGAACATGCCCAATGTATCAGAGAACAGAAGTATGGCTTGGTAGAAACCAAGCCTTGGGGCTCTGAGTGTTCTGAATGGTGTTGTAGTTTAATCAGGTAAATTTGCATATCTCAATGGCAGAAGGCCCTGGTTTAGTAATTGTACTTTACTGACAGTGACATTGAATTTACAAAGTTATCTGCAACTCAGTGGTAACATACCCAAGATTCTAGTGACTGGAGTGTCCCCTCAACAGAGGTGACATTAGCAATTTTGGCTGATTTTGTCAATCAACAGTGAAGCCTGGGATTAATGTATTATTGCCTATTAAATGGATCTGATGAACTGAATCTATCCCAGAACTTCAGCTTCATTCCTATCTATTATCTCCATAAAAATTCCATTGGAATTAGTCAAGCTTCCTGAAAGTCATCCAGCATTGTTGTGCTAAGACTTGTGAATACATTCTTCATGAATTGTATAAAGTACATTTCTCTTCTAACTGGTGGAAGAACCTAAATGGCCCGTTCAAAGGCCATGGATGTTCAAATCCAACAAAATACTTATTGGAAATTTAATCGTCATAAAATGAGCTTTTGCGATGTTGTTCCTCACCAACAGGTTCAGTGACACACTAGTCACTCTCCCAACAACTGTTTCCTATTTCTGCCATTTGGGGTATCGTCAGCCTATTCAATTTTTCAGCAGATGAAGGAGAACATTTACAAGGTCTATGCCAGGTCCCATTTATTGAGATAGCACGTGTTATGTATCAGGCCAGACTTCCTCAAAACTTTTCAAGAAGGTAAACCAGACCCTAACCTTTTTAATTGTTTTAAGCAGGTGTAAAGTGGATATTCCAGGAGTGATGCAGCTGGCTCAACCACTCAGTTTTAAACAAAACTGTTTATGCATTAGCAAAAGAAAACCGAATTTAGAACAATATAACTAGTTAAAAACTTAATCAACTCTATCACAACTTAATGATGCTGTTCCAAATACTTGCAACATCCCATAAACACTGCCTTGGCAAAAAAAGGTAAAATCAAACACAATTTTTTATTGGAGAGATGTCAAGGAGAGAGAGAGAGAGGATCAGCATGGAGCTATTTCTTTGACCAGCTGCCTCAAACACCCGACCAGCAGCTCTAAATAGCCAGACTGCTAAAACCAAAGAAAAGCTGAGCTGGGAGAACTGGCACTCTCCTTTCAATGTACAGATGTTCTTTTTAAATTTGAAAGCCTTGTTCCTGAGGCAGTATCTGATAGCTACAATCAAATTGACCCTAAAACGCATACAAACCAGACACATTGGAATCTATGCATTTACGACCCTATGAAATAAAACCAAGGACAACCTAACCTTGTTAAAGGAGCATCATCATCATACATGCTAATAACAGGGAAAACTAATACAGAGCACTTAGAGAACCTGGATATATTGCTTAGATATTTATCCAAGGTGTGTGTAGAAGCGAAAAGTATATGATCCAGGCACTCTGATCCACTGCGGCTACAGAGGTGACATGACTGGGTTACACTTGTTGGAAGGTGAAGTGAGAATGATCAAAGATGTCATGGCTCCCAAGTCTGTACCAGAGGATAGGGTTTTCCTTGGGCTGGTGAACTTTTATGGAAAAGTCATACATAACCTGGTCTCCTGGCACCTTTGCATCAACTCCTAAAGAAAGGTCAGCCTTGAAAATGGTCGTGTAGCCAAACCAAAGCTTTCAGGAAAGTGAAGAAACAATAATCATCCTCTAAGCAAGATCTGTTATTGACATACAATGCTTCCCATGTGGCATCAGCATGGAATTAGCTCAAAAGTGGCCCAATAGAGAGAAATGTCCAATAGCCTATATATTTCAGAGTTTGGCTATTGTAGAGCGTAAATACATCCAGATAGAGAAGGAAGGGAGTCAGGAAGTTCCACCAATACCTTTATGGGCATAAATTTGTAATAATAATGGACCACAAACCCCTGCCATGTCATTTTAAAATGGACAAGGCAGTGCCAGCCATCACTTCAGGCTAAATTCAGTGGTGAGCTCTATCACTAAATGCTTGGAATTACAAGTTGGAACACCTTCTGAGAAGCCAAGTAGCGAATGCGGATGCATTAAGCCACCTCCCACTGGCAGATACATTGCTGGTGGTACTGGAAGAATCTGCAATGGTTTTACATTTTCTGGCTACATTTCCAATCATAGCTGACAGTATTAAACCTTGGATGCCGAAAGATCTGGTCCTGGAAAAACTGAAACAACTGGTAGTGATGGGAAAACCAACGGGCCATCACAACCAGAATTGAAATGTTTTTGGACCATGACATACCAGCTGACAGTAGAGGACAGCATATTATTATGGGGAGCAAGAACAATTGACCCGAACAAAGATTGCTGCCTGCTAACACCACTAGGACATCCAGGGTTTCCAAAATGAAGATGTTGGTGAGATGTTATATCTGGTGGCCAGGATTGGAAGCAGACATAGCTGCGTTAGTGGGGCAGTGCCAGAGTACCAACAAGGACCAAAATTACCATCAGCAGCTCCCTCACATTCACGGGAAAGGCCGGGTAAACTGTGGACTCTGTTGCATGTTGACTATGCAGGTCCTTTTATAGCTTCAATGTTCTGAGGCATGGTGGATGCTCACTCAAGGTCGTGCATCGAGTTCATCTCTCAAACACAGGGATGGTGATAGGAAAGTTGCACACAACTTTTGCAAAACACAGACTCCCAGAAGTGTGGTCACAGATAAAGGGCCCCGCATTACCAGCAGAGAATTTGAGTATTTCCTAAAGTTGAATGGTATTCAACATATAAGGATAGCTCCGTACGATCCAACATCTAATGGCCTGGCAGAAAGAGCAGCTCCAACCCTTGGAGGCAAGCTTAAAGAAACAGTCTACAGCTTCGATCAAAATCAAATTATCCCAATTCCTATTTGATTATAGGACCACCCCTTGTGTAACTACAGGGAGAGGTCCAGCAGAGTTGCTAATGTGGAGAAGACTTCACAACAGGTTAAATCTGATCTTCCCAGACCTGGGAGGCTTGGTAAAACATCATCAGGAATGCCAATGCCAGACACAAGACTCTGCTAAGTGGAAGGGGACAATGTTTGGTGTAGGAATCAGTTGAATGGCCCTGCATGGGTGAGAGGCATGGTTGATGTGAGGTCAGGTTCAATGGTCCTGAGCAAGCACATGGACTGTATGAAAGCTGCAAACTCACAAATGGTGCATGAGCCAAACATGGTCAGGTCCTCAGAACAGTTAGAAATGTTGGCAGAACATATTTGGTCAGACCACATTTTGTGTATTGTGTGCAGTTTTGGGCCCGACATGTCAGGAAGGATGTGCTGACCCTGGAGAGTGATCAGAGGAGAATTATGAGTATGGTCCCAGGAACAAGCAGCTTAATGTATGAGGAATGTTTGATGACTCTGGGTCTATACTCGATGGAACTTAGAAGAATGAGGGGTGATCTAATTGAAACTTACAGAATACTGAATAACCTGGACAGAGTGGATGTTGGGAAGATGTTTCTGGAGGTAGGAGGGACTAGGAGCCGAGTCTTAGAATATAGGGGAATAGTTTTTAGAACAGAGATAAGGAGAAACTTCTTCAGCCAGAGAGTGGTGAGCCTGTGGAATTCACTGCCACAGAAGGCTGTGGAAGCCATTGGGAATGAAGAGCTTATACTTGAAACGTTGACTCTCCGGCTGGGATGCTGCCTGACTGGCTGTGCTTTTTCACCATCACACTTTTTGAATCTAATCTCCAGCATCTGCAGTCCTCACGTTCTGCTGAAACTCAGATCGTGCTTGCAGAGTGGATATTCCCAATAATTGCTTGAAGAAGGACCTTCCCCTCTGTTTGTTTCCCCTTACCCCCATTTCACCTCCTTAATGTATTTTTAACTTGTTCTAGATTTGCTGAAAGATAACAAACTGAAACATTGCCTCTGTGTTTCTCTCTCTGCAGATTGTTTAATATTTCCAATATTTTTTGTATTAATATATAACATATCTCCTTGTTTCCCAAAACATTCACCATGAGTTTTCTTAAGTTTTAAAATAACATCAGATGAAGATTACACTCAATGTCTAGCTGTCATCTTATGGGCATTCCTGCAACCATTTTAGGAAAGATCCTGTTCTTGTCTCCTATCTTTAAGTTTCATAGAATCCCTACAGTGTGGAAGCAGGTCATTTGACCCATCGAGTCTACACCAACCCTCCAAAGAGCATCCCACCAACTTTATTCCTTTAACCCTGGATTTCCCATGGCTAACCCACTTAACTTACAATTCCTGGTCACTGTGGCCCATTTTGCATGGCCAATTCACCTGACCTGCACATCTTTGGACTGTGGGAGGAAATCGGAGCAACTGGAGGAAACCTATGCAGACACGGGGAGAATGTGCAAACTCCACACAGTCAGTAACCTGAGGTGTTGTGAGGCAGCAGTGCTAACTACTGAGCCACCAATTTTGTTATGAACTTGAGAGGTTACAAAAATAACATGTATTTTCCACTGTGTAATAACGGGTTGTTAGTCCTTCTGGAAAATCATGAGCATCAACTCAGATCCTTTTAGAATTGGATCATTAGTGCATAATTAACAGAACCTCGTGGGATGATTTTGCCTTTTGCAAAGGAGATTTTCATCGGTTAGGGCAAGGACTGGCAGTAAGTTGATAAGTTGACATACTTATAGTAGGTTGGGTAAATTGTGAAGCTCATTTACTGCACTGATTTTGACCATTTTGGAAGAAATGTATTAAAACTCTGCACCAATTAGTTGGTATCAAGCAAATGTACTGTCTAAATTTTGCAGATATACCGAGAAATGGATTTGTGATTATATGGTCTTTTTATTCTTTCATGGGTTGTGGGTGTCACTGACAAGGTCAGCATTTATTGCCCATGTCTAACTGACTTTGTACTGCTAGAGCCATTGCAGGGGACAGCTACGACTTAACCACATCGCTATGGGTCTGGAGTCACAATTAAAGGCAGACTTTCTTTCCTAAATTGTAGCAGTGATCGAGATGAGATTTTATGACAATCAACAGTTGTCATGGTCACTTTTTCCGTGACTGTCTTGCAAATCCAGATTAATTTATGAATTAAATTTAAATTCCCCCAACTGCCTTACTGGGATTTGAACTTCTGTTCCCAATATATTAGCCTGAGCCTCTGGGTTACTGGTTCAGTGACATCACCAGTATATCCCCAATCCCCCCCCCCCCGCAATGATAATGACTTCTGACGTGTCTTTGGTGTGACTGTTGAACCAACTGTTTACCTTGGACTAAAGGGCCACAAGAAACCCTTAACATAATACAGCTATCCCTCATTTAGCAGTCCCAACGTGTACCTAATAAATGCTGGGATGAGTAAAAATATACAAAATGCAAATCACTGCAAAAAGACATACAATGAAAATCACTTCACCATTAAAAAGCATTAATAAGGTGGTTTACATTCCTAAAGACCATATGATGTAGTAGCATAACTAGACCATTCAGTCCATTGAACCTGCTTCTCTTTTCAATGAAATCATGACTAATCTGACCCTCACTACCTTTGTACAACCCTTGATTCCCTCACTGATTAAATACCTCTCAATTTCAGCCTTAGATACGCCCAATAACCCAACCACAGCAGCCTTCTGCAGTAAAGAATTCCACAGACTCACTAGCCTCTGAGAGAAAGAATTCCTCCTCATCTCTGTGCTAAATAGTAACTCCTTACTCAGAGGTTATTCCCTCTGGTCCCAGACTCTTCCACACGAGGAAACAATCTCTTCACATCTACCCTGACAAGTTCTTGGAGAGTCCTGTATGTTTCAGTAAGGTCTTCTCTCATTCTCCTTAACTCCATTGGCCACAAGCCAAACCTATGCAACCTTTTCTCACAAGGCAGTTCCTCTTTATCCAGGATCAACCTGGTGAATCTGCTCTAGATTGCCGCCATTGCCAGTATATCTTCATTTAGTTAAGGGAATCAAAACAGTTTACTGTGTGTTGGGCATGATCTAACTAGTGTTTTGTACCATCTTAGAAACTGCTCCCTATTTTTATACTCCATTTCTTTTGAAATAAAGGCCAATGTTCCATTTGCCTTCTTTATCGCCCGCTGAAATTGAATGTCAGCTTCTTGTGATACATGCACAACGACTCCTAGATGATCCTGCAGTCTTTCTCCAATTAAATAATATTCAGTTCTTCTATTCTTCCTGCCAAAATGCATAAACTCACATTTTTCCACATTATATTCAATGTACCAAATTTACGCCATTCACTCAACCTGTTTCTATCTGCCTGTAGACTCGTCTTGCCATCCTCACTACATGACAGCTGTAATTCCGATCTTAAAACATGTTGCCTGTGCTGAACTTTTATGGCCCAAATCTTTTTTTTCTCACTACTTCATACATTTACTAACAAACTACTACCCCTCCTATTTTCTTCAAGCTTGTTGTATCCCACCTCCCACCCATCTTTTCCCATTACATACTAACAGTCCTAATCACCTCCTCCCCTCACTTCCCTCTCCCTCACAGTCACTGCTTCTGTCTCAATGCCACTCACTATCTATTGCTCACTGCTTCCCTCTCTCTCACAATACTGCCCCTATCCTGATCACTTGAACTAGCAAGATGGCAAATTTGGCGCACCTGGAGAGTGGGAGAGGGAAGCAGTGAGTCAGAGGGTAAGCAGTGAGTTTATTTATTCGTAGAATCCCTACAATGTGGATGTAGACCATTCAGCCCATTGAGCCCACACCGACCCTTTGAAGACCATTCCAGTCAGACCAACGCCATACCTGTAACCCTGCATTTTCCATGGCCAATCCACCTAGCCTGCACATCTTTAGACTGTAGGAGGAAATCAGACCACCCAGTGGAAACCCATGCGGACACAGGGAGAATTTGCAAAGGTCACACAGACAGTCACCTGAGGCTGGGATTGAACACAGGTTCCTGGCACTGTGAGGCAGCGGTGCTAACCACTGAACCACCGTGCCAGCTTATTCTTTCATGGCGTGAAGGCATCACCTTCAGCAAGATCAGCATTAGTTGTTCATCCCTAGTTGCCCTTGAACTGAACATCTTGCCAGAGCCATTTCAAAAGGCAGTTGAGAGTCAAACACACTGCTGTGGAACTGGAGTCAGATGTAGGCCAGGTGAGATAAGGATGGCAGATTTCTTTCCCTAAAGTGCATTCATGAACAGGATGGGTTTTTGCAACAATCTATGGTCTTTTCATGGTCACCATTACTGAAACTAGTTTTCAATTTCTGATTTTTTGGAAAAAATTGAATTTAAATTTCGCCAAAAGCTACAGTGGGATTGGAATTTGTGTCTTTAGAACTGTAGCCTGGGTCTCGGGATTCTAGTTCAGTGAGTGAGTGAGTCTCCTTTTGGTCATGAGTGACCATGGGTTACATCCTCGTTGTTCTGGCTTACTGCTTCCCTGAAATAACGTCGCTTGTGACCCACGAGACCAGTGCTGGAGTGACAGTCCCAGTCACAGAGGTCACATCTGTATGTGGTCGTCGATCTGCTAGAACTGCTGCACTCCCTCCTTGTCCGCTTGTCTGCTGCAGTGCTCATCGGCATTTTTTTCCCCTGTTCTGAAGTGTTGGTTAAGGGTTCTTCTCCATCTCGTGTGATCAGTTGCAAGCCTTTCCCAGGACTCCATAACGATTTCAATTGGCTTCATGTCCCTTGTGCAGACATCTTTGTAGCACAGCTGGATAGTTCAGTGACAATACCAATATGTTATAATCTCCCCCTAAGAGTAGGAGGGAGTGAGCAGGAAGGTTGGGATAAAGAAGTCATGATTGAAATGAGGAGGTGGAACTGGACTCCTGTGCCTAGTTTATTGCTAGAATGTGAGAAGTCCATCAGTCAGTACCGAATGTGTGCCTTTCCACGCTCACTCTATATTGACATGAGTAGGCAGTATGGCCCTGGAGTATTAAATGCTCTCTGCACTGCAATAACAGCAGGAACACCTCCAAACATTTTCCAGCTGCAAGGTCTCTTTCATTTAGTTTAGTAAAGTTGAAGTACACATTTTCAGTAAAGTTTAACCCTGGGAAGCTGGGCATTCTGTTGTCCTGGGAAATAAGATGGTCCATCATTTCATGGAATTCTATTTTGTTAAAGAAGTGTTCATCACCATTAACAACAATCTTAGACGTGAAATAAAAGGAGAATGTAGGCCATTCAGCCCCTTGAATCTGCCCCACCATTCAGGAAGGTTGTGGTTGATATGTGAAGATGCAAAGAATTAACATTATATCTAGAATATTAAAACAAATACATATTGAAAATGACATGTTTAATAGCTCTGTATAATAAACTGTGTGGTGTGCAGCAGCAACCAGTCAGTTGTGTAGAAATGACAACAAAAAAGCAGGACCTTGGACCAATTGTTCTATGCTAGTCATAGTGCCTCACGTGAGCCTCCTCCAGCAGTACAGTTCTACCAGCTTATCAAGTTTGAGTCCTGGTGTTGTCACCGAGGGCACAATTGCCAACGTGTATGTGACACTGACTAGATTGCAGGTTGTACATTGTCCAAGGGAGCCATGAGAATGGACAACGCTCCTTATACTGTCATAACTGCTCCATGTGGAACTGACTAAATGAAATTCACTGTGCCAAGGACGTTTCAACATGCTAGGGTTGGCTTATGAGAACTTTTGCAATACAGCGACAAGAAATTGTTTGTAGAAAAGAATGCCAAGAATGCAAAGAAATTAAAATGCGACAAATTCTTTATTCCATCAATTCAGTGGAAACTGATTCATACCATTCACAACTTTATAGAAATCCTGAGACAAAAAGGAAAGGGCAGTGGGAATAAAACCTGCAGATTTTAAATCTGTTAGAAAATCTGTTCAAATAAAAATCAAAATTATTGCAGATACCGTAAAATAGAAACAAAAACAGAAATTGCCAAAAAATCTCTGCAGGTCTCGCAACATTTGTGGAGAGAAATCAGAGCTAACTTTTCGGGTCAAGTGACCCTTCGTCAGAGAATCTGTTCAACATGAAAACAAAGGCAAGAGGGAAATAATAATAATTGAAGGCAGAATAATCTTCTGAATCAAAACAAATGGTCACAGTGATGTGTTGAAGGAATGTTTCTGTTTGATAATATCTGACCATCAGTCCAGATTGTATAAGTTAGTAAAGTCTAAGTATAGGAACAACTGCTGCCATGACCTTCGAAAGATATAGATCTTCCTTTATGGTTTGGAAAGGAAAATAAATCAAATTATGTTGGAATAACAGTAAGGAGGGAGAAAAGGGTTGACCCTTTAAAAGACTTTTGCAATTTAATTGATTTTTGAAGGTAGGAAGTCAATCAGTATAAGTAAATTGACGTTATGAGATAAAAATGATCTCTTAATGTGATCCCTTCCCCACCTCGCAGTTTCAGTGCAAATAAATGTGGCTGAACCCCCAGGATCAGCGTGACAGCAGTTATTGTGCACGCCACAGCACTGTCGAGTCAGTGGGGTTCTGTTCATGTTGCAGTTTATTTTTCCTGCATGTGTCTGTGCTCCCTGAGAGAAGGCAATGAACAGTCTCACACTGATTGCTGTTTCAGCCAACAGCAGTTGAGAGAATGTAATTAATGACTCTATTTGCTTGAGCACGGCCGAGAACAATTGAGTTTGTTATGGCAACAACTGATGCCAGCTTCTCTGGGCTCAAGGGATGTGTTAAGTCTGCAACTACAGCTGGGCAAAGCACCAGATGATCCTCATGTATTGGGAGTGTTTGGCAAATGAAGTGTCAATAAAGTTAAGTGATTCAGTCCTACATTTTTAAATTGCAGTAGATGAGGAGGTGGAGTGATTTGATGGATTGCCTGTAGAGCAGCTCTCATGAACAGTATTTGACCTGTCCATAGAAAGCTGCATATAATAAATGAACAGTGCAAGTGATTGGAAAACAGCATCTTAAGGAGTTGTCGTGTTTTGCCTATATTGCAGTGACTTTAATTTCAGACTAAGGTGGCAAATTAATAATAAGCTCATATGGTAGAACAATGAATAAACTCATGTTAAGTAGCTTCTCCATAAGTAATGAAACCTTTGTTGTTAGCCCTTATTCAGTCCAGTGTTTGCTATGTCATGAGTTATACAATTATAAATGATGACAGGTTAATGGCGAAAACAGAGGGCTGTAGTTATGCAAACAACCAGCTTAGCCTGAAATTTACTTTGTTCTCAGGATTGATGAGAAGTCTGTCTGTTACATGCAATGTGAGAGAATTCCTGCTTTTCATTTTAAACCTGTCCTAATGTGACATACTCCTCCTTACATAGCTTCCTACAGAATGAATTATTCAAATTAAAGGAATTGGGACAGAAATATTGGCATTTCACGGCTTGGATAACAGATTTCTGTTGCTGTGTGGGTACATTCTATAGGTCCTTATGATTTTTCATTGTTTTTATCTCACAATAGGAACTTCACAACAGATGTGTTGATCTGTGTTTAGAGTTATCGAGTCATATAACATGGAAACAGACCCTTTGGTCTATATACTCCACGCTGATGTTGCCCCTCATGTCCTTTTTATATTTTTCTCCTCTCACCATAAAAATATGCTCTCATGTTTTGAACTCCCCCATCTGAGGGAAAATACCGTTGCTATTCACTTAGTCTTTGCCTGTCATGATTTTATAAATCACTATAAGGTCACCCCTCAATCTCCTACGCTCCAGTGACAAAAGTCCCAGCCTATCTTCATTCTCGGCAACATCCTGGTAAATGTTTCCTGAACCCTCTTCAGCTTAATAATATCCTTCCTATAACAGGGCACCCAGAACTGCACACAGTACTCCAGGAGAGGCTTCACCTCTTCTGTACAACCTCAACATGACGTGCCAACTCCTATACTCAAAGGCCTGAGCAATGAAGGCAAGTGTGCTGAGTGCCTTCTTAACCACCCTATCTACTTGTGACACAAATTTCAAAGAATTATGTACCTGAATCCCTGGAATGTACTGAAGCCTTAAAATCTGGATCTTTAGTATTTGGTCAATACACTGAACAAATAAGTGCTGTTCTTTAGGTTTGTCAGTTCAACAGCATTAACCAGGGCCCTACCATTAATTGTATAAGTCCTGCCCTAGTTTGTTGAACCAAAATGGAATACCTCACATTTATCCAAATTAAACTCTGTCTGTCATTCCTCAGCCCATTGTTTGTCAAAGACAATAGACAATAGGTGCAGGAGTAGGCCATTCAGCCCTTCGAGCCTGCACCGCCATTCAATATTATCATGGCTGATCATTCCTAATCAGTAACCGCTTCCTGCCTTATCTCCATAACTCTTGGTTCCACTATCTTTGAAGGAAGTGATTTAGCGCATTAGAATCTTTTCATGAAAGAAAGACTTGCATTTAGGTGATAACATCCAGGACATTGGGATGGCATAATTTGCATTGCAACCAAAGAAGAACTTATAAAGTGCATTCATTGCAATGTAGGAAAAATGTCAGTCAGTTAGTAAACAGCAAGATCCAATAAAACAGCAATGCGAGTTGAGTGGACAATTTGATTTCATGATGTTAGTTCAGGGATAATTGATGGACAGAGCATCGGAGAACTCTCATGCTCTTCTTTGAGTGGTGCAGTTGGAGATATTGCGACCACATGAGATGGCAAGTAGGACCTCCATTGAACAGTTTATCTGGAAACTTCACAAAGGCATTATCATTGCCCCAATATGGTAATTTTAATAATCATTGCATGGAATATGGGCTGCTCTGGCCAAGCCAACATTCATTGCCCTTAAGCAGATAGCCTTACTCCCCTTCTTGAAGCTGCAGCCCATGTGGTATATGCATTCCACAAAGCTGTTAGCAATAGGGTTCCAGGATCTTGACCCAGAGTGACAGTAAAGAAACAGTGATGTAGTTAAGTAAGATGAATGAGATGGGAACTGGGACTATTTCCAAGCTGGGACAAGTGTTCTTTAGCTGTTGTATCACAGTAAATGTAATACTGTTCATAATTTGAGCAAACCTGTGTTCAAACATGTACTAATAAAAAGCATTTATAATTTTGCTGAGGTGACCAACTTGGACAATTTCTCCACTACATTCAAAACGTTGCTAACAAACGGCGGTCAGATGAAATCTTCCTTTTGCTGTTGTTTGCTTGACAATGATGGTTCTTAGCTGTTTCATTGTAGTTTTTACCTATTTCTGAGGTGAAGTGAGTATCAAAAATCATGATCAATTCAATTCCCTATAGCTGTGACTGCACTTCAGTAGCACCTCAGTGACCATAAAGCACTTTGGAATGTACTGAAATCTTGAAGTTCAGATCTTTAATATTTGGCCAATACACTGAACGAATAAGTGCTCTTCTCTAACTGAGAATAATAGTGTTTTATTAGCTTGGACCTCTTCTTTAATGAACAGAAGATTTTTATTCTACTGATTGCCTTCCATTGATTTGCTTTAAACTCAACTCTTTCACAAATTAAGCACGCAGCCCAGTTTTCTACCAGTCTGTAGTGTACCACCATATTACACCAATATACTGCTACAATGTGCCACATTAAATTATAATTAAGAAGCTTGCTAGAGATGATATCTGCATGAATTATAAATTGAAAAAGTTAATTGTTTCATCCCACTTTATTGCCCTTATCATTAAAAACTTTCTGCTACAATGAAAAATATGCGATGGGAGACAGTGGACACCCTGCGGTTTTTGAAGCTCTTGAGTCTGAGCTCACCAGAGGTGTGGAGTGTTTCATTAAGTAGTTCGGTATGATTGAAGTGACTGGAAATGTAGAATGTCATATGCATGTGACTGTGCTAATCAGAAGTTTAAGTGCCGCACTCAATAGATCTATGTAACCTTGGCTGGACTCACGTTTGTATAATCAAATGTCTGATGAAGTGGTGTGACAGAGAGAGCAGAAAAATTCAGCACATCTTTATTTGGGAATAGTTTTGAAAGGCGATCCCTATTTGGAGTTGAGCTCCTGGATATTAGGATGTACACTGGCGACTGTGATCACCTGACTACAGGGTTCCTTTGAAAACACAACTGAAGAGAAAATGAAAACTAACTCATTATTTTATTAAAGTAAAAATGTGGAGGTAGTGTCTAAGGATCAGGCAGATCCAGCTGCTATACTGTAAATGGGCACGTGTATCATTAAAGGTGTGTATTGAAGTAGCTGATCTCTGTATATCCAAGGAGTATGGAGCTCGTCCAAATGTATCTTACAGGTCAAGCTTTGAAATGAAGAAGCAATAAGCCAGTGAAATGGTACTATCACCAAAACATGATTGATCAATTGAATTCTATCAAAGAGAGTGGACAGCCAGATTAAGTCAGGGCTGATAGGTTCAATGAGTTAAAGCATGATGTTCATTTCAGCTTCATTTCACCAGTCTTTGCTTGTGAAATTGGTCAATCAATAGAGGTTGAAGATCATATATCGGTGACCATCTTATAGGGAATATAATCTACTCTAGGCAGCCCCTGACTCCAGCTGTCTTCACTATAATGGAGACAGAGCTGAAACTCCATCAGTATGACTGAAATGGGCTGATATCTTGAACAAATGAAAAGTATTTTTGGAACTCTGTTGATTTATCTTTTAGTCAGGTTGATTTACAGAGAAACTGTAACCATCTTGAAGGAAATATAATGATTTTGCTTCAAAATTTGTGCAATAAATATATAGCTAAAATATAATCATAAATTTTTATTTTTATTCTACCTTTAGAAATTTTTTTTGTTCAGTGTTTGTGGGATGGATTGGGGAAGAGAAGGCTGTTTTGTTTGATAATGTGAAAAATTAGATCATTGGTTTTGTTTTTGTGCCTGAAGGCTTTTGAACAAAAAAGTGATGCGTTTAGCTGTATTTGGAGGCTGAAAAGAAAGGTGGAGATGTGAAATTTTATACAGATGAGAGAAATGAAGAACTGGAAATCAGAAAGTGAACGCCTTGTGTTCTGCTGGTTATTTTTATATTTGCATGTAAAGGAATAGTAATAGTATGGTGCCTTTAATTCATTCACTGTCAGTGTTAAGTCTCCTGTTGTTCCTCATATTTCTCTAACTGTGCTGTATAATATTTAGCAATAGAAATGATCTTTCCAGCTGCTAAATGCTTAAAAGCATTTGCATATTTGATACTGAAAATTAAACCTGCTGGATAGAAGATTCATTTCAATATTTTACAGACATGGTATAGAGCTCCTTCAAATGTTTCACTACCCACTTCATGTAGCTTAAATAAATCCTGTATGGGGCTCAAATTTTGTTTTGGCAGCATCTAAAGTAAAAATCTCTAATAGTCCATCAATGTGTCCAGCTCTGTTTTCTCCTGTGCCTTTTAACACATTATGCTAAATGCCTCTCTGTGTCTGTTTTGTCAAGGTGCTCAGGAAAACCCAATGCACAACGGACACTCCCATCCAAGCCGGGATTTTCTACGGAAACAGATGAGGGGCGAACTCTTCACACAGCAGCAGTTAGAAGTGTTAGACAGAGTCTTTGAAAGACAGCACTATTCAGACATCTTCACAACCACAGAACAGATCAAATCAGAGCAGGTGAGAATGAAAACACTTTCACACAACCTCCCTCATTAATGAACTGAGATGGGCCTTGCTACAGTGGACTTTGGAGGCCAGAAGTTTGAATCCCTCTTCTGTCAAAGGCGGCGATGCCAACTAATAGCCAGAAAAAGCCAAAGATCTCAAGTGAAATGAATTTGTCAGTTTGGATTGTAAGTGGGTTGAAAATCTCTATATTACATAGAAACAGAGCACAAGAGCATGAAAAATGTGGAAAAGCTTGTTTATCCCAGTTAGTCGTGGTGGAAGGATAGTGAGTGAGGTAGGCAGGGGGTGTTGAATTGAAAAGGATTGAATGAATAAAGGATGGGGACCTCAAAGCCTTGCCTAAAAGGTCAAGTTTGTCTTTTATATGGAGACACCATTAAAACAGGAACAGTGTAGAACGAAAGAGTGATTGATAAACATCCTTGAATGATAATTGGGTTTCATAGAAAATTTGGAATCAGAGTAGGCCATTCAGTTCCTTGAGCCTGTCCCTTGCTCAGCTTTGTTTACCAGATTTTGCTCATTCGCCTTGATACTTTTACCTAATAATAAAAACTAAATGGCTCGAATTTTCCCCTCCTGAAAAGTGGCAGGGAAGGGGGTAGAAGGGAAAGATAAGATGTGTTTGCTTTGGATGTGTTTGCCATCACAGAAATTAAATTCAGGGTAGGGAGACCCAAGTTCGACTTTCCTACCTTGCTACCAATTGGAGCTCTTAAGTACTCAATGAACACCATTGTCATGATTAACTCTAACCCCTGCAGGCAAGAACAGTGCCAGCCTTGCTGGGGAGTGAAACAAAGTGGCCTGCTTGCCGAGTTGACATAAGGACTGGATCTGACCCAATCTCAGGCTGAGTGGAGAGATAGATAGGCCCTTGTGTATGTTTGGCCCCTTGCCCCTACACACCCGTTCCCTGCGATCCCCACCTCCACTTGCGCAAAGTCACATATCTTGCCTTGCTGCTCCTGAATTTCACACTGTTGTACCAACAACACCATTGCTGCACCAGGAAATGACGAGCCAAAATCCAACTCAGTGATCGCATCGGTGCCTAATAGACACATGTCATGGCATCCACACTGAGAATACACATCGGAAATTCCCAGCCAATAAGCCTCAATCTTAAAAACTGCAGATGTCTCAGCCCCAATCTTAGAAACTGCAAATCCCTCAGCTTCCATAGTCCTTTGGTGGATGAGACTTGCAGATTTTCACTCCCTTTGATGAAGAAGTACTTCCTCATTTCAATTACAGATGAACTACCTTTATTTTTAAGATTATGTTTCCTGATTGTAGGTATTTTTGATCAGAGGAGATTATTTCTGTATTTTTTGAGATCTTAGTTCAAGAGAAGTCACATTCATTAAACTTACATTTGTAGAGTCGTTAAGCCCTATTATTATTTTGTGAGTTATGTTGACTTTCTCTTTAAAAAACTTAACTAATAATTAAATTAATTTGATCTTTAATAAGACAATTGGACCATAAGATATAGGAGCAGAATTAGGCCATTCTGCCAGTTGGTCATGACTGATATATTTCTCAACCCCATTCTCCTTCCTTCTCCCCGTAGCCCTTGGTCTACTTATTAATCAAGATGCTATCTATCTCTGTCTTAAATACACTCAATGATTTGTGCCTCACAGCCCTCTGTGGCAGTGAATTCCACAGATTAACCTCCTCAGGCAAAAGAAATGTTTATTCCTCTCAGTTCTTCAGAATTGTTCTTTTATTCTGAGTCTGTGCCATTGGGTCCTGATCTCCTTGACTGGTGGAAACATCTCCTCCACATCCAGTCTATCCAGGCCTCTCAGTAGTCTGCAAGTTTCAATGAGATTTCATCACCAGCACATCACCATGCACCACCCCCACACCCCCCAAATCATTCTAAACTCTATCGAGAACAGATGAGTCCTCACTCTCCTCGTATGACAAGCCCTTCATTCCCGGGATCATTCTTGTAAACCCTTTTTGGAATCCTTCCAGTGCCAGCACATCTTGCTTTAGATATGGATATGGAGCCCAAAACCACTCTCAATATTCCATGTGCCATCTGACCAGGGTCTTATGCAACCTCGGAGTACATCTGGTCTTCTAATCTAGCCCTTTTGAAATTAATGCTGACATTGCATTTGCTTTCCTAATCATTAACTGAACCAATACAAGCAGTTTTGCTTTTCTCTTGGAAGTAAAACATCAAACTTGGGATAAGTAATATAGAAAGCGAGAATTCTAGAAGATGAATTTTTATTTTCTCTAAATGTCTGCACACATCAATTGGTGGAAGTGCCACATCATTAATTTGCATTAAATAAAACTTGAATTTCTACTTGGTAATGAAGATATAATCACCTCACTTTGTTAATTTTAAAAATAATTTAAACTGATCATTTCAGGCAGCTTTGGCCTCCGTCATCCAATAGCATTAATTCACGATGCTGGCCACAGTCTGCTATCCTAACACAGGACATCCTGTCGGAGTTATCCCATACAAGTGTGAGGGTTGACAACTCTCCAGGACTGGAGTCTTCAAGAAATGAAAATTGACCTCCAGGACCCTACTGTGTCCAAACCTGCAGAAAATTCATAGGAATAATGAACTTTATTGTCACTTCCTTTGAACATTTCTCTTCACTTGATACAAAATTATTGAAAAACTAAAACAAGTGCCTATTTAGCTGACAAATAAATATCATCCACTTGGGTAGTGAGATTGTTCTGCTTTCCAATTGGCATAGGAAGGCAGTGCATCACAAAGAGGCCACTAGTGGCTGTAGTGTGGGGCAAGTTATGGGATGAAACTTCAGGAATAGAATTAATCACCGTTGCTGACAATAACAAGGGCCCAGTATTTGGAAGATTTCCTAAGAATCCATATACGTAAAGGTCCTGCTTCTCTGAATAGTCGGACCTTATTTTAAAAGTGCGCAGAAGTCTTGAGTAGTTTGAGTGCTTGATCAATTGTGGTTGGTTTGAAGGAAGGTTGCCTGACCCCAGTAATTTATTTTCTCTCCGACCTTTCTCCTGCTTTTGAGGGAGGAAGGGGTTAAACTTAAGTCAAGATGTCAGCTGCTAGATGATGTCCAAACAAAAATTTAAGTCATAGTGAATGCAATTAGAATAAGCCTCAGTAAAGACAGTTTAGCAACTTATCCTTTCTGCTCAACTGAGTGGAGGAATTCAGCAAGATTAGCATTGACTTTCCTCATTGGGGTACAATGTTTCCTGATTTGAAATGAATCCCTTCTTGGTCTAGGTGATCTTATTCCCAGACCTTGCTAAAGAGCACTATACTTGGCCCATGTAACCGCTGAATTTAGCCAGTCCCAAATTTATGTCTCTTCTACTCATGCTATAATGACAGTTAGAATGATTCCTTGTGGCATAGTGGTTTAAATTGACTGATTTTACTGGTTACTTGGACAACAGGCAACTAATCAGCAAGTTACTGGGGTGGGGTGGGGTGGGGAACTCTCCATGAGTAAGGCAAAGAGAGTTGAAATGGGGCATTCAACGTAAAGTTGGGTAACTGCAGATACAATGAGCCCAGTCACCTGGAAACCAGCATATCAGGAGGACCAGGATGGGATTTTGGAAAGCTGGCCAGAAGACAGCCCAATAGGTTTTGCCTTTGGCTTTATAGAGTCATACAGCACAGAAACAGACCCTTCGGCCCAACTCGTCCATGCTGACCAGGTTTCCTAAACTGAAGTAGTCCCATTTGCCTGCATTTGACTCATAGACTGCTAAATGTTTCCTATCCATGTACCTGTCTTTTCATTGTTGTAATGTATTTGCCTCTTTCACTTCATCTGGCAGCTTGTTCCATGCACACGACACCCTCTGTGCGAAAATGTTGCCCTTCATGTCCTTTTAAATCTTTTCTCTCTCACCAAGATCTTATGCTTTCTAGTTTTGGACTCCCCTACCCTTGAGAAAAGGCCTTCGCTACTACCAAGTCATAGAGATGTATAGTACGAAACAGACCCTTCGGTCCAATTTGTCCATGCTAACCAGATACCTGAAATTAACTTATTCCCATTTGCCAGCGTTTGGCCCATATCCTTCTAAACCCTTCCTATTCATATACCCATCTGAATGCCTTTTAATGCTGTAATTGTACCAGTCTCTGCTGCTTCCTCTGACAGATCATTCCATACACCTACCACCCTCTCGGTGTGAAAAAGTTGCCCCTTAGGTCTCTTTTAAATTTTTACACTCTCACTTTAAACCTATGTTCTGTCATTTTAGATTGCCCAGTGACTCTCATGACTTTATTAACCTTTATAAGGTCCCCTCTCAGTATCTGATGCTTGGGGGAAAATAGCCCCAGCCTATTCAGCCTCTCCCTATAGCTCAAAGCTTCACTCCATTGGCAGTTGCATAAATTATTGCACAAAATAAGATGGTGAGAGTCAGTTTGGCTCAGTGGGTAACATTCTTGTCTGAGTCTGAAGATGTGGGTTTAAGACCATTCCAGAGACAAGAGCCAATAATTCAGGCTAACACTTAAGCGAAGTACTAAGGTAATGTTTCATCTTCTGGATGAGACTTAAAAGCAAGGTCCCTTCTTCCCTCACAGGTGGATAGAGCAGGTTCTGGTGTCCTCCTGAATTATTTATACTTGAACAAACATCACAAAATCGTAAAACATGGACCACCAGATACTGAAAATCTGAAACAAAAACAGAAACTGCTGGAGAAACTCAGCAGGTCTGGCAGTGTCTGTTGAGAGAAAGCTGAATTAACATTTCATCTCCAGTGACCCTTCTTCAGATCATATCAAATTACCTGCTCCCTATTTGCTTGCTCTGTGCGAATTAGTTGCCTTCTTTTCATTACAACCGCCCTTCAAAACATTTTAAAGAACTGAAGCCACAAAATCATGAGGTGCTATATCAATGCAAGTATTTATTTATTCTAACTACTATTAAATGATAATTACTTAGGAAGGTAGTGACAGGGTGAAAAGAAGAAAAAACTTGCCTTTCGTACTGACAGCCGAAGCAATATTAAATAGTTGTGGTTTTTAAGAAACGTCACTGAAAGTGTGGCAGCCAGTTTCTGCAGAGCGAGATTCCAATAGAGGTAATACGACAATGATTAAATGATGTTTGTAGAGCAATAACTACTTATTAACATTTGTGTGAGCAATTCTATTGCAAGATTGTCAGTGTATTAGTAAGATTGTGATTGTAGAATAGAGTGATGCTAGTGATCACACCAAAAGCAGGTCATTGTCAAGTAAGCTTTTGAAAGCAACTTTACATTAAAATGATGTCAGTGATTTTACTGGAAGGTGATAGCAATTATGCATTTAAAATAATATTTGTTATATAGTGGTTATTGTTTAATGAGGGAAAGTGGTTGTACAGGAAGATGATGCCAAGTACTCTGTAAATTATGGTTTTTTTTGCAATAAGTTAATCGTTTGATTTTAAAGCAAACTGATGGCAAATCAGATGAAACAAGTAAGCATATTATGAAGTGGTAACCAAATAAGATAACATGTCAGGAGGTGTTTCACAGGAGTGAATATCAAATTAATTTTAACATTGGCCCATATAAGGCTGTATTTGGATACTTTGTCAAAGAAGTAGGTTTTAAGGGAGATTTTAAAGGAGAGAGAACTAGAAAAGTAGACAGCGAATTCCAGAGCTAAAAGCTGAAGACACGACCACCAATGCTGAAATAATTAAAGTTGGGGATGCTCAAATAGCCAGTGTTAGAGGACCGCAGGGATTTGAGGGTTATAGAGCTGAAGGTGACCGCAGATGTATGGAAAGGGTGAAGGCAAGAATGTAAACGAGGATGAGAATTCGAAAGCCAAGGCATTGCTGGAGCAGGAACTGATGTAGCTCCACAAGCACAGGGGTATTGCATGAAGAGGACGAGGCGCAAGTTAGGTCAAAATAAGAGTTTGGTGATTTATACAATGAGCTGAAACAAGTAATGTACTGCAAGATTGTACTATACAATGTACAAAGTTAATAATCACACAACACCAGGTTATAATCCAACAGGTTTATTTGGAAGCACCAGCTTTCAGAGCTCTGCTCCTTCATCAGGTGGTTGTCCTGATGACCACAACCACCTGATGAAGGAGCAGCGCTTCGAAAGCCAGTGCTTCCAAATAAACCTGTTGGACTATAACCTGGTGTTGTGTGATTATTAACTTTGTCTACCCAGTCCAACACCGGCATCTCCAAATTATGAAATGCACAATATTGTACTGTAGGTTTGTGGTTATTGTACAATAAATAGTTGGAACTGAGTACAAAATGATTATTTAGCTATTGTACTGTAAGGTGCTGCAAATAACCAGCAAGAGAATGAAGTGATTTTTACAGTATCACTGTGTTGTTATATAGTTATATATTCAAATATGGGGATTTTCCAGTAAGATGGCGGTGTGGCAATGTGTTTAAGTGATTTGCATGGTATGATGGTTGACAGTAATAAGCTAGTGATTATATCATTACAATGATGTAATGATTGTACACTAAGAATATTTTTAGGTTATACAGCCTGGTTGCAATGTAAGACAATGCTACCCACACCAAAACTTGGCTTTCATTCTGGCAGCACCTGTTTTAAATTTCCCATCTTTATTATTAACTTCCTCTATGACTTAACCCTTTTTATGTTTGTAACATCATTTATGGCCCTTTGAGATATCTGGGCTCTGCATACTCTCCTTTTTTGCTGTCCCACCTTTGACAACCTTCAGTACTTTGAAACCAAAAGAGAAAATGCTGGAAAATCTCAGCAGGTCTGGCAGCATCTGTAAGGAGAGAAAAGAGCTGACGTTTCGAGTTGAACTGACCTTATGTCAAAGCTGGGTCAGTTAGACTTGAAACGTCAGCTCTTTTCTCTCCTTACAGATGCTGCTAGACCTGCTGAGATTTTCCAGCATTTTCACTTGTGGTTTCAGATTCCAGTATCCGCAGTAATTTGCTTTTATTCAGTACTTTGAGCTGCTGAGATGCTAACCTCTGGAACTTCTTACCAAGACCTCTCTGCCTCTCTATCTCCGTCTTACCTCTTTTTAGGTACACGCAGTGCTGTTAGGGAGGGCATTCAAGATGTTGACCTGGTGACAGTGAAAGAACAGTAATACAGTTCCAAATAAGGATGGTGTGTAGCTTGGAGGGGAACTTACAGGTGATGGTATTCTCATATATTTACTGCCCTTGTCCTTCTAGGTTGTAGAGGTCATGGGTTTAGAAGGTGCCATCGAAGGAGTCTTGGTGAGTTGCTACAATGCATCTTGTAGATGGTATATACTGCTGCACTGTACGTTGGTGATAAAGAGAGTGAATGTTGAAAGTGGTGGATGGAGTGTCTGCCAATGTCCCAGATGGTGTAGAGCTTCTTGAATGTTTTTGGAGCTGCAACCATTCAGGGAACTGGAGCCTGGTGCTGCTTTTGTTTGATGTTCCTTTGAAATGCCTTATAACATTTTATTACATGAAAGGTGTTATATTAAATGTTTAAAGCTTTTTTTAAACAGAAAAGCAAAGTAGCCATAGTCCTACGTGACTGTAGGGTTGATCTCTCATTATATAGAGAGAGCTGACTGGTAATGGTTTGACCTGAGCATCACCTCAGGTGAGGAAAGAATTAGAATTAGAATGACCTTTATTGTAACACTTACTCAAATGAATGCAGTGAAAAGTTTACAAGTCACCGCCTATGGTGCCATCTTAGGTATAAAAGGGCCTAGGTGTAGATTCTTAAATTCAAATTCTTAAGGTGAAAAGTACATTTTTAAAAATGAGAAAGTCCAGCATTATTGATCATAAGAATAAATTAGAAAAATAAAGAAGTAAAAAGTTCAGAATACCAGTCCTTCCAACCCAGTCTACACCAATACCTAGCCTCTAGTCCACACCAGGCCTTGATTCCAGACTTCACAGGGCTTCGCCTTGGGGTTCACAAGTTTGGGAGAGGTCTCTGGAGTCATCTTGAGGCAAGAAGTTCACACTGAGGCCACGCTGGGCCAGGACACTGTCACACCGGGCCTGCACTCAGCCAGGGAGTTTGAGTCCCCACTGAAGCTGGGAGTTCAGGACATCACTGTGAAGAAAGAAGGAAAAAAAGAAATGAGGAAGTAAAAACAGGAAAAAAAAAGAAACAGAAGCAGCAGAGGAGTGCCAGTTGAAGATTCCGACTGTGTCACCATCTGGAGAGTCTTTCATGGTAACCTCAGCTGGTGTGGGAATTTAACCCATGCTGTTTTTGTCATCGCTATGCACCACACACACTCTACATCTCAGTTATATAGCCCACTGAGCTGATCACCCCCATTACTTTTGCCTGTGTGCCTCCAGTGCTAACTCATTTTTAAAGCAATATCATAATCCATAGAAACCTCCTCTAACATTGATGCATAAGTTTCATGTACTGTACCTGTCAACTTGTTCTTCACAAACATTATCCAGTTTTCCTTCAGTTACTCTATTTGTTTTGCCATTTTCTCAAATATCATTAGTATACCTGTATTCCATTTTCCTCCTTTGAGTAGTCCTCTACAAATTTAAATATTTTTATACTGGACTTTAGATCATAACTAAGATTTTCCTCATCATAGCTGCTTTTGACCCCTGAAGCATTTTTTAAACCTTCATCCTCCTAATTTGGCATTCTTTTTTCAATTTCATCTCTTTATCCTTTTCTCTCTTTTATCTTTAGTTCCAGCCTCATGAATGCTCTCCCATCATATTTCTACCTTTCTCTGATGTTCAAGTCTTTTACGTTCCATTTCCCTTTTCATTTCAGGCTGCGTGAGTTATTTCTTATGTTCAAGCTGCTTTAACTGCAGAATGTTTGCTAACTGAAGTGATTCGCCAGTTGGGGTACTTCTCCCCCCTTGTATTTCTTCTATTCAATGATACTTTGCCAATATTTCCATTAATTCGGCTTTCTTAGCCATGACAGGAAATTGCACTTCTAACCTATTTGCCAACTCTATCAGGTTGGCTTCTGTTGAGTCTTATAAATCCAACAGAATACCTTTTCAATTGTAGGATGGTTTTAGCTGTTACCAATACCATCTTGTACAGTATAAGAAACCAGGTATCTGTGCTCTTATCCTTTGCTGCTTACCCTTACTCCATATCCAATCTTGTGTTGTTCTTATTCAAATGATCCGACTCTGACCATCCAAACTTCTGTCATGGATCAAATTGGGAAGAGTGCATTGATAATAAAAATTCTACGATTACACAAGACATCAAAAATGTATAACTACCCAATTAAACAACCAAAGTGTTTGATTTCCTTGATGGACTGTTTGATGGAATGCTATTCAAAACTCACACGAAGGGTATGAGTCTGTCTTACAGCATCCACCCCACTACTGTGAAAAGTAACAATCTTGTACAGCTATATATACCACACAACCTCATCTGATCTTCAGCTTGCAAACAAAAACACGCTGCTGGTACCTTTCAGCTATATAGCAGTTTTCAACTTGCATTTTCCAGTTTAAAGTCAAATGGAAGTATAGATATGTGGCCCCTTCCAACAACAGGTAAAGTTAGATGGGCAAAGGTAACCTAAATGAGGAATCCATGGAATATTTTCAAGATAGTTTCTGAGGACAGCATGTTATAGAACTGGCCAGAAAGCAGGGTATACTAGACCTCATATTGTGCAACGAGACCGGATTAATTAACAATCTCATAGTGAAGATGCTGTTAGTTAGCAGTGACCATAACATGATTAAATTTAATGTTCAGTTTGAGGGAAAGAAGAATAGATTCAAGCTACATTTAAAAAAAAGGGGAAATGAGGGAATGACTGCAGATCTGGTTAAAGTGAATCAGCAAATTAATTTAAAGGATAGGTCAATAAAGATACAATGGCAGACATTTAAGGGGGCATTTCAGAATATATGGAATGAATACTTGCCAGTGAGTAAGAAAAAATCCTTGGTATAGCTCCACCATTTGTGGTAAACTGGAAAGGCAAAGAAAAAGCATATAATTGTTCAAAGGTGGGTAGCAGGTCAAAAGATTGGACAGTGTGTATATATAAATAAAGCAATGGTGTAAGGGGCAACATATTGGTATGGGTAGAAAATTGGCTAGCTCACAAGGAGCAGGCAGTAGGTATAAATGGGTGATTTTCAGTTTGGCAAGGTGCAGTGAATGTTGTGTCAAAGAGAAGGGTGCTGGAACTTCATGTGTTTATAAATATGACTTGGATGAAGGGGTGGAAAGCATGATTTACAAATTTGCTAACAATTCAACGATAGGTAGAAAAATAAGTTTTGAAGGGGACACAAGGAAATGATAAAAACTATTGAGATTTTATATTTGTGGGGGAAGATGTGACTAATAGAAATTAATCTGGGAAAATGTGAAATAGTCTATTTGACAGAAAGAGAATAAAAGGGAAGATTCTTGTCTAAATATTGAGAAACTGCTGAGTTATGAGATAGATAGGGATCTGGGTGTCCTTGTGCATGAATCACAAAACACTAGTCTGCAGTTACAGCAGATAATTGAGAAAGCGAACATAGAGTCATAGAGATGTACAGCATGGAACCAGACCCTTTGGTCTAACCCGTCCATGCCAACCAGATATCTCAACCCAATCTAGTCCTGCCTGCCAGCACCCGGCCCATATCCCTTCAAATCCTTCCTATTCATATACCCATCCAAATGCCTCTTAAATGTTGCAATTGTACCAGCCTCCATCACTTCCTCTGGCAGCTCATTCCATACTCGTACTACCCACTGCATGAAAAAGTTGCCCCTTAGGTCTCTTTTATATCTTTCCCCTCTCACCCTAGACCTATGTCCTCTAGGTCTGGACTCCCCGACCCCAGGGAAAAGACTTTGCCTATTTATTCTATCCATGCCCCTCATAATTTTGTAAACCTCTATAAGGTCACCCCTCAGCCTCCGATGTTCCAGGGAAAACAGCCCCAGCTTGTTCAGCCTCTTCCTATAGCTCAGATCCTCCAACCCTGGCAACATCCTTGTAAATCTTTTCTGAACCCTTTCAAGTTTCACAACATCTTTCTGATAGGAAGTAGACCAGAATTGCACGCAATATTCCAACAGTGGCCTAACCAATGTCCTGTACAGTCGCAACATGACCTCCCAACTCCTGTATTCAATACTCTGACCAATAAAGGAAAGCATACCAAACACCTTCTTCACTATCCTATCTACCTGCGACTCCACGTTCAATGAGCTATGAACCTGCACTCCAAGGTCTCTTTGTTCAGCAACACTCCCTCGGACCTTACCATTAAGCGTATAAGTCCTACTAAGATTTGCTTTCCTAAAATGCAGCACCTCGCATTTATCTGAATTAAACTCCTTTGCCCCTTCTCAGCCCATTGGCCCATCTGGTCCTTATCCTGTTGTAATCTGAGGTGACCCTCATCGCTGTCCACCACACCTCCAATTTTGGTGTCATCTGCAAACTTACTAACTGTACCTCTTATGCTCACATCCAAATCATTTCTGTACATGACATAACATTACCTTTTATTTTGTGAGGGGAATTGAATACCAAAGGACAGAGGGTTATGCTTCATATGCACACCACCCTCTTTGTGGAAAAAGATTGCCCCTCAGATTCCACTTAAATCTTTTCCCTGTGCCTCTAGTTTTGGACCTCTCTATCCTGGGAAAAGACTTTGGCTATTCACCTTATATATGCCCGTCATAGAGTCGTACAGCATGGAAATACAGTTTTGTCCAACAAGTCCATGTCAAACATAATCCCAACTAAACTAGTCCCCAACTGCCTGCTCCCGGTCCATATTCATCCAAACTTTTCCTATTCGTGTCCTTTAAACATTGTAACTGTGCCTACATCCACCATTTCCTCAGGAAGTTCATTCCACATACAAACCATCCTGTGTAAAAGATTTGCCCCTCATGCCTTTTTAAAATCTCTTTCCTCTCACCTTAAGAATGGCCCCCAATCTTAAAATCCCCCACCCTACAGAAAAGACAATTACCATTAATCCTTTTTGTACCCCTCCTTATTTTATAAACCCCTATAAAGTCAACCCTCAGCCTCCTACGCCAAATGCCTATTTCACCATCCTGTCTACTTTCAAGGAACTATGTACCTGCACTTCTCGTTCGCCAATACTCCCCAGGCCCTACCATTAACTGTGTTGCTGTTAAAATGTTGGTGATACTACAGAACAATAGTGTGATTAACAATAGTGATGAATACAATACAATGTGTTCATTATATAATTCTGATTATGCAATTGGATTCTCATGACTTCTTTCTTTAGGATGCTTTGGAGTAGAATGGTGTTGATTTTGCAATAAGATTATGTTGATTATATAGTCAGATTCCATTTGGTGTACAGTAAGATGTTGCTAATTAAATATAAAGTTACTGTCAATTGTACAGTAGGAGATCAAGTGGACTTGGATGGTGATTACATGTTTCTATATAGTAAGAAGCTGGTGATTTTATAGCATTTTGTATTGAATGTAGCATCAGAATGTTGATTTTGCAGTCAGATGTTGATTTTGCAGTCAGCTGATGATTATATTGTAGAAAATGTGTGCTCATTAAACAGGAAAATGCTGTTTTACTGTAAAGGTACTTAGAGTAGCATAATGTTGATTTTACAATGATGCAGCAGGCCAGGATGATGCAGGTAATTGTATGCTGGATTACTTGTGATTTTACAGTAAGATGTTGGTGATTGTATGGTAGAAAACTGGGAACATAGGAACAAGCAGTCATGAACACTCACCGAGAGGAAGCTGGAAATGTTTCCTTTATGATACCAATAAAGCCCTACATCAGGAAGGGCTTTTGCCCGAAGCATTGATTCTCCTGCTCCTTGGATGCTGCCTGACCTGCTGTGCTTTTCCAGCACTACCCTCTCGACTCTGATCTCCAGCAGCTGTAGTCCTTACTTTCCTGCAGATTCTGTTTTTGGTTGACACAACCTAATTTTCAACAAAACTGATCTCACAGAAAAATATCTTCCTTGGAAATATCATTCAAGCATTTTCTTAGCTTACATAGATTACTTTGTGCATTTGTTGTCTCTTCAGGCAATTTCAGAAACACTTTTTTGTCTGAAAAGCTTCATTCCACAAATTGATCTACACTGCCATGATTTTGTGGCCATAAGAGTTAAAAAGGTTTTTAAAATTAACTCTCTAACTGTGAGAGAAGTCAGAAAATCTTCAAAAGATCTAGCAAACCAATCCTGTTTTAGATTTGAGTCCTAAATTCCATTATCTATCCACCTATGTGCAAAGACTCATTGCTTCTTATTTGGTACTCTGAAAACTCTGTCCAACTATCCACCACATTGTATTTTGTCTCTTATTAGTTCATACTTCGGTTTATTGTCAGTCGTCATAATGTTCAAAATCATGAAGACGTGCGTTCCTGGTTCAATTTCAAGACCGTCCTGTGACCTCCATGTTATTATCTATGCTATTTTTCACTACAGCCTCTTCTACATTTATATCTGCCAGGACTGCTATTCCAAGCTCTCTCTCTCTCTTTTCTCCTTTTTCTTTTTCTTTTCTTTCTTTCCTTTTTCTTTTCTTTTTCTCTCAGTATTTGGTGGCTTTTTCTCCAGACTTAATTTTATTTTGATGTAGCAGTCACTTCTGAATTATTAGTATTTGCAACGCACTTTCTTATTTTCCACCCCATTTGGCTAGTTGGTGCAGCTCACTTCTTGATCATTTGACCAATAGTTAAACTTGTATGAACTTTTTCTGTGTGGCACATGATTGTTGCATCCCTTCAATCATTACATCCCTCTGGAGTATATATCATCTGAGTACACACCCGAGCTATTTGGTGGTGGATGGAATAACTCCACCCTTTGTGTCATGATCACTCCTACATTACAATCATCCAGCTGATGCATCACAGTCTTCACCTCTGAACCTTCATCTCAAAGCACATGAGCATCTGAGATGCCTTGTTTACTTCTATCCTGTGTTTAGAGCCTGAGATAATGTAATTAGGATCATTATCCTGCAACCATCTGGAGTGAAGTCTGAGCATGAACTACCCATCCATTTCAGGGTGGCTGTCAACTTGTTGTCTGGTTGATCAGTCAAAATTTCATTCAACACTTCATCAATCATTATGATACCCCACAGAGTACATTGCTGAAAAGACTTTCACTGCAGTTTTCATGATCACGATGTTCATGTTTTCATGGTTTTTTCTGAAACTGTTACTGGCAAATTGCCCTCCAACCTTGTGAGAGTTCCAAGTCCAGTCCCTATTCATTTCTACAGACTTTTGACCATAAGACTCCTCTAGACCTTATGTATTAATGTAGAAAGGCTAAGTACAATTTTAGCCAATCTGTTTTGGAAGTTGTAGAAGTGGAATCACTATCTTATCTTGCATTAATTAAAGGAATCTGCAACTAGCACATGATTGAAACATTTTGTTACCAGTATAATTTATTTAGATTTATTGTTACCTTCTTGTCTTCCTCATCATGTCATTTTGCTTTGAGCAGCTCATTGTATGATAAACACATGAAAGCATTGATTGCTCCTTGGGCATTTGTGGGATTAATTTGCCTAATGTTACATTTTAAATTTTGTCTGCTACTGTAATATCCAAATGGGCAAGAGGTGCTTTAATCTTTCCACTATATTGACCCCTGTGTCCAATTCCTGGAGTATTTTGAAACCTGGCAACCATTATAACTTATATTCTTTGCATCATTGTAGAATATTTTATATGTTCACCCATAAAGGAAGTGTATTTTCTTCAGGAATTCTTTAAAGTGAGCAGACCTCTAACCTAACAGGGCCACAACTTGAACGCAAGTTAGAATGAGCAGCTTATTTATTTGAGATGTCTTAGCATAGTTCAGCAAATTAAGTGATATACTTGTGCAGGAATCCCCAAATTGTATAAACGGTTGACAAAAGTTCAGAACTTCCAGCCCTCCTGCTCAGCTGGGTTTAAATTGCTCTGACATTGGGACTGGTTTCTGTGGTAGATATACCCAGGATAACTTGCACTTCAATAGTGTTGGGATCAATACCAGGACTGTTTGATAGGTTGGAAAGGATTTAAACTAACCAAGCAGGAAGATGGAAACAAAAACAGAAAAAAAAAATTGGAGAAACTCAGCAGGTCTGGCAGCCCTCAACACTGAGAAAGCAGAGTCATTGTTTTGGGGTCCAGCCATCCTTCTTCCGAACTGACAGTAGTTCGGAAAAGGTTGGGTGTATATATGCTGAGCACAGGAGGTGCAGGGAGGTGGAAAGAGTTAACAATAGGTGAAGATAGAGTCCAGTGAAAGAGAACAACAGTTGGGGCAGACCAAGGAAGGATAATGATGAGCATGGAAGAAAGAATAGCTGCTAAGGGGAATCATTAATGGGTAGAAATGGATTGGCTGTGATAAAAGCAGCCCATATGACAACAAGGCCTGGTGTATGGGTGTGAGGGAAGGAGGTGGAGAGAGATGCAAAGGCCCTAAAATTATTAAAGTCAATATTGAGTCCTGAAGCCTGCAGGGTCCCCAAGGAGGACGTGACGTTAGGAAGAGGCAATGTAGCAATGAACTTTTATTTAAAAAAAATGCTTCTGTGGCTCACACTACCCATCAATTATTTCATCCCAATTTTGGGATTTAATTCTTGCTGTATTTAAGTCCAGCCAATATGCCACAATGGGAATAACTATAGATTATGGTGATTCTGTCAGGGATGTAAGCAATTGCAGAGTGAGGTGGCAGTGAGTGTGTAGTACAGCAACAAATTATATTCCTATAGAACCTTTGTAATTTAATAAAACTCTCCATCAACCTTCATAAGGGACAATAGAAAACACAATATTAGGATGTGAGTGGCCCTAGAGTGGGATCTAGTCACTAGTGCAGTTGAATGAATACAGAAAGTTAAAGGGCACCCTACAAGAAATTAATATTAATGATTGTAGAGTAAAATGGAAGTGATTGTATTGTAAGATGGCCACAGAACCACAAGATAATAGCAATAATTGTAAACAAAAAGGTTGTAGATAATTATAAAACCAAGTGATTTTCACGGGAGGATCTGTGTACTGCACGGAATCATTTCCAGCAGGACTTGCATATTTCTACAGTAAAATGTTTATGTTGGGTGGATAATCTTGTAAATTGGTGCTTATTTTAAAATTAGATGTGTGTGCAGCAAAACATTTTAAAATGTTTTAATAACAGCAGTGTTGAAGGAGAGTGATTTTGTAGTAAAAATTCTGTATGTGATTAAACAACAAGATATCAATGTACTTGTTTAGAATGTAAGATAATTGTGCTGCAAGATGATGGTGACTACATTATAGAAAGGTGACCATGATTGTCTAACTGTTTTAGATGATTGACGGTTGTACCTTACTGTGTGATGGTGGAACATTGAAAGGCAGAGATGGACATGTCATCAGAATTTGGCAAACATACATGTGCTGGAGGATTTTACCAGGCTGGCTTTTGCTTTTAAAGTTGTGTTCAAATCCCTCAAAGTGCAGCCAGCCTGGGAGCCAATGTGAAGTTGATAATGAATGACCAGAACTTCATGCAAGTTAGGTCACCAGGCGGCAGAGTTCAAATCAGCCAATGTTACAGGGGGAGTCAGAGTGAGAGGATGTTCAGGAGCACATTGGAATATTTAAATCAGAGTGAGCTGAGGTAAGGCAGAGACAGACATTGTTACAGAGATGAAGTAGGTGGTCTTCATGATGGGGGAGATTATGCAGCTGAAAGTGCACCTCTGATTCACATTAAACATCAAAGTATGGTTTGATGATTTCAGCTGAACACAGTGGTTAGAGAGAAAAATACAATAGTTGGGGAACAGTTTTATGGAGTGGGCCAAAATGACCAAGTTGTAGGCAGTATGGGAGGCAGATGGGATTATACCGTGAACTGATGTGCCTGTACCATTAATTCTGAGTAGTTATACTGTGGCTTTGGTGAAAGTACTGAGAGATGTGGTTGAGTGTACACTGTGCTTGCTGTAGATTGTACTGTCAGATTCTAGTGATTGTACAGTAAGATTAAGAAACTGCAAAACTGAAAGATTTCCAGGATTGATTAGCTTTTGGTAAGTTGTTGCATTTCTATTATTTTATTACACGTATTGATAATAACGGAAATGTCCATTATCAGTGAGCTTGGCTTCATCTTTCACCCTTGATTATCTGTCTGCATCGATTCATCAATTGATTGCTACACCATTTTTGCTCACTGTCTTTCAGAAAGCCATGGTGCTGTTAAACAAGAAACAAAAATCTGAGGGAACTACAGCTTTTTTTATGTTCCCTGTTAAACTTTAAGTTGAAATAATTGCTTTGAAAAGAACTAAACTGGTAAATAATGCAATTACTTCTATCTGGACAAAGTCTGGTATGCTGCGAGATGTGGGTTCAAGAATTAATTTCAGATTTAAGAGAAATTAAGATAAACCATTGAGGTCAAGAATGTTGCTCTTATCTCCAAGAACTGCTAGTTCATGTTGTGATTTGGGTAACCTTGTTGATTAACTTCCAGTTAGTTCTGTGGGAAGTTGGAGCTCAAACATGATTTTCCATTGGTGTCAAGTATAGCACTTTAGTTTGCAGTGAATATTAGACTACTTTACAGTGTGGAAACAGGCCCTTCGGCCCAACAAGTCCACACCGACCCGCCGAAGTACAATCCACTCAGACCCATTGCCCTACATTTACCCCTTCACCTAATGCTACGGGCAATTTAGCATGGCCAATTCACTTAATCTGCACATTTTTGCACTGTGAGAGGAAACCCACGCAGACATGGGGGGAATGTGCAAACTCCACACAGTCAGTCGCCTGAGGTGGGAAATGAACCCGGGTCTCTGGTGCTGTGAGGCAGCAGTGCTAACCACTATGCCACCGCATGATGGGCCTGTCTGAGGTAAACATGTTTTCCCCTCTATACCTCACTCTTTGACTGACTGTTCAGGTTCTACGGAGGAGCTACAATAATTTCTGAAATAAATCCATGAAGGCCAGTATCCCATCACCAAGTTATCCTTTATATATACATACATAGTACATGACACGGATGAGCCAGCACAGAGCCAGCTCCGAGAGTGGGCAGAACTCTTGATACTCCTGTTTATATCTGTCAGCCAAGGCTCCCTGATTGGATCAGATTAACAGCCCCAATTAGAATTCCTATTCTATGAAGTCCACCTGGCTGACACTGTTCCAATCATTACAGTTTCCTTCCCCTATCACTTCTAAATTCTGACACTGGAGTGACCTCTGCTTCCTCGCTTGAATTGTGAATGTGCAACACTGAGACATAGCTTTCTCACCTAACTCACCTTAACAGCTGATGGCTGAAAGTGTAGAACATTCTCTCTCTCTCTCTCTATTTAATACTCAATATTAGCAAACCGAGGAAAAATGTCATTTTAGGAGCCGCACAACAATTGTATGTATTAAAGCATTTTCACTGGAGGGCAAAGTAGATGTGCTGAAGCATTTATTACTTACTGTGTGTTTGGGTCAAAGATTAAATATTTTGGTGCATATTTTATCAATTAAATTAAGAGACGACTAGTTGAGACATAAGTGTTAATTATATTTTTACATGAACAGTTAATGCATTTAAGTACATAGATCAATAACTCCTATTTAAGAAAACAGATAGAAAAATACAACAAACCTAATATTCCAGCCATTTCCCAGGTTATGCCATTTAACAATAAGAGGCTTGCACTCATGTTAGCAAACTCAAAACTGAGAAATGGACCACATTAGAATATGAAGATTGCAGTAACTTTTGCTTAAAGAGGAAAAATACAATCCAGGGTGAGCACAGATAATGAATGTGAGAAAAAGCTTTTCTGCAGACCCTGTGACTCCACCATCAGTAACATAAAAACATAGTTAAAAGAAAGATTTGCATTTACAGTATGCGGTGTTTTTCACAATCTCCAGATATCTGAAATCTCAAACTGTCAATAATTTTGTTGTTACAATGTTACAAATATTTCCTGACAATTTCCACACAAAACACCCACAGTGTGATAATTAGCATATTTTCTGTTTATTTGTGATGCTCATTTGAGGGATAAATATTGCCCAGGTCAACCTCCATGCTCCTTTACAAAATAGCGCTACTGGATTTTTTACATCCATCCAAACAGGCAGCTAGAGCCTTGACTTAATACCTCACCTGAAAGTCAGCCTTCCACAGTACTGCCCTTTTGTATTGGTGCTCAGGCCCTGCTGTGTGACATGCCTCTGAATCAGGAGATTCCAGGTTCAAGAGTGCGACCAATTAGGCCCCAGCTGAAGTGCGAAGGATTTCCCAGCCCAAACAGGCAACTGTGAGTGAAGACCAATCATGTTAAATTATCTTCCTCCTGACTAAGCCTATCTTTTGTAACATCTTCAGGAGCAGTTTCTATTCTATTGTTCTTCTCACCGTTGAACTGATGATAAGTCAAGATATCAATAAGATGGCAACTCTTGTCCGAACCTCTAGCTTCAAAGAAATCAAATAGGACAATTCTGCCAGCAATATATACAGGAAATTCACTGATGTTAAGATTCCAGTGCGAAGCAGCACACAGAGCATTTGCTCAAAAAAAGGATTCTGATCATTGCATTGAGTACAGGAGTTGGGAGGTCATGTTGTGGCTGCACACAACATTTATTCGGCCACTGTTGGAATATTGTGTGCAGTTCTGGTCTCCCTCCTATTGGAAGGATGTTGTGAAACTTGAAAGAGTTTAGAAAAGATTTACAAGAATGTTGCCAGAGTTGGAGGATTTGAGCTACAACGAGAGGCTGAACAGGCTGGGGCTGTTTTCACTGGAGCATCAGATGCTGAGGGTTGACCTTATAGAGGTTTATAAAATCATGAGGGGCATGGATAAGGTAAATAGACAAAGTCTTTTCCCTGGGGTGGGGGAGTCCAGAACTAGAGGGCATAGGTTTAAGGTGAGAGGGGAAACATTTAAAAGTGACCTACGAGGTAACTTTTTCACCCAGACGTTGGTGCGTGTATGGATCGAGCTGCCAGAGGAGGTGGTGGAGGCTAGTACAACTACAACATTTAAAAGGCATCTGGATGGGTACAGAAATAGGAAGGGTTTGGAGGGAAATGGGCCAAGTGCTGGCAAATGGGACTAGATTAGGTTAGGATATCTGTTTGGCATGGATGAGTTGGACCGAAGGGTCTGTTTCTGAGCTGTACATCGCTATGATTCATAAATATGTACTTTGAAGAACACTCCCCAGTTGGAGTATGGTATCAGTGAGTATATCTGTACAACTACGTCTGGAACAGAATTGTTAGCTCCGTGTGGCTGCTGAACAGTGCATGTAGCCATGAAGTGGTAATTGAACTTCCAGTTTTGGCAGTGGCGCTTTGGTGACCTACTGTACACCCTAGCTTTGGGATCTTATCTCTCCTGTTAATCCTCTACCACCCACATTTTCAGTTTGTGGACAGTTAATGTCCAACCTCCCTGCCATTTTAACAAATTTTCAGCTTAAAGAATGTAAAATATAACTGACTCCACACTGTTCACCCATCAGAAATCATCAGTTCAGGAGACTGTGCTTCTTCCATTCCTCTCTGAAATATCCCAGAACAAATAGTGTAGAATAGCAGGAAACCATGTTGATGCAGGTTTCTGATAGACTAGACTGGGCTAACTGCTACCAGGAAACTCAGTGTAAGCAAAGGTCATTTCTTGGGCGGGAATATATATGCTTATTCTGTATTTGTTTGAGATCAACCATGGACACTGACTTCACTTTCATTTAAGTGTAAAGCTGGTTTCCAGCAAAAGGGTTAATTGAGCTCCTCCTCCTTGGCTATAACATGAGACTAATGCTTAGTTAAGAGCCAGTGATTGAACAATTTAATTGAAAAACCTATTTTATAATATTATTTTAATCTATACTAGTTTATCTACCAATATGTCTACTTACCTATCTGTCTGCCACAACTATCTGTCCCACATAATTTGTACATTTTCTACTACTGTCTCAATCTGTTCACCTTTCCTCCTGTACTATCTTTTTTTAAATACTTTGATTAACCTTTTTTTTTTACTTATCAAGATAACCCAAGATCTTTTTAAAGCTAGCTGCCTATTCCTTCAGTTCTTCTTGCCATTTACTACAAATTATATTTATAAATTTTCTGTTTCCTCTTTTAGTTCTCTATTTTTGTTGGTTTTAATCTATTTTCTAACTATTTCCTGTGTCTACCTTTTTTTAGTTTCTGTCTCTACATATTTATGCCTGGCTACTACAGTCAGTTCATCTATAACACGATGGCTATGTTTTTGTGCAACCCCATGTTATAGAAAAATCGCACTTTAGGAACAGCGCTTAAAGTGTTGGCAATGTAATCACGTTACAGCCAACACACATTTTAAAATTTCGCGCTTTAGAAACAGTGTCCCAGGTCTTCAGTTGTGTTACAGTGAATTTGTGTTGACGAAACACACATTATAGCAGAACGACCTGTATATTCAATTTTCCATTATTTCTAACTCCAGCCTGTTTCTAATCTGTAAATGCTTTTAACTGTCATGTCTCCCATCTGGTTAGGTAGAATTCTATATACCATATTCTATATACTTTATATATACTGTTTACATCACAATTATTATGCCCAAGGGGATTAAATTTATTTCATGTTTTGATCTTTTACAGTCTCTAGTCATCTATATGCTTATATATTAAAATATTTCTTTGATCATTTCATTCATCTAAAATATCCAGCAGATTATAAGTTTCAGTCATTTTTATTATCTTTTACCTATAATTTTCCTAGTTGTTGGCTCTATTCAAATGCTGTGCCTGTCTATATATCTGCAATAGCTCTGTCTCATCTGTCCATATTTCCCGAGATTAATTTTAAAATATGAAGATTTGTTACCGTGGGACTTGGACTTTATCCACTGTCGGATACTATCCCTGAACCTAGTTTGATTTGAGACAGATTTATTAAGTGAGGTAAAATGTAAACCAAGCACCGGAGCATGCAGAATGGCTTCCAGCAGGAGAAGCCTGCTCCATATTTACCTTCAGCAGACTATTAAACAACATGAGGCTATTAATTTGGATTCTGACTCTTCACTAAAACCCATAAAATCACACAGTTGTCAAATAGAGTTCATTTTAATTTCCTTTCAATCACAGTAAATTATTCAGGTGATAAATCAGCTGGGCAAGTCATCCCTGTGTAATAGAAACCCTAATTTCTGGCTAATTACCCAGCCCATTGCTGCCAAAAGATCAATACCAAAACAAAATGAAAAGGCCTAGAAATCCAGAGTGAGGGCTGGCTAAACGAAGCTCTGGTACTGTGATAAGAGCAGTTGCTATTTACTGTGTCCATGCTCAGGGTTCAGAGGGCATGTGAGAGCGTTAACCCCACAGAAGGTCGTTCGAGAGAAAAGTTACCCTCAATAGGAACTGTCTTCCTTTAAAGAATTGTATTTCATTGCATTCTTACAGCAATCAAATCTACTTCACCATTTCAAAATTTATTTCAGTTGGAAAGGCAATTTTTTTCAAAACTAAAGACTTTTTTTTAACCAAAATTACAATTGGGATGGGGCACTGCCACTGTTATCTCACTGACATAGCAATATTATCAACAGTAATAATCTCTTTCTCAAATTTATTGTCAGAACCGCCACTTTCTCAAGATCCATCCTGTTCTCACAGTTTTGCATTGTAAATGATACAAAACTTTTCATGGCACTGAAAAGCAAAATAAATCAAAAACATTTATTTTTAGGCTGTGCAGAAATTAAGTACATCCACTTTCAAAGAGTCTTCACACTCTCCCAAAAGCTTCAGAACTGCAGGGGAGTCAGCAGCATTTCTGTTTGGAATATACATCCGTCAGTATTTAATCAACAAAACGCATGCTGCCTACCCTGGTATCTGTGGTGGGCAACATATTTTCAAATGGATGGTAGACCTCCTTGAAGCCTGGAATTAAAATAAAGAGGATGTTGGTGAATGGTGGGGAGGAAGAGATTTCTCCCTGTCAGGAGGACAGGGATGTTAGTTTATCACAGATAGGTTCCCTCTCAAAAAGCAATTATCGAGGAACTGACAGACTCATCATGTATATGATTGCAGCCCAACGCTGACCTCCTCAAGACTCTGGGCTGCAACCACCAAACTACACAGGAACTGAAGGTATAGGAAGTACAAAAAGCTTTCATTGTGTATCTGCAGTTGAAAGTGCACCCACAGTTACTTGTTCTGCTCTTTTCCAAATATATACTAAAACATAACTGCGCTTATTCTAAAATAAGAGTTAAGGTTTTTTGTGTTATATTATTGTATATAAAATTTTATTTAATTTTGATATTATTATTTTCTGATCAATTGATGAATATTATAATACACTCGAATCGTAGCTGAATTGAGTCCAGAGGAATAAACTGGGCACACATCTTTAGAGTTATAGCCCCATTTTCCAATGAAATAATTTCTACAAGAGCAACTCCTATTACTGAGAAGAGAACACAGACATTGCGATTTATTATTATTTATGGTCCCATGACTTGTTTATGTGCAACCATGTTTGGTGTGTGAGATGGAAATGTCATTATGCAAATGACATTGAATGTCCTTACTGAGGCTAAATAATTTTTGTATTGGACGATTAAACCTCATCTGTTATCGGTATGGGCTGCAGTGGGCTATTAAACAGTCCCAGCAGTATTTACTCCCCGTAATAGGAAAATGGGAAAGGAAAAGGCAAAAAACAATTGCTGCAACTAGACTGTGATTGTCCTGTGGAAATTTATCTTAGAGGTGCAGATAGCCATCTTGTACAGCAGCGAGAAGTAAATAAAAGAAAATATATTCTCTCGCAGAGACCCATTTGAATCAGTTTGCTTGAAATTAGCTCAATCTTATCAGAAATAAATTGGCAAGATTTCAGATACTATCAAAGGGGATTGGAGGCCAATAGACTCGAGGAAACGTTGCACGTCATTCTTTACGCAGCTGGAGAGTCACATTTGTATCAGTGTTGATAGCTTATGAATTCCAAAATTGACAGAATTTACAGAAAAATGAGGATAATCCATCTTCCTTAGTGGCCTGTCAAAACCTGGTCATACTTCATAATCTTCAATTACCGCTGCTATTTTCAGACATTTACATGTCGGCATTACAGAGAGATGGAAATGAGAAAAGAAAGGAAGAAGGCTACAGGAAAAAAAATACAGTTGTTTATGTGGCAGAGAATAAAGGAGAAAAATAACATACTATATTTGAGCTTAAAAGTCAGAGAGGGAGAGAGAAAAAATACTTTTCTTTCTGCTCCATTGCTCTTAAGCAGAAGAATATATTGTTGTGTGTCCTTTAGTTTCAAATGATTTCTCTACTGGTTGCTGCAGATAAATATCGGAGATTATTATGCTGTGATCTTGACATAAGGGTTATATAGACATACCTTGCGGAGAGTGTACCGTGCAGTGGGACGGTGTGGCAGTAAATCACTCTGCTCACACATCAGGGAGCAGAGATTGGTATAAATTGCACAGGCCAGGGTCAGCCTGCAGTCACCTGTGTGATGAGTTTGGTTCGCTCAAAGCTGGTTGCTGATCGAGCTAGGCCACCCTGCGGCAAAAAAAACCTCTGCCCTGACACAGGAGCACACTCCTGTAATCTGCGCTAACGAGTTTGATTAATCAGGCAGTGGAATGATACCAGCCCAGGCTTCTCCACAGGACAGAAGGAAAGCAGGGCCTAGTATCCTGCTACACTCCACAACTCCAACATTCCCTCCCCCCACCATGGGCCATAATGTAAACAAAAATAATGGCATTAGGAGATCCATCAATTCCATCACCCCTATTATCAGCAACTCAGTTTACATTTTCTCCTCTGCTAGTCTTGTTCCAGATTCTCTTCCCCAAGAGAAATGGCTGAGGGAACAGGAGCCTACTGTCATATCAAGTGGCCATTCCCAAACTCTAATTTGTCAATAAAGGGAAACAAAAGATAGAGGGTATGCAGTCTGAACAGTTCTGGAGAGGCTGTGCATTATTCTGCCCGGTGACTGAAAGCCGTTCCTCATTAACTGGTAGCCTCTATGTAGTGAAGCTGATGCTAAAGACATTGAAAGCTGTAATCTTACAGGAAATACCTCTGACCCCTGATTTTCAGTGCTGTCTTTCATAATTAGAAAAGAAATGTTAATTCTAACTGGCCAATGTCTTAGGACTGGGCAGGGAGGTTGCAGATACTTGGTCTGGAACCCAGATCATTCAAAATTTTGCTCTGTTTACTCCCTGGCCTGAAGAGCAATGGTTCTGTCACTCTTCCCCTGATCTATTTCCTTGGCCAACTCTGGCAGTATAATCTGAGATACTGCTGGGCGAACACACACGCACACACGTTAATGTTGAGGGAAACGTGGTTTGCTCAGAGACCATGTAGGTTCTGAATGGCCTTAGAGGCCCCAGGTATCAAGAGGAAACAAGGCCTGTAATCCCAGGATATCAGTTATTTCACTGTGCCAAAATTCTTATCCCCTGTTAGACGTTTATTAAAACATTCCAGTCATTTAAATGCCATTCTGATAACTTGGAGTTTCTGTAGGCATGGGGTTATTGCTCCCATTATACTCGATGGGCCGAATGACCTTACTTCCACTCCTATGTCTTATGGTCTTATACAAATTACTCCAGTATTGAGCTTTGAGATGGGACAGTAGTCCTTTAGAGTCAGCAATGATGTTCTTTCCAAAATGAGGAACTGAAGATTCCTGTGCTGACTATGTACAAATGCTTCCCTCTCTAAGTTGCTGCACATGATACTCTTGGAAAAATACTTTAATGGACACATTGACTTAAACAAATCAAGAGTGCACAACAAAAGAAACTAGAGAATATGTTGGTCAGCACTCAAGTGCCCAAAGATTTACAGTGGGAACAATAATCTCAGAATTTCAATCCCCTTTCCCTCTTTGTTCCTGACTGATTTAAATAATCAAGGACATCACAGATAAAATAATTTTGCAGAGAAAAGTTTGAGTGAACATTTCAATGGCATTTAAAAGTGAATCTGATGATGCTGTGAGGGTGATTAGATATGTGCCTCAGGCCGATCATCATCTGACAACAGCTCCTTGAAGAGATGCTTCAATGTGAAGATGTTTGACATGGAAATCTAGGTTTTGCTCTCAGGGGCCCTTCCGCTGTGAGCTATAGCAGGAGCTGGTATTCTGGGCAGAGGCAGAAATATTTACAGGAGAAAAAAATGTATTAGAGAGTATTTTAAAAGTCTGACTTTAGCAGGAGTTATCCTTCAGTTCATCTCATAGGTTAATTTTGAAACCTACCTTAAAGGGACAGACACCAAAGGAGCTGTGTTTATTAAATAGTGAGTGATTGGAATTCATGAAGTATTTTCATTAACCAAGACTCACTTGACTCATTACAGAGCAGGCAGATTGCTACGTAAAGCCATTACCAAGGTATTTATTGGTGCAGGATTTTCTGTTTGCTAGTTAATCTAGTTGAGTAGTTATCAACAATAATTCATAAGAATGCATGTTTTCCCACCTTTGCAGCAAAAGTCAACTAATCAAAAGGGAGAGGCAATACAAGCTCAGTGTTACAATTCTGAGGGGAGTACAGGAGCAGAGGGATCTTGGAATTCAAATGCACAATTCCCTGAAGGTGGCCAGGCAGGTTGAAACAGTTGTTAAAAAGGCTTAAAAGATCCTTGGATTTATAAATAGAGGCATAGAGTATAAAAGCAAGGAAGTGATGCTACACCTGTACAAATCATTGGTCTGACCACATTTGGAACATTGTGTTGAGTTCTGGACACCTTATTTAAGGAAAGATGTTAAAGCCTTGGAGAGAAAGCAAAAGAGATTTACTAGAATAATACTAGGAATGAGGGATTTTATATCCAAGGAAGATTAGAGAGATTGGGTATATTCTCCCTGTGGCAGGAAATATCAAGACCTTAATGAGATGTTCAAATTATGAACAATTTTACCAGGGTAAAGAAGGATATTCTGTTTCCTGTAGTTGGTGTGTCAGTAACTAGGAGTCATAATTTTAAGATTGTCGGCAAGAGGGCTAGGAGTGAGATGAGGAGAAACCTCTTTACTCAGAGAAACATAAGAATTTGGAATGTGCTGCCATGAGTGTGGTGGAGGTGGATTCCAAAGAGAGTTAGATATATATTTGAAAGTAATGAATTTAGAGGACCACAGAGACAGGGCTGGAGAATGGGATTACCTGGGAAGCTTTTTCAGGAGTCAACATTATGGACCAAACCAAACCCCCTCAAAATATGTTGTCTCAACCCTAACCTTTGCTTATTTTAAAGGTGTCTAAGTGCAATTTGATTGGTCAAACTACTAGGCTTGAAACAAAACATACATTATTCAAACACTACAATTAAAATATAGACAAATAAAAATGAGAAAAGTATTGGCCTAACCATAACTCTATCAAAATGCTTTCCAAAATAATATATATTAACTACCGCAAATTAACTGTTCCAATATAATAACTTCCCAGAAAAACACATCCTTAGCAAAGGCAAATTCAGTAAAATAGATTGTCTCTCATGGATGAACTTGGATATAGACTTACCTTTTAGATGGGACTGAGAGCTGTGTGCTTTGTTTTAGGATGACATGGTTCAGTCCTACTATACCTGACTGTGCCTTGCAAGCTGAGAGTTTCTCTATATGCTGAATGGGCCACTCAGTGTCCTTGGAAAAGATAAAGGGCGGTGAGGTATGCCTCCGAATCAAACGACCTGGTGCTCAGATGTGGTGATCCTGGTAAATTACTTTCCCCCAGACCTAGAATATCTAATAGTGAAATGCTGACTCTACTACATGCTGCATGAGTTCACCTTTGCTATCCTGACATCAGTCTATACACCACCCCAGGTTGAAGTGAAGCAGTTTACACTGTACAAATTCTCTAGAGACAAAATTCCTCAAGGCCTTATACATTGTGGCTGGCAACTTCAACCAGGCCATCCTCAAGAAGATGCGACCAAATTACCACCAACATGGATCTTGCCCCACCAGGGGACAAAACATCCTTGACCACTGCTACTCAACCATCAAAGATGTCTACTGCTCCATGACCTGTCCGAAAATTGGAAAATCAGATCACAATGCCATGTTCCTCTTCCCTGCTTGCAAACAGAGATTGGAAGGGGGAGATCTATCAGAAGAAGTAGTACAGTGCTGGTCTGGGACAGCAGTAGAGCATCACCAGGACTGCTTGGAATCAGTGGCCTGGACTATATTCAAGAATTCAACAGACAAACTACATGAGTACGCCACTGCTGTCACAGACTTCATGAGCAAGTGCTAGAGGGTTGTGTGCCAGAGAAGTTGATCAATGTGTTCCCCAAATGGAAACCTTGGATGGACCAGGAAATCCACTGCCTACTGAAGACCAGGCAAGCCAGATGAGTAAGACTTATACATAAAATCCGGATATAACTTCTGCAAAGCTAATAGGGATGACAAGAGGCAGTACTGGACCAAGTCAGAGGCCAAACCTAACTATACAGAGACCAGCTGCCTGTGACAAGGCCCACGCAGTGTAATGGGCCACAAAATGTAGCAGAAACAAATAGCAGACAAAGACACATCCCTCCCTGATGTGCTCATTGCTTTCTATGCTTGGTTTGAGCAGAATACCAGCAGTATGGTGTCACCTGCCCTGACAGCCCCAGATGCACCTGTTCTGTCTGTTACCGTTGCAGACGTCAGATGGATCTTGCTGGGAGTAAACCTGAGGAAAGTGACTGGCCCAGATGGAATGCCCTGTAATGCATCAGACACTGTGTGGATCAGCTGGCAGAGGTATTCACTGACATCTTCATCTGCTCCTTGCTACAACCTGAACTCCCGACCTGCTTCAAGAAGATCACTATCATCCCAATACCAAAGAAGACACGCAATTCTAGCAGTAGGAAGAGAATCCAGTTTTTTTAAATCTGTAACAGAGAGAGGAATAAGTGCTTCCACATCCAGCTTCAAGATCCCAGCAACTGCTACTGAAGGCTAAATCCCACCCATTCAGGCTGCTTTTATTGTTCCAACTTAACAAAAAACAAAACCAAGGTCCCTCAAGCTGTTTGGCTTTACAGCAGACTGCTCGGTACCTCTGTCTCAACCATTCTTCATAAAAAAACAAACCCACGACAAAATAGACCCCTTAAAGTTATGGTATTGTTTCAATAGTACATAACGAATGGCTAAATGGCCTCCTTTTGTACTGTGAGATTCTGCAATTTTAATAATGTGGCAAATTTCATTATAATTTTTTGAGTGATGCCACTTTAAGAATCCCATCATTGGTCTCTGGTCACATGATGGTTTCAAGGTACAGTCTGAGCCCTAAATTATTCCACACTGTAGCACCTGCTGTATACAAGATAAACTGCAAGTTGCGTTACGTAATGTGATATCACTCCTAATGTAGTAAGAGAACAGAAAGCATATCTAAAGTCAAAAGCTACTGCAAATAATCCCCAAAGTACAAATGAGAGAACTACTTTAAGTGTATGTTTTGAATGGTGGATATTGAGATGGGGTCATTTTGGACTTTGATGTTGGGTAGCAAAGAGCAGCGTAGGATTTGCTAAGCATTGTAGAATCCACCTGATTTTGCTTCCTTTTTTGATCATTGCATGGGTTTTATGAAAGATGAACAATTGGCTCTACCTGAAGTGCAATTCGGGGCAAAATGAAAATGATCCTTGTAGTTTGTTCCTATCATTTATCTACCAATAGGTGAATTAATTCACAGTTAAGGGATTTAGATACCAGGGGTTGATATTCCTCTGACCCGTTCCCAAATAATGAGTAATGTGGCAGAGGAATGGGGCTACTCCTTCATTTTGATATTTCTGTTGCATATAAACATCCTCTGCATTCCCGTACCTTATTGCCTCGAGTCAGAAACATCAAATTTCTTCCAGCAAGAATCCACTTGACCAACGCTAATCAACTTGCTGGAGTTTTTCATGAGATAGAAATAGCTGTTTCTTTCCCATAGAATAAGAATTCTAGCCCCCTCTCCCAACTTCCTGACACATGAATTACAAATGGAAGTCCCAGTTTCTTTTTAAAGGTATATTTTATTGAAAAATGGATTTTTAAAATCACATTAAACCAAATACAATACAAATCAAAACATTACAAATAGAACAGAACTACACTCATATACATTTACGTATGAATAAATAAATAATATAGTTCTGTGTGACAAAACAATAACTCTCAAGCATCGAAAGTGTTAACTTGCACATATTCATATGTTCATAGTGCTTCCTCTCAGGGTGTTAGGTTCATTAAACATGACTGTCATTGCTATATAAGAGACCTTATTATTGTGGTAGATGAGTCTGCGTCCAGGTAATCCAAAAAGGGCTGCCATGTCTTATAAAAGTTCTCAGCTTTTTGGTGTACCATATTTATAAGAAAATCTAGAGGAATATGCTCCATGACTGACTTCCCGGTGGTGGGTTTTCAGACATCCAACATAGCAAAATGTTTTTCCTCGTGCAGAAAACTAGGATATTAAAAATGTTTTCCTATGACCCTCTTCTCTGTGTCAGATCTGTAAGGGTCGGTTAGAAGTCTAGTTCTTTTTTGGATGGGATCCCTGATTTGGAAAAAAATGGAAGAGGTCTCTGCTGGGTAGTTCATACTTCTGAGTTAATTGATCAAAGGGCATCAGTGTTTCCCCTCAAATAAGTCACTCAGGCAAAATACACCACTAGCTGCGCAGAGTTCAAACCTGGAATCCATTGTCTCCTGTTGAAAGCCTAGTATGCCAGTTATAGGGGTAAGAAATTATGTTTTAGTTATGTTGCCCTCACTCTGCCGCATTGTCCTCCATGCTTTACCAGTATTAATAATTATTGGATTATGGTTTAACTGTCTTCATTTCATCCAGGAATAGGAGACTGATGAGGGAGCGCTTTGCCTGAGAAGTTTCAATGTTCAGCCATATTGAAGCAGAGTCTTTGCAAGACCAGTCACTCACATAAGATAAGGCAGAGCTGAATTGGTAATTTTTAATATCCAGGATGTCCACTCCCCCCAGTGTGTGGGGCAGTTTCAATTTGGTTAGTTTGATAAGGGGTCGTTTACGGTGCCAGATGGAAGAGCTGAGCCAGCCATTCAGTCTCCTGAAAGTTTGTCTAGTGAAGATTAAAGAAAGCATTCGCATCGGGTATAATAGGCAAGGGAGAATATACATCTTAATAAGGGCTATCCGGCTGTTAGGATCTTGGAAGTGCCTCCTATCTTCGGAGGTCTTGTTTGATTTTGCCAAATAAGCGGGTAAAGTTTGCTTTAAGTAGCTGATCAAAGAGACGACTGATAAATACATCTAGATAAAGGACCCCCCCCACTTCCCGTGACCACCTTAAAGGAAATTGAGATCCATCCGCAACATCAGGTATTTTTTGAAGGCATGGCTTCTGATTTTGCAAAGTTGATCTTGAAAAGGCACCAAATGAATTGATACATTGTATCAGATGAGATACTGAAACTGCTGGGTTTGACAGAAAGATAAGGATTTCGTCCGCATACAATGTAATCTTGTGTGACTTTAACCCCACTTCTGGGGCTGATATGTTGTGGTCCCTACAAATGCCCTCTGCCAGCGACTCAATCACCAATGTAAAAAGCAGTAGCAAGGGGGGTCAGCCTTGTCGATGGCCCCTAACGATATTGAAATTACTTGATTGAACACCCTAGGTGAGAACCGCGGCCAGAGGGCCACTATAAAGGACCTTTGCCCACTTGATAAAGGTTTTGCCTAAACCAAACCGTTCTAGAGTATAGAAGAGGTATGGCCACTCAACCCTATCAAATGCCTCCTCTGTGTCTTGAGAGATCACTAATCCCTGTACAGCTTGCATTTGGCACGATATGGATCATATTGAGCAATCTCCTAACATTGTTGGAAGACCTGTGGCCCTTTATAAAGCCCATCTGGTCCTCTTTGACAATGGAGGGCAGCACAGTTTCCAGCCTTAGTGCAAGGGTCTTGGACAGGATTTTGGAATCGACATTTAAAAGTGAGATGGGCCTATTGGAGGCACAATTGTCTGGGGTCTTCACTTTCTTAAAAATAAGAGAGATATTAGCCTCTCTTAAGGATAGTGGGAGGGGGTCATGACTGTACAAGTAATTGAACGTATTAAGCATCAGCCCTGACAGTATGTTTATAAAGTCTTTATAAAATTTGCTAGTAAGTCCGTCAGGACTGGACACCTTTTCACTCTGAAGCTGCTTCACAGCCTCCTGCACCTCCTGCACTGATAATAGGATGTTAAGGGGTTACACCTGGAAGATCCAGGTTCTTAAAAAAATACTTCATCCTAACCTGTGCATCCTCACCACATTCAGATTGGTATAATTCAGAGTAAAATCTCCGACATGCTGTGTTAATCTTTTTAGAGTCGCAGGTAAGGGTTCCCATCCCTTCCCTGATCGAGGCAATGGCTTGGTGGGGGGGGAGTGGGGGGCACTTTTATTCCTGTTAAGGTATGCTATGTACTTGCCTGGCTTATTGCCAAAACCTTTGTTTTGCAAAAGTGAGTTCTTTCTTGGCTGTCTGTGTGAGCATGGAGTTCAGTGTAGACCGAAGCACTGTGACCCTGGTAGCCTAGTCACCGAGGAACGATTAAAGTATACCTTCTCTGCTTCCTTCAACCACATTTCAAGCAAGCACCATTGTTCTTCCTTCTGTCATTTCTTACTGGCAGAGTAGGAAATAATTATCCCCCTGGCATAAGCTTTAGCAGTTTCCCAGAGAATGGATGGGTTGCAGGCCGTGTCTGAGTTAATAGCTAGGAAAGCTCTGAATTCTTTGGAGAAATACTCAGTGAGCTTAAGAATGAAGGGATCCATTCGCCAGTGTCCCAAACCTGTTATATTGCCCTTAATCTTAACCAATAAGTATATTGCTGCATGATCACAGATGGTAATATTCCCAATTGTTCAGGATGCCACTGAATCCAGGAGTATCGCAGGGGTTAGAAAGAAATCAGTCTTGGTGTGGCACCTGTGTGGGTTGGAGAAGAATGTAAAATTCCTGTGTGTGGGGTGGAGACACCTCCAAACATCCCCCAGCCCTGGTTCAACACACAGATCATCTAATTGGTTAGATTGTAAAGAGGGTATTGGGGGCATTTAGGCATTCTGTCTACCGTGAGGTCCATAAGACAGTTAAAATCCCCCCCATGATAATGTGTCGGGATGTAAGGTTAATGAGTTTGCAAAATACATCTACCGAGAATTTAAGAGGGTGGGGACCAGAGGACAGTAAGCATTTAAAATACCGTATTCTTCTCCATAGAGAATTGAGAATTATGAACCTTCTGTACATGTCTTTAATACAATCCAGTAAATTAAATGGGAGATCCTTCCGCACAAGTATGGACACTCCCCTATTCTTAGTGTTGAAAGATGAGAAATAAACCCGATCAAACCCACTCTGTTGTAATTTCAACTGCTCTTTATCATCAGGTGCATTTCCTGCATAGGGCAATATCTATTCTCTCCCTTTTAAGACTTGGAAGTACCTTTTTCCTCTTGACTAGCGAGTGGCTCCCCTTGATGTTCCAGGTACACATTTAAGCATGTCATTAGCTATAACTCTCTGTAGTAAAATTTGGACTCCAGAGAGGAAGAGCTTGAATCATAAGTTGCTGAGCCTCAATGAAAGTAAATCCATAGAACATAAAAAATACAAAGACTAAAACAACTACAATTACCAAACCTTCAAAACATACAAAAGCTACATACAACAAGAACCAAAATACAAAACAAAACACAAAGCGCCAATGGCGCTGAATAGGGGAGCTGACTGTCTGTCTAAAGAGGGTATCTAAACATCCCAAAAACTTATCTCTGCCCTGTTGCCAATATGGCAACCAGAGCAGTTGAATACAAAAACTGGGCATGACCTACCCTTAGATAGTTAAAAATCACACAACACCATGTTAACTTTGTACACCCCAGTCCAACACCAGCATCTCCAAATCATACCCTTAGGTAGGCATCTAGCTTTGTAAACACCTTTCTAACTCATGCGAGCTAGAGCCGCATCACAGACACAAGCAAAAAGTAAAAGGATAGTACAGTTAACATCTCCATGTATAACTTAATGTTGGTTAGTACCAGGAATAGAAAAAAACAAAATTTTCTTTGAAAAAACCATTATTATCTGTATCCATTAAATCGTTCAGTCTAATTTAATGTGTCCACAAAATGTTTTGCACTTTGGAGAGTCAAAGGAATATGTGGATACATTGAAAGTAAACAGAAACACGTTAAAGCACGTTGGATCCTGAGCTCCCTTCATCGTCTCTTAATATCATCATAAGATTTTCTTTCTCGCTGCTGAGAAGTCCTGAAGAAGCATGATCCTAGAGCCCTCATGAGCCAAAGCCTTTGGATCTTTTCCCTAGATATTTGAGGCTTCCATTACTCTTTGTTTGTCCCTGTAGCTGTGAAACGCACGCGCAGACAGGGCGAAGGCGCTGGTCTGGACCTGACTTTTGCGCCATAACCCAGTGAGCTCTTTCAATTTCAATTCTTACCCGCCCCGTTTTGACTCTAATGTGAGGAATCGCGGCAGCCAATCACTGGCTGATCGTCTTCCATCCCCTCCGGTACGCCGATGATATAAACATTTTTCCTCCTGCCCCTATTCTCGATCATCAACTTGATCGGTTAAGTTACGGACCTGCTTTTCAAGGGTTTGGTTCCGATCTTTGGATGAATCAATGGTGGTCTCTGGTGTTGTGGTTCAGCATGTGACATCATCTGCTCTCCTCCTGAGGTCTCCAAGCTACTGACTATGTTTTCGAATTATGGCAGAGAGCGGGTCCAACTTACTGTTCAACTTTACTTTGATCTTGCACCCAAGCTTTTCATGCATTTTTGTGAGCTCCGCGATCAGAGCCTAGTGAGTAATCAGGTCCATCGGATCGGTAGGGAACAATCTCGATGCCTCCAGTGAGTACCCCACATGTTGGCACTTACTTGACTTTTTCTACTTTTTGGCATTTCCATTCGACAAAAATGCAATTGATAAAGATTCAATGGCTATTTCAGTATTTAGATATAGTGAAATGGTTTGAGTGGGGTGGGTTAAATCGCTGCTTTGCTTGTGCCGTGGTGCAGAGTCCAGCAAAGCAGTCTGTTCCGATCTCCGCCATCTTGTATCCCCCTGGAGGTCTCAGTTAAAAGAACTGGGTGGAAAGAAGTGGAAGTTCTCCATACAATGGGTAATTAAGATCCATTAAGAGGGTGATTGATTCTGATTTGATAGGAACCTTTAAGTAGCAATTGATTTTTTGTTGAAGGGAATTGGATTGTTCTTTTGAAGAGCTGGAAGCGCCATGACAGGCCAAATGGCCTCTTTCCATTCTCTAAGATTCTGTAGTCACCTGGTGAAGAAAGAAGTCTCATTTTGTCTTTGGAATTTAACAGCACTTCCTCCTTTTAGAGCGATTTTAGTGATGCCATACATTCCCACACTTCCTGTAGTAATTGGAACAAGGGCCAAGTGGATCTCATTGAGTATGAGATCATTGGTTGGGATTGTTCTCATGGGTCAATCAGGGAGCCCTGGCTGATACACATAAAGAGGAGAGTTAGAGAGTGTCCTCACTCTAGGGATTGGCTGTGAGCTAGCTGGTTACAACACATGTACTGTACTCATGTAAATAAAAGGTGATTTAGTGTTGGGATACCAGCCTCTATGCAGTTATTTCACTTGCTATTCTGACAGTATGGCATGTTGCTCTGGTACATTCCTTTTATATAAACAAGGCTTGGCTACAAGCATAGGGACTTCGCTCTTGGACTGAGAGAAAAACAGCAAGTGACCCTTGTCTTTCAATACTTTGAAAAGTTCATATCTAGTTATAGAAATGTGATGTTGATACTCTTGTGAGTTAACATGAACAGACTGTATCTACAAGGCATGGTAAGAGAGGATGTGTTGCTGAAATTTTACAGATTCGAGCTCCAATTCCATAAAATCTGATGTTATTACATCCCAGCTCCTTCTGCATATACTTAGTTGTTATTTTAAGAGCAGAGAATAATTAACCCCTTAATCCACACTGGTGTACCTCTATAGTGTTTTGCCTCTCAGATGCCATGTGTCCAAGGAGAAAATATTGTCACTGGTTGAAATAACAGCTGTCTATAAAGTTGATAGTGCTGATTTACTGGCATTTAATCAGTCAAGTCAATTAAAATAAAATAAACCAACAATACAGATTTCTGACTTTTTTTCATTAGTTTCCCAATCAACAATCAACAACTTTATAAATTACTAAATTACCCATAACTTTTTTGCAGAGATCATGCAACAATTTACTGGAGTTTGATCTATGGCTGTCACCTGTCATGGATCCAGGTTGGCATTTGTTCCAATCTGTGACTTGGCCTGTTTTCCTTGGGCTTTGAGCAGTTTTTGAGGGCTACCAGCCAATTTCTATCCATGATATAAACACACATAGTCACTTGGTTGAACTTTCATTTGGTATATAGAGTCATAGAGTAATAGAGATGTACAGCATGGAAACAGACCCTTTGGACCAACTCATCCATGCTGATCAGATATCCCAACCCAATCCAGTCCCACCTGCCAGCACCTGGCCCCTCTAAACCCTTCTTATTCATATATCCATCTAGATGCCTTTTAAATGTTGCAATTGTACAAGCCTCCACTGCTTCCTCTAGCAACTCATTCCATACACATACCACTCTCTGTGTGAAAAAGTTGCCGTGCAGGTCTCTTTTATATTTTTCCCCTCTCACCCTAAACTTATGCCCTCTAGTTCTGGACTCCCCCCACCACAGGGAAAATACTTTGTCTATTTATCCTATCCATGCCCCTCATAATTTTATAAACCTCGATAAGGTCACCCCTCAACCTTCGATGCTCCTGGGAAAACAGCCCTAACCTATTCAACCTCTCCCTACTGCACAAATCCTCCAAGCCTGGCAACATCCTTGTAAATCTTTTCTGAACCCCTTTCAAGTTGCACAACATTTTTCCGATAGGAAGGAGACAAGAATTGCATGCAATATTTCAACAGTGGCCTAACCAATGTCCTGTACAGTTGCAACATGACCTCCTAACTCTGACCAATAAAGGAAAGCATGCCAAATGCCTTCTTCACTATCCTATCTACTTACGACTCTATTTTCAAGGAGCTATGAACCTGCACTCCAAAATCTCTTTGTTCAGCAACATTCCTCAGGACCTTACCATTAAGTGTACAAGTCCTGCTAAGATTTGCTTTCCCAAACTGCAGCACCTTATCTGAATTAAGCTCCATCTGCCACTTCTCAGCCCATCGACCCATCTGATCAAGATCACGTTGTAATCTGAGATCACCTTCTGTCAATGGTCAGCTGAGTCAGCAATGACCTACGTCATTAGCAGTTGTAATTGTTTTAAAATTTGATTGAGTTAATGTATTTCAATGTGGCTCAGCTAGTAACATATTTGAGAGTCCGAAGATTGGAGGTATAAGACTTACTTCAGCTTTTGGACATCAAGACTAACAGTCCAGTACTGCACTGTATGTTGTGTTTTCTTTTGGCTGAGATGCTAAACTTGAGGCCATGATTTCACTCTCAGTTGGATGCAAAAGATCGCAGGACATTATTTTGAAGCAAAGCAAGAGAATGATCCCTGACATCTTTGACAATATTTATTCCTAATTAACATTGCAAAAATGTGTGAGCTGGTCATTGTCAGCTTGTTATTTGTGTGGGTTTGATCTGCAATTGGCTGCCACATTTCCTATAGTGATTGTAACAAGTTCAGCCAGGTGGACCTCCGAGATTAAGTTCCTGGTCCAATCAGGAAGCCCTGGCTGATAGATATAAACAGGAGTATCAGAGATTCTGTTCACTCTGAGAGATGGCTCCAAGGGAGCTGAATTAGTGTCAAGGCCTCTCCATGTGTAAATAAAGGGTGACTTGGTGACGTTAAATGTCTTCCTGCACAACAAAAATGATAGCTTCAAATGTACTTTGTTGGCTGTGAAGCACTTTGGGATGCCCAGAAGGCATGAAAGGTGTTACAAATTTTTCATTTTGCTTGACATTCACAGCTATGAGATAATGTGCTGCACTGTGACACCAATGCACTTATTAAAATCATATACATACCTGGATGTTCATGTGCCCTCCCCTCACACCTCCCCTAGTGTGGTATCAATACTTTTGGAACTGGAAAACGTTAGGTTCATTCCCTGTACTGTGCTTCGTTGACATTAGTTAACATCTACAACTATTTCTTTTTCCCGTGATTTGCAATTTTACCCTCCTGTTTCACAGCTTCCTAGTTTATTATGGTCCAATTATAGTCCGGGAGTGCTCGTCCAGGATTCTCTAAAGGTTGATTTGCAGGTTGAATACAGGGTTAAGAAAGCAAATGTCATGTTGTCATTTATCTCAAGAGAGTTGGAATGTTAAAACAGAGATGTGCTACTGAAACTTTATAAAGCTCTTGGTTAGGCCCCATTTAAAAAACTGTGTCCAGTTTTGGGCCCCACACCTCAGGAAGGACATGCTGGCACTGGACCGTGTCCAGTGGGGACTCACACGGATGATCCCTGGAATGGTAGACCTAACATATAATGAACAGCTTAGGATCTGGGAATTGTATTCAGTAGAGTTTAGAAGGTTGAGGGGAGATCTAATAGAAACTTACAAGATAATTCATGGCTTTGAAAAGGTGAACACCGGGAATTTGTTTGCGTCAGCCAGGGGTACTGGGACCTGTAAGTACAGCCTTAGAATTAGAGGGGGTCAATTCAAAATGGAAATGAGGAGACATTTCTTCAGCCAGAGAGTGGTGGGCCTGTGGAATTCATTGCCACAGAGCGCAGTGGAGGCCGGGATGTTAAATGTCTTCAAGGCAGAGGTTGATAAATTCTTAATCTCGCAAGGAATTAAGGGCTACAGGGAGAGTGTGTGTAAGTTGCATTGAAATGCCCGTCAGCCATGATTGAATGGCAGAGTGGCCTTGATGGGCCAAATGGCCTTACTTCCACTCCTGTGTTTTATGGTCTTAATATTGATGATTCTTTTGAACAGTCTAATATTCCGAGTAGTGTTATTGGGATTGTATTGAGGAAACAAATACTTGCCTGATAAGTTGTTTTTGTCTTTCCAGAGTGCAGACTATTCCACCATGGCATCATTGGCTGGGGGACTGGAAGATATGAAGTCGAGTCTAACAAATTCAGCTGACATTGGGACCAGTGTCCCAGGACCGCAGTCTTACCCCATTATAACAGGTAAGAGGGTTTACTCTTGGTATGAACTTTGCCTTTGTCTCTAGGTGACTGCACAGCAATGGGCTATCCAGACGGATACTGCCCTGTGGCTACTGTAAACATTTGGAAACATTCCTTCAATTTGCAAGAAGTATTTCAGAAAAAGAATTACAGCCTTATTTTCCTCTTTCTACTGCCCACTCCCACACACCTTGATTGTGCTCTCCAACTGTGTGCACTGAGCTGTGTACAGTTATGGACAGATTGCATCTACAGTTGTCTGCTGCAATGTACAATGTGCAATTTCTTCATTTCAACATTAAAATACAATAGCTCCATCGTGAAAATTCTCACACTGGTGGGCATTTTGTGATTGATTATTAATCCTGGTTATTCTGCTGTTCTTTCATGGCAAGGAGGATGAGAAATAGGAAATTCTACCTTCCGGGAGTGATCTCAAACTAGGGAGTACCAAAATAAGGAGTCTTCCATTAAATAGGAGAATTTTCTTCTCTCAGAGGATGGTTGGTATTGAAAATTCCAGTTTGTCGGCCTCAGTGGAAGTTGGGATATCGAATGGATTCAGCATTGAAGGGGTTAGAGGCAACGAGGAATTTGCAGGGGCTGGGGTGTGTGATTGATGACAGTTACAGGAAGGGAGTAAACAGAAGATACAGTCAGTAGCTGGGTTACTGTCAGGAAAAGTAGGGGAGGGAGGCAGGTCGTGCAGGACTATCCCCATCTCAAACAAGTATGCTGTTTGAAGGGATGATGGACTCTCAGGGGAATGTAGCACTGACAGCCAGGTTTCTGGTAATGAAAATGGCTCTAATATAACAAGGGATGTGTCAGGTTCCAAGTGATCGATTGTATTAAGGGACTCTCTAGTTAGAGGCACTGATGGACAATTCTGTGGCCAACAATGAGACGTCAGAGTAGTATGTTACCTCCCTGGTGCCAGAATCAAGGATATTTGGGAAAGGGTGCAGAATCTTCTCAAAGGGGAGCGGGACCAGCTGGAGGTCATTATACACATTGGAATTTATGACAGAGGAAGAGAAAAGGATGAGATTCTGACAAGAGAATATAGGAAATTTGGGAAGAATTTATAAACAAGGTCCTAATATCTGAATTATTCCTGGAGACACATCCCGGTGAGGGTAGGAATAGAAGGATAGAGCAGATAAATGCTTGGTTGAGGACCTGGTGCACGGGAGAAAGATTCACATTTTTGGATCATTGGAATGTCTTCTGGTGTAGAAGTGACCTGAGTAAGAAGGATGGATTGCACCTAAATTGGAAGGAGACTAATATACTGGTGGGGAGCTTTGCTGCTTGAGAGGATATAACCTCGCAAGTTGGTGGGGGGGACCCAGGGAGATAGTGAGGAAAGACATCAGTCTGAGACTGGGAGAAAGTGAGGACTGCAGATGTTGGAGAGTCAGAGTTGAAAAGTGTGACATTGGAAAAAGCACAGCAGGTCAGGCAGCAGCCGAGCAACAGGAGAGTTGATGTTTCTGGCATAAGCTCTTCATCAGAGACTTGTACAGTTGGGAAAAGGAGCAAGTCAAACAGTCAGGGCAGGCAGGAGCAAAGCAGAGAGCAAGGTAAGACTGAGAAATTAAACTGCATTTATCTTAATGCAAGAGGCCTGGCAGGTAAACTCAGGACATGGTTGGGAACATGGGATTGGGACATCATAGCAATTCCAGAGATGTGGCTCAGGGATGGATAGGACTGACAGCTTAATGTTCCAGGGTAAACATGCTATTGGAATGATAGAATGGAAGTGGGGGTGGGGGGAGGGGAGTGGGGGGTGGGGCTGGGGGCATGAGAGGAGGTGGGGAGAGGGAGTGACAGTTGGCTGTACTTAGGGAGGATATTCCTGAGAATGCATGCAGGGAAGTTATTTGGGTGGAACTGAGAAATAAGAAAGGGATGATCACCATATTGGGATTGTACTATAGACCTCCCCAATAATTAGCAGGAACTTGAGAAACAAATTTGTCAGGAGATCTCAGTTATCTGTAGAATAATAGGGTGGTTATGGTAGAGGATTTTAACTTTTTAAATATTAGACTGGGACTGCTTTGGTGTTAAGGGTTTGGATGAAGAGGAATTTGTTAAGTGTGTACAAGAAAATTTTCTGATTCAGTATGTGGATGTACCTACTAGAGAAGGTGCAAAACTTGACCTCTTCTTGTGAAATAAGGCAGTGCAGGCGACTGAGGTGTCAGTGGGGGAGCACTTTGGGGCCAGCGACCATAATTCTATTAGTTTTAAAATAGTGATGCAAGAGGATAGACTGGATCTAAAAGTTGAAGTTCTAAATTGGAGGAAGGCCAATTTTAATGGTATTAGGCAAGAACTTTCAAAAGGTGATTGGGGGCAGATGTTCACAGGTAAAGGAACGGCTGGAAAATTGGAAACCTGCAAAAAATGAGATAATGAGAGTCTAGAGACAGCATGTTCCTTTTAGGGTGAAAGTCAAGGCTGGTAAGTGTAGGGAATGCTGGATGATGAGAGAAATTAAGATTTTGGTCAAGAAAAAGAAGGAAGCAAATGTTAAGTGTTGACATCAGGTAGCGAGTGAATCCCTAGAAGAATACAAAGGCAGTAGAAGTATACTTAAGAGGGAAATCAGGAGGGCAAAAAGGGGACATGAGATAGCTCTGGCAAATAGGATTAAGGAGAATCCAGAGGGATTCTACAAATACATTAAGGACAAAGGGGTAACTAGTGAGAGAATAGGCTTCCTTAAAGATCAGCAAGGCCACCATATGTGTGGAGCCGCAGGAGATGGGGGAAATACTAAATGAGTATTTTGTATCAGTGTTTACTGTGGACTAGGGTATGGAAGATATAGAACATAGGGAAATAAATAGCAGCATCTCGAAAAATGTCCATATTATAGAGGAGGAGTTGCTGGACGTCTTACAATTCATAAAGGTGAGTAAATCCCCAGGACCTGATCAGGTGTACCCTATAACTCTGTGGGAAGCTAGAGAAGTGATTTCCGAGCGTCTTGCTGAGATATTTGTATCATCGATAGTCACAGGTGAAGTGCCAGAAGACTGGAGGTTGGTTAACATGGTGCCACTATTTAAGAAAGGTGGTAAGGAAAAGCCAGGGAACTGTAGACCAGTGAGCCTGACATCAGTGGTGGACAGGTTGTTGAAGAGAATCCTGAGGGACAGGATTTACATGTATTTGGAAAGGCAAGGACTGATTAGGGATAGTCAACATGGCTTTGTGCATGAGAAAACATGTCTCACTTATTGAATTAAGTTTTTTGAAGAAGTAACAAAGAAGATTGATGAGGACAGAGTAGTAGATGTGATCTATATAGACCTCAGTAAGGCTTTCGACAAGGTTCCCCATGGGAGACTGATTAGCAAGATTAGATCTCATGGAATACAGGGAGAACTAGCCATTTGAATACGGAACTGGCTCAAAGGCAAAAGACAGAGGGTGGTGGTGGAGGGTTGCTTTTCAGACTGGAGACCTGTGACCAGCGGAGTGCCACAAGGATTGGTGCTGGTTCCACTGCTTTTTGTGATTTATATCAATGCTTTGGATGTAAACATAGGGGGTATAGTTAGTAAGTTTGCAGATGACACCAAAATTGGAGGTGTAGTGGACAGCAAAGAAGATTACCTCAGATTACAACAGGACCTTGGTCAGATGAGCCCATGGGCTGAGGAGTCGCAGATGGAGTTAATTTAGATAAATATGAGGTGCTGCATTATGGAAGGCAAATCAGGTTAGGACTTATACACTATATGGTAAGGTCCTGGGGAGTGTTGCTGAACGAAGAGACCTTGGAGTGTAGATTCATAACTCCTTGAAAGTGGAATTGTAGGTAGATAGGATAGTGAAGAAGGCGTTTGGTACACTTGCCTTTATTGATCATTGCATTGAGTACAGGAATTGGGACGTCATGTTGCGACTGTATTGGACATTGGTTAGGCCACATTTGGAATACTGCATGCAATTCTGGTCTCCCAGCTATGGGAAGGATGCTTTGAAATTTGAAAGGGTTCAGAAAAGATTTACAAGGATATTGTCAGGGTTGGAGGATTTGAGCTATAGGGAGAGGCTGAGTAGGCTGGGGCTATTTTCCTTGGAGCGTTGGAGGCTGAGAGGTGAACTTATAGAGGTTTATGAAATAATGATGGGCATGGATAGGGTAAATTGACAAGGTCTTGTCTCTGGGGTGGAGGAACCCAAAACGAGAGTGCATATGTTTAAGGAGAGAGGGGAAAGATTTTTAATGGACCAAAGGGACAAATGTTTTCACGCAGAGGGTGGTACGTGTATGGAATGAGCAGCCAGAGGAAGTGGTGGAGGCTGGTACAATTACAACATCTAATAGTCATCTGAATGGGTATATGAGTAGGAAGGGTTCACAGGAATATGGGCCAAATGCTGGTAAATGGGACTAGATTAATTTAGGATATCTGTTTAGCATGGACAAATTGGATCGAAGGGTCTATTTCCGTGCTGTACATCTCTGACTCTATGACTTTTCCTAGAATCTCCACCTGGATCAATCTAACAGAAAAATTATTGGGACAGAAATTGTGTCCTTCTTACATTTTCTTTGAACAGTTTAGTTTATTTGGGGGAAAAGTTTTGAAAATGGGCAATAGGATATTTGACTGAGCTGGGCAATTGGAAATGGGAGGTCATGTGATGGAACTTCCAAGGTTATACACAACTAGAGTTAGAAACCATAACACTCTCTCTCTCTCTCTCTCTCTCACACACACATACTCTCTCAGACACACATACATGCACACACATTTATACAAACAGATGCACAGGACACATTTATGCAAAGGCACACAGGGTAGATAGTATGGTCTCTATTGTCACATGTACTTGAATGGATGCAGTGAAAAGTTTGTAATTTTACCTCTTAGCACTATCTTAGGTACTGGGTACCCAGGTACAGACACTTTATGTATTGTTATAGAATTGGAAAGTTTTAAAAAAGATTAGCATGGGAATAAAGAGTTCAAAAGTCCAGAATAAAAATAGGAAATGTCTTTAAAGTGTTCAGGTTAAATCCTTTTCACTGAGTCTGCACCCACCGGGCTTCAGAACATTAAACCCTGTTGACTCCATACACTGGCCTCAGTTCATGATTCGCTCTGCTGTCTGCTCTGGGACTAGACCTGTGACTCCCTCTGCTCTGGGACTAGACCTGTGACTCCCTCTGTTCCCTGCTCCCTGCTCCCTGCTCCAGGCCCCGATTCGCAACTCCACCTGCTCCCTTCTCCAGGACTCTACTTGAGACTCCCTCTCCTCCCTGCTCCAGGACATGATCCGCGATTCACCCTGCTCCCTGCTCCGGGACTCGACCTGTGACTCCCGTCTGCTCCATGTTCCACGCTCCAGGACCTGACCCGTGACTTGCTCTGCTACTGCTCTGACCACGATTTGCTCTGCTCCCATTGCAGGACTCTGTCCATATGCTCTGCTCTCGCCCGGGCTCAGGCCATGACTTGTCTCTCTCCATCTCACCTCCATTCACCAGGTAGATTAGGGCAGTTTAAGAAGTTTGGGGGTGGTGGGGGAAGAAAAACTGCTACAAAGAGAAGAGAAAAAGAAAGGAAAAGGAACTGGTGAGGAGAGGACCTCTGACTGAAGGGTCTTGCTCTGCACCCATCTTGATCAATTTGCAATAGACACATGTACAGACATTGCTGATGCACACAGACATGTGATCAGCCAGAAAAAAATAAATCATACGAAGTTAGACAATCATACGAACAGGTAAAAACAAGGACTGCAGATGCTGGAAACCAGAGTCTAGATTAGAGTGGTGCTGGAAAAGCACAGCAGGTCAGGCAGCAACTGAGGAGCAGGAAAATCGATGTTTCGGGCAAAAGCCTTTCATCAGGAATAGAGGCAGGGTGCCTGCAGAGTGGAGAGATAAATGAGAGGAGGGTGGGTGGAGGGGGTGGGTGAGAAAGTAGCATAGAGTACAATAGGTGAATGGGGGTGGGGATGAAGGTGGTAGGTCAGAGAAGAGGGTGGAGTGGATAGGTGGAAAGGAAGATAGGCAGGTCATGAGGGCGGTGCTGAGCTGGAAGGTTGGAGCTGGGGTGAGGTGGGGAAGGAGAAATGAGGAAACTGGTGAAATCCACATTGATGCCATGGGGTTGAAATGTTCCGAGGCGGAAGATGAGGCGTTCTTCCTCCAGGCGTCAGATGGTGAGGGAATGGTGATGGAGGAGGTCCAGGACCTGCATGTCCTCGGCAGAGTGGGAGGGGGAGTTGAAATGTTGAGCCACAGGGCGGTGGGGTTGATTGATGTGGGTGTCCCCCGAGATGTTCCCTTAAGCGCTTCTTCCATCTTCTGTCGATTTTCCTGTTCCTTGAATGCTGCCTGACTTGCTGTGCTTTTCCAGCACCACTCTAATCATACAAGTGTAAATATACATCCCTCTGACTTCACACAGATAAACACAGACATGCACACACGGGCAAGTACACTGGGACATGGGAATTTGTTTACATTTATACTGTTTGTTCACAGTCTGTTTGTTCTCAGACATATGGGTAGATTTCTATGGAGGAAACAGGAAGGTCAAGACAAACTCACAGTTGCAAAAAGGGTAGGTAGTCTAGAAACCACTCATTTGTTTACTGGAATATCAACTCAATTGCAGTGACAAATCCCAGACCCTCAAATGCTCCAAGTGTTCCCATGCCTCCAAGGCCTCACACACCTGTCCCAGACTCTTCAGAGCTTAATGGGTCCTCCATGCTCCCAATGACCACCCTATATCTTCCATCTAGTCTCCATAGCCAGTTGTCCGGTATCACGAGCCATGTCTGAAGTAGACATTATTAGATTGTTAGAAGTTTTGTTTAAGAGTCTCACTAAACACTCCGTATGCTGAAAAAGAACCCAAAGAAGAAGCCATTTCAAAAAGGTTTAATGCCCCTCAAGTGATCACTCTGTTGCAAAAATGAGCAAACATCTATTCAGTAACTAAACCAAATCAAAGTAAGTCTTTATCCTTTCGTAATTTCTTAAAACTATTGATTAAATTGTCTGCATCACTCTTTGATTCATTAAGTGCTGGTGAAGCTTTTGATCTTAAAATCATAGAAACCCTACAGTGCAGAAAGAGGGTATTCACCCATCAAGTCTGCACTAACCTTCAGGACAGAATCCCACCCTGTCCTTATAACTATACATTTACCTAGCCTACCTATCCCTGGACATTATGCAACAATTTAGCATGGCCAATCCACCTAACCTGCCCATCTTTGGACTTTGAGAGGAAACTGGAGGAAACATACAAACTCCAAACAGACAATCACTGGAGGGTGGAATCAAACCCAGGTCCCTGGTGCTGTGAGGCAGCACTGCTAACCTCTGAGCCACTGTGCTGCCCCATTTAGCCTGACATTTGTGGTAATGAAAACAAGCCCTTCAAATTGAAACAATATACTGCAAAAACAAATGTATATGTTTTAATTTTCTGATAAACTGGACTTGTCAATCCTGTCAATCAAGGCAGTCCAAGAACAGACGCTTTTTTTACTACAACTGCCTACTGGTCTTATGAAATCTTTTGGATATTTGACTCACTACAGATAATGACAATAGAGTTCCAAAGCAACATTTTCCTAAATTTAGAATGCATAATAAGGAAGAGTGCTTCACTGTAACTCAACTCCGTGTCAACTTATTTTTGCAGGATAGAACTCTATAATCAATCATTTCTGTAAAATCACGTCTAACATACAGTACAGCATCTAACTACTAAATACTAAGAACAGAATTTGTTGTGTTCCAAAACCCATCAGGATCAGGGTGTTTTTTTGCCATTCAGGATGGGTTTTCCCCTGTGGTTTATGAACATTCTGAGGTGCGTGGACTTTGTACATTTATGGAAGGGGTTTTACTCCAAAACACTTGTGGGAAGGTTTAGAGGGGACTGCTGAGGGGTTAGTGGTAAGGATTTTCACTTCTGTAATATTGTCAGCTCAACTCAATGAAAATTCAGTCACCAATCATTGTTTAAAGACTAAAAAGCAAATTCTGCAAACTATATGAAGTGTTGGCACGAGATCCCACTGATGTCTGAGCTTGTGAATGGTAAGATTATCTCACCCTATTACAGAATCTGGAATTACATTATTATCAAATTTCAGTTATACAACTTTGAATAGACCAAGTGGCAGTGGCACATAGGAATAAGATACATCATGGTATGCTACTTGCAGACTGATAAAAATAATTGTCACAGGGCAAATGTATATGTTTCTGTAATAAAGCGACAACCCATAAGTTTGACTTGAAAATGTATACAGCAGTGATTCAGTATGTTCACAATATTTCCTACTGGTCAAAAGTTTGGGTGTACAGTAGGTTCAGTATATGACAGAATGCTAAGTAATAATAGAACTGTTGGGTTTTATGTATGTTTCAAGATTTTGCACCTTTAAGTTACTCAGAGAAGGAACAGTCCAATCAGAATGTAATGGTATTGGCTAGGGTCTCTATGTTGCACTCTTGTCGGTAACAGATGTGATTAGTACTTTGTTTCTCTATTTGAGGCCTCTATATATATACTATGCTGCTTGCCCCAAAATTGGCAGCCATGCCTTTGAATGTCTAGGTTTTAGGATCTGAAATTCTTCCTTTGCCTCTCTGTTATTGTAAAACTATGTCTTAGAGGAAGCTTTGACCAACTCCCTTAATACTTCCTTTGTGCTGCTGTCAATGTTTATCTGATTATTCTCCTGTGAGGCTCCTGAGGATGTCCAGGCATGCTGCATTCACTTCTGATTCCAATGTGAAAGGAGAAAACCTAAGACAAGTGTAAGGTTGAAGATCCTGTGTCTTTAGTTCCTTTAGAATTCTGGGAAAAACCACAATCTATTTGCGGAATATTAAGAAGTGGTTTTTACCCTGTTGTTTGTCTGGCTAGTTACAGTGATGGTGGACTGTACTAGAATGGCAGGCTTGTTGTCATGGTCTTCAAACTGACAGCTTGTTAAGAATGACTGATGCCATAGGTAAGAATGCACAAAAAATGCTGCTTGTGGAGTTATCTGTATTGCATTGGGAACCTATTCCCTTCAGAGAATGTGACATAAAGAAGAGTTTATAAAAACCTATTTGCCAATGTGCTGGGATATACTTGACATGATTTGAAGAAAAGAATGAGAAAAATGTTCAATTTTCTTTGTGAACGATGACCTTGACGTGACATGAATAACGAATTTGAAAACAGAGGGCTCATGCAAACACATTTGTATTAGTGGAAATGAAAACTAGCAGCAACTGTGAATCACCTGTAACAGTGAACCTTCTGAATGCTCTTCAAGCAGTTAATGAGATTTGTAAGCAGCATGTGAGTCAAAGTTCTTTAAACAGATATGGAGATTCATGGCATACTGAAGTAGGTGCAAAAACTAATTTAGAGAGGAGCCCTGTAACACGGCATAACTGCTGATTCTCGGTGGGTAATGAGAGTCCCCAAAACATGTAAAGGAAGTGATCAGAATGTCAACTTGCCTCGGAAAGAGTGAGACGACTGTTTAAGATCAGGAGGATCTGGCAGAAGTTTGCAAGAAGTCATGTAAACTGTTTCAGAGGAATGCATTAGCATCTCTGAACAGGTTGTTTAGAAAATATCTGAAAAAGTCAAGAATATGGAGTAGCGGCAGAGGACATGAACAAAAAAATTCATGGTTGCCAGAAATGTGGATCAACAATGTTTCATGAACACACAGACAAATGTAAGCAATGTTACCAAGTAAGCTGGTAGCAATTTAAGTGCACTGTAATAGGAAAGAAAATGTATTGTATGAAGGAATTTATATGTTTCTATTATCCATTGCTCCTATGTTTAAAGGTAAAGCATTTGGATGATGATCACCAGATGCTGGGTGACATGAGCAGAAACACTCATTTCTTATGAGGAGGGAGTTGCTGAATTATTTGGAAGGTGATGTGCCAAAATCAAATGTGTATGCTGAGGTATTGGAAGTGCAATAGCAATATAGACTATGACATGAACTCTGAGCTATAATGATTTTACAGTGTGCGTTGGATAACATATCTCCAATTGTTCTGATCACTTGTATAACCTGCAATATAGAAAATTTCAAAGTGCAGACATAGGAAGAGAAATAAGTAATGTGTAACCTATGGTACGATGAAGTCAAATAAACCTAGATGTTGAGAGACTAAATGGAACAGTTGAATGGATTATTGGTGAAACCATACCTGGGGGACTGCATGCAGTTTTTTAGTCTCTTTATCTAAGAAAGGATATTTCCACAATGGTAGTAGTTCAGAAAAGGTCCACTTAGTCGAATCTTGGGATGAAAAGTTTGTCTTATGAAGAATGTTTGAACAGGTTGATCCAATAGTCATTGGCATTTAGCGGACATAGAACATAGAACAATACAGCGCAGAACAGGTCCTTCGGCCCTTGATGTTGCACTGACCTATACACTTTTCTCAGCTCGTCCCCCTACACTATCCCATCATCATCCATGTGCTTATCCAAGGATTGTTTAAATCTCCCTAATGTGGCCGAGTTGACTACATTGGTAGGCAGGGCATTCCACGCCCTTACCACTCTCTGCGTAAAGAACCTGCCTCTGACATCTGTCTTAAATCTATCACTCCTCAATTTGTAGTTATGCCTTCTTGTACAAGCTACGTCATCATCCTAGGAAAAAGGCTTTCACTGTCTACCCTATCTAATCCTCTGATCATCTTGTATGTCTCTATCAAATCCCCTCTTGACCTTCTTCTTTCCAATGAGAACAGACCTAAGTCTCTCAGCCTTTCCTCATAAGAACTTCCCTCCAGACCGGGCAATATCCTGATAAATTTCCGCTGCACCTTTTCCAATGCTTCCACATCCTTCCTGAAATATGGCGACCAGAACTGCACACAATATTCCAAATGTGGCCGCACTAGCGTTTTGTATAGTTGCAGCATAATATTGTGCCTCCAGAACTCAATCCTCTGTGAATGAAACTTAACACACTGTATGCCTTCTTAACAGCACTATTAACCTGGGTGGCAACTTTCAGGGATCTATGTACATGGACTCCAAGATCCCTCTGCACATCCACACAACCAAGAATCTTTCCATTGACCCAGTACTCTGCCTTCCTGTTATTCTTCCCAAAGTGCATCAACTCACATTTAGCTACATTGAACTCCATTTGCCACCTCTCAGCCCAATTCTGCAGTTTATCCAAGTCCCCCTGCAACCTGTAACAGTCTTCCAAAGAGTCCACTACTCCACCAACTTTAGTGTTGTCTGCAAATTTACTAATCCATCCACCTATGCTGCGTCTAAGTCATTTATAAAAATGACAAACAGCAGTGGTCCCAAAACAGATCCTTGTGGCACACCACTAGTAACCGGACTCCAGGCTGAATATTTTCCATCAACCACTACTTGCTGCCTTCTTTCAGAAAGCCAGTTTCTATTCCAAACTGCTAAATCACCCTCAATTCAATGCCTCTGCATTTTCAACAATAGCCTACCATGTGGAAACTTATCAAAGACTTTACTGAAGTTCAAGTATACCACGAATAAAATGTGAGGTCTGCAGATGCTGGCGATCAGAGCTGAAAATGTATTGCTAGTTAAAGTGCAGCAGGTCAGGCAGCATCCAAGGAACAGGAAATTCGAATGAATGAAGGGCTTGTGCCCGAAACGTTGAATTTCCTGTTCCTTGGATGCTGCCTGACCTGCTGCGCTTTAACCAGCAACACATTTTCAGCTTCATGTATACCACGTCAACTGCCCTACCCTCATCTACCTCTTAATCCTCGAGGTAATTTATTGAAACCTGTAATATTCTGAGGATATTTGTCAGGGTAGATGCTGAGATGATGATTCCCTTTGTGAGGGAATCTAGAACTGGAGGTTACAGTTTAGAAACAAAGGGTCTCCCATATAAGGTGAAAATAATGAAGTTTTTCTCTTTAATCTCTAAAATTCTCTTCTACCAAGAGCAGCACAGTCTGGGTTGTTATTTCAGGGCTAAATTAGACAGATTTCTGATATATAGGGAAGGCACATTGCAGGAAAGTGGAATCCAGGCCATGATCGGCATGAATATTGGAGCAAATTAAACAGACTGAATATCCTGCTCCTGCTCTGATTTCCTGAGCTAAAGATATTGAGTTACATACAGTACAATTAAAGTTAGAAAAGGTAATGCCAAACTGTATAGTTCTCTGGTCAGGTTTTATCTGGAGCACTGGGTTTGGCTCTTGTCACCATGTCACATGGGAAGCAGTAAGACATCGAGATACAGAGCAATAATAAAACCAAAAGATTGATCCGTAGTGTCAGGACTCTGAGTTTCAGTGAAAGACTGACGAATTCTTTAAAAAGAATTCTTTTGGGATGTGTATGTGTTGGAAAGATTGGCATTTATTGCTAATCTCCAGTTTCCATTGAGACGAGTGTTCAGTTTTATTATGATTCAATGTACAGTAACTGAATGGTTTTCCCAGAGCACTTCAGAGCCAACCCTTTGTGGAATTGGAATTTCGTTAAGGTTAGACCAATTAAGGAATCCTAAACATTAATGGTTGTGTAAACTGATACCAGATTCTGTTTTCAGACTTGCTTAGATCTTATGAATATGTCCATGTATAAATGTACATACCGTGCATTATTTATTTACAGTGCGCAACTAAATGTTTGCTTATGCAAACATGAGGCTGAATTTCAATCCTCAAGGGAGGTTGCAGGAATTGGAAAATTTCCTAGGTTGGTGTATCTATCACAGGAGAAAATGCCAGCAAGTATGTGGATAGGAGATGAGCTGTAGATGGCCCCATCAAATGTTTGGAGACACAGCTGTCTGCCTGCTGCAGGTGGAAGGGGACAGTGGGACATTGTCCCAATTATAATAAGAAAGAGAGACCTCCAATCTTCAACTTCACACCCCTCACTCCCCATACACTCCCTATGCACCACCCATGCCACCTTTCAGCCAAGAACACACAATAGGGCTTGGCTGAAAGCTGAGATATTCATTACTCTATTGAAACAGCTGAACCCCTGCTTGTCTGATCTCTGCTATCAATTGTTTTTTTTCACGGGGTTGAGAGGTTTCAAATGTTTATAGCTTCAATTATTGAAACTTTAAAGGGCTTGGATAATAGCTATTTTTATTGGCTAATGTGAAAAGAGTTTTTTTTAACATAGTGGAAAGTTATCATCGAATAAATATTTACAGTATTTAAATATTTTGTTGAACACTCTCAAATGTAATTCTCAGGTTCATTGCCTCTATACAGCGTACAGTGCGTAAATTGTTTTGCCATAATCTGGCAGGATGGGCCATGGAGAGTCAGCAGAAAGACATAGTTTGGCATGGGGCTTTGAGAGGCCATTGGAATTGCATGAACAGTGGAGGGTGTTTGCCCTGGTGTGGTGGGCATCAGGAGGGCACCATGAATCAACCTTACATAATGTTCCCTCTTGCAGACTATGCTTCACAACATCTTTGAGATGCTGTGAATCATGAGCCTTCTAAAGACCTGGGCTGAGTCTATCAGAATTGTGAGAGGTGGGGGGAGGGCAGGTCATGTTTATCGTCAAAATGGATCTGACCAGCTTGGGAGTGCCAGGTGACACATGGGACCCGAATCAGCCCACACTTTTTTAAAGGTCCGGCCAAACTTAGAATCAGGGAAAGGATCGGGAATCTTGAAATTGGGAGTACCTGTCATTTTTTAAAACAGCTTCTGAGTCATCCTGACTTGTTGAAAATTCAGCTCTTGGTATCTAATGTCCTCTTGTATCATAGAGTTAGGAACTGCCTTGTTAAATATAGCACACACCCAGAGCACTACTAACTGACCACAAACCACTTAGAGCACAAATACACAGTGAGAGACAGCACAGTGAACTGGAAATCCATGGGAAGGGTCACTGGACCTGAAATGTTATCTGTGTTTTCTCTCCACAAATGCTGCCAGACCTGCTGAGTTCCTCCAACAATTTCTGTTTTGTTTCTGATTTCCAGGATCTGTAGTTCTTTGTTTTTTTTTGGTAAAGTGTAGTCATGGATCCTCCTGATCCTATTGGGAATTTTTTTTTCTTGAGGTGAATTTCTAACAAACCGGTTTAACACCAACCCACACTTGGAGAGCTTGAGGCTGGATGAACCATTGCCTCCAATCTGTACGTTTAAAAACTTGGCAGCCATGATTTTTTTTTACTGAGAAAACTTCAATTTTGTAGGCATCTGTGTTCAATGATATGAGCATACATATGAGAGGTTTGAAATGAAGCTGCAAAATGCAGTCAAATCTGGGTACAGCATTCATGATCAGGCCTTAGGCTAGGAGTTAGCAATTGCTCAATGCACCATGATCTAGGTCCATAAAGATGGATAGGTGTCTGGAGCTTTACCTTCCTGCATTTGTAAATGTGGAGCAGTGGGGGACCATTTCCAGGGTGACATTCACACAAGGAGCAGTTGTGATTCATCACTTAGTTGTCCACAAGTGCCACTAAGTGCAGCCTCTGAAAACAATGATCCCATTGCCATTGCAACAAACCATCAGTACTGTTCCAGGGTCAGGTATGGTCTCAGATGCAGACTGTGGACTGAAGCATCCCTGGATTTAACTCTTCAATCATCAAGCCTTTGTTACCTCCCCAGGTCAAGAAACATCAGCAACAGTAAACATCAGTGAGAAAATAGAGACAGAAATTAATGCACCCTAATGTGAAGTTTGTGATTGACACAAAAATAGTGGGGGGTGAGGTACAAATAGTGAGGATAACACACCATCTACTGAAGGATGTAGACAGGTTAAGTGAGTGGGGAAAAAATTGCAGATGGAATATAATGTGAGACAATGTGAGGTCATGCACTTTGGCAGGATGAATAGAAGAGCTGAATATTATTTAAATGGAGGGACACTGCAGAAGGTTACATGACAGAGGGATCTGGGGGTCCTCAAGCATGAGTTGCAAAAAACGAATATCCAGGTTCAATGGGTAATAAGGAAAGGAAATAGAATGTTGCCCTTTTTTTCAAATAAAATATTGTGAACAGTTTTTCCTTATTTCTCTTATCTAATGAAAGATGCATTGGCATTGGAGGCAGTCCAGAGAAGATTCACAAAGTTGGCCCTGAGTATGGATTGATTCTATTATGAGGAGAAATTGAATAGGCTTAGTCTGTTCTCATTAAAGAATTAAGAAGAATGAGAGAATTTATTGAAACACAAAAGATTCTTAGTGGACTTGACAGGGTCAATGCAGAAAGCTGTTCATCCCTGTTGGAGAATATAGGATCAAAAGGCATCATCTCAGTTTCAGAGATTGTCAATTTGAGACAGATGAGGAGGAATTTCTTCTTTTAGAGACTAACAAATCTGTGGAATTCTTTACCTTGGAAAGCTGTAGCGGCTGTGTCATTAAATATATTCAAGGCTGGCATAGACAAATTTTTAATCAGTAAAGGATTCAAAGGTTATGGGGATAAGGCAGGAAATTGGAGTTGACGATCAGATCAGTCATGATCTTGAATGGTGGAACAGAATTGATGGACTGAATGGACTACTTCTCCTGTGGCCTTACGCTAGGGGCTGAGAAAACAATTGAGTTTGGGAAATTCAAAATGCATTCATTCTCAATTACTTTATATCGTTTTATTTTATCATAGTGTGGATAAAATAGGGACTGTTGTCCAAGAGATATAGGGAGGGAATTTAACTCATCAGTGCCTGTTTTTTTTGGCATGATATATGACTCTGGAGCTCCAAAACGCAGTCCTATGTACATTTTCTGGGCAGCAGCAGTTCAATTATTTATTATTTACTTTTCATGGGATCTCTTCAGTTCTATTACCACTAGGGTGTCATGGTTACACTAGTTCTGCACTAAGCACTCAATCAGGGTTCCATGTACATTATAGAACTCCACTTTGCATTGTAAAATATGTTTTTAGGCATGCAGTCCTTTGTGCAGGAGAAGGGTTCCTGTGAACCTGACAGGCAAAACATTCAACTTCGAAAAACAAGCATCAGTAGATCAACCATCTGCTCCCAACCCACCATGATTCTCTCATCCATCCTCAATGTCAAAGAAAATCAGATGGAATGTATGGGTGCTGACCCGATTATTGTCAATTTCACCCTGGCATACTTATCCATTTGAGGATGGTACCTCTTGATGCCAATTTCAGCATGCTAATATCAACCCCAAAATAACATGACATAAAGTTGTATTATGGTAAACAAAGCAAGGTTCAAATGATCACAAACACATGAAGTATAGTAACGGCACAGATACTGTAAACTTTATGCTTAAGGGCTGAGTCAGTATTAAGGTTGTGAAAATTGTTAATATTTGACTTATAAATTTGGCCATGCTTTCATGCAAGATGAAAAATCTTAAATAGAGCAATGCTACATTATTTTGCTTCAACATTTTCTCTGTAAATGACCAAATGTTTCAATTTGTGCTATTGTCTATGCATAAAAATAATGAACAAACATTTGAAATCAGAATAATTCTTCGTTCCTGCTGCATCCATAAGCCTTACTTTCATTCGTAAGGCAATGACACCTGCAGGCTGTGTAAATGCTGCAGTCAGCACTCTCCTAGCTCCTTGATTGTTACTAATTACTGCCAGATACAGTTCCCTGGCTCAGTGTGCTGACTTCAGCTTCGTCCCGTCAATTTGAAAGGACAAAGTGACAATGAAATTGACACTTCAGCAGTGTTCTCCAATACAGTGCCGGGGAAATTGACAACCCCACAGCCAGCTAGGAGTTTAACTGGCCTAGGAGTCAGTTTGCATTAAGAACCAGGGACCAACCAGATCAAACTGTCGACTGGCTGCTAAGAGAGGCACAGAACAAACTTCTGAATTAAGTGAAATCTGACATAAGAGCTTTATGGTTTGAAAATAGAGGCATAGCTTGTTGATAGTTGTTCGATCTTCTGAACTCTTTCCATTGACCTGCTGAGTGAAACATTCAGAGTTGGCTGGGAATTCAGAATACATCTACACCAGAGCACTGCTAACACCAATACAATATATGTGCATCACCCAGACATCTATCTGATTTATGGAGTAATCTTTGGAAGTTATAATAGCTGTGCAATGGAATAGTACTTTTAATAGATTACATTTACCCATCTATTTCATTTGAAACTTTTTAATGACAAATAAAGACACAGACATTAGCTCACATTTACAACAAATGCATAAGTGAAAAAGTTGTCCCCTAACCTTGTTTTTTGGGCACTATTAACTTGCAATATAGATGTTTGTCCTCTGTACCTACAATCAAATTACCATTTGTTATCATGCATCAATTTGCAGGATAAAATTTAAGCAAAACTTCTATCAATTGTATATATGAAATTATCTGTTACTTTGTGTTTTGCCTCTTCATCCAGTCCTACTACAAAGTCTGGGACATCTCAGATTCTTGTACCACTTACGAGTGAAGAATAGTTGAAGTGGTTTGTGATCGTTTTTCTGATATTTTTTTCCTCATCATAATACCTTTCACTAAGTAGGTTATGAGTCCTTTGCTGGAGATGACACGTACTTATTAATTCATGCGATGTCAACATTTTTGGCTGGACCAGTATTTATTGCTGATGAGAAAGGTGCTGGTGAACTGCCTACTTGAACTGCTGCAATCCACATGCTGTAGGTTACCCGCACTGCCCTCATGGAGGGAATTCCAGGATTTTGCTCCAGCAATAGTGAAGAAATTATGATTATATTTCCAAGTCAGGACGGTGAGTGACTTGGAGGGGAACTGCCGATGGTGATAGTCTTATGTGTCTGCTGCCCTTATCCTTTTAGATGGAAGAGATTGAGAGTTTGGAAAGTGCTGTCTGAGGACCTTTGGTGAATTTCTGCAGTGCACCTTATAGATATTGCAAATTGCTGCTACTGAATGTCGGTGGTAGAGAGAATGCATGTTTGTGAATGTGATTCCCATCAAGGGGGCTGCTTTGTCCTGGACGGTATCAAGCTTCTTAAGTATTGTTGAAGCTGCACCCATCCAGGAAAGTGGGGAGCATTCCATTACACTCCTGATCTGTGCATGGTAGATGACAATCAGGCTTTGGGAGTCAGAAGGTGATTTAGCAATAGAGGGAATTACCTCTGCTGGACATCAATCTAATCTTCAGAGCCAACACGCCAACTGATGCAGTTGACTGGAATAGGACCCAAACTAAGTCCTTCTGACTGTTCTGATACTCGTACCTTGAGCCAGTGATCGTTCCAACTGGATGTGCGTGCCCCACTGGACATCAGTCTAAAATTTAGAGATCATGTTCCAGTCTCCATTTTCTAGGACTGGTTGGTATATGGCTTGAAGCATTCATTCTTGTAGAAGTGGAATGCTACCACTGATCCTTGCTCCATACACTCTGCCATCAGTGAAGGTTTCATTTGGTTCTTCACCATAGCTGTACAGGTTTGTCGATGGGTCATTAGTTTGAGTTTTTACATGTACAGTGTTGACAATTTAGAACTTATTGCCACTTAGAGTGGCTAGCCCATGTCAAAAGGATACTTTTAAGGGAGGGCACAGTGGGGAAGTAGGTTGATGAATACACAAAGATGAAAGGATATTCAGATAGACTGGATGAGGTACTTACACTTGGAGGAGGTGAATGAGAAACGTAAACATTGACCTAACCGTGTTGGTTTGAATGCCCTTTTTCTATGCTAAGATTAAATGCAATTGACATCTCAGGATATTATGTTTAAAACCGCCTGAAGAATTTTTAAAAAAGCAAAGAAAGTCATCAATTGATGTTTTCCTGACTTTATTTGTAAGCTAGGATTTTATAAGCAGCTGCTAATCAATAGAGAGCTTTTACTATTGTACAGACCAGAAGATACAGTGCCAGGGACCTGGGTTTCATTCCACTGTTGGGTGACTGTCTGTGTGGAGTTTGCCTGTTTTCCCAGTGTCTGCATGGGTTTTCTCCAGGTGCTCCGGTTTCGTCCCATAGTCCAAAGATGCGCAGTTAGGTGGATTGGCGATGCTAAATTGACCATAGTGTCCAAGGATGTATAGGTTGGGTGGATGAGCCATGTGAAGTGCAGGGATAGGGAAGGAGGGTGGGTCTGAGTGGAATGCTCTTTGGAAGGTCATGAGTGGATTTGATGGGCTGAATGGCCTGCTTCCACACTGTCGGGATTCTATGGTTCTATATGTTCATGTCCATGTGCCTTCTGTTATCTGACACTGATATCCGCATCTTCTCCATTTTTCCCTCTCTCCATTCACTGTCACCTCTTCCAAAATGTCACTTGGCTGCATCCATAACAAAGTTCTGAGCCACCTTTGTTAACACCTTCTTTGGTTTGGTGCCACATTTTGTCTGATTACATTGTTTGTCATGTTAAAAGCAGGTTCTAGCTGTTAAGTATCCATGGCCTTAAGGTAATAGCCTGATTACTCACACATCTACCTTTACAGCAGAATAATGTTGGTGTCTTGAATACATATTACTCTTGCCATTATGGAGGACAGTTTTCTCTACACTGCTGGGAGGTAATTGTTACAGTAATGATACTGATTTGAGAGTTTTGTGGCAGGAATGGTAAAAGCCCTACAGTTAGAACTAACACTTCAAATGTTAATTTACTTAAAGCAAAACATTTAAAATATTTTAGTTCTTCCTACTTTATGTTTCTGCTCGTCTCTCATTTCCTCTTTCTGTACTGTGTCCTTTTTTTAATGTTTTAATCATTTTTATCCTAACCTATCGCATGACTTTTTTCCTTTTGTCCTCACCAATTTCCTGGCCATCGCCTTCTCCCGAGGTTTTGCTGAGGGTGGCCAGTATGTATAGTGGTGAAAAATGTGTTGCTGGAAAAGCACAGCAGGTCAAGCAGCATCCAAGGAGCAGGAGAATCGATGTTTCGGGCATAAGCCCTTCTCAGGAACCTTCTTGAAGAAGGGCTTATGCCCGAAACATCGATTCCCCTGCTCCTTGGATGCTGCCTGAACAGCTGCGCTTTTCCAGCAACACATTTTTCAGCTCTGATCTCCAGCATCTGCAGTCCTCACTTTCTCCTAGTATGTATAGTGGGGCAAGTTGCTGCCATCTGCTCATTTTGTGGGCAGTATTGAAGGATCTATCGCAAAGCCTTTTATATCAGGGAAAGCTGTAGCACATAGTATGGGCAGAATCAACTAGTTCCAGTGGTCATAATGGCAGGTGAGCATCTGCTGGTGGCCTCACCCATGCCTGATTGATGTTAGATGCAGTGGGCTAGCCCTGGAACTGGTACACTGCCAGCTCACCAGCTGACAAAACCCATTTCTCAAACAAGATGCCATTCTGTATGGAGTATGCCTACTTTTTAATTTTAGAGATACAATGGAGGGTGTACCAAATCAAAGAGGTCCCAGACTATTGCCAAAATCTTAATCATGCCTGCAGGTAAAAAAATCGTAGGTGTGACATTAGGAGCTGATGCTGGAAAAGAGCTTGACAAAACCTCACTCTCTGATCACACAATTAAATGGGTAATTGATGTCATGATATTGAGGAGGTGCTGCCAAGTGAGGTTAGCTACTAGTGGGAATTTCGCTTTGCACATCAGATTAATCCACCGATTTATAAATGGATACTGCCGACTGCTGGCCAACATTCGAAATGTTGATGGGAACTCCATTCAGGTGAAGACAATATTTCCTTGAGAAAGGAGCTATTGAGTCATGTGACCTTGAAGAAATGTTTTGGGTGACAGATGCCAACTTTAGGGAAAACAAATTTACCTGGGCCACGTCTGCACTGACAGAGCAGCCTCCAGGATGGGGAAAGTCAAAAGATTTGTCATTAAGGTGAAAGAGCACAAGCCTGATCACCCATTACATCCTCCACAAGGAAACTTATGGAGCTAAAAGAATGCCACCAGAGTTAGCTGCAATATTATAGCAAGCCATGAAAATAATGAGTTACATAAAATCACAACCATTCAGATCACCTTTGTTCACCATATCTTGTGTTTAGAGATGGGAGGCTGAGCATCAGCGTTTACTGTTACACACTAAAGTGCTTTGTTTACGCAGGAAGGTTCAGTGTTATGTTCATGAACTGCAGGGAGAACAGTTTTTAACAATATATGAACTGTGTCTTAAAAATCTGATGAAGACTGGTGGGCTAATTTCTCACAGACATTAAAGAGACGATCCTAACCATCACAGATACTTCAGGGGTTCAGGTCAAAACCTTGGGCCTTTGGCAAGAGACAGTGGCAGGGAGTTCACTTCTGATGTTTCCACCAGCATTGTCAGTGGTAGACACAGCTGTCAAGATGCACAACTTCATATCCAAACGTCACAAAGCACCGCAACAGAAGCTTAAATTCTACATCTCCTCAATAAATGTGGAAGACCTGATCTGTTCAGTTCGCTGTCTTCTGATTTATCACAAAAACTGATGTGAAAAGAAATGGAGGAATACACAGAACTATGGATGATTGCACAATGGAACGGAGGTTTTTGGAGAGGAGTCTGTAGTTTGGCTGACATGAATATTCAATAATCTCTGGCCATGCTATTGCTGTACTCTTGCCATTTGCTACCACATACCTCTGTGAGTTAAATTTTCAAAACTGGTGTAACCAGGAAACAATAGGAGGGAGCACTTGTCAATGGCTATAACCATAGTAAATGCAAGTAAATGTGATGGTTATGAACAATCCGTTCAAAAACTGGAAAAAGTGGATGTGCATTTCTGTCTCATTGAAATGTGCCATTATCCCACACTAGTTTGATAGGGTCTGAAATGCCTGGTAAGTCTAAAATTGACAGACTGCCATGTGTGAGGCACGTGGTGTTTGATATGCTGGGTAAATAGTTTATTTGATAGTTTGTGCATTCACTCCAAAACTTTTGATGTTTCTGACAAAGTGCCTCAGTATGTTTGATGCCTTCCTAAATTAGTTTTCTCCATCTTAATTGCTCACAAACCAGGGTCTCCCATGAGTTGGTGGGAATATTTAACAGGGATTCTTTGAGAACACAGGGCGGCAGTGGCATTGTGGTATTGTCACTGGAATAGTAATTCAACGACTCTGGCTATGTTGGAGGTCCTGGGTTTGAATCCACTGTAGAGGATAGGGAAATTTGAGTTGAATAAAAATCTGGAAATCAATGTCTAAAGGTGACCATTGTCAATTAACTTAAAAACTCATCTGGTCACTAGTGTCCTTTCTCTGGAAGAAAGCTTGCTGTCCTTACCTGATCCAGCTTCCATATGATTCCAGACCCTTAACTAGCCTCTGGAATGTCCTCACAAGACACTCAGTATATCAACAGTCAGGACGTCTCAAAAAGGAATGAAAGCGTACAAAAATCATCTGGTGTCAATGAAGGCATCTGAAACGACAAATGGCAAACCCAGCCCTGTTAACCCAAGTGGATCTCATTGACTGAGATTCTTAACTGGCCCAGGTTTATAACCTCAATCATGGAGCCTTGGCTGACAGATATATCTCCTGCTTCTAGAGTCTGGCTCTGAGCTGCCTGGTCAGAGCCTGTGCACTGTGCACATGTAAATAAAGGGTGACCTGGTAAATAAAGGGGATACTGGCCTCTTTGCAGTTATTTCAGCCTCCTTTTCAAAGGCCACTAGGAATGGGCAATACGTTGGTCCAGTCAGCAATACCCACTCCCATCAATGGATAAGATTACATACAACCTTCACACTGGAGGTGTATATGACAATTCAGACTCTGAATGCAGCTGGCTGCACAGGTTATTTTGTTCACTCATGGACTCCATCCTAATGAGCCTACTGATGTCCCCAGTCAAATTGTTGATCTCTTGGACTTGTTAAAATATGTGCTATCATGTAGAGTGAACAGCTTCATGGGTTTCTCTTATTCCATGCAGCCGTCTGTATTGTGCAAATCTCCAAATGTTGAAATTTGTTTCTACAAGCCTTGCTTCTAATAGTCATGACAAATCTTACAAACACAAAACCACCCATTTGATTCTGACATGTCAACAGTCACAATGTAGCTATAGGACTTGGCCACTAGCTGGCACCTTAGAGCAAGTTTCTCAAATATCCCAAGTCTTTTTTTAAATATAAAAAAAAGACTTATTTATTAACTAACTGTAGTCAACACCACAGGCAATTTACTAGTAGCTGTAATGTTTATAAGAGAGCACTATTAAGTAGTTACTTTGGATGGCTTGTAGCAGATCATTGTAACCTGATAACAGAAATGACAAATCAGACGAACTTTTGCGTAGTCTTCATTACGAGTTGCTTCTAAATGCGGCAGCAATAAATTCCAATTGTACTACGTGCTTTCAGCAGTAACCTCTACTGCACTTTGATTAAAAGCTTGACCTTCAATATTTAATTAACAAAACAGAAAGAGATATTTTCTCAAACTAACTGCCCGTCACTCTGTATATTTTCACTAATCATGCCTTGATTCAAAGTCACCTTCTGCAAAATGTCACACCCTTTCCTATTTCTAAAATATTAGGAAGAAAAATCTCTTCACTAACCCGTGGAAAGTAAAAACCAGATAAAAAGGTAATTATGCTCACAAAGTTACTGTGCTTAGAGCTGGCTTTGCATCTGGGATCCATGCCAACGTGGTTGCAGTGAGACCATTTATCTTGAAGCAGTAACTCCTCTGGTGACCTACCTTTTGACCCATTTCTCCTTCGACATGCTTCATCCAATGAACTCTGTCTGTTATTCCCACTGGCCCTTTGCTCTGTTCCTCCAACATCCTTTTGAGCTTCATTAGAAAGTTTTCATTTTCACTCGTTTTTATGGTTTTAATGAGAAAATTGGAGATATTTTATATCGCCCCTTTTAAAAAAAAATTTAATATTTCAGCAAAAGGAATGTTGTGTTTTGGGGCATTTCAAAAAAAAATCTGCCCTCCAAATGTTCTGTTTTGTGATGGTTATTTCATTATGTTTTTAACTGTCTGAAATGGTTTCTATGGCAATCACTACCAACAACTCAGAGATTCCCCTCCTTAGCTCATTGCCACTGGTCAAGTGGAGAATTAGAAGTGTAGATAATGGACTGGTAACATATGATCATTTGAATAGGTTAGAATGTATAATATCCATGATGCAAACTGCAACAATGTCACAAAGATAGATGACACTGCATTTCATTTACTGAGAGAAAACAAAGAGACAAAACATATTGGTTGGAAAGGACAGAGAAACAGTAATTATTTTGATAAAACCAATCATGGGGGAAGGCCGTGCCAGGAGATGTGTGGAAACATTCATTGTTTCTATCCTTCCTGTTAGTTCATGTGCAGTTAGTTCATATGCTTGGAATTACGTGTGAAAATGAGTAAAGAAAATGCAAACATAAAAGAAAGCAGAAGAGATGATCACAAAATTAGTTTGCCTTGTTCCAGCTGGTCTCAGAGCACTTCACAGTCATTGAAACATTTGTTGAAGTATAGCTGCTGTTGACATGTAGGAATCATAACAGACAATTTGTGTAGGGCAAGATCTCATAAACAGCTGAATTAATGACTAATGTTATTCTGATGTTGGTTGCAATCAGTAATTTGAAGATTGTGGGGACCCAGCCTTGTTGAATATTATTTTTCTATCAGCCTGTTTAATTATTTAGAATGGAGCCCGGCCCTGTTTTCAAGCAAGTGCATTTTCCAGAATTAACAGGTTAGCAGAAATTCTAGTTGATATTTAGCTCGCTGGCTCCCTGAAATCTGTTGCAGCCCTACTTGGGATAAACCAACTCAGTCCAGACTAGAGGACAGAATGTAGGTTTTCAGGTGTCTAATTATTTATTGCATTGGCTGCTGGTACAACAATTTACTGATCCAGCCAAATCAGAACACCTCAGTACATGGCATTTGCTCATCTCCCTCCACAGAGAAAAATCAGGGCTCATGGCCTTCCCACTTCCAGCCAGATTTAAGCTGTAGCTTGGATGGCCTTCCTTCCTGATGAAGGGCTTTTGCCCGAGACGTCAAATTTCCTGTTCCTTGGATGCTGCCTGACCTGCTGCGCTTTAACCAGCAACACATTTTCAGCTCTTCCTTCCCCACTGCCAACTAAATGGCCTGCGATGGCCAAGTAATGACTACTCAAAGGCTTCAAACCATACCACTGATTTTATCCAAATGGTAGATACCATGGCTCTGGGGTGGTGGGTGGGTTTGGGGGCAGGTGTGGTAGGAGACTGAGGGAGGTTTGTTATGCTTTCTTCATTCAAAGGCACACAATACCTGATTGCAGGAGTCGCTGTCTCCTGCCATCACTCAACTGTGGCCTTGAAACATTCTACATTCAACGGGGGCGGCACGGTGGCTCAGTGGTTAACATTGCTGCCTCACAGCACCAGGATCCCAGGTTCAATTCCAGCATTGGGTTACTGTGTGGAGTTTGCACATTCTCCCCGTGTCTGCGTGGGTTTCCTTTCACAATCCAAAGATGTGCAGGTCAGGTGAATTGGAAAAGCTAAATTGCCCTTAGTGTTTAGGTGCATTAGTCAGAGGGAAGTGGGTGTGGGTGTGTTACTCTTCGGAGGGTCGGTGTGGACTTGTTTCCACACTGTCGGGAATCTATTCTAATCTAATCTAAAGCATCTCTGTGCCTTGGCCTTGGTCTTGCTTAAATTGTCAGAGGATGTTGTACCAGCACCAACTCCACTTCCCCATTTCACAACCATTTGATAGAGCAGATAGACTGAGAGTGGGTGGCAGCCTTGTGTGGGCAGAATGTCTTCACCTCCAGCATCCTTGCCCCTGAGGAAGGCCCATCGTCATCAAGTTAAGTTTTTGGATGGGTCTTTATCCTAATACAAATACCACAAAATCTCCATCAGCTCTCCAAATATTATGATACGAAATTAAGTGGGTATGTATGTTGTGACGATGTTGTAAAATGGCTTCAGGAGGATTTAGACATGTTTTCTGAATGGGTAAGATGGAATAAAATGCGGAAAAATGTAAGGTTTTCCACTTTTGTAGAGAAAAAAACGGGCATGCAGAGTTTTTCTGAAATGGTAAGAGTTGGAAAGTATAGATGCACAGAGGGATCTAGATGTCATTGTTGATAAGAGTACTAACATGCAGTTGCAACAAGCTATTAAGAAACAGAATTTTAGCCTTTTATTACAAGTGGATTCGCATATGGGATTAGTGAAGTCTTGTTTCAATTGTGTAGAAACATGGGTAGACTGCACCTGGAGTAGTGTGCACAGTTTTATCTCCTTATCACATGGAATAGATTCCTGCCATGAATTGAATGTAACAAAGGTTCACCAGACTTGTTCCTGCAATAGTGGGACTACTATGAAGAGAGATCTGGGCCCCTGTTCTTTAGGGTTTTGAAAAAATTGCAAAATACTAGACAAGGTAGATGCAGATGTTTCCCTTAATTGTCCCCAGAACCAGGGTACACAATGTAAAAATAAGGATTGCCATTTAGGAGTGAGATATGAAATTTATTTCCACAAAGGATTGTTAAACTTTGAAGACAGTAACCCCAGCGGCTACTGTCTATATCAGTGTGTGTAACCCCTTTTGTTTCACTGCATATCTCCATAAACCATGCACTGTTTATCCAGCATCTCCTACCACACAGGCAACATGGAAGGATGTCATTAGACTGGGCATTAGCATTTAGGAGAAAATGAGGACTGCAGATACTGGAGATTAGAGTCGAGAATGTGGTGCTGGAAAAGCACAGCAGGTCAGACAGCATCCGAGGAGCAGGAAAATCGACGCTTCGGGCAAAAGCCCTTCACCATTAGCTTTTAGGTTCCTACCACCACTACTGTGACTGACTGCCAGAAGTCTTCTCCATCTCAGTCTCTGACAGCCTGTGATGTCACTCAGATGTGTTCTCACTAGATTGTGTCCCTCTTATAGCCAGGAGATGTAACCCCGTATACCTGAGCTGCTGCTGCTGGCTGATGATCAAGAATGTGATGGTCCTTTGGGGTTATTGTCAGCCATCAACTGATGTTGTATCTATGGGGGAAAACAAAAAAGCGATTTAGTGACACCATCTTTCACGGTGGGTTTTCGGATTTGATCCTGAAGGGGCACATTTGGTCCCTTGAATTTCCTTGATTGGGATTGCAGTACAATGAGTTGTTAGATGACTAGGTTTAATCACAATAACAGAGCAAATTAAAGAAGAATTCATTCTGACATGGAGTCTTTGTTCAACCTTTTTCTGTCTCCATAGATACAGCCAGATCTCTGCATTTTCTCTCTGAGTTTCAAGTTGCCAGTATCCACCTGTTTTAATTCAAAAGAAAGTTGGGTCAAAGAAAGAGATTTTAGGAGGCATTGAGAAAAGTTCGGTACGGGAAATGGATTCTAAGGAGGGGAGGGAGGTGAGAGAGAGAGAGAGAAATAGACTGGCAAATTGATGGAGGGTCATGGACAGAGAATTCCTGAGTATAGGCTGAAGATATAGTGCCTGCAGGAGATGGAAATAGGACAGGATACACAGGAGCTCAGAGTCTGAGGAATGGGAATTTTGAGCTGGGCAATATTATCGGGGTAGGTAAGGGCATACTCATGAAGGCTTTGAAATAGTGCAATGTCAAGCACAAAGATTGCAATAAGTAATCCAACATGCATTGAGTACAAGAGATAAGGGAATGTGCAACTTCAAGTGTTTTCAGCAGCAAAATGGATTTTCCCCCGATCCCTCTTTTGATGACAAGAATAGTCTACTCATCATCTTAGCTTTCTTTAGTCTTCTGACAATACGGACCCTAGGCACACAATGTAACTGACTGTAATAGCTGATGAGGAGTGAATGTTTTTCAGTCAGTCTTCTGGAACATGCTCTCATTAGTGAATTGCTGGGCATGTTCAGAATGGTTTGTACATGTTCTAAGTACTGGCACTGACAGGGTGTGATTAGATTCTGGTGCTTCTCAGTATGTAGATTATTGTCGGGTATTATATATTATTACAGATGATGTCTGAATTATCCCCATTGTTAGTTTCAGAAGACAGTATATGTGTGCCAATTAAGAAATCGAGTTAAGTCCTTACAGCCTTGTCATCAGGAAAGGCACTGAGTTAGAAGACAGGATGAGAGAAATTGAAGAATGTTGGCACTGTACACATGAAAGGCCAAATGAAGAGTCTAATAGGAAAGTCGCAGATTAGATTGCTGAAGATAGACAAATTACAATTGGAATGTCTATTTATTTGTGAACTTTAGGCCTTTTTATTCTTTTTGATGTCTGTGTGTTAATATTAGTGCTAGCATGCTGCAATGTAAGTGTTAGACTGAACTGAAGCAGTTCATCAATTTTGCCCACAACTTCCAACCCGTCCTCAAATTCACTTGGTCCATCTCGGACACCACCTCTTCCTTTTCTGACCTCACTATTTTCATCTGCGGTGACAGTCTCCGGATGGATGTCTACTACAAACCTACAGACTCCCATAACTACCTGGACTACATCTCCTCCCACCCTTGCAGAACTCCATCCCATTCTCCCATTTCCTTTGCCTCCGCTGCATTAGCTTGGATGAGGAGACAGTCCACTCGTGAGCATCCCAGATGTCCACCTATTTTGAACAATGTGCTTTTTCTCCCTTTGTCATCCAGATAGCCCTCCAATGCACCACCTCTATTCTCTGCTCCACTGCCCTAAACCCCCCCAAAGACAGAACCGCCCTTGTCCTCACCTACCACCCCACCAGTCTCCGCATCCAATGCATCATCCTCAAACACTTCTGCCAACTCCACATAGACCCACAGCCAAGAATGTCTTCCTCTCCCAACCTGTCCCTGCCTTCCACAAGGACTGTTCCCTCCGACAATCCTTGGTTCATGCCACCCCTGCCAGCAAACCTCCAGGTCCCTTCCCCTGCAACCTGAAAAGATGCAAAACCTGCTGGTACACCACCCCCACTCACCTCCATCCAGGCCCCAAACAGCCCTTCCAGGTGAGACAGAGGTTCACCTGCCTCTCGTCCAACCTAGTTTACTGCATCAGGTGCTCCCGATGTGGTCTTCTCTACATTGGGGGAGACCAAACGTAAACTTAGGGAACGGCTCACTGAGCATTGCAACTGGGTCTGCAAGGGCTGACTGGACCTCCTGCACCATCCACTTCAATTCCCCCAATCACTCCCTTTCCAACTTGACCATCCTTTGCCTCTTCCATTGCCAAAACAAACCACAGCTCCTATTGTGGAACAGCACCTCATCTTCCACCTGGGCACCTTCAGCTTGGAGGACTCAACATTGAGTTCATCAATTTTAAATAGCCTCCTTCCCCATCCCCCGACTCCCTTCTCAGCCCCTCCCCCTCCCTTCCACTGCTCACTGCCACCAAACGGATTCAGTCTTCCCATTGGCCAACCAGGTCGTACCCTCGACCTGTCTTCACCTATCCCCGCTTCATCACTCTGCCCCCACCTCCCCAGCTCCCCCCACACCCACCCACTGTCCTGAAGCAGAGTTACACCCGAAAGTTTGATGTCTGTACCTCCTGATGCTGCCTGGTTTGCTGTGTTCTTCCAGCCTCCTGCCTGTCTGCATTGCAAGAGTGACATTTGTAAAAATTGAAACTGTTTTCAAAAGATAAATACTATAGATTAGATTACTTACAGTGTGGAAACAGGTCCTTCGGCCCAACAAGTCCACACCGACCCACCGAAACGCAACCCACCCATACCCCTACATATACCCAACACTACGGGCAATTTAGCATGGCCAATTCACCTGACCTGCACATCTTTGGACTGTGGGAGGAAACCGAAGCACCCAGAGGAAACCCACGCAGAACGTGCAAACTCCACACAGTCAGTCGCCTGAGGCGGGAATTGAACCCGGGTCTCTGGCACCGTGAGGCAGCAGTGCTAACCACTGTGCCACTGTGCCGCCCAAAGCCTGCTCAAGATCCACTGGGAGTGAATTTATTTAACTCCTGTCTAGTGAGGTGGGAGGATTGGTAGTCAAAGTTTACAGATTTCATGAATGATGACAACCTATGGGAAATAGGAAAGCTTTGTTGACTCTGGTCTAGTGACATTATGATCCTATAGAATGATAATTGAATGCGGTTGAATGCGAGGTTTCCTTGAACGTGCCAGTGAAGCTGGAATATATCACGCAGTGCAAATGGCCAATAAACAGCAGATGTTCCCTTTCAGATTCGCAACTGCACAGCAAACTGAAAAGGATTGTGTAATTCAATAAACAGGCTGTGTGCAACAAAGGCATATTAGAGAGGCCATTTGCTGAACGACCAATTTCTGTTTCTCTTTTCTTGTGTATAACCACCAATAGGACGCATCTGCATCACGTGGCCCCATCTAGGCTCAAGATATACTATCTAACTAGTCTGAATGCCAAATATTACTGAGGCTGGATTTTTTAAATATCAACAGGAAATGCTAAAAATGCTCAGTGGGTCTGACAGCATGTGCAGAGTGAGATAGAGTTAATGTATCAGAGCAATGACCTTCTGTCTGGACATCAATCTACAATGTTAACTAATCTTCTCTTTCCACAGACTTTGTCAGGTCTTTTGAGTATCTCTAGCACTCTTTATTCTGATTTCATTAGAGTGAGGCAATGACCATGTGCTAGGCTATTAATCCAGAGACCCAGGTAATGTTCTGGGGATACATGGAGAAGGTGGAATTTGAATTCAGTAAAAGTCTGGCATGATTGATGGTAAATTATTGGGGGAGAAAAACCCATCCGGTTCATTTTAAGGAAGGAAATTACTGCATGTGACACTAGACCTGCAGCAATATGGCTGACTCTTAACTAGGGGTGGGCAATAAATGCTGGTCTAGCTGTGAATAAATCAAAGATTGTCGTATTATGATTTCTCCATTGTAGCACAGCATTGTTGTGATCACAGAATTCTGCTAACTAATAGATGCTGTTCCTTTGACCTGCTTTATTAATGGAATTCAGCTATGGACAATAGCAGAGGTAGGATCTGTGTCTCCCTACGAGCCCTAGTTAAATTGTTGATCCCCCGTCATTGTCCTGGAGTTCCAGAATTTAGATATTAATTTAAGTCCTCAGCAGTGGAAATAAATCTGGTGTCGTTACTGCCCCCACATCCTTAGACATTTTAAAACCAAAGGTGATATATTGTAGCACACATGGGTTAAAAGCATAGAATTTATATTTATCCCTTTCTTGGGTTACAGTGTGTGGCTTTAGAAACCAAATGGTGTAAGTAATTTCTGCCAGCATTTTTTGAAGTTGATCCCAAAGGGGCACTTTGGGTACCTTGAATTTCCAAAATTGAGAATGCGGTATATCGAGTTGTTAGGTGACTCAGTTTAATCCCAATAACAGACATAATTAAAACACCAGAACAGAAAATGATAAGGGGTAATGGGGAGGCATGGCTTTGTGGTATTGTCACTGAACCAGTCACCTAGTACCCCAGTTAATGTTCTGGGGAAATGGGTTCAAATCCCATCATGGCAGGTGGTGAAATTTAAATTGAATAAAAACATGAAATGAAAAGCTAGCCAATGGCAATGCCATCATGGATTGTCATAAAAACCCACCTGGTTCACAAATGCCCATCAGGGAGCACAATTAGTTGTCCTTACCTAGACTGGCCCTCACTCTCTCCAGATCCACACCAATGTGCTTGAGTCTTAACAGTTCAGTGAACAGTTAGTGATAGGTATCGGCCTAACGGGTGACACCCACAACCTGCGAATGATTAAAAAAAACTTGCTTTCTATGAACACTTTCATTGCTAACAAAACATGAGAAAGTGGACGTGTTTAAGTAGGAAAGTCTTCCGAGGTGGGAGTTCATTTGACAGAATCTCCAGGGATATGCTCAATATGAGTTCCCCAACCCAGCACAAATAGGCAAGGGGTAGTTGGATAAAGCCAAAGCTCTTCATTAACGGCTATCCCATTAATTGCCCTAGGGATCGGGACATTTTCCAATATTCTCCTCACTGTCCAGTGTTGTTTTTTGCCTACCCTCATGTTTTAGAGACGAGTAAAGTAAATATACCAGTCCTAAATGCTTTTGGTCTTTCATGTTGTAGTGTACGTTGAAGATGATGCTTGGCCTTGGCCCCTAGCTTGTCGAAAACAGTACTCCATACAAGAACCTCAGCTGAGCACTTGTGCTTGCTAAATCTAATTCTGCCTAACAAGTGGGAAGACTTGTGATATGCATTTAATTACAGTTTTGAGTGGAATTAATGACCATAGCCTGCCTCTGTGTGTGTGTGCCTGTATGACTGATGTCTTTTGTAAATAAGGTCATTTATCATGCATAGACAGAAGTAATCATTTTCCCTCTCTAATATGAAAACAATTCACGACTTTTTTTTCAAACCACAGAATTTTTTTTGCTCGCAAATGATCAACATTCAGTTTCAGAATTTATCAAGTAGAATTATTGTTGAGTACAGGTTTATGTTCAAGTATCTTTTGTTTTAGCAGCATATTAAAATAGAAAGCATATGAACAAATAGGCAAGAGTGAAAAACTGCAAAATTCACCTGTATATTTATTATATTTGCTTTCTAATTGAAGGTCAATAAATGGCATAGAAAATATCTACCTGCAATTTTTGAATGAGAATACTTATTCAATATAATATTACTATTAATTGATGCTATTTTTGTGCAAATGGCATTTTTACATTCTCAGTATGCTACATTTTAAAGAGATCGCAGGGCATCTCAAAATGCCCTGCAACCAAAGAATATATCATGGACAAATGCAGAACCAATTTGTGCACAGGAATGTAGCAATCAGCCTAGATGCTGAGTTGGATTTTACGGCTACTGCTCCCTCAGCTAAAATGTTGGTCAGGAACACACCCGAGAAAAACATACTACCCCACAGCCATTTTCCATTCCGAGTGGTGTTGGCTCATACTGAGATGTCTGCCCCCATGTAGGGAGGAAGTCCTATTTTGAGCATTGCTAACCAATCAGATTGGCTAGCAGCTCTGCTGGGAGCAAGTGAGGACTGCAGATGCTGGAGATTAGAGTCGAAGAGTGTGGTGCTGGAAAAGCACAGCAGGTCAGCAGTATCTGAGGAGCAGGAGAATCGATGTTTCGAGCGTAAGGCCTTCATCAGGGACAGCAACTTTGAGCAATGGCTTGCTACTGGTCCCGACTGAAGAGATGATTTTGGAAGCCAGAGAGAGAAGGAAGGTTCAGGGTGAAGGAGAATCTGGCTAGAAGGCTCCAGTGAGGGGTTTGGAGGGTAGTGTTTGAGAGGGCAAAGAGGTGGGCATTACCTTGAGGAAGTAGTGACTTCACTAGGCACAGGGTGTCCCTACAGAGACCCTCCCCTCAACCAACAGCAGTCTACCCTGTTAACAAAATCTTATAGGCTAAGTGTTGATGATGAATCTTCCCTTGCTATGGGTAAAATAGCAAGCAGGGACCAATGAGGCACTTAAGTGGTCAATTAATGTCAATTTTGGACTTATATTTTTTTATGTGCTAATTTCACAGAGATAAATCCAAACGAGGTCAGTTAAAACTAAAATTAATATTTGTCAGAGTATACTCAAAATTACAGATTGTCTGTATTGCTGAAGGCTTCAGTTAATATTGGATTCTGATTTCCAGTGATATAGCCATTATAGATTAAAAAATGCTGAGGCGTTTCCATAACCTGATCTTCACTCCTCCATCTACTGAATGGTTTGAAAGGCTCACAGGGCTCTATAGAGATGTGAAATTCTTCTCACTAACCCAAAGAGAGTCGTTTTGTTCAGGCACATTAATACTTATGCTCATTTCTAATTAATCTGTTCACTGTAACTTCTGTTAATACCTAAGATAATGAGCAAAACCCTACCAATTTATGGTTTCCAGGACAGGTATTTTTAAAAATTAGATTGGCAGATGAGAACTGTTAATTTATGTTATGATCTCAGACCAGACCTCTGGTCTGACGAGGGACCAGTAACCTTTTTGTTTAAAGGAGAATGGAATTTGAAATCTGAGATATTGACTAAGATAATAAAGCTGCAAAATTCCACATTTTTAAAATAAGCAAAATAAGCTTTATTAGACTAGAAGATTATAAAAATAAAATGTACTTATATGTATGACTTTTAGACTCGCACTCAACATTGAGGTAAATTTAGATAAACAGGCAAACCATGGTTGAACAGTCCGTAGAGCACATCAAATAGGAAATGCATTCAAGACAGATTCCATAGATTTCTCAGCAACACAGCCCCATGTTAGGAACATTGTGGGACATCAAATCCCATCAAAACTTTCTCTCCTTCAAAACAGATTCTAATTGTTCACTTAGGAAGATACAGCCTTGGAACTCCTTCAGTGCTATTCTCTCACAACTTCTCACGTTATGGTCATTCAATCTCTTCTCCCAAGATTGCATTCCCTACAATTCCTGAAACTGCTTGCAACTACCTAATTATTGACACAATTTCAACTTTTTACCAAACAGTGAGACCCTTTCCCTGGAGCGTCAGAAGCTGCAGGGTGACTTTATAGAAGTTTATATAATCATGAGGGGCATGATTAGGGTGAATAGCTAAGGTCATTTCCCCAGGGTAAGGGAGTCCAAAACTGGAGGGCATACATTTAAGGTGAGAGGGGAAATATTTAAAAGGGACCCAATGGGCAACTTTTTCATGCAGTAGATGGTGCATGTATGGAATGAGCTACCAGATGAGGTGGTGGAAACTGGGACAAATACTACATTTAAAAGAGATTTGAATGTTTATATGAATAGGAAGCGTTTAGAGGGGTATGGGCCAAATGCTGGTAAATTAATTTAGGATATCTGGTCAGCATGGATGAGTTGGCCCGCAGGGGCTGTTTCCATGCTGTCAATCTCTATGATTCTATGAAATTGCCTTGAATATCTGAGAGTTCCAGTATTTCTCAGATGGAACAAACAAATGTTGCCAGTGGACCCCCCTTCTCTCACTCTCAGCTGCACTGAACTATCAATGTTTCCCCTGGATTCTCTTTAGACCTAACTTTTACCACAGCACAGCCAAGAAAAGGGTCCAGGGATTTCGCCTGAGCTTCAGCTGCACAGCTCGATAACAGCAGCTCTCGATACTTTTCCTGAGCACCAGCCAAAGAGCCAGCTAGCAGCAACTGTCCAGCTACATTGGAGACTTCTGATAAACTCAAACTGACTCTTGAACTGCTCTTCAGTGACTTTTGAATGCTCCATTAAAATACTCTCATAGTGTCCTGCCCATATTACTAAGCAGAATCAAATGTAATCAGCAGTCAAAATATCCTGAGCTTGAGTGCTACAGTCTTCATCAAATTTCAGAGGAATACAGAAAATGAATTTCATCTCACAATTAATGATGGAAATCTGGCTCAAAGGTGACAGCTTTCCTCAACAATTGTAAAATGGTTAGCTGCTCTTGCAAATGCCAATGCCTCCAACATTGTATCCTACATTATCACTTCAGTATAGTGCTGAGAATGTGTTACACCTTTGGAGATAATAGTAGGTTGAACTTTCTTGAGATATTTTGCAGTGTTAAAGATATGGTGTAAATGCAAGTTGTTGTTATTAAATCAAAACTACTTTTGATGTATATTTGAAAAGACAAATATCTAGATTGGTTCATAACTGATTTTGAAATCATTCCCATTTCAACTGGAAAAAAAATATATTTGCAGTTGCTGTATCTGATTATATATAGACGATAACATTCTGTAAAACATAATTTGCAACGTGTCTGAACATTGCACATCTTAGAGTAGATTGTGAATTACTTTTTCAAATACCTGGAATCGCACCATGGCAAGTTATAAAACTGAATCTGATAAACCTGAAAATGTGGATTGCCTGCAGAAAATGCCTGCAAAAAGTCTTGATTGATCATTAAAAGAAAATATAGCAGATTCATAAAGGTTCCTCACCTCTAAGAAGGCAACTGTCAGCCCTCCCCTGTCTCATTTACATCTGATTCCCACATCTGGACTAACTGATTTACTTTGGGTGCCCTAAAGATAATTAAATGTACAATAAGCAATAGCTTTGTGGAAAGACCACTGTAGTTTCTTAAGGCTTGGGATGGTGGATTAGATAATTTGTTCTTGTTTGAAGGAAGAACACACTTTCAGAGTTGAGACTTCAACAGAAAAATGATTTTCTCAGATATTATTATATGTTGTTATGGGTTTTTTACCTTTTCTACATCTTGCAGAAATGAGCTTGGACTATCCCAATCCAGTTTCATGTGCACTTTACAGTTATAATAATTATAATGTCCGATTACAACAACATATTGATACCAACTTGCACAAAGTTGCTGGATTCAGTCAGATTTACATGAGAGTGGTTTGGTATAGTTATTCAAAGTTCTGCCTGGTACGATAGGATTGTAATTTTGAAGCAAATTGATGTAACAGTCAAGGGTACTTAGGTGTATTTGATATTGCTGCCTACTATGAATTGATGTATTTTTTTTATTACCAATACCTCAACATGATGTCACAAATGTTTAAATTTATAAATGGAACTTATTTCTACATAAGCTTACAAGATTCAAAGATAAAGGAAATAAATTGCATAGCTTCCATTCTATGGAATGAATCATCATCAGCCAGGATAAGAACTGAAAATAAAACGAAGAACTAGTGATGATGAAGTTCTGAAACAAACACAACAGAAATTGCTGGAGAAACTCAGCAGATCTGGTAGCATCTACGGAGAGAGGCAACAGAGTTAATGTTTTGAGTCCAGTGATCTTTCTTCAGAACTTCTCCAAACAGGCTACCAGACCTGTCAGGAGATGAACCAAAACGTGACTAAGGCCTTAGAGGTTGATGAACCAGTTTAATGAAACTTAGTGACTCCTCCTTCCTAACACCCCCCTTGATTGCTGCAGCCCAACAAGACAGTTGCTGTGACAATCCAAATAAAAAGTGCTGGACATACTCAACAGCTATACTGAGAGTAAGAAACAGAGGTATGTGACCTTTCTACAACAGGGGAATGTTTAGAATATAATAGACTTTGAGCAACTGAAAAATTGTGTTAAAAAAATCCCTGATAGGGTGGAGGGGAGAAAAGATTAAAGACTTTATGGTGCAAGGCCCGGGGAGGAGTAACAAGTAAAGAAACAAATGGTGTGTCTACAGGATGTATAAATCACAGGATCATGTGCAGCTGTGCAAAAGTAAAAATAGAAAGGAAAACAAAAGCGAAAAATAAACAAGGAAGCATAAGTTACATATAGATTAGATTAGACTTACAGTGTGGAAACAGGCCCTTCGGCCCAACAAGTCCACACCGACCCGCCGAAGCGCAACCCACCCATGCCCCTACATTCACCCCCCACCTAACACTACGGGCAATTTAGCTTGGCCAATTCACCTGACCTGCACATCTTTGTGACTGTGGGAGGAAACCGGAGCACCCGGAGGAAACCCACGCAGACACGGGGAGAACGTGCAAACTCCACACAGTCAGTCGCCTGAGTCGGGAATTGAACCCGGGTCTACAGGCGCTGTGAGGCAGCAGTGCTAACCACTGTGCCACCGTGCCGCCCACCAATCTTGAAATTGTCAATCTTGAAATTCAGTCCAGAAGGGCGGCACGGTGGCACAGTTGGTTAGCACTGCTGCCTCACAGCATCTGAGACCCAGGTTCAATTCCTGACTTAGGCGACTGATTGTGTGGAGTTTGCACGTTATCCCTGTGTCTGCGTGGGTTTCCTCTGGGTGCTCCAGTTTCCTCCCACAGTCCAAAGATGTGTGGGTCAGGTGAATTGGCCATGCTAAATTGCCCGTAGTGTTAGGTAAGGGGTAAATGTAGGGGTATGGGTGGGTTGCGCTTTGGCGGGTCGGTGTGGATGTGTTGGGCCGAAGGGCCTGTTTCCACACTGTAAGGAATCTAACCTAAAGACTTTAATGAAGGGCCTGTTGAAACATAAGTTGCAGTTCCTCAGGCTTACGTGATTTCATGGGAACACTGATAGGAGGCTAAGGACTGGAAACTTGGACTTGTGAGCAAGGTAGACAACTAAATTGACGAGCAACTGGAAGCTGGGGACCATGATTAAAGATGGAATGGATATTTTCCCCAAGGCCATCACCCACTCTATTTGAATACATCCCATTAAGGTGCACACATGATGAATAGTCTCTTTAGAAAATCTTGGAAAGTTGGTGTGATCCAAGAATTGGCCTTCTTTAGAAAAATAGGGTCAGAGAGAAAACTAGAGGGAAGGTTGTGGAGATGGGGCAAGATGAGGACAGCATTATTTAACTTCATTGAATAATTGCCCTGGACCATTTACTTGGTTATATCCTGGAAAAGGGAATGTTCCAGGGTTGAGTGGGTTTTGTAGCATTCTAAGATAACTCACAGCATTAGTGCAAGTAAAAAAACAAATGGTGTGTCTACATTTTATTTTGATTATCACTAATGCACTAAATTAGTGCAAGATAAAATTAAGTGTGGCAAGCCAATTAAAGGGCAAGAACATGAATGAAGACAGTGGAATGGAATTGGTTAAGCACATTGAGCTGATTTATCATTGCATGGTTTGTAACATATCATCATTATATTTGTTATTAACTGCTCAGCCTTATTGTTTCAAGGAAGTCTTTCTTTGGTTTTCATTCACTGCACTGGATGTGATTGATTAATGCTAAATGCTTACCTTTCATTTGTTTGTACTGGTCTGTGCAATGACAGAAGTCTGCTGGAATACTCATTATTACATACCTCCTGTCTGGGTCATAACAGTACCACTGTAATGCTCATAGTTAATGTTAACTTCTCCCCCCCATCCCCCCCATCTTCAGCTGGTAATTCCAGGCAACTAGTAACGTGATCGATAATTGTGTCTACCTTATCAACATTTAATGTGCAGAGGTATTAATTTTGCCCTCTCAGTCCTTGGGTCAGCACTGTTCTCACTACTGATTTCATTTAGTACCTGTAGTGCCATCCTGTGTAGATAAAGTGCAGACCTCTTGTCAGAAAGAATAATCTAGCCATCGAAAGCAGTCCAGTTGAATGTACGTTAATGTTATTTTATCCAACACTAATGAGATAATGTGTGGAGGAACTCAACATGAACACTGAAAATGTAGAAACAGCAGCAGAGCTGCTGGGCAACTGTTCTTCCACACACAGATGGAAAGCCTTACTGAAGACTTTATTGATGCTATCTTCTATCATGCTAGATTTTTCAGGACTTTCTGCTGCTGTCTTTTTCCCTGCTTGCGGCACACAAGGTGACACCTTCCTGCCACTGTTTATGGATCCAACCGATTGAGCTGTAGTTATTTTGCTCTAACAAAGGCTCTGTTAAGCAGGCAGGTCATTATCCTAACTCAGAGTCCCTGGGAGGAGGTCAGCAGGAGGCCCAGCTAAATGTGATGAGGACATTGTCACTCCATTCCCATTGGACGGGAGTATGAATAGTCCAGTGCGCCCATAAATAGGGATTCTGATACGGTTCTGCTGCTCTTTATTCACATACTTATTGAAATAAAGATTTTCCAGTTGTCAGTAAGCTGGCACAATGTTAACCAATCATATTCTGGCTGACTGATAACTTAATTAGGCCCAAACATTTCCCTTTTGTGCTTTCTTTAAAGGTGATGGCTGACAATAGTATTACGCTACCTCACTCACATGGAAGACCAGACTGTTCAAGCTATTTAACAATGGAGGGCACCACAGTTGACTATTCCTTACTTGCATTTCCCTGCGTAGAACACATTTAATAGTGAACCAGTAACCCTGATTTCAAGTGTAACAGTGGCTGTTCCCAATGAGTGCATTTTGGGAATTTTCAGGCACATGGACGATGTATTAAATGAATGAACAGGAAGTTGTAGAAAAGGATATAGGCTAGTGGAACGGGCAAGCATGTGACAGATGAAATTTAGTCCAGAAATTTGTAAAAATAATGAGGAGAGACAATATGAACCGCATGGTATAATTCTAAAGAGGTTGCAAGAAGAGACTGCGACCTGAGAGTACATGTGCACAAATCATTGAAGGTGCTGGGGCAGTCAGAAAAAGTAGTTGAAAAGACATATAACACACTCTACTGATTGTAGGTTGTATCAGTAGAGGCTTGGAACGTGAAAATTAAGGAATGTTGATGAATTTTGATAAAACATGGGCTCAGTTTCATTTGGAATATTATATCCAATTCCGGCCATCACTGTTTGGGGAGGATGTCAAGATTTTAGAGAAAAAACTTATAAGACTGGATCCAGGGACAAGCAACTGATTAATGTGGATATGTTGGACAGGCTGGAGTTACTCTCAGGTGAGAAGAGAAGATTAAGAGGAAATTATGATAGATCTAGACATAGTATGTAGAGAGAACCATTCCACTGGGAGAAGGATCAGAGCAGATCCAAAGCGACTGGTAAAAGAACAAAAGACGAAGTAAGGGAAAGCTTTTTTTTGTTTAATGAATGATTTAGCTTACGTCGTCTGAGAGTATGTGAAAGACAGATTCAGTTGTGGCATTCAAAGGAAATGAGAGAAGTAATGCAATGGAAAAATTGTGCAGGGTTGGAGGAGTGTTGGACTAGCTGAATTGCTGTTTGTAGAGCATCACAATGGACCAAATAACCACCTCCTGTGCTATATGGAATGAAATAGTTGCATTTCAAACATGACCATTTGGCCCATCATGACAATGTTGCCTCTTTGAAAGATCTCTCCAATCAATCCTAGGCCTTTTCCCCATAGTTCTATGAAATTCTTCCTTTTAATGTGTTTATTTAACTCTTTTTTTGAAATTTGATTGAATCTATATTTACTACAGCCCATTTAGACAATGTATTTCATGTTGCATCATACAATTCTCCTCATTTGCCACTGGTTCTTTTGTCAATTATCTTAAATCTGCGTTTTCAGGTTGCTGACCCATCTACCAATAGAAACCATTTCTCATTAGTTACCCTTTCAAACATCATGATCTAGATGCCAGCAATTTCCCAGGACACATCTTGTGTAAAAATCTGCTCCTTGTTAGAAACGGAGAAACAAATTCCTGTATTTATTTGGTGTCTTGTATGATTTCAGGACATCACAAAACATTTACAACCAATGACGTTCGTTTGAAGTGCATCACTATTGTAATGTAGGAACTATTGGAATGCATTAATAGATAATGCATGCCCTATCTGTGTCAGAACATAAAGTTCTATCAACTGGGTACAGATCAGGGGTAGATACTTTCTAATTAACCTATTCAGAAATGTTATGACACACCTGCAGAGCAGGTGGAACTTGAACGTAAGTCTCCTGGCTCAGAGATAGGGGCACTATCACTGCACCAGATGACCCTTAGGTCAGGTATAGAAGCTAGGATTAATATGGGTCAGTATCACAGCACATGACGCAGTTTAATTGTTGACCAATCCAAGGTAAGTAAAGTGGACAACTTGATGAAAACCAATTTGGATAAGTATATGCTATTGTTTTCCTTAGGGGAGAGAGGAGAAAATGCCAATGAAACCAACCGCTGTTATATTTTATTGCAACAAACACAGAAGAGATATTAATCATCCAGCAAAGTGAGATAATTTTCATTGTTCCCCTTTCTGCTCAAGTATTATGAGGCTTTAATGGTCAAACCAAGTGAAAGATTAGTCATAGATATTTACTGAGGCATTGCTAATGCCAGAATGGAGACAGATTGATGCCAATCTCTTTCTGTGTATATATTTGTATGTGTGGCTACACCACTCTCCTGGCCTATAAGCAACCACGTATATACTATAGAAGAGCTTTCTGTAGACTTCTGCAGATTTGTAGAGCTTTCCGTTCCCCAGATGCTCTTTTGCTTGTTTTTAGCCCAATGAGTTAACCGGGTGGAATTCAATAAATGACATTTGAAATTTAAGTCTGCAGAAGCACATTTCCTTGTGCCGATTGTCAGTGTCCATTCTAATTTGTCTGTGGCACTCTTAAACTGTCTCCTGTGAATTTCTGCTACACAAAATCCTCTGAGGGCTTTGTAGAGAATCCTTGATTAAGCTGCCAAAAGTGTGTAAAACAGAATCCTAGGGTCATAAAAATACATCCGTTAAGCTTTCTTCACAGGCAGAACAGAGAAATATTTCCCAATCTAACAATAGGCAAATAAAACGAGTGATCAAACTCAAAGTGACACTCATCAGATATTTGAATAGATGACAGCAATCCAAGAAGGAGCTTTGTCACCATCTTCTCAAGGGCATTTAGAGTGAGCAACATCCTAACTTACCTCAATGCCACATTCCATGAAAGAAGAAAAGAAAATTAGTTTTTTCCTCCACTCTGGACGGATTCTGAAGTGTTACTAATTGAAGGGCACTTGTGTTGTTATTTGAATGAAATTATTTTTATTTTACTGGAGAAGGCTAAAACAAATTAAACTGAAAAACAAAAGAAGGGGTTCAAATTTCTGTCAGGAATGTGGACAATTTAATTCAAAAAGAGGGATGAAAAGAATTCCTGCAGCTTTAATTGTAGCAATGGATATATATTAATATGCAACTAAAAAAACAGCTTTACTAAAGCTGTTAATAAGTGGACCCAGTGATTATTGGCTTTTGTGCTTGCAGGTCATACAAGAATTCAGAGTTTGGATTCTTCTAATAGCTGTGTGAAGGACTAAGTGGGAAAAAATGTCCATGGTATATTAGCAATTTAGTCATCATGCATATATTGTCCCAGCTAGCACATCATCAATAAGCCCTGACAAAGCTTCCCGCAGCCCAGGCAATCATTACTAGTCATCACATTAGTAATTGCTTCACTTGCCATCCTATTAACTTGGCAAGTGCATTGTTCATTGTACTGTGTCATACAGATACTGGTGGTGTCGACTGGTAACTGGTGATTCAAGGCATAGGCAACCACAGCTTTGAGAACCCATCACACAGTACCAGCAGAGTTGGAAACTCACGTTACACGAAGATACATCTCGCTTAGGCCTGAGTCACAATCGTGCCCAGGATCACCAGTTCACCTTAGGTTTTCTTGAAATGAAAAGGAAACAACTGGTAAATGTTGGAAACGAAGAATCTGCAGAGAAAGTACAGCCAGAGATATTTTAATTATGCTTCTTCATAGAAAGAAGCATTTTGAGTATGCATCACTTTGTAATGGCAAGTATGTTAAGGTTTCACAGTTTTGTAATGCAATGTAAACTGTGTGCTATTTAATAGATGATGGATGAGAGATATTTTCGCCAGACTATAAATCCAGAGGCCCAGTAATGTCCTGGGGACTTGGGTTTGAATCATGCCTTCATGGATGGTGGAATTTGAATTCAGTAATAATCTGGAAATAAGAGTCTAGAATGATCGTGAAGCCATTGTCAATTGTTAGGGAGAAACCCATTTGATTCATTAATGTACTTTAGGGAAGAAACTCTGCTATTTATACCTGGTCTGGCCTGCAAGTGACTCCAGATTCACAGCAATGTGGATGCCTCTTAACTGCCTCTGGGCAATTAGGGATGGTTAAGAAATGCTGTTACAGCCAGTGATATTCAGATCCATGAATGGATTGAAGAGAAATTACTATTGCAAGTGTGTTCCTGGAATTCTGGGTTAGGGAGAATCGTGGGTTTTGAGGTTTGTCTGAAATTAATCATTAACTTGTAAGTCTCTCTGTAGCCACAGTGATTCCTTTTAAAACAGTTTTGAGACCTAGCTTTGGAAATAATGAGATTTTGTGTACATTAGTTGGGTTTTATGGCCGAACAAGATAGGTAAGCTCCAGTGTAGAAGGTCAAGAGAGGTTTCAAAGCTTAATGAAAACATCTATAACTTAGAGAGAGAGTATGTTTTTGCTTTACCTTGAATTATTAGCAGTCCTGTGAAGTTCTTGGATGAAAGTGGCTATGTAGATCAATGTTCCTAAGGTGGGAAGAATATAGTAAAACTTGATTACTTTAGAACAAAGTATCAGTTAGTCCCAGTCAAAAGGTGTTCTGATAATACCTTGAAGAGCTGAATATGGATACTTGATAGCTTTGGAATGAAGTTATCTGCAGTTCCAGTCTATTAGTTAAAGTTGAAAATACCTTTAAACCTATTGAGGTTTTAGATACAGAATTCTAGTGTGAGTAGTGGGAGTGGGGTTTTTTGGCTACTATGTAAGGTTTTTGGATACAGTACTGGGGATGCGTTTTGACTATGATATAAAAGCTTTCCTTTTCAATTTATAAAGGAGAGCTTAATGATTAATGGGATTATATTTCTACTGTATGCTTTAAAATCTTTGAATTCGTGTTATAAATAATATTGTTTTATTCTATTTTACCTTAATTTATTTTCTTAATTGTTGAATTATTGTTGAAGCAAAATCTGCAGCATGGAACGCGTTAAGTCTCAGCGAGAGACTACTTTGTTAAAATAAAAACAAATCACAATATGATCTGTCTAGCTCTGTTTCAGTCTGGGATCTGACCTGGCCAGTAATAAGATCAGCTGGATCATACCAATGACCAGTATGTCAGATTTATGTCCCTTCATAATAACAGGCATCAGAAATGCATATTCTTTCATATCCTCACCTGGTCTTCACATGTGACTCCAGACCCATTGCAAAGTGGTTGACTCTCACTGACTTCTGCAATGGCTTAGTAAACCACTCAGTTCAAGGGCAGCTAGGAACAGGCAATAAATTTTGGCCAGCTAGCGATGCCAATGTCTCACGAGTGAATTAAAAAAAAAGCAACAGGAATCTCAAATGGGTGTTTCTGCATAATGACAAATATTGTTTCACAATATTATACATCTTGGAGTCAGATGTATGGAGTTTGAACTGTTTAATGATAGCAGGCATTTGGATGTGCACCTCAGGTTACCAAGCATCCATTTTATTATAAACTTCTCAATAACAATAGATCACCTGGGGGTGTACTCTTCATAAACGGCGTTTTGACTATGACCCTTACACACCATCCAGTGTCTCCGATGTGCATGCTTTGAAAACAACTGGAATCATGGTGTGATTCCAGCTTTCCTCAAAACAGATACCTCATTTTTATATCCGCTTATCGTAAAGTTTTCTCATGTCTATGTCCCATCATGACAAAAGAAATCTTGGGAATTAATCTTTTCATCGAACACATGTCTTAGATGGATACGACTTGGTGAAAACTTTTGGGGAGTTCAGGTGTACATTACTTTCCAGCAATGGGCATTCTGAACTGTACCACCGTTGTCCAAAGACTAACCGAATCCCCTTTGTCTATAACCTCAATGTATCTCATCTATCAGTGATCTAAATATATCCCTTGCCTATAATCTAATTATACCCACTCTGCATAGAGTCTCACTGTGTCCCCTCAATATGTGGTCTCAATATATCCCTCTGACAGGGTAACGCATTTAGTAGACTTCTTCATTTCTCTGCGGTGAATACCTGGTGTCAATCTCAATGATAAGTCAATGGATGAACCTGCGTTAAGAGACCACCTGCCTGGATTGATCACCTGATGTCTGTCCCAGACGTTGTCATTACAGGCAGGTTTCACAGCGTTGGTATGGATGATCTGATCACAGCAGGACCTGCAGGCACTAATGTCACAGACATTCCTAAGACCTTGTTTTAGCTTCATTTATTTTGTTTTGTTTTCCAGGTCGTGATTTGGCCAGCACGACTCTTCCTGGCTACCCTCCGCATGTGCCCCCTGCTGCTCAGGGCAGTTACCCAGCCCCAACACTGACAGGAATGGTGCCCGGTGAGTGTGGATTCCAGCTTTTGGAGTAGGGCATTGGGCTGAGGTGAACCCTCTGAAATGTTTCGGTTTCTGTGTGCGTCAGTAGAGAAAAGGATATCTGAAGCAGTTACTGGCTGAAAAAGCGCTGGGAAAAGGAACGAAGACACTGGTCTCATTAACCTCTATGCAGTTAGACACTTCTCCACAGGGATAAAACACTTAGATACATCTCTAATATTTCTTCTTTCACTTAACTGTCAGATTTAGTAATCTCCTGGGATGTTCAACATTCAGCGACAGAAAAGGGTTTGGTGTTCAAGATTGTGATGTGGGTAGAAAATCTGGTCATTAAACAGGACTCAGAAGCCCAGCTGTCCTTTAAGAAGACCGGTAATTTGTTTTTAATGAAAACATGCATTTTATTTTTAAATGACCCTTAACAAATTAGTTTTCAGTGCTATTTATTAATGATATAGCTCAGTATTACATGAACAATAATAAGCCAAACACCAGTTTACTGACTGACTGCAAAACCAGTGTCTGCAGCAAAATAAGGAGGTCACATTTTTGAAAATAAGAACTTAAATGGGCTAAAGGAACAAAGGAGCCTGGGAGTACAAATACACAAATTACATTACACAACTTATAAGACCATGAAAAATGAATCACAGAATTGTTTGAGCATGTTTATTTGTAGAAGGATAGAATTTGAAAAGTAGAGAAGCTATGTTAGATGTGTATCAAGCCTTGATTATCTCACATTTTAGATACTGTGCACAATTGTAGTTGTCATATCATATAAAGGATATGAAGGTATTAGACAGACTGTTGAGAAGGATTTTTTAAAAGCAGTGATGGCATGGGAATATAAAGTTATACCTATCAGAAAAGAATGAAGTAGTTGAATCTCTTTTCCTTCATGATAAGGCTGACTGATGACCTATTGTAGGTATTTAAAATATGAAAGGTTCTGATAGATTAGACTCCAAGAGAGCACTTCCATTGCAGGGGAGGAGCAAAATTAAAAGTCATCAATGTAAGATAGTCACCAGCAAATCAAGTAGGAAAATCTGGAGAAATGTATTCACCCATGTGAAACCCAGTACTGTAAGGATAGGCATATGAGATAGAAAGGAAATGTTAGGTGAGGAAGATAAATGTTAGGTGAGGAAGAATGGAGAAGAAGGAGTAAGTGGAGCTTAAATATTGGCATTAGCTGAATTGCTTGTTCTTGTATTATATATTCTACTTACTTTCTGTATCTGATGTTCTCTTTATTTGTGTCTCAATTCTGTAGGTCTCTCCCTGTACATTTTTTCCTTGTTTTTCTTCCTTTCTTCTTGTGGTTTCTCTCTACAATGCCTATCTATCTTCCATTTAGTCTTTGATGCTGACAGGCCCAGAATTAGTGGTGATAGAAAATAATGATCAACAAACAATAAAAAAACATAATAATGTCTCTAAAGTTTGTGACAAATACAAACCTTGAAAATTTGTCCTGAATAGTCCTGAGGGCAGCAGACACTATTGCAGTGCTAATCATTAATACTTTACAAGCTGAAATTGTGCTTTGTATTTTCACGAAGCTTTTAATTGAGAGTCTTTTCATTTTGCTCATACATGGGATATGGGCAACATTGGCTTTGCCAGGAATTTTTGATCATCCTGAATTTTCCTTGAATTTGTGTTAACATAATGAATTGAAATGAAATCACTCTGCAGAATTCACATCTCACTTCCACTTTAAGGCAGGCAGAAATTATTCATTAAAACTTGCTTGTTTGAATCCCATTGTCCTTTCTCTGTCTACCTTGTAGTATACAAGGGCAGATCTTACATATGTGTTCTCCCTCTCTGGAGTCTTACTCATATGTGTCAAGAATTAATTTTTGCCCATAACTTTCAATATGTTATGGGGCAGTCCATTTACAATTCATTGTAGGTGCCACCTACAATTCCTCACTTGCACAGCACATTGGTGAAGCACAAGGCTACAGAGACTGAAGGTAGAATTATTCACAGGAATCCAGTCTGCTTTAAAACTGTGCCCACTTTTCACAATTTGACGATTTCAATTGGAAAAGGAAATCAGAATCAGAGCTAAGAAGATGCTCAATTTGCTGTGAGTTTGTCTGACATTATTGAGATGAATTTCACTTGCATTCGATCCAAATGCTTTTACTGTGTGCTGTCAATTAACAGATTTGTTTTTTTTCACCAACGAAACCTCTTTTCTTTTAAAAGAAAGTCACTTTAAGATGAGAAAAACATTACAACCAAAGGCAATCAATGGAATGTAAGTGTTCATCAAATTAGGAATAAATCGTTTTAGAAATTTCTGTGCATTTGTAATAACAAAATTACTATAATTTACTCATTAATAGAGTTAGATCAGTCAAGCATTTTTTTCAAAATGTGCGAGAACTCAGTGCTACAGTCTGCTGGCAAGTTAAGCAATGTGAAAATTAGCATGCAAATGGTTCCAGTTCCACAGTTGAGCTGTCAGTTCCACATTTGCTAGCCTGGTTCATTTGAAATCCTTGTCAGATTTCCCATTCTGAAGTATTTATGTCCAGAAGAGGCATTTTTAGGGCACTTCATGAAAGACAGTTTGGTTAGTTTCAGTCAAACAAATCAGTCACATCAACTTGTACCGTGGTACAGTTTGTTGACAGGGGCTAGATTGTGGGGATTTGAGGGGAAAGAACCTTTGAGTCTCTCCACCAAACTTGACTGGAATGACAATGATGGTGTTTAGGAAAAGGTGACTGGTCAATGACTTATTAAAGCTGCACGACAATAAGAAGAATCTCTGTGAAGAGGATCATCAATGGCTACATTGATGTTTTTATCAAATTAACCACCAATAAAATGCACTCATTAAATATTCTAGCCTTGTCCTGCACCTCTAAATGTATATTACCTTCTTTGTATCCCACTGCTCACTGTTCACATGCTGGAAGACAATGTTGGGGTTCCCTTTTGTATTGAATGCCACTCTATCTTCATATTATTTCTTTGCTTGTCATCTTTTCCTTTCAACCTATTGTATTTTACATGGTGCTCACTTCAAGCATTCACCAGACATGCATCATATGCATTTTTTTTCAGCCATTATAATCTTTCTCCCTTATCATGTAAGGGATGCTCAAGAAGGCTTGTTCAAGAAAGGGAGTAGGGATAGCCCTAGTAACTATAGGCCAGTGAGTCTGACTTCAGTGGTGGGCAAAGTCTTAGAGAGAATGGTAAGGGATAAGATTTATGAACATCTGGGTAGGAATAACGTGATCAGGGATAGCCAGCATGGTTTTGTGAAGGGCAGGTCGTGCCTCACAAACCTTATTGAGTTCTTTGAGAAGGTGACTAAGGAAGTGGATGAGGGTAAAGCAGTAGATGTTGTGTATATGGATTTTAGTAAGGCGTTCGATAAGGTTCCCCATGGTAGGCTAATGCTAAAACTTCGGAGGTATGGCATTGAGGATACATTAGAGGTTTGGATTAGGAATTGGCTGGCTGGAAGGAGACAGAGGGTAGTAGTTGATGGATTATGTTCATCTTGGAGCGCAGTTACTAGCGGTGTACCACAAGGATCTGTTTTGGGACCATTGCTTTTTGTTATCTTTATAAATGATCTAGAGGAAGGACTTGAAAGCTGGGTAAGCAAGTTTGCGGATGACACAAAAGTCGGTGGAGTTGTGGATAGTGAGGAAGGAAGTGGTAGGTTACAGCGGGATATAGATAAGTTGCAGAGCTGGGCGGAAATGTGGCAAATGGAATTCAATGTAGCTAAGTGCGAAGTCGTTCACTTTGGTAGGAATAACAAGATGATGGATTACTGGGCTAATGGTAGGCTACTTGGTAGTGTGGATGAGCAGAGGGATCTTGGTGTCTATGTACACAGATCTCTGAAAGTTGCCACCCAGGTAAATAGTGCTGTGAGGAAGGCATATGGTGTACTGGGCTTTATTGGCAGAGGAATTGAGTTCCGGAGTCCTGAGGTCATGTTGCAGTTGTATAAGACTCTGGTGAGGCCTCATCTGGAGTATTGTGTGCAGTTTTGGTCGGCATACTATAGGAAGGATGTGGAAGCTTTAGAACGAGTGCAGAGGAGGTTTACCAGGATGTTGCCTGGAATGGTAGGAAGATCGTATGAGGAAAGGCTGAGGCACTTGGGGCTGTTCTCATTGGAGAAGAGAAGGTTTAGGGGAGATCTGATAGAAGTGTATAAGATGATTAGGGGTTTAGATAGGGTAGATACTAAGAACCTTTTACCGCTAATGGAGTCAGGTGTTACTAGGGGACATAGCTTTAAATTAAGGGGTGGTAGGTATAGGACAGATGTTAGGGGTAGATTCTTCACACAGCGGGTTGTGAGTTCATGGAATGCCCTGCCCGTATCAGTGGTGAACTCTCCTTCTTTATGTTCATTTAAGCGGGCATTGGATAGGCATTTGGAAGTTATTGGGCTAGTATAGGTTAGGTAGGACTCGGTCGGCGCAACATCGAGGGCCGAAGGGCCTGTACTGCGCTGTATCCTTCTATGTTCTATGATCCCTGTTTTTGGTTTCCTTCACTTTTGTGCGTGTTGGTATGAACTTCGCTTGAATTTGAAGCATCTCTTCCTTTTTAAGATCACGGCTGGATCCCTTCTCACTGCAACAAAATTAGTTGGCTTCTAATCTAAATATTCTACTTTCTGTAGTTTCCTTTTTTCTCTTTTATCAATCTAATGATATAATGATAACTTTTACACAAATGTTTCCCCACAGGTACCTAGTTTACCTCATTTCCCAGTACCATATTCAGCAATGCTTCTTTTTTGGGTGGTCTGGGAGATATTGACCAAGGATATTCTCCTGAAATTAAAGTCTCCCACTGTCATACAGTTCTTGCACATTCCTGATGAAGAGCTTATGCTCGAAATATTGACACCCCTGCTCCTCCGATGCTGCCTGACCGGCTGTGCTTTTCCTGCACCACACTTTTTGACTGTGATCTCTGGTGTGTGCAGTGCTCACTTTCTCCTTTCTGTGATTTCCCTGCCAATTTGCTCCTCTAGCTTTGTCAGGTTTTTTTTTTGGAGCCTGACATAGTACTTGTGATCAACCTACTTTATTTCTCATCTCTAACCAAATGGGTCTGTCCTTGTCTCCACATGGTCTTTCCCTTTCCAACACTTATCAGTACTTCTTCCTCAACCTCCTTTTCTTCTTGTCAATCTGTTCTGAACACTTTATATCCTTGAATAATAGGCACCAGATACTCACCACTTTAAGCCATGCTTCTTTAATGGTTTTACATTATCTTCTCATGTGGCTATTTGTGTTTTAAGTCATCAAACTTATTTATCACACTTTTCTGTGTGTATGTATGTGCATGTTAAACCTGTTGTGGTATACTGCATAGTCATTCTTGGTCTGTTCCTGTTTGATATGGAACTATTCTCTTCAATAGCACTGCCTGACACACTCACTTTATGCACCTTATTCCTTTCCTACTTGTGTAGCTAGTGCCCATTCTCTGTCAATTTAGTTTAAACCCTCCCAAAGCACATGTGAACCACTCCATGAAGACAATGGTCCCAGTCCTGTTGAGGTACAACCTGACTTCCTTGGAAAGATGCCTGTTGTCTCCAAGATCTGAAACTTTCCCTTGTGGGCCATGCTCAGCTCTACTTTCATGTCAGCACCCTATAATCCTTGACTTCCTTGTCTATCAAAAATTTATCTAACACAGTCTTTAATAAATTTAGACATCCAGCCTCCACCACCTTCTGGGGAAGAGAATTCCACGAATAGCAACACTTTGAAAGAAAGAAATTCTCCTCATCTCTGTCTTATAAGGGAGTCCTCTTATTCTTAAACAATGTCTCGTAGCTTAAGCCTCCTCCACATGAAGAAATGTCATCCAGATCCATCCTATCCAAACTTCTCAAGAAATTATTTATTTCAGGAGGATCAACTCCTATTCTCCAAAATTCCAATGTCAAAGGTGCAACTTATCCTGCCTTTCTTGTTAAGGTAAGCCTTTCATCCCAGGAATGATTCAAATTTTTGAACTGCTTCTAAGGCAATAATATCTTTTACCATCCAATGCTCCAGATATGGAATCACCAATGTCCTATCCTCTGCATTAAAGCTTTTCTAATTTATATTCCTTTTCCCATTGGACTGAAGTGCACCACAATTTTTGGCTTACTGCCTTCCCTCTGCACCCCTGAAGGGTGTCACGGTGGCTCAGTGGGGTTAGCACAGCTGCCTCACAGTGCCACAGACCCTCGTTTTGATTCCCACTTTGGGCAATTGTCTGTGTGGCTGTCATTCTCCACGTGTCTGTGTGGTTTCCTCAGGGTGCTCCGGTTTCCTCCTGCAATCCAAAGATGTGCAGGTTAGGTGAATTGGCCATGCTGAATTGCCCATAGTGTTAGGTGCATTAATCAGGGTAGGGGAATGGGTCCTGGTGGGTTACTCTTTGGTGGATTGGTGTGGATTTGTTGGGCCAAATTTGTCGTGCCTGTTTCCATACTGTAGGGAATCTAATCCAAAAATATTCAGCACCCTCTCTATGGTACCTTTTAGGCTGGTACTGAGAATAAAACACACTATATGGCATACACAAACACAGAAGTATCTGTGTGATCTCCTGAAGTATGGAATTTGTTGTGTGATAAATCCTCACCTCTGCTCACTATGTTGTGTGAGAAAGCTAGATTCATGGTTACCATAAGATGGTTTTACTGTCACTGTCCAACTTTCAAGTTTGGATTTACAAGGCCCACTTAGTCTAGTGTGATAAAGGAAAATCAGAAGGTAGTGTCATGAGGCAGGCTCTTATCTTAAACATCATGTAGTTTATTGCATGATAATGATTAGGTATGAGTTACTTTGGTATAATAGACCTTGTTACTAAGACCATGAGGGGACCTAGATGGCATGTCGATTTCATTTGTCATCCAGAGCTGATTTCCCACCAAATCCTTCTAATGTTCCACAGAATTAACACTTTCGGAAGCAAATACCTTATACAACTGAATTAGCTTTCACAATTGCAGTTGCATCTTTGCTGTTTCATTCTGTTTAGTCTCTTGCCCACTGGTGCCATTCTCTGGACTGGCCTCTTTCAGGTCATCACCATTGCAAGTTGTCTCTAATACTGAGTATCTGTTTGTGAGTGACCCACATCCTCATACTTACCTACTGCCTCCTGCTATTCTGGATGGCCATCAGCTAATATCTTGACCTCCCAATGCCCTGTAGGTTCCTGGAACACATGATACATGAACATTTGATCATTCCAGATGCTCCGTAGTGACACTGGCTATATGTCAAATTTGGAAATCCTGAGTTTGAGGTTAAGTTCCTGGAGACATTTCGTACCCATGTGGTCCCCCAACATATGTGAAATATCCTGAAACTTTACGCAGTGCATGAATTGCAAGCAACAGCATTCAGATTCCCTTACATGATGTAAAAACTTTCTCTATTCCCTTTTTGTCAATTGGTTCATAACCTTTTTAAACAATCAATATCAGTTAATACCTCTAGACTTGCTCCATGTGTTTACTCTTACAAATGTAGACCTGATTGAAGTGTTTAATTTCCAGCACCTAATCTGACCTCAGCTTAGAAAGCAAAAAGAGGAAGGTGCTTACCAACACACGACTTATTTTCTTCACTGTAAGGTCACACTTGCATTTTCTTTTGAATGATGTCTGAGGACTATAAAGCCATGCATTCACCACACAATCTTTTATAGCTGCTGCAAGTCCCTCTCTGCTCTCTCCTAAGCTTGCTTCCAGAAGGGTAAGAGTGAGGGGCAGTAACCAAGAGGTCCATCACACTTCCTCCAGCTTTCATTTCATGCCAGATAGCAGAATGAGGGTATGCAGGAAGTTGAGAAGGCTGGAGCTGCTGTCATCTTTGAAGACCTTGATAATAACCAAATACCATGGCCAATTTGTGATCAATCCAAGGATTTTGAGCACAATTTCTGCAAAGGAGTATGGGACAAAGTTGGGTTTGGCTGATTGTCTTTCTCTCTCGCTCTCTCTTTCTCTCTATCCCTTGTGACATGTGGCTGCTACTTGCCAGAGAGAGAGAGAAGAATGCTATGAATTGGGTGCGCTGTATCTGGGTGATGGTTATTTATCTGGAGGAATGTGAAGCCAGTTGGTGTAAGGCTGGCAGAATTGGAAGGTGTGAGAGTGAGCTGGAATATTTGTGTGTTAAGGTTGAGTCTTGGGTGGGTAGTGGAAGCGTGGTATCATTGGATTGTGTGAGAAATTGGTGATCTGGTGGCTATTCATTGACGTTGATCACATCTGTGAGGTCATGAACATCTTCGAGCACAAATCCAGGTCCTCGTGACTACATACTGGGCATTCATTTCCTTTGCCACCTGCTTTAGCTGTTTAGCAATGACAGCCTCCTGTTTCCACAGTGGCCTCTCTTTTGGAATGTACATCTGTGACGAGTGCCTCCAGAGTGTGATCACCTCATCTCGAAGGCCTCTCCTTGAGTTGGTGCTCTGGTTTCCCTCAGAATCACTCACTGACAGCTTTTAGAAGTGCAGCTGCTCTTACGAAGAACAGAAGACTGGTTATACTGAGGAGTCAACAGCATGGGGAATGCTCAGCCCCATGCTATGTTCATTTAAATTACATAGCAACAAAACAATTGTGTGCTGTCAAACTACAATAAAAATGATGAGGGCCAGGTCACTGATCAGACTCCGACCCTTGCCCCCCCATCTCACATTTGCAGGGTAAACCAATTTTTAGCCAAGTAGTTCTAATTTTTTTTGGTGTTGCCTACAAAACATTAACCACAAATATTGCTGCAATGAAACAAGGTCCAATACTATTACAGTTTTTATTCATTTTTACTTAAAATTCTTCGGATAATCATAATATAGTAACAGCCTTGACCTGAGCTGAAGTGTGCAAAATTAATTGAGAAAGATGGCATATCAGGCTGGCAACAAAACAGTGCCAACTAATCTGGTCATGAAAAGAATCTCACATATGTACAAATAATATAAAATAAGGTGTTTGAAACTTATTGGAGATATTTTTAGTTTAACTGTTGGGTTAATTTCTATTGAAATCTGCAGCATCTGTCTTTCCCACTGTAGAGATTGTAACGAGGTCAGCCAGGTGACCTCATAGAATATGAGTTCCCTGATTGGGGCTGTTAATCTGGTCCAGTCAGTGAGCTCTGGCTGACTGGCATAAACAGGAGTCAGACAGCCTGATCACTCTGAGAGCTAGTTCTGAGGGAGTGGATCAGTGTCAAGGACTCTCCATGTATAAAATAAAGGGTGACTTGGAGATACTGGCCTCTGCGGATTTATTTCAGTGGTGACAGGAGAAAAACTTGCTCCTGAAGAAATTTGCTTGTAACAGTTGACTTTGAGTTGGGGCAAGCATTTCTGGCATCGTGCTGTTGTTTCAGAAGCCTGACTCATTCGATCCTGCCATCAAAGATTAGGCATGGTATGATATGTTATTTTTTATGTTGCTGCTGTTAAGTGGATTCAAGACAGCAAAGACCTACTAGACCTAAATTGAATAAGGAAACTCATTAGTCAGGACCCAGGAGACTGCACACCCTGCAAAGTTCACATACATCTGGTTTGGAACAGTTAAATTGCTTAGCAACATCCAAATCCGAACCAATCAAAATAAATGTCTAGTTAAATGGTCACCTGGTTCACATGAAGTCAACACGGTGCGGCCGTGTCAGTGATCACAGAACCAGCCTTTAACAAAATTCATCTGGATTCTAACCCTTAGGTTTGCACAAAGCCGCAGCCACTTTGAGAACCTATATGGGGGAACCTTTATAGTTTAAGGGTACAACTTAAGGGTTCTGGTCTCTTTGGTTCAGTTACCAACGTTTGTAGTAAAAGGCTTGGGCCTGAGCTTAATGGGGTGAAATTGGTTGAGAAAGATTCAGCTTGTGGATGATGGTGAACTTTTTACAAAGCCTACCCCAGGTCGCCATTTATCTAATGATGTGCTAATAACAGGGCAGACCAATAAGGAGTACTTAGAGAACTTGGACATAGTGATTAGATGTTTTTCTTAGGCAAGCATGTACCTTAGAAAGAAAAGATGTGTGTTCCAAGCACCCCAAGAGACCTACTTGGACTACAGAGTCAACAAGATTGTATTACACCTGTTGGAAGATAAAGGGAAGGTAATCAAAGGTGCCCCACCACCCATGTCTGTACCAGAGCTTAGGTGGGCTGGTAAATTATGACGGGAAGTTCACACATAACTTGGCATCCATTCTGGCAGCTTTGCATCAACTTTTTTAAAAAACAGGGTTAGCCTTGGAAATGGTTGTATAGCCAAACAAGGCTTTCAGCCTCTAAGATGGTGACACTCTGTGATCCTAAGCGAGATCTGGTATTGACATACGATGCCTCCCTGTATGGCAGCAAGGTAGTATTAGCTCATAGGTTGCCCAATGGAGAGACACTCCCAATAATATTTGCATCCAGGGCTTTGGCTAATGCAGAGCGTAAAATACTTCCAGATAGAGAAAGAAAGTTTAACAATCATATTTGGAGTCAGGAAGTTCCACCAATACCTTTACAGACATAAATTTGTTGTAATAACGAACCAAAAGCCCCTGCTAGGTCTATGTAAAGAGGAAAATGCAGTGCCATCCATAGCTTCAGGCCGAATTCATGGGTGGGTTCTAATTCTAAGTGCGGACAATTATAAGTTGGAGCATCATGATCCAATGGTCTGGTAGAAAGAACAGTTCAAACTCTGAAGGTGGGTATAAAGAAACAGCCTACAGCTTCACTAGACACCAAACTGTCCTGGTTCCTGTTTGATTATAAGCTCTAAGAAAGATGTACCAGTGCCAAGGACTGTCCAGGTGTGAATAAGGGGTGACTCGGTGATAGGATACCAGCCTCTGTGAAGTTACTTCACCCACTCTGTGGCTTAGGAAAACATTACTCTCATTAACTAAAACAGGATCTAAATAACCTCAAAAACAATAACAACCATCTAATGGATGACAAATAACTGAGAGTCACACAACTTTATCACATCATAGAATCATACATCAATGGAGTATAGAAGGAAGTCATCATGACTGTGTTGGTTCTTTGTAAGTGCCACTCAATTGCTTCCACTCCTCTCTTCTGTTTTATAATCTTGCAAATTTCTCCTTATCCAGTATGTACCAATTCCTTGTTGAAAATTGTAGGTCAATCTTCTTCAATGCCCTTTCAGCCAGTGCATTCCTGTAATGGAGACACTTCGTGGGGCCCAAAGACAACTTCAAGGGGTTTGTAGGGCCATTCACTGTTTCATTTGACTGAAACTACTGCAAGTGTGTTCAGTGTTTTATATTTGTTAATTGGAAATCATTCTCTGCATAGTCTATAAAAGAATTAAGAAAGAATCATAGATGCTCTGCAGTGTGGCCCATTGAGTCCACACCAACCATACTGCATTTCCCATGGACAATCCACCTAACCTACACATCTTTTGGCTGTGGGAGGAAACTGGAGCACCCCAAGGAAATCTGCATAGACACAGAAAAAACATGCAAACTCCACACAGCCAGTCACCCAAGGCTGGAATCAAACCTGGATCACTGGAGCTGTGAGGTAGCAATGCTAACCACTGAGCCACCATGCCACCCCACAAAGAACTTACATTTTTAATAATTCCCTTCATGGGCATAGACGTAAGTTGCATCATAGCCAAGAAGACTTTAAAATGCAGTCACTGTTGAAATGTAAGACATTTTGACAGAATGTATCTATGTATAAAGGCTAAGCTTCTCTTGACAAGTCTGACTAGTTGGGAATGTGGGTCAGGGATGAAGCTTCAGCACTACTCTGATCTGAGACCCTCTTCAAATGTGCACTTGTCTCCTGGCAACCTCAACTAAAAACACAGATGTAAAGGCTTGCAATCCCACCATAGCCAGCTGTGAATCTGCATCCAAATAAATCTAGTGATATATTGGTTGTAACTAAGAAAATGACTATGAAAGCTTTTGAGTTTTTGTAAAAAAACAAATTGATTCACAGGATCTCCTTGACAATGGTGCCTTTTGGGAGCGTTGGCAGCAAAATATGGGAAGTGCTCAAGATGAAGTCCCTCCCACGACAAATATAAGATGTTGTATTTGCCTCTGGCTAGACGTGAGTCCATAGGTGTTTTGTTTTGGCAACGTCTAAGAATAAGGCAAGTTTCTTGTGTGCAAATTGAAGGAATCCAGAGTCACTTGGAAATCATGGAGCAGCATGTGTACAGATTCTGCAGTCATCCACAAATCGGAGAACATTTATGGCCAGTTCAGTTTTGGTCTGGAGGCAACCGAGGTTAAAGAGCTTTATGTCTAGGAGGTATTTAATATGCGCATGAGAAGGCAGTTGACCTTTCATAAGGTGAATCAGAGTTGTTATGGTGCAGAAAGAGGCCATCCAACCCATAATGCTTGCACTCGTTCTCTGAGTATTTTAACATTTTGTCAAACTCCTATATTTTCTGTTTCTATTTAAATAATTATACACTGCCCGCTTGAATGCCTCAATTGAACTAACCTCCATGCCATTTCTAGCCACTGTATTTCAGACCCCAGCCACTTGCTGTGTGGAAAATATTTTTTTCTTGCTTAAAATTTACCTGTTTTGTAAAATACTTTAAAACAGTGCCTGGTGGTTCTCGATCCATTTCCAAATGGAAGTTGTTTCTCTCTATCCACTGTCTAGACAATTTATGATTTTGAAAACTTTAATCAAATCTCCCTGTGGCTTTCCCTCTCCTAAAAAGAAGTCTCAACTTCTCCACAATCTCCAGTATTTCCTCATCCCTGGAACCATTCTCATAAATCTCTTTCCAACACGTTCACATCCTTCTAATAGTATGGCACTCCGAAATGTACACGATATTCCAGCTGAGGTTTAACCATTGCCAGATGTAATTTCATCATAACCTCCCTGTTTTCATACTCTATACTTATAATAATGAGGCCTATAATGTTGCATGCTTTAAAATCAGCTGTCTTTCTCTCCTGCCACTTTTAATGATTCATGTAGATATACAGCCAGGCCTTTCTGCTCCTGCACGCTCTTTAGAATAGTACCTTTTAGATATTTTCCAATCAACCTGCTCAGTGATGTTATTACACAACTTTAGAGCAGATGGGACTTAAAATCAAGTCTCCTAGCCCTGAGGTAGGGACTCTACAACTGTCTCTCCATGTTCTTTGCATCAAAGTATATCAGCTCCCACTGCTCTGCCTTGAATTGCCCATTCTGCCAATGTGTCAATGATTTCTTGAAGTTCTATGGTGTCCTCCCAAGTTTTATTGTCCACAAACTTTGAAATTGTCCACTGCACACAAAGGTAGATAACAGATAAAGCAAGGATCCAAGAACTGATCCCTGGAAAACTCCATGACAAACCTTCTTCCAGCCCTATAAATGCCATTGACCATTTCTGCCTGTTTCGTATTGCATCAGAGAGTCATACAGCATAGAAATAGTCCCTGCAGTCTAATTAATCCATGCTGACCATGTTCCCAAACTAAACTAGTCTCACTTGACTACATTTGGATCTTTTCCCTCCAAACCTTTCCTATTCATGAATTTAGCTGAAAATGTGTTGCTGGAAAAGCGCAGCAGGTCAGGCAGCATCCAAGGAGCAGGAGAATTGACGTTTCGGGCATGAGCCATTCTTCAGGAATGCCCGAAACGTCGATTCTCCTGCTCCTTGGATGCTGCCTGACCTGCTGCGCTTTTCTAGCAACACATTTTCAGCTCTGATCTCCAGCATCTGCAGTCCTCACTTTCTCCTCCATGAATTTATCCAAATATCTTTTAAATGTTGTAACTGAACCTGCACCCACCACATTCTCTAGCAGTTCATTCCACACATGAACCACTCTCTGTGTAAAATAAAAAGTTACCCTGCATGTTCTTTTTAAATCTATCTTCTCTCACCTTAGGAAAAACAGCCCCTAGTTTTGGACTCCCTGACTCTAGGGAAAAGACCTTTGTTATTCATCTTATCTATCCCCCTCATGTTTTTATAAACCTCTATAGGGTCACCCCTTAACCTCCTATGCTCCAGTGAAAAAAATACCAGCCTACCAGTGAAAAAAGGTATCAGCAACATCTTGTTATATCCCTTCTGAACCTTCTCCAATTTAATAATATCGTTCCTATAGCAGAATAGCCAGAATTGTAAACAATACTCCAGAAGAGGCCTCACCAACATCCTGTACAGTCTCAACTTGGCATCCCGACTCCTATGGTCAAAGGTCTGAGCAATGAAGGCAAGCATGCTCAATGTCTTTTAACCACCCTATCCATATGTGTTGCAAAATTCAAAGAATTATGTACCTGAACCCCCTCGGTCTCTATTCTACAAATCTACTATTAATTGTACAAGTCTTGTCCATAGTTGTTTTACCAAAATGTAGATTGTCTCATTTATCCAAATTAAACTCCATCTGCCCTCCTCAGCCCACTGACCCAAATGATCAAGATCTCTTTGTAATCTTAGATAACCTTCTTCACTGTCCACTATACCACCAATATTGGTGTCATCAGCAAACGTACTAATCATGTCTCCTAAATTCTCATTCAAATCATTAATATAAATAACAAACAAAAGTGGACCCAGTACCAAACATTGGTTACAGGCCTCTCGTTGAAAAAACAACCCTCCACCACCACCCTCTGTCTCCTACCATCAACCCAATTTTGTATACAATTGGCAAACTCTCCCTGAATCCCACGTGATCTAATTTTACTAATTAGTCTACCAACTACTTTTTGTCATTTACAGAAATGATTTGGATATGAGCACAAGAGGTACAGTTAGTAGGTTTGCAGATGACACCAAAATTGGAGGTGTAGTGGACAGTGAAGAGGGTTACCTCAAATTACACCAGGATCTTGACCAGATGGGCCAATGGGCTGAGAAGTGGCAGATGGAGTTTAATTCAAATAAATGCGAAGTGCTGCATTTTGGGAAAGCAAATCTTAGCAGGACTTATACACTGAATGGTAAGGTCCTGGGGAGTGTTGCTGAACAAAGAGACCTTAGATTGCAGGTTCATAGCTCCTTGAAAGTGGAGTCACAGGTAGATAGGATCATGAAGAAGGTGTTTGGTATGCTTTCCTTTATTGGTATTGAGTACAGGAGTTGGGAGATCATGTTGCAGCTGTACAGGTCATTGATTAGGCTACTGTTTGAATATTGTGTGCCATTCTGGTCTCCTACCTATCGGAAAGATGTTGTGAAACTTGAAAGGGTTCAGAAAATATTTACAAGGATGTTGCCAGGGTTGAAGGACTTGAGCTATAGGGATAGGCTGAACGGGCTGGAGCTGTGTTCCCTACAGCGTCGGAGGCTGAGGGGTGACCTTATAGAAGATTACAAAATTATGAGGTGCATGGATAAGGTAAATAGGCAAAGTCTTTTCCCTGGGGTTTGGGTGTCCAGAACTAAAGGGCATAGGTTTAGGGTGAGAGGGGAAAGATCTAAAGGAGACCTATGGGGCAACCTTTTCACGCAGAGGGTGGCACATGTATGGAATGAGCTGCAGAGGAAGTGGTGGAGGCTGATACAATTGCAACATTTAAGAGGCATTTGGATGCGTATATTAATAGGAAGGGTTTGGAGTGATATGGGCCAGGTCCTGGCAGGTGGGACTAGATTGTGTTGGGGTATCTGGTTGGCATGGACGGTTTGGACCAAACGGTCTGTTTCCATGCTGTACATCTCTACGACTCTATGTGGAACCTTGTCAAAGGCTTTACTAAAGTCCATGTAAACAACGTCTACCACTTTGCCCTCAACAATCTTTTTGGTTTCCTTTCCAGCCAATTTTGTAGGCATGTGCCTTTTATTCTATGACATACAGCTTTCCTCGTAAAGATCTGTTGCATGGCACTGCATACTTTTTGGAAATACATGTACACCACATGAACAGTCTCGTTCTCATCATCCTCTATCTTGCCTGTTTGAGACTAGGACCCGTGGACACAGCCTTAGAATTAGAGGGGGTAAATTCAGAACAGAAATGTGGAGACATTTCTTCAGCCAGAGAGTGGTGGGCCTGTGGAATTCATTGCCACAGAGTGCAGTGGAGGCCGGGATGCTAAATGTCTTCAAGGCAGAGATTGATAGATTCTTGTTGTCTCGAGGAATTAAGGGCTACGGGGAGAATGCAGGTAAGTGGAGTTGAAATGCCCATCAGCCATGATTGAATGGCGGAGTGGACTCGATGGGCCAAATGGCCTTACTTCCACTCCTATGTCTTATGGTCTTAATACTCCAGCAAGTTTGACATGATTTTCCCTTGATCAAGCCATGCTGACTCTTCTGAATCAATCCACATTTTTACAAGTGACGATTCATTTTACCCTGAATAGCTGTTTCCAGAAGTAACCCCATCACTAATTTAAAGCTAACTTGTTTGTAATTGCTGGAACAGTCTTTATAACCTTTGTTGAACAGGAACATAATGTTTGCAACTCACTGGACACCAGCCCCGAATCAATTAAAATTGAAAGATTGTGGCCAGTATCTCAGCAATCTCCATTCTCTTTCCTTCAAAATCCTTGAATGCAACTCATCTCATCCTTTATCAACTTTAAGCATCCATAGCTAATCCAGTACCACTTCCTTATCTGTTTTAAATCCTTCTAATGACAGAGTTTCCTCCTCAGTCTCAATTACCTGGATAGCATCTGCTTCATTGGTAAAGACAGAATACAAGTATTTATTTAAGACCTCAGCCATGGCTGTTGCCTCCATGTGTAAATCCCTTTTTTAGTCACAAGTTGACCCTGAGTCCTCTTACCAACCTTTTACTATTGATGCGTTTCTAGAAGACTTAGAGATTTCCCATTGTGTTAGCCACCAGTTTTTTTTTCATATTCCCTTACCGCTTTCCTTATTTACTTTCCCACTTCACTTTTGAACCTTCTTTATTGAGCTTAGTTCTCAACTTCGTATTTATTACCTTGTCTTAAGCACACAATTTCTTCTTTAACTTAATTTCTATTTCCTTTATAATCAAGGAGCTCTTGATTTATTTGTCCCATCTTTCCCTTTAGAGGGAATATATCTTGACTGTGGCCAAACCATCCCTTTTTGAAGGTAGCTCAGTATTCAGCTACTGCTTCTCCAGCCAGCCTTTGGGACTCTATCCAGTCCAGCTCTGTTTATGTCCCTTTGAAGTCTCCCTTCTGCCAGTTGAAGATGTGTGACTGGTTAATACCTTTGCGTGAGTCATTGAACCAGAGAACGGAATGATGCTATTTTCAAACATGTGCCAGCTTGGCTCAGTGGTGGCATAATTATTGAGCACAGATGATCCAGACAGAATCTGTCTCCTGGATCTGATTTCCAATCAATGATTTGTGTTTGAGAGAAGTTTATGACTGTGTGAACAGATGAAAAGTGACCTGAATGTTAAGCACTACATTTTTTTGCTGATTAATATGAAGACTGGAAATTCATGAGGAAGTAAGGCCAACTTTTCTGCAATTAATATTAGACTTGATGTTAACTTGTAGCCTCAAGCTGAATTCTAGGGAATTTAATCCATCAGACTGTGCATATAGTGGTATCAGTACTTTGTTGTAGTCCATCAGTGTGACATGATGGAATGACAGTGGTGCATTTTGGGAGTTTAGTCCATCAGTGTGACATGCAGTGAATGAAGCTCATGTAGTTTGGGAGTTGTAATCTATCACTGTGACATGTACTGAGTGAAGCTGGTGGACTTTGGGAATTCACCATTTGACGAGCCATTGATTACAGTCAAGGAACAGGCGGCCAATACAAGCTAAATGTTATAGTTTTTAAAAATTATCCATGGGATGTTGCCATTGCTGGCAAAGGCAGCATTTGTTGCTCAGCCATGACGACTCTTGAAGCAAAGCTTTCCAGGTTTCACATGATAAGTCAGTATTTACAAGGAACTGAACTGGGCTAACCAGATAAATGCAGTGGCTACAAGACCAGGCCAAAGAATAGGAATCCTGCATTGAATAACTCATCTCCTGGCTCACCAAAACCAGTCCACCAGCTACAAGGCACGAATCAGGAGTATGATGAATAACTGTAGTTCTGACAACACTCAAAAAGCTTGATACCATCCAGGACAAAGCAGCCCATTTGGTTGGTACGCTATTCATAAACATTCACTCCCTCAACCACTGACACTGAGGAGCTGTATAGTGAACCATTTACAAGATGCGCTACAGAAATTCACCAAGACTCCTTGGACAGTACCTTCTAAACTCATGACCACTATCATCTAGGAAGGCAGCAAGTAAGTGGGACACCATCACCTGCAAGATTCCAGAGAAACCATTTATCATCCTTACCTGGAAATATCCTTGTTATATCGAAGTCTTGCCTCCCTGCCAGCATTGAGAGTATATCTATGTCAAATGGACTGTAGTGGTTCAAGAATTTAGTCTAACACCACCTCTTAAGGGCCACAAAAATGGTCAATAAATGTTGGCTGAGATAATGACACCCAACTACCCTGAATGAATTAAAAACTGGCTCCCACAGACTGCACACAAAGGAACTTTCAATAGAGGTAGAGGTCATATCTCTATAGCAAGCTAGTGATTACACCAAGGATGCAATTACATTTCTCTGTTAGTATGAGTAAAAAACATACACCATCATTTAAAATTACAACTTATGCAAGCCAGTCAATACATGCAGAAGATCACAAAGAAAAATTATCATTCACTGGCAAAGACAATGTGTTAACTCAAGTCAGTTTCATTTTTCCTCAGTCTCTGCACATGCACTTCATGCATAGTCTTTAAGTTGTGCAGTTGTCCTGTTGACATACTTGTGCATTGTTGTTGGCTGTTCCTGTGATATCTGTTCACTCCTAGGGTGATGTTTCTTCCTTGTTTTCATGGTGAGCGCTGTTACTGTGCTAACTCTTGTTGCTGATCCATTTCTGTTGCTGTGATACAGTGGACCTCTGGGATTTATATTGTTCTGTACTCTGTGCACTATAAGAGCACTTGTTCCTGATTCACTTGTTGCCTGCAGTGAACATGCAGCTTCTCTAGTTGTATGTAGGTGTTTGCAGTACAACAATGTATCTGTTATAATATGTAAATGAGCGAGATGACAACTGTTCTCCATAGACCGCGAGTGGATTGAACATTTGCTCTATGACTGGTTAGCCAATGTTCCATTCTGGCAATGACTTGGCAGCCTTATCAAAGTGAAATTTGGCTTTCTGTCATGTCATTTTGATTTTTGCCACCCATGCCTGTTACTATTCCTGGTTGCAGCAGTTGTACAGTTTTTTATACAGTAGTGTGGGTGACCACCACACTAGTCGTTGGACTGCCTCACCTTTCATGCTTTTATGAGGTGTATTTCTCCAATGGAGGATTGTGTTCAAGCCGATGCTGTGATGCTTGATTTCTTTATGATTCTTGGTGATTTTTTTTCACTGCTACCTCAATCTTCTCATTTGGATGGGGAGGATTTGGAAATTATTGGTGATGAATTTTCCAATCATTTATGGAGCAGCTAAATTTTTCACTTGTTCCTTAGTTTAGTTCAGAATTTCTTTTCAACTGCCTCCAATGCCTATGTATCCTTTTTGAAATACAGGAACCAAAAGTATACATAATCCTCCAAGTTCAACTTAGACTCACCAGCTTTAAGGGTATTTAAATAATCATTGGATAAATATATGGATGATAATGGAATAGTGTAGATTAGATGGGCCTCAGATTGGTTTCACAGGTTAGTGCAACATTGAGGGCTGAAAGGCCTGCACTGTGCTGTAATGTTTATGTTCTATGGTTTACACCTTGTTCTATTGTAACACATCTCTCTTATTTTCAAAATTCCACCCTCTAGCAATAAAGACTTGATTCCAATTGTCGTTTTAGTCACTTACTGCACCTGCAAGCTACTCTTTTGTGTTTCATGGACAAGAACACCCAGATCCATCTTGCTCTTTTTTGGACTCTGTCTCTATTTAATAATGATCAGCCTTTTGATTCTTCCTACCACTTTCCCACATTTAACTCCCATCTATAACTCATTCAGTTTATCTACATTCCTTTCTGATTCCTTATGTCTTCGTCACAACATGCACTCCCACCTATTTTCTTATCATCAACAAATTTGAAAACATTAAACTCTGCCTCTTTCTCCTATCATTAATATAGATCATAAATAATTGAGGTCTTAGGACGGATCCTTGTAGCACTCCACAAGTCACATTTTTCTAATCTGAAAAAGACCCAGTAATCTAACAGTGTCTTCTATGTGTTGGTAAATCCTTAATCCATGTTAACACATCAACCCCAAATACCTTGAACTTCTATCTTCTGTAATAACCTTTATATGTAACCTTCTAGATATATAAATGCATCACATCTACTAGTTCCCTTGATCAACTCTGTTCAAAGAATTCTAGCAAGTTTGTCAAACATGATTTCCCTTTCATACAACCATATTCATTCTGGTTTATTGTATTAAGTGTTTCTTAATATTCTATTACTATTTCCTTAATAATAGAACATACTATTTTCCCCAGTGACAAACATTAGCCTAGCTGTCCTTTAGTGTCCTGCTTTCTGTCCCCCTCCTTCTGGAACAGTACTGTCACATTAGCAGTTTTCCAATCTGTTGGAACCTTCCCAGAATTTGAGTCCTGGAATATTTTGACTAATGTCTCTGGGTAGTCACTTCCTTTCAAACACTTGGATACACACCATCAGGTCCTGGCAACTTGTTTGTGTTTAGTCCCAATAGTTTGTCAAATACTTTGGCCTTCGTGGTTGAAACTGATACATGATATTTTGTCCTTTTAGTGCTTCGCTAATCTATTATTTTTGGGATGTTTACAGTATCCCCCACTGATAAGCCCAATGCAAAACATCAATTTAATTTAACTGTAATTTCTTGTTCCTCATTATTAATTTAAGGGTCACTTTAGCTACTCTCCTTTTTTTAAAGGACCGCTTGCTGTTTGTATTTATATATCTTGCCAATTTACTTTCATAACCTTTTCTTTTAGCTTGTTAGTCATCCATCGCTGGTTCCTTTAAAAAGAAATCCCAGTCTTTTGCCTGACCAGTAGTATTTGCTGCTTTTTATGCCCTAGTTTTTGAATGTGTACACTCCTTGACTACATGGACATCAAAATAGCTCATAGTAGTCAGCTGTGACATTATAATAGCTCCTGAGAGTTAAAGAGGTTTTCTCCAAGATTCATCCACGGTCTGATCGTGATGCCATGTGGCATAAGTAATTCTTTAGTATGCTCAGCTTGGTGTTTGTTACAAGTACTGAACTGGTCGGCATGATCTCCCGATCCCATTGCTCATCTTTGGCCACTAGAGCACGCCTCTTGTCTTCCTAAAACTAGACTCCATTCCCTGATGGCTTCATGGAAGTGCTTCAGCATCTCTTTGTAATTTTTTGGAAGGATTATGACTCTCTTTTATTTGTGCAAGATGCAATCTTTGGCTCATGCTTCATCACTGATGCATAAATTTCATCCTTTCACCACAACTTGGAAAAATGCATCGTGTTGCATAATTTACTTGATTTGAACAAGCCAGATTCAATAGTTCTGCTGCATCAGTAATTTTACACAGCCTGTTGAACTATTACTTCAATAAATCTAGAACATTTTACACTCTGCCTTAACATCCTCAACTTGCTTCATAGGAGTTTCTGCTCTTGACAGCATGTCATCGATTATTTCCCTTACTTGTTTACCATGTTGGGTTTTTACCTCTGCAAACAAAATAATTCTTTGCAGACACTTTGGAGCAGGTAGAATGAGTACTTTTACGTGGCTTGTCATCAGACTTCTCTGTCTCTTTGCCTTTCCTCAGCAGATATTGTTTAAAATACACTCAAACAAATATAACAGCCAGACACACTTTCCCTGTATGAACATAGCATTGTTCGGTGTGCAGTTTGCAGTTAACATCCTGGATGCAATGCAACTGTTTATCCTTGTTGCATAAGATTGTTCCAAGTGCGGTCTAGTTGGCATCACACTGTAAGGTGACCTCCTCATTCACATTGTAGTACCTTCACAATGGTGTTGTCATCATTAGTTTTTTTGTCAATTGCAGTGAAACTGCTCCTTCCTCTGTTCCCCAATATCAACGGATGCCCTTAGCAGTGAAGTTGCAGAGAAGTTAATCCTCTGATGACAAATTAAGCAAGAACTTTGCTAAATTAGTTCACAGTTTCAACAATTTCACTGAATGCTCCCATTTGCAGAATAAAAGAAGAGGGTAATGAAGACTCCATTCTACATATCTCTGCTGAAATCCTCTAAATTGAACATTCACTCATTATAAGTGAGAAAAGAAAGATAGCACTGAAGTTAACCAAAACATATCAACACTTTATTTTGTACTGCCAATTGTCAGGATTTAATACGGTCGACAAGGGAAATTGAGATAATTCCATTGCGCAATACTAAGACCTCTCATCCAGGTGAGCACAGACTAATTAGGTACAAGTCTGAGGAATCGGTTAAAATTTTAAAGGATGTAGTAAAACTTTGAGATTCACCTGCTCCTTAAAAGCAGCTCAAATTTCACAGGTACCATGTGAACTCAAAAATGAGAAGTAGGTAGCTTTCAAATCCATAGGTCATTACTGTTGCCTATCTATAACAGTACAACCTTGATTTTCAATTAATGCATCCTATCCACACCAATGGTGATACATTGAGAGAGTTAGACCTGAATAATGCAAAACTCATCAACTTTATTTCTGACTATTAACATCTCAAGTTGTACTTTTAATGCATAGGGTGCAACTTCATGTGGAACCTTGCATATGTTTCTATGAATCTCTCCTGTTCATATTGGGCCCTATTCAAGTTGGGTATTAGAGTCATAGAGTCATTGAATCATACAGCATGGAAACAGACCCATCAGTCCAAGAGGTCCATGCCAATCAAATTTCCCAAACTAAACTAGTTCCACTTGCCTGTGTCTGGTCCATATCTCTCTATTCGTGTACCTGTCCAAATTGTCTTTTAAATGTTGAACCTGTACCTGCAACTCTCATTTTCTCTGATAGTTTGTTCCACATATGAACTACCCCCGTGTGAAAAGTTGCCCCTCAGGTCCCTTTTAAATCCTTCTCATTTCACCTTAAAAGCATATCCCCTAGTTTTGTATTCCATAACTTTAGGGAAACACCATGCCTCTCATGATTTTACAAACATCTATAAGGTCACCCCTCAACCTCCGATGCTTCAGCCTATCCAGCTTCTCCTTATGATTCAAACCTTCCAGTCTCAGCAACATTCCGGAAAATATTTTCCGAATCCTCTCCAATTTAATAAGATCCTTCCTATAGCAGGGTGACCAGAACTATATGCAGTACTCCAAAAGTGGCCTAACCAACGTCCTGTAAAATCTCAACATGATGTCTGACCAATGAAGACAAGTGTACTAAATGCCTTCTTAACTACCCTGTCTGCCTATGATGCAACTTTCAAAGAACTATGTTTTAGAACCCTAGGTCTCTCTATTCAACAGCAGTACCCAGTTCCCTTGTTTGTTTTACCAAAATGCAATATGTCACATTTATCCAAACACCATCTGCTACTCCTCAGCCCATTGGCCCAGTTGATCAAGATCCCTTTGTACTCTTAGGTAACCATCTTTACTACCAATTTTGATGTCACCCGCAAACTTACTAACCATGTATCTTGAATTTTCATCCAAATCTTTGCGTACAATGAACATTTAGAACAGGGGTAGGACATTCAGTTCCTCCTCATGGCTGACCCATCTTTTGGTTCCATCAAGACTGTACCTCAGTTCCTAATTACCCATCTTTGCTCTATATCTCTTGATACTCTGACCAAAGAAAAATCTATTAATCTCAATCTTAAAGAAATGCCAGAAAGTGATCTCCAAATTTAGGTGATGTTGTAAATTAATTGATTTAATGCATGTGAAGTCCAGGAATTTGTGCATTAGCAAGAAAGTGATCTCTGCTTCATGCTGTTGTTCTTGCCTTTTCTATTAAACCTGGACAAGTGATGGGAGGTGAAAACAGCATGGAAAAGATTTTATTGTTTCTTTTATTTTGCTCCCATGGGTGTCTTTATACTTGACATGAAATTTAATTTGACTGCTTACAAATGCAATTCATTGAAAATTGGAAGTGATAAATTCTCGCAAGTAATTATTTTCTATTTTAGCAATTACTATTTGAAATATTTCATAAAATGTGTTGGGGGGAGCATTAAATTTTCATGGATGCTACTTCAGGCCCAGAGTGGAACAATTACTTCACTGCAAGATGTGCCCACCTGAACTTAAGATTCATCACTCAGTTATGGAATATTAATGTCATGTGACTGTTAATGACAAACACTGTGGTTGTGGAGCTGATTTGGAGTTTGGGGATGTTTCTCAAGGGCTCTTCTGTTTATTAAACACGTGTTTGCTCTAGCATTAAATTCCGCCTTCTGCTGTGATAAATATGGAGAGGGCAGATTGCTTAGTTAAATTTTATTTTAATCAGTGATACTAGTTGCTACTTGACGGATGAAAGAAATAGAAATTAGCATTTCAAATGTTTGAGGGCAATTGTTCAGCTTCACCTTGTACCTCCCAGAGGCCTGTGTTGCACCTAGAGTGTGTGTTCAACTTTTGAAACACTGATGCTCCCCACCTTAAATTAAAAGTTCCTCCCTTACCCACCTTACAGATTAGCTTGCAATGTTTATTGGGAAACTGGCATGATGCCACAGGCTGCTGGGGAGATATACTTGAAATGCTCTTTCACTCTTTTCAATAAATAAAAGGTACTCAAGTCTCCATCGCTCCCGACCTGTGACTGGTATTGTTCTTTCACAAGACAAGCCATTACTGGAATATTATTTTAAAATAAAATACAATTGCGCAGCAAACCTCAGTACTGCTATCTGAGATACTGCAGGCATCTTGTTTAAACCCAGCTATAGGTTCCTGCTGCAGAAAAGGTTTAGGGAGCTCCCTGATGATCGTCCTAAAATAATACAGCCCATAAAATGTTACGATAGGGAGTTTTGCATGAATATTCGTGCCTTCATTATTCTTTAAACAGTGGTACAAAAGTATTCATTTGCTTGAATCCCAATATTCCAGTTAGAGATTCAGCAATAAGAAATAACCAATTATTTTCCAATGCTACTGATTAAAATCAGTGATCTTAATTGATTTTTTAATGGAAAATAATTTGGTCAATCACCATTTTATTCATTTTTTAAAATAAAGTACATTCAAGTACTGAAAAACAATTTAGTTCAGAAAATAGAGTGCAATGCACATGCACCTCAAACTCCCTGCACAGGGTACTGTTCACTGAGCTGCACAAGACCCTGGGCTTAAATTATTTCTATTCTTGGAAAGTAACAGAAGACTGTCAAACTATAGGACCCACTGTGAACTTGTGGAGTTGACCTGCTTAGAATTGTATTTCAGAATATTTTGTAGTTTTGTACCAGCAGAGAGGCTGCAGTATGTCAGTATGTGATTGAAAGACAGTGTAATTACTGATGCAGATTCCAATGCTGACTTGTTGCCTTGGCTAGTGATTTCCATATGTGCACTTGGGATTCTCCTTTCAACCTCTCTCACTATCCCATTCATTTGAAAAAGATTGGAATATCACCAGCTAACTGAAAGAAATAATTGAATTTATGCTTAACCTTTCATGTCATCAGAATATCCAAAGCATTTTGCTGTAAATGATGTACTATATGTTTGAAATATTGTCATCCCTATGAAGTGAGAAACACTCCAGCCAATCGACACAAAGCTCCATCAGCAATACGAGGATGATAAGATAAATCTGTTTTAGCAGTGTTTTTAAATGACAAATATCAGTGAGGACACAAGTAAACTTCTTCAAATTGTGTCATGGAACCTTTACCTGGGCAGACAGTCAAACTCTGGAACAATCAAGGTGCAGAATTCCTTTGGTAATGCACTGAAGTATCTGCTTAGATTATGGGCTCAGTTGCTAGACACTAACTTGAAGCTATAACTCCTTGACTCAGAATTGAGAGGATGACTATGTTAGCAAAGCCAAGTCCAAATGCATTTGTGTTATTTCATTTCTTTAAGGCTGCATTTTATTTCCTTCTTGTAAAAAAAAACTATTCCTGCTAATTACTGTTAATGCTGTTAAACTAAATGGTTTTCACTGCTATTATGATAAAGCATGGACTATATACAGATATTCACTTACTCAGTTAATTCCTGTTTCTAATCTATTCTGTCTGAAGCAAATTAGAATTTTTTATTGCATTTTTCATTTTAAATTTTTTAAATGCAAATTCAGGCAGGTTTTAATTAATTCATATGGAAAGCAAAATTGTTAAAATAAGAAATTAAGTTAAATTAAATTAAATTGAGGTTTATTTTATTTTCTCCTCCTGAGAGTTTAATCCTACTAGGTATCATGGTGATGCTCTGCTCTTTATTTGATCTGTTTCATACAGACTCACTTGTACTGATTCTATTGCCTACAGTCTTTATGTTAATTTCAACCATATTCTGCCCCTGTGGACCTATGATCCTGATATTTTAAAATGTATGCTGTGTCCTATGACTGTACTATATTCAGGATGTGCAGTGGGAGATTGTCAACGTATTCCCACCAGGAATCTTTGGAATTCACCCGTGGGTTGTCCCATCTCCTATCTCTTGGGTAACGGATTATCCCACTTGTTGTTCTATATTTTGTTTGTGGATCTGGCGTAAAGATGTTAATAATCGTATGTTACCAAATGATATATGCTTGTGACTCATCTTTCAACTCTCTGCAGATATCATACTGGTCATCGTGATACTTCCTTAAATGTTTGATTTTAAGCTCACTAGGCTTTGTAACTGATTAAAATGCTATTTACTTCAGAGGGAAATCAGGAAGCTTCTGTAAATGTAACCACAATTCAATAAAAGACACAATGATAAATGGGAGTTACAATCCAGTGGGATAAACAATGGTCTTTCAACTAGGCTCAAATCCAGCAGAGATTGACGAGATGAAAGTCTCCCCACTCTGCTGGCTGTGAGTTGGACAATGTCAATCCAGTTTCTAATAGTCCCATAGCAGATAGCAGCTACTAATGACCATAATTTGGCAATCTCATTCAGAGGGGCTCCAGAATGGCCAGGCCAGGAAATGGAAAATCCTTGCATTTGTATCAGACAGAGGGGCTCCTCTGGGACATGAACAGAAACATGTGCTGGGACAAGGCTGGGGAGATTTATAGATTTTTAATGAAACTGTACCAGACTTGAATGCATGGAGCTGGCATAGGCTGAAGAGAATACCTCCATGTCCATTAATGAGATGAGCCCCAAACTTTCAATTAAAAAGGAAGGTGAATGAAATAGGCATCATCTCATAATCACAGTGAGGTTCTGCTGAAAACACAAATTCTCAATTGTTTTTAAATTCAGGAAAGGTTTCATACTGTATGAGGTTATGGTGCAGACAATCAGCATCAAAAACTATGATTCCAAACTCCCAGGAGGGAGCTACATCCTAAAGGAGTAGTGCATAATGGAGATTATGCTGTAAGATACGTATCCGAGTCCTCCCAGTTGTGTTTCTGTGGCACTTCGCCTCCTGTTGAGATGTTGAGATTGTGGAACTGGTCCTCTGGAAATTGTAACACAGAAGACCATTCAACTTATGCCTGTTACAGTGAGATCTCCTTAACTGAAGCTCTCTCCTTCAATCATATATCACTGTCCTTTCACCATATCCTTGCATAGTCTTCAATTGCAAACACATTTCCTATTGCATTCTAAATTATGTTAGAGTCTCTGTCTCATTAAGTCCTTGGGTTAAACCATTTTATGTTCTAATAATTTCTTGTGTGATAAATATATGTCAGACCTCCCAATCTCTCTTTCCAGTCTTAATTCTTATTATTTGTGTACCTATTATTAACTTGTCAACCAGTAGGAACAATCCTCATAGTTTTGCCTCTCCACTTCATGAGTTTGTAAACCTTAATTTGCTTCCCCCCCCCACCCCCCACCAAGTGAATCGTAGATACAATGCAGGTGTAATATAATATGGATGTCCCTATTTCAGTGGCGATGGGCATGGGGGTTGATGATGGCTGGCATTCTCCTCTGATAAAAAGGCTTAGGTTGAGCAATGATGGTATATCAAAGGTTAGTCTGGCACCTGGTATGGATAAGGTCTATTTGGTGAAGTGCCTTTGGGTATTGACGTAGGTAGTGGTAGAAAGAATCCAAGGTAACAGCAATAAAGCAGAGAAGTAAAAAAAAACAAGTATTTATATACAGCAAACCTTTTATTAACTAGCACCCATGGGATCAGGAATGTGTCTGTTGATAAAATATTCTGTTTGATCAAGAGATTCACATAATCAATATGAAAACACAAGTAAAGTAATAAAAACATAATGCAGAGGGTATACAGACCACTGTTATGCCTTATTTAAAGCATAAATCACTTGAATAATTATACAACGCTGCCTTAGATAAAACTTAGCAACATAGGACCATCTCAGTCGCACCCTCAACTGACTATTCAGATGTTACGATAATATAGTAAACTTTGCAGTATTTGAGGTATATAATATTTGCTGGTTTATTGACAGTACCAGTTCAAAAGTGCTGTTTTAAAACAAAGTTGTTGTGGTATCTTATTGTATTCTCAGGCATCCCGAAACATCGCATAACCAAAAGACTTATTTTGAAATATAGTCACTATTATTAAATAGGCAAATGCAATAACCAATTTATGTTCAGCAAAGTGCTATGAAATGAATGATAATGTTGTTTTCTTTTGTTTGTGTTGGTTGAAAATGAAATGCTGCCTTAGGACCATCTATTCCTCTTCAGATAGTGTGATAGGGTATTTTTCATTTAGGGACTCAGTTTCATACCTCGTTCTGAGACAGCACTGCATGTCCCTCAGCATTTGGTCAAATAATGGTAAGGGACTTTTAAACCAAAGCTCTTTGGTGTCTGAGATAAGAGTGCTGCCATTGAACCACAGCTGATATAGAGTAGCGTAGAATCAGCTTTGTTGTCACATGTAGTCAAATGAGCACAGTGAAAAGTTTAAAGTTGCCACATTATACCACCATAATGGAGGGAGAAACAGAACACCAGGGCTTGATCCAGATACTAAAAAGCCCACTTACAACAAAAGCAGAAATGTGACTAACAACCCGCTGAACACATGAACTAATCAAATAGGAAGTAATCAGATCCTATTTGGAATAATAATATGGACTAACCTGAAACCCATAATGGTAATTTCAGAATTCAAAATCAGAAGCTGCTTCTGTGCAGAGATGACATCAACTAAAATAAAAGGTTGGTTCTGGCCTGTCAGTATTCATGCAGAGAGTGTGTTCTGATCCTTGTTAACAAAACTGAAGGCCTTTTTCTGATGAAGGTTACAGAGGAAACATGGGCCTCTCTTTTGCCTTTGTCGATCTTTGCTACTTGTGAATGACTCCAGTATTTTTGACTATTGGTGTAGATTTTCAGAATTAATTAGTATAGCCCTGATTTTATGTTATTTGTCATAATCTTCAGTGGAGAGTAAAACTTGGAGAGGGTGTAGGTAGGAGAAAGTGAGGACTGCAGATGCTGGGGATCAGAGCTGAAAAATGTATTGCTAGAAAAGCCAGCAGGTCAGGCAGCATCAAAGGAGCAGGAGAATCAATGTTTCGGGCATAAGCCCTTCTTCAGGAATGAGGAGAGTGTGCCAAGCAGGCTAAGATAAAAGGTAGGGAGGAGGGACTTGGGGGAGGGGTGTTGGGAATGCAATAGGTGGAAGGAGGTTAAAGTGAGGGTGATAGGTCGGAGAGGGGTTGGGAGTGGAGAGGTCGGGAAGAAGTTTGCAGGTCAAGAAGGCGGTGCTGAGTCCGAGGGTTGGGACTGAGATAAGGTGGGGGGAGGGGAAATGAGAAAGGTGGAGAAATCTGCATTCATCCCTTGTGGTTGGAGAATTCCTAAGCGGAAGATGAGGTGCTCTTCCTCCAGGTGTCGTGTTGCCATGGTCTGGCGATGGAGGAGGCCAAGGACCTGCATGTCCTTGGCGGAGTGGGAAGGGGAATTAAAGGGGAGAGAGTGTAAGTACCTGAGCAGGTTAGATTCAAATCTAAGTCTGCTTGGAATTTGAGTGGAGCTTCTAACCACACCTCCACATCATACGTAAAATCAATTTTTCCACCTCCATAATATTCCCAAATTCCATCCTGACCTCAGCTTGTCAATTGCTGAAATCTTTATTCAAGGCTTTTTTACTCTGAGACTTTAAGACTTCTAGCAGTGCTCACTGGTCTCCTTCTTCAATCCTCCTTTGACCTGAGGTCATCCAGAATTCTGTTGTCCTGGTCCTAATATGCACCATGTTCTGTTCACTCTCCATTTTAAAATTCTCAACCTTGTTTCTGCATCCCTCCCTATCTTTATCCTTTAATCATTGAACCATTGATGGATGTTCCTTTAGCTGCTGAGTCCCTAAGCTCTGGAATTTATCTCTAAACATCTCTGCTCCTCTCTATTCTCTATGGTGTTCCTTATTCACCTACCTTTTTCACTGTTTTACATTGCCTTTTCTAATAGTTTATCAAGTTGCATATTGAGTATGAGAATATTCCTATGATTGGGATGTGCAGTATTTAAACTGGATGCTTTACTATATTAAAAGCTTTATATAAAAATAAATTTGTGCATTACAGTTATTTTGGTGATAGGGATGTGCAGTATTTAAAGTGGACGTCCTAGGGCTAGTCTTCCATTTGATTCCTTTAGTGTGTGTCTAGAATGAATGGTGTTTGTAGGGCTGTTCGGCCGAACAGACATCTCATCTGGAGTGCACAACCACAGAGGCTTTATTTGTGGAACTTAAGGACCTTTGGACCCCTTAAAAACCCGATCCTTCATTTCACTGTTAATTGGGATCTTTGTTTATTATTTGTCATGTTCATTCGATGTGATTAGCCAGAGTTTTATTTCCAAAGAGCCATACAGACTGCTATTAAGTTACAAACTGCAGCACCTCTGATACCCATTGGGAAGATTTTACAGCTGAAACACAAAGAGTTCACTTGAGGCTAATTAATCAGTAATCATTAAACATTTTGTGTTGTTAGGCAGGTAGTGGACTGGGATGCAGAATTGGTGCCCCTTAAAATTCTAATCTTTGATATTTATTAAGGTGTTTTTATCTCTCTCTGGGACTCCTCATCACCGTTCATGATTGAACAGTTCAGCTGTCAAGAATTACCACTGATGGACGGTAGTATTTCCATAAAGGGGCTAGCAGGCTGTTTAGATGTGCATTGATCTGCTCTAGTTTTACTCAGCTCCTGCCACATCTCCAGCACAGCCTGGCTCCTGCTCGATATGCAGAATATTTCTGGATGAAGTGAGCGATTCTGTCATTGAGCTGATGGTGCTCAGTGACTCTTGCAGCTCTCCGCTGGTCTGTACTGCAGGAGCCTGACACCCTGACCACTGAGGCATAAAAAGAAGAGAATTGGAAGTCTGAGCCTGTCAGGCCCTGGCGCATCCCCCTGAGAGCAAGGAGGGGGGAACGGAGGGAATCGCATCGCAAAGTGTCGGCTTGCTTCAAATCATTTGAGCAGGAGTGCAGCTGATGAGTTTTAAATCTCCCATCGCCTGCTGATTAATATGCAGAGCAACGCAGAGTGCCTTCACCTCATCCTCAGTTAAGGGCTGAAGAAGGCAGAGGTACTCCTGTCAGTACTGAGGTGTGAGGCAAAGTTTGGCAAGCAAAGGAAACAGACTGTCAGATTCTGAGTGAAAACAAGAAATACTTTAATGAAGTCACTTAGCTAAGCAAGGAATGGATTTTATTGGTGTGACGAGTTATCGTTTTTATTACATGTGTACTAAAATGTATTAATTATTTTGTGGACCATAGGAGAAGGCCATTTGCATTGGGTTAATGTCCAGAACTCTCAAAATAAAGCTGGTGATAATCATCACGTGACCTCAGTTCTTGATATTTAACATCCTACCTGTGTGGGGGAGAAAGCACTAATGATTGAAGAGAGCAGCTAAGACGCAGAGAGATAGAAACCTGGTTTTAAAAAAAACTGCCACATTGCCAGAAAACTTCAATTAATTAGTGTACTTGGTTAGTTGATCTTGTTATTAAATCTCAATTTATTTTACAGCATGTTCCTTGTACCAACAAGTACAAGATGTTACATATGATACAGTTAAATTAGTGAAGGTTTGAGTTTCACAAGAAGTGAAGTGCAAAGTGTGACTACATGCAAGTTATAATTGTTTGATTCATAATGTTGACCTATGACTTCATAGTTTTTTTCAGTTGTAGGACAACCTAGATTAATTAATTTGAGGATCTTTCTAACGTTTCACTTTCTTTTTTTTTAGGAGGTGATTTTTCTGGGAGTCCATATTCCCATCCGCAGTACACGACTTATAATGACTCCTGGAGATTTCCCAATGCTGGATTATTAAGTAAGTGCATCTTCAGACTATGGTGTTTGATAAATCTGTTTGTGCAATAAAAGCTCCATGAATATTTGTGTAGCCATTTTTGATGGCCATATGATGATTTGTCATTATGGGGAAGATGAAGGATGACCCTCTCCTTCAGGCCAATGAAGAGGGTGCCTAATCAACTATATTTAAGTTAGTTACTTTTAATTCCACCTCTAAATCTCAAAAATCTTGAGACCTACTTTATCATTGTTGTTTTGGATCTGCTCATGAGGAGGTTCAAAAGGTTTCTCCGACGTTGGTTCCTTCAGTTCCACCAGTGAGCTGACTGAAAATAGGAGATCACACTTGGCATTCAATACCCTCGTGGTGACATAGTGGTAATGTCAGTGGATAGTATTCCAGACTTGAAGAGTGTGGAGCAGGAAAAGCACAGCGGGTCAGGCAGCATCCAAGAAGCAGGAGAATAAATGTTTCAGGCATAAGGCCTTCATCAGGAATGAGAAAGGGTTTATGCCCAAAATGTCGATTCTCCTGCTCTTCAGATGCTGCCTGACTTGCTGTGCTTTTCCAGCGCCATATTTTTCGATTCGGATCTCCAGCATCTGCAGTCCTCACTTTCTTCTAGTATTCCAGAGTCCTGGGCTATTGCTCTGGTGGCTTGGGTTCAAATACCCACCACGTTGGCTAGTGGAATTTGGATTCAGTTAACAAGTCTGGAATGTTAAGGTAGTCCCAAATGATTGTTGTAAAAATCCATCTGGTTAACTAATGTCCTCTAGGAAAGAAAATTGGCCATCTTTACCTGGTGTGGCATACATATGACTCCAGATCCACTGAGTAACTGATTCGCAATTACCCAAGGAAATTGCCTAGCAAGCCACTAGGTAAGGGTAATTAGGGAAGAGCAATAAATGCAGGTTAAAATGAAGAATATAGAAAACAAAACTTCATAGCACAGCTCTAGATTTATAATCAATTTTTTTATTAATCCCCAGTTTTCTATATTGCTTTGTGGCTGGGAATGTGTTGATCAAGTATTTCATTAAATATGAAGACAGAATTTATTTTAAATAGTGTAGTGTGATGGCTAGATACGATTTAATAAGATGTGATCTGAGTAGGTTAATGACATAGTACGGTAAATGGAGTCAAGGTATGTGCAGATATAGCACATGAAGCAAGTGATGTGTTATGCCACAATTTGTATATCATTCCCTACCTATCATTGCATCTTATTTATGTTTTACCTAAAATTATATGTTTTTTTTTCTTTTCTGTGTCTGTTAATTGTGGTTATGGCTGGATCTGACAATCCCTTGATTTTGCTAATAACAGTTTTCTTTACAAAAAACCCTTTTTCACATGTCACTAACGTTGCATTCTTTATTTTTCTGCCTTCCTCACCATTCCCACCTCACCAAATTTGGTGCCATATCAGTTACTGAACATTGTTTCTTGGTTCTAGACTTGTATATCTATTGATTGAGGATCAATTCATGCTGATTTAATACTTCCATTTTTGGTCATTTAAGTGGTGTTTGTTAAAGAGCTATCAATTACAGACTGCACCATCTCTCCATAAAGAAAAGATGGAAAAGGGTAAATAGGAGTGTATAGTCACTCAGATTACCTGTCATAGCTCCAAGTGCGAGGGTTGAGTTCAGAGAGGACTTGAATGTCCAGAGAATAGCTGCAGCTCCAGGGTGTTTCCAGTCAGTGGGGGTTTTACTGAAATCTGACCATCAGTCCATGAAGACTGAGAGAACAGTATCAGTGGTCCCCATGTCCCCACCGTAAACAATGTGACATCCATGCTTCCATCAGAATCCATCTGTCAAACTCTCTGCGATAGAAAATTGGTGATGGGACAAGGGTGTAAAACTGGGAGTACCGAGTCAAGAATCTACACACAGACAACATGGATGAAGGTCATTGAGCACCTATATTGGGACAGAGTTGTCCTTGGGATGGAGCACTTTTGGCTGAGCAATCCTCTATTTTACTAAAGTTGGTTTAAATCCCAGGTGTGTGAAGACTGAGGGGCATGTAACCAATTACATTTCTATTTCAAATACAATTGATAGTGTGTCCAGTTGTTTCCTTTTCTTTATAGCATTAACTGCTGTGACAGGTAATGTATAGCTTTCCACACAATGATAATTGAACACTGTTGACCATTTCAGAGTGTCTTTCAGTGAGTTGTTTCATCACTTAGCACTGGTGAGGTGTGTTTATTTTGAGTGTTGAGGGAATATGTGCAGTGCAAATGTTGGTAGGACTGAAAATTCAAATAAAATGTTTAAAACAAAGTGGAAGCGAATGAAGGGGAAGAGTTCAAATTGATACTTTAAAAGAACACTAAATACAAGTAACAAAATCTAATGAAGAAAAATGATCCAATTTCATGCTCTTTGAATGTGATAACTCCTGTGCCATTTTAGCTCATTACTTTTAACTTGACGTAGATCAAGATAAATTTCTTTTGATGCATTGTTCCTATCTCCTTTTTGACACCGATCTGTGTATACTGCAGAATTTAACTCGAGCTGACAGAATCCCTATTCTAATACACCCAGCTAGTTAAGCATTTATTTTTTACTGGGATATGGGGTCAGTATATGATTGTTTGCTCCACAATTGTTAAATAATTAGGGCATTTCCGGCGATTAGGTTCTCTCGAGGTGACTTGGCAAATGAAACTATTCCTCAGTGTTCCTGAGATGCTGTGAGAATGATGGATATGTTACTGCCTTCCATTCTAACTGATCAATTTTAGCATAAATGCTGTTGGATTTATTCAACGACCTCTGTAACCTATACCTGCCTCACAAAAAACATACACCTGCTAGTGTTTTTAACTTGTGCTTGCAAATGTGTGTCTTTCACAATCAGACTGTTCATCCATGGAGTGGATATTTAGGACCACCAAAAATTTTGATCTGTTGTTTTCAATTGCACTGAAGCATATTTAGATATTTTTCTGTCCAATTTGCACTAATTTCCTTTATTTCAACCCATTCTCCCCACTTAGTATTACATACTTGAAGACCCAACAGGGTTGTTTTTGATGTCACCTGATTTGTTTCTTCTTTGCACCATCACAGCTATGGTTCTCTTTCCATTCCTGCACCATTACTTCACAGATTCCCACGAATTAATCCCTCCTCCTTCCTCCTCCTCAGTTGCATCCTACTGCTTGATGTTATCATCCAAAAACGCACTGTTGTGCTCCACAGCTGCAACACCCAGCTGTGTCCCACCATCACTTCATATAATCCCAACAATGTGGAAGCAGGCCATTTAGCCTATTGAGTCCACACACCGACCCTCTGAAGAGCATCTCACTCAGACCCACCTCACTACCCTATCTCTGTAACCCTGTCTTTTCCATGGCCAATCCACCTAACCTGACATTTTTGGACTATGGGAGGAAACTGGAGCACTCAGAGGAAACCCACACAGAATGTGCCAACTCCACACAGACAGTTGCCCAAGGGTGGAATCAAACCCAGGTTTCTGATGCTGTGAGGCAGCAGTGCTAACTACTAAGTGACTGTGCCACTCACTTCTCTCGGCATCTCCACTGCCTATGATGTAATACCTTGCTTGTCAGACATTCAAGGCCTAACAGTGATAAAGTGAAAGAAAAGTCTCTCTTTCTTTTTTTTGCATTCTTTTTCCAAAGTCACAGTCAGCCAAATTGTCAGGCTGGCAATGAGGAACAGTCCTTAGGGATAGTCTGCGGCCCTCGAATGTCACAGCCTGAGGAAGTGTTGCGTGTGAGTGCGTCAGCTGTGATTTTGAGAAGTAAGGTAGGGGAGAGAAAGGTCGTTAATTGATCAGGAGTAGTTTGGCGATTGCAGCAGGAGTTATAGAGGGGGAAGGATGAGTGCCCTCCGTGTTTTTTCTGGCTAACAGGCTGTGGCCTGTTCTGTCAGAGCCATCCAGCATAGAAACAGGCCCTTCAGCCAACCATGTCAAAGCTGACTAACAAACACCAAATTACATTAATCCCATTTACCTGCCATCTACCAAATGAGGACTCTGGCAATTTCCTCAGTGCCAGATGGTAGGCTATCGGGCTTTTAGTTATCTGTTATCTGTTTTCTCTTCCTCTCTCTCTCTCTCTCTCTCTCTCTCTCTCTCTCTCTCTCTCTGTTTGAACAGCCACATCACATTAGGAGTCTTCCAAAACTCTGGAATCCTCCTGGAATTCTGTGAGTTCTGGAAACTTTTTGATTAATACCTCTATGATCGCTGCAACTACTTCTTTTGATGCAGGCCACTAGGTCCTGGTGACCTGTCTGCTTTCATTTGTCAATTACTTTGACTCTTTTAGTAGAAATTGTTGCATGATCTTTCCCCCCATTAGCACCTTGCTTATCTGTTATCTTTTGGATATTTATAGTTTCCTCTACTGTGATGATGGAGCTATTGGTTTAAATTACCTGCCATTCTCTGTCCTAATATTAATGCCCCATTTGCATTCTCCAAAGATTCCAGTTAATTTAGCTACACTCTTTTTTAATATCCCTATAGGAGCTATTGCCATTTGTATTTTACTTTTTTGACAATTTACTTTCATAGTTAACTTTCTCTTTATCAACCTTTTGGTCATCCACTGCTCGTTCTTAAAAGAGCTCCTAATCTGCTGGCCTACCACTTGTTTTTCGCCACTTTGTGTGCTTTAGTTTTTAACCGGATACTTTCCTTAACCTGCTTTGTTAACCATAGGTAATTTATCCTTCTTATGGAATCTTTCTTTTTGACCAGAATAATTTTTTCCTGAATGTTATGAAATATCATCTTAAATATTTGCCATTGCTCACCGCTGATCTTCCTTTTATTCTGTTTTCCCAGCATGCTTTATACAGCACTTCCTCCATGCCTCTGTAATTGGCCTTATTTAAATTGAGGATGCTGGTTTGAAGCTCAAATTACTCTCCCTTAAACTGAATTTAATATTCTGCCATATTTTGATCTCTACTCCTGAAAAAATCCTTAACTGCGAGATCTCCTCTTTACTAGATCTAAAATAGCCTCTTCCTGGGTAGGCCCTGCAATGTATTGGTTCAATGGACAATTCCTAACTCACCGCACAAATTTGCCTTCCATGTTACTCTTGTCCGTCTGACTTGTCCGGTCTATAGCAGATTAAAACCACCCGTGAAAAGTGTGCTTATTACACACCTCCACTGTTTACCAATGTATTTTTGCTTTGTCTTGCAGTCAGGTAACTCTTTGTGGGCCTATTGATGACTCCCACTCCTTTCCCTTACTATTGCTATTTCCACCCAAACTGATACCATATCACCATCTATTACACCCAACTACCACTGCATCTTCTTTTATTAAAAATGCTATCCCCACATCCTTTATCCTTTTACCTGTTTTCAAGAGCATCAAAAACTCTTGAATATTGAGTTTCCAGTTCTGAACACACTGCCACCAGCTCTCTGTAATAGCTATCAAGTCATTTTTGTTTATTTCTATTTATGATTGCAACTCATCCTTCTTCTTATAAATGCTGCATGCATTTTGATAGAGTTTTAAGCTTTGACTTGTTACCATTATTACTTACGCTGCATGACTGCTGCAATATTCTGTCGATTTTTCTCATCTTTCTGTCAGACCTTATCGTTCACTCCTTCACCATCTCTGCTCTGATCTCTATTGTTTCCTCTCGATTTTTTTTTACTTTTGATTGAACCCAAATAGTTTAGAGATTTACTTATAACTACAGTTATATGACTTGCTAGGTCGCTGGTTCCAATATACAAGCTGGCCCCAATGGAGGATTGTTGTCTTTCCCCAGTACTAGTGCCAGTGCCCCATGAATCAGAACCTACTTCTCCCATGCCAATTTTTGAGCCATGCATATACCTCACCAATTTTATTTATCCTTTACCAATTTGCATGTGGCTCAGGTAATTAGTAATCCTGAGATTAGTACCTTTCTGTGGTTTTGCTTTTCAATTTAACCACAAAGTTGCTTGTAATTCCTCAGCAGAATCTCTTTCCTAGTCCTTCCTATGTCATTGGTGCGTAGGTGGATCATGGTAACTTTATCTTTTCCTCTCACTCTCTTCAGCTTTGGAGAGGTGTCCTGAACCTTGGCACCAAGTAGGCAACACAGTCATCAGGACATTCTGTCTTAGCTGCAGACATCAGTATTTATTCCCCTATTTATGCGAGACCTATTACTACTACAGTTCTTTTTTTCCCCCACACTCTCAGGCTGCTCTGAACCACACTACTGTGGTCAGATCATTTATCTCTATCAGTCTGTGCTGTGGGAGCAATAACCTTGTACATATTGGACATGGGCAGTGGCTATGCTTCAAAGCTAAATTATATATTCAACACCTGCCTCACTTGCAGTCACACCCTCCTGTCCCTAACTATGGACCAAATTGCATTTGAATTCATTTAAGATGTGTGACTGGTTCCTCAAACAGTATCCAGGCACCTTTTCCACCTCCCTTTTATGTCACATTACCCATGGCTCATGTTGAGCCAAGATCCCTCAAACAGCCAATAATAACTGCAGCGACAAAAACAGAAACAGCTGGAAAAGCTTAGCAGGTCTGGAAACATCTATGGAGAGAAATCAGAGTTAATGTTTCAGGTCCAGTGAGACTTCCTCAGTATTCTGCAGAACTTACTACAGGTTACGGTCACTGTAGGTCACCCTGGTGTCCACTAGATCCCACAAAATACCGCTGCAACACATCACCTGCCCAGCCATCGCTATCCTAGTTCATTAATTTATTTGGATGTTAAATATATCAAATGAATTTCCCAACTGTATCTTCAGCTATAATAATACCTCTTTATTACAACCACTTGACCAATTAAAAGAGACATGGAAGAAATACCTACTAATTACATCCCCATTTTGCTGTGATGCCACATTTCGGCTCTGATGGGTAAGATCAGGTTGAAAGAGCTCTGTGGTCCTGGGTTCTATCTCCAACTGCGGTCATTCTCGAATTGTCTGCAGTCTCTCAGCTTATGCATCCTGTCGTGAGCACATCAATACTTAGGGAGGGCATATATTCAGGTGGCAAATTACATTTGAAAGCTTTGTCAGACCCATATGTTCTGCAGACTTTTTTGGGCAAGCATGGTAAATGTTAATAGGAACTGGGATGAACTTTAGATTGGGTACATGGCAGTCACTAATGACCTACTGTGCTTAGGAAGCATAGTAATACTGTGACATTGGGAGGTTATGTACCACTGTTCAGTAGGAAAGGAAGTGAAGATACAAAATGTTTTGTTTCAAGTTTCTGACTTCTCTGTGGATGTCACAATGACTGATGTTATGGTGTTAGCTCTTAGTCATTGACAAGCACCACATGGGAGGGTAGTGGGGCATCTGAGTGGCACTTTGCCTACAAGGGGGCATGTTGCAGATGTCAAAGTTCTGAGCCTGGTGGGAATTTAAAATAATAGCAAAAACCACTAGAATTACTCAGCAGAGCTGACAGCATCTATGAAGAGAGAAAAGTAGTTTGCATATTTCAGGTCAATGACCTTTTCTTTAAAATTGGAGAAATTCAGCAAGGTAAACGTGATGGGGGTCTGGTAGAAAAATGGAGCAAAAAGGTAAAGTCAGTGCTGGGGTAAAAGATACAAGGATGGAATGACAAAAGGATCGATGGTGCAAGGTCAAAAGAAACAATAATGAGACAGAGAATCAAGAGCTATCTTGAAGTGTGATGGCAGAAAAATGAACAGCTGCCAGCTGAGATGAAAAACATCAAAGTGGATCAGAAACCTACAAAGAAAAAGAAACATAGACCTAGAAACTAGGAGCAGGAGTAGGCCCTTTGTTCTTTGAGCCTGCTCCATCATTCAATATGACCATGGCTGACAGGCGACTGACTGTGTGGAGTTTGCGCGTTCTCCCCGTGTCTGCGTGGGTTTCCTCCGGGTGCTCCGGTTTCCTCCCACAGTCCAAAGATGTGCGGGTCAGGTGTATTGGCCATGCTAAATTGCCCGTAGTGTTAGGTAAGGGGTAAATGTAGGGGTATGGGTGGGTTGCGCTTCGGCGGGTCGGTGTGGACTTGTTGGGGCCTGTAAGTAATCTAATCTAATATGATTGTCTACCTCAGATGGCAACAGGGGTCAGAGTGTGAAATTGTTGAACTCACTGTCAAGTTCAGAAGGCTATAAAGTAGCTAATCAAAAGAGAAGATGCTATTCTTTGAGTTTGTTCAGTTTCATTGGAGCACTGCGGGAGGCTGAGGACACATAGGTCAAGGTGTAAGGGTGAGATGGATATCCAAGAGCATAAAGCCATGTTTACACACTGACAGCAAAGTGATGATGTAATCTGCATTTGAGCTCCCCTTTGTACAGCAGGTTTTATTGGGGAAAGCTACTCCAGTAATTGTCTGTATGAATGCAGCCCAGCGGAAGACACTGGGACTCGGTTAGAAACTGAGCTTCTCTTGTTAGAACTCCCCATTTTCCCTAAGGGGTTGTTGGGAACAAAGAGGTGATGGTTTGGACCAGGAATCTGGAAATCGTTAAAACAATGGCAAGCCGTGAAAGAATCATAGATATAGGTGGGAGGAGAGTGGACCAAGGAAGAAAAGGTAGTTAAAACAAACCAAATTGGTTCAGTACTGTGGGAACAGGCTGAAATGGTAATTCCATCAGAGCGGTTGTGTTTGTGAATCTTGGAAAGAAAATGGAAACTGGGCCGATCAAGGTAACGAGACTTTGAGTTTGGAGGTCATTACTGCTTCTTCCAGAGGAGAAAGTGAGGACTGCAGATGCTGGAGATCAGAGTGGAGAGTGTGGTGCTGGAAAAGCACAGCAGGTCAGGCACATTCCGAGTAGGAGGAGAATCGAACTTTCAGGCATTCCTGATGAAGGACTTATGCCTGAAATGTCGATTGTCCGGCTCCTTGGGAGCTGCCTGACCTGCTGTGCTTTTCCAGCACCACACTCTTGGCCCTGCTTCTTCCAGAGATCCTACCAGCTTCTTGTATTCAATATATCATCCATTAGCATTCCTGCCTAATCCAGTGCGATACCACCACCACATACATGTTTCCCCTCCTCTCTGATTTCAGCATTCAGGAGAGACTGTTAGATCCCTGGCACCCAGGGCCATCCCCAAGATCCCCCCCGTCTAACCGTGGCACTTAAGAGGAAATGTGAAACAATTTCTTCCACCTCCTCCCTCCTCACCATCATAGGAATGCCTGAGTTGGGAGCAGAAAAAGGCCATTTGGCCCTTCAAGCCTTGGCTGTCATTCAAGAAGATCATGGCTGATTTTTTTTTGTGTTCCTAATTCCATATCCCCATCCAGCCCAGATAATTTATAATTCCCCTGTTTAACATGAATATTCAGTGACTCTGTGTCTCCACAGTTTTTTTTGTCATAGAGTCATAGAGATGTGCAGCATGGAAACAGACCCTTCGGTCCAACCCGTCCATGCCGACCAGATATCCCAATCCAATCTAGTCCCATCTGCCCATATCCCTTCAAACCCTTCCTATTCATTTACCCATCCAAATGCCTTTTAACTCTTGCAATTGTACCAGCCTCCACCACTTCTTCTGGCAGCTCATTCCATACACATACCACCCTCTGTGTGAAAAGGTTGCCCCTTGGGTCTCTTTTATTTTTCCCCTCTCACCCTAAATCTATGCCCTCTAGTTCTGGACTCCCTGCCCCAGGGAAAAGACTTTGCCCCTTGTGATTTTGTAAACCTCTATAAGGTCACAGCTCAACCTCCCAACGCTCCAGGGAAAACAGCCCCAGCCTCTCCCTGTAGCTCACATCCTTCAACCCTGACAACATCCTTGTAAATCTTTTGTGAACCCTTTCAAGTTTCACAGCATCTTTCCGATAGGAAGGAGACCAGAATTGTATGCAATATTCCAACAGTGGCCTAACCAATGTCCTGTACAGCTGCAACATGACCTCCCAACTCCTGTACTCAATACTCTGACCAATAAAGGAAAGCATACCAAACGCCACCTTCACTATCCTATCTACCTGCGACTCCACTTTCAACCTGCAACCTATGAACCTGCACTCCAAGATCTCTTTGTTCAGCAACACTCCCTAGGACCTTACTATTAAGTGTATAAGTTCTGCTAAGATTTGCTTTCCCAAAATGTAGCACCTTGCATTTATCTGAATTAAACTCCATCTGCCACTCCTCAGCCCATTGGCCCATCTGATCAAGATCCTGTTGTAATCTGATGTAACCTTCTTTGCTGTCCACTACAACTCCATTTATGGTGTCATTTGCAAACTTACTAACTGTACCTTTTATGCTCACATCCAAATCATTTATGTAAATGTCAAAAAGTAGTGGACACAGCACCAATCCTAGTGGCACTCCACTGATTACAGGCCTCCAGTCTGAAAAACAACCCTTCACCACCACCCTCTGTCTTCTACCTTTCAGCCAGTTCTGTATCCAAATGGCTAGTTCTCCCTGTAGTCCATGAGATCTAACCTTGCTAATCAGTCTCCCATGGGGAACCTTGTCAAACGCCTTACTGAAGTCCATATAGATCACATCTATGCTCTGCCCTCATCAATCCTCTTTGTTACTTCTTCAAAAAACTCAATCAAGTTCGTGCACTTCTTTCAGTACAGCATACTATATTTGCTACTCAGTAAGCAGTCAACTGTATATAGGGAAGACCAAACTTAAACTGTTTGATAGTTTTGTGAGACACCACCTTCAATCTGCAAATGTGGCACTGAGCGTCTGGTTTCAGATTGTATTATTTTTACCAAATGCTTGATATTATTTTCAGACAAAGTTAAAGACATCTTGGGATGTTTAACCCAGGACTCCAGTCATGTTCACCACTTTAACATCTTGAATCCAATATTGCACTCTTGGGGTTTTGGATATCGATGTCTTAATTGAAGATGGTTCTACCTGTCTTCAACAGACACAAATCTTAAGACTTCAATCTATTTCCATGGTGACAAAAATGCAATATTATTCACCAACCGCCATAACATATTCAGCAACAGCTGTGGCTAACACAGCCCATCTTATTAATTAAAGGATGTGAGCATTACTGGCAAGACCAGCACTTACTGCCCATCCCCAATTGCCCAGAGGTCAGTTGAGAGTCAACCACATTGCTGTGGGTCTGGGTAAGGATAGTGGTTTCCTTCCCTAAAGGGCATTAGTAAGCCAGATGTTTTTGTTTTCCTGGCAATCAACAACAGTTTCATGATCATCATTGGACTTTGGTCCCACATTTTATTGAATTCAAACCCCATGATCTACCATATTGGAATTGGAACCCAGCTCCCCAGAACATTGCCTGGGTCTCTGGATTAATAGTTTTGTGATAACATGGCTAGGCCATCACCTCCCAGTACTTAATGAACAGGATACAGGTTCATTAAAACTTAGCTTTAATGAAATTACTGAAGAACATTATTGTGTATTGTCACTTTGGGTATTTCTCTTCAAATTATACTCTTTTTATGGTTATCTCTATTTATGGTACATTCCTTAAATGGCAAACAGAACTTGGACTTACAGCCTCAGGATGTCCAAAACCATTCCACAGTTAATACTTGAATTTCAAAGCATAGTCACTGTCGTAAGGTAGGAACAATATATATACAGTAAGATCCAACAAACACTATATTATCTAGAACAAAATTTGCTATTGAAAGAACAGTGAGGCAAATTACACTTGTCTTTCTGAAGAAAAGTCTTATCAAACTCAAAACATTAACTTTGTTTAAATCTCCACAGATGTTGCCACACCTGCTGAGTTTCTCCAGTGTTGTGATTTTTTCAGACTGCCAAAAATATATTAGATAGAAACTTTTGTTAATAAGCAAAAAGGAGTTCAGATACAAATATGTAAAAGCTGCTGTCTGAGTTGTGGTACTGCACTGTTAGATCTGCTAAGATTGTTTATTGATTTATTCTTTTATAGGATTTGTTGCTTAACTGAGTAAATTTAACTGACTGATTTCCTGAAAAGTCATTAGTGAACCAGATGGGTTTTTACAACAGTTGGCAGTGGCTGCATTGTCTCCACCAGGCTAGTATTTTATTCTAGAGTTTTGTTAAATATAAGCTGCAGATCTGCTATGATGAAATTTGACCCCATGTTCCCAGGGCACCAGCCTGATTACAGGCCAGATGCATTACCACTAAGCTGTCACCTCTCCACAGTTAATTAGAAGGTTGTGGATTCATGAATTTCCATCCAGCGCTGACTGCAAACAATTTTCTTAACAGGGATATGTCCATTTCGAGAATCAGTTGGGAATGTTGTTAATGAACAATGCTGCAAGGGGATCAGTGTTATTTCTTAACATGATTGAACTCTTTCTGCAAATTGGTCGCACCTACTTTCTGAATGCAAACATAGCACGATGTTTCCTGGCCAACATCTGTCTTCAGCCTGCTACAGTACTCCAGCAAAACTCATTGCAAGCAGGAAGAGTAACACCTCATTTTTAGCTTGGGAACCTTGCAACTTCCTGAACTCAATGTCAAATTCAATCATTTTGGGCCTGAGTAACCTCCTCCAAGTGCTTACTCGAATCCACACACTAGGTCTTGTCTTGACAAGGCAAAAGTGAGGACTGCTGATGCTAGAAATCGGAGTTTAGATCAGAGTGGTGCTGGAAAAGCACAGCAGGTCAGGCAGCATCCGAGGAGCAGGAAAATCGACGTCTTGGGCAGAAGCCCTTCATCAGGAATAGAGACCTCTTTTGCCCGAAAAGTCGATTTTTCCTGCTCCTCGGATGCTGCCTGACCTGCTGTGCTTTTCCAGCACCACTCTGATCTAAAAACTTGTCTTGACATGGGCTGCTACCACACATAATCCATTATCAGCCATTAATGGTCCCTCTTAGCAGCTATTCCTTCTCCCAGGCTGACCTTTATACAGTCTTTGTCTGCCCAGCTGTCTCTCTCTCTCGCTCGCTCGCTCCATCTCCACCTATCCTTTACTCCTTTCTCCTCCCTCCACTCCTCTACCTCGTATATACTAATCTTTTCTAAGCCATGATTATTCTGAAGAAGGGTCACTGGACCTCAATCATTAACTCTGCTTTCTTTCCACAGACACTGCCAGACCTGCTAAGCTTTACTAACAATTTCTGATTTTGTTTCTGATTTCCAACATTGGTAGGTCTTTGGGGGTTTTTTTGTTTAATGTTATTTCTTGGTGTGCTTCAGTGATGCTATAGGTTTCAACTTAATGTCTTCTAATACCAAGTGAATGAGTAGCTGGCCAATTAGCCCAAATTATTCCAAAGTGTAGTTGTTCCCAAACGATCTGGTCTGATGAATTATCCTGACTGGATGGAAATTGGTATGTGGTCAACATGGTCCTTTTTTAGCATGAACTTATTTTTTTCATAGTGCAAATTTTTCTAACCCTGGTGTCGTTCTTTTTTCAGGTTCCCCTTATTATTACAGCACAGCAACCCGAGGGTCAGCACCAGCGGCTGCTGCTACAGCCTATGATCGCCACTAGCTGGTGGGGGTGGGGTGGGGTGGAGGCATGACCTGCAGGTAGTGAAGAAATTGTGCACTTACAACACATATCAATCAGGTCTGAGACAACAGGAAATGTGTGAAGCTCAGAAGGTCAAATGTGAACTTCCTGCAGGATAATCAAACTGGCTTTCGAAAGACTGCTGCAAAACATTTGTTGTAGTCATTGCAGAATGACTGAAACTACTGACTTTGGACCCACACCAATAGTTAACCAGGCAATCGATGGAGTGTATCCAGTTAGTAACAAAGAAAGACTGTTCAAGTTTCTTTTTGAATTAGGGTAATGTGGTTTTCAAAATGAGGGTAATATTTTATTCCATGTCATTTTTTTTCTGAGAATTGATTTCAAAGTGAGAAGCAGCAAAGAGCTGTCTATATTTAAAGATCATGATTTGGATTACTGAATCACTGCACTTGCAAGTATTTGAAGACTGATATGGGGAAGAAACAAACTGTAGAATAATTACACACTGCATCATATCACAGGAGCCTCAACTTTAATCCTTTGTGTCCTAGAACAGCATCTGCTTTTTAAAAAGAAGCTTCTTAAAATGTTGATGACTTCTGAAATATTTCAGAAAATATTGCATTTTGGTCAATCCAGTTTGTGAATTCTAATTTATCAAATTTCATGTTTAGATTAAATCACTGTTGTATCAGTATTACAGTATGATTTAGAAACAAAATTGAAGTCTTCCTGCATTGTGGATTCAGAAGGCACTGAATCACAACTGGTCTTGTGCTGATGTTAGCAGGCACACAGGATGACCATGGAAAACTAAGCAGGTTCTGAACATTGAGTTCAGAACTGGCCACTCACTTCCATTGTATCCGTAAGTCTGGTGTGATATGAGAATCACTCAGTACCAAACTCCTTTTTGAAAGGAGACCTCTGAGTGTGTATGTGTTCTCTCTCTCTCTCACATACCCAACACGGAAAACTTTGATGTTAATAGGGAGGTGAAAGGGAGGCAGGGGGATGTAAGGACCTTGATGACGGTAACTCAGTAACACCTACAGGCAAAAGGAAGACACAGTCATCTCCAAGCATGAGTCATGGCTCATATTTTTCAAAATTCATTCATGTGATGGCTAGGCCAGCATTTATTGCCCATCCTTAATTGTGCCAGAGGGCAGTTATGAGTCAACCATATTGCTGTGGATCAGGAGACTCTTGTAGGCCAGACCAGGCCTACAAGATTTTAAAGGACATTAGTGAACTAGATGAGATTTTCCAACAATTGATAATAGATTCATGGTCATTATCATTCGACTCTTAATTCCAAACATTTCTTTTAATTGGCACTTCCAATTTCCACCATCTGCCATGGTGGGATTCAACCCTGTGTCTGCAGAACATTACTTGGGTCTCTGGATTAATAGTCCATGATAACACCACTGGACCATTGTCTCCATTTGTGGGGGATACTCATAGCTGGGAGCCATTGTTTGGGATATGCTTAGAGGCTGGTGGTTACAACTGGAGGGAGTGGGATTTATACTGAAGGGTTAGAGTCATGATTGGGTGTTGTGAGATTGATGCTGAGTGATTGGGACTGTGTGGGTGCCTTGCAGTAATGTCGGTGTCTGTGATGGGAGAGAGTCGAGCCTTTAGCCTGTTAAAGGTCCACTTCAATCCTTGGGTTGTCCTGCTCACTTGCAGTGCAAACAAGGGGACAAAGCTGGAAGGATGTGGGGGTTGGGTGGCGATAGCTCTCACCCCCAGATTTTGCCATGTGGGGGCAGTTAAAATTGGGGCATGAATGTTTAACTCTTTGAGCTTTGCATATCATATTCAGGAACATAAGAAAATAGTTTTAAAGTGTTTATTTATTAAGATAATGATGAATTTTGAGATTTTTATCTTAATTCTGTTAAATTCTTGGCACTAGACACCCATAATATGGGTTGGTTGAGGTGAGCCTATGTGTTACTTCTCTACATGGAGTGAGTGGGGGGTGGAGGTTGAGGAGTAGGTGAGGCAGATGGCACAAGTGTATTTACACGGAATCTGGATAAAGACTTGAGGGCATAAGCAGTAGGAGAGTATACCAACGGAATAGATGACATACATGGAAAAAGGTTTGTGTGCAATATAGTCATTGGCACATATCAGTGAGTCTGAATTGACTGTTTCTGTGCTGTATATGCTGCATTGTGCAACGTGTTTGTGTGTTTTGGAATATACTGGAAGGGGACCGCATTCCCCCAAATAAATTTCAGACATAGATTCATAAAATGCAGCCTGCTGTTCCTGAGTTAACACACTGTTACTTTATCTCTGTTTGTGAAGCTCAGACAATGGTTTGGTGCAGTGAGTAATTGTGTTGCCACTATTCTGTGTTGTTTTTCATGCATAAATTCTTTTGAGTTGTTAAAATTACTTTAAAAAGTGTTTTATTTCGAGAAATGGTTAACTCTTTGCACATGTTATGCAAATGTGGAGATGAGAACTGGGCTGTCTGAATAAAAGACCAAGCTGAAACCCTTGGGGAGAAACACATTTTCCCTTCATTACATGTGGGCTGGATTTGGGTTTCAAAGAAGTGTGGGTGAAGATAGAAGATATTCCCACTGCTTGCAATGTTCACTGAGCTGGACTCTTCTGTAGAAGTAAATAAAACTGAAATAAATGATGAGGATCATCTTATCCATCAAAACCTACTCCATACAATTGCTATGTTTAAAGTATGACTAGACATCCATTCAGCCCACACCCAAATCCTTGACCCCCATTCAGGCAACTTCCCCACCAGCAATGTAACCCCCGAGAGAGAAAAAAAAATGATAAGAATAGAGGACATTTAAGGGGGACAAAACTCTACAAAATATCTTTTGGATATCCTTAACTAATTGAAATTGCCCTGGAGAACACATTAACCATGTGTATGTTGTCACAAACTCCCATTTGGAATTGATAACTTTTGAACAGAAAATGCAGTTAATAGCTGAAAGAATGACCGGTCAAAATTTCACATTTTTGGTGAGTTACTGTAACCAATGACTAAAGACACTATTAACTGAACACTACCATTTAAGGTAATTATGCTTTAAACCACAGAATGGGATACCTCTGCAACTACTACTTAATCCAACAGAGAAAACATACACAAACGGGTATTCTTTACAATTCTTTATTCATTATTCCCAGAATTAATCCAAAGTGATTCTTAGCATCTGAGGGTTTATTTCCATTTTATTTCCTTTGAGTCTGAGACCAGTGAGGTTTTTTTTCTCTGAGACTCATTCTCTCACTAAAGCTGGGCTAACCTTCCAGTCTTGTTTGAACTCCTCACAACATATGGTCTTTAATCTTAGCATAAGCTTTTCACTTGCATTCCTGTGTAGAAAATCATAGTAACATTTTTGGCCTTGAGTTGGCCCTCTCCCAAATCAAGCCAGTCTCAAAAAGACTGTGATATTCAATTATGTTTTCTGTAACCTGATCTTTACATTAACATATTTCCTGGTATTAATGTGAATCATAGGGGTTTTCTACCTAGGTAGCAATGCTAATAAGCTATCCTTGAGAGCTCAATTCTTCTCCATCTTGCTACTGAATGGTCAGCTTAAAAAGTAAGGTTACATGTTAAACTATTTTTGGGGGTGCTGGGGAGCTGGAAACGTTGCCTCTACTATTGATGCACAGCTCATTGTATGTCTTTAAGCATGAATATCCAGCACCTCCTTCCCTGTAAACCAATCTAAGCCCTCCTTTGCTCTCTATCAAACCACCTAGCCTTACTGTCAGTCAGACTTCTGAACAGGTAATCTGACTCCCTGAATTTGACTGTAAATTTAAAGAAACAGTCCCAAACAGAGCAATCTTAGAAGCCTCTCAATTTTAGCAACATTAACTGGTAGTTTACCTGCCATTTATAAAGTGCATTCTCTGCCAAGGTTAGAAACTGGCCCAATCCCTCTTCTGAACATTGGTTATGTTGCCATTATGTTCTCAGATGTTTCCTTTTTCTTGGGCTATTGGACAATGGCTGGGAAACTGCTCCTCCTTATCTGTGGTGGAAGTGTTGGCCATTGACTCAGACCGATGAACCACAGCCAGTGAGAATGAGGTAAAAGATATGCCGGATTTCCATAACAAACTCTTAATTGACATTTAAATAGTTAGCAAATATGTGAGGTGTCACCAGTGAACTTCTGGGCAGCTTGTGCCAATTATTTATATACTGATTTTGTACATGCAGTTAGCCAGCATAAATAACAGTCCTGTCATTCCTCTTTGTAGATAGTGGTCTTTGAATCCTCACTTGTGCTAGAGATCATTTCCTACAAATATTTTCTCATCAACCTGTTCAGAGATGTTATGGGATCCCTCTGGAGCAGATGAGACTTAAACCTCCTGGCTCAGAAGAGGAACTCTACTACTGTGCCACAAGAACCCTTAAGATCATTTCCTACAGACATCTGCTTCAGTAGTCTGCAGCTGATTGTACAAGAGCCTCCTGTTCAAACTTTTCAATCAGTGTGCAGCATTAAGACTGAAGCAAATAGAACATGGAGTCAGTTATAACCCAACTTGTCAGCATGAGAGTGAAGTGTTGCACCCTGGATTTGTACATTACCAGACCTTACTCTCCTTTCATTTCAATAGAGTAATCTCAGGAGAGGTGAAAAACCAGTGTTTCATGTGGTCCCAATGGAGGAGCTGGATTAAAATTGTTCCTATTGTCTCTGCAGAATTTAATGATTGTTTCCATTTCCTATAAAAGCGTGAGAAATACTTCAGAAGCAAAATTAAAATGAACCATCAGTGTCCTTAAGCAGTCTTGCTCCCGAGCAGCAACAGCTAGTATGCTCTTCCCTGCTGACAAACATTTAGCCTAATACAATCAAATAGAAAATAAGACGGATGTCAGAGGAATGGGTAGGATGTTTGATTAATGCATGCTCATGATTCCATAACCCACAAGTGATCAGCAAACAGTGGGCTGCTAGGTTCACAGGTTGGTTATACTAAGTGTCTCCCAACTCCCCGAGATATATTCAGATGATGCCACAGGCAAAAATAGAGATGCACAAGTGAACATTGCATTTATTAAAATATTCATTTTAGTTATGTGGAAATACACGGGGTAACATTTCATCTTGTTCTATAGCGTGTGAAGGATAATATGATCAACAACAGTTTATATATGTGGAAAAGATAGTTGGGTAAAGTACAAAACAGGCTACTGATTTACTATCAAACAACTTGTGTGACTGCCGAAGGCCAAATTATCCCCTACATTTTCTCTTTCACTCTTGCACACTTTTATACCTTTCTCTCACATGCATTCTGTCATCCATATTTATTCTCACTGTCACATACACACACATCAGTAATCTCCTGGCCACCTCCAAAATATATTTGGTTAATTATATAGATATTATATCAACACTTCCCAAATTAGTGCACATTCAGTGTGACTCTTCATCAAATTAGGTTCTGGAAGATTCCTGGGAGGATGGCATGGTTCAAATGGGTATTGCCAATTTCCTCCTTCCTCCTTTAGTACAAAAACATTCAACCTTCACGTGAAATGTGAGGTACATATTATTAAATGGTCTGACAAGATTATTGACAACCTTTTTCATCCTGCATGTAGGGTTTTGGTCCTTTTACTGTTATGTGTCAGTGTCATCAGAGAGAAGAGGGACAGCCTGGACAGTCTCATCTTCTACCTATTTTGTGTGTTTCTACCTTTTGATGGAACGGTGGTGATGCGATTGGCAGAGAAACACTTCATGAACTGAACTAGCAGCCCACACCTTAATAATAAACCCTGTCATGCAATTGGCTTGAGGAATAGAAAGATACCAGGAGGGAAAGCAAGTGATTGTGAAAATGCACAAACTCAGCTCGTTCAGGAGGAAACCTGCCACTTTGAGTGAGTCTGTGTACAAAAGACTTCAGTCCTGTGTGGTTGACTCTTTGCATCCTTTTGAGCAGATCAGCTAAAATGAAGGGGCTATAAGTGTGGCTTTGTCACCGTCAGAATCTTGATCTTTGCTCAGCAATGATAAGGGGGAGAGATATTGGTTTTTTTTTCTCCCTCAGAGAAAAGTTACTCATCTCCTCCTAGGCATCTTGTCTGATTCACTTGTCCTAGTCATTTTATACCCATTTCAATAATTAGTCATTAATATGGTAAGTTATTAAAATCCAATTAGTGTTTTTCACTCCTCCCATTGATTTTAAAATATTTCTCTCTGTCCCTCGTTTGGTTTTTGCAAATTAAATCCAAAAGGGCTGAGGGTATGAGTTGCCTCAGACAATGGCAACTGGCATTTCACATTACCATTCTGTATGCTACTAGGAGCTGCAGGGCATTATCACAGGTTGACTTGCTCCCCCTGCCCCGATCCTCCCTCCCTTTCTCTGTGGTTGCCTATCAGCCTTGTGGACAGTCTCCCTCATTGACCAGACAGAGATCAGGAACTCGACAGCCGGGCCTCTTGAATGTGATGTCTTGTCTGTTAACTAAGCCACACAGCATACTGGATGCAGATGAATGGTCCAGAATGCTGAGCATATCTTTTACTCTTGATAGCCTTTTCTTTTATCCAAGTTCCAAATGTCTTTTTACCTTCTTTAACTTCAGAATGCCCTCCCAAACTGGACGAGCTACACCCAGCAAGGGTGAGTGCGTTCGCATTTCAAACATAAACTTAAAATACTTTTATGAAGAGCAACAATCAAAAGACAGTAAAAGCAGCTTGCAATTAAACAAGCAAAACTCAGTTTGTGAAATGCATAAGCAGTGCATTCACCAAAGGTCACTAGGCCAACTTAGAAACTCTGTACAGTAAATATTAAGTACTTCTTGTGAAAGTAATTGCCTTTGAAGGATGAAGACAAAAAAAAAGTTGTTTCCAGCAGGAAATGCTTCTTTAAACTCTGTTTTTCTATCTGTTTTTTGTAGGATGTAATTTACAGACTGAAATGAATTCTTGGTGTTTTTATTTTGTGCTGTGTGTGTTGCTTTCTGGTGTAATAACATTTGAATGTAATTACTGCAGTGCCAATTTGCCAAAGATATCTGATATTTTTCTTTATCATCATTGCAATACTGGGATTTGTGCTTTCTGTTCCAAGTAAACTGTTGAATGCAACCTGAGTTTTCTGATATTAGATTTAGCTAAAAGTACCATGCAATAAGATGGGTGTAGATTCAATGTATGTGTGTTTACAAGGATGATTGTTTGTGACCTGTTGATGTATGTAATCTTAATATAAGAATAATTATTTGTAAATATTTACTATAATTTTATTGGTTCATACATAAGAATATAAGTAAACTTTTTTTAAGTTCAATGCATTTATCCTTGGTCATCATTTGAAATATGGAGATTTTTCCAGTTCTATGCACTACACTTCCAGGTGTCAAAAGCCTGGAGAAAATTGAAAGGAGAAGGTTGAGAATCTTACTGTATATACCGAAACTAGAGAATATGGGATTGCTGTGCATGGATGCAGATAAGATTGGGAGGGAGATTTGTTACTGTGGTTCAGAATTTAGTCATTTTGTTGAAGTTTTAAGAATTGTTCCCATTGAAGGAGGAACAATAGTCAGAGAATCCAAATTAAAGATTATCGATATTAGAACCAGAAGCAAGGTGAGAAGGTTTTTTCTTAGTAAACGAAGTTATGGTAGTTTGGAATGCACTGACTGTAGGAGCTGGAAGTGGAGTCAGCAGTGGTGGAGAATAGGATATCTTCCCAATTATGCGTGTGCAGATGTACAGCAAACACTTTCTGGATCTGGTATAGGAGTATGTCACAAATTTGTGCATTATCTTGGAAATTCTTTGAGATACTGCTGTGTTGGTCATAGCTACAATCTGGTTGTAGTCATAGGAAGGTGTCCTTACTGCCTCATATCTCGCTGTACACTATACCCCGGGCGAGACAATAGGGCCCCCTGGTGATCTGAACTGCATGTTCATCTCTTTCATTCAAATATATGCTTCAACAATCTCCCCAGAGGAACCAAGCATCCATTTGGTGACATGAGGCCAGGTTGCTAAATCAATTTAATCCATAAATATGTGAACCTGCACAATTTGTTCTTGCACATTATGAAAATATTGAGCTTGTTATACTTTCCCACATGGGTGATACCTAGTGGTGCTCCTTACACTTCAACATGATAGCAGACTTCTCTGGGCCTGATTCTGTTTCAGAAAAATGAGTTATCCTCCTCTGTCTCTGTCTCTGTTTCTGTCTCTGTCTCTGTGTCTATTTTGTAAACAATCTCTTTCTGCTTGCAGCCAGATCAGATCCTAGACTTTCCAACACAATGTGAAATGTTTATTGTTTTCTTCAGAACAGACTAATAAATTGGTTATTTGCAAGTTGGGAGAAACAATATCACAGCTAGATTATCAAAGTATCCCTTAAGCCTTTGAAATAAAAACACTCGAACCCAGTGGGTTGTAATATCGCTGAAAATAAAGAATGCTGGAGATCGCAATAGGTCAGGCAGCATCCATGGAGAGAAAGCAAGTCAACATTTTGAGTCTAGATGACTTCGTCAGGACTGAAGTGAAGTGTAGAGTGGTCAACATTTATGCAACAGTGGGGGGAGGGGAGTGTAGTGCTGGGGAGAAAGGATGTTGATAGTTCAGATGAAGTGATTGGAATGTGAGCATGGCAGAACAATGGCGCATCTAACTGTCAGAATGGAAGTAACTGACAGTCTCACTAGCATCCCTGCTTTGGAGACAAAAGTATGGGGAAATCTTGGAGTTCTGCATTGGGTCAGCTCTCTAACATATTCCTGCCTCTGTGTCCTTGCTGGACAGGCTAAAGGCTACATAGGCTACCCAGCTGATGGTGAAGCCAATGAAGCCAATTAAGGTTTTATCCAGCACAAGTTTCAGGTGCTATTGGGATTTTCCTGACCTGCCTCACACTGAGTCTGAAAGTTGGCAGCAACTTAGAGGGCCACTGGAGTCTTCACTCACTGGTCCAGCAAATGAGCTACAAGATATATACAGAGAGCTGTGAACACAGTCCAGTCCATTACACAAGCCAAACCACCATCCATTGACTCCATCTATGCTTCTCACTGACTCGGGAAGGCAGCCGACATCATCAAAGACCCTCTCTCACTAGTATCCTTACATACAGATAAGGAAGGACACCACTTCAACTGGGACAACACATCCATCTTAGGACAAGCCAAACAGAGACACTCACAAGAATTCCTAGAACCATGGCATTCCAACCGGAACTCTATCAACAAACACATCGAGTTAGACCCCATCTATCACCCCCTGATAAAAAGAGCAGGAAATGGCATCAACACAGGAAATAGCATCACCAACCCAAAGAAACCCAAACATATAAATAGAAAGCAGAAATTATGTACACTGCTTCACCTGAGGCCCACTGAAGATGTTACTTAGTAGGGTGACGTAGCGTCTGGAAATGAACCTCCCAGCTCAGTGAGCAAACCTACATCCAGATCATCAAAGATCCCTCCAACCTTGCTTATAATTTCTTCCAACTTACTCGTTGGGTAGAGGAAACAAAAGCTTAAACACATTTGCCAACCGATTCAGGAATAGCTTCCTCACTGATGTTATTAAATTTCTGAATGGACCTTTCCAATCTTAAATTTAATGTTGATCTTGCTATTTGTGTACCTTCTCTGTAGCCCTTGTATTCCTCACTGCGTTCTATTACCCCTATGCACTTTGTATGTCATCATATGCCTGCACTATATGCAAAACAAACTTTTTATTGTACGTTGGCACGTGACAGTAATAAATCAAATCACATTTTAAAAAACTTGAAGAAGCCACAGCCTGAGTTTTAGCCATCCCTGAGGGGATGTTTCCCTTCCATATTTATGGCCCAATTACACTGTCTTCATGTATTTAAAATAAAAGCAGACTTCTGAGATGGCCTCCATATTGACGTTCCTTTGTGATTTGTTGTCTGACAGTGGAGCTGCTGCTCAGCTAGTACTGTGGGCCCTCCCATTGTGTTCCTGCTATTACAACCCAACCATTATCCTTAATTCAATGTGAACATGGCATTTTGATTCTCTCAAAAATGATGGTAATGCCATTTTCCCGCCACATCTCACTGACATTTTGTTGAAGGAGAACATATAGGTTAGGCACTGATTACTCAAACTCAGTCACTATTTTCAGCATTTGTCTCTCAGAATATGGTTTGTAAATCACATTCCATTTGTCAAACTATTTGGGGAGGCAGGTTTGGAGGATTTAAGGTGATGATACGGTTTCACAATGTGTGTGGCATAAGAAAATGAATTCCAATGGGACTCCAAATCATCCAGACCACCGTGGACCCCTTCGCAATACAGGTATTTCAGTTTGTTTTTGTTTTCAACATCAAGTGGATTTAAAATTTAAACTTAAAATGCACACCTGCATTTCAAAAAAAAATGAAGGTGATCCTTTGTACCAGATTCACGTGTAATGAAAGCTAGAATTTAATCTGAAACTGAATTTCCCCTTGGGTCCCTGGTTCATAGACTCATACCTCCTGAATATGAATCTATAATTATAAAGCACTTTTTCACATCCGTCCATCTATGCTATGGGGAATGCAAGGTCACATAGCCAGACACCCTGGTGGCAAGCTTGATAGTGCTCTGAATTTTGAGGTCTTGCTCTGTAGGGCCATGCGAGACAGTGTTGCTTCAAGGGTAATTATTAGCATTAGCTCCCCATGCTGAATTTCATAATGTTCACCAAACCACAAACTGCTGTCTACCCATTTTTAAACAGGTGGGTTAGACTGCACTGTACTAGCCTGCTCCTGACTAACCCTGAAAACAGATGTTGCTGCTGTTTGGCAGCGCTGGTGTTAAGCGTGGCTTCCTTTTCACAACGAGTGTTTATCTAGTTCTGCAGTTTTCCATCGTCTGATCCTTATTGACCTTCGTATAGGAACACAGAAACTAGGAGAAGGAATAAGCCATTTGGTTCCTTGCGCCTGCTCCTCTATTCAATCTGATCATGGTTGATTATCGAGCTCAATTCCCCAATCCCCCAACTCCCCATGTCCCTTGATATCTTTAGCAACAAGAGTTATACATACTTCGTTCTTGAAAACACAATGCTTTGGCCTCAACCACTTTCTGTAATGGAGAATTCCAAAGGCTCGCTGCTGTCTGGATGAAGAAATTTCTCCTTGTCTCAGTCCTAAAATGTTTCCCCTTATCCTTAAACTATGACCCCTGGTTCTGAGCTCTCCCATCATCAGGAGCATCCTTCCTGCATCTAACCTATCTACCCCTGTTAGAATTTTGTAGGTTTCTATAAGATACTCTCTCACTTTTCTAAACTCCAGGAAATACAATCCTAACCAACAATTGAGTATAGGAGTTGGAAGGTCATGTTGTGGCTACACATGACATTGGTTAGGCCACTGTTGGAATATTGTGTGCAATTCTGGTCTCTTCCTATTGGAAAGATGTTGTGAAACTTGAAAGAGTTCAGAAAAGATTTACAAGGATGTTGCCAGGGTTGGAGGATTTGAGCTAAAGGGAGAGGCTGAACAGGCTGGGGCTGTTTTCCCTGGAGCGTTGGAGGCTGAGAGGTGACCTTATAGAGGTTTACAAAATTATGAGGGGCATGGATAGGATAAATAGGCAAAGACTTTTCCCTGGGGTCAGGGAGTCTAAAACTAGAGGGCAAAGGTTTAGGATGAGAGGGGAAAGATATAAAAGAGACCTACAGGGCAACCTTTTCACGCAGAGGGTGGTACATGTATGGCATGATCTGCCAGAGGAAGTGGTGGAGGCTGGTACAATTTCAATATTTAAGAGGCATTTGGATGGGTATATGGATAGGAAGGGTTTGACCATAAGACCATAAGACATAGGAGTGGAATTAAGGCCATTCAGCCCATCGAGTCCACTCCGCCATTCAATCATGGCTGATGGGCATTTCAACTCCACATACCAGCATTCTCCCCGTAGCCCTTAATTCCTCGGGACATCAAGAATCTATCAATCTCTGCCTTGGAGACATTTAGCATCCCGGCCTCCACTGAATTCTGCGGCAATGAATTCCACAGGCCCACCACTCTCTGACTGAAGAAATGTCTCCGCATTTCTGTTCTGAATTGACCCCCTCTAATTCTAAGGCTGTGTCCACTGGTCCGAGTCTCCTCGCCTAACGGAAACAATTTCCTAGCGTCCACCCTTTCTAAGCCATGTATTATCTTGTAAGTTTCTATTAAGTCTCCCCTCAATCTTCTAAACTCCAATGAATACAATCCCAGGATCCTCAGCCGTTCCTCATATGTTAGACCAACCATTCCAGGGATCATCCGTGTGAATCTCCGCTGGACATGTTCCAGTGCCAGTATGTCCTTCCTGAGGTGTGGGGACCAAAACTGGACACAGTACTCCAAATGGGGCCTAACCAGAGCTTTATAAAGCCTCAGTAGCACAACGGTGCTTTTATATTCCAACCCTCTTGAGATAAATGACAACATTGCATTCGCTTTCTTAATCACGGACTCAATCTGCATGTTTACCTTGAGAGAATCCTCGACTAGCACTCCCAGATCCCTTTGTACTTTGGTTTTACGAATTTTCTCACCGTTTAGAAAGTAGTCTATGCTTTTATTCTTTTTGCCAAAGTGCAAGACCTCGCATTTTCTCACGTTGAATTCCATCAGCCATTTCCTGGACCACTCTCCCAAACTGTCTAGATCCTTCTGCAGCCTCCCCACTTCCTCAGTACTACCTGCCTGTCCACCTTAAGGGCGGCACGGTGGCACAGTGGTTAGCACTGCTGCCTCACAGCACCTGAGACCCGGGTTCAATTCCTGACTCAGGTGACTGACTGTGTGGAGTTTGCACGTTCTCCCCGTGTCTGCGTGGGTTTCCTCCGGGTGCTCCGGTTTCCTCCCACAGTCCAAAGATGTGCAGGTCAGGTAAATTGGCCATGATAAATTGCCCGTAGTGTTAGGTAAGGGGTAAATGTAGGTATATGGGTGGGTTGCGCTTCGGCGGGTCGGTGTGGACTTGTTGGGCTGAAGGGCCTGTTTCCACACTGTAAGTAATCTAATCTAATCTAACTTTGTATCATCGGCAAACTTCGCTAGAATGCCCCAGTCCCTTTATCCAGATCATTAATATATAATGTGAACAGCTGCGGCCCCAACACTGAACCCTGCGGTTGGATGGATATGGGCCGGGTGCTGGCAGGTGGGACTAGATTGGGTTGGGGTATCTGGTCGCCATGGATGGGTTGGACTGAAGGGTCTGTTTCCGTGCTGTACATCTCTCTGACTCTATAACACTCCTCATAGTCCTGCCATCCCATGAATCAATTTAGTAAACCTTTGCTGCACTCCCTCTATAGCAAGAACATCTTCCACAGATAAGGACCCCAAAACTGCCCACAATATTCCAGGTGTGGCCTCACCAATGTCCTGTATAGTTGCAGCAAGGGTCACTCAACCTGAAATGTTGAAATCTGATTTCTCTTCCTAGATGCTGTCAGACCTGCTGAGCTTTTCCGACAATTTTTGTTTTCGATCCTTGTTCCCGTATTCGATGCCTCTTGCTATGAAGGCCAACACACAGCCTGATTGGCTGAAATTTTTCAATACAAGCTTCCTGCAGCCTTTTCAATTGTTTTTGTCTTGAATGTCACAGCTGGGAAAATTGAGAACATGGGAATCCTTTCATCTGTTCCCACTGGTGAAATTGGGAATCATTCTGTTGGTTCTGAGAGGGAGAATGGTAGGCCTGGTTGATCCTAGATGGGATGATAGGAATCCCCTACTGCTGTTTCAATTTTGGAATTCCTTCATATATTCATAGCCATTCCTTTTGTCTATTTCTTGTTGGAAGGACAGAAATCCCTTCAGCCCCTCATACTTGGGAGCATGCAAAACCCTTAAAAAATCCGAAAGAGTTGCAGATGCTGGAAATCAGAAACAAAAACAGAAGTTGTTGGAAAATCTCAGCAGGTCTGGCAGCATCTACGGAGAGTAATTAGACCAGTGACCCTTCTTCAGAACTGTCAATTTCCTGTCCACAAATTGACCATTCACCTTATGTAGAGGAAATCCCTGCTCTCAAATATTAAAAGTTAAAAATGACACAACACCAGGTTATTGTCCAACAGGTTTAATTGGAAGCACACTAGCTTTCAGAGTGACGTTCCTTCATCACCTGATGAAGGAGCAGCGCTCCGAAAGCTAGTGCTTCCAATTAAACCTGTTGGACTATAACCTGGAGTTGTGTGATTTTTAACTTTGTACACCCCAGTCCAACACCGGCATCTCCAAATCTCAAATGTTCAAATATCCTGAATTCCCATTTGCAGTTTGATTGTCCTTTGACCTGTTGACATGGTATTACTATTTGTTTTAATGTCTGTATACTCATGGAGATTGAAAAGCCCATAGTTTAGAACATCCCAATACTGATTTTGACTGCAATAGTTACGAGCAGGTTTTGGACAAACTGAACTGGAATTGTGCAGATTCTGGCAGAAGTGGGGTGACCATTAACAGCAGGAACAGAAAACATTGTGAAAACAAAATTGTAAGAGAAGCAAGCAAAGCACTTTTGGAATTCTAGAAATAGCTTGCAGAATGGATATGCCTTGGATACATACTTAAATGAAGAATTTGCTCAATTTGAGGTAACATTTGAAGTGAAATCCCTCGGTGTCCTGAGTGTTAGGTGTGTGGCTGGATGTGTGGTACGTTGAGCAGTATGAGAGATTGGTGATATGGTGACCATGATAGTCATATAAAGATGCATACTTTGAGGTTGACTACCTATTTGAGACTATTAGACATTGTCAGATACTGCACCCAGCTCCTCTCATTGACCTTTCTGTCCACCTTCTCCAAATCCCTTCCAAGCATGATCCATGGAGGCCACCTATCACCTACAGGCGTGCGTGGTGGCTCAGTGGTTAGCATTACAGGCCTCACGGTGCCATGGACTTGGGTTTGATTCCAGCCTTGGTCGACTGTCTGTGTGGAGTTTGCACATTCTCCCTGTGTCTACGTGGGTTTCCTCCGGGTGCTCCGGTTTCCTCCCACAGTCCAAAGATGTGCAGGTTAGGTGAATTGGCCACGCTAAATTGCCCATAGTGTTCAGGGGTGTGTAGTTGCATTAGTTAGGGGAAATGTAGAGTAATAGAGTAAGGGAATGGGTCTGGGTGGGTTACTCTTCGGAGGGTCGGTGTGGATTTGTTAGGCCAAATAGCCTGTTTCTACACTTGTAGGGATTCGATCATAATATCTCTTTCGCTGTCCATCTGCATCAGTCATGTTTGCAGATCTGTATCTATCTCTCAGGAACCCTTGAATTGTCCTCGTAATGTAATTCGCATTGCAGAAACAAATTTCTGTACCTTTCCTTTAATAAGAACAGTACCATACGTGTGCCAAACAGCACAATATGGCATGTCCTCTGTTTATAGGGGCTTCAGATGTCTTGGAATACACAGAGAACCACCACTTGGGCAAAGGCTACAGTCCTTCAGATGGAAATGGATACATGAAATGATATGGTCTCTACCTCAATCTTCATGGCCACAGATAGCCCACATGTTGAAAGTCACAACTGGGAAAATGGAGACTATGGGAAAATGGGGTATTTAAATATGCATTTGGGTCATGTCCATTCTGCAAGGTATTTCAGTCGTGTGCAAAAACTGTGGCAACTCAATCACTTCCTGCCAGAATGTCCCAGTATGGAAAAAACAGTGAATGTAACATTCATCAGATTGTGTGCAACAATTAAGTGCTAAATCCTAGGCACAGAGTAATTTATCTGTGGTAGACATTCACAACATTTATCCCATTACTGGGGAACTGCGTCAGAATTTAAGAGAAGCCCTTTCCATTTTCTTAACTCTGAGATCAGCTATTGATTGAACACTTCATTTTAGATTAGATTACCTACTGTGTGGAAACAGGCCCTTCGGCCCAACAAGTCCACATCGACCCGCCGAAGCCCAACCCACCCTTACCCCTTCACCTAACACTACGAGCAATTTAGCATGGCCAATTCACCTAACCTGCACATCTTTGTGACTGTGGGAGGAAACCGGAGCACCCGGAGGAAACCCTCCTGGAACCCATGCAGACACGGGGAGAATGTGCAAACTCCACACAGTCAGTCGCCTGAGGTGGGAATTGAACCCAGGTCTCTGGCGCTGTGGGCAGCAGTGCAAACCACTGTGCCACCGTGCCGCCCATATTGGACTCCATTGATAGCTGAACTACAGCTGGGACAGCAAACTCACATGGAGAAGCAACCATTGGACCGAATTTGCAAGGAACTGGCAGGATTTTCAAGATAGCCTGGTAGCTCTTCCTCCAACCTTCAAATGGGGAATTGTTTTTGCTCTACCTGACTCAGGCCCATGTTGCCTGATACATCGCAGAACTTGCCAGAGGTTGAAAAGTATATTTCATTTCTTTTCCAATTGTATTAAGAACACAGAACTATTCAGCACTGTAACTCAATTCACAAAAGATATTCAGCAAAGTTTTTGATAGACTAGTATCAAAACCAACATTTGGACTCTGTGTATTGTATGCCAATATTGTTTTAAAATTTTATTTATTATATTTGAGTTGTCAGATTAATGGAAACAATTTCTTGTTGCAAAATAAGTCTTTGGAAGCAAATTTTGTTATTGCTCCAGCAACTCATATCCAGTAAGTCCCATACCTTCAGCATGGAGGAGAATTGCTGAAAGTGAAATGAGCCAGTCCTGAGGTCAGTCTGTTGACATGAACACTGCTCACCAACTACTAGAAAACAGGATCAGCACTGTTTACATGTGTTGTAACCTAACTTCTTCTCTAGAGGTACCGGGGCTGAGACTCCTGAAAATGTGCTGAGCAGGTTTAGAAATCAGGTACAAATTACATTAGTAATAGACATTGTTCCAGAGACAATGAGGAGACATATGCTTCTATTTATAAATCTCACAATCCCTTTTTTCTCAGTTGTTATCAAATTGATCTGTCATCTTCAAAGATTTGTGTTCAAGAACTAACCCTCCGCAAATATTATCCTGTTCCTATACCGGAATTAAAATTGTACCATTGATTTCACATTTCATTCTCTTAATCTTCAATCCGACTTCCACCTCTTCACAATTCTCTACATTTTGTTTGACCTATCATATGTCTGTCCATTCGACTACTCTGTCTATGTCTTCTTGAACTTTGTTAACATAGCTTCAACTGTTTACTGCAATTAGTACAATGTCTGTGAAAAAAGTTGCAATAAACAAAATAGGAGATCACATTAACATATTAAACATTCCTCCTATTGTAGCTCTGCGCTAAAATGAGTCGCTTGACATACCCAATGTACAGAGTCAAGATTAGAGTGGTGCTAGAAAAACACAGCAGGTCGGACAGCATCGGAGGAGCAGGAAAATCGACGTTTCAGGCAAAAGCCCTTCATCAGGAATTATCTTCCTGCTCCTCGGATGCTGCCTGACCTGCTGTGCTTTTCCAGCACCACTCTAATCTTGACTCTGATCTCTAGCATCTGCGGTACCCTCTTTTGCTATACCCCAATACTCAGGTTATTTCAAATAATATATTAATCTGTTTCCCATGAATTGTACACAGAAAGTTAAAATTATGGGCTAAAAGGTCACAGATGTAGAAATCACAATTTGTGACTTCACTGTGCTGGTTCCTTTGGAGGTAAACACAACAAACTTCATGCTCTTTCCTCATTGCCATGATTTCTGTGGGCAGTCCTTTGCAATCTAAGCTGTTATTTGGTTTCAGACAAAATAGAGGGACCTAAGAGCTTGTGAGATTCATATACTTTGCAGGCAATCTCCAGGGAAATAACTGCAGCAGAAGTATTCAAAATGAAGGGAACTGGAACAACAGCCCAAGATCAAAGATTCACTGATGCCATTGCAAAGCAGTAGTAACGACATTGGACAGGAGGAGAGAGACCATGTTTCTTTGGAGCCAAGGAGGTCCTCAAAGCATTTCTTAAAAGGGACTGGGTGGCATGTGATCCAGAGGCCAATGATCAGAGCCTAGGCCCAAGGGCCTAGCAACAATGTCACATGATGTCTAATGGCCTCACACTGGATGGTATGGGTAAGAGAATGCACATTTACATTCCATTTCATACCACACCCCCATCACTCACTCAGCAGCAGTTCAGTGAGAACTCAGCCAAAGATTCACAAACTCCACCTCAGCTGCATACCTTCAAATGCTGTTAACCTCACATCCACCTCTCGCTGACTAGAATGGCTTGTAGTTATTCCATTATGACAGGTGCACCATCTAAAACACAATTCCACGCAGTTCATGGCAGGCCTCTCACTCCCTTTGCAGCAACAGGGCATCCATAAAAAGAGGGAGCAATTGACGACAGACATGGTCCGGCATAACTCTACCCCTCAGCTTGTCAATTAAGATGATGCTTACAACCATGGATCCAGCCATGGCTGAGAGTGAGCTATGTAGCATACTGAGAACATACAGGGTGAGGGAGAGTTACAGCCTTTTGCCCTCTTCTCAACTCCTTCTTCACTCTCCTTCTGAGACCTGCTACAGGTTGAAAGCTGTCGATGGTGTAACCACGGAGTTCCTATTTTTGCTCCAAGACCTGCCACCATAATTCATTCCTCCTGCTGTTATGCTTCCAGATATTCATGAATTGCCTTTGAGACAGTCTCAACAGAGCCAGGGGTAACAGGGTGGACAAATCCACATAGTGATGAGGTATGACCATTGCTTATTCTCACACCCTGAGTCAGCAGCTCAGATCCTGGTACCACGCATATAAACTTAGCGTATCATCAGGCAGAAGTAAGGTGCAGCCAGAATAGTGGAAAGAATGGCTCGTGCCTCAACTCATGATCACAGATAAATTTTGCTGCAGGGTTTCAAATGAGGAATACATGAGAAGAAGAAAAATATGGTAATAATGAGAATGGTAATGTTTGGTGCATTGGCAGGTGCATCAGACAGCTTCCCGTCAGTATTTAGCTACATGGGGAAGACTGGCTCCAACATTGCAGAGAGCATACTTCCCAGCATGCAACCAGTGGCCAACTCCATGACTGTATGAGTGGAGCAGACTCTGATCGAGTGTCTGTCTCAGCTTCCACTCACAGCCAATGTTACGGTGCTGGGATGGACTTTCCAGTGGATGTCATGACATTCATCTTTGGTGCCATGCAAGCTCAGAATGTTGTTTTGAGGATCTCAATTCTCAAAGGGTCATGCAAACTCTCACAGTAGTCCAGCGATTTGTCCGAGAGTAGATTATCAGGATTTTCGAGCTCCGGTCCTATTATAGTGGCAGTGTCTCAATGAAAGATAAACCTGTCTGTTAATGTTAATATTTGTGCTCACACCATCACCAGTTCTCCAGGCTGATGCCTGTCAGCCAACCAGCTTGGACTGATGCCACTCATGCTGAGATGATGGAGTCTGAAACTGGACCCTTGAGAGCTTGAGCTGTTCAATGGCATCTTGCAAGTTCATGTGCAGTATTCCACAGTGAAAGCCAACAGCCTCCCACCAGCCAAATGTAGGAAAGTCAGCGTAAGCAAAAGCACAGGCACTACAAGAGCATGTACAAAGATGATTGGTTGACGACGAAGAAGGTTACCTCAGATTACAACAAGATTTGGACCAGATGGGCCAATGGGCCAAGAAGCGGCAGATGGAGTTTAATTCAGATAAATGCAACGTGCTGCATTTTGGGAAAGCAAATTTTAGCAGGGCTTATACACCTGATGTAAGATCCTAGAGAGTGTTGCTGAACAAATAGACCTTGGAGTGCAGGTTCATAGCTCCTTCAAAGTGGAGTTGCAGGTAGATAAGATAGTGAAGGCATTTGGTATGCTTTCTTTTATTGATCAGAGTACTGAGTACAGGAGTTGGGATGTCATGTTGCGGCTGTACAGGACATTGGTTAGGCCACTGTTGGAATATTGCGTGCAATTCTGGTCTCCTTCCTATCGGAAAGATGTTGTGGAACTTGAAAGGGTTCAGAAAAGAGTTGCAGGGGTGTTGCTGGGATTGGAGGATTTGAGCTATGGGGAGAGGCTGAACAGGCTGGGGCTGTTTTCCCTGGAGCGTCGGAGGCTGAGGGGTGACCTTATAGAGGTTTACAAAATTATGAGGGGCATGGATAGGATAAATAGACAAAGTCTTTTGCCTGGGATGGGGGAGTCTAGAACTAGAGGGCATAGGTTTAAGGTGAGAGGGAAAAGATATAAAAGATATATAAGGGGCAACTTTTTCACACAGAGGGTGGTATGTGTGTGGAATGAGCTGCCAGAGGAAGTGATAGAGGCTGGTACAATTGCAACATTTAAGAGGCATTTGGATGGGTATATGAATAGGAAGGGTTTGGAGGTATATGGGCTGGGTGCTAGCAGGTGGGACTAGATTGGGTTGGGATATCTGGTCTGCATGGACGGGTTGGACCGAAGGGTTGGTTTCTATGCTGTACATCTCTATCACTATGACTCTATGGTTTATGTTTGTTTGTATAATTGGTTGTGTTGTTGGAGTTGGATATTTGTTCAAAGGTAAACAAGTGATAATTCCTCAAGGCTTGCATCATGTTAGACAATACACATTTAGGTCACTTTTTGAGTGCAGAAGAAAACCAAGAATCTATTTTCTGGCCAGAACTCCATCAACCTCAACAATCGAAAGAACTTTTCATTTCACACAAGATTCCTTCTGATCTGTGTTTGTCACTGATACTTTCATACTCAAGGACATGAATATATTCTGGTAACTGATATGAGATTTAGGGGGCATGTGATCACAACTGCCTCAGATGGGTAGTCGAGGATTTATAGCAAATTTCTGATTGTTTATTGAGAGGCAGCAGTTTAGATGTGGTACATTAATTAATCAGACAAAGGAAGGAAGTATACCACCAGAGACAAATGGGAGCACTCTACTGATCCTGGAACTGTTCTGTAGAATGGAATAGAAGCAACATGTTCCCATATCCCAGTGATCCTGCGCTCTTTTGTGATGGTGTCTGGTTAACATTGGGTAGTCTGTGGTAGTCGTTCATAATCTCTGGTAGTTGTTAGTGGTCTCAATGCCAGCAGCCTTTGTTCTTCCTTGGGTCTGATATTGGGGGATGTCCTGATGTTGTCCCAAGGAGATGGTGTAGCTTGTCTCTCTGGATTTTCTTGTCCCTTCCTGCCCTCCTGTACCTGTTAATCTGCCTTACTTTAGGGTCTGGCCATTGGTGCTATGACAGTTCCTGTTTAACCCCCCCGCTTTGGTCAATGGCCATGAGATAGCTACTCATGACCATTGTCCCCTTGCCCACCTTCATCTAGTTTACCATTCTTTCTAAGAATATAATCTTCTTACTTTTGAAAACAGCACACCAACAGTGTGATGCATTTGGTGCTAGATAAATTGTTAAGTTCAGTGGGTGCCAGGATTTCTGTGTTCCTTGCAATTCAGCCCTTTGTTTTCATATGTTAGAAGTTTGGAAAAGTAAGTATCACTGTAATATCTGTAAAATAAAATCTCATACCATACTGTCAATACCAGGAAAATCCCATTTTTAAGGGACCCATATATTGAACACTGACTACATCACCAATTTTCCTTTGGTGCAATAAATCAAAGATAGCAATAGTGACAGACTGACTCCTATATTCATAGAAGATATGAAAATGATCAGGCCCTTTGACCCTTTGAGCCTCTCCACCATTTAATATGATCGTGGCTGATCATCAAGCTTAATGCCTGTATCCCACCCTTCCCCCATACCCCTTGATTCCCATTAGATTGACAAGCTCTATCTACCTCCTTCCCGAAAATACATAATGTTTTGACCTCAACCTTCTGTGGTAGTGAATTCCACAGACCCGTTGCTCTCTGGGTGAAGATATTTCTTCTCATCTCAGCACTAAAAGGTTAACCCCTTATCCCTGAACTATGACCCCTGACTCTGGACTCCCTCACCACCCGGAGCATCCTTCCAGCATCTAACCTTTCTAGTCCTGTTGGAATTTTATAGGTTTCTACAAGATTCCCTCTCACTCTTCTAAACTCCAGTGAATACAATCCTAACTGATGCAACCTCTCCTCAGTCTGCCATTCCAGGAATCAATCTGGGAAAGCTTCGCTGCATTTCTACTTTAGCAAGAACACTCTTCCTCAGGTAAGGAGACCAAAACTGCACGCTATATTCCAGGCATGGCTTCACTAATGCCTTGTGTAATTGCAGCAAGACATCCTTGTTCCTGTACTCGAATCCTAAAGCTATGAAGGCCAACATACAGTTGCTGCCTCTTCCACCTACACACTTACTTTCAGCAACTAGTGCACAAGGACACTCCGGTCTCATTGAACATACCCTTCTTTCAATTTAGAGCCTTTCAAATAATAATCTGTCTTCCTATTTTTCCTGCCAAAGTGGATACCTTCACACTTATCCACATGTCACTTCATCAGCCATGCAACGTTTTGTTACAGCTGTGTAACCCTTTAGCTAGGCCACATTTGGAATATTGCATGCAGTCCTGGTCACCACACTACCAGAAGAACATGGATGCTTTGGAGGGGGTGCAAAGAAGGTTTACCAGGATGTTGCCTGGTCTGGAGGGTTTTAATTATGAGAAGAAGTTGGATAAACCATTGTTTTTACTGGAAAGACAAAGGCTGAGAGCGACCTGATAGAAGTCTACAAAATTATGAGAGACATAGATAGGGTAGATAGTCAGAGGCTTTTTCCCAGAGTGGAAAGGTCAATGACAAGAGGTCACTGGTTCAAGGTGAGAGGGTGAAAGTTTATAGGAGAAGTGTGGGAAAACATTTTTCACACAGAGGGTGCTGGGTGCCTGGAACACACTGCCAGTGGAAATGGTGGAAGCAGGTATGTTAGCAACATTTAAGGTGTATCTTGATAGACAGATGAACAGGAGGCGAACAGAGGGATAGAAACTGTGCATCGCCAATACGTATTGGGTCCAAATAATAATCAGGAATCAGGGCTGGCTTGGTAGCTCAAGGCCTGTTCCTGTGCTGTATTATATTGGAGATTGTGTTGTATAGTTATTTGCCTGCTCACTCTGTCCAAATCGTACTGTAACATCTCAGCATCCTCCTCACCTTTCCCCCTTTCACCCAACTTTATGTGATCTGCACATTTTGAAATATTATATTTTGCTCCCGTCTCTAAATCGTTAACATATTTTGTGAGTAGCTGCACTCCTAGTACCAGTCCCTACAGTACCCCACTGCCTGCCATTCAGAAAAGACCCATTTATTTCTACTCTTCGTTTTCTGTCTGAGAACCAATTTTCTATCCATCTCAATACACTACCCCAATCCTGTGTGCTTTAATATTACACAAGAATCTCTGATGTGGGTCTTTGTCGAAAGCATGTTCAGAAAGTATGTTCAGTGTTCCTCAACCAATTATATCTAACAATCGTCTGCATTATACTAGTGCATCCTTTCAAGATGAGCGGGAAATGGCCTGTAATGATCGTATCATTTTGTTTTTCACGTTTTTGTTTGTGGATTAAAATGGAAAAACAGCTATATTCATACCAAGACTTGTGGAAGCAATTACAGCACTTTTAAAAGTAAGTTACTAAAAGTGATTGCGTGTGGTGTTACACTGGTGTTGTCTTCAAACAGTTGGTGGAAATGTTTGCACATAGTGTGCACAGGATGGTGTGTGTGTGTTATGGTTTCTAACTCTGATTGTGCATAACCTTGGAAGTTCCTTCAAGGTGACCTCCCATTCCCAACTGCCCAGCCATGTCAAATGTCCTACTTCCTATTTCCAATATTTTTATAATCAAATAAACTAAACTGTTCAAAGAAATTGTAAGGAAGACACAACTTACCTTGCAATAATTTTTCTGTTAGATTGATCTGCAATTTCAGGTGAAGGTTCTAGGACAAGTCATAGAGTCATAGAGATGTGCAGCACAGAACAGGCTCTTTGGTCCAACTTGTCCATGCTGACCAGATATTCTAACCTAATTTAGTCCCATTTGCCATCATTTGGCCCATATCCCTCTAAACTCTTCCTATCATAAACCCATCCAGGTGCCTTTTAAATGTTCTAATTATATCAGCCTCCATCACTTCCTCTGGCAGCTCACTTCATACATGCACCACCCTCTGCATGAAATAAATTGCCCTCCTTCGGTCCCTTTTAAATCTTTCCCCTCTCACCCTAAACCTATGCCCTCTCTTTTAGACTCCCCTACCCCAGGAAAAAGCAAGTTGCTCTCTGTTTACCATATTTATGCCCGCCATGATTTTATAAACCTCTCTAAGGTCACCCCTCAGCCTTCGACGCTCCAGGGAAAACAGCCCCAGCCTACTCAGCCTCGCCCCATAGCTCAAACTCTCCGACCCTGGCAACATCCCTGTAAATCTTTTCTGAATTTTTTTCAAGTTTCACAACATCACTCCTATAGGAGGAAGACCAGAATTGCATGCAGTATTCCAATAGTGGACTAACCAATGTGCTGTACATCTGTAACATGACCTCTCAACACCCATACTCAATGCATAGTAAGTGGTAGAATTCTCACCTGCTACAGAGCCAGATGTTTAATTTCATCAATTGCATTGAAACTAATAAATTTTAATTCCATAGCATTTCTGATTTTTCATCAATTGAGAGGTCCTAAATTTGCTAGTCATGAGCGATAATTTGATATCTGGAAAAAACTGGGTGGGAGAACTTCTTCTTTGACTAGTGATAATCTACATCTATCTGAATGGGTGATCTCTGAGTGAACTCAAGGCTTGCATTATAATTCAAAATTGTGTCCAATGTGTCCCTTTTAATCTGATCATCAGTTATTTGTCAAACAGATATACTGAATAAATGCACACAATAATGATCGGACTATTGAATGATACAAGTAGCTACGTTCAGAAGCTTATGGAAAATTTCTGTATTAGCCTAGACATAGAATATCAGAGCTAGGAGATCATGCTAGAACTATATAAGACACTAATTAAACTCCAGTTAGACACTGTGTACATTTTAGGTAAAAACAATGGCTGCAGATGCTGGAAACCAGATTCTGGATCAGTGGTGCTGGAAGAGCACAGCAGTTCAGGCAGCATCCAACGAGCAGTGAAATCGATGTTTCGGGCAAAAGCCCTTCATCAGGAATAAAGGCAGAGAGCTGGAAGCATGGAGAGATAAGCTAGAGCAGGGTGGGGTGGGGAGAGAGTAGCATAGAGTACATTGGGTGAGTGGGGGAGGAGAGGAAGGTGATAGGTCAGGGAGGAGAGGGTGGAGTGGATAGGTGGAAAAGAAGATAAGCCGGTTGGACAAGTCCGGACAAGTCATGGGGACGGTGCTGAGCTGGAAGTTTGAAACTAGGATGAGGTGGGGGAAGGGGAAATGAGGAAGCTGTTGAAGTCCACATTGATGCCCTGGGGTTGAAGTGTTCAGAGGCGGAAGATGAGGCGTTCTTCCTCCAGGCGTCTGGTGGTGAGGGAGCGGCGGTGAAGGAGGCCCAGGATCTCCATGTCCTCGGCAGAGTGGGAGGGGGAGTTGAAATGTTGGGACACGGGGCGGTGTGGTTGATTGGTGCGGGTATCTCGGAGATGTTCCCTAAAGCGCTCTGCTAGGAGATGCCCAGTCTCCCCAATGTAGAGGAGACCACATCGGGAGCAATGGATACAATAAATGATATTAGTGGATGTGCAGGTAAAACTTTGATAGCTGTGGAAAGCTCCTTTTAGGGCCTTGGATAGAGGTGAGGGAGGAGGTGTGGGCACAGGTTTTACAGTTCCTGTGGTGGCAGGGGAAAGTGCCAGGATGGGAGGGTGGGTTGTAGGGGGGGCGTGGACCTGACCAGGTAGTCACGGAGGGAACGGTCTTTGTGGAAGGCGGAAATGGGTGTACATTTTGATCACTGCAGCACTGAAAGGATCTGACAGCATTACTGACAGTAAAGAGGAGATATACAAGGATTTTTCCAGAATTTTATCTATCAAGAAAGATTGGAGAGGCTCGCATGGTTTTCTTTAGAATAGAATAGGCTAAAAGGAGAGTTAACTAAGGCGCAGAAAATAGTGAGGGGCTGAAATAAAGTGGATAAGGCTATTTTGCCGAGCAGAAAAAGGTCAATAATCAGGGGCATAGATTTAAAATAATTTGTAGTAAGCTTTGAGGAGAGTTGAAGAAACCTTTTTTCCAACCAGAGGTTGCTGGAGATCTTATCACATTTTTAAAAATGTGCTTGGATAAATACTTGAGTTGTTGTTACCTAACATTAAACACAGAAACCTGTGATCTAGCTCCTCATGGATAAGAGAATGGGTTCATGTTAAGCTACTGTTTTACATCATGTTTTTAACAGAAAGGCTTTGGACTCTGTTCTGTGAGTGCTTGGGTGTGAAGCTATGGACCAAGACCTTGAAAGTGAGATTAAACTGGATTGCTCATTTTGATCTGGCATAGATATAATGGGCTGAAAGGCCTCTTTTTGTATCATAAATTTTCTGTCTCCACATCAAAAGCATTCATTAAAATTGGGAAAGCATCGTAAGCGACTCGGGGAATGCAACAACTATCTTGTCTAATATGGAGTGATCAGAGAATTTAAATCAAGTTCACTAGTTACATTGCTTTGTTTTACATATATTTTAGGAGGGTTTGCCATTAATCATTTAATAGGCAGACAAAAAATATGTAGCATATTGTGGTCAAGTTACAAAGTAATGCATCAGAATTAGGCATTTAAAAAAAATCAACCATATAGTGATCATGTTGTTTATAAAGCATGTGCTGAAAAGTCTGTTTACATAGGGTGCAGCGATCAGACTGTTTATGTAAGGTTTAGCAATCAGACTGTGTATAGGGTGCAGTTATCATGCTGTTTATCCAGGGTGCAGTGACTGTTTAGATAGATTATTTTATATGACATTAGATGATTATTTTATACAGGTGGTAGTGCTCCCATTACATGAAACACAGGAACCTGTGGGAAAGAGAATTGGTTCATGTTAAGATACTGTTTTCCATTCTTGCCTAACTCCTCTGCATTAAAGTCACATGTGTATTAACAAAGAGGCATTGGATTCTGTTCTGTGAGTGCTCGGGGATGGAGTATTGCTCACTAGGGTGAAGGAGTGTTAAGCAGTGGAAAGATTTCTTCCGGATGTAGTTCAGGATGTGGCATATACCCATTCTGCTTGGATAGTGTGCAAGGGTTGGCATGATTGGATGGTGTCTGAATTGTCACTCAGAAAGGTCAGTTTGGATTCTGCTTGTTGTGGTGGGGCATGGCCTGATAATAGTCTTGAGGGAAGGGTCAGTGGGAAGGGTCTTGAGGAGTGGCTGTGGAAATCCCACAGAGTTTGACAGTGACCAAGATGGGATCAGTGGAGTGATGGAGCAGGCTCCTGATCCAAATGACCGCCAAGTGACGAGAAAAAGAGGACAGCAATCTGGGGGAAAGTTGGATAGGGGCAGGGTGGTTAATGGTGGTGTCCAGCAGAAGCTACTGGGGTGGGACGTTGGGTGCTGAAATTGGATGGAAGGTCCACAGGTTGATTGAAGGTTGGAGATGTACATGCCTCAAAGAGAAGGCAGCCAATGAGGTAAGTCTTGGAGAGCCTTAAGGAGAAGAAAGTCGCCACGTAAATTCATAAGCTTGCTTTTAAACTTTTGTCTACTTTATTTGCTGAGGGCAGTTGTCTAAGGCAATAAAGGCTCATATTTAGCAGTCCTCAGTGGCCAGAATTTGCAACTACAAAGAGATCCAACCCTTTGTGGTACTTCTCTTCAAAGCTGCTGCTGTTGTTGAGGCTGTTAATGTTATGTGACATTGAAAAGTGACAAGCCTGATTAAGCTCCATAATAAGTAATGTGGATAAATATTGATACCTATAAAATAGATTTTTCCGTGAATGCGGGCTGACAGAATATTGAATGTATTTTGAAATGGAACTCACTTACCAGTTGTAATCTATAACAGACAAAATAAATAAAGAAAGAAATTTCTGGATGTCTCAAAGTAATTCATTGTAAGCCAATGAATTATTCTTTGAAGCATTGTTATTGTCCTAATGTTGCAATTACATATCAATATGCACACAGTAATCTCCAATAAACAATGCTATAATGAACAGTTAATCTACTGTTGTCATAGTGTCTTGGAATAATACTTTTTGGAAGGAGGGCCTTCAGCCCATTGAATCCGTGCTGGTCATCCAGCACATATCTACTCTACTTCCATTTCCCAGCACTTTGCCTCGGGCCTTGTATGTTGTGCTGCTTCAAATAATTTATCTAATACTTAAACGTTATGATTATTCCCATCTCTACCACCCTTTCAGGCAGTGAGTTCCAAATACCCACCACCCCTGGGTGAACACAAACCCCTCTAAACTTCCTACCCTTCAAGTTGAATCCATGCTCCCTGATTATTGAACCTACTACTAAGGGGGAAAGTTTCTTCCTATTCATTATCTTTACATTTTGTACACCTCAATCAAGTCTCTTCTCAGCCTTCACTGTTCTAAGGAATCTCAGGCTATTTAGTCTGTCTTCAGAACTGAAATGCTCTGGCCCAGACAGCATTGTGACATTATTTGAGGAATGAATATGAATATCGACAGGTCATCAGAGGTTACTGCTGCAAATGTGTTGCTGGTCAAAGCACAGCAGGCCAGGCAGCATCTCAGGAATAGAGAATTCGACGTTTCGAGCATAAGCCCTTCATCAGGAATAAGAGAGAGAGAGCCAAGCAGGCTAAGATAAAAGGTAGGGAGGAGGGACTAGGGGGAGGGGCGATGGAGGTGGGATAGGTGGAAGGAGGTGACCTGGGGGGTGCAGTGAGAGAGGGACTCACTGAAATCCTTGTAGATGGAGGAAGAGAGCTTCTTCAAGGAAGGCATCCTTGTAAGAGGATTTGCAGTAGGTTAAAATCTTCGAGTAAAAAATGAGGTCTGCAGATGCTGGAGATCACAGCTGCAAATATGTTGCTGGTCAAAGCACAGCAGGCCAGGCAGCATCTCAGGAATAGAGAATTCAACGTTTCGAGCAGGTTACTCCCTTCTCTTCCTCAACATGGTCCTATGGAATATTTTACATCTGTTTGATCAGACATTTGGGACATTGGCTTAACTTTCAACCAGGGAACCTCTGACAGCGCAGCTCTCCCTCAGTACTACATAAAAGCTTTACTGATCGGGCCACTTTAGGAGTAAATGGTAATTTGGCAAGGTAGATCCAAAATTGACGTAGTGGTAAGAGACTGATGTTCGTGATCGAAGACTGTTTGCATGATTGGAGATCACTTGCTGGTTCCCTTATTGTTTGTGATTATTTATATATACACATAGAAATATATAAAGCAATATACAAGAAAATGTGGGGTGATGATAAGTATGTTTGCAGATGTTACAAAGATTGGTTAGTAATGAAGGAGTAATGTGGTGGTTAATAATGAAGAAGTAGATTTTTGGTTACAGAACGATATAGATGGCTTTGTCAGATCAGTTACAGAGGGAACATAACCCTGATGTATTGTGAGGTGATGCAATCTGGAAGAAGTAATAAGATAAGGGAGTGCTTAATGAATGGCTGGACATTTAGAAGCTGAGAGGAACAGTGATATTGTTGAAGATGGCAGGAGAGATTAACAGGGTAACTAAGGGGGCATAAATGACACTTGTCTTTATAAATCATGGTACAGATTATAAGAACAGGGAGGTTATGTTGGAGCGATGTAAAAGCTGTGTGCTGTGCGCTGTTCTGGTCACTGCACTATGGGAAGGATGTGATTGCACTAGCTGAGGTGCAGAGGAGATTCACCAGGGTGTTGCCTGGGATAGAGCGTTTATCAATGAAGAGAAAGTGGGTAAACTTGGGTTGTTTTCTATACAACAGAGAAAGTGAGGTCTGCAGATGCTGGAGATCAGAGCTGAAAATGTGTTGCTGGAAAAGCACAGCAGGTATGGCAGCATCCAAGGAACAGGAGATTCGACATTTCGGGCATAAGCCCTTCTTCAGGAATGACGGAAGTGTGTCCAGCAGGCTAAGATAAAAGGTAGGGAGGAGGGACTTGGGGGAGAGGTGATGGAGATGTGATAGGTGGAAGGAGGTCAAGGTGAGATTGATAACCGGAGTGGGGTGGGGGCGGAGAGGTCAGGAAGAAGATTGCAGGTTAGGAAGGTGGTGCTGAGTTCGAGGGATTTGACTGAGACAAGGTGGGGAAGGGGAAATGAGGAAACTGGAGAATTATGAGTTCATCCCTTGTGGTTGGAGGGTTCCTAGGCGGAAGATGAGGTGCTCTTTCTCCAACCGTCGTGTTGTTATGGTCTGGCGATGGAGGAGTCCAAGGACCTGCATGTCCTTGGTGGAGTGGGAGGGGAAGTTAAAGTGTTGAGCCACGGGGTGGTTGGATTGGTTGCTCCAGGTGTCCCAGAGGTGTTCTCTGAAATGTTCTGCAAGTAGGTGGCCTGTCTCCCCAATATAGAAGAGGCCACATCGGGTGCAGCGGATTCAATAGATGATGTGTGTGGAGGTGCAGGTGAATTTGTGGCGGATATAGAAGGATCCCTTGGGGCCTTGGAGAGAAGTAAGGGAGGAGGTGTGGGCGCAAGTTTTGCATTTCTTGCGGTTGCAGGGGAAGGTACCGGGAGTGGAGGTTGGGTTGGTGGGGGGTGTGGATCTGACGAGGGAGTCACGGAGGGAGTGGTCTTTTCAGAACGCTGATAGGGGAGGGGAGGGAAATATATCCCTGGTGGTGGGGCCCCTTTGGAGGTGGCAGAAATGACGGCGGATGATACGCTGTATATGGAGGTTGGTGGGGTGGTAGGTGAGAATCAGTGGGGTTCTGTGGCGGGGTGGTAGGTGGTAGCCTCCTTCTTCAAGGCGTACAACCCAGATGGCCTCCTTCTTCAAGGACCGCAGATTCCCCCCGGACGTGATCGACGATGCCCTCCACCGCATCTCCTCCACTTCCCGCTCCTCCACCCTTGAGCCCTGCCCCTCCAACTGCCACCAGGACAGAACCCCACCTTCCACCTATCACATCTTCATCGCCCCTCCCCCCAGTGCCTCCTCCCTACCTTTTATCTTAGCCTGCTGGACACACTTTCCTCATTCCTGAAGAAGGGCTTATGCCCGAAACGTCGAATCTCCTGTTCCTTGGATGCTGCCTGACCTGCTGCGCTTTTCCAGCAACACATTTTCAGCTTTGTTTTCTATACAACAGAGAAAGCTAAGAGGGGATCTATATGAAGTGTCTAAGATTCTGAAGGGCAAGCACAGGGTGGATAGAAAGCAGCTGTTTTCCTTAGTCGAGTGGTCAGTAATGAGTGGACATAATTTTAAGATGAAGGGGAATGGGATTAGTAGGAATTTGAATAAACCTTTGTCCCCTAGTGGAAATCTGGAATACCTTGCCCAGATCTGGAATACCTTACCTTGGAAACCTCACAACCTTTAAAAGGTACATGGCTGAGCACTTGTCATTCAAAGCTATGGGCCAACTGCTGGAAAGAGGAATTAGTGTAGACAGGTCAGTGCAGACTTGATGGACTGAAGAGCCTCTTCTGTATTGTATGGCAATTGTTTCATTTTCAATAATATATATTACACACCACTGTGGCCACCTCAGCACCAGACATACTGCTGTGGTTCACAGAGAGAGAAAACTTCTCAGAACATCTCAGAATGGGCAAGAAGTGCCATCTTTACCAGGTAATCTACACCTGAAGAGCAAATAAAATGACTTGTTTTCTGGAACAAATTGCAGTTGACAAGAGTCAACTAGACTAGTTCAATTAATTGGCAGTCTTCTGGAGGTGGTGTTAGTGGTTGAGTCATATTACAGGATTTTAGAGCTCAGTGCAGCTATGACACAAAATACAAGGCCATATAACAAGATGAAATGCCAGCGCTTGATATGTCTGAGCTGAAAAATGTGTTGCTGGAAAAGTGCAGCAGGTCAGGCAACATCCAAGGAGCAGGAGTATCGACACTTCGGGCATAAGCCCTTCTGATTCCTGAAGAAGGGCTTATGCCCGAAACGTCAATTCTCCTGCTCCTTGCATGCTGCCTGACCTGCTGTGCTTTTCCAGCAACACATTTTTCAGCTCCGATCTCCAGCATCTGCAGTCCTCACTTTCTCCTACTTGATATGTCTGAGGCAGTACTGTAGTATAAATGGCTTGTACACTTCTCTCCAATATTCAACCCATCCCAAATATCTTCCATTATGTTGGAGCGCAGAGAAACAGCCTTGTAACCTTTGGTCGTCCAAAGTTTATAATGGGCTCCCCACTGACTGGGTCACAAACTGAAACTGGAGAGAATGTCCATGGTATACACCCACTCCGTAAATGTAAGAAAGCAATAACTGGATATGTGCCATGCCCTTCATGAGTTCGGGATACCTAGATGCTTCACAACCAGTGAAGTAATTTTTGATACGTAATCCTTGGGGGTTAAATGTTGACTGGGAGACAGGGGACATTTCCTTGTTCTCTGAAACGCAGCCTAGGATTATTTATGGTTATGTGAGAGGGGCCTTGGTCTCATTCAAGACTGGAATTTTTCAGAAGTGCTGTCTCTAAATGGCAGATGGGATCCAAGGGTATCATTGAACCCTGACTTCTATATCGGAAGGACTCTCCTGCTTAGCTTAGGCCAGGGCTTCAGCTACCCAGGCATAGGTCCAGGGAATGATCCAAGTTGCCACAATGCTGGTAAAACTGATGAATACACTTTCACTCTGATTTTATTTGACCACCAGAAACTGGAGCTGTGCAAGTGAGGTGACACAGTCACCCAGATGGTTAGGGTGGAAACACTGCAGACGACGCAGAAATGCAAATCTGCATGGAGAATTAGGCAGAGTGGGCTGAAAATTTTAGAAAAAAAATCCCCTAAAATTGAAAATGCAAAATGTCTCCTTAGATAAGGCAGACTCGAGATGCGGCAGAATTTGAGGTCAGGAGTGTGACAACTGCTGGGTTGTTCACCTAAAAATGGCCTGTAGTCTGACAGCTCTGCAGCTGCGTGCAGAAGGAGCTGAGACTGTCTCCAGCTTGTAGCAAATAAAGGAAGGTGCTGAGTGATTGTAAATGAGGAACAGAAGCTACTTGGGTGCTGAATGTATGAGATTGCAAAAGGCAGGTAGTTTAAAGGGGTAGTGCCCTCATGAAAAACATTCGACAAGCCTTTGAGATCACTGTAACCCACCCAAACTGCCTGACAGGAACCTGGAGGGGTCAGACTGGCTGTCCGTGTTACAACTACTCAATGTTACACGCTGTTGAGGTTATTTTGAGTCTGTCCTCTCAGGTGAATGCAAAGAAAGAGCTCGTTACACTGTTTGAAGAAGAGCAAAGAGTATCTGGAGTGCCCTGGTGTCTGGAGCAATATTTTTCCTTCAACCAGCCACACTAAAACAGTTTGATTAGTCATCATAGAGCTGCAAAGAGAAAAGAAATTGAGGATTCAGTACTTCTATGGGTTTTGGGAAAATAGATCCCTTCATTGCTGACAAAAAGCTGAAATCTATGTACAAAGACTATGAAACTACCTCACCAAGAAACAGCTAGTAAAATTACGGTGTGGAATCCTATCCATCAGCAGAATTGTTATTTAACTGCTTTCACTTTGTTTTGTTGAAATGATTTCAGTATTTCCAAATGCAAGTTGTTTATTCATGTGATTCAGTTGAACCATGGTCATACAAAGGGACTTTATGCACTGTGATATCGAACAATACCCATATCGAATGTACTTTTGAGACACTTCACCCAACAAATTGGATGTTTTGATAAAGAAAAAGAAAGTTACGTTGATTAGGTTCATTGAAGGAGGTGGGCAGGGCTTCATGTGAAGCATAAGCAATAACATAGGACTAGTCTATTCTCACACTGTACATTCTATGCAATGCTCTACAATAATTGTATAGTCATATGTGGAAGCAGGCTGTGCAAAAAGTCAATGCAGTCTTTGCTAAATTACAGGAATAGCAACACTTCAAAAGCCTTTTTTTAGTTGTGATGTACTTTGGGAAGGACTAAGGTCATGAAACGTTCTGAGTGAATGTAAGTTGCTTCTTTCTTCAGTCCTTAACTTGTCTTCTTCTCAACTAGATCTTTATACAAAATAAAAATTGAGAGAATGGCAGATGCTGTGGATCAGACACAAAAACAGAAATTGCTGGAAAAGCTCAGCACATCTGGCAGCATCTGTGGAGAGAAATCAGAGTTAGTGTTTTGGGTGTGGTGACCCTTTCTCATGGTTCTGAGAAAGAGTCACTGGACCCGAAATGTTAACTTTGATTTCTCTTCACAGATGCTGCCAGACCTGCTGAGCTTTTCTAGACATTGGTACAGTTCTTCTTCAAAGGAATACAACCTCTAATTGTCCTACAAACTGCTGTTTTTCCATGAGAGAACTCTGTGGTCTGAAAACAACAAATGCTGGAGATCACAGTGGGTCAGGCAGCATCCATGGAGAAAGGCCAAGCTCTAATGTCAGCTCTGATGAAGAGTCACCCAGACTCAAAACATTAGCTTGCTCTCTCTTCACATATGCTGCCCAACCCACTGTGATCTTCAGCATTTGTTGTTTGTACAGATTCCAGCATCTGCAGTAATTTGCTCCTTCATCTCTAGTCTCCCTGGTTAATTATAATCCAATGTCATTAAGTGAAAATGCAAATGAAGGAATTCCCGTTAGCAGTGCTCACCCAATGGATTTAAGCAATGAGCAACTGAACATCAAACTGACTCTTGGGGGATGCCCAGGTAACTCTGTCCTGTTTGTATTTGCTTTACCTCACTTGCCGGTTTGTCATGTCGAATTCTGTGAGGCAATGGGCTGGTCTTAGTGCTGTGGCCCCATTGATTGATAACTCCCAAACCAAAACCTCAGGATGCATCAGTGCATCCAGCGTTAGCATACCATTGGGAAGTTAGAGTTAAGATTAGGGTGAGGATTAGGGTTAGTGTCAGTTATCGATAGTGCCCAAGGCTCGATGAGTGAGACGATGTGGAAAGCAACATAAACATCAATGGTCCTCAGCTCCTTACTGACTCAGGTAATGTTTAGTCTGTCCTGATGAAGAGTGTTTGCCCAAAACATCGACTCTTCTGCTCCTCGGATGCTGCCTGACCTGCTGTGCTTTTCCAGCACCACACTCTTGACTCTGATCTCCAGCATCTGCAGTCCTCACTTTCATCTCATGTTTCGTCTGTGCTCACCTCTTCAAGAGTTGCCCAAGTGGGATAGTGCTTTCAGAGTGTTGTGTAAGTACAACAAATTAAGGTGTACTCCCTGATACGGAACTTTATTGATCAATATTCAGTGACGGTAAAGCCAATGAACATCCTTAACCAACAAAAAGTCACCACTATTCAAGGCTTATAAAACAATTATGCTTAGTTCCCAAAACCTTGAGGAAGGGGAGCCCGATTGAAAGTTTCTTGGGTAATTTTTTTTGGTTTTCAAATTTGCTCTGAGTCTGGGTTGCCTATTCTGAAGTTTTTCTTTAATTCTTGTTCCCACCTACAAAATGGAAGGTGAGAGTCAGAAAAAGCAGGGAAAGAACTAGGAAGGAAAATGTTTTTGAGGGTTGCATTAAATGGAAGATGTATCAAGAGAGACAGGATAAGGGTTGGGAGGGCTTGAGTAGCAAACGATGGAGAATGGGAAAAGAGCTGGAAATTGGGAAAAGTAGGGATGCCAGAATGGACTAAACATTTGAGAAGATTTGCTAGTCTTCATATACAATATGCACACTAGGAGAATTTGTGAAGGAGGTTGTTCCTGTGATTGTCCAGTAAGCTGCTTGTTATGTTAATCTCCTATGGGAAATGTATAACCTTAAGAGGATTTCCCCGATCAAGCAGTCCTGTGGGAGCAGTTTTTCCTGGACTGTTTGTTTTCAGAGATTTTGGTCAGTCATGGTATTGTTCTCGCCTGGCTTGGTCCTTTGCCCTGTGTGGCCTTGGACTGCTAAAACATTCTGTAAGAAACACATGACTTCAACTTTTTCCACATAACACTTGAGCTGTTTATCTGTAGAAAGAGCATCTCAGCCAAATGTTATCAATGGGTGAATGTAGTATCTGGAGTGTGCATTAACTCAAGGTCTGAGAACAATAGCTCGTTATGTACAGTATATGCCTGGTATATGCTCATGTAGACCAGCTAGTGACTATCTTGTGGTTCTGTGGCTGACCGAGGAACTGTCAGCTCAGTGTTTGTTGTACTATATAAATCCGCAGCGATCAGAAAACGCTTTGGAGATGCACTGGAGTGCTCCCCATGATATCATACAATAAAGTTTGTCAATGTTCAAGGTCTGAGTCCGGGGAATTTCTACAACAATCTGGCCTTAGTCAGCAGGATCCCTTAATTACTTGAGCGAACCTGAAGTGTTTTAAAAAAGGCTGCCTGTGATCCTAACCTGAGTCAACAAACTGATCCCAAGTTAGGGAAAGATGCCGTTACAAGACAGGATGGGAAAGGTCGCTGCTGTAAGGACAGTCATCATTTTAAGGTGATCTTGAGGGATTGACAATGGCACCAGTGTTTGTCTGTCTGTGTGTGTTTGTTGTTCATTTCTCCACAGCTGGTAGGTCCGTGCTTCAGGACTGAAGAAGTGATGATGGGGTCAATGACTTCTACATGTAAGAAAGATGGGCCGGCCTTGGGGACAAGTAAACCCTGTCCCACTGAGAAGGATGGCCCATGACCATTTGTCCCCTTGAAAAACAAGCAGAAGCGCCGCAGTAAATATATTCGATGTAAACGTGAGGTTGGAGACCCCATGGTGCAGCTAAGGTCACTGGCCATGGGGGGACCCATGGCAACTGGCCATATACAGGCTCCTTTAAATTGGAAAAAGATTGATTACTGGAGGACAAACATTGAGGGTGGGTACGACAACCCCTCTTGGGATATTACTTACATGCTCCGATGTTTAGATAAATTTAAAGAAATTGCGGAGGGCCTTCAGCCGCTAAGAATAAAGATTGCCATCAGCTGCCTGACAACCTTCCGTCTTTTGGGACCCCACCTTCTGCCTCATCACCTTATATCCCTCAGTATCCTAAGTTTCCCAGTGCCTCCCTGGACCACTGACCCCCTTATGGATGAAATGGTCACTTTCATCGCTACTTGTCCTATGGCCCCACCCCCTGACAATCCCCCCATCAATGAACAACAAGGGCCTTCGGGGGGTGGGGTGGGGTGTTGGTCGTGGTGGTGGTAAGTCTGACAAAGGAGCTTTGGGGGGGAATGCATGTCTGACCAACAAAGGGCTTTGGAGGGAGGTGGGCGGGTCTGACCAACAAGGGGCTTTTGGGGTGGGGTGGCAGGTCTGACCAATAAGGGTTCCCGTAGGGCTTTAAGGAACTTAACTGATGCTTAACTTCAGCACCAGTATGTGGATGTACCTACTAGAGAAGGTGCAAAACTTGACCTACTCTTGGGAAATAAGGCAGGGCAGGTAACTGAGGTGTCAGTGGGGGAGCGTCCAGAGAAAGTATATTCCTGTTAGGGTGAAAGGAAAGGCTTGTAGGTATAGGGAATGCTAGATGACTAAAGAAATTGAGGATTTGGTTAAGAAAAAGAAGGAAGCATATGTCAGGTATAGACAGGATAGATCAAGTGAATCCTTAGAAGAGTATAAAGGCAGAAAGAGTATAATAAAGAGGGAATCAGGAGGGCAAAAACGGGGACATGAGATAGCTTTGGCAAATAGAGTTAAGGAGAATCCAAAGGGTTTTTACAAACACATTAAGGACAAAAGGGTAACTAGGGAGAGAATACAGCCCCTCAAAGATCAGCAAGGCAGCCTTTGTGTGGAGCCGCAGGAGATGGAGGGGGAGATACTAAATGAGTATTTTGCATCAGTATTTACTGTGGAAAGGACATGGAAGATATAGAATGCAGGGGAATAGATGGTGACATTTCGAAAAATGTCCATATCACAGAGGAGGAAGTGCTGGATGCCTTGAAACACATAAAAGTGGATAAATGTTCAAGACCTGATGGTATACCCGAGAACTCTGTGGGAAGTGAGGGAAGTGATTGCTAGGCCCCTTGCTGAGATATTTGTATCATCGATAGTCACAGGTGAGGTGCTGGAAGACTGGAGGTTGGCAAACGTGGTTCCATTGTTTAAGAAGGGTGGTAAGGACAAGTCAGGGATCTGTAGACCACTGAGCCTGACCTCGGTGGAGGGCAAGTTGTTGGAGGGAATCCTGAGGGACAGGATGTATATGTATTTGGAAAGGCAAGAACTGATTAGGGATAGTCAACATGGCTTTTTGCATGGGAAATCATGTCTCACAAACTTGATTGAGTTTTTTGAAGAAGTAACAAAGAAGATTGATGAGGGCAGAGCAGTAGATGTGATCTGTATGCCCTTCAGTAAGGCGTTCGACAGGGTTCCCCATGGGAGACTGATTAGCAAGGTTAGATCTCACAGAATACAGGGAGAATTCGCTATTTGGATACAGAATTGGCTCAAAGGCGGGTCCACTACATTTCATCATTTATATAAATGAATTGGATGTGAGCAAAGAGGTATAGTTAGTAAGTTTGCGGATTATAACGGTATCTTGATCAGATGGGCCAATGGGATGAGAAGTGGCAGATGGAGTTTAATTTAGACAAATATGAGATGCTACATTTTGGGAAAGCAAATCTTAACAGTACTTATACACTTAATGGTGAGGTCCTAGAGAGTGTTGCTGAACAAAGAGGCCTTGGAGTGCAGGTTCATAGCTCCTTGAAAGTGGACTCGCAGGTAGATAGGATAGTGAAGAAGGTGATTAGTATGCTTTCTTTTATTGGTAAGGGCATTGAGTACAGGAGTTGGGAGGTCATGTTGCGGCTGTACGGGACATTGATTAGGCCGCTATTGGAATATTGCATGCAATTCTGGTCTCCTTTCTATTGGAAAGATGTTGTGAAACTTGAAAGGGTTCAGAAAAGATTTACAAGGATGTTGCTGGGGTTGGAGAATTTGAGCTATAGAGAGAGATTGAATAGGCTAGAACAGTTTTCCCTGGAGCATCAGAGGCTGAGGGTTGAACTTATAGAGCTTTATAAAATCATGAGGGGCATGGATAGGATAAATAGACAAAGACTTTTCCCTGGGGTGAGGGAGTCCAGAGCTAGAGGGTATAGGTTTAGGGTGAGAGGGGAATGATATAAAAGAGACCCAAGGGGCAACTTTTTCTGCAGAGGGTGGTACGTGTATGGAATGAGCTGCCAGAGGAAGTAGCGGAGGCTGGTACATTTGCAACATTTAAGAGGCATTTGGATGGGTATATGAATAGGAAGGATTTGGAGGGATATGGGCCGGGTGCTGGCAGGTGGGACTAGTTTGGGTTGGGATATCTGGTCGGCTTAGACGGGTTGGACCAAAGGGTGTGTTTCTGTGCTGGACATCTCTATGACTCTATGACTCTATGATCTGATCTGGGCATCCATGATTACACACAGCCTTGTCAGCTTTATGTTAACGAAAAGGAGGGATATGCGTCCAGCATGCTAACACAAATGCATGGGGATCTCCAGCACCCTGTAGCCTTTTATTCCGTACAGTTCCCACCTGTTGTAAGGGGAATGCCAACCTGTTTATGAGCTGTGGCAGCTGCTGCCATAATGGTAGAAAAATCCACCCCTATTGTACTGGATTATCCTTGTGCAGTTTTCGTTCCTCATTCGGTCTCCCGCTGCTTAACTCAGCAGCGACTCAGCAAGGAGAACTGGCTGTGAGGTTGTCCTACTTTCTTGCATTAATCTTATGCTTCAGCATGTCCCCTGCTTTAAACCCTGCCTCCCTTCTCCCTGTTATACAGGATTTCCCAGCACAGGACCACGATTGCATGTAGTCCAAGAAGTTGTCACCCTGCGGCCTGACCTCTCTGAAACTCTGTCACACAACCCAGATATGATCCTTCTCACAGACGGCTCCCCTTTCCAGCCCTCAGATCACCAAATGCTAGCTGGCTATGCAATATGCACACCTTTTGAAACACTTGAATCCACTGCATTACTGGCAGGAACGTTGGCAGCTGAACTGTTTGCCCTTACCAGAGCCTGTGTCCTTCCTGACAAAATGTCTGTTAACATTTACACTGACTCCAGATATGCCTTTGGAGTGGTACATGACTTTGGAACCCTGTGGAAACATAGAGATTTATTACCTCTTCTGGAAGACCCTTGCAGCATGCCCTGCTTATCAACAAACTTTTAAAGGTTATCACACTCCCCTCCACTGTAAAATACATAGCCCATACCACCGCTGGTGACCCAATCGCCCTAGGGAATGCTCGTGCTGATCAAGCTGTTGGACAAACAGCATTAGCTCCTGCAGTATGGGTGCTACAAGCTTCAAAGTCAGGGGAAACAACAGAGGTTTTAGATCTACAAGAGGGAATACGACCCACACAACAAAACGCTTCACAAGCTGAGAGGGACAGCTGGACGTACATAGGAGCTAAGGAATCCCCTTTCGGGCTAATGGTGCACCCTGACAGAAGGTTCCTTTACCCTGAAAGCTATTTGCATGTTCTTCCACTGGCCACCCATGGGGTTGGCCTTGCAGGAGAAGGAGGGATGATACATGCAGTACGAACAAACTTGGTACGCACTGGGCTTTGCAGCAGCATAAGAAGGACTAGTATCAAAATGTCCAATATGTCTGCAAAATAATAATGCTAAACCTTTAGCCAAGTATGATCACCCGCCAGTCCCAAACAGACCTTTTTCAGCACTTACAGATTGATTTGTTAACATGCCAGGTAAACAGGGTTTTAAGTACATGTTGGTAATTGTTGACATGTTTTCTAAATAGAACATAGAACATAAAATATTACAGCGCAGTACAGGCCCTTCGGCCCTCGATGTTGCGCTGACCTGTCATACCCATCTGAAGCCCATCTAACCTACACTATTCATGTACATCCATATGCTTGTCCAATGACAACTTAAATGTGCTTAAAGTTGGCAAATCTACTATCATTGCAGGCAAAGCATTTCATACCCTTACTACTCTCTGAGTAAAGAAACTACCTCTGACATCTGTCCTATATCTATCACCTTCAATTTAAAGCTATGCCCCTCTCATGTTTGCCGTCACCATACTTGGAAAAAGGCTCTCCCTGTCCACCCTATCTAACCCTCTGATTATCTTATATGTCTCTATTAAGTCACCTCTCAACCGTCTTCTCTCCAATGAAAACAGCCTCAAGTCTCTCAGCCTTTCCTCATAAGATCTTCCCTCCATACCAGGCAACATCCTAGTAAATCTCCTCTGCATCCTTTCTAAAGCTTCCACATCCTTCTTATAATGCGGTGACCAGAACTGTACACAATACTCCAAGTGTGGCCGTACCAGAGTTTTGTACAGCTGTAGCATAACCTCATGGTTCCGGAACTCGATCCTTCTATTTATTAATAAAAGCTAAAACACTGTATGTCTTCTTAACAACCCTGTCAACCTAGGTGGCAACTTTCAAGGATCTGTGTACCTGGACACCGAGATCTCTCTGCTCATCTACCAAGAATCTTACTATTAGCCCAGTACTTTGCATTCCGGTTACTCCGACCAAAGTGCATCACCTCACACTTGTCTGCATTAAACTCCATTTGCCACTTCTCAGCCCAGCTCTGCAGCTTATCTATGTCTCTCTGTAACCTACAACATCCTTCGTCACTATCCACAACTCCCCCGACCTTAGTGTCGTCTGCAAATTTACTTACCCAACATTCTACACCCTCATCCAGGTCGTTTATAAAAATGATGAACAGCAGTGGACCCAACATCTACCCTTGCGGTACACCACTAGTAACTGGACTCCAGGATGTTCATTTGCCATCAACCTCCTCCCTCTGTCTTCTTTCTGCAAACCAATTACTGATCCAAACTGCTGTATCTCCCTCAATCCCATTCCTCCGCATTTTGTACAATAGCCTACTGTGGGGAACCTTATCGAACGCCTTGTTGAAATCCATATACACCACATCAACTGGTTTACTCTCATCTACCTGTTTGATCACCTTCTCAAAGAACTCAATAGGTTTGTGAGGCACGACCTACCCTATACAAAACTGTGCTGACTATCCCTAATCAAATGAATCTTTTCTAGATGATTATAAATCCTATCTCTTTCCAATACTTTACCAACAACTGAAGTAAGGCTCACTGGTCTATAATTACAAGGGTTGTCTCTACTCCCCTTCTTGAACAGGGGGAACCACATTTGTTATCGTCCAGTCTTCTGGCACTATTCCTGTAAACAATGACGATTTAAAGATCAATGCCAAAGGCTCGGCAATCTCCTCCCTGGCTTCCCAGAGGATCCTAGGATAAATCTCATCTGGCCCAGGGGACTTATCTATTTTCACACCCTGCAGGATTTCTAATACCTCTTCCTTGTGAACCTCAATCCCACCTAGTCTAGTAGCCTGTATCTCAGTAATCTCCTCAACAACATTGTCGCTTTCTAGAGTGGATACTGTTGAAAAATATTCATTTAGTGTTTCCCCTATCTCCTCTGACTCCACACGCAACTTCCCACCACTAGACTTGATTGGCCCTACTCTTACTCTCGTCATTCTTTTATTCCTTAAATATCTATAGAAAGTCTTAGGGTTTACCCTGATCCTATCCACCAACAACTTCTCATGTCTCCCCCTGGCTCTTCTGAACTCTCTCTTTAGGTCTTTCTTGGCTACCTTCTAACCCTCAAGCTTGTAACTCAACCTTCACATCTCATCCTAACATAAGCCTTCTTCTTCCTCTTGACCAGAGATTCCACTTCCTTTGTAAACCACGGCTCCCGTGCTCTACAGCTTCCTCCCTGCCTGACATGTACATACTTATCTAGGACACTCAGGAGCGTTTCCTTGAATAAGCTCCACATATCTAATGTGTCTATCCCCAGCAGTTTCCTTCCCCATCCTATGCTTCCTAAATCTTGCCTAATTGCATCGTAATTGCCTTTACCCCAGCTGTAACTCTTGCTCAGTGGTATACACCTATCCCTTTCTATCACTAAAATAAACATAACAGAATTGTGATCGCTAACACCAAAGTGCTCACCTACTTCCAAGGCTAGCACCTGGCCGGGCTCATTACCCAGTACCAAATCTAATGTGACTTCACCCCTTATTGGTCTGTCTACATACTTTGTCAGGAAGCCCTCCTGCACACACTGGACAAAAACGGACCCATCTATAGTACTCGTACTATAGTGTTCCCAGTCAATATATGGAAAGTTGAAGTCCCCCATGACAACTACCCTGTCTCTCTCACTCCTATCGAGAATCATCTTTGCTATCCTTTCCTCTACATCTCTGGAACTATTTAGAGGCCTATAGAAAACTCCCAACAGGGTGACCTCTCCTTTCCTGTTTCTAACCTCAGCCCATACTACCTCAATTGACGAGTCCCCAAACATCCTTTCTGCAACTATAATACTGTCCTTGACCAACAATGCCACGCCTCCCCCTCTTTTACCATCTCCTCTGTTCTTACCGAAATATCTAAATCCTGGAACCTGCAACAACCATTCCTGTCCCTGCTCTATTCATGTCTCCGAAATGGCCACAGGTACCAACCCACCTTATTCCGGATGCTCTTGGCGTTGAAGTAGACACACTTCAAACCAATTTCTTGCTTGCCAGTGCCATCTTGCATCCCTGAAACTTGATTTCGAACCTCCCCACTCTCAACCTTTTCTATACTTGAACTACAGTTTTGGTTCCCACCCCCCTGCCGGATTAGTTTATACCCTCCCAAGTAGCCTTAGTGAATTACCCCCTCAGGATATTGGTACCCCTCTGGTTCAGATGAAGACCATCCTGCTTGTAGAGGTCCCAACTACCCCAGAAAGAGCCCCAATTATCCAAGAATCCAAAACTCTCCCTCCTGCACCATCCCTGTAGCCATGTGTTCAACTCTTCTCTCTTCCTATTCCTCGCCTCACTAGCATGTGGCATGGGCAACAAACCAGAGACAACAACTCTGTTCATCCTAGCTCTAAGCTTCCATCCTAGCTTCCTGAATTTCTACCTTAAATCCCCACCTCTCTTCCTACCTATGTCATTGGTGCCTATGTAGACCATGACTTGGGGCTGCTCCCCCTTAAGGATCCCAAAAACACGATCAGAGACATCATGAACCCTGGCACCTGGGAGGCAACACACCAACTATGAGTCTCTCTCGTTCCCACAGAACCTCCTATCTGTCCCCCTAACTATGGAGTCCCCAATGACTACTGGTCTACTCCTCTTCCCATTCCCTTCTGAGCAGCAGGGACAGACTCTATGCCAGAGCCCTGTGCCCCACTGCTTTCCCCTGGCAAGTCATCCCCCCCAACAGTATCCAAAACGGTATACTTATTGTTGAGGGGTATGGCCACAGGGGATCCCTGCACTGTCTACTGGTGCTCTTTCTGTCCCCGACTCTATCCCATCTGCCTTTTTCTTGTACCTGAGGAGTGACTACCTCACTGTAACTCCTCTCAATAACCCCCTCTGCCTCCCGAATGATCAAAAGTTCATCCAGCTCTAGCTCCAGTTCCCTAATGCGGTTTTCGAGGAGCTGGAGTTGGGTGCGCTTCCCACAGGTATCGTCAGCAGGTGGGGTAGAATCTCCCCCACAATGAAAGACGATGCTAGAACAGTGGTCAGGATTTCTGGGAAGCATTAAAAGTGACAGAGGCACTCACTTTACCGCAGCAGTCACAGACAATGTTAGTAAAGCACTGAGCATCGCGTGGAAATATCATATTCCCTATCAGCCCCAGTCCTCAGGTATGGTGGAATGGATGAATGGTACCCTTAAAACCACCCTGACAAAGATCGCACAGAACACTGGCCTGCCTTGGCCAGAAGTCCTACTCCTAGCCACGTATACCATAAGAAACCAAACCAACAGAACCACAGGACTTACCCCATTTGAGGTCCTAATGGGAAGACCAAGTCCCGTGGGGGTAAGACCTCCTAAATTTCCTGTGGATATGGCATTACTCTTGACACAGGAAGCTTTTCTGGATTACGTCAAGCACTCTGGAAGATGATTACCCACAGCCATAATCGGGTAAAGCAGGCCATTCCCGCACCTAATGATGACCCGACGCATCCCTTCCAACCTGGGGACTAGGTCATAATAAAATCAATGGAGAAGAATTCCCTTTCCCTGAGGTGGAAAGGTAACCTGGATGGCTGTCAAGGTCAAGGGAAGAGCTGAGTGGACGCACGGAACCCGCTGCATCCTCAGAGGGGCACGAGCAGAAAATGCCAGAGGCTTCAGCCCGCCCACCAGCTGCAATATGTGGAGCCATTTCAGTCTCTGTGCTCCTCATTGCCTGGTTCATACTGACTGGGCATGAGGGGGACAGGGAAGATTGGATGATGAACCCTGTCACAAGGGAGTTGCATGTCAACACTTTACCTGACTTACATTTACGCACAGAAGGTTAACCACTGGGTATGTGCCCATATTCCCACACACTCTAAGGGAGGAATCCCCCTGAGGCCCATTCCATTTAATGAATCTGAAAAAGCTGAATGGTGGTTGGAATAAAACAGGTTCTCCAGTGTGTCCATCTGGGGGTAAGGCAGGTTTGACTGGGAGTCTCATGACTCGCTTATGCAAGGCCCGGATGGGACCAATTACTGCACTAGCAATACGTTTACTTGGGAGTCCCCAGGTTATAATATGGAAAAGTATAAGGGTTGATTGCAGCCTCACTCCGATCTCTGGCATACAGCCCCAGCTCTATTCCTCACTATTACCATACGAAAGGGTACACCCATGGGGAACCATCTGCTTTAAAAGCAACAACAGGTCAGGGTGGAATGCTGGAACCAGTAAATGTATCCATTCCCTACTCCTTACCCCGCCCACATGCTGATCCACTTCCACTGGGAGTATCCTGAACCTTGATGTTCCCAGCGAGACTACTACAAGTACCAAGTTCACAACACTTTGGACTAGAACTTAGACCAATTATTTGATAACTCATAATGGCACCTATTTGACTTGTGGCCACAAGGTCTAACCCTGGCTGCCAGCCTCCTGGACTGGGTGTTGCTTTCTAGGGTATGTGGTCCCCTGTTTACCACTTGCATTCCTCCCCATTCCAGCAGCCTTGGCCTTGCACCAAGAGAGCTATAGCTGACACTGAGCGGTTCTCTGCCATTCTCCTCACCTCTTAAGGGACTGCTGTACTGGCAACAGAGGTCAGGAAATTGGCCTCAGCTCTTGAGAAAATAGTGAATGACCCGGCAGCAGGACTTCACCAACTTAGTGCAGAAGTGGTCGCCATTCACACAGTCAACCTACAAAACAGATTGGTCCTAGATTAGATTAGATTTTAGATTACTTACAGTGTGAAAACAGGCCCTTCGGCCCAACAAGTCCACACTGACCCGCCGAAGCGCAACCCACCCATACCCCTACATTTACCCCTTAACCCTATGGGCAATTTAGAATGGCCAATTCACCTGACCCACACATCTTTGGACTGTGGGAGGAAACCGGAGCACCCGGAGGAAACCCACACAGACACGGGGAGAACGTGCAAACTCCACACAGTCAGTCGCCTGAGTCGGGAATTGAACCCGGGTCTCCAGGCGCTGTGAGGCAGCAGTGCTAACCACTGTGCCACCGTGCCGCCCAGTATTACCTCCCATTAACTTCCCAGTTGGTCAATATTCCCCTTACTGAAAGGCCTCACCCTGACATAGCTGAGTACACCATTGATTCCAAGCCACCACCACTGGATATTCCCCCCAGGCTCTGGCTACATTCCCCCTTTTGAGGGTATGCCTGACCTGCTGCTTTGATCTTATGATCAAAAAGAAGGGATTGTGGAAGTTGTTTTTGTTGGACTGCTTGTTTGCAGAGATTTTGGTCAGTCATAATGTTGCTCTCGCCTGGCTTGGCCCCTCGCCCTGGGTGACCCTAGCCTGCTAGAACATTCTGTAACAATCCCATAACGTCTGCTTTTCCCTCATAACCCATGAACTGTTTATCTGTAGAGAGTGTAACTCAGCCAAACATTATCAGTGGGTGAATGTAGTATCTGGAGTGTGCATTGACTGAAGGGCTGAGAACTATAGCTCGTTGGGTACAGTCTCTCGGACTCTGCCTGGTATATGCTCATGTCAATCATCTAGTGACTATCTTGTGGTTCTGTGTCTGACTGAGGAACTGTCAGCTCGGTGTTTGTTGTACTGTATAAATCTGCAGCGATCCGGAAATGCTTTAGAGATACATTGGACAGAACTAAGGAACGGTGTGCTCCCCATGATATCAAACAATAAAGTTTGTCAATGTCCAAGGTCTGAGTCCGGGGAATTTCTTCAACTGGTTCCTTGTGCCTGTGCCTGTGCTCCAGAGTGGATTCACCACGTCTCTCACTGACAGAATGGAAAGCTCCCTTTCCTAAATCCTACAGAGTCACTGATCAAGGTAGCCTGATATCATGCCCAGAATTCCACCAGTGATACTCTTAGTGAACCATTAGTCTGACAAAGCCACAAAGAACAATATCTTCACCGACCCTCAGTTCAGCTGGGGGATTATTTTGGAAGGCCATTGAGCTCTAATAAAGGTCAACATGGTATGTGTCCCGGCTGCCTGAAGGCTGAAAGAGGATATATAATGGGTCATCCTAGGCTGGCCCACACATTCTGCCATATGCTTTCTTGACTTGGAGAGATTGATATCAGATCTGCCCTGGCCAACCAAAAGTGGTAGAATTCTAGTAAAGTTGTCAACACCATACTTCCTCTGATAATTTGAGCCAACCAATCCAAGAGATCTACTTGCTACCCAGGTTCATTTTTATATTTCTCTCTCTGGAACTCTGTGTCCATTTCCTGTCTGTTCCCTGGCTGGGACATGTTGGAATCCTCAGCAAGACTTTGAGAAACATGACTTTGAGGGCGGCATGGTGGCTCAGTGGTTAGCACTGCTGTCTCACAGCACCAGGGTCCCAGGTTCGATTCCAGCCTTGGGCGACTGTGTGGAGTTTGCACATTCTCCCCGTGTCTGCGTGGGTTTCCTCCAGGTGCTCCAGTTTCCACCCACAGTCTGATGATGTGCAGGGCAGGTGAATTGGCCATGCTAAATTGTCCATAGTGTTAGATGCATCAGTCAGAGGGAAATGGGTCTGGGTGGGTTACTCTTTGGAGGATCGGTGTGGACTTGTTGGGCCGAAGGGCTTGTTTCCACACTGTAGGGAATCAAATTTAATCTAAAATTCATACTTGGCTTAAAGGCCTATCGGGGCAAAAACAGGCTCAAGGTGTTGGCTATTTTGCTCCATAAAAAGTGTAGGCTTTTGTGAAAGTAAAAACTCCATTAACATTTACAAGCTACTGAAGATGCCAGACTGTGTATGTGCTGGTGGATTATTTGAATTAGAACACTGAGAATAGGAGTTGGGAAGTCCTATTGCAGCTGTACAAGATCATGGTGAGACAACTTTTAGAATACTGTGTACTATTCTATTCCCCCTGCTATAAAGAAGGATGTTGTTAAACTACTAAGGGTGCAGAAAAAATTCACAAGGACACCAGAACTGAGGGTTTTAAGTTTGGGGAGAGGCTGGATAGGTTGGGACGTTTTTCCCTGGAGCATCGGAGGCTTGACCTTATAGAGGTTGATAAAATCATAAGGAGCATACATAAGGTGAATAGCCAAGGTGTTTATCCAAGAAATCCAAAACAAGGGGGTGTGGGCTTAAGGGGAGAGGGGAAATATTTATAAGGTGTCTGAGGGGCAACGTTTTCACACAGCAAGTGGTACATATATGGAATAAGCTGTCAGAGGAAGTGGTAGAACAGGGTACAATTACAACCTTTAACATTCGAACGAGTACATGAATAGGAAAGGTTCATAATGATAGGGATCAAGTGAAGCAAATGGGATGAGTTATGTTTGGGAAACTGGTTGGCATGCACTGAAGGGTCTGTTTCCATGCTGTATGACTCTATGGCTGTAGGTAACACAGGGAGAACGTAGTTACAGCACTAGGTTAAACGGCAGGTTGGCTGTACTTTCCCACGGGGTTATTTAGAGTAAATTGCTGGCTTGTGGAGCAGCTGCAGATTCACTGCAGAAATTTAAGAGTGTTGGCTGCATTTGTGGAGAAAGATACAGAGTTTGGCAAGATGTTGAGTGACGTAGTTGCTGTCACTGCAATCAAATTCCAAAAACAGAGAGGAATTCCCCAGACTTTCTTTTTTCCTTTCATTGGTCTCATATCTTTTGATTATATTAGTCTCTCCAAGACGATAAAATGAGTGGGAATAATGGAATGGAAAAGGAATTGGGGAAGATGTCGAGTTAATCGATTAGATGTATGGGAAACAGAGTCAGCTGCTGTTTTGTGTCCATGTGCTAAGTGCTAGCACTTGTTATCAAGTGGTTGTATAGATACAATTGGGGGTACTTGATGACCTTGAGGCTGGGAATACAGTAAAGTGGTTATTCTTGAAGATCACTGGGAACACCATGAAGGAGAGAGCTGGAGATGTCATTCTTAAGATATTGAACAACTGTAGGATATTTGTGGTAGTGAGCACATTAACAGCGAAAATATTTAACCTTGAAGCCCACATTTTTCTGGCATTAACAAAAATCCTCAAACTCATTCTTAACTTGGACTGAGGTTAAGTATTCCTTTTGACTGTATTAGGCAAGAACTTTCGAAAGCTGATTGGGGGCAGACGTTCGCAGGTAAAGGGATGGCTGGAAAATGGGAAGCCTTCAGAAATGTGATAACGAGAATCCAGAGAAAGTATATTCCTGTCAGGGTGAAAGGGAAGGCTGGTAGGTATAGGGAATGTTGGATGTCCAAAGAAATTGAGGGTTTGGTTAAGAAAAAGAAGGAAGCATATAGACAGGATAGATCAGTGAATCCTTAGAAGAGTATAAAGGAAGTAGGAGTATGCTTAAGAGGGAAATCAGGAGGGCAAAAAGGAGACATGAGATAGCTTTGGCAAATAGAATTAAGGTGAATCCAAAGGGTTTTTACAAATACATTAAGGACAACTACGGAGAGAATAGGGCCCCTCAAAGATCAGCAAGGTGGCCTTTTTGTGGAGACACAGGAAATGGGGGAGATACTAAATGAGTATTTTGCATCAGAATTTACTGTGGAAAAGGACATGGAAGATATAGAATGTAGGGAAATACATGGTGACATCTTGCAAAATGTCCAGATTACAGAGGAGGAAGTGCTGGATGTCTTGAAACGGGTAAAGGTGGATAAATCCCCAGGACATGATCAGGTGTACCTGAGAACTCTGTGGGAAGCTAGAGAAGTGATTGCTGGGCCTCTTGCTGAGATATTTGTATCATCGATAGTCACAGGTGAGGTGCCGAAAGACGAGGTTGGCAAATGTGGTGCCACTGTTTAAGAAGGGTGGTAAGGACAAAACAGGGAACAATAGACTAGTGAGCCTGACCTTGGTGGTGGGCAAGTTGTTGGAGGGAATCCTGAGGGACAGGATATACATGTATTTGGAAGGGCAAGGGCTGATTAGGGATAGTCAACATGGCTTTGTGCGTGGGAAATCATGTCTCACAAACTTGATTGAGTTTTTTGAAGAAGTAACAAAGAGGATTGATGAGGGCAGAGCGGTAGATGTGATCTATATGGACTTCAGTAAGGCGTTCGACAAGGTTCCCCATGGGAGACTGATTAGCAAGGTTAGATCTCATGGAATACAGGGAGAGCTAGCCATTTGGATACAGAACTGGCTCAAAGGTAGAAGTCAGAGGGTGGTGGTGGAGGGTTGTTTTTCGGTCTGGAGACCTGTGACCAGTGGAGTGCCACAAGGATTGGTGCTGGGTCCACTACTTTTTGTAATTTACATAAATGATTTGGATGTGAGCGTAAGAGGTACAGTTAGTAAGTTTGCAGATGATACCAAAATTGGAGGTATAGTGGACAGTGAAGAAGATTACAACAGGATCTTGACCAGATGGGCCAATGGGCTGAGAAGTGGCAGATGGAGTTTAATTCAGATAAATGCAAGGTGCTGCATTTTGGGAATGCAAATTTTAGCAAGACTTATACACTTAATGGTAAGGTCCTAGGGAGTGTTGCTGAACAAAGAGACCTTGGAGTGCAGGTTCATAGCTCCTTGAAAGTGGAGTCGCAGGTAGATGGGATAGTGAAGAAGGTGTTTGGCATGCTTTCATTTATTGGTCAGAGTATTGAGTACAGGAGTTGGGATATCATGTTGCAGCTGTACAGGACATTGGTTAGGCCACTGTAGGAATATTGCATGCCATTTTGGTCTCCTTCCTATTGGAAAGATGTTGTGAAACTTGAAAGGCTTCAGAAAAGATCTCCAAGGATGTTGCCAAGGTTGGAGGATTTGAGCTATCAGGAGAGGCTGAACAGGCTGGGGCTGTTTTCCCTGGAGTGTCAGAGGCTGAAGGGTGACCTTATAGAGGTTTACAAAATTATGAGGGGCATGGATAGGGTAAATAGGCAAAGTCTTTTCCCTGGGGTCAGGGAGCCCAGAACTAGAGGGCATAGGTTTAGGGTGAGAGGGGTAAGCTATAAAAGAGACCTAAGGGGCAACTTTTTCACACAGTGGGTGGTACGGGTATGCAATGAGCTACCAGAGGAAGTGGTGAAGACAGGTACAATTGCAACATTTAAAAAGCATTTGGATGGGTATATGACTAGGAAGGGTTTGGAGGGTTATGGACCGGGTGCTGGCAGGTGGAACTAGATTTGGTTGGGATATCTGGTCGGCATGGAAGGGTTGGACTGAAGGGTCTGTTTCCATGCTGTACATCTCTTTGACTATATGACTCTACTGTATGCTTAAAATGGCCACCCACATTGTTTACCATCCATGTTTGATGGGCTGGAGGAGGAACACCCTATAGCAACAAAAATGGTGGGCCTTCATAAGATTCTTGCCAACTGTTTAGACTGAGGTCATTTGAAAGTAGAAATAAGTATCAAAGCAGTGGGAGATCAATATGTTTAACTCTATCATCATCTTGCTATTGCTTATTTTTAATGAAGTGGCCAATTAGGACTCCCAGATTGCTGACTCTGGGGATAATTTGAACTTTGGGAAATAGTGTATAATGGAAAATATCTGATCACAACATTTAATTGAAGTGAAAACCAGGTGCGGAATGAATGGCAGTAAATCCAATACTGGCCATTTTCACAGTGGTTAGCACTGCTGCCTCACAGCGCCTGAAGACCCGGGTTCAATTCCCGACTCAGGCGACTGACTGTGTGGAGTTTGCACGTTCTCCCCGTGTCTGCGTGGGTTTCCTCCGGGTGCTCCGGTTTCCTCCCACAGTCCAAAAGATGTGCGGGTCAGGTGAATTGGCCATGCTAAATTGCCCGTAGTGTTAGGTAAGGGGTAATGTAGGGGTATGGGTGGGTTTCGCTTCGGCGGGTCGGTGTGGACTTGTTGGGCCGAAGGGCCTGTTTCCACACTGTAAGTCTAATCTAAAATAAAACCCCAAGGTCTTTTGAAATAATGCCTGGATTTTGATTAAATTCCCTACAGTGTGGAAACAGGCCCTTCAGCCCAACAAGTCCACACCAACCCTCTGAAGAGCAACCCACCCAGATCCATTTCCCTCTGGCTAATGCAGCTAACACTATCGGCAATTTAGCATGGCCAATTCACCAGACCTGCACATCTTTGGACTGTGGGAGGAAACCGGAGCACCCGGAGGAAACCCACGCAGACAACGTGCAAACTCTACACAGACAGTCGCCCAATCCTAGAATCGAGCCTGGGAACCCTGGTGCTGTGAGGCTGCAGTGCTAACCACTGAGCCACAATGCCATGCCACGACATTGTTTCACCGATGTCTTGTGCTGGGGAATCCACACTCTATCCATCTTTTGTGCAATTAGAATGAGCTTTATTGTCATATTTACTCAAATGAGTACATGAAAAATTTACAAGTCACCACTTACAGAGCCATCTTAGGTACAAAAGTATCGAGGTACAGATTGTTAAGTACAAATTCTTAGGGAAAAATAAAAATAAACAAGTGAATGAAGGTGAGACATGACTGAAAAACACTGGGTAATCCAAGATGGAGGACGGGAAGAATTTCTGCTCTAAGAGCTGCTCCTATTTTGAGGTATTTTAGGTGTGAGGGGTGATTTCCTCAAATTCCAGGAGCAGCAATTACTGTTTTACATGCTGTTGCATTGTTTTGGAACTTTGGGGAAAACGGATCAAAACAACAGGACTTTTAAAAGGAGGAAGACAGACAAAAGGCAGCGACCACACAGTCAGTGAGGGAGAGAGAGAGAGAAAAACCTACACTGCTGTCTGACACTGCAGTGAATCTGCACAGTTACTGTGTTTGCTATTTGAGTTCATGTACCCCTGGACATCGGAGTATATCTGGGAAAAATTAACAACCAGCGAAATTCACAGCTGACCTTGGAGAAATATGTGTGGGAGAGCTCACAGCATAGGAACAGATAAGTGTATATTTTTTAAATGTAACCTTGCTGTAAATCTACAGTAGTGAGGAGATTGGATACTTTCTTGATTATACGTTTTATTGAGATCAGTCTCTTGATTACATTTTAAAAATATAAACCATAAGTACTAAGTTAGCCTGGAGCACCTTTTAGATCAAACAGACAGTATTATTTTCTGGGCCTGTAGATTGTAAAGGAGCAAAGATGACCTTTAGCAGAGTTATATGCTCCTCCTGTCAGGTGTGGGAGTTTAGGGAATTTCTGGTGATTATGTCTGCAGCAAGTGTCTTTGGTTGCAAACCCCATCATATCGCATGGATTGATTGGACAGGCAGTTAAGAGGCAATAAGGTATTTACAAGAGCTGTGATGGATTGTGATGGATTGCACTTATAGAAAAGGAGGAAAGCCGCAGATACAGTCAGGTAGATGGGTTGCTGCCAGGAAAAGTAGGTAGAGTAGGCAGGTAGATTAGATTAGATTAGATTACTTACAGTGTGGAAACAGGCCCTTTGGCCCAACAAGTCCACACCGACCCACCGAAGCGCAACCCACCCATACCCCTAGATTTATCCCTTACCTAACACGGGCAATTTAGCATGGTCAATTCACCTGACCCGCACATCTTTGTGACTGTGGGAGGAACCCGGGGCACCCAGAGGAAACCCACGCAGACATGGGGAGAACGTGCAAACTCCATACAGTCAGTTGCCTGAGTCGGGAATTGAACCCAGGTCTCAGGCGCTGTGAGGCAGCAGTGCTAACTGCTGTGGTACCATGCCGCCCACGGTTGTGCAGGAGTCTCCTGTGGCTATCCCCATTTCAAACAAATATGCTGTTTTGAGAAATGTAGATGTTGATGGACTCTCAGAGGAATGTCTAATGAACAACCAAGTTTCTGATATCGAGACTGGCTCTGATGTAATGAGGGGTATGTCGGGTTCCAAGCGATCAATTGTGATAGGGGACTGTCTAGTCAGAGACACAGACAGACATTTCTGTGGCCAGCTGCGAAAATTCAGAATGGTGTTTTGCCTTCCTGGTGCCAAAATCAAGGATATCTCAGAGAAGGTGCAGAATGTTCTCAAGGGGGAGAGGGACCAACAGGAGATCATTGTACACATTGGAACCAACGACATAGGAAGGGAAAAAGATGAGATTCTGAAGCAAGAATATAGAAAGTTAGGCAGAAATTTAAAAAGGAGGTCTTCGAGGGTATTAATATCTGGATTACTCCCAGTGTCATGAGCTACTGAGGATAGGAAAAGGAGGATAGAGCAAATGAATGTGTGGCTGAGGAGCTAGTGTATGGGAGAAGGGTTCACATTTTTGGATCATTGTAATTTCTGCGGGGGTAGAAGTGATCTGTACAAGAAGGACTGATTGCACCTGAATTGGAAGGGGACTAATATCCTGGCGAGGAGATTTGTTGGAGTTGCTTGGGAGAATTTAAACTAGTAAGGCAGGACCCAGAGAGATGGTGAGGAAAGAGATCAATCTGAGACTGACACAGTTGGGAGAAAGTCAAACAGTCAGGGAAGACAGGAATAAAACAGAGAACGGGGTAGGGCTGATAAATTAGACTGATAATTTATTTCAATGCAAGTGGCCTAACAGGGAAGGCAGGTGAACTCAAGGCATGGTTAGGAACATGGGACTGTGATATCAAAGCAGTTACAGAAATGTGGCTCAGGGATGGACAGGGCTGGCAGCTTAATGTTCCAGGATACAAATGCTTTAGGAAGGATATAAAGGGAAGCAAGAGAGGAGGGGGAGTGGCATTTTTGATAAGGGATCGCATTCCAGCTGCACTTAGGGAGGATATTCTCGGAAATACATCCAGAGTAGTTATTTGGGTGGAACTGAGAAATAAGAAAGGGATGATCATCTCATTGGGATTGTATTACATAGCCCCTCATAGTCAGTGGGAAATTGAGAAACAAAGTTGTAAGGAGATTTCAGCTATCTGTAAGAATAATAGGGTAGTTATGGTAGGGAATTTTAACTTTCCAAACAAAGACTGGGACTGCCATAGTGTCAAGGGTTTAGATGGAGAAGAATTTGTTAAGTGTGGACAGTAAAATTTTCTGATTCAGTATGTGGATGTACCTACTGGAGAAAGTGCAAAACTTGACCTATTTTTGGGAAATAAGGCAGGGCAGGTGACTGAGGTGTCAGTGGGGGAGCACTTTGGGGCCAACAACCATAATTCTATTACTTTTAAAATAGTAATAGAAAAGGATTGACCAGATCTAAAAGTTGAAGTTCTAAATTGAAGGAAGGTTAATTTTGATGGTATTAGAGTCATAGAGATGTACTGCACAGAAACAGATCCTTCGGTCCAACTTGTCTATGCTGACCAGATGTCCCAATCCAATCTAGTCCCACATGCCAGTACCTGAATCTTTCCTATTCATATACCCATCCTGATGCTTTTTAAATGTTGCAATTGTACTAGCCTCCACCACTTTCTCTGGCAGCTAATTTTCCCAGACACACTCCGATGTCTAATGATACATGAATTCAACAGCAAAGGCAGTAACTGCTAACTCTGTCAGTTATCAATGTGGATTTCTTTCTCTCTCTCCTGCACTGACCTCACCATGTGCGACCTATGTCTGTTCCTCTCCCTTTTAAAAGTGCTGTTGCTTTGACTTTTTTTCTCCAAATTTCCAAAACAATGCAACAGTATATGAAACAGTCATTGCTGCTCCTGGAATTAGAGGAAATCACCTCCAACACCTAAAATATCTCAAAAAATGAGCAGCTGTTACAGCCAGAAATTTTTCCCATCCTCCATCGTGGATTATACAGCAAGAACCTTCAAAAGCTGATTTGGGGAAGATGTTCACAGGTCAAGGGACGGCTGGAAAATGGGAAGCCTTCAGAAATGAGATAACGAGCGTCCAGAGACAATATATTCATATTAGGGCAAAAGGAGAGGCTGGTAGGTATAGGGAATGGTGCATGACTTGAGAAATTGAGGTTTTGGTTAAGAAAAAGAAGCAATCATATGTCAGGTATAGACAGGATAGATCGAGTGAATCCTTAGAGGAGTAAAAAGGCAGTAGGCGTATACTTCAGAATAAAATCAGGAGGGAAAAAAGGGGACATGAGATAGCTTTGGAAAATAGGGTAAAGGAGAATCCAAAGGGATTTTATAGAATCATTAAAGTCAAAAGAATAACTAGGGAGAGAATAGGGCCCCTCAAAGATCAGCAAGGCAGCCTAGGTGTGGAGCCGCAGGAGATGGTGAAGATACAAAACAAGTAATCTGCATCAGTATTTACTGTGGAAAAGGACATGTAAGATATGGAACGGGGGGAAATAGATGGTGACATCTTGAAAAATGGCCATATTACTGAGGAGGAAGTGCTGGATGTCTTGAAATGTATGAAAGTGGATATACCACCAGAACCTGATCAGGTGTACCCTAGAACTCTGTGGAAAGCTAGAGAAGTGATTCTGGGCCCCTTGCTGAGATATTTTATCATTGACAATCACAGGTGAGGTGCTGGAAGACTGGAGGTTGGCAAACGTGGTGCCACTGTTTAAGGACAAGCCAGAGAATTATAGAGCGGTGAGCCTGACCTCAGTGGTGGGCAAGTTGTTGGAGGGAATCCTAAGGGACAGAATGCACCTGTATTTGGAAAGGCAAGGATGAATTAGGGATAGTCAGCATGGCTTTGTGCGTGGGAAATCATGTCTCACGTACGTAACTGAGTTTTTTGAAGAAGTAACAAAGAGGATTGATGAGGGCAGAGTGGTGAACGTGATCGACATGACTTCAGTAAGGCGTTCGACAATGTTTCTCATGGGAGACTGGTTAGAAAGGTTAGATCTCATGGAATACAGGGAGAACTAGCCATTTGGATACAGAACTGGCTCAAAGGTAGAAGACAGAGGATAGTGTTGGAAGGTTTGTTTTCAGACTTGAGGCCTGTGATCAGTGGTGTGCACAAGGATCGGTGCTGGGTCCAATGCTTTTCGTCATTTATATAAATGATTTGAATGTGAACATAGGAGGTTATAGTTAGTAAGTTTGCGGCTGACACCAAAATTGGAGGTGTAGTGGACAGTGAAGAAGGTTACCTCAGAGTACAATGGGATCTTGATCAGATGGACCAATGGGCTGAGGAATGGCAGATGGAGTTTAATTTAGATAAATGTGAGGTGCTGCATTTTGGAAAGGCAAATCAGAGCAGGACTTATACACTTAATGGTAAGATCCTGGGGAGTGTTGCTGAACAAAGAGACCTTGGAGTTGCAGGTTCAGAGTTCCTTGAAAGTAGATTAGAAAGTAGATAGGATAGTGAAGAAAGCGTTTGATGTGCTTTTCTTTAATGATCAGAGCATTAATTATAGAATTTGGGAAATCATATTGTGGCTATTGGAAGGATGTTGTGAAACCTGAAAGGGTTCAGAAAAGATACATAAGGATGTTGCCTGGGTTGGAGGATTTGAGCTATAGGGAGAGGTTGAATAGGCTGGGTCTGTTATCCCTGGAGTGTCGGAGGCTGAGGGGTGACCTTACAGAGGTTTATAAAATCATGAGGGGCATGGATAGGATAAATGGACAAAGTCTTTTCCCTGGGATGGGGAGTCCAAAACTAGAGGGCATAGGTTTAGGGTGAGAGAGGAAAGATATATCAGGGACCTAAGGGGCAACTTGTTCACACAGAGGCTGGTGCGTATATGAAATGAGCTTGTACAATTACAACATTTAAAAGGCATCTGGATGTGTATATGAATAGGAAGGGTTTGGAGGGATACGGAAATGTGTTGCTGGAAAAGCGCAGCAGGTCAGGCAGCATTCAAGGAACAGGAAATTCGACATTTCGGGCATAAGTCCTTCATCAGGAATGAGGAAAGTGTGTCCAGCAGGCTAAGATAAAAGGTAGGGAGGAGGCACTTGGGGGAAGGGCCTACCTTTTATCTTAGCCTGCTGGACACACTTTCCTCATTCCTGATGAAGGGCTTATGCCCGAAACGTCGAATTTCCTGTTCCTTGGATGCTGTCTGACCTGCTGTGCTTTTCCAGCAACACATTTTCAGCTCTGATCTCCAGCATCTGCAGTCCTCACTTTCTCCTTTGGAGGGATATGGGCCAAGTGCTGGTAAATGGGACTAGATTAGGTTGGGATATCTGGTCAGCATAGACGAGCTGAACTGAAGGATCTGTTTCTATTCTGTGCATCTCTACTTTGACTCTAAATCACTGCTCCTTCAGCATCTGTGAGAAATGTTCACCTTTGGTTGTTAACAGAACCAGTTAGAAGTATAGCAGAAGCTGGTGTGGGCTGAGGTAAAATAGAACCACTCACTTCGGTGGCCCAAAATGAGTGAAAACATTTCCTGTTTTCAAAATAAATTTGGCTCAAGATCATAATAAACGAAGTAAGGGCATAGATTTTATTTTGGGCATGGATAAAATTGGTATTGTCCCTTGGGGCTCAAACCAGGCCTTAAATGAGTGTAGGGTCTCAAGCAATGTGCAATGGTACACTTCAAATATGTAATGTCTGTAGATCAGTCACACATTAATGTAGAGTCATAGTGTCACAGAGTCATATAGCGTGGAAACAGACCCTTTGGCCCAACCAGTCCACACTGACCATGTTCCCAAACTAAACTAGTCCCCCTTCCTATGCAAACCTTTTCTATTCATGAATTTATTCAATCATCTTTTAAACATTGTAACTGCACCTGCATCCACCACTTTCTGAGAGTTCATTCCATACATGAACCACTCTCTGCGTAAAAATGTTGCATCTTATGTCTCTCTTCAATCTTTCTCCTCTCCCCTCAAAAATGCACCCCCTAGCTTTGAACTCCCCCATCTTAGGGAAAAGACCCTTGTCATTCACCTTATCAATGCTCCTGATAATCTTATAAACCTCAATAAGGTCACCTCTCAACTTCTTACGGTCCAGTGAAAAAAGTCCCAGCCTAACCAGCTTCTCCTTATAACTCAAAGCCTCCATTCCTGGTAACATCCTAGCAAATTTTTCCAGAACCCTCTCCAGTTTAATAACATCCTTCCTATAGCAGAGTGACCAGAACTGCACACAGTATTCCAGATGAGGCCTCACCAATGTCATCATGACATCCTAACTCCCATACTGAAAGGTCTGAGCAATGAAGGCAAGCATGCTAAAAGCTTTCTTAACCATTCTGTTTACATGTGTTGCAAATTCAAAGAAAACATGTACCCGAACCCCTAGGATCCTGTGTTCTACAACACGGCTCTACCATTAAGTGTATAAGTCCTGTTCTTGTTTTTAATACTAAAATGCTATACCTCACATTTATCCAAATGAAATTCCATCTGCGACTTTTGGATCAGTTGTACATTAACTTGGATCAGTAGCACATTAATTTGAATCAGTTGCTCTATTTTATATAGCACAGGGTGATGTTGCACAGCTTGATTTCACCAATTTGAAAATATCCATTACCACAAAAACACATCAATATGGTCTGCATATGACAGTGAAAGAGATGTTGACCTTCCAGCTGTAAGTCTTCAGTTGAGCTGTTGTTAGAATCTGATGTTGAGGCTTCATTTTGCATCTGAAGTATCTGTTAGAGACAAGAATGGATCGGTGACTCCCTCGGTCTGGAGCTACCAGGATTCTACTTATGAAAAAGAAAAAGAAATAGGTTGCTAAGGTGCACAGACAGGTTGTGATTGGACAACAAGATGGCAAATGGAGTGTACTGTGGGAAACTGTGAGGTCATTCACTTTTACAGGAAGAATAGAAAAGCAGAATAGTTTAAAAAGGTGTGAAACTTGCAAATGTTGATGCTCAAAGGGTCTTGAATGTATTTGAACAAGAAGCACAGAAGATGTCGATATAACAAGTAATTAAAAGCAAATGCCTTTGCAAGGGAATTGAAACAAAAGAAAAACTAGAGGGTATGGTTTAGGGTGAGAGGGGAACGATTAAAAAGAAAGGACCTAAGGGCAACGTTTTCATGCAGAGGGTGCTGCGTGCATGGAATGAGCTGCCACAGGAAGTGGTGGATACCCAACAAGGCATCTGGTTGGGTACATGAATAGGAAGGGTTTAGAGGGATAGGGGCCAAATACTGGTATATGGGACTAGGTCAGATTGGGATAACTGGTCGGTGTGGACAAGTTGGACCAAAGGGTCAGTTTCCATGCTGTGTGTCTCTAATAGGCAAGTCTCATGTCATCGAACAGACTTTTGGTGTGACCACACTTGTAGCAATACATGTGTGCAGTGATGGTCTCCATAATTAAGGAAGGATGTTCAAGGTGGTTAAAAGCAAAGGTTCCATAGATAGTCTCCAGGGACAGCTGAACAAGTGGAGTTTATATTCTCTGGAGTTTAGAAGAATGACTGAAATGTACACAGTTCTGAAGGGGCCTGAGAGGGTAGATGCTAAAAGCTAGGGAGTCTAGAACACAGAGACACAGTCTCAAGACATGGTAACAATCAATTAGAATTGAGTTGAAGGAGAATGTATTCACTCAAAGGGTTGTAAATGTTTGTAATTCTTGAAATCAACAAATGTAGAGAAGGACCAGGAAATGGAATCGAAAGAGAAGATTAGGCAATAATTGTAATAAAAGGCAAAGCAGGCTACAGGCCCAGGTCCTTTATTCCTGCCTCTAGTTCTGATGTTCTTCTGGTCCTCAGTCAGGAAAGCAGCATAAAAACTTCCGAGAATATCAATCATCGTTAATAATGTGCATGAAAGAATGATTCATTCAGCTAATGATCGCTAATACTCCTCCATAGTACCTCTTCTTCACTGTCACCTGCATTATGGAGGGGAAGTTTCTGGAAACTTGAGCCGCAAGCCATCTGCATTGAACTGAAGTTTTCTCTACCGTTCTTCAATGTGACATTAATCGCTCGCTTGTGTTGCTGTTCCCTGCCCAGTCGCACTCTGGCTTGTGGCTTCATCCTGTCTCCACCCCCTCCCCCCCACAACCCAGACACCCCCTCCTTACGTTGGTGTCTGAGCAGAGATTGTCATGGTCTCATCATGCTCCCTCCAGACCCCTGATATAATTACCTTAATTCGTACTGAGGGTCAGTGACACCTCTGGAAACTGTTCTCAGAAGGCTGTGTACAGGTGACAAAACGCTTACCATAGGAATAATGTGAATATTAAGCTAATCAAAGCGTTCTCATCTAAAACCAGTGGTTAACAAGCTATCGATGTCACTTTGCTGCTTGCTCCTGCTCTGTCCCATTTGTCTACTAGTAATCTACATTTCAAATGATTACATGGGAAGCTGGAGTGGTAGTGACAAGGATAAACGAAGCTTGTTAAACTAATAGCTGCACTAATGCCCAAATATGTGAACTTCTAGTGCAATTCAGCATCAGCGCTAGCAGAACTGTCAGCCGACTCCCCCTGGACTCGTCCAGCACTCCTGCCACATGATAAATGGCCTTGTCGAGCAAATTCATCCGGGGCCCAATTAAACAGGCAGAAATGAACTAGAGCCGTCAACAAGAAAAAATTCCGCACAAAGTCAAGGAAGCTCCAAGGCGGTGAAGTCATTCTGTCAGAAAATGGCCATTTAATGCTTTGCCGAGCTCACGACAGATATGTCATCTGAGGAAGCTTTAGCAGAGTCCCTGGGTGTTTCATTTATTAATTATCAGATACAACAGGGGATTACAGAGCTTCTCACAGGCACTGTCAAGCAGTCCCTCCTGTCAGTACCTACTCAGGCCAGCTGCAGACAAACAGAAAAAAAGTTTTGTGCTGTAAAATAGAATCTTGTGTCTGTCTTTAAGGGAAATAATGGTTAAAGTTTGGCAAAGCTTTCTTTGCTGTGGATGAACAGTGCCTTCCAAACACCGGGTCACATCTCGAGCCACCAAGGTCTCTCACTTGTTCGGTGGCGAACAACAGGCGGAAGGCATCTCGATTCTGAAATGCTTCCAGCTTTTCCTCCTGGCTGCCGACACAGGGGTGGAAGTTGGGGTAGGGTGGTCCTAGGCCTGAAGCAGTTTGCCATCAAAATGGAGCCTTTGGCCTTATTTGTTAGTCTAATGGAAAGAGGGTGTGCACAGACAGGAGTCGACATGGGGGATGGAGTGGGGAAGAAAGGGTAGCTGGTTGAAAATAAAGGGACAAAACAAAGCAGATTTAATTTTGTTCAGAAAACATTGTTAGCCGCCATTAAACCCTGCTCCAAAAACTGAACCATACATGTGAGTTGGTTAATGCCTTGAATTCTAGACTCACCTCAGTGGATTTCTCTTTCATTCTCAAATTATTTTCACTCAGAACCTGAGTGAATTATATTAAAGATATCTAAAGCAGCTGATTGGTGGTGTGTCAGTTAAGTCTTTAATCCAATGATATTGTTACAGCTTTGAGTGGCATTCATCCTACGATGAGTGGAACACACACTGCAGCGTGTACAATACTTCAGTAAGTGCTGTCAACACCTGCCACTGACAGCATTCCGAGTTTGTTTTTTTGTTAATCTGGTATTTCGTTGGAGATTTGACAGAGAAGCAAATACAAGCACAACATTCCTGCCAAAAGACAAACACTAACATTAACAGTCAGTACGTACGACAGTTTTAAAAGTGTTTCGTTTGTTCAGGGGGAGATGTACTGATATTAATCCAGACATCCAGGTAATATTCTGGGGACCTGGGTTCAAATTTTGCCACGGCAGACGGTGTCATTTGAATTCAATAAAAGTCTGGAATTATAAGCCTAATGATGACCACGAATCCAACATAGATAGTCAGAAAAACCCATCTGGTTCACTGTTATCTTTTCGTGGAGAAAACTGCCATCCTTACCCAGTCTGGTCTATGTGTGACATCAGACATATAGCAAAGGATGGGTAATAACTGCTGGCCTCACCAGTGATGGCTAGGTCATGTGAACGAAGAAAAGGTTGGATTATCAGCGGAGGCATGGAGCTGGGTTTTGCAGCTGCAAATTGGACAAACCATTGCTCAGTGCTTAAATAAGTAAGTATACACTTAAAATAAATATTTGATTTGTAATGTGATATCCTCCCACCAATTTTCAATTTTAGGAAAAATAGGCATGCGCCAAAATAAAAGGCCCACCCGTCCTTTGGGGAGAAAAATAATTAACAAACTATTCAGCTTATTAAAGAAACCTGGAAATTTTTCATTCCCCACACCATCATACATTAGATGTAGAGGGAAATGTTGTGAGTGAGTGAAACTAAAAGAGCCAACCCAAGGAGATGAAGAGACTTGCAAAATGGAACCATGGTTAGAGGTGGCAGCAGAGTCTACAGCTGAAGATTTCAATACTTGGCTGGTGGGAGTCAAGAATCAAGACTGTGGTGCTGGAAAAGCACAGCAGGTCAGGCAGCATCCGAGGAGCAGGAGAATCGACGTTTTGGACATAAGCTCTTCATCAGGAATGGTAGGAGACAAGAGTTTAGTTGTTCTGTTATTATAGATCCACATGAAGTACTCTCCTTATCAACCTCTCTCCTCAGTTGAGGCATGGTGACTTTCAGGTTAAATCACCACCAATCATCTCTCTCTTTCGAAGGAGATGGCTGCCCTATGTTTTGATAAGACTGTGGTGACTTTCACTTTACAGGCGCACAATGAATGAGAAAGGGAAAGGGAAGGAGGCTGTAGAACACTGCCTGGAAACAACTTCCAGACTATGGTCTAATCCCTCTCCCACTGGACATCCACCCTTCACACCTGTTTACTCACAGATCATGAATGCAATATAATAGAAGTAAGTGATACTAGTTTCATAAACGGTTCAAAATATCTGGCCCAAATTAATCCAAAGAAGAGCTAAAACCTTTTCAAGCTCCATAAGATTTCAGAGGTTTTGATCCAACTTGAAAAACATGGATTAATGTGAACTGCATTAGTGCAACTTGTAAGCGTTGTTAACCTGTGTGGAAAAGAACTTGCAAAGTGGTCATCATTAACAAAGACGTCAACTGAGCAGATTTTATCCTCATAACAAGTTCCATGTAAAATCATCTCAATGGATCCCAGAAAAAATGATGGCTGATTCATGCCCAGGTTTTAATCATGTGTGACCTGACACGTACATTTGAATTTCCATTGCCAGGATGTGGCAGAGGTGTCATCCCATTATTTAATGAAAGTTAACTTTCTGCTAAGATAGCGAGAAAGGGATTTCAGATCAATGTGTTTCATAAGATTATCTGGAAGTTTGGGATTTATGTTTCCAAGCCCAGAGAAAGCCTGAAATTCAGAACTGATCTGGACCTAAGAACTGGGCAATTTCATTGAAACATAGGAACAAAGTAAATAGGAACAGAAGGGGGCCATCCGACCTCTCGGGACTGATTCCCCATTCAATATGACTATGGCTGATCATTGATCCCAATCCTGTCCTTTCCTAGTTCCTTCATTCCCTTCAGACATAAGAGCTGTATCTAACTCTTTCTTGAAAACTTTCTGTTTTGGTCTCAATCCCTTTCTGTGGCTGTGAATTCCACAGGCTCACCACTCTCTGGGTGAAGAAATTTCTCCTCATCTCGGTCCTACTCCTTATCCATAAACTATAACCCCTGGTTCTGGACACTCCCATCATCAGGAACATCCTTCCTGCTCTAACCTGTTTACTCTTGTTAAAATTTTATAGGTTCCTATCAGATCGCTCCTCAACCTTCTAAACTCCAGTGAATACAATCCTAACTGACTCAATCTCTCTTCATACGTCAGTCTTGCCTTTAGGAATCAATCTGGTAAATTTTCATTGCACTCACTCTGTAGCAAGAACATCCTTCCTCAGATAAGGAGACCAAAACTACACGCAATTTGTGAGGTGTGGCTTTACTAATGTGTAATTGCAGCAAGACATCTTTGTTCCTGTACTTGAATCCTCTCACTATGAAGACCAACATATAGCTTGTCTTCTTCACTGCCTGCTGCACGTACATGCTTACTTTCAGTGACTGGTGTCCAAAGATGCCCAGGTCGTATTGAAAATTCTCGTCTTTGAATTTCCAATCTTCAAATAATAATCCTATTATTTTCCTGTTTTCACTTCAAACATGCATAACCTTTATTCACTTTATCCACATTATACTTTATCTGCCATGCTTTTTCCCACTCAATCAGGCTGCTCAAGTCACACTGCAACATCTTTGCATCCTCCTCATAGATCACCCTTCCACCCAGCTTTGTGTCATCTGCAAAAGTTTAGATGTCCCTCACACACGTCATGATCAAATCTTGTGAACCCCATAAAACCCCTCTAATCACTATTTGTCATTCAGAAAAATACTCAGTTATTCCTGCGCTTTGTTTCTTGTCTGCAAACCAATTTTCTATCCATCTCAGTGCAATATCCCCCCACCCCATCAAACTTAATTTTACTTATTAATTTTATACATTTAAAAGTATCAAAGGAACATGAGTGGGTCATTCAGCCCTGGAGCCTTGTCCAACCTTGTCAGTGAGATCACAATTGAGCTTAGTTCTATTTATCCATGTTAACTCCATTTCTGTTAATTTTCACATGATTTGCCTTTCTGTGTGATTTCTTTAGCTAGTGCATTTCAGACAGTCAAGGTACATAAAGGGAATTTAGGATACATGATGGCTACAGAAGTAATTATCCACGAGATAAATTGTGCATTTCAGTGAGCTAACAGGACACAAACTGTGGCTTAGAATTATGTCCTCTTTCTTTCACCTCTGCTGATTAAAATCCTGGAACTTCCTTCCTGACATCCCATGAACAGACCTACAGTACATGGATTGCAGTGGTTTAAGAAGATTGCTCACCACCATCTTATCAAGAGTAAGTAGGGAGGAACAATCAGTGTCTGTTAAGCCAGTGATGTCCATATCCTGCAAAAGAACAAAGAAAACACACAAATCAGATGTGACAAGCCTGATGTTGAGGTATTACCAAACAGGCAGCTCGATATGAAGATAATATCTTGGAGCAATGCAGGAATGATATATCAGCTTATATGGGTGTAACAGGAATTTATTCACAGTGCAGTGCTTTAAACTATCTGCTCTCTCATGCTTCTAGGAGGTTCTTTAATTTTCTCTGAGTCTGTACCCAGACATAATTAATCAACCACAGTAGGCATCACTAGTGAACAGACTCACAAAATCAAACACAGAACAATTGAATACATAACTTTTTAACTTACAAGTGGAAGACGAAGAGAGTAAAATTGTTCAACCCCACTGATAGCAACAAATGCACTGATAGCAAATTCCACACCTACTTTCCACCCAGCATGATTTCCCTTTTCTGCTAACTTCAATGCATGATCAGAGTAAAGTTCATGACTGCCATTTACCAAGTTCACTTCTTGGGATTTTTCATTACAATCTCCATCTGAATGGACAGCACTATTGTTTTGAAAGGAGTTTTGAAAACAAGGTTGAGTAGGAAAGGTTCAGAGGAGGAGATGACATAATTAAATTTGTGACCTCATTCCCATGGGGTAATGATGGTCTAATGGTAATATTGCTGGTCTGTTAATTCGGAGGCCCAGGTAATGTTCTGGGGACATGGGTTCAAGCCCAATATGGTAGAATTTGAGTTCAATAAACATTTGGAATTAAGAGACTAATGATGACCATGAATCCATTATTGATTGTTGGGTTTACTCGTGTCCCTTAAGGAGGGAAACTTTTGGTCTATATGTGACTCCAGACTCACAGCAATATAGCTGCTCTCCAGGCAATAAATACTGGTCCAGCTAGCAATGTTGTTATCGCATGTATGAAACATAACTTTTCCACTTGCATTTATCTTTACTGTGGGATGTTAAAGACTCAAAAAAATGAGTTGCATCATAACAAGAGTCCTACCAACATGAACTGTCTGTATCTAATTCTCTTTCTTTCTTGGCTTTCGAGTGTTGCAGGCTTGGTCGTTATTTATTATCCATTGTTAGCCGCTTCTGAAAGTAATGCCGCTTCTGTCCAGGAACCTGAGGTATTTAGTGGACCAGTAACACACAGAGACAAAGTAGTCAGGGCTACTATAGCAGTTCACCATTAATTTTTAAGGCCCCACCTTCTTCCGCCTTAGTTGCCTAAAATAAAGTTCAACTGAAAATTGGAATGGACAGATGCCAACATTTCAGGAATGTGGTTCTGTCCCAATGAAACCCTATTCATAAACATTTCTGCTCATGCTTTACTAAGGAGTCACAGTGGAGGGAGATGTTCGCAGCCTTCTATCTCATAAGATGATGGTTTATCCCATGGACAATGTTAAGCATCGCCTCCAGTGGCTCAGTACAGCACCACAGGCTCTGCTGCAATTTCTGAAGAGGAAAGCATTTGGCTGAGAAGGTGCATTGGAATAAATATTAGAGTAGTGCTGGAAAAGCACAGCAGGTCAGGCAGGATCCAAGGAGCAGGAAAATCGATGTTTTGTGCAAAAGCCCTTCACAGGTCTTGTTTCTGCAAGACACCTTTTAGTTTTAGTTTTGGCTTAGTTTTGCTCAGCTCTTCTAACTCCCCTGTAAACAGTCAGCCTCCAGAGGTCACCGCTGTCAGAAGCGGTATCCCAGCTTGTCAGTGCCAATTTCAACCATTTTCATCTCTCACATGCAGGTGTTCTAGTAGCAGAGGGATGGATATCCAGGAGGTAGTGACCAGTAAGCTGTTCACCCTACAGAATGTCTAAGGGTGGCTAAGCCAGTACGATGTCACTATATTAATGGAATTAGCACAGCCCACGATCTCTGAGCCATTCTGTCTAGAGATGCCACAGATACAGCTGAGATGTTGAAGATGGAAACTTTTCTCTTGGCAAGTGTATGCTGTCCAGATCTCACCATTATAGAAGACTGTGCTCAGGACAAAGCTTAGATGACTTGCAGTTTGATCTGCTCAGTCATTTTATTGTTCCCCACACTCTCATTCTCATGTTAATAGCTACAGTTTTTGCGATAAATGTCATTTTGGCATCAAGTGATGGATTATTGGTGATTGTGGAGCCTAGGTGTGAAACAATTAGCAGCTTCCAATGTCATTTTGTCATTGCTGATATCCTTCTGGATGCTGATGGCTAAACTAAACTCTTAACCGGTGTGTGCAATGTGATTCTTGGTGTGGAATGTTAGTGTGGTATGGTTAATGTCGAATGATTCTCTGGTGAAGACATGGTACACATGTACCTTGGATCTCAGCTGATCAAGTTTGAGCAGCTTTCTGCTGATTCTGACATAGCAAGGGCTGTGTCTTTTAAATTTGTGCTTTTTTTTATAAAAAACTGTGGATTGAAATTAGATGGGGCTGTTTTAAAATCAGTGTTTGAAATGGAGGCTGTATGTGCTGAATGCCAGACATTTGACACTCATTCAATCCATTGTGCTTGAACAAACAGTAACTGAAGTTTGAGTTGCAAACAATTTGCAGACAAGGGATATATCAATACAGCTTTTGTTGGCAACAAGAAGTTGATTGGTCAATGGACCCATGACCAGTTATCAATGGCAGAGACATTTTTGTCTCTCAACAATTATGTGATTGGATCTCAGGTAACTGAATAGCTAGGAGATGGAAAAAAACAGAGAGAGAAGTGTTCAGTTCTTCCCTAGATCAGGAACAGTCTCCCTGTTCTCTCCAGTCAAAACTCATTATAAATCTGAAGAAAACAATTTATCTCTCCTACACCAGTTAGTATAAACTGTGACTGTTAATTGATGGACCAGAGACTTTTAATGAATGGCCCAGGCACCTTGTGTCTCTTACCAACCAGTGGAAGCATCTGGAGAAAGATGACTGACGCAATATGCCAACTAGCAGAAAAATCATAAAGATCAGCTTAGCATCAGAACTTGGCAATGAATACTACTGGGCTATCTTTGCAGTTTTTCCCTCTGTCCATAACCTATTTTACCCCATCCATTTGTCTGTCTGTGAGTATGCATAAGGTGGCATTTAAAAGGGGATTAGAGTTTTAATTAGTACTGTTATATGCTGAAAACGTGTAACTGTTTACTTTTAGTTATAGTCTAATTACAGAATAAAAATAAATTCTTGTTCAGTATCGAAACTTAGTCTGTGCTTTCTATCATCCTCAATCAGAAAGTCAGGTAATTTGAGGAAGTTTGTATACTTTTCTGATGGCTCTGGGAATAGCAGAACTTGATTCCTAATGTGTTATCAATGAGATGTAACAGTATATAAATAGACACCCTCTGTAGATGGTCTGAAGGCACTGAAGAGTAGAATATGCCAAAGAGTGTCAGTGCCAAAAGACAGTTTGATCCTAATGTAGACCTAAAAGAGTTCCCCATCATACCTGGTCTGGCCTAGCATGTGGAAATCATATTGAGAATTTCTAGTGGGCAGCCAATTTCTTCCAGAAGCTTAAATAGACTGATTCTGCTCACAGGATCAAATGCCTTAGGAAGATTGATGAAGACAATATGAGGTGGTCTGCCTGATTCATGGCATTTATCTTGTAAACATTGAGCTGAGAAGTTCATGTCAATTCTCGACCTTCCAATTCTGCAACCACACTGGAAATTGGATAGATGTGCTCAGCCTGAGTATGCAATCTGGCAAGGTGATGCAGTCAAACACTTTTCTCAAGATGCTCTGCAGGGAGACGCCTCACAAGCTGTTGCATTCATAGTGATCGCTCTTGATCTTATACAGGGCCAAAAATGGGACCTCACGCAAATCCTGGGGCACTGATCCTTCCCTGTAGCAGAGACAGAGGGGTTCATGCAGATGCTGTAGGAGTGCTATTATCCCAAACTTCACATGGGGCAGTATCAGTACCTAGAGCTTTGTCCAAGGCAGGTAAGACTTTGCTCATCTCCTCCACTGATACCCAGCCTGCCGTGACGGTGCAAAGACCACTTTTATTTTGGTCAGTGGACTTAAAAATAGGAAGAGATATTGTCTGAAACCAAAAGACCTTGGAACAAGGTGCTGCAATTTTGAAACAAATACATTATCAGAACTCATTGTATGATGCATTTAACAAGCTCGAGGGAAGAAAGCTCCATAGGTGCCCAATGACAGAACCAGTTGTGCATGCTCAGGAACATTTGATATAGTAACAGCCTCTTGATTGGTTCCTAGCAGAGTGGCTATAGCTTTGTGATTGGACAATACAGCAGAAACATCACCTGTGAAGGGAAAAAAAATTCTTGCACTCCCTTCCATGAGTGAAGAATAGAGGAAATTCTGAGCAGCTATCAACTCCAACTCCCTGCAAATTCCCTCCTTGTGAGGAAAAGGAAGAAGCCACCTTTAGAAACACTGAAAGGATGAATCATCAAGCAGAGAATGAAAGGGTGAGAATCGATCTGTCACAACCTTGTGTCCTCATTGAAAAGCTGAAAGAAATTGGAAGGGAATTCAAGGAAAATATTTCATTGGTTGCAGACTGGTGCCAGATCTGTGCTACACTACTCCTTATTGTTCCTTTCCTACCCATAACATTTGTGTCTTATTTTGTTTCTTTGTGTGTTTGTTTCTATCTGCATGGGATTTTTTTTTGGAAAAGGGTAGAGTTTAAGTTCTGGAGAGTTATAAGTTAGCATTAAAGTCCCTTTCTGTGATACGTCATAACAATTGTTTGCAATAAATAATTAATTGTTAAGAGTAGAATCTATGTTTTCTCAGTTTATCAGTCAGGTAAATTGGGATCTTTGGATAGTTTGATTTAATTTTCCCTTATTTGTGATGACTTTGAAAATAGTAGGACTTGATATCCAGTGCACTATTTCAGTGAACCGTAGCAAGACACAGAGGATATATGGTATCTATTGGCTTTCTTATTGACAGTGTTTTCTTTATGTACATCTTAAGCCGGTATTACATCCATGTCTCCAATCATTTATTGCAATCAATGATGCCTTACCCTGCCTTTAATTGTAGTAGAGTTATTGTCTTTGCTGGTGGACCTATCGTCCTTTTGATTCCTTCATCCATAGATCTAGCATTTTTTTGTGTCAAAGAAAATATGGATATTCGAGCAAAGTTGTACCCTGTAGTTGTTGGTACACTGCCCAGCAGTCTGTTGGATTCTACTTCTAGTAACTATTATTTCATTCTGAGTTTTTATGCCTGCTGACCTGAAGCAAAGCCGGTGTCAAATATAATGCTTTGTTTTCTTTTGGATTCATCCAGGGAGATCGAGAGGGAACCGTGATGTTTGGGCAGCTCAATGTCTCTCGAAATACTGTCAGTTTTAGTGGAGGAAGATATTGTTGAAATAATCAGGGCGCATTGCTGAAATCAAAGCAGAAAATGCTGGAGAAACTCAACAGGTCCGGCAGCACCTGTGGAGAGAGGAACAAGCGGTTAACGTTTCAAGTGGTGCTTTGCTGTCATACTTCATGTAGTTTATAGATATTACAGCCGCTCTGAGCGATGGTAATTGAGGTCCCTCATAGGTTCTAAAACTTACTTGCTGTTTTCAGAATAAATACTGTTCGTGATATCAAGCAATCAAGTGAATTAGTTACTCGTAAATTACCCAGCCCCGAATTCTCAATTGTTTGTTAAGCAGTTGCAATTGTTTCCTGTTGTGTTTTCATTACACATAAAAGACCACAGCAATCTGCATATTGTGCTATATTGATGCGTTTCTTAGTGCCCTTTACTACTTGAAACTGTCAAAACACTTTTTAGTGAGCTAAGTTTCCATTTTCGAGCTAAAAAACATTTTTAAAAAAATGCAAATTGCAGTCAATAAGTAACACAAGTTTGAAAGTTCCCTGTGGGTTAGTAAGATATGGCTTGTAACTTGTCATCTCAGAGAGTGATAACAGGAAATGAGGAGTGCAATGTTTTTGTTCTGACTGTGTATCTGATTTTGCTACATCCATTAAAACCATATTGTATGTCCTTATGCTTCATAGTATGCAACTCTGAGGGGATTTCCATTATTCTTTGTCTCGGAGACTGTAAAAGTACCTGTGGGGCTTCATTTTGAGCCAGGAACTCAATGAATATAAATCCAGCATGTCAAATTTTTTTCAGCTAAACTTGTGAAGTAAAACAAAATTACTGGAGCTTATAAAGTGGTTATTGAAGAAATGTGAGGGGAGGTGGCACCACTAAAACAGCTGGGAAACATAACGTTTCTCTTTTACTGTACTCTTTGTACAGCTGAACAACTGAAACCTTCCTCACTGCAGTGGCAGCAGCATGGGGGATACACAGCTATCATGAACTCACTGGGAGTCTTCAGATTTTGAGCTCATGAGGGGGAACCTTGTCACCAACATGATTGTTGAAAATTCAAGTAAGTAGCAAGCAATTTTTTAGGAAAACCTGCCCTATTAATTGGAAAACACAGACGAGAATTTCCATCATACACATGTTCTCTGTCTTCTTAATGCAATGGTTCATGTCACTGGACTAGCAACCCAGAGGTTCAGTCTATACTCTGAGGGCATTGGTACAAATCCAATCAAGGAAGGCTGGTGGGAATTAAATTTGATCAATAAATTGAAAGCTAGTCTCAATAATGATTCCATAAAACTATCACTGACTGTCATAAAAATCCATCTGGTTCACTGACATCCTTCAGGACAGAAAATCTTCCATCATTACGCACTCTGACCAATAAGATTACAGACCCACTACATTGTGGTTGGCTCTAACTTACTCTCAGCAATGGCCTAGGAAGCCACTCAAGGGCAATTGGGGATGGACAACAAATGCAAATCTCGCCAATGATGCTCAACAACCCACGCAAGAAGAAATGTTGGGACCACAAAGTCTGACCTCATCTTATTGTTCAACAGAATGCGAAAAGGCCATTGTACCCATCCAACTCATCCTATTGATCAGGACTTTGATTGAGACTACCTTTGGCTATTTTCATCACCCATCCGCTTTGGCAGCAAGATGCTCAGAGCCCTTAGAGGAATCAGCAATGGTGTTCTGACTCAACACAATGTCTGAAGTAGAGCTGGGCTTTAATATTAAACCTTTCACTCCATGCTGGGTGAATGAGGATTGGGAAGTGCATGGGGCAGGAAAGGGATCAGTAAAAAATTAAAAATCAAGAAATGGGTCGCCAATATGCTGGATATACAGCTGCCACTGTTTTACACCATCGTGTTGTATGGCATATCCTTACTCCACCAGGAGAAGTAAACACCTCATTATTCTATTTAAGCTGGGATCTTGCCATACTAACTATAACCTGACTTAAAATTAAACTGTTGCTAGCCCACAATGAAAGGGGAGTGGCTAGTTGTATATTAGTGCTCCTTTGAGCACTCCTCATTACTCAGGACAAGTGGGAATATACCTTTGGTCCCTCATGGAAACTGCCTGGAAATGCTACCTTACTTTCTTCTAGCAACTTCTGCTTGGGAGAATTATTGCTGTGGCTAAAATAACATTCAAAGAGATGTAGAGATTTATGAGCCACTTTTATATGCAGTTCTTCCAGAATGGCTCCATCAAGTAATAACGAAATACAGGAGATGGCCATGAAGTATAATCACTCCAATGTATTTATACCCATCAGGGAGCCATCTAATTTTCAGTTCACAATATGCAAGTACCATACAGATCACTGCTCAACAAATGTGTGCTTTCTAGTCTTTTATAAAGTAGAATTACAATTATAAATATTGGGAAACAATAGCCAAAACACCATTTGGAAGAGCATGTGGATGTTTTGAAATCTTCAAATATTGTGCAGTGCCTAGCAGCCATGTTGAGGACTGTTGAATTTAAAATAATTAACTGTAATGCTACAAAGTGCAAATACATTTATTTCTGTGTTGGATTGTGTCATTAGTGTTCGATGACTTATAATACTGAGGCTGCTAAAGGCTTCACTTCCAAGAAGTATAGACATTGAGAGCTGCAATGGGGTCATTCAGCAACCTATCATTGTTTAATTCCACTGTTCAGAAGGTGGATCCTGCCTATTTGCCTGATTTTCCTTTTTTTAAACATAAAATGAAACTTAAACTTCATATCCAAGTTTGATTTTGTTTTTTCTTGTCATTTACCTTTACAATCTGAAACAATAGAGTTAAAAAATCATCCAGGTTTGTCCTGACTCCTCTGAAGAACTGACCCTTGATGACTGTCTGAGCCTGCAGTTCCCCAATTCCCCCATCAGTGGAAATGCTCTCTATTTAAATACTCTATCAAAATGTTTCATAATTTTTAAGATCTCTTTTGAAGAGAAAAGAAACTCAAATTGTTTGTCCTTACTTGGTCGGTATCACCTTATATTTCTGGTCTCATTATTGTCCATTTTTTAACAGCCTTTCTAGTGCTTTTATATCGTCTTTATAATGGGGTGATCAGATCAGCACACAGTACTCCAGGTGTGGTCTAGCTGCAAGTTCAGCACATACTTTCTACTTCTCAAATCTATCTTATCTTTACCATATGGTTTTATGTTCCTTGATCACTTATTTTCATAGATAGAATCTGCCTTCCTAATTTTATGTTATTTCCAGTACTTTCTGTTTTTATTTTAGATTTCCACCATCTCCTGTACTTTGCTTTGCGTTTATTTTTCCGTTTTATTCTTTTCCCTAATTTCGTGACATATTTCTTCCTCCAGCTCTCTTCCAGTGTTTGGCAGTCTGTAGACTAACCCAATTAGTGTGATTAATCCTTTATTAACTCATTCCATATTTTTCTATTGAAGGTGGGTCACTTTTTGTATTGTAATTATGTTCTCTTTAATAAATACAGTTACTCCACCTCTCATTTTCCTTTCTCTATCTTTTCGAAAAGGTTTACCTTGCACCATTTAACTTCCAGTCCTAATTTTCTGTCATTGTTATCATCTCTTGTTCTGCAGTTTCATTATAGACACTGTGTTTACTACTGCACAGTGCAGCTCCTTCCCAGAGCTGGGGATAATGTCACATAGAACAGAACCCTTGTTTCCCACACCAACCTTTTAGCCACATATTAATTCCCCAGATCTGTCTCTTGCCTAATGCTAATTTCCGCATGGTCCAGGCAATAATCCAGAAGTTATTCCCATTGCCATTTCCTTTCTTAATTTAATTTCTAATTCCTGATACTGTCATCAGGATCTCCTATGTGTTCCTTCCCTTGTCGTTTATCTGGCATGGACTACTACAGCAGGATCACCCTCTTCCATAGCCAAATTCGTCTCCAATGCCTTGAGATAACCAGAATCTTGGCACCGGGTAAACAAAACACTCTTTGGAACTCTTGTTCATGCCCTAGAGGTTGCCATCTCTCCCCATAATTATAGAATCCTTGATTGTAACCATATTTCTAATTTGCTGTTTATCCCCTGAGAGCCATAGTGCCTTGATCTGCGTTGTAGCTGCTCCCCCCGCAGTTTGTCTCCTTGTCCTTATGTACAGAGACTGCAATGTTGGACAAGATCACTGTCGCAAACTGTTCAATGGATTTGTTTCAAGTTGGTATTTGCAGAAGTAAGATAATGAAATCCATCCAATAAACAATAGCCCAAGGCCAGTCACAAGGGATTAAACAAATCGTCAAGATGAAAGGATATGATAACTTCCTTAACAAACTTGAAATAAAATAAATGAGAGATGATGGTTTGTTTCTTTAACAAATCCATAGAATACACATTGGGACTCCTCTACAGTTCGTCATTTAATTCAAATTAGTCTGTTGGGATTTCACAGGTGCTAATTTTTTATCTTCAAAACTCTTTTTAAAACAATTTCTCCTTTGAAAATGGTACATATTGGGGAGGGAAATAACGATGTTACAAAGCCTCTTAACCTGAGTCTGTTGATCCCTCAGTTTACACTGACACCTGTTCAGGATGTTTTGTGTCTCTAGGTAAAACAGTCTCTTTTAGATGAATTTGTGACTGTGCTCTGGAGTGTGATATTTTCAACTGAATCCAACTGAGAAATACAGCAAAGGAAAATAAGAAATCATGAATAAAATTGGAGTAGGAATGGAACTTAGCTGCATGGTGGGTGGGTGGCCATTTCTGTATCTGAGGGTGAAGGTCGCCTCCATGCTGTCTATAGTAGTAAGCTGTTCCTTCTCACACTGCATGAATTGCTGGAGGGTGAGCAGGCAGAATTTGTTGTTCACATTGGCAGGTAGGAGGATATAACCGTCTATCGGAATTCAGGAAACTAGGTAGAAAATGAGCAAGCGGGACATCTAAAGTGGCAATCTCTGAATTATTTCAGTGTCCCATGCAAATGAGTACATAAATAGGAGGAGGGTAAGGCAGATGAACGTGCAGCTGGAAGGATGGTGCAGGCTTTAGATCCCTGGGGTCCTGGGTCAGGTTCTGCAGGAGATAGTACATATAAAAGCTGAGGGGTTACAGCAGGGGTGTGAGAACTGGGAGAAAATATTAGAAGGCAATATCAGTGGACATGAAATGTTAGTGAGGCAAATAGCATTAAACTAGAGAATAAGAGGTTAATAGGTGGAGTTAGAGTAAGAGACAAAGATTTATGTTCCATGTATCTGAATGCATAGAGTACATTGAATAAGATTAGGGGGTAACAGGCACAGGTTATCATGTGGGATTGTGATGTTGTGCCAATATTTGGAGACTGGGGTGAAGGAAGGACAGGTGTGGGTGTTGAATATTCCTGATTACACGGCGTTCAGAAAAGATTGGAAAGGAATAAAAGGGTTTTTGTTAACTGGTGCATTGCAGTACTGGAGGAAGAGGATGTTTCACTGGGTTCAGGGACAGAATTGATTTGGCCAGAGCTAAGGAATAAGAAGGGTCCAATTGCATTGTTTGGTGTAATTTGTAGATTTAGAGGAACAAATCTGCAAAACAATTACAGAGAGATGTAAACATCACATAGTAGTTATAATGGGGGACTTTAATTAGGTGCATATACACTGGGATAGTGGGATGTAAGGGTTAGTGAGGGACAGGTGTATTTAGATTGTGTTCAGAAACATTTTCCTTAGCAGTTTGTGTCCAGTCCAACAAGGAAGGAGGCACTGCTAGACCTGAAACTTGAGAATGTGTTGGGCTGAGTAGATCAAGTGACTGTGGGGAAGGATTTATGAAACAAAGATCATTGACCAATCCAGAGTGAACTTAATCAACTTGCTGAGAACTGACTTCAATGGGGAGAATACAGAACCAGACCAGATAGATGGGAACTGACGTTTGGTGAAAAAGAAACAGTTGCACTTTATCTTTCAAAATTGAATAAGTTCATTTCTACTTCTCAGTGGACTTAACAGACTGTATATTTCTTGGAGAAATAAGGGAGAAACTCATCATGTTGTAAGCTAACTTTTTTGAAGTGCTTGTAGTCAGTTATATTTTTTACCTTCTTCTATCCCCCTGTTTATGGCTGTCCCTTCAGTTATCTAGGCCCTGATCTCTGTAGTTCCCTTAAGCCCATTATGCCTATCTCCATTTCCTTCTTTCAGATGTTCTTTAAAACCTACCTCTTAGACCAAGTTCTTGGTGCCATACCAAATGTCTCTTTCTTGGCCTAGTTTTTGTTTTCATTGAATTGCACTTTTGTGAAACACTTTGGGATATTTTAGTACATTAAAGATATCTTCTCTACTCTCATTGTTTGTCATTTACCTACCCTGAATGTCACACAATGAATTCAGTGAAGGTGACTCTCTTATGATGTGTTCCTATGAATGATCCAGGAAAGCAGATGTGTAACATAGAGCCATACAATTGTAGGGATATACAGCATGGAAACAGACCCTTCAGTCCAACCTGTCCATGCCGACTAGATATCCCAAATAAATCTAGTCCAATTGCCAGCATTTGGCCCATATCCTTCTGAATCCTTCCTGTTCGTATGCCCATTCAGATGTCTTTTAAATGTTGTAATTGTACCAGCCTCCACCACTTCTCTTTGGCAGCTCATTCCATACATGCACCACCCTCTGCTGAAAAAGTTTCCACTTAGGTCCATTTTAAATCTTTCCCCTCTCAACCAAAACCTATGCCCTCTAGGTTTAGACTCCCCCACCCTGGGGAAAAGACCTTTCCCATTTACCCAATCCAAGCCCCTTATGATTTTATAAACCTGTACAAGGTCACACCTCAGCCTCCGACACTGCAGGGAAAATAGCCCCAGACTACTCAGCCTCTCGCTATAGCTCAAAACTCTCCAATCCTGGCAACATCCTTGTAAATCCTTTCTGAAACCTTTCTGGTTTCACAACATCCTTCCGATAAGAGGGAAACCATAATTGGATGAAATACTCCAATAATGGCCTAACTAATGTCTTCCCAATTCCTATACTCAGTGCACTGACCAATAAAGGAAAGCATACCAAATGCCTCCTTCACTATTCTATCCACCTGCCACTCCCTTTTCAAGGAGCTATGAACCTGCACTCCAAGGTCTCTTTGTTCAGCAACACTCCCTAGGTCCTTACCATTAAGTGTATGAGTCCTGTTCTGATTTGCTTTTCCAAAATGCAGCATCTCGCATTTATCTAAATTAAACTCCAACTGCCACTCCTCAGGCCATTGGCCCATCTAATCAAGATCCTGTTGTAATCTGAGGTAACCTTCTTTGCTGTCCACTACACCTCCAATTTTGGTGTCATCTGCAAACTTACTAACCATACCTCTTATTTTTACATCAAATCATTTACATAAATCACAAAAAGCGGTGAACCCAGTATCAATCCCTGTGGCACATACATGAACAACACCTCCTTTTCTTCCAAATCACGGCACTTTATTTTATGGCTATTTGAATAAGACATTTCAGAATTATCTCTACATTTGACTGTCAGCAAATAAAGGATAGACAATCATCTTTGATTTATGCAGAATTGTTGAATTGCCATTAGTTTCCCAGTGTCATTTCTCCCAGCCTTGCAACATGCCAATATCCAGTTTTGGAACACCCTCACCATCAATCACAGTAGGTTAGTCCCACTCAATGGGAGCCCAAACAGAGAATTGGGAACTTGTGATATCGAGTTGGCAATCAATAGCTATTGCTTGCTGATGTTCTACCTCTTAAACCAGAGCTCTATGTGACAAACTGCAGCCAATGACTGCAGCCAGATAAAGTGAAAACAATCAAGATTTCCAATGAATCTTGTGAACCATGTCACTCATAAACTGTCATGCCCTAAATAGTTGTTTTAGCTTTGCCTTTAAAGATTCCTTATTTTGACGTGCCGAGGGCAAGTTTTGGGAATAAGAATATATTTGTAATTTTTCCACCTTAATCTTCAGTGTTCTGAAGAAGGATCGCTGCGCTTTCTCTCCACAGATAATGGCAGACCTGCTGAGTTTCTCCAGCAGTTTCTGTTTTGGTTACAGGTTATCAGGTGCATGCTTTAGAATAAGCACTAAAACTGAACAATCCTACCTTCCATTTATGGTTGCTAAATGCTTCCTGTGCTATTCTATATGATAGCGCTTGTGAGATTACTACACTTACAACACCAGAAAACAGTGAGTTAATGTCTGCAGACAGCAAACCAGTGTGGTATTGTAAAGAATTTACCACATAAAGCACAATTAATGTTCATTCTCTTGCCCAATCAATTGCCTGTTCCTTGAGTAAGCTTTTAATAGCTTCTCTCTCAAAGCAGAAAACAATGACTTCAATGTCTGGCAACTTGCTGTCTACAGATGCATTTCTGCAAACAATCTACTTTAAAAAAATTCTTAAAATTTGGTAGACATACCATCACTTGCAGCTACAAACTACTAAAATGTATATAGTCTATAAAAATATAATCACATATTTTTCCAACCATTTTCAGAATCATCTGTAAACTGAGCATTAGCCACTAAGTCATTCCAATTTAATTTTCAAATGTTTTAATTTTAAATAACTCAGTAACATAAGTTTTATATTTTAAATAAGATAAAATAATTTATTATAGAACTATTGCTATAAGCATGTAAGTAGCAATGACAAAGTTATTAGCTGAAATACACTTACAAATATTTTAAATGAGTTAGAATAAGATTAGACATGAAGATGAAAATGAGATCAGTCTCTAATATTGCTGCAGGCCTAACTTTCTCGCTGATTCTCTTTTTAAGGTACAGATGTTGAAACTTGAAGTCAGGCTCAACAGCTGTGATGGCTTCTGTACTCAAATAGTTGGAGGTTGCTCTCACAGGTGGACTCAATAAGCAAAACAGGCCTTGGGAGGTAGTGAATGCACATTTGATTTATTTTTATTGCTCTGGAGATTGTGGCTTTTGATAGACTTTTGAATGCAGCCATCATTCAGCTCAGTTTCAGCTTCCTCTGTGTCTTCGTTGTGAAAGATTCTTATTTTCTCCTGGTGGTCAATTGGTTCTCAGTCGAGTGGCTGTTCTCTGTCAACTTTATCACCATCAAACAAAATGATCTGTGGTAGGGGAATCCGGAACTAGAGGGCATAAGTTTAAGGTGAGAGGGCAAAGCTTTAAAAAGGACTTAAAGAAGTCTTTTTCACGCGGAGGGTGGTGCTTCTGTGGAGCGAGCTGCCAAAAGAAGTGGTGCAGGCTGGTGCAATTACAACATTTTAGAAGCATCTGAACTGGTATATAAATAGGAAGGGTTGAGAAGGAAAAGGGTCAAATGCTGGCAAATGGAACTAGGTCAGATTGGAATGTCTGGTTAGTGTAGGTGAGTTGGACGAAAGGGTCTGTTTCTGTGCTGTGTGACTAATTATCGCTACACAAGGCAAAGTCAGTTACGCTGAAATTCCTTGTGATGTCCCTCTTCCTACTTTGCAGTTTCAATGCACAGTCCAGGATTCTTAAAAAGTTACCGTTTGATTACCTGAACAGATCTCAGTTGCCCAGCTTCTGCTTTGGGTTTCAATCAATCCACAAGAGCAATCAGGCGTCTTTTAGGGGTTGTGTTTAAAAGTTCGTTTGCGTATGTCTTTAAAAGTTTACAATTTGTTACAAAATCTAAATATTATAACTACACTTTTGTAACAATAATGAACAAAACTTATTCCTTCATTCTAGTGTGTCCCACTTTCACCTGTACATGCATTTCATCCATTATTATTAAAGTATTCAAGTTTTTTAATGATGCACGTGCCAGTTGTTGGCTGTTTGTCTGCTGTCTGCTTGTTTCTGGGATGTTGTTCCTCCTCTAACTCCAAGAAATGCCACTCAGTTTGTGTTATTGTCCCTGGATGCAAATACAACTGCTTTTCCTTGTTGCAAGAAGTTACTCCAAGTCCTGACTCATACTATAGAGTGACTTAGAGCGTATTAGTGCAATCATCACCATTTGATTGATGTGAGTGAAATCTGATTCCTGTGTTTTTTCCAAATACCATTGAACATCCTGCACAGTGAGCTTGCACACGGGTTAACACTTCATTGGAAAATGTAGTTTACAAATTTCACAAATCATTGAACAGCTTTCACATTTGTTGATTGCTATATGTCTACTACAGAACTAACCTTAACAGGATCAAGTCAAAATCCTTTTGTTGTCAGTACATGACCTACATGCTTGACTTCAGGCATCTGTAATTACATCCTTTTCTGGTTCAGCTTCAGGTTCATCTTAGTGAGCTCTCTGGAATTCGCACGAGAGTCTGATCATGAACTACAATGGCTTCTTCCATCTTACCTCCATGTCCAGAGACTAAACTCTTAGCAGGCCATCCATGTCCACTTTCACTCAGGGAACGTCACTGGCTATCTCATGATGCATTTCAGAACAGCAAAAGTGCTAAAGGACACACAACAATCTGCATATCCCAAATAGTGTCCAGAAATGTTCAGAAAACTGCTGCTTCCAATCAACTTCACTTGCCTGTCCTTTACCTCTGGGACAGTAAAGATCTTTGACATGGCAAGTTGCATAAAAAAATCTTCAATGATCAGCATGGGTACTAAGATCACTTCAATGTTTTCTAGAGGTCCTGCAGAGCTAAGCATACTCTTAGATTTCCAGGTTGTTATCACTTTGTTTTTGCTGCAAGTTCAATTTATAGAAGATGTCATTTTCTTAATTGCTCCATCATTTCCAGTTTCTCTATCTTGTCTTTCAGGCTGGATTAGAGGTCAGCTCGGATTCTCCTCAACTAATATTGAGTTGGGTTTACACACTCATCTATTTAAATATAGTATTCACCAAGAAGATCGCCAAGACTTGGGGAAAACACCTTTGCAATTCTGTTTGGTAGTCAATGGCCTGGTATTAAGCAAAACTCTGCATCTCTCTCTCTGGTACTCGCAGAGTCACCAGTCCAAGCTTTAGACTCGTTGCAGCCAAGATGTAACTGTTTGATTTTGCTGCATGGTGGTTGTTCCAAGTCCTAGAACATTGTATGATTCATCAGAACCATTGTCTGGCATCTTTCGATGATCTTTATTGGTTTGCTTTTTAGATTAGATTCCCCACAGTGTGGTAACAGGCCCTTTGGCTCAACAAGTCCACACCAACCCTCTGAAAAGTAATCCACCCAGACCCATTTCCCTCTAACTAGTGCACCTAACACTATCAACAATTTAGCATGGCCAGTTCACCTGTCCTATACATCTTTGGACTGTGGGAGGAAACCACAGCACCTGCAGGAAACCCATGCAGACATAGGGAGAATGTGCAAACTCCATACAGACAGTCGCCTGAGGCTGGAATCGAACCTGGATCCCTGGTGCTGTGAGGCAGCAGTGCTAACCACTGAGCCACCGTGCTCTGGTTTCCTCCCACAGTCCAAAGATGTGCAGGGCAGGTGAATTGGCCATGCTAAATTGCCCAAAGTGCTAGGTGCTTTAGTCAGAGGGGAATGGGTTTGGGTGGGTTACTCTTCGGAGGGTCGGTGTGGACCTGTTGGGCCGAAGGGCCTGTTTCCACACTGTAGGGAATCTAACCTTTGCTTCTTTTCATCTGAACATTGCATGTAAAATGATTCAGCTTCCTGCAGTTGGGCATGTTTCTTTTCATGTGGTGTCCATTGCAATATTTACATCCTGGACTCTAGCTTTGATCTTTCTGCTGCCATGTGTAAACATGTCCTCCATTCTTCCCGAGCTGAAATGTTAAGCACACACTGCTTACAACTACCATATGTCGAAGGTTCAAAACAGTTCATTAAGGCCTTCAATGTTTCTTCAAGCTGGCCTTTTAGCTGCTCAAAGTGCAATGCAGCTTGCAGTACTGTTCCCCATCACTAAAAACAATGTTGCTACCCTTCCTTGCTCAGGTTTTCTGTGTCCATCTCATAATTTCGCCTGTGATATGGGAAGAAATTCCAATTCTGTCTCACATCACCTTTCTTCGCAACAGGAGTAGGTGTTGGTCCCTTTAAGGATAAGGATGAGTGCTGAGAGAAGAGTCATGTGACCTGCTAGTCCAACCAGGAATGAACTCGGGATCTGCATGAGGCCTGAGGTGGCTTGCCAGCAGTTGGATCTGGGAGTCACATGTGGGAATTATCTAATGTACTCTGTAAATAAATTACAATAAATCATTGTTATATTAGTCAACGTAGTGTCAAGTTTGAAGTTATCACAGTAGGGACAGGAAAATTCATAGCCATACTGACTTACCATACTGAGCTATATTTACCAAACTGAGCCATACTTACCATACTCAGCCATACTCAGTTACAGAATGCAGTTCTAATTATTCCTTATGGCTCCCTACTGTGGTTTGCTCTCTTATAGTTTTCAAAATCCACACAATTTCAGCTGCACACTGCCAACACCATGTTCCATATGCATGCTGTTAATGGTTTACCTCTCTCAACAGAAATATCTGCATCCAAGGTCACATGACAATGGCAAGATAAAATGTACAGATGAAATTTTTAAAATATTGCCAACCAAATATCGCCCATGCGAAACAGAAAGGAAGTTGACTCTTTAACACTCTCATGTTGTTAATTTTCACCATGAGATTCAGCTTCATGGTGGTAGTCCACCTCTTGAGTATTAGTGGTAGGTGAGGGATTGAGCGATGCTCTAGAAAATTCTAGTGCGTGAGGTCATAACATAGTCTCTAAGCTTCAATAGGCTACTTCTGTCAAATGTTTCATTGAGGAGGTATGTATTTATGGACAGATATCAATCTTAAAGGGGGACACAATGCAACAAGCTGGCTGCGCAGAATACAGAAGTTAGAATTTTGCTTGTACACTGAAGTTAATCCTACTAAAAAGTGTGTGAAATTCTGTAATATTGGTTGCACCCTGCCTAGAAGACGATAACTAGATGATAAAATCCATAAGGCAATCAAAGGAAAACTTCTTCCAATACTCTTTCCTATTAATGGGTTGAAGTGTCTCTTGTGGGAATTAAGCTCGAATCTTACCCTACAACTCTGCATTGCACATGGATAACACCACAGTTTTTACAACATCCCTGTTTGGCCATTACAGAAAAAAAAATGAACATCATTACAAATATGTAGATTTGTTGTAATATTGTACATCCCTGATCCTGATAAAATATGCCCTACATTCTTCTCAGGATTTGGCAATAATTTGTTTTCGTATTTTCAACTACACTCTCGAACCCTGTACAGTCCATCAGACAGTTAATGTTACTAACTGGCACATTTTAGCAAATGTCAATAGTTCATTTTTCTCTTAAATCTCACCTGTCATTGACCAAGTCTTTAATGCAGTAAAGTGTTTTTGTTTTTCAGCTTGAATGAGTGCCCATAGATTTTCTTTCATTGTAAGTTAAGGTTGAAAGTTTTTCCTACAGTTTCTGTCAGCTCTGAGTAGTCTTGGTTAATATCAGAGTACACGGCTGCTCTTGTGATTCCTACAGCAACACTCATGCACTATTCAGATTATAATTAGAACCTCAACAAATCAGTGGTTCTTTGAAACTACTGAAGGTCACTTATATATTTGGCTGTGTCCTCTAATTATAAAGTTACAGATTGTGTCTCTATAAATTACAAAGCAAGTTTGATGCCAACCTCAGAATACTGGTGAGATTTACACTTCCAAATGGGGCAAATCTTGATGCACTTTTGCCCTCGTCTTTCTATGCTGTCATGATACTATTTTGTTGTTCTAAATGAGGCCATCAAATTTAAAAATGGAAACAGGTTGACTAATGCAAGGCCAGCATTGCAAAATCTGGCTAACGCAACCCTGGAATCATGCGAAAACATGACAATTTTCTCTCAGTTGCTGCTCCTAGAACAGAGAAAACCCAGGAAAGAAGAGTTCGTTCCCTACCAGATCCTAGGAGAGGGATTCGCACTCGCAGGACCTGAGTCCATTACAGTGTTCTAAAATTTGTCAACTTCCAGCTCTAACCCTCATTCCCAAGTGCTTGCACTCCCTCTTCTCCAGAAACAAACGCTGCCAGTCCCACCAGCAGGAACATTTCAGTTGTAACATTCCCTGCTGTTGTCAGGAGAGAGGATCAGAAATCACCCCTTTCTATTAGCTCTATGTATGAAGGAGTTGGTTGGTAGCTAAAAATCCAGGAAAATCCAATATCTGGCACACTCTCACTCCTGAGAGTACTGACGTTAGGGCAGGAATGTACCTATATTGGGATTGTTCATGCATCTGTAAAATGCCTTTGGTTTGAATGAGAGGTATGGGGCCATGATGGGTAAATGTGATTTGCTTATTTATTCAAAGGGGAATAATTGCCGTCTGGGTTAGTTGGGACTGAATGGTGCATTTTGTTGGTGTGACTTCAGGCATATCCTTGAAGGAGACAAGTGGAAGAGATTTCTCCGGCTCTTTCTCAACACTCGTTCCACCGTTTGACTGATTACTGTTGCAGTCAGCACAGTTCTCCATCATTTGACCAGCTAGGCCCTCAGCTGAAACCGTTTAGCCCTGAGGTAACAAGATGGCAAGTATGAAGTTGAGAAAGCAAATATGGATATTCAAGAGACCATTTAATTGACCATTTCTACTTGTAAAGTTTTCTGCTAAACTTCCCATCGCCTAACACCCTGTCTCTTATATGCATACGGTTACCTGGAAGAGAGACAAGCTTGCAATATGTTGGAACTTGCAATATTAATTCACAGTCTAGATTAGAGTGGTGTTGGAAAAGCACAGCAGGTCAAGCAGCATCCGAGGAGCAGGAAAATCGATGTTTCATCAGGAAGGGCTTTTGCTGGAAATGTCGATTTTTCTGCTCCTCGGATGCTGCCTGACCTACTGTGCTTTTCCAGCACACTCTAATCTAGACTCTGATCTCCAGCATCTGCAGTCCTCACTTTCGCCCAATATTGATTCCCAGTCCAATTTCTCAGGATTGTCCACTTCTGCCAACAATGACAACAGCTAATGTCATGCCCATGACTTGCCCAACCTTGTTGTTGCTGTCTCTGGCTGAACTCGGAGCAGCTTCTAGCCCTCGTGGTCTCCAACGTCCAGGCTGAAGGAGAGCGCCTCAAATGCCTGGTAGGAGCCTGGGGCACCTCCGTGGAATTTCCTGCCCCTGAGCCTCCTGTCTTCTCTCCTCAGCAAACCTGACATGTTTATGTTTTGACGGTGCATTTATTTTCCCATGTGCCAGATAGTGGCAGCCTGAGCAGAATATGAAACAATCACCAGGCTCTGGCCATTGAATAAAAAAAATACTTGGTGCCTTGTGATGTTCACTGTGTCAAACATATGTCCTCTGAGCTTTCTTAACTGAAGTTTTTTCTGACCTGAATTCATCATGCTGAAATTCAAGCAGTTAACGTTGGAGTTTGGCTACATTATACAAGATCTTATTCATGTGACTGCACTCTATTATGCATCATTTATAGCAAATTTTTCACCTCATAACAAATGTGTAAATTGGAGATTTAAACACCTTACACGTTAAAGGCACTCACAACTGAGACCCACAATACACTTTACCAAGGTCTGAAGGATCTGGACAGACTTGCTTTCAATAAATCCCTCACTCTCACAACCTATTCATCACAAAACTGCTATTGTAACCTTTTGCAAACAAGATTCATCATCAAAGACATGTGGTGCTGTAAAATATATGGTGGTCTTCAAATGGCAATGACTCCAACACGAGTATTACCTGTGGAATAATAAAGATGCATGGCACATGCATCATGTTAGATTAGATTTGATTACTTACAGTGTGGAAACAGGCCCTTTGGCCCAACAAGTCCACACCGACCCACCGAAGAGCAACCCACCCATACCTCACCCCTACATTTACCCCTTACCTAACACTACAGGCAATTTAGCATGGCCAATACACCTGACCTGCACATCTTTGGACTGTGGGAGGAAACCGGAGCACCCAGAGGAAACCCACGCAGACACAGGGAGAACGTGCAAACTCCACACAGTCAGTCGCCTGAGTCGGGAATTGAACCCGGGTCTCAGGCGCTGTGAGGCAGCAGTGCTAACCACTGTGCCACCGTGCCGCCCACTAAGCAATGTTATTGAACACTAGATGACCACCAGCTGGAAATGAGTGTATTGTAACAACTACACTTCAAATCTTTTCTTGCATTGTTTCGTTATTCTTTTTTGGAATAATCGCAAAAGGACTGGAAGCTAAAACAGCCAGTTATTGATGAACCAATGTCGAAGTTTACTGTGGCACAAACAAACAGCACTGACAAACAAAATCTGACAACAAGCCGCATATGGAGATACTAGGACTGATGACCAAAAGCTGAGACATGGAGGTAGGCTTCAAACAAAGAATTAAAGGAAGAAAGGGAGATAAGCAAGGCAGAAAGATTGACGGAGGATGTTCCAGAGTGGAAGACGCAACTGACAATGGTGTGAAATAATTATAGTCCGGGATGCTCATAAGGCTAGAACTGGTAGTGGGCAAATATATTGGGTGGTTGAGATAATTCAAGTTACAGGGTTAGAGAGGGTGCAAGGCTAAAGACAGAATTGAAATCAAGGATCAGAATTTTACAATCATGGCATTGCTTAACTGTGAGCCAATCAGGGGCAAAACAAATGTATGGGACCAAGTTAAGATATGATCCAGAATTTTAGATGAGGTTCAGTTTATTGGGGCTGCAGCAGAGGAGACTGATGAGTGTTGTTGAACAGACCAGCTTTGCTCATCTTTAACTACCCTGGATGCTGTTAACAGTCAATCACACTGCCATTGACCCTGTAGGCCAGACCCATTTTTGTTTCCACATACCTTCTGAGGAGAGACTGGTCAGTAGGAAGGTGGCTTTGGCAGGGTCCAGAGCAGCAGTGGCTTCAGAGGCAGCTTTAATGGCGGCAGTATTGAGGGCCCAAGGCCTGGCGGCGGCACCAAGGTGGCTACAGAGTCAGCTGGCTGGTGTGCCAGGAACGGCACTCTGGCAATGACGTCGAGGAGGCAGTTATTGACAGCTGTGGAAAGTTGGACTCTCTTAAAGTTTTTTAAAATTACTCAAAATGTCACTGATGCATGGTGACTGTTTAAACTTCTCAGTGTATTTTGTATGGAATATGCATGACAATAAATGATTCAAATAAATGTTTCCAAGTATTTATCTAGCAAAACTCAGGACTGTCTTAAACACATTTACAGTCTTCCTAGAATACAATATCCATTACTGTGCACATTACAAGATGTGTTATCACCGTGTCCTGTATAACTGAAGTACAACCTCCCTACTTTTGTATTCAGTTCCCCTCGTGATAAATGATAACATTCCTTTAGCTTTCCAAATTATTGGTTCTACCTGCAAACTAACATTTTGCGATCTATATATAAGGATTCCCAGTTACATCTGCATCGCAGATGTTGCAATTTTTCACTGTTTGGGTAATCTGCTTCTTTTTTAATTCCTCCTATCTAAATGTAAATTTCATACCTTCCCACGTCGTACTCCATTTGCCATACCTTTTCCAACTCAGTTAATCTTTCTAAATTTTATTGTAGTCTTTTCATGTTCTTTTCATAACTTACTTTCCTACCTATGGTGTTGTCAGGAAATTTGGCAGCTATACCTTCCATCCCTTCATCTAAGTCATTTATATTAACTGCAAACATTCAAGGTCCCAGAACCTGTTCCATAATCCATGTGGGACACTGCTTGTTAAATCTCACCAACCTGAAAACCACCTGAAACAGCCGACTCTGTTTCCTGTTAACCAGCCAATCTTCTGTCTATGCCATCAGCTTTTATGTTTGATAATTACTTTTGATGTGACACATTATCTGTATAGTACATTTATTGATCCCCCTTTAGACCCAGCATGTTAACTCCCCCAAGAATGCCAATTGATTGGTCAAACATGTTTCCTTTTCTCAAAATCATGTTGGCTCTGCCTGATTACCTTGAGCTCATTCAAGGGCCCTGCTATACTTCTTTAATAATAGTTTCCAACATTTTCCCTGTGCCAGATGTTAAGCTGACTGTCCAATAGTTTCCTACTTTCTGCCTCCCGCCCCTTTCACTAACTTCCAATCTCATGGGACTGTTCACAAATCAAGAGAGCTTTAGAAATGATATCCGTAATGATCACATCAGTCATTGTAGACTCGAAGATGGAATGGATCAGACCCAGGCACTTGTCAGTTTGGATCTCCCGTATGTTATTCTGTACCCCTTCCCCTGCAGATCATGATTTTCTGCAGTTCCTCCCTCCTTCCATTTCCTGATTTATTGCAGCTTCTGGAATGTTTTTTGTAAATTTTACATTGACTACTGACACAAAATATCTGCCCTATTCACGTCATTTCCTTATTTTCCATTATTAGTTCTCAAGGCTCACTTTCTATATGACCAATGCTCATTCTGTTAACTATTTTCTTCTTTAAATGCTTATAGAAACTCTTACCATCTGCGTTTATATTTGCAGCTGACTTTCTCTTGTACTTTTTTCCTCTTCATTAATTTTTGATCATTTTCACAGTTTGTTATATTCTGACTTGCCACCTGTCTTTGCTCAATTATGTACTTTTTATTTTAGTTTGGCATCTTTAACATTTTGATGTAACTATGGATGATGGGTCTGTACCAAGGAAATTTTCTTAACCATTGGAATACATCTATTCTATATATTCTGAAATTTCTCCTTAAATAGGACATTTCTATTTTCCTATTCGTTAATCTAATTTAACTGAATTTGTCAATTCACTTTAGCCTGCTCTGCTTTCATAAACCTCCTTACTTAACATTTTAGAAATACCCACAGACCCACCCTTCTCCCTCCAATCAAATGTAAAAATCAATCATCTTACAGTCATTGTTACCCAAGCATATCTTAGCTGTGAGATAGTAACTAGTAACTAATACAATCTCTTTGTACAGTACCAGATCCAATATAGACTGCTCTCTGGTTGGCTCCAGAGTGTGCTGTTTTAAGAAATTATCCAATCCAATCCTTTGCCCATCTATTCCTGTTCATACTGAGATTGAAATCTTCCACATCTACTGGGAGTTGAACAAGCAATTTGACAGCTTGGTGAAGCTGAGTGGTGTGGTGTCAGCCTACATGGGAAACCCAATATTGTGCTTTCCAATGATGTTACTGGAAGGCAGCATCTGGATAAGAAATAAGAAAGGGACACAAGACTCCACGGTGTGGGTGTGAGAAGAGAAGCCATTGCAGAAAATACCTGTCTGTGAACGCACGGGGAAGAATCAAACTAGGTAGGTACAGCTTCACCCACTTGGGAGCTGGGGAGGTGCGGTGTGGCCAAGCCATGTTGAGTGCTATATACAAATCAGGATTGTATGGGCTGAATGTTTTCTATGGTCACAGTCACACAGGCTGCTTCGTTCCTGTACCAGGTGCAGGAACCTGATTGAGGGAGGTATTTAAACATGGAGTTCCTGGAAAAATAGGAATGTATTGGATATGACAGTACATAACAAGAGTTTGAAAGGGAAAAGGAACCTAGAGACAGGGCAGCAGCTGACATGGTCAGGGGTTTGTTTTGAAGGGGAGTGATGGCGGAAGATTCCAGAGGCCTGAGGGCAGAAAATCATGAACAATGTCATCAAATATAGGTCTGGCAAGGAAGTTAGGTAGTTTAATGAATTTACGATTGTTGACATTTAGATAATTCAGAAGGATTACAGCAACCTGCTATTGGAGGGACAAATTACAAACTAAATGTTATACAACAAACCAAACAATCATATATGGGTAATTAAATAATGAATTGATGTAAGTATACATTGAAGGGGATATCATTTGGCACAAAGAAGACCTAGAGAAAAGGAGGTGAAGAGCTTTATGGCTTTTCATAAAGGAATCCAGTCATGATCCAGTCCCTATACACCTCCATCCCCCATCACGAAGGACTAAAAGCCCTCCGCTTCTTCCTTTCCCGCCGCACCAACCAGTACCCTTCCACTGACACCCTCCTTCGACTGACTGAACTGGTCCTCACTCTGAACAACTTCTCTTTCCAATCCTCCCACTTCCTCCAAACAAAGGAGTAGCCATGGGCACCTGCATGGGCCCCAGCTATGCCTGCCTCTTCGTAGGATATGTGGAACAGTCCATCTTCCGCAGCTACACTGGCACCACCCTCCACCTTTTCCTCCGCTACATCGATGACTGTATCGGCGCTGCCTCATGCTCCCACGAGGAGATTGAACAGTTCATCCACTTTACCAACCTCCGACCTCAAATTTACCTGGACCATCTCAGACTCCTCCCACCCCTTCCTAGACCTCTCCATTTCTATCTCGGACAACTGAATCAACACGGACATTTACTATAAACCGACCGATTCCCACAGCTATCTAGACTACGCCTCCTTCCACCCTGCCCCCTGTAAAAACGCCATCCCATATTCCCAATTCCTTCGTTTCCACCGCATCTGTTCCCAGGAGGACCAGTTCCAACACCGAACAACCTAGATGGCCTCCTTCTTCAAAGATCACAATTTCCCCCAGACGTGATCGACGATGCTCTCCACCGCATCTCCTCCACTTCTCACTCCTCCGCCCTTGAGCCCCGCCCCTCCAACTGCCACCAGGACAGAACCCCACTGGTCCTCACCTATCACCCCACCAACCTCCATATACATCACATCATCTGTCGTCATTTCTGCCACCTCCAAACGGACCCCACCACCAGGGATATATTTCCCTCCCCTCCCCTATCAGCGTTCCGAAAAGACCACTCCCTGCGCGACTCCCTTGTCAGGTCCACACCCCCCACCAACCCAACCTCCACTCCCGGCACCTTCCCCTGCAACTGTGAGAGATGCAAAACTTGCGCCCACACCTCCTCCCTTACTTCTCTACAAGGCCCCAAGGGATCCTTCCATCTCCGCCAAAAACTCACCTGCACCTCCACACACATCATCTATTGCATCCGCTGCAGCCGATGTGGCCTCCTCTATATTGGGGAGACAGGCCGCCTACTTGCGGAACGTTTTAGAGAACACCTCTGGGACACCCGGACCAACCAACCCAACCACCCCGTGGCTCAACACTTCAACTCCCCCTCCCACTCCACCAAGGACATGCAGGTCCTTGGACTCCGCCATCGCCAGACCATAACAACATGACGGTTAGAGGATAAGCGCCTCATCTTCCGCCTAGGAACCCTCCAACCACAAGGAATGAACTCAGACTTATCCAGTTTCGTCATTTCCCTTCCCCCCACCTTGTCTCAGTCCCAACCCTTGAACTCAGCACCGCCCTCCTAACCTGCAATCTTTTTCCTGACCTCTCCGCCCCCACCTCCACTCCAGCTATCACTGTCACCTTGACCTCCTTCCACCTATCGCATTTTCAAAGCCCCTCCCCTGAGTCCCTCCTCCCTACCTTTTATCTGAGCCTGCTTGGCACACTCTCCTCATTCCTGAAGAAAGGCTCATGCCCGAAACGTTGATTCTCCTGCTCCTTGGATGCTGCCTGACCTGCTGCACTTTTCCAGCCACACATTTTCAGCTCTGTTACAAGTTGGGACCTATCGTAGATACCTTCTTTGGGTCAGTGGTTTTAGTTGTTCCCATTGGATGTTGTACTCATATGAGATATGACTCATACCATCCTATATTCACTTGAATGATAGCAGCAACCTTTGCTGAAACCTGCTCACTGTGTCTTCCTTCGATCTTTCTGGAGGAAATCCGACTTAACACGAAGTTAGGAAAAGCTTGTCTTGAATCAATTGCTTTTGTTCATCTGCCCTAAGGCCTCCGTATGTAGGTTTGTGTCATATTTTGTTCGATAATGCTCCTTTGTAAAATTCTCTCATGGTATGTGGAGGTTGTTAGGTGGGCCAGCATTTACTGCCTGTCTCTAGTCATCCTTGAGAAAGTGGTGGTGAGCTCCCTTCTTGTACCACTGCAATCCATTTGGCGTAGGTACACCCACAATGTTGTTAGGAGGTAAGTTCCAGGATGTTGACCCAGCAACAATGATGGAATGACACTTCCAAGTTAAGATGGTGAGTGGCCTGGAGGGGATCTTGCAGATTGCGCTAGTCCCATGCATCTGTTACCCTTGACCTTCTAGGTCTAGGGTTTGGAAGCTGCTGCTTAAAGGGCTTTGGTGAATTTCTGCAGTGCACCTTGTAGATTGTACACACTGCATGTCAGTGATGGAGGAAGTTCCCAAGCGTTGTGATGACTCACTGGGCTAATGCGTTGGAAGTGGAACCCCACTATTTCTGGAGTTATCACAAAAGTTAAAGGTCTTATAATTTATGCAGGATTCTCTAATTGACCTGACGTCCAGACCCAGGTTAATTGAAAGCAGGGACCAGGTTTCTGTGCTGAACAAATATCAAGATTTATTACAATAGTTAGATTAAAATAATAGGTAAAAAGTTATAAACTATTGGCATGTTATATTACAAATTAAAACCCTTAACCCTTTATAAACACACCTCTTAAAGAAACAAGGGGAAAAACTGGAAAGACTTGTTTGGTCACCTTTGTTCCCAGGCTCTATTGTTGAGATGATCTTTATGACTCTTCTGCTGGCCAGCACATTGCCTCATCTGTCTTTCTTCAAATGTTTCCATTTATTGGTAAGAGACACAAAGTGGCTGGGTGACTCACAAAGGTCTCTGACTTGTCTGTTAAAAATCACAGCTTATAACAACTGTTCTAGGAAAGATAAACTTCAGTTTTACAGTGAGCTTTGACTGCAGAGAACAGAGAGACAGCTCATGAAGTGGAAACTGTCCTTGGAGATTGAAATAGGCCCCAGCCCTCAAGAGTTGGGATTGTCTCCTGGCTATGGTAGTGGCTGCAGTATCGGTGACGATGAGATTGCTTTGGCAGAGGTGGTGTTCTGAGTCCAGTCTGCAATGGAGGGGGCTGTTTTAGTGCTTCGTCCTTGTTGTTGTGATCCCAGGAACAGCTTTGGTAGCTGTAGAGTGTGGTGGTGTCCTATAGCCATATATGAAATCAGGAAGTGTGGTTGGGGAACAAAACATAAAATTTGTCTTAACATTGTATGCACTATTTCTTCTTTTATAATTTATACAAATAAAATTGTGTCAGATTAATTATGATGAATTATACATATTTTACTGTATTTTGATAAATACATGTAACAATTTATTACTATATTCTATACTTATGTCTCTCTGTAACTTGTCCCAAACTCCAGGCTATTCAGTTACCTGTGATCCAGTCACACAGTTGTTGGAAGGCAAAAAGGTATTTTCCATTGATAACTGGTCACTAGTCTATAGACCAATCAACGTATTATTGCTAACAAAAGTTGCAACTGTACACCTTCTTGGCTTCAAATAGTTTACAACCTGAAGTTGAATTACTGTTTGTTCAAACAGTTGTTTACATGATGCCTGGCATTTTTTTATTCACTCATGAAATGTGGGCATCGCTGGCTGGGCCAGCAATTAATGCCTGTCCCTAGTACCCTTTGAGAAGGCGGTGGTGAGCTGCCTTCTTGAACAGCTGCAGTCCACATGCTATAGGTTGATGCACAATGCTCTTAGGAAAGGAATTCTAGGATTTTGATCTCACATCAGTGAAGGAGCGATGATACACTTCCAACTCAGGACGGTGGATTGATTGGAGAAGAAATAGCAGGATGGTGGTCCTCCAATGTATTTGCTGCCTTTGTCCTTCCAGATGGAAGTGTCGTGATGTGGAAGGTACAGTTTATGGAACTTTGGCATAGGCGTCTGGTTACTTACTTTTCAAAACTGCAGTCACTCTTTCAAACATTAGTTTTGAAAACCAGACCTTTCTCATTTTAGTCTACAGTCTTTTAAAACCACAAAATAAAAAGACACAGTCCTTACACCATTGTTGGAGCTTCACCCATCCGGGCAAGTGGGGAATATTCAATCACACTTCTGACTTGTGCCTTGTCAAAGGTGGACAGGGAGGAGAGAGTGAGGACTGCAGTTGCTGGAGATCAGAGTCAAAAAGTGTGGTGCTGGAAAAGCACAGCCATCAGGCAGCATCCGAGGAGCAGGAGAGTCGACATTTTGAGAACAGGCATTGGGAAGTCAGGAGGTGAGTTATTTGCTGCAGGACGTTAACGTTATACTTTACTATGTTAGAGGTGCTGTATACATGCAAGGATTTTTAAAATTGTTGTTGATATAAATGCTTTCCTAAAATATAAGCAAAGGATAAAACCTTATAAATAGAACTAATGTACAAGGACATAAAAAATGAGCTGTGGATAGATTCTGGACAAATACTGTCTTAATGTTGAACAACTTCATAACAGATGAATTTAAGAATGGCCCAATAATCCCACCTCCTCCTTTGATATATGCAGTGTACAGCACCCTTACTGGTGATATATGCAGTGTACAGCACCCTTACTGGTGATATGTGCTGTGTACAACACTCTTAGTGGTGATATATGTCGTGTACAACACCCTTACTGGGGATATATGCCGTGTACAACACCCTTACTGGTGATATATGCAGTGTACAACACCCTTACTGATGATGTATGTCGTGTACAACACCCTTACTGGTGATATATGCAATATACAACACCCTTACTGGTGATATATGTCGTGTACAACACGCTTACTGGTGATATATGCTGTGTACAACACCCTTACTGGTGATATATGCCATGTACAACATCCTTACTGGTGATATATGCCGTGTACAACATCCTTACTGATGATATATGCTGTGTACAACACTCTTACTGGTGATATATGCAGTGTTCAACACCCTTACTGGTGATGTATGCTGTGTACAACACCCTTACTGGTGATATATGTCATGTACAACACCCTTACTGGTGATATATGCCGTGTACAACATCCTTACTGATGATATATGCTGTGTACAACACTCTTACTGGTGATATATGCAGTGTTCAACACCCTTACTGGTGATGTATGCTGTGTACAACACCCTTACTGGTGATATATGTCGTGTACAACACTCTTACTGGTGATATATGCAATGTGCAACACCCTTACTGGTGATATATGCTGTGTACAACACTCTTACTGGTGATATATGCAGTGTTCAACACCCTTACTGATGATATATGCTGTGTACAACACTCTTACTGGTGATATATGCGGTGTACAACACCCTTACTGGTGATATATGCAATGTACAACACCCTTACTGGTGATATATGTCGTGTACAACACCCTTACTGGTGATATATGCTGTGTACAACACCCTTACTGGTGATATATGTCGTGTACAACACTCTTACTGGTGATATATGCAATGTACAACACCCTTACTGGTGATATATGCAGTGTACAACACCCTTACTGGTGATATATGTCGTGTACAACACTCTTACTGGTGATATATGCAGTGTACAACACCCTTACTGGTGATATATGCTGTGTACAACACCCTTACTGGTGATATATGTCGTGTACAACACCCTTACTGGTGATATATGCAGTGTACAACACCCTTACTGGTGATATATGCAGTGTACAACACCCTTACTGGTGATATACGTCATGTACAGCCCCAGAATATAAGCTGTGTTTCTGGATTAAAAGTCTAGTGATAATGCTACTAGCCCATTGCCTCCCCTAACAATGATGCACAAAAGTTCTTTAGTGCTGACTGGTGTTACTTCTGTAACTGAATGTAACACTAAGGATCTGTTTACAAATGCTGGGGATATCCTGTAGTTTAATTTGTATGTTTGTTTAATTGTATAGGAAAGCAATCCCACTGCATTGTATATGAATATCATCTAATAACATTGATCTTGACATCAGAAACAATGTAATGAATGTCACTTGTTGTGTATCTGCATGCCCAAACATTCAAACATGCAGAAACACACACATAGACACACATGTCCATGCATTCAGGGATGTAAAATTCCAATAGGAACAAGACAGGGTAAAGGGAGGAAGGGTGTTCCTGATGACCAAGGAGTCCAGAACCAAGGGTCACAGTCTAAGAATAGGGGATCAGCCGTCTAGGACTGATGTGAGAAATTTCTTCAAACACAGAGTGGTGAGACTTTGGAAATCGCAGCCACAGAAAGCAGTTGAGGCTAAAACATTGAATGTTTTCGTGAAGGGGTCAGATTTGGTTCTTGGGGCTAAATGGATCAAAGGATATGGGGAGAAAGCAGGAACAAAGTACTGCGTTAAATGATCAGCCATGATCACACTGAGTGGTGGAGAAGGGTTGAAGAGTCAGCACCTATTTTGCACACACCTGCATACTTGGCCCTGAGAAGATGGTGGTGAGCTGTCTTCTTGAACCACCCCCAATCCAGGCAGAGAGTTCCAGCATTTTGACTGATCAGTAATGAAGGAGAGTGTGGTACTTGCAGGGATACCTGCAGACGGCGGTCTCCTGCCCTTGTTTTTCTACGTGGTAGGGCTTGTGGGTTTGGAAGGTTTTGTCAGTGGAGCCTTGGTGAGTTATTGCAGTACACTTTGTAGATGGCACTATTACCTGTATGAGTCAGTGGTGAAAGGAATGCATATTGAAGGTGATAGTGGAAGTGCCAATCAAGCAGGCTGCTTTATCTTTGGTGGTGTCAAGATTTAAGTGTTGGGAGCATTCTATAGTGGGATCTCCAGAAGCAGCTGGTGATGGTGAGGGGGAGCATTGTGCAAGGGAAGTGAGCAGTTCTATGGGACGTCCCCCAACAGGTAGCAATGATGAAGGAGTTCTGTTGGAATATTCAAATGGACTCTCACTGGAAATGAGAGTGGCTTTGGTAGACAGACCACTGAAGGGAAGAGAAGGCAGCAAACAAGCTAATTCCTTGGCTCATTGTAACCTACATGGTGTAAGTGGTTTACATAGCTTTTGTTTAGACTCAGCTTCTCTTCCTGTTTGAACTGATCTGCTACCAGTGGCATGGCCCTTGGGTCCTACATGTGTTCAAATCATATGTTACAATTCTGTCAATGTATGGCTTGTAGATGATGGACAGACTTAAAGACATGCACCACACATGCATTTGTGAAGGAATCAGGTAGGGAAAGATATGTTTCAAGATTTGAAATCATGAGTTAAATTTTGGGTTCCTTTCTGGAATGGACAATACCAATACGTTTGGTTGCATTTTGAGTGGTTGATCCAATATAACTAGTGAACCACCCTGCAGTGAGGCAAAATCTAGTATTAGGTTTTCAACAGTGGGTTAGTAGGTTAAAAGAGATACATTCATGAAGGCTGAAGCTGCTCAATTTTATAGTTGAAATTGTTAAGATGGTCAAGAAGAACGTTTGTAATTTTACAAGGAATATTGAACACAGGAAGCGAAGGGCTTCTAGCATTATAGGCTGTTCAGCACAAGTTGCGTACAAGAGTTCTTCTCCTTCTGGGACCCGTCATTTAATCCCATTCTCCTGTTTGCTCCTCATAACCCTCTCTATTCTAACTAACCAAACAATTCTCCTATTGAAGAGTTTATATCTCTGCTTTGACAGTGCCTCCATGAATGTGTTTACAATGTTACTGTACACAGTGACGAGTGGGATTGCTCCCTCTGTGCAGTACCTTCAGCCACTGTCACTAACTGTGAATCATGTCACCACCACCACCCATCCTCTCCTCTGTGTCAATGTCATGTTTGACCTCTGCCTGCAGCAAGCCTCAAGCAGTCTATTATTTTTTTCCCATTCCTCGCACATTGGTTCTGGAAGATGGATCTTACGGATCTCAGCACAGAAGACAAACTAGTCCTTGGGGGATGGTAATCAGCTCGCTTTCAGTTTTCCCTTTTGACTCGCTGTTGCTTCAGCAACCAGAGAGAAGCAGCAGATAGAAACTGATCACACAAACCGCCACGGTCACTTTCACTTCCCCGACACCTGTGACAAACCGTTTACAGCGAAGCACTTCAGCTGTGAGTTTTGTTGCTTTAGGATTAAAAATAAATATATAAAGAAAAATAGCTAGATCCCCAAGAGTGTTAACAAGGTAGTAATGCCTATTCAGTGATCAGACAAGAGATAAAACACTCAGAAACTTCTCTTTTGCAGTTCAGATTATTCATTTATAAACAGTTCAATTCCATTTTCATGTTTACTTATTTTGTATTGTTTGGTTGGAGGGAGTGCTGTGTCTATTTTGCTGGTGATAATGGCCAGGCTTGGAATTGTCAAATGGGTGGCCAATTTCACCCCTTAACCTCTTTAGAGTCTGCCTGCCTGCTTTTCTGACCATTTAACTGAAGTAGTCATTGTTATATGTGTATCATGTCTTTAAGATAGAATCCCTGCAGTGGGGAAGCAGGCCATTCAGCCCATCAAGTCCAAACCGACCTTCTGAAGAGCATTGCACTCAGACCAACCTCCTCTACCCTATCCCTGTAACCCTGCATTTCCCATGGCTAATCCACCTAGTCTGCACATCCTTGCAGAGTGGGAGGAAACCCACACAGACACAGGGAGAATATGCAAACTCCACACAGACAGTCACCTGAGAGTGGAATCAAACTTGGGTCACTGAACCCCACGCCCCCCCCCCCCCACCCCTCCCCCCGCCATACCTTCATATTGACATGTGTATACAATGTTGACTGCCAGTATGCCTATTATGTGTTTACAAGCTGCACACACAGAAATAAAGAAAACATTTTGAGTCCAAAGTCTGTTCATTGTAACTAAACAAACTTTGAAGACAGTCATATCGGACTTAAAGTGTTAACTCTGTTTTTTGTCCGCAGATGCTGCCAGATCTGCTGAGTTTCTCCAGCAGTCTGTTTCTATTTCATATTTCTGCAGCATTTTGCTTAAATTTTGATTTTATACCCAGAAATTAGTTGGTCCACTGCAGTGTCTGCTTTATAACTTTTACTCATTGTACAGCTTTGCATAAACTAGTATATAAGTGGAGTTAATCAATCCCTGACCAATGACCAATTATTACACCATTATCATTCACATGACAGAATGAACAGTGGTATGAAAGTCATGCTGACAAAGCCTATCATGGTTGAACAGATAGCAAGCAAGTTAAATCAGCAGGCAAAACACATTGCTGACAGTCTTGAATCTTGCTAAAGTGTAAGACGCAGCCCCAAATGTCTTTGTTTGTTCCAGAGTTAGAAAATGTTGAAAACACAGCTTGCTGGTAAGTAGAAAAATCTCTATCAAGACGCTGGTTTAACTCACTTGAGAAGGGTAATAATAAACAAAATAAGTCCAAAGGCATGAAGTCAGAATATGCACCAAATTCCCTACTTTCAGTTGGATGCAGCAACTCTCCTGGCAACATTTAAAATGGTTCAACAATATTCAAAGCTGTCATCTCTAGACTTCAATGTGTCCAATGCAGGAAAGCAAACCATTGAAATTTGTTCAGCATTTGGGAAAGAAAAATATGACACACCAGAATGAATAGCTGAACAGGTAAGAAAATCTCCAAAAGACATGGGCCACATTAGTGAATCAACTCAGCTTTAGATTAAACATCCATATTCATTGATTGGAATTGATGCCATTTAAGACAGAAGTCTAAAGAGTCTGTAGGCAACTTTGTGAGCAGATGCTGAGAGAAGGACTCATTATGTGATTTTTCAGATGAGGAGCTCGCAAATAGAATTATTGAGTTGGTGATCACATCCAACCCGATTGAAAGTTTCCAGAAAAATTCAAAGATTCTTAGCGTCTACTGAATGATGGATGCAAGTATTGAAGCAAACATTGTAGGTTGACAAAGCTTACAAGCCCTAAGTACAAACTCGACATTTGATACAATCACTAGAACACCCAAACGTAGCAAGGAATGTGAAATGTGTGGCCTTCTGCATGCACTTGCGATCAATTTTGCGAGGCATGTGGCATGTGTCATTGACAGATGTTAGGAACCACAGCAAAGGCTGGTACAGCTACAGTGAGCCATGCATCAACCCAAACAGACAGGGCACAAGGAGTAAAAATGAAAATTGCTGGTGAAACTCTGCAGGTCTGGCTATATCTGTGGAGAGAAAGCAGAGTTAACCTTTCAGATCCTGTGCCCTTCTTCAGAATGATCTGAATGTTCCTGAAATTACCTGAAACTCAGAAAATTGGTGATTCTATTATTGGCTAAGATTGACACAGGGTGGTGACAATATACTATCCTGCAAATTCTAAAATAACCACAGAGATTGAAAGCCATGACGAAACTTACGAATGTAAAACTTTAACCATACACCAGTTCATCGATTCCCCATATATGATCAATTTACCCAGAGTGCAAATCCAAGCAAGATCTGCATTTTGCAATGTTATGTTTAAGAGTAACACCTGTGCATACAATCATTTCATCACCAATAGAGCTCAGCTCACTAGAGCATATCAATTTGCTGAATTATACCCCAAACGCTCTATTGGAAATTCAGAAGAAGTTTGTAAAACAGCAAGAGAAGACCAATTTCTGTGACACAAATGGAGGTACATAGTTACCAACATTGCACATTCTGGATCCTACAGAAGGTATATGGCAACCAGCTGAGGTGCCAAGAATGTGGGCAGAACTGGGATCCTATGTAGTCCATGTACGTTATATTGCAATGGTGATAAAGTATGAAGGAGGCTGAGGGGGGTCCTTATGGAAGTTTGTAAAATCATGAGGGTCTTGGATAGGCTGAATAGCCAAGGTCTTTTCCCCAGTGTAGGGGAGTCCAAAATTAGAAGGCATAGTTTTAAGGGGAGAGGGGAAAGGTTTAAAAAGGACCTGAAGGGCAACTTTTTCACACAGGGGATAGTGTGTGAATGGAACAAGCTGCCAGAGGAAGTGGTGGAGATGGGTATAATTACAACATTTAAAGGCATCTGGATAGGAAGGGTTTAAAGGGATGTAGGCCAAATGCTGGCAAATGGGACTAGACTAATTTAGGATATCTGGTCAGCACAGTCAAGTTGGATTGAAGGGTTTGTTTTTGTGCTGTATAATTCCATGACAATAGGAAGGATAATTCAGGTCAGTTCCAGTTTTATTCTAACTTATAGTCTTGTTGCATTGTGTACAACGCCCTGAAGACAAACAGGAACATATCATGAATGACTAGACATCCAATGTCATCTCAAGACAAGGTCACCAGCACAAGGCATGAATGTATCAGCAAATGTCTTATATGTTATGGAGACTCATAGGCTCACTTGTTCTTGTAAATAGTTAAGCTTTCCTTCAGTATAGAGTGGGATGTTGTTTGTCTACCTTACTTTTAAAATCATTTACCTTTAAGTAATTGCATGTGCTGTGTGTATATGTTGTTGTGACACTACCTGCCAATTTATCTGCTATGAGCTTTCTAGCTGCACACACAGAAACCAGTTGGCTTAATATAATATCTGCTTTATAACTTGTAAGGTGATTTACTCTTTGAAATAAAGTAACCCATGGAATTAATCAGTCTCTGACGGGTGAGAGTTTTTAGATAATTATCATTAATGCATCAGTCACAGCACAGATATACCCAAAGATCCTATTTCAACTGTGTCATTGGCACTGAATTTTATTCATACCAAATAGAATTGTCAACTCAATTTGCAAGGATCTGCCCTAACGATGATGTTGGGTTAAAAGAAGAAACTGTTAAATTTCCCAGGTAAAAAGCTTACTGTTCTATGTTTGTTTTGTGAAGTTACTCCTGCTTTACCATTTGCTTCTGATTCAGTTTTTATGGGAATATTATTTAGTCCTTTCTTTTCATACAGGGCACAATTAGTTCCTCATGGGAAGACACCTCTATTTTACCATATTTGAAGAAAAGAAGGAAGAACAAAGGGCTAGTGAGGTTCTAGTTCAGCCTGTGGTGCAACCTGTTGGTAGTGATGTTAATGCCTGTCTGAGGAGATTTTGCCTTGATGCTGAAAGCTGCCACAGTGTTGAGCTGCTGGCAAATGCATAGTCCACCTCTACTGAAGGCACAGCTGTCTCCCCCTGGTTACCAACATCAGCTGAATAGAGCAGTGCAGTAATGTCTATCTTCAGGAGCCTGAAGGATACAAGGAGTCACTAAATAACAGTCACATGACCATGAATGCTCTCTTCATCAATAATGAAACAGACATCAAAAGTAATAAGATGAACATGCACCTAGCTGGCAATCAGTAGGATGTGACTGTGCAAGGAAATGTTTGTCTCCTTCATAGCTGCGATGCTGGCTTTGATTTTAGGGAACCCTGCAGTCTAACTGTCCACTGTCTGCATGGTGATGTTAGTGTGACAATGCTGCTCCTTTAACTAGGTTATGTTGTCCTTGGTTTTCCTTCCAGAGAGATTGTAAAAGACACAGACTCTGAAAAGTCTAAGTTTGAAGGGTTTTAGGACCAGTTTGATTATAGCTAACAGATACTGCCTCAGGCAACAGGCTTTCACATTTAAAAAAAACCCACTAGTACAATGTAAGGGGAGTGACCAGTTTCTCCCAGCTCAGCTTTTCTCTGGTTTGCCAGCCTGGCTATTCACTGAAGGCAGTCAGGCAGTTTGAAAACTGCTGGAACCAAAGAAGCAGGTCCATGCTGGTACTCTTTCTCTGACTTCTCTCCTGTAAGAGCCTGGGTTTGATTTTACCTTTTGTGCTAAGGGGTGTTTATAGGGATTATTGCAAGTATTTGGAACAGCATCATTAAATTGGGATAATCTGTTGAGTTTTGGGATAGATTAAGTTAATCTGTATTCTGTTCTCTTTTGCTTGTGTTTTATTCAGTAAAATTGTAAATAAATTCTGTTTTGTTTAAAACTGAATGGTTTGACCAGTGGCATCTCTCCTGGAGTATCCGCGTTTCACCTGCTTAAAACAACTAGCAAAGTTAGGGTCTGGGCTACTTTCTTGAAATGTTTTGAGGGGGTCTGGCCTGATTCATAACATAAGTCATCACCAGAGTGCTTCCCCAGGAACCTGGCTGAACAGTATCATAAGGAAGTTCACTCAACCACTAGAGCAATCATCAGCCACATCCTGGTTATTCTGAGCATGAGAGTGAAATAAAAGCTCAATTACATTTGGATAGAACCTTCATGACCTCAGAATGTCACCAAGCATTTTATAAACAATGATGCACTTTTGAAGTGTAATGATTGTAACATCATTGAGGAACTTGACAGCCAATTTGTACACAGCGATGTCCCAGAAATAGTGTTAAAATATTGACATCCAACCTAGGGAAACATGATAATGATGTAACATTGGCATCATCAGTCATGTGCTAGTCTCTGAGAACTGAGGAATAACAGTCTGTACCAAAGAGAGATGTATTACCACAAGGTTTAATAGTGTAAACAAAAGTCTTTTCTTTACAGAACCCTGCAGAATCAGGCCATGGTCACACTTTGCCAGAGATAGCCAAATAGGAATCAAAAGTAAAACCCAAGCCATAGGATATGAGGAGAATTCCCTTGTTCCTCTTCAGAATAATTGACTGGTGCGCGGAAGTCCAAAATGACATTGCTGATGTCTATTCAGTGTTGCCTGCTGCTTTTCATCTTGATCTATGTGCTTTGTATAATTCTCATTGGCTTTCATCGCAGGCATTCTGGCTTCATCAATATTGCCTTTGACGCAATTTGTTCCACAAAGTGTGTGCAAGAGCCAGCGACACCAATGGCATGGACTGAATGCACTTCCCTCTGTGCTGAAAGGACTCTTGAAGTGCCAAGAGTTCTCATTGTGCCAAAAATACAGAGGCAAATGGACCCGTCTCCTTGCCTCTTTTGCTTTTCCCGTTTGCTCCAGAACAAAGGATGGGTTACCTTCTTCAAATGAATTTGTGAGAAGTTATTCTATAATTGCTCCAGATTGCTTTGTATTTGTAGGGAAAGGAACTTAACCACAGCATAGTATCGCATATAGAGTCACAGAGTCATAGAGATTACAACACAGAAACAAACCCTTCGGTCCAAATCATCCATGCCGACCAGATATCCTCACCTAATCTAGTCCCATTTGCCAGCACTAGGCCCATATCCCTCTCAACTCTTTCTATTCATGTACCCACCCAGATGCTTTTTAAATGCTGCAATTGTATCAGCCTCCACCACTTTCTCTGGCAGTTCATTCCATACATGCACCACCTTCTATGAGAAAAGGTTGGCCCTTAGGACCATTTTATATTTTTCCCCTCTCACCCTAAACCTATGCCATCTAGTTCTGGACACCCCCGCTCCAGAGAAAAGGCTTTGTCTATTTACCCTATCCATGCACCTCATGATTTTGTAAACCTCTATAAGGTCACCCCTCCACCTCTGACGCTCCAGGGAAAACAGCCCAGCCTATTTAACCTCTCTCTGTAGCTCAAATCCTCCAACCCTGGCAACATCCTTGTAAATCTTTTCTGAACCCTTTCAAGTTTCCTTATGGAATCCCATTCTTTTTGTTTCTGATTCTCATCGAGCCCTAGACCTTCCAAAGTCAAATCCTGTGGCAGTTAAGGTGCTCATTAATCACCTCTGAATGATAGTGTCTATACACCTCGAATAGACCTCTTGATAAAATCATGAAAATAAAAACCTGGAACTATTTAATAGTGCAAATAAAAGGTTTACGGAACCCTGCAGAATCAGACTTCAAGTGCTCTTAGGTAGAGATACTATAGGGACAGATTTTTTTTGTTGCTGGACATTTATGTTAGAATGGGACTGATAAGTAGGTACTGTGTAATGTTAGAAATTCATCCTCAGGGACGGAAGCCCAGACACAAGGATGGGAAATCGGAATTGCTGGTGGTACTAGTGATAGTAATACATTCTTGTTACAAATTCTGCACCATTTTGATTATTTCCCTTTCTTGAAGCTTAATCTTAATTCCTAAAATGAAATTAGCTCCATACCAGGAGCTAATAAGCAGGAATGATTCCTGAAGAAGGGCTTATGCCCAAAACTTCGATTCTCCTGCTCCTTTGATGCTGCCTGACCTGCTGCGCTTTTCCAGCAACACATTTTTCAGCTATTATTCCTGACTACAAGATATCCAGAAAAAAATCAGGAGAAGTATGAAAGGTTTGGCAGTGTTGATTAAATCATTAATTAAAGCAGTGGAGAATGATGATGTAGCTGAAAAGATAAGACAGAATCTATTTGGTTAGAATTAGAGAACAAAGAAGAGCTATTATGTTGCTGGCTACATTCCTACTCAAAACTACCGTCCAGCAGGTCTACCCTCTCACTGCCTTCTCCTTTCTGCTCACCAAACCTCCAGCTCATTGACACACTCCCTTTTGCACTACCTTTGTCAGGCTCCCGAGACTCCAGCTCATCAACACTCCCACACGCCACCTCCCTCCCCCTCACTGCCAGGCCATCTCCACTCACTGCTTCGATGTCCTGATTGCTGGTCGTGAATGAGGGGCTCGTAGGAAGTGAGCAAGGAGCAGGAGGAGCTGTGCGAGAGAGGGTTGAGGAGGGTAGTGGTGAGTTTGACAGTTAGGGAGGGAAGTAACAAAGAGGAGGGAAGCAGAAAGGGAATTGGCAATGGGGACAATTGAGGAAGGAAGCAACAAGTGGAAGGGGCAGTAAGGAGAGAATGGGATGCCTATGGAGGGAAACAGTAAGTAGGAGGCTTGGGGAGGGATATAGAAAGTGGGAAATAAGCTTGGAAAGTTAGGAAATTATTGAGAGTTCTGAAGCTATTGACACTTTGTAAGAGGCTTTTTCAGCCAGGTTTTTCCACATGTTAATGAAGAGTCACTTAGAACAGGTTCCAAAACTGCCACAGTCATGATTGTAACAAGGTCAGCCATCTGGAGATTGTAGAATATGAGTTCCCTGATTGGGGCTGTTAATATGGTCCAACCAGGGAGCCCTGGCTGTCAGATAAGGACAGGAGTGTCAGAGGTTCAGTTCACTCTGAGACCTGGCTCTGGAGGAGCCGGATCAGTGTCAGGACTCTTTGTACGTAAATAAGGAGTGATTTGATGACAGGATTCTGGCCTCTGTGGAGTAATTTCAGCTACTTATAAACGTGGAGTTGGATCTTAAAGCTGTGCAATGGAGTAAGACAAGGGAAAAGAAGGGAGAATGTGATAGCAAGAGCAAAGGAAGATGGAGGATTAAAGATGGGGGAAGAGGAAGGAGAAAAAGTGAGGGTGCAGTCTTGAGGGGACTAGACTAGATTCCCTACAGTGTGGAAACAGGCCCTTCAGCCCAACAAGTCCACACTGACCCTCTAAAGAGTAACCCACCCAGACCCATTTCCCTCTGACTAATGCAACTAACACTATGGGCAATTTAGCATGATCAATTCACCTAACCTGCACATCTTTGGACTGTGGGGGAAAATGTGCAAACACCACACAGACAGTCACCTAAGGCTGGAAGTGAACCTGGGACCGGGTGGCAGCAGTACTAACCACTAAGCTACCATGCCTGATCTCCTGTATTCAGTGGGAATGGCAAAGTCTAGAGTCTCTATTGGTCAATATTACCACCATTCTGATTCAAATGTTGAATTTTTCTTCTGCTGTTGTATTAGACATAATTTACATGAACTTTCTTTTATTTCATTATATAATTGCTGTCTCAGGACACATTATAATGATCTATGCTATTATTTGTTCACACGAATATAGCTCAGTGTAACCCTGATTGGTTTGGTTAAAAATAAAAGCCTCCAACTATGAATGGCATTTAGCTTTTTACTGGTGAAATATAACTCTGATTTAGTGGGAAGTTGCATATAAAAGTGTTCAGTCAATCCATGGGTCTCCCAGACATGTTATAAAATTGGTATTAAAACCAGTAATCTGTGATAATATTAACAAGGATCAATTCGAATTGTTTCTGCTTGAAAGAGATGAGGCAGCAGCAGGTCAGGACTCTTTGTAACTTTCTTTCCTCTGTTCCATCTTGCACACAGTGTCAGCAGAACTTGTACCTGCACATCCTGTCAGTGAATTTTAATAATCATTGTCCCAAAATTCTCTGATCCCTGCTGGAACTCTGCAATCATCCCATTCTCCTTAACATAACTTCAACAGTCCATGCTCATTCAGGAAGTCTAACGAAATTAAAGCTCAAGCGTTCCACTGAGGGAAGACTCTCTGACCCGAACATGGATGTTGCCATTTTGTTTATTACTGGAGAAATTTTCATCTAAATGTTGTTTTCAATGCTAATGCACAGAGTTAAAGATAGCGCCCAAAGCATTGTCAAAAATATTTTGAATGATTGGGTCGGTTGATTGAAGTTTTTTTTGTTATCTTTACAGATATGTGAAATCTACCTTTAGAGGATCCTACTTAGTAGTCACTGCTTTTCCCTTTGTATTGGAGTCATGATCTGTTGAGAGTATTATGAAGCTAACAGTTGAGATAATAAAGGCTGGATGAGGCACTGTATGGATGTATAATTTAATTTATAATTCAGCAGGTCTTATGAGTAGGTTACAGTGAGTCAGGTGATCTTATGAGTAGGTTACAGTGAGTTATGCTCGAAACGTCGAACTCTCTATTCCTGAGATGCTGCCTGGCCTGCTGTGCTTTGACCAGCAACACATTTGCTACAGTGAGTCAGGTGATCAGTATGGTTGCAGAAGTGCATTGATGCAATTTAAAAAAGAAATGTGTTAGTGATATACTCAGTGAACATGAAGAAAATATCTTGGTATTTAATGGAGAATTTAAGAAAATTTGAAATCCTTATGTTGCAGCCACATGCTGGATACAACACTTCAAACCGGGAGCTGGTAAGTCAGAGGTTGTATTGTTGTACGAAGGGGTGTTCATGGTTAAGGAAGCTAGGCATTCATGTTCATCATGAATGCAAGGATTTACAAGGCGCTTGGTAAGTTGAGCTTCTTCAGGTGCCATGTGGGAACCTGGGTTCCAACTCATGTCAGCCAAACTGGCATCATTGGCACTGTGCTAAGCCATGAGTTGACCTGGGTTCAATTAAGGAGGTAAAACAAAGACTGCAGATGCTGCAAACCAGATTCTGGATCAGTGGTGCTGGAAGAGCACAGCAGTTCAGGCAGCATCCAAGGAGCAGCGAAATTGACGTTTCGGGCAAATAGCCCTTCATCGGGAACAAAGGCAGAGAGCCTGAAGTGTGGAGAGATGAGCTACAGGAGGGTGGGGGTGGGGAGAAAGTAGCATAGAGTACAATAGGTGAGTGGGGGAGGGGATGAAGGTGATAGGTCAGGGAGGAGAGGGTGGAATGGATAGGTGGAAAAGGAGATAGGCAGGTAGGACAAGTCCGGACAAGTCATGGGGACAGTGCTGAGCTGGAAGTTTGGAACTAGGATGAGGTGGGGGAAGGGGAAATGAGGAAACTGTTGAAATCCACATTGATGCCCTAGGGTTGAAGTGTTCCGAGGCAGAAGATGAGGCATTCTTCCTCCAGGCGTCTGGTGGTGAGGGAGCGGCGGTGAAGGAGGCCCAGGACCTCCATGTCCTCGGCAGAGTGGGAGGGGGAGCTGAAATGTTGGGCCACAGGGCGGTGTGGTTGATTGGTGCGGGTGTCCCGGAGATGTTCCCTAAAATGCTCTGCTAGGAGGCGCCCAGTCTCCCCAATGTAGAGGAGACCACATCGGGAGCAACGGATACAATAAATTGAGGCTTGAAAGTTAGAATAATCTCAGTTCATTCCATTGGTACCAGGCTTACCCCTTGCTCCCAGTTGAAAGCAGGCGATTGACGAAGACATTTATAGGGAGCAACCACACAAATTTGTTTTACTTTCTTTCTTGCTGAATTGATGCCACACCAGAGTGACATTTCCATTTTGAGGGCAAGCCAGGGTGATACCAGCAAAAAAACACTTGTGAAAAACTTAACAAACGAGGTTTACCCCTGTGGAATTAAAATCTTTTGTGTATTACTGGCAGAATTGAAAGTTGCCCCATTAAAATATTTTCAGTATTTTGCAATGCTGATGTGAGCACATTGTGCACCAAGGGAAAGTGTTGCCTCTCTAATTCTGACCGTGTACAGCTTTTCCCCCTCTCAGACATTGCCATCAATGTCTCCTGATCAGTAGCAATTAGAGTAAATGGATTCGTCTGTAGGCTTGAGAAGCTCGGGATAAAGGTGACAATATAATTAAGGTTTTTAATTCTATGCCTGAATAGTTAAGTCCAGAATTCCTGATAATTAGCTGGCAATAATGAAAAATCTTTAGTTGCCATTTTCACTCTTTGTTTCCAGTAACTGTTCATCTCAGCTGTCTACATTTGTCCTTTGATCTGAGTTCTGTCCGCTAGTTTGGTGTCAATTAATTTACCGCTGGCAATTGAGACAGAGCAATGACATTCATTGTGCAGTTAAATTAAAATAAATGAATGCCTCATATTTACAGTGCAATTTCACTGATTCATGACAGAATTGCAGATGGTGTAAAACTAGTTTCCAAATATGAGTTTACTGTTTTCATCTCTTTAAAAAGACAGTATTTTCAAACACTCCTTTCTATCAACAAAAAGAATTCTGGTTTGAACTAAAGTCAAACAGATCCTAATTCCAGTCTTTGAAATGTCCTGGCACTGTGCAATTCTCCTGTGAAATGATATCCCTACTAGGCTGTTTAGTTAGAAATCTGAGTTGAATTGTTTCATTTCATACTTGCTCTGGGCTACCTCTACAAATCACCCATTTTTGCAATAATGTATTTTCATTTCCTTTGAAAACACATGGCAACGGTTTGGAATTAGGATATTTACAGTGTGTGGTTTTACAATGAGTTTGCTGACAAACTGGCAATTTGAACAGGCTACCCCACGAGGAATTAATGCTGACAATAGCAGTTGTGGCAGCTTTGGGTCCATGCTGCTGTCAATTTCCAAAATCAGTTAAAGTGGATGTATTTGCTCAGGAGGAGACAGAGGGATATTGTTTTGTTTTGCTCTTTGCATATTTGCCTGCACCAACTTCATATAATATTTTATTGGCTGCTAGGGGCTGATAATGTATAAGTGCAATTTCTTTCTTCCTTTATTGTATACACTCAGCTGGTACTGGCTGTTTTTGTTTTGCATTTGATTTAGTCTGAAGTTCCTTAACTCCTGTACAATTAGTGCAATCCTGTCAGCAATATGTACAATTCCCCCTGTTGCACCTCACTGGGCCAACTCATGTATACACACTGTATACCAATAAAGTGACTTGAATGGTTTTCTGGACATGACAATTGATTCTAGATCAATTGTTCATCTTATATCTGAGATTGATAAATTAATGTTAACCATTTATGTTAAAAGGTATGTGGCAAATGGGTAGATCTCATTGAAATGTGGAACAATCTCTAGCAGGCAAAAGGCCACCTCCAGTTCCTATATTTTAGAATCATGTTAGAACAGCAAAAACAACGATTCTGCATTTACCTGTGCTGTGAAGAGAGAGGAGACAGAGAGAGACACAGGCAGTGAGGTTGCATCTCAAACTTCACTTCAGTCTGTGCAGTTAAAATCCACAAATAAGGTCCAACTTTAGTTAGCTTACCCAGAAAAAAAAAGCTGTCCACTTGCTAGGCTATGTGATTCCTACACTGACAACTAAATCAATTGCTCTAAAAGCTGTCAGCTGTCCCTCGTCCTATTTTGCAGTACTATTGGAAGAACTTTGATTAAAAACAAATTGTAGAGCAGCCGACGTTTTAGCAATTGATAATTATTTTGTGTTCTTAAATTTTCAATGGATGGAAGCATCCAGTCCATATTATTAGTTCAACTCATTCTCTTCAAAACTCAGGCATCACCTTTGTATGCAGCCCTCATGCAATGAGAATCCTTACAGGCAATTGTCTCCAGTGCTTAGTTCAGCAACAATCATTCTATAAGTAAATTCCTGAGCGAACATAATATTGAAATAATCATACTTCTGTTCTAATAGACATCTAACCTTCTGACAGCTATTAAACAAATATTTAATTGAGTTATTGAGTTAAATCATTAAATACTGACCAGATTTCATAGAAGCATAATTTACTGACTGACATGCCTTCAACATATAAATAAGGTTCGACATTTCTGATCCTTTACAGCAACTAGTTATTAAATAAGTAGGCACAAACATAACAACAGGGTTTGCTAATAAATGGAGAGTCTCAAGGCCAATTGTTAATCAGTGTATTCGAGAATAATGATGAATTCCAAAATTAAATATATGGATACGCTTTAATCACTAGATCACTGGACAAATTAAACAAATTGCCACTTGCTTTGGTTTCATAATTTGTTCTTCACCCTGAGAGCCTCACTCTATTCTTTTTCTTTCTTGAAGAGTATTAATCAGTGTTTGCTCCTGCTCATTTCCTTTCCAACAGTTTCCAACCACTTGCATAATTCTCCCACCTACTTCCCATCGACTCCTGCTTTCTGGCTGTGTCATTGTGACTTTCAGAGAAACATTACTGCCCTTCACCTGTTCCTGCATCCATCCGGTTTCGGGGACGTGCCTTGCTGACTTGCTCTTTTATTCCTAGAGGTACAGATGACTGTTGCAACATGCCATCTCCCATCATCCTCTGGATGAATATATATCGCCTGGACCCTCTTCTTGACTGCATATCATCGTCTGAAACCCCTCTCTGCTGTCTCCTTCACCCTTAACTGACCAACCGGAATGTGAAGAGCTCATGAACTTTTTTTGCCTCTAAGACTGAGACCATCTCAGTTCCTCCAGCTACCTTTCCCCCTTTCTCTAGCCCACTGTCTTTACAGCAACTTTCATCACTGTCCCAGCAGTGAACATACAGCTTTCTCTGGTTCCTCTCTTATTGCCTCCCCTTGTGTCCTCTCTCAGGCTCAGCTTTTCCATATGTCCTGTGGAGGTTGAAGTGGTTAAGTAGTTAACAGTGAAAGCTTGAGAAATAGTGAAGCTAGTGGGAGCCACAGATGCACAAAGATTAGATAATAGACAAGACATGCAGGCAGTCAAGGTTAGTAAAGTCAAAGCCACACTATCAGCAGGATAGTGTCAGCTTTGGTCAATACAGACAATGCATGTGAAAGGCTGCAGGAAAAATAGCAGACACCCGGGCAGAGAAGTATAAGAATTGCAATATGGATGTTGTAATATTTCCTACAAACATTGGATTAATCTGTAAACACATCAGAGTGAATTTTACACTTCATGCTGCTAAAGTGTATACATGAAATAAATGTTCAGTCCCTGTTTCCTGAAGTCCTCTATCAATTTGTTATGTTATCTATGCCAAAAGCCAACAAAACGAAAGGTCTGAATGATGCCAAAAGAGAAACCAATGGGCAAGATTCCACCTTTTATAACTTTTCACATTCAAATCAAAATCAACATGAATGACTTGGCAAATTGTGGTCAATATAAACTGTGTTGCAGAGTAAATAGTAGATACAGCAAAAGCACATCTGAGGAATTTACTAGGCAGTCTGCTTACTACATATGACACTAATTTAGGTCATAAACTCTTTCAGAGTTCTGCAATTCCACAGGTAGAATTCCAATTCTTTTGCTTCGAGATTGTAGTTTCTGTTCTTCACCCAACAACAACTCCCACCAACACTAGTTATGTAGGCACTGTCTTCACCAAAGTCATACACTCTCCAGAACTTCCTGCTCGGATCTCCTCAAGATTGCCGAAAGGGTGTTTACTTTAATTTTAATTCTGTTTTTAACAAATCTGGAAATTAGAATCATAGCTCTGGACGTTCCCTGTCACGTGAAGATCGATTTGGAGTTGGGGCCAGGAGTAATGTCCAGACAAAGTGCCTCAGTGTGGATACCTAAGCAATCTCACTGGAGGCGGGGTTGAGTAGGCCCATTATAAGGGTAAGATGCCACCACTACGGGGGTCTTCCTGATTGTGGCCTGCTTTTGCAACCCTCCCAAACAGCACCCCCACCCACACCCCACCCCACCCCACTGTCTACTGAGACCAGAGCCTGAAGGGAAACTGGCGGCAACTTCCTCTCCATCACCCAACACAGACCGGCAGGAAGGTGAGAGCCACTGCTGCAAGTCATTCTATAGAGGGATACCCTTTGGTTAGTGATGATGTATGGCCACACAAATCCTTCCAATATTGCAGAGAGCATATCTGTAGAGACCTCTGTACAGACAACTACAATTTGTAGTTCTCACATCGTCTCCATAGTGTGGCCTCAGTTACATACAGCTCTTCTAGGGGACGGGGTGTAAGTGGGACTGTGAGTCAGATTGCCTCCCTGATATGCTTGTCGGTCTTAACTGAACACGGCTTCTGGAGGCAGATTTGTAACTGGTCAACTCTCAGAAGATCATAAGTGACATCCCAGCATGCTCACTTCCAGGTGCTCAACTCAGAATTAATCTGGGAGTCCCCAAACAACTGATGAAATCTAGTCTATGGGCCCTAGCGTGGTTACAACTGTGAATGAGGCCATTCAGCTTACTATCCCCATGCCAATTCTCTGAAAGAGCAATTGACCTTGCCCTAAAACATTTAATGCTTGTATCTGAAAAAGTGTCCATGAAGCTGTTTGCTAGCAGTGTGGTGGCACAATGGTTTGCACTGCTGCCTTACAGTGCTAGGAACCTGGGTTCAAATCCAGCCTTGGGAGACTGTTTGTGTGGAGTTTGCATATTCTCCCCGTGTATATGTGGGTTTTCTCTCACTGTCCAAAGGTATGCAGATTAGGTGGATTGGCCATCCTGAATTGCCCACAGAGTGCAGTCTAGGTGGATTAGCTATGGTTATGGGATGTTCTTTGGAAGGTCAATGCGGACTCAATGGGTTGAATAGCCTCTATCTGCATATTTTACATTAGGATTAAACCTCGGCACAACATCGTGGGCCAAAGGGCCTGTTCTGTGCTGTACTTTTCTAAGTTCTATGTTCTATGTACCATTGGGATTCCATGATTATAAAACCCCAGTTGTTTCCATGTAGTCTATTGTTTAGGAAAGGAAACCTCCTGTTCTTACCCAATCTGGTATAGATCCCACAAAGCTTGGTTGATTCAGCCTGGGAAGTCACTCAGTCCTGACAAACTGCTATCAGTGGCTCGGGAAACAGACCTATCTGCAGCTTCGCAGGATTGGACAAATCCTGCTGACAATGCCCATTCTGTGAGAATAAATTAAAACAATCTTCCTGTGCAATTACCTCACAATCTAACATTATGGATTGTTGAATGATTGAAGAAATACTGAAGGAAGGCCTTTGGCCCATTGAGTCTCTGCTGGATTTCTGAATTTCAGCAGCTGATTGGCCATGGAGCTGGCTGCGGAGACAGTATGAAACAGTGTGAATGGGCAGATTATTCCCCGTTTTAGACTTTACTTTCTGCGAACTTTAGAAAGAAATCAAATCTAGTTGGCAGTGGGATTGTGGTGGGCTTAGTGGTGAGAGAGGAAATGAAGCAGGAATGGGCAATTTTCCTGCTATTTTTGGCCTCACCAAAAGAAAACTGAGGTACATTTTAGGATCTACCTCCACTTTCATTTCAGGTTGACTGTTTAGTCTATCCAGGCCCAACATAAGGAGGTAGGTAGAATGTGTGTATTCCATCCTTTGCATGTCTACATTGCAACTTTCTACATTCCACCCTTTATATGTCTACATTGCAACTGATGAAGGAGCAGCACTTCAAAAGCTAGCGCTTCCAAACAAACTGTTGGACTATAATCTGGTGTTGGGTGATTTTTAACTACTTTGCAACTGTAATCCTAAAAGGGTGCTCATTTGCATAATACAATGAGGTTCCTACCTAATCCATACTGTAGCAGGACTGCTGCTGTGCAATGTCTCTGGAAAAGATGGTAAATTGGTTTTTCAGCAGTGGGATCCAGATGGAAAGTGGAGCATTCCGACTTATGATTGGTCCTAACCTGTCCATGCGATGCAGAATGACAACCACTCAAATATTGAGCTACGTTACCAAAGTTGTACAAATCAGTTGTAATCGTGGAACTGTACAAGGTTATTTTCAGATCACTTCTAAACAGAGAGATTGAAACTTCGAAGGCAGTGCACTAAGAGGTCATAGAATCCCTACAGCACGGAAGCAAGCCATTCGGCCTATTGAGTCCACACTAATCTGCTGAAGAACATCCCGCACGGACTCACTCCCCTACCCTATGCCTGCATTTCCCATCACTAATCCACCTAGCCTGCATATCCTTGTGACTGTGGGAGGAAACCAGAGCATCCGGAGACACGGGGAGAATGTGTAAATTCTACACAGACATTTGCCCGAGGCTGTAATCGAACCTGGGTCCCTGGTGCTGGGAAGTAGCAGTACTAACCACTGAGCCACCGTGCTGCCCAGCGGTCATGAGGCTGACCTCCAGCATCAGAGGTTTGAGTTATTGAGAGAGCTGGAAGAAACTTAAGTCCTGACATTGCCAAGAGTTGACGGGATGGAGGGAGAAGACGGTCATTGGAAGGCATTGTTTCTTTGCCACAGGCAGAGGAGTTTTAACTTTGCACTGTACAACTGTCTCTCTTTGACAGATCCCTACCAAAAATCAATCTGATTGACAGATGGATTGGCCTACAGTCGGACCCAGATGAGCGTGTAACTCCAGCTAGATAGCACGGGGCTGCTTTTGGGAGCTTAGAGATTCTGATCCCTGACACCAGGAAGAAGGTGATTCTGATTTGAGGACAGGTTTCAAACCTCAACTCCAGCAAGAGTCTGATTTCGGGATTGGGGGTCGGGAGAAGGCAATTGGAACTTAAGGGCTTCTGATACCTAATCCTGGACTCTAAGGGACCATTTTCTGGCAGTCTATGCAAAGACAGTAAACTTAGGAGCTTCATTTGGCAGCATGCATTCTCCTCCTGACCCACAAGCAGTGTTTGAAAATTGTCCTTTCCCTTGAGATTTTGCATTTCCATCTGCTGAGAGTTAAACCTACTGAATTAGATCTGAGTCTACCCAGTTCATTCAACAATTTGAATTATCAAACAATCTGCTGGGATTGGGGTGGTTTCCCTTCCTTTGTTTAGCCTCTGTAAAAATCCAGAATCAGGCAAGTGTCTGGCTTGGAAGTGCGGAAGGATAATAGTCAGCAGAAGTTGAACAAAACTGGTTGACATGGATGAGTAGGACTGAAGGGTCCGTTTCCATGCTATATGACTCTAAACCTTATTATTGTTACACACTTGAGATTTTAAAAAGTTTAACACATTGCCTGATTCCAAACCACCTGTTTTTGTGGAGTTAAAGTTCACCTCTTGGACTTTTCAACCTGCAAAGTAGGCAGCTAAGAGATGACCTTATAAAGGGAAATAATATTGAAAACAGAGGTTAACCTGGAATTCTATAATATGCTACGTGGACATGACAAGTTCAAACTAGTATAAAATAAGCTTCTTCAGGAAGAAGAAGGGCTTATGCCCGAAACGTCGAATCTCCTGCTCCTTGGATGCTGCTTGACCGGCTGCGCTTTTCCAGCAACACATTTTCAGCTCTGAGCTCCAGCATCTGCAGACCTCACTTTCTCCTCTAAAATAATCTGCAAACTGATAGCAAGAGGATGTTCACACTGAGAACCATCAACACTTCGATTGCAAGAATTAGGGAGGTGGAAACCCACAATCATTTGACAAACAAGTAGATGCAGCTGAAAATGGGTCATTTTGCCTGAAACGCTAACTCTGATTTCTCTCTACAGGTGCTGTCAGACGTGCTGAGCTTTTCCAACAATTTCTGTTTTTGTTTCTGAGTTACGACATCCACAGTTCTTTCAATTTTTATTTAGATGCAGCAGTCAGGGGAGTGTGAGATTGTATTGATTTAATGTTTTAAACTCCCTGAATGGCCTCTCCATGTACTAAGTATCTTGTGATCAGCTGATGCTTTCTGGACCTGTGCCTGAAATAATGAACCATTTTGTGTTTTTAAGCAGTCCTTTTGCTCTCATTATATGTCAAAGGCATTTCAATTGCTCTCCTTATAAAATCTTTATTCTTTCTTCCTGAGCAAACATTGAAAGATAATATTTAGGAGTTAAACAAACTGTATTAATATTAATAAATGGTGCAGACATGCTAATTGGGTGGAAAATATTTAACATACAATTGAGCAAAGGTTCATTCACACAAGCAACAAATATTTATAGAGAAAGCAGTTCCATTATCAGTGCTGCGTTTTTTAAAAAAATTGTTACACTACACCAATCTCAATGTACAACTAGATTTTGTTTTGTCTACCCTAAACCCTATTAACAATTTTTGGCAGTATTAAAATATATTTGCTCAAACTATGGGGGGTGAATTCATGTTGTGCGATCTTAACATGCCAACATGTCCAAATTTCCTTTGTCTGTTATTTTGTGAGAGGGCGTAACTAAGAATTATTGTGTTACAATAAGCAGACAAAGGAATTTCATCTGAATATGCCCCCACGTGTTCATATGTTAATATCTCACTGTGTGATTTCACTTCAAGTGAGTGCTAATGACACCATCAGGGAAACCAGTGTTGAAGTAATGTGTCAGTGAGGAGACGTTGAGACCAGTACATTATACAGCATACATTTAGCAATGCTTGCATTTTGCACTGAGATTTGTCAAGTAACTTTTTTCAAAATATGTCAGGAAAACGTTTATATTTATTAAAACAAGCAAAATCAAAGAAGAATCATTAGGGAACAGATCATCTCAGACAAGTATCAAAGAGGAAGGTTATAACATTAACAAGTCTAACTTGCCTTTATACAATACTTCAATTACACAAAACATTTGAGGTTATTGCAGAAGAGAAATTGAAATGATGGAAAGCAAGCTAAAGAACTGATCCAGGATTGCAAAGGTAATGGTGTGTGAGTAACATACAATTATGCATATGTAAATCAGCCGGTGACTTGTGAGATAATAAAAACAGAAATTGTTGGAAAAGCTGAGCAGATCTGGAGAGAAATCAGAGTTAACAGACTTCTGAGAAAGGGTCACCTGACCTACAACGTGACTCTGGTTTCTCTCCAGAGATGCTGCCAAGATTGCTGAGCTTTTCCAGCAATTCCTGTTTTTGTTTCTAATTTACAGCATCCAGACTTCTTTCAGTTTTTATTTGTGAGATAATACGTGAATTGCAAACTGCCGCATGTTGCGGCCTGATTTACGTTTGTTGGCTATTGGCTTTACTCTAGTGGCACCTTGCCCCTAACGTTTCCCATGAGGCTGCTGTGCTTGCCGATTAATTTCTCACTAAACTCTTCACAATGAGTCAAATAATAACATCTGTAAGCAGAAGCAAAAACAGAGATTGCTGGAAAAGTTCTGAGGAAGGATCAGAGAGTCATAGATATGTACAGCACATAATCAGACCCTTCGGTCTTAAATTAATCTGGTCCCATTTGCCATTATTTGGCCCATATTGCTCTAAACCAGACCTGGGCATTTTACGTCCTGTGGGCCAAATCCAGCCCTTTGGTTGTTCCTGTCTGGCCCACATGAAGTCAATCTTAAATTAGAACATAAATGAAAAAGTATTTACACCATGCACGCAATACAACTGTGTTGCTTTTGTTTTGAAAAGGATGTTTTTTTATTTACGTGTGGATGCACATGCGTGTGTATGCGCGTACTTGAACAGCTAAAAGTGATGCTTGCTGGCTAGCCCTCCAAATGTCAGCTCACGCCAAGACAAAGTTATGTCATATCCCACAAAATCACCAGAAACAGTAAACCGTTTTCTGATGAAGAGTTTATTAAGGAGCGCTTGTTGGACTCTGCAGAGCTAATATGCCCAGAGAAAAATGTGCCCCTCTCCCAATGCACTACAACAAGAAGGATTGGGGACATTGCGAGAAATTGGGAGCTTCAGCTGCAGCACAGAGTGGTCAATTTTGACTTTTTTTCTTTGGCTTTGGATGAGAGCTGCGACGTACGTGACATAGCCCAGCTACTCATTTTCGTCTATGGGATAACTACGGACTTTAAAATCATGGAGGAGCTGGCAGCCATGCAGTCAATGAAAGGAACAACAACTGGTAATGATTTGTTCATGGAGGTAAATGCATGTTTGGACACGTTGGGACTAAAATGGGACAAGCTGGCGGGTGTGACAACAGATGGTTTTCCAAATCTAACAGGAAAAAATGTTGGATTCTTCAAGAGAATGCAGAATAAAGTGACAGAAATTGACCCTGAATAGAAATTGGTATTTTTGCATTGTGTACATCAGGAAGTGTTGTGTAAGTCAGTGTTAAAAATTAACCATGTGGTTGATGTTGTAACTAAAATAGTTAACTTCATCAGGGCAAGAGCTTTGAATCACAGGCAGTTTGTTGCACTTTTGGAGGAAAATGAGATGGAACATTGTGACATAGGTTACCACACAGCGGTCAGGTGGCTCAGCCTGGGCAAAATGCTGAAAGGTTTATGGGACCTGAGAGAAGAGATTCAAGGGAATGGCATTCCACAGCTTTCAGATGCAGACTGGATTGCAGACCTCGGTTTTGCTGTTGATGTGACTGCACTTATGAATGAACTAAATGTGAAACTGCAGTGCAAGGGCCTTTTTGTGCATGAAATGTACAACCTGGTGAAGGCTTTTATGAGAAAGTTACAGCTTCTCTCAAGCGAAATGGAGGACAACATTCTCACCCACTTGCCAACACTGAAGGAAGCCGTACCTTCAGCTGATCACCTCCACAGGTACTCATCTATGTTAGAAGCACTGCATGATGAATTTTCAAGGCGATTTCAAGACTTTAAAATGGTTGAGAATGAAATGCACATGATTGTTTCCCCCATTTGCAGGCAATGTGGAGAATGCACCTAGTGATGTTCAACTTGAACTCATTGACCTGCAGTCTGACACACTTCTGGCAGAGTACTTTAGGTCAGTCTCACTGCTTGATTTTTACTCTTCCCTCAAAGAGGAGAACTTTCCACACATGAGGAGGCATGCTCAGAAGATTCTAGTCCTCTTTGGATCTGCCTATATATGCGAACAGACATTCTCAGTGATGAAGTTCAACAAATCCAAATCCCAATCCTCTATCACTGATGATCACCTCGCAGCTGTCCTTTGCATATCCACCTTAGACATTCAACCAGATTTCAGTGCACTTGTTCAAGCCCAAAACAGACTGGATTTTTCTCACGAAACAATTAAAATGAACTGACAAACACCAAAAGCATTTATTGCTTTTTGTATAGAGTTGTTTGTTGTTTGTAATACTGAACAATAATGAAACAACTTTTCATTATTGGTTTGTGAGATTAACATGTTAAAAATAAAATGAAATACTGAAATAATTGTTTTTACTGTTTATTTCTTCTATATTTGACCTACTCCACAATTTCATATCTTTATTGTCAGAGAATATCCTTATTCTTTTGATTATAAGTTTTAGTGCAAAACGATATAATTTAGTACTTTTTTACAATGGGAGAAAATTAATACTGAGCAGAATGATGTTCACCTTATTGTTGATTCGGCCCTCCAACACAACTCAGGTTTCTCATGTGGCCCCTTGGAAGAATTAATTGCCCACCCCTGCTCTAAACCCTTCCTATTCATGTACCCATCCTGTAAATGCATTTGTACCAGCCTCCACAACTTCCTCTGGCAGCACATTCCATACACACATACTCTCCATGAAATGATTGCCCCGTAGGTCCTTTTTAAATCTTTCCCCTCTCACCCTAAACCTATGCCCTCGAGTTCTGGACTCCCCTCCACCCAAGGGAAAAGACCTTGCCCATTTATCATATCCATGCCCTTCATGATGTTATAAACCTCTATAAAGTCACCCCTCTGGAGTCTCTGACACTCCTGAGAACACACCTCCAGCCTATCCACCTTCTCCTTATAGCTGAACCGAACCCACAATGTTAACTCTGATTTCTCTTCACAAATGCTGCCAGACCTGCTGAGCTTTTCCAGCAATTTCTGTTTTGTTTCTGAATTACAGCATCCACAGTTCTTTCAGTTTTTAAAATCTGTAAGCACTCTTGTAACAACATAATTGTTGATAAATGCCAATGGAGCTTTCTCATCCCAAGGTGCACAATTAAAAGTGTGGAAACTTATTCCTTTGTTTTTAAAATCTCTCTTGGCTCTCAGTCCAAATGTTTGTCCTTCACTCATTTCTCCTTCAGTAGCTGATTTGACATTAAATTTACCTTCTCTACTTCGCACTCATTCTCAGCCCTTCCTCTGTTTACTTCTCAATTTTTAAAAATCTCATTGATTCTGGAAGCATCGTGCTTATTTTCTTGATCTCAACCTCCCAGATGCACTGTAGCCCTCACTGCATCGTTAGCCTCTCACACTTCCATCTACTTTGTGATCAGAAAGGTTAAAACCTGAAAGTGTCCAAACAAGTCCATCCAATGAATCCTGCCACAAAAGGCTCTGCTCCTGTAAAATCAATTCCAGCACAACTGGTCAGCGTATGGTTGATCAATAGATTGGGAGAAAGAGGGAACTGCAGATGCTGGAGATCAGAGTCGAGAGTGTGGTGCTGGAAAAGCGCAGCAGGTCAGGCAGCATCCGAGGAGCAGGAGAATCGACATCAGGCCTTCATCAGGAATGAGGCCCGAGGGCCGGGGAAGCTGAGAAATAAATGGTGGGGAGGGATGGTAGCTGGGAATGCGATAGGTGAACGAAGGTGGGGGTGAAGGTGATAGGTCAGAGAGGAGGGTGAAGTGGATAGATGGGAAAGGCAATGGACAGGTCAAGAAGGTGGTGCCACTCTCCTCTCTGACCTATCATCCTCTCCCCCACCTTCATCTACCTATCGCATTCTCAGCTACTTTCTCCTGAACCCCACTCGCCCCCTCCCATTTACCTCTCATCTCCCTCGGGTCCACAAGCCTCAATAGACAATAGGTGCAAAGAGTAGTCCATCCTGCCCTTCGAGCCAGCACCACCATTCATTATGATCATGGCTGATCATCCTCAATCAGTATCCTGTTCCTGCCTTATCCCCATAACCCTCGATTCCACTATCCTTAAGAGTTCTATCCATCTCTTTCTTGAAAGTATCCTGAGACTTGGCCTCTGGGGCAGAGCATTCCATACATCCACCACTCTCTGAGTGAAGAAGTTTCTCCTCAACTCTGTTCTACCCCTTATTTTTAAACTGTGTCCTCTGGTTCGGGACTCACCCATCAACGAAAACATGCTTCCTGCCTCCTGAGTGTCCAATCCTTCAATAATCTTATACGTCTCAATCAGACCCCCTCTCATCCTTCTAAACTCAAGTGTATACAAGCCCAGTCGCTCCAATCTTTCAACATATGATACTCCTGCCATTTCGGGAATTGACCTCATGAACCTATTGCACTCCCTCAATAGCCAGAATATCCTTCCTCAAATTTGGAGACCAAAACTGCACACAATATTACAGGTGCGATCTCACCAGGGCACTGTACAGTTGTAGAGGGACCTCTTTGCTCCTATACGCAATTCTTCTTGTTACGAAGGCCAGCATGCTATTAGCTTTCTTCACTGCCTGCTGTACCTACATGCTTGCTTTCATTGACTGATGTACAAGAACACCTAGATTTCGTTGTACTTCCCCTTTACCTAATCTGACTCCATTTAGGTAGTAATCTGCCTTCCTGTTCTTGCCACCAAAGTGGATAACCATACATTTATCCACATTAAACTGCATCTGCCATGCATCTGACCACTCACCTAACCTGTCCAAGTCACCCTGTAATCTCCTAACATCCTCCTCACATTTCACCCTGCCACCCAGCTTAGTATCATCAGCAAATCTGCTAATGTGATTATTAATACCATCTTCTATATCATTAATATATTGTAAAAAGCTGCGGTACCCCACTGGTCACTGCCTGCCATTCCGAAATGGAGCCGTTTATCACTACTCTTTGCTTCCTGTCAGCCAGCCAATTTTCAATCTATGTCAGTATTTTGCTCCCAATATCATGTGCCCTAAGTTTGCTCAGTAATCTCCTAACTGGGACTTTGTCAAAGGCTTTCTGAAAGTCCAAGTACACTACATCCACTGGCTCGGAGAAATTTGCCCAATAGGTTAGAGATCACAAAACAAAGCTTGAAGTGAAATTGACAAATAGTTTATTGCAAGCGATATCGCTGGAAGAGAAACAGACTAGGCTGATACAGAACTGACAGCTTGTACAGTTAGATCAGATTTCTCTTCCCAGAGCTGAAGCTGAGACCAGTTTTATAGTAATGTTGCTCAATGACACTGATTAAGAAATGGGAAACTACAATGTACCTGGAAATGGAGTAATTTAGTTGCAAGGATGCTAATTGGAAAGCAAATATCGGATGAATGGCCTGTTCCTTCACACAATGCAACATCCTGACACTGTCATGGTTCCATTCCTCTTCACAGATAGGTGTTAATGTCTCTTCTGAATTGGTGAGGTGCTTCCATTGTCCTGTTCCTGGAGCATGTCCTTGCTGATGCCTCTCTGTCTATCCTGCTCTTTGTGCGGCTTTGGTACTGCTGGGCTGTGAAACTGCCCTTGGGGCTTTGAAATATGGTGCTCTGTCATTGTCCGTATTCCCTTGTCTGTGCTGTCTGATTCGGCTTGTGAGCTGGTTGGAATTCTGGGTATTCTGGTACAGTTAGGCCGGTAAAAGCAAAATTGGCTAGTTGTGGTTAGCAAATCTTTTCCCACATCCATCTTCATAGTTACATCCTCAAACAATTCTGAAGATTAGTCAAGCGTGCTTTTCCCCTTCATGAATCCGTGCTGACTCAGACCTATCCTGTTACTGCTCTCCAAATGAGTCATAATTTCACATTTTATAATTGACTCCAGCACCTTTCCCACCGCTGACATCAGACTAACTGGTCTATAATTCCCTGTTTTCTCTCTCCCTCCTTTCTTGAAAGGTGGGACAACATTAGCCAACCTCCAATCCGCAGGAACTGAGCCTGAATCGATAGAACATTGGAAAATGATTACCAATACGGCCATGATTTCTAGAGCCACCTCCTCAAGTACCCTGGGATGCAGACCATCAGGTCCCAGGGACTTATCAGCCTTCAGACTTAACAGTCTATCCAACACTATTTCCTGCCTAATATAAATTCGCTTCAGTGTTTAGATTAGAGTGGTGCTAGAAAAGCACAGCAGGTCAGTCAGCATCGAGGAGCAGGAAAATCGACGTTTTGGTAAATTCCCTTCAGTTCATCCATTACCCTAGATCCTGCAGCCACTATTACATCTGGGCGATTGCTTGTGTCTTCCCCAGTGAAGACTGATCCAAAATACCTTATCAACTCTTCTGCCATTTCTTTGATCCCCATAATAAATTCACCGTTTCTGTCTTCAAGGGCCCAATTTTAGTCTTAACCTTTTTTTATTTTCACAAACCTAAAAAAGCTTTTACTATCCTCCTTTATAATTTTGGTCAGTTTGCCTTGTACCTCACTTTTTCCCTGGGTATTGCCTTTTGTTTAAGTTATTCTCTGTTGCTCTTCAAAAGTTTCCCAGTCCTCCGGCCTCCTGCTCATCTTTGCTATATTATACTTCTTCTCTTTTATCCTCTACAGTCTTTAACTTCCCTCAGCAGCCACAGCCACTCCTGCCTCCCCTTAGGATCTTTCTTCCTTTTTGGAATGAACCAATCCTGCACCTTCTGCATTATATCCAGAAATTCCTGCCATTGTTGTTCCACTGCCATCCCTCTAAGGTATTGAACCATTGAACTTTGGCCAGCTCCCCTCTCATAGCTCCATAGTTCCCTTTGTTCAACTGCAATACTGACACTTCCGATTCTCTCTTCTCCCTCTCAAATTGCAGATTAAAACTTATCATGTTATGGTCACTACCTCCTAATGGCTCCTTTACTTCAAGGTCCCTGATCAAATTTGGTTCGTTGCATAACATCAGATCCGGAACTGCCTTCTCCCTGGTAGGCTCCAGTACAAGCTGTTCTAAGAAACCATCGCAGGGGCACTCCACAAACTCCCTTTCTTGGGGTCCAGTACCATCCTGATTCCCCACAGTCTACCTGCATGTTGAAATTCCTCATAACAACTGTAGTAATACCTTTGCGACAGGTCAATTTCAGCTCCTGATTCAACTTACATACTACATCCAGACTACTGTTTGGGGGCCTGTACGTAACTCCCATTAGGGTCATTCTACATCTTAAAATTTCTCAGCTCTAGCCATGCCGACTCTACATCTCCTGATTCCATGTCTCCTCCTGCAAGGGACTGAATATCATTCCCCACCAACAGATCCACCCCTCCCCCTCTGCCCATCAGTCTGTCCTTTTGATAGCATGTATAGCCTTGAATATTCATTTCCCAGGCCCTGTCCACTTGAAGCCACATCTTGGTTATCCCCACAACATCGTACCTGCTAATTTCCAACTGAGCCTCAAGCTCATCCATCTTATTTCTTATGCTTCATGCATTCATACATAATATTTTTAATTTGTTACTCCCCTCACCCTTCCTATCAATTCCTATTTCACTTGGCCATATGATATGATCCCTTCTTGAGTTTTCTGCTCCGTTGATTCTATTGTCTTTCTTAACTTCTCTTATTCTCATTTTCCCTTTAACTTCCTTTTTAAATAAACCTGCCTGCCAGAATGCTGCCACCCCCACCCCCCTCCCCCAAAACACCTATTAAGGTGCAACCCTTCCTCTTGTATAATTTATCCTTAATGCAAAACATACCCCATTGATCCAAGAATTTAAATCCTTGCTTCCTGCACCAGTTCCTCAGCCACACATTCAAGTCCATTATCTCCCTGTTTCTGCTCTCTCCAGCCCGAGGAACTGGAACCAAACCGGAGATAACCACGTTGGAAGTCCTGCTTTTCAGCCTTCTCCCGAGTTCTCCAAAGTCCCGCTGTAGAATGTCCCTCCTCTTCATTCTTGATGAAGGCCTTATGCCCGGAACGTCAATTCACCTGCTCCTCGGATGCTGCCTGACCTGCTGAGTCTTTCCAGCACCACACTCTCGACCCTGATAATGGATTGGGTTTTAAGAAGTAAGCATGTTGAGAGAAATAAGTTTAAAAAAAGGAAAAAGAATTCAAATCTTGCATTTACATAAACCCTTCCACAACAGCAAGATATTCAAAAGAATTTTGCAGACTTAAACGTTTTAAAGTGTAGTCACCATTGTATTACAGAGAAAGATAGCAGCCAATCTGGACACAAGTTCCCAACACAGCAATGTGATTATCTGCATTAGTGATTCTTTATGATTGAGCCATAAATATTGGCAGAGAACAGCAAGAAAACAAATTTATAAATTTCATGGAATCATTTGTGTTTGGAATTTGAGGCACCTGTTTAATACCTCATCTGAAAGACAGCTTGTCTGATCTAATGCCACTCCCTCAATAATCCACCAGACTGTCAGTTTAGACTTTGCATTCAGATATCTAGAGTGAGACTTGAACTCAACCGCTTCTGACTCAGGTTGGAATGATACCACTGAGCTATGGCTGACAATGGGCAAGAAATGGGGAGACATTAGAGATCAAGAATAAACCGAAAACAGGTTTGAAAGGTTCCCAAAGCTGAAGTTATCTATTCTCTACTGTTATCTTTATAAAAATTGCTGTCCTTTAAATACTGAGGGGTGTCAAATGAATGTACAACACATATGGTTATGAAACGGAGTGGAAAGGTTTGAAGCTGTACTAATCTAGTATCAGCATCAAGCTTTGGAATTATATTCCTTTGGTCTTTCACTCATTTGCCAATATGATGGAAAATTCAACTTATTAGGATTGTGCTTCCATGATATCCAAATCCCTGCAACCATTGGCAGGGTTTCTAGCCAAAAATACAAAGCTATCCAACCAAACCTTTCATCTCTCGAACGGCATCATCAATTTTAGACCTCTGTGTTATGGAGACACCTCAGCAGGAACTGTCTGAGCTTCTTAGATACATCTCATTTCGGACTTTAGCAAACACCTTTTTCACATACAGTACCAGATGCTGCTGTTAGTTTGGCTGTCCCTGCTGGCTGAAGGAGATTTGGTAACACAGTTAAGTGTGATCTTTCACTCCCTGCAGCAGAGAGAACAGCAGTGAGCATGATGACTGAAATCAGAAGAGAATCTAAAATTCAGATCCAGGGTCAAAAACAACTCCCACGATGAAGTTGTCTCTTCTCAGATGGTGAGATCAAACTTTAGCCATTGGGTGGTGATTAGCTGATTCGAATGCACGACTCAGCCGAGCTACTTCTCCCCAGTCGAGAAACTCAATGCTTCAAAAACTCAGTATGAAAGGATAAATGGGGTATTTGTCAAGCTTGATCCTCAGAGTCCATTCAGGACAAGCACGTGACCCATGGATGCGCTGTCGATCTTCCCTTTTTAATACTGCTGCCTCAACCTCAGCTGACTCCACTATCAGAGGCAATGGTATCCATGGGCCCTCCATCCACACAACTGGGCAACAGCAATGCACCAAACGCCAAACATCAGCTTCTATCACAGACAATACTTGTGGACTTGAGATAGCTTCTCCAACAAGGCTCAGGCATCACTTAACAAAACCAAACCCGAATGAACTGCAGATGAACAATAACAAAAACAGAAATTGCCTCAAAAACTCAGCAGCTCTGACAGCATCTGTGGAGGGAAATCAGAGTTAACGTTTCAGGTCCAGTGACTGTTCTTCAGAAGTGACGGTAGCCAGGAGAAAGTTTTTTTTAAATGCAGTAGATAGGGTGGGGAGAGAGAATAGGGAGTAAATGATTGATGGTGATAGAGATAAAAACTGTTGAACAAACAATGGACTGGATAAAGGTCAACCTGGGAGAACAAATATCTGCTATTGCAAACTATTAGCAGCTGACAATGGACTGTGTGGTTTCTTGATGAAGGGATTTTTGTCCGAAACTTCAATTTTCCTGCTCCTCGGATGCTGCCTGACCTGCTGTGCTTTTCCAGCACCACTCTAATCTTGACTGTAATCTCCAGAATCTGCAGTTCTGACTTTCACCCTGAGTGTGGTAACAGCCCATGTAATGACAGGGCCTGGTCTGTGAGGGTTGGGATAACCCTTCGGTCCAACTCATCCATGCTGACCAAGTATCCTAAACTGAACTAGTCCCAATTGCCTGTGTTTCACAATGCGCGAAAGTCAAAGGAGATGAGTGTTGAGTGAGGTGAGAGGAACTTCAGTCAGCCAGGGAATATTGTCACAGTCAGTCCTGCACCAGGCCCATTTCTAGTCTGGAGGGTTGGTCATGGTGAATCAAGATGGTGATTAAATGCAGGTCAGTAGATCCACACCATCACAGTTCAAGGACTGAAAGTCAAGTAGATGGGTTTGATTTGTCAGCCCTTCAAAGTGCTGTTGGAGAATCAATCAAGCAGGCAGCTCAAATCTAGGAATTGACCTTATTATCTGGTATCTCAGGGAGTCATCACAGTTAAAGAAGGAATTGCAGGTAATAAGGTGAGACCTGGTAGTCAGTGTAAGTCCTGGAGACTTTGATCTCAATGGTGAGAGTGTGCAAGGCAAGCAAAGGCATAGGATACTCTAGAGCAATGATGCTTTCTCTTGAGTAATGTAATGGGGCTGCACTGAAACAGAGAGAGAGGGTGAAGAGTCATTAGTGCTAAAGAGATAGGGACATGGAGAATGGAGAGACAGCGGAGTGGAAATTGAGTCAGAAGCAGAGACTGCAAGTTCCCCAAGTGAATACAACATCAGAACATCATCCTATTAATTCAAAAATCAACGTGCAATTAGGTCTGTAGAGGATAAGACTGGGTGGACAGGAGCACTGGGAGAAAGTAAGGACTGCAGATGCTGGAGATCAGAGTCAAAAAAATGTGGTGCTGGAAAAGCACAGCCGGTCAGGCAGCATCTGAGGGGCAGGAGAGTTTACATGTCGAGGATAAGCTCTTCATCAGGAATGTCACATTCCTGATGAAGAGCTTACGCTCGAAACATCGACTCTCCTGCCCCTCGGATGCTGCCTGACGAGCTCAGCTTTTCCAGCACCACACTTTTTGACTCTGGAGAGTCACACTGCAATGTGACACCTTCTGAGGGACTTCTGCATTCATCATTATTAAAGTTTTTAAACACTGCTAGCTTGCTGCCTTCAATTCACAGTTCACTTGAAAGTCAACATTTTTCGAATATTCAAATCCTTAATGTGTTACTGAAAGACTCATTGGGAGTATTGTACATTGGGCCCACTGACTGCCACCTCATGATCTATCAGCTCAACAACGCTCAATGTAAACAAAGTGCTTGCCATTACAGCCTCATCTCAAATGGTCTGGCTGTACAATTTTGTGGATTTGAAGCTTCTGCACTGTGGCTGTAATTTCCTAACAAACAACATTAAGGCTGCCTTAACTTTACACTGAGGTGGAATGGGGAGGGTGAGGGGGTATTTACAGGTCAGCCCCCTGGAAGCTGCCTCAGGGAAATGCAGAAGTAGCTGCACAGCCTTACATAAGTAAATAGCGCTCCAAATTCTTCATCATCACAGACTTGTAGTTTTATTGTTGCAGGCTCAACATTACCATCTGTGGGAGGATAACATTAAACTTCGTTATGAAGGATGTCAGAGCCCAGGCACGTATTTAAAAATATTCTGGGATCTGTCTGACTTTTCTCAAAAACCTGCATCTACTTCCCACAAAATGCCCGAGGCTATCTTCTGGTGCTGCTGCTTCCCAGATAACACAGGTGATAAAACAAGAAGATGTGCAGATCCAGCAAAAATAGCAGCCCCCAACTGCTATTGCTTAGCCTCTAGAGGCAAGAAGGCTTGGAAATTATCCAGCTCGACAATTCCGCACGTTCATCACTCTCTAAGCGAAGACATTTCTCCTCATTTCAGTCTGAAATGGCTGACAGCCTGTCCTGAGACTGTGACATCTTGTTCAGGACCCTCTCAGAGGAAACACCATTCCTGCATCCTGTCTGTCCAGCCTCGTCAGACATTTAAATGTTTCAATGACAGACTCTTTCATTTTTCCAAACCCCCGTGAGTCTTGGCCCAATCGACCCAATATCTCCTCATATGAACAACTTGCCAATCCAAGGATCATTCTGGTGAACCTTCACTGCGCTCCTTCCAGAGCAAGTGTCCAGTTCAATGGGTGAGGAGATCAGAACTCTGCACAATACTCCAGTGACAGTCTCTACAAAGACCATGCACAGCTGCAATTAGACGTTTTTGTCCTGCCTACTGCATTGAAGACCATACCAATAGACCATAAGACATAGGAGCAGAATTTAGGCCATTCAGCCCATCAAGTCAGCTCCACCATTTAATCATGGCTGACACGTTTCTCATCCCCATTCTCCCACCTTCTCCCCATAACTCTTGACCCCCTTGACACTCAAGAGTCTATCTATCCCAGTCTTAAATACACTTAATGACCTGGCCTCCACAGCCTTCGGTGGCAGTGAATTCCACAGATTCACCACTCTCAGGCTGAAGGAGTTTCTCCTTATCTCCACACTTGCCTTCCCAATGGCTTGTTACACCTGCTGACTTGCTCCTAATAATTGATGCCCATCTGGGTGCCTTTCTACATCATCTTTACCTAATCTATCACCACCTAAATCATACACCACCATTCTCTTTTTCCTAATGGAGCGGATAACTTCATTTTTATCCACGTTTACTATATCTGCCTTTCATTTGCCCTCTCAATCAACTCTAAATCACAGTGAAGCCTCATGACATTTCCTGACCATTCACATTCCCACCTTGTTTTATGTTGTCACCCAACTTGGAAATTTTAGTCTCAACTTCCTTTTGTTTTAAAATTTGATTGGATTTATTATTGTCACATGTATCTAGGTACTGCAAAAAGTTTTGTTTTGTGGGCAGTGCAATCATAACACACAAAGTGCAATAGATAATAGAAGATAGTGAGGAACACAATGTTATAGCAGCAGAGAAGGTGTACATAGAGCAAGTTAAATATTACATTTAAAACTTGAGAAGTCCATTAGGAGGTCTAATAACAGTGGGGAAGAAGCTGTTCTTGAATCTGTTGGTATGGCTGTTTAACCTTTTGAATCGTCTGCCTGATGGAAGAGTCTTTGACTCATCCACATCATTGATACATATTGTGAAAAGTTGGATCCTCATAGCAGATATGACTCCATTCTGTACACTCACACCATTCCTTATAAAGGGAACGTTCTGCCCAATGTATTAGAACCTCACATCTTTCTTCTCCATAACCAATAATTGCTGGGATTCAATGCTCCTCTTTCTCTGCTGGCTGGTCAGATCCCATGTGCATGAAGTTGGAGACTCAGTGCAGCCCACCAGAATATTACCCTCACCATCTGAGTGAAATGTGAGTTACTTTCCCATTAATAACACTCTTCACTGATAAAGTATAAAGAAAGAAGCATACGGCCTTTATTACCATTCTTGCTGGTGATTTATGATGTGGAGACACTATTAATATGAAGTTACTTGATTTGGTTTTCAGCAATTAGGGCTGAACTTCCAGGTTAATTAAAACATGTGATTTATATATGGCTTTATAAGTTTCAAATTTTGGAAACGTGAATCAGATCTGAAATGCCAATGAAACCTAATAGTGTATATGTCAAACACTTCCACCCCGCCCCCACCCCATCCCTGCGTTACTGTAGTTTGAAACGATCATGGAGAAACCGTTCTCTCAGAGACAGCTGTTCAATCCGTCTGGGTCAGTGACTGAGTTAGGAGGCAGACCAACTCCATTTCTCTCTGAACCCCTTTCCTTCCCCATCAGTCCACAGATTATATTCAACTCACTTCTCCACTTCAAGCAGAACCACTTTGGATTATTTTAAAATGGGGCAACAGCTTGTGCTATCACCTGTAAATGGTGTAAATGGTATTTTCACCTGAAATGAAGCCAATGAGCAATGTTACAGTCAGAGAATGAGACAGGCAGACAGTGTTACAGTCAGAGAATGAGACAGGCAGACAGTGCAACAGTCAAGGAATGAGACAGGCAGACAGTATTACTGTCTGGGTATGAAATAGGCAGGCAGTTTTACAGTCAGGGAATGAGACAGGCAGATGGTGTTACAGTCAAAGAATGCAACAGGCAGATAGTGTTACAGTCTGCAAATGAGATAGGCAGATAGTATTACAGTCTGGGAATGAGATAGGCAGACAGTGATACAGTCTGGGAATGAGATTGGCAGACAGTGACACTGTCAGGGAATGAGACACGCAGACAGTGTTACTGACTGGGAAAGGAACTACAGATGTAGAGTTACTTCTGAGAATAAAGCAAACAGAGACCATCAGAGAATGAGATAGATGGTGTTTCAGTCTAGGAATGAGACAGACAAACAAAGTTATTGTTTGGGCATGAGACAGACAGATATAGTGTTCCCATCTGAGAAGAGAGCAAACTGAACACTGTCCAGGAATGGACAGTGATACTGTTTGAAAATTTAGGCATGATGATGGCCTAGTGGTATTATTGCTGGACTGTCAATCCAGAGACCCTGGTAATGTTCCGGGGACATGGATTCAAATCCTGCCATGGCAGATGGTAGAATTTGAATTCAATAAAAATCTGGAATTAGGAGTCTAATGATGACCATGAATCCGCTGCCAATTGTTGGAAAAACCCATCTGCTTCACTAATGTCCTTTAGTGAAGGAAACCGCCATCCTTACTTGGTCTGGCCTAAATGGGACTCCAGATCGACTCTCAACTGCTCTCTGGGTAATTAGGGATGGGCAATAAATGCCACCTAGCCAACCATGTCCCATCCTGTGAATGAATTAAAAAAGGATACAGCAGACTGACAGAAAGTCTTATTGTTTGAGAGTGGAACAATGATAATAGATAGAATCTTTCAGGTCCACTCAGATAATTTAGAAATATGCTGGGTGAACTTATGTTGAGCAGGAAGTCAAAGTTCAGATTCCTGACACAGGTTAAAGTTTTAGTGTTGAGTTCTCAGAACCTTTCAGGTGTTGATTTTCCCTAATAATCAGGAACCTCTTTGCTTTCATTATCATGCCATTTGTACCGACTGTAGTGGGTCCACTAACACTCCAGTCGAATGGAATGACATTTGCTGGTGTAATATTGTTTGGCAGAAGTAAGAATATTACCCGACCATAAATATGATGGTGCAGAGCATGAAGGATAAATATCTCCCTGGGAGTTCTGATAAAGTACACTCCTGTTCAGAAGCCTGGCTCCTTCATAAGCAAACTATTTCTTAGCTTAAACAGTTACAATACAAGGAATGCAGACTACCTGGTCAACCATGGTCATGAGAAGTCTTTTTTCAAACCTACCTTGTGAAGATATTGTTCTGCTGGTCCTGGATCTCCATGGTAACTGCTACTTCACCCCATGGAAGCAGTTAGACATTTATAAGCTGGAGCCACAACATTGGATAGAACTTGGACAGACTCCTTTGCCCTTCTCACTCCGCTCTGTCCATCATCTCTGGCTTCTCCACCAGACATTGTTCTGCTTGTCTATTCTTCAGTGTCAGCTCTTTAACGACTGAGTCCAGATGCTCACTAACTGTTGTGGGTTCAGCATTGGCCTGTTCCGTAACGTCTGAGGGCTGGACCTTTCTGCACTGGCTGTGGGCGCTGTGCTCACAGTGATATTAATCCTACTCTCAATAGGTTACCCACTCGAAGGGGATGTCTCTGTGTGGAGGCAGAGGAGTGAGGGAGGAATGCCTTGATGGTGCAGCCTCTGAGGGTGTGGACTAGAGATGAGCCAGGGCACAGGGCTCTTGTTTCTGATCTCCTGGATTGCAAGGCTGTATAGAAAAACATTGATTTCCTCATGCTGCGAGTCATTGACCTTACCTACAATGTTTCCATTTCATGTACAGCTGAGGCTAGCAGAGTGCAGGCTTTTTCACGTGTAAATATCCAGCCTCACCTTCAGCGTAGGCGCATTCCCCTTGCTCTCCCATTAACTTTGCTGCCTGTTCCTCTTAAGAATCTCATATCAGGCTTAATGAGCTCCCCCCCCCCCCCCTCCCCCACCCTGAACACCACCTCTCCCCCCACCCCTCACTCTCTGGACACTTTTACATTTACTGTGCACGTTCCTACAGAAAGACAGAAGCATTAATAGACAGTAGCAAGGGGACATGAACATGAAGATTCACAGCTACAGATTGAGGTATCATTCCCAGAGCTATGAATGTCCGTTTTAATGTTACTGCTAAGGAGAATATGGTTTGCTACATCTCAGGAATTAAGGGTACTGAATGAACAGAGCTTCTGTTTGGTCAACGAGTTAGGCTAGGTGAAAGCTAATAAAGCATTAAATGATGTGTGACTGATTCACCTCAGAGGTGTTCAGACTGAAGCGACCTTTTGTAGCTGTGTCCTTGTCTCATGTAACCCTTTGGTGAGAAGCATATCAGATATGTAAATTCTCCCAATTGAGATGAAAGGTCAGTGACCTGATGGTATGTGCACTGCTGAGCGCTATCACTCCTTTTATGTTTTAGCTGTGAACTTCAGCAGATGTCTAAGAGCTGGTACCACTGTTTATGTCCTGCTGGCTAATTGAGACATATTCAGTGCAAGTGAGGCATCTGATGAAGATGTCTGGCGCCCAACATTGTGTATAGGAGTCCACTGCGGCAGGGAGCTTTCAATGCTCACACTCGGAGGAAGCTGAAACATTGAGTAGACAGTGGCTCTGACCCAGGCAGTGTGCAGCATTCACATGAGGCTGATCCAGGTCACTGACCCCCACAGCATTCTTGGGCCCAGGTCACCATTGCCTTCCATTGTGACCCAACAAAAACAGTACTTCTGCTTTTCCCCAGCCAACCGAGGGAAGAATATCTGGGGAGTTGTCACTGAACATTGGAACAAATGTTTGTCTGGAATCAGGAGTGGGGTGGGAGTGATCAGTAGAGAGTGGTGTGTTGTCCCAGTGCTCGGATATTGGAATACAGGAGATCCCATTGGGCTTCACAACTTTGTGCCTGTACATTTTACTCAGGTGTGTAAACGCAATGAGCTGAGAAGAATGTAATTGCTGGAGACAACTTGACACGTTCCTGAGCAAAATTGCCTCCCATGTTTTAGACTCAATAAAAAACAAGATTCTGACTTTGTAACTGTTTGGGAATGAGGCAGACAGTGTTATCATTTGACAAAGACTGGCATACTTATGTCCATGAATAAAACAGTCAAGCAATTAACTACATTTAAGATAGCAGCTTCTTTTCTCTGCTGATCTAGGAAATGGAAATCCAGTTGCAGGGAACTTACTGGATGTAAAAAGGCTTCCAATGGGGCAACCTCAGAATCTATGTTTCTCTCACACTGGGCAAGCGGATGATGTTCCAGTTGAGTAATAAGGAGGTCACTTGTACCTCTTGGCTTCCTGTAAATTAGGATGTTTCCCCTGCTCAGTCTTGAAACCCCAGAGTGGTGGGTGCTAGATCCTACCGGTTGTTCAAGATTTCATTCAAATGAATGATTGTTCTCGAAGCTGGTTTTGGACTTAGTATCCTGGAGACACATTGAGAACAAATTGGATAGAGGTAATAGGTTCCCTTTGCTGACGACGTGATATTTAAGATTCAGAGGCTACAATTACTCGAAAATGTCAGTCAACTATTCCGAAATAATTTAAGACAAAGAACTGCAGATGTTGGAAATCTGAAACAAGAACAGAAGTTGCTGGAGACATTAGTAGATCTGAGAGCAGTGGTGAAGAGAGAAATAGAGCTAACATTTCAAATCCAGAGACCCTTCTTTAGAACTGAAATCGAGCATAGAACCTCTGGGCTGCTAGTCTAGTACCAGAACCATAAGATTACTTTTGACCATATGTTATTTAGTCCTTATTTCCTGTTCTGTTTTCTCAATTGAGCTTTCCTGTGTGAGTTCTGCTATTTCGATATGTATCATTCTCAATCCACACCTACAGCTGTGCCTTAGTGTATCGCAGGTTAATGCAACTTATCAAGAATATTACATGCATTTATTTTCATGCAGCAGTTTTGCTGAAAGAAGTACTGAAGTGTGCTTTCCCAGATTATTTCACTTTTAGGGTCTTAGAGGCGCTTTGATCTATTGAGTAATTGGGACCTGAGAGAATTTCATCAAAATAGAAAGCTTTAGGCACTGGTCTGGTGGAAAATGCTAATTAGATTCCTCAGTTTGTGTCTTTGATTGAAGAGAAAAAGGCATTTGAGGACGACAATCATTTCTGGGTAACAGTTTATCAGACATATTACCCTGGTTCAAAGTCCACATTACTTTAACGAAAGGAGTAATTGGTTTAGTCACATTGACAATGAAGCAGATAAGTATGGCTGAATTTGAACAGGAGTTTATCTGAACAAACATGTCAATATTTTATAAATTGCATTGAATTTGATGTTTGCATATTTAAAAATACAATACAACTGGAATAATTGATTTTATTAGCATTTAGCAAGCAAATAATTTGATGACAATTATAATGCTGGAAGCCAAATAAATGTGAACATTGAGCCCAAAGATTGAGAGTCAAAGCACCAATAGAGAAAATAAAAATAAAAATGATCAAGAAGTTAGTACCTAAACCCTGATATTTACTTATATTTATTTGTATTTCTTTATAATTAAATCTTGTTTAACTGATTTGATCGAGTTTGTTGATGAGGTAACAGATTTGCCAAGAGTAATGTGATTGCATTGGTATCCATGGACTTCCAAAAGAGATTTAAATAAGTGCCACAAATGTCATAAAAATTTAAACCAATCAAATAAAAGGTACAGATGGACCAAATGCTGGAAAATGGGACTAGATCAGTTTTGGGAGTCTGTTCAACATTGTTGAGTTGGACCAAAAGGTCTGTTTCTGTGCTGGATAACTCTGTGACTGTCTTACCTTAAGTTAACTTTCAACTTTATGATTTATAAAGAGACATTGATTAATATAATTATTTCTGATTTTCATATTTGTCTCACTGGGTCCTCCTCTTGCCTCCTTCTACAGGTACTGTTGACTGCAGGCCATTCATTTTGGCAAGAGTGAATAGCCAGAGTTCAAGGGTCACATTGGTATCAGTGACATAGAAAACCAGTGGTTTGTTTGGATTTTCAGAAGCTTTTGACAAAGTCATGCACAACAAGTTAATAAACAAAATTCAAGCACATTCGGTTTGGGTATAATATACTAGCATTGATTGGTTAACAGGGAGAAAGCAGAGAGTAGGAGCAAATGAGTCACTCTCAGGTTGGGTAGCACAAGCATGGGCAGAGACTTAAATCATGGGGTCTAGTTCGTCTCTTGGCCAGGCTCCTGACATAAACACATGACCCAGGCCTTGACTGAAGAGTCAGTGCCTGGGCTGAGCTGTTCACAATTGATATCAATGCTTTACATGTGGGAGTCAATTGTAGCAACTTTGCAGATGCTTCAGATCTTGATTGGAATGTGAGTGGGAATGATGAGGATACAAAAAGGCTTCGGGGGACTTACACACACTGAATGAATAAGCAAGAGCATGCCAGATGGAATATAGTGTGGGTAAATGTGAAGTTATTCACTTTGGTCAGAGGGATAGAGGTGCAAAATATTCTTAAATGACAAGAGAGACTAAATGTCCTTGTTTATATGTCACTGAAAGCTAGCGCGCAGGTACAGCAAGCATTCAGTAAGTTTAAACACTTTCTGATCTATCTATCCACCAAATCTGCCTTTTTCATATATTGATCTACCTATCATTCTATCTGATCCATGTACACCTGTGAAAGTGGAGATCCTCAAATGTCAAGTTTCAGATATAAGTAGATATCAGTGTTAGACTTTATTATGTGAAATAATCTTCCAAATGTCTCTTGATTTTCTTACCTAGATATCATATTTGCAAACACAGACTGGAGACGGGGTTTCTAATCTATTAATAAATAGAAACATCCCTCAGTTATCAACTATGAATGGTCTCCAGGAGCTTGTCAGATCATATCTCCACAGGGAGCAATTTTGAACAGTGACCACATGGACAACTCAGTGACCATTAGGTATTGGAGTTGTGCTCCTGATCTCAGATTGCATGTGAACACCGAGACGGGAACGCAGTTAGAGTTAGCATAATTTATGGAACAGCACTTTTTAAAAATATATTGCAAATTTCCTTCAAAATTCAAATAACAAAAGTATTGATTGTGCATTACTTAAAATGGTGTTGGATAGTCTTACTGCATCAGAGTGACTTCAGAGGTAAGGGTTCCAATGACATGTCTGAATGCAGCTTGTCTGTAGTGGTTCAAGTTAAATGGGACTCATGGAGAGATGGCGATTAGTGGGGTTCCAAACAAGATCAGGCAGATCCCTGGAACCCCTGTGCCCAGCGTCTCCCCCCATGCCATTCATCCCCCGGTAGGGGCAGATCGAGTCTCACTTGCTCCTAATCTGCTTCATTTTCGGGTGGGCAAGCAGTCTGCCTGCTTTCTCTGATGTTCAGAACAGTGGTCTAATCACAACTGAGCACTTCAGGATTTCAAGTGGGAGGCTCTTCCCACCCAGAATTTAATTCTAATGGGGGTGGGAAAAGGGTGGGGATCTCCCTAGGTTCAACCCATCTGATTCTCTTCCCCGCTAGCCTGATTCCCCGTCATTTTCCAGGAGGTGAAGTTTCTACCCTTGGTCTTATTGCTAAAACGCACTAAAACAAAGATGCAGAAGTGACATAAACAGGTTTGACAATGTGCAAGGAAATCGAGCTACTTATTATCACAAACCCAGCTCCCCCCACCCCCCCCCAACAAAATTCCACCACTATCAGGGCAAACAGAAATCCATGTAAGGGGTACAGAATTTGAAATGGCCACCATCCAACTGAAGTAAGTGTTTTAAAAGAGATATAAGTCTTGGGATCAAAAATAAAAGTCTGCATGCTCTTGGGTTCATAAATTTCTGTTTCATAAATCTCTCATTCAGTCCTTCCCGCCTGCCTTCTCTCTCTCCTCCTGTGTTGTTAGATAAGTGACAAATTAGTTCTGATTTTGAGCATTAGGGCTTTTCCTGTGTGTACAGCAATGATTTATAGCACTACTCTAAGCTAGACTCTGATCTCCAGCATCTGCAGTCCTCACTTTCACCTAACTATAGACCTTTAGGCATTTCAGGAGGTTACTTTCTACCTGAGATATACCTGTATTGAGTACAGTCCTTTCCAGAGGTGCCACTGTAAGTCATGACACGGCTGATCAGTGAGAAATCTGTGGAGTGGCTCAAAATGTTTGATGGTGACTTTTTTTCCTGTAATATTACAGTATCACTGAATATTATATCACATGAAACCATTTGGTCAGCTGAATCTGTTAAAAGATCTAGTTCCAACTGCTGATTTCTCATAATCTCTGCTTTCTTTTGCTCTTTTGATGCATCCATTTACCTTCTGAAAGTTGCTACTGAATCTTTTTCCACCACCACATTAAGGTATGCATCCCAGAACAACTCACTGCCAAAAACAAATCTCATTGCAGTCATGAGGTTTACATGGTTGTTATATTCTGAGACTGGGTCTTTAATTGAATGTAGAATGAAGAGAGTCATAAGACCTGTTCAGAGATCTGCCTGACAGCAAGCCTGAGTATTTTGATTGTTTGAGATTAAAGGTGACCCAGAATGTTTTACTGGGGAGAAGTTGCACTGTGTTTATTTTGGGAGACAATCCCAGCAATTTGCTAATAATGAATACATGTAAATTTCCGAAAATCCCAAAAAGTGCTGAGAAGGTTGGATTATAAACAGTTGTGAATTAAATTGTTCATTCACTTTCAAGAAAAAGAGTTAGGTTTCAAATATAGTTATCAGCATTTCTATCTGAATACAAGGCCCATGTGATTCATGTTGCCATGGAGATAGGTGAAGGATTTCTAATGTATCTGTGAAACACGAAAAAAAGTTAGTCTGTCAGACGAAGGGAAATACAGAGCAGCGACCTGCAACAAAAATACGAAAGGTCACTATGCAAGTATGTGGATATTCATGTTCAAATTGAAAAGACCAAAATTGTGGGGCAATTAAAACAAGGCTTGAAGATTTGCCTAACTTTAACCAGAGGTAGAGTTCTCCAGGTGCATCAACATCATGAAGCACTGTTCTGGAGTTAAATATTTCCTGGCCAGAAAAAAGGTCAGAACTAAATTCTCAGGAGCTGAGAATCATTTTAGACTGATTTTGAGAGATCTAGATGTCTGCTTCCAGGATTGTATAGCTATGTACACCTGTGTCATAAAGTCGTAGAGATGTACTGTATATCACCAAAACAGACACTTCGGTCCAACTCATCCATGCTGACCAGATATCCTAATCTAATCTAGTCCCATTTGCCAGCATTTGGTCCATATCCCATTCAACTCTTCCTATTCATATACCCATCCAGATGCCTTTTAAATGTTGTAATTGTACCAGCCTCCACCACTTCCTCTGGCAGCTCATTCCACACACACACCACCCTCTGAGTGAAATAGTTGCCCCTATAATGCCTTTCATATTTCTCCCCTTTAACCGTAAACCTATGCCCTCCAGTTCTAGACTCCCCCACCTCAGGGAAAAGACCTTGTCTACTTATCCTAAGCCATGTCCCTCATGATTTTATAAACCTCTACAAGGTCACCCCTCAGCCTCTGTTGGTCCTGGGGAAACAGCTCCAGCCTATTCAACATCTCCCTATAGCTCAAATCCTCCAACCCTGGCAATATCCTTGTAAATCTTTTCTGGACCTTTTCAAGTTTCACAACATTCTTCCAACAGGAAGGAGACCAGAACTGCATGCAATATTCTAAATGTGGCCTAACCAATGTCCTGTACAGCTGCAACATGACCTCCCAACTCCTATACTCGATGCTCTGACTAATAAAGGAATGCATACCAAACGCCTTCTTCACTATCCTATTCAGCTGCAACTCTACTTTCAAGGAACCTCCACTCCAAGGCCTCTTTGTTCAGCAACACTCCCTAGGACCTTACCATGAAGTGGGTCAGTGAAGTGTTTTTTATAGATTTTGCTAACAGTAAAAATAGGAAAAGTTCTGTTCTGTGGTTTCAAGCTTGTGTATACAAAGATAATATGGAGACAATGACAGTTTTAGCCAACTGATATAAAAAAAGTCTCAAAATGTGACACCTTACCATTTTATCCTATCAGCTGTTAACTGGAATTTCTAATTATTTTTCTTTAAACCTTTTGCTCTGTATGGGAATTGTAGCAATCTCCTCTATGGTTGCTTTGCCAATTACTTAACATCTGTATCTCTGTTTTTTATGAAATTTCTACACACACTAATATTACAACAGACACAACTGAAATTAGTTTTTCCAGCAGACGATGTATAGCATCTTAACCACTTCCAAATTATTTGACCCCTTTTTTGGTAGCGGTGTTTTAATTGAGGTGCCTGTACTAATTTATCACAATGCTGCTAAACGTATCTGCCCTAGTTAGAAGGAAATGGTGACATAGTGGTAATGTCACTGGACCAGAAATGCAGAGTCCCATTTGGTTCACTAATGACCTTTAGGGAAGGTAATCAACCATCCTTACATAGTTTAGTTTACACATTACTCCAGACCCACAGTAATGTCTTGACCATCCTCTGAATGGCCTAAGAAATCATACAGTTCAAGGGCTGTTAGCAATGTGCATCTCTAGCTAATCTCTATGAAATACAAAGGGATTCATATGAGCAAATCGTGGCTGGTATTTTTGGTTTTCAACAGTTCTTAAAGGAATCTCTGGATATTGCTCAAGGAAGAGGCCTACAATACATTGGAGTTATGGAGTTGGAGAAAGTGATGATTGCAGATGCTGGAGATCAGAGTTGAGAGTGTGGTGCTGGAAAAGCCCAGCAGGTCAGGCATCATCTGAGGAGCAGGAGAATCAACATTTCGGGCAAAAGCCCCTTCATCAGGTTCTTGATGAAGGGCTTTTGTCCGAAACGTTGATTTTCCTGCTCTTTGGATGCTGCCTGTCCTGCTGGGCTTTCTCAGCACTTCTTTAATCTTGACTCTAATCTCCAGCATCTGCAGTACTCACTTCTGCCTAACTATCAAAATGGCCTCACCTCATAATCACCAATCCTTCGGATTCCTGCCAATACACATGTGATCTTAACCATAGGTCTGCACCATGTACCAGCTGAATTAGCCGTAAATACATTGCATGCCTCAAAGTTTTAGGTGAGCAGTCCTCACTGATGCCCAGAGAAGCACCCGTCAGCCAGGGGATACCCACAGCAAACTAAGGGCAACTTTCAATATCCATCCAGGTGCTTGGGCATGGTCAGGCATCCAATCAGGTGATCACAGTTAGGGGGTTGGTATCTCTCCCATCTAGGGAGTGGACCCAGCGAAGCCATTCCAGGAAGTCACAGGAATACAGTTCCAAAATATATTCCTAAATCTCCCCTAAAAAAAATTTAAAGCTTTGAAAGTCCAAGTGGATGTTGCATATGAATTATATCTATCCAATGCTGGAGAACAAAGAGTCCATTCGTTAGTGTGTAACGTCATTAATTCAGCATGCAGAAGCTTGTGAATTTGCACAATTAAAGGATGAACTCATTTGAGACAGGATTGTAGTAGGAACCACTCTCAAAGCTAAGGGTGGTTAGTGCCAAGTGAAGTTAGATGAAAGCAGCAGCTTTCTAACTACATTCGGGATGCTGTTCAGGAGATACAGATGGTTGTGCATTCCATTTGGCATTTCCAGTTCTTTTGAAAAATATCAACAGACAACATGAGATTCCAGAAGAAGAGCTCATGCCCGAAACGTCGATTCTCCTGCTCCTTGGATGCTGACTGACCTGCTGCGCTTTTCCAGCAACACATTTTCAACATGAGATATATAGTGATCTTTCTGGAGTGGAGGCTGTAGTAGATAACCTGCTGGTCTCTGGATGTGGAAACACAATGGAAGAAGCCATTGCTGCCCATGATCAAATTCTGATTCGATTGCTCACATGAGCTCACCAGGTGAACCGGAAGAAAACATTACAATTTAAAATGTCTGAAACTAAGTGGATAGGCCACATACTGACTGCAAAAAGATCTTTACCCAGATTCTGAAAAGTTGAGAGCTGTAATAGTGATGCAGCAACTACCAGATGTAAAAACAGTGCAGCAACTTGTTGGATTCATCAACTGTTTTGCAAAACTCTTGCTCAGTTTGTCCTCAGAGAGTAAAGGATGTCCTTGTTGGAAAGGATGGGCAGTGGTACTGGGGCATGGAATAAGAAACAGCATTAACTAACATTAAGCAGTTGGTGATGACAATGCCAGTGCTGAAATATTACAATGTAAATGATTAAGACATTCTGCAGTGTGATGCAAGTAAGACAGGACTCGAAGCAACCCTAATGCAGCAAGGTCAACCAGTTACGTTTGCATTAAGGGTGCTCACACAAACAGAAAGATATTGAGAAAGAGTGCGTAGCCATCAGCTTTGCTTGTGCACATTGTCATTAATACCTGTTTGGAAGAGACAAAGTAACAGTTGAGTCTGACCACAGCCACTTGAATACATTTTTCTCAAATTGCAATTATCTGCCTCAATGTATCTGCAAGGAATATTACTCCGATTACAGGGATCGCATCCGGATGTGATGGATAAACAAGGGAGCGAAGCGCATATTGCCGACATGCTGTCAGTAATAGCTCTGCCAATGACAAAATTCGAGGATGATACAAAAGAGTGTGAAATCTCCCAGATTCAATGTAAAATAGCAGCTTGTCATACTCTGGAAGTTATCAGCCCAGCATAGACAAGTGCCTTGCTCAAATCAAGCAAATTACCCAACCAAACGCAAATCTCCAAATGTTTTTAGAAGAGCATCAAGTACTCACCTCTTGCTATAAGAATTTACTGGGCATTCAGAGATGAATTGACAACCCAAGATGGCATACTGTGAAAAGAAGTAGTCATTTTCATTAAGTCCCAATGCCTCATAAATCTAATACTTTTCGTCCTACACCAATACTCTATGGACGTGTTCAATTTGATTAATCCTCTTATTTTTATGTTCACTGGTACAAGACACTTAGAGTAATCCCTAAGATTACTGTTCTTGAGGCCTATTTATTATATTTCCTTCTGAATCTGCTTTCAGGACTTCATGTATGGTGGTATCAATGAGGATGATGATTACTAGCTGTTCACCCACCACTCTTCTGCAGCCATTCTGTGACATCCTTGACACTGGCCTATACAGTAGGCCAGTCCATCTTCCGCAACTACACTGGCACCACCGCTCACCTTTTCCTCCGCTACATCGATGACTGTATCGACGCTGCCTCGTGCTCCCACGAGGAGGTTGAACAGTTCATCAACTTTACCAACACCTTCCATCCCGACCTCAAATTCACCTGGACTGTCTCAGACTCCTCCCTCCCCTTCCTAGACCTTTCCATTTCTATCTCGGGCGACCGACTCAACACAGACATCTACTATAAACTGACTGACTCCCACAGCTACCTGGACTACACCTCCTCCCACCCTGCCCCCTGTAAAAACTCCATCCCATATACCCAATTCCTTCGTCTCCGCCGCATCTGCTCCCAGGAGGACCAGTTCCAATACCGTACAGCCCAGATGGCCTCCTTCTTCAAGGACCGCAGATTCCCCCCAGACGTGATCGACGATGCCCTCCACCGCATCTCCTCCACTTCCTGCTCCTCCGCCCTTGAGCCCCGCCCCTCCAACCGCCACCAAGACAGAACCCCACTGGTTCTCACCTACCACCCCACCAACCTCCGTATACAGCGTACCATCCGCCGTCATTTCCGCCAACTCCAAACGGACCCCACCACCAGGGATATATTTCCCTCCCCTCCTCTATCAGCGTTCCGCAAAGACCACTCCCTTCGTGACTCCCTCGTCAGGTCCACACCCCCCACCAACCCAACCTCCACTCCCGGCACCTTCCCCTGCAACCGCAGGAAATGCAAAACTTGCGCTCACACCTCCTCCTTTACTTCTCTCCAAGGCCCCAACGGATCCTTCCATATCCGCCACAAATTCACCTGCACCTCCACACACACCATCTGTTGCATCCGCTGCACCCGATGTGGCCTCCTCTATATTGGGGAGACAGGCCGCCTACTTGCGGAACGCTTCAGGGAACACCTCTGGGACGCCCGGACCAACCAACCCAACCACCCCGTGGCTCAACACTTTAACTCTCCCTCCCACTCCACCGAAGACATGCAGGTCCTTGGACTCCTCCATCGCCAGAACATAACAACACGACGGTTGGAGGAAGAGGGCCTCATCTTCCACCTGGGAACCCTCCAGCCACAAGGGATGAACTCAGATTTCTCCAGTTTCCTCATTTCACCTCCCCCCACCTTGTCTCAGTCGATTCCCTTGAACTCAGCACCGCCCTCCTAACCTGCAATCCTCTTCCTGACCTCTCCGCCCCCACCCCACTCCGGCCTATCACCCTCACCTTGACCTCCTTCCACCTATCATATCTCCATCGCCCCTCCCCCAAGTCCCTTCTCCCTACCTTTTATCTTAGCCTGGCATCCTCTCCTCATTCCTGATGAAGGGCTCTGGCCCAAAACGTCGAATTTCCTGTTCCTTGGATGCTGCCTGACCTGCTGTGCTTTAACCAGCAACACATTTTCAGCACTGGCCTATACATACAACACGCCATTTACTGGCAGAGAAACACCTATCTGATCCCTTAACTATGGAGTCCCCTCCCACTATTACGTTTGCACTCTTCTTTCTCTGCTCCTGAACAGCTGAGTCACCAGTGGTGTTGCAGACTTGTTTCTGGCAGCACATCCCTTGAAGAACCCTCATCAGTATTGAAATGGAAAACCAATTCGCAAACATGGTAGACTCAGGATGCCTGCATGCCTGGTTCCTCAAGACTATTGGGCAGTCACAATTCCCTCTCTGCCTGTATACTCCTAACCTGCAATGTGACCACCTTCCTAAATGTGCTCACTGCATAATTCTCTGCATAACAGTAACTCCAGCCACCATTTGGATTCTGAAACCCAGGGCTCAGTCTTGCACAGTGGGTGACACTTCCTTCAGCTATGTTGGTCCAGGACACAAGGTATACCCATGACTTCCCATATACCACAGAACATACAGTCCACTTGGCTGAGTTGACCTACCATACCATAATTTTTAAAACTATTTATTACAATTAGACTAAGTAGAATAACTTACTGATTACTCACCAATCAGCTTCTTCCCATGTATCAAAGTAAGAGCTAAGGACTGGAGATTGTAAAACGGAGACAAAGAAAGGAAAAGAAAAAGAGCAGCCCTTTTTCCTCTTCACTAAACTCTCAACTCTCTTACTCATCAAACATTCATTTTACACTCTGTGACCTAAAGCAGCTCTCAGTGCCAAACAGTACTGTCAGAGACCTTTTATTATGGTCCCCAAGGAACAATGAAATAAAAACCAGTTTTAATCAGCCACCTTGCTACCATGGCCCATGTAATTCACAAAGGGGACTTATCGCCATCTTAGTTGTGTGCAGGTGGTACACCTCTGGGATCCTTGCACAACCAAACCACCCTATCCCCTTCCTTCCTTCCTCTCTTCCTACAGTGTTTAACTGGCACTAGCCTCTACCCCAATGCTGCCCTTGTGGAAGGCCCATCCTAAGACTGGAGATCCGTAGCTGATATAATGATTTTTTTTCCATTCCTTCTACCTGGTTGCCCGGTCTAAAACATTCATACAGGAAATGCGTCTTCCATCAATGAAGCACTTTGAATGCAGGATTGTAATCGGCCATGAAGATTGTTGTTACAAAGAGGCTGATGTACTCACATCAGCAAACCCTCCGTCAGCCATTTCTCTACTTTTTATAGCCTGTTATTCTTTCGACAGGAACCATTTCAACACACAGGCCACAAGAGTTTTATTGCAGTTTGAGCATAGTTATATACAATAAATCAAAGGGCTGTTGTTGGGTGTGAAATTGCTGCTAAGTCAAATGAGAGAGTCAATGGACTAGTAATTGGACTGACATGGGCTGGGTGGCCATCTGGAACTATGTTGATGGTGATGAGTAAGTACAATGCTTCAAATTAATTCAGTAGCAGAGGTGAAGGAAGACAGACTGTGCATCTGCCCCTGTGACCTTCATTTATCTTCAATTTTTTTTATTATGGTTAAATAAGCAGAGAAAGCCACCTGCTTTTAATAGCCCAATAAAGTGATCAACCAGTTAGAGCAGACTTAATTATGTACTGTCCTTTCCTGCTACTTAAATCTGCAGTTCACAGCCCACATCATCTTGCTTCATCCTAACTTGCTGCAGATGGGGTTTTGACATCCTATCATGGCCGATTCAGTTTTGCAACTAAGAGTTAGGTCAATTCTTTAGATTAATTTTAAATCACGTGTGGTCTTTCCTTAGAGCAAATCAATGCCATCATGGCTCCTTAGTTTAAGGGCAGGATTAGTTCTACCTGTGCCCTAATTAATTATCTTAGAGAATACGAGATATGTGTTTACTCTTGGTGTGACATTAGAGGCCATATGTTAGCTCAGGTTAGTGTTGTAGACAATTGACTGTGATGCTAGTGTTTCCTATTTACGAGATTGCAACTGGGTCAGCTACTTAGCCTGATAACATGTTATGCTTTGGCAATAAAAGTTTATGAGTTAATAATGGTGGGCTTTTGCCCATTTACAGCAAGACTTTTCATTCTGAATTACCAGAAATCACAATATATTTCATACAAGCGAGCAATAGGTGAACAGCAAATCCAAAAATAGCTTATTGTAGAAGTACCTGTAAAATGTAATGCCTCTTTTGTGTGGACCCAGCCTTCGTAAGAGTTCCAAACGTAGATCTTCTCCAGCTAGACTTTAACGTTTTCATACAGGAACAATTCTCAGTCATGTTCAACCATGCTAGTTCATAGACACGATGTATATGTTCATAACTATAGTTATCTGAGCAACAAATATCTGAGCAGTATCACTACAAAGGGTCACTGACAAAATATAAGTAGTGCTTCACTCCAGGAATAGGTAGATTTTAATGTTAGAAATATCTGGTAAGCCAACATACATCTCCTTAATGTTGTAAGGTTACTTTAAAAACCTGTACCCACAATGGATTGATGCTATACTACTTATTTTTCCAACTCAGAATGGATTAAACTTGCGTCCTGGAGGACATTTCACTCTACTTAGCTTCAGTGAACTGCAGAGTTAGATCTGATATCCTAACTGTAAGTGTATCTGTATCCATAAGGTCCTAATAATTATCCCTGACCAATGTATTTATGCTGACTGCCATTGAGCATAGACAACCTAGTTATGCAAGCATAGTTGCTCATTTGTAACTATTCTACAGTAATACATCCTGTACCAATAATCACGAGATAAGCACAAAGCAAAGCAAAGATAAAGGAGGATTAGTAGCAGCCAACTGGCTCAAAGAAATTTTACCCTACAACACGGGCTGGTGGTAGCAGGAAATAGCACAAGGTAATAGGAGGTGAAAATAATACCTGGTTTCAGGAGTGTAGGTCTGATCCAAAACACAAGGGATTTGGAGTCTGGAAGACCCTGATGGAAAGAAGAACTTTCAATCATGTGAGTTTACCACTATAAGAGCATGACCACTTTAAGAATATCCTGACAGTCAGTCTGGAGTTGAAACACAATCACTGACAAAAGGAGTCAGTAGCAGCCTATGGAAGCTGAGCAGTTAGAAGGAAAAACTTCATTCAGAAGCTGGTAAGAAGGGCTGGGCCAAGAATGAGGATGAGAAAAAGAGAGAAAAGAAAACAGTCCCAACAAGAAAGTACAGCATCTTTATCGAAGGAAGTTTTGGAAGGAGCAAATAAAAGCTCCAGGAGGTAAATGGAGAAATCCCTAACCCCCCCAAAAAAGGTATGTGTAACAGCACCAAGACACTGAAAGAAAAGACAAGGGAATGTAAAAGTGTGCTTTTACCTCTCACAATGAACATTAACTGACTATGACATTAAGAGGCTCAGCTGGAAAGAACAGTAAAAGCATCAAAAAATAAATTAGATCAAGGAAAAGCAGCTGCAAGGGAGAATTGGTGTTAGCATCAGGCAACCCCTGTCCTGTACAATGTATAAATACAGGAGAAAGTGAGGACTACAGATGCTGGAGATCAGGGTCGAGAGTGTGGTGCTGGAAAAGCACAGCAGGTCAGGCAGCATCTGAGGAGCAGGAGAATCGACATTTCAATCCTAACGAAGGGCTTATGTCTCCAGCTCCTCGGACGCTGCCTGACGCTCCCAGAAACACACTTTCGACAACGTATAAATACCACAAGGTACCAGAAATGATTATCTGGAAAAAATATCACACCCGATTTTCTTGCCATTACTATAATGGGTGGTAGATATGTCCAGTACCTATGTCTGCATTTGTTCATGATTGCTAAACAGGCCTGCTGTCCATGTGGAGTGCATGGTCATTTACATCAGAATTCCCATGTTCAGAGCCCTATGTATCACTCAAAATGATTCATCAAGTTTGTGATGTAACTCCCTCTGGTGTGACCTTGACTATATTAAACAGCAATATTGTGAATAGGTGATCATTTCCAATTTCTCCTCTTAACCCTGCACTGTTCTAAGTTTGACATTTACCATTGGTCTTCATCGTTACTGGGTCAATATTCTGAAATTTCCTACCTATTATTATTGAAGCACCATCTCCACAGACCATGAATTGCTTTAACGGGCAATAAAGGCAGCTAGGATTACCTGAATCCTGATAACATATTTTCAAAAATGAATGAGAAAGGACTTGCTGGCAATGATTACAATTATCACAGGTTGACTGGCTTCAATGTGCTGGAAAGATCAGATGGACAGGGTCTGTGCACAGCCCCTCACAAATGCCCTGACATCTGCCCTGTGCAAATCAGTGAACTAGCAGGGACAATGCTCAGCAACAGAAGCACTGCTGCTGCGAACATGAACATTGCTGCTGTTTCTTAGGGGAAACCATAACTTGTCCATCCAATTTGCATGATGGATAAGGAATAAGGCTGGTAGGACAGTTGACCAGTACAGTGTTGCAAGCATTAGAACCAATGGTAAGAACTGCTTGTGATGGATAAGCTTGGAAGTAATCTTTCTTAAACATCATGAGGTGGATATGTCTGGATCTTCTTCACTGTGCTCGAAATAATACAATGCACAGAGGAAATCCCATCGGAATTGTCCTTTCTAGGCCTTTCATTATTACAGAGATAAATCTTGCTGACAGAAATTTGGAGCTTAAGCCTCCAAAAGTAAACAAAATGACAGGGAGAAAAAAATAACTTATTAGTTCAGTTGTTACTAACTTAAATGTCTCTTTCTTGCATGATCCAATTAAATGTCTGTTCTTAAATGTGGTTTTCTTTGGAATACACCTAATCTCTGAACACTTGTACTAGCATCTAAAGACAGCACAGATTCCCTCTGAGGACAGGACCCCGAATTAATTCTGGAAGCATCTGAAATGTATTTCACACTGAGAAGAGCCTCTGACCCATCACTGTGCTAGAGTGCATTTCTAACACTAAAGGTGAAAACCACTTAGTGCTGGAGGTTGGTCTAAAACGTTTCTACACATAAAAAGGGATTAGATCTGGAAATAGATTGCAACAAAAAACAAAATTGCTGGAAAAACTCAACAGTTCTGGCAGCATCTGTGGAGAGGAAGCAGAGTTAATGATTTCTGAGTGATCTTTCTTCAGAACACAAATTGATTGCATTTGATTTCCCTGCCTCATTCCACCATTCTGTTCTGTTGCTATCTGTGTAGAGAGTGTGAAATCTACCATTATTGTTAACGAGAGTTGTGCGGTGTGTTTACTGGCCCTTTGTCCATCACCGGAAAGTGCTATTTGGGTGATGTTTAGCCAAGTATAATTTAGCTCAAATTCTAAGATCTCCCGACAGAACTGAAGGAGTGTGACATGGTTGGAAGTGCCATCTTCAGGTGAGAGCTTGCATTGGGATTCTACCTCCTGAGATCCCAGTACCTCCAAAACACAGAATTAACAAGTATTTACCCTCCTCTCATTCTCTCATGAACAACAGTTCTCTCTGCCTTCTTCTTCCCAACCCTAATATCTCATTCCCATGTTGCCACAGTTCCTGGTTCTGACTTGATCCTCTGCTCAATCGGCCCGGTGGCTCAGTGGTTAACATTGCTGCCTCACACCACCAGGGACCCAGGTTCAATTCCAACCTCAGGCGACTGTCTGTGTGGAGTTTGCACATTCTCCGTGTATCAGCGTGGGTTCCTCCGGGTGCTGCGGTTACCTCCCACAATCCAAAGTTTAGGTGAACTGGCCGTGCTAAATTGCCCGTAGTGTTCAGGGATGTGTAGGTCAGGTGCATGAGTCAGGGTTAAATATAGGGAAATGGACCAAGGTGGGACACTCTTCAGAGGGTCAGTGTGGACTTGTTGGGCTGAAAGGCCTGTTTCCACATCGTAGGAATTCTAATTCTAAATAAATTTTCCTTCATAAGTGCTTCTGTTGCACACCATTGGACAATCCTTCCCTGCCCACTTACTGTACGTTGTTTCCCATGTTATGATCTAAGCCATACCAATCAAACATTCTTAAGCAGGCAGCCCTCGACCTAACTTTGCAATTTGTTTCGGTAAGTGTACAGTGAAAATTATCCAGAGTAAGATAGCTCGGTTGACTACTAGATTTTAAAACAGACAAAAAATGTATTCACAAAATTACACAATGAAACACAAAGAACAGAATAACTACGCCTACAGAACTCAGCCTATCCAACTAGACTTAATATGCAATTCCAAATATACACAACAGTTCCAATAAGCAAACTCCCTTTAAAAACCAGTATAAGTGGAACACATGCTTACAGATTGAAATTGAGGGGCAGAAAAGAGAGAGTTTCCACACAGCTCCCTGTTGAACTTTCCAGTTCAAGACTGAACTAAAACTGCTCAGCTCAGCTAGAGAGCTGACTAATCCCCTTTCATTATACAGGTCACTTCTAAAACATGACCACTTTGGCCTCAAGTCTCATCTGTTTACATGTAAACAAAAAGCTTCTCAAAATCCAATTCACCTCAGTACCAAACCAGACTGATCGGAGTCCAGCGTGGTTTATTGCCCCTCTGAATAACATCAAGGACAGAGTCTGCTTGTGCCAAGGATCAGCTTTTAGAAAAAAAAACAGGGACTAGCTTTGTGACACCTCATCCCTTTGGCTTCATTTTTAACATTTCAAAAACCCGTTAGTAGTCTGAACACACATATCTACTATACTAACTATAAACATGCAAACGTGCACAACCACATGCAAATTCACGCTTGGTACACCCACCACTGAACGCCTCCGTATCTTATTCGAGTCTTGATAATGCATCAGCAATCACATTTTTGCAACCTGCCACATGCACAATAGTCAAATTGAATGACTACAACAACAAGCTCCATCTAAACTCTGGCATGTTTGTCCTTAAATTTTTCCACAAATGTCAATGGATTGTGATCAGTGTATACGACTGTCTCAGATGCATTGCTGGTAATATAAACACTGAAAAGGTTGTAATGCCAACATCAAGCTTAAACTCTCTTTCTCCACCACTGATTACTTCTATTGATGAACGTTCAACTTCCCGGAAAAATACCTGATAGGTCTTTCTATTCCCTCGTCATTCTCCTGCAGGAGTACTGCTCCGACACCCACATCAATAGCCACCTTGAAAGGCTTCATGCAATTCAGTGTGGCTAATACTGGGGCATTGGTTAACACAGTTTTTAGGCTGTCAAATGCCTTTTGATAGTCTTCTTTCCACTGGAACTTCTTGCCCTTTTTTAACAATTCAGTGAGTGGAGCAGCCACACTGCTAATGTTTGGTACAAACTGTCGATAAAATCCAACCAACCTCCAGAACTGTGGTACTGCTTTTTTTGTCAACGGTGTGGGAAATTCCCCAATTACTTTCGTTTTCGCATCTCGTGGGGCCATTTGTCCATGTCCAATAACATGGCCCAGGAAAGTGAATTGAGCTTTGGCAAATTCACTTTTAGCCAGGTTTACCAGCAAGCCTGCCTTCCGAAGTTGAACGAACAAGACCGATAAATGCTGTAAATGTTCCTCCATGAATGACTAAAAATCATCAGAATATCAGTATACACCACAGAGTTGGCTAATCCGGCAATGACCTTATTAGTCAGTCTCTGGAATGCGACTGGACTGTTTTTCATACCAAATGGCATGACTTTGAACTGATATAGTCCATTTAGCGTTATGAAAACTGAATTTGCCTTTGCTCTCTCTGACAAAGGTACTTGCCAGTAGCCACTGAGCAAGTCCAACTTAGAAATCTAAGTTGCTTGTCCCACTTTTTCAACACAGTCCTCCAACCATGGAATTAGATATGTATCAGCTTTTGTAACGGCATTGACTTTGCGATAGTCCACACATAACCATTGGGTACCATCTGGCTTTGGCACCATGACTATGGGTGAGCTCCAGTCACTGTAACTCCCTTCAATTATGCCGTTTTGGCGCATGTGCTCTATCTCCTTCTGAACCTGTGCCAACTTTAGAGGGTTAGGCCTATAAAGATATTGCTTAATCGGAACATCATCTCCTATATGTACATCATGCACAATTAGGTTAATACTTCCCAGTTTATTTTCACATATCTCCCCATGTGATAGTAATAACTCTTTCAGGTCATTTCGATTTTCTTATGGAAAGTAACTCAATAATTTATCCCAATTTTTGACAACTCCATCATTGTCCAATTTGATTTGACGAATGTCCAACTCAGAATCCTCTGAACCTGGTTCTTCCCTCTGTGTTGGAAACATTAACACCTTCTCCTCACCTTCCCGATCAAAGTACCTTTTGAGCATATTCACCTGATACACTCTGTGAGATTTCCTCCTGTCTGGAGTCCTTATCAAGTAGTTCACCCCGCTCAGTTCCTTCTTAATTTGATAAGGTTCACTAAATCTTGCTTTTAAAGGCTCACCTGTTATTGGAAGCAACACCAATACCTTATCCCCAATTGCAAAGTTGCGAATTTGTGATTTCTTATACGCTTCCTGTCTCATTGTATGCTGTGATATTCTGAAATGCTGTCTAGCCAACTCTCCAGCTCTATTTAATCAGATTAGATTAGATTAAATTCCCCTACAGTGTGGAAGCAGGCCCATCGGCCCAACAAGTCCACAACAACGCTCCAATGAGCAACCCATCCAGACCCATTTCCCTCTGACTAATGTACCTAATACTGTAGCTGAAAATGTGTTGCTGGTTAAAGCACAGCAGGTTAGGCAGCATCCAAGGAACAGGAAATTCGACGTTTCGGGCCAGAGCCCTTCATCAGGAATGAGGAGAGGGTGCCAGACAGGCTAAGATAAAAGGTAGGGAGGAGGGACTTGGGAAAGGGGCGATGGAGATGTGATAGGTGGAAGGAGGTCAAGGTGAGAGTGATAGGCCGGAGTGGGGTGGGGGCGGAGTGGTCAGGAAGAGGATTGCAGGTTAGGAGGGCGGTGCTGAGTTCAAGGGAATCGACTGAGACAAGGTGGGGGGAGGGGAAATGAGGAAACTGGAGAAATCTGAGTTCATCCCCTATGGCTGGAGGGTTCCCAGGCGGAAGATGAGGCGCTCTTCCTCCAACCGTCGTGTTATTATGTTCTGGCGATGGAGGAGTCCAAGGACCTGCATGTCTTCGGTGGAGTGGGAGGGAAAGTTAAAGTGTTGAGCCACGGGGTGGTTGGGTTGGTTGGTTCGGGTGTCCCAGAGGTGTTCCCTGGAGCGTTCTGCAAGTAGGCGGCCTGTCTCCCCAATATAGAGGAGGCCACATCGGGTGCAGCGGATGCAATAGATGATGTGTGTGGAAGTGCAGGTGAATTTGTGGCGGGTATGGAAGGATCCCATGGGGCCTTGGAGTTCTTGGACTAAAAGGGACAGAACCGCGGTATGCGGAGATGAGTTCGGTGGGGCAGGAGCAGGCTGAGACAATGGGTCGGCCGGGGCAGTCAGGTTTGTGGATTTTGGGCAGGAGGTAGAAATGGGCGGTGCGGGGTTGTGGGACTGGCAGGAGAGAAGTAAGGGAGGAGGTGTGGGCGCAAGTTTTGCATTTCCTGTGGTTGCAGGGGAAGGTGCCGGGAGTGGAGGTTGGGTTGGTGGGGGGTGTGGACCTGACGAGGGAGTCACGAAGGGAGTGGTCTTTGTGGAATGCTGATAGGGGAGGGGAGGGAAATATATCCCTGGTGGTGGGGTCCGTTTGGAGTTGGCGGAAATGACGGTGGATGATACGCTGTATACGGAGGTTGGTGGGGTGGTAGGTGAGAACCAGTGGGGTTCTGTCTTGGTGGCGGTTGGAGGGGCGGGGCTCAAGGGCAGAGGAGCGGGAAGTGGAGGAGATGCAGTGGAGGGCATCGTCGATCACGTCTGGGGGGAATCTGCGGTCCTTGAAGAAGGAGGCCATCTTGGCTGTACGGTATTGGAACTGGTCCTCCTGGGAGCAGATGCGGCGGAGACGAAGGAATTGGGAATGTGGGATGGAGTTTTTACAGGGGGCGGGGTGGGAGGAGGTGTAGTCCAGGTAGCTGTGGGAGTCAGTCGGTTTATAGTAGATGTCTGTGTTGAGTCGGTCGTCCGAGATAGAAATGGAAAGGTCTAGGAAGGGGAGGGAGGAGTCTGAGACAGTCCAGGTGAATTTGAGGTCGGGATGGAAGGTGTTGGTAAAGTTGATGAACTGTTCAACCTCCTCGTGGGAGCACGAGGCAGCGCCGATACAGTCATCGATGTAGCGGAGGAAAAGGTGGGGGGTGGTGCCAGTGTAGTTGCGGAAGATGGACTGTTCCACATATCCTACAAAGAGACAGGCATAGCAGGGGCCCATGCGGGTGCCCATGGCAACTCCTTTAGTTTGGAGGAAGTGGGAGGATTGGAAAGAGAAGTTATTCAGGTTGAGGACCAGTTCAGTCAGTCGAAGGAGGGTGTCAGTGGAAGGGTACTGGTTGGTGCGGTGGGAAAGGAAGAAGCGGAGGGCTTTGAGTCCTTCGTGATGGGGGATGGAGGTGTACAGGGACTGGATGTCCATCGTGAAGATAAGGCGTTGGGGACCGGGGAAGCGAAAATCCTGGAGGAGATGGAGGGCGTGGGTGGTGTCCCGAACGTAGGTGGGGAGTTTTTGGACTAAAGGGGACAGAACCGTGTCGAGGTACGCGGAGATGAGTTCGGTGGGGCCGGAGCAGGCTGAGACAATGGGTCGGCCGGGGCAGTCAGGTTTGTGGATTTTGGGCAGGAGGTAGAAACGGGCGGTGCGGGGTGGCAGGAGGTAGAAACGGGCAGTGCGGGGTGACAGGAGGTAGAAACGGGCGGTGCGGGGTGGCAGGAGGTAGAAACGGGCGGTACAGGGTGGCAGGAGGTAGAAACGGGCAGTGCGGGGTGACAGGAGGTAGAAACGGGCGGTGCGGGGTGGCAGGAGGTAGAAACCTACTACCTAATACTGTAGGCAATTTAGCATTGCCAATTCACTTGACCTGCACATCTTTGGCTGGTGGGAGGAAACTGGAGTACCTGGAGGAAACCCCCACAGACACGGGGAGAATGTGGAAACTCCACGCAGACAGTCATCTGAGGCTGGAATTCCCTAAACATTGGCACATAGTCCAAATGGGTAGTCTCTGAATTCTTCGAGTAAAAAGTGAGATCTGCAGATGCTGGAGATCAGAGCTGAAAATGTGTTGCTGGTTAAAGCCTGATTCCTGATGAAGGGCTCCGGCCCGAAACGTCGAATTTCCTGTTCCTTGGATGCTGCCTGACCTGGTCTCTGAATTCTGACTTATTAATTTTTCCTCATCAATTTTAACGTCCTCTTACATCATGCCTCAAAAATTAATTCAAATGGACTGAATTTGATCAATACATTCGGTACATCTCTGATTGTAAAAAGTACAAACGGAACTCCCTTATCCCAATCATCTGGATAATCCTGACCATAAGCCCTCAACATGGTCTTCAGTATTTGATGCCATCTGTCTAGCACTCCCTGCGATTCCGGATGGTACACAGTAGATTTGAATTGCTTTATTCCCAAACTATCCATAACTTCCTTAAGTAGTTAGGGTGTGAAGTTTGATCTTTGATCCGACTGGACCTCTATTGGTAGTCTGTATCTAGTAAAAAAAATAAGTAATTCTTCTACAATCCTTTTAACTGTGATGTTGTGTAATGGGATTGCCTCTGGAAATGTAGTCGACACATCCATTATTGTTAATAAAGACCTATTCCCACTTTTTGTTTGAGGTAAGGGACCTACACAATCAATCAAGACTCTTGTGAAAGGTTCATCAAATGCTGGAACAGGTATTAAAGGTGCAGATTTTATTACTGCCTGTGGTCTTCCGAATAGCCTATATGTGTGACATGTCTGGCAAAATTCAACTACATCTTTGTGTAGTCCAGGCCAGTCAAAATGTCTTTGTATTTTAGCCTGTGTTTTCCTCACCCCTAAATGACCTCCAAGTGGTAGTTCATGCACCATTTGCAGCACCTCCTTTCTATGCCATACTGACAAAACAATTTGATGGATTTCGGCCCATTCCTCATCTGCATGAATGTGTGGCAGTCTCTACTTCCTCATTAAGACATCATTTGTTTTGTAGTAACACACAGGGATGCATTCATTCTACCCTATAAATACCTTTTGATACAACTGTTTTAAGTTCTCAGCTTTCTGCTGTAATTTAATAAGCGTAGCTGAGCTAAAGATATTTGCATGTTTACCTAGTTGCCCCTGCTCTGTCCCACTTATCCAATCAAAAAAAGTCTGGGATAAATCTATGTCAGCTTCCTTATCTGTGCCTCTGTGATCTCGTGATCACACAATCAGGGAAAATTCCTGGATAAACATTCTCAGGTTTTCAGTTGCCTGCAACCCCACTGGAGTAAGCAGCACGCGTTCCAGTGAATCAGCAATATCATTTACAAGGACAAACTGTATTCCAGGAGCTGAGGGTTTGTCCAGTACTCCTACACAAATTCTCCACTCTTCATTGGACTCTCTAGCCCCACTTTACATAACTGAGCACTTATTGTCTCACCATGAATTCCTGTTGCCAGTACCTTTTCTAGCTATAGTCCCTCAGAAGTACATATCTCTTCATCTTTCCGCATCACAGACTGAGAGGATCCTGTGGCCCTTAATATTGCAACCTCCTTATCTACTGCTCCTGGCCCATGTGAATAAACATTACCCTTGCATGTATATTTTTTGAGCAGATCGGGCACATCCTCCTTAACCAACCTCTGATCAACTTGTACACTCTGAGGCAGTTGTCTAACTTCCCTGTGCTTTTTGTTACTAGTCCAACAAAACTCCCAGGCTTGTCTGGTTTTCCTACATCTGGCTTTCTCCTAGCCCACCAACACTGTGATTTTGTGTGGCCCATTTTATTACAATGAAAACACCAGAACTTGTTTATCCCCCTCAAGGATTTCTTTTTTACCCTGTGGCAAATTATCCTTTTCCTTATTCACTGAGATCTTCCCCTTTCCCTTCCCATGTGAGGATTTCACTTTGTCCTAATTTTTGTTCCCCATGGACTCAAATTGATGCAGGAAGCCAAACTGAGTTTTATGGACCAGCTCATAATCATCAGCTGCTAACCATGCCATTTTAACTCTCTGTTCTTCCACATGAGTTTCTACTTTCTCACTGAGCCTACCCTCAGCATTTATGTCTATCCATTTAAGCTGACTTTCCTTTTTAAATGTCAATTTTTGAAGTTCAAACACTCTTTTTCTCTTTATTCTCCTGCTCTCTCTTTTTCCCTCTCTTCTGCTTTTAATTGTAACTCAAACTGTTTCATTTCTGCTGCCCTTTCTTTATTGTTTGCCTCTTACTCAAGCTGCTTTATTTGTGATTGAGTTCTTGTCATCTCTATAGATTCTGATGGTTCCTCCAGCAAGTTTAATTGCTGAGCTAATGGCGTAGTTATCTCTCCTTTCCTCAGAGAAGCAGACAGTTCCAATTCCAGCTTCTCTGCTAATTCTAGCAGCGTGGTCTTATTCACTTTTTGCAAACCTTCCGAAGTCAGCGCATTCACATCCAGAAAACTTTTGGTGACTGAAAGAGCCATTCCTATCCCAAGCTTTGTCTACCCAACCAAACCAATAGCCGAAATAAAGCACCTACTACTCGCTGTTTAAAATCTAACAAAGAGTCCCCAATCTGTTATGGACTAGGCCAGACCACTCAAAACATTCTTAAGCAGGCAGCCCTTGACCTAACGTTCGGTAAGTGTACAGTGTAAATTACTCGGAGTAAGATAACTCAGTTGACTATGAGATTTTAAAACTGACAAAAAATTTATTCACAAAATTACACAATGAAACACAAAGAACAGAATAAAGAACCCCTACAGAACTCATCTTATCCAACTAGACTTAATTATGCTATTCCGAATATACACAACAGTTCCCAATAAGCAAACTCCCTTTAAATGCCATTATAAATGGAACAGATGCTTACAGATTGAAGTTGAGGGGCAAAAAAGAGACAGAGTTTCCACACAGCTCCCTGTTGAATTTCCCAGTTCAAGATTGAACTAAAACTGCTCAGCTCAGCTAGCTTAGCTAGAGAGCTGATCACTCCCCTTTCATTATACAGGTCACTTCTAAAACGTGACCACTTTGGCCTGAAGTCTCACCTGTTTATATATAAGCAAAGGGCCTCTCAAAATCCTTTTCATCTCAGTACCAAACCAGACTGATCGGAGCCCGGCCCGGATTATTGCTCGTCTGAAAAAAAAATCAAGGACAGAGTCTCCTTGAGACAAGGAACAGCTTTTAGGAAAAAAACTGACAACCTTTTTGACACTCATGTCCCTGAAATTCACAAAAATGGAAGAAATATTGTGGACACTTTTGTGGATTTTTATTGAAAATGATCAGATTAAGTGCCTATTGGAAACTCAGGCATGTGGTTTCCTAAAATATAAAGCTCCTCCTACTGGGTAGAGGAACGAAGACTAAGTGTGACAGCTAAACTGAGCCACACAAAAGAGACAGGAGAATGACTACTTTCAGGAAGAATTCAACAGGAACTCAGAGATAAAAGGTTTTACATTATATCTTCTTATGTGTGACAGAAAAATATGGAAACGAGATACACCACTCAGTCCTAAAACCTGTTCAATTCATTCATGGTTTCTTTTCATTCATTCAAGACACATGGACGTTGATGGCTAAGCCAGCATTTAGTGACCATCCCTAATTGTCCTGGCGAGGGTGGTGGTAAAATGCCTCTTGATCTGCTGCAGTAGATATACCTAGAGTTATTAAGGAAGAAGTTCCAAGAACACTGATATTGTTCCAACTTTAGGTGGCACGTTTCTCAGAGGGGAACGTGTAGATGGTGGGGTTAAAATGCATCTGTTGCCCTACCTTCTATACAGCAGAGTTTCTGAGTTTGGAAAGTACAGTCAGAGGAGCCTTGGTGAGTTTACAGCAGGGCACACCACTGCCAGTTTATCATTGGAGAAGGGAGTGAATTTGGAAAGAGATGGATATGGTATCAATCAAGCAGCGTACTTTGTCTTGTTTGAGTTTCTTGTGAGTTGTTGCAACTACACCTATTCAGGCACTGAAGAGTATCCCATCACACTCCTGACTTGTGCCATTCAGAATTCTCAGCCTCTTAAAGCCAGAGTATATGTATGGTTAGTCCAATCCATTTTCTGGTCAATTGTGATCCCCAGAATTTAACAATTGTAATGCCAATGTTGATCAAAGGGCAATGGTTAGATTCTCCTTTTTTTTGAGATGGTTATTGCCTGGCACTTGAATGGTGTGATGTGACCGGCCACTTGCCAGCTCAAGTATGCACGTTGCCCAGGTCTTGCTGTATATAATCACAAGCTGCTTCAGTATCTGAGGAGTCACAAGTGGAGCTGAACATTGTGCAATCCTCAACAAACATCTCCACTTCTGACCTCATAATGGAGGGAAGGACATTGACAAAGCAGCTGAAGGTAATTAAGTGGAGGACACTAACCTGAGAAACCTCTGCAAAGATGCCATCAGCTGAAAGGATTGATATCAAATTATCACAACCATCTTCCTTTATACTAGGTATGACTTTAACCAAAGGAGAATCTTTTCCCCAAATTCCCATTCAATACAATTTTGCTCAGGATCCTTGATGACATTCTCAGCCAACTATTACATTGAGCAGCCCACTACTACATTGGGTGGCATGGCTCCCTCAGTGTGAGGGAACTGGGCTTGATTCCCACCTTGGGTGATTGTCTGTGTGGGTTTCCTCCCACAATCCAAAGATATGCAGGTGAGTTGGCCATGAAAATTGCCCATGATGCTAGGTGTATTAGTCAGGGGTAAATGTAGGGGAATGGGTCTGAGTGGGTTATTTTTTGGAGGGTCAGTGTGGACTTGTTGGGCTGAAGGGCCTGTTTCCATACTGTAGGGAATCTAACCTTGATGTCAAGAAAGCTGTTCTCCTCTCACCTCTGGACATCAGCTCATTTATCCAGGTTTGGACCAAGGCTGTGATGAGGTCAAGAGCTGTGTGGCCCTGGTAGAACCAAAGTTGAGCAGGTTATTGCTGTGCAAGTGCCATTTATTAGCACTGTCAGTAACACCTTCTGTCACTTTACTGATGATCAAGAGTAGATTGACAGGGTGGTAATTGGCTGGGTTGCAATCGTCCTGTCTTTTGTACACAGGACCTACCTGGACAATTATCCACACTGCTGGATAGATGCCAATGTTGTCTCTGTAACTGTGCTGCCCACTTAAGGGCTCAGCACGTTTTCAAGCAGAGTCTAAATGTTCTTGCTACACAAATGTCTTCCAAACTCAAATTCAAAACAATATCAAATGTAAACAGTATATTTTATGTATTAATATATATTTAAATAAATAAAAACATATATGTATATGCATTCAAAACACTTACAATTGATTTTCTTTAAGTTTATACTCAAAAATGTAGAAAAGAACTTGTCCATATTACAAACTGTCCTGGAAGAAGAGGTGTTCTTGAGCCTAAAACTCTGAATAAAAGACAAATGTGAGATGTTTCCAGAAAGGGTTTTGCTGGCATTATTGGTGAACCAAGGCAAATAAAGGGAAATGATAATGCAATGATTTATTTCTTGCAGAATGGTGAATATACAAATTCAGGAGCTGAATTTCTGCATGTAATGGTGAACTCACACATTTGTTACATGCAGAAATTTAGCTCTTGAATTTGTGTACCTAGATGAGAGAAAAATATAACTGATTTAAAAAAAGCTTTCCTTTTTTTGGATCAAAGCAAAAACACCTTGCTCCCTGGCTGTGGAGAAATCTCTTGCAAATGTATATTCTTTCATTGGCATTGTATAGAGGACACCCTTGCCCCCTCTTTCAGACTTCAGTCTTATCTCACTCACACCTTGCAGCAGCATAACTATGGACTCACAGGGAGCAGCACTAAAGAAGATCTACGAGCAGTGAGACCAAAAAACAAGAATGACCTTGCACCAGAGCAGGCACAAAACGCACTCTTGAAATATGAGGAGGGCACAGTCAGTGAAAACGGTGAAAGTGGGCATGTCCAAAGCAAACGCAGCCAGAAGTTGCACCTCTTACGCCGCGACTTAGACACAACAGCCAAACATTCTAATCAAAGGAAGCAGTACAATCATACAGCTTCTGTTTGTCGTCAGGATGGAACCAATGGAAAGTGCCCTGGAGTTGAAAGTCTCATTTCAGACCTGTATTTCTGTGTCGGTCAGTATTGACCAGGAAGCATACTTTGAACTGGTGGGGGTGAGCGAGAGATGGGAGAGAGCTCCCACCCTGATAGAAATGATTTACAGAGGTTTCGGGAAACGTGGGACAAGCAGGGTCGCATCAGAGGCACATCTGTAATGTGCTTGTATCCACCTGCCAACCGGGATCAAGCAGGGGTGATCTGAGCCAAGGTGTTTTAAAGGTTAAAAAGGATTTATCTGAGCAGATAGTGGGAAACATTGCCTCTGATTAAGGGGAAAATCAACAACCAGAAAACATAACCTTCAAATTAAAGCCAGCCCACTCAGTGGTGAGATCAGGAAACACTTTTACACACCAAGGTTAGTCGAAATCTTTTACTCGGCTGTGGATTTTGGGTCAATTAAAGCTTCAAGACTTAGATCGATGAGTCCTTTTTGCTTCCAAAGTAATGGTTCAGCTGCGGAGGGCACCGAGACTTCCGGAAAAGGAGCGTTTGATATAAATGCAATTTCTTTCCCTACTACTAGACATGTTTTGCAATTTTGTCGATCGGAAGAAAACATTCACCATCAAAAAATAGCTCAGTAACTCTTGCGTTGCTGTCCTTGCATTTTAAATCTAATGCAATCCCATTGCAATACATCAACCTTTTATTAATGATGCAGGAAGTTGAACAATTAGATTGCTAATAGGAAAGGGTATTCTCTCTGTCTGCACGAACAGTCCCTAATACTACAGTGCCCTGACAATCTGCATACATGAATACATTAAAGAGATGGTAACTGTCCAGTGATGTTCAGCACAAGCTTTTTAAAAATTAATTGTAGGATTTTTTAGCATCAAATCATTGGTACTTCATGGTTATCTCCGTGCTACAGCATGCACACGCTACACATAAAGGAGAGAAAAATATGATACTGTCTTACAAAGCCACACTAATGTTTAGAAGAATCTTCGAGCGGGACTAATTCCTAATTGCTGTCCTGTTGTTGGCATGTAATTCACAGATGTGAACACTGGAAGGTCAAGTTAGATTGCAAGAATGACTCAAGAGAATTGTGAATAGTTCTCCATAGTCTAAGAAGTAACAATCAGGTCAAACATAGGTTTGGTTCTGTGGTAATCTCAGCTGTTAGCAGAGGGAAAAAAAAATCTTCGATGAAACAAGATGGCCATCTAACCGCACCACTAGAATATTGGAGCACACCAATTAAACAGGAGCCTCAACACAGGGTGCAGCTGATTTTTTTAACCATCAAATATTCATTTGCTGGCATGTTGGGTGAAGTATTTAGAGCACAAGTGACAGTTCTTTTGATGTTATTTTGTTATCTGCATCAATGTTTATAATAAAAAAAAGCACACATTTGCATGTTTTAATCTCACTGCTCCTTTGGTTGGAAGAAGTGTCACCTGTATCAAATGGAAAAATTGACAGTTACACACACAACAGGTTAATCTCTACTTGAAATTGAATCTGTACTGTATGTAAGTGGGTTTCCTCCGGGTGCTCCGGTTTCCTCCCACAGTCCAAAGATGTGCGGGTCAGGTGAATTGGCCATGCTAAATTGCCCGTAGTGTTAGGTAAGGGGTAAATGTAGGGGTATGGGTGGGTTGCGCTTCGGCGGGTCGGTGTGGACTTGTTGGGCCGAAGGGCCTGTTTCCACACTGTAAGTAATCTAATCTAATCTAATCTAAGTAACCAATCCACAGATCTATGGTGTAAAAATATTTTCAGTCCATAACACTTCCAAACATCATACTTCATTTTCTGTTACATTTTAAGAAGTCGAAACAAAATGAGAGGCAACCAATCAAAATGCTAGGTCAAACCTTAGGAGCAAACAAAAAAGAGCAGTCCTCACTTCTGCCTTGCAAACAAAGAGAACCCAGAGTATCTAGAAACTCTTAATTAACCTCTGCATCTACTCACCTAGTGTTCGCTAAACAGCAACTGAAGTTAGTCTTTTGGTTGCCGTAGCAGTTGAAAAATAGGCTTGCTATTAGACCCGACAATGTACCTTTCCTACAATGGTTAGTATCATTTAACTCACCGCTGGCAAAAACGTGAGGCATTTGCAGATGTGTCTGTAGGTATGGCAATATATAGGTTTGTGCATGTATGTGTGCAATACATTCATCACTGCACCACAAAACTGATATCTCCTTCCATTTACTCCTGAGGACACTGCTGAAAGCAGAAGAAAAGTGATTCACTGAACTGGAGCCTGAATTTTGTAAGCAGGAATAACTACTTTTGATTAAGTTTTGATAGACTAGGAAACCAAATTTATCCACATTGTACCTCCTCTGTCATGTATTTATCCACTTACTTAACTTGTCCAACATGCGCTGAAGCATCTCTACAGTCTTCTCAGAGTTCATCCTTTCACCCAGCATTGTGGCATCTGAAAACCTGGAGATATGATATGCAATTCTTTCACCATATTGTGAATAGCTGGGGTCCAAACATTGATCCCTGCGATACCCCACATCACTGGCTGCTACTTGGACAAAGACGCATTTATTCTTTTTTTTGTTACTTGTCTGCCAATCAAATCTCAATCCATGTCGATACACAATCTACAATCCCAAGCACTCTGATTTTATACGATAATCTCTTATACAAGACCTTATTGAAAGGCTTCTCAAAATCCAAGCGAACCACTGACTTTCCTTCCCCGCTGCATTAGTTACATCCTCAAAATAATTCAGCAAACTTTTCAAACACAACTTCCCCTTTGTAAATCCATGCTGACTCTGTCTGACCCTGTTGCTATCTTCAAAATGCTCTGAATAGACTAGCATTTTTCCCTACTGATGTCAAGCTAACCAGTCTATAATTTGCTGTTTTCTCCCTGCTTCCCTTATTAAATAGTAGGTTGACAGTAGTTACCCTCCAATCCATACAAACGTTTCCAAAGGCTACAGGATTTGGGAAGATGACCACTAGTGCATCTGTTATTTCTACAGTCACTTCTTTAAGTATTCTGTGATAAAGCTTATCACGCCTTTGCGAGTTTGGTCTACATAGTGAGAGGATTCAAGTATTGGAACAGGATGTCTTGTGCAACTGTACAGGTCCACACCTAGAGTATTGTGTACAGTTTTAGCCTCCTTTCTTGAGGAAGGTTGTTCTAGCTATTGAAAGAATGCAAAGAATGTTTATCAGAGTGATCCCTGTGATGGCAGGACTGATATATGGGGAGAGATTTGATCAGTTATGACTATATACATTGGTTGAGAAGAATGAGTGGGGATCTCATAGAAACCAATCAAATTCTAACAAGGTTAGGCATGGTAGATTCAGGACGAATGCCATCAATGACCTTGGAGCCCAGATCCAAGGATCACAGTCTAAGGATAAGGGACAAGCCAGAGGAACAGAGATTAGGAGAATTTTTTCCCCCAGAAAGTGGTGAGCCTGGACAGGAAGATGTAGATATGGTTCTTAAGACTAAAGGGATCAAAGGGAATGGGGGAGAAAGCAGGAACATGGGACTGAGTTGGATGATCGGTCAGGATCATAGTGAATGGTGGGGCAGGCTCGAAGGGCCGAATGGCCTACTCCTGTTCCTTTACTCTATGTTTCTAGGCTATACCTAATCAAGGAATGCAAATATCAAAAGGCCAAATCAAATGTGAACTACTACACATTGGTTGTCCTCTGTGAATCTGAAGCAGCAGTCTTCAACATGTTTTATGCTGTCTCGGCAAATTCTAATCCTGCGGAATTTTGTGTGATTGAATAGTTGAAGGACGTGAAACTTTGACTTTTTAAATTTGCTAGCAAGCAATCAAGTTCACAAAAGGTGCGAACTTTGGAAGTAAACCAGTCACAATAGCAGCGAACTGCAATTTAAACACTAAACAATTACAGCACATTTTGCTACTGAAATGAACTGATACAGGAGAACATAGCCTTTTGGAATTTACAACTTTATTTTTAAAATTTACAAAAGATGATTTTGGCATTACACCCTGCAAGCGGAAAAGTTTTCTATTACCCAGGTACAACCTTAAACTTCACTAACAAACATAGATCCGAAAAAGCCTAATAAATAGATAAGAGTCTTGTGTGTTTTCACAGTTTTGCTTTTTAAGGTCCACTTACTTAGCTTTTCAGTAGTGCAATCTCTGTGGGAAGTTGAGTTCTATCTAATTCAATAGTGTTCATATTTTCCCTTCCTCACACTTCAGTATTTTTACTGTCTGTTAATTCATGAGGGACTGTAAGTAAGCTATCTTCAAGCAATATTCTGCAGCCTTTATCTAAAAACAAAAGCCAATTTTTATTATGCTTGGAATGCAATTAGGTTGCCTTTAAAATTAGTGAATTAAATGGAGACATTGGAAGATAAATTGCACAGAATTAAGAATCAGCTTGGAGGTGAAAGAATTTAAAAGTGAAAACTCTTGTCAGATGTGGGAAGTCTAAAGGCAGGCAGTGTGCAAAAATGGCTGCAGTGTAAGTCTGTGGTTAAGGAGACAGAAGTGGACTGGTCATGCTCCCTTGCCCCGATCAGGAACACAAGACAGTTTCTCTCCGACAGGTAACTGATTGGATTAAGAGGACTGCCTGACAGCGTGTCTGTTCAGCCACAGAAGCTAATCAACCTTCTCATCCTGACTGGTAATAAATCCTCCATTGGGGACCGGTCTGCTTGATGATCTCTCCTTGGGGAGTTTTTAGGACTTCACTCAGGCAAAATTACTCGGAGTCTATTAAAAGGCAGTTCTAGAGCTGCCTGACAGGCCCAGGGAATGATGGGAGGCGCTTGTCAACTGCCACAGGTAAAGGTGACTTTTTCAGGTTAAATAGGACAGATACAAAGGGGTTAACAAGTAAATGATTTTGCCATTTAGGAACTCACTCTGATCCATTGCTCAGGCCAACAGCAGGTGGCGGCATAGAGTAAAAGCCATGTGCATCACGTTGAGTTTTTAAACATACAGTCTGTGGGGATTTTTCAAAGATTCATTTACCAAACTGGATGCTGTGGTTTATTTGAGTTACTGTGCATCACAGCAGAGCTAAGACAGTACATTCGTTTCACTGAAATGCAATAGTTAAGACCATCGGAGATCGTTTTGCTGCCCCATTATAGCTAACTAAGGAAATTTAAAAGAAAATCTGCATACATTTCCATTATGATTGGTAATGGGCATCAGTTCACCTCTGCAAGGTGGTGAGAACGATGTCTCAATTCACTGTCAGTCCTCCCCACCCCCATCCCTCTCAGTTCTCCCAATACCTCCACCTCCCCCAGCCCCTCATAGGATCATCACTTGACTTGTCACCTACTTCCTGCTTCATATAAGATTTTAATTTTCATAAAGGCAAAGCCGAAAAATCTCCCAGAGTAAGTTATGCAAAGATAATTGTTGGAAAAATGAAATGGAATTAGTATTAGGAGTTCAAATGGTCAACTGCCAATTATTTAAACAGCATATCATCCGGTTTAATTATTTTTGAGGACTGCTCGCAATCCAGCCTTTATTGCTATATGCTTAGATTTTAAAACATTGATTGAACGATGTTCCACATTTACCTTGCAGCTCATTCCAATTTGAATGATGCTTAGATTTTCCAAGCCTCTTTAAAGCTTTACCTTTTATAAAGTTGTTATTTGTTAGTCCATTGTCTATTTATTTGATTCTGCTAAGTTGCATTGCATTTGATTGGAAATGAATCACTTCAGTTGCTTTGTTGGTAAAGCTGTTTGTGAACTTGAATAATAAAGAGTTGTTGTGGCAGTGTGCTTATATCTGAACCAGGTTTATGTCCGACTTGCCTCAAAGATGCATAATAATATCTCTGAACAGGTTGATTATAAAATTTCTGAAATAAATCTGACTTCAATTAACAGTCTAATCTGAAATCCCACATTGAGGAACCTTACATTTTGGACCCTAATCAAAATTCAGATTTTGAGGCGTCCAAGGAAGCGACAAAACACAGGTACATAGAATGAACATGCAACTGTAGGACAACTTTCACACCCCAAAGCACCACATCTTTGAAATGTGGCTACTGTTAAAATGGAAGCAAACAATACTCACACAGCAAGATCTCACAAACAGTTGATCTGTTTTACTGCTGTTCATTGAGGGATAAATGTCGCCCAGAATCCTGGGGAGAACACAATTCTGCTGTGAATCTTTAGGATTGACCTTACAGAGTGAATGGGGCCTCAGTATAAAATCTCACCTGAAAGAAGATGAAGAGCAGTCTCTTCACACTGGGCTGGTTGGGGGTGCTTATGCTCGAAACGTCGAATTCTCTATTCCTGAGATGCTGCCTAACCTGCTGTGCTTTGACCAGCAACACATTTGCAGCAGGTGGGATTTGAACAAAAGCTGCTAACTCTGCTTCCAAATGAGCATGGAAGTTTGAACACATGATGTTTTCAACGCACGATGATCTGACAATATGATGGATGATCTTAAATTTTCATTGTATTTATCTTACAGAACTTTGTGAAAAAGCTCTGACAGACAAAGGGGAGAAACCAAGATTGCTTTACTGAGACGAAACAGCAAGATATTTACACTTCTCCGGACTTGTCCAACCTGCCTAGCTCCTTTTCCACCTATCCACTCCACCCTTTCCTCCCTGACCTATCACCTTCATCTCCTCCCCCACTCACCCATTGTACTCTATGCTACTCTTTCCCCACCCCCACCCTTCCCTAGCTTATCTGTCCACGCTTCAGTCTCTCTGCCTTTATTCCTGATGAAGGGCTTTTGCCCGAAAGGTCGATTTCGCTGCTCGTTGGATGCTGCCTGAACTGCTGTGCTCTTCCAGCACCACTGATCCAAAGACCATAATCTCTGAGTATACGATGAATCGACCCCCAGTCTCTCAAAGGTATGTGTATCAACTTGGTAAACACTTTTACTGTAAACCATCCATTTACTTCCAAGATTGGGAAGATGGTACAGGAAGCAACTTTAGAACAGGTTGCAAACTTACCAAGGAATTCATGAATATCACATTTTTGATATCTGTAGTCTGCAATCATCTGAGAGGTAGAAAACAAGAGATAAAACGAGCCAACCTGCATCTCCAGTGATTACATCGATCACCACACAGAACAAAAACAGGAACTTGCACTCAAGACTGAATTCTTGAGGATGTAATGGAGATTGGAAGAAAAGATGTATAGCATAACCCTCACAGTATAAGTCTGTTGTGGAATTAGAATTTAGCCAGCTGGAAAAGTTAGAGAAAGCAAACTATTGTTAAGCTAATTTGGTTCAAAGTTATGAGGGGTCTGGGCAGAGTAGTGAGTAAGAAGCTGTTCCTATTGGGATAAGGATCGAAACTAAAGGACACTGGTTTGGGGTGATTGCCAAAAAGCAGGAAAGACATCACCCTTTTTTATGCAGCATGTGGCCAGGCACAGGAATGTACTGTCTGGATACAGACTCCAGTAAAGCATTCAAAAATAAATGGAAATTGTATGTTGAGAAAAATGTGGAGGCTAATTTGGGATGGCAAGGTGGCTCAGTGGTTAGCACTGCTGCCGCACAGTGCTAGGGATCTGGGTTCAATCCCTCCCTCAAGTAGCTGTCTTGGTGGAGTTTGCACATTCTCCCTGTGCCTCTCACTTGTATCCTCCAGATGCTGTGGTTTTCTCCCATGGTCCAAATCTGTGTGGATTGGCCGTGCTAAATTCCCCCATGAGAAGTGCAGGGATGGGTCTGTGAAGGATGCTGTTTGGAGGGGCTGAATGGCCTGATTCCACACTTTGGGGATTCTAAGATGTTTTGGAGAAAGGTAGGAGGAGTGGGACCAAGTGAGTTATTTTTCGAGAGATCTGACACAAATATGAATCTGTTCGCCAAGCTGGGAATTTGTGTTGCAGACATTTCGTCCCCTGTCTAGGTGACATCCTCAGTGCTTGGGAGCCTCCTGTGAAGTGCTTCTGTGATGTTTCCTCCGACATTTATCGTGGTTTGTCTCTGCCGCTTCCGGTTGTCAGTTCCAGCTGTCCGCTGCAGTGGCCAGTATATTGGGTCCAAGTCGATGTTGATAGGATCTGTGGATGAGTCTCTAGGAATTCCCTGGCTGTTCTCTGTTTGGCTTGTCCTGGACCCAATATACAGGCCACTGCAGCGGACAGCTGGATCTGACAACCGGAAGTAGCAGAGACAACCCACTATAAATGCCAGAGGAAACATCACAGAAGCGCTTCACAGGAGGCTCCCAAGCACTGAGGATGTCACCTAGACAGGGGACGAAATGTCTGCAACACAAATTCCCAGCTCGGAGAACAGAACCACAACAATGAGTACCCGAGATTACTTACAGTGTGGAAACAGGCCCTTCGGCCCAACAAATCCACACCTACCCGCCGAACGCAACCCACCCATTCCCCCACATTTACCTAACACTACGGGCAATTTTAGCATGACCAATTCACCTGACCTGCACATCTTTGGACTGTGAGAGGAAACCCATGCAGACACAGGGAGAACGTGCAAACTCCACGCAGTCAGTCGCCTGAGTCGGGAATTGAACTCGGGTCGCTGGCGCTGTGAGGCAGCAGTGCTAACCACCGTGCCACCGTGCCGCCCATCTTCTCACAGACTTTGAACAAATATGATTTAGTGAAATGGCCACACTGTACTGTAGCAATTCTATGATTCTACGTTGCTTGTGAAAATCACTGGATAACTTCAAACCTCTCATTTTATTATTGTGCTTGTAGAGTGCAGTATCTTATTGGTTTTGTTGATTGCGGCTCTGCACTGATCACACATAGCACTCAGCATGACTCTCTGAAGTCTGCCAGGCCTCTTCCAACCTCGGCAATTCCAACATCCTTCATGAAAGAAGTGCATTTTCTCTCCACGGGCAGCTGCTCACGCCTTCCTGGTCAACCAGTATTCCAGCTGCTGTTCCTTCACCATGAGCTGTTTCTTGGGGTAGTTCCAGTTGCAACTCATCCATCGCCAATACCTTCAGCATCTCCAGGATTACCTCACTTCATGCTGCTCCATTGTCAAGCCTTGAGGTTTCTCAGGACTCACTGACTTTGTTCAACAACTGCCAGCCCGATCTATTTGCTTTGTGTTATCTGTACAACCACAAGTCCCTTGTTCAAATATCTCTTTAAGGTAATTTAACGTGTGACAATTCATTAAAATTACCTTTTATTTCAGCTTTTCCTGGTGGATCTTTTGTTATGTTTGAGAGAGAATGCATGCAGCAGTAATAGGAAAAAGTGAGGACTGCAAACACTGGAGATCAGAGTTGAGAGTGTGGTGCTAGAAAAGCACAGCAGGTCAGGTAGCATCCTAGAAGCAGGAGAATCGACATTTCAGGCATAAGCCCTTCATCAGGAATGCAGTAGTAATAGCAAACACTGCTAACTTGTCCATTACACTCTCCAACCCAACCTCAACTTAAGTTTATCTTTCTGTTAATATCTCCAAACAGCATAACATTGCCCATAATGAGTCCAATTGAAGTGCTTGATGAATTAACCAGTGCTTATGATCCTGGTTCAAACTGACTTCTGGTTTAACAGTAACCACCAAGGCAAGTATAATCTAAAGAGCCTGCGGCAAGGTTGATTAGCTGCATTTTAAATGGTTGAGTTATTGGAGGAACAGGGCAAACTATCCTCCATTTGCTGAGTTTGAGAAGTCTTTGTGCACACGAGGAATTGGATTGTTAAAATAAATTCCGTTAAGGCACTAGGCTCAGACGTCGCAACTCGTCTAGCCCTGACGGTGACAATAATTATTAATACTGGAGCACAGCTTCAGCAAAGATCACATTCAAACAGTGCCATAAAAATAAGGTTTGAAACATCAAGGCTATAATCAGAGACAACATAACAAATACCAATACAGCTAAGAATATGAGGATAGATTGTATGAATTATCACTGGCTTATATTCAGGATTTGGGATTATAGGTCAGTGCTTTCCGTGCTGTAATACAGATAGTAGGTCACGCAGGATGAACCCTGACTTCTGCCCTATATTCCCCATTGCTCACTGCTCTTAACCAAAGCTCCATAAGTGGATCACTAATTTTTTAAATCAACAGCACAGTCCAGGTCCAGCAGTGCTGAAGTTAGGCCCTTAAACTCCAGAGCTGATCAGAGTTAACATGCAAGATCATTTGAGGTATCCCCCCGTGAAAAGCAGCAGGTCATTTGCAGCTATTGGGACAAAACTGCAAAGGATCACCAGAACGGAGGTAGGCTCCTGCTCAGAAGATTAGATGGAACGGCCCAAGTGTATAACGTTGGTTATGGACACTTGTTTCTATAATGTGTTTCATGAAAGCTTTTTTATCATTCTATGTTGGTTGTGGAAACGTTATGATGAGGGGTATGAGATAGATGAGTCAAAGGTGATCAGCGGCTCCATATTTAGATGGAGAAACACCAAATCCCTCAATCTCAGGTCCATCCACCGACAGTCTACCTTGCCTGTTATGTTCTTCTTCCCCTTTGCTTACTTAGTAGATGGCAGGCACAGTAAGGGATTGGTTAACACAAAAATAGATATGGCTATTTATTAAGGATTTGAAAAGCTGGTAGCATCATTATACAAAAACGTTCAAAAATGTCCGAAGATGTGCAGGTTAGGTGGGTAAGCCATGGGAAATGTAGGGTTACAGGGATAGGGTAAGGGGGTGGGTCTGGGTGGGATGGTCTTTGGAGAATCAGTGTGGACTCGATGGGGAAAATGGTCTGCTTCCATATTGTAGGGACTTTATGGCTCTATGATACAGTTAGAGAATATTATACACATGCCTGAGGTAGTAGCATCTTCAGAACAATTACAACTAAGGCCCAGATCCTTACCCTCTATTAAGTTAGAGCTGCAAGGAAGCAATGACAGGTTAAGTGAAGGGGCAAAAATATGGCAGGAAAAATAAATCAGGGATATGCAAAGTTATCTTGCACATGTTGTATAATGTCATGGTTCTGAAGGGTGAAGAAGGTGAGTTCTATTCTAATTTTGAAGGAGGGAGATGCATTCTGTACATCTGAGAGTTCTGGTAGTTATGTCTAATTAGTACTGTAGTTATAATTATTGTTTTTCCATGTATACTTAACTGATCATCATGCAGGCCCGAGAAAAAGATTGGTGGCAGCAAACTACCTAAAACAATCCTGCTATGACCAGATGAGGAGGAAGAATCAACTACCTGCTTTTAAACACCTCTCAGACAATCACAATGAATAGTTTCTTTGTAGCAGCCGTCACATTTCAATCAAACATCAATTTAAAGATTTTCTTGAGTGAAGGTAAGAGTTCTTTAAGTATGCTGTATACTTTGAGAATACATTTTGTTGAAGTTATTCGTCTAACATATATCAGAACAATTCACAGGAAAACCAATTCAAGGGAAAGCCAACATTATATTGCATGAAAGGAATGGTCCAAATAGTTGGAAACTGGACTCTGAATATTGTAAAGAGGACTTTATTGCCTGCTGATCCTAAGAAAATACAATAAAATGCAATATCATATCCATATAAGCACAAGAAGTAGGCTTAAAAAGAAGAGTGTCAGGAAAAATAAACTCTACACTATTTAAAATTCTTAAAGTTTTTATGATTTTTAAAGTTATGTTCTAAGATCACAGTTGTTTAATTGTTGACTGGTGTCCTCAGCAGTAATAAAGTATGTAGATATCTTTGAGTTCTTGGTGGACAGTTTTCCCAATTTGCTTTTTCATCGGTATCTGTCTTCTGAAAAGATGAAAGACACTGGGACAGAGACAGTCTTCCAGTCCTTTTTGCTACTCAACCATATTCCTTTTGCCTTTTGCTGCTCAAAAACAGCTATTTAAATACAGTTTATTTATGGATTCCCAAGTCAAGTCTCTTTATCATTCCGAGTTGGATACTCCACAGGCAACCTTTCACGTGTGAAATTATGATACATGTCTGAATTGAAACATTAGATATGAATTCTTTGATGCTACCCCATTCGCCTGGCTTTTATGACTTCAGACAAGGTAGCAATTTTGGTGCAGACAGTTTGGTTTAACAAGTCCAACCATGGATCTCTGACTTGCCTCTGACAATCTATGGGCAGGTGATCATGGCAGTCATTTTAGGAAAATATTTGCCCTTTTTAAAATAAAAATACATTTTAGACCATTAAATGTCTCAATTGTAACAGCCAGATAATGCAAAGTAAAACATGATAGTCCACCTTTACCAACATCACCACAACCTTTAGTCTGAACCACAAACAGGCAGAGGTGGCAAATAACATAAAATGCCTGTAATAGCAATCACGCTAATAAAATTATGCTGAAGTGGCACCAATTTGAATTCTGTGCAGATACATAGAACATAGAACATAGAAAAATACAGCGCAGTACAGGCCCTTTGGCCCTCGATGTCGCACTGATCCAAGCCCACCTAACCTACACTAGCCCACTATCCTCCATATGCCTATCCAATGCCCTTTTAAATGCCCATATAGAGGGAGAGTCCACCACTGCTACTGGCAGGGCATTCTATGAACTCACGACTCGCTGAGTAAAGAATCTACCCCTAACATCTGTCCTATACCTACCACCCCTTAATTCAAAGCTATGCCCTCTCGTAATAGCTGACTCCATACGTGGACTCCATACCTTCTCCCAGAAGAAGATCCAAAAGAGAAGAAAAATCTGAAGAGGTGTGAATTTATCACTTTCAGGACATTGCTGCTAAAATAAGATGCAAACAGACTTTCGGCAGCTGAAATGCAACAACCAACAAAGGGAGACAATAACATGGAAGCTGCAACAGGGCAAGTTCGGCACTCAAAACGCAAATCATCTCCAAGAAGCTGGTAAAAGGGGTAGAGACAAAAATGTGGCCTAAGGAAAGATAGAAACATTAGCCAGGCTTCGAAACACACCGCGGCTTCATGAAGGAACAGGAGAAAGTTCTATGAATAAAAGTAGGTATCCCAATGGAAAAAAGGGGATAACTTTATTAGTAAAATGCAAAGACCAGAAAAGAAGAAAGATAAAAGAGAATTCTCACCTCTTACAATGAGCATTGCTGCCTTTGAGATGAGGCTTCATGGGGCACAGATGCATGGGACAGTAAAAAGGCCAGAACTAAATTTGTGGTTAGGCTGGAGAATCAGGAAGGCCTCAAAATTAACAAATTGGAAAAGAGCAAAGTTAGAGAAAACTAATGAAGGGTCTAGCAGAAGAAATTTCATTAGAAACCAAAGATGTAAAAGGATAAGTCTCAGTAAGTAAACCAAGAAAGTTTATAAAGCCCGCAATTCAACCAGTTGTTGAACAGCAATGCAAGATTCTCACTGGTGAGTGGCAAAATACCTATTTACATTCATTAGAATATATTAATATCTCATTATCAGTCTGTTTTATCTCATTACTATATAGTTTCCAAACCACCCAACCATCAGAAACAAACTGATGACTACATCTGATATGAAATTCAGAGCAGTTACCTGGTGACTCCATCTTGTCACCTGCTCCTCCCATCCTGCACCTTGGACACCCAACAGCAACATCTTAGGGCATGCTACATGGGCAGTGACTAAATGCAGTCTCTATCCATACCAATTGGTATTTGATACGTACCAACCTCACCACAGCATCAAGGTACATTTCCAATCCACTTCCAACACAGTTCTGCTCCTGTTGAATTCTGCAGTTTGGATTGCACCAGTAGTTTTCATTGTAACGCTGCTGCCACGACACTGTGTGCTCAGGGACACACATCCACCTCATGGATTGGACCAGATTGTATCCCCACTAGGCTCTCTGCTTTCTAGTGTCCTGAGCACTCATTCACTGGCTATTTCAATACCCACAGTATGCTGCTGTCCATAGGACTTGATGAATTTCTGCAGTGCATCTTGTAGATATACAAACTGCTGGTATTTATCGTCCAGAGTGGAGGGTCTGAATATTTGTGGATATGGTGTCAATCAAGTGGGCTGCTTTGACCTGGATGGTTTCAAGCTTCTTGATTGTTGTTGTAGCTGCACTAATCCAGGCAAGTGGGGAATATTTCATTACACTCCTGACTTCTGCCTTAGAGGTGGTAGACAGGCCTTGGGAAATCAGGAGGTGTGATAATCTGACATGCTCTTGCAGACACAGTATTTATCTGGTTAGTCCAATTCAGTTTATGATCAATGGCAACCTGAAGGATGTTGATAGCAGGAAAATCAGTGATAGTAATGCCTTTGAATTTCGAGGGGTAAAGGTTACAGTCTGTCTTGTTGGAGGTGGTCGTAGTCTGGCGTTTGTGTGCCATGAATGATACCTGTCACTTGTCAGCCAGCCCAAGCCTGAACTTTGTCTAGGTCTTGTTGTATTTGAACATGGACTACTTCAGTATCTGAGGATATGAATGGCGCTGAACATTATATAATCTTCAGTGAATATCCCCACTTCTGACCTTAATATGAAGAGAAAGTCATTGATGAAGTAGCTGAAGATGGTTGGGCCTAGGACACTACCTGGGGAACTCCAGTAGGGATGTTCTGGAGCTGAGATGACTGACCTTCAACAAATGGGAGAAAATAAGGATTGTAGATGCTGGAGATCAGAGTCAAGAATGTGCTGCTGGAAAAGCTCAGCTGGTCAGGCAGCATCTGAGGAGAAGGAGAGTTGATATTTCAGGCATAAACCCTTCATCAGGAATGAGGCTTGTGGGCCAAGAGGGCTGATCTTCCAAAGTGCCAGGTATGACTTTAACCTGTGTGGAGTTTGCTCCCTGATACTCCATTGATTCCAGTTTTGCTCAGGCTCATGTTGCCAAACTTGGTCAAATGTGATCTTGATGTCAAGGAATGTCGCTCTCTCCCTCCACTCTGGAATTCAGCTCTTTTGTCCATTTTGAACCAAGGCTGTAGTGAGGTCAGGAGCTGAATGGCCCTGGCGGAAGCCAAACTGGGCGTCACAATGAGCATATTATTGCTGATGTCTCTTGATAGCAATGTTGATGATACCTTCCATCACTTGACTGATTATTGAGAGCATGCTGATAAGACGGTAATTGGCTAGGTTGGAGTTTTCCTGATCTTTGTGTACAGGGCAATTTTCTACATTGTCAGGTAGATGCCAGTGTCACAATTATACTGGAAGAGCTTGGCTGTGGGTGTGACAAGTTCTGGAGCACATCCCTTCAGGAATATTGCTCTTAGCCTTTGCATTATCCAGTACCTCCTTTCTTGTTATAAGGTGGAGTGAATTGAATTGACTGAAGAATGGTATCTGTGATGCTGGGGATCACCTGAGGAGGCAGAGATGGATCATCCACTCAGCACTTCTGGCTGAAGATTGTTATAAATGGTTTATGTTTTGCTCTGATGTGCTGGGCTCCTCCATTAATGAAGTTCAGGACATTTGGGGAACTTCCTCCTGCAGTGTGTGGTTTAATTGTCCACTATCATTCATGACTAGATATGGCAATGCTGCAGAACTTAATGCTCATCTGTTGGTTGTGGAATTGGTTAGTCCTGTCTATCGCTTGTGGCTTACACTGATTGGCACATAGTTAGTCTTGTTTTGTGGCTCCACCAAATTGACATCTCATTTGTATAGATGCCTGGTGCATTCGCCACTGAACCAGGTTAATCCCCTGGCTTGGCAGTGTTGATAGAATGGGACGTATGCTAGTCCATGAGACTGCAGGTAGTGTTGGAGAATGATTCTGCTGCTGCTGATGGCCTACGATGCCTCATGAATGCCTGGTCATGACTTGCTAGATCTGTTTAAAGTCTTTCGCATTTAACACAGTGTTAGTGCCATATAACTTGATGCTGGAAAAGTGCAGCAGGTCAGGCAGCATCCAAGGAACAGGAGATTCGACGTTTCGGGCATAAGCCCTTCTTATGCCTGAAACGTCGAATCTCCTGCTCCTTGGATGCTGCCTGACCTGCTACGCTTTTCCAGCAACACATTTTCAGCTCTGATCTCCAGCATCTGCAGTCCTCACTTTCTCCTCCATATAACATGATATAAGGCTCCAGACTGGCAGCACTTGACTGAGTGTACAATGGCCTTTTATACATGACATTGGCACCAGGAGTCAGGAAATGTCCCTGCCTACAGCAGGGCAGGTCCCTTAGGGGTATGGTGTGTAGGTAATGACGTAGGTTTGGGATGATAGCACAAGAGAGGACCTTGCGGAGAGAAACTCTCCATGAAATGCACCAAAAGTAATTCCTAGCCAATTTCTAATAAGATTCAGCTTGTATTTTCAAAGAGGTCAGCAACTCTGAACTAAGATGTGGAGAATTTACTTCACTCAAAGGGTTGTGGATGTTTGATCATTTACTGCATTTAAGTTGGAGCTAGATAGGTTTTTTTGAGCCCTAAAGAACTGAAGGAAAATTTAGATAATGTGGAAAAATGGAACATGATTGCTTTCAATGACTGAACAAGTTGGTACTCATACTCCTGCTCCAGGTTCTTGTGAACTCCTCATGACAGTGACAGGAGGGTTGTTCTGGCAGGTCTGCCAGTTTGCCCAGTAATTCGGTGTACATCCTTCTCCCATACACTACGGGAATCTTCATCTGAGGCACCTTTTTCAGATCTTACTAAACACTTTTCCCTTGTTGAGTTGTCTAATGAATGTTCCTCTGCCCCAGTCTGACTGAGATCCCTGGTTGAGTTCAGTGTTCCTGGGGACAATTGCTTTCAAGCTCATCTGGGAGGCTGATCGAAATCCAGCTGACAGTAACCAGCCACTCACTAAACCATGACACTGTTGTCAGGGGCACTTTGGTAATTCTCCAGCTCACCTGCCTTCCATCCCCACCAGCCGGTTACATCAAATTTTACCCCTGTGGTTGCATGTGATTAATCTATTCCCTAAAGCTTGGGACCAAATTATTCACAACCTTTATATCATGTTAGGCTGGAGACACAACTCGGACTAATTACTTTAAAACCTCCTCAGCGTATATTTTCCTCAGTATCAGGAGAGTCTTTGGACTGGCAGATCATTCACGTATCTTAACAGTGCACCCTTGACCTGGACCAGTTTTCCCACTGCAGGGTGCATTAACTAATTTGGCTGAGATTCACCAAGAAACTGCAGCAGTTCTCACAAGGTCTGCTCCAACATAGCGTTGATGGCCATTGAATAGTTGAAGATCATTTACATTGTTTCAAAAAGAATTGTAAATAACTGGACTCCTTTTAAAATTCACACTCAAGGTATGGGCCTCATTGACAAGCTTCCACTAATTACTCATCTCAAGTTGCCTTGAAAACATTTTGTAATAATGAGTGGATTGTAAAATAGGTGTCCAATTTGACCCAGTGAGTTTCCCGCAAGGTAGATCAGGTTGAACTATCCCCATGCCATTCCTAAATGGGTAGGTAATGCTTGGTGTTGGGATGGTTAGTTTGGATCAGTCTTTTGACCCAACTGAGACACTGCTGTAAGATGCCTTTTCTAAAGATCTGCACGCTTAGATGGAAATGTTGAAGCACAGGAAAGCTCTGGTTGTAGTAAGTGCAAAGAAAAGATGCATGCCTGCAAGTTGGGATGGATTTTCAAATTAACACTTCATGTATCAAGACACCACACTGAGAACTGGAGCGCACAAGTCATGATCTACATTTCTTACCCATATCTTTATTGATTATGATGCACATGTGTGTACCTAACTATAATAAATACTCAATACCATACTGTCACCTAACCTCAGAATTCACATGATGATTGAAGGCACATTTTCTAATATCACTTGGATATAGTCAATTGGCTGACTGAGTAAATCATTTCCTAAACAGCAAATCCCTATTATATGTGAAAAATAGGGCTGTGAGTTTGACAATTTTTTTTCTGTTTCTGTGTAATGTTATAGTTATGAGGTTTGTGAGATTATTATACTTTGTTAGTAATAGCTTTAAATTTTGACAGATGGTGGGAGGTCGTGTGGCATGTTCTGAAAATAATAAGTCTGGATGCATTTGATTATCAAAGATGAAAGTAAGGCTTAGATTGTTTTAATGTGCAGAAGGTGCAAGGTGTTTATATTTGGAAACAGTAACAGTCTCTCAGATTACAATGAAATCTTCCAAGGTCTCAGAGATGTTGGAGATAACAGGTTAAAAACCTTTGTGCTATTAACAATTACTTCTAAGAATGAAATGAGTTTGGATTAAGAATGGCTAATCAGCATCTGTACCTGGTTGCAGAGTTAATGTGTTGAATGTTGCCATGGGGAAGAGTAAAGAAAACAAAAAACTTTAAGATCAGGTTACAGGCTTCCCTAAAACTCAACGAATATCACGGAGAGACAACAGCTCTGCGTGGTTGGCAAAAAGTAGAGGCTGCTTAACTTTGTGAGTTACCGTAGCCTGATATGGGACAGAGACAGACCATTGTCAAAGTGACACATCCTGTCGCCAACTCGGGATCCATGGGAAATTCATCCTGGCAAGGGTGAGGTGAAGAAGGATCATTCAGATTGGCTTTACTGCTACTGGTAAATTTAAGAAACTGAATGAAATCTGAGGAAAGCCCCTGAGTTATGGGAAAAGTTTTAATAAATGGGAATTTTGTTATTCTTTCAGCCAATTGTAAATTTATTTAAAAATTATTGCTGCCCACAGAGATCATAACAGTGTGTGTTTGTGCTTACAGTACATGAGTTGCTTATAATATTGCTGTACATAAAAGTACAGACATGAGAAAATTGTTCTTCTGCATTAATTTCACACAGACTGTATTTGAGAGCCTTCATTCTAGCTGGAATAATCAGCTTCACACACTTCAAAATCTCTGAGCACTAATTGCAGATATTTTGGTGATCCTGACAGGATCCAGGTTCACAATTAATCCAATTTCCTGGTGAAGTTGTTTGGCATTGAATTACTACACACTTCTTGTTTTCTGCTTGTTTACTGGTATTCTTGACCTTAAATCGTCTGCAACATTAGTCATTTTTATATAAGTGAAAGAAAGACATGAAGAACATGTTTTTAGCAACACTTAATTTTTTTTTATTATGAACTAAGTAATTCTGGAGATTCTGGACTCATTCTCTGCAAAGACAATCTCTGAGCCACTGGGGACCTACCTACAATATCCAGCAGTGGCCAGATCTGACGGTTTTACCATGCATGCTAAGAGTCGAGATAATCAATTCCCTAGTCGACACTTTACATCGAATACTCACTTTTTCAGCTTGATAGCAGAGCTAAATTAGTTGTTTAGTGACTCGGTTCTCATTTAGAAGGGATGGGTGCTGTTGAAATCATCACACGGCCTTCCTCCTTCACTTTGTGATAGGCAGCCTATGAGGCCGGGAAGGTGATAAATAGACAATTAGAAAACAGATATATTTTGCAAAAGGAACAAAGCTCCTTGCAGTGACAGCCTCACAAAGAAGCAGGTCTCCTTAAATTGGTGGACGATGAAAAGCAGCTGTACTATCATCACTCCAAGAGACACAAAGCCATATGTGGCCATTTACAGAACAACTTATGGAATAGACTATACCAATAAGACCAGAAGAATCTACAAATCTCTGACAGTCTGCTATTCATCATTAACAAGAATAAAACATCTTATAGTGTGTAATGTACACAGTCAATCATCAAGTGCATCTGCTAACTCTCTGAATATCAGAATGTAATCACATTAAAAGTTGCTTTTGAAAAAAAGATGGGTTAAGAAAATTCTTCCTTCTTGTTCAGACGGTTGTCTGGCAATGAAATTTTTAAATTGCATTTTATAAATATTTGATGATCATATTCTGGCAGAACAATGTGATGCACATTTTTGCTAAGGTATACAAAATATGAATGGAAATGAGGGCAAAATAATTATAAAGCCCTCATGCCATTGTATTAGAGAACATTACAAACCTGGAACATTTTTTCCTGGTTTGGTGATGATCAAACATTGCCACTTTAACTGCATTCAAAACTGTTGAAATGAAAATGACGTTGCGTTTGAAATAACCAAGCAGAATTTATGCCTTTGTATATTGCCAAATCTAAAAAACATCTCTATATTCCTTCACATGATGTTATGGTGAAGCACATTTTAAAGGTGGTAAATGGCGTAACATTTAGACAAAACGACATTTCTTGAAATGACACAATGGCTGAGATAGCTAACTTTCAGGCATGTCAAATAGGCTTGAGGGGCTGAATGGTCTTCCTATCTTAGGCAGCAAGTTTTAATTGCAAATACAGATCATAATTTTCAATATCATGCCCATGCCATCACAACTGCTGCAAACCGGGATAGCAAGTCTGCTCGGAGCGGGCTTGATTGACGTCAGGTTCAAATACTGAGAAGAAGCATTTTACACACAGAGAAAGAATTGGCAGATTGTGATCTGCTGACTCGCAGTTCAGACAGTGGCTGTCTCCCCCTGTCTATCTCTCTTACAGCTGCTGTGAAATTTGAAAACATAACCATCTGTTAATAAGGAATAACTTCAAACAGATTATTTACAAAGGACAAATCATTTGGCATTGTAACAAAATTAATTGCAGAAAGAGAAAACAGAAAGGATTGCAAATATTGGAATCTGAAACAGAAACAAAAGGAAACTCAATGAAGGTCAATCAGCTTCTGAATAGAGAAAGCCTAATGATGGTTTTGGGTTGGAGTGCAAGGATAGGCTTGGCTTCATGAATATACAAACTTTATTTAAAATGTTATTGTCAAGTCCATGCAATTGAAAGGGGAAGTTGAAGCATGGAACAAAATTAGCTTAGAGACACAAGGTAGGCAATAGTATAGCGATGTATAAAAAAGTATACTGTGACATCACCTTGGAATTCATGTTAGGATTACGCTGCCCTATCAGATAGATAGTAACTAACTTTGTTTGGGTGTTTCAGGCAGAATCTTAACATTTGCAGATGAAACGAAAGATGTGGGGTAATTCTTCCGTGAGTGCTGAACAAAAGAACAATGGTGTAAGATGTGGTGAGGACAGTAGAAGACTTAAAGGGGACATAGTCAGTCTCTTGAAAATGAAAAGGTGCATAGGATATGATGTTTAATATGAATAAGTCTGAAATGATTTAACTTTTTAATGAAGAATGAGAGGCAGAAATATAAATGAAATGGCACAACTTTTAATGGGACTGCAGGAACAGTTCTGGGGTTCACATGTGAAAATAAAACAATTAGAGGGTTATGGGGATACAGCATGGAAATGGAACTAATTGGAAGCTCTTTTAAAGAGTTTGCACATGCACGCTGAGTCAAAATGTCTCCCTCAGTGCTGTAGGATTCAATGACAATGTAGAAGAAAAGGAGTGACTCAGTACAATATACGCAGGCAACTAGTCATTGAGGTAAAGATCTATTTGCAAAGTCATTTTCTCCCCCAAATGAAAACCTGGATCAGAAAACATAACTACAGTACGGATCTATGAGTAAATCTCCTGTAGTGAGTGAACTATTCATATAGCGGAGGGGGGTGGTTTCTTGTTGTATAAAACAATTTCTGTGATACTTTCCTGCTACTGTATTGTTCTGTGAAAATATACTACAGATAAGGTATTCATTCAGTTTATCAGGGCCATGCAGCTAGTTTACTCCTTATATCCAAACTAATGAAGTAGCCAGACACATGGCAGGCACAAATCAATGAAAAGAAAAATGAAGAGATTCATTTTTGTGGGAAGGACGAGAAGTAATCTGAACTAATGGTACAATAATAAAGAAAATGTAGGAACAGAGAGACCGGAGTATGTACAGTCACACTAAAACTCCATCAGCAGCACCTTCCAAAGGCATATCTCAACCACTTTGATGGACAAGGGCAGCAGATGCATGGGAACACCATGGAAGTTTCAAGGCTAAGGGCCTAGTGTGGGAATGAGAAACCAATGTAAATTGAGTCTTATTTTTTGATGATAGAGATTCCAAGGACCTCTTCTACACTGTAAGCATTGATAACAAATAGTCATTTAAACTCCTTTTGGACCTGATACTGATGATGCAAGTTTGTGGTTACAACGTATCTGTTTGATTCAAACCCAATTTCCAACCTCAAATAGTGGTTCCCTTGTACTCGTGCATTTACCTTGTCACTTGGCAATTACATCTGCTCTTGCTGTGGCAATCCTGTTAACCGGTGGTGACCACTTAAGAAGAGTCAGCGGTGGGTGAAATTGACCTGACATAAGCTTGGTTGGTGCCTTTCCAGTCAGTGTGGGGAGATTGTCCTTTATCACCCTGTTTTTCGATTGTTGGTTGTAGTGTGATTTAAGGTGGTGATGAATTTGCTGCGAATTGACTGGAAACTAACTGCAGCCCATGGTCTGCATTAATCTGTATTTTGTAAATAACTTGACTAGAATGTCAATGACAGAAATCATTGTTTTGGAGTTGTTAATAGTGACTTCTGGCTATTTGCTATGTAGAGCATGAACAATAAATATAAACATTGTTGTCTGGGAGCTACTTATACTTCTTTAAAGACATCTATTTGGAGTTGTTGCCATGGTGTTGCTGACTATGGGAACAGTTGCAGAGATGTTGGACACAGTTTAGCCGATTTCATTGTGCACTAAGCTGTGCAGTTACTAATGAACTCTTCTGTTCAGCAATCTACTGCAGGCCACTAGACTGCTTCATAGGATCATTGTTTCAATACCTGATGTCCTTCCCTCTTTCAACTTGAAAATATGTTTGAGCGGGCTATTTTCAGGAATTTCTGAATATTTGATGGTATGCCTTGGGTACCAACATTTGTAACATTGAGGAATGTACTTAAAATGCCGGTTTTTTTCTGATTCTAGTCCAGAGAATTTCCTCTGATGTTGAGAGATAAACTTTGCAGGCTCTTCCAACAAATTCACCTGCAGAAGTGCAAGGCTCTTTTAGACATTTTAACCTTTGGCAATATTCTTAAATGTAATGAAGTAGAATTCAATCTCCTCTTTATTAAATTTGGATACTAGCCATAATTATTTTGAATCTGAATCAGAATTTCTGGTGACCAATTTCAGTTTTACCTTTCAAACTCAAATTTCCAGATGTTCCTCTTGCTGCATCTTTCTCTCCTCTTTTCGCATTCACATTTGCATTTCTTTCCTCTCTTTTTCCAATACTTTCTCTTTATCCATTTTTATATTTGAAACTGTAATTCCATTTCTCACTTGGCAATTTCCACATTGGATTCTTGTTAACACAACTTTGTTACTTACTAATGTTATGGCTCTGAGGGGAGGAGCGGACTGGAAATGAAGACCTACTACTCTATGAGCCATTCCAAAAGCATAAATATCTTACTTTATATATTTATATATTTCTGTTGTCCACAGCAAAAGAGAGTTTTGTAAGGTTCTTCGATAAACTCAGAAATATCTTGGTTCTAAGAAGCAAACCCACGCTTGATCTATGTTGCCCCTTTGATTATCAATTCAGCTACCATGCAGAACTAAACTAGTCCCATTTTCCCAAACATACCTGCATCCACACACAGTAAGGATAAGATGACACAGTATTGAGTGGTAAGAAATAGGCAAAAAAATGAAAAAAACACCTATGCAGGTCAAGTGTTCAACTCCACTAGACTGGATTGACCTTACAGTTCCTTTGGTTTCCTGTTGACGAGATCCAATTGTTGTCAGTGTCAGAGCAATGAAAGAACCTTATTTCAGGAAGGAGATCAGTTAAACCCAGATCCTTGCAACGAGTTAACAGTTCAACATTCAGAACTTACGAGGAGCTCAGAATTACTGATTTCTGAAACTTTCTTTAGTAGCCAGAAAATACTTCACTGAGATACAAAACCTTAAATGGTTGGAAAAGCTCAGCAGGTCTGGCTGCATCTGTGGAGAGAAATCAGAGTTAACATTTCGGGTCACGTGATCCTTTCTCAGAACGATCTGTTTGGCAACTTTTCTTTCATGGTCATATTTTACTCACTCAGAGAGAATTACCTGCTTGCAAACCTCTCCTGACTAATTAACTCTCATGTCTGTGGCAAAACAGAACTCAAAAATCCAAAGGCTGTTTTGAGGCAACTTTCAGCCCAATCCAAAACTCAGACTGTTCATCCATCAATTATAGCCCATTAAACATTCTCTTTCCTCTCTTTTCGATCTTTTTCTCCTAAAGTCAGTTTCTTTGAATAGCAGACAATCCTCAGTGTTTTGAGTTCCACAAAGTCACATGGTAAATTATTTCCAACCCAGGATTTGTTAAAATCTTCCATTTTATAATTCTCATACCCATAAATGCTTGCTCCAACACTAGGTCTATATTTATTCATTCTGCTGCCAAATCTACATCAAAATTATTAGCAAGAATTTGGATGATTTTGGCCTTTCTTGTTTTCATATTAGGATCATGTTTAAGTCTATGCACCTAGCAACAGCTCTTAGTTCCTCAATATTAATGCGTTCAATACTGCCCAAGTTATCTCATTCTGATCTACAAAGATTTTTGTGTCAAATGTTGCCATCTTAAATACTTATCATAGATAGAAGACAGTCTGCTATTGATTTTTCTTATTGTGCTTTTTAGTTCATAACAAAATTTACTTCCCACTTCCAGTTTATCAAACATTTGGTTGTTTCAGTAATTGATTTGAGCCCCAAGTGTTTTGAATGGGAGTATTGTGGAATAATATCCCCCATTTCTTAGTTCTTGGCTGACCACAACAAAATGTGTTTTGGAGGAGTGGTGTGATTTTTGAAGAACAGACCCAAATACAGGTCGCTCTGTTATAACGCATGTTTCGTTTACACAACTTCGCTGTAATACAATTGACAAATTGGGGACACTATTTCTAAAGCATGAACTTTTAAAACGTGTGTTGGCTGTAACGCGATTACATCGCTAACACTTTAAGTGCTGTTTCTGAAGTGCGATTTTTCTAGAACATGGGGTTTTGAATGGGAGTATTGTGGAATAATATCCCCCATTTCTTAGTTCTTGGCTGACCACAACAAAAATTAATTGTTACATTAATTGGCCTCACGTCTTTTAAGATCACATACAAACTAACATTTATTTAATAACATAGTTGTGGGCAGCACAGTGGCTCAGTGATTAGCACTGCTGCCACACAGTGCCAGGAACCGGGTTTGATTTCACCCTTGGGTGACTGTCTGTGTGGAGTTTGTACATTCTCCCTGTCTGTGTGGGGTTTGTCTGGGTGCTCTGGTTTCCTCCCACAGTCCAAAGATGTGCAGGTTAGGTGGATTGGCCATGCTAGATTTCCTGTAGTGTTCAGGGATGTGCAGGCTAGGTGAATTAGCCATGGGAAAAGCAGGTATTACAGGGATTGGGTAGGATAGGTGTATGGGTGTATTGCTCTTTGGAGGTTTGATGTGGACTTTATGGGTCTGCTTCCACATTGTAGGGATTCTATGATTAAAGATTAAAACCAGATCTCCTGTATAGTTATCAGCTCCCTGCAATTGGAGAGGGTAGCAAGTAAACGCAAACAGGTAAACCATGGCCAAAATGGAGATTTGTTAATGAATGGTACTGGAGATCCCTATGGCTCGTAGTAGAAGTCCTGACATTAATTCTACCAAGAGTTGGTCAGATGGGAACAACCAATTATCAATTGATTTTGTTTGGATTGATAGATCTTTTCTAATGACCTCAGTTCTTTGCTGAAACAAGGAATCAAAGAATTAGGCTTGAGCAAGCTGAGCTTACTTGGTTCAACTCAGGTGCATCTTAGCTAAAACCATCAAAGCAGAATAAATCATCATTTATTTCAATTGCGACTTGTGGAATCTTGCCAAGTGCAAATTGACTGCTGTGTTTGTAAATGGATTTTTGAAGTTACTTCACCTTCGGTTTACCAGTCTTAAGACTGTCAGGTCTGACTGGCACAGGGATTTGCATGCACGAACACTGATGGAGAACTTGGTTGAGGGGAAAGACTCAGACATTTTGTGCGTTTTACAACTTCCTGAAATTTAATTTTAAATGGAAGCAAAATTCTGCAAATCTTGATTACTTAACACTGACCCCTGCACACAAAGTTTGGATTTACGCTCCTCTGTCTGCAATGAAAGTATACCCATTTTGAATTTGTTAAGCTGGGCTCAATTCAGGTGCAACTTAACCAACACCATCAAAGCAGATTAATTGATCATTTACCTCTGTTGCTGTTTATGGAACCTTGCCATGTGTAAATTGGCTGCTGTGTTTGTTTTAACATGGTAATTGCACGTAAAAAGTAACTAATTGATTCTTATATGCTTTGTTAAAGATGCTGTAGAAACATAAATTTCTATTAGAAATTGCAGAAACTGCACTCATAGTTATGTAACATTGTCCAAGAAAACCAGCCAAAATTGGATAATTTCTGAAGATGAACGAGGAGCAACTGAGTCTTTTAAACAGAATTGACAGCAGAAATGTTTTAAACTAGATTCAAGCGGATTTTTATCACCTTGTTTTATTGCCTGAGGAGTAAGAATGCAGATGACCTAGCCAGAGAGGCTCTGCTGTGCATCATGCAGTGAGTCTGATTGACCTACATACTAATTATATTTATAGTATGTGGATCTACTACGGTTGGATCAGCTCTACCATTCACATAGGTCAGTACTCATGGAACTGTCACTTCTTATTGTAGTTTATGTGCCTCAGTGCTCTTACATTTCACAACATGCAAATTGCAGCACAATCAATTTGCAAATACATCATTTAACTTGTGAAGTTGCAAAGGATTGAAACAAGGAACAATGAAAGAAAGGAATCAAAACAGTGAATTGTAAATTACATAGGTAAACAATACAAAAACTTGCTTTATTACCAACACACCATTAATTATATCAGCAAAGCAGAGTAATCGGTTACTTTAGTTTAACAAAACAGTGAGAGTTCATCTGACACGTAATAACCAAAGTAGGATATTTGGAATCGCTGATACTTTAAATGTTATTGAGAAATCACGATCACGGTAGACAACAATAACTCTTAAAAGAGATCATTTTCCAGCAATTAGAGGAATGAATCAAAAACAGGATTTCATGTTTTAAGACATTTTCTGTAAAGAAACTGTAAATACAAGTGGATTAAACAGGCCACTAATTGAACTAAAAATGAGGTATGGCAGACAAACAAAGGTAACTGAAATACATCTATTATAGAACAGGTATGCAGTATAATAGGAGCTGTCCCACAGTCGCTCCTGGCTTGCCAGCAGGTACCCTTCTCCCTAGTGTACTGGTAGAAACATCTACTGTCTTTTGATGATCACCCCATAATAAGGCAAGATCTTAGCCTAATGGTATTATCACTGGACTGTTAATTGCAGAGACTCAAGTAGTGTTCTGAGGATCTGGGTTCAATTCCTAACATGGCAGATGGTGAATCTAATGATGATCATGAATCTACTGTTGGCTATCAGGAAAAACTCATTAGGTTCACTAATGTCCTTTAGGAAAGGAGCTGCCATCCTTACTTGACCTGGTCTGGCCTACATGCGAGTCCAGACACACAGCAATATGGTGACTCTTGAGGGGCAATAAATGCTGGCTGAGCCAGCGATGCCCTCATTCTGTGAATGAATACAAAAAAAACTTTGTTTGAATTTTCTGGATGTTATTTCACTTGAAAGCCACCTTATGGCCATTGTCCAGTCCTCAAATATTCAAAAGCCCTAAATTGCTTTGATGCTTTTTTTGAAAAACAGAAACTGATATCATCAGCACCCTGCTTAGTCAGTAGCCTAAGACACATCCACTGTTCTCCCACAAAGTTTCTACATTGCCTTTTCCATCTCAAAGCATCAGTTATCCTTCTGCTGTGAGACACCAAGGAAAGGTGTTAAAAATGGAATCCAGTAATTCAATAGGTTTTTGGTTGGGTTTCTCGGTCCATAGAAACCAACTTACACAGTTATGTCTCTCTGAGCAGAAGTGTTTTTTCTGGAATACACTATTCCCTATTTTAAGAATGTTCTGTTTCACCTTCAACTAACGGAACATTATAAAACATAGCCGGCCTCTAAACAAAAGTTCATAACACAGGTTCATTCGGTTATTACCAAAATCTCATTTATGGACATAATAGTGTAGACAAAAATCTGCTCAATGGCACAGGGTTAAAGTATTTTAACATAATGCGTTCACTGTAGTGTATGTGACACAATCAGAAAGTTAGAGTTTGTGGGGTAGAGCTTCCTAATTGCATGGTTTAAATTCTATCAGTTAAACTTCATTCACTTGATCACCAATATAAAATCTCACATGTACTAGTGCAACTGGGCAGCATCATAGAATGCAAATTTCATTAAAAGATACTCCATAAAGCATTTAAGAGTAAAATAGTGTACTTTTATTAAAATCAAACATTGATTTATCATTTTAATCTCTCAGCAACTGAGTTTAAAATCATGAAAGTGGTGAGAAACAACTAAACCATTTAACAGTTTTTATTAGTATACACTAATCAGTTTCCCAGTAAATTCAATATTTTCTGATGTTGACAAATGTTTAAACAGACTTTACTAATGCTGACACACCCAAGTACATGAGTGCAATGTGAAGAGGTTTCCTGAACAAATGCTGCCAGCAGAACTTCACAAAATAGTGAGATATATCTCTTGCTGGGAATGTTACACACCTCAGTGTTAGGAGCTTTGCCTTACCATCAGATTAAGTAGTCACTGCAACAGGTCACGTGGAAATGGTAAAAAATAGTTTTCATTTGTGGTGGGAACTCTTAAAAGATCACGATCAGTAGCCATATATTTCTTGTCCATCACATCAGCCATTTTTATCAACATCGTTGACAAATTTAGCTTAGGAAAGCTTTCTGAAACAGAGTCATGTGCATTACTGTTCCTTCCCTGCCTCTGGATCTCTATCTTGGAACTCCCTGCCTAACATTGCTATGGGTATACTTATATCAAATGGACTGGACTGCAGCAGATGAAGGCGGCAGCTTAGAATCACCTTCTCAATGACAATTAGGAACGGGATTGTAAATGCTGCCCCAACCATTGATTTGAGCTGTGCGTTCAATTTTTAAAAGTTGCTAGTATTTTCCAAAACAGTCTTTAAAAGAAAATGAATAACAATGTTTTAGAACACCCAGAAATTAACCTCCTCTCACCAACTGAAAATAAATGAGTGAACTGGAGCCAGAATTTCTATTACCTAAAGATAAATAGATTAAAGATAAAAGCCAAATATTAATAAGGAGGTAGCACTCAGTGATAGCTCTGAAGACTGGGATAAATTCAAACATCAGCAAAGGAGGTCAAAAAACACAAAAAGAAAAGAGAGAGAATATAAATCAAGAGAAATATAAAAGCTGACAAGAGCTTCTTTAAGTCTATGAAAAGGAAGCAAGAGGTCAAAGTGAACATGGGCCCCTTTGACAATTAACTTGGGGAGATAGTTATGGGAATTAAGAATTGGCAGAGGAATTAAACAGATATTTTGCATCAGTCTTCACAGTGGAAGATACTTCAAACCATTCATTCCATTAATACAAAAGAACATAGAGGAGGAATTAAGTACCATCACAAGAGAAGTAGTATTAGATAAACTAATGGGTGATAGGCAAATAAGTCCTCTGGTCTTTACATCCTCAGATCCTAAAAGAAGCAGCTACAAAGATACTAGATGCATCGGCTGTAACTTTCCAAAAATCTTTAGATTCTGGATATGTATTGGAGGATTGGAAGATTACTAATGTGACATCCCTGTTCAAAAAAGGGAAGGAGGCAACAAGTGAGTAACTAGAGGCTGCTTAGCCTAACATGTATTGTTGGCAAAATGTTGGAATCATTTACGAAGGTAGTAATGGCAGAACATTTGGAAAATCATAATCCAATCAAGCACAGTCAGCACGGCTTCTTGCAAGGTAAATAATGTCTGACTAATTTTAGTTTTTGAGGAAGTCTCAACCAGAGTAGATAAAGGGGAACTAGTAGATGTATTGTATTTGGACTTCACGAATGTATTTGACAAGGAAGTTCACAATATGTAAAATCATGAGAAGAGCCCATGGGGCTGTAGATAGTATGTTAGCTAATGGGCAGGAAACAGTGAGTGGGGCTCATTTTCAGGTTGGCAACCTGTGACCAGTGGGGTTCCACAGGGATCAGTGCTGGGACTGCAACTGTTTACAACATATGTTAATAACTTGGAGGGAAGTAAACGTATTGTAGCAAGACAGAAAAGCAGGTTGTGAGAGGGACGCAAAAAATTTACATAGAGATGGGTTAAGCAAATGGACCAAAAAAAAACAAATGTGGGAATATGCAAAGTTGTTCATTTTCAAAGGGAGATCAGAAGTGTATTATTTAATTGGGAGAGTGCTACAACACAAAGGGACTTGGGAGTACTTGTACATGAAAGCCAGAAAGCTAGCACACAGATGCAGCAGGTAATCAGAAAGGCTAATGGAAGTATTGACCCTTATTTCAATGGAGTTGAAATATAGAGTAAGGAAATCTCACCGCAACTGCCTAAGGTGCTGGAGAGAACACACCTGTAGTACTGAGAACAGTTTTTAAGATAAGACATTCATTTCACTAGAGGCGGTTCAGAGAAAAATCACTGGGATGACCCCTGGTATAGAGGAATTGTTTTATGAGCAAAAACTAAACCATTTGAGACTCAATGAAATATAAACGAACACGAGATGGAGACAGATGTCCAGGAAGGGGAGGAAAGTATCAGAGATGATCCATGTAAACTTGAGGTCAGAATCGAAGGTGTTGGTGAAATTGATGAACTGGAAAGAATTTACAAGGATATTGCCAGGAATTATCAATCGGAGTTATAGGGAGAGGTTGGACAAGTTAGGACTTCGAAAGAAAAGAGCATTGGAGACTGGGGAGGGGGAAGTGGGTGAGATCTTATAGATGTGTATAAGATGAGAGGCATGGGTAGAGAAAATGCACTCTGCCAGTCTCCCAGGGTGAGAATATCAAGGACGAGAAGGCATCAGTTTAAGGTAAGAGGGGAAAGAATAAAAGATAACCCTAGAGGCAACGTCTTTTGCACAGAGGGTGTGTGGATCTGGAATGAGCTGCCAGCGGAAGTGGTTGAGGCAGGTACATTAACAACATTTAAAAGGCATTTGGACAAATATATGGATAGGAAAAGGTTTAGAAAGATATGGGCCAAGTGCAGGAAAATGGGGCTAACATGGATGGATATTTTGGTTGGCTTGGACCAGTTTGAGCCAAAGGGCTGTGCTGTAAAACTATGAGAGGTGGTCTCAGTGAATATAGGATTCTTAAGATGCTTAACAAGGTAAATGCCAACAGGATGCTCCCCCTCATGGGAGGGTCTAGTGCATAGTCTGTGAATAAAGGGCTGCCAATTTAAGACTGAGACAAGGAGGATTGAGATTGTCTGGAATTTCTTTCCACAGAGATCTGTGGGAGCAGAGTTCTCATGTATATTTTAGGCTGTGATAGATTTTTGATCAGTGGGTTATCAAGGGCTATGGGGAAATCGCAGGAAAACGGACATGAGGAATGTTCGATCAGCCATGATCTCATTGAATGATTAAGGAGACTCACTGGGCTGGACAACCTACTTTTTTTTTAGAAACGATCTTAATGTTGAGGTCTGATTTACAGTCTGCAGAGTAAGAAAACAGGTATTTTTGCTTTGCAGCAACCCTCACCAAAACCTTCAATTGGGGGTTTTGTTAAATAATTAAGTGCACCTTAAATAACTTGCAATTATCTGTATTTTTAACCAAATCATAATTGAATATCAGGGTTATGATGTTCAAATTTGGGTATTGCACACTAGTGCTGTACTTTGGAAAGGTCTAAAGGCCATGGAAAGAATGCATAAGCGCTTCAATGATGGAGGACTTAAATTATGGTTCAAGAGATGTTTTGCCTTTTCATTTCACTTTTGTCGTCATTACAGTGAATCTGAATAATTCTGAAATTGGAAAGTCATATTTCTGACTGCTCTTAGTCCCAGTAATTAGATGGCCAAAATACCTGACCTCCAAAGAACAGAAGGAAGTTTGGAATATTTTAATGCTGAGATTTGGTCAGTGTTGGAATACCTGTCCTGAAACAATTAGCTTTTAAAAAGAAAACGTGTAAATACTGGAAAGAGAAAATTTACAAAGTGTCCAAAGAATACGAGTAAATGACTAGCTCTCAAACAGCTGAATGGAATCCTAGGTTCCAGTTGTCTTTAATTCTAAAAAGGTATCAATCAGCACAATATCATTAAAATTCGTTGTGGTTCTGCAAGCAGCAAGGACAGACCACTATAAATACCGGAAGAAACATCAAAGAAGCGCTTCGCAGGAGGCTCCAAAGCACTGATGATGTCGCCTAGCCAGGGGACGAAACGTTTGCAACAAAAACTTCCAGCTCAGCAAACAGAACCACAACAACGAGCACCCGAGCTACAAATCTTCGCACAAACTTTGAATAATTAAAATTCATTAAAATATCAACTTTAGCTTTTAGATTTAAACACTTTGCAGTGCTCAATGTTTTTATAAATGTGACTAAGTATATAACCAAATTAATAGTTCTGAGAGGGTTAATGTTGTAGACCGCACTTAACTCCATTGAAGTTGATAACATTACAACCAGAGTGGAAGGCAGAACATTACAGGATTGGAAAGGTGCCGCCTATTACCCTAGGTATCCTCAGAGAGGCGCATACAAAGATTATGTTACTAATTTAATCTATATCTAGTTGGTATTACACACTGAACTACACCTTGTTTAAAGAAAGAGACTCATCTCAGCCATGAGTAGCTTTCTCCCACCATACCATAGATCAGGTAGGCCTTCAGACCCAGCAAAGGGGAATAATGGCAGCAAACTACCTGAACCACAAATTGTTAATTCTTGGCACCACTGCACATATCTGACAATTTCACAATCAGAAGATTGGAATTGTTTCACAAAGACAAGGATAAATGTAAGCATCTTGGTGAAATCAAGCCTGCTTGCGTCAAAATTGTCATGGTGTTTAGTAGATACTCTCAATCAAGTGCATTACAACGGACAAAGAAACAGGATGGAAAGTGAGAGTTGACCTCAGAAACAGTTTGTGCATTTAAGATAGAGGGATAGAGGGAATCTACAGGTTTTATAATGACCCTATCAGAAAAGGATAGGCAGGTTAGGTCTGTATCATCTGGAGTTTAGAATAGGCAGAGGCAACTTAATTGAAACAAAAGCCTGAGGCAAATTGATCAAGTGGATGTGGATTGGAGGTTTCGGCTTGGGGGAGAATCTAGAATTAGGGATATTATTTAAAAATAAAGGATTGCCAGTTCAAGACAGGAATAAATAAACAAATTCTTAGAAGGTTAAGAATGCCTTTGGAATTCCCTACATCAAAAGGCATTGAGTGCAGAAACTTCAAATATTTTTAGGCAGAGGTAGCTAGTTTCCTGATTACCAAGAGGATGAAAGGTTATTGGGGATAGATATATATATATATATATATATATACGTACAGAAATGTAGAATCGAGATTAGAATCTGATCAGCCGTGATCTTACTGAATGGAAGAGCAGGTTCAAGGGGCTGAATGGCCTACTCTCTTTCATATGTTTGTGAAGAAAAAGGGTACAAGCATGGAGTGAAAGCCCTGTAATGTAAAGATGTCCTTCATCAACTGTAGTGTATACTTTTTACCTTTGTGGACGAAGTCATAGATTATGCAACACAGCATCGTGTCTATGAAAAAAATACTCAGTGCTACTGGATATTCATGCCACTGCTGGGAACTGTCACACACTAAATGGCCTTGTGCTACATGTTAAATATATGTAAATTGGTGCGTTCATTCATCACTTCATTGATTGTCATAAAAATCAGATTTATCTTAAGTTTATAGTTGCATGATTAGCTGAAGTATGCTTGAGGACTGTAAATAGATCTCTATACTGTAAATTTAATCAGACACTTTGATATCCCCTTCCAATTGCCTCAAGACCTTTATGATGTTTTCTTTTGGCTAGTATGCCTGTCAATTTATTGTGCATTGTTTTAATGAAACAAAGTAAAAAATGCAATCAGGGACAGGGAACAACTGAACAGCAAAAAGGAAAATTAAGAAATATTCTACAGGTCAATGTGCTTTGTGCATCCTTATTGTGTTTCCCAATTGTTACCGTGACAGGTTACTGATAAGCTGTAAATGCACACTGTTTCCAGAGGCAATTTCCTTGTGTCACATCAGTCCATTTTAGATCATTAGTTTGTAAATACAGAATTTCATTTAACATTCAGAAAGAGAGGCAAGTTATTTAAATCAACTTAATTTTATGCAACATACTGAGTGTATAGTTCAACTGTGGTAACCGCAGCTGTGACTCTTTTAACGATCTCAATAAATCCTCTTTAAATCACAGACAGGAAGAGAATTATGCAAATGATATATTAAGCAATCCTTGAATGCAGGGCTCTGTGAATACTGGATTCTCCAAAAAAAAAAAGATAGTCACATCTGAAAGTTAATTGTTAAATTTTTAATTAAGATTTAAAATGAAAATTGTGCATTAAAACAAAAATTACAAGTTTATTCAGGAATAACACCATAGCTACTTCATATGGATACAAATGAATGTACTATATACAAATTGCATAAACAAGCTACATGATGAAAAGTATACGAATAAAAATGGAGAACTGAATGTAAACATAACTATTAGAGCTCTCTCTTATACATTTATTCATGAGTTTTCTTTATTATGAAAAGCTAATTATAGCTCAATTTTCAGACAGTGAGGTTGTAGTGTAACATGGCCATGGCACTTTACAGTTTAAGAGAACACTATTCTGAAGTTTATGATGATCCCAAACAATTCCCCGTATAAATACTCCCTTTTTATCCTTCATTATATTTTGATGCATAAATGAGTTCTTAAAACTTACTCACTTGTGGCTAATTCCAGTCAGAAAGCTAACACTTTTATGTAATAATATTTCAGGTCTAGGGAGTAGGAATACAAACATCTCAGAACCGAACCTAATCCTCCTTCATTCTCCATAGTTGGTACTTTTAAAGCAGTGTCTCAGTTGACAATCTCCAAAAGCAATTTTAAAAATTTAATTAGCAGTCGGCTCTTTAAGAGAGTCACTAAAAGAGATCCCCTTACGTATGTACACAAACCTTAAACGTCATACAACACATTTGCCTGTAGCCAATGCATCTTGAAACCGTTGTCTCCAATTAGATGAAATACATTTTTGCAGGGAAGTAGCAAAACAGACTTTCTAAAATAGAGAATACCTTGGAGTAAAGCCATTATAAGAAAGCAGTCCTTTAATAACCATGAGATGTTTAAAGCTATATATTCACACATGTTTAAATTTCCAATGTAAACATTGATTAAACGTTGGAACTGGATAAAATATCTTCAACCAAACGCTTGTAAACCCAGGCATCACCCTTTAGTCGCTGTCTTCTAATTCCAATTACCTCAGGTTTGCTAAGCTGACATATCTCCAGTTCAAACTGCATTGTGACCTTTCCAAAGTCTGATCTAGTCCGACATTTTAAGGTATAGCTGTTAGAAAACAAAAGATTATACACTGAATATGCAACATAAAAATACCATGTTTATTAATGCCAAATCAAGGAAATTAGCTTTTGCACACAAAATAGGATACCTTTGGTGTGAATATCAAATCTTCTCTCCAATGTAGCGCACACACTCAGATTTTTTATGTTCTTAACATGTGAAATTTGATAAAGTCTAACGGAAGGTTGATTTTTAGAGATGGCAATCTTACCACATGGTTCAATTAAAAAGTATCATTGGCACACATGAACAAATGATATTACTACTTTAAACTACTGTTTAAAAAAAGACAATTGGACAATCAATTAGTGTATTTGACTATCAGATTTAAACAAAAATTATATTTTACACATATGGATAACTCAGGCTTGTCTAATCTAGGGGATGGTGGTTCTGTTTGATGCACAAAAGACAATTCTGGCATTAATTAAACATACTTTGAAAATTGCTGCTCTCAAAATTCACCAAAGTTTCCACACACTATCTGCATATCAAATACAAAACCTACCAAGCAGCACGCTGATCTGTGCTTTAAAATGTAATAATTTCAAAATTTCTTCTCACAGAATCAGGATTTTGTTGTACAGGCAGCCATTCCAGCCCATTGCGCCTGCACTGATTCTATTGGCTGATGCCAATCTCCTGTCTTTCCCCCACCCCTGCAAAACATTTCTCCCCAAATAATCATCCAATGACATCTTGCATGCCTCAATTCAACCTGTCTCCACATTTCCAGGCAGTACACCCTGACTACCTGCTAGGAGAAAGAGCTTTTCCTTACAATACTTTTGCACATCACTTTGCTGCAAACTTTGAACAAAATAAGAGTCAAAAATTGCAGAGCTGGAAAAACACAGGTCAGACAGCATCTGGTGAAGGGCTTATGCCTGAAACGTTGACATTCCTCCTCCTCCTCCTCCTGAGATGCTGCCTGACCTGCTGTGTTTTTCCAGCGCCACACTTTTTGACTCAATTCTAGCATCTAAAGTCCTAATTTTCTCCTGTGAACAAAATAAGTCTATTTTCTAATTATACCAAGGGTTATTCAGCATTTTTCTTGTAAACTAAAACAAAGATCACATTTAAAAAGCTTTTACATGTTGCATTTTTAGTCCCCAAAAGTACAAGTCTAAAATTAAAAACTTAAGGTATGGGATGAATGTAATTAGTAGAACTTCCAGTGGTGTTCAATTTACTCTGGGTGGGTGACCAATTCTGATGGCAAGGTGCATTTCCAGTGTGACATATTTGAAACTCGTGCAAAGAAAATAGTAGAAACTAGATTTGGTTAGACGCAAACTGCGGTCCAAATTCAACTACGTTTAAAAATATTTCAGTGTTATTTGGTTGAATTGTGCTGAAAGAAAACCCTCTAAATAAATGGGAACTCCAGGCAAATGGCTTTAATTTGATAACAATGGGGAGAAAATGCATTTAGCAAAATTAATTTTAGGTTCATGTAGCGCAAAGTGACCTTCACCGGATGGTGGGAGGGGGGTTGCAGTGGGACATGGTGGTGGCGGCGGTGTGGAACATTATCCTCTTGTGGGAAAACTGATTGTGTTTCTGCAGAAACAGTCACATTTTGAGAGTGGTGATATTTGTTTAAAACACTGGCACAAGTATACCAGACAAAACTGTCATTTGTGTATCCTTGACTTACCTAAAGACAATGTGACTAAACTGGCAGAATGGCGTGCAATTGGCAAATTAATTTCAATGTAAGATTAGCTCTTGTGGTGCACAGGTAACGTTCCTAACTCTAAGCCAAGAGGCCTGGGTTCAAGTTCCAACTGCTCCAGAGATTTATATGAATATCTCGGAACCGGTTGATTATAGAAAATACCAAAAACAACCAGCTATTGTGAATTTCAGAGAGGAATAAGACGACCACTTACTTCATGGATAATGGGATAGAAGAGAAAAGGGGTTTAGGGTTAGAAATACACAAATCACGAGAAGTAAGGTTAAGGTGGCCATTAAAAAGCAAACCAAATACAGAGGTAATTTCTTGAGAAAAAAAAAACAAAATTAGAAGTTATTTAAACTTGCATAGAAACATTTCAGGCCACCGTTGGTGTATTGTGTACAGCTCTGGTTTCTTTATTACAGAAAAGAAACCACTGGAAAAGGTGCAAAATAGATTCATGAGGGAGATTCCACGTCCACAAGGAACTTTTTATAGAGGAAATGCTCACCACGTGCGGGGTTGTTTTCCCTAGAATAGAGAGCAAAGTGCGTGGGGAGGCATGCTAGACAAAGAATTATGAAAGAATAGGTGTAGATGATGTTTCCGTTTGAGGGGAAGATCTAAATTGGAAATCAAAATATAACCATAGGTAAATACAAGGAGGAATTCAGGGGAAATCTACTTTCTCAAAAAATTAGTAAGAATATGGACTGTGTTACTGCAAAAAGTAGTTGAAGTAAATAGCATAGATGCATTTAATGGAAAACCAGATAAGCATTGAAGAGATTTTTTACAAATGACTATACTGTTAAGGTTATAAAGTGAGTGGACGAGGCTTTTGTGGAAGCAGCACTGGCACAGACCAGTTGATCCAACCAGCCAGGTGGTGTTGTAGGCTCTATGCAATTATGCTGACAGACATTTTGAAGAGTTTCTTAAAGCAAGGTCAACCATACATAATGTGCACAGAGCCAATGCTTCCAGAAAACCACTGTCAAGTGAGGAAAAGGCAATGCAATTTGCATGAGATCCATTCACCCGGCCAGTCATACTAATGATCTACCAGACCGTTTCAGCTCAGTACGCTGTCAATAACATTTGGAACATCAAGAGATTGCCTTAAAATGTCCATAGGTAGAAATCAATGGAAGCAACAGACATAGGCAGCAGGTATTTTGTAGAAGTACTTTGCAAATCAAACCAGTTTAATTTTGGGACAGCAAGCTATTAATGCAACAGCACCATCTAGAGGAAAGAAAACAAACTGAATGATGGAAACCAGAAAATTAGGGCCAAATTTTCAGAGAGGCAGTCAGTTAGATGGCCACTTTGCTTCTATGTTTTTTTTAAAACCTGAAGACTCAGCTCAGCATTTCTGACTAGGACTTCCTTCAATGCCCTTCTTCATACGGCTAAAAACAAGCTATATCCCATGCTCCCTTTTTGTGGAACAAAAACAGAAAGTGCTGGAGAAACTCAGCAGGTGTGCCAACATCTGTGGAGAGAAAGTAGAGTTAACTGTTGAGTCCAGTGACCCTTCTTCAGAACATTCCCTTTATATGGCACTAGTTTGCCAAGTCTTCATTCACTGACACGCGGAAAAGCTTTGTGAAGTTTAAGTAATTTTTAAAGAGTAATGGTGAATGATGAGAAAGATAATTGGATAGGGCAGGGTGGAGCACCAGATTTGGGTGTGCATTGTGGGGGGAGGGGAGGGAACAATAGAGAAAGTCAGAGGGGTCAGTGGTGTTGGTTGGGCATTGGGGCCAGGTGAAGAGTGGGGGAGTAGAAGAGATACACAGTCAGTAGTTACTCAGGAGTGAGATATAATTTTGATCTAACATTTCCTGGGTAACTATCCAGGTAATGAAATAGGATCTCTCTCAAGTATCTAACTAATCCAGAGTTGGAAACATTCACAATGGAGTCCAGGGAGCTAGAGAAATGTCCACTGGATGTTCAAAATTCATTACAATTCCTGCAGAATCAAAATGTCAGGTTGGGGGGTGGGGGGGGGGGGGCTCTTCAAAATATTTAAACGAGCCAACAGTACAATTAATTGCATGTTGAAAGTGTGCAAGACAAAAAGAATCTCCAAATACTGTTTTCTCAACATTAACAAATTAACCTAGAATGACATGGTCTTACAGCAACACATTTTCAGCTGACATGGTCTTACAGTCATCTCAACTCTTTCCAGAATGGATCATTCTAAGCATCTCCACCCTATTGGAGTCTGTGGCGTAAACTCTTCTGTTTATGGTAACGTCCACATTTTAAATTGTGGAAAGGTGGCCCTGGGGTACATAGCAACAGTATGTTTTCTACAGTGATGCTACCAAATGTTAACATTATCTAAAGAGCATCCTTGTTATTGAAGAAAATAACTATTCAAAAGTCTTAGCTTTCTCAGTGAAGAGAATGATTAAAAATTTGAGCTATTGTCTGCATGTATATCTTAAAATGAGGCCATGCCTTCCTTAATCCATTTGTGATGGTCCCACTTACTCATCACTTCTCAATGAAGCACAACTTGCACATTTTGAAATAGGAATGAAAAAGTCCCACAATCAGTTTGTTTCTCATTTTAACCCGGCATGCTAAAACTAAACTTGAAACAACCAAACAGCAGAATTTTAGGACTGCATAGTAGTAAGTTGTATATTATGTTCAGTTTGGTTTACTGTGTTGGTGCCAGGTCTAAGCTGTAAGAATAACCTCAGAATGGGTATTTATACTTTACAAGCATAGATTCAGAATGACTTGATTTAAGTTTATGGAAGTGTGAAGGGATTAGATTGCATCTATGTGGATCAATTACTTCAATTGCAGAAATAGAAAGGAACCAGAGCCATGCTTACAAGTTACTGGAGAAGTCCAGCTAGGCTGGAGATTCTGCAGTTCCTCTTCTCTCAGAACAGTGGTCAGTGAATCAGGTAACTCAATGAATTTGCTGTGTGCCTTTGAGTGCACACTGGAACAGTTCTGGCTGGGGCAGAAACCATTTGTCAAATAAGGACTCTTTACCCAATAAAATCAGGATTAATGTGATCTCCTGGATGAACCTCAAACAATTAAAAAGCACAAGAGGAGGATTTGAGGTGGCTTTCCTAATTTTCCTGTGATTTTTTTTCCATTGTTCGAGCAGGAATTACATGGCTTCATATTGTGGTGAGGAGTGAATGCATTATGATGCATCTGTTATCACAGCCACGTGGAACAAGCTGGCTGACTAGTTGGTCTCTTCTTGAGCAATTTCATATGTTCAATTTGGAAGAAAACCAATTAGTTCTCAGTGGAGCTTCTCTGACTAGAGATTTACCTGGCCTTGAAAAGAAATATAGGTCACGCTTTTATTTACTGTAACAAAAATAATGCCAAATACTTCAAAATCAGCATGGTGTCTAAATCATGGTTTGAGTATCTAGAAGACCAAATTTGTCTAGGGAGTTAAAAACATATAAAAGGAATGAAACTAGAAATGTTACTCACTGAATCCAGTAAAAATGCATTGTTTTTGGAAAGCCTCAGACTCGTATTCAGGTATAATGCCTTTCCATCCTTTCCAACCTCACTTCCTTTAAAGGATACGGATTTATACATGGAAGCAAACTTTTACAACTGAAATTTCAAGCTGCCAGTTGCCTCTCTTTGGCTGCATTCCCACACTTTAAGAGTTAGCTAATCTATATATCAATCACATGACCATGTTATTCTACAGTAAAACTTATTTTTCTCCATCCCAGTTGGTCCAAATGATACAGATGCTATTTTGACCTCAACTTGTAATCCCAGCTGATGGTAACACTGGACAAGTCAGATTCCAGAGTTAAACCTGGCTTGATAGACCATGAAAGTTTTATTTTTGCAATTTAGTTACCATGACCATTCATGAAATATATTAACACAAGGTTGTCAATGAATTTTTCAAAGAAAGAATGTAATTTTGTTACACAAAAGAAACAAAGCCTATAGATCAGATTGACTTAACACTCTCCATGCCTCTGTCACCCCCAAATAATATCTTTCACATTCTCTCAACACTAATGAAGCATCATTCCCAGCCTCACTTTAAAAACAAATCTCAATGAACCGAAAAAGTCACAAATATTTCCTTTTGCTGATTTTTGGCACATTCACCAGATGTAATTTTCTCTGTTACTGTTGCTCCCCTAGACACGCTGACAGGCTAACCCACTGACACTCCTGACTTCTTGATTAAAGACTTAAACTTGAAGATACAAACTAAAAAAATTACCCTTCTGCTCAAAAGGGTATTTCTTCTGAATTTGACCTGTGCATCGCCCTAGCCATCTAACTTTTCTGTAGGTCACAAAATCTCTGCTTAATAAACATTGCAGCAATCATCTCCCCAGACACCTTGCCAATCATTTAACACAGGTCATAGCCTTTCAAAGAAAGTATGTCTTTAGCTTACTGTTCTAAATGTCTCTGATCTTTTTTTTAAAAAGGAGAATCAGAACTTCACAGCACAAAAACATCAAGTATCTATTTAACTGTACTTTAGAATCCAAGTTCCCAAAAATAACAGCACATTATAAACTGCCATCACAAACTTTATGTCTCCGTGAGTTATATGCAGGGGGTGTGGGGGGAAACAGTGAGAGAAGGAAAACAGGAGTCACCCTGGTGAACCTGCAACAGGATTACATACACACCAAGTAGTATAAAGAGCACGTGTATGCTGAGCTAAATTATTGCATAACCTACAGATCAGATCAAAGCTCTGCCACACTCAATTATGGCTGCGCTGTAAACATGAGTGTGAAATGAAAGACCAAAGGATTTGCAATCACCTTTAGAAGTACCAAGCGGATGATTCACCTCTTGGTCCCACGGAGATCTCTACAAAGTACCTATGTGATTACACAGACTGCATCATCTGTGCCCCACCATCCAAAGTCAGAATAAACCTTTTGGTATTTTATTCCTAGGGCCTTGGAGAATGCTAAGCATGTGACCTTGTTACCACAGCAAAGAAGAAAAACACAAGATCTGCAGCCAGTTTGATTCACTCTGTATGATATCAGGAAAAGATTGGGACACTGGATACAGCAAACACTGACAAGATTCTGAATATAATGTTGAAAACTTTATACTCCAAACCAAGTTGTGCCTTAAGCTGTTTCAGTGCAGCTGCATTGTCAGATAATAGTGGTTTCACCATTAAGAAACACCACAATCCTGTGATCTCACTCCATGCACACTGCCTGCACCAACTGCTTTATGGTATGAGGTAGCCATTAACTGTACCCATTAGCATCTATTCATTCTCCCAAACTGACCGTTACCCATTCCATTGTCTGCCCAACTCTCTCTCTCTCTCTGGGCTCCATCTCCTCTTATCGTTTACTCTCTTTCCCACCCCCCACGTCTAGCATATTACTTCTTCCTATCTACACAATCAACTCTGAAGAAGGGTTACTGGATCCAAAACATTAACTCTGCTTTCTCTCCACAGATACTGCAGTTTTGCTGAGCTTTTCCAATAATGTCCGATTTTGTTTCTGATTTCCATCATCTGCAGTTCTTCTGGATCTTTTTGATTTAAGGTCATATTAGGGTCAATAGAGCTTTTAGTAAAGCTCAGTTGACCCTTAATTATTTACTTACATTGGTGGCTGGGTGTGAAGGCGATGGACAATCCATCTGACATTTTGTGCATCTCTGCTGAAAACACACCCAGGACATATGTGCTTGCCAGCCCCATTTTTCTAGCTAATGAGATCATGCAGCAACAAACAACCAGTTGCTAAAAGAAAGTGCACTTATACAACTATTATAATTATAATATAATTATAAACTATTATAAAAATTATACAACTGCCAACTTCTTTCATCTGTGACACTTGACTATTTCCAGTTACCTCACCTGCCAATTCCTCTCCAATGGTACTATTAGGCACTTTGAACTAGCTCCTGCTGAGTTTCCAAACCTATCATCCATTTACTCCCTCTCCCCCATTCCATCTCTTTCAACTGAGTACTGCATATGGTCTCAATATCACATACCACTACCGGAAGCTGACTAATATTACATAAAACAACTTACCCTTTTTGCACAAAATCAACACGTTTTGTGGGCAAAACCAGCATTATTTCATTCAAAACTTCATCTGCATTCAGCATGGTTGTTGTAGTTACATTATATTGCGCCTGTGAAAAGGTGAACACAAATTTTACCATTTGATGCAGTTTTTTTTTTTAGACTTACAGTGTGGAAACAGGCCCTTCGGCCCAACAAGTCCACACCGACCCGCCGAAGCGAAACCCACCCATACCCCTACATTACCCCTTACCTAACACTACGGGCAATTTAGCATGGCCAATTCACCTGACCCGCACATCTTTGGACTGTGGGAGGAAACCGGAGCACCCGGAGGAAACCCACGCAGACACGGGGAGAACGTGCAAACTCCACACAGTCAGTCGCCTGAGTCGGGAATTGAACCCGGGTCTTCAGGCGCTGTGAGGCAGCAGTGCTAACCACTGTGCCACCGTGCCGCTCATTCGCAATTGATTATTATGGCACTTATGAACTTGTACAATGGTAATAACAATTTCCCATGCTTCAATCAAGAAAATTATGAGACATTTCTTCTTAGGTTAAAATACTACAGTTTAGAATTGTACATTCAAGTATACATTAGCACATAGTGCTTTGCATAGTGGAACAAAAAGTAAATATTTAAGGCTCAGGTGATCGCTCAGTGACCCAGATCATTGCAATTGGAAAAGTTCAGTCTGGGTTTATTAGATCTAGCTAAAAATAACAATTTGCCATGATAGTGATATAACTTATTGCATACCAGAAATGAAATAGAAAAACTGACCAGTTTTCAAAGAGAGTATGGAAGCAGCTTGTCGGTCAGCATTTTACAAAGAGAGTAGTCAGATAAAACTGTAGCTTTCACTGTTATTGTCTGGGATATTTACAGTCGTACAAGGATTGATTTAACACTAGGCACAAGTAAAAATAACAAGGGATGCTGGAGTAAGCATATCACTGAGGATACATTCCTGTTTGTTATAAAAAGACATTTCATTTACTCTAATAACTGATTTAAAACACAAAGCTAATCTGCTGAAGCCAACATGAATAATGATTCTACCTGCTCACATCACCATTTTGAAGGTAATTCAATTCTAGTTTGGATTAACCTTTCAGATCAAAAGAGAAGAGAGATTTTTCAAAAGCTACAGGATTTCAATTCTTGTTACAATCCCCATGGAAACGGTTAATTTTTAATAAAAACAATCTACATTTCTAACAGCCAACTTAAAAGGAACTGCATGACAAGATTGAGTTAAGATTAGATTAGATTACTTAGTGTGGAAACAGGCCCTTTGGCCCCACAAGTCCACACTGACCCTCCGAAGAGCAACCCACCAAGACCCATTCCCCAACATTTACCCCTTCACCTAACACTATGGCCAATTTAGCATGGCCAATTCACCTAACCTGCACATTTTTGGACTGAGGGAGGAAACTGGAGCACCCGGAGGAAACCCACGCAGACACAGGAGAATGTGCAAACTTCACACAGACAGTTGCCTGAGGCGGGAATTGAACCTGGGTCTCTGGCGCTGTGAGGCAGCAGTGCGAACCACTGTGCTGCCGTGTTTGAAATAATACAAATCAAGGAATGTGAACTAAACACTTTTTCATTAGCCAATTTATACAATAAAGGACAGAAAAATCCCTATATAACATACAAAATGATAAACTGTCCTCCTGTCTCCATCACCCCCTCTCTAGTTATATTTAACTTGGCACTTGTTCTGGAAGAATATTGTGTCATTTAAGGGACACAGTGTTGCTTCCTCCTGAGGGCTTGCACCCCCACCCCTCTTGTCAGCTGGTTAGATTCGACTGCTTGAACTGACTTTCACCTGATGAACAAATTGAAGATTCATCCCCTCTAGCTAAAGTTAGGCTTTCAGACTCATTGAAATTCTCACAAACCTGGCCTTTTTATTCTAAGTGTGAGCTGCAACCTGCATCCTTATGAACAAGAGACTTGTTCTCTGTATCAGATCATTGCAGACTGAACTGATTTGTGAAATTCAATGAATTACTTCAGCCTTGAATCAGATGGAAATGTTAATAGCTATCCATTAAATTCCCAGTACATTCAATCTCGGAATTAAACATGGCAAGTTCCGATTTTAAGCCACTCTGCTTCAATATCAATGGGTTAACAGAGCCTATTTTTGCTCGGTTTCACATCAGTGGCTTTTGCAGTAGCTCTGATATTGAGTTGTGGTCCAATTGGTGCTAACCTGGAGAGGCTTCTCCCACTCCTTGACTCTCTTGCCAATCCTCCCTCTTGCATTTCTTCCATCGCTCATGGCTTAGTGTGCAGCATGAAACTGCTCTTCCTGCCTGTGGCTGCTCATAAATGAGGGCTGATGAGTTAGTGGATCGGTGAGAACTATTGGAGCAGGAGAGGCAACAAGCTGAAGAACAGAAGAGCATGCTAGGTGACAAGCTGGCGTTAGTAGAATTGGATGCTACTTTCAGTTTAGGAACTAATTTTTATTTTTAAAATGTTATTTCATTCACAATAGAGGATTATTGTAAATTAATTCAACCTATCAACCCGAATTATAGATTTGATAAGGGTATAGTGGGAAAATCCAATTTGATTCATATTGTTTAATTTAAAAGTTGCACAATTTCATTAAACAAAACCTTAATGTCAACAGTTTTAATAATAACCATTTACAAATGTTGGGGGCAGCAAGCAGGCTCAGTGGTTAGTACTGCTACATCAAAGCGCCAGGGATCCATTTTTGATTCCACCCTCAAAAGTCTCTGTGAAGTTTGAACATTCTCCTGTGACTGCGTGGGTTTCCTTCCTGTGACTCTGGTTTCCTCTCATAGTCTAACTACATGCAGGTTAGGTGGATTAGCCATAACAAATGCAGGGTTACAGGGGTGGGTCTGGGTGAACTGCCATTGGAGGGTTGGTTTGGACACCCCTGAATAGCCTGCTTCCACATCAAAGATTCTATGATTCAACTGTGATTGACATCTTGAACAGGGACTTGAGACGAAAGGTTTATTATTAGCCCAGATGCTGTTTCCAGGTGTGAACATCTTACACTTTCTACCTTGCAAAACCATCTGGACCCCATTTAAGTCTTTAACATTCAGGCCACTCAGATTTACTATCAACAGAAATCAAAACAGACCACAGGATCCTCTTCATTCTTCACTTTTACTGAAATTAGACACAGCTGGAACATCTTGTAAAGCTTTATATTTGTGAAAATATAGAATACATTTTCTACAAATTAAAATTGTAAAATAAAATATATACAAAAGACATTTTATTGTATTCTAAAATGAAGTTTAGCACATAATTGTTAAAGCTTCAGTAATTATTTTTATGACAATTACCTTTCATGCTATTACGAGTCTAGAGACTGTTAGCATTTAAGAAATCAGAATGCCTTGATTTAATGAACAGAACAATGCCACAAGATTTAACTTTTTAAAAAAATAATATAAACTGTATTATTTTTAATGCACTATTAGTGGTGATTACCTTGAAGCCATGTATATTATTTCTTCAGATTTATTTCTCAATTCCAAGAATCCTCTAATACACAATTTTATTTCCTTCAGTAAGAACCACCCATAAGCATTTCACAGTCGTCCTAGTAATGTTTCTTAGCTCCAGTTATTCTCAGGAAGAAAAATTTTCATTTAGTTTATTGCCTGTGGATGGTCAGGCTCCTTTTCTGGTACTTTCAAACTAATCTGGTCACTTTCTTGTGCAATAAGAAACAGAGGCTGAATGCAGATTTCCCCACTGACTTCAAGCTTCAAACGGAGATTAACCTCACCTCCCTACTCTGCAGTTGAAGTAGTAATTAGTACTTTTTAAAAAAAACACATACTGCTTATAGTAAGGCCAGTCTGACAATCATCTGTTTTAACTAACTTCTGTCAGTGAGCTGCAAACCACAAGGCCCAATCTGCAAAGAATAATCTCTCGCAGCAAACATCCAGATAAATTAGAACTAGTGAACCTTCCTAAGCTCTACCCATCTCTAAGTCAGTGTTTTAGGTACCTTTTAAATGTAATTATCCTTCTAGTGAATGCTTTTAAACTAATTTACTTTCAACTCCAAAATAAAAAATATATTTCTCTGGACTGCCGTTACGAAAGGCTTAGCAGACAGCACGTCTTCAGCTCTTTAGCTAAGTAAGCCTGTGATGTTTTACTGCTCTTTAATTTTGACCTTTATAACCCAAACCCAAAGGCAATATTCTTAAAACCACTACACCTGCAACCTCACGTCCCTGCATATCCTCCACTGAACCATTACCATCAAGCCAGAGGATCAACCCTGCTCCAACAAGGAGTGCAGGAGGGCATGCCAAGAGCAGCACCAGACATACCTGAAAATGAAGCGTCAACCTGAAGTTACCAAACAACTGCACGAGAAACAACATAAGCAGAAAGTGATAAACAGAACGAAGTGAGCTCAAACCAAATGGCTCAGATCTAAGCTCTGCAGTCCACAGTATCCACTAGTGACAGGTAGTGGACAATGAATCAACTCACTAGAAGAGGCAGCTCCACAAATATCTCCATTTCTCAATGATGAAAGAGCCCAAAACTTCAGGGCAAAAGGTAAGGCTGAAGCATTCGCAGCAATCTTCAGCCAGAAGTGCTGAGTGGATGATCCATCTTGGCCTCCTCCAGTAGTTGCCAGCATTGCAGATACCAGTCTTCAGGCAATTCTATCCTCTCCACGTGATATTCAAAAAAAAAACCATTGGAAGCAGGGTATGGCAAAGTCTATGAATCCTGATAACATTCCAACTATAATACTGAAGACTTGTGCTCCAGAACCTGCTGTTCCCCTAGCCAGTAGTTACAACACCTTGAAATGTGGAAAAATTGCCAAGGTAGGTCCTATACTCAAAAAAACAGGACAAATCCAACCCGGCCAATTGCTGTCCCAACAGTGTACCCTCAGTCATCAGTAAAGTGATGGAAGGTGACTGACCTCATTACAGCCTTGGTTCAAACGTGGAAAAGAGCCAAATTCCAGAGGGGAAGTGAGAGTGCCAGCCCCTGACATTAAGGTCACTTTCAAACAAAAGTGGCATCAAGGAGCCCTAGTAAAACTGGAATGACTGGGTATCTGGTGGCAAACTCTCCACTGGCAGAGAGGAAGATGGTTGTGGTTGTTGGAGGTCAGTCAGTCATTATAGCTCCAGGACAGTTCTGCACTAGTTTCTGAGGATCGTGTCCTAGCCCCAGATATCTTCAGTTGCTTTATTAATAACCTTTCCTCCATCATAAAGTCGGAAGTGACGTTTGCCGCACAATGTACAGCACCATTTGTGTTAGATACTGAAACACTCCATGTTCAAATGCAATGAGACCTGAGCAATATCCAGACTTAAGCTGACAAGTGGCAAATAACATTTGCGCCCAGGCAATGACCATCACCAATCAGAGACAGACAGACAGACAGATAATCTAATCACTTCCCCTTGACATTGGATGGCATGACCATCACCAAATTCCCCACTATCAATATCCTGGGGGTTATTAGACAAACTCAACTGGACTCACCACATAAATACACAATGGCGACAAGAGCAGGTACGATGCAAAGAATACTGCAGCAAGTAATGCACCTTGTGACTCCCAGAGCCAAAGTGCATCAGCTGAAGATGTATATGGCAATATTTAATTAGTCATCAACACCAATTTGTTGACCAAGTGAATTAGAATACACAAATTTTGCTTCAAATTACAACCACTTAGTTGGCTCAACTAATCCTAGTGGACTGCAATAGGGGTTTCTACCTTGAAAATTAAGAACTTTTCTAAAAGGTCACAGATAAAAAAAAATCCTGTAAAGATTGAAGCTATGGGAATACAGTGGACCATGGAGGTGCTAGGAAGTGATAACAAAGAAATACATCAATTATTGGGATAAATTTAAATGTGAAAGCTGCAACAGGGGCACAGGATATCAAGGATGAGAGAAGCAGATTTGGTCAGGACAAATGTGAAAGTGGATCAAGAGCAAAGACAAAGTAACTACATTTTAAAGTCAGCTGCAGAGGTGTTCATGGATGCATGGTTTAATTCAATTCAGGGAATCACATGGGAGGGGTCCAGCCAGAGTTGTGAACAGATGGAGGTTTTAAAACATTAGAAGTGCCAAGAGTTTAACTAAAAGTGATGGGAGAAAGATTCCAGAAGGGATGGCAGAATTTCTTCAGTCCTTAAATCATAAGTATACTTCAAATAAACGCATAGACGACTGCACTTACTAGCTTTTGATGCAGTAACATTACTGAAAATGAACAGTTAATGGTTTGCAATCACTGTTATCAAGAAAGCTTCAAGTGAGTGGTCACAATAAAAGTGTTCAGTACCAGACTTTACACAGTACACATAGTTGGAGCACTGAAAGTTGCCAGAGGTCTGTAAAAGGTTCAGGATGAGAGCATTAGCAGCAGGCAACAAGGGCAGCCTTGTGGTGTAGAGAGAAGTACAGCCTAAATAGTTATAGCAGTCTTAGCAGCAGTTCAGGGCAGAAGGCAAGAAAGGGGTTGGCAAAGTTAGAATTGGATAAACACTGATTAGGAGAATCGACGTTTCAGGCATGAGCACTTCTTCAGGAGGGCTTTCCTGAAGAAGGGCTCGTGCCCGAAACGTCGATTCTCCTGCTTTTTTGGATGCTGCCTGACCTGCTGCGCTTCTCCAGCAACACATTTTCAGCTCTGATCTCCAGCATCGGCAGTCCTCACTTTCACCTTAAACACTGATTAGGCAATGCAGACTACAAAACCTGCAGATTTGGTACTTTGGCTAGGATTCTAAGTAATTAAGTGGCAGGGAGAAACTGGCAAGAACCCCGAATTGAAAACATACAACTCTTCTTTCACTGTATTCTATAATTTAATCTGAACTGCTACGATGTCTGATAAAATGAAAGCAATGCGCTGGACCAGACATTGTCACTTCTTGTGCCCTGACTAATGGCACATGCAGCACTGTCAGCACTGCAGAGTTCTCCTAACATCTAAAAGCTTATGTTGAATTGGAAGAGCTGCCCATAGACTTGTTGAGCAACAATTCGACAGTCATTCTCTCAGAATCATGCCTTGCAGCCAATGATCCAGAAAACACCATTACCATTCCAGGCTCAATCCTATCAATAAGACAGATTCTCTTGCACCCCAATTTAGTTCTCCATTTTGAATACCAATTGGAATATACATCTTGTGACAAGACCACAATGTACTCTGGATCAGAGCTTTCTAATGTTCATCATTAAGTATCTCAGTAACACCACTTCTGATCAAGGTGACCAAGTCCTAAAGGACATTGCTGCTAGATTGGCAGATGATGAGAATGCTAACAATTGAGTAAAATGTATTTGACACCACCTTCACCAACCTACCTGTAGCAGATATACCTGTCCATGACAGTCAGAAGGAGTTACCACCACAGTGCTTTTGTGGAAACAAAGTTCCACTTTCATACTGAAGACCCCCTCCTTTGTCTTGAGTAGCTTTAGCATGCTGCTATTGGTATAGATTCTGAACAGATTTAGCAACTCAGGACAGGGCATCCATGAAGTGATGTGAATCATTAGCAGCAACGCAATTGTATTTGAACACATTCTCCAAATTCACAATCCCAGTGTATCCTCCAAGCCAGGGATTTAACTTTAGTTCAATGAAGAGGATTGGATTGCATGCCAGGAGCAACACCAGGCATACCTTAAAACAAAAACAAGGTGCCTTACAGCAGCTTTTCAACATAGTTTGCTGGTATGCCCTACAACACCAGTCTATCCTTCCAAGCTGCCTACCAGTGTGTCAGAGACATGCTGCGATGGTTGTGAGGATTTTGCAGAGGTTGAGCGCCAGTGTCCATGTACTCTACAGAAGGCCATGACGGGGGCAGCCCTAAACAGGTGCCCACCAAATGGAGCTACTACATAAGACTATTTGCATGCCAATTAGCATAAACAGAATGGAATAGACAGAGTTAAGCAATCCCACAACCAATAAATTAGATTTTTATTCTTATCATATCCAGTTGTAAACTGTAGTGAATTAAAACAAGTCACTGGGAACAGCAAGCTTCAAAAATGTCCACAGCCTCATATGAAAGGAGGACCCAGCAGCTCCAAGACGAGGACACTTGCAAATGCCTCATCTTTAGTCAGAAGGGCCAAGTGGATGATCTCCCTCAGACTCCTGAGGATCCAATGTCATGGAGCGAATCAAATTAATTGAAGGTTGGCAACTACAGGATATCAATAAACTGAAGACACTGGATACTGCAAAGGTTTATCATTAACCAAAAGCTAAACTAGACTAGCCATGTGAATACACTGGCTACAAGAGAAAGTCAGAATCTGGGAATTGTGCAAAGAGTAATACGTCTTTTGACTCCCCAAAGCCTTTCCATCATCCACAAGGCAAGTTGGAAGACTTCCCACTTTCCTGGAGGAGAGCAGCTCCATCAACACAAGCAGCTCAACATTATCCAGGAAAAAGCTGTTCACTTGATTGGCAATCCATCTAAAATCTTTAACATTCATGCTCTCCATCACCAATGCACAGTGACAACAGGATGCGCCATCTACATGTTGCACTGTAACAACTCATCAGGGCTCCTTAGACATCACCTGCGAAGCCAGTTTGTCCTCCTTCATTATCAATGGGTCAAGATCCTGGATCTTTTTCCTTATTAGTGTTGTCAGTGTCCCACGTGGACTCTAGCAGTTTAGGAAGACAGCTTGCCATCAAACTTGAAGGCAGCTATGATGGGCAATAGATACTGGTATAGTCAGTGACACCCACATTCTGAGATTGACTGGACATCATCCAAAGACTAGTCAACATTTGGCTCATTCATGAATGGGGTGCCGGGCAAAACTCTGATAGCCTGACATTCGACCACAATTTAAGTAGTCACTATCTGAGAGATCCTGTGAGAGAACTAAAGTATTTTGGGAAATTAAAAAAAGATCCAAATCAAATTGTGAAGATTAAGCTTGCAAGCTAAACATTTGTTCATATAATAATCTAAAAAATATTCTTGATCATTTTTCTACCAAAAGCTTCAATCACAGATGATAAATAGTCAGCAATTTTCTCTTGGATTGAGATTCTTATTCAGCAATTTCCTAAAATGTACTGTTTTGAGTCACTTTATATAAAAAAAATCAAATCAGATTTGAAAATATCAGAATTGAATGTACTGACATTTTCTTCTTTTTGTTTAGAATTCATTGGTTCACAGAAGAGGCAGATAATATAACCTCATTTAGCTCCAGGATGTGTGATAGCTGAATTTTATCAGTCTCCAGATAGAAGTCCAGAGTCTTAAGAGCTGGATGTCATTAACCTGGTAGATCAAAGTTCAGTAAATTCCTTTATTCAAACTATTTTTCCCTGGTGCAGGGCAAAACTTATCTGATTCGAGTACATTTGGAAACAAAATTACCTTTTGCTTTACATTCTATACTCATGTTTTTCAATTCATAGAAACACTGCAAGTTTTACAGCTTTTGAACATAGCACAATGAAAGCTTCTAATCTTAGGATGTACCATAAGCTAATCAGGACGTAATTCAAATGTTTGATTCAGCACTATAAAAATTAGAAATTTTGGAAAAGTAGTGCTTTGGTAACCATAATCACATCCTTACAAAAGCAAATGAAAAAAAAGTTTCCCAACGCACCAGCTTTTCAATGCTACGAAATTAATTGAAAGCAAATTACCAAAATGGACAAAGCTGACATGCACTACAGCTTGCAAGTATCCTTTATGTTGAAAGAAGCTGATGTGAGAAAAATGAATACCAAGCCAAGGAAAGATTAAAAGGCAACCAAAAAAGGTTGGTGTAAAATTAATTTTAAAGGTCAGCCTCAAAGGAAGTAGGAAGACAGGCAAATTCAAGTTCAAGAGAAATTAATCTGACTTTTATGTTCTCAGGTAGACAAAAAAAATGGAAGTGAAAGTAAGCAATTTTTCTAACAGAAGGGAAATGGAATTAGAAATGCTGAAAAGTATGCCAAGATATAGCAGAAATTACTGGAAAAACATAGCAGGTCTGATAGCATCTGTGGAGAGAAAGCAGAGTAAACAATTCAGGTCCAGTGACTCTTCTTTGGAACTGAAGAAAATTTCTGATTTTGTTGCTGATCTCCAGCATCTGCAGTTGCATTTTTTTTTCCTGTCAAGATATATATGGAATCAGTCACATAGAGCTTGCACTGTCCGAAGACAGCAGCTTTGGTTTTTTTCAATGTTTAGCTGGAGAAGTTAAATTCAAAGTCTGATGTCACAGAAGTCATCTCACTGTAAAGAGACAGCGGAGGGGTTGGGAAAGGTGATTGAGTGGAGCTCGGAGTCAGTGCGCACACACACAGCTGATTAATATCTGCACACATCGTTGGCAAGTGTAAGAGATTACAAGAAGAAAAGGGGGACAGAAATGGTTCCTCAAGGGATTGACTTGTGGCACAGGGGTGGAGAAAGCCAAGTAAGATGATAAAGGCAGACCTCCGAAGCTGAGCAATGGACATGTTAAACAAGGTTTTCAAATTAGAGAGAAGAGTAAGAGTAATGAATGACTACTGGAGTACGTCATTCATGACTTTGGTCACATGTAGATCAAAGCTCCATTCAAGTACAAGTTGTCAATTGATAATTAGAAGAGGCTGACTCGACACATATGACTACAATAGAGCACATTCAGCATAATTGATTTCATATTTTTATATTTGATGTTTAACTTCTGAACTGATCATATCTAAGCATAAAACCAAACCTTGATTCTCCTTGGTCCATCCTTAAAAGACTTTTTCAGTTTGTTAGGCGTTAGCATTGTGATCATCTTATCCAAGCCCCTTTCTAAACTTCCAAACATCTTGGCACCTTTCTTCTTCTGGCCACTTTCATCATTAGCCTGATTCAGATCCATGTCCAATGAACGGGTCCTGTAAGTATCAACACTTAAAAGATCTCATTGTATAATGGATGTGGCCTCATTCATTACAAAGCATGAAGGTTTTTATTATACATTGTATTTCTATATCAGACAACAACACTTCACAAAATAACGTAGAGAGCTTGCATTAACAAACAACAGGCATGGAACTGTTGCCCAACTAGGCCCCTGCGGTCATCTTCCTCCAAACAGGTATATCATTTTGGATATTGTTCGGGGAGATGGCTCACCAGGGGGGCAACAGTTGCCAGGATCATGGCACCATGGCGGGCAGTGCTGTTCAGAAGAGCTGGAAAAAGACTTGTAGGGCCATACTCGTACGGGATTCTATTGTAAGCAGAGTTGATAGGCAGTTCTGTGGCCAAAAACAAGACTCCCGGATGGTATGTTGCCTCCCAGGTGCTCGGGTCAGGGATGTCACTGGTCGGCTGCAGAGTTTCTCAAAATGGAGAAAGATGACCAGTGGTGTTCCACAGGGATCAATGCTGGGGCCACAGTTGTTTGTGATATATAACAATGATCTGGAAGAGGGCATTGTTGGTCTGATCAGTAAGTTTGCAGATGACACGAAGATTGGTGAAGTAGCAGAAAGCATAGGGGTCTGCCAAAGAATACAGGAGAATATAGAGAGACTGGAGAGTTGGGCGGAGAAATGACAGGTGGAGTTCAATCCAGACAAATGTGAGGTAATGCATTTTTGGCAAATCTAATTCTAGAACGAACTATGCTGTAAATGGAAGACCCTTGGGAAAAGTTGATGAGCAGAGAGATCTGGGAGTTCAGGTCCATTGTACCCTGAAGGTCACTGCACAGGTGAATAGAGTGGTCAAGAAGGCATATGGTACGCTTGCCTTCATTGGACAGGGTCTTGAGTATAAGAGCTGGCAGGTCATGTTAAAATTTTAGAGGACTTTGGTTCGGCCACATTTAGAATACTGTGTGCAGTTCTGGTTGCTACATTACTAAAAGGATGTGGACACTTTGGAGAGGGTGCAGATAAGGTTTATGAGGATGTTGCTTGGTATGGAAGGTGCTAGCTATGAACTGAGGTTGAGTAGGTTAGGATTGTTTTCCTTAGCAAAAAAGGAGATTGGGGGAGACCTGAATGAAGTCCACAAAATCCTGAAGGGTATAGAGATAAACTTTTTCCCCCAGGGTGAGGGATTCAATGATGAGAGGTCACGTATTCAAGGTGAGAAGTGAAAAGTTTAAGGGGGATACTCGCAGAAAGTACCGCACAGAGGGTGGTAAGTGCCTGGAACACGTTGCCAGCAGAGGTAGTAGAGGCAGGCATGGTAGATTCATTAAAAAGGTGCATCCGGACAGATGCCTGAGTAGGTGGGGAGCAGAGGGATACACATCCTGAGGAACTGGGTGATAGGTTTAGACAGTGGATTTGGATCAGTTCAGGCTTGGAGGGCCGAAGGTACTGTTCCTGGGCTGTAAATTTTCTTTGTTCTTTAACACCATTCTCATCCTGGTCATGATCAGGATGGTGATGCATATTAACTGCTTTCAAACATGCAACCACACAACAGCCCGTGAACCAGAAGACCAGAATGTCTTATTGTGTTTTCATGAATCAGTTGGAACTGGAAGTACAATGACTACAAAACTAATGAAGGTGGCAGACTCAATAGCTGAACAGGATAAGCTACAGGAGGATTTGAATATAATTTGTCAAATAGGCAGACAGGTGGCAGATGAAATTCAAATGGAGAGAAATACAAAGTTTTAACAGGGACAAGAAATTCAGCAAGGATCTATTCTTTAAATGGGGAAAAAAAAATGTACATTTTAAAAGGAAAAAGGTATCTGGAAGTCCTGATTGACAATAAATTGAAGCTATTATGACAATGCTCAGGGGCAGTAAGTAAAGGAAATCAGGGATTCAGTTGAAACGAGGTAATCCTGTACAAAAAAGGAAATTGTAGCTGTTGAGGGTACCAAACAGAGCTAGCCGAATAATCACAGAGAATGAAAGGATTACATCATGAGGAACAAGTACATAAACTGGCCATATTCTAACTGAAAGACAGAAATCCAAAGTGTACTGTGGTTGCTGTTTTTAGGATTCTAAATAGGACTAAATAATGTAGAACATAAGGGGTCAGTGGAACCAGCCCACATGGAGGAGAGTGAACTCAAAACTAATCTGTGGAAAGATTAACCACTCACTGGATTAATATAAGGAACAAGCTCACGATGGCACAGTGCAAGCAAAGTTTTGATCCAAGTTTGCTAGATTTTTTTTTCTCAAAGATAATATTTTGTACACATTTGCACACAATTTATTTCCATGATCCAGAAAGGACCAAAGGGAAGATAAATCTTATTTATAAAAATGAAAGTGACTAGCTACCATTAACATCCGTGGGCGGCATGGTGGCACAGTGGTTAGCACAGCTGTCTCACAGCACCTGAGACCCGGGTTCAATTCCCGACTCAGGCGACTGACTGTGTGGAGTTTGCACGTTCTCCCCGTGTCTGCGTGGGTTTCCTCCGGGTGCTCCGGTTTCCTCCCACAGTCCAAAGATGTGCGGGTCAGGTGAATTGGCTATGCTAAATTGCCCGTAGTGTTAGGTAAGGGGTAAATGTAGGGGTATGGGTGGATTGCGCTTCGGCAGGTCGGTGTGGACTTGTTGGGCCAAAGGGCCTGTTTCCACACTGTAAGTAATCTAAATATTTTGATGGCTTCTCCATTCCCACCTGAGTGGATGTCAGAAATACTAATCTCAGTCATGTGGCTGAACCTGGTTACAAGACTGTAGCTTAATTACTCCAGAATCAAAAGGGAAAAACAGACGCTTCATTGCCTTCAAACATTAGCTCATCAGCAGGTAGCCAAACATGCTGTACCTATTCCAACTACAAGTTCATCTCAGAACCAATCACCTGATAACTCGGCCACCAGAAGTCTAATAACTCTCAGAGAATTTGCTAATTTTAGAAGAACCTCGCTTGAGCCAAAGCATCAATTCATCTAAAACTACAGGCCTGCTGTAAAAGGGAATGAAATAGTCCTAAGTGTAATTATATTGTTTTATTCCTCTTTTGTACCACTTTGAGAGAATGCCACATTTATGAAACTCTGGGGCAAATAAAAATCTCAAGGCTGGAATTATTTAAATTGGGATTATTCAGAGGATAAGAAAATATACAGATCTTGCATGTCAAACGTGTTGATCACAGTTAAAAGAAAACGCTAAATTCGGTCAGTGACAGATGCCCAGAATGCAATGCAGTAATCCAACTGGGTTCAAACATAATCGGTCTATTTCTTCCACCCTTTATACTATAGCAGTCTTCAGATAATGGATTCCATTTCATTAGCCACTTAAAATTATTTTTTGTCTCTCTCCCTGACCCTTTAAATGATTTCTGCACTCAGATTCCCTAAAATTCTGACACAAAGTCCCTAGCTGAAAAGCACTCCAGTGTATCAGAGTTCAAAGTGATAGTTGAGGGAGCTCAGGAAAATTGTGAACTGCTAATAAGTGCACAGCTTATTTTAGGCTCCTTTTCAAAATTAAATGAACACCAATTTCATTTGCAGTTAAAATGATGACTTTCAGTTTTTGTAAATGCCATTTGATAGTGATCAGAGAACAGTCTAAACTGAGTGGGCTTGATAAGAATTCAAAACATTCTGCACTAGGTCACCAAGTCTTCAAAACAGCAGCTTATCTTGGGAGGAATTGAATTTACTTTAGTATTAAGCTGTTGGCATTCACAAAACCTGTGCACTATCAGATACAACCCTATAGCATGAAAATCAAAGTCTAATCAGAAGCCAACAATCTATCCTTATTACTTAGTCTCCAGGCAATATCTGTGCTGAGTCTTCATTTGTAGAAAATCAGCAATTGAACAACATTTGCTGAATAATCCTGAGAGACAGTAATTATGCTGCTAACCAATTTAGGTTTGTCAGTCAGACCTGCAGTGGGGCACGTATTTGTCCTGATAGTAACACACAGATCCAACAAACATGCACCTGTTGAAACACCAAACAGGTAACAGCCATTTGTTCGTTCGTTGCAGACCAAAGTCAACCTGTTTGGTTTGAAATCTAAACAAAGCTGTCAGTTAACAATCAATCATTAACACGTATGCTCCACAGTAATGGATCAACCACAGCCCACTTGCCAACCATCAACACACTCCTCGCTTGTAGCATAAATGTTGGTTTTCCCCATTAATGGTATGCTTGGGAAGTGCACTGTATTACATTATGAAAAGAAAAATGAGATGGCTATAGGTCATTTAAAATCAAAACTAAACAGGACAGAGATGCAAAGAGATCTTGGAATGCAAATAACAAAATTGTGACTTAAGTCTATCGAGATTGTGTCGGGAAAGAGTTGAGTTTTGAGAAACAAGATAATCAGCTAAACATGACTCAGATTAGCTAAGAACTTAGTGAACAATGGGATGCTGAAGACAAGAGTAATGGGTGGAAAAGCATTCATTGTGGAGAGCCATTTAACAATATTGCAAGCATTCAGTATGTAAAGTTAGTTTAACAATGTGAAAAGTATTGATTATGTGAAGCCAGTTAAGGTGAAGAACATTCATTGTGCAACACTAGATGACTTAATCTGTACTATTGACACTCGCTGATTGTAATGGTCACCCAATCAATATGTATGTTGCCTTTATCTGGATGCTCCTCCCTGTAAAATGACTAAAATAATTCATTAAGAAACTGCTATTCCAGAGAAGACTGTGAATCCATGTCTCTGTGCACATGGGCAATTGTTCTCTCTCCCTCCAGGGTCCGGAATAAAGATGCAGGTAAAACTATACTGCGTCTGAGCTTTTTGCTTTGACTGAGTGGGGGGGGGGAAAACGGGACGACAATATGGTCATAGGCAGCAGGATCCAAGTGAATAGTTACTATCAGACAGTGTTAGTGACCACCTGGAACATCAATGTCTCGAGATGTAAGGGCCCACAAGGTAAGATTTTAAACCTTGGTCTCTCTTTATATTCCCTTGTGCCAGTAACTGTTTTGCCTTGTTTGAATCAGGATCTTAGTTCAATGTGTTGTGGGCGATGTAATGGGGCAGATCTTGTTTTTACATTGAAATTGTACAACATTATGTCCTTTATAAAGTGATCAAACTTGTAACCTTAAAACAAATTAATTGATTGCCTTGAGCCTCTGATTTGTTTGATATTCTACAATACCAGTTTAAAAGAAAAAGCAGTTGGGTCAGTGGTTATGCTGGAGTCAGATGAGAGGATTGTATTAAAATATCTTTACTGCTGTGATTTTAATGCAGAGTGTTCACAAAAAGAAGAGAGCACTTGGATTTTAACAAAACATCAAACTCAAAGAGAATATCAGCACTTGAGGCTGAGCTGTTTAAATTCTGTTAATTATTGTTAAGATTTCATTGGCCCCCTTCATGTTGCTAATTCAAAGAATGTTGATCTCTACCAAAGTTGCCACTATAATTCCGAATGTTTTATTTGGGAAGTTTCTTTGGTGAACATTTTAAAATTTGTTTTCCACGAATATTTGAGATTTAAATCTGAAAAGAAACTGCCTTTTCAATTGCTAAAGCACAGGAAACATTTTCTTGTTTTCTTGCTGTTCCAGACTTTTGAAATAATTTTCCTGACAGCTTTCATATTTCAGGCCATTTGTTAAATGCAAAATAATTTTTGAGTAACCTGAATGAGGTACCGAGGGTTTGATTGTTGTTTAGAAGTGACTGAATTTTTTAGGTAGTACAATTTAGAAGTTTATGGATTGTACAAAACTTGATAATGTCATAAATAGTGAACAGAGTAACAGATTTCAAGAATTCAAAGAATGTTGAAATAGGCAGACAATTTAGTGTAGTTAAAATGTGTGACTGTCTTCATACTGATAACCATCTTGGTAAGGAAGGAATGAGAGAGGAAATGCAAAGATACTTTCAGCAGCTAACATTGTCTCTAGAGTTTCTCCATTCACAGGTAAAGCAAACCTTTGGACTACTGCCCACCTCTCCACAACCAGATCCAAAAGATTCAATCAGTTCCTCAGTCATGAGAATGAAACAAAGTGAAGAAACTAACAACAGTGAAGAGGAGGTTGGTACGCTTCCAGTCAGTGGCCTTCCTACAGACATTAAACCACGTGAGCTTTACCTTATCTTTCAATCATATCAACGAATATGATGGTTCACTGATCAAGCTAACATCAACAGCCACTTGGATTTGTTCTATTTAAACAGCAGAGCGGGAGCAGAAGCAGCAAAAAAAAAAAAGGCTGCATTCACCTAGCCTGCTGCTGCACTGCACACTCAGATACGCTGGTATCCTACATCGGAAGCCGGAAGGATGGAAGTCTCGTCAGTTTTGTTAAATATTTAACTACCATTATCCAAGAAATCAGATTTCTCCATGGAGTGATGCACAAGGACAGACTGAATTTTGTTTTCAGGTTGGCCTTTACTGAAGGAGGAGATTTTGGAGAACTGGCTTGTTTCCACTTGACTTGGAGGGGATGGAATGGTCACTAATGACTGTGAATTTAAGAACTTTACCAGTGAATCTTTCTTTCCACATGAGAGGATTCTTCAAATTCTAATTAATGTAATGAATTAGTAATTCTTGTGGTTATAATCACTGCATATTGTGTCAACATAACAACAACTTGCTTAAATAGTGGCTGTCAGAGTCTTATGAAAGCTGGTAATACTGTTAGTTATTACAAAATAAAAGGAGGGAATGAGGTGGTGTGTAAGGAAAGAGCTAAGTTTGAGTTTTGTGAAGCAAGAGGTTCAGCCGAGCATGACTCAGACTAGATAAGAACTTAGAGAACAATGGAGTGCTGGAGGCAAGGGTAATGGGTTAACAAGGTGGAAAAGCATTCATTATGTAGAGCCATTCAACAATATTGTAAGCATTCAGTATGTAAGGTCAGTTTAACAAGATGAAAAGTATTCATTATGTAAAGCCAGTTAAGGTTAAGAACATTCATTGTGTAACACCACATGGCTTAATCTTTACTATTGACACATACTGGTTGTAACGGTCTCCCAATCAATCAATATTTATGTTGCCTTATATGTATGCTCCTCCCTGTAAAATGACAATATAGTTTATTAAGAAACTGAATTATATTTAGAGAATATTCCAGAGAAGACCGTGAACTCATGTCTCTGTACACATGGGCGATCGTTCTCTGTCCCTTCAGGGCCCGGAATAAAAAGGGAGGTAAAATGATACGGTGTCTGAGCGTGTTGCTTTGACTGAAGTGGAGGTGGGGAGAAAGAACGGGACGACATATAAGCACAAAACAAATTACACACCATGATTCATTTCTAAAGGAATAGAATCGAAAAGTTGAGAGAGCCTATTCTAAACAAGGTATAGATCATACATAAATTACTCTATACAGCTCCAGCTATTATTTAAAAAAAAGACATTGGAGGGTTGAAAGATGTGCAAGGACGATACTAGAACGGAGAGTTTGTATGCATTCGGAAAAATTGGACAGCCTGGGTCTCTTTTCATCTTAAACTGAGACCAAAGGTTGGCACATAGAAATCGTTAAAATGATGACAGGTCTTGATAGACTAGACAGAATGTGTTCCATTTGTAGGAAGAACAAAGCTAGGGATCATAAAAAATAATATCGTGAAAGAGAGATGGTTTGTAGCTATGACATAGAAGGAAATTTGGTTGAGCTGCATTAGAATCAAAGAATGAAATTCTTGGTGAAAGAAGGAGCTTTGAAGTAGTTTAGGAATGACAATGGAGAGGCTGGAGGGGAATTCTGTACCTTGGGGATTGCTAGCTAAAGGCATGGTCACCAATGATATAGTGAGCAAATCCTGCAGTGTTCAAGGAAGTTTCAAGTGGAGTACTGCACATATCCAAAGGTTGTTGGGATTAAAGAAATCACAGGAACTGTGCAGTGAGGGGAATTTGAAAACAAGTATAAAAGCTTCAAGATTAGCTTAACATTAAGTGATAAGTCAATGTAGTGAGCACTGAAGTGATGGCTGATTGGGACATGGTGCAAATTAGAACATGAACAAATTTTTGAATTACCTGAAGTTTGAGGGCTACATTGAGGGAGTGCAGAACTGTATTTGATTAGTCAAGTCTAGAGCTAGATACTACTCAGTAGTAAGGATATGGAATGTTTTGCCTGCAACGGTAGTAGATTCGCCAACTTTAAAGTACATTTAAGTCATCATTGGATAAGCATATGGACGTACATGGAATAGTGGAGGTTAGATGGGCTTCAGATTGGTATGACAGGTCGGCGCAACATCGAGGGCCGAAGGGCCTGTACTGTGCTGTAAATGTTCAAATGTTCTATACAATGGTCTGATTGAGGATTTCAGGACCACTTAAATCAAAACAAAGGCAGATGATGTTATGCAAGTGGAAAACATATACTCTTGGTGGTGCTGTGGGCATATGGTCAAAATCTCAACTTGGAGTTAAATAGGTTAAGGCTAAAGACAGTTGAACACCATTAAAATTGGCTACAATAATAACACTACAACAACTTGTATGATATGGGTGGGGTCATAAGCATCTCATCTACGAAATAAGTCAACAGGCAAGGATCTGACAAATGGTGTATAATGGCATGGAAAAATGTGATGTTGTCTATTTTGACTGCAAGATTAAAAACCATTTTATCTAAATGGTCAGATTGAAGAACTCTGATGCAGAGTAATCTGGATGCCCAGTAGCTAATTCACAAAAGGCTAGTATGCAGGTACAGCACACAATTAAGAAAGCTGACAGAATGTTAATATTTATTGAGAGGGAAATTGAATACAAGAAGTAGGAAATTATGCTTCAGCTATACAAGGTATCGGTGAGACCACATCTGGAGTATTGTGTACAGTACTGGTCTCCTTATTTAAGGAAGAATACAAGTGCATTGCAAGCAGTTCAGGGATATTTACTAGATTGATACTTGGAATGGGAGAAAGTGAGGACTGCAGATGCTGGAGATCAGACCTGAAAATGTGATTCTCCTGCTCCTTGGATGCTGCCTGACCTGCTGCACTTTTCCAGCAACACATTTTCAGCTCTGATACTTGGAATGGATGAGAAAAAAAAACTGGACAGGCTGTAGGTTGTATGCATGGAATTTATAAGAGTAAGTGGCAACTTGCTTGAAGGGATCTAGGTGGTGTGCATGTTGAAAGGGGATGCTTCCACTTGTGTGAAAATATAGAGCTGGGGGTCATCATCTTTTTAAAAAAAACTGTTTTTCTTTTAAATAGATGAGGAGAATATTTACACTTAGTGGGTCATAAGCCCTTGGAATGCTCTTCCTTCAAAAAAAAAGATGGTGGAGGCAGCCTTTGATTATTTTTAAGGCAAAGGTATATTGAGAATTAAAAAGCAATGGGGTGAAAGGCTATTGGAGGTAAGCAAGATTGAGGAATAATCAGATCAACTATGATTGTATTGAATGATGTAACAGATTGAGGGGTCTAATGACATTCTTAATTTGCATGTTCAGACAATAGAAAATTATTCAAGATTAAAAGAAATACCGAATAGCTATAAGTAAGCGTTCATTTCTAAAACATTCATTCCGCTACATACCGTCTTTCTGGGCTAAATGCTGTGCCTGTTAATTCCTCTGAGAAAAGCTGATTTGTAGTATGTTTTATAGGCATCTCCTTGTTGCAGTTGATCATGGCTAACGGTTAAAGAATGGAAATAATTTAAAACCTGACATTTAATACATTATTTTATAGTAAACTCTAACTTGGGGGTTTCTACAGTTCTGCAATGAACTTTAACAATTTTGCAAAGAAAATTTAATTAGCAACCATGTTCCAACACAGTCAGCACTGGAGGACATACAATGTTTTACTGTGACATGGATAATTATTGTTGTAACCATTTAGTATCAGCCAGCAAGTAACCCTTGAACTATTTAAACATAATATTGATCTGTTATAAGTGAACACAGTATTTTTCAAAATCAGAATCATGCAATATCGCAGCACATGCCACATAGAAAAGGCAAGTGGAGGGCAATGCAAATTTGGGATCGCAGATAATCTTGAATCAGGAGGGATATGCAGGCAAGTAAACCAAAACAAAAAATGTTTGAAACTTCCAAATCTCTCAATTTTTGTTCATTTCAGGGATAAATATTCTCACAGAAGGAATTAAAGATTCTGTACTTGCTTGCTTGAAGTTTGAAATGCACAATGGTCTAAAGTGGTATGATTGAATATATAATTTTTCCTGCATTTTACTCCATGGTCTAATCCCACGTCCACACTAAATTTGTTTCAGCTTATCCCTGCTTGGCTGCTCATGTGAAATAGGCTCCATTGACTAATGGGAGTCAGCTCTTCCAGTTCGCGGTCAAGTCCAGAGGGGAGGAGAAATTTATTATTGGTTGGATGTACTGCAAAACACATTAGAGGGCTTTCTAAGGTCAGGCAGCTCAAGATTGACCTCTTATGATTAACAGAACATGATCAGAAGTGATAAAAGGTTATCAGATAGTAGCTTTAATTGAGCTGGAAACTGTGATAAAAATGTGAGCCCCCAGTTCAACTCACTTTGCGGTGTTTTGTACAACATGTGCACCGGGCAACTGTGGCAAAATGGAGAATAAAACACAAATGATTGATTGTGATATTTGACCTGAAGACACACTGGCATTAAACTGTTTAGTTGTTAACACATTATGCTTTATTTTGAAAGTATGGCATTATTTTAGTTGAAAAACATTGTGACACGCTAGCTGTGCAGGATGTTTATTATTCTAAAATGTTCTTATCTGTACATTCCAAGATTTAACAACAAAGTTACCTTTATGATGAATATCTGTATATTCTTTGGAACTGAACAGATTTTTCTTTCCATAGTTTTTATTAACAACTGGCGTTTTGGCTTCAGGTTGCACAAAGTGATCGTCTGTTTTCACAATTTTTACTTGCTTTTTATTTTCTTTGTTTTCAGATTTCTTTGAAGCAATTTTTTGCTTGCCTGAAGATTGTAAATTCTCTTCTGAAGAATCTTTAAGTAGTCTGCATCGTGGTCGCTGAAATACAAAAGATACCAGTTATTTACAGAAAGTTTTGTCATTGTTAGCATATTCACAAGGGATACTAAATAGTGCAAACAATGCAATAAAAGAAGAAACATCAGCGTACCACTATGTAAAATTTAACAAGAGACCTTGAAAAAGCAAGTTTGACAAAAAAAAACTCCTTTTGAAAAATACATGAAACATTGCATATTTACATGAATTGCATATTTACACACAAATTTAACTGGGCTACAGTCTCTAAGCCATACGTTATATAACAAGTAAGTAAACAGCCTTTCAAACTGGTCACTCCAGCTGATGTAGAGATGATATTTGTGATTCAATCTCAAATGAATAGTAGTGTTTTGAAACATTCAATGCCAAAAAAACCCAAAAATTTCAAGAATCTGTACAAATTACCTGAGGACTTCACGAAAAGCACATACATATCAACTTCCTGATAAGGACATGACTAATGAATAAATGTAATACAAAGAATGACAGCAATGGTAGCAACATATTATAAAACTACATATTTTGCATTGTTCAAAATATTGGAATGCTCAATATCACTCTCTATAGGATCAAAGGATTGACTTAAATATCTACATTCTAAAAAATGGATGAAGTAATATGCCATATGTATAACTCAGTTCCTATTGTAAAAAGGCAGCAGATATGTAACTTAGAAGAGATATAGATCTCAATACTAGATTTTATATTTCATACAATCGTTCAAAATTTATAAGCAGTTGCGGCAAAGTAATACAACACGATAATGAAGAAAACGTTCTGCAAACCTCTGTTTGGGGTGTCAAAAAAAGTGGATCATATAGGGCACATTCATCTGCAAATTCCACAGATCTGCACACATAGCGACCATTATCTTCCACATCTTCAAAACTTACATTCCTCTTGGACTGAAAGAACAATTAAAAAGGTTAAGTTTGCTTTTAAAAAAAAAGTAAAGATTAACCAGTAATTAACCAGAAATTTAACATTTTCTTCCATTACCAAAATATATTTAAAAGTTTCATCTAGAATCCACTTGATGGAATGACTAATCAAACAGGTTTACTTGGAAGCACTAGCTTTCAGAGCACTCAGGTGATTGTGGAGAATTAGATTGTAAGATACAGAATTTATAGCAAAAGGTTACAGTGTGATGTAACTGAAATTATATATTGAAAAAGACCCAGATTGTTTGTCAAGTCTCTCATCTTTTAGAATGACCATGTTGGCTTCAGTTCTTTCATATGTAAATCGCAAAACCTTTTTTTAAAAAAGGTATATTCTCAAGTGCTCTTGAACAATTGGTGTCATGTTGGCCCAGATAAGGTATTGAAGGTATTAATTCCCTGTGTGAGGCTGTCTGTGCCACAATGGTCAGACTGATTCTAATCTAAAAAATGGATTTACAGAATGTTACATGGAATCATGCAATTTTTGAGCACAGTAAAATGTAATTCTGCAAACTTATATGTATATGTGAGCATGTGGGTTTGTTTGTGCGTGTGTGTGTGTGTGTGTGTGTGTGGGGGGGGGGGGGGGGAGGCCCTATGAGTGTCTGTATGTATGTGAGCGTGAATGTAAAGGGGTTTAAAGTCTGTGAGAAGGTATGTGGGAGTGTACGAGTGGGGGTCTGAGTATGCCCGTCTGTCCGTGTGTGCATACAGAGTAATGGATTCGCCTGTAGTGTGACATGAACCCAAGGTCCCGGTTGGGGCCATCCCCATGGGTACCAAACTTGGCTATCAGCCTCTGCTCGGCCACTTTCAAAGCAGCTGTTTGTAATACTTACACTGATAGCATAAATATTTATATATGCAGATTTCTAACCAAACATAGTTGATCTGAAAGTTTTCACAAACTACAATCCTCACAGATAATTTCTTTCTAGAAGAACTTGCACTTACTCCTGACTTCAGTCTTCCTTGGAAATGAGAACAAAAAAGCTTACCCCGTCTCTGGGTTTTTCTTAGCTTAAAATCAACACGCTGTGATTCTAAATAAAACGCAAGTTAATTTTTCAATAATCTCTTTCTCCCTTAAAATCCCACTATTAGACAAAATTCCATTCAAATTCCAGGGATTCACACTGGTTTAATATCACGGCTCCAGATTGCTCCCCTCATTTTTAGGTCAAGCTAAGGCCTGATAGCTAAGACAAAACAAAGATAGGTAAGAAAGTATGTTGTGAAGAGGACACAATAAGCTTGCAAATCGAAGTAGAATGTATGAGTGGACAAAAATCTAACAAATGAAATTTAATGTGGACAAATGTGAAGTCATTCACTTTGGCAGCAAGAATTTTTAAAAGTCAGAGTATTCTTTACATGGAGATTGACTGGAGAATTCAGCAGTGTAGATCTAGGTGTTCTAGTGCAAGAGTCACAAAACAGGAGCCTGCTGGCAGTGCAAGTAATAAAAGCTGCAAAAGGGATGCTATTGTTTACTGCAAGATAAACGGAATAGAAAAGTAGAGAGGACCTGCCTCAATTATATAGGACATCTGGTGTGCAATTTTGATGTAAATGCATTGAAGGTGATTCAGAAGAAGTTGACCGAAGGGCTTATGCTCGAAACGTCGAATTCCCTATTCCTGAGATGCTGCCTGGCCTGCTGTGCTTTGACCAGCAACACATTTTCAGCTGTGATCTCCAGCATCTGCAGACCTCATTCTTTACTGAATGAGCAGGTAGTTCTAGAAGGATAAATTGGACAGATTGGGCTTAATTTTGCCAGAGCTTCGAAAAATGAGGGGATGAGTTAATTGAAGCATCTGTGGTCTTCAGTGGTTTGACAAAGTTGACATGGAAAGCATGGAATTAGGGGCGGCCCTTTTAGGACAAACAAGAGGAGACAGAAATTCATTTTATCTCAGAGTTGTGCAAGTTTGGAATTATCTGCCTAAAGTGGCGGAGGAGGTGGGGCAGTTGAAATTTTTTTAAAAATATGATTGACTTCAAAAACAGAATACCAGTGATCTAGTGAATACCAGAGTAGGGCTCTACCTCTGCTTCAAATTCCTACTTTCTTACAATTGCATTAAAATCCCCTCCTTCCAAAGTATGCTCTTTATAAAATTGGCTTTTCAAATATGGTTACCACCTTTACATTGCAAACAAAGTTAACATGATGTTTAGATTCATGCAAAATTTTCAAAATGGATTTCTCACCTGCAATTCTCCAAGGGGTGTTGAAGGCATGCTATGGTCTTCACTGCAAGAAAACAAGCGAACAGGCTTGCCATGGTTCTTCTTATGCAACAGCAGCAGATACGCAGCTGTTATTCTATCATATTTCCACTAGACAAAAGAACACGGCAGAGGGAGTAGAAAGCTGTTGTACCTGAGCAAATCATAAACTATTCAAGATAACTAGCAGCTGTAGGAGCAGACCATGGGGAGGACAATTTACAGAAGTAACCAGTAACAACCTTTGAAAAGGAGCAAAAGAACTAATTATTAGAAGGACAGAAAAAAACATGTTAAACATAGTTGGACATATAACAATTTATATTAGCTACTAGCAAAAGATATCTTAGAAACGTTATCCAAGGATGCTTCAGACTCATTGAAGCTTCAGATGAAATTGGGATTAGATTACTTATAGCTTGAACAGGCCCTTTGGCCCAACAAGTCCACACTGACTCTCCGAAGATCAACCCACCCAGACCCCTTCTCCTACATTTACCCCTTCACTTAACACTACGAGCAATTTAGCAGGGCCAATTCACCTAACCTGCACATGTTTGGACTCTGGGAGGAAACTGGAGCACCCGGAGGAAACCCACGCAGACACTAGGAGAATGTGCAAACTCCACACAAACAGTTACCTATCTGTTGCCTGGATGTTTTGTAAGAGCAGAAGGAAAGGGAGACTCAACATAAACTTTAATACAAACCCTTCCATTCTCGCTATATCAACAACAACAATGACTTCAGTGGCATGCAGGGAGGTTTGGAGGGGGGGGGATGGAAAAGAGGAGTGTGGGCACAGGGGCGAGGAAATCAACAGTAAAAAGGGAGCTGTTGGGAAAGGGCAAAGTAGCAAAAATTTTTCATCGACTATTCCTACAAAGGCTAAGTATGTTCAAACCTTGAATTCATTCATGCAAGGCGCCCCTCCCCCCACCGCCACACACACACGCACATTCCTGAGCACCTTACCAGATCACCAACTTGTAATACCAACAATTTCGTTCTTGGCTGTAATTTAATATAATTACTTCATCAAAATATTAACTGGAAGCTAAAATATCCTGATTAAATGATAATTCCATGCTACCCTCTGACCTGCTGGTATATGAATTAGCTCTGAAACAGTTCAGCATACAAACAGAACTAAGCTTTAAATATCCTTTAGCAATTCCCATGCAAACAAGATAGGTAGAATTTTACCATCCCATTGAACGAATAAGCCGAGCCTGAGGGCATCAAGGGAAATTTATACTGAACTGGCATCTCTCTAAAGCATACATTCTTTATTGCATTTTTCTTAATCTGTAATGCAGCACACCTAAATCTTTCTTTGCTTTGTGCATAACGACTATAATTTGAAATGAACTTTTTTTTAAGAAAGCAGGCATCATTGAAGCTGGGGGAAAAAAAAAGTGTTTAAATAAAAAAAAATCTTCAAATTAAATGAAGACCACTCTTGGATTTGTTATTTCAAAGACACATCTGCAATAATGATCAGATAAAATACACAAAGCAGAATACAGCTTGAAAAATTTACATCCAATCCATCTGTCCACCCAGCAGGAGCTAAGCGAAGCAAATATGAAAAGGTAAAGTTGAACGCACCATCATTTTACTTTGAAGAGCTGGACAAATATCTGGTTAGAACTGAACTTCAAGAAACAGTAAATTTTGAATAGTCTAATTGTTCTCAGGCTACTAAGAAAGTGAAAATGAAAAAGAGAAAAATAATGAAAAGGAGAGAACTGGTCCAGGATTAAATATTTAAAAATAAGCAGCAAAATTTGATTGGATTGGATTATATTAGATTACTTACAGTGTGGAAACAGGCCCTTCGGCCCAACAAGTCCACACCGACCCGCCGAAGCGCAACCCACCCATACCCCTACATTTACCCCTTATCTAACACTACAGGCAATTTAGCATCGCCAATTCACCTGACCCGCATGTCTTTGGACTGTGGGAGGGAAACCGGAGCACCCAGAGAAACCCACGCAGACATGGGGAGAATGTGCAAACTCCACACAGTCAGTCAGTCACCTGAGGAATTGAACCCGGGTCTCTTACGCTGTGAGGCAGCAGTGCTAACCACTGAGCCCCCAATGATTTGCCAAACATAGATTTATTCTTAGTGCAACCAAGAAGCAAATGTTTGAACATTTGTGCAATTGGAGGTTGGGGAAATGAGTTTCATCCATTGGCTTGCGTTTTGTTGGCATAGGATTCAATGAAAGGGGATAACTTTCATGCACACCCTACATGTGCACTGGATGTATGCAGACTAAGCAAGTCATGACATCAACTAGCAAACAAAGCCAGGACCAAAGCTCTGCCAACCTACCACAAGGTCAAGCATTCCTCCTCTCTCTCCCTCCCCCCTCCCTCCCATAGTTAGGATATGGAGGTGCCGGTATTGCACCAGGCTGGACAAAGTCAGAACTCACATGACACCAGGTTACAGTGCAACAGTATTATTTTGAATCTCAAGCTCTCGGAGCACTGCTCCTTTGTGGGGTGAAGTAGAGGGAAGCACACAGGTACAGAATATATAGGGGGAAGAGATTATGGCAAGATAATTCCAGGTAATTAAGATGGCACTAGAGACAAACCAAACAGCTGGAACATAAGCACAAGTCATATGACAGGTCAAACCAAAGTAACAAGTAATTAAAAACTGTACAAACTAATTAAGTTAGAGAGATAATAACAAGTAATCAAGGTAATGCGTTTTAGGGCAGCCAGAAATTAAGACTCATTCCCAATTATCCTTGAGAAGTTGGTTGTGGGCCACCTTTGTGAACTTCTGCTGTTTGTATGATGGAGGTTAACAAGCATTGCTGTTAGAAAAACAAGTGCAGGACTTTGGACCCAGTGTCAATAAAGTAGAAACAGGGAAATATTTCAAAGTCAAGATGGCATGCAAACTGGACTGAAATGTGTCACTGAATCGGAGGCCTACACCACAGAATAAGGCTCTCCAAACTCCCACGTAGCTGCTGCCCCTGCCCTGCAGGACAAGGGGCAGAGGGGGAAATGAATGTTGAAGGCACTGACCATGGTATGAACCAAACAGGCTGCTTGTATTTTGGGTGGTGTCAAACTCAAGTTTGTTGGATCTGCATTCATTCAATTAGAGAACCTCAACACACTCCTGAACTGTGAGGTGTAGACAGTAGACAGGCTTTACATAGTCAATTGAGTAACTTGCCCAAGAAACCAGTATCTGACACAAATATTTATGCAACTTGTTTAGATGCTAGTGATGACACCCATGATAATGATGGTGGGGAATTCAACAATAGTAATTCTGTTGAGTGTTAAGACAAGTTGGATAGTCCTTTTGTTGAAGATACTCATTACCAGATATTTGAACGGAAAATCTTCACAAGATCACAGTTCAGTTATGTCCCAGACTGCAGACATGATAGGAGTGGAAATACAGACATGTTAACATTTTATCCTTCCAGCAATACACAAACAAAAGGGTTTAAATACCAACTGCAACTCTTGATCTGTGTGCAAGAGAACTAATAAAATACAAACTACCGCACCAGTAAAAGTTCCATCAAGCAACAATGTGCTATGAAGGGACAGTTGAGAACTTCCACTAGATACACCAGCATGTGGATATAAAAAAAGAAAGAAATGTTGTCTCTGATTTCAGAAAACAAATGGTTAGCAAATTCATTGTTGAAGGAAACTGGACAGCTCCTTTCAGTTAACTGTAGAAGCAAAGCAACCACTCACCTACCAAAGTCAACACTACTAGAATCGCCCACCTACTGGAAGCAATATTTCACAATCTATTGCCAAAGACTAATTTGGATTATTTTAAATACTTACTTTTTGGACTTTCCTATCAACAGATATGAGCCCCTCTCTTCTGGGAAATGTCATAACACAGAAATAGCTCAATTGTAGCATGAGACATATAATGGTTTTCCTGTACTAATTTACCTAAAATGTCATCTTGACATGTTTATGTACAAGGATTATTAATCTGGAAGACAGATTCTTACCTCTGTCACCAAACTGGACATACTCTTTTTTGAACGCTTGAAGAACACAGATAATTCTGTAAGACAGTCCTCATCAAGATGGCTAATCTGCAAATTAAAGGACGCATGCAGGAAAAAGGATTAATGTATTACAGCCAGCCCTGTACAGAGTGTGCAATGACTACAAAGTACAAAATACAATCTAGAGTCAATGAATTATTAAAGGATTGACAATATTCCTGCATTATTAGAATATTGTTCAATACCTAGTTGCTGCATTGAAAGAATGAATATAAACATGGTTTGTGGCCTTACAATTACAGGCACAGTTCTTTAAATTTTGAATGAACAAAGTTGATGAAACTGTAAAATTAAAGGCTTGATTAAAACAAAAAAGAGAATTTATAATTCCAGACTTCAAAAACTATGTATCCTCTGTTGTGTTCTTCTTAACCTAGAGATTTACTAAGACACTGCGACAGAGGAGATGCTCTTGTTATGACTAAAGCAAACAGAAACTCTAGTTCCTTTCAACAGAAAAAAGGGGTTAACAGTAGGTTTGTTTAAAACTTGGAGGCTTTAATCAGGTAAATTGGAAAAATCTATTTCCACTAGTACACAAGTGGAGAACAACAAAATGTTTTTTATGCAACATCTTCATGAAAGATAAAGCTTCTGAGACACTTCAAAGTGTGAACTTTAGAACTTCTATGTTCAAAAAGATTGGTTAGAACACAAAGCCCCACATGGAATCCAAACGAGCAGAATCTATAGGAATTTTCAAAAAAAGTTAAAAGTAAAAGAGGTAGGAAAATGGAACAGAATGAAAATTGTACATTGAGCTAATGTATGGATCATGAGCTGAACAGCCACTTCCCTCCTTGATTTTTTGATTCGATGACCACCTCATTTGTTTTTACTCTCAGTTGACTAAGAAAGTGTGCCTAAGGAAGTTGCTTACTCAGAAGCTTATAGAACTTTTCCATTCACCTTAGTTTTTGCTGAAACGTTGTTCCAATATTTCTTCTTCAAAAACAAATTGATGCCAATATCAAAGGCACAATATTAGTATCACGTTGCTGGAAGTTACAGTTGGAGTTGGGAACATTTTACAAATTCTTTAAAATCCAACAGGGAGGATATGGTACTAAAATGAGAAAGTATGCTTCTAGTCTCAACCACAATCTCACAGAGGGTTGACGAGTTACTTAGCAACTTCAAACCTTTTTTTCCCCTTATGAATGTATTTCCATTTCCAGGTGTTTGACAAGATAATGTACATTAGATACTTAAGATAAGAGGCCATGGTGTTGGAGGTAATATATGAGCATGGATAGAGGATTGGCTTACTGAAAGATGACAGTTTTGGGAGAATAGAGGCAGATTCAGGATGGCAACTTGTAATTAATGAAGTGTCCAAGTGATTATTATTTGAGCAACAAATATTTACAATATGCCACAATATTTAGAACATCCAACAGGAGGTATATGAGGAAAATGAATGTGCTACAGCCAAGCTTACAGATGAAAAAAGTGGAAATGCAAATGACACAGAATATAATGTGTTAAAAATTGTGAGCTTTTGTACCTTGACAGGAAGAATACAGCAGCTGAATATCATTTAAATGGTGAAAGACTGCAGAGGGATTTGGGAGTCCTTGCGCATAAATTAAGCAAGTTAGCAAACAAGTTCAGCAGATAATAAAGGAAAGCAAACAGAATGTTGACCTTTAAGACAATGGTGTATAAAAATAACGAAGTTTTAGTGCGTTGGTGGGCAACCATGATGCCAATGGGTCCGAGTTGTCTGGCAGTCAACTAGCCACATAAAAGACATGACCCTCTCTCACTAGTATCCTCACATACGGATGAGGAAGGACACCACTTCGACTGGATAACACAAGCCAAACAGAGACACGCATGAGAATTCCTAGAAGCACAGCATTCCAACCAGAACTCTATCTATGAACACATCGAGTTAGACCCCATCTACCACCCCCTGAGAAAAGAACAGGAAGTGACTTCACCACAGGAAATGACATCACCAACCCCCAAGAAACCCAAACAACATTTAAATAGAAAGTAGGAACTTTCAGCGTCGCTGCGCCTGAGGCCCACTGAAAATGTTACCTAGTAAAGTAACAAAATGTCTGAAAATAAACCTTGCAGTTCAACGAGCAAACCTACATCCAAAACCCTTAAATACACCTTGGTGGTCTCCTAAAGCAGCAATGGGGTTACTTTCTGTACCCAAGTTGATGTCCCACAAGGTCCTAAACTCTCTTGTGAAGTACTCTATAAATTTGTTATCCTTCAAAAGAAATAGATCCATGTGCCAGCGCTGAGTGTCTATTCCACTACCCCTGATCTTAACATCCAAGTACACTACCGCATGGTCCAAAATGGCTGTATTCCCAATCCTGCAGATTAGCATCGAATCCAGATGGTCACTGGAACAAAGAACATATCAATTCTCATGTGGCACTTGTGTGTACTGGAGTAAAAAAGGTAAAATCCTTCCCATTTGGGTGGAGACATCGCTACATGTCCCAACTCCCCACACAAGTCCACTAGCTGTCTGGGTTGCAGGAAGATACCAGAGACCCCCCTTTGACATCCTGTCTATCTTGGGGTCTGTGAGATACTTGAAGTCTCCTCTTATAATTGTGTGGGGCATCCTAAAAGCCATCAATTTGGAGACTGCGTCAATTAGGAATTTAAGGGGATGTGGTGTGGGGGCAATAGACATTCAGAATGCCACACTCTTCCCCATGCATTCAGGCCTTAAGGTTGATGAACCGCCCATGTTCAACCTTAATTTGTCCTATTATCTGGAATGGAGATTCCTCTGTACTAGTATGGCCACTCCTCTGCTTCTAGAATTGAAAGAGAAGAGTACCTGAACAAATCCTCCCTGTTGTAACTTAAAACACTCCTCGTCATTCAAGTGCATTTCCTGTAATAGGGCAATGTCTACCCTTTCCTTTCTGTGGTTTGATCGGGGAATGGCTCCCTTTTATATTTCAGGTGCACCATCTAAACGAACTACTAGTCATGACTGCCCAGAGTGGCCTGTGTGCCCCCCCCACCAAGAGGAAGAAGCTTATTCATGCTGCACAGAGTGGAGAAAACACAAAATTTATGAAATCTAAAAACTACCACTACTAAAAAAAAACTGACCACTACTCAAATTAAAAACAAACAAACAAACAACAAATCGCTCTAGATTCACCCCACCTCACCCATTGGGGGCACTCGTCCCAAACCTTACAACCATCCTGGTTCCTTTCAGCTACAGCCATGCCCCAAACCCAAGCAATACAGAAACAAAGAAAACCTATTTTTTACAAGAGAGAGTAAGAGGTGTACATCCATCCCATGCATCAACCCAATTTGTCCTCAATAAAAGAAATAACCACCTCTCACCCAGAAGAAACAAAGAAATAACAAATATTACTGAAAGAGAGAGAGAGAAAAAAAAAAGAGAGAATGTTACATCAAAGCGATGCTAGGCCTGTAGGACCAACAACCACAAAAAAGAAAGGATATGCCATTGTCTAGAACATTTCTCCCCACCCCCGACCCAGACTATTTATTTTAGAGTCCAAAAAATCCTTTGCTTTCTCTGCTGAGTCAAAATTGTAAACAGGCCCTCCATGGTTGAAGTGCAGTACTGCCAGGTACATCAGAGTATTGGATATTCAAATCGCTCGATCATTTCCTGACTTAATCAAAAGATTTCCTCCTCTTAATTAAAAAAAAACAATTTTCAAACCTTTTGTACTCCAGACTCAGTCTTTTACCAGTCTTCTGGAGGCTTCCATTATCAGTTGCTTGTCTTTATAACACTGGAGTCGTACCAGGACCAGACAGGGGCGCTGATCCAACCCGGACCTGCGCATCACAATCTGATGGCCTGCTCCATATTCATCTGGCCCAACTCCCAACAGCAGAAGCTGCGGGAACCACTGCTCTAGGAAGCTGGCCAAGCTCTCACCTTCTTCACATTCCAGGATTCCGATTATCCTTTGACCTTGATTCTTGAAGTCGTCAACCTGGTCCGGCTGGGCCTGAACCTGACCTTCCAGTGTTTGGATTCACACCTCCGAATTCTCGGCCGCGGCCCTTCTTTCAACCGCCTCAATGTGTCGATCCAACGTTCAGATCTCCTGCTCATGCCTCTGTAGCATGGTAGAGATCAGTTCCAGCACTGATTTGGTTTTCTCTTGGAGTTTTACAAACTGGTTCAAAGGCGCTGCCATGGGAGTCAGGGCCGTGGCCATGGGTGTGCCTGACACTGTAGGGGACTGCCCAGTTTGCTGCGATCCTCTCGCTCCCTTTCCTTTATTCATACTCTCTTGTTCCCAGAATATTAGAATCAAAATTTAAAAGGTTATAGCTATTTTGTATTGTTTTGTTTTATCGATTTTTCTTATGGATGACTAGTGGGAGGAGGGGTCAAAGCCCACCCCATTTGGGTTTTGGTGCAGAGCCCAGCACAGCCTACTTATCAGATCGCTGCCATCTTTGATTACCCCCAAAAAGATATATTTTTAACCAGTAAGGCAATCAGGGATTATGAAGAAAATCAGATCAACTGTGATCTCACAGAATAACCGAGTAGACTGAATGGGCTGAATGGCCTACTTCTGCTGCTATGTCTTACGGGTCTCGTACAGTCCTCACTTAGTCTGCTTCAGTCCCCTGACACAATGCTACTGGGAGTTAGGAACAAAATATGCTGAACCACAAGGTTACAAATTACAGTGAAATACAATTCTGTTGCTGATGATCGAGTGTGCTTCGTGGATGCCCAATTTAAATGTTGAGATTTGTTTCAATTATATCTCATTTAAAATGCTGGTAGCGCCAAATGTATGACAAATGAACCCTCTGTGTAGGCAGAAGTTCATCACCACTTGCCCTGTGCAGTAACCATAGTACCCAAAACTTGAATGCAGATACTTTGACAGAAGCTTTCAGACTACTCTTTTTCATTTGATACGGTCAATTCATCTTTCAAAGGGAACGGTGTAAGGTGTGATGCCCAGAATTGCCCTGAGCTCTGCAGGTGCTATGCTTTCTGCAGTTGGAATCATGACTTCTATTCCCTACCTTTGTACTCTAACTCTCTAGAAATGAATTTCAATATTACATTATTAGTATTGAAAGCAAGGCTATACTAAACCTTTTTAACTTTTGATAACACGCATTACTAAGAATGTAAAAGCATCCAGAATATTGCAGACTAGTTCTGGTCAAAAAGGAACTAATAGTGTAAGTGCACCTAAGAGGAAGCTGGACAAAATACTTCCAGAAGAAAATAGATGGTCATGATGGTTGATGTGAGCAGAAAGGAAGAGAAAGATCCGGAACTAAAAGGTCACAGTTTAAGTGCATGGGGTCAGCCATTTACTAAGACGAGGAGACATTTCTTCACCCAGGGTGATGAGCCTGGGTGAATTCTCTGCCGCAGGAAGTGGTTAAGACCAAAGCATTTACAAGCAGCTAGATACAGTTCTTAGAACAAGGGATATGGTGAGAAAGCAGGGACGGGATACTGAATTAGATGATTAGCCACGACCATACTGAATGATGATGCAGGGTCAAAGGGCTGAATGGCCTACTGCTGCTCCTATTTTTCATGTTTCTATGGGAGGTGATTGGAGTGGAAAATAAACATTGGTATAGATATGGTGGATTGAACAACTTGGTTCTGACCCATATATTCTTTATGATCCTATGGAAATCTATTTGTTCAACTTTTGCATCTGATGACGACATTTTAATTATGTAAGTATTTGGAACCCTCCCAAGTCATCTGTCATCTTCACTGTTTCTAGCTTTTGACCATTTAGAAACAACCTTGCTCAATCCTTTAAAAGGATAAAACGAACAATGTTTCTGTTGAATACAGGGGACTATGGAGCTATGACGGAGGAGCTGGCCAAAGTTTAATGGTGCAATACCTTACTTAGCAGGGATGACAGTGGAGGAACAATGGCGGATATTTCTGTGTATAATGCAGAAGATGCAAGATCAGTTCATTCCAAAAAGGAAGAAAGATCCTAGAAGGAGGCATGGGTGGCCGTGGCTGATGAGGGAAATTAAGAAAAATATAAAGTTAAAAGAGAAAAAGTATAACATACCAAAGATAAGTGGGAAAATGGAGGACTGGGACGCTTTTAAAGAACAACAGAGGATTACTAAGAAGGAAATACGCAGAGGAAAAAAGGGAGGTACGAAGGTAAACTGGCCAGAAATATAAAAGGAGGATAGTAAAAGTTTTTTTAGGGATGTGAAAGGCAAAAAAATGGTTAAGACTAAAATTAGGCCACTTGACTACAGAAACAGGGGAATATATTACAGGGAACAAAGAAATGGCAGAAGAATTGAATTGGTACTTCAGATCTGTGTTCACTGGGGAAGACACAAGCAATCTCCCTGAGGTAACAGTGGCCGAAGGACCTGAACTGAAGGGAATTTATATTTGCCAGGAATTGGTGTTGGAGAGACTGTTAGGTCTGAAGGTTGATAAGTCCCTGGGGCCTGATGGTCTACATCCCAGGGTACTGAAGGAGGTGGCTCCAAAAATCGTGGATGCATTGGTGATTATTTTCCAGAGTTCAATAGATTCGGGATCAGTTCCTGCAGATTGGAGGGTGGCTAATGTTGTACCACTTTTTAAGAAAAAGTTGGTCTGACCTCAGTGATGGGAAAGATGCTGGAGTCTATTATAAAGGATGAAATTATGACACATCTGGATAGTAATAACAGGATAGGTCAGAGTTATCATGGATTTATGAAGGGGAAATCATGCTTGACTAATCTTCTGGAATTTTTTGAGGATGTAACTCTGAAAATGGACGAGGGAGATCCAGTACATGTAGTGTAGCTGGACTTTCAGAAAGCTTTTGATAAAGTCCCACATAGGAGGTTAGTGAGCAAAATTAGGGCGCATGGTATTGGGGGCAAAGTACTAACTTGGACTGAAAGTTGGTTGGCTGACAGGAAACAGTAGTGATAAACGGCTCCATTTCGGAATGGCAGACAGTGACCAGTGGGGTACCGCAGGGATCAGTGCTTTTTCGACATATATTAATGATATAGAAGATGGTATTAGTAATAACATTAGCAAATTTGCTGATGATACTAAGCTGGGTGGCAGGGTGAAATGTGAGGAGGAAGTTAGAAGATTACAGGGTGACCTGAACAGGTTAGGTGAGTGGTCAGATGCATGGCAGATGCAGTTTAATGTGGATAAATGTATGGTTATCCACTTTGGTGGCAAGAATAGAAAGGCAGATTACTACCTAAATGGAAATCAATTTAGGTAAAAGGGGCAGTTCAGAGAGATCTGGGTGTTCTTGTGCACCAGTCAATGAAGGTAAGCATGCAGGTACAGCAGGTAGTGAAGAAGGCTAACAGCATGTGGCCTTTATAACAAGAGGGATTGAGTATAGAAGCAAAGAGGTTCTTCTGCAGCTGGACTACTGTGTGCAGGTCTGGTCTCCAAATTTGAGGAAAGACATTCTGGCTATTGAGGGAGTGCAGTTCACGAGGTCAATTCCAGAAATGGCGGGACTACCTTCCGTTGAAAGACTGGAGTGACTGGGCTTTTATACCCTTAAGTTTAGAAGACTGAGAGGGGATCTGATTGAGACATATAAAGATTATTAAAGGATTGGACACTCTGGAGGCAGGAAACACGTTTCCGCTGTTGGGTGAGTGCTGAACCAGAGGACACAGCTTAGAAATACGGGGTAGACCATTTAGGACAGAGATGAGGTGAAACTTCTTCACCCAGAGAGTGGTGCCTGTGTGGAACACTCTGCCCCAGAGGGCAGTGGAGGCCCAGTCTCTGGATTCATTTAAGAAAGAGTTGTATAGAGCTCTCGAGAATAGTGGAATCAAGGCTTATGGAGATAAGGCAGGAACAGGATACTGATTAAGGATGATCAGCCATGATCATATTGAATGGTGGTGCAGGCTCGAAGGGCAAAATGGCCTACTCCTGCACCTATTGTCTATTGAACACTATATTTGCTTTTTTAAAAAAAAGAAGCTCAACAACTGTTGATGCTTGAAATCATAAGGACAGAAACTACTTGAAAAACAGTGGTGAGGCAGCACCTGTCAAGAGGAAGCAGAGTTAACGTTTCAGGTTCAGTCACCCTTCAGAACAGTTCCAATTCTGAAGAGGGGTCACTGGACCAGAAACGTTAACTCTGCTTTCTCTCCACAGATGTTGCCAGGCCGACATTATATTTGCTTACATAGAAATCCATTTAGTAGTTTCACCCAACCACTGATAAAGATTTGCAATTTGTGCATCATTGCTTATGTTTGGAGTAGAGAATGTGGTACTGGAAAAAGCACAGCAAATCAGGCAGCATCCGAGGAGCAGGAGAATCGATGTTGAAGGGCTTATGCCCAAAACGTCAATTCTCCTGCACGTCAGATGACCTCAAGGTCCCAATCGAAACGTTACATCAAAGAGGCAGTTCCAACACTGATTGCATCTTTTGATGGAACTTGCCAAAACATTGAAGTGAAAGAAAATGCTCATGCTATTTGGAGACCACACATCCTCAAAAAAAAAAGGCAGCAGCGGTCTTGCTGTTGGTGTTCAGTCCAGCCTCCGGGTGGGGGGCTGCCAGGGGCTCACATGCAGTGTGCCGCTGCCTCGTCTCCTGAACGGGGAGCGGACTTAGCAAGTGCTCACTGTGTCAATCCCATTGAACTGATGTGGGGGGAGGGGGAGAAAAAGAGATCAGCAATGCTGCAGGTCCCTTATACACAAGCGTGTGTCTGCTCAGAAACAAACCCTGAGACAGAGAGGAGAAGCAAGGCAGGCAGAGCGAGGAAAAAAGAAACTTCAGAAAACTCCGAGCCCCAGAGGGGAGGTATTGAATCAATTAACCGAATAGTCAATTATCTGAATGAAATACTGCCCGTCCATCTCATTCGGATAATCAAAGTTCCTTTGTATTTGTATGACTGGCAAATTTGGATGTGAATCTCTACTCCAACATTCAAGTCATTAACAAATAGAATGAATAATTCAGGACCAAGCAGAGATCCTTCCACAACTTCACTAGTCACATTGAGAGAATTAGTGTCATTGCCCATTACTCTTACTGCCTCCTGTTACGAAGATGTGGGTATACTGTACCTTTAACAAAATTAAAAGCTAGCAGAACTATCTGACAGCACCAAGTGTTTTGAATAAGATATAATGTGGTTCAATAGCTAAGGTAGCTGGTTGCCTAGAGACAAAAATAGATTTGAATTAGGCCAATCAGTTTAAATTATACCCCCCTCCCCAAAAGAAATACCAAACTCCAATCAAGATTGGCTTTTAAGATTTGTCAATATACTAAATCCAATGACAATCTGATGCTTTGTAGTACAAGAACGGGAAAAAATTGAACAGTTGGAAGGAGAACTGCCGAGCCAGCATGTAGAGACTGCCTGAAAAACAGCTCTCAAGGTACCTTTATTAATCAGTGACCTGTGAAACAGAAATCCCTAAGAAGAAGAAAAGATGACCGAGAAAAGATACGAAGGGAAGATTTGACATCTGGCTGGTTTTGAAAACTTGAAGTTTTGGTAAATCTTAATCGGGGGGTTTTAAACGGACTAATATTCTAGAAGAGGAAGATAAAAGATAGGTTAGAGGAAGGAGTTGTAAATAGTTGTTAGTTAATTATTCTCTGTTACACTTTATTCCTTAAAGTTGTTAATTTTCACTTTAAATAGTTCTTGGTCTCTCGAATTTTATTAGGTTACTGCACAGGATAAATCTTTTCTGTGTTGCTGGTTTAAATTAAGCAAGAGTGTTTACCCTGTGACATAACACTCAGTCAATTTCTTAACCAATAAATGAGCTGCTTTAGTAACAGATTCTTTTATAAGTGACTTTACCAAATGTTGTAACAAAGTGCAATAAAAAAAAACAGAAATTCTCTTATACACCACTATTGCCACCATTGTAAGTCATCAAACATGACCTTACCTTTTCAAATTGATACTGGTTCTATTTTGATCAGCTGAAAGTTTTCATGGCGTTCAATCACTCGATTATAGATATTAGCAATTTCCCAACAAATGTTAAGCTAACTTGCTTATAATGTTCTAGTACCCCTCTTACATCATTCTTTATGATAGAACAATATGTACAATTTGCCAATCTAAAAGGCAAATGCCTAAATCAAGAAAAGAGAACTTTGGAAGATTTTGTTCAGGCATCTACAATGTTCTCATCTGCACCCTTAAACTCTGGAATGGAAAGCATCTGGTTTTGGGATTCATGTCTATTTAGTGATTTTATTTTATTATTTGCAGAGTTCCTGACCTTGATTTAAATGTTAAATTTCCTTGGGATGTCTGGCATACTAATCTCATCTGTTAGGAAAATGCTGAAGCAAGTAATTTTTCAGCACACGATCACTTCCTTGCTTTTGTTAGTGAATCATCATCATGCTTCTGGGCCATCCTTCTCTTGCTAATCAAACTATAAAAGTGGTTTTTAAATTTCAATGTCCTTTGGAAGTTTTTCATACTCTCTATAGCAGTTATCTGTTTTGATACCTTTTAACAATCCTTTGTATCTTTTCGGGATCTACATTTTTTGAATTTTTAAAAATGTTTGCTTTTATTTTTAAAACTTTAGCTATTCATGGCACTTGTTGGCGAGTAAACATCTCCAGTATATAAATTGGTTCTGTATTTTAAAAAAAAACACACAGATTTTCAGATATGTTATTTTACTCATTACCAGATTTGCTCAGATTACAGCCTCTGTCTCATACCATTAAAGTCACTTATCCAAATCCAGAATCTAAGGAGTTGTTTTACATGTAAACCTTTCAAGTACTATGTTGAACTCTATCATATCTATTTCTCACTTAATAAGTGAAATATTCACTCAAGTTCAGATTGTTAACCGTACAGACGTGGTTTCCAGGTCAGCACGATTGCCTTAAATATTAGAAGGGTAATAAACATCGACTTCTGAATATATGTTTGTTCATTGGTAAATCTATAAAAGACATACCCCTTTCTAGTTTTGGCTTACTTCATAGAAACTTCAGTACTCTAAATATACAAAACAGTTCATTTCAAGAGGAAGGGAAAAAAATCCTTGAAATTCAGGCACAATGTTATTTAAGCTATAACTAGCAGAACTAAATGAAACATTACTTGTAATCCTGCAACTACAATAAATGTTGTTAAATGACAAAATGATACCATAATTTATAAATATTATTCCTTTTACCTGCCCTCAAAGATCAATAGATCTTTGAAATAAAAGCAAGGGAAATGAACAGCTTAAAGCAAATGAAATATTCCAGTTGTTAGTTTACAAGCAGGTTGCATCCATTAGTTTTTGAAATGACAAGTGCTCCTTCAAGTGGCAGAAACAGGTAACCTTCAATAATCTGGGAAATGAAATCTGCAAAATATTGGTGCCCAGCTTGTGACAGTTAAATAACTGTTCATCAAAAAGCACAAACATTTCTTCAATATTAAAACGATGCACTTTTTTTTGAGGAAAGCTTGGCATGCACTCAACTATCAATAAATGAAGTCATAACGATGGATGTATTTCTGATTTTGGAAAATTTCTTACTAGTCAAGCAAGGCTTCAGAAAAAGTATTTCCCAAGTCTAACACTAAAAATATAAACACTGACCAACTAAGATTGATCACATTTTGATTTGTAGCAGAAAGTTTAAGCAAAATTAACTAAATCCTAGGTAGTACCCAGTAATAACCATTAAACTTAGCTCGAACTCTTAGCAAGGATTAGTAGCTTTAACACAATAAAAAGGACCACATTTAACTTTAAACCACTCACTGGATATTTAGTGTGCCAGTCAACTGGGCAGCTGTAATCTTGTATTAGCCAAGGGTGGCTTAGAAGATGTTTAACTGTAATGCGCTTCTTTGGATCCACCTGTTGGAAGGAATGAGAATTGTTATGCAATTAATTTGTTAAATGCAAATTAAATCAAACAGCACATCTTTAAGGTCTAAACCAGTGGCAGTATTTATGCTCCAATACAATGATAACCATTAAACACTCAAATTTAAGATGATCTTTAAAGAATAGTTCCTCCTAAAATGTGCATTTATCAGTTGAAATAGCTGGTGTTTACTTGCATAAATCTCTATACCAACAGTAGTTCACTGTGTGAACTGTTGAGAAGCTTCAAAGAAGATTTTAATATAAATTCAAGCTTATCACAAGTTTCAATATTTTATTCAATACATATTATATCCTCTAATTTCTTATAAATTGACTAAATGAACAATTCTAAATGTTGACAGGGCTAACGAAAAACATTTAACTGCATTAAACATAGCATCAATAGATTATTGTTTGAAAAGTTGTAACTTATTGTCTAGTTGTTGGAAATTTAGCAAATGTTCAATTGTCATGTTTGATTTAGTGTCTGACTGAATCTTGTCGATTGTTCAAATCATTAATTAGTTTCAAGCAGTTACCCCAATGATCATCTTATTTAGTTAGCATAACTACTAGAATGATCCCCAGAATGCTCAGGGAGGCAGGTGAGGAAATTGCAGGAGCCTTGTACGAAATCTTTGTATCCCCTTCAGTCACAGGAGAGCTCTCAGAGGACTGAATAGCCAACATTATTCCTTTATTTAAAAGAGAGAGTGCAACAGGAATACTCTGGGAAAATAAATAGGCTGGTGAGCCTTATGTAAGTGGTAGGGAAATCATTGAAGATTCTTAGGGATAGCATTTACTAATTTTGAAAAAAAAATGGACTTATTAGTAATAGGCAGCATGGCAATGTGTGGGAATGATCATGTCTCTCAAACTTAATTCTGTTTTTTGAGGAAGTGTCAAAGATGACTGATGAGGATGGGCAGTAGTCATTGGATATGGACTTCAGTTTGGTCTTTGATAAGATCCCTTGTGGCAGGCTGATACAAAAGGTGAGGTCATAGTGAACTAGTAAGATGGATGTAGAACTGGCTTACTCACAGAAGACAGAGTAGCTGTGGAAGAACGTTTTCGTGACTGGAAATCTGTGACCCTACAGATGTGTTCTACAGGGATCAGTGCTGGCACCCTGTTTGCAATATATATACGATTTGGAGGAGAATGCAGATGGCCTGATTTGTAAATTTGCAGACACCAAAGATTGGGGAAGGTGTGGATAATGAGAAGGATTGCCAGAGGATACAGCAGGATATAGATAGGCTGGAGATTTAGGTGGAGAAATAGCAGGTGGAGTTTAATCCAAAGATATGCAAGGTGAATGTATTTTGGAAGATTGAATGCAGGACGGAAGTACACAGTAATTGGCACAACGCTTAGTAGCACCAACATACACCTAGAGGGATATAGGCATACAGATCCACAGTTCCCTGAAATGACAATACAAGTGGGTACGGTGGTCAAGATAGCATATAGTATGCTTGTCTTCACCTGTCACAGTGTACAGCGTACAGCGTAAAAATTGGCAAGCTTTGTTGAAGCTGTACAGAAATTTTAATTAAGCTACATTTGGAATATCGAGTACATGATGTCGAGGCTTTGGAGATTGTACTGAAGCGGTCCATCAGGATGTTGCCTGGTTTAGAGGGCATTAGATATGAGGAGATAATGAATAAACTTGACTTTGAACTTTGAAAGATGAGGGAACAACCTGATAGAAGTTTACCAAATTATGAAAACATTGATTGACTATCCATTCTAAGTCTTTTACCCAGGAGGGAAATGTCAATTACAAGGGGGCAAACATTTAAAGTAAAAGGGGAGAAGTTTAAAAGAGATGTGCGATGCAAGTTTTTTTTAAAAATATAAAAACAGAGGCTGGTAAGCGTCTGGAATGCACTGCCAGACGAGATGGTTGAGGCAGATACAATATTAACATTTAAGAGGCAGATTGTTCCTCGCTTAGTCATATATCTGTCAGAGGGATACGGACTACATAGAGACAATAGGTTTTTAGTTTAAAAAGGCAGCATGTGTCTTAGTCAAAAGGGCCTGTTCCTGTGCTGTACCATTCTGTTCTAATTTGAGTGGACACAGCTGCAACATTAATATCAGAACGACTAGGGCTTGAGAACAACTCAACAATTCTTGTGTTCAGAAGATTCTGGCATTACTCAAGAATCGAATCCAAGTGTTCTTTATTCATTCTCAGGGATGTGGACATTGCTGATAGAGATGGGCAATAAGTGCTTGCCCATCCCTATGTGCCCCTGAGAAGCTGCATTGTTAAACCACAAGTTCATTTCAAATAGGTGCACCAACAATGCCAGTCAGAACATATTCACTTCAGAACAATCCACCAGGCAAATTAACTGGGGTGAACCCTGAATTACTAGTTGGTCTTTCATTTTTGGTGGGTTATTCAATCTCAAGACTACCATAGCTGAACCAATAGATGAACCGTTTCCACATGTCTGATCATTCATTCTCTCAGCAGGATTGGGCAGAATCCAACTCTGATGTCAACATTGCTGAAAATCAAGTGAATTGTCATAACTGTATAAAAAAAATGGATTATTGGAGTGTTTCAATCATGACAGTATACTCTTGAACTTACAGACGATTCTAATTGGTCATCTGAATCCTACATGTTTTTCCAAGAGTGATATTTTCCCCAAACTTTATTAATGGCTGAGTAAATATTCTAGACAAATATGAATGTCAGATTTTTGATGAAAGGTCTGAAACTCGGTTTGTCTCTTTATAGATGTTGCAAGACCTGTCGAGTCCAATTACATATTCGATGCAGAAAATCAAGAGTGAGGAAAGGATAGGAGATTGGTACCATCTTGCCAAACGTTTTGCTCTTCATAAAATAGGATTTAAAAAATATCATCTTTAAGCTAATCCCCCAGAAAAACAGTAAAGTCCCAGGCAGCTTGCCAGTTTCAAACAATGCATTTGAAACATTCCAAGTTTTAACACCAATTCAGCATATCTTTTGTCAAATGCTGACTGAATCATAAGTAGATCTTCCTCACGGCAAGTCACACTACTTTCCACCTTTCTGCTATATGACACTGATTGAACCCTAGAGTCAAGAGAGTGTGATGCTGGAAAAGCACAGCAGGTCAGGCAGCATTTGAGGAGCAGGAAATTTGACATTTTGGGCAAATGTCCTTTATCTGGAAGGGCTGATTGAACCCTATGACACTCAACATAATGTCGCACAATAAACACTGTGCCCAACATAAGAAATCATTGATGGTTGAGGATTCTGAAATTGAGTAGGTCAAATAAATTTTCTTAGAACTTGATATACCAGAAGTGCTTGATTGAAGGTGCAGGATATGGACCTGTATGCAAGTTTAAGCCATTAAAATGTACATTGCTTATCAATCTTTCAGATACTGCTTATATAATATGAACTTCCCTTCAGAGGAGGATCTTTAAGAACTGGAAATCGTGATTACATGATCATTCTCAGAAGTACAGATGATTAGCACAACATTGGACAAGCTTTACTGCCTTGGTAGTTTATTTTTTAAGGCTGAGGTGAAAATCACCTGACATGTGCCAATGGAGAAAAGATAACAGATCAAATAAATTACATAGAACACAATATAACCAAAACATTTCCAAAGTTATTCAATACAAACATCAAAACATGCTAAAGAAAATCCTTATGGATCATTTCATCATTCACAAAAAAAAGTTATTTCACTATTGTTGAAGATTCAAAAATCAGGAAATGGAGATCCAAGATGGCGGCGACTCAGCAAGTCTGAGTCTACAGAGCCCTTCCCAAAACCTGGGAAAAGTGGGTTTCCTGCCCCCACCACACTTGCCAAACCACCCAAAAAAATTCTTTAATCTTAATTAGCTGCTGAATATTATATTTAAACAGTCTAATACTGAGTGGATAAAGAGTAAATCAAAGGGACCCCGCAGCTCTCAGAAAACAAAGACCCCTCCCCCACCCTCCTCTCCTCCGGCTGCAGCTGATGTAAAAACAGGCCTTATAGAGATGATTGCTAGATTGGAATCGACACTCGTCAATTTCATCGCAGAATCCGGACAGAGATGGAATGCATTCGAAGAAAAGCTGCAGAAACAGAATCACTCTATCGGAGAATTGCAGGGCCGAGTGGAGGGGGCAGAACTAAAGGCCACGACCTCCGAGGCTGCAGCTCAAACAGCTGCAGAACAGGTGCGAGCTCTGGAGCAGAGAGTCCGGGCCTTTGAAATTTACATCGATGATATTGACAACAGAAATCGGAGAAAAAATATTCGGTTGCTGGGCCTTCAAGAGCAAGAAGGGAAAGGACAGTTAGCAGCATTTCTGGAGCGATGGCTGCCCCAGCTTTTAAACCTGGGGGCTGAAACTGACCGGGTAAGGGTGGAGTGGGCCTACCGGGTCGCAGTATGCGGATCTGGCCCAAACCAGCGCCCACGCCCGGTCCTGTTCCGGCTGCAGAGTTATAGGGAGAGGCAGATACTCCTGGATGCCTCCAGAAAGCTTGGAAAGGATCCTAAAGCTATGATTCATGAAGGATCCAAGATTATGTTATTTCAGGACTTCTCCCCGGCTTTGGCACGAAGAAGGAAGGCGTTTGATGAGGTGAAGAAATGTTTAAGGGACTTAGATATTCAATACACCTTACGCTACCCAGCGACGTTATGCTTTACCCACGAAGGATCCGAGTATAATTTTAGATCATCGGAAGAGGCCAAGAAACTTTTAGACTTGGTTAAATAAATCGTAAGAGACAATTTATGTTGGCTTGCCTCTCCCACACTCCGTGGGGAGAAATGGATACTTTATTCTACTTTACTTTTGCCTCTGGGAGCGGGGTTGTCTTCCTTGCTATGTTATTATACTTAACTGTAATCTGTTGGAGTTGTAATTTTATAATTATGTGTGTTTGTACGTGGCATTGATGCTAGCAGATATACTCAGGTATGGGTGGGGAGGGGTGGGGGTGCGGCGCTCACTGTTAACTCTAGCTCGGTATTATATCTAAATCCTATTAAGGACCGCCCGGGTTGAGGGTGGGACACTGTTTGGGAGAGGATATGGTGGAACGTTGGAAAGGTAGTAAGGCCCCCTGAGAACAAGGGGGAAGATCTCCATTCAAACATGTTTAATTTTTTTTTTTGTTTGTTCTTATTGTTTGGAAATAACTTCCTTTTTATCATACTGTTATGAGTGTATTAGAGAACATTTTCTCTTATTTGAAGGATGTAAGCGACTCAACTATACACTCTGGATGATTGTGGATTAGTTGAATTTTGATGATTATATATTTAAGATCTATTTTTATATTAATGTTTGTGCTTGAAAATTCTGCTTATTTTTGTAAATTTGTCAAAATGTTAAATTCCCAATAAAAATATCTATATAAAAAAAAAATCAGGAAATAAAAATGGATGACTCAAGTTGAACTTCAATCTAATTCTTAAAAAGAGAATGCACCATCACACTCCTTAAAAATGTTTGGATCTACAAGACCAGAAGTTCACTCAGAATCTGTTGAAAGGCACTCCGATAAAATGCATTTGATACCCATTTTTCCAGGATTGTATCTGGAATTTAAATTTCAACTTGATGTACTTGTATTCAAGCTTCCAGGCGCTGTTCAGACCCAATGCACAATGTATGGTACCCTCTCAATAACATTAATAATTGGATAGTACTCTTGCAAATAGGGTATTTAAAGAAATAAGAAATTAAGTGTCACCTACAAATAAGGCAATTCAAATAGAAACTGACCTAATACACTATGGAGAGCTTCTTTTTTGACAAAACACAATCCTAGTCCAATTTCCAACACAGTCACTGAAAAGAAAATGGATAATCTAATACCAGTTCTTATACTTGATTGATAATTGTAATCAGCTTGAGGTCAGGGAAGTAATGACACAGTTACTGACTATGAAAAAAATAGATTTTGTATTAAAAAGTATCGAAAATGAAAAGTTGATCAGCACTTGAAGTTTAGTAGTAAAGTCTCTTGAACCCACAGTCTTTGAATGTTAGATATCTAACCTTAGATTAAATCACCTTGCCTCAGTTACACTAGAGAAGAGAATTCCACAGAATAAAGACTCTTAAATCGAAAAAAAAAATCCTCTTCTATTTGGGTTACATACGTATTCTTAAACGTGAAGTTCACAAATGACATTCCATTGTACTTTTCTTAGCGAACACATTTTATGATATGGTGCTAGCTGACTCAGTGGTCATTATTTTTGCACAGCTACACCAACAAAAAAATACACAGCAAATAACTTTGCAAATTGATCAATTTTTCAGATCTTTGGAGACAATGTTTTAAGACTCAATTTTTAAAAATCAATTCCAAAATAAAATCGTTTCAAAAGTAACTGATACAAGGGAATTCTACCTGCAACATCTGATTCAAAACGAGAGCACTTGTCGGTGAGAGCCATTTAGGTACATTATATTTTCCTCTCTGTGGGGAAAAAAAAAGTTAGAATTTTTATAATATTGAGTCTCTCTCAACAAATAGCAGCTTCAAATTACAGTAGAAGTAAAAATCAACCAGCAACATTGGTCATTCAGTTCTTCTCATTTCATGCTTCACAAAATGTAATTACATTCAGCATGTAGAATTAAAGTGCATGCAATTGGGGGTATTGTACTGGGTAGAGAAGTGGCTGGCAAACAGGAAATAAAGAGTAGGCATAAAGAAGTTGTTTTCTGAGTGGCAGCTAGTGACCAACATGTAACTGCAGCGATTAGTGCTTGGAGCCCACTGATTCACAATCTATATTAATGAATGAGATGAGGGAACCAAATGTAATATCTCAGTTTGCAGATGACAAATCTGGCTGGGAGGGTGAGCTGAGAGAGGATGCAGAGATGTTTCAGTGTGTTTTGGACAAGTTGACTCAGATGGCAAATGAAGCATAATGCAGATAAATAAGGTTATCCCATTTGGTAGAAAAACAAGAAGCCAGATTATTGAATGACTGGAAATTAAGAGGTGGGAATGTGCAACAAGGACTGGGTGTCCTCGTATACCAGTCGCTGAAATAAGGATACAGGTGCAGCAGGCAATCAAAGCAGCAAATGGTATGTTGGCCTTCTTAGTGAGAGGATTTGTGTACAAAAGCGGTCTTGCCATAGTTTTACAGGATCTTGGTGAGACCACAGCTAGGAGTATTGTGCTCAATTTTTGGTCTTCTTATCGGAGGATGAATGGGCTGGCTACAGAGGAAGTGCAATAAAGGTTTACCAGACAGATTCATGGGATGATAGGACTGACATAAGAGATGGTGAGCAAGCTCAAAAGAGCCAAGTGGCCTACACTTTTTCTATGCCTAATTACTTAGAAACATAAGAGACAATGTTAGAAGCACACATTGATGCGTAAATAAATATATCATTTTTGACAAAGGAGGGTGATAAATCAATGGGAAACAGGATAGAGGTGAAAAATGTGATTAAAACTGCTCAAAGGAAAATTGCAGAGCTGCAAGTCAGGTTGGCTTCCTGTCTAGCTAGGCCCCACAAAAATTATATTCTGGCAAATTAATATCAGAAAGAATGTGCCATGGCCATACATTTGGCATACAGTGTTCTTTAAACACTATGTTCCAAATAAGACAGTGACCAACTCAGCACAATTTACAAGATAAACGTTTATAAATCAAGTGCATCCTTTTAGCACACATTCAATTTTTCTAAAGGAAGGAAGACTAACAAATTCTGGAAAAAAAAAGACTTCAGCTGCACTCCATAATCTGACGAGGAAGTACTTCTTGCAAGTGTCACATTCTGAAATCATTTATTCAAGCCAAACTCTTACATTTTTAAGAAAATGACAACTTAAACAAATTTTTGGCCTTGACCAGGATGTGATTTCTTAGTGGGATTCTGTCCCATGGTGTTGTACAGATCATTTACCATTACACACAAATTAATCCATGATAATGGAAATTCTAATAACATCCTTCTGCCTCATCAACTGAACTGTAAATTAAATGGTGACTGAACAACTCAACTTTACAAAAGCGCTGCAAAAATTTGTGTCTACTCCATTGGCCAAAATAAAATACTATGGACATGAGAGGGGGAGAAAAAGGAGGGAGAGTGTGAGAGGAAGGAGAAGAGCGTGACAGTAGGGTGGGGAGGAGGAGAGAGTGAGTGAGCGGGATTGGGGGAGTGGGGGAAGGAGAGAGCATGAGGAAAAGGGAGGGATGGAGAATGTTGACAAAAATAATATTTATGCAAATACATACAGATAGCAAAAGAAAAAAAACATTCATACCATGATTTTCTTATACAGAGTCATCACATTATCATCATCAAATGGAAGAAATCCACAGAGAAGTGCATACAAAAGAACCCCCATACTCCAGATATCTGCCTGTTAAAGAAAATCATAAGAGTATAAATCTTAAATTTAAAGCAAAAGATGCAAGCAGTTATACCACAGTTAAGAAATTTCTAGAAGTATTTTAAGTGATAATCATAATATAGTGTAGCTCCCCAAGTCCCCACCATACACAGTTAGATGTACAGCACAGAAACAGTCCAACTCATCCATGCCAACCAGATATCCTAACCTAATCTAGTCCCATATGCCAACACTTGGCCCATATCCCTCTAAACCTTGCTCAACTGAAGTAAAACTATGTAACTATTTGAAAATTCATTGTCAAGATAAGTATATCAAGGAGTTAGTTGTGGAACTATTTGACAAAAGAAAACGCAAGTTCATCCAGTGTGATTGTGCTTAAATCTTGGGACATAGGCATTGCTGGCATACCTAGTTGCCCTTGAGAAAAAGTTGGCATTTTAAGACAGATGAGGAGAAACATCTTCAGTAGGTTAGTGAATTTATGGTATTCTTTACTGCAAAGAGCTTTGGAGGCTGGACATCGGAGGATCTTCAAAGCTGAGACAGATGTTTGAATGAGTGAGGGAATCAAGGATTATGGGGAAAAAAGACAGGAAAGAAGTTGTGGATCAAATTAGCTATGATTTAATTGAAACATTGAGCAAAATTAGATTACTTACAGTGTGGAAACAGGCCCTTTGGCCCAACAAGTCCACACCATCCCTCCGAAGAGCAACCTACCAGACCCATTCCCCTACATTTACCCCTTCACCTAACACTACAAGCGATTCAGCATGGCCAATTCACCTAACCTGCACATTTTTGGACTGTGGGAGGAAACCAGGGCACCTGGAGGAAACCCACACAAACACAGGGAGAATGTACAAACTCCACAGTAAAGACGATTGCCTGAGGCGGGAATTGAGCCCGGGTGTCTGGTGCTGTGAGGCAGCAGTGCTAACCACTGTGCCACCGCGCACTGAGGTCTGGACATTGGTAGAGACCACTTCATTATCTGAAGAATAACAAATAGGACTGAATATTGTGCAATCATCAGGGAACATTCTACTTTAGTCTTTATGATGAAAGAAAGGTCATTTGTGAAGAAGCCAAAGATGGTTCAGCTAAGAGTAAAACTGAAGAACTCTTACAGCCATGTCCTGGGGCTAAACATTTTAGCCACTGATCAACCATCTTCTATTAGGCAGGACTTCAACCAATGGAGAGTTTCCTTCAATGCTCCATTGCATCAATTTTACCATGTCTTCTTGAGACACACTTGGTCAAATTCGGTCTGGATGAGAAGGAGAGTAATTTTGCCCTCACCTCTGGAATTCAACACTTGACCATCTTTGGACCAAGGATGCAATGTGATCCGGAGCCAGATCTGTGGCAGAACCTAAACGGAGCATTGGTGAATAGGTTTTTGATGACAAAGTATTGCTGAGCAGTACTGCAAATAACATCATTTTGATTTTTGAACTGTTTAAATGGATAGTAAATGCCCAGATTGAATTTGTCTTTCCTTTTGTGGACAGGGTATACCTGGGCAATTTTCTGCAATTATGAGTTTATGCTAGTGTTGTAGCTATATTGCGACAGTTGTATAGGGGATGCCTACATCTGGAGTACAAGTCTTTAACACAACTGGAGCATTGTTGATGCCCACAACCTTTGTAGTATCTCATATACTCAGCCATTAAATATGATCCTCAAAAGAAATGAAAGAAAATTTACTACAATGGTTCCAGTTGAGGTTGGAGATGTTGGGACTCTACTTTGGGGTAAAGAAGATATGATGGGAACGTACAAGATGAATGATTAATTTAGAGAGCGACATAGATAGGGCTTAGGAGAATGGGACTAGCTTTTTCAGGAACCAATACAGATGTGATGGGCTGAATGACCTGTTTATACTGTAAAATTCTGTAAATTTTTTTAAGACAACAGGTTAGGATAAGGTAGACATAGAAAAAATGTTACTATTAGCTGACAGTACAGGGACTAGATAAACACACATTTAAAGGATTTGGGTTAAAAACAAAAAAAAAAGAGGGATTTTGAGGAAGAAGTTTTCGTTCACAAAGCTCAACAAGTGGAATAGACTTGGGAGTCGCTGCTTCGTGTTGGCAGCAAAGAAAATCAATGCTTTCAAAAGGAAATTGTACATGCATTAGGACTAACTGGATTGCTTTACAGAGGGCCTTCATAGCCTTGGTAATGACTCAATGAATTGAAATCCCTTCAACCTGGGATGGGAGAAGCTACCGACTTCAAGAGTGAACTGACAGGAATCATCCACTTGGCACTTCAGGCTAAGCCCAGCTACAATAACTTCAGCCTTATTTTTTGCACGAATATGCTGAGTTACTCCCTCATGCTTGTAAAGCGTCCAGCTCCTGTAGCTTAATTGTCCACATTTATAACAGAATGCAGCAGAATTACGAAAAGAACATTGAGAATCTGCTACATTGGAGGCTTGTTAATAAAACTAAAGGCATATGATTCCACGGCTTCAAAGTTGGCGAAATGAGAGAAAAGATTTGTACTTAACAGGTACACTCTGGAGAGATCTAAATGGGCTATTTGCAGTATGAATGTTGGGATCCTTGTTAATTATCTAGATATTAGGTTGACAAGACCATCAAATTTTGAGGAGGGCACAAAATAGCAGCTTAGTGAATGGTGAAGACTACCTAACTTCATTTCAAAGAAAAGTTATAAGATGATCAAGAGGATTTTGAAATTTAGAGATTTTGATGAAGAAAATAAGGAAAATTTATTTCCAATCATCTCTGAATTAGTAACCACAGAACAACGTCATCCAAAAAAGCAAAAGGACTAGAATATTTTATCGTGTGCAGAGTTTAAAACCCACCTAGCTCACTAGTACCCTTTAGGAAAGAAAATATGCATTGTGGTATACTCTTAATTGCTTCTGCGAAATTATGGATTGGCAATAAATTCTGACCAAGCCATTAATATCCACATCCCATGAACAAATTCAAAGTCGTTAGCTTTCACTTCTTAAGGATATGGGAAAGGGTAATGGAATGGAGCAAAAAAAAAAGCAAAAATCAATTCTTCAAGGCAAAGGAGTGATGAGCCAAATAGATGACTTCTAATTCAGCTCAAAAGATGAATAGATAGCAACAAGACATTGGATTAACACAGTCAGCTTGTATTCCACATTTGAAGAGTCTCAAAGTAACAAATGCATGTTCAATTTCTCGCGTAGGAGCAGACTGAGGAAGCAACCTGCTTAAGACAGCCCTTAGAGATTTAAAACAAATTAATTACTGCTTACTATTCAAAGAAAATACCTCACCTCAGAGCCAATGTAAGTTTTCCCTTGGATAAGTTCAGGTGCTGCATAGGCTGGGCTACCACAGCATGTTTTTAAAGGGTAATCTAAACCACCCTGCAACAGATAAAATTGAAACTGTAATAGGTCTATATAAGCCAAATGGAAACCATTTAATTCGAGCAATGTTCAGTTACTTAGCTAAATTTATACTTTATTTCAACTCTCTCTCCTAAATTCATTAATAATAGACAGCACACTGATCATTTTTGCAGACATCAAAGTTGCTGTTCTTCAAATTTACTGATTATTTTATCCAAACTCTCCAGGGTCCAGCAGCAACACAAAAATCTAACTAATAACTCCCCTCTATGTTCTTGAAATGCCAATATCAGTACATTTTATTTTTAAAATAGCCATAAATAAACATTACACTTGTAAATTTTCAGATACTGATCAACATGACATCTTTCTAAGACAATCAAAGCGTGATTGCCTTTATGCTGAAAACAACCACTTTGATCGAATTAAATCATGGATCTGAAGACAAACTTCAAGTACATTTTTTTAAAATTGCGTTGAAAGAGTTAAATTGCAATCAACCTAATCCAGTTGATTGTTTGCTCCACTGTTTGCCATAGTCAAGTGACATCACAAAGACACAGTGTTCAATTACCTCCGAATTACTAATTTCATTGCGATCAGTTCTTTCTCACTGTCACCAAGTGCTGAAATCCCATTAGTTTAGCACTGCTGCCTCACAGCGCCTGTAGACCCGGGTTCAATTCCCGACTCAGGCGACTGACTGTGTGGAGTTTGCACGTTCTCCCCGTGTCTGCGTGGGTTTCCTCCGGGTGCTCCGGTTTCCTCCCACAGTCCAAAGATGTGCGGGTCAGGTGAATTGGCCAAGCTAAATTGCCCATAGTGTTAGGTAAGGGGTAAATGTAGGGGTATGGGTGGGTTGCGCTTCGGCGGGTCGGCGTGGACTTGTTGGGCCGAAGGGCCTGTTTCCACACTGTAAGTCTAATCTAATCTTAAGACTAATTACAAAGGCTCTTCTGGCAAAGGAAGCAGCGGCCTGGGTTCAAATATCACCCACCCTAGGAGAAGTCATCTGAACAGGCTTTTTATTATTATTATTATCATCATCATTATCATCATCATCAAAAATAAACCATAAATGCCACCAGACATCTCAGCACCTTGACATACTCAACGGTGTATATTTTTGTTAGGCTCATATTAATACATTTTAGTTGTAAGAGGGCTTAGGATTTTGAGGATAGTTGCCAAGAGAAGTTTTTTTTAAAAAAAGGGAATTGTGTAGCAAGTTCAGTAAAGTCTTCTTTCTAAGTGCAAACACCTGTTTTAGAGGCAAGGTATATATGCTATTTTATGAACAATGTCCCACAAATAGCAAATTTGATTGAAACAATATGTTAGAGAAACAATTAACCAAAGAGGATTGGTCGTGAGGCTATTGGCGGGACTCACTACATTTTTCAGAAAATGCTAATACATGTTTCATGGTCACTGAGATGAGACATTTTGTTCCAAAGGCAGCACTGCCCAACAATGCAGCATTCCTTCAGTATCACATTGCAATGCAAGATCCATTGAACTGGTTTAAATTCAGATGTGGAGCTTTTGAAAAATGTATTTTTCATTATATAAAGAACTAACTTAAATGGATTATGGACTTTTGGCAGATTATGACTGCTGATACCCCAGGGTAGCATTTTAAATGTGAGCGAGCCTAGAAGGCCACAGCACAAAGTCAACTATTTGGATAAAGGATCTTACGGTATGCTTAGTTGGGATTAGTCTTAAAGATGTTAGTGGGTGAACATTTTGGTGATGGTGACCACAATTCTGTGACTTTCACCTTGGTCATGGAGAGAGATAGGTGCGCACAACAGGGTAGATTTTACAATTGGGGGAAGGGAAATTATGATGCTGTAAGACAGGAATTGAGGAGCATAAGTTGGGAGCATAGGCTGTCAGGGAAACATGTGGTGGAAATGTGGAACTTTTTCAAGGAGCAGATACGACGCGTCCTTGATATGTATGTATGTACCTATCAGGCAGGAAAGAAATGGTCGTGTGAGGGAGCCTTGGTTGACGAGGGAGGTTGAATGTCTAGTAAAGAGGAAGGAGGCGGCTTACATAAGGTTGAGGAAACAGGGTTCAGACAGAGCAGTGGAGGGATACAGGATAGTCAGAAGGGACCTGAAGAAAGGGATTAGGAGAGCTAAGAGAGGGCATGAAAAATCCTTGGCGGATAGGATCAAGGATAACCCCAAGGCATTTTATGCGTATGTGAGAAACATGAGAATGACGAGAACGAGGGTAGGCCCGATCAAGGACAGTAGTGGGAGATTGTGTATTTTGAGTCGGAAGAGATAGGAGAGGTCTTGAACGAGTACTTTTCTTCAGTATTTACGAATGAGAGGGACCGTATTGTTGAAGAGGAGAGTGTGAAACGGACTGGTAAGCTAGAAGAGATACTTGTTAGGAAGGAAGATGTGTTGGACATTTTGAACAACTTGAGGATAGACAAGTCCCCCGGGCCTGATGGGATATATCCTAGGATTATGTGGGAAGCAAGAGAGGAAATTGCAGTACCGTTGGCAATGATCTTTTCGTCTTCACTGTCAACGGGGGTGGTACCAGGGGACTGGAGAGTAGCGAATGCTGTGCCCCTGTTCAAAAAAGGGAATAGGGATAACCCCGGGAATTACAGGCCAGTTAGTCTTACTTCCGTGGTAGGCAAAGTAATGGAAAGGGTACTGAGGGATAGGATTTATGAGTATCTGGAAAGACACTGCTTGATTAGGGACAGCCAGCACGGATTTGTGAAGGGTAGGTCTTGCCTTACAAGTCTTATTGAATTCTTTGAGGAGGTGACCAAGCATGTGGATGAGGGTAGAGCAGTGGATGTAGTGTACATGGATTTTAGTAAGGCATTTGATAAGGTTCCCCATGGTAGGCTTATGCGGAAAGTCAGGAGGCATGGGATAGAGGGAAACTTGGCCAATTGGATTGAAAACTGGCTAACTGGTCGAAGTCAGAGAGTGGTGGTAGATGGTAAATATTCAGCCTGGAGCCCAGTTACAACTGGAGTTCCGCAGGGATCAGTTCTGGGTCCTCTGCTGTTTGTAATTTTTATTAATGACTTGGATGACGGAGTCGAAGTGTGGGTCAGTAAATTTGCAGATGATACAAAGATTGGTGGAGTTGTGGACAGTGAGGAGGGCTGTTGTCGGCTGCAAAGGGACTTGGATATGATGCAGAGCTGAGCTGAGGAGTGGCAGATGGAGTTCAACCCTGCAAAGTGTGAGGTTGTCCATTTTGGAAGAACAAATAAGAATGCGGAATACAGGGTTAACGGTAGAGTTCTTAGTCAGGTGGAGGAACAGAGGGATCTTGGGGTCTATGTACATAGATCTTTGAAAGTTGCCACTCAGGTGGATAGAGCTTGTAAAAAGGCCTATGGTGTATTAGCGTTCATTAGCAGAGGGATTGAATTCAAGAGTCGTGAAGTGATGTTGCAGCTGTACAGGACTTTGGTTAGGCCACATTTGGGGAGTACTGTGTGCAGTTCTGGTCGCCTCACTTTAGGAAAGATGTGGAAGCTTTGGAGAGGGTGCAGAGAAGATTTACCAGGATGTTGCCTGGAATGGAGAATAGGTCGTACGAGGACAGGTTGAGAGTTCTCGGCCTTTTCTCGTTGGAACGGCGAAGGATGAGGGGTGACTTGATAGAGGTTTATAAGATGATCAGAGGAATAGATAGAGTAGACAGTCAGAAACTTTTTCCCCGGGTACAACAGAGTATTACAAGGGGACATAAATTTAAGGTGAAGGGTGGAAGGTATAGGGGAGATGTCAGGGGTGGGTTCTTTACCCAGAGTGGTGGGGGCATGGAATGCGCTGCCGGTGGCAGTGGTAGAGTCAGAATCATTGACGACCTTTAAGCGGCAATTGGATAGGTACATGGATGGGTGCTTAATCTAGGATAGGTGTTCGGCACAACATCGTGGGCCGAAGGGCCTATTCTGTGCTGTATTGTTCTATGTTCTATGAGATTTGAAATCAAGGCCGTCTGCCACTTCAGCTGGCCCTAAAAGCTCTTACAAACAGAAGAGCATAGAACAGTACAGCGCCCTGGCCCTTGACATTGTGCCAGCCTTTTATCCTACTCTAAGATCAGACTAACCTACATACCCTTCACTGTACTGACTTTCATGTGTCAATCCAAAAGTTGTTTAATGTTCCTAACTTATCAGACTCGACCACCACTCCATGCACCCAGCAATCTTGGTGGGAAGAACCTACCTCTGACATCTCCCCTAAACCTTCCTCCATTTACCTTAAAATTATGTCCCCTCATGAAAGACGTTTTAGCAATAGGAAAATGTCTCTGACTATCTACTCTACATCTACGCATTTCACGATATTGTACACCTCTATCAAGTCACCTCTCTTCCTTCTTTGCTCCAATGAGAAAAACCCTAGCTCCCTCAACCTTTCTTCATAAGATGTGCCCTCCAGTCCAGGCAGCATCCTGGTAAATCTCCCCTGCACCCTCTCTAAAACTTCTACAACTTTCCTATAATGAGGCAACCAGAACAGAGCACAATATTCCAAGTGTGGCCTAACCAGGACTCTATGGAGCTGCAGCATAACCTTGCAGCTCCTAAACTCAATCCCCTGCTAATGAAAGCCAACACACTATATGCCTTCTTAACAATCACATCAACTTGGGTGGCAACTTTCAGGGCTCTATTGACATGGATCCCAAGATTCCTCTGATCCTCCACACTGCCAAGAATCCTACCTTTAACCCTCTATTCTGCATTCAAATTTGACCTTCCAAAGTGAATGACTTCACACTTTTCCAGGTTCAACTCCATCTGCCACTTATCATCCCAGTTCTGCATCCTGTCAATGTCCCATTGCAACCTACAACAGCCCTCCACACTATCCACAACTCCACCAACCTTCATGTCATCAGTAAACTCATGAACCCACCATCCCACTTCCTCATCCGAGTCATTCATAAAAATCACAAAGAGCAGAGGTCCTGGAACCAATCTCTGTGGAACACCACAGGTCACAGATTTCCAGGTTGAATACTTTCCATCTCACCACCCTCTCTGTCTTCTATGGGCTAACCATTTCTGTGTCCAGACAGCAAGATTTCCTGTATCCCATGACTTTTTACTTTCTCAATGAACCTATCATGGGGAATCTTATCAAATGCCTTGCTGGACACCACATGCAGTGCTCGATCTTCAACGTGTTTTGTCACACCCTCAAAGGATTCAATAAGGTTCGAGGCATGACCTGCTCCTCACAAAGGCATGCTGACTTTCTCTAATCAAACTATGGTATTCCAAGTAATCATAAATCCAGTCTCTCAGAATCCTCTTCAATACTTAGCCCTCCACTGACTCAAGACCAACTAGTCTGTAATTCCCAGGGTTATCCCTATTCTTTTTCTTGAGCAAGGGACTAACATTCGCCACTGTCTAATCATCTGTCACTATGTCCTCATTGTCCACTGGAGTAAAGATCATCGCCAAAGGGACAGCAATCTCTTCCTTCACTTCCTATAGTAACCTAGGGTATATCACGTCTGGCCCAGGGGCATTGATCTATCTTTATGTTTTTAACAATTTATAGCACATTCTCCTTCCTATCGTGAACCTGTTCTGGCATATCAATCAATTTCACGCCATCCTCAGAAACGCCAAGGTCCCTCTCGGTTGAGTGTAATGAAGCAAACTTTTCATCAAGGATCTCTCATCCTTCCTCCAACTCCAGGCACAAGTTCGCTCCACTATCCCTGAACGACCCAAACTCACTCTGGCCATCTTCTTGTTCCTCATAACTGTAGAACACCTATGGTTTTCCTTAATCCTACCCGCCAAAGCTTTGTCATGCCCTCCTCGTAGCTCTAAGTCCATTCTTCAGTTCCTTCTTGGCTACCTTGTAACCCACTAAAGCCCTGTCTAATCCTTGCCTCCTTAATCTTAAGTAAATTTCCTTCTTCCTCTTGAATAGATGTTCCACATCCCTCGTCATCCAAAAGGCTCTTTCAACCTATCAGCCCTTTCTTGCCTCACTGGGACAAACCTGTCTAACACTATCAGCAAGTGCTTCCTAAACAACCTTCACATTTCTTCACGCATTTCCCCGAGAACATCTGTTCCCAATTTAGGCAATCCAGTTCCTGCCTAATAGCATTCAATTTCTCCTCCCCCAATTAATTTTTTTTCCCTATATTGTCTGCCCCTATCCCTCTCCATGAGTATAATAAAGGTCAGGAAGTTGTGATGATTATCATCATCAAAACGCTCTCCCACCGAGAGATCTGACGCCAGGTATGGTTCATTGCCAAGCACCAATTGCAGTATGGCCTCCCCTCTAGTTGGCCTTTTTGCATATTGCGTCAGGAACCCCTCCTGGACACATCTGATAAAAAACTGCTCCATCCAAACTATTTGAATTAAGGAGGCTCCAATCAATATTAGGGAAGTAAGTGTCACCCATGATAACAACCCTGTTACTTCTTCACCTTTCCAAAATCTGCCTCCCAATCTTTTCCTTCGTGCCTCTGTTGCTATTGGGGATCCTGTAGAAAACTCCCAATAATGTGATTGCTTCTTTCCTGTTTCTGAATTCTACCCATACTAACTCTAGACAAACCCTCCTCACCAACCTCCCTTTCTGGAGCTGTGATACTCCTCCACCTCTTGTCTCTCTCCTCCATTCCTTTTGAAACATCTAAACTCTGGAACATCCAACAACCATTCCTGTCCCGGTGATATCCAAGCCTACGTAATGGCCACAACTTTATAGTTCCAAGAACTGATCCATGGTCTGAGCTCATCACCCTTATGCCTGATTATTTTAATGCAAAAAGTGTCACACATCAACCCATTATACGGACTGCACCTTTGGCATATCAAGTGCCTATCCCTCCTTACAGACTCTCTGCATGCTGTATCTGGCTGTTTACTACTACTCCATCACCTGATCTATACCTCAGCTTCCCACACACCTGCCAATCTAGTTTAAACACTCCGGAAGAGCTCTAGCAAACCTTCTGCTCAGGACATTGGTTATCCTCCAGTTCAGGTGCAACCTGTCCTTCTTAAACAGGTCCCACCTTCCCCAGAATTGGGGACTTTTCCCTGTGCACTGCCTAATGCTAACTCTTTCACCCATACCAAACAGAAATGATTTGTTTAATTAATTAATTGCTGGTATGGGACTTGGCTATGTGCAAATTGTCTTTCACCAATTCCATATTGCAAAGAGTAACACTTGGAAAAAATGTATAATTGGTTACAAAGTACTTTGCGTTGTCCAGATTGCGAAAGCTTTATGTTCAAAACATAAATAAAATAACTTAACAGTAAAGCAGAAAGATTAATGAATTAACTAGCAGAATTAATAGTTTGTGAAAATAAAAATATACTATGTTGAACTGTGAAGAAGACAATATTTCAGACTTATTCTACAACTAGTTGAACCAGTGGCCAATAAAATAAAAATTTTCCAGCCAGAAATCTTTATTGTTGTCAACTCTAGCGAGGTTAGCTTTCAAAATACTTCGTCACAATGGGTCACAATAGCTGCAAATAACACATGAACACAAACTTTTCAAAGTACGAAAGAAGTTAATTGCCTTCAAACTCCAGGCTGGTCAGCAGGTTGTACACACAAATATCATCATCTGGATTGCAGAGATAGCATCAGCATAGAAAATCCATTGGACTTTGATAAATAAACTATAAACCCTGCCAATTGAATTGTTTGTTCTGGAATATTTATTGTTGCTAGAACTTTGAAATTAAAATAGGCCAGCTTCAGAAAATTAAAGTGGATAACACAAACTTCTGTAGTGACAACTGCACTTACCTTTGGTTTTGCACATAGACCAAAATCAATTAGCTTTATATTATGATCTTCAGCTATCAGTAGATTTTCCTACAGGGAACAAAAAAAAAGTTACAATATTTATTATGAATACTGAAACTGAAATGCTGACCTTGCCACCACGATTAATAACTGAAAGAAAATCAGGAGTTGAATCAGGAGTCCTATGAGAGGACAGAAAACATATCTCAAACCCCAAGAGAAACATATGAACCAGAATGCTGGTCAATCACTGCAGTTCCAACATGCAAATCCCCATCTTAGTAAATCTGCTTGGCAAGTTGATACATTTTATTAAATAACCTGCATGCAGGAGCCACATATTACTTTGCAAATGTGCTGCAGCACAGTAACAATACTGGGAACCTAGAGGCTGTGAATACAAACAAGAAGCAAAACAAGCTATATTCTGGTTGCTGGAGATCATAATTATCTACCCAGGGAATTAAACAAATGATAAAATTACAAGTAAATAATATTAAAAATCTTGTTTGCTTTGTTCTTAGAAGCAGACTTCCTACCACACTTCATAATTTTCCAGTATTTCATAATTGCACAGTTGAAATTTCATATGAATACTCACCTCTCCCAACTACATTCTACTGAAAGTCAGACTCATTCTACCAGAAGCACATTAAAATGTGTGCAGCTAAACCACAGGACAGCACATTGGCTCAGTGGTTAGCTCTGCTGCATCACAGCATTAGGGACCGGGTTCGATTCTAACCTTGGGCGACCACCTGTGGAGTTTGCACATTCTCCCAGTGTCTGCACAAATTCCTCCAGGTGTTCCGGTTTCCTCCCACAGTCACAAAGATATGCAGGTAGAGTAATAGGTGTAGGGGAATAGGTCTGAGTGGGATTCTCTTCAGAGGGTTGGTGCAGACTTATTAGGCCTAATCCTCTGTTTCCACACTGTAGGGATTTTAATTCACAAACTAAATCCAATCTGGCTAATGCATTAAAAAAAAATTAATGAGATGCATTATATAAAAATGTTCAACAAGACAACTCTTTGAAGCTCAGAATTAAAGCATTTCAAAAGGGTCAGTCTAAATACATTTCACCTACAACATACTATTTAAACAACTGTGATATCAAAGAGAATGCATTTTTTTTTCTTCAGTACCTTTCAGTAAGTAAAATAATCTCAGTTGGAATTTAGCAAAGAACATTACTTTTTTTCCCCCTGCTTGGAGAGTTCCAGTTGTTTAAATAGGCAGCATGCTGAATTAATCTAAACCTGGACTTGTCTATTTGGCATCAATTGATTAACATGCACAGGATATTACTTACCTTGCTATTACATAAGAATACAAGAAATAGGAGCAGGAGTAGGCCACCTGGCACCTTGAGCCAGCTCTGCCATTCAATAAAATCCCAGCTGATCTTTCTGTGAACTCAGCTCCACGTATCCACCCGCTCACCGTAACCCTTAATTCCCTTACTGTTCAAAAATCTATCTTTGCCTTAAAAAATATTCAACGTGGTAGCCTCAACTGCTTCTCTGGATTGGGAATTTCAAAGATTCACAACCCTTTGGGTGAAGTTCCTCCTCAACTCAGTCCTAAATCTGCTCCTCCTTATTTTGAGGCTATGCTCCCTAGATCTAATTTCACCCTCCAGTAGAAACAACCTTACCCACTCCCTTCATAATTTTATGTTTCTACAAGTTTCAAACAGTACAGTCCCAGTATACTCAATCTCTCCTCATAAGCCAACCCTCAACTCTGGAATCAACCCAGTGAACCTCCAGTGCCAGTACATCTTTCCTCAAGTAAAGAAACCAAAACTGTACACAGTACTCTAAGTATGGCATCACCAGAACTCTTATACAGCTGCAGCATAACCTCCCTATTTTTAAATTCCATCCCTCTAGCAATGAAGCAAGTGAAGAACAGAACTCACTCACAAATCAATCAGCCTGAGACAAAAGCTGCTACCTGGGATTGGGTTTCGGCCAACGCATCAGCAGTATTGTTGACCAACTCTTCCAGGGAAGCAGCCAACTTTGCTTCCTGCTCAAGCGGTCCCATATATAGGTACCAAAGTCCAAAGGAGGAGATCTCCTTCGGTTACTTCCAGGTTACTCGCCTTCCTCCCTGTTTATTCCGAGGTATTTTTGGGGCTCTCATTAACATCCTCAAGTGGGGAATTACATAGGTAAGGTAGCAGCAGCCTTTCTGGCTTTGAGGCAGTGTCTGAACTGGATGGCCCCAGCACCCTTCCCGTTACATCCACCACTCCAAACGTACTTCTCGCCGGGGATAAATGGGTAGGCCTTTAAACCACACTCCCAATATGTCCCATTTAATATTCAGGGAATGGTCATGGCAGTGGCTTGACTGGTGTAGACACAAGATGATTTTCCAAATCGGAAGGTGCGGTATCATTCTGATTACAGAAACAAGTGGTATTTACTGCTCCTTTTGGTGGGGGGAAGAGACTCTAAGGCCATCGATAGCACCCAGAGTTTTCGGGGCTGGTTGAGGGAACCATTCCGCAAAGTTATAATTACCCCTTTCAAATCTCCAAGTTGTATCTTTTGAGCCAGAGTCAAATTGTTGTACATCGTACACTTCTTCGTTGGTAAGTGGTATTATCGTGAGAGGAATTCCGGATTCCCCATGGTGTGGGATCTCCATGCATACCCAACAGTCGGTATGCCCCTTTAGTTTAGCATAATTCTGACACAGTGGTAAAATGATTTTCCCACCTCCCTTGGCAGCTAGCCCCAATATTATCGTGACAACATAAAGATGACCATTCATTTCAGCTCACAACCTTATCTGTCTATTCCCTAACCCTTTAAATACCAGGGAGGAGTGAGTCCATGCAACACTTATAATTGTTTTGGGATAGTTTTTTTAACCAATACTTAATAGTCTCCTATCTCAGCTTGATTTTCAGAGGGTTGTCTGTAGGATGAGCTTGCCACTCTGCCGGAGGTGAAGGAGCGTCCACCGGGCCCTTAACAAGAGTGTGATGACTCCACCATTTTTCAGCAGTTCAGACAGCTGTTTCAGTTGTCAGGAGGGTTAGGAATGGTCCCTCCCAGCTTGGGTGCAGTTTGGTATCTTTCCAGGTCTTTTTATCAGGACCCAATTACCCGGTCGCATCCGATGTACGGCGAACTCAAGTAGAGGTGGCTGGGTCAACAGACCCTTCTTCCTAAGGACAGACAAAGAGCCGAGCGCCACAATATAGTTCTTTAAAAACTTATCATTGAACTCTACAGTTGGTAATTCCCCTCTTCCACCCAAGAAAGGTAATCCAAACATCATCTCATAAGGACAGAGGCCAATATCACGTCTAGGCGCAGTCCTAATGCGTAGCAACGCAATAGATAAACATTTTGTCCATGGTAATCTAGTCTCTAGGACTAGCTTAGACAACTACTTCTTTAAGGTTTGATTCATTCGTTCCACCCGTCCAGAGGAAGGCGGGTACCAAGGAATGTGGAATTCCCAAGAGATTTCTAATCCCGCCATTACTTCTTGTAGGATCTTAGAGGTAAAATGGCTACCTTGGCCTGAATCTATACTTTCCACCACTCCATAATCGAGGAATATGTTCTAAAAAGAGTTTTCACTACTCCCTTCAAGGTAGCTGAGGACATTGGAAATGCCTCCACCCACCCAGTTAGGTGATCCATTAGGACTAATAAGTTCATTTGTTTCCCTACTGGGGGTAATTCTGTGTAATCTACCTGAATTCTTTGAAAAAGGTCTTACCCCAGGGCTTCTTCCACCTCTTGGCCCCCTTCTCGTTACTTCCTTATTAATCTTTTGGCAAGTCGGGCATCCTGCTCATACTGCTTGGTTAATGTGTATATCCCTTTACACCCGTACTTCCTTAACACTATGTCACACATAGCTTGGGAGCCCCAATGACTGCCTTGGTGCAAGGCGGTTAGGATGTTTCTCAAGACTGATTTACTTCATAACTCCCTTCCATCCAGAAGGATCCATCTTTCTTGGGTTGTCTTAGCCATCGTTACAGTTACTGCACTATCCTCCACCCCAATTTTTAAGCCAAGCAATAGAATCAAATCCCTACCTAATAGATTACTTCCAATGTCAGGAATATATAGTAATTGTCCAATCACTTCCTCATCATTTCTTCTTATTAGGGTTGACTCAAAAATAGGCACCAAGAATTCTTCGCCTTTTACTCCGGAAACCCCGAGATTCTTGTTAGTCAATTTAACACCGGTAGGTATAAAACTTAGGGATGACTGTGCCGCTCCTGTGTCCACCAAAAATACTGCCTACTCCCCTTCAGGTCCCACCTTTAAATTTATCAAGAGTTCCCGGTGGGTCTCAGGAGGAAGGAAGCCCTGACTCCCCTAATCTTCATCTAAAAGGTCATTAGGGAAATGGCTTCCCTTTCTCTTGTTAATTCCAGGCATTCCCATTTAAAATGCCCCACTTTCTCGCAATGGTAACATCCTGCCTTTGCCTCTTTTCCCGGGTGTCCAACGTGTTCTCTCCTATCCTTCCTGTTATCCCCTGATCCCAGTCTCCTTTTTGTTATTTCTTCTACTGCCTCCACCATCATTTTGGCTTTCTGCTTCTCGTCTTCCCTTTTCACATACACTTTCTGTGCCTCACATAACAGTTCTTCCATCTGTCTTTCACTCCATCCATTTAATTTCTATAATTTCTTTTGTATGTCTGGCCATGACATAGTTACAAACTGGACCTTCAAGAGTCCCTGTGCTATCAGATTATCGGGATCCATTCCCGAATGCTTCCTTGTGACATCCTTGAGCCCTTTAAGAAATGCAGAAGTGGTTTCATCCTTCTCTTGTCGTACTTCAAAGGCCTTAACAAAGTTTTGTGATCTTGGTGCCGCCTCTTTAATTCCTAATATTACCATTTCTCGTAAATCCTGCATTGACTCCCTATCTCTTCTGTCATTATTCTCCTCATGAGGGTCAACATTTGGGAATTTCTGTTCTGCTGGAGTCGCTTCTTCCCCAACTGGGTGCTCCTTTTCCCATTCCTATAAAGCTGCTCTCCTAATCTTACCTCATTCTTCCCCTGAAAATAACGTTCCCAAAACTGCCATCAGTTCTCCCCAGGTATATAAATTAGGCCCTAGTAATTGCTCTAGTTATTCGGCTAGTCCAACCGGATCCTCTATTAAACTTTTCATTTCCCTTTAAAAGACCCTAACTTCACTGCTAGTTAAGGGAGCGTTTACATATCCGATTGTACCTTCCCCTATCGGAACCTCTCGTAAGGGACATAATTTTACATTTTCCATTATCTCTGCCCCTACTTTACGTGCGGTGGCTCGAGTGACTCTGTCCCCCCCATGTTCTGAACTAAAAGATGCAGAGTCCGTTCCCTTTTCTGTGTCAGGACTCTGTTCTACTTCTGGAGCTGTAGGCTTGTTCCGGGGAGTAGTATATGGGGACGGCAAACACGTTAGGGGATCCCATTGTGGCTTCCCTTTTTCATTTTTTTTTCTTTCCCTAATTCCTCCATATTCATGGGACATAATTTTACTCCCGCACTCCCTATCCAACAAGCCGCATATTCTGACTCTTCTTAACTGTATGTTTCTTTCCCATTGACGTATATATTTAGATCTTGACATAGCCAATCCTCATCGGACCCATATTTGGGCCAAAAAAATACCAGGCGCCTTAATACTTTCTAGTCCAAACGAAACAACAATAGTTTTTCATTTTAGCATTATCTTTCTCCTGCGTCCGGGAGTTGGTGTTCCCAATTACTCAACGGTCTCCCCAAAGAACTGCCGGGCGGGATATATCCCCTTTAACGTTATTTACAGATCGATCACTACACAGGCAACTCCCCGTGCCTCCCATTGTTGCTAATTTAATTAATGAGGTCCGGTATCACCTTCAGTTATCAAGCAGAATTGAGATAGGCAGATTCTTAACCCAGCAATGGAATCAAGGGTAATGGGAATAAGGTGAGAAAGTGAAGTTGAGCATTATCAGATCAGCTGTGATCTCATGAAAGGCAGAGGATATTCAATGGGTGAATTGACTTACTGCTGCTCTTACAAAGTATGGCTTTATACTGTTCAAAGCCAAAAGAAAACCATCCCGACCACAGTCCAGACATTCATTGCCTGCAACTTTAGCTCTCAAATTTACCTAGGCTACATGCAGATTGAATGTCTCCCATGATTACCGTACTTACTCAATATACTTGCTTGTCTATTCTAATTAATACCATGTCATCCACGACCATTATTGCTTAGTGTCCCATGAAGAACTATCAGTGTTTGCTGCCCCTTGTTTCCTTACTGCAACCCCTCACCTAAGCAGATTCCCTATAATATTCTTCTGATCTGAGATTTTCCCTTACTAATTTATTGATGTGCCTTTAAATCATCTACCTTGCTGTGAATAAATTTCCAAATCACACAACACCAGGTTTAGTCCAGCAGGTTTAATTGGAAGCACTAGCTTTCAAAACTTGTTGGACTAGAACCTGGTGTTTTGTGATTTTTAAACTTTGTCCACCTCAGTCCAACATTGGCTCCTCCACATAAATTATGTGAATACCTCATGCTTTCAGGTAAAGTGTCCTTATAATTGTCAAAATATCAAAGTTCTGCATTCCTAGTTGATGCTCACAGAATAATAAAAATTTCAGGGAGGAACTTAGCAGGTCTGGCAGCACCTGTGGACAGAAAGCAGAGTTAAATATTTTGGATCTGAAGTAGGGTCACTGATCCCCAAGTGTTGGTGGGGGGAGGGTGCTTTAGATTGCTGGAATAGGGTCACAATCTGATGAAGCAATAAAATATAAACTGAACAGAATCATCATGCAATTGATACAGCAAAGTCATCCCACAACCAATGTACATCAGATGAATCAAAGAATCCCTACACAGTGAGAAAACAGGCCTTTTGGCCCAACAAGTCCACATTGACGCTCTGAAGAGTAACTCAGTCAGACCCATTTCCCTACCCTATTACTCTACATTTACCCCTGACTAAATGCACCTAACGTACACATCTCTGTACACTATGGGCAAGTTATCCTGGCCAATTCACCTAACTTGCACATCCCTGGATTGTGGGAGGAAACCAGGGCACCCGGTGGAAACCCACGCAGACTTGGAGAGAACGTGCAAACTCCACACAGACAGATAATGTCTCAGGATGGAATCAAACCAACGTCCCTGGTGGTGAGGTAACAGTGCTAACGAATGAGCCACCATGCCACGATGAAGAGACATAAGCTTGCTTTCTCTCCATGGATGCTGCCTGATTACTATGATCACCAGTAAGTTTTTTGTTTCAGTACAAATTCCACCATCTGCAGTAGTCTGTTCCAACAATGCACAGAGCTGGGCTAGATGGGCATGTGTTGCACATCCCTAATTGCCTTGGAACGGAGTGGCTTCCTGGGCAATTTCAGAGGGCAGTTAAGAGTTGACCACACTGCTGTGGGTCTGGAGTCGCATGACCACCAGACAAGAATGACAGATTTTCTTCCTTGAAGGAAATTAGTGAAACAGATGTATTTTCATGACAATTGATGGTGGCTACCTCATCATTTGGCTCACTTTTAATTTCACATCTTATTTAATTCATACTTGAAATGTTTGCCATGGTGGAATTCAACCCCACGCCCATAGAACATTAGCCCAGGGCCCTGGATCACTATTCTATTGACCTTACCAGGTGGTGGAGTAATGGTAATTCTTCTGGAACAGATGTCAAGTGTCCTGAATTCCAATATCAATGGTGACAAATGGAGTTGAGTAAATAAATCTTAATTCATGAGCAGACTGTAGATAAAATATAAAAGCTATGGGACTGATGTAAACTTCCATTAGTTCACAATTGGCCTTTGTGGGTGGATGTCTCCCATGACCTACATGCAACTCCAACAGTTGGTAATAGTTGGTAGTCCTTAATGTAATCTGACACTTTGCAAGCCAGTGTAATATAGGGAATTAATTAAGTCTTTCTGCATATGTTAAAAAAAGTCTGACAACACATTAACTTCACTTATTTCAAATATCAGGTACATAACAGAACAGAACAAGTAATTCCTTCTCTGGCAATACATACCGGTTTTAGATCACGATGAGCATAGCCCTGGCTATGAACATAAGCCACAGCTGATACAATCTGACGGAAAAAGATCCGAGCTTCTTCTTCCGACAATCGATCTTTTGCAATAATATAGTCAAACAGCTCTCCGCCAGGGCAGTACTGGAATAAAAATATTTGTATGCATTTAAAAACTGCTTCGATAAAAGCATGCAGAGATAAATCTTAAATGCTCTCAAATCATACATATTGATTTTCATCTCCAATTAATTTCAGATTAACTTCAAAGTTGGACTTATTATAGGGGATGAATAATAATTTACATTTGTGGAATATCTTTGACTTTGCATACATACTTCACGGGAGCATCATAAGGAGATATTATGCAGGTAAACAAAAACTCAGGCTCGATTTAAATCGGCATCTTAAAACGTTTGCTTAAAAGAAGCTGACAAGCTTAAGCAGGGAATTTCGGAAATTAGGGCCCAGGCAGATGTAACTGCAGCTGTGAATTTCTGTAGCAATTAAAATTGTTGATGTGCAAGGAGATGCAAAGATCTCAAAAGTTTAGAGGGATGGAGGAGGTTATGAAGACAGGAAGTGACGAGTATGCAGCAAATGATAAGTATTGTAGCTCCGCCAGTTCGATAATCAGGAAGGAGGAGATTATAGGCGAATGCGATTTGGTGCAGGTTAGCTCAGTAAAACTTCTGCTCCTCATTCCCATTCAAGATTGTATGCTCCATTTGCATTCAAGTTACTGATCAGAGACTAACAGCTGGAAGCTCAATTTGTATCTATTACCTAACTGAAAGATAAGCAAGCATAAAAGAATATTTCATTCTACTTTTTAATTAAAAGCATTAAATAATTAACTTGGCTGAAAAGGCAAGGGGACAAAATAAAGGTCTAGATAAAATCTTGGATTAGAATTAAAGCTCATCTTCAACGGCTTTGTTAAAACGATCAATACAGGATGAAAATTTATTTCACAATTTCAGTCAAAAATATACATATAATTATAAATTTATTCAGCCAGTCACCTCCAGGATGATAAAGATTTTCTGTGCTGTCTCTATAACATGGTATAATCGACAAACATGTTGGTGACTCAAATTCTTCATTGCTTCAATTTCCGTTTGAACTCGAGGCAAGTCTTCCTACCAAAAGATGAATACAAACATCAAGAGCATACTTGTTTTAATTGCTCATAGTTTGATAAGCCTTTCTTATTTAAGATTAGAGTTTAAAGAGAAGTGAACAGGCAGTAAAAACTGAAGTTCATAATGATACTTTAAAATCCTGTCATTACTAATCAAACTCTCAAGCGAGTGAACTGATTCAGCTTACGACATCCATCCATTATTGTGGTTCTGTTCGCCGAGCTGGAAGTTTTTGTTGCAAACGTTTCGTCCCCTGGCTAGGAGACATCATCAGTGCTCTGGAGCCTCCTGCGAAGCGCTTCTTTGATGTTTCTTCCGGTATTTATAGTGGTCTGTCCTTGCCACTTCCGGGTGTCAGTTTCAGCTGTCCGCTGTAGTGGTGGGTATATTGGGTCCAGGTCGATGTGTTTGTTGATGGAGTTTGTGGATGAATGCCATGCCTCTAGGAATTCCCTGGCTGTTCTCTGTCTGGTTGCCCTATGATAGTAGTGTTTTCCCAGTCGAATCTATGTTGCTTGTTGTCTGAGTGTGTGGCTACTAGGGATAGCTGGTCGTGTCGTTTCGTGGCTAGTTGATGTTCATGTATGCGGATTGTTAGCTGTCTTCCTGTTTGTCCTATATAGTGTTTTGTGCAGTCCTTGCATGGTATTTTGTAAACTACATTAGTTTTGCAACATAAATTCGACTGGGAAAACACTACTATCATAGGGCAAGCCAGACAGAGAACAGCCAGGGAATTCCTAGAGGCATGGCATTCATCCACAAACTCCATCAACAAACACATCGACCTGGACCCAATATACCAACCACTACAGCAGACAGCTGAAACTGACACCCGGAAGCGGCAAGGACAGACCACTATAAATACCGGAAGAAACATCAAAGAAGCGCTTCGCAGGAGGCTCCAGAGCACTGATGATGTCTCCTAGCCAGGGGACGAAACATTTGCAACAAAAACTTCCAGCTTGGCGAACAGAACCACAACAACGAGCACCCGAGCTACAAATCTTCGCACAAACCTTGAACATCCATCCATTATTTCAGGCAACTTACCCCAAGTAATTCTTTATCCATGATCTTTATGGCAACTTTTTCCCTCGTCAATATGTGGCGAGCTAGTTTTACTTTAGCAAACCCCCCTGTAGGGGATAAAGAAAATTCAAGCTATTTAGTTGATGTTTCTCCAAAAAAGGACCAGCAAGCTTTATTCTGAAGTTGCTCTTTAACCCATGAAGCTCATCACTTTCTAACCATACACAACCTATCCCTCAAATAGTTTAATTTTCCTAGGATATTTTGAATAAACACTTGCAAATTCCAAGCCGCACATGTTTAGTAAGAAATCAGTGAAATTTTTCATGTTAAACAGAAATGACGGGGGCGGGGGGGGGAGGTAGGAATTATTGATCCAAAAAATGGGGTTCTTGAAATGATGGAGTATAATTCAGATCAGCAGTTCTAGTGAGAAGATCTAGAAGAGCCAGTTATCAGGAGAAGGGAAGGAGCAACTTGGTTGGATTTAGTGATCAATGGGAAAAAGAGGCTTACTGCAAAAAGATAAAAGAAAAGCTTCTGTCATGTTACAATAGGAGTAAATATGAATTACTGAATTTTAACTTCCAACGTTTGTTTGTTATACTTGAGACCTTAATGGCCGAGTGATTTTTAAGAAGCGTAAGTGATGACCTAAAGTGGTAACTGTGATCATCTGATGGTAAACCAACAAAATTCACAAACATTTCAGCACTAAAATTGTCATTTCATACAAATACATCCAAAACATATGCATAAAATCAACATCAGCAATCATGATGACAATTGGAATGTTAGCATTTATTACGGAATAGAGTATAAAAATAGGGAAGTGTTGATGCAACCATAAAAAGCTTTGGTGAAATCACATCTAGAGTACAGCATACACAATTTTGGTCCTCTTGAGAAAAGATGCAATTGCTCTGAAATGCCTCCAGTGGAGGTTCTCTAGTTGAATTCCAGAAATTAGGGGCTTTTCTTGTGAGGAGATATCAAGTAGTTTAGGACTGTACTTGCTTGAGTTTAGAAGAATGGAAGGAGATCTAATTGAAGCAGACAAGATGCTAAAGAAGATCCAAGTAGGCATAGAGCAGTTATTTCCCCTTCTGGTTCATTCTAGGAGGAGGAGCCATAATTTTAGGAAAAGGTGTCGCAGATTTAAAACAGGGGAGGAGGAGGAATGGTTTCTCTCAAAGCATTTTTGTGCATCTGTGGAATTCACTACAACAGAATACAGTAGATGCAGGGACAGTGAATAAATTTGAGGAGATAGATTTGAAGAAATGGATTTTTAATTAATAATGGCATAAAGAATTAATGTGGGATAGACAGGAAAAATGGAGTTGAAGTGAGATGACCCATGATTGTAAAGTAGGCTCAAGGGTTGCTCCTGCTCCATTTCTTTTGTACAAAGGCCGAGAACATGAGCAGTTTGAAGTAAGAAACTATTCAGGCTAATGAGTTTACAAAATTAAAACCCTGAATCAGAGTTATCTTTTTTCCCATTTCAATTCAAAAGTAGTCTAAACTAGGACTAGTTGAACAGAGAAATGCACGTACATCCTGCTGGATATAAAAGAAAAACAAATTAAAGTGCCAAAAAAAACAAAAAGTATAGAGGGAAAGAGAGAAGACAATATGCAAATAAGAAAAAGCAAATCCAAAAAGGAAAACAAAACTAAATATTTAGATGGGTTCATAGGGCAGACAAACTATGAAAAGAAAGCCAGTTCCATAAAATACTTGAGAAAACGTTGAAATAGAATGGCAGTTGGGAGACATCTCAGGAGAGTGTAATTTTATTAAAATCAAGCCAGCTACAAAACAGAATACACCTAAAAAAGATCTGAGATTGAGAACACTGTATTCAGAGGACAAAAGATCTTTTGAGGGCTGAACACTCAGGGCAAATCCATTTGCGGTCACCAAATTACATGTACAAAGTAGTCGGCGCTAGACTGAGATCAGAATCAGGAAATTTGGCATTATAATTGGTGGTATCTGGAGAATGGGTGCAAGATGTGAACAGAATCAATGCTCCTGTTGAGTCTCTGATCATGATGAATAATGATGTGCAGACTCATTTACAGGCTGAAAGCCAAGCTGTCAGCTTTGGAAAAAATTATGCAGTTTCCCTAATAATTGCTCAACAAGTGACACTGAAAATGATCGCCTTTCCCAAAAAAAAACAATCACGCTGTCATAAGTTCTCTTACTCAAGAGCTCTGGGTCATGTTATGCCAGATACCACATTAGGCTTTAAGAACTGTCTTGAGCATACATTTGTCAAAACTTAAAATCAAAACTCCTTATGCCAAGAACACATCAGTGCTACATCTGTGCTCCTTTGGTTTAAAAAAAGCTTCACTTCAAACAGTGTCATTCCAATGGCAATTGTGTATGGAAATACATACCTGTACCAATAGTTTCCTGTAGTTCATAGTGTTTCAGCAGCTCTTCATAATCAATGGCCATAGTCAACAAAAAATAATCAGCACCTGCAATATTTTTGCGGATATGTTAGAATAGTTCCATGCTGCAGAAATTCTATTTTTTCTCAAAATGTCTAATTAACACAAAGCCGCAGGAAAATGGACAAAATTGCCTCAGAAATATTAGATAGTTCCTGAAATAAACAAAGTGGTCAGCATTTAGTTGACTTTAAAGCCAGATCCACTGTTTAGTGGATTTGTCCCAACAGTAGGGTATCCTCCAAATAATAAATATGACAGGCCAAGACTGGCAATGTAAAGGCAAATTATTACTACAATGAATTATCCACCTTACTCAGTTACTTTTGTTTTAATATACACTAATGTTATCACAATATTAAACATTTTACAGCACACACTCCTTTCAGGCTCTATGCCTGTGTTGTCTCTTTGAAAGAAATGCTTAATTAGTCACTCCCTTAGCTCTTTCACCACACAGTGTTTTCTTTTGGCATGAAGTATATGAGTTTTTTTGAAGTTAACTAAATTGGCTCCTACACCTTTTCAAGCAGTGTTTCTAGATATCTTACCACAAAAAAAAACTCACTTCCCCTCAGATTCTTTGCCAATTTCAAATCTGTATTGTCTCACCATAGGTGAGTATCATGCTGCTCTAAAGAAAATGTGGTTATTATGCTAATTGGAAGCTACTTGTCGAGAAGCTAAACCATAAGGAACGTTGTTGGCTTATATACATTGCCAGTGAGTGCTTTCACGATCATGATACGGACTGTTTAGGACACATGTTAGGAAGCATTTCTAACCAAATGATGGTAGAGATTTGGAACTCTCTTCCACAAATGACAGCTGATGCTAGATCAGTTCATTTCAAACCAGAGAGATCAGTATTTGTCAAGCGAAAGTACTGAGGGATAATAGGTCAATGCTAGGTACATGGAGTTAAGTCACAAATCAACCATGCTCTCATTGAATGGCAGAAGAGGCTCAAGGGGCTAAGTGGTCTACTTGCATTCCTAGCATTCAAATACTAGACAGGGTGGAAATTGATCATGGTTCATCAATGGTAAAAAAATGGGCAATGCTGGAGGACTTCAGTTTGAGAGATGACAAGAATACTGAACAGTTTGGATTATTCTACTGCATTGGATTGCTGTACTTGATTTAGACTATATTCCTCTCTTCAGACCTCTAGCAGTTAGCCAGTTACCTTCTCAGTTTGTAAACATATGGAGTGATGGGGAAGTGGGACACAATTCAAAAACAGACAAGTTTGTGGTAATCAAATTCTAAGTCTAAAATGTGAGAAATCAGCCAGAGGGATATACAAATTACCAAATCCAGAAAAAAAGACAAAAGCTTGTACACGAGCAGCAGTAGATGAGGCAGAACAAGAGGTGATTGAATAGCAGTGAAAACAGGCAATCTTAATGATGCTGTGGATATGAAAATATAAACTCATCTTGGGATCAAATATAACACCATAGTTCCAATTTCTAGGCAGAAGCAAGAAATTAGTAGCTAGGAAACAGTTTGTAGCAGGGACCAAAGTTCAATCTTTGAAATATTTAATTAGAGCAAATTTCTGCTCATTGGTCAAGATGTCTTTTAACACCAGTAGAGATGGTGATAGTCAGATAATAGGAACTTCTAAAAACGAATGCTCTGTTTTACAGATGATATCAACTCTAGAATATAGATAAGAAATATTGGCAAGGTTAGATTCCTGATGTCCAAATGTCGATTCGCCTGCTCCTCAGATGCTGTCTGACCTGCTGTGCTTTTCCAGCGACACACCCGCGACTCTGATCTCTGCAGTTCTCAGTTTCTCCTAATTCCTTGGTAAACCCCAGTAACTGATAGATTCAAGAATAAGGTGAAGTAATGCAGGAAATTTTGACTAGAAACTGGTTAATAAAAAAGAACCATGTCAGTGCAGTTCCACTCAGCTGTAGAACAGTGAAACAGCATTTGTTACAGCCTGATGAAGGACTGTTAACATCTGAAGAAATATTCTGAGAAAAGTAGCAATTAACCAACAGAATTATAAATAAAGTCATAGATAGAAGAGACACAACAATAAAATCTCAGCTTGCACAGTGACCAGAAAAGGAAACCCATTTCCCTTACCTGCTCCAAAACATAGACAAACGCTTCCATAAGCTGACAGAGTAAGCAGATTCTTACAACTGAAACCTGGCTTCGATTTATCCAATTGCGCAATTGGATAGTATTGACAGTCACCCAAGCTTAAAACAGGATAAAGGATAAACATCTAAACCACCAAATTCAGTCCCAAGAGTTCCACATTCAGCTTCATTTATCACCCAAAACAATTGCATTGTGGTGCTTTTAAGAAATGATAATATTGGATACAATATTGATGTGATATTATCTAGGCAGTTGTAACATTTCTAACAGAGCTAAAGCTGACAAGAACAAGTGGGTAATGTCAAATTTGTGGAAGGGCTTAGTTGATCCACTGCAAGATCATAACACTTTGAGCCAGATGCCCTTATTCTGCTCCTTCAAGTTTGCTCTGCTATTCAATCACATTTGATATATTTCTTAAACCCATTCTCCCATAACCCTTGATCCAATTACCAAAATCAGGAACTCATCGGTCTTAGATACATTGAATGACGTAGCCTCCACATCCTTAGGCAACAATGAGTTCCACAGATTAACCACTCTCTGGCTTAAGAAATTCTTCCTCAACTTAGTTCAAAAGGTGCAGAACATACAGAAGCTTAAACACATTTACCAATAGATTCAAGAACAGCTTCTTCCCTACTGAATAGATCTCTAATTTCAAATCCAATGTTGATCTTGCTTTTGTGCACCTCCTATGCAGCCCTAACCTACCTAAACACCCCATGATCTGTATGTCATTGCATGTTCTGATCCGAGTAAAAAATGAGGTCTGCAGATGCTGGAGATCACAGCTGCAAATGTGTTGCTGGTCAAAGCACAGCAGGCCAGGCAGCATCTCAGGAATAGAGAATTCGACGTTTCGAGCATAAGCCCTTCATCAGGAATAAGCTTATTCCTGATGAAGGGCTTATGCTCGAAACGTCGAATTCTCTGTTCCTGAGATGCTGCCTGGCCTGCTGTGCTTTGACCAGCAACACATTTGCAGCATGTTCTGATCCACCTATACTGCTTGCACAACAACAAAAAAAACTTCTCTGCACTTAGGTACATTTGATAACAATAAATTAAATCAAAAATCAAATTGTTCTTTCATAGAGGCTGTGCCTTCAGGTACTAATCTCTTCTACTAGTGCAAACATCATCTTGTTCACTCTACCCAGGACTCCGTATTATGTAAATTTCAGTTAGATCACTCCTTACTCTCAAACTCAGTCAAGTACATCCTCAACCTCTCCTCATATGACTAGTGCTTCATCCCTGCAATGATTCTTGTAAACCTCCTCTTGACCCCTCCAACACCAGCACATCCTTCCTTAGACACAGGGCCCAAAACTGCTCTCAATATTTCAAATGCGGTCTGATCAGAGTATTATAAAGCCTTGACAATACATCTCTGCTCATACATTCTAGTATTCTTGAAAGGAATGTGAACATTGTATTTGCCTACCGAACTGTCAATTGAACGGGTTTTTTAAAAAAGTTCATTTGTGGGATGTGGGCATCGGTGGTTGGCTAGCATTTATTATCCGTTCCCAGTTGCTCTTCAGAAGATAGTAGAGGGCTGCCTTCCTGAACTACTGCAGTCCACCTGCTGTAGGTTGATCCACAATGCCACTGGGGAGAGAATTTCAGGATTTTGACTCAACAACATGGAAATATATCACTGTTATTTCAAAGTCAGGATGGTGAGTGGCAAAGGGGAACTTGCAAGTGATGGTGTTCCCATGTATCTGCTGCCCTTGTCCTTCTGGATGAAAGTGGTCGTGGGTTTGGAATGTGCTGTCTGAGGATCTTTGGGGAATTTCTGCAGTGTGTCTTGTAGATAGTATACACAGCTGTTATTGAGTATCTGTGTTGAGGGAGTAGATGCTTATGGGTACAGTGCCAATCAAGTGGACAGCTTTGTCCTGGATGTCAAGCTTCTTGAATGTTGCTGAAGCTGCACTCATCCAGGCAAATAGGGAGTATTCCATCACACTGCTGACTTGTGCCTCGTCAATAGTGGACTGGCTTTGGGGAGTCACTTGCTGCAGTATTTCTAGCCTCAGATTTGCTCTTGCAGCCAGCTTTTACATGGCGAGTCCAGTTGCATTCCTGGTCAATGATAACCTCTGAATGAGGTCAATGATATTGACAGTGGAAGTTTCAGAGATAGTAACACCACTGAATGTCAAGGGCGACGGTCAGATAGCCTCTTATTGGTGATGGTCACAGCCTGGCATTCGTGTGGTGAGAATGTTACTTGCTGCTTGTCAGCCCAAGGCTGGATTATTCAAATCTTGTTGCAATTGAACATGGACCTCTTCAGAAAATATGTCAGAATTTGATCTTGATTAAGGAGCTGAAGTTGGAGGAACATTAGGGGGCAGTGACCAAATATGATAGAATTCATCCTGCTGTTTGAGAGGGAGAAGCTGGAATCTGATGTAACAGGATTACAATTGAGGTAAAAGTAACAACAAAGGCTTGAGAGGGGAGCCGAGTAGGAAAGACGGTGGTGCTGCACTAACAGGACTTTCTGCTCTGCCTCTGAAGAGGAACCAGTGCGCCCACTCTAACCTTATGATAGAGGGAAAGTCATTGATGAAGCAGCTGAAGATGGTCGGGCCTAGGACACTTCCTGGGGACACCTGCAGAGACGTCCTGGAGCTGAGGTGACTGACTGACATCCAACAACTAAAACTATCCTTCTTACGTGTCAGGTATGACTCCAACCACCGAAGAGTTTACTCCCGTTATCCATTGACTCCAATTTTGCAAGGGTTCCTTGATGCCAAATTGTCTAATGTAACCTTGCTGCCACTTTCACCTCACCTGCATGTTAACTTGGGACTCCTAGTTCAGGATTTTCCTAAGTTCCTTTGTGCTTCAGATTGCCTCTTCTTCCTACAGAAGTGCAAAACCTCACACTTTCCCCACATTGGATTCTATCTGCCACTTCTTTGTCCATTCTCCTAACCTGTCTGCCTAAATCTTTCTGCAACCGAGTCACCACCTCAACACGCCCTGTCTTGCCACCTAGATTTGTGTCATCTGCAAACGGAGCGACAATGCTCTTAGGTCTTTCATCCAGATCAATGCATCCATGAATAGTTGTGAACAGTACTAACCTCTGCAGCTGCCATCCAGAAGAGGCCCAGTCTAACCGTACTCTCTGCCTCCTACTATTCAGACAATCCCCTATCAATGCCAGCACCTTCCCCCCTTCCCCCCCCCCCCCCCCAACACCATGGACTATTATCTTATTTAGCAGCCTTCTGTGCAGCACTTTATCAAAGGCCTTCTGGAAATCCACATAGATGACATCCACTGGCTTTCCTTTGTCTAACTTGTTTGTTACCTCCGCAAGGAATTCTAACAGATTTGTCAGGCATGACCTCCCCCTTGATGAAGCTGTGCTGACTAAGCTCTTTTAATGGACTGTAAAATCTTGCCAGCGACAGAGGTCAGGCTAACTGGCCTATAGTTTCCTGTATTTGCCTCCCACCCTTCTTAAAACAGGTGTGTTATATTAGACATTTTCCAATCGTCTGGGACCACTCCAACTCCAGTAATTCTTGAAAGGTCACCATCAATACCTTCACAATCTCTTCAGCTATCTCCCTCAAACTCTGTAGACTACCTTCAGACTTTTCACCTTCCCAAGCACCTTCTCTCAAACCCTCCATCTCCCTACCCTTGTCAGCCATGGTTGCCTCATCCTCCCCTTAGTATACTGTTTCTTCCTTGGAATGATTTTCTGGGGGTATTTTGGGAGGCAGAGCAGAAAGTCCTGTTATTGTAACACCGCAGTCTTTCCTACTCGGCTCCCCTCTCAAGCCTTTGTTGTTACTTTTAGTAATCCTGTTACATCAGATTCCAGCTTCTCCCTCTCAAACAGCAGGATGAATTCTATCACATTTGGTCACTGCCCCCTAATGTTCCTCCAACTTCAGCTCCTTAATCAAGGTCAAATTCTGACATGTTTTCTCTATCTTGTGATTTGTTTTCTTCTCCAAATCCTGACTACTGCGAAGAGGCCTGTACACAACTCCCATCATGGTCCCTTTTCCTTTGCAGTCCTTCAACTCTACCCACACAGATTCTATGCCTTTGGACTCTACCACTTCTTGTTATTTAAGTAATTTCATTTCTTGCCAATGAGGCAACCTCATCGTCTTGACCCATCTAGCTGTCCTTTCAATAGGACATGGAACCTGGGAAATTTAGTTTCCAGCCCTGATTCCCTTACAGCTTTCTATGTTTCTATGATCCCCACAACATCATACCTACCAATTTCAATCAGCGCCACAAACTCATTTACTTGTTTCATTTACCACATGCATTGAAGTACAACAACCTCAGACTGGTGTCGACTGTTCCCTTTCTCACAGCTGTCCCCATATCCGCAAAAGCAGGGTGTACATGATATAAAAAACCAAGCTTCCACAGAATCATAGAGTTTTAGAGAAGTACAGCATGGAAACAGACCCTTCGGTCCAACTCGGCTATGGTGATCAGATATCCTCACAGAACATAGCCCCATTTACCAACACTTGGGCCATATCCCACTAAATGCTTCCTGTTCATATATTCATTCAGATGCTTTTTAAATGCTGCAATTGTACCAGCTCCACCACTTCCTCTGGCAGCTTATTCTATACGTACACCATCCTTTGCGTGAAAATGTTGCCCCTTCGGTCTCTTCTATATCTTTCCCCTCTCACCCCGAACCTATGCCCTCTAGTTCTGGACTCCCCGACCCCATGGAATAGACTTTGTCTATTTATCCTTCCCATGCCCCTCATGATTTTATAAACCTCTATAAGGTCACTCTTCAGCCTCCGACGCTCCAGGGAAAACAGCCCCAGCCTATTCAACTTCTCCCCATAGTTCAAATCCTCCAACCTGGCAACATCCTTGTAAATCATTTCTGAACCCTTTCAAATTTCACAACATCTTTCTGATAGGAAGGAGACCAGAATTGCATGCAATATTCCAACAATGGCCTAACCAATGTCCTGTACAGCCGCAACATGACCTCCCAACTCCTGTACTCAATACTCTGACCAATAAAGGAAAGTTTACCTAACGCCTTCTTCACTATCCTGTCTACCTGTGACTCCACTTTCTAAGAACTTATGAACTTGCACTTCAATGTCTCTTTGTTCAGCAACATTCCCTAAGTCCTGATAAGGTTTGCTTTCCAAATATGCACGACCTCTCATTTATCTAAATTAAACTCCATCTGCCACTTCTCAGCCCATTGGCCCATCTGATCAAAATCCTGTTGGATTTTGTGGTAACCTTCTTCGCTGTCCACTACAACTCCAATTTTGGGGTCATCTGCAAACTTAATAACTATACCTCTTATGCTCACATCCGAATCATTTTATAGAGTTAGAAAAACGTAGTGGACCCAGTACTAATCCTTGTGACACTCCACTGGTCACAGGCCTCCAGTCTTAAAAGCAACCTTCCATCACCACTCTCTGCCTTCTACCTTTGAGCCAGTTCTGTGTCCAATTGGCTAGTTCTCCCCGCATTCCATGAGATCTAACCTTGCTAACCAGTCTCCCATGGGTAACCTTGTCGAACACCTTACTGAAGTCCATATAGATCATGTGCACCACTCTGCCCTCATCAATCCTCTTTATTACTTCTTCAAAAAGCTCAATCAAGTTTGTGAGATATGATTTCCCATATACAAAGCCACGTTGACGATCCCTAATCAGTCCTTGCCATGTACATGTAGATCTGGTCCCTCAGGATTCCCTCCAACAAGGGCCGAAGGGTCTGTTTCTGTACTGTACATCTCTATGACTCTATAACTTGCCCACCACTGCTCACTGATCTATAGTTGTCTGGCTTTTCCTTACCATTCTTAAACAGTGGCACCATGTTAACAACCTACAGTCTTCCGGCACCTCACCTGTGACTATCGATGGTACAAATATCTCAGCAAGGGGCCCAACAATCATTTCCCTAGCCTCCCACGAAGTCCTAGGTTACATCTGATCAGGTCCTGGCAATTTATCCACTTTTATGCGCTTCAAGACATCCAGCACCTCCTACTCTGTAATGTAAACATTTTTCAAAATGTCACCATCTATTCCTCTACATTCTACATCTTCCATGTCCTTCTCACAGTAAACACTGATGGAAAAAAACTCATTCAATATCTCCCCCATCTCCTGCAGCTCCACACACAGGCTGCTTTGCTGATCTTTCAGGGGCCCTATTCTCTCCCCAGTTACCTTTTTGTCCTTAAATGTATTTCTAAAAACCCTTTGGATTCTCCTTAATTGTACTTGCCAAAGCTATCTCATGTCCCTTTTTTCCCTCCTGATTTCTCTCTCAAGTATACTCATACTGCCTTTATACTCTTCTACGAATTCTCTCTATCTATCCTGTCTATACCTGACATATGCTTCCTTCTTTTTCTTAACCAAAACCTCAATTTCTTTAGTCATCCAGCATTCCCTACACCTACCAGCCTTTCCTTTCACCGTCTCTGCACTCTCATCTCATTTTTGAAGGCTTCCCCCATGTTCCAGCCACCCCTTTACTTGCAAACATCTGTCCCCATCAGCTTTTGAAAGTTCTTGCCTAATACTGTCAAAATTGACTTTCCTCCAATTTAGAACTTCAACTTTTAGATCTGATCTATCCTTTTCCATCACTATTTTAAAACGAATAGAATTATGGTCGCTGGCCCCAAAGTGCTCCCCCACTGACATCTCAGTCACCTGCCCTGCCTTACTACCCAAGCATAGGTCATGTTTTGCATCTTCTCTAGTAGATACATCCACATACTGCATTAGAAAATTTTCTTGTACAAGCTTAACAAATTCCTGTCCATTTAAACCCTTAATACTATGGCAGTCCCAGTCTATGTTTGGAAAGTTAAATTCCCTACCATAACCACCCGACTAATCTTACAGATAACTGAAATCTCCTTACAAAGTTCGTTTCTCAATTTCACACTGACTATTAGGGGTTCTATAATACAATCCCAATCAGGCGATCACCCCTTTCTTATTTATCAAGTTCAGCCCATATAACTTCCCTGGATGTATTCCCAGGAATATCCTCCTCAAATACAGCTATAATGCTATCCTTATCAAAAACACCACTCCCCCTCCTCTCTCGTCCCCCTTTCTATCCTTCCTATGGCATTTGTATCCTGGAACATTAAGCTGCCAGTCTTGTCCATCCCTGAGCCATGTTTCTGTAATTGCTGATATCCCAGTCCCACATTCCTAACCATGCCCTGTGTTCACCAGCTTTCCGTCAGGCCTCTTGCATTGAAGTAAATGCAGTTTAATTTAGCAGTCCTACATTGTTCTGTTTTGTCCCTGTCTGACGTGACTGTTTGACTCACTCCCTTTCCCAACTGTACCAGTCTAAGAATGATCTCTCTCCTCACAATTTCAGTGGGTCCCACCCCCAAACTTACAAGTTTAAATCCTCCCAAGCAGCTCCAGCAAAACTCCCTGCCAGTATACTAGACCCTTTCCAATTCAGGTACAAATCCATCTTCTTATACAGTTCACTTCTACCCCAGAAGAGATTCCAATGATCCAAAAGTGTGAACCCTTCTTCCATGCACCCGCTTTTCAGCCATACATTCATTTGCCTATTCCTACTCTCATTAGCTCATAGCACTGGGAGTAATCCAGATATTACTACTCTCGAGGACCTCTTTTTAAATTCCTACCTAACTTTCTATATTCTCCCTTCAGAATCTCATCCTTTTGCCTTCTTATGTTATTGGTTCCAATGTGTACAATGACCTGCTGGTCCCTCCCCTTTGAGAACATTCTGTACCCTCTCAGACATCCTTGATCCTGGCACCAGGGAGGCAACACACCATTCTGATTTTTTGCTGCTTGCCACAGAAACATCTGTCTGTGCCTCTGACTATCACAAATCGATTTCTTGGAACCTGCCTGGATACCAGAAACTTGGCTGTTCATGCTATACTCCCCTGAGAGTCCATCACCCCCTACATTTTCGAAGACAGCATACTTGATTTGAAATGTGGATAGCCACAGAAGACTTCTGCACTACCTCTCTTACATTTCCTGCAGTTAAAGTTTTTAAAAAAGCAACACAAAGCTGCAACATAGAATTATCCAAGAAAATCTACAGTGTCAAGAAAGTTTTCAGTGGTCAAGTGTTTTGTCCCTTGGAGTGCAAGATTGAAGGAAGACCAGAGAGCGATCTCAGAATGATTGACAGTTTTCAGTTGTCCAAAACGTAACATCAACAAGGCACCAAAGTCAGGATAAATGCAAAAATGAATATGGCAAAAAAAAAGAAGTCAAGCAGAATGTAAGATTATCTGTTTTATACCTTTGTTGCATAGCCCGTGACCAATAAATGATCCCAAAAGCAAAGACTAGCTGCTCGAACAGGAAGGTGATTTATGTCCTGGAACATGAACAGAAATTGCTGGAGAAACTCAACAGCTATGAGGAGAAAGCAGAGTTAAGTTTTTCCTGGCTGCTTTATAAAACAAATTCTAGCTGCTAACAGTTCGGATGAAGAGTTACCAGACTCGAAAGGGTAGTTTTGCTTTCTTCCTACAAATGCTGCCAGAGTTTCTTGAGCAAATTCTGCTTTTGTTTCAGATCTCCAGCATCCACAGTTCTTCAATTTAGAATAACGCAACATTTTGGCAAAGACTAGATGGGCTGAAAACCCTGTCATTGTGTAAACATGCTATGAATTCAGGGTCATTATTGAACTTATGGCAGTATCATTCATGGTTAGTTTTGATTTGGTGGTATTCAGTGTATTATTGAAGGATCCCGATTAGATCGAGAGCCCCTTCACCCTCTCTGGTGGATCCCATAACACTAACATAACAGCTCTCCAAAACGGGCAACTCATACATTATACAGTACCGAAGGTGCGATAGACAACAAGCCGCGAACAAGACACTCCTGACAGAACGAAAACAGAGCCAGGTTTAACCCATCATTGCTAAGCCGGGATTTCATCCGCCCACTTCAAAAACATACCGGGGTAGAGCCGCTTGGGCCTCAGATCCTGCTTCACTATAGATCGAGTGCCCCTGTCTCTCTCTCTCTCACCCACCCCACTCCCCAAGCAACCACATCCATAAACCGAGAGCAGACCCATCGTCCCCTCCCTGTGCCCGGCACCAATGGCCGAAGGAAAGTAACGCTCCTATGCTCATTGCCCCTGAAACGCCACCGCACCCCAGCTCGGGATGTCTCTCTGTGTAGGGTCGAACGGGACATCTCAGGTCCAACCTGACCCGTTCCTTTTGCCTGGCTCCCGGGCTCACCCCGCTCCGTTTACCCGGTTCCCCGGGCTCACCCCGCTCCGTTTACCCGGTTCCCCGGGCTCACCCCGCTCCGTTTACCCGGTTCCCCGGGCTCACCCCGCTCCGTTTACCCGGTTCCCCGGGCTCACCCCGCTCCGTTTACCCGGTTCCCCGGGCTCACCCCTCTCCGTTTCCCCGGGCTCACCCCGCTCCGTTTATCCGGTTCCCCGGGCTCACCCCTCTCCGTTTACCCGGTTCCCCGGACTCACCCCTCTCCGTTTACCCGGGCTCACCCCGCTCCGTTTATCCGGTTCCCCGGGCTCACCCCTCTCCGTTTACCCGGTTCCCCGGGCTCATCCCGTTCCGTTTACCCGGGCTCACCCCTCTCCGTTTATCCGGCTCGCTACCGCTCCAAATACCCTCCTCCCGGGCTCGCAGCGCTCCGTTTATCCGGTTCCCGGGCTGGCACCGCTCCGTTTATCCGGCTCCCGGGCTCGCACCGCTCCGTTTATCCGGTTCCCAGGCTCACCCCGCTCCGTTTATCCGGCTGTCTGACCCGTTTGATTTTTGAATGTTAACCCCAACATTCGAATCTCCCTCCTTGACCAACGTAACTTCCGGCCCACTCGCCAAACTGAAGCAGAGGCGCATGCTCTGTGCACGTGGTGACGGTTGGGATCAGATTCAAACAGATGGTCGTTTCCCGGGCGATGGCGGCTGAGAATTCAGAGACTCACTCCTCTTTGTGCCATTGTCAAACTGGTATCACACGATCAAAATGATTATACTGGAGGACGCCATTTAACTCATCAAATCTGTGTCGGCTCAATGGGGACTCATCTCATCCCCTTCCACCGTATTCTCCCCATAATTACATATCGTTTTTCATTGTTCAAATAATCATTTTGTTTCGCATGACTCAGTTGAATCTGTCACCAGGATACTCTGAGGCAGTGCACTCCAGATCCTGACAACATATTGCAAAAAGTCCTCATTGATTTTGATTGGATTTAGTTGTGATTGTCATACGTGCTACGTACATTGAAAAGTTTTGTTTTTCGTGCAATACAGGCAGATTATGCCATACAAAGATCATAGGCTGACGGAACAGAACAAGGAGTACAAAGTTAGGGCTGTAAAGAGTGTGTGCAAAAAGCAAGGTCAACATTACATTTGAAATTTTGAGAGGTCAATTCAGAAGTCTAATAACATCGTAGAAGAGGCTGTTCTTGAACCTGCTGGTACGTGTGTTTGAGCTTTTGTATCCTCTCCTGATGGAATAGAATATATCTGGGATGGGAGGAGCTTTTGGTGATATTGACTACGAGCCAGCGAGATGTATAAATGGAGTAAATATATGGAAGGTTGGCTTATGTCAAGGAGTGGGCTGTGTTCACAGCTCTGTAGTTTCTTATGGTTCTGGGCAGAGCAGTTGCTATACCAAGCCATGATGCATCCAGTTAGAATGCTTTCTGTGGTGCATTTATAAAAGTTTGTGAGAGTCCTTGTTGTCAATGCTTCTTTTTGCAATCACCCTGAATAGTGTATCTGCTGGTTCTTGACCTTTCTGTCGATGGGAACACATTATTGCTAATTGTTTTGTCCAAACTCTTCATGATTTTGAATGTCTCTTTTCCTTCTGTTTTCTCTCAGAGAATATCCAGTTTCCAAATTTAACTACTTCGCTGCAGTTTATAGCAGACCATGGGTAGAAAGGTAAATTCTTCTATTTCATGGTCTTATTATGATACACATTGATGGTAATACTGGAAATACTTAATGAAATAATACTAATACTGCTTAGTGAAAACTGACTTCAAACAACAGAAGTTTTATTTTTGCAATTTGGTTACTGTGATAGACAGTTACTGAACATATTTAGACAAAAATACTAATCTGTTTTTAATAAAAGAACATAACTGTTGCACAAAATAAAAGAAAAAATGATTTTTATAGAAAACAATTTTGAAATATTTTATCATAAACAGCAAAATAAGGGTGTAGGTTTGCTCACTGAGCTGTAGGTTTGATATCCAGACATTTCATTACCTGGCTAGGTAACATCATCAGTGGCGACCTCCAAGTGAAGCGAAGCTGTTGTCTCCTGCTTTCTATTTATATGTTTGTCCTGGATGGGGTTCCTGGGGTTTGTGGTCAACCTGAGCTACAAACCTTCACAAACCTTGCAGCAAAATAAGGATTCAGTCCTTTTCTCCAACAATATCCTTTATGGACATGCAGTTGGGTGTTAAGTAAAACACCCAACTGCACTCTAATTTTTTTCTCAACAAACAAGGTCACAAGTCTTTCCTTTCAGTGAATTTTTGTGTGTTCACTAGAGTGTGACACTCTTGTCTCTTCTCGAGATGTGGACACAGGAATATTGAATAACTTTTCATGTGTTTGGCTTCCGCCACTTACTTGGACAGCTTGGCAGTTTCTAAACAGCACATCTGCTAGTGTGGATCTTCTGAACCGAATCTGTTTCTGATCTCTGGTTTTTTCATCTGCCTGTGTCTCTCGGTTGTAAAAGCTCAACTTAGTAAGCAGTTGATCTTATGGTCTTCCACAATTATCTCATCAGATAGCTTTTCTAAACATTTAGCTTAGTTGCATCATATCTTGGTCTTTTGACTCAATGCTAAAAAGTGTTCATGACACTTAAAGAACTCAAAGAACAAAAATCCATTGAATTTGAGTTTAGAAGACATGTTCCATTAATAACAATATATTATGAACCTTCATCTCACACTTATTCTTATCCCTTCCATTCCCTCCCAGAACCATGATAGGATTTACCTTGTCCTCACGTTTTACCCATCAGCCTCCATGTTCAATGGGTCAGCCTTTGCCTTTTCCATCGATTCCAGCATGGTGCAACTACCAGATTTTCTCCTGCCCTCCAATTACAGAATTCTGTAAGGATTATTCCATCATGTACATCAGTCAACTTTCCAATCATCCCAATACCCCCTATCTTGTCAAGCTGGCGGTTGAGTAGGGTTCCTCATTGGAGGTCATCCACTCAAACCGCATTTCTTCTTCTTTTCTTGCACTTTTTCTTTCTTTTTTTCGGTCTTTAATCTTTAGAGCTCAGCCATGAAGGCAACAGCAGCATCGTGATGATAGGTCACGAGGTGATGGATCACATTCAGTGACATTGCAGTTTTATCGATATTCGAAGTGGTACCAGATCTGGACTCTGCAGCAAGGTGGTTAACGCAGCAATAGAATGTAGCAGCGGCTGGGGCTGGTGGCGAAGGATGGCAGCAGTGGCGGTCAACATTGAGGCTGTGGCAAAAGATGGCAGCAACGATCGTGGCAGAAGCCTTACAAGCAGCAGTGAAGCTTGGCATGCCGGATCAAGGTCAGCGGCAGTGAAGGCAAGCACAGGCGTGTCTTAGTCGAGAGTGTGGTGTTGGAAAAGCTCAGCAGGTCAGGCAGCATTCTAGGAGCAGAAGAATTGACGTTTCAGGCATAAGCTGTTCATCAGGATGAAGGGCGTATGCCCGAAACATTGGTTCTTCTGATCCTCAGATGCTACCTGATCTGTGCATTTCCAGCACCACACTCTTGACTCTGACTTCCAGCATCTGCAGTCCTCACTTTCTCCACAGGCATGTCTTAGCCCAGCACAGGGGAGAGCAAACCCTTTTGTGAAAGCAAGCTAGGAACATCTGCAGGCCCATGGCTTAGGGAAGGACTGTAATGTTTAACATTTTTAAACTTCATTTCTTTATTTTTTTACCTTGATACTAAGAAGACTGTAGTGCTGAACATTTTAATTTATTTATTTACTTTTCTATTTCAGCAACTAATTTTTTGTACCTAAATAGTTTGGTCCCTAAGTTGGCACTATGTGTGATGACATTGCACACTTTTCACTGTACTCTTGTACCCCAGCAATTGAGTACTTGTGACAATAAAACCTAAATCTTCTCTACAGTACTTTGTTTTGGAAGTGTAGAACTTGCAATACCTGGCCTTTCATCTCCTCCCTTCTCGTCCACGGCCCCAAGTTGCTCCTTGCATTTGAAGCAGATTTTTGCTTGTAAATTTTGTATCTGCGAATTGCAAATTTGTCTACCTGTGCCAAAAAATAATTAACAACAAAAATCAACATCTGCAATTTTTAACTTATTTTTAAATGAGCTTCTTACTCGTGAATTTCATCATTCACAGGTTCTCAGGAACAGAGCCCTCACGGACACGGAGGAATGACTGTACTTATTTCAATTTAATTTGCTGCTCATGATTTGGTGTCTTCTGCATTCGGGAGACCAGCGACAGACTGAGTGAATGCTTTGTGGAACACCTTCATTCAGTCTGAATGTGTGATCCCGAGCTTTATCATTTTAATTCTCCATCTTGCTCCCATGCTGACCTTAATATCCATATACTGTGAATGAAAATGTTAAGGAAAAGGTTTATAAATTTCAGTAGTAGGCTCAGTTAGTTTATAACAGGCCAGGACCATTGGGCGGAACTATATTAATATTATATTGCATCTGAAAATGATTTGCAAAATACATTACTGAAACTGTCATGCGAGTATGGTTATAATTCCACTTGAGACAGAGCAATCCAATGTCACATCCTGTCTGAAAAGCCAATGAGCAACAAAAGGCAACAGATGGACAACTTGAACCTCACAGCTGCTGGATACCAAGTACCAGTCTCTAACATTCATGCATCCCTCTTGAGCTAAAATCAGTTGGACTGTAACTTTTTAATGTCTTTATTGTTGTAAGATGTATCCTCATAATTACATTGTGTGAGCTGTTTGGCAGATTTGCTGCTACTATCCTCTTTCTTGGTCGGAATTCTGCAGGGCCTACTTGGCCTAATGCAGTATAGAATACCCAAGCTGGGTATTATTAGCTGTCTGATTGCTTGTGTGTTTGCACATACCTTACTAGTTTTTGCAATCTGAACTCTCTTCATTGTTAATAATAGTGGAAAACATTTCTACCAATTCAGTACAGTTGCAGGTTTCCAATTTGCTGATGCTGTAAAATGAATTTCTGCCAACATTATTAATTTTGATAAATTCTGACATTTGTTTGGGTTCTGACCTGAGCCTAGAGAGTCCTAAATCATCTGCCTGTTGTTCTTTGACCAGTTATTGCATGACTTGATGTTCAGTAACCAATTGATTACTATCTTTAAGTTGATGCCTTCGACCATTGAAGAAGATTCAAGTCAAAATATATGCTCCTTCTCATCTCAGACTTAAATCAGAACCCCTTTTTTCTGAGCCTGGTCCTAAAACTTTCCATCAGAGGAAACATGCTCTCAGCTGTTACCCTGTCAAATGCCTTACGAATCCAATATATTTCAATAAGATCATCTCCCATTCTTTTATATTTCAGTGAATGAAGTCCCACCTTGTTCAACCTTTGCTCATAAAATAAGGGCTGCATACCAGAGACCATCGTAGTGAACCTTCTCTGGACTGCCTTCAATGAAATAATAACTTTTATTCAATAAGAGACCAAACTGCTCACAGAAATCCAGAACTGGTCTCACCGGCACCTTGTACATTTGCAGTTAAGACTTCCCTATTTTTATTCTTCAACTCCCTTGAAATAAAGGCCAACATTCCCTTAGCCTTCCTGATTACCTGCTTCAGCTGTGTGTTGGCTTTCTATGTTTCATGCACAAATACCTCCAAGTTCCTTTGTGTTGTATCTATCTGCAATTGTTTTAAATTTAGATAATATTCTGTTCCTTTGTTCCCCTTCCAAAAATGAACATCTTCACATTTTCCCGCATTATACTCTATTCCCATTTAATTAATCTACCGATGTCTCTCACTAAACTGCTTGTACCCCTCTTTCCACCTATTTTCGTGTCATGTGCAAATTTGGCTACAATACATTCATTTCCTTCCTCCAAGTCATTAATATCTATTGTGAACAATTGCAATCCCGACAATGATCCCTGTGGAACTGCAATGGTTACAGTTTGCCAACCTGAAAAACAAATCCTTATCCCTATTTTCTGTTTGCGGCCCATGAGCCAATTCTCTATCCATGCCATATTCTACATTCAACACTATGAGCTCTTATGGTTTAACCCTATAGAACTCCTCCTGGAAGTCCAAGTGCAACACATCTACTGGCTCTCTTCTGTTCATTCTGTTGAGACTTCCTCAAAAAACTCTAATAAATTAGTCAGACCCTTTCATGAGCCATTGTTGACTCTGCTTAATTAGATTATGATTTTCCAAATGGTCTGCTACTACTTTCGTAATTACCGATATCAATAATTTTCCAACATTAGATGTTAGGCTAATTAGCATACAGTTACCTGCTTTGTACTCTCCTTCCAGTTGAATAGAGGTGTCACATTGGCCGTTTTCCAATACCCTGGTACTCCTCCAGAATCCAAGGTGTTTTGTAAAATTACAATTAATGCACACTATCTCTGTGGCTATCTCTTTTAAGGTCATAGGATGCAAGGATTAGGACATTTACCTGCTTTTAGCTTTATTGGTTTGTCTCATACTACTTCTCTAGTGATGGTAATGATACCTATTTCTTCCCCTCCCCCCCCGTTCTTTAATATTAATGGTATGTTTGAGGTATTTTCTGTCATAAAGACTGAGGAAAAATATCTGATTAACTTCTCTACCATTTCCTTATTCCTCATAATCATCTCCCCACATTCATTTTCTAAAGGGCTTTTTTTCATTTTGACCTCTATCTACCTTTTTTATTTTGAAAAAAGCTCTTGTTATCAGTTTTTATATTCCTCCCTAGTTTGACCTCAAAGATTATTTTCTGTCTGTTAGCATTTTAGTCCTACTGTTGCTGGATTTTGAATTTATCCCAGTCTTCAGGGCTATCACTCACTTTGGCCTCATTCTATGCTTTTTCTTTCAACTTAATACTGTCCTTAACTTCCTTAGTTAGCCATGGTTGGTTTAAACCTCTCTTAGAATTTCTCCTCCTTACTGGGATGTATTTTTGCTGAGAGTCATGAATTGCCTTCTTTACTACCACTGCTCAAAGGAAGATTTAATTTATGAGATGGGGCAAACAGAATTTGGCATCGCAGATAAAACATTTTTAAGATACATAATTGCTTCCAAACAAGATAGTAAATCAGAAGCTGAGCAAACAAATAGTTTTGTTACACATTTGGAAGTATAGACAATGCATAGCTTGCCAATGGCTAAATCAAGCAACATATGCTTTGGATGAAGTTTTTCAAGCCTTTGGCAGTCATTTTAATCTCCAAACAAAATAAAATTCTTGGAAAAACAAGTTTTAATACAAAACTCTAGTATGATCTCTCTAGACTAGTGGAGAAATGTAGCACTCTTTTATTAGATAGCTGGTGTGATGATGCTGCACCTTTAACAAGGTTATGTTGTCTTTAGTTTCTTTTTCAGAAGGGTATTAAACGCAGAGTTGCCGAGAAATCTGGCTTGGATAGGTTTTAGGGCCAATTTGATTATAGCTAACAAATACTGGCACAAGCAAAAGACTTTCAAGTTTAAAAAAAACACTTTTACAATGAAGGCAGAGTGGCCAGTTTTCATTCTCAGTTTTTCTCTGGTTTGGTTTGGGTTCAGAGCTGCTAGTCAGTTGGTTTTGAAGCTGCTGGTCCAAGAAGTAGTGACATTGAAGAAGGTGTTCCATGCTGAATCTCTCTGTCATCTCCCTCTCTCTCGCCTGTAAAACCCTGTGTTTGATTTTACCTTTCTTTGCCAAGGGATGTTATAGTCATAGAGTCATAGAGATGTACGGTACTGAAACAGACCCTTTGGTCCAACCCGTCCATGCAGAGCAGATATCCCAACCCAATGTAGATCCACCTGCCAGCAAGGTAAAAACAATGACTGCAGATGCTGGAAACCAGATTCTGGATCAGTGATGCTGGAAGAGCACAGCAGTTCAGGCAGCATCCAACGAGCAGCGAAATCGATGTTTCGGGCAAAAGCCCTTCATCAGGAATAAAGGCAGTGAGCTGGAAGCATGGAGAGATAAGGTAGGGGAAGGTGGGGGTGGGGAGAGAGTAGCATAGAGTACAATGGGTGAGTGGGGGAGGAGATGAAGGTGATAGGTAACGGAGGAGAGGGTGGAGTGGATAGGTGGAAAAGGAGCTAGGCAGGTCGGACAAGTCCGGACAAGTCATGGGGACAGTGCTGAGCTGGAAGTTTGAAACTAGGATGAGGTGGGGGAAGGGGAAATGAGGAAGCTGTTGAAGTCCACATTGATGCCCTGGGGTTGAAGTGTTCCGAGGCGGAAGATGAGGCATTCTTCCTCCAGGCGTCTGGTGGTGAGGGAGCGGCGGTGAAGGAGGCCCAGGACCTCCATGTCCTCGGCAGAGTGGGAGGGGGAGTTGAACTGTTGGGCCACGGGGCGGTGTGGTTGATTGGTGCAGATGTCTCGGAGATGTTCCCTAAAGCGCTCTGCTAGGAGGTGCCCAGTTTCCCCAGTGTAGAGGAGACCGCATCGGGAACAACGGATACAATAAATGATATTAGTGGATGTGCAGGTAAAACTTTGATGGATGTGGAAGGCTCCTTTCAGGCCCTGGATAGAGGTGAGGGGGGAGGTGTGGGCACAGGTTTTATAGTTCCTGTGGTGGCAGGGGAAAGTGCCAGGATGGGAGGGTGGGTCGTAGGGGGGCGTGGGACCACACCCCTCCAACCGTAACAAGGACAGAACGCCCCTGGTGCTCACCTTCCACCCTACAAACCTTCGCATAAACCAAATCATCCGCTGACATTTCCGCCACCTCCAAAGAGACCCCACCACCAGGGATATATTTCCCTCCCCATCCCTTTCTGCCTTCCGCAAAGACTGTTACCTCGGTGATTACCTGGTCTCCACTGCACTCTGCGGCAATGAATTCCAGTTTTAAAGATGACTCAGTGTATGGAGTTTAAAGTTCTAGACCAGAACAGTTTGGTTAAAAACCTGAAGGGTTTGTTTTTTATGCTTAGAAAGATTAAGCTTATTTGTATGAAGATTGAAGGAAAAGTTGAACAGATTATTGAGATGGGAATGGAAGCCACAGTTAAGTCAAATTCTCACTGTGATATAAAAAGGAATTTTCCATGGTGTGAATACTGTGAAGGAGTGCTTTTTGGATTAATGGGATTTTATTTATTGTTTGTTTTGAAATCTTTACATTTGTGCTTTGTGTAAATAGTTTGGTTTATTCCATTTTGATTTTCATTTCTTATGTTTAATAAAATTCTGTGTTAATGTCAAAACCAAATCTACAGCATTCTATGCTTGGGTTTCTATGAAAGATAACCTCGTTAAAATAAAATACAATATCATCTACCAAGCCAAATTTTAGTCTGGGATCTGACTTGACCCATAATAACACTGGCTGGGATAATAACGCAGCCATTTTACCCAATTCATTTGTGTTTAGTAGTATTTGGAGGCAGCAGCAGTGATAGCAATGGGCTGGGGACTCAGAGCGGGGACTTGGCCGGTTGGCCACGAGGTGATTGGTGTGCCCAAACAGAACTCTGGCAACCGGAACATCGTGGAAGTGGCTGGGGACCTGGAACTGGACCAGGGGCGACTCTGGCAGCCTGTGTCAATGTAGTTTGAAAGCCTGGATGGCAGGCAGCATTGATGCAGCAGCACAGAGATATGGAGATCAAGAGATTGAGCCCAGTGCTGGAGAAAAATCGATTCTTCATGGTGAAAGCTAGCATGGAGGTGACTGCAGACCCATAGCTAAAGAAGGATAGTAATTTGGAACTTCTAACTTTATTTCTTATTTATTACTTTTGACAAGAACTGTAATGTTGAACATTTAACTTAGTTTCTTTATTTTTCCAATTCTTTACCTAAGATTTTATACCAAATGAATTATAAGCATTTCACAGCTTGAATCCATGTACTTGAGTACATGTGACAATAAAACCTAATTCTAATTCTAATGTCCCTACAGTTGTAAAATGACAGACATGAAAATAGATTTGTGAAGCAGACCCACTAGATGCCATTTCACCTATTTCCAGTGGTTAGAGTAAATCAAGTTGTGATGATCAAATTGCCAGTCAAATCGACAGATGAGTCTCAGATGTGATGTGCTGAGAAGCACATGAGCTAATTTTGAATGCACATAATGATCAATATCTCATTGAAATACATCCATGTTATCTTGTACACCAAGTATTTAACTAACACATCAAGCAACCTGCATTTAAATTAATTCAAATCAACCCCTAACGATATTAACTATGTTGTGCCAGGTGTTGGAACTAATATTGCAACATTTGAGGATGAACTTCTGTGTATCTTAATTGAGTTTTCTCTGCCTACCTTTATTCCAATATATGTACTACATCTTGGCATTAGAAATAAATTTGGGAAATTTATAATCAAGCACCGAGTGAAATGGCCAGACCAACAGCTAGACGTTTTTAATGATGACTTCATTGCCATTTGTATTGCAAAGCTTGAAGTCATCAAGTTTAGTTTCATGTTCTGCCACTTCATTCCCGTGAGACTGAGATCATGCTTTGTAACAAATGAGAAACGTGCACATACAGTCATAGAGATGTACAGCGCAGAAACAGACCCTTTGGTTTGACTCGTCCATGCCAACCAGATATCCTAAATTAATCTAGTCCCATTTGCCAGCAGTGTAAACCCATTCTATTCATATGCCCATCCAGATGCATTTTAAATGTTGTAATTATGTAATGACACATTGTGAAAGAGACTGTGGGCTTAAATTTAACAGGTGCAGGGATGACAACTTACCTGTACTCGGTCCATCAAGGAAGGCTGCACAATCCTCTTGATAACTGTAGTTTGCAGGTAAGCTGAACCTACAGTATTGGCTGATCTAATAGCTTTTTAGGCAAACATCTAGCCAATTGCCAGGTCTTTAGGGGAAATTACATGCAATGAAAAGAGGCTGCTGCTGACTGTCAGTACTGCAGACTGGTCAAGCAGTATGATACTCACAGAATCATATTCTACAGACAATACCCCGGATATCACCAACACCATTTCTGAGTATGTTTTGTCCTATTGGCAAAAAAGATCCAGTCCTAGCGGAGGTGATGGCACAGTGGTATATAGTCAGGAGGGAGTTGCCCTTGAAGTTCTCAATATTGACTCTGGATTCCATTAAGTCTAATGGCACCAGGTCAAATGTAGAAAAGTAAACCTGTTGTTGATTACCATATACTGCAACTCCTCCCTACCATCCCACTCCCACCCTCCCCAAGCCCATGTCAGCTGATGAATCAGTACTCCTTCATTTTGAACATCACGATTAGATTAGATTACTTACAGTGTGGAATCAGGCCCTTCGGCCCAACAAGTCCATACAGACCCGCCGAAGCGCTACCCACCCATTCCTCTACATTTACCCCTTTACCTAACACTACGGGCAATTTAGCATGACCAATTCACCTGACCATGATGATGTAAGCTTCACAATGTAAGCACTGAAGGTAGAAAAGATACAGAATGTACTCTTAGTGGAGTAGCTATGGCTTGGTAGCACCACTACTGACCAAGATGGCCTAGTCCTAAAGGACAGAGCTTCTAGACTCGGCCTGTGGCAGATGGAGGGGAACCAATAGGAGAGGAAATCATACATGGCCTCACCCTCACCGATCTGCCTGTTGCACATATGCTTGTTCGTGGAAGTATCAGTTGTAGTGACCAATACTTTCTGACTTTTATTCTCCATGTGTCTTACAATAATGGCTAACATTGTATTTAACCTGTTAATTAGTTGTTAGAAATGAATGTCATTTTGATTAATGTGTAAGGATTCCCAGATCCCTCTTTACCACAAGATTCTACAGCCTCTCTCCATTTAAACAACATATTTTTCTGTTCTTCCAGCCAAACTGGACATATCCAAATTATACACGATCTGCCAAATTTCTGCCTGCTCATTTAACTTATTTGTATTTATTTGCAGATTCTGTGTCCTCACAACTTTTCATCATCAGAAATTTTGGCTACACTCTCTTCATCTAATCATGAATACAGATATTATCAGATGAGGTACAAACACTGATCCCTCCAACACTGTACTAATTATAATTTGTAAATCTTAAAATGATCCATTTATCCCATTACTCGTATTTTTAATTAGCAAATACGCTATCCATATTATCTCTGATACTGAACTTTGTATGGCACATTATTAAATGCATTTTAGAAATCCAGTACACAAATCTGTTGGTTCTTCTTTGTCCATCTGCTTGTTTCATTCTCAGAAACCTCTAATAAATTTGGCAAACATGATTTCCTTTTCATAAAACCATTATGATTATATATGATTGTGTTATAAGTTTCTAATGTCCTGCAAATAGTTCATCAAAATCTGATTGAAGATTTGTAGCTCGGGTTTGAGTTTGGGGATGAATGCCATGCTTCTAGGAATTCTCTGGCTGTTCTATGTCTGGCTTGTCCTATGATAGTGGTGTTTTCCCAGTCAAATTCATGTTGCTGGTTGTCTGAGTGTATGGCTACTAGAGATAGCTGGTCGTGTCGTTTTGTGGCTAGCTGATGTTCATGGATGCGGATTGTTAGCTGTCTTCTTGTTTGTCCTATATAGTGTTTTGTGCAGTCCTTGCATGGTATTTTGTAAACTACGTTAGTTTGGCTCATGATGGGTATTGGGTCCTTTGTTCTAGTGAGTTGTTGTCTGAGCGTGGATGTTGGCTTGTGTGCTGTTATGAGTCCTAAGGGTCGCAGTAGTCTGGCTGTCAGTTCTGAGACACTCCTGACGTATGGTAGAGTGGCTAGTCCTTTTGGTTGTGGCATGTCCTCGTTCCGATAGACCGAGCTCCATCAACAGACACATTGACCTGGACACCATATACAAACCACTACAGCTGAAACTGACACCCAGAAGCAGCAAGAACAAACCACTATAAATACCGGAAGAAACATCAAAGCAGCACTTCACACGAGGCTCCAACAGCACTGATGATGTTCTCTAGCCAGGGAACGAAACGTTTGCAGCAAAAACTTCCAGCTCGGCGAGCAGAACCACAACAATAGTTCATCAGTTATGGAATCTACCATTTTCCCAATGACAGTCATTGTAAGGTTTCTGTCTCTGTAACCACTTATTTTGAGAGTGCAAGCCCTCAGGTTCAAAGAACTTGTCTGCCTTTAGTCCTGTTTTTTCCTTTGTGTCTGCGTGCTGTTGAAGGCACAGTCATGGATCTTGAAACTAGTATGGTGTAATTCATTTATTTTTGCATTTATCTAACCTTCCCCCTCACTGTTCTTTTTGTGTATTTTTATAAGAAAGTTAGCATAAGAAATGGAAAATTCTGTGTTTTGGGCATCTAGTGTCAGTATCAAGCAGTGCTAGGTTAGATAAACTCCATCTGCATAACTGTTAGAATGCCTCAACACCAAATATAGAACAACAGAAGATATGCCACACCAGTGTAATATCATCCCCTATTTCTACTACCAGTCATCCTATTGTTTTTCCAATTGATACTGCCAATCTAGGTTAAATATGGAATCATCAAAATCGTAGAATAATAAATATGACCAATACAGGGCAAGCCCCCCCCCCCCCCCCATTATTCTGTATGTTCCTCATTCCCAAGCACCTGTATAACTCTTTTAAAATTATTTATGGAATCAACTTGCACCACATTTTCAGATAGTGTGTTTCAAATGCTAATAATTTTCATCTGCTCCGACGTTTTTCTAGTGATTTTGACTTTAATCAACCTCTATTATTGATGCTTAGCTCAGTTTGCTGGATGGCTAATTTGTAATGCAGAGTAATGCCAACAATGTGGGTTCAATTCCTGTACCATTTGAGGTTACCATGGAGGACGTTCCTTCTCAACCACTTCTTTTACTTGAGGCATGGTGACCTGCAGGTTAAACCAGTTGTCTGTCCCTAATGAGAAAGCAGCTCCATGGCAACATTTTAAGTTATTGATCCGCTTACCAGAGGAATTTTGTTTGTTTTGCTATTCCTGCTACCAAAACTTCTAATCATCTTGAAATTACTGAAGAGGTTATTTCTTAAGTTTCAGTGTTTCAAAAAGAATTGTTCCAACTTTCCAATTTTCTCAAAATTGAAATCCCTCATATCTGGTGTCTTTGCATCTTTCCTGAAGTGTAGTGCCCCAATTGGTCCAAGATGCTCCAGCTGAGGCCTAATCAGTGATATAAGTAGTTTTGACATCGTCTGTTTATTTTTATAATATATTTTTATATGTATAAATCCAAGTAGCCCATATGCGTTTTTAAGCAGGTTCTCAACTTCTCTTTAAGACTTTGTTTATATAGACAAGATTTCTCTAATTCTCTGCTTAGAACCTGTATTTGCTCCCCATATTATCATTTTATCCCATTACTCGTATTTTTAATTAGCAAATATGCTATCCATATTATCTCTGATACTGAACTTTGTATGGCACATTATTAAATGCATCTTAGAAATCCAGTACACAGATCTGTTGGTTCTTCTTTGTCCATCTGCTTGTTTCATTCTCAGAAACCTCTAATAAATTTTAGCATATTATCCATATTACACTTGCAATAATCTTGTGGTTACTACCTTTGAGGTCGCATTTTGGATTCTTTTCCCCCTATTTCTTGAAACTACGCCTGAAGGACTTTAATCCTGTTTCTGCTTAGACATAGTTTAAATGTAGACAATAGTGTCTGGCTATACTCCTTCTTGTAAAAAATGAGGTCTGCAGATGCTGGAGATCACAGCTAAAAATGTGTTGCTGGTTAAAGCACAGCAGGTTAGGCAGCATCCAAGGAATAGGAAATTCGACGTTTCGGGCATAAGCCTGATGAAGGGTTTATGCCCGAAACGTTGAATTTCCTATTCCTTGGATGCTGCCTAACCTGCTGTGCTTTAACCAGCAACACATTTTTAGTTGTGTACTCCTTCTTGCACAACATACTGTATACACTCAGTGATGCCCTTTTACCCTGACATATGGGAGGCAACAGATAATTTGGGAATTATGCTGTGATTATATAAATGCTGGTCTATGCTCCGAACCATTGAATCCTCTATGACTGTTGTAGTTCTGCTTTTCTTTTTCCCATTTGCACTCAAATCTCCTACGGTGCCAGCACTTTGACTCTTCTTTACGTTTTTCCAAGGAAGAGTGAGTCTCCCTGCTACTCAAACTGAATAATAACTACTGAGTACCACTGGCTAGAGGATTTCTGCAGTACCTTCTTCCTATCCTGTCCAGTATTTATTCATTTTCTTACAACCTGCACCTTCTATAGACTTGAGGTAACCACTTCCTGGAGTATATGTTCATCAGCTTCTCAGACTCCCAGCTGCACTGCAATGACTCAGACTGCTTCTCAAGTTCCAATGGAACTTGAGTGTCCTGAAATTCTCATATTAATCAGGATGGATAGGCAACAAGTTCCAGCAGCCCCATTTTTTTTAGTGGTTATTCCACCACCAGGAAGAAAGGAAACACCCGAGTGGCCAGTGACAGGAAGTGCCCTTCACATCAAAGGGCAATCCTATGTGATCAAACAGTGAAATGTGGAGGATGGGGTGTGGGCAGGGATTAAATCACAATAGAGTTATAGGGGGAAATAATGCACTCAACTCCCTGCGGCGCCCACCTCTAGCAGCCGCAATTATCGTGTGAGCACCTGAAAGGGCTAACACTGAGGGGTTCATTAAGCTGGTATGAAATCTCACTTGGATGGAGGAAGACAGCTATGGATCTTGAAGGAAAATAAGTAACCAAAGTTTTCCTCAGAAGTTTAGTAATAGGTAGAATCTTCCCGGCCCCAGAATGACGTCGGCATTGGTGACTCAGTTTGGAAATTACGATCAGATCATAAAAATGAGTTTCTTGACGTTGAGAAAAAAAGTCCAATTCTGCGACCAAGATTTTAAGGTCTGAGAACCTCACGCGTAAGTGGCGAGAGAACTGTTTGCACCCATTTGCGTGCATTTCAATGCTATTATTAGTACCTAAGATCACGTCAATGAGGCACAGTTTCATATTCTCCCATCCGCTGGATAGAAGCTAAAGGCAGAGTGGCTGTCTGCTCACTGCTGCCTCCTGTAGGCCTGAATCCTGGACAGCAGTCCCCAACATCTCAGATTATGCTCCATAGGAAGCAACTACCCATACTCTCCATCCCAGAGGTGTGTATCGGACATGTACCAGCCTCATAGTCTCTGACCTACTTACAATACAGTCCTGCGTTTCAGTACAGCACCTGGTAGCACACTTGCGCCTTACATTGTAACGCTGTTGCCAGGACACTTTGCTGACACGGACAAGCGCCCATGATATGAATTCAACCAGGGTTTATCTCAGACCCCTGGCTGGCTCATGGTATCCCTGTCTTGCTTTGTTGCACTTTATCCCCTCAACCAGTGTTGAAAGACTCTCAGTACTTCTTTCTTACCTTGAATTTTATATAAAATCGGAACTGCAGGATGGTGGGTTTGTTTTAAAAAGAGACAGGTACAAAGACAGGCAGTTTGTTATTTTTATTAGAAATGTTCAGTCTAGAGAGTGGACTTGTGGTGTATGGCACCATGCTCCACTACCCTCACACTTGCGGTCATGTGCCCACAACATATGAAAAATTACACTGAATGTGCTTCAGCCAAATGGCCATTTCTCAAAGTCTTAAGTCAGGCCAAGGGAGAGATCCTTCATTCAAATAGTAAATCAAAGCTAATTTCTGCCGTCAGTTCAGGGCTTTGAGTGCAGCAAATTGGTCATTTCTGGCAGACCATACTAGTGACGGAGGAGGGCCAGTATAAGTTTGCATTTATGTTTACTGACCAACAAAATACAGGGAGCTATTTGCCCTAAGGGTTGCACAATAGTCCCTCTGTCTCCCATCTGTGCATGGCATAGGGATGGAGGAGTTCCGTTCCTCCAAAACGTTAGTGCAATATATGGTTGACTCACTGCTGTTCTCAGCAAGTCAAAAGCAGCACTTGGCCCTTCTGGGGAGAGTTACTGCAAATGTTACAACTCAAAGATCAACTCCAGGAAGACTTAGCTGGGGTAGAGAGGAGGGAGCTCAGTTTATAGGATTGACTGTTTGATCCGAGGAGGGGCGATGGAGAAAAGGAAATGGAAGGCGGTGCGGGATGTAAAATGACCCATCAGTGTGACTGGGGTCCAATCGTTTCAGGGATTGACAGGGATTTTATCGAGGATGATGCAGACACGTCGGTCTCTCTGTCTCAGTTGCCCCGAAAAGGGGGATTGGGAATGAACAGAGGAGTGAGAAGATGTCTTCATCTGACTGAAATCCTATTTACAGACTTCACCTACCAAAGGGGCCGTAGATTCCACTAGGATCTCACCGTGGACATATAGCAGCTGGACTCCAATTTTCGTGCGGACTGATGCAGGAAGTAGGTGGAGCGGCCTGACGAGAGCATGTAGACCTCCCACACAATGTCGATGTGGGGAAGGAATATCCTATCTGTTAGCGACACCTCCTGGCCACTTTCTGGTCTTTGCTGAAAACTGACATATTATACAGAGTACCCTTTACCACCCACTAACGACACTTTTAGTGGACGGCAGGATTGTGGATGGCACTGTGAGCTCAGTGGCTCCTTGTTCATGAATCGGATAGATCTAAAGCTTACACACTCAATGAACCAAGAACAGAATTTGCTGGTCAGCAGGTCTAGCAGCATCTGATGAGAGAGAAAGCAGAATTAACATTTCCGGTCCAGTCACCCTTCTTCAGAATTTGGTTGTTTTTGTTACTGTAGCAAGGCTACAGGGCACTAAGGGTGGTTTGGTTGCAGGGCGATTCATCTTTGTGGATGGTTCAAGCTCGGTGGTAAAGGGAGAAAGGATGTGGTGATTATGATCCAGAAAGAGGTGTGGATGGCCTTGACGTTGCCCTCCACTCTGAGTGTCCAGTAGGCCAAGTTGGCTGCTGGCAGTAACCTATGTAGTCATATCCCCTAAGGATTCCCTATGCTATCTGACTGTGTTCAGAGTGTGCTAAGCTATATATGGCTATATGGACCCAGAGAGAGGTCACCTCAGCTGAGGGAAACCTCATGGCCAGCTTGATCCTCCACATGACTTTGGAAATAGAATATAGAAAAAAAAGAACAGTACAGCACAGGAACGGACCCTATGATCCATGATGTTGTGTCGAACATGATGCCAAAATAAATTAATCCCTTCTGCCCACCCTTGGTCCATATCCCTCCATCTCTTGCATATTCATGTGCTTACCTAAAAGTCCCTTCAATGCATCTACTGTAACTGCCTCCATGACTATCCATGGCAGCACATTCCAGACACCTACCATTCTCTATGTAAAAAAAAGTTCATTTTTTTTAATTTTCCCCCATCGCGTTAAAAGACCTTCCTGATGAAGGGCCTTTGCTTGAAACATCAATTTTCCTGCTGCTCGGATGCTTCCTGACCTGCTGTGCTTTTCCAGCACCACCATCTTGACTCTAATCTCCAGCAATTGCAGTACTAATTTTTGCCCACCTTAGATGCATGCCCTCTAATATTAGACATTTCAACTCTGGAAAAACGACTCTGACCCCGTCAAAAACCCAGAACAATAGTAGTACATCCATTAGGTAAAAGCTCACTCAAGAACCTTGCTTGCTTTCTTGTCGAATAAACACCTCCTTCCTTTCTGATTAAAATCTACGTTCTTTCAAGTAAGAAGACATGTCTCTCCTTAAAACAAACCCATCATCCTGCAGTTCCGCTTTTAAACAAAGGCAGTAAAGTTCTCCCGATTGTTCAGCTGCATAGCTCTCCTGAAAGAAAATGCAGCTAAAGAAACCCCACAGTATCCAAAGATTGGTTTGTTTCACTGTATTGTTTCTTCAAATTGAAACAGTTAAACCCATTTGCTTAATTAGCGTGAGTGGTACCTAGATGCAAAACTTGTTACAGCAGCCCTGCATTTCTTAAAGGAACAGGTTTAAGTAGGCAAAGCCCAACAAAGGAGCTCCAACAAAAATGAAATAAAGGAAAACGGATGCAGAAAGAGAAAAATGATTGGAAAGAAAAGAAAAACCAATATAAGAAAAAGGCCACTCGATAGCTGAAGGAGGGGAATAAAAGAGCTGACGAATTGGCCAGGAAAAGGGCTAAGCTGGGATCCCTATGAGTCAGGGATTGTGGTAACCATAGCAGATGAGGAAGGCGCAATATCCAATGCTCTAGACAGATACCCTGACTCCCAATTGACTGGTTTTAGTCAAGAAAAACAGAGTTTTATATAGCAATGTACATCATGAGTTGCCATTCATTGTCTTAAAAGTCTCAGAGATTCAGTTACCTGATTCATGTTTTAAATTGACCAAGTTGCTCTTTCTGGAATTGCCGGAACAGGTAGTTGGGCAAGGAACTTGGTGCAGGGACCACAGGCTATGGTTCTGGTCTGGAGAGCAACTGTCTGCATTAAAACCAAATCAAGGGAAGGGAAAAATATGATGAGAAAGAAGGAAATTGGTTAATCATCTGATGAATGGATTTAATGCAGGAGTGGGATTAATAACTGCAAAGATTTGATAAGTCTGGACCAAAAGATCCACACCTTTGCTTCCCAGTTAAAAGGGATGTTGAGATCAGGCCAACAAATCCAGAGGAAAAGATGGCAGTATTCCCAGCAGATGCTGGTCCCTACCTGGAACAATTTGCAAAAACTATGATCACATTGTTCAAAGTCCAGAAGCAACATGGGAAGCAACCGGTATAAAATCATGTCAGTTCCATATATAGTAGTTGGATACTGAAGCAGACCTGGGAAAATTTGCAACAGATACATGAGTGCAAGTTTCCCTTCCCAGTTCAAGAACCCAATGCCAGGATCAACAAATTTGACCAGTTGCCAAATCGGGTTTAACACTTATGTATTTGGCCAAGCCTGATTGTTTATTAAACATGAAATGTTGATAGGAGTAATGTTAGCCATTCAGATCATTTCAGGGAAAGACATTCCCAAACAGCTATATCAGGTAGAAAATATTGGCATCACACATGAGAGACATCACTGAATATAACAACATTCACTCTTATGCTGTACAGTCAGGGGAGGTGACTTCAGGCTCTACCCTGATGGTGTATAGAATGGAAAAACGCCTATTGTCTGCTCCAAATCGATCTACAATACGGAGGAAGCATAGTGTGGTTTTAATGCCTGTGTACTGTGCAGCGTACTTCAGTGAATATGGGAGTGTCCTGAGTAGGATACACGGGGAGGAGAGAATTGTCGAACAAACAGGGCACATCCAGTTCCTCTCCCAAAACTGCATGGTGTGTTACACTCCATGTATCTTTCTCATATAGCTCACATGGAAGTATGGTCATTCATAGGTGAAAGGAAGAGACACTTCACGAGTACCTTTAGAAGGATCTCAAACAATATGTGGATCAGTTTCAGTATCCTACACTCCATTACACTAATAAGGGAAAGGCAGGTATTGTGATGGGTATAGGAGGTTTATTATATCCTGCAGTAATAACATGAGCAGATGCAGAGGGAGACTGGAGAAAAAACAAGGTCATTTGGTGGGATGATTTTTGGGATTGGAAGTTGAATTTACAGATCCATTCTGGATCCATATTGCATCCCATGTGCTATTGGTAATCCAATGTATTGTGTTGCTGGTGTTAGTAAGTCCTTCTAGGGCCAACCCATGTCCCCCACCCTCGTGCTATTTTACGTCTCTATGCTGATTCATTCTTCCCTATCTCCACATATCTCCATGCCCATCCATGCTATCACATATACTTTTCCAACATTTTAGCTACTCATCCTGTATCTAACTCTGCACTAATTTCTAATGCACCAGCTGTATTCATTCTACCTTCATGTTGACTGACAGAAGGTGCAGAATATTAAAGAGAGTAGTCATTCACACAACTATATTTATCAGCCCTGAAGTTGGTTATGTCACACCCTCTTGTGACAATTATCATTCATAAATGAACTGACAAAGAGAGTCAACTGAGTATTATCATCAGTGATCATTCTCAATTTCATTGCCCAGCTGGTAACGTGACAAATAGTACAATCACCTGTAGCAGACTTCGGCTAGTTTACTTATCTTGATTTCAACCAGGTGAAAATTGATGAGGTTCACAAAGATAGGTTGTTCTACCAACTGAGCCAATTTTTTTAATCAACCTGTTGAGAGCTATTATGACATACCTCTGGAGCAAGTCTTGAACCCAAGCCTCTGCATCGATAGAAGGTGAAAGTTGTCATCATTAAATAGAGTACGCAAAATTTATACTGGTCTGTATTCATTCTTAGCAGAAGGAGTTGATGTTACTGCTGTAAATCTAGAAACCCAGGTAATGTTTCGGAGACCTGGGTTCAAATCCAACAATAGCAGCTGGTGAAATTTGAATCCAATCTTTTTTAAAAGTTCAGTAATTCAAAGTCCAACGAACCATTGGTGCTTGTTGTAAAAATCCATATGGTTCATTAATGCCTGTTAGGAATGAAACCCTGTCCAGACACATAGCAATGCAATTGACTCTTCAATGTCCTCTGAAATGGACTAGCAAGCCATTCAGTTGTAACAACCACTAGAATCCAGACAGAATCCAAACAGACTAATCAAGCAACAGCCTGACATACTCATGGAATCATACCTTGTAATATCATCACCAGCCCTGTGGTATGTCCAACCCCATTGGGAGGACAGACTCAGCACAGGTGGTGATACAGTCAGAAGAGAGAAATGCCCTGGGCTTCCTCAGCATCAGCTCTGGATACCATGAAGTTTCTGGCATCAAGTCAAACATGGGCAAAGAAATTTCCTGTTGGTTACCACATACCACACCTCCTCAGCTAATGGATTATACTTAACAGCTCCTAGAGGAAACACAAAGGTGGCAGGGTGTGGAATAATCTGGTTGGGGGAATTTAATATCTGTCACCGAGTGGCTCAGTAGCACCACTATCGATCAAGTTGGTCGAGTCCTAAAGGACAATGCTGTTAAAGTGGCTCTGCATAAGGTTGTGAGAGAACCAAAAAGTGAAAAATCAATCTTGAAATCAGCCTCACCTATTGGCCTGCTGCAGATGCATCCCTCCATGACAATATCAGTGAGAGAGCTGAAAATGTGTTGCTGGAAAAGCGCAGCAGGATATCAGTGAGAGAGTCCACCACACAGCCCTTATCAAAAGGAAGTCCCGTCTTCACATTGAGAATACCCTCCATCATATTTCACTGTGCTAAATAGACTTTGAAGAGATCAAGACTGAGCATCCATGAAGCACTGTGTGCCATCAGCAGCAGTAGATTCTCAACATGACCCTCTACCTCATGGCCTGGCACAGTCCCCACTTTATTACCATCAACCAAGGGTCAATGAGAGTTCAGGTAAGCATGCCAAATGTAGCACCAGGTATACCTAAAAATGAGGTGCCAACTTGCTGAAGCTACAAAACAGGACTACTTGCATGTCAAACAGCATAAGCAGCAACTGATAGACAGAAATAACAATCCACAACAATCAGATCAAATCTTGCCATATCTAGCGAAGAATGGTGGTAGGCAATTAAAACAACTAACAACAGGAGGAGGCTCCACAAATATTCCCACCCTCAATGGAAGCCCAGTACATCAGTGCAAAAGATAAGGCTGAAGAATTTGCAAAAAATTTCAGCCAGAAGTGTCGAATGGATGATCCATCTCAACTTCTTCTGAAGGTTCCCAGTATCATGGATAACAGTCTTCAATTCAATCCATGTGATATGAAGGAATGATTGGAAACATTGGATGTTGCAAAAGCTATGGTCCTTGAAACATTCTGGCATTAGTGCTGAAGACTTGTGCTACATCCCTTCCAGTGCAGTTACAACGCTAGCATCTAACTGACAATGTGGAAAATTGCCCAATTGTATCCTATAGACAAAAAGCTTTCTTTCCACAAATGTTGCCAGACCTGCTGAGTTTCTCCAGCATTCTTCAACATTCACAGTTCTTTATTTTATTTAGCTATCAAGCAGCATCTTACGGACACTCAGTTTGGGCTCCACCAGAGCCACTCAACTCCTGACCTTCCTGCACCCTTAGTTCAAACATGGATAGAAGAGCTGAATTCTAAAGGAAAGAGTGATTGTCCTTGACATCAAGACTGTATTTGACCAAATATGGTATAAAAGAACCCTATCAAAACTGGATTTAGAGGTGAGGAGAGTGGAAATTCTCCTCTGACTGGAGTCATACCTGGCACAAAGGAAGATGATTGTGGTTGATGGAGGTCTGTCATCTCAACTCCAGGACATCTCTGCAGGGGTTCCTCAGGTTAGTACCTTAGATCCAACCATCTTCAGCTGTTTTATCAATGACTTTTCCTGCATCATATGGGGATGTTGGCTGATGATTGCATAACATTCAGCACCATTTGCAAATCCTCAGATAATGAGGCAGCCCATGTAAAAAAGTAGCAAGACCTAGACATTATCTAGGTATGGGCTGATAGGTGGCAAGTAACATTTGTACTACTCAACTGCCAGGGAATGACAATGTCCACAATGAGAATCTAACCATCTCCCTTTGACATTAAACTACATAACCATTACTGAATCCTGTGCATTACCATTGGCCAGAGCTGATCAGGACTAGCCATTTAAACACTGTGGCTACTTGAACAGATCAGATACTAAAAACCGTGCAGTGAGTAACCCAATTCCTAACACCCCAAAACCTGTCTACCATCTAGAAGACATGAGTCAGAATGTGGTGGAAAACTCCACCCTTGTCTGGATGATTGCAGCTCCATCAACATTCAAAAAGCTTGACACTATCCAGAGTAAAGTGCTTCATTTAATTGGAGCCACATTACTTCCTTCAGCACCAACACTCAAATGCAGCACTGTGTACTATTTATAGGATTTATGACATAAATTCACCAAAGCTCCTGAGTCAGTATGTTCCAAACCTACAGACACTACTGCCTAAAATAATGGTTTCTACCCTTTTCAGTATCAATGGTGCACTTCAATGGGACAAACAATTCCCTGGCACATGCACATTACCCATACTGCATGTGTGGTATTAGAAGTCTAAAAACGCACGGTGCTGAAAGCTTGCACATGCACAGTTGATAGAGGTGCCAGGTGTCAAAAGATACTACTTCTATAATAGACACTGAGCCTCCAGAGGAGTTTGGAGCATGGATGCAGCTTCCATGCTCAGGTAAAAGAGTACCATATCCAGAACATTTTATGGCACACTCATCATCTTGTCACGATAGACCATTTGAAATTCACTGATCTAGAAGGACAAGGGCAGCAACTACATTGGAACACCACCAATCAAGTACCCCTCTGAGCTACTGACCATCCTATCTTAAATATACATTGCCATTCCTTCAGTATCACTGAGTCGGAATCCTGGAACTCTCCCCCTAATAGCTTTGCAGGTGTACAAACAGCAAATTGGTTCAAGAAAGTAGCTCACCGCCACCTTCTTGAGGGCAACTCTGGACGGGCAGTGGATGCCGCCCCAACCAGACATATCCCACAACTAAAAGAAAAGTTTACATTGCCATTGTATTAAAAATAATTTGTGTTTTTTTTAATAAGAATCAAATTTTAACTGAACAACACTCTTACATAATTCAGTGCATAAAATGTGATATTTCAGGGAGTTTGCCTAATATTACTTTTGCTGTGCTGTGTCATTTGAGGACTTCTTTAACAAGCAGATTATAAGTCACTTGGCTTATGTAAGGCAGAGGTCATGTCATTACAAGAAGTGGACTTAGAGGAAGATTGCACTTGTCCAAGTGATTTATAAGATTTTGTAAGGATATGTAAGTAAAGAGATCTGTGATGGTAAGCTTGAGAAGGAGTATAGACTGGAGAAGCATATGCAGAATAAAAAGAAACTAAGAGCAATGGGAGGAAAGACTATGTTAAAATAGAGTATGTGTACAAAGAAATTTGAATATTTTGAAGTGTAGTGCTGTTATGTATAGCATACAGTAGAAGTAAAATAGGAGAACTTTAAGCATGATTACAATGGAAAAACATTGTGCTATAATGTTGAAATGGTATTAGAGACCACACAAAAGTGAAGATAAATAGATTTGTCAAAAATCTAAACTAGTTTGCAGTAATCACTTGATCACACAGAACTTAAATATTGCTGAAAAAAGAGCCAGGTTGCTAATGCTTTTCATTTTGAACTCTTCAGGGCAAATTTAAGAATAATAAATTTCATGCAAACACAATTTACACCAGAGCAGTAAAGATAGTTGATTGGCGGCTGTGGTTTCAAGCGAGGGATTAGGTTGCCAAGTGAGAGTGCTGTGGAAATGGATATCAGATAGGTGAGTGGGCTGAGGCTAAGTGTGTAAGGTAATAGGAAGGAAATGTGAATGAAGTGGCATGGTGCCAGGAGAGAGCAGATGTGTTCATTGCATTGGAGGCCAGGTATATAAGGGGGTTGAATTCTAGGTGAATGAGGGATTAGGATGCTAGGTATGTGAGGTACAGGTGGATGAAAGGAAATAATGTTCCATGTGGGAAAGGAGCAAAGGTGCCATATTGGTAAGGGGACTATGATGTCAAAAGTGTGAGAGAGTATATTTTATCACTTGGGTGGTCTGCTATTGGGTGAAACAGTAGGGTGCCAAGTTGGTAGGATGCCATGGTACCAGGTAAACGGATGAGTCCTTGATGATAGTCAGGAAGAATTTGGTTTGGGGGTTAGGGATGGGGTTGTTGGTCAGGTTAGGAGCAGTTGACTGATTTCACTGCTCGTTGGATGCTGCCTGAACTGCTGTGCTCTTCCAGCACCACTGATCCAGAATCTGGTTTCCAGCATCTGCAGTCATTGTTTTTACCAGGTTAGGAGCAGTGTTTGGTCTGATGGGACCTGTCAATCAAAGGGAGACCAGCAGGTAGGGAGAGTTTAGGGGCTGAAATCATTGGGATAGAGTCAGGAAGGATGCAGTGTTTGGTCCAACACAGTTTGGGGGTTTTAGGTGTCTTTACTACAGGGCTGGGAGAAGTCTGGGGTGTTTCAGGAGCTATGAGGTTTGTAGTAGATTGGAGAATGGATTAGAGGGATGAACTGAAATGAGTCAGGGGTTTGCTTAACTGTTTATCAGGAATTAGAGCAGGTTTTTAGTCCTCTAAATTTTCCTGGCTAACTACAGTCGGTTCTGCTATAACGTGGTAGTTCCATTCTCATGCAATCCCATGTTAAAAGAAAATCACGTAATAGCAGCAGCATTTAAACTAATGGGGCTGGAATTGCATTATAATGAATACATGCTTTACAAGTTGATGCTTTAGAAACAATGTCCCCAATTCTTCAATCGCATTGTAGTGAACTCGCATTAACGAAACATGCACTATAGCAGAATGACCTGCATTATGTTTAAGTGAGTCAGGACTCTCCAAATTCTCTGGCTTGAATGGCTTTTAAGAGGGTTTCAGATACACAGGAATCATCAAATGGAATGTCCAATTTCCCAGGTAATCCCTTGGAGTCAGAATTCTCATTTGGTCCGATCACCAGTGTATGCTGCTGCAATGATTATGTGACTTACAGAATATCTAGGAATACGAAAACCTGATTTGGTTCAGATTGCAAATGAATAAAGGAAAACAATAGCCATTTGTAAATGGCTGTCAATTGTCTTATTTCAGTGCAATTAAAAAGGGCCTGACCCAGCATAGCTCATTGGAAACATCAGTTGCACAAGAATGGAAGATAATGCAATACAAGGTTCAGATTTGAACTAGGATCAAAGACAATATGTTCCACAGCCAAAAAAGATGGAATCTGATAGTAGTTTGCAGCAGGGATCAATACTGAACCTTTTTCTTTGTTTATCATTTACCTACATGCTGATATTCAAGAAAGGTTAATTAGCTCAAATTATGAAGAATAGAAAATTATGAGGAAGAAATTGCAACGAGACATAAGCAGTCAAGTGATTTAGTTAGGTCAGGGGCAGATGCAGTTTCACACAGGGAAATTTGAGTTGGTATCTTTCAGGCAAAAGGGTTGTGAAACAATAGGTGGAGGGAAGAACTGGGAGACTGAGAGCTTCAAATAATTATGGAGATATCACGTTCACTCATGATTTTGAAAACTCTTATCAGATCTTCTTTTAGACTTCTTCTCTACAATGAGAATAGTCACAATGTCTTTAGTCTATTCTTATAACTGAAATTTCTCATCCCTGGAACCATCCTTATAAACCATTTCTATACTCCTTCCATATCATTTACATCCTTCCCATAATGAGGCATGTAGAATTGTACACAAGACTCCAGTTCAGACCTAACAAGTGTCTTAGGCAAGTTCAATATCGCCTCCTTGCTCTTGTACTCCACACTCCATTCATAAAGCCGAGAACACTGCATGCTTTATAAACTGTTCTCTCACCTGTCCTATCACCTTTAGTGATCTGTGCATAGATACCGTATCTTGCACCCCCTTTAGAATTGTAATTCCTATTTCAATGCTCTTCATACAAAAATGCCTCACCCCACACTTCTCTGTATCGAATGCTATCTGCACCTGTCCACCCAATCTATGTCTGTGTCCATTTGGAGTTCCAAACCATCTTCCTCACTATTTACAATTCATCCAAGTTTTGTGTCAGCTTCAGTCTTTGAAATTGTCTCCTGCACATCAAGGTCTAGGTCATTAATGTATGTCAAGAAAAGCAAGAATCCCATTAGCATCCACTAGAAAGCTCCACGACAAACCTTCCACATCAACAGTGTTATTTCTGTTATGTCTTCAAAAAACTTCAGCAAGTTGGTTAAATGTATGCTGACTATCTAATCAAGCCATAATTGACCATGTGACCACTAATTTTATCCAGAATAATTGTTTCTAGAAATTTCCAAGTCACCAAATTTAAACTGATGGGTTTGTAATTGCTGGGATTATCCTTACAACCTTTCCTGACCAAGGCCGTAATGTTGCAATTCTCCCATCTTCTGGAAACATCCCTGAGTCCAAAGAAAACCGAAGGATTGTGGCTAGTGCCCTTGCAACCTCTGCTGTCGTTTCCTTGGATGTATCTCATCCAATCTCATTTCCTTATCAACTTTAATTGCCAACACTTCCAGTGAATCCAAAATTTCTTTCTTATTAATTTTGAGTGTGTCTAGTGACTGAGTTCCTTCCATTATGGCCTGGGTAGAATCTTCCTATGTGGCTTTCTGCTGTCTAATCAGCATTATTCCTCCTTGAATCACTCTTTTACTATTTGTACATTGATAGCAGACTTTGAACAGCCCCTGTTAGCTACCAGCTTTTTCTCACAATTTCTTTTTAGTCATAGAGTCATAGAGATGTACAGCAAGGAAACAGACCCTTCGGTCTAACCCGTCCATGCCGACCAGATATCCCAACCCAATCTAGTCCCATCTACCAGCAACTGGCCCATATCCCTCCAAACCCTTCCTATTCATATACCCAACCAAATGCCTCTTAACTGTTGCAACCACTTCCTCTGACTGCTCATTCCATACACATACCACCCTCTGTGTGAAAATGTTGCCCCTTAGGTTTCTTTTATATCTTTCCCCTCTCACCCTAAACCTATGCCCACTAGTTCTGGACTCCCCAATCCCACAGAAAAGATTTTGTCTATTTATTCTATCCATGCCCCTCATAATTTTATAAACCTCTGTAAGGTCACCCCTCAGCCTCTGACGCTCCAAGGAAAAAAAGCCTCAGCCTGTTCAGCCTCTACCTGTAGCTCAAATCCTCCAATCCTGGCAACATCCTTGTAAATCTTTTCTGAACCCCTTTCAGGTTTCACAACATCTTTCTGATAGGAAGGAGACCAGAATTGCAAGCAATATCCCAACAGTGGCCTAACCAATGTCCTGTACAGCCGCAACATGACATCCCAACTCCTGTACTCAGTATTCTGACCAATAAAAGAATACCAAACGCCTTCTTCACCATCCTATCTACCTACGATTCCACTTTCAAGGAGCTATGAACCTGTTTTTTCACCTGCATTCTGACCTTTTCTATTCAGTTTGGTTCTCACTTGTATTTGCTGTCTTACACCAGTCAGAAACACACTTTTCCTTCTTTACACACAATTTCAGAAAAAAAAAATGCCAACCACATTCTCATTCATTTTTTAATACCTGCAGCTATAAAACTGGGTTGTATGATGCTGCTGACGTCAGCACAACAGGAGCCCACAAAAGAAACAATAGCAGGGGATTCACTTCAGATGGCTTAGAGCTAGGCTGTTGTTGATCGTAAAGCTATGGAGAACACCGATGCAGGTACTCTATGTGAATGGTGAAGGCAGAAAAGCTTGTTAATTCAGTTAGCATCTGATGCTGATTTTGCACTGATTTTGTCATTTTGACTCATACTTTTCCTGTTAGACCCCATCCCTTAAACCCCAACAACATGAGAATACAATCTACACAAGGGATGCTGTTAGCATTATTCAAAGATATTGCCATCTAACTTTTAGGTGAGGTACTTTTGACTTTCCACTTGCTGCTGCAAAGCTACTTGAAGTCACTGTGCTGTGTAAGAGGGTTAGATAGCAGTTGCACAGCAAGAGAACATACATTGTGCATATGAAGCAGAGAGAAGCAGGAGGTATATGAATACAACTCTGCCAGGTTAATGGACTTCTCCATGAAGCAGCAACCTATTGACTGCACAAATGCAGTCTCTGAAGTGCTTCAATTCAGTGAGGTACTAGAACCATGAAGGGATTTCACTCACTAAACCTTCTGATGGTCAATGCTCAGATTATCATCTGATGCATTCCTGCTTTCCAAAAAAAATTGCACCAATCAGCCATTTCAACAAAATTTGAGCTGCCATATCAAATCAGCATATATCATCTGGCAACAAGAACTGCACTCTGTATACATGACTGATAATGACTCCCCTCTGTCATGCAACTGAATGCAGGTTGTGGTTCTAGAATTGACAGCCATGCTATATGAAATTGTCCATCAACATCTTAATAAATCATTGCACTTCCTGGACTGGTCAAGAGGGAGCAGTCCAACACTCACCAGAATATGTCTCTTCATTTCTGAGACTAAATTACCCATTTCAAAATCTTGATGTCTTATTGACTCTGAGATGAACTTTTGATCCTTCATTCATGCCATCCTAGGATTTCCATTTCTGCAACATCACCCACTTTCATCCTTTCACCAGCACTTCCAAGCTGGAAATGATGAATTTTTGATCTCTGTGTAAAGTTTTATGCCAGGTTTGATCTGGAATCTTTCATGGTATTTGACAGACTGCAGACTATGACAGGTCAGTGAATTCATTAAGTATTGTGATGTGCAATGCCATCTGTCTTTCCTATCTGGTATCTCATTGAATTCCCTATCGGAAATGTCTGCAGAAGAACTTGCCTCTGGGGGGAGCTATCAAAAATGTAATCCTTTCTCGATGGCCTTGCTGCAAATCACTCATGTCTGATGGCTTGCTATGTGCAGATCCTATCTCCACATTATCTTCTAAGGTAGACCTGGTGCCAGTGTCTGGCATGGTGGCTGTGAATGTCAGATCAAGTGACTGTGTTTCTTCCTCAGAGATCTGCTGTTCCTCTCGGCCTTCATCTTCAGGCAGCACTTCTTGATGAGGTGGCAGTTCTTGTGAGTCTGACAGCATAAATGCACAAATGGAGAGTTGTTATGAGGGATGGTGGGGGGGGGCGGTGTTGACAGTGAAAGTGGGATTTGCCTGGTTACACAGCTTACACACCAGATTGTTGACTTAGAGTTGGACTTGCGGAAGTGTATGAGGCAGGAGCAATGCTAGTTGCCACAATTTCACTAGCAGCCATGACATTAATACCAAGTACTGTCCGTTCTCAAGAAATGAAGGCATTCAGCTGTACCTGTCTCTTTTCTAGTGTGTCATCTTTTCCTGGTCGTTGGAGAGTAAAGGGTTAACTATACCTTTATTCTAATAATAGCTACTAATTGTGTGAATAAGGAACTACATGGTTTGATCATATGGAATTGGGACCTGTGCGTGAGCCTCCATAGATGTTCTCCATTGGTCCATTCACAGGAACTGTGTTGAGTCCTCATTTATCCTGTAGCCTTAAAAATCCAGAATACCTAAGTTCATCTACAACCCTATAAGCTTTCCACTGACACAGATGAAAATCATGAAATCCAGAATATTTGATTGCAACCTATGCAGAGACACACTCAGTTCAGATACATCAATACACAGAAACATGACATTTCAGTAAATTGAATTAAATTAAATCCTAAATATAATCCCATCGTAACAGCAGTGTATATGGTATCAAAAGAACAGGATCATCAAAAGAATGAACTGTTGGATTTGCTGCCAAAACAAGACTGATGGGGACGAACAGGTGGAATATGCAAATAGATTTGTGATTCAATGTCATTTTCAAATTAATTCAATACTCTAGAGTGTAACCAGAGACAAAGATTCCACAAAAGAAGATTTGTTTTCTTTGATCATGGCTAGCCTGCCAGTTTCATGCTGACAGGGTCTCTGTTTAAGCAGGCAAATTCTATGACTTAAATTTGCTATTCACCTAATTTCCATAGTAATGAAAGTAACTTATCAAGAGCTTATGAGCTTGAGATAGCAACCATTGAAACCTCCAGCTTAAAATGCCTTAAAAACAGAACAACAGGCAGACTTTCAGAAATAAGCTTAAATAAATAAAACAACGATCCTCCAAATTTGAATTGTTCACTTGCTCATGTGCCTGCTGTTTCCATTCTTTCCCCTTTATTGTCACTCACAGAATTATATAATCAAGCATCTGACTGTTAAAGTAGTTTCCATATTGTGCACTAAACGAAAGAGAGTATAAGGAGCTGGATGCTTGGTTTCATTCAGCAATAGTCTATTTTCACAAAACAACATAAGTTAGGTCTCAAAGAGCAGAGATCTGCATCACGGAATACTGTTAAGAAATGACAATTATTCAAGAAAAGTGAAAATAACACCATCTGATTTGGTTTACAAATATGTCCTACTGAACATTAGCAAATTACTTTCATCTGTGGATTTTGTGGCAGCTCTTTACACAATAGTTGATTTCATTTGTAGATGAGCTGCATCCTTGCCTTCTAATTGACTGGTATAGGTGGCAATTTTCTATTACAGACCAATTATCAATTCAACACTCTGAACCCTGAACAGATTGGTCTCTTGGGATTGATCTTGTTTTTGCCTGATGAAAACTGCATTATAATAAGGTTGCTTTTCCTCTATATCAATGGGATTAGTAATAACATTGCATGTAAGTCCATATTATTAAAAATATCTGAGAAGCAAGGTTTGACATTTTTATCAGCCTGCTCCCCAGGAATAGTGATTACAGTGCCAGGACAACATGACATAGTTTCACATGGTGTACTATGAAAGCACTATTATTGTTGTTCCTTAGACAGAAACAATGGCAGGAATTCATACTGTTTCATTATAACTCTCAAAAAAATGTATTTGTTTGACGTTTAACAGAAAACAAAATGAAGTAGTGCAAGCCATGCCTATTCTTTTGAATTATTTTGAAATATGTCACAATAGAAAGCTAAGGAATTTGGTGGTGAAACAGGTAAAGGAACAATATATTGCATTTATATCACACATTTAATGTAGTAGAGCACCCCAAGACATTTTACAGGAGTGTAATCAAGTATAATGTTACATTGGGCTGTATGAAAGATATTACAGGTGAATAAAAGCTTGATCAAACATGTAAGCTTTAAGGAATGCCATAAAGGATAAGAAAACATATGAGAGGCAGAATGGTTTAAAGAGGAAATTCAGTTCTTAGGACCTGAGATGGTTGAAAGTAAAAGGATAAACAGCAGACTTTACAAGGATGCTAAAGCCTTGGAGAAGAGCAAAGAGATTTACTATAATTATACCAGGAATGAAGGATTTGAGATACAAGGAAAGATTAAAGAAACTGGGTTTATTCTCTTTGGAGTAGAGAAGATTAAGAGGTGACCTTAATAAGATATTCAAAATAATGGGCAATTTTGACACAGTAAAGAAGGGAATTCTGTTTCCAGTAGTTGGTCAGTCAATAGGAGGCATAATTTCAAGATTGAAAGAGAGCAAAGAGTGAGATGATGAGAAATTTCTTTACTCAGAAAATTGTTAGACTTTGGAATGAACTGTGTGGGAGAGTGGTGGAGGCAGATTTCATATAAGGTTTCAAAAGTGAACTGGAAATATGTTTGAAAGTGATTAATTTAGAGGGCAGTGGAGATAGGGCTGGAGAGTGGGACTAGCTGTGTAGCTCTTTTGAGAACTGATAGAAACATGATGGTTCAAATGGCCATCTTCTGTACTGTGAATGCTATGATTCTAAATCAAATACTTGCATGGGAATGTGCCTTGGGGAGGAGATGTTGGGTGTTACAGATGACCAATGCAACAAAAGGAATGGTCGCTTCAGAAAGCTGAAAGGGCAGGGGAAAATGTGTTTGCTGATGCTTTCTTGCTGGTAACAACAGAAATGGTGGAGGATAACCTTGTGAATGTGAGGGCTATTGAGAGTGGAAGATGAGGCAAGACTAACTTTATCATTAGTTGCATGACTGCTTTGAGGTGGGAAGTTCAACACTTTCAGATCCAGCTCAGGACAACACTCTCACAGACCTGCCCTACATTCCCTGCAATCAGCCCTACCCCAGCTCAGGACAGCACTCTCACAGACCTGCCTCCACCGCATCTCCTCCACTTCCCGCTCCTCCGCCCTTGAGCCCCGCCCCTCCAACCACCACCAAGACAGAACCCCACTGGTTCTCACCTACCACCCCACCAACCTCCGTATACAGTGTATCATCCGCCATCATTTCTGCCACCTCCAAACGGACCCCACCACCAGGGATATATTTCCCTCCCCTCCCCTATCAGCGTTCCACAAAGACCACTCCCTTCGTGACTCCCTTGTCAGGTCCACACCCCCCACCAACCCAACCTCCACTCCTGGCACCTTCCCCTGCAACTGCAGGAAATGTAAAACTTGCGCCCACACCTCCTCCCTCACTTCCCTCCAAGGCCCCAAGGGATCCTTCCATATCTGCCACAAGTTCACCTGTACCTCCACACACATCATCTATTGCATCCACTGCACCCGATGTGGCCTCCTCTACATTGGGGAGACGGGCCGCTTACTTGTGGAACGCTTCAGAGAACACCTCAGGGATGCCCGGACCAACCAACCTAACCACCCCGTGGCTCAACACTTTAACTCTCCCTCCCACTCCACCGAGGGCATGCAGGTCCTTGGACTCCTCCACCGGCAAAACACAACACGACGGTTGGAGGAAGAACGCCTCATCTTCCGCCTGGGAACCCTCCAACCACAAGGGATGAACTCGGATTTCTCCAGTTTCCTCATTTCCCCTTCCCCCACCTTGTCTCAGTCGGTTCCCTCAACTCAGCACCGCCCTCCCAACCTGGAATCTTCTTCCTAACCTCTCCGCCCCCACCCCACTCCGGCCTATCACCCTCACCGTGATCTCCTTCCACCTATCACATCTCCATCGCCCCTCCCTCAAGTCCCTCCTCCCTACCTTTTATCTTAGCCTGCCTTGCACCCTCTCCTCATTCCTGATGAAGGGCTTATGCCCGAAACGTTGAATTTCCTATTCCTTGGATGCTGCCTGACCTGCTGTGCTTTAACCAGCAACACATTTTCAACTTTCAGATCCTAGCCAAGGTTCCCATTTTCAAATGGCTGACAGTTGGTGCTTATTCTTTTATTGTCACTCTCACTTCATTTACTTGCAACCTTGTTCCTTTATCTCCCTCTTACCATTCCCTTCTTTCTTGAACAATATACTCTTTTGTCATTTCACCTTTTCTGCCTTCCACCTTTGAGAAGGGAAGAATTTCAAAGCTATCCCTGCAAACTGGGAAAGAGTGCAAGAGCAGCCAGAGGCCAAAGATCACAGAGAATTACAGAAGTTTCTGTGGCTCACTATTCAGGAAAGTGGATGGTTGGGGGGGGGGGGTGGAGAGCTCACATCCAGAGTGAAAAGATCAAATTTATGAGGATTTGAAACAAAGTTGGAAGATTTGCATTTTTTTTCCCTTAAGAGACACTCTGAAAGGAAAATCTCACGACAAAATTTAGTTCTGGATTAAAAGACATTAGACTAGAAAGGGAAAAAGGTGTAAGTTAAGAATTAAAAATCATTTTGGACTGAACCTGAGAAAATGGAATAATGATTTAAGGATCAGTACAACATATACTGTGAAGTGAGCGTTTCAATTGTGTTAAAAATAAAGTTGGAAAGTTCAGTTCCACAGTTAAAAATGTAAAGTTGTCTACAACAACTTCAGTGGTGTTTAGTCAATAGTATTTTTAGTCTTGTTGCTACAGTAAAGTCTTAAAACATGAAATCTTGTCATGTCAGCCAACAGCTGTGTTGATGATTTTGCAGCGCAGACAGAGATGTGGGTCATTTCCCACAGTCTTTTTATTTCTCCTCATTCTGCATTTATACTGTGACAGATCATGATTGGCTGAAGCCTCATTCGCAAACTTGTGTTCACTTTCTCCCCTTCCATGTTCAAATCCTGGTCATGACAAATCTATCAAATCCTAATTGATGTTTGGCTTCCAGTTCCTGACTGCAAAACATCTCCATCTAATACCCTAGAAAAATTAAAAACTGGAAGTTTGAATTTATTTCTTTAAGTTATTTGCCTCTACTGGAATCATGCAAGTAATTATTTGTTCATCTGGAAGAATGTGTGGTCTCTAAAATATAGCTTGTGTTAAAACTCCCAACCTTGAAGTCATCTATCATTATTGTATATTATACAGTATCATGCACAAAGAAAGCAAGCAGCAAGTGAAATATCTTTGGAAACCCAGCAGAAAAGATCCTGCCTCAAAGTTTGCACTGACTGCATTGGAAAATCAGAGAAAATTCAAGACAATCTTAGTTGAGTCAATTAAGGAAAAGAGCAGTAGGAAATTCAGGGAATTAGGGTCTAGATTAGAGTGGTGCTGGAAAAACACAACACGTCAGGCAGCATCTGAGGAGCAGGAGAATCTACATTCAGGGCAAAAGTCCTTCATCAGGAATGAGGCAGGGAGCCTCTGGGGTGGAGAGATAAATGGGAGGGAGTGGGGCTGGGGAGAAGGTAGCTAAGAGTACAATAGGTGGATGGATTTAGGGATGGAGATGATAGGTTGAGAGGAGGGTGAAGTGGATAGATGGGAAGGAAGATTGTAAGGTAGGACAGGTCATGAGGATGGTACTGAGTTGGCAGGTTGAAACTGGTGGGGGGAGGGGAATGAGGAAACTGGTAAAGTCCACACTGATGCCCTGGAGTTGAAGTATTCCAAGGCAGAAGATGAGGTGTTCTTCCTCCAGGCATTGAGTGGTGAGGGAGTAGTGGTGGAGGAGGCCCTGGACATGCATGTCCTCAGCCATGGGGGGGGATGGGGTTGATTGGTGTGGGTGTCCCGGAGATGTCTCCTGGCGGAAATGTCGGTGGATGATGCGGGTTTTGCAGAGGTTGGTAGGATGGATGGTGAGGATCGGGGGGGGGGGTGTTCTGTCCTTCTGATTGGAGGGGTGGGGCTTGAAGGCAGAGATGCGGGACATGGATGAGATGCGTTGGAGGGGATCTTCAACCAAGTGGGAAAGCAAATTGCTGTCCTTAAAGAATGAGGCCATCTGGTGTATTCTGTGGTGGAACAGGTCTCCTGGGAGCAGATATGGCGGAGGCGGAGGAGTTGGGAATACGGGATAGCATTTTTGCAGGAGGTAGTGAGTTTGTAAAAAATGTCACTGTTAAATCAGTCGTCATTGGTGGAGATGGGGAGGTCCAATTAGGGGAGGGAGGTGTCAGAGATGGTCCAGGTGAATTTAAGGTCTGGATGGAATGTGTTGGTGAAGTTGGTAAACTGCGCAACCTCCTTGCAGGAGCACAAGGTGGCGCTGATGCAGTCATCAATGTTGTGGAGGAAGGGGGGGTGAGTGTTGCCGGTGTAACTACGGAAGATGGACTGTTCTACGTAGCCACCACCCACACCCTCCACCTCCTTCAAGACTTCCATTTCCCGGCCTCCAATGTCTCATCTTCACCATGGACATCCAATCCCTCTACACCTCCATCCACCATGACAAGGGCCTCCAAGCCCTCTATTTCTTCCTCCCCCGACGTCTCCACAAGTACCCTTCCACTGACGCTCTCATTCATTTGGCTGAACTGGTCCTCACCTTTAACAATTTCTCTTTTGAATCCTCCCACTTCCTCCAGAAGAAATGGGTAGCCATGTCTCTTTGTTGGCTACATAGAACAGTCCATCTTCCGTAGATACACCGGCACCACTCCCCACCTCTTCCTCTGCTACATTGATGACTGCATCTGCGCCACCTCGTGCTCCCGCAAGGAGGTTGAGCAGTTCATCAACTTCACCAGCACATTCCACCCTGACCTTAAATTCACATGGACCATCTCTGACACCTCCCTCCCCTTCCTGGACCTCTCCATCTCCATCAATGAAGACTGACTTAACACTGACTTTTTTTACAAACACACTGACTCCCACATCTACCTGGATTACACCGCTTCCCACCCTACCTCCTGCAAAAATGCTATCCCATATTCCCATTCCTCCACCTCCGCCGAATCTGCTCCCAAGAGGACCAGTTCCACCACAAAACACACCAGATGGCCTCCTTCTTGAAGGACCGTAATTTGCCTGGCCACGTGGTTGAAGATGTCCTCCAACGCATCTCATCCATGTCCCACATCTCCACCCTCAAACCCACCCTCCCGCCGCAACAAAGACAGAACCTGCACCCCCCCGCCAACCCCGGTCCTCACCTTTCACCCTATCAACCTCCACATAAACCGTATCATCCGCTGACATTTCTGCTACCTACAAACGGACCCCACCACCAGGGATATATTTCCCTCCCCACCCATATCCGCTTTCCACAAAGACCATTCCCTCTGTGACTACCTGCTCAGGTTCACGTGCCAAAACAACCCACCCTCCCCTCCTGGCACCTTCCCCTGCCACCGCAGGAATTGCAAAACCTGCGCCCACACCTACCCCCTCACCTCCATCCAAGGCCCCAAAGGAGCCTTCCACATCCATCAAAATTTCATCTGCACATGTCATTTATTGTATCTGTTGCTCCCGATGCGGTCTCCTTTACAGTGGGGAGCCTGGATGCCTCCTAGCAGAGTGCTTTAGGGAACATCTCCGGGACACCCGCACCAATCCACCCCACCGTCCCGTGGCCCAATATTTCAACTCCCCCTCCCACTCTGCTGAGGACATGGAGGTCCTGGGCCTTCTCCACCGCCACTCCCTCACCACTCAATGCCTGGAGGAAGAACGCCTCATCTTCCACCTCAGAACACTCCATCCCCAGGGCTTCAATGTAGATTTCACCAGTTTCCTCATTTCCCCATCCCCCATCTTACCCCAATTGTTTCAACCTGCCAGCTCAGCACCATCCTCATGACCTGCCCTACTTGCCCATCTTCCTTCCCACCTATCCGCTCCACCCTCCTCTCTGACTTATCACCTCCATCCCCACCTCTATCCACCTACTGTACTCTTAGCTACCTTCTCCCCAGCCCCACACCCCTCACCCCTCCCATTTATCTCTCCACCTCTGAGGCTCCTGATGAAGGGCTTTTGTCAGAAATGTTGATTTTCCTGCTCCTCGGATGCTGCCTGACTTGCTGTGATTTTCCAGCACTATTCTAATCTAGACTCTGATCTCTAGCATAGGTAGTCCTCACTTCCGCCTAATTCAGGGAATTTGTTTGGGTCACTCTGGAAAACCCTCTCACTCCTATTTAGAGTGCATCATGGTATTCAGTTTAGAGGAACTAAATAAAGGTAAATAACCTCAAGTGGTTGGAAAGAGGATTCAGGATAGAGGTTAAAAAAAGTAATGCTTGGAAATGAATGTTCTGATTGTACTGAAGTTCCATTTTGAAATATACAAGATGGGTCAGACTAGTATGTTCCATTTGTAAGTTTAAGCGCTTTTTCTTTATTTGAACAATGTGTTGTTACATAAGAGAGCATTTAAATGTTCTTCTGCTAGGAATGTAATTTTGATACAATTGCATCTCAAAAAAAAAGTTTTGTTTAAAGCAATCCAAAGGCATTTAACTGCAAGATCAAATTTTACTCATTTCCTGTCTCAACCTCATTGTTGTCGCACAAAAGGATGCAACAGATAAAATATATACCTAATCTGAGTATCATCAAAGCCATTTCCTGCCCTATTTCTCTCAACGTTTGGATTCTTAGCACAAAAACATATTAGAAATATTTTGAAGTAACGCAATTGGTATTTTACAGTTCTTCATAAATGGAATGGTTGAAGCAATGACACAAGGCACTGTGAGATTTGCAGGATCGTACATCCTAAATTTCCACAAAGTTCTCCCGACTCCATCTGTGAAAGATGTAGAGATACAACATAGATACCTGCAAAATGTGCATTATGCAGTTTTCTCAGGTTACTTTGCTGGGCTCCTGTCAGTGTGGGTTCCTTAGAGTATCCTGTAAATTTTATTAATTTCTTATTGAGGAATCCCCTACATGTGTCTAAAATTAAGTTTAACTTGAAAGTTGTCCATCAGCTGCAACAACTTGCAAATATGTTTTGCCTTTAATGTACAAAAAATTCCAAAAACTTTGCACAAGCCCCATCAAAGTAGATTGGACAGTATATATCAAATGAAGAGCTATTAGGAGAGATGAGAGACAGGTTTAAAGCTGTGATAAAGGAGGAACAGGTAGAGAGGCAATGAGGTTTAGAGATGGAATTGCAGAGGTTAGAACCTAGTGCTTCAGGGTACCAAAGGTGGAACAATTAAAACTGGGAATGCACAAGGGGCCAGAAGGAAGAGTGTAAATATTCTGGAATGTTATAGAACAAGGAACGATTGCAGAGTCAGGGGAGGTAAAGGTTGTGGAGGGAGTTGTAAAGGAGATTGCAAGTTTTAGAATCGAGGCATTTGTCAGCAAGGAGCCAATGGTGATCAGCAAGCACGGGGTGAATCAAGAGTTAACAGTCATAAACGCTAGGTGTATTTCACAAAGGCATTAGTGAACTGTCAATTAATTTCTTGTTTCATTTCATCCTCCTTTTTAAAAATGTTTTAGTATTTTGTGTAAAAGTAAACCAATACTCAAGCTTCTGTTTAAACAGGTTAAAGGTTAGCTTATTGCAAGCCATTGTTGAAGGTTCCTTCAGAAAAAATGGATAAAATTAACTTTAAAAATACAAATTACCAAGAACAAATAAGACAAAAGAATACTTATAAGGAGGATGTCCCAGCAAGTCTCTGTGGTAGACTATTGGGGTCCATTATCTAAGTGCCTTTTAGCTGAAAAGAATATTTTAACTTTTGAAGTCGGATCCATTGGCTGTAATTGCTTATGTAGGTGAATAAATGTTTTCCTGTATAGGTAGGCACAGCAGCTCAGCAGACTTTGGAAGGGAGATTTTCTTTGTCTCCACTGTTGGTGTGTTTTCAGCGCTTACACACTGCTTGGCTTCCATGAACAAAAACAGCATTAGGTTTCTATACACTTGTCTTTATATCTTCCCTCAGTCAATTGCTCTCCTTCTGAAATATCTCTACAGAAGCCAACATTCTGTCACCAAGTCACCCTTTCTTTACATGTGGAGAATTCTTGGCATTGATCTAGCTCCCTCAGAACTTGCTCTCAGAGTGAACAGAACCTCTGATATTCCTGTTCTGTCAGCCAGGCCTCCCTGATTGGAACAGACTTGGGGGTGGCATGGTGGCACAATGGTTAGCACTGTTGCCTCACAACGCCAGGGACCCAGGTTCAATTCCCACCATAGGCAACCGTCTGTGTGGAGTTTGCACATTCTCCCCGTGTCTGCATGGGTTTCCTCCGGGTGCTCCGGTTTCCTCCCACAGTCCAAAAATGTGCAGGTTACATAAATTGGCCATGCTAAATTGCCTGTAGTGTTAGCTGAAGGGGTAAATTTAAGAGGAATGGGTCTGAGTAGGTTGCTCTTCGGAGGGTCAGTGTGGACTTGTTGGGCCGAAGGGCCTGTTTCCACACTATAAGTAATCTAATCTAATCTAATCTAATAAAAAGATTGACAGCCCCAATCAGGGAACCCCTATTCTATGAAGTTTACCTGGCTGATCTTGTTACAATCACTACACCCTCTCCATCCACATCAGCCCCTCAAATGATCTGAGGATGTTGCTTAGAGTCTTATATTAGAGTTCTGCACACAAGCTGCTCTAGGCCATTTCTAAAGAGGTGCTCTGATGATTTTGGGGAATCAAGGGTTCCGAAAATAAAGAAGTTAATTACACTGAGTTCCTTTGATGTTCTTCCTCGTGTGTGCTGTTCTCTCTAAAGCTTGGATTCTATACCCCTAATATCTGTTTGCCAACTTCTGGTGTTTCAAGAATCTTTGTATGCGTAGGCATGTGTCTCTTACTTAGAACTTGCAGATGTCCAGTAAGGTGATCTATAGCAGCCATGCTTGAAGCTTCTTGTGCCCATTTAAAGTAGGAATTATTTTTATGACAATCTATAATTTCATAATTCTTTGTTTGTGACATAAAGACATGAATAAAGGCTTGGACACCAGATGAACCAAAACAGGACAGAGCTGGGCAATATTACGTAGATGGAAAAAAGTGGTCTTTATGCTGGAAGAAATTCCTGGAAATTCTCTGAGGATTTCATTTAAAGAGACTGGGTTCTATGTTGACCTGATAGAAGTCCCTATGAGAAAAGGAATGGTTGGCATTGGGCCTTCTGGCTCAGGCCAATCTGAAGGAATAACACAAGAAATAAATGAGATCAGGTGGAACAACATCAGCCTCTGCAGAAAAGACAATGAAAACATCAAGGACAGTTTTCAGCAGAAGCTCCTATCTCTCCAACGTCTTCTAGAGCATAATTCATGCATTCACATGATCCAAGACCTGTATGGAAAGAGACTGCACTTTACCAGTGAGCTCATAACCAATGAGCGTGTGAACAAAACCCCATCCCTCAGCATACAGTCAAGACTGAATTTCCTGTAGCTTTTGTTTTACACAATGGGCATATGCAAAGTTGCTGTATGTAATATGACATTTCGCAATCCTTGACATCTTTACTGAAGGGAGGTCTCTGTAGCTTTATACACTTGGTGGAATGACTACGTAACAACCCCTGTTGTCAGTGAGGACAGGAGGTGCAGACCATTCAGATTCAACTGGATTGCAGGATTTCTCATGGACTGGGGATCAGTTGACTCACACATGTAGCAATGCAAACACCTCATTTGGACTTGGAAGTTCAGGAATAAGATGGGATTCCACTCCCTCAAAGTATTTTCACATGCAACCATGAGCTGTGGATGATTCAGGTAAACACCTATTATCCAGTTAGTTGCATCATGAAACAATCACAGATCTTTCAGCATCCAACATAATTGCATGGGTGGTGTCAGGGTGACAAGCAACATACTGTGTTGCCATGGCTCAGGTTCACTGGTGACTTGCTGCACTCTCCACTATCTGCTGGTCATGAGAGATTGGGTGTTACCATCAGCAACTGAAGATGCGTTTGAGGGGAATATGCCATCATCAGACTTTGAAGTTCATTTGTCACATACTATACCTTCCAGAACCTAGGGAGTCTGTTATCTGCAGCCAATTGTGTCAAATCTTTCGAAATGATCATCACCACCATACCCACAAACCATCATCACTCAATATTTATACTAAAAATAATTAAAACATTACAATAACCAAAACACTTACAAACCTTAAACCATTTGACCTGGTGCTTACCCTCAGTGACTATAAATGGTCTTGTCAACCTGGTGCTCCTGTGAAATGCAAGAAACCCATTGCTGGGAGTAGGCAAGGTGAATGGCTGCTGTGAATTTGAAGGCGGCAGTTCAGATGACCCTGGCAATGTCCATGAGAGGCTATAAGTTGTGATGCATTTGCCTCAGGCTACAGGTTTGAGTAACTGACAGATGTCTACAAGCACAATGACAGAATAGCAATGAGAGAGCAGGAATACCACTATTTGCAGAAAAGTAAAATGAGCTCCTACTCTCCTTTCTCTCGGGATTCTTCTTCCTATTTCAGTTGCTTTCAGGAGAAGGGTGGATCTTTCTGCTGGGAGTCTTCAATGTTAAGGCCAGAAGAGTACATCTTGTATTGCCACTACATGAAATGTGATGAGACTGTATTGGAACTTGGTAGATAAATTTTCAGGTATAAATATGGAGGTGTAAGAAAGCTAAAGTATTGACATGTCCCTGGAGGTGCTGTCTGTGGGCATGGTATGCCTTGATCCCTTTGATCGAGGAGTATGATATGATGGAGTTCGGCTATCCCTACTCCTGGTGAATTCCTGCTGTCTCATATTATTCAGTATTTTTTCCTGGAAAAGGAGTGGTGATTGCGAATGAATATTTTGGCAGATATGTTTTGTGTGTTTATGTAAAGTCTCACACAGTCAATGAGCAGGTGTCTAAAGGTGTGGTCATACCTGTGAAGGATTCTACACGTTTTAAGATATTTGGGGAAAGGTGCAGAGGAGATGTCAGAGGTAGGTTCTTTACGCAGAGAGTTGTGAATGCATGGAATGAGTTGCCAGCGGTGGTGGTAGAAGCAGAGTCATTAGGGATATTTATGCAACTGCTAGACAGGCACATGGAGAGCAGTGAGTTGAGGGGTGCATAGGTTAAGTTATTATATTTTACATTAGGATTAAACCTTGGCACAACATCATGGGCCAAAGGGCCTGTTCTTTGCTGTAATTTTCCACGTTCTATGTTCTATGTGTCAAGTGAATTTCAGCATATTGTCAAATTGTGGATGTGTTGTGTTAAGTTTGTGGTGCTGATGGTGGTATAGATTTTGACAAGTATTTTTGTGAGATAGAATCTTATGTAGACCATTTATACTCAGTCATTAATCTTGTTGGGGCTCTGAAACAAATGCCCTCAGCACAGTTCTCCTAGCTGTAACACATTGAAATCATCTATCTGCTGCACTTAACATATCGCTCCTCAATTGTATCTCCTTCGTAAGGATCTCTGGTGTTGCTTTTGAGAATCACTGAGGCTTCTCCTTCAGTTCTTGACCCATCCTGCCATCCTCCTCCTTCAGTTTCAATGGGCCAACTGTGAACTCTGTATCCTCAATGGAAATATGGATAAGAAGGCTAAATTCCAGCTGGTATTTTAGTGCACCAGGCACATTTACAGTACAGCAATTTGTAAATAGCCCTGAAATTGCTAAATCCAAACAATGATTTTTATTTTGTTCATTCATGGGGCATTAACATTCCTGGCTAAATCTCTAATTGTCCCTGAGAAGCTAGTGGTGCACTACAGTTCATACCTAATACTGACATCAGCAATGCTGTTAGAAAAGGAATTCCAGGATTTTGACCCAGCAATAGAGAAGGAACAGTTCCGGCCAGGATGGCAGAATCTTGTATTTAGCAGTGCTCTCAAGCACCTATTACTCTTGTAATAGGAGTCATGAGTTTGGAAAGTGCTGCCGAGTTACTTGGTGACTTGCTGCAGTGCATTCTGTAGGTAGTACATGATGCTGCCACAGTGTGCTGGTGGTGGAATGTTTAAAGTGGTGGTTGGGATGTTGATCAATGGAAGTTGTTCTTGGAAGTCGTTTAGCATCCTCATTTTTGTTGCAAAGACATGCATCCACGTGAATGAAAAAATTCCATCATTGGATAGGCTTTGGGGAATCAAGAGATGAGTTACTCATCACAGTATTCTTAATCTCTGATCTAGGCTGGCCATCATAATATTTATATGGCAGGTCCAGATAGGTTTCTGGACAATGTAAACCACTGGATGTTAATGGTTGGAAAATAAGTGATGGTGATGCTGTTAAATGGTTAAACTCTTTCACGTCATGCATGGTGATTACCTGGAACTTGTGTCACATGGATGTTACCTGCCACATGGATGAAGTCTGAATGACATCCATGTCTTCCTCCATGTAGCACAGATTGCTTCAGTATGCTGGGGACCCTAGGAATCATCCACTTGGCACTTTAGCCTGAAAGTCTTGTGGAATATTCCGGCCTTGCATTAACATTATGGGCTCCCCCATCATTGAAGATGGGGAAGTGTGTGAAATGTACTCTGAGTGGGAGAGTCCATCATCAAGAGTATTTCAGCAACACCATTACTGACCAAGATGGCCCACTGCTGAAGGATATACATGACATAAAGGTCCTTTGCAAGTGGTGAGAAACTAAGAAAAGAATAATCTATTTGACCTCACTTCCTCCACCCTATCATTGGTGTATCTGAGTGTAGCTGGGATTGACCACTGTTTTTTTGGGCCTGATGTCCTGAGTTCACATTGAGAATGAATGAATGATAGAACCCATGTAGTGTGGAAGCAAGCCATTCAGCCCATCAAGTCCACATCGACCTTTTGTAGAGTTTTCCACCCTTTCCCTGTAATCCTGCATTTCTCAAGGTCAAACCACCTAACTTATACATCTTTGGCCTGTGGGAGGAAAGCAGAGCACAGAGGGATGTGCAACAGAGAATGTGCAAATTTCACACTGACAGTGGCTCAGAGCTGAAATTGAACTGAGGTCCCTGGCACTGTGAGGCAGCAGTGCTAACCACTGAGCCACCATGCCATCCAATACCATCCATCATGTTATGTTGCACTACCATTGTGCTAAATGTGATAGATTTAGAACAAAACTAGCAGCTTTAAATGAAGTGCTGTAGCTACCATCAGCCAAGTGGTGTTCAGCACAGAAGAGGACAGCTGAGGGAGGGCATTAGATAGTAATCGGAATTTTGAGAAAATTGTAATAGCTCTGTGTCAATATTAACAAAATAATTAGGCTTGTCCTTAAATCAGGACATTCCATTAAAATGAAATTCAAAATTGACATATAGAGAAAATGACAGGAAATTTAGGGGTGTAGGCAGAAGCATGCACTTTTTTTAATTATAGAATGATACAAAATACTTACAGGTTAAATGAAATTGCAAATATTATTAATGCATTGCTGCAAATAATTGACTTTATTATGGTCACTGCACCGGACACTGAAAATAAATGACTGGGACTAATGCCACTTGACAGAGATGAGATGATGTTCCACAACCAGATCAATAAGATGGGGAGAGAGAGTGAACTCACCAAGTTATTTTGTGAAGAATCTGAAGTGTTGATATTGTCATATGAAAACTAAACTTTTTCGGACCTACAAACACATTCCAGAAGACCAGATACAGGCAGGATCACAGCACTATTATTAGACATTGGAAGTTACCATCTTGGCATCACTTGCAAAATTATGTAACCAAATTATGTGACAATAAAACCTAATTCTAATTCTAAACACTCAAAGAGCAAATGTCTGTATCTTAGTCCACGCAGTAATTGTAAATAATGAAAAATTATTTTCTAAAGCTCATACAATTTCTGTACAAATTCTTCCCTTTTTGTGCCACTGTCTTAAGCTTCTTCATCCTGGAGCTGCGAAGGTATCCTCGAGCTGAATGGCTTTAAGTGCTGCTTGGTTTCTCAACTGGAACATTGGATCCAGCTGCTCCAGGAGTAGATCGAGACGTTGGTCGTCTTGTTCCTACATTGAAACAGAAATACTAATGAGAAGAATGAAGTGAAAGTTGAAGGACTCACCAACCAAAGGACAGGACAACAGAAGCTCCACCCCTGAAGCTGATTCATATTACTCGACATTTTTCTTCCACAGTGCTCAAATATCAGTTTGTTTATTTCATTTTGTCTTTTTGAAAAAGGTTAATGTCTCTGCAAAAATAGCATACTGAAGAATTTACTGCATGGCTGTTAGGTGCTTGCAAATGACCTTTGCTGATCAGATTTCCTACACTGTTATAATTAATCTCAGAGCTGTCACTTAAATCTCAGCTAAACTGCATCCTCACGGCTATTCTACATTTCACTTACTATACATTTAACATCTGCAAGCAGCTGTTTTCCCAACTGAATTTTTATTCTAGTCATTGGTTCTAAGCCCCATTTGAATTTGGAAGGACTGTTCACAAAGAGGTACTGTAATACATGCATTCTGCTGCCCATTGGAGTCTGAGAGATGAATGATTATGTGTACCCAGATGCTGTGTTCTGTACAGCCTATATTCATAGTTATCAGCCATTTTTTATCAGTTTGCAACTGAACACTTGCAGATTGAAGTTCCGGCTGACTGCAGAAATGCATTTATACATAATGTTCTGGCTGGCTTGGGGTCATCGTGTGATTTCTTTTACCTCTGCTATGGCTTGCTTTCACTTTAGGTTGCGGTAGCCACTAAAAAAAATTACATGATGTCCAAAGTGTGACAGCGTGATTGATGAAATTTCTTAGCTATAAAAAAGACAGCTACTGAAAGAAAACAAGATGGAAGCACTAGAACCACAGCCTGCATCTTTGTAGTTTGGGTGGGTCAGGATAAATGTTTATTTTAATGTGGAAATAAAAGGAGATATGAAACAGAAATTTTTGCCACTCCCAAAGACAAAAATATGAAATAGCTACAGAATGAAATAATAAATCTCAGCAATTAAAAGCAGCAACCCTGTTATTGGTGCTGGACAAAGCTGTGTTGTATTCTAAAATACACAGAGCAGAGGACTCAGGCTATAGAGATTTGGAAGGCTTTGAAGATATACTTTGAAGTCTCGACTAACATTACATATGAATGGTATGTGTTCAATAGGGAAGAGGAAGACCCAATTGTATGAATCTAATGAATTTGGACAGATGAGTTAGGATTGTCTTAGGCTTAAAATATCCTGCCAGAGAGCACATCTGCTAAGACAGGAGAAACCTACTGTCAAGAAAGCTAATCGATATTTGCAAAAGTGCTGAGATTGTCAGTCATCAACAAAGGAGTGTTAATAAATGAACAGACAAGGTTTTGCATTAGACTAAGAGGCATTACAGACTGGGAATAATATATTGGGGGAAAAAAAGGAAGAAATATTTGCAGAACAGCCAGCAGAAAGATCGAGGGTAGAAAACAGGATGTGAATACAGTGGAAAGTGTTGCACAAAAAAACAGAAAGCATGCGCGGGGTGGGGAAAGCAGTGTTCTAACTGCAGGAAGCTGAATCACTTTATATACAAACATTTGTCTAGAAAGAAGCAACTGCAAATGTGTTGCTGGTCAAAGCACAGCAGGTTAGGCAGCATCTCAGGAATAGAGAATTCGACGTTTCGAGCATAAGCCCTTCATCAGGAATCAAGAAAGAAGCAAATCAAGGGTATAACAATAGCTGCTGGACAGAGATCAGTCAATGAGACTGATGAGTCATTTTACACCATTCAACATGATGGCTTTGTCAGGTCTAAAGGGGATAAATGATTTGTGACTGTCAGAATGATGATGACAGAAAGAGAGCAATATGTGAACATGAAGTATCAGATAAACTTTTTTTTAAATTCACTCATGGGAGGTGAGCATCACAGGCTGGACCAATATTTATTGCTCATCTCTAGTTACTCTTGGGAAGGTGGTAGTGAGCTATCAGAGTTGCATGCAACATCATAAGCTTTGCAAATCTGTAAGAAGTGGTTCAAGACAGTGATTGATAAATGAAACCAATGGTAAAGTCCAGGCAATATGATGGAACAGTAATCATCCCAGGAGGGCAAGTGAAACTGAGAGCCTAATGCAATGGGGTAATGAAGAGCTGAAATTTCAGATAGTAGACATTACTCTCAGCTAAACAAGTCTAAAGCTTGAGCTGCGATGCTACTTCTGCCAAAGAAAGGTTTTCATAACCACTAAGCCATTGACTGCTCAATAGATCCTAAAAGATTATGAAATGATTCTTCCAGGTCTTGAATCACATTATCCTAACTGGATAGGAGCACAAGCCTAAGGTGAGTACTGGCAGTTCTCAAGTACAGCCTGAACGATAAGATAGAAAAAATAGAGTAATGGGTAGTATGGGTGGTAGAGGCAAAAACCCTTATAACATTTAAGAGATAATTAGACGTATAGTTGTGGTGCCAAGGCATGCAAGGCTATGGGCCAAATGCTGGAAAATGAGATTAGAATAGTTAGGTGGTAGTTTTGACCAACATAGATTCAGTGGGCCCAAGGACCTTTTCTGTGTTGTAGGTATCTATGATTCTATGAAGTTATCCAGTAAAATTCTTGTCTAATTTGTTAACAGAGTCTGAACAGCTACAGAAAGAGATTTGTTGTGGTATTAGACACGGAACAAGAAATAGTTTTCACTTGAATCAACAATATGAGCAGCAATAGCTCTTCATGCTGTGGACATCATCAACCCATCAGAGACACTGGGCTGAATCTTCTCTTTTTTACAGCTTAGTCTGAGTTTAGTAAGGATTTTAGAAGGATTTCAGCCACAAGTTCATATTCAACCGAACTCACCTCATTAACTACATAACCCACCCTGATGGCATTGCTCACATCTAATTCACCTTCATCTTGCCTTCCGCCATTTCCAGAACAGGTTGCCACAGCGGATATCCAGGAATTCACCAGAATCTCTTGCACACATGCCATCTTTAAAATCCTGTTGTGTACCCAGACAAGCCTGCTAGTCCAGAGCTACCCTGCACAGTTCCTGACATTTGTCCCAGACATGGCAGACAGGGGGAAATCAGCATTTGTTTTGTGGGCAGGGACCTGGAAGACCTGCTGGATAGGGTAGTGCAGATGTGGGACTTCCTCTTCTTCCAGTGGGCGCCACAACTCCAGACCATGTCAACTTGGTCCAAGGTTAAAGCAATCTCAATCATCTGGAGGAAAGCCCATCACTGCAGGAAGAAGGTCATTGGCTCTCTGCATTCTGCCACCATAAGTGTCACTATTTTCTCTCCAAAACCTCACACTCTGTGCTACTGTACCCAGCTCTGATAAACGCTCATGCTCTTACATTCTCTTTATTGCCTGTAACATCTTCCCCACTCATTGTCACCCACCCCAACCCTGATAACACTAACTCTACATGCCCTCTGAGCTACCTACTCGCTTGCTCAGGACATACTGTCACCTGCACCAATAGTAATGGCTCTGTCACCCACTTTCTTCTATTTCCTGAATACCTGTCTCTCTCTCTCTCTCATACACACACATTCAAAGACAGACACCAATTCAGCAGAAAGAGTCAAGGTAGGTGATGGACTGCCTGAAATTTAACTCTTCACCGTTATGTAGAGACTGTTGTGACTCTGACTGCTGCAAGTGGCTGACAGTGTCCAAGCCTCTGGGCTGATAGGAGAGGCTGCCCTTGACTTACTGTGCCAGGACGTCTTGACCGAAGACTATCTCCTTGACATAATTAAGGCCTGCTGCCGACCAAGGTAAGATTCCTAGCTTTATGTCTGTGCTAATGTCTGATACAAGAGCAAAGGTGTCTATTCATTTAGATGCTACAACATGATTGAAGTCTCAATTCTTCAAAGTATCCTCCATTTGAGTTTAGAGCAGAGGAGATATTAAAGTCAGGGTGAAAGTGCAGATGGTTACTTCATCTTGTTACACTGGACACAGCATCACAGGGACCATGTACATCATTCCTAATGCTTCCTTACTAAGCAGAGCTATGTACACAGTGTTGTATATTATGTAACATTGATACAGTATAACAATGTAACAAAGACACTGAAGTAGATGCAGTCTACCAGGAATCATTCTGCATCCTCCAATGATTAGCTGGAGGAAGATTTCTGCTACAAATCTTTGTTTAAGATCAGAGATTACTTTTTATCAAGGAAAAGCAGGCCTTTGTTGATGATAGAGATAACTGCAGAATTGAAATGATTTTTTAAAAAATAGGCTTACAATTGCCCTTCAGAATACGGGGAAACAATGAACTTTTTCTAAACCCTAATCATAGAATCATAGAATCCCTGCAGTGCAGAAAGAGGCTATTTGACCCATTGAGTTTGCAATGACCCTCTGAAGAGCATCACATTCAGACTCACCCTTTCCCCCCATCCTTGTAACACCCCATTCCCCCTCGCTAATCCACCTAGCTTACACATTCCTGAACACAATGGGCAATTTAGCATGACCAATCCACCTAACCTGCAAATCTTCGGACTGTGGGAGGAAATTGGAGCACCTGCAGGAAATCCATGCAGACACAGGGTTAATGTGCAAACTCCACACACACTTGCCCAAGGCTGCAATTGAGCCTGATCCCTGGTGCTGTGAGGCAGCAATGCTGACCACTGAGCCACCATGTCACCCCGATCTCCTTATTAATGATAATACACTCCTATTCTCTGATGGAATTCAGGAAATGTTCTTGTCTGCAAACAAGCTGCCATCCTCCTGCACTCTTCAGATCTGAGAACACTGTTGGAGCTAATGTCTCAAGTGAAAGGGAAGAGTGCAGAATAGGAATAAAGAGTTTAATCTTCAAGATTAAATGTTAATGATTAAATGAATACTGTAAAAGTACTTGAGGTGATGTAGAATAAAGGATTAATTATACCTTTGCTCTACAATAGCTACTCAGCACCTGTGAAAGGTGTTATGTCATAGTGACATCAGACCATGGAACTGAAACCTGGGTCTACCAGGTTCCAGAAGATGTCTCTCTTACCAACACTTGGATACAGTTATATTGCATAAAACCTGTTAATGTTTACTTACAAAGGTGTAGAATTCATCTTATTACATTGAGTGAGTGCTTTTAGTTCTTATTGTCATTGTAACATGATGTCTCCCATAGACAATTGTGAGGTGTGAAGGATATGCTGATAGGACCAAGTGATGTAGATTTGAAAGAGGTCTGTGTGGAGCATAAAGTTTGCATTAACCCATTTGAATTCAATGCCAATTTCTATATCTAAATAATATTCAGTTGAGACAGTAAAACTGATCATAGTAATTGTAATGAGGTCAGCCAGTTGGACCTAGTAACAAAGGAGCCCCCTGATTGAGGTTTTTAATCCTATCCAATCAGAGAACTCTGGCTGACAGATATAAACATGAGTGTCGCCTTAGAGTGGTTGGAAGGTGGGAGGGATGGGGACTTGCTGGGTCTGTATTGTCTGCACTTCTGTATGTAACCGTATTGTTTAATGTACAAATGTCATTGTCACTGTCTTGATAAATGTGGAACTGGGATTTGAGGGTTGTCCTCATCTCCCTGTAAAATGGTTAAATGGTGGGGTTTGGGGCCTAGCTTTGCTGCTCCTCTCCCTTGTAAAATTGCTGTCTCTTGTACAGCTGTAAATGTTTTCTTGTGAACTGAACTATTTTGTAATTTGTTTAACAAAATAAAAAAAACAGGAGATTCTGAGTCTGCTCAGTTTAGGAGACTGACTTTGTGCTGGCTGGTGTTAGTCAGTATGTTACTGTTAGTTTCTGCTTCCTTTTTTTTCTGGAAGGGGAAATCTGATTCCTAAACTGGCTGAATTATTTAGCCAGTTTGTTAACTGGCATTCCTTTTTAGTGAGGACTGATTGTTAAACTCCTGATGCACAGAATGTGTTTCAGGTGTGACTCAGTTCTCATTAGGGGATTGTTGATTCACTGGCTGGTTACAGCCTGTGTGTTACTCTTTTCTCTTTGTCCTTTTCTCAAAAAAAAGTAAAATGTTACTTTTATGGTAGGGCTTAGCCCTTGGACTGTAGTTTTCTTTGCTTTTTGTATGTATTTTCACTTTTTATTGGTGGTTAGACTGAGCCCTGTGGAAGACATACATTCTACCAGAGGAGCTGTTCCTGTGGGGAGGCCTAGCCCTGGGACTGGGCCTCTGAAGATTGAACACCTGTGTGTGTGCTGGGAGGTGAGCAGCTGCTGTATCTTGGAGTTTGGGAGAACACCTTTCCCTCAGGAGTGGACCAAACTGTTGAGTTAACTGAACCTGTATAATGTACTGTTCCTGTGAGTGGGCCTGGTTATCCAAGGCTGGGCCAGGACTCTGGAGACTGAACACCTGTGGGGTGTGCATCTGCTGCCTTCAAGAGTGGACTCTGCCCTTGGTTGTGGACTCTTTTTAGTAACTGACTCTGCAATTTGGAGCGGACTCATTTCTGACCATATACGTCGTATACTGGAGTGGACTCTTCCTGGTAATGGATTCTATATCTTGAAGACTCTAATGTATGAATTTGGACTGTGTACCAGAAAGAACTCTTATTTTTATTGTGGTGTTTCCTGTATCTATCACCTGCACTGTCTTGTGTGTCCCTGGGTCTGCCAGGCCTTGATGTGAGTTGGGAGGCTCATATGTCACCCTGAAAGCTGTCACCCCGAGAGCTGGAAGGTGGGTAGGCCATCCTGCAAACCTGAAGGTTGGTAGGCTGTCCTGAAAGCCAGAGGGTGGGTAGGCCACCCTGAGAGCCAGATGGTGAGTAGGCTGTTCTGAGCGCTGTCGTCCCGATAAGGGGGTAATCGGGACGGGCTGTCCTCGAGGTGGTCGAAAGGTGTCAGGGCAGCCGAGAGCCAGAAGGCGTGTAGGGGCGGGCTAAGTTCCGGAAGGCTTGTGGGCTACCCTACACGCTGTCGTCCCAGGGAAGGGGACGGGCTGCCCTAGAGGTGGTCGAAAGGTGTGCCAGGATTCCCACTAGTCGGAAGTGCAACGGGGTGGGTGAGAGCCCAATGGTTCGTAGGGGCAGACCGAGAGCCAGAAAGCGGGTAGCTGTCCTCAGCGCTGTCGCCCCGGGCAGGTAGCGGGGCGGGCTGCCCCAGAGATGGTCGAAAGGTGTGTGAGGGCGGACCGAAAACTGGAAGGGGCACGGGGTGGACCGAGAACTGGAAGGTGGGTAGGGGCAGGCTGCCTTAGAGTGGTCGGAAGGTGGGAGGGGTGGGGGGCTTGCTGGGTCTGTATTATCTGCACTTCTGTATGTAGCCGTATTGTTTTAATGCACAAATGTTGTTGTCACTGTCTTGTTTAAATGTGGAGCTGGGATTTGAAGTTTGTCCTCATCTCCCTGTAAAATGGTCAAATGTAGGGTTTGGGGCCTAGCTTTGCTGCTCCTCTCCCTTGTAAAATTGCTGTCTCTTGTACAGCTGTAAATGTTCATTGTAAACTGTTTTGTATTTGTTTAATAAAATAAAAAAAAATAAACATGAGTGTCGCCTTAGAGTGGTCGGAAGGTGGGAGGGATGGGGGCTTGCTGGGTCTGTATTGTCTGCACTTCTGTACATAACCATATTGTTTAATGTACAAATGTCATTGTCACTGTCTTGTCATATGTGGAACTGGGATTTGAGGTTTGTCCTCATCTCCCTGTAAAATGGTTGAATGGTAGGGTTTGAGGCCTAGCTTTGCTGCTCCTCCCCCTTGTAAAATTGCTGTCTCTTGTACAGCTGTAAATGTTTTTTGTAAACTGTTTTGTAAATTGTTTAATTTTTAAAAAAACATGAGTGTCAGAGGCTTTGTTCACTCTGAGAGCTGGCTCTGAGGAAGCTGGATTAGTATCAAAGACTCTCCATGTGTAAATAAAGAGTAACTTGGTGACAGGAAAAAATAAAAAATAAGCATGAGTGTCAGAGGCTTTGCTCACCCTGACAGCTGGTTCTGAGGAAGCTGGATCAGTGTCAAGGACTCTCCAAGTCTAAACAAAAGGTGATGGTGATGGGATACTGGCCTGTGTGGAGTTACTTTACCGATCACTAAGATTTGTTTTGAACTTTCAAGTATGAAACGATTTCTATCTATTAACTTGCCTATCCCATTGTAGAGACATCTGTCTTCTGTACCAACATTCCTTGATCGGTGGAAAGCTTGAGGTTGAAAGTCAAGTACCAATGTAAGCTCTAACAGACACTACGACATTCAGTGTGAAAGGGTTTGTGTTTAATGCACAATCTTCTCTGAGTTTCTGTTCTTTGTTTTGCCTTCTACAGGAAGGCACTGAGTAGAGAAGAAGAAGGTAAATCAGAAGACCATTCATCTCAAAATGATGGCAGACATCTCCAAGCAAATTTTGCAATGCTTTTAAAAATACTTCATGTGGAGACCCAACATGGAGACCTGACCAATAATCACATAATGCACCTGTTTGTCTGTGTATTACATTGTGTGTCCATGTTTTTATATTACTATACGCTTGTAAATATACATACTTATATGTGCCTCAGCGTGTTTGTGAGTATTTCTATATATGCCTTTAGTATATAAGTGTATCAATCTATATTTGTGCTTCTTTATCAGTAATATAACTGCATCATTGCCCTGCAGGCGAATGGCCTTTCGTATTAGGTGCCTTACTACCTATCCTAAAACAATACACAGTGTTAATCACCAGCTCTCACTGCCAACATATTTTCCTCAAAATGTGTGAAAAAAGTGCACAATGACGTCACGAATTAGAAATAAATTAAATTTTTCCAAATATAAAAATGGTGCCACTATTTGATTTCATTTAAAATAATTGATCTCAACATTGTGTTTTTTTCTCAAATAGAATTAAACCTGTTATGGGCCTTTTGTTTTTATTTATTTTTTTAGATTAGATTCCTTACAGTGTGGAAACAGGCCCTTCGGCCCAACAAGTTCACACCGACCCAACGAAGCGCAACCCACCCATACCCCCACATTTACCCCTTACCTAACACTACGGGCAATTTAGCATGGCCAATTCAGCTGACCTGCACATCTTTGGACTGTGGGAGGAAACCCACACAGACACGGTGAGAACGTGCAAACTCCACACAGTCAGTCGCCTGAGGCGGGAATTGAACCCGGGTCTCTGGCGCTGTGAGGCAGCAGTGCTAACCACTGTGTCACTGTGCCGCCCTAATTCTTGTAGTTAACAACAGGTTTTCTGTTCTAAAAATAAAACACCAATTTCTTTCAGCAAGACAACTTGCCAGACCTTTCATGACTCCTGTGGCAGCCTGAGGGACCCAGTTATATTGGTATGGGAGTTTCCCCATACCTCACCTAAATATCAACAGCGATTAGGGTTTCTGGTCCATATGGGCTGTCAGGTACACTGCAATGTGGGCACATGACTATCTGAGAGGTACCTGCCCATAAATACTCTGGTAGATGATTGGAAATCTTACCACAGCTTCAAGATTCATATTACCATGAGGTTTTGCAGGACCATTGTTTGTAGCATGTTTAATACAGTATCTTTTACAGAGAGTATATACGTGTTGTCATTTTATTAACGCAAAGGTTACAAATACCAATTCCACTACAGCATGCTGTGAAGTTGAATTTGATAAGTCTGATTATTTGTAGATTGAGACACAAAAAAAACCATTTAGTTACTGAATTGTAATCACCAGCTATTTAAAAATAGGGAAACTCATTTGAATGATACGTGGCTTTACTGCACAGTGTATGGCTGATTCTTGCTGCTTCCTGAGGTGCTGTAAAAAACTGCTCAATTACAAAGAATCAAGAAGAAAGCCTACCACTACAATCTCAGGGTAATTACATATAATTAATAAAGAGTAATTTTGCAATGTTACTGAATCTGAATAATAAATATATATTCCACCCTACATTATAAAGAGATGTAAGGCCAATGTTTCCATAGCTTGTTCAATGTTTCAAAAAGCGGAAGTGCTTTAACAGAAGTGGGTGAATGGTTAATGTAGTCATCAACTATTTGTAAAAATAAAGAACAAACCAACATATTATAAAATATCTTTCATATTCTCAGGACACCCCAAACTGTTTCACAGACAATGAATTACTTTTGAATTGTTATCTGTTGTCCTGGTACTGGTTAATGGATAAAACTTGTTCAGGGTCACCTGGATAATGTATTTCAGATAGTCCTATGGGATCATGTGTGAGCCCTTGAGAGTTCAGGCTACCCTTGGTTTACTTCCTCATTTGAAAGATGGAACCTCTGACAGTGCTATCGTCCTTCAACCATGTACCACTGTGCTGCATTTCTACCACTATTATGAGAAAAATACAGAGTTTGTTTGTTAAAACTAATTATATTAAACCACTGTGAGGCAGGATTAAAGGAAGGAGGGAAGTGAATCCCAGATCAATACAGGCAGCAATATGAATGGCTCACAAAAACCTTCAAGGGTAAAAACCAAAAGAACTGCAGATGCTGTAAATCAGAAACAAAAACAGACATCGCTGGAAAAGCTCAGCAGATCTGGCAGCATCAGTTCTGAGGAAGGGTCACTCGATCCGAAATATTAACGATGATCTGTCTCCACAGATGCTTCTGGGCCTGCTGAACCTTCAAGAGTAGTTAAGGATAGGCAATACATGTTGGCCTTGTCATGTGTGCATGCGTGCTCAGCTGCATCTATGTGTGTTTCTATATCCATGTGTCTTTGCACATGTCTATATTTGTTATGTCCCTGTATATTAGTTAAATATTGTCTTACCTCTTGGACCAAAGTGCTGTAAATAGCAGTGATTGCAGTATGGCTTCTCATCATACTAAACAAAATTGAAAAAATGGGAAGTTAATCAAAATAAAAAGAAATAGTTTCATTTCACATAAATAATTTCAATAGCAAATTATCACATCCTTAGAATGTCCCAGAATTCATCACAACCAATTAATTATTTTTAAAAGCAGTCAAGTTTTCCATAACAAACACAGTACCCTATTTGCTGGATGTACTTGCATACAGCAAGATCTAACTTACAACATTTAAGATCAATAGTCAGTGGTATATTTTTGGTGGTGTTGGTTGAAAAGGTATTGGCAGCAAGTTAATCAGGACAGCTACCTATTCTTTTCACAAATAACATAAAGGATATTTTACATCCATTTCAACAGCCGAATGGGGCCTGATTTAATATCCCATTCAAAAGGCAACTCCTCTGACACAATAGCACTCAGTTCCTCCAAATGACTTTAAATTCACAAACCAAAGGCACATCAGCCAAGGTGTATAACTAATCATTTCACATCAAAAAACAACATAAGTAGTAAGCATTACACCAATCACAGTAGGAAATTATTTTCTTGAAGTGAATAAGATGTAAAGTTTTTTTATTAAAATGTACCCCAAGTTGCTGCCCGTGAGCCTGCTAAATAAAATAAGAACCCATGGTGTTAGGGGCAATGAACTGGCATGGATAGAGGATTGACTGACTGACAGAAGGTAGAAAGTAGGGATAAAGTGAACTTTTTCAGGATGACAGCATGTGACTTGTGGATTTCCATAGGGGTCAGTGTTGGGACCAAAACCATTCACTTTATACATTAGTGATCTGGTCGAAGGAACTGAGGGCATTGTTGCTAAGTTTGCAGATGACACAAAGATAGATGGAGAGACAGGTAGTGTTGAGGAAGTGGGGAGGCTGCAGAAGAATTTGGACAGGCTATAAGAGTGGATAAAGAAGTAGCACATGGAATGCAATGTGGGTAAGTGTGAGGTTATGTACTTTGGTAGGAAGAGTAGAGGCATAGACTATTTCCTAAATAGTGAAAGGTTTTGGATATCTGAAACACAAAGGACATAGGAGTCCTGGTTCAGAATTGTGTTAAGGTTAACATGCAGGTTCAGTGGCAGTTGGGAATGCAAATGCAATAGTAGTATTCATTTCAAGAGGTTTAGAATGCAAGAACAGCGATGTACTGCTGCGGATGTAAGCACTGGTTGGACTGCATTTGGAATATTGTGAGCAGTTTTGGCCTCGATATCTCAGGAAGCATGTGCTGGCATTGAAGGATATATAAGAATGATCCCAGGGATGAAGAGCTTGTCATATGAGGAGTGGTTGAGGACTCTGGGTCTGTACGTGATGGAGTTTAGAAGGATGAGGGGGGATCTGATTGAAACTTACAGAACTGAAATTAAGAGGAATTTCTTCAGCCAGGAGGTGGGACTCTGCCGCAGAAGGCTGTGGAGGCCAAATCATTGAGTGTATTTAAGAGATAGATAAGTTCTTGATTAATAAGGGAATCAAGGGGTATTGGGAAGAGGTGGGAGAATGGGATTGAGAATATATCAGATGTGACTGAATGGTGGCGCAGACTTGATGGACTGAATGCCTAATTCTGCTCCTATATCTTATAGACTTATGGTCTTAAGTCAGATGGAAATGTGCCTGGATGAGAAGTATACTGTATCCACACTTGGTACTTAAACAAAAAAAAGGTTTGCATTTTTCTGCTCCCCATGACATATTCCCTTGACACATCCACATTCTGCTCATCAATTTCATATTTCAGCCCTCTCTTTAGACTATCGGCTTCCTCTGGGTTTTAGTCTAAAAATCCTTGTCTGAAGTACTTCCAATCCATTTAAATCCTTCTGTAAGGATGGGGACCAATTGTGTACAAAGTACTCCAACCAGCATTTCGAGTTTTCTTACTGTGCAGAGGCATCTTAATGTTGTGCAGTGACCTTTGGAACTGGAAATCAGTGCTGCGATCAGTGTTTGGACACCAGTCACAGTGTGCAGAACACTGGAATGACTGCACCCACACGCAACTACACAGTTTAGAGAGACCTTTGCTCCAGATGCAGTCTCAGCAGTCCCCTGTATAACCGAAGAATTACCTCACTGCTTTTGCATTCAATTCCTCTCACAATAAATGATAACATTCTATTAGCTTTCCTGATTAGTTATTATACCAGCTCACTTTAATGATTCATACACCAGGACGCCCAGGTCTCTGCAAGTCAGGGCTCTGCAACCACTTACCATTTGGATTTGATTCTTTTGTATTCTTTCCATCAAAATGCCTATTCCCAAACTGCAACTGTGCATTTCTATTTAATCATTATGAAATCTTCCAAATATGTTTACCACATAACCTTATTTTCTGTTCCAAACAACGTAACCACTGTTTACTTATAAAATGGACGATCCACTAAATAGGGCAATTTTTTGTGAAATGTCAAGTAAAGAGGTGGCTTGCCTGCACTGAACCTTGAACTTCTGCCACAGAAAAGCTTGACTTCTATCCACCATTGCATCAACTGTGCTCTTTGTCATGGCAGTTGAGGCTAGACCTCCTCAAAATATTTTACAAAGATAGCCTAAACCCTATCGTTTTCTTTTAAAGGCAAATGTGAAGTGGATGTTCCAGGTTTTATGCAACTGGTCAAATCATTCGGCTTTAAGCAAAACAGAATTCATTTAATCATTACAGTTGAAACACGAACAAGGGAAAACAGAATTTAGAATAAATAACTATTGGCAAACTTAACTGACCTGATACAGTAACTATTACTAATTAATTGTTCCAATATAGGAACATCCCATAAGTACACCCCTTGGCAAAAAGGCAAATTCAAACACAGATTCTTGCAGACAGGAAGGAACAACGTTCAGAGAGAGATCTCAGAGAAAGTCAGAAGAGTCCTTTATTGAAGTTTGCAACACTTCTGGACTCCAACATTTTGTGACTGTTACAGCAAAAAAAAATTTTTTAAAACCTGAAATGGGAGAACTGGCCATTTGCCTTCCATTTCTTTGCTGTTTCCCCCTAGATTCTTCGGCACCTCGGCCTTTGCAATCTCTCTTCAAAAATGCCAAGCACAAAATAACTTTTCAAAGTGGCAGCATAGTCACAATATGTACCAGCGGCCATTGCTTCCACTGACAGTTCTTTCCACACATGCACTACCCTCTGTGAAAAGGTTGGCCTTTGGGTCCTTTTTAAATCTTTCCCCTTTCAATTTAAACCTAATCTCTCTAGTTTTGGACTGCCCTATCCTGGGAAAAAGACCTTGACTATTCATGCTATCCATGCCCCTCAGCCTCCGACACTCCAGGGAAAATAACCCCAGACTATTCAGTCTTTCCCTTTAACTCAAACCTCCAACCCTGGCAATATAAAATACAACCTAAACTTCTACCTCAACCATTCAAAAGAAAGCTCTACTGTCTCTATGCTCTCTGTTTTAAGTCTCATAAATTTAATGTTTTCTCTACCGTTGTTCATTCTATTCCTCATCGCTATGGGAAATTACCTGCTTTTACCGACCCTGTCCCATCATGTTTATAATTTTGAGCATTTCTATTACCTCACCTCATAACTTGTACTGTTCTAATGAGAAAACAATTTTTTTTAAAATCATGCCTAGTCAATTGCACTATAGTATCTCAAAAACCTCAACATCCTTCCGGTGGTGTTAAGGCCAATTCTGCACACAGTACTCCAAACGGAATCTTAGTAAAGCTTAGATAGGTTCAAATGATTTCTTAAGGGTGCATTTTCTCATCTACACCTGGTGGAGCAGATTCCTGGTCTTTTATAGGACAGGCCTAATGTTCATTCCATTAGAATGAATGGTCTGTAAGACTGCTACTAAGTAACTCCACAGAGGCCAGTATCCAGTCACCAAGTCACCCCTCATTTACATGTGGAGAGTCATTGACACTGGTCCAGCTCCCTCAGAGGAGAAAGTGAGGACTGCAGATGTTGGAGAAGGGCTCATGCCTGAAACGTCGATTCTCCTGCTCTTTGGATGCTGCCTGACCTGCTGCACTTTTCCAGCAACATATTTTCAGCCCAGCTCCCTCAGACAGTTCAGAGTGAACAGGATGTCTGACACTCCTTTCTTATCTGTCAGCTAGGGCTCCCTGACTGAACCAAATTAACAGCCCCAATCAGGGAACTCATATTCTATGTGGCCCGCCTAGTGGACCTAATTGCAATAACTACATCCCTCTCCCTCTGAGTTCCAGAACTTAGGCCAGTTCTTTTTTTGTAGCTCCTCCTGGATCATTTTAGCACCGAGTCAGGTTCTTTCTGCCTCTGATATAGGCAGCATGCAACATACATTAGCTCACCTCTTGTGCCCAGAGTATCTCGAAAGAAATTCATTCAGGTGTCGAGGTGATGATATCCACCATGTCCATCTCAGATTCTGAGGTATCTTCAATGCTTGACAGAGAAGGAGAACTTATGGGTTCCAGAACAGTCGGAAAGGTGGTCAAGAAGCTCAGCATGTTTTTCTCCCGCTCCCATTGTGAGCTTGCAGCCTTCATATGTTCCACATACTTGTTCAGGACTGTTGCACTTACCTGAACTTTATACATCACTGGACCTGACCTTTGTCAATCATGTACGGCATTTTCCATTGCTGCAAAGGTGCCAGGATGGAGGCCAGGTTATGTAAGAACTTTCCATAATAGGTCATCAACCCAAGGTGAGACCTAAGCTTCAGTACAGATGTTGGAGTTGAGGCACCTTTGATTCCCCTGACTTTATCTTCCAATGGGTGTAAACTGGTCTTATCAACTCTGTAGCCCAAGTAGGTCACTTGGGGTGCCTGGAACACATATTGTTTCCCTTCTGAGGCATATGCCCATCTGGGAGAACCATTTAAGGATGATGTCCAAGTTCTCTAAGTACTCCGTATTAGCATATCATCTGGATAAATGACAACCTGAAGTAGATACTGTAAAATGTTATCCATTGTCTGTTGAAAAATTGGATAGGCTGGAGATACCCCATTCTCATTTATTGTACAAACACTTATGCATATTCATTGTAGCATACTTTGGGTGTAGCCTCAATTGCAAGTATGCGTAGCTCATGTCCAGCCTCCCTGCCAGTTTTGCATAGGAATCCTCTATGTGAGGGATTGGGCATTTATCTCGCTGCAAAAAAAGGTTTACCATTTGTTGAATTTCCCCACAAAGGCAAACTGAACCATTGGGCTTCACGATTGGGACGATCAGAGCTGTCCATTCTGCAAATTGGACTTGTTTGATGATTCCTTCACTAGGAGAAACTGAGGACTACAGACGCTGGAGAGTCAGTTGATCAAGTATAGTGCTGGAAAAAACACAGCAGGTTAGGCAGCTTCTGAGGAGCAAGAGAGTTGATGTTTTGGGCATAACCCTTCTTCAGGTCTGGGGAGGGGGAAGCAGGCTGAGAGATAAATAGGGGGAGGGGTGGAGCTAGGGGAAAAGGTGGGTGGGATAGCAGTAGGTGGGTGAAGTTAGCAGCTGATGGTGATAGGTCGGTGGGAAGTGTGGAGCCGATTAGGTGGGAAGGAAAATGGACCGGTAGGTCAGGTCAAGAGGATGGATCTGAGTCAGAGGGTTGGATCTGGGATGAGGTGGGATTCCTTGATCTGGGATGGAGTGAAGTTCCTTCAGTTTCCAGCTTTCTGATTTCTGCATCCACTTTTGCCATAAGCAAATAGCACTGGGTGGGCCTTACAGAATTGTGGAATTGCTTCCTGTTCAACATACAAGTTGGTCTTGGCTCCTTTGATGGTCCTTAGACTTTCCTGAAAAACTTTCAGTTACTTAAAAGGACTTCACTCAGACAGCCAATTTCTAATCGAAAAATGTTGAGCCAATCTTGGTGAATCTTTCTCAACCAATTTCATCCCATCAGATTTGGGCCCCAGCCTTTTACTACAATCAGTGATAACTGAACCAGCTGCCTCTCTTAAGAGACAGGAACCAAAGTTGTCCTCTTATTTCCCAGTATAGGTCCACAGTCTAGCTGAGGTCTTGTGCAAACTTAAGGGTTCGAGTACAGAGAGAATTTTGTTAAAGACTGGTTCTGCAATCACTGATACAGCCGTATTGGTATCAACCTCCATTAGAACCAGGTGACCATTTAACCAGATATTTATTTTGATTGGTTCAGATTAAGATGTTGCTCAGCAATTTAACTGTTCAAAGCCAAATTTAGGTGGACTTGCCAGGGTGTGCCCGCTCATGGATAACAGCCCATGAGTTCTCCTACTCAATTTAGGTCTGTGAGTCTCTTTTGCTGTCATCCTAAGTCCGCATCCTAGCAGCAACTACAATGGCTTGCCAGTCCAGATCCTGAGGAAATTTTTAATCATTTGGTGGAGGCTTGACTTTGTTTTGGGGTTTTGCTGGGGCCTGACTAGAATCCCTCTGTTCAGGGTATGTCCTGAGTGAGGCTACGCAATTGCTTTCACTCAAATGGTGTTCCCCAAGCTCAGTCAGACTGACTTCCATCGGAATATCCTTTAACTCATATGCTCCATTGCCCACATTTACCAATGATTAAGCCAGTTGAAATGCCTATTTGGAGATCAGTTGGGCATCACCTGTTAGGTGCTTTTGCATGGTTACATCATTAATCCCACATACCAAACATTCTCTCAGAATTTCATTGAGGGTTAAACCAAAGTGGCATGCCTCTGCCAGTCGTCTTAACCTCGTCAAAAATTCCAATACAGATTTCTTGGTTCGGAAATTGCTGAATAAAACAGAAAACGTCTCAGAATTTGAGAAGTCTTAGGGTCATAATATTCCTTAACTAAATAAATCAACTCTTGAATGGTTTTAGTACGTGATACCTGAGGCAAGGTTAGGCTCCTAATAACCAAAAAAGCTGTGGGTCCACAATCTGTCTGGAGAATTACTTGTTGCATTTCACTTGTCCCAAAGTCATTTACCCAGAAAAATAAATGAATTTTTTGAACATACTGGACTCTGTCTTCAACAGCAGAATTGAACAAGTCAAGCTTCCCAAATAACAGCATGATGCCAGAAATGCTTACCACAAAACAAAGACGACTGTTGCAAGAGAATTTCTTCAGGCGCATGCTTTTCTCTTGTCACCACTGATATGACTGACATAACAGAGGCCGGTATCCTATCACCAACTCACCCTTTCTTTATGCATGGAGAGTCCTTGACACTTGATCCAGCACCGGCAAAGCCAACTCTCAGAGTGAACAGGATGTCTGACAGTTCTGTTTATATCTGATTGGACCAGATTAATAGCCCTAATCAGGGAACTCATCTTCCTTGAGGTCCACCTGGCTGAACTTATTACTACAACTACCAAAGCAATCAGGACAAAAATCAATTTTATGAGGTTGATCAGGTTATTATAAGACCATAAGAATTAGGAACAGGAGTAGACCACTTGGGCCCCTTGAGCCTGCTCTGCCATTCTATAGGATAATAGTTGATCTAACATTCCTCATGTTTACATTCCTGCCTTTTCCCTATACAGTAACCCTTGATTGCCCTACTGGTCAAGAGTCCATCTGTCTCAGTCTTAAATATACACCTAGACTCCTGTGGTGGCAGAGGTAATGTCCCTATCTCTGAGCCAGGAGACATGGTATCTGCTCCAGAGATGTGTAATAACACGTCAGAACTGGTTGATTAAAAATATCTACACAAGGACTCTGCCCCCATGATTGTCAGTGGCAAGGCCCTACAAACAGCCCTGATTCAAAATATATGTTTGGTCATGGAGAAAGAAATGCTAGCTCAGCCATCAGGAAAAATCCCCTGCTTTTTAAATAGTTGCATTCACTTCAATAGTCTCTTGATGGGACATAAACTAATGGAATTCATGTTGAGTATTCTGTTAACCAACACACAGAGGAGATATTACTATCCTGTTTTACAGAGGCTGTAACACTGCTACATATTATATTAATCTTCACCTTTTTATGATTGATAATTTGACCCATCCATTACAAAGGAGTGCACATGAATAAAAGTTTAAAGCATGAATTTTTATGTAAGCTTAGTTTGAATGTATTTATATGGCAACAGTTATCGTTCTGAAAGATTTGATTCTGAGATATTGTAGAGTTACTTATAAAGATGAATGATGTGGTTTGAATTACCAACAATCCTTTAAAATGTGCAAAACCTCATTTTAAACTGTGCTCATGTGCAGTCTGACTTTCAGCATGGAAAAGAGCTGGCTTCAATAAATGTGATTGAATTAATACCCTTTATTTGTACCAACACTTTGAGAGGTAGTTACTTATATTACAGCCAACCATTCACATTGGTGTGTAAGCGAACACACTCACGTACACAACTGAACTTGCACAAAATGGCTGTAGCCAATTCACCCACTGCTTAAACATGCAATCCCAATGACAATCACATTCTCCCAGATACCCTGTCATGTAAATAAGGAATGCTCAGCAATGGAACTCTAACTCAGATTTTTAAAATATTTATATATTTGTGCATGGGATGTGGGCATTGCTAGCTGACCAGCATTTATTGCCCATTCCTAGTTGCCCTTGAGAAGGTGGTTGTGTGCTTCCTTCTTGAATTCTGCAGTCTCTCTGCTGCAGGTAGACCCATAATGCCCTTAGAGAGGAAAGACAGGATTTTGGCCCAGATGATACATGAAAAGATGATACGTAATTAGTTTCAAATCGATATATAGATTGGAGAAAAAAGGATGTTGATGTTCATGATTAAAAAGCAAGCCCCAAATGTTCTGATTGCTTACAATTCCCAAAAGGAGAGAGCAGATATAGAGCAAGTTTGAGGAGACAGGTTATAATCACAATACAGCTAAACAGTTAAATACTGGGGCAGACAGATGCAGGTTCAACACATTACATACCTCTGCATGTTGGCCTGGACTTAACTGGCGCTTACATCGATAGCATTTTAGACAAAGAGGGTGATAGTCTTTGCCTAAAGATCGTTTTCTCTCCGCTGTAAAAAGAAAAAAATGATAATGAGGGATTCTATTAAATCAAAATCTGAAGTAATTTTTTTCTATGTATTATGTTTTTAAAAATGTCAATATATGTTTGATTCACGATGCCACATTAGAAACTAGATACATCTTCCTTCCTTTGCTGAAAGCTTTAATATCCTTTTTCTTTGATTATTGTAGCAATGTTAAACTGAAGCCATTTTCCTGTGCATCTTTTAAAATGGTGAATGAAACAAAGTGTCATTGTGATGAGGTTTTTCTTTAGAAATTAAAGCGTGGCCACTTAATCTTTGCTTTTTGTGCAATGACAATTAAATCAGAAATAAAACAAAGAACCATGGATGCTAGAAATCTGAAACAGAAACAGAAATTGCTGGAGAAACTCAGCAGGTCTGGCAGCATTCATGGAGAGAAAACCAGATTGACAATTCAGGTTCAGTGTCCCTTCTTCAGAACTCCCAGTTAGCTCTGCTTCCTGTCCACAGATACTGCCACACCTGCTGAGTTTGACCAGCAATACACCTGCTTTTGTGACAATTAAATCAGTACTTGGTCGATAGAAAGATCAGTTCTTCCTTCTCGCAACTGTGCGTATGATAAGCTGCTCTGACAACGTCAGGCTATTTCCTCTTGGCCTAAGACCCTGTCATATATTTCATAAGGAGGAAAATTTATTAACTCTAATATATCTTACCAACATCCATATTTACTTTGTACTGATTAATTTCAAAACTTTAACAATTAAAGATTGAAGTCACTCACTAGCCAAGCACTTACATCTCACATACGTTTCACACGAGCAATGGCTGAGCTAACAGTTTCCAAGTGTCTTTGCAACGTGTTGTTTCAATTTAGAAAGTCTGGCTGAAGCCCAGTTCAACCAGTTATAGAAAGGACACATCCCTTGAGGACAGCACAGTTGACGCACATTAATTGCTACTGCCATTTTTTGTCAAATAATAATGTCTGTTGTGTTGCACAACACTGCATCAACATGAGCAGGAACAAACTACATCAACTGGATTACAGAATGAATTCTTACTTCAGCTCAGCTCCATATTAGAAAGGAACACAGACTTACCAAAATAGACAGGTTTTGCACAAATTGGACAATATGAAATCATCTTCTGAAATCTTGTCTTATTCAATTGTACAGCAGATGCTGTTTTTTAAAAAAATACATAACACCGACAGGAAAAGCAGCAAGTGTGACGTGTTTAACGTCAAAGACAGGATGTGGTTTTCTTTAAGGGCAACCATTAACGAAGTCTCTGATATGTTGAACTAACACATCCATATATTGCTAACCAAAACCTACAAAGTAACACAATCAGAATATTTCCAAAAATCTTATTATTTTTCCAGCCCTTAATGTGGAGGCTAAGCATAAAAAAAAGTGACAGGAATCTTCCTGAAAGCTTTTAAAACAGATGTTTTTATTTCATTGTTTTATTTTGAATGCTATTTTAACCAATATTGTGGGGAAAGTTTCAGGATGGTATGCTTCATTTCCGTCACCAACAACAATTTTTTTTATATCTAAAGAGTTAGAAAGTAAGATCAAGTTTGTGAATATTTATATTAAAAAAATTCGCAGAATTTCCCTTAATACATAACCCAGTTGTTTCATGCCAGAGTTTGATATTGGAAATTTGCAGATTGTTCCCAATGTCTTATGGAGTTGTTCAGAGTTAACTTAATGAGATAGCTGGCTGGAATGAAGACCTTATTATACAAAAGGCAAGCAAGTAAAAGAAATCATGCAAAATTTGGGCTAACCTCAATAATCGAGGGGAAATAAAAAGATAATTTTCCAGATTCCATTGGCCTCATCCCGATCCTTTCAGTGTTTGATTAGGGTTCCTCTCCAAGGAGACTGTTTGATATCTTATGGACTAGGGAGTCACTTTGATGTGGTATCACTTCTAAGGAGAACAGTCTGAACCAGCTGGTCTTTTATTGACAAATCCATTAGAATTTTGAACTGGTCCATACCAGCACATGGTACAGCTGTGGAATTGACATACAGCGGTGCCATATAGTAGCACATCCATCTCCTTGCAAAAAACCAAATGAGTAGCCCTGAGATACAGCCTGGTTCAATCTGTGAGCTAGGTGCCTGTCCAAACACACACAGTCTCCTTACAGGAGCACTGCAATGAGTGCTCCAAAATGCAGTGTTGAAATGTCAAGTTTAAAAGACATTTAGATAAGTACATGAATGGGAAAGGTTTGGATGGATATGGGCCAAACGTAGGCTAGTGGGACTAGTTTAGTTTGGGAACAATGGTCAGCGTGGACTGGTGGATCTGTTTCCATGCTGTAGGTCTCTGATTTTAAATAGATCAGAGATGTGCCAAATTCAGGCAGGTGGGACTAGTTTAGTTTGGGAACAATGGTTGATGTGGATTAGTTGGACTGAAGAGTCTGTTCCCGTACTGTATGACTCTATGGCTCTGAATGGATCAGAGATGTGCTATGATGATATGATGAGGCTGATATGTGTTGGATGCCAATGTACATGGATATGGCATTGGTGTGGTTCGCTTTCCATGGAAAATGCCCTAAGTTTCTGAAGACTATTGTCCAAGATGGAGGTCTGCAGGAGCATGTGGTGAGCTGGATTGTCAATGTACTCACTCTGACTTTCATATTGGGAATTTTCAGTGTCCAGTCTTTAACCAGTTGATGGGAGAATGGGTTGAGATTAAGTAGCAGTCCAAGTGATAGTGAGCAGTTATCTATGTTACAAGGCACCTCATCTCTCACTAGCAAGAATGTCAACTCAATGTCCAGGGCTTGATTGGTAAATACAACTTGTTTTGTTTCAATATTGACAAGTCTTATTGGATATCGCAGCTGATCTTCCCAAATTTCTCACTATAGCCCATGTCATTCTGAACCAGAGAAGATTCTGCTCCACTTCTCAATTACTGCAAGAAATTTTGTTTTCCTAACAACATTAATGCAATGGAAACAGCTCAGATCAGGTTTACTATACTGATGATTGGAAAGAGTGGGTTATATTATGAAATAACGTTGAACGGGCTGGCTTTATTTCCACTGGGGATGAGAGGAGTGGGGTCTGCTGTAGACTGTGATTTATATGTATTTTTAGCATGGCTTAATGTACTTTGGGTTTAATATACTTTTGGGTTTGGGTTTTGAGTTAGTAATATGGGTTTTGTATGTGTCTGAAGTCAATAAATTACTTATAGTACCTCTGTAGCATGATGATTTATTTAAAAACTGTTTTTGAGACCTGAATTTAGAATGAATGGGTTTTTGTGGTCATTGATAGCGTTTTATGACCAAACATGATAAACAAATTCCAGTTTAGAAGATCAGACAGGATTTTTAAGCTTATGGGAAACCTCCACTATTTGTAGAGACGGATTTTTAGTTCTACTTTGTGTTTTGGCAATCCCATGAAGAACTTCAATGAAGATGGTCTTATGAAGGAAAGGATATAGTGAAACTAGATTACCTTAGAATAGAGTTAGTGATAGTCCCAGACCTGATGTGTTGTGGTAAACTCTGAAGAGGTTATTTAAAGCTGAGTACATTTAAACTCAGGTGTAAAATAGCTTCAGAAAGAAACGATCTTTAGTTCCAAATTTTAAGTGAAAGTCAGAAGTGACTTAAACCTGTTGAGGTGTTACAGACCGTACTAACTCAAAACCAAAACCTAAATATATAATAAGTGATGCTAAATATATATATATATATATATATATATATAATATACAAATCACACAGTCTGCACCATATCTCACTCTTCCATCATCTGATATGAGTCCTGTAAAAGTGATGTTTTGGATACTACACAAAAGTTTTGTTTCAATAAAGGAGTTTTGGGGATTAGTGAGTCTATACTAAATGCTCAAAAAGCTTGACACCATTCAGGACAAAGCAGCCCATCTACGATTGTCACCATATTTAAAAACATTCATTTCCTCCTCCATTGACACTCAGTAGCAGCACTATTGACAAGATGCGCTGCGGAAATTCTCCAAGGCTCCTGAGCCAGCACCTTCCAAAACTATGACCACTACCACCTAGAAGGACTAGGGCTTCAGATAGATGGGAACATGACCATCTGCAAGTTTCTCTCCAAGCTACTCACAATCCAGATTTGGAAATATTAGAGCCATTCCTTCAATGTTGCTGGGTCAAAATCCTGGAACTCCTTCCCTAACAGCATTGTATATCTACCAACAGCAAATGGACTGCAGCCATTCAAGAAAGCAGTTCACTTTTCAAGGGCAACTAGGGATGGACAATAAATATTGGCCAGCCAGTAACGCCCATGTCCCAGGATTGAATTTTATTAAAAGCTTTTAGTTTGTCTTCAAATTTTTTGTATTTATGCTACAATTAGATAGTTTGGTTTATCCTACTTCATCTTCATTTGTTTTGATAATAAACTTCTGCTTTGTTGTTAAAGCAAAATTTGCAGTATTGCATGCTTATGTTTCAGCAACTTAAAACTAAAACAAGACAGGTTTCAATCTGGGATTTGACTTGTCCAGTAATAACATCAGCTGGATCATAACAAAGAGTGGTTTGACAGAAGTATGTAAGATCCTGAATAGTCTTGACAAGATGGCTATGGAAGTATGTTTCCTCTCGTGAATAAGCCCAGAACTGGGGGGCACTGTTTTAAAATTCAGAGTTATTCCTTCAGGATAGAAATGAAAAGTATTGTTTTCCTCTCTGAGGGCTGTGCAATTCTAGAACCCTTTGGCTTATAAAGCAGTGGAGCTAGGGTCAGGATATATATTTTAAGATAGAGGTGGATAGATTCTTGCTCAACAGGGGAATCAAGGATTATTGAGGGCAGATGGAAATGTGGAATCCAAAACACAAACAGATCAGCCATGGTCTTGCTGAATGGTGAAACATAGTCAAGGGATTGAGTATGTTCCTATTTCATTTGCTGATTATTTTTTATCTCAGCAGTTCCATACATGACATTGTTAATACTGTACATGGTTAACTGGTTCTGTACGAAGTGTTTACTTGGTGAATGGACAACGTTGAAGTGCAGGCATAATGGAGATTGCATGGGGTGTTGGGGGGTGGGGGTGGTGCATGAGAAGTCATAGCTAGAAAGCCTAAAAGCTTTCAAAGCAACTGTAGTGAAGTGTCAGATTGCTCAGACAAGTTTTCTAACCAGCTGTCTTGGCACTAGATTGTCTTTGTGGCCACATGAACTCCATTTCTTAACTTCATCCCACACCCACGCCACCAAAGCAATACTTGTGTTAATTGACCGTCTTCTACAGGAACAAATCTATTAAGTTGGGAAATTCAAATTCAAATTAACCTACTTATCTTGGGAGTGAAAATTCAACCCTTAGTATCTGATGGCATACAGTAGTAACATTACAATGTCCCACGGTCCATTCATGATAGAGCTCACAGCGAATAGGGGAGCATGCGATCAGCCCTATGATCTTGCTGATAATGGTTGTATTGAATTCTTATAAAGCTCTCAGAGGAAGACACACTGACTTTTGGGAGAGATTTTCATTATAGCTTAGGTAATTGTCAGAAGTGAGCCTTATTTATTTTTAGATAAAATGAAGATGGTCATGGAATATTGCCATAATCTGATTATTTTTAATACTGTTAAGGCATGGAGGATTATGCGGCAGAGAAAGGGTAGTATGTCCAAAACATCATTTCTTACCCCTGTAGTAGATATACCGGATTTTCAACTGGAGTAATGGACCCCGGATATAAGCTCTTGGCAGCCAGGGGAATCTCCTGTTTGGGTGATTTAATTGAAGGTGAAGTAATGACGTCCTTTGAACAAATAAGTTGTAAATATGGATGAGTTAGCAAAGATCTTTTCCCCTTTTTTCAGGTCAGGGATTTTATTTGGAAAGGGACCACGCTCTTGACCAACTACTTTGGAGAAGAGGGTACTTTATGCTAAAAGTACTCTCTCTCTTAGTACGCTTTATCAAACGCTGGGGGGTGATCTATCAGAAGACGTTGAGTGGCTTTGCGGGGTTTGGGAGAGGGAATTAGGGGCTGAAATTTCTATGGAGGCCTGGGGGGACATTTACAAGAATGCAAGGAAGATGTCATTTTGTAATAGGACCCACACCATACAGTTAAAGGTTTTGCGTAGGGTCCATCTGGTCGTCTCTCAAAGTTAAGGTGGAGCATCCCCCTTTTGTCCTAAGTGTAAGATAAACATCGGTACTCTCACTCATTGTTTATGGTCCTGCCACAGGCTCCATACATATTGGAGTTCTGTGGTAGGGCTTATTGAGAGGGTCTTGAGGGCCGAGGTTAAGATGGACCCTATCTCTCTCCTCCTGGGCCTACCCAATATACAGTCTTTGCATGCTCATGAGAAAGAAAACTTCTTAATATTCTCACTTTCTGCACTAGGAAAAATATTTTAATGTGTTGGGTTGCTGAAATCCCACCACCACCACCCCCCCCCCACCCCTTTCAACCCCGGATCTGTTAGGTCAGCATAGGCTTATTATGGAACATATTCCTTTGGACCTTTTCACGAATGTAGTGCACCGGAAAATAGAAAATTTTTTATAGGATATGGCAGCCTGGGACTGCATCTGGACTACCTGGATGCAGATTAATCTGTCATTTTAACTAGGGCTTTCGTGTAGCCATGATGTTCTGATTTAGTGTACTTGATGTCCTTGAAGGAAGAATTCCAAATATGTTATGTGCAATACTTAGTGCTCTCAGAGGTTGAGATCTAATGTTTTGTTGTGCTGAGCTGTTTTGCTTGTTCATTTGTTCATTAACTAGCTTTACTGATTTTTCTGTTTTGCACATGGGTATAGTTGTGTTTGGGTGTATTGTTATTGCTGTTGTGCGTTTATATGTATATAGAATAATGTTTGCTGCTGTTGTAATTTCTCTTCCTTTTATTCATGGTTTTGTAAAGAAAGAAAAGTTTAATAAAAATATCTATAATAAGAAGTGAGCTTGTCAGTCAGCCTGGACTCAGTCAGAGTAATGGGAATGTTCAGTCCTTGCCAAATTATATCTTTCAAAGTGTATGTCATCTGCACATTATATATTAAATCTAGCTCATAAGAAGTTGAATTTCCAGTGAGAACTAAACCCATTCACAGGGCATTCCCTATCCCTCATAAATTACATTCTGTGAGGAAATAAATCAGGTCACAGTCAGATATATCAAGGCACTTTATGGGTTGGAATTATGGGATGTCAAATTTATTAAACAGGTATTGATTAGCAAGTTTTGAGAAGATTTGTAACAAGTTGATTTGCAATAAATCAACCAACACCCCTTGTTATATCATCATTTGGTATTCTGACTGTGGGAGAAAATGTTTACCAAACTGTAAAATGATGGTTGGTGGTATTAACATGGAACTGTACCTATTCTAAAGAACATGTGGCCAAGATAATAGTTGACATCACAATGAAAATGTGAATTCTGCTGTTAAATTTAACCAGAGACCAGCATTTGGTAACACAAGATTGTTTCAATTGGAATGAGTTAGCGCCGGCCCTTCTTGTCACTGTGAACACATCCATCCACCTTGGGCTGTTAGGACTCTTTCTATTCAATTGCTAAGTGCCACAGTTTGACTCAACTGAGTCACAATTTTGCTTTTGAATCTGAACTGCTGAATTCAGTGCTGTCTCAGAATAAAAAGGACTAATGTACAATAATAAAGAGTTAACAATGATTCCTGTTTAAGGCAATGGTTTGGGAAAAGTCCTGTACTACATGCAGACCTTTATGCCCTATTATAGCATTCATATTGAAATGATAGAGAATTGTCAGAACAGACTTACCATGAAGGTAGCCAGGCTTTCTTCTAAATTGTTGGCTGAGTTAGTGAATCTTTATCTTCTGGAACAAAAAAGATTGAGAAGATTTAAAAGTGATATTTGAAATAATGAAGGGTTATGACAGGATAAAACTGGAAGCCCATCTTCTCCAATTAACCAATGGATAACAGATGATCAATATTAAGCAACTGAATCTTACTTAACCTTATTGGATCTGTTACTACTATTGTTTCCAATAGTATTTTTAATTGGCAATTTTTGAGAAGGTTTGTGGCTCATGTTGATGATATGGATGTAAGTTAGCTCGCTGAGCTGGAAGGTTTGTTTTCAGATATTTCGTCACCATACTAGGTAACATCATAAGTGAGAGCCTCCAGTGAAGTGCTGGTACGTCCTACCTCTTTATTTATAAGTCTTGGTTTCTTAAGGTGGGGAATGTCATTTCCGGTTCTTTTTATCAAGGGAAGGTAGATGGGTCTAAATCAATGTGTTTACTGGTGAGAATACCAGGCCACTAGGAATTCTCATGCATGTCTTTGTTTTGCTTGTCCTAGGACGTGTGTGTTGTCCCAGTCAAAATGGTGTCCTTCTTTGTATGTATGGAAGCTAGTGATCATGGGTCATGTCTTTAGGTCACTAGTTGGTGGTCATGTATCCTGGTGGCACGTTTCCTGCTTGTTTGTCTGATGCTAGTGTTTTTTATAGTTCATGCATGGTATCTTGTATATTGTTAGTTTTGCTGGTAATATCTAAGAGATCCTTTAGGTTCATTAGTCACTGTTTATGTGTGTTGGTAGGTTTGCAGGCTATCATGATGCCAAGGGGTCTGAGTAGTCTATAAGTCATTTCTGACACATCTTTGAGGTAAGGTAATATGGCTATAGTTTTTCGTTGCATTGTGTCTGCTTGTTTGGGCTTGTTTCTGAGGAATCAGTGGATTGTGTTAATTGGGTACCCGTTTCTCTTGAAAATGTTATATAAGTATTTTCCTTATGCTGTTTGTAGTTCTTGGGTGTTAAGCGTTTTTAGTTCATTGACAACCAAATACTGCTGCTGAATAAACCAAACCTGGTTTGGTACAATATGGGAGCAGCACAGGTCAGTGTGCTTAGAACTTTTTGCTGGGATGGAGGATAAATACTGGCACAAATACTCCAACTTCTGTAACACTCAGCTTCTACATAATCTGACATTAGCACTGCTTATGGTTAGAATTTCTGATTGGCAAAAAATTAATATTATAAGTAACATATTGGCACAGTGGTTAGCACTGCTGCATCACAGCGCCAGAGACCAAAGTTCAATTCCCGCCTTGGGCAACTGTCTGTGTGGAGTTTCCACATTCTCGCAGTGTCTGCATGAGTTTCCTCTGGGTGCTCCGGTTTCCTCCCACAGTCCAAAGGTGTGCAGATTAGCTGAATTGGCCATGCTAAATTGCCTGTCGTGTTAGGTGAAGGGGTGAATGTAGGGGAGCTGGTCTGGGTGGGTTGCTCTTCGGAGGGTCGGTGTGGACTTGTTGGGCCAAAGGGCCTGTTTCCACACTGCAAGTAGTGGGTGGCACAGTGGCACAGTGGTTAGCACTGCTGCCTCACAGCACTAGAGACCCAGGTTCAATTCCCGTCTCAGGCAACTGCACATTCTCCCCGTGTCTGCATGGGTTTCCTCCCACAGTCCAAAAATGTGCATGTCAGGTGAATTGGCCATGCTAAATTGCCTGTCGTGTTAGGTGAAGGGGTGAATGTAGGGGAGCTGGTCTGGGTGGGTTGTTCTTCGGAGGGTCTGTGTGGACTTGTTGGGCTGAAGGGCCTGTTTCCACACTAAGTAATCTAATCAAGAGAGCCCTGAGACCTTTCCTTATTCTCTGGTTGGTGAATGCTTTCTTGAGACTTAAAATTAATTGAACATCCTTTATTCTCTAATGAGATCTGAAGTAACTTATCGTTATACAAACATAATACAATTAAATGAAAAGTACATCTCCAGCAAAGACTTTTATGTAGAAGTATCAATGAAACAATTTTATTATTTAATTAGAGAAAATTTAAAATAATAAAATAACCTTACTTCTGTTCAAGATTAGCTGAAGTGCAATTGGGAAGTGTCTATTTTAGTATTAGTTAAGTTGCAGGATAGAGTCATAAAGTCATACAGCCTCCACCACTTCCTCTGGTAGCTCATTTCATACATGCACCACCCTCTGCATGGCACCCTTTACGTCTCTTTTAAATCTTTCCCCTCTTAACTTAAACCTATGTCCTCAAGTTTGGGCTTCCCCATCCCTGGGAAAAGACCTTGGTTAATCACCCTATCCATGTCCCTCATGATTCTGTAAACCTCCAGAAGGTCACCGTCAGCCTCTGGCAAAATAGCTCCAGTCTATTCAGCCTCGCCCTATAGCGCAAATTCTCCAACTCTGGTAACATGCTTCTAAATCTTTTCTGAACCCTTTCAAGTTTCACAACATCTTTCCAATAGGAAGGAGATCAGAATTGCACACAATATTCCAACAGTGGCCTAACAAATGTCTTGTACAGCCACAACATGACCTCCCAACTCCTATACTCAATGCACTAGACAATAAAGGAAAGTATATCAAACACTGCCTTCACTATCCTATCTACCTGTGACTCCACTTTCAAGGAGCTATAAACCTGCATTCCAAAGTCTCTTTGTTCAGTAACACTCCCCAGGACCTTGCCATTAAGTGTATAAGTCATACCCTGATTTGCGTTTCCAAAATGCAGCACCTTATATTTATCTAAATTAAACTCCATCTGACATTCCTTGGCCCATTGGCCCATCTAGTCGAGATCTTGTTGTACTCCAAGGTAACCTTCTTTGCTGTCCACTACACTACACCTCCAATTTTGGTGTCATCTGCGAACTTAATAACCATACCTCCTATGTTCACATCAAAATCATTTATGTAAATGATGAAAAGCAGTGGAACCAACATCAATCCTTGTGGCACACTGCTTGTCACAGGCCTCCAGTCTAAAAAGCAACCCTCCAACACCACCCTCTGTCTTCTACCTTTGAGCCAGTTCTGTATCCAAATACCTAGTTCTCCCTGTATTCCATGTGATCTAATCTTGCTAACCAGTCTACCATGAGGAACCTTGTAGAACATCTTACTGAAGTCCATAAAGATCATGTCCACTGCTCTGCTCTCACCCTTTATTACTTCTTCAAAAAACATCATGTTAGTGAGACATGATTACCCACGGACAAAGCCAAGTTGACTATCCCTAATCGGTCCTTCCCTTTCCAAATACATATACATTCTGTCCCTCAGGATTCTGTACAATAATCTTTTGGAAGACATTTTTTACATGATAGGAAATGCAATTACTATGAAATATGTGGGTCTTCAGAAAGTTATCAACAAGGGTTCACATTTGTGCTGAATGACAATGATGAAAGATCATGATATAGAGATAAAGTACAGAAGTGGAAACCTTCCTCAAATTAGCTTCCAATTTACACTTCTCTCAATTTCACATGATCCATCTCAGACTCTTCCCTATCTGTTCTTGACTTCTGTGTTTCAATTTTTAAGAACAGACTATCAACTATTATTCATTGTAAATTCATTGACTCCTGCAGTTATCTTGATTGCACTTCTTCATACCCTAACTAAATGACAATTCCCAACAGGAAAATCAAAGCGGATACATGGCAATTCGTGGACACCGGCTTGGGTGGATAGCCTCAACTAATGGCTGAGTAGACCTCTGACTGATACCTGTGTGGATCCACAACTGACTTGATTTGGTGCCCTGGATCTTCAGAACTGTCTGTGGCCCACTCCCTAGACTGTTGTAATGTGAACTCTGACTCTGGCCACTCCAAGCAATAAACTGTCCTGGCTGCTGAACTGGCATCCCATTCACTATGGTGAAGGTTATTTCCCTTGGCTTGACTGAACACAAATCCTCTTAGACTTTGAAACATGCCCATTTGGTTAAAACACACGTAAGTATGCTTGCTGTGTAAGACGCAGGCACCTGGTGCAAGTGTAAGATCGATGTAGCACATCCTCTTGACTGATCACTGCTCATAGCCCATGCCATGCTGCCTGGCTTTGCGTCTCGGCTAACAGCAAGTCAAGGCAGACTTATTGTTTGCCTTTAAGCTCTAATTATGGGGGGAGCTGGTGTCAGACATCTTACAGCACTTAGAATCTCCTACTGTAATTATATGACATAGCTAGTGCTGCATTAATCAAAAGATTGTCCTTATGTCAAAGATCCCCATTAGGGCTTTCCATGGCCCTCCTTGTCAGAGATCCTCATGTCCCACTGTCTGAATGAATATGCTAAGTACAAGGATAAAGGCTCCCCTCTGATCACCCTATTGCACAACCCCTGATTGAAGCCAAGTGTAGACATAAGGCAGTCCATTCTTCCAAATAGGTCTGTTGAAGATGAGGCTCCGATACATGGATCATTGCTAGGGCTGGGGGATGGTGATTTTGCAGTATATTCCAGACACAGTGTGCTTTGTAATCTTTGTATGTTGTGGTCTGCACAACTGAAACAGGTAAAGAGGGGAATTGATAGATGTTGAAGTGCTGGAAGAATGGTAGCAGTCTTCAACCGTTGAAGCAAGAGAAACAACATCTCCTGACTGATAGAACATGGCTGCAGCATCAGGCACAGGAAACTAGGCACAATTTAGTTGACCCTGGTTTCCAGTAGATGAGAGTTGAGTATAGTGATCACTCTCATTGGCTGTAAATTTGTGGTTGCTCAAGGAGCAAGTAGGCCCTGTCTGTTACCCCATATAAATGCAGCTTTTTTTAAATTTGCATTTTCTCTATTTTCACTGTTCCTGAATAAAAGTGAATTCTTTCATCTTTTTGAAGGCTTTCTGGTTTGTGATTTTTCCACAGTGAACAATGAAAAAACATTCAGCTACACTAGGACTTCGGGAAAGAATGTCATTCCCTTAGATAGGGTACTAACATGGGATGACAGTAAAAATGTATATATAGCTCGGTTCTTAAATAGCAATACATTTATGAATTTGCTCTCATATTTGCAATGAGGTGTCAGCCATGGTACCTATCTGCTCCAAGAAACATTTACTTTTGGTTCCACCCCAATTAATGCATGTTGAAGGGCAGCTCCTGGCAAACAGCACTTGACCAGATACACCACTGTGCTTTTAGAAATGGCACCAGTGCCAGGAAGAACCAGCAGTGGCAAGTACTTAAGCCTCTGATGAGAGAAAAGATGGAATGGGTGGGGCACCATAGAAACAAGGTAAATAGGACATGAAGCGAGTTGTGGAGAATTACGTGAGTAAACCTGCTTGGATTGAATGCATTGATGGACTTGAAGGACCGATGTGCCAGCATACTTTGCCAGACTTGAACCGAGAAATACTGTTAAATAGAAAATTTTAACAGGAAGAGATTGGTCAAAAAGCCCTGTGAATGACCATATCAACACTGTCATTGAGTGTTGAAAAAGGAAAGACAAAGTCAGAATCACACATTTTACAATTTCTGCCGCCAAGATACATATGAGAATTTGGACATTGAAATCAGACTCAGGATTTTCCATTCATGTACAGACCTGAAACATAGATTTGTACAAATGACCTTGAAATCTTTTAAAATTGGGCAGCATTGCTACATTGGAGTTTCTAACCTGGCAGCAAGAAAAATGATAGTCAGTGATTTGAAGGAAAGATCTTGCATTTATAGAACTTCTTGCACATCATCAAAAAGCTCCAAAACTTGACACAAACAGAATAGTTAGTTTTGAAGTGTCATCACTCATTTTGTAGACAGACAAGGCAGTCAATTGGCACATAATGTTTATAATAGTAATGAAATACTGAATGTTTATTTTTTTAAAAAAATCATGCTAATTGAAGGATAAAGGATGGTCAGGTCCCAGAGGGGATACATTGCTTTTTGTGAAATAGTCTTGTAAGATCTGTAACATTAATCTTAATAGGCAAATTGGACTAGTTTAATATCCAAATCATTCTTTTTTTTTAAAGATATTTTTATTAGAAATTTAATATTTTGACAGATTTACAAAAATAAACAGAACTTTCAAGCACAAACATTAATATAAAAATAGATCTTAAATATATAATCATCAAAATTCAAAGGAATGATACTAAAGAAGAAAGAAAAACAATGAAACTCAGTTAACTACTAATCTAATCCACAATTATCCAGAGTGTATAGTTGAGTCACTTACATCCTTCAAACAAGAGAAAATGTTCTCTAATACACTCATAACAGTATAATAAAAAGGAAACTATTTCCAAACAATAAGAGCAAAAAAAAACATGTTTGAATGGAGATCCTCCCCCCTGTTCTCAGGGGGCCTTACTTCCTTTCTAAAGGTCCACCATATCCTCTCCCAAACAGTGTCCCACCCTTGACCCGGGCGCTCCTTAATAGGATTTAGATATAATACCGAGCTAGAGTTGACAGTGAGCGCCCCACCCCCACCCCTCCCCACCCATACCTGAGTATATCTGATACATCAATGCCACGTACAAACACACATAACTATAAAATTACAACTCCAACAAATTACAATTAAGTATAATAACATAAAATAGCAAGAGAAGACAACCCTGCTCCCAGAAGCAAAAGTAAAGTAGAGTAAAGTATCCATTTCTCCCCACGGAGTGTGGAAGAGGCAAGCCAACATAAATTGTCTCTTACGATTTATTTAAACGAGTCTAAAAGTTCCTTAGCCTCTTCTGGTGATCTAAAATTATACTCGGATCCTTCGTGGGTAAAGCATAACGTCGCTGGGTAGCGTAAGGTGTATTGAATATTTAAGTTCCTTAGACATTTCTTCACCTCATCAAACGCCTTCCTCCTTCGTGCCAAAGCCGGGGAGAAGTCCTGAAATAACATAATCTTGGATCCTTCATGAATCATAGCTTTAGGATCCTTTCCAAGATTTCTGGAGGCATCCAGGAGTATCTGCCTCTCCCTATAACTCCGCAGCTGGAACAGGACTGGGCGTGGGCGCTGGTTTGGGCCAGATCCGCGTACTGTGACCCGGTAGGCCCACTCCACCCTTACCCGGTCAGTTTCAGCCCCCAGGTTTAAAAGCTGGGGCAACCATCGCTCCAGAAATACTACTAACTGTCCCTTCTCTTCTTGTTCAGGGAGGCCCAGAAGACGGATATTCTTTCTCCGATTTCTATTATCCAGGTCATCCATGTAGATTTCAAAGGCCCGGACTCTCTGCTCCAGAGCTCGCACCTGTTCTGCAGCTGTTTGTGCTGCAGCCTCGGAGGTCGTGGCCTTTAGCTCCGCCCCCTCCACTCGGCCCTGTAATTCCTCGAGAGCCTGGCTGTACTTTTGTAACTTTTCTTCGAATGCATTCCATCTCTGTCTGGATTCTGCGATGAAATTGACGAGTGTCGTTTCCAGCCTGGCAATCATCTCTTCAAGGCCTGTTTTTACATCAGCTGCAGCCGGAGGAGGAGAGGAGGGTGGGGGAGGGGTCTTTGTTTTCTGAGAGCTGCGGGATCCCTTTGGTTTACTCATTATCCACTTAATATTAAACTGCTTAAATATAATAGTAAACAGCTAATTAAGGTTAGAAAATTTTTTTGGGTGGTTTGGTAAGTGTGGTGGAGGTGAGTAACTCACTTTACCCAGGTTTTGGGAAGAGCTCTGTAAACTCAGACTTGCTGAGTCGCCGCCACCTTGGATCTCCTCCCAAATCATTCTTAACATAATAGATTGATTGTAACTAGACTGAGCCCATAAGGTGATGATCTGAAATCTGAATGTCTAAATGGGGATATTGTTGAGCCAATCTTGAGTGAGAGTGGCTGAATCATACGTCAACTCTGAAGAAGATGCTTCACAATCTGCAGTGCTAAACCTTCTACAGAAGGGAACAATGAATTCCTGCCCTTCTTGTTTCTGTGCTTTGTACTGTTAAAGATTGCCCTTTTGCTAATGTCGTATACTTCTAATTACAAGCATTTGCGCGATGTAGAGAATTGGAACAGCAGCCTTCCACCCCATAACTTGTCTTCAAATCCTGCTTTAACTAATTGGATGATGCAATATTGTGACAACCACCCCCTCAAACCGTCATCCCCAACCTCTCTCTCAGGAGAATCCGACCTGAGTATTTTTTTATTCACTCATGGGCCATGGGCATTGCTGGCTAGGTCAGCATTTTATTGCCCATTCCTAGTTGTCCTTGAAGTACTATCCCTTTTGGTAATATTAATCCAACTCTTAGAAACATGAACCCTTATCAGAAAATTGGCCTATTCAGGAGGTAGATGTTAATTTACAACATTGTTGATCCACATTCTGTGAAGCATCTCATCTGTTACCATTTAACGTTTTTTGTGTACACTCCTTTAGTAAAGGTACTTTCTGGATATGTTCGTTCCATAATATTCATGTTTTCACGCATAACCCTAAATTCAGTATTGGCAAATTCTCTCTCTCCCTGTCACCACCTGCCAAACCCTGCCATTGTCAGTTAAGAATTTAGCTGATGCCCAGAAACAAAGCTGGATGTATTTTTCCATTGCCTTGTCCGCCATTACATCTTCCTCTTTGTTATATATTACTGTGGACTGACTGAATCTAGTTAGGTCTGTGAATTGCAAGATAAAGTATGTTTTTACTTATCTCATATCTTCAAGTCCATTGCTTCAACTTTGTTAAAGTCTTTTGCCAATGGGAGACTTAGTATCAACTTTGATGGTGTCACATTTGTCACAGATCTCATGTTTTGTTTAATCTACTCATTGTCCCCTACTCTTGCATCCTTCACTATGATTTTTAGCCAGTGAGAAGATGGATGGGCAAACTGCCAATGTGGTTTTAAGACAATTAGCTTTTGCTGCTTTAAACTCCGATCTATTGTTGTTAGCAACACCTGACTAATAGTTTGATTAGATAAGGTAGGTTTGTTAAAGGAATAAAATTATATCTAGATTGTATAAACTGTAAATCTACTGGCTTCCCAAAACAATTGCCTATTATGTTCCATATCCAGTTTCATTTCAGCTTTTTCATTGACAACAGTAAGTTCAGTAGTAAGAGTATTTCAGTTGACACTATACCTGTGGGTCACCTCAGATACTTTTCAGAATCACCACTCTCAATGATTTCACTATGTTGTGATCCCCAAACCTGAAGCAGCTAGAACTCTCAAATTCTTCAATGTTATTTTAGTGCTTTTTGTTTTAAAAAAATCTTGGTCATGTGTCACTCCATACAGTGGTCATACATTCACTGCTCAATGGAACTTATTTGAATGAGTCTGCAACCAAAGCATTCATTACTGGATTCATTTCTAGGAATAAGTACATCTCCTACTCCTTGATCAGTACCACCACCTTCTTCTAATCATTCCATTTTGTGTGTAATTACAAAAACCTTGTTATTCCCTTTTGGACAAATTCATTGCATAATGGTAATAATGGTATATTGAGTTGGATCTAAAACTGCTGTTGACCATACTCCGGGTGGGGTTAATTATTGTGCTGGTTCACCAGTTCCTGCTGTCTGTTAAAATTGCCAAGGTTATCTCTAAATTCTCTCCTTTTCTTTCTGAATCTTGCATTGTTTGGAATCTCACATCAGTACTGCCATCGAATCCTCCATGCTTAATGCTACTGCTAAGTGTCCCAACTGAGCAATGAAGGCTTTTGGGAATGAATATCTTACCACCTTATTTTAAGGCTTCTTACACGAAGGTCTAGGAACCATGGGCACCACCTCAGAGTTAAGGGGCATCCCTTTAGAAATGAGGTAAGGTCGAATTTCTTCAACCAGAGGGTGGTTAATCTGTGGAATTTGCTGCAGAAGGCTGTGGAAGCTAAGTATTTTAGACTGAAATAGGTTCCTAATTAGTAAGGGGATCAAACATTACAGGGAAAAGGCAGGAGAATCAGGTTGAGAAACATGTCAACCATGCTAGAATGGCAGAGCAGACTCTAAGGGCCAAAATGGCCTAATTCTGTGCCCACATCTTACGGTCTTACCTGTTCCAAAAAGAAGTATTTTTTTCCAAAAATCTAACTTCAGGAGTCTATCCATATGGAGTCACAGAGTCATACAGCACCAAAGCAGACCCTTCGCTCTAACCAGTCCATGCTGACCATTATTCCAAACTAGACTAGTTTCACTGGCCTGCGCTTGGTCCATATCCCACCAACCATTTCTTATTCATGTATTTATCTAAATGACTGTACCTGCATCCACCATTTCCTCTGCAAGTTTATTCCACACATGGACCACTGTGAAAAGAAAATGTCCCTCACGTCTTTTTTAAATCTCTCTCCTCTTACTTTAAAAATATGTCCTCTAGTCATTAAATCCCCCATCCTAGGGAAAGAAATACACCTGCCATTCACCTTATCCATACCCCTTATTATTTTATAAACATCTATAAGGTCACCCCTCAACCTCTTACGCTGCAGTGAAAGAAATCCCAGCCTCACCAGCTTCACCTTAATAACTCAAACCCTTCATTCCTAGCAACATCCTGGAACCCTCTGAACTTCTGAACCCTCTCCAGCTTAATAAAATCCTTCCTATAATAGGGAGACCAGAACTGTACACAGTTCTCCACAAGAGGTCTCGCCAACAGTCTGTACAACCTCAACATAATGTCCAAACTCCTATACTCAAAGGTCTGAGCAACGAAGGCAGGCATGCTAAATACTTTTAAATTACCTTATCTATATGTGATGCAACCTTCACAGAATTATGGGCATGAACCCCTAGGTCTCTCTGTTCTACAACACTGTTCAAGACCCTACTTTTAATTGTCTAAGTCTTGCCTTATTTGTTTTACCAAAAATGCAATACTTCACATTTATCCAAATTAAACTCCATTTGCCACTCCTCAGTGCATTGACCCAACTGGTCAAGATCTCTTTAGTAATCTTGGATAACCTTCTTCACTGGCTACCATATCACCAATCTTAGTATCCTTTGCAAACTTCCTTCCTATATTCTCATCTAGATCATTTATGTAAATGACAAACAAAAGTGGAACACCTTGGCACAGTGCATCAATTTAAACATTGAGTTAGGAAACAGCAGGAAGAATCTTTGCAATCTTATAGTCTGCTAAATTCTATTCTGTATTCTTCTATAGAATATCCATCCTGCTTTCTAAGTTTATTAAAGTCTGACCAAACCTCAAAAGCATTTAGTTAGTAATCTTTCTTTATAAATACTGTTCATAAATGTTGGTAGATTTTCCAAACTTTCCTCAGTCTCAGATTATTAAACCTTTAGCTCTGAGAAGCACATGTTAAGGCTATACATTGTTTTCTCTTTGCAAGGACATAACCTTAGTCCACACTTGCATTTCATTTTTCCGTTGGTCATAAGCAGCTTCACAGAATATCAGTGGGAAATCATCTCCTAACTTTAAACACTTGGTTTTAGCCAGTCTTCTCAAACGTAACTCAAATTATCTGTCTGAAAAGAACCTTTGTTTCCGACCTTCAACTTTGGACAACCATCTTCTAATACAAATGTGATTGTGAATCTGTCAGTCAGTAAGACAGAAATCCAAGGCACCTTCCTTTGTGGGTACAGTTTATTGACTATTCAATCTTCCATATCCCAGCATTATATGTGCATTCTTTATATAGCGATCTGGCAATTAATAGACACAACCTATTCCTTCCTAGCCTTAAATAACGACATTAACAAACTTAACATTGCGATTAACCTGACTTATAGCAAATTGTGTGGCGATCACAGATGTGGCTTTGTCTTGCACATCATTGGCTCCCTTTACTTTCTTTAGAACTGGTGCTCGTCCATGGAAAAAATGAAGTTTCTCCTCCTATTATTCACAAGCGCTCTTGATTTAGTGGATAGATTTTGACTAGGCACAAGGCGATATATATTTGCAGTCCCAGCTTTTAAAGGGCTTTTCAAGCTCAACCCTAAAGCACAGGAGACTCCCAGGGTGTTTATGGTGCAGCTTCATATGCATGTCCTTCAATCCTTCAAAGCAACTGGAGAGGTGGATAAGTTGGTTCAGTAGGCATCTGAGAAACCTGCCTTTATTAGTAAGGACATTGAATACTAAGAGTATGGGGAGGTTATGGTGAAACTGTATATAACATCAATTAGGACTTAGCTGGAGTACCGTGTGCAGGTTTCATTGCCACACTATTGTGATTGCACTAGGGAGGGTGCAGAGGAGATTCCTCAGAATGTTGCGTGAGCTGGAGTGTTTGAGCTATGAAGGGAGACTGGACAGGCGGGGGTTACTTTCCTTAGAACCGAGAAGGCTTGAGTGAGACCTGACTGAGATGAACAGAGTTATGAGGTGCATAGATAGAGTCGATAGGGAGGAACCTTTCCCCCTTAGGAGAGTGATTAAAAACCAAGGTACACAGTTTTAAGGTAAGGAGCAGAAGGGTTAGAGGAGAGTAGAGATAAACATTTTTTCACCCAGAATGTTGTGGATATCTGCCTAAAAGGGCGATAGAGGCAGAAACTGACAAGACATTTAAGAACTATTTCGATGATCAGGTGAAATGCCATTGCTATGGGCCAATCGCTGAAAATCGAGATTAGAATAGATAGATGCTTGATGAATGGCATGGACACAGTGGCCTGACAGATCTTTCTCCATGCTGTAAAAACATGATGGCTCAAATGTAGCCATGGTGATGCCAATGAATATCCAGGAGATGTATTGGCATCCTCTCTTGTTGGAATTTGGCGTCACTCAGAATACGTTAAAGGCCACAACTATCAAAAGCTCAACAGGTTGTGAAATCCTCAGAGCTAGTTAGGATTAGTATTAAAATGTTCCCTGACAGCAATGGTGATTTGCATGGATTCAGCTATCTATAGCCAGGCCTGCTCCTCAGGATGCCTTTCTTCATCATCTACTGCCTTGATTCTATCTTCATCTGACAGGACAGTGTCTAATCTTTGTGGTCCAATGAGATGGCTCCTTCACCAGTCTCGGTCTCAGCAAGGCAAGTGACCCTTTGCCACACAATATTATGAAAAATGTGATATGTTATCACTATACTAATCTTGTAGGAAATGACTCGAGTGCTCACCCTGAACCACATTCTTAGCAGCTTGACATGATCGTCTTTGTAAATAGCTGGCATTCTAGTGACATTGGGGTTAGATCTCAGGTAACTACAAGGGAGTAAGCAACCATGTCCTTTAGGGAATCCTTTCTCTCCCCATAACCAGCCATGAAGCTGAGGTGTGGCTAGTGTAAATGAGTCATCTCACTTGCTGGGGAAATACGCAAGTAGGCCTTGGTGTTGGTCCAGACCTCCTACATGTCGATGGAATGGAGTGATTTTCCATTTATGAATCACTCCAGCTGTTGCATTGTTGCCCTGACAGTGATGTAGAATGCAGTCTATTATGTCTTATCATTGTGGAAAGCTAGATAGTAGAATCTCCTTTGCCCTCTATGTCTGCAGTGTCACATCGAGGGGAAGTTGATTTGTTCCTTCACCCAAGTATGTGACACATTGGTAAACAGACTCTTGAGAAATGCCAGGGGGATCTGAAAATACCAGCTACATAGAAAATGACAATCTCAGTCACTTTCACAACATTAAGTTGGATTGATCAAGATGTAATGATTGTTCATTGTCAGATCAGGCCTTCACTTGTACTGTCATTTGATCATGTCTTAGGAACCTAGTTGGTTCTGCTACACCCTTCACTCTGTAATACGTCCTTCTCCTACTTCTTGCTGTTTATTGGGCAGCTCTGCCATGCACTATATAGGTAGGCAGACTCTGGCTACATGTTGCTGCTAATGGTGGGTCTCTATTGGCCAGAATTGGGAAGATGTTGCACCCATGTTTTGTGAACCTTCTGTTTGTCCCGAATAATCTTCCAATAAGCCTAGCAATATACCTGTCACCTACTAGCATCCTGAAATAAGGGACAATCCAAAGGGTAGAGAGAAATCTTCTCTTCCTCTTTCTCAACTGCTTCCCCCTGCCTTATTGTTTGCCATCAATTACAGTGAAATTAGGTGTCAGAAATTAACTGTAAACTTGGAAATTAACAAACCTTAGATCTAGTTTTTACAAGCAGTAAGGTTTCCACCTTAGCTTTGTGATTCTTGTGTCTATTTGCACTGATCAATCAAATACCACTGCTCACTGTGGTCTTCTTACCTCAGTGGTTCACATTTCATCCCTTTTTCCCACCAACCAAATGAGATCTGCTAGAAATGGAAACTAGATTTCTCTATTTGGGTTCCGCTCACCATGTTGAAAAGTTTGCCAAGTCATTGTTATTAACTGATGATTCAGACTTATCTCTCTCTCTCCCTCTGTTCCCCTTCATTGAAGGGTCCATAACAAAGGGGCATTATTTTGAATTGAAAAGCAGGAGGTTTAGGAGGAATTTAAGGAGAAGTGTTTTCACATAGAGGGTGGTATTGGGTCTGAAATGCATGACCTGGTAGAGTATTTGAGATGGGGAATTTCAGAAGCCTTAAAAGTACCTGATGAGCACTTGAAATGACATAACTTTCAAGGTTATGGACCTTGTGCAGGTACAAGTACATAGTGTATGCAGTAGTATATTTGTGGCAGTACAGTTTGACTTACTGAAAGGCCTGTTCAGTACTATACAATTCTTTGATTTCTTTATGAGGCTTAGATTTGTATTTTGTATAAGAATGCTTCCATGAAGTCCCTTAGAATACTTTGATATATTAACAAAGCTGTATAAATACAATTAAATATACTCCCATGCAATATCATTAAGCTGATATATATTAACTCTGTTTCTCTTTTGACAGATACATCTGCCATCTTGATTATTTCTAGTATTTCCTGTTTTTATTTCAGATTATTGTAGTATTTTGCTTCTGTATATATTATAAATGTAAGTTGTTGTTAAGGTTGGGATACGTGTGTAGGATTTAATGGAAAATTAAGAGGACAGCAATCAATGGTTTGATTGAATTGTCACATTTAGTTGGAGCATTATTTATGTTGAGAGTTTTAATGGCATGAAGCTCGATGCCAGCATTAAGGTATTAGCTGCTCCTCATTCTTGCCCAGATTACTGCAGTTCTGAAGAAGGGACACTAGACTCAAAACATTAAGGCTGCTTTCCCTCTAAAAATGCTATCAGACTTGCTGGCTTTCTGCAGCAATTTCTGTCTTTGTTCCAGATTACTCTCTGCCCTTCAATGGATCCTGGCTTTTTCCAGCAGCCAATTACTTCATCTAGACCTTACAAACAAAGTTTAGTTTAATATTTTAGGTATGATGATACAGTAGCGTTCTTACTTCTAGACCTGAACCTATGTGTTCGAGTTCCATGGCCATAGAACATGTGTTGTGATATGAATAAACTGCTGGATTGATAGCCTGTAAATTCTTCCAATATATTTGATGATAGGTGGTTATGAAGTTGAAGATATCACGGGGTAAACTCTCCTGCTTAATTTAAACAGGCAATACAGAAAAGATTTATCCTGTGCAGTAATCTGTGAAAATTCGAGAGGCCAAGAACTATCTAAAGTAAAAATGAACAACTTTATTTCTTAAAGTATATCAGAGAATAAATAACTAACATTTATCTACAACTCCTTCTTCTAATCTATCTTCTACTTTTCCTGCTACAATACTGGTCCGATAAAAATCCCAATTAAAATTTACAAAACAAAGCTTATCTCAAAACCAGGCAGCTTTTGGTTGTTCTCTGTATTTCTGTCTTTTCTTCTTCTTGGGGATTCTGCTTCACAGGTTACTGAACAATAAGGGTACCTTTAAGAGAGCTATTTTTGGGCAGTCTTTACATGCTGGTGGCTTGGCAGTTCTCCTCTCAACTGTTTAATTTTCACTGGTCTTATACCCCGAAAGTATCAGATTGTGTCATTGGCTTTTAAAATTAAGGTATTAAATTCAAACTGGATTGGAGTTTGGGTTTTTTTGGAATATAATTTAAACAGATTGGCCTAATGCAAATCTGTTTTTGTCTTCAGGTAACCAGCTATCCTCACTGCTGGATCACATGCTACATTGTATCTTGTTGATAAAACTTGGTGCTGTCAGGTAGTTCTGCTAGCTTTTAACTTTCTTAAAGGTACAATATACCCACATCTTCATAATATCCCCTTAAGAAAAAAAAACATCATAATGAAAAAAAGTTTTTTTTTAAGCACATTACCCTAACATACAGATAACTATAATATAAATTCACCTGAAATACAAATCTCAACTAAACTTAATCAGTTAAATCTGCAATTACGCATCTGCAATTACATTCTTACAACTCGCAACATGTATGATTTTTAAATTAAAAGTCGGTAACATAAGACTCCAATAAAATAATCTCATATTCTTGTCTTTAAAGTGTTCTAAGAATGGAAGTGGATTCCAATCCGTGTACACAACCATTTCAACACATTGTTCGTGACATACACATTAAAATGTTGTAAGGCCAGTACAAAATTCAATAGTTCTTTTTGATTGTGGAGTATTTCCTCTGTTGGATGTTGATCTTCTTCAAAAAGTAACCAATTAGTAGTTCAATCCCATCCTCATCTTCCTGAAGGAGTACAGCTCCAACTTCAATGTTACTGCATTGATGGCGACTTTAAAAGGTTTTGAAAAATTTGGTGTAGCTAAAACTGGTTTGGTGGTTAATATTGATCTCAAATGGTCGAATGCCTCCTGGCATTGTTCTGTCCACCGAAACATTGTGTTCTTCAGCAAACCGGTTAACAATGTCACTTCACTGCTGAAGTTTGGACCATCTTCCGATAGAATCTGCTGAGTCCTAAGAATTGAAGTTGGTTGTGGAAATTCCTTGATGGCCTTTGTCTTTGCGTTCCATGGGGTCAACCTTCCATGACCGATATTATGTCCCAAGAATGTCACCTCTGTTCTTGTGAATTCCGCTTTATTTAAGTTTATCACCAGTTTTGTTTCTTGTAGTCATTCCAAGAGCTCTGCCAACTTTCCAGGACTTATTAAAGATCACTACATTGTCCAAATAGACTGCACAGTTTGTTAATCCAGCCACAACTCTACTCATTAGTCTTTGGGATGTAGCAGGTGCGTTCTTCATTCCAAAGGGCATCACTTTCAACCGATATAGCCCTTTGGGGTTACAAACGCAGAAATTTCTTTCGCCGACTCTGATAAAGGTACCTGCCAGTAACCACGCATTAAGTTCAACTTGGTGATGTAACTGGCTTGTCCAACTTTCTCAATACATTCCTCCAATCTAAAAATTGGATATGAGTCAGTTTTTGTAACGGTGGTGACCTTCCAATAATCCACACAGAATCTCTGAGTTCCGTCCAGTTTGGGAGCTAGGATGGTCAGCGAACTCCACTCGCTCTGGCTTGGTTCAACGATGTCCTTTTTAAGCATGGCCTCTACCTCCACCTGGACCTGTCTGGTTTTGAAAGGATTAAGCCAATAGGGGTGTTGTCTTATTGGAGCAGTATTCTCTACATCTACTTCATGTACAATAGCATTAGATCTCCCTATTTGATTCTTAAACATGTCCTTATATTGCAGTAACAAATCTTTCAACTGCGTTCTATGCTCCTGAGACAGACAGCTTACAAACCTATCTCACTCCTCAAGGACTTTTATTTTTTAATCTATTTTGAGGCACGCTAAAATTCAATCATGAGGATTTGATTCCTCACCTGCAGGGCAGTAACTAACACCAGTTTCTCCAGGTCTTTCTCTCTAGTATAATACGGTTTCAACACGTTCACATGACATACCCGATATCTTTTTTTCCCATCTGACATTTTTACAAGATAGTTCACCTGATTCAATTTTTTCTCAATTTGATAGGGACCACTAAACCTGGCATTGAAGGGATCTCCTATCACAGGTTACAGCACTAACACATCATCCCTTCGGGAAAACATCCAAGTCTCAGAGTTTTTATCCGTCACCTGCTTCGTTCTATATTGTGCCCTCTTTAGGTGCTGTTTACCTAACTCACCTACTCAATTTAATCTCTCCCTCACCTCTGGTACGTAATCTAAGTTTGAGATCTCTAACTTTGGTCATGTCAATTTTTCTTTATTTAATGTTAAAAGGGCCTTTCACTTCATGACTAAATATTAACTTGAAGGGAGTGAACTGAGTAGACTCATTTGGGGCATCTCTAATGACAAACAATACGAATGGGATATCTTTATCCCAATCATTCGGATAGTCCTGACAGTATGCTCTCAACATGGTCTTCAAAGTCGGATGCCACCTTTCTAAAATTCCCTGGGATTCAGGATAATATGCACTGGATTTAAAGTGCTGTATACCTAAGCTTTCCATAAACACCTTAAACAACCTAGCAGTAAAATTTCACCCTTGATCTGACTGAATCTCTCTGGGTAGTCCATACCATGTGAAGAAAGCTACTAACTCCTCTCCCACCTTTTTTGCCTTGATACTCCGTAATGGAATTGCCTCCAGAAATCTGGTAGAAACATTCTGGTTCCCACTTTTAGTTCTCAGGAATCAATTATAACGCATGAAAGGTTCTTCAAATGCGGGAATTGGCAACAAAGGTGGTGGTTTTATTACCGCCTGTGGCTTACACATCATTTGGCATGTATAACACATATGGCAAAAGTTAACCATATCCTTGTGCATTCTAGGCCAATAAAAGTGTTTTTGTACCTTAGCCAGAGTCTTTCGTACACCTAGGTGATCTCCTACAGGTAGTTCATGTGCTACCCGTAACACCTCCTGTCTGTATGCTACTGGCAACACAGTCTGGTGCACTTCAGCCCATTTCTCCTCTGCACTAACCTGCCCTGGTCTCCATTTCCGTCTTAGGATTCTATGTTTCATATAATAATCCTCCAGAATATTCTCTGCCTCCTTTTCTGAGTACGCATCCACATATCTATCTTTCATCGTCTTGTCTTGCTGTTGCAAGTCTCTTAGCCTTTCAGAACTAAATACTTCTGTCCGGTTCTCTGCCTGTTCAGGTTTTTCCTGCACCATTACGTCAAACAGGGTATCCACTAACTGAACCTCAACTCTCTCATCTTTCTCTTTACTTTTCACTTCGTGCTGTGACTTATGATAGTGGGATATGGTTACCACACAGTCTAGAAAAATACCACGGTTTTTCAGTTTTAACTCCTCAGTTTCTTGGTCTTCCTCCACCACAAGGAGTGTCACTCCCACCTTGGATCCTGCCAAATCATTCCCAAGAACAAATTGAATTCCTGGAACTGACACTCACTCAATCACTCCCACTGTAACTTCCCCAGTCTGGAGTTAGCACTCCAACCTAATCTTACAGAGGGGAATGCTAAATTTCTGTCCATCTATTCCACAAATCACCACGCTCTTGGGTAACAGATCAGAAGGAGTGCATATTTGCTTATCCCTTACTATCAGCGACTGGTTAGATCCTGTATATCTCAAAATTATAAGTTTTTGTCCTTCTCCCATATTCTTTGAGTAAACTTTACTCACAGAGGTGAATTCTTTGTAGAGATCAGGTACTAACTCCATACCCAACCCCTGCCTAGGCTGTGCACTCTCCTGCAGCTCCTCAGCTCTTCTTGGGGTCTCCTTTACTACCTTCGCTAATGCCACTGGCTTAGCTTCTTTTACCACATCTTTTCCCACAGCACCTTTCTTTAACGACCAGCACTGTGACTTTACGTGTCCCACTTTACCACAGTGGAAACACCTGAGGCCTTTCACCTCCCATCCACCCTCTCGGGCTTCTTTTTTATCCTGTGATAAATTCTTAACCAGTGCTCTCTACTCTTGGTTTTGTAGCATAGGATTTCCCCTTCTCCCAACTTCTATCCCTCACAGGACAAAATTCTTGCCAGAAGTTTGCCTTCAGCACCAACATGTGCTCATCTGCTAATTCTGCTGCCCTTCCCACTTCCTGAACTTTCTGTTCCTCCACATGAATTCTTACCATCTCTGGAAGTGAGTTTTTAAACTCCTCCAGCAGAATAATCTCTCTTAGAGCCTCAAAGGTCCTGTCTATATTCAAAGCATGCACTCATCGATCAAAATGACGATGTTTAATTCTTTCAAACTCAACACAACTCTGACCTGGTTTCTTCTTTTGTTTCTGAACTGCTGTCTATATGCTTCTGGTACCAATTCATAAGCACTTAAAATAGCCTGTTTAACCTCTTCATAATCTCTTGACACCTCATCTGACAGCATGGCAAATACCTCACTAGCCCTGCCTACCAGTTTAGTCCAAACTTGCATTTCCCTTAAATCCTCGGACCACTCCATCTGCCTAGCCAATATTTCAAGTGAAATAAAGAAGGCTTTAACCTCTTTCTCATCAGAAAATGGCAGAGTTTTGACATTTTTTTTATATATCACTACCTTCTCTTTTAAGCTCCATCCTGTTAACTTTGCTAAGTCACAAATTCTCAAGTTCAAATTCTCTCTGTTTGTTTCCCCCTTTCTTCTCTCTTTCTCTCTCTCGTTTTCCTCTCTCTCACTCTGTTTATCTTCTAACTCTATTTTCCTCAATTGTAATTTAGGTTTTTCTACCTCTACCGCACATATCTGTTTCTCTGACACACTTAAGTGTTTGAGTTACTCCCTTACTATTTCAGCTTTACTTTTGTCCTTGGTTAAACCCAAATCTAACTTTGCTGCTAATTCTAAAAGTATGGCCTTCTTCTTTCCTTCTAAATTTTCTTGGCAAATTTTAGAATCATCTTCAAATTCCAGAACCACATTAGCAATTTTCAGAGGCATTTCTCTCACTTTTAATTTAATCAAACACAAGTCATCGAAAATAAACAAATTGTCTCACCTACATTTTATTTAAAGATCTAGGACACTAACCTGCAAGTGTTTAAATTTGCCAGGATTTTTTTGTACCTCCAAATCTATTCAAATCTGTCTAAACCAGTTCAAACTATTGCAGTATTTTGCGAGTAAGTGTGGGCTAATCTTCATGCCCAATTTTTGGGAACAAGAATGGACAAACGACAGGCAATTTCACATTTATTTGTATAATCTATTTAAATTATAGCAAAACATGGCTCAGTCTCTTGTAGCACATTATTTAAGGACCTTAAATTCTTAATTGACTTCACTGAAATCTCCTTACCTTATAATTGTTTTTTTTAGCTTGTTGAGTCCAATTTTGTTTACTGTGAAATGAGATTGATTTGTGGTAATTGTAAAATGAATCCTGGGTTAAAAAGAAATTTGAAGAATAGACGACATTCTAATTTGATTGGTAGCTTACTGAATGAAAACACTATTGGTTAACAGAATTACATATTTAACGTGATCATGCAGTATTCAATAGTTTTCATATTTGGTCCCCAATAATTAGCTTTGAAATACAAGTTTTGAAGCAAGAGATTAAATAAGTTACCTTTATCTGTAAATATTATTAATTATATTAAGATGAAGAATCATATGGAATTATTCCCCAGGCAAAGTGAGTTTCAATGTATTGGAGTCAGCAAGCGCAGTTCATTCAGACATCCTAAGACTATATTCCATGTCAAATTATTTTGGTAAACCAGATTAAACCATTTACGAGCCCTAAATAACACAATGAGATCTTTAATAGGGAGACTTTGGCAGTGATATAGTTAGGGTTGCATAAAATGTACTGTAACTAACAATTATTTTCCTTTCTTTCATACAATACTAACAAATTATCTTAACTATAGTTAATTAATTAGAATTACGTGACTGATCAAGCAGATTGGTTAGCAGGTATTAATGAATGATCATGAATTTTATGATTATTTCTGTCTGATTAAATTTGTAGCAATATAATTGACATAAAGGTCTGAATTTTTGGGATCCCCAGAAGGTGGGAGTAGGGGAGGTGGCATGACTCTGAAATTTTCAGAACTGGCAGGTGTAGGATGCCATTTCAGATGTTGGCCATATTGGACCAGATGAGGATAGAACCTGGTAGGATCACGGGTCCCCAAGAGATGGGCAGGCAATTAAGCTCAGCACTGATTAGATTAGATTACTTACAGTGTGGAAACAGGCCCTTTGGCCCAACAAGTCCACACTGACCCGCCGAAGTGCAACCCACCCATACCCCTACATTTACCGCTTACCTAACACTACGGGCAATTTAGCATGGCCAATTCACCTGACCCGCACATCTTTGGACTGTGGGAGGAAACCCACGCAGACACGGGGAGAACGTGCAAACTCCACACAGTCAGTCGCCTGAGTCGGGAATTGAACCCGGGTCTCAGGTGCTGTGAGGCAGCAGTACTAACCACTGTACCACCGTGCCGCCACTGTTAATAGGAATTTGACTGAAAGTTTCTAGTAGGCCTCCAATTTCCTGATGCAGTGGAGGGAGGGGTAGGAATGGTGGGACTAACTACCTAGAGATGGCCATGCATGAATTATTGATTATTACAGTACTGAAAAAGTATGGGCTGGTCCTCCTGAGGGCCACTTTATTGTCTTCCCCAAATCCTGGATTCGTCCTTTTCAGATATTTAGAATATTTATAAAATCTAGAACAAAAATATATGGCACAGAAAGAGGACCCTTATATCCGCACTTTCCAAAAATAAAAATGAACCTCATAGCCTAATCCAATTTTCCAGCATTTGGTTCATATTTAGAGTCATAGAGATGTACAGCATGGAAACAGACCCTTCCGTCCAACCCGTCCATGCTGACCAGATATTCCAACCCAATCTAGTCCCACCTGCCAGCACCCGGCCCATATCCCTCCAAACCCTTCCTATTCATATACCCATCCAAATGCCTTTTAAATGTTGCAATTGTACCAGCCTCCACCACTGCCTCCGGCAGCTCATTCTATACATGTACCACTTTCTGTGTGAATAAGTTGCCCCTTAGGTCTCTTTTATATCTTTCCCCTCTCACCCTAAACCTATGCCCTCTAGTTCTGGATTCCCCGACCCTGGGGAAAAGTATTTATCCTACTCATGCCCCTCATAATTTTGTAAACCTCTATAAGGTCACCCCTTGGCCTCCAGGGAAAAGAATTCATTAACAGTTCCAAGAAAAACAACTCCATCTTATCCAATCTTTCCTCATAGCTTCAATTTTCAAATCCCACTATCATCCTCATAAATCTCCTCGATACCTTATCTCATGCAATTACGCCCTTTCTGGAATGTGGTGACCATTGCACAATTGCATGCAGTACTCAAATAGTGTTTTATATATTCCAGCATAACTTCTCAGCATTTACCTTCTGTATTTTGGTTACTTAGGGAAAGTCTTCCATTGGTCATTTTATCCAGCCTATCAATCTGTCCTGCCATACTACAGGGATCTGTGGATGTGCAGTCCAAGATCTCTCAATTTCAATGTCCTCCCAGTTATTGTTTATTCCTCTGTCTTGACTTCCAAAATACATCACTTCACACTTATCTGGTTGAATTCCATTTATCATTCTTATGCCTGGCTGACAAATACATTAATACACTATTAACTAGCTAATTTTTGCTTTTGATTTTTTAAAATTTTTGATCCTGCTCCCTACATTTACTTCTGAAACATTAATATACATCAAAAAAAGCAGGGGGTTGAAAGAGCCTTCTAGTTGCAACACTCATCAAATGTTACTCTTTGTTCCTTGACACTGAGTAGTACATCTTTGTAACCAGCTTGCTACACTCCCTCCAGATCCAGGTAAGGATCATCCTCTCTTCAGATGTTGACTAGAGACTCGTTAGATGCTGTCCCCTTCACCTCTGAAATGCTGCCAACATCTATTCTGACAAAAAAGTTTTACCTCCCTTCTCCTTGCAAACCATTATCCAACCTCCAAACAACGTTTCATCTCTGGAGTCCTCGAATGTGTTGCTGACTCCAAATAATATTCTCAATATGTTCCAAACTCCATGCTTCAATCTCTCCAACTAAGTTTTGGCCACTGCCAAATACCAAAGATCCTTAAAGTCACAAATGATATCCATGAGACTGTAACAAAGGTAAATATTCCCACTTGATCCTTCTGACCTGTCTGAGCCAATGATCTGGTTGATTATTACTGCTTTTTTCCAATGCCTATCCACTATTGCCCAGCTGGGTACTCAGGCTTTCATGTGGATCCATTGTGATCCATCTAGTCAGGTCAAGAGAATCACTTGCAGTGACTTTGCTTCCTGCTCCTGCACTGACCTCGGGTGTTCTCCAAGGATTTGTTATTGGTCCCTTCCCATTTCTTAACTATGTGCTGCCACTTGGCAACAAATCTGAAGACACAGCATTCATTTTCACATGCCTGCTGATGACACCCAGCTCTACCTCACCACCACTTCTCTCAATACCTCTACAATTGCTAAATTGCCCGACTGCTTAGTTGAAATCCAATATTGGATAAGCAGATGTTTCCGTTGATTAAATATTGGGAAGTCTGAAATCATTGCTTTTAGTCCTTACTCTAAACCACTTCCCTAACTATCAATTCTATCCCTGTTCTAATAACAGTCTTTGATTAAGTCTCTGTTTGAAACCTTAGCATTACATTTGATACTAAGAGTGGAAACTCTTCTATCAGTAAGACTGCCGATTTCCACCTCCACAACAAAACTTGACTTCACCTGTCTCAGCTCATCTCCTGGTGAAACCTTTGTCCATGCCTTTGCTAACCCTATTACAATCCAATCCTGCCTGGTCTTTCATTCCACCCTCTGTAAACATGAGGTCCACTAAAATTCTATTGCTCTTGTCTTAACTCACAAGTCTCATTTTCCTGTTGCTCCTGTGCTTGCTGGCCTGCAACATCTTCCAGTAAAACAACATATGGATTTTAAAATTCCAATTCTTGTTTTCAAATTGCTCAATGGCTTCGCCTCTCCTTATCTTTGTAATCTCACCCAATGTCACTATTCCCTGTCAAATTGGTACTCTTCCAATTCATGGACATCACATGTACACTATGTACACAACCTCCCCATGAACACATGTACACTATGTACACAAACTCCCCATGAACACATGTACACTATGTACACAACCTCTCCATGAACACATGTACACTATGTACACAACCTCCCCATGAACACATGTACACTACATGCTGGCAAATTGCAGTACACCCTGGAATGATTCCAGGTGAGGGGTCAGTTGCTGGGGGAAGCTTTGATTTTTATGATCAAATAATAAAATACAAATCAGGACTCAAGTAATATCTTATCTTTACAGCCCAACCTTCTGGACTCAACACAGATTTCAACAATTTCAGATCAAAACCTCTTTTTCCATTGAATTTTTGATTTTCTTTGCTAATTTGGTTTATTTTTGCCTCATTCTCTTATTTCCTTTGCTTACAGACAACAACTATTTAGGATCCTACCATTCACACCTCTGCTAGGGACATCTTTACATTATTTACTTGTCCCATTTCCTTTCACTTCAGCTTTACACTATGAAAGCTTTTGTCATTTAATCTCTCCCAAATCCCACTTATCATAAACCTTTCCTTTTGTTCTTCGTAACCTCTGCCACTTCACTTGATAAAATCCAAGACTTTTTTTTAAACAATTCTAACTTCTGATGAAAGGTTAATAATCTGAAACCCTATTTATTCTCTCCATAGATGCTGCCAGACCTGCTGAGTATCTCAAGCATTCTCTGTTCTTATTTCTGAATTCCAACATCTGTAAACCTTTGCTTTTGTGTTGGATGTGTTGATGGCTAGTCGTCAGCAAACATGGATGACAAAAACCCAGTAACAAACACTGCTGTAGAACATAAATCACTGCATTTCTTTACCTCCACTGTTACTTTTCAAATAGTCCATTATCATGGCTCATTGGCAAACCTGAGACAGCACAATGGCCAAATGTTTCAAAGGTACAGATGTCCCTAGTAATTTAGAAATAACACCCTGTTTCTATACTATCTCTCAGTTAGGCAATCAGATCCAACTAAGTCTTTTTGGGAGAGGTGTCATTTAGTTGGTTTGTATTGACTGGAACTAGGGCCAGGTCAATCTCATTGATTATGAGATCCTTGATTGGCCCAGGTTACAATCCCAACTAAGGATTTCATAGTCAATGAGATCCACCTGGTCCTGGTTCAAATCACTACAATTGTTATAATCTCAATTGTTTGAAATATTGTATTTCAAATATTAGCAATTACAAGCTAACAACCCGTTAGAATAGTAGTTTTTCTTCCCAAAGCAGCAACTGATATGCGATTGGTTGGAGTTAGTGTGCATCCTTTCCTATATGACCTTGACTCAGTAGTGGCTCTCTCACCTCAGAGTTTAAAAGCTTGGATCCATGTTCTAATCTACAGATTTGAACGTATAATTGTTAGTGCTGACCTGGTAAAGTCCTGCTGGCAGAGACATCTATCAGATCTTAAATTGAGTCTCCATCTGCTTTTGTATGTTTCCCAGTCTTCACTATTCATTTCCCATATTATTTGTGATATTTTTATTTTAATAAAAGACTTTTGTTGGGTTTTTTTGGCTATGCTTATCACTTTACTTTTCAGTAACAAAGATGACATCCCTGCCTTTGTTATTTTGCAGACATTTACGTTCAAACCAATGCTATGTCTGTTACCAATGCCATGTATTGTAAAAGATCAATGTTGCCAAGTGTGCTTATATGCACAGAGCACGAAATAACTTCCTGTTTTCTTTTACACACTCCAATGTGCCCAATTTCAAAATCACCACAAGATGTTACAATCACTCTCTTCCTAGCTCCTTTTTCTCCTCTTCCCCTTTGAATCACACTGTGGGCTGTACTGAATGTTTAACTTTTGTTTCTGCCAATCTTTCAGTGTTAGGAGCATCTGTTGTCAAAACTTGCTCTTTTATGAGAATCTGTATGTCAGAATTAGTTAGATTTTAATTAAATCTGATATCAAAGGTCAGACACAATTACATGTGATCTGAGTCTTGTTTATGATCCTTTCCAAAAATCTTCTACTGTGCTCCAGAGATTCTGAAGATTATCAGCTGAGCAGAAGAGGAACAATGAATAGCTGGAATTGCAGCAGTGTAATGCACCATCAATGCTCAAGCACAGCAATCAGGTTCTTACTAGATCAATAGAAGACAGAGGAGTAGTGGGTAGGTGAAATAGATATGAACTCTGTAGCATTTATGTCTCTCGGATAGGTTCACTTTTCTGACTGCAGCTGAATGACAGTATGACTTGGACCCCTGAGTTCAGTAGTGTTACAGCAATGGCACAGGCAGACTGGATCTTTAAGCATACCTGAACTATAGTAATGATTAATGATGGGTTCAGTTCCCTGGCCATACCTGTGTAACAGTAATGGTACTGACTGAGATCAGATCCCAGTGTGTACGTGGATTATTAGCCCTTTACATGCTGTATATTCCAGTAGTTAGGCCTCACTTCCTGTGGGGTTCCAGAACCACCCTTCTATCGTAAGTTTTAGCAATTTTTGTATTCAGCAGCAATTGCCCTAATTTTTTACAGTGGCAGGTGAGAGGATTCTATTTTCTACTGTCTTCCAGCATACTGCCTCACAGAGCCAGGATCCTGTTTCAAATCCATCCTTGGACAACTGTACATTTGGAGTTTGCACATTCCCCTGTGTCTGTGTGGGTTTCCTCTGGGTGTGCTGGCTTCCTCTCATAGTCCAAAGATGTGCAGATTAGGATTGGCCATGCTAAATTGCCCGGGAATGTGTAGGCTCGTGAGTTAGCCAATACAGGGTTACAGGGATGGGGAGGGCTGGGGTGGGGTATGTCTGGTGGAACGCTCTTCAGACAGTCAGCGTGGACTCGATGGGTCAAATGGCCTGCTTCTGCACTATATGGATTCTATGATTCTATGAATCTGCCCTCAGTAGTTACAGCTATTGTAAATGCTCCAAACTCAACTGACACCTTCAGTGTTTTTTTTTAAAAATTGCATTCTTCAGGATGCTCAGTCTCTTTTAATATGTGACAACTTGTTCTGGCTCTTCATCTGTATCCTGCTCTTTGTGCAGACTGCCTCTCCCACCATGTGTGGCAGTAATATTACTTCATATAATAAGACTAGGAAGTTGCCATTTAGCTTCACCATCTCAGTCAACAGGGGAACAAGTTGGGAGTAATGTATAATTGCAGCACCTGCACAGGTCCCATCATCTTTCAACTCCACCATAAAGAGGAGAGTTGTAGGATTTGAGCCTAAGTGAGAGGAGGAGAAAGAGCAAGATGAGAAAAGAAAAAGAATTTGAACTCATAAAACACCTCAGCACATTCCAACATGCTTTACAGACAATTTTTAAAGTGCCATCTCTGTTATGCCATAAAAACTGCCATGTACATCAAACTCTCATAATCAACTATGTAACAACAACCAGATAATTTGGTTGAGTGATGTTGGGTTGAGGGATAAATATAATTTAGAATAATCAGATAATTTGTGTTGAATACCTAAAACATTAAAAAGACAATGGAAATTGCCTAGATGAGGGTGAAACATTGACATAGCACGAAACTCAAGATGCCATCTTGGTAAAGGAATTGCAGCCAGCAGTTGGCACAGTGAGTGAAGGGCCTGATGGTCACTTATGTTACCTGCCAGAGCTCATAGTATTTTAGTGGTTAACATTTCAATTAATACACTACCCCAACAATGACCAGCTGATTAGATACACAGCTCAGATAGCCATTTGAATTGGTACTTAAAGGAACACAGACTACCCCATGGTCTTCGTTGCTGGAGCTGTAAAGAGGACCTCTGCAATGTATCATAAAACTTGCTGAGACATTTTGATGAGGCTTCATTCACACTCAAGACACATTTTAATAGAGTTATAATGTCATACAGCACAGAAATAGACCCTTCAGTTCAATTTGTCTGTGCCGACCAGACATCAATCTGACCTGCTTCTTTAATCTGGAAAATTTCTCAGGGTGCCTCTTAAAAGTCATGATGTGTTACAAAAAGAGAAATTGCTGGAGAAACACAGAAGGGCTGGCAGCATCTGTGGACAAAGAAAGCAGAGTCAATGTTTTGGGTCCACTGTCCCTTCATCTGATTTCCATTTCTGTTTCAGATTCCTAGCATTTGCAGTTCTTGATTTTATTATGTATGTGATGTACTATTTCGCCTTTGGGAGAACGTATAAGAGCCATCAGAAGGAAGGAACTGAATGTAGGTTTGCTTGCTGAGATGGAAGGTTCATTTCCATACATTTCGTCACCCTTCTAGGTAACATCTTCAGTGGGCCTCCAGGCGAAGCACTGCCGATAATTACTGCTTTCTATTTATGTGTTTGGGTTTCTTTGGGTTGGTGATGTAATTTCCACCACAGGAAATTATTAGCAGTGCTTCACCCGGAGGCCCACTGAAGATGTTACCTAGTAGGGTGACAAAACGTCTGGAAATGAACCTTCCAGCTCAGCGAGCAAACCTACATCCAGAACCTCAACCTGAGCTACAAATCTTCTCAAAACTTGCTAAGGAAGGAACTACTTGGTTATGGTGTCTTGCTGAGATAGCTCTTGATCTGAATGAGGAGTGGGTAGAAGACACAAGACGAGGCAGACATGCACCAACTGCTGCACAAAAGAGGAACAAGACAGCAAGATAAGTGAGAAGAGGACACCCCCTTACGCTGGATCTCCTTCATCAGGATGTTTTGAGCTGCATATGATAACCTGTGCAGCTTGTTCCACAGCTGTAATTAAACATGTTAACTACAGCTTTCAGTGTAAGTGGATACATGAAGCCTATATGTACAGCTCCACAAGACATTGAGACTAATCAGCATTCATTGCTAAACCTGCGGCTTTGTGGTTCACTGATCCATCACTGCTTACATTACTATCATCGTCAAGTAGCTTTAAAACTAGGTACAAATTTAATCCTTCAAACAGATGTTTCTAATTCACATTCCACCCCATTCAGCAAATATCTCTACCTCTGGTCCAGGAGGGCTGGGTTCAAGCCCTGCCTGCCCCAGAGGTGTCACAACATCTCTGAACAGGTTATTTAAACATATTTAGCAAGTGATTTCATCCTTTAGTGAAATAACGCCCCCTCCCTCCTCCCCCCGCAACCGCATTCTCTTCCTTAAAGTTATGTCAGAAGATCTTTCACATCCCGCCTCGGGCAACTGTCTGTGTGGAGTTTGCGCATTCTCCCCGTGTCTGTGTGGGTTTCCTCCGGGTGCTCCGGTTTCCTCCCACAATCCAAAAATGTGCAGGTTAGGTGAATTGGCCATACTGGTAGTGAATTGGCCTGTAGTGTTAGGTTAAGAGGTAAATGTAGGGGACTGGGTCTGGGTGGGTTGCTCTTTGGAGGGTCAGCGTGGACTTCTTGGGCCGAAGGGCCTGTTTCCACACTGTAAGTAATCTAATCTAATCTAATCACATGAGAAAGCAGACATGACATTGTATTTTCAATAGAAACACCCTTGATAGTGTAACAATTATTTGAATAACTCAGAGTACCACCTTCAATGATGTACTCAGGTCTCAGAGTGTAACTTGCAGCCACTGAATCAAAGAAGAATGTTACAAAGAAGCTACAGTTAACCCTAAGATGAATATCAGCAAGAGAGCTAAGTGGAATTTCCAAGAGAGATGGGAAAAGTGGATTGACACTGGTTTGTGAGAAGACTACCACAAACTGGAGGAAGAACACCTCATCTTCTACCCAGGCAGCAGACAGCCTGGTGGACTCAAAATTGAGTTCTCCAATTTCAAATAACCTCCCTTCCCATCTCCCGACTCCCTTCCCAGTCCCCTCCCTTCCATTCCTGCCAGCCACCTACCAGATTCATAACTCCCATAGAGGGTTTACTCTCTACCTGTCTTCACCTATCCCCACCTCACCACCCTGCCCCCACCTCCCCCTTTATCTGCAGCTCCCCCAACACCCACCCCCCCAGTCCTGAAGAAAGGTTGCATGCGAAACGTTGAATTCTCCACCTCCTGATGCTGCCTGGCTTGCTGTGTTCTCCCAGCCACCTACTTGTCTACCTTGTGTGAAGACTCACACAAGAAAGAAAGAAATGAGAAATGATGTGAGTGAATGTGAGAGTGATTGAGATGTGGAGAGTAGAATTCAGAGGGGTTGAGAAACATTATGCAGTCTAGACTGCGCAGTGTCTCTGCCGTTGGTTTCTCCCCCAGACGAGAGAACAAGTTCAGCCAAAGTTAAAAGCTGATGCTATCAACGCATTTCTGTAATGGTTTGTCAGTTGTTTGGTGAATTTTTAAAAATTATGTAAAGAAAACTTACTCTCACCCCAGATGAGTTGGCTGAAAATACACTTGTGCTAGGTGGTCTGTACACAGCCTCTCCCCATTTGTATTTTACAGCGTTATAAACTTTGCTTCTTTCTGAATATTCACAACAGCAATCTGTAAAGAGGGTTTGTTAACTTCCCTCTGCTCAGCATTGTGACCACAACATCCTGCTGCAAACTGTTGCAGAATGTTTACTTTGGCTGTTAATTTCTCTTCTATACATTAGTAGATTGTGGGCTCATACACTACTCCAAGCATAAACCCATTTATCAAGGAAATGCTCCATTGTTGGAACTTACGCCCTTTTGTTGAGACATTAAGCTAAACCCCTTTTCGCTTCTTTGGTATTCCAAGAGATTCAGTAGATTACAGAGTACTGTAATACAGAAGTTACCAACATTTATCCTTCAATCAACAATACCAGAAACCAATTTAACTAATCATTCATCTCAATGATTTTTGTGCTGTATGTGAAACTGCTGAAATAATAGTCAATCTTTTTCAAAAATGTTCCATTTCACTGGAATATTTCCTCGGCAGGAGATGATTTCTATTGGAACCTATGTCTTCTATTGATTGTTCTGATAAACACGGAAGAACTAGGTCAAAAACATACAGGGCTTATCAGCCAAAAAGAAGATGGATGGGTTTGGCTCCACTTCTGTCTTTATAGCTTGTCCAAATTTACTTCCTGTTAATTCTATTTACCATAATATCAGTTGGGTACAAACCTAACTGACTGTTACCACTGGGTGAACTTGACTGAAATTGAGGCTGAAAGATGTTAAGCTCCTCATTTGTACCTCCTCCCTATATTGGCAAGAGAAATCTCCCTTTAAAGTGTGCTGGGTCATGGAATTGTGACAGAGCAAGGTTTTTTTTAAATCACTTGTGGGATGTAGATATCTCCAATGGAGCAGAATTTATTGCATTAGTTGCATTTGAGAAGTTGGTAGTGAGTTGCCTTCTTGAAGCACTGCACTGCATATCATAGAGTCACTGAGATGTACAGCACAGAAACAGATCCTTTGATCCAACTTGTCCATGCTGACCAGACATCCTAAATTAATCTTGTCTCATTTATCAGCACTTGGCCCTTATCCTGCTAAACCTTTCCTATTCTTATACCCAGATGCCATTTAAATGTTGTAATTAAATCAGCCTCCACCACTTCCTCTGGCAGCTCATTCTATACACACGCCACCTGATGTGTGACAAGGTCCCTTTTATGTCTTTGCCCTCTCACTTTAAACCTTTGCCCTGTAGTTCTGGGCTCCCCCAAACCAGGGAAAAGACCTTGTCCCTTTTCCCTATCCATGCTCCTCATGATTTTCTAAACCTCTATAAGGTCACCCCTCAGCCTCTGACGCTCCAGGTAAACCAGCCCCAGCCTCATTCAGTTTGTCCCTGTAACTGAAACCCTTCAATCCTGGCAACATCCTTGTAAATCTGTTCTGAACCCTTTTAATTTGCACAATATCCTTCTGAATGAAGGGAGACCAGAATTGCATGCAATATTCCAAAAGTGGCCTAACCAATGTTCTGTACAGCTGTAGCATGACCTCCCAACTCCTATTGTCAATGTTCTGGCCAATAAATGCTGCAGGTAAACCCACAATGCCACTAAGGAGGGAGGTCCAGTATTTTGACCCAGTTACTCTGAAGGAATGATGATATACGTCCAAATCAGGAAGGTAAGTGACTTGGAGGGGAATTTGTAGGTGCTGGTGCTCCCATGTATCTGCTGCCCTGGCCTTCCTAGATGACTATGGAAGTTGCTATCAAAGGAAACCTGATGAATTGTTACTTCTCTTGCCCTGCAGAACTAACTTTAAAAGTATGGAACCTTGTTCCCTCAGAACAGCATTTACAACATGTTTAATTATGTCTTTTAAGTTTGTGATCTAAGTTTACATTTCTCCCTTACTCCAAGCACTTGATATAATCTTTATTTTGTTTATTTACAATGATGTAAATGTAAATGCCAGCTTCTAGTCCCTGCATTAAAATATATCAGAATTCTTCAATCTGATAGAGTATGCATTAGATTGACTGATCAGCCTGTTACTGAATGTACTATATTCACTCTAAATGGCACCAAATTGAAACTGACGTCAAAATAGAGAAAGTATGAACGTTAAACCCTGTTAAAATATCTGACGGTAGTTTTTAAGTGTATTGGCGAATGTTGTCCTGTGCCACTGGCCACAAAATCCAAGTCATGTAATTATACTTGGGGATGAGAGATATGAAAGAGCAATAGTTTTGGGTTCCGTAATTACTCTGGAAGGTGCATCATATATTGTTGAACACCAAAATAAAGCAACTACTCGCAGCATACATAATCCCAGACTGGGATAGACAGTTCTGCAGATCACTCCCTGAGTTAGGGACATTACCACTGTACCAACAGAGCCTTAGGTCTACTTTTTAAAAAATGTTACATCTGGGTCTTTTTTTAAAATTTTACATCGAGAAGTATTATTACATACAACCAAACAATGTTCCCTCCACCACATCACCATGACTTCTTTTGTATTTAATTATTAGTCATCACCAGTAATCGCTAGTGCAGCCAATTTGATGTTTACATGCAAAGCCCATAATGAACAATGCAAACCATCAAAAGCGAGGGGGCATGGTAGGGAGACTAGGAAGGAAACTGGATGTGCTTTATTTTTTACGTCAGGAATATTATTACATGTCTCTGGAGCAACTGGGACTTGAACCCATTCCTCCTGACTCACCATAAGCACCCTTTACTGCTCTATTTTTCACAAGGGCACTTAAGCGCTCTTTTTAAAAAAATTTTTAACATATATAAAATGAGACAGATAAGCCAACTTTAGAAAGAGAATTTATTTTGTTTCTTTTCCACCACCAGGAAAACCACCTGTGCAGCCAACTGAATATTTATAAGCAAAGCTTGTTAAGGGCAATGCTAATATCAAAAAGTGATAGAATAAATCAAAATGGAGTTGTAGAGTGTGTGCTCCCTCTCCAATGACATTTGGGCTTGAATGTGACTACAGAAGAGGGACAGGCAGTTGACAGAGATGACCCCCTCCACAGCCCGTTGCTCGGATCTGTTTAGAACCAGCCTGACCAGGCCCACCTCTCTGAACTAGATGCCCAAAGATCAGGAGCATGGGACTGAAGTGCAACCAAAAATGCAATGAAACAAAAAGTGATCTAAAACTCTGATTTGCTTTTCCAAACTACAGCACGTCGCATTTATCTAAATTAAACCCCAACTGGCACTCCTCAGACCATTGGCCCATCTGATCAAGATCCCATTGTAATCTGAGGTAACCTTCTATACCCCAGCCAGGGAAATATCTTTTCTGCATCTGTCCTATCTAGCCCTTGAATTTAGTAAATTTTCCTGAGGTAACTTTTCATTCTTTTAAACTCGAGATAATATACAGCCTGTCTCCTCAATCTCTCCCCATTACACAGTCCTGACACATCCCATGATCTACTCTGGTGATGTCAATCATCTTACAATCCTCTGAATACTTGCATATTGCAACTGTCAACACTCTGTGTAATGGATGTACATAATTCCCTATCAGCAGAAAGGCTGAGATCTCTAGGATTCAACACAATTTCCTCTGGTTTGGCTCTCATGGACTGCCCACATGTGGCCTGCATTTGGAGAAAAGTAAGAGGAACTGGAGATATGTTAAGGAAGAGAAAGTGTTCGTATTCAATAATCTAGATGTTGTCTGCAACCACTAGCAGCACACATCATGCACGTGAATAACTACTACCCAGACAATGGATGTTTTAGTGGGACTATCACCAACCCCAGGGAGTATACAATGACTATGATGTCACATTGGCAGGATGCAACTAGTCATGCAACCCCTCCCCCATCCAGATCTGTCGAGAGGCCGTAACTTTTCAGTATATTTATTCATAACTTAGATCAAGGACTGGAGATCTTAAATCTGAGTCTGCTGATAAACCAGTGAATTAGATTAGATTAGATTACTTACAGTGTGGAAACAGGCCCTTTGGCCCAACAAGTCCACACTGACCCGCCGAAGCGCAACCCACCCATACCCCTACATTTACCCATTACCTAACACTACGGGCAATTTTAACATGGCCAATTCACCTGACCCGCACATCTTTGGACTGTGGGAGGAAACCGGGGCACCCGGAGGAAACCCATGCAGACATGGGGAGAACGTGCAAATTAAAAGCAGAAATTACAAAATTACATTGATCAAATGAGTGAGGAAAACTAAATGCTGAAGTTTCATGCTGAAAATTATGAGGTCACTGCTTTTAAGCTTAGGAAGGTAGTTCAGAGTATATTCTAACTGGTGAGAAGCTAGCAATTGTGAAGGAGTCAAGGATACCATGTTTATTAGTCACCTAAACTCATAGGTTGGCACAAAAATAGCTGTTCAGAGCTCTGGTTAGATTTTATCTGGAGTATCATTAAATTTGTACTTTTAAGAAAGATATATTGGCCTTGGAGAAGGTGCAGCACAGCTTTATCAGAGTGATACTGGGTTAAAATGTGTGACGGTGCTTAACGAGAGTGAACAGCCTTTGAATGTGAGTGAGGCTGTTGAAGGATGAAACCACTTGTTCATACTAAGGGTAGTGAGGATATACGCATGTTGTTTCTCTAAAAACGCTGTTGAGAACTCAGTCATTTGAAAGATTCAAGTTTGAAATTAATCGACTTTTTTTGTTTAGATGGGCTATATAAATAAAGGCAGCTAAAACTAGCAAAAAATAACTTCTAAAATGTATATTTAGTCTGACCACTTTTTTTCAAGAAATGCAGAAAACTGTGGTCATTTGTTAAAATATCTGGTAGTGTGGCTCATTTACAGACAGCCATTCCACAGTTTTTGTTTTGTTGGGTGGTGGAGGGAGGAGCCGATTACAGTAGGACTGCGAATCTAGAACTCCAGATCTTCATTTCATGAGCCAAGACTTTCATATTTCATATCTGGCATCCCAGGGAATCTCGAAGATTTAGGGATTAATCTCCTGGGCGCTCCTGCAAGCAATCTGTGCTGACAATCTTCGGGGTGTGACAAACAAGATTGAAGAAGAACGACTGTTTCGTTCAAAAATCAAAATTGAATAATCGAGGAATGTAAAAAAGGCGAGAAAGTCACACCGGACAACCAACGGTGGGGGCGGGGTGGGAGGACATATGTTGCGCCTTTCTTGGATCTACAACAGGCTCCTGTTCCCTGAAGCAGCGAGAGGAAAAATCAAGCAGGGGTCCCATTTCTGATGAGAGTCTGTGATTTAATTGTGCTGAAATTCTTTCTTTCAGGTCTTACCCTTTGTTTTTTTCCAGCCTGCTCTCTTCATGTAACTGTTTAGATTTGACTGTTCCCCAACCCCAGAACCCCAGAGGCAGAGAATTCTGGAGTTTTGTTCCTGAGCTTTGGACTATCTTGTAACAAATCGGCCACACGGAGGCATCAGAGTAATGAAGACTCTTTCGAGTTGGTCTTTAGAGATGCCTCTGGCAGGGATTTGCACTCAGAAATTTTTTCCACCTAGTCGCCCAGAAAAGTGTGGGAGATCTTGGACCAAAACCATGAGCTTCTATGGGGCGTCATGCACGAAAGCTATGAGCTCTTTTAGAAAATATACATTTCTATTCCAGAGTGCTTGGCACACTGTACTGAGAGGAAATGAAACAGCATATGCAAAACACCATCCACTTCACCCAGCAGACAGCGACATCGAACATTCTGCTGTTTCGACAGCACTAGCTTTTAGCTGCCAAGTTATGCCACTAAACAAAACACACAATATTGCACACAATATTTGGTTCCTAGCCAAATCATCCTCGGCTTATTGTGGAAAAAAAATCAGAAGTAAATTTGCCAACACCACAGACACAACCCACAGCGACATGTCACGCAGCCCAGTTTGACTCCGCCCATCTGCCTGTTCGCACGGGCAAAACCTGGCTTAGCATTCTTCTTGTCCGACACACATAGACATGCTCACACTTAACATTACCAAATCCAGTTAAATGATTTATCAGTGAAATGGACTGGCTGCCATATGTGTGTGTGTGTGCAACCTGCCCCAGAGCGTGACGCTTTCAGACGAGGCGACCAAAGGATCATTGCCAAAACCCATAACAAAGTGAGCAAGTGTGTCGGCTGCGCCCTCAGCTTCAGTGTTTGTGAAGGGATTCAATCGCCTGATCAATAGAAACCACACTGTAACCTGCGAGGTTCTGCAGCCTGTACTCAGCAGCAAAATCTCCGTTCAGCTTGACAGCTGTTGGACCAGTTTTCATTTTCATCCTCATTTTGAAGTCTATTTGCCTGCAGACTTCACAGCCTCAAAGAGTACAGCTAGTTCGGGCAAGATGTCGTGCCTGTGAACGATTATACACTACATTGTGTGTCTGTGCTGTACAAGATTTACACCGTGTAGTGAAAACTCAACTGAAGTTAGCGCTGATTGAAAACAGCCTCAGGTGCTAACCCCACACCCACTGTTTCAAGCACCCTGCAGTGACGATCACCTGGTTGACAGTTTAAACTGTTGTCAGGGCATTGGATGGTTATTTGGATAAAAATAATGTGCAGGGATTCAGTAACGATGCTCATTTAACGAGCCAGTGCAGGCACGACTGGCCGAATGGCCTCCTTCTGCACCATAACACATTGTGAATATGTAACGTGAATTCCTTAAGCTTCGTTTTTATACGTTTTTACTGGAGCAGATTCAATGGATCTGCCAACAGCGCATTTTCGTGGGTATCTGGATTCCAAATAACAAAGATGTAGAGAAGAACTTGGCAGGAGTCAGAGTCAGTTATAAATCTGAAATACTTTTTCCCAATTTATGTAACTGGGAAAAAAATCAAGAAAATGTATTCATAAATTGCCACGAAATATGCTTAACCAACTATAGCCTGGTACAATAAGATAATTACAATAACAACAATTTGCATTTATATAGCATCTATAACATAATTATACACTCCAAGGTGTTTTGGGTGGCATGGTGGCACAGTGGTTAGCACTGCTGCCTCACAGTGCCAGGGATCTGGGTTCAATCCCTGCCTCAGGTGACTGACTGCGTGGAGTTTGCATGTTCTCCCCGTGTCTGCGTGGGTTTCCTCCGGTTTCCTCCCACGGTCCAAAGATGAATTGGCCATGCTAAATTGCCCGTAGTGTTAGGTTAGGGGTATGGGTGGGTTGCACTTCGGCGGGTCAGTGTGGACTTGTTGGGCCAAAGGGCCTGTTTCCACACTGTAAGTAATCTAATCTAGTTTTGTAGGAGTGTTATAAAGCAAATATAATCATGAACTAAATAAGGTAAATTTAGGGCACAGAATCAGAACTTTGATTAAAATGGTAGGCCAAAATATGCAGTTCTGTGGCATCACTGTACTGCCAGATTAATGTGATTTCTGAAATATTTCCAGCTGAGCACATAACATGAGGGGTCTCTTACCAGTGTTACCTAATAAGCCAACCATGCATCTTGCAGTGAGATTTTTGACATGCTTCCAGTTACGCAAAATTTATGAAAGTACCGTGCTGTGTGCTTGCAGTTTTGGTGACTTGGATTTTGAAGGGTGTAATACTGCGTCATTGAGGTTGGTACAGTTTTTTTTGCCCATTGTGTAGCTGCTTGTTGGAGTTATGGTGTCTTTAGTTGCAGTCCCCTCATCTTGCCCTGCAACTGCACAAAAGGAATGATCAAGAAAGCACTTCAGTTAACACCCTCTGCCTCTCAGCCAGCTACATTTATTGATGCATCTATAGGTCATCAAGGAGATTGCCTGGTCATTGAATTATCTCCTCTTTCAACCACAACCTAGATCCATACAGTAAGGTAAAGGTAGTGTTGACAGTGGCTGTCAAGATTACCACAACCCTTAATTTTTATGGAGTGGACTTCCTAGTAGGGAGCAATGTGACATAGCAAGTCTCTCAATTAACCAACCACTTTGCATTAGTGTCAGAAGTGGGAGATTTCAGGTCTTACTTCAGGTAGAGGGTAGGAAAATCTCACACACGGCTTTGCTACTGTAATGGGATTCCCAATGGTGCAGGGAACTATTGTTTCCAAGCCCTGCCTTAAATGGGAAAAAATACAGGAACTGCAAGGGTTGCTGTTCCATCAGCAGAGCTTGGTCAGTCTCCCTGCTGATGTTTATCCATCAACCAACGTTTAAAATACATTGTCCAATAATTTATTTTGTTGGCTGAACCTGTGATTTTGGCCAAGTATAAATTTCATGGTTCGAGCATTTTTCTCTGTGATGTCTAGAGGGTTTTCTCATAATGTTGTCCCCAAATTACCGTATCCCTGTGGTACCCCTTCTCATCTGATACTAGACTGGTTCTGCTACTCGCCATAGTTGCTGCTACTGTCAGGATATCCCAGGATACCTGGCACCAGTGCCAAGTTTTCAAAACCTATAATGCACATAAACAAGCATAGTCTGGAGCCCACCTGTACCTTTTATGTTATTTGAAAAGGACATGACAGACAAGGGGAAGTTGGTGCCCAGCTTTGCAAAGAGGATCCTAGAGATTTGTGGATGGATGAAGAAAAATGCCGATGGAGGGTACAACACTAGTGCTGCCACTCTTGTCTGAGCTTACCTCTGGGTCAATGCTGTCTCAATCTTTTGGAGGAATGCCCAGCAATGTAAAAAGGTAAACAACCTCCTCACTTCTCTCTGATACCTCAGTCACTATATCTGTGCTACTTCACTCACCTTCCATCAAGGCTCATGCTCTACCACTACTGCATGCAGTATCTTCTCGGCCACTTATTTCCTCCACACTACAAACAGTGCATGGCCTTTCCATTGACTACTGATTCACTGGGACATCTCACCAATTTTACCCCACCTGCACCAACAATAACTTGACGAGTTAAAACTCTAACCTCCTTATAAATACTCACTATGCACCCCCTCTTTCTTTCGCCTCACTCAGTCCCTCCCTTTCTCCCAATCTAATAGTACAGAAAAAGCCAAGATTGGTGATGGAATGCCTGACATTTGGCAGCCTTGTCCCTATGAGGGGAGGACACCAACTTACATCCAGACCCCTAGATTGATAGGTATATCCTGACTTATATTGCTGGGACGTCCTGACTGGGCCTAACTGAGGACCATTTCCCTTAGACTTTGAGACATGGCCATTTGCTTGCTGCACATGCAGTGTGTTTCCACATGAGCTGTTGGTATCTGGTGCAGGCATGAGGTTGAGGCAGCATTGTTCCACACAACAACATATCCACCCCCTTGACTGACCGCTGACCAGCATGACCAGCTGCTTGGTTTTCTCTGCACTGAACAGCAAGGCAATGGAGCAGTACTATGAAATTTTAAAGTGTGGCTGAAGGGACAAAGTGCAAAATGAAAGGGCAAGGCAGGGTAGGGATGCTTTGAGCATTCAGGTTTAGTGCAAAATGAGCAAGTGCTAAGAGAGCATGTGAGTAGTCTGGTCCAGTCTGTGAGCTCGGGTGCCTTGTCCTTGCACAGAAAGTAGTCTTGCAGCAGCATTCTAATGACAGTAGTTAGTTGTTATGCAGCACTGGGGCAGTGTACACTGGAAGTTAAGTCTTGCCATTCTTGGAGTCTTCACAAAAGTTGAAGATTTTTAAAATATCACAATTTACTTGTCTTTTGGACCTAGGTTAACAGAAAGCATGGGTCAAGTTTCTGTACTTCACAAGAATGACTGTTTCTTACAAATACATAGGTTTTTGGTATATACAAACAATTATGAACAGTAGACATATGACTTGACTTGTTAAAACTCCACCCTTCTTATAAATAGCCCATGTGCACACACAGATAGATAGATATAAAGAAAAAAAGGGTGTGATGGGCAGAAGGAAAGAAGAGGAAGGCAGTTCATTGGTCCCTGTCCACAGCTGAGATGATCCTTTTAGCTTGTCAGGATGGGCTACTCCTCGATTTTCCTTCTGCAGCTACTTTCAGTTGTTTTCAAGAGGCACTGGGTGACTGGTTTAAACTAAAGTCTCTGAATGGTTAGAAACCACAGTTTACAGCAACTGCTGAAGGAAAATACATTGGCTTTCTTCATGCGTGAGGTGTTTTTTACTACAGAGAGAAGGACAGCACCTTCATTTTATTCTTGGAGGTCTGAGGATTTCTGACTAAACATTCACACCAATGAGCTGTTCAGCTACCTGGGAGCCAATCACATAGTTGCTGACAGGCAGAAGACCTTTGTCATTGACAATTGATCACCATTCCACAGATCAAATAGCTAGTTGATGCTGGCTGAATTGCCCTTCATTATCACTTGCTAGCCCCAGCCATTCTGCAGTCCGTTCCACCCTGCTTGAACAAACAGCAGTGTAAACCACACTTATAGGGAGTGTCAGTAACCAACTTTTAAAAAGAGCAATAATCCTTAAATCAGTCCTTTTCACATTCTAGTCCACAATCAAAAATACAAAAAATGAAATGACACTATCTTTACACAGCGCACTCTAAAGTCCAAAGTCCAACAGAAGTATACTATAGGTGTATCAGAGGTGTGTCATGATAGCATGGAAAGGTTGGACATGGGGCACTGGAACATGCCGCTGAATTGTTGGTACCAGGTCTCCAAGGTGGTGGCTGGAAGAGCAAGTGATGAGTTGCAGATGCCAGTTATCCTCTCTGACTTTCATGTCAGAAATTCTTGGTGTTTGGCGACTCTCCTCCCATGATAAGATAGGGAGCTTTAGATGAGTGAGGTGGGATTCAGTATTAATGTAGGTGGCAACAAGCAATATTCCCCATTAATACACATTTCAATAATCTCTAGTAAGAATCTCAACATCCAGAATTCTGTTGGAAGGTATAGCTAATTGTTCCCTATGTCATTTAATTTCTTATGCGATTCTCTCAGATTTCTCACCATAAACCATATCGGTGTGCGACCTTTAAGATTCTGCACCTTGTTGTTTGTGAGACCTTACTGCACACAAGTTGGTGCTCTGCTTCCAGCATTACAACAATGACTTCAGGCAGAACATCATGCCCTTATCCCATGATACATTTGGTAGCATTTAATCAGGCAGGAGGGGGGGGTCTCCAATCCTCTTTCCACCAGATGATGATGTTAGTGAATAGCTGACATGTGGACTGCCTTCCCACTCTGTTGCCAATTGAGACTTTTAAATTAGTGCCACCTGAACAGCCTTATCCCACTTCTACTTCTACTGATGGAGTGAATGATGGGGACTGGCCCTGTGAGAGCACAGCAAGCAAACCCATGTGCAGGCAGGTCCCTCATTCAAAGGCACTGAGTGCTGACAGTGACCATCTAGTTGATGCTGCTGATCTCCTTGCACCCCCCATGTCAGCCTTCACTCAGCTGAGGCCAGGCATCCAGTGATGTTGCTTAAAAATGTGTTGCTGGAAAAGCGCAGCAGATCAGGCAGCATCAAAGGAGAAGGAGAATCGACATGTCGGGCATAAGCCCTTCTTCAGGAAGAGGGTGTGCCAAGCAGGCTAAGATAAAAGGTAGGGAGGAGGGGAGGGGCATTGGGAATGCGATAGGTGGAAGGAGGTTAAGGTGAGGGTGATAGGCCAGAGAGGGGGTGGGGGCGGAGAGGTCGGGAAGAAGATTGCAGGTCAAGAAGGCGGTGCTGAGTCTGAGGGTTGGGACTGAGACAAGGTGGGGGAAGGAAGCTGGAGAAATCTGCATTCATCCCTTGTGGTTGGAGGGTTCCTAGGCGGAAGATGAAGCGCTCTTCCTCCAGGCATCGTGTTGCCATGATCTGGCGATGAAGGAGGCCAAGGACCTGCATGTCCTTGGCGGAGTGGGAGGGGGAGTTAAATTGTTCAGCCACGGGGCGATTGGATTGGTTGGTGCGGGTGTCCCAGAGGTATTCTCTGAAACGTTCCGCAAGTAGGCAGCCTGTCTCCCCAATGTATAGGAGGCCACATCGGGTGCAGCGGATGAAGTAAATGATGTGTGTGGAGGTGCAGGTGAATTTCTGATGGATATTGAAGGATCCCTTGGGGCCTTGGAGGGAAGTGAGGGGGGAGGTGTGGGCGCAAGTTTTGCATTTTTTGCGGTTGCAGGGGAAGGTGCCGGGAGTGGAGGTTGGGTTGGTGGGGGGGTGTGGATCTGATAAGGGAGTCACGGAGGGAGTGGTCTTTCCGGAACGCTGATAGGGGTGGGGAGGGAAATATCTCCTTGGTGGTGGGGTCCGTTTGGAGGTGGCAGAAATGACGAAGGATGATCCGATGTATCTGGAGGTTGGTGGGGTGGTAGGTGAGGACCAGTGGGGTTCTGTCCTGGTGGCGATTGGAGGGGCGGGGTTCAAGGGCGGAGGAGCGGGAAGTGGAGGAGATGTGGTGGAGAGCATCATCAACCACGTCTGAGGGGAAATTGCAGTCTTTGAAGAAGGAGGCCATCTGGGGTGTTCGGTATTGGAATTGGTCCTCCTGGGAGCGGATGCAGCGAAGGAATTGGGAATATGGGATGGCATTTTTACAGGGGGCAGGGTGGGAAGAGGTGTAATCTAGGTAGCTGTGGGAGTCAGTCGGTTTAGAGTAAATGTCCGTGTTGATTCGGTCGTCTGAGATAGAGATGGAGAGGTCTAGGAAGGGGAGGGAGGAGTCTGAGATGGTCCAGGTAAATTTGAGGTCGGGGTGGAAAGTGTTAGTAAAGTGGATGAACTGTTCAACCTCCTCGTGGGAGCACGAGATAGCACCGATACAGTCATCAATGTAGCGGAGGAAAAGGTGTGGGGTGGTGCCAGTGTAGCTGCGGAAGATGGACTGTTCCACATATCCAACGAAGAGGCAGGCATAGCTGGGGCCCATGCAGGTGCCCATGGCTACTCCTTTTGTTTGGAGGAAGTTGGAGGATTGGAACAAGAAGTTGTTAAGAGTGAAGACCAGTTCAGTCAGTCGAAGGAGGGTGTCAGTGGAAGGGTACTAGTTGGTTTGGCGAGAAGGAAGAAGCGGAGGGCTTTGAGGCCTTTGTGATGGGGGATGAAGGACTGGATGTCCATGGTGAAGATAAGGCGTTGGGGGCCGGGGAAGCGAAAATCATGGAGGAGGTGGAAGGCGTGGGTGGTGTCCCGAACGTAGGTGGGGAGTTCTTGGACTAAGGGGGACAGGACCGTGTCAAGGTACGCGGAGATGAGTTCGGTGGGGTAGGAGCAGGCTGAGACAATGGGTCGGCCAGGGCAGTCAGGTCTGTGGATTTTGGGCAGGAGGTAGAAACAGGCGGTGCGGGGTTGTGGGACTATGAGGTTGGAGGAGGTGGATGGGAGATCCCCTGAGGTGATGAGGTTATGGATGGTCTGGGAGATGATGGTTTGGTGGTGGGAGGTGGGGTCATGGTCAAGGGGGCAGTAGGAGGAGGTGTCCGCGAGCTGGCGTTTGGCCTCAGCGGTGTAAAGGTCGGTGCGCCAAACTACCACCGCACCTCCCTTGTCTGCCGGTTTGATGATGAGGTTGGGGTTGCAGCGGAGGGAGTGGAAGGCTGCCCGTTCCGAGGGTGAGAGGTTGGAGTGGGTGAGAGGGGTGGAGTGGTTGAGGCAGTCAATGTCACGGTGGCAGTTGGCTATGAAGAGATCGAGGGCGGGTAAGAGGCCAGCACAGGGTGTCCAGGTGGATGGGGTGTGTTGGAGGCGGGAGAAGGGGTCGTCAGAGGGTGGGCGGGAATCCTAGTTGGAGAAGTAGGCGCGGAGGCAAAGGCGGCAGAAGAATTGTTCGACATCTCGCCATGTGTTGAATTCATTAATCTGGGAGTGTAGGGGGATGAAAGTGAGGCCTCTGCTGAGGACTGATCTTTCATCCTCAGAGTGGGGGAGGTCTGGAGGGATGGTGAAAATACGGCAGAGCTGGGAGCTAGGACCTGGTGTGGGACTGGAGCTGGGAGTGGGGGCGGGGTTAGGCATGGCGGGGGGGATCGGCATGGGGGTGGGGTTCGGCACGGGGGCAGGAATCAGCGAGGGGGAGGGGATTGGCACGGGGGCGGAGACACATTCGGCGTGGTCGGTGTGTGTGCGAGTGACGTCACTGGGGACAGAAGTAGATGCAGCAATTGCAACTCCGAGGGCAGAGGTGGCTGCGGCGAATGCAGAAACGGTGTTGTTCCCGGTGGCTGTGGACCCTGCGGAGGCCGCGAATCTGTCGGCGATGGCCTTCCTGGCGATTGTGGAGGCGGTTGTCTGGGCGGCGATCGCGGAGGTTGCATGGTTGGTGGGGGCGGAAGTGATGTCATGGTTCGCGACGGCGGTTGCTGCAGCGACCGCGTGGTTAATGGCTCCTCCCTCCCCTTCCTAGACCTCTCCATCTCTATCTCGGACGACCGACTCAATACAGACATATACTATAAACCGACAGGGACTAATGAACTGCCTTCCTCTTCTTTCCTTCTGCCCATCACACCCTTTTTTTCTTTATATCTATCTATCTGTGTGTGCACATGGGCTATTTATAAGAAGGGTAGAGTTTTAACAAGTCAAGTCATATGTCTACTGTTCATAATTGTTTGTATTTACCAAAAACCTATGTATTTGTAAGAAACAGTCATTCTTGTGAAGTACAGAAACTTGACCCATGCTTTCTGTTAACCTAGATATAAAAGACAAGTAAACTGTGATATTTTAAAAATCTTCAACTTTTGTGAAGACTCCAAGAATGGCAAGACTTAACTTCCAGTGTACACTGCCCCAGTGCTGCATAACAACTAACTACTGTCATTAGAATGCTGCTGCAAGACTACTTTCTGTGCAAGGACAAGGCACCCGAGCTCACAGACTGGACCAGACTACTCACATGCTCTCTTAGCACTCGCTCATTTTGCACTAAACCTGAATGCTCAAAGCATCCCTACCCTGCCTTGCCCTTTCATTTTGCACTTTGTCCCTTCAGCCACACTTTAAAATTTCATAGTACTGCTCCATTGCCTTGCTGTTCAGTGCAAAGAAAACCAAGCAGCTGGTCATGCTGGTCAGCGGTCAGTCAAGGGGGTGGATATGTTGTTGTGTGGAACAATGCTGCCTCAACCTCATGCCTGCACCAGATACCAACAGCTCATGTGGAAACACACTGCATGTGCAGCAAGCAAATGGCCATGTCTCAAAGTCTAAGGGAAATGGTCCTCAGTTAGGCCCAGTCAGGAGGTCCCAGCAATATAAGTCAGGATATACCTATCAACCTAGGGGTCTGGATGTAAGTTGGTGTCCTCCCCTCATAGGGACAGGCTGCTCAATGTCAGGCATTCCATCACACTTTTAAGCTCTGATCCCCAGCATCTGCAGTCCTCACTTTATCCAGTGATGGTCCCAAGTCTCACATTGATGTAGTACTGGCAATAGCCACATGTGCTCTCTGGTACTGCCATTCAGTAGAGCTGCCAGCTTTGGATTAGTCAGCAGCATATGACCTATGGGACTTCTGTCTCAAGATCTTTGATCGTAAGGAAGACCCAGAGTTGTTCGTGTATTTGCCTGAGTAGAACAATGCAGGGGTCATTCCCTAAAAGAGGCAGCAAGGTTCTTCAGCTTGTGGGTGAAACTCTTTTGCCTCCATTAAATCCATTAGGAGTAAGTGAGGACTGTAGCTGCTGGAGACCAGAGTTGCAAATTGTGATGCTGGAAAAACATAGCAGGCCAGGCAGCACCTGAGGAGCAGGAGAATCGATGTTTCGGGCATAAGCCCTTCTTCAGGAATCCTGAAGAAGGGCTTATGCCTGAAACATCAATTCTCCTGCTCCTCGGATGCTGCCTGGCCTGCTGTGTTTTTCCAGCATCACATTTTTCAACTCCATTAAATCCATCCCAACATTTCTTAAGCACTTTATTGGCTACATAACACTTATATGGGAATGAACTGGACTCCAAACTGCAAGTGATCTCACTAGGAGGTGCCATCAAATAGCCAGGGATTGCTTTTGGATGCAATCATAGGTAACAAGCCCTATAACACGTTACCAGTTCCATATTGACAATATTACAATGCCTCGCACAGATGGCAACAATATAGTTATGCTTCCAGTGATCCTCACCTTTGAAAGAGTTCCCACTCACCAGCTGCTGCCCAATCTCTCTAACAACACAAAAAAAATCACATCTCTCATACTTAAAATGGAGAAAGTTATTGATTTTGTTTTAGAAAAGCCAACTGAAACTTTTTTTTCCACTGGCACCAGTAACCAAAGGATTACTAGTAAAGATCCAATGGGAAATTTTAGAGAATTTCTTTTACACAAGTCGTTCTGATCAGGAAGAGGATGATGGAAATATACGATGATTTTCAAACGAGAACTAACCCATTAAGCATGACAATTTGCCGAGCTATGGAGCAAGAGCAGGGAAGTGAGATAGCTCTTTCAAGGAGCTAGCACAAACACAATGGGATGAATGGCCTCCTTTTGTGTTGTACGATTCTGAGTCACAAGCCCTTCAAAACTATGTTAACAGGAATGTGGTTAGTGATTGTAACAAGGTTAGCCAGGTGGACATCATAGAAATGAGTTCCCTGGTTGGGGTTATTATTCTGGTCCAATCAGGGAGCCCTGGCTGACAGATATAAACAGGAGTACCAGACATCCAGTGCACTCTGAGAGCTGGTTTGGAGGGAGCTGGATCAATATCAAGGATTATCCACATGTAAATAAAGGGTGCCTTGGTGACGGGATATTGGTTTCTGTCGATAGAAGAAGAAAATGCAGCAAATGGATTATATATATGTTACATGGTATGCTGATGGAAGTGGACACCTTTGCCAGGCAGACTCAGCTTGAGTGAAGGCATACTCTCATTGTCTAAATCAGAACCAGTCAAAATAAATGTCTGGTTAAATGGTCACCCAGTTCTAGTGGGGGTCGATATGAGCACAGCTGTTTCAGTGATCGCAGAACCATTCTAATAAAATTCACTCTGGACAGCAACCCAGGTGGACCTCATAGAATATGAGTTCCTTGATTGGGGCTGGTAACCTGGTCCAATCAAGGTGCTTTGGCTGACAGATATAAACAGGAGTGTCAGACTTCCTGTTCACTCTGAGAGCTGGCTCTGTGGAAGCTAGACTAATAAAAAATGAGGTCTGCAGATGCTGGAGATTTCGAGTAAAAAATGAGGTCTGCAGATGCTGGCTTATGCTCGAAACGTCGAATTCTCTATTCCTGAGATGCTGCCTAACCTGCTGTGCTTTGACCAGCAACACATTTGCAGCAGATTTGAAGCTAGACTAATGTCAAGGGTTCTCAAAGTGTAAATAAAGGGTGACTTGCTGATGGAATACGGTCCACTGTGGAATTAGTTCAGTAGTTTAGCCCAGAGTATGGAATTGTATTCTGACTCCCCATGTTTGTTTCCTATACCATTTGGTTTTAATGTGTCTTGGACAAAAGTTGGTCAATTAGCACAAATCAGTGCTAGCTAATGGTCAGTTATGTAGTGTAAATTCATTTCCACTCGGCACCCCACTGGGCCTACTAATTCCATTCATGCCCTTCAATATTTTTTTGGAGAGAAAAGTAATTTCATTCCATATGTCATCGTGGGATTTAGTCTCAATTTGCAGAACTAAATAATGTTGGGATGAGTCAGTGTTGTCATGCACCTTTCCCAAAGCAACCTTTGTTTAAAAAAAAGTCACTACAAATAAACTTCAAGCCTTTTTTTTAAATACAAACTGCTTTAGAATTTTTTTCAGAACAAAGTACAACTGTCTTACAACATCAACCTTTGATCTGAATATCAGGATTAGTATTTCCCAGGGTGTTCCTATTGGTTCAAAACCACTTACTTTTAAATAATCATAAATCATTTGTCTAGAAGTTAAAGCCAAGTTGAGTATACGTGACTCACATACATAGATACAAAACATCGAATGTGTGCAGATTCAATGTTGGCTTCTCTTGGTAACAGGTTTAGTTCACTGAAGTGAGAATGGGTTCTTCTTTGAGGTAGATCAATGCTGAAACCTGTCTGCAAATGAGGTGACTCAGTCAGTTTGTTATGAAGCCCAAAGGCAGGGCTGTTTCAAGCATCTGCACAAACACAGATGATGAAAAAACAAAGCCAGAAATAAGATTGACTTTCAGGAGCCATGCAAGAGGAGTAAAGTAACAGTGCAAGGCAAGCTGAAGCACATTAACACAGACCAGCCTGATTTTATCATTTCTGTTTGTGCAAGGTATTGATTTATAGCTATTTCTAAATTAGATTTACACATTAGCAGGGTATATAGTATGATGAAACAAAAGGCAGGAGTGGAAGTCTTCTGTATGAGGCTGTGCTTAAATTTGCTAACATAGGAGTAATGCACAGGCTGAACAAAAATTTGTGCTTTGTTATTGACTAAGTTGATATGAACAGTAGCTCCAGAAACTGATCCGAATGCAACTCAATACCATTGGGAGCAAACATTCCTTACGCCAGGTCTAGTACAATACCAACGTTTTTCTTTTTGTTTCTGAATGTCTCATTTAAAAGAAATTAAAAAGGCAAACACAGAGTTCTCAAAATTTACTTCTTTCTGGGGAGTTGTCCTGTTTTAAAGCTGGTGTCAAAAGCCTGGCAGAATTGAAGCTTAAACAAAGCAGGATAGACTGCTTGCTAAAGGAGAAGTTTGTTGGCAGTCTCTGCAACATAAGTACTGCATCATATCCATCACTGCTGGATGGTGCTGAAGAAGGAAGAGGAACAGAATAACAAAGTACAGGAGAGGGATATTTTGGATTTAGTACATGCTTAAATATGTGTATACTACTGGCAGGTTTAGATTAGATTAGATTACTTACAGTGTGGAAACAGGCCCTTTGGCCCAACAAGTCCACACCGACCCGTCGAAGCGCAACCCACCCATACCCCTACATTAACCCCTTACCTAACACTACGGGCAATTTAGCATGGCCAACTCACCTGACCCGCACATCTTTGGACTGTGGGAGGAAACCGGAGCGCCCGGAGGAAACCCACGCAGACACGGGGAGAACGTACAAACTCCACACAGTCAGTCGCCTGAGTCGGGAATTGAACCCGGGTCTCAGGCGCTGTGAGGCAGCAGTGCTAACCACTGTGCCACTGTGCCACCGTGCCGCCCAGGTTGTAGGGCAGTGTATAATGAGCAGGTTACCTGAGATCCTCCAGTAACATCCAGATTGCCAAAGCGACTGTACTTGACTTCTGTATAAAGTTAAAAATCACACAACACCAGGTTATAGTCCAACAGGTTTAATTGGAAGCACACTAGCTTTCGGAGCGACGCTCCTTCATCAGGTGATAGTGGAGGGCTCGATCGTAACACAGAATTTATAGCAAAAATTTGCAGTGTGATGTAACTGAAATTATACATTGAAAAATTGATTGTCTGTTAAGCCTTTCATCTGTTAGAATACAGTGATAGTTTCACTTCTTTCATGTGTAAATCACAAAACCCTATTTTTAAAAGTTGCTTAGCTGTTAACAATGGTGATAGCTAGACAATATGTTGAAGGTGTTAGCCCACCCCCCCCCCCACCCCAGTGTTCTTTGTCTATGACCTGATGTTTAGATTGATTCTAATCCATAAAGTGAGATAACAGTTTTACATGACCATGCAGTTTTTGAGCTCAGAGTTCGACATGAATGTATGCAGTTTTTGAGCAAAGTGCAATGTAACTCTGCAAGTACAAATTCACCCCACAAAATATATGTGTGCATGTGGGTCTTTGTCTGTGTGTGTGTGCCTGTCTGGGGTGGGGGTTGTGAGTGTGAGAAAGTGTGTGTGTGTAGTGACTGCAGAGTGTCTGTGAGGGGGTGCATGTGTCAGTGTGGGAGTATGTGTGTCTATAAGGGTGTGTGTGGGTGTCTGTGTGCATGTCTGTGTGTACCTGTGTCTGTGTGTATGTGAGAGAGTGTGTGTATGTAGGAATATCTGTGTATGTGTGGAGTGCAATGGTGATCACCTGTAATGTGACATGAACCCAAGGTCCCGGTTGAGGCCCTCCCTATGGGTACCGAATTTAGCTGTCTGCCTCTGCTGGGCCACTTTCCTCTGCTGCCTGTCTCGAAGTCCACCTTGGAGGATGGTCACCTGATGGTCCGAGGCTGAATGTACTGGACCACTGAAGTGTTCCCCAACTGGGAGGGAACCCTCCTGTCTGTTGATTGTTGTGCAGTGCCCATTCATCCGTTGTCGTAGCCTTTGCTCGGTTTCCCCAATGTACCATGCCTCCAGGCATCCTTGCCTGCAACGTATAAGATAGACAACATTGGCTGAGTCACATGAGTACTTGCCATGTACAAGGTGGGAGGTGTTCCCACACGTAATAGTGGTATCTATGTTACTTCAGTGGTCCAGTACATTCAGTCTCAGACCTTCGGGTGACCATCCTCCAAGGTGGACTTCGGGACAGGCAGCAGAGGAAAGTGGCCCAGCAGAGGCTGATAGCTAAGTTCGGTACCCATAGGAACCTTGGGTTCATGTCACATTACAGATGATCACCATTGCACTCCACACACACAGATATTCCTACACACACACACATACTCTCACACATACACATGGACACAGGTACACACAGACGCGTACACAGACACCCACACACACCCTTATAGACGCACACACTCCCACACTCACACATGCACCCCCTCACAGACACTCTGCACTCACAGACAAAGACCCACATGCACACATATATTTTGTGTGGTGAATTTGTACTTGCAGAGTTCCATTGCACTTTGCTCAAAAACTGCATACATTCATGTAGAACTCTGAGCTCAAAAACTGCATGAAGTTACGTAAAACTCTGTTATCTCACTTTTTGGATTAGAATCAATCTAAACATCAGGTCATAGACAGAGAACACAGGAGGCTAACACCTTCAACATATTGTCTAGCTATCACCATTGTTAACAGCTAACCTGAGAATGCAACTTTTAAAAAAAAGGGTTTTGTGATTTACACATGAAAGAAGTGAAACTATCACTGTATTCTAACAGATGAAAGGCTTAACAGACAATCAATTTTTCAATGTATAATTTCAGTTACACTGCAAATTTTTGCTATAAATTCTGTGTTAGGATTGAGCCCTCCACAATCACCTGATGAAGGAGCGTTGCTCCGAAAGCTAGTGTGCTTCCAATTAAACCTGTTGGACTATAACCTGCTGTTGTGTGATTTTTTTAACTTTGTACACCCCAGTCCAACACCGGCATCTCCAAATCATGACTTCTGTATCACTGCTTGCAATAGACATCAACAACAGGTTTCAGTCACCAGCTGGTACCATTGGCACACTGTGTCATGGAGGTTTTGCCAAGTTACCTGTTAAAGTTTCTCAGCTTTTTTTTTGTTCTTATTGTTGGAATTTCTCGCTGTCTAAATTCCTACGTTTTCCTACCATATTCTCCTTTGTAAATATCCAAATTAAAATGCAGCTCTTTAAGCAAGCATTTTGTTACCCCTCCTTATACCTCCTCCTTTAGTACAGCAGCTAATTTTGTCAGATTGTTGTGACCATTAGCACCTTAGCTAATTTTTATGCTTTAAAGGCATAAGTGTAAATTGCTTTTATTAATAAAATTGCATGTGCAGGTAGCATCTCCTGGTTTATTCAGAAATGTGAAGTTTCCTGACCTCTCACATATTGGCTGATTGATCCAGGAATTCATAACTTCGATCGTACAGGTCCATTGAATGAATTTGCATGTTACTTTGCAAAGAGGAAGTGTTAAACTGCAAAATGGGTTTAGTGATATTTAAAGTTCCAATCACTTGTGACGAATGTCATTTGACCCAGAAGCGGTATTGTAAAGAAATTTCTTTAAAATGTCCTTGGAATCTGTAATTGTTTGGAAGAATTATTGAAAAAAAGATTTTGAAGAATTTGTTTCAGGTATATTGGGAATAAATGGTCATCCTGGAATAGTAAGAAATGCTGTCATCGAAGGACTGCCTGAAACTTAATAGAATGAGAGAACAGGTGATGGATTTAGTAACTAATTGCTGATTAGGTGCAAATTGGTTGTATAAATATGGAGAGCTAGTAATTACTGGACTTGGAGCTTTATGGACTCTGAAATAAAGCTCTCATTAAATGTATGGTCAGCAACTCTGTTTGAATACAGTTATCTTCTGATGTAGGTTAGCTCTGTTGATCGAACCAATGGTTTCTAATGCAGAGTGATGCCAACAGCATAGGTTTAATTCCCATATTACCCCCAATTTATGACTCCATCCCCGAGGCTCCCAACCTCATTCCTGATGAAGGGCTTTAGTCCAAAATGTTGATTTTCCTGCTCCTCGGATGCTGCCTGGCTTGCTGTGCCTTTCCAGAACCACTCTAATCTTGACTCTAATCTCCAGCATCTGCAGTACCCACTTCTGCCTAGCCATACCAACAGGAAGAATGTTAAACGGTTAGTGACTGGAAGAACACAGCAAGCCAAGCAGCAGCAGGAGGTGAAGTCAATGTTTCAGCTGTGACTTCTCCACCTCCTCATGCTACCTGGCTTGCTGTGTTTTTCCAGCCTCCTACTTGTCTACCTTGGATTCCAGCATCTGCAGTTTTGTTTGTCTCTAAAGAAGTTAGCGGCTGGCAGACTTAAAGGAAAGCTGCATAAACAAAGAAGTGATAAAAACAGAGGAGCTGGAGGCATTCAGTGCACAGATTCAGATACAGAGAAAGCAGTCAGAGTCAGAAAGAGGAACATACAGAATTCTTATAAACAGAGGATGCAAACAATTGTCATGAACAAGTCAGTTTTCATGATGAATTTAGGAGCTCTTGTAGATATTCTGTGATCTTGCAGTAAACATATAACACCTACAAAAGCTACATGGATATTGCAAACACTAAATAAACCAGTGTTTCACCAGAAGCAGAAAAACATGAACTGTAAAGTTGCTGATTGTATGGTTGCAAACAAACTCTGGAACACTACACCATCGGAACTGTCATGATCTGAGGAAGAGAGAATTCATAACAATGAACCTTGCTGAAGATAATTGTACCAGTAAAATATAGAGGCAAAAGCTGCTGTTGGGTAGGACTCCTGATCTTCATTTATGATTAAAATACACATTGTGGAACTGTGGAACTATGTACTGCCTCATTAGTATGGGGAGTGATGCAAATGCTTAGGGTTTGCATAAGAGGTAGTGACATCTTGTCAGTTTTAAATTTAATAGCCAAGTCCTCTGGACCTGATGGTCTGCATCAAATGGTCTTTCTTATGTTTAAAAAAGTGGCAACAGAGAGAATAGAAGCCTTGGTTGTAATCTTCCAAAATGTCCTAGATTTTGGAAAGGTCCCAGTGGATTGGAAAATCCCAAATATAACACTTTCATTCAAGAAAAAAGGGGGAAAAAAAAGGAATCATAGGCCAGTTAAGCAAATACCTGTTGTAGAGAAAATGCTGGAATCCATTTTAAAGGAAGCAATAAAATAGCATTTTAGAAAATCATAATATAGTCAAGAGTCAACGTGATTTTGTGAAGGGGAAATTGTGTTCAACTAATTAATTAGTGTTCTTTGGGAAAGCAATAAACAAAGAGGATTAGAGAAAATGTGCTGATGTGGAGTTCTTAGATTTCCAAAAAGACTTCAATTAAGTGCCATATCAAAGTTTACAACAAAACAAAAGCTCCCAATTTAGGGAGTAACAGGTCAGCATTGATAACAGGGAGAAAGTGAGGACTGCAGGTGCTGGAGATCAAAGTCAAGAGTGTGGTGCTGGAAAAGCACAGCAGGTCAGGCAACATCCAAGGAGCAGGAGAATCAACATTTTGGGCATAAGCCCTTCATCAGGAATGAGGCTTGTGGGCCGGGAGGCTAAGAGATAAATGGGAGGGGTGGGGGGTGGGGGGGTGGAAGGGGGTGGTTGTGGGCGTAGAGGGGAAGGTAGCTGAGAAAGCTATAGGTAGATGAAGGTGAGGGAGAAGGTGATAGGTCGGGGGGGGTGGGGTGGAGCAGATAGATGGGAAAGGTGATGGACAGATTAACAGATTAGGAGGGTGATGCCGAGTTGGAGGCTTGGGACTCGGATAATGTGGGGGCAGGGGAAATGAGGAAACTGTTGAAATCCACATTTACCCCGTGTGGTTGCAGTGTCCCAAGGTGGAATATGAGACGTTCTTCCTCCAGGATTCAGGTGATAATGGTTTGGCGGTGGAGGAGGCTCAGGACCTGCATGTCCATGATGGAATAGGAGGGGGCATTGAAGTGTTCAGCCACAGGGCGGTAGGGTTGATAGGTGTGGATGTCCCAGAGATGTTCTCTAAAACGATCCTCAAGAAGGCATCCTGTCTCCTCAATGTAGAGTAGACCACATCGGATACGGTAGATGACATTGGTAGAGGTACAGGTAAATCTCTGTCAGATGTGGAAGGATCCTTTGGGGCCTTGGACGGAGGTGAGGGGTGTGATGTGGGTGCAGACTTTGCACTTCCTGCAGTGGCAGGGAAAGGTGCCAGGAGTGAGGTGTGGGCTGGTGAGGGACATGGACCTGACGAGAGAGTCGCAGAGGGAATGAAACGTCGATTCTCCTGCTCTTCGGATGCTGCCTGACCTGCTGTGCTTTTCCAGCACCACACTCTCGACAGCATTGATAACAGATTGGTTAGCTAACACGAAATGGAGAGCAGGGAATAAGTGTGTCATTTTGGGGATTTACAAACTGTAACTAGTGGATTATCAATGGGATCAGTGCTGGGGTCTGAACTAGTTACCATCTACATCAATGATTTAGAAAAATGTGAATTTCTCCACTTTGAATGAAGAATAGAAAAGTGATATGTTATTTCATTGCTGTGATTCTGCAGAACTTTCTGGGACAGAGTATCTAGGTATCTCCATGCATGAATCACAAAACATGAGCCTGCAGGTGATTAGGAAAGAAATGGAATTTAGATGTTTATTCCAGGAGTTTGGGGGAAAATCAAATAGAAATGGAGGGACACATTTCTTCTGCTATACAGGATGTTGATGCATTTGGGGTAGTCTGTACGCTGAGAAGGGATAATTATTTAAAATACAGTTCACAGGAGGTTTTCTAAACTGATTTTCTGGTATTAATATATTGGTTTGAGGAAATGTTGGGCCTCTATCTAATGAAGATGAGAAGAATTAGAGATGAACATTTGAAACGTATAAAAACCTGATGGGACTTAACAGGCTGAAAACATGTTTTCACTTGTGGGGCAGTCTTGAATTGGGCTCATCTTCTGTTTAAAAAAGGCGTTTCTTATTTAGGATTGAAGGAAGGAAATACCTTTTCTCTCAGAGGTTAATGAGTCTGTGAAATTCTCTTCCCCGAACAGCAACAGAGCAGGGACATTGAATGGATTCAAGGCTGGGTTACATAGAGTTTTGACTGACAAAGGGAGCAAAGATTATGGGGTGCAGCAAAGAAAGTGGTGTTGAGACCATAATTAGATCAACCATGATTTTATCAAATGGAAAAGCAGGCTTGAGGGTATAAATAGCCTCTTCCAAATCTGATCAGATACTAGAGGTTCACCTCCCTAGCCACCATTTTTGATTGAAGGTGATCCCTGAGGGCCTGCTGACCTCCTGTAGAACCATGGCGTAACTCTTCCTTCTCACCTCCATTACCAGGGCTACAACATACCCTCACTTTGCCCTCGTTTTCCATTTGCCTCATTTTGAGTTGAGGAATATTATTCAGTACAGTGTCTCCTGAAGAGAGACAGATTGATTAAGGCTAGCAACATCACAATGCAACTCAATACCACACCAAATGCAAAAGCAACTGGAAGTTTGTGAATGTAGTGGTAGTCAAGAGTATGGCTGATGCTCAGTCTTATTATAATCATGGTAATAATGTGGCTACACCAAATTTACGTGCTGCCCATCTTCAATGGAATTGACATGGGCAAGTTTTGAATTGTGACCCCATGCTTAGAAAATAAGGTAAGCCAACCTGTAGATTTTGAGGAGCAATTTAAAAGATGGGAATGGAAATCCAAAGAGGTTTATAGAAGATATGGGAAATATAAACTGATCAACTACACATGACAGCAAGTGATTGTCCGAGAAGAACAGACAATGGTAACAGAATTCATAATATGAATAATAGAGTCTTCTCGTAACATAGGGTGTAAAAAGTGAGGTCTGCAGATGCTGGAGATCAGAGCTAAAAATGTGTTGCTGATTAAAGCGCAGCAGGTCAGGCAGCATCCACGGAACAGGAAATTCGACGTTTCGGGCAAAAGCCCTTCATCAGGAATGAGGAAAGTGTGTCCAGCAGGCTAAGATAAAAGGTAGGGAGGAGGGACTTGGGGGAGGGGCGATGGAGATGTGATAGGTGGAAGGAGGTCAAGGTGAGGGTGATAGGCCGGAGTGGGGTGGGGGCGGAGAGGTCAGGAAGAAGATTGCAGGTTAGGAGGGCAGTGCTGAGTTCGAGGGAATCGACTGAGACAAGGTGGGGAGAGGGAAAATGAGGAAACTGGAGAAATCTGAGTTCATCCCTTGTGGTTGGAGGGTTCACAGGCGGAAGATGAGGCGCTCTTCCTCCAACCGTCGTGTTGTTATGTTCTGGTGATGGAGGAGTCCAAGGACCTGCATGTCCTTGGTGGAGTGGGAGGGAGAGTTAAAGTGTTGAGCCACGGGGTGGTTGGGTTGGTTGGTCCGGGCGTCCCAGAGGTGTTCCCTGAAGCGTTCCGCAAGTAGGCGGCCTGTCTCCCCAATATAGAGGAGTAACATAGGGAGTCCAGCATAGTTTTTTGAGTTTGTTCCATTGGTTGAATGAGATCATGCACAAGAAAGAAGAGAAATCTAAGCCCCGGTTGAGAACAGGGGTTATTGGTGGGGTAGAATTTCAAAACAGCAAGGAAGGCCAGGAATGAAGAAGAAGATTGAAGGGATAACAATGTTTGCATTGCCACTGGTGTCCCATCCTTTATAATTAGGAATTTATTCTGCATATCAAAGTATGACTTAATATATTGGGATTGTCCCATAAATTTGGCAAGAAAATTTCTGGAAAAAACATTGTAAACCTTTTCTAAGCCTCAAGATCTTTTAGCAAATATACCATATAGAAACAAAAGAATATGTGTGATGGAAAATGGGATTAGAATAGTTAGGTGCTTGTTTTTAACTGGTGCAGACCCATTGGGTTGAGGGGCCTTTTTCTGTGCTGTAGACTTCCAGGACTTTATAGCATTCACCCCATGGTGAGCTATTTTGAGTTCAAGATTTATTTATATCTTTCATACTTTATGCAGAAATATCATGCAGCTCAGTCATCCTGCCTATTCAATGTTAATTCAGGGTTGGGAAAGTTAAATCAAAGCCATAAGAGGATAATCCCAAGCCAGTTGTAATCCAGAGTATTTCTTTGGAAACATTCCCCCCCACCCTCCCCCACAAGTCACAAGGAATCAAATTTAGTGTAGAGATGTAAGGATATATTTCAGGCTAACACTAATGCAATCCTCTTCCAAGGATGCCTACCTTGAAGAAGTTCTCCTCCTCTCTTTACAAGGATCTCAGTGAGTCTCTCTCTTTCAATGCAATCCCCAGGTCATCTCCTCTGCCCTGAACCTCTTCAATCACATTCTGAAACAGACTCAATTCCTGAAGAAAGGCTTTGGCCCAAAACTTCAATTTTTCCTGTTCCTTGGATGTTGCCTGACCTGCTGTGCCTTTCCAGCACCACTCTAATCTTGACACCAACGCAATGGTCAGGGAGTATTGTACTATCACACATGCCATATTTTGAATGAGACATTAACCAGAGTGAAGCCTTTGGTCTCTTAGTTTATGTAAAATCCTGGAACTTCTTCCCTACTCCAACTGTGTCTGCAGTGCTTCAAGAAGATAGTTCACCATCACCAAATCCAAAGCTGTGCAGGTTAGGTGAATTGGCCATGCTAAATTGTCCATAGTGTCCAGGGATGTGTAGGTTAGGTGCATTAATCAGGGTTAAATGTAGAGTAATAGGGTAGGGGAATGGGTCTGGGTGAGTTACTCTTTGGAGGGTCAGTGTGGACTTGTTGGGCCCTATGGCCTGTTTCCACACTGTAGGGATTCTATGATTCTATGACCTCCTCAAGGGTAATTAGGGATGAAAGGCATATGCTGGCTGCTCACATCCCATGAAGAATAAATATTTTACAAAATATATCATTATACTGTTGGAAGGGCGGCACGGTGGCACAGTGGTTAGCACTGCTGCCTCACAAGCGCCAGAGACCCGGGTTCAATTCCCGACTCGGGCGACTGACTGTGTGGAGTTTGCACATTCTCCCCGTGTCTGCGTGGGTTTCCTCCGGGTGCTCCAGTTTCCTCCCACAGTCCAAAGATGTGCGGGTCAGGTGAATTGGCCATGCTAAATTGCCTGTAGTGTTAGGTAAAGGGGTATGGGTGGGTTGTGCTTCGGCGGGTCGGTGTGGACTTGTTGGGCTGAAGGGCCTGTTTCCACACTGTAAGTAATCTAATCTAAGATTTGTCCCCAGTGTTCATCCAATACTTATCCCTCAACCAATATCGCAAATAAACACACGTTCTGATTGCAAATCATAATTTGACAAATATTTTTACTATAATACAAGAACACCAACACCCTGCTGGCTTGCTGGCACTATGAGGTCTTCACTGGCACTTTATAAATGCAAAACTCTTCAATTTGCTTTACTGCTTGAAATAAGCAGGTGCCCTTGTTACTCAAGGGAAGAATCTTATAACAAGGACAGTGTTGCAGTATCAGCATTAATAGCGATATGTCTATTGAATGCAATTTTGAGGCTAGTCCTGCCCTGTTGGTCTGATTTGGCTGATTACACATGAGCCACACTCCCATCTAATTCTGACTCCTCCACATAAATGGGAGATATGCAGGTCCAGGACTAGGTACAGAGGATTGAGCACTACTTGATTCATATTTATTCTAAAATCCATGGGCTATCACAGCAAGCTCATAGAGTTTGGAGTTTTACTTGAGAAAAGTACAGATTTTATGGATATTTGAATGAAGTATTTAAAATAATGAAAGCTACACTGCACTGTCTAAAAGTGGACAGATTATTCAAAGTAAATCAATTAGGAAGATTGAGGAGCTGTGGGTATAAATGATGTAAACTTTGATTAGATGAGGTGGTTGGAATGTCAGGATGGCATTCTTCCCCTAGAAGATCAAAAAACTTTGGAATAAGTCACTGGCTGATGCTACGGCCTCAGATTCACCACAAATATTTAGAGGTGCTGGCTATGTTTGTGGAGGAGATTGGTGTGACTTGGTACAAAATCTGGGGGCAAGGGGTTTTTGGATAGTGTAGCACATGGTCATTGTGATTATCTTCCAGGTTCAGAAGTGAATTTCCTAGAATCCCTTTCCTCTGAATCAGCCTTTGATTTTTGAATCTATTCCATTGAACATAACAACTAGAAACAGGAGTAGGCAATTCAGTCTGATATGCTTTTTAATACGATTATGGCTGATCTCATCTTGGCCTCAACTCGACCTTCCTGCCCTCTCCCCATAACCCTTCAGCCCATTACTAATTAAAAGTCTATCCATCTCCTCCTTACATTTATTCTATGTCCTGGTGTCCACTGTACTCTGGGGTAGTGAATTTAAGAGATACAATTCCTCCTCGTCTGTCATAAATCTGCCTCCCTTTATCCTAAAACTAAAACCTTTCATTTTAGATCACGCCACACAAGGAAACACCTGTTCTATGTCTACTTTGTCAGTGGCCTTTAAGACTTTTTTTTACCTCAATTAGATCTCGTCATTCTTCTAAACACTATAGCCTTAAACTGCTCAATCTCTCCTCATAAGACAAGTCTCTCATCTCTGGAATTAATCTAGTGAAGCCTCTCTGAATTACCTCCAACGTTCATTTCTCAAGTAAAGGGACCAAAACTTGAGCATTGTACTCAAGATGTGTTCTCAGCAATGCCTTGTACAATTGCAACACTTCTTTCCATTATATTCTATTCCTTTTATGGATTTGCCATAAATAAATGCCAAAATTCCATTGTCTTTTTTATTACCTGCTTTACCTGCATGCGAGCTTTCTGCAACTCCCAGATATCTCTCCACCAAAGCATTTCGCAGTTTCTCTCCATTTAAATAATTTTTTATTCTTCTGACCAAAATGGATAACCTCACACAATCCGCGTTAATACTATCTGTCAAATTTTGGCTCATTTACTTAAGCTATCCATATTATTTACAAATGTCTTAGCTTTTCGTTGCAATTTATTTTAGAGCCAATAATCATAGAGATGTACAGCATGAAAACAGACCCTTCGGTCCAATCCATCCATGCCAACCGATATCCCAACCCAATCTAGTCCCACCTGCCAGCACCCGGCTCATATCCCTCCAAGCCCTTTCTGTTCATATACCCATCCAAATGCCTCTTAAATGTTGCAGTTGTACCAGCCTCCACCACTTCCTCTGGCAGCTCATTCCATACACATACCACCCTCTGCGTGAAAAAGTTGCCCCTTAGGTCTCCTTTTCCCTCTCACCCTAGACCTATGCCCTCTAGTTCTGGACTCCCCGACCCCAGAGAAAAGACTTTGTCTATTTACCCTATCCATGCCCCTCATAATTTTGTAAACCTCTATAAGGTCACCCCTCATCCTCCGTCTCTCCAGGGAAAACAGCCCCAGCTTGTTCAGCCTCTCCCTATAGCTCAAACCCTCCAACCCTGGCAACGTCCTTGTAAATCTTTTCTGAACCCTTTCAAGAGTCACATCTTTCCGATATCATTAATCTAGTGAAGCCTCTCTGAATTATCTCCAACGTTCATTTCTCAAGTAAAGGGACCAAAACTTGAGCATTGTACTCAAGATGTGTTCTCAGCAATGCCTTGTACAATTGCAACACTTCTTTCCATTATATTTTATTCCTTTTATGGATTTTCCATAAATAAATGCCAAAATTCCATTGTCTTTTTTATTACCTGCTATACCTGCATGGCCTAACCAATGTCCTATACAGCTGCAACATGACCTCCTGACTCCTGTACTTAATACTCTGACCAACAAAGGAAAGCATACCAAACGCCTTCTTCACTATCCTATCTACCTATGACTCCACTTTCAAGGAGCTATGAACCTGCACTCCAAGGTCTCTTTGTTCAGCAACACTCCCTAGGACCTTACCATTAAGTGTATAAGTCCTGCTAAGATTTGCTTTCCCAAAATGCAGCTCTTCGCATTTATCTGAATTAGTCATAGAGGTGTATTGCACAGAAACATGCCCTTCGGCCCAGCTCACCTGTGCTGACCAAATATTCTAAATTAATCTAGTTCCATTTGCCAGCATTTGGCCCATATCCCTCTAAACCCTTACTATTCATATACCTATCCAGTTGCCTTTTAAATGTTGTAATTGTACCAGCTTCCACTATTGCTCTGGCAGTTCATTTCATATACATACGACCCTTTGGTTGAAACAGTTGCCCCTTAGTTCCCTTTTAAATCTTTCCCCTCTCACGGTAAACCTATGCCCTCTAGTTCAGGACTTCCCCAACCCAGGGAAAAGACTTTGTCTGTTTACCCTATCCACGCCCCTCATGATTTTACATATACTTTATAAGGTCACCCGTCAGCCTCTGACACTCCAGGGAAAATAGTCCAGCCACTTCAGGCTTTTCCTGATAGCTCAGACACACAGCAAGCCTCCCCCCACTCCCCCCACTCCCCCCCCCCCCCACCATCTTGTAAATCTATTCTGAACCCTTTCAAGTTTCACAACATTCTTCCTATGGAAGGGAGACCAGAATTGATGTAGTATTCCAAAAGTGGCCTAAGTAATTTCCTGTACAACCACATGACCTCCCAACTTCTCTGCAATCTGGTTATAGTATATTCTGTCACTTTATTTATCTCATTAATATATATTATAAATAGTTGGGGCCTGAGGAGTGAACTCTATGGCACCTCATTGGTTACATTCTGTCCATGAGAAAAGACCCATTTATCCCAATGCACTGCTTTCTGTTAGTTAGCCAATCCAAGCTAATGTATTATCCCAAGCCCTATGATCTTACCTTATATATTAACCTTTCATGTGATTAAAGGTCATCAAATACATTATCAAATACCTTCTTGATGTTGCCTCTCCCAGGAAGTTAGTTACATAAATGCCTACATTTATACAGCACCTTTCATGACCATAGGAAATCCCAAAATATTGTCAATTTACTTTACCTTTGAAGTATAATCACTGCAATGAGTAATGAAACAATTTGAACACAAAATCCCATAATAGCAATATGATAATGACAAAATAGTTTGTCCTTTATTTCAAAGGAAATGGAGGATAAAAATACAGAGCTTTTACTAAAACCAGACAAAGTGTTACCTAAGAACCTAAGAGCATAAGAACTAGGAGCAGGAGTAGGCCGAGTGGCCCTTTGAGCCCACTCTCCCATTCAATAAGATCATGGCTGATCTTTTTATGGCTTCAGCTCCACTTTCCCATCCTTTCTCCATAACCCTTAATCCCTTTATTGTTTAAAAAAGTATCTAACTTAGCTTTAAAAACATTTACTGAGGAAGCCTCAACTAATTCACTGCGCAGGGAATCCCATAGATTTACAACCCTCTGGGTGAAGAAGTTCCTTCTCAATGCCTGCTCCCTCCAATCTTGAGGCTATGCCCTCTTGTCCTAGTTCCACCTGCCAGTGGAAGCATCCTGTCTACCTCTATCTTATCTATTCCCTTCATAATTTTATGTTTCAATAAGACCCCCCTTCATTTTTCTAAATTCCAATGAATATAATCCCAGTCTACTCAGTCTCTCCTTGTAAGCCAACCCTCTCAACTCTGGCATCAACCTAGTGAACCTCCTCTGCACCCCCTTTAGTGCCAGTACATTGTTTCTCAAGTAAGGAGACCAAAACTGCACATAGTACTCCAGGTGTGGCCTCACCAGCACCCTGTACAGCTGCAACATAACCTCCCTGTTTTTAAACTCAATTCCTTTAGCAATGAAGGACAAATTTCTATTTGCCTTTTTAATTACCTGTTGTACCTGCAGACCAACCTTCTGTGATTCACGCACAAGGACACCCAGGTCTGTCTGCTCAGCAACGTACTGTAATTTTTTTACCATTCAAATAATAATCCTTTTACTGTTATTTCTACCAAAATGGATGACTTAACATTTATTAATATTGCACTCCATCTGCCAGACATTTGCCCACTCACTTGAAGTATCTATGTCCCTCTGCAAAGCTTCACAGTCGTCTGCACACTTTACACTACCATTCATCTTAGTGTCGTTCACAAACTTTGACATACCAAATGTGGTCCCAAGCTCCAAATCAGCTATGTAAATCATGAATAAACACTGATCCCTGAGGCACATCACTAGTTACCGATCGCCAACTAGAAGAGCACTCATTTATTCCCACTCTTTGCTTCCTGTTAGTCAACCAATCCTCTATCCATGCTAATACATTACCCGTAACACCACGCATCTTTATCTTATGCAGCATCCTGTTGTGCGGCACATTGTTGAATGCCTTTTGAAAATTTGCCTTTTGCCATTAGTCAAATCACAGCTGAAATACAGTGAACAGTTTTGGGCTCCTTATCTAAGATATACAGGCATTGGATGCAGTCCAGGAAATGTCCATTCAATTGATCCTGTGTTTTGAGGGATTTGTGTATGAGGAGAGGTTGAGCGGGTTGGACTTGTACTCATTGGAGTCTGGGAGAAAGATGTAATGTTGAAACATGTAAGATTGTTAGAGGATTTGACAGAGTGGATGTGAAAGGTTGTTTCCTGTTGTGGAAGATTTTGGGACCAGAGGGCATAATATCAGAAGAAGGGATTGCCTATTTAAATTACATTTATAGGTTTTTGTTCCTCTGAGGATCGTGTATCTATGGATTTTTTAACATATTTAATTCTAACTCAGCTAGATTTTTAATCAGCAAGGGTTGGACGGAAGGGTCTGTTTCCATGCTGCACATCTCTATGACTCTAAGTGAATCAAGGGTTATGGAGATAAAGCAGAAAACTGATGTTGCGGATTATCAGATCAACCATGATCTCATTGAATCCTTATCAAATATTGGAAAACTAAATGCCAGATGCTTCCCCTTATAAGGAACCAAATTGCATGGTTTTAGATGAAGAATTTCAGGTTTAAAACAGATAAGGAGGAATTACTTCTCTAAAGCGTCATGAAACTGTGGGATTCACTACCCAGAATGCAATGGATGATGGGACATTGAATAATGAGGAGTTGGACAGACAGATTTTCACTTCATACTGGGTTAAAGGATTATGGGAATTGGACAGGAAAATAAAGTTGAGGCTAAGATGAGATCAACCATGATCATATTAAATGATGGAGCAGGCATGAAGGACTGAATTGCCTACTCCTTCTCCTGGATCTGATGTTCAACGGTCAGGCAAAATCATTGGATTGAAGGCCTATTTCTGCTTCGACATTTTATCATTTTTATGAACACTAAGTATTGGCCAGGATAGCAGAGGTCCTTTCATTCCTTCAAGTAGTGCCATGGGATCTGAACTGAGAGCTCAGGCACAGCTGTAGTTTGAAGTGTGGCCCCTTCAGCAGAGCACTCCTACAGCCTGGATCATGTAGTCAAGAATAAGACCTGACAGTCCAGCCTTTGACTCAGCTGAGAATGTTACCGCGGCACCGAGTGTGGGATCACTAGAGAGATCTATTAGTGTGGAATCACTAGAGGGATCTATTAGAAGATACTAGCTATGTCTCAGTTAACTAAGATGGACTCAGTTGACCAGCTAAACTGTTACGGGTTAAATCTTCCAGTCTCTGGATTGTTGGAGAACAAGAGTATGACTGAAGGGGTGTGTCCAGATTCTATGGAATTTCTCAGGAAATTCAAACTTCTTAAAGGTAATCCCCCACTACTGGAGCCCTGAATTCAGGGCGAGAACTGGGAGAGTTCTGTGAGACTGACCTAGATAATTACCTGGAATTGTCAGAAACATAAAAGCAGTATGATTTAATACCTAAATTCCTCCTATCTTCCCCAGCTGCCTAATAACCATCCCGATTCAACTCAATCACCACTAACCCAAACCAAAAAACTGCACCCCCACTTCCTCATCTGCAACCATCAACATCACCACCAACAGGAATCTTTTGCCCCCAACTCATCCATCTCCTTGACCCAACTCATCTATCCCATCACCTGACTATCCCATGTGACAACTCAGCTACACCCCTGACCTGACCCAACTTGTTCCCAATCCAGCCTGACCACCTCTTCTACATGGCTATCTGTTCTAATCAAGCCCAACCACTTCCCAAAACTCAACTATATCCCCAACCTAATCCTCAATTCTCCGACCACCCAACACCTCTGACCACTTTCCTGGACAAACCTGACTGCCCCTTGACTAGACTGGATTATTTCCCTACCAAATATGACCACCATTTGACCAACCAAACCTATCCTGATCCAAACCAACTAGTCCTACCTGACCACCAGCGTACTCAGTTACCCAGCTGCTGCCTCTCCCACCCACTTATTCACTTTCCATATCCACTTCACCCAATCAGCAACCTACCAACCTCACTCACCTACTCTCCTCACAGACTAATTCACCTATTAACCTCACCCACTCAAATGTCTACCAAAACAGCCACCTGACCACTCAGTCTCTTACTCACCTCACATACCTGCCTGCTCATCCACCTCCTCATGCACCCATCTAACCATCCTCTTACTCATCTACCTACCCATTAATTTGCTTTCACACCTATTTACATTCCATTCATTGTAATTCAAGGACTGGACTTTTAATTTTGCCAGAATACCTTAGCTAATGCCATAAAAAGGGAACTACTCTGCTTCAATAAAATTCACTGGGTGCATTTCCTTAACAATTGAGATTGGAAGGTCGTGGACGAAAAAAAAAAGCACAGCATCTAGCACTACACCAGGAAAATCTTTGTATTATGCAGCAGCTAGTAAGACCAAAGCATTTTCATTCTAGTTCCACTGCTGCATACTTAGGTCTGCTCAGCAATATTAAAAAGTAAGTGTTTTTGTCATGATATGCTGCATTCATTGTTACCACAACTTGAAAGATTCAGGCTTATGTGTTTTTCAAAACTAAAATGCAATTAAAAGTCACTGTGAATTTGCGAATGAAATAAAATAATGAGAAATCGACACCAAACTGATATTTTTAAAGTTGCTCAAACCTGGCAAAATAAAAGGATTAGGGGATTATCTTGCGGGATCATGAGCATCTCGGAAAGGAGAGGGGTGGAGTGACGCTGTTTATCAGGAGATTTCTTGAGTATTACTGAGGCAAAGGAACTGAGAATTGGCAGGGGTTTGTTTGGGTGGAACTTGGAAGATAGGAAGGGGAAAGGATCAAGTTACTGCTTGGAATCTGTTCCAAGGTGCCAAGAACTAAATACACAGGATCGGACTGCAGTGGAAGAGCTGGGAAAATGAATGTTGAAATTTTAGTTGCAACAGGAAATGTTAATTTTCCTGACATAGACTGCAACCTACATTAGGAGTCTGTCTGTCTGTCTGTGTGAGGCTACTTATTTTAGTATTTCAGGAATCTTCTTTTACAGCAGACAAGTAATCCACAAAGGGAAAGGAGAGTTTGGACTGGCAATGAACCGCTGATAGCCAAAAAATACCAGACAGGCTGCAGGAAATGAATGTAAGAAGCTGAGTACTCAGAAAAAAATGTTAATTTTAATGAGAACAAACAGATCATAAAATCTATTAAACTGTTCGGCAGCATGAAATGCTGTAATGATGTGGATATAATTGAAAGGAACAATTAACAATGGGTAATAGATAATTTTAACTACTCCTACTGGTAGCATTGGCCTCAGACTGCCTTGTTACACTTACTGATCTATTCCTGCCCAGTGTAATTTCTCAGGGCCCCTGGTGTGATTAGTTCCAGTATGGCTGGTTCCATGAAGGCACACAGTTTAGCCTTCAAAGATTCTGTAACATGCTGGAGTTAACTGAATAGAACATAGATTCTGTCCCTCAAGAGACGCAGCACACATGATTGTCACAGCAAGACATGTCCAAAACAAGTGTAGAAAGCAGCAGCAATCTTTATTCATGGCAGCCTTTGACACCCAAAAGGCTTCAACTGTGAGAGAAATTTATTGCATAACAATATGGAAGCCATGATCGTTATCAACTGATCCACCACAGACCAAATATGTATGCAAACTGAGGTCAAGAAAGACTATGTATTTGCACTAATTATCCTGGCAAGGTGGCTCAGTGGTTAACACTGCAGCCTCATAGCACCAGGGACCCAGGTTCAATTCCAGTCTCAGGTGACTGTATGTGTGGAGTTTGCACATTCTCCCTATGTCTACCTAGGAATGGGGTTGGGGTTTCCTCCCAAACGATCAGATTAATCTGTATTCTGCGCACATTGGAGGGGTGTTAAGGCTTTGGGCAACAGTAAAGCTCAGTTTTTGGGTAACACATTTCTTAGTACCTTTTACTGTGTCTGCGTGGGTTTCCTCCGGGTGTTCCACTTTCCTCCCACAGTCCAAAGATGTGCAGGTCAGGTGGATTGGCCATGCTAAATTGCCCACAGTGTTAGGTGCATTAGTCAGAGGGAAATGGGTCCAGGTGCATTATTCTTCGGAGGGTCGGTGTGGACTTGATGGGCTAAAGGGCCTGTTTCCACAATGTAGGGAATCTAATCTAATCATATCCATGAACCTTCCTGCTGAATAGAGCTTTTCAACAGAAAAAAGCAGGAAACTATTCAACCAGTAATGCATCCAGTCCAGAACTAAGATCACCTCAAACAACTGCAATTGAGCTTCAATATCCAGACTGAGTGGCTGAGCTCCAAAGCATCATTGATGCGTTCAGAGAGGTCAATGAGAGAGTAGGCCTCCATGGGCTAAACACCTACAAGACAAACGTCCTCTAGTAGCATCCTCCAACTACACCACTCTGTCCCCAGTTCTCAAGATTCATGGCAAGCCACTGAACAATGTGAATCAATTCTCATATATTTGATAATTCTTCTTCCATGAGCACAGACACTGTTGATGAAATTCAACATCACATCCAGCCTTTGGCTGTCTGAGGGACAAGAGTGTTTGATGACAAAGACCTCAAACTGAGCACCAAGCTCATGGTTTGCAATGCTGTCCTGTTACCTGCCCTTTTGTATATATAGGAGAAAGTAAGGACTGCAGATGCTGGAGATCAGAGTCAAAAAGTGTGGTGCTGGAAAAGTTGAGCCGGTCAGGCAGCATCCAAGAAGCAGGAAACAGCAGAGATTGTAATTCCCCAGAGAAATATTACCAGCAATGCCTCTGCAAAGTCCAGCAAATTCAGTGGCAGGATGCTTTAATATCAGCAACTTCTTTCAGGTCAGCATCCCCAGTATCAAAGCATTGGCTACTGTCAATAATCTTGTTGGGCATGCACCATCATCTGTATGCCTGACATAAAACTTCCTACTCTGAGCTCCACCGTGGCAAGCAATTCCCAGGAGGTCAGAGAAACACTAATCTAAGAACAAATATGGGTGGACATGGGGCAGGTGGATTGACATTAGCTGGTGGAGGTTAGCTGGATGGTGAGTTCAGAGAGGCATTATTTGCTGCAGGACTCCGAGTCACTGACCTGCTCTTGTAGCTATTGTATTTGTATGGCTAATCCAAGTTCAGTTTCTGTCTATGGTAACCCCCAGAATGGTAATAGTGGGGGATTCTGTTTACTTACTGTGTTTAACACAGCACAAAGTCTTGAGGCACTTCAAATGAATTTAATGAAACAATAGTCCCACCAACTCATGGGAATCTCTTATGCAAGTATCCCAACTGAAGAAGTATCTGCCAAAGTGCCAACCATCTTGAGCATTTCTGACTGAGCCCAGGTGGAGACCAGCACAAACAGGGGAGGGAGCATGTGAAAACCTGAGCAAACCACCTACCACCCCTTCAAATACCACATGCTCCATCCTTGAAGGGAATGCAAATCCAGCACTGGACCCTTTAATCTCCTCAGGACCCACAGCCTCTGAGTGGAAGAAAGTTCCAATCAGTCTCAGAGGACTGGTTAAGAAGAATGTAACAACATACACAACATCCCAATATACTGGGGCAATGCAGTGGCTCAGTATTTAACACTGTTGCCTCACAACACCAGGGACCCAGGTTCAATTCTACCCTCAGGTAAGTGTCTGTGTGGAGTTTGCACATTCTTCCCTTGTCTGTGTGAGTTTCCTCCGGGTGCTCTGGTTTCCTCCCATAGACCAAAGATGGGCAGGTTAGGTGGATTGGTCATGCTAAATTGCCTGTGATGTCAGGGATATGCAAGCTAGGTGGGTTAGCCATGGGAAATGCAAGGTTACAGGGATGGGATGGGTCTGGGTGGGATGATCAGTATGGACTCGATGGCCCAAATGGCTTGCTTCCACACTGTGGGGATTCTATAATTATCGCATCCCTCTGTAGGAACGTGTATTGAGCAGGCTGACTGTTGTGGCTCAAGAATTTTCTTCTTCCTGACTCTGCTAAACTTCTGTCAATCAGAACCAACAAGTATGAACCACCTCCCACACTGATTGGCAACTTACATGGGAGTGCAGCTTTAACATTTACAACTTGATTTAGCAGTGGGCGTTGTGTAAAGGTTGGTGGAAAATGTTGTTTCATTAAATTCATTTGAAGTGCCTCACGACTTTGTGCTGTTTTAAACACAGTAAGTAAACTGAATCCCCCACTATTACCATTCTGGGGGTTACCATTGACCAGAAACTGAAATTGGATTAGCCATACAAATACAACAGCTACAAGAGCAGGTCAGTGATTCGGAATCCTGCAGCAAGTAATGCCTCTCTGAACTCACCATCCAGCTAACCTCCACCAGCTAATGTTAATCCACCTGCCCCATGTCCACCCATATTTGTTCTTAGATGTTAAGAGTTTCATTTAGCCCATGTAAGGATGTTCTGATCAAAATGTTCAATGCAATCCTGGGCATCCCTCAGAGATACACCCTTCACATGAGAGGTTGAAGGCAGCATTATTGTCAGTACACTTCGTGTGCTGTGTTTGATTTTGTTACTTCAGGAGGGATAAACTCCGATTGGAAGCAACTCAGGAAATGGTTTGCTTGAGTGATTTTTGAGATGGAGGGATTGCTTTATGAGAAAAAGTTGTGTATGTTGGGCCCATACACATTGAAATTTTAAAGATAAGAAGAGATCTTGAAATATTTAAAATCCTGAGAGATGAAAAAATGCAGAGAGGATGTTTCCTCTCTCAGGGAATCTCAAATTACAACCTAAATTTCAACTCCTTAGACACTGGTTCTTAATGGAATTACAAGCCCAAAATCCTGGTTCTGCACCTAATGGTTCCAACTTTTCATAATTTACAGAATATGCAATAGCTGCTGATTTGGAGTTTCTACTGATTTCAAAATGGAAACCAGAATTTTTGTCTTGAAAAGAAGATGAATACTTCAAATAGTTTGACATAATTTCTATCTGAACTCAATTTTTGCTGTGATTTAGCTTCAATATACAAGAAATTGAAATATCAGATGTAATATTTCTATCCTTCCTGATAGGAACCCTATCAGGAAGGGTTCCTACCCTCAGTCAATGTCAAGCTTGTAGAACACTGTTATTTAGGAAAAGCAACTAGATCCCTAACTGAATGGAGCATCAGGCCATGATGGAAGTGGGTACTGCAGATGCCGGAGATTAGAGTCAAGGTTAGAGTGGTGCTGGAAAAGCACAGAAGGTCAGGCAGCATCTGAGAAGCAGGAAAATCAACGTTTCGGGCAAAAGCCCTTCTTACAGGCCATGACTGCCCTCCTATCAATTTCTAACTAATCACTTTTATGCTTACGTGAAAGCCAACCTTATTTAATTTCAAACCAGTTTAATACGGAGGAAGATGACATTATAATCTTTTTTTAAAAAGTCTTCTCCTTTGATTTTGCACTATTTGACATCAGTATAAACTTGCTCTCAAATTCCCCATTACTTCATGCTACTGCCAAAGATCATTTTCACCCCTTTCACGCTGACATGTTGTACTCATGAAAGAATTGACCAAAGGAAGTAAAGCAGTAGCACGAAATCTGGGCCTCGGGTGCAGAATCATTCTGTTCCAGGATGAGAACAGGTCTCTGCTCGATTTTAGTTATAACCTAAACCTAACATTGAGGAAAATCACTTCAGACTTGAACATTTGCTCATTGAGTGGGGGAATTGCATGAACCTTATTTAATTTAGTTACATTTTGTAAAACTGGAAGTAAAAAGTGAGGTCTGCAGATGCTGGAGATCACAGCTGAAAATGTGTTGCTGGTTAAAGCACAGCAGGTTAGGCAGCATCTCAGGAAAAGGGAATTCGACGTTTCGAGCATAAGCCCTTCATCAGGAATGAGAGAGAGTAGCCAAGCAGGCTAAGATAAAAGGTAGGGAGGAGGGACTTGGGGGAGGGGCGATGGAGGTGGGATAGGTGGAAGGAGGTCAAGGTGAGGGTGATAGGCCGGAGTGGGGTGGGGGCGGAGAGGTCAGTAAGGGGATTGCAGATTAGGAGGGCGGTGCTGAGTTGAGGGAACCGACTGAGACAAGGTGGGGGGAGGGGAAATGAGGAAACTGGAGAAATCTGAATTCATACCTTGTGGTTGGAGGGTTCCCAGGCGGAAGATGAGGCGCTCCTCCTCCAGCCGTCGTGTTGTTATGTTCTGCCGGTGGAGGAGTCCAAGGACCTGCATGTCCTCGGTGGAGTGGGAGGGAGAGTTAAAGTGTTGAGCCACGGGGTGGTTGGGTTGGTTGGTCCGGGCGGCCCAGAGGTGTTCTCTGAAGCGTTCCGCAAGTAAGCGGCCTGTCTCCCCAATATAGAGGAGGCCACATCGGGTGCAGCGGATGCAATAGATGATGTGTGTGGAGGTACAGGTGAACTTGTGGCGGATATGGAAGGATCCCTTGGGGCCTTAGAGGGAAGTGAGTGTGGAGGTGTGGGCGCAAGTTTTACGTTTCCTGCGGTTGCAGGGGAAGGTGCCGGGGGTGGAGGTTGAGTTGGTGGGGGGTGTGGATCTGACGAGGGAGTCACGAAGGGAGTGGTCCTTGCGGAACGCTGATAGGGGAGGGGAGGGAAATATATCCTTGGTGGTGGGGTCCGTTTGGAGGTGGCGGAAATGACGGCAGATGATACGTTGTATGTGGAGGTTGGTGGGGTGGTAGGTGAGAACCAGTGGGGTTCTGTCTTGGTGGCGGTTGGAGGAGCGGGGCTCAAGGGCGGAGGAGCGGGAAGTGGAGGAGATGCGGTGGAGGGCATCGTCGATCACGTCTGGGGGGAATCTGCGGTCCTTGAAGAAGGAGGCCATCTGGGCTGTGCGGTGTTGGAACTGGTCCTCCTGGGAGCAGATGCGGCGGAGACGAAGGAATTGGGAATATGGGATGGAGTTTTTGCAGGGGGCAGGGTGGGAGGAGGTGTAGTCCAGGTAGCTGTGGGAGTCAGTCGGTTTATAGTAGATGTCTGTGTTGAGTCGGTCGCCCGAGATAGAGATGGAAAGGTCTAGGAAGGGGAGGGAGGAGTCTGAGACAGTCCAGGTGAATTTAAGGTCGGGATGGAAGGTGTTAGTAAAGTTGATGATGAACTGTTCAACCTCCTTGTGGGAGCACGAGGCAGCGCCGATACAGTCATCGATGTAGCAGAGGAAAAGGTGGGGGGTGGTGCCAGTGTAGTTGCGGAAGATGGACTGTTCCACATATCCTACGAAGAGGCAGGCATAGCTGGGGCCCATGCGGGTGCCTATGGCAACTCCTTTAGTTTGGAAGAAGTGGGAGGATTGAAAAGAGAAGTTCCACCTCCTCCAGGATTTTCGCTTCCCCGGTCCCCAACGCCTTATTTTCACTATGGACATCCAGTCCCTGTACACCTCCATTCCCCATCACGAAGGACTCAAAGCCCTCTGCTTCTTCCTTTCCTGCCGCACCAACCAGTACCCTTCCACTGACACCCTCCTTCGACTGACTGAACTGGTCCTCACCCTGAATAACTTCTCTTTTCAATCCTATCATCCGCCGTCATTTCCGCCACCTCCAAACGGACCCCACCACCAAGGATATATTTCCCTCCCCTCCCCTATCAGCGTTCCGCAAGGACCACTCCCTTCGTGACTCCCTCGTCAGATCCACACCCCCCACCAACTCAACCTCCACCCCAGGCACCTTCCCCTGCAACCGCAGGAAATGTAAAACTTGCGCCCACACCTCCACACTCACTTCCCTCCAAGGCCCCAAGGGATCCTTCCATATCCGCCACAAGTTCACCTGTACCTCCACACACATCATCTATTGCATCCGCTGCACCCGATGTGGCCTCCTCTATATTGGGGAGACAGGCTGCTTACTTGCGGAACGCTTCAGAGAACACCTCTGGGCCGCCCGGACCGACCAACCCAACCACCCCGTGGCTCAACACTTTAACTCTCCCTCCCACTCCACCGAGGACATGCAGGTCCTTGGACTCCTCCATCGGCAGAACATAACAACACGACGGCTGGAGGAGGAGCGCCTCATCTTCCGCCTGGGAACCCTCCAACCACAAGGTATGAATTCAGATTTCTCCAGTTTCCTCATTTCCCCTTCCCCCACCTTGTCTCAGTCGGTTCCCTCAACTCAGCACCGCCCTCCTAACCTGCAATCTCCTTACTGACCTCTCCGCCCCCACCCCACTCAGGCCTATCACCCTCACCTTGACCTCCTTCCACCTATCCCACCTCCATCGCCCCTCCCCCAAGTCCCTCCTCCCTACCTTTTATCTTAGCCTGCTTGGCTACTCTCTCTCATTCCTGATGAAGGGCTTATGCTCGAAACGTCGAATTCCCTATTCCTGAGATGCTGCCTAAAACTGAAAGTATAAAGATAGATCCAAAATACCAATAGCATTGTTTTCAGAAAATGATACTAGCAGATTTAATTTTTGTTTCAGCCTCGTTTGTTTCCACTTAATTTTAAGACTGCTGTGTTTCATTGGTGATTATGGTGTGCCAGTCATAGCTTTATTTTATATCAATTCCCCTCCCTCAATGACAACTGAAGTTTCAGTTCAACACTAGGTTGTGACAAATCATGTAACAAAATTAACATCTTATTATTAACATCTGTGTCTTTGGATTCGGCCATTATTAGTGCATTAGAGGTTTGTTGGTTCTCATGTGAGTAGACAGGACCTTTTAATGCAGCTGCAGTCATTTCACGGCCTATAGAACTGTAAATGAGCAATGACTGGTCAGGACCACTTAAGGAACTTAATATGGGATTTACAATAAGGGACTCGAACCAGGTAACTACAATGGATTTCAGAGTTGGAAACTATATACACTTTACATTTTAAGTATTGAATACTGAATAAATAAATTTCCAGTTTATATTGATGACTTTTAAAATGTTTTAGTCACTTGTTTAATTTCCACCTCTGAATTACAGACAATGATTATTTTACTTGTTATGTTTTAATAATCAATTGTATTAGCCTTGAATCACAAAATCAGAATTAATTGGCAGGATCGCTTGGTTTTATTCCTTAACACATTGTCAGTGACCTATCTCATTGTCTCATTGGTAATTTGAAGTAATTCGTTGCTTACTACAAAATGGAAGGAATTACTGGCCAGTTGGAGGAATTCTGCATGGTCATTGGGGGATGGAGGTATATATGGATGGAGCATGAAACTCCCAAAAGCTGGGAGGTGTTCGTAGCTGACTGTGAATGGGTAGATGAAAAAATAAAATGGACATGAGAAACAGTGTAAGGCCACTAAGACTGAGGAATATACAAACAGGGTTAAAGCAACCATGCTGTAAAATAAAGAACATAGATTCTACTTGGAATCCCAAGCCTACGTCTGACATACCGATCCTATTTGAGGATGGAGATTTTATTCTTGGATATCCACTGAGCCCCTAACAAATACTAGAAGGGTAGTAGGGATATTCCAGATAACTACAGGCCAGTGAGCCTGATGTCAGTGGTGGGAAAGTTGCTGGAGAAGGTACTGAGGGATAAAATCTATTTATATTTGGAAACGAATGGGCTTATCCGTGATAGACAACATGGTTTTGTGTGGGGGAGATGGTGCCTTACCAACTTAATAGAGTTCTTTGAGGAAGTGACCAAGTTGTTAGATGAAGGAAGGGCTGTTGATGTCACATACATGGGACTTTAGTAAGGCGTTTGATAAGGCTCCCCATTGCAGACTAACGTAGAAAGTGAAGTCACATGGTGTGCAGGGTGTTCTAGCTAGGTGGATAAAGAACTGGTTGAGCAACAGGAGACAGAGAGTAGTAGTTGAAGGGAGTTTTTCGAAATGGAGGAAGGTGACCAGTGGTGTTCCACAGGGATCAGTGCTGTGTCCACTGTTGTTTGTAATATACATAAATGATTTAGAAGAGGGCACTGTTGGTATGATCAGTAAGTTTGCAGATGACATGAAGATTGGTGAAGTAGCAGAAAGCATAAGGGACTGTCAAAGAATACAGGAGAATGTAGATCGACTGGAGAGTTGGGTGGAGAAGTGACAGATGGAGTTCAATCCAGACAAATGTGAGGTGATGCATTTTGGGAAGTCTAATTCGAGAGCGAACTATACTGTAAAAGTAAGAGATCTGGGAGTTCAGGTCCATTGTACCCTTAAGGTGGCTGCACAGGTGGATAGAGTGGTCAAGAAGGCATATAGTATGCTTGCCTTCATTGGATGGGGTATTGAGTACAAGAGCTGACAGGTCATGTTAAAATTATACACGACATTTATTCAGCCGTATTTAGAATACTGTGTACAGTTCTAGTCGCCACATTACCAAAAGGATGTGGACGCTTTGGAGAGGGTGCAGAGAAGGTTTATGAGGATGTTGCCTGGGTATGGAAGGTAATAGCTATGAAGAGAGGTCGAGTAGGTTAGAATTGTTTTCATTAGAAAAAAGGAGATTGATGGGGGAGCCTGATTGAGGTCTACAAAATCATGAAGGGTATAGACAGGGTGGATACAGATAAGCTTTTTCCCAGGATGGTGGATTCAATAATGAGAGGTCATGTGTTCAAGGTGAGAGGTGAAAAGTTTAAGGAGGATACACGCGGCAAGTACTTTACACAGATGGTGGTGGGTGTCTGGAATGCGTTGCCAGCAGAGGTGGTAGAGCAGGCACAGCAGATTCATTTAAGGTGTGTGTGGACAGATGCATGAGTAGGTGAGTAGCAGAGAGATACAGATGTTTAGGAATTGGGCGATAGGTTTAGACAGTGGATTTGGATCGGCTCAGGCTTGGAGGGCTGATGGGCCTGTACCTGGGCTGTAAATTTTCTTTGTTCTTTGCTCTTTAAATGGCTTGTCAGAACCCAGTGGACCAAATCTAGATGGTATGCTGTGGGTGGTCGTAACAAGATGACTTCTGCCCCTCAGTGGGAGAATGCCCTGGTAGTGCCAGCATTTGGTTGTGACCATTGCCAGGACTACAGGCAAAACTGTAAGGATGGCAGCCAGGGGTCCTGGACCAAGATAAATCAGAGGTATTGACAGGATAGAATTGGGCATCTTGGGTAGCAGGATAGGTGAAGGGTAGAGGTAGTGGGTGCATAGTACAGAAGAGAATAAGGAAGTAGGAGTCCTGTTATTTGGAGTGGGTACCTGGATGTACAAAAAACACCCTTGGAGATTGTATAATAACCACCTTGCTTCCTGCCTTTTTAAGAAAACATTTAAAACAATCACCTGCCCACATTAAATTTTTATAGCATGGACAGGTTACTACTATGGCTAATTGAGTTTTGGACAAGCTTAAGAGACCCTTAATTATTTATCCACACATAGCAGGAAGGTTGTCAATTTTCTCTCTCTTATACACACACACACACACACACACACACACATCCATAGTGTTATGGGATGAGCTACAGTGTGTGGTGGAGTAGCCACCTGAACTATATTACATGTCTCTAGCCCTGCCAAACCAGACCTGGTGAGGGTTGAGAATGTGGTGCTGGAAAAGCACAGCAGGTCAGGCAGCATCCGAGGAGCAGGAGAATCGATATTTCGGGCATAGGCCCTTCATTAGGAATGAGGCTTGTGGGCCGGGGGTCTGAGAGATTAGTGGGAGGGGTGTGGGGTTGAGGGGAAGTGGATAGGTCAGAGAGGAGAGTGGAGCGGATAGATGGGAAAGGTGATTGGCAGGTCAAGAGGGCGGTGCCGAGTTGGAGGCTTGGGCCTGGGATAATGTAGGGGGAGGGGAAATGAGGAAACTGGTGAAATCTACATTGGCCATTGCCAAACCCTCACCACCGAACGCCTGGAGGAAGAACATCTCATATTCCGCCTTGGGATCCCACAACCACATGGGATCATTGTGGACGCCTCATTCCTGATGAAAAGCTTATGCCCAAATGTCGATTCTCATGCACCTTGGATGCTGCCTGACCTGCTGTGCTTTTCCAGCACCACACTCTTGACTCAGATTTGCAGTCCTCACTTTCTCCCAGACCTGGTGCAGGCATGTAATACCCAGCCCAATATATATTTCATCAGCATGGAAAGAAAGTAGAAATAAACGTTTTGAGCAATTGAATGGAGGGAAGGTAGAACGCAAAGGAAGGTCTGTGATAGGCTGAAGAGCATTAATGATTAACTGACAAGATAGTTGGTGGTACAAAGGCAGACAGAGATAATCGGTGTCATGAAGAAACAAAAGATTTGACCAGGGAGAATCTGAATAACAGATTAATGAATAGTTATGTCTTAAAGTAACAACATGAAAAACAAGATTAAGACCAGCAATGCAAAACAACTGTAATGAAATTAGGGGAAGGGCTAAGGTCTGAAATTGTTGAACTCAGTGTTGAGTCTGAAAGGCTGCAAAGTGCCTCAGTGAAAGCAAAGGGGGTGCTCCTGAGCTTGAATTGAGTTTGACTGAAATGGCACAGGAAATGTCAACAAGTAGGCATGATGGAGAATTAAAATGGCAAGCCACCAGGAACCTGGAGTCATGCTTGCACAAACTTTATGGATCAAAGCCTTGAAAATTTCATAATCCCCAGATTTTAGGAGAGCAAGTTTCAGATTTCCACTATCAGTTTACCAGGGTCACTTCTGAATCATAGAATCCCTGAATGACCTACTTCTAATCTCACGGTGATGCCACTTTGGTTTTCCCATGTGAAAAAAACATGTAATTACTTTAGAAGTAGTTCAGAGGATCTTCACTCAACTGATCCCTAATATTAAGGGATGATTTTGAGGAAAGGTTGGGCAAGCTGGGCCTCTACCTATTGGAATTGACAAGAATTAGATACAACCATATTGCAACATATAAGACCTTGATGGAACTTGATGTGGGGGATGCTGAGAGGGTGTTTTCCCTTGTGGGGCAGTTTAGAATCAGGAACACCATTTAAAAATTAGGGGTCTCCTATTGAAGACTGACATGAAGAAATATCTTTTCTCTTGGAGGGTCATGAATGTGTGGAATGCTCATTCCTAGAAAATAGTGGAGGCCATTGAAATGATTAATGGCTGAACTAAATATACTTTTGCTAGACAAGGGTGTCAAAGACTGGAAAGCTGGGATGTGGAGTTGTGACAACAACTAAATTAGCTATAATTTTAACTGGTGAAGTAGGCTGGAAGTGCTGAATGATCTATTCCTGCCTCTAAGTCCCATGTACCTTTGTTCTTATATTGATCCAGATTCTCTCACCAAAGAAAATTATTTCTCTGTATTTATAATTTTAATATCTCTATTATGCTATGCAAATTAATAATTTATCTTGTCCAAGTGATTTTAAATTATAAATCCTATGTATTACACCACATACTAGATTATGCATATATTAATATAGTACAGGACAGGTCAACTAGAAAGCTGCCTGGTATGAGAAAAGACTAATTGAGGAAAGACTCAAAAATTGTGTTTGTTTTTGTTGAAACTGAGGAAATTAAGAGGCAGTTAGCTAAATTTGTTTAAGATAATGAAGGAACAGAACAGAACAGATACAATCGACAGTTCATGTTGTTGAGTGTCTGAAACAAGAGAACACAAACATAAGGATAAATTAAAGAGTTTATAACATTGGGTGAAAGTGTTTTGACACAAGTTGTGATACTATGGTTAGTGACTGAAATAGAGAGCCATCAGTATTGAGAATCAGTTGGATAGGCTGTTTGAAGAAAGGAAGATAAAGAGATAAGAAACAGAGAAGGCACTTTGTCCTTTTGAAAAAATAAAAACTTGCACGTTGGTTGACCCAGGTAACCTGGAATTATTTTGCAGTTTCTATGTAATTCTATGTGGAAGATTTGTTTTAGGTGCCTTGTATATATTAATGCATTGGATTCACTAAAGGACTTTGTGTTGATAATATAGTAGTCTTTTAACATATTTCCTACCCATAATTTCTTCTTTGTCATTTATTGTTGATGCACTCTGTTGATATAAAGCAGTATATCCTCCAACTCACTACAAGTAATGCTACAGGGCAGCTCTATGTATTGGCTGAGTAATAGGGGAAGATGATTCTGAGCAATGCTTGAGGTTGGCAATTACTTGCAGACCCATTGTGCACAAATCCAGATATAATTAGTAGCCCTGGCACCCCATTGACATGCTGTCACATTCAACTCTACCAATAATCAGCTCAGTGGACTGACCGATTCCAACCCTTTCCTTGCATCAAAGCTAAATTCTCCCTATGCGAAAAAAACTACAATCAATAAACATATGAACTGATAGACATGGGAATGAGACAACTGAACACAGTCCACATCAGAAAACTGTATAACATAATTACATTGTATTCTCTCTTTACTATATCAGAACCTCCTCCAGTAACAGAGCCAGAGCAGACACCATGATCAAACCACCCTGTCTGAGCTATAGACAAAGTGCACACCACTCATATTTCAGTTTACTTTTCATGCTTGAGAATGGTGAAATGTTGTTAGTTGTATGGGAGACAAGGAGAAACTCAATATTGAATTGACTATGAATAACCCTTGGAGACAGCACTATCATTACTTCTGACTGAGTGTGCTGATAGATGGCACATAAAAATCCAACAGGTTTATTCAGAACACAGCACAATGTTGGACTTTTGACTTTGTACAGCTGTTCTTTGGGTTCATCCGGCCGAGCAGACAGTGAGCCCGGCCGGAGTGCACTTTTCCAGGTGGGTTCCCTGTTTTAACATTTATTCAGAGGGAAAAATATTTGAATTACATTGAGAGATGAGATCAGAATATAATATCATTGAATGACATCTTAACGCAAAGAGCCTTACTGTGGAAAGCCTTAGGCATTGATGGATTAGGAATGTCGTGTCTGCTTGTTGATTTTTGAATTACTTTTGCAGCAATGATTCTGTCCCAAACTTTTTTAACTTGTTACGACCATTTCCCAGATGAGGTTCTCCAACTTATTAGAGATTTTAGATGGGATACCCCAAATAGACTAGCTCTCCACTGGAAGGATGAACTGGTTCTCCTTCTTTATACACTTGCCCCCTCAGTTGAATGACAACAAGATTAATTTATTCAGGATCCCTTCCCTTGTGGATATTTTTTGCCCAGGCTAAATAAATTTGCTTTAAAAGGAGCCAATTCAATGAGACTTTCTTGAGTTAAGAAAGACTGAGTTACTAAATGAAAGAAGAACTAATAACGTGCGCGCGCATGCGCGCGCACACACACACACACACACACACACACACACACAATGAAAAACTCTGAAGCAATTCCTGTAGGTTGGACAGTGACAAAAGTAATCCTACTACTTAAAAAGGGAGGGAGAGAAAAAGCAGAAAATTACAATATGAGTAGTGGAGAAAATGTTTGAGTCAAAGATGTGATAACAGAAAATTTGAAGAGTGTTCATTGGATTGGACAAAGCCAGCTTAGGTTTATGAAAGGCAAATCGTGCTTAACAAATCCACTGGCATTCTTTGAGGATGTAATGAATAGAATAGATAACAGAGAACCAGTAGATATAGTGTATTTGGTATCTCAGAAGAATTTTGATAAGGTCCCTCAAAGAAGGTTAATGGGCAAAATTAAAGCACATGGGATGGGCCTAATACATTGGCCTAGACTCAGAACTGGTTGACAAATAGGAAACAGAGAGTGGGAATAAAATGGGTCTTCTGGGTTGTAGACTGTGAATAGTGGAGTATTAGTGGACTGTGAATAGTGAGTAACTGGAGGTGCTTAGCCTCCAGTTACTCACCATGTATATAAATGACTAATACGACACTTCCAAATTTGCTGACAGTCCAAAACTGGATGGGATTGCGAGGAGGATGCCAGGAGGTTTGAAGTAGATTTTGACAAGTTGAGTTGGCAAGCAAACGGCAGATACAGTACAACAAGTTATACACTTTAGTGTGAAAGGAAGAGTATTATTTCAATGGTGGTATATTTGGAAGTGAGAATGTACAATGGGAGCTAGGTGTCCTTGTACACCTGTCATAGAAGTAGATAGGCAGGTGAAACAAGCAATTAGGAAGGCAAATGGCATATGGGCCTTCATTACAAGAGGATTCAAGTTCAGAAGTAGAGCTGTTTTTCAGCAATTACACAGGGCCTTGGTGATACCACAGTTAGAGTATTGTGTGCAGTTTTGGTCGCCCTACCTAAGAAAGGATGTACTTGCCAAAGAACTTGCAAGGGTTCACGAGATTAATATTTATGAAATAGTTGGTAAAGAATTAATGTACAGTTATTCGGATTTAATGTTAATTGCTGAGGACACAGAACCAGGGGTCTCATCTGGAACAGCTTTATGGGGAGAGATTTGTTCAACTGGGCTATTATTCGCTACAGTATAGAGGGTTGAAAGGTACCCGATTGTAATGTATAAAATTCTAACAGGGAAGGACTAGATATGGGAAAACATTTTCACTGATTGAGGAGTCTAGAACCCAGGATATACAGTCTCAGCATACGGGTAATCCATTTAGCACTGAGATTAAGAAACATTTCTTCACTTGAAGGATACTGAACGTGTGGAATTCTCAATCGCGCAAGGCTGTGGAGGTGAAGTCATTGAATATATCCAAGATAGAGACAGCTAAATGTTTAGGTTTTAAAGGTATCAAGGGGTCTGGAGAGAAAGCAGGAACATGACATTGAGATAGAGGATCAGCCATGATCCTATTAAATAGCAGAGTAGGATCAAAGGGCCAAATGGCCTACTCATGGTCCTAGTTTCTATGTTTCTGTTTTGTCACCAGTAGAACAAACGTTCCAGTTCATTCTCAGTATGATATTAATCCTGAATGAAATTTTGAGTAAAGAAGGAAATTGGTGAGTAGAAAATCAGGAAAAAGATATAAAATATGATTGTTCGAAGAAATGTTCAGTGATTGATTTTGCATTAGTGAAATTAAGGACTGAGATTGTAATCATAGCATATCAAAGGGAAATATTCAAGTACAATGGCTGGGGTGTAGTTCAAAGGAGTTCGATATGGAGGAGTCAAGAGTGTGGTGGTGAAAAAGCACAGCAAGTCAGGTAGCTGATGAAGGGCTTTTGCCTGAAACGTTGACTCTCCTGCTCTTCAGATGTTGCCTGACCTGCTGTGCTTTTCCAGCATCACACTCTCGACTCTAATCTCCAGCATCTGCAGTCCTCACTTTCTCCTTTTTGAGATATCGAGGAACCTAATGTGATAATGTGGAGACAGAATGACTAGGGTCCAAAGTGGAACAGTGGGGTTCCAGTGGCTAGAATGTGAAACAATGAGAGAACAGTGTCTGGGGTCTAGTGTGAAATTGAGATAGAGAAACAGAAGTCTACGACACAGTCAGTGAAGAGTTAATGTACAGTTACTAGGATTTAATGTGAATCTCTAAGGACACAGAACCGGGGTCTCATCTGGAATAGTTAAGGTATAGTGTCAAGAGTCTGGTGTGAAAAAGTGAGTACAGAAAGAAAGGTCAAGTGTGAGAAATGGTGTATGGGGGAGGATGTAGTCTGAGACGGAGAGAGTATGTGAACAGGAGACTAGTACGCTGTTGTTGCAGCAATTTTGCTGTATTTTTAATGTTGTCGTGATTAAAACTTGATCAATGCAGGGTACTCAATATGAACAACATTGCGATATGCAATGGATCTGCAAAATTATTGCCATCATCAGATTGATAATGCAGGAACGATACAGAAACTTCATGCATTTTTATCTTTGGAACAAGTAGTAGCAGCAATTGCCAGAGTCCCACATTTTCATTTCAGAGAGAGATGACTTGTGGTGATTTAATCTGAGGGTCACTACACCTTAGGTGAGGGGAGAGGCTGAAAAGGTGCAACTTCAGATAGTGCAGGAATTGAAGCTATGCTGTTGGCATCACTCTGCATTATAAACCAGCCATCCAGCCAACTGAGCTAACTAACATCCCTTGAAGCAAGTATAGTACTAAACCTTAAAATATTTTATGCTTGTGATGTTGCACTGAGAACACAATTCTTTGGATTATTTATCAGTACAGAGAACCAACTGAGAGGCTACCATAATTACCAGATTGTGCTTTAAATTTCCAAGCATGACAGTTTGTATTCTGCAAAGGCATTTCAGATCCTGTATCTTCTCAAAGGCATGGGGAGCTTTACTTGAATTATACCACGAGTGCCAGGAAGTCAATGCTGTGCCCATTTGGACTCTAATCCTGGGCAGTTCCATTTTGCACATGCCAGTTTAATTTCATGGGAATTGGCCAATCCACTTTCACCACTCAATTAGATAGGGAGGGTGCACTGCAGAACTAAACTATATATCCACATTTGCAAATGATACAAAGCTGGATGAGAGGATAAACTGTGAGGAAGATACAGAGATTTTTAGCAGTGATTTGGACAAATTGAGTGAGCAGGTAAAAGCATGGCAGAGGAAATATAATATGGATAAATGTGAGGTCGCAAAAATAGGAAAGCAGATTGTTAACTGAATGGCAATGGATTTTGTGTTCAAATCTCTGGAATGTGACATAAACCCACAATCTACTGACTCAGAGGCATGTGTTCCTACCACCAAGTCATGTTTCCTCCGAAGTTTGAAGGAGAGATTTTTTCTAAAATGAGAGAAGCTCCTCTTTTACACTTCCCTGATTATCTATCCAAGGTTTCTGAGGTTCAGAACATGGAAACACAGATGGTTAGCACATTTTCACAGTACCTTTTGGTGTAGCTACTGAGTGTGTAGCAGTGCAGAAAACTGAAATAATGTTTTTATCAATGACAAAGATTACTCTGCAATGTGACATTACTGGAAAATATTTAATATTGAAGTTGTCCGTTCACATTACAGCCTACAGGGATAATTGCTGATGGAGAAGTTAATATCATATTCATATTTACAAAACCAGGCTTCGGAATTTTCAAAGTATTTTGAGATTGAATGCTGCCAGCTAATTTTACATTGTAATGTGCTATTATGAATACAGAGATAAGTAAATTGAGATGGATGAATGGACAAGAATTTCAACTACATTCTGCCCATTTCTCACCAAAATTGGTGAAATCTTACATGTCAATTTACCTGCCTGCATCAACTTTGAGGTGGTTGTGGACCTGATGAAAAGGAGCAGTGCTCTGAAAGCTAGTGCTTCCAATTAAACCTATTGGACTATAACTTGATGTTGTGTGATTTTTAACTTTATTCTCCTGTATGCATTGTAAACAATACAGTAAATTTATGTTCCTAAAGGACTGCTCTGTGTAAATATTAATTTGATAAGCGTCTTCAAAATGTTACAAATATTCCTGTTGACTAATAAAAGGGCTTTCGAATTTAACATGCAACCAGGTGCTCTCCAATGTTTTATGTTAAGTATTGACACTTACCTGACCTGCACTAACATTTGGCATTGGGCTCAAATGTCAGATGGCAGTAAATTTGTCATTCTATGTGGAATTGGGAAGGGTGGTAACAATGTGATTAATGGTAGAAACAAGGCAAGTATCAACATGGGCACTGAGACAGAAAAAAAGGGAATGACAGTAGCATTGAGATTGGGGACAAAAATGAAATGGACAATAAGCTTGGAATTGAAAACAGATATGAATTGGACAGTACCAACAGGATTAACATAGACAAGGACTAGGCAATAATATTGGAACTGGAAGCACATGTGGATTGAGCAGTACCACTATGATTGGGAAAATAAGTCAAATGCACAATATCCTTCTGATAGTGGGTAGGTATAACATGACTGTATTCAGGATTTAGAACAGTTATGGCATGAGTAGCAACTTTGAAGTTGAGGGCAGATGTCCAATGATGGGATGGCTAATCTACACTGTGATTAGAAACAGATATGGATTGGGCAGGGACATCAGGATTAGCCTGGGCTAGGCAGTAACATTGGAATTGGAAGATGGTGGGGGATGAGGAAGAACATTACATTAGAGACAGATATGGACTGAATGGGAACATTGATTGACATCCATTATGTACTGTTTGTGGAAAAATCTTTACAAGCTGTTTCTTCTTCCCATGTTGTTTGTTTTCCTACAGCTGTATCCAGCCATTAAGAAATATGATGCTTTCTTCTGACTGGACAGTACACTAGATTCAGCGATGCACAGATCAGGCCACTGACTAGTTCCACAAAGGTATTATGCACAATGTATTAACATAATGATTTATTTGATTTAAGCTAATAATTGCTCATTAATTATTTGTTTTCCTGTTCTGCAACTGTTGTGTTGCTGCATAGCTTCCAAACCAGACACGTGTTTACCTTAAGGACAGTTACATGACATCACAACATGTCACATTCTGGTATAAAGATATATCTGTCTTCAGCCAATTCAGCTGAACCCTTCGCATGAGTGCAGCATTCACAGCAAGGACAAGCTCAAAATAGAACTAGATTCCATGTTGCAAAACACAGGCATCATCCAGAGAGTCAAACGTCGCACTGATTGATGGAGCTTCATTACTCGTGTTTTGAAGAAAGATGGCACTCTGCATGTATTTTTCAATACAAGGTGACTAAATCTTGTGCTAAATGATATGCACATGAGATCCCTACACTGAGCTTAATTCCAAACTTTTCTGGGTCCGATGCCAAGAATGGATATTCATCCAAACAGTTTTCCCTGGAGACATGGGAATAGATAACTGTTAGTATACCTTTTGGTCAATACTGTTTCCTTAGGTTACCATCTGGACTAACCATCAACCAGTATATTATTCCAACAAGGTATGGATTGTATCATCAAGAAACTACCAGATTGTCTCTCTATTGCAGATAACATCACAAGACCTGGAAGAATTAACCATGAGCTTGACACAAATCTCCATCAGCTCATGACCTTTGCAGAAATAAAAATCAAAAACCCAAGCACCTCTATTTTAGAATCCAAGTTCCCAATTAATAGTAATTGTGTAACACTAATCATACAAGTTCTATGTAGAAATAGAAATAGTAATAAAATCTGGACTTTGTTTAATCAATCACATGAGACTTATTAAACAACGCTCCTTTCCAAAATATTTAAATTAGGGAACTAGCCCATAATGTTGCTGAAGTTTTTAAGCAGAAATCCTACCTTACTATACTTGGCTACAGTGAATACTGAAAGGAAGATTGCAATGAACAAGAGAACACACAAAGTCACTAGCATCATGTTCTGTTGACTTCTAATGGTACCTTTGCTCCAATGTTTGGCAGTGTTCTCTCTCTCCCTGAGCAAGATGTGCTCTGTGCTGGTCAATAGCAACAGCCTTTTAATGACTGAAGGTATCTAAAATTCTAGCCACTTGTATGACATCAATGATGTAGCCAGAGAAAGAGATTGTTCAAATAAATTGCCCAGGTTTTGTAAGATAAGATTGGCTAATTCCTGCAGCAGTCTGGGAGAGGGAGTACACTCCAATATCAACATGCCTGCATACCATACAGATAATATAACCCTCTTGTAGTGATTTTAATAAGGTCAGCCAGGTGGACCTCATAGAATATGAGTTCCTTGATTGAGGCTGTTAATCTGGTCCAATCAGGGAGACCTGGCTGATAGCTATAAACAGGAGTGTCCACGTAAGCATCGTCCCTATCAGCCCTTGGTTGTTATTGGTTCACTGACTACATGGATGTTTTCCCTGGTGCTGGAAATATTGAATCAAGTTATTTTTGCACAATGGTGTCTTCACTAAGTCTATGCATTTACGCACAAACAACACAGGTGCTGTGGGGAAATAAGCATAACTGCTGTATAGCACTACGTTACTTTATAGCAGCAGTGTGGACGTAATAAACAAAATAAACGGGAGTGTTATAAACAGGAGTCTGAAAGTTGTCTCTGAGAAAGGTGGATCAGTGTCTCAAGTATGATGCACGTGGAAATAAAGGGTGACTTGGTGACAGGATACTGCTCTCTGTGGAGTTATTTCACTGTTTACAAGTCTAAAGATAAATACTGAAAGCATTTCCTATTTTAGCTCCTCTAGGAGCTTGATGTTTAAATGCACAATTTATAAAGATCAGGACATTGCCATAGAAAAATTTAGTATAGTAAAGTTTATGCAGCAAAGTTTGCTTTTGTTAGAAGAGAACTAGCAAAAACTGGTTGAACCTTACTGCAAACATAAAGACAAAAACCTACATCCATGTGCAGCCTATAAACTTATTGTATCCTAGACAGGAAGGAAAAGTGACAAGGTTTTTTACAAACCTGCTTTGCTGCTCCAGGATCTGAACGTAACCATAAACTCTCAGGAAAGACAACGCCTTTTTAAAATAACAGTTTTGAATTAGTGAAAAGGAAGGCAGATGGAAAGGGTTGAAGGCTCAGAACGGCTTGTACAAATATTTCTCAAACCCAGGAGAGAGGCCCAATGTTTGGAATATGTGAGCAAGAGACAACAGAACATAAATAAGTGAACAGTACAAGTACTCGACTCAGGACTGGAGACACAGCTTTCTGTATGTTACGGTTCAGTATAGTGAGGGTCACTGATAAGAGGCTGTGCCAGCAGATTATTATCTCCTGATACATACAGAATGTCAGCTAACACAGGAACAAGCAAGACAGAATTTGAACAGGGGAACTGGAACTTTCTGCATTTCATTTGTATGCTAAGGTTGATTCCAATATAAGTGGAGCTTACAATGCATCATCCCAGATGAATGTATTTCAGAAAATGCAGTGATTAAATCTTACAATATCAGAAGGCCAACTCTCCCTCAGTCTCTCTCATACACAGATCTATATATACAAACACTTCTATTAAATCCTCTATTAACATTCTATGTTTTAAAAAGAACAATCATTGTTTCTCAAATATCTCCTCTAACTGAAGTCCCTTGCATCATTCTTGCAAATCTGCTTGTCACCCTCCCTAAGACCTGACATCCTTCCTGAAGGGTGGTGCCTGGAGTTGGACAGTACTCTAGCTGAAAGATGAACAGTAATTCTTTTAATATTGCTTGTAAAATAGAAGTTGACAGCATAGAAACAGGCCATTTGTCCAAACAGATGTATCCAGCATTAATTCTTCACTTGAGCCTTCTCCCAGCTGACTTTGTCTAACTCTATGAACATATTTTCTCTTCCTTTTTGCTTCATGTACTTCCCTACGTTTATATCTTATGCTTCTATTCATAAAGGATCCTTTTTTAACTTGTACTACCACCATCTAAAGTTTGCTTATCAGAATCTCCACATTGCTGTTCCTGCATACCAAGCTTAACATTTTAACGTCACATTTATATTTCTGTTCCTCATTCTTCTGTCCAACTGCATGCACCCAGGTTGCATTAAAACCTGTCATGTGAATTTACATTTCATTTGCCTATGTCTTCCTTACTCTACGCTATGTTTACAAATTTTGTGCCACCTTCAGACTTTGAAATTATGTTCTTTATACTATGCACAGAAGCACCACAGTGCCTCACATATTGAACTAGACTTTTGCAGAGTTATGGAGACCCCCTGAAAGCCTTTAAAATAACGAATAGCACCCTGATCTGGAGGGTCTACTCCCATTTCCAATAGATCCCATTTTCACTGGTAGCATCAAAGGAGGATATAAAGCACACAGTATGAACCACTTATCAGCTGAGCCATTTAAACTAACAGGATAAGCAGATGCGATTTTCAGGGCGAAAGTAAGGACTGCAGGTGCTGGAGATTAGAGTCGAGAGTGTGGTGCTGGAAAAGCACAGCAGGTCAGGTAGCGTCCGAGGAGCAAGAAAATTGATGTTTTGGACTAAAGCCCTTCATCAAGAAGCCACAACTCATACTGTATGGCGCATGCTTTTATAGTGGATAAATAAACGTTCTTGCAGAGTGGCATGGCTAAGGAGCTAGTTTATGGGAGGAAGATTCACATTTTTGGATAATTGGAAGCTGTTTTGGGGTAGAAGTGACCTGTACAAGAAGGATGGATTGCACCTAAATTGGAAGGGGACTAATATATTGGCAGGGAGATTTGCAAGAGCTTCTCGGGAGGATTTAAACTATTAAGGAGGGGGCGTGGGACCCAGGGAGATAGTGAGGAAAGATTTCAATCTGAGATTGGTACAGTTGAGAACAAAGGCGAGACAAACAGTCAGGATGGGCAGAGGCAAAGCAGAGAACAAGGTAGGACTGATAAATTAAACTGGATTTATTTCAACGAAAGAGACCTAACAGGGAAGGCAGATGAACTCTGGGCATGGTTAGGAATATGGGACTCGGATATCATAGCAATTACAGAAACATGGCTCAGGGATGGACAGGACTGGCAGCTTAATGTTCCAGGATACAAATGTTACAGGAAGGACAGAAAGGGAGGCAAGAGAGGAGGGCGAGTGGTGTTTTTGATAAGGAATAGCATTACAACTGTACTGAGGGAGGATATTCCCGGAAATATATCCAGGGAGGTTATTTGGAACTGAGAAATAAGAAAGGGATGATCACCTTATTGGGATTGTATTATAGACCCCCTCATAGGGAAATTGAGAAACAAACTTGTAAGGAGATCTCAGCTATCTGTAAGAATAATAGGGTGGTTATGGGAGGGGATTATAATTTTCCAAACATAGACCGGGACTGCCAGAGTTTTAAGGATTTAGATGGAGAGAAATTTGCTTTAGTGAGTACAAGAAAATCTTCTGATTCATTATATGGATGTACCTACTAGAGAAGGTGCAAAACTTGACCTACTCTTGGGAAATAAGGCAGGGCAGGTGACTGAGGTGTCAGTGGGGGAGCACTTTGGGGCCAGCAACCATAATTCTATTAAGATTTTAAATAGTGATGGAAAAGGATAGACTAGATCTAAAAGCTGAAGTTCTAAACTGGAGGAAGGCCAATTTTGACGGTATTTGACAAGAACTTTCAAAAGCTGATTGGGCGCAGATGTTCACAGGTAAAGGGACAGCTGGAAAGTGGGAAGCCTTCAGAAATGAGATAATGAGAGTCCAGAGAAAATATATTCCTGTTAGGGTGAAAAGAAAGGCTTGTAGGTATAGGGAATGCTGGATGACTAAAGAAATTGAGAGTTTGGTTAAGAAAAAGAAGGAAACATATGTAAGGTATAGATCAAGTGAAGAAGGGCTCATGCCCGAAACATCGATTCTCCTGCTCCTTGGATGCTGCCTGACCTGCTGCACCTTTCCAGCAACACATTTTCAGCATAGATCAAGTGAATCCTTAGAAGAGTATAAAGAGACTAAGAGTACACTTAAGAGGAAAATCAGGAGGGCAAAAGGGGGACATGAGATAGCTTTGCCAAATAGAGTTAAGGAGAATCCAAAGGGTTTTTACAAATACATTAAGGACAAAAGAGTAACGATGGAGAGAATAGGGCCCCTCAAAGATCAGCAAGGCAGCCTTTGCGTGGAGCCGCAGGAGGTGGGGGAGATACTTAGCGAGTATTTTGCAGCAGTATTTACTGTAAGAAAGGACATGCAAGATATAGAATGCAAGAAAAAAGATGGTGACATCTTGAAAAATGTCCATATTACAGAGGAGGAAGCGCTGGATGTCTTGAAACACATAAAAGTGGATAAATCCCCAGAATCTGATCAGGTGTATGCTAGAACGCTGTGGGAAGCTAGGGAAGTGATTGCAGGGCCTCTTGCTGAGATATTTGTATCATCGATAGTCACAGAAGACAGCCAGAAGACTGGAAGTTGGCTAACGTGGTACCACTGTTTAAGAAAAGTGGTAAGGACAAGCCAGGGAACTGTAGACCAGTGAACTTGATGTTGGTGGTGGGCAAGTTGTTGGAGGGAATCCTGAGGGACAGGATGTATATGTATTTGGAAAGGCAAGGACTCATTAGGATAGTCAACATGGCTTTATGCATGGGAAATCATGTCTCACAAACTTGATTGAGTTTTCTGAAGAAGTAACAAAGAGGATTGATGAGGGGAAAGTGGTAAATGTGGTCTATATAAACTACATTAAGGTGTTCGACAAGCTTCCCCATGGGAGACTGGTGAGCAAGGTTAGATCTCATGGAATACAGGGAGAACTAGCCATTTGGATACAGATCTGGCACAGAGGTAGAAGACAGAGGGTGGTGGTGGAGGAATTGTTTTCAGACTGGAGGCCTGTGACCAGTGGAGTGCCACAAGGATCGGTGCTGGGTCCACTAATTTTTGTCATTTATATAAATAATTTGAACGTGAGCTTAAGTAAGTTAGTAAGTTTGCTGATGACACCAAAATTGGAGGTGTAGTAGACAGCGAAGAAGGTTACCTCGGATTACAATGGGACCTTGATCAGATGGGCCTATGGGCTGAGGAGTGGCAGATGGAGTTTAATTTAGATAAATGTGAGGTGCTGTATTTTGGGAAAGCAAATCTTAGCAAAACTTATACACTTAATGGTAAGGCCCTAGGGAGTGTTGCTGACCAAAGAGACCTTGGTGTGCAGGTTCATAGCTCCTTGAAAGTGGAGTCGTAGGTAGACAGGATAGTGAAGAGGGTGTTTGGTATGCTTTTCTTTATTGGTCAGAGTATTGAGTACAGGCTTTTGAGGTCATGTTGCAGACATTGGTTAGGCCACTGTTAGAATATTGCGTGCAATTCTGTTCTCCTTCCTATTGGAAAGATTTACAAGAATGTTGCCAGGTTTGGACAATATGAGCTACAGGGAGAGGTTGAATAGATTTGGGCTGTTTTTCCTGGAGTGTCGGAGGCTGAGGGGTGACCTGATATAGATTTATAAAATCAAGAGGGGCATGGATAGGAGAAATAGACAAAGTCTTTTCCCTGGGTTGGGGGAGTCCAGAACTAGAGGGCATAGGTTTAAGGTGAAAGGGAAAAGATGTAAAAGAGACCTAAGGGACAACGTTTTCACTCAGAAGGTGGTACGTATATGGAATGAGCTGCCAGAGGTGGAGGTTAATATAATTGCAACATTTGCTACTTCCAGCTCAGCACTGTCCCCATGACTTGTCCTACCTGCCTATCTTCTTTTCCACCTATCCACTTCACCCTCCCCCCACCCCCAACCTATCACCTTCATCCCCTCCCCTGCTCACCTATCGTACTTTATGCTACTTTCTCCCCACCCCCACCCTCCTCTCATTTATCTCTCCACCCTTCAGGCTCTCTGCCTGTATTCCTGATGAAGGGCTTTTGCCCGAAACGTCGATTTTACTGCTCCGCGGATACTGCCTGAACTGCTGTGCTTTTCCAGCACCACTCTAATCTAGAATCTGGTTTCCAGCATCTGCAGTCATTGTTTTTACCTACTCTTCCCAAAGGGCCCACACACTATTAGTTTGTCAATTATTCTTTCCTCATTACTCAAGACCCAGTCAAGGACGGCTTTTCCTGAGTTGGTTCCTCAATATACTAATTTGAAAAGACTATACTGTATGCATTCCAAAAATTCTCCTCTACAGTATTGCTGCTGATGTAATTTTCCCAATCTATATACAGATTGAAATCACCCATAATTACAGCTGAATCTTTATTACTTGTAACTTTAATTTTCTGTTAATACCTTCCTCAATGTTACTACTGGTTTAAGGTATATATACAACCTCTACATTATTATAATCCTCTAAATTCTAAATTCAATCCTTACAGATTTTACTACACCAGAGCTAATGAACTGCTATTATAATAGTTTCACCTGCCTATTATTAACATGAAATTACGATTTTACCTGGCAGAACCAATGTGATTTTGAGACAGTGAAGTTGTGTTTAACTAATCTATTAGTGTTTTTGATGAAGTAATATTCACAGTGGAGAGAGAAGAACTGGTAGATGGGTTACACCTGGGGTTTCCAAAATGCATTTAATAAGGTGCCATATCAAAGGTTGTTGCATAAGATAAGAGCACATGGTTTAAGGGGTAGCATATTATAATGTGTAAAGGATTGATTAGTTCATAGGAACTAGGGAGTTGGGATAAATGGATCCATTTTACTTTGACAAGCTGTCACTAGTGGATCATTCCAGGTCCTTGACAGATGGAGTATAATGTGGCTAATTGTGAACCTGTCCATTTTGGCAGGAAGAATACAAAGTCAGCATACTGTTTAAATGTATATAGGTTACATAATTTGATGGGCCAGGGGCATCTGGGTTTCCAGGTACATGGATCACACAAGTTAGTATGTAGGTACAACAAGTGATTAGGAGGGCAAATGGAATAAAGCAGTTGGGAAGTTTTGCTGCAGCTGTACCAGGCCTTGGTGAGATAATAGCTGGAATACTTTGTATAGGTTTGTTCTCCATTCTTGAAGATGAATATAATGGCATTAGAAACAGATCAGAGAAAGTTCGCTCAATTCATTCCTAGGATGAGGGGGATATTCTGTGAGAAATGTTCGGATAAACTGGGCATAATCCATTGGAATTTAGAAGAATGAGAGGGAAACTTGCTGAAGCATATATGATTCTGAGTAGACTTGTTAGAGTAGAAATTAGAAGGATGTTACCTCTTGGGTGGGAGTCTAGAAACAGGGTACACAGTTTAAGAATAACAGGTCTTCCTTTTAAGAAAGAGATGAGGAAAATTCCCTATTTTTCTCAAGAGCATTGTTCGCCCATGGAATTCTCTTCCCCAAAAGGTTTTGAAGGCTCCACCATTGAATTGATTTAAAGTTGATGAACTGATTAGATGCTTCTTTGGCCTCCTTGTCTTCTTTGATCTCCTTCTCCAGTTCTTTCACTTGCTTGCAGGAGCACAGAGCAATTGGCACACTAATTATAAAGTCTCTTAGTTCCTGATTAAGTCCAGCAGCTTACAGCAATTGATGAGTGAAAATAACTGGCTTACTTTAGTTTCAGTTACTTCACTTACTTTATCTTTAGAAAGGTACAGACATGGAAACTGTTCCCTCAGCAGCCCAGAGATTTCTCTCCTCTATCAAAAACACATAAGCTGTTCATCTGCCTAGCAGCCAATTAATCAGAGTGTTGTCATCTTGCTGATGACCACCAACATCCATAACTGGTCATAACTGCACAAACTTCTCAGTGTCTGTTGTGGGACTTAGTCCACACAAATACACTGGAACTCTCCTGTCTTATCTCTCTTCCTCTGCTACTTGCAAACCAACAGTGTAAATACAACCCACAATGAGTTCAAGTTACTGAGAGTCATACAGTCATAGAGATGTACAGCATGGAAATATATACTTCGGTCCAACTTGTCCATGCCAACCAGATATCCCAACCTAGTCTCGTTGCATTTGCCAGCACTTGCCCCATATTCCTCTAAGCCCGTCCTATTCATATACACATTAAGATGCCTTTTAAATGTTACAATTGTACCAGCTTCCACCACTTCCTCTGGCAGCTCATTCCATACATACACAACCCATTGCGTGAAAACGTTGCCACTTAGGTCTCTTTTATATCTTTCCCCTCTCACCCTAAACCTATGCCCTCTAGTTCTGGACTCCCCACCCCAGGGAAGAGACTTTGTCTATTTATCCTACACATGCCCTTCATGATTTTATAAACCTTTTAAGGTAATATTGCTGTTTGTCAAGTTTTCCTAGATGAACTCCGATGTCCAGTGATACATGAATTCAAACAGCAAATGCAGTAACTGTGCAGATTCACATCAATGTTAGCAGTGTGGGTTTCTTTCTTTCTTTCTCTCTCTCTCCTTCACTGTCCATGTGCTGACTATTGTCTGTCCTTCTCTCTTTTATAAGTGTTATTATTTTGACACTTTTTTTCTCCAAAGTTCTCAAACAACGCAATAGCTTATAAAACAGCAGATAATTGCTGTTCCTGGAATTCGAGAAAATCATCTCCAACATCTAAAATACCTCAAAAAAGGAGTAGTTGTTACACCTATAAATGTTTCTCGTCCTCCATCTTGGATTACCCAGAATCGTCTGTTTTTTAAAAGTGCAGCAATTCCTTCCATAATCCTTTTAAACAGTCATTTTCTCATTTTAGTCCCCAAAAAAAGTAATTAAAAATTAAAAATGGTGGTCATTACAACACTTATTTCAGTCAGAACTGCCTATCCCTGTTCTGGTTGTATGTATTCTTCCAAACTGAATTTATAGCATATCTAGTTAAGCTGGTATTTATACATCACACATCACACACACCTCTTCCACTCTAATTATCTCTTCAAACCTTTGTCCCTATATTCTTTTCTTTCTCCTTGTTCCTGCATCAAACCTCTCCTCAAGTTCATCAATGTTACTTTCTTCAACTCATCCATTTGCCAGCAAGTTCCACATTTTCATGACTTCCTATGTGAAGAAATTTCTCATAAATTCTTTATCAGTTCTGTTGGTTCTTTAACTACACTAACACCCCCTTGTTCTGGACCCACCCAAGTGAAACATTTTCTTAATATCTGCCCTATTGAAAAATACTAATCACAGCTACTTTTAAATCCCTCCCAGTTACCTTGAAGAGTGTTGGGTGTACAAATGTGATGAGATGTTCCTTAGAAATATACTGCTTTGATTTTCATCCTAACCGATGTATCACTGACCTGTATATACTTGATTCAGACTACAATCAGATTTGCTTGGATCTGGAATCTGCCCACAGTGTTTAAGGACTGATGTGAAAAGTTAAAGAACTGCTTCCTCTACTCTTGGGGTAAGTACAATAAATATTTAAAATCTGATTGAAGATTTGTAGCTCGGGTATCCGTTGTTGTGGTTCTGCTCGCCGAGCTGGAAGTTTTTGCTGCAAACGTTTCGTTCCCTGGCTAGGGAACATCATCAGTGCGGTGGGAGCCTCGTGTGAAGCGCTGCTTTGATGTTTCTTCCGGTACTTATATTGGTTTGTTCTTGCCGCTTCCGGGTGTCAGTTTCAGCTGCAGTGATTTGTATCTGGGGTCCAGGTCGATGTGTCTGTTGATGGATGTTCTTGCCGTTTCCAGGTGTCAGTTTCAGCTGTAGTGGTTTGTATATGGTGTCCAGGTCAATGTGTCTATTGATGGAGTTTGGGGATGAATGCCATGCTTCTAGGAATTCTCTGGCTGTTCTCTGTCTGGCTTGTCCTATGATAGTGGTGTTTTCCCAGTCAAATTCATGTTGCTGGTTGTCTGAGTGTATGGCTACTAGGGATAGCTGGTCGTGTCGTTTTGTGGCTAGCTGATGTTCGTGGATGCGGATTGTTAGCTGTCTTCCTGTTTGTCCTATATAGTGTTTTGTGCAGTCCTTGCATGGTATTTTGTAAACTACGTTAGTTTGGCTCATGCTGGGTATTGGGTCCTTTGTTCTAGTGAGTTGTTGTCTGAGCGTGGATGTTGGCTTGTGTGCTGTTATGAGTCCTAAGGGTCGCAGTAGTCTGGCTGTCAGTTCTGAGACACTCCTGACGTATGGTAGAGTGACTAGTCCTTTTGGTTGTGGCATGTCCTCGTTCCGTGGTCTATCTCTTAGGCATCTGGTGATAAAGTTGCGTGGGTATCGTTTTTGGCGAATACCTTGTATAGATGTTCCTCTTCCTCTTTTCGCAGTTCTGGTGTACTGCAGTGTGTTGTGGCCCTTTTGAATAGTGTCCTGATGCAGCTTCGTTTGTGTGTGTTGGGGTGGTTACTTTCATAGTTTAAGACTTGGTCTGTGTGTGTTGGTTTCCTGTGTATCCTTGTGGTGAATTCTCCGTTGGGTGTTCTGTCTACTAACACGTCTAGGAATGGGAGTTGGCTATCCTTTTCTTCTTCTCGTGTGAATCGGATTCCTGTGAGTGTGGCGTTGATGATTCTGTGTGTTTTTTCTATATCTGTGTTTTTGATGATTACAAAGGTGTCATCAACATATCTGATCCAGAGTTTGGGTTGGATTTGTGGTATGGCTGTATGTTCTAATCTTTGCATAACTGCCTCTGCTATGAGTCCCGAGATTGGTGATCCCATGGGTGTTCCGTTGATTTGTTCGTATATCTGATTGTTGAATGTAAAGTGTGTGGTGAGGCACAGGTCCAGTAGTTTAAGTATGCCGTCCTTGTTGATAGGTTCAGCCTCCTGTGTTCTGTTATGTATGTCCAGTAGGTTGGCTATTGTTTCTCTGGCTAGGGTTTTGTCAATTGAAGTGAACAGTGCCGTCACGTCGAATGATACCATGGTTTCTTCTTTGTCTATGTGTGTCTTTCTGATGACGTCCAAGAATTCCTGTGTTGATTGTATGGAGTGTTTGGATCCGCTGACTAGGTGTTTCAGTTTTTGTTGTAGTTCTTTGGCCAGTTTGTATGCTGGTGTCCCTGGTAGTGATACTATGGGTCTGAGTGGGATGTCTGGTTTGTGTACTTTGGGTAGTCCATAGAATCTGGGGGTGTTGTTGCTTTCAGGTTTCATTCTTTGCTGGTCCGCTTTGGTTATCTGTCCGTTTTTTTGTACAACTCCGGTTCCTCCACGAATGCCGAAAAAATCAAATCCTTCCACAATGTGTCAAGTACAGACCTCCAGTAAATAACCCACAAGCCAGGGAAACAGCCAAGAAGAACAGATTCAGGATGGTCCAAGTAATGATCACAGACGCTCACAACCGACTGCACAGATACAAGGAAGAAATTGTGCGCCAAACGTCGTTAATTTCAAAAACCACTAATCAGGAATGGACCCGGACCATAGAACAGGCTATCACTATAGGACAGAACAGGACAACACTCCGCAAAAAAACAGCACTAAGAGAAAAAATGGACAAACTAACACACAAAAAGGAGGACACTACAACACACAACTGGGTTAAAAACCTCTCCCACAGACAGCTCACAGACATGGAAAGAACTATACTGGCCAAGGGACTCAAATACAACCACAGGGATGCCAACACAGCAGACTTCCTAGCAGCACTAGAAAGCACACTCAGGAACAATGGACTGACAGAAGAGACACAACAAACAGTGAGACAAACGGTAGTACCCATGATGATAAGAAAACGTCAAACACATAACCTCAACACCAAGGAGAGGGAAGCACTGAAAGCACTGAAAAATGGCAAAAACATAATCATACTACCAGCAGATAAAGGCAGAATGACGGTCATCCTAGATAAATCTGACTACATCAGTAAAGCACAACAACTACTCGCAGACACCAACACCTACCAAATGAAGGATTCCGACCCCACACCACAACTCACCAATAGAATAATCAACACACTAAGGAATCTACAAAAAAACGGACAGATAACCAAAGCGGACCAGCAAAGAATGAAACCTGAAAGCAACAACACCCCCAGATTCTATGGACTACCTAAAGTACACAAACCAGACATCCCACTCAGACCCATAGTATCACTACCAGGGACACCAGCATACAAACTGGCCAAAGAACTACAACAAAAACTGAAACACCTAGTCAGCGGATCCAAACACTCCATACAATCAACACAGGAATTCTTGGACGTCATCAGAAAGACACACATAGACAAAGAAGAAACCATGGTATCATTCGACGTGACGGCACTGTTCACTTCAATTGACAAAACCCTAGCCAGAGAAACAATAGCCAACCTACTGGACATACATAACAGAACACAGGAGGCCGAACCTATCAACAAGGACGGCATACTTAAACTACTGGACCTGTGCCTCACCACACACTTTACATTCAACAATCAGATATACGAACAAATCAACGGAACACCCATGGGATCACCAATCTCGGGACTCATAGCAGAGGCAGTTATGCAAAGATTAGAACATACAGCCATACCACAAATCCAACCCAAACTCTGGATCAGATATGTTGATGACACCTTTGTAATCATCAAAAACACAGATATAGAAAAAACACACAGAATCATCAACGCCACACTCACAGGAATCCGATTCACACGAGAAGAAGAAAAGGATAGCCAACTCCCATTCCTAGACGTGTTAGTAGACAGAACACCCAACGGAGAATTCACCACAAGGATACACAGGAAACCAACACACACAGACCAAGTCTTAAACTATGAAAGTAACCACCCCAACACACACAAACGAAGCTGCATCAGGACACTATTCAAAAGGGCCACAACACACTGCAGTACACCAGAACTGCGAAAAGAGGAAGAGGAACATCTATACAAGGTATTCGCCAAAAACGGATACCCACGCAACTTTATCACCAGATGCCTAAGAGATAGACCACGGAACGAGGACATGCCACAACCAAAAGGACTAGCCACTCTACCATACGTCAGGAGTGTCTCAGAACTGACAGCCAGACTACTGCGACCCTTAGGACTCATAACAGCACACAAGCCAACATCCACGCTCAGACAACAACTCACTAGAACAAAGGACCCAATACCCAGCATGAGCCAAACTAACGTAATTTACAAAATACCATGCAAGGACTGCACAAAACACTATATAGGACAAACAGGAAGACAGCTAACAATCCGCATCCACGAACATCAGCTAGCCACAAAACGACACGACCAGCTATCTCTAGTAGCCATACACTCAGACAACCAGCAACATGAATTTGACTGGGAAAACACCACTATCATAGGACAAGCCAGACAGAGAACAGCCAGAGAATTCCTAGAAGCATGGCATTCATCCCCAAACTCCATCAATAGACACATTGACCTGGACACTATATACAAACCACTACAGCTGAAACTGACACCCGGAAACGGCAAGAACATCCATCAACAGACACATCGACCTGGACCCCAGATACAAATCACTGCAGCTGAAACTGACACCCGGAAGCGGCAAGAACAAACCAATATAAATACCGGAAGAAACATCAAAGCAGCGCTTCACACGAGGCTCCCACCGCACTGATGATGTTCCCTAGCCAGGGAACGAAACGTTTGCAGCAAAAACTTCCAGCTCGGCGAGCAGAACCACTACAATAAATATGTTATATATACCCTATTGTTAGCTGTGTGCTGAAGATTTGTTTTCTGTTATTGGATGCTATATCACCACTTTCACTGGACCAAATATGTAAGACAAAACTGTAACAGTGTATTTGCTCCACACTCGTGAAACTGCAAAGTTTATATAGCTGATGGTGTATTTACATCCACCACTGGACTACTTTTTCTGTTCCACTGACTATTTGTCAAAACAGAACAGAAGAGTCAGCAGGAATTAAATTAGCTACCAACGACACAAACTCTGTACTCCCACATCAGGGTGAAACTAATACAAAAGCTTCTGACAAATTCTATTCACCATCAAAACATATCCACTCTGCTGTAATGATGTCACATATAACATTCCCCAATGTCCTGAAAATGCACAACATTAAAGCAGACAATGAGCCTTTGCACTTTTAATTTTATATTTGTTTTAGTTCTTTGTTTTAAATCGAATATTTTCTCCCTTCCCTTTTCTCTAATGAAACTGATTTGACTTCTCAACACGGTTTCACGGGTTATTATGTATCTCAGTAGTTTGCCTAAATGGTTGTTCTGTCATGTGTAAATCTGAGCAACAAATGGCCAGCTACTCGAAGTTCCACATACACACACTTCCAAGGACAGCAATCTGGAGCAGCAATCCTATATGGCTTTTTCATTCTTTCTTTAATTGGAGACACTTCAGCCAATTATAGCACATACCCTGTCTCCTCACCCCAGACTGATTAAACCAACACAGACTAAAGAATGAGCCCTGAAGGCTCCTGATATGTCTGATTTGATTCAATGTACACTCTTTTTCTGAAATCCAAAGGTTTTTATATCTGAGTCTCACTGGAATGCGAACAGTCAATTAGTTGCTTGGCCATTTTGTGTAGTAAACGACAGCTGATTGGTGGTAAGGGGAAGGGAAGTCTGAGGAGGCTCCCAGCAGATGGGCAGAGGAATAGTGTGAGGTTCTCACAGCTTAAAGGGGACATCTGAAACAGCAGGGGCATGGATTTCCCTTTTGCTTCTTCCTCTAATAAAGAAACTTTAAAGTGGGTTCAGTAGCTTCCCGCAGTTTTATCTGCAGAAAAGCCATGTGAAAAGCATGTAGTCAATACAATTCTATTTGGGTCCTATACATTTCATGGCTCCCAGTGGCAGTGTTAAAATGGAGCATCATTGGAAATGCAGCTTTTGTAACTTTAATTGCTGCACTCCTTCATTTCCTGCTCAGCAGGGAGAAGTTAAAGTTTTTCCGTTAATGTTGTGAACTATGTGTTTTGCAGTTGCTCACTTTCTCATTTTGTTTCTTCTCTCTATGCATTGTACTGGCTCCATTGCCTTCAGCAGAGTCTAACTGCTCCTGCTTCATCCTTGCAGCTTGATCCCACGGTGAAAAAACCCTCTGGTAAAGCAGGATGACAATTGTTTTTTATTTAATTAGGTCGGATTCTGCAGGGAATTAAACAATATGGTACATTGGCACAGAACACAATCTATCCTTTCCTGGGGTCTCCATCCAAGGTTAAGTCATTGTCCAACTTGAGCCATTTTCATGACAGTTTGTGTCAGTGTCAGTTTGCCATTACCTTCCACTCTTAGGGGCAGGGCAATGAAGTGACCCGAAGTCTATCTCAGCTAGAGCATTCTTCATTCATTCACAGAATGCTGGCATCAATGGCTAAGTCAGCATTTATTGCAAATCATAAATTGCCTTTGAGATGGTTGTGGAGAGTTGCCTTCTTGAACTAATGCTGACCATGGGGAATAAGTGCACCAACAGTGCTGTGAGAGAATTCCAGGATTTTCCAGCAATAGCGAAGTAACAGCAATATACTTCCAAGTCAGGATGATGTGCAGTTTGGGGAGTACCCTCCTGGCTGTGGTGATCCCATGCATCTGCTACTCTTCTAGGCAGTAGAGGTCCCAGGAGGAGGAACCTTGTTGAAGGAACTTTGGTGAATTACTGCAATACATCTTGTAGATGATACACACTGCTGCCACTGTCGATTGGTGATGGAGGGGGCTGAATGTTAAAGGTGCTGAATAGGATACAAATCAAGTGGGCTGCTTTATCCTGCTTGGCATCAGGTTTCTTCAGGGTTGTTGAAGCTGTACTCATTCAGGTAAGTGGGGAGTATAACATCATTCTTCACTTGTGTCTTACAGATGGTAGATAGGCTTTGGAGAACTAGGAGGTGAGTTACTTGCTGCCAGATTCCTAGACTTTGACCTACTCTTGTAGCCAAAGGACAATATTAAAATGCTGGTCCATTCACTTTCAGGTCATAGAGTCTTACAGATATACATCATGGAAACAACTCTTCAGTCCAACTCATCCATGCCAACCAAATATCCCAACCCAATCTAGTCACATTTGCCAGCATTTGGCCCATATCCCTCCAAACCATTCCTATGCATATACCCATCCAAATGCATTTTAAATGTTGTAATTGTACTAGACTTCGCCACTTCCTCTGGCAGCCCATTCCATATACGCACGACCCTCTGCATGAAAAAGTTGCCCCTTAGGTCCCATTCTTTCTTCTCTCACCCTAAAACTATGCCCTCTAGTTCTGGACTCCCCCAGCCCAGGGAAAAGACTTTGTCTATTTACCCTACCCATGCCCCTCATGATTTTGTAAACCTCCATAAGGTCACCCCTCAGCCTCTGACGCTCCAAGGAAAGCAAACCCAGCCTATTCAGCCTCTCCCTATAGCTCATATCCTCCAACCCTGGCAACATTCTTGAAAATTTTTTCTGAACCCTTTCAGGTTTTACAACATCCTTCCGATAGGAAGGAGACCAAAATTATACGCAATATTCCAAAAGTGGCCAAACCAATGTCCTGTACAGCAGCAACATGACCTCCCAACTCCTGTATTCAATACTCTGACCAATAAAGGAAAGAATACCAAACACCTTCTCCACTAGGTAAAAACAATGACTGCAGATGCTGGAAACCAGATTCTGGATCAGTGGTGCTGGAAGAGCACAGCAGTTCAGGCAGCATCCGAAGTGCAACGAAATCGACGTTTCGGGCAAAAGCCCTTCATCTCCTATCTACCTGCAACTGTACTTTCAAGGAGCTATGAACCTGCACTCCATGGTCTGTTTGTTCAGCAACACTCCCTAGGACCTTACCATTAAGTGTATAAGTCCTGCTAAGATTTGCTTTCCCAAAATGCAGAACTTCACATTTATCTAAATTAAACTCCATCTGCCACTTCTCAGCCCATTGGCCTATCTGATCAAGATCCCACTGTAATCTGAGGTAACCTTCTTTACTGCCCACTACATCTCCAATTTTGGTATCATCTGCAAACTTACTAACTATACCTTCTATGTTCACATCCAAATCATTTATATAAATGATGAAAAGTAGTGGACCCAGCCCTGATCCTTGTAGCACTCCACTGGTTACAGGCCTCCAGTCTGAAAAGCAACGCTCCACCACCACCTTCTGTTTTCTACCTTTGAGCCAGTTTTGTATCCAGTTGGCTAGTTCTCTCTGTATTCCATGAGATCTAACATTGCTAACCAGTCTTCTGTGGGGAACCTTGTCGAACGCCTTACTGAAGTCCATATAGATCATGTCTACTGCTCTGCTCTCACCAACCTTCTAGTTACTTCTTCAAAAAACTCAATCAAGTTTGTGAGAGATGATTTCCCACACACAAAGCCACGCTGACTACCTCTAATCAGTCCTTGCCTTTCCAAGTACATGTAAATCCTGTCCCTCAGGATTCCTCCAACAAGTGCCCATCACCAATGTCAGGCTCACCAGTCTATAGTTCCCTGGCTTGTCCTTACTATTTTTCTTAAATAGTGGCACCACATTAGCCAACCTCCAGTCTTCTGGCACCTTACCTGTGACCATCGATGATACAAATATCTCAGCAAGAGGCTCAGCAATCACTTCCCTAGCTTCCCACAGTGTTCTAGGGTACATCAGAACAGATTCTGGGAATTTATCCACTTTTATGCATTTCAAGACATGCAGCACTTCCTCTTCTGTAATATGGACATTTTTTGTCCTTCATGTATTTGTAAAATCCCGTTGGATTCTGCTTAACTCTATTTGCCAAAGCTATCTCATGTCCCCTTTTTTTGCCCTCATGATTTCCCTCTTAAGTATACTCTTACTGCCTTTATATTCTTCTAAGGATTCACTCAATCTCTCCTGTTTGCACCTGACATATGCTTCCTTTTTCTTAACCAAACCCTCAATTTCTCTAATCATCCAGCATTCCCTCCATCTGTCAGCCTTTCCTTTCACCCTAACAGCAATAGACTGTCTCTGCACTCCCGTTGTTTCATTTTCAAAGGCTTCCCATTTTCCAGCCGTCCCTTTACCTGCAAACATCTGGCCCAGTCAGCTTTTAAAAGTTCTTGCCTAATACCATCAAAATTAGCCTTCCTCCAATTTAGAACTTCAATGTTTAGATTTGGTCTATCCTTTTTCATCACTATTTTAAAATTAATTGAATTATGGTTGCTGGCCCCAAAGTGCTCCCCCACTGACATCTCAGTCACCTGCTCTGCCTTATTTCCCAAGAGTAGGTCAAGTTTTGCACCTTCTCTAGTAGGTACCTCCACATACTGAATCAGAAAATTTTCTTGTACACACTTAACAAATTCCTCTCCATCTAAACCCTTAACACTGTGGCAGTCCCAGTCTATGTTTGGAAAGTTAAAATCCCCTCCCATAACCACCCTATTATTCTTACAGATAGCTGAAGTCATAAGTATTAGGATGTTGAACAATGGGGATTTGCCATAATACTGCCATTGAATATCAAAGGGGAGACAATTAACTAATCTCTTTTTCTGGAAATTGTCATTGTCTGGCACTTCTGTGATGCAGATGTTACTGCAAGTTAGCAGCGCAAACCTAATGTTGCCCAGATTTTGTGCATATGGCTTTGTGCTGCTTGAGTATCTGAGGATTTGCAAATACTGAACATTGCGCAATCAACAGTGAACATCACCATTTCTGACTTTATGATGGACAGAAGATCATTGATGCAACAGCTGAACAATGGTGGGGTATGGACATTACCTGAGGAATTTTGACAATGGTGACCGATTCCATCACTTTGCTGATGAGTGAGCACAGACTGAAGGGGTCACATTTGGCTGGTTCTATTTGTCTTGCTTTTGTGTACAAGATAGATCCGGACAATTTTCCACATTTTCAGGTAGTTGCCTGTATTATAGCTGAACTGCAACAGTTTGATTAAGTGCACGACTGATTCTGGAGCAAAAGTATTCAGTGCTATTGCTGGAATATTGTCAGGGCTTAAAGCTTTTATAGCATTCAGTGTTCTTGAGCAATTTTGTGATATCTTGGGGAATGAATTGAACTGTCTGAAGACATGGACTGCAAGTTCATAGCTCCTTGAAAGTGGAGTCGCAAGTAAATAGGACAGTGAAGAAGGAATTTGGTATGCTTTGCTTTATTGGTCAGAGCTGCAAATGTACCTGCTCTATTCCTGAGATGCTGCCTGGCCTGCTGTGCTTTGACCAGCAACACATTTGCAGCTGTGATCTCCAGCATCTGCAGACCTCATTTTTTACTTATTGGTCAGAGCATTGAGTACAGGAGTTGGGAGGTCATGTTGCTGCTATACAGGACATTGGTTTGGCCACTTTTAAAATATTGTGTGCAATTCTGGTCTCCCTCCTACCTGAAGGATATTGTAAAATTTGAAAGGGTTCAGAAAACGTTTATAAGGACATTTTCAGGGATGAGATTGAATTGGCTGGGGCCGCTTCCCCTGCAGAGTCAGAGGCTGAGTGGTGACCTTATAGAAGTTTATAAAATCATGAGGGGTGTGGATAGGGTAATTAGACAAGATCTTTTCCCTGGGATGGGGGAATCTAGAAATAAAGGACTTGGTTTTCAAGTGAGAGGGGAAAAATTTAAAGGAGACCTAAGGGGCAACATTTCATGCAGAGGGTGATGTGTATATGGAAGGAGATGCCACAGGATGTGGTGGAGGCTGGCACAATTCAAATATTTAACAGGCATCTGGATGGCTATATGAATAGGAAGGGTTTGGAGGGATTTGGGCCAAGTGATGGCAAATGGGACTGGATTAATTTAGGATATCTTTCTCAGCATGGATGAGTTGGACCAAAGGATCTGTTTCTGTGCTGTACATCTCTATGACTCTATCTGTGATGTTGGGGCCTCAGGTGGAGGCTGAGCTAGTTTATTTATTCATTGCTTCTGACTGGAGATGTTGCAAATGCTTCAGCCTTGACTTTTCCTTTCCCCAACATTGAGGATGGGGATGTTTGTAAAACTTCATTGTCCTCGAGTAAATTGTTTAATTGTCCATTGCCATTCACATATGGGAAGACTGCAAAGCTTAGATCTGATCTAGTAGTTTTGACTGTCTTTTGCATAATGCTTCCGCTACTTGGCATGCAAATAGTCCTAAGCAGCAGCGAGCAGATTACTACTAAGGGAGTTCCACTTGTTAGTACGTTTGACAACCCCCTCATTTTGATGCTGATCCACAGCAGACCAATGGGAATGTAACTGTCTGGATCTAAGTTATCCTGCTTTTTGTGTACAGGACATACCTGAGTAATTTTCCACAATACCAGCTAGATGCCAGTGCTTTAGCCATTCTAGAGCAGCTTGGCTAGGGAATTGGCTGATTCTGGAGCATACATCTTCAGTACTAAGCACAATTCTTCGGTCATCACTGGGATGAAGCCTCCTGTTCAGGTTGCCTGTTGTTGTTCCTGGTGTGTTTTCCTACACTCTTCATTGGGAATGAAACCTGTGCTGTTGGCATGGTTCTGAACTATATTGCTAAACATCCAGCCAACTGAACTGGCTGGTGGCTGTAAACAATTCATAGCCATGTTGTATTATTCAGAACAACCATATACTTGATGTCTCCGTATTTGCAAGAGGACATTACTTATAACCCATCTTGTTCACCATGATACACATGCCAGTAATACACAAAAGAGTGTAACAAAATATAGATACAAAAAATACAGGACTTTCAGTAATTCTTCAAATGGAGATTCTGAGGCCATTATTGTCTCTGAGCAAATAACTTCAGGTGTACAAAAACCTTATTAACATCCAAGTTGATATACACTTTGTTTCTCTTTTGGAGTTTACATGCTGGGAAACTGGTCTAAGGAATCAGTATGCAAAGTTACCTAGGAACAAATGGAATGATATTGCGATAGGATTTTGCTCGCACTCCCCATCCCCCAAACTGAAGCAATGAGTGAATATTTCTGCAAACTGCACTTTAGCAAATGTAGCAGCTGAGACGTGGCTAGCTTGAAACCTGTTTGGGATCTGCAGGAGGCTGGAGTTTGCAAACTTCACAACAGCAGCTGCTCCTGAATCAGAGTGAGACATGCCAACCCCACAGCTGCCACTCTTGTGATGTCAGTCAGTGAGAATACCAGCCAGTTAGACTACCATTGCTTTGCACAGCCTGACACCAAAAGCGTCTCAACTCAATGGAGAGACAAAACTTATTTTTAATCAGTTCTCAGAGGTAAACAGATGCTGGTACATTCCAGTAAAATGCAGGGATAGAATCTTCTCATTCCTTGAATGATGTGGCAAGAAAGTTGGGGATATGCAGTGAGGAGCTTCCTGACAAAAAGCAAAAAGTCCCATTTTCCAAGCAAGTGTCAAATGATGAGACAAGATTCTTGCTAGTGAGCAGTGAGAGGCCTACCTCTCATTATTACGCTGTAGTATTGCATTGATATGCAGTTTCCCATTCTCCAACCTGCTGGATAGAATCTATACAACAATTTCTGATGTGAAAATCAGAGTAAATGGTAACTTCAGCTTGCCATATTCTCCTCCAGCCTTCTTCTTTGATCAGCAATCACCTATATCTGCAGACAAATGATTGGCAGTGCTCATATAGAATCACAGAATCATAGAGTTCTACAGGACTGAGACAGGCATTTTGGCCCATACTGTCCATGCTGACCAAAGTGTCCATCCACGCTAACCCCATTTCCCCGCACTTGGGTCCCATATCCATGCCTCTGATGATCTTATATACCTCTATAAGATACCGCCCCACCCCCGTCAATCTCCTACATTCAAAAGGAAAAAGTCCTCGCTTATCCAAACTTTCCCTATAACTCAGACCATTGAGTCCAGGCAACATCCTTGTAAATTTCTTCTGCACTCTTTCCAATTTAATAACAACATTCCTATAACAAAATGCCAAAACTGAACATGATACTCCAAGTGCGACCTCACCAGTCTCGTGTATAACTGATACAAACTTCCCAACTTCTATACTCAATGCCCTGACTGATGAAGGCCAGTCTACCTGTGAACTGTGAACTGAACTCTAAGACCCCTCTGTTCCACTGTACTCCTTAAGGCCTTACCATTCACCATGAAACTCTTACCTTCATTTGACTTCCCAAAATGCAAGACCTCATACTTATCTATATTAAACTCCATTTGCCATTTCTCAGCCCACTTACCTAACTGATCAAATTTCTGCTGCAATTTCTGATAACCTTCCTCACTATCCACAATACTACCTATTTAATATCATTAGCAAACATATTAATCAATCCTTGTACATTCTCATCCAAATCATTGATATAGATAACAAACAGTAATGGGCCCAGCACCAATCCCTGAGGCACTCCTCTAGTCACAGGCCTCCAGTCTGACAAACATCCTTCCACTATTACCCTCTGCATCTTACCATCAAGCCAATTTTGTATCGAATTTGCCAGCTCGCCCTGGTTTTCATGTGATCTAACCATGCTTGGTCCTGTTCACCAGGACTTCCAGGTCCTCATCAGAAAAGCAGGGTGCCAATTTCCCTTGTTTGACATGTCTGGGACGATTGACAGGAACCATGTAGAGCAGCCCTGGACTGCCAGGAATTGACTGTGTATACAGCAGGGCTTTAAAGATGGTACATCCCAGCAGTAACTCATACTTCCACCTGTGGTGAGTGGGGAAATATGACAAGCAGGTTGCTACAGGATTATGAGGTGAATTTCAAATGATAGAAGAGAAACCCATTAGGATTGACAAAGAGAATGTCTCCATGAGTTCGTCAAAAATGACACCCCATGTTTTCTCCAAAGATGCATAATACTGTGGCTACTGAAAATATTAAATTAAAACAAATTAAATAAAAATTGGGGCAGCACTGTGGCGTAGTGGTTAGCACTGCTGCCTCACAGTGCCAGGGACACAAGTTCGATTCTACACTCGGGTGACTGTCTGTGTGGAGTTTGTACATTTTCCCTATGTCTGCATGGATTTCCTTTCAGGTACTCCGGTTTCCTCCCACAATCCAAAGATGTGCTGGTTAGATCATGTTAAATTGCCCCTAGTGTCCAGGGATGTACAGGTTAGGTGGATTAGTCATGGGAAATGCAGGATTACAGGAATAGGTGGGACTGGGTGGGATGCTATTCGGAGGGTTGTTGTGGATTCGATGGGCTGAATGGCTTGCTTCTACACTGTAGGGATGCTATTCTATAAAGTGCTGGAAAAAAGTCCAGCTGCATCAGTGGAGAGAGAAACATAGTTAATGTTTTAAGTTAAATATGATTCTTCATTGAGGTTAGTGATGTAATCCAGGACATTTAATTGTGGGGGAGTGAAGATGGTGATCAGGAGTTTCCAGACAGCACCTTTTTACTTTCTGAAAACTTGATCCTACTAAAATAAGATAAAGACATCTTCAAAAACAAAGACTGGGGAAAGAATTGCTCCATTTTCAAAAATAAGTCACTGGAACTCATAGTGAATTGGCCTCACAATGTTGCTTTGCAAGCAATGGGAGAGGGGAGTTAAGATGGCATTGAGTAAAAAGTGAGGTCTGCAGATGCTGGAGATCAGAGCTGAAAATGTGATGCTGGTTAAAGCGCAGCAGGTCAGGCAGCATCCAAGGAACAGGAGATTCGACGTTTCGGGCATAAGCCTGATGAAGGGCTTATGCCCAAAACGTCGAATTTCCTGTTCCTTGGATGCTGCCTGGCCTGCTGCGCTTTAACCAGCAACACATTTTCAGCTTTTTTCTCTATTCTACCAGTAACGCCGATGTTTTTTGCTGTTTGCTCGTGTCTATGTGCGCGTGGTGGATTTTAAAGGGGGAGGAGATATTAGAGTTTTAACTAGTAAGAGTTATGTGTGGATAGTTCATTGCTTTGCCTACCTGTGGTTAGAACTCATTTATTTGTAATAAATGGTTGTTTTTATTAAATACAGAAACCTGTTTTCCATTAACCTGAATAAATCAGACAGGTAAACTGGGGACCCGGAAAAATCTGTTGTGGTCACCCCGGCAATAGTAGGGCTGGAATATCAGCACAGTTTCCCAAGTGGGTCATAACCGGGGGGATAAAATTGGAAAGGGGCATGAAGGTGGTGGTTGGGGGAGTGTGGCAATAGTAGCCAGAAGATGAATCTGATTCTGGACGCGTAGTGATGATAGTTGGGAGAAGGATGTGCAAATGGGCGTGTGGTACGATTGTGTAGGAGTGGAGTTGGTGGTTGTGGGGAGGAGATTCTGATCATGGAGGGGTGAACATGGTAGTCAGGGGATTCAGTTGTGTCACAGAGTTTATGGTCATTATCTCCAAGTTCATCGGACACTGTATGCACAACAAGAATGAAATAAGGACATTGTTATACAAGAGAGAATTTTGGAAGTACAAGTTTCCACATCAGCTCAAAACTTGCAAAATATCTAAACATGTGCTACATGTTCCAGTGCTAATTGTCAAGTCAGTTTTAATAATGGAATTTATTTTAAAGCGTTCAATTACTGTATTTAGTGCTTGGGATGGTACAGTGTGAAAAATGTCTGGCCCGGAAAGTCAGCTAACTCCAGAACCACTGCTGGCACAAGCAGTGTTATTATCAGTTGGAGCTGCAGGATGTGGGGCAGCTATTGACAATGCTGAAGAGTAGTGTTATGACATTGGGTAAACCCCTATGCTAGTTTAAACCTGACACACAGAGAAGTTCACGCTCTGTTAAATTTCAAGAAGCAAGAAACTATCTCAGAGGTCACTATTTAAAGCAAAAGTTAACAATTTTATTCTTTAAGTCCAATAGAGAACATTAAAACAACAGCTATTTACAATTCCTTTCTCTTAAACCTATCTTTTCCCTGCTACTCTACAATACTGGTCCAATAAATAAACCCCAGATTTACAAAAAAAAAAATCACTTTTCAAAGCCAGCCAGCTATGCTGATTCTCCTTTGTGGATTTTCCTCTGTATTTTCCTGGGTCATCACTTCTTCGGTCTTCTTCTTATGGACAGGTACCTTTCAGAGAGTTATTCGGCTAGCAGTCCGTACTTGTTGGTTTTCTTTGAAGGTCTCCCCTAACTGTTCAAAATGTGCAGTTTTATAACCCAAAACATAGGATCATTTCATTGGTTTGATGTCATCACAAACAGTTAAATTCAAATTCGATTGGATTTTGGTCTTTGGGGCATAATTTACATTTGAATTTGTTTTTGTACCATGGCAACACAGCACCAGCTATTTGTGTCAACCAAATGTTACATTTTTAAATTATTCAGCACACTCTGTGCTTTCAGTCAGTCCTTGCTAGCTTCCTCTGCCTTAAAGTTACAGTACATACCTACACCTTCATAACAGTATGAAGGGCGGCACGGTGGCACAGTGGTTAGCATTGCTGCCTCACAGCGCCAGAGACCTGGGTTCAATTCCCGCCTCAGGCAACTGACTGTGTGGAGCTTGCAGGCTCTCCCCGTGTCTGCGTGGGTTTCCTCCGGGTGCGGGTCAGGTGAATTGGCCATGCTAAATTGCCCGTAGTGTTAGGTAAGGGGTAAATGTAGGGGTACGGGTGGGTTGCGCTTTGGAGGGTCGGTGTGGACTTGTTGGGCCGAAGGGCCTGTTTCCACACTGTAAGTAATCTAAAAAAACCAGTGGTTACCTCTGCTTACTTCAGTGCAGCACAAGGGTGGGGGAGCTTTTGCAAGCAGGCTTTCTTTAAACTACTATCACTGAGCTGATGACAATTGTAGTTAAAAGCACCATTTTTCTCATTTTCCCTGTTTCTCTCTGCACCTCCGCCATCATGCATTGTCATAGACCACCCTAAGTGGCAGCAAAAGGAACAAAGTGTTGGGTGCAAAACCTGGAAATCTGGGTCTTTCACATGTGTGGAATCCACAGAATGTGTCTTTTTATACTTGATGAGCTTCTCTCCAGAGATCAGCTTGATTAACAGGTTTGGCATCTAATTGGGTAGGGAGGACTCTGCAACAGCCTGTAGGACCAAGTGGGTCCAAAGTCAAGAGCATTAGAATGGGGTCAGGGGAAATGGAGTCCTAAAATCTGATCATGGTGTAAGGGATCTGGTTCCTCAATTCTGGATCCCTTTATATGTGAAGACCAGCAGCATCAGTACTGCACCTCCTGGTTCATAAAGCCCAGCCAACTACTGGTGACACTGCAATGTAATTTAATTTATAAAATGGCCACTCAGTTTAAAATACCAACAGCCTCCTGGAAGTAAGTGGGCTGCCTATCCTTTGTCCTACCTGCATTAATCCCAGAAGATCTTTTTAACATTTGATACAGCCAACACCACCCCCCCCATCACCACCCCCATTTGATGATAATCTAAGAATTTGACCTCAATATCTTTCTTTCTCCCCAGCTAAAAATCTTAATGTTTTTGGATATAAATTATTTCTCTGAATGGAAAAAAGATGTCCCACCACTGATCCCAGTGCACTGTATTATTCATGCTCTGCCAATCAACATAATGCTGCGATATTTCTGGCCTTTGCTTTCTCTTGCCTAGCTATTTCGACACGAAAACACATTCACATCCTATATGCTTTAATTTTCAAATCAAACACCTCACATTATCAGATCCCGTCTTGAAAACTACATGCAAAACCAGAGTGAATTTCAGAAGAATGCCTTTTCTCATGCAATGTGATGAATATTTAGGGATAATCTGTCAATCCATGTAATAGAGAGACAGAGTGACAATTAAATGAGATTCCAAAATGCAGCCTGATGCCAGTCTGCATAAGTTTAGTTTATAACTGCATGAGGTTCGGTAGATGAAAGCCTTTCTCTAGTATTTGACAAGAATAATGTCTTTTGTAAGTGAGTTTTTTTTTTAACTCTGGGATGTGGGCATCGCTGACTGTGTCAACATTTATTGCAGAGAGCAGAGAGGTGGACATGATCTATATGGACTTCAGTAAGGCGTTTGACAAGGTTCCTCATGGGAAACTGGTTAGCCAGGTTAGATCTCATTGAATACAAGGAGAACTAGTCATTTGGATACAGAACTGGCTTGAAGGTAGAAGACAGAGGGTGGTGGTGGAGGGTTGCTTCTTCAGACTGGAGGCCTGTGACCAGTGGAGTGCCGCAAGGATCGGTGCTGGGTCCACTACTTTTCATTATTTACGTAAATGATTTGGATGTGAACATAGGAGGAATAGTTAGTAAGTTTGCAGATGACACCAAAATTGGAGGTGTAGTGGACAGCGAAGAAGTTACCTCAAAGTAAAATGGGATCTTGATCAGATGGGATCTTGAAAAGCATTGAAACAGACCCTTTGGTCCAACTTGTCCATGCCAACCAGATATCCTAACCTAATCTAGTCCCAAGTTAAAAATCACACAACACCAGATTATAGTCCAACAGGTTTAATTGGAAGCACACTAGCTTTCGAAGCGACGCTCCTTCATCAGGTGATTGTGAAGGGCTCGATCGTTACACATACAACAGATGAAAGGCTTAACAGACAATCAATTTTTCAATGTATAATTTCAGTTACATCGCACTGCAAATTTTTGCTATAAATTCTGTGTTACGATCGAGCCCTCCACTATCACCTGATGAAGAAGCGTCGCTCCGAAAGCTAGTGTGCTTCCAATTAAACCTGTTGGACTATAACCTGGTGTTGTGTGATTTTTAACTTTGTACACCCCAGTCCAACACCGGCATCTCCAAATCATAATCTATTCCCATTTGCCAGCACTTGGCCCACGTCCCTCTAAACCTTTCCTATTCATATACCCATCCAGATGCCCTTTAAATACTGAGGAGTGACAGATGGAGTTTAATTTAGCTAAATGAGAGGTGCTGCATTTTGGAGGGAGTGTTGGAGGGAACAAAGAGACCTTGGAGTGCAGGTTCATGGTTCCTTGAAAGTGGACTTGCAGAGAGATTGAATAGTGAAGAAGGCATATAATTTGCTTTCCTATATTGGTCAAAGCATTGAGTATAGGAGTTGGGAGGTCATGTAGTACTGTACAGGACATTGTTTAGGCCACTTTTGGAATATTGCATGCAATTCTGGTCTCCTTCCTATCAGAAAGATGTTGTGAAACTTGACAAAGTTCAGAAAACATTTACCAGGATGTTGCCAGGGTAGGAAGATTTGAACTATAGTGAGAGGCTGAATAGGCTGGGGCTGTTTTCCCTGGAGTGTCGGAGGCTGAGGGTGACCTTATAGAGGTTTATAAAATCATGAGAGGCCTGGATAGGATAAATAGACAAAGTCTTTTCCCTGAGGTGTGGGAGTCCAAAACTAGAGGGCATAGGTTTAGGGTGAGACGGGAAAGATACAAAAGGGACCTAAGGGGATACCTTTTCACACAGAGCGTGGTGATGTATGGAATGAATTGCCAGAGGAAGTGGTGGAGGCTGGTACAATTACAGCATTTAAAAGGCATCTGGATGGGTATATGAATAGGAAGGGTTTAGAGGGACGTGGGCCAAGTGCTGGCAAATGGGACTAGATTAGGTTGGGATATCTGGTTGGCATGGACGAGTTGGACCAAAGGGTCTGTTTCCATGCTGTATTTCTCTATGACTTTATTCCTAGTTGCCCCTAACCCTGAAGGAAAAGTGATATATTTCTAAGTCAGGATTGTGTTTGGATTGGAGGTGATGATGTTGCCATGTATCTGCTGTCCTTGACCTTCTAGGTGGTAGAGGTGACTGGTTTAGAAGGCTTTTTCTAAGGATCCTTATGAATGTTTGCAGTGCCTCTTCTAGATGGTACACATTACTGCTACAGTAATGGAGGGAGTGGGTATTTGTGGGTGTTGCTCCAATCATGTGGGCTGCTTTCCTCTGAGTGGTGTTAAGTTATTGAATTTTGTTAGAACTGCACTCACACAGGCCAGTGTGGAATATTCCATTACACTCCTGACTTGTGCCTTATAGGTGGTTGACAGACTTTGGGTGGAAAAGCGATAAGTTACTGACTGCAGGATTCCTAAATTTTGATCTGCTCTTGTAACCACGTTATCTATGTGACTAGTCCAGTTCAGTTTCTGGTCAATAGTAAACCCAAGGATATTGATGGTGATGGTAACGCAATTGATTTTCAAGGGGTGATGGTTAGACTATGTCTTCTTGGAGATGGTCATTATCTGGCACTTGTGCAATGTGATTGTCACTTGGCACTTGTTGACTCAAGCCTAAATATTATCCAAGTCTTGCTCCATTTGAACTGAAGTGGGAGTTGACACGGACCATGCTGACCCAGGCACACAGACACAAGATGGCCGCTGAGCCATAAGTTGGTCACTTAACACACAAGATGGCCGCTGAGCCATTACATGGAAAAATACAGCAACGCATACACAGATACTTCCTGAGGCTAACAGAATAACAGCACAATAGTCATAGAACATAGATTATTAGTTTAAGGCAGGTGGGGGAGAGAGTACACATCTGTAGCGTCCATTGCCTGCTGAAGTGTCTGAGTCCAATCACCACCTTCAATAGAAATGTTAACTACCTGAGACTGCTTGTATACAAGTGTTAATACTTCAGATTTTCAGTAATGGAAAACGATCTTCCTTCTCAGGAAGAATTACTGCAGCAATGGACTTCTGAGTAGGTGCTGAAACTGACAATGATTCTGTAGTGTTTTCTGTAAACAAACCATGCTGTACAAACACAGACTCCATACTTGAATAGCTGTTAGGTGTTAAGTGAAGGGATAAACGTAGGGGAATGGGTCTGGGTGGGTTGCTCTGCGGAGGGTCGGTGTGGACTTGTTGGGCCAAAAGGCCTGTTTCCACACTGCAAGTAATCTAGTCTAATCTTAAACTATTATACCATGAAATGTACAAAATGTTGTGACATGTGCACCGAGGGTGAGAGAAGGCTCGCAGCTGAGAGCCGTGCTGGTGGACCCCTCCCTCTCCCTGGAGCTCCGGTATCTTTTTACAATAAACTCTGTCATTGAATCCCAATTCTGACTCCAAGGCTGGTGATTTTCCCCACAACAGAACATAGACTGTTTCAGTGCCATGCACTTCTACCACATACTGGTCAGTTTTGACGAAGAAAGCACAGAAAAAGGCAAAAAAGGAAGAAAATAAAGAAATAAGGAAAAGGGAGAAGGAAGGAAGAAAGTGAAAGAGTGAGAGAGAGAGAAATAAGGAAAGAGGCAGAACTGGTATTTATCTTATCACAATCTCAAAGTATCCCAGTATTTCACAGCAAATGAATTGCACTTCTGATAATTAGCTATGGTTGTATTGTAAAGAACCACAGGAGCCAATCTCCACACAGCAAAGCCCAGACAGAGAAAAGTAACCAGATAATCTGTTTTTGTTGATGCCAGTTCAGCAAAACATGTTGGCCAACATACTGGAAGAACACCCTACAAATCCCCTACCAGCCTTTGTCATAGAGTGTCAAGCTATCTGACCAGAGTTATTGCCTTAGGTTTTGTGTTGTACTACATTATCTTACATGATGTGGGTGTCACTGACTGGGCCAATATGTATTGCCAAGAGGGCGGAGTCAATTGTCAACCTCTTTGCTGTGAGTCTGGAGTCACTATATTTCATTCTGATTTCACTTGGCTCTACAGGCCAAAACCACAAGTGCAGGGCTTATGGTCATTGGGGAACACTCGTGTTGACATGCTACACAAGGCAGTTTAGCATTCCTGGCATGACTTAAACAATCCTGCAGCTGGTCTCAATAATGTCAAATACATGTAAAAGAACAGAAACAACTTCATCTTGATAATGGAAGGGTGTATTATGATAGGTTTAGCAGCTGTTGCTGTTGCCTGAAAAAGAAAGAGGAGGAGGTCAAATCCTTTGCTGCTTGTTTATCAGTCCTGTTTCCTGGCTTTTAATGAAACCAAGTTGGACAAAGGTTTCTGCTACAGAAACAATGCAACTTATATAGCCTTGTCCATAGATTCAAGCTTCAGCTGCCTGAACATTCACGTGGCTGGCTCTTTTCAATCAGTAGCCAGAAAATCACTGTGGCCCACCTTTAAGATACATGTGGGTGTATTTATTTAATTCCTGGTTCACCCTTCCAGGATTTGTTCTGTTGTCCAGGATTACCGAGCGCCAATGTAACTGGGAAATTTGTCCTTGTGTTTTAACATAGTATCGTTAAGTGACATCTGACTACGAACATTTCCTTTGAACAACTTTGGATTATCATCAGTCATTTTCTTAAGGCTCCCGTTTATATTATTTTATATGCTTTCCAAAGAGGAAAGTATATGTTAATGCTCAGTATTTTAGTTTGAATTTAATTTGGACTTTGATGATTCAGAATAGCTGTTTACAGGAAACTTGAAGGAAGACACCCTGCATGTTTACACACCATAATGTTTCCATTGAAAGGGTGTTCAGTGAATGGGTGTAGAGAGTGGGGTTAGTATGATCCATTGTGAATGATGGTATTGAGAAAAGGGTAGAACTTTCATTCAATCAGTGAGTGAAATGTAGTAGTCTCCTTTCACGAATGGCACCTTGAGTGGAAGACAGCACTGTCCACTTATGAATAAGAGCAGTGAATGGAGGGAAGAGTCCCATTCACAACACAGATCAATGAATAGAACTCTCTAATTATGACAGGAAGCAATGGGAGAAGCATCACCTTCAGATGGCCTTTCATCTGCTCCTTATCAGTTTCAAGACCCCAATACATTTTTTTTCCAGGTGAAACAGCAATTTAATAACACTTTTTCGAAGTTACTATATTCACTGCTCACAATGCATTTTCCCCTACATTACGGTAATCAAACACAGATTGCGTGAGCACTTTGCTGAACATTACAGGCTTGACCTTGAGATTCAGGTTGCCTACTGTTTTAATTCTCTTCTTCGTGGGTTCTTCATCCTCAACCTCCCGCAGTATTCCAAAGAAACTCAAAGTAAGCTCAAATAAGGACCTAACGATTATGACAGAACCACAGTACATTTCCAAGCTAGGATAGTATGTGTCTTGGAGGGGAACTTGCAGGTGGTGATGTTCCATGCTGCTCTTGTCCTCCTAGGTAGTAGAGTTCACAAGTTTGAAAAGTAGTGTCAACAGACTTTTTGTGAGTTGTTGCCATGTATCATGTAAATGGTACACATTGCTGCCACCCAGTATCGGTTGTGGAAGAACTGATTGTTGATGGTAATATTTGGGATACCAATCAAGTGGGCTGATTTTTGAGTGTGATTGCAATTGTACTCATCCAGGCAAGTAGAAAGTATTTCACCACACTTCTGACATGTTGTGAGGATGTGCTACTGTACATTCTTCTCAGTTCTACTATTTATTTGCAACATCTATAATGTGCCACAATCATTATGTACTAGAGAAACTCCAGAGAAATTTGAGTTCTTTTAGAATCCAACAGCTGAACTCCCCTTGCCTGGGATTGCAACACAAATGTTGAAAAGAAAATGTTAAAATGCCTAATTACATTAGATTCTAGAAAATGGGTGCATGACCTTAAAATTAGAGCCAACATATCTTCTCACAAAATGAAAGTAAGACCTGCAACTCTATTCCCCCAAAACCAATTAAGACATTGAAAATGTTAAAACTGAAACTGATATTTTTTGGTCTATAAGGGACATGGAACTTTGGTGGGTAAATTACATTGATACAACTTCTGTCATGAGCTACTTTAGTAGCTGTGCAGAAGGAGTGAATGATTCACTTTTGGTCTTGTATATCTATTGATTTATTTTTGTTCCAGAGAGAATGTTTTCCTGCATACCTGGTTTTATATCCCCATTGTTTTTCAATTTTATAACACTGCATTTAAGAAGTAAATTCTAGCCTTAAGAAATAATTCGACTTTAGAAATTAATGATAAATTGATTTATTGTTTCCATATTACAAAGTGCTTTCAGAAAGTGTGTGTTTGTTTGCTTATTGTTTGCTTGTTTATGTTGGACCAAGACACTTCCCCTGAGCTCATGTCATTCCCCTTAACCAAGCAGTGGGGAAAGGCCTTCTTGTGCAATTTGAGAACCTTTACATTCCAGGAATCTTGCCAGTGATTTTCATAGGTCTTCTAATGGTAATTACATTTTCTTTCCTTGATTGACCTATAGTCCTGACTGAAAATGTCCTCTGCAATACTCTTCATCTGGTTGACAATATTAACTTCAGTAGCAATCTATGCAAACCTTTCACCTTTATAACTGAAGCTTAATACTGATGTGGCAATTTCTCCAAAATTTACTTCCATGATCCAAGCCACCTTTATGTTGAAGGAAGGAAGTCCACTCTGGACTGAGAAAAACATGGCCAGGTTTGCCATAATCTCAACAGCATCAGCAGCATTATTGTCAGCTTTGTGGGGAATATCTCCTTGTTGGAGACCTAAGCTCTGAAATTACATCCCTAAACTTCATCACATTTCTCTCCTACTTCGGATTTTCTTTAAAACCTAGCTCTGTGATTTATCCAATGAGACTCAGCATCGAGCATTGTTTGATAACACTCCTTTAAAGTGTTATGGTCTAATGTTTTATTACAATAATGATGCTGCATAAATATAATGCATTGTTTTTTTCATGAGCAAGTGATGGCACCAATCTTGTACATTGAGCATATTAAAGTAAATAAGCACTTACCACTATGTCTAGGCAGCTGTAGGGGCCAGCAGGGAGCCTAAACCTTATTGAACAACACACAAAGCCATTTGTTTTCAAGTGAGGGAACTGCGCCAACACATCTGGATCCTGCTATAGCACTGTTGCCCTCTAAATCAGGAGACCTGGGAATAAGAACAAGGAGAAAATAACTAAAGAATGGCAGCAAAAGGCATATTTTTTGGACAATTAGTTTGCAAAAGCACTCTGTGTAGCCATGAAAATCTTTCATTGTTATGTGACATTAACCTACTTTTCAGCAAAGAACTTGGGCTGAATTTGTTACCGATCTATATCAACTGAATTTGCAGTACTTCCTCTAAGTGCTTCCTCAAAAACCTCTATATCCACTGCTGTTCTTAGGCTTCATCTTTGTGCTTCTCCCTGATAGTCATCCTAAACAGATATTCTCCATCCATTTGTTTAATATATGCCATTAATCTCACACATGGGGTCTCTCTTTCTTTGAAGAAGAAAGCACCAAAGACCGGGAAAGGTAAAAAATCAGAGGTCCCTTCCTGCCATCACTATCGTGAAAATTGCAAAAGAGGGAGTGCTGGACATCAGTTGAGTCTTGACATGCTTGGTTGTCAGAAATGGAAGTTTTCAAGCTACTCGGTGACAGAATTAAGTATCAGATAGCCACACTGCACTCAGCGCTCAGTTGTTCTCATTTGTGCCAGCATGCGTCAAAATTAGCATGTGCATAATCATTGCTTAAAAAAATTCTATGCTGACAGTAATAATTCATCTGCAGGGGATGGTGTAGGAGGATGACAAAAATCCCTCACAGCATGTCATTCATTCTGCAGTTGTAACATCGTTGGATTCTCAGATACTCACACTTCAGTAGATCTGGTAAGAAAGATAAGGTGTGTTTCATCTGGTAACTCACAAATCAAACAAGAGCAGACAGTACAGACAGGAACAGCAATGAAGAGTCAGTGTTGCAAGATACAGGATGCACCAAGCTTTGCTCAGCTCAGCGCAGATGCTGTACCTCAGAAGCAACGAATGTGCATTGATGTACAGTCAGTCATTTGAGGTGCATTATGTACCCTTGCAGAGAAATTGGAGGAGCTTCACTTAAGCAAGACTGTGTCCAGAAAAAGAGTGACTGCATCAATACCCTCTAAGCTTTCAGAAGAGGGTGGGCACTGTGGGGAACTGGGGGAAGCAGGAATGCATTCATTCCCAATCTAACTTCATTTGAATTTAATCCCTTTCCTCTCTCCCTGTCCTTTCTCACTTTTATTGTTGTTGCACTGCCCCTGACAGGCTTTGCATGTAAATTGGGAATTGAATCAGAAATGTGGAGTGATCTAGTAGTGGAGTATAAAGGAAAAAGTAATTGGATGATTTGATGATAGTAAAAATCCATTCAAACAGTGTTGTTTGGTATGTTTTCCTTTATTGGTCAGAATATGGAGATGCCAGTGTTGGACTGGGATGTGCAAAGTTAAAAATCACACAAGACCTGGTTATAGTCCAACAGGTTTAATTGGAAGCGCTAGCTTTCAGAGCGCTGCTCCTTCATCAGGTGGTTCCTGATAAAGGAACATTGCTTCGAAAGCTAGTGCTTCCAATTAAACCTATTGGACTATAACCTGGTCTTGTGTGATTTTTAACTTTATTGGTCAGAGTATTGAGTACAGGGGTTGGGAGGTCATGTTGCGGTTGTACAGGACGTTGGTTAGGTCACTGTTGAAATAATGCAATTAATTCTGGTCTCCTTCCTATCGGAAAGATGTTGTGAAACTTGAAAGGGTTCAGAAAAAATTTACAAGAATGCTGCCAGGGTTGGAGGATTTGAGCTATAGGGAGACGTTGAATAGGCTAGGGTTGTTTTCCCTGGAGTGTCAGAGGCTAGGGGTGACCTTATAGAGGTTTATAAAATCATGAAGGGATGAATAGGATAAGTAGACAAAGTCTTTTCCTGGGGTGGGGGAGTGCAGAACTAGAGCATAGGTTTAGGGTGAGAGGGAAAAGATATAAAAGAGACCTAAGGGGCAACGTTTTCACAGAGGGTGGTACGTGTATGGAACGAGCTGCCAGAGGAAGTGGTGGAGGCTAGTACGATTGCAACATTTAAGAGGCATCTGGAAGGGTATATGAATAGGAAGGGTTTGGAGGGATATGAGTCAATTGCTGGCAGGTGGGACTAGATTGGGTTGGGATATCTGGTTGGCATGGATGAGTTGGACCAAAGGGTCTGTTTCTCTGCTGTACATCTCCATGACTCTATGACTCTATAAAAGCATCTCTTGATAAAAAAAACAAGAAAAATGAAAAGAGTGGCCACTCCCATGAAGAACTAAATGTGGCAATTACTCAAAAGGCTTGCACAGTACAAATATGGACTTCTTGAAACTGTAGCCATGGCTGCTCATCGTCCCACCGATCTACAGTTCACTGTTGACAGGGAAATGCTGGTGGTACATAAGAGGTATAATGCTGAAAGCCACAAGGACCGTGAGGATTTAACTCAAATGTATCCACTTCTCACCTGCTGGCTCCCTAATATCAGTATGCTACTGTAAAGACCATTTCATTTTATTTTTTCTGCATGTATAATTGTATGCTGAAATGAGAAAGGAACTGTTTAAAAGCAAGGACTGTTGCATATCTTAAAAGCAAATAATCTAACAATCATTGTTTACACAGCTACTGGTACCAGCAATGATTGATGGTTGCAGATGAGCTGGAGCTGAAGGGTCCAGCACATATAGATATTTGTCTACCAACAAGAATTTGATTGAAAACTGGCGACTAGTCCGCAGCCCAATGACAAAGGCCTTCTCTCTATCAACAACAACGTGATTGCTTCTCACTGAACTGAAAAGCTTGGGGTTGTTAGCAATATTTTCAGAAGCCATCAGACTTCCACCAGCTCAGAAGTTCTCTTGTTCTCTTCAGTAGAAGCTAATCTAAGCTTGAAGTAAAGCCTTTTATAAATGTGAACCAGCCCCCTTGGCTTCCCGCAAAGCAATGAAAATACATTGAGAGAAGGAAGATCAAGAAACAGTGTTCTGATCAGTGCAGGAACCACTTCAGTAGACCCTGTGAACAGAGACTACTGAACTGTTTTCCCAGTTATCCCCTATCCATGCCACTCGTATTGTTTCCCCCGTTTGTATGTGTCTCTGCCAGTTTGCGTAAGAGAAAATTTATAAGGAGCTTAGAGTTTTACCAATTGTTCATAATTGTTTACCTGTAGCTTTAGTCCTGTGCTGTACTGTTGTATGTTCTATGTTAGATTTACTTTTATGAACAGTAATTTTTGTGAAGGACAGAAACCTATGTGCTTTCTATCAATCTGGGTTTATAATTCAGGTAAATTGGTGCATTTTGCATATTCAATAAAATCTTTAACTTTTGAGGTGATGCTGGGAATAGTTGGCTTGATTTTTCAGTGTGCTCCCCAGTAAGGCGTGACACCACATGCTGCTTTGTATCATGACTGCTGAGTCTGTGCCTGCTCAGTCTTTGACAGTAATTTCACAGGCTGCAAATCTCAGAGAATGTCAGCCAAGAGCATTTCAGCAGTCAGGGCATGAGCTGCCTCTCTCCAGCTCCTGTGAATTCAAAATGGATACATGATATGAAAGTGCAAGGAAAAGTCAAAATTCATAGTTGCTCAGGTCATCTGGATTTTTGTTTTTTTCCCTTGTTGCATCAGATTCCCTTGTTTGCCTTTCTACACCTCAGTGTTTCTGTTAATGTACCTCAGATATTTTCCGATTTTGAATATTTGTAAGTCTGCCTGGCATCAATGTGCTTGTTGAGTGCTGACATGGAACATCATCATATCATACTCGTGCTTCATGTTCCTGCACTTCATCCAGAAATGCCACAGCATGTACGTCAGGCTTTTTGGTGTTCTCTAGTCCTCATTCTGCAGAGCATTATGAGAACTCTCAGTGTACAGACACCATCAGGATTCTCCCTCCAAACCTATTCATGTACCCATCCAGATACCTTTTAAATGTTGCAATTGTACTAGCCTCCACCACTTCCTCTGGCAGCTCATTCCGTACACGTACCATCCTCTGTGTGAAAAAGTTGCCCCTTAAGTCTCTTTTATATCTTTCCCCTCTCACTCTATGCCTATGCCCTTTAGTTCTGGACTCTTACACCCCAGGGAAAATACTTTGTCTATTTACCCTATCCATGCCCCTCATGATTTTATTAACCTCTATAAAGTCACCCCTCAGCCTCTGATGCTCTACGGAAAACAGCCTGAGCATTCAACCTCTCCCGATAGCTCAAATCCTCCAACCCTGGCAGCAAGGATTTGCAGTTCCAGATAGTAGGTATCAATCACCTCAGCTGAAGCAATCTAAAAGCTTTGATAGTAGTCCTAAACATGCCAGAAGTCATCTGTCGCCTTTCAACGCCACTAATTCATTGACTACTGACCAGATTATAAAATATTATAAACATATATATCTGGAGCAGGAGTACGCCCTACAGTCCCTTGAGCCTGCTTCACCATTCAATAAGATCACACTGAATCCAATTGTTAACATCAAACCACATTCTCGAATACCCTGATACCCTTTCAAGCCCTTGCTTAACAAGAATTTATTTACCTTAAAAATATTCAAGGATTCTGCTTCTATCACATTTCCAAGGGGAGAGTTTCAAAGACTCACAACACTGTGAGAAAAGAAATCACCTAATTCCTGTTTTAAATGGGCAAGCTTTTATTTTTTTAAACTAAGACACCATGGTCTACATTCTTCCATAACAGGAAATATCCTCTCCTTACCTACTCTGCCAAGAGCCCTCAGGATCTTATACATTTCAGCAAAGTCACCGCTTGCACTTCTAAACTCCATAGATACAAGCTTCACATGTTCATACTCCAATCTTTCTTCATAATCCAAACCGCCTATAGAAGAGTTGGAAAAAAATGGGAGTCATAAAGTGATACCTTTGTCAGAATGGATTAGTAGCATGGAAGCGATGAGATGTGGAGAGGCATAGAGTCAAAGGACCTCAATAAATCTTTGTTGAGATGTCATCACCCCATACCAATGCTTAAGGAACATTTACCACAACTTGATAAGACAAATGTCTTTACTCACCACAATATGAAGGCTGATTACTGACTAGCGAAGCTGGAAAGATATAGCAGTTGACTACATCTACATTCAAAAGATACTTGCTGTTTGGTATTTCCACCAATTTGAAACAGTAACTTTGCAGACAGTGTGGGATAGTCTTTAGGAAGAAAACGATGGTGGATGTTCTGCTTGTCTATGAATGTGGAGACACAATAGAAGAAACCATCACAGATTGTGATCAGTATCCGGTGCAATTGCTGGAGCGATCCACCAAATGAACTTGGAAATGGACAAGATAAAGATGTGATTGAAGATGCCTGAAGTCAAGCACATGACAGCAAAACAACTTCATGTGGATCCTGACAAGGTGAGAGCTGTGGCAGAGATGCAGTGACCAACTGGCGTGAAGACAGTGAATGAATTGTTGGATTTGTGAACTACTTACCAAAGTCCTTGCCTAATTTGTCATTAGAGTGTGGACTTTTATGTAGAATTGCTGCTAAAGATGAACAGTGGCATTGGAGTACAGACCACAAACACTGGAATCAAAAAAACTAATGGCAACAACATGAGCATTTAGGTACTATGGTTCATGATGAAATCACCTCACAGTGTGATGTTAGCAAAACAGGACTTGGAGCAACAATTATGAAGCATGACATCCAGTTGCATTTTCATCTGGGGCTATAATGCAAACTGAATAATACTACATCTAGATTGAGAAAGAGTATCTGACTTTTGTCTTTGCTTGTGAGCCTTTTAATCAATATCTGTTTGAGATAGTCAAATTGAGAGCAGAGTACAACCATAAGATACTTCAAATCTTGAACTCCAACCATTTCTGTCTGATCTAAAGGATCTGTAAAGAACATTACTTCATTTACAGAAATATCATCTGAAGATGTCATACAAGCAATGTAAACAGATGTATAATGCTGACATGATGTTGAGTGCAGTGCTTGTTACGAAGGATACTGAGGAAGCTAAAACAATGTGAAATCTTCCAGATTCAATAAGAAGCACAACTTGGCTGCTATGAGAAATATTAATCCAGCAGGCACGTTGAAGCTAAAAGACAGAGTATTGCTTAAATCACACAAACATATGCAACTCTCCAACTGCTACAGGAAGTAGTGATGAAAGAATGACATCAGGAACAGACCAGTTTGAAAGAGATTCTTGGGGATATATTGAACTGTAGTGTCAGCCCACTCTAGTATGAGGAAAATGGGTGATTATCCCTGAAGAGATGAGAAAAGAGACGCTGAAGTGTATCCATGCAAGACATCAAATTAGGACAAGCCTTAGTCAGAGAAGAGTACTGCTCCACTGACCAAAGATGGGCATGAGATTAAGGACCCACATCACCCAGTTCAGAGCTTTGTAACCAATACCAAGCTCAATAACCATATATGACATAGAACATACCACAGAGACCATGGATGCATTTTGGCAGAGACCTCTTTATTCCCATAGCAATTGATTTTCTTGTCTCAATGACTACTATTCTGACCAGTTGAGTTAGATTAGCTGTCATCAAAAAACACCAATGTATTGTAGACTGCCCAGAAGCAGACTTCAGTCATTATGGCAATCCAGACATTGTAATGTGTGAGGAGAAAGGGAGGTCTGCAGGTGCTGGAGATCAGAGCTGAAAATGTGTTGCTGGAAAAGCACAGCAGGTCAGGCAACATCCAAGGAACAGGAAATTCGACGTTTCGGGCATAAGCCCTGATGAAGGGCTTATGCCTGACCTACTGTGCTTTTCCAGCAACACATTTTCAGCATTGTAATGTGTGACAATGGCAAACAATTCACAAGTGAAGAATTCAGCTACTTTGTATAGCATTGGGAAACTCAACACCATACATCATTTCTACGCTATCTCCAGTCAAATGGCAAGGCTGAGACTCCAGTAAAATTCTCTGAAATGAACCAAAAGAAATTGAGTGCTTCCAGCACAGAGTTATAAGAGGCAGTCTTCTAGTGGAGAAATACACTTAGGGAGTCCACTCCAAAGGCAGATACCATACTGTATCCAAATCATTCTTTCAATAGTGAAAATAAAACTACTGGAGCCAGAAGGAGCAACAGACATGAATGACAGGCCAAATTTCAACTCAACAAAACTGCCAAGTCATTGCTGGATCTGAGCATCGGAGAGATGGACAGATTTTTGTTTTATTCATTTGCTGTCCAGTACAGTATTTATTGCCTATCCCTAATTACCCAGAGGGTATTTAAGAGTCAACAACATTGCTGTGCATCTGGAGTCACATGTAATCCAGGCCAGGAAAGGATGGCAGTTTCCTTTCTTAAAGGACATTAATGAACCAGATGGATTTTTTTCCCCAACAATCATTTCACAATCACCAACAGACTCTTAATTCCAGATTTTAATTGAATTCAAATTCCATCATCTGCCATCACAGGATTCAAACCCAGCTCCCCAGAGTATTACCTGGGTATCTGAATTAATGGTCCAGTGATAATACCAGTAGACCCCCTCCTCTCCATACTGCAAATGTTGAATACCTAAAAAGATGTGGAAACTTAGGACACATGTTGGTTAGTTGTCACCTTGGTTGCATATGTTGAACATGAACAACATTTGCAACTGCAGACATCTACTTAGTTAAACTAGCTAGGTCTTTGCCATAGGCTAACCAAGTAAGTATAATCTCACCTCTGTGATTTCTGACCCTATCACATGCTCAGTGAAAATGTTTTTCTTCATTTCCTCTGTAATCTTCCTACCAAATACTTTAAATGTATGCCCTATAGTTACTGAACAATCTGCTATGGTAAGTAGACCCTTCCCATCCATTCCATCCACACTCCTTACAATACTGTACAGTTCAATTCAACTTCCTTTAGCATCCTCTGTTCTAAGGCAAACAACCCCAGCCAATCCAACCTTTACTTGCAGCTGCATTTTTCCAGTCCTGACAAAATCCTTATAAATCCTCCCTGTCCTGTCTCTAATGCTGGTACATTCTTTTGGTAATGAGGTGACCAGGACTGTCAAGGTATTCATTGTACTGTCCAACTATTGATTTATACAGTTCTGCCATATCTTTCCTGTTCTTATATTCTATACTTAGGCTAAACAAAAATGGAAGGATTTTATATGCCTTCTCAACCATCTATTCTGCTGCTCGAAACTCTCAAGCAAATGCCTTGTCTCCTTCGAATCCTCCCACTTCCTCCAAAACCAATGGAGTAGCCATGGGCACCCATATGAACCCCAGCTATGCCTGTCACTTTGTTGGCTACATAGAACATCATTCCTGATGAAGGGCTTATGCCCGAAACGTCAAATTTCCTATTCCTTGGATGCTGCCTAACCTGCTGTGCTTTAACCAGCAACACATTTTCAGCTGTGATCTCCAGCATCTGCAGACCTCATTTTTTACATAGAACAGTCCATCTTCCGTAGTTACACCGGCACCACTCCCCACTTCTTCCTCCGCATTGATGACTGCATTGGCGCCACCTCATGCTCCTGCGAGGAGGTTGAGCAATTCATCAACTTCACCATACATTTCATCATAACCTTAAATTTACCTGGACTATCTCTGACAACTTCCTCCCCTTCCTGGACCTCTCCATCTCCATTAATGACAACCGACTTGACACTGACAACCCACTGACTCCCACAGCTACCTGGATTACACCACTTCCCACCCTACCTCCTGCAAAAATGCCATCCCGTATTCCCAATTTCTCCGCCTCTGCTGTATCTGCTCCCAGGAGGACCAGTTCCACCACAGAACACACCAGATGGCCTCCTTCTTTAGAGACCACAATTTCCCTTCCCACGTGGTTAAAGATGCCCTCCAATGCATCTCGTCCACATCCTGCACCTCCGCCCTCAGACCCCACCCCTCTAACCGTAACAAGGACAGAACCCCCCTAGTGCACATCTTCCACCCTACCAACCTTCAAATAAAGCAAATCATCTGACAACATTTCTGCCACCTCCAAACGAATCCCACCACCAGGGACATATTTCCCTCCCCACCCCTTTCCGCCTTCCGCAAAGATCATTCCCTCCATGACCACCTGTTCAGGTCCACACCCCCCAACAACCCACCCTCCCATCCTGGCACCTTCCCCTGCCACCACAGGAATTGCAAAACCTGTGCCCACACCTCCTCCCTCACCTCCATCCAAGGCCCCAAAGGAGCCTTCCATATCCATCAAAGTTTTACCTGCACGTCCACCAATATCATTTATTGTATCCGTTGCTCCCGATGCAGTCTCCTCTACATTGGGGAGACTGGATGCCTCCTAGCAGAGCGCTTTAGGGAATGTCTCTGGGACACCTGCACCAATCAACCACACCGTCCTGTAGCCCAACATTCAACTCCCCCTCCCACTCTGCCGAGGACATGGAGGTCCTGGGCCTCCTTCACCGCCGGTCCCTCATCACCCGATGCTGGAGAAAGAACGCCTCATCATCCGCCATGGAATACTTCAACCCCAGGGCATCAATGTGGACTTCACCAGTTTCCTCATTTCCCCTTCCCCCACCTCACCCCAGTTCCAAACTTCCAGCTCAGCACTGTCCCCATGACTTGTCCTACCTACCTATCTTCCTTTCCACCTATCCACTCTACCTTCCTCTCTGACCTATCATCTCCATCCCCACCCCATTCACCTATTGTACTTTATGCTACTTTCTCCCTACCCCCGCCCTCCTCTCATTTATTTCTCCACCCTGCAGGGACTCTGCCTCTATTCCTGATGAAGGGCTTTTGCCTGAAATGTCGATTTTCCTGCTCCTCAGATGCTGACTGAACTGCTGTGCTTTTCCAGCATCACTCTAATCCAGAGCCTTGTCCAACTATATTCATCAAAAAGTGAGGTCTGCAGATGCTGGAGATCAGAGCTGAAAATGTGTTGCTGGTTAAAGCACAGCAGGTCAGGCAGCATCCAAGGAACAGGAAATTTGACGTTTCAGGCCGGAGCCTGATGAAGGGCTCCGGCCCGAAACATCGAATTTCCTGTTCCTTGGATGCTGCCTGACCTGCTGTGCTTTAACCAGCAACACATTTTCAACTATATTCATGGTTTGTCCATGGGTGGAAGAACATCCCATAAGGTCTGCAAGTTTAGATTAAATTTCCTACAGTGTGGAAACAGGCCCTTCGGCCCAACCAGTCCATGCCGACCCTCCGAAGAGCAACCCACCCAGATCCGTTTCCTCTCTGACTATTGCACCCAACACAATGGGCAATTTAGCATGGCCAATTCACCTGCCCTGCACATCTTTGGACTGTGGGAGGAAACCCACACAGACACGGGAAGAATGTGCAAACTCCACACAGACAGTCACCCAAGGCTGGAATCAAACCTGGGACCCCAGTGCTGTGAGGCAGCAGTGCTAACCACTGAGTTTAGTTAACTACCCCAAACTAACTAGCAGTTCTTGTGTGGAACAGGAACTCCCCGTGTCTGCGTGGGTTTCCTCCGGGTGCTCCGGTTTCCTCCCACAGTCACAAAGATGTGCGGGTCAGGTGAATTGGCCATGCTAAATTGCCCGTAGTGTTAGGTAAGGGGTAAATGTAGGGGTAGGGGTATGGGTGGGTTGCGCTTCGGCGGGTCGGTGTGGACTTGTTGGGCCGAAGGGCCTGTTTCCACACTGTAAGTCTAATCTAATCAAGGGGAGAAACTAGCCATGAACCTAGATAATGTGATCGATAACAGACCCAGTTAGTGTCCAAAGACCTACCCTCAGTAGATCACCTGATTAGTTATGTTCTTTAGTTAGTTATTAAATTAACAAAGGAATAACCATTTATGGTTGATATTGCAATAACAGCATGTAACAAACACTACAAATCATCATTTGACAGAATGCCAAAAACAAATTGCTAGACTAGGTCCACATCTTCGAGGAGAAAGTGAGGACTGCAGATGCTGGAGATGCTGGAGATTCCTGAAGAAGGGCTCATGCCCGATACGTCGATTCTCCTGCTCTTTGGATGCTGCCTGACCTGCTGCGCTTTTCCAGCAACACATTTTCAGCTCTAGGTCCACATCTTACTAACATTACCCCATATTTCCCCCACTTGCCTGGATGGGTGCAGCTCCAAAAACAATCAAGCTTCTTGATGCCATCCAGGACAAAACCGCTGTCTGATTGGCACCCTAACCACAAACGACCATTCCCTCCATAACTGACTTTCTGTAGCAGCACTATTTACAAGATGCACTGCAGAAATTCACCAAAACTCCACTGACAGCGTCTTCCAAACTCATGGCCACTTTAATCTAGAAAAACAAGGACAGTGGGTACACAGGAACACCACACTCTGCAAACTCCCCTTCAGACCATTCACCATCCTGACTTGGAAATGTACAGCTATTCCTTCACTGCTGCTGGGTAAAATTTGTGGAACTCCCTTCCTAGCTATAGTGTGGATGTATCTACACTACATTGGCTACAGTGGTTCAAGAAACAGCTCGCCATTTCCTTCTCAAGGACAAATAGGGATGGGCAATAAATATTGGCCCAGCTGGCGAAGCTCACTTCCACTGGCTAAGTTAAAAAACAATCACCAGCAATTCACCTCAAAACAGCCTCCATGGATCTGGAAGGTACTTTGCCTACTGCCCATGGTACAACCCTGGTGGATAGATGAACATTGATGTTTCTTTCCTCATGACTGCTGACATGGGTTGATAGTGCTTATCATGTATTGTAGCCTTACGGGCTCATCGATGATCAGAGATCTTCCACTGACTACACTATACTTTCCATGATTTAAAGGGTGACATGTCACGGGCTCAAAATTTTATATTCTCAGCAAGTTGCTTTTAAAACTTCACCACCTCTCACCCAGTAGGGCCATTTTCATGGCATGACTCACTGTAGCATAGAACTGCAGAGATTCCCACAACTCCATATTAATTCCAATATGGGGAGGAAGCTTAGTAGCAAGAAATCTGTGGGCATTCATTCCAAATTTCCACACGTTACACCTATCAGTATTCTGCCATTAATTGTGTATTCCTTCGAAATTTTTGACCTCACCAAATCACTGTGAACTTCTCCAGCTGAATTTCCCTTATCATTTCTCTGCCCTGACAGCTTCATGGATACAATCCTGGAATCTACAGCTATCCTCCTCTGCAAACTTCTCAATCATGATCCCCACATTTTGATTCAGGTTATTAATATTTACTGCAAAGAGCACGGGAATTTGTCCCTGCAGAATTCTGATGGGAGTCACGAAAATACCAGACAACTATTATCCTTAATTTTCCAACAATGAGCTAATTTGGTATCTAGCTTGTTACATGGTGCATTGCATGGGCATTTATTTTATTGAAACCAAGCTCCAAATGGGATCTGGTCAAAAAACATGTTAAAGGGCAGTACCTCCCAGTGATCAGAGGCAGCAGCCGGGACAGAGACGGCTCGTTCCAGTGATCAGAGGCAGCAGCAGCCGGGACAGAGACGGCTCGTTCCAGTGATCAGAGGCAGCAGCAGCCGGGACAGAGACGGCTCGTTCCAGTGATCAGAGGCAGCAGCAGCCGGGACAGAGACGGATCGTTCCAGTGATCAGAGGCAGCAGCTGGGACAGAGACGGCTTGTTCCAGTGATCAGAGGCAGCAGCTGGGACAGAGACGGATCGTTCCAGTGATCAGAGGCAGCAGCAGCCGGGACAGAGACGGATCATTCCAGTGATCAGAGGCAGCAGCCGGGACAGAGACGGATCGTTCCAGTGATCGGAGGCAGCAGCAGCTGGGACAGAGACGGCTTGTTCCAGTGATCAGAGGCAGCAGCAGCCGGGACAGAGACGGATCATTCCAGTGATCAGAGGCAGCAGCCGGGACAGAGACGGATCGTTCCAGTGATCAGAGGCAGCAGCAGCCGGGACAGAGACGGATCATTCCAGTGATCAGAGGCAGCAGCCGGGACAGAGACGGATCGTTCCAGTGATCAGAGGCAGCAGCAGCCGGGACAGAGACGGCTCGTTCCAGTGATCGGAGGCAGCAGCCGGGACAGAGACGGATCGTTCCAGTGATCAGAGGCAGCAGCAGCCGGGACAGAGACGGATCGTTCCAGTGATCGGAGGCAGCAGCAGCCGGGACAGAGACGGATCGTTCCAGTGATCGGAGGCAGCAGCAGCCGGGACAGAGACGGATCGTTCCAGTGATCAGAGACAGCAGCAGCCGGGACAGAGATGGATCGTTCCAGTGATCAGAGACAACAGCCGGGACAGAGACGGATCGTTCCAGTGATCAGAGGCAGCAGCAGCCGGGACAGAGACAGCTCGTTCCAGTGATCAGAGGCAGCAGCAGCCGGGACAGAGACGGATCGTTCCAGTGATCAGAGACAGCAGCCGGGACAGAGACGGATCGTTCCAGTGATCAGAGGCAGCAGCCGGGACAGAGACGGATCGTTCCAGTGATCAGAGGCAGCAGCCGGGACAGAGACGGATCGTTCCAGTGATCAGAGGCAGCAGCCGGGACAGAGACGGATCGTTCCAGTGATCAGAGGCAGCAGCAGCCGGGACAGAGACGGATCGTTCCAGTGATCAGAGACAGCAGCCGGGACAGAGACGGATCGTTCCAGTGATCAGAGGCAGCAGCCGGGACAGAGACGGATCGTTCCAGTGATCAGAGGCAGCAGCCGGGACAGAGACGGATCGTTCCAGTGATCAGAGGCAGCAGCAGCCGGGACAGAGACGGATCGTTCCAGTGATCGGAGGCAGCAGCAGCCGGGACAGAGACGGATCGTTCCAGTGATCAGAGGCAGCAGCCGGGACAGAGACGGATCGTTCCAGTGATCGGAGACAGCAGCCGGGACAGAGACGGATCGTTCCAGTGATCAGAGACAACAGCAGCAGGGACAGAGACGGATCGTTCCAGTGATCAGAGGCAGCAGCCGGGACAGAGACGGATCGTTCCAGTGATCAGAGGCAGCAGCCGGGACAGAGACGGATCGTTCCAGTGATCGGAGGCAGCAGCCGGGACAGAGACGGATCGTTCCAGTGATCGGAGGCAGCAGCCGGGACAGAGATGGATCGTTCCAGTGACCAGAGACAACAGCAGCAGGGACAGAGATGGATCGTTCCAGTGATCGGAGACAGCAGCAGCTGGGACAGAGACGGATCGTTCCAGTGATCAGAGACAGCAGCAGCTGGGACAGAGACGGATCGTTCCAGTGATCAGAGGCAGCAGCCGGGACAGAGACGGATCGTTCCAGTGATCAGAGGCAGCAGCCGGGACAGAGACGGATCGTTCCAGTGATCAGAGACAGCAGCAGCCGGGACAGAGACGGATCGTTCCAGTGACCAGAGGCAGCAGCAGCCGGGACAGAGACGGATCGTTCCAGTGATCAGTGGAGGCAGCAGCAGCCGGGACAGAGACGGATCGTTCCAGTGATCAGTGGAGGCAGCAGCAGCCGGGACAGAGACGGATCGTTCCAGTGATCGGAGGCAGCAGCCGGGACAGAGATGGATCGTTCCAGTGACCAGTGGAGGCAGCAGCAGCCGGGACAGAGACGGATCGTTCCAGTGATCGGAGGCAGCAGCCGGGACAGAGATGGATCGTTCCAGTGACCAGAGACAACAGCAGCCGGGACAGAGACGGATCGTTCCAGTGATCGGAGACAGCAGCAGCCGGGACAGAGACGGATCGTTCCAGTGATCGGAGGCAGCAGCCGGGACAGAGACGGATCGTTCCAGTGATCGGAGACAGCAGCCGGGACAGAGACGGATCGTTCCAGTGATCAGAGACAACAGCAGCCGGGACAGAGACGGATCGTTCCAGTGATCAGAGACAGCAGCAGCTGGGACAGAGACGGATCGTTCCAGTGATCAGAGACAGCAGCAGCTGGGACAGAGACGGATCGTTCCAGTGACCAGAGGAGGCAGCAGCCGGGACAGAGACGGATCGTTCCAGTGATCAGAGACAACAGCAGCCGGGACAGAGACGGATCGTTCCAGTGATCAGAGACAACAGCAGCTGGGACAGAGACGGATCGTTCCAGTGATCAGAGACAGCAGCAGCTGGGACAGAGACGGATCGTTCCAGTGACCAGAGGAGGCAGCAGCCGGGACAGAGACGGATCGTTCCAGTGACCAGAGACAGCAGCCGGGACAGAGACGGATCGTTCCAGTGATCAGAGGCAGCAGCAGCCGGGACAGAGACGGATCGTTCCAGTGATCGGAGGCAGCAGCAGCCGGGACAGAGACGGATCGTTCCAGTGACCAGAGGAGGCAGCAGCCGGGACAGAGATGGATCGTTCCAGTGACCAGAGACAACAGCAGCCGGGACAGAGACGGATCGTTCCAGTGACCAGAGACAACAGCAGCTGGGACAGAGATGGATCGTTCCAGTGACCAGAGACAACAGCAGCTGGGACAGAGATGGATCGTTCCAGTGATCGGAGGCAGCAGCCGGGACAGAGACGGATCGTTCCAGTGATCGGAGGCAGCAGCCGGGACAGAGATGGATCGTTCCAGTGACCAGAGACAACAGCAGCAGGGACAGAGATGGATCGTTCCAGTGATCGGAGGCAGCAGCAGCCGGGACAGAGACGGATCGTTCCAGTGATCAGAGACAGCAGCCGGGACAGAGACGGATCGTTCCAGTGATCAGAGACAGCAGCCGGGACAGAGACGGATCGTTCCAGTGATCAGAGGCAGCAGCAGCCGGGACAGAGACGGATCGTTCCAGTGATCAGAGGCAGCAGCCGGGACAGAGACGGATCGTTCCAGTGATCGGAGGCAGCAGCCGGGACAGAGACGGATCGTTCCAGTGATCAGAGACAACAGCAGCCGGGACAGAGACGGATCGTTCCAGTGATCAGTGGAGGCAGCAGCCGGGACAGAGACGGATCGTTCCAGTGATCAGAGACAACAGCAGCCGGGACAGAGACGGATCGTTCCAGTGACCAGAGGCAGCAGCCGGGACAGAGACGGATCGTTCCAGTGATCGGAGGCAGCAGCCGGGACAGAGACGGATCGTTCCAGTGATCAGAGACAACAGCAGCCGGGACAGAGACGGATCGTTCCAGTGATCAGAGACAGCAGCAGCTGGGACAGAGACGGATCGTTCCAGTGACCAGAGGCAGCAGCCGGGACAGAGACGGATCGTTCCAGTGATCAGAGACAACAGCAGCCGGGACAGAGACGGATCGTTCCAGTGATCGGAGGCAGCAGCCGGGACAGAGACGGATCGTTCCAGTGATCAGAGACAACAGCAGCCGGGACAGAGACGGATCGTTCCAGTGACCAGAGGCAGCAGCCGGGACAGAGACGGATCGTTCCAGTGATCAGAGACAGCAGCAGCTGGGACAGAGACGGATCGTTCCAGTGACCAGTGGAGGCAGCAGCAGCCGGGACAGAGACGGATCGTTCCAGTGACCAGAGACAACAGCAGCAGCCGGGACAGAGACGGATCGTTCCAGTGACCAGTGGAGGCAGCAGCAGCCGGGACAGAGACGGATCGTTCCAGTGACCAGAGACAACAGCAGCAGCTGGGACAGAGACGGATCGTTCCAGTGATCAGAGGCAGCAGCAGCTGGGACAGAGACGGATCATTCCAGTGATCAGAGACAGCAGCCGGGACAGAGACGGATCGTTCCAGTGATCAGAGGCAGCAGCAGCTGGGACAGAGACGGATCGTTCCAGTGACCAGAGGAGGCAGCAGCCGGGACAGAGACGGATCGTTCCAGTGATCGGAGGCAGCAGCCGGGACAGAGACGGATCGTTCCAGTGATCAGAGACAGCAGCAGCAGGGACAGAGACGGATCGTTCCAGTGACCAGAGGAGGCAGCAGCCGGGACAGAGACGGATCGTTCCAGTGACCAGAGGAGGCAGCAGCCGGGACAGAGACGGATCGTTCCAGTGATCAGAGACAGCAGCAGCCGGGACAGAGACGGATCGTTCCAGTGACCAGAGGAGGCAGCAGCCGGGACAGAGACGGATCGTTCCAGTGATCAGAGACAGCAGCAGCCGGGACAGAAACGGATCGTTCCAGTGATCAGAGACAGCAGCAGCAGGGACAGAGACGGATCGTTCCAGTGACCAGAGGAGGCAGCAGCCGGGACAGAGACGGATCGTTCCAGTGACCAGAGGAGGCAGCAGCCGGGACAGAGACGGATCGTTCCAGTGACCAGTGGAGGCAGCAGCAGCCGGGACAGAGACGGATCGTTCCAGTGACCAGAGGAGGCAGCAGCCGGGACAGAGACGGATCGTTCCAGTGACCAGAGGAGGCAGCAGCCGGGACAGAGACGGATCGTTCCAGTGATCAGTGGAGGCAGTGGTGATAGCAAAGGCGATCAATGGGGCATGTCCAGAAGAAGGCTGATTGTAACGCTCGGCCAAGACTAGACAGTTTCCTTTTCTCTTGGATAAGGACTTTAAGAAGTGGACATGTTTCTTTTTCTTTTGGCCCTGTTTTCTTTTATTTCTTCTCCTGCTTTTTTTTAAAAACTATTCTGGTTTTGTAATTTGTATTTTAAGATGGCACCAGAAAATGGCGACATTGCACAGTTTTCACTGTACTCCTGTACTTGAGTACACGTGACAATAAAACTTAGTTGCAATTCCAATGGATAGCTGATTCCCTACCACCCAGTTTTTGCCACTGTTGAATTGCAGTCCCTGTGCTTCAGCAGGGAAGAACATGGAAGTCCCTGGGTGGAGCATGCTTCAGGATGGAATGAAGACACAAAGCTGCAAGTGCAGGCATGGGAAGAGAAATTGTTGAATGCAATTGAATAAATTTGGTAAAACAAGTAATAATTGAATTATGAGACAAATGGTGTGGAAATCAAGTATAAAGGAGAGACCTTCCAGGAAAGGTAGCTGAGGGTGGCAACGAGCCAAACTAAGTTAAATGAGTAATAAAAACAGGAAGTGCTGGAAATACACAGCAGGTCCAGCAGCATTTTTTTAAAAATTCATTCATGGGACGTGGGCATCGCTGGCTGGCCAGCATTTATTGCCTGGCCCTCAATGTCCTTGACAAGGTGGGCTGCCTTCTTGAACTGCTGCAGTCCACATGCTGTAGGTTGATGCACAGTGCCCTCAGAGAGAGAATTCCAGGATTTTTATCCAGCGACAGTGAAGGAACAGTGATATATTTCCAAGTCAGGATGGTGAGTGGCTTGGAGGGAATCTTGCAGGTGATCGTGTTCCTATTTATCTGTTGCCCGTGTCCTTCTGGAGAGAGGTGGTTGTGAGTTTGGAAGATGCTGTCTCAGTACCTTGGGCGAATGTTTGCCATGCATCTTGTAGAAAGGATACACTGCTGCTCCTGAGTGTCAGATGTGGTTCCAGTCAAGTGGACTGCTTTGTCCTGAATGGTGTCAAACTTCTTGAGCATTTTCAGAGCTGCACCCATTCAGGCAAGAAGGAAGTATTCCATTATAATCCTGACTTGCATCTAATAGATAATGGATAGGCTTTCAGGAATTAGGAGATGAGTTACTTGCTACCATATTCCTAGCTTCTGACTTGTCCCTGTATCTATCGTGTTTACGCGGTGAGTCCAGTCAACTTTCTAATAAATGGTAACCCCAAGGATGTATATTGTGGGGGAATCAGTCATGGTAGCCTCTGCAGTACCCATTGCCTTCAAATGTTTCTTGATATATCACATGGAGTGAATCAAATTCACTGGGGACCATTGGAGGAGGCCAACATATATCATCCAATCAGCACTTCTGGGTGATGATTGCTTCAAGTGCTTCAGCCTTATCTTTTTCACTGATGTGCTGGGCTCTTCCATGATTGAGAATGGGCATATTTGTGGATCCTCTTCTTCCAGTGAGTTACTTAATTGTCCTCCATCATTCACAACTAGATGCGGCAGGACTGTAGAGCTTAGATCTGATTCCTTGTTTGTGTGCTCGCCTACCTGTGTCTATCACCTGCTGGTTATGTTGGTTGGCATGCAAGTCCCGTTTGGTAGCTTCACCAGACTGACACCTCATTTTTAGGTACTGCTCCTGCCATGTCATCCTGCACTCTCCATTGAAAACCGAATTAACATTTCAAAGGTTTTAGATTAGATTAGATTAGATTCCTGTTATGACACAAGGTAAACCCTCTTGCTTAACTTAAAACCAGCAACACAAAAAAGTTTTATCCCATGCAGTAATCTGTAAAAATGTGAGTGGGCAAGTACTATTTAAAGTAAAATTAACAACTTTATTTCTTAAAGTATAACAGAGAATAATTAACTAACAACTATTTATAATTTTAGGATTGTCAGTATACTCAATTCAAACTTGATTGGAAATTGGTATCTTTATTGGGCGATAATTTAAACTGATTGGGGGATTCAAATTTGTTTTTTTGTTGGCAACGAACTACTTGAGTTGTTCAACCCAGTGATATATACATCGTTGCCTTATTGAGAACACTTAGTGCTGTCCGGTAGTTCTGCTGCTTTTAACTCTCTTAAAGGTTTAGATTAGATTACTTACAGTGTGGAAACAGGCCCTTCGGCCCAACAAGTCCACACCGACCCGCCGAAGCGCAACCCACCCATATCCCTACATATACCCCTTACCTAACACTATGGGCAATTTAGCATGGCCAATTCACCTGATCCGCACATCTTTGGACTGTGGGAGGAAACCGGAGCACCCGGAGGAAACCCACTCAGACACGGGGAGAACGTGCAAACTCCACACAGTCAGTCGCCTGAGGTGGGAATTGAACCCAGGTCCCTGGCGCTGTGAGGCAGCAGTGCTAACCACTGTGCCACAAAGGTATACCCACATCTTCATTACAAGCCATTTGGCCCAACAAGTCCACACCAACCCTCCAAAGCGTGACACACCCAGACCCTATATTTACTCCTCACTAATGCACCTAACGCCATGGGCAGTTTAGCATGGCCAATTCATCTGACCAGCACATCTTTAGATTGTGGGTGGAAACCGGAGCACCCGGAGGAAACCCACGCAGACACAGGGAGAATGAGCAAACTCCACAGACAGACAGTCGCTTGAGGCGGGAATCAAACCTGGGTCCCTGGCAATGTGAGGCAGCAGTGCTAACCACTGAGCCACCATGCCGCCCAAAAAGCATCCCACCCAGACCCAAACCCCTATTTCTGTAACTGTGCATTTACCTAGTCTGCACATCTCTGGACACAATGGGCAATTTAATGTGGCCAATCCACCTAACCTGCATATCTTTGGACTGTTGGAGGAAACCCACGCAGACACAGTCAATCACCCAAGAGTGGATTCAAACCCAGGTCGCTGGCACTGTAAGGCAGCATCACTCACCAATGAGCCACTGTGCCATCTGTGGTGGTATCAGATGGTACCAGACATGCTGAGTATTTCCAGCACTTTGTTTTTCTTTCAGATTATTTACCATCCACAGTATTTTGCTTTCACTTCAGCCCCACAGGTGACCTTCATAAGTGCTTGAGTCGCAGTGCTGTAAGTGGGTTGGTAATCGTGGACGCACAATGCCCATATAGGTTATAGAGTCTCAGAGTCATAGAGATGTACAGCACGGAAACAGAATCTTCAGACCAAACTGTCCATGCCAACCAGATATCCCAACCCAATGTATTCCCACCTGCCAGCACCCAGCCCATATCCCTCCAAACCCTTCCTATTCATATACCCTTCCAAATGCTTTATAAATGGTACAATTGTACCAGCCTCCACCACTTTCTCTGGCAGCTCATTCCATACACGTGCCACCCTCTGTGTGAAAAAGTTACCCTGTAGGTCTCTTTTATATCTTTCCCCTCTCACCCTAAACCTATGCCCTCTAGTTCTGGACTCCCCGATCCCAGGGAAAAGACTTTGTCTATTTATCCTATCCATGCCCCTCACGATTTTGTAAACCTCTATAAGGTCACCCCTCAGCCTCCGACACTCCAGGAGGTTCTGCTATGATATGCATTTCATCAATCTGCGTTGGCTATAATGCGATTGACAAATTGTAGACTTTGTTTGGATAATGTGAACTTTCTACTGAACAGGTAGAGCGATTTTCTATTTCTGATCTTCTACAGCATGATTTTCTATCGCGGTTTTCCATAGCACAATTTTCTATAGCGCAAGATTGCAGCAGAACACAACTTTTGTGGTACAAGCAGAACACCCTGTATATATGATATTGTCTAGCAATCACCATTGTTAACAGCTAACCCGAGAATGCAACTTTAAAAAAAAGGTTTTGTGATTTACACATGAAAGAAGTGAAACTATCACGGTATTCTAACAGATGAAGGGCTTAACAGACAATCAATTTTTCAATGTATAATTTCAGTTACATCACACTGCAAATTTTTGCTATAAATTCTGTGTTACGATCGGGCCGTCCACAATCACCTGATGAAGGAGCGTCGCTCCGAAAGCTAGTGTGCTTCCAATTAAACCTGTTGGACTATAAACTGGTGTTGTGTGATTTTCAACCCTGTATATAGTATTTTATGCAACCCAAAGTTCTTGCCAGGTTAATCATCACGACAATATACTGTCAATATTTGTTTTATTTCTTTACTATTTAATAAGATCAGGCTTAACTCAAAATATCGTGCAGGGCTATTCTGTTGCTTTCCAAAAAGGAGATTTATAAAACAGCAGAGGATGGCAATTTTACCTTTTAACTTTTTAACCAGAAAAGTCAAAACTCTCCAAGCAGTGGTCCTCAGGGCAGAATCATGACAGCCAGAAATGCCTGGAGACAAAAAGAGGCAAGGTACCCCAAAAATGTGAGAGTCCACAACAGGCAGTTGCATATTAATGTTGTCATTAATTTCTGGGCTCAAAATAATTTTGGAATACAACTCGAAGGACATTTTAAATGCATTACTGGAGTGTTTGCAAAATGGTGACTTTTTACCCAGTGGCTCAGAGAGCAGCAGTTTATTGGCATCATCATTTGGGAGTTACTTCATACAACAGAAGTTCAGCTATTGCACAACATTCTGGTTTCCAGCCAGTATCTTATCCCACCAGGCACTGAGAATACTTGACACAGAAACTTAAAAGGTGGCGTCTACTGTTCTAGAAATTGGACGTGTCTGTCAGCATTTGGTCTGAAACATGATATTATAAAACCAGTATAACTGCTTCATTGGAAGCAATATTTCAACATTGTGCTGAATAATATTGAGCAAGAGCAAATAGTTTTTTTCTGAGTTCAGACTGTAGAGTTTTACTATGTGATAGCTCAAATGGAAAGTGCAGTTTGATCTTGAGAGAAATAGTCTTTTGTTCTAATGTGTTGGTAATTGTTCAGTTGGCAGCATTCTCTGTTGAGTTTGAAGGTCCTGCGTTTAAGTTTCACTCCAGCACCTGAACATATAATACAAGTCTAATACTCCTCCCACTCTACAGCAGTACTGAGGGAATGCTTCATCGTTGGACATGCCATCTTTCAGAAAATACATTAAAATAATGTCTCGTCTGTCCTCTCAGGTCAACATAAGACATACCAAGCATGGGAGTGGGAGTCAGAGAGAGGTTTCAAAATTTGAAAAGTTGAGGTAATAAGAACAGTGTATCAATCTGAGTAAAGGTAAATAAAGTGGTACAGAAAGGAACAGAGAACTAATGGTATATGAGCTGAGAAAACCAGAAGGATCTCCAAGTGCTTATCCACAGATCTCTGAAGACGGCATCACAGGTTAACAGGGTAGTTAAGAAGGTACATTGGACAATTGTCTAATCAGTCATGGCACTATAAGAGCTGGGAGGTTACGTTGGAACTGTACTAGATTTCTAGTTAGGCAACAGCTGGAGCACTATGTAGAATTCTGGTCAGCACGCTGAAGGAAGGATGTGATTGCTTTGGAGGGGGTACAAAGGAGATTCACTGGAATGTTGCCTGGGTTGGAGCAGTTTAGCTGTGAAGAAAGGCTAGACAGGCTTGGATTCTTTTCTTTAGAGCAGAGAAAGCTGAGACGAGACTTGATTGAGGTGTATAAGATTACAAGGGGCATAGACAGGGTGAATAGAAAGCAGCTGTTCCCGTTAGTTGAAGGGTCAATATCAAGGGGGCATTATTTTAAGGTGAAAGGATAGAGGTTTATAGATGATTTGAAAAAAAACCTTTTAACTCAGAGGGTGGTGAGGATCTGGAATGAACTAAGAGGGTAGTTGAGGGCAGAAGACCTTATAACCTTTAAAACAATATTTGGATGAGCACTTGAAATGTCATAACATTCAATCCTATGGGCCTAGTGCTGAAAAGTGGGACTCATGTAGAGTTAATTCTATGACTGACAAACGCAAAGAATCGTTCTTAAAAATTAAATGCTCTGGATTTATAATATATTAATAACTGAAAATATTGATAATGAGATAGATACATGAGCAGTGTAAATAGTGATAAACTATCATCATTATAAAATCATGGCTGCAAGGTGGTCAAGGTTGTGAAATAAAAAACCGACGGAGCACAATAATTGAAAAGACAGGCAGAAAGACAAAGAGGAGAAAATGCCCCATTAACAAAGGATAAATTAAAGACAGTAACAAGGAAGAATCGTGAGTCAGAGCATCCAGACGTAAAATCAGTATATATGAAGATTGAGAACAGAACTGAGGATCAGAAACAACCGGTGTGATGATTTACAGGCCCTCCAACTCTCATTATACCATTGGTTTAACTAGAAATAATTGGCAGTGGAATAATTATAAGGGGATTTCTCTACTTGTACATGTGACCAACCAAATTGAAAAAGATATGCTGGAAGTTGATTTTATCATATTTAGAAAACATATTGTAGAGAAAAAAAACTATTGTAGACCTTCTATTTTGTAATGAAAATGGGTTAATGATCAAATCTATTAGGAAAAGATCTTCTGGAGAGACAAAATGATTATAATTCAATTGAATTCCGTATTAAGTTTCAGAGCAAATCTGTATCTAAAATATAAAAAAAATCAACTCACACGTGTATAAGGGAAGATTATCAGATGAGTGCTGTTGTTGATGGGGTGGACAGACTAAAAACTGTAGTTCATGGGTGACAGTGAGTAAGGGATGTTGTTGCAGATGAGAGCATGAACCTTATCAGTTCACCAATTGGAAATAAGTCTTCCTAGAGTGAATAAGGCCATAGTAATTTTATAACCTCTGCTAAATCTTCTTTTCCATCCTTCCCTTCAACTAATCCTCCTCACAGTTCACAATACCACGAAGACCTGTGTCAATTGCAAATTTTGAAAATGAGTCCTGTATACTCATGTCTAATTAATTAATATATTAGCAGGGAAACCAGTGCTCCTAGAACAGGGGGGGCGGCACAGTGGTTAGCACTACTGCCTCACAGCACCAGGGTCCATGTTCGATTCCAGCCTTGGGTGACTGTCTGTGTGGAGTTTGCACATTCTCCCTGCGTCTGCGTGGGTTTCCTCCCACAATCCAAAGATGTGCAGGTTAGGTGGATTGGTCATGCTAAATTGCCCATAGTGTTAGGTGCATTAGTCAGAGGGAAATGGGTCCGGGTGGGTTACTCTTTGGAGGGTCGGTGTGGACTTGTTGGGCTGAAGGGCCTGTTTCCACACTGTAGGAAATCTAATCTAATCTAATCAGAACCAGTCCTGAGGGAATGCCACTGTGTAGCTTTCTCCAACGTGAAAAATTGCTGCTCTGTTCTTTGTTATTCCGTAACCTTTTATTCATTCTGCTTCAACTTTACTGCTAAGTCTATTACGTGTCACTTTTCAAATGCCCTCTGGAAATCCATGTTCATCACACATTAAATGCTTTCTTCTTATCTATCTACCATATGTCATCAAAACACTCAAGTAAGTCAGTTAGACAGGATTTGTTGCTAACAAATCTGTTAGGTTTTCTTAATTAATCAACACATATACAACACTGTTAATTTTGTCCCATTTTATCACATCTAATCATTTTGCTATCACTATGTTTAAATTTATTAGCATGCAGTTATTTGTCTTTTTTGTATCCTTATGCCCTTTTTTGAACAAGGGGCCAGATTTGCTATTTTCTGGTTCTTTGATATCACCTACTGTTAAAGGGAGATTGGAAGATTATAGCTAGCCCTTACTTTTCCTCAGTATATCTGGACAAATCTCATCTGATGCTGCTTACTTATCCATTCTAAATACAGCAGCCTTTGTAATACCTGGTCTTTATTAATTCTTAGACCATTCAGTGTCTTAGTTACCTCCTAGATGGTAAAGATGCAGCAAAATATTGTTTACTGTCTCTGCTGTGTTTTCTGCTTCTCTGCACAGATTCCCTTTTGGGTCTCTCCTCTCCTCTCATTGATCTTTTTTGCTATTTATATTTCTACAAGAAGATTTTTGATTCCATTTTATATTATTTTCCAGTCTCTTACAATACTGTCCCTTTGCTTCTCATTTTCTTTATGATTCAACTTTCTCGATTTTTTTTTCCCATCCAGTGAGTTTGTTGGCTTTGGTCACTTTTCCCTCTTTGAAGAAAGATCATATTCAGTTACAGGTTTGTCTGCCAATCTTTCATTTTAATTTACAGAAGGCAAACCTGTTCAGAAAGCACTGAGATCCCCTCCCCCATTGAGGATTATCCCGAGATTCAGTGTGTCAGTAGTTGGATGGCTGACACTAATAACAAGGGTCCAGCTCCTTCTCAACCTCTCCCCTCACGTGGTGTGGTGACCGCCAGGTTAAACCACCATCAGTCATCTCACTCTGAGAGAGCAGCCTTATTCTCTGGTAGGCCAATAATGATTTTGCCTTTTACTCTGGAATGATTGTTTTTCCTAATTGGTAAATTTTTCTAAACCATATGTTCATTTGAGTGTGCTTCCTCTGCTCCAGCAGAAACAAGTCACAGCATCTTAAGTGTGTCTTTGCAGTGATAGTTTTCCGCCCTAAACACTGATCTCGTGATTCTATGAAAGTTCACTGTCTAGATGTCTAGATATCCTCTCAATAATGGGGTGTCCAAAGCTGCACAAAATTCTAACTGCAGCTTAGTCATTTGTCAACTTATGATGACTTATTTTCCCTTGCGCTGTGTGCTTCAGTTTCTGATAAGACCATAAGACATAGGAGAGAAAGTAAGACCATTCAGTCCATCGAGTCCACTCCGCCATTCAGTCATGGCTGATGGGCATTTCAACTCCACTTTCCAGCATTCTCCTCGTAGCCCTTAATTCCTTGTGACATCAAGAATTTATCAATCTCTGCCTTGAAGACATTTAGCATCCCGGCCTCCACTGCACTCTGCGGCAATGAATTCCACAGGCCCACCACTCTCTGACTGAAGAAATATCTCCGCATTTCTGTTCTGAATTGACCCCCTCTAATTCTAAGGCTGTGTCCACGGATCCTAGTCTCCTTGCCTAACGGAAACAATTTCCTAGTATCCACCCTTTCCAAGCCATGTATTATCTTGTAAGTTTCTATTAAATCTCCCCTTAATCTTCTAAACTCCAATGAATACAATCCCAGGATCCTCAGCCGTTCCTCGTATGTTAAACCTACCATTCCAGGGATCATCCGTGTGAATCTCCGCTGGACATGCTCCAGTGCCAGTATGTCCTTCCTGAGGTGTGGGGACCAATACTGGACACAGTACTCCAAATGGGGCCTAATCAGAGCTTTATAAAGTCTCAGTAGCACAACGGTGCTTTTATATTCCAACCCTCTTAAGATAAATGACAACATTGCATTCGCTTTCTTAATCACAGACTCAACCTGCATGTTTACCTTTAGAGAATCCTTGACTAGCACTCCCAGATCCCTTTGTACTTTGGCTTTACGAATTTTCTCACCATTTAGAAAGTAGTCTACGCTTTTATTCTTTTTTCCAAAGTGCAACACCTCGCATTTGCTCACGTTGAATTCCATCAGCCATTTCCTGGACCACTCTCCCAAACTGTCTAGATCCTTCTGCAGCCTCCCCACTTCCTCAGTACTACCTGCCTGTCCACCTAACTTCGTATCATCGGCTAACTTCGCTAGAATGTCCCCAGACCCTTCATCCAAATCATTAACATATAATATGAATAGCTGCGGCCCCAACACTGAACCCTGCGGGACACCGCTTGTCACCGGCTGTCATTCCGAAAAAGAACGTTTTATCCCAACTCTCTGCCTTCTGTCAGACAGCCAATCCTCAATCCATACCAGTAGCACACCTTGAACACCATGGGCCCTCACCTTGCTCAGCAGCCTCCCGTGTGGCACCTTATCGAAGGCCTTTTGGAAGTCTAGATAGACCACATCCACTGGGTTTCCCTGGTCTAACCTACTTGTCACCTCTTCAAAGAATTCCAACATGTTTGTCAGACACGACCTCCCCTTACTAAATCCATGTTGACTTGTTCTAATCAGACTCTGCTCTTCCAAGAATTTAGAAACCTCATCCTTAATGATGGATTCTAGAATTTTACCAACAACCGAGGTTAGGCTAATTGGTCTATAATTTTTCATCTTTTGTCTTGATCCTTTCTTGAACAAGGGGGTTACAAGAGAGATCTTCCAATCATCTGGTACTTTCCCTGACTCCAGTGACTTTTGAAAGATCTCAACCAATGCCTCCGCTATTTCCTCAGCCACCTCTCTCATAACTCTAGGGTGTATCCCATCGGGGCCAGGAGATTTATCAATTTTAAGACCTTTTAGCTTTCCTAGCACTTTCTCTTTTGTAATGGCAACCACCATACTCAACTCAGCCCCCTGACTTCCTTTAATTGTTGGGATATTACTCATGTCTTCCACTGTGAAGACTGACGCAAAGTACTTGTTAAGTTCTCCTGCTATTTCCTTATCTCCCATCACTAGGCTTCCAGCATCAGTTTGAAGTGGCCTGTCGTTTGTTTCTTATGTATAGAAAGAAACTTTTACTATCATTTCTAATATTACTGGCTAGCCTACCTTTATATTTGATCCTCTCCTTCCTTATTTCTCTCTTTGTTATCCTCTGTTTGTTTTTGTAGCCTTCCCAATCTTCTGATTTCCCACTGCTCTTATAGGATCTCTCTTTTTCTTTAATACATTTCCTGACTTCCTTTGTCAGCCATGGCTGTCTAATCCCTCCCCGGATAATCTTTCTTTTCTTGGGGATGAACCTCTGTACAGTGTCCTCAATTATACCCACAAACTCCTGCCATTTTTGCTCTACTGTCTTCCCTGCTAGGCTCTGCTTCCAGTCTATTTTTGTCAGTTCCTCTCTCATGCCCTCATAATTACCTTTATTTAACTGTAACACTATTACATCCGATTTTGCCTTCTCTCTTTCAAACTGAACTCTACCATATTATGATCACTGCTTCCTAAGTGTTCCCTTACTTTAAGATCTTTTATAAAGTCTGGCTCATTACATAGCATTAGGTCCAGAATAGCCTGCTCCCTTGTGGGCTCCATGACAAGCTGTTCCAAAAAGCCATCCTGTAAACATTCCATGAATTCCCTTTCTTTGGATCCACTGGCAACATTATTTACCCAGTCCACCTGTATGGGAGACTACCCAAGTCTCCCATAATCACCGTGACCTTGCCTTTCTGACATGCCTTCTCTATTTCCCGGTACATGTTGCGCCCCTGGTCCTGCCCAATGTTAGGAAGTCTGTACATAATTCCCATTATGGTTTTTTTTGCCTTTGTGGTTCCTCAATCCCACCCACACAGACTCCACATCACCCGACGCTATGTCATTCAGTGCTATAGATTTAATTTTGTTCTTAACTAACAAGGCAACCCCACCCCCTCTGCCCACCTCCCTGTCTTTTCGATAAGCTGAAAATCCTTGGAGGTTTAACTGCCAGTCCTGACCCCCCTTTAACCACGTATCTGTGATGCCTACCACATCATAATCATTCACTATGATCTGTGCCATTAGTTCATCTGCTTTGTTACGAATGCTACGAGCATTCAGGTAAAGTGCCTTAATGCTAACTTTATCATTAGAGATATTGGAAGTCATAAGATGTCCAAAGTTATCCTTCCTTTTTGCTGTATTCCCAGTCTGCCTCGAGTTTAGATCCGCCTGCACATATGCTATCCTGTTGCTTATCTTTCCATTTAACTCCATACTCCCTGTCGCTTTCACTTTCCCTTCCCCCCAACTCAGAAGTTTAAAGTCCTACTGACCACCCTATTTATCCTCTTCGCTAGAACATTGTTGGTACCTGATCGGTTCAGGTGGAGACCGTCCCAACGGTACAGATCCCCCCTGTTCCAAAACTGATACCAATGCCCCATGAAGTGGAATCCCTCTTTCCCACACCAATCCCTTAGTCATGTGTTTACTTCCCTAATTTTCTTATCCCTACGCCAATTGGCACGTGGCTTGGGCAGTAATCCGGAGATGATGACCCTTGAGGACCTGTACTTCAATTTCCTTGCTAATCCCCAAACAGGTCCTGCTTTTGCCCAAAACCAGGAGAAAGTGAGGACTGCAGATGCTGGAGACCAGAGCTGAAAAATGTGGTGCTGGAAAAGCACAGCAGGTCAGGCAGCATCCGAGGAACAGGAGAATCGACGTTTCACGCATAAGCCCTTCTTCAGGAATCCCGAAACGTCGATTTTCCTGCTCCTCGGACGCTGCCTGACCTGCTGTGCTTTTCCAGCACCGCACTCTGGCCTGCTTCAGTTTATAACCTCCCCAGATGCTGCTTTCCTTTTTATGGTTTTATAGATTTGAACTTGCACTGTCAAAGAATTGTACATTTGAACTCCAGGTCTTTCTGTTAAGCAACCCTTCAATTATTTTCCTTCTGAGTATAAATGGCGTACCTACATCGAATCGCTTACTTTCCTATTCACGTCTTGGCAAATCTACATTTTTATTAGGGAATTTCAATAACGCGTTCCCAATGTTCTGGTTCAAATCATGTCCGTACATCGAGAACAGAAGTGGAGCAAACGTTCCTGGAGTACAGTACTTTCCAATTCGAGCAATCAGGAAAGTGCCGACTTGCCAGCTTACCCATGAGGCTACATTTTCCGAACACCATATGGTCTAAATGTTTTAATAAACTTCCTGTCGAGTACTTTATGGCACGGCTACTTCGCAGGTGCTTAATGACCACTCCTATCCAGTTCGTTGTGGTAACATCGTTTTAATATTAGATTGAATTTAGCTTCAACTGTTATAACAAAAAAAAGCTAATCTTCGATCTCCCAAATCTCTTACAAAAGTGCCCACAAAATACTCTGAAATGGGATTGCACACGAGAAAAAGTTATAGAATTTGAACTTTTATGAAAAAGAATTCAAGAATCAAGTGATTAATAGAGATATGTTCATTTACCACCTTATATATACACACACCATCACAGAAATATGTCAAAATCTGTCAACCTTTCTGGGTTTCAGCGCTTTTCGATTGACAAGACCGCAATGTGAGAACATGATGTGCCTACAAAAACAATACCGGAGTTACTGGAATGGGGAGCGTGATGGCACCTTAACAAGGAGCTTAGGAGTACTACTTGTTCCTTAAATAATGCCAGATGATCTTTCGTGTCCATATAAACAGAGACACCAGCCATTCGTTCCAAAGAAGTAAGATACACACACCATGGGTGATGGATCCTGCGGTGAAATGTCATTGGTACACGAAAGTTCATATCATCGAGGATGCTTCACCCTAGAATGAAGTAGCTGAACTGCTCATTCAGAGGTCGATGTATGTTTTAAAAAACGCGCAGCTAAAATGTGAATTTTGTCAATATGTGTCAAAGGTATTCTCAGACATCGACTTGGAGCTGTATTTCAGCGCCTGTGATTCTCAGTTAGGAATAACACTGGGAAAAGTAATAACGTGCAGCTGGGGAGAGAGACATGAGGAAAGGGAAAAAAAATCGCGTGATTGCTGTACGAAACCTAGAACATAATATCACACAGGAACCTAGATGAGAAAATGAATAAACGCCCCTTGGGTAAACGCCAAATAAAGTAGTATCTGTTCAGTCAGAATGATAACAGATTTCCTGTAAATTGTACTTCCACTGCTGATCCTGACAGCAAAATGAAACCAAAGGTCTAACTACAAAGGGGATTTAGTTACTCATCGATGTAAACCAGAACAGTCATCTATTGGGAAGGCTTGTGTCTTTTTCTTTGCCTAATGAAACAAAAGGATTCAAACATCAATTCGCTAACCACCCCATTGGTCATCTGCTCTGAGCAGTCACACACCCACCCACCCCCAGCCTTTACCTATGTTAGTAAATAACTGGCAGCTGCGTAGCTCCGTTCCCCTCTAGCGGAGCCAAGCCTGGCGCAATCGACATCAAACAGTCGATCACAGCCTTCGAAACTGACAGGCTAACTCATAAAGAGACGGGACAGTTGGGGGGGGAAACCTTTGTGCGTCTATATTTCTTTTACGGACCATCAATCGAATAAACCGGAGAAAGAAAATAAAGAGCCGAGCGACGTGTAACGTATGATTGGTGCAGTCACAATTGTGAGTTGCCGATGTCTCATTTCCTGCTGCTGGTTTGATGGGTTGAGTCTGCAGAATGAAAGCGCTTTGATCTCCTTCACATTCATTTCAAGCGTTGCACCCATTCTACTAGAATTCCAGTGAAGACCGCACATAGTCAGGGGTGCTCAGCCCCCCCCCCCACACACAGATAACCCAATCCCTCTCCTCCCCCCCACCCCACATCATGTAAACCAGGGTTTGCAATGAATTGGTTTTAATCTAGGTTTGGATGGGGCTAAATGGAGTTTAATATTGTACCAGGGTCTGAAATAGGGTTTGGGTTAAGAATTTATACACTCGTGTCAGGATTTGGATCTGGGCTGGGATGTATTTTAGAACAGGGTCAGAGGTTGATTTGGATTAGAATGGAGTCAAAAAACTGGCGTGGGGTTTGGATCCGTTTCAGATGCGGATTTGGGTTAAAATTCAGACGTCTTGGACCCGAAGAGGCTGATAATGTTGGGGTGGGGGGTGTTGTGTTCTGCGTGTTGTTTGGGGGAAGAGGGGAATGTGAATGTTCAGAGCCGGTGACTCTCCAATCATTTATTTATTCCTCCCCTCCCTCTGGCGAGGAAGGCAACCCATGAGAGCGGGTTGAGTCAGCAGCAGCAGCACATGAGGCCGCTGTAAATAACCCGGCCCCCGGCACAAGACACAGACAGAGAGGGAAGAGACGACGGGGAAAGGGGGGAAGGCCACAGCGAGAGAAAGAGGAAGAGAAACAAAAAGAAAATCAAAACAAGCCGACCTCCTCAAAATAAACACAGGGAAGAAGAGAGAGAGAAAACAGACCAGATTACAGAAACTTGTTGACGTTTTGTTGCAGTCGTCGAGCACGATCGAAGAGGTTGGGGGCGGTGAAACAGCGGCTGGGGCAGCCTGGAGCCCGGGACCTGACCCCCCCCCCCCCAGCGGCCTCTCTGCTCCTGGGGCCCGAAGGGAGTGAAGTGTAGGCGGTGGCAGCGGCGGGCTCGCTGGCTGTGGGGAGAGGGAGCGGCCCTCCTGCTCCTCCTCCTCCTCGGCCTCGGTTATTGTATCAAACCGCGGCGGCTGTGACAACAAAGTCTGCAAACTTGGGGGATCGCAGGAGCCAGCCCTCCCCCCTGGATATACCTTCCTCTTCTCTCTCCCCCCCCCCCCTTCCTTGGATATACCCCCCCGGATATACCTTCCCCCCCCCCCCGCCTGTTCCCAGGTCCCCTTCTTTCTCCCTCACCCCCCCCCAAGGCTCTGTCTCTCCCTCACCCCCCCCAAGGCTCTGTCTCTCCCTCACCCCCCCCCCCAAGGCTCTGTCTCTCCCCCCCCCAAGCCCTGTGTCTCCCCAACCCCCCGCAAGGCTCTGTCTCTCCCCCCACCCCCCCAAAGCTCTGTGTCTCCCCAACCCCCCCCCCAAGGCTCTGTGTCTCTCCCCCCCCCCCCCCAAGGCACTCTGTGTCTCTCCCCCCCCCCCCCCCAAGGCACTCTGTGTCTCTCCCCCCCCCCCCCCCCCAAGGCACTCTGTGTCTCTCCCCCCCCCCCCCCAAGGCACTCTGTGTCTCTCCCCCCCCCCCCCAAGGCACTCTGTGTCTGTCTCTCCCCCCCCCCCCCCAAGGCACTCTGTGTCTGTCTCTCCCCCCCCCCCCCCCCCAAGGCACTCTGTGTCTGTCTCTCCCCCCCCCCCCCAAGGCACTCTGTGTCTCTTCCCCCCCCCCCCCCAAGGCACTCTGTGTCTCTCCCCCCCCCCCCCCCCCCCCCCCAAGGCACTCTGTGTCTCTCCCCCCCCCCCCCCCCCAAAGGCACTCTGTGTCTCCCCCCACCCTCTCCCCTTCTGCAGCTGCAGTAGATGCCGATCGCTTCCACCTCTCACTCGGCACCAGAGCCCTGCCTGTACCCGCGGCTGGGGGCCGGACAGCCCGCTCCGCCCAAAGACGGCAGCGGGGGCCGCGAACCAGCCGCGCCGGCGGAGGAGCCGCGGCCGCCCGGCAGCCAGGAGGTGGCGGCGGCGCCGGGGGGCGGCCCGCACTCGGAGCTGGCTCCGCGCCTCGAGCCGTGGGAGTGGGGCGCGGGCGGTGTCGGCAGGTTCCCCCAGGCCGGCCCGCACCCCCCGCACCCGCTCCTGGAACCGCCGCGGACCAGGTCCAGGTCCAGGTCGGGATTCAGCGGCAACTCCAACTGGCCTTACTGCGGCCAAGCGGGGGCGGGCGGCCCCCAGCTCCAGGCTCAAACAGGCGGCCAAAGTCACGGAAACCATCCAGCTCCAGGGCAAGGGGCCACGGACATCGCAACTGGAGCAGCCCGGCCAGCAGGTAAACCGCATGGTCTTAGTAAGCACTTAATTATAGAGACGTGGAAAGGGGCGGACCCCGGGTGCCAGTGAGCTACAGCGTTCAGCAACTTTCAGGAGTTGCTCTGCCGCTGGTTTGGGGTCGGCAGCACGAAAGGCGGACGCATGTGTGTGTGTGTGATATCAGAACATTATTTGCCCCTGTGATGGAAAATAAGATCGTTTGGAAATGTTTCCAGACTTGGCCCGGTGTTAAAAATACAACTGGTAAAGCTGTCTGAGTGGGAGAGTTTGGTACACTAGATCATCAATGTCCAGGTCTGGAAGTGTGATAGTTGTTCAGAATCGTTGATCATTGGGAAAGGGCTGATTTATGTGGAAGCTCATGATAAAACGTGTCGTGGATCAAACGCCTCCTCCCCTCTCTGAATTTAGAAGGGAGAGGTTTAGTATTAAGGAAATAAACCTCAAACATCTTTGGAGATATTGCAAGGATTTTTGAGACATCTGCAACTAAAACACCTTTTTTTAAAATACTTAAATGTCTCCAGGCACATCACGAAAAGTATCACACTAAGCCATATAAGGAAATTTTTCATCAAATAACTAAAAACTTGGTCAAAGCAGTGTGTTTTTAAGGACTGACTGAAAGGAGGAAACAAGGTGGAGAAATAAAACAAGGTATTCCGGAGTTTAGGACATGTACATGAAGGCACAGCCAGTAATGGTGAAGCAAGTTAAAACGATAATCCGTAAGAGGCCAGTATTAGAACTACAATTCTCTAACAGGGTTGTGGAGTTCAGGAAGATGCAGAGATAGGGAGGGGTGAGGCCACAGAGGGACTTGAAAGCTAAGAACGAGTTATAAAATCAAGATGTTTGACTGGGAGCAAAGTTATGCTAGGAATCACAGAGAAAACGTAATTTGATTTGAATTAAGACAGATTTAAAACCAATCAACTGTAGATAAACAAATTTTTAAAAATGCTGGAAACATGCAAGTCAGGCAGAATTTGTGGGGAGCGACAAAGGCAACTAATGTTTTGTCATCTTTTCATCAGATGTGACATCCTAAATCTTCAATTTTTTCCTTTGGTTCTTACTAAAGGAGAAAGGTATCTGTTCAGAAAGGGGAATACTGTAGGATTGATCGCAATTTTAAACAGAAGTTGCTTACATTTACCTGAGTAACAGAAATCAACTCCTGTTATTCCAATCACTCTGTTTACAGCTGTAAATAATTAAGTTCATAGAAGATAGGGTCACTTAGATTAAACTTACATTAAGCTGTTCAGCTTTTATAAGTGGTAAGGGTGTTTCTGCAACTTGATATCAATGGGTTTTGTTCCTGATCACCAATTATCATCTAATTTGTGAAAGCAAACAGTTCGTATTTGTATTTTTTTTTAACCTATAACATGTAACACCATGAAAATGTTTGGAACATAAGAATTTTTTTTGTTACATTAATCTATTTTGACTGTTGGGTTACATTTAATTCTGCAATATTCTGGTAACTACTGTCCATTCAAAACCAATTCATACTGCTTACCTTGTTTTGATTTCAGTCATTATTTCCATTACTATGCTGTCATTTCTTCAGCCTTCCACTTTTACATATTCCCATTTGGTAACACAGTTCACAAAGATGCTTTACAAATAACTATGCATAGTGATTTCTGGTGGATTCAGGTAAACTTTTGTTTGAATTAAAAACTTCTCCCTGTGCAGAGCTGACTTGAGACATATGTTGTTTTGCACTTTGACAATCCAAAGTGAAACCAAAGTTTGTAACTTGAAAGGTGTCATAAGACTGAATGTTAATATAACCAGTCACCAGTGCATAGTGCCACATTTTGGTTTTGATACAATATAGCAAGTGGTTTGCTGCATTTTGTGAATCAAGTAAATAATTGTCAAGACTGGTCCAATGATCATAAACTTGATCGCTCTGCTGATTTCAATTTCAAACATAGAACTGCTGGTTTTGAAGCAAACTTATTTGGCAAAAATGGTTGGGTTGGCTTCTCTGTGCTTAGCAAATATAAATGAATTGCTGTGCTATACAGATCAGTGAGGTTCCTGGTTTTATTTCCAGTATGTCATGTGTTCTCCATTGATGATGTTGTCTGTGGGAGTCCTCAGCTAAGGATGGGGTCAATAGTCAGGGACTGCACCCAACATGGAGTTGATGCTTTTTTAAAAAAAATACATGTTTACCAACTTAATTGAAGTATAACAATGAGTGTACGTTGTCTTTTCTTTTGCATGCTATCTAACAACTGGGATCATGTTACAACATGATGAAAACCTGCAATCACAATTTACCCTATTCAACCACATTGAACGTAATCCTATCTCTGTTTAAAGTTGCTTAATTCAAATGATCTGATTATTCAATTTATTTGGCACTGACCTCTTTTGTTTGCACAATCAAATTATTGGTTAATTCCACTTTTACTGCATAAATAACTTTGAATTGGAGCATACTGTAGCAGCAGCAAGAGCTGTTCAGATTTTAATTATTTCACCTTTCAAATTAATTTCTTTTTTCCTAGAGGTAATGACTCATACAAGGAGTATTATAAAAATGTTGTCCTTGGCCAAAGTTATACTTTACGCGTTAACCCAATTTACTTGGTTGATTGGGATGGCACAATTGCTCAGTCGTTACCATTGCTGTCTCATAACGCTAAGGACCCTGGTTCAATTCCAGCCTTGGGCACATGACTGTGTGAAGTTTGCACATTCCCCCTGTGGTCGCATGGATTTCCTCTAAGTGCTCTGACTTCCCCACCCCGCAGTCCAAAGATGTGCAAGTTGGGTGGATTGGCCAGGGAAATGTAGTGACAAGGAATGTGCTGATTACTTGGATTAGCCGTGGGAAATGCAGGGTTACAGTAATAGGGTGAGGGGGTTTGGATGCTCTTTTGATGGTTGGTGTGGACGTGAAGGGCTGAATGGCTTGCTTTCACACTGCAGGGATTCTTTGGCTGTAACATAAGTGATGCTGATCCTGTTTTTGTGATGACCAGAAGCAGTAGCAGAAACCTGTATTTGTGTAATTCCTGCACATTAGAAAAGCATTCCAAAGCATAGGCAATATTTGGATGCCAGTCCAAAAATGTACTATGGAAGAGAACGAGCGCTTAAAAATTTGGTCAGATTTGGATTTCAGGGTTGGAGAATTTTCGAGCAGAAATTCCAATATGTGGAGCTGAGCAGTTGAAAACTGCCCCCCCCCCCCCCCCACCCCGTTGGGATGAAGAAAGGTGAAGGTACATAAACTGTCAAATGTGCATCAGCGTAGAGTTATGGAAGGACAGAGCCACCTGGTATGGTGTTGTAATGCTAAAGGGGGATAGAGAAGGATATCAGAGAGGAATGTAAATGTGGGGATGAGATTTTTATGCTTAATGTCTTATTATGACTGACTGAGTAGAATCTGGTATTGATTGGGTCTGTGTTGTCAGATTATTATGAGCTGAAGTTTACAAAGCATAAAAATAGGACACTAGTCAGGAGACAGGAGAGCTTTAGAATGTTCAAGTCATAATATGATTGTAAGAAATAGGAGCAGGTATCGGCCATTTGACTCCCTTGAGCCTGCTCTGCCACGCAGTAAGATCATGGACGATCTGATGGCCTTAACCTTTTCTCAGTGTTTCCCTGTCAATTCCTCTGTTTTTCATAAGATCAACTGCCCACTAACTTTTCTGAATGCCAATAAGCGTACATTATATTCAACTTTATCTCATGAGACAACTCCCTTGTACCAGGAGCAACCATTGAACCCTCTCTGAACTGCTTCCAATAAAATTATATTACTGCTTAAGCGAGAAAAAAAACAAAACTTTACGCAGTAGTCCAAATGTGGTTTCACGACAGCTCAGTACAACTGAATCTATCAGCACATTGTGACTTTTATATTCATTCTCCTCGTAGTAAAGGCCAACATTAAATTTGCCTGCCCAAACCCTTGCTTTACCTACAAGCTAACTTCTTGTGATGGATGTACAAGGACAATCAAATCCCTCTGTATCACAGATTTCTGCAGTGTCTCTCCACTTAACCAACATGCTCCTTTTCTATTCTTGTCAAAGTATATAAGCTTGCATTTTCTCACATTATGCTCCATCTTTTTGCCCACTCATGTAACCTACCTGTATTCCTTTGCTGTCCCTGTACACTTCACAATTTACTAGTTTTGCGTCATCAGCAAATTTTAGCAACCATCATTTGATCCCTTCATCCAAACCCTTCAGAGAGATTATAGAGTCATAGAGATGTACAACATGGAAACAGACCCTTCGGTCCAACCCGTCCATGCCGAGCAGATATCCCAACCCAGTCTAGTCCCACCTGCCAGCACCCGGCCCATATCCCTTCCTATTCATATATCCATCCAGATTCCTCTTAAATGTTGCAATTGTATCAGCCTCCACCACTTCCTCTGGCAGCTCATTCCAAACCCGTACTACCCTCTATGTGAAAAAATTGCCCCTTAGGTCTCTTTTATATCTTGCCCCTCTCACCCTAAACCTATGCCCTCTAGTTCTGGACTCCCCGATCCCAGGGAAAAGACTTTGCCTATTTACCCTATCCATGCCCCTCATAATTTTGTAAACCTCTATAAGGTCACTCCTCAGCCTCCAATGCTCCAGGGAAAACAGCCCCAGCCTGTTCAGCGCCTCCCTATAGCTCAAATCCTCCAACCCTGGCGACATCCTTGTAAATCTTTTCTGAACCCAAATATTCGAGTCCTAAGCATTGATCTGTGTGGTATTCTGCTAAGTACAGTTTTTCAACTCAAGAAACATACATTTATTCTTTGTTCTAGACTAGAGTGGTGCTGGAAAAGCACAGCAGTTCAGGCAGCATCCAAGGAGCAGGAAAATTGACATTTTGGGCAAAAGCCCTTCATCAGGAATAGAGGCAGGGTGGAGAGAGAAATGAGAAGAGGGTGGGGAAGGTAGCAAAGAGTACATTGGTGGATGCGGGTAGGGATGAAGGTGATAGGTCAGAGAGGAGGGTGGAGTGGATAGGTGGAAAGGAAGATAGGCAGGTAGGACAAGTCATGGGGACGGTGCTGAGCTGGAAGGTTGGAACTGGGGTGAGGTGGGGGAAGGGGAAATGAGGAAACTGGTGAAGTCCACTGATGCCCTGGGGTTGAAGTGTTCTGAGGCGGAAGATGAGGCGTTCTTCCTCCAGGCGTCGGGTGGTGAAGGAGGCCCAGGACCTCCATGTCCTCGGCTGAGTGGGAAGGGGAGTTGAAATGTTGGGCCACAGGGCAGTGGGGTTGATTGGTGCAGGTGTCCCAGAGATGTTCCTTAAAGTGTTCTGCTAGGAGGCATCCTGTCTCCCCCATGTAGAGGAGACCACATCGGGAGCAACGGATATAATAAATGATATTGATGAATGTGCAGGTAAAACTTTGATGGATGTGGAAGGCTCCTTTGGGGCCTTGGATGGAGGTGAAGGACGAGGTGTGGGTGCAAATTTTGCAATTCCTACGGTGGCAGGGAAGGTGCCAGGACGGGAGGGTGACTGGATGCCTCCTAGCAGAGCACTTTAGGGAACATCTCAGGGACACCCGCACCAATCAACCACACCTGCCTATCTTCCTTTCCACCTATCCACTCCACCCTCCTTTCTGACCTATCACCTTCATCCCCACCCCCATTCACCTATTGTACTCTATGGTACTTTCTCCCCACCCCCACCCTCCTCTCATTTATCTCTCCACCCTGCAGGCACTCTGCCTCTATTCCTGATGAAGGGCTTTTGCCTGAAACGTCAATTTTCCTGCTCCTTGGATGCTGCCTGAACTGCTGTTCCTTTCCAGCACCACTCTAGTCTAGAATCTGGTTTCCTGCATCTGCAGTCCTTGGTTTTACCTATTTATTCTTTGTTTCCTATTAGTTGACAATATTTCATTCATGCTTAATATGTTACTTTAACATTGAGTCCCTAACTTACGTGGTACCTTATTGAATGTCTTTTGAAAATTCAAATCTGCCACATCTAATATTACCTCACTATCCACACTGCTTGTTAATTCCTTTGAAGAACTTAGTAATTTCTCTTTTACAATCCATATTTTATTTATACACGCATCCCTTTCTGGGCCACCCAGCTCTTTGACCTCCTTAAAAACAAGGATGAAAGAACAGAACTCAAGTGGTGGCCTTGACATCAATGTTGCATTTGACTGAATGTGGCATCGAGTAGTTCTAAGAAAAACCATAGTCAGTAAGAATCAGGACAAAACCTCTTGTTAATTATAGTCATACCTGGCACAAAGGAAGATGGTGGTTGTTGTTGGAGATCAGTCATCTTTGTGACAATATTATAACTTTTGTCCTAGTTTTTTTTTGTGAAGAATGGGTCAGACAGGAATCGAGCGGTCTATTCTGAGCTAATAAAGTAAACCGCTTGTGAGGCATTGGGGTTTTTAAAAAGTTGAAACAATAGAAGTGGTCTGAATGGGTGGGGTCGAGCTCTACAGAACCAGGATTTTTAGTTTAAGGCTGTCTGCAGTTGCTGGGATCTTGAAGCTGGATGTGGTAGCTCTTATCCCTCTCTCTGTTACAGCTAAAAATTGGGATTCTCTTTCTACTGCTAGAATTGCATGCAAGACAATCTATTTTATTGAATTTGCCTTTGCTAAGGGTGTGTTTATGGGGCGTTACTATATTGGAACAGTTAATTAGTAGTAGATTATATATCATTTTGTTAATCTCTCCAATAGTTGCAGTTAAGCCAGTTCTTTTATTTCTATTTTGTTTGCATTTCAACTGCTCTATAAAATAGTTTGTTTTGCTTAAGGTTTGACCAATGAAATTGCATCTGGAACACAATGCGTTATACTTATCGCTAAAATAATAAAAAGTTAAGATCTAAGCTGCTTTAATCTATTTTGAGGGAGTTTGGTCTGGTCTGGCCCATTACATATAAATTTCAGGATATCTCTGTAAAAGATCCTCAGAGGAGTGCCCAAGGCCCAACCATCTTCGATTGCTTCATCAATTGCCATCTCTCCATCATAAGGTCAGAAGTGGAGTTTATTTGGTGGTGATCGTGCAATATTTAGCACCATTCATGACTCCTTAGATGCTGAAGCAGTCCGTGTCAAAATGCAGCAAAACCTTGACAATAACCAGATGTGGGCTGACCAGTACCAAATGATATTTGCACCATACGAGTAGCAGGCAATGACCATCACCAACAAAAGAGAATCTAGCCATCTTCCCATGACATTCAATGGCATAATTATCACTGAACCCCCACCCCTCCACTATCAACATCCTGAGGGATTAGCATTGACCAGAAATTGAATTGGACTAGCCATATAAATACTATGGTTACAAGAGCAATTCAAAAGCTAGGTATCCTGCAGGAAGTATCTCACTTCCCAACTCCCCAAAGCCTACCAACCATCTACAAGGCACAAGTCAGGAATGTAATGGTATCCTCTCCATTTGCCTGAACAGTGTAATCTACAAACATTAATTTCCTCCACTGTCAACGTTCTGTAGCAGCAGTATATACCACCTACTAGATGCATTGCAGAAATTTACTAAGGCTGCTTAGCAGCAGCTTTCAAACTCATGTGCAGTGCCCTCTAGAAGCAAATACATGGGAACACCATCACTTGCAAATTGTCCTCCAAGCTACTCACCATCCTGACCTGGACATGTATTTCTGTTTCTTCAGTGTTACTAGATCAAAATCTTGGAACTTCCTCCCTAATAGCTTTGTGCCTGTATTTATACCAAATGGATTGCAGCTACTACCACCACCGTGTCAAAATCCTGGGGTATCATTGATTAGGAGCTGAACTGTACCAACAGTATATACACTGCCTACAAAAGCAGGCCACAGTCCAGGCACCATGCTGCCAGTAACATGCCACCTAGTTCAGTAAAGCATAGCCACCATTTACTGGGCATAACTAAAGAATATGATGGAATATTGTCCACTTGTCTAGATAAATGCAGTTCCAACAACATACACTAAGGTGAACACCATTCACCTCACCCATCACCCTCAGCATTTGCTTCCTGCAACATTGATGTACAGTGGCAACAGCGTGTATGATGTCCAACTCACCAACAACTCCTTACAAATCTGAAGCCTTTTTACAACAGTAAGGACAAGGGCATCCAATACCTGTAATTTCCTCTCTCAGGCACACACCATTCTAACCTGGAACAATATCACCTTCACTGGCGCTGTCAAAATCCTAGAACTCCCTCCCTAAGCTATGGGCAATAAATGCTGGCCGAATCAGCAATGTCTGCCTTCTGTAGGTGAATAAAAAGAAATGGACAGGATCTAGCCCACATGGTGTACTTGCAGCCTGTGAACATTTGTTGTCCATGCACGGCCACTTGAGTAAGTTATTTGCTGCTTATTGGAGAGTGAAAATTTGCATGGAAGAAGCAACTGAGGTTAAACTGGAAAGAAGATCACAAAAATGTATCTATATCTGAATAATCTTTTTCATTACAGGTGGTATTTAGTGTGTATGACTAGCATCTGTTGAGTATTTTTGACAGGCACCTTATTTATAGCTTAGTTGTTCCTACCTTGGATTTCATTTCCTTTATATATCCATAATTCTTTTTCTTCAGTTTCTGTCTAAAGACAGACCCAATTCACAGCACTGTAATCTCCTCCACTAATGGGTAACAAGGCAATCGTTCTGGGATAGGAATTGAACCCTGAGCTATTGACACCATTCTGACCTGTACCAGCCATCTACTTCGTGAGCAAGGTGTTCCTCTAAGGATTCTCAGTGGTTGTGGCAATGTGCAGTTAATGTGTGGTTGTTGTCAGGAGCTAAGGAGAATGATAGCAGAGATTCAAGTTGTCTTATCACATAGCTTGATGGACTCACTCTTCACTTCTGCCATTGACATCTGTTAAAAGAATTCACAAGTTGATATTAATCTGTTTGTCTGTGTGACAAACGCACGTCCGTGGGTTATCAGGTCCTGGGGTGGGATTTGAATCCCAAGTTTTTGTCTTTGCCCACTGTGCCACAAGATTGCCTGTACATTGGCCATTATTTCAGTTTAGAATTTGTAAACTTTCTTAGGATATTGATTCTTCCATGCTAGCAGTTTCATTGTGAATTTTGTTTATTTGTGAGTGTGTGTGTGTGTGTGTGTGTGTGAGATTCACATGCATGATCCCAAGGAGTTAAATTCAAGTTTGACAGAAATACAGTTCTTTTAGTATTTTATTGTACAGTTCATAAACTTTCAAGCTGATAAAATGAAACCTTTATTGCTGTATGTTTGCAGTTCCCCTGTGCAATAACTGAATCACTGTACCCTGGTCTCCTCCATCACTGCAACAAAACAATAAAAATCTCATTTGCTTCAGGTGTTCAAAGGCCTAGTTTCTTATTATGCTTAAATCTAAGTAGAAGCTCTCATCTCTTGCTGTCAGAGGCTTTACCCTTAATCCTCCTTCATCTGTCTATGTTCTTGCCTCATTATCTCCTTTTTAGCCTCAAATAGCACCTCCACATCTTCACTGTTCAAACAGCCTCCAGTTCAATTTGTTGTATGCTGTTTGTATAACATCTTGGCCTCAACATTGACTCCTGGCCTCAAGATGAAGCCTCATGCCTCTGGAGGCTATGTGCTGGCACGGACTGGGTTGTAATTCTGAACATTACGAAAACAAAGAAATACAAATTTATTCCTTTTTAATTTTGTATTTTTGTACTGTAATGGTGGATGTTTTATTTCTTTGTTTTTCTCATTTTCTTTAAGAATTTGTACTTAATCTATACCGAGATATCTAAGAAGCTAATATGGCACCCTAATTGGTGACTTGTAAACTTGTCACTGTATGCATGTAACAATGAAGCCAATTCTAATTTTAATCCGTTCTGAATCTCTGTGTAGAGTCATAGAGCCATAGAGATGTACAGCATGGAAACAGACTCTTCAGTCCAACCCGTCCATGCCGACCAGATATCCCAACCCTATCTAGTCCCACCTGCCATCACCCGGCCCATATCCCTCCAAACTTATTCATGTACCCATCCAGATGCCTTTTAAATGTTGCAATTGTACTAGCCTCCACCACTTCCTCTGGCAGCTCATTCCATACATGTACCACCCTCTGTGTGAAAAAGTTGTCCCTTAGGTCTCTTTTATATCTTTTCTCTCTCACTCTAAACCTATGCCCTCTAGTTCTGGACTCCTACACCACAGGGAAAATACTTTGTCTATTTACCCTATCCATGCCTCTCATGATTTTATTCACCTCTATAAGGTCACCCCTCAGCCTCTGATGCTCTGGGGAGAACAGCCTGAGCATTCAACCTCTCCCGATAGCTCAAATCCTCCAACCCTGGCAACATCCTTGTAAATCTTTTCTGAACCCTTTCAAGTTTCATAACATCTTTCCGATAGGAAAGACACCAGAATTGCACGCGATATTCCAAAGTGGCCTAATCAGTGTCTTGTACAGCCGCAACATAACCTCCCAACTCCTGTACTCAATACTCTGGCCAATAAAAGAAAGCATCCTAAATGCCGCCTTCACTACCCTATCTACCTATGACTCTACTTTCAAGGAGCTATGAACCTGCACTCCCAGGTCTCTTTGTTCAGCAACACTCCCTAGGACCTTACCATTAAGTGTATAAATCCTGCTAAGATTTGCTTTCCAAAATGTAGCACCTCGCATTTGTCTAAATTAATCTCCACCTGCCACTTCTCAGCCCTTTGGCCCATCTGATCAAGATCCAGTTGTAAACTGAGGTAACCTTCTTCACTGTCCACAATACCTCTAATTTTGGTGTTGTCTGCAAACTTATTAACTATACCTCTTATGTTCACATCCGAATCATTTTATATAAATGATGAAAAGTAGTGAGTAGGCACCCGATCCTTGTGGCACTCCATTGGTCACAGGACTCCAGTCTGAAAACAACCCTCCACCAGCACTCTCTGTCTTCTACCTTTGAGCCAGTTCTGTATCCACATGGCGAATTCTCCCTGTATTCCATGACATCTAACCTTGCTAACCAGTTTCCCATGGGGTACCTTGTTGGAATACCTTACTGAAGTCAATATGGATCACATCTACCACTCTGCCCTCATCAATCCAATTTGTTACTTCTTCAATAAACTCAATCAAGTTTGTGAGACATGATTTCCCCCACACAAAGCCATGTTGACTATCCCTAATCAGTCCTTGCCTTTCCAAATAAATGTACATCCTGTCCCTCAGGATTCCCTCCAACAACTTGCCCACCACCGACGTCAGGTTCACTGGTTAATAGTTCTCTGGCTGTCCTTACCACCTTTCTTAAATAGTGGCACCACATTAGCCAACCTCCAGTCTTCCGGCATCTCACCTGTGACTATCGATAATACAAATATCTCAGTAAGAGGCCCAGCAATCACTTCCCTAGCTTCCCACAGAGCTCTAGGATTACTTTGCATATTGTTCTGGTCCTTGTCTGTTTAAGCTTACTGACCTAGAGATTGGTCCTCCTTCCATTACCACGATGCTGGAATCAAGAGTCCTTGTGCAATTCTCTACAGTAACTCATTATTGTCATGATCTCAAAATCATGAAAATCGTTACATCTTTCTCTGCTCCATCTGCTACAAGCTTTCGGTTTTCAATATTAATATGTGTTCAGAACACATTTAATAAAGAACAAACCATTAATTACTTAATTGGAATTTCATGAAAAGAAAACAACCATTTGTTTGTTTTTGAACACTTAATAAAAAGAATGCTTGTTTTGCTTTCGCCAATTTAATTTGGGGCATGCTGATTGAAAACACTTTACTATGGATATTCTGGTCTCAAACCAGTTGGGGATTGGGGAATAAGGAGTCCTCTAGCATTGCTGAATGTTGGAAGTATCTAAGTGGTTAATACCACTTTAGAAAGTTCTAGATGCCACTTTCTGAAATACCATTTCTGTGATGCCGTGTGGTGTCATGAAATCAATAATCACATGATCAGCTTCTGAAGCATGAGGTTTCAAATTACTTTGCATCTAGTTTGTTTTTAATGATTCTTTACCCTGGAAATTTAAACTTGGCAGACTAACCAGGATATGATTTACTGTATAGTACATGACGCATATATATCAGCCTGTTCTCTACAAGTGTGTTTGTATTTCTAGTACTCATCTAATACATAAACTACTCTTTCTCAGTAACTCAACCCCCAGCCCAGCTTCCCGCATCTCTTCACATTATTTTCAGATATGTGACTGCTCTTTTTGTACGAGGATCTTGTTTCACAGACTGGTTTGTGGTGTGTGTCTCTGTAAATGAGAATCTGCATAAAAGTCTTGTTTAAAAAATTCCCTTACTAAAGCAAATTACAAGCAATCTTGCAAATATTGCAAGTGCAGAATTAAAGTAATATTAAAGTTAGCATTTTGGGTGTACAAACTTACTGTCAAAACTGAAAGGTGTCAGCCCAGTCTAAGAATAAATAAACAGCAGTTGAGAGAATTAATGAGCAGACTGCAGGAAATAGTTAAGAATTTGAGTGGCTACCATTTTGTTTTTGGAATGCTGGAAAGAGATAAATCCCAGTAGACATTCTGTCACACTGACATGAATTTTAAGCATAAAAGAACAGAAGATGCCAAGTTAGAAAAAAAAAATGTGAACTGCTAGAAATAAGCAGAGGGTTTGCAGTTACCCAAACAAGAAGGCACACTAATATGACAGCCTTATTTTGTTCTTGTCTTTTCTGCCACCAGTTTGTCAAGAGCTTTTAGATTATGATAAACATTTTCTGACCATAAATGTGGTCAACTGCCTCTTTTCAAAACCTTTTGATTAAATATTGAGAGCAAATTGATTATTTTTAATAGATGGTGTTTTTATATCAGACCAAGTGATTCAATAAACATCAATTGTACATAATTGGATTTCGTTTGGTAATTTTAATTCAATATCTTTAAAAGCCTAAGTGGAAATTAAACTGAGAATTCTTATTTGCATTGGCATTCTAGGAATGCCAATGTTCATGTTCAGTTTGCATGAAAGTAGGATTCTTCAGTTTTTAAGAAGCAAAAATTTGTCACTTTTAGTAATGTCCCTTTTGTCATTTTTGCAACAGTCGTAGAGTCATAGAGATGTACGGCACAGTCGTCAGAATTTTTTGACTCTCTGCAAACTGACCTGCAGGAATCACAAATGCAGATGTTGAAAAGTTCATAAATATATGGAATACGTTTAGGATCATAATAGTTTCTTGGAGTTTTACTGAAGTAAATTGCAGCATTTGTTGGTTATCGATATTGTACTGACAGCTATGGATTTCTTGGTATTCAACTACTGAAATGGGGTGGTAGTAATCTATTAGTTCCTTTAGTATCATTTTTATTCAAAATTTAGAGTGCTAATCCTTATCAAGTTTTATCAAAGATCCCAGTTATGAGTACTGACAAGCTGGAAAGAGTGCAGCAAATATTTAATGAAATAATTTAACCTTTTGGAGTCCAATAATTGAGGTGAGATTACACAAACTAAGGTTTCCTTTTTTTTCCCCCCATTTTGCTTTATTTCCACTAAGCAAACCCAAGTTCCTTTTAGGAGGAACATGATACCTGAATGTTTTTATTGAGACACGTTTTCAGATAGTGAACTCTGCATGTCCATTATGTGGGACATGTGGTACTCAAGCCATATGTTTCCTGCTAATCTGCATTTTGTTATGGCAGAGGTCAAGGTCACCCACAGGGATACCTATTTCATATTTTGTTGATCCTCATCCATCCAACTGTTGCCATTGAAGTGCAGAAAACTTGATTTTTGGCATGGCTTTACATTTGAAAATTACCATTGCCTTTAATTTTGTTCCTCTGGCCATATAGCCAAGTACCACTATGAGTCATGCCTGCTTGTGTCCTGTGGTTTCGCATTTGAACTGTTTTCAAACCTTTCCATTCCCCAGTTCAGTTGTTGGCATGTCAAAATTCATGTGACGTTTCATCCATATTGCTGATGTGGCATAATGGGATCTCATTTATTTCCACTTTCTGATGGTGAATTGTTGTCAAGGTTTGTCGGTAGTTTCTAAACAATCTTAGTCGTCTTCCACACTAGACTTTTATGTTCCAGAAAGTAGCTACATCAACTAGCTGTTGCTATTAAGTTTTTGCTAGTCTCAAATTTTGATTTGGCCCATTTGGAGTGTATATTCAGAATAAAGTTTTGGTGATGTTACCATGCTGATAACTTTTGAGGACCTCACGATCAGGCTAGCAGCTGGTTTTTTTCATGATGCATTCAATTTTGTGCATCTTCAAGGTAGATTCCCTCTTTCCATTCTGACCAAAGGTTTTCAATAGTATTGAATTTATTTACTGCAGCATACATATATGAAATAGCAATCGTTATAACTTTTACCTTTAAATCAGCACCAGACTTCATTTATTTTGTTGGAAGGCTAATTTCTCTTATTTCTTCATGTACCGTGTAGCTGCATCTTAACATTCTTGCACCATTGCTTTTTGATCTCTGTAGCCCAGTCATAAAATACCTGTAAGGTATTTGGTCTGAGAAATGTAGGTTGACCTAATGAAGCAAGAATAGTATGTTGTGGATAACAGGGGATAAGGACTTGTGGAAAAATGAGATTATTTTGTATCATGATCCTTGCTTATTCATTATCCAAAATACCAGTAATATCCTGGAATAATATATGAATAAAATATTTCCTGGAAGTCAGAGGCCACAATGTTATTCAAAACTGGCATAAATGTTTTTTTTTATATAAAGTAGTGCATCCTGTGATCATGTGTATCACTATGGGAAGCTGATAGCATTCATAAAATGTTTTGACTTCTTTATCTCTTCCAATTTCATGTTCATCCTTTGAATTTTAATACCATATCACAGTCAGGGTCAATATTTTGTTGTTCATGCAAATGTATAGATTAATCATAAAATTCCAGTGCAATGTCAAGCCTTGCCTGAGCTGTGTTATGAGATGAGTTTTATTAGTGTGGCTTTTAGTTAAAATGTAGCTGTATTGATATTTAGCTGAAGCAAGCCACACACTGCAGAAAGTATGAAAAATGTGTTGCTGGAAAAGCGCAGCAGGTCAGGCAGCATCCAAGGAGCAGGAGAATCAACTTTTCGGGCATAAGCCCTTCTTCAGGAAGCCCTTGTGAAAGAGGGCTTATGCCCGAAACGTCGATTCTCCTGCTTCTTGGATGCTGCCTGACCTGCTGCGCTTTTCCAGCAACACATTTTTCAGCTCTGATCTCCAGCATCTGCAGACCTCACTTTCTCCCACTGCCGAAAGTATGTTTGAAAAGTTCTATCGTCACAAAATGTCTCAACTCTGGGAGTAAATACCTGTAGTGCTAGTGGATCAGAGAAGATCTGCTTAGTTTTACGCTCAAATAAATGTGAATTAATCAAGTTTGAAGCCAATCCATATTAAAATTGCTGGAGAGATTTAGCTAAATCTGCAGATTGGGAATGGAGTAGATGTTTGAGTCTAGAAACCCTTCTTCTGAATTGTTAAAGCAATTTCTATTACTCTATCTTAGCCTCTGCATGCCATTAAAAATTTATTTTCATTAACAATGGAAATAATTATCTTTGCTTTGCTATTGAATTGTTTGTGAAGGGATCACTAATGTTCCATTAAAATTCCAATGTATCTGCAGTTCTATTCTGTGTAGACTACACTGTAGACCCCTGCTCCTATAGCAGTAGTTTGGCTAAAGTTTTGAAGTTTGCTCAACTGTGAGATCACATTAGACTGGAACTGTACAGTTGGTATTTTCACAGTTTTATTATCTTCCCCAATTTCATCTATTTGAATTTGCAACAACTAATTTGCAACAACAAGACATATGCAACAACTAATGTTAGCTGTCTCTGTGACTTACTCAAAAAGCTTTTGTTAAAAAAAAATACTGACCAGTTGTAGTATGATTCCCTTCAATTCCTTTCCGTAATTTAGGGACTGAATTCAAAATACATGCTCCAAATATATCATTGCTCTTCGTAAAGTTTTTTTTTCACCATGTGGTGCTCAGAAAAATATCTTTCTGTGTCATTTTTAAACACAATTTCTTTAATCATAAGATTTTATCAATCATACATTCTTAAAATGCTAATCAGTTGAAATTGAAAAAGATGATAGGTGGGTACATAAAAGAATGTAACCACAGTCACATGCCTTTACCTTGAATGAGATGCAGGAAGCTTTTTAAATTTCAGGTTTCCTGCGAAATATTTGCCTGGCAATTTAACTTGTAATGTTTACTGGATACCAACCAGATTGGTAAATAAAAGAAGTCTGACTGGTAAAACTTCAACCACAAACAATGTTGTTCTGGCTATACTCCAATTAAAGTCCAGAAATTTATATATATATAAAAAAAAGTCAAATATTAACACCTTTTGGTATCAAAATACTACAATCCTATCTCTGTAAAAATGTAACTGTTTATATCTCAATGATTATAACAGAAATAATATGAGTGAATTTGATTGTGCCATCGTAAATTTATTTTTGGAATAAAAATTAGGCCTAAATTTAATATGGCTATCCAGACTTTAGATATTCTATGATTGAAATTTAGAGAGGTGTAACAGTAATCATAATTTGTGGTATATAATTCCAAATTCCCCACATACAACTGGTGTACTAAGCTGACAGTAGTAACAATGAATGATGCCTTCCTCATGTATTGACCAAATGTTTAGCAAGGTACTACTCAAATTTGGGCTGCACTTGTAAATACCTCAAGAACTGTAACAAACACTACATTGGATAAATATGCAGAAAACTAGCCACCAGGATACATGAACATCAGCTAGCCACAAAAAGACATGATCCAGTACCACTGGAATATTTACATATAGATGAGGAAGGACACCATTTCGACTGGGACAACACATTCATCCTAGACAAGCCAAACAAAGGCATACGTGAGAATTCCGAGAAGCATGGCATTCCAACTGGAACTCTATCACCAAACAGATTGACTTGGATCCCATTTTACCACGCCTGAGAAAAAGAACAGGAAATGACATCACCAAACCAAGGAAACCTAAACATATAAATAAAAAGTGGGCCATACCACCAGTGCTTCATCCGGAGACTCACTGATGTTACCTAGTATGGTGACGAAATGTCCGAAAACAAACCTTCCAGCTCCTCAACTCGAGCTACAAATCTTCTCAAAACTTACTAAATAACATCTATCATCATTTCAGGACTGCAAATAACTCCAGCATTTTTGTCCAGATTCAGAATGATTTCAGCCTTTTGGCTTCAGTAATTGCCTGTTACTTGATTTCATGTAGTGTTTGATCACATAGAAATCCAAATGAATACAGTATATCAAAAGAGGCAAGTAATAATTTCACCAGAGTATTTTCTGCCACTATAATAGTGTGATGGAAATTAAACTACAATACCATGTAATTGTCCATTCTAATTTTCAAGATTGAAATAACTATTTTAGACAGTGTCCTTCAGGGCCACATTACATCCCAAATATTTTATATCCAAGTATAGCTACTGTGCACAGAAAAGTCTTTAAATATACTGATGAGATATGACCAGATAATCTGTTCTTCGTTAAGCTGGTGAGGGATAAAAGTTGGTTAGAAATGTAGGGAGAATTTCACTGCTGCTTTCTAAATCATGCAATAAGTTCTCTCATCCACAACTGAGGGTAGATGAAGCCTTGGTTTCATATATTTTCTGAAAGATCTCTAATAATGGTGCATAATACATCTGCCTATGTTCTGAATTCCGGTCTCTGAGAACAGAACTTGAACTCAGTTTTGATTTTAGTTTGAATTTTACCACTGAGACAAAGCTGCAGCGAGCTGTGTGGCATTTTAACATCTGACCATTCTGGTACCTTGTGCTTTTTGCCACCTATACCAGTATGTGGGTCTGGGTGAGGGTGTTTTTGAGGTTGTTCATTGCCACCAATCCTCCTTTTGTCTTTGATTTGTCTTAGTCCTATCTCATGATTTTCATTTGGTACAGGATACACCACCATTGAGTATCCATGTAAACTGAACTGTTCTTAGATAATAACAATGTTTGTTTATTTATTGCATGATAGCTATAAGTACAACTACATTTGGTCAGGCATGAAGAGGTGGTGTAGAGACATTTACTACCTCTGAAGGATAGAGTAGAGCTCCTTGCTATACTATTAGACTGTATGTGACACCCATAACATGCGTTGAGTCAATGTAACAAGAACATAGCTCCTTAAGAACAATTAACGTACAATACCTCAACTGACTGTAAGGTATTGCAGGCAATATTAAAATCTCTGTGTTTTACTGATTGAATTCAATTTCATCATTTTAATACCAGCAAGATGAGGAAAATTTGAAAATAAAATCAAGATGAAGAACTTACTCGACTTTTAAAAGAAAGATAATGGGATAAATAATGAGGACAAAGATATTAGGATCTGATGATTTCCACCCAAGGATATTAAAAGAAGTAGATGAAAAATTTGAGTGATGAGAAAGAACCAGTATGGATTTGTGTAAGGTAAATAATTTCTAACTAACCATTGAATTTCTTGAGGAGGTCATCAATATGATAGGTGAAAGGATGTTGTTGAGTGTTATTTATATGGACTTCCAGTAAGCATTCAATATAATTCCACATGGTCAGAATTTTTTTTTGTCTGGGCATGGACTTGGGTAGGAGGCTGAGATTGGGATGATGACTATATCATCCAACAGTAGGAAATCATTCATGGTGTCTCCCAGGGATCTGCACTAGAGTGTATTATATGTTCAATAACTGAGATGAAAGAATAGAGAATTGTTCATCCAGGTTTGCTAAAAACAAGTGGTGGGATTGTACGTCATATAGATTAGACCAGAGCTGAAAATGTGTTGCTGGAAAAGCGCAGCAGGTCAGGCAGCATCCAAGGAACAGGAAATTCGACGTTTCGGGCATAAGCCCTTCATCAGGCTTATGCCCGAAACGTCAAATTTCCTGTTCCTTGGATGCTGCCTGACCTGCTGCGCTTTTCCAGCAACACATTTTCAGCTCTGATCTCCAGCATCTGCAGACCTCACTTTCTCCTCGTAGATTAGACCAGAGTCTTGCAAAGAAATATCAGTAAATTAAGCAAGTAGGGAAAACTTGCAAGTAGTTGGAGTTCATTTTGGGAGACTGAGCTCATCCATTAATAAAAGCAAACATCTTTTCTGAACCTCAAGAAGTTAGCAACTTCCAAGGAGCACGTATGTACAAAAGTCGCTGGAACCTAGTGGATAGGTGTGACTTGGGGAATTTAATTCTTGTTTCGATGAGGCTGGTATATAATGGGATGAAAGTTATGCCTTAATTATATAGAACTCTGGTGAGACCTTATCTGGTGTACTGCATTATGTTTTGGGCACCATGTCTTAAGGAAGTTGTATTGCTACTGAGGACAATACAACACATGTTTAGCAGAATAATACTGGGGTTTTGAGGGTTTTATTATTGCGGAACAGGTAACGGCTGTCTGGTGGTGTTTTTTGAAGTCGCGGGTATAGTCCAGTTAGTGTTTTTTAACAATTAAAATTTAAAGTTTTTTTAAGTGCCTAGCGGACCCGGAAGCTGGTGTCGCGCTAGGTTACCTGGGAAGGGTTTTTTTCTCTTATATAAGCGCGCAGGTGAGGAACCCGAGGCACTACAGGGGTAGAGCCTCCCGCCCGCCCTCCTCCTCTAACCTAATAATAAGACCCGTTGTGGTAAGCAGGTAAGTGCTGCATTTTGCTTGTTTGTTTCTTTAGATCTAGTTTTTAAAGTTTACCTCTTAGAGGGATGGCAGCGAAGGCAGTGCAATGTTCCTCTTGCAACATGTATGAGGTGAGGGAAGCCATTAGCGTCCCTGCTGATTACACTTGCAAGAAGTGCACCCATCTCCAGCTCCTCCAAGACCGTGTTAGGGAACTGGAGCTGGAGTTGGATGAACTCCGGATCATTCGGGAGGCAGAGGTGGTCATAGATCAGAGCTTTAGGGAAGTAGTTACTCCGAAAGTTATAGAGAGATGGGTGACAGTGAGGGGGAATGGGAGGAAGCAGCCAGTGCAGGGACCCCCTGCAGTCATTCCCCTCAAGAACAAGTATACCATTTTGGATACTTGTGGGGGGGATGACTTACCAGGGGTAAGCAACGAGGTTCAGGCCTCTGGCACGGAGCCTGGCCCCGTTGCTCAGAAGAGAAGGGTGGAGAAAGGTAGAGCGATAGTTCTTGGGGACTCAATAGTGAGGGGCACAGATCGGCGGTTTTGTGGGGGCGACAGAGACTCACGATTGGTATGTTGCCTCCCAGGTGCAAGGGTACGTGATGTCTCTGATCGTGTTTTCTGGGTCCTTAAGGGGGAGGGGGAGCAGCCCCAGATCGTGGTCCACGTTGGCACCAAAGACATAGGTAGGAAGAGGGGTGAGGATGTTAGGCAGGCTTTCAGGGAGCTAGGTTGGAAGCTCAAAGCTAGAACGAACAGAGTTGTTGTCTCTGGTTTGTTACCCGTGCCACGTGATAGAGAATCGAGGAATAGGGAGAGAGAACAGTTAAATGCGTGGCTACAGGGATGGTGCAGGAGGGAGGGATTCCGGTTTCTGGACAACTGGGGTTCTTTCTGGGGAAGGTGGGACCTCTATAAACAGGATGGTCTACACCTGAACCTGAGGGGCACCAGTATCCTTGGGGGGAGGTTTGCTAGTGCTCTTTGGGAGGGTTTAAACTAACTCTGCAGGGGCATGGGAACCTGAACTGTAGCTTTATGGTACAGGACCTTGAGTGTAGGGAGGTTAGGAACAAGGCATCGATCTCGAAGGAGGGTGCCTGTAAACAGAAAGGTGACTTGAAGTGTGTATACTTCAATGCCAGAAGTATAAGGTAGGTGAACTTGCAGCGTGGGTTGGTACCTGGGACTTCGATGTTGTGGCCATTACAGAGACGTGGGTAGAACAGGGGCAGGAATGGCTGTTGCAGGTTCCAGGGTTTAAATGTTTTAGCAGGGTCAGAGATGGGGGTAAAAGAGGGGGTGGTGTGGCATTGCTTGTCAAGGATAGTATTACAGCGGTGGAAAGGACGATGGAGGGAGACTTGCCATGTGAGGTAGTTTGGGCTGAGGTTAGAAATAGGAAAGGTGAGGTCACCCTGTTAGGAGTTTTCTACAGGCCTCCCAATAGTCCGAGAGAAGTAGAGGAAAGTATTGCGAGGATGATTCGGGAGAAGAGTGAAAGTAGCAGGGTGGTTGTTATGGGGGACTTTAACTTCCCAGATATTGACTGGGAAAGCTATAGCTCGAGTTCGTTAGATGGGTCGGTGTTTGTCCAATGTGTGCAGGAGGGTTTCCTGACACAATATGTAGACAGGCCAACAAGAGGTGAGGCTGTACTGGATTTGGTTCTAGGTAATGAACCAGGCCAGGTGTTAGACTTGGACGTAGGTGAGCACTTCGGGGACAGTGACCACAACTCGGTGACTTTTACTTTAGTGATGGAGAGGGATAAGTGTGCACTGCAGGGCAAGAGTTATAGCTGGGGGCAGGGAAATTATGATGCGGTGAGGCATGACTTAGGATGCGTGGATTGGAAAAATAGGCTTCAAGGGAAGAACACAAATGATATGTGGAGATTGTTCAAGGAACAGCTATTGGATGTCCTTGATAAGTATGTACCAGTCAGGCAGGGAGTAAAGGGTCTTGTGAGGGAGCTGTGGCTTAATAAGGAATTGGAATTCCTTGTGAAAGGGAAGAGGGCAGCCTATGTAAAGATGAGGCGTAAAGGTTCAGTTAGGGCAATTGAGAGTTATAAGGTATCCAGGAAGGATCTAAAGAGAGAGCTAAGAGCAGCGAGAAGGGGACATGAAAAGTCTTTAGTTGGTAGGATTAGGGAAAACCCAAAGGCTTTCTATAGGTATGTCAGGAATAAAAGGATGACTATGGTAGGTATCGGTCCAGTCAAGGATAGTAGTGGGAAGTTGTGCGTGGAGGCGGAGGAGATTGGAGAGACACTAAATCAATACTTTTCGTCAGTATTCACTCAGGAACAGGACACTATTGCTGATGTGAATATTGAGTCACAAGTGATTAGAATGGAGGGCCTTGAGTATCTGGGTCTGGGGAATACTGGAAAGGATGAAAATAGATAAGTCCCCTGGGCCTGATGGCATTTATCCTAGGATCCTATGGGAAGCTAGGGAGGAGATAGCAGAGCCATTGGCCTTGATTTTTATGTCGTCATTGTCTACGGGAATAGTGCCAGAAGACTGGAGGATAGCGAATGTGGTCCCCTTGTTCAAGAAGGGGAGTAGTGATAGCCCGAGTAACTATAGGCCAGTGAGTCTCACTTCTGTTGTGGGCAAAGTCTTAGAGAGAATTGTAAGGGATAGGATTTATGAACATCTGGATAGGAATAATGTGATCAAGGATAGTCAGCATGGTTTTGTGAAGGGCAGGTCGTGCCTCACAAACCTTATTGAGTTCTTTGAGAAGGTGACTAAGGAGGTGGACGAGGGTAAAGCAGTAGATGTGGTGTATATGGATTTTAGCAAGGCGTTCGATAAGGTACCCCATGGTAGGCTAATGCAAAAACTACGGAGGTATGGCATTGAGGGTGCATTAGAGGTTTGGATTAGGAATTGGCTGGCTGGAAGGAGACAGAGGGTAGTAGTTGATGGAGTAGGTTCATCTTGGAGTGCAGTTACTAGCGGTGTTCCACAAGGGTCTGTTTTGGGACCATTGCTGTTTGTCATCTTTAAATGATCTAGAGGAGGGGCTTGAAAGCTGGGTTAGCAAGTTTGCGGATGACACGAAAGTCGGTGGAGTTGTGGACAGCGAAGAAAGATATGGTAGGTTACAGCGGGATATAGATAAGTTGCAGAGCTGGGCAGAAAGGTGGCAAATGGAGTTCAATGTAGCTAAGTGTGAAGTCATTCACTTTGGTAGGAGTAACAAGAAGATGGATTACTGGGCTAATGGTAGGCTACTTGGTAGTGTGGATGAGCAGAGGGATCTTGGTGTCCATGTACACAGATCTCTGAAAGTTGCCACCTAGGTAAATAGTGCTGTGAAGAAGGCATATGGTGTACTGGGCTTTATTGGTAGAGGAATTGAGTTCCAGAATCCTGAGGTCATGTTGCAGTTGTATAAGACTCTGGTGCAGCCTCATCTGGAGTATTGTGTGCAGTTTTGGTCGCCATACTATAGGAAGGATGTGGAGGCATTGGAACGAGTGCAGAGGAGGTTTACCAGGATGTTGCCTGGCATGGTAGGAAGATCGTATGAGGAAAGACTGTGGCACTTGGGGCTGTTCTCATTGGAGAAAAGAAGGTTTAGGGGAGATTTGATAGAGGTGTACAAGATGATTGGGGTTTAGATAGGGTTGACAGTGAGAACCTTTTTCTGTTAATGCAGTCAGCTGTTACTAGGGGACACAGCTTTAAATTAAGGGGTGGTAGGTATAGGACAGATGTTAGGGATAGATTCTTTACTCAGCGGGTTGTGAGTTCATGGAATGCCCTGCCAGTAGCAGTGGTGAGCTCTCCCTCTTTATGGTCACTTAAGCGGGCATTGGATAAGTATATGGAGGCTATTGGGCTAGTGTAGGTTAGGTAGGCTTCGGTCGGCGCAACATCGAGGGCCGAAGGGCCTGTACTGCGCTGTATTTTTCTATGTTCTATGAGAGGTTGCATAGCCTGACTAGTCTTGCATTCTTTGCAGCACAGTGATAAGTGTTAAGATGATTTACGTATTCACTTCCTCTCTCTGATTGCATTTCCAGACTAAGGACACATGATCATAAATTTAGAGTTTGATGACACTTCAGGTCTGAAGGTGGGAAGCATTTCATGCAGAGAGTATAAGAAAGTGGAACTTTCTCCCCAACAAAATAGTAGGGGGTGTGATACTGAATTTATTCAAGACAGCATACAGGAAGGAAACTGGAGTTGAAACCACAACCAGGTCAGCCTATTGAATGGTAGAGCTGGGTCACAGGGCTGAATGGCCTGTTCCTAAGTTCTTGATTTCTATTTCTTACCATTTGCAGTGTTTCAAGAAGGTGGCTCATCACCTCCTTCTCCGGAGTCACTAGGGATAGGCAATAAAAATATCCTCAACTCATGAAATAACTAAAACAAAAACTGAGACCAGATTAATTGAATATTTCAGAAATAAGACTGATATTTTATTTTCTGAGCTGAGACTATTAGAGGCCATGGACCAAGATGGGTAAAAGGATTCCGTTATAGGTTGACCATGAATTACCTGAATAGCAGAACAGCCTCAAGCAACATTATAAGGATATTTGCCGTGCACAGTTAAGAATCAATATAGGTAAAATTGGTGCTGTATTGACATTTGGTAACTGCACCAGGTATTTTTGCACTTCCATGTGCATTCAAACATACGAATATTGTTACCTGATATTCTTTATTAAGAATACTTACTGTAAAAGTGTAAAGACAGTATATAGTCTGCTGTTCCAGTATGTCGTGTATATGAACAAATGTACTGCAAAAGTGTAAAACTTAAATCTGCCCTTCTTTGCAATCAGACCATAATTTCTTGATGGTTTGCACCTGACGTATACAATACAAGCTAAAATAGCAGGTTTGGGAATGTTCTGCACAATACCTGACCTGAATTTTTCATAATCTCACAGTAGCTAGAACATTTGTACTCATTTTGCTGTTGACTGAGATTAGATGAAGTACTCAATCTCTGGAACAGCAGTGGATAATCACCATGACAACTGTGAATAAGTTAGTAAAGAATTATTCCTAGATGGAATGCATAAATGAATAATAATATGAAGATACTCAAAAGTTAAAATTTAAATATTTTTCCCGGTTGAATATAAAATATCAGTTTGTATATTGCATTTTGTTTGAGATGCCTTTAATATTCCTAGGGGAGATGATTAATTGCATTCGTAAAGTTAATAATTTCAACTTTTATAACTTTTTGAATATTTAGGATTGTCATAAACTTTTGTTAGATCTCATGAATTATGTTTTTAATCTTTGTAGTCATTTATTAATTCTGCTGCAGTAATGAAAATTCTACAGGAGAATACGTTTTCAGTTAAGAAATAAAGCTGCTGAACCACAATGTCTTGTAGGACACCAACAATGTTGAAAAGCATAATAAAACAGATGAAATAAATTTATATTCAAATTATATTAAATTAATTCTTGGACCATTTCAAACACAAAACTCCATCCATGACCATTTTGTTTAAAGCTATAATCATTTAGATTAAAGTAACTATTTAAGAGGAATAAACTATATAAATCAGATGGATCAAATGTAATTTCTCCTCTTATTGTTCTGAGTTGCTAGTTTAGTTTTATTTCTAAGAACCAAAACAAATCATATGATAGCTATAGAAGAATAGTGAAATTGCAAGACAGTATCATGGATTGAGAAACTGTTGGGGGTAAATATATCTAATGTTGTGAAAAATAAAAACAATATATGATGCAATGATATGTCATCCTTCAGACTGGGGTGATAAGTTACCAATAAATTATTGTTGTTTGAACTTTTACATAGGGATGATATTTCTAATGTGAAAATACAGTTAAGCATAAATCTGCCCATGTTACTAAATATTCTGTGTTAGATTCTAGTGGAATGTGGTAAACAGAAAGAAGCCATGCTCTAGTCCACGTGATTGCAGACCCACAGCATACTAGTTTACTTTTAATTGCCTTTTTGACAATCAGGATAGGTAATAATACTGGTGTAGCCAGTGACACCCACTTCCTAGAAATAAATAAAATAATGATCTGGAATTTTAGAGTCACGAATTCTGAGGCAGCAATAGCTACTGTAGAGTCCTGACCATGTTAGATCAGTGTTCTCGAGCAAGTCATAAAGATATATATAACATGGAAACAGACCCTTCGGTCTAACTCATCCATGCCAACCAGATATCCTAAAGAATCTAGTCCCATTTGCCAGCATTTTGGCCCATATCCCACTAAACCCTTACTATTCATATACCCATCCGGATGCCTTCCAAATGTTGTAATTGTACCAGCCTCCACCATGTACAATTAGGAATTTTTAATCAAGTGACATTTGGATGTTGGTATCCCCTGTATTTTGTTTTTGTGAAGCAGTTTAGTAATTAACTGGTAAGTCTTTTCAGGAGCATGATCTTAAACCTGTATGGAAGAGAGTAGATGACTGAAAGCTTCCTGGAGTGTTTGGTTAGAAATGTGTATTGGTTACTCAGAGCTGAGAAAATCTAAAATCTCAATGGTGTGAGGATCCAAGGAGTCAAACTTCACAGCTTATAGGACAAAACTCAGTGAACAAAAGCAGAGGATTGGACAGGGAAGGAAATTATTTTCTTTCCTTTTGAGAAACCGTAAAATGGCATTGGGAAGTGGATGGGACTTTATTTTACTATGTGTTGTGAAATCTTTCAAACTGCATCATGTTTTTTTTTATATTCCTCTCGAGTAGTAAACCTGTTTTATTGTTAGAAGCAAATTTGCAGCATTGTATGTTATGTTTCAATGAAAGACAACCACATTAAGGAAAAAATATTTATCAAGCCAGATTTCTTTCTGGGATCTGATTTATCCAATAGTAACATCAACTGGGAGCATAACAATATACAATTGTCTTTCCTCAACTGAAAATTCTTTCAGCAGAGTGGACTCGATGGGCTGAATGGCCTTACTTCCATTTCTATGTCTTATGGTCTTTCCCCACAGTGATTAACAGCACCTTCGACTATGTATCTTCTCCAACTCACATTTCTGCTGTTTCCCATTCCCTGCCCACCTGCAGCCATGATAAATTTCCTCTCTCCTTCCCTTTCACCCCAAAAGCCTTCATATTGAATGGATCATTCTGTCCTCCATTTTTATCATCTCCAGCTGCAACCAAATACATTTTCTCATTCTCTCCCCATTGCGTTTAGTCCTCTGGAAGATCAGTTCCCTCCATGTAACGCCAGTCCACTCTTTGGTCTCCCAACAAGCCTTCTGCAACATTTCATGTAAGCATAGGAGATGTGTAACCTCCCCTCCTCTTCTCACCTCGAAAGGCCTTTAAAGGACTTCCTAGGTGCAATGGTGATTTTATATATAGTTCTTTCAATTTAGTGTACTGTCACTGCCATTGTAATGCCACCAGCTTTACATTGTTCAGGCCAAATGTATGTTGAGTAACTACTTTGTGAAATAACTCTGTTCAGTCTGCAGAGATTGTGAGTTTCCACTTCTCAACTTATTTTAACACTTCACACTTTGCTCTTACACTACCCTTAGCTTTTTTGGAACACTGAATGAGGCAAAGTTCAAGTTCATTTTCAGCATCTTTTTTGATAAGACACATCATAGCCATGTGGTTGCTAAAGTGCAACCACACTTTTAGTCAGTAACCTCTTTTGTTCTTTGTGTTATGTACTGTTATGGTTTTGTTCCATCTTGGCAATTGTTGGTTATTGTACCCTTCCCACCTTCTGATCCATTTTTGTTTCCTTTACTAATCCCATTTTGGTTCTATTTTTGGCCTTAATTTTCCTGCTTACCATTGTATCATAGACCTTCCATATTGTTTTCTTTTACATCTGTTCCTCTTACCATCCCACTTGACCTCTTCTCACTTGCTATTAGATTTATAATTTGTCCCATTCGCATGAATGATCATTGACTTGAAACATTTACCTCTGTATGGAACTCTACAGATGCTGCTGACTAGAATTTTCTATTTCATTGCTAATTGGAGCAATATATTGATGTTTTCCATGTATTTCAGCAAAGTCTTTTACTCCAACTTGATTAATCCTTTCAACTTTCAAACCTTGACACTGCTATCTGCCATGTCCCGCCTCCAGTCTTGCATCCAACCATGCCAGATCATAATAGTTTAAATTCTCCCCAATATACTATCCTTTCTGCAAGAATATTGGTAATATTTAAATTCATTAGAATTTAAATATTATCAATATTCACCTTTGATATCACCTTATCCTGTTCCAGAATTTTTTCCAATGCCTCAACTATGTAAATTCATTTCTTCTTACAGCAACTGTGTATAAACACCAGTGGCCCTTCTCTTCTCTGGCTATCCAGAATATGACATACAAAGCTATCCAGAGATTTAGGATTTATTTTTCCCTCAGTTTTGATACCCTTGATCTTCCCTGAAAAAAAACATTAGTTCTAACATTAGAACTTAATTCATTGTTTGGAAGATGCCACCCTCAACAGTATGGCACACAACATGTTTCAATTAGTGGATGGAAAATATAATTTGGTAGAGAAAGTAATGAAGTAATGGGCTTAAGAGTGGTAAAAATGTAGGATATCTACTCCTCACATTGACTCCATGCGCATAATATTGAAATGTATTGTGGAGTGCTGGGGAAAAATACCAGCATCCACTTTCTCAAAATACCACCCAAAATCAATGTGCATTGTTGCAAGAAGATGTGATGTGAATTTGAAACTGATGAGTGGATGTTACTTTTCTCAAACAGAGTGTATTAATTTTCAGACCAATAGAAGAATAGCTGACCTATAGAAATTCAGTTCTTAGACCTTCTTTAAAAATGACAAGTATAAATGCATTTGACTTCCAACTTACTTCTGTAAAAGAAAATTAGCTTTTCATTTTAAAATTAATTATGCAATTACAGTAAAGAGTCCTGATGTTTCAAGCAAATTATAATGAGCTTATATAGATTTGTTTGAGTAAATAGATAGACTTCCTGTGTTTAATAGTAGTGCTACTTTATTTAAAGGATATGACTAAGTTTTGCAAGTTCTCTAACCTTGACTACATAAAGGATACATGGGGTGTATGTAGGCTGGTAACTAGCACAGACCAGCTAAAAATGTTAATAATAAACTAGCAGCTACACAAAGTCACTTTGCTTTTCAGCTTGAACGTAGCATTTTCTTTGCAGACTTCCTGAATCAAACTTATAATATGCTTATTCAGTACAAACATTTGTAATGTTGCATCAAAGGGGGCTTGAATTTTGTTTCAATGAAATAGCTAATGGTAAAGATGAGAGAAATCCAGTTGTTTTATGAACTGAACAATCACTTGGTCAAAATACTAAGTAATAATTAATAAAATAGAATGATGCACTATATTTTAAATAGCTTTACCATCCTTATTTTAGTAAACTCTTTCAGTTCTATAGGCCCTCCTTCAAAACACTCTTCCTTTGAGAAATATGTGTCAAGCAATTGGGTATTCAATAATAAGCCTCTTTATATTGTGAAAGATTTGAGGAATATAAATAACTGGCAAAAATTTTTAATGTTGCCTTGTTATGTTAGTTCTGAAAATGTAACTTAAGTTGACTGTTTAGCTATGGGTGAAGAGCTTGCTAGAAAGCAACACAATAGTCAAATGCTAGCTCAAAAATGACTAAAATATACATGGCAAATGCCTAACACAGGAAACATTGTGTAAAACAAATGAAGAGGAAAGTCAGTGTGTTAATAGTAATATGTTATGCTACCCTTTCTTAAGGTTTTGCCTTACCAGCATTCATTTTCTTATAGTACCATCCAAATTTAGTGTGCATCTGTTTTGTGACTACAAAAGCTGAATTTTTAAGTTTAGAATTTTTAAAATTAATATCTCTTTAAAGAAGCTATTGCTCAATAGGTGCCATGTAGCCAAGATAATGCATTGAAGGTGTGAGGTGACCCATGTGAGGCTGTCTGTGTCCCAGTATTCAGACTGATTTTAATCTAGAAAAGGGACTTGGGACAGGCGACAACACAAAGTGGCTAAGCAGAGACTGATAGCCAAGTTCGGTATCCATGGGGATGGCCTCATCCGGGACCTTGGGTTCATGTCACACTTGGGTTCATGTGACCCTACTGCACAATACACATAGACAGGCACGCACAGACCCACCCACCCACATCTTCTCTCGTACACAAGCTATCTCTCATATGCTGACACATAAACTCTCACGCGCACACGCACCCTCACAGACTTGTACCCCTTTACACTCACTCACATACATGTACACTCTCTCACAGACACTCATACCCTGGGTATGCGTATACACATACACATACATACATGCGCACACACACACATTTATGGGGTGAATTTGTATTTGCAGAATTGCAGTTTTTGAGCAAAATAAAATGTATGAATCCATGTAAGATTTTGTAAATCCCTTTTTTAAATTAGAATCAGTCTGAACATTGGGGCACAGAAAGCCTTACACAGGGCACCTCACACTTTCAATGCATTACCTGGGGCTAACACGGCACCTATCGTTAAAGTTCACTTGAGAATGTAACTTTAAAAAAATTCTGGGATTTACATATGAAACAACTGAGACTAACATGGTCATTCGAAAAGATGAGAGACTTAAACAAACAATCCAGGTCTTTTTCCATATATAATTGCAGTTACATCACACTGTAAACTTTTGTGATAAATTCTGTATCTTATGATCTTATACTCCACAACCACCTGATGAAGGAACAGCACTCTGAAAGTTAGTGCTTCCAAATAAACGTGTTGGACTATAACCTGGTGTTGTGTGATTTTTCATTTTGTGTACCCCAGTCCAACACTGGCATCTCCAAATTATGCTAGACAAGCAAGGCAATTCACACTCTCAAACAATCAACATCTTGAAATAAAGCAGCCCACCTCATCTTTTTAAAGGAAATATCAATTTGCCTTATGTCTGAATATTAATAGATTTTTTTTAAGAAAAAAGAGCAGATTCAATTCTGAATCTGTACCTTTGCCAAAATATCATTCAAGCCTTCCTTGGGTTATTCCCTATTTCTTTAGTATGTTTTGTGGAAGATAATTTTCCTAGTTTTTGGGAAGTATTGTTCATGGATGGATAAACAAATTTTGCTGCTAAATTACTCATTGGTATTGTCTATAATTTCATAGGTGGCATGGTTCCTTCCTTTCCCTATCACCCAAGTCCATGTGACCCTCCTTTCAATGAAGACAGTGATAAGGTGAGTTTTAAAATTTTATTTAAATTCTAATTTTCTCCTTTTGAATGAAATGAGATTTGATATGTACAGTAGCCTGTGTTGTGGCTAATTTATCCTCTTTTGAAAAAATTCTGCATATCTATTTCTAGTAAAGAGGTGGTCACTCATGTTTCTCACCAACTCCCAACACTTTGAATGATGAACGAAACAATGCACTATTGGGTGATAAATGTGTTAACGAGTTGTTGTGCTTAGACTATTGTAGATGCTCATTGAGAACATGATCTGGGTACAGGGGACACTCTTCATGAGAATGATGTAAAAGAAAAGATATTGAATAGAAATAAAATGTCCTTTCAGATACCAGGATGAAAACTAAGGATGGAGTTGATTTTAAAATCTCTTTACTAATAAAATAAAAAATACATTGATTTAATTGAATAGTTTTGTCAAGTTTCATTAAGAGCTAATTACAATTGGTCTGTTCTACAAGGTGTCAACAAATCCATCTAAGCAAGGTGAAAATTAAGATTTTCATCACTATCTAGGTTTTGAGTAGATGTTTTCTGCAGACAATATACTTTGGATTATTTGCTCTATTTTTATTGTTAGGAGCATCTTGGACACCAAATGTTAAGAATTATTGATCCAGAATTTGAATTAATATTTTATGTTCAATATTGGAGTCAGAGTGTGAAAACATTTACTAGAGAGGTTGGTTTGATAAACTTGTTTTTGGTTTATATGCTTTGAATTACGAGATTGCAAACTTGTAATAACTAAATGCAGTTTTATTTTGGTTTGCATGAATAATCGATTTAGATAAGTTTAACCTTTTCTGTACTGTCTAGCAATCATTCATCTGATAACTACTTAGTGTGCCAGTTATATCATAGATGATTATATTATCTGTAATTAACATTTTGTATTTGAAAGACACTACATAATTGAGAACAAAACTCAGTTATAATTCACAGTGTTGTATTGGAATCATTCTGGAATTCTTGCTTAGCTCCCATATTTAAAAACTAACTTTGCACACAGTCTGAGAGTTTCTGATTACAGAAGTCATTGCCAGAAGCACAGTCTGAAAAAAACTCTTCCATGTTAGATTAGATTAGGTTACCTACAGTGTGAAACGAGGCCCTTCAGCCAAACCAGTCCACACCGACCCTCCGAAGAGGAATCCACCCAGGCCCATTTTCCTCTGACTAATGCACCCAACATTATGGGCAATTTAGCACGGCCAATTCACCTGACCTGTACATCTTTGGCCTGTGGGAAGAAACCGCAAACTCCACAGTCAGTTAGTCCCCTGAGGCTGGAATCTAACCTGGGAACCTGGTGCTGTGAGGCAGCAGTGCTAACCTCTGAGCCGCAGTGCTGCCCCAGATACTTTGTAAGAAAACTGTTTCACATGTGTAAGATCAAAATCTAGCAACTCCATTACAGTGAACCATTTCATCTTATGTTAGAAAAAAGACAGGCTACACACAGTCTGTATCCATATATTCTAATTGTGTGCCCTATTGTAACTCATTGTGGCTGGGCAGCCTACACTTAGGAATACATTGTGAAAACTCGTGTGATTAGCTAAGTAAGTTTTCTTTGCTGATAACCATTTGATGAACAAAATTACCTGATACACCAATTGCTTGTGCATCTAAGTCTAGGAAATGGAAAAGAACATTAAGCAACCTTTTTAGTTATGGCATTCAAATAACACAAGAGACTGGTTTGTCAAACAGTTTCCATAATGAAGGACTGTACCAGATTTTCACACCTTCATGTGTGCAGGGACCCAGGCAGCTGGGTCACAGATGCTTTATTTCAATTGTTATATTTCAACATGCACTATTAAATTACAGTTGGTAGTTTTACACATTTTAGTTGAAGCACCAATAAAATTATTTCACACTAATGAGGCATTATAAATGCATTGTATACATATTTTAATACGGTTTGATTGTTACAAACAGTATCTTTAATAAAAAGACTGCAAATCTGCAAAAATGGTTGACTTTTTGATGTAGCATTAATGTCACTTTGTTCTTTTTAAATGAACTTAACTGATTTTTCTTGAGAAAATGGATTTTCCAAATTCCCACTTGTGGATACCTTTCTGTTATTGTCTTGCAATTCTTTTATGATTTTCAACTGTCTTGTATAGATTCTGTCTCAGGTATTTGTCAAGACACATGGATTTAATCGTTTTTTTGTAGATCTGAAGCTTTCTGTTAATTCATTTAAAATGTCAAGATATACCTGATGGATTTTTAAAAAATCTCTTTTTATAAATACTTATTTTGAAAGCATTTACGACTTCCACTTTTGACCCTGCAAGATATCCAAATTATGCTGCAAGGGGAAGGCATCTGAAACATTTGAGCTGGGCATCTTGTACTGCTACTTTGTAGTAAATACAAAGATAATATTATGACATGGAACGAGTCCATTGTCTTTTTCTAGTCCCACTATATTGTGCGCTTTATAAAATAGATTTAATTGTTTTACCTAGTTCCAACATGGCAGATTGTATGCTTTCTCTTTATTAGATGGCAAAGTAAAAATATACCAACTGGGTTTCTTTTAATGAATGCAAAATTATTGCTTTTATTATAAAATCATACTTAATCAAGAAGCAAACTGGTCATAGAGATGTCCAGCATGGAAACAGACCCTTTGGTCCAACTCGTTCATGCTGACCAGATACCCTAAATTAATCCAGTGCCATTTGCCAGTACTTAGCCCTTATCCCTCTAAACCATTCCTAATCATGTACACATTCAGATGCTTTTTTAAATGTTGTAACTTACTAGCCTGCACCACTTGCTCTGGCAACTCATTCCAGATAGGCACCACCCTTTGCGTGAAAAAGTTGCCCCTTAGGTTTAGGGTGAGATCTAAAAGGGACCTATGTCCTCTAGGTCTGGACATCCACAACCCAGAGAAAAGATCTTGTCTATTTACCCTATGTATACCCCTCATGATTTTATAAACCTCTATAAGGTCACCCCTCAGCCTCTGATGCTCCATGGAAAATAGCCCCAGCCTACTCACTCGCTCCCTATATAGCACAAATTCTCCAACCCTGGCAATATCCTTGTAAATCTTTTATGAACCCTTTCAAGTTTCACAATATCCTCCCTATTGGAGGGAGACCATAATTGCACAAAATATTACAAAAGTGACCCAACCAATGTCCTGCCACAACATGACCTCCCAACCCCTATACTCAGTGCTTTGACCAATAATCAACGTACTTAATTTGCAATATAAAAATATGAATATTTACTCTACATAACCTAAAACACACAGAAATTAACACACATTCTACAAAATTTAACAATGGCAAAACACTTTTGGTCAATAAGTCCTTGTTGTTGAAGTCAAAAGGGATAAGGATTGAGATGTTTTGATGGCTATCTCTGATGCTGCCTGACTTGCTGTGCTTTTCCAGTACTACACACTCTACTTGATCTCCAGCGTCTGCAGTCCTCATTTTCTCCATGTTTAGATGGCTGTCAGTCTGACATTCTGGCATGTGTCGAGGTGTGTCACCAAACATTAGCAGTTGCTTCTGGGATCTTGGCAGATATAGTTTGCTCAGAAAATGCAGTATTCAGAAGTCTTCTAATTGCTCTTGAAGAGGACAATCGGGTTTCATGCTGAATTCACCTAGTTTGGGATTATGTTCAGCATGGATTGGTTGGACTAAAAGGTTTGTTTTCGTGCTGTATGACTCTACAACAGATTGTTCTGTAGCAGGCTTTCCCACCAGCTGAAAATCCAAAAGTATCTCCCAGTCTGCAAAACAGAACAACCAGAAAGTAGTCATTAAATCATTTGGATGTTTTTCCTGAAGTGAATTCAAGCAACAAAGCTCACAATTATCTGGAACCATGTGGTCCAAGAATTGCCTTGTTCAAAAAAAAAGTTCTAATGTCTTTTGATATTTTTCTAAAAAAGAAAATCCAGGTATCTCCAAATCCTTCAAACTAGAGTCCACAATGATTAAATATGATGCCATCATAATACTATTCTACACTAACATGCTGCTAAGAACCCAAAAAGATGTTCTGAACGTGACAGAAACATTGTCTAAGTTTCATTGCTGATTGGGTGCCTCATGGAAACTGTGTCCCAACAGTATATTTTCAGTGCACTAAATTTTCCACTTCGGTGGTTCTGTTGTATGTTTTGAGTACCTAGAGGCTATGATTTTTTTTCCATTAAATAACATACTGTAGTTTTTTATCTTCAAGTTAAGGCAAAATATAGTGGCAGAAATGACTTAACAATATGGAAAATAGTGGCAAGATCCCAGAGGGTACAAAGATGAATACATTAGGAGAAATAGATTGATATCTGATAGCAGTTTGAATCCATTCTCCTGGGCCACATCCTCCACAATGCTGTGATATAATGCTCTCCATATTGCTAAAGTCTAGCAACAAATCCCTATCGTTATGGGCCAGATCCTGTTTACTGCTGACCATCGGGCTGTATATATATTTTCCCTTGTATATTATGCCTCCAAAATCTCTCAACTGCATTCCCAAATTGCTCTGATCTTACAACTGACTCAAAGATACAGACAGTTCACTTAACAATACCCTGATACTCAATCTACTTAGACGTTGAAATGACCCATTTATGCCTACTTTCTGATTCTTGTCAGCAAAATAAACCCCATTCGTGTTATTATGACACACTATATTTATACCATGAGCTCTTATTTTGTTTAGTAATAATCTTTTAATGTGGTACCTTATCTGTTGTCTTTAGGAAATCTTAAGTACATCCACAGATTTTCATGTCAGCATTACTTGTTACTGTTTCAAAGAGCTCTAATAACTTAGTGAAATATGATTTGAGGCATACAGTTTAAGAGTATGGAGGTTATGCTGAACTGTATGAAAATGTTGGTTAGGCCACAGCTAGAATATTGTGCTGGAATCCACATCATAGAAGGGACGTGACTTCACTAGAGACAGTGCAGACAAGATTTGACAGGATGTTGTTTGAGCTGGAGTGTTTTAGTTATGAAGAGAGATTGGATAGACTTGGGAATGTTTTCCTTGGAGCAGAGGAGACTGGGCGGGGGGGGGGTACATGAAGATACGTAAAATTATAAGGGGCATAGTCAGGAATTTGTCCTTCTGGTGGAGGAATCAATGATCATAGACCATAGATTTCAGATAAGGGACAACAGGTTTAGAGGAGTTGTGAGTAAAAATGTTTACAGTCTAGAACTCACTGCCTATAAGTGTTATAGAGGCAGAAAACCTCATGATATTCAAGAAGTGTTTAGGTGTACACTTGGGATGCCAGGACATACAAGGCAATGAATCAAATGCTGGAAAATGGGATGAGAATAATTAGCTTTATGTTTCTGAGCAGTGCAAACTTGATGGGCAGAAGAGCCTTTTTCGGGTGTGCAGAAGACCTTTATAACTTAGCGCAGCTCACTCCAATACTTTTCAATCTGTCTTGCATTATGGCCGTCTTATTATTTTACTTTTAACTAGACTCCTTTAATTCTGTGCATTGTGGTAATGATAGGAACAGTTTTTCAGACATTATGAACAATGAGTAAAATATCGGTATTTAAATCTTGTTTGTTTCAGTGCCTTGGGTGTAATCAAACATTAAGTGCAGAAAATATCAAAATTCAAAGGAAAGGTTTAAATACGTTGGAAGCAGTTTGAAAAAGGATTATTGGACTAATACCTCAAATGTGCTGTTTGTTTTATCAGGCAATAAGAATCAGTGGTTAGATTGAGTCTCTTAACATTCAATAGTACTACCATTACTATATCAACATCCTGGTGTTACCAGTGACCAGAAACTCAACTGGCTTCACCATTTAAATGCAGTGGCTGCAAGAGCAGGTCAGAAGCTAGGAATACCGCAGCAAATAACTCACCATCTGACTCCCCAAAACCACCCCACCATCTACAAGGCACATCCCTACTTACCTGGATGAGTGCAGCTTCAACAACACTCGAGAAGCTTGACACCAAGAAAAAGCAGCGTGCCTGATTGGCACCATATCCACCCCCCCAATCCCCACTACCAACACTCAGTAGCAGCAGAGTGTATTATCTATCAGATGCAATACAGAAATTTGCCAAAAATGCTCAGACACCATTCCAAACCTATATTTCCATCCAATAGGAGAAGGGCAGCAGATATGTGGAAACACCACCATCTGCAAATTTCCCCCCAAGCCACTCACCATGCTGATATTAAAATATTTCACTGTTCCTTCACCGTTGCTGGGTCAAAATCCTGGAATTCTCTCTTTCATGGCATTGAATCTACCTACTGCACATGGACTATTGTGGTTTAAGAAAGCAGCTCACCACTACTTTCTAGAGGGCAATTACAGACCAGCAATAAATGCTGTCCAGCTAGCAATACCCATGTCCCATGAGTGAATAAAACAATTTAGAAAACACTGAATTGGCTACTGAAACTTGAACACATTGAGGGGAAAACAACTTCACATTGCAATCCGATGGACCCCAGAAGATTCAGATCCATTCGACCCAAGTCAGCTCTGCCATTCAGTGAGATCATGATCTGTCTAATAATTGTGAACTCCACTTTCCTGCCATTTTCCTATAACTCTTCATTTCCATAATGATTAAAAATGTATCTATCTCAGCCTTGAATACACTGAATGAACCAGCCTTGAGAGTCATCTGTGGTAAAGAATTACTCAAATTTACTATCCCCTGAAAAGATATTCCTCCTTATCTCTCTGTCAAATGGGTGGTGACTCTTTTCTGAGATTGCCTTTTGGTCCTAAATTCTTGGACAAGGGGCAAATAGGTTGCCATTTTAAAATGCCCTCAATGTCTTCTAAAACTTACCCAATCCTCTATTCATGCTAATATTTGTCTTATTGAGTCATAGAGATGTACAGCATGGAAACAGACCCTTCAGTACAACCCGTCCATGCCGACCAGATATTCCAACCCAATCTAGTCCCACCTGCCAGCACGCAGCCCATATCCCTTCAAACCCTTCCTTTTCGGGTGCTGGGCGGAAGTGAAGTCGGAGCGCAAAGATAAGTGATTATTTGAGTGGGTGTTCTCTAGACCCCAGGTCCTACAAAGTAGGGTCTCCCTCCCACCCTCCTCCTCTAACCTAAATTCAAACTCCACAGACTTGCCCCAAAAAGAGGGTCCAAGGACGTTCCTGTGGATTGAAGAGAGGCTTTAGCTCAGGAGCCTTTGACAAGGAGGTTGAATGAAGTGATTACGCCATATTTGAAGAGGGTGAAGACATGACGGCCAAGCTGATTCAGTGTGCTACGTGCTTGATGTGGGAGGTCAACAACTCTGGTGTGTCTGGCTCGTGTAAGTGTGGAAAGTGTGTGCACGTTCAGCTACTGACAGAGCATATTGCAGCACTGATGAAAGAACTCGAGGACCTTAGGCTCATCCGACAGAACGAGATCTTTCTGGACAAGACCTTCAGTGAAGTTATTACACTGACCATACCAGAAGAGAGCAGAGGATGAGGAAGGCAGAGAGGAGACCGGTGCAAGAGACCCCGACGGAAGTACGTGTCAGGAACAAGTTGAATCTTTTGGAAACAGTAGAGACAGATGACACTGCCAGTCCACGAGGCGGCCAGGTCTGTCAATCAAAAGTTGGCATGGAGGCAGAGCAGAAGAGTCGGATATCGCACAAAGCTGTGGTAATAGGGGACTCCATAGTGAGAGGAACTGACTAGGGTTTTTGTGGCAGCAGGCGGGACTTAAGGATGGTGTGTTGCCTTCCTGGTGCCAGGGTTAAAGACATCACCGACAGATTGCAGGAAATCCTCAAGGACGAAGGTAAAGAGCCAGAGGTTGTGGTACATCTCAGCACAAATGATGTCGGGAAGAAGAGGAGAAATATACTACAGCAGGACTTTGGAGAACTAGGAAGAAGGCTGAAAAGCAGGAAGTCCAGGGTGGTTACCTCCTGTTTGCTTCCAGTTCCTCGGGCTGGTGAGGCCAGAAACGGATTTGAACATGTGGCTGAGGAACTGGTGCAGGACGCAAGGATTTAAATTCTTGGATCACTGGGGTATGTTTTGTGGTAAGCATAAATTATATAAGAGAGACGGTTTACACCTTAATAGGTTGGGGACCAGCATTCTGGCAGGCAGGTTTGCTACTGCAACACAGCTACGTTTAAACTAAGTAGCGGGGGGGTGGGGGGGTGGGAGGGGACAAACTGGATGTTTAAGAAGGAAATTGAAGAGAAAGTTAGAACAAGGGAAGTCAAGAAAGACAACTGTATCAATGAAGCAGAAAACTCAAAGGGATCATGCTGTGGGGTTGAGTGAAATAGGAGTTGATGGGAAGGGTAAGGGCAGTAACAAATTAAAATACTATATATGAATGCATGAAGCATTAGAAATAAGATGGATGAGCTTGAGTGTCTTTTGGAAATTGGCAGATACGATATTGTGGGGATAATTGAGATGTGGCTTCAAGTGGACAGGGCCTGCGAAATGAATATTCAAGGCTACACGTGCTATCGTAAGGACAGACTGATGGGCAGAGGGGGTGGGGTGGCCATGTTGGTAAGGGATGATATTCAGTCCCTTGCGTGGGGGTCCTAGAATCAGGATATGTAGAGTCAGTATGGATAGTGCTGAGAAATTCTAAGGGTAAAAAGACCCTCTTGGGAGTTATCTACAGGCCCCCCAACAGTAGTCTGGATGTCGGGTGGAAGTTGAATCAGGAGCTGAAATTGGCCTGTCGCAAAGATGTTACTACAGTTGTTATGGGGGATTTCAACATGCAGGTAGACTGGGAGAATCAGGATGGTATTGGACCTCAAGAGAGAGAGACTTTGTGGAGTGCCTCCAAGGTGGATTCTTAGAACAGCTGGTGCTGGAGCCTACCAGAGAGAAGGCAATTATGGATCTGGTATTGTGCAACGAACCAGAATTGATTTGGGACCTCGAAGTGAAGGAGCCATTGAGAGTTAGTGACCATAATATAATAAGCTTCAGTCTGCAATTTGTGAGGAGAGGGTACAATCGGAAGTGACAATATTTCTGTTGAATAAAGGGAACTGTGGAGCTATGAGGCAAGAGCTGGCCAAAGTACAATGGTGCAATACCTCAGCAGGGATGACAGTGGAGGGACAATGGCAGATATTTCTGTGTATAATGCAGAAGATGCAGGATCAGTTCATTCCAAAAAAGAAAGAAAGATCCTAGGAGGAGGCATGGGTGGCTGTGGCTGACGAGGGAAGTTAAGAAAAATATAAAGATAAGTGGGAAAACGGAGGACTGGGAAGCTTTTAAAGAACAACAGAGGATTACTAAGAAGGAAATACGCAGAGAAAAAAATGAGGTACGAAGGTAAACTGGTCAAAAATATAAAGGAGGATAGTAAAAGCTTTTTTAGGTTAGTGAAAGGCAAAAAAAATGGTTCAGACTAAAATTGGGCCCTTGAAGACAGAAACAGGGGAATATATTATGGGGAACAAAGAAATTGCAGAAGAATTGAATTGGTACTTCAGATCTGTGTTCATTGGGGAAGACACAAGCAATCTCCCTGACATAACAGTGGCTGAAGGACCTGAACTTAAGGGAATTTATATCTACCAGGAATTGGTAGAGACTGTTAGGTTTGAAGATTGATAAGTCCCCGGGGCCTGATGGTCTACATCCCAGGGTACTGTGGTGGTGGCTCAAGAAATCGTGGATGCGTTGGTGATTTTCCAGAATTCGATAGATTTGGGATCAGTTCCTGCGGATTGGAGGGTGGCTAATGTTGTACCACTTTTTAAGAAAGGTGGGAGAGAGAAAGCAGGAAATTATAGACCAGTTAGTCTGACCTCAGTGATGGGAAAGATGCTGGAGTCTATTATAAAGGATGAAATTACGACACATCTGGATAGTAGTAACAGGATAGGTCAGAGTCAGCATGGATTTATGAAGGGGAAATCATGCTTGACTAATCTTCTGGAATTTTTTGAGGATGTAACTCTGAAAATGGACGAGGGAGATCCAGTACATGTAGTGTACCTGGACTTTCAGAAAGCTTTTGATAAAGTCCCACATAGGAGGTTAGTGAGCAAAATTAGGGTGCATGGTACTGGGTCAAAAGTACTAACTTAGATTGAAAGTTGGTTGGCTGACAGGAAACAAAGAGTAGTGATAAACGGCTCCATTTCGGAATGGCAGGCAGTAACCAGTGGGGTACCGCAGTTTTTTACAATATATTAATGATATAGAAGATGGTATTAGTAATAACATTAGCAAATTTGCTGATGATACTAAGCTGGGTGGCAGGGTGAAATGTGAGGAGGAAGTTAGGAGGTTACAGGGTGACCTGGACAGGTTAGGCGAGTGGTCAGATGCATGGCAGATGCAGTTTAATGTGGATAAATGTATGGTTATCCACTTTGGTGGCAAGAACAGGAAGGCAGATTACTACCTAAATGGAATCAATTTAGGTAAAGGGGTAGTACAAAGAGATCTGGGTGTTCTTGTGCACCAGTCAATCAAGGTAAGCGTGCAGATAGTGAAGAAGGCTAACAGCATGCTGGCCTTCATAACAAGAGGGATTGAGTATAGAAGCGAAGAGGTTATCCTGCAGCTGCACAGGGCCCTGGTGAGACACACCTGGAGTATTGTGTGCAGTTCTGGTCTCCAAATTTGAGGAAAGACATTCTGGCTATTGAGGGAGTGCAGCGTAGGTTCACAAGGTCAATTCCTGAAATGTCGGGACTACCTTCCGCTGAAAGACTGGAGTGACTGGGCTTGTTTACCCTTGAGTTCAGAAGATTGAGACATATAAGATTATTAAAGGATTGGACACGCTGGAGACAGGAAACATGTTTCCGCTGCTGGGTGAGTGCCAAACCAGAGGACACAGCTTATAAATATGGGCTAGACCATTTAGGACAGAGATGAGGGAAACTTCTTCATTTAGAGAATGGTGGCTGTGTGGAATGGTTTGCCCTCGAGGGCAGTGGAGGCCCAGTCTCTGAATTCATTTAAGAAAGAGTTGAATAGAGCTCTCAAGGATAGTGGAATCAAGGGTTATGGAGATAAGGCAGGAACAGGATACTGATTAAGGATGATCAGCCATGATCATATTGAATGGTGGTGCAGGCTCGAAGGGCAGAATGGCCTACTCCTGCAACTATTGTCTATTCAAATACCCATCCAAAATCATCTTAAATGTTGCAATTGTATCAGCCTCCACCACTTCCTTTGGCAGTTCATTCCATACCTGTACCACACTCTGCGTGAAAAAGTTGCCCCTTAGGTCTCTTTTATATCTTTCCCCTCTCACCCCAAACCTATGCCCTCTAGTTCTGGACTCCCTGACCCATGGAAAATACTTTGTCTATTTACGCTATCCATGCCCCTCATAATTTTGTAAATCTCTATAAGGTCACCCCTCAGTCTCCGACGGTCCAGGGAAAACAGCCCCAGCCTGTTGAGCCTCTCCCTGTAGCTCAAATCCTCCAAGGCTGGCAACATCCTTGTAAATCTTTTCTGAACCCTTTCAAGTTTCACAACATCTAGTGTTTTATCTTCTCAAATGCCTTTTGAAAATCTGAATGTGATCCAAATTCTTCTCCCTTTTCTCCTCAGAGCGAAAATATGACTGGTTATAAGTGTAGAGTTAATCAAATTTGAAACAAAAAGTATGAAATTTTCTAATGTTCCTCAAAAGTCATTCTACTTAGTTTGAGGCTTCCAAATCTGATTTTTCATCAGCAAAGTCAAGTTCATTGATTCCCTGTTCCTTAAATCTCCAAAGAACAAACATCTCTGATCCCTTCCTATCAAACAGAACATAATCACCAAGCAGGACACGAGTGCTTAACACAAACAGTTCTCTTCTGTTCTTCACAGCAACAGCTGCTTTGTTCTTTCACACAGTAGTGTCTAGCTTGTCTCTCTGTCTTAAAGCAGCTGTCCCAATGTGAAAACTGTCACTTGATATTTCACTAAATTTCTTTTGAGCTGTTCTTGTACCACACTCTGCGTGAAAAAGTTGCCCCTTAGGTCTCTTTTATATCTTTCCCCTCTCACCCCAAACCTATGCCCTCTAGTTCTGGACTCCCTGACCCATGGAAAATACTTTGTCTATTTACGCTATCCATGCCCCTCATAATTTTGTAAATCAGGTGCCCTTTGGCCACCAAGTTATATGGGCCTGTCTTCAAGCTTGCATTTAGTATCACTTTCCCATTTCCCCCCTTTCCAAAATATTCTGTTTAACTCGAATTAAAGGATCCGTTTTAAACCAAACTATCTTCTTAAAATTAAGTGCTCATAACAATAAGCATATAAATGGTAAAAGGGTAATAAAAGGAGGGTAACACTGATTAGGGATCAAAATGGGAATATGTGCAAAGCAGCTGAGGCTGGTGTATGAAATAAGTTTTTGGCATCTGACTTTACCAAGAAGAAGATGTAGCTAAAATCATTGTGAAAGATGAGATAGTTGGATTAGTTAATAAATGAATAGAAAATGTAGGACAAATGCTGGCTGTACCTAAAGTTGATGAGATACTAAGGATATATGAGGAAAATATGGTGGAAAATTGTACAGCCACTGGTAATTAATTATCTTTTAGTTCTCCTCTGGTATGTGTTGCCAAAGAACTGGCAAATTGCAAGTATTACACCCTTGTTGAAAGAAAAGGTTTTGAATATAAACTCAGCAAATACAGTTCAGTTAGTTAATTGTCAGTGGTGTCATGGTTTTAAAAACTGTAATTGAGACATAATAAATAGTCATTTGGACAAGTGTAGATTAATTAGGAAAATCCAACTCTGAATTGTTAAAGGCAAATTGTGTTTAACTAACGAGAGATTTTTGTGTCATAATGGACCGGATTGATGATGGTGATATGGCTGATGTTGCACATGGATTTCCAAAAGGCACTGATAAAATAGGTGTAAGTTTGCTCACTGAGCTGGAAGGTTCTTTGTTAGACATTTCGTCACCATACTTGGAAAGATCATCTGTGAGCCTCTGGTGAAGTGCTGGTGTTATGTCCCACTTTCTATTTGTGTGTTCAGATTTCCTAGGATTGCTGATGTCATTTCTGGTTATTTTTCTGAGGGTGGTAGATGGGGTCCAAATTGATGTTTGTTGATAGAATTCTGGTCGGAATGCCATGCTTCTTGGAATTCTCGTGAGTGTCTCTTGTTTGGCTTGTCCTAGGATGGATCGATTTGGAGGTCATAAAAGTACAGCACATGGAACTGTAGCAGTCTCAACTTATACATTGATCAGTGAAGCTGGTGTGAAGTCAGCAACAGTAAAGATGGTAATGGTGACTTTTCAACTCAGACTTTGAGGAAAAGGACCTCAATTTAACTTTGTTTGAATGCAATCTTAAAGTACCTCTGGATCTGGAATGTCTTTCTCAGACATATAATGTGCTTTCATTTTATGCTGATTGAGGGTTTGGGATACTGAAAGCCTTGGATAATAAGGAGGAACATAAAAATAGCATGGAGGGAGGAAGAAAAATAGATCAAGTGAGTATTAAGTTGTGGATGGTGGAAGAGATCTGACCAGGATTGCATGTGCTGGAAAAGATCATTTTTGGTGTATTGTAGGAGTGTGTTTGATATTATACAGGTCCTAATTCTTTGGAAATGTTCATCTCTGCTTACTCCAACACACTGGGTTTGCATTTTAATTATTCGTAATTGCCTCCATTAAACTACAAATTCTTATAACCTGAGAATGTAACATTGTTAGTAAACCTCAATGGAACATGTTCAATGCATAGTTTTTGTGGATCCAGTTACCACTGGCTAAAATCTAGCTCAAAAGAGAAATCCATGTATCCAAGGACTAAAAGGGAAGCTGTTCCAACCACTGATCTTAAAAATGCACTGTCTCTCAAGTGTCATGAAATTTATTATCATTCCTAATGTTGAGGACTAAGAAATAAATCCTGACAACAGCTGAGAGAGTTTGTAAGAGAAGGAGGTTGCCATAAAAGTTTGATTTTAAACCTGCTACTTGAACAAATCTGAAAACATTCATCTTGTGAAATTTGATTTGTCTGATGGCTTTAGATTGACAAAGAACTACCAACTTAATGGTATTTAATAGCCATCTGAAGGATGGAGAAGCTTTGTGTTCTGTTAATTTATCTTTGAAGTCAGTATTTTGTCAGATAGTTGCCTCTAAGTATCAAAACAGAATGGAATCAGGACATATATTTGTAATTGAATTAAACAAAATAGCTTATGAATAACATTCCTCATGTATGAAAATTGGGCTATTTCTGCAATGTATTTTTGTCTGAAAGGTGTTTTATGATGCAGTTGTATTGTATTTGAATATCCCTTATTGCAGTTGTTAAGATAGTCTCAGAGGCTGATGTCCTCAAATTTAGCAATACAGGTAAACTACTTGCTGTCTGGTAAACTAAAACGATGAACCCAGAATAGTTCTCTAGTCAAATTGGCAAAAGTACTGTTGCTAGGAGAAAATGAGGACCGCAGATGCTGGAGACCAGAGTTGAAAAGTGTTGTGCTGGAAAAGCGCAGCAGGCCAGGCAGCATTCGTGGAGCAGGACAGTAGTCATTTGGAGCATAAGCCCTTCTTCAGAAATGAGGCTGGTGTGCCAAGCGGGCTGAGATAAAAGTGGGGGAGGGGGAATTTGGGGTAGGGGCGCAGGGAATATGATAGGTGGAAGGTGGTGAGGGTGAGAGGCTGGAGAAGGTGTGGGGGCGGAGAGATCAGGATGAAGATTGCAGATCAAGAGGGCGGTGCTGAATCTGGGGGTTGGGACTGAGATAAGGTGGGGGAGGGGAAATGAAGCTGGAGAAATCTATATTCGTCCTGTGTGGTTGGAGGGTTCCAAGGCAGAAGATGAGGTGCTCTTCCTCCAGGCGTCGTGTGGCCAGGGTCTGGCGATGGAGGAGGCCAAGGACCTGCATGCCCTTGGCAGAGTGGGAGGGACAGTTAGTGTTCAGCCACGGGGCGGTTGGATTGTTTGGTGTGGGTGTCCCAGAGGTCTTCCCTGAAACGGTTCTGCAAGTAGGCAGCCCCTCTCCCCATTGTAGAGGAGACCACATCGGGTGCAGCGGATACAGTAAATGTGTGTGGAGGTGCAGGTGAATTTGTGATGAATGTGGAAGGATCCATTGGGGCCTTGGAGGGAGGTGAGGGGAGAGGTGTGGGCACAAGTTTTGCACTTCTTGTGGTTACAGGGGAAGGTGCCGGGAATGGAGGTTGGGTTGGTGGGGGGTGTGGACCTGACGAGGGAGTCGTTTAGGGAGTGGTCTCTCCGGAACACTGATAGGGGTGGGGAGGGAAATATATCCCTGGTGGTGGGGTCTGTTTAGAGGTGGCAGAAATGATGGAGGATGATACGATGTATCTGGAGGTTGGTGGGGTGGAAGGTGAGGACCTGTGGGGTTCTGTCCTGGTGGCGATTGGAGGAGTGGGGTTCGAGGGCAGAGGTATGGGAAGTGGAGGTGATGCAATGGAGAACATTGTCAACCACATCGGAGGGGAAATTGCGATCTTTGAAGAAGGAGGCCATTTGGGCTGTTCGGTAGTGGAATTGGTGGAAAAGTACTGTTGCGTTCAGTATTGAACTAATGCATCTAGTTATGTGTTTAACTACCTCATCTTAAGTTAATAAGGAGGTATTATAACTGCCATTTACCACACCTGCTGTAGGAACATAGCCATCTAAGCATGTCTAAGAAAGTGCATGGCTATTTATGTCGGTGTTGGACAAAATTGTACTTGAATATGATGTTCTCCAAGAGTAGCCTGCTAGAGTCCAAATTGAAAATAAAGATTTGTTTGAGAGGACTATAAGCAAGAAGACAACCATTCAGAACAATGATAGGGAGCAAGCATTTAAAAAGGAGGCACAGAATAGTTGAGAGTATCTGAAGGAGTGGTTATGCTACAAAAAACATGACTTGGCCAGGGAATTTGTACTGTACATTTCAATATGCATATGCAAAGGCTGTGAGACCAGCCAGTTTCAAAGTCATTAGCTACTTTTTTTTCTTCAAAGGGATGGGGATTTAACAGTATATTCTCCACTTTCATCTTTCCTTTGATAATTCCTCTTCAATGTGATCGAATGATACAACATAGGTGAAAGCGGCAGCTCCTCTGCGTGTTATCGGCAAACAGCAGAAATGCAAGCTTGCTGTTATGGTTTGATAAGGAAAGACCAAAGCAATGAGTAGGTTTGTATGGAGCATAAATGCAAATAGGAATAAGTTTGCCTGAATGGCTGGTTTCTGCACTGTACATTCTATGCAGTATATTGTATCAGTCAGCAAAGCAATACACTGGAAGCAATTGGAATTCAAATTCAATGGCTGTGTATGCATTTTAAGACTGACTGCTCTAGCAGTCCTTGTCAGTTGTGGTTCAGTGCTACCTTTGTCACCTCAGAGTTAAAATGTTGAGTTCAAGGATGCTTAGCTCCATCGTACTTGAGTGGTTAGCACCCTGTTTGACATCTGTTTTGTTCAAAACGTGATCATGGCAAGAGACTATTAGGACAAATTAAGACATTAAGAATGACCTCTTGGCATCCCTGTATATCTCCACATACTGACTCAGAGTTACTGGGTTCATTGTGAAGGTTCATTTCTGAAAGAAACATACACAAAAGATTTGGTCAGGGACATCTGCAAAGTTGAGGTGTCAACCAACAAAACCTCCCAAAACTCATACCTGACCCTCCAAACACACACTTGCCCTGCCCATGGCAGAGTTGGCACATTGTGCATTGGACTTAAGTCATCTCAAAACTCCTTGAACCAGAATGGAAACAAGTCACCCTCAGTCTCAAGGGACTGTCTAAATAAAAAAGGAATTTTAAGTGCCTAATCACTGTGTCACTCCAGTGCTGTGGGAGCACTGCATTGTTGAGGAAGTGTCATTTGCCCCCTTGGTTGGCCATAAGATCTCCACTTTGCATCTTCCCCAATTCGATAGAGATGTAGTCATGTATCTTCTCCGTTTTGAAGAATATTCCTACATGTCTCCTATGTTTCTTAAATATAAGAAGTGACTTTTAAAACACTTTTAAAAGTTCATGAATGGGATGTGGGTATCACTGGCTGGACACAGAATTATTGCCCATCCCTAATTGCCATTGAGAAGATGATGAGCAGCTGCCTTAATCTGTTGTAATCCATGTACTGTAGGTAGACCACAATGCTGTTCAGGAGGGAATTCCAGGATTTTGACCCAATGACACTGAAGGTACATGATGTAATTCCAAGACAGGATGGTGAGTGGTTTGGAAGGAAACTTGCAGGTGGTGGTGTTCCCATGCATCTGCTGCTTTTGTCCTTTTTAGATAATAGTTGTTGGATGGAATGTACTGTCTGAGGAGCTGTGGCAAATTTCTGAGTGCATCTTGTACACACAGTTGCTGAGTGTCGGTAGTGGAGAGAGTGCATGCTTGTCCAGGTACAGCTGCATTTGCCCAGTCACTCAACTTGCCCAAATTCTTTGAACCAGGGTAGATCTCCTTTCTTGATGGCATTAGTAGAGTGGGGGATGTGCTGTACTATGAGGTTGCATATTGTGTTGGGAAAACGATTTTGCTGCTGCACACTGCCTTGTAGACGCCAAATGTTGAGTTACTAGATCCATTTAAAGTTAGTCCTATTTAGCACAGTACTATACAATACTGTGAAGTTGGGACTTTGTTTATGCAAGGACTGTGTAGTGGTCACTCTTACTAATACTGTTGTGCACAGATGCATCAATGGGAGGCAAATTGGTGAGAGTGAGAATGAGTATGTCTTTCGCTCTTGTTGGTTTTCCCTCCACTGCCACAGACCCAGTCTAGAAGCAGTGTAATTTAGGACACAAGTAGCTTGATCAGCGGTGCTGATGCTGAGCTACTCAATGGTGGGCATTCTGCGTGCCAAGTCACGTTCAATGTGGAGGAAAACTGACTCTTTGGCCAAGGGCATGCAGTACATGGTGATCAGCAGGACATTTCCTTGATCGTGATCACCCTTGTGCTATGAGACCTTTATGGTCAATGTTGAGGATTCCTAGGGCAACTCCCTCTGGACTGTATACCATTGTGCTGTCACCTCTGCTGGGTCTGACCTGCCGGTGGGACAGACATATTGAAGAATGGTGATTGCAACATAGATTTACAGCACAGAAAAAGGCTGTTCAGCTCAAAGTCTATGCCAGACAAAAACAAGCACCTAACTATTCTAATCTCAGTCCAGCACTTGATCCTCATTCCTGATGAAGGGCTGTTGCCCAAAACATAGATTCTCCTGCTCCTTGAGTGCTGCCTGACCTGCTATGCTTTTCCAGCACCACACACTAAATCCTAACGTTTGAATGCTTTGGCATCACAAAATTACATCTAAATACTTCGTAAATAATGAAGATTTCTGCCTCTTCCACTCCTACAGGCAGAGAGTTTGATTCTCACCACTGGCTGGAAAAGAAAATTTCCTCACATTCCTTCTAAACCTGTTGTCCCCTACCATAAATTACGACCCCTGTCATTTTTTGCTTGGTGGAGAGAACAGTTTCTAAATCATCATGTGTGTCTCATAATTTCATGCCTCTCAATTTCATAAATCTCAATAGCTTGCTCCATGTATGATTTTTCCCATTAATTTATGTGAAAGGAAGATTTAATCCATCAGAACTCCTTTTGTATAAACAATAGTTGGATCAAGGATTTAAATACAAAAGCTAAGGCTTCAGTCATAAACCACATGGTGTTTCTGGTGGAAGTTTTGCCTGAATGACAACTGAAGTTGGAGGTGTTAAAATGTTGATGTTCAGGCCTTGAAAGTGAAGGTTAACATCAGTAATGAGGTACTTCAATTTTGCTGAGAAATTACAGAATCTGGGATTACTGTCCTTGGGTAAAAAGTGAGGTCTGCAGATGCTGGAGATCAGAGCTGAAAATGTGTTGCTGGTTAAAGCACAGCAGGTTAGGCAGCATCCAAGGAACAGGAAATTCGACGGTTCGGGCAAAAGCCCTTCATCAGCTTTATTTCTGATGAAGGGCTTTTGCCCGAAACGTCGATTTCGCTGCTCGTTGGATGCTGCCTGAACTGAAGGGCTCTGGCCCGAAACGTTGAATTTCCTGTTCCTTGGATGCTGCCTAACCTGCTGTGCTTTAACCAGCAACACGTTTTCAGCTCGTTACTGTCCTTGGAACAGGAAAAGTTAAAAACAATTCAATAAACGTTCAAAATTCTGATTCAGAAAGTAAGGACAAACATACTACAAGCAATGAATTTCCAACCAAAGGGGACAGATATGAAATAACAGGGAAACTGCTTGCAATAAGTTACAGGATAAAAACAATGACTGCAGATGCTGGAAACCAGATTCTGGATTAGTGGTGCTGGAAAAGCACAGCAGTTCAGGCAGCATCCAAGGAGGAGCGAAATCGACGTTTCGGGCAAAAGCCCTTCATTAGGAATAAAGCTGATGAAGGGCTTTTGCCCGAAACGTCGATTTCGCTGCTCGTTGGATGCTGCCTGAACTGCTGTGCTCTTCCAGCACCACTGATCCTGCAATGAGTTACAATCTAGAATGAATAGCCTCGAGTGTGATGGAAGCTGATTCGATGGTAACTTTCAAAAGGAAATTGGACACTTTAAAAGGAAGATGTTGTTGCCTGTGGAACAACTAATGCAGACAAATGGGACTAGTTCAATTTAGTCTTCAATGTAAATTTTTGTAGAAAATACAGTGGAATTTGGACATTACGCAATAGAGCTTCAATTTCGAGGCATTTTCTAAACATGAAACTATTTACATTCCCATTAAGGAAACGTAACAGACCCTGATATTTCGGCAGAAAGGCGTTATAACAAATAGTACCAATTGTTTGCCCATCGCCAGCCCCCCTGCCCCTGAGGTGGGGGATAGGTAAGCTGCTTCCTGCTTGCCTTTTACCTTTGGCTGTCCTGGGTGGGCGAAACCATTACGTGACGTATGGGAGGGGGAGGGAGGGTGGTGGGAAGTGGGTGTTTGGAATGGGGGGGGTATGGGTCCTCGGAAGGTTGGAGCGAACCAAGCGGCGGCGACTGTGGCTGCTGCCGGGCCCCGAGTAAAGGAGCTCAGGATGAGGAAAGGGGGAGCGGACCTCAACGCCACCAACTCGTACACAATAGGTACGGAAACCGCGAACTGAATGAGAGTCAAATCAAATCCACTCACCCTCTCGCATCCCCTCCCTTGTGCCGGTCGCCGCATCATTGCCGACTGCTAACGGAATCGGATGTCTGTTCCCACTAGCTTCATATATATTAACAATAAAACAAAAAGAGTTTACCCTTCCAAGCGGAGCCCGGCTTTCCGCTCCTTTCTGGAAATATGTTTGGGGGGGATGGGGTAGAGGGAGTAAAACTCTCCCACACAATGAGTTCACGGAGGGTTTGCTGCGACCGTTTATTGTTTAAAGCGCGTCAGTCGAGCGGCGAGGCGAATTCTGTTCGGGGTCGTGTTTTCAAATTTTTTTTGGGGGGTGGGGTGGGCGGTTTAAAAAAAAAGTCGCTAACGGCTCCACCTGGAATGTTGGGGGCGGGGGTCGCGCGCACACTCGGCAGCGGGCTCGAGCCTGTCAGTGACATCATCACTGGGTGGGGGGAGGGGACAGAGAGCCTCTGCCTTCTGTGCGCCGTGTCCCGGATGGACCTCACGTGTGCACCGTGGGAGAGTGGCAGTAGCCTCGCCTCCCATCCCTTCTGCAACTTGTTGTTTTCTTCTCTCTGCGTGGCTTGCTGAGCTATTTCTGCTCGCCTCCTATTTTTGTTGTTACCAGAGCCCGTGAAGTCGGGGTGGTGTGTGAATACAATCAGCTGCTGGCGAGTTTCCTCTTTGTTGTCTCCTCTGTCACATTCAATTTCGATTCCAATCCAAATCTTTATTTGGAGATGCTGGTGTTGGACTGGGGTGTACAAAATTAAAAATCACACAGCACCAGGTTATAGTCCAACAGGTTTAATTGGAAGCACAATGGCTTTCGGAGCGACGCTCCTTCATCAGGTGATTGTGGAGGGCTCAATCCTAACAGAATTTATAGCAAAAATTTTACAGTGTGATGTAACTGAAATTATACATTGAAAAATTGATTCTGTTAAGCCTTTCATCGGTTAGAATACAGGGATAGTTTCACTTCTCTCATGTGCAAATGACAAAACCTTTTTTTTAAAAAAAGTTGCATTCTCGGGTTAGCTGTAAACAATGGTGAAAGCTGGACAATATGTTGAAGGTGTTGGCACCCTGTGTTCTCTGTCTATGCCATGATATTTAGATTGATTCTAATCTTAAAAGTGAGATAACAGACAATCAGTTTTTCAATGTATAATTTCAGTTATGTCACACTGTGTAAATTTTTGCTATAAATTCTGTGTGTTAGGATTGAGCCCTCCACTACCACCTGATGAAGGAGTGATGCTCTGAAAGCTCGTGTGCTTCCAGTTAAACCTGTTGGACTATAACCTGGTGTTGTGTGATTTTTAACTTCGTAAATCCAAAACTTACCCTCACAAAATCTTTCTTTTTGCTCTGGCTGCATAACTTCACACAGTCGCAATCCTTTTAAGTTTATGGGTATTTTGTAGTTTGAGAGGGCGAAGTGGACATGTTTCTGAACTTGGCACTTGATTTATGAATAATGTAGGAAAGCATACAACTTTGCTTATTTGTAAACGTTTAGTATTACAATTACAGAACTTAATCAGCCCAGAAATATTGTGCTTTTTTTCATTTGACCGAGACCTTTAAAGCTGTAATGGGACTGAAGAAAATCCAACTGAATTCTAGATATGTACATTGCTGGCTCCCACTATCCAGATTATAAACATTTAAATGAATGATCATCCTCTTTTTATAGGTAAAATTAATGCCTGAACTGTAGATGAAGACGTGCCAGGACTTCAATGGTGAAAGAATGGCACTTATTCAATACACTTGCATCTGCGCACAGATTCTTTTTGTGGTCTGTAATACACCTTCATTATGATCATTAGCAGATTGAGAAAGCATTTTACTTCCTGTTTGAGACAAATTTTTGATTTCTCAGGGAATCAAGGGAAATGGAAAGCTGTTTATAAATGAATTTGAGGCTGAAAATTAACCAAGAATTTGGAGCAGGCTGGAGGGATCGTGTGGCCTACTATTTAAGAAATTGAAACAACAAGCCTCACACCAAGTTCATAATTTGATAAAATTATGGCTGATCCAACTCAACTCATTTTTTTCCTTCACTGTGCCATATTCTTTGGTATCCTTGGAGCTTAAATCTCTACTCATCTCAGCCTTGAAATATATCTAATGACTGACCATCAACAGCTCTCTGGGCCTGAGGATTCCAAAAAGTTCAAAACCCCTGATTTTTCTCTCATGTTGCTTTTTTCAGTTCGAAATTGCTGTCCTTTATCCTGTGCTTTTTATCCCTGCTGGAGAATTGTCTCACTAAAGGTCTTGCAGAATTTTTTGTATATTTCAATGCATTCAGTTTTCATTCTTTAAACTCCAGAATGAAAAAGCCCAATTTACTGGATCTGTTCTCAAGGGACAACCATTTCATCCAATTAGTATAATGAACCTTTGTGCGACAGTCAAAGGCAAGTATATCCTTCCTCGAGTAGAGACAAAAACTGTCCATGATACTGAAGTGTAACCTCATTAAGGCACTGTCGAGTTGTAGCAAGACTTCCATACACACTCATACTCTGACCTCTCTGCAATAAAGGTCAATAGAACACTTTCCTCGAATGCTTGCTATATCCCAACTGTATGGTAAAATTGTGTTTCTTGTACAAGGAGCCCTCAATACCAAGACTTCATATTTTTAAAGTAGTGAAAAAATACATTGCCTTATCATTTTTATCACTCAAAAGTCTACATGTTATACTCATCTGACATCATCTTACTCATTTACTTTTCTTTATCCTTCAGCCGACTTTTTGTAGCTTACTTTCCACCTAGCTTTGTGTGGTCAGCAAATCTAGATACGTTGCAGTCATTCCCTCAACTGTACCAGGAATATAAATTGGCGGTCACTGAGGGCTTAGCACTGATCCTTGCATACCTCACTAGAACAAGCTGCCAAACTGAAAATTATGAAACAAAATCAGAAATCATTGGAGAAGCTCAGCAGATCTGGCAGTATCTGTGGAGTGAATGCAGAATTAAAGTTTCAAATCCAGTGACTCCTCTTCGGAGCCTCAAAGTTGTGTTTTGCTTACTTTGTTGGTGATCTTTAATCGATCTTCGAGTCATATAATGTTTTATCCCAACCCCATAAGCTCTTGTGTTTTAAATTATGTTAAGAGTATGTTGCTGGAAAAGCACAGCAAGTCAGGCAGCAGCCGAAGAGCAGAAAAATCGAATTTTCGGGCTGGAACCCTTCATCAGGAATGAGGCGGGGAGCCTCGGGGGTGGAGAGATATCTCTCCATTTTATCTCTCCAGCCCTCGAACCCCCCCCCCCCCCCCCCCCAAAAAGGCTCCCAGCCTCATTCCTGAGGAAGGCGCTCTGGCCTGAAACTTGGATTTTCCTGTGCCTCGAATGCTGCCTGACCTGCTGTGCTTGTCCAGCAACACACTCTCAACCCTGATCTCTAGTATCTGCAGACCTAACTGTCTCCTTTTTAAATTATGTTGCTCACTGTGCCACTTGAGAGGTAATACAAATTTCTGGCATATTGTCACAGAATTCGGCAAAATATTTTTTGATGCATTCAAGGACTGGCATCTCTTGATCCTAAAGGCTTGTTAATTACTTTTGCATAAGGACTAGGAAGCTTACCGACATAGGTTTAATTGATTAAGTTTAGATACTTTCATATTCCATTTGGGATCCTCAAATTTTGCTGATCTTCACCTGAAGCAATTAACCTTTGAATAAGTTAATAATTTGTACCAGAAGAGAATATACCTATACTGTGAAACAAAGAATTTGTGTGGATTTATCAGTGGCCTACTTTGGATACTTTTAGGCACAGTTGTTGCATGTGTTCAGAACTTGATCAAGGAAAATTCACCTATGAATTACTTTTGAATTGGAAAGAGAAAGAACTGTTCAAGGAGAGTGTGTTTATGTAATGTAATTTCCTAAATCATGCAAAATAAATTATCATATCACCTATTTGATAGGATATGGCCTTATTTTCATGAGGTATTTCTGATATCATGGGAATATAGAATTTAGGGTATTTTCTCTATGCTCATCTGTTCAGTGATGCAAGTTGAGAAGTGCTCCAAAATGCAAGTGCAAAAGAGCTCTTGACTACAGCATCAGTAGAAGGGCAACAAAGACTTAATAGTGGGTCACCATAATGATGAAAATATGTATAGACACAAATAGCTTTGGTTCTTTGTATCAATTTTCACACTAGAAGAAACCAGCGGGATACCAGAACTTAGAGATGTGGGTAGAAAAGGTTAATGTAGTGTCTAACACTGAGGAGAAAGTGCGAGAGAAGCTGCAAGGTTTGAAGGTGGATAAATCACCCAGAACAGATGGATTACACACCAGAATTCTGAGGGAGATATGAGGAGGTAGAAGCATTGGTGGTGAGCTTTCAAGAACTACTGGGATCAGGGAGGGTGTAAACGAAATGGAAAATGGCTAATGTAACAGCCCTGTTCAAAAAGGAAGGGAGGCAGAAGACAGATACTGACATGAATAGAAGATTGGCTGACTGGCAGATAGAGTAGGGATAAAGGGATCTTTTTCAGGATGGCAACCAGTGACTAATGAAGTTCCGTAGGGGCCAGTGTTGAGTTCACAACTATCCATGTTATACATTAATGATCTTGACGAAGGAACTGAGGGCATTGTTGCTAAGTTTGCAAATGTCAGAAAAGTAGGTGGAGAGAGACAGATAGTGTTAATGAGGCAGGAAGCTGCAGAGATAGAGTTAATGGTAGTTGAATTTTCCCTAGAATGGGGAATTTCAAGACTGGGGGCAAATTTTTAAGGTGAGAGGAGAGAGATTTAAAAAATACATGAGAGGCAAACTTTTTACAGAGTGTTCGCGTGTGGAATGAACTTCCTGAAGAAGTGGTGGATGTAGGTACAATTGCAATGTTTAAAAAACATTTTGATAGATAAGTGAACAGGAAAGGTTGGAGGGATACAGGACAGGAGCACATAGGTGGGACAAATATAGTTTGGGATTACATTCAGCACGGACTGGTTGGATTAAAGGGTCTGTTTCCATGCTGTATGACTCCCTGACTTGGACAGGCAACGAGAGTGGGCAGTGGAGTGACAGATGAAATCCTATGTGGGAAAGTGTGAGGTTATGCACTTTGATAGGTAGAATAGAGGTACGCAGACTATTTTCTAAATAGGGAAAGGCTTCAGAAATCCAAAGTGCAAAGAGACTTTGCACTTTGGATTTCTAATTCAGGATTCTGTTAAGGTTAACATGCAGCTTCAGTTGGCTGTTAGAAGTCCAATGTAATATTAGCATTCATTTCAAGAGGGCTAGTATACAAGAGCAGAAATGTACTGCTGAAGCTGTATAAGGCTGTGGTCAGACTATTTAGAATATTGTGAGCAGTTTTGGAAGCATGTCTCAGGAGCATGTGCTGGCATTGGACAGGCTCCAGAAGAGGTTGGAAAAATGATCTCTGGGATGAAGGGCTCTTGATATGAGGAGCAGTTGAGGACTCTGGGTGTTTACTCAATGGAGTTTAGAAGGATGAAAGGACTGAAACCTGCAGAATACTGAGAGGATAAAGTGGATGTGGCAGAGCTGTTTCCCCTCATAGCAGAGACTATGACCCAAAGCCTCAAGAGTACAGGGTTGACCTTTTAGAATGGAGATGAGAAATTTCTTCAGCCAGAGGATGGTTAATCTGTCGAACTTGTTGCCTCAGGGCTGTGAGGCCAAGTCATTGAGTGTTTTTAAGATTGAGAGAGAGAGAGATACCTGTTTGGTATCAGGTGAAGGTAAGACAATGAGGTTGAGAAACCTATCAGCTGTAATTGAATAGTGGAGCAAATTCGATGATCCGAATGGCCTAATTCTGCTCCTATATCTGTGGTCTTCATATTGGATAATTTCTTCTTAACAAGCTCAGGATATCACCACCTTGTTGTAGTGGAGGCAATTATCCATTTTAAAATAAGCAGCTTAATCCCCCTGTTAAGAGTGGGCAAATGTACTATAAATCTGTTGAGTAGTCAGACTTGTACTGTGAAATTATTTTCTAGTTTGTAGTTTTGAAAGTGATCTGATTCTGAATATCTAGTAAAATGTAAATATGTTTTATGGTGAGTACTGCTTTTGAATTGGCACTCTTGATCAAATTTTGCCATTACAGAAATAAAGAATTATGCATTATTTTGGACAATTATTTTAATGTTTTCTATCTGTCACATTTCTTGGTAATGTATCACAGTTTTTTGCCACTGATCCCCTTGGGTATGCAGAGTAAAAATGTAAGTGATATGTTGGAGACTGCTAGAATATTTAACTTCCATAAGTGTCTTACCAAAGCTCTTTGGGGAAATTAATATCAAAATTGTTTTAAATCTCCAACAAGCACATGCTTACCCAATCGCTACATTGGTACTTTCAGTATAGAGTATAGTTGAAGGATTTGTGTTGGCTGTAGCTTCTGTCTCTAAAGCAGCAATTCATTGCCAAGCAATTTGTTTACACTCTTGCCTGAGTCTTCACCCTGAAAAACTTCTTGAGGTTCCAAGATGTGTTACTTCAAGAAATATGTAACTTCATTTTTTGATGATTTGGAGATACTGGTGTTGGACTGGGGTGTACACAGTTAAAAATCACACAACACCAGGTTATAGTCCAACCTATATAAAGGAACAGCGTTCCAAAAGCTAATGCTTCCAATTAAATCATTTTTTGATGTTTATAACATTCCTTTTGATAATCAAACTCCTTATACTTTGAAGTTATTGAAGAAAGGTTTGTGGCTTTGAAATAAATAAGTGCACATATGAGTACTCTTCATGTAGTTAAAGGATAGAATATTGAAACTTTGTCATGGAATCTTTGACAACTTGAAAAAGAATTTTTGAGAAGAAGTGAAGCAAACAGTGCTTCAAAATATCTCAAAACAATGGTAATTTATATTTTATCAATACACTTTTATTTGCTGTCCATCACATATCAAGCAAAATCTATACTTTCCTAAAATGCAACGTTGCAAAAAGCGTAATTGCTTTACTTGCTGGTATCATCATCGCAACAAAATTGGTGTATGATTAAGAATAGTGCATCAAATAATGTTAATAAGTCTGCATTCGTATTTGATTCCCATGGCTAGAAACTTCAGTTAATATCAACTTGTAAAGTTATTTTCTTACTTGTATTTATAGTTTTGTAAGTGGCCTGATTTTGACTATCTAGTAGAATGCATGTTTTATAGTGGAGTGCTACTTTGAATTCTCTTTCTCGAATATATCTTGCCCTTAGACATGAAGAACTATGCATGATGTTGGATAATTATTTTAATGAAGTCCTTACGTTCTGCACCAAAGTGATACTGTCACATTTTTGTTTTGCTTGGAAGTTGCCTGTGTTTCTGATACATTAAGTAATTGCTATATTTATTATCTATAATTTGCTGAGTTGTGAAATTGAATGGATTGTTGGGGAAAAAAACGTTTTTTGCATGTTGCTGCTTTTTATTATGCTAATAGCTAAAATAAGTATTTAGAATACTCTCATAACTCAGTAATACTAGTTAGTAACAGGATTAAGTAGAATTTAAATGCCCTTAAATATTTTCTCATTTCATGTTGTCAAAAAGTATGCAATGTCATTTAATATTAATCACCTTCATTTTCATGCAATCAAGATGATCACAATTTTTAAAAGTCTGATTGGTGCTGAAAATATAAGTACTATGAATTTGTTAAATATATTTCATATTATCTGTACTTCCGACATGCATAAAAGGCTAGCAGAATAAATTGAAGAGACTTCATAAATTATTCTAATGCAAAAAATATGGTTATGATTGCACAGGGAAGAAATTAATTTTTAGTGGTAAAATTGATTTGATAAAAGACTTGGTTTGGCCATATGTCTTTTAACTATTAATTAATGAACTTATTTTACATTTGCTTTACATTGTAGACTGTTTGTGAAGATAGAAGGGAGGATACTTGGAATTTGAATTTAAAACTAGGAGGAATCGGAGAGTAGAAATACAAGGCAGTTCTTTCAGAGTGTTCAGAAATTGTGCCATTTGCATTTTAAGCTGGATTTTAAAAAATTCATTTTGGATATAAACTGATTTGGATTAGACCTTGCAGAGGTGATGCCTAAATTTGCAGGCAGTACTGAAAATAAGAGCTACAATCATTCTGAGGTTGAATGAAATCTGCAAGGGAAACTAATGACAGTGGAATGGGCAAATTTGTGATAGATGAAGTTTCATATTCAAAAATGTGAAATGGTCTACCTTCTTTGAAAAAAATATATAAATGCTTTGGGGGAATGATGGTAGTGCAGAAGAGTAGGAAGAGTGTTGGGGATCAAATTCACAGATCTTTAAAAGTGGTGCCTCCAGTGGGTTTTATGGCAAGATGTATAGACTATATTAGTCAAAATATGAGTCTGCTTAAAACTTTCATGAGACCACAGTTATAGAACGGCATTTTTGGACTTTACATTATTGAAAGGTGGTGAAAACAATTGAAAAGGTGCAGTGTACATTCACTATGATGCTACCATAAGAGATCAAGGGGTAATTTTAATATGTAAAGTGATAAAAGGATACTTGATTTGTAAATATAGAATGAGGGGGAGCGGCTTTAGTCTTAGATATAAGAGAATTAGGACAATCAGGTTTTTCTTGACATAAGATTGTAACAGAGACCACACTAGCAATAGGTTGAAGGTAAAGGGAGACAGTGAGGTCTGCAGATGCTGGAGATCAGAGTTGAGAGTGTGTTGCTGGAAAAACACAGCAGGTCAGGCAGCATCCGGGGAGCAGGAAAACCGAAACGTCGAGTTTCCTGTGCCTTTCTAGCAACACATACTCAACTCTGAAGGTAAAAGGAGCAAGTTAAGGAATTAGGGTGGTGATGTAGAATTAAACTCTTGTTTGTTTCGTGGTTTGGTTAAGTGACTTGTTTTAGTGTTGTAATTCCTCTGGAAAGTATTGGACATGTGAAAACTGCATGTTTCACTCCTCCTTTTCTGAAAGTTCTGTCGCTGATTGGTGTGATATGCTATGATTTACTTTTCAATTTTTTTCTGTTTCTGAAATTTTGTGAGCTATTTTAGAAAGTATACATTAATTATATCTGAAACTAAGAAATTTTATTGGAATTTTATTTTATCTGCTTGTCTTTTGCCCTTCTTGAGGGCAATTACAAATGGCCAATAAATGAAGTTTTAGTAGGCGACAGCTACATCATCTAACTTAATAAAATAATTAGATGTAATTGTGCCATTTGTGAGTCTGACTATACTCTGCTTGAAACTTACGGTAAGCTTCACTTTTATTGATTTAAGAAGTAAATCTGCCATAGTCCCAAAGGCCCCTCATTAGGGAGATAATCAGTGAGTTTAACCTGAGAGTTATCACACCTCAGGTGAATGATGAGTTTGAGAAGGAGAGTCCTTCATAACCTCAGCCAGTGTGAGAATAAAACTGGCTGTTGGCATGACTCTGCATTGCAAACTAGCTGTCCAGCCAACTGGAGTTAACTGACTTTTATTGATGATAAGTAATATGTAATATTATTTCCTCTTTTTGTTACGGTATATTCATTTTGAGAGCATTGGGTCTGTTTTAGCTCAGTGGAGTACCTTCTAGGATGATAGAGTTGAGGAGTTCAGGTGGTTCTGGAAAAGCACCGCAGGTCAGGCAGCACCTGAGGAGCAGTAGAATCCTTCATCAGGATTAGGGGAGGGGTGGAAGAAGGGAACTGAGAGATAAATAGGAAGGTGGGGGAATATAGCTGGGAATGCAATGGGGAGATGCAGGTGGGGGACAATAGTGATAGGTCGGAGGGGAAGGGGGAGCAGATTGGTTGAAAAGTTCTGTCGCTGATTTGTGTGATATACTATGATGGACAGGTAAGTCAGTTCGAGAGTGGTGCTGTATTGGAGGGTTAGATCTGGAATGAGGTGGGGGGAGCGGAGATGAGGAAACTGGTGAAATCGATGTTGCGTTGTGACTGGAGGGTCCCTTGGCAGAGGATGAGGCATTCTTATTTCAGCATTGGGTGGGTTGGATTTGGCGTTGGAGGAGGCCCAGGATTTGCATGTCCTTGGCAGATTGGGAGGGGGAGTTGAAGTGTTCTGCCACAGGTTAGTGGGGTTGTTTGGTGCGTGTGTTCCAGAGACATTCCCTGAAATGTTCTGTGAGATGGCGTCCTGTCTACCCAATGCAGAAACCACATCGAGAGCAACAGACACGGTAGATGAGATGTTGTTTGGATGTGCAGTAAAATCTCTGACAGATGTGAAAAGGTCCTTTGGTGCCTTGAATGAAGGTGAGGGCACACGTTTTACACCTCTTGTGGTGGCAAGGGAAGGTTCCCGGTGTGGAGGGTGGGTTGGTGCAGGACGTTGACCTAACAAGGGTGTCATGGGGGGAATGGTCTCTCCGGAATGCAGATAGGGGTGGGGAGGAAAATATATTTCTGGTGGTGGGAGCCTGATTGTAGATGGTGGGTATTGCGCTGTATTATTCGGGTAGAAGGTGAGGACCGGGGGCTTTATTCTTGTTGTGGGGTTCAAAATTTGGTTAATGTTGGTCATTCATTGAATAATACTCATAAGGGGCTGTAAGAGATTCTTTTAACAACAGAACTCCATTCCATAAGAGACAAAACCAAAAAAAAATTATCTAACTAGGGAAGACAGTTTTACAAAAAAATCTTAAAACCCAAGTTAAACAAAGTCTATGGAGTTTTAAAATTAAAATTGACCCTTGATTATTTTGAATCAAAGACAAGTAAATGGCCTTCAAAGTTTACTCCACCTATCGAAAAACTACCATTGTATCAACAATTTTCAGTGAACACAAGGTGATTCCTGCTGTCTGATGCATACTGGATTAGCCCACTGTTTGGAGGTACTGTCTGACCTAATTACTTAAAAACCACAAAAATAAACAAGACCCTTAGGCCACCATTTAAAATCCAAACTCTTAAGAATTATATTATAAATGTATTATAAATCACATATTTTGGAACACTAACTAGTTCTATGGTATTTGAGGTCAAATAGAACATTTCTGAAGCCCTCCAAGGACTTTCCAACAGAATATTGTATCGATATTTACAAGGCACATGTCAGGATTGTGATGGAATACCTTCCGCATGTCTGAATTAGTACAGTTCTAGTAACATTTGAAGCATGACATTATCCAGGACAAAGCAGCCAGCTTGTTTCATACCCCATTCACATTCTTTAAGATTCACAATCACTGACCCACAGAGACAGCAACGTGTATCATCTACAGGATGTATTGAAATAACTCACCAAGACTCCTTCGACAACATCTTCCAAATCTACAGCCTCCGAGGAGAGTGGACAGCAGATGCATGGCAGTGCTACCACCTGTAAAATTCCCTCCAGACCACACACCATCCTCTCTTGGAATTATATTACTAGTTCTTCACTATTGTGGGGTCAAATTCTTGGAACTTCTTCCTTCACAGCACTTATAATGTACCTACATCAATGAACTGAAGTGGTTCAAGAAGGCAGTTAACTACTCGAGACAATTTGGAATAGGCAATAAATATTGATGTAGTCAGCGATAGCCACATTCCATGAATGCTTATTAGTAAAAAGACAGAGCATTGAAATGAACAGGCACAGCATTGTCTGACAAAGGCAGAGTTGGGATAAAAGGTTATTTTTCGGAATGGCAGCTGTTGACAAGTGGTGTCCTGTAGGGTTCAGTGTTAGAGCTGCAGCTGTTCACTTTATATATAAATGATCTGGCCGAAGAGACTGGGGGCATTCTGGCAAAGTTCACCAATGATGTGAAGTTAGGTGGACAGGCAGATGAGGAGGTGGAGAGGCTACCGAAAGATTTAGACAGTTTAGGAAAATGGTCCAAGAAATGGCTGTTGAAATTCAATGTGAGGTCTTGCTCTTTTTGCACAAAAGTACACAGGCATGGACTATTTTATAAACGGTGAGAAAATTCATAAAGCCAAAGTACAATGGGATCTGGGAGCGCTAGCACAGGATTCTCTAAAGGTTGTCTTGCAGGTTGAGTCCGTGGTTAAGAAAGCAAATATAATATTGTCATTTATCTGAAGAGGGTTGGAATATAAAAGCAGCAATGTACTACTGAGACTTTATAAAGCTCTTGTTAGGCTCCATTTGGAGTACTGTGTCCAGTTTTGGGCCCCACACCTCAGGAAGGACATACTGGCATTGGAGCGTGTCCAGCGGAGATTCACATGGATGATCCCTGGAATGATAGGCCTAACGTACGATGATCGGCTGAGGATCCTTGGATTGTATTCGTTAGAGTTAAGAAGGTTGAGTGGAGATCTAATAGAAACTTAGAAGATAATGCATGGCTTAGAAAGGGTGGATGCTGGGAAATTGTTTCTGTCAGGCGGGATACTAGGACTCGTGCGTACAGCCTTAGAATAGGAGAGGGTCAATTTAGAACAGAAATGAGGAGACATTTCTTCAGCCAGAAAGTGTTGGGCCTGTGGAATTCACTGCCACGGAGCACAGTGGAGGCCGGGATGTTAAATGTCTTCAAGGCAGAGATTGATAAATCCTTAATCTCGCAAGGAATTAAGGGCTACGGGGAGAGTGCGGGTAAATGGCATTGAAATGCCCATTAGCCATGACTGAATGGCGGAATGGACTCAATGGGCTGAATGGCCTTCCTTCCACTCTTATTTCTTATGGTCTTATGAAATATCTGCCAAGCACTATTACAGAGAAATTTGAAGCTGGTGTTGTGTTATTCTTGTAGAACCATCCTGTATGTTAAATTACAAAAAAAAGTGTGAAATCGTGTCTTCAAATCTATTACGTGTACACACTTTCTAATTCAATTAATCCATGTTCCAGCTTTAATGGATGGGTTTTTGTGTTATAGAAGCAGACTCTGAACTTGAGAATGTGTTATGCTTCTCTAAATTTGTAAACTATTAGGTTAAATTGTCTTAGCCTTTCATTCTGACAATGTAGTGTGGCAGTAAACTTTCGTACTATACTAGCTTTGGAGAATGAGTTATTTCTGTTTGGGTCATCAGTCACCAAATCTGACCAAAGTCAGTTCAAGTGCCCTCCAAGTACAGGCTTCATCTCAAAAGTTAAGTAGTTGTGCCATTGGCAATGTCCTTGTTTCCCCACTCCCAAAAAGCTGGGGGTTGATGATGCATAAAAGTTTGCTTCTGAAGAGAAACAGAGAATGGCTTACTACTTTTGACTTTCATAATTTGGAGAATTGTACTGGTGTAGAAAATATATTCGAGCCTTTTATGCTGCACTTTTGGCCAAAACAACATGTAGATATACTCATTGTAAGATCATCTTCCACTAATGTTAGTTGAAGATAATTTCTGGGATCTACGTTAGCATTTTAGTATCAAACATTTAATTTTGCAAAATAGATGTTTATGAACAATGAATGATACATGAAAGAATTTTCAAAATGGGACAACCGTAGACAACCACAAGTTGACCCAAGAACGTCATGCTCACTATCAGCCTCTTTCCAGCCTGTGCTGTGTCAGGAAAATCTGTATCAGCGAGAACAGCAGTGCAATATAATGCTGCTATCAGAATTATTATGCTGGGATCCTAAATATCAGGCTGAACTGATGGTTAATGGTTTCACATGAATAAAAAACTGAGCTGAATCTGTGCTTGCATTCTTGCTATTCTGTTATTCCCTATGTTTGTCTCATGAGGTTGGTACCACTTTGCAATTAGTAGTCTGATGAAGGGCTCTGGCCCGAAACGTGAATTTCCTGTTCCTTGGATGCTGCCTAACCTGCTGTGCTTTAACCAGCAACACATTTTCAACCACTTTGCAATTAGAAAATTTACACTGGCCTGTGAAAGTTTTGTTCAGTTAGCACAGTGTTTTCTTCTGACTCTTAACTGATCTCCTAAATCTGAGATGAACTGTTTGGCTCCCTTACATACGGTACATAAGAGAGTTATGCATTATTGCTTCTTATGGACTAGGCCAGACCCGCTCAAAACATTTCAAAAGATAGTCCAGACCCTAACTTTTCAAAGCAGATGTAATGTGAATATCCTAGGAGTGATGAAGATGGCCCAACCACTCAGTTTTAAACAAAACAAAGTTTTCAATATATACTGCAAAACTGGGTAATCCAGTTGGTTAGTTTCTGAAATTTGGCTGGCACATTTGTCATACCAAATGGCATGACTTTAAATTCATACGGTCTATTTGGTGTTACGAAAGCTGAAATTGCCTTTGCTCTTTTAGACAAAAGTACCTGCCAGTATCCTCTGAGCAAGTCCAACTTAGAAATATCCCACCTGTTCAATACTAGTCTTCCAAACGTGGAATCGGATGTGCATCAGACTTTGTAATTGCCTGTTAGATACCACCTAGTTTTGGCGTCATTACCTTTTCTGTGAAAATGCACTTTTTCTTGCATTAGTCCTTCATATTTCCTCATCTTTCAACATCAAAGAGTGTGAGGATACTCTATCTCTTAATATTGTAACCTGTTTTCGTGCTGCTCCTGGCCTGTGCGAGCAAACTTTACCTTTTCAGGTATATGGTTTAAGAAGATCAGGCAGTTTATCCTTAACCAACCTCTGACCAGGTTCTAAATCCTGGTGCAGCTTTTTAGCCTCCATTGTGTCCAACAAAATTCACTGTCTTATGCTGTTTTCCCACATCTGGCTTCCCAGTGCTTTTTCCAACCCACCAACACTGTGATTTTATGTGCTTTTTCTAAAGATCCCGATGGCATTTCCAGCGAATTTAAATGCTGAGCTATTGCTGTAATTATCTCTCCTTTCCTTAGAGAAGGAGGGCAATTCCAACTTCAGTTAGACTGCCAATTCCAACAACTTTTCTTTGTTCACTTTTTTTTTAAAACCCCCAAAGTCACTTCTGCCACCCTCAGAAAACTCTGTTTGAAAGAGCCATTACTACCCCAAGAACTGTTAAACCAACCAAATTCAACACTCTGAAAAAAGGACACTAACATCTACTCATTGCCTTTGAGACCAGCAACCCTAATTCATTGTGAAAGTGACATTTTCGTGGTGGCACTGGACATTGCTTTCGTTTGGTTTTTTTGTTCCACGTTTTAGTTAAGTCACTCTTAGCATCAACATGTGGTTGTTTCGAATGTTTACACTTTTTATTGAAGGGTTCTGATGGTCTTCTGGTGTAAATTTGATGGCAACGGGAGATTGTTTTTCCATTGTAAAAGATCTGAGGTGAATCAGAAATGTCAATGAGAATTGTCTCTAATTATTCTGGTTGTCTAAATCTTGGCAGTGTAGTGCATTACAATGTATAAAAATCATTGAAGTTGATAACAGCTTCTCATGCAGAGAGTGGTGCATGTATGGAATGTGCCACCAGAGGAAGTTGTGGAGGCTGCTATAATTTCATTTAAAAGGCATATGGATTGGTATTTGAATAGGAAGGGTTTAAGAGGGATATGGGCCAAACGCTGGCAAATGAGACTAGATTTATTTAGGATATTTGGTCATCATAGACAAGTTGGACCAAAGGGTCTGTGTCCATGCTGTATGTCTCAATTATTCTATGTTCTGCCTGGAAACTATTTTTGATTCATGCTCTTTGTATAATATGATTCTAAAAGTAAAGTAATTGTCAGTTGTTTTATAACTATGTCACCAAAGGTATCATATTTGATCTGAAGTTTGTTAGTGGATCTACTGAGTAAAGAAGTGTATTAATGTATAAATGTACAAATTAGGAGCAGGAGTAGGCCAATCAGCCTCTTGAGCGCACTCTGCCATTCAACAAGATCATGGCTCATCTGATTGTAACCTCAAACCTATATTTCCACCTACCCTTGATAATGTTTCACCCTCTTGTCAGTTTCAACTTTTTTTTGTTAAAGCAATGTTTTGACATGCTTTAAAGCAATTGAATTGAAACCACAATTCAGATTTAAGATCTGGAAATACGCAATTATTTTCTCGTAAGAAATAGGCCTATGCTATCTGGCTGTAGACATTAGAACTAACTAGCATAGGACCAACCAGCCCTTCCCAGAAACAGTCATTTATATATCAATGGGTGGAACTATTCCAAAGTTTCTATGTTGACCCTTTTAGACCAACTGTCTTATACAGTTGTGGGGATTCCGGTTTCAGAAATCCATTGACTATCAAAGGTAGGTGGTTAAATATTTCTTGTTAGAGATGGCCATTGCTTAGCATGAATGCTGCAAATGTTACTTGTCACTTATTAGTCCAAACCAGAACATCTTTGCTGCTTTGTGATGAATTAATAAGACCGTAAGACCAAGAAGCAAAAAAATAGGCTCTGCCATACAATCAGGACTACTACGTTTCTCAACCCCATTGCACTGCCTTCTTCTGTACCCCTTGATCTTTTTACTAATTAAGAACCTATCCATTTTTGTCTTAAGTACACTAAATGACTTGGCTTACATAATCCAGACATGGCTCATTAAGTCAGAGACCAAACATGGAATGACGTTGGCTCTATGTGCACCAGTCATGCATGTGTTGGGAAATTGATAACTTAATACTTAATTGAATGTTATTTCAGATTGGAAACTGTTCTTTCAGATTTGGTATCCAGATATAAATCCATCCCAAAATGTTACAATGGCACTGTCTCTTTCTGGTGATTGAAATTAATTTTGGGTTATTTACATCTAATACTAAATGTTTAAGGCAGATGTGACAAAATTCCTTGTTGTTTCACTGTTGGCACTAAATTTGGGATCTCACTTATTGGGTATAAAAATTCTTCTATGTAAAATGAAATAATGCTGGGGCAAGGACTGCATATTTAAGATTTGATAAGGTATCTTTTTAGATTAAGGTGCACTTACAAAAATATTGCAAATAAGCAGTTTGTTTTCAGCATAGTCTGGTGGGACAGTTGGCATTGTTTGGTTCTCTTCTGCCTTTATTGCGGTTTCTCTCTGTCCGCATTTTATTGAATCTTTTGCACTGAATGTAAATGAGGCAAAACAAACATTATGGTTCTAAGTACCAAAGGAAAAACCCAGATTTCTGTGATGTAAGTTGTATAATATGTATGTATTTTCATTTCAAAGCGGGAGGCAGGTGGATTTAGGTCACATCTTTGAAGGTTACTTTAAAAAGGTCACAAAGTCAATTTAGAACAGTGACCAAAATATATCATGCAAGAAAGCATGTGGCTGAGTGTACCCGAGTGCTTGGGAAAACTTAATGGATAAAATGCTTATATAGTTGAGTTTATGAAAGGCAAAGTAAACATGTTGAGGCAATTAGTTTAGTTTTGACTTCAGAACTGAATTTTTAAGCTTGTAGTTCAGTTTAGAAAGTGCAATAGTTTCTCCTAGTAGGAGAGTCAAGTAGCTTCAGAGGAACTATTCACCAGATCTTTTTCCAGCTTGTGGGCCTTCCAAGCCAGGACAGTGAATAGAAATTTTCCATGCTGTTAAAACTGAACATTTGAGCTGTGCATGATGCCTAAGTGAGGTACTGGTCTGGCAGCTATATTAAAGAAGCACACATTTCTGTACTTGAAGGTGAACCGGGAAGTATGAAGGGAACTTCAGTGAAATTAATATTAAACCCTACAGCCAACCAAAATGCCTGGAAGCCAGAACTCTACCATATGCGTCTGACCAAAGTTTCAAGCATTCCTGAGGCATCTCGTCATGAGTGATGTGGGCCCTTGTTACTTGCAGGCAACATCAATTATTTCTGCATTAAAGAAGGATGGTTGTATTTGAATTTGTGTGGATATTAATGTCTATATGAGCGCAGTGTTGTGTGCTGTACAAAACCCATTCTACTTTACTGATAATCTATTTGCTGGCTTGGTGGGTCATCAGAAATTCAGCAAGATTGATCTTTGTCAAGCTCACAGATGCATGTTAATGGGAGATCATGAACTGTTGACAATCACAACAATAAGGACCTTTGTTAATACTGTCATTTGCTTTTTGGCATAAAATCTGCTTCAGCTTTGTTTCAGAGGGCTATTGACCATATCTTAAGTAGATTGCATAGGGTCCAGTGTTATTTTGATGACATTCTTGTCGCTAGCAAGAATGAAGATTACCGCTTGAACTTGGATACCTCTCTGTAAGGACTGAAAGAGTATGGTCTTTATGTTTCCAACAATAAATGTGAATTCTTCCTGCCTTCAGTAGAATTTCTTGGGTATGTAATGAATTCAGCTGGCTTCCATTAAGCTCTGCCAAAAGTTAAGGCTATTGAAGAAGTCCCAGCACCTCAGAATTTTTGCCAGCCCCACTCACTTTCTGGGGTTTCTGAATTACTAGGGAAGATTTGTCCCACATTACTGAAGCCATTACATGAATAACTTTGCCCAGACAAGACCTGGAAGTGGATTAAGCTTGTAATGTTGCATTTCATAAGGCTAAACAAGCACTGCTACGCTCAGATACACTGACACTTTTCAAAACTCTTCCTTAACTTTTTAATTGTTTTTTATCTCCATATGGTGTGTGAAGGGTTTAATCACACATTACTTTCTGGAGAAGAGAAGCCCATTGCCTTTGCTTCACACACCCATGAGGAAAGTAGAAAACGACTATGCACAAATTGAAACAGAGGCACTAGGAATCCTCTTCGCTATTCAGAAATTTCCCAATACTATCATTAGCTGCTAGACATGGTGACAATGCTCTACCTTAATACTCCTTGCACATACATATAACATCAAGTATCAACAATCCTGTCTTCATTGTAATGAAGATGGTCTCTTGACTGCATCTTACCATCCCTCCACAAGTGGACTTGAAGGGCGATTCGTTCAGACAGTGAAACAGATTTTGAATCAAGAGGGGATTCATCTATCCAAAAGCACAACGATTCTATCATTAAGAAACACACCCCATGCTGTTACCAAAACATCTCCAGCATTTCTAACCCAACTTGCTTTGATCTTCTGAAACCTTCTCAGGCATGAGAAGCGGGTTGTGAGTTCATGGAATGCCCTGCCCGTATCAGTGGTGAACTCTCCTTCTTTATGTTCATTTAAGCGGGCATTGGATAGGCATTTGGAAGTTATTGGGCTAGTATAGGTTAGGTAGGACTCGGTCGGCGCAACATCGAGGGCCGAAGGGCCTGTACTGCGCTGTATCCTTCTATGTTCTATGACAATTAGTTCAACAGTAACAACAGGATCACGTCAACAGACACACATGTAAGGCAAAATGTCGAACTTTTGGGGAGATGAAATGCAGCTTTACGAAACACCTATGCTCTGTCTGTAAAAATGACCGAGTTTTCAGCTGCATCCCAACAACATGACCATGTTTTTTTTGCAACATTTCGAATCTTATGTTTGCTACAGTGCTCCATTGAGGCTCAACAAAAGCTGGAAGAGCAATATATCATTTATGCTTGGCAACATTACAGCCATTAGAACTCTATTAAGTTTAATAATTTTAGAGCATGAATACCTCCATCCATCTCTCTTGCCCACTTCTACACCTCAAGTCCTGTCATGACATAGATTGCTTTCAGCACAGCAAATGCATTTTTTACCCAATGAACACCCATTATTACCTGAGTGGCTTCTTCACTAGTTTACATCAATCCCTTTGTCTGCCTAGCTGTGTTTTTTCTCTCGGCTCATTCTTCTGTGATCTTTTCTTAGCTGCTATCAGTTCTGAAGAAGAGTCACTGGATTTGAAATGTTAACTATATTTTCTGTTCACTGATGCTGCCAGATAAGCTGAGTTTCTCTGGTCTTTTCTGTTTTTCCTGATTTCTGACCTTTAGCATTTGCATTTCTTCATTAGATTTTTGTTTTGTTTTTATTCTTGAGACTTTTATTGTTGACTGACCTGTGCTGGCTTACATTATACTCCTGACCTAAATGGATTCCTGCTATGGTGTTCACTCAGACAACAGATGATCTTGCCTGGATACAGCATATTGATCAATTGTTGGTAGACTATACAAACACTGACAAGACATCAAAAATGGAACCACATGACCTCACCATTTGTGACTTGCCTATTTGTGACTTGCCTCCTCCATCCACGATACATATGTTTGTGCTGAGTCTTGAACATGTTCAAGTGCACGCATACAAACAGCATCTCCCCATTTAGGGACACCAGGAGTTTGTCGTTGCACACCTTGAGAAAGAAGACCACCTCAAAGGTTAAACTTCAGTTATAGCAAAATCATGTTTTTGGAGCAGAATAATCCCAAGGTTAAGCCAGGGCAATGAGGCAGCCTATCATTCTGTAGTTAAGATTATATTCTGGGCATTTCCTTTTGAAGGGGGAGAGCAAGACAATATGATTTGTATTTTGTTTTCCGCATTGGCTTTCTGTATTTTTTTAAATGGTAAGACATTGTGGGCCATCTTAGCTTACCATCTTGTTTAATGTAAAGCGTCACATGTATGCAATAAATTGCATCATGCATTCTTTTAACTCAGCTCTCTGCCTGCTGATTTCCTAACATGACATGGACAAGGTTGAATGCCCAGTGTTAATAACTTTCATGTTAACTAACTGCAAAAAGTAAACATGTTGTGCCCCTGTTCAAAAAAGGGAATAGGGATAACCCCGGGAATTACAGGCCAGTTAGTCTTACTTCGGTGGTAGGAAAGGGTACTGAGGGATAGGATTTATGAGTATCTGGAAAGACACTGCTTGATTAGGGACAGCCAGCATGGATTTGTGAGGGGTAGGTCTTGCCTTACAAGTCTTATTGAATTCTTTAAGGAGGTGACCAAGCATGTGGGTGAGGGTAGAACAGTGGATATAGTGTATATGGATTTTAGTAAGGCATTTGATAAGGTTCTCCATGATAGGCTTATGCGGAAAGTCAGGAGGCATGGGACAGTGGGAAATTTGGCCAGTTGGATAAAGAACTGGCTAACCGGTCGAGGTCAGAGACTGGTGGTAGATGGTAAATATTCAGCCTGGAGCCCAGTTACAAGTGGAGTTCCGCAGGGATCAGTTCTGGGCCCTCTGCTGTTTGTAATTTTTATTAATGACTTGGAAGAGGGAGTCGAAGGGTGGGACAGTAAATTTGCAGACGATAAGAAGATAGGTGGAGTTGTGGACAGTGAGGAGGGCTGTTGTCAGCTGCAAAGGGACTTAGATATGATGCAGAGCTGGGCTGAGGATTGGCAGATGGAATTCAACCCTGTCAAGTGTGAGATTGTCCATTTTGGAAGGACAAATAAGAATGCGGAATACAGGGTTAACGGTAGGGTTCTTAGTAAGGTGGAGGAGCAGAGGGAGCTTGGGGTCTATGTTCATAGATCTTTGAAAGTTGCCACTCAGGTGGATAGAGCTTGTAAGAAGGCCTATGGTGTATTAACGTTCATTAGCAGAGGGATTGAATTCAAGAGTCGTGAAGTGATGTTGCAGCTTTACAGGATCTTGGTAAGGTCACATTTGGAGTACTGTGTGCAGTTCTGGTCACCTCACTTTAGGAAAGATGTGGAAGCTTTGGAGAGGGTGCAGAGAAGATTTACCAGGCTGTTGCTTGGAATGGAAAATAGGTTGTACGAGGATAGGTTGAGAGTGCTAGGCCTTTTCTCATTGGAACGGCGAAGGATGAGGGGTGACTTGATAGAGGTTTATGAGATGATCAGGGGAATAGATAGAGACTTTTTCCCCGGGTACAACCGAGTGATACAAGTGGACATAAGGTGAAGGGTGGAAGGTATAGGGGGGATGTCAGGGGTAGGTTCTTTGCCACTCCCACAGGCAGGGTATTCCATGCCCCCACCACTGTCTGGGTAGAGTCAGAATCATTGGTGACCTTTAAGCGGCAATTGGATAGGCACATGGATAGGTGCTTAAGCTAGGACAAATGTTCGGCACAACATCTTGGGCCGAAGGGCCTGTTCTGTGCTGTGTTAATCTATGTTCTATATGTCTATCAGGCCAGGTTTCAACCTTGGGTCTCATTTTGTCTGGTATTATCATCAGCTGGATCATAACAACTTGAAGAGCTGCAATACTTGATGTGGATAGTTTAATTACCTTGGCTAGGTAATAAACACAAAATGGACATTCATGAATAAAATTTAAGTTAGATCAGCTACTGGTATAGGCATGTCCAGTAACTTCAAGCTTCTCGAAAATCGAAAGCATCAACATGAAGCTGAAAGAAGGTCTAGTACAGTTACTACCATAGTATGTTTCCTCTCTGGATGCATGCGTTGGATCTTAAGAAAGAGGACAATAACAGCTTTTGAAGTGTGGGTATGGTGGAGAATGCACAGACTGAGGTGATTGAACAGAAAGACAAATGAATGGATTAAATCAAGATTCACGTTTGGGAATCAATAATTGCAAAGTACAGTTAGAGAACAAAAGATAGTCAATTACACACAGTTGAATCAATAATTCTGGTGTGTAATGAACAGAAAATGCTTCTTTATTTAAATAATTAAATGAGAACCTAATAATTTGTTGCTTGCAGCACAGAATCGGTAGCTTTTTTAAAATTTATTGACCCATTGTAATCGTGGGTATTTGGAGTGATGTAGTTAACAACAATTTAATATTTACAAACATTTTATTCTAATGGCTGCCAATAGTAATACTCTGATTAAACTTTGACATACTGGTTATATAATTCTTGTCAAATGTATTTGGTTGTGATGCATCATCATTTAATAATGCATTATATTTTAGACTTGATCACAGATGTTCAGCTCCATATGCCCAAATTTTGTTGTGACAGGTACAAACTTGACACTTATTCATACATGAGCAAGAGTAAAATTCTGTTGCAAGTTGTGCCAGATTCCATTTTAATGAAGGCCAAATAAGAGCTGTCCTTCACCCAGTTCTGTAGCAGATGTTGGACCACTTCCAGATGCACATAAGACACTTAGTGACTCTTCAGCACTGTATTACAACTTTAGTTTGCAGCTGAGACAGCCAACAACAGTATTGACTCTCTACAAAAGCCAATTCTATAAAAAGGAAGGTTCACATTTATTCATCATAATCATCATGCTGCCAGTACCACTTGTGACTTTGGTCCTGTCTCTGACCTCAATCTCACTCCTGACTAGCACCAGTCCCCCAATCCATCCCAGACTACTTCCTCCTCCTTTCACTGCAGTCCTTTGATTACACTCCAATGCCAACTGTTAATGTAACTACTTGAACTTCTTTCTGACAGCCTGTAGTTATATTCTGAAGTCCATGTTCTATTACTGCAGAATACTCATTCACCCCAGGTCATCTTTTGTAATCCTTAAAGCTCTTTGGTTGCAGTTTGAGGCCCATCTATTTCTCTTTCAGACTCTACAAGTGGAAATTTGTACAAGAACTATGCAGGCCTAAAATGCTGGACTCTTCTGACATTCGCATTTGAATCCAGGCTGTGAGGCACCCAACATCTTGAGGTTACTATTGACCAAAAAATTATTTAGTCTTGCCATATGAGTATTGTGCCTCTAGGAGCAGGTCAGAAGCTAGAATTCTTACAGCGGGTAGCTCATCTCCCGACTCTCCAGAGTCTGTTTGCCATCTGCAAGGTGCAAGTCGGGAATGTGATAGAATATGTCCCAATTGCTTTGAAATGTGCAGCTCCAACAGCACCCAAGAACCTTGATGTCAACCAGGCATAGTAACCCATTTAATTGTCACCATTTCCACAAATGTTCACTACCCATACCACTGAGACTCAGTTGTAACAGTTTGTATCATTTACAAGATCCACTTCAGAATTCACCAAGGATCCTTAGGCAGTTTGTCCCAAACCCACAACCACCTCTATCTAGAAGGACAAGGGCAAGAGGTGCATCGCAATACCACCACCATCTGCAAGTTCCCCTCCAATTCCTTTGCCATCAAGACTTAAAACTATATTGCCTTTTCTTCAGTGTTGCCAAGCCAAAATGATGGAACTCCCTCCCTGTTGGTCTACCTACAGCAAAGATACTGCAGCAGTTCAAGCAGGCAGCTCACCACCACCACCTCAAAGCCAACTGGGGGTGGGCAATAAATACTAGCCCAGCCAGTGACTCTCAAATCTCGTGAATTAGTATTTTTTAAATGAATACTGCCGACCTTCTGAGCCCAACTATTTTGATATTGTTAAAATGCTTCTGATAATATCTTCAACATTGCAGATCATGCTAGCTATCATTCATATATCCGATTAGTTTATTTAATTCTGGTTCCCTTAAGTTGGAAATAAACCCACTTTTGACACACAGTGAAATTCCAATCTATTTCTTGTTGCTTTTAATGTGACAACTGGGCCAATGGATTGTTGCTTGGCATATGACTGATCAGTAATTGGCCTCTATAAATAAATGGAACACCTTAAGAGTCTGTTATAACTTGCTTTCTTTTGTCAAACTATTACTTATGGTATCATTTTAGCGGTAGGATGTCATGCCGCTAGATTCTGCATTTGTTGCCCTTGGTGCTGAGTGAGTATGTTACACATGCTATGTTGTGTGTGATAACTCTGGTTTGTAAAAAGTCATGCTTCACCTCGCTATTAACCATTTTTTGGTTATGGCATCACTTGTTGGTGATTCTGTTCATGTGGCACAACTTGGTCATACGCTAGTGTTTTATATCTTTTCCTGCTTTTCTTGCTCAGGCATAGGTCAGATATGGATTCTGTTTCTTCTCCTCTGATTACTGGTATTGGTTTTAAATGTTGTAAAAGTTTTACTAAAAGCTGAAACTCCAAGGTCATGCATAATTAAAACCAATATCAGTAAGCAGATGAGAAAGTTTTATTTTCACTAGGTGATGGATCTTTATAGCTGGATCTTTCATCTTATGGCTTCTATGACAGCAACTGAAATGGGCATCTGCTAGCCCCATTTCCCTTCCTGGCTTGGATGTCAGTGTGAATTTGTAATTCTGAAGCATTGGGAATAATATCTGCAATCTTGCTGGAATCCTAGATAGATATTTCAGTGGACAATGATCACTCTGTATTGTGAGCTTTCTCCTATAAAGATATGTATAGAGTACATATCTCTCTCTCACCCATACATGACTACCCAGCAATCTTTTTTTATGTTAGCATATTTGGTCTCAGCCAATGTTAGAGCTTTGGGTGCAAATGCTATTAATCTTTCCTCTTGTATAGGCTTGTTCTTGATCCTTCAATAGAAACATCCACTTGCAGACTGACAGAGAAATTTCAACAATGGAACCTCAGATTCTGTTGATCACAGTTGTTCAACAACATCTTTCAGCAATTTTCAGAAATTTGTTATGTACTGTGACATAAAGCATGAAAGAATCCATGCACTGGTTCAAACCAAGAAAAATTTTCACATTTTTTTTCTTGGCTTTTGGAATTTTCGTTTCTGAGATGGCCGTGACTTTCAGGACTTGGGTTGACTCTGTCAGGGTATATACACTTTACCAAAGACCTGGATTCTGCCATCTTCTCAAAGCATTTGTGTGTTTAGCTTGACTCCAATTTTACTGATCCTTTCTATAGCTTCAAGTCAATTCTGATCATGTTCTTTTCATCATGACCATCATAGATCTGGCTATGCTGACTGTACTTTTACATGTCACATTCACTTTATACTAGAACACATCCTGGTTCACTTAATGGCTAAAAGGTAGACACAAGAATTTAAATTGATCAAAAGGTATGTTGAATGTTGTCAGTAGTAAAGATTCTTCATCAAGCTTCCTGCCCCAGTAGCCATTTTTGGCATCAGTCTTTGGAAAGACATTTGTCCTTCCAAGTGCTGTGTGATCTTTTTTTTGTCAGTGTTGGAATAAGGTTTTGATTCCGATTTTTGCTTGATTGAGACCTTTGGCATCAAAGCTGTCCATTTGGTTACTTTGTGCTGTTAACAGACTTTAACCAGTCTGTGAACTCTGCTGATCATCTTCCCTTCCATTTCTTCGAGCTCCCTCTCAAACTTTCCTTGAAATTCTGTTGGTCTTTTATTTGGGGGTGAATCACCGATTTCATCCCTAGATGGACCAATTCTGTGAGAAGTCACATGACTCGAAGCATTAAATTTTTTTTCCCCCACAGATGTTGCAAGACCTGCTGAATTTATTCGGCAATTTTTTTGCTTTATTCTATTAGCCTTTCTAAGTACCTTTCAGGAAGCCACAATCAGAGTGGATAGAGAGTAGCCGGTAGATGTGTTATTTTTAGACTTCAAGGCTTTCCACAAGGTAACTGACAAAAGGTTAAGTCATAAGCTATGAGCTCACTGCATTGGAGATAGAGTATTGGCTCAAATAGGGACATGGGGTTCTTTTTCAGCTTTCTATGTTTTGTGCACTAGTACCTTGAAGTCCCTTTGTCGTTGCAACTTTCTGCTGTTCTCTTCCATTTATGGGGAGTGATGGCCTCATGGTATTATCACTAGACTGTTAACCCAGAGACCCAGGCAATGTTCCAGGAACCAGAGTTTGAATTTCACCACAGCAGATGGTGGAATTTGAATTCAATAAATATCTACAATTAAGAATGTAATGAATACTATAAATCCATTGCCAATTGTCTGAAAAACCCATCTGGTTCACTAATGTCCTTTTAGGGAAGAAAACTGCTGTCCTTACTTCGTCTGGCCTACATGTGACTCCAGACCCACAGCAATGTGGTTGATTCCCGACTACCCTCTGGGTAATTAGGGATGGGCAATAAATGCTGCCTAGCCAGCGATGCCCTCGTCCTGTTATAGAATAAAGAAGAAAAAATTTAAATAGTATTCCTTTGTTTTGTACTCTCAAAATTAACAGTTTGCAATTTCCCATGCTATATTCCAGTTTCCAATGTTTTACCCACTTAACCTATTACTATCTCTGTAAACTATTCATATTCCTCTCTCAACCTGCCTTTCCATCTATTTCTGTGTCATCTCCAAATTTGGTTATAGTACATTCACTGCCTTCCTCCAAGTCATTAGGAGAAATTGTAAACAACTGCAGTCTCAGCTCTGATCCCTGTGAAACCCCGCAGGTCACAGGCGCCCTCTGGTACTCTTTCAGAATTCAATGATTTTTGGAAAATTACAACCAGTGCATCCGCTGTCTAACTACTACTTTTAAGATCCTAGAATGCAAGCCATGAGGGCTAGAGGACCTATCTGTTTTTGGCCCTGTTAGTTTGTGTAATGGTAATGATACTTAATTTCCTCCCCCATATTCTTTAGTATTAATGAAATGTTGAAAATATCTTCCACCATAAAGACTGATGCAAAATATCTGTAACTTTTCTGCCATTTCTATTCTCAACAAATGGCACCTTTTGAATTTGTAGAGAATGTTCTGGGAGCTGGAGAAAAATGAAGAGTTGTTCAGCACAAATTGATCACTGGTCCACTTGAACCTTTGGGAAAATGCAAAGCAAGTAAAATAGCTACTTTTGGTTAGTACAAGTGAGCTGAGTTTGTTAGCCTTCTGATGCTTTGGAAAGATGACTGCATTGAACTCTGACAAGCCGCTCCCATTTCTAGGAGTTGTTGCTAGGAGACACCCTTGAAAAAAATTCTTTGGTTGTGTGCAAGCTGCTGAGAGAGCACCACCCCATCCTGTTAACCACGTTGTCTACAGTATTAGGCCTGCACAGTTTTGCAACCTGAGGTGACATTACACAGAGCTCAGGTTCACAGTTAGTGCAATGTGAGCAGTACTTCAGATCAAGCAATGCCTTAAAGATATTTTATACCAGGTAATATTTTTGTTGTTACTTCAAAGGTTTAAAAAGGCGAATCTGATTTCTTGAATAGTTCTTACACCTTTTGACAAATTTTTTAAGAAGTGATACTCAATACTTGCTCTCTGAGACTTACACATTTCTTTTACAATTAATTGGCATTCTACTTTGATGAAAAGGTAAATTAACTTTAGCTAGAAGACGTCATTTAATTGGATTGAGTTAGGGGTTATTTAATAATAAATACATTTTTGAATATTTAGAGGAAAGAAGGCCAAGAGAACAAAATATTTGATAATTTGTTGAACCAGTTTTAATTAGGTGTATATTTTGAAAAACAAAGCATATTTTGATATCATTTTAAAACTAAATCCCACCATAAAATGGCACTAAAACGTTAAGTCCTGTTAGAAATTGAAAGCGTAAAATACTTTTCAATTATTTGTTTTGAAATAATTTGGATCTGTTTTGATATGTACAGAGCATAAGAAAGGAATAGCTGATTCAGAAGTTGGACCTTGCTCTGCTATTCAGCAAGGTCAAAACTGATCTTTTAATTCAATTCCCATCCTTTTGTACTCTCCATACCATGTCTCTTGATTGCCTTTATCACCTAAAATCAGTACATCTGTCTTGAATATACTCTAGAACTTAACATCCATACCCCCCACAGGTAAATTATTCTGAAATTGTACCTGACCTTATTGCTCCTTACCATAATCCTAAATGGTTGACCTTGGTTTCACATGCACCAGCCAGGAAAATCATTTTCTAAACATCTATTCTGTTGAGATCCCTAACAATTTTGTATTTTTTAAGCAGATCATTTATAAACTCTAGGAAACATGGGGCTAGCCTACGCTATCACAGCGGAGTTGAAGATTTTTACAGCAACCATGGTCACATTGAATGCTGCAGCAGACTCGATTTGACTGAATGGCCAACTTCTGCTTCTATATCTTGTGGTTGAAATAACTCCTCACAGGCCAATATCCTGTCACCACCCTTTATTTACATATCAAGAGCCATTTAATCAAAGAATCACTACAGAGTTTAAGCAGGCCATTTGGCCCATTGAGTCCACACCAACCCTTTGAAGAGCAGCCTACCCAGAGCTCAGCTTGATGATAACACTGCATTTCCTATGGTCAACAATCTACCTAGCCAACACGTCCCTAGCAATGCCAATCCACAATCTGCATATCTTTAGATTCTGAGAGGAAACCAGAGCACACGGAGAACGTGCAAACTCTACAAAGACATTCACCCAGGTGGAATTGAAACCAGGTCTCTGGTGCTGTGAGGTGGCAGTGCTAACCACTTAGCCATCATAGTCAGAGTTAGCTCTGCCTGCAGAATCTCTTATACACCTCTTTTTATCTGTCAGCCAGGGCATACTGATAGGGGCTATTAATCTTGTCCAATCAGTGAAATCATGTCCTATGATGTCCAGCTGGCCCACCTTGTTTCAACCACTACAGTAGTCTTTTGGCTAATCATTTTATCCTAGAAATCTGTCTCATGAATGTTCATTGCATTCTCTTTAGGAAGTTATAGCCTTCCTTGGATTAAGAAGTCAATGTGGTCTCACTAAGGACTTTGAAGCTAAAGTATTAGTTATTTAATCTTGACTGTTATTAAGAGGTTGGAGTACAAAATGCCATTTTCTTTGCTAATCACTAGCCGTTTCTGTATATTAACTTGGTGTCTTTGAACTTGAATCACAAAGTTCCTCTGAATACCAACATTTTCTAGCCTTTCACCATTTTAAAACAAATTAAGCTTTTCTATTTTTCCTTCTAAATTGCTCATGTCACAGTTCTGCACAAGTTCAAGTCCATACTGCTTTAGAGTTGTGTAGTAATATCTCTGAACAAGTTGATTAGAAAATGTCTATATTATCTGTCATTTTCTTGCCCATCATTAATCTGCCTATATCCTATTTCAGCTTCTTGACAGCCTTCTTAGGAGCCTACTTTTTGACCTAATCTGCATCATCAGCAAACTTTGACATTATATTATGATTAGTATCCTAAAGTATGTCATTGTTGAGAGATCATAATTACCTGAGCCCTACGTACTGATCCATGCTATTACTTAGCTACCATTAATTTTTTACCTAGTTTTCTAACCTACTTTAGACATCTCACCTTCATAATTAAACAGGTTGTTTTGTTCATATTTAATAGCTGAGTATATTATTCTCAGACTCCACATGAAGTTTGTCATATAACTCTTCCTCTTGATCATATAGTGCACAACTCTACATCTAGAAAAACTTAGTTAGAAATCACACAACAACAGGTTATAGTCCAACAGGTCATTTGGAGGTACTAGCGCCACAGCTACCTGATGAAAGAGCAACTCTCCCAAAGCTAGTACTTTCAAATAAACTTGTTGGACTACAATCTGATGTTGGATTATTTTTAACTTTGCCCACCCAGCCTAACGCCAGTATCTCCCCATAGTAAAATAACATACTTAGTTCTTCAACATATAGATCTTGAAACTGATAAATGAATTTGCAGAATGGTCATCTACACCATCCAAAGATGGCATGTTTTTATTTGGCTTTTATGTTTGATTTTTGACTGAATTGGGAAAATAACCATCTTAGAACAAAGAATTGAGGAAGAAATTGCTGTACTTTTAAAAAGCAAGTTACTGAAACTTGTCTTAAGCCATGCTTGCACTTGCTTTGCAAGCAGTAGAGAAAGGTGTTATTAAATAGATGGAACGGCATCAGAGCGTGTGTGCAAAGTGGCATTCAGCTGGCAGCAAGTAGCTGATTGGTTTCTGCAATTGTAACAAGTTATATATACCAAAGATCATCAGCTTGGTGACAGTTTGCTAGTTCCTTAGTAGCTGAACAGATGTGAACTCTCTGGAGGGGGAAGTAGTGTGTCTTGCCTTTCAGTAAAATACCCGAAGCTAAAAGCAGCCAGTTGTTTTCTCCCCCATCGTATTCTGTAAGCTGTTGCTCCTAACAAATGTATTAGAGACTTTATAATCTGTGTCTCCAATGAAGAAGTGAAAGAACCTGAAAGAAAAGCTTGGAGAGCTTACTGACTACAGTAACAACAGGAAAGCTGCCATCAAACCTTGAGCACTGGTACCATTAGACTGTTTCCCATAATTTTTTACCCTCCATCTGCAATGCCTAGTTTTTATTTTGTTTGTGTGTGTTTGTTTGCAGAGGAATGCTATAAGGATATTTTTGTTTTAACGATGCGTAGAGTTGTACGTGAACAGTTTATAGTTGTTCACCTGCAGTTAGATTCAATCATAACAAATAGTTCTTATCAAGGAGAGAAATCTGGTCTATGTTTTCTGTTAACCTGAGTCCATCAGACAGGAAAGCTGTGGACTTTGAATCCTTCTACAATAGTTAAAGAAAGTTATATCAGCTCAAGGAGTAACAGGGCTTGATTTCCTGTGCACTACCTGAGTGAGGTATAATAACTAATAGAACAAATTTGATTTGTCCGGCTTATATAAAGTATTATTATCCAAGATATCAGAATACTGGACATGCGTAATCTTTGTTATGGTCTGGCTTGACAAATCATAATCTTCTAAAGAGTAGAATGTGTGGAAGAACCAAGACCAAGAAAATTGGTGGGATTCCTGAGTTGAATTGCAATGCCAAAAAATCTTTATACAAACTTGAACAAAAACCAAAGCAATAATAACTAATGGAAATAGTGATGATGACTCTTAAACTGTGTATACTATATATCACCTAGACTCTTAACATCAAAGATTACAGTGAGACAAACTGTGATTGAACACTCCACATACTGATGGCCAATGTGATCAAGACATATCTCCTACCATATGATAGTGACACTGTCGGTCATTTTCTGAAAACTCCTTTTCCAGGAATTCCAATTCTTTACTTTTGATGATTGTCTGGAATACCCTCAAAACAGTTGACTCAAGATTATCTCATGTCCAAATAATTCAAACTCTCCTCCCAAGATCAAGTTTCCTAGAACTCCTGAGGCGGTTCTCAAGCACCCAAAAACCAGGACAATTCACACTTTTATTTTAAAAAAAAGCTTCATGAATCTGTTGCTGAATTTATCTTAGCTCAAATCTTTCTCAGCTGCATCAAGCAAATATTGCTTGTGGGCTTCTTTCACCCATTCAGAGTTGCATTAAATACAGAGGCTTCTTTTCAATCCTGTGGCACAGAACCATCACTATCTGGTGATCGCACTTTTGCGACCCAGAGCCACTTCTGCTTCAGTGCTCTCTCAGCTCCAAGTTGCAAGTAATTTGTTCCAGAAAACACAGAGAAAAATTAAAACCAGAGAATGTTCTTAAGCTCCACCAGTCTCCGTGACAGAGCTTGCTCCAGGCTTTTCTTAACCTGACTTTTTTATTTGGAGTTCATTAAATGCTTTTAAGCTAGTTTAGTTCTAACTCATTCTGTACCACTATTACTGAACCTTGCAGACATCATATCTCTACTGAAGTAAACTCAACTGATAATTTATAACTCAATTTCCTCTATTCTGATTCTGTTAAACAGACACAAGCGACCTGCTAAACTACCGTTTATTTTGGGTTTTCTGATCATTAAAGCGCAGTATTTCAGTGCTTTGCCTTCCTAGCTATTAACCTCTTAAAACAACATGAGCCCAACCATTTTAAGTGCACTGTACTTCATGGTGTTTCAATTGCATGTATCTCATTTTCTACTCTTAAACTTTAATTAGAGTCATAGAGATGCACAGCAAGAAACAGACCTTTCAGTCCATGCTGACCAAATATCCCAATCTAATCTAGTCCCATTTGCCAGCACTTGACCCATATCCCTCTAAACCCTTCCTATACGTATACATGTCCAGATGCCTTTTAAATGTTGTAATTGTACTAGCCTCCACCACTTCCTCTGGCAACTCATTCCATACACTCACCATCTTCTGCGTGAAAAAGTTGCCCCTTAGGCCTCTCTTAAATTTTCCCCCTCACCCTAAACTTATGCCATCTAGTTCTGGACTCATCCCAAGCCAAGGAAAAGACTTTGTTTATTTATCCTATCCATGCCCCACATGATTTTATAAACCTCTATAAGGTCACCCCTCAGCCTCCCTCTGCTTCAGGGAAAACAGCCCCAACCTATTCAGCTTCTCCCTATAGCTCAAATCCTTCAACCCTGGCAACATCTTTGTAAATCCTTTCTGAACCCTTTCAAGTTTCACAACATTTTTCTGATAGGAGGGAAACCAGAATTACACACACTATTCCAAAAGTGGCCTAACCAATGTCCTGTACAGCCTCAACTCCGATACTCAATGCTCTGACCAATAAAGGAAAGCATACCAAATGCCATCTTCGCTATCGCATTTACCTGTGAGTCCACTTTCAATGAGCTATGAACCTGCACTCCAAGGTCTCTTTGTTCAGCAACACTCTTCAGGACCTTACCATTAAATGTATAAGTCCTGCTTTGATTTGCTTTTCCAAAATACAGCACCATGCATTTATCTAAATTTAAACTTTTATCTGCCACTCCTCTGCCCATTGGCCCATCTGATCAAGATCCCGTTGTGCTCAGAGGTAACCTTTTTTGCTGTCCAATACACCCCCAATTTAGGTGTCTTTTGCAAACTTACTAACTATACCTCCTAAGTTGACATCCAAATCATTTATATAAATGATAAAAAGCAGTGGCATCGATCCTTATGGCACTCTACTGGTCACAGGCCTTCCGTCTGAAAGACAACCCTCCACCACCACCCCCTGTCCTCCACCTTTGAGCCAGTTCTCCCTGTATTGCATGTGATCTAACCTTGCTAACCAGTCTACCATGAGGAACCTTGTCAAATGCCTTACTAAAGTCCATATAGATCCCATCCACCAGTTTGCTCCCATCAATCCTCCTCATTACCTCTTCAATTCCTAGAACTACAACTCATACTAAAACATATATAACTCAGTAGCCTAATCCTGCTTTCTCCCCATATCCTTTGATCTCATTCGCTCCAAGTGCTATATCTAGCCGCTTCTTGAATATATTCAATGTTTTGATATCAACTACTTCCTGTGGTAATGAAGTCCACAGGCTCATCACTCTTTGGGTGAAGAAATGTCTCCTCATCTCCATCCTAAATGGTGTATCCTGAATCCCCAGACTGTGACCCCTAGTTCTGGACACACCCACCATCGGGAATATCCTCCCTGCATCTAATCCTGTTTAGTCTGTTAGAATTTTATAAGTCTCTGTGAGTACCCCCCATTCGTCTGAACTCCAGCGAAAACAATCCCATCCTAGTTAAATCTTTCCTCATATGTCAGTCCTTCTCTGCACTTCCTCGAGAACGAGAGCATCCTTCCTCAGAAAAGGAGACCAAAACTGCGCACACGATTCGAGGTGTGGCCTCACCAAGGCCCTGTATAACTGCAACAACACAACCCTGCTCCTGTACTGAACCTCTCGCAATGAAGGCCTACATATCATTTTCCTTCTTTACTACCTGCTGCACCTGCCTGCTTACCTTCACCAACTGATGCACAAGGACACCCAGGTCCCGCTGCACACTCCCTTCTTCCAATTTACAGCCATTCAGGTATTGGATTACCTTCTTGTTTTTGCTTCCAAAGTGAATAACCTCACATTTATCCAAATAATACTGCATCTGCTATTGATTTGCCCACTCCCCCAACCTGTCCAGATCATGCTGAAGGATCCCTGCATCTTATCACCATTCACCCTCCTTTCCAACTTTGTAACTTTGCTGCCATCTGCAAACTTTGAGGTGTTACATTTTGTTCCCTCATCTAAACAAATAATGTATACAGTGAATAGCTGGGGTCCCAGCACTGATCACTGTGGGACCCCATTACTTACTGCCTGCCAGTTTGGAAAAGGACCCATTAATTCCTACTGTTTCCTGTTTGCCAACCAGTTTTCTACCCATCTCAATACACTTTCCCCCCAATCCCATGCGCTTTAATCTTGCACAATAATCTCATATGTGGGACTTTGTCAAAACGCATGAAGCGTGAACTAGATACTTGCAACAAAAAAATTGAAGTCCCCAGTAATCAATGTATTATTCTAACTAACTTCCTGATTGGCACGGAACCTAACATGACAACTGTTGTTATCGGCCTATGGACAAATGTATCCTACCTCTTGGCATTTTTTCCAAGCTCTCAACTGTCTTCATCCTAGGCTGGATTATTGGGACATAACCACTTCTCTCTCGCTCTCTATATCTCTCACCCTGCCCCCAATCATCATCCTTATCTATTTTGCTTATTTCTTCTAAAAGTGAAGTATCATAAGCTGTTCAGTTCCCAACCTTGGTCATTGTGTGACCATGCTTCGAAATGGCATTTAGTCTATTAATTCATTAATTTAGTTGCAAATTTATGGTGTATTTAAGCATTATTCTTCTAATTCCATAAATATTCAATTTTTTTCTGACGCCTCAGATTTTCTAAAAAAAATGATGAGATATAAGAAGCTACATTTCTCATTGACTCATCACTTGCTTTTAGCAAGTTAAGACTGGTGTTTTTCATCAGCCTTGTGTTTCCTCACTACCCTGCATGTTCAAATTTTGAAGCACTTTTTAAAACTGTTTTGATACACAAACATCCTTAATTAAGAAATGAAACTTTATTCCATCAATATTTTGTAAATAGACTGAGTGTGGTTACATGTTTTCTGCTGTAGAGCAAACCTGCAGAAGAGTTGTGGTCAAATTGTCTCACAGTAAGTGAGTTTTATCTTTGAGCGCCATAAACAGGAAATTGAAAGAGTTCTTCTACTTTAAGATGGAGCAGCTTTGTATTTTGTAAAATCACCAATTTGAGTGAGCATGCATTATTGATGAGCAGGCAGTTCTGGGCTTGCATTTCTGTAAATAATTTAGTTACAACAGAACATATCTTTAAATGTGTAGGGTTTTTGGGACCTTTGATTCTGATCAGTTGAAGCATCAGCAGTAAAACAAGATTAGTAGTTAAAATTATACATGTCTTTAGGATGCTGTAATATACAACCCTGTAACTAGATGTGAAGTCTTTTTACTGTATTTGAAAAAATGTAACATAATGCATTTTTCTTTGAACTATGTACCAAAATAAGCACACTGGATGTTCCCACCAAGTCTTGTACTTTCAGCAATGACTGTTAATTTAACAGATTTATGTTATCAACTATGGTCAATGGTTTCAATATAATCAAAGGATGGGACACTTCTCACAGTGTTATGATATGGAGATGTCGGTGTTGGACTGGGGTGTACAAAGTTAAAAATCACACAACACCAGGTTATAGTCCAACAGGTTTGTTTGGAAGCACTAGCTTTCAGAGCACTGCTCCTTCATCAGGTGGTTGTACAGAATAAGATTTTAAGACACAGAATTTATAGCAAAAGTTTACAGTATGATGTAACTGAAATTATATATTGAAAAAGACCCGGATTGTTTGTTAAGTCTGTCGTCTTTTAGAATGACCATGTTGGTTTCAGTTCTTTCAGACGTAAATCGCAAAACTTTCCTTAAAAAGTGACATTCTCAAGTGCACTTTAACAATTGGTGTCATGTCGGCCCAGATAAGGTATTGAAGGTGTTAACTCCCTGTGTGAGGCTGTCTGTGCCACAATGGCCAGACTGATTCTAATCTAGAAACTGGATTTACAGAATCTTGCATGGATTCATGCAGTTTTTTAGCAAAGTAAAATGTAATTCTGCAAGTACAAATTCACCTGACAAACTTAAATGTGTGTGTGTGTGTGTGTGTGTGTGTGGGGCGGGGGGTGGGGAGGGGGGTGTCGAGCGTGGTTATGAGTGTCTGTGAGAGTGTAAAGGGCTTTAAGTCTGAGAGGGTGTGTCTGGGAGTGTATGAAAGAGGGTCTGAGAGTATGTGTGTTTGTGTGTGTAGGAGTGTCTGTGTGTATAGTGCAATGGGGTAATTAAAACCTATTCTTGAAACAAAATGCAGGGACATTTTATGGTATAACCGTTTCTAGTATGGGAAAATATTTGACTGTTAAAGTATATAATTTTTACATTGCAATTCTCTAGCAAAACTATAGAGGTTACAGTCTGCTTTCAAATCCTTATTTGTGAGAAATAAAACCAAATGGTAAAAAGTAAAAGCATTTGATGTCATACTTAGTATCTATCATACACCTGGATTCTGACTTGCCAGAATCATCTTTAAAATCAAGAATTTACACCAGAAATAATATTGCGCATCAGGGAAAATTAGTCAACTTTGTGGTGTTTAAATGTACTCTGTGTAAAATGTAAATTAGCTGAATTTCATTTGTGGTAATTTAGTAAGGCAAAGAAGGGAAATGTGTCAATTTATATATTTTTTACTGATTTGTAAATTCGTTTTTGGATTCAGCTTTTTATAAAGTGCCTCAAATGAGAAAATTATAAGACCCTCTCTCTTCTACTTTCCAATGTAGTTTCATTTTAGTGTATTTTCTCACAAAGCATTTTTAAAAACATTTTGATCTGTTGGCTCCCACATTCTTTTATATCAAAGATGGATTTTTCAAATAGTCGCTGCTGTCATTCCATGATTTTCTAATGAAGTTCTCATTGAAAAAGTGAAATCTAATTAGATTTGGTAGGAATAACTACTTGTGCTTTTCGATTTCAAAAATCCCACCAAAGTCCAAATAGTGAATTTAATCAGTAAAATATACCATTACCCATCTAAAACATTCCATTACATCAACATTTTCAAACAGGAATAAAGGGGAAATGGAAACGTGTATTGTTACCGAGGTTGAATTGCTTGGAGTTTGTCTTAATGTTAGACTTGTCCATGGCTTCCTACAAGTAAAAGCATCTTCTCTCTATTTGCAATGTCATAACTCTTTCAAATCTCACATGGAGTATTGTTAGATTAGGTAACTAGGCAAAATTGTCGCAGTGGAGTTCACTGTAAGCTGGTGTGAGGTTATTAATTTTTGGACTGAGAAAAGGATAAATCCGGGAACTTTCTAGATGGTATCCAGTTAAGTTCAGTGGGTGTCCAAAGAGATTTGGGGGTTCAGGTGCTTTGAACTTTAAAATGCCCTGACAACTACAGAAAACAATCAAGAAAGCCAACGAGAGGATTGGAGAATAAGAATGCAGAGGTTATGCTGCAGCGATGTAAAATCTTGGTGAAGTCTCCTTTTGGAGTTTGATGAGCCGATCTGGGCTGTACAGCTTAGGAATGATATATTGGCCTTGGAGGGAATACAACATATGTTTATAAGAATAATGCCTGAACTTCAAGGGATGTTGGCCTCTGTTTTGTCTCTACTCATTTGTCTAAATTCCAGAGAACATAGTCTGTATCTCTGAAGTTTCTCCTCACATAATGGCCTTCTCATCCTGGGAATCATAGAGTTGTAGACTTATACAGCATGGAAACAGACCCTTTGGTCCAACTTGTCTGTGCCGACCAGATATTCTAAACTAATTTAGTCTCATTTGCCAGCATTTGACCTAAATCCCTCTATACCCTTCCTATGTATGTACTCATCCAGATGCATTTTAAATGTTGTAATTGTACCAGCTTCCATCACTTTCTCTGGCAGCTCATTCCAGACACTCACTCTGCGAGAAAAAGTTGCCCATCAGATCTCTTTTAAATCTTTCCCCTCTCACCTTAAACCAATGCTCTCAAGTTTTGGACTACGTCGTCCTGGGAGAAAGGTCCTGACTATTCACCTTATCCATGTCCTTCATGATTTGGTAAACATCTATAAGGCCACCTCTCAGCCTCTGACACTCCAGGGAGAAATGTTTCAGGTACTCAGCCTCTCCGTATAGCTCAAACCTTCAAATCCTGGCAAATCTTTCTGAACCCCTTGAAATTTCACAACATTTTTTCTTATAGATGTAGGTTTGCACACTGAGCTGGAAGATTTATTTGCAGACATTTCGTCACCATACGAAGCTTCGTCTGGAGGCTCACTGAAGATGTCACCTAGTATGATGACAAAACATCTGAAAATGAACCTTCCAGCTCAGCAAGCAAACCTACATCCAGAACCGTGGGCGGCACGGTGGCACAGTGGTTAGCACTGCTGCCTCACAGTGTCTGAGACCCGGGTTCAGTTCCCGACTCAGGCGACTGACTGTGTGGAGTTTGCACGTTCTCCCCGTGTCTGCGTGGGTTTCCTCCGGGTGCTCCGGTTTCCTCCCACAGTCCAAAGATGTGCGGGTCAGGTGAATTGGCCATGCTAAATTGCCCATAGTGTTAGGTAAGGGGTGGGTGTGGGGGTATGGGTGGGTTTCGCTTCGGCGGGTCGGTGTGGACTTGTTGAGCCGAAGGGCCTGTTTCCACACTGTAAGTAATCTAATCTAATCTAATCTAATCTAACCTCAACCTGAGCTACAAATTTTCTCAAAACTCATTATCTTTTCCTATAGCACAGAGATCCAAATTGAATGCAGTATTCTAAACATTCTAAGTATTCTCACTACTGTTCTATACAGCCACACCATGATGTCCCAACTCCTATACTCAATGCACTGACCAATGAAGGCAAGTGTGCCAAACACCGCCTTCACCACCCTGTCTATTTGCAACGCCCCTTTCAAGGAACTGTGCATCTACACCCCTATGTCTCTGTTCAGCGACATTCCCCAGGGCTCCACCATTAATTGTATAAGTATTTCCCTGGTTTGCCTTACTAAAATACAACGTCTGAATCAACCTAAGTGAAACTCCATTGTACCCCCTCCTTAGGTAAGCGTAGACTTTAAGGTGTGGACTGCCAGAGTCTGATATAATTGAAACAAGGCTTTTCCTGTACACCAATTCCTTTACAATGAAGGACAACATGACATTTTTTTTTAATTACTTGTTGTGGCTTTTAACTTTGTTATTCTTGTGCAGGGGTACCAAGATCCTTTTGAATATCAACATTTAATAAATGCTTCACTTTTAAAAAATATTCTGTTTATATTCCTGTTACCAGATGGATAGTTTCACACTTCCTATTTTATATTCCGATCACTTAACCAATCTATAATCTCTTTCTGCTTACTTTCTCTTGAGCTTTGTATTATTGGAAAGCATGGATACATTACATTTTGGTTTTTCAAGCTCATTCATTATAAATATTAAATATCTGAAACCCAAGCACTAACTGATCCTTATGGTATTTCGTGATATACATCCTGTTATCTCCATAATAACACATTTATTCCTGCTCTGTATTCCGTCCTTTAAGCAATCTTCAGTTCTAGTGGATATATGAGCTTTAATGTCTTGTTTGACATGTTTTCTTAAGCCTTTCGAAAATGTAAACACACAAGTCCGTGGTTTTCTGTTATCTGCTATGTACACCCTCAAAAAGCTAATAGATTTGACAAATGCAGATTCCTTTTCATAAAATATGTCGACTTTACTCAGTTACGTTATGATATTCTGCACGTGCTTGTTATCACAAGCCTAGCAATAGAATGCAGTATTTTTCTTCTTCCTGATATCAGGCTAGCTGACCTATGGTTTTCTGCTTTCTCTGTCCTTTTTTCTAAATAGCAGGGTTTTATTCGTTATCTTCTCATTTGTGAAGACTTCTCCAGAATCCATAAAATTCTGGAGGTCTATACTAAAATGCATCCACTATGTCTGCAGCCACCTCTTAAAACTCTCAACATATCAACCATCAATTTCAAGGAATTAATTTAACTTTTCCAGTACCATTTCTCGTAAACATTAATTGTTTCAAGCACTATTTCTTTCTCATTTGAATTTTAGTTGCTGGCATTTTTTTTTAAAAGAATCTCCTATACACCACCACCTTCTCAAGGGCAACTGGGGATGGACAACAAATGTGGCACGGTGGCACAGTGGTTAGCACTGCTGCCTCACAGCGCCTGAGACCCGGGTTCAATTCCCGACTCAGGCGACTGACTGTGTGGAGTTTGCACGTTCTCCCCGTGTCAGCGTGGGTTTCCTCCAGGTGCTCCGGTTTCCTCCCACAGTCCAAAGATGTGCAGGTCAGGTGAATTGGCCATGCTAAATTGCCCATAGTGTTAGGTAAGGGGTGGGTGTGGGGGTGTGGGTGGGTTTCGCTTCGGCGGGTCGGTGTGGACTTGTTGGGCCGAGGGGCCTGTTTCCACACTGTAAGTCTAATCTAATCTAAAAAAAATGCTGGCCCAGCCAGCAATGCTCCCGTCCCATGAATTGAGAGGGGAAAAAGAGGGTTTGAGATATGCCATTTCCTTATACCCCATTTTTCCTGTCTCTGCACCAAATGGACCCTTTTTTAGTATTGTAAATCCTTTTATTTCAACATTCTTAAAAGAAGAATGGGGCTGCATGGTGGCTCAGTGCCTCACAGTGCCAGGGACCCCGGTTCGATTCCAGCCTCAGGCGACTGTCTGTGTGCAGTTTGCACATTCTCCCCATGTCCACGTGGGTTTTCTCTGGGTGCTTCGGTTTCCTCCCACAGTCCAAAGATGTGCAAGTTAGGTGAATTGGCCATGCTAATTTGTCCACAGTGTTCAGGGATGTGTAGGCTGGCTGCGTTAGTCAGAGGTTAAATGTAGGGGAATGGGCCTGGGTGGGTTATTCTTTGAAGGTCGGTGTGGACATGTTGGGCGGAAGGGCCTATTTCCATACTGGAGGGATTCTGTGATACTAGGTCTTTACAATCTGTTCTTTCTGTCTCTACCTAGTTTCATTGTATTTTCTTTCAATCATTTTCTTCAGCATTGTTTGCTGTTTTCTTTTATCTATATGGACTTCAGTGAGGCGTTTGACAAGTTCCCCATGGTAGACTGGTTAGCAAGGTTAGATCTCATGGAATGCAGGGAGAACTAGCCATTTGGATACAGAACTGGCCCAAAGGTAGAAGACAGAGGATGGTGGTGGAGGGTTGTTTTTCAGACTGGAGGCCCTTGACCAGCGGAGTGTCACAAGGATCGGTGCTGGGCCCTCTACTTTTCGGCATTTATATAAATGATTTGGATGTGAGCGTAAGAGGTATAGTTAGTAAGTTTGCAGATGACACCAAAATTGGAGGTGTAGTGGACAGCGAAGAAGATTACCTCAGATTACAACAGGATCTTGACCAGGTGGGTCAATGGGCTGAGAATTGGCAGAATGAGTTTAACTTAGATCAATGCAAGGTGTTGCATTTTGGGAAAGCAAATCTTAGCAGGACTTATACACTTAATGGTAAGCTTCTAGGGAGTATTGCTGAACAAAGAGACCTTGGAGTGCAGGTTCATAGCTCCCTGAAAGTGGAGTTGCAGGTAGATAGGATATTGAAGAAGGCGTTTGGTATGCTTTCCTTTATTGGTAAGACTATTGAGTACAGGAGTTGGGAGGTCAAGTTGCGGCTGTATAGGACATTGGTTAGGCTACTGTTGGAATATTGCATGCAGTTCTGGTCTCCTTCCTATCGGAAAGATGTTGTGAAACTTGAAAGGGCTCAGAAAAGATTCACAAGAATGTTGCCAGGGTTGGAGGATTTGAGCTATAGGGAGAGGATGCAAAGGCTTTCCTTGAGTGTCAGAGGCTTAGGGGTGACTTTATAGAGGTTTACAAAATCATGAAGGGCATGGATAGGGTAAATAGGCATGGTTTTTTTTGCTGGGGTCGGGGAGTCCAGAACTAGAGGGGATAGGTTTAGGATAGGAGGGGAAAGTCATAAAAGACATCTAAGGGGCAACTTTTTAACGCTGTGGGTGGTGCCTGTCTGGAATAAGCTGCCAGAGGAAGTGGAGGAGGCTGATGCAATTATAACATTTAAAAGGCATTTGGATGGGTATATGAATAGGAAGGGTTTGGAGGGATATAGGCGGGTGTTGGCAGGTGAGACCAGATTGGGTGGGGATATCTGGTTGGCATCAACAAGTTGGACAGAAGTGTCTGTTTCTGTGCTGTACATTCTCTGTGACTCTATGACCCTCTGAGTCTTTAGGCTTGTTGCTGTTTTTGTCAACATTGTCAGTATTTTCATTCAATTTGAAACCTTTTTTTTAAACTATTCTAATAGAGGTTTAATTCCTCGGGTTGATACATCTTTGAGAATCGTGAATTGTTTCCAGAATAGTTATCATCGCTTGTCCACCATTATTTATTTTAATCCACTGTTGCCGTCTTCCACGTTCAGCTTACCCTTCACACAGCTACTTTATAAGACTCTAACTTCTCCCCTGTCTCAATAACATTAGGATCATTTTGCTCCCCCCGAGGTTCTTTTACTATAGTTTACTAATTTACTCTGTACCAGCCTCAGCTGCTAGTCCAGATTGAGATCCATCAGCAATTGAAATGATCATGTTTAAAGGTCAGTTGAAGAGAGACTGGCTTGTTGTGTTTTCCCATGGTTAAATGGCTTTCTACTAGCTGTTGAAGTTTATAATATGAATAATTGATACTTCATGGTTTGGTGAAGCAACTGTATCCCAACAACACCATTTGTAAGTCTGGGAAAAGAGTTTTTTTGAGATTGGCAAAATAAAGAAAGCCAGATTAATAGTTCAGGAATTTGGGCAAATGCACCCCGACTAGATAATTGATCTTTCATCCATCAATTTTGATCGTTCATAGAATCACAGCAACTTGCTATGAACAAACACAAGTACAGAAGCTGATGATTGTCCAGAAAAATGTAATCAGGTTGAAACAAAACATGTTTTTGTAAAATAGTGTTATTTTCCAAAATCTAATAATGGATCCATTTATTGAATAAGCTTTAAAATTTAATTTTTATATATTTTACTGTGTTCTCGAGCTACACATACCACAGCAATTAACTAAAATAAATTGAGAAAACATTATAGTTTGAGTATGAACAAAAATCTCGAGTAATGGTTGTCTTTGACTTGTGATGGAAGCTAGCATAAATCAATTGTGTAAAACGGTGTTGAAAGATTCATAGTTGTCAGCACTTCAGTTTCACTCATTCCATTATGAAATCCTTCAGTAATTCAATTATGTGGTCACAGTCTGCATAGAAAGCAGGCTCCCATACACTGGTACTTCCTCATTCTTCCTCTGATTCACAGGCAGTTCATTCCCAACATCAGTTATGTTTTAATTCACTGGTTACCCGTAAGGTTGCTTTTGAAGTCCTTGATAGAACAATGTACAAATCTAAAAATCTGTGTACTGCTCTGTTAAGAGTTTCTTGTACTCCAGTAACCTCATTCAATAATGCTGAGAATTCATGATTGTTATCAAAGTGTTGCCTTCCCTCAGCACCAAATGGGAATTCCAAATCTTAGAAGCACCTGATGATGGTTTCTGAGTTGACCTGATTATGTTCAGTTCATCATTGAATGAATTAAGAGTTACAACACATAGGTAGCACTTCCACTGCTGTCCACCTTGATAAAGGTGAAAATATTACAATACCTGTAGCCAGTCTTGCAACCAAGGCATCTTGATTTACAGTCATAGAGTCATAGAGATGTATAGCACAGAAATAGACCCTTTGGTCCAACCAGATATCCCAACCTAATCTAGCCCCACTTATCGGCACCCAGCCCATATTCCTTCAAACCCTTCCTATTCATACCCATCCAGATACCTTTTAAATGTTGTAGATTAGAATGGTGCTGGAAAAGCACAGCAGAAGGCTTCAGGCTGTCTGCCTGTATTCCTGATGAAGAGCTTTTGCCCGAAACATTGATATTACTGCTCCTCGGATGCTGCCTGAACTGTTGTGCTTTTCCAGCACCACTCTAATCTAGACTCTGGTTTCCAGCATCTGCAGTCATTGTTTTTACCTTTTAAATGTTGTAGTTGTAGTGGCCTCCACCAGTTCCTCTAGCAGCTCATTCCATACATGTACCACCCTCCATGTGAAAAGGTGGCCCCTTGGGTCCCTTTTATATCTTTCCCCTCTCACCTTAAACCTATCCCCTCTAGTTCTGGACTCTGCCACCCCGGGAAAAAGACTTGTCTATTTATCCTATCCATGCCCTTCACAATTTTATAAACCTCTATAAGGTCACCCCTCAGCTTCCAACACTCCAGGGGAAACAGCCCCAGCCTATTCAATCTCTCCATTGTTGCAACAAAGTTAATTCTGACATTCCAAAGTAGTCATGTCGAGAAGTGGCAACCAGAATTGCCAACAAACAAGAATTTTGCCATTCTAGTTTCTTTCAATTAAATCCCTGAACCATTTTAAGTAAAACATACTTGGTGATTATCACTTACTATTGTATAGAAAATTATAATCATTTTTTGACAGCCACCTTTTCAAAATAATGAGAATTAAATTTTCCTTTTTATCTGTAGTACAACACAGAATAGTAACAATTGGTATTCTTTTTCCTCTTCCACTCCATCTGCCTTTGTAAGTCTTACCTTCACTTGTAAACACAAGAAGTTAAGGATTTAGAAACTACACCATGTTATACATTGTGTGCTTATAATTGGGTAATTAGTGTTCCAAAGATTGCTCGGCTGAGCTGTAATGTTGAAATATCACTCTCTGTCTCACACACACACGCACACACACACCAACATAGGTTTAAGGTGAGACGGGAAAGATTTAAAAGGGACCTGAGGTGCAATATTTCCATGCATTGGGTGGTGCGAGTATGGAACAAGCTGCCAGAGGAGGTATTGGAATCGGGTACGATTGCTACATTTAAAAGGCATCTGAATAGATACATAATTAGGAAGGGTTTAGAATGATATGAGCCAAATGCTGGTAAATGGGTCTAGATTAGTTTAGGAAACCTGGTCAGTACGGACGAGTTGAACCGAAGGATTTGTTTCCGTGTCGTATGACCCTCTTCACTCTTAGCCTCAGTAGATATCCAAACTCTGAATTTGTTTTGTTCCCCAGATCATGGAGAGTGGATCCAGTTGAACTTAGTCATTTGGCACTGGCTGGCTGATTTAACAGTGATATAGACTTAGTTCAGCTGAAATTATTAAGTTTACTATCAAGGGAGCAATTATGACAGGCCATGTTCTTTCCAGATCTTATTTTAGCAGACTTGAAATTACAATTCGATCAAAAATTTCTAATCATTAATTGTAATTTATTTTTGGCCATAAATGACAGAGAACTAATAAACTTGCATCTGCAGATCTATTATTTCTTAAAAACAATAACTGGCTGAAGTGTGCAGTTTTGTGCTTTTAGGTGGCTTGCAAAATTGTGTCATGTGGGCCTAGAAAGTACACTGAAGCTCCACTAGCATTGTACGATAATTTTACTGTGCTAAGCCTGAATCAACCCACTAAAATATTTCTTGGCTTATCTGGTTATGTCTGTCACTCCCCTCTGTTATTTCACTTGTTTTGGAAGTGTGCATTTATCTGTGTTGCTCCAGACCCTTTTTGCAAAAGAGCTTTCAGCTGAGGCTAACTGTATAACAGATAAGTTTTTCCCCTGAGTCCCTATCCAACTAGATGCTTTGACCTAAATGGTTTGAGTATTGTTGGAGTTGCACTCATCAGGCAAATGGGATGTACTCCATCTTATTCCTGGCCTTGTGATAGTGGACAGGCTTTGGTGAGTCAAGAGGTGAATTACTTGCAATAGGATTCATAGCCTCTGTGACCTACACAGTACTGAACATGGTTCATCCAGTTCAGTTTCTGGTCAATGATGGGCTCTGCACAATGATATTAGTGAGGGATTCAGCTATGGCAATGCCACTAAATGTTGAGGGATGATGGTTAGATTCTCTGTTGGAAATCACCATTGTCTTGCACTCGTGTGGTGTAAATGTTGCTTGCTACTTGTCAGCCCAAGCCTGGGCATTGTCCATGTCTTGCTGCATTTTGGCATGAATTACCTCAGTAGCTGAGGAGTCATGAACAGTGCTAAACATTTGTGCAGCTATCAGTGAGCATCCTCTCTCTGACATTTTGATGAAGGAAAGGTTATTGATGAAGCAGATGAGGATGGTTGGGCCTAGGACAAAACTCTGAGGAACTCCTGCAATTTCCTGGAGCTGAGATGACTCACCAATCACAGTCATCTACCATACAAAGTGCATCAGGGTAGTAGAACAGAGTGTCATAGCTGCAGAAAAAGTGGAGGAGAAATCAGACATAACATTTGAGAGGTGCATTCAAAAGTCTAATAACAGCGGGGAAGAAGCTGTTCTTGAGTCTGACCTACAGCAATGGTATCTTCAATAAGCTTGTAAGTGTAGTTTGGGGACTTTAGCCACACATTCGTAAGTGTATAAGGAGTAAAGTCGGAGGTGAGTATGCAGCCTTGCTGGGCACCGGTGCTGAGGATTATGGTGTCGCCTATTCTTACTAATTGCAGAATATAGCTCAGGAAGTTGAGGATCCAGTTACAGAGGGGGGAGAGCTGAAACTTAGATCTTGGAGTTTAGAAATGCTTTTGATTGGGGTTGAAGGCGGAGTTGTAGTTAATAAGTAGGCATTATGCAACAGCCAATTTACATTTTCTAAGCCTTTTGATTTAATTTAGAAATTTTTTAAAATAAGTAATGCAGTGAGTAATAGCGTGACATGCAAAAAGGTTTTTTTTGCTAATTTATTTATAATAATGTGGAATTTGTTTAATCTGTTCTTTCCAATTTGTCAGGAGATATTGGCCACTAAACCAGTGTACAGATGTTGTTTCAGGTTGCCATGAGTTGTTAAATTCTCTGCCTTTGTCACTTACAAACAAATACTAAAGCAACATGATTTTTTGATTTGTTAGTAAACCATCTGCACAATAAAATTGGTTTATGAATTAAAAGTAAATAGATGACCAGGTAACTAGTTAAACTATGATGTTGGTTGGGTTTAAAAGCTGACAAATGGGATTAGTCATGACATTAATGATAAATTAGTTTCTGAGGGCGGTGCAGTAGAATCACAGACTCCCTACAGTGCGGAAAGAGGCCATTCAGCCCATCAGGTCTTCTCTGACCCTTCAAAGTGCATCTCACTCAGTCCCAGTACCCCACCTTATCCTGGTAACCTTTCATTTACCATGGATAATCCACCTAGCCTGCACATCCCTGGACACCAGACAATTGGCCGACCAGTTGGCTCAGTCGGTAGAGCATGCAATCCTTATCTTTAGGGTCGTTGGTTCGATCCCAGGCAGCACGGTGGCACAGTGGTTAGCACTGCTGCCTCACAGCGCCAGAGACCTGGGTTCAATTCCCACCTCAGGCGACTGACTTTGTGGAGTTTGCACGTTCTCCCCATGTCTGCGTGGGTTTCCTCCGGGTGCTCCGGTTTCCTCCCACAGTCCAGGGGTCAGGTGAATTGGCCATGCTAAATTGCCCGTAGTGTTAGGTAAGGGGTGGGTAGGTGGTGGGTCGGTGTGGACTCGTTGGGCTGAAGGGCCTGTTTCCACACTGTAAGTAATCTCTAATCTAATTTAGCCTGGCCAATTCACCTAAACTGCCCATCGTTGGACTGTGGGAGGAAACTGGAGCATCCAGAGGAAACCCACGCAGTCATAAGGGGAATGTGTACATTCCATATGACAGTCACTCAAGGCTGGAATTAAACCTGAGTCCCTGGTGCTTTGACGTAACAGTGCTAACCACTATACAACAAGAAAAAGGGAGATCATTAATGCAAATTGCAAATTTGTGACGTTGGATTCTAATTTTGAATTTCTGAAGGTACAAAATTGTTTTTCAAGCATGCAAAGGTTGAATGCTTGTGTTAATATTTATTGACATTTCCCTCATCTCCAGAGATGGAAGTATGGCAATGCTTTGTGGTTGGATCCAATGTGATGGGTGTCAATGTAATTACTATTAACTGAAGGCATAAGTCAGGAGTCATGGAATACACCCCACTTGCCTGGAAAAGTGCAGTTCCAACAATTAAAGAAGCTTAATAACATCCAAGACAACGCAGCCTGTCTGTTTGGGACCACATTCTCAGACATTTGCCCTCTCCACTGATGACACACAGTGGCAATAATTTCTTATACACTTGTGAGATGTGGACATTGATGGGTGGCCATTTATTATCTGCTTCTAATTTCCCTTGAGGCAAACTGCCTTCTTGCACCACTGCAGTCTGTGCTGTAGATTTGACCACAATGACAATAAGGAGGGAATTCCAAGATTTTGACCTAGCAACACTGAAGGAACAGCAGTATATTTCCAAGTCAGGATGGTGAATCATCTGGAGGGGAACTTTGAGTAGTGTTGTTCCCATGTACCTGCTTTCCTTGTTTTTCCAGGTGGAGGTGGCTGTAGGTTTGGAAGGATCTTTGAATTTCTGCAGTGCATCTTGTATTGTTACATGCAATTGCTACGATGGTCTATAGTGGAGGGAATCGTAGTTTCTGGATGTGGTGCCTATCAAGTGGACTGCTTTTTTTGGATGGTGCCCAGTGTTGTTGGAGCTGCACCTGTCCAGGCAAGTGGGGATTATTCCATCAGACTCCTGACTTGCACTTTGTTGAAGGTGGACAGGCTTTGGAGAGTCAGGAAATAAGTTACTCACTGCAATGTTCTTAGCCTCTGACCTGCTCTTGTAATCACTATTTATATTGCTAGTATTGATTTCTGGTCAATGTTAACTCCCAGGATGGTAGTGAAGAATTCAGTGACACCACTGACAATCGAGGTAGTTAGTTTGTCTCTTCATCGTCTGGCATTTATGTTTCATGAATATTACTTGCCATTTTTCAGCTGAAGTGTGTACTATCGACAAGATGCAGTTGGGAAATTTCATCAAGGATTCTTAGATCACACCTTCCAAACCCACGGCCATTGCATCTGCGCCTGCTAGTCTCAATAATGAATATACAACCATCTGCAGCATGTTCCCTTAAGCTGCACACTTGTAGCTGCTAAGAACATCTGCATACAGTGATCAGCATGCCGATGTCATTCACAGCATTGACTTCAAGCCTCTGATGTTATAGCCACACATGGGCCATGGAGATCTGTACCAAATAAATAACTTAGCTGGGCCTACAACTATCCATCCAAGCCACTCATCATCCGGGCTTAGAAATACACTGCCATTCCTTCACTGTCCATAACACCAGAAGGCTTAGGAGTGGAATTAGGCCCATCGCCCCGGTCCAGCAGTTGAACTCAGCTGATATGTTTCTCAACCCCATTCTCCTGCCTGGACCCTGTAACCTTTTGATCCCCTTACTAATCAAGAACTTGTGTATCTGTCTTAAATACACTTAATAACTTCGCCCTCACAGCCTTCTGCGGCAATGAGTTCCAAAGATTAATTGCCCCCTGGCTGAAGAAATTCCTCATCTCAATTCTGAAGGGCCATTCCTTCACTCTGTGACTGTGCCCTCAGCCCTAGTCCCCCTGTTAGTCCACTCATCCCTCTCAGTATTCTGCAATCAATCAGATTCCCTCCTTTATCCTTCTAAACTCCAAGTACAGACCTAGAGTCCTCAATCACAACTCTTTTGCTAGGTAAAAATCCTGGAACACCATCCCTGACAGCACTGTGAACTTACTTGCACCATTGGGAATGCAACAGTTCAGGAAGGCAGCTTGCCATCATTTTCTCCAAAAAAGAATTTCTAACTGATTACGTCCAGCTCAAACAGATGAGAATTTTTAAAATCATCATTTCTCACCTGAACCCATTATTGGTCTGTGAACATGGGTGCTGGGGCAGCATGACTTCCTGTGAATTCGAACACTGACAGCAGAGTTTTGGATAGTTTATTGTTCACGTGAGTGATCAAACAGGCATGCTTTTGGATAATTGTACCTAGAAATGGAGAAGACATGAATGAGGGTTCAACAGATGAACTGAGTCAGTTGAAGTCATGCAGTGTAATGGAGGTGAAAGTAAATGGTTTTAAGGATGGCATGAGTGTAAGTCCTGGAGTTCATCTTGGAGTCAAGTGTGATATCAAGGTTGAGACCAGACTCTTATCTTGGAATGATACCAAGCTGAGGGATGGGATTGGTAACTAGGGATTGGAATTTGAAATGGGGATCGAAAACAATTACTTCCATCCTCCCAATGGTTAATTGGACAACATTTCTACTCATCCAAAATTGATGTCAGCAATAGGCAGCAGATAACTTAGCAAAAGCAGAGAGGTTGAGTGAGATGGTGATAAAGTAAAACTGAGTGTCATTATCATACATATAAAAACTAACGTACATTGATGAAGACATCATTTAGATGATTATAATGGGAAATTTGGGTAGATCCTTTGGGGAAACCAGAGGTAACAATGCATGAACAAGAAGTCTTTGCAAGTGATTTTCTGGCTTTGTTTAGGTGGAACCACATTTCAGCAGTTCCACCTAGCTGGACAACAAATGGAGAGAACTTGGAAGAGAATGCTGTGGTCGATTGTGTAAAAGGCTACAGACAGGTCTGAGGAGGATGAGAAATGCAAGTTTGCTTTTGCCACAGACATATTGGATGTCACAACAGGAGAGAGCATGATATGAGTTGTTTAAACTTCTGAATCTTTATTGTGTCGATTATAAAGTTACAGAATTTTCCTGTAGTACTTCAGATGTTGGTGACTATCGCTGTTTCTGCATAATTTTTATAACTGCAAAAATTTCTCTTGTGTTTGCTGCCAAAAGCTACGCCCACTCCCTGCAGGCTGAAATATGACACAGTATCCAGCATTTATGTCTAATTTGTTCACTGGAAATTGTGTGTGCACTCTCATCTCCTCCTAATCTTCAGATGATGGCAAAACAATCATTGTGTCACCTTGTGGTTAAGCTGAATCTGGAGTTACAATAAACATAAATTATATAGTGGCAAGAATTTTGTGTAAACAATTTCATTCACTTGCAGCTTTATACTCTTTCTAGATACATCTCAAGAAAGGATGTGAAATATTGCTTAATCCCTCTTTAAAACAGAATCTGGAACTGCTAGCTGTACCCACGATGTGTATATAGAAATCTTTGCCAATACTTGTTGACATAAACAATGTAATTAACTGGCCAAAATGGACATTACTGTATTCCGATAGCGATATGTTTCTATTGCTTAAATGAGCCAGATTTCCGAGAAAGAGACAGAAACACTTGAAGCCGTTTTCAAATTTCAATTGAGATTTATCCTCTCCAAATAAAAAGCTGTGCCCTCTCAAATTATTAACTAAACAGAAAAGATTGCTGTGAGAATAATTCTGGCTTTTTACTTTTAAATGCACATGTTGGGAGCTAGAATGTTTTGATGGACATTTCTTTGTTTTTGCTTCTTTTCACTTGATATATTGGTAGGCAAGTTGACTTGATTTGCTGTGTTGGTGATTTCACTCACTGTGCAATGAGAAGGAGCTGCTCCTCTTTATCTGTTTCAAATGAAAGTTTGAAATCCAGGAACAGTTGCACTCTGAATTGCTCAACTCCTAATCTTTGTTTGTACAATGCCATGACTGTTAAAATGTATTTTTCTACGTGAGACCTGGATTGAATGTAATATCTGTACTGTATAAAAACATGTAACAGTTGTGTATGTGTAATAATCCTGTGATTGACAATCAGTGGCCTGTGGTTTCTTTTCCAGTAAAATGCTCATTCAGGATTAATATGAGATAAATATGAATTGACAGAAACTGTTGTTGACCACACCACAGACAATCCCTCAGTCTCTGTAACATTGATCACTTTAATGACTGCTCATGTCGTGGTAGTACAATCTCTTTTCCTGTAATTGAGCTCCCCAGCACTCCAGAGACTTCTCCCAAGCACCTAACTATAGACACATTGTCAGCTTTTATCAAAAAACTAGTTTCACTGAGCTACTACTGAATTTCACTAAACTCCAGTATTTCTCCACTGCATCAAGCAAATACTGCTACAGATCTTCTCTATCCCACTCTTGGCTATCAGTAACTCCCTGGTTGTCTTTTTCAGCCCTAACCTTTTTCCATGGCACTTAACCACTAATCTCTGAGACACCGCCTGAGTTCTAACACCTTGCAAGTTTTAACAGCAGTAGCATTTGTGCTACTTGGAGCCACTTCTTTCGCTTCATTAGTTTTCCACGTCTGAACGAAACTAACGTCTCCCAGCACAAATGTACCCAGGTAAATTGAAACCGGAGAACCTTTTTCAGATGCATCCATGTTCAAAATGATGTAGTCTGCTTCATGCTGTCCTTAATCTGGGATTACTGAATGTTTTTAAGATAATATAGCTTTTGTCTGAACTTCCTTTGCTGCCAGATTTGCTGACACCGCATCTCTAGCTAAGTAATCGCACCTGCTCTTTTACAGCTCCATCTCTTCATTCTGATTCTACTAAACAAATCTAGGTAACCTTCTGAATTGCCATTGGTTTTATAATAATCACAATCAGTAAAGCCCAACATTTCAATTACCTTAACCTTGCTAGCTGTTAACCTCTGAAATCAACATGATCCCAACCTTTTATGTGTACTTTACATTTTGTCCCATTTCTACTTTGGGTTTTAATTTAAGCATTTAAAGTTTATACTTGAAAACACATAAACTAGATAATCACAACACATTACAGTACTTTTAAAAAATATATTAATTCCATGATTTTTAGTTTTGTCTGGGGAAAATTATGATTCAAATATAGCTGACTTTTACCAATCAAACACAAACTTCATAGCAACTACTGGACTGTACTGGTAGATATTGCACTCGAATTGTCATGATTCAATCAAATGTGGAGCAATCTGCAGTGATACTGCATGAAAGGATAATATTGCGATTTTACTGCTTGAAGGGAACAGGAAAATTCTTCAAGCAAGTGACACAGTACTGGTCCCAATTCTCCATATAGTACGAGCAGTAGCATAGGTGATTAACAGAATATTATCTTTTAGCCTACCCTTTTGTGGACACTGACATTGGCCTGATGCTTCTATTAATAGTTAGTGACTAAATACTTAAACATTTTCAATGGGAAAATATAATTCAGTGTTTTTCAAATCCTTTAAAAGATATATGTGCACTTGCTGTACTCCAGTATGCTTTTACATTTGGTTGTTAGAGAGAAAACGCTTGATATTACATATAATTATAAGGACTTGTATAAGAGATTTTGCTTTCAAAATGGAGATTTATAGTATACTAGCCTCATTTTTCATCTACAAATCTGGTTTAACAGCCTGATTCTGATTTTTGTGATCAGCGGTGTGCCACAAGGATCAGTGCTGGGTCCACTGCTGTTTGTTATTTATATAAATGATTTGGATGTGAATGTAGAAGGAATGTTAGTAAGTTTGTAGATGACACCAAAATTGGTGGTCTGGTGGCCAGTGATAAAGATTACCTCTGAGTGCAATGGGACCTTGATCAGATGAGCAAATGGAATTTAAATAAATGCACTTTGGTAGGGCAAATCAGAGTCAAAAACTAGAGGGCATAGGTTTTAAGGTGAGAGGAGAAAGATATAAAAGGAACCTAAGGGGCAACTTTTTCATTCAAAAGGTGGTGCGTGTATAGAATGAGCTGCCAGAGGAAGTGGTGGAGGTTGGTACAATTACAACGTTTACAAAGCATCTGGATGGGTGTCTGAATACGAAGGATTTAGAGGGATAGGGGCGAAAGGATACCATCAGGACATAGACAGACTGATGAAATGGGCAGATGTGTCTTTAAATGCAGATAATGTTAAATGATGGATTTGGTAGCAAGAATGTGGAGAAGCAATGCAAGAATAAAAGGTACAATTCTAAAGGAGATTCAAGGGCAAAGAGACCTGATGGTGTATATGTAAAAATCATTGAAGATGTCAGGCAGGTTCAAGATGTGGTTGAAAAGCCATACAGAATCCAGGACTTCAAAAGTTGAGGCATTGTGTCAAAAAGCAAAGAACCATTATGAAAGGTTTGGCCTCAGTTGACGGAACCCTGTCTAATTCTGGGCACGGCATGTCAGGTGGATGTGGTGGCTTTAGAGCAGGTGCAGAAAAGATGGCCGAAAGACTTAGGCTGGAGAAGTTGGAATTGTTTCTCCTTGGAGGACAGTAGGTATATAAAACCCTGAATTAAGACAGACTAGGTTGAAATAAACTATTGCCTTTGACAGAGAAGTCCAGAAGTATAGGATACAGAATTGGGGTGATTTAAAAAAAGAGCTGAAGAGAACATGATAAAACCTATTTTTATGCAATATATAGTTACAATCTGGAATGCACTTCTTGAGAGGGAGTTGGAGGCAGATTCCATAGTGGATTTCAAAGGGAATTAATAAGCACCTTAAAACATCAGTAGTTATATGGAAAGTGCAGAGAAATAGTACGAGTTGAATTTTTCTTACAGAGAAAATGAAACTGATTGAATGACATCTTTCTGTAATGTAACCATCTATTATCTAAGAAACTTTAAACCAATAAATATTCTCACTGTATATGAATGGTAGTTATGATTGAAAATGTCATGTGTAGAATTGCCTGCCAACAGGTCTGTTATGAAGAATTGTCTTCTCATATCCAGGGTGAAATTGAGTTGGTGAAAGATTACTTATTTATGCTCATTAACCAGGAGAGGGTGAGGAGAGACAATGCCATTGCTTGCTAAGATGCTTGATATTTGGATGAAATCTCACACTAAGTTTGAAAACCATATTTGTGAGACCAAAAAGCATTTGTGTGAAGTGGAAGAGGGAAGGAGGTAAAGAGAGTGTTTGTTTAGTATATTTTTTCCTCAGTCTTTGTATTTGTATAAAAATGTAAACAAGTTATTTGCATGTGGGCTTTAATACACTCTCATATAGGTAAGGCAGCTACAGAATTTGTTTTTTAAGTTCATTTGTGGGATGTGAAGCTCGCTAGCTGGCCAGCATTTATTGCCTGTTCCCGAGGTGCACTTGTTAAAGAAACTGGAATATGTATTTTCTACTTTAAAATTCCGCAAAGCCATCCTACGTTTTCCCAACTCTGCTCTTATACTGTCTTGTGATCATAATACATAAAAGGTATTGTTTGAATAGTGATCTGTCACCTTTTATAATCTTTTTAATCTGATTTATTGGAAACTGCAGCATTGTGTACTGGTTTTGTCTACTGATCTTAAAAATGTGTTGCTGGAAAAATACAGCAGGTCAGGCAGCTCCCTACCTTTTATCTTAGCCTGCTTGGCACAACCTCCTCATTCCTGAAGAAGGGCTTATGCCCAAAACGTCGATTCTCCTTCTCCTTTGATGCTGCCTGACCTGCTGCGCTTTTCCAGCAACACATTTTTAAGCTCTGATCCCCAGCATCTGCAGTCCTCACTTTCTCCTTGTCGACTGATCTACTGAGCAACTGAGCAATGCACTTGTCATCAAGGGAATGCAACAAAGATTCACCAGACTAATCCATTAGATGGCAGATTTGTATTCTGCCAAGATATTAAGGAAACTGGGCCCTTGTTTCTAGGGTTTTAAGAATGAGAGATGACCTCATTGAAACTTAGAAAATTCTTATAAGGCATGATACAGTGGATAAAGACATAATGTTTTTACTTACCTGATAAGTTTAGAACAAGCGGATGTGAAATGAGGAATTTCTTCAGTCAGATGGTTGTGAATCTTTGGCATTCTCTACCTCCGAGAACTGTGAAAGTTCAATTATTTAGAATGTTCAAGACAGATTTTATTGATAAGGTGTTTTGTTTTGGAATCCAGTGTTTTATGCTCCTCGTGTTTTTCTTTTAATTTCTCTGTTATAGATGTGTCCATTTGTACAGGAGATTTTTTTCGCTGTCATTGTGCACATGTAAACGTTTGTGTCAAAACAAAAAAAAATTGGGAGCCCAGAATATCCAGAAGACCCTTTCCTTTCAGGCTTTGAGTTTCCTAAAATATCAGCTACTGGAGGAGGAGGATGAAGTTGTGGATGGGGAGGGCAAATGAAGGAAAATTGTTCAATTGTTGTTAGCTTCCTTGGCACATGCCTGATAATGAACCTCTTGTTTCTTAATACCCTGTAATAAAGGTGCGGAACAAGCATCCAAATGCTTGCTTCTTGAGTACTGTACTTGGGTTTCTAATCTGCTTTACCTTCGAGGGGTTCCTGAAAACTAAAAATCCAAATTTAGCCATTGAGAAATATTCAAAAAAAGGTCCTTGTAATATATATGCAGTTTGTCTGCCCAACAACGGTCAAAATTTACTTGTGCTTTGTAGTTTAATTTCCATTTATGTTATGGCATGCTCCATCTTTCTCCCCCTCCCTATTTCCTTGTCAGTTCCCAGTGCTATTTTCTTAGTACAGATTGTTGCTCACTTTAAACACCTAGCTTATACCTGTGTCTACCATCATCAGATGTACTCAGTGAAGTGAATGTTTGGTGTAGTTTTGCCTTCTCTCTCGTGCTGTCCTCTTCCATTTTAATTGGTAAAATGCTGCAGTGAGACTCGGCAAGTCCTGACGATAGCGTGCGTGATACTTGCATACAATTTTCAAATTTCAATGGGAAGAGATACGCTGTTCAAACCCCTCCATCGATGTCTCTGGCAATTACCCTGTGATGCCCTGAACAACTGGGATTCCCCAGAAGTTTACAGTTGTTAATCACAGGCATGGGCCCTGACTTGGAGATAATTAACAGCAGAATCAGTACTGGGAAAAACCTCAGTGCTGAAAGTAAACTTGTTGAACAGTTTCCATCCTACTGTGCTTCCTTTCACCCCACTTCTCCCATCTCTTGTGGACCTCAAACGGATGGTCTTGCTGACATCAGATTTGGCAATTAATGCTTCCACACCTAATTATTAGTCCTTATAGCTCTCTTTTGTGAACGAATACATCCTGCAGCTGGCTCAGGAATAAGGCTGCAGTTGAATCACAGTCAACAGTGTGCACAGTTTTCACAATTCAGTAAGGTATCTTCACTGTTGTTTCAGGTCAGTGACGTTATGTCAGAACTGGAAAAATAGAGATGTTTAAAACTTGCAACAACAAGTACAAAGGCAAAGAAAGTTGGGAAAGAGTGTCAAGTGTACAAGGAACAGTCCTTGATATGGTTGGTGGTAGTGATGTTGGGATGACAGTCCAGGCCAAAAAGGGTTATATAGTATTCTGTTTAGTTTAGAAGGCTTGAGACCAAGCCATTTGTAGATTGTCCTTTTTTTTTGGATTATAGATTAATGTTAGAAAGCCTACCCTCAATATTAATTCCTACTTATATTGTTCTTGAGCCATCCAACTGAAATTGTCAGATTTTGGATTTCTAACTGAAAGTTGTTACAATGGAATACTGTAATGGGAATGGTTAAAATGAGTAGAGTTTATGATTTGAAATTCTTGGACTCTGAGAGTCTGAAAGTGTATTGGATTTCTAATTTTTCCAAGTTCTGGTGAAAGGTAATTGACTTGTAATGTTAATTCTGTTTCTTCATGTGCAGATGCTGGCCAGACCAGCTAAGTATTTTCACTATTTTCTGTTTGTACTTCATATTTCTAAAATCTGCCTGCAGTTTTGCATTTTCTGACCCAGAGATATGCTTGAAGTTCTGATAATTTTAACCCCCTTTTGGATGGGTAAGATGGTTGGGAAGAAGAAAGATGGGAGAAAGGAGGGTTAAATTGTTAAAACTGGGAAATCCAGCCTACTATCAATACCTGGAGAAAGTGAGGACTGGAGATCAGAGTCGCGAGTGTGGTACTGGAAAACCACAGCAAGTCAGGCAGCATCCAATGTTTTGGGCATAAGCCCTTCATCAGGAGTGAATTCCTGATGAAGGGCTTATGTCCAAAATGTCAATTCTCCTGCTTCTCGGATGCTACTTGATATGCTGTGCTTTTCCAGCACCACACTCTCAACTACCGTTGACACCCTTCTGGCTCAAAATACACGCTTTTGAGGGAGAGGTCCATGGTTATAATATTTAAGTAAGGCTCCATGTCTCAGACTTCATTAAACATTTGAACTTAACTCCTCCAGTACAGATTCCCAGGGCCGTAGGAACTCAGGAAATCTGGCTGCAAAACAAAACAAGATCTACCAGATTCAGTAGATGGTGTTTTGCTTGTAATACTGGTGGGCCAAGAGCAGCAGGAGAGATTTTCCCTTACTCCATTAGTAAGCCTGCTAAACTTTCCACCTCCAAGTACTTGATCTCCTCTTCCCACCAAACTCCATTTCCCAATCACACATTCTCTCTCCCATCTTGCCTTCCAGCATGTCCTGAGCACCCTTCCCACCAGCTGTGTTGTGTATATCCTGTGAATGTCAATTAAAATGGGCTCTGAAAATCACTTTGGGGTGTACGGTTTTGCTAAATCCAGCAGCTGGGAAGTTAGACTTATGGAAGTTAGAATTACCTCAAGACCCATTGAAAGTTTAAGATGATCTCTAAGGGAAAGTAAAAACTTTCATATGGTTCAGCGACCAATTTTTTTCAGTTAACAAAAATTCTAGTTGCAAATTGTAGTTGGATTGATTAATAACTTGCAAGATAAACCGTTACACAAGTGTTTGGAATATTTTAAATTCAGTTTTTTTTAAAGGGATGAAGTTTACGTTAGGTGATACTGTACTTGGTTAAAATATAAAATGAAAACCTTTATGAAATGTCGTTTAAAGTTAGATGAATCAAGAAGTAAGAATAACATGCCATACTCTTCTAAAGCCTTGTTCAATAGTGTTTTCCTTAATTACAATTTGTAAATAAAAATTGTTTAACACAATCAAATATTTGGAGCTATTTCAAGGAGAGTTGTTGTTGGAAAGTTGTTTCAGCACCACCAAACTTATTAACTTGGAAGAAGTAGTGAGGAACCTCAGCACATATACATGGTGAAACAATATCTCCTGGTGGTCAGTACTTTTGCAGAGTTCAAGAAGCCTATCAGGTAGTGATCTGCAAATGTTTCAGATGATTAAGTGTGCTTTTTGGCACAATCTTTGTTGAGAGAATGAGGTGTACAAGGGTAAGGTATTAGGATGAAAGATCTCGACCTGAAACATTGACTCCCCTGCTCCTCTGCTGCTTGACCTGCTGTGCTTTTTCCAGCTTCACACTTTATCGACTCTGACTTTTCAGCATCTGTAGTCCTCCCTATCCCCAAGGATAAAGTATCCACTGGCTGTTTCCAGTTATGTATAGTTTGGCTCCCTTCACACCAGTAAAGCATAAAATAATCACAAACATTCTGGAACAGTTTTTGATAAACAACTGGAAACCACTAACAAAAATTGCTTCTTTCTTCTGTAAAGCATTTTCATGCGCCATTGGGGCTGCTCTCATTAGAGGTTTAACCTGAGGGCCACCAGACTCAGGTGAGGGAAGAGATTGAGAAGGAGAGACTTTCATTGTAACCTCAAAACTGTAATGTGAATTGAACCCACGCTGACAAGACCGTTGACCATATATTTTGTTTTGACATGTTTTGTGTAAGTTCTGTTCCTGTTAATGGATTCAAACCTGTAAAAGAATTAATTGCTTCATTATTGTTCCCCTGGTCTTTTCAATTGTCGTACAGTCTTTCCTTCCCTACATCCAGTCAGCCCTCAAACTGAACAGGTGGAAAACAGAAATTAAACAAAATAGCAATGAGATTTCATAGTTAATTTCAAAAGGATCTCCCAAGTTCCTCAAATGTTCAGATTTCTTAGCTAACTTAACCCCACGCTTTCACATGTTCCTTTAAGTATGGGCACTGATGTCTACGGAAGATTAACTTGATATCAGATCTTTACTATATTCTAAGAAGTGAATTATAATGTGTGTCTATATGGAAAAGAATTATAATATTATTTTTCTCCTTATGTTAATGTAGAGTGAAGAAAGCCCAAGCCCTAAACGTCAACGCCTCTCCCAGTCGTATTTTGAATATACAGCAGTATCTCCTGCCCCGTCACCACCAATGCGACCATGGGAAATGACATCTAATAGGCGACCTCCCTCAGCTCGACCAAATCAACACCATTTCTCAGGGGAAAGGTGCAATACACCTGCACGAAACAGAAGAAGGTAAATTACAGTAAATCAAATGCTGATTGAGGAGGTTTCTTATTATCAGGACGGCAATGGCCTAATGGAATTATCAAATCAAAAAACTCAAGTAGTGTTCTAGGGTCGCAGGTTCAAATCCTACCGTGTTGGATGTTAGAATTTGAATTCGATATATATCTGGAAATAAGAGTGTAACCGTGACTATGAAATCTCTGCTGTTTGTCAGAAAAACCCATCTGGTTCACTAGTGTCCTTCAGGAAAAGAAATCTGTTTTTCTTAGTCTGCCCTCTAGGTAACTCCAGACCCATAACAATATGGCCTGGCAAGGCACTCGAGGGCAGGTCACATCACCACCTTCACAGCAGTTAGGGATGGATGATATAAAGTCAGCGAGTGGTTTAACGAAAAGCTTCATAGTACTTGTTTTGTAATACATTTCATAGAATTATACCTGTTTGGAACAATGTTTAAAAATGAAGTTAGCATTTCAGCACTGAGGTGTTTTTTTTTAAAAAAACTTTTTTATAATTTTTCATGGAAAGAATGCTGCCAGTGAAAATTGGTGCTTCAATACAATTCACTCATTCTTTTTAGTGCTGTTCATTCTCTGAGAAGAGTCTGATGTCTGTTTTTTGAAACAGAAGGGAAAAAAAGATTCTACAAGAGAATGTTTTCTGATGTTAAAGGAACTGTGTGGAACCATAGGGGACGTGAATGTTTTTCAATGTATACTCTTTCAAAGCTTAAAGTACCTCTAGTGCCATTCTTCGAGCACTGTTTAACTAGTTTCAGATCCATGGATTAACCATTTTATCACAACAGTGCATAGAGAAACCTAACGCTAATGTACTGCCAAATGTGTTAATGGAAATGAAGAGAAATGGTATGCACCTAATGATTTGAATACTGCAATAGTGGAAGACTCCACAAAGAAGCTATATAATGTGATATGGGTGTTCTTGTGCATGAAACACGAATGATTATGCAGATGCGGCAAGTAGTTAAGGCAACTCAAATTTCTTTTGTCATTTTATAACTCGGGTTAGATTTTAAAACTAGGAGACTTTACATGCTCTTGGTGATGCAGGACGTGGCATTCTGTGTACAGTTTGGTCCCTATTTAAGAAAGGATATATAGCATTGGAGGAAGTTTAGAAGAGATTCACTAGGCTGATTCCTGGGTTGAAGGATATCACGAATGGCTAAATGGTTATAATCAATGAATGAATAGTGTTTCTAAGAATGAGGGGTGACCTTCTTGAAATGTGCAAGATTCTAATGGGAGTGGTCTTGGTAAGCATTCAGTAGGTGTCTCCAGTAATGGAAGGATTTCGAGCTACAAGATATAATTACAAAGTAAGGGGACACTCGCTTAAAACTGAGATGCAAAGATGTTTCTTCTCCCAAAAGATGATAAATGTAGAATTCTCGACCCCAGAGAGTTGTGAAGGTTAGATGATTAGAGTATTTCAGGAGGAGGACGATAGAATTTTTGAAATATAAAGGAGTTGAAGCCTTAGCAGAGCTGATGAAATAGGTGTTGAGATTGAGGGCAAATCATCAAGGATCTTATGAAATGGCAGTGCCAGTTTAAGAGCCTGAATGGCCTTCTATTTCTGATGTTCATTTACATCATTTAAATGTTCGTTTAAATTGTGTCAGAGATAAAACATTTAACTTCCCAAATGTGATGTGGATTGTTATTCCATCATAATGCAACACACATTTAGTTAAGTTATATGTTTCATCATGTGATTTGCTTCATGAAAGGAATGTGAGAAGTATTTTCTTGAGCTAACCGTTCTTCACAAGGTAAATCATATGATGAAGCAGATGCTGTTTCCTGTTTCAGCTAAAAATATATAACTTATTTTAGCAACATGATTAAAATAACGCATTTCCATACACAGGATATAAGTTATTGTCTTTGCTAATTGTAGAAGTCAAAGAATAGAATTAAATAATGCCAAGTGGTGAAACACCAGCTCAGTTTACGTCAACGTTTGCTAAAATGAAAAATACTCGGATCTTAGCCCTGATGGTGATATATAGTATGTAGCAACTGTTTATTGAGTTTGCAAGACTAATTGTTACTGCAAATGCTTTTGAGATTTTAACATTGTACAGTATCCATACTGTGTACCAACAGTTCCCTGTAATTAGTTTTATTTTCATTTGAACATATCAAACATTACATTATCAATTTTGTAATGTAAGGCATACTTTGCACGTGTTGGATATTGCAGTAGTGGTTTTGATTTGCGTATCTGCAAGAGTTTAAAAGTTATTTTGTAAGTATTTCTGTAGCCATGGTGATTTTTTAAAACAATATGAGCGAGTGTTCTTAATCACTAATGAAATTTTGATTTCGTTTAGAACAGATTATACAGTGAAGAATGTAAGTAGTTTGCACTGGACTTTCATTTTCAAAGATCAATGATTGGTTTTCTTTTTCAGTGGAATGCAGGAAACATCACAGCTTAAAAAAGGCATTTTGGTTTCAGTTCAGTAATTTTGCAAAAGTCATGGCTGAAGTTGGATGTGAAAAACATTTGTTTCTAAAGAAGGGAGATAGTTTAAAACTGTGAAGAAATTGATTACCTCCCATGTAAGAGTTTAGTTTTAGACCAGGAATGTTTGGTTACTACCTTGATGGAGATATTAAAATCCCAATATTGTGTGAAAACGGGCCCTTCAGCCCAGCAAGTCCACACCTTCCGAAGAGTAACCCACCCAGACCCATTCACCTACCCTATTATCCAATATTTACTCCTGACTTATGCACCTAACCAACACATCCCTGAACACAATGAGCAATTTAGCACGGTCAATTCACCTAACCTGCACATCTTTGGAGCACATCTTTCCTCCGGAGCACCCGGAGGAAACCTACGCAGACACTGGGAGAATGTGCAAACTCGACACAGACAGTCACCCGATGCTGGAATCGAACCCGGTCCCTGGCGCTGTGAGGCAGCAGTTCTAACCACTGAGCCACCGTGCCACCCCGAGATAGTCTACACTTGGTTGTTCCAAGAACATGCTATCAGATTCTCAAGGCACGGAATTGAAGCCACAGTTAAATTAAATCCCATGGCTTTGAATTCTCTCTAGTATGCATACTATACAGGCATGTTCTGGGATTAATGGGTATGTATTTTACCATGTGTTTCAAAATCTTTAAATTTGTATTAACACAAAAGAATTTGGTTTATTTGATCATGATTTATTTTGTGTGACTAAGTTCTGTCTTACTGCTAAGATCAAATCTGCTGCATTGTGTGCTTGTGTTTCAATGAAAAACTACCTTGTTAAAACCAAAAGAAAAAGAAAATGTGATCTATGAAGCCAAATTTCATCCAGGATCTGACTTGTCCAGTTGTAACATCACCTGGGTGCATTGCAAACATTCACTTAAAATAATGCACATATGATAAATCACAAGTTGAAATCTATGAAGTGGCTTATCTGGAAAATGAAGATGTAATCAAAAACAGGTACTGTTCAACTATGTTCTATATTTTATACAATTAATATTCTGATCTACTTTTGCACAGTCCTCCTGTTAGGCGTCAAAGAGGAAGACGAGAAAGACTGACGAGACATAGTTCTGTGAACCAAGATGAAAACTACCACCATCATCCTTACGGACAGCAGCCAGCTGCAGAGGAGCCCAGAGCATTTCACCCTCCAAACGTATCTCCACGCATGCTCCACCCTGCTGCACACCCTCCACAACAGAATGCAGTGGTGGTTGACATCCATGAACAGGTAAGTAAATTGATTTGGATGCACTAGAATGTGTGCCTTGTTGCTTGGTTATTGACAATAATGAGCTTTCACTTTGTATAAGCCTCTTAATATGTGTCACTTCAGCCACAAATAATCCTTTTCATTGCTTGTATTCAGCTGTCAAGTAGAATATAACTGGAATATAGCTGAGCAAGTATTTTTGAAATAGGATATTTGTATCGACAATAACTTTTGCATAGATTTGGAAATCATAAATAGTTTCTTACAAAATTGTAAACTGCCTTGGCAGTCGTGACCTTCACAAGTATTAAACCAGTTTACCCATTTGTATGCCTCCTGTGTATGTCTGTCAATAAAGATCTGAATACAGTGTACAACCTTATGATATGTCTGAAGTACACCTGAAACTTATACATTCCTATCAGCAGCCACACAGATAATTCACCAATGTTTGAGTTTGTGAAGATGTAATATATGCACAATATCAAAACTTGCAAATTACAGAATGAGAGGAATTAGATTACTTACAGTGTGGAAACAGGCCCTTCGGCCCAACAAGTCCACACTGATCTGCCGAAGCGCAACCCACCTAGACCCATTCCCCTACATCTAACACTACGGGCAATTTCTCATGACCAATTCACCTGACCTGCACATTTTTGGACTGTGGAGGAAACCGGAGCACCAGAGGGAACCCACGCAGACACGGAGAGAATATGCAAACTCCACACAGTCAGTCACCTGAGGCAGGAATTAAACCCGGGTCTCTGGCACTGTGAAGCAGCAGTGCTAATTACCGTGCCACCGTGACAGTGGCTATGTCTCTTGACCAGCACCCTTTCTTGTGTGAAATCCTCTAGTGGGTAAAAATGTTCTGAACTGGGGATTTTTCTCGTATAGAGCCATTCTTTTGCCTTTGTAATGAAGCATACATACTCATGATGTTGACTGGCCCTCTTGAGAGGTAGACCATGGTGTGGGGTTGAGGAGGGAATGGGGAGGATGGAAGATTTCATCAACATTAGTGAGTTTCACAGACCAAAACCTACATTTTGTTCACTAATTTCCCTGACCCTTTCCCATGAAAGATTATTGTATCATTCTTTTCTTTCACTAATCTATTAACAGTGAATCCTGTCTCCAGCCAGGATGCTATTTGATAACTCAGCCAATCTAATTCCATGTTTTATAAGGGAGCTAGATATAATGCATCCAAATGTGCAGATCTGAATGGCAGTGGAAAAGGGAAGGTGCAACAAAGCCTGGGTGTCCTTGTACACTTGTTACTGAAAATAAGCAGGAATCTGCAGCAGGCGGTGAAGAAGGTGCATAGTATGTTGGCCTTCATAGCAAGAGTATTTGAGTACTGAAGAGGGATGTCTGCTCCAATTGTATGGAGCTGCAGTGAGACTACACTTGAAATATTATTTGCAAATTTGATCTCCTTATCAAAGGAAGAATATTCTGGTTATAGAGTCATCGAGATGTACAGCACGGAAACAGCCCCCTCTGTCCATCTTGTCCATGCTAACCATGTATCTTAAATAAAGCTAGTCCCATTTGCCAGCATTTGGCCCATATCCCTCGAAACCCTTCTTAATCACATACCCATCCAGATGCCTCTTACAGTCCACCAGGTTAATTATGAGGCACTAGCTTTCGAAGTGCTGCTACTTCTTCAGGTGGTTGTGAAGCAGGATCGTAAGACACAAAATTTAGAGCAATATTCAGGTGTTATGCGATTTTTAACTTTGTCCACCCCAATCCAAGACCAGCTCCTCCAAATCACTCTTAAATGTAGTAAATGTACCAACCTCCTCCATTCTGAAATTCAACATGACTAGACAGGGTAAAAGCAGAAGGAGTGCCTGATGACTTCAGAGTTCAGAATCTGATATGGGGTAAGCCATTTAGGATGAGATGAGAAATTTCTTCACCCAGCGAGTGTGAGCCAGTGGAATTCTCTGCCACAGAAAATGGTTGAGGCCAAAACATTGTATGTTTTTAAGGAAATGCAGTAAAAATAGTTCTTCGTGTTTAAGGAATCAAAGAGTATAGAAAGAAAGCTGGATCAGGGTGTTGAGTTGGATGCTCAACCATTATCATAGTCAATGGTGGACCAGGCTGAAAGGCTGAAGAGCCTATAGTACTCCTTTCCTATTTTCTTTGTTTATATGTTGATCTTAATTGTCTTGCACATTGTTGTCAGCTGACAGGACCGTGTATGGTTATGCCAGCTTACTAATCAAAGAGTTTGCATCTTCCTTATTTTATGATTTGTTTGGCAGTGTGATGGTTTCTGTCGGCTTTTTGAGCAAAGAAGTTAATGAACGTAGGAATCGGTCATAGGAAAATGACATTTTGCTCATCATGTTTGTTCCACTATTCAATAAGTTCATTGCTAACTGGCCCAGTTGTCTCAGCTCCAGTCCATAACCCGAAGTCTATCAAAAATCTAACTCTACCTTCAATAAATTTAAAGATTCAGTTGCCGATATTTTTTGGTGAAGAGAATTCCACATGCCAACAACCCTGAGAAAAGCTATCTCTCATCTCTGTCTTACCCTTAAGTTATGTCCCCTAATTTTAGTCTCCCCCTGTAAGAAAACATTATCCTAGTACCAATCTGATCAATCCCCCTCAGGATCTTGTATGTTTCAATAAGATTACTTTTTATTTAGATTTAACCATTCTCATGATGGTTAAATCTAAATAAAACTGGCCTGAATGGACAGTTTAAGTGAACCTGCTCTGAACTTCTTTTGACGCAATTTTTTTTCAAATAAGGAAATTAAAACTGTACACAGGACTTCTGCTCTCAGCATAATCCTATACAGTTGCAGTAAAACTTTGCTACTTTTATGTTGCAATTCCCTTGCAATAAGCAACTAAACTCCATTTGCTGTCCTAATCACTTACTGCATTTGCATACTAACTTTGTGATTCATGTATCAGGGCACCCACCTCCCACTGTAATGCCAACTTCTGCAGTTCCTCTTCATTTAATTGAGATATTGCTTTTATATTCTTCATACTAAAATGGACAAGTTGACATTTCACATGTTTTACTGCACCTGTCAAATATTGACCTAGCCAATTAACCTATCTAAATACCTTTTGGAGGCTATACCTCCACATGACCACTTACTTCCCTATTTATCTTGGTGGTTTTGGCAAATTTAGTTACCATACATTTGGTCCTTTGATCATTGATATAGTTTTATTCATTGGTGGGACATGGACATTTGGTAGTCAGCCAGCGTTAACTGCCAGTCCCCAGTTGCCCTTGAGAAGGTGATGGTGAGCTGCCTTCTTGAACAGCTGCAGTCCACATGCTGTAGGTTGATCCCTTAGGAAAGGAATTCCAGGATTTTGATCTAGTGACCGTGAAGGAATGGTGATATATTTCCAAGTCAGGATGGTGAGTGGCTTGGAAGGGAATTTGCAGGTGGTGGTCTTCTCATGAATCTGCTGACCTTGTCCTTTTAGATAGAAGTGGTTATGGTTTGGGAGGTACTGTCTAAGGGTCTTCAGTGAATTTCTGCAGTGTATCTTGTAGATATTACACACTGCTGCTACCGAGTGTTGGTTTGGAAGGAGTGGATGTGGTGCCAGTCAAGTGGCTGATGGTCCTGAGCTTCTTGAGTGTTGTTGAAACTGCACCCATCCAGGAAAGTGAGGAATATTCCATCACATTCCTGATTTGTGCCTTGTAGATGGTGGACAAGCTTTGGGGAGTCAGGAGATGAATTACTCACCACAGTATTCCTAGTCTCTGACTTGTTGTAACCATTGTATTGATGTGGTGAGTTCAGTTAAATTTCTGGTCAATGGTAACCCCCAAGGATGTTCATAGTAGGGAAATTCAGTGATGGTGACAGCATTGAACTTAAGAGGCAGTGGTTAGATCATCTCTTATTGGAGATGATCATTGCCTGGTATTTGTGTGGTGTGAATTTTACTTGCCATGTGTCAGCCCAAGCCTGGATATTGTCTAGATCTTGTTGCATTTGAACATGGTCTGCTTCAGTATCTGATACCGCTGAGGCCAAACACCAGCCCGCGGACGCCTCCTCTTATCGCCCCCTTGACCACGACCCCACCTCCCACCACCAAACCATCATCTTCCAGACCATCCATGACCTCATCACCTCAGGGGATCTCCCATCCACCGCCTCCAACCTCATAGTCCCACAACCCCGCACCGCCCGTTTCTACCTCCTGCCCAAAATCCACAAACCTGCCTGCCCCTGCCGACCCATTGTCTCAGCCTGCTCCTGCCCCACCGAACTCATCTCCCAATACCTCGACACGGTCCTGTCCCCTTTAGTCCAAGAACTCCCCACCTACGTTCGGGACACCACCCACGCCCTTCACCTCCTCCAGGATTTTCGCTTCCCCGGTCCCCAACGCCTTATTTTCACTATGGACATCCAGTCCCTGTACACCTCCATCCCCCATCACGAAGGACTCAAAGCCCTCCGCTTCTTCCTTTCCCGCCGCACCAACCAGTACCCTTCCAATGACACCCTCCTTCGACTGACTGAACTGGTCCTCACCCTGAATAACTTCTCTTTTCAATCCTCCCACTTCCTCCAAACTAAAGGAGTTGCCATGGGCACCCGCATAGGCCCCAGTTATGCCTGCCTCTTCGTAGGATATGTGGAACAGTCCATCTTCCGCAACTACACTGGCACCACCCCCCACCTTTTCCTCCGCTACATCGATGACTGTATCGGCGCTGCCTCGTGCTCCCACGAGGAGGTTGAACAGTTCATCATCAACTTTACTAACACCTTCCATCCCGACCTTAAATTCACCTGGACTGTCTCAGACTCCTCCCTCCCCTTCCTAGACCTTTCCATCTCTATCTCGGGCGACCGACTCAACACAGACATCTACTATAAACCGACTGACTCCCACAGCTACCTGGACTACACCTCCTCCCACCCTGCCCCCTGCAAAAACTCCATCCCATATTCCCAATTCCTTCGTCTCCGCCGCATCTGCTCCCAGGAGGACCAGTTCCAACACCGCACAGCCCAGATGGCCTCCTTCTTCAAGGACCGCAGATTCCCCCCAGACGTGATCAACGATGCCCTCCACCGCATCTCCTCCACTTCCCGCTCCTCCGCCCTTGAGCCCCGCTCCTCCAACCGCCACCAAGACAGAACCCCACTGGTTCTCACCTACCACCCCACCAACCTCCGCATACAATGTATCATCCGCCGTCATTTCCGCCACCTCCAAACGGACCCCACCACCAAGGATATCTTTCCCTCCCCTCCCCTATCAGCGTTCCGCAAGGACCACTCCCTTCGTGACTCCCTCGTCAGATCCATACCCCCCACCAACCCAACCTCCACCCCCGGCACCTTCCCCTGCAACCGCAGGAAATGTAAAACTTGCGCCCACACCTCCACACTCACTTCCCTCCAAGGCCCCAAGGGATCCTTCCATATCCGCCACAAGTTCACCTGTACCTCCACACATATCATCTATTGCATCCGCTGCACCCGATGTGGCCTCCTCTATATTGGGGAGACAGGCCGCTTACTTGCGGAACGCTTCAGAGAACACCTCTGGGCCGCCCGGACCAACCAACCCAACCACCCCGTGGCTCAACACTTTAACTCTCCCTCCCACTCCACCGAGGACATGCAGGTCCTCGGACTCCTCCACCGGCAGAACATAACAACACGACGGCTGGAGGAGGAGCGCCTCATCTTCCGCCTGGGAACCCTCCAACCACAAGGTATGAATTCAGATTTCTCCAGTTTTCTCATTTCCCCTCCCCCCACCTTGTCTCAGTCGGTTCCCTCAACTCAGCACCGCCCTCCTAACCTGCAATCCTCTTCCTGACCTCTCCGCCCCCACCCCACTCCGGCCTATCACCCTCACCTTGACCTCCTTCCACCTATCCCACCTCCATCGCCCCTCCCCCAAGTCCCTCCTCCCTACCTTTTATCTCAGCCTGCTTGGCTACTCTCTCTCATTCCTGATGAAGGGCTTATGCTCGAAACGTTGAATTCCCTATTCCTGAGATGCTGCCTAACCTGCTGTGCTTTAACCAGCAACACATTTTCAGCTCAGTATCTGAGAAGTCTTGAATGGTGATAAACATTGTGCAATCAATTCCCACTTCTGTTCTTATGATGGAGAGAAGGTCATTGATGAAGCAGCTGAACATAGTTGAGTCTAGGGTACTACCCTGAGGAACTCCTGCAGAGATGTCCTTGAGCTGAGATGACTGATCTCAGGCAACTGCAACTATCTTCCTAAGTGTCAGGTATGACTCTAACCAATGGAGAGTTTTCCCCTGATGCCCATGGATTCTAGTTTGCTTCTTAATGCCACTTTTGTTTGAATGTGGCCTCGATATAAAAGGCTGTCACTTTCGCCTCACTTCTGGAGTTCAGCTCATTTGTTCATGTTTGAGCCAGAGCTATAATGTGGTCCTGTCAGAACCCAACTGGGTGTCAGTGAGCAGGTTATTGCTGAGCATCTACTGCTGGATGACACTTGCATTACTTTACTGATGATTGAGAGTTGACTGATGGGGTGATAATTGGCTGGGTTGGATTTATCCTGTTTTTGTGTGCGGGACATAACTGACAATTTTCCACATTGTTAAATAATTGGACTGGAACGGCTTTGTTAGATTAGACTTACAGTGTGGAAACAGGCCCTTCGGCCCAACAAGTCCACACCGACCCGCCGAAGCGCAACCCACCTATACCCCTACATTTACCCCTTACCTAACACTACGGGCAATTTAGCATGGCCAATTCACCTGACCCGCACATCTTTGGACTGTGGGAGGAAACCGGAGCACCCGGAGGAAACCCACGCAGACACGGGGAGAACATGCAAACTCCACACAGTCAGTCGCCTGAGGCGGGAATTGAACCCAGGTCTCTGGCGCTGTGAGGCAGCAGTGCTAACCACTGTGTTAGGGGAGCGACAAGTTCTGGAGCACAGGTCTTTGCAGGAATGTTGTCAGAGCCCATAGCCTTTGCAGTAGCCAGTGCCTCTGACCATTTCTTGATATCATGTGAAGTGAATTGAATTGACTGAAGACTGGTATCTGTAATGCTGAGGACCACTGAAGGAGGTTGAGATGGATCATCTACTCAACACTTCTGGCTAAAGATTGCTGCGAATGTTTCAGCCGTATCTTTTGCACTGATCTGTTGGGCTCTCGCATCATTTAAGGATGGGCATATTTGTGGAGCTGTTTCCTCCACTTGTTTAATTGTCCACTACTGTCCAGGACTACATGTCTTATATCTGCTCCGTTGCTTGTGGGATCACTTAGCTCTATCATTTGCTGCTTATGTTGTTTGACGTGCAAGTAGTCTAGTTTGGTAGCTTGAGGTATGTCTGGTGCTGCTTCTGGCATGCCCTCCTAGAGTCTCTACTGAATGAGAATTGTTCCTCTGGCTTGATGTTTGTGGGTTGAGTGGGGAATATACTGGGAAATGAGGTTGTAGATTGTGCTGGAGTACAGTTCTGCTGTTGATGGTCCATAGCTGCATAGTCTTGAATTGCTAGATCTGTTTGAAGTCTGTCCTGTTTAGCACAGTGATAGTGCCATGCATGATGATGGAGGGTATTCTCAGTGTGAAGGTGGGACCTCAGCTCCACAAGAACAATGTGGTGGTCACTGTTACTGATGCTGTGATGGACAGATGCATCAGTAGCCAGCAGATTGGTAAGGATGAGATTAAACATGTTTTTCCTTTTTGTTGGTTCCCTCACCACCTGCTATAGACCCAGTCCAGTAGTTACGTCCTTTAGGATCCAAACAGTTCTATTGGTAGTGCTGTTGCCAAGTCATTCTTGATGGTGGACATTGAAATCCCCCACCCAGAGTGCATTTTGCCATCCTTCATGCTTCCTCCAAGTGTTGCTCAACATAGAGGAGCACTGATTCATCAGCCGAGGGAAGATAGTATGCGGTAATCAGCAGGAGGTTTCCTTGCCCCATGTTTAACCTAAAATTATAAGACTTCATGGGATTCAGAGTCAATGTTGAGGACTATATACCACTCTGCCATTACTCCTGGTGCATCTGTCCTGCTGGTGGGTCAGGATGCATTCAGGGATGGTAATGGTCATGTTTGAAGCATGGTCTGTTAGGTATGTTGCTTGACTGGTCTTTGATACAGCTCTCCCAATCTTGATGACAGGTGGTCATTACTGTTTCATTTCTTTGCTAAGGCTTCAATACGACTAATATAACTGGCCATTTCAGAAGGCAGTTAAGAGTCAACAAAATTGCTGTGGGTTTGGAGTCACATGTGAGTTGGACCAGATGAAGATGGCAAATCTCCTTCCATGAAGGACATCAATGAGCCACAAGGGTTTTTCGAACAATTGACAATGGTTTTGTCATCTTGGTCAAGTCTTAATTCCAACTTTTTTAAAAATTGAATTTAAATTCCACCATCCACCGTAGCAGGATTTTAACCCAGATCCCCAGAGCATTTGCCGAGTTTCTGGTTTAATAGACTAATAATATTACCACTAGGACATTGCCTTCGCTTGATTATAAATCATTGAAGATCAGCACTGATTCCTGTGACTCCACATTAGATAAATATTGCCAAGCAAAAATTGTCTATTTATGCTATTCTTTGTATTTGTTAGCTAACCAAACACCACATTGAAGTAGATAGAGACTCAACATCTTCCAGTTTGGACATGCCTGATCTGAGGTGAATGGTGGCTGACCAATGGAACAAGGTCACCAATTGTTGGAGACAGTACATAGTGACAGTTCTCTAAGCTAGTCAAAGTTGGGTTATCATTTGTAACTGCTAGCTCCAAGGTAGAGGTAATGCTCTTCAGTGAAACTAGAATGTCTTCACTGAGGCACAAGCCTGGGCAGGTGGAATGCAGATCCTAATCTGTTTAAAAGTGAAAATCCCCCACTTGACTTGGTTGATTACAAAGAAAGACACAGCACTAAGTTTGGCACTGAGTAGTTCAAGGAGTTGCTGGAAAGATGACATATTTAGGCTTCATTCCATTTTTTGCTTCTACTCACTCGTCTTTTTCTGTAAGTTTACTCCCAGAACATTAATCTCTTCTAAGGCATTCACTAGGTTCTCCCACCTGTCAGTAAGCCTGCACACTACGTGTCTGATGGCAAAACCTCCTCTTGAGTTCCTCTGATGCTTCAAAGGACCAAATATCCACGTGTCACCACAAGGTAGCACAGCTGAGGACTTGCTGATGGAGAAACTATACAGTCTGAGGGAGAATGAATATTTGGCTTTTTCACAAAGCAGCTAGTCAGTAATGTGAGCTAAAAATGAAAAGCCAACTTGCATAAAAAGCACACAACATTCTTACTATCTTCACCCACAGATTACATGTACCACATTAACCAGTTGGATACAACAGATAACTGAAGGGTGTTCAACATTTCCCAAAAGTAATAAATTAGTAGTGTATCCTTTTTATTTAAAGGGTTGTTAATTTTAATCATTCTTTTGGGAAAGACTTTCATCATATCTGGTCGGCATGGACGGGTTGGACCGAAGGGTCTGTTTCCATACAGTACATCTCTATAACTCTATTAGGATAAAACTAGTTCTTTCATGGCTGAAAATGTGTTGCTGGAAAAGCGCAGCAGGTCAGGCAGCATCCAAGGAATAGGAAATTCGACGTTTCGGGCATAAGCCCTTCTTCAGGAATGACCTACTAGTCACACCCACAGTTTTTTTTAAGCAAATGTTTATAAATTTAATCAGTCTATACAAATAGCAATGACAAAATGCTAAAGTATAAGGAGAATGCATGTGTTTCAAGGTCTTCTTCGAGATACATTTGCATTTATTTTAAAAAGACACACAAAGAGTCCATAATCTTCTAAAGATGCAGAAAATGTAACCAAAAGGATGAAGACTACCCCACACATTTCAGCCATTGTTAGTTTCCATCAGCTGGCAGTGGTGCTCAACGTTATCCCTCCAATGCTGTTTCATTCTGATTCCCCTATCTATAAGACCATAAGATGTAGGAGTAGAAGTAAGCCATTTGACCCATCAAATCTGCTCCACTGTTCAGTGAGATCATGCCTAATCTGATAATCCTGAACACCACTTACCTGTATTTTCCCTATAATCTTTGATTCACAATCTTATTACAAATGTCTATCTCAGCCTCATTGTCTCTCTGCAGTGGAAAATTTCACAGAATCACTATCCTCTGACAAAAAATAATCTCTTCGCTGTTTTAAATCGGCAACCCTTAATCTGAGATTATGCTCTCTGGAGCTATACTGTGTCCCACAAGGAGAACCAACCTCTCCATATCTACCCTGTCAAAAGCCCAAGAATCTTGTATGTTTCAATAAGGTCTCTCCTCATTCTTTTAAACTCCAATGAATACATGCTCAAACTACTTCACCTCTCCTCGTACAAAAGTCCTGAATACCCAGGATTAAGCTAGTGAACCTTCTTTGGACTGCTTGCAATGCCAGCACACTTTTCCTGAGATATGGAGACCAAAACTGTTCACCACATTCTAGGTTTGGTCCAACCATCATCTTTTATGGTTTCAGCAAGACTTCAATGTTTAGCCAGACTTAAAAGTCAGCATTCCACATGGCTTCCATATTACTTGCTGAACTTGAATGCTAGATATATGTAATTTATGCTTCAGCACTCCCAGATCACACTGTGCTGTAGCTTTCTGCAGTCCTTCTCCATTTAAATAACATTCAGTTCCTCTATTCTCCCTGCCAAAGTGCACAACCTGACATTATATATCATCTGCCAAGTGTTTGCCTACCACTTAATCAATCTATCTCCTTCTGTGCACTGTTTGTGTCATCCTGATACAGTCATTCATTAATGTAGAGTTCCAATAGATTGGAAAGTCATAATGTGACATCCATGTAAAAGAAGGGAAGGAGATAGAAGACCATAAGATGTAGGCATAGAAATAGTCTATTCACCCTTGTGAGTCTGCTCTGGCATTCGATAAGATCACGACTGATCTGATGATTCTCAACACGACTTTCCTGCCTTTCCTCCATGATCTTTTGATTGCTTTATAGATTAAAAATGTGTTTTTCTCAGCCTTGAATGTACATAACATTCGAGCATCAACAGTCCTCCATGGTAAAGATTCATTATCCTCTGAGCAAAGTTCCCCCCTCTCAGTCTTAAATGTGCGATCCCATATTCCGAGTCTTAAACACTCCCACAAGTGGAACTGCCTTTTCCACATCAAACCTGTCAGGTCCTCTAAGAATCCTGTAAGTTTCACTAAGGTTGCCTCTCATTTTAAATCACAGTGAGTTCATGGCCAGCCCACTTTACCTATTCTTCATATGATGATGCCTCCCAAGGTGATATCAGCCTAGAGATCCTTCTCTGAATTGTATCCATTCTTGTTCATAGAATGGCAACCGTCGCCTGATTGGTGCTTTGTATCATTTTAGCAAGAAATCCCTATTTTTCTGCTGCATTCTCTTTGGAATAGAGGATAATGTTCTATTTGTCTTTCCTATAACCCGCTGAATTTGGATGCAAATGGTTTGTGATTCCTGAATGAGAACTTATAAATCCTTCTGCAATCTTTCTTCTTTTAGATAACATTAAACTCCAGATGCATGACCCCACTTTTTCCCTCTAAATGTTTTATCTGTCAAGATTTTGTCATCTCACTTGACCTGTCTATATCCCTCTGCAAATATTTGTTGTCATCACTGTTGCCATCCCATTTATTTTTGTTGTCCAAAATTTGGCTATAGCACATTCACTTATCTCATCCGAGTCATCAATATATATTGTAAATAATTGTGGTTCCCCCTTATCCCATCTTGCTATCTTCTGTTCGTTGGCCATTTCTCTATCCCTGCCTTTATGCAAATTCCAGCACCATGGGTTCTTTTCAGTAGTCGAAAGTCTGATACCTTACCAAACACCTTATGAAAATCCAGACATATTACTTTCACTACTTCCCCTCTATCTATCCAACTTGTTACCTCCTCTGGGTTTTCATAAGTCATCCAGCAAGGTGCTATATTGCACAAGAGCTCACAGTATTGGGGGTAATGCATTAGCATGGATTGTGGATTGTCTGACACACATACGGCAGCGAGAATGGATAAGTAGTTTGTTCACAGATTGGAAATACTTAACTAACTAGTAGGCCATTGCAAGGATCAGTCCTCTGACCTCACTTATTTATTTTTTTATATTATTGATGTGGAGGAGGGGACTGAGTGTAATGTATCCAAAGATGCTGATATTACAAAACTAAATGTGAGGACATGTCGTGACAAGGATGCAAGGAATCTGCAAGGGGATTGAAATAGGTTTTTACCCATTCAGTGAACCTAGCAGATTGGAGTTTAATGTAAGAAAGTATGAGGTCATGCATTTGGTAGGAAGAATCAAAAAGCAGACAATTAGTTACATAGAGAAAAACTTCAAAAACATGCAGTACAGAGGGATCTGAGTGTTCTTGTGCATGAAACAAGTCTTGTAACAACTGTACAAGGTGATGGTGAAGCTGTACCTGGAGTACTGTGCTCAGTTTCAGTCCCTGTATTTAAGAAAAGGTACACAAGCATTGAAGGCCGTTCAAAAGAACTTCTCTGAGCTAATTCCAACAATGAAGGAGTTGACATACCAAGAATGGCTGAACAGGTGCAGCCAAATGCTAGGTGATCCTATTGAAACATATGAGATTCTGAGGGGACATGGCAGGGCAGATACTGAGAAATTCTATCCCCTGGTGAGCAAATCTCAAGGAGCACTCATAGTGACAGAATAAGGGACTTTAATTTAAAACTAAGATTCAATGTAATTTCTTCTAAAGCTTAGTTAATCTCTGAACATAGTCATATAGCACAGAAACAGCCCCTTCGGTCCAATCAATTCATGCCCAACATAATCCCAAAATAAACTAGTTCCACCTGCCTGCTCCTGTCCCTTATCCCTCTAAACCTTTCCTATTCATGTACTTTTCTAAATGTCTTTTAAACATTGTAATTGTACCACATCCACCACTTCCTCAGGAAGTTCAATCCAAATGCGAACCTGTGCATAAAATAATTTGCCCCTCATCCTTTTTAAAATCTCTGTCCTGTCACCTTAAAAATGTGCACTTAGTCTAGAAATCCCCCATCCTAGGGAAAAGACTACTACCATTAACTCGATCTCTCCCCATTATTATTTTACAAACCTCTATCAGGTCACCTTTCAACCGCCTATGCTCCAGTGAAAAACATCCCAGGCTGAATAGCCTTTCTTTATAACTCAAACCTTACACATCCAGCAACATCGTGGTATATCTTTTCTGAACCTTCTCTCGCTTAATAATATCTTTCCTATAACTGAGCGACCAGAACTGGACATAGTATTCCAGAAAAGGCCTTAGCAATGTCCTGTACAGCCTCAACGTGACTTCTCAACTCCTATACTCAAAGGACTGGGTAATGAGACAAGCATGCCAAACGCCTTTTTAACCACCCTGTCTATATGTGACACAAACTTCGGTTGACAGATTTTTCAAATATCAGGAAGTTGAAGGCAATAAGGTCCTGGAATAAAAGTAGAGTTGAGGCCTGACTAGATCAGCCATGGCCTTATGGGATGGTGGGGGAAGCTTGAGAGTCTGAATGGACTAGTACAGCTCTTATGTCTTATGTTCTTCTGAACACTAATATGTTTGGGCTAAATTTGGAGATTAGATGCTCATTGAGCATACAGTATCATCTTGCAATTTTTTTGAAATCTTCGATTCTTTCCACTTCAATTTTTTGGCGTATTTTGTTCTTATCAAGGTAAGGAATGTTAGCAGTAGGACGTCAAGCATCCAGTATTTCCTGCAGTTATTATCAAACAATTCTAGATCAGGGAAACAGTGAACATAGTGCAACATGTCTTAGACTGCTGCAACAGTTATTTTGAACTTCAGCATCAGAAAACTGTTTCTACTCCCTGTGATCTATTCTGATGATGGACTGATTTGAGCTACTCTTAACTCATGTTATTTAATTTGATATCCATTGGTCAGTTTAAAACTCTCATCTGAATGTCACAGGAAATTTCTGAATTAGATTATTCAGCATCTCGGAGAAATAAACCAAAGCTTACTGCATAAGTTTTTAACCAGCCATGTTAAACAACCAGATACAATACATTGGGTAAAAGTATCCAGATAGCTCTACTGTAAAGTCACAGTGTTATGTATTTGCAGTGATAAACTCCTAAATTTGGTTTTGTGATTCTTCAAAAGTGGCGATTCTCAAAATATTAGGACAGTTTCATCTATGGCTATCAAGAGGATTATACGGATTCATGGTTTCGGAGAAGGCAAAAGTAAAGGGAGGAAAAAGCATTGCATTATCTTTTGGTGTTTTCAGCCTTGCATACAGAGATAACTGTTTTGGAAGTGAACTTTTCATTTGGAGTAATCATTTGGAAGTGCGAATCTTGAATATTGCTTAAAATAAAGGCACGTTTTGTCAAAGCTTTTCATGCATTACCAGGGCAAGCATACTCAATTCAAAAAGGCAACCAAAATTTATACTGCTAGTCCGATAATATTTACATTGTCAGTCAAGGTGTTACATTTGGCATGTACTGAAAGCTTCATATTTTATTATACAGAGCCTTGTTCTTTGCGAACTGAACGAAAATATTCATGAGCTGTGCATAGGTGACAGCCATTCACTGGTGCATTTCTTACCACATTGTCACGAATAAGAGTCAACTGCTTGGTTTAAAGTTTATACAAAGCCTGTAAATTAACATTCAATCATCATTAATGGGTGCAAAACTGCAGATCTTCCGGTTTCTGTACTCATTTGTTTATCTAATTGGCAGATAGGAGAAAATGAGGACTGCACATCAGAGCTGAAAATGTGTTGCTGGAAAAGCGCAGCAGGTCAGGTAGCATCCAAGGAGCAGGAGAATCGACGTTTCGGGCATGAGCCCTTCTTCAGGAATGGATCCTTGGTGGAGTGCATCAACAGTGAACCCCGTAGCATCACAAGTTGTCTAGCTACCTTCCTGAAGAAGGGCTCATGCCTGAAACATCGATTCTCCTGCTCCTTGGATGCTGCCTGACCTCCTGCGCTTTTCCAGCAACACATTTTCAGCTAATTGGCAGATATCCAAAGATTGCAACTTCAGAGATCCTCCTTTGCTAGTTTTCTACTCCATGCCTTTAAGTCTGATTGCAGTACTACATATACTTTGCTAGTACTATGTGGGCCATGATCTATGACTGTTTGCCCTACCCCAGAGGATACCCTGTAACATTATGTGACATCTTTGATTTTAGTGTCAGGGCAACAACATACTGCCTTCGAATTGCATCAAGGTCACACTTATCTGTTCCTTGATTAAAGAATCCCCTATCAGGACTGGCCTTGCACTCTCCTTTCTCACTTCTTTATAGCTAGACAACTTGTGATGCCACAGGATTCACTGTTGATGCACTCCTCCAAGGATCCATCGACCATACCAATATCCAGAAAAGAAAAGTGGTTAATGAGCGTATCTCTGGGATCCCTGTTTCTGTCAGCAATCTCCTATCTGCTAGCTTGCCCCCAACATGTGATGAGACCAGCTCCTAAGCATGATATCAGAATAGTTCTCTGCTCTTAGATGCTGGGGCTCAAGTTTGTGTAGTCAGTCATACACTTGGGCTCATTTTAGTCGTGAGAAGTGTCTATGGCTCCCACATTGGATATTCTGCATGGCTAAGCTGCATTGCCATACTTAAAGATTTTACTTTGAAATTACTTAATACTACAAGAGTAATGATAAATTAAGTATAAACTGAAGATTAATAGAACATAGAAATTCCTCACCCTTCCTTATAAATCAGCCCCTCTCTGTGCCTATAACTTCTGACCTTCCCTGTACTGGTTTAGAAATATTGATTTTCAAAATTTCTAGATCATCACCACCTTCTTGAGGGGAACTAGGGATTGGCAGTAAAAGCTGGCCAAGCCAGCAAAGCACACATTCACTTGAATGAACAAAACAAGTGGCTAATTGTTTGAGAGATCATACATGTGGTCAACCACTGTGCAACTTCTCTGCTGTGAAATGCAATATTATGGAAAAGTTTTCTGGTGCTTCTACTCAGAAATTTGCTTAGGATATATTACTCCTCTCCTGACTCAGTATGCATAGTAACATGGAAAGTGACAGCTGAAGATGGTTTTCTTATACTGTCTAAATCATGAAACTATACCATCTTGAACAAGAACCCTCTCAGCACACAGCTGCTCAAACATTCCTAAATGGTTTCTCAAGACTTTACTCCTCGTTACCCCTTTGTCTCAGATTTTTGTTGCATTTAGTTTGCTCACAATTAACTGCATTGCCAGTTTTTTGTTAAATTTTTATTTGAGCCAATATGAACTAGAGGGCATAGGTTTAGGATGCGAGGGAAAGATATAAAAGAGACCTAAAGGGCAACTTTTTCACGTAGAGGGTGGTGTGTGTGGAATGGTCTGCCAGAGGAAGTGGTGGAGGCTAGTACAATTGCAGCATTTAAAAGGCATGTGAACGCTAACCATTTTTGTTTCAGTCTCTGAATGCTAACTATTTCTGTGTTTGTGTTACTGTGCAGATTCACCAGGGTGCAGTTCCTGTCTCATACACTGTTACTACTGTAGCACCACATGGAATCCCACTTTGCACAGGACAACACATCCCAGCATGTAACACGCAACAAGTTCCAGGGTGCTCAGTTGTATTTAGTGGGCAACATTATCCTGTGTGCAGCGTACCACCTCCGGTCAGTGCTAAGATTGTTATTCTATTATTAACGATGGTTGAATGAAATAAGGAGGTTCTGTATATTTTCACAGATATTCTTAATCATTGGTTTATAATGCCAAGCTCTAACATTTTGAATTATGGTAGAACTATGGATTTTGATATAACATAGTACCCTATTTGTGCTTTGCACCAGTTATTCAGTAGGTTAGAACTTTGTATGCAATCTAAATCCATGGTCCTAGGATGTAAATGTAAAGGTTAGAAACCAATTGTAGTGGAAAAGGGTGAAGCAGGATTATAAAGATAACGAAAAATAGTTAAATGGAATTTTTTTTAAAAATGTGATCAGGAAAGCTAAGAAGGACTGAGAGGGAACATGTTCAAAAACATCATAAAACCAGTGAAGCACATCTGAACAGTGTCAAGTGCTTGACTGCCCTATTAATGCTGGAAGTTAAGAGATTGCAAAGAAAGTGAGTTAGGACCGACAGACAGAATAGAATTGTCTATTTGTAGATGATTAAAATACAATATTTTGTATAAGCCTTTACTAAAGTGAAAGATTTTAAGAGGAGATTGAAAAAAGATCAACATTCTTTTTTGGATGAAAGGAAAATATTTAATAAACTGATTAAAGATAGACAAAGTAGCAAGATCCAGCAGGTTGTGCTTGAAGAAAGATAAAGGAAGAAATTTGCAAAGTCTAGAAATTATGCTTCATAGCTCTCCTTTAGTTCATGGAAATTGGAAATGGGCATTGTAGTACCTTAAAAGTATTTAAAAACCAGTCAAGTTATTGTGGTTCTGCTCGCCGAGCTGGAAGTTTTTGCTGCAAACGTTTCGTTCCCTGGCTAGGGAACATCATCAGTGCGGTGGGAGCCTCGTGTGAAGCGCTGCTTTGATGTTTCTTCCGGTATTTATACTGGTTTGTTCTTGCTGCTTCCGGGTGTCAGTTTCAGCTGCAGTGATTTGTATCTGGGGTCCAGGTCGATGTGTCTGTTGATGGATGTTCTTGCCGTTTCCGGGTGTCAGTTTCAGCTGTAGTGGTTTGTATATGGTGTCCAGGTCAATGTGTCTATTGATGGAGTTTGGGGATGAATGCCATGCTTCTAGGAATTCTCTGGCTGTTCTCTGTCTGGCTTGTCCTATGATAGTGGTGTTTTCCCAGTCAAATTCATGTTGCTGGTTGTCTGAGTGTATGGCTACTAGAGATAGCTGGTCGTGTCGTTTTGTGGCTAGCTGATGTTCGTGGATGCGGATTGTTAGCTGTCTTCCTGTTTGTCCTATATAGTGTTTTGTGCAGTCCTTGCATGGTATTTTGTAAACTACGTTAGTTTGGCTCATGCATGAGCCAAACTAACGTAGTTTACAAAATACCATGCAAGGACTGCACAAAACACTATATAGGACAAACAGGAAGACAGCTAACAATCCGCATCCACGAACATCAGCTAGCCACAAAACGACACGACCAGCTATCTCTAGTAGCCATACACTCAGACAACCAGCAACATGAATTTGACTGGGAAAACACCACTATCATAGGACAAGCCAGACAGAGAACAGCCAGAGAATTCCTAGAAGCATGGCATTCATCCCCAAACTCCATCAATAGACACATTGACCTGGACACCATATACAAACCACTACAGCTGAAACTGACACCCGGAAACGGCAAGAACATCCATCAACAGACACATCGACCTGGACCCCAGATACAAATCACTGCAGCTGAAACTGACACCCGGAAGCGGCAAGAACAAACCAGTATAAATACCGGAAGAAACATCAAAGCAGCGCTTCACACGAGGCTCCCACCGCACTGATGATGTTCCCTAGCCAGGGAACGAAACGTTTGCAGCAAAAACTTCCAGCTCGGCGAGCAGAACCACAACAACGGATACCCGAGCTACAAATCTTCAATCAGATTTAGTCAAGTTATAATCTGGAGCTAAGGATTAAATGACTGTATCCAAGTAAAGAAATAGTAATTAGAAACTGCTAGCACAAATTTTTAAAGAAGTTACATATCCTAGATTGCTTGAGATTGTCACAGAATGTTTTGGGAAATACATTTGGTGTACCTTATTTGACTATAGGAAAACTTTTGATAAGGTACCATCATCTGTGAGTATATTAGAGAACATTCAGGTCTAAGGAATTGTCGAGAGTTGAGCAAACTCGTTCAAATTGCTTTCAAAAAGTGGGAAACAGTGGAGCAAGGGAAGGTTTGCAGAGTGGCTGAAAGTGGGTTCATATGATTCAGTTCTGTGGCCATTTGGGCCTAGAAAGAATGGTGTTAACATTTTCAGAAAAGACCAAAATTTGAGGTGTAGCTACCTTTGTAGCAGATCAAAGAAATCTGCAATGGACTTGATAAGAGGGCAGAGTTGTTTGTTAAAAGTGACAAATGGGATTCAATGCAAGTAAATGTGAGATGATGCATTTTCAAAATAAAACTAACTGTACCCTGAATGGAAATAGTGTCGCCTCTCTGTGCCCGTGGGGATACATTCCAAGACCTACTGAGGAAGCCCAAAACCACAGATGAGTGCAAACCCATTCATTTAGATGGGAAATGTCCCTTCCCGGCAGCCTCCTGATTCCTGGTTCTGGAATATTCCCTTTTATATGTTCGGGCCGCGGTAACCAGACCTACGGATACGGGGGTCGCCCTGTAAGCTTTGTACGGTGGATGAACAAAGCAGTTTTAAGGTACAATTTCACAAGCCACTCAAAGCAGCAGCTGTGGTTGAAAAGGCCGGAAGTGGAAGCCAAGTTGTTTTCGTCAAGGGTAGAATTTAAAAGCCAAGAATTAATAATGAACCTATATACAAGAGACCTGTTAGAACCAGGATTCTCTACGGTTTTAACAAATATGAATTCAACGAAAGACTCTGAAAAGTTTTTTTTTCAGATTATTATATGGTAATTGTTAAAGATAATGAAACAATGAGATGAGATAGCATGCTCAGGCTGAAGGAACCATGAATGCAAGATTAATGTGAGCTAATTAGAATAATATACCCAAGGCATCTTTACAGGCATTCATAAGGAGTAGAATTCACTTGCAAGATTAATAGTTGAGGGGGAAACTATGTCAGCATTCAAGATAAGATTGATAAGTATCCGAGGAAGAGAATAAAGTAGAAAGGAATTTGCGACATATAAATGTGATTGGCACTATTTGCTCATTCGAAGGCTAAACATCGATATGAATGTTATTGGACCTATATTCAGGTATTTCTATCTAAGATTTGACATTTCTTAATGCTCCCAACTCATCAACTTTAAATCAGACAAAATGTACAAACAAAACTGGAATTTCTAAATTAAATTTAGAGTTTCTCCACATCGTGAAATGGGCCTTTTTTTTTATATTGAAATGATAGGTTCTGGATTTCACAGGTATGTTGGCTTAGCTGTTTACAGGATCAGGCACTGCCTACCACTATACGATTTGAGCTGTGCAAAATTAGCTTGGTAGAATTCCCAAACATAACTATTTGTTTATATTTTAACTCTGTTAACTATATTTTGTTTATGGTATGCTTTCCACCTGTAACCTGCTGAGATTAATTATTTTCCTTTTTCTCTGTCACAAGAGTGATGTGTTCAACTGAAAAGTTAAGTAGAAAGAATGAAACCTGGTTGGTTATTAATTTCATTTATTCCCGATACTGTAACATCTTTTCTAATACAGTGGTGATTTGAAATGTTTAATTTATCTTTTTTATCCCCTCCAGATGCTCCAGGCATGTTCTGTACAACATTTGCCAGTCTCATATGCTGCATTCCCTCCTCTTATCTCAAGTGATCCCTTTATATTGCACCCTCCACATCTGTCGCCCCACCATCACCCTCATGTGCCACCACCGGGCCAGTTTGTACCATTCCAAACACAACAGCCACGGTCGGTAAGTGGTATTGGACCATTTGTGGTATTGGACATGTTTTTGAAAGAGTGTACAATGCTTAATTTTTGAAAAAGCTCAGCTACTTAAACAAATTAGTATAAGTAGCATTGATTTAAACAGATTAGTTCGAGTATTGTTTTGGGATCAATCTTTTCATTGCAAGTGTCATGGAATGATCTAAAGTTGTATGTATGCAAGATGCTGTGTATGCAGCTTTTCAGCATATATTAGCCCCTCCACAATGCTTGTGCAAGGAGAATGAAGTGCTACATCTTGCAGAAGATATCATAACTTCATTGTTTCTCATTTCCATGTATAATCATGTAAGCTACCTTTGAATTATCAATGCCTGTTTTGTTTTTTGTTAATTGCCTATTTGGTTTGAAATATTAGAAAAAATTTACAATATTGAAAACTGTTTGAATACAACAGATAGAATGTCATACTAATGGATGAGTATAGAAACAATACTTAAGTTCGCCAAATCTTTTGTCAGCCTTTACAAAGGATAGAGAACGAGGTGGAGTTGCTGGGAGAACATCTTCCTGTCGGTGGTTTTACTTATCCTCCATCACCACACCCGCCTACCCTTCCTCCTTCTGCGCCACTCCAGTTCCTGCCACATGACCCTCTGCACCAAGAGCTGCCCTTTGGAGTAGTGAGTACTGAACTGCTTCTTTGCTTCATCCTCAGTTGGGAGTTTGAGCATTTATTGCAGGGTTAACTACTGTTGTTCCAACATGGAAAAAGCACAAACCATTTCATATTGTGTTCTAAGGTCTTTCGTTGTATCTCTCTTCAAACGCTGGTGCTCTGATATTTGTGATTCTAATAGCTGCAGTTTACAGTATTTATGAGATTTGAATGGATTCAGCGTTCATTGGAGTTGTAGATGGTTTTGAATGATTTTCCAAGATGAGTTATGGTCTTCGCACTTAATGCACTAAAACTCTCTAAACTAAGTAATTTTAAAAAAAAACATTTTTGATCTGAATAGTGCTTAAAGTGAATATGCATTATGCTAAATACAGTCTTGGGTTTCAAGGATGAATATTAGCTTATAGCTGTAAATGTTATAGCTAAATGTTTTATGCAAAATAATATATTTAGATTTTTAAAATATATTTGGCTTTAACTACGCAAGTTTCATGTGACATGAGTCTATTGATCCAAGTCCGTCTGTATTCAAAAATGGATTTAAACTTGCTTTGCTAAAGATGCCAGGTCTTACTGTTTTTAAGGCTTATATTGTACAACTGAGATTGCTAGAGACTGGTTCTAAAGACAAGTTTAATGACCTGAAGTTCTAGCCCTACCATTCTCTTTCCCAGCTGCTGCTCAATCTGATCAGTTTCTTGTTTGTATTTACAATCTGTTCATTGTGACTATACTTTATTCATGCATATCTAATATGTAAAAATGGCATAGTTTATCCTCTACTTTGGTTTTTATGAATAGTGGTGATCTTTAGTTATGCCCAAGGATCCCCTAATGTTTGTAAGAATTGTTCCTTTAAAAATTGATAGCTAGTTAATTAAATATGATATCGAGCTAAGTTGAAAATCATTCATCAAGCCCATCTGAGGCATTTGTAAGACATGATGCCATAAAATGTACAGTCATGGAAGTACACAAATTGTGATTGACTCTGATAACTAGTATCTGTTAAATTCATGAATATGATTACTTCACATTGAAGTAAAAATTATTTGAATCAATCAAATGTCTGTTTCAGTTACAGAACAAACAGGAAAATTGCAGTTGATAACAAGCAAGCACCACTAACAAACCAAATTAAATTATTATTTTCCAGTATCTGAAATCGATATCTGCAAGTATCACAAAAGAAAATTCTTGAAAAGATTTGATGTCTTGAAAAGTGCTGATGAATTGTGGGTTCCATAACAAACTCCGTGTAAGCAAAAATCTTGGAGTTGTAGATTTTAAACACTGTTGCAGGGAGCCAGATTTTATTATAACGGAGAGAGGTAACATAAGCAAATTCATTCACTTCAAATGCATTTCATTTTTATAGCATTTTATATAATTAAAACCATTAAATTAAAATAAATGAGTTAATGCTCTGTTTGGGAGAATGAGAGATTGTATCATAGAATTTTAGAATTCCTCCGGTGCAGATAGAGGTCATTCAGACCACTAAGTCTGCACCGACCATCTGAAGAGCATCCCACCCCATCGTCATAGCCCTCCATTTCCCATTGCTAATTCGATGAGCCTGCATATCCCTGGACACTGTGGAGCAATTTTTAGCATGATTAATCCACGTAACCTGCACATCTTGGGACTGGAAATGGAATTCAGGAATCAGGAAAGGGAGGAACATTTGTAGAAGATTTTGATGCTGTAGTGCTAATACAAGGGATAATACTTACCTGATTTTATGAACAACTGAATCAAAGAATGGATGGGAACAGATGGAAATAAATTATGTACTTGGATTTTAAAGTACTTAGTTTTATTATGAAAGATTTAAGAAAAATACGCTTTTTATTGTGAAAAAACAAAAATAAGAGTTAGGAATTTCCATCAAACGTACTAAATTCATCTAGTTTGATGAAACCTGTGTAAAGTATTGAGGATTTTTAAAATCAAATTACATTCAAACAACACAAAGTGAGCTGCCACAGGGGAGCTCCCCACAAAGGGAGTAGAAACATCTTCTCAGCATTCACACTGTCAAGGCCTCCCCTGAATCTTGTATATTTCAACAAGTTGACACCAAAGTTGGAGGTGTAGTGGACAGCAAAGAAGGTTACCTCAGATTACAATGGGATCTTGATCAGATGGGCCAATGGGCAGAGGAGTGGCAAATGTGAGGTGCTGCATTTTAGGAAAGTAAATCTAGCAGGACCTATACACTTAATAGTAAGGTCCTAGGGAGTGTTGCTGAACAAAGAGACCTTGGAATGCAGGTTCACAGCTCCTTGAAGGTAGAGTCGCAGGTAGGAAGAATAGTGAAGCAAGCACTTGGTATGCTTTCCTTTATTTACTATACTCAATACTATTGAGTATAGGTGTTGGAAGGCCGTGTTGCAACTGTACAAGACATTGCTTAGGCCACTTTTGGAATATTGCATGTAATTTTCATCTCCTTCCTATTGGAAGGATGTTGTGAAACTTGAAAGGGTTCAGAAAAGACTTATAAGGATGTTGCCAGGCTTGGAGGATTTGAGTTAGAGGGACAGGCTGAATAGGCTGGGGCTGTTTTCCCTGGAGCGTCGGAGACTGAGGGGTGACCTTATAGAGGTTTACAAAATTAGGAGGGGCATGGATAGTCTTTCCCCTGGGGTTGGGGAGTCCAGAACTAAAAGGTATAGGTTAAGGGTGAGAGCTGCCAGAGGAAGTGGTGGAGGCTGGTACAATTACAACATTTAAAAGGCATCTGGATGGGTATATGAATACAAAAGGTTTAAAGGAATAATACCAAGTGCTAGCAAATGGGACTAGGTTGGTTTGGGATATCTGGTCGACATGGACGAATTGGACTGAAGGGTCTGTTTCCTTACTGTACAGCTCTGTGAATCTAAGATCGTCCCTCAATCTTCTAACTCGAATGAATGAAGACCAAACCTGTTTAGCTGTTCTTGATAAGTTGGACTCATCACGCCAGAAATCAGCCAAGTGACTACTGTCTTTTAGAATTGCCTCCAATGCCAGTTTACCCTTTTTTAAAACTTGGGGATCAAAACTATAAACTGTATACCAGATGGAGCCTCAACAACGCCCTGTACAGTTGTAACAAGACTTCACTATTTTTTAAACTCAAACTCCTTAGCAATAAAGGACAAAATTCCAGCTGCCGACTTAATTTATTGCCATACCTACTTGCTAACTTTTTGTGTTGCGTATGCAAAAAACACACCGATGCCTCTGAACTGCACTTTTGGAGTCTCTCCATTTAAGTAATAGTATGCCCTTTGATTTTTTCCTCCCAAAGTGTTTTACCTCTCAGTTTCCTACATTAAACTCTGCACCTGCGAAGTTCTTGTTCAGTCACTCAACCTATTTTCCCTTGCAGATTCTTTATGTCCACATCACAATGGGCTCTTCTACCTATTATTGTATTCAATATATTTAAGGCAAAGTTAGATTGAAAAGGAAATCGAGAGTTATGGAGGAACAGACAGGAAAATAAGTTAAGACCACTAAGAGATCAGTCATGACCTTTTGAATGGCAGAGCAGGCTTAAGGGGGCAAAGGTTGACTGCTGCACTTATTATTTTATGCTGTTATGTTCTGTTACATCATTCTGAAAGTAATGTACCACTTTTACAACTCAGGTTTACTGTCTGAACACAAGCTTTTTTCTTGGGGATTTTGCAATGTTACGTAATCACTTATTTTGAGAATGCAAATTACACACCATTCAGTAATTGTTTATTTTGCAGTAAATAAGTGATGATGCTTAATTTTGAAGAAGCTCACTAAGATAAAATCTATCCATGAAAAGGTAATGCTGTCACTTTCTTGGTGGGCATTTTGTTCTGTTGCATTTTTATTTCACAAATAGTTGTATCTACAGGCAAACCTTCTTACCTGTGTGCAATCACTAACTATTCCCAGTATAAATAAATGTGGTATGTAAGGCTGTCTGTTTTGTAACCTTCACTATTATCTGGCAGTAAGTGCATTTTACCATGGATGCTTTATGTCAAGCTCATTTATTCATTAAATAGTTGAGTACAATTGCAGATTTTATTATTTGCAATGATGTATCTCAATTCCTACTTATGCATCTTGTTGCCTTGCTATTTTCTCTCAAACAGCCATATCCTCATTTCATGCCTCGAAGACTGACAGGACGCAGATATCGTTCGCAGCAACCTTTACCACCCCCACCTTATCACCCTAGCTTCTTACCATATTTCCTGTAAGTGAATTTGTTTCTTTCAAAGTGGCTTGCAATTTATTAGTGTACTGTGACATTTAAATATTTACTGTATAATACTTGAAAATTTGCAACATATTCAATGGTTCAACAAATGTACAAACTCTTTGTTCTAGAAAGGAAGGAATAAAGTAAATTTAAAGAAGCTTTTCAAAATTGAAAGATTTTAAAAGATTAAACAGTGTATTTTAGTATGGTATGGTACAGTCCAATTCCAATACATTTCAGGTTGTAATATCATAGGTTTTCTTTGTATTTGCTTGTATATCATTAAAATTTAGTATTCTTATTCAGTAAGATTACAGAGATCACAAAATCCAAACAAATCTCTGTCTGCTACATGTTTCTGGCTGTTATCAACAATTATAATTTGTGCTCAGATCATATATTTGGAGTCTACAGTTAGGATCAATTTTGCAAAATTGAGCTCTCTGCACAGTAAGTCATCTAGTGAGTGAGCTACTAGGTATTCAACTCTTGGTAAATGTTCGTGAGCATTAGTTCCAATTTACAAAGGTTGCAAAACATAAATGGGAAATTCTGTGCTGTCCTCACAAGTACTTCTGGGGTTTTATGCCTGTAGGCAGGTCAAATCCACATTGCTATGACCTTCACCATTGGTAGGGCAGAGAAGCAAGTCCTGAATCCACGCCAACCAGAGGACCAAACCTGGTTGACCCACACTGGCTATCCAACCAGCTGCACCAAGCTTCCTCCAAAGAGGCCAAGTTCTGTAACAGTATATGCTTTTGTGTGCATGTTATAGTTTGAGGTAATGGGAAGTGCTGTTAGAACCTTTCGTTTCTTGGAATCGCATGAAATTATCCAGGAATCTTTCCTACTCTGCAACTAGCTTATTTACAAGTTTACATTACGAAAACACCTTTCTTCGCCACCTAGTACTGGAGTGAAATTTGAAAACCTGGAACTCCTGATTCCGAGGCTGGGACACTACCACTCTATCATAAGACATCCCCACCCCCATCACCCTAGCTAAGCAGTAAATGAAAATCCTTTTGGCCCCCAATTGTTCCTGTTAGTTCTAGATATGTATTTTGATGTTTTTTTCAGACAGACTTGATATAAAGTTAGCAAATCAGTCTTTAGACCAAGATTTTAATTAGAAATTAGGTTAAAGTTGTTTTCTCAAACTGGTATTTCCAGCACTTTTCTCTGCAATTAATTGTCATCTTTGTGACCATAAGCTTTTCAATTTCCTCATCCATTTAATTTGGTAAGGATATGAGGTGGGGACAAGTTCCTGTTGCCTGAGTAAACAGCTTTCCACTCTCTTTTTATACTGAAGTTATGTTCTGATTCACCTTTCTCTTTTAATTAAGCAGAAATCTACTGCAGATTTATGACCTGATTTTAAATTAGACGAGTAGAACTAATTACCTTATGATTTAAATTGTAAACATCTGCAAAAGCAGACTACCTCTGTTTAGCTTCGCATTAAAAGTTGACATTTCTGCTTCTCATTCAGTGTTGTGTTGGATTTCCAGCTTACATTTTGTATTCCAACACAGTCAAGGGTGAAATCATTGCCATTGCTGGCACCAATAAGTTATTCTTGTAAAATATTATGCAAAGGTATAGTTGCACAGCTTTGTATCCAAATTTTAAAATTTGTATTGAAATTAGTCTCCATTTGCAAGACTGAAACCAAGTGCAATTATCGATTGGCTGTTGGAAAGATCAATCTAACGTTTACTAGTTGATTAGTTACACGACCCATTCAAGGTGCAGAAATGTTTTCACAAGTTTTACAGAATTTATTAAGTTTTCATGAAAACAAATTCAAAAGAGTTGAAACTTTTGGAATGAGTTGACTCATAATGAAATATTAGCTCAATTTCATGTTGTCTGGGATGCTCTTACGTTCTTTTGATTGAAAGTTTCTTTCTGTCATCCTTCTATACTCTGTACCACTAAAACCCAGGATAATGAAATAAAACAAAGAACTACAGGTGTTGGAAATCTGTATTAGCCAATACCCACTGTGCATGATGGTTCTTCGCAAACTCTTATTTAGTTAATGGTCAGTCTTGGATTGGCTAAACAATATCAATCTAATTTCTAATTTGATTTCTTAACAGTCAACTCACTTCTTACTATCTCCTCATTCATTCTTTAACATGCCAATCATTGTATAAGATTGTCCCCTTTAGCTTACCAATTCCATAGCTCCTTACCAAAATAAAAGGGCACCAATGAACAGTCAATGCATCTGCTTTGAGTATGTAGTTCACTACTTAGTGATTAACTATGACCCCCCCAAGACATATCTAAGAATTCAGAAAAATCTATCAATATCCTTTAACTGTACCACCATGTGTGTCCCCAGATAATTGCTGACACCTAAAACAAGTGATAACTCAAAATAAGCATAAGGCAGAAAAGCCTATTATAGACTTTAAATGACAACATTGAACCATTTTAAAACACGGTTGTATCTTTGGGTAAGGGTCTGTGACTGCTAAATATTCTCACATCTGTCGGCCTAAGTTTACACTGGCCTGAGCAATAAAAAGCAATAAAACCGTAACGAATGCACTTTTGACCTGGCCATATGATTTCTCCCCTGTAGAAACTGCTTAACAACTAACCACAAACAATATTATATAATTAATTAAATTAAGATTATTAATTATTTTAAAATAGCTCATACCTACAATAACATTTTCACTCGATCTGCATGCAGCTGCCTTCTCTTAGGAGTTCAAATCCTAACAGACATCGTTTTTTTCCACATTTCCAAAGCCAAATGCAAAAAGCATGTTTCAACACTCTCTCTTCAGCCTGGAATTAGCTAAAGTTGCACACACTAGCATCAAACTGAGGGTTTAAATCTGTATTTCTTGGCATGTCATTGGGCACCATCAATCTGAAACCTGAGAAGCTTTCTTTTCAGTTGGGCACCCCCCCTCTCACGCAACAAATGTTGCACAAGATAATCTACTGTACTCTTGGAGTAATTGTACCCTTTTTTGATGAACAATAACAATGCAGAGTAAAAGGTTACTGCGTAAGGCTGAAAACTGAACAGGAGAAAACCCCTTGTGGTTGAGTCTTGTTGTTAATGTCAACCTTATTCTGAATTGGGAAGGAATCTCAAAATTTTGAACATCTACATTGCTCAAGTATTTTAATATTTTTCAATTTTTCTTTTAAATTTAGCTTTTGCCTCTGGTTCTTCAAAGTTTCCAGTCCATAATTAGGTGTTTGTGAAGGTGACCAAAGTGAACAGCAATATTAAAATTCGGTTAAGATTTTTGGGGTACCTAATTTTTAAATATAAATGAGGATCAGAATAATTTAAATTTTAACCAAGATTATTCTGAATCATTTACCAATTAAATGCAACAGTAGTTAGGAGTTAAACAAGGAGCAGTAAGAAACATTTTGGATTGATATAATATTGTATTGTAATTACTACAGTTGTGCCCTTTTACTTCAGTATCTATCTCACTGAGGCTTAACACTACTTTACTTTATTAATATGAAATTTCTATATTTGGTTTTCAAGTATTCCTCCAAACTTTTAAGTGTCATTGCAGCACCTTTATGCATTTTAAATATCTGGAATTCCTTTGTTCTAAATGGAATCCCTTCTTTAGATTCTTCAAATTCTAGCACTATGTTCTCCTTTAAGTTCACATCAGAAAAAACCTTTGTCACCCTGACTGCAATCTTCTCCTTCGTCTCTGGATCCTATTTTTTTAGATTAACTTTCTTTTAATCATCTAAAAATACTATAATGTGTTTTACTGAAGGAGGTTGAATGGAATGGTGTAAACAGTACTATGTAGTTGATAGATTTGAATACTCCCTTACATAATTGTGACAAGCGTTAGCATATTTTTTCAGTCACATGTTTGCTTCCAAGTCAACCATGTCTGATCTCTGTGTTCAATATTCAGTGGCCTTAATTCATAGTAAGTGACATATTGTGTTATTATGCCTCAGACCACAGAATGGGCGAGCAAAATTAGTTCTTTAAAGATTTTTAATGTGCATGCACCCCACCAAGTGATCTCAACAAAAAGTAAATAAATTGCTAGGGTTACAAAGAATCTCCATCTCTATTAGTGCCATTACCACAGAACAATACCAATCTCTCATTATAGAACCCTTAACATAATAAAATACCTGAAGTTGCTTCGTAGCGACCAAAATTTGACACAGTACCGTATAAAGAGGTATTAGGGGCTATGACTGTAGGCTGTGTGTAAGGATCACATAAAAGAGAAACAAAAAGTAAAAAAAGTGGAGAAGAATTTCCAGAGCTTAAGGCCTTAAAAGATTAACAACTCTGGAGCTAATGGATCCTTTGATAAGCATCCCACCCATGCTCACCTCCTCCACCCTATCTCCGTAACCCCGCATTTACCATGACCCATCCACTTAATGTGCATACCTTTGGACTGTGGGAGGAACCAGAGCACCTGGCAGAAACCCATGCAGGCATGAAAAGAACACGCAAACTCCACACAATCACCCAAGGCTAGAATCAAATCTGGGTTCCTGGCGCTGTAAGGCAGCAGTGCTAACCACTGTGCTTTAGAAATGGAACAGAAGGCTTGGCGACAATAAACAATGAGCACTGTGCTGCCTTTGTAAGCAAGACCAAATTTGTTGCCGAGCCTCCGATGCCTTAAGTGATGACGGTGAATGATGACACTGTTTATACAGTTGAGTCACTGGCTAGGCTGTCTTGGCACTTATTGAGAGATAACCTTATAGTCTGGAGTAGAGCTACATGTGGTTCAGGTTTCTTGCCTGATCAAAATTAGTGAGCCACAGTGGTAGCGATCTACAAATTCCTAAGTTTGTTGGCCTTCTATCTGATGCAGTTTATGCCTGCTAAACAATCAATCCAGCTTCCCTTAGAAGATATGCAGCAATTCAGTACACACTGCATTTTAAAGATTTACTACTCTGGGCAGTGGGGAAAAAAATCAAACATGTAACATCCAGTCTTTTTCTGATCTTGCATGATTTAAACTCATGCTCTTGATTCTCACCCATCAGTCTAACAAAGCAGAAAGATCTGACCTCTTGACCATCTGGGCCACAAGTCCACTTCTCTAGCTTACCATACCAGGTGTGGTTTGCGATCACCTGAGCTTGCTAAATGCTGATTTGGTCAAAATATTCCTCTGACATTATACATTTGACATTGGCAGGCAGACCGGAGTGGGTATGCTAACTTTAAAACAAGCTTTTAGAAGTGTGTAAGAGTGTTTGGAGGGTGTCATTTTCACATTAGGGGTACCTTGCTTTTTAATTCCTTCCTCCCTGCATTACATTTAAAATCCACCTTGTCCCTCCTTCATAAGGTTGTCAAATCCCACTCAATTCCCATTACTTAGCTGGGTCCCAGACACTAACAGTACATCCATCGTGGGACTGCCAGGACTTCTGGAGCTAGAACCAATCTCATTGGTAATCAGCTCCAAAGCTCCCGTCGAAGGGAAGACCAACCATCCACTAATGTTTCCAGCCTACATGGTGGTATGGCTATTGCCAGAGTTGTCTGAAGTTTGCAGGCTGGCTGCTGATCTTCCAGTCTTCCTCTCTGCCTTCCTTCCTTTCCTTCCTCCCTCCACTCCTTTCCAACTCATAACTTTCTGCCTATTATTCTTTTGATCTAGGCTGGATATAACCTATATGAAAACTTGTGCATTTCATGCTGTCAGCCAATAGATTATTTCTGGTGGCCAAATTTTAACACTGAATGTTATAATTATATTAAAACAAAACCTTCAATTTTTGTTTGTTTGTAAAGTGCATAGTACTTAAAATGTGATCTTTATTACATTCCTTTTAAACAAATGCATAATATTTTTCTGTGCAGATCAATGCTTCCAGTTACCCCTGCTGTGGGACCAGCTTTTAGTTTGGAATTGGATGTTGAAGATGGTGAAGTGGAAAACTATGAGGTTAGTGTAATAAGTGAAACTGAGACTAGGGAAGTTTGTGGAAAGGAAGGTTTTCTTGATGATTAAACAAAAAATAATTCTTCAATACAAGATGAAATGCGATCAAAAGGGGTCAGTTCTGAAGCATGGATAGCCTAAATTTCATTGTAACTGAAATATTACCAAAACCTGATAGGGTAAGAAGGGCAGTGGAGGGGATTTAATCTAATAAATTAGTGATGTACAAACCAGAGGCAAGAGACTTGATGTTGAGACCAGAATTAATAAGGCATTTGGAATGGGAATAGAAGGCTTGGAGAAAGTAAGCAATGAGCAGCTGTTACGAGGGGAGAAACGTCAGTGGAGGCTTTGAGACAGTAACAGATAAGCATGTAAAACTATAAATAAAGATACTAGGACAAAGTAGCCAGTGCTTTAAAATAGAATCTGAATTGAGTTGTAAACAAGTAATGTCAAAAAAGAACATTCAGCACACAATTGGAAAGTGTGAAGCACCTGCTAATTGTGAAAAGAGTGTAACAGACGTGGTCTAGGTTTTGAAAAGAGAATACAACTGACAATGCTATAATCAGAAATGTTAGGAAGGATACAATTCATGGGAACTACACTATTTGGAAAGGATTCCATGATGGCAGTAGAATGTAGGGGTTACATTTAGGAAGCATCCTTATGGATCAGGTAAGAGGAGGAAAAGAAATGTTGGAATTCTTTGTGCATTGCAGGCCACTGTGCAATTTCAATTACCTGCAGATTTCTCTTCAAAGGTGCAGTCTGTAAGAACAAAGGGCTAATGGCATTGGGTTATTTTAACTATCCCAATTGGAATAAAGTTAAACATCCAGAAGTGCAAACGCATCTGCTTCCAGATGAGTACATTTTTAGCCTGGCCAAGAAAGGTGCATTGCTAAATTTTCTGTATTAGAAGAGGTGGTAAAACATGGTCAAACTGGTTGAGTTTCAAGTTGGGAAGGAAAGGTTGGGAAAGGAATTCCAGAAAATGGCACCATGACAACTGAAGTCATAATTTCAGGGATGCAGTGGATAGCGATAATATCTCTGGACTAATAATCCAGAAACCCAGGCTAATGTTCTGAGGCTTTTATTAATGATCTGAGGAATGGATTGAAATCCAACCATGGCAGCCAGTGAAATTTGAATTCAATAAAAGAATTTGGAATAAAAAGCTAGGCTAATAATGATTATATAACCACTGTTGCTTGTCATAGAATACCATCTGGCTCACTTATGTGTTTACTAGGTCTGGCCTACATGTGATTCCAGATCCGCACCAATGTGCTTGACTCTTGGGCAATTATAGATTGGCAATTAATGCCGGTGATGCCTACATCCTATTAATGAAATGAAAAAATACTAATAATGGGGAAAAGAGAATAGTGGCACAGTGTTTTGGTTTGAGATGAAATTTGTGAAGTGAGAAAGTGTCAAAAGAAAAAGTGATTTTAACATCAGGTGTGATAGATGTGAATGATATTTGAGGTGCAGTTCGGGTGTCCTTTTTGTAATTAAAACAAAATGGCATTGGAAGACTCAAATAAGCAGATGTTGCAATGTGTGCTTCTATCTGAAACAACAGTAAAGAAAGGGAAAGTAATTAGTGATAGAAGTAGGAGATTACAATGAGAACCAAAAATCTTCTGAATGATTAATCAAAAATTTCAGTTTATTCAAGAATGGATGTAAGGCACCTTGTCTGACAAAACAGAGATGGAGTGGTTGATTATATACCAAATATATGGACGCTGATCTCCTGTCTTTGAGTGATGTCAGCATGTAATAAGCAAAAGGAGAACGGCCATTTGGATCCGTGACGTCTTCAGAGGAAATGTGAGGGGTGTGAAAGCAGAGATTGCTGGAGATGCTCCAACAGTGAACTGATAGATAAGCATGCAGTCAAGCAAGGGTATAACACGATTAAAGCAAATGCAAGTTTGAAAATATATATGGTCTTTATTTGGAGAGTATATTCAGCAAAATATTGGATTTTTTTTATTAACATAGACATGGTAGATTATGAGTCGAGATTAGAGTGGTGCTGGAAAAGCATAATGGCCTTGTCCTATGGTTCTATGTTCTCCCACCCTCAGTAAAGTACATTCCACGTAAAGGTTTCAAATCCGTTAGTAAACTTGCATTTTGCGATAATGACCAAGGAATGTAGGTGAAAAATAACTTTATTTCATGTGGTGGAAAGCGTCTCACATTTATTCTCTCAATTAAATGTAGGAAGAATACATGCATGATATGTGTAAAAACAAGATTTACTTTATAATGGTCATGTATTTATGTGCCTCCAAATGAACAGTCACTAAATCTTCCAGTCATCTCAGACATCTGTTGATCTAAATAAATTTCAGGCAGTTAAACAATAAGTAAAATACTCTCACATCTGAATGTTGGTTGAGTGTTGAAATGAAGCAATAACTTTCATCTGATAAATCACTAAATGATGCATATTTTGAATGTAGGCACTTCTTAACCTAGCAGAACGACTGGGAGAAGCCAAACCACGTGGACTTACAAAAGCAGACATCGAACAACTTCCATCTTATAGGTTTAACCCTAACAACCACCAGTCAGAGCAGACTTTGTAAGTATATCTGATAATAATTTTACAGTAAGATTGGAATGCACCAAAAATAACCATCTTAGATTTTAAAGTGAGCGATGTTTTCATATTTTGTTGGTGTTTGTGTCAAATATACACAATTACCTTTAAAAGTAGGAGAGATAATTATAATCAAATGGGAAAGATATAGTTCCAGTTAGTTCAAAATAAAGTGTTTTTACTAGCACTGACATATCTTTACTGTATATCATGAATTTTCTGGATGCTAACTATTCTTGTGACAAGGATACATTTTTTAGTGCTGAATTAATTGCTTTATTAGAAGATAAATTTCCTACATTAGCTACTTTGTGTCACAGATGTGCATGTAATTAAACCCTACTAAATTTAGTAAAGAGACAAATCAACTGGACATTGATTTACAAACTGTAAACTTCAGCCATTGCACATAACATGATGTTGACGACATTTTATATTTGGAATAATTGCAAAAACACGTGGAAACATCGAATGTTGGAGCAAGAGTAGGCTTGCTCAGCAATTCAATTCGATCATGGCTAGTCGTCTTATTTCGGCACCACACTCCGCTCCCTCCCCGTACCCCTTAAAGCCTTTAATGTCTATAAATCTATCTCCTTCTTTCTTGAGTATATTCAATGAATTGGCCTCCTCCAACTTGTGTAGTAAAGAATCCACCACCTTCTGAGTAAAGAAATTTCTCCTCACCTCAGTCAGAAATGGTCGACCATGTACCGACAATGTGACCTGTTATTCTAGAACCCCTAGCCAAGGGACACATTATGCCTGCATCCAGTCTCTCCAGTTCTGTCAGAATCTTATACATTTCAATGAGATCCCTTCTCATTCTTCAACACTAGTGAATCCAGGCTTAATAGATACAATCTCCCCTCCTTTGACAAATCTGCCACTCCAGGAAACAACCTGGTGAGTCTTTGCTCTAATGCAGGTATATTTTAAGATCAGTAAGTAGACTATGACTGTATAAACTATGATAAACTCTTTGACTTGTAACAGGTTAGGTTACAAGTCACAGGTTAGGTTATTCTCCCTCACCTGAACACTGTGTTTCATAAAGAAACTCAACAAAGCAAAGGTATTTTTGAGTAAATGTTGGCCAGTAAGGAGGAGTTGCTGTGCTTCTCCAGTTCATTATTTCCTGATGCTGTTTATTTTTAAAATGTGGGTAAAACTGTGGTCCAGCTATTTATATGAAAGGTGCAAGGGCGATAATAGTAGATGGGAGATGTAGAGATTCTCACAATTTTAATAACAGGACCTCATAATTTTTTTTCTCTTATTTCCCACCCAGCACCTGACTAAATTGGCAAGCTGGCCAGCTATCACAGGATACAAGTCACAAGCATCAGAAGGCTGCAGCCAGAGACCCATGTGGACAGTCCCCAGCAATCAGGAAGTGTTGAGACCAGAGATCGGGGCTCAATAAGAATGGGGAAGTGTGATGAACAAGAGGATAGACGATCAGTCTTGGGCAGGGTGAGGAAAACAGAGGTATTCTAGGGAAAGAAGGCTGGAGACTTGGTTTGTGGGAATGGAGAAGGGAAGCCGATCCAGACTAGGATTAGGACTAGCCTGGAGATCAGGGTTGGTAGAATGGTGCTGAAGAAGAGTACCAATCAGAGGGATCAAAGCCAGAGATCAGAGCTCATGTAGGAGAAAAAGATGACCCTGAGGAGTTAAAGGTTGGTGACCTGGGAAAAGGTAGAGGAGAACCAGTTAAAGGAGATCAGAACATAGTAAATATGTAACAAAGAGGCAGTCAGAAAGAAAGAAGACCAAGACTAAGGGCTTGGTGTTGGTGCAAAAGTGGAAATTGAGAGAGAGGAAGGCCAGAGATTGGGGGGGAAAAGAAGTATCCTGAAATCAGCAAAATGGAGGCTGAAGTAATGGAGTCATAGAGATGTACAGCACGGAAACAGACCCTTCGGTACAGCCTGTCCATGCCGACCAGATATCCCACTTAATCTAGTCCCACCTCCCAACACCCAGCCCATATCCCTCCAACCCCTTCCTATTCATATACCTGTCTACATGCCTTTTAAATGTTGCAATTGCACTGGCCCCCACCACTTCCTCTGGCAGCTCATTCCATACACATACCACCCTCTGTGTACATCTTTCCCCTCTCACCCTAAACCTATGCCCTGTCTTGAGAGACTCTGGGAACACAGCAGCACCACCTCACTGGCCAACTAACTGTACTCCACACTTAATTTAAAATACCACACCATGTAATAATCTGTTGAAAACTTAATCAACAGTTATCCCTTTTTCTACATTTTATACAGATGCGTAGTGTGCATGTGTGATTTTGAATTAAGGCAACTACTTCGAGTCTTGCCCTGCAGCCATGAGTTTCATGCCAAGTGTGTCGACAAATGGCTGAAGGTAAAATGAACTTACAATCGTACACTTTGACCTGGTATCTATGTCTCCTCCTTCATTATTTTTATGATTTGAGTTTAACCTTTCTTATGCAAAAGATTTGAGAATATTTGCACAGCATTGATTCTCTTTATTTGCTATAGCTTGCATTGACAAAACTGTAATTAATTTGCTTCCGAGAGATCAATCTGAATTATTGGAAATGCTGTAGTGTTTGTGCTAGAGTTTGCCAAAAAACACTACCTTCAATCAACACAATGTTTTATATCATCTCAGTATGTCGAAGACATTAGAAATGTTCTCATCTAATACAAAGTACTGACGATACTTTATCATTGCTCAATTTGTGTTTTGACTTGTTGTTTCTGGCAAAAAAAAGTCTAGTTGAAGAAAATTGCATCACTGTTTCTAATTGCACTGCAAGCTTTTGTTTTGTTTAAGCAGTATAATTTCACAAATAGTTCAATCAAAAAAAAGTGTATTTCTGCAGGAACTATCATACCCTTGGTCTCAGTTGATGATTGGTGAACAAACTGAGTACTAATTGACAGGCATTTATGGTAATGCATTCAAATAAACAGCTGGGAAAAAGCTGATGTTAGAATATTGGACGTTAGAGCAGTTTCAGTTTGTTTATTTTGGAGAATGGATCTGTACATTCCATTTTTGTAAACCTAACTGTGCTTCATAAAATCAAGGTGTAAAGTATCTACTGAAACGTCTGTTCAGATTTTTTAGGAAGAGATCAAATCTTGGCATATTTATGATCGATTCACTTTTTTGTTGCATCCATTTGATCTGTATCGGGGCCAACAATCTATTCATTATAACATTCAGGAAACAGAGTTACCATATTTTATTGAATGAGTAATTTGCCTAAAATGATGATGTTTGGGCAGGTTCTGAGCCTTTACGACTCAGCATAGATCTAGGGAACCAGCAGATACAGCTAAGTGTTAGGAAAAGCCTGGGGTTCTGTGAATGCACCAGCTTGTTATCTCATCTAATATTATAACTTGGGGTCAGTAAAATAATATCTCTTGGTGATCCAAACTACATGTGTGCCACAAAAGTGGGCAATACTTAACACTCACAACCCACTTTACACACAGTAGGACTGAAGTCACTAGAAGAGAAAATTGTCGGGAGTAAAGTCCCAGTGTGGTTATGCCCAAAACAATTTCACGCACCCCGCATCTCTTTCAAGTGTGTCTGCATATTTGCATTTTCAGTCATTTGGAAGGCATACAAATGAACTTAATTCATATGAGACCCATGCTATAGACCAAGCCAGATTCCCTCAAAACATTTCAAGAAAGTGGCCCAGACTCTAACTTTGCTGCTTGTTTTAAGCAGGTGCAGTGCCAATATTCCAGGAGGGATGCAGCTGGTCAAACCACTTAGTTTTAAACAAAACATTATTTATTTACATAACTACCAAATGAAACATACACAAAAGAGAGCAGCACGTGGAAAAACTTAACTGATCCGAAAACCCAACAGATTATCCCAACTTAATGATGCTGTTCCCAATATTTGCAACAATCCCCATGAACACCCCTTGGCACAAAAGGTAAAATCAACCACAGGGTCTTATAAGAGAGAAGGGATCGACATGGACCTGCCTCTTTCATTTAGCTGTTTCTTGGACCAACAGCCTCAAACTGCCTGACTGCTTTCAGGAAAGTACCAGACTGCCAAAACCAAATCAAACCAGAGAAAAGCTGGACTGGGAGAACTGGCCACTTTCCTTTCATTGTGCAATTGTTATTTTAAAAACTTGAAAGCCTTTGGCCTGAGGCAGTATCAGTTAGCTATAATCAAACAGGCCCTAAAACCCTTCATAGATTCATAGAGATGTACAGCACGGAAACAGACCCTTTTGGTCCAATTTGTCCATGCCGACCAGATCTCCCAAACCAATCTAGTCGCACCTCCCAGCACCTGGCCCATATCCCTCCAAACCCTTCCTATTCATGTACCCATCCAGATGCCTTTTAAGTGTTGCAATTGTACCAGCCTCCACCACTTCCTCTGGCAGCTCATTCCATACATGTACCATTCTCTGTGTGAAAACATTGCCCCTTTGGTCTCTTTTATATCTTTCTCCTCACCCTAAACCTATGCCCTCTAGTTCTGGACTCCCCCATCCCAGGGAAAAGACTTTGTCTATTTATCATATCCATGCCCCTCATGATTTTGTAAGCCTCTACAAAGTCACCCCTCAGCTTCCGATGCTCCAGGGAAAACAGCCCCAGCCTGTTCAACTTCTCCCTATAGCTCAATTCCTCCAACCCTGGCAACATCCTTGTAAATCTTTTCTGAACCTTTTCAAGTTTCATAACATCTTTCTGATAGGAAGGAGACCAGAATTGCACATCATGTTCCAACAGTGACCTAACCAATGTCCTATACAGCCACAACATGACCTCCCAACTCCTGTACTCAATAAGCTGACCAATAAAGCAATGCATACCAAAAGCCGCCTTTACTATCCTATCTACCTGCGACTCCACTTTCAAGGAGCTATGAACCTGCACTCCAAGGTCTCTTTGTTCAGCAACACTCCCTAGGACCTTACCATTAAGTGTATAAGTCCTGCTAAGATTTGCTTTCCCAAAATGCAGCATCTCACATTTATCTAAGTAAATTCTATCTGCTACTTCTCAGCCCATTGGCCCATCTAATCAAGATCCTGTTGTAATCTGAGGTCATCTCCGCTGTCTACTACACCTCCAATTTTGCTGTCATCTGCAAACTTACTAACTATACCTCTTTTGCTCGCATCCAAATCATTTATATAAATGATGAAAAGTAGTTGGCCCAGTAGTTGGCACTCCATTGGTCACAGGCCTCCAGTCTGAAAAACAACCCTTCACCACCAACTTCTGTCTTCATCTTTTGAGCCAGTTCTGTATCCAAATGGCGAGCTCTCCCTGTATTCCATGAGATCTAACCTTGCTAAACAGTCTCCCATGGAGAACCTTGTTGAATCCTTTACTGAAGTCCACATAGTTCATATTTACCGCTTTGCTCTCATCAATCCTCTTTGTTACTTTGTCAAAAAACTCAAACCAAGTTTGTGAGACATGGTTTCCCACGCACCAAGCCATATTGACTATCCCTAATCAGTCCTTGCCTTTCCAAATATATGTACATCATGTCCCTCAGGATTCCCTCCAACAACTTGCCCACCACTGTCAGGCTCACTGGTGTATAATTCTCTGGCTTTTCCTTCCCACCTTTCTTAAATAGTGACACCACATTAGCCAACCTCCAGTCTTCCGGCACCTTACCTGTGACTATCAATGATACAAATATCTCAGTAGGAGGGCCAGCAATCTCTTCCCTATCTTCCCACTGAGTTTGAGGGCACACCTGATCAGGTCCTGGGGATTTATCCACTTGAATGGTTTTCGAGACACCCTGCACTTCCTCCTCTGTAATATGGACATTTTTAAGATGTCACCATTTATTTCCCTACGTTCTATATCTTCCACAGTCCTTTTCCACATTAAATACTCACTTAGTATCTCCCCCATTTTCTGCTCCACAGACAAACCATCTTGAGGGGCCCTATTCTCTCCCTAGTTGCCCTTTTGTCCTTAATGTATTTGTAAAAACCCTTTGGATTCTCCTTAACTCTATTTGCCATAACTCTCTCATTTCCCCTTTTTACCCTCCTGATTTCCCTCTTAAGTATAGTCCTGCTGCCTTTTTACTCTTCTAAGGATTCACTCGATCTATCCTGTCTGTACCTGATATATGCTTCCTTCTTTTTCTTAACCAAACCCTCAATTTCTTTAGCCATCCACCATTCCCTACACCTACCAGCCTTTCCTTTCATCCTAACAGGAATATACTTGCTCTGGACTCTCGTTATCTCATTTCTGAAGGCTTCCCATTTTCCAGCCGTCCCTTTACCTGTGACCATCTGCCCCCAATCAGCTTTTGAAATTTCTTGTCTAATGCTATCAAAATTAGCCTTCCTCCAATTTTGAACTTCAACTTTTAGATCTGGTCTATCCTTTTCCATCACTGGTTTAAAACTAATAGAATTATGGTTGATGTCCCCAAAGTGCTCCCCCACTGACACCTCAGTCACCTGCCCTGCCTGATTTCCTAACAGTAGGTCACATTTTGCACCTTCTCAAGTCGGTACATCCACAGACTGAACCAGAACATGTTCTCGTATACACTTAACAAGTTCCTCTGTATCTAAACCCTTAACACTATGGCAGTCCCAACCTATGCCTGGAAAGTTAAATCCCCTACCATAACCACCCTGTTATCCTTACAGATAACTGAGATCTCCTTACAAATTTCTTTCTCAATTTCCCTCTATTAGGGGGTCTATAATACAATCCCGATAAGGTGATCATCCCTTTCTTATTTCTCAACCCAATAACTTCCCTGGTTGAATTTCCGGGAATATTCTCCCTCAGTACAGCTGTAACGCTATCCCTTATCTAAAACGCCACTCCCCCTCCTCTCTCGCCTCCCTTTCTGTCCTTTCTGTAGCATTTGTATCCTGGAACATTAAGCAGCCAGTACTGTCCATCCTGAGCCAGCTTTCTGTAATTGCTATGATATCCCAGTCCCATGTTCCTAACCATGCCCTGAGTTCATCTGCCTTCCCTGTTAGGTCTCTTACATTAAATTGCATTTATTTCAATGCATCAGTCCTACTTGTCCTCTGCTTTGTCCCTGCTAGCCCTGACTGTTTGACTCGCCTCTGTTCTCAACTGTACTGGCTCAGATTGATTTCTTTCCTCACGATCTCCCTGGGTTCGTGTTTGTGCTATGTTCCCCTGAGAATCCAACACCCCCCTACATTTTCCAAAACACCATACTTGTTTGAAATGGGAATCATCACAAATGACTCCTGCACTAGCTGCCTTCATCTCTTACCTTTCCTCGAGTTAACTCATCTATGTGACAGTATCTGCAACTTTTTCCCCCTTCCTATACCTGCCATCCATCACATTGCCTTGCTCTTGTAAATTCCTCATTGCCTCTAACTGTCTCTCCATTCGATCTGATAGGATTTGCAATCAACGGCATTTATTGCAGATATAATCCTCAGTAACCCATAAACTCTCCCTAAACTCCCACATCTGACAAGAAGAGCATATCACTGTACCAAAGGCCATTTTTGCTTCTTTCAGTCTACAGACCCAGAAAATAGCACTGTCTTATTCCTCTACAAACACTGCTCCAGGTCAAATTAACACTTATGGCTTATGTTTTAAGTTTAATCAAGAGACATATTTCAATAAAACATATAATCAAGAAAGAACCCACTCTCCTCACTGCTGTAGTCTGACTGTAAGGCCACACTTAAAATATCCACTTACCTGTTTCTGTGCTGTGACCCCTCCCAAACAGGTTCCTCCAAGATTAGTTGTGAATTGCACTGTTTGTTAATTTTCCCAGACACACTCCGATGTCCAGCGATATATGAATTCAAACAGCAAAGGCAGTAACTGTACAGGTTCACTGCTGTGTCAGTTAGCAGTGTGGGTTTCTTTCTCTCTCTCTGTCTCTCCTGCACTGACCTCACCATGTGCTGCCTTTGTATGTTCCTCTCCCTTTTAAAAGTGCTGTTGCTTTGACTTTTTTTCTCTCCAAAATTCCAAAACAATGCAACAGCATATAAAACAGTAATTGCTGCTCATGGAATTCGAGGAAATCACCTCCAATATCTAAAACACCTCAAAAAAGGAGCAGCTATTACAACCGGAAATTTTTCCTGGTCCCCATCTTGGATTACCCAGAATCCCCACAAACCTAGACTTTTCGGAGCCTGTGTCTTTTATGACCACTGAAAAGAAATCCAAGGACAACATAATCTTTTTAAAGAAGCACATAATTACACCCAAGAGATATCATTAACTATTATTTTTATGCATGGTAGGTAAATGTACAGAATAGTCATTAAAATCAAATTTCACCTTGATATAACTAATTAAGAAGTTAAAACATATACTATGCCATCAGCAGACCCAGCCAATACTTCCTTAGCAAGAAGTCTTGTAATACTGATGTGTTCTGGATCTCCCTAAAAATAGAAGAGTTTGTACAAATCTATCGAAACTGGGTACGAAGTTTAAAAAGCTGAAAATGTGTTGTTGGAAAAGCACAGCAGGTCAGGCAGCATGCAAGGAGCAGGAGAATCGACGTTTCGGGCATGAGCCCTTCTTCAGGATTCCTGAAACGTCGAATCTCCTGTTCCTTGGATGCTGCCTGACCTGCTGCGCTTTTCCAGCAACACATTTTCAGCTCTGACCTCCAGCATCTGCAGTCCTCACTTTCTCCACAAAAGTTTAAAAAGTCAAGAAATACAGCAGTGAAATTTCACATACTATTTTTCCAGCATGTAAAATTGGTATAAACCTCAATACTACTTGAAGGTTATGACAACATATGTAGAGCTCATTAATTCTGCTTTAGCTTTACTATATATTGCTGAGTAATATGTGCTGTTCATTCACTTTATAGAGAGATGTATCATAGAGTTAGGTATAATGGGATAAATATTTGGCGACGGTAGATTTATGACATGATTTTGCCTCAGTGTAATTTTATTCAATTCTTTCTAGGCATCATCACCTGTTCCTGTGACACCTAATATGTGTTTTAAAAAAATATATACAAATAATTGTAAAAGATGTTTACTTTCTTATCGATTCATTTTTGTACTCTGCTACATATAGTTACTTTTGCTGAAATTGCATTGAAGTTTTTTTCAGTTCTTCATTGTATATTTAACCACCCAAGATATACAACGATGTTCTGTTTAACTGTGCAATGAGCATTTAACAAGCAAGAATGCAATAGTTTCAATATTTAAATAAAGCTGAAGATACTAACATCACCTGGAATCTGTTTTGGAATTTTAAAGTAACTTGAATTGGGCTAAATGCAAAATGTGCCATTGGATGCATTGCAAATATTTTGGGAGAGTTGGAAGAGGTATGCTGAATTTATGATTTGTGCCTTTTATCATTGTAAAATAAAATGCTGTAATGCATGATTAGTAATCTAATTGTTTATTTCAGATTCTGCTCCAGATACACAGGTCATCCTACATTTAACATAGGAACTGGGAGCGGGAGTAGGCAATTCCGTCCTTCTTGCCTGCTCCACCATTTACCATGATCATGACTGATCTTATCCTGGTCTCAACTCCACTTTCCTGCCTGCTTCCCATAGCCCTTTATTCCACTTTTCATCAGAAACCTATCTGTTCCTTTCTTGAGAAATCTGTTGGTTGATTCTGCCTCACTGCACCCTGAGCAGTGAGTTCTACAGATTCACAACCCTCTGAGAAAATGTGAGGCATGCTGCATGAATATCAGTGTCTGTTTTGTGTGAAGTGATGTATGGTTAAGATTAATCCATGAAGATACTTGTGTTTGAGACCAGGAATCACAGAATTGGTTATGACATTTTCTTAGTATACTTTGATTTTAGTGCCTTCAAATGTAATACATGTGATATATGAAACATGATTTTGCTTTTCTTTTTCTCCAGGCAAATCGTACGTGTCCAATTTGTCGAGCTGATGCTTCGGAAGTTCACAGAGATTCAGAATGAAACCAATCAAATAGCACAAATTTGGGTGTACTTTGTGGCATATAAATGAACTGTTCATTGAACTTAACCTATTGTGGCTTCCAGCCTTCCCTTTACATTAAGGGTCATAATGTGATGCAGTCATTTGACCTTCCTTTGCACTGTGTGATTCAATGACTTATAAAGCTTATATAGTCTTCACATTGAAACAATTATGGGATTGTTATACTAACAGTGTGATTGGAACTCCAAAGATTTTTTTTTTCAGCTTAATTTGTGTGTGCACTAACATTCCCTGGTTTTTGTGTGATCATTCCAGGTGTTGCTGCAGGATTACTATAGATGTGATCTTTTGGCATGTGTGCTTTTTTGATTTTATTTATATATATATTATATAGATTTTTATATATATATATAAATAAAGAGGTAGTTAAACTGTTTTAGCGATCTACCTTATAGAGCCTTCAGGTACTGTGAGTGAGTATGATTGTAAGCGTGCAAGTATTTTAGCCACATGTACTTCTTCCAGACAAGCTTAAGTACTGGCATAATGTGAGTTGTATGTGTGTAGTCTTAATTATGCTGAAATGTATAGCTGTGTTATTTAAACAGTACTAGTACTGTACACTGGTTTCTCTCTTTGTTTGCAGTTGCACACTGTATACTAAGGGTGCAACAATTATGAATTTTTTTTCACTCAGTTGCTCCTCAGTATTTTATATTGGCAGATTAGAAGAGCATATATTTATAACACACCCCAGCTAAATGATTAAGGGTGAAAGATTGTGCAAATTTATAAAACTATTATTACCCAGAGAACCAAAGCGGTGAGTGACTGAAATAATTTGCTGCGTTTTCCTGTAATATATGGTGAATGGAAGTCTTATACAAGCAGAGTGACAGAGGTTTAAAACTGGGTGTGCTATAAAAATATCATTTATTGCTAGATATTACTGGCCAGTCTAAAAATGTGGGTCTCAGGTGTGCAACAAAGTCCTATCAGCACCTTAAAATGTAACCTTGGTTGTTAAACTACTTTACTATCTTGAAAATTTTAATTCTCTGCTTTATCCTTTGATCTTAATATCCATGCCATGCCCTGTTCTAACACTAGCTTCAACTTAATGTTGCTTTCTTTTAAAATCTAGTTTGAGCACAGCATAAGTAGGCATTCTGCTCCAAATTTTATACTAGCTTTCAGCTCCGCCTTTCAAATTATATTTCTAACTAATTGAATATTTCTCCCATCTTTAATTTTTATTTCCATTGTATGTAATATTTTATATAATTACATTTCCTTAGATTTGGTTATATACGTTTCTCCATGTATATCTCAAACTAACCCAATTAGAACTCTTCACACTTGCAAAAGGCCAAGTCACAGAACTAAGCAGATTCTGTTTTAAAACTTGTAGGAAAGCATTGAGCAGTAATCTTTTGCCCCTGAGCAATTATTAGACCAGAGACCTATTACAAAGTGATGAGGACAATAATCAATAGTCTGAAGAGCTCCTCAAAAGAAGTATTTGATTCAATTCTAAGGAAATTTTGTAAAGAAAAATTACTATTTTTATAGTATAGTCAGGATTAATTGTTGAATGTGAACATTTGGGGATAAAATAGAGGTCATACAGATTTACAATGAAGAAAAAACAAAACTTATTTTTTGTTTCTCCAAGAATGTCATTGCTCAGTGGTCATCTTTGAATCTGTATTGATTATTCTTGTAGACTTAACACTTTGCTAGTAAAAATTGAACCCAATGTTTGATTAAAGCAATGATTGCAATCTGTTGGTTTGGAAACTGTTATTATGAATACAACTTGAGACTTATTGTAATTATTTAATGGTCACACCTACAGCAGATGATTTATTTGTTTTCTATTTGGTTGGATTATTGAGATGTTTGGGAACTTGGTATTGTCACAGATCAGACCTGTCTATAACTGCTTAACACTTAAATTGGGTGCAAAAGCAAAACTAATGTTCCCTTCTCCTACCTAATTATTTTTCATTTTATAAACACAGTCTAAAAAAAATCTTGGAACTGATGATTTCTGGTCTTTTGCTTCAGTTGTAGTAGCAACTAAATGCAAACCCCATCTGTGGACTCAAGTTTTCTTCACTCTATTTTCATCATGGAATAATGGTATCAGTATGTCAATGTTATTGGTTTGAAACATCCTATAAAACCGGATTCAGTAGAATTTCACAAGAGTGTTGAGTGACCCGACCACCAAGAAAATATGTCTTGAATCTGTGTTTTTGATTTTCAATATTCATCAGATGTAACCAACCAGTGTTAATTTTTCACACATATGCTGCTGGTCCTGAACTGAATGCTGTTTCTCAAGGCCTATCTAGTTTTTCTAAAAGACTTGCTGAAAGCTTTGCTCAGACATTTAAAATGCAAGAATAGATGCCTAATTTATCTGTCCAGTTATATGTACAAATATGAGCATTCTTCATCATTGAGCCTGAATGCATTGTCTGTGGGTTCTTGAATGGAAATTAGATATATATAAGGAAAATTTGCTGAAATTTTCAACATTGCACAATGAATTTGTAAACTTAACTAGAATGACCTGCATTTCAGAATGTTTGATAAATTCTAAGCCAATTGCTCTTATTTAAATTATTTATGCAACACAGCATTTGAACATCATGAAAGAGAAGTTGGAAATGTAAGCCTTTTAGAAATGATTTTTTCTCTTGTCCAGTCTCTTCCCAGTTACATCTATGATTTATCTGATATTTTATCATCTGTTTCAGAATTTCCAGTTTGCGGGCTCCAGCCACCTCCTGTTTACTATGACCGTACAGTCCCTTTACATGTCCATCCCCCATCAGGATGGTCTCGGGGCTCTGTGCTACTTCTAGAAAAAAAGAGCCTAAACTGTCCTGATCCACCACCACCCTCCTCCCCGTGGCCGAGCTCGTCCTCACTTCAAAAAACTTCTCTTTCAATCCTTCTCACTTTCTTCAGGTCAAGGAGGTGCTCACATGGGGCCCCATTTATGCTTGTCTCTTTCTGGGGTACATGGAACATTTCTTTTTCCAGTCCTATTCCGGTCACCAACCACAACTCTTTCTCCAGTGTATCGATGATCTCGCTGGTGCTGCTTCCCTCTCTCATCCAGAATTGGGATGGTTTATCAATTTCTCTTCCAATTTCAACCCTGCTCTCACCTTCACCTGGTCCATCTCTGACTCCTCCCTTCTTTTCCTCGGCAAGTCTGTTTCTATTTCTCAGGAAAGGCAGTCTATCAATATCAACTACAAATCAACCAACTCTACATTTACCTTGAATGTACATCCTGACATCCCACTTCCTGTAAAGACTCTTCCATTCACACAGTTCCTGTGTCTCCATCACATCTGTTCTGATGATGCCAACTTTGACGAAGAGATCTCCAAAATGTCCACCTTCTTCAACTCTTGATTCCCCAGCACTGTAATTGAAAGGGCCCTCAGCCAGGTCTGACCCATCTCCCGTACTTCAGTCCTTACCCTCTTCTCTTCCCTGACACGACAGAGTTAGAGTCCCCCTCCCTTTTGTCCTGACCTTCCATCCCACCAGTTTCCACAGTTAGAGGATTATTAGCCCCCTCCAGCAGGATGCCACTACCAGACATATATTCTTCTCCCTCCCTTGTCAGCCTTCTACAAGGACCATTCCTCTGGGTCCACTCCTCCTTCGCTCCCAGCAGCCCCTCAAAGCCCCAAGCACCTTCCCTTGGAACAGCAGAAGTTGTAACTTGTTGAAAATCTGCTCATTTATTTCCTCCCTCTTAAGTATCCAAAGGCCCAAACACACCTTCCAAGTGAAGCAGTGCTTTACCTGCGCTTCACTCAATCTAGTGTATGCTCACTGCTCATTATGTGATCTCCTCTGCACTGGAGAAACAAAGTATAGACTGGGTGACCACTTCATAGAACATCTACATTCTGTCCGCAAAAAGATCCCGAGTTTCAAATTGCCTGCCACTTCAACGCACCACTTTGTTCCCTGGCCAACGTTTGTATCAAGGTTGCTGTAGTGCTCTAGCAAAATTTAGCTTAAGCTGGAAGAACAGCGCTTCACCTTCTGCTTGGAAACTCTATCTACATCTGGACTCAATATGTAGTTCGACAATTTTAGAGCTTGAGGCACCTTCTCCATGTCCTTATCCTCAGCCCCATTGACAAGGCCTTTGTACCACATGGTCACTACCCATTGTTAGCTACTAACTATCACCATGAGCACCTAATCATTCTTTTACGCTGAACCATTACCCACTCTTTTGTCTGTCCAACTGTTCTTCTCTCCGGGCTCTGTGTCCACCTATAGTTTACTCCATCGGTTGGTCGTGTGCACACCTATATAAATACAAATTTTTCCTAGCTACCATCAATTCCGAAGACAGGTCACCAGATGCAAAACATTAGCTGATCTCCCTCCACAGATGCTGCCATACCTGCTGAGATTTTCCAGCAATTGTTTTCAATAAATGCTGGATTGTTAACTATGCAGTCTGTTCTAGCATCATTAAGTGGATATGTATAATTAATTCTGATTCTAAAGTTATGGGACTTTGTTGAAATGTATACATTCTAGTTAAGAAAATTTGTAGCTTGGGTAATGTTATGTCTGTCCTTGAAAATGGCTATGGGAGACTAATTGAAAGAGCTTATATCTGTCTTAAAACGAAATTGAAGTTAGCGTTTTCTGTTATCAGTGCTTTCTTTAACTATTTCCTGTAACACCAAATATAAACAACTCACAACTGCCGCATGATACCACATTGCATTACAATGACATTTCTAGTGACAATGCATTATAAGCAGAATGTACACAGATATTGTATCCCTGCTACACTGTGAGCACTTAAAATGTTTTTAAGCAGCTGTATATCAGTTCTTTTGCTTATAGTGTACTATAGCTATGAATGCTGAGACTGAAATGCATATGTAGTATTAACTGGACAACATCATTTAGGTTGAACAGTGCTGCCTTATTTGTTAAAATAGACCATAATCATCTTCATAAAATAGTTAATTATCATTGTGACCATATAACTTAGGAAGTCCAACCTGAAGGATAAAATTTTCGTAAGGCAAGATTGGAGTTTTTTTTTATTTTGGGGGAGGTATAGCTGCCTTATAACTTAGTTGAATGATGTAAATTGAGGCCGAGAGGAGGTACTGTAACAGTTAGATTGGGTTATTGGCAAAGTTAATTGTTGCACTCTTATTACTTAATCACTTTTGAAATGTTTCTCATGTTGTTTGCATGGAAACTCTAGAACAGTTGTGTGCAGACCTTGCTTTCTGTGGTCAGTGTGTACTAAACACATGTGCATGTGTATCAAAGGAGACCATATTGGCCACGGCTGCTTTTGCCCAGCTAGGTCTGGTGTGGGTGGAAATGGGGAGTCATGCTGAACTATTTCTGCCATGAATTGAAATGTGCATTTATATATTTAATCCCGCAGTCTGTATGATACAAGAGAAGCAACAATATACAATAAGATTTATTATGTCTTGGTCAACCCCACAAGTTTATTGATTGTGTCCTGCTTAAAGTTTTGTGTTTTGCATGGGTTTTTGGTGGATAGTTTCAAACTTACATTAATTTTGTAAACAAAAATCAATAAGATCTAGTGATATCCCAGGTTATAATCATTATATTGAGAAGCCAAAACTAGACTGCTAAAGTTTAAACATTTAGGTCTATATACAGCATTACTTGGTGCATTGTTTTAACACTGTCATATTGGATTCTGGAATGCTAGTTTTTCAACAGCAGTCTAAACTTTGAGGAGAAGCATAACCTAAAGCACAAAATCTGGGTCATCTTTAGGTCTTAATAGACATTTTAGTATGGGATTTTTCTTTGGTACATATACATTTACCTCATTTTGCCACTTATGTATTTAAAATTGCTAACGAATCAGAAACAAAAGCAAATTATTTCTATTGACTTCATTTTGGAGTGTTTCATTAAATCATACATACATTGTATCATTTACTATGACAAGTAGTTTCTGATGTTTGTATTATAAATCGATCTGTAACCAAATCATTTGAAGGCTTGATAAATTTTTAACTAAATTTGTACATTTTTTATGAAAGTTACTAGTAATGCTTTACTAAGTAGTGCAATTAATTTTTATTTTTAATCCCTGTGCCCAGTTTTGGAGTTGAGAGGGTTGTTCATTAATAAATGTACGATGTATACTTGCTCAGTTGACTTTTTAATCTTGGCTGGTCAGAATGTTGACTTTATTTTTCTACCAACATTTTCTGTCTTTTATCCCACAAGTCCAGAGATATTTTCTCATGTTATTTTGTGTTTAAAGAAATGAAATCAGTAAGATCTAAAAGATAGTGATCTAGCTCCATATCCATAATCCTGATGGGAAACTGGAATTATGAAATAAAAACAAAGTAAGTTGGCGTATAATGGCTGCCAGTGTTTGAGGAGAGATCGACAGAGTGAGTTTTTAAACATGATCAGCTCTCTCATCTCTGCATCCTTGCTGATTCTGTCGCTCCTAGTTTTGCCAGTGATGATGAATCAACCCCTGTAAGCCAAGAAACTTGAACTGTCGATGGGCAGGCAAGCTGGCTTCTGGTGGTTGGCTGCTGATCAAGTAGTTTCCAGTTTCTGCTCTGCTGTTGTGGTCTTCCCTCTCGATTATGTATCATAAGTTTAATTCAAATGTCTTGCTTAAAAATTTGTGTATTAAAATTTTTTAAATTGCCACACTTTTGCTAAAAAACATACGTGTAGACTGTTTAAATATCCTGCACTGAAATCAGGCCTGCAATTTGAATCGACCTTCTGTGCAGAATCTGCCTTTGAAACATCACTTCGTTCCAGGAAACCTGCTAATTATAACTACTGGGGTCAACCTGTGGAAAGGGAGTGCCAGAATTGGGATGATGATGTTGGCAGTCTGGAAAGATAACAGGAGTGCTTAGCAAATTATCATGTCTCTGTAGAAGAAGAAATTTTGTAGGCTGTAAAGAAAAAGGGAAATGAGACATAGCAGAGACACCTCTATGAAGAGCACAGGGTTTGTCTTCAGTGAGAACATGAAATTGTACTGCATCTGGCATCACTTCAAGAATATGACTTCAGGAAAAAAAGCTAGATTTATAAGATTTGCTGCTGGTAAGGGTAACCATGAAACTGCTGAAAAGCATGACTGGTTCGTTACCCTTCAGGGAAGGAACCCTACAGCCTTACCAGTCTAAGCAGTGTGGTTGGTTCAGCTGCTTTATGTGAGATAGAAAGCCACACCGTCTTATGAATACTGCTTTCTAACAGAATCATGAAACAAATAATTTGCTTCACACAATATCTTTCACAACATCGAGATGTCCAAAATGCTTTGTGGCCAATTATTTACTTTAAAGTGTAGCCATTATTGTAGGGCAGCATGACAGCCAATTAGCACAGATGGTTAAATAAATGATATTTTGAACCGTTTAATGACATTTGTGGGATAAATATTGGCTAGGACACACCCACATTTTATTCAGTTAAGAATCACACAACACCAGGTTATAGTCCGATAGGTTTATTCGGAAGGACTAGCTTTCGGAGTGCTGCTAATTCATCAGGTAGCTGTCAAGGAGCAGTGCTCCGAAAGCTAGTGCTTCCAAATAAGTCTGTTGGACTGTAACCTGGCGTTGTGTGATTGTTAAACTTTGTCCACCCTCCCTCCAATACTGGCCCCTCCACATCTTGGATAGATTTTATTCAAGTTCTGCCATGGAGTATTTTATGTGCAGATGAGAGGGCTGACAGTACTTCAATTCTAGAAAACATCTGCATTGTACAGTACTAAGTACATATTACAGAGACATCACTGATGCTGTTCACTGGTACTAGGAAGAACTGAGACAGCCAACAAAGCTCGTTCTTGGGGTAACTAGAGAATTGCTAATAATAAAGCCTTGCCAGCAACTGACTCCTTTCAAGAATGGATAAGATTATTCTTTTAAAAAAGTATTACAGGGCACTGGGGACATAGCTTCAAATCCAATCATAAAACTTGGAATAGAAACCTAACTTGAGGAATGATAACTATGAAGCTTGCATCAATTGTTGTAAAAACCCATCTGACTCACTAATGCAAAATCTGCCATCCTGACCTGGTCTGGTTTGCAAGTGAGTCCAAATCCACAACAATGTAATTGACTTCTGAAATGCTCTAACATGGACTTTTAAGGATGGGCAGCAAATGCTGAGCATACTTTGCTAGTAATACCCATGTCAGATGAGAGAATAAATAAAAGTATATATTTCACATAGTAAAACATCCCTTGGGATGATGGAAGTGTGTAATCAGACAAAATTTAACACTGGGCCGGTGTGGGGGCAGGGGGGGGGGGGGGCGGTGGGGAGCTAGGTTTCAACCAGCATCTTGAGGGAGGGAAAGTATTTAGGGATGAAATTTCAGAACTTCACACCAAGGCAGCTGCTGGCAAACCCACCATGATAGGATAATAGAAGTTACTATCTGGGCGGCAACATTTTAGGTGAACTCAAGTTTACAGATATGAGGCCAACCAGAAAAGTAGTGGAACAGTCAAATTGGTGAGCCTTGCCTATATGATAACTGAAGGTCAAACATGGACGCTGAAACTTAGAATTCATAATTAAAGTCTATAATTGCCCTTGCTCACCCTTTGCAGAGGAACAGAATCAATGTGAATATAACAGTTCTAAGGAAATTCCTGACTCAAAACTGCTTCCCACATGCTCTACCCAATTCATTTAGCTTAAATGTGATCATCTGCTACTTGAGTCATTAGTTCAGCCTTACCTCCTGCAGTATCCTGATGCCTTGATAAAAGAAACACAAATTAAGGAGCAAGGAACTTAGTGTTCCATGTTTAGTGTGAGACACTGCTGCTAAGATGTTGTGTAAAACTTAATATCCTGCCATTCCATATTTTAAAATTATAATTGCAAATTTTCAAGGTGAGCAAGAGTAGAATGGTGCACAGTGCCATGGCTATTGCAGATGTCTTAAAGGGAAAACAATAATATCTGTGGCATCCATGAGAGAATAGTCGGTCATGTTTTTTTTTAAAAACCTTTGAAGGGAAAATTGCCTAAACACCAGTGAGGATATATTGGAAACATATGCAGATAGAGTGAAATGAAGCAGTGTGGAGGCTTGTGTCGTGCCTAAAGATTGCTCGAAAACTAGAACATTTAAAGGGAGCTATTGAGACATCTTTATAATGCAATCTCTTTGCTGTGGATAACATACACTTCTATTTAGGCATTATTACTTTGACACTCAATCAGTACTGCAGCAGTGCACTGTTACTAAGCAGTGCAGATCCTGTTAACACTTTCTTGTATTTCTAAAAACTATTATTCCATAATTTTCCCACCCACCTCAGTAAATAAAATGGTTGGAACAAGAGGCAGTCTCCTCTACATAGGGGAGACAGGATGCCTACTTGCAGAGCCCTCCAGGACACTTGCACTAACCAACCCCACTGCCCATGGCTGAAAACTTCAACTACCCCTCCCACTCCCTCAAGGACATACAGGTCTTGGGCTGTCTCCATCGCCACACCCTAACCATCCAATGCCTGGGGGATAGCACCTCATTTTCTACCTTGGGACACTCCACCCCTTCAGCATCAATGTTGACTTCACTAGTTTCCTCATTTCTCCTCCCCCCACCTTATTCCAGTTCCAACCTTCCAACTCGGCTCCACCGTCATGATCTGTCTTACCTATCCATCTTCCCACCTATCCTTTCCACCCTTCTTCTGATCTATCACCATTACCCCCACCTCTAGCTATCTATCACAATCTCAGCTACCTTTTCCCCCAGCCCTACTCCCTTCCCATTTATCTCTCTACCCCTCCAGCTCACAAGCCTCATTCTTGATGAAGGGCTCTTGCCAGAAGCGTTGATTCTCCTGTTGCATGGATGCTGCCTGACCTGCTGTGCTTTTCCAGCACCATACTCTCGACTCTGATCTCCAGCACCTGCAGTCCCCACTTTCTCCTAAGACAGTTGGAGCGGTCCATCACTTCAGGTTTCAACTACTGTTCTTTCTATGTTTATCTAAATTATTCATGAAATTTCTCAGAAAATTGATTCTGTGGTCTGTTCCCAGCCAGACAAGGTGGTGGAGCCTAGTACCATTGCAGCATTTAAAAGACATCTGGATGGGTACATGAATAGGAAGGTTTTGGAGGGATGTGGGCTGGGTGCTGGCAGGTGGGACTAATTGAGTTGGGACATCTGGTTGGCATGGACAAGTTGGACTGAAGTGTCTGTTTTTGAGCTGTACATCTCTATGACTCAATGACCTGCCCCTTCACACACACATCCACACACCTAAATGCTGTTTCTGAGAGATGCGTGCATTCTCACTCAGTGAGGAATCCACCTTATGCAAACTTTGAAAGTATACTACAAGTAACACACTGGTAGGATATATGATGATTCAGAATGGAAATTTAAAGTTCAAACCAATATACTAATATCCTGGAGAACTGTGCTTAATGTTGCCATGGTATTCAGGAAAACTGGAGTTGCATTTATTATGAAAATGTAAGCGTACAAATTAGGAGCAGCCATTGACCATTTGTTCTTCCAGCCTACACTGCTATTCACTAAGATTGTGCCTGACCTGATTACCCCACAGTCCTGCTCAATAACTTTTCAGCTCTTGCTTCTCAAAAAATCCAGCTGTTTAAAATTTTCAAAGACTCTACTTCCACCACCTTTTGAGAAGGGAAGTTGCAAACACTTAACCTCTAAGAAAACAAATACTCTCTACCTCTGTTTTAGACGAGCATTCAAGTCAATTCAGGGAAACCAGTCACCTCAGCAGCTGTGGTGTCTAGTTCATGGAATTTGTAAGCCAAGAGAGTTTGAATAAAAATCTGCAAGTTATTAGAACTGAATATGTTTAGTGACCAGAATTTGGAGATTCATGTTATGGATGTCAAAAGGAATCATAAATAGAAACAAAAGCAGCAGTCTAAGCGAAATAAACTGGAAAGAGGTTACTGATTTAAGAAGCTAAGATACGAGTGACATTTCTCTGGGATTACATCTCTAAATGGATGGTGTTAAGAAACAGATTTTACTTTTAATGTTTACAGCCATAGAGATGTACACCACGGAAATAGATCCTTTAGTCCAACTTGTCCATGCCAACCAGATATCCCAACTTAACCTAGTCCCATTTGCCAGCTCCCGGCCCATATCCCTCTAAAACCTTCCTATTCATATACCCATCCAAATACCTTTTAAATATTGCAATTGTACCAGCCTCCACCACTTCCTCTGGTGAAGGGCTTTTGCCCGAAATGTTACTTTTCCTGCTCGTTGGATGCTACCTGACCTGCTGTGCTTTTCCAGCACCACTCTAATCTAGACCCTCACTTCCTCTGGCAGCCCATTCCATATATGCACCACCCTCTGAGTGAAAACATTGCCCCTTAGGTCCCTTTTATATATTTTCCCTCTCACCCTAAACCTATGCCCTCTAGTTCTCGACTCCCCCCACCCCAGGGAAAACACTTTGTCTATCTTATCCATGCCCCTCATGATTTTATAAACCTCTGTAAGGTCACCCCTCAGCTTTGACACTCCAGGGAAACAGCCCCAGTTTATTCAACCTCTCCCTACAGCTCAAACCCTCCAACCTTGGCAATATCCTTGTAAATCTTTTCCGAACCCTTTCAACTTTCACAATATCCTTCTGATAGGGAGGAGACCAGAATTGCATGCAATATTCCAAAAGTGGCTTAACCAGCATCATGTACAGCCACAACATGACCTCCCAACTCCTATAGTCAATGCTCTGACCAATAAAGGAAAGCATACCAACACCTTCTTCACTATCCCATCTACCTGTGACTCTACTTTCGAGGAGCTATGAACCTGCACTCTTTGATCTCTTTGTTCAGCAACACTCCCTAGGACTTTACCATTAAGCGTATAAGTCCTGCTAAAATTTGCTTTCCAAAAGTGCAGCACCTCGAATTTATCTAAATTAAACTCCATCTGCCACTTCTCAGCCCATTGGCCCATCTGATCAAGATCCCATTGTAATCTGAGATAACCTTCTTCTCTGTCTACTACACCTCCAAGTTTTGTTAGATTCTGTATAAGGCTATTTTTGTTTTCCTTTTGTGTAATGAGCAAATGTACCCTTGTGCATATGTTTCCATTACTAATCAACATTTTAAAAGTTAAGCATGTATGTCAAGCCAGATTGCATTCCACCATCTGTCGCAGTATTACCATCATGGTGGGTTGTGAAAGAGTGGATGCTCTTATGCAATCGGAATTCATTGAATTTGTATCTCTTCAAAAGAAATAAATATGTGAGTGTTCTGGACTGAAATCAGGACTGGTATGATGCTGTTTCTTATGCAGATTGGGCTTTTAAAATGGCTTTGAGTGTTGCAAAGACCTTTCTGGTGGAAGATGTAACACTGATTATTTGAACCCTTTGAGTATGGCAAAACTGAAAAAGCAGGTAAGATGAGGGAACAAATAAAATCAAATTCTTGTTAGTGATTATGCAGCAATTAGAATTGGGAGGGCGCCTGAACTTGATGTGTCTTTATTAGAATTATCTAATTTTTTGAACTTGTAATGGAAAAAGAAATGACTTGGAGAAAGTGAAATTAAGTGACTTGAAAACTTAAGAAAAGAGTGATATAAAAGGGAGAGAATGAAATAGAAGGAGTGTTGAAAATGAAAGTGTGAGAAGAAGGAGGGAAAGTAAAATCAAAAGAGAGGAGAAAGAAAAAGATAGGAAATTGAATTTTAAAAAGCTTAAACTTCAAGGAGGTAGGCAATCAAGCAAGATGACATTTCTGATGAAGGGCTTGTGCTCGAAATGTTAACTGCCCTTTTTGACTCGATCTCTAGCATCTGCAGTCCTCACTTTCTCCCAAACAGACAGTATGAGTAGACTAAAGGAAGAAAGAAGTTGTAGCTCAGAGGATGATTCTGATCCAGTGAAGGATTTGATTAACTAGAAATCTACATTTTGTGCCTCAATTTACAGAAGATTGAGTTGAAAGATATTATTTTGAAAGGGTAGCTGGACAGAATATGTCAAGAAGATGTCTGGTCTTAAAATGTCAGTGTTTGGACCAGTAGACGTATGAAAGTATATACTGTACCAGTTTTGTCAGAAGTGCAAGCATCAAACTATGAAACTTAAGTATTGAAATTTGTTTTCTTTTTTTATGAGCTTGTCCCTAAAGCTTCTGAGTTAAAATTTAGGACTACAAGAAAGAAAACTTGATCAGACATTTGCAGAATTTACAAGGGAAAAATAAATGGTGTGGGATCAGTGATTTTGCTCACTGACATTTGGGCGAAAAAAATGTTGATCATGTGAAGGAAGCCACGCTTTTGAAATAACTTAAAACTATTATTTCATGAAACTTTAAGACTTATTTAGATGCATATCACACACATCAAAGATCTGAGGAGCAACAATTCAGGAGCTGGGTATGATAACTCACACAGACAGCAGGAACAACTAATGTAATTTTTTTTAGAACTTAGATGCTGCAGGAGGAAAATCCTGATTTGTTTCTGCTGTGACTGAGTGTTGGACCCTGGGAATAGGCAGGCAGAGGAATCACCTATGGAAAAGGGAGATGGCTTGGGAATTCCATTATCAAAGACAATTTTGAAAAAAATATGAGAAGGATGAAGGCAAAAAGAATGGGGCTCAGATATTTAATTCATTGTCTTCCAAAGAAATTCAACAATTGGATCTTGAATTGCAAGGTTTACTGTACACCAAACACCCTGTTCAGAAATTGAATCAAAGTGAACACTTGAGTGTTGTTATTAAAATTGCAAATTGCATCTCTTTTCACAAGATATGGATTACCTGAAGAAATAATGTCCATTGAAGATTCACATTTATATTACAAATATTCAAAAAATAATGAGTAATTTCAGATTAAAACAATTTACATCTTCATCTTATCACTCACAATCTCAGGGAATATTCAGAAGATGGCATGAAACATTAGGGACCATGATTAGAACTTGTTATCATGAATATACTAATGATTAGGATAAACAAATGCAGTTGTTAATGTTTACCATTAGAAGTGATCCTAATGAATCCACATGATTCAATCTTTTTGAGCTGATGTATGGTCATAAGGTGAGCAGACCCTTTAAAATGATTAAAAATACATTTTATGGCCAAAATCTCAGAGCCTGCACTTCCAATCTATGTTTCCAAGTTTCAGAGAGAAGCTAACCAAAGTTGTGAGGTGGCATTTTAAATCAGAAGTTATAAATCCAAATATTGACCCTCCAGTAATCAAATAATTTGGAGTTACTAAAGCATTTGTGAAATATTATCCTATATTCCAGAAAACCACTGAAGTGACTTACAGAAACTATCACAGACTTTCAATATATTATTGTTTTATTTGTGTGAATAGACTAGGAAAAATGTCATTGGCTATACATGATGTTAATGTAGTGATTCATCACCCATAAAACAATGTTCTTCCAGATTCAATCCAGTGAAATTAGCTTGAGAGGAAAGAGATTAAACTCATGACAGAGAAAAGACATCATTGGAAGGAATTCTGTTAGAGCTCTGCTCTGTTGGTGACAAACCCAGATGGATCACAGAGATTTTGAATTATCTCAAAGTTAATAAAGCAACAAAGACCAATTTCTGTCTAATTTCATGACTAGAGATGTGCAGTGAAAGAACTGGTTAAGTGTGAGTTTTCTTCAAAATTGACTTGATAAAAGGATATTTGCAAGTTCCATTGACAGAACCAAGGGAATATTAGACAAGACGGACATTTTTCAATCTAAAGTCATGTTATTTGAAATTAATGTGTGCCAGCAAATCTCCAATGATAAAGCAATAAAATTGTTGAAAGATTGTATAAATGTAATGAGGACCAAGACCAGGAAGGGAGTAGATATTATAATTCATCATTGGATTTGGAGCCACTAGATCAGTAGAATCATACAGAACAGAAACTGCCCTTCAGCTCATTAAGTCTGCAGCAATTAAACTACAATAACTCTGCATTAGTCTCACTTTCCAGTAGTTGGCCAGTACTCTCGAATGTTATGACAATATTATTTAAAGTTTGTGAGGTTTCCCAACTCCACTACCACTCCTGGAAATACATTCCAGATTTCCACCATCATTTGGGTGAAAACATGTTTCCTCAAATCCCCTCTAAACCTTTCATCTTTAAAATTATACCGTCTTATCATGGACTCTTCATCTAAAGGGAACAGCTACTTTCTATCTACCCGATCCATGCCCTTCAATCTTATACACTTCAGTTCATTCCCCTCTGAGCCCTTTCTCTGGTTGAAAGTTAACAACCTGAGCTTATCCAGTCTCTTTTCTTAGTTAAATTGCTCCATTCCAGATAATGTCCTGTTGAATCTCCTCTGCCCCCACTTCAGTGCAATCCCATCCTTCCTAAATTGCGATGACCAGAACAGCACACAATACTTCAGCCATGGCCTAACTGAAGTTTTGTGTAGCTCCAAAATAATCTCCCTACTCTTATCCATGCCACAACTCGATAAAAGCATCTGACATGACACCTTAACCATCCTATTAACCAATCCTGCCACGTTCAGGGATCTGTTGTCACATACCCCAAGATCCCATTGTTCCTCTGAACATCCTAATGACCTGAAGTGCATTGAGGACTCCTTTGTTACTTCTTCCTAAGTTGATCACTTCATACTTATCAGAGTTAAAGTCCATCTACCACAGATCTGCCTATTTTTATCTTCCAGTAACCTAAGAACTTCTTGTTTAGTATTACCCCCCTCCCCCAAGCCAACTTTCCTGTCATCCTCAATTGTGCTTATCACTCCCACAGATTCCCTTGATGCATTTCACAGACAATGAGTGATCCAGCACTGATCCTGTGGTCATTGGCCTCCAATCACACATGTACCACTGCCCTTTGTCTTCTATAACTTAGCTGCAAATGTGTTGCTGGTCAAAGCACAGCAGGTTAGGCAGCATCTCAGGAATAGAGAATTCGACGTTTCGAGCATAAGCCCTTCATCAGGAATAAGAGAGAGAGAGCCAAGCCGGCTGAGATAAAAGGTAGGGAGGAGGGACTAGGGGGAGGGGCGATGGAGGTGGGATAGGTGGAAGGAGGTCAAGGTGAGGGTGATAGGCCGGAGTGGGGTGGGGGCGGAGAGGTCAGGAAGAGGATTGCAGGTTAGGAGGGCGGTGCTGAGTTGAGGGAACCGACTGAGACAAGGTGGGGGGAGGGGAAATGAGGAAGCTGGAGAAATCTGAATTCATACCTTGTGGTTGGAGGGTTCCCAGGCGGAAGATGAGGCGCTCCTCCTCCAGCCGTCGTGTAGTTGTGTTCTGCCGGTGGAGGAGTCCAAGGACCTGCATGTCCTCGGTGGAGTGGGAGGGGGAGTTAAAGTGTTGAGCCACGGGGTGATTGGGTTGGTTGGTTCGGGCGGCCCAGAGGTGTTCTCTGAAGCGTTCCGCAAGTAAGCGGCCTGTCTCACCAATATAGAGGAGGCCACACCGGGTGCAGCGGATGCAATAGATGATGTGTGTGGAGGTACAGGTGAACTTGTGGCGGATATGGAAGGATCCCTTGGGGCCTTGGAGGGAAGTGAGTGTGGAGGTGTGGGCGCAAGTTTTACATTTCCTGCGGTTGCAGGGGAAGGTGCCGGGGGTGGAGGTTGGGTTGGTGGGGGGTGTGGATCTGACAAGGGAGTCACGAAGGGAGTGGTCCTTGCGGAACGCTGATAGGGGAGGGGAGGGAAATATATCCTTGGTGGTGGGGTCCGTTTGGAGGTGGCGGAAATGGCGGCGGATAATACGTTGTATGCGCAGGTTGGTGGGGTGGTAGGTCAACTTTGGATCCAACTTGTCAAGTTACCCTATATCCTGTGTATTTTCATCTTATTTATCAGTATCCCATTCAGGACCTTGTCAAAGGCTTTGCTGCAATTCATATAAAACAATATCAACTGCACTACCTTCATCCACACAACTGATCATTTCCTTGTTTTGGATTAGTGGTGCTGGAAGAGCACAGTAGTTCAGGCAGCATCCAAAGTGCAGCGAAATCAACCTTTTGGGCAAAAGCCCTTCCTGATGAAGGGTTTTTGTCCAAAACGTCGCTTTTGCTGCACTTTGGATGCTGCCTGAACTGCTGTGCTCTTCCAGCACCACTGATCCAGAATCTGGTTTCCAGCATCTGCAGTCATTGTTTTTACCCTTGATCATTTCCTTGAAAAAGTCTACCAGGTTTGTTAGACCTACCCTCCCCCTCTGACAAAGAATAAAACAGCAAAGAAAATTACAGCACAGAAATAGGTCCTTCGGCCCACCAAGCTTCTATCTAAACATGCCACCTACTTTCTAAGGGTCTGTATCCCTCTGTTTCCTGCTCATTCCTGTATCTGTCTAGCTACACCTTAAATGATGCTATCATGCCCGCCTCTACCCCCTCCGCTGGCAACGTGCTCCAGGCACCCATCATCCTCTGCATAAAGAACGTTCCACTCATATCTCCCCTAAACTTTTCTCCTCTCACTTTGAATGCGTGCCCCCTAGTCATTGAATCCCCACTCTGGGGTAAAAGCTTCTTGCTATCCACCCTGTTTGTACCCCTCACAATTTTGTAGACCTCAATCGGATCCCCCCTCAACCTCCATCTTTCTACTGAAAATTATCCTAATCTACTCAATTTTTCCTCAAAGCCATGCTATCTACCCCCAACCAAACCTTGCCTCTCCAATAGTTTCCCTACTACTAATGTGAGACTCAGTGGTCTGTAATTCCCTGGCTTATCTCTACCACCCTTCTTGAAAAATGGAATCATATTAACTATCCTCCAGTCCTCTGACACCCTTCCCAGCCCTCTCCCCAATGACTGAAGAGGAATTAAAGTTTTGTGTCAAAGCCCATGTAATTTCCCTCTCCATGTCCCCACAACAGCCTGGCGTACAGACTTGGGGATTTCTTCACTTACAAGCCCAGTGAAACCTCCAATACCTCCTCACACCCTGTGTCAAATTGCTCAAGAATGTCGTAGGCCCTCTTCTTGAATTCTGTACTTACGTTTTTCTTCTCCGAAGTGTAGCATTCATTTAAAACCCTACCAATGCCTGTCAGCGCCACAGAGATGTTGACTATGCTAAATTGCCCTCTCGTGTGCAGAAAAGTGTAAATTAGTTGGATTAGTTATGGCAAACTCCTGGTTTTGGGGATAGGATGGGATGCTCTTCGGAGAGTTGGTGCAGACTTGATAGACAGAATGGCCTCTTTCTGCATTGTGGGATTCTATAATTTGCCGTGAATTTATGATTGTCCCCTTAGTCCCTGGTTATTCTCTGCTCCTTGATGTACTTCTAGAATATTTTTGGGATTATCACTAATCTTACCCACCAGTGCTCTTCTAATTGCCTTCTGGAGGGACCCCTTGTACTTCCTATATTCCACATGATCCTTTATTGATTTGCTCTCTTCATATCTGTTAAAAGATTCTCTCTTGATTCTTATCCAGTCCTGAATATTCCTAGTGAAAAGTGTGCCACTGGAAAAGCACAGCAGGTCAGGCAGCATCTGAGGAGCAGGAGAGTCAACATTTCGGGCATGAGCTCTTTTCAGTTATATTAAAAAAATCTCCTGAATATGTTTAAAGTAATCTATCCCCTCTTAAACTATTTATACTATGTCTATTCTAATAAAGTTAGGAAACTTTTTATCTGGACCAGACCAAAAACCCTCAAAATGCATAAAGGGGATAGCCTAGACCCTAATGTTTATTTAAAGGCAAGTATGTTCTAGATGTGATTCGATTGGTCAAACTATGAGGTTTTAAGCAAATACACACTTTATTCTTACACCACAATTAAAATACAAACAAAAAAAATTGACGTAAATTTAACTCTACCAGAATATTTAACAGAACAATATATTATTGAACTACTACTGATCAACTGGTCTGGTACAGTAACATCCCATAAACACACCTTGACAAAGGCAAAAGCAGCAAAACCAGTTTAAGCAAGTTTGCTCACTGTTATCATCTTTAGCTGAGGAGAAGGAACACTGACAGAATGAATCTAGCAGCAGAGGGAGAGTGTGTTATATCTAAACATCAGTGCGTGCCATGGCCTCAGAGAGAAATTCTTGACTGGACTACATTGTCATGCCAAAATTACAGCAGCTGTCATACAAAACCTGAAGAGCCTCCATGTTACTGAAACTGGATGGTCCTCCTGATTTTGTCATCCTGACTGTTACTTTGGTCCAGATTTTAAAACTTTTGAATTCCCTGTAATGAAAAGAATTCCTGTTAGGGTGAAAGGAAAGGTTGGTAGGTGTAGGGAATGCTGGATGACTAAAGAAATTGATGGTTTGCTTAAGAAAAAAAGGAAGCTTATTTCAGGAATAGACAGGATAGATCAAGTGAATCCTTAGAAGAGTATAAAGGAAGTAGGAGTATACTTAAGAGGGAAATCAGGAGGGAAAAAAGGGGAAATGAGAGAGCTATGGCAAATAGAGTTAAGGAGAATCCAAAGGGTTTTTTTACAAATACATTAAGGACAAAAGGGTAACTAGGGAGAGAATAGGACCCCTCAAAGATCAGCAAGGCAGCCTTTGTGTGGAGCCACAGGAGATGAGGGAGATACTAAATGAATATTTTGCATCAGTATTTACTGTGGAAAAGGACATGGAAGATATAGAATATAGGGGAATAGATGGTGACATTTTGAAAAATGTCTGTATTACAGAGGAGGAAGTGCTGGATGTCTTGAAACATACAAAAATGGATAAATCCCCAGGACCTGATCAGGTGTGCCCTAGAGCTCTGTGGGAAGCTACAGAAGTGATTGCTGGGCCTCTTGCTGATTTATTTATATCATCGATAGTCACAAGTGAGGTCCCACAAGACTGGAGGTTGGCTAACATGGTGCCTGTACTTAGGAAAGGTGCTAAGGACCTGCAGAGAATAATAGACCAGTGAGCCTGATGTTAGTGGTGGGCAAGTTGTTGGAAGAAATCCTGAGTGATAGGATGTACATGTATTTGGAAAGGCAAGGACTGATTAGGGATAGTTAATATGGCTTTGTGTGTGGGAAATCATGTCTAACAAACTTTGTTGAGTTTTTTGAAGAAGTAACAAAGAGAATTGATGAGGGAAGAGCAGTAGACGTGATCTGTATGGACTTCAATTTAGACACGGTTCCCCATGGGAGACTGGTTAGCAAGGTTAGATCTTATGGAATACAGGGAGAACTAGCCATTTGGATACAGAAGTGGCTCAAAAGTAGAAGACGGAGGATGGTGGTGGAGGGTTGTTTTTCAGACAGGAGGCCTGTGACCAGTGGAGTGCCACAAGGATCGGTGCTGGGTGCACTATTCGTCATTTATATAAATGATTTGGATGTGAACATAAGAAGTATAGTTAGTAAGTTTGCAGATTACACCAAAATTGAACAGCGAAGAAGGTTACCTCGGATTACAATGGGATCTTGATCAAATGGGCCAATGGACTGAGGAGTGGCAGATGGAGTCTAATTTAGATAAATGTGAGGTGCTGCATTTTGGGAAACTAAATTTTAGCAGGGTTTATGCACTTAATGGTAAGGTCCGAGGGAGTGTTGCTGAACAAAGAGACCTTGGATTGCAGGTTTATAGCTCCTTGAAAATAAAGTCGCAGGTAGATAGGATAGTGAAGAAAGCGTTTTTTCAATGCTTTCCTTTATTGGTCAGAGTATTGAGTACAGGAGTTGGGAGGTCATGTTGTGGCTGTACAGGACCTTGGTTAGGCCACTGTTGGAATATTGCGTGCAATTCTGGTCTCCTTCCTACTGAAAGAATGTTGTTAAACTTGAAAGGGTTCAGTGAAGAGGTACAAGGATGTTGCTAGGGTTGGAGGATTTGAGCTACAGGGAGAGAATGAATTAGCTGGGGCTATTTTCCCTGGAGCATCGGAGGCTGAGGGGGGACCTTATAGAGGTTTATATAATCATGAGGGGCATGGATAGGATAAATAGACAAAGTCTTTTCCCTGGGGTCGGGAGCCCAGAACTAGAGGGCATTATTTTAGGCTGGCTGAAGAAAGATATAGGATAGGCCTAAGGGGCATCATTTTCACGCAGTGGGTGATATGTGTATGGAATGAGCTGCCAGAGGAAGTGGTGGAGGCTGGTATAATTACAACATTTCAGAAGCATTTGGATGGGTATATGAATAGGAAGGATTTGGAGGGATATGGGCCAGGTGCTGTCAGGTGGAACTAGACAGGTTTGGGATATCTGGTTGGCATGGACAAGTTAGACTGAAGGGTCTGTTTCCATGCTATACATCTCTATGACTCTAAGAGTTAAACACACAAATTACATAAACCCAAAATTGTTTATAAGCAGTTCAAGTGTAGAAATGTTTAATTGCAGCTTTTAATTAAAAAAAATTAAACACTAAACCGTTGGGCAGATACTGTCCAGTTTTGAAATAATGGATCATCTCAGAAATGTAAATATTTTAGTTTACAAACTCTTTCCAAAAGAATCTTCATCCACCCTGGGTTTGGAGAATATGGCTGAAGCACACTCTAAGTAAAACTAGAAGTTTAAACTTGAAGGTTACAAAACAGATGACAAGAGGTCTCTGGTGGGCCCTCACATTGAGAAATCGCATTTTCTCTGCTGCCTGCCCTAAAGCAGCCTTCCAGATCCTATTTGTTCACCCATTGCTTCTCAGCCCCCATTGCAGTTCTAGATCATATGAGCATTTCTTGGAACCTAAGAACATCATAATCAGACAGGTAATTAAGTCTTTTTCAATATTCCTCTATCTATTAAGAATACAGAACATTATACCAGAAGAGAATATGACTTTACATGGTGTGATTTTTGATAGTTCCTGCAGCAAAAGTGGTTAGCACTGCTGCCTCACAGTGCCAGGGCCCAGGCTCGATTCCAGCCTTGTATGACTGTCTGTGTGGAGTTTGCACATTCTCCCCGTGTCTACGCAGGTTTCCTCTGGGTGCTCCAGTTTCCTCCCACGATCCATAGATGTGCCGGTCAAGTGAACTGGCCATTCTAAATTGCCCACAATGTTAGGTGCATTAGTCAGGGGGATATGGATCTGGATGGGTTACTCTTCGGAGGGTCGGTGTGGACTTGTTGGGCCGAAGGGCCTGTTTCTGCATTGTAGGGAATCTCATTAAAAGTTGGATACTAAGGCATCCGCGTATCTACAGCATTGATAAATCTTCCACAGACTTGCCTTTCTTTAAGTTCAATGAATCCCAAGATACCAACAACCAGCTGGCAGTTTTAGATTAGATTACCTACAGTGTGGAAACAGGCCCTTCGGCCCAACAAGTCCACACCGACCCGCCAAAGCGCAACCCACCCATACCCCTACACTTACCCCTTCACCTAACACTACGGGCAATTTAGCTTGGCCAATTCACCTGACCTGCACATCTTTGTGACTGTGGGAGGAAACCCACACAGACACAGGGAGAATGTACAAACTCCACGCAGTCAGTTGCCTGAGGCGGGAATTGAACCCGGGTCTCTGGTGCTGTGAGACAGCAGTGCTAGCCACCGTGCCGCCCACAAACTGTAATTAAACTCATGGATATAGTATCTTACTTGTGAAATCAGAAAATAAGAGAGACTATTGATGCTATATGATGTAGTCTCACTGATGGTACATTGAGTTTGAAAATCGATGTATTACGCTAAAACAAAGAGCAAAGATGTTCTGTGAGTCTGTTAAGCTAAAGAAATGTTATTAAAGTAACTCTATGGCCTCAGATCAGTCCCCAGTTGACTTTCAAATTCTCATAAGATTGCAAGTTTTATCTAAAATCCCTGTATAGTATTTCTTTTGAACAAATATGCCTCAATCAAATGAAAATTAAGGAAATAATTTTGCCAGATGCTCTCCACACAGCAGGGGGCGGTGTTACTCACTGCTGACCTAGCCTATCAGCAATGAACTGTCAACCTGATCCCAGCCAATGGGGTTTAGTGTACAGGACTGCTTCACATTCAGTCTTCTTGACCACTTCCCTGAGGGCTGTCCTCACCATCCCCTTCCCCTTCCAAGAACTGTCCTCATCCACTCCCACTCTGTGAACCATGTCCCTGCCCCTCCTTCCATGGACTATACTGGGCCACTCCAGGGCCAATACTGACATCGATTGCAAAACGGTTGTTGCTTCCTTTTTGTCACCTTCTCGTTGCCAGTCTCCTGAGCTACTGAACAAGTGGGATCATGACTGAGCTCCCATTGTCAGCGGCCAGTTATTCCGGTTATTACCAGTTAAACTGGTCAGCAAGTCAACTGATTGCAGTTAGAGCCAAACAGTTTCACTTACAGTCAGCTGGGTAAGTTGGGGCATCATTTGATTTCCAGTTAGAATCTCTACTTATATTCTGCTTGCATTAGCGGGCTGTGGAGGTTCTGCTCCTAGATTAGTGAACCCAGACATGACAGAAGGTGCAACTCAAATTCAAGTAATAAATCTGGGATTAGAAAGTAGTTTAATAGTGGCCTTCAAACACTGCCAATTGTTTTAAAAACCCATCTGGTCACTAAGGTCACTTTAGAAAGGAAACTCTGCCATCCTCGACTAGTCTGGCCTAGGTGTGATTTCAGACTGACAACAATGTGGGTGACTCTTAGAGTCATAGAGTCATAGAGATGTACAGCATAGAAACAGACCCTTCAGCCCAACCCGTCCATGCCAACCGATATCCCAACCCAATCTAGTCCCACCTGCCAGCACCTAGCCCATATCCCTCCAAATCCTTCCTATTCATATACCCATCCAAATGCCACCTAAATGTTGCAATTGTACCAGCCTCCACCTCTGGCAGCTCATTCCATACACGTACCACCCTCTGTATGAAAAAGTTGCCCCTTAAGACTCTTTTATATCTTTCCCCTCTCACCCTAAACCTATGCCCTCTAATTCTGGACTCCCTGACCCCAGGGAAAAGACTTTGTCGATTTATCCTATCCATGCCCCTCATAATTTTGTAAACATCTATAAGGTCACCCCTCAACCTCTGATGCTCCAGGGAAAACAGCCCCAGCCTGTTCAGCCTCTCCCTGTAGCTCAAATCTTCCAACTCTGGCAACATCCTTGTAAATCTTTTCTGAATCCTTTCAAGTTTCACAACATCTTTCTGATAGGAAGGAGACCAGAATTGCATGCAATATTCCAACAGTGGCCTAACTAATGTCCTGTATAGCCGCAACATGACCTCCCAACTCCTATACTCAATACTCTGACCAATAAAGAAAAGCATACCAAATGCCTTCTTCACTATCATATCTACCTGCGACTCCACTTTCAAGGAGCTATGATCCTGCACTCCAAGGTCTCTTTGTTCAGCAACACTCCCTAGGACCTTACCATTAAGTGTATAAGTCCTGCTAAGATTTGCTTTCCTAAAATGCAGCACCTCGCACTTATCTGAATTAAACTCCATCTGCCACTTCTCGGCCCATTGGCCCATCTGGTCTAGATCCTGTTGTAATCTGAGGTAACCCTCTTCGCTGTCCACTACACCTCCAAGTTTGGTGTCATCTGCAAACTTACGAACTGTACCTCTTATGCCCGCTTCCAAATCATTTATGTAAATGACAAAACATAGAGGACCCAGCACCGATCCTTGTGGCACTCCACTGGTCACAGGCCTTCAGTCTGAAAAACAACCCTCCACCATCACCCTCTGTCTTCTACCTTTGAGCCAATTCTGTATCCAAATAGCGAATTCTCCCTGTATTCCATGAGATCTAACCTTGCTAATCAGTCTCCAATGGGGAACCTTGTCGAACGCCTTACTGAAGTCCATATAGATCACATCTACTGCTCTGCCCTCATCAATCTGCTTTATTACTTCTTCAAAAAACTCAATCAAGTTTGTGAGACATGATTTCCCACGCTCAAAGCCATATTGACTATTCTGAATCAGTCCTTGCCTTTCCAAATATATGAACAACCTGTCCCTCAGGATTTCCTCCAACAACTTGCCCACCACCGAGGTCAGGCTCACTGGTCTATCATTCCCTGTTTTGTCCTTACCACCTTTCTTAAACAGTGGCACCACATTTGCCAACCTCCAGTCTTCCGGCACCTCACCTGTGACCATCAATGATACAAATATCTCAGCAAGAGGCCCAGCAATCACTTCTCTAGCTTCCCACAGAGTTCTCGGGTACACCTGATCAGGTCCTAGGGATTTAGCCACCTTTAACTGTTTCAAGACATCCAGCACTTCCTCCTCTGTAATCTGGACATTTTGTAAGGTGTCACCATTTATTTCCCTACAGTCTACATCTTCCATATCCTTTTCCACAGTAAATACTGATGCAAAACATTCATTTAGTGTCTCCCCCATTTTCTGTGGCTCCACACAAAGGCCGCCTTGCTGATCTTTGAGGGGCCCTATTCTCTCCCTAATTACCCTTTTGTCCTTAATATATTTGTTAAAACCCTTTGGATTCTCCTTAATTCTATTTGCCAAAGCTATCTCATGTCCCCATTTTGCCCTCCTGATTCCCCTCTTAAGTATACTCCTACTTCCTTTATACTCTTCTAAGGATTCACTCAATCTATCCTGTCTGTACCTGACATATGTTTCCTTCTTTTTCTTAACCAAAACCTCAATTTCATTAGTCATCCAGCATTCCCTATGCCTACCAGCCTTCCCTTTCACTCTGACAGGAATATACTTTCTCTGGATTCTTGTTATCTCATTTCTGAAGGCTTCCCATTTTCCAGCCGTCCCTTTACCTGCGATCATCAGCCCCCAATCAGCTTTCAAAAGTTCTAGGTTAAAGCACAGCAGGTCAGGCAGCATCCAAGGAACAGGAAATTCACCTTATCGGGCCAGAGCCCTTCATCAGGAATGAGGAGAGGGTGCCAAGCAGGCTCAGATAAAAGGTAGGGAGGAGGGACTTGGGGGAGGGGCGATGGAGATGTGATAGGTGGAAGGAGGTCAAGGTGAGGGTGATAGGCCGGAGAGGGGGTGGGGGCGGAGAGGTCAGGAAGAGGATTGCAGGTTAGGAGGGCGGTGCTGAGTTCAAGGGAATCGACTGAGACAAGGTGGGGGGAGGGGAAATGAGGAAATTGAAGAAATCCTAGTTCATTCCTTGTGGCTGGAGGGTTCCCAGGCGGAAGATGAGGCGCTCTTCCTCTAACCGTCGTGTTGTTATGTTCTGGCGATGGAGGAGTCCATGGACCTGCATGTCTTCGGTGGAGTGGGAGGGAGAGTTAAAGTGTTGAGCCACGGGGTGGTTGGGTTGGTTGGTCCGGGCGTCCCAGAGGTGTTCCCTGAAGCGTTCTGCAAGTAGGCGGCCCGTCTCCCCAATATAGAGGAGGCCACATCGGGTGCAGCGGATGCAATAGATGATGTGTGTGGAGGTGCAGGTGAATTTGTGGCGGATATGGAAGGATCCCTTGGGGCCTTGGAGAGAAGTGAGGGAGGAGGTGTGGGCGCAAGTTTTACATTTCCTGCGGTTGCAGGGGAAGGTGCCGGGAGTGGAGGTTGGGTTGGTGAGGGGTGTGGACCTGACGAGGGAGTCACGAAGGGAGTGGTCTTTGCGGAACGCTGATAGGGGAGGGGAGGGCAATATATCCCTGGTGGTGGGGTCCATTTGGAGTTGGCGGAAATGACGGCGGGTGATACGCTGTATACGGAGGTTGGTGGAGTGGTAGGTGAGAACCAGTGGGGTTCTGTCTTGGTGGCGGTTGGAGGGGCGGGGCTCAAGGGCGGAGGAGCGGGAAGTGGAGGAGATGCGGTGGAGGGCATCGTAGATCACGTCTGGGGGGACTCTGCGGTCCTTGAAGAAGGAGGCCATCTGGGCTGTGCGGTATTGGAACTGGTCCTCCTGGGAGCAGATGCGGCGGAGATGAAGGAATTGGGAATATGGGATGGAGTTTTTACAACGGGCAGGGTGGGAGGAGGTGTAGTCCAGGTAGCTGTGGGAGTCAGTCGGTTTATAGAAGATGTCTGTGTTGAGTCGGTCGCCCGAGATAGAAATGGAAAGGTCTAGGAAGGGGAGCTGTATCTGTCTCAGATCGATCTCTTTCCTCGCTATCTCTCAGGGTCCCACCCACCCCCACCCCCCACCTTACTAGTTTAAATCCTCCCAAGCAGTTCTAGCAAATTTCCCTTCCAATTTAGGTGCAATCTGTCCTTCTTGTACAGGTCACTTCTACCTCAAAAGAGATTCCAATGATCCAAAATATTTCACTCTGAAATGACTGAACATGCTGTTCAGTTGTATCTTACAGCAACAGAGTCTGACTAAAAGATTGAAACTCATCAGATCACCTAGCTTTGACTTAAACACTGGAAGTAACATGCCAAATGCAGCCCTTTTAACACTGCAAATTCTTCCTTCCCAGCATTTGGGGATTAGTGCCAAAATTGGAAGAACTGTCTCTCAGGCTAGACTAGCAACAGCCTGACATAGTCATATTTATGGAATTGTATCTTGCAGATAATGTCCCAGATACCACCCATCACCATCAGAGATGGCAGCACGGTGCAATACTGTTGGGAGATGATTATCCTGGGAATCCTTATGACTCTGGACCCAATGAGGTCTCATTGCATCAGGTCAAACATAAGCATAGAAATCTGCTGCTGATTACCATGTACCACGTTCTGTGACTAATAATTTTGTGCTCCTCCACGTAAAACAGCATTTATTGGAAGCACTGAGGGTGGTAAGGCCACAGAATGTACTCTGGATGGGGGGATTTCAATGTTCACCATGAAAAACAGCTTGGGCAGCTGCACCCCTGACCAAACTGATCAGGCCCAAGAGGAGAGTCAAGGAAGATAAAGAAAATGTCACAAATGGGACTGACCACATCAAACTGAGAAAAGACTCCAATTCAGAAGCAAATTTAATAACATTTTCCAATTTTTATCAGAGTGGGTGGGTCCAGAATATGATTGAAATGAGAAATTTTCAACATACTTCTGGAAGGGAGTAGCACATTTAATTTGGAAGAAGTGAGCTGAATTAGAGGGATGATTTGGAGGTGCCAGTTTTGGACTGGCGTTAAAAATCACAAAACACCAGGTTATAGTCTAACAGGTTTATTTGGAAGCACTAGCTTTTGAGGCGCTGCTCCTTCATCAGGTGGTTGTGGTACAAAGGCAGCACCTCGAAAGCTGATGCTTCCAAATAAACCTGTTGGACTATAACCTAGTGTTGTGTGATTTTTAACTTTGAATTAGAGGGGACATTGTTCAATGTGATCAAGCTCAGTCAAGTGGGGTAGTGTTGAAAAGCATCAGGAGAGTCAAGGATGTAGGAAAAATGGGAAAGCAGGACCGGGGAAAGGATAGGATCAAACCAGTTCAGCTGATCAGGAACTAGTATAAGCAATAACTCGATCAGATCCACCCTGTTTATGGATCGTGGGGTGGAGGGAGAAGAAAGTTGTATGGAATTGAGGAGATCATTGGAGTGACAAAGAGGTGGATGATGTTTTCGACAACAGATAGACTGATGCGAAGGTAGAGCTGGAAGATTATGCACAATTTAACTTAGGTAGTGTTTTCATGCAGTCCTTGGAGTTGAAGCTCAACTCAGAGCCAAATAGTGGCACTGAGGATGTGAAACGTGGGATTCAATCTGGATATCATTTGGAGATAGCAGTGTTGGACTGGGGTGCACAAAGTTAAAACTCACACAACACCAGGTTATAGTCCAACAGGTTTAACTGGAAGCATTAGCTTTCGGAGCAACGCTCCTTCATCCACAACCATCTGATGAAGGGCGGTGCTCTGAAAGCTAGTGCTTCCAATTAAACCTGTTGGACTATAACCTGGTGTTGTGTGATTTTAACTGGTATGGATTGGGGATGGGATGGGGACGGAATGGGGGTAGTAATAGTCTTGCGTGGCAGTAATGAGGGTTTGGAGATGATGCAGGACACCCTGGGCTCCAAGGTACACCATCTTTTGAGATTAAGGTCTAAATATGAGAAAGCTGGAATTCTACAAAATGAAGCAAATGAATGTGATCTAATGAAGGTATGCACAAAGGCAATACATTGGTTGCAGTTCTTGAGCATTCCATGAGATGGCAGCAGATAATCACACTATATCAGGCGGCTGCAGTTCAATCTCCATTGGACTGCTCCAAACCTAAAGTTAGAGAGAAACCATTCATTGTGAAGAATCTTTCAGTGAAACATAGGAGCAGGGAGAGGCCTTTCAGCCCCTCAAGTTTGTGCTGCCATTCTAGATCATTGTTAAAAATCACACAACACCAGGTTATAGTCCAACAGGTTTAATTGGAAGTGCACTAGCTTTCGGAGTGACACTCCTTCATCAGGTGATAGTGGAGGGCTCGATCGTAACACAGAATTTACAGCAAAAATTTGCAGTGTGATGTAACTGAAATTATACATTGAAAAATTGATTGTCTGTTAAGCCTTTCATCTGTTAGAATACAGTGATAGTTTCACTTCTTTCATGTGTAAATCACAAAACCCTTTTTTAAAAAAGTTGCATTCTCGGGTTAGCTGCTAACAATGGTGATAGCTAGACAATATGTTGAAGGTGTTAGCCCCCCCCCCCCAACCGTGTTCTCTGTCTATGACCTGATGTTTAGATTGATTCTAATCCAAAAAGTGAGATAACAGAGTTTTATATAACTTCATGCAGTTTTTGAGCTCAGAGTTCTACATGAATGTATGCTGTTTTTGAGCAAAGTGCAATGGAACTCTGCAAGTACAAATTCACCACACAAAATATATGTGTGCATGTGGGTCTTTGTCTGTCTGTGTGTGCCTGTCTGGGGTGGAGATTGTGAGTGTGAGAAAGTGTGTGTAGACAGTGTAGAGTGTCTTAAGTCTGTGAGGGGGTGCATGTGTGAGTGTGGGAGTGTGTGTGTCTGTAAGGGTGGGTGTGTGTGTGTGTGTGTGTGTGTGTGTAGGTGTGTGTGTGTGTGTGTGTAGTGTGTGTAGTGCAATGGTGATCACCTGTAATGTGACATGAACCCAAGGTCCCGGTTGAGGCCCTCCCTATGGGTACCGAATTTAGCTATCAGCCTCTGCTCAGCCACTTTCCTCTGCTGCCTGCCCCGAAGTCCACCTTGGAGGATGGTCACCTGAAGGTCCGAGGCTGAATGTCCTGGACCACTGAAGTGTTCCCCAACTGGGAGGGAACCCTCCTGTCTGTTGATTGTTGTGCAGTGCCCATTCATCCATTCCCTCCCAGTTGGGGAACACTTCAGTGGTCCAGGACATTACAGGTGATCACCATTGCACTACACACACACACAGGCACTCCTATACACACGGACACACATACACACACACACACACTTTCTCACACTCACAACCCCCACCCCAGACAGACACACACAGACAGACAAAGACCCACATGCACACATATATTTTGTGGGGTGAATTTGTACTTGCAGGTTTACATTGTACTTTGCTCAAAACAGCATACATTCATGTAGAACTCTGAGCTCAAAAACTGCATGAAGTTATGTAAAACTCTGTTATCTCACTTTTTAGATTAGAATCAATCTAAACATCAGGTCATAGACAGAGAACACAGGGGTCCAACACCTTCAACATATTGTCCAGCTATCACCATGTTAACAGCTAATCCGAGAATGCAACTTTTTAAAAAAAGGTTTTTTGATTTACACATGAAAGAAGTGAAACTATCCCTGTATTCTAACAGATGAAAGGCTTAACAGACAATCAATTTTTCAATGTATAATTTCAGTTACATCACACTGTAAATTTTTGCTATAAATTCTGTGTTAGGATTGAGCCCTCCACAATCACCTGATGAAGGAGTGTTGCTCCGAAAGCCATTGTGCTTCCAATTAAACCTGTTGAACTATAACCTGGTGTTGTGTGATTTTTAGCTTTGTACCCAGTCCGACACCGGCATCTCCTCCTCCTCCTCCTATCCTCTATGTTTCCATGTAACTAGAGAGGGACTCCAAAAACAAGTTCAGTGCACAAGGATCTGAGTATTCAGAGGTTGTCAAACAGGTATAGCAAGTAATTAAGAAGGCAAATGGAATTTTGTCCTTTATTGTTGGAGGTGTGGAGATTAAGCGCAGGGACATCTTGTTATAACTGGGCAGGGTGTTGTTGAGGCTGTGCGTTCCGTTGGTTCCGTGTGCAATTTGCTTCCTGTATTTAAGAAAAGGTGTACCTCCATTGGAAGCAATTGAAAAGAGATTCCTGGGATGGAGGGCTTGGTGTATCCATGACAAGTAACGGTTCTGAAGAACGAGGGTAGTTTTATTGAAATATACAAGATCCTGAGGGAACTTGACAGAGTCAGTGTTAAGAAGATGTTTCTAATCATGAGGGAATTGCAACTGAGGGGATTTAGTAACAGCATAAGAGGACATTCATATAAAACTGAGATACAAAGGAATTGTATTTCTGTAATTGTCTACCCCAGAGAGTTGTGGAGGCTAGATCACTGAAGGTACCTAAAGAGGAGGTAAATTATTTCTGAACTATCTGGGAGTTGGTGGCTATGAGGAGCTGGTGCAAAATAGGAATCAAGGCTTGGTGCAGATCAACCAAGATCTTGAAGAATGACAGGGCAGTCTTAGTGGGCTGAATGGCCTACTCTGGCTCAGAATTCATGTACTCGTGTTTGATGGTTGTCATCCTGAAAAGATTCTTTCTCCACAGAGCCACCTGCATTCTGCCTCAACAATTCTATTAATTCATTGGAAGACAGATTGCTGGACTCCAGTAAGAGGCTGCCATGTGCTGAGTTCAGAAATGAAAGAGCTCCTTAATACAACAGTGATTTTGACACCAAAGTTATTTGGTGTCAGAATCATTGGATGTACCCTCAACTAGTTCAGTTTGGCTTTCAACCATTCTGACTTTATATTGGCAGTCAATTTTGACAGCTTTATGTTTCCTCTTATCTTGTATTACCATCACCTTACTGTCGGTTGTGAGAGAGTTTCTCATTATGTAATAATTGCCTCATAGTCTGGAGCCAGAACCTCACCCCTGAATGGAAGTGCACTTCATAATCTCCAATGACCTTGGATAGTAGAAGTAAAACTCATCATGTTGCTCCCATCACATTGAACATTCACAGTGCAGACTTTGAGGGACATTCTACCAATATCCACGCAGAGTGAACAATGAATCTGCTGGAGGATTCCATATTTGCTTCCAGATGCCATATCCACAGCTCCTTGGATTGATGGAACGTGTTCTGGAGGTAAGGTCATTCACAAGCTGCTGTTACATCCACTACTTTAAGTTGGTTAAAAAAAACAATTACTTACAATTCCCTGATAGACTCTTGTTTACCATCAACAAAACAGAGATGTGTAGGTTAGGTTAGCCATGGGAAGTACAGGGTTGCAGGAATAGGGTGGGGTTGGGGGTTTAGGTGTAAGTCTGGGTGGAATGCTCTTCAGAGAGGTTGGTGTGGACTTGTTGGGCTGAATGGCCTGTTTCCACACAGTAGGGACTCCACTAAAGCAATCTCAAAATTGATGAATCACTCTTCCCCCTTCGATGTTGTAATGTAGTTGAATTAATTAATTTATTTATAAAACTAGCTTTGACGGTTTTTATTTTTGTTGAACTGTACATTCCTCCAGGGGAAATATTTTTCGGGATTTTGTTTACCAGTGAAATTGTTAATTGCATTTTGAAAGGTCGCTTGCAATTTATTCCTGGAAATATACAATCTAGACCGGCCGAAATTCAAAGGGGTCATCATGTAACTTCTGATAGAGATTTAATAAGATTGGCTTTCTTTGCAAAAGATATAATAATTATAAGGTCATGACTGCGAGGGCTTTTGTAGGAAAGTAGCCTGCCCCATGCAGATCAAAACTTAAAATAATTAGTCCCGAAAACAGATTTCATGGAGTTAGGAAGGAAATTTCAAAGTCAGACCTCAAGAGCAGTAATCTGATCCCTGGTTCCATGTGCTGGTAACACAAGAATAAGAGAATTGATCAACTGAAACATGTGGCTGCAGAAGTGATGTTGGAGGGAGAGATTTCTGAAGAAATGTGACCTGTTTTGGGGCAAGTGGGATTTGCACAAACTGGACGGGTTACACTTTAAGTAGAAAATGAGGTCTGCAGATGCTGGAGATCACAGCTGCAAATGTGTTGCTGGTCAAAGCACAGCAGGCCAGGCAGCATCTCAGGAATAGAGAATTCAACGTTTCGAGCATAAGCCCTTCATCAGGAAGGGCTTATGCTCGAAACGTCGAATTCTCTATTCCTGAGATGCTGCCTGGCCTGCTGTGCTTTGACCAGTAACACATTTGCAGCGGGTTACACTTTAAGATGAGCAGAACTGATATCCTCACTGGAAGATTTTCTGGAGCATCTGGAAAAAGCTTAACCAAACGTGTTGTTCCCGAGAAAGGGAAGCAAGGTGTAAAATAACAAGGAAATAAAGCTGGTAAAGGGAAAAGAGGCTTTGAAGTGGATAATCAAGTCGATGGCTCAAAGTTATCAACGGGATAGTCTACTTTCTATTTCTATTTCCTATCTTCCAACACAAGACCCTGAGATTTTTCCACTCCTTTAAGCTGCCCCATCCCACCATCCCTTTATCAGTGAGACCTGTCCCTCTCTCTTAGTTTTGCTAGAGTTGGAGTCGTATTTTCATTGGCTGGTTTGGAAGGGACCTGTGGAAGGAATGCATTGAACCAATTAGAACAAGGCATTGTTTGATTGTATGGGGCAGGCTGTGGGGGTCAGGCTGTGAGCAATCTCCTTGTGCTCAAACCCTCTGGAAAGACTCTGAGAGATGTCATCAAAGAGACCATCAAACCAATGTCCCATTTGAAAGTACACAGTACACACTAATAGTGGTTGGAGGCTTTGAGAAGTTAGGGAAAGGCAGGGGTGTGGAAAGGTTCTAATATGGCTGCATGCAGATGTGAATTCAGGTTGCTTCCATGCAGCCAAGGTCAAGGATTTTGTTGACCAGCTACAGTATGTCCTGAAAGGGGAGGATATTGATTACCCTTACTGCCAGTGAGATAAGCAGAAAGAAGGATGTGGTTCTGCATAATCATAGAGTCATACAGCTTCAGTCCAATCAGTCCATGCCGAACGTAATCCCAAACTAAACTAGTCCCATCTGCCTACTCCTGGCCCATATCCCTCCAAACCTTCCCTGTTTATGTATTTATCTCAGTGTCTTTTAAACATTGTAATTGTACCCACATCCATCACTTCCACAGAAAGTTCATTTTACAGGCAAACCACCTTCTGTGGAAACAATTTGTCCCTCATGTCTTTTTTAAATCTCTCTCCTCTCACCTTAAAAATGTGCCCCATAATCTTGGAAACCCTTGTCCTTGGGAAAAGCCCTCTATGTTAACTTTCTCTATAGCCCTCATTATTTTATAAAGTTCTATCAAGTTACCTCTCAACCTCCCATGCTCCAATGAAAGAAATCTCAGCCTTTCTTTATAACTCAAACCTTCCATACTGGGCAACATCCTGGTAAAACTCTCCTGAACCCTCTCCGGCTTTAATAAAATCCTTCCTATAATTGGACAATCAGAACTGTACCCATTTCTCCAGAATAGGCCTCACCAATGCCTTGTACAACCACAACATGATTTTCCAACTCCTATATTCAAAGGACTGAACAATGAAAGCAAGTGTGCACAATGCCTTTGTCTATAAGTTAGAATTTGAAAGTTGGGTCCGAAATTAGCAAGCAGAAGAAGTCTTCCTTATGATGCCTCAATATTGAGCTTCAGATGATATACTGTGGCTTAAAAAAAAACCAAAAAAAACACACATTGAGGTTTCTGTTGTTGCACAAATGTCAGAAATTGGTTAGTGTTTGGGGTAGCACCATGGTTCAGTGGTTAGCACTGCTGCCTCACAGCGCCATGAACCCAGATTTGATTGACTGTCTGTGTGGAGTTTGCATCTTCTTCCCGTGTCTGCATGGGATTCCCCCAGGTGATCCGATTTCCTCCCACAGTCAGAGGATGTGCAAGTTAGGTGGATTGGCCTTGCTAAATTGCCCTGTATTATACAGGGACATGCAGGCTAAATATTGTAGCCTTGGGAAATGCAGAAGTATAGGGATGGGATGGATTTGGATGGGATGCTCTTTGGAGGGTTGGTGTGGATTCATTGGGTCAAATGGCTTGCTTCCACACTGCAGTGATTCTATATTATCTACATTTTGGTGAATCATACTGAGACAGTGTAAAGGAATATGCGTTTCGAAGAACATGAGAATGGGAACTAAGTTCAAGGTAAGATTTATTTTGTGTGGAACTAAACTGCTTTAGGTGCTAAATCCATCAGCCAACAATAAAAGTTAAGTGAGTAGACTTCTCAAAAGGAGAATTCTTCAGATTATCCCAGGGTCTTGCATAAATGATTATGCAAATAGGAGGATAAAGCAAATGAATACATACATTGACAGGAAAGATAGTGCAGGAGGGATGGCTTTTGATTTCTGGGACATTGGGAGCAGTTCTGGGGGAGATGGGTCATATCCAAACCCATTAGGTTGGGCCTTAACAGAGTGGAGGCTGATATACATTTGGAGGAATTTGCTAGTGCTGTTGGGGAAGATTTAAAGTCATTTGGCAATCATGTAGAACTCAAGAGGTACTCTCAGAGAGGAACACTAAGACACACAGAGCACTAGGCAGAAAGACAGCTTTAGAGTAAGCAACAGTAATTTAGTAAGAAAGATTATTGGAAGTGGAATATGATTACAGTCTAAACCAGGATTACTGTGCATGTCTGTGACTGCATGTAATGCAATAAATAAGGTTAGTCAGTTACACATGCATGTTAGCATACTGAAAAACTATATGATTTAAAAAAGGACTGCATGTAAAATCTTTCTAGATATAAGGCATTCATAAGAGAAGGGAAAGGGAGAAAAGGGGATCCGGGGCCTTATTGATTGAGAACGTTGCAGTTGCTGGAGAGAGAGGTCAAGGACAGAATCTATTTGGCTACAGCTAAGGAAAACAGTGCAAACATGCTGCTCAGTGTAATCCATGGGCCAGCAGCCAGTGGAAGAAATGTAGACAAATAAATTTGCAAGACATTTACAGAAATGTACATAAATTATAGAGTAACTATCATGGGGAACTGTGGTATGCAAACACCTGCTGGGATAATAGGATGTGGAGATGTTGGTGTTGGACTCGGGTGGACCAAGTCAGAAGTCATATGAGAGCAGGCAATAGTCCAAAAGATTTATTTGAAATCACAAGCTTTCGGAACGCTGCTCCTTTGTCAGGTGAAGGGCAAGACTCCCTAAGTTGTGTTCAGAGAATTTAAAAAAGCAGTATGGTTTCAGTCCTATGAGAACTGTTCCTCAAAATAAGGTGAGGCAATTAGGTCAAGTGTCAACAGGAAAACAATCTGGGGCAATGATCATTATACCATAAGTTTTAGGTTGGCCAGACTATCCAAACTGGAATAAATTAACTGAGGGAAAGATTATTCCACTTGGGGTATATTGGATCTGGGGCAGATATATTGCAATCAAAGATGGCATGGGAAACAGGAACTGAATACCATTAAAGAAGTGATCATTTGAACAAAGCCAAGGTACATTCCCAACAAAGAGAAAAGTGAGGGGAAAGGTTATGATAAACAAATTCCATGGATGACAAGTGATAGAGATTAGGATTAAGATGTGCACCTATCCAAATGTTCCTTAAATGATGAAAATGTACTTTCTTCCACCTGCCAGCCCATTCTAGACACACGCCACCCTCTGTGTGGAAAATATTGCCCCTCTGGACCCGTTTGTATTTATCCCTCTCACCTTAAACCTATGCCCTCTAATTTTAGACGCCCCTACCATGGGGAAAAACTGTTGGCTATCTACCTTAACTATGCCTCTCATGATTAGGTGTAAATAGGCAAAAGTGAGGACTGCAGATGTTGGAGTTTAGAGTCGAGAGTGTGGTGTTAGAAAAGCACAGGAGCAGGAGCGAGGGGCAGGAGAATCAACGTTTCAGGCAAAAGCCCTTCATCAGGATTCAAAAGCCCTTCATGAAGGGCTTACACCCGAAATGTCGATTCTCCTGCTCCTCAGATGCTGCCTGACCCGCTGTGCTTTTCCAACACCACACTCTGGACTCTGATCTCCAGCCCTCACTTTTGCCTATTTATAAGTATCGAGTATGACTGTCCACCTTGGAAATCAGTGTCATTGGGCATGAAGTCTTTGGGTCACTGCTAATGAGTTTTACTAGTATTAATAGAAGACCAAATTCACTCACTGATACTGTAACCTGCCGCTCAAAGTTTGATAGAAAAAGCAAAAGAAAAACTCACAATGACATCTGTGCTTGAGTTGCTGACCAGTCTTATAAAAACGTCTGAGTAGCTAACAGCAGTTTTTGTGCAGTCCCTCATTATGCCTCAGTATTGAGCTTCAGATAACATACTGTGGATAAATTAAAACAAAAAATAAACATATTCAGGCTTTTGCTATTGCACAATGTTAGAAATTGTTATTTGTTTTCTAAATCATGTTTTTGTGAATCAAACCGAGACAGTGTAAGGCAGTATGCATTTGTCAGAGCATGAGAACAGTCATGAAGTTCAATTGTAAGCTTTTTTACCTTGAAACCAAATTGCCTTAAGTGCTAAATCTATCAGCCAACAATAAAGGTTGAGGTAGTAGAGAAAATAGACAATTTTTTAAAAACTTCTTTCACGTGATTTGAGTATCACTAAGCCAGTGTTTATTGGTTATCAATAATTGCCTCTGAAAAGGTGGTAAGCAGTTGTTGTTTTAAACCTCTAATCTCTCCAAAGGTGTTAGTTGTGTCAGTTGAAGTATATTTGAGGACCATTACTGGATAGTTATTTGAGCATATTTAAAGAGGCACTCACTGTTATAGGAGTGGGGTGGGGTGGGGTGGAGTGGGATTAGATTAGATTAGATTACTTACAGTGCGGAAACAGGCCCTTCGGTCCAACAAGTCCACACCGACCCGCCGAAGCGTATACCACCCAGACTCATTCCCCTACATTTACCCCTTCACCTAACACTACGGGCAATTTCTCATGGCCAATTCATCTAACCTGCACATTTTTGGACTGTGGGAGGAAACCGGAGCACCCGGAGGAAACCCACGCAGACACGAGGAGAATGTGCAAACTCCACACAGTCAGTCGCCTGAGGCGGGAATTGAACATGGGTCTCTGGCGCTGCGAGGCAGCAGTGCTAACCACTGTGCCACCGTGCCGCCCACGGGGTGGGTTGGAGTGAGGTGGGGTAGAGTGGGGTGGAGTAGGGTGGAGTAGGGTGGTGGGGAGTGGGATGGGGTGGGGAGTGGGGTGGGATGGGGGTGGGGTGGGGTAGAGTGGGGTGGAGTGGAGTGGAGTGGGGTGGAGTGGAGTGGAGTGGGGTGGGGTGGAGTGAGGTGGAGTGGAGTGGGGTGGAGTGAGGTTGGTTGGGGAGGAGTGAGTGGAGTGAGGTGGAGTGTGGTTGGTTGGGGTGGAGTGAGGTTGAGTGAGGTGAGGAGATGTATCCCTGAAATGGGTCTCTCCAAGATCGTGGTGGATTCCGGCTCCTCATCCTCGCTAACTGCTTTTGTTTGTTTTCCTCTATTTCTTGTCTCTTCTCCTGTGTGTTTTTCCCCTACCTTCTGTTTTCCCCACCTACCTCATGAGCTCGGATGACATCGGCAGAGGGCCTCTGTGTGAACCCAGCACAGAGAGAGTAGACCTGGTGTGGGCCTCACACATTCATAAAACTGAAGCCATCGGGGCAGCAGCATGGCAGCGGCTAGAGCCCAAATGGAGCCAGCAATGGTCAGTAATGATGCAGCGGTTGGAGCTGAAGCCTCACCAGGGGCCGGGAAGCCTGGTGTGTCCAGGCAAGCCTCAACACCATGCAGGGGAGAGTGAGTTTTCTTGGAGCATCTGCAGACCCATGCCTCAAGAAAGAACCGTAATGTTTGACATTTTAAGTTTTATTTCTTTACTTATTTACTTTTATGCTAAGAAGACTGTAGTGCTGAACGTTTTAACTTATTTCTTTATTTTTCTATTTCTGTAACTAAGATGGCAGCGTGCATGGTGATTTTGAACACTTTTCACTGTACACCTGTACCCCATACTTGAGTCCACATGACAATAAAACCAAATCTAAAATCTAATGTTTCACTCTGTCAATAAACCTATTCCAGGGAAATAAAATTGAAAAGAACTGCAGATGCTGTAACTCAGAAACAAAAACAGAAATTGCTGGAAAAGCTCAGCAGGTCTGGCAGTATCTGTGAAGAGAAATCAGAGTTAACATTTCAGCTCCAGTTCTGAGGAATGGACCCGAAACATAAACTTTGATTTCTATTCACAGATGCTGCCAGACATGTTAAACTTTTCCAGCAACTTCTGTTTCTGTCCAGATGAAGACTGTCTCTGGTTTCTTCCTTCACCAGCTAGTTATTATCAGGTGTATAACAAAGGGGAGCTTGTACATCAAATTCATGTTTCAGACAAGCTGATAAGCTCATTAAAATAAATGTATATATATACTCTCCAGTCCTTCCTGTGATCCGGATGATGACGTACACAAAAAGACTAAGGATGACAAAAATGAGGTCCAGTTTAAAAACTAAGATCTTTAATGTCCATCTTTAATTACCATTGGCATATTGGCAAAGGATTAGTGACTCTTGATATTGAGTTCCCGCGGTAAATTTTCAGTTGCTATGTGACATAACCTCAATGCTGGTATCACAGGTCTCACTAGGCATACTTCAGCAAGAATGGGGACTCGGCAGAGGGTCCAGAGCTTCCACCCCCATAGAAATACTCCCTAGCAAAATGGGGCATTATGTTTCAGCATCATTACCTTACACAGAGCCCCAAAATGATAAAGCACAGAAAGAGAACATTCAGTCCCATCATGTCTGTGGCAGCCACTTCATTTAGACCAAAGTCCTACAAATAGCAAGAAGGTAAATGAGCAGATGATATTAACCAAGACACAATGGAAATACCTTGCTCTTCTTCAAATGGTGAGGAGAGAGGAAGTCATATCGTTGGAAAAGATCTTCCAGGCGGTGGTGCCAATTTTGTGACCATAACTCTCTGGCCCCCATTGCCATATACTACCATAGCAGTTTATTCCATGCCTTTTGTCCACTTTGCTTTATGCAAATGATGCTGAACACAAGTTTCAATATTAAACCCGTGGAGAACAAATCAAACAACTAATTTGATTTGACTTGATTGATTTATTATTGTCACATGTACCTACACACAGAGAAAAGTTTTGTTTTACATGCGGGTACAGGCAGATCATAACATACAAAGATACAAAGTTTATAAGGTGATTGAACAGAGCATCAAATACAAAGCTATGGCTGCAAGGAAGATATACAAAAAGCAACATTAGGTTTGAAATTTGAGGGGTCCATTCAGAACTAACATAAATCCCAATATGGTGAAAGTGAGGACTGCTGATGCTGAGGATCAGAGTAAGATTAGAGTGGTGCCGGAAAAGCACAGCAGGTCAGGCAGCATCCGAGGAGCAGGAAAATCGATGTTTCGGGCAAAAGCCTTTCATCAGGCTTTCATCACCACTCTAATTATAAATCCCAATATGTCATTCGTATTACTTTCTTGTGCCTCTCTTCAGAATAGATAAACAGAATTGCACTCATTATATGAATGCAAACATTGATGTCTTATGGTTTTGTTATTCCTTGGTGGGAAGAAGTATGGTAAATATGAAGTCACAACAAATTATTGAGTCATACATGACGGAACAGACCCTTCAGGCCATCTAGTCCACGCTGACCACATTCCCAAACTAAACTAGTCCCACCTGACTGCACTTGGCCCTTATCCCTCCAAACTATTCCTATTCATGTACATATCCAAATGTCTTTTAAATGTTATATCTTCAGCACTTTCGCTAGCAGTTTATTCCGCATGCAAAACACTCCCTGCGTTAAAAAAAAGTTACCCCTCATGTCCTTTTTAAACCTTCCTCCTCTCACCTTGAAAATATGCCCCATAGTTTGAGAGATATTTTCCAGCTATAAGGAGGAGCTCTCCACAAGTTAGTTACTGGGCTGGAATTCATTACAGCTTTGGTTTGTTTTTCACAGCAGAAGCTGTGAGAAGTGGTGAGGTGGTTGGTTGTAGGATCAGCAATGAGTGGCACTCCTATTCAAAGGCAGAGTGGCTGGCACCTCACTATCATGTGGTGGTCAACCAATAAAGTCTTAAGATGCAATGTCACTCCATCACTCTTACTCTGTCTTTGATGGCATAGTGTCCATCATGATTGGCCCTTCCTATCATCCTTGATGTTTCTCTGTTAACCTCAACTTTCAGGACATCACACTTGACCTTTTGATATTGACCTTCTGGGTAGTTTCAAACCCGATCAAAAGCTGACTTTGACGTTGTTATCCCCTCACTGCTGCTTAACAAGATTCAGCCATGACATTCTAAAAGAAATGTCTTGATATTTTCCCTATATAGTTTGTCAGCTTTATTTCTTTTCTGGCCTGTCCTAGATGTTAATTCTCAGTGTATTGAATTGCATTGTTAACTGGCTTGAATGTGCTTCATAATCTTTACATGCCTTCCACTTTAATCCTATTATATTACACTGTAATGAAAATACAGGGGCTGTCATTCAACTTCAGTCTAAAACACGACTAAATGTGACATTGAGAAGCTGTAAAAATGTTGGGGCTGGAATTTCATTCTTTCAGTCTCTTTCAGGAATATTTATTACACTTCTGACATGCTGGAAAGATGGATGGAGCATAGTCTACTCATTTGCACCAGTAAATATTAATCAATTCTACAACTAGTGTAACATCCTGCTGTGAATATTTAAGCAAATCTACTCACAATTCAGGTAATTAGACAACTCACCCACTTGCAAAATTGTATCACCCTCCTCATCTCCCACACCTCCTGATTGTAAACTGCTGCCCATGAATGAGTTGATGGCAGATGAAAATTGCTTGAAATGGGCTCTGAGGCAATAAATGTGTAATATCTAATAGCTAGAGAGATCATTAAGTCTTAATTCAGCCACAGAGAGATGCCTCATGATACAAAGTGTGGGTTAGAGTGTCAACCTCACAAAACTGAGTCTTCATTGCCAAGTCAAAATGTATTTACTTTTTCGCTACTCATTCTCAGCATGCTGTAACTCATCTCAGATTTAGAAATCACACATAAGAAATAAACATTTCCTTTATTGTTGTAAAACCAAGAAGCACGAATTAAGAAGTAAATACATACATTTTATTTTAACGTAACATTAAAATGAAGATAATCATTTTAAATATTGGCATAAATTATAAACATATAGCTGACAATGAAGAGTAAAAATGTCAATGATATAACAATCTTCAATACACATGGAGCTTCTTATATTAAAAATGCTTTAAATGATGCATGTAGATATGCATACTGTTCTGCAGTTACTGAATATGACTGAGTAGAACTGACATTGAGTGGGAACACTATTATATTAGAATGAGCACTTGTCTGAAGTAGTGACTGCTATTTGGACTTTCAACATTTCCATCTAGTAAACAACATAGACCAAACTACAACAAACCTGACTGATCTGAGATAAAACTCATTACAAATTAAGTGTGACAATATGAATTATTTTTAAAAATCATAATTTATTTCTATATCTGATCATCTAGTATCAATTGGTCTTTCCATGCTATGTAAGCAAATCAGTTTCCCTCAGTTTACTGACCTGGCTGCAAGTTGGTAACTTCTTCAACTAAGCTAACCCACTACAACCGACGACTACACTCAGTACCAACATGATAATGAAGAATAATCTAAATGTACAAAAAAAAATACCCAGACAGGAAATAGGACAGAGTGAAAAGTTTGTTATCTTAACACTTCCACCACAATGACATATTACTTCCAGTGTGGAATTATAGCACTGTGTTGAAGTATTTCCAGGTAATGATTGACAAGTATATTTTATGGAAAACTGTGATGTAAATTTCAATAATGAAACAAATATTCCTAAGTATTTTTGTATCTACTCGGAGTAAAAGAAAGGACTTAAACCAGTGCAAATATACTGACCATCAGTACTGACCCTATGCCCCCTCTCACCACTTCACTCTAGATCGAAATTGCAATTATAGAAAGGGACTCTTAACCGCTGAGTAAACATGAAGTATCTGCCAGGATAGATCTGTAGGTGTAAGGAAATTAATACATGACCCAACAGGACAAGACATGAGCCTTTCATTTCAGCCAGGTTTTAGTGTTAATAACAGGTATCCTTTCAAACAAAGTTATCTGGAAAGGTTCAACCAACGTAATCACCAGAAATAACAGCAATCTTGCAAGAGTTACTAATCAGTTCGAAGGGATTGTCCATTTCCCCTCAACTCTCTTCTTTTCTATAAAAGAAAGGGATTTGTTATCAGCAACAGAATACTGGTTTTAAGTTTTGGAGCATTTCATAAATAGAAAGTCCCTCGCAATAAAAATAATGCACAGTATTAGGATTTTGTACAAAATAAAAATGTTACCATTGCGAAGCCATTCCTATCATTTTTATCGAATCTGCCTTTGGATTCACACAGACCTTCCTTCCTTTTCTAAGGGTTGCACTGAAAAAAAAACACAAACAATGTTAGTTTGACTTCATGGTTATCTTTATTTTCAAACTATGCAATAAATGGTTATCTTCATAACTTCAATAACTTCATGGTTATCTTTATTTTCAAACTATGCAATAAATGTGGAGATTCTGTGCCAAACGCTCTGCTCTTTCTCAGGCCATGCATTCAGGGGTGAGGATCATTAAAGTGGGTCGCCACATCTTTCAACAATGCTGTTAAAGATCTCCAATGAAGTTACTCACATGATTTGAACTTTGGCGCAGTGTGGACCTGCGGGTATGATTTCAAGTTTCTTGATGTACTTTCGGGGGATCCCGAGTACAGATCTGATACAATGACAACGCAGGTCAAATTTCACTGCACCAATGGCTCGGCCTGCACAGAAAGCCATGTGAAATGTTAATATCTAATACTGTAGTTTCTCACAATCTTTTTTTTAAAAATAATTCTCTCTTTGTGGATCTTTTTCCCACAATATGAAACCTCATCAGCATTCAGAACTACTTTCCCATTCAGGAGTAACAGGCTGTCAGATTGTAGCTGGAATCATTTAGGGTATAGGAATAGGAGTAGGCCATTCAGCCCTTCAAACCTGTTCCATCATTCAACGAGATCATGGCTGATCTGTGGCCTAACTCGATATTCTTGACTTTCCTCCACATCGCCTTTGTGGGCGGCGCAGTGGCACAGTGGTTAGCACTGCTGCCTCACAGTGCCAGAGACCCGGGTTCAATTCCCGACTCAGGCAATTGACTGTGTGGAGTTTGCATGTTCTCCCCGTGTCTGCATGGGTTTCCTCTGGGTGCTCCGGTTTCCTCCCACAGTTCAAAGATGTGCAGGCCAGGTGAATTGGCCATGCTAAATTGCCTGTAGTGTTAGGTCTGTTTCCACATTGTAAATAATCTAATCCCTTAACACCTTTGCTGAATAAAAATTGATCTCTCTCAGATTTAAACATAACAACTAATCTAGCATCAACCAGAGGTTGTGGAAGAAAGTTCTAAGCCTCCAATAGAAGTGTTTCCCAATATCTCTTCTGAACAGTCGGGCCCTACCTCTCAGATTATGCCCACTAATTCTAAAATCTCCAACTCATAGAAATAGTCTATCTTTATCTATCCTGTCATTTCCTGTTAATATCTTGAAGACTTCAATTAGATCATTCTTTAACATTTTAACTGCTGTGAGAGCTAAAGCCCGTGGATCTATTTGCAAATGGTCGCCACACACTGATACTGTGTATTAATTAATTTCTACCAACCAGCAAAAAAAGCCTCCCACCCAGTCTCTCACATGTTAAAGTGTGCCCAGTATTGTATCAAGTTGAAGATTTCTGTTATAACTTTCCTGTTCAGCAAGTGAGAAGCACAACAAATCTCTTACCATCTGTCAATTGTCCAGAAAGCATCAGGATGGCTAAGATGATGAAGATAACTCTGCAGTTCATCATTTCTTTTTTAGCTGCTGATTGTATAGACTCAGGCAATTCTCTGCTTCTTAGCGCAAAGTCAGTGCATTTATAGTCTGACTGGTCTCACAATTATGAATTTCCACACACTGGCCCAGATCCAAAGGGAGGTGGTCAAAACATAAGTCAAACCTACTGGACTTATCCCCAGATAATAGTAAAGCTTTAGTTTACTTTATTCTGACTACTCCAGCAAACAACTTATTCATTTTGAATTGCAAACGTTGACAAATGCTTACAAACTATTAAGAAAAATTCACAAAATTGGTTTCCAAGTGCAGTTTTCAAGTATGTGATTTAATTTCCTGAGCAATGCAATAATTACGTTAATACAGGTCCCAAAGCAATTTGGCTGCATTCCAACCATTCTCTACACATCTGAAATACATCTTTACTTGCCTTGTCACATAAATTGTCATCGTTTTCAGTCTTCTAAAGAAACTTATATAATTGATCCATTGTATAACAGATTGGAATGACTTGGTTGACAGCAAGTTATTGGCAAAGTTGAAATGGAAGGCTTGAGTCATAGAAACATAGGAAAATGAATAGCCCACTCAGCCCATTGAGCCTGTTCTCCTATTCAATAAGATTGTGGCTTATAGAACATAGAAAGATACAGCGCAGTACAGGCCCTTCGGCCCTCGATGTTGCACCGATCCAAGCCCACCTAACCTACACTAGCCCACTTTCCTCCATATGCCTATCCAATGCCCGTTTAAATGCCCATAAAGAGGGAGAGTCTACCACTGCTACTGGCAGGGCATTCCATGAACTCACGACTCGCTGAGTAAAGAATCTACCCCTAACGTCTGTCCTATACCTACCACCCCTTAATTTAAAGCTATGCCCCCTCGTAATAGCTGACTCCATACGTGGAAAAAGATTCTCATGGTCAACCCTATCAAAACTCCTAATCATCTTGTACACCTCTATCAAGTCACCCCTAAACCTTCTTTTCTCCAATGAAAACAGCCCCAAGTGCCTCAGCCTTTCCTCATACGATCGTCCTACCATACCAGGCAACATCCTGGTAAACCTCCTTTGCACCCGTTCCAGTGCCTCCGCATCCTTCCTTTAGTATGGCGACCAAAAGTGCACACAATACTCCAGATGTGGCCACACCAGAGTCTTATACAACTGCAACATGACCTCAGGACTCCGGAACTCAATTCCTCTACCAATAAAAGCCAGTACACCATATGCTTTCTTCACAGCACTATTTACCTGGGTGGCAACTTTCAGAGATCTATGTACATGGACACCAAGATCCCTCTGCTCATCCACACTACCAAGTATCCGATCATTTGCCCAGTAATCCATCTTCCAACTCGGTCCCTTGTACTTGCTTTCTCTCCTTAACCAATAAGTTCTTTAGTCCTCGGAACTATATCTAACTTCTTCTTGAAAACATTCAGTGTTTTGGTCTCAAACTGCTCACCACTTCCTGTGTGAAGAAATTTTGACCCAAATGGTTTACCCCACATCCATACTGTGACGTCTGGTCCTGGAGTCTCCAGGCATCAGGAGCATCCATCCTGTGTTTCCTCTGTCTGGTCTTCTGAAGAGTTTTATAGGTTTTATTTATGAGACTACCCCCTCGTTCTTCTAAACTCCAATGACCATAGTCCTAACCAAACCAGTCCCTCTTCATGTGTCAGTTCTGCTTTCCCAGGAATCATTTTGGTAAATCTTCATTGCATCCCTGCCACAGCCAGAATATCCCACCTCAGATAAAGAGAACCAAAACTGCACACAATACAACAACTGTGGTCTGACCAAGCCTCGTACAATTGCAGCAAGACATCCCTGCTCCTGTACGCTAACCCTCCCGTATGTAGCCTGCCATACCATTTGCCTTCTTCACTGTGTGCTGCACATGTATATTTACTTTCAGTGACTGGCGAACAAGGACACCCAGATTTCAAACACCTCCTTGTTTCCCAATACAAACTTTAGAAATAGAATTGATTCAACATTGGCACATTTACCTTCACACATTTAATGCATTGTCTGAGCTGAGATGACACCTATTATTGGATAAGCTGATGCCACCTTGAGAATGTAATTCTGCGATTTGCATATTAAAGAACCTAAAACACTGTATCCCATTCTAAAAGATGAAAGACTTAATCTAAATTTGTTTAAGAACTATAACCTGGTGTTGTGTGATTTTTAACTTAAAGTTCTTTAATATATAATTACAGCTCCATAACACTGTAACCCTTTTGCTATTGATTCAGTGTTGTATGGTCATGTTCCACAACCGCTTGATGAAGAGGCAGTACCTTGAAAGCTAGTGCTTCCAAACAAACCTGTTGGGCTATAACTTGGTGTTACGTGATTTTTAACTCAATCATTTCTGACACTGTTTTCCATGTGGTCTGCTCTTTATTCTTTTATAATGGACTCGAGCATTTTCCCCACTACCACGTCAGGCTGAGCAGTCTATAATTCCATTTTCTCTCTACCTCATTTTTAAATAGGAGGGTTACATAAACGACCCTCCAATCTATAGGAACTGTTCCAGAGTCATAAAATTTTGAAAAATAACTACCAATATATTCACTATTTCTAAGTTCACTTCCTTATATGCTATGGGATGGACATTAATGGGCCATGGAAATTGATTGGCTTTAAATCCCATTAGTTTCATTTCCCTACTAATAGTGATTTCCTTCAGTTTCTCTCTCTCATTAGACCATTTGTTCCCAACAGTTTTGTGACTCTATTTGTGTCTTCCTTTATGAAAGTAAAGTATTTAATTGGCCTGCCATATTTTTGTTCCTGACTATAGATTGCACTGTTTCTTATTGTAAGGGACCGACATTCATCTTCACTAATCTTTTCCTTTCACATGCTTATAGAAGCTTTTACAGTCAGTTTTTATGTTTCCTGCAAGCTTACTCTTGTACTCTATCTTTCCCCTCCTAATCAATCACTTTGTCCTCCTTTGCTGAAATTGAAACTACTACCAATCCTCCAGTCTGTTGCTTTTTTGGCCACTTTGTATACTCCTTCCTTGGCTCTGATTCTATGCATAATTTCCCTTGTTAGCTATGGTTGGACCACCAGCTCTGTGCTCTTTTTGTGTCAGTCAGGAATGAATAATTGTTACAGTTCCTCCATTTGATCTTTAAATGGTTGCCAATGGGTATCCACCTTCATCCCTTCCCCAATATAATAATTATCATATCACAGCCAGCTCCCACCTCAAACTAGCATAGCGTCCCTCATTTAGATTCAGGAGCCTCATCTCAGAATCAACCACAACACTCTCCATCTTGATGACAACTTCAATTATATTATGGTCACTCATCCCCAAGAGGCTTTGGAGGACTAGATTGTCAATTACAGGTAGTTCTCATATAAAGCATGTTTTGGCAATGCAATTTGGCCATAACATCGCTGAAGAATTAGGGAACGGTAGTTTTGTGATTGTCTACCTCTGTTTGTAACAGTGTGATTCCAGCAGCGATCATTTTGCAAAAATTCGTTCTGTGTATGCGCCAATATCAGCACTGAGGTCTCCATGCCTTTCTGCTCATGCATCAGTCAGCTGCCATCAGAGCATGAAAGAGATACTGTACAATACATTGAGCAGCTTCATCTCAAAAATTTAACTAATGAACGTTCATTGCTCTCTCTGTGACAAGGAGATTCTTGTATAATCCCTGTATAATTCCTGTATAATCCCTGTATAATTTCTGTATAATTCCTGTATAGTCCCTGTATAATTCCTGTATAATCCCTGTATAATTTCTGTATAATTCCTGTATAGTCCCTGTATAATTCCTGCATGCCTCTTATACATACCATTGGCCTTTTTAATTTGTTCTTGTTCCTTCGTATCACACAATCTACTCCCAGATTTGTTTTTTGCAAAAATGGAGGGGCATAATGACAAGAATGTTAGCAAGAAGTGTCCTGGTGATAAAATTGCAGGTAGTGTATGCAAAAGAAAGGCGATAATACAGGAAGAAAAGCTAGATCTGGGACAATCTTTCTCACCATAAAAGAGGAAACCGTATCCATTTATGAGGATCTAAAGACAAAAGGTCAAAATCCTGCTCAAAATGTGCCTACTTTTAGTGCTAGTGGGTGGTTTTAAGAACCACTACGCATTCCATAATATAAAGTTTATTGATGAATCTCCTGCATAGACATGGAGCGTGCGCTAGCATTTTCTCCCACAGTAAGAAAATGACGACAAAGGCTACGCCATGGATCAAGTCTTCAACTTAAATCTGACAGGTTTATACTTGAAGTGAATGCCAGCAAGAACCTATATTTCTAAGAATGAAACACATGCTCCAGGCTTTAAAGTGGCAAAGGATTATATGACTGCTGCTGGGTGCCAATGCCAGTGATGATTTATTGCCTACGCCTATGGTGGTGTGCCATTCTCCCAATCCGCGAGCCTTGGAGGGTTACTTTAAGTCGACCTCGGCATCAATTTGGGTCAAGCAAACAAGTATTGATGACGGGGCAATGTTTTTCTGACCTTATTGTTGATGTTTTGGAAGATGTTTTTAGACTGTATTGCAGGCAAAAAAAATTGGATTTCAAGGCTCTTCTCATCCTTTAAAATCTTGAAAAATATTCGGGAGAAGCTGCTGCCAAACTGAATGCAGGCAGTCTGTACTGACACCATCCCAGGCCTCCACAATAATGACACTAGCATTCTTGATGTTAAAGCTCTTCCAAACTTGCAGAACACTATCCTTACTATCCCAGGCAGTAGTTGCAATCAGCCTGTTAAATCTTAAATAATAAGCTTCACCTTGGTCAATGGGTTGAATGAGAGATTTTGTGTTTGGAGGTAGGGGTAGTCCTATGGTGTTCTCAGAAAGTTCACTAATCGTAGCGGATGGCTTGGCGCATTATTCAGGATCACAGAATCCACACCAATCCTCCGAAGAGTAACCCATCCAGACCACTACCCTATTACTCTATATTTACCCCAACTAATGCACCTAACCTATACATCCCTGAACACAATTGGCAATTTAACATGGCCAGTTCACCGAACCTGCACTCCTTTGGGTTGTGGTGTGAGTCTGCCCCCTGATATGGCAATACTTACCTTCAATAACAGAATAAGCTGTGTATGAATGTTATGGTATAGAACATAGATTGAAGAACCCAACAGACATTTATTTCAACTATTATATACAGGAAAATAGTAATTAGAATGTTGCCTCTCTAGAGGGACACAAATGGGAATGAGGAGGTAGTAAAGGACAATCCCTAGTTTATAAATAACGCCCTCTAGTTCTGGACAAACATCCTTTCCATGTCCTCATTAAGACCACTTAGGATCATATACAATTCAATCAGGTCACCCCTCTCTCTCCTAAACTCCGTTGGAAACCAGCCCTTTCAGTCCAATGTCTCCTCATAAGCCAACCCACTCATTCCAGATATTAATCTAGTCAACCTCCTCTGGACTGTCTCCAATACATTTACATCCTTCCTTAAAAAAGGAGACCAAACTGAGCATAGTTTTTGAGATGTGGTCTCACCAATGTTCAAAGCAAAACATTCTCACTTCCACGTTCAATTCCTCTCATAATAAAGGATAACATTCCATTAACCTTATTCGGTTATTTGCTGTAGCTACATACTGATTCTTTGTGACTCATGCACTGGAACTCCAAATCTCTCTGCATCTCAGAATTCTGCAGTCCTTCTCTATTTAAATAATATTCCACTTTTTATTCTTCCCGCCTGGGATATCATAGCTATTACAGAACTTTGGCTAAGGGATGGACAGGACTGGCAAATTAATGTTTCGCGATACAGATCCTATAGGAAGGATAGAAAGAAAGGCATGAGGAGAGGGGGAGTGGCATTCCAGGTAGTATGTCCATTGAAATTATTTCGGTAGAACTGAGAAATAAGAAAGGGATAATCACTTTATTGTGAGCGTACTATAGATCTCTATAGTCAGCAGGAAATTGAGAAGCAAATTTCTAAGGAAATCTTAGTTATATGTAAGAATAATAGGGTAATAACAGTAAGGGATTTTAATTTTCCAAACATAGACTGGGATTGCCATAGTATTATAGGGTTGGATGGAGAGGAATTTGTTAAGTGTGTACAACAAAATTTTCTGATTCAGTATGTGGATGTACCCACTGGAAAAGGAGCAAAACCTAACCTTCTCTTCAGAAATAAGGCAGAGTGACTGAGGTGTCAATGGGGAAGCACTTTGGGGCCAGTGATCATAATTCTATTAGTTTTAAAATAGTTATGGAAAAATAAACACTTTCAAAGGTTGACTGGGGTGGGGGGGGGGGGGGGGGGGAGTGGTGGTGACTGTTCACAGGCAAAGAGGCAGCTGGAAAATGTAAGACCTTCAAAACTGAGATAGTGAGAGTCCAGAGGCTGGGTGTTCCTGTTAGTGTGAAGGGCAAGGCTGGTAGGTGTAGGGAATGCTGGGTCACCAGAGAAATTGAGGCTGTGGTCAAGGAATAGAAGTAGGCATATGTCAGGAATAGACAGCGGGATTGAGAGAATCCGAGAAGAGTGCAAGAGCAGTAGGAAAAGCCAGGCAATTAGACACCAGTGAGCTTGACGACAGTGGTGGGCAAGTTGTTGGAAGGAATTCTGATGGACAGGTTTTGCATGTATTTGGGAAGTAAAGAACTAATTAGGGATAGTCAACATGGCTTAATGCATGGGAAATTGTGTCTTACTAACTTGACTGAGTTTCTTCAAGAAGCAACAAAGAAGATCAATGAAGGCAGAGCGATGGATATTGTCTGCATGGACTTCAGCAAGGCGTTCAACAAGGTTCTGTGTGCTGGACTGGTTAACAAGGTTAGTTCACAAGAATCCAAAGAGAGCTAGCCATTTGGATGCAAAATTGTCTCAAAGGTAGGAGATAAATGGTGATGGTAGAGGGTTGCTTTCCAGGCTGGACACCTGTGACCAACAGTGTGCCACAGGATTGGAGCGGGGTCCATTGCTTTTTGTCATTTGTATGAATGATTTGGATGTCAGTATAGGAGGTATGGTTATCAAATTTGAAAATGGCACCAAAATTGCTGGTGTAGTGGACAGAAAAGCAGGTTACCCCAGAGTACAACAGGACCATATTCATGCCCCTCGTGATTTTATAACCTTCCAGAAGGTCAATCCTCAGCCTCCATTGCTTCAGGGAAAATAGACCCAGCCTATTCAGGCTGTCCTGTTATGGACTAGGCCAGACCACTCAAAACATTCTTATGCAGGCAGTCTAGACCATAACTTTGCAATTTGTTTCGATAAACAAACAATGAAAATTACCCGGAGTAAGTTAGCGAGGTTGACTATCAGGTTTAAAAACAGACAAAAAAATTTATTCACAAAATTACACAATGAAACACAAAGAACAGAATAAAGAACCCCTACAGAAACTCAGTCTATCCAAATTTGACTCAATTATGCTGTTCTGAATATACACAACAGTCCCAATAAGCAAACCCCCTTAAGAAACAGTTAAAAATGGAGCAAATGCTTACAGGTTGAAGTTAGAAGGGCAGAAGGAGAGAGAGCCTGTTCACACAGTTCACTGCTGAACTTCTAACTCGTTCTGGACTGAACTGCTCAGTTGGAGAGCTAACCACCCCCTTTCATTATACAGATCACTTCTAAAACATGACCACTTTGGCCTGAAGTCTAATCTGTTTACATATAAGCTAAGTCCTCTCAAACATCCATTTTCATCTCTGTACCAAACAAGGCATCTGGGAGCTGGCAGCTAGTTTATGACCCCTCTGAAAAAAATCCAAGGGCACAGTATCCTTGCAAAAAGGAATAGCTTTTAGAAAAAGGGGACCAGCTTTATGACACTCCCTATAGCACAAATCCTCCAATCCCAGAAACAGCCTTGTGTATCCTTTCTGCACCTTGTTAAGTTTAACAACATCTTTGCTTTAGCAGGAAGTTTGGAATTGAATGCAGTATTAAAAACATAGCTAACCAATGTCCTGTACAGCCATAACATGACATCTCAATTCCTATACTCAATGCAGTGACCAATAAAGAAAAGATTGCCAAATGGCTTCTTCACTACACTGTCTACCTGCAGCTTCACCTTCAAGGAACAATGAACCTACACTTAAGATCTTTTTATTTGGCAACACTCCCCAGGACCCTACCATTACCTGTATAAGTCCTGTATAACACTCCCCAGGGCCCTACCATTACCTGTATAAGTCCTGTATAACACTCCCCAGGGCCCTACCATTACCTGTATAAGTCCTGTATAACACTCCCCAGGGCCCTACCATTGCCTGTATAAGTCCTGTATAACACTCCCCAGGGCCCTACCATTACCTGTATAAGTCCTGTATAACACTCCCCAGGGCCCTACCATTACCTGTATAAGTCCTGTATAACACTCCCCAGGGCCCTACCATTGCCTGTATAAGTCCTGTATAACACTCCCCAGGGCCCTACCATTACCTGTATAAGTCCTGTATAACACTCCCCAGGGCCCTACCATTACCTGTATAAGTCCTGTATAACACTCCCCAGGGCTCTACCATTACCTGTATAAGTCCTGCCCTGGTTGATCTTACCAAAATGTGATACCTCTCATTTATCTAAATTAAACTCAATCTGCTGCTCTTTGACCCATCAGCCCATCTGATCAATGTCCATTATAGTCTGCTATACCCACAACTTTGGTGTCATTTGGGACAACAGAATGAGAAACGTTGTTTCTATCTCCAAAGATCCTATAGGTCATTGCTGGCTTCCCTTGCACCTGCATGCTCCAACCTGCCATCGCAAAATTGTAAGGCAGAGAAACAGCAAATTGGTGGCTGAGATCATCACGTTTCCCAAGAGTTCATCATTCACCGCAAAGCTTGTCTTGACAAAATTATTCCAAGAAATCTTTTAAAGTTACATGTTATTCATATTCTCTCACGTGAAACAAATCCTACAATTGTAACACATTCCCTGTAACAATATTACTACACATCATTCATCATTCATTATTGTGCGCTCATGGCATATCTAAAGAGTATGGTGTATTGTATTTATATTTTTAATATTGATCGGGGAGGCGATGACCTAGTGGTGCTATCACTGGACTGGTAATCCAGAGACTCAGGTAATATTCTGGGGACCTGGGTTTGAATCCCGTCATGGCAAATAGTGAAATTTGAATTCAATCAAAAAATATCTAGAATTAAAAGTCTAATGATGACCATGAATCCATTGTCGATTGTTGGAAAACCCATCTGGTTCACTAATGTCCTTTAGGGAAGGGAATTGACATGTGACTCCCGACCCACAGCATTGTGCTTGAGTCTTAATTGCACTGTAGGCAATTAGGGATGGGCGATAAATGCTGGCCTAGCCAATGATGCATTCTTCACCTGAACAAACAAAGAAAATAATGTAAAAATGCTCATCTGACACATTTGTACAAAATAAAACCTTGATTTCTGTGGGGCTCTCGTAAAGGTTCCTGGGGGAGAAACATTTGAAGATTTCCTCAGACTATTTTTTTTTCCTATGTTGGCACAAATTTACATTTCACATTCGCTTGTAGAATCTCTTGTGCTTCCTGAGAAAAAGTATATTCTAAGAACATCAGGCACCTCGACCCCCATTTGTTTGGATCCAACAACAATTTGCATGTGCGTTGCATCTTTAATTAGTCCAAAGCTTCTTTATTAAAGAATAATGCCATCCCAATTTTCTGAAAGAGCTGCCCAATTAATTCCAAATCTTCTCCCTTTACTCATAGTCCTGTTAATCTTCATTTTCATGTATACATTCAGTTCTTCTTTGAATGATAATATCAGCATCCAAATCTCTGATTCCAGTCTGGAAATCACTGCTGTTATGAATAAACTTTGCAAGTGTTTAGACAAATATTAGTCCCTCAATTTCTTTCGCTAAAAATTGCTTTTTGTAGGAACTTGATGTGCACAAATGGGCACCTGCATTTTTTGCAATGTCCACATTTCATTGACTTTAAAATGCTTTGGAACATATTGAGGTCATGAAAGCCATTATGTAATTGTCATCTCTCTTACTTCTATCATACAGATACACACTCATGTGATCAGTAACCATCCCTAACCTGGAGGGAGCAGTAGTGTGTCCTGGCCAATGAATGACATTAAGCACTGTTCCCCAAAAGCAGATCTTTGTTCAACAAGCTGCCTTTTGAATCTTTGCAGTCCTTAGACGCTCCATGCCACCTTGACCAGCAGTAGGCAGAATATCAGAAGTATATATGGTATTGAATGCGAGGAGAAAGTGAGGACTGCAGATGCTGGAGATCAGGGCTGAAAATGTGTTGCTGGAAAGGTGCAGCAGGTCAGGCAGCATCCAAGGACCAGGAGAATCGACGTTTCGGGTCATTCCTGAAGAAGGGCTCATGCCCGAAACATCGATTCACCTGCTCCTTGGATGCTGCCTGACCTGTTGCGCTTTTCCAGCAACACATTTTCAGTACAGATTGAATGCAACTACAGAACTCTACCATGTTAATTCATCTGGCTCCATTTCAAAATGTTGAATTCTTGGTAGACCATGTTATAGTGTCAAGGAAAGCTGCCTTTTCATATTTTTACATTGTGTAACATCATAAAAATCAGCAAAACTTGGAAATGATGGAATTGGTCTCAATCTGCATATACCTGCAAACGGGTGGACCAAAAATCTCATGGGTGCCCAGATTTGAATTGCTAGATGGATTTCATGTCAACCCCATTTAACAGTGATGCAGCCTGTTGGAGAGTATCATCAATGTGAAGACAAAATTTAATTGCCACAAGAATTGTGCAGTTCTGAGGAAGGGTCACTGAACCTGAAATGTTAACTCTGATTTCTCTCCACAGATGCTGCCAGACCTGCTGAGCCTTTCCAGCAATTTGTTTTTGAGACTGTGCAGTTTGCAGTCAAATTAATACGGTGATGGTCAGACACATGTGCAGCAGATCAGTTGGTAAGGATAATGTCAAGTAAGTTACTCCCTGTTTATTGATTCTCTCACCAGCTGTGGTAGACCTATTTGCAGCTTTGTCATAGGAACAGGAGTTGACCATTCAGCCCCTCAACCCTATTTACACCATTCAATGAGATTGTGGCTGATCTGTGGCCTAACTTCATATATCTGACTTTGGCCCATTTCCCTTAACAAATTTGCTTAAGATATTCTCAAACTTAAAACTAACAACTAATCTGGCATCAATTGCCATTTTATGGAAGAGAATTCCAAATGTCTACCCTCTTTGTGTAGAAGGACTTCCTAACATCTCTCCTGAACAGTCTGGTCATAATTCTCAAGCTATACCCCGATTCTAGAATCCCCAACTAGTGGAAATAGTTTATTTTTCTCTAACCTACCTTTCCCTTTAATATATTGAAGATTTTGAACAGATCAAACCTTAACCTAAATTTTGAAGAAAATAGACCTAACATGTATGATCTCACCACATCACTTAACCCCTGAAGTCCAGATATCATTCTTGTAAACCTATGTTGTACTCCGTCCAAGGCTAATAAAGCCTTCCTAAGGTGTGGAGCCCAGATCAGCTCACAGTGTTCCAAATGAGGTCTACCTGCAGCATAACATCTGTATCCTTATACTCCAGTGCTCTGGATATGAAGGCTAGCATTCCATTCGCTTTTTTGATTATTTTCTGCACCTGCTCATGACATTTTGAACATCTGTTGATCTGAACCCTGAAGTCTTTTTGGACGTGCACTATATTTAACTTCATACCATCTAGAAAGTACCATGCTCTATCTTTTTTTCTGTCCAAAATAGATAACTTCACACTAGGATCTTGGCAGCTTAGTCAGTATTGATGCTTCTGAGCCACTCTAACTGGTGGGAGTTGAAGTCCCACATCTAGAGTACAGCCTTGTAATTCTTGACGCTTTCTCCCCAGCTGTTGTTTAAAGTGGAGTACAGATCATCAATTGAAATTAGCACCATTAGGTGCTAATTAGTGAGAGGATTCTTTGACAACAATCAATGGTGTCAATTCCCAGGCCAACTCCCTCCTGATTGTATACCACTGCCACCATATTTGATCTTAATCTCCTGGCTGTGGCATCTAACCCAGGTATGGTATCTGGGAAATTGTCTGCTGAATAGGATTACATCACATTGTTGTTGAGCTAGACTCTGGGAAAGTTCTCCCATTTTAGGTGTACCCAGACATTCATAGGGACGACATTACGTGGTCAGCAGGGATGGATTTGCTGTGTCATTTGCCTGGGTTGGTCCATCTGGTTTCATATCTTTTAAACTTTGAAGTGGTTGGATTCAACAGAATGGTTTATTCGGCCATTTCAGAGTCGACTGAATTGCTACAAGTCTGGAGGCACATTTCTTAAAGGGAGTTACGACAATGATTTCACTGATGCTACCTTTTAATTGCAGTTTTATTAATTAAATTTAAATTTCTGCAGTTGCTATGGTGGGGTTTGAATTCCTGCTTCTAGAGCAGTAACCTTGACCATTGGATTATTAGTCCAGTGACTTTACCACTGCATACAACTGCCTCCCCTGAATTAACACTTTTGCTTAATTCATCTCATTTATTCTGTTCAGAAACTTTGAGACATTTACAAATGAACTGCTGGCCAAGTGCTCGCAGTGATATGTGTCTTAACATAAACCAGGTGCAAGTCTCCCAACATGATGTATGTGTTTTGCTCCTTGAAATTAAAACAAGATCTGGAGCAATCACAGATAGTCAAAAAATGCTGGAGATTATGGCAGGTCAGACATGTTTTAAGTCTAGATGACACTAGAAGAAGACTCATTTAGACTCATCTAGACTTGCTTTCTCCCCATGGATGCTGCCTTACCCACTGTGATCTCCAGCATTTTTTGTTTTTAGTACAGGTTCCAGCACCTGCAGTAATTTGCTTCTACGGGCTTTTGCCTGAAACGTCGATTTTCCTGCTCCTCGGACGCTGCCCTGACCTGCTGTGCTTTTCCAGCACCACTCTGATCTAAACTTCTACGGATAGTGAGCCCACTGTCTCATTTTAGATAATCCTGTGGACACTAAATACGATGGAAATATTTCGGGTTATTGGATAATAAGCCTTTGTAACCCAGTTCAACAGAGGCCACGCCACCATAAGTACTGTTTTAAAGTGTGTCATAATGTGGGCACACGCTTGGTGGCTTGGTGTGCTTAAGTAGAAAGGAAATAATTTCCAAACAAAATGCAGAAATGCCTAGTACTATCTGATCGAAAAAATATTTTTCAGATTCTTTTTGGCATCTTGCACCCATGATATTAGGTGATTACTTTTTTTGTTTAAGTGAAACGTTAATATTTTTGTATTTGTTCATGTCACAGGATTTGGGCATACCTGGTTAGGCCAATATTTATTGCCTATTCCTAATTGCCCAGCAGACAGTTCAGAGTCACACAGAGATCAGACCATGTAAGGACAGCAGATTTCCTTCCTAAAAGGACATTAGTGAACCAGGTGGGTTTTTATGATAATTGACAATGGTTTCATAATCATCATTAGACCCTTAATTCCAATTTTTATTGAATTTAACTTCCATAATGTGGCTTGACAGGATTCAAGCCCAAACTCCCAGAACATTACTTAGGTCTCTGGTTAATTGTCTAATGACAATGCCACGAGGCCATCATCCCAATCCATTTGGTGTACCCACAATGCCACATTGGAGAATGTTTCAGGATTTTGACAGAGCAACATTGAAGGAACTTGGAGGGGAATTTACTTGGAAGGGTGGTGTTCCTATGGATCTGCTGCCCTTGTCCTTCTAGACAGTAGTGGTTGTGTATTTGAATAAGTTTGTCTCATGAACTTTGGTGAATTTCTGTGGTACATCTAGTAGATGGCACATACTGCTGCTACTGAATGTTGGCACCGGAGGGAATGAATGATTGTGGATGTGATTCCAGTTAAATGGGATGCTTTGCTTTGGTTGGTGTTAAGCCTCTTGAGTATTGTGGGAGCTGCACCCATCCAGGCCAGAGGGGAGCATTCCATCGTTATCGAAAATTCTGTGTCTTTGTGTGGATGATGAGTCTGATCTTAGAGCTATAAGTCTGACTACAATTTAGCAGGTGTTTCTGGGATATGAAATTGATCCCTTGCTTTGAGATTGTTGGCACTCCTTTCTCCAGTTCTTTTTCTGTACTTCCTCTTGCTGACAAGCGTCCTGAAAGAATTGTGTCCCTTGGTGCAGGAGGTTCCTCCCAACCTGTTTCTTCTGAATGAGGATCTGCCACATTGTACATTTCCTGAGAGAAACCTTCAGGTAGTCTTTGAAATACTTCCTTTGTCCTTGTTTCAATCAAGTGTCTTCCTTGAGCTCGGTGAAGGAGATTTGCTTCAGCAGTCAGAACTCAGGCATCCCAAGCATTTGGCCAGCCCCAGTGGAGTTGGACTTCCTCTGGGCAGATGCCTTGTGATGTTGATCGGCAGACACATGGTCCCTGACAGAAAAGGGATCCAGTTCCAGTGGCAAGGAAGCCTGTTGAATGGGATTCACCATCACAGCCATTAATATGACATGAATATCTTCCTCCTGGATCACTGTTGAGGACTTTGTTCCTTCTGATATTACTGTCATTGGTGGCTCTGATAGAAGTTGAGAAGTCCTGAAGGAATTGTTCACGGGATCACTGGAACACTGGACAAAGGGGCGGTACAGTGGCTCAGTGATTAACACTGCTACCTCGAAGCGCCAGGGACCCATGTTCACTTCAAGCCTCAGGTGAGTGTCTGCTTGGAGTTTGCACATTCTCCCCGTGTCTGCGTGGGTTTCCCCCGGTTTCCTCCCACAGTCCAAAGATGTGCGGGTTAAGTGAATTGGTCATGCTAAATTGCCCATAGTGATAGGTGTATTAGTAGGGAGAAGGTCAATGGGTCTGGGTGGTTTGCTCTTTGGAGGGTTGGTGTGGACTTGTTGGATTGAAGGACCTGTTTCCGCACTGTAGGTAATCTACTCTAATCTAATCTAATCTAATCAAGCATCTCCACAATAGTAAGGTGACAATCGAACGGAAGGGAGGATGCATTCCATCACACTTCTGACTTGTGCCTTGTAGATGGAATGTGCTTTGAGAAGTCAGGAGGTGAGTTACTCGCTATGGGATTCCTCACTTCCAACCTATGTGTAACCATTGTATTTATCTGGCTAGTCGAGTTCAGACCCTCAGTCTGTTGGTTATGGGGAACTCAGTGATAGTCACATCAGAGAACGTTAAAGAGTGATTTAAATATATGTGATATTCTGCGAATTGCATTCAATTATTATTTCAGGTCATGTGGGACATTTTACATTGAGAAAGCAACCACAATATGTCATTCAGACTCAGTCCAGAAATGAACATTTCTTCAGTTCACATTGTGTTCAATTGGCATTCCTCAGCCTGGAATTGTTTTATTTTGAAGTCAAAATAAAGTCACTTTGGAGTTTTGAGGCAAAGATTGTATTAGCATAATTTTGCTGATTCTGTAACTCGCATGGTGTGAACAAACTATACGAAGATGGGACCTGGATCTGTAATTAGAAGTCATTAGAATTTATAAGGTATCATGGATTTTGGTGCAGGGTTTTGCTGACAAGGACATGTAAACAAGCAAGAAAAGGCAAGTTTCTTGAGCAGGTACTCAGGAACCTTCTAGAAGCAGTAAGAGAGCAGGATACATTAATGGACAAAATGCAAAACTTGCTGGAACCTCACATCTGTATAAAATGTTAAGAAAGAAAAATGTCTACATCACATCGTATTATTTTAGACCAGTAATACTGGAAGATATCATTTGCATTTAACAGACACCTTTCATAACCACAGGGTATGTCAAAGCTCGTTATATCTAATTAAGCCCAGGAATTGCATCATATCCGCTGAGGGCATCCATAGTTCCTACTATGTAAGTGATGTAAATACTTTGAAAGTTTCAAGTTCAAAATCTTTCTTATATTCATGCATCCCAGTAGTGGTCTTCAAATGTAAGCCAGATATGATGTACTGTTTTTAGTATTTATAGTCATGTCTCTGCAACTTAGGTCTGTCAGTACTTTTCCATGGCTACAATGCACATATTTACTGAAGTAGTAAAAATTAATGACTCAGTTAAAACATTTACAAAACTTTTTAAACTGAAGTTACAAATTTACCTATCCTCCTAAAAAAAAGGTCAAAGCTGATTTTTCTACTCTAAAGCCTTACTTTCAGTTATCTGTAGCATTTGTTCTCTGTTCCGCTATAATTTGCAGTATTTACTAATGAACAATGATTTCATTTCTTATCTCTCACTCCCCTTTTCAATTTTGTTTTTATGATTATGAAACATATTTTTCTTCTCTTCCATTTCTTCACATGGTTTCTTGCTGTAGCTGTTGGTAACATTCTTTTCAGGAGGTGTTCTCTTCCTTGGGCAGCACAGTGTCTCAGTGGTTAGCACTGCTGTTTCACAGCACAGGGAGCATGGTTTGGTTCCACCCTCGGGTGACTGTGTGGAGTTTGCACATTCACCCCGAGAATGGGTATCCTTCGGGTGCTCCGATTTCCTACCATAGTCCAAACACGTGCAGGTTAGGTAGTTTGACCAAGCTAAATTGCCCATAACGTGCAGTGACGTGCAGTCTGGGTGGATTAGCCGTGGGAAATGCAGGGTTACAGGGATGTGTTGAGACTAGTTGGACTGTTCTTCGGAGGGTTGTTGTGGGCTGCTTCCTGCATTTTAGGGATTCTATGATCATTCTATTCACCACAATAACCACACAGTCAGATTCTAATCACTGAATAACCTGTCATCTTTTAAAAATTTTTTTTTTATGAATTAAAAAAAGGTTGCATTTATATGGTACCACTCATAACCTCAAGGCATTCAAAGACTACATAGTCAATTAAGTACTCAGAAATCTTAGGTATTATAATAACACGGGAAATGCAAGTGTAATTTACACAGAGAAAGTGTCAGTGTCTCTTATCTTGATTAGGTCATTTATTTCAGTGACATTGGTAAAGGGAAAACATTGGCTTGAATAACCAGAAAACTCTTCTGCTTTTCTTTACAGCTTTTGGATACTGCATACAATTCTGGTCACCTTGCTATAGCAAAGATGTTATTAAACTGGCAAGGATGCAAAAAAGATTAATAAGGATGTTACCAAGATTGGAAGGTTTGAGTTATAAGGAGAGGCTGGGCAGGCTGTGACATTTTTCCCTGGAGTGTAGGAGGCTGAGGCATGATCTTATAGAGGTTTATAAAATCATGAGGGGCATGGATAAATTGAATAGCCAAGCTCTTTCCCCAGGGTGGGAGAGTCCAAAACTAGAGGGTATAGGTTTAAGTTGAGAGGAGAAAGATTTAAAAAAGGACAACTTTTTCACACAGAGGCTGGCGCTTGTGTGGAATGAGCTGCCACAGGAAGTGGTGGAAGATACTGTCTATGTCTCATCTTTCCCTCACACCCATGATGTGCTTATCACCCAGTTCTACTCAATCTATAAGCATGCGGAGTTCCTCAGAGGTGGCTATATCTGTGCACATGTGACAATGATTGCTTTAAAGTATCGCATAGCAGTGCTTGGCTTGTTGCAGATACAACAACCTGCTTCAACGTTTGAAGCTGTAAGTGACAAAAAAGTGATCATGAGAACTAGAGGCATTAAAGCAGATGCCCTGCAGTGTTGAGTCTTCCTGGTGCATCAAATAGATTGATATCAACTCCCCAACAACCGATACATTGCAATTTTCATTCATCCTTTCCACCAGGGATGCCCATCTCAGATTTTCCAACTTACTTGTAGTCACACATTGGTGTTCCCCTCTTCCTACTTGGGCCTTTTTGTGAGCACTGAGAGTCCATTTCTCTTGTAAGGACAAATGAGACTGAGTTAAGACACTTCGGGCAGCACAGTGGCACAGTGATTAGCACTGTTGCCTCAGCGCCAGAGACCCGGGTTCAATTCCCGCCTCAGGCAACTGTCTGTATAGAGTTTGCATGTTCTCCCCGTGTCTGCGTGCGTTTCCTCCAAGTGCTCCAGTTTCCTCCCACAGTCCAAAGATGTGCAGGTTAGGTGAATTGGTCATGTTAAATTGCCCGTAGTGTTAGGTGAAGGGGTAAATGTAGGGGAATGGGTCTGGGTAGGTTGCTCTTTGGAGAGTCGGTGTGGACTTGTTGGGCTGAAGGGCCTGCTTCTAATCTAATCTAATCTAATCTAATATCCATACACTGCTGGCTTTTATGGCCAATCCCTGTGGATCATTAACATGAGAAGCTGCCATATCAATGCTGGCAGATTTTCAACAGCACTTCAAAGATGAGCTTTGCTGAGGGGGCAACTAAGTACATTTGGCAAGATTTATCCAATGTTCAGGAGTAGCATGCATTGCTTTGCTGCTTCTGCTGGGATTGTGGGTGAGATTTGAAACTTAGGCCTGTCCTGAGTGTCTGGCATTCCTTGATAGAACACATAAGACTGTTGAACTCTTTCCTACACTGGCCCCAGTTGCTCCAGACTACATTCTATAAGGTCAATGTCCTCACCAGCTTAGTGCACGCCGAGTTGGCAGCCTGGCCTTCTCCTGTTCCACACACACCAACCCCTCCCCTCCCCACCCCCCGCAACCCTCCAGAAAGAAGGTGTGTCATCTGACTGCCATCAGACAGACTTTCAAATTGGCAATATCCAAGTGATGTGTAAGCCCTGGTTTTCTAAAGTGACAGTTTACTTTGGAGCCATTTCTCCACGTTTTTTTTTCTGTTAAACTGTATATTTTTCCTCGTCAGAGAATAATCCAGTTCCTCCTAGTGTGCCTCAATTGAATCTTGATGTGGAGGTGGACTGGGACGGACAAAATCCGAAGTCAGGTGACCCCAGGTTAAATTCGAGAGTGTGGTGCTGGAAAAGCACAGCAGCTCAGGCAGCATCCAAGGAGCAGGAAAGTCCAACCAGGTTATAGTCCAACAGGTCTATTTGAAATCACAAGCTTTCAGAGCACTGCTCCTTCATCAGGTGACGTGATTGCCAGACTATAACCTGGTTTTGTGTGATTCTGATTCAACTGAACCTGCCTGCACCACATTCTCAGGCTGCTTATTCCAAATAATTGTCACTCGCTGCCTGAAAATGTTGTTCCTCATGTTGTCCATGCTCCTTCTTTGTCAAATTGCTTTAAATATGTTCTCTCTGTAGTACTTGATTCTTGCACCAGCGGGAACAACTCTGCCCAGATCTCTCAGGATTTAGAATATCGTTATTAAATCTCTTCTCTGAGGAAAATGGGCACATCTTCTCCAAAGTATCAACACAACTAAAATTCCTAATTCCTGGAACCATTCTTATGAGTCTCTTAGGTATTGTCTTCAATTCCCTCCTTTATAAAATGTGGCACTGAATATTGTGATGTGACTTTAAGAGGGATAATGCTAGTGAGCAAATAGCCAGTGTGTAGAACATATGACTGGTGGCCATTGTCAATGTAATTTGCAGCATGTAGTGTGAAAATGCCGTGCTTTCCTGTATAAGTTATTGCTGTATGTCTGTAATAAATCTCCAGGCAGACAGAACCAATGTCTATCTTCCAGATCTGGAATGAGATTGGCGAGTTTGTCTAAGTCAGCAAAACCAGAATATGGTGATCAACATTGACCTCATTTAGATGACGTGAAGGCAGGAATCTGAAATTGACAACCATAGGAAAAGCTTTTGACAGAGATTGAAGTGTTATGAAATCTACATCTACATTGAAATCCCAGGAGTCAAAAGCACATTCAAATTGTGAGTATATTTGTGCACTGGTCAGATAGATAATTCATGCGAGTAATGAGTTGGTTTTGAATTGACCTGTGAAAGTTGTGGAATAATCGAGATGTCCTTGGATGCAATTTCCTTGCAAAACAAAACAGCACCTGAAACGGCAATCATTCAGGTCCACAGCTAAAAATGGAACAGGGAAGAAAGGGGGGAGAACGCAGGAGCTGCACTTCTTACTCTCCCCACAAAATAATTTTTAAAATTATTTTATGGGATGAATCATCTCATCATCCATGGCATCTGGTAGGATGGGGTGGAAATCAGATGTAAGAGATGACATAGGGACATTGTTGGTCATCAGTGAGGTGCGGTAGGATACCTTGAGGTAACTGGTTAGGCCTCATGGTAACAAACCCTCCAATGGAAACTCAATGCAACTCAGACATTGCCAAAAAAGATTAAGATTTAGTCCAGATTATTTACACATGGCCTTGTTGCTGGTCTTCAGCTATTCAGTGTGCCGTGGTTAAAATTATTACATTCGAGGTTTCATGTTTTACGTGCAAGTGTACAGAATTCAGTAAAACATGTAACCACGTGCTGTTGAAACCTCACCTACTGCAGCCTGAAGAGCTAGAACTGTCCATGCAAATGCTTTAACATGTGATGTTCTTTTATGGAAGGATTTGATTATTTTCTACGTATTTGTATGATCAGTAACATATGTTTTGTATGGAACAGGGAATCTCGCAGACTCTGTGCACTCCTTGTGCACAATATTGATTCACCCAGGTACCTTAGCATGTATCAGGAAAGGACTGCAGAGCACAAGGTTTCAGTCTGTGAACCAGGTTATGACTTTATTTGAACACAACAAAGGTAAGAATTAAACTTTACAATTTTAAAAATTCTATTTCTAACTATCCAATTCTTTAGAAACAAATACTTTCGAGATACTCACAACTTTCACTGGTCTGTCTTATTGTTCAGTTAGTTCCCCTCATAATGGGTTGATTCTCTGTCTGGTTGGAGGTCCAACTGCTCTGGTCACTGCTATATCCCAACATGCCTCTATGTAGACTGGAGAGTGGGGCCCACTGGAGTCCTGCCAGGCCAGGTTCTTGAAGTCTCTTGGCAACCTTCTAGAATTTTCCAAGGACTTGACCATTCAGTTGTATCGAATTAATTGTTTTTAATCACCTTGAAATGTTGCTGATGGCTTGCTAAGAATCAACCCATTAATGTATCTGCTGTTAGGCCTGGAAGTCTGGTTTCAGAAAACAGAGGAACTTCGATTATCCAAACGCGATGGGTGGGCACTATTTAATTCAGATAATTGAATATTCTGTTAATTGATTCAATGCCTCTCCTCTGGGGTTCGGAGTTTTCTGAAGTTTCCTTCTTCCTCGCTCTGCCTGCCCTGCTTCCTCTCTCTGTCTCAGTGTTTGTTTCTGAGCAGGCACACACTTGTGTGTAAGGGACCTGCAGCATCGCTGAAGCCTCATCCACCCCACCGTCTGACCCCATCCCGACCCCTACCCCCCCCCCCCCAAAACCCTGTCCATCCACGCCCTCGCCCCCTGGCCACCACACACCCACCCAAGTCGGCCTCCATGTTTCATTCTTTGTGATTTCTCTGCACCGCTGACCGTCCAGAGTTCAGTCAAACCTCCACCTTGTTTAACTGGCTCTGTGCTACTTACCCGATCTGAAACTGGTCCAATCACCAGAGGCAGAGTCCACACTTCACTCGCAACAGTAATATCTTTTGTTGGTTGTCTCAGTTGCTGTGCAGGGTGGGTGACCAATACTTGGAGAATAAATCTTGTTGCAGGGGTGCGTTCCTGGAAATTTATCTAAAAGACCTTATCAGGGTGGAGCTCTTTGTCCAGCCTCTACTCACTCAAATATACAGGTATGAACTTGGTCAACATTTCAGTCCTGAGTCCCCAACTGCTACCTCTGTAACCATAAAGAAAGCAACAGAATCCAGTCTTCTGCACCTCCAAGAGGACACCTGAATTCAGTCTGAAACCATTCATGTCAACCAACAAGACCTGTATCCCTTTTACTAGCACTTTCAGAGACCAATAAACGTTAGTGAATCCTCTAGTTGGCTGTGAGCAAAGAAGCACATTTGCCAAATTGAAGCAAAAATCTTCTAATAATTAGACCAGATGAAGTACAATATTATTTTTTATTGTTCTTATGAAAGAAAATGGTTTAATCACAGCATAAAAAGTCAAGTTTGCCAACTTTCCAAGTGTTTATCTTTGTAAAATATAAGTGGTCAACCAAAGAATGGGTAAACAAGGAAGCCATCTATTCCCACCACAAAAAATTAACATATCATAAATGGAAAATAATAGAAATGGCCATTTCTTCATTTCCCATCCAAACCCCACAGCATCCTGACTTGGAGGTTTTCAGTCACTCCTTCATTGGCGCTGGATCAAATCCTGGAACTCCCTTCTTCACTGTGAAAGCTGAAAGAGGCAGTCACTGCTCCTGTCTCCAGAGTTTATCGGAGTAGGCAATAAATACCAGCCTGAGTACCAACATCCACATTCCAGGAATGAACGGAGAACGTCATAAACCTGACATTGTTCAACTGATTTCTCTTCACTGATCCTGTCAAAATGGTACTTGCAACATTTTCTGACTTTATTTCAGATTTTTATACTGCAGTATTTTACGTTTTAACCAGTCTCATACATGCAGGGCAAGATTGCCTCATAATGGGTTTAATAATCAAGAGGCCCAGGTTAATGATCTGGGAACATGGCTTGAATTCTACCATGTGGTGGAATTTAACTTCAATTAGTAAGCTTGAATTGATCGTTAGTCTTAGTAATTGTGATCATGAAATTCTTCGTTGTTGTACAAACCTATTTCATTCAATAATTAATGACGTCTAAGGATGGAAATCTATCATCGCTCATTCTGGTCTAGATGCAATTCCAGGTCCAGTGTTCAGATTGAGTATTAACTGCCCTCTGAAATGCTGTAGCTATCAAGGGTAACTTGGCATGTGTTTGCAACAAGTGATGGCCTAACCAATAATGATCACGTCGATGGGAGAATAAATCAAAACATATTGCGCCATTAATTGTTGGATACCAAGAAGCACAGCATTCTTCACATCCGCTTTCCTGCCTTTTCATTGGAACTCTGGATTCCTCTACTGATCAAGGATCAATTTATCTCAGCCTTAAATATATACAAGAACTCTGCCCCCACAGCTGTCTGTGGCAAGGAGCTCCAAATACCCACAGAAGAAGTTACTCCTCATCTCATTCTTAATTGGGAAGCGATTTATTCTGGGAATATGCTCCATTCCCAAACTCTCCCACGAAGGGAAACACTTCTCTCCAATTCTGCCGTTTATTCCTGCTGGTGACAAAGCAAAGTCATGTGATGTTTCTCCCAGAGCCCACCACTCTCTGTGTGAAAGAATGTCTCAGTTCAAAATGGTTTTCCAATATCCTTAGATTGTGATCCCTGGTTCTGGACTAGCCAGTCATCAGGAACCTCTTCCCTGCATTTACCCTCTCTAGTCCTGTTGGAATTTTATAGCTTTCTTTGAGATTCCCCACATTCTTCTGAATTCCAGCACACATAATCCTAACCCGGGCGGCATGGTGGCTCAATGGTTAGCACTGCTGCCTCACAGCACCAGGGTCCCAGGTTCGATTCCAGCCTCAGGAGACTGTCTGTGTGGAGTTTGCATGTTCTCCCCATGTCTGCGTGGGTTTCCTCCAGGTGCTCCGGTTTCCTCCCACAGTCCAAAGATTTGCAAATTAGGTGAATTGGCCATGCTAAATTGCCCACAGTGTTAGGTGCATTAGTCAGAGGGAAATGGGTCTGTGTGGGTTACTCTTTGGAGGGACGGTTTGGACTGGTTAGGCCGAAGGACCTGTTTTCACACTGTAGGGAATCTAGTCATCTCATCTAACCACTTCAACCTCTCCTCATACATCAGTCTCACCTTTCCCAGTCTCATAAGCCTTCACTGCAGTCTTGCTATTTGCACAGCCATCCTCAGATGGGCAAACCAAAACACTACCCAGCTGTGTGGTCTCACCAAGACCCTATATAATTGCAGCAAGGTATCCCTGCTCCTGTACTCTGATCCTCTCGCTGTGAAGGCCAACATACCATTTGCCTTCTTCCACCTGCTGTGCTTTCGTGCAGACCTTCAGCAACTGGTATATAGGGACACCACAGACCTCCTTCCATATTTCCGCTCTCTCAATTTACATCCATTCAGTTCGGAATCTGCCTTCCTGTTTTTGCCCAATTGGATAAACCCATATTTATCCGCATTATACTGCGCCTGCCATCAATTTCTCCACTTGTTCAACTTGCTCAAATCACACTGAACCATCTCTGCATCCTCCTGACAGCTGCCCCTCCCAGCCAACTGCAAAAAACAGGAAGGTACTTGTCGGCTCACTTCGTGTGCTTAATGCTGTCAGGGTAAAGGAGTCTCTCACACTCTACAAGATTGCTGGCATGCAATGATTAGTCGGGTAGTGTAGGGATCAGTGCTTGGGCCCCAGCTATTCACAAAATGTATGAATGATTTGGATGTGGAAGCTAACTAATATTTTTAATGTACTGATGAGACAGAGATAAATACTGACTTAAATTTCAGGGAGAATTGATGAGTGTATCAGGGCAGAAATAGAATTAAAGTTGTTACTAAACTATGTTTTCTGTGAGATGGTTCGGGGAGACAATGTGATGATTTGAAAGCTCCTTGCCTACTTTCATGCACCAGAAACTCAAACACAGGAAATAGTATTGCTGTCTTTTGCCCGAGTGAATGGATGGGGTTACCCTGATCAATGTTTAAGGGAAAACAGCCAAGGAATAGCACATCTATACCTATGAAACAATACATTATCAAGCCATTTAAGTAACCTGGCCAGATTTGTTATTTTATTTATCCATTAACTATATTTATCAGTCTGTTTTTTCCTGTGAATGGGGCTGAAAACAAATATTTCAGGTTTAAAGTAAGTATGTTCATCAAATTACAGAACTGTTTAATTTTCTACATACCCGTGTCAGTTTGTATTTAATAAATTGTTCAGCCTCGTGTTTACGACAAAAAAGCAATGTCTGGAAATTAATTATTCACAAAGTATGGCCTTTTGACTTTGGCTTCAACTCATCATTGCACGGTATCATAGAGGTGCCTGAACCCCAGCCACACAATGACACCATTTTATAGGACATCCTCTGTCCCTACACCCTCAGGGCTGGGGTTCCAATCTTGATCAGCAAATGGACAGAGAATTAAACTTTCCCTTTCATAGTTGAAGTGCTGTGTCAGGTGTGATTCCTGCCCAGTCTGCCATGGCTCTAAGTACTTTCCTCACTCAATCCTCTGTTCTTCATCTCATGATATAACCATCTCTTGGACACCTCTCTTGAGGAATGCTATGGTTGGGGAGGTAAAAGTGCTGGTACTATTCTTAAAGCTCACCTGCACCTCACCACTTCAGATGCTGCACGTTCAGAAACTCGCCTTCACGCTGTACTGTTTGACCATTATTATGGCCCAGTGGGAGGAAAGGCTTACTCCCTGCTACATAGACATGGACCTGGAAATGTTGGCGGACCCCATCTGGGTGCGAGAGACTGGCCTTTATCCTGCTGCCTTCCACAGGAGGTGACACCATCAGCCCAAGTCAGCCTTGACTTAAACTGTAGCTGGGCTCAGCACTGTATTCCAGGTGAAGCAGGATGCACCACAACGTAGAAAGAAGCTCAACGGTCTTCTGCTTTCTGAAAGGGTAAATACCACCATCTCAGCTCCCACACATTCACTCCACTTGAACCATTATTGTAAGCATTTCATCCACTCACAACTCTCACATACCTCATTCCCCAATCTTGAAACATGACCTCTACTCCTCTGTCCACAGATGCTGCCAGACCTGCTGAGTTTCTCCTGCACTTTTCTATTTCCATTTGGATGTAATGTGGTGCTGCCACCCACTGGAAAAGCTAAAGCACCATGATTCCTGCACGAAGGATATCTTCACTGTTAAAAACCTTCACCATATTTCCCACCCTGATCAAACAGAAGGTGGAGTTCCCCAATGTTTAATCATTAGTTTGTTCCATGTAACTGCACATCACAGCAGTACATCAGACCAGCTTTCACTCATAACAAAACTTGCATTGGAACCATGATGTCAATAGCGTGGGTTCAATTCTTGCACCAGCCGGGATGAGGAGGGATTCTTCTGCTCAATCTCTCTCCTCACCTGAGATGTGGTGACCCTCAGGTTAAACCAACACCAGTCATCTCTCTCAAATGAGAGATGCTGCCTTATGGTCTGGTAAGAAATCAGACTTACTTTCCCTTAACCTTGATACAGCTCAGTTATATTTCCAGAGACAGCAATGAATAGGAAGGTGCTGCCTGTTTCTTTATCATAGGGAGGACAAGGATTCATGGACCAGTGAACATTTACTCGGGAAGACAGAATACATGTTACATCGTTCCACTGAAAAAAGAAACAAGCGTAAATCAAGTAGGACTGGGTATTACATTAACTTTCCAATAGCTCTCAGGTTTGGAAACAAATTCTGATTGTTCAACTTTCAAACATATAAAGTGGGATTAGCGTTCAGAGGCATTGGCCTGCACTGTCATTCAATTAGAAAATGGTCGATTTGATATTGGCTTCAATTCCACATTCCCACCAAACACTGATAACTATCTACTCCCTTGTTAGTCAAGAATCCAACTACTTCTGGTTGAAGTATTCAATGACCCAATCATCACCATTCTTCCAAAGATCGATCCTGAGAGAAAGCTGCTTCGGATAAGAAGGCAAGCTGTAGACTTAATCATTCCAGAGGAGTGGTCTATATTGTGAATGAAAAAATCCAAAAGATCATCAATAACGTCACATCACAAATCAGTTTTGAAATCTGCTTTTATTGTACAAGTGGCATGATCAGTTTTCTGTATGTTTGGTACTTCTTCCAATCCAACTTTGACCAGGGTTGAAACAGCATCATAAGCAAATATAAGCACAGGCCTTTCCTTCCCAATAGTTTTACATTCTTGGTGTTAGTGAATATTTCAATAAGCAACAAGTACACCATGCATCATGTTAAAAATGAAACACCTTTTGTTTAAAAGGGAAAACAGTCTTCTCCAGATGAATAAAACCATATTCTTTGCACATTGGGGTTTGGGGGTGTGTGGGTGGGAACAGACTAGAGAAATGTGAGACAGAGCAAATAGGGTTTGGTAACTTTTGCAGTACATTATACAGAGAGCAACTACACTGTTTTTTCAAACTGAACTACTGGGAAGCAATCTGCATAGTTATAATATCCTTGCATTGTTTAATTAAGACAGAAAGCATCTCAGATGAAGGACTATCAGAAGAGAGTACAGAAACAAAGCTGGTCCCTTAACCGTGAGAAGGAACTGTCATGAGGTTTTATTTCTAGAATGTTCTGAATAATCTCATCAACTTGGGATACAGTGAATGAGATTTGATCACTTTCAGATGTGGATCCACATTCAAACAAACAGGCAACAAGAGGAATTTCTATCCCTGGAATTTCAATAAAGGCCAGTTCTGAGTACCCACTGGGACCGGGACAAATGATCCAAGGGTCTGTCCATGGTAATGGATGATCTTGGTAAGTACAGAGATAGATTCCTAAATCCCTACGTGACTCCATGCTTGTTGTATGTGAGAATAATATAATTTCAAAATCCACTGTTGATTTTGATGCATCTTTCTCCTGCTGAAAGCGATAATTTTCAATTTCACTTTTAATATTGGGTTTTGAAATTTTTGATTTTGGAAAGTGGATGATACTGCCATGGCAACCCTTTGGAGGTTCAACTAGCTTTTTTACCAGACACCCATCTGTAAAAGTAGCTCCACCGTCTGTGCTAAAAGCCTGAACGCGATACTGGTGTTCACCGTGCTTCATGCTTCGAGCATTGCAATAAACAATTTCAGATTCATTCCCTTGATTCATGGCCACAATCTGGCATTCACCACATTCCTCTTTGGAAAGGAAGTCCCCAACACTCCAGATCTCTCCATGATCATCACTATAAAAGGTAAAAGCATGTGATTGGCCAATGGGCTTTTTTTTATAAGCATAGGCTGGGATAATCAGGCGTCCAGACCGGAGTTGAATGCCATGTCCTGGCCCCACAGCAAATGTTGCCCAATTGTTAAAGTGTTCACTTATTTGATTATCTGTCAAATCATTAACAGGGCTCCAGCTCTTTCCTCCATCCACGCTGGTGACAAAGCAAAGTCGTGTGACGTTTCTCCCAGAGTTTATTTGATATTGCTCAGTCATATCTTCATATACAGCAATGAAGAAGAGGAAGATCTTGCCTGTTTCTTTGTCGTAGACAGGACAAGGATTCATGGATCGGTGATCCTTTAGCCGTGCAGACTCAATACATGTGACATCATCCCACTGCGAAAATAAAACCAAGAGCAAATCGAGTAAGGGCAGGGTTATTACATTAACTTAGCACCAGCTCTGAAGTTCTGGAAACAAATTGTAATCATTCCACTTTCAAACATATAAAGCAGGAACAGCAATAGACCATTCAGAGGCATTAGCCTGGGTTGCCATTCAAATAGATCATGGTCAATTTGATTTTGGCTCCAAAGCCACGTTCCCACCTATCCCTGATAACTATCTACTTCCTTGCTAGTTAAGAATATAACTACCGCTGCCTTAGAGTATTCAATGACCCAGTATTTACCATTCTTGCAAAGATCAACCCTGAGAGAAATTAAATATTCATTTCCATCCAAAAGGGGGATCTTTTGTGTTTAAAGTGTCCCTCAGTTCTAATCTCTGCCCCCTCCTTTATGCATCCATCCTGTCATGTGACCTCAGGATCTGATGTGTTTCAATAAGACCATCTCCTATTTTTCCAATTTCCATTGGATACAGGTACAAACCATCTGACCATTCCTCATGAGAGCGCTCCCTCCTTCCACATATCATTCAAATGGCATTTCTCCAAACTGCTTCAGTGACCTTCTCATTTTTTTCTTCAATAAGTCCAAAATGATACACCCTATTCCAGATTGACTTAGTAAATTAACTAACAACACAAATATTAAACACAATGCTCTGGCATTTTATATGTTTCTTTCGGTTTACCTCAAAATTCTTTGAAGACTTATTGTATGTGCCCTTTCGGAGCATAAGTGTATCAGCATTTTCATCGTGGGGACCCAGTCTCTTCTCAGAAATTGCCAAAAGCATGTCTGTATCGGGAATGTGGAGCAACGCAGGTATTCGATACCCGAAATTATCCTCCTTCTTGAATAGAACAGTTGTGTTGGAAGAATTTGAGGAAGCCATCTTTCCAGGGAAATTGGACAAAATGTTATAAGAAAGGCATCAATGTCTCTGCAAAAGATGAAAGATGCTCCAAATAAAATTATGAATCCAATAGTATTTGATAATACAAAAACTTGTGTATTGCTGACAAGAATGTCAAAGCATTTTATTTTCCATCAATCAGGAAAATGTGCAAAAAATAACAAAGTAAAGGGAAAACGACATTGATACTGTGTGAGAGGAGACTGCTGATTGGTTTTTCACGTGCACTCTGCTAAGAGCTGTTATCGATGATTGACGGTTTCAGCCAAATTTACTTTAAATTTTCATTTTTGGACTGGTCAAGGCATTGCCCTGATCAAGTTCTGCCTGTGACACATTCTTAATTTTAACGAAAAAGTGGGACTTGACTATCAGTGTATGAACACAGGTGAGGTAGAATGCTCTCTCTCTTCCCTCCATCTCACCCTGCTGTCTCTCCCATCCTTTCTTATTCCTGCCCTGTCCTCTTCTTTCCCTATCACCTTCATTTCAGCCTAATCTTTCTCCTCTCCTGTCTTTGGCTAGTCTCCCCACAGCCCCCACTGTCTTCTCTCCCATCTGCTACCCATCCTGACTAATACCCCCTGACCACATCTCATTTTAACTCATCCATGTCCACTTTCCACCCTCTTTGTCCTCTTCCATTTTTCCTTGCCTGATTACTCTTCCCATCCTCTCCATTCCTTGTGTTTTTTTTCTCCAGCATCACTGCTCTTCACCCTCTCCCACTTCCAACATATTCCCTCATACTCTCCATCTCTCCTTTTTCTCCATCCTCCAAGTCCTCCAACGGTATTCCTCACCAACCACTATCTCCCCTTTACAACTCAATGCACCTCTTTCCCTACATTCACCTCCTCACTGCCCACCCTCCAAACTTCCTTTCTTTCTCCCTTCTCTCTCACCATTCCCTGTCACCTCCCCATTTCACCCTCTCCTTCATCTCTCCTCCCATTCCTCATTCCCTCTTCCTCACTTGCCTCATCCCCTTTCTGCCCCAGGGTGTGTAGGCCAGGTGGATTAGCCGTGGGAAATACAGGGTTAAGGGAATAGGGTGGCTCTGGATGGGATGTTCTTCTGAGGGTTGCTGTGTACCCAATGGCCGAATGGCCTGTTTCTACATTCCAGGGATTCTCTGATTTGAACAATCCCTCCCTTCCCCTCCAATCTCCTTCCCCAATTCCTTTGTCCTCGCCCCCACTCGCTTTTTTCATTCCCCCTCCCCTCTCCCATCCTTTCCCCTACCTCCACTCTCTCCTCGCCTCTCCCTCCATTCTCCCTCCTTCCTCCTACCCCTCCTCTCTCTTAACCTCTTCTCTATCCCTCCCTTTCTCCCTCGCTGCCCTCCTCCATCCTCTCTCTTTAAGCAGTTTCTCCTACCGTTTCCCCACATTCATCCTTTCATCCCATTTTCCTCCTCCCTCCCACACACTCTCTCTCTCACACACACACACAAACACACACAGCCTGCCCTCACACTCCTTACGCTGCCCGATATCAAACTGCTTCAAAATTACTCAGGAATATTCTGCTATCGCACCTCTCGTCGCATGGTTGTACGTTTGAGTGAACAGAGGGTTCTCTTTAGTTTCATTCTCTGTGATCTCTCTGCACCCCTAACCAGAGTTCAGTCAAACCTCTGCCTCGTTTAACTGGCTATGTGCCACTTACCCAATCTGAAACTGGTCCAGTCACCGGAGTAACAGCAACCTAGTCTTTTGTTTGTTGTCTCAAAAGCTGTGGAAGTGGGTGACCAACGCCCGGGGAATAAATCTTGCTGCGAAAGTGTGTTCTCGGAACCTTAAAGAGCTCATCAAGGCGGAGCTCTGTGTCCAGCCTGCAGGGTTGGACTGGCTCGATATTTCAGTCCGGAGTTCCAACTGCTTCCTGCCTCCGTTAAGCAGAAAGAAATCAACAGTCTTCTCCACCTCCCGGGGGACACCCGAATTCAGTCTGAAACCATTCAAGTCAACCAACAAGACCTGTACCCACTTCCCCAGCACTTTCAGGGACCAATAAACGTTCGTGAACTCTCAAGTTGGCTGGGTGAACAACTAAGCGCATTTGACCAAGTTGAAAGCAAAATCTTGTAATAATTAGACTGGATAAAGTACAATGTTAGTTTTTATTGTTCTGTTGAAAGGAAATGGTTTAATCACCGCGTAAAAAGTCAAGTTTGCCAACTTTCCAAGTGATTATCTTTGTAAAATAGATGCGGTCAACCAAAGAATGGGTAAACAAGGAAGCCATCTATCCCCCCACCAACAATTAACATAGGAAAACAGAACATAATAGGAATGGCCATTTCTTCAATTCCCATCTAGACCGTACAGCATCCTGACTTGGAACTTTTCAGTCAGTCCTTCATTGGCTCTGGGTCAAAATCCTGGAACTCTCTTAGAGTCATAGAGATGTAGAGCACTGAAACAGACCCTTTGGTCCAACTCATCCATGCCAAACAGATATCCCAAACCAATCTAGCCTACCTACCAGCACCAGGCCCATATCCCTCCAAACCCTTCCTCTTCATGTACCCATACAGATGCCTTTTAAGTGTTGCGATTGTACCAGCCTCAACCACTTCCTCTGGCAGCTCATTCCATACACGTAAGACTGTCTACGTGAAAATGTTGCTTCTTAGATCTCTTTTATAGCTTACCCCTCTCACCCTAAACCTATGTCCTCTAGTTCTGGATTCCCTCACCCCAGAGAAAAGACTTTGCCTATTTACCCTATCCATGCCCCTCATAATTTTGTAAACCTCTATAAGGTCACCCCTCAGCCTCCAACGCTCCAGGGAAAACAGCCCCAGCCTGTTCAGCCTCTCCCGATAGCTCAAATCCTCCAACCCTGGCAACATCCTTGTAAATCTTTTCTGAACCCTTTCAAGTTTCACAACATCTTTCCGATAGGAAGGAGACCAGAATTGCACGCAATATTCCAACAGTGGCCTAATCAATGTCCTGTACAGCTGCAACATGACCTCCCAACTCCTGAAGAAGGGCTTATGCCCAAAACGTCGATTCTCCTGCTCCTTGGATGCTGCCTGACCTGTTGTGCTTTTCCAGCAACACATTTTTCAGCTCCCAACTCCTGTACTCAATACTCTGACCAATAAAGGAAAGCATACCAAATGCCTTCTTCGCTATCCTATCTACCTGTGACTCCACTTTCAAGGAGCTATGAACCTGCACTCCAAGGTCTCTTTGTTCAGCAACACTCCCTATGACCTTAGCATTAAGTGTATAAGTCCTGCTAAGATTTGCTTTCCCAAAATGCAGCAACTCACATTTATCTAAATTAAACTCCATCTGCCACTTGAGGACGCAGCACCGATCCTAGTGGCATTCCACTGGTCACAGGCATCCAGTCTAAAAAACAACCCTCCACCACCACCACACTCTGTCTTCTACCTTTGAAACAGTTCTATATCCAAATGGGTAGTTCTCCCTGTAGTCTATGAGATCTAACCTTGCTAACTAGTCTCCCATGGGGAACCTTGTCTAATGCCTTACTGAAGTCCATATAGATCACGTCCACCACTCTGCCCTCATCAATCTTCTTTGTTACTTCTTCAAAAAACTCAATCAATTTTGTGAGACATGATTTTGCATGTACAAAGCAATGTTGACTACAGAGGAATTCGATTATCCGAATTCCAATTATCCGAAAATTGGATTATCCAAAGGAGATCTTGAGGTCCCGATGGAAACATTACATCAAAGATGTGTTTCTAATAGTGATCACGTTTTTTGTTTACAGTGATTAAACAGGCACTGACTCCAAATGACTGACCTCCTGCCCTCTCAGTCTCCCCACAGTATTATTGTTGGTGTCCGGTTCTGCTGCCCCAGAGAGGGTGAGTGGGCAGTGCTGGACAGGGATGGGGATGTTGTGGGGGGTGGGGGGGCAGGGCTGAATGGTTGGGGCGGGGGGGTGGAGGAGGCGTTGGACAGTTGGGGGCGTTGCCGGAAGGGCAGTGTTGGACAGTTGGGAGGGCAGGGAACAATGTTGGATGGTGTTGGGGAGCGGGTGGGGGAGTGGTGTTGGGGGCAGGGGGCGGTGCCAGAAGGCGAGGGAGGTGTTGGATGGGGTTGGGGAGCGGAGAGGGTGGGTTTGGGGGGCGGGGCAGTGCCGGGGGCCAGTGTTGGATGGTTGGGGGAGTTGGAGAGCAGGGGGGTTGTGTTGGGGGCAGGGAGCGGTGCCAGGGGGCGGGGGACAGTGTTGGACGGTTGGGGGCGTGGGTTGGAGTGCAGGGGGCTGGTGTTGGGGGCAGGGGGCTGTGCCAAGGGGCAGGGGACAGTGTTGGATGGTGTTGGGGAGTTGGGGGGTGATGTTGGGGGCAGGGACTCGCGCGCTGTATGCTGCTGCTTGTCTCCTGAACGGGGAGCAGACATTAAAACTTCCAAGCCCCAGAGGAAAGGCATTCAATCAATTAACCAAATAATCGATTATCCAAATGAAATGGTGCCCGCCCATCTGGTTCGGATAATCGAGGTTCCCCTGTATTCCTAATCACTCCTTGCCTTTCCAAATACATGTACACTCGATCCCTCAGGATTCCCTCCAACAGCTTGCCCAAGTTACACCCAAATAACTTCCCTGGATGTGTTTCCATGAATATCCTCCCTCAGCATAGCTGTAATGCTATCCCTTATCAAAAATTCCACCCCCTCTCCTCTAGTGCCTCCCTTTCTATCGTTCCTATTGCATTTGTATCCGGGAACATTAAGCTGCCAGTCCTGTCCATCCCTGAGCCATGTTTCTGTAATTGCTATGATATCCCAGTCTTATGTTGCTAACCATGTTGTGAGTTCATCTGCCTTCCCTGTGAGGCCTCTTGCATTGAAATAAATGCAGTTTGATTTATCAGTCCTACATTGTTCTTTGCTTTTCCCCTGCCTGCCCTGACTGTTTGACTCACTTCCTTCCTCAACTATACCAGTCTGTGATTTATCTCTTTCCTCATATCTCCCGGGGTCCCACATCCTTCCCACCCGCCCCAACCCGGCCCACCTAAATAGTTTAAATCCTCCCGAGCAGCTCAAGCAAATCTCCCTGCCAATATGTTAGTCCCCTTCCAATTCAGGTGCAATCAGTCCTTCTTGTATAGGACACTTCTACCCCAAAATAGCTTCCAATGATCCAGAAATGTGAATCCACCTCCCATTCACCAGCTCCTCAGCCATGCATTCATCTGCTCTCGTATCTTATTCCTGCCCTCACTAGCTCGTAATACCGTGCGTAAACCAGATATTACTACGCTCGAGGACCTCCTTTTTAAATTCCTGCCGAACTCTCTATATTCTCCCTTCAGAATCTCATCCTTTACCCTTTCTAAGTCATTGATTCCAACGTGTACAATGTCTGCTTGTCCCTTTCCCCCTTGAGAACATTCTGTACCATCTCTGAGACATCCAGGGAAGCAACACACCATTCTGATTTTTCACTGCTAGCCACAGAAACGTCTGTCTGTGCTTGGATTAGAGAGTTCCGTGACACAATTGGTCTCTTGGAACCTGACATACCCCTCATTACATTACAGCCAGTCTCAATACCAGAAATGTGGCTGTTCGTGCTATATTCCCCTGAGAATCCATCACCCCCCTATATTTTCCAAAACATCATACTTTGAAATGGGGATAGCTACAGAAGACTCCTGCACTGCCTGCCCACCTCTCTTACCTTTCCTGAAGTTACCCATCTATATGGCTGTATCTGCAACTTTTCTCCCATCCTGTAACTGCCATCCATCACCCCCTTACACACGTAAATTCCCCATTGCCTCTAACGCTCTCTCCAACCAATCCATTTGATCTGGTAGAATTCACAACCAACGGCATTTATTGCAGATATAATCCTCAGTAATATGTAAACTCTCCCTAAACTCCCACATCCGACAAGAAGAGCATATCAATGCACTAAAGGCCATTTTTGCTTCTTTCAATCCACAGACCCAGAAAATAGCACTGTCTTATTTCTCTACAAAACACTGTGCCAAGCTAACTTAATACTTGTGGCTTATAGTTTTAAGTTTAATCAAGACACATATCTCAATAAGACATACAATCAAGAAAGAACCCACTCTACTCATGACTGCAGACTTACTGTAAGGCCACACTTTAAAATATTCACTACCTGTTTCTGTGACTGCTCCCAAACAGAACCCTCCAAGATTAGATGTGAATTTCACTGTTTGTTAATTTTCCCAGATGCACTCTGATGTCCAGCGGTACATGAATTCAAACAGCAAATGCAGTAACTGCACAGGTTCACAGCTGTGTCAGTTAGCAGTGTGGGTTTCTTTCTCTCTCTCTCTCTCTCTCTCACTCACTCACTCACTCTCAACAAGTCCACACTGACCCACCGAAGCGCACCCACCCATACCCCTACATTTACCTTACCTTACACTACGGGCAATTTACCTGATCCGCACATCTTTGGACTGTGGGAGGAAACCGGAGCACCCGGAGGAAACCCACGCAGACACGGGGAGAACGTGAGAATCTTTTTTTTTCAAATGAGCTCAAAGAGGCAGTCACTGCTCCTGTCTCCAGAGTTTATCGGAGTAGGCAATAAATACCAGCCTGAGCACCAACATCCACATTCCAGGAATGAACGGAGAACGTCATAAACCTGACATTGTTCAACTGATTTCTCTTCACTGATCCTGCCAAAATGGTACTAGCAACATTTTCTGACTTTATTTCAGATTTTTATACTGCAGTATTTTACTTTTTAACCAGTCTCATACATGCAGGGCAAGATTGCCTCATAATGGGTTTAATAATCAAGAGGCCCAGGTTAATGATCTGGGAACATGGCTTGAATTCTGCCATGTGGTGGAATTTAACTTCAATTAGTAAGCTGGAATTGATCGTTAGTCTTAGTAATTGTGATCATGAAATTCTTCATTGTTGTACAAACCTATTTCATTCAATAATTACTGACGTCTAAGGATGGAAATCTATCATCGCTCATTCTGGTCTAGATGCAATTCCAGGTCCAGTGTTCAGATTGAGTATTAACTGCCCTCTGAAATGCTGTAGCTATCAAGGGTAACTTGGCATGTGTTTGCAACAAGTGATGGCCTAACCAATAATGATCACGTCGATGGGAGAATAAATCAAAATATATTGCGCCATTAATTGTTGGATACCAAAAAGCACAGCACTCAAAGGACTCAGATTGATCATAATAAATTGGAAGTGTCGTCGGCTGATCCACCTCTACTCCTTTGTTCAAATGGACCAAGGCTGAGCCAACATTCTTCACATCCACTTTCCTGCCTTTTCATTGGAACTCTGGATTCCTCTACTGATCAAGGATCAATTTATCTCAGCCTTAAATATATACAAGAACTCTGCCCCCACAGCTGTCTGTGGCAAGGAGCTCCAAATACCCACAGAAGAAGTTACTCCTCATCTCATTCTTAATTGGGAAGCGATTTATTCTGGGAATATGCTCCATTCCCAAACTCTCCCACGAAGGGAAACACTTCTCTCCAATTCTGCCGTTTATTCCTGCTGGTGACAAAGCAAAGTCATGTGACATTTTGTTTCTCCCAGAGCCCACCACTCTCTGTGTGAAAGACCATTTCCTCATCTCAATTCAAAATGGTTTTCCCCGTATCCTTAGATTGTGATGCCTGGTTCTGGACTGGCCAGTCATCAGGAACTCTTCCCTGCATTTACCCTCTCTAGTCCTGTTGGAATTTTATAGCTTTCTTTGAGATTCCCCACATTCTTCTGAATTCCAGCAAATGTAATCCTAACCTGGGTGGCACGGTGGCTCAGTGGTTAGCACTGCTGCCTCACAGCACCAGGGTCCCAGGTTTGATTCCAGCATGGAGCGACTGTCTGTGTGGAGTTTGCACATTCTCCGTGTGTCTGCATAGGTTTCCTCCCACAGTCCATAGATGTGCAGGTCAGATGAATTGCCCATGCTAAATTGCCCACAGTGTAAGGTGCATTAGTCAAAGGGAAATGGGTCTGGGTGGGTTACTCTTTGGAGGGTCGGTGTGGACTGGTTAGGCCGAAGGACCTGTTTTCACACTGTCAGGAATCTAGTCATCTCATCTAACCACTTAGACCATGATTACTTTCCCTTACCCTTTATACAGCTCAGTTATATTTCCAGAGACAGCAATGAATAGGAAGGTGCTGCCTTTTCTTTATCATAGGGAGGACAAGGATTCATGGACCAGTGAACATTTACTCGGGAAGACAGAATACATGTTACATCGTTCCACTAAAAAAAGAAACAAGCGTAAATTAAGTCAGCTGAAAATGTGTTGCTGGTCAAAGCACAGCAGGCCAGGCAGCATCTCAGGAATAGAGAATTCGACGTTTCGAGCATAAGCCCTTCATCAGGAATCAACTGGGTATTACATTAACTTTCCAATAGCTCTAAGGTTTGGAAACAAATTCTGATTGTTCAACTTTCAAACATATAAAGTGGGATTAGCATTCAGAGGCATTGGCCTGCACTGTCATTCAATTAGAAAATGGTCGATTTGATATTGGCTTCAATTCCACATTCCACCAAACACTGATAACTATCTACTCCCTTGTTAGTCAAGAATCCAACTACTTCTGGTTGAAGTATTCAATGACCCAATCATCACCATTCTTCCAAAGATCGATCCTGAGAGAAAGCTGCTTTGGATAAGAAGGCAAGCTGTAGACTTAATCATTCCAGAGGGGTGGTCTATATTGTGAATGAAAAAATCTGAAAGATCATCAATAACGTCACACCACAAATCAGTTTTGAAATCTGCTTTTATTGTACAAGTGGCATGATCAGTTTGGTACTTCTTCCAATCCACCTTTGACCAGGGTTGAAACAGCATCATAAGCAAATATAAGCACAGGCCTTTCCTTCCTAATAGTTTTACATTCTTGGAGTTAGTGAATATTTCAATAAGCAACAAGTACACCATGCATCACATTAAAAATGAAACACCTTTTGTTTAAAAGGGAAAACAGTCTTCTCCAGATGAATAAAACCATATTCTTTGCACATTGGGGTTTGGGGGTGTGTGGGTGGGAACAGACTAGAGAAATGTGAGACAGAGCAAATGGGGTTTGGTAACTTTTGCAGTACATTATAAATAGGGCAACTACATTGCTTTTTCAAACTGAACTACTGGGAAGCAATCTGCATAGTTATAATAGCCTTGCATTGTTTAATTAAGACAGAAAGCATCTCAGATGAAGGGCTATCAGGAGAGAGTACAGAAGCAAAGCTGGTCCTTTTCCTGTGAGAATGAATTGTCATGAGGTTTTATTTCTAGAATGTTCTGAATAATCTCATCAACTTGGGATACAGTGAATGAGATTTGCTCACTTTCAGATGTGGATCCACATTCAAACAAACAGGCAACAAGAGGAATTTCTTCCCCTGGAATTTCAATAAAAGCCAGTTCTGAGTATGCACTGGGACCGGGACAAATGATCCAAGGGTCTGTCCAGGTCAGTGGATGACCTCGGTAAATACCAAGATAGATTCCTAAATCCCTACGTGATTCCATGCTTGTTGTATGTGAGAATAATATAATTTCAAAATCCTCTGTTAATTTTGATGCATCTTTCTCCTGCTGAAAATTATATTTTTTAATGACAGGATGAATATTGACCTGTGAAAGTTTTGATGCTGGAAAGTGGATGATACTGCCATGGCAACCGTTTGGAGGTTCAACTAGCTTTTTTACCAGACACCCATCTGTAAAAGTAGCTCCACCGTCTGTGCTAAAAGCCTGAACGCGATACTGGTGTTCACCGTGCTTCATGCTTCGAGCATTGCAATAAACAATTTCAGATTCATTCCCTTGATTCATGGCCACAATCTGGCATTCACCACATCCCTCTTTGGAAAGGAAGACCCCAACACTCCAGATCTCTCCATGATCATCACTATAAAAGGTAAAAGCATGTGATTGGCCAATGGGCTTTTTTTTATAAGCATAGGCTGGGATAATCAGGCGTCCAGACCGGAGTTGAATGCCATGTCCTGGCCCCACAGCAAATGTTGCCCAGTTTTTAATGTATTGACGTATTTCACAACTTGTCAAATCATTAACAGGGCTCCAGCTCTTTCCTCCATCCACGCTGGTGACAAAGCAAAGTCGTGTGACATTTCTCCCAGAGCTTATTTGATATTGCTCAGTCATATCTTCATATACAGCAATGAAGAAGAGGAAGATCTTGCCTGTTTCTTTGTCATAGACAGGACAAGGATTCATGGATCGGTGATCCTTTAGCCGTGCAGACTCAATACATGTGACATCATCCCACTGCGAAAATAAGACCAAGAGCAAGTCGAGTAAGGGCAGGGTTATTACATTAACTTGGCACCAGCTCTGAAGTTCTGGAAACAAATTCTAATCATTCCACTTTTTCATGTATAAAGTAGGAGCAGGAATAGCATTTGGCTTCAATTCCACATTCCCATCTATCCCTGATGACTACCTATTCCCCTTGTTAGTCAAAGAAATCTAACTCCATCTGCCTTCAAGCATTCAATGACCCCACCTTCACCGTTCTTTGAAAAGTCAGCCATTTCTACGTTAATTCAGAGAGCTTTTGTGCTTAAAGTGTATCCCCTGGTTCTACTGTCTGCCATGTCCTTTGAACATCTATTCTGTCACGTGCCCTCAGGATCTGACGTGTTCCAATAAGACCATCTCATTTTCCCAAACTCCAGTAGGAACTGTTCCAAACCATCCAACCCTTCCTCATGACAAAGCTCCCTTGTTCTCTAAACTGCTTTTAAGGCCTTCACATTTTTTCATAAAAAGGGCCTAATATTGTACACACCACTCCAGTGCTGCCTCCTCAATGAATGTCAGCAGAAACACCCATAGTTTCAACTTCCTTGCAATCATCCTACAGTGTCTCTCTATTTAAACAATATGACACTTTCTATGCTTCCTGCCAAATTGGAGAAGATCCCGTTTTCCCACCTTTTGCTCCACCTGCCGATCTTCTTCCCACTCACTAAGCCTGTCCATATCCCATTACAGCTTCTCTACTGCCTCATGACAACTTATTTTCAGAACTATTTTGGTACCATCACTAAATTTAGCCACTGTGCATTCAGTCTATTTATCCAAATCATTGATATACAAGTAATTGAGGCCTGAACCGTAACTTCTGTTATGGCACTACTTGCCACTTGATACTATGACATTTTTTAAAATGGACGGAGGATTCACATTTGCTATTTCAAAACATTTTCTCAGCACCCTTTCCTTGGAAGTTATAATTTTTTAAGTTACTCACTCCCTTTCACTTTCTGATTCACTGCTGTTTGTATCGCCGACAGTGAAGACAAGCAAAACGTTCAATTTATACTCCATTTCTCCATCTTCCATAATTAATTTCCCAGACCCAGGACTTTACAGACTCTTTTCTTTTTCAAACACCTGTTAAGTTTTTATATCTCTAGCTAACATTCTCTCACAGCATAATTTCCCAGCTTATAATTCTTGTTGTCACTCTTTGCTGTTCACTGTATTCAAGTCTAATATTCTGATCTACTAGTCATCTGGAATTGTATACTTTACAACAATCTTTATTTCAACACATGAAGTAAATTATAGACGAGGACTGCCATCCTTCCATAGAAACCTATGGTTCTCCATTACAATATTGGATTTTATTCTGTCATTGTAATGTTTTTGTCATCACACACTAGAAAACTGCTAATCCTCCTTTGACTTTTATTTCTGAATGCAAGGAAGTATGTGATCATCTTACTTCTGTAACTGTGCAGTAAAGTTTACAGTATACCCTCCAGGCAACTACTCAGCTCTTGATCACTCACCTCGAATTTGCACCCTGCTGCCCTGTCCATCCCTTTACCTGGTCTTGTCTATTCTCATCTGTCATGCGACATCAGGTTATCCTGGTCCAACAGGTTTATCTGAAAGTGCTATCTTTCAGAGCGCTGCTCCTTCATCACATAGCTGTGGAGCAGGATTATAAGACACAGAATTTATAGCAAAAGATCACAGTGTCATGCATGCAACTGATATGATGTATTGAACAAACCTAGATTGTTGTTAAGTCTTTCAGCTTTTAGAATGGGTTTCAGGTTTCCATTCTTTAACATGTAAATCCCAGAACTTCTTTCAACTCACATTCTCGAGATAACATAAGGTTTTATAGCAAAGGGTGACATCTCAGCTCAGACAATGCATTAAAGGTGTGAGGCTAGAGTCAGATTGGTTCTATTTCCAAAGTAGGAATTTATAAAATGTGACTCTGTGATCTTTTGCTATAAAGTCGGAGTCTTGTGATCCTGCTCCACAGCTACCTGATGAAAGAGCAGTACTCTGAAAGCTAGTACGTCCAAATAAACCTGTAGGACTATAGCTGGCGTTGTGTGTGATTTTTAACTTTGTTCTCGTTTAGTTCTACTTACCTCACCATTTCGACTTGCCAGTTTGTCCAGGACACTGCAGTTCCCTGCAATGCCACTAGAAAGTAGCAGATCATTTAAAAATACAGCTGAGTCTTTAAAACCACCTTTACAGGTATTGTGCAGAGAAATATCTGAAAGAATAGTTCGTTGTATATTTGGTTTAGCAGGTTATTTCAGCTAAGAATGCAGAGTGCTGTACATACTGTGTTGTAGCAGGTGGTCAGGGCTCAGGATTCATGCTACTCTCTTTCAGCTATATTTTTATTCTCAAAAGATTAAAAATGGCACCGGATTGTTGAAGCTTTTCATTGTAGAGTACAGTGACAATAAATCATTCTTATAGTATAGTATTTGAATTATACAGTTTTTACTCAAAAGTCTGAAGAAGATCAAATCTGGCTCTCACATAAATCTGTTTCAGAACTTAAGATCCACTTAAAATAGTTTCACTTAAAATCATGATTTTCAGAACCACAACAACAACTTTAAATGGACACTTGCTGTATTTAGTTGTTTATAAACTGTGGAATCTGGCATTTCAAAATGAGTCTATTTTTTGAAAATGAAACCTTAATAGCCTCTACACAGATTAAAACAAATACATTAGGTAATCTCATCTGGGATGATTTTAAAGGCAGTATAAGGTAAGATTAATTCAATGTCATTTAGCAATCAAGGCTGAACATTCATAAAGTCATACAGCACGGAAACAGACCTTTTTATCCAACCAGTCCACGCCGAACATGATCCCAAACTAAACTAAACTAATCCAAACTTCCTGCTCCTGGCCTATATCCCTCCAAATCTTTCCTATGCATGTGCTTATCTAAGTGTTTTTTACATTTTGTAACACTGCCCACTGTCCTCAGCAAGTTAATTGTTCACACAAACCATCCTGTGTAAAAGAATTGCGCTTATCTTTTGAAAATCTCTCTCACTTTAAAAATGTAATCTCTGGTCTTGAAACCGCTCCCCCCCAACCCAACCCCCATACTTGGGAAAAGACACCCATCATTAACACTATCTATATGCCTCATGATGTTATTAACCTCTATAAGGTCACCTCTCAACCTCCTACGCTCCAGTGATAAAAGTCCCAGTCTATCCTCCATTCCCAGCAACATCCTGGTAAAACTCTTCTGAACTTTCTCTAACTTAATAATATCCTTCCTATAACTAAGTGACTATGACTGGACACAGTATTCCAGAAGAGGCCTCACCAATGTCTTGTACAACCTCAACATGACTTCACAACTCCTATACTCAAAGGACTGAGCAATAAGATGCAAATACTTTATCTTCAGGGTCGTGAATGAGATACCCATGGGAAGTTGGTTTTATAAAAGGAGGTATCTGGACCATAAATTAACCTGCACTCCAAATGCCAAACTCCAGGCAGCTTTTACTGGAAGGTAAAAAAGATGTGAGAGGAGAAGATAACAGACAGCTGAGACATAATGTCATTCCTTCATTAATTTGTAACATATGTAAATTAGGATTGCAAGTTCACGCAAGCTTAAATAGATTTTGTCCATGGATTGACCCGGCATGCAATGCAAATGAAAGGTTATACCTCTCCCCATCCTATCTCCTCTACTTAAAATCTAAAATCAAATCCCAATTAAAAATGGGATTAAAAATGCCATAATTTATGGCCCATCCCTAAAAGCCATGAGAAGGCAGTATCTTCAATTGCAGCAGTTCACCTGAAGAAAAATCCAGGAATGCAAATTGTTACTGTCTCTCAATCAAAAAAAAGTTTGAGCATTAGTTACTTTTAAATTTACTAACCACACAAATTTTAAACATATTGGTGTCTGGCTCTTTGTGTGTTTCCTTCAGTTTACCTCAAAATTCTTTGAAGACTTATTGTATGTGCCCTTTCGGACCATAAGTGTATCAGCATTTTCATCGTGGGGACCCAGTCTCTTCTCAGAAATTGCCAACAGCACATCTGTATCGGGAATGTGGAGCAACGCAGGTATTCGATACCCGAAATTATCCTCCTTCTTAAATAGAACAGTTGTGTTGGAAGATATTGAGGAACCCATCTTTCCAGGGAAATTGGACACAGTGCTATGAGAAAGGCATCAATTCTCTGCAAAAGATGAACATCAGATGCTCCAAATAAAATTTTGACACTTATAGCATTTGACAGTACAAATTGCTGACAAAAATGTCAAAGCTTGATATTTTGCAAGAATCAGAACATCTGCCAAGAGATAAAGTAAAAGGAAAACAATATTGCTACTGTGTGAGTGGAGAGTGCTGATTGGTTTTCATGGGTCTCTGCTAGAAGCAGTTACTGATGACTGACAGCTTCCGGTCAAACCTGTTTTAATTTTTAATTTCCTGATTGGTCAAAACATTGCCCTGATCAGGCCAAAAGTAAGTTCTGCCCATTACGCACTTCTATAAAATATCAAACTTTCATGACAACAGCAGGAATAGAGGGGCTTGATTTTCATGATCCCCAAAGAGGTGTAACACCCCTTCTCTCCTCCATCTCTTCCACCCTTTCTCACCTTCTGCCCTCTCCTTTCCCCATCCCCTTCATTTCACTGTAGTTTTTCTCCCCTTCCATACTCGGCTTTCTTCCCTCAGCCCACCTTCTCTCCCATTTCCTTCTCATCACATCCCATTTCACTTCAGCCATGTCCATTCCAACCCTTCACATCCCCTTCCTTCCTGTTACCCTCCTCCTCTACTCCTTCATTCCCCTCCCCAATTCCTCGCCCCCCCCAACCTCCTGTTTCAATTCCCTAATCCCTACCTCCTCTCTTCTTTCCCTCTGCCCCATCCTGTTTCCCTCCGGCCTACCCTTCCCCTTTCCTTGCCTGACCTCCCTTCCCATCCTCTCTGCTCCTTGTGCTTTTCCTCCAGCGTTAACACCTCTCAGCCTCTCCCACCACATTCCCTCACTCTCCCCTCCCTTTTCTCTCCATCTTCCATGCTCTCCACTGGGGTTCCTCATCAACCACTTCTCATTATCTCCCCTTTCCCACTCACCACATCACATTTTCCTTCATGCACCTCCTCTTCCCACCATCCACATCCACTTCCTTTCCTCCCTCCTCTTTCAGTTCCCTTTCTGCTCCCCATTTCACCATCACCCACATCTTTGCTCTCCTCCCCTCCCCCACTTGTCTTGTTCCTTTCCTACATCCACCACCCATTTAACTTCCCAAGTCTCTTTTCTCCTATCCCTCCATCGCTTTCCCATGTTCCCCTTCTCCCTCCCCTCCTTTTCCCATTATTATTTCTCAACATTCCCTTTCCCACACATGTTGTCTTTCTCTTCTCCCCTCCCTCTCCCCACCATCTAAAGTGCCCCTTGTAGGGAGAAATATTGGTATTAAACCCACATCAACTTACTTGTGGAAGATTTGTCAAATCTTAAGTTTAGCCATAAAGGGTTATATTATTAGAAATAAGTCGGGAATTTAGTTAGTCTGTACATATACATAATTTATTTTTCCTTATTCTAAGAACAGTGTGTTAATGTGGCAGGCACATGTAATCCTGTAAGTGTAAGGAAAATTACCAGCAGATATAGATATGAGAATCTCAAGGCTGAAAGAGTAGCAGATGCTACAGAAAGAAGGTAACATTCCCCCTATCTTCCCAGGAGGCATGTCCCACAGATGTGGGCATGTTGGAATGTATGAAAAAGAAGATATTTATCTGAAACAGACTTTTGGAATTCAAATAATGTACTGTCTGCATGATTTAATAGTCATACAGCGCAGAAACAGACCCTTTGGCCCATCAACAAACACCAAAATACACTAGCGCTATTTAGCTATATTTGCTCCATAGTCTGCTAGGTCCTGGAATTTTAAGTGCACATCCAGACGCTTGTTAAATGTTGCAAGGATACTTGCCTCCGCTCTCTCAGTCAGCACGTTCTATATATCTCCCACCCTCTGGGTGAAAACATTTTCCTCAGATCTCCTCTAAACCACCTTAAATTAATTCCCTCTGATCTTAGACATGTCAGGGAAGAGATTCTCAAGGTTAAAAGTATTCACAATGTATAAATATTTATCTAAGTCTTCCTGCAGAGACTAGAGCTCTATTTCAGAATTTTCTCTGGGATAGTGCCGTCCCAACATGTTGGTGAATACGGACAGAATTGTTAACCTGCCCCTGAGACACTTTTCTAAAATAAATAAGCTACATTAATAATCCCTCCCCTCTCTCCCATTCTCCAGCCCCACCACATCCTTTCCCCAACCTCTCCTCACTTCCTTTCTCCATTCCCTCCCTGTGTCCAAACCCCGCCCTTATACTTCCTCTCTCCTCTCCACCTCCTCCTTCCTTTTCTTTATCCACCCTACCCTCCTTCTCCCACACACAGTCTGCCCTCACTCTCTTTGCACTATATGGCGTCAAACCGTCTTAAAATAATCCAGAAATATTCTGCTATCGCCAGCACTTGTCACATTTTCATCAGAAACCAGGATTGTTGTGTGTTTGAGGGAACAGAGGGTTCTCTTTAGTTTCATTCCCTGTGATCTCTCTGTACCGCAGACCGTCCAGAGTTCAGTCAAACCTCTGCCTCGATTAACTGGCTCTGTGCGACTTACCCAATCTGAAATTGGTCCGGTCACAGTAACGTCTTTGGTTGCTGTCTTAGCTGCTGTGGAGAGTAGATGACCAACAGCTGGAGAATAAATCTTGTTGCAGAGAGTGAATTCCTGGAAACTTATCTAACAGACCTCATGAGGGCGGAGCTCTGTCCTGGCTTACATTTGGATTTGTTCGATAACTCAATCCTCCGAGTCCCCAACTGCTGCCTCCTTAGGCATTTAAAAAAAATCAACAGAATCCAGTCTTCTCCACCTCCAGATGGACGTTTGAACTCAGTCTGAAACCACCCAAGTCAATCTACAAGACATGTATCCCTTTTTCCAGGATTTTCAGAGACTAATTAACATTAACGAATCCTCTAATCAGTTGTGAGAGCAAATAAGTTCATTTTACAAAATTGTTCTAATAATTATACTGAATAAAGTACAATATCACTTTTATTGTTCTTATAAAAGGAAATTAAATCACATCATAAAAAGTTATATTTGCCAATTCTGCAAGTGTTTACCTTTGTAAAACATATGCAGTCAACCAAGGAATGGATAAAGAGGGAAATTATCTACTACCACAGATTAACATAAAATACTAGAAATGGTTAGCTCTGGCAGCAGGTGCGGAGAGAGAAAGAATTAATGTTTTAGGTCAGTGATCCATCATTCTGTAACATTTTGTCAAACAATGACAAGAGAATGGACCCATGACATTCAATGGCATTGCCATTGATGAATCTCCCACCATCAGCACCCTAGGAGTTACCTTTGACCAGAAACTGATCTGGAGTAACAATAGAAGTACTGATGCTGCAAGACCAGGTTATAGTCCAATAGGTTTATTTGGACTATAGTGTTGTGTGACTTTTACACCTCGGTCCAACACTGGCTCCTGCAAATCATGGCTGCCTCAAGAGTAAGTCAGAGGCAATAGGGATTTTGCGGCAACTCACTTTGTGACTCCCCATATGATGGAATACTCACTCACCTGGCTAACTGCAGCCCCAACACTCAAGTAGTTCGCCACCATTCAGGAAAGCAGTATCTTATTCACCACCTTGAAAATTCACTTCCTTCACCATCAATGCACAGTGGCAGCAGCATAGATCTCCACCCCATCTACTAAATGCACTGCAGTAATTCACCAAAGCTCCTCCAACAACCCTTTTTAAAATCATGAACTCTAGCCACCTAGGAAGATGTATGAAATTATGATCACATGCAAATTCCTCACCAATCTCCACAGCATCCTGGCTTGGAACTTTTCAGTCATTCATAGAGTCATAGAGATGTACAGCATGGAAACAGACCCTTCAGTCCAACCCATCCATGCCAACCAGATATCCCAACCCAATCTAGTCCCATCTGCCAGCACCCAGCCCATATTCCTCCAAACCCTTCCTATCCATATACCCTCCAAATGCCTCTTAAATGTTGCAATCGTACCAGCCTCCATCACATCCTCTGGCAGCTCATTCCATACACATACCACCCTCTGCGTGAAAAGGTTGCACTGTAGGTCTCTTTTATATCTTTTCCCTCTCACCATAAACCTATGCCCTCTAGTTCTGGACCCCCTGACCCCAGGGAAAAGACTTTGTCTATTTATCCCATCCATGCCCCTCATAATTTTGTCAACCTCTATAAGGCCACCCCTCAGCCTCCGACACTCCAGGGAAAACAGCCCCAGCCTGTTCAGCCCCTCCCTGTAGCTCAGATCCTCCAACCCTGGCAACATCCTTGTAAATCTTTCCTGAACCCTTTCAAGTTTCACAACATCTTTCCAATAGGAAGGAGACCAGAATTGCACGCAATATTCCAACAGTGGCCTAACCAATGTCCTGTACAGCCGCAACATGACCTCCCAACTCCTGTAGTCAATACTCTGACCAATAAAAGAAAGCATACCAAACGCCTTCTTCACTATCCTATCTACCTGCAACTCCACTTTCAGGGAGCTATGAACCTGCACTCCAAGGTCTCTATGTTTAGCAACTCTTTCATTGGCACGGAACGCTTCAGAGAACACCTCTGGGCCGCCCGAACCAACCAACCCAATCACCCCGTGGCTCAACACTTTAACTCCCCCTCCCACTCCACCGAGGACATGCAGGTCCTCGGACTCCTCCACCGGCAGAACACAACTACACGACGGCTGGAGGAGGAGCGCCTCATCTTCCGCCTGGGAACCCTCCAACCACAAGGTATGAATTCAGATTTCTCCAGCTTCCTCATTTCCCCTCCCCCCACCTTGTCTCAGTCGGTTCCCTCAACTCAGCACCGCCCTCCTAACCTGCAATCCTCTTCCTGACCTCTCCGCCCCCACCCCACTCCGGCCTATCACCCTCACCTTGACCTCCTTCCACCTATCCCACCTCCATCGCCCCTCCCCCTAGTCCCTCCTCCCTACCTTTTATCTCAGCCTGCTTGGCTCTCTCTCTCTTATTCCTGATGAAGGGCTTATGCTCGAAACGTTGAATTCTCTATTCCTGAGATGCTGCCTAACCTGCTGTGCTTTGACCAGCAACACATTTGCAACTGTGTCAAAATCCTCAGACACCCTTCTTGACTGTGAAAACCCCATATCCAAATCAGCTTAAAGAGGCAGTTCAACACTACAGTCTCCAGAGTTGGTAGGAATGGACAATAAAATACTGACCTGACCACCAACATACTATGACGGTATTTCCAGCAGTTCCTGATTTTATTTCAGACTTTTATTCCTGAAGCATTTTAAGTTTCAACTAGTGTTATATATGCAGGTCAAGATTGTGTCATAATGACAGTGTCGAGTGTTATGAAGTTGCAGGCATGTACTTTTAAGAGAGACCGAATGCTGTTTTGCACAGAGTTTACAAGCACCTGACATATGACTACCTAGCAGTCTGAGTGTGCTGGAAAATTGAAACTATGTAACATTTGGTTATGAAATGGATACCCCAGTTGGCTGCTGTTTTGATAACAATTCAAATTTAACCAGTTTAAGTTACGCCTCAGGATACTAAAACCCAATCAAGTTTGAATTTATTGTTTTGCAACAACAAACCAATGAGACAATCCAAATTTGGTGGTATAAAAAAGGCAGGCATATTGAAAATCAGACAGTGTAACTCTCATTGAGTCATAAGAGATGTACAGCATGGAAACAGACCCTACGGTCCAATTCATCCATGCCGACCAGATATCCCAACCCAATCTAGTTCCATCTGCCAGCACCTGGTGCATATCCCTCCAAACCCTTCCCATTCATATACCCATCCAGATGCCTTTTAAATGTTGCAAGTGTACCAGTCTCCACCACTTCCTCTGGCAGCTCATTCCATAGACATATTACCTCTGTGTGAAAATGTTGCCCCTTAGGTCTCTTTTACATCTTTTCCCTCTCACTCTAAACCTATGCCCTCTAGTTCTGGACTCCCCCATCCCAGGGAAGAGACTTTATCTATTTATCCTATCCATGCCCTTCATGATTTTGTAAACCTCTATAAGGTCACCCCTCAGCCTCTGATGCACCAGGGAAAACAAGCTTATTCAACTCACTCTATTGCTCAAATCCTCCAACATTGACAACATCCTTGTAAATCTTTTCTGAACCCTTTCAAATTTCACAGCATCTTTCTGATAGGAAGGAGACCAGAGTTGCATGCAGTTTTCCAACAATGGCTTATCTAATGTCCTGTACAGCCGCAACATGACCTCCCAACTCCTATACTCAATACTCTAACCAATAAAGGAAAGCATACTAAATGCCTTCTTCACTATACTATCTACCTGCGACTCCACTTTCAAGGAGCTATGAACCTGCACTTCAAGGTCTCGGTGTTCAGCAACACTCCCTTAAGTGTCTAAGTCCTGCTAAGATTTGCTTTCCCAACATGCAGCACCTCACATTCACCTAAGTTAAACTCCATCTACCACTTCTCGGCCCATTGGCTCATCTGATCAAGATCCCATTGTAATCCTAGGGAACCTTCTTTGCTGTCCACTATACCTCAAATTTTGGTGTCATCTGCAAACTTATTAACTATACCTCTTATGCTCACACCCAAATCATTTATATCAATGATGAAAAGTAGTGGCCCAGTATTGATCCATGGGGCACTCCACTGGTCACAGGTCTCCAGTCTGAAAAACAACACTGCACCAACATCCTCTGTCTTCTACATTTGAGCCAGTTCAGTATCTGTCGGAGAAATTAACTCAGTAAAGCAGATACCACACAAGCCATATTGGGTGAAATTGACCATGTTTATTACAAGCAATATCGCTGGAAGAAAAATTGACTAGGCTGACACAGCACTGACAGTATGTTCAGGTAGATCAAGGGTTTTCTTCCTCAAGTTGAGGATAAAGCCAGGTGTTATAGGAATCTTGTACAATAAGGTTAATTAAAATGGAGAAAGATACAATGTATTTGGAAATTAAGTAATCCAGTTACAATGATGATAATTGGAAGTTATCGGAAGAATGTCCTGATTGTCGATACAATGTAACATCCTGACAGTATCAATGAGTTCTTGATGGGATCAGGAGATTCCAGCTCTCTTTGCAGGGTCAGAATGTCTCTTGAAACAGTAAAGTGCTTCCATTGTTGCTATCCTGGGAGCGAGGTCCTTTAGTGCCACTCCATCTGCCACTCCTTTGGTATTGCTGTGTTATCAGACTGTCCTTGGTGCTTTAGGACAGCTCTGTTGACCAGGTCCAGGACATTAATTGTTAGTGTGTTTTGGGAAGTGTAGTCCCTGGGCTGAGAGTGACTATGGTCCTGTCTGGGATTCACTTGTCAGCCTGAGGCATTCTGGGTGCTTCTGGTAGTTTGGCCAAGTTTGATTTCCTATATTCTGTGAGGGCATACGTTGGGCAGGCAGGATGGCAGATCTTTTTCCACAGTATACTTAACGGCTAGTTCTCCCTATATTCCATGAGATCTAACCTTGCTAACCAATCTCCCACGGGGAACCTTGTCAAACGCCTTACTGAAGTCCATACAGATCATGTGCATCGTTGTACCCTCATCAATCATCTTTGTTACTTCTTCAAAAAATTCAAATCAAGTTTGTGAGACATGATTTCCCACACACAAAGCCATGCTGACTATCCCTAATCAGTCCTGGCCTTTCTAAACACATGTACACCCTATCCCTCAGGGTTCTCTCCAACAACGATATCACCATCTATTGCCTTACATTCTATACCTTCCGTCTACTCTTACAGAGTAAACACTGACGCAAAATACTTGTTTAACATCTGCCCATCTCTTGCAGTTCCGTACAAAGGCTGCATTGCTGATCTTTGAGGGGCCCTATTCTTTCCCTAGTTACCATTTTGTCCTTAATGTATTTGTAAAATCCCTTAGGATTCTCCTTAACTCTATTTGCCAAAGCTACCTCATGACCCCCTTTTCCGCTCTTGATTTCCTCTTAACCATACTCCTACTGCCATTATATTCCTTTAAGGATTCATTTGAGTCATAGAGATGTACAGCATGGAAACAGACCCTTCGGTCCAACCTGTCCATGCCAACCAGCTATCCCAACCCAATCTAGTCCCACCTGCCAGCACCCGGCCCATATCCCTCCAAACCCTTCCTATTCATATACCCATCCAATTGCCTCTTAAATTTTGCAATTGCACCAGCCTCCACCACTTCCTCTGGCAGCTCATTCCATACACGTACCACCCACTGACCCTTAGGTCTCTTTTATATCTTTCCCCTCTTACCCTAAACCTACACCCTCTAGTTCTGGATTCCCCGAACCTGGGAAGAGACTTTGTCTATTTATGCTATCCATGCCCCTCAATTTTGTAAATCACTATAAGGTCACCCCACAGCCTCCGACGCTCCAGGGAAAACAGCCCCAGCCTGTCCAGCCTCTCCTGATAGCTCAAATCCTCCAATCCAGTCAACGTCCTTGTAAATCTTTCCTGAACCCTTTCAAATTTCACAACATCTTTCCGATAGGAAGAGACCAGAATTGCACGCAATATTCCAACAGTGGCCTAACCAATGTCCTGTACAGCCGCAACATGACCTCCCAACTCCTGTAGTCAATACTCTGACCAATAAAGGAAAGCATACTAAACGCCTTCTTCACTATCCTATCTACCTGCGACTCTACTTTCAAGGAGCTATGAACCTGCACTCCAAGGTCTCTTTGTTCAGCAACATTCCCTAGGACCTTACCATTAAGTGTATAAGACCTGCTAAGATTTTCTTCCCCAAAATGCAGCACCTCGCATTTATCTGAATTAAACTCCATCTGCCACATCTCAGCCCATAGGCCAATCTGGTCCAGATCCTGTTGTAATCTGAGGTAATCCTCTTTGCTGTCCACTACACCTCCAATTTTGGTGTCATCTGCAAACTTACTAACTGTACCTCTTATGCTCACATCCAAATCATTTATGTCAATGACATAGAGGACCCAGCATCAATCCTTGTGGCATTCCATTGGTCACTGGTCACAAGTCTCCAGTATGAAAAACCACCCTCCACCACCACCCTCTATCTTCTACCTTTGAGCCAGTTCTGTATCCACATGGCTAGTTCTCCCTGTATTCCATGAGATCTAACCTTGCTAATCAGTCTCCCATGGGGAACCTTGTTGAACACCTTATTGAAGTCCATATAGATCACATCTACTGCTCTGTCCTCATCAATTTTATTTGTTACTTCTTCAAAAAACTCAATCAAGTTTGTGAGACATGATTTCCCACGCACAAAGCCATGTTGACTATCCCGAATCAGACCTTGTCTTTCCAAATACATGTACACCCTGTCCCTCAGGATTCCCTCCAACAACCTGCCACCACTGAGGTCAGGCTCACCGGTCTATAGTTCCTTGGCTTGTCTTTACCACCCTTCTTAAACAGTGACACCACGTTTGCCAACCTCCAGTCTTCCGGCACCTCACCTGTGACTATCGATGATACAAATATCTCAGCAAGAGGCCCAGCAATCACTGCTCTAGCTTCCCACAGAGTTCTCAGGTACACCTGATCAGGTCCTGGGGATTTATCCACCTTTAACTGTTTCAAGACTTCCAGGACTTCCTCCTCTGTAAGCTGGACATTTTGCAAGATGTCAGCATCTATTTCCCTACAGTCTAAATCTTCCATATCCTTTTCCACAGTAAATACTAATGCAAAATATTCAATTAGTATCTCCCCCATTTTCTGTGGCTCCACACAAAGGCCACCTTGCTGATCTTCGAGTGGCCCTATTCTCTCCCTAGTTACCCTTTTGTCCTTAATAGATTTGTAAAAACCCTTTGGATTCTCCTTAATTCTATTTGCCAAAGCTATCTCATGTCCCCATTTTGCCCTCTGATTTCCCTCTTAAGTATACTCCTACTTCCTTTATACTCTAAGGATTCACTCGATCTATCCTGTCTGGACCTGACATATGCTTCCTTCTTTTTCTTAACCAAACCCTCAATTTCTTTAGTCATCCAGCATTTCCTATACCTATCAGCCTTCCCTTTCACCCCGACAGGAATATACTTTCTCTGGATTCTTGTTATCTCATTTCTGAAGGCTTCCCATTTTCCAGCCATCCCTTTACCTGCAAACATCTGCCTCCAATCAGCTTTCAAAAGTCCTTGCCTCATACCGCCAAAATTGGCCTTTCTCCAATTTAGAACTTCAACTTTTAGATCTGGTCTATCCTTTTCCATTACTAATTTAAAACAAATTGAATTATGGTCGCTGGCCCCAAAGTGCTCTCCCACTGACATCTCAGTCACCTGCTCTGCCTTATTTCCAAAGAGTAGATCAAGTTTTGCACCTTCTCTTGTTGATACCTGACATCTGTTTCCTTTTTCTTAACCAAATGCTCAATTTCTTTAGCCATCCAGCTTTCCCTATACCTTTCACCCTAACAGGAATATACTGTCTCTGGATTCTTGTTATCTCACTTCTGAAGGCTTCCCATTTTCCAGCCATGCCTTTACCTGCGAAAATCGTATTCGTGATGAAGGGCTTTTGCCCGAAACACCGATTTCGCTGCTCCTTGGATGCTGCCTGAACTGCTGTGCTCTTCCAGCACCACTAATCCAAAACAAATTCCTGTCCATTTAAACCCTTAACACTATGGCAGTCCATGTTTGGAAAGTTAAAATCTCCTACCATAACCACCCTATTATTCTTATAGATAACTGAACTCTCCTTACAAATCTGTTTCTCTATTCCCCTCTGACTATTTTGTGGAGGGGGGGGGGGGGGGGGGGTGTCTATCATACAATCCTAATAAGGTTTAGTTCTCAGTTCCACCCAAATAACGCCCCTGGATGTATTTCCGGTAATATCCTCCCTCAGTACAGCTGTAATGCTATCCCTTATCAAAAACGCCACTCCCCTACTCTCTTGCCTCCCTTTCTGTCCTTCCTGTAGCATTTGTTTTCTGGAATATTAAGCTGTCAGTCCTGTCCATCCCTGAGCCACATTTCTGTAATTGCTATGATATTGCAGTCCCACTTTCCTAACCATGCCATGTCAGAGGGACCCAATAGATTGAAACATTCTCTATCATCGGTACCTTTTCATATGAAACATCTTCACAGTAAAAATAACAGGTGACAACCCAGGGAGATCTTCATCCAAAAGAAGGCACTGATGATGACAGCCACTGTATGGTTTTGAAATTAAGTTGATGTAATATTAGTAAGCGTTTTATTACAACAGTATATTGTTATAGGCAGCTAATAAGCAGTTAAGAGAAAGTGGGATTAGAGTTGTTAATGTTCACTTTTAGAGTAAAAGAATAAATTGATATTATTTTCTTTAAATAGTGGAATTTGGGAGTTCTGTCACTCATTAACAGATTACGAGCAAGATGGGCTTTTCTGGGTGTTCGGTTTTATTAACAGAAGGGTTCACTGTTGTGTCATAACACAAGTAAATCACAAGCAATTACTTGTTCAGGTCTAGATGCGAATCCAGGTCCACTGTTGTGATCGAGCATTAATTGCCCTCTTAAACAGCCAAGCAATCAAGGGTCATTTAGGATGTGATTGCAACTAGTGATGGCCTTGCCAGTAATGATCACATCAATGGGGGAATAAATCAAAACACATTGCACCATTAATTGTTAGATACCAAGCAACACAACACTCAAGACAAAGGACTCCGATTGATCATAAGCAATTGGAAGAGTAGGCTGACTGCCTTCTTCAGCTTGTACCTTCAAAAGTACAAAGGCTGATTCAATATTCCTCACATCCAATTTCCTACCTTTTTTCCAGATGTGGTCTCATTCGCAACTTGTACAACTGCAGTAAGACTTCCTCACTCTCATACTTTAACTCCCTTGAAGGGCCAACATTAGCCTTCCTGATTACCTGCTGCACCTGTGTGCTAGCTTTCTATGTTTCATGTACAAGTACTCCAAAGTCCCTTAGTGTTGCAACTTTCTGCAGTTTTTTTTCCAACTTAAATAATTTTCAGTTCTTTGTTCTCACAGTCAATAATTTTGACAGGTTCTTTGTCAGAATGAAGGGGTTCCTCGCACTCCACAAGAGTGCTGGCAAGCAATACCTAGTGAGATAACTTAGGAGTCAGTGCTTGGGATTCAACATGTATTAATGATCTGGATGTGGCAGATGAATGTAATACCTCCACATTTGCATATGACAAAGCTGGACAGGAGGGTGAGCTGTGAGGAAGATGCAGAGATGCTTCAGTGTGATTTGTACAAGTTGCACGAGTGGAGAAATTCATGGCATATGGTAAAATGCATATAAACGAGAGGTAATCCATTTTGGAAGCAAAACCAAGGATGCCCCCTGTATTAGTCTTCTGTGCTTCGTGTAACCACTACACCTCTCCACCCCCTCATCTAATCCCTGTACTACAGCTTTCTGCATTTTCTACATTTAAATAGTGTTCTCTTGGTCTCCTTTCCAAAATGTAAACGTCACATTTAACCACATTACACTCCATTTGTGAACTTCTTGCCCACTTTCATAACCAATCAATGTCTCTTTTCCACAACTGGTCGTTCCGCCTGTTTGTTGTCTGCAAATTTGATTGCAGTAATGACAAGTACTACTGTCCAAAGACCAAGGCAAAAGCCTCAATTCATTTGGCTATTTAAAAAAAATGCAATAGTGCTGGTATTGATATCATGTCCAAACTTGAATATTGTCTTGTGTAGCGAGAGGATGGAGCATAATCCATTCAATCTTGTTAACAATGTGCACACAATAGGACCCCTTCATCCAACGTGCCCACTATACGAAAGTTGACAAATAAAACTAAACAAATTGCTCACTACTCTCACCCAAAGTTCACACCTGGATAGTGTTCCTGACAATCGTTTCAAAGAGGAAAGGTCTCAATGCATTCGAATGGATATAAAGTAGTAAATGTAGGCATTCGTTAAAGACAGTGGTTTTCAAATCAGGTTTTATTGTATAAATGGCAAGATCAGTTTTCTGTATATTTGGTACTTTCTCCAATCCAGCTTTGACCACTATTGAAACTGCATCGAAAGCAAACATTTCACAGGCCTTTTGTTCCCAGTCCTTTACATTCTTTCAGTAAAAATTGCACTGAGCAAGTAGCAAATCATGCATCATATTAAAAATGAAAAGCCTCTTATTTAAATGGGCAAAAAGTAAATGGTTTACTGAGCAAGATTTGGGAGAAAGTGAGGACTGCAGATGCTGGAGATCAGAGTCAAAAGAGTGTGGTGCTAGAAAAGCACAGCAGGTCAGGCAGCATCTGAAGAGCAGGAGAACCAATATTTCAAGCATAAGCTCTCCATCAGGAATGAGGGGGTGGCACAAGAGGGCTGAGAGGTAAATGGGAGGATATGGGAGTGGGACTGGGCGGGGAAGGTAGCTGGGTATATGATAGGTAGATGAAGGTTGGGAAGAAGGTGATAGGTCGGAGAGGAGGGTGGAGCAGATAGTTCAGAAAGAAGGTGGACAGATAGGACAGCACGCCAACTTGTGGAACATTTCAGGGAACATCTCTGGGGCACACACACTAAACAATCCCACTTCCCTGTGCTGTGCCACACACTTAACACCCCCTCCTACTCCGCCAAGGACATGCAAGTTCTGAGCCTCCTCCACTGCCAAATTCCAGCCACCTGATGCCTGGAGGAAGTACATCTCACCACACTGGATCAATGTGGATTTCACCAGTTTCCTCATACCTCCTCCCCCACCGAAACCCCCCCCCACCCCCAACCCCATGCCAGATCCAACATTCTAACTCGGCATCACCTTCTTGAACTGTCCTACCTGTCCATCCCATTTATCTCTCCGCTCCCTTGGGTGACTCCCTCATTCCTGATCAAGAGCTTATGCTTGAAACAGTGATTCACTTGATCCTCAGATGCTGCAAGACTGGCGGTGCTTCTTCAATACAACACTCTTCAATACAGAATAAAAATTGTCAGGTAGATAAGGGAAATGTGGTAGAGAAAATGGAGCTTGCTTACTTTTGCAGTATTTTATGTAAAGGACAACTATATTGCTTGGCTTATCATTAACTACAATGAAGTAAAAATCACAACACCAGGTTATAGTCCAACAGGTTTAACTGGAACACACTAGCTTTTGAAGCGATTCTCCTTCATCAGGTCTATCACCTGATGAAGGAGCGTCGCTCCGAAAGCTAGTGTGCTTCCAATTAAACCTGTTGGACTATAACCTGGTGTTGTGTGATTTTTAACTTTGTACACCCCAGTCCAACACCAGCATCTCCATACAATGAAGTAGTCTGCATAGTTCTAGCATCCTTGCATTGTTCAATTTAGCCATGAAGCACTTCAGATGGAGGTCAAACTGCAGAGGGGACAGAAACAAAACCAACCCTTTCCTATATAGAGAAAAAAAATCCAGAATTACTTCTCAAAAAAATGAGGCAAAATGCAAAAAGTGGCTCTGTTGCAGCAAAGTTGACACTTAAGGCAGCATAAAATTCCCCCTCTAAAAATGCAAGTCATTTACTTACAAGGTAAAAATATAGCTAAGATTCTTGGTCAACACCTTTCTGTGTAGAAAGTCAAAAGCTAAATCCCTGCTGTTATGTATGCATTTTGTAAAGTCAAAAATGTATGAGTCCTAAGAATAAAATGAAGCATTTACTCGACTAAATAGGATCAGAATTCACTTAATGGAGGTGCAATCTTAAAAAGGTAACATGAACAGGATGCCAATGAAAAGTATGACTCTCTTCATTGTATAAAATAAATGATGTTTTGTTGGACATGAACAATGACTATTGCTCAGTCCCTAGCTGACAATATGTGGGAGGGAATACGCTAATCTTCACAATGAAGTCATGCACAGTAAATGCATTGAGTGTAATGAAAACTGTAGTTAACTCAACAAATAAGTAGGCTGCACTATACTTTCAGTTTTGATAGCTTGTATGGAAAAGATCAAGGCTTGCCAATCAATGGTGGTCAAAAGCCAGTACCTGCACACTCAGTTCAGCCACCCTACAGGGTTATGATACTATTGTAGAATTTGATAAGTCAGGTGCAATACAATTCAAGATGAATTAAGTGTAAAACATTTATAGCACATCTTTCAATGTTCAACACTTTTCTGTATTGAGCCCCACAATTGTTGAAAGTCCATGTTGATATTTTTGTAGCCCTAAGATTGATATCCTATAGTTCAGATGGAAAGCACACAAACTCCAAATGCATGTTTCAATGCTTAGCTATTAACATTCCAGTACCATCCAACATGTAATTGGTCTACAGAACCAGGCTCCAACATCCAATTTCATTATCAACATAAATGGGAATTCACTAAACGTACTTGAGGTAATCTAGCAAGAACAAATATTGACAAAACAATAAGAATTTAGTTGTGGAAAATCAAACAAGGTATTAAACGAAAGCAGGTAACAAATGGAAGGACGTTTTCAGTCCTAAAATGGGTATTATTGCTGCAAATTATATTCACTTTCAAATATTTATTAGCTGATGACTTGATTCAAAATATATGTTATGAGTGCATAGATGCATTAGGACAAATTCTTTACGACTGTTATGCTTTACCTGCTAGATCATTTCCAAAGTCACTGGCTATGGAGAATCAAGGCCCTTTAGATTTAAATACTCAACATTGGGAACATTAGTTTGAAAACAGCTTAAATTACAAATTCCTGAGATCAGAAACTTGATGAGTTCTGGCACATTGGATTGGAGCTGATGTTGTTAAGTCCTTAGTATCATATGTTATGGGAATGGATGAAAGTGTAGTTTTTATGGTACTAGAAATTACATGGTGGCTCAGTGGTTAGCACTGCTGCCTCACTGCACCAGGGTCCCAGCCTCAGGCGACTGAGGAGTTTGCACGTTCTCCACGTGTCTGCGTGGGTTTCCTCCCACAGTCCAAAGATGTGCAGGTCAGGTGAATTGGCCATGCTAAATTGCCCATAGTGCTAGGTGCATTAGTCAGAGGGAATTGGGTCTGGGTGGGGTTACTCTTTGGAAGGTCGGTGTGGACTGGTTGGGCCAAAAGGCCTGTTTCCACACTGTAGGGAATCTAAACTAGAAAATGAAGTTGCCTGAAAATATCAGACTGACAAAATAATACAATGATAAATTAGATCACTGGCTTGAATTTACATTAGGGTTAAATCAATACCCAATAAAAGGCAGTCTTTAAATTTTGGAATGTAATCAGTTATATGATACAAAATCAAACTATCAAGTAGATTAAATTTCAAATTATACATTCAACAGGCAAAAAAGATTAAAAGCTCTCAAATTTATTTACTAGACCAAGATATGTCAGTCAAGACGTTTTTAAAAAAAAAACAGTATACTCTTATTGCTGACATAACCTTGGAGGAAAACAGACTTCATAGGCACTGTTAGGGAAAGGTTCGTTCTCTGTGCACAGTGTAAAGAGCTACAGATTTTTTTTCCAGATCAGGTTGAGTAGTTGTACCATTCCATCTTTATCAACAGCATCAGTACATTCTAATACAAGTAATATACATATTTGGATTTTTAAACTGTTAGCATTGATCAGTCCTATTTAAGATGGACTGTAAAACATACTTACGAATTCCAAGAGTTGTTCTAGTGGCCATGTCCAATTCTGAATTCTATCTACCTGGAAATTTAATTGTAGTGTTGCAAACACTGTGCTAACTGCAATAAAGCACCTTTACTGAGCAAAGTAGTGTTTAATAGATTCTCATTCTAAATAATGAAAGTGCTCGCTAACAATTATTCCAATAAATAGCTTATTGAGCTATAGTTCTGTATTCCCTGTGTATGTACCTCATCATATTACTTTTAATAAGGCAGCTTTACACATCATGTACATACAAAAGGGAAGTTTAAAGATTATGTTTTGGTGTTATCAGCATACTGGTACAATCAAGGCCTTCAGTTCTATTACCAAACATTCCAATCCAATAGGCTTACTTCCCAGCTAAACACCCTGTCTCTGAACTTAACCAAGGTGTGATGTACCCTCCAACTTATCTATAAGAAGTCAGTTCGGTAGGTTAAACCACGGAATTACCTTCAATCCTTCTGTAAATTTTACATGTTCCTTCCAGCTAAAGCAACAACAGTATGGGTGCAGATGCCACAATGACTAAAACCCTGAAATGTAGTGCATGTACACGACACAAATGTTTTTGGAAGTTCATGAAGACAGTAACAACAGATGGCTGACTACAGATGCAACCCTGAGTTACAATACAGAACATTGCTCGTATATTACACAAAATGTTTGCCGTAACTGGATGTAAAAGGAAAACCAGAATGATAATGGTCTGCTGTAATGATGCATCCATTTCTTACACAGCACAGATTTCCAATCAATGAGGAATTAAAACCACATCACTAAGTAGATTAGTCTCACAGAAAAACTATTGTGCAAGCCCAGTTAAACTGTTTTCAGAACCACCCAATCCACCGTCTCCTTTCTGCAAGGATTTTATAGCACTCGGTACTTGGAGTCCTGTGTACAAGTTTAGACCACCACACCAGACCTGTAGGGGGAGAAAAAGTCAAAATAGTTTCCTAAAATATGAATGAGAACATGAGCATACTAATGCACTTGAAAATTACCAAACAATATCATTCTGCCAAATGTATTCTCAACATGACTTTGTGCGTGGGAAATCATGTCTCACAAACTTGATTGAGTTTTTTGAAGAAGTAATAAAGAGGATTGATGAGGGCAGAGCAGTAGATGTGATCTATATGGACTTCAGTAAAGTGTTCGACAAGGTTCCCCATGGGAGACTGATCAGCAAGGTTAGATCTCATGGAATACAGGGAGAACTAACCATTTGGATACAGAACTGGCTCAAAGGTAGAAGACAGAGGGTGGTGGTGGAAGGTTGTTTTTCTGACTGGAGGCCTGTGACCAGTGGAGTGCTACAAGGATCGGTACTGGGTCCTCTACTTTTTGTCATTTACATAAATGATTTGGATGCGAGCATAAGAGGTACAGTTAGTAAGTTTGTAGATGACACCAAAATTGGAGGTGTAGTGGACAGTGAAGAGGGTTACCTCAGAATACAACAGGATCTTGACCAGATGGACCAATGGGCTGAGAAGTGGCAGATGGAATTTAATTCAGATAAATGCGAGATAAATTTGGGAAAGCAAATCTTAGCAGGACTTTTACACTTTATGGTAAGGTCCTAGGGAATGTTGCTGAACAAAGAGACCTTGGAGTGCAGGTTCGTAGCTCTTTGAAAGTGGAATCGTAGATAGATAGGATAGTGAGGAGAAAGTGAGGACTGCAGATGCTGGAGATCAGAGCTTAAAAATGCATTGCTGGAAAAGCGCAGCAGGTCAGGCAGCAAAGAAACAGGAGAATTGACGTTTCGGGCATAAGCCTGAGGAAGGGCTTCTGCCCGAAACATCGATTCTCCTGTTCCTTTGATGCTGCCTGACCTGCTGCACTTTTCCAGAAACACATTTTTTAAGATAGGATAGTGAAGGCGGCATTTGGTAAGCTTTCCCTTATTGGTCAGAGTATTGAGTACAGGAGTTGGGAGGTCATGTTGCGGCTGTACAGGACATTGGTTAGGCCACTGTTGGAATATTGTGTGCAATTCTGGTCTCCTTCCCATCAGAAAGATGTTGTGAAACTTGAAAGGGTTCAGAAAAGATTTACAAGGATGTTGCCAGGCTTGGAGGATTTGAGCTATAGGGAGAGGCTGAATAGGCTGGGGCTGTTTTCCCTGGAGCATCGGAGGCTGAGGGGTGACCTTATAGAGGTTTACAAAATCATGAGGGGCATGGATAGGGTAAATAGGCAAAGTCTTTTCCCTGGGTTCAGAGAGTAAAGAACTAGAGGGCATAGGTTCAGGGTGAGAGGGGAAAGATTATAAAAGAGACCTAAGGCGCAACTTTTTCACACAGAGGATGGTACGGGTATGAAATGAGCTGTGAGAGGAAGTGGAGGAGGCTAGTACAATTGCAACATTTAAGAGGCATTTGGATGGGTATATGAATAGGAAGGGTTTGGAGGGACATGGGCCAGGTGCTGGCAGGTGGAACTAGATTGGTTTGGGATATCTGATCGGCATGGACGGGTTGGACTGAAGGGTCTGTTTCCATGCTGTACGTCTCTATGACTCAATGCTGCTCATTTTATTTGAAAAAAATGGAATTTGTTCCTCATCATTATCTTCAAAAATATGTATCATACAGCATATACTAGAGTCTGACAACCACCCATCATACGGTCATAGAATATTTACAAACATTACTGTACAGGAGGCCATTTTGCCCATCATGCCTACAGAGGCTAACAAATAGTTTTCTGGCCTAACTCCACTTTTTGTTTCTTAGCCCATAACCTCAGATATGCATTTGAATGCTGTAATCTACAAAGTCTTTTTTTAAATGTTGAGATTTCTGTTCTCAAAGGCAATAAGTTTCATATTCTGGTACCCTCTTGGAGAAATATTCCCTTCAAATAACCTCAACTTTCTAACTCTTACACTAAATCTCTGCTACCTGGTTATGGAAAACTGAGTCTTTCTATTCACCATCTAACCCGCAATTGCATCTTCCCTCAGCCTCCCCTGTTCCAGAGATGACAACTTTAGCCTATCCAATCTTTTAACGATCAAATTTCCCTGTCATCGGGTGTAATTACATCTTTCCAACTAACTTTAAATTCCTTGGCTGGTAAAGGCCATAATATCCATTAAGCCACCTTGATCTTCCTATCTACCTGTTCAGTCACCTTCAGAGATCTGTGAACATATACTCCAAAGTTCCTCTATACTTTTTGTTTCCTACCATTTGTTGTATTATCCCTTGCCTTGTTAGCCTTTCTCAAGCATATGCTCCCTCACTTCCAGATCGAGTGCCATTTTTACTGTTCTGTTCACTTCACCAATCCATTAATACATTCCTCAATGTATCATTACACAGCTGATTTATTCATTTTCTGCAAATTTCTTAAGCATATCCCTTACATTGACTCCCAATTATTGACGTATACCACAAAACTGAACCTGGTACCACACATGTAGAGATGCACTGGAAACAGCCACGCAGTTAAGACCATATATTGACCATTACACTTGTCAGAACTGAAAATGTGTTGCTGGAAAAGCGCAGCAGGTCAGGCAGCATCCAAGGAACAGGAGATTCGACGTTTCGAGCATAATTCCTGAAGAAGGGCTTATGCCCGAAACGTCGAATCTCCCGTTCCTTGGATGCTGCCTGACCTGCTGCGCTTTTCCAGCAACATATTTTCAGCTCTGATCTCCAGCATCTGCAGACCTCACTTTCTCCTCATTACACTTGGCATCCAGCCTGATGCAATTTTGAATTTATATTGCCTAACAATCCTATCCAGTCTAATGTGTGGGATCTTATAAAAGCCTTTCTAAATATGTATGGATTTTGAATACACAAGCCTCATTTACACTTCGTTACCTCCTCAAAGTTCAATATTACTCAGTCACAAACTTACTTTTAAAGCCTCACTGACAGGTGACTTTCTTGTCTTTTGAAAATTCAACTTGTTCCTCAAATTTTTCAGATCATTTTCTTAAGGCTGGACTGAACGGCCTGTAATTGCTTCATCTATCCCTTTTCTGCTTTTATGAACAATGGTACAATATTAGTTTCTTCCATTGCTCTGATATCACACCTGCAGCCAAATTGTTTCCCTTAAGAGCAATACAAACAAAGCTAATTCAGAGAACTATACAAGGCACTGGCTTGAAATTTTTAAAAATACGAAAGCAGCAAGGAAGCATTAAAAATTGACAAGTAAAATTAGAAAAAAAAAATTAGGTATGGGGATTTATCACTTTGAAAGATATTATATTCCTAACAGTGTGTTTATGTAATACTTCATTATTTATGTCCATCTCCCACTCCTATTCTTTTGTGAAAACAGTAGCAAGGTATTCACTAACCATTGTAACACTCCCCACATGCAGGTTACTCTTATTCTGCGAGTTATCCTTTTGCTCTTAACACATTTGCAGAAAAGTCATATTTTCCCTAATTTTAATTGCTAATTTTTTGATGCTCCCTTTCGGTTTCCCTAACTTTTTAAAAAGTTTCACCCCAATGCCTTCTATAGTCCTCTCATGAGCTTTGTTTTGGTCTCAAGATTAAAAGCAGTCTAATTTTCATGCACGTTTTGTAATTTTTCTTTTATTTTTACCATTAGAATTGTTCAACACAATAAGCTTTTTTTTAAACAACAGTTCACAAACCCTTCCCAAAACTTGCCCTTCTCCATACTGATTACTTACTTACTTACCATAAAGGCCGGAATTACTGGTTGAGTAAACTTAGTCTTGAAAGTATGCAATAACTGTTTTGTATCAGCGTTATAAAAGGAAACATGGCCTACAAACAAAAGCAAAATGTGAAATTACATGTGGACATTTCAATTTATTTTTCTGAAACAGACTTCATACTTGACTCAAGAGCCATCAGGTATTCAAGTTACCACAAATATTTTAGCTGTTGATGTCTGGCAGTATTCTCACTTCACCTTGAACTGCAAGTTAAACCCCACTTCAAAACTTGAACACAATATCAACCATTGACACTGGAATGCAGCACCCAGGCATGGCTGCATTATTGGAAGTGACATTTTTCAACTGACACATCAAAGCATGGTCCCATCTGCCCTCTCAAATAAACACAAAAAGATCTCACAATATTGTGTCAAAGACCACAAGAGACATTTCTCTCATGCCCTGGTCAATAATCACACTCAAATAACATCACAAATCAGATTCACCATTCATGACCAAATGCAAATTAGTCATTGCTTCAACAAAAATTTCAACAATAATTTAAAATTACATGGCCAGAACAATGGTGCAGGAGGGAGAGCTTTATATACTAGGACTGGCTCTGGAAATGTTGGCACTTGAATAAGCCACACAAGTTACACCTGAACACAGCTGAGACTGAGTTCTTTGCAGGATTCTTTGCCAGTGCTAATAGGATGGCTTTAAAGTAACTTGGTGGCAGCGTGGAGACCAAGGGAGAATAGTAGTGGAAGAGACGAAGGTTCACAAAATACTTATGAGATACAACTGACACTAGCATGGGGCAAATTAGAAGGTGAAACTAGAATGAGGGAGAAAAACAAAGCCTAAATCAGAGATACTATACATATGTCTGAATGAATGGCATAGAGTAAATAAGGTGCAAGTGGGTACTGCAGCTGCTGGAGATTAGAGTAGTGCTGGAAAAGCACAGCAGGTAGGGCAGCATCTGAGGAGCAAGAAAATTGACATTGCAGACAAAGGCCCTTCATCAGGAATAGAGTAAATAAGATTGGGGACTTGCAGGTGCAGATTTCCATGTGGGATTTCAATGTTCCAGCGAAAACAGAGACCAGGCTCAAGGAAGGGCAAGACTGGGTATAAAATATTCCTAAGTATAAAGGTGTTCAGGAAAGGTAGAAAAGGAAGGACAGACGACAGTATTGGTAAAGGAGTTGCAGTAGAATTGTCTAAGGACAGCACAGTAGTACTGAACAAAGCTGATGTCTCAGTGGGTTCAAGCACAGAATCAATTCGGCTAGAACTAAGAATCAAAAAAGGGGATTAATGCATTGCTAGGTATACCCCAGGCCATCATTGTGCGGAAAGGGTGCAGTAGATTAAGTCCAAAGGTAAGTTAAAGAGATGGTAACATTTTATGAATGCCAATATTCCATTTGTCCTCTTCAACTATTTTCAGCAACTGCTGTTCAAGGACAGCCAGGTCTCATCACATCTCCCTTTCCCATTCTATAGCCACTTAGATAATAATCTGACTCATGTTTTTGTGCCAAAGTGGATAACTTCAGAGTCATGCGGCACTGAAACAGATCCTTTGGTTCAACTTGTCTATGCCAACCAGATACCCTAAATTAATCTAGTCCCAGTTACCAGCATTTAGCCCACATCCCTCAACTCTTCCAATTCATATACCCATCCAGATACTTTTTAAATGTTCTAATTGTACCAACCTCCACTACCTCCTCTGGCAGCTCGTTCCATACATGCACCACCCTCTGCATGAAAAAGTTGCCCCTTCGGTTCCTTTCACATCTTTCTCCTCTCACCTTAAGCCTATGCCCTCTAGTTTTGGACTCCCCTGCTCTGGGGAAAAGATCTTGAAAAAGATCAAAGCCCCTCATGATTTTACGAACTTCCATCAGGTCGCCCCACAGCCTCCGATGCTCCAGGGAAAATAGCCCTAATCTAATTCAACCTCTCCCAATAGATCAAACCATACCCCCAATCCTGGCAACATCCTTGTTAATCTTTTCTGAACCCTTTCAAGTTTCACAACATTCTTCCTATAGTAGGGATACCTGAACTGTACACAGCTTTCCAAAAGTGGCCTAACCAATGTCCTCTACAGCCACGACATCACCATGCAACTCCTATACTCAATGTACTGACCAATGAAAGGCAAGGATACCAAACCTCACATTTATCCACATTATACTTCAATGTTATGCGTGTGCCCACCTCACCCAACTTGTCTAAGTCAGAGAAGCATCGCTGCTCACTCTCACATTTGTGTTAACTACAAGGAAATGTTGCCCACTAGGTAATGACGCTCACTTAACGAACCATCGCAGGCATGATAGGCCAAAATGACCTCTAACATACATGGTTCTGTGTTGTTTCTAAAGTGTTTGAGCTCCTCTGTAGTCATGAAAGATGCTACAGACCCTAAATCTTTATTTAACTCAATTGATAGCATCCATGAATGTGATAAAACACATTACGGAAGCAATCAAAATTTGACATATTGGCTATGGTATATTTTAAGGAGGGGCTCAAAAGTGTTTCAAGGACTCTACAAGGACTGAAACATGCTGGTCAACCCAATTACAGATACTTAAATTCCTAATGAGCCTTCCCTGATTAACTAATCCTAATCGCATATTTTTCTATTCTTTTTACTCATGCTTCTCAAACTTCCCTTCAAATGTTCCTACCCTGTTTACATCACCTAAAAGTTTCATTCTTACCACTGAGCAGAGAAATTTCTCATGCAACTTAAATGGAGAAAACATGACTGATCTTTATGACCTTCAGTTTTCATTGCCCCCTTTTAGTGGACTTGCATATGGACTGTAGCCTTCTAATCCTGTGGTCCTTTATCCCATTCATACTTATTATCTGTGCAGTTTGCAGCCTCTTTCTTTAAACACTGAACACCAGCTCAAACTAATCCATATTTGAAATTTAATTTGTAATGTACAGGCTGATTCTACAAGAATGTTGTGCTGCATTGCCCCACATTCTGTTGTATTAACTTCATTATCAAAAAGATGTGCATAAAAGCTTTACTAAAGAAATTCCAGAGCTACAGGAATGTTCCTTCCAATTAATGTAATTTTCTTTCCTTTGCATATTTAAGGCTTCCTTTTTTTGTTTTCAGGTAGCAGCTTACCTGCTATTGCCACAGTTTCTCATCCCATCTCCATTCAATTCATCCTGTCGGACCAGCTGTCATTTAACTTCCCCAGCCTTGCACCCATCACAGATTTATCTTTGCTTCATCCACGAATTCCTTGCTCAAATCTGATACCTTTCCTAGGCCTGACGAAAGACCACTAACCTGAAATATTAACTCTTCTATTCCTCAGATATGTTGAGTCCTCCAGCATTGTTTAATTCTATTTTGTAAGCAGGTGGTTTTGGTAGTGGAAAGGATGTAGAGTGGAAGTTTAATTCAAGGTCTAGTAGGTTGCCAAGATTATGACCAATCTAGTTCAGCCTCAAACAATGATCAGGGAAGATAATCAAGTTTGTGTCTACAGTCTAAATAAAATCCCCAAAAAAACTGCAGATGCTGGAAATCAGAACAAAATCAAAATCAGAAATTACTAGAAAAACACAGGTCTAGCAGCAACAGCCATGGGTGAAGTGCCAGAAGACTGGAGATGGGCTCACAATGTACTGTTATTCAAGAAGGACTACAAGGAAAAGCCAGGGAACTACAGCCTGATGAGTCTGCCATTAGTGGTGGGTAAATTGTTGGAGGAGATTCTGAGATCTACATACATTTGAAGAAGCAAGGACTGATTAAGGATAGTCAGCATGGCTTTTTGCGTGGGAAATCATTTGTCAGAAACTTGATTAAGGATGTGGCCAAGAAGGTAGATGGGAGATATCGTCTACATGGACTTAACAAAAGCCTTTGATAAGATTTTGCAAGGTAGACTGCTTAGTAAAGTTAAATCACGTGGGATTCAGGGTGAGCTTGCCAATTGGATACAAAATTGGCTTGACAGAAGGAGACAAAGGGTGGTGGTGGTGGAGTGACGTTTTTCAGACTAATGGTAACCAGCTGTGTTCTGCAGGGGTTGGTGCTGGGTTCACTGTTGTTTGTCATTTATTTAAACAACCTGGATGAGAATTTAGGGAGTATGGTTATTAAATTTGTGGATGACAAAATTGGTGGCATAGTGGACAGTGAATGTTACCCAAGATTACAAAGAGATCTTGGTTAATTGGGCAGGGGATTGGCAGATGCAGTTTAACTTGGGATAAATGCAAGGTGTACAGGACATGTCTGTTGCCAGCAATGTGAACCATTTCAGGCTTGAAAAGGCAGATTAAGCGCATATGAAGTATTGCAGCAAAGGAGCTAGCTTTGTAGTTGAGATTTCCACTTATTTCCACAATAAGAAAATGACCAAACCCCAATTTTGCCAGCACAATGACCTAGAATGAACAGAGGATGGGTCTCAAAGAGAATAACTCAAAGGGGATATAATGGAAGGTAAGTGAGAAAGATGCAACTCAAGACTAAGGTCAAGGGTGGGGCGGGGAGAAAATTAAAGGAGGTTTGTCTTGGTGAATTCAGACGCAGGAGACAAGAGGCAGAGCCAGTGATTTGATGGTGTCAATCTTAGTGACAAAGATACCCATGTGTTTCTGGTATTTCATGCCAGAGGAGAAATGGGAGAAAGAATCAAAGTGATTTATATTGAAATGAGAAGTTGAGATTTGTTATAGCAATCCAACACGATCTTGAAACAGTGAGAGGTAGAAAAGTAGACTTGCATTTCTTTAGCACTTTACACAACAATCAGAAGCTTCAAAGTGATTTACAGCCAAGTGATATTTTTGATTCATAGTCACTGCTGTGATGTAAGAAAGGCAACAGCAATTTGTTCACAACTCTCTCAAAACCTGTTTATCACGTTGCTATTTTATTTTACTGACACTGAATGTGGAATATTTTTGACCATGATACCAACAATAAAAGCTCTGCTGAAAACTGTGTTGTGGGATCTTTTACATCCACCTGAGGGAACAGATAAAAACTTGGTTTTAATTAGTGATCTAAAGCATGGCACCTCCAAAGCAGCAGCACTACCACAGTGTCAACTAGTTCTGGAGTGGGATTTAAATCCAAACCATGTGAATCAAAAGCAAGAATGTTACTAACTACACCTTGGCTGACAGAACTTAGGTGAGAAACACAATTGTTTTAATGGGGACAAAAGTATGAAAAAATTGATTGAGTAGACAGGAACTGCAGAAATGTTGTGGCCAAAAACCAATAAGTAGCCACTGTATGCAACTTTATTCCAGAAAGTAATCAACATGGCATCATTATGTGGAGGGAGAGATTAGGAAAGAACAATACGACATTCAGACAGGATATTAAGAGTTGAGATGGAGGTGGAAATCAGGAAAGGGGCCCCTCAAAGATCAGCAAGGCAGCCATTGCGGGGAGCTGCAGGAGATGGGGGGGGGGGGGGGGGGGGGAGATACTAAATGAGCAAAGGAACTTCGATTATCCGAATATCAATTATGTGAATGGATTATCAAAGGGGATCTCAAGGTCCTGATGGAAATATTGGTCAAAGAGCTGTTTCAATCCTGATTGCATCTTTTGTTTACAGGTACAATGATTAAAAAGGAACTCGGCTCACTGAAATGCTGCAGAGAATAGTCGTGGACGGTCCAGGCACTGCATCCAAATGACTGACCCTCGTGCCTCTCTCTCTCTCTCTCTCTCCCCCGCCCCCAACACATTCCTGGAGTTCTACACAGGGGTGAATCCTAAACCTCCCTTCCACTGATAATCACTCCAACATTGACCTGTACAGGGCAAAGGTAGAACTTGTCAAAAAGTTGCGCGCGCGCGCTATTTGGAGACTTACCCCACAAATGCAGCAGCAGTCTTACTGTTGGTGTACAGTCCAGCTGCCCTGGGTGGGGCTTGGACGCCAGGTGGGGATGGATAGGGAGGGAGGGGGATGAGCGGGGGCAGAGTTGGACGGGGTTGGGGTGGGCGGGGTCGGAGAGGACAGGGCTGGGCGCGGGTGGGGTGGGAGCCGACCGGAAGACGGGCTGGGGCAGGTTGGAGGGGTGGGGTCTAGCGTGCACTGAACTTTTGCCTCAACTCCTACACAGGGAGCAGATTTCATAGAAAACTCAATTCTCCAAACGAAATAGTTCCCGCCCATCTCATTTGGATAATCGAGGATCCTCTGTATTTTGCATCAGTGTTTACTGTGGAGAAGGACATGGAAGATATAGAATGTGGGAAATAGATGGTGACATCTTGGAAAATATCTATATGACAGATGAGGAAGTGCTGGATGTCTTGAAATGCATAAAGGTGGATAAATCTCAGGACCTGATCAGGTGTACCCTAAAACTCCGTGGGAAGCTAGGGAAGTGATTGCTGGACCTCTTGCTAAGATATTCACATCTTCAATAGTCACAGGTAAGGTGCCAGAAGACTGAAGGTTGGCTAATGTAGTACCACAGTTTAAGAAGGGTGGTAAGGACAAGCCAGGGAATGAGCCTGACGTCGGTGGTGGGCAAGTTGTTGGAGAGAATTCTGAGGGACAGGAATTACACATACTTGGAAAGGTAAGGACTGATTAGGGGTAGTCAACATGGCTTTCTGCATGGGAAATCACGTCCAACAACTTGACTGAGTTCTTTGTATAAGTAACAAAGAGGATTGATGGGGGCAGAGCAGTGAATGTGATCTATATGGACTTCAGTATGGCATTCAACAAGGTTTCCCATGAGACACTGGTTGGCAAGGTTAGATCTCATGGAATACAGGGAGAACTAGCCATTTGGATACGGAATCGGCTTGAAGGTAGAGGTAGAAAGTGATGGTGGGAGGGTTGTTTTTCAGATTGGAGGCCTGTGACCAGTGGAGTGCCACAAGTAGTGGTGCTGGTCCACTGCTTTGTGTTATTTTACATAAATGATTTGCATGCGAGCATAAGAGGTACAGTTAGTAAGTTTGCAGATGACACCAAGATTGGAGGTGTAGTGGACAGCGAAAAAGGTTACCTCAGATTACAACGGGATCTTGTTGAGATGGGTCAATGGGCTGAGAAGTGGCAGATGGAGTTTAATTTAGATAAATGGGAGGTGCTGCATTTTGGGAAAGCAAATCTTAGCAGGACTCAATGGTAAGGTCCTAGGGAACAAAGAGACCTTGGAGTGCAGGCTCATCGCTCCTTGAAAGTAGAGTTGCAGGTAGATAGGACAGTGAAGGTGGTGTTTGGTATGCTTTCCTTTATTGGTCAGAGCATTGATTATAGGAGTTGGGAGGCCATGTTGCGGTTGTACAGGACATTGGTTAGGCCACTGTTGGAATATTGCATGCAATTCTGATCTCCTTCCTATCAGAAAGATGTTGTGAAACATGAAAGGGTTCAGAAAAGATTTACAAGGATGTTGCCAGGGTTGGAGGATCTGTGCTATAGGGAGAGGCTGAACAGGCTAGGGCTGTTTTCCCTGGAATGAAGGCTGGGGGTGACCTCATAGTAGATAATAGAATCATGAGGGGCATGGATAGGATAAATAGACAAAGTCTCTTCCTTGGGGTGGGGGGAGTCCAGAAATGGAGGGCATAGGTTTAGAGACAGAGAGAGACAGAGAGAGACAGAGAGAGACAGAGAGAGACAGAGAGAGACAGAGAGACACAGAGAGACACAGAGACACAGAGAGAGAGAGAGAGAGAGAGAGAAAGATATAAAAGGGACCTAATGGGCAACTCTTTCATGCAGAAGGTAGTCTGTGTATGAAATGAGCCGCCAGAAAAAGAGGAGGAGGCTGATACAATTGCAACATTTAAAAACCATCTGGATGGGTATATGAATAGGAAGGGTTTAGAGGAATAGGGGCCAAGTGCTGGCAAATGGGACTAGATTAGATTAGGGTTATCTGGTCAGCATGGAGGGGTTGGACTGTTTCTATGACTCTATGAAGAATGCAACATCACTATTGCAGAGACTAAGGAAAGAAGTGAAGATGCATAAGTGAGCCAAGCTGGCAGGGTAGTTACCTGGACAGTAGAGAATTTATAAAGATGAGAGGGATAGAAATTGATTAAATACTTAGAGTAAAGGATGGCAGGGGAATAGAAAGATAAACCATAGAATGATTTAGCGATGGGGGCCACATAGTCACTTGCCTGTTTGGACAGACAAGTGATGGAAAGGAAAGCCAGATGGGGAGGTTTCAGTAAGGGAGTAAAAGGAGTCAGTATCCATCAGCTACGTACCAGTCAAGGCCACGAGATCAATATAAATCATCAACAGACTCAAAAATGGCAAGGATTTTGTTTGCACATGAACAGAAATTCTGAGTACATCATTTAGAGACATGGTTCATACTAGGAGTATTCATAGGGACAGAGTTAAGAGGGGTTTGTGGAATGTGAAGGTGGTCACATGTCAAGATGAACCATCAGTCAATACAGTTAGTGGGAAGATTGGAAAGATTGTATGATGGGATAGTAGGGTGATTGCTGATAAGGAGAAAGCAGCTGCTTCAATAGATTCTTCAGAGAATGCCAAATGATGTCAGAGAAGAAAACTGTAGCCATATACAAGGAATCATGCATGCCTGAGATATATGCCGGAGAGAATGAGGACCTACACTTGAAGCTTACCAAGTTATTCAGTTAAAGCCATCAAAATAATCACCTGGCAGATAGCAAAGCAGTAGTTATAATGGGAAAAAAGATGGATTTGCTTTGTTTAAGGATATGAATAATACAATATATAATGTCTTTTAAAAAAGAAAGCTACCTCCATCATAGTCGCAGTATACACCTATTTTGTCTGGAACCTGTGCATCCATGAATTTGGCTTTATTGTTGTGTTTAGCAGCAAAGGATGTCTGTAGCCAGTTGTTAATGTGAATACACCATGAAGTGACAGTCTTCCCTAGTTGATCAAATTTTCCTAGATTTCTGTAGGACACGCCTATACTATAGGATTTACAGTCCTTTTGAGACTTCACTTCCCAATAATGCTGTCCATTTTCAATCAATGCATCTCCTGTGAAGACAAAAGGGTTTTTAAAAGGAAGCATTATTTTAATTTTTAGTACCTTTCACAAATGAAATATCAAGTCCTACTATTGTGAACAGAAAAACCAAGAAAACATCTTATCCAATCATCCACGTCTCTTGAAAGTACATAATAACTGCTCATATCTGCATCACGAAAGACCAATAGTTATAAAGTTGTATTATTTTTAGCTTGGAATAAAGAAACCAATAAGAACGATCTCAGGTTTACTAACACTGAGCCAGAGATTTTTAGCTACAGATACTTGGTTTCAGACTGATCTCCAATATAGTCAACTCCCCCAAATGTAGATAACTCTAAAGTAAAAAAGGATTGCTGTTCTCTAGCAAAAAAACAAGTTAGCTTCAGAATAATGCACAGACCACTAACTACTCTCAGAATAAAAGAAAATAAATGCAACTCTCGCAGATTTTTACTCAACAAAATGAACTTTACAAAGCAAAATAGTTCTACAAGCTCAATAATCACTTCAATCTAGAAAAAGTCACATTTAGGACTTGCAAGAACCAATGCAAATTATTTGCAGAAAGCTTCAAAGTCCCCATTCCCGACCACAACTTTGAATCAAAATAACATTTTTGCATAAGTATTTCTAAAATCAATATTATTCCTTCAGAATAAAAATGAAAAGTGGTTGCAGTGATTCTTAAAAAGCACAATATTGGCAGTATATACAGTACCACGTTTGCAAAACATTGATAGCACAATTCATCTTTTGGAATTTACAACATTTGGAGCAGAAAAATCGATGGACAAGTACAGAAATAGAAACTATACATTGCAAAGTTGGCCACTTAAAAATGAATGAACTTCTCAATCAAACACTTCCTCAGATTACTTTTCTAGTTCTTTAAAATTCCATGTGCCTCCTTCACATTCTTGGACATTACAATGCACATGTTCACCAAACTCTTCATAGAAGTTGTTATATCTATATTGCCCTCTTAGCTTCCATCTTCTAAGCTTGATGCATGTTCTTGCATCTATTGTGTAGGTTAATAACTTCTGATAATAGTTAACTTATTAGACAATATTATATGAAAGTTAAAAATACATGACGTGAAACACTCAGAATGGAAAGTTACAACAGCCATTCTTATATATAAAAATAACGTTACCTAAAACTGTATAAGATTCACCAGTAAAACGATCTCGGTTACTTCGTGCCGATGCTGGTCGGCCAGAGACAGATGTTCGTTTTGGAGACGGTGTGCCACTTCTACAGAATAACGGAAGGAAAGGAAGGTTAGTTTACATTCAGTAATTACAGTTGAAGTAAAGTTAACAGTAAATTATACAACTGAAGTGACAAGCCAAGAGGCACTTACATTTTAATTTTGAGATTTGCGAAATCACCTAAAAATCAAAATCTGCCATTCACCATGTAAGCTGTTAACTTTCAACCCTGCTCATTTAAATGTTTCATAGGTAGAAGAGGTCACAGCAATATGAATGAATAGCAATAGCTGCCAAAAAAAACCCCACGTGTACTGTAAACACTTTTGCTGCAAGTAGCTTCAGAGGGCTTTATTCAGATTACTAAATAGTCATCTAGTTATAGGAAGGATATTAAGCTGGAGGGGGTTCACAAGAGATTTACCACAATACTGCCAGGTATGGAAGGTTTCAGTTATAAAGCAAAGCTGGATAGGCTAGGACTTTTTCCACTGTGAGCATAGGAGGGGGAGAGGCAACCTGCTGAAAGTTTATAAATTAATGAGAGGTATAGGTAGAGTTAATGATCATTAAATCTCCTATCCTAGGGAAAAGACAAAGACTAGGGCACATTTCTAAGTTGAAAGGAGAGAGATTTTAAAAAGACGAGGGGCAGGTTTTGTTTTACAAAGAGGGAGTTCGTATGTGGAATGAAATTCCTAAGGAAATGGTGGATGTGGGTATCATTACAATATTTAAAAGACATTTGGAAAGGTTTGGAGGGATATGGGCCAAACTAGTTTAGTTTGGAACTAGGTTCAGCACGGACAGGTTGGACCAAAAGGGTCTGCTTCCAGGCAATGTAACTCCATGACTAGGACTATATCTGGAGCAGGCCATCAGCATTGATAACACTTTAAAGAAGCCTCTCTCAGCTTATACATATTCTGTTTCTGTAACTAAACTTTTAAGTAATTGCCAGAGGGCAAAGATATGAATTATTAATTCAAATGTTTGATATTTCGAGTAAATAACAAGTGGAGTAGAGCAAAAAGGGTGCATGCACGAGTGAACAGAAAACAAATGTATAACGTTTGAAATACAAAAGATACTCACCAAAAAGTTAAGGAGGAATTCGCAGGAAAGAAAGATTAAAGAGAAATTAACATTTTGATTTGATTGATCAAGAGCTATCTAGAAAGTGTTCACTTCATCCCAAACGCACAAGCATTTAACCTGGACAGCTAACAGACATGCTGCACTTTTGTCCACAAATGTGGACACACAGGTGTCCACAAAGAAACATTGCTCAACTGAACATCAGTACTCATAATTCCCCATTTATTTGCCACTGCTTGTTTAATATCAATATTTTTTAATGATACCCTCAACTCAGGACTTCATTTTTGCCTCATACTCTCTATTAAAAGTCTGCCATTAAAATATAGTGAAGGATGGACAGGAGAAACCAATAAACTGTGTGACGAATGGTGCTCGTTATTAAATCACTACAAATGAAACACTATATGCTTAGAAATGAAGTGAAGACTCCATCCATCAATTAGTTGTTTTCAGACAATATACATATTTGAAGCTGTAAAACAAGCATTAAATCAGGAAACAAACTGCAAAGGTTAGGTTTAGTTCACTGTGGGAAACAGACCAGTGTTCCTGTATTTAGTCACTTACAGGATAAAGCACAAGCAGGTTTTATTTGCGGCATGCTTTCAAATATGAAATAAAAGTTTAATGCAATTATTTAGAGAACTTATTCACCATAGCAGAAGGCCTGATAACCACAGCTACCCTTAGATAGTCGCTGCTCAAAACATTTTGTACAATGTAAACCCTTCCTGAATTGTTTTGATTAGGTATGAACAATTCTACGCCAGCCTTAACATATGGGGGAGGGCAAGCAAAATATCTTTGCCTAGATACAGGACCACTTGTTTACAACATGCAAAAGAAAATTCCAACAGTATGCTCTGATCCAAAAAGATTAAAATATTTTAAAAGCATTCTGTGTCTTAACCATTTGAGGACAACAGTATATTTTCTACTCCTGATTAGCAAGGCTAGATCTCATGGAATACAGGGAGAACTAGCCATTTGGATGCAGAACTGGCTCAAAAGGTAGAAGACAGAGGGTGGTGGTGGAGGGCTATTTTTCAAATTGGAGACCTGTGACCAGTGGAGTGCCACAAGGGTCTGTGCTGGGTCCTCTACTTTTTGTCATATACATAAATGATTTGGATGCGAGCATAAGAGGTACAGTTAGTAAGTTTGCAGATGATACCAAAATTGGAGGTGTAGTGGACAGCGAAGAGGGTTACGTCAGATTACAACAAGATCTTGACCAGATGGGCCAATGGGCTGAGAAGTGGCAGATGGAGCTTAACTCAGATAAATGCGAGGTGCTGCATTTTGGGAAAGCAAATCTTAGCAGGACTTATACACTTAATGGTAAGGTCCTAGGGAGTGTTGCTGAACAAAGAGACCTTGGAGTGCAGGTTCATAGCTCCTTGAAAGTAGCAGGTAGATAGGATAGTGAAGCAGACGTTTGGTATGCTTTCCTTTATTGGTCAGAGTATTGAGTACAGGTGTTGGGAGGTCATGTTGCGGCTGTACAGGACATTGGTTGGGTCACTGTTGGAATATTGTGTGCAATTCTGGTCTCCTTCTTATCGGAAAGATGTTGTGAAACTTGAAAGGGTTCAAAAAAGATTTACAAGGATGTTGCCAGGCTTAGACGACTTGAGCTACAGGGAGAGGCTGAACAGGCTGGAGCTGTTTTCCCTGGAGCATCGGAGGTTGAGGGGTGACCTTATGGAGGTTTACAAAAGTAAGAGAGGCATGGATAGGATAAATAGGCAAAGTCTTTTCTCTGGGGTTGGGAAGTCCAGAACTGGAGGCATAGGTTTAGGGTGAGAGGGGAAGATATAAGAGAGACCTAAGGGGCAATTTTTTTTCACACAGAGGGTGGTATGTGTATTGACTGAACTGCCAGAGAAAGTGGTGGAAGCAGGTACAATTGCAACATTTAAGAGGCATTTGGATGGGTATATGAATAGGAAGGGTTTGGAGGGATATGGGCCGGGTGCTGGCAGGTGGGACTAGATTGGGTTGGGGTATCCGGTTGGCATGGATGAGTTGGACCAAAGGGTCTGTTTCCATGCTGTACATCTGACTCTAGGACTCCAAACAATTTATTCCAAAATTTAAAATTTTTAGAAATGAAAGAAAATACATCTTTAATCAAATGAGCTTTCATTTTTTTAAAAACTGCTGTTTCAACACATAGAAATGCAATGCAAAATCTGCAAAACAGTAATTTTCACTCGTAATACAAACAGAAAATGCTGAGTGTTGTTCAACCAGCTGTTATCATGCATTTCCAAAGTAATACAGAATAACATCTAAAAGAAAAAATACTGGGAACTGCAGAATGCATTCCTACATAGGAATCAAATTCTAGTTAATTTCACACATTTATTGGTTAAAAAGAGATCATGAAAGGAACATTACTCATAGTGTGGCTTAATATTGAACCTTAACAATCAGAGATTAGCTTAGAAATGTGAGATTGAGATCCCTGCGCTCAGAGTTAAAACAAAGATAGGTTTGTGCAACTCAAGATGGGTACATTTAAATCCACAAGGAAACTGAAAGAGTTGACAGCGCTAGCAGATTAGTTCCATACTATTTCCATTAGAAGAAATGCAAGTATGGTTATCAGTGTGCTGCTGCTACCAGTTAAACTCAAAATAAGCAACTACTGTATTTCACCTCATTTTGTTCTTCTTCAAAGAAATCTGGCCACTAAGAGAGGAAGACAAGCAGATTAGCAGCATACATCATGTAGACACTTGGAAAATTCAAGTGAAAAATCCTCTACTTCCTCCTCAATATCATTTTTAAAATTTTAGTTTCTGCTGTGTTAGGATTTGCTTCAATAACAAACTTAAAATAGATTTCCCCTCAGATTTACAGCAAAGGTACAAAAATGGAGTGGAAAAGTCCAAGGAAATTCCCAGTGATTGCCTGTAATTGCATTTGAGTAGAGGGATTCTGCAAGCCTAGGCAAACAAGGAAGACAAATGCTTCCTGCTTTAGATCAAACATTCTGAATACTAGAAACATTCACTGTATTGTACCCAGGGTTAAAGTTAGTTATTCCAAATAATCACATTTTAGTACAATAAACCCACAGGATTAATTCATTTCATTACAAAACTTAAATAACAATTTCATTGTAGTAATATTTCCAAAAGCTTTATTCACACAATAACTTCTCCATGCAGTAGTATAGATCCACATATTATGATCTTGGAAAAATGATTAGGTACAAAAACTTTCTTGTCCTAAATAAAAGGTATAGCGAAACGATTACCTGCCCTTGTTTTCTTTCCCTTTTATTCTACTCTCCTGCCCTTTTCCACCCGAAGAATCCCACTCAACAGTGAAATCATCAACTTTTAAGTTCTGGTGTGAAGTTGTGCCATCAAAGGTAAAATTGAAACCTATGGAAAAAATAGCACAAACCTAGCTTTTATTAATATTTTAAAGGTATCAGTAAATATGTTACTCGCATTTTTAAAACTTCACTTCTTTTAAATATAAAGTCATTGGTGTAAAATATAAACTTTACAATTATACAATGTAACACTGACAAATCTGGAGTAACAACACTCCCTTGAAGAGGTCAAGTGTATACAATAAATAGGTTAATAGCCAAATATAAATAGACATTGTAATCAAAACAGCAAATCAGAGGCCTTTTGCTTTATAGCCTCAGGAAACTGAAACCCTGGGCAAGTATGGAAACTTTATTTGAGTGGCATGGTGGAAACATAAACATCATGGGGGAGGTGGTCACACTGCAGGTTAGGTGCAAGCAGGCAGATAGGGAATGAGTGACCACCTGACAGCTCTAGAGGGACAGGCATGCATTGCAGGAAAGTCCAGAGGTTCTGCTAACGAACCAATTCTCTGTTCAGGATGACAATGACAACGGATCTTTGGGAGTGCACAGAAAACCAAGCTCATAGCACCACAGGTTGCGCAACTGTACAGGATGGGAGGAAGAGGTGAGGAAGGTAGTGCTGACTGGAGATTCTTTAGTTCGGGGAACAGAAATACATTCCTGCAGCTGCCAACCCAACTCAGGGATGTGCTACGGTCAGGAATGTTACAAAACTGTTTGTGCTCATCCAGAACAGTCATACATCATAGTCCACATTGGTGCTAACACTGGTATGGGAGGTCCAGCAATCAGAATTTAGGAAATAGGCAGAAAATTAGCAAGCAAGACTTTGAAAGGCTGTAGTTTTCATAATTTCCAGTGTCATGTTCAAGCGAGTACAGATATATGACAGATGATGGCTTTAGAATCGTTGCATACTTTCGATTCCTTTGAGGCTGAGGAGGGGAGAATGAGGACTACAGATGCTGGAAATCAGAGTCGAAAGTGTGGCGCTGGAAAAGCACAGCAGGTCAGGCAGCACCTGAGGAGGAGAATCAATGTTTCGGGCATAAGCCCTTTATCAGGAAGGGTTGAAGGGCTTCTTGATAAAGGGCTTATGCCTGAAACGTCAATTGTCCTATTCCTCAGATGCTGCCTGACCTGTTGTGCCTTTCCAGCGCCACACTTTGACTTTGAGGCTGATGACGCCTGTATATGCTGGATGGGCTGCATCTGAGCAGATGTGAGAGTGAGTTTCCTGCAAGGTATTTCGCTTGTACTGTTGAAAAGGGTTTAAATTAACTCAGCAGGAACTTTGAGAATATAAGAAAGTGATTACTACAGTGCATCAAATGTGTGGCGTGGCAGACAATACTAAAGAATAATAAGTTAATAGATGATGTCGAAGTAAGGTTGAAACTAATCAAGACTAAAGCAGGATTACTCTACATGCGTATGAATGCATGAAGTACATTTAATAAGATTGGAAAGACACAGATGGATCATGATATGGTGGTGAAAAGAGATCCATTGAAGGAAAGAGAGATATGGATGTTAAATATTTTTTGGTTATTTTTGGTATTCAAACAAAAAGAACTACGGTGGTGCTTTTGATGAACGAGAAAGAGGATGCTTCAGAGGGATCAAGAAACTAGTGGGCTAGATCTAAGGAATTAGCAGTGTGCAATACTTGCTCACAACAATAATTAGACCTCCACATATTGGGAAGGATATGGAGGAACAATTCTGCAAGGAAATTTCACAGAAATACAAACATCAGAGTAATTATAATGAAGGACTTCAAATGTCTGTATATCAATTGAGATAGTAGTAACGTACAGAGCAGTGGCGAACAAGCCTTCCTATACTGTGTTTAAGAGAATTTCAGGCACAACGTGCTTCAGTCGAAGTAGTAGTACTGCTGGACCTCTACTTGGAAATGGTAGGCCAAGTAGACCAAGTGACAGTGGACATATATTTCTCTCTAATTTTATTTTCTACTGCACAGACTATCAAGCTCTATGATTAGCAATGAACTCTGGAACTAGAAGCCAATGCATTAGCATGCTGATCAGCTTGCATGAGACCTCTTAGTGAAGGCACAGACATGCAGAGGGATTTTACTTAGAGGTCAACAATTATTGCATCATGGGTTTAGGCTGATGTCCAAGGCAACCATAGGATATGACATTAGTCAATACAAAGCACGAATAATCTACTGGTGAAGAACACACTTCAATGAGGCAAGAACAGAGCTGGACTGGATGGACTGGGACTGGGTTGTCAGACAAACAGTAACTGAACAATGGACTCAGAAGAAATATGGCTTGGATGCAGTCAGGGAAAGATGAGGCAAACAAATCCAGAGCTCCCTAGAAGGCAAGGAAGATAGAAATTAAGTGAAACTAAGTGTGCTCATGTCAGGCATCAGGTACTAGATACAGTTCAGAACCAAACTGAACTCAGTGAAAGGCTGAAGTGTTTTTTATTTTGAAAGCTTAAAAATACTAAACTGATACGTAAGGTTCAAGTTACAAAGGTGGGTTGGCTAGGACTTTTTTTTACTGGAGCGCAAGAAGTTGAGATGACCTTATAGAAGTTTGTAAAATCATAATGGGTATAAATAGGGTTAATAGTAGGTGTCTTTTCCCTTGGATGGAGGATTTCAAGATGAGACAGCACATTTTTAAATCTCTCTCCTCACTTTAAAAAAAGACATAAGGGGCAAATATTTTACAAAAAGAGTGGTTTGTATGTAAATGAACTTCCTGAGGAAGTGGTGGATGTGGGTATTATTACAATGATTAAATGATACTTGGTTAAGTAAATGAATAGGAAATGTTTGTAAGGATATGGGTCAGGAGCAGACAGATGAGACTAGTTTATTTTAGGATTATGTTTGCATAGACTGGTTTCACCAAAGGGTCTGTGTCTGTGCTGTATGACTCCATGACTCTGACTACCTTCAGAAGACAGATGAGAAAACAAGCATGAGAAGCAAAGACAAAAAAGGCTGGCAGCTAACAAAGGAAATGTCGAAGTTTTCTTGAAGTGCACTTACGCGCAAGCGTGGTAAACTGAGTAGAGCCAAACTAGGGACTTAAAGATTTATGCTTAGACAAGAGGCATGTCTAGGGTGTTAATTGAATATTGCGCATCAGCGCTTACCTACAAAACAATCATAACCAGAATGGGTTGATGGAGTAGGAAATGTTAGTCACTAAAATTTATCAAGCAGTAGTATTAGATAGTTAAAGTTGATTAGACACTGGGGCTGGATAAGACGCACTCAAGGATACCAAAGGATATGAGTGTGGAAACTACAGAAGCACTGGAAATAATCTTTACATCGTCCCTGGATTCATGGCTGGTACTGAAGACTGGAGAACAAACATTATGTTCTTATTCAAAAGATGCTGCAAGATTAGCCCAGCAACTATAAACCATTCAGGTAAAAATTGTAGAAACAATTAAAATAAACCAAATAACTGTAGATGCTGGATATGCTGAGGCATAAGTTATTGAGTCATACAGCATGGAAGCAGAAAATTTGATGCAATTCGATAGCAGTGACCAGACATCGCAATCCGACCTGGTCCCATTTGTCAACATTTGGCCCATATCCCTTTAAACCCTTCATACCCATCCTTTATACCCACCCAGATGCCTTTTAAATGTTGTAACTGTACCCACCTCCACTACTTCCTCTGGCACCTTATTCCATACACTCACCACCCTCTGTGTGAAAAAGTTACCCCTCAGGTTCTATTTACACTTTTCCCCTCTCACCTTAAACATAGGACACCCCTATCCGAGGATAAAGGCCTTGGATATTCACCCAGTCCATGTGCCTCATTATTTTACAAACCTTTACAATGTTACCCCTCAGCCTCAGGTTTCAGATTCTAATTTTGAATGGCCAGACTCAAATTGTAGAATAATGCCATACTTGACATACTTGGCAAGTTATTCTTGTCTGGCCTTACATCCACAACAATGGAAATAGTGAAAAAAAAGTCCAAATTTCCAGACTGTGCACTGTGTCCATCCAAAGCCTGTCCTAAAGTTTACTGATCGGGGAAAAAATAGGCAAAAGTGAGGACTGAAGATGCTGGAAACCGGAGTTTAGATCAGAGTGGTGCTGGAAAAGCACAACAGGTCAGGCAGCAGCTGAGGAGCAGGAAAATCGACGTTTTGGACAAAAGCTCTTCATCAGGAATCCCTTGATCAGGATCAAATGCCAAGCACTACATAGTAGTTACCTCTTGTTTCCAAGGTTATTGGCTCCGAATAATCTCCTGCCACAGCCTTGTTACATGCTCTGACCCGAAAATTCATGTATTTTGATTCAAACTTCAGCCCTGTATTACAAAAGGAAAGATCATGAAAGAACCAAGCACCACGTTCATTAGTTCAATATTCAAAGCACAAACATTTTCTGTATTACCACTAACACCATTCTTCTTCATTCACTGCAGAGCAAGGGTTTTCTTTTTCCCCACATTGGTGTGGAGATACAGCAGTGTGTTAGACTGTGATTGCGATGTTGCCAAAGAGTCAGTGGGCAGTGAACAATTCTGGTACTCTGTTTAGCTACACTGACTGATCAGACTTCTACAGGATAAATTATCCATATAAACCATATATCTGGCCCAAGTCTCCCTCACTAATCTCAATCTAAAACACATTTGAGTAGTATCCAAAGAGTGGAAAATCATCCCTTCAGGAAATTCAAGTAGATCATATACCAGGACCTTCACTGGGTCACAGCACTCTTCACAGAACCAGGTTCAGATTTCACCACTGTGGATCGCAAAAAATTTTGACAACCATTTTCTTTGATAATGTAACAAGTGAGAAATATTAAATGCTACCTAGGTTTGAGTCAATTTAACTAGTCAATTGCACAGGCATTAAATAATTTAGCCCGTGAGTCAGATGGAAATTTTAATTTGAATGAAGTTTTAGTCTATAGCTGGAATTCTATACCTGCCTGCAATTTTTTTAAAAAATTATAATTCATGGAATGGGAGAAGCCAGCATTGGTACCTATCTCTATTTGCCCCAAGGGTGATGATGAGCTGCCTTCATGAACTGCTGGAAGCCAGCTAGTGCAGGTACACAGTGGGTTTGGGAGGGAGTTCAGGATTTTCATCCAATAGAGAAGGAACAGCAATATGAAGTTCCAAATCAGGATAGTGCACGACTTGGAGGAGAACTTGCAGCAGTCTGGTGACTCAGGTTATTCTTGGATATTGCCTAGAAATCAAAGGCAATTTAAGAATTGGCACCAAATTCTACTCACATCTCAAAGGTGGAAATAAAACAAGACAGAGTGTATTCCACCCATGCCTGATTTGTGCTGTTAATGGCTCTCAAGCTTTGGGGAGTCATCTTACTTATGGTTTTACTGGTTTATGGTTAGTCAAGCCAATAAGGCTGAATCTGGCAGATGCAATATTCAGATGCTACAGAATACTTTGGTGATGGACTCTGAAGTTCTTCCCACCATCACCCAACCCCTCCACCCAAAATTGCCTGCTCTTGTGGCTCAGTGATTTGCTCACCCAATGATATATCACTGTTGGAAACAGTGGCATGAGGTCCACCAAACTGGCTGTTTCTATTTTACCCCTTTGTAGCACAAACAGTAAACTGAAAGTTAAAACATTTCTGAATTACATTGTGTCAGGCAATTTCTTTCCCCCAGCAATGGCTAGTTGCCCAAGTATTTCCACTTCCATGTTCAGCAAGAGGATTCCTAAATGTATTTTAAATTTTTACTTAAAACCTGTTGATTGTAGTACGACATTAGAGCAAAGGCGACACCATAAAATTGAAGTTGACACTCATTGCAACACAAGATCTACACAGTTAACACAAGTTAGGTAGAAATAAAGGACACAGGCATTATCAAACAGCAGCAGGGTTCAATCAATGTTACTTTTTTCCCCTCAAGCAAGATCCCAAAAATAACTATATGTTTCTGGGCTTGCCATGTCCAGATTTGCTGCCTTTTTTCCCCCCCCCCCCAGTGCAACAGGCTCTTCAATTCAAAAGCATGTCACTGGATACAAAGCACTTTGGGATCTCCCAAAGACATGAAAAATAAGGTAAGCTATTTCTTATAAATACCATCCAAGGGAGAAGATTTGGGAGAAAAATAAACATATCAGCTGTTCACAGATAGTGATAGTTAGCCTTTCAGGGTCTGACTTCCTTCTACACCACAGTAACAAAGCTAATGCTATCACTATTTCTCCACTTCACTGAAGATAACTTTAGAAACCATAATACTTCCAAGGATACCTAGGATAATCACACTTGCCAAAGCAACATTGCAAGTTAGCTATTTGCATTCAGCTTCACTTTTTTAAATGGGGGCACACAAAGCAAAAATTTAATACAGGTTTTCTTTTGCAGGTTTTAGGCCATTAATCCAGAATACACATTCTGCAAATAAACATCGAAGAATTTCTCGATGTGAACTTATGATCATTGACCTGTTGCTATTAGTCATCATGACTCAAATGGGCAGACTGTGGATCAATAACAAAACTGCCAGCTTCTGATGGACAATGCATCTGCAGAGGTTCAATAACAAAAGAAATTGATCCTCATCTGCTTTTTGCATACACATTAGGTTTAACTTTAAAATACAGAACTGACCTGTTAAGGTGTATTCAGTGTCCTTGATATTATCAATGATATCCCAGTTCCGTTCTTCTTTAACTCTAGGCGGTCCTTCATAGTTGGTTTTTCTGTACTCTAGTATGTAGTGGTCAATTTTATGATCTTCTTCTGGCATTCTCCACACAACAGTTGCACAATTATCAGCAACCAAACAATCTGCCAGTTCAATCTCAGGAGCTCGTGGGACTGTGGAAAAGGTTATGCATTTAATCATTTACAATAATATCATCTCAGCCCATATGGATACAACCAATACTCAAATTCAAATCAGAAATTAATCAAAATACATTAGACGGAAGCTGGAAAATATTTTCATTACAATGACGAATGTTAATTTCCTGAACTACATCTTAATTAGCTCAAGACTCAGTTAACATGGATAGCATTTACCAAACCACAAAATGTTAAATCCCAGGTTTGCTTCCTGACCCGTGTGCTAAGAGATGCTGTGGGGCCCCAGCATTGGTTGGGGAGAGAAATCAAGTGGCAGCCTTCTTCCTGACTACCATGCAATAAAACAGTTACAATCATGCTCAGTTAAATATTCTTCCCATCTAAAGTTTGAGACATGCCTAATGAATCACAGTCAAATGCTACAGATGCAATGACTCAATATTTGTAGCCAGTAAAGAGGAGTCTATAATTTCATGCCTCTTCCCAGAATACTTGGTGACTGGTCAGGGTACCAATTAGCTGAACATGTGCCAATATACTTATGGCATAAAACTCTATCCCTTGTTAGAGGACAAAATACCAAGCAAGAATGAGAGAGAATACCAGAAATGGTTTCCACTGATTTCACAACTCAAAATGCAGAGATATTGTTTACCAGTGGAATTTCAGCACCTGTCTCCAGAAACTGGGAGTCTAGGCAAAACAACATTACATATTGGAAACGCTCAGCAGCATTTCTGATGAAAGGTCATTGGCCCGAGGAGTTAATTTCCCCCACCACATATGTTCTCACACTTGAGTATTTCACTTTTATTTCAAATTTCTAGCCTCTACAGTATCTTGTTTCTGCATTGAAAGATGTTAACCTGAGTAGAGTCATCCACTGAAAAACAGTGTTGACCAATATCTGCTCAACACCAATCAGTTTACAGTATCCTTAACAAAGAGTGACTGAAAATAATCATGGTAGGCATTGATCATTATTATCTGGCCAGATCCAATTCTTTTCTGGCAAGGATGAAGCTAAAGAGACTGTTGCTGAAGGATGCTCTCCAATCTTAGACTGCCGCACTAAGAAACTATCCAAGTAAAATGATTTGACTGGCAGTTAAAGCAAAGCTATGGCTTATGGTCAATCAGTAAAGACAGCTGAATAAGATTCAACCACATTCCTGTTTTGGAGATGCTGGTGTACAGAGGTGACTGGGGTGTACAGTTAAAAATCAAAATACCAGGTTATAGTCCAACAGGTTTATTTGGAAGCACTAGCTTTCAGAGTGCTGCTCCTTCATCAGGTGGTCTTATCCTCCACAATCACCTGATGAAGAAGCAGCACTCTGAAAGCTAGTGCTTCCAAATAAACCTGCTGGACTATCACCTGATGTTGTGATTTTTAATCACATTTCTGCAGGTATGAAGACACATGTAGACCAGACCACGTAAACATAGCACCTTCCCTCCCTAAAAGACATTAGTGAACCAAATGGGTTTTTCCCACAATCGACAATGATTCAAAGTCTTTAGACTTTTAATTCCTAGCTTTTATTGAATTTAAACTCCATCATCTGCCATGGTGGGATTCAAACCCAGGACCACAGAACATTACCAAGGTCTCTGGATTAACAGCTCAGTGACATTTTCACGAGGCCATCAACTTGTTTTTTATCAGAAGTATAGCAGCCAACTGACTAAAGACGTGTTAGGAATGTGGACTGAGGGACTGCACAAAAGCCAGAGGTAGAGAAAGAGAATTTGGAAGAGCAGGTGGGAAGAGGTTATAGGGCTGAGAGAGATTACTAAAAAAAAAATTTGAACACTACCTTTTGGGGACAGTGAGCCAGGGTGACCAGCAAACATTAAGCAGGCCTTGATTAGAATAGGAAATAATCAACATACACTAAGTGTACTGTAAACAATGGCTCAAGTTTGTTGACAGTTTTTCTTTACTAGGCTCAGGGAATTAAAATCACCTAGGGAATGCATTTAATCTGGAAGATGCTACATTACAGAAAGGGCAACAGATGTCTGGTAAATGCATCATTATATAGTCTAGACAAACAGGTGGTGCAATCAAGTCTGCAGTAACTAGTCCTACATAAGCCCCACTGCATTTGAATGCAGCCCAACCAATTGTTGCCAAAATCAATTATTTTTCTGTATTAGGTCCATACATTTTAAATATATTTAAAGCTTGCACCTCATGGAGAAACAGATATATGTAACATTTATATTTGCAAGGAGAAAAACAAATAATATTTTGCACATGCATGCAATTTGCCCCACTTTACATCATACTTCTGACACTTCATTCACCACACCTCCACACTCACTTCCCTCCAAGGCCCCAAGGGATCCTTCCATATCCGCCACAAGTTCACCTGTACCTCCACACACATCATCTATTGCATCCGCTGCACCCGATGTGGCCTCCTCTATATTGGTGAGACAGGCCGCTTACTTGCGGAACGCTTCAGAGAACACCTCTGGGCCGCCCGAACCAACCAACCCAATCACCCCGTGGCTCAACACTTTAACTCCCCCTCCCACTCCACCGAGGACATGCAGGTCCTTGGACTCCTCCACCGGCAGAACACAACTACACGATGGCTGGAGGAGGAGCGCCTCATCTTCCGCCTGGGAACCCTCCAACCACAAGGTATGAATTCAGATTTCTCCAGCTTCCTCATTTCCCCTCCCCCCACCTTGTCTCAGTCGGTTCCCTCAACTCAGCACCGCCCTCCTAACCTGCAATCCTCTTCCTGACCTCTCCGCCCCCACCCCACTCCGGCCTATCACCCTCACCTTGACCTCCTTCCACCTATCCCACCTCCATCGCCCCTCCCCCTAGTCCCTCCTCCCTACCTTTTATCTCAGCCTGCTTGGCTCTCTCTCTTATTCCTGATGAAGGGCTTATGCTCGAAACGTCGAATTCTCTATTCCTGAGATGCTGCCTAACCTGCTGTGCTTTGACCAGCAACACATTTGCAGCTGTGATCTCCAGCATCTGCAGACCTCATTTTTTGCTCTTAACCGAACAACTGGACTGATAAAATAGACATTTCATAACGGACACAGTGGGACTATTTCCGCCTGAGCTGTGCAACACTGTGTGCTAAACAGCTAAAGCCAACCACTCCCGTACTTAAAATCTGAAGTTGGATTGGTTGATGTTATTTAACAATGCTTCAAAAACAGAATGCTATAGGAAGCAATGTTCAGAGAGTTTGAAAATATCCATTTAATAACATCAATAGTCTTTTTTTCATTCATAGGATGAGGGTGCTGCTGGCTAGGGAAACATATATTGCCCATCCCCAATTGCCCAGAGGGCAGTTAAGAGTCAACCACATTGTTGTGGGTCTGGAGTCACATGTAGGCCAAACCAGCTAAGGAGGCTTGTTTTCTTCCCAAAAGGACATTTGTGAACCAGATGGGTTTTTCCTACAGTAATAATGGATTCATGGTCAGCACTAGATTCTTAATTCTACATATCTATTGAATTCAAATTCCAACATGCCATGGCAGGATTCGAACCCAATCCCCAGAATGTTATCTGGGTCTCTGGATTGACAGTTTACTGATTATACCACAAGGCCATTGCCGCCGCCTCCTCTTCTATTTCAAAACACAATTACACAAAGCAGCATACTTTTTAAAATAAAAATTTTTCCACTTTGAAATTGTCACTGAATATCTGTGGAAATATTATATTCAAGAATGATTTCTGCCTAATTAAAATTTCAGCATGATAGCTTTACTTGAAACCAAATAATAACTGGGTATAGGGTAGGTTCCCATACTTCTGTCTTCAATTTCAATTACAAACCTGCATGGGAATGGTATAGAGTTAAAAATGTATTATGTATAGCAGTAAAAATGTTTTATTGACCTAGGACAACTTTATCTTGGGTTTGATTTGGAGATGCCAGTGTTGGACTGGGGTGTACAAAGTTAAAAATCACAACACCAAGTTATAGTCCAGCCGGTTTAATTGGAAGCACGCTAGCTTTTGGAGCGAAGCTCCTTCATCAGGTGATATTGGAGGGCTCAATCGTAACACAGAATTTATAGCAAAAATTTGCAGTGTGATGTAACTGAAATTATACATTGAAAAATTGATTGTCTGTTAAGCCTTTCATCTGTTAGAATACAGTGATAGTTTCACTTCTTTCACGTGTAAATCACAAAACCTTTTTTGAAAAGTTGCGTTCTCGGGTTAGCTGTTAACAATGGTGATAGCTAGACAATATGTTGAAGGTGTTGGCCCCATGTGTTCTCTGTCTATGACCTGATGTTTAGATTTCAATCTATTAGAATCAATCTAAACATCAGGTCATAGACAGAGAACACAGGGGGCCAACACCTTCAACATATTGTCTAGCTATCACCATTGTTAACAGCTAACCCGAGAACGCAACTTTTCAAAAAAGGTTTTGTGATTTACACGTGAAAGAAGTGAAACTATCACTGTATTCTAACAGATGAAAGGCTTAACAGACAATCAATTTTTCAATGTATAATTTCAGTTACATCACACTGCAAATTTTTGCTATAAATTCTGTGTTATGATCGAGTCCTCCACAATCACCTGATGAAGGAGCGTCGCTCCGAAAGCTAGTGTGTTAACATTTGCCTGTCTAAAGAAGAACAGGGGGCCCATGCAGTCATTTGGGCTCTGCTGACGCCTCAGCTCAATATATGGGCGTATGAGCAGGAAATGCAAAGACCTGTATGTAATAATGATAATTCTGAGCTGTGTATGTAAATGTGGAAATATGCATGGCATTACCTAATGTACAGTCCATCAAATTATTTTATGAATATTTAACGAATAAAGTATATTTTTGAAATAAAAAAAGTGTGCTTCCAATTAAACCTGTTAGACTATAACCTAGTGTTGTATGATTTTTAACTTTATCTTAGATTGTTTGCCAATTACATTGCGTAGAGATTGGATACATTTCTCTGGAGGAAGGGGAAGAAAGAAGGACTATACTTCAATCTAGATTGTCATTCATTGCGAGGCTTGCAATGGAGCAATTGAGAGAATGACAGAAGGTCTGAAAGGTCAACTATTGAGCTATGGTTTAGTTCAGGATAACAAGGGGCCAAATCACAAGAATGTAACTGCTAGTGGCTTTCCATGAATATAGCAAAAGCACTAGAATCAGAGTCGTAGGGATGTACAGCATGGAAACAGACCTTTCAGTCCAACTCATCCATGCCAACCAGACAGCCTAAATTAATTTACCTCCATTTGCCAGCATTTGGCCCATATCCCACTAAACCAGTCCTATTCATATACCCCATCCAGTCTCCACCACTTCCTCAGGCAGCTCATTCTAATCATGCATCATTCTCTGCATGAAACTACACAGGTGTTATCAACATAAACATGGGGGCTAGACCAACAAATCAAATTCTTACCTGGTAAAAATTTCAGTGATCTAAGCATCTGCTTTTCATGGAAGAAATCAACCATTAAATGGGTCATGTTGTCACTGATCTTTGGTTTCAAAGATAACCGAAATGCAGGAGCCATTGTTACCCTACAAAAGCAACGTGAAACCTGACAAGTTAGAGTATTCTTTTCAGAAAAAAAAAGCTATAATGAAATCGGCAAACCTTTTCTTTATAAACCGACTACATTTCATTTTCAACAAACTGTATGTGACTTATCCAGTTTACAGCTGTCTCAACCTCACCACCCCGCCCGCCCCCCCCAACTACTTAAACTTTTGTGAACCTGTACTCCTATTAGGTTTTATTAGAACAGACTACAGATTGAGAAAACTGCAAATCCAAAGAACTTTCCAAATTGCAATAAAATGGCAATACACGGCTCCAGAATCAGACAGAGTCAGAGACATTCAGCGTGGAAACGGACCCTTCAGTCCAACTAGTCCATGCCAACCAGGTTTCTGAAACCAAACTAGATCCATTTGCCTGCATTTGGCCCACATCCTCTAAACCTTTCCTATTCATGTACCAGTCCAAATGTCTCCAATGTTGTAACAGTACATGCACTTACCACTTCCTCTGGCAGTTCATGCAAACCACACTGAAAATGTTGTTCTTCAGGTCCCTTTTAAATCTTTCTTCTCTCACCTTAAAAATATGCCCCCTAATTTTGAACTCCACCACCTCCGGGAAAAGACCTTTGCTATTCACCTGATCTATGCTCCCATGATTTTATAAACCTCCATAACATCATCCCTCAACCTCAGACACTCTATTGAAAAAAGTCCCTGCCTATCCTTATAAACCTCGCACCTCAACCTCCCAGGTGCCAGAGAAAAAAGTTCCATCCTATCCAGCAGCTCATTATCACTCTCACCATCCAGTCCCAGCAAATCTTTTCTGAACTGTTTCCAATTTAATAATATCCTTCCTATAGCAGGGTGACCAGAACTGTACACAGTGCTCCAAAGGTGGCCTCACCAATGTCCTGTACAATCTTAACATGACAGCCCAACTATTCTCAACGATCTGAACAATGAAGTGGAGGAGCCAGTGTTGGACTGGGGTGGAAAAAGTTAACAATCACACAACACCAGGTTATAGCCCAACAGGTTTATATGGAAGCACTAGCTTTCAGAGCACTGCTCCTTCATCAGGTGATTGTGGACTAGAAGACTATAAAAGAGACAGAATTTATAGCAAAAAATCACAGAGTCATGAACTGAAATGATATACTGAACAAACCTGGATTGCTGTTAAGTCTTTTATCTTGTAGAATGGGTTGCAGGTTTCAGTTCATTAATGTGTAAATCCTAGAACTTCTTAAGTCACCTTCGAGATAACTTAAGGTTTTATAACAAAAGGTGACATCTCAGCTCAGACAATGCATTAAAGGTATGAGGTCAGAGTCTGTCTGTATCCCAATCTTGTGTCAGATTGGTTTATTTCCAAAGTAGAATTTACAGAATATTAGATGTATTGATTGCCTGCATTGATTGCCAGCAGATCGTGCATTTTTTGAGAAAAATAGAATGTATCTGCAAATAAAATTCTGCAAATACAAATTTACCCCACAGACTTGTGTGCGCGCATGAGAGTGCATGTGAGTGAGAGAGAGAGAGCGTGCTTGTATGTGTGAAAGCTTGGTAAAGCATGTGTAGGTGTGATGGGGTAGAAGCCTGTGAGGGTGCGCGCATGGGTGACTGTGTGGGGGGGTGGTGGAAGGGTGTGTGTGTGTATTTTTTATATTTTTATATATATATATATATATATATATATAGGAGAGAGGATCTGCAGGAGTGAGAGTGAGAGAGTATGTAAGAGTGCGTGTGCATGAGAGTGTACATAGTGCAATGCATTCACCTGTAGTGTGACATGAACACAAGATCCCAGTTGAGGCCGTCCTCATGGGTACCGAAATTGGCGATCAGCCTCTACTTGGCCATTTTGCGTTATTGTCTATCCCGAAGTCCGCCTTGGAGGATGGTCATCCAAAGATCCAAGGCTGAATGACCCTAATGGCTGAAGTGTTTCCCAACTTGCAGATGCTACGACAACAGATCAATGGACACCACACAATAATCACCAGGCAGGAGTGTTCCCTCCCAGTCGGGGAACACTTCAATGGTCAGGGACATTCGGCCTCGGATCTTCGGGTGACCTTCCAAGGGAGACTTCAGGATAGGGCAACAGCACAAAATGGCTGAGCAGAGGCTGATAGCAGAGTTCGGTACGCATGAGGATGGCCTCAACCGGGACCTTGGGTTCATGTCACACCACAGGTGATCACACTACAGTATAAACTCTCACACATACACACTCACGCAGATCCTCTCTCATACACACGCTGTCTCGCACACACACAAATACACCCACGCACACACCCTCTCACAGGCTTATACTCCATCATACTCTCACACATAGTTTACCAAGCTTTCACACACGCAAACATACAGTCTCACATGCACACACTCACTCCCCCTCTCTCATGCACATACACACACGTCTATGGGATGAATTTGTATTTGCAGATACATTCTATTTTGCTCAAAAAATGCACAGTCTGCAGGCAGTCAATCCAAGTAATGCTTTGTAAATTCTCCTTTGGAAATAGAACCAGTCTGACTCAAGATTGGGAAACAGACCCTAGCCTCACACCTTTAATGCATTGTCTGAGCTAGATATCACCTTTTGTTATAAAATTAAAAATCACAACACCAGGTTATAGTCCAACAGGTTTATTTGGAATCACTGCTCCTTCATCGGGTGCTTTCAAATAAACCTGTTGAACTATAGCCTGGTGTTTTGTGATTTTTAACTTCATACTCCAGAACAACACTGGCACCTCAACATCATTTATTATAAAATCTTAAGTTATCTCGAGAAGGTGACTTAAAAGAAGTTCTGGTATTTACATATTAATGAACCAAAACCTGCAATCCATTCTAAAAGATAAAAGACTTAACAACAATCCAGGTTTGTTCAATATATCATTTCAGTTGCATGACACTGTAATCTTTTGTTATAAATTCTTAAGTCTTATGGTCTTATACTCCACAACTACCTGATGAAGGAGCAGCGCTCCAAAAGCTACTGCTTCCAAATAAACCTGTTGGGCTATAACCTGGTGTTGTGATTTTTGACTCTGAACAATGAAGACTAGCATGCTAAATTCATTCTTAACCATTCTGTCTTCATGTGACGCAACTTTCAAAAGAATTATGCAACTGAATCCTAGGTTTGCGATTGACAACACTACTAGGACCCTACCATTAACTGTAAGTCCTGCCCTTATTTGTATCTTACAATCACCCAAATTAAACTCCATCTGCCATTCCTCAGCCCATTGGCCCAATTGATCAAGATCCCTTTGTAATCTTGCATAACTTGCTTTACTGTTGGCTGTATCACCAATTTTGGTATCATCCCCAAATTTACTGACCATGCTTCCGAATGTCTCATCCAGATTGTTTATATAAATGACAACCAAAGTGGACCCAGCACTGACTGATCTGAGGTACTCATAGGTGCTGATGCAAGTAAAACACAAAGTAGGAAGAACTTAGATGTAATTAATGATATGCCCATTTAAATACATATAAGAGATATATGCATAAAAACATCAGTTGAAGGCTGCCAGTGTAAGGGAAAACACATAGGTTAATTAATTGGAAAACATGGTGGGCAGCTCAGAATAATGCCACATCAAGTGTATTAAATAAGGTTTAAAATTAATGTTTTTAAGCAACCTCAACTCTCACCCTCTTATTCCTGATTTTGAAGCAAATTATTCTTTGCTACACCATTCAATAAATGTTCTAAATTGCAGCAAAGTGAAAACAAGTTTCAGAGCATTGATAGGTTGCTGGCGCAAGCATAAGACAGGCTTCATGAGTGGAACCAAGCCCAAGCTGTACCAGCTTTTGATTTTGAATACTATCGATGATGTTTGAGATAGGCACAAGTAAGTATTTCATGTTAACCCAAATCAATGAAGAGTGGGAAAATACATGGGACTTACTGACAACCTCAAACTAAAATGACCCTCACCCAGCAGCTTGCCCCTACAAAAACAAATGTAAATATAACACATTGCGTCACAACATTGAGGCTCAGACCCACATTACTGACTATATGGCAAACAATTGCTCAGCTGAGTAGTTTACAACTAGGGGCCGACTCCATTATCATTCATGCAAAAACATTAATTGGGAAATAAAAATTAAGTATGCCACTTTTCTTACCCTGCTCTGGTGAAGATGAACTTCATTTCTGTACTATGAGTGAAAAAAAAGAACTCTATTCTCCTTCCCTTATATTCTCTTAATCCTGAGATTAAATAAATTCTCATAGATATTATAGATGTACAACATTCAACAAGTGCCAAAGATAAATAAATTTTTTTACCTATCCTTGATCTGCTTGGCAGCCTTGGAGTGAAAGAGGAAGAGGAAAAGAGGATGTTAGTCCCGCTCATGCTAATTGACTGAAACATCATGCTGAAGGTGAAAGAGGTGAAAGTACACGAGAAATCTATAAACTTTTTCAAGAAAACCAAGACATTGCATTTTAAAGAAAAAAAGTCAAGGGTACTGTGATCTACTTTTATTTACCAGATTACAGAATCCCATCTTTGCTGCAGCAGTTAGTGGGTTAGTGCTGCAGTAGCCAAAATAATCACATACATGCTTAAGCACAACACACTATCTAGTTATTCAAATAGCACAGCAACCTTTCAGAAAGACAGGTTGCCAGTAATAATTAAAACTTTGATGTATTCATTAGTGCAGAGATGCATTCCCAGTAGATAACGGAGCACAGCCCACTCCTCTGAATTAAATGTCATTTAATTTGAATAACTAGATAATTCAAGATTTTAGTGCAAAATGCGACCACATCAAGCACAACTTTACAGTACGCTATTAGCCCACAAGGGGCACTTAGAGCTAAGAAATTAAACCGTTGACCTCAAGACTGATGGATCTATGACTTACCAGTTTTGCTTGCACATCAATTACATAGTTGTGTCTGTAGTTGCGTAATCCAGTTCTTTTAACTCCCAAAAGCATTTTTTAAAAACAAATTGACAGCATATACTAATTTATGTTGAAGTTACTCTCAGCATGTATTTACAAATGTTAGAAGTGATTCTTATTTCCACATCCAAGGACATAGCAGTATTCTCCTACTACACCTATGCATCTCCAGCATGTTTTGTGAATGTGTCAAGCAGCAAATAATATACTGCTCAGCAATTTCTAGAACATCAAGGGAGTAGATTTTAAAATGCAGAAAAGGTCAAAATCATCAAAAGTTAATTTCTGTTACTCTCATTGAGGAACTATATTGAGTACAGGAGTTGGGTGGTCATGTTGTGGCTGTACAGGACAGTGGTTAGGCCACTTTTGGAATACTGCATGCAATTCTGTTCTCTTTCCTATTGGAAGGATGTTTTGAAACTTGAAAGGGTTCAGAAAAGATTTACAAGGATGTTGCCAGGCTTGGAGGATTTGAACTATAGGGAGAGGTTGAATAGGTGGGGTTGAATTCCCTGGGGCGTTGGAGGCTGAGGGGTGACCTTATAGAGGTTTATTAAATCTTGAGGAGCATGGAGAGGATAAATAGACAAAGTCTCTTCCCTGGGGTGGGGGACTCCAGATCTGGAGGACATATGCTTAGGGTGGTGCATGCGTGGAATGGGCTGCCAGAGGAAGTGGTGCAGGCTCTTTCAATTGCAACATTTAAAGGGCATATGGATGGGTACATGAATAGGAAGGACGTGCAGAGATATGGGTCGGGTGTTGGCAGGTGGGACTACCTTGGGTTGGGATATCTGGTTGGCATGGACGAATTGGACCAAGGGGTCTGTTTCTGTGCTGCACATTCCTGTGATGCTAAGTCATGGAGTTTTTGCTGGAGCCAAGGGCTATGCACAAATGGACATTCAGCCAACAATAAGTAGCTGATTGGTCTGTGAACTACCAATTGATCCCCATCAAGCAATGACTATGGCCTTCTGCCTGCCAATAATTATGTGATTGGTTCCCTGGGAACCGAACAGCTTGGCCTCCAAACGTGATAGATGAGAAGTCATCAGATCTCTGCAAGTTCAGGAACTGTTTGCTGCAGTAAATACCTCTGAAAGCTTGAAGAAAACCAGTTCATCTTTTTCCTCCAGCAGTTGCTGTAACCTGTGACTTCTGATTAATAAATCAGAGACTTTATAAGTGCGAATCAGTCACCCTGCACCTCTCACAAACAAGAGGAAGCATCCAAAGAAAAACCAAGAAACTGCATTCTAATTAGCACAAGATGTATCTGAGAAAATCCTTAGGACAGAACCACTGAACTGCTTTCCTAATTCTTCCCTCCACTCATCATATTCTTTCTTCCCAACCCCTCCATTTGTCTTTGTTGTGTATGCACATATGTCTTAACCATTTCTCAACTGATTGACTTTGGATGCTCTTAAGATTGGCCTCTCTCGGTTACTTCCCCATCGCTACATTTGTGTAAAGTTCAACACTTAACCAGAAAAGGGGAATCTTTTATCAATCTATCCAGGCAAATTCTTACAAAAGTAGTGCCAGAGTTAGAACATAAACTTAATGTTTATTCAATTGATCCCCATCAAGCAATGATATTAAACTGGATTAATGATCTTAACAGCATATGCACATGAAGGCAAATGGGAGAAGCTAAATGATTAAAAGCTAATCATTTTACCTAGAGAAAAACATGGTAGCCAAAACTGAACAGCGCACAATCCCACAAACAAAAATCAGAAGATTTTAGTGAATCCTTGCAGAAGTGAGGGAGAAGATTCATTTGGAAAAACTACAAGATTGGAGGAGGAAAAACAAATTTATATCATCAGGTTTTGAGGATTTTGTTCGGCTCTTCCGATCCTCATTATTTGATCATTTTGGAGCCGGATGCATATGATTTATTTGAGATACTGTTCAAATATTGTTACAAAGATCTTTCACATTCATCTGGAAGAACAGACAGGACCTCTGTTTGAATGCTTAAAAAACCTAATCCTGAAACAATGCAACACCTCCTCACTATGGCATTAGAGTGATACCTTAAATTAAATGCAAGACTATAGAGTGGAGTTTTAATGCAAAAACCACTCAATTAACATACACTGGATTTATATTCAAAATATATTTTTCCCCATAAAAAGCAGAAGTTTGTTTCACCATGACACCAGTGCAAATAAAATGCAACTGATAGCATACAAGCTGCATACAAGGCATACCTGCATACAAGGCACAAATTAAAAGCATGATGGAATTCCCTTCACTTTTCTGGCTGGGTGCAATCCCAAACACAAGAACCAATTGTACAGTATGACTGCAATAAACACTGTAGAAACTTTGAAGGGATCCTCAACAGCAAGTATCAAATTTACAACTTCACAAAGCACAAAACTGCAGATGAATGGTAACACTTATTTCTAAGTTCCTTCTGAAGTACAACACAATCCTGACTTAGGCAAACATCAAATGGGTTTATGCTCGAATCTTCACAGGGACTGCAACAACTTAAGACAGCAGTTGACTACTATCTTCAAGGGAAGCTAGGGATGGTAAATAAATGTTGGCCTTGTGAGAGGTATGCATATGATGGGAATGATGTTTTAAAATAGTTAATTGAGGGAGTTCCTTTGACTGTATCTTTAAAACCTGTGACATCTGCCACCTCAAAGGACAAGCCAAGCAGATAAGCGAATAACATTCTATTTTCTCTCCAAAACACACCACCCTGACTTAGAACTATATCACAATTCTTTCATTATTTTTGGCTCAAAATGCTAGTATGCCCTTCCTGACAGCACTTGTAGATGCACTTACACCACAAGAGAAATGTGCAGTGGTTCAAATAAGTACCTTATCATTACCCTGCTCCAGAACATGGGCACGGTGGCACACTGGTCAGCACTGCTGCCTCATAGCACCAGAGACCCGGGTTCAATTGCTGCCTTAGGCAACTGACTGTGTGGAGTTTGCAGATTCTCCCCGTGTCTGCATGGGTTTCCTTCCACAATCCAAAAATGTGCAGATCAGGTGAATTGGCCATGCTAAATTGCCCGTAGTGTCAGGTGCAGGGGTAAACATAGGGGAATAGGTCTGGGTTGGTGCGCTTCGGCTGGTCGGTGTGGACTTGCTGGGCCGAGGGGCCTGTTTCAACACTAAGTAATCTAATCTAACCTAACATTAAGAGATAGGCAATAAATGCGGGTGTAACCACAGATATCCACATAACAAATAATAGAGATCCTGCAAAGCAATCCACACCTATGGCAAGTTAAACATTTCCTAGTTTGGAGTAAAAGCCTATACATCATACAAATTGTTAACAACCATTTAAATGAGGAGACGAAGGTTCTGTCTGTCTTATTCAGCTTCAAATTAGACACAGAAGCTAAGGATTTCTATGTAAACTCCTGTAGGCACCCTGTTCAGGCTGATGTGATTACCAATTGGTAAAAGTGTGATGAATAGATGTGGTTTTTTTAATCTCCAAAAACAAACTACTGAACATGAAGCATAGATGTACTTTAACCTTCAAATTTAATCTAGTTTCCCACAGACAAGATCCATGAGGAACCCATGGGCACTTTAGAATTGTGTTGCAATGTCACCCAGTTACATTTTCTCCTTGGTTGTAAACATCTTGAACGCTTCAGGAGGAGAATACAGAGAGTTTTGTAAATACATCATACATGCCTGAAAGTCTCTCATACCCTCAGACCCAAGAACCATGCCTCCAGTACAAGGGAGATGGACAAAGACCTACTGCACGCGATTTATCACCTGCAATCCAGAAAGAAATGTCTCAGAAACAATGAATGGTGACGTCAGCTTCTCCTCATACAACAATAAACCTAAATTTTCTAAATCACATTCTAACAAAACCATTTTATTCCAATATTTCTACTTTCACAAATTTTCTGTTTGGTCAAACTCCAACTTCCATTCGTAGACTCACTTCATGTGTGAACTGACAGCTGACAGAGGAGCTCCACGTATTGTTACCATAAGACTTTTTTTTAAGGCAAATTGTCAGATTTTAGTCCAGGGCATTCTTCATTGGAAACAAGTCAAATAAGAAACAGGAGACGATTGAAGTCTGCCTTTTGAAGCAATTCCCAGAAGTTATAAAGAAAAGTACACATAGAAGCTAATCAAGATTACTCAATCAAGCCAGTACAGCTAAGCTTTAGCTGGTAAGAAACGTTTGCCAACATCCCAGAATTTATTCAAAAAGGTCAACCATTATTTCAGGGGCAAATATGAAATATTCAAACATACATATTCCTTTGAACCAATGTCTCTATATGTAATGATATAGGAGCTGCATTTTACATTCATGACCACATGCTGTAGATGAGCCTTGCATTATTCAGAACTTGGGAACATATTCCAGCATTTTGCTTGCAATTAATGATTAGCAGGAGTACTTCCTAGTGAAGCTCTTTCCCCCTCAGCTTACGGAGAAATACAGCTTTCAGTCTCTAGAGTCATAGAGCTGTACAGCACGGAAACAGATCCTTCAGTCCAACTCGTCCATGCCGACCAGATATCCCAACCTAATCTCGTCCCACTTGCCAGTACCCAGCCCATATCCCTCCAAACCCTTCCTATTCATGTACCCATCCAGCTGCCTATTAAATGTTGCAATTGTACTAGCCTCCACCACTTCCTCTGGCAGCTCATTCCATACAAGTACCACCCATCTGCATAAAAAAGTTGCCCCTTAGATCTTTTCTATACCTTCCCCTTCTCACCCTAAACCTATGCCCTCTAGTTCTAGACTCCCCCACCCCGGGGAACAGAGTTCGTCTATTTATCTTATCCACGCCCTCATGATTTTATTAGCCTTTAGGAGGCTGAGGGGTGACCTTCTACACTCCAGGGAAAACAGCGCCAGCCTATTCAACTTCTCTTTATAGATGAATCATCCAATCCTGGCAACATCCTTGTAAATCATTTCCAAGTTTCACAACATCCTTCTGATAGGAAGATCAGAATTGCACGCAATATTCCAAAAATGGCCTAACCAATGTCTGTACTGCTGCAACATGTACTCACTTCCAATTCCTGTACTCACTACTCTGACTAATAAAGGAAAACATACCAAATGCCTTCGTCACTATCCTATCTACCTGCAACTCTACTTTCAAGGAGCTTTGAACCTGCATTCCAAGATCTCTTTGTTTAGCAACACTCCCTAGGACCTTACCATTAAGTGTGTAAGTAATTTTCCAAATTCACCTAAAATTAGAACAGTGCAACAGCCGCACTCCCCACAATACAGCAAGTTAGCCCCAACACTGAAAGAAACAGCTGTTACCATTCAAATGGATAAGGTGGAAATCGACCAGGCACATCTTAATGGAGGCATACTTGTAAAATAAATTACATTATCTTACATGATTTTGCACTATCTTGTCGGTCATTTTCACCAATCTCAAATGTTTCATTCTTGAAAAAAGAATGCTTCCATGCAAAGCCAAAAATCATACCTTCGTAAAAGCTTCAGGGTCATTGGTGCTTAATGTCCGATTTGCATAATCTAGCAGTTCCTCTGAACTTTCCAAAGCATTGTTGCATATGGTCAACTGGTTCTGATGAAATAAAAAAAAATTGCACAATTAGCCATATGTGTTCAATATAATTACATATCACAAATTGCATTTTCACACTCAAGATGGTTTTGAACTAACAAATTGAGGGATGCTAGTCATACATGCATTCTAGTAAAGTTATAAGAACCAAAATTTCAACAGAATACAAAACAAACTAACAAGAAAATAAAGTACTTAAATTGCAGTAGTTCCAATTCTTCGTCATTTCAGTTAAACAAAAGTAGACATATTTTTGGTTATCTAATCACTCAACACAGAAAAACAAATTACCCTTTAGGCCTTATCTCCACAGCAAACAAATAAGGGGATTACCATGTCATGTTTTCAGCCTTAAAGGTAAAGGTTAGTTTAATGTCTCAATTCACAAAATTGCCATTCATCTCTGTACTAAACACAAGAAAAATCAAACCAACAGCCAATGTGGTTTTTTCAAAGCAATTCAATGAATATGGTGTCAATCCCACCTGCAAGATTTCAACTGCAGATCAATTACTTTAATTTCTTACCAAGGGAATGGTGTTCAATGTTTGAATGATATTTAGCCACTACAAATTTAAAAAGATCTGAAGGAAAGCCCAGAGTCTGGTGGCAAGGCTCGAAGACCAATACGGTCAGTGCTGCTTGAGGTACAATTCCAAAGATAAGTTAATTAAAATCACAGCATTATGGACAAGAAAAACATAAATGATATGTTTAAGAATTCAATTGCAGGTTAGGAGGGCGGTGCTGAGTTGAGGGAACCGACTGAGACAAGGTGGGGGGGGGGGAAGGGAAATGAGGAAACTGGAGAAATCTGAGTTCATTCCTTGTGGTTGGAGGGTTCCCAGGCGGAAGATGAGGCGCTCTTCCTCCAACCGTCGTGTTGTTATGTTCTGCTGATGGAGGAGTCCAAGGACCTGCATGTCCTCAGTGGAGTGGGAGGGAGAGTTAAAGTGTTGAGCCACGGGGTGGTTGGGTTGCAGGGGAAGGTGCCGGGAGTGGAGGTTGGGTTAGTGGGGGGTGTGGACCTGACGAGGGAGTCAGGAAGGGAGTGGTCCTTGCGGAACGCTGATAGGGGAGAGGAGGGAAATATATCCCTGGTGGTGGGGTCCGTTTGGAGGTGGTGGAAATGACAGTGGATGATACGCTGTATACGGAGTTTGGTGGGATGGTAGGTGAGAACCAGTGGGGTTCTGTCTTGGTGGCAGTTGGAGGAGCGGGAAGTGGAGGAGATGCGGTGGAGGGCATCGTCGATCACGTCTGGGGGGAATCTGCGGTCCTTGAAGAAGGAGGCCATCTGGGCTGTACGGTATTGGAACTGATCCTCCTGGGAGCAGATGCGGCGGAGACGAAGGAATTGGGAATATGGGATGGCGTTTTTACAGGGGGCAGGGTGGGAGGAGGTGTAGTCCAGGTAGCTGTGGGAGTCAGTCGGTTTATAGTAGATGTCTGTGTTGAGTCGGTTGCCCGAGATAGAAATAGAAAGGTCTAGGAAGGGGAGGGAGGAGTCTGAGACAGTCCAGGTGAATTTGAGGTTGGGATGGAAGGTGTTGGTAAAGTTGATGAACTGTTCAACCTCCTCGTGGGAGCACAAGGCAGCGCCGATACAGTCATCGATGTAGCGGAGGAAAAGGTGGGGGGTGGTGCCAGTGTAGTTGCGGAAGATGGACTGTTCCACATATCCTACGAAGAGACAGGCATAGCTGGGGCCCATGCGGGTGCCCATGGCAACTCCTTTAGTTTGGAGGAAGTGGGAGAATTGAAAAGAGAAGTTATTCAGGGTGAGGACCAGTTTAGTCAGTCGAAGGAGGGTGTCAGTGGAGGGGTACTGGTTGGTGCGGCGGGAAAGGAAGAAGCGGAGGGCTTTGAGTCCTTTGTGATGCGGGATGGAGGTGTATAGGGACTGGATGTCCATCGTGAAGATAAGGCATTGGGGACCGGGGAAGCGAAAATCATGGAGGAGGTGGAGGGCGTAGGTGGTGTCCCGAACGTAGGTGGGGAGTTCTTGGACTGAAGGGGACAGAACCGTGTCGAGGTACACGGAGATGAGTTCGGTGGGGCAGGAGCAGGCTGAGACAATGGGTCGGCCGGGGCAGTCAGGTTTGTGGATTTTGGGCAGGAGGTAGAAGTGGGCGGTGCGGGGTTGTGGGACTGTGAGGTTGGAGGCGGTAGATGGGAGTTCCCCTGAGGTGATGAGGTTATGGATGGTCTGGGAGATGATGGTTTGGTGGTGGGAGGTGGGGTCATGGTCAAGGGGGCAATAAGAGGAGGCGTCCGCGAGCTGGCGTTTGGCCTCAGCGGTATAAAGGTCGGTGCGCCAAACTACTACCGCGCCTCCCTTGTCTGCCGGTTTGATGGTGAGGTTGGGGTTGGAGCGGAGGGAGTGGGAGGGCTGCACGTTCTGAGGGTGAGAGGTTGGAGTGGGGGAGAGGGGTGGACAGGTTGAGTCGGTTAATGTCGCAGCGGCAGTTGGCTATAAATAGATCGAGGGCAGGTAAGAGGCCAGCACGGGGTGTCCAGGTGGATGGGGTGTGTTGGAGGCGGGAGAAGGGGTCCTCAGGGGGTGGGCGGGAGTCTTGGTTGTAAAAGTAGGCACGGAGGCGAAGGCGGTGGAAGAATTGTTCAATATCTCGCCGGTGTGTTGAACTCATTGATTCGAGGGTGTAGGGGAATGAAGATGAGGCCTCTGCTGAGGACTGATCTTTCATCCTCAGAGAGGGGGAGGTCTGGAGGGATGGTGAAGATCCGGCAAGGTTGGGAGCTAGGACCTGGTGTGGGACTGGAGCTGGGGGTGGGGGCGGGAACAGAGATCGACGTGGGGCGGGGTTAGACGTGGTGACAAAGCTTGGTGTGGGGGTGGGGTTAAGCGTGGGGGCGGGGTCATGCGTGGTGATGGAAGTAAGCGTGGGGGCGGGGTTACGTGTGGTGGCGAAAGTCGGCGTGGGGACGGGGTTACGCGTGGTGACGAAGGTTTGCGTGAGGGCGGGGTTACGTGTAGTGACGAAAGACGGCGTGGGGGCAGAGACACCTGAGGCGTTGTGGTCGTGCAGGTTAGTGATGTCAGTGGGGGTGGAAGTGGCTGCGGCGACGGCAACCGAAGGGGCGGAAATGGTTGTGGCGACGAAAGAACCGTTGTCATTCCCAGTAGCCGCGGGGGTCGCGAGTCCGTCGGCAATTGTGGAAGTGGTTGTCTGTGCGGAGATCGCCGGGGCAGTTGTTTGGGCGGCGATCACGGAGGCTCCGTGGTCGGTGGGGGCGGAAGTGACGTCACGGCCGCCGGCGGCCGTTGGTGCTGCGGGCGCTGTAGCGGCCGCGTGTGTAAATCCGTCCGACATATTATGGAGGCTGGTAGAAGATTCTGGAAACGTTGAGGAATCACGAAAGTGGGGGTAAGTACATGAAAGTTTTCGGTACTTACTGTCTTTAATTTCTGATATGGCTAGGAAGAACTGTTTGTTTAGTGTATGGGTTCTTCTGTAGATGAAGAACAGTAGAGGTCCTTTACAAGTTTGAGAGAGTGTTGTAGGGCTGATTGCAGGGAATGTAGGTAGTGACGCATGGCTGCAAGGGTGGAGCGGAGGATCCCGAAGGAGGTCTGTTGCTGGAGGCTTCGGATTTGTTGCAGGTATAGGTTGTCCTGGTTGGGTCCAAATTTTGTTGGTTGGAATGTAGTCCGGAGACCGTGCGGGATCAGTCAGTTCCATAGGCAGGTGCTGAGAAAGGAGATGTGGCTGTGGTAGCGAATCTGTTTGAGAACGTGGCTGAAGAGCTTCTGTGCAGAGGAGATGACCTGGGGGGTGCAGTGAGAGAGAGACTCACTGAAATCCTTGTAGAGGGAGGAGGAGAGCTTCTTCAAGGAAGCCATCTTTGCAAGAGGATTCGCAGTAGGTTAAAATCTTCGAGTAAAAAGTGAGGTCTGCAGATGCTGGAGATCACAGTTGAAAATGTGTTGCTGGTTAAAGCACAGCAGGTTAGGCAGCATCCAAGGAACAGGAAATTCGACATTTCGGGCCAGAGCCCTTCATCAGGAATGAGGAGAGGGTGCCAGGCAGGCTCAGATAAAAGGTAGGGAGGAGGGACTTGGGGGAGAGGCGATGGAGATGTGATAGGTGGAAGGAGGTCAAGGTGAGGGTGATAGGCCGGAGTGGGGTGGGGGCGGAGAGGTCAGGAAGAAGATTGCAGGTTAGGAGGGCGGTGCTGAGTTGAGGGAACCGACTGAGACAAGGTGGGGGGAGGGGAAATGAGGAAACTGGAGAAATCTGAGTTCATTCCTTGTGGTTGGAGGGTTCCCAGGCGGAAGATGAGGCGCTCTCCCTCCAACCGTCGTGTTGTTATGTTCTGCCGATGGAGGAGTCCAAGGAGTGGGAGGGAGAGTTAAAGTGTTGAGCCACGGGGTGGTTGGGTTGGTTGGTCCGGGCATCCCAGAGGTGTTCCCTGAAGCGTTCCGCAAGTAGGCGGCCTGTCTCCCCAATATAGAGGAGGCCACATCGGTTGCAGCGGATGCAATAGATGATGTGTGTGGAGGTGCAGGTGAATTTGTGGCGGATATGGAAGGATCCCTTGGGGCCTTGGAGAGAAGTAAGGGAGGAGGTGTGGGCGCAATTTTACATTTTCTGTGGTTGCAGGGGAAGATGCCGGGAGTGAAGGTTGGGTTAGTGGGGGATGTGACCTGACGAGGGAGTCACGAAGGGAGTGGTCTTTGCGGAACGCTGATAGGGGAGGGGAGGGAAATATATCCCTGGTGGTGGGGTCCATTTGGAGGTGGCGGAAATGACGGCGGATGATACGCTGTATACGGACGTTGGTGGGGTGGTAGGTGAGAACCAGTGGGGTTCTGTCTTGGTGGCGGTTGGAGGAGCGGGGCTCAAGGGCGGAGGAGCGGGAAGTGGAGGAGATGCGGTGGAGGGCATGTTTGAAGGGCCTACCGTTACTCCCAATTTCTATGTTTCAATGAAATATAGAAAGAGAAGTCTACATACAAAATGACATTGTTGCCATTTTCAGTTTGTGTGAACAGTGTTTAAGTCCTCCTCAAACCCTAACAACTCCAAACAGCAGTCCATCAGATATGGCAAGGTCATACTTATAATCCATTGACCTGGTTTATACCATACTGTAAGTTGTCCAAAAGAGGTCAACCTCAACTTGCTTCTCAAAATGCTGCACTCAATATTTAGGAAAGAATCTTCACCTCAAATTTGTCTAAAAATTCATTTGGCTTCATCATGCCTTAATACTCAAAGACAATTTGGTTAACAATGCTTAACGGTTTTTGAGATTGTCTTTTACAGAACACTTCTAAAGTGTCAATCTGGTTGTCTTTACAATAATAAAATCAAGGAGTGCTGGAAATCTGAAACAAAAACAAAGTGACTGAGAAAGTCAAGAGATCTGGTAGTATCTGTGGATAGAAAAACAAAGTTAATATGTTGAGTGCAAAAGATCCCTGGAGAAGTTCCCTAAGAAAGGAGGATTCTAGGAAGGGGATGAGTCGACCACAGTTAACCAGGGAAATTCAGAACACCATCAAATTACCGTAAAATGTGGCAGACAAGAGGGTTGGAAAAGTTTTAAAAACTAAGATGACCAAAAATTAATAACGAGGAAGAAAACAAACTTTGAGGGTAAACTTGCAACTAATACCAAGACAGACAGCAAGAGATTCTCTAAATATACTGTTACGACATGGGATAAACCTCACTGCTTAATTTAAACCAGCAACACAAAAGATTTATCCCATGCAGTAATGTGAAAATTCAAGAGGCCAAGAGCTATTTGAACAATTAACAACTTTATTTCTTAGGAAACTTGACTGAGTAACTATGCATAATTTTTCATCCTTGTGGAAGAGTCTGGGACCAGAGGTCACAATGTCAGAGTAAATGGTTGCCTATTTAAAGGCAGAAAGGAAAACAAATTTCTTTTCTCAAAGTAGCAAATCTGTGGAATTATTCACCACATTGCTCATTGGCTTATTCGCATCAAATGCTCACCACTGTACCATACTTTTGCTAGATAGGAAAGGTGGTGACATGAGGGGATCCAATGGATTGGAAAAGAAATTAGCATATGTACTAGCATTGTAATAGTATCTGAAATGTTAACTGATTGATAGAATTGAGATGCCTAATGCCTAATTAGTCCATGGGCTAACTCTTAGGCATGTGTTGCTGGTTAAAGCACAGCAGGTTAGGCAGCATCCAAGGAACAGGAAATTCGACGTTTCGGGCCAGAGCCTGATGAAGGGCTCTGGCCCGAAACGTCGAATTTCCTGTTCCTTGGATGCTGCCTAACCTGTTGTGCTTTAACCAGCAACACATTTTCAGCTCTGATCTCCAGCATCTGCAGACCTCACTTTTTACCCTAACTCTTAGGCATTTCTAGTGAGCAGCACTTTGTGGGTTTGACAATGCCAAGATTGTTCGGGCCTATCCAGATCAGACAATTCCCATCCCTTGAAAACAAAAAAATAACTGTCTAGACTCCAAAACCACCTAGACTCAAAATATTAGCTTGCCCTCTCTCCTGCTGCACGACCTGTTGTAATTTTCAGCATTTTTTGTTTCCAGTACAGAGTCCAACATCTGCAGTAATTTGCTTCTACATTCGATCCCATTCCTTGAGTGGCACAAGAACCACTCAGGTTTTTAACAAAAAAAATAGATAGCTGAAGATTGCAGACAGGCATCAGGAAAAACAACAAATGATTTCTTGAATTCAATTTTGGAAATGTCAGAGTAATACTGGAATGCTTAATATTAGAAATCGCAGGTTTCAAGCCCAGCATTACAGCCTTGCAAAATAATGCTGTGCAAATTTGTGAACTCATCATGTTTGGTAACAAGCATTTGTGACAAATGAAAGTCAGTGAACATTAATAGATTGTTCCAAAGTACACTGCACTCATGATCTGACAGATGCTAGCAAAAACATGCTGACTCTGCTATTGACATACATTGTTTTGATGTAGACAGTACGTCACATGTAAACCTAGCTCAGGTACAGTCTCCCAACATGTGCAAAATTCCTAGCTGAATCTTTTCCCCTTGTATGTGACAGGCCAGTTTACTTCTTTTCCTGCTTTACTTGCATCTGAATCTGAAGCCTGAAGAATCACTGGTTTTACTGAAATGGTTTGAAGGATGCAAGATTATTTTTGTACACTTCATATATCTTGCAGAGTCATACATCACAGAAACAGACCCTTCAGCCCAATTTGTCCATGCTAACCAGGGTTTCCCAAATTAAACTAGTCCCATTTATCTACATGTGGCCTGTATCCCTCTAAATCTTTCCAAATGTCTTTTAAATGTTCTAATTGTACCTGTTTCGCCCACTTCCTCTGGAAGCTCATTCCATAAATACAACTCCCTGTGTGAAAGATTTGCCTCTCAGGCCCCTTTTACATCTTTCCCTTCTCATCTTAAACCTATACCCAATAGTTTGGATTCCCCTATCCTGGGCAAAAGACCTTGGCTATTCATCTTATCTATGACTCTCAGGATTTTATGAACTCTATAAGATCACCCAACCGCGTCCAAGGAAAGAGGTCGAGAATCTCCTAATAACGCAAACCTTCCAACTTCAGTTCACATCTTGGTAAATATTTTTTGCATCCCTTCCAGTTTAATAACATCTTTCTCTCACTGGCCTTCACAGTTAGCTCATTCAATATACAGCACGATTATTTTAGACCAGCTATTTTACCAAACATTTTCCAAAGAAACAAGAACAATAATTGGTGGTAAAACTCATGTGTGGGAGCATTTCTGTACAGAAACCATATTTTGGTCACTGGACCCCAAATTGCTTTCTCTGATGCCAGATGCAGGCAGACCTGCTGAAGTTTTCTAGCAACTTGTTTGTTTCTGATTTCATCATCTGTGGTTTTTTGGGCTACCCCTACCTCCACCAGGGGAGATTTGATAGAATAATGAGCCCTTAACCAGGGAATATTCTGGAAATAAACAGCAGCAGACTAGAGGTTTGATATGAAGTGCGGGAGCCACATGCACTATGCACTACACAGTTGTAGTCATTTGGGGATCAGTTAGCTGGACAGCTGGTTTGTGAGGCTAACAGTGTGAGTTCAATTCCCACTCTAGCACAAAAGACTTGCCTTCGCAATCACTCCCCTCACCTGAGATGCGGTGACCCTCAGCATAAACCATCACCAGTCACCAGTATGGTCTGGTAGGACTACAATGACTTTAAATACTTGGTATCCATTTAAATATTCAGCAACTTTTGTTTTTTTCCCTCAGAAATCTTCAAAGTAGACAGTATTGCCACAGAGCATGGAATACGGAGTGTTGCCACTTCAAACACTGAATTTACACAGAAGCCAAAACCACATGAATTATGTCATTGGTACCAAAGTAATGAAAAGAGTTCACAAGATCAGAGGTGATGGTGAAGACTAGTACAATTACAACATTTAAAAGGCATCTGGATTAGTATATAAAAAGTAGGGTTTAATGGGATGAGCTAAATGCTGGCCAATGGGGTTATGTTAATTTAGGATATCTGGTCAGAACAGACAAATTGGACCAAAGGGTCTGTTTCCATGCTGTACATCTCTATTACTCTAAGTCAAGGACGTATTCTGAGTTCAAATCAATGTTAGAATTTTGGGTAGCCAGAAAAATTAGCAGTTTGAAATTATTAATTTGGTTTCAAATAAACACAAATATACAGATATAAATTATTCTGGACATTCCCAGACCATGAAAAAAAAACAAAACAAAAAGTCTGTCTTGAAGAACAGCTTTTACCTGGAGTTCTTGGCTTTTGTATGCTTGTTCCTGTTTAATTTTGTTCACCATACTAGCTTTCATCTCATCCAGAGTAGCCTGAAGAGCACCGAACTCCTCTTCTAAGTCAATCATCACTTTGGTGGTATTGACCTGCATGAAAAACGTGAGTAAAAAACAACTTTTTAAACTTACACATATGCTGAATTAGCACATTAAACAAAACAGAAGTCACAATCAAATTTTGGTATCAGCAAATAAAACAATCCAGAAAGAAAGAGATACTAAAAGACTAATGTTTCTTTTGCTTGTACATAATCAATTCGTATTAGCTTCTATACTCAATTCATTTCAAAATGCTTTGACCAGTCTTTGAAAGAAAGATATACAGCAATTCATGGATTTCAGGATGACAGAATGGTGAAATAAGTAATGCATATAGACTTAAACATTGAGAAATATTAAATGAAGCACACATGGGGGTGGGAGGGGAGAAAATGGGGAGAATGTGAGAAGACTGTATGCTAAACGTGACAATTTTGAAAATATGAAATCACAAGTTGAAGCCCATACACAAATTCTTAAATGTGATGTGGCAAACATGATGTGGTGAGGAAAAGAACACAATAACTGTACCCATGCTAGACTATTAACCACAGTTTAGGCATCAGCTGGAATGTTGTGGACAACACTGGACAATGATTATTTGGTGAATGAGATTAATGAATCATGGAAGCTCTTAATTTCCAGACCAAACTCAAATTTCAGATTATGAAAGAAATGGGAATAACAGCAATTTAAAAGGGAGACTAGAGAGGAACTTTACAGCAAGTCTGACTACAATCTCATATTCATGGAGTTGCATCACATTTGCATTATGAATTGTGAAGGTAAACCCCCTGAAGCTCAGTCTGCTTGAACATGTACAGAAATAGCCAAAGGATTAGTTGCCATTATGGAAAATGGAACAACAGAAAATTTAAATCATGAGAGTAGATTACCCTCATTTCCAGAGATGGAGCCACATCACCAGCAGATGAATGAAGTGGTTACGTAGACATGGGTTACAATACTGTCAAAGAAAACAAATAAGAATTGGTCTTGATATTGTCACTTCCTACAAGAATTAAAATCAAAAGTATTTTGAGAGATAAACTATTACTAATTGAACTGAAAAAAATTTGGATTTTTCAAGAGAGATCCTTAATGAAATCTACAAAAAAAAAGGTGGTCTGTTAGTTTCCTGAAGCACCGTGCAGCTTTCTTAGGCTGGAGTTAACAACTGGTTAAATGCATGGAAGAATGCAACATAAATTTTAATATATTGTATCAAAGATTGACAGTTTTCAGATTGGAGATTGTTGGATCAGCATTTGAGATATTGGCTGGTGTCTTAGATGGGCAGGCAACCAGCTCCAACTGATGTTTGGTTCTCAAGAAGAGAATCCATTGGATTCGTTGACTGTTTGCCCTGGAAAATTTCTGGGCATGTAGTCTTCATTGAAGAATTGGAGCATTCAATAGTAACATAATAGAATACTCAATGATGCTAAATTTTGAATATTCCAGACACTAGTCACAGCATCAATACAACTGATGAGTACAATATAATGACAAGTCTTCACTTTCTTTCACAGTAGTCAAAAATGAAACAACTAATGACAGAAGAATTCATGGGATTCCCAAGAAACAATCAACTGGTGCTTCAGTTGTGACTTGGAGTATCATGTGAACAGCCCAAAGCAAATAGGCATGATCCTCTAAATAATACATGACATACTACGACACAAAGAAGAAAAAAGATATCAACAAGTTCTGGTGCACACTGTAGAAAAGACTTTGAATACATGAGAGAGTATATAGCAGAGGTTCTTGAGAAGGGTTCCAACATGAAAAATTTAAACTCTGAGGATAGTTTGGAAAAATTGGCACTTTTTTCCTTAGAGAAAAGGTCATGCATGAGGAGACCTGATAGAGGTATAAAATGTCATGAGGGGTGCAGATAATGTAGGTAAGAAGAAACTGTTTTTGCTCACAACAGGACTCAAACCAAAGGATTTGAATTTTTTTTTAAAAAGCAGCAAATACAAGAGGAGAATAAAAGCTTTTTCATACAAGTAGTAAGGGTCTGGAAAGCACTGCCTGGAAATGTATTGGCAACAGTTTCAACTGCAGCATTCAAGGGGACAATGGATTAATATTTAAATAGAAACCACATACAGGGTTACAGGGAAACAGCAAGAAATTGAGGCTAAGCCAAAATACTCAGACAACCAGAGCAGACAAAATGGGCTGAATCGCCTCCGGTATTGTAAAAACTCTTGTGAATCAACTAAGCACAATATATTTTAGTCCTTTGATCAATTCATTAGATGACTCCTTTAGTTGCGCAGTATTAAGTGCATGTACTTTACACATTTTGGCCATGAACTGTTGATGCACTTCCCTATTTCATTAAGTGATGAAGATTAAGGAATGTGCTCAGGTAAAATATTTGTAATTCATGTGAACTAGCTAGAGTAAGCCATTTCAAACCACATCCTTTCACTTCTCATGAAATACTTACCTTGAGTCAACCTGCTCTGAGGAAAGCATAAAAGAATCTTGGCATGGAACATGACAAGGCATTCATTTCATGAAAATTAGTTGACCCGTAGTTTATTCAGAAAATCTTCTCCCCAACATGATTATTGTTCATTTATGAATTCCTGAGGCACATGATAGATATTTGCCTGTTCAGATGTCTTATGACACAACTCTAGGACTTCAACCAAGGTCTACTGGTTTAAACTTAGGAACACTACCATGGCACCACAAGAACCCCCAAACCTTCCAGACAATAGGCCAGACACCACCATCACCATCCTGGGATATTTCCCACTGGTAGGACAGACCCAGCAGAGGTGACAGCACAGTGGTATACAATGGGGAAGGAATTGCTCTGCGAGTCTTCAACATTGAGTCCCAAAGACCATGAAGTCTCATGGCTTCAAGTTAAACAGAGCAAGGAAATCTCCCGATTGCAACGTACCGTCCTCCCTCAGTTGATGAATCAATGTTCTTCTATGTTAAAGAACATCAAGTACTGAGGGAAGCAGGGGTGCAAAATGTCCTCTGGTGTGGGATTTCAATGTCCATCACCAAGGAGTGATTCAGCAACAGCACCGCCAATCAAACTTGTTGGGTCCTAAAGGACATAGCTGCTCATCTCAGGCTAGGGCAGGTGATGAGGGATTCAACTACAGAAAAAAAAGATTACCTTACCTCATCCTAATCAATCTGCCAGATGCAGGTGCATCTATCCATGGCTATTGGTAAGAATGACCACCGCACAGTCATAGAGATTGTCAGCATGGAAACAGACCCTTCGGTCCAACCCAACCAGGTATCCCAACCCAATCTAGTCCCACCTGCCAGCACTCGGCCCATATCCTTCCAAACCCTTTCTATTCACATACCCATCCAAATGCCTCTCAAATGTCGCAATTGTACCAGCCTCCACCACTTCCTCTGGCAGCTCATTCCATACACGTACCACCCTCTGTGTGAAAAAGTTGCCCCGTAGGTCTCTTTTATATCTTTCCCCTCTCACCCTAAACCTATGCCCTCTAGTTCTGGACTCCCCCTCCTGCCTTCAATGAGAATACCATCTATCATGTTGAATAGCATTATCACCATGCAAAGTGCCACATAGCAACATCCTGACAAGTATTATTCGGCAATTTGGTGAAAATGAGAACTGCAGATGCTGGAGATTAGAGTCAAGATTAGACTGGTGCTGGGAAAGCACAGCATGTCAGGCAACATCCGAGGAGCAGGAAAATTGACACTTCGGGCAGAAGCCATTCATCAGCCCTTTCTGATGAAAGGCTCCTGCCCGAAACGGCGATTCTCCTGCTCCTCGGATGCTGCCTGACCTGCTGTGCTTTGGCAGCACCACTCTAATCTTATTTAGCAATTTGTCTACATCATCCTTTACTTGGGTAGATTTGCATAAAGTTGAATTGCAATAACCAAATACTAATTTATAGACAATTAAACTATGGATATGAGTACAGGAAAAAAGTTTGAATGAGTACATGTATGCAATTTTGGAGAAAAGGCATAATACACTTAAAAATACTACCTGAACATTTTTTAAAGTATGGTTCAATGTCTCAATAAAATTCTGTATTTCATCATCTTTGTTTGCCAGTGTTGTGATAATTCTTTGCAATGCTTCCTATAAAAAAAGAGGAGAAATAGGTCATCCAAATAAAACAAAAATCACTACCTATGAACTAATATCAATATCTGATGTAGAGCTGGAAGCTTTTCATGCAATGCTATATATGCAAGTGTTAAGCAGATGTAAAAGCCTTAGCCCTCACCAATTTCCACAACCTTTTTAATTAAAACATGGTCAATTTTAACTAGACGGTCTTGCATGGATTGTCTAAGCATTCAAAGTGAGAGTTTCATAATTTTAAATCATGGAATGAAACTACTCACCCATATTGTCCACGTAGGAAATACAAGCTGTATCTAACCTAGCAAGTCTTCTCAGAATCTTCTATATTTCAACAAAATCACCTTTCACTCTTAGATTCTGAAAGTATAGGCCCAATTTCACTCAGACTCTCATCTTAAGACAAGCATAAACCTTCACAAACTGACCCTAATACAATTACATCTTTCCTTAGAGAAGGAGAAATGCGTCTTTCTAATTGTCACCTACACTTGAATCCTGACTTTGTGCTCTTCAAACAAGTACAAAGTCTCTCATAACATTAACATATACAAATTTCACAACTCAAATCTGCATTTGCATTCTGACTACCAAAGTGAGTAACCTCGCATTATACTATGATCTTAATGCCTACTCACTTCACTTACTTACCTTTTTCCAGCCACTTCAGTTTATATTTTCACTTAACCTTACATTGTAAGCAAACTTAGCTATATTACTCAAGTCCTTTTTCCAAGTCATTAATATAAATCATGAATAATAGATACCACTATCGATTCTAGTGGCGCTCCACAGGCAACAGCCTGGCAATTTGAAAATGTCACATTTATCCTTAGTCTTTGCTTCCTGTGCATTAATCACAGTTTATCAATGTATATATCCAACATCATGAGCCACACCTTGAATATTAATCCTTTATGTTGTACCTTACATGCATCAATCTCCAGCTAAAATAAAAGTGTTTTAAGATACAATTCCTAATCAACATTTGACCCTATCAATTATTTGCTTTTCACAATTATTAAATCTTCAGTATTTAATTAAACTATATACTAAACCAGTCACTAGATCCTGGCATTTAAAATGACAGAAAGGTCAAGTAAATCTCCATAGGGTAATTCAGGCAACAGACAAGACCTAACAGAAAAGCATCAAGTGCAAAAGAAAATCTACAACAAAATAGGTTCAACCCACTGACATGCATAACTACAATTGATTTGTTTTAATCACTGTATTGTAACCACTGGTTTTCTCTCAATTATCACTCTCGGTGAATTGCGAGTGATATTAGACATAGGTTTGCACTTGCTTTATCAGTTGTATTGTAATTTTCCAAAGCAGGTTTAAAAACAGAGTTAAGGCATTGAGCAGTCAAGTCTCCTTTGCATGATACACAAATAGTTCATATTCTTTTTTCATTGAATGTTCACTGGTCCTCTTTACATGCACTTTTACATTTAATTTTTCTCCTTAAAAGTGGTTTTGCTTTTGTGCATGCTGGTTGAGAGCATGGGACACGAATGGCTGGAATACAGATGTCAGGTTTCACTCAAAAAAAAAACGTTGGTATTGCCAGTCTCACTCACTCAAGTCTTTTCAGTTCTACCACCCCATCCCTGCAGATTTTCAAAAGCCCAATGCAAAAAATGGGATAGACTGTCAAAAATACCACCAATAAAGGCCCCTACACCAATATTCAAGAGCCAAGTAAATTTAATTCAATCCACATGAACAAACTAACAGAGGGTCTAATCATATCCTCTGAATCTTAAAAGCTAAGCTCCTCACTGCCAAATACTCTTGCCAGTATCAAATATACTGAGCAGAGATTTGTCAATCTGCCAATCCATTAATCTTATAAATGCATTCGTCACTGTCAGTTGAATCAGACAGTAGTCATTCCATTTTTGGTTCAGACTACATATAGATTAGACTTTGGTACAGGTCTTTAAAAAGACTGCTCAAACGCTGAGATAAAGTTGAGTTCCTTTCAAATCTGATGTTTTATGATATCAAAATGGTCTTTGCTATATGCTACTCAAATAAAGCTAATACTGTTTCAAGACATGACTGTTGTTGAACAATAACTAAACAAGATCATAAACATCATAAAAATTGGAAAACATCTGTCAAATTAACTACTTCCAAAAAGAGCAATAGCACTTCCCATGCAAGTAATTTTATAACCCAAAGATACAAATATTTACAAATAAGTACTTAAAGCACTGAATGATACAATGTAAACCAACACTGCAACAAATGGATTACAACTCAGCCACCACCCTACATTAGTTCCCACGACTGATCTCACTGCAAGTCTAATATCCTCTAAACCAATGACTGCCAAAGCCACTGAGGATGGATGCAGATTGCTTACACACCAGAGTGATGCAGCATTTTCATTGCTCCGCAACAAGATGTTGGGATAACTCCCATCATTCCCTTTCTAAACCTGAACACAAAAAGGTCAAGGATTCATACGATTGTTAAGATCCTCAGTGCAAATAAAATGAGGACTGAAAAATAAGACCCAGACATTTAAACCAAATAAATCACACGACTGATTCAAAACTGAAATACACCCAAATGAACTAACCAGAAATAGAGGGAAGGGAGAAGAAGGATGTGAAAAGGGTGGCGAGGGGGGTCAGAGAGGGGCAAGCAGTGGGGTGAGAGGGTGGCAAAGGGTGAAGAGGAGGCGGCAAGGGGTGCAGGGGTGGGGGAAGGGGGTGCAGGGGTGGGGGAAGGGGGTGCAGGGGTGGGGGAAGGGGGTGCAGGGGTGGGGGAAGGGGGTGCAGGGATGGGGGAAGGGGGTGCAGGGGTGGGGGAAGGGGGTGCAGGGGTGGGGGAAGGGGGTGCAGGGGTGGGGGAAGGGGGTGCAGGGGTGGGGGAAGGGGGTGCAGGGGTGGGGGAAGGGGGTGCAGGGGTGGGGGAAGGGGTGCAGGGGTGGGGGAAGGGGGTGCAGGGGTGGGGGAAGGGGGTGCAGGGGTGGGGGAAGGGGGTGCAGGGGTGGGGGAAGGGGGTGCAGGGGTGGGGGAAGGGGGTGCAGGGGTGGGGGAAGGGGGTGCAGGGGTGGGGGAAGGGGGTGCAGGGGTGGGGGAAGGGGGTGCAGGGGTGGGGGAAGGGGTTGCGGCGAGGGGGAGGGTCGCTGAGGGAAGGGTCGGCGAGCAGATAGAGTGGAAGAGACACAGAGAGGGAGAGAGATTAGGTCACCCTGGCTCGGGGATGACCAGCCCCTGACCCTTCCTACCGCTTAAGACGCTGCTGGTGGATAGACAACGAGGAAGGCTTGGAAAGAACAGTCCCTGATGAAGGGATGACCGGACTCAAAACATTCACTCTGCTTTCTCCCGCCAGATCGTCTGAGCTTCCCACCCCCTCCCCAACAATTTCTGTTTCCATCTCGAAACCAGCAGGGTTCCTCCAAGGGCGATCTCAATTCTCTCAGGCCTTGGCGCTTACCCGCTGCGAGTCCATCGAGGCGGTCAAGAGCGGGCGCCCCCTGAAAACAAGAGACACCCGGCGCCACCAGGATCCGGGAACCGCGCACGGACGAGCTGGGCCCAGTGCGCAGGCGCGCCAACCGACGATGCGGCGCAGGAGGTCGGGCTGGGGGGGGGGGGCGGGCGAAAGTGACGTCACGCGCGTGCGTGCGCGCCGAGAGCCGCGTGCGGTTGCCTTGGAGACAGCAGGCGCCGTTGGCGACGTCCAACCGTCCCGACCAGGATCAAGAGCGGGATTGGGATGGTAATGAAATTGGCTGGATTTGAACATTGAACTCAAACCCATCCCGCGCCATTTGGATAATACTAAGCAGCGTCATATGATTATTGTAAATGCCGTGATGCGGAAGCGAAAAGAAAAATCCCTGATACAGTTCTGAAGGAGGGTGACTGGACTCTTAATTGACTCTGCTTTCTCTCTCCACAGATGCTGCCTGACCTGCTGAGTTTCTCCAGCAATTCCTGTTTCGTTTCAGATTTTCAGCCTCTGCAGTTCTTTGTTTAACAAAAAAACTTGTGGATCATTCCACATGTAATGAATCTTTCTTAGAGCATGGAAAGGGAACCTTCGGTCCAACTCGTCCATGCTGACCAGATATCCTAAATAAATTGCCAGCACTTGGCCCATATCCCCCCCCCAAAACATTATGGGTAATTTAGTATGGCCAATTCACCTAAAATGCACATCTTTGAACTGTGGGAGGAAACCAGGGGAGAATGTGCAAACTCCACAGAGACAGTTGCCCGAAGCTGGAATCGAACCCGAGTCACTGGTGCCATGAGGCAACAGTGCTAACTGCTGTAACGTTGTAGTTCTGTTCTCATGCAATCCAGTGTTACAAGGAAATAATGTAATGGCAGCACCATTTCAACTAACAGGGCCGGAATCACGCTACAACCAATACATGCTTTAAAAGTTTGCGCTTTAGAAATAGTGTCCCCAGTTCGTCAGTCACGTTATAACAAATTTGCATTAATGAAACACACGTTCGAGCAGAATGGCCTGTTTAAGGGCATCACAGATTCTGGGCAAAAGACAAGAAAGTGGAATTGAGGATTATTAGATCAGCTGTGATCTTATTGAATGGTGGAGCAGACTTGATTGGCTGAATGACTTACTTCTGCTCCTATATAGAGTAATACAGTCACACAGTACAGAAATAGACCCTTCAGTCTCACTCATCCATGCCAACCAGACATCCCAATCTGACCTAGCCCCATTTGCCATCATTTAGCCTATATGCCTCTAAAACTTTCCTATTCATATACCTATCTGGATATCTTTTAAATGTAATTGTACCCGTGTCCACCACTTCCTCTGGCAGCGTGTACCACCTCTGCATGAAAAAGGTACCCTTCAGGTGCTTTATACATCATACCCATCTCACCTTAAACTATGCCCCCTAGTTTTGGACTCCCCTACCCTAGGAAAATGGCGTTGGCTATTTACCTGATCCATGCACCTCGTGATTTTAAAAAATGGTCACCCCTCAGCGTCTATATACCAAGGAATCATATCACAGCCTAACCAACCTCTCCTAATAACTTTAACCCCCAGTCCTGGTAATATCCTTGTAAATCTTTAGTGCACCTTCAAGTTTAACAACATCATTCCTATAGGACCAGAATTGAACGCAATAGGCTAAAATTGGCCTCACCAGTGTCCACCGTTGCTCCTTTTACCACTCACCATAGTTATGTAGATTCTATAGTTTAATGGTTTTTACAGTAAGCTTAATAGGTCAGGAGTATGCCTTCTTAACAATTCAATTGACTTCCCATTGACTGCAGGCTGTAGATGCCTTATCAACACAAACTCTGAAGAAGCATCAAATCACTGACAGCAGTGAGTACAGTTGGAAGTAATGTAAAACTCCAGGAGTTGCTGTCAGCTCCAGTTGAATAATGATAACACGCAACAGTTGATTCTCATTTCTTACAGAAATAAGGTAATTGATCTACCTCAGCAGGTAGTGGCGGCAGGGTCAATGAATAGTTTTAAGGTGGAGTTAGAAAACTTCTTGGTAGGCAAGGGAACCACATCTTATTGGGGAATAGATGAGAATGTAGAATTCAAAACACAAACACTTCAACCATGATGTTAATGAATTAGGAGTAGGACCAATTAGAGACCAACAAAATAACTTGTGTGAGGAGTTAGAAGATGTGGACAGGATTCTTAGAGAAGATTTTCCATCACTTCACAAAATAGAAGGATGTAGATATTGTGGTTGAAGAGGGGGAATGCTAAATATTGGGTAGCATAAGCATAGTGAGAAAGGAGATATTAAGGAGTTTAACCTCTTTGAAAGTGGAAGAATCACAAGGCTCAGAAAAAAAAGGAGAAAGTGAGGACTACAGATGCTGGGGATCAGAGCTTAAAAATGTGTTGCTGGAAAAGCGCAGCAGGTCAGGCAGCAACAAAGGAGAAGGAGAATCGACGGGGCTTATGCCTGACCTGCTGCGCTTTTCCAGCAACACATTTTTAAGCTCAGAAAAGAAAGTCCTAGTCTTCAAAGAGAAGTACAAAACCAAAGATCAAAAATATATGATGAAGGTCATCCCAGGAGCAAACAAATTAGACTGCAGTATAACTGCTTCAAACTAATGCTGCTGGCTTTTACATGGTGTCGAGGGTATCCACTGTGTCCTGCAAAACCTAGCCTATGCATGTGGTATCAATCAATCCTTCTGCTGACTGTGATTTGTGATGTTGAGTGTCTGACTTCCAATGTTTAATGAGCATAAATTCCCTACATTTAATTTTGGAAAGACCAAAACCACTGCTTTTGGGTCCTTTCCACATCTGTTTTACAGGTGTTGATTTGATTCCTCTTCCTGACTGCTGTGAGGCAAGTAGCAATCTTGACTGAAGTGTATGAAATTATGAATGGTCTTTGACAAGGTTGATGTGGAAAGAATGTTTTGTATCGTGGATCAGCACAAGACTTGGGGCACTGTTTCAATATTAGGAGTAATCCTTTTAGGACAAAAACAAGATTGTTTTGTTTCCTGACGATTGTGTGACTTTAGAACTCTATCCTTCAGAAGGCAGTGGAGGCAGGGTCATTAAATCTTTTAAGGCAGAGGTTTATAGATTCTTGTTCGACAACAGAATCAAGGGTTCTTGGGTAGAATTTGAAATACTAACCAATTAGCCATGATCTTATTGAATGGTGAATTAGGCTTGCAGGTCTGAGCAGTTTATGGCTAGATATAGAGAACAATTGTTGTCATCTGGTAACATCCTATTTACACAGTAATGATTCACTGAAACAAGTGACTAGTTTAATATGAGCAGCATGTTTTGTAGATTGCATTACAGGTGGTACAGTGGCTGCACTGTTGCCTCACACTGCCAGGGACCAGAGTTTGATCCAGCCTTGGGCAACTGTCTATGTGGAGTTTGCACATTCTCCACGTGTCTATATGGATGCGCAGGTTAGGTGAATTGGCCAGACTAAATTGTCCATAGTGTAAGATGCATTAGTCGGGGTAAATATAGGGGAATGAGTCTGGGTGGGTTACTCTCTGGAGGGTCAGTGTGGACTTGTTGGGCCAAAGGGCCTGTTTCCACACTGTTTGGATTCTATGAAACAATAGAGAAAACATATTTATGTTGTACAGCATTGCTAAAATATTAACAGGCTGTTTAATTGAATTAACAAAAACAAAAATTAAAATGTTACAAAGTTAAATAGTCTAGATTTTCCTTCATTGTTAATTTTGGTAGCAAGTGGTATAAGTTATATCATTACATCTAATCCTCCAGTGGCAAAGTGACCCCAAATATGACAGAAAATTGATTTTAAAACACCACAGCAAGGAGTATGGTAAATCAGACTGTGTACCCAATGTCCAGATGAGATTTTCTTCAGAAGTAGGGAATTGATAAGCCATTGGTAATAGATTCAGTACACCAATTTTGTCCTTGTTGGTATATTTATTCACAGGATGCAGCATTATTTGAGGGTGGCACGGTGGCACAGTGGTTAGCACTGCTGCCTCACAGCGCCTGAGACCCAGGTTCAATTCCCAACTCAGATGACTGACTGTGTGGAGTTTGCATGTTCCCCCCGTGTCTGCGTGGGTTTCCTCCCACTGTCACAAAGATGTGTGGGTCAGGTGAATTGGCCATGCTAAATTGCCCGTAGTGTTAGGTAAGGGGTAAATGTATGGGTGGGTTGCGTGTCGGTGTGGACTTGTTGGGCCGAAGGGCCTGTTTCCACACTGTAAGTAATCTAATCTATAGATTTTCCCTCTCCTAACTACCAAACCAGTGTCCTAGCTGACTCACTTTACATCTTGAGAAACCAGTGAAATCAAATTCAGAACCTAACCCTCTTGGTACATTTTTTTTTTAAATTGTCCTAAGCAGGCATATTCTGATTCACCTCCAGAAGTTGAAACATAGACCTTGTGGTCTAGAGATAAGGACACTGCCTTTGTGTCATAAGACCCATGAGATTATTTAATCAGCTGCTTAAACATGTTATGACATGCCTCCAGTGTAAGTGGAACTTGAACCCAGACCCGTTGGTCCAGAGGTAGATTCAGTTGCAACACAAGCATCCATGCTAACTCTGTTTATACATGCTCTCAGTCCTTAATCAAAAAATATCTATTGCTTGTGCATTTGTATTTTTAACAACAATGAATCTTTAACAGCTGTGTTCACATTTCTTTGCATGAACTTAATTAATGAAAAGAGTCAGGAATTCTGTTGAAGCAAAAACAGAATCTTCAGGTTTATATTGGAGGTTTAACTTTATGATCACCAATGTTCAATCTTCATTTTTAAATAAATGCTTCTTATTATAGTCTTCATTGAGGAGTTCACTTTTCATTTATGGCAGAAAAAAATGTAAAATTCAGAATATTGTGGCTTGGTTTGTGCATCCTATGTTTCAATTATTTGGTCTTATTTAAGTAATTGATCAGTAGTGCATTTAAATAAGCTGTAAGAAATATCAATTAATAAAGCAAGTTAATACAAAATGGCTACTGAATATTTTCTAAAGTTGATTTTATTTTTATCTCTGAAGGCAGCTAAATGGTAAGCAGTTTATGACTCTTTGATAGTTTTTGGAAGTTTACTAAGAAAAGTAATAATGTATTTTTGAAGTAAAGTCATTGCTATAAGTTACAACAACCTGGATTTATATGGAGTCTTTAATGTCAATAAGAATTTCAAAGCAACTCATGGACGTGGAACCAAACATAAAGTTTGTTGCTTGAGTTTCATTTGCAGCATCATTTTAAAAAATCAAAGTCTAATTCAATTAATACATATATTACGATCAACATGACTCAAGAGCCAAGCCATCACCTCCTACTATTTGTTGGACTAAGTGGTGTCCATGAACAATGGCTTAAATGCAGGAACATTGTGATGAGTCTTGAATTCAGTAGAGCAGAGCAATTGAAGTCATAAGTGATTTACCCCACCATGTCCTTTTTCTGCTGTAGATACCATTATTACAAAAAAGACGGTATTTGTCCAGAGGAAAGTCTGAGCCAATAGTTTCATAATTGAAATACTAAATACAAATAGTCCTAGTCCTGGTGCAGACATGATGGGTAAAGTCTATTTCTGTGCCATAAACTTTCCATCATTTTAAAATGTGACATCTCCATTAAAATGAGGCACTTATGCATTTAGTAATTGATTCCAATTGCATATCATCTCACGCAGGCATCTAATTTCTTGGTGACAGTTATGCTTCTTAAACAGAAGTTTCTGCTCTCACCATCATCCGTTTGTGCAACAGCTGGATCAAAGATTTTTTCTCCACTTTGTACCTGAAACAGAGCATAGGCATTCTCTAGTTTTATAAATGAATCAAGTTAATACCTGTCTAAATTCTCATTTTAGCAAGAATAAAGATCAGACCCTCAGGAAAGATTGTTTATGACTGGTGCAGTTTGTTTTGGTTTCAGAAGGACTCCCACCATTTCATAATGGAATGAGATCAAAACAGTGTCATACAACATAGAAGTAGACCCTTCGGTCCAACCCATTCATGCCAACCATAATCCCAAACTAAACTAGTCCCACCTGCCTGCGCTTGGTCCATATCCTTTCAAATCTTTCTATTTATGAACTAATTCAAGTATATTTTAAACATTGTAACTGTTTCTGCATCCACCACTTTCTCTGGCCGTTCATTCCACGTACAAACCACACTCTGTGTAAAAACGTTACCCTTCATGTCCTTTTTAAATCTTTCGCCTGTCACTTAAAAATATGCCCCCAATTGCTGCAGAGCCAACTTCTGCCTGAAAAAAATGAAAGAAATCAAAGCAGTTCCTGATCTACATAAAGCAACTTATTTACATCAGGTAATTGTAGGGACTAGGGTATCAGCAGAACCTAAATTCAGAAAGGCGGGGATAATGGAGTGAAAAAAAACATGTCCAGTTGGGAGTGGCCTAAACTTTCTGGAGATCGGGAAGCATTCCTATACAGTACTCCCTGCTCCCCCCAATACCCATGGGAGATACATTACTAAACCTACCATGGAAGCCTGAAACTATGGATAGGAGTGAACCCATTCATTTAAATGGGAAATTTACCTTCCTGGCAGTCGCTGGTCCCTTGTTCTGGAAGGCTCCCTATAATATGTTCGGGCCGTGGCAAACCGCGGGTAACTGAAACCGTGGCAAATGATTCCGCTGATACAGGGGTCACCCTGTACTTACAGCTTCCAAAATTATCCTAGGTTCCTAGGAATGGCAGTCACACAGATTGTCAATCCATTCTTTTTCTCACAAAACTGAAGAGCTCCGTATTTCTAACAGAGAGATTCTGATCCACAAGGTCTCCACATCAAAACTCCCATTTACATTTCAGAAACAATTAACTGGATATTGGGAAGTCTGGGTCTTGGAATTGAATGGCTTCTTCTACTTCCTGATATCCTTCCCAATTGAATTTTACTTGTTAAAGAAACCCCACTGTGGTTTCCTCACTCAGGTTACAGTTCAACTCAAAGGTGAAACCAATGATGTCATCCAACCCTCCAGTCTGCATTGTTAAAGAAGGTGCTGTTGGTTTCAGGCAAGTGCCTTTGCTATCTACTTGTAAGTGCCAGTTAAAGTTGAAAATACAGGATTCTTGCATGAAATTAGCTTCCTGGACAAGTGCAGCAGTCCAGGCTTTTGGCCTTGCACAGCAAAGCTGTTGGACCCTCTAGTCCTGGTTCTAATTTAAATACAGAAACCAGTAGAATTGGTAATACTGGTGGCGAACCATAACTCCTGCAAAAAAAAACACTACTTTTCATCATGAACTGAAGACAAACTTTTTTATATTTTGATATGCAGCATTTTTGAATGGATCAGTCATCACTCCGCAGCCTGCAGCCCTCCAAAACAATGCTCACATCTCAAACTTTAATAATGCTCACAACCCTGATCCCCACAATGCTCACTGTGTGACATAACTCATAGTCTCCAAACTTACCCTTACTTCAAACAATACTCACCTATGGAATTGGAAGAGAATTTGTTTGAGAGGTGAGGTGATCATTGTCAAAGAGGGCTGAACAGTATTAGGGAAGTATTAGCACTGTTGTGGTTGCTGTGGTGGAGTGCTTTGACACTGATTTACTTAGACTTCAACTTCTGGGCAGACTTTATATATGCTATGAAAAGCTTTTAAAAATTCCCTATTAAAAGTACAATGTAAGTATGGGACAAATAGATCTGCTGAAATATGGCCATCTCTTTCCAATGTCACAGGAAATTGTGCAGTAATCTAAGCAGTATAAAATTGGCGTTAGAAGTTTAATTTCCACTGAAGGAAAACTTCCCCAGGGTTCACAGGTTCATTAATGATTTAACAGGAATAGTAAATGAGTAACTTGTCAAAAGATTTAGACCAGGCTCCCTGGACAAATGCAACTCTACCAGACAAGTATAGTTTCTTAGGAGAAAAGCAGCCTCCTAGACAAACATAGTTTGCCTGGAGAAATGCAGACTTCCAAATGAAATGTTGACAGTTGGAACAAATGTCGAGTTCTGGAAGAGATGAAGGATCCCAAGAGAAATGTTGACCCTCCAAGTATTGCTGTTCTGAAAGGTGCAGTGCAGTGTAGATTCTATCAGAAAAGTAAGGATTCTTGCAAGTCTTTTTTCCCCATTGGTCAATCACCCTCTAACAGCACTCCAGTGCTCCTTCCAGCAGTTGATACTGCTCCTCTATTTCTAACTCAAATGGAATTGCTAGAAAGATGTCCTGTTTTTTTAAAGTGTGTTATCAGATTTCTGTAGATTTTAAGCAATTTGAATTTTACTTCTTTACTAATATCCCTTTTAAGCAAACAAAATCATGTCTTGCAAACCCCTCCCTCTGTATTATCCGTAGATTAGATTCCCTACAGTATGGAAACAGCCCCTTCGGCCCAAGTCCACACCGACCCTCTGAAGAGTAACCCACCTAGACGCATTCCCCTACATTTATCCCTGACTAATGCACCTAACACTATGGGCAATTTAGCATGGCCAATTCACCTGACCTGCACATCTTTGGATTGTGGGAGGAAACCAGAGTCCCAGGAGGAAACCCACACAGACATGGAAAGAATAGGCAAACTCCACACACACAGTTGCCCGAGGCGGGAATCGAACCCCAGTCCCTGGTGATGTGAGGCAGCAGTGCTAACCACTGAGCCATTGGGCTGCTAATGGGCAGGTTGGGGAGGTAACAGTGACATTGCTGGTTAATATATTGCTGATTGGGATCCTGACAATAGCATTTGACCCCCTATCTGCATATAGTCCAAGTTTCTGAGTTTTTAGTATGACTAATCATCACATATAATGTCATCCTTCTGAAAAGCAGAACAGGAGGGCCTCCAACTACCTCAGAGCCAGCTGTCGGAGTGAACAGAAAGTCTGACACTCCTGTTTTTATCTGTCAGCCAGGGATCCCTGATTGGACCAGATTAATAGCCCCAATCAGGGAACTCAAATTCTATAAGGTCCACCTGGCTGATCTCATTACAATCATAACACTCTGCCCCATCCACAACCCTTAATCACTCCATTTACATTTTTTAAAAGCAGTCTTGGAATGCAACAAAAATCATCCTTGATGGTAATGGAAATGTTTACAATTACTGATATTTTTCTTCCCCAAGTCGAGTTTGATAAGTCAGAGAAGATAGCAACAGTATTGCAACAATATAATGGAATAATCCCCACTCTCTTACCGGAGTTTGATTTTTCCAATAACTGTCTCCTCCTCCTCATTTAGTTTCTGAAGAAATGTTTTTAAAAGAGGAAGTTCAAACTTGATATACTGAGCTACCTGTCAGAGGTAATAATGATAAGAGCATGAACAAAGACTTGGAATCATTGACACATTATAGAAATTTTGGGAGCTTGTTTCTAAAATTTTACTTACATCAGTGCTGATTTCTTCTGCATCCTTGTCCATCAAAAATATTTTCACGATTTTCCGTGATGGTCCATGAAGCAATCTTTCCCACAATGGAAACGCTGTATCCTTAAGCCTTTTCTTTTCTGTAAAAGACATTTACAGTTTGAGAAGTAACAAAGATGTTAAAAAAAGTCAGATTATGCTCTGACATTATCATTTATATCATGAATATGCCATTTATTATCATAAATATGCCAATTAATTAGGCCCTGAAAAATTTAATGGCAGGATCTCCATTTTATTTTGTACTATAACCTGGCGTTGTGTGATTTTTTACTTTGTATACCCGGTCCAACATCAGTACCTCCAAATCATTTTATTTTGTTCCACTTTCAGCATAGCAGAATCCAAATTAATAGGCTGCCGAGTAAGAAAACTGGTGACATGAGGTTGCAGTTAAGGACCTCTGGGGACAGAGTTTAGTAATTCATTCAGACAGTGAAAGTGAGTATTCGGGGCTAAAGGAGGGTGGGTGTGTAGAAAGAGATTGAAATCAGAAATGTGGAGATTGAAAGTTTTGTTGAGGGCCAAGGAAATAGTCTTGCTTCTTCTGGTCCATGGATTGATGTAAAAGTCACTTAACTCATTGAGCCATCAGATACTGCCTTGTTCCTACTACCAGGTTTCCGAAGCATTGGCATCTGTTAAATTTAAATCAAATTCTAAATTGCACAATGAGAAATTGATTTAAATATGCAAATGTGTCCCACCACTTGTGGGTCATGAAACACGCTACTCCGAAAATTACAAAGAGCACACATATGTTGAAGTTTTGAGAACATATAATTTTTAACCAACACTGTCTAAGTGACCTCTTTTGTCTGCAAACCTGTTTAACTGCTCAGTGAGGAAGTTCTCACCAGTTGCTTTCTCACTGAACAGAATCAGATCTATTGTCGCAGCTTTCCCATTCAAACCTATGTTAAAACTGCATTGAATCCTACTACTGGTGTTAGTAGGACCCCATCCTTTGAGGTTTCCTCTTGCTTTAGATCTCATTGCAACCACCTGCAAAATCCAACAGGTCAACATGGAGAATGTTTGAGATTTGAGACGACACATAGCCTGTCCACTTTGAACTGCTCACTGTCCAATTTCTGTTGAAAAGTATTGCCTTTATATAGCACATTGCATACTTATCACGCATCTCAAAATGTGTCACAGCCAATGAAATTCCTTTTAAATGTAGTCAGTGTTATAACATAAGAAACTCAATGGTCAGTTTGCACATGGACAGCTCCCATGAACATTAATATGATGATGACCAGATCATCTGTTTTTAGTGATATTGACTGACACAAACATTGGCCAGGACACAGAAGCTAGCTCTTCTTTAACTAGCGCTCTTGATTTAACATCTCATCAGAATGGCAACACCTCCAGCACTGCAGCAGTCTCTAACTGCAGTGGAGTGTAAACCTTGATTATTGTGCTCAAGTCCTGGAGTGGAACTGAAACCGGAACATTTTGAGTCTGAGACAAGAGTGTTATCAATTGAGTCAGACCTGACGTTAGGATTAAAATTGATTCAGAGGCCTTAGGTTAATACCGTATCCAGATACTCAAGATTATACTGCAGCTTTGACTGAGATCATTGAATGACATCCCTTGAATGAGATCAAATGCTGTTATTTCACTGAGGTGCAAGTTCTGCCTTCTGAGAACCTGAAGAGCAAAACAAATTCTCATCAACTTGTTTGGACATGTTATGGTAAACCTCCCCGACAGATGATACTCAAACCCAAACCTTCTGCCCTGACAATAGGGACACTGCCACTGTGCTACAAGACCCTGTGCACTTGAGAGTTACAAACACAAAGTTTATCTAAGTAGTTAATTAATTGACCTTTGAATAAAATGTACATGTTTCAATCAGGAGAACATTTTTGGTCTGCCATTTGGTGATCTGCCATAAAGAAGGAAGGAATTTTAATTTTAAAGAATGTAAACATTAGATCTTGTAACCCATCAGATTAGACTTCTTTTTCACCTGATATGGAACAGTCCTGGATTGCTTACGTGCTTCAGGCCCATTTCTTGAAAAATTCAGCAAAGGGACCTGGAAATATTCAGTAGGATCACAGTGTTACGTGTCAAGGAGGCTAGAAGCCTGTGCACAAACTATACACTGTGTCATTAGACCTTTAGGAGTAGTGCTAAATAAGCAACCTCCAAACGTTATGCCTCCTTCTGCATAGCACTGTTTGGGCCAGGGCTGAAGTGAAATTGCCAACAAATATTTTTCAATATTTGACTCGCATAGCACTTTCACCTCCCTTTGTCCAATCATTCCTGAGCCTTAGCCTTATATGTGCTTGTATCTCCTCCCACCAGACCATTGTATAATGCATAGAGCAGCCCTTCATGAGCTCTGTCATTTCGCTCCAGAACTCATAGGACATATCTCTAATCATTATCAACTGAGACTAGTTGTGGCCAGAACCAGCAAAAGAAATGCTACAGTATCTCCTCCCATCTATTGCACTAGTTGGAGAAGGATGTCCCATAAATAATGGACTGTAAGGAAGGTAAAGAAAGAAGAAACCCAACTCAGCAAATTAGAGTTTTTGATTGATTTAGCAGAATAGATTAAGGTATGTTTAACACTCATATAATGGTGTTATTCTAGATCTAGAGGTTACTCGCAATACAGAGTCATGTTGGTCCTAGATGTTCCAGAATCAAAGAGCTGGTTATTGATCCAGGTACCAGAACTCTAAAGTCAAATTAATCAAAAACAAAAAGGGATTTTTGGTGGATACCTTACCTTCATTTGCATGAACGACATACAATGCAAAATCATTTGGATCATTTTCTATCTGTTATGGAATAAAAAGGTCAAAACAAAATATGTTATAATATACTGTAAATCTCATACTTTCAGGTACATTTCTGTCTGTGGTATCTGATATCCTATGTCACGTTTCTGTCACTCTGTGCTAATTTTCTTCCATTATAAATTCCTAACACACATTTCTATTAAAAATCCGCATTCTGATTCTGATTATGTAATGTTGACATTTGTTCAAAATGCCATGTGAACATTTGTTTCAATAATTGCACTAATGACCAACAAAAGACTTCAAACAAAATATTGTTATGAAGGTGTAGGTGTGTACTGTACTTTCAAGAGAGAGGAAGCTAGTAAGGATTGACTGAAAGCACAGAGGTGCTGAAGAATTTAAAAATGTAACATTTGGTTGACACAAATAGCTGGTGCTGTGTTGCCATGATACAAAACACATTCAAATTTGGCCAATCAGTTTAAATTATGCCCCAGAGACCAAAATCCAATCAAATATGAATTTTACTGTTTGGGATTACATCAAACCAATGAAATGGCCCGATGTTTTGGAGTATAAAACTGGACATTGTGAACAGTTAGAGGGAGAATGGTAAAGAGCACCCACAAATAAAGACTGCCAGCTGAATAGCTCTCTGAAAGGTACCTATCTATAAGAAATTTGTGCAGCAGAAGGCCGAAGCTGACCTAAAGAATTCTAGAGAGTGAGTTTGATATCCGAAGATGACAACTGGGTTTGAAATTGATTTGCTGTAAATGTAAGAGGGAATTTATCACACCAGTATTATAGAGTGGGAGGTAAAAGACAGGTTTAAGAGAAAGGAGTTGTAAACAGCTGTTGTTTTAATGTTCTCAGTTGGACTCAAAGAAAAAAAATGTTAATTTTTACTTTAAACAGTGAAATCTGGGATAGTTCTTTGCCTCTCGAAATTTAACAATTCGGCGTTAGGTGAGCTTCTCTGTGTGTCCTGTTTAAATTAGCAGAGGGGTTTACCCTGTGTTGTAACAACATATAGAATTCACAGTACTGTAACATTGTTAAATGCATCCACTGTTTTTTGATGTTTTATATAACACTCAACTTCAAGACTTGAAGGTAAAGCCTATTCTCAGCACTGATGGTTTTAACTAGATCTGTAACAGTGTCAGCTAAAGCTTTGTGATATATATTTTTCTTTACACAAGTATTTTTTAATTACGTTATTGTAAAGAACAAATGTTAAAGTTTGTTTGAGATAAAATTCTTGTGTTGTTGTAGGACACAGAAATATCTTACGATAATTTTAGCTCCACGGGTTGGGTATGATGGAAGAAAATAGAGGGTAGGTGAAGGTTAAAAACAGAAACCCAACACATATCCAAAGTACTAACTTCCATCGTTAATGGAGGAAGATGTGAGGTGGAGGGCTGTGAATAGTTGTGAGACTGATCTGCTCCCTAGAAGACATTGCTTGCTTCAATCCTAATCTCTTTGGCATTTTAGTCTTGGGAGCTGGGCTGTTCAAGAAAACAGAGCAACTGAAGGGAAGTGTGCACAGCTGATTGGGACCTTGGTTCCTTTCCAGAATAGTTTGCCGTTCATGAGTAATAAGAGTATTTCCTTCCAAGGTACTTGATAAACATCCCATGATCTAATTCCTTGATTAGCTGGCTTCACTCATTCGTGACACAGCCCCAATCTTCAACCTGATGCCTGACTCCCCTTCTAATCTCCAATGTTCAGATCTGCCACCTGTGTTCTGACATCCAGCTGTCCTACACACCACATTTCTGATGTCCAGCTGTCAACCTCCCCCTCGGACCTCTGATATTCAATTATCTATACCATGACCTGGAGACTGAATTGAAAAATTTGAACCTGCATTCCTGTTACTGGGGGAACAATTGTGTTTTTGCATTTGATTTCTGTCCCAGTGACTAGTGACTATCATAAACCATGACAGATCTTCTCACTCCTTCAATAATCAATGACCCTGTCCCCACAATCACTGCAGCCTCGGTGTAAAATTAAAATAATAGAGATGTACAGCATGGAAACAGACCCTTCAGTCCACACCGACCAGATATCCCAACCCAATCTAGTCCCACCTTCCAGCACCCGGCCCATATCCCTCCAAACCCTTCCTATTCATATACCCATCCAAATGCCTCCTAAATGTTGCAATTGTACCAGCCTCCACCACATCCTCTGGCAGCTCATTCCATACACGTACCACCCTCTGCGAGAAAAAGTTGCCCCTTAGGTCTCTTTTATATCTTTCCCCTCTCACCCTCAACCTATGCCCTCTAGTTCTGGACTCCCTGACCCCAGGGAAAAGACTTTGACTATTTATCCTATCCATGCCCCTCATAATTTTGTAAATCTCTATAAGGTCACCCCTCAGCCTCCAACGTTCCAGGGAAAACAGCCCCAGCCTGTTCAGCCTCTCCCTGTAGCTCAGATCATCCAACTCTGGCAACATCCTTGTAAATCTTTTCTGAACCCTTTCAAGTTTCACAACATTTTTCCGATAGGAAGGAGACCAGAATTGTACGCAATATTCCAACAGTGGCTTAACCAATGTCCTGTATAGCTGCAACATGACCTGCCAACTCCTGTACTCAATACTCTGACCAATAAAGGAAAGCATACCAAACACCTTCTTCACTATCCTATCGACCTGTGACTCCACTTTCAAGGAGCTATGAACCTGCACTCCAAAGTCTCTTTGTTCAGCAACATTCCCTAGGACCTTACCATTAAGTGTATAAGTCCTGCTAAGATTTGCTTTCCCAAAATGCCACACCTCGCATTTATCTGAATTAAACTCCATCTGCCACTTCTCAGCCCATTGGCCCAACTGGTCCAGATCCTGTTGTAATCTGAGGTAACCCTCTTCGCTGTTCTACTACACCTCCAATTTTGGTGTCATCTGCAAACTTACTAACTGTACCTCTAATGCTCGCATCCAAATCATTTATGTAAATGACAAAAAGTAAAGGGCCCAGCACCGATCCTTGTGGCACTCCACTGGTCACAGGCCTCCAGTCTGAAAAACAACCCTCCACCAGTCCACACTGACCAGATATCCCAACCCAATCTAGTCCCACCTTCCAGCACCCGGCCCATATCCCTCCAAACCCTTCCTATTCATATACCCATCCAAATGCCTCCTAAATGTTGCAATTGTACCAGCCTCCACCACATCCTCTGGCAGCTCATTCCATACACGTACCACCCTCTATGAGAAAAAGTTGCCCCTTAGGTCTCTTTTATATCTTTCCCCTCTCACCCTCAACCTTCTACCTTTGAGCCAATTCTGTATCCAAATGGTTAGTTCTCCCTGTATTCCATGAGATCTAAGCTTGCTAATCAGTTTCCCATGGGGAACCTTGTCGAATGCCTTATTGAAGTCCATATGGATCACATCTACTGCTCTGCCCTCATCAATCTTCTTTGTTACTTCTTCAAAAAACTCAATCAAGTTTGTGAGACATGATTTCCCACGCACAAAGCCATGTTGACTATCCCGAATCAGTCCTTGCCTTTCCAAATACATGTACACCCTGTCCCTCAGGTGAGGCCATTTAGCCTTTCTCTCTTGGTTCCATCCCATAGTGGTAGTGAATCAGCTATCCTTCCACTGTCACTGATGGGTTTCCCAGCCTCTCCCAATAACCTATTCTTTTGTTATGGTTCAATAATGAGACACTATGAGACCTCAGTAGTGCACATCAGGTACCATTAGCATCACGCTTTCAACCTAAAATGAAACTAAACAGTGAAGAGGTACAGTTGATTTTGATATCATTCTTTAAGGCTACTGATGGGGGGGCGGGGGGGTTGACAGTGTGATTGCAACAAGTGATGGAAAATTGAAGAGAGAATTGGAGAAGTATTTGTGCATCTGGAAATGGGCAAGGAACAGGAGTGGGAGAGTGAGAATGGGGGACAGTGGGAATAATGGATAGTGAGGCTTACAGGAGTGAGACAGTGAATATGTTAGCACACAGAGCTGCTCAAAAACTGAAAAGCTGCTTGGAGAACATACCTTAAACTTTTGTAGCAATAATGCTATCACCTCCTGGGTTGTCATTGTGCTGTTGATTCTCACGTTAGTAATAGAGCCTTTGGTTGGTGTGAAAATAGAAGTCTGCAGAATATGAATAGGAGTTATTTTACTTTTTATGTTGTATAAAACAAAATTCCACATCCGTTTGTTCGTCAATTCAGTCCGAATTTAAATAGCCTAAATCTGAGATTGATAAAGGTGGATGTACTTGATAGTTGCCTATTTCCTGCTTCCACCGAATCCACTTCCAGGTAAAATGTCCAAATTATTCCATCAGTTTCAGTTTTGTGAAAATGTTGAGAAGCTCTTCAATGAACACATCAAAAGGCAGGCGGAGAGTTTTAACAACAACAATAAACAAAATTACTCCTCCTACATTTAGAGGGACAAAAACAATAAATACCCAAATCATAAGAAAGGATATATAAGATCAAAGAAAGAACATTAACTGCAGTGTCAGCGACTACACTTCAGTTCCTGAAGTGGCAAAGAGTCAAAAGCCTCAGGAGTTCGAATGCACTCTGTGTGAGCTTTCTCCAAGGCCACTTGGATATGAAGATAGCTGTACAGAAGTGGGTGGCAGCAACTGGCAGCTTGCTTTGTCTAATTTAGACCTGTGAACTGCAAGGGGCTGAAAGGTTTTCATAGATAGATGGAAATGTGGTTTTAATATTACAATCAGATCAGCCATGAACTTATTTAATGATGGAGCAGGCACAAAGGGTGAATGATCTATTCCGGCTCCTAATTCATGTGTTCATATGTATGTCCCTTGGAAACGCCTGGGGCAGATCAATGAAGCAATCCTCCAATATGCCCAATCTCCACTACTGCATATAGCCAAAATTGTAAGTGTGAGACAAAAGTGCAGCCAGAAACAGGGGAGTAGTCCCTTCAAGAAATGGACTACAAGCCACAACTTCTCACTTCCCGTGTAATTTTGAGGCAGCTATTCATCCCAGGTTGTAAAAGTAGCAGATCTGCTGTGTGCAACACATTGGCTCAGAGCTAAAATTCTTTTATCATCCTTCCACTCTCATTTTTTCCCTTTCGTGTGAAAGGATTGAAAGGTTGCAGCTCTGTTATGATCCGATTTCATTGCTTTCATCATATCCAGTGTGGAGGCAGATAGGGGGGTGAACATCTGTGGGTAGGTGTGTGACTGACCTGCTCCCTGCAAGGCACTGCTTACTTCAAGCCCAATCTCTCTTTGGCAATCTAATCCTGAGAGTTGTGTATTTCAAACTTCAGGAAACTTGCAGCTAAAGACAGGTTGCACAACTCAAAGGAACCTAAGTTCCTTTCCAGTCATGCTTATCGTCCACGAGTAACAAGAGTGTTTCCCCCAAAGCATCACTGTCTGGGTCAAACTGTCTTTGCCAAGGTTTTAGACTAGACTAGACTAGACTTACAGTGTGGAAACAGGCCCTTCGGCCCAACAAGTCCACACCGACCCGCCGAAGCGCAACCCACCCATACCCCTACATTTACCCCTTACCTAACACTACGGGCAATTTAGCATGGCCAATTCACCTGACCCGCACATCTTTGTGACTGTGGGAGGAAACCGGAGCACCCGGAGGAAACCCACGCAGACACGGGGAGAACGTGCAAACTCCACACAGTCAGTCGCCTGAGTCGGGAATTGAACCCGGGTCTACAGGCGCTGTGAGGCAGCAGTGCTAACCACTGTGCCACCGTGCCGCCCATAAGGTATGGTGTCAATAACTGGTACAGACTCACTTTTTACACAGGACCCTTTGTGGAAACATGTTTCAATCGGGTTAAATCATTTTAATTTTGACTACTGAGAAATTAAACTTAATCTGTTTTAAATACTGTCAGCTTTAGAATTTCAGCTCAGATCTCCACACCATTTTCTGAAAGAAGAATCTGGAAATTGTCTTTTGTCAGCAGGCTCCTCACTTTTCCCATGTTTCCTGTCAGATTTTGCAGTAGGCAATTGCAAGATAATTCCTGGGCTTCTAAGTTGTTTATTCTTCCACACTGAAGACTGGTCAGTTTCACCATTCCAGCAGGTGTAGTAAATGCAGCAAGAGTTTTGGAGGTTATGCCACTGTGTCTCACTTGGGCTGCTTGTAAGAACTTAATGATAGGTAGTTGCACTCAAACAGCGGCTTGAACAACCCAAAATAGCTGACCTACTTAATAAGGTTTAAGTGACACCTATGTAATTGATGCCAATGGAATGGGAAATAGCTAGATGTATATAGGCAGCTGTTTGGAATAAACAGGAACAGTACAAGTCATGGGGACTATTTGTTCATCAAATATTTTTATATTTTAATCTAGGATCCTTTGCCCTTTCTGATGGATATATACAATTAATCCTGTGTGAATTTCATGACTGCCCTCTCCTGCATTTTGAAAGTTTACCCAATTCTTCTGATTATAATTTTCAAATAAACACTGCAAGTAGTATTTTATTTAGCATAATTTACAGCTGAAATGTTTGAATCTGTAACATGTTACATTTAAGTTTTAGGGAGTCATCGAGTCAAACAGCATGGAAACAGACTCTTCAACCCAACTAGTCCATGCCTACCATGTTTCCAAACCAAACTAGTCCCACTTGTCTGCTTTTGACCCATATCCCTCCAAACAATTCCTATTAATGTACCTATCCAAATGTCTTTTAAATGTAACTGTACCTGCATCCACCACTTCCTCTGGCAGTTCATTTCATATATGAACAACTCTCTGTGTAAAAACATTGCCCCTCATGTCCTTTTTAAATCTTTCTCCTCTCACCTTAAAAATATGCCTCCTAGTTTTGAACTCCTCCACCCTAGCAAGGAAAAGATCCTTGCTATTCATCTTATCAATGGCCATCATGATTTTATAAACCTCTATGAGGTCACCCTTCAAATTCCTACACTTCAGTGATAAAAGTCCCATCCTATCCAACCTATCTTTGTAACTCAAACTTTTCATTCCTAGCAACATCCTGGTAAATCTTTTCTGAACCCTCTCCAATTTAATAATATTTTCTTGTAGCAGGGCAACCAGAACTGTACACAGAAGAGGCCTCACGAACGTTCTACACAGCCTCAAAAAAATGGCACCCCAACTCCGATATTCAAAGGACTAAGCAATGAAGGCAGGCATGCTAAATGCCTTCTTAACCACCCAGTCTACATGTGACACAAATTTCAAAGAATTAAGTACCTGAACCCTAGGTCTCTGTTTTACAACACTACCCAAGACCCTACTATTAACTGTATAAGTCCTGCCCTTGTTTTTTCACAGCACCTTGTATTTATCCAAATTAAACTCCATCTTCCACTCCTCAGCCCATTGATCCAACTGATCAAGATCTCTTTTAATCTTAGATAATCTTCTTCACTGTCCGCTATACCATTAATTTTGGTGTCATCTGCATATCTACTAACAATGGTAAAAACAATGACTGCAGATGCTGGAAACATGAGTCTAGATTAGAGTGGTGCTGGTAAAGCACAGCAGTTCAGGCAGCATCCGAGGAGCAATAAAATCGACGTTTCAGGCAAAAGCCCTTCATGAGGAATACAGGCAGAGAGCCTGAAATATTCCACATGGTAGACTAATTCATAGAGTTAGATCACTTGGGATTCATGGAGAGTTTGCCAACTGGATAAATGCCATTTATCTCTCCACCCTTCAGGCTCTCTGCCTGTATTCCTCATGAAGGGCTTTTGCCCGAAACGTCGATTTTACTGCTCCTCGGATGCTGCCCGAACTGCTGTGCTTTTCCAGCACCACTCTAATCTACCTACTAACAATGCCTCCTAAATTCTCATACAAAATGTTTCTATAAATGACAAACAAAAATGGACCCAATGCCAATCCCTGTGTAACACCACTGAGTCACAGGCTTCCAGTCTGAAAAGCAACCCTCCACCACTACCCTCTGTCTCCTACTATCAAGCCAATTTTGTTTCCAGTTGGCAAGCTCTCCATGAATCCCATGTGATCTAACTCTATGAATTAGTCTACCATGCGAAACCTTGACAAAGGCTTGATGAACAAAGTCCTATCTCAATTTGTGTTGTAAACTGCACCGCCCAATAAACAGTGTCTTTTGATCAGCGTTGTTACGTTACAAAGTGCACCTCAATCAGCAAGAGTAGAATTAACACATGCCAGCCCCACAATTCAATGATCAGAGTTGATGTTAGCACTTAATATTTGCTCCCATGAGATATCAGTAATTATTAATGTCAGGAATGCTTTGCAGTACATTTTTGTCAATTGGTCTCAAGGAGAATATAAGTCCACTTAGATATGCTTATATCTATAATGCGATATAAAAAGTTTAGGCATAGCATGCCCTTCCATTGTCACACACCCTTCCCATCACATTTTCTGTTTATCACACTTTTGTTGATAACACCTTTCTATTATTACAAAGCAAAGAGAAAAAAATAATCTTTCAGTTTGGGTTGTGTTGAACATTAAAATGTTAATATTTTAAAGCTCATTCCAATAGGCTTGAAATCCATCTATTTCCAGTTTTAATGGAAACATGAAGGAACAGTGGTGACCAAAATACTTGCAAGAGATGGGTCACTCAGTAAAATGTTTTAATAAGGCTTTGTGTCACACATTTTATCTATTCATGCTTAACCTAAAGTGATAGGCCTTCCTGCACCAAAACTGGGGACAGGCTATCTATAAACCACACCTGCAATAATCCAGCTACTAAACACCCTCCTCCTAGAACTGCAATTGGACATCTCCCACCCAAGCAACCTTGATTTTACCTCACATTTGTAATTTTCACCAGATCCTTTTGCTCTCTTCCCTGCCTTATTTCCTCCAGTCTGACCCCTGGCTTTTCTGTCCTCGTCATTGGCCTTTTCTAATTCACCTCCAAACATTCAAATGCCTTTTCCATGGTATATCTGATCCCACTATATGGCTTTTTCAATCCCACACATTGGTTTTTCCAATCTCTGAGCATGGTTCTCTGATATTTTCACACCTTCACTTCAAACTCTTCCCCCAGTCTTTCAGATTTTCCTGTCACCTGTTTGATTTCCTGCACTCCCCATTCCTCAGCCAGTTTCTGATCTCATCACTCCAGCCTCCTCTCTCTAACCCAGCCAACAGCTTCCAATCTTGCCTTCATTTATATGATTTCATGCATCATTCTGATCTCCAAGCTCATTCAACGACCACCATCTTTCCTACTCCTCTTTCCTTCATCTGCTCTCCCCGTCTGGTCTGATTGGTAAGGACTATCTGCAGTGGCTGAGAAGTGGAGACACAAAATGCCAACAGGTCCTGTTTTTAAGTAGGGCCCGAGGAAACTTGTTTTTTGGGTGTATTGCACTCATGCTTCACTCCCTCCCTGCTTTCCCATAAGTATCATGACCAGTGTGCATGCTAATGGACTATGAATATATGGCATCAGCATGTTAGCACATTTCCATACGTGTGTGTGCCCATGTACCTATGCATGTGTGTATACACTTGTGCTTCTGTCTGTATTTGCACACGTGTGGTTACAAGTGTGTGATGTGAAAGTGTGCAGGTGTCCATGCTTGTGATGACCTATTCAAGTTACTTAGGAACAGGAGTAGGCCATTCACCCCTTCGAGCCTGTTCCACCATTCAGTGAGATCATGGTAACTCCATTTACCTGCCTTTGGCCCATAGCCCTTAATACCTTTGCTTTACAAATATTTATCTACGTCAGATTTAAAATTAACAACTGATCTAGCATCTGCTGCCATTTGTGGAAAGGAGTTCCAAGTATCCACCAACTTTCCTAAATGGTTTGGCCCTAATTCTCAGACTATGCCCCCTAGCTCCAGAATAGCCCAATCAGTTAAAATAGTTTATCTACCCTGCCTTTTCCTGTTAATAGCTTGAAGACTTCAATCAGACCACCACTTAACCTCCTAAATTCTAGAGAAGACAGGCCCAATTTGTTTAATCTCTCTTCCTAACACAACCCCGGAAGTCCAGTTATTATTCTTGTAAACCTATATTGTACTTCGTCCAAGGCAACTGGGTTCTTCCTAAGTGCCCAAATCTGCATTAGTACTCCAAATGGGGTTTAACTTGAGATAACTGCAGCAGAACTTCTGCATCCTTACATTCTAGTGCTCTAGCTATAAAGGCAAGCATCCCATTAGCGTTCTTGATTATGTTTTTCATCTGTTTGTGACATTTTAAAGAGCCATCCACCTGAAGGCCAAAGTCTCTTTGGACATATACTGTTTTTAAAATCTTACCATCGAGAAAGTACCTTGGTCAATCTTTTTTTGGTCCAAAATGGATAACCTCAGACTTGCTTATATTGAACTCCATTTACCACAGTTATGCTCTATTCACTTAGCATATCAACATCCCTTTATAATTTTATGCTATTATCTACACTCTACAATGTCTATATTTGTACAGTCCATGTGTTTGCATATATAAGTATGCATGTGTGTATGATGTGGGAAGTAAGGAGTTGACAGAGTTCATAAATTTGAAGGATCTGAATTAGCATAGTTCATGACATTAAGATGTTTTCTCCCTCTTGGGATCCTGTGTTCTCTGTGGTCAGGATAAATGTGATTATAAAAGGAACACAAAATCTAACTAAAGGAGAAAAAACAAAATGTAGTCAGACAAGAGGGACACTGCTTCCTAAAATTGTGATATAAAATTCTGATTCACCAACATTTTCAAGATTTGGAGGTGCCGGTGTTGGACTGGGGTGGACAAAGTTAAAAATCACACAGCACAAAGTTATAGTCCAACAGGTTTATTTGGAAGCACTAGCTTTCGGAGCACTGCTCCTGCCTGATGAAGGAGCAGCATCCTGAAAGCTAATGCTTCCAAATAGACCTGTTCGATCATAACCTGGTGTTGTGTGATTTTTTAACATTTTCAAGAAACTTATCTTTGTTGAAGACTCTTCCCTATATTGGCATAAATAAACGTTAATATCCTATACACCCCTGCCTTTGGAATGGTGCTTGAAATCCCCACAACAGTATGCATGTGCATTATATATGTATATATGCAGATGTTTTTGAGTCTGGCAATGAAACTTCATAAAAGAGGAGAAAGTAATGTGATTCTTGGGATTTACTATTGTCTATCATGAATGTGAAGTTTCTTAATTTGCCCCAATTAATTCTCGATTCACTACTGATGGCATTACATTAATTAGGCTGTATGGCATTAAAAAATTAAAGAAAGCTACAGAACAGCAGCAGAATAATAAATTGTTCATGGCTGAGTGTCCTGCTTGTAATAAAACACCAGGTTTTCTGTACCCTGCACACCACTGTAGGATTGCAGCTAGTTTTAAAATGATAGGAAGTAGGTCGTGCACCAAATTTCTGAATCTCCACAAAACAGTTGTTAAAGTCCATGAATTGGAAAACGAGGACAGAAGGATAAAATTGTGAAGTATTTACATTAAATACATTGCCCCAGTAAGGAAGTTCTGTATAAAATGAATGTTGCTCTATGGAGAAGAACAGTGAAAGGAATGTCATTTTAAGTGTGGAAGGAAACATTGCACGTATATAGGTATGACAAATACAGGTGAGGATTAAATTGACAGCATTAGAGTTATGGGAAAGCAAAGTCTGTAATCTGGGGACAGATACCCATGAAAAATATGCAAATTGTAGTTTATTAACCAAGCTCTGAAGGTAAATTCTGCAGAGACTCTTAACTAGTCTCATTTTTTTAAATCAGATTTGATTATGATGAGTAGATAAACATTTCAAAGTCCAATCACATAGACTACCAGATACAGACAAAAAGTTTTGCTTGGGATTATCATTAAAGGGTGCTTAGTTAAAGTCAGCTCTAGAACCAGGGTAAAAAGCAAATAGGTTAATTTGAATTTCATTGAATTCTCATTAGAAAGAAAAATGTTTCACTCTTATTCAAAATGCATGGTTAAAAATATGGTTTGATCTCAAGCCAATTATGTAAATTTAATACCTTCAGGAAGGGATGCACTAGTTTGTGTTTATTATCTTTGATGGTGGGGTGCCAGAAATTGGCCCTATTACCTTTTGGGAGAGTTAGTTGAAAATGGGTCTATTAGCTGAGAATTGAGGCAGATGTAAGATTGTATCTGTTGCTTGAGGCAGGAGTAGGGTACAGCAATATGGATCTGTTATCAGTGATGTGTCAAGATAGACAAAGTTGATATTTTTATTTGTTAATGGAATGTGGGTGTTTCTGGACATTCCTGATGAAGGGCTTTTGCCTGAAACATCGATTTTCCTGTTCCTCGGATGCTGCCTGACCTGCTGTGCTTTTCCAGCACCACACTCTCAACTCTAATCTCCAGCAGCTGTGGTCCTCACTTTTGCCATGTTTCTGGAAAGGCCAACATTTATTGCCAATCCCTAAATGTCCTTAAAATGGTAATGCTGAGATCTCTTATTGAACTGGTGTAGTCAGTATGGTGTAGATACACCCAAAATACAATAGAGAGAGAATTCTAGGATTTTGACCCAGTGACAGTGAAGGAAGGTTGGTTATAGTTCTCAGTCAGTATGATGTATGATATGGAGGCAGCTTTGTAGATGGTACTTTTCCAGTGTATCTGTTGGCCATGTCTTACAAAGTGACAGTGTTCATGGATTTGGAAGATGTTGTGATAGAGTCATAGAGATGTACAGCATGGAAACAGATCTTTCGGTCCAACCCGTCCATGCTGACTAGATATCCCAACCCAATTTAGTCCCACTTGCCAGGACCCAGCCCATATCCCTCCAAACCCTTCCTATTCATATACCCATCCAAATGCCTCTTAAATGTTGCAATTGTACCAGCCTCCACCACATCCTCTGGCAGCTCATTCCTTACCTGTACCACCCTCTGTGTGAAAAAGTTGCCCCTTAAGTTTCTTTTATATCTTTCCCCTCTCACCCTAAACCTATCCCTTCTAGTTCTGGACTCCCCCACCCCAGGGAAAAGACTTTCCCATTGACAAGTTTTGTAGTGTATCTTATAAATGGTAAAGACTATGACCACTGTCAAGTAGGCTATTTCATTTTGGATAATGTTGAGCTTCTTTGTGCTGTTGGAATCTCATCCATCAAGTCGGGGAGAATATTTCATCATACTCCACACTTGTATTTTGTCGATGGTAAACAGGCTGTGGGGAGTCAGGAGGTGTGTTAGGTGCCTGGAATTTGCAGCCTCTGATCTTCTCTTTTGCTGCAGTATTTAATTACTCATTCTGTTATATTTCTAGACAGTGGTAAACCTGAGGATATAGGTGATGGAGATTCAGTGATGATAAATACTGTTAGATTCTCTTTTGTTAGTGATAGTCATTACCTGGCACCTGCATTGCACAAATGTTATCTGCCACTTAATCAGTCCAATCTTAATTTTGTCTAGGTTTTGCTGCGTGTGAGCATAAATTCGTTCAATGTCTCAAAAGGTACTCAACATAATATAATCATCAGCAAACACTCCCCCTTTCTCACCTTATGATGGAGGTAAAGGTCACTGATGAAGCAGCTCAAGACAGTTAGACCTAAGACACTAACCTGAGGAACAAGGGCTCTTGTGGTGCAGTGGTAGTGTCTCTATCTCTGAACCAGGAAACTGGTTCAAGAACCAAAAACAGAAGTTGCTGGAAAAGCTCAGCAGGTCTGGCAGCATCTGTGGAGATAAATCAGCGTTAACATTTCAGGTCAAGTGACCCTTCCTCAGAACTGATGGTAACTAGGTAAATGTTGGTTTATATGCAGAAGATAGAGGGGGTAAGGAATAAACAAAAGGTGGGGATAGAACCCAAAGAGAGAAAAGAACAGTTGCACAGACAAAGGAGTGGATAGCAATCTGTCTCGGAGGGTGAACTGCTGCTAATGGGAACTGTTAGTGGGATAGTTTATGTCATCTGAAACGACAATACAGCATTCTCTCACTGCAATGTTACATTAGAATATGCCCAAGATTTGGTCCTCTGTTCACTAATTGTGCCTGTGGTTTAAACAGTCATAGTCGGATTCATACACATGGAAAATGTCCTTTCGGTCCAACCAGGCCATACCGAACATAATCTAAAACTAATCTAGTCCCACCTGCCTGTTCCCAGCCCATATACCTTCAAACCTTTCTTATTCATGTACTTATCAAAATATCTTTTAAATGTTGTAATTGTACCCACATCCAACACTTCCTCAGAAAGTTCATTCCACACACGAACCACCCTCTGTGTAAAAAAATTACCCCTCGTGTCTTTTTAAAATCTCTTTCCTGTCACCTTTAAATTGTGCCTCAGTCTTGAATCTGCCAGCCTAGGGAAATGCCAACTACTATTAAGTCTCTCTATACCCCTCATTATTTTATAAACTTCTGTAAGATGACCTCTCAATTTCCAATGCTCCAGTGAAAAAAGTTTCAGTCTATCTAGCATTTCTTTATAACTCAAACCTTCCATTCCCAGCAACATCCTGGGAAATCTCTTCTGCCTCCGTTCCTTCCTATAACCTTGGGTTTGATTACCTCCTAACCGATATTAGTGGGTAAGCTGATTGGATTAAGCAGCAATTAGATAGTTAAATACTCAGTTCTGAAGAGGAATCATACTTTACTCAAAATGTCAACTCTGCTTTCTCTCCACAGCTGCTACCAGACCTGTTTAGTTGCTATAACACTTACAGTTTTTATTTCAGATTCTGAAATGCTGTCCAGCAAGCTTCTTGTCCAATCAGGAGCCTTGCCACTGAAGTTCCACTCTACCTGAGACTGTCACATTTTTGTGGGGAAGCTGAGGGGGAGACGGGATTTGGGGCAAATGGAGGGTCTATCCCAATCATGGAATCAGAGCATTCTGATTTCCTTATTGGGAAAGCAGCCAGCCACTTCCCTCACCTGCCAAGTAGGTAGGTAATCAAACTGGGGGGTTGGTTGAGGACCTTAATTGGTGATGGTGGTGGCTTTGGGATGGAAAGAGTGAGAGAGAGAAATAGTCGCTATAACTTAATTGTCCACAACTTAATTGCTGAAGTGGCAATGTCGCTCCGGGGCTAATTTCCCCAATTATTTGCCTTTCCCACCACCTTCCTCACCACCTCCAAGGAGGGCAACATCATAGCCTATGTGCTGAAGGTCTGGAGTGGTGAATGAATTCAAATCACTGAACCAGTTCTGTCTTTCCAGTCTTATTGAAAAACTGAAGCATTTCAGGCACTGGTGATACTGAGTGCTATTCGTACACTAGAGTTTACCGACAAGTTGAACATGTTATATTTAAAAACAAGGAAATGGGCTCTGACATTTTTACCTTGTAATTGTAGAAGTGACCATTAATGGAGTATCGATGGCGCTGAGCTTTCTTTGCTGCAGTCACAGCTTGGTCCTTTACCCTCATCTTCACCAATGATGCATCACTCCTAGTACGTATCAAGTTGCCACTTTCTGGCTCTGGGTTCCGTTTTGGTTTTAATGTACTGCTTTCAAAGACTAAAAGGTTGTAGGAGGAAGAAAACATAACAAACTAAAATCTATCTTAGACAATATTCAGTGTTCAAGCTGGATCATTCTCACACTGTATGACTTTAGGTAATTGGACTGATGTTGCAACTGAATAGAAAATCAGGCATGGTTGAACTCAAATCCCTGCCCAGAACACAGAATCAAGGAAAATTCAAGAAGCATCTTTACTGCTACAGCAGTTTGAAACACACTTCTGTTTATAAAAAACAAAACAGGAAATGCTGGGAATACCAGAATTCTGTGCATTGTTCCTCACTTAAATGCCCAGTAGATATTGTCAGCGAATTAATACATTTAACCCTTTATTATACAATTGTCTTTCAAAATTTAATTCCACAGCTAATTCCAAAACATTTTCAATTATTTATTCACTCTCCCTGTCTCTTATAAACTTACTCAGCTGCTGGACTGACCCCTGTTCTTTGCCATCTGGCACAGTCTCTTCCTCCAGTTCAGCAATGTTGTATAAGTTGTCAAACTCTCCCCAGCGTGTCATTCCTCTGCAAATACAAGTTAATTTATTCAATAACTTGAATTCAGAAAGTGCTGAAAATATTCAACAGACCTAATAGCTTCTGTGGAAAAAAAATGTTTTAAGTCAAAGATCCTTCATCAGGAACAGAAAAAAGATAGAGATGTAGTAGAATTTAAGCAAAACAGAGCCAATGGTTAGCACTGCTGCCTCACAGCGCCAGAGACCCGGGTTCAATTCTAGCCTCAGGCAACTGTCTGTGTGGAGTTTGCACATTCTCCCAGTGTCTGCGTGGGTTTCCTCTGGGTGCTCTGCTTTCCTCCCACAATCCAAAAATGTGCAGGTTAGGTGAATTGGCCATGTTAAAATTGACCGTAGTGATGAGATTAGATTACTTGCAATGTGGAAACAGGCCCTTCGGCCCAACAAGTCCACACCGACCTGCCAAAGTGCAACCCGCCCATACCCCTACATTTACCCCTTACCTAACACTATGGGCAATTTAGCATGGCCAATTCACCTGACCTGCACATCTTTGGACTGTGGGAGGAAACCGGAGCACCCGGAGGAAACCCACGCAGACACGGGGAGAACGTGAAAACTCCACAGTCAGTCGTTAGGTGCAGGGGTAAATGTAGGGGAATGGGTCTGTGTGGACTTGTTGGGCCGAAGGGCCTGTTTCCACACTGTAAATAATCTAAGTAAAAGTGAAATTGGAAGGGAAGGCTTGTAATAGTGTGGAAGAATGGGATAATTGTATACTGCAATGAAATGTTAATGTGACAAATAAAAGAAAATGTCTGAAGGAGATTGAAATGGGATCAGCAGAATTATCACAGACCTGTCACCCAAAAAAAAACTGAAAACAAAAATAGAAAAATAATAGTGGCAAAAGCTGATCTGACGTTGACTCTGGTAGATTGAAAAATCCCTTATTGAAAGGTGAGGTTCTGCCCTTTGATCTTATGTTGAGCTTCACTAAAACAGTATCATAAGCCAAGGACAGAGAGTTCAGAGTCAATTTGCAATGGAGAAATAAAAAGACAGGCAAATAGAACCTCAGGGTCACACGTGCAGACTGAAAGGAATCTCTTTCAATGCAGTCACCCAATCTGTATTTGTTACCTAAAGCAGAGGAGAACACATTATGTCCTTTAACTATAGTATACTTAAGTGTAAATGCATTCCTATTTCAGCAATATTAGCATTTTGTAAAGTCTGGCAGGGATACCTGAGACCTAATGGAACAAAGGAACAGACGCTGGTCACATATTAATTCAGGGATAATTGGGCAAGAATTGGGTTTATGAATATTCAGCACATAATCAATTCGACCCAGAGAATTATAGAGGCTAGATCACTGGAAAGAAAAGTTGGAAAGATTTTTGACATATCTGGAAGTTGAGGCTATGATGAGTTGGCATGAAAGTGGATGCCAGCCCATGATCTTGTTGAATGATGGGCAAACTTGAGATACTGAATGGTGCATTCCTCCTATTTCTTATATTCTTACACCTGGAACATGAAACTTCTTGCTATTAGTGACGCTTCTTATGTAACTCATTATAATGGGTTTTCAAGTGCAAGAGATTTCTTATTATTCTTTTGGGAAAGGGAGGTAAAAGGGAGAAGATAAAAAGATTAGAACAGTTGTAAAAATAATCTAACAGCAGAAACTCTCACTATTGTTAAGATATTCCATATGGCATTTTTCTGCATGAAATTATTGAAATTTGAAAAGGATTTAGTAGCATTTCCAACTGAGTTCTACACTGAATACATATCATCCTTTAGTGACGTACTATCAATAAAATTTGTGAATGAAAAGAGACTGAGGATCAATATTATGGTTTTAAAGCAAATGCTGGAGAATACAGACATCTCCAAAATGAAATGGGTGGTTAGCAGCAGTCAACTATCTAAGTCCTTTCAGAAGAAAGAAGCAGGCTGTCAGGGAGTAGTAAACATTATAGAAAAAGGAACATTAATGCACACTTAAAAGGAAGAGAAATGGGAATATAGTAAAACAAAATGCTGCCAATGCTGGAAATCTGAAACTAAAATAGCAATTTTGAAACAAATCTGCTAGATCAAGTGATTGATGAAGAAGCAGCTCATGGAAAGCTAGTGCCTCCAGATAAACCAGTTGGACTATAACCTGATGTTGTGCGATTTTTATTTTTGAGAGAGACAGAGATGGACTGTAGGCCTTCTAGCTGCTAAGGCCTGGAGTTGCTCCCCTCATGATGTTAAGATGCCAACTGACTTAGATTTTGAGCAAGTGACAAAGGTAGATACTGCAGATACAGTGCCCTTCTCAATGGGCAAACTGGAAGGCAATTAAGTAGTCTAGCTTTATCTGTTCCATTATCGTTTCCGTTATGAGATGACATGATAATTGTAAAAGCATTGACATTCATTTTAATATATTGCATCTTGATGTTTTCCTTTGTCCAGAGTTGGTTGGAAGCAGACAGTTTTGTTCTTTGTGTCACCTTCCCTGGCAATGTCTATACAATGAAATGGGGTTAAGAAGCTCCTGATCATACAATCAGCCTCAACCATTTTATGAGTTCAGCAAGATTGTCCATTTTCAAAAGAAACAGAATTTAAACATAAAAAAGAAGAGAGTGCAGTTTTCTTTGCCATTTATTTTTATGTCCTCTGATCATAACACATTTTGGCCTCAATTGGAATGTGCTATCCAGTTCAAGACACCACACTTTAGGAAGAATATGAAGGTATTAAGAGGAATTACAGAAAAGACCCCTGAGGTTTCCTGGGTTGATGAACTGCAGTTATGATGCAGAATTGGAAAACTTGGGCCTGTTCAACTTGCAGAAGAAAAGGCTAAGGGGAGGTTTGATAGCAGTATTAAAAACTGAGAGCTGTAGGGTAATGGAGAAAAACTGTTCCCATTGGTAGAAGGACAGAAAACCAGATGGCACAGATTTAAAATAATTGACTAAAGGAATAAGGTATGCATAGGGGAAAAAACCGCTTTCATGCAGAAAATGATTAGTCATAGAGCCATAGAGATGTACAGCATGGAAATAGACCCTTCGGTCCAACTTATCCATGCTGATCATGTATCCTAGATAAATCCAGTCCCATTTGCCAGCATTTGGCCCATATCCCTCTAAGCTCTTCCTATTTATATATCCATCCAGATACTTATTAATTGTACCAGCGTCCACCACTACCTCATTCCATACACTACCACAGTCTGCTTGAAAATGTTGCCCCTTAGGTCCCTTTTATATCTTCCCCTTCTCACCTTAAACCTATGCCCTTCATTTTTGGACTCACCCACCCTGAGGAAAAGACCTTGTCTATTTACCATATCCATGTCCCTCATGATTATATAAACCTCTATAAGGTCACCCCTCAGCCTCTGACACTCCAGAGAAAACAATCCCAGCCTATTCAGCCTCTCCCTGTAGCTCAAACTCTCAAACCCTGGTAACATCCTTGTAAATCTTTACAGAACCCTTTCAAGTTTCACAACATCCTTCCTCTAACAGGGAGACCAGAATTGCACACAATATTCCAAAAGTGACCTAACCAATGTCCTGTACAGCCGCAACATGACCTCCCAACTCCTGTACTCAATAGTCTCACCAATAAAGGAAAGCATACCAAACACCTTCTTCACTATCTTATCTACCTGCAGCTCCACTTTCAAGGAGCTATAAACCTGCATTCCAGGGTCTCTTTGTTCTGCAACACTCCCCAGCACCTTACCAATAAGTGTATAAGTCCTACCTTGATTTGCATTTCCAAAATGCAGCACGTCACGTTTATCTATTGAATTGAATTGATTGTCACATGTACTGTTGCACAGTGAAAAGCTTCCCTGTGGCTCTAATCTAAATTAAACTCAATCTGCCATTCATTGGCCCATCTGATCAAGATCCCATTGTACTCTGAGGTAACCTTTTTGGCTGTCTACTACACCTCCAATTTTGGTGTCATCTGCAAACTTACTAACCATATCTCCTACGTTCACATCCAAATCATTTATATAGATCACAAAAAGCAGTGGACCCAGACTGATTCTTGTGGCACTCCAGTAGTCACAGGCCTCCAGTCTGAAAAACAATCCTCCACCACCACTCTCTATCTTCTACCTTTGAACCGTTCTGTGTTCAAATGGTTCGTTCTCCCTGTATTCCATGTGATCTAACCTTGCTGATTGTCTACCATGAGGAACCTTGTCGAATACCTTACTGAAGTCCAGATAGATCATGTCCATTGTCCTGAACTCATTGTTACTTATTCAAAAAACTCAATGAAGTCAGTGAGTCACAATGTACCACAAAGAAAACCAAGTTGACTATCCCTAATCAGTCCTTGCCTTTCCAAATACATGTAAATCCTGTCCCGCAGGATTCCCTCCAACAACTTGCCCACCTCCAGTGTCAGGCTCACCAGTCTATAGTTCCCTGGTTTTTCCTTACCATCTTTCTTTAGTAGTGGCACCATGTTAGCCAACTCTAGTCTTCCAACTTCTCACCTGTGGCTGTTGATGATACAAATATCTCAGAAAGGGGCCCAGCAAACACTTCCCTACCCACCTAAAGAGTTCTAGGGTATACTTGATCCAGTCCCAGGGATTTATCCACCTTTGTGTTTTAAGCCGTCCAACATCTCCTCCTCTGTAATTTTTCAAAATGTTATTTATTTCCCATGTTCTATCTCTTCTATGTCTTTCTCTACAGTAAATACTGATGCAAAATACTTGTTTATTATCTCACCTATATCCTGCCGTTCCACATGTAGGTGGCCTTGCTGATCTTTAAGGGGTCTTATTGCATTCCTGGTTACCCTTTTGTTCTTAATGTATTTGTAAAACCTCTTTGGATTCTCCTTAACCCTATTTGTCAAAGCTATCTCATGTCCTCTTTTTGCCCTCCTGATTTCCCTCAAGAATACTCCGACTGCCTTTATACTGTTCTAAGGACTCACACGATCTATCCTGTCTATACCTGACAATATGCTTCCTTCTTTCTCTTAACCAAACCCTCAATTTCTTTAGTCATCCTGCCTTCCCTATGGTAAAAACAACGACTGCAGATGCTGGAAACCAGATTCTGAATTAGTGGTGCTGGAAGAGCACAGCAGTTCAGGCAGCATCCAACGAGCAACGAAAGCGACGTTTCGGGCAAAAGCCCTTCATCAGGAATAAAGGCAGAGAGCCTGAAGCGTAGAGAGTTAAGCTACAGGAGGGTGGGGGTGGGGAGAGAGTAGCATAGAGTACAATAGGTGAGTGGGGGAGGGGATGAAGGTGATAGGTCAGGGAGGAGAGGGTGGAGTGGATAGGTGGAAAAGGAGATAGGCAGGTAGGACAAGTCTGGACAAGTCATGGGGACAGTGCTGAGCTGGAAGTTTGGAACTAGGGTGAGATGGGGGAAGGGGAAATGAGGAAATTGTTGAAGTCCACATTGATGCCCTGGGATTGAAGTGTTCCGAGGCGGAAGATGAGGCGTTCTTCCTCCAAGCGTCTGGTGGTGAGGGAGCGGCGGTGAAGGAAGCCCAGGACCTCCATGTCTTCGGCAGAGTGGGAGGGGGAGTTGAAATGTTGGGCCACGGGGCGGTGTGGTTGATTGGTGCGGTTGTCCCGGAGATGTTCCCTAAAGCGCACTGCTAGGAGGTGCCCAGTCTCCCCAATGTAGAGGAGACCGCATCAGGAGCAACGGATACAATAAATGATATTAGTGCATGTGCAGGTAAAACTTTGATGGATGTGGAAGGCTCCTTTAGGGCCTTGGATAGAGGTGAGGGAGGAGGTGTGGGTGCAGGTTTTACAGTTCCTGCGGTGGCAGGGGAAGGTGCCAGGAAGGGAGGGTGGGTTGTAGGGGGGGCGTGGACCTGACCAGGTAGTCACAGAGGGAACGGTCTTTGTGGAAGGCAGAAAGGTATGGGGAGGAAAATATATCCCTGTGGTGGGGTCCGTTTGGAGGTGGCGGAAATGTCGGCGGATGATTTGGTTTATGTGAAGGTTGGTAGGGTGGAAGGTGAGCAACAGAGGCGTTCTGTCCTTGTTACGGTTGGAGGGGTGGGGTCTGAGGGCAGAGGTGCGGGATGTGGACGAGATGCGTTGGAGGGCATCTTTAACCACGTGGGAAGGGAAATTGCAGTCTCTAAAGAAGGAGGCCATCTGGTGTGTTCTGTGGTGGAACTGGTCCTCCTGGGAGCAGATATGGCAGAGGCGGAGGAATTGGGAATACGGATTGGCATTTTTGCAAGAGGTAGGGTGGGAAGAGATGTAAACCAGGTAGCTGTGGGAGTCGGTGGGTTTGTAAAAAATGTCAGTGTCAAGTCGGTCGTCATTAATGGAGATGGAGAGGTCCAGGAAGGGGAGGGAGGTGTCAGAGATGGTCCAGGTAAATTTAAAGTCAGGGTGGAATGTGTTGGTGAAGTTGATGAATTGCTCAACTTCCTCGCGGGAGCACGAGGTGGCACCAATGCAGTCATCAATGTAGCGGAGGAAGAGGTGGGGAGCGATGCCGGTGTAATTACGGAAGATCGACTGTTCTACGTAGCCAACAAAGAGACAGGCATAGCTGGGGCCCATACGTGTGCCCATGGCTATCCCTTTGGTCTGAAGGAAGTGGGAGAATTCGAAGGAGAAATTGTTAAGGGTGAGGACCAGTTCGGTCAAACGAATGAGAGTGTCGGTGGAAGGGTACTGTTGGGGATATCTGGAGAGGAAAAAACAGAGGGCTTGGAGGCCCTGATCATGGCGGATGGAGGTGTAGAGGGATTGGATATCCATGGTGAAGATGAGGCATTGGGGGCCGGGGAAACGGAAGTCTTGGAGGAGATGGAAGGCGTGGGTGATGTCTTGAACATATGTGGGGAGTTCCTGGACTGGGGGGAATAGGACAGTGTCGAGGTAGGTAGAGGTGAGTTCAGTGGGGCAGGAGCATGCTGAGACAATGGGTCGGCCAGGGTGGTCAGGCTTGTGGATCTTGGGAAGGAGGTAGAACCAGGCAGTGTGGGGTTCCCGGATTATGAGGTTGGAAGCTGTGGGTGGGAGATCTCCTGAGGTGATAAGGTTCTGTATGGTCTGGGAGATGATGGTTTGGTGATGGGGGGTGAGGTCATGGTCGAGGGGTCAGTAGGAAGAGGTGTCCTCAAGTTGGCGTTTGGCTTCAGCGGTGTAGAGGTCAGTGCGCCAGACTACCACTGCGCCCCCTTTATCCGCTGGCTTAATGGTGAGGTTGGGATTGGAGCAGAGAGATTGGAGGGCTGTGCATTGTGAGGGTGAGAGGTTGGAGTGGGGGAGGGGGTAGACAGGTTGAGACGGTTAATGTCCCGGCGGCAGTTGGAAATGAAGAGGTCGAGGGCAAGTAATAGCCAGCGCAGGGTGTCCAGGCTCTCTGCCTTTAATCCTGATGAAGGGCTTTTGCCCAAAACGTCGATTTCGCTGCTCCTTGGATGCTCCATTCCCTATACCTACCAAATTTTCTCTTCACCATAACAAGAATGTAATGTCTCTGGACTCTTGTTATTTAGTTTCTGAAGGCTTCCCATTTTCCAGTTGTCCCTTTACCTGTGAACATCTGCTCCCAATCAGCTTTGCCCAATACTGTCAAAATTGGCCTTCCTCCAATTTAGGGCTTTAACTTTTAGATCCGGTCTATCCTTTTCCATCATTATTTTAAAACTAATAGAATTATGGTCGCTGGCCCCAAAGTGCTCTCCCACCGACACCTCAGTCACCTGCCCTGCCTTATTTCTCAAGAGGAGGTCAAGTTTTGCACCTTCTCTATAGGTACATCCATATTCTCAATCAGAAAATTTTCTTGTACACACTTAACAAATGTCACTTCATCCAAGCCCTTAACACCGTGACACCATGACAGTCCCAGTCTATGATTTAAAATCCCCTACCGTAATCACTCTATTATTCTTACAGATAACTGAGATCTCCTTACAAACTTATTTCTCAATTTCCTGCTTACTATTTGGGGGTCTACAACACAATCCCAATAAGGTGATCAGCCCTTTCTTATTTCTCAGTTCAACCCATTTTGATTAGGAACTGGAATAAACTGTTTGAAAGTCTGATGACGACAGAATCAATTGAGGCTTTCAAAACTGAATTAAAACAAAGTCTGAAAAGGAAATGTTTGCAAGGCTGTGGGGCACAGGAGACTGGCACAAGATATTGCTTCCGAGAGCCAATGCAGAGAAGATGGACTGTGCTGTAACCATTCTATGATTTTATAACACCGTGTGGGGGCATTACATGAACTGAATTGATTCAGGAAATAAGAGCATGGGGGAGAGCAGTAATAGGACAGGAAGTTAATTCTTGACAATGCCTCTTCCAGGTGATTAAATTGAGCTATTCTGTGGATTCAATATTCTGCCTCACCCAAAGATTTATGCACTTGCTTATCCTCAAATGGTTTGAAATGTGATGTGACAGAGTCAACATTTCTGACATTCGGTACACTAGGAATAAGGTGGACAGAACCCTGGAAGGAGAGGACGAAGGTCTATGACGGAACGAACTAGTACCTATTGGGCTGAGAAATTAGAGGCTGTGGGAGATGTCTGTGGGGGTGGACAGTCAATTCTGAGGGAGTGCCTGTGGGGCAGAAAAGAGTCTCTAGATAGGAGGGTTAGAAGAGGCCTGGGCATGGTATGGAGTCGGGGTCTAGTGTCTGGTGTATGGCCTAGGCAAGGGATAGGGTCTGAGTGAAAGGTTTAATGGGCATGAGTGTCAGGCAGTAGCATCTAAGGGGTGAAGTCTGAGGGTAGATTCTGTAGGGCTAGTTAATGCAGAAGTTGAATTTGAGAGGCTAGTGGTTGAGGCAGTGGACTTTGCAGGTATGCAAGGGCCGAGAGGATAGGTTCTGAGGAAGTACAGACTGCAGATCGGGTGGAAGGCAGCAGATTGGCTCATAAAGCATTTGTCATTGTAATTAGAAATTTCCAACCTGCACTCTGAGGGAGTAAGGTTCCTTTCTTGAGTTAAAAACAGAAGTTACTAGAAAAGCACAATAGATCTGAGGAAGGGTCACCGGACCTGAAACATTAACTCTGATTTCTCTTCACAGATGCTGCCAGACTTGCTTAGCTTTTCCAGCAACTTCTGTTTTTGTTTCTGATTTACAGCATCCACAGTTCTTTCGGATTCCTTCCTGGAATGTTGAGTTTACCATTTAATATCGGGATATATACTGGAACCCAGTAAGTAACCAGTAAGTGATGGGTACATTGATACTGTGGATGCCTACCTTTTACTCAGTGTAGTATCAGTGAATTGAATTGCTATTGGTGATGGTACAGATTTTTCATCATCAATCTGAAATCTTATTAGTTGATGTACACCCCATGCAATATCTAATACTCCTTCTAGGATGGCCTTTCCATTATTCTGAAAAGAAAATAGTGAGGTATTCAAATTACAAGAAAAGCATCTTCATAAAATGTTACATTGAAAACAAAAACGCACAAGTAACAGTTCTAGGAAAATGAGTAAGCACATAGATGCACAGAGATGGGCAGCTGCAAACAATTTACTTTAGTATCATTAACATCTCATTTGTGTTGGTGCTATTGGGTTTTAACTGTTTCTAAGTTTAATTACATATGCTTGGGCAGCAGCCAGACACCACAAGTTCACAAGTCATTTTCTTATTCTAACCTATTTATGCCTTTTTCAATTTGTGAATACGGTGTGGGAAAATTGAAAAATTATGGCAATGTTTTTGAAATTCAATAGTGGATAAGTAACATGTCCAACAAATGGCTTGGGTTCTGGTAACCTGGTGAGCATCGCCATCTTTTAATTCACTTCATTATGTTGTGCCACACTTACCAGTGTGCAACATGGGATAGTTTCACGATATATCTAGCAGCTTAAAACGGGGTAACTAGAGCCACTGTGGGCTATTAGCAGAAGTAGAAATGTATTCAATCACAATCTGTAACTTCATGGCCTACATATCCCTCCAATTTATGATTACCATGAAGCAGGGGATCAACCCTGGTTCAAGGAAAAGTGTACAAGGGTATGCCAGGACAGCATCAGGCCTACCTAAAAATGAGGCATCAAATCGACCTAGTAAAGCTATACACAGAATGTCCACTTCAAATGACTGCATAAAGAAATAGAAATATTTACTAGAATTCTTTGAGGAGCTAACAATCAGGATAAAGGGGAAGCAGTGAATGTAGCATTTTGAATTTTCAGAAGACATCTGATAAGATACCCCATATTACCTACTTAATCAGATGAGAGCCCATGGTGTTGGAGTTAGTACAGTCACACAGCTAGCTAATATAAAATAGAGAGTTGGGATAAAAGGAGTATTTCAGGATGGCATCTTGGAACTAATGATCTACCATAGGGATCATTGCTAGGAACTACAGTTATTTATTATATATTAATGACTTGTATGAGAAGGCTTGGATGACACAAATAGAAGAGAATTCAAGTGGTGAGGATGACACAAAGAGTCTGGAGAAAGATGTAAACAGGTTAAACAAGTGGGCGGAAACTTGGCAGGTGAAATATTATGTGGGAAAATGTGAGGTTATGCCCTTGGGTAAGAAGAATAGAAGAGTTGAATATTATCTAAATGACGAAAGCCTGCAGTAAATAATGGAACAGAAGAATCCACGAATCTCAAAAAGTTAACAAAGTAGGGAGGTTTTGCTAAAATCATGCAAGGCACTAGTCAAACCACAGCTGGAATACTGTAAACACTTCTGGACTGTTTATCTATGGAAAAATATTGGAAGCTCGGCTGATCTTGGGCATAGAAGGACTGTCCTTTGAGGAGAGGTTCAGTAGGTTTGAACTGTCAGGCAGCATGGTAGCTCAGAGATTAACACTACTGCCTCACAGCACCCGGGTCCCGGGTTTAATTCCAGCCTTGAGTGACCTTCTGTGTGGAGTTTGCATGTTCTCCCAGTGTCTGTGTAGGTTTCCTCAGGGTGCTCTGATTTTCTCCCACAGTCCAAAGATGTGCAGGTTTGGTGGATTGGCCATGCTAACTTGCCCATAATACCGTGGGATATACTGACTAGTGGGAAATGCTGGGTTACAGGAATTGGGTGGGTCAGGGCAGGATGCTCTTTAGAGGGTTGGTGTGGACTGGATGGGTTAAATGGCCTGCTTCCACTCTGTAGGGATTTTATGATTCCATGTACACATTAGAATTTAGAAGAATGAATGGTGACTTTATTGAAATATTAGGATTTTTCCAATCTTGACAGAGTGGATGCAGAAAGGTTGTTTTCATTTCTGAAACAGCGTAGGACCAGAGGATATAATCTACAGAAAAGAGGTTGCACATTTAAAATGAGGAATAGTTTCTTTTTTCAGAGAGTAGCAAAATTGTGGAATTCTTTACTGCAGAAGGCTGTTAAGTTTGGGTCATTAGATATATTTGAGGCTGAGATGGAAAGATCTTTAATCAGAAAGGGAAACGAAGCTTATGGGGGAAAAGGCAGGATAGTGGACATGAGGATAACAGTAATCCATGAATAGCAGACCAGACTTGATGAGCTGAATACTTTTAAATCTTATGGTATTAACTTAATGGATAGGACAATCTCAATGGTCTTAACTGTTTCATACTTTTTTGTATTAAGAAACATTCCATTCTGGACATCCAAACATTCTGTAAAATATACTCACATCAGAATACGTCAGTTGTAAATTCTTGTTATCTTGACAAAAACAATTATATGTTCTTAGCAAAGATAAAAACTCAGCCCTGGAGGAATTAAAAATATGCATTAAAACATTATGAAGTGCATATTTCATCGATCTGATGAGTGTACAATGAACATATGTTGTCTGGTTTCACAGCTAAAACTTTATTCTAAAATTAAAGACAATTAGTAATTGTACTCACACAGATGTTTGCATTTCAGAAAAGTAATCTGAAGCCTTGAAACAGTCCCTCTGATCACAGATCCAGGATTTGAGAGCTGTGCTTTGTGCCTGTGTTTCTGATATTATTTTGCAGGTACTTCATTATTTTTGTATTTTGAACATCTATGTTTAAAGGATTGTGGATGGTGGTTCATTTGAAATGAATAAAGAGATACCCGGGCTGTTTTTGTTTAATTAAACGGATCACTAAAAGAACGTTTGGACTTTTTTTTTTGCAAGGCACTTCTTGCAAGTCACATGGCCCAAACTAATTATTAGGACTTGTTTGCTAGAAATCATATGCGTGGGTTCATGATTATCAGGAGTTAAGATTTGTATGGATACTGTTTGAAATTCAGTTCGGGTACACACTGCTGAGAGAGTAATTGCGAACAGTTCACCCTCTGCCTTTCTGAGAACACCCTTTTGGAGGCTCCAGTGTAATACGGAGCTAGCTGTTCAGTGGACAAATTTCTCAATTTATAATGATTTCTGAGCAAACTGTGTCTGCACAAGTCCCACTAGCAATTGCTTGTGTTTAGCAGCACCGATCTATGTGATAGGATTCCAAATAAAAACCATCTTGAATATTTCTTACCTTACCATGTTTTCCACAAGAACTAACCATTATTGACCATTATCTCTGTAGAGATTTAAAAAAAAAATTCTTTAATTGGTGTGTGTGTGTAAGCGAGTGGGGAATTATTTAGAAGAGTAAATATTTAAACCACCATGTTTCAAACTGTGTTAATTTGATTTTGGAAAGCAAATCAGGGCAGGATTTATACATTTAGTTTTAAGGTCTTGGAGGGTTGCTGAACAAAGAGACGTTGGGAATGCAAGTTCATAATTCCTTGAAAATGGAATCCCAGGTAGATAGGACAGTGAAGAAGGTGTTTGGTATGCTTGCCTTTATTGGTCAGATCATTGAGTATAGGAGTTGGGAGGTCATGATGCAGCTGGTCATGATGAAGGACATTGGTCAGGCCATTGTTGGAATACTGCATGCAATTCTGGTCCCCCTGCTATAGGAAGGATGTTGTGAAACTTGAAAGGGTTCAGAAAGGATTTACAAGGATGTTGCCTGGTTTGGAGGGTTTGAGCTATAGGGAGAGGCTGAATAGAACAAAGAATAGTACAGCATAGTACAGGCCCTTTGGCCCTCGATCTTGTGCCAACCTTTTATCCAACTCTAAGATCAAACTAACCTATATACCCTACGTTTTACTATCATCATTGTGCCTAAGTGTCGCTTAAATGTCCCTAATGTATCTGACTCGCTACCACTGCTGGCAGTGCATTCCATGCACTCACCACTCTCTGTGTAAAGAACCAACTTCTGACATCTCCCCTCAACCTTCCTCCAATAACCTTAAAATTATGCTCCCTCACGATAGCCATTTCCACCCTGGAAAAAAGTCTCTGACTATCCAATCTACATCTATGCCTCTAATCATCTTGTACACTTCTATCAAGTTACCTCTCATCCTTCTTCGTTCCAATGAGGAAAACCATAGTTTCCTCAATCTTTCTTCATAAGACATGCCCTCCAGTCCAGGCAGCATCCTGGTAAATCTCCTGTGCACCCTCTCTAAAGCTTCCACATCTGGTCACCTCATTATGGGAAAAAACTGAACACAATATTCCAAGTATGGTCTAACCAAGGCTTTATAGAGCTGCAGCATAACCTGGCATTTGCTTTGCAGCTTTATTGAATAAGGCTTATCTTCATAATAAATCAATTATCTTGTTTATTAAAGAAACTTGCTTGAATCCTTCTTAATCTAATACAGATTAAAAATGTAATTGACCATTTTAGAAACTGAAGGTAAGGCATTTTAACTTTTATAGTGACGTGTGGACCAGGGGGCTTAAAGGTAACAGTATACTCCTCCAATCTCAGCCACAACAGTATGTTCTGTCAAAGTGCAAAGCTGTGTGCTGGGAGCATTATTTCATGAAATCTATCTTTTGAAGACTCTGGTGTGTTCATTCCTTAACAGTGCCTCTCTGGCCAGAAAATTCCATTTTACATTGATCTATCTAACCTCAGTGAGGGAGAAATTCTGCCCTATCTATTAGATTTAAATTATGAACAAGTGCCTTATATAAATCAAACATTGGGCAAAGTTTACTCAAACATATTCCATTTTGGAATATAACAACAGATACAAATAGGACATCTTTGTTCCATCTGTTCAACTCTTCCAGATGAAACGATAGCACATTAACTTGCTGTACCATTCAGTCCCTGGTGAAAATTCAACTGGAAAAGCTTTGCTTTCCAAGTCAAATTGTTATATTTTTGAGTTTAATCAATAATTTTACAGTTGGATAGAACATAGAAGACTCCATCAGTAACCAGTGTCCAGAAAATGCTCTCAAAATAATGTTACAGCAAGTTCATGTGAGGGCAGCTGTGGAAAGGGTAAATTTTCTAGCAGTGACGTACTGGTATACTGACAGCTATGCATATTTGACAATTTACAGTCTGTTTTTTTAATCAAATAATAAATAACTTCACTCTCCTATAGTAGCATGGCAGATACAAATAGAGACATTAAATCAAGTCAATGAATCTAAATGCCATTTAAATGATGTATGAACATTAAAAAAAGACTTGAATTTGAATAACCCTTCCCACGCTGACTGAATGTTTTGAAATGCTTTACAACTATGAAAGATTTAAGTGCAAACATTTCTGTAATATAAGAAACTACTGTCAGCCAAGCTCTCGTACCAAAGATTAAAGATTGCAAGTGCAGAGAATCATATTTTTAGGTTTTAATCAAAGATATTTAAAAGATAGAAGTTACAGTTTTACTAACAATAAGTGACACAATTTGTGTTAATTGTTTATACTATCAGTGCTGAAACTGAGGGAAGAGTATGGGATGTTTGTAAATAAACTTTCTGGTTGATTTTAGATGCCCAGCAGCTCAGTTTCTAATAGGCAGAGGGGTGAAAATCACCTGTACATTGTCAGTGTGCCTCAACAGACTGAATATTATACTCACATGCCTGAAACATGACCTCCATTGTCTGCTCATTGCTTCTGGCAAATCTGCCAGATTTTCTCTCACAGTGCCCACATCTCCAGCATCTTCTGTGCTCTCAACACCCAGAGGCTTATCATGAGCTTTGGGCTCAGTCCAGCCTGGGCCTTCTCCTATTGTCAGTGGCCTTACCTATAACTACTTTAGACAATTACATGGATAGGTGTGTGCTGCTATCACAAGTTCATGATCAAATTTTTGTGAACACAAAATCCATCAAGGAGAGATAGAACATAGAAAAGTACAGCACAGAATAAATGCTTCGATGTTGTGCCGAGGATTAATCCTAAACTAAAATAAAATGACCTAACCTATGCACCCCTCAATTCACTGCTGTCCATGTGCATGTGCAGCAGTCACTTAAATGTCCCCAGTGACACTGCTTCCACCACCACCGCTGGCAACACATTCCATGCATTCACAACTCTCTGTGTAAAGAACCTACCTCTGATGTCTCCTCTATACCTTTCTCCTAATATCTTAAAACTATGATCCCTCGTGCCAGTCAATCCTGGCCTGGGGAAGAGTCTCTGGCTATTGACTCTATCCATGCCTCTCATTACCTTGTATACCACGATCAGGTCACCTTCCTTCCTCCTTCTCTCCAGAGAGAAAAGTCCTAGCTTAGTCAACCTCTCTTCATAAGGCAGGTCCTCCAGTCCAGGCAGCATCCTGATAAACCTTCTTTGCACCTTCTCCAAAGCCTCTGTATCTTTCCTATAGTAGAGTGACCAGAACTGGACATAATACTCCAAGTGTGGTCTCACCAGGGACTTATGGAGCTGTAGCAAAACCTTGCACTCTTAAATCCGATTCCCCTGTTAATGAAAGCCAAAACACCATATGCTTTCTTAATTTCGAGAGCGAATGCTAGATGTTCACCAGATGCTGGGCAATGATGGAACAGTGCACCCTCTGAGGGATCCCTGTGGCCACAGCAGACATTCTTCCCCTTGAATTGCCATAATTTGCTTGCGAAACTGCAGATATTTTGGGATGGCAATGAGGAGGCTTGCCCATGCTGACCTTGCATTCTATAGAAACATAGAAGATTTGGCCCCTTAAAACTGACATTCATCATGATCATGGCTGATCGTCCAATTCAATAGCCTAATCCTCCTTTGTCTGCATGACTTTTGATTCCATTTGCCTCAAGTGTTACACCTAGCTGCACCTTGAATATATTCATTTTGATATCAACTACTTCCTGTGGTAATGAATTCCACAGGCTCACCACTCTTTGGAAGAATAAATGTCTCCTCATCTCTGTCCTAAATGGTCTACCCTGAATCATCAGACTGTGACTCCTAGTTCTGCACACACCCATCATCAGGAACATCCTCCCTGTATCTCACCCTGTCCAGTACTATTAGTATTTTATGAGTCTCTGAGATCCCCTCCCCACTTCGTCTGAACTTCAATGAAAACAATCCTAACCTAGTCAAATCCTTCCTCAAATGTTAGTCTCGCCATCCCCAGAATCAGCCTGACAAACCTTCGCTGCACTCGAAAGAGAGAGAGAGCAAGAACATTCTTCCTCAGAAAACGAAACCAAAACAATACACAATATTCCAAGTGTGGCCTCACCAAGGCACTGTGTAACTGCAACAACATATTATCTGTTCCTATGCTCGAAACCTGCAATAAATGTCAACATACCATTTGCCTTCTTTACTGCCTGCTGCACCTTCATACCTATCTTCAGCAACTGGTGCAGAAGCACACCTAGGCCCTGCTGCACCCTCCCCTCTCCCAATTTACAGCCATTCAGATAGTAATCTACCTTCTTGTTTTTGCTTCCAAAGTGAATAACCATTTATCCAAATTGTACTGCATCTGCTATTGATTTGCCCACTCGCCCAACCTATCCAGATCATGCTGAAGGATCTCTGCATCCTCATCACAATTCAGCCTCCTACCCAGTTTGGTGTCATCTGCAAACTTTCAGACATTAGTCTAATAGGTTTTGATATATTATTTCAAAACCATTCACTTGCCCATTATTAGCCATTCTAAAGGCTAATAATGGACAAATGAATCCAATGTTCTTCACTCTCTTAGGTATACACTACAATCCCTTTGTCTACAATGGACAGCCATTCTTGGAGTGCCTCCTGCTCTGCTGTGGTCTGCTCTCTGATCACCAGTGCTCTATCTCTCCCGGGTGTTGTGGCCCCTTTCTAACCATTAATGCACTGCCTGGGAAGGTAGTGGAGCTAGTGGAAACCTTACAACCTTCAAAACATACTTGAGCACTTGAAATGTCATAACATTCAAGGATATGAGCCAAGTTCAGGAAATCAGGATTAGCGCATTTTCAATGGTAGTTATTGTCTGTGCAGACACAATGGGCCAAAGGGCCTTATCTGCACTGTATGAGTATGTGACTGTATGACTTCTCCTGCTTCTCATGATACTGTTAGCCTTTACATGTGACCCAGCAGTACCCATTAGCATGCCTTCTGATGGCTCTGCGGTGGTCTTCAACGCTCCTTCACACCTGCTCACAAGGGAGGTGGAGGGATGAACCCAGACAGACTCCTGCCTGAGAGGTAATCCTAAATTACTCTTGATACTTCATATAATTGTGGTCAGAGATGATGTGAGGCAGGTTTTGGCAACTCTGCTACTTAAACCAGGATAGTGGCTTTCCTCTATGCAAATGAGAACTGTTTATTTGCCTCTTAATCTCATACATAGAGTGGGGTGAGGTTGCTGCATGCCTTGTTGGAGTAACACCCACAGCACACTGAGCGTCATGAGACCTGAAGTCACTTCCTATGCTGCAATCAGGTTTCCTATTGGTAGCTACAACCTTGGACGACAATGACCTCCTTCTGCCTCAGCCTGAGCAGTGTGCCCAGAATATATTCATGTTCTTTCCTGCATATCCACCTACTTTTCCCAGAGTTCTGGATGATTTAACATGGCAGTTCAAAGGAGGTTATTGACCCTTTTATGACACTGGACCCAGTTTCACAGCTTGCTCCCTGGCTCCTTAATGTCTCTGTGAACTCTGTTAAGGTTTATTCAGTCAGGCAGGAGGCTCTCTTGATGTTGCCCTTTGTAAGGAGAACCTCCTGCTGTTACATTACACCAGGAGGAGGATCTGCAGGGAGGCATGGGGAGACCTGGTGTATCTCCAGTGACATGGTCCCAGGTACCTCTGGTCTGCAGCTTAGGTATTGTGGTTTTGGCAGCAGGGCACAGGGGATTCCAGCAGCAGCAGTGGAGCAATCATAGATGAGGCTATTTGTTTTACAGGATCTGCTTTCAAAGTTAGCATCAGTGTTCTTACCTCCTCACACTGCATGGCACTTCACTGTCACCCCCTGTGTTGTGATAAGATTGTCCCCGTGCTTCTACTGCAAAGTGGCTGCCACCCATGTGTTTGCTGTCAGCCAGTTGAATTCTTCACAGTTACAGCACCCTGTTTGGAAGCCATCATTTGGACCCAAGGGGGCTGCCGAAATTCAGCGCATTTAATGTCTGGCGCTTCTCACCTGATACAGTTTTTGTTGAATGGGCGTGCCAGCTCACCACACAGCCTGATGAATGTTAGGGTAGCCACCCTTTTTAAATGCAGGAAGCTATAGAGCCTGCTTGGTCTTAGTGTGGAAAAGGAAAATCACGTCCTGATCTATGTAAAACAGTCTCTTGCACTTTACAAGGCGTAGCTTATCGCATGTTAGCAATTAGAAGTTGCACTGATATAACAAACATTATGGCAGAGACTTTGAGGAGGATCACATATTCAGTCTACCCACAAATCCATCACATAGCGTAGTGTTTATGACATTTTTATTGCTCACTGTTAATCACAAGCATTCTCCCAACAGCCATCAGTACCTTCAAATCAATATGCTGTGGCTAAGGTGGAAAAAACATTTTTATTCATTGATCACATTTCGATACAAAGGTATTGTATCATTGTACAATTACTCAACAGGGAGCTTTCATAGCAAGGATGAGAAAAGGAGAAAATAGCCTTGTGAGCAGAATCTCAGTACAGTACCTGGAAAGACACTTGTCTTTACGAACTTGGATTTGAGGCGGCCGATGAACAGTGTTCATGACAAATTCATTTACTCAGAGAAGAAGAAAATCTGGTGGTGAAAAGAAATGAATAAATAACAAGGAATTATTATTGCAATACTCTTTTGAAGTTGCAAATGTACAGACTACAAGGGCACATTTATTTTAATCAGTCTGTTTGGATATATTATGACACTTCATATGACCAAAATATCTGAATTAGAGAAAGCAAAACTAAAAATATCTCTTAGAATACTGTTTGGTACAGAAATACAGTCCTCGGATAAGAATGGTTGACTCTCTTGATTGACAGAAAATAATTGTGTTGGGGCCATCACTAAGAAGAAAGTGGTAGGAAAACTAAAAGGTCTAAAGATGGATAACTTACCTGGATCAGATGGACTACATCCGTAAAGTTCTGAAGGAGATAGCTGAGGAGATTGTAGAGGTATTGATGGAATCACTGGAGTTAGAGAGGGTCCCAGAGGACTGGAAATTGGCAAATACTTCAGAGAAGAAAGCAGAAGACAGGATCTATAGGCTGTTGGGCCTGACCTCAGTTGTTGTTAAGATTTTAGAGTCCATTATTAAGGATGGGTTTGCGGAGTACTTGGAAGTACATCATACAATAGGGCTGAGCTAGCACAGCTTCATCAAGGGAGATAATGCCTACAAATCTGTTAGAATTCTTTTGAGGACCAAACCAATAAGTTGGACAAAGAAGAGCTCATGGACATGGTCTATTTGGATTTTCTGAAAGGTGCCACCCAGGAGACTGCTTTAAGGTAAGAGCCCATGGTGTTAAGAGCATGGCATGGATAGAGGATTGGCTGACTGGCAGAAGGCAGAGTATAGGGAAAAGGGGCTTTTTCAGGATAGTAGCCAATGACTAGTGGAGTTCCACAGGGGTCAGTGTTGGGACCACAACTGTTCACATTGTACATTAATGATCTGGGCAAAGAAACTGAGGATATTGTTGCTAAGTTTGCAGATGACACAAAGTTAGTGGGGGGAGGGGTTGTGGGTAGTATTCAGGAGGCAGGGAGACTGCAAAGAGTTGGATAGGCTAAGTGAGTGGGCAAAGAAGTGACAGATAAATTACAATGTGGGAAAGTATGAGCTTATGTTTTCTCAGCAGAAGAGCGGAGGTGTAGGCTATTTTCTAAGTGGAGAAATGTTTCAGAAATCTGAAGCCCAATGGACTTAAGAGTTCTTATTCAGGTTAATGTGCAGGTATAGTTAGGAAGGTAAATGCAACATTAATATTCATTTTGTGACATTGCTATGGCTTCAAGAGGTGTCCTTTGTCCCTTTTTTAAATAAAGAAAGGTTGAGACAGAGGCAACAAGCAGTCTGCTCTAAGCCAATAACGTAAACAGTTTTTGAGGCCTTGCGGGTTGTTTTTAAAGTTGGAACAATAGAAGCAGCCTGAATGGGTGTGGGTTAAGCTCCCACAGAACCAGGATTTTAGTTCTGGCTTTCTGTAGTTGCTGGGGTCTTGAAGCTAGACGTGGAAACTCTCATTCCTCTCTCTTTACAGCTAAAAGCTGGGGTTCTTTTCCTGCTGCTAGAATTCATGTGAGACAATCTTTTTTACTGAATTTGCCTCTTTGCCAAGGGTGTGTTTATAGGATGTTACTATATTGGAAGAGTTAATTATCAGCGTTAATTGGTTGTTAAGCATTTCAATAGGATTTCAGTTAAGCCAATTCTCTTCTTTTATTTTATTTTTATTTAGTCTATAATTTAAACGTAGTTTAAAAATTAAGTAAGCTTTGCTGAAAGTCAAGTTGGTTGATCAATCAAAATAGGATTGATGTTTAACCAAAATGAGCGAATTACATGGCAAATTGAGTGGGAGTTCAGAGCCGAAAGTGTGGTGCTGGAAAAGCACAGCAGGTCAGGCAACATCCGAGCAGCAGGAGAATCAACATTTCGGGCAAAAGCTCTTCATCAGGCACCACACTCTCAACTCTGATCTCCAGCAGCTGCAGTCCTCATTTTCTCTTAGTTGGAAGATCAGATGATCCTTCCCATTTTTCTGAAAACAGAGCTGTGTTCTGGCTAATGTCCTGTTACTTGACTGGAAGAGACATCACTGAGACACTTGAAGCAAGAGATTGGGACATTAACAGAAATTTATACAGTAACGCTAATCTGAAAAGTAGTGCATGGATGGAGGCCCTAAATGCAGATATTCAAAGAACGAGGGAGATCATACATGCTGCTCCACTTATGTACTCAACCTCAAAATGTAAGTAATAATGTGTGAAATCAATACATGAAACATTTGTGGGGTTGAGAGGTACAGCTGTACAAAATCACTTATCGTTTTAACAATCAGATAAAGATAAATGTCTGCTTATTGCTCTATTATATATAACACAATACTGCACAGGAACAGGTTATTTGGCCCACCAAGCCTGTGCTGATTCCTAATCTTCACTTAGACATGCTACTTACTGGCTAAACGTGGTTTCTATCCCTTCCAATCATGTGTCTATCAAGATACATCTTATGTGTTGGTAGTGTGGTTGCTTGCACCACCTCCACAGGCACCCACCATCCTCTGTGTGAAAATTTTTCCCTGCACTTCTCCCCTAAACTTTCCCCAATCATCTCAAATCTGTGCCGTCTTGCAGTTGACCTTTCCACCCTGGGAAGAAGAGTGAAGACTCTGACTCTCCACTCGATTTATGCCTCTCATAATTCTGTAGACCTCTGTCATGTTGCCCCTTAGCCTCCATCTTTCCCATGAAAACATCTGAGTTTATTCAGCCTCTCCTCATAATTAAAACCCTCCAGACCTGGCAACATCCTGGTAAACATTCTCTGCACTCTCTCTAATGCTTCCACATCCTTCTGGTAGTGTGGCGACTAGAACTGCATGCAATATTGTGAATGTGGCCTAACTAAAGCTTTATACAGCTGTAACATAACTTTATATTCAACCAACCTTTATATTCAATGCCCTAGCCAATGGAAAAATGGACTGCACAATTCAACGTGCCAACTTTTATTTGACAATTAATATCTTTCAAAACATGACCTACTGGATGAATCTTCAGCAGAGCAATTTCTGGATTGAACTTACAGTCATTGAGTCATATAGATGTACAGCACAGAAACAGACCCTTTGGTTCAACTCATCCATGCTGACCAGATATCCTAAATTAATCTAGTCCCATTTGGCCCAGAACTTAGCCGATATCCCTCCAAACTCTTCCTATTCATATACCCATCCAGATGCCTTTTAAATGTTGTAATTGTACCAGCCTCCACCACTTCCTCTGGCAGCTCACTCCATACACTACCACCCTTTGTGTGAAAAAGTTACCCATTAGATCCCTTTTAAATTTTGACCTACTTCACCCTGAACCTATGCATTCGAGTTCTAGAGTCCCTCACCTCAGGGAAGATACTCTGTCTATTTACCCTAGCCATGCCCCTCATGACTTTATAAATCTTTATAAGGCCACCCCTCAGCTTCCAACTCTCCAGGGAAAACAGCCGCAGCCTATTCAGCCTCTCACTATATCTCAAACCCTCCAACTCTGGCAACATCCTTGTAGTTTTTTTCTGAACCTTTTCAAGTTTCACAACATCCTAATTCAGCAACGTTTGAATGAAACCTGACAATTGGCCTGACTATGTGTCAACCCTGATACACTGCTATCAACAGCAACATGCAGCTGATTGACAACTCCATATCCATTGACAGAAAGTAAAACACAAACACTAATGGTCCTGAGGTCTAACTGTTTGACTGTCTGAACTAAATTGAAAACTCTCAATGGAACAATCTGTGGAATGAAAGACTGCATTTCGTAGTAACATCATTAATGAAGGCACCAGGTGCTGTTCTGTAAATACTATCCTGTCAGAGGTGAATGGGGGATTGCCCATTCACATTGTTTGTGGGATCAGTCCAGGATGTGTTTAAAACACCATGTTGTCCTGATTAACAGTAGCAATTTTTGAACAGATCTAATTAAAGGAAGGTCTCTCATCTGTGCCTTAACATTCTGAAACATGTTGCGTTGACCACTGTTTAAAATAATAATAAGATTGAAGAGCTTGAATGAAATGGATAATCATAGCAACTGAATCTTTGGGAGACAGTAGTGTACAGAATGGCTGCATGTTATCTGATGTCTGCATTTTGTCTTTTGATTGAATGCAATTTCATATTAGCATGTGTGGAATTTAGAGATTAAAGGTACAGCTGAGATAAGTATTTTAAACAAACCTCTCATTTGTATAGTCATGCTGAAATCATGAAGCACTGTATCTAATTTATTGCAGTGAATAATATCACACCAAAAAAAGAGCCAAATAATAATTTGGAATGGTAGATTCAGGGACTGAGTAATTGTGTGGAAATTTGTAACATGAGCTTGTTTAAGACAAAGATCTGATTCTTTGGTCTTTGCAATTGATGTCTGTGTTTAAAGTAACAAAACAAAATAGAACAGGAAAGAAGTGCAACAATAGACAATGGGTGAAACAAATCAGAGATTCGGTCATTTGTGGATAGGATGAGGAGACTTACAAGTGGGCGGCACGGTGGCACAGTGGTTAGCACTGCTGTCTCACAGCGCCTGAGACCCGGGTTCAATCCCTGACTCAGGCGACTGACTCTGTGGAGTTTGCACGTTCTCCCCGTGTTTGCGTGGGTTTCCTCCGGGTGCTCCGGTTTCCTCCCACAGTCACAAAGATGTGCGGGTCAGGTGAATTGGCTATGCTAAATTGCCCGTAGTGTTAGGCAAGGGGTAAATGTAGAGGTATGGGTGGGTTGCACTTCGGCGGGTCGGTGTGGACTTGTTGGGCCGAAGGGCCTGTTTCCACACTGTAAGTAATCTAAAAAAAAACACATGCAAGTGGAGTGGGAGTAAGGTTGTTGTGATAGTAGACAAAATCTTAATAAATGGAGACTTTCTCTTACTTATAATTAATAATTTTAATGAATGTGGTCTACATGGTCAATTGTATTATCGAACTGGCAGGCAGCAACAAATCTCGGATACGATGCGGTTTTGGTCTCATAATTTAAGAAATTATGTAAATATGTTAAAAGGTGGTTCAGAGGTTTACTATGTTGATACCTGGTAGGAAGAAAGACTAGACAGTCTGGGCTTGTTTTACTGGTGTTTTCAAGATCGAGTGATTTGATTAAAGTTTCTAAGATGATGAACAGACTTGACAAGATGGATGCAGAAAGAATGTTTGGTTAATCCTATGGGTGAGTTCAGAACGAAGGAACACTTAAAATTAAGGGCTACCCTTTAAGACAAAGATAAGGGGAATTATGTTCTCTGTGGGTGTACGACATTGGAACTGTCTGCTTCCGAAAGCAGTAGAGGCAGGATCAATGAAACCTTTTAGTGGAGGTGGATAGATTGTGAGGTAAGAGAATCAGAGGCTCCTGAAGATAGATGGGGATGTGGAATTTGGACCTGAACAGTTTGGCTGTGATCTTATTCAATGGCAGAGAAGCTTTCAAGAAGCCAAATGTACTTCTTCTGTTCAAATTTGTATGTTCATATTTATACAAGAAAACATATTAAAATTTGAGATGCAAGTCACTGTCAGAACAAAGAGCAGGACATGGATTAGATACACTAGTCTCTGTATCCAAAACCCTGATGGATGACCTTTATTAGAGGAAACTCTGAGCTGGCAGTACTAAACCATAACATAAAATCCCACTGATTCTAACTGATCTCTTGGCCACTCAGTGGATTGCCAAATTCTATTAATAAGTAAAAATTATGCATCAACATGTCAACATACCTCTCTAGAACTTTCACGGAGATAATGCTGAGCCAACCCTTGGGACATGTTGGATTTGATTATGCTATTCTTGACTCCAATTTAACAAGTGATGGCCAACATTCAATAAATAAATTGAGCTTCTCAGTATCTACTGATATCCCAAAACATTCTCCAAAGTTTATGAAGGATTGTGTTATTGGTGGAAATTGTGGATCAGCTCTCAGTCTGTTTGTACGGATGAGCCTAGATTCCAGTGAGTGGGTCATTTGAATACATGGGGTGGGCGCATATTCAAGCTCAGGAGGTGTAAGCTCTTTATCTTGAGTAAGCTTTGGTATGTAGAGTCCTTGTGGGCAAAATGCATAATAATTCAACTTAGCCATTTTGTACTGTACTCAGGAATTCTGAACAGAACAATCCAAACACTTATTCCGCATATTGGAAGCATGTTGCCCAGAAGGAATAGGCTCTAGGAATCTAATTAATGTGTGCCATGAACCCAGACCCTGTTTTAGGTGATGGATCTGAACACTTACAAAGCTATATAAAGCTATTTTGGGCCGCACGGTGGCACAGTGGTTAGCACTGCTGCCTCACAGCGCCAGGAACCTGGGTTCAATTCCCGCCTCAGGCGACTGACTGTGTGGAGTTTGCACGTTCTCCCCGTGTCTGCGTGGGTTTCCTCCGGGTGCTCCGGTTTCCTCCCACAGTCCAAAGATGTCCGGGTCAGGTGAATTGGCTATGCTAAATTGCCCGTAGTGTTAGGTAAGGGATATATGTAGGCGTATGGGTGGGTTGCGCTTCGGCGGGTCGGTGTGGACTTGTTGGGCTGAAGGGCCTGTTTCCACACTGTAAATAATCTAATCTAATAAATCAACATGACAGTGTTTGTAATGCAAGCAATAACTGGCTGTGGAGTATAACTTTTTGTTCCCTGCTTGGAGTCTGGAAAGAAGGTCTACTTTTTACAACATTGAGCTCCACCAATGTACAAACCTTTCTGTTTTTTACATAATAAAATATCAATATTTTTAAAATTGATGACAGTCTCTAGTTTCAATTCTTGCTTACCTCTATAGTGTAGGAGGTGAGCTTTAGAGAGAGTCGCTGTGAATTCAGGTCTGGAGACTGGTTGACTTAAATACCATTCCCTCTAACTTCAAAACTGAAAAGCAAAAAGAAATATCTTTGATGGAGAGTTGAGAGTTTTGTTTCTGTTCTGGTGAATCATCCTCAATTAAATAAGTTTGGGCCATTTAAGATCTATTTTTGGTGGAGGCAGTCTGACAGAATTGTGGGGAAATATTTAAGTAACATTTTATAAAACCCACAGCCTCAATGTGTTACAGAACTGTTCACAATCTGGGAGGTGTTACTGAGTGTGGTATGAAATATACAAACAGTTTAAATTGACAGGATGTTGATAGCAAAAACAAGGCTTAATCATGAAAGAGGAAAAATGACATTCTACTCTGAATTAATAATAAGACAAAATCACACATTTATTTATTTTGTCAATTAATTAAACTTGGAGAAAAACATGAAATGTCTTATTTCACATCACATTAAAAGAGAAATGTTTTGAGACTCATGATATTTTATTTCATTAGGAATTATGCACATGATCTTGCTGTGTGCCCATGAATATTGTGTCTCCTATATTACATCATTATTTTATGTCGTTACTTTTTTTGTACTGTCTTCAAAAGTACTTGGGATTGAAATGAGATTATTTTATCCTCACAATAATCTTGTTTTCCTCAAATTGAAACATTCAGATCTTTAATTCCACAATTTGGAGATGCCGGTGTTGGACTGGGGTGTACAAAGTTAAAAATCACACAACACCAACAGGTTTAATTGGAAGCACTCTGAAAGCTAGTGTGCTTCCAATTAAATGTTGTGTGATTTTTAACTTAATTTCACAATGTTTCTTGAATCTAAAATCAGGATAAAAATTTTATAGTTACATCTCATCTGATAAATTGAATCACTAGTAATTTCCTCCACAGTGGCTCAGTGGTTAGCACTGCTGCCTCACAATTCTGGGGACCTGCATTTGATTCCAAACCCAGGCAATTATCTGTCTGGAGTTTGCATATTCTCCCTGTGTCTGCGTGAGTTTCCTCTGAGTGCTCCGGTTTCCTCCCATAGTCCAAAGATATACAGGTTGGGTGGATTGGCCATGCTAAATTACCCATAGAGTCCAGGGATTGAAGGTTAGGTGGGTTAGCCAGACATAGTTACAGGAATAGTGTAAGGTGTGGGACAGGATGGGATGCTCTTTGGAGGGTTGGTGTGGACTCAATGGGTTGGATGGCCTGTTTCCACTCTGTCGGGATTCTATAATTTGTCAATCCAATTAAGTAACGCATCGGCCCATTAAAACCCCCACAGCCAATGTCAGCACTTGAGATGGCAGCTGTTTCTGTGGCGTTACAAAGTTCTTAAAGTTACACTCAGTGTACCAGGTTAAATAAGAAATGCAGAGTGCAGGCATTGTAAGAGGCAGAAAAGTAGCTCACTTTCTGTCTGTTTAACTTCTATAAGGCACAAGTTAGGAGAGTGATGGAATACTCTCCACTTGCCTGCATGGGTCCAAATCCAACTGCAGTGAAAAAGCTTCACATTATCCAGTACATAACTCCTCACATGTTTGCGAGCTCATCCACCGTCTTCCACATTCGCTGCCTTCAACAGTAATGTATAATGGCAGCAGCAACAGCATGTATGATCTACCAGGTGCACTGAGTAACTCAGAGCTGAAAATGTGTTGCTGGTTAAAGCACAGCAGGTTAGGCAGCATCCAAGGAACAGGAAATTCAACATTTCGGGCCAGAGCCCTTCATCAGGAATGAGGAGAGGGTGCCAGGCAGGCTAAGATAAAAGGTAGGGAGGAGGGACTTGGGGGAGGGGCGATGGAGATGTGATAGGTGGAAGGAAGTCAAGGTGAGGGTGATAGGCCGGAGTGGGGTGGGGGCGGAGAGGTCAGGAAGAGGATTGCAGGTTAGGAGGGCGGTGCTGAGTTCAAGGGAATCGACTGAGACAAGGTGGAGGGAGGGGAAATGAGGATACTGGAGAAATCTGAGTTCATCCCTTGTGGTTGGAGGGTTCCCAGGCGGAAGATGAGGCGCTCTTCCTCCAACCGTCGTGTTGTTATGTTCTGGCGATGGAGGAGTCCAAGGACCTGCATGTCTTCGGTGGAGTGGGAGGGAGAGTTAAAGTGTTGAGCCACGGGGTGGTTGGGTTGGTTGGTTCGGGCATCTCAGAGGTGTTCCCTGAAGCGTTCTGCAAGTAGGCGGCCTGTCTCCCCAATATAAAGGAGGCCACATTGAGTGCAGCAGATGCAATAGATGATGTGTGTGGAGGTGCAGGTGAATTTGTGGCGAATATGGAAGGATCCCTTGGGGCCTTGGAGAGAAGTAAGGGAGGAGGTGTGGGCGCAAGTTTTGCATTTCCTGCGGTTGCAGGGGAAGGTGCCGGGAGTGGAGGTTGGGTTGGTGGGGGGTGTGGACCTGACGAGGGAGTCACGAAGGGAGTGGTCTTTGCGGAACGCTGATAGGGGAGGGGAGGGAAATATATCCCTGGTGGTGGGGTCCGTTTGGAGTTGGTGGAAATGACGGCGGATGATACGCTTATACGGAGGTTGGCGGGGTGGTAGGTGAGAACCAGTGGGGTTCTGTAACCTCCTCTATATGGGCCTCCTCTATATTGGGGAGACAGGCCGCCTACTTGCAGAACGCTTCAGGGAACACCTCTGGGACGCCCGAACCAACCAACCCAACCACCCCGTGGCTCAACACTTTAACTCTCCCACCCACTCCACCGAAGATATGCAGGTCCTTGGACTCCTCCATCGCCAGAACATAACAACATGACGGTTGGAGGAAGAGCGCCTCATCTTCCGCCTGGGAACCCTCCAGCCACAAGGGATGAATTCAGATTTCCCCAGTTTCCTCATTTCCCCTCCCCCCACCTTGTCTCAGTCGGTTCCCTCAACTCAGCACCGCCCTCCTAACCTGCAATCTTCTTCCTGACCTCTCCGGCCCCACCCCACTCCGGCCTACCTCCCTCACCTTGACCTCCTTCCACCTATCACATCTCCATCGCCCCTCCCCCAAGTCCCTCCTCCCTACCTTTTATCTTAGCCTGCCTGGCACCCTCTCCTCATTCCTGATGAAGGGCTCTGGCCCGAAACGTCGAATTTCCTGTTCCTTGGATGCTGCCTAACCTGCTGTGCTTTAACCAGCAACACATTTTCAGCTCTGATCTCCAGCATCTGCAAACCTCACTTTTTACTCACTGAGTAACTCAGCAAGGCTCCTCCGACTGCACCTTTTAAACCAATATACATTACCACCAAGAAAGACAATGGTAGCAGATACAAGGGAGAATTACTAAAGGCAAGCTCCCATTGGAGTCACACAACATCTTAACTTGGAAATATGTCACTGTTCCTTCACTGTCACAGGATCAAAATCCTGAAAATCCTTTCCTAACAGCAGTGGATGTACTTACATCCCAAGCTCTGCAGCAGTTCAAGATAATAGCTCATGACCAACATCTCGAAGGAGCTTATAGATGGCCAATAATTATTGACTTAGTTAGCAATGTCAACAACCCATGAATGAATAGATTTATAATTAACTTAATTATAATTAACATATATAATTAACTTAATTAACTTAATTTCCCGACTCAGGCAACTGACTGTGTGGAGTTTGCACATTCTCCCCGTGTCTGCGTGGGTTTCCTCCGGGTGATCCAGTTTCTTCCCACAGTCCAAAGACGTGCAGGTCAGGTGAACTGGCCATGCTAAATTGCCTGTAATGTTAGGCAAAGGGGTAAATGTAGAGGAATGGGTGGGTTGCGCTTCGGCGGGTCAGTGTGGACTTGTTGGACCGAAGGGCCTGTTTTCACACTGTAAGTAATCTAACCTAATCTAAATTTTTAATGACCAATTTATGCTCACAATTCCATACAAGCCCATTAAAAAATGCCCTTGTACAGCTATCAACTTGTTCCCTCCTCACTCAGCCAAGCCCCGTTCCCCTTTCACAAAATCCGAACATTGTTCTTGCAGAAGGGGGCCATTCAACCATCATGTCTGCACTGCCTTTCTGAGCATTTTAACTTGCTGCTAATCTCCTGCCTTTTCCTGGTACATTTTAACATTGTTTCTCTTTAAATAATAATTCAAAGCCCTCTTGAATGCCTCAACTGAACTTGCCTTCACCACACTTTCAGGCAGGGCATTCCACATTCCAAATGAGATTATTTTATCCTCACAATAATCTTGTTTTCCTCAAATTGAAACATTCAGATCTTTAATTCCACAATTTGGAGATGCCGGTGTTGGACTGGGGTGTACAAAGTTAAAAATCACACAACACCAACAGGTTCCACATTCTATTTACACACTGTGTGAAAAAGGATTTTCTCACCTCGAGTTTTCTTCTTTTGCAAAAAACTTTAAACTGTGCTCTTTAGTTCTTGATCCATTGATGAGTGGAAACAGTTTCTCCCTGTCCACTCTGTCCAGTTCCCTCATGATTTTGAAAACCTCTCTCTAATCCTCTCTCAGTCCTCTCCTCTGCAGGGAAAATAGTCCCTAGCTTTCACTAATGTTACAGCTGCCACCAATTTGAATGCATCAGGACTTCCTCTTTTCTGGTTCAACAAGTCTACCAATACAAGAAAATCTAGCCCCTACTCAGGTCAATTCCTTCAGGAAGATTACCTCACCTTCTGCCCACCACCTTTAATCAGTCTTGAATCCATGCAGGCTTCATACCAAAAGATAGAATTTAATCTGACAAAGTGTTTTAATAAACATGCAAGACTACTAACATACTTAAAAAATAGGATTGTGGCAGTTGCTATCAGGAAGCATGATCCACTCGATTTGCTGCCAACTTAATAACCAACTTTCATCCTGTCATCAGGAAGTTGATATTTTGCTTAATTGAGTTCCCCTATTGGCCTCAATTCCCAGTCTCAGATATTTTCATTTGTTTCCACCCATGGATTTTGGGTGGGCATAAGGTATAACAAATGGATAGACTGAGTGTCTAGTCCTCTTCATTGCAGTTCATCACTTTTGTGTCACTTTGTATTTAACTTTATTCCACCTGGAGTCCGGTATTGGAGCAGAAATGTTGTACAAGCACTAACCTGGTAGTGAAAGGAATAAAGAAACATGCATACTGATTGCTGCAGTTCAAAATGGACTTGACAGGAAATTGTTTGATTTCCTCTTGTCCATGCTTGATTTATTTCTCACTGCTGTGGGACTGAGACACACCCCAGGTTATTACTGTCTACATCCTTGGGCGTGGGAATGATTCAATGCCTGCAGGCAAATCCCAATCTGCCATCATCACACAGGAAGGGCACAAGATGGCAGAATGTAAATTCAGGCAGCATTTAAAAAGGATAGACTGCAGACGGTATTATTCCTTGCACTTTGATTATACAGCAGCACAAGCCCTAATGGGAACTTATAGGGAAGAGATACATATTAGAAGAATGCGTTCCACCAAGATGGCATAAGGATAGTACTGTCACCTCATCCGTGAGCACCACCAGTCGTCATCATCTGACTCAGAATCATCCCATGGAGCTGTAGGTGATCTCTATATTACTTTTTGAACTTTTGTGACAACTTTGAGAAGAGCAGATCTTGATTTCCAGTGTATTATGCCAGTGAGACATAACATCATGTTTTGCTGGAATTTGGAGTAATCCATTTGGCCCATCAAGTCCATACTTACCCTCCAAAGAGGGTTGTTGACCTGTAGTTGGGCCATCTTGAGCTTTAAGAAGAAAATAATCATCTGAATGTATGGCTTTGTGAAGGTAGATTCTATTCGCCGCTTTCACTGATATTGATGCCAATAGGAATACCCCAAACAACAGCAGAGAAGCTGTAAGTTGTAAGACACACACTTCCACTAGAGTGAACTTTGAGAGGGCACTGGTGTGTTAAAAAAACATTAGCACTGCCTATAAGATCAGGAGGGACCGTGCAGTTTGTTCTTCCTTAGCTGTAGCTGATACGATTTGCGCAGTTTCACCATCCAAGTTGCACAAACACACAAACGTTAGAGTCAATCAATCAATCAAAAGGTGAATTTCGGAAGATGATCAAGCTTTCTGTATTATTAACCTCATACAACGTATCAGTGGTGTAAGGCAATTAGAAGCTTTAACGATAATTAATGAAAAGGCAGGATTACACATAATAAAAGCAACAATAGACCTAGGAGGTACCACTACTCATTCTGACTGACATGTACCCCAGCAAATGGTATTCCTACAGGAGAACATATCACATCTAATAAAGGCCCACCAATTCCATGCATTGCCAAAATCATATACCATCTAGTGTCCCAGTTTACTTCAGCATATCAGACATACATTTTTGCAATTTACAACAAAACCAACATATTTAATAGTACAGAATAATTTCCAGACACAGCCTACGTTTTGAGTGCAATGGTGCATCGAGCATGTGGTCATGTGACAGCATTCAATACTTGACTTTTTTGCCATTGATCTCTGAAAGGGAAGTCGCTCCAAAACAGCAATTATTATTCAGAGGACACTGAACATTGCAAAGACTATCAAGGAACAATGAAAGTCTTTTTCATGGGTAAAATGGTCTCCCTCCCCTCCACCTTTCTCTCGAATGAAAATCCTAAGATGTGTGTGTTCATTTTTGAAAGGGTATAAATGCATTATTCAAATTGTTTGTCAATAATCTTTGCATTTTTGCTAGAATAATCTTGTGTTTCTATTGAACTAATTACTGGTTGGCTAAAGTAACCTGGCAGATTTGTTCTTAACACTGAACCTGATACAGCCTGAGAACCATAGAATTGACCAAATCACTCACCTGGATCCAAGTAAACTTTGTTATGGTGTGGAGGAGTGGGAGCAGAAAAAGAAACAGTGCATCCTTCCACCTAGGTCATAACACTTAATATTTCACGAACTCAGTATCTTCTAAATACTTGACAATTAACGGAGTAATTCTGTAGTATAGTTACTACTGTAAAGTAAGAAAAGGAGCAGCCAACAAATGTACCACTACAATGCAAGAAGAATAAATTCATCTGTTTGTAGTGATATTGTTTCATAGATAATTTGTGTCTCGGACTTTGCTCTTTGAAATTGTGGCGTGGACTCTTTGTATTGATAAGAAAGTATAATCTTTGCATCAGATTTTAAATGGACAACTCGGTGGTTTAGTTGTTAACACTACTGCCTCACAGCGTCAGGGACCTGGGTTTGATTCCAGCCTTAGGTGACTGTCAGTGTACATTCTGCATGCGTCTGCACAGGTTTCCTCTGGGTGCTCCAGTTTCCTCTCACAGTCCAAAGATGTGCAGTTCAGGTGGATTGGCCATGGGAAATGCAGGTATATTGGGATAGGATGGGGGGGTGGGTCTGGGTACGATGTGCTTTGGACTTGATGGGCTGAATGGCGTGTAGGATTTCTATGATAAATTTAGCACCTCTGACAGTGCAGCATTACCACCGTATTAGATTTTGCGATGGCTTGTTCTTTTTTGCTTTTTGTTTTGGAATGGGCTTGAACTCAGATTTTCTGACTCAAAAGGTGACAATGTTGCAACTGAACCATGGCTGACACCAAAGTAGATTATCAGCGTGCAGCTACCTTTAACACAACAAACTCTAGAGTGAACATGAGTCATCCAGCTCTTTCAGCATACTGTGCTTTGCTTGGCAAGCATTACTGTGCAGCATGTTGATTGCAGCTGTCACCACTGGGCCTTGGGTTTTTGCCCAGACTGATCTCTGTCCTGGCTGGTGTACTTACAATCCCCAGATCCATAAAGCCCTTCAAAAAAGCAGTCTAAATTAATGGTGTGCAAAGTACTATTTAACCTTCTCCTACCATCTGGACAATACCTTGCCTCTGCCACAAAATTCATTGTTTCTGCAATTTGGAAGAATAATCCTGAGTGTAGCTGTGAATATAAGCTCTAGATACATGAGGCCCATCCGTCATTGCGACGCCTCCACAGAGATGTCTGCATGACATCTGATTTATCAAACATTCGTCTTATCCGCTCCAGGATCCGAAGGTCTTCAGATTCTGAAGTTGTAGGGAACTTGACCCTGCTCAGTGAAGGTGACACATTGTCACCCACGCCCCAATCCTCCAGCTCTCTGATGCTCTATGAATTGCAAGGTGACACACATCCTCACTGGCATGATAAAGAATAGATTACGTCAGTGCTCATGGTAAGAAATGGAAACTAGCAGGCATGTTACCCTGCCTACCCTTGTCAGCTCACTGAACTGACTATTGCCTGGCCAGTGAGAGAGTATTGGTGTTCAGTGCCAGTGTAAATACCTCCCTTCACATGGCATGAGGGCCTTTTGTTTGCTTCCTCCCAAGGAGACGGAGTAATCCATTTTGCCACCATCTTTTCTCTCTGCCTATCATTGTGTTGCTTTTTCTTTCTCTTTCTCTTCATCCCTCTCTGTTTCTCTCTTCCTGTAAGTTCCTCAATCGATCTCTTAATCTCTGTGTCTGTCTGTCTGTCCCTCTTTCCCTTTCTTTCTTTCTCTCTCTCTCACCTTCTTTCGTGCTGTCTCCCCCTCCCTCATTGCCTGATGCAGATGCAGGAGGACTTGATGCCAGCCCCACAAGAACCGTAGACTTCTCTTTCAGTCTGTGCAGCCTTCTTCGTCCTGCCCTGTTATCTCTGTCAAATCCTCATACCATTAGATTAGATTAGATTAGATTTACAGTGTGGAAACAGGCCCTTCAGCCCAACAAGTCCACACTGACCCGCCGAAGCGAAACCCACCCATACCCCTACATTTACCCCTTACCTAACACTATGGGCAATTTAGCATGGCCAATTCACCTGACCCGCACATCTTTGGACTGTGGGAGGAAACCGGAGCACCCGGAGGAAACCCACACAGACACGGGGAGACCAGTTTTTAAAAAATGTGGAACACAATGTGACAAGCGAGTGCTGCTACCTGATAGCTGACAAAACACAGATTAGGTTTTTAACATTCCAGTTGTTGATGATTTGAGCACATATTAGAGGCTACATTCTAATTTCAGAGTTCAACCAACATCCCTAAATCCAGATGGAATTTCTCCATGGTTTTCCTGATCAGTCGCGTCCATTGTTGGAAAAATGCAAGAAGACCTGAGGAAACTTTAAGTCATGATCTGGACATTTTATCTCTTTGCCATTTGTGGAGACTTGCTGTAAATAAAGCAGTTGCCATTTTTCCCTGGATTCCAAAATACAAATTGTTCTTTCTTTTTCTTTGAACCACCAGCATTCTCATTTTGCATGGAAAGTTGTACTGCAGAATTGCCAATCCATATTTAAATGAGCTTAATGCTCCCCCACCCCCAAATGCTGCAGAGCATTAGTGAGTATAAATGCTGGTTCCAAGGTTCCAAACTCATTTCAATGGAAGTGCATGGTGTCATTTTCTTTCTCAATCCTGAGGGCTTTTCTGGACCCAGACAGTATTGTTTGCTTTCAGTCAGTCATGCGTTGTCAAGGAATGATAAAATTAAACATCAGGAGTAACTTATTAATGTGATCTCCATTCAAACATACCTGAATAAAGAGTGAAATGATTTTTATTGAAAATTAAATGTAGTAAATAGTTAGATTTGGTGGTCTTGAAATGGAGCTGAATGGAATCAGGTGGGGAAAGAAAATGGCTGCCAGAACTTCAGTGCAAACAAAAGGTCAATTTAATTTTGAAGAACACTTCAGCCCCTTTTGTGCTCTTATGGTTTGTTAATGGAAACAGAACTGGGTAGGAAAGTCTTGGATACAATCCAGAATGGCATGGTGACTCAATGGTTAGCATTACCGCATCACAGCTCCAGGTGCCCAGGTTTGATTCCAGACTCGGGTGACTGTGTGGAGTTTACACATTCTCCCCATGTCTATGTGGCTTCTGCCAGGTGCTCTGGTTTCCTCCCACAGTCCAAAGATGTGCATGTTAGGTGGATTGGCCATGCTAAATTTCCCAAAGTGTGCAGGCTAGGTGGGTTAGCCATGGGAAATGCAGGGTTACAGGGACAGGGTAGGAGGGTTGTGTCTGGGTGTTATGCTCTTTGGAGGGTTGATGTGATCTCATTGGGCTGAATGGCCTTCTTCCACACTGTAGAGATTCTGTGATTTGCTTTGAATGCAAAACCTCCTTGAAGACTATTTTTCTAGCTCTTTCATCGCCATAGCCTTGTCAGCTGATAGTGGGAAGGGGTGTATGGTGACTGTGGTAGTTTCACCATTGAAAAGCATCCTTCATTGTGCAATTGCATATTTCCATGCTTGCTGCTTGAACTGTACACTTTAATTGAAATTGTGTGGGAAGTAGAAAATGTAATTAGTGGGAATGGTGCATTACAGCTGGTTCTGCTGTTGCGAACGGCACTATTAGCAAGATTCTCCCCAGAGACTTTGAAGCAAATTGTGCAGTCACCCTGTTTTCTATAATTCTTCATTTTACTTTTTTCTATCAAATTCACTTGATTCTGTCTCAAATAACTCTCACTTTCCAAAGACAATAACAAAGTTTATGTTTCCTTTCTCCTGCCTCATGACTATAAAAACATGAACTTTTACTAATTGGATGCCGTCATGATAGGATTCTTTTTCGATGATCAAAGGCTCAGCCAAGGTAGGTTTATATGGTTTTGACAACTATCATTGCATTCATGCATCATAGGAGGTCTGCCATAGGAGGTCCAGCATCTGCAGACCTCACTTTCTCCTGCCATATGCTATGTATAGATACAGAAGCAAAATACCATGCAGGTGCTGAAAATGTAAAAGACAAACAGAAAATGCTGAACTATTCAATAGTATTTGTAGGGAGAGGCACAAAGGAATGGACAGATATGAATATAATTGACACAATTTCTGCTCAACAGTTGAAAAACCAGTGGAAAACTTGCATTGCTTATGAGGGAAAGGCCCAATCAACTAAGTGCTTGTCAGATACTTAACTGGCCAATGCCAGGCCTTCACTAAGATCCAGGACTGGGACTGGAAATTCCAATTGGCTCTAAGCTGTTTGGTGTCAATTGGCTCAACAATTAAAAACTTGCCTTTGTAACATAAAAGGAATTATTACTGTTACTGCTTGAAATTGATATTACTTCTTGGTGGGCCTTTGAGGATTGAATGTTTTCTGTAAATATATCAAGCTCTTATTAACATTTTCTCAATGTGATTGGAATGATTAATTGCACATAAAAGGCATCTGCCTGTGCAGGTGTGGCACCATGCACGCTGACTGAATATTTAGCAGTCTTGAATTTGTTTTGAATCTCTGAGACCTCTTCCTTGCACGATTGGGACATTTTTCTAATAAGAAATCCTCGACATCTCAGATTTTGTGGTCATTTTACTGGCTGTAGAAATTGATAGAGCTTTACTTCTTTTCATGACTAATTGAATTAGCAGAGATCACTTCCTTCCTGACTGATAGATCTGGCTAGCTACCTTAGGAAGATCTACTGCAACTAATTGTGACTACAGTTAATTTTACTGAATGTGTTCTTTGTAGACAACTTTACCTCATTATCATCTTCAGGAAATGACTGATTGTCACCAAAAGTGACAAGTGGGCTTTTGGGATCAGTTCAGGAAAATGTTGCAAGCTATTATTAAATATGTCATAACGGGACACTCAGATAAGTCCAAGATAATCAGACAAAGGCAACATGGTTTTATCAGAGGGAAATCATGTGTAACTAACTTATTGGAATTCTTCGAAAAAGTGACGTGGTGTGGATGTAGGGAAATTAGTGGATGTATTGTATTTAGATATCTGGAAGGCATTTGAAAAAGTTCTATCTCAAATGCTATGGTGGAAAATAAAAGGCCATGATGTAGGGGACAACACATTGCCATGCATCTAAGATTAGTTGGCTAACAGGAAGCAGAAAATAGAAATAAGTATGTCTTTTTCAGGCTGGGTGGTGTGTCATAGGTGTTGATGTTAGGGCCATAATTCTTTATGCTGGTACGTCACGGGGTAAACCCCCCCTGCTTAATTTAAATCAGTAATATAGAAAATGTTTATCCCGTGCAGTAATCTGTGATAATTCGTGACGCTAAGAACTATTTAAAGTAAAAATGAACACCTTTATTTCTTCAAGTATAACAGAGAATAATTAACTAACAACTATCTACAACTCCTTCCTCTAAACTATCTTCTACTTTCCCTTCCATAATACTAGTCGGATAAAACACCGATTGCGACTTACCAAAAATTCAAATTTCAAAACCAGCCAGCGGTGGAATCTTCTTTTTATATCTTCCTCTGTAGAGTTGCTTTCCAGGTCAGCGCTGATGTTTTCCTCTGTGAAAACTCCTTCTCTGGACAGATACTTCTCAGACAGTTCTGACTAGCAGCCTACATCTCTTGGTCTTTTGGCAGTTCATTCCCAATTGTTCAATTTTACCCGATCTTTTACCCCCAAAGCATTGGATTGTGTCATTGGCTTTTAATATTGTCAATATACTAAATTCAAACTTGATTGGAGTTTGGTATTTTTTTCAGGGGTACAATTTAACCTGATTGGCCTAATTCACATTTGTTTTTGTATCCAGGCAACCAGCTACCCTAGCTGCCAGACCACATGTTACATTGTATCTTATTCAGAACTCTTGGTGCTGCCAGGTAGTTCTGCTAGCTTTTAACTTTCTTAAAGGTACAGTACATCCATATCTTCATTACAATACAGATGATTTGGATGAAGGGATCAAATCAATGGTAGCTAAGCTAGCTGATGATACAAAACTACGTAGGAAAGTGATTGTGAATAGGACATAAGGAGCCTGCAAAGAGATTTATATAGACTAAGTAAGTGAGCAAAAATCTGGTAAATGGAGTACAGTGTGGGAATGTTTGTAATTGTCTATTTTGGCAGAAATAATTAAAAAGTAGCACATTATCTAAATGATGAGAAGTTGCAGAGCTCAGAGATGCAGAGATTTATAGGTACTTGAATCACTGAAGGTTAGTAGAGTACATAGATACAACAAGTAATCAGGAAAGCTAATGGAATGTTATGATTTATTGAGTGGAATTGAATGAAAGAGGAGGGAGGTGATGGTCAGTTATACAGGCATTGGTGAAACCCCATTTGGAGTACTGTGTAAATGTTGGTCATTGTACGTATGGAAGAATGTTAATGTATTGGAAGCAGTTCAGAGAAGGTTTCCTAGTCTAATAGCTGGAATGGAGTTTAAAAATGTGTTGCTGGAAAAGCGCAGCAGGTCAGGCAGCATCAAAGGAATAGGAGAATCGACGTTTCGGGTATAAGCCCTGCAGTCCTCACTTTCTCCTAACAGCTGGAATGAGCAGATTGCCTCATGAGGAAGGCTAGGTTGCTAAATCTGTATCCTCTGGGGTTTCGAAGAGTCAGAGGTGACTTAATTGAAACATGCACAGGGTTGGCATGGTGGATCAGTGGTTAGCACTGCAGTCTCACAGCACCAGGGACTCGGGTTCGATTCCAGCCTCGGGCAACTGTCTGTGTGGAGTTTGCATGTTCTCCCTATGTCTGTGTAGATTTCCTCTGGGTGCTCTGGTTTCCTCCCACAGTCCAAAGATGTGCAGGTCAGGTGAATTAGCCATGCTAAATTGTCCATAGCATTCAGAGTTAGGTGCATTAGCCAGGGGTAAACATCGGGAAATGGATCTGGGTGGGTTACTCTTCAGAGGGTTGGTGTGGATTTGTTGGACCGAATGGCCTGTTTCCCCACTGTAGGGATTCTATGTAAGATACTGAAAGCATATTTTCTCTTGTGGAAGAAACAAGAAGTAAGGATTATTGTTTGAAATAAGGGGGAGCTCATTTAAAACAGAAATAAGGAAACATTAATTTCCTGAGGGTTGTGAATCTTTGGAATTTCCTTACTCAAAACTCAGTGGGTGCAGAATCTTTAGATATGTTTAAGACATAGGTGGATGGTGAATGAAAGATTATCAGGGATATGCAACAATGTGGAGTTGAGGTTGACATCAGAATTGTAATGATCTTACTGAATGGTGGAGCATGCTCGAAGGGGTGAATGTTGTTCCAAATTTGAATGTTTGTGAATATCCCTGAGTCCAAAAAGGCTAGCAAAGTCTGGAATTTCAGATTTGAGTACGTGAATGATTTGCTTGCTGGTTTCCTTCTCTATAACAGTAGCTGGAATTTAATGCTCTGTGCACAAAGTACGAAGGCATCAAAGTGTTAATTCCAAATCCCCCACCCACTACCTGAAACCTTCGTTGCCATCTCCAGTGAGGGGCAATTCTGAAATAACAAACCACTTGCTGCAATGCCCTCTGGGTTCTTTCTCACTTCTCCCACCATTTCAATTTTCTGTTTAAATGCAACGGAGGTGCTTCCTCACCCTTGTTCACTGAGGGAACTGAGGCGTCTTCAGTGTCTGCCAACTGAATAATGTCAGAAGCAACAAGCAACTCTGCTTAATAGAGAATTAATACAAGGTCTCTGAACCTCTTGTTCCACTCTAGCATGGGCATGTCCCCTTACTCTGATTCTTGTACATCTGAGCCACAAATCTTGAAGGATGGTCTGAGGACTACTGACCTCAACTATGGCAGAGCATCTGAAAGGATCAAGACATCTTCTCCAGTATCCACGTTAAAATTTGTTTCTCTGCTATTTACTTTAATCTATGTAGACCAAACACATCCCTGAATGCCTGAATAATCAAGAAAGTCAAAATATTACTTTGGTCACAACTCTAGTCATATTTCCCAGGAATACTTTATCCTGTCACCCTATCTTCCCCATTGGTGGAGCTGCTGCTGGATGCATGGTCTGTATTTGTTTTTTAATATGCTGCTGTTGCAGTGTTACCATAGTCTCTCTCTTTGCTCTGCCTCACAGCGCCAGAGATCCGGGTTCAGTTCCCGACTCAGGTGACTGACTGTGTGGAGTTTGCACATTCTCCCTGTGTCTGCGTTGGTTTCCTTTGGGTGCTCCGGTTTCCTCCTACAGTCCAAAGATGTGCAGGCTAGGTGAGTTGGCCATGCTAAATTGCCCGTAGTGTTAGGTAAGGGGTAAATGTAGGGGAATGGGACTGGGTGGGTGCGCTTCGGCGGGTCGGTGTGGACTTGTTGGGCCGAAGGGCCTGTTTCCACACTGTAAGTAATCTAATCTAATCTAATCTAATCTAACTCCCTCCAAAACTGACCAGGTTCTGGTGGAATTTCTTCATGGCTTGGATTGTGGCCTGTTCCTTAACATGCTTGCTGTTGCTGTTCCTTTGGGGGTGAGTATTTCTTCCCCATCTCTGTGTACTTTCATTTGTGTAATTCCTTTCTTATTGGTTGCTGTATTCCTGTACTGCTCACCACATGATTTGATTTCTTCTGCTCTACATTAATCTTCTCCATTGGCTTTCCCCCTGTGTGCTTCAGTGCCTGGATACACATTGAAGGCTACCACTTGTTGGCCTCTTCAAACACTGAAGTTCTCTTTAGGTATTTCCCCCACCTCTGGGTTTGAATCGCTGGGACGGCCTTGCAGTTTACCAACACTGGGTTTCACTTCAGGTTCTTACCACCCAGTTCCATGGATCTGGTCACTATTGCTACCCTATGGTAATGTGAGATCTGTGCCTTTGTAAATTTAACAGCAACAGACTATATTCAACATAACAAAATACAGAGGATTGAAAGAGAGATATCCTACTTGGAACCCTTCAAGCCCAGCCTCCAGTTCTATGACTATGTCACTATGACATAGCTTCCTTTATACATGCTCAGGAGCGATACCTAGAGTAAAAGTACAATTCCCATTACTTAACAGCCAAGAATGAGAGGCTTTCCTGCTGCTGGGAGACTAATGAATGGCCTCTGCTATGGCTATGTGGGCTGGGCCACCATATATCCTGCAGCAACAGCCACATTAATTACAGCCCATTGCTTCAGGTCTGACTTGATGAAAGACTGAAACATTGAGCAGAATTTTTCCCTCCCTAGTGTGGCATAAGGAATGGTAGGACGGCTAGGGAAAGAATGAAAAATATCAGTCTCGATGCTGAGAAATAAACTTTGTGATTTCCCCGCAAGCTTGAAGTGGCAACTTCAGAATCTTAGCACCTGTTCCTTTTTTCATGCATTTTTACATCACATTAAATCTCTAGTTTGCCTTTTTTCGTACAACATTCAAATTTTCCCCTCTATTCCCAAGGAACTCATGACATTAAGTCCTAACATGTCAATTAGAGAGATTCCAGTATCTGAAATATGATACCAGAGGGGTGAAAACCAGGAGGTCCCAGCATGGTGACCACGTCACCTTTACAACCCCATGATTCTCTGAGAAAGACAGCCAAGAACCCAATTCCATAGTTAGTGAGGCACTGAGAGGAAGATTGCATGAGAAAAGACACATCTATTACAAAACAGGCATTTGTCACTGGACAGAACACTTACCAAAAATGGGGAAATTCCACCAATTGTTTCTATTTGCAAAGGCTGCCTGACCTGCTGAGTATTTCCAACACTTTCTGTTTGTAATATATATCGATCCCTGGGTTTGCTTGCATTAACCATTCTGTAATAATTCAAGGGTTAACTCAAGGTTTTTTGTGATCATTCTTGTTGCTGGTAACCTACAAACAGTGCAACCTAAACTTTGAACCACCACGTTTTGACCAATCAGTTAAACCTCACCCGGTCTCCTGACACTGTTGTGTTTAGACAGCTGTTCTTATTGAAGTCACCTCCAGCAATACCTTGTTGTTATGCCAACTCATGCATTAACAATGAGGAACCCTGAGCTAAGTATGTACCATAGATAAGGACTCATTCCTTTGTACTTGAACCTGACTAATAACTTTAAAAAGACGCCACAACATTTAAAACACACATCTCAGCAGGGCTGCTGTCTTGTAGCCTGTTCATTCGCTATGTAACTTTCAACAGGAATTTGATCAAGAAATGTTTGCAAAACCTGAACAAAAATGAACATTTATATTTTCTTAATTATTTTAACTAAGGTACGAAAGCACTGAGAGACTAGCAGAAAACTCCAACTTATTGCTCCTGTGCTTGAACCCTCTTGCAACATACCATTTGCTTTCTTCACCGTCTGCTGCTCCTACATGTTAACTTTCAGAGACTGGTCGACAAGGACACCAGGTTTCATTGCACCCTCCCCCTTTCTCATTCTATCATCGTTTCGATAATCTTCCTTTGTTTTTGCTACCAAAGTAAATAATCTCACATGTATCCATATTGTACTTAATCCTCCATGTGTTTGCCCACTCACTCAGCTTGTCCAAATCACACTGAAGGATCTCTGTCTGTTCTTCACAATTCACTCTCTCACACAGCTTTGTATCACCTGCAAACTGGGAGCTATTACATTTAGTTCCCTCATCTCAATCATTAATATGGATTGTGATTAGCTGGGGTCCATGCACTGATCCCTGCAGTATCCCATTAGCCATAACCTGCCACTGGGGAAAAGACACCTTTATACCTACTCTTTGTTTCCTGTCTGCCAATCAGTAATTTATCCATGTCAGTACAACTAGCCCCAGTTCTACGCACTTTAATATAAAGTTTGTAAGATTGTTATTTCTTGGAATGGTCTGTTTAATTTAAGGTAAACTTGATTCATGAAAGGTTCATGCAAATTGTTCTGAATTCCACTTGTTGAGCTTAAAATGGAACCATCTCAAAATTAAACTTCAGGTATTCTAAGGTTGAATTGAGATTTGAGTTGTATGGTTCTAAGGAACAGCTAATTTAAACTTCTATGTAGATACAAGGCACATGTGATACACATTGTCATGGGGATGGACGTTAGGAAGGAATAGTCATTGAAAGCTGTTTCAGGTGAAACCTAGACACAACCTGATGCCATGGGATGAGAAGATGTTAGCCTATTGCTGCTCGCTGTACTGTTGCCCCAGGAGAATCATAGAATACTCCCGACATATCCATGAACCTGTCAGACACAATCAGTTTCGCAAGAATGTAACCGAGGGAACGAGAGCGAAGAGATAGCAACAATCAGTTTCTCGTTTTCTCAGCAAATGCGGGTAGGAACTCATGCTTATAGCAAAGGCAGTGTATGAGGGTTTGAAGGAAGCTGTAAAGGTCAGCTAGCTTTGGCAAGAGGAAAGAATGCCTAGATAAAACTTCACTTCAATTGTCATTTCAGGATTAGAAGTTATACATCTGGAAAAGATGAAAGGAAATAAGCTATTGGGGGGCTGAGAATTGCTTTGAATAGGCGACTTGCACTGAATGAAAGGTTCACGTAAGGGTCAGTGTAAAATATAGCCATTATGAGGGATTTTTGGTTGTTTTAAACATTAAACTGGAGAACATTTTCTGTAGTTTAGAGGTCAAGCTGCCTACGAATATATTGTTTGAGAATGGTGTCGCGTGTGACAATAAGAGTCAACAAACTTGAAATCATGTTGTGTGATCCTTCCAGTTAGTCACTGGAAATGCTAATACCTTTTTGAAAGCTATGGGTGGAGATTGTAACACTGGTTTAAAGTTGAAATGTCCCAGGACAAAGTTGAAAAGTCACCAACAGTTTTCCCCAACTGTGTTAACCTTTTTAGAAATGATTCTATGCAACCGTTTCACACTGGGTACACAGGCATAGATGATGGAGGGTGTTGCCAGAAATTAAGGGCCACTAAGAGATCCCCGTCTCCCTCCTTAGGGAAGAGCCCCAGTTCAATGTGACAATTGGACATGACAGTGCCCAGTGGCAGGCTTCCCCTGGGATCAAGGAACCAGGCAGCACAAATCCTATACACTGAGGCCAGAGCTGTTCATTGCAGAGAGCTTCAGCAGCTGAGGCTGAGATCAGAGAGAGATCCAGGCTATAAGTGAGTGAGGGCAAAAGGTCGGGATTGTGAGGAAGGGAACCAGAGGCACGGGCAGAGCTGTATATTTGGCAGCAGCTGCTACCAAACAGGATGGAGTGAGGACCTGAAATGGGCATTAATTGCTCACTGCTGGGCCTCAGTTGATGGTGTGGTGTGCCTGGCTGTGCATCAGACTCAGTGCCCTGGAGGTAATTGAAGCAGGGGCAGGAGGCAGTGGAGGCTGCACCCTCCAGCCTAACTCAAATTCTCCCCAGCTCCCAGATTGTCTCGTGGGAGGACATTAAATTCCACCCATGGAGGTGGATTACTTATTGTACCCTTGCTAACTGGACACAGCAAACTGAGCTTTAAACATGGGCACTTCTTCCTCCTTCTGGAATCTGGACACAATCTGACGCTATGGGATGAGGAGATGGTAGAACTTCCGATTGCTTGCTCAGTGCACTGTGACCCAGGAGAATGGTAAGATGCTCGCTGACTGGAGGAATGTCAACTTTGTACAAGAACGTGCAGATCTGTAATAAGTAAACAGATTTCACCATTGCTTTCTATTGGCTGAATCTTGCATTTTTGGCTGAGCACAAGTTACATTGAATTTTTTGTAAGGGCTTTCACCAGTGGTCTCATGGGTTTTCTTGCCCTTTCTTACCGATGTGTCTCATGAAGTACCTACCCACCTATGGCATCCCCAACCTTCAGTTCCAGCCCCATCTTACCACATGCCATTCCCAGAATAACGTGCCACTGCTGGGATATCTCAGAATTTACCAGCTCCCCCTGTGCCTGTGCCATCTCTAAAAGCCTATCGTGCACCTGGACAGGTACTGCCAGTCTGGAGGTGCACTGAACAGTTTCTGACATTGGTTCCAGACGTGGGTAAAAAGAGGGAAAATTGGCATCCGACATTGCAAGCACGGAACTGACAGTTCCTACTGGAAGGAATGGTGCACAGGCAAGACTTCTGCTTCCCTTGGGATCAGCAGTAGAGGTCATGACAGTGGGGTGGACTCGATGGGCCGAATGGCATTACTTCCACTTCTATGTCTTATGGTCTTGCTTGGTCTGAGATTGCCTACCGTGTCAGCACAGTCTTAGCCATCAGTGACTTTCTCCACTTCACCAGCATTAGTGTTATGATTTTGTCTCCAATATGTCTCACTCACTCTATCTCTGTTACCTTACCAATCTCCTACCAAGGTGCATGCTCTTACAATTACAATTCTCACAATTGCCTGTAACATCTTCCCTCACTAGTTGTCACCTGCACCACTCCAACCCCCAACACCACTAACCTGCATACCCTGAGCACTGCCTATTTACTCACTCAGTACATTCCCCAAATGCACCAACTATGCTACCCACTTTCATCTCCAGTAATATCTGCCTGTCTCTGATGTTAGGAGGAAAGCAGCCCACAATAGGACAGAAAGGGTCACGATGGATGGTAGGTTTGCCAACATGCAGCTCATCACCTCTTATGTGGAGCGCGTCCTGACTCTGGCCAGGTCTGACTGACCTTGTCAAAATTTCTGAACCGGTTTCAGACGCTGCCTTTGAATTTCTGAGCCAGGGTCTCCTGAGCAAAGGCCATCTCCCCTGGCTTGTCTGAAGCTTACTGACAACTCTGACAAAGTTCCTGCTCATGTGGTCTGTGTTAAGATTAGATTACTTACAGTGTGGAAACAGGCCCTTCGGCCCAACAAGTCCACACCGACCCACCGAAGCGCAACCCACCCATACCCCTACATTTACCCCTTACCTAACACTACGGGCAATTTAGCATGGCCAATTCACCTGACCCGCACATCTTTGGACTGTGGGAGGAAACCGGAGCACCCGGAGGAAACCCACGCAGACACGGGGAGAACGTGCAAACTCCACACAGTCAGTCGCCTGAGGTGGGAATTGAACCCAGGTCCCTGGCGCTGTGAGGCAGCAGTGCTAACCACTGTACCACCGTGCCGCCACTAGAAAATGACATGGCAAGACAGAAGTAATCAAGGGGAGACAAAGGTCTAGTGATATTGTTGCTGGATTGTTAATCCAGAGACCCAGGTAATGTTCTGAGGACCCAGGTTTGAATCCCACCAAAGCAGATGATGGAACTTGAAATCAGTTAAAATGTGGAATTTGGAGTCTAATGATGACTAAGAATCCATTGATTGTCAGAAAAACCCATCGGGTTCACTAATGTCCTTTAGGGAAGGAAATCTGCCATCCTTACCTGATCTGGCCTACATGTGACTCCAGACTCACAGCAATGTGGTTGACTCTTAATAGCTCTCTGGGCAATTAGGGATGGGCAATAAATGCTGGTCTGTTAATGAATAAAATAAGAATGAACCTGGTATCTCTGCCTCAGGCAGTACAGTGCACAATGGTAAGGCTATGCAAGGCAGTTTGTGGAATCAGGTGGGCTCAGAGTAAGTGAGCACTAGGACAGAGCGCAAGCAACCCACAGATGCAGCCTAGTCCAGTCCATAAGCTGTGTGTGTGTCTCTTTGTGAACAGTGTCCTTGCAGCATTATATTGATAGTTGCCAATGCAACCAAGGTGCATTACTAAAGTACAGAAGGGTCCTGTAAGTGGATCAGAGTTATGGCAGGGGGTTCTTCGAGGCTGACACATCTCAAATGCCATTTTTGGTGGATGTAGGATACATGTGGACAGTGCCTGTGGAGTATACCCTGAGATGTTTGTGTTAGGTGTTCAACATGGAGATCTTTCTGACTCCACTGGTGAGCTGAGGTCACCAGGTACTGAATGTGATCTCATGTCGAGGCTTCTCAATGTCTAGCTTGTTTAGCGAGTTTGGTAAAATAGAAAACTGGATATTAGTGAGATGAATTGGGTCATGAACAAGGCATTTAACAAGCAATAATCCCATTGAATTAGCTGCTTAGTGGGAAACCTGCTATGCCACTTGTCAAAAACATAAAAGATCGTGCAAGATGCTATCGTCTATGAGGCAGGCCTCTCTAGAAACCTCATGCAAATCTCACCATAACTCATATCACTCAGGGCCCCCGTACAATTCCATTCAGTGTAGCTGTCTTGTCTGATTGGGAATCTTTTCCAAGCATATCTGGTGATTGGCAACTCTGCATCAGAGAGACTCAAAGCCCAAACTGGTATATTTCTTTGAGAGAAAAATGGCATAATTTTTCAGTCCACAGACATGAAAATCATGCCTTTTGTCAATTGGTCTGGTGTAACACACTACTGCCCTTGATTGACTACTGGAGTTGGGAGGTCATGTTGCGGCTGTACAGGACATTGGTTAGGCTACTATTGGAATATTGCATGCAAGTTTGGTCTCTTTCCTATCAGAAGGATGTTGTGAAACTTGAAAGGGTTCATAAAAGATTTACAAGGATGTTGCCAGGGTTGGAGGATTTGAGCTACAGGGAGAGGTAGAATAGGCTTGGGCTGTTTTCTCTGGAGCGTCAGAGGCTGAAGGGTGACCTTATAGAGGCTCATAAAATCATGAGGTGCATGGATAGGATAAATAGACAGTCCAGAACTAGACAGCATAGGTTTAGGTTGAGAGGGGAAAGATATAAAAGAGACCTAAGGGGCAACTTTTTCACTCAGAAGGTGATACGTGTATGGAATGAGCTGCCAGAGGAAGTGGTGGAGGCTGGTACAATTACAGCATTTAAGAGGCATTTGGATTGGTATATGAATAGGAAGGGTTTGGAGGGATATGGGCCAGGTGCTGGCAGGTGGGACTAGATTGGGTTGGGATATCTGGTCAGCATGGACAAGTTGGACCGAAGGGTCTGTTTCCATGCTGTACATCTCTATAACTATGACCAATTTTACCACTCTGACTCTTTGACAATTTGGATCCCTGTTGCAGGGCATCAGCCATTAGCCATGATGCCACCCCTTTAATATTCAACCAACTTGCAGTGACATATTTATCTTTTGCTAGCATTAGCAACTGTTATGTTATTGCCATCTAACAAATAATTTGAATAAGTATTTTACTAATTAAAATGGGACATAAAGGTGACACATTCAGTCATCTGTTTCTAGAATTTTGGGGCTGAGAGAGGATCTTTTCCAAATCCAAGCATCCCTAACATTCTTCTGCGTGCTGAGGTCTCCTTCCATAAATTATTTGCAACTTTCTGCTTGAAAGCGTTTAAAATCTGACCAAGCAACACTTTCTTCAAATTCGCATAAACTTATTCTTTGCCAGCCAAAAACCATGTGTTGAGCTTTAGTCAGAGGGATTGAATCTGTGAGTTTAAAAGTAACTTTGAGGATCCAGCCATCTAGTTCAAAAACTGATCCCACAAAATCAGACACAGGAAGTGAATAGATCAAAACCAACAAAGGCTCAGAGCTGGAGAGATGAACAAAGGCTCAAACAACAGCTGACAGGCTGGTGGCTTGTCACTGTAATGGAGCCAAACTGTGGTGAGGTTGTGAACATGGATTACTTAAGAAACAGAGAACGAAAGCAAAAATATATTGTAGAACATGGAACATAGAAAAGTACAGCACAGAACAGGCCCTTTGGCCCATAATGTTGTGCCGAGATTTCATCCTAATGTCGAATATAGTAACTTAACCCATGCACCCCTCAACTCACTGCTGTCCATGTGCATGTCCAGCAGTTGTTTAAATCTCCCTAATGACTCTGCTTCCACCACCACCGCTGGCAATGCATTCCACACATTCACAACTCTCTGCATAAAAAAACTACCTCTGACATCTCCTTTATACCTTCCTCCTAATATCTTCAAACTGTGACTCCATGTTACCAGTCAATCCCGCCCTGGGAAAAAGGCTCTGGCTATTGACTATATCTATTCCTCTCATTATCTTGTACACCTCGATCAGGTCACCTCTCTTCCTCCTTCTCTCCAGAGAGAAAAGTTCAAGCTCATTCAACCTTTTTTCATAAGGCAAGCCCTCCATTCCAGGCAGCATCCTGATAAACCTTCTTTGCACCCTCTCCAAAGCCTCTGTATCTTTTCTATTATGTGCAACCTAATCCCACAACAGCTTTGAGGTATATTCCTGCATAATTGTTTTTACTTCATGCTGGTTGAGGGATAAATATTGGTCAGCTGGAAGTTGCCAGAGCTTTTGCATTCTTTGACATAGTGCCATTAAGTTCATGATCGAAATGGTGCCTGGTTTTAATACCCCATCCAAAAGATTTGATTGTATTAGAGGTGCACTGTTAAGTGACTTTTTAATTTTATTATTTATTAACCTTTCATATTTTAGACTGCAACAACCACCGGCATTAAAATATAGCTCTGCAGCAAACTATTTCCATTGCTAGTCGAAGACAAAGTCAGCGGATTAAGTTTCAGGAATGCGATTGAATCCACAAGTTGTAACACGCTAAGCTCCATCGTGAACCAGAGAGGGGGTTGGTTAACATGGCAGACTTATAAACTATACTGAGAAACGCTGCAATGCAGAAACGCACTCTCAATAATGTTCCCTGAAATGCAGCAAACTAGTACAGAAAAATAGGTGTCATTGCACCACTGTACTTTAGGCTGTCATTCTGTTGTTATAAACTGACATGGTGCGATCAATTTGCACAGTAAAGGTTGTAAAATATACATGAGTCACAGTGGCTTTCGATTTTGTGCCACAACTGCATGCTATCAAATTATATTAAAACTCTAACAGTTGGGGAAGGTTCTGGGTTAATGCAGTCAATTCTTCTGAATGGCTTGCAGAACTCGTCTTATGAACCGTAGAATTGCTAGTCTCCGGGTTTCGACCTTCTCGCTCATGAATTACCACAGAACAGATCAAAGGGACTGTGACAAATGTGAAGTCTTATCCATAACCTTCACTTACTTGAGGAAATCTGAAGTACAAATCGGCCTGATATTCTGTTTCGTTGTTCCTTTCACTTTGCCCATTCAAGTACCTGACATCTGTGGAACTACCTGTCAGCTCACCTCTAAAATATGAAGCGTCTCACGAGGAAGTTAATTACTACCTGCAAAGGTTGAAATTTGACACACCCACCACCAGCTGCCCTGCGCATTTTGGAAGTGTTGACTTTTGTTATTATAAGCAGCTAGTACAAACCCATCCGTTCTGGCATATAATCAGAGAGAGTACTGTCTGAGAAACTTTCTGATTTTAAAGAAAAGTTTTGTTTCTCTGGGAGAACTTCCTGCAGCAGATTAGCTCCTGCACCAAGGTTTGTTGAGATGTCATGGCTAGAAAACGTGACTGTAGGGATTAAATATAATGTGTTCATATAATAATAAATAATAGAAATAAATGATGAGATTAAATATAATATCATCAATGCAGAATGAAATTTGGATTGTCAACTAAAATAAAGACAGGGTTACATTTATAAATTGTCTTTCATTGCAACAGGGAATCCAAAAGTGCTTTACATTCAATTAAATGCACCCGCTATGCCAACAGTCTTGTAATGACAACGAATAGGAGAACACTGTAAAGTCTTACAAACAACGGTGTGATAATGGCACCATGGGTGGAGCGGCTCCACCACAAGGGAGGAAGAACGGCATCAGGGCTAAACTGATAGGGGATTCAATTGTAAGGGGGAACAGGCAGGCCACTTGTGTGGCTGCAGCACACTGTTGTGTAAAGCAGACCACAGGCATTCTCAATACCCAAGCAGATACGTACTGAAGGCTGCCACAGATCTGTCCAGGCAACTGCCCAGCATCTTCCACAGTTCAATGGTTTGTTATATGAAGACCTTTGTGCTGGTGTGGCTCCAATGTTACTTCTTCTCCGAGTGAGTGGTAGGGCTCTATTCACAGGTGTCATTGGCTACCTCCTCAGCGGATAAAATAGCAAAATATTGCAGGTGCTGGAAGTCTGAAATAAAAATAGATCATGCTGGAGATACTCAGAAGATCAGACAGCATCTGTAGAGAAAAGTGCAAGGTACTCTAGTGAGTCGGCCAACATAGTCTGTCTCAAACACTGCAGGCAAGGATGTACTGGGGCATGGTACATTGGTGTGACCAAGCAGATGCTACGACAACAAATGAATGGACACCGCACAACAATTGCCAGACAGGGATGTTCCTTTCCAGTCAAGGAACACTTCAGTGGTCAGAGACATTCGGCCTTGGGTCTTCAGGTGATCGTCCTCCAAGGTGGACTTTGGGATAGGCAACAACACAGAGCCACTGAGCAGGGACTGAAAGTCAAGTTTGATACCCATAAGGATGGCCTCATCCAGGATCTTGGGTTCATGTCACACCACAGGTGACCCCACTACACACACACACACACACACACACACACACACACACACTTTCACTCTCCCTCACATGCACTCACACACACAAGGCTACGGGGTGAATTTGCATTTGCAGATACATTCTATTTTGTTCAAAAAGCACACAATCTGTAGGCCATCAGTCCATGTTACATTTTAGAGATTCCTATTTTGGAAATGGAACCAGTCTGACTCAAGGTTGGAATACAGACAGACTCTAACCTCACAGCTTTAATGCATTGTCTGAGTTGAGATGTGACTTTTTTAATAAAATCTTAAATTATCTCGGGAATGTGTCTTGAAAGAAGTTCTGGGATTTACATATTAATGAATTAAAACCTGCAACCTATTCAAAGTGATTAAAGACTTAACAGCAATCTAAGTTTGTTCAATACATCACATCAGTTGTATAATACTTTAATCTTTTACTATAAATTCTGTGTCCTAAGATCCTGCCCTGCTCGCTACCTGATGAAGGAGCAGTGCTCTGAAAGCTTGTACTTCCAAATAAACCTGTTGGACTATAACCTGGTGTTGTGTGATTTTTAACTTTGTCCACTCCAGTCTAACACCGGCACCTCCACATCACATAGAGTTAACTATGGAAACAGCAGTGCATGTTGGAGTCATAGAGTTGCCCAGCTGGAAACAGACCCTTCGGTCCAACTTATCCATGCTGACCAGATATCTTATATTCATCTAGTCTCTTTTCCTATCATTTAGCCCATATCCCTCTAAACTCTTCCTTTTCATGTAACCATCCAAATACTTTCTAAATGTTATAATTGTACCAGCTTCCATCACTTCCTCTGACAGTTCATTCCATTCAACCACTACCCTCTGCTTGAAAAAGTTGCCCCTTTGGTCTCTTTTAAATCTTTCTCCTCTCACCTTAAACCTATGCCCACTTGTTTTGGACTCTGCTACCCTGGGGCAAAGACCTTGTCTATTTACACTATTCATGCAGCTCATGATTTTATATACTTCTATAAGGTCACCCCCTCATCCTCCAATGCTGTAGGGAAAACAGCCCCAGCCTATTCAGCATCTCCATATAGTTCATACTGTCCAATCCTGGCAATGATTGGTGGAACTGGTCCTCACTCTCAATAATTGCTCCGTTGAATCTTCCCACTTCCTCCAGACAAAAGGGGTAACCATGGGCAACCGCATGGGTACAAGCTATGTCTGTCTTTTTGTCAGACAAGTGGAACAGTCCATCTTCCACAGTTACACCGGCACCATTCCCCACCTTTTCCTCCGCTACATTGATGGCGTCACCTCGTGCTCCCACGGGGAGGTTGAAAAGTTCATCAGCTTCATGAACACTTTCCATCCTGACCTCAAGTTTATCTGGACCATCTCAGACACTCCCTCCCCTTCCTGGACCTTCCATCTCTAGCGACTGACTCAACACAGCCATATACTTCAAACGCACTGACTCCCTCAGTTATCTGGACTACATCTCCTCCCACCCACCCCCGTAATAGCTCCATCTCTTATTCCCAATTCCTCTGCCTTCACCATATCTGCTCCCAGGAGGAGCAATTCCACTCCGGGACATCCCAAATGGCATTCTATTTGAAGGACTGCAGTTTCCCCTCCCACGTGATCAACAATGCCCTCCAGCACATTTCCTCCACTTCCCCTACCTCCGCCCTTGAACCCCACCCCTCCAACCACAACAAGGATAGAAACGGTGGGTGGCGGCACGGTGGCACAGTGGTTAGCACTGCTGCCTCACAGCGCCTGAGACCCGGGTTCAATTCCCGCCTCAGGCGACTGACTGTGTGGAGTTTGCACGTTCTCCCCGTGTCTGTGTGGGTTTCCTCCGGGTGCTCTGGTTTCCTCCCACAGTCCAAAGATGTGCAGGTTAGGTGAATTGGCCATTGTGTTAGGTAAGGGGCAAATGTAGGGGTATGGGTGGGTTGCGCTTCGGCGGGTCGGTGTGGACTTGTTGGGCCGAAGGGCCTGTTTCCACACTGTAAGTGATCTAATCTAATCTAAACCCCCCTTGTCCTCCACCTTCTACCCCACTCATCTCAGGATACAGCGCATTATACTCCACCATTTCCACCAGCTAAGATCAGACCCCATTACCAGGGATATATTTCCCTCCCCACCCCTATCAGCAGTCTGCAGAGACCATTCCCTCCACCTCTCCCTCGTTAGGTCCATTCCCCCTGTCAACCCACCCTCCACTCCCGACACCTTCCCCTGCCACTGCAAGTAGTGTAAAACCTGTGCCCACACCTCCCCCCTCACCTCCATCCAAGGCCCCAAAAGATCCTTCCGCATTCGGCAGAGATTTTCCTGCACATCCAAACACCTCATCTACTGTGTCCGTTGCTCCTGATGTGGTCTCCTCTACATTGGGGAATCAGGACACCAATTCGTGGAACATTTCCGGGAACATCTCTGGGACACACGCACCAAACAACCCCATTGCCATGTGGCCGACCATTTCAACTCCCCTTCCCACTCTGCCAAAGACCTTCAAGTCCTGGGCCTCCTCCAATATCAAATCCATGCCACCTGATGCCTGAAGGAAGAATGTTCCATCTTCTGCCTTGAGACCCTCCAACCACATGACATCAACGTCAATTTCACCAGTTTCCTCATCTCCCCTCCCCCATTTCATCCCAGATCCAACCCTCCAACTTGGCACCACTCTCTTGACCTGTCCTATCAGCCCGTCATCCTTCCTATCTATCTGGTCCGACATATCACCATCATCCCCTACTGTATCTACCAATTACATTCCCAGCTACTTTCCCCCCAGCCCCACCTTCATCCTCCTATTTATCTCTCAGCCCCCTTCCCACCCGCCCCCATGAAAGGCTCATGCCTGAAATGTCAATTCTCCTGCTCCTCGGATGCTGTCTGACCTGCTGTGCTTTTCCAGTGCCATACTTTTTGACTCTGATCTCTAGCATCCGCAATCCTCACTTTCTCCTAATCCTGGCAACATCCTTGTAAATCTTTTCTAAATCCTATCAAATTTCGCAACATCCTTCCTTACAGCCGGGATACCAGAACAGGCCTGGCCAATGTCCTGTATAGCCACAACATGACCTCCCAACTCGTATGGGTATGATATGACTCTGTGGAAGTCCTGACCTGTGTACATGTGCGAAACTGACTGAGAAAGTTTAAATTTCTAATGAGTTCAACTATATTTCTTGGTTCCCTCTGTGGATGTCTCTGATATGAACTTTAGTGTCAAAGATTTGCGTTTAACGTTCTTCAGAAACTGCCGAAGTTTTGGTGGCATTATCGATTGGCGGGTTCGAGCCTACCCAGGGACACTCATGCATATTAATTTTATGCCAGCAGGGTGATAGTGGTATAGTGACGAGCATAGTTGCCTTCCAAGCAGTTGACCCGGGTTCAATTCCCAGCCATCGCAGTATTGTGGTTTGTACGCAGCCTCTTAAAGGTAAGGCACTGGGGTAAATCTAGGAAATAAATCTTTCTTGTTAATTTTGGGTAATCCAAGATGGAGGACTGGAAAAAATTCTGGCTGTAAGAGCTGCTCCTTTTTTTGAGGTATTTTAGGTGTAGGAGGTGATTTCCTCAAATTCCGGGAGCAGCAATTACTGTTTTATATGCTGTTGCATTGTTTTGGAACTTTGGAAATCAAAAGTCAAAACAACAGCAGTTTTAAAAGAGAGAAGAACAGACAAAGGAAGCACATGGTGAGGACAGTGCAGGAGAGAGAGAGAGAGAGAGAGAGAGAGAGAACCTGCACAGTACTGCCTTTGCTGTTTTTGAATTCATGTGCCGCTGGACATCGGAGTGCATCTGGGAAAATTAACAAACAGTGAATTTCACGCAGAGAGTGGTACGTGTATGGAATGAGCTGCCAGAGGATGTGGTGGAGGCTGGTACAATTGCAACATTTAAGAGGCATTTGGATGGGTATATGAATAGGAAGGGTTTGGAGGGATATGGGCCGGGTGCTGGCAGGTGGGACTAGATTGGGTTGGGATATCTGGTTGGCATGGACAGGTTGGACCAAAGGGTCTGTTTCCATGCTGTACATCTCTATGACTCTAAAGGTGGTGGAAATTTTCCCAAGGATTTTCCCACCAATTATCTTAGACAGAGGACAGTGATTAACAGCAAGGATCTGTTTTGGAAAACCATGAAGAAATACCCTTCCATCCCAGCAATGCTCATCCTCCTCTCTTACACTCCTAAAAATGTTCCCCATACCACATTTATTTTCAGACATAGTTTAACTTGACAATGTTCTATCCTCTGCCCCACAGTCTACCTAACAATAAACAGACAGTGCTGGAGAAACTCAGCAGGTCTGGCACAGCTGTGCAAAAATGAAGTTAACATTTAGCATCTGATCAACTCTTCTTTCGAATTGAAGTTGATTCATTGGAGTAAGTTTCCTGATATACTCATGTTTTTCAGGATTGTATCCCACATTTATTCCAAAGCTAATGTGCTCACTCACATTAGAATTAACTGTACAGTGTGAGGGAAATTGGTAGGACAGCAGAAAACCATTGTGGTTAACTTACATGTGACATAGTCAATGAGATAAACTTTTATTTTTAAACACTCCTTTACAGAATTTTACTTCAAGTAACTAAGACATTCCTGCTCATAGAGTACGAGACCTGGCGTGTATGGGAATGCATATTTCCTCACCATTATCATATTTGACAGATTGCTGATGCAGGATCATACATGCTGAAAATAAACATGTCAATGGGCTGTGATTTTCCAACCCCTCAGAAGTAAGGATGGGGAGGGCCCAAAACCTTGAACAGAGTGACATTGTCCTTCACCTCTGATGCTAGCACACCAGATTGCAAGTAAAATGTGAACAGTGCGTGCTTTTGGAAGAACAAAAATCTGAGAGCTAGTTTAGGTCCTTCAGGACCCAGGAAGACTTGCTTCCAACGCGGCTTGAAGTGTTGTGAGAAGGCTGATAAGTCCACCGCCTGATTTGTAGACTCCACTACATAGGGGCCAGTTGTACTCATGGGGTGGGGTAGATGAGTTATTTAGAAAGTTTACACATTCATTCTATTCTTCAAGTTTTTAAGTACTTCTAAGTTCTGAACTGTCCTCAAATTTTGAAGATGTGCCCTGTAAACCCAAGTCCAGCTCACAAATGCATTTTTTAAAAAAAAATGCAGTAGTCTTCATGTCGATTCCTGCAGGACCTCAGTCAGAAAAGCAACTGCTCATCACTGCCCCATTTCGTGCCATTCTGAACCACGCTGCCTGACAATGTTCCTAATATTCTAGGAGTTGGGCCTCCTCCACTGCCAAATCCAAGCCACCTGACTCCTGGAGGAAGAACACCTCATCTTCTGTTGGGACCCTCCAACTACATGGCATCAACATCGATTTGACCAGTTTCCTCATTTCCTCTTCCCCCCCACCCCTCCACCACCTCATCCCAGCTCCAACCCTCCAACTTGGTGCCACTCTCTTGAACTGTCCCACCTGTCCACATTCCTTCTCACCCATCCTCTCCACCTGACCTGCTAAGCTATCACCATTACCCCCCACCTGCATCTACCTCTTGCCTTTCCAGCTACCTTCCCCCCAGCCCCAACACCCCCTCCATTTATCTATCAGACCCCTCACCCCCAGTCCCCCTCACCTTCCTGATGAAGGACTCACACCTGAAACATTGATTCTCCTGCTCCTCAGATGCTGCCTGACCTGCTGTTCTTTTCCAATGTCACACGTTTTGACTCTGATCTCCAATATCTGCAGTCCTCATTTTTTCTTTTCAACTAATAAGCCTGTTACAGGGTACTTTTCCAAACACCTCCTGGAAATCCATGTACATTACATCAACTGCATACCTCAGCAGTAGAGTTAGTTCAACACAAACTCCCTTTAACAAATCCATGCTGGATTTCCCAACATACTCCACATGTCTATTTGTCTACTAATTTATCACATATTACCAAATCTAAAATCTTTCCCATCTCTGAAGTTAAACTGAGTGGCTGTTAGTTCCTGGGTTTTATACTTCCATTCTTCTTTAACAATATTTACAACTTTAACAAAGTTAATACAGAGGGTTTTTATCTTTGAAGAATACAAAAAGTAAATGCAGGAAATACAATCAATTTCAGAAAGTATTTAGTCCCACCGAATGCCAGTCAGGGACCATTTCATCAAACAACTCTAGCACTTCCCTCCATTCTCTCTCGTCCAAGAGTTAAACATCCACCAAGACGCCCCTCTGCCCTCACCCTGAACTTCTATCTTGAGGTTCCTTGTCTCCCCTCATGCCCTCTCTGAGATCATGGTCTGTGAGTTCCATGTCCTGTACTCTTGACCCTATTCCCACTAAACTGCTGATCACCCACATTCCTTCCTAGCTTCCATGTTAGTCAACATTGTCCCTGGTCTCTACTCCAGGCTTTATCCATTTCCTCTGCAAATCTGCCAACATCACAACCCTTGACCATTCTTTTCCTCTCTAGTGTCCTTGAATGTATTGTCATCTCCTAAAGGCATTGCCTTTATTCCCATAACTCCATGTTTGAATCCCTCTAAATGGACTTCCACCCCACCACATTACTGAAATTGTGGTGATACAAGCCACAAATGAAATCCTATATAACTGTGATAAAGATAAACCTTCCCTTGTCGTTCTTGACGTTTCTGCAGCCTTTAACAGCAACTTTCCCCAGCGCTTCTTCACTGTTGTCCTGCAGCATGCAGCCACATTTTTTTGGGTTCATTCTTACATCTCCATCAAAGCCAGAGAAGTGCTGTTAATGGCTTCTTTCCCCTTTCCATTACCTCTGTTGCCTTCCCCAAAGATCTGTTCTCAGCCACTCATCTTTACTTCTTGATAACATTATTCAAAACATGTCAGATTCCAGATGTATTTCATTAATAATAACCCAAATCTACCTCACCATCAAATCTCTTAACCTTGTCATTGTCTGTGTATTGTCAGACTGCTGGACCAGCATCTGGTCTCAGTCAAGTTGAGATTTCCTCCTATTAAATGTTTGGAAAACCAATTCCACGAGGGAGGCCAATCAACCCATTAAATTCAAGAGACTAGAATGAGCCTCAAGCCCACCCCTTCAACTTAATAAGCCTCAGTGGCTCCCCATTGCAGAGCCTCAGGTTCCCACATGAATGAGCCTGAGGTCCCCCAATGATTGAGCCTCAGGTTTCCCAATGTCGAGCCTCAGATGCCCCAATGATTGACCTTCAGAGTTTGCCAAAGATTGATACTCAGATTTCCCAATGATTGACCCTCAGGTTCCCCAATGATTGACCCACAGCCTCCCCAATGATTGACCCTCAGGTTCCCCAATGATTGACCCCCAGCCTCCCCAATGATTGACCCTCACGTTCCTCAATGATTGACCCACAGCCTCCCCAATGATTTACCCTCAGGTTCCCCAATGATTGACCCACAGTCTCCCCAATGATTGACCCTCACGTTCCTCAATGATTGACCCCCAGCCTCCTCAATGATTGACCCTCACATTCCTCAATGATTGACCCCCAACCTTCCCAATGATTGACCCTCAGGTTCCCCAGTGATTGACCCTCAGTCTCCCCAATGATTGACCCCAGTCTCTGCAATGATTAACCCTCAGTCTCTCCAATGCAGATCCTCAGCCACCCCAATGATTGACCCACAGCCTCCCCAATGATTGACCCTCATGTTCCTCAATGATTGACCCACAGCCTCCCCAATGATTTACCCTCAGGTTCCCCAATGATTGACCCACAGTCTCCCCAATGATTGACCCACAGTCTCCCCAATGATTGACCCTCACGTTCCTCAATGATTGACCCCCAGCCTCCTTAATGATTGACCCCCAGTCTCCCCAATGATTGACCCCCAGCCTCCCCATTGATTGACCCTCAGGTTCCCCAGTGATTGACCCCCAGCCTGCCCAATGATTGACCCTCAGGTTTCCCAATGATAGACCCCCAGCCTCCCCATTGATTGACCCTCAGGTTCCCCAAAGATTGACCCTCAGCCTCCCCAGTGATTGACCCTCAGGTTCCCCAGTGATTGACCCCCAGCCTGCCCAATGATTGACCCTCAGGTTTCCCAATGATAGACCCCCAGCCTCCCCATTGATTGACCCTCAGGTTTCCCAATGATAGACCCCCAGCCTCCCCAATGATTGACCCTCAGGTTCCCCGGATGGAGCAGGCTGGGATAGAGTCCATGGTCCCTGCAGCCACCAGCAGGGGGCGGAATGGCGGTGCGCGTGACGTCATCGCGACACGGGAACGCGTTCAACGATCGCTGCTGGCTGCGTCACTTCCGGAAAGCGGCAGTGGCCGGAAGTGGTGCTGTCAAGACAGAGAGAGGGGGAAGAGAAGGAGATTGTGAAGATCATAAACACATCAAGTGGGGGGTGGTTAAACCATCCATTTAATCCGAGGATGGTAAACCTGAATGTTTGTTGGTGACCAGAGGCTGTGGGATGTGCAGGTGGGAGGAGGGATTGGGTCCTCAAGATAAGTTTATAATAAAGTCCTGACCTCAGGTAGAGAAAGCTAAAGGAATATTGTCTCAGGAATTCAGAGTAAGGCTGTAGCTGTGCAGGGTCCTGTTAGGGTGCCGGCTGCAGCATCAAGGTCTCAGTGTGCATTACAGCAAGAATGTTATTGAATTATTGGAGGAAGTTGAAGCAGGGTCACCTGAAGGGCTTAAAGGGACGAATTACAGAAGCATGGCATGTTAACGAGTGCAGGACGTTGAAACGCGAACACGCCAAGGTGGGGGTTTAAAATGACCAGGGATTCAGGAGGTTAGACACGGGTTGGGAAATCCAGGTTAATGAGCCATAATCTTAAACTCAGAGCCCACGCGTTTAGCACGAATGTTGCTCAATGCTAAATTGCCCGTAGTGTTAGGTAAGGGGTAAATGTAGGGGTATGGGTGGGTTGTGCTTCGGCGGGTCGGTGTGGACTTGTTGGGCCGAAGGGCCTGTTTCCACACTGTAAGTAATCTAATCATAAAGGGCAGACATTGATCATGGCACGTTTCTGGTCAGTTCCCAAATTGAACGTATTGAAGACTTATGGTCTTATATGAAAGCTATATGATTACTAATTAATTCAACACGTTGTAAAACATTTGCTTTTATTGTGAGCCCTGCCCTCTTTTACGCATCAGATGTTCTAACTGTCTTGTTCCTAATTATTCTCCCAGTTGGTTCCAAGCAACGAGGCAAAAACCTCAATCTAAACATGAGTTTGGAGGCAAAGGGTGGATCATCGTCGACTTCTGCCAATGCAGGACAGACAGAACTGGAGCAAAAAAGATCTCTACCACCTGTTGTGTTGGCCAAGATTGAGCGGAACCGACAGAGAGCGCTGATCCTGCGGCAGGCCAGGCTGGCTAGCAGACCCTACCCTTCTGTTGATGCAGGCAAGTGCGTTTGCTGTGTTCTGCAGTATTACATCCGAGTAGAATTACTCTTTGTAACTGAAAGCTCAGAACTAAGGTCTCGCTGTTTAGAAATTGAATCTAAGCCCTGTTTTTAAGCAAGATCTGTTGGATGGAATCCTGTACACTCTGAGGTACCACAGTTTTGTCTGAAACAGTATTTTTGCTTGTATCTAACAGGTGGCACTGTTGCAAAGTTTGCACCCAAAGTAACAGATACGGGAGGAGGGTTCTTTCTGGAGGAGGAGGAGGAAGAACTTCCTGAAGTGAATAAAGTTGTACATCAACCAGGTACATTTGTATTAAACATTCTAGCATAATATAATTGGAATGTGATTGCACCAGAGAAGGTTTAGTGGAGATTCATCAGGATATTGCTTGCCCTGGAATGTTTTAACAATGAAGGGAGACTACATAAGCTGTGATTATTGTCCTTAGAGGAGAGAAGGTTTGACGGATGGGGAGTGGTGCTGATTGAGATGAACAAAATTGAGGGGCAAGGGAGTGTAGGTAGGAGGAAACATCACTTTAGTAGAGGGGTCAGTAACCACAGAGCAAAAGGTTTAGGAGTATTTAAGGAATTTCTTTCAACATTCAGATGATGGAGTCTTTGATACTTGCTACCTGAGGGATCATAGACGTAGGAATCATTGCAACATTTAAAACTTGAAACGCTACAGTGTATCAGGCCATGGGCCAAGTGCAAAAAAAAAGGACGAGAGTAGGTAGGTGTTTGATGGTCAATGCAGGCATGACAGGCCAAAGGATCACTTTCCATGCTATAAAACTAAGATTTAACTTTTATTAACCAATCAGCATGTCTTCAATACAGGTCCAAGGTGCACATATAGCACAGAACTATCCCTGAACAGAAGTGATTTTTTAAAAATAAAAATTCTGGGACCTCTTGCTAACAAGTGATATAACCTCACAAGATCTGTCCAGATTAGAAGTACTGAGTATTATTTAAATAGGAAAAGACTGCAAAAAGCTACAGCAAAGGAATTTAGGGGTCTTTGTGCATGAGTCACAATATACTGCCATCCACATTCAGTGGGTAGTGGGGAAATCGAGCGGACTGTCAGTCTTTATTTCAAAGAAGTTTGGAATATAAAAGTAGGGAGGTCCTACTAAGATGGTGTAAGGCATGTGTCAGACTACAGCTGGAATACTGTTATGGTCCCTTATCGTAAAAAAGACTTATTGCTAATGGAGGCAGTCCAGCGACAGTTCACAAAGTTAATCCTGGGCATAAAAAAGTTTCTTATGGGGAGAGGTTGAGTAAGTTGGACTTGTACTCATTGTAGTTTAGAAAAATGAGAGGAGACCGTATTGAACCGTTTAAGATTCTTAGGGGCCTCACAGAGTAGTGGTGGAGAGATTGTTTCCCTCTTTGAGGAGACTTCAGGACCAGAGGGTTTATCTCAAACTGAGGGGGTTACCCATTTATGATAGAGTCACACAACACAGAAACAGACCCTTTGGTCCAACCAGTCTATGCCAACCATAATCCCAAACTAAACTAGAACCATGAAAAGGAATTTATTTTCTGCTGAGAGTGAATCTGTGGAATTCTTTACTGCAGAAGGCTATTGAGGCTGGTTCGTTAAGTATATTCAAGGCTCAGATAGACAGGTATCGAATCAATAAAGGGAATAGAGGGTCAATGAGATCAGGGAGGAAAATGAAGTTGAAGGTGATCAGTTAGGCGGCACATTTTGCACGGCCTTCGGTTACTAAGCTACAGCAGATCACAGCCCTTTGGGCTGCCTTGAATTCAATACTGATACAAAACGCAAAGAAAGAACTTGCTTTTGCTAGAAAAAGGCTGTTCAAATATGGGGCTAGGCCAGGGAGGTATTTAGCGTACCTGACTAGGAAAAAGCATGCTCCCCAATCCATTACTGCAATCAGAGACAGCGCTGGGGTCCTTACATACGATACTAAAATGATCAAAGAGGCTTTTTGGAGTTTTTACTCTGAATTGAACCAGTCTGAAGGTTGCAAGGACAGGAAGGCTAAAATGGATACCTTTTTTAAGAACCTGCACCTCCCAGGGTAACCTTGGAACAGGCCTCTCTCCTTAATGGCCCCATGACAGTTCATGAAATACAGGAGGCAACTAGACAACTTCAGAGTAGGAAACCATCTGGCCCTGATGGTTCCCCGGATGAATTATAAGGAGTTTATAGGGATTCTGTCAGGGCCGATGTTGGAGATGTACAATCACTCCTATATGCATGAATGCCTATCACCATCTTTGAGAGAAGCTAATATTTCCTTAATTCTTAGGAAGGGGAAGGCTCCTGAGGATTGTGCCTCATACAGGCCCATCTCTCGATTAAATTCAAACTTCAAGATTCTGTCAAAGATCCTGGCGCTGAGATTGGAAACGGTGTTGCCCCATATTATTAAAGAGGACCAGACAGGCTTGATAAGGGGCCGTAGGCCCTCTAGTAATATTAGAAGGTTGCTGAATATGGTCCAAGTTTGTCAGCAATGATTGATTCAGGGGTTGGTGATTTCCTTAGATGCAGAGAAAGCATTTGACCGGATGGAATGGCCATATCTTTTTTACGTCTTAGAACAGTTCGGGTTGGGTGGTGTCTTTGCTAGGTGGGTGGAGGTTTTATATCGCCACCCTCTGGCTGTGGTCATCACCAATGGGGTGAAGTCTGGGAATTTTACAATTGGTCAGGGTAGTTGGCAAGGCTGCCCCCTCTTATCGTTGTTTACGTTGGTGATAGAGCGCTGGCAGAGGCCATTCGTCAGAACGTCCACATATCCACTCTGGAAGTGGGATCAAGGGCACACAAGATTACACTGTACGCGGATGATGTCCTTCTGTTTTTATCGAATCTGATGACCTCCGTACCCCATTTGATAGAATGTATCAATTCATTTTGGGCTATTTCAGGATATAAGATTAACTTTGCAAAATCAAATACTATGCCTTTGGGGAACCTCAAGGATGTGCTAGAAGTTGAAGGTGGCCCTAAGTTCCCTTTCAAGTGGTCACAGGCAGGGTTCCGGTACCTAGGCATTTTTATTACCCTCAAGTTTGATCTGCTGTTTCAGACTAACTTTGCTCACTTGCTCGACAATATTAGGCGAAACCTCCAGAGATGTGAGGCTCTTCCAATTTCATGGCTGGACCAAATATCTCTCATTAAGATGAATGTTCTTCCTCATTTGCTTTATCCCATGCGTATATTCCCTATAATGTTTCCCAGGTCAATGCTGCGGAAGCTTATGGAGTGGTTTGGCTCCTTTGTCTGGCATCGTGGCGGCCCCTCATCAAACTTACTAAATTGCAGTTGCCTCAAGGAGGGGGAGGAGTTGATTTCCCAGACATCAGAAGGTATCATTTGAGTTCCCTGCTGTCCTTTGTCTGCGATTTGGTAGGTAACGATCCAAACTCAATGTGGCTGGATATTGAGGCCTCCCAAGCAAAGTGCCCTCTTATTAACCTAGTGTTCATGGATAAGATGAGGACAGTTATGGACCATTGCTGGAACCCCATTGTCATTAGTACAGTCAAGGCATGGAGGGCGATGCATCAGAGTGAGGGTTGTTTATCCAAGACTTCGCCACTTACACCTATAGTTGGCATGCCAGGGTTTCGACCAGGGATGATGGACCCAGGGTTCAAACTATGGGCAGCAAGAGGAGTTTCTATTTTGGGAGACTTGTTTGAGGGGGACGTTATGATGTCTTTTGAGCAACTGAGCCGCAAATACAGGTTACCCAGCAGAGATTGATTTTGTTTTTTTTCAGGTTAGGGATTTCATCCAGAAGACGACTACACTTCTCGCTAAGCCCTATAAGCCCGATACAGAGTGGATGTTGCTATGCTCCACAAGCACCCTTTCGTTTAGTGCCCTCTATTGCCTACTGGGTGGCAGGGCCTGGCAGGATATTAACCGGTTATGTGGGGGTCTGGGAGCAAGAGCTGGGAGTGGAGATCTCTTCTGAAACATGGGAGAACATATGAGAGAATACTCGAAAGATCTCAATCTGTAACAGGACAGGCGCTACGCAGTTAGAAGTTCTGCACAGGGCTCATCTGGCACCAGACCATCTGGCGAAGTTTAAAAAAGGGGCATCTTCAGTGTGCCCCAAATCTAAAATAAGGGTAGGTACTCTTACCCATTGCTTCTGGACATGCCACTGGCTCCGTGTTTACTGGAGGGTATTGAGGACTGAAGTCAAAGTAGACCTGATATCTTTCTTCTTGGGTCTACTGAATTTACCATCTTTAGATGGGCATGGGAAGAAATTATTTAATATTCTTGCCTACTGTGCATGGAAGAATATTCTGATGAACTGGGTGTCAGAGAACCCGCTGAGCCTGCTGGGATGGCAGAAATTAATTATAGAGCACATTCCTTGGACCTTTTTTCTTACAAACATGGTGCACCACACAACAGACCATTTTTATAAGACATGGCAGCCCTACTTGAGTTATTTGGGTATAGATTTGTCAGTTATCTTAACTAGGGCGTTTATTTAACCAGAATGGTTAGGTTTGTCGAGCCCTGGGCCCTGGAGGGGGTCTCCTGAGTTAATACGGTATATATACCATGTTCCTGTTCCTTTGTTTGGGAGCTTTGTGCCGAGCATAGCTGTTCTGTGTTTTGTTTTTTGTTTGCTTTTCTTTCTTTTTTTGATCTATTAGTTATTTATTAGTGTTGCTTGCATAGTGCTAGGGTTTGTTTTGTATTATAGGGTAGATTAGTAGTTAGTAGACAGTAGTTGTATTGTAATTTGTGTTTTTTTTCTTTTTATTATATTGATATTTGTTTGTATTTTTCAATTATTTTATATGTTTGTAATGTTAAAAAAAATTTGCTAATAAATATATTTACAAAAAAAGTGTTAACCACTGAGACACTGCGCTGCCCTCTTCCTGCCAAAATGAATCACTTCATCCTTATGTTAAATTATATCAGCCATTTCAGCCACCCGTCTGTCGTCTTCACTGTCTACCTGAGTTCCCTGTCAGCAGCAAACTTTGAAATTATATTCTGTATAACCAAGTCAATAATATATAGCAAAATGAACATGATCCTACTATCACTTCCCAGGGAACATTATGGCAGAGATCGTTCCAGTTTCGAAAGGAAGAAAGTTTACTTATTCTATTTCTGTCTCTAAGTCAACTTAGGATCCAGATTACCCCTGTACATTCTCTGGTACTTTATGAAAAGCCTCTTGGTAGGCATTAATCACATGATGCTCAACAGCATTCTCTGTTACTTCATGTTGGCCAAAATAACAGAACTCCTTGTTCCAGTCTTCGTCGTACAATAGAATGTTTTACTGGTTTTTTAAATTTAAAGTCTCACCTGACTGGCGGGAGTTTCAACCACACAGTGCTGCCATCAGTACTGAATGGAGATAAGTTGTCCCAGTAAAATAGATCAATTATGCTGCAAATCTAAGACTCCATTTTGGGGTGACACTGTACTACAACGTTAATTATTTATATAGCTATAAATGCATGGGTCAGACCTCTTGTTACTATTTTAGTGTCTTCATTACCCAACTGCAGGTAATCATTTCAGAAAGTGTTCATTGTGCGAGTTTCTTTTCCCGTCTGTCACATTATAAAGTTGTTGCTAACTCAAAATATGCTATCTGTAACTGCAGGACCTGTCTTGGAATTTGATTACTTATTATGTGAAGAATGCGGCAAAGAATTCATGGACTCTTATCTCAGTAGTCACTTTGATCTACCTGTCTGTGATAATTGCAGGTATTGAGTAATTTTATCCTTCGACTCTTATGTTTAATGTTGTAGGGGAGAAATGGAAAAGAAATGGTCACAATGGCATTTCAATTATAATTAAGCATATTGTTATTAATTACAAGGGACTGTTTGCCAAGTATTTCCCAGAAATATGAATTCTTGGGCTGCGGCCATCACTGTTGATACAATCACCTATTGCTCCTTAAAACCTGAAAACGCTGCAGATGCTGTAAATCAGAAACAAAAACAGAAATTGCTGGAAAAGCTCTCATCTGTGGAGAGAAATCAGAGTTGACATTTCGAGTCAAGTGTCCAGTCTCCAGAACTGAGTTCTGAGGAAGGGTCACTGGACCTGAAATGTTAACTCTAATTTCTCTCCACAGATGCTGCCAGAGTTGGAGTTTTTCCAGCAATTTCTATCTATTGCTCATTATTATGAAAAGTTGGTGGAAGCTAACCTCTGTTGAACCATTAACAGCACTTCTGTAGTGCTTTACTTGGGCAGTATGTAGGAAATCAACCCCCACTATTCACAAAGTTCAAGATTTTATAAAAAAGTGTCCAAATTTTCCCAATTCATCCTCATTTAAGTTTGGTAGAAAGCAGAGACCAGGTTTCTGAACTTATCAAAAATTACTATTTATTTAAATAAATAGATTCTGGTTTCAGCTAAATAGCTATTAGCTAAGTCCCTTAACTCCCTTTTAAACCTCTCCCCATAAACAGACGACAGAGGAAGAAAAGGTGTTAAAGATAAAAGGAAAGACTGTGCAATGGTCCCTGACCGCAGCGTTTGTGGAGGTGATCCTTTTGGTTTGTCAGGACACGCTCCTCCTCAATCTATCTGGTTCACATAATATTTAAAATGTCTCTGGCTTATTCCTTAAAAGCCACACCTTACAACAATTGATGAGGAGAAATAACCTTTCTTCAGGCTTGAGGTGTTTGTACTGCAGAGAAAAGGAAAAGCCAGACCCTTCATATCCATAAGCAGTTCAGTTCCCTGGGAGCCAATCACATAGCTGTTGGCAGGTAGAAGACCTTTGTCATCAATAACTAGTTGCTGTTTCACATACCAATCAATTTTGTTTCATTCCTCTTGTAATACCGGAGAAGTTGCTATTAGCTGCCTTGACTACATGCTGTATCTACATTCTAACATTGTGACTTCTGCACTAGAATATCTAGATCCCTCTGCACCTAAAAATTATGCATTCATTCTCCAATTAAGTAATACCCTATTTTTACATGCTTTTCACAGTTTGATTTTTATGTTAACACTTTTTCTGTCCATTAATGGTGCTTGACCTGCAGAGAATTTCCAGCATTTTGTTCTTATTTTAGATTTGAACCATGGCAGTATCTAGCACTTATAAGAGACAGTCATGTTGGTGTAGAACAGGAGTCAGATACAGTACAGGCCAGACTAGAAAACAGTTGCAGGTTTCCTTCTTTATAGAACAGTAGAGTGTACCAGTTGGATTTTTAGACAATCCAATGGTTTAGTGGTTGCTTTTTGCTCCTAATAATATTAATTTTAATATTCAGAATTTTCAATTAAAAAAAAAATCAACTGGCATAGAACATTTGAATTCACATTTTGAATTAAGAGTCTCTGAACATAAGCACTATATGAGTATAGTAGCAGAGCTGATCAGGAAAAAGCTAATGAGATTTTGGAACTGTCAGCAGAGGGAGCAGTTGAGGTAAATGGCATGGATCAAAGGGAATATGTTATACTGATTGGGTTGGAAGTGGAGAGACGGTGGCTCAGTGGTTAGCACTGCTGCCTCACAGTACCAGCGTCCCAGGTTTGATTCCAGCCTCGGGAGACTATCTGCATGTTCTCCCAATGTCTGCATGGGTTTCCTCCAGGTGCTCTGGTTTCCTCCCACAGTCCAAAGATGTGCAGGTTAGGTGAATTGGCCCTGCTACATTGCCCACAGTGTTAGGTGCATTAGTCAGAGGGAAATGGGTCTGGGTGGGTTACTCTTCAGAGGGTTGGTGTGGGCTGGTTGGGCTGAAGGGCCTGTTTCCATGCTGTAGGGAAACAAATCTAAAGCTCATTTGGACTACAAAGTTTGTCATGGAACAGTTGGCTAAAGGGCCTGCCTCTGTGCTGTACATATTATGCAGAAAATATTGCATTCCTGACTGAAATAAAACAGGCAAATAACATTTGCATCATTCTGTTTAATTGTCATTTTGTGCTGCTGGACGTGATGCATAACCAAAGAGGGGAATTTTACAGCTGATCAAACGTGAAATGCACAAGTATTCAGTTGTTGCTAAATATCTACCTTTATTCATAGCTTTCTATTACTGAAGCATCAGTGCATAGATTCATGAATATTCAGATAACCAGTGATTACAAGGTACAACATCTAAGATAAATGTCCAGTTTTACTGATACTTCTTACTGTACTTAGGTCTGATCTAATCTTTAGATAGTCTGTACTCTAATCTAAAGATTCTCATTAGCAGTGGAAATGTCAATCACCAGCTTCTCGCTTTATTGCAGAGATAGTGAAGAGAAACACAAACTAATTACCCGTACAGATGCAAAGCAGGAATTTCTGCTTAAAGACTGTGACTTGGATAAGCGGACACCTGTACTCAAGTACATACTGAAGAAAAATCCACATAATACCAATTGGGGCAATATGAAACTTTATGTAAGGCTGCAGGTAAGTAACACAGTACAAGGTGCAATGCACAGCTTTTTCCTGAGAAAGATGAGTGCTATTAACTAGCAGTGACCATGTTTAGCAATGCATTCATGCAAACTTTTTGACATAGCAATGATGAAGGAATGCAGATATCTATCCAGGTAACTGCTGTCCTTGTTTTTCTCAATCAGCTATCTGAGTATTGGACTTAAATGGTATTACATATCCTAAATTTGGCACTGTGGTGCTTAGGTCAAGCTGATGTCAGTGATTAGACAACATCATGTAAGCTGCTCAATTTCTCTGGACCACAGGGATCGAGAGGTGAGGAAGCGGAGTTGTTTTTGTTTCACATAAGTAGAGCAGTTTAGATCCTGTAACAGGCATCTTGAAACTGACATTAACGATATGTATTTGCTTTTTCTTTAAGGCTAGTATAGGTGACTACCTGATTTATATCTTGATACTTGAAGTGGTGGGAACTGTATTCTATCACACTCCTGGCTTGTGCTTTGTAGGTGGCATAGAGACTTTGCAAGTCAGAGGTGAGCCACGTTCTGTAGTTTTACCCACCCAAAAGAAACGAGACACTCTCCTGTGGCTCTACCAATAAATTAACAATAAAAACCCAAAAAATTAAAGTATTTCATAAATCATAAACAAGTTTCCAGTTTATTGTACTTCACTTGATTTATCATAATAAAGATGTTATCAAACTATGTAAACACTCCCCAGTTCATATGCTGGTTTAGACCTAGGCAAACAGAAAGCATGGATCAAGTTTCTGTACTTTACGAGAATGGCTATTTGTTACAAATAAATAGTTTCTAGCTACACAAACTAATAAAACTCTCCCCTACTGACGCACAGACAAAAGTGGTGCATAGGTGGAGGGGGAGAATAAAAAACTAAGGAAATGAGTCAATGTCCTCTGTCCACAGGGTTTGTTAAGATGACCCTTTAATTTGCCAAGACGTGTTGTCTTTCTGCTCTCTCTCTTACCTAGTCCTTTTCACATCCTTCATAGTACGTGCAGTCAATAGATTCATAAATTATAAAGGCTCTGACTTCATTAGTGAAAACAACAGTTTACAGCAACTGCTAAGAAAACGTACTGGCTTTCTTCAGGTATTTTCTGCCGTGGTGACACGTTCTGCTTTCCCGTTTGCAGGTCTGAAGGCTTCTACCAGTATTATTTTTACCTAGCTGTTCAGCTACCCAGGAGACCACCACATAGTTATTAGCAGGTTGAGGCTTGAACTGGTAGTCATTCCTCAACCAATCATCTATTTGTTGCAGCTGACTTTCATTTTACACATAAAACTCTTGGTGACAGCCCTCTGTAACCCATCTCCCCTGCTGCTTGAACAAAGTAGTCGTGTAAACACCACTTAAAATGAGTTTATGACTTCCTTTTAAAGAGTGCAGCAATCCTTTCTACAGTCTTTGGTTTTCAAAACTGTCCTTTTACCATTTCAGTCCAAAAGACATGTAGATGGTCTGTTTGCATTCAAAACCAGTACTCAAACCCAAATTAAACATTACCTTTTGAGTGAGATGTTAATACACAACTATTGCTTCATTTTGTTCATTTTTATGGGTCAGTTAGTTGGATAGTTGGCTTGCAATGCAAAGTAACACCAGCAGCATTAGTTCAATTCCTGCACTAGCTGAGGTTACTATGAAAGGCTCTCCTTTTCAACCTCTCCCCTCACCTGAGGTGTGGTGACACTCAGGTTAAACCAGTATTGGTTGTGTCTCTCTAGTGAGACGTCCTGTGGTCCAGTAAGACTACGGTGACTTTAGTTCATGATATCTCAGTAAAGGTATTGTACGTCAACATGTTTTATAACTAAACAGTCTCCTTATTGTGGAACTCAAGTCAAGTAAGTGAGTCATATCAAGAAGCAGTGAATGGCTCCATATTGCCTGCTTCGGTACTTGTCACAGTTAGATTCATTTAGTTTAAAGGTGGTTTCACATTTGTGTTTCCTCACTGTCCCTCACAGATAATTTGAAATCTGTGAGCAAATCTGCAACTGTGTCATCCTCCTGTTTTGTTTTCAGATAATAAAACGTTCCCTTGAAGTATGGGGCAGTGAGGAAGCTCTGCAAGAAGCAAAAGAAGAACGGCAAGAGAATAGAGAAAAGAGCAAACAAAAGAAATTCGACAAAAAAGTCAAAGGTAGGCAAATAGGCCAGCATTAAATTGCTTTTGTTTCCAGCATAAACTAACGTAAATAATGTTGTTCTCCCATTGACACCTGCTTTTAATTCTCTTTTTCTTGCCCCCACCCCTCCCTGCATTTCTTCTTTCTTACACATCAATAATGCTCACTTGTTCCCCTGGCCTCATTGAAGACCTTCGTCGAGCTGTGAGAAGCAGCCTGTGGAAAAAGGAATCAACTCTTCACCAGCATGAGTATGGCCCTGAAGAGGAACACGAGGAGGAGGATATGTACAAGAAGACATGTACCACATGTGGCCATCAGTTAGTCTATGAAAAAATGTAACTGATATAACTTTATGCTTCCATATGTTATGTAATGATTTGGCACTTCAATAATTGTATAGGTTGATTTTCTTTTAATAAATTGAGCATTTTTGTACATTTGCTACTTTTGAAAAACTATTCCAATACTGACATTTACCAGCATCTTTCCTGAGTTTTGGTTTTTAAAAAACATTACATAATCAAGTGTAACAGAACAGGAAGAGGCCATTTGGCACATGTCCCATTATCTTCTGTCAATCACCTGTTTTTTCCTCACACTGTTGCACGTCATTTCTATCCAAATATTCATCCAAAGTTTTCTCTCATTTCTGTTTGCTTCTTTTTTAAATCACTTTAAGACTGTGACCTCTGGTTTTTAAAAAATGCCCAACAAACAGCTTGTAACCACAACCCTGAGCTAAAGAGACTCAATGCTGTGCCCATTGACCGACCTGGGAAAACATGAGAAAGGGTAACTGAAAACACTGGGAATTTAAATTGTATTTCATGGTACAGGAAGTGACGATGCCTTACTTTTTCACATTACCACATAGAAGACAGCAGTCAGCTCTCCCCACGGGCAGACTGTCAGTACTCTACAGCTTTGCGATGCTATTATTTCAAAATCTTTTTGACAGCATAACTGTTGGCCAGTCCTTGCTGTTCATCCTACAGAGGTTACACAAAACACTGCGAAGGAAAAAAAAATTACAATATACAAATAGATGGCCAGAAAACTCCAGCTGGTCCATCACATACAGCCCATTCTCCCACACTGCAACAGAGCAATCTAATCTTCAACATCCACTGGCCAGCAGCTTTGTATTGAGGCACAACATTAAAACTACAAAGATCCTTTGTAGCAAACAGAAACTATTGAACTGATATTATAAAACTGTAAACATTTTTATTGTCACCTGAATTGAACTATCCATTTTTGGCACTTCACACTGATTTACAACTCAAAATCTGATGGTAACATAATCAGGAGAAGCTATTCATTTGATTATGTCACCAACATATTTTAACATGAATGAGCACTGTAAAATTAACCTCAACAGCTTCAAAGTCCCATTGCTGGCCATCCCATCTCCATTCCCAGGTATACTGGAAAATGCACTCCACTGGTATAGAACAATTAATTACCTGTGCTTTCAATGAAAATGTTTGTCCTGCATTATGATGGTTTGCTACAGGACTATGCTCCAAGAATCAGGCCATGTGAAGGAACTTCAGGTCAGAGTCCAGCTTGGCATTGCTAACAAATCATTCATTATAACAGGACCTGCATCATTCTAATTTGTTACTGTGCTAGTAAGGCTTTAAGTCAAATACGATGTTAATTATAATCATGGCAAAACACAAAACTGCAGCTGTGTAGCATGTCAAGGATCAACTGCTTCAGGTCTCTGAACCTTTGGGAGATGGTGGTTGAATTTCAAGGTTAAGTCTTAATGAGAGCCAAGTAAAGCATCGTCAAATTGAGGCAGATGAGCTAATGTCTTTGAGAAAGACCACTTTTATCTTGTACTCACTAGTTTTGTATTCCTGGGGTCTTCCTTTTCTTAGTCAGTGAGCTAGTCAACCTTTGTCCCCTTATAGGGCTTGTTATTTTAATTGGCCTGATCACACATGGTGTGATACACCTCCAAAGTGATTGGGATTTGAACCTGGATCTTCAGGCTGAAGTACAGACATAGCCACAATACAGCTATCAGGTTATCATGGTTTAATATTCATGCTGACTTTATAGTGCCACACACAGGCAAAGTATGCAACTACCTGTCATGGGACAGTATTCTGAATGTTTCACTCAGTCTTGCTGGTGAGAAGATTGCACAAACATAGTAGCACCACCGGCATCAGAAACATATTAAAAGGAAAAGTTATATGCTTCCACTTTTCAACACAACATAGTCAGCTTTGCAGTCTGTGAAGGATAGGATTCAAAAGCCACAATTGATTCAATGGCCCAGTGTAATTCGATACATTAGTCACTTCACAAAGGAGCCACAAGGATAATTTGATGGTTCAGAACATTAAATTGCAAGCAGAGGTCAAGATATGGGATTTGTTCGAAGTTTTGGGTAGTATCAGGAAGGATATATAAAATTCGACTTCACATTTCAAAAATCAAGGAGTTGGAGAAGAGATTTTAAACATCACCTGTGATTCCCAGATTGTATGTAAACTGCTACTTCATGGTTACTGCAAAGCAAGATTCAATTCCAACTATGCCACAATGAAACGCAATACACAATAGCAAAAACTTCAAACAATCATTTTTTCCTATTGTTGTAAAGGAAATAGAAATAATCAATGCTATATTCAAACTGTGGACTGCTCAAAAATACAGGATCGCAATGGAATGTGCTAACCAATGAGCCGACTGAAGACATCTCTACTTTTAAACATGTACGTGGAATTGATGTGGTATGGATGCAGACTCACAAATCCTAATATCTGCAACATATTTCCTCCAATTATAATCCAGCTGTTCACTTTTGGTTTATCCTAGGATTTCGCCTTTGGTGATCAAAAGCTGAAGAATCGCTAGTCTGGTGGAAAATGTCACTCTCCAGTCAGACAAGGTCTAACACAATCTTTAAAGTGAAAGAATGACTTTGAGATACGATCAGTACAAGGGGTCATAGTTCAAGATACATATGGTATCAGCATAAAGTGTTCCAAATTCAAAGATGTTTGCAATCTCCTGTCTTTGTGTCCATGGTATTTGAGTTTGATGAGTCATAACATGGCCCAGTTCAGCTAAGTCTGATGCACTGCACCAAGAATTATCAATTTACTCTGCAGTGTAACAATATCCAAACAACCCCCCAAATATTCAAGTGCAGGTTTGAAATCAAAATTGTGCAATAAGAAAGTTTAATGTCTGAGGTAGAATAATTAGTGAGTAGTTTGCTGCCCCATTAGTAAAATGGCAACATTTCCAAAATTTCTTTTCTCTCTCATCAATTTTTCTTTCTCCTAGATAGGTTTATATAGTTATGTACAGCACAGAAACAGGCTATTCAGCCCAACCATTCAATTTGTGTTTATTCTCCACTTCAGCCTCTCATAAAAATGTACCATCATGGCCATCTACTCCTTTCTTCCTCAATGACTGCCCACTTTCCCTTTATATACATCCATATTTTTGACTTTAACGATTTTTTGTGGTAGCCTGTTCCACAATCTTCTTCCAAACTAGCTCTAGGTAGAGCAATAGGTTAACTAAAGTTGGTGGAAAGTAGATAGCAATAAGAAACAATAAGAATAATGGTTAGAAGACAGACAATTAGAGAGATAGACTATCAGGAGCCAATCCATCAGAAGAATGCACGCAGAATAACTTGAAGCTTGTTGCAAGGCAAGATACACAGCTGAGAAAAACAGTTTTGGCAAATACAGTCTGCAGTAAAAGACAGGAAATGTATCAGACTATTGGTGCACTGGGTCAGAGACAAACAAAATGAAAAATGATGAGGTAAAAGAATCTCAGGACTGCCAATGAAACAATAAAAAAAGGCAGTCTTCTTCTGAGTCTCAGTTTCTATACTGTCAAAAGTTGATGGATACACAAGTTCAATAAGTTGGGCAATATTTGTTGCCAACATATCATCGACAATATCCAAATCATCACCAATTTTGGCTGGAAACCAATCTTGGTGAAATTGGAATTGCAAAAGGGTAAAAGTTGCATATCTGTCACAGCTGTTGGAAATATAGCATTGTAGAAAAAAGACCTGTGCAAGATATGTTTTTAATATTCATTAGATTATTTTCCTTTGATTCATCCAGTCAGAACTATGTAGAAACAGGACTTCATATTAATTCCTTACAACACTGTTTAATGGGGTTAGCAATGGAATGGAAAGTGGTCCATCATTTCACAGATGATACGCAATTCAAGGAACTGGAAATGATATAAAGTAGGTTGATACATGTCTTGTACAAGAGCAGCAACAAAAGCAGAATGGATTCTGACAAAGGTTAATTAGCTCAGGTGTCAGAATCCAAGAAGAGGACAGGCTAAGCTTCAGATTCTGTAAAATATTCAAAAATTTAATCAAAATTGCAAAGTCATCTTTTACTTGGCAGTATTCAAATTTTACTAAACTAAATGTCTCTGAATACACGTATTGCCAGATCGCTCAATATTGAATTAGACAGATGTCAGGGTTTTAAAACAAAACTATACCCGAGGGATGGTAGCCCGTTTTATATACAATCTGGTGTTTAAAGAAAGAAAAGCAGTTTGGGAAGAATGTATGAATTCAATAAAATTAACCTGTAGTCCCCAAGAGGTTCACCCATTTGTTGGTTCTGATTTGCTAATACAGTTTGCTCAGAGCTTCATGACTTAAAACACAAGCTCTACCCTCATTTCAGTAAGTCACATTAGCATTTTGTGGGAATTGGTAGCAGGGTGAGAATTTTGAAGAATAAAAAGATAACACAGCGTTAGGGGGTTAGTTGATCATGAAACAAGTCCCATTTTGCAATGGTGATTTGTATAAAGGACTAGCTCGGGCATAGATACTCTGCTTTTGTACACAGCGCCAGTTTCACCTCAGGCTCATTGCTGCTACAGATACAAGCCAAAGCCTTTTTATGAGACATGACCAACTGGTGGTTGTTTAAGTACAAGTCTAATTGGTCAGTCAAAAGGGGTCTTGACCTTCTGTAATACGACCAGATGGCTTAACAGTGACCGGACCCAATAAATTACAACATTGCTATCGGCCTTCAGTCACTTTCATTAGATTTATAAAAAATATTAATTAGTTTTTTCAACTATGTGGTAGCTTCATCTCTCCATTTCCCACTGTGTGTGACTTGGATGGGTTTATAAAATTTTAAAACAGCATACCCTCTCATTTTTTTAAAAAAAGGACAGTATCCCAAATAAATTCAGTCCCATTGATATCAGTAGAGTTACCTATTGCTGTTGCTAGAACCAAAAGAACACAATACAACGTCTAAATTCAAAACTTTGGTCTACTATCAAGGAGCACAATTTCAGACAAGTTACAACATGCAACTTAAATGTATAACTGGAAGGTAGATCATAAGGAGGGAGCAGGTATTAATTAGCAAGATGCAGTATTACACTGTATCCAAAACCAAACCAGACCAAGTACAAAGCAAATTTAAAACTTAGGTCAATTCCAAAAGACTTAAATCAAATTATGTATGTTCATCTCTTGAGCCTCTACAGTCTCTAACTATTAAAGTCTATTTGTTTGTTTTGAGGAGAGGAATCCTTTCTAATGTGAATGGCAACTTTCTTCATGCTCCATGGTTTTCACAGATAATTAGGCAAAAAAGCTTCAGAAAAGGTATTATCAATACAAGGATGTTGCTTGTACTCATTGATGAAAGACTGAAAGAAGTGCCAAAAAAAGGTGGGATTTGGAAAATACGACTGCAGCACACAATCGTGATTACTGAAGAGCGCAGAACTGCTGATAGACAGCTAGTATGTGGTGGTCCAGCTCAGCTGTGAACAGCAGGTTCTCCAAAGTGACCATGTACTGTTGAATGATTTGGTGATGCTGTAAGACAGAAACAATGCAAATGTTAGTACCATCATGTCAAAGTATTGTTGACCTGAGCTGCCAGTTTACAAGGCTGTAGTACCAGTAGTTCTCTGACTATTTCTGTTCAAATAAGCGGAAATGCTACCCTTGTCCAAACAAGATTCTGCAAAGATCCCCTTTAAACTTTAATTGTGTATGGTCATATCAATGTTTTGTCCAGATACACATTATTCAGGACACGGAACTTAGTGGCAATATTGGCGCCTGTGTAACAATTTAAAATTGACCAAATTCTACATGGAATTTTTAAAGTTAGCTCAATTATATGTCTTAGCAGCCACCGCCAGCAGTGTCACACAAAAATAAAATTGCTTTGACAACAAACATGGAAAATACTTTGGGTGGTCTAATTTTGAACAACATATCATGGCATCTTAACCTGAAGGAGGCAGAATAAAGAAAGAGGAAATCGATACACTGGATCGCAATTCCTCTCGTACTATTGAACACTAGTGCACTAAGTCACAGGCACGTCATGGCACAATCAAAAATATTAGGACTGATTGTATCAAACTGGCAGATTGTCTCAATAGCCTCTGCGATAGAAAGTTCTGGATTCAAGCACAAAATCTACACTTGCATTTTACTGCAGTGATGAGAGAGTGCAGCAACTGTTGGAGGTGTTATCTTTGGATGGAATATTAAATTGAGGCTCTGCTTATTTGGCAGATGCAAAGGATTTCATTGCAACAAAAAGGACCAAGGAGTTAGCCCAGTCTCCTAGTCAATATTTACCTTGGCTCAATCAGAAAAGGTAGACAAGATAAACTGCTCCCACTGGATGCCTATATGAGAACTAGGGAATGCAGAATTAAGGTCTGTGCAAAGGATTAGGATGGGTGGGTCGGGGGTGTGGTGTGAGGAACATTTTTATGCAGCATTGTCTCCTCTTCCACTATCGAAATAAACAATCAATGACTTTAAAAGAAACTGAATGAGTGCTTACGGGAAACAAATTTGCAGGGCTATGGCAATAGAACACAGGAGTGAATCTTGATTGACTTACCCTGTGCAATGATTCGACAAACCCATCAAAACAAGATGACCTGATCATTTAACTTGCTGTTATATGCAGCCATTGCTGAGTGTAATTGGGATTATGCATTCACTTACACTTCAAAAGTAATCAATTGTACACTGAATCATGTTAGAACAACCAGAAAAATTCCTAAAACACTAAATGCAGTCAAAAGTGCTTTCTTTAGGGTTATTGCATATATCTTTCCTTGTATTTAAATAGACAATATTTTATTGGCACCATACCTTATATTGGCCAAACTATTTTTATGATCAACATTACTAACCTGGAGGAAAATTTGCTGTAAACGTTCAATGCAGTTCTTATACCAAGGTGTGTTAAAATCAATCCCACCAGTTTCACACCTTGCAAGATGTTCTGTCAAGATCATTATAAAACGCTGTGAAGAATAAAGAATCTTCAGTACTTAAATGAAGAATTCTATGGAACAAATGTGAAAAAAAAATAAGTGGATTAAAACAGGGGAACCAAACATACAACTTTACCTGGAAAATTACTAGGAAGAGGTTTTTCTGTTCACTTTGAGCAGATTCAACCTTCTCCTGAAGACGTTCAATCTGTTCTTCCAAAGGACCATCTTCATCTTCATCACTGTTCTGATCATAGTCATCATCACTGTCTCGCTTTAGAAAAAAATAATCATACCATTGCTCTAATTAGTTAGAAATTTTATACTCTACCCATAAAATTGTTCTAAGTCATTAATAATGTCTTAATTTCTTTCCCTCCACTCCAAATCACTTATTGGCAATTTCTTTCCAACAGAAGTGGATATATTTATGTTTGGGAGACCTGTAATTGTCAAGTGCTGTAGTTGAGTAAAGACAGAAATCTCCCTCATGCGTTATACAGCCACACAAGTAGTTTATGTTCTCTTCCCATGCAAGATGAAAACAGTTTATTTATAGTAACATTTTCCTTTATTTTTGCAAGAGGGAGGGATTTAATGGTCGGATATCTCAAGTTGTTCAGCAACAAATATCAGTTAAAACTCTATTCTACATTTCCTAGTCAATGGAGTTCAAAGTCTCAAATGCTGCCTCCTTCATTGTACCACTTAGTGCTAGATACAAGGAATCACCTGGATGCTACAGGAACAAGCCACTTTGGTTCCTCTCCTTAACACCAGAAAATTAAAAATGAATAGCTGTTCATTTGAATTGCAACAGGTGAACTTTGTTTCTGTGCTATACATCTCTGTGACTCTACAGAGGGTTCTTGCCTTCCCTTCAATAAGGAGCTCATGAATATCTGCTTTCTGGAGAGCCAGAACTACAACTACTGGTAAACATTGCTCCACTCTGTGTTGTCAAAAGACTGATTCCACGTAATGATTGGAAATCTCAGTGCTCCCTCTGGTGGCACAGGGTAAACACTGCAGCCACATTTTCCACCAATTCAATTTTTTAATTTTAGATCCTAACTGCAAAAATTATATCTTGTAGACAACGAAGCCTATGTGTTAAAGAATAGCCTTGACATGGGTGACATAAAATCAATGTAAAGATAATGCTGGCTATTCTATTTGTCGTGATTGCATGTGGTCAGCCAGCTGGACCTTATAGATTACGAGTTCCCTGATTAACAGCCCCAATCAGGAACCCCTGATTGACAGCAGTGTCATTGCCCTTTGCTGTGAAGGGCACTGCTTGTCACTGGCCACTCGGGTGTTTCCTTTCTTCCTGGTGGTGGAAACTGAATAAATATTTGTGCACCTTGTGTCTCTCACTGTGTCTCACACCTGCACACACACACACACACACCATGTGTGCTGGGGAAAAATAAGCACTACTGTAGTTAGGTGGTAGTGTGGGGGTAAGGGGAAAAAAAAGGAGTGTCAGACTTGTGTTTGCTCTGAGAGAGCTGGATCAGTGACAAGGACTCTCCGTGTGTAATATATAAAAAAAAGAAGAAAAAAAAAACAGGAGTGCCAGACATTTTGTTCACTGAGAACTGGCTCTGAGGGAGATGGATCATTGTCAAGTACAATGCACGCGAAAATAAAGGGTGACTTGGTGACTGGTTACCTGCCTCTGTAGAGTTATAAAAAACAGGGAAAAAAAAAGAACAGGAGTGTCAGAGTTTCTGTTTGCTCTTAGAGCTGGCTCTGAGGGAGCTAGATCAGTGTCAAGGACTCTCCACATGAGGTAATGGTGACTTGGTGATGGGATACTGGCCTCTGTGGAGTAATTGCACTATTCTTTCTACCTGTTATACCTCTGGACACATAATCAGCTCTTTTGAAAGAACCTAACAGGCAGACCTGATAAAATAATAAACCAGAAGTTACAAACATAAAGCACCTGAGCACATACTAGGTCAGAGAAAGAGAGGAAAGATGGTCTCAGACTTCATACAGAAAGGTTCAAATACAGTCCAAAACCAGGACAAACACACCGACTGGTGAACATAGATCATAGGTATTTACAGCACAGTAGGAGGACAATTCATTCTGTGAGGTCCCTATCAGCTGAAAGAAAAAATGCCACATTCCAGCAATAACTCAGTAACAATCCAAGTAGTTGTTCTGAGCGAGATCTAATGTTGAGTGAAGGACTAAATCTCCTTCATATTTTGTACTGTCCATAGAAGTGCCTGAATCAGTTACACAATGGTTTCTGTTCTGTTCTCATGCAACATGAAACCAGTCTGTTCTATGGCTACATTTTCCAGCATCATTTTCTTGTTTATTTTGTTGCAAGCATTTTTAAATGCTATGAGATTTCTCCACATCAACCTTCCAGCTAGCAAGTTCCAGACCCACATCACATGACTGGGTGAAACATTTCTTAATCTTTCTATCAAACACATTAAAATGACTGTTTAGTTTGTTGCAAGCATTTTTAAATGCTATGAGATTTCTCCCCATCAACCTTCCAGCTAGCAAGTTCAGACCCACATCACATGATTGGGTGAAACATTTCTCAATCTTTCTGCTAAACACATTAAAATGATCGTCACCTGATCAGGGATCTCGCTGTTGAGAGGAACAAGCCTCCCCTACACATAAAATAAAAATGTTGGAAATAGTCACTTGTGGAGAGAAACATTTATTATTCAAGGTCATGACATTTTATCGGAACTGGAAAAAGTTAGCTTTTAAGGAGATGAAAAGGCTGCGGGGGGGGGGGGGGTTGCAGAAGAAGGGAGTAAATGATGCTTTGTGATGAGCCAGAAGGAGGAACAATGGGACAAGCAAAGAAACAGGAGATAGGTCCAGAGAAAGAGTAAATGGTGAAACTAAACTCAGCTACCCTTCGAGAGCAAAAATGAGGAAAACAAAGTTAACACCAACATGTTGAAAGATGAGGGGGCAAAATGGGGAATATCCCATTTAATTTTAATTACGACTTTTCCAAGTTCTGATGAAAGATCACATCCTGAAGCATTAACTCTGTCTCTACAGAAAAGGGGCCAGATTTTTTAAAGTAGCTTTTTCCGTTTTTATTTCAGATTTCCAGGATCTGCAGCATTTTGATTTTGTATTAGAGTTTCCTACAGACTTTCCCTTGGTCCCCCAATGTGATACACCGTACACTGTTCACCTCCAGCACTGAACTCACCCAGAAGGTTCAGCACAGAGAGACAGTGACTGAGAGACTGCATGTTAATGTGAGGAAAGGTCCACAGGGATCAGTAGGGTCAGACAGCAGGAGATGTAGTGAGCAGGATTGGCAGTGACAGAGAAGCAAGTAGGAAGTTTTTTCTTGTATTTTGATAGGTTTATTTTATTTGCCAATTTAAAAGTTTAGCATTCTAAAATATTTCAACTTATAGGCCATGAGGTTTTAACAATTTTCCAATGAGGAAAATCCTACAGAAACAAGCTACAGCTTTCACATTAATTTAAATGATAAAATCTGATTTGCTTAAAGTTGCTTCATTTAAAGTTGCACTTTTCAGGAATGGAACTACAACTTTAAGTGAAGACTTATCACAGTCTTGCTATAACAAACTGGTTAAGTGTGTTAGATGTTTTTGATAGAGAGACGTTTGTCAGACTAGTTGTCATCATGTGCATATTCCTGTTCCTTGTATTTTAGGAACAGTTTTGGTAATATGCAGCACATAGCAGCCCAAGTTGCAAGACAAGCTGCAGAACAAAACCAGTTGACAGCAAAAGAGGGAGCCCCAGCTACAGCTGTTGCAGCACTAACATAGTACTTTTCCCACTTCCATTCTCTGATATAAGCAGGAAGCCCAGTAAACAGAGATAAGTGACTTACAATGAAACAGCAGTGATACAGGTGGGAGAGGTCTTTCATTTTTTTTGAATCAGGATGGGAAAGAGAACTTTGAAAATATTTTCTATAACCTCTGCGCAATGATAATTACAAAAGTACAACAAAAGCTGGAAATCAAAAATAAGACCAAAAAATAAATGCTGGACATATTCAGCAGATCAAATGGCATATTGTTTCAGCGATAATTTCTGATGAAATGTCAGCGACCTGAAATGTTACCTCTATTTCTTTCCACAGATGCTGTCAGATTTTGGTACTCTCAGCACTTTTTCCCCCTAAACTATATTCAATTAAATTTAAAATAAAACAAACTTACTCTTTTGTGCTGTTTATCCAGTTTGTCTTTAGTCTCTTCAAGTTCCTTCTGGACCTTTTGTACATGTTTGTTCATCTTTCGGATGGTGGAGTGAAGAATTTCCCAGACATACAACCTAAAGTGCCACAGGATGGTTAGTTTCACTCAGTTGCAAAGACTGATCATAGTAGAATGCTACGGTGTCAAGTGTTCATACAGATTACCTAGTGAAATCGTGTGCCATTTCTGAAGAGAAGATCCAGTTTGCTACTGCTGCACAGTCTACAATCTGTGTTCTGATCATTTTATCAACCAACATAGCCATCATCTGCGGAACATCAAGAAAAATTGGTTATCGGACAGGAAAGTAATATGATATTGCGAGCTAATCCACCAATTTCATACTCCCAGCAGAGATGTCTCACTGAAGGGAGTAGGGGGTCAGACAACAGCCTCCAGCCCACTCCTTTCAAATGTAGCTCTCCATTTGAGTGCAGTCTTTCAGTTCAGGCTGTGCCTTCTTGCCCGACACCTAGCAACATGCACACCAATAGCAAAATTGCTTGAATAAGTTGAAATAAAAAATGATAAAGACCTAACGAGCATAAAAATGAAAATAAAGTAATAAATATATCAATTGAGAAAAAAACCTTAAAACAAGATAGATTTTGTTAAATTTAAAAAGAGAAGGGACTTTATATTGGATACGTGCAATCTGATAAAAATCAGAGGTGAGCATGTGCAGTCAGCATTAATCATTGAATTGTGGGTGTCAACAGGTATTCCAATCAGACACAGGATAGTTGATAGTTTAGGTCACTTTAGAAGGCAAGAATAAGCAATAGTGTGTTTTGCTCTTAATTTACAGATTTGTTTTTTGCTAGGAGAGAAAGGGACAACTTTTACCTGAGGATGACACTTCCAAACATCAAACATGACTCTTAGTACATGTAGCTTGCCCTCATCACCTTCAGCCAAAGTCTTAAAAATCTCATGAAACCTACAAGAACAAACAGACAACTGGTAAAACACACACAAATAAATGTAGAAAGAAACATCATGAAAATGTTGGTGTGAGAAATGGAAGGCTGTGTATCATTTTCTAGACTTTTGACAGGCCCATTCTCTCCCCTCCATTTTATTGTTGTCTTTCATCCTCTTTGTACAATTTGCCCAAATAAACAAGGTACTAAAACATCTGGTTGACTTGGCCCAAGATATTTTCCTCTTCCTTATTTGAAGCACTTATTTATACCCTATGTCTCTCCAAAAGGTGAAATAATCAACTAACTAAGGATTCAATGAAGCCAATCTTATTGTATTTACTGGGAACCACCAGAAACGAGCACAATACAACACGTCACGTTAACAGATAGGGGATCATTAAACTTGGCTTGTTCACTGCTTTACCTAACCCATCAAGAACACCTACTATCATGCGTTATGATCCCTGATAAGACAGTCAAATCTGTTTGTTTGACCAGGGACTAGCAACTGCATTTGTTCTTAAGATAAACAAAATAAACTTAATTGTGCAAAATTAGAACAGTAGAACAATGTATAATATTTCACCTATACCCTAACATCCACAATAGATGCTATGCGATAGATATAAGTAACAGAAACAGTGGTCAAGTACCCAAAGAGTATATCAAATAGCAAATGTGGTCAGGGCGAATGCACGGATTTCTCAGCAAAGGAGGTCATCAAATCATGTTGAAACTTTGTGTATTTCACAAGGGAGATCACATCGTCATTGCTGAAGATCTGGCTTCCACAAACTTCCTCAAATGCCACTCCATCACAGACTGCTTCAACAACTGCTCACATCAAGTTAGTTCAATCTCTTCCTGAAATTGCATTCAGCACCTAATCATGGGCACATATCTTGCTCTTTTGCAGACAGTTGGCTTCACTGAGCTCCAATATTTCTCAGCTGCACCAAGCAAATACTGTTGTGGTTTCCTACAACCCCACTCTCAAATGGCATTGAACCAGCAATGGTTCCCAGGGCTCCTTCCAAAACCCAATCTGTTTCAGATTGTTCTCAAGACTTCTTCCGACCCATAAACCCAATTCTTAGTTCCACTTAATGGCTCTCAGAGCTTCTGTGTGCTCCCTTTTCAGTATGGTCTAGGTTCAAATCCAATCAGAGCAGATGGTGGAATTTGAATTCAATGCAAAGAAAATCTGAAATTAAGAACCTACCGATGACCACGAATCCATTGTTGTTTGTTGGAAAACCCATCTGGTTCACTCATGTCCTTCAGGGAAGGAAATTTGCCATCCTCACCTGGTCTGGCCTACATGTTTGTCTGAACCCACAGTAACATGGTTACTCTCAACTGCCCTCTGAAACGGCTGAGCAAGCAACTCTGTTCAAGCACAGCTAGGGAAGGGCAATAAATGATGGCCAGCCAGGAACAACCTGGTTTCAAGTGAATAAATAAAAGTAGTCTCTTTTCCTTCAAATGAATCTCATGGTCAGATCTTTGCACCATACCCAACCTCATTTGCAGCTGCTACCCCCACCCTTCAAATGAACCTGGAACCCTCAGTTGAGAATGTGCAGCCTGTCGTGCTCTGGATATGCACAGGAACTGACAGGACTGCCAAAAATTGTAATCCTCACACTGTCCGTAAAAAGTTAAAAGTTTAGGGTTTCCTAACAACTACTTAGTGGACCGTGTTAATTATTTAGCACGATGTGGGTTAACTTTAAAGATCGGTGAAGCACGACAGCAAAAACCAGTATTTTGTAGAATAAAAATAAATCCCATTATTCACTGAGCTAATTGCAGGTTTATAAATGAAGTGGCACACAAACATCCATTCCCAAACATTTTGTTAATAGAAAAGGAATACACTTACTTTGCCAAAGCACTGAAGGAATGGCTAAAGGATTTGGCAGCCAAGTGAAGTAAAGTCTGCACAAAAACTTCAATCTTCAAAGGATTAAAGCTGAATCCTTCATCTGAAAAGGTGAAGCGCAAGAAAGTTGGTCATTTAATCCCAGCAGCACTTTTCCCAAAGTAAGCTAACAGGTTAATCCTATTTGAGAATCATATTAAATTAACTGAGTGGGTGGCATTTTAGAACCATATAACAATAGGGGGACATCCGTTGTACATGAAAGGTTTAGATAGAAGGAGGCAATTAGTTCCTCTCCATGGCTCTTCACCCAGTTCAGAATTATTTTTCTTTACATATATCTTTCTACTTTCTTTTACAAAATTGCTCCTGAATGTGTTTCTACACTTTTAGGTGGTGCATTTTAGGTCACACCAACTCACTGGATAAAAATTGAGGTCTGCAGATGCTGGAGATCACAGTTGAAAATGTGTTGCTGGTTAAAGCACAGCAGGTCAGGCAGCACCCAAGGACTGCTGCCTAACCTGCTGTGCTTTAACCAGCAACACATTTTCAACCACACCAACTCACTGAGCAAGAATAATGTTGCTGCAAGCCATCTCCAGTTCTTTTGACTATCATCTTAAATCTGTATCATCTTAAATCTTAAACTCAGTTTACAGTTCCTTCATATTTGCTTTATCAAAGCCCTTCATAATTATATTTTCAGAATGCATGGCAAAGTGATACTTCTACATCATTAAATGTCTTGCTCCTGACAGAATAAAGAAATTTAAGATCAGTGAATTGGGAAATATCAGAATGTTGATCATTTTCTACATTTGAAATAACACCACAATTCAGAGTGTTTGGCCAACAATAACTTACTTAACTCCTAGTGTTAGGGTAAACACATACCCAGCAGTGCCAAATGCCAAATATATAACCCTCAATTCTGTGCCCAGAAATCATAATAATGGAGGGAGGCAACCATTTTGGCCTGAATAGCTTGGGCCATTGGTAGATTCAATTTTTTTGAAAAGATATATTTGTTTATGGGATATGAGCTTCACTACCAAAGCTTGCATTAGCTACTGATTCATGATTATCCTTCTGAAAATAGCAGCGAGCTATCTTCTTGAACTGGACGTAGATGTCTGACCTGCTCTTGTAGCCAGTTTTTCTATGGCTGATACACTTACATGTCTGGTCCATAACAATACCCTAGATGTAGACAGTAAGGGATTGAATGTGGTAGTGTTAATGAATGTTTTTCTGGTTGGAGACTGTCATTGTCTGGAATGTAAATGGTGTGATGTCACCTGCCACTTCTCAGATGAAGCCCGATTATCCAGGTCTTGCTGTATGTAGACATATTATAAACACCACATTGTCAAGTTTCATATAATCCTCAAACTTCAAAATTATACTTCATATACCCAATCCTAGGTAAATTATAAATCATCAAGAACTTAGAAAGAGTAGAGCACAGGAACAGGCTCTTCAGCAACAATGATGTCTTCCAAACTAAACCACCTGCCTGCACTTTATCCAAGTCCCTCTGTTTCCTGCCTGCTTATGTGTCTCTTAAATGCCTCTTAAATGTTGCTATTGTACCTGCTTCTATCACCTTCCTGGCAATGCATTCCAGGCATTTACCACAAACTGCGTTAAATAAAAAGCTTTGCACATCTCCTTTAAACAGTTCTTTCATTCATCATTCTTTAAATTGATTTTTCTCCAAAAAAAAAAGACAGCAAAACAAGGTGCAATCACAAGCAATAAACAACAGTAAACAAAACCCGACCACCCTCCCCATGGCACATACCTCCCCCAAAAATATAAAGAGAAAAATGACAAGCAACCATAATAAATATAAAACATATACAAAGCACATAACATAATAAATTAAACCAGCAGTGAGATAACTGCATTAACAAAAGAAAAAGGAAAAAAAAAACAAGAAAAAAAATTTGCCACAACAGAAGATACCTCTGTCTGGAACAGTTACAAAGACCCTTTGCATGTGAAAGAAAAGGGTTCCAAATTTTTGTTAATTTATTAAAGGAGTCAGATAAGGATAATCTAATCTGTTCTAATTTAAGACAAGTATAACATATTTCTAACCCAGTGTACATGAGTAGGCAGAATTAGGGATTTCCATTTTAACAATATCAATCTTCTGGCCAATAGGGTAGTGAATCCTATCATGTCTTTTTTTTAAGGGGAAGGAAGATTAGGTAAATAGGGTGACACCCCACTCACTTAACCCTACACCACAAGCATGTGACATTTCCATCTATGCATGAACTTCATGATTTTACATACTTCTATCAGGTCACTTGTCAGCCTCTGTTGGGAGGAAATTTAATAGTCTTAAAATTGGCCCATTGGGTTAAACTGAACTTTCTGCTTAAACAAATCATTTCACTACACTGTGCTTGCTATCCCTTGGCCAATAGTACACTGAAGTTGTCATGTCCCTTTGGATATCATCTATCAGTATTTTGTGAAGTTGTTTGTTATAACAACACTTTATAAAGTGAATATTGAAAGTCCATAATACAGCTACTGTACTACCTTCTTAACCTTAAGAAATCAATCAGGCTAGTCAGATAGGATATCTGTACCAGCCATTATTAACATTCAATTTTCTAAATGGCAATTAATTGTGTCTTTGACAATGATCTGCATGTAATAGTTGTCCAACCAAAATTAAAATAACTCCTTACCGTCATCATCATCCTCTTGATTAGGATTTGGTAGGTCTTTGAGTATGCTCAAGATTTCATCATTGCTTGCTTTGCTTTTAATAGCATTGCAGACATTGACAGCCACAGCATAACCAGGCAGAGAACCTAAAGCATCAACAAAAATAATATCAGTAAGTGGGCTCAAGAATTCACGCCAAATTGGTAAATTTAATTTGGTAACTTTCTGGTTCACTAGGGGATAACTTACATTTGTGTTTTATTTTTAAACACTATTGCTTTACTTGCAACATTGCAAAATAGAAAAATGGATGACTCATTGATTAACATTAATGGAAGAAAGCATAAGAAGGAGAACCAGTTAACACAAACATATCACATATAATTGATAAGAGCAAAGAAGGGGAACACACAAGCACAAAGGATCAATGTATTCACAAGACTTTGTATCCAAATGCATAAAATAGGCAGTGCCTACAAGAGGGTGAATGTACAAACTTTCATCGTAGAGCTTGTGTAGTTAGCATGAAAGTGAGAAAAGAGCAAGTGAGATCTAAAACCATAGAAATGCTGCTGCAGGACATCAAGAGAAATTGTGACATAACAGTGTTCTTCACTAGTATTGTCACTAAATTGTGACACATTACTGCACTTCACGCCACACTGAGCAGCACGAATCTATGGTCAGATAAGTCACTGTAGAGCAGTTACTCATCCCTCAATGTATTTTCATTGAGTTTGATATTTAACTCTTCTTTCACTGAAATATGATTTCTCAAGAACCAAAAGAAAAGATTTTTGAAGAACCACGCCCAAAATGAATTGCAGCACTGAAGGTCAAGTTTACAATTTGTGAAGTTAAAATGGTCACAGCTAAACCTTTGAAGGGGCCTACTGTCTTCCAATTTGTTGACTAGATACTTTTAAATTATACAATAATAGTTGGGGACTATACTACTGTTCTTAAGCTAATGCAAATTAAACAGATAAAATACAGTTCTTAATATGTCTGCATGAGAAAAGCTATCAAAATCATCAGCTCATAAGTCAGAAAGTTCTGATATCTTTAAGTACAATCAGATGTTCATTACTTACTGTTGCTCTCATCGCCATACTTGTAAATACACAGTGGATTAGCAGGTAACAGAGCTGCAAAGTTCTCAGGTACAATATCCACTATCCTTTGATAATAGGAAAGCCTGTGAAAGAGATGGCAGCATACATTTATATGCTATATACACACATACACATTCATAAAGTTGCTAAAGATACCAATCGATTATTTAAACAACACAGAAAATAAACCCAAGAAATTGCTGGAGAAATTTCTGGCAGCAACCGTGGAGAGAAAACAGAGTCAATGTTGTGGGTCCTTCATCAGAACAATGATAAAAAGGTCACTATACCCAAAACACTGACTGCTTTCTTTTCACAGATGCTGCCAAACCTGCTAAGTTTCTCTAGCATTTTCTATTTTTGTTTCAGATTTCCAGCATCCGTAGTTCTTGGTTTTATTAAACAAATTCAGGTGCTGACACAAGGAAGTTTAAAAAAGTATTGTAAACAACTTCAGGTAAAAGTCTGTAGAACTTGGCACTTTCCACCCATTGTCTTAGACCATCCTTCTTTATCCAAAGATCAGTTAGAGAATGTGGAAAAAAAAGAATATTTCATGTGGTAGGCTATCATAGGTCATCTTGAATGAAGCAAGTAGGCTTTAAAAGGACTTCAGTTATTTTATTGTTTCAGATTATTTAAAATGACAAAAACAATGTCCACGCATCTTTTGAATTTTTTAATGAGACACTAGAAACCCCGTAGGAGCAAAAAGTGTCCTTATGCACAAACTAGTGCTTAGGAACAGAATGTACAGCCGTCGACACCACACCTGAAAGGATGTTCTGATCTTGGAATGGGTACAACACAGAGATGCCAAAATGGCTAACAGGGTTAAGTCATGAGAACATTTTGCTGATCTTTCAAAGTCCAGTCAACGCTATCTACATTCCACTTCAACAATGCAAAGTAAACAAAAATCAAGTGGAAAGCAAAAACTGGCTAAATCTGTGGTTGAATAATTATTAACTGGTTCTACGTTCATGTCAGATTAGATCTTGTTCAGATCCCTTCTCCTTCATGGCATTGTGGCTTCACTTACCCAAAATGGACTGCAGCGGTTCAAGAAGGCAGCTCACTATCACCTTCTCAACGGCAACTAGAATAGGCAATAAATGCTGGCCCACCCAGTAATGGCCACTCCCATGAATGAATTTAAAAATTGATTCAATAATCAAATAATTTTTAAGATCAAAAAAACCTCACTGAAAGAGTAAATGCACAGGCTTATGCAGATCATTTTACTGGATGATCTGAATCTTGATATCCTTTCATAAACTATTAAACATTTATATCCCATTTTTACCTTAGAAAACATCCCAGGCCCCTTACAATGGGGAGAACAGGCAATGAGCAGAACAAAAGTCAGGAGATGTGATTATACACAGATTCAAATGTAAAAGGTGAGGTAGACTGTAAGAGGAAGAAAGTGGGGACTGCAGATGTTGGAGAGTCAGAGTCAAAAGGTGTGGCGCTGGAAAAGCACAACAGGTCAGGCAGCATCTCAGGAGCAGAGTCGACGTTTTGGACATATACTCTTCATCAGGAATGTCAGATTGGGAGAAGGGTCTCTGTTGGAATTATTAATTAGGTTGAAACAACACAATGGTTGCAAAGGAAAACAGTACTGAGGATCACAAGCAGGGATAGACATTTTCTAAAAATCAACTTGTTCAGAGATTACACCCTTCAGAGCACATAAGTCTTGAACCCAGGCTTCCTGGCTCAGAGGTAGAAATTAATTATCACCATTTCACCACAAGTGCCCCACAGACTGGGAGATTACATCGATTACGTGGAGGGATTTGTAACTAAGGAGTAGCTGTTTTACTACGTGGTACAGGAAGCAGAACAGTACATAGTGGTTGTTTGCACAAGTGCAATTCCATACAGTACTATCAAACATTGAACTCAATTAATAAAACTGAATATTAAAAATTGAACATGCAAAGTATCAAGACAAACATATTTTAAAGTCTTACAATAATTATTCCATTTCTCCATTTACAAATTACTGCACTAAATTACAAGGTCAACAGATAAAGTAAAGCATAAACATCCCAGCCAGGTACACATTTCATCTTGAAGGAAGATTCTATTGAAACTGCAAACAAAAATTTCTCACCACAACCTAAACAATTGCAGCAGATCATACTCCAAATTATTATCATGCTCTACAGGGATCAGAACCTTACATTAAAAAAAAAGTTTTCAAAAGCTCTACTATGCAAGAATTAACATTCAGAAAGGACACATATCGAATGTAGGGCAGGCATAATTAAAGCTGAAATCTTCCAAGACCCATGAGGAGGCTACCATAAGAGAAACCTGAAACAGCAAGTCTCACAAAGAAGAGTCACAGAATCAATATAACCATAGCACAGCTGAATAGGTTACAAAATTCCACATGTAGCAAGCTAATTTTAGAACCAGGGCCTGGTCAGACAAAGCACCAGCTCTCATTTGTGACTTTGCAGCTTAGTTCAAAACTTCAGTTTTATACACTAACCATGCCTCTTACCCCCAAACTCTCTAATAAAATTTGAGTATAAAAACTTGAAGTTGATTTATATTGTTAAATATTGTACATAAGCTTTTGGAAGGTTTTCTGGATCTAGATGTTTAATTACTCATGTCTGTCAAATAAACATCCAGCTCATCTCATAACAAATTTAGCAAGGCTGCTTTTGCTAACTGTGATGAACAAAGAGACCTTGGAGTGCAGGTTCATAGTTCCTCGAAAGTAGAGTCGCAGGTAGATAGGATAGTGAAAAAGGTGTTTAGTATACTTTTACTGGTCAGAGCATTGAGTATAGGAGTTGGGAGGTCATGTTGCGGCTGTACAGGACATTATTTAGGCCACTTTTGGAATTTTGTGTGTAATTCTGGTTCCTTCCTATTGGAATGATGTTGTGAAATTTGAACGGGCTCAGAAAAGATTTAACAGGATGTTGCCAGGCTTGGAGGATTTGAACTATAGGGAGAGGTTAAATAGGCTGGAGCTGTCTTCTCTGGAGTGTCGGAGGCTAAGGGGAGATCTTATAGAGGTTTTATAAAATCATGAGGGGCATGGATAGGATAAATAGACAAAATCTTTTCCCTGGGCTGAGGGAGTCCAGAACTAGAGGGCATAGATCTGGAGTGGGAGGGACAACTTCTTTACACAGAGGGTAGTGCATGTGTGGAATGACCTGCTAGAGGAAGTGGTGAAGGCTGGTACAATTGCAGCATTAAAAGGCATCTGAATGGGTATATGAATAGGAAAGGTTTAAGAAAGATATGGGCCAAGTGCTGGCAAATGGGACTAGATTAGGTTAGGATATCTGGTCGGCATGGACGAGTTGGACGGAAGGGTCTGTTTCGGTGATGTACACCTCTAATGACTCAATAACTCTAATATGCAGAATCAGTGAGACTGATATAAATAAAAATCAAAACTTTATTACCTCATACATTTTTCCAACACTTCACGCAAAAATTTTGGTTTGGCTTGGTCGGGATCCAAAGCCAAACAATCAGACCTGTGGAGGGATGGGAGCAATGAGGAAGAAGATTATTACGTACTTCAGAGAATAACTCTAGAAATATATCTTAGGGAAAATCCAGTTAAACTGTGCCCAAGGACAAATTCTAATCTATATATTTTACTGATTTGTCCGCTTGAATTCTGTGGAACTGAAATTTGGTGTGGATTAATTTTAATAATAATGCTTTATAGATGAATAAATTCTAAAAGAGGACTGTTGATTGCAACACGTTAACTAAAGGGAACAACCATTAAAACTTTGCAGACTGGATTTTGGAGTCAGCAGTATAGCAATGATCTTGTGTGTGTTGCCCATTTTATTTCTCAATTTCAATTTGAATCTGCCTCCATATCAAGAGGACGTCCAGGTGCCCCCAGCAGCAAGAATCTCATCAAGCAGGATAAGCAGTCAATCACGTTAAAATATTCACACAAGCGGTGTACCCACAAGTAAAAGACATTGAACCCCTTTTCATTTTGAATGTTATTTATAGCAAAACAAATTACAGGGTCATTCATATAGGGTTAGGTTATAAGTTAACATAGTGCGAAACTTTTAAAAGAAACAGAACCTTGTTAAAAAAAGAAAATTGACAGTCGACAAATATAAAGTTAGATGACACCAGGTTACAGTCCAACATGTTTATTTGAAAATCACAAGCTTTTGGACAATAGCCCCTTCATCACTTTACCTGATGAAGAAGCAGCGCTCCAAAAGCTTGTGATTCCAAATAAACCTGTTGGACTGTAACCTGGTGTCGTCTGACTTCTGACCTTGTTCTCTCCAGTCCAACACCAGCACCTCCACGTCATGGCTAACAAATATGAAATTACTCCTACAGAGCTAGTGCGACTGCTTATCAGTAATTCTGAAGAGTATTAAAAAAAATTTAGACCATAGCTAACAAGTTGTACTGTTCTCATGGATTTTAAAAGTAAGATCGCAAATTGTACCTTCAGTGTTCTTGAATTAATTTCATTCACGGGAAAGGGGAAATTCAACAATGCATTCTTTGGAGAATGTACAACTGCCCAAAGTACTTGTCAATTTCACATTATCAACAACAACAAATTCTGAAAGTTTTGCTATCCTTGCTACTGTAAATTCTAAGCCTACATGCGCTGCCTGTGGTTCTACAATTTGTGGTCAATAAAAGTAAACATGCTTCCCACCTCCCTCCATTCTTGTGCTTGCTAATTGAGCAGTTAAATGATGGCCCCTATCCTTTATTGCTCCTTGCATTGTGGGCCCTCACTACTTATAAAGCAGATCTATATGAAAAGGATTACTAAAAGAATTCACACAAATCTTAATGCAACTGATAAAGATCCTTGAGCAAACTCTAAGAAATGGTATGCATGGGCCTTAAAAGTTCACAGTCTAGATTAATGACTTGAATGAAGGGAGCAAGTGTATTGTAGCCAAGTTTGTGGACATTACAAGAATAGGTAAGAAAGTAAGTAAAAAATGTAATATTGTCCACTTTGTCAGAGAGAAATTTATTATTTAAGATTGCAGAATACTCTGGCAAAGAAGTATTTAGGAGTCCTCATGCATGAATTACAAGAACTTAGCATGCAGGTATATCAAGTAATTAGGAGGGAAAACAGAATTTTTAAAAAAGTGCTGAAGAAACTCAAGGGAGAAAGAAGAACATTAACGCTTTAAGTCTGGTATAACTCCTTCAAAAAAGAACCTTACATTAGAAATACTGAGCAGGTGGTATCTGTACTTAGTTTTGAAGACTGAGTAATTACCTTACTATAACATATAAGATTCTGAGGGGGCCTTGATCAGGTAGATGCTGAGACTTTCCTCTAACAGGAGATATCTAGAATAAAGGGATACAGTTTAAGAATAAGGGATCACCAAATTAAGATGGAGATGTGGAAGAGAGTTTTCTGTGAAGAGTCATAGCAAACCTTAAACTTTAACTCTCCAATCCCACAGGTGACTGTCTGAGTGGAATTTCCACATTTTCCCCATGCCTGTGTGGGTTTCCTCCAGATGCTGTGGTTCCCCCACCCACCATAGTCCAAAGATGTGTGGGTGAGGTGGAATTGCGGTGCTAAATTGCCCAGTGGCCAGGGATGTGCAGGTTAGGTGGATTTGCCATGGGAAATGCATGGTTACAGGAATAGCGTAGGAGGGTGGGTGTGAGTGGGCTGATCTTCAGAGGGTTGGTGTAACTTGATGGGCTGAATGGTCTGCTTCCACACTGTGGGGATTCTATGATTCTAAAGATGCCACCAGACCTGCTGAAGTTTCTCCAGCACTTTGATTTTTTTAAGTTTTCCAGTATCCACAGTATTTTGCTTTAATTTTGAAGTCAAATGGAATGTTAGCCATTACTGCAAGGAATATAGAATATGAAAATCAGGAAGTCTTGTTCTAGCTGCACAGGGCATTGGTGAGATTTTTACTAGAGTATTGTGTACAGTTTTGATCTCCATAAACAAGGATAAAATCTCATTGGAAACAGTTCAGGGGAGGCTCATTTGGCCAATTCCTGCGACAGAGGGGTTGTTTCACAAATAAAGATTGAGCAGGTTGCACATCTACCAGAGTTTAGAGAAATGAGAAATTACTGAAGCATAAAAGAATCTGAGGGGATTTGATAGGGTGTATGCTGAGATTTCCCTTCATGGAGGAAATCTAACATTAAGAAGCACAGTTTAAAAATAAGGGAGCGCCAATTTGAGACTGAAATGAGGAAGAACTTTTTCTCTGAGGTTTGTTGGGCTCTAGAACTTTCTTTCAGAGAGAGCAATGGAAGCTTAGTTCACTGAAAACTTCAAAGCTAAGTTAGTCAGATTTTTGATGTACAGAAGAGTTTTAGGTTATTGGAAACAGGAAGGAAAGTGGATTTAAGGCTACAATCAGATCAGCTATGAGTTGCATTAACAGTGCTAAAGTGGGACATCAAATAAGGACTTTATTACAGAAATATGGTATCTTACTTTATTTGCCTCTCATGCAGGAAAACCACATCATTCTACTTTTTAAGTGCACGTTTCAGTGTTCCCAAGTAAATTAGCATCTATCAATACCCAAGTCTCGTGAAACTTAGGACAGTGAGCTATGTCACTGTTGTACCAAAACTCACATTGCACTGTTATGGACCAGAATTCCTAATTATGTAGTTTTCTTGGAAGTTTTGAAGTGCAGCCATGAGTTTACCCCAAAATATCTGGATTATCAAATAGTAACCCTGGGGTCAACCAACTAACAGCTACCCTGTATGGTACATGTATAAGCCATCTTGACAACGTACCTCTATTTTTGCACAAGCTAGCAGGACAGACCCTTTGGCCCTTCCGTTTTTTGGCTCTTCCAACATTCATGAAAATCATTACTGACCTGATTACTTCACTTTGCCGCCTTCTCCTAATAACCCTTCACCTCATTGCTTACAAAGAATCAATCTACCTCTGCCATAAAAAAAGTTCAAAGGCGGTGTTTCAACTGCTTTTTGAAGAGAATTCTGAAGACTCAATATTCTGAGAGAAAGAAAATCCTTATCATCTTAAAAGGGAAATCTCTTATGTTTAAACAGTTGTCCCCAGTTGTAGATTCTCCCACAAGAGGAAACAGCCTTTGTTTCCTGTTATATAGTCAATATTTACCTATGACATGTTATTCCCTATACTATGAGCTTTTATTTGCTACAATAACCTTTGAACAATTATATTTTCTTCTCTAAAGTTTCACGGGGCTATGTACAAATTGTAGCCACATGGGAAAACAGGTAATCAGATTTTCTAGGCTCTGCTACGTTCTGGCCAATCAACAGGGAGTTCAGAGCAGCTATGAGGCAATGATTTACAACTTACAGCTGACCTTCCTCCACTCCTACCTTGGTCAGCACTGTTTGGTAACCTGTCTAATTTATCCAAATTTGGACTTTTGAATAACTTAATCAAACCTGGCATGATCATGCCATGCCAACCACTCTGGCTTGAATGTCAGTGATACCCTGGTAAACAAAACTAAAAAAGACACCAGATCCAATGATGTAAATATGCCCAGACATTTACTTCCATTGTAAAACAGCCATCTAATGAAGATTTCTCACACACGACTTTAGAACATTTTTACTTACCAATCATCCCAGCTCCATCTGAACTGAAAGTTACTCAAATGATGAGAAAACCAATTGATAAATCTGAAAAGCAACATTTAAACCATAAGTCAGACATTTATCCAAATGTGGGGTAAGGTGGATCAAAAAGGAGCAATGAGGAAGGGGGAGAAAACCACAACATGGAAGAGGAGAAAATACTATCAGTCAGGAGAATTTTATCTTGCTATTCATCGCTAGACTGAGCTGCCTGGCTTAGCCCACCCATAAAGGAGACATGTGGATTCACATTCGCTTACTGCAGACAACCTACAACCTTCAGCTCGCTTTGTAATACTACTGCATACCAAACAGGTTCATGCATTATATTCTACTGCTGCAGAATTCATCCCCAATATTTACAGGTATCTTTAAACAACAGACTTCACAGCAGCAGCTTCAATAACTTGGCCAAGCACCACATCCATCAAACTGCTCTAGAGGCTACAGGACAGAAATTCATTGATTAGTTACACATTCAATGGCCTGTATTTTCAAGGTAAAAAGCTAGCTTTTGCTCTCTCAGTCCACAGTATAGAAAATAACTACCAACTTGTTGCAAATGTGAAGCTGATTAGATGAAGTTTCTCAATAATGAGTTGCCTCTACAGAAGAGTCCTGTAATAATGCACAATACACCATTTTCTAATAAGATGATTTAATCAAACTATATCCTAATCAATATACAGCTGCCTCAATACACTGATAGGGTCATTGATTCATGTCCCAGACGCCAGTGTGAAATGGGCTGTAAGTCACCATTCCTGATATGCCAACAGGAAAGAATTTGCTACATTTGCTACAACATTGTTATTGACAATAAACACAAGACCACAATGCCAGAATGATGCTACAGTCCTGGCATTTTAAGAAACTTTGCACCAGTTGTTTCAGAAACAAAAGAAGAAATTGCTGGAAAAGATCAGCAGATCTGGCAGCATCTGTGAAGAGAAACTGAGTTCTGAGAAGGGGTCATCAACCCAAAATGTTAACTCTGATTTCTCTGCACGAATGCTGCCAGACCTGCTGAGCTTTTCTAGCAATTTTTGTTTTGGTTTCAGATTTACAGCATCCGCAGTTCTTTTGGTTTTTATTTGGCCAGTTGTTTCAACTGACAATAACTCAGTTGTGATCAGATTGCTGTTTTACAAAAGAAAAGTAAAAGCTAATAAATTTGTATAGATTGCCCATCTCCCCACATATTTGCAAATCTTAGTTTCTTTACCTGAGGCGATAACTTATTTTGCAATTATTTCTTAACACTTACTTCACATTCACAATGCTTTAATTTCATTCATAGATGTTCATAATCAAAATGTGATAAGAGATTGTAATTGCTTACATTTGGATATTTTCGAGATTGTCAAGGTTGGATTTAACAGAGTAATACTTTTCCATATAAATTTGTAAAAATGGTTTTTGGCAACTTTTGCACAAATAAACTCAGCAACAGTGAGCACAAAATAAATTGAGAATATGGTGAGGTTTTTCCAAGCTTAACTCGGGTAAAGCAAGACATGACAAGATTGCTAGCTTCCTTGCAAAATCTACTTATTTCATATATATTTAATTTGCTGGTAGCTGATAAAAAATGTGTTGTTTCTAATTTTATTTCTAAACAAATGAGCAAATGAATATTACTTGACAGACATTGAGCCTGCCAGCTCCCTTCTAGGTATTTTTAATCAACTTGTTCAATATATTAATAGGGAAAGACAGGGGAGATGAACTTAAACTATCTCCATTGGTCGGAGACTCTTAAAACTATAGGCATAGTATAAAAATTAGGACCAGAGCATTCAAGAGAAAAGTTAGGAAGCACTTCTACTTACAAGGGGTAGTAGATGTTTGTAACTCTCTTCCACAAACACCAGTGGATGCTAGCCCAGTTGTTAACTTTAAGTCTGAGATAGCGATATTTTGTTTTGTAAAGCAAATGTATTAAGCAAGCGGGTATAGATCAGCCACAATCTCACTGAATGATAGAACAGGTTTGAACAGCTGAATGGTATATTCCTGTTCATAGTTATTACACATCTCTGAAGCAGGTCTAAAACTCTGGCCTTCTGGGTCAGAGGTAGGGATACTACCACAACAGCCCTACAAGCACTATTCTATAATGGGTCAAGTTGTAGCAGGAGTTCAGTGAAAAGGCTTAAGTCACTCATGCTATAATTTTGGCATTGTATGTGCTATAGGTTGCTAAATTTCAACTAATTCCTTGTAAATTAGGTATAATATATATTGCGTTTTATATATATATATATATATATAATGCGTGAAATAAAATATAGTGAACAATGAGTAATTCCCAGAGCTCCCTTTACCATAATACCAGAGACACGACAAACGATGTCCATTATCCACAGCTCTACTAACATAAACGTTAAATAAACTTAAGAACCTTAGCAGCATCTTGGTTTATTTTCCAACATACCATTTCTCTGAATCAAGCATCTTAATTATCAAATTATGCTCATGAACATTCGGGCTATGCATTTCTCAGATATGTGAACTGAGGGATAATCTGAAATTTTGTACGATGAAGGGAGTAGAATGTGTTTCAATTAAGTAGATTATGGAGGCTCAGAGGGTCCTATATTGTGTAACATGAGATGTAGGTTAGCTAAAGAGATATTTCCTTTCTGAGAGTACAAGTGATCTCTGGAACAGGTTGGCAAATCAGTTTTTTTTAAAAAATCAACCTCTTTATACAAGTTATTGCACCCTCAGGCACAGATGGGATTTGAACCCGGCCTCTTGACTTAGGAGATAGGGAGCTGAAAATGTGTTGCTGGAAAAGCGCAGCAGGTCAGGCAGCATCCCTTTACGAGATAGGGACACTACCACTGTGTCACAAAAACCCTCATTGCTGGTAGATCATGCAGTGGATGCTATTTCATGACAGCTGTTTCTGGTTGTGGTAGCCATTACTTCCTAAAATGGTAGGTACTTTAGGGAATTCAGTGCCCTCGTGAACTTCAGGGGGGCTTATGACCACAAATAGCTTAGAGAGGAACCTCCCATATTTTCCTCCATTTAGTTTATCATTTCTTTACCAGATTTTGTCTCTCTGAGACATTAGAAATTAAATGAATTTTCTTTTCATTGATCCAGGGATACTTGAGCTCAATCACAGTGAATCCATCCAGAAACTCACTGATCAAGAACAGCCAACCTAGCATAGAGCAAACAATTAAAACTGGGACATTATTGGTGTGTACAATTTACTGACAGATCATACAAGTGGATATTTATCACTGAGGCATCAGACAAATTCTTAACCAGCTGTCTAAAACATTAAAAAAATTGCAATGAGGAGTGAGAGCAATTATTCCTCTCCAAAATGAATGTGACAATTGAGTCAAATACATTTCTTTTTTATTGTGATAGTTGCTCACTTATAGAAAAGTCAATTACTGATAACTTATTAACTGGATCATTTAATACAAAAACTCTACAAATTAGAGGAATAATATTCTAAAACTGCTTTTACAAACAAAATAGAATTGAAGATAAAATTACCTGTCTATGCAAATTGTATTCATACTATCGATCCGCATATATAGCATCTCTGTAGCTTGTGCAAGCTAAAATTTACCAGTTAAGTAAAACACAAAACATGTTCACGTCAAAATTATGGTCACAAAGGAGATTGCTAACATGAGTGAAATCTCTTCTTTTGTTTGCGGTGGCTAAAATCTGTAATGCATTTAGTACGGTGGAGGCAGACTGAATTGTGACTTTCATAGGGGGTTGAATAATTAGATAATGTATAGAAAATATCTGCTGAGCTAAAAAGAAAAAAGTGGGGAGTGAGACTAATTAACTTACACTTGCAGATAGTTAGCATGGACAGCCAAATAGCCTTGAGTGAAAGAACCAAATCTATTATTATATTTTCTCTTCACAACTTGGCAAGCAATAGAGATTCAAATACTCATCGTTATCAATACCCAGTGAGTAAATAATTTCATGCTGTAATCAAATTTATGCACCTTCTAAAACAGAGAGTTCATCATGTCATTCAGCTTCATGGAAATATCTAACTTCTATTCTCCAATACTCCTGGTTGCATTATTAAAATTCAATTCTATGTTTTATAATCTAAACTGCAGATTATGATCCAGATTTGTAGAATAAACAATTTAAAGCATTTAATTAGAGATGAAATATTCCTAATCAGCATATATCAATGTTACACATTGAGGATAGGCTACGCCATTGCACAGACATTTTTTCCTGAGGACTTGATCCTCAAATTCAATTTTAATTTTGTTGTGTGTTGCATTAGTTTTGCTCAGTTATGGAAGTGTCAGGGACACAACAGTCTTCAACAATCCTAGGATAAGAAAATGAAATTGGGCATTGTCCTTAGGCACCCATGCCAAAGACTGAGGGAGTTTCTATACCAATACATTGGAATTTGTCCATGATGTCCTGATAGTTGAACAACTCAATGTGAACAGTCCAAGGTTCCAAGGGAAGATTACCTAGGGGACAGATGTTGACAGAAATACGTCCCAATAATGGGGTGTGGAAGCAGGCGCTAGAAGAGGATTAGTGGAAAGGGAAAGCATAAGAAAGTGGCCCTAATCTTTGAGATTTTGGATAAATTAATGCTGGATGCAAGAGCTGAAATGTGCATAGAAGTCATAACACTCTAACCTACGTGGACATTGCCAGGAGGTTTTAGCTTCTGACGAGTCGTTCCTTTGCAGCTTGTGCTGATATCACAGACTCCATGGAACTTATCTGAATGATTAGTCAAAAATACTAAGCAGGGAAAAAAAAACTCCTGGATTACTCAGGAACTGACCTTTTCCTCTCCCTCCCACCTGTTACTCATCCTGAACCTCTGATCACATTCAACATCATGTTCACACCCACCGCCACCCCAGCCCCATCAATCTATCCATCCATTTATTAATCATCCATTCATTAATGTTCAAACTGGATCTTTAAACTTACTACATACCATAAAAAGGGGCAGGGGCAGGGGCAGCCTTCTGTCTTTCCCCCTGACTCCACTGTACGCTGCTGGAGCTCTGAGAAACGCTGTGCTTTGCATTTCTGGTAAAGTCAGACCTGGAAGTCCAGCAAGAAATGCAGAACAGCAGAGATTCTGGGTACAGTTCTAATGGATGACAACCTAACAATTACAACACCTTGGGACTTGTGGGCCAATGTTTTAAATTCAGTTATTTTATAATTTAATATTTACTAATACTCACTGTTCTAAAAAAACGAATTGAAACTTCAAATCTATTTCACGATCCACAAAAACTGCCTGTACCACAGGGTGTTTCCTGTATTTTGTTTTTTTGCTTTTAACAGTGTCCCTTGATGTGAGCATTCCACAACTACCTCTCATGGGTATATGTTCAAATAGTGCACACATGTGGCAAAGACATCATAACTAATATATCACAGCAATATCCATCATGGACTACCTCCTGCAAGTCAATATCCAGGCAGTTCACAAGTGTAAACTTGCATTCCTCTTAAGTTTCTCATCAACCCACTTACTTGTGCAATCAATCTGGTTCCTGAAGCAAGATAATAGAATTGATTAGTCGCTTCTGGTGGGAAATCAATTATGAAAGGAGTCCATACAATTGATGAGCATCATCGTAAAGACAGAAAAGGCACTTGATACTGAAAGTACTCTATGCCATCCCAACATTTCCTCCTGAAGTGTTAGCATTGAGCCTATGGTTGCTGCAAACAACTAACGTTGCCAAAAGGATACCACCTGCGGTAAAGAGCCAGGCTGCAGCTTGCAGAGTTCAATTAACAGTGTTGTATACATGACTTCAATGTGAGGAGGTGACGGCAACTGGAAAAGTTCTCCGAAGACAACCTATAAAACAATTATCAGCATTATTGAAAATGAGCTATTAATTTATTTTACCTTTACTGAGCATAAATGCATTTATAGAAGAACAATTACCCTAAATTATCATCCCCCACTTTAGCAAAAATATGAACAACAAAATTGTCAAGTAACAGGTGTCAAATGCTAGGTTTCTTTTATAATATGAGACACTTTAATGCTTAAAGCTGTGCCACAATAGAAATAGGACCAACTTTTTCTAAGTACTTATCATTGAAATGATAAATGGAAACACAAAAAAGGGAATGTTTTCATATATCCCAACTACTGAAAGAAGGTCTCATTAGAGAATCAAAATGATGTATGACAATAGAAGACTATTTGGTTCAGCATGCCAGTGCCAACTCTGACAGAACTATCCTACCAATCCCACTCCCTAGCTTTTTACCTATTAACCTATAATATTTGTGATTCAAGTACTTATCCAATCCCCTTTTACAAGCTACTATTGATGCCTTTCCAACACCTTTTTAGTTACTGAAATCCAGATCATAATACTGAAGAAGTGTAAACAGAAAACATTTCCTGCTGTCATGTGATTCTTTAGCCATGCACTGGTCCCCTCTAGTTACTAACTCTTCTGACATAGGATACAATTGTTTATTTATTTGGCATTCAATATTTTGAATATCTCCATCAAATCAGCTCTTTAGCTTCTCTTGTCCCGAAAGGGAATGTTCCCCCAGCCTCACCACATAAATGAAGTCTTCCAGCTTTGGTATAATTTTAGGACATTTCTTTTGTGCCTTCTAAGGACACAATACCCTTCTTGGGGATGGAGCCCAAATTTAATAATAATCCTTCAGTTGAAGCATAACCAGTGTTTCACAAAGATTTAGCTAGCCTCCTCATTTTTGTTTTCTATTCCTTATTAATAAATCCAAGAATTATACATGTTTTTCAATAGCCTTCTCTATTTGACCTGTCACCTTTGTCACAAAGCTGGTCCCTTTTTTTTCTAAAAGCTGTTCCTTTTCTCAAGGATACTGTGCCCTTGGTATTTTTCAGAGGGGTCGTAAACATCTCCCAGTTCTGATTAGACTGGTTAGGTACAGAGAATAAAAAGGTATTGAGAGGCCTTTTTGTCTATACGTAAACAAATGAGACTTCAGGTCAAAGTGGCCATGTTTTAGAAGTGATCTGTATAATGAAAGGGTAGTGGCCAGTTATCTAGCTCAGTTCAGTCCAGAACTAGTTAAGAATTCAACAGTGAGCTGAGTGGAAACAAACACACTCTGTCTCTCTCTCTCTTTCCTTCTGATTTTAACCTTTAAGCATTTGTTACATGTTTTTACTGTTTTTAAGGAGGTTTGCTTATTGGGACTGTTGTGTACATTCGGAACAGCATAATTAAGTCTAGTTTGGATAGACTGAGTTCTGTAGGCATTCTTTATTCTGTTCTTTGTGTTTCATTGTGCAATTTTGTGAATACATTTTTGTCTGTTTTAAAACCTGGTAGTCAACCTCGCTAACTTACTCCGGGTAATTTTTACTGTACACTTATCAAAACAAATTGCAAAGTTATGATCTGGGCTGCCTACTTAAGAATATTTTGAGTGGTCTGGCCTAGTCCATACCACCTTGAAAGGTTTGTGTATACATTCCAGTGTAATCTGCTCCTGGTTTCTGTCTTCTCATGCTTCCTACCAAAATACATCACTTCACATTTCTGAATTAAATGTCACCTGTCCTAAGAATGCATATTTCACCAGTTTCCCCAAAGCCAATTACTACCCTCTTCTATATTTCCCATGTGCCATTTAAACCATTTTTGTCCTGTATAGTGAAGGCCAGATCATTAAGGTCAGCTCATCAAAATGATATTATAATCTCAACACCAACCACTTGGGAGTACCACTGAATATCAGTTCACCAATACTCTTTGCATTCTATCCCTTTATTAATGATGTACTTCCAGCTGCCACACTCCTTTTAAGGTCAAGGGAGATTCTTTCCCCAAAGACATGACATACATTCAGCTCGTCTGAGGTTTTCTTCAGCACCAGAACACCGGAAAGATTTATTTTCAAAAATTTGCTTAAATCAAGAACTCAGTCTTTCGTTCAGTAAAGTAAAAGCTTAGTATAAAATAGGCAGTGTTCGTTTATGTAAATCACAGTTCTATGGATTGGCTAATTTACTACAATAGAAATTCAAATTTCCAGCAAGATAAAATGTGGGCTACCAACATACAGTAAGAAGGAACCCACCTCAACTATATGGTAATTTAGAGGAATCTTGTTCTTTCCAGGATAACTAAGCAGCTGGGCAGCACTGTTGGAAAGAATAAAAATCAGCAAATATAATTTAGGCAAAACCATAGAGGTACTAACCACAAACATCAGACTGTATTACACTGAGAATTGCGAATATGAAGTTGCATTCTGTCATTCAGAAAACAAAGATTTTACATTTGTGCACAAACTAAATTTAGCAGTTCAAATTAATCTTACTTCGCTTAGTCCACAATTACTACACAAGGATCAGCCACTGAATTTGAGAATTGAATTTTGTGATAAACAAGCAGTACTGACAGCAGGAACTGATTGATAGTTCCTGCTTCTATTTAGTAGGAAAACCCACATATTGTTTTGGAATTTCTGCTTTCCTTCCACCTCTTCTCCATATTTAGCTACTCCAATTATAAAATCAGATGTTAACTGATGATTGCAAGTGTCAGTATCATTTGCAAATCCTCAGACACTGAAGCAGTTTGTTCATAAGCCACAACATCTGAACAACATTCAGGCTTGGAAGGTGCTGATAAAATGGTCAGTGCTATTCATGCCACTCAAGGGTCAGGCAATGACCAATTATAAGATGAGAGAATCTAACCAACTCCCCTGGATATTCCATGGCAACAATATTACAGAATTCTCAATCAAATATTCTGGAGGTTACCAGTGACCTGAAACTAGGTAGTCTATCTATACTAGCTCACCTCCTGACTCCCAAAAACCTACCTACAAGATAGAAGTCATTCCACATCCCATTCATTAACTTAAACTCTCATTTTCTCTTATCACTGGAGCAAAGTGGTAGCAGTGTGTAGCATCTACAAGATGCACTGCATCAATTCATCAATGAGAATTTGCATTCTTCCACTGACTCTGTCTCTCGCGGGAAAATAGAAACCCTTTTAAAGAATCACATTTTGTGCAAAGCCATTGCTGGGTTTTTAATGGGGTATTCACAGTAACTGCTCAGCGCCTCCTTGACCATGAAAAGTTTACTTGTGCATTATTTTAAAAATGTGTTAGGCATGTTGTAAACACACTGCTGCAACAGGTGGGATGAACCCAAACCTTCTGATCCACAGGTAGGGACACTGCCACCACACACAAAGCCCTTAGAAGCTTATGCTTGTTTGTGGAATATCAGATCTTTCTATATTAATACATTTTGTTGAAAAATATATACTTAATGAAAACTTTACTTCTGATTTAACTTTCACCTAAATCAACTGCAATACTTTATTTTCCTTTGTGAGCATTCAGAGAAACTGTGAACGACAGTTTTTACTTTCTAGTTTATTGTGTGTGAATATTTAATTGTAATCAAAGATTTATTTGCTTCCTGATCTGCTTACTGACATTAATGCTGCTCCATACCAAGGCAGCTGATTTCAACATTTATCAGGAAAGGAGAACTCATGCCACTGAGATCTCTAGATCTTTGTGGTCAGCTTTCTTCAGGGTCAGCAGCATCATTGCTGACCACGGCATCAGAGCAAATATTAACTAAACTTATTTGTTTAATATCAGATTATTTGTAATGATATACCTGCAACCATAGATATGAACATTGATTAGGTCACTTCTGGAATACTGCGTTCAACTCTGATCTCTCTGCTAAAGGAAAGATGTTGTTAAACTTGAAAGTGTGCAGAAAAGATTGACAAGTATGTTTCTGCAGTTAGAAGGTTTGAGCTATAGTGAGAGATTGATTCGGCTGGGGCTATTTTCACTGGAGCGTTGGAGTCTCAGGGTGACCTTTATAGAGGTTTATAAAATCATGAGTGGCATGGATTGGGTGAATAGCCAATGTCTTTTTCTCAGGGTAGGGGAGTCCAAACTAGAAGGCATAGGTTTAAAGTGAGAGGTGAAAGATATAAAAAGTACCTAAGGGGCAATGTTTTCATGCAGAGGGTGGTGCACGATGGAATAAACTGCCAGAGGAAATGGTGGAAGCTGGTACAATAATACATTTAAAAGGAACCTGGAGGGGTACATGAATAGGAGCAGCTTAGAGGGATAAGGGCCAAATGCTGGCAAATAGACTAGATTAATTTAAAATATCAGGTTGGCATAGACAAGTTGGACAAAAGGGTCTGCTTCTGTGCTGTATGACTCTACGACCCTACAAAAGCATCTGTACACCTAGAAGGACAAGGCCAGCAATACAGGGGAACACTACCACTTGCTAGTTCCTCTCCAAGCCACACATCATCCTGACTTCAAACTCCTTCATTCTAGCTGTGTCAACATCCTACAACTCTTAACAGCACCATTTACACTTACCCTAAATAGATTGTGATGGTCCTAGAAGATGGCCCAACATTGTCTTCCAAACAACAATTACAGTAAGTAACAAATGCTGGCATGGCCTGTCAGTTACACATTCCATGAAGAAGCTAAAAATATGACCTGCATTTTTAATTTTTTCAGAACATTTGTTGTACATAAATTAACACTTACATAACTTCTTTAGCAACCCCCACAAGAAAATGTTACTGCAGTGCTGAAGCAAATATTACTGAAATTACCATGTTTTCCTTTCCTTCCAATGAGATTTGATGATGCAATGCAGATTCTCCTCAATTACAAATCTCTCAACAGAGTGGCTACCAGGCATTACTGGGCCCTAAGGGAAAAGATAACAGTATAGGTTAAAAAAAAACTCTCGTGTTTAGTGCCTGTGTAACCAGAAGAAATAAAGAGATCCACTGATCAATAAATTGTTGCTCCTGAAACTAAAGCCAAGAGACAACTGAAATTGAAAAGAACTACAATCTCAAGACCTGAACAACGTTTACAAAAAGAAAATATTGTTCATCCTCAAAACAAATATCTTCCAATAATGAAAACAAACCAATACCAGAGATGATCATGAAGCGTTAAAATCTTAATTAGCATGACCAGCACAAAGGGGAAAGAAAAGAGGAGGATTAGGAAGAAAAAAGAGCAGTTCTGTATATATGAAGCCAGAGAGAGAACACAACACCAGCAGTGTTGCAATTTATCCCTGGGTGACAGTATAACTGGACACAGGCAATAAATTCAAGTACATTCATGAACATTGCATGTTCAAATCATCAATTTGCACAATCAGCAAATTTTGGTAGAAATGAGCAAGCAAATATGCAGCTGCATTAAATATCGCAGCCAATGATCCAAAACCTCAGGAAATTGGCTCTCTTGTGGCGCAATGGTAGTGTCACTACCCATAGAGCAGGAAGCACGGGTTCAAGTCCCACCTGTTCCAGAGATGTATAACAATGACATTGAACAGGTTAATTGGAAAAAAATAGCCCAAAACCCTGAGGAGGGGCTCCAGTGATACAATGGTGGTATCCATATCACTGGACCAAGGAGGCCTGGGTTCAAATCCTACCACTCCAAAAGTGTGTTATAACATCCCTGAACAGGTTTATTAGAAACTATCTACAACATGAGGATGGAACTGCAGCTGTGAGCCGGGGTGGTGGGCCTCATGTGGCTAAGGGCTATGTCACCACCTCTGAACCAGGAGAGCTGGGTTTGATTCCACCTGCCCAACACATATTATAACATCTGTCTGCAGACTCTTAAGCTCCTAAAAAAAAATGAATTCCTGAAGACGAATGACACCAAGATAGAAGAGGATGAAATAATGGTCTCCTTTGATGTAACAGCCCTATTCACACCCATCAACATCAACCTGGCCAAGGAAACACTAACTGCACTATTAGAAGAACCAAAGACACATACATCAAACACCACCAACTTCATCAGCAAGGAAAACATCGTCAAGCTAGTGGACTTATGCCTTACCACCCACTTCACCTTCAACAACAAAACCTACAAACAAACCAACGGAACATCCACGGGATCTCCGATATCAGGGTTCTTAGCAGAGGCTGTAATGCAGAGATTCGAACAAACAGCTCTGCCAAACATCCAACCTAAACTTTGGGTCCACTACATGGATGATAACTTCGCCATCACTAACAAAACAAATGAGAGGAAACCTTCAAGACCAATGGCATAAAATTCACAAAAAAGGAGAAAAAAAAACAACAAATTGCCATTCCTAGATGTCGTAGTAGAGCAAACAGCCAATGGGGAACCTCAAACCCGCGTCTACAGGAAAACAACACATACTGACCAAATACAAAGGAATCATCCCAATTCCCACAAATGAAGCTGCATTAAAACATTATTTCAATGAGCCACCACACACTGAAGCACAGAGGAACTTCGCAGAGCAGAGGAAAATCAGTTTACAGTGTATTTAAAAAGAAGGGGTACCCAATGAATACAGTCCACCGATTTCTCAGCAACAAACTCCAACAAGGAGACAAGACACGTCCAGAAACCTTAGCCATTCCCCACTACATCAAAGGCATCTCGGAAATGACTGTCAGGCTACTCAGATCTCTTGGCATTTTGGTAGACCACAAACCCACCAACACAATAAAACAGCAGCTAATGAACTTGAAAGATCCTAGACAGAAAACAAACAAAATTAAATTAATTTATAAAATATCTTGCAAGCACTGCAACAAAAAGTATATTGGACAAACAGGCAGAAAACTAGCCACCAAGATACAAGAACATCAACTAACCACAAAACAACATGACCCACTCTCACTCGTATCTTTACATATAGATGAGGAAGGACACCACTTGGACTAGGACAACACATCCAAGCCAAACAGAGACACTCAGGAGAATTCCTAGAAGCATGGCATTCCAATCGGAACTCTATCAACAAACACATTGACTTGGATCCCATTTACCATCCCCTGAGAAAAAGAACAAGAAATGACGTCACCACAGGAATTGACATCACCAACCCAAGGAAACCTAAACACATAAATAGAAAGAGGGCCATGCCACCAGGGCTTCATCTGGAGACTCACTGATGTTACCTAGTACAGTGATGAAACATCTGAAAACGAACCTTCCAGCTCAGCGAGCAAACCTACATCCAGAACCTCGACCTGAGCTACAAATCTTGCTCTTCAAAACTCTTTTTCATTGCTGTCCCATTTAAATCTCCTTAAAATGTTTTTTGCGTCAAGCATATAGTGAAGGGTTCTAAAACATCATTTTTGGTGCAATCTACTTGGCTGAAAATTCTGATTATTAAGTGACTTGAGATACTTTACTGTGAGGATTGCTACATGAATGCAAGTTTTGTTTAGATTAATGCTTAGTTATGTGTTTGAGTATATTAAACAAAAACCTTAAAACACAAAGGAGGCGTACAGCCTTCCAGGCTGAGATTAGAGGTATAAGAGGTTAGGGGCTTCAAGAGCAGGGGTGGGATTACCACAATCTTTGGAGTCGTCCATCCTGCATTTATGCTTACCTTCAGCCAGCAGTTACTAGCCACTGGTTGTCAGGATGACAGAAAAATTCGTGATGCACAATTCTCCCTTTCTGCATAATCCAATTCATATGCAAGTCGTGTTCATCATGTATCAGTTTATCAGACTTGATTCCTGGGATGGCAGCACTCATGTATGAAGAGTGACTGGTTCAGTCAGTATTATATTCACTGGAGTTTAAAAGAAGCTGGGGGGGTTAAATGGAATCCTATAAACGTTGAACAGGGCGAGGCAGGGTCAACACAAGAAGGATGTTCCTGATGACCAAGGAGTCCACAGCCAGAGGTCACAGTCTCAGGATACAGGGTAGGCCATTTTAGACCAATGTGAGGAGAAATTTCTTCATCCAAAGAATGAAACCTACAAAATTCTTTGCCACAGAAAACAGTTGAGGCTAAAACATTTAACGTTTTTAAGGAGTTAGATACAGCTCTTAGAGCTAAAGGAATCAAAAGGTATGGGGAGAAAGTAGTAATAGAATAGTCAGCTCTGCCATAATGCGACAGTTCCATTCTCATGCAATCCCATGTTATAAAAAAAAGTCTAATAGCAGCACCATTTAAACTAATAGGGCCAGAATCATGTTATAATCAAAATACGCTTTAAAACTTCTCACTGTAGAAACAGTGTCTCCTGTTCGTCAATCGTGTTACAGAGAATTCATGTTAATGAAACATGCATTATAGCAGAATGACTGAGTTAGATAATCAGTCTTGGTTTTCATGAATGGTAGAACAGGCTCAAAAAGCAGAATGACCATTTCTTGCTGTCCTTTTCTTTTTCTATCATTAATTTGCTGCAAGTCAACTGGCAATCGGTAAATGGTAGAACAGCTGTGAATGCACAGGGAGATGTACCAAGGAATCTGCACAACAGTGAGATAATTCAGAAATGAATGGAAGAGAAATATCACCACTACAGCATTTCCCTCAATGACAAAGCATCACTATCCAAGCATGATGCTAATTGAAACTGCAAGATGGTCCAATGCAACTCAGGTATACAAGATACATGGCTGAATCAAAGAATACACAAGTAAATTATTCAATTAATTATACAGGGACCACAAAGACTGGAAGAGATTCTACGATGCTCTGAAATTTGTACATAGGCCCCAGTTTACTGGTGAATTCACCAAGCCTCGGTATCGACAGCTCTATACTGTTCACACAAAAAGACTAAATTCTTGCAAGAAAAGCAGAGCCTTCAACCACATCTTTAATCGTCCTTCATCCATCAACGGAGCATTCAATAGCCTGCCACAGGTTGCCATGAATTGCTGTCTTGATAATACCCCCATGTTGTTCAAACTCCTCTCTAGCAGCAAAACCTTTGGATATGATGCTTTTCCTTAAGGCTGGAGATCATGCTGGTCTTGAAGCTCACTGAACTCTTCCATCTATGTGGAAATAAAGTACCATCTCAGGTGAATCATTGCCAAACTGGACAAATGGAAAAGAACTTTGTAATCTTGTGACAATCATAAAGGAATCTCACTCCTTTCCATTGCTGGCTAAATCTTCAGTAGAATATTTCTAAGACATCTTGACGAGGATTAGATTAGATTAGATTACTTACAGTGTGGAAACAGGCCCTTCGGCTCAACAAGTCCACACCAACCCGCAGAAGCGCAACCCACCCATACCCCTACATTTACCCCTTACCTAACACTATGGGCAATTTAGCATGGCCAATTCACCTGACCCGCACATCTTTGGACTGTGGGAGGAAACCGGAGCACCTGGAGGAAACCCACGCAGACACGGGGAGAACGTGCAAACTCCACACAGTCAGTCGGTTGCCTGAGTCGGGAATTGAATCTGGGTCTCTGGCGCTGTGAGGCAGCAGTGCTAACCACTGTGCCACCGTGCCGCCCACAGGATCTGCTGCCAGAGAATCAGAGTGGTTTCAGAAAAGATCACGTATACACCGAAGTGGTGCTTGCAGATAGTCAGCTCCAGGAGAAATGCTAAGAACAAAAATGCAACATGACACCATGTTTACTGACCGAACAAAGACCTTTGGAACAGACAGCCAAGATGGGCTATGGAAAGTAATGAAGAAATTTGCCTCCTTGAGAAATTCATCATGATTGTTCAACAGTCTAAGGACACATAATTGTATATGTCCTGGATGATGGTGAATCTCCAGAGCCAATCACAATCATTGATGGTGTTAAGCAGGGCTACCTGCTAACTCCAACCATATCAGGATACTTTTCTCCATTGTGCTCTTTGATGCCTTCCATGATCATGATACTAGGATCAAAGTCAGATATTGTATGGATTGGAAACTACTCACTCTGAGACAGATCCAGCAAAGACCAATGTTACCCTGGCCCTAGTTAAATTCCTGTTTGCCAATGACTAAGCACTAATTGGCAGTTCAAAGCTGAATACATAATGTAGTCTGGATTTGTTGTCTAATGCATTCAAAAATTTCGATGTTATGATCAGCAAGAAGAAACTCAAATTAAAGTCCCATTTCAAACCCAAGGTTTCATGTACCCAGAAACCGTCACAATTAGTCATAGAGTCATAGAGATGTACAGCATGGAAACAGATCCTTCGGTCCAACCTGTCCATGCCGACCAGATATTCAACCCAATCTAGTCCCACCTGCCAGCACCTGGCCCATATCCCTCCAAACCCTTCCTATTCATATACCCATCCAAATGCCTCTTAAATGTTGCAATTGTATCAGCTTCCACCACATCCTCTGGCAGCTCATTCCATACACATACCACTCTCTGCGTGAAAACGTTGCCCCTTAGGTCTCTTTTATATCTTTCCCCTCTCACCCTAAACCTATGCCCTCTAGTTCTGGACACCCCGACCCCAGGGAAAAGACTTTGTCTATTTATCCTATCCATGCCCCTCATAATTTTGTAAACCTCTATAAGGTCACCCCTCAGCCTCTGACGCTCCAGGGAAAACTGCCCCAGCCTGTTCAGCCTCTCCCTGTAGCTCAAACCCTCCAACCCTGGCAACATCCTTGTGAATCTTTTCTGAACCCTTTCAAGTTTCACAACATCTTTCCGAAAAGGAGGAGACCAGAATTGCACGCAATATTCCAACAGTGGCCTAACCAATCTTCTGTACAGCCGCAACGTGACCTCCCAGCTCCTGTACTCAATACTCTGACCAATAAAGGAAAGCATACCAAACGCCTTCTTCATATCCGATCTCCCTGCGACTCCACTTTCAAGGAGCTATGAACCTGCACTCCAAGGTCTCTTTGTTCAGCAACACTTCCTAGGACCTTACCTTTAAGTGTATAAGTCCTGCTAAGATTTGCTTTCCCAAAATGCAACACCTCGCATTTATCTGAATTAAATTCCATCTGCCACTTCTCAGCCCATTGGCACATCTGGTCCAGATCCTGTTGTAATCTAAGGTAACCCTCTTTGCTGTCCACTACACCTCCATTTTTGGTGTCATCTGCAAACTTACTAACTGTACCTCTTATGCTCACATCCAAATCATTTATGTAAATGACAAAAAGTAGAGGGCCAAGCACCGATCCTTGTGGCACTCCACTGGTCATCGGCCTCCAGTCTGAAAAACAACCCTTCACCACCACCCTCTGTCTTCTACCTTTGAGCCAGTTCTGTGTCCAGATGGCTAGTTCTCCCTGTATTCCATGAGATCTAACCTTGCTAATCAGTCTCCCATGGGGAACCTTGTCGAACGCCTTACTGAAGTCCATGTAGATCACATCTACTGCTCTGACCTCATCAATCTGCTTTGTTACTTCTTTAAAAAACTCAATCTCATGATTTCCCATGCACAAAGTCATGTTGACTATCCCTAATCAGTCCTTGCCTTTCCAAATAACGTACATCCTGTCCCTCAGGAGTCCCTCCAACAACTTGCCCACCACGGAGGTCAGGCTCACCAGTCTATAGTTCCCTGGCTTGTCTTTACCGCCCTTCTTAAACAGTGGCACCACGTTTGCCAACCTCCAGTCTTCCGGCACCTCACCTGTGACTATAGCACGTTCCTAAATGCTGTCTATACTGATACAAGCAATAATTGCCAAATCTAATATAGTCGTTGGCAGTTGTCAAACATCAGTGTAGGGTGAAAAGGGGTCAACCCTCCATGCCAAACACTGTAGATAAAGTAACAGTACTGTCCTGTACTTGTAAGACTTGAAATGCATACCACAGTCAGGCCATTATGCTCAACCACCCAAAGAAGAATGAGGAAGAGATTGTTAGATGTACTAGGCATACTTAAAAATTAGGTACTAACCTGGTGAAGATACGACACAGGAATTCTACATGCCAAACAGCAGAGGCAGCATGCATTAGATATAATTCAGCAATCTTACAACTAAACGATCAGATCAAAGGTCTACAGTTCTGCTACATCCAGTAACGAATGGTGGTGGATAATTAAACAACTAGCCAGAGGAGGTGGCTCCACAACTATCCCCATCTTTATTGAGAGAACAGGGTGACACAGAGTAAAAGAAAAGTTTGAAGTATTTATAACCATCTTCATCCAAAGACATTAAATGGAAGATCAGTCTTACACTGAGATTCCCACCTTCACAGATGTTAGCCTTCAGCCAGTTTGATTGATCATGTCACATAAAGTGAGACAGTTGAAGGCAATGGATACTGAAAAGATTACGGACCCTAATTCCATTCTAGCAAAAGTGTCGGATGAATGTCAGGGAATAACTAACGCACACAAGATCAAATATAGCCATTATTTGTTGACATTCAGCGGCATTACTATCACAAAATTCCCCATTTGCAAACATTCTGGGGATCAACAATGACCAGAAACTGAAATTGACCAGCTATATATATGGCTATAAGAACAGATCAGGTCCTGAGAATTCTTGACTCACCAAAGTCTGTCCACCATCTACAAGGCTCAAGTCTGGAGTGCATTTGGTTACTAGCCATGTGGTTCAACAAGCAAAGCTGTAGAACACACAAGAAGCTTGACACCACCACTTTCTCAAGTGTAATTAGGAATAGACACAATGTTGCACTGACCAACAATGCCCACATTCCATGACAAAGTATGTTTTAAAATATCTTACACTCAAGCTGACTTCAGAAGCTTGTGAAGATGAATCGGCAAAGGCAAGGTACAGAGCTGCTCACTGCAGCTGGATTGCCAATCATCAATCATGTTGAGATAGTCACAACTGAGTTGAGCTAGTCAAATAGCCAGAATGTCTGACACCGAGCTTGACTCAGGTGTGCTCTCATGGTAGGCAAAGAAAGCTCATTTTGAAGGATTAACTTCAAGCCCTAAAAGCCTGTCACTGAAGGTCACTGCAGCTGGCGTAAGCAAATAAAAACAAATGGAATGGCTTCCTTCAAAAGTAAGTGCATATCAGAGGCAGAAGGAAAATGAAAGGAGAGGAAATATTTAGCCAGTAACAACCTAAAACTCAATAATCTGCAGTATTCTGTCCTATTTGTAGCAGAATTTCCCAGGCATTGATTGGCATTATGTATCTATGTCATTATGTGTTTTATAATACCCCACCACCAAACACTGTAGATGGTCAATATAGTCAACTTCATCTTGAAGGACAACAAAGAATTCTTCAACCTTAGACTCCATGTCTCCTTATTTAGTTTGGGAATAAAAACATATTAGAAATAGTTTAGAAAAGCTTTACTAGACAAATACTTGGAATGGGTGGGTTGCCCTATGAGAAAACGTTTAACAGGCTAGGTTTGTACCTTAAGTTCGGAAGAGTAAGAGACACCTTGATTGAAACATAGAAGCTCCTAAGGAATCTTGATGGTGGATGTGTAAAAGATACTTCCTCTTGTGGAAGGATCTAGAACTAGTAGTCACTGTTTAAAAACAAGGGGTTTCCGTTTAAGACAGAGATATGAGATTACTTTTTTCTTTCAGAGGATTGTCTGGGTTTGGAATTTTCTTTCTGAAACGGCAGTGGAAACAGAGTGTTTGAATATTTTAAGGCAGAGGTAAACAGTTTCTTGATAAGCAAGAGGGTGAAATGATAAGGGAGAGGCGGGAATGTAGAGTAATCAGATCAGCCTTGATCTTATTGAGTGGTGGAGCAGGCTTGAGGAATTGCATAGCGTATTCCTGCTTTAAATTTGTTTGTTCACCATACTGCAGAACCTCCTTAAAAAAATGCACAAAAAGGATATTTTCTCCGCTGCTGAAAACCATAATCTTTACTGGATTACTGCAACCATCATGTCTTAGTTTCAGAGCGGTTTTTCACAATATTCTGGAAAACAAATATCAGCAACCCATACTGCTCTGGGGTACTGCTGGAGAACCTGTTATATTCTCCAACCAACGTTCACCTTTTATCAACTGGAACCAGTGACTAATAAATAAAGGTCACTTTTAAAACACCAAATTGATTGCAGCTCCTCTCAATCATCAGCTCATTTGAGGTCAGGTAGCTTATTACAGAGGAAATTCCTGGTTTTTGTTGCTCAGCCCTAGACTACTCAGAGCGCATGACCGTTAAATCAACAGGAGAGTTCTACTAAACAGTAACAAACCAAGAAAAGGATAGGATCAAACAATGAAACAAGTAATGGACCAATTTCTTCTGTCCTATTGATTGTAAGGCACGAGCACTCAGCGTAATGGCAGATTAAACTAAGAACAATTTCTGGAGTCTGCACGGGCACAGTTAAAATAAAAGTTGCTATCAATAATATTCTTTGCCTTCACAGTCTGATTGATTCAGTTTTTATGGAAGGTGTCTGCAGAGATCACTGTAATAACATGAAATTAGGCTAAACACTCTTATATTTATATTTCTAATTACTTGCATTTATTCCATTTTTAACATAGAAAGATAGACCAAGGCATGTCACGGAGATGCAATCAAATCAAAAAGGTCCCCATCACTGAACAACTGATCTTCAAGAGACTCAATCATTGGTGGCTAATCAGCAACACTTAACATTAAAACATACCTCAGGGGCATCTGTGTAGTCAAACATTCTGAAAATGACTCGTGGCACAGGATAGATGGAATCCTTTGTGTGAGGTGGTGGGGTGAAAGGTGGCAAGTTGTGTTGCAAGGCCTCACAGAGTACGCTATCAAATGCCAAATACGGCCTTAAGATGTGTTTCTCCTGCCAACGATCTTTTTTCATTTTCTGAATTTGTGCCCAAAGGCAATCCAAGTACTGTAAAGAAAATATTGTTCTTCAATACAGGAATAAGGTAAAGCTTTGATCAGTCATTCACTCATGTTACTCACAACTCTGAAACTTTTCTATTGCATTTATTTTTACAAGCAAAGAAAAGGTTAGCATCAGCGCAGAAAAGGTGACACTGCAATTACAGTGCAGGAAATTTAAGGCTGAAGGAGACAGCTAGCACTGGACAAAGAGACCAGGGGACTTAATTAAGACGATAAGAATTTTAAATTGGACTGTAGGGCACAGAATCAATGAAAGACACAGAAAACAGCCATAATAGGTGAGTGGGGCAATCTATGGACAGCATACATTTACATCAGGAGAAGTTTACAGAAGCTGGACAATGGGACACGGAACAGAGAACACTGAAATAATACACTATAAATATATCCTGGAAAGGGGCTCATCAAGTTTGCATATCAATGCAGCAATACAGTAAATTCATTAAATATTTCTCTGGAGACTCATAATGATCTTCTCCAAATACTAACTTCTTTCAGAATTAGATTTTGTAATACATTTAGTATTTTGTGATATATTTAAATAAATACACAATAATAGAACAATTATATTAATAAAAGTGCCATCTGATTTATGTCAAGTTGGCTTCAGATTCAAGTATTGGAATTGTTACTTATATTCTTAGGGTTATATTTTTAGTACTAATCTATAAATGAATGAAATGATTAGGAAAACACAAAGTAGTTTCAGAATCAGGAATCTCCGGATGCAGTCACAATCAAGGTAAATCAAAGCTGTTGAAACATTGCCAGACACACAAAGAGGCAATATGTAAAATTCTAGAATCCTTCGTTAAGGATGAGATTTCTAAATTCTTGGAAGTGCAGGGTCAAATTAGAACAAGTCAGCATGGATTTAGTAAAGGGAGGTCGTACCTGACAAACCTGTTAGAATTCTTTGAAAAGATAACAATTAGGTTAAACTAGGCAAACCCAGTGGATGTTATCTACCTAGACTTCCAAAAGGCCTTTGATAAGTTGCCTCACGGGACGCTACTGAATAATGTAAGGGCCCATGGTGTTCAAGGTGAACCACTGGCATGGATAGCATGGATGGAAGATTGGCTGTCTGACAGAAGGCAGAGAGTTGGGATAAAAGATTCTTTTTTGGAATGACAGCTGGTGACAAGTGATGTCCCACAGGGTTCAGTGTTGGGGCCGCAGCTGCTCACTTTATATATAAATGATCTGGAAGAAGAAACTGGGGACATTCTGGTGAAGTTCACTGATGATACGCAGTTAGGCAGACAGGCAAGTAGTTCTGGGGAGATGGGGAGGCTACAGAAAGTTTTAGACAGTTTAGGAGAATGGTCCAGAAAATGGCTGATAAAATTCAATGTGAGCAAATGCGAAGTCCGCACTTTGGAAAGAAAAACACAGGCATAGACTATTTTATAAATGGTGAGAAAATTCATAAAGCCAAAGTACAAAGGGATCTGGGAGTGCTACAACAGGATTCTCCAAAGGTTGACTTGCAGGTTGAGTCCATGGGTTAGGAAAGCAAATGTGACGTTGTCATTTATCTGAAGAGGGTTGGAATATAAAAGCAGTGATGTGCTACTGAGACTTTATAAAGCTCTAGTTAGGTCCCATTTAGAATACTGAGTCCAGTTTTAGGCCCCACACCTCAGGAAGGATATACTGGCACTGAAGCGCGTCCACTGGAGATTCACGCAGATGATCTCTGGAATGGTAGGCCTAACATACATGGCATGGAAAGGGTGGACGCTGGGAAATTGTTTCTGTCAGGCGGGGATACTAGGACTCGTGGGTACAACCTTAGGATGAGGAGACATTTCTTCAGCCAGAGAGTGATGGGCCTGTCAAATTCACTGCCACGGAGCTCAGTGGAGGCCAGGATGTTAAATGTCTTCAAGGCAGAGATTAATAAATTCTTATCTCGCAAGGAATTAAGGGAGAGTTCAGGTAAGTGGCGTAGAAATGCCCATCAGCCATGATTGAATGGCAGAGTGGACTCGATGGGCCAAATGGCCTTACTTCCACTCCTATTTCTTATGTAAGAAAATAATCTATAAACAACAAGCAATAACTTGAGACTCAATTAAAACATATGTCAGCAAATTCCACAAACAATATTGACGTATACAATATTTTCTATATTACTGTTGAGACATCAGCATTCCATCAGTGCTCCCATTTTCCGTAATATTCAAATTTACATTACCAAGATGATTGTAGAAAAGTTTTGCATTTTACAGTTAAGTAAAAATTTCTCACTTTGGGAGAAAAGCGTAGGTAAGGGAATGGGTTTATTCAACCCCTTCCCTCAGTTCTTCTAAGTCATCTGGAAATTTTGGGAAGGATAAGGAGGTTAATAATTTGTTCTTGGATTTCACCATCTGGAATTGGATATCACTGTATCTGGCTTCCAATTGGTTCCTTCCTGTTATTCTATCTGTAACCGAAGCCTCACCACAACTTTGAATCTGTCAGCCTTCTGCTTTCTGGAGCAGCATCTTACTTGCCACCAGATGTAATAGTTCAATTCCACTTTTCCAGTCCAGAATTTTGGGATAGAGTCTAATAGTGTACAAATATGGAAAATAAATTGGAAGATACTTGCAACCATTCTGTTGTGAGCAGCTAAAATGGGTATGGTGTGAAAATTTTTGTATCATTGAATAGTTTTTTAAAAAAGTTCAAAAAGAATTGAAATCTCACTCCTCTGTCCTCCATTCTAGCCTTTAGCTGAAATTAAATGCACAGTCTGAATTGCAGACTTCCATGTACATTTTCAATATCAATTGCCAGAGGTAGGTTCTTGACCACATCTACGGCTACAACACTTTTCACCCCAAATAACATGCAACTGCTGTGCGGCAGTCACAATGGCTGCAGTTAACCTGAGAAGAAAGCCCCTCATCTAATAAGAAAAGGAAGTTTCAAATTATGTCAACATTTCCCCAAATGGTGCAGCAAACTAGAACACAGTAACTTGTTAGACATCACTTAATAGAAAGACAATTCCACAAACAGCGACACATAGCATAATCACTCAACAAAAACATTTCCAAAATTCATATCCAGGTTTCATAATCTCTTAAGATAAAAAGTGTCAGTTTTTAATTAGACTTCTCACCTCTTCCTGTGGATGAGGTTGTTCAGCAGTCCAGCATTGTAACATCGGCACATGATGCTTTTGACGTCTCCTACAAAGGAGTATAGCAAATGTAAAGTTAAGTTGGTCTACAAGTGCTAAACATGCTGTTCTACAAGTAGTCAGAATGGTTTTAATGTCCCTCAATAGAAGTATCTCAGTTTATTCAATCTTGTGCTCATTAGGATTATGTAATCAAATTAAACCAGTAGATTAAGTGACAAGTTGAAACCTAGACAGGACACTTCAGTTTCGCCAGCTCCTACCTAATCCAAGCAGTAAACCAAAAATTTGTCTTTGATACCATTTGGATATCCGCGATAACCTAACTCTCACTGACTGGGAGAATGAGCATGAGGCAGGCACCAACATCAAAAAATTGAAAACATTCATTACCTTATAACAATTCAATTTTCTAACTATGCTTGAAGTAACAAAAAGGAACCATGTAAAAATCTGAAGGTTTCAGAAGAAAATATGGATTTACTTCCAGATCCTAAATGAACTTCAAGTAAAGTCAATTGTCAGCAATTCTGAGTTACAAATAACATTGCTAGAGTACTTAATTTACATTAAATTACACAAAGTGAACTTTTTAATTTATTTTGCTATAGATGTCAAGCGCTACAGCATAATCCATATTAGAGTCATAGAGCCGTACAGCATGGAAACAAACCCTTCAGTCCAATTCATCCATGCCAACTAGATATCCTAAATTCATCTGGTTCCACTTGCTAGCATTTGGCCCATGTCCCTCTAAACCCTTCCTATTCATATATCCATCCAGATGCCTTTTAAATGTTGTAATTGTATCAGATTCCACCACTTCCTCTGGCAGCTCATTCTATACACACACCACCCTTTACACAAAAACGTTGTCCCTTCGGTCCCTTTTAAACCTTACCCATCTGATCTTAAACTCACACCCTCTAGTTTTGGACTCCCCTCCCCAGGGAAAAGACCTTGGCTATTCACTGTACCCATGACTCTCATGATTATATAGACATCTATAAGGTCACTCCTCAGCCTCCGATGCTCCAGGGAGAATAGCCTCAACCTATTCAGCCTCTCCCTATAGCTCAAACCTTCGAATCCCAGCAAAAACCTTGTAAATCTTTTCTGAACCCTATCAAGTTTCTCAACATCCTTCCTATAGCAGGGAGACCAGAATTGCACATTATTATTCATCATGCAAATGCTTAATGATGTTTCTTCCCTCACGACATGATCAAAAAAGGGTAGAATCAAGAGGCTCAGAGTACCTTTTTTTTGTAGTTCAGAGGAAACTTTGACCAGTATTATTATACAGTACACTTCCATTGCAAACAACAGACAGTGTCACGATGAAAATAGTAGATTGAATTCCACTTCGTCAGACCAGTAAGTGGTGTTGACTGTTATCTCATGGCACAAGTATACTTAATTCTCAATAACTTGGCTCAAAGCAGCTACCTAAAAGAGGTAGCTTAAAGCACAGCTGCAGTAGCAGAAGCACAAATGTACAGCAAATTAGTGGATTCTAAATGTTTTAAAATCTGGACCAGGAAACCCCCTTAATTTGCTCTGAGTTAGTTGCTTGGAGAAGGGTCAGCTAGCTGGATGGCTGGTTTGCAATGCAAAGCGGCACCAACAGCATGCACTCGATTCCAGCACTGGCTGACGTTGCTCTGAAGGAACCTCCTTCTCAACCTCTCCCCTGCTTTATCCTCAGGTTAAACCACCACCAGTCATCTCTCTCTCTCCAATGAGAGAGCAGCCTTATGGTCCAGCAGGACTATGGTGACTTCATCTTTTAGTTGCTTGCACTCAGGGCAGATGAAGTTAACAAATTGAAGCTCAATGCCCTTGGATTTTAGGAAGCAAAATAACAAAATACAAAAGTGCAACCAAACAAGTCATTAAGTATTGGCCATGTTCACGGATGTCAACCAAAGAGAGGATGGAACTGGAATTTAGTATGTTATTGCTCAAAGAGCTTAGTGCCATCCACCAGAGTGGCTAATATTTGGCAAAGGTACCCAACTGGCAACAAACTCTATCAGTCACCACCAAGAGGGTAAAGTACCTGGAAAGGGGATAAACATATCTTATGTACAACTGAAAGAAGACATTCTTTGACGAAGCTTTTCATTTTGCACTCATCTGGATAATTTGAAAGTAGTGCCAATGTAAAGGAAAAACAATTAGACTGTGGAGAAAAGAGAGGCACTGCTATAAAAAATGCACCAGTTTAAGGATGACTGACAATTAACTGTATGTTTCTCAAGGGTTTTCTGTTTTTATTTTAGATCTCCAGCCTCCTTAAGTATGTTGCTTTTACTTTAGTTACCGTCAAGCTTTACCTAATTTTTAAACCTGGACGTTTATTCTAAGTAGTAAAGGCATTGCTTGAGAAATGAACCAGAGAATGGCTGTTACCTACTTTGAATTGTTCAGAGTGTCAGAAGAATTACATGGACAATCAATTCAAGATTGCCAGTCAGGCTCACAATGTGGCACATGCACATTCTGGAAACTGCATATCAACAACCAGGACGAATACTTTGCAGACAGAAAGAACATGTTCACGTATTGCGCTGTTTTAACTCAACAAAAATAACTCAACACTTTATCTGGTCCACTTCAGTCATCGTCAAACTGGTGCATTCTCACTGCAATCTCTCTACAACCCGCACTCTCTTCTCATACAATATGCTGTTTTCCCTTTACACTGTTTTATCTTACAAATCATTTTGAGCAGTACAAGACAAATATCTTTGACAAATATGTCTTTTCCCAGCGATACTCAAGTGCATCTTACATAATATCTTATGTAATTCTTGTGTATCACATGATCTCAAGCAGTCTTAAGGCCTGCTGAAAGATGTTCTGTGCTCCCAGCCTTTTTTACATCGTTCTCCAGATTTTGGAAGGGAAATGTACCCAAGAGAGAAAGTTGGTCATCTATTGGTGTTTAGAAATGCAAATTGAGAATTAGAGTATGTGATCACTCCCATTGGAGAATGCTGAGGGAATTGCAATTGTATAGGTGAGCCGAATCATATGGAAATATGTTTCAAAGTCTGCATTGCTGATGACTGCCAGGTTGTGGCACTTACGTCTATTGATAGGAGAATGGGGTGATCTAATCTCAAACCCCTCCTCAAGATGTGGGGAGCTGTGATGTTCGCAAAAAAAAAGAACAACTATTATGTAGCATGATTCAAAAAATATCAGGAGAGAGAGAACTGCAAAACCTAAGCTGGGAGTACCTGGACAACCAAGTATTATTTGTCAGTTGAAGAATTTGGCATCAGCTTGAGGGAAATTTAAAAAAAAAATCAATATAACAGGTCAACATTGCAATTTTAATTTCTTCTAATTACATCTAATTTCATTATCCAAAATATTGCATGTACTACCTGCTATGCTACATAGATCTCACTCAAAGAATGCTGGGTTCAAAACTCATACCTGCCAATAGCTCAAGAAACGAAAGGCTTCAGAAATCTATTTCAATGCAAGAATTGAAGAACTACCAGCACTCGCAAAACACTATGCTCAGAAATGCACATTAGAATGTTAGGATTTCACTTACTAGTTTTAAAAAAGGAGAAACAAAGTAATTATTAACTACAGCAGGCGAGATATGTTTCTACAAAGAAAGTTAGCATTCAGCTGCAAGTAGATCCAAAGATAACTTAATGCTTAAGCTTTAGTTTTGCATAATATTTTGTAATATTATTTAAATTTATTGCTTATCAATTTGTGTGCCCTCCCAAGGCTGCACTTTCAGCATACCACAGCACCGCCACAAAACATTCTCACTTTGCTTTAGTTTTTCATTAGATGAATGAAAACCCATTGTCAGAACACAACCCAATTCTGCATCAAAGCAGAGAAAGATTGGTTCTCATTTCCAGATAATTTCTCCCATTTCATTCTGGAATGAAGTGAACCTCTGGCCCCAGACTGGTGCTGCAATTTCAGCATTGAGCACATTACAAAACTGTAATGTGAATACAGCTTGAACAATCAGATATATCATGCATATTTAAATGCACTATTTCCAAAACTGATAACTTTTCTGAGAACTTTAAATCAATCTGTTAATTTCTTTCGAACAAAATATCCTCTTACTTCAGAAAACTTTCAATCTGTAATAGGATTCGATCCATCTCTACATCTTTTTTCTCATACAGCTCCTTCCCAACCCAGGGCAGAGAAGAGAGTACTGCAAACACATACCAGTCACAGCGTACCTGCAACACAGTCAAAAATAATGTGTAAAATATTTTAATTGATTTTCAGTGAAATAATTTCACATAATAACTACTATATCTTAAAATGGAGGTTTGTAAGATTATCAAATTAGACAGACAGCTGCAAAATTGAAGGCAAAATCAAGGGAATAATGTCACTAGCTCTGAAGTCTGCCTTACAACAAACCTGAGTGCTTTGCTTCCTTGAAATGTCTCAAATTGTTTTATTTGGCAGAAAGTGGAAGGTGTTTTCTTTGAGACAACGGCAGCTGACTATATGCTAATAACGGGTGGATTATGGGTTTCCAAAGTCTCAGAGCAGTATTGAAAATGTTGTTTGATAAAATACCACCTATGAGGCTACCTAATAAGATACTTACTTAAGGTATGAATCCATGGTTTTGGAGACAATATATTAGCATGGATAGAGGATTAGCTAACTAATAGAAGACAGAGATTTGGGAAAAAAGGAGCAATTTCAGGATGCCAACCTGTAGCTAGTAGAGTGATTACAGGGATCAGTGCTGCAGTCACAATTATTTACAATATATTAACAACTTGGATAAGAAAGGTGAATATACTATAGTCACATTTGCAGATGAGACCAAGGTGGAAAGGCAGGTAGTGAGGATGACACAATTAGTCTGCAGGAATACACAGGTTAAGCAAATGGCCAGAATTTTAGAACATAGAATATAATGGAGGAACAAGAGAGGTCGTGCACTATGACAGGAAGAACTGAGCAGCTCAATATTATTTAATGGGAGAAGACTGTGGAAAGCTACAGCACAGAAGGATTTGGGAGTCCATATTCATGAATCACAAAAAAACTAGCAGCTAAGTTCAATGAGTAACAGGAAAAGCAAATGGAACTTTAGTTTTTATTTCAAAGGGAATGAAGTTTAATCGTTTAATAAAAATTAGGGAAGGTTTGCTATAACAATTGAAGGCATCAGTCAGGCCACAGCTGAAAGACTATTTTGGGTCTATTGTCGAAGAAGAAAATTATTGGCATTGAAAACAGTCCACAGAAGGTTCACTAGTCTAATAGCAGATATTGATGGACTGCATTAGAATGAGGAGAGGTTGAATATTTTAGGACGGTACTCATTGGAATGTGGAAGAATGAGAGGTGACGTTATTGAAACATACAAGATTCTTCAGGGCTAAATCATAAATTGCTAGAAAAACTCAGCAGTTCTAGCAGCATATGTGGAGAGAAAGCAGAGTTAATGTTTTGGGTCCACTGACCCTTCTTTAGGCCCTTCCATTCTGAAGAAGGACTGCTGCCAGATCTTATCAGTTTTTCCAGCAATTTCTGATTTTGTTTCTGATTTCCAGCATCTGCAGTTCTTAGGGTTTTTTTTGGTTTAAGATTCTAAGGGAACTTGACAGAGTAGGTGTAGAGAGGTTGTTTCCCCTTGTGGAAGAGTTGAGGACAGGAGGGCAGAATCTCAGGATAAGGGTCACACTTTTAAGAAAGACATCAGGAGGAACTTTTCTCTCAGAGGATAGTGAATCTGTGGAATTCAGTACCAGGGATGGCTATTGAGGTGAATTGTTAAGTGTATTCAACGTTAAGATAGATTTTTAATCAGTAAATATTATGGGGGAAAAGGCAAGAAAGAGGAGTTGAGGATTACTGGATCAGACATGCTTTCATTGAATGACGGAACAGACTCAATGGCTGAATGGTCTACTTCTGCTCTTTTGAGAGTATGCAAGGGCAAGAGAGAGAGAGAGCGCGATCATGTGTGAGAGAGAGCAAATTTATGATTGAGAAAGAACACACACACATGAGAGCATAACAGAAAGTGTGTGTGTGTGCAACAGAGCATGGACGCAGGAGTGAAAGAGAAAGAGCGCGCGTGAAAGCAAGAGAGAAAGAGAGCACTTGTGAGAGCGAGAAACAGTGAGTGAAATGTCTCTGTGGTTCACCAGGTTGTCCTCAAATAGCTTGATTAGGGAAGGATGGGTTCTGGAGCACAAGACTTCAATGTCACTGCTGGGATGCTGTTCAGATCTATAGTCGTTGCTGCCATGTATAGTATCTTCTAAACAGAAGCTAACTTCAGAAAAAGATACAGAATCTCTGTGTAAAAAGACATCATTTGGCCCATCTGCCTGCACCGTCGCTCCGAACAGCATCCCAACCAGACACAGCCCCTTCTCTGCATTTACCACAGTTAATCCACCTAGCCTGTACATCTTTGGACTGTGGGAGGAGACTAAAGTATCTGGCAGAAACTCATGTAGATACTGGGAGAACTTGCGAACTCCACCTAGGTAGACACCCAAGGCTGGAATCCAACCCGGGTCCCTAGTGCTGTGAGGAGTGCTACAACTTTGGCACATTGCCACCCATTATTCTTGCATGACTGGATAGAAAGTGAAACAACTGTCAGAAAAACATTTCACGTCTTACCTGTGGTACATCTTCCTCTTGTGTTACGCTAATAAAATTTTCAAACATTGCCACCATTGAAGGAGCTGCAATCACATGGCAGTTCACAAGATCAGACAGGAATCGAACCTGTGAAATAAATACAGAATGTTACCATGCTGTACTTAAGACTTCATTTTATAGAAGGGGGTGGTTATTAACTTTTATCTCCAGTAATGGCGGGGACAATTGTACAGCAACACAAATGAAAAGCAAATCTCAGTTTCCAATGCTGTTCTGTCTCCAGATCCAGTCAAATTGCTACCTCTGTTAACAACACAGCTTCAACCTTAAGCAGCAAGTGACTAATAAATAAATCCTTCCTTGGCTAACTTACAATTGTTCAAACTGCAAATAGTTAACATTAACTCGGCTTCATTTTGGATTATACAAAAATCAAGAAATTCTACACTTTATACAAAATCACAATCTTAATGTGGCAATATATCTCAGGGTATTCCACAGAGGAGAAACAAGTGGTAACAACATATTTAAGAGATGGCCAAAACATGGTCAGTTGGATTTTTACAAATAATTTTCAGAAGGAGAAATAACAAGGCATGTGAATTTAGTAACAAAGTTTAATGTCAGTCAGCCATCATCAGTAGGAACATCAGCATGTGTATGGGAGGAGAGATTTCAAAGATCAAAGCACACTGGCTATTGGATAGGCTTAATGTGGTTGATTCTATATGGAACATTTTATTTTGTTTTGAAAGTATCATTGAAAATGGAAACCAAGCAATAAAGGAGAATGACAGGGATTTGTAAATGAGGATTTTGAATGTGAAGCATTTGGGTTAGGTAGCCAATGGAACATCCTAAGTAGAACAAAGCAGCTTAGGATTTGGGTGAAGAAGTTAGGGTGGTTTGGAGTTTGCAGAAATTCTAAACTGTAGCCAAAAAAGTGTCTAAGCCAAGCAACAAAAATAAAAGTACAGATAAAAATCGCAAGGATGGTGTACATCAGGCAAAAGGCAAATTATTACTTAGCTTAAATACAAACAAAAGATTGCACACCATCTGTCTCAGACTATGCAGGTAGCCACCAAAGGGAAGGTCAGCGTAACAATATGGAATGTTTGGCAAGAGCAAAATGAATGGCTTTGGTCTTCCTGACATTCAATGGAAGGAGTTTCAACTTATCTGCAATCTAACACCAAACAAGTAATTCAATGATGCAGACATATTTTCAGAGTCAAGGGTGGTGATGGACAAGCAGGGTTAAAGTCATTCACAAATCACTTACAAAAGACTAAAGAACTCCTTCGCATCCTGTCTCGAGAACTAGAATACCACAGCACCCCCATGAATTCAAAAACAAAAATATTTTGATGTAACAGAGCATTATAAGCCAAGCCCACTTCATTTCCAGAATATTTAAATGTAAAAGTAGCATTTGTTTTAAGTAAAAATAAAGTTCATGGTTTTAAAAGCTTTCTTAAGCTTACAGAAATAAAGTAAAATAATATATTGCAAGAATGGATGGTGGGGAGTAAGAGATACAAAAATATTGATGTTTGAAATAATATCCATCCAAGAAATAAATGTCTCTCCTTAAATGATTCAAACCCTACAGAGATTTGCCACATTACCTCAAGACTGAATGAGATGCAGTTTCAGCTTATTTTAATGAGTTCTCATGAATCAAGTGCTAGATGACTCTTCGTGAATTAAGACAACATTGTGATGAAGGCTGGATGCTATATACTATTACAGACGATCAAGTAGTCAGTGAACAAATACTATGCTGGCTGTATATTAGTGCAAATATGTCCGTACAGATGTCTTTCAATTTGGTTCATGCCAAATCACTTGTTTTAGTACTTAACAACGTATACTAAAATCTTTTCAGCAAAGATCACCACATGCTAATTATGAGATAACAGACTTTTGAAATGGAAACAAAGTACATTCAGAAGCAATATTGCATTTTTAACTACGTGTTAAAAGTATACTGCTGATAATACATAAAATGCTGTAAATAGTTATCATTTTCTTACATTATCAAAAACATAGAAATCCATCACAGTGCCCTCAATTTCCAACTTTTGTTTTAACTAAACAGAAAATGCAAAACCTCTAGAGAAAAACATTCAAAATGCTTTACATTAGTTTTAACCAGTCCAACCTTGTACAGTGGCAAACATGGCAATGCTGTTAAGAATGTGTCAAGCAGGTTGACTAATTGGAACCCTTAAAAGTAGAAGAGAAATCAAGGATGGTTGGCAAACATAAAAAAACCCCCACAAGGGTGGCACTTACAGCAAAAACTGCCTCGGTGTATAAATTTGTTTTCAAAGTTTCCTTGAGTTGTCTAACCATAGCTTCAACAAACTCTCCACCAAAGTTGTAGTTCCTTGCATTTAATAGCCCCACCAGTGTTGTGTATACGGTTAACTTTTCAGGAAGCTGTCGTGCTCTAGAGGACAAAATAACACAGTCAAATACTCAAAATAATAATGTAAGCCAACAGAGGTGGAAGATGGCAGATCAGATCTGCTTCTTTCTGAATTTAAAAAAAATCCACCAGATCACTAACACTCCCACTGAGTATTTGTTTTCAAACAAAATGCAAAGCAGTTTATTTTGATGTCACAATTCAGAACATAGACATTAAAGAGCTGGCAATTCATAACTATTTCTTCAAATGTCAGTTACAGAAATAGAGAACAGACACTGGATCATCAATGCCACACTCACAGGAATCCGATTCACGAGAGAGGAAGAAAAGGACAACCAACTCCCATTCCTCGATGTGATGGTACAGAGAACACCGAACAGAGAATTCACCACAAAGGTATACAGGAAAGCCACACATACAGACTAAGTCCTAAACTACGAAAGCAACCACCCCAACACACACAAAAGCAGTTGCATCAAGACACTGTTCAAAAGGGCCACAACACACTGCAGTACACCAGAACTGCAAAAAGAGGAAGAAGAACACCTATACAATGTATTCACCAAAAACGGATACCCCCACAATTTCATGAACAGATGCCTAAGGGAAAGACAATGGAACGAGGACATGCCACAACCCAAAGGACTAGCCACACTACTATACATCAAAAACATTTCTGAACAGAAAGCCAGACTACTGCGATCACTAGGACTCATAACAGCACACAAACCAACAGACAACAACTCACCAGGACGAAGGACCCGATACCCAGCATGAGCAAAAACAATGTAGTGTACAAAGTCCCATGCAAGGACTGCACAAAACACTACATAAGACAAACAGGAAGACAGCTAATGATCCGCATCCATGAACACCAAGTAGCCACGAAACAACATGACCAGCTATCCTTAGTAGCCACACACTCAGATGACAAGCAACATGAGTTCGATTGGGACAACACTACTATTATAGGAAAAGCCAAACAGAGAACAGCCAGGGAATTCCTACAGGCATGGCACTCATCCACAGATTCAATCAATAAGTACATCGGCCTGGACCCAATATACAGGCCACTGCAGTGGACAGCTGGAACTGACAACCGGAAGCAGCAGGTACAAATCACTATAAATGCCGGAGGAAAGATCACAGAAGCGCTTCACAGGAGGCTCCCAAGCACTGACGATGTCACCTAGACAGGGGACACAACACTGAGGATGTCACCTAGACAGGGGACAGTCTGCAACACAAATTCCCAGCTCGGCGAACAGAACCACAACAACAAGCACCCGAGCAACAAATCTTCTCCCGAACTTTTTCAGTTATTTTAGCCAGTAACATTCCTCCCTTTATAACCAGTTACTATTCATGGTGGCAATTAGCTGTAATTCTTCCAATCCACTCTAGCACCAACTTCTAATTAATTTATTGGACAAAAGAACAGATAACAACTTTATTAGAAATATAATTCTTTAATACAAATACAATACAAATATAACACAAATTCTTAATAAAATACATTTAATGTATATCACTACGTTTCATTCAACTTACACAGCACAAAGTATTCTTAGGATTTTACTTTTATAGTTTGGCAGGTCAGCTTCTAAAACTCCGGCTAGACCTTCCAAGTTGCTCTCCAATGAGGATGTGCTCTGCAAATCAAAACAAGTAAATCAAATACAAGATACCAGATCTGATGGCGTAAGTACAGTGTCAGATCAGATCAACAGCTTTGGAGAAGTTCAAGGTTATGACAACTGTCTGTCAATGGGCAAGACTATAATAAAACATTATAATTGATATGGAAGGCGGGAAGACAGTACACTTTAGAACATATCAAGATGTAATTAAAGAATTTTTGTATTTGTTCCCATCCCTGTAAGAGGCCTTAATTTTCTTTCCATGGTAAAAATTAGTTTACTCTCATTTTGAAATGTTTACCAACCAGCTTTAAGTTAAATAACTAACAAACTGTACCTTTTCTCCAACACGACATATCAAAGATTCCAACCGATCTTCAATTTCAATTGGTTCAGATGTCCTTCTCCGTTTGTGAGGTTGCCCTAACGCAAAATAAAACCAAATCTAATTATTTAATTGAAACAGTCTTCTGCTAATCTGCAATAAATAGATTTTTAAGTTAATTAAATGTTTAAACGATGCATGTCATCTCATGATATCTAATATCTCAAATCAAAACAATTTTTAGATGCTCATTCATGCAAATGAAATCAGGAAGTACAAACAATTAATAGATGGCTAAAACTTCAAGAGTTTCTTACCAAAATAGAATGTAGCATCCTATGACATATTATTTTACAACTGGACTCCAATGTTTGTGAGGGTGATTAAAATTACTTTCCAATCTTGTGACCACTTTGCAACAATGTTATAATAACAAGATTGGTACGAAAGAAAAAGATGCATTTACAAAGCACCTTAAGACATGTACAATTTAAATTTCACTGTGATCAAGTTTTAGATTTCTGGTTTCAAACAAAAATTCTTCAAACTGTTCTTCAATGGCAAAACTAGAAAATGTTTCTTTAATTCATGAAATAAAGTAAAATGTTACAATGATATCCCAAAAGATATTAGGAACGCAGTTGGGAATTTAGCCGTGTGTTTCTAAAGTAAAACACTATAAAAATGCACCTTGGTTTGAGATACTGACTCCTACAGACCAGCAATACTGAGATTCAACACTTGGTTGTTTCAAGTGGGCTGATTGCAAAGTGCTGGAATTGACTCACATGTACAGTAACAAACAGCATGTTTTTCCAAACATCTTATAAGCAACTTTATGCCTTATTTAGTCTCCCACAAAACTACAGCTGTTTATAAGCTACAAATAGTATGACTTGAAAGTACTTTCAAGTTTAGGTTATCAAACTGATTCCTACCCTGCAACGAAAGCTTCTAGCCTGATAACATAATTTGACATGGTTTAAAAATTCACAACCTGAACGCTTCACAACTACAAATACCCTGTGAGGGAAGCACAACAGGATCAACACCTTTCTTTCTATCAATAGCAGTTTCCCTGTGCACTGTTTTAAACATCCTGTGAGAGAAGCTTTAAATAAGCGATAATAGAAATTGATGGGAGGGCTAGAGATGCTAAAGCTAATCAAATGTTACCTTAAAAAAATTCTCTCAGAAAATTCAGGGGCCCATTATTGGCAAACAGAGCAGAAATGGTGAGGACAGTGCAGGAAGGAGAGAGAGAGAGAGAGAGAGAGAGAGAGAAAACCTGCAAAGTTACCGCCTTTGCTGTTTGAATTTGTGTATCACTGGACATCAGAGTGCATCTGGGAAAATTAACAAACAATGAAATTCACAACTAATCTTGGAGGAACTGCTGGGTGAAGTTCACAGCACAGAATCAGACAAGTTAATTGTTGTTTTAAGTCTGTCCAAGAGAAAGACTGCAGTAGTGGGTACAGTGGATTCTTTCTTGATTATGTGTTTTTGGAGATACATCTCTTGATTAAACTTAAAATATAAGCCATAGGTATTAATTTAACCTGGGGCAGTGTTTGTAGAGGAATAAGACGGTGTTACTTTCTGGGTCTGTTGATTGTGAAGGAGCAAAAATGGCCTCTGCAGTGATGTGTACTTCTTGTCAAATGTGGGAGGTTAAAGAGAGTTTAAGGGTTACTGCGGATTATATCTGCCATAAATGCTGTTGGATGCAAATCTTATCAGTTCGAGTGGATCGGTTGGAGAGACAGATAGAAGCGATGAAGAATTTACAACAGCAACAGTATGTGATGGATGGCAGTTATAGAAAGGGGGGAAAGTCTCAGATACAGTCACACAGATGGGTTAACTGCAAAAAGGGTAAGAGAGGTAGGCAGCTAGAGCAGGAGTCTTTTGTGGATATACCCATTTCAAACAGGTATACTGTTTTGGAAAATGTAGGGGGTGATGGATTCTCAGGGGAATGTAGCACAAACAGCAAAGTTTCTGGTATTAAGACTGGCTGTAATGCAACGAGGGGTACGTCGGCTTCCAAGAGATCAACTGTGTTAGGGGATTCTGTAGTCAGAGGTACAGACAGACGTTTCTGTGGCCAGCAGAAAAAAAGCAGAATGGTGTGTTGTTTCCCTGGTACCAAGATCAAGGATGTCTCAGAGACGGTGCAGAATGTTCTCACAGGGGAGAGAGGCCAGAGGCCACATTGGAATCAACGACATTGGAAGGGAAAAGGCTGAGAGTCTGAAGAGAGATTGCAGAAAGTTAGGTAGAAATTTAAAAAGGAGGTCCTTAAGGGTAGTAATACCTGGACTACTCCCAGTACTACGAGCTAGTAAGGGCAGGAATAGGAGGATAGAGCAGATGAATGCATGGCTGGGGAGCTAGTGTATGGGAGAAGGATTCACATTTTTGGATCATTGGAATCTCTTTTGGGGTAGAAGTGACTTGTACAAGAAGGACGGATTGCACCTAAATTGGAAGGGGACTAATATATAGGCAGGGAAATTGGCTAGAACTGCTTGGGAGGATTTAAACTATTAAGGTGGGGGGGGACCCAGGGAGATAGTGAGGAAAGAGATCGATCTGAGACGGGTACAGCTGAGAACAGAAGTGAGTCAAACAGTCAGGGCAGGCAGGGACAAGGTAGGACTAATAAATTAAACTGCATTTATTTCAATGCAAGGGGCCTAACAGGGAAGGCAGATGAACTCAGGGCATGGTTAGGAACATGGGACTGGGATATCATAGCAATTACAGAAACATGGCTCAGGGATGGGCAGGACTAGCAGCTGAATGTTCCAGGACATAAATGCTACAGGAAGGATAGAAAGGGAGGCAAAAGAGGAGGGGGAGTAGCATTTTTAATAAGGGAAAGTATTACAGCTAAGGGAGGATATTACCGAAAATACATCCAGGGAAGTTATTTGAGTGAAACTGAGAAATAAGAAAGGGATGATCACTTTTCTGGGATTGTATTATAGACCCTCCAATAGTTAGAGGGAAATTAAGAAGCAAACTTGGAAGGAGATCTCAGCTATCTGTAAGAATAATAGGGTAGTTATGGTAGGGGATTTTAACTTTCCAAACATCGACTGGGACTGCCATAGTGTTAAAGGTTTAGATGGAGAAGAATTTCTTAAGTGTGTACAAGATAATTTTCTGATTCAGTATGTGGATGTACCTACTAGAGAAGGTGCAAAACTTGACCTACTCTTGGGAAATAAGGCAGCGCAGGTGACTGAGGTGTCAGTGGGGGAGCACTTTGGGGCCAGTGACCATAATTCTATTCATTTTAAAATAGTGATGGAAAAGGATAGACCAGATCTAAAAGTTGAAGTTCTAAATTGGAGAAAGGCCAATTTTGACGGTATTAGGCAAGAATTTTTGAAAGCTGATTGGGCGCAGATGTTTGCAGGTAAAGGGATGGCTGGAAAATGGGAAGCCTTCAGAAATGAGATAACAAGAATCCAGAGAAAGACTGATAGGTATAGGAAATGCTGGATGACTAAAGAAATTGAGGGTTTGGTTAAGAAAAAGAAGGAAGCATATGTCAGGTACAGACAGGATAGATCGAGTGAATCCTTAGAAGAGTATAAAGGAAGTAGGAGTATACTTAAGAGGGAAATCAGGAGGGCAAAATGGGGACATGAGATAGCTTTGGCAAATAGAATTAAGGAGAATCCAAAGGGGTTTTACAAATCTATTAAGGACAAAAGGGTAACTAGGGAGAGAATAGGGTCCAGGTGGCCTTTGTGTGGAGCCACAGAAAATGGGGGAGATACTAAATGAATATTTTGCATCAGTATTTACTGTGGAAAAGGATGTGAAAGATATAGACTGTAGGGAAATAGATGGTGACATCTTACAAAATGTCCAGATTACAGAGGAGGAAGTGCTGGATGTCTTTAAACAGTTAAAGGTGGATAAATCCCCAGGACCTGATCAGGTGTACCTGAGAACTCTGCGGGAAGCTAGAGAAGTGATTGCTGGGCCTCTTGCTGAGATATTTGTATCATCAATAGTCACAGGTGAGGTGCCGAAAGACTGGAGGTTGGCAAACGTAGTCTCAGTGTTTAAGAAGGGCAGTAAAGATAAACCAGTGAGCCTGACCTCGGTGGTGGGCATGTTGTTGGAGGGAATCCTGAGGGACAGGATGTACATGTATTTGGAAAGGCAAGGACTGATTCGGGATAGTCAACATGGCTTCGAGCGTGGGAAATCATGTCTCACAAACTCAATTGAGTTTTTTGAAGAAGTAATAAAGCAGATTGAGGAGGGCAGAGCAGTAGATGTGATCTACATGGACTTCAGTAAGGCGTTCGACAAGGTTCCCCATGAGAGACTGATTAGCAAGGTTAGATCTCATGGAATACAGGGAGAACTAGCCATTTGGATACAGTACTGGCTCAAAGGTAGAAGACAGAGGGTGGTGGTGGAGGGTTGTTTTTCAGACTGGAGGGCTGTGACCAGTGGAGTGCCACAAGGATTGGTGCTGGGCCCTCTACTTTTTGTCAGTTACATAAATGATTTGGATGCAAGCATAAGAGGTACAGTTAGTAAGTTTGCAGATGACACCAAAATTGGAGGTGTAGTGGACAGCAAAGAGGGTTACCTCAGATTACAACAGTATGTGGACCAGATGGGCCAAAGGGCTGAGAAGTGGCATATGGAGTTTAATTCAGATAAGTGCGAGGTGCTGCATTTTGGGAAAGCAAATCTTAGCAGGACTTATACACTTAATGGTAAGGTCCTAGGAAGTGTTGCTGAACAAAGAGACCTTGGAGTGCAGGTTCATAGCTCCTTGAAAGTGGAGTTGCAGGTAGATAGGATAGTGAAGAAGGTGTTTGGTATGCTTTCCTTTATTGGTCAGAGTATTGGGTACAGGAGTTGGGAGGTCATGTTGCAGCTGTACAGAACACTGGTTAGGCCACTGTTGGAATATTGCGTGCAATTCTGGTCTCCTTCCTATCGGAAAGATGTTGTGAAACTTGAAAGGGTTCAGAAAAGATTTATAAGGATGTTGCCAGGGTTGGAGGATGTGAGCTATAGGGAGAGGTTGAACAGACTGGGGCGGTTTTCCCTGGAGCATCGGAGGCTGAGGGGTGACCTTATAGAGGTTTACAAAATTATGCGGGACATGGATAGGATAAATAGACAAAGTCTTTTCCCTGGGGTCAAGGAGTCCAGAACTAGAGGGAATAGATTTAGGGTGAGAGGGGAATGATCTAAAAGAGACCTAAGGGGCAACGTTTTCACGCAGAGGGTGGTATGTGAATGGAATGAGCTGCCAGAGGTTGTGGTGGAGGCTGGTATTATTGCAACATTTAAGAGGCATTTGGATGGGTATATGAATAGGAAGGGTTTGGAGGGATATGGGCCGGGCGCTGGCAGGTGGGACTAGATTGGGTTGGGATATCTGGTCGGCATGGACTGGTTGGACCGAAGGGTCTGTTTCCTTGCTGTATATCTCTATGACTCTAAATATGGTTTCACATCTGGTAAGGTGAGAGTCTCATTTAAACTGTTCATCAGAATAAACATTGAACTATGGTTATAGAGGCAAGCAATCACTCATGGTTACAGTATTGTAGTGTATGGTCCATTGATTAGTTGAAATGTTTCTACTGATTGCGAAGAATTGACTAGTTTGTCAGCTATTTTCAATTAAATAGTAAACAAGCAAACTAAAGTATTTACTTAAACTGAATATTGGTTATTAAACAAAGTCTCGGCTGCAGTAGAGCCAATTCACAACCCTAGGGACAAATCAGCCTTAATCTAATTGAATGGTGAATCTGTCTCAAGAAATTGAATAGTTTGCCCTGTTACCAACTATACAAGATCACAACTACTGCCAAATATTAATGCATACTTAAAATAATCAGAATTAGACTACACATTTGGGACCAGGGCAGCATAAGACATTCTGTTACATCAGTGCAAACATAGCCACACAACCAGTCCTCATTGTAAATATTTACACTCAAATCTTGACCAATCTTTCAGTGTCTTCATAATAACCCAGCTAGGACTGCAATGCCACTTCATAGGAATTTTCACTATCTCATACCTGGCTACCTTTGAATTAGCAGTCTTAGATTAAATTTCAGTCTCCTAAATCTAGCAATATTTCACCTTAGGCAATCCTTGGGAAAAAGAATGATTTTCTTACACTCTGCTTCAAAAAGGATCCTGAGATGGTTAACGAACGCAAAATGCAAAATGATATGTTTCTCCACATTCCCGGTGTGCTTGGTACCTTGTTGAATTAGCCCTTGCTATTCTGGTTGGCCACAAGGCAGGGAGATTTGCCTCAAGAGTGCCTTGAGGATATCCCTGAAGTGTTCTGCCGATCTCCTGGGAGTCTCCTGTCATACCACGGTTTCAAGTACTTCATGAGTCTAGAGTCAGATATGTCAAAGCTAGTTTTGAATGACAAGCCTGCTACTAGGTTGAGGACTTTTGGTGTCTGCTGTAAGCTATCCAACTGTCAAAAGCATAAAGGAGCTTCCAGTTCACTGCCATTTGGTAAATCATGATCTTAATCTGGAGTTTAAACCACGTTCCTCAAATACTTCCTCAGTCAACTGGTGGCTGAGTTAATATATTGGAGAAGAAGCAGAAACTGATGTACATCACTTGACACCTGCATAAACCTTACTTCATAAAGTATATTCTCACTACAATTGCATTATGGTTGTCCAATCCATCACCTTTGTACCAACAATATGACTGTTCCTTCCCCAATCACAAAACTGCATTTGTTTGATGCTATTTTAGTTGTTACATTTATTTGCATATTTAAATAATTTACATTCAAAAATTAGTTGCAAAACAAAAAGCAAAAGGCAAGCACAATTCAGTTCTAAGTTTAAATGCTTCAATCTGCCAGAGATCCATTGACAGCACCTTCCAAATCCACAACCACTTCCATCTTGAAGCATAAGGGCAGTAAATAGATGGGAACACCGCCACCTACAAGTTCCCCTCCAAGCTACTCTTCATCCTGACTTGGAAATATATCACAGTTCCTTCACTGTCACTGGTTCAAAATCCTGGAACCTCCTCCCTAATGACATTGTGGGTCTACCTACAGCAAACAGACTACAGGGATTTGAGAAGACAGCTCACAATCATCTTGTCAAAGGCAACTAGGGAAAGGCAATAAATACTGGCAGGCCAGTGATGCCCACTCCCATGAGCGAATTTAAAAGAAAGCAGCAGATTTTATAATTATGAACTTCTACACAGCCTTACAGGACAGTAAAAGTTTACGTAAAAACATACCTGGGAAGTTAACATCCTTCAACTATGCATTCACAGTGCAATGCTTTATATTAAGTTGAAGTGTGAATCAGCAATGATGGTCGAATGTAACCTGGATAGAAATTAAGTCAAAATGCCACCTTCAGGGAGCCTTGGTCTACTTAAAGGGGCACTGACACCAGATTTAGACAGCATTTGCTGAATAACCTCTTGGCACTGAGTGTAGATAAAATATGAATTGTTTAAATACAAGTTAATTAAAGAATCCAGCAGGGATTTATGAAAAGTAGAACTCCTGCGAATTAGTTTTGGGACCATTGTTCTTCCTGATATACACTAATGATCTAAATCATAGAGTACAGGGCATGATTTTAAAATTTAAGAACAGTATAATATTTGGAAGTATTGCGAGGAAGATTGTTTAAAATTTCAAAAGAACATAAACAGGTTATAGATTAACAGAGATATACAGCTTAGAAACATACCCTTTGGTCCAACTCGTCCATGTCGACCAGATTTCCTAAATAAAACTGGCCCCATTTGCCAGCATTTAGCCCATAACTCTCCAAACCCTTCCGATTCATTTACCCTTTCCGATGCTTTTTAAATTTGTAATTGTACCCACTTGCCCCATTTCCTCTAGCAGCTTATTCAATACCACCCTCTGCGTGAAAATGTTGCCCCTTAGGTCCCTTTTAAATCGTTCCCCCCTCACCGTAAACCTATGCCCTCTAGTTCTGGATTGCCCTACCCTGGGAAAAGTACCTTTATTATTTACCCTATCCATACCCCTAATGCTTTTATAAACCTCTAAGTTTACTCCTCAGCCTCCAACACTCCAGGGAAAATAGTCCTGGCCTATTCAGCCTCTCTCTATAGCTCAAATCCTCCAACCCGAGCAACATCCTTGTAAATTTTTTCAGAACATTCTTCCCATAGCAGGGAGACCAGAATTGCATGTAGTATTCCAACAGTGGCCTAATCAATGTTTTGTACAGCTGCAACACGACCTCCCAACACCTATATTCAATGCACTAAACAAAATAGGCAAGCATACCAAATGCCTTCTTCACTATCCGATCCACCTGTATCCCCACTTTCAAGGAACTATGAAATGCACACCAAGTGTTGTTCAGCAACTCTTCCTAGGACCTTACCATTAAGTGTATACGTTCTGCTAAGATTTGCCTTTCCAAAATGCAGCACCTCACATTTATCTAAATTAAATTCCATCTACCACTCCTTGGCATTGGTCCATCTGACCAAGATGTTGTTATACTCTTAGTTAACCTTCTTCGTTGTCCACTACATTTGCAAACTTACTAACCATACCTCCAATGTTCACATACAAATCATTTACATAAATGACAAAAAGCAGTAGACCCAGCAGCGATTCTAGTGACACATCGCCGGTCACAGGCCTCCAGTCTGAAAAGCAACCCCTCAACACCACCCTCTGTCTTCTACCTTTGAGCCAGTTCTGTGTCCACATGGCAAGTTCTCCCTGTATTCCATGAGATCTGCCTTGCTAACCAGTGTCCCATGGGGAGCCTTATCGAACAACTTACTGAAGTCCATATAGATCATGTTTACTGCTTTGTTACTTCTTCAAAAATTTCAATCAAATTTGTGAGACATGATTTCCCATGCACAAAGCGATGCTGACTCCCTAATTAGTCCTTGCCTTTCCAAATACATGTACATCCTGTCCCTCAGGATTCCCTCCAACAACTTGGCCACCACTGAGGTCAGGCTCACCAATCTCTAGCTCCTTGGCTTTACCTTACCATCTTTCTTAAATAATGGCACCATGTTAGCCAATCGCCAATCTTCTGACACTTTGTCTGTGGCTATCAATGACACAAATATCTCAGCAAAGAGCTCAGCATCTCTGTCCTAGCTTTCTACAGAGTTCTAGGGTACACCTGATCAGGTACTGGGGATTTATCTACCTTTATGCATTTTAAGACAGCCAGCACCACCTCCTCAGTAATATGGACATTTTTCAAGATAGAGATATACAGCACAGAATCAGACACTTAGGTCCAACTCGTCCATGCCAACTAGATATCCCAACCCAATCTAGTCCCACTTGTCAGCAGCCGGCCCATATTCCTCCAAACCCTTCCTATTCAAATACCTATCCAGATGCCTTTTAAATGTTGCAATTGTACTCGCCTCCACCACTTCCTCTGCTAGCTCATTCCATACACGTACCACACTCTGCGTGAAAATGTTGCCCATTAGGTCTCTTTTATATCTTTCCCCTCTCACCCTAAACATATGCCCTCTAGTTTTGGACTCCCCCACCCCAGGGAAAAGACTGTCTATTTATCCTAGCCATCCCCCCCATGATTTTATAAATCTTTATTTAATTCCCTACATTCTCTATCTTCCATATCTGTCTCCATAGTTTGCTGGAATGGGTGGGCAAGTACAAGATGAAATTTAACGCAGTGAAGCATCAATGATAATTTTCATAGGAAGAATGCAGGAGCTCCAAACGTGATGCAGTAGCAGAGGAACTTGTGTATAAATGTGCACAAAATCTGAAGGTAATAGGATAGGCTGACAGCGCAGTTAAGAAAGCACACAGCATCACGGGGGCACACAAGGCAAAAACAAGGAAATGAAGTTAAGCCTATATAAACCATTGGTTTAGTCTTAATTGAGTAATGCATCCAGTTTGGGACACACACTTTAAGAAAAATGTGAAAGGAGCAAATAGGATGCCAAGAAATTTCATAAGAATGATTCTGGGAATGAGATATATCAGTTATATAAATAAATTAGAGAAGTTAAGACAGTTTTATACACTTTCATTAAATTTCCTCTCAATTGTCTCTTCTCTAAGGAATCATGTGGGGGTTTTGACAATTAAACAAAAATTCATGAGTTATGGAAATTGCTGGCATAAGGCAGATATATTGCTGATTCCCTAATTGGCCTTGAATACACAAGCTTTGTAGACCATTGCTGTGAATCTGGCGATAAATATAGACCAGACCAAGTAAGGATGAAAGATTTATTTACCAAAGGGAAATGAGTGAACCAGATGGGTTTTGTGACAATTGGTGATAGTTTCATGTTCTCCATTACTGAGATTAGTTTTCACTTCAAGATTTTTATCAAGTGACATGGTGAGATTTGAACTGGTCTCTCTAGAGAACATGAGAGTGGGCCTTTGGATTATCAAGTCAAGTGATGCTACCACCATTTTCCCCTCACAGCTGATAGAGAAAAATGGCTCCAAGTGGTAACAGGATCAAGAACCAGAGGTCACAAATTTAGGGTAATTGGAAAATGATGCAATGACATGCTCAGTTAATTTTTAACGCAGCAAGTGGTTAGGATTCTAATATACTGTCTGAGAATGTGCTGGAGACAGGTTCATGAATTGGTTATTCTCTGAAAAGGAAGGAATTGCTGGAAAACAGGGAAAAGGCACAGGAGAAGCTGATCCTTAAAAAAAACCAACAGAAACAATATGCCAAATGGCCTTTTGTGCTGTAACTATTCTACAATGTTATGAGAACAGTCTTTCAACTCAAGCCAACATTTACCTGTATTTACTCTGTAACCTTTATATGCTTATCTAACAAAGATCCATCAGTCTCAGAAGTAAAAGCATTAATTGATCTATCATTTATCACCTTTTAAATGGGAGAATTCTCCATTTGCATACCACCATTTCCTGAAAGAAAAGCTTGGTGAAAGTGAGGATTACAGATGCTGGAGATTACAGTCAACATTAGAGTGGTGCTGGAAAAGCACAGCACGTCAGGCAACATCTGAGGAGCGAAAAAGTTGACGCATCGGAAGCTCCCCTAGCTCCTCCAGCCAGCTTTTGATTTAAAGGTTATGTGCTCTTGTCCTATTGTCACCAACAGAAAAAAAACTTTTCTTTATCTATCTTAACAGATAACAATTCCTTTCAAGATCCTAAAAAATCTCAAATCAAATAAATCATCCTCATTTTACTATATTTCAGAAAATACTTAAATTATGCCTGTAATCTCTTATGCAATCTGATTCTTAGAGCTTCGATGACAATTTAATTCATCTACACTGTACTCATTCCAAGACCAACATGTTCCAAGATTTGGTAACCAAAACTGTATACAGTATTGCAGACATGATCTAACCAGGTCATTGTCGCAAACTTTTATCTTTATATTCCAAATCAGAAAAGCCAGTATTCTATTACCCTTTTTGATTTCTTTTTACCTACTCCATTTTAGTGATCCATGTAAATAGATTCATAAATGTCCATGGACTTCTGCCGCTGCTATTTCATTTACCTTTAAAATACCAAGATGTATCCTTTATCTAGTTTGAAATGGATGACATTATACCTACAAAGCATATCTATCCATCATAGTTTTGCCCACTCAATCAACATCTGGTTTTAAAGGGCCCAGATTACCACTGACTAGAAATTTTTTCCCCAGTATAAAATGTTTTTAAAAAATTGAAATAACTGATATTTTTTGCAAATTTCTTTACAATAATTGATAGGGAAGGAAAATAATTATGATCAGCTACCCTCTAAAATAACGTTCTTGCAAAGTTCAGTACTTTAAAAATAGATGTTCATTAATGTATTTACAAGCTGATCTATAATATGCAAAACCTAATATTTAGATACTGAATGTTTCAATGTTTCTTTATTTGTTTTGTTTCTGTCCTCTAGTACTACATCAATGTTCAAGTCCACAAATGAATCATACTGGAAAATGCTTTTTTAGATTCTCTAAAGCCCTATTCCTGATGAAGGGCTTTTGCCCGAAACGTCAATTTTCCTACTCCTCGGATGCTGCCTGACCTGCTGTGCTTTTCCAGCATCACTCTAATCTAGATATCGTCCATAGTGTTAGGTGCATTAGTCAGGGAAATAGGTCTGGGTGGGTTACTCTTTGAGGGTTGGTGTGGACACGTTGGGCCAAATATTTATTCCACACTGTAGAGAATCTAAAATAGCATTTTCCAGTGAGATTCATTTCTGGACTTGAACATTGATGTAGTACTAGAGGCCAGAAGCAAAACAAATAAAGAAACATTGTAACATTCAGTATCTAAATATTAGATTTTGCATATTATAGATCAGCATCTATAGTAGATGAACATCTATTTCCAAAGTACTGAACTTTGCAAGAATGTTATTTTAGAGGGTAGCTGATCATAATTATTTTCCCTCCCTATCAATTATTGTAAAGAACTTTGTAAAAAAAAATCAGTTATTTCAATTTTTTTTAAACCATTTTATACTGAAAAAAAATTGCTAGTCATTGGTAAAGTGGGCCTTTTAAAAACAGATGTTGAGTGGGCAAAACTATGATGGATAGATTTGCCTTGTAGGTATAGTCATCCATTTCGAACTAGATAAAGGATACATCCTGGTATTTTAAAGGTAAAGACTCTGGTTTCCAGCATCTGCAGTCCTTGTTTTTACCTACTATGGGCAATGTAGCAGGGCCAATTCCCCTAACCTGCACATCTTTGGACTGTGGGAGGAAACCAGAGCACCCAGAAGAAACTCCACACAGACAGTCACCCGAGGTTGGAATCGAACTCGGGTCCCTAGGGCTGTGAGGCAGCAGTGCTAATCACTGGGCCACTGTGCCATTTGTGAACCACTTGCGTAGAAGTAGGACACATGGTATCACTAAAAGACAAACCTGGGCAAACTGCAGCCTGTATGCCAGAACCAGTTCACAGAAACCCCTAACACAGCCCATGCTTGCACCAGAGAATTCAAAGAAAATAGTATTTCAAAGCCAATAGAAGTATGCAAAGTTTGTAGGCATTGGCCAATGATCATAGGCAAGGGGTGTGATTTTCTTGAACATTGCCAATGGCAGCCATGTTAGAGGTAAGGAACACATGTGGAACAGCAGTGGGTGCAACACAAGGTAAATGTGTATTCAGATGCACTTAGTAGTTTACTGCAGTTTTGATCTGTTGATTTCCCAATTTTAAAACTTCAACTTATTTTCTCTCAAGATTTCAATGTTCTTTATGAAAAGTCAACCTGTTTTGTTTCGCCATTTTTCTGTATTTGCTCACTGAAGGTACAGACCCTTGCTGAGGCATGGGGCCACTGGTACTGGCAGTCTAGGACTGGAACCTTCAGGTCTGAAGATTATGCATGTGCTTCCTAACAGTGTGGAGCAAAATGCATTGGTAGCATTTGAAAACGTACTGGGAAGCTATTAAACCCCAACTCTAGGAATGGGAGGTAGGGACAGGACACAGACAATCGCACTCCCTTCAAGATATAACTGTTTACCTCAGTACCAAAACTTAAAAAGCAGTTAATGCAAAATACTTTGCCACAGTGAAGTAAAGATCAGAGCTGCAGAGCAGTGGAATTAATTAGGTCCACTAAAGATGCAACACTTTGAACAGTGTACATTTTGACCCTTCATTTTTCAAGTCAACTCTATTAGATTGATGAGGAATGTGCTCTTCAGTCAATGAAATGTGTCCAGTCTCAAATCTGCAGACTCATAGCACCACAAATTAATGTTCTCTAATGAAGCATCATTTAGTTACACCCTTTTAAAAAAAAACAATTTTAGAAACAGAAATCCAGTTAAGCAGGGGCTAAATTTACACTTTACTGCACTGCTGAATACTGCAATGTTCCTAATGGGCGGCACGGTGGCACAGTGGTTCGCACTGCTGCCTCACAGCACCAGAGACCCGGGTTCAATTCCCGCCTCAGACGACTTATTGTGTGGAGTTTGCATGTTCTCCCCGTGTCTGCGTGCGTTTCCTCCGGGTGCACCGGTTTCCTCCCACAGACACAAAGATGTGTGGGCCAGGTGAATTGGCCATGTTAAATTGCCCGTAGTGTTAGGTAAGGGGTAAATGTAGGGGTATGGGTGGGTTGCGCTTCGGCGGGTCGGTGTGGACTTGTTGGGCCGAAGGGCCTGTTTCCACATTGTAAGTAATCTAATCTAACCTAATCTAAAGATGTGGTTATTATGCTTTAGGACTGAGATGAGGAGACATGTCATCACTATGAATCTTTGTAATTCTTCACCCTAGAAAGTTGTGTCAATGAACATATTCAACATAACTTAACAAATGTTTGCATTCATAAGGGAAACAAAGGGGATTTGACAAGAAGTGGAATTGAGGTTGGAGACAGGTTCAGGGGCTATGTGGCCTACTCCTGTGCCTACTTCAAGATGTCGAAAGATTTATGAGATGGAAGAAAACTGTCCAGCCTAACATATTTGCAAGAGAGGGCTATTCAGTCTAATTCCACCTTCCATCTCCTGGTCCATAGTCTTGCAAGTTACACCACCTCAAGTGCATACACAAATGTTTTGATTTCCAACTTCAATCTGATTTCAACACCTACTACTTTTTCATGCAGTGCATTCCAGATCTTCTGAAATATAACATACTCAACTCCCTCCAATTCTGCTGCCAACTACTTTAACTCGTTGACTGATTATTGACCTCTGCAAACAGAAAAAGGTTCTTCCTGTCCATTTTATCTTGGTCCCTCATAATTTTACACAGATCAATTAAATCTCCTCTCAGCCTCTTAGGTTCTAAAGAAAAAGCACCCAGCCTATCAAATGTCCCCTTGTAGCGAAACTTCTTTAATCCTGGCAACATTCTTGTAAAACTTTTGTGGGCTCTCTAGTACAAACTCATTTCTTTGCATAACTCAGTGACCAGAACTATATACAATACTCTCACTAGTGTTAACAGTTCTAGTGAAACCTTCCTCCTCATACTCCATGATTCAACCAATAACAAAGTATTCTATATACCTCCCATACTATCTGATCTGGCTACATTCAAGTGGCTATGCATATACACTTCAAGGTCCCTCTCTTCCTGTACATCTTTCAGAATCCCAACATTCATGACATATTCCCTTGCTTTTTTTGTCCTCAAAACACACTACCTCATTTTCCAGATTGAAATTTATTTGTCACATTTCTACCCACTTTCCCAGTACATCATTAGCTTCCTACAGTCTAGAATTTTCCTTTTCACTATTAACTGATTTCCTATTAAACCAATTTTCATATCCACAAACATCTTAATTATGCTCCTGACAAAAGGTCTAAATCCTTGGTATGTAACACAAATACCAAGGGACTCAGAAAAGAGCCCAGTAGAACATAATTTGAACAACCTTCCTGCCACAAAGGTATCTGTCAAAATTAACTTTCCGCTTCTACCACAGAGCCTATTTCGGATCCAACTTGCTATTTTACCACTGATGTCATGAATTTTTAAGTTACACGTGGGGACTACGTTGTAAATTGTCACTAACATGCACATGGACAACATTCACTGTGCTACCTTCAACGTTCCTCCTTAGTACCTCAAAAGTGTCTCTGGACCAAAAGCATTAATTCAATTTCTCTCTCTATAGATACTGCCAAACCTGAGGTGTGCCAGCAATTTCTGTTATTTAAGATTTCCAGCATCAAGTTTTTATTTTGTATCGGGCCAATGGGATCAGTTCTGGGGCTGATACCAGGAGATAGGGACAGTGGGAGCAATTCTGGGATTAATATCAGGTTTAGAGAGATAGTGGCATAAATTCTGGGATTGATACCAAAACTATAGGGACAGTGGGATCAACCTGAGATTGATACGAGGACAACAGGGATGGTGGGATCACATCTGGGATTGATACCAGTACTATACAGATAGTGGGATCAGTCAGGGAATGGTAGCCGGACTATAGGCTGTGGGCTGAAAATGTGTTGCTGGAAAAGCGCAGCAGGTCAGACAGCATCCAAGGAGCAGGAGATTCAACGTTTCGGGCATAAGCCCTTCTTCAGGTCTATAGGCTGTGGGACCAGTCTAGGATTAATACCAGGAATATATGGACAGTGGGATAAATTCTGGGATTAATACCAGGTTTATAGGAACAGCGAGATAAATTCTGGGATGATATTAGGCTATAAGGACAGTGGGATCAATTCTGAGATTGATACCAGAACTATGGGGACGGTGGAATCAGTCTGGGATTGATACCACGACTATACAGATAGTGGCATCAGCATTGGATTGATACCAGGACAACAGGGGCAGTGTGGTCAGCCTGGGGTTGATACCAGGACTATAGGGACAGTGGGGTCAGACTGGGTTGATACCAGGACTATAGAGACAGTGGGATCAGCCTGGGGTTGATACCAGGACTATAGGATAGTGGGATTAGTCTCGGAATGGTAGCAGGACAATAGGGACTGTGGGATCGGTCTGGGATTGATAACAGGAATATAGGGATGGTGTGATCAATTCAAGGATTGATAACAGAACTAGAGGGACAGTGGGATCAATTCTTGGATTGATAACAGAACTATAAGGACAGTGGGATCAATTCTGGGAGTAATACCAGGTTATAGAGACAGTGAGATAAATTCTGGGATTGATATTAGGCTGCAAGGACAGTGGGATCAATTCTGATTGATACCAGGACTATAGGGACAGAGGGATCAGCCTGGGATTGATACCAGGACTATAGGGACAGTGTGATCAGTCTGGGGTTGACACCAGGACTAAAGGGACAGTGGGATCAGCCTGGGATTGACACAAGGACAATAGGGACAGTGGGATCAGCCTGGGGTTGATACCAGGAGTATAGGGACAGTGGGATCAGCCTGGGGTTGATACCAGGTCTATATGGACAGTGGGATCAGCCTGGATTGATACCAGGACTATAGGGACACTGGGAATCACTCTAGGGTTGATACCAGAACTATAGGGACAGTGGGATCAGCCTGGGGTTGATACCAGGACTATAGGGTCAGTGGAATCAGCCTGGGGTTGACACCAGGACTATCGGGACAGTGTGATCAGTCTGGGGTTGACACCAGGACTAAAGGGACAGTGGGATCAGCCTGAGATTGACACCAGGACAATAGGGACAGTGGGATCAGCCTGAGATTGACACCAGGACAATAGGGACACTGGGATCAGCCTGAGATTGACACCAGGACAATAGGGACAGTGGGATCAGCCTGGGGTTTATACCAGGACTACAGGGACAGTGGGGTCAGTCTGGGATTGATAGCAGGACTATTGGGACAGTGGGATCAGCCTGGGGTCGATACCAGGACTATAGGGACAGTGGGATCAGCCTGGGGTCGATATCAGGACTATAGGGACAGTGGGATCAGCCCGGGGTCGATATCAGGACTATAGGGACAGTGGGATCAGCCTGGGGTTTATACCAGGACTACAGGGACTGTGGGGTCAGTCTGGGATTGATAGCAGGACTATAGGGACAGTGGGATCAGCCTGGGGTTGATACCAGGACTACAGGGACAGTGGGGTCAGTCTGGGATTGATAGCAGGACTATAGGGACAGTGTGATCTGTATGGGGTTAATACCAGGACTATAGGGACACTGGGATCAGCCTGGGGTTGATACAAGGACTATAGGAGCAATGGGATTATACGGGACGATACTTTATGCGGGAAAATAAGCAATGGGGGCTGCTGAATAAAGGGAATCTGGAGATGACGATAGTGGGAACTAGACATGATTATCACTGGTTGAATAAGGCCGCTCTCAGGACCCAAAGAGGATTAATAAACCGGTAGTAACTCAGAAAGGTAACAGACTGAAGTGAAGCGCTGACATCGTGCGCTGCCGCCGTTTCACCCACCGTCATTATCGTCACTGTGCCGTCTCCTCGACATTTCTGCCCGGGGCCGGTATCACCAGCAGCCGAGAACAAGGTAATCGCTCGCTGGGCTTTGTGGCCGCTCCACCACCGCTACCACTCACCGCTCCTAGCCCTTTCTCGGGTCACTCACAACTTCCCCCAGCGACAACCCCCCTCCCTCCCCCCCCGATTATGGCGGGCACTCTGTTACATGCACTTCCGGGGTAAACCCGCGCGTGTCGGCCAAGTGGTTCCGGCGGGAGGGTTGGTCTGAGGCGGAGGCGACGGGAAGCTTTCTCTCTCTCTCTGACTCACTCCCTGGAGCCGGCTTCGGGAGACCCCTGGCCCGCGAGCCCCGCTGCCATGGCGACACCGTTCCATCCAGGGACGCTCGAGCCGGGCGTTGAGAGGTGGCACGAGCTGAAAGGCTGCGGGGCGCGCGCCCTCCCGAGGCCGAGCCGCAAGCGCCGGGGAGCCGTGAGGAAACGGGTGAGAGCCCGGGGCCGGCAAACGGATGAAATCAGCGAGGGTGGGGGAGACGGATAAGAGTCTGGGGGAGTCGGGAAACGGGTGGGATCCCGGGGGAGGAGGGTCAGGAAAAGTTTGGAAGTCGGCTGGCGGGTGTGAAGGGTCTGGACTCCAGGGTAGGTCGGGAACTGGGCTGGGTCAAGGCAGGGCTTGTGTCGTTTGACAGACCAGAACCACTTTTCATCTATTTATTTGTCTCTTTTTTTTGTTGGGGCTGGGGGGGGGACATCAGATACAAATAACGATCTGTGTCCAACGCTTGTTGGCAATAAGATTTAGCCCACAGTGACAAATGTTACTTGCAATAACAGTAATTTATAACCTGATGAAAACATGAAGCTTAAATTTGCATTTTGGCTTCAGTTCTTTAGTTGTTATCCTCTTCTAGAATACTTCACATGATGATGTAGAATTCTCTTTGAAGCCTGACCTTTTTTTTTGATGCTACGTAAAAGTAATCTTCATAGACCTAGGCATATTCCATGATTCGTTTTTGATCCTGAAAGTAAAAGGAACTGAAAGCAAATTATTTGAAAAATTCTTAGTTTTTGAGACATATAATTAAAATGCTAAGTTGTATTTGGTGAGGAATACTGATTTTATTGTGACCAGCATCGTAGACCAAATGATCCACAATCTGTCATAATCAATGAAGAAATGCATATGTGCTTTCTAGTATTTAAGATAAACGATCAAATGTATTCCCTATAGTTTTCCTTTCTGTATTATACTTTAATTTACATATATACTCATTTTATAGGCATTCGCCCTCTTTATCAATTCACGACAAGTACCTAAAGTTGGCAGTACCTCACCACAAGAATTGGGTAGGCCAAATGTTCATTGGGAATGCTGTGGGCAGCAGTTTGAAAAAGTGGAGGACATTCACAAGCATGTGGCCAGTGAACATATGCCTGAGGTTATACAACAGACTGAAGCTATTTTCAAGATGTTTGCCCAAAATAACAAGTTGACAACAGTACCTGGTTCTTCAGATCACAATGTTGTATCACCACAGCACAGTGGAACTAAAAAAGAATTTGACATATCCAAGTGGTTGCCTGATACAAGTCACATAAATTTTGATGAGCTAACGTGGTAAGAACTTTGTAAGAGTCTTTTGTTAGTTACACTGAATTGTGAAAGTATTTAAGTCTTTTGTTACGCATCTGCACTTTCTAGGGCTTATTTGAAAATTTGGAACTACAGTACTGTTAGAAAATTGTTCAATTTTACATTGCTTTGAATGGCTAAAATTACCCTCCTAATAATTTCAAACAGCTTAATTAGACACTCATGGTGCTTCAAAATTGCTTTGAGTTGGTTTCGCAATTCCTTGTGCTAGAAGCCTTCTATGTATTACACATGAGGCCCTCTAAGCTTTGAAGTTACACTTCGGTTTCTCAGTGTTGCCAAATTTAAATAGTATTCCTCTTAGCACTGTTCTATTCAATGAGTATTAATTGTCCAGTACTTATGTTATAATTGACAAATCTGGGAACATGTGAGAGATATGGCACAACCTACTTTGGCCTCCACATTTCAAGATGAGCAAGAATATAAATAAATATGCATTTTTGATTTCCTCACCCATAGGAATCTGCATGAATGTTGAAAAATGCACCACTGTAGAATGGACTTTTACACTCATTTGATATAACAACCATTTTAATCATGATTTGACACATTCAGATGAAATATCCAGATTCCCATAGCTAGATGATGTATATAGTAGTCCACGTGTACGTTCCAAGACCCAGCGTGGATGGTAACAAAATGGAAAACTTACCTCCCTGGCAGACCCCTGGATCTGGAAGTTCCATGTGATGTTTTCAGGCCGCGGTAAACCACCGATAACTAACTGAAACAGTGGAAACCAATTCCACAGATACATGGGTTCTACTGTAAATAACATAATGGACTGGCAAGCTATGTTTAATATATTGACATTCATTTTTAGTAGAAAAGTGTGGCGCTGGAAAAGCACAGCAGTCATCGTTTCGGGGGGGGGCAAAGGGAGCTGTGAGATAAATGGAGGATAAGTGTAGGGGGATGGGGGAAGATAGCTGGGAAGGTGATAGGTAGATGCAGATGAGGTGGTGATAGTGATAGGTCAGAGGGGAGGGTGGAGCAGATAAGTGGGAAGAAAGATGGACAGGTAGGACAGTTCAAGAAAGTGATGCTGAGTTAGAGGGTTGGACCTGGGATGCAGTGGGGGAAGGGAGATTGATAAGGAAAATTGATGTTGGTGGCACGTGGTTGAAAGATCCCAAGGTGGAAGATACAGTGTTCTTCCTCCAGTCATTGAGTGGCTTGGATTTGGTGGTGGAGGTGGCCCAGGACTTGCATGTTGGTGGCTGGGGCGGGCCACCAGATGTTGAAGTGGTCGGCCATTGGGCAGTGAGATTGTTTTGTGTGTGTGTTACTGCGATGTTCTATTTTACCCAAGCTAAGTCTATCTTTTACAGAGAGAATTAAGTCTCTTGCTTACAGTTGCTTTAAATGTTTTCTATGAAGTTTGAACCTTCTGAGTTTTAATTAGTTAAATTCCTGCCCTCAACAATAATCTTAAGTTGATATTAGATGGTGATCTCACTCATTTTAAATGAATTGCTTATGTGAAAATGGTTTTAAAGAAAATCATCGAGTCAGCATAGTTTTATGGAAGGTAGATTGAAAAACTCTAGCAAATAAGTCAAACACAAAGATGTGGCAAGCTAAGTGGACAATAGGAAACCTGTAAATGTTATATTTCTGGACTTGCAGAAGGCATTTGATAACACTGTGCATTAACCTTTGTGCAATGTATGATCACATAGGGTTGGGGTAATTTATTAATTTTGAAAGAGGATTGGTTAATCAACAGAAAGCAGAGAGTCAGGAAAAATGGATCTTTTTCTGGCTGGCAAGATGTAACTTGGGGTTACCATGAGGTTTGGTCCTTGGAGTCCCAACTCTTTACAATTTATACTAATGATTTGAATACAGAGGTAAGGGTAATATAGTCACGTTTGCCGATGACACTAATGTAGGTAAACGAGTAAATTGCAATGAACAAATAAGAGAGTACCTGTATTACCAATGGATATGGATAGATCAGGAGAATGGGCCAAAATTTGGCAGGTGAAGTTTAACATGGATAAGTGTAAGGTTCTACCTTTTTTGATCAGAAGAATAGAAAGGCAACTTGTTATGAAAATGGAGAGAAACTCGGTGATTCGAAGGAGTGGGATCTGGGTTTCCTTGTACATAAACTGCAGAAAGCTAGCATGCAGATAATAACGGGGAATTTTGGCATTTAATGCTGAAGGAATAGTGTGCAAATGAAGGGAACACTTGCAGCAACTGTATAAAGCGATAGTGGAACTGGCTTGGAGTATTGTTCCTCTTGAGGGATTAGATTAGAGTAGATTACCTACAGTGTGGAAACAGGCCATTTGACCCAACAAGTCCACACCGAACTTATGAAGAGTACCCAACCAGACACATTACCCTCTGACTAGTGCAACTAACACTATAGGCAATTTAACATGGCCAATTTCCTGATCTGCACATCTTTAGACTGTGGGAGGAAACCGGAGCACCCGGAGGAAACCCACGCAGACACTGGCAGAATGTGCAAAATCCCGACAGTTGCCCGAGGCTGGAATCAAACACGGGTCCCTGGTGCTGTGAGGCAGCAGTGCTAACCACTGAACCACTGTGCTACCCTCATGTAGTTGCACTGGAGACAGTTCAGAGGAGGTTCACTCGATTGATTCCGGCAATGAGGAGTTTGTTATATGAGGACAGATTGAAGAGTTTAGGCCTATATTATGTAGAATTTAGAATGAGAGGAGATTTGATTGAGATATATAAGTTGCTGTTGTAGGGCATTCTGGAACGAGAGATCATTGTTTTCAGGTAAGGGTTGCCGATTTAAAACAGATGAGAAATTACTTCTGTCAAGAGGATTGCCAATCTGGAATTCGTGACCCCAGTATGTGGTGGATGACGGGACATTGAGTAAATTTGAGAAGCAGATAGGAAGATTTTTAACTAGTAATGTGTTGAAGAGTTATGTAGAACAGGCAGGAAAGTGGACTTGAGGCTGTAATAAAATTAGCCATGATTGTGTTGAATGGTGGAGCTTGCTCGAGGGGCTGAATTGTTTATCTAATTGAGTGAATTTTCTTCATGTCCTTTGAGCTCCAAGTTGGATACAAATGTTTGATCTTGATAAGTAAGTAATGTCACTGTAGTCCCTAGATAACTGGTGGTGGTTTGACTTGAGGATCAACATGCCTCTGATGAGGGAAGAAATTGAGGAGGAAGGGTCTTTAGCCTCAGCCAGTGTGGGAATTGAAGTCCAAGCTGTTGGCATCACTGTGCCATGCAAACCAGGTGTCCAGCCAGCCGAAACATTGAGGAATTTCGTATAGATGTGTGCTCCATTTGTAGATAGCAATCTTTGATAATTGCAATTATAAACAGAGGATTTGAGAACAAAACCAACGTTTTAGGAGTGGTGATTTGCTGGAAGACCTCAATGTCACATTTTCTTTGATTGTCATCCCACAATCACTAGCTTTCACAAATATGCAGGAATTATTGCAAAAGAAAAAACAAGGCCATCTTAAAATAAAGAAATATTGCTACATTATCTCCAAGTGTGGAAAGCTACAATACTAAAAAAGTCATTCTGAATTATTAGGGACTTAACCTGTTTTGTGCAGATATGTATTTACAGTAGGTATCTGGCAGAATAATAGCTCTCTGTGGTTCTTTGTAAACTGTGCTCAGTGCGGGTAAAATATATTCCAGTTATCCAGTAGTTGTGCTTGAAGGTGGCATTTGTTCTGTACCCTTGCAGGCTGTGTGTAGTATTGCTTCATTTAGTGTTAATTCTCTCAATCTTTTCTAGTGCTTTGCCTTCCTCAGTTGGGGTTTGTTTAGTGCAGAGTTCCAAAACCAAACTCTTATATAGTTTTAACCATCTTTTAGTCCATCCAAGTTGTTTATAGTTTATTTTGATTTTGCTGAAGTAAAGCTATTACTATTGAGTAACTATAGAGTAAGTTCAAAGCTGCTGAATAGATTCTGCTAATTATTTGGTTATAGAATGTGTAGCAAAGCTTCTCAAAGGTAGGACTGTGGGTGAACATAAATCTTAGGTAACATATGAACATAGAAGATTGGAGCAGGAGAAGGCCATTCGGCCCTTTGAGTCTGTTCACCATTCATCGTCATTATGCCTGATCGTCCAACTCAATAGTCTAATCTTGCTTTTTCCCCATAACCTGTGATTCCATTTGCCCCAAGTGCTATATCTAGTTGCTTCTTGAATATGGTCAATATTTTGATGTCATCTACATGCTGTGGTAATGAATTCCAGAGGCTCACCACTCTGGGTGAAGAAATGTCTCCCCATCTCTGTCCTAAATGGTTTATCCCAAATCTTGCACACATTCACCATCAGGAACATCCTCCCTGCATCTACCCTGTCCAGTCCTGTTAGAAGTTTAGAAGTCTCCATGAGACTTCCCCCCCCCCCCCCCACCCCCAAATTTGTCTGAACTCCAGCAAAAACAGTCCTAACTTAGTCAATCTCTCCTCATACATCAGTCCCGCTATTCCTGGAATCAGCCTGGTTAGCCTTCACTGCATTCCCTCGAAAGCAAGAGCATCCTTCCTCAGGAAAGGAAACCAAACTGCATACCATATTCTAGGTATGGCCTCACCAAGGCCCTGTGTAACTGTAACAACACATTCCTGCTTTTGTACTCAAAGCCTCTTGCAATGAAGGTCAACATACCATTTGCCTTCTTTACTGCCTGCTGCATCTGCATGCTTACCTTCAGCAACTGGTACACAAAGTTACCCAGGTCCTGCTGCACCCTCCCCTCTCCCAAGTTACAGCTATTCAGGTGGTAATCTACCTTCTTGTTTTTGCTTGCAAAGTGAATAACCTCACATTTATCCAAATTGTACTGCATCTGCTTTTGATTTGCCCACTCGCCCAACCTATCCAGATCATGCTGAAGGATCTCTTAAATCCTCGTCACAATTCACCCTCCCACCAAATTTGGTATCATCTGCAAACTTTGAGATGTTACATTTTATTACTTCATCTAAATCAATAATATATAATGTGCATAGCACTAGTCCTGAAGCAGCACTTGTCCTGTAGCATTCCACTAATTACTGCCTGCTAATTTGAAAATAACCAATTAATTCCTACTCTTTGTTTCCTCTCTGCCAATCAGTTTTCTATCCATCTCAATACATTTGCCCCAATCCCATGCGGTTTAATCTTGCACAATAATTTTATGTGGGACTTTGTCCAACGCTTTCTGAAAGTCTAAATATATAACATCAAGTGGTTCCCCTTTGTCAACACTACTAGTTACATCTTCATAAAATTCCAACAGATTTGTCAAGCATGATTTCATCCATGCTGACTCTGTCTAATCCTGCACTGTTTTCTAAATGCTCCTCTATACTTTTATAGATAATGGATTCGAGAATTTTCTCCACTACTGATGTTAGGCCTACTGATCTATAATTCCCTGCTTTCTCTCTACTTCCCTTTTTGAATATTGGAATGACATTAGTTACCCTCCAATCTGCAGGGATTGTACTAGAGTCTATACAATCCTAGAAGAGGACCAGCAGTGCATCCAGTATTTCTAGAGCTACTTCCATAAGTACTCTGGGATGTAGATAATCAGGACCTAGGGATTTATCTCTTTCAATCCCATCAAATTTCCCAGCACCATTTCGCTACTAATATTGATCTCCCTCAGTTCTTCCCTCTCTCTAAAATTTGCATTCTCCACTTTTTCTGGTATCTGATTTGACCTCTTTTGTGAACATAGAACCAAAGTATGTATTCAGTTGCTCTTTATCCCCTATTATATGTTCCTCCCCCATTTCTGGCTGTAGGGGACTTACACTTGTCTTTACCAATCTCTTTCTCTTCACATACCTATAAAATCTCGTAGCGATATGTTCCATGCCATCTTACTTTCATATTATATTTTCCCCTTAATCAATTCCTTGGTCCTTCGTTGCTGAATTCTAAATTGCTTCCAGTCCTCAGACCAAGCTATATGCTTCTTTGTTGGATCGGATACTATCTCTAATTTCTTTTGTAAGCCATGGATTGGCCCTCTTACCCTTTTCCTCTTGTGCCAGACAGGAATAAACAGTTGTTGCAGTTCCCTCAATGTGTTCTTTGAATGTTTGCTATTGCCTGTCCAATGTCATCGCTTTAAGAATCTCTTCCCAATCTATCAATGCCAACTCATGTCTCATATCTTCATAGTTTCCTTTATTAAGATTCAGCACCCTAGTCTCTGAATCAACTACCTCACACTCCACCTTGATAAAAAATTCTACCATGTTATGGTTGCTTGCCCCCTACGGATCTTGCACAGCTAAATCGGCAATGATTTCCTTCTCATTACACAGTACCCAGTCTAAGATGGCATGCTTTCTAGTTGGTTCCTCCACATATTGGTAAGAAAACCATTCCGTATACGCTCCAGGAATTCCTCCTCCACGGCATTGTGGTTAATTTGATTTGTCTAATCTATATGCAGATTAAAATCACCCATGATCACCGATACACATCTCTAATTTCCTGTTTAATGACATTCTCATCATCACTGCAGTTTGGTGTCTATATATGACCCCCACTAATGTTTTTTGCCCCTTGGTTTTTCTCAGCTCTACCCACACAGACTCTACATTGTTAGAGCTAATACCCTTTCTCACTATTGTTTAATTTCCTCTTTAACCAGCAATGCCACTTTCCTTTTTGTCTGTCCTTCCTAAATACTAAATACCCTGGAACATTCAGTTCCCATCCCTGGTCACTCTGAAGCCATGTCTCCTTCATCCCAATTATATCGTACTCATTTACATCTACCTGCATGATTAGTTCATCCATTCTATTGCAAATGCACCATGCATTAAGGCACAAAGACTTTAAGTTTATCTTTTTAGCATTGTTTGTCTCGCTCCCAATACTTTTTCTCAGTAGCCCTGTTGAATTTTGTCCTTGGTTTCTCTGCCTACTAGTTTTCTTATTCCCTTTTTGTATTGTTTGATTTTGTTCTTGCTCCCTTCTTCTCTGACTCCTCATTGGGTTCCCATTCCCCTAGCATATTACTTTAAACCTTCCCCATCCACTCTAGCCAATGCAACCCTCATTTCTCCCCCCCCCCCCCCCAAAAAAAAGAAATCAGTCCAGTCCTGCCCAGATGTAATCCATCCAATTTATACAGATCCCACCTTCCCCAGAACTGGTCCTAATTCCTCATGCACCTGAAACCCTCTCCCTTACACATCTTTTCAGCCATGTATTCATCCCATTTATCCCATCATTTCTACTCTGACTAGCACATGTCACCCTTTCACGAATGTCCTGTACCTGCTGTAAGACATACATAACCCTAGCACCAGGAAGGCCACATACCATCTGGAGTCTCCATTGTGGCCACAGAAACTCCTGTCTATTCCCCTTACAATTGAGTCTCTGTAAGTATTACCCTGGCACACCTTTTACCCCTCTGCAGCAGAACCAACCATGGTGCAACAAGTTTGGCAGCTGCTGCATTCACCTTAATGGTATCCAAAATGGTGTATCTCCTTTGCAGGAGAATGGAACAGGAGATTTGAGCACTACCTGCCTACCTCTCTTGTTCTGTCTGGTGATCACCCATTCCCTTCCTGCCTGCGGTGTGACCACCTCTCTATACATGCTATTCACAATACTCCCTGCCTTGTGGGTGCTTCACAATGTCGACAGGTAATGAGAGTTCCAGCTCCAGGTTCATCCCTGATGTGTACTGAATCAACAGTGTTAACTGGAGTGAGAAAGGAGAAGGGACTAAAACTGGATTTAGCCGACATGACAAAATATCAACCAAGGTGGTTGTTGCTGGTCATTTATGTGGTGATGATGTAGACCAGCCCAGGATATGGCTCAAATGCAGTGGTCCAATATTTGAATAGCCTACTGAATATGAATTTTCAGGGCATCATGTTCAAAGTAACTTCCTGGGAGGCAGCAGAATCTTATCAGTGAATGTGGACTCTTCCTCAAAATTAGTGCTACTGCAAAGAGGGGTTGCAATTAGAATTTTTATTTACTTCTAGCCAATTAATTCCTATTGTGCAATAGGGAATATCTGCCAAATGTTTATTTATAGCTTTTTTTAAGCTAATTAAGCTTGTTCTTTTTAAAAAAAGATCTATATTGGCTTATCTTTTATATTGTAATTCCTCCTTGTGAAGAAAAAGACTTTGCTGTAGTTTTGATTATTGGATTTAACAGGTGTTAATTTTTTTCCCCTAGTGTAGCAGGCGAAGTGCTGTTATATTACTCGTATTGTGATATCGAGGAACCACAACTGATCTGCACCTGGCAAAAAGCCCTTTGTCATCAGTTGCACTTAACAGGCAAGGTAGGGGAGAGATTCCTTCTGTGTTCTTGTTTTACTTTTGCTATCCTCAACTTGCACTGAATTTTTCTGTGTTTGCTTCTGATATCTGGGGAAAGAAAATAATTATGCCGTCCGAGGAATTGAGTAAGTTTTCAAAGTATTGCCGAATATCTAGGTTTCAGTGATTGTCAATTTACCATGAAGATCATAAAAGCATAGAACCCCTCCAGTGCGGAAAGAGACCATTTGGCCCATTGAGGAGGAGAAAGTGAGGACTGCAGATTCTGAAAATCAGAATTGGGAGTATGATGCTGGAAAAACACAGCAGGTCAGGCAGCATCTGAGGAGCAGGGGAATCGATGTTTCGGGTGTAAGCCCTTCATCAGCGCCCCACCCCCCGACCATTTATCTCTCCGCGCCCCCCCCCCCCCCCCCCCCCCCCCCCCAGCTCACAAGCATCACTCCTGATGAAGGGCTTACCCCAAAACGTCGATTCTCCTGCTCCTCGGATGCTGCCTGACCTGCTGTGCTTCTCCTGCACCACACACACTCGACATTTGGCCCATTGAGTCAACACCAATCCTCAAAGCATCACACCCAGACTAAGCCCCAGCCTATCCCCATAACCCCACATTTACCATGGCGAATCCACAAAGTCTACACATCCCTGGACACAACGGAAAGTTTACCATGGTGAATGCACCTAACCTGCACATCTTTGGACTGTGGGAGGAAACACATACAGACACAAGGAAAACGTGCAAACTCCACACTCAGTCACCCAAGGCTGGAATCAAACACAGTCCCTGGTGCTGTGAGGCAGCAGTGTGTCACCCAGATTGCTGGTAGTAGTTCACTGGCTTTTTCACTATAGCAATGTTAATATACAAGATGGTTCCAAGGAAATTAGAGCAAAGTCTAGTCAAAGAATGAGTTATTCTGCTTGTAGAAGGCAAACCAGTAGTTACAATGGGTATGTGTTGAATCATTTAGCTCATTGGCAGTGTTTCTTTCAGGTCCGTATTTCCAAAGAAGGCATTAATGGAACAGTTGGTGGATGCAAGAGAGCAACTGAGCAGTACATTGAAGCTATGCTTTCCCATCCACAATTTCAAGCTATGTCTGCAGAGGACTTTAAGGTAAAGGCAGAACTGATTCTATGTCACATTATAAACAGTGCAGAGAAAAAATTGTCAAAAGTGGTTAAATTAAATTAAATTTAAGAAGTGATAATCTCCTTATCTTTGTGTAATCTCTGACCCATCAGCTTTTGTCCCTGCCCATTATCTTGCCTTCTCCCCATAAATCTCGATTCCCATCCAAATCAAGAACCTATCAATTGCTGTCTTAAATATCTTCAATGACATGGCCTCTACAGCCTTCTGCAGCATTGAGGTCCACAGATTAATTAACCTCACTCTGGCTAAAGAAATTTATCCCCATCTCAGTTCTAAAGAGTTGTTCCTTCACTCTGAGGCTCAAGTCCTAGTATCTCCCACTAGTGAAAATGTCCACTCCAACTAGGCTGCTTCGTATTCTATAAGTTTCAATAGTATACCCCTGGCCCTCTTTCCTTCTAAACCCAGAGACCTCCACCGTTCCTCATATGACAAGCTCTTCATCCCTGGGATAATTTCTGTATGACTTCCAGTGCTAGCACATCTTCCTCAGATCTGAGCACCAAAACTGTACTCAATATTCCAAATGTGGTCTGACCAGGACCTTCTACAATCTCAGCAGGACATCTTTGGTTTTGTATTTTGGCCTCCTTGACATGAATGTTAACATTGCATTTACCTTCCTAACCCCAACTGAACCTGCATGTTAATCTTAAGAGAATTCTGAACTAGGACTTCAAAATCCCTTTGGCCTTCAGCCTTTTCACATTCAAAAAATAGTCTGTGCCTCTTTTCCTACCAGAGTGCATAACCGCTCACTTTCCCACATTGTATTCCATCTGCCACTTCTTTTCCCACTCTTCTGGCCAATCTAAGTCTTTTTGCAAGGTAAAAACAATGACTGCAGATGCTGGAAACCAGATTCTGGATTAGTGGTGCTGGAAGAGCACAGCAGTTGAGGCAGCATCCAAAGTGCAGTTATTCCTGATGAAGGGCTTTTGCCTGAAACATCAGTTTCGCTGCACTTTGAATGCTGCCTGAACTGCTGTGCTCTTCCAGCACCACTAATCCATAAGTCTTTTTGCAGCCTCCCCCCTTCCTGTACACTACCTATTTCTCTGCCTATCTTTGTTATTTGCAAACTTAGCAACAGTGCCATCAGTTCCTTAGTGGAAGATCATGAATGTACAACATGAATAGTTGCGGTCCCAACACTGACCTCCATGGAACTCCACTAACCACCAGCTGCCATCCTGAAAAAGAGCCTTTCATCCCCACTTTGCCTTCTGGCAGTTTGTCAATCTTTTATCCTGCCCATAATACTATGGGTTCTTATCTTAGTTAGCAGCCCCCTGTGTGACACCTTGTCAAAGGCCTTCTGAAAATCTAAATAGATCATATTCACTGACTCCCCTTTGTCTAACTTGCTCACTAATTCTTCAAAGAATTTTAACAGACTTGCCAGACATGACCTTCCCTATTTTATCATGCACTCCAAGTACTCCACAATCTCAGCCTTAATAATAGACTCAAATCAACAAAAAGCGAGTTCAGGCTAACTGGCCAATAGTTTCCTGTCTTGCGCCTCCCTCTCTTCTTAAAGTGAATGTTAGTTAACTGTTTTCTAGTCTTTTGAGATGCTCTCTGACTCCAGTGATTCCTGAAAGAACCCTAACTGTGCGTCTAAGCTATCTTTTTCAGTACTCTGGATGTAGCCCATCTGGTCCAGGTGATTTCTCCACCTTCAAATCTCTTAGCATCACTTCCTCCTTAGTGATGACTGCTATGCTCACCTTTGCCCCAACTCTTCTGAAGTTCTAGTATGATGACCCTGTGAAAACTAATGTAAAATACCTACTTAGTGCCTTGTCATTCCTTTATTCCCCATTACTACTACTCCAGCCTCATTTTCCAGCAGTCCAATGTCCACTCTTGCCTTTTAGATATCTAAAAAAAATGCTCTTGCAATGTTCTTTTATATTATTAAATAGCTTACCCTGATATTTTCTCTTTTCGCCTGTCTTTACTGCTTTTTCACTTATCCTTTGCTGGCTTTTAAAGGCTTCTGAATCTTCTGGCTACCCACTAATTTTCACCATGTCGTACGCTTTGTCTTTTGCTTTTTAGCTGTCCTTAACTTCCCAAGATCGAATGGGGAAGAAATTATAAAAAGGCAAAATTAATGTTCTTTACTTAAATGAATGTAGTATATGAAATAACTACATAAAGAGGGGCTAATGAATATGATTTTCTAGTCTCTATGCAGACTTGGTTGTGAGGAGATCAAAACAGGGAACTGAATATACACGGGAATGTTACTTTTACAAAGGTGGGCAGGAAGGAACGGGTGGTGCGGTAATTTTGTTAGTAAGTGATGGAATAAATATGATAACAAGAAATAATCTAGAATTGGCTGATATAGAATCTGTATGGATGGGGGTACAAAATAATAAGGGGAAGATGCAAGTAAGTGTAGTCTGTAGATCCCCTAACAGTAGTTGTTCTGTAATCTTCATTAGCTTAAAGATAATGACGCTATTTTAAAAAGACAATGTATTAATCAGGGTGACTTTATTCCTCATGTAGATTTGGAAAATCAAATTGGCAAAGGTAGCCGAAAGGAAGTATTCATAGTGTATTTGGGGCATTTTCCTAGAACGAAATGTTATGGATGCAAGCAAGGACCAGGTTATTTTAGGTTGCTAATATGTTATGAAGTAGGTTTAATAATGATATCCAAGTAAACATTGACCATAACATGGCAGAATTCAGCATTTAGTTTGAGAGAGGGATCTTCGGTTGGAAACAACTACGTTAAGCTAAAGTAAGCGTAATTATGAGGGAATGAGAGCAGAACTGGCTGTAGTGGATTGGAGATGGAGTTTAGCAGCAAAGGTGCTTGAGGTACAATGGCAGATGTTTAAGAAAATAGTTCATGGCTCACAGTGAAGATAGATCTCAGTAAGGAAGCAGATTCGCAGGAAGGAATATGCCAATCATGGTTAACCAGAGAGGTTAAAGATTGAAATTTTTAAAAAATTGACCAAGATTAATAGTAAGCCAGATGATTGTGAAAGTTCTTTTTAAAAAAAAGAACAACAAAAAAATGACCAGAAAGAAAGAGGGAGAAAATCAACTTTGAGGAAAATATTGCAAGTAATATAAAAATGGAAAGCAAGAGCTTCTTAAATATGTAAAAATGAAGAGATAAGTGAAAGTGATCATAGGCCCCTTAGAGAATGACACTGTAGAAATAATAATGGGGAACCAGGAAATGGCAAAGGGGTTGAATAAGTACTTTTAATCAATCTTCACAGTAGAGAACGTTATTTTGTGTTTTGAAGTGTTATTAATCAAGAGACAAAAGTGCTGAAGAAGGAAATAAGCACACCAGCTATTTCTCGAGCAAATGTACTGGGGAAACTTAGATTCTGGAAAAGCTCCAGAGGATTGGCAAACACCAAAGTAGCACAATTATTGAAAAAGGGAGAGACCAAGAAATGTAACTACATTTAGCTTAACATTTTCCTTTGGAAATAGTTATAAAGGATAAAATAACAGATCATTTAGAAATGTATAATCTAATCTAGTAGAGTTGATTCATGAAGAGGAAATCATGTCTGACAAATTTGTTTAGAGTCCTTTGAGGAGCGAACATGATTTCATCAGAGGGATATCAGTTTAACTAATTTACTGGAGTTATTTGAAAAAGTAACTTTTGTAGATAAAAGGGGAGCCAGTGGATATATTGGATCTCCAGTAGGCCCTTGTAGGAAGTGCAACATTGAAGGTTATTGTGAAAAACAAATGTAGAAAATTGAAGTTAGATGTAACAGTACATTGTTGGATTGAAACTGTCTGCCATAATTCTGACCAGGCTGTAGGAAGCATGACTAAAGTACTTCCTGAACTTGCAATATTCAAGCAACCAGTATAAATAGGCCAAATTTAGGAATACTTTTACAAGATCAAGAATCAATGTTATATGTATCAGTCAGACAAAGCAGAAGTGAAACCATTGAACAATTCTAATTTGTTTTTAATGGAATTTGAGCTAACAAAATGCTATCAGTGATTAAATAAGAAACAAATGAGGCTTGGGGTGCTCTGGGACTTGTGTTTAATTGACCCTGGATAACTAAATGAAAGCTTCTTTGCTTGTCCTCATTAAAATTTCTGAGGGTGTTTTTGACCATTTTCCAGTGAACGTAGATCCATGAAGTGTAATAAGGAAGACTTGCGGGAAATGACGTGCTAATTTTGGATCAATAGAGGGCCTTGTGAGATTGTTATTAAAGCATGAAACAAAAGTAAAGTTGGAGCTTCATGGTACTTTACTCCATGCATACGTTAAAGGTCAGACGAAGAAGATTTAAAAAGGACTTAAGGGGTAACTTCTTCACATACAGTGTGGTGCATGTATAGAATGAGCTGCCAGAGGAAGTGGTGGAAGCTGGTACATTTACAACATTTAAAAGGCATCTGGATGGGTATATGTATAGGAAGGGTTTGGTGGGATATGGGTTGGGTGCTGGCAAATGGGACTAGATTAATTTAGGATATCTGGTTGGCATGAACCAAAGGACCTGTTTCCATGCTGTACATCTCTGAATCTATCCAGTATCTGACCTCTAAATTGTTGCTATTCCTGTGTGATACAAAATAAAATGCTTATTTCCCTGCATATGTTTTCTTTACATTTTTTGTGTCTTTTAGCATTTGCAACCTGTTAAGGTTCAAACCTAGGAAGGAACGTTATGGTGGATGAGAGTGCACAGTGGGACAGGGGTCAGACAGAAATAATCCATTTGCGCAAAGCTTTTAGTCATTTAAATGCCTCCATTTACAATTTATATGTTCAATGTGGTTATTACATGTGCGTATTGAGCAATATAGAAATCTGCATGTACATTTGTATGAATGTTTATGTAGATTAGTTAGAATAAAATATCTGTGTCTGCATTGTTCATTCTTTGTTAAAGTTCCATGGGATCCGCTGTTCAATTTTGTCAGGTTTGCTTTCTTTATCGATTATTTTGCCTTTAAGTATGTCCATGCTCAATTATTCTTTGGCATTTTTTAATTAACTGATGGACGTGAGCTTTGCTGGCTGGCAAGCATTTATTATAGTTGCTCTTGAGAATGTGTTGATGAGCTGCCTTCTTGATCTGCTACAGTCTACCTACTGTAGGTTGACCCAGAAAGCCCTTAGGGAGGGAGTTCCAGGATTTTAACCCAGCAACAGTAAATTGTAACCCCATCAAATGTCAAGAGATGATGTTTAGATTGTCTCTTATTGGAGATGGCCATTACCTTGCATTTGTATGGTACAAATGTTATTTGCCACTTGTCAGTCCAAGCCTGGACGTTATCTAGATCTTGTTGCATTTGAACATAGAGGAATCATGAATGGTGCTGAAAGCATCCAGCATTGGGCTAACAAGTTTGTCCCACTTTCTCTTGAATTCTGTATTAGATTTGTTCATAACTATCTATTTGTTCATAACTGTCTCTTTTGTCTTTACCATAAGTGGAAACATCTTTTGATATTTACCCTGCCAAACCGTTTCAAAATCTGAAGCATACCTGCCAGATCATTTCCATTAGTCTTCTATTTTCTTGAAAGCACATTCCAGTCTGTTCACTCTTGATGAGGATAACATTTCAGTTCTGGTTTTATCTTTATCTTTTTGCACATTCTATGGTTACTTTAAATCTTTCTTAGAATATAGAGACCAAAACTGTGCATAGTGTAAACTCAAATACGGACATTCCAAAGTGTATACAAGGTTCATATAACATCCTTTCTTTGCAATTCCACCCCTTTAAAAACACATCCCAGTTAGTTGTTTGCATTTTTATGAATTTATTCATTTGAGTATGATAGTTCCTTAATTAAAGGATTGTGGTATGATAGAACAACACAACCTAGAGGTTTTGACCTGGCATGCCATGCTCGGTTTTTGAAGGAGCTATACACTTTGCCTCACCGCCTGCCCTTTCCACATACTCCAGAACATTTTTTCCCTTTCCAATTCCCTTTTGAAAATTTAATATTGAATTTAGTTCTACCTCCCTTTCAGGCAATGCATTCTAGATAATCACTGCATAATATTCTATCCTCCTTTTATTGTTACCTACGTTTCCCAAGTTCATGTCATTTGCAAGCTATGAAATTATGTCCACTCAATCCAGATTATTAACATATATTGTAAAGAGCTGTGTTTCAATATGTACCATATGTGGACACCCCTGCCTACTTCCCTTCAATTGAAAAAAATTGTTTACCTTTTAACCTTTTATTATCTCTAGTTCTTTAACTTGTGTCCTCTATTTACTGATCTTTCTTTCTATTAGTAGAAAGTTGTTCCTCATTTATTCTATCAGTAATCGTCAACACTTTGAATGTCTATCAAATCCCTCTTAAAAGTCAATCTTGTAAGAACAGCAGTTTCCAGTTTCTCTATGTCATATCATATTTCTCTCCACTTACACTCTAGTAAACTCCTTATGCACCTTGTTTAAGATCTTGACATCCTTCTTTAAGTATTGACTTAGAATTAGCCATAGTACTGCAGCTAGAGTCCAATCAATGTTTTATAAGGTCAGTGTTTGTGGCCGTTACCACCAATAGGTGGAACGTGATGTGCACAAGCGCAAAATTAGTTGTTGCTTTTAAACTTTATCCTGCAGGAAAGCACATTGAGTTATAAATAAATGTAAATATAGTTATCAGGGCCTTCCTCCAGATTAGGAAAAGCACTTGAAGCAGTCTTAAAATGATTTTGTTTGGAATTTGTTTGGTATCAGTTTAGTTATGTTTTTATAGACTTTGTACTATATTATAACTTCCCAAACTCTCAATTCCCTTTAGAGCTATCTTTTTTGACCTGTTAGCTATTTTTAATTGTACTGACTGATTTGTTATACAGTATATTGGCATTAAAATCTATCAGCTTTTGTTCAACGCCTGTTATTTGATTCACTTGTGCTTTCAAAAAGTTGCAAACCATGTCACGTTTCACCTGTCAAAATTTTCTTTTTTATCCTAACACTTGTTGCAATTGCAATGAAAAATGCGTACGTGCATGTGCAGATAGATCATGAAAGCTGCTTTTAATGAAGGTATCCTGTTTCGCAAGTTTTCCATGATTTTCTGATCTACGTCTCTGCGTGTGATGCCATGGATTGTTTTGCCAACTTAAAAGTTTTAAATATTTCCTTAATCAAACTGCTGAGAGATGTAATTTCACACCTGTAGAGAAGGTGGGACTTGAACCTAAGCCTCCATGTTCGTTGGTAGGCATACTATAACTATACTGGTAGATCCCTGTTATATTCATGATAATCCAGGTGTCTCTGTTGAAAGTCAGTGCATGAACAGAAACCTGCGGGGATCACCACTGTGCACACCCCATAGTCTGAAAAATAACTTCACTGCTGTCTGCTTTCTGTTCTTCATCTTTACTCGGTTTTATATCTGTGCAGTTGAATTTTGCAAACAAATTTATCATGTAGGCAGGAATGCTAAGTTTGTAAACTGAGGCCACTTTCTGAACCAAGGGTTTGGATAACGTTTGGAAACTGATTATTTATCTCATTCACCATTTTATTCAGCATGTTTCCACATAATAGATTGGTTAGTAAGGTTACCAGGAGGAGCTAACCTATTGAATACAAAATTGGCTAGCAGGTAGGAGACAGAGGGTGGTGATGAAAGGCGGCCTGTGATCAGTGGTGAGCTACAAGGATTGATTTTGGGTCCACTGATTTCCGTCACTTATATAAATGATTTGGATGTGAACATAGGAGATATAGTTAATAAGTTGGTAATTGATACCAAAATAGATGGTGTAGTGGATTAGCTCAGAGCACAACAGGATCTTGATCTGATGGGCCAATGGGTTGAGGAGTGACAGATGGAATTTAATTTCGATAAATGTGAAGTGTTGCTTTTTAGTAAGGCAAACCAGAGCAGCACTTGTACAGTTGATTGTAGGGTCCTGGGGAGTGTTGCTGAACAAAGAGACCTTGGAGTGCAAGTTCATAGTTCCTTGAAAGTAGAGTCGCAGGTAAGATAGGATCGTGAGGAAGGCATTTGGTATGCTTGCCTCTATTGGTCAGAGCATTGAGTATAGGAGTTGTGAGGTCATGTTGCAGCTGTACAGGATGTTAGTTAGGCCATTATTGGAGTACTGCATGTGATTCTGGTCTCCCTGCTATGAGAACGATGTTGTGAATCCTGAAAGAATTCTGAAAAGATTTATAAGGATGTTGCCAGGGTTTGAAGGTTTTAGCTATAGGGGAGCCTGAATAGGTTAGGGCTATTTTCCCTGGAGCGTCTGAGGCTGAGAAGTAAACTAATAGGGGTTTATAAAATCATGGATAGGGTGACTAACCAAGATCTTTTTGCCAGGGTAGAGGAGTCCACAACTAGATTTAAGGTGAAGGGGGAAAGATTTAAAAGCGACTGAAGGGGCAACTTTTCCACGCAGATAGTGGTGTGTGCATGGAATGATCTGTCAGTGGAAATGGGTACAATTACAACATTTAAAAGGCATCTGCATGGGGTTATGAATAGGAAGGGTTTAGAAAGATTGGGCCAAATGCTGGCAAATTGGGCTCGGTTGGATTCAGATGTCTGGTCGTTGCGGACAAGTTGGACTGAAGAGTCTATTTCCATGCTGTATGATTCTATCACTTTTTATTATGTTAATTTGTACAATTCTAGTAAATCCAAAACTTAATGTATTGCACTGCCTACTTTGATATATAAAACCATTCAAATTATTCATAACTTTCAAATCTGCAAAATAATTCTGAAAATAAGTATTTTTGGCTAAGCGGAGTGCAGGAGGATCCCATTGTTTCCAAGACCTCCGAGTTGGAGTTTATAAAGAGGTTGTTCCCATGGGAATAGATCCTGCGAAGATTTCTTATAAAGATGCTGGTAAGTAAAGGAGCAGATCGGGATTGTTTGTTGGTGCATTGACTAGCTAAAAATCTGTTCATAAATGGCACTATAATTCATTTACAATTTGTCATTATTATTATTAACTTAAAAGGATAATGTTTTGAGTACCAGAGTGGTTTGGAATTAGAGCAGGATCTTAAATAAACACAGGCTTTACTTAGCTCGGGAACTAGATCTTGCTGGCATTTTTACAAATCTTGTATAACTGAATACATGATTAATTGGAACTTGTTGTAGCAATGTGAATGTTACGTACAGCAGTAACTTAATGTTATTTTTGTTTGTTTTGTAAATGGTATTGTAGGAATTCATTTAACTCCCGAAGAGTTTCACAGAAAACTAGAAGCATTGTATAACAATACCCAGATTCGAAAAGACACCATTCTCTTGGACTGCAGGAATTTCTATGAGAGTAAAATTGTGAGTTTTTATCCATCTGATTTTTCTTTTTAATGTTGTAGTCAATTACTGAGTTCAGAACTGCAAGTTAAATTCAGATATTGGGTATCATAATAAGTGCAACTGAAGAAACATCATTCTGCTTAGAAATCCTATGAGGTTTCTCATTACACCAATAAGCTTGCACTGATTATGTTGGATTCCCATGTCAAACCAGATTTTTGCAACAGCAAATGCCTTCTCCATAACTATTCTGTATGTGCCAGTATTAATTTTGAGCTGAACATGGTTGCACACTTCTGAAAATTATACCCTTTGGAGAATGTGTCATTTGGAGTGAAATGTTTTTGAATAAGCTTGGTACTTAGAAAATTCTGTAAATGGTAAATGGCTGGGAGTAGCCATAACAACTGTTTAATTTCTATCTGGCTGGTCCTTTTGTGGTTTTTGCAATTTCAAGCGTGCCTTACCCAGATGATAGTCACATAATCTGTGCCAACACTTCTCCCATGGCCAGTCTGAGTAGACTAATAGACTTGAAATAAAATGGAGTACAACATCCCATTGGCTCATTTGGTAAGGTGAGTTTGTACTTGAACTGTATAAACCTGAGATTTCAGCTTTGTTCTCTTCATTGTGCTAAGCTGGCTGATTTCAAACAAGGTGATTGGGATGCTGTAATTGACCTCTGTGTAGCAAATCAATTAAGGCAATACTTTATCCAACTCCTGTTGAAATTGGTACTGAGGTGAGTGCAGGATTATGCTCTAAAATAAAGCAAAGAACTGCAGATGCTGGAATTCTGAAACATAAAAAAAGTTAGTGGAGAAGCTCAGCAGGTCTGGCAGCATCTATGGAGAGAAAACAGAGTTAGCATTCTGAAGAAGAGTCTTTGGACTTGAAACATTAACTCTTGTTATCTCTCCACAGCTGCTGCCCAATTTGAGTTTCTCCAGCAATTTGTGTGTTTTTTTTGGTGTTTCAGGATTATGCTTGACTGATTCTCCTATAGTTAACAGTAAATAGTTTGCCTACACTTAAATTGCAAACATTGAGATATGCCAAAGGAAGACTACATATGATAAAGTAAGGAAACTAAGCTCAACCTCATACTAGTGAGGCACAATCAGGAGTTACTTGAAAGGTAATATGTCATGTTCTGCTGGTGGCGGTCTCTTCAACTTCTTGCAGCTTTCTCAAAAAATTGGGATGATTGTGTAAAATTATAAGAGCATGACAAGGAGTCTGCCAACTTAGTGACCGGTGGCAACAACTGTCAACAAGATTGAGAAAGATGGTGAATTAGATTTGAATCAGTAAAGGAAATATTAGACAAGGGCGAAAAAGGCTAGAAAAAAATTAAATCTCAGTGGATGTAACGGACTGAGTTGATTTTATGTTGTTCCCTTTCTAGGCCTGTCAAGTTAATTTCATTGTTTTAACAACGTACTTTCTAATCAACCTATTCAGAGATGTTATTATTCAGCTTTGGAGCAGGTGGAACTATAATCTGGATCTCCTGGCTCAAAGATAGGAACATTACTGCTGTGCCACAATAAATTATCAAATTTTTAACAGCATAAGTGCCTTGTTAACCTCTAACAGCAGTGTTATGCAGCAGGCTTAATGAGTATTAAATGTATAAGCATGACATTGAAGATAATGGGAAGGCTAAGGATGAGATGCCCATTGTGGAGACAAACAGCTTAGCAGCATAAATTGACAATGCAAGTTCTGGAAATTCACATTTCATGACATATCTCTTGATCCCTCTGCATTGCCCTTTAATAATTGCATGTGTCATTAACATTCCATTATTATTCTGTTGAGAACTATAAAATGCAACACTTCTCACTTTGGAAAAAGTCATAGGTGGAAGTATTGCTGACTCTTCTGCAGGAGTCCATTGATCTGATAAGAGGGCAGGTCATTTCAGTTGTTTAAGTAGATTTTGGAGCATGCTAGAAGTTTTCAGACACCAAAAGCATACAGTTGCTGTTATTTTATTGGCAATGATGGAACATATTTGTGTCTCAAACTGCAGTGGGATAATTAAGAGAGGAATGAACTTGAACAGCAGGTCCACAGTTGCCTGCCTCAGGGCTTGGCTTACACTAACCTTTTTCAAATATATAACACACATGTCCTACACCAAATTGGAGAGATTTGAATTTATCAGTTCCAAAATACTGGTAAAACAGACATCAAAGCCACAGGAAAGAAATAGAGTCCTCACAAATGACTGAAATGGACCTATTGGAATACCACTTCTAGACTTAGGCACTCTCCCCACCCAATCCAGAGATTATGTGTTGGCATTCTATCCAGTTAAAAACGTCTGGAAAGATTGCAGCATTTCATCTGTGGATGGAAATGTACCCATGTCACCTTTTTTTGTCATGCCACAAAAAAGTAAAAACCATGATGAACCTGGTCTGAAAACTCACTGGCATGTCAATACGTTTTATTTTAAAGCATTAATAAGGCATTGTTTGCAGTGTTTTTTGGAAAGAAAGTACTTTCTCTATATTGATTGGAGGATCATCTGCAATTATATTCAAGCTTGGAAAGAGATTTAATCTCAGTCATCTAACTCAGAGGTAAATGTGCTGTCAACGAAGCTAAAATCTATTAATAACCTGGGTTGGTTGAGTTTGGTAGGTCGTTGTTATACAGCATGAAGTGGACAAAGCCATTCAGCTTAGAAAAATAATCTTAATGAGCACAGAGATGATTGGACAGCTTCTTAGTTTACGTGCATAAATAACAAAATTGGTGGTAAACTCTGCATGCTTCCTGTTCAAAATAAGTGTCATGCACTTTACTCAGAGAGTAGTAAGAGTATGGACTGCTTTGTCTGCAACGGTAGTAGATTCGCCAAGTTTAAGTGCATTTAAGTCGTCATTGGACTGGCAAATAGATGTACATGGAATAATGTAGGTGGGATGGGCTTCAGATTAGTATGACAGGGTGGTGCAACATTGAGGGCTGAAGGGCCTGTACTGGCTGTAATGTTCTATGTAAGTGCTGTGAATGTACTACTTTTTTTCACTTATTGACTTGCAGTTTGCAGCCCATGAATAAAAAAATTTATATTGCACTGTATCCTAGCATCTGTTTTTAAAAATGAATCATGGCAGAATGCGTATTTATTTTATTGTTCTTGTACTCTTGAGATTTGTTTGTTGAACTGTAGCAATTTATGTTGCTCAGGGAAATTTTCAACACTGCATTGCGCCTAATATCCGGAAATTCAGCTACTTTCCAGATTACATAGATACAAATTTGGAATGTTTCAAGGACAAGCAGGTCCTTATGTATTGTACAGGAGGAATCCGCTGTGAACGAGGCTCAGCCTATCTCAGGTCAAAGGTGAGATAATTGTTTCTTGTAATGCTTTCAAATAATTAATGTGAAGCTTGTGTAATTAATTTGATGTGGCAAAATGCCAAAATCAACATTTCTGCACATGTGGAATTAAATTACTGTAGTCAAGGGTAATTAATTAGTTTTCCCTATTAAAGGAAAAGCTATGTTTGAGCAAGTACTGATAAGGTACTTTCTAGCGATTAGCTCTGTCATTTTTAAGATGCGTATTTTCAGAGATCCTTTCTAAATAATCTTGCACAAGGCTCTTCATTAAAAATAACAAAATTCAAGATGGTTTGCATGTGCATAGTTTTGGCTTATTGGTAAAGTTAATTAAGACAAAGTAATTTAGTTCTCCACTAGACTCTGTCTTGTGGGTAATGTGTAACATTGTGACTTAACTGTTACTTTTTTCCTGTTCTGGTTGTGGCATGTGGATGCAATAAAGGAGATTTATCTACATTATGGTCCCTAAGTTTCAGGCACATTCATACAACTCATCAAGTTGGAACACCTTCCTTCTGTGGATGCTCTCTGTAATGCCCAATTTATGAATTTTATATGCCTGTAAATGATTCCTCATGCCATTGCCTTATCGGTAAATAAATTCAAATTTGGAACTTCAGAATGCTTGGCATTAACGAAAATATGGATTTAGACACAACTGGATGGAAAGACTTCAAACCTCACTATGAAATGCTGAGCACTCCGAGAAGCCTAGTGCTGTAATCTTGGTCCTGTAACCCCTAGCCCCACTTACTGCAACTCCTTGCTGGTGAGACAGGAGCCCTGGGCTTAATGCCGTATACTATTGGTTCTCAAATTTTGCTGGTTAAGGAGCTGCTTTCAAGTAGTCATCATATTTCACATTATTTCCAAAAGCCTTTGGAATCTCTTTGTAGACCCCATTTGAGAACCATTGGTATAGTGGTATGGCACAGTGACTCAGTGGTTAGCACCGCTGCTTCACAGTGCCAGGGACTTTGGGCAACTATCTGTGTAGAGTTTGCATGTTCTCCCTTTGTCTGCGTGGATTTCCTCTGGGTGCTCTGCTTTCTCCTACAGTCCTAAGATGTGCAGGTTAGGTGGATTGACAATGCTAATTTTCCCATAATGTCCAGGGGTGTGCGGGGTAGGCGGATTAGCCATAGGAAATGCAGGGTTACAGGGACAGGGTGGGTTTGGATACGATGCTGTTTGGAGGGACATTGTGAACTTGATGGGCTGAATGGCCTGCTTCCACATTGTAGGAATTCTATGATAAAGTAGCCTATTTTACATAAGCAACCTCAAAAACAGAATAAACTCCTGTGTTAGTACACAAATTTTATATGATCATCACTGAGCTTGAGCAGTGTATATCTTCCCAGTTTATTTGTTAAGTATTTGTTGTTTGTTATTCAGGCTGTGTGCAAGGAAGTTTACCAGCTCAAGGGTGGAATTCACAAATATCTTGAACAATTTCCAAGTGGTTTCTACAGGGGAAAATTGTTTGTTTTTGACAATCGTTATGCCATCTTTGCCAGTGATGACATTATTTCAGGCAAGTATAGATAAATTGTTAAAGTATTGTCATATTTGACTTATTGAAATAATTGATGTTGGGAACCAACAAGGGGTTACTATATTAAAATTAGAGAAACACTTTTTCTATAAATGTGGTGAAAATCTAAAATTCTGTTTCACAAAAGTTGTGGATATTGAGTCAGTTGAAATGTTCAAAACTGAAATCCAAAGATTTTTGTTAGGTTAGGATATAAAGTTATGATTCATAGAAAATTAAAAACCTAGAAATTTGTCAATCTGAAGATCTAACTAAATGAACTTGATGGGCTGAATGGCCTACTGTTGTTCCTATTTGGCCATTTGGTATAAACAGTAGAATCAACAGAAGATGGAATAATTTATAAATGGCATCTTTGTTATTATGTGGGATTGTCAAGGTTGTAAATTGATATTTTAGCATTATTAATGCTCAAAATTGTAAAACTGCAGGTGAATGTGGTGCAGCATATCAGGTCATTGGAGTAGAGAATATTTTAGTTTGTTTAAATCAAAATATAATAAAATCTATTGTTGTTCAGTTTTGAAGAAATCATACCGGACTCGCAACATTAGCTCTATTTCTCTTTCCACAGATGCTGTCAGACCTGCTGAATTTCTCCTGCATTCTATGGTTTTTATGAAATAGAAATTGTCTGGTACTGTAGTTATCTTCCAATTATGTATCCAAAAGGGATCCTCAGACAATTTGTCGCCTTCAGCAATTTCAACCTATGAATGTAATTTGGATTTCAACTGTGTTTATTGTTGATTGACAGTGTTTTCAGAGAGAAATAATTTGGCTTATTTGTTATCGTTAGAAAATATGCATTTGTCATAGGCTATCTGTGGCAACTAATAATGTGGCTTTAAAAACTGAGTAGTTTTGAGTCATTAGAATTCCTGTCTTGAAGGCTACCTATATCATCTCATTAAACTACTCTTGCCTATTGTCCACACCAAATGGTTAATTCTAGTTACCTTCAACCAACAATTTATGCTAATTCCACATTCAAGATTTATGTTGTAAGATCATAATTGATTTCAATAATTGACACTTACGATGCCTCTTGTGATGCCACATTACTTTCAGAAAGTGCCTAAGCACAATAAAGGTCTCCCATGATTATCTCACTCTACTACTGATGCAGATATCCCAGACCAGTTAACCATTTTCAATGGGAAGCTAAATTTCCTCCTCTAACTTTTACTGAAAATTTATCAAACAAATCACTGCTCCCCTTCAAGAAAGTGAGGTAGAGTAGGAAATGTTTAGATTGTAAGGAATGAAAAAAACCTGAATTTATGTCTGAGACCTCAAACACTTACAACTATTAATCACTTTTGAACAGCAGCCATTATTGTTGATTAGGTGAAAATGGTACCTAATTTTCTTGCAGCAGGATCTTTGTTAAGGGTAAATGAAATGAATGACCCAGATTGATGTATATTTGATGATGTTGGTTAGGAGTGTCTCACTCTTCAAAAAGATTCAGCCGACTGAGCAGAATTCTACATAGCTTCACTTAATTCAACAAAGCAGAAATTATTCTCTTGTACAATCTCCTTCAACATTATCTTCCAAGTCATTCAATTTCAGGCTCATAACTATTAATAACAAAAGTACCCATACATGGAATTATCATAGACATCGGCATGTTCATTGGTCCTTCAATTTGTGTCTGTAATTGTATTTAACATGTTTGTAGTTCTAATGCTTATGAAACTAATCCTGTGATTTTCTTCTCCAGAATGCAGCTATTGTGGTGTCCCATGGGATGAATACAGACTCTGCAGTACCTCTTATTGCTGTCAGCTTGTTTTATCTTGTGTTCAGTGTCGAAAAAAAGGCCTTCTAGCCTGTTGTACAGTGTGCCAAGAAAAGGAAAACTCAACATCTGAAACACATTCAGGCCGCCCTAGAAAAGAGGAATGTGAATGTACTGAAAAACGGGTGCGGATTCCTGTCATGCTTCCACATTAACTTTTTAAACCCAGAAATAGAGAGATCAGGTTTGAAAGTATAAGGATTTGCATTTACGTAGTGATTTTCAAAACCTAGGACATTTCAAAGTACTTGAGTACTTTTAAAGTTGAGTCACTATGGTAATGTAGGAAATACGTTGCCAGTTTACACATAGCAAGATCCTGCATGCAGTGTGTAAATGACCAGATAATCTGTTCAGAGCTCTGATTTGAGGTGTATGATTTATTTTAATTACCTTTTAATAGTTCTATTTTAAACACTGATTTACAGTGATCAGGCAGTGCCTGTGGAGAGAATCAATGTTACTGTTTCACATCAAAGATCTTGCATTGGAACTGAGTTTTTAGTCATGAATGCTCATTGGCTTAAAATATTAACTCTCTTTCTATCCAGAGATGCTGCCTGGCCTGCTGAGTTTTTTCCAGCTTTTATTTTTGTTTTTATTTCAGATCTCCAGAATTGGCAATATTTTGCTTTTGATTTATCGTGGCGTTAGTTCATCTACATGCTGCTTACAGCCTAAATATTACATTGATAAATAACCAATTCTGAATAATAATTTTATTTCGGGTATTTTGTATTAAAAATAAATTCATGTTTTTGAGGCCTACTTTTTCATTCTAACTTCTTCAGCAGGCACATGATAACATTATCTATTGTTGTTGCATTAACATAAGATATTTTGACTCATGCAGGATAAGAAGAATTTGTCAATATTCTCAGCTTTCAATCCTTGATTAACCAGCAGAGGAAAGCATCAAAGACCTCATAGTATTTAAATTGGAATAAGACAACAAAACTGATACACATGCACAGTTCATGAAAAGCACAAAATTGTAAAGAATTCATTATCTGTAATGTCACATTTCCCTGGCTTCTAATTAGCTATGCATTCCTTTGTTGACAAGGTCCTTTTAATGGCCTTCCTCCGTTCTTTTTGTAGCTATTTGATTCTCCATCTCTCATCCGCTTTGTTGTTATTTGCTTCCTCTCATTCTCCCCTTTTTGCAGGTACTGCATTTTCCCATTTTCTCCCCTCCTCTTTCCAGCAACTCACCTGTGCTCCCTCTCCTTTCTAATCTCTCAAACTGTCTGCTTTCCCTTGTTCCCTCCCCTGCTTCTCCCATCCTTGCCCTGCAAACTCACTTCTCCGCACTCCTCATATCCTCTCCTCATAGGCATACTCCACAAACACTCAGTCGCTGGTGAACAGAATGGGGGAGAAGCAGCCTTTGAATGGCAGAGTAACTCTTTTCAAAATTTCTCAGTTCCATTTTCAGGCAAGTTTTTTCTGACTGTTTGCTGTCGTGATTCATTTTTCCCAGGTTATGTGGCCACTTGCAGAGCAATTTCAACTGCAGCCTTCAAGTATTTTGACCTGTTTTGTTGCATAGACTAGGTAGATTCCCTATGATAGATAACACTGCGGACTGCTACCTACGTGTCTTAGATGTTTCCTCATTAATATAATCCAAGCGACATGGGCATCCAGGGGCTCAAGGTGCTGTCTGTCCTAAGAGAATCCACAGACCACATGGCTCTGGTTTGAGACAATGTTGTGTGTGTGTGTGTGTATTTTTAGTCCATTTCATACATTTGGACCAAATCAAGAAATGTCAGATGTTGTTGTTTAAATTAAGTTTCTAAGCTCAGAACAGTTTTACACGACACTGTGGTGAATTGGAGTTTCAGTACCAACCATTTTAGCTGTCCCAAAGCTTGAAGATAATCTAATCACCGTTTTGCATTGCATATGACATTAGCAACACATTCCTTTGTTGACAAGGTCCTTTTGATGGCCTTCCTCCAAACATCATCGTCAGGAACCAACCAGGGATCAGCCCATTTCAAAGCTGGTAATGTGTAACAAACAGGATTAATAACCATTTAGTTCAGGATCATTGCAATGTGGTAGTTTTCACGTTTGAGTTTGTAGGTGGGAAATACTAGTCTAAAATTCTCAAACTTAAAAAAAATGCAATAACAATAGTCTTGTCTAAAGAGAACTGGAAGGGTATGTTAACACGCAAGATGGTAGATAAGCAGGAAGAAACATTGAAGGACTTGTTTTATAATTCTCAACAGTGACACAATTTTTTAACTGGCATTCTTGATAAAAAGGCAAAAATTATATACCTCAAATACTGCAATCCGCTGCAATGTTTGCCTGGAGAGCAGCCCAAACACATCTGCAAAAAACATGGCTGGACCTGGAGCAGCAAATCGGCAGCATCTGAAACCAGGAACTTCTCCCTGGGTCCTAAGCAAACTCTCTCCGGTAAAAAACCACACAGTAAATTACCCAGTATACCGGGACCTAAGCAGACCCTCTGCAAAAATATACCAACCCTCAACCTACCTGCTCCACAGGGTCCTAGGAAAGATCACTTCATTGGGAGCAGTCGCAAACCACTCCACCAGACCACTGGACCACTCAAGTGTAAGAAACCTGTGAGAAAGCGGGGTAAGCATGCTGGCCTGCTAAGAAGACTGCGACTTTGCGGTTTTAAGACCCCCCTTCCTAGCCTACTCCGAGCAAATGTACAATCTCTGGAGAACAAGATGGATGAACTCATATCACGGCTCAGCTTCCAGCGTGAACTGTGGAACTGCTGCACACTCTGCTTCACAGAAACCTGGCTCAACGTATCCCTTCCTGACTGCGCATTTCAGGCTGATGGTTTTTCTACCCATCGTATAGACCGTACAGTGTCCTCTGGTAAGACAAAGGATGGAGAGGTTTGCTTTTTAACCAACAATTTGTGGCACATGGACATTGCAACCCGGGACAGCCATTGCTCCCCAAATCTTGAATTCCTCACCATCAAATGCTGCCCCTTCTATCTACCGCTATACTAACTGCTGTGTACATACCGCCATAAGCAAAGCTTCAGGAAGCTCTGAATGTGCTGTACTCCACCACTAACACCCTGCAGACAGAACATCCCAAGGCTCTGTTTATTGCGACTTCAATCAAGCCAATCTAAGGAAGTTCTTGCTGAAAATGTGTTGCTGATTAAAGCGCAGCAGGTCAGGCAGCGTCCAAGGAACAGGAAATTCAACGTTTCGGGCACAAGCCCTTCGTCAGGAATGAGGAAAGTGTGTCCAGCAGGCTCAGATAAAAGGTATGGAGGAGGGACTTGGGGGAAGGGGTGATGGAGATGTGATAGGTGTAAGGAGGTCAAGGTGAGGGTGATAGGCTGGAGTGGGGTGGCGGAGAGGTCAGGAAGAAAATTGCAGGTTAGGAGGGTGGTGCTGAGTTCGAGGGAATCGACTGAGACACGGTGGGGGGAGGGGAAATGAGGAAACTGGAGAAATCTGAGTTCATCCCTTGGGGTTGGAAGGTTCCCTGGCGGAAGATGAGGCGCTCTTCTTCCAACCATTGTTTTGCATTTCCTGTGGTTGCAGGGGAAGGTGCCGGGAGTGGAGGTTGGATTGGTGGGGGGTGTGGACCTGACGAGGGAGTCACGAAGGGAGTGGTCTTTGCGGAACGCTGATAGGGGAGGGGAGGGAAATATATCCCTGGTGGTGGGGTCCGTTTGGAGGTTGCGGAAATGACGGCGGATGTATGGTCCACACCCCCCACCAACCCAACCTCCACTCCCAGCATCTTCCCCTGCAACCGCAGGAAATGCAAAACTTGCGCCCATACCTCCTCCCTTACCTCTCTCCAAGGCCCCAAGGGATCCTTCCATATCCGCCACAAATTTACCTGCACCTCCACACACATCATCTATTGCATCCGCTGCACCCGATGTGGCCTCCTCTATATTGGGGAGACGGGCCGCCTACTTGCGGAATGCTTCAGGGAACACCTCTGGGACGCCCGGACCAACCAATCCAACCACCCCGTGGCTCAACACTTTAACTCTCCCTCCCACTCCACCAAGGACATGCAGGTCCTTGGACTCCTCCATCACCAGAACATAACAACACGACCGTTGGAGGAAGAGCGCCTCATCTTCCACCTGGGAACCCTCCAACCACAAGGGATGAATTCAGATTTCTCCAGTTTCCTCATTTCCCCTCCCCCCACCTTGTCTCAGTCGATTCCCTCGAACTCAGCACCGCCCTCCTAACCTGCAATTTTCTTCCTGACCTCTCCGCCCCCACCCCACTCCGGCCTATCACCCTCACCTTGACCTCCTTCCACCTATCACATCTCCATCACCCCTCCCCCCTACCTTTTTTCTGAGCCTGCTGGACACACTTTCCTCATTCCTGATGAAGGGCTTGTGCCCGAAACGTTGAATTTCCTGTTCCTTGGATGCTGCCTGACCTGCTGCGCTTTAATCAGCAACACATTTTCAGCTCTGATCTCCAGCATCTGCAGACCTCACTTTTTACATAAGGAAGTTGTTGCCCAAGTACCACTACAACATTACCTGCCCCACTAGGGGCCCAAACATTTTAGTCCACTGCTACACCACTATGAAGGATGCCTACCACTCCATCCCCAACCCTCACTTCGGGAACTCCGACCACAATGCTGTGTTTCTTCTCCAGGTTTACAGGCAAAAGCTCAAGCAGGAAACCCCCTCATGGACACAGGTCCAGTGCTGGTCAGAGGAGGCAGAGGATCAACTCTGGCGCTGTCTGGAACCGGCTGATTGGGCCTTTTTCAAACAGTCCGCAGGTACCTTGGATGAGTACGCCACCACCGTCATAGACTTTATCAGCAATCAGGAGGATTGCATACCGAGGAAGTCAATCTGGGTGTTCCCCAGCAGGAAACCCTGGATGAATTAGGACATACAGAACCTGCTAAAAACCAGGCATGAAGCCAGATCAGGAGACTCATTCAAATATAAGGAATCCATGTATGACCTTCGCAGAGCCATTAAGCCAGACAAGGACCAATACCGATCCAAACTAGAGACCCAGACAGATACCCAGCGACTATGAAAGGACTGAATCACATCACAAGTTCTAAAAAGAGACAGTGTAAGCAGACGATGACATATCCCATCCAGATCATCTCAACGCCTTCAATGCTTGCTTCGAGCAGAATTTTGACGAAGTGGCAAGACCTGTTCCAACAGTCACTGCATCAGAGGTCAGATCAGTTTTCCTTCGTGTGAATCCAAGGAAAGTGATGGGACCAGACAGAATACCAGGCCATGCACTCAGCATGTGCAGATCAACTGGCAGAGGTCTTTCCGACATCTTCAACCTCTCCCTGTAGCAGGCCACTGTCCCTGCCTGTTTCAAGAGGGCCAACATCATCCCTGTGTCTAAGAAGGCTCATGCAGCATGTCTCAATGACCACCGCCCAGTGGCCCTAACATTTGTGGTCATGAAGTGCTTTGAAAGGCTGGTCATGGCATTAATTAAATCCAGGCTCCCCACTACTCTTGACCCACTCCAATTTGCCTATTGGACCCACATATCCACGTGAGATGCCATATCATTTAACCTTCACCCCTCCCTTGATCATCTGGGCACCAAGAACAGCTACATAAGAATCCTACTCATTGACTACAATTCAGCCTTCAGCATTATTATTCCCTCGAGACTGATTACTAAACTTAGTGATCTCAGACTAAGCCCCACTCTCTGCAACTGGATCCTCGGATTTGTGACCCACAGGCCAGAATCTGTGAAGATTAGCGACAATATTTCATCGTAACTAACACTCAACACTGGAGCCCCTCAGGGCTGCATACTCAGCCCCCTACTGTATACCTATTACTGCATCGCCAAATACCAGACTAATGCCATTTCTACAAGTTCACTGATGACACCACCATAGTTGGTTGAATCTTGGATGGTGACAAAACAGACTACTGGCGGGAGGTGGAAGACCTGGAAAAATGGTGCACTGCGACCAACCTAGCTATCAATGCCAGCAAAACCAAGGAACTCATTATTGTTTTTGGCAGGATGTTACTCATGTCCCCCTACGCATTAACAGCACAGAGGTGGAACGAGTAGAGTGTGTCAAGGTCCTGGGAATGGTCATCTACAACAAGCTTTCTTGATCTCTTCATGTGGACGCACTGGTTACAAAGGCTGAACAACGTCTCTTCTTCCTCAGGAAGCTGAGGAAATTTGTCATGACAGCGAATACCTTTGCCAACTTTTATAGGTGTGCCTTCAAGAGCACTCTGCCTAGATGTATCACTCCCTGGTATGGCAACTGTACCATTCAAGATTGGAAAAGGTTACGGAGAGTGGTGAACTCGGCCTGGACAATCATAAAGGCCAGCCTCCCATCTATAGAATCCATCTACCAAAGCCGCCAGCATTCTCAAAGATCCATCCCATCTGACAATGTTTTTCTACAACCTCTACCATCTGGGAGAAGGTACAGAAGCCTGAACACCCCATCCAGTTTCGTAACAGTTTTGACCCTACCGTTGTTAGAATACTGAATGGACTCTCAAACTCTTCACATTCGCCTGTACCTGTGTTTGTTTTTGCCGCTGTTTATCTGTTACTTATCTATGTTACTTAACTCTGTGATCTGCCTTTGTTGCTCACAAGACAGCTTTTCACTGTGCCTCGGTACACGTGACAATAAATTCAATTCAATTCAATGTTTGAGCATTAATGCTGTAAATATAGCACAACAGTGATGTGCATACCCGTGCAGTGCATTTCTATTTAATGTGCGTTTTTAGATTGATTTGAAGGGGTGTGTTGATATTTTTACATAGATTTTGAGGGTATTGATGTTTTGATGCGTTGCTTGGTCAGGGTTTACTGTGGTTATGCATACTGTTGGTTATTTGGAATTTTTGATTAACTGGCACACTCCTGATCCCAATGCTGCCAGCTAATGAAAGGTTTGCTCTTCACCTATGAGAAGAATGCATTATCTGTGGGAATTAAGAATGATATAAAACTAAAAGAAAGGTTTACAATGCTGCAAATCCCAGTGGTGGTCCAAACGTTTGGGGAAATTTTAGAAACAAATGAGGACACAAAAGAAGTGTTGGTGTGTGCAAGAAATATAAAACAGATGGTATAGGCCTCTACAAATGTACCAAGTGGAAAAGAATAGCTAAAGTTAGTCCCTCTAGAAGGAAAGATTGGGGAATTAACAATGGGAAACAAGGAAATGACAAAGACTTTAAGCAATTGCTTTGTGTCTATCTTCATAATTGAAGAGACAGACATCCCAAAAATAATAGAAATACATTAGCCAAAGCAAGGGAGCAATTTAAGGCAATTACAATGCCCAGACAAAAAGTACATGGAAAACAAATGGATCTTAACAATTATCCCATCATCTTTTGTTCCTATTGTTATTTTGCTCCTTTTCTGTGCAACAAACTATGTACTTAAAGGAATGTTTAAAAACTCTTTTCCGTTATGACTTTCTATAATACAATTAGAAACATTAACTTTCTGTTAAGCTTAAATCTGAAGACCACAAACATTTTTTCATGTAAGTCCCCAAGCATAGCAAAGCACTCTCTCACAAGCGCAGAGGAGCAGATGAATCAAAACTATAGGACCGAAGTAAGCTATTCAGCTTATTGGGGCTGCTCTGCTTTGCAATGATCATCCTGAACTCCACTTTCCTACCTTTTCCTCATAACCCTTGATTCCCTTACATTAAAAATGTATCCGTCTCAATATATTTAAAATCCCTGACTTGCCAGTTTTCTGTGATAAAGAACTCTGACAACTCTCAGAGAAGAATTTCCTTATCTCTGTCTTAAATGTGTGCCCACTTATTTGTGAGACAATGCCCTTGGTCATAAACACTTCCATAAGGATGAAACAGCTTTTCTGCATCTAACCTGGTAAGTACCCAAAGAATTCTGTCTGTTTCAATGAGGCTTCTTCTCATTCTTCCAATGAACACACGTGTAATCTGCTAAATCTTTCCTCATGTGGCACTCCCTCCATATCTGATGTCAGCCTAGTGAACTGTCTCTGGATTGCCACTGATGCCAGTGAATATAGATAAGGGGCAAAACTGTTCACATCTGTGGTCTAGCTAGTGTTTTGAACAATTTTAGCAAAGCCTCCCTACTGAATTTAAATTATGAACTTAAGTTATTAATGATTAAAAACATCATCCTCCTCCTGTGCTGTAACCTTTCCATGATTCAATTCTGTTCTTCCTTTCTTGGTTCCCAGTTCTTTGTAATTGTGTGTGAAATTGGCCTTCCATGCATAGATGATGCTTGCTCATCACAAGAAATAGCAAGTGAAGTCTTTTAACATTGGAATCTGTTCTACTGTAGCTATTACATGGTTCTGGCTGACCAGGGAAGTCTGCTTCTCTAGTCTACCGTATATACATCAGAAGACTTTTTAAAAATTGGCAATCCACTTGTTGGCCAAGTTAGGACACACTCCTGAAAACAAAAATCCATTGACAATTACTGTGTTCTGTGACTCAACCAAATTTGTGTCCACATTGCTACTGTCCCTTTTATACTGTAACCCATAACTTTACTCTCAATTCTGCAGTGTAATACTGATCAAATGTCTACTGGAAATCCATGCATGGTGCATTACCCTCACTAATCCTTTCTATTTTGGCTTCATAAAGTTCCAGCAAGTTAGTTAAATATGGTCTCCCCTCTAGAAATCCTAAACAACCTACCATCTTCCATGTGACTATTATTTCTAACCTGAATAATTGTTTCTAGAAATGTTTCCATCACTGAAGTTAAACTGAATAGCATGTAATTGCTGTGATTATTACTACAGGCTCTCTTAAACAAGGTCATAATGTTTGCAATTCTCCAGCCTTCTGGCCAGAGAAGACTGCAAGATTATGGACAGTGTAGAACTCCAAAAAGACATGGACAGGGTGAATTAGACAGATATGTGCAGATGAGGTTCAATGCAGATCAGTGTGAAGTGATGCACTTTGGTTTTCAATGTTCTTTTGACTAATGTACAAAAGGGGTATGATTCTAAAGTGGGTGCAAGTGCAGAGCGACCTGGGTCTATACATGCACAGATCATTGTAGTGGAGTGTGTAGTTACTGAAACATTGTGTCCTCGGCTTTATTAATGGGAGCATAGCATACAAGAGCAAAGAGGTGATGAACTTGTGTAAGACACTTGTGCTATTACCACATTGTAAGAAAAATGTCATTGTATTGGAGAGAGTGAAGATGCAGCTCCTTCTTTAGAATCTTTAATGAGAACAATGTCTGAAATATATTCGCTGAACTTTACAGGGAAAGAGCAGTGTCTTCACCCCACTGTATAACAATCAAAGAAAACCCACCATGCTTGGTCAGTTCAGCCATTAAAGGCTGTCAGGGTGTTAATTAGTTCAAGGCAAGTTGAGGCTTCTGCTCTCCTCTGGGATGAAGTGTCACATCTGAGAACTGCTGGCCAATTGAATAGCCCTCAGCTTTCTGATCCCATCAGCGCCACTGGGAGAGGTGTCCAATGATGGGACTGCATACAGCAATAATTGTCTAAGCAAAGGTGGTGATGGTGGGAAAGGAGTGCAATATTATTGGAGTCAGGCTGGCAAGTGAGTAAATAGAGAAGCTTACTGAGTAGGACGACTGGAGAACAGAAGTGCCTCACCCCTTGCGCATTCACCGACCTGAGCAATGAATGCTGCTAGGCTGTGTACTTAACATGGGTCTCTTCCACTGTGAGCTAACTCCCAACACTGGCAGAGAGAGACCCTTCAGCAACCAATGAAGAATCTCGGTTGTGAAAATTGCAACAATGGGAGGGGGTCGGTGCAGAATCATTGTCCAAAAGGCCACACTCAATTTTGCAATGACACTCTTGCCCAGCTAAAAGTTTCCTCCCATTTATAGAGCATAGATATTTACGGCACAGAAAGAGGCCATTCAGACCTTTGTGCCCATTCCTGCCAATAATAATATGTCTATACCGATCCCATTCTCCAGTTCTTGACCTAGAGGCTATGTCAACATAAGTGAATACAGTCCTGCTTATAACGTGGTGAATCCTGTGTTATAAGAAAATCGTATAATGACTGCACCATTTAAACTAATGGGGCTGGCATTATGTTATAACCAAATGTACCCTTTGGAAACAGTGTCCCCAATTCACCAATCATGTTATAGTGAATTTGTTTTAATGAAATGCACATTATAGCAGAACGACCTGCTCAAATACTGCTTAAATGTTACAAGAGATTATGACCGAACCACAGTTTAAAGGAATGAGATCCAGACTCACCCCACCTTTCTGGGTGAAAAGATTTCCCCTCAACATTCCTCTTCATCTTCTACCCCTTAAATCTGCCCCTGATTACTATTCCTTTTGCTAATGGAGTAAGTACCCTCTCTTATCTCCCTCTCATAATCTTAAACACTTCCACCAGGACTCCTCTGAACCTTTGCTGCTCTGGAGAAAACATTCCCAGGCAATCTAATCTTCCCTCATAGTTAAGGCAATATTCTTGTAAATCTCTACGTTCTCTCTAGTGTAATCACATTATTTTTATAATGTGGTGACCAGAACAGCATGCAGTACTCCAGTTTTGGACTAACCAGCATTTTATACTGTTTCAGTTATTATATTTTAGCCTTGGCGAATATCACAAATGTCTTCTTATCCTATTTATTTATCTGCCTTGTTACCTTCAGGAATCTGTGGACATGTGCACCGAAGTCTCTCAGATCTCCATTTCAGGAAGATCTTCCCATTACTTTCCAGGGTCCTGCCATTCATAGTGCCAAAATCCTTTGCCTTTTAACATTCTCCAAGTGCATTTCCTCACACTTCTCCAGGATAAATTCCGCCAACAATGCAGAAGATGCCCTTTGGCCCATGAGTCTTTACTACCAAACTACACTGAACCTGCACTCGTTCCACTTTCCAGCACTTAGTCCTCAACTTTGTGTGTTTTTTTTCTGTTCAGATTTGATGCACTGTTGTGATTTGAGATGATTATCCTAACCCCAAGGCAACACTCCAGTGTCCTGTAATTCCTTAGGCTGATATCAGTTATTTGCTACTCGGGGCTAATTGAGTTCAAGAGGTGGTATAGCAAATTAGCAAAGCAGAGTTCAAAAACAATCCTTTACCATTGCATTACAATGCCTAACAATCCAGATGTGGAACATCCACTGGGTCTGCCTTGTCTAATCTACTAGCAACATCTTCAAATTTTCCAACAGGTTTGTCAAACATGATTTCCTTTTCATAAATTCATGTTGACTCCGTTCACTCAATTATTATCTAAGTTATCATGTCTCTTCCAAAAATTGTATTTTCTCTAGCATTGATGTCAGGTGAACAAGTTTGTTGTTTTCCCAATTCTGTAACCCAAGCTGCCACAAAAGTCTGCCTGTTAATCATTCACCCCAATTAATGAAGAGCGAACAGGAACAATAGTTGCAATAGAGTAAATCTTGCCCTTAAAATATATAAACTAGTTTGAAAAATGCATACTGCAATTTCCAGATGATAGTAATTAGTTAAATCTCATTTGGTATCAGGATAGAGCTATTCAGATTTCAACTTACATTGCATTACATTAAAGTTTTTCTGTCGTCCAAGCAGTAGCCTTAGATTTGTGATATACCTGTTCACATCCAGCAACATTATTATATTATACTTCAAGGAAATCTTTTGAGCTTGTCAGAAATAAAGCAGAGTTATGGATGAAAACAAAGGCCAGATAGGCATGGGGTATCCACAAATCAAGATTGCTTAATGGGTTGCTTAGTTATCAAGGACTTGTTAAACATTTTGTGAAGTATCCTACTAATTTGTTTATGAAGTGGCACGTTTTTCACAGATAATATGTATGCAACATGGAGCAAGTGTAGAAAGATAATTTTCCAAACCAGTTGGAAAGGTACTATTCACAATAAAGATTGTAAAATTCATACTTGTATTCATCGCTTTGAACATACAATTTAGAAATCAGTTTTAAATATTGTTCCCATTCTACTATGGGAGATGGTATTATTATTGGACTGCTAATCCAGAGACCCAAGTAATGTTCTGAGGATCTAGGTTTGAATCCCAGCATGGCAGATGGTAGAATTTGAATCCAATAAAAATCTGGAATTAAGAATCTAATGATGACCACAAAACCATTGTTGATAGTTGGAAAAACCCATCTGGTTCACCAATGCATTTTAGGGACGGAAACTGCCGACCTTACCTGGTCTGGCCTACGTGTGACTCCAGACCCACAGAACGCGGTTGTTTCTTAGCTGGCCTTTGGCTCATTGTGTGAATAAATTAATAAAATCTTTAAAAATCATGTGGAAAATTGGCTTCTTCATTTCCCCATGTTGCAAAATGCCTATATTTCAAAAAGTATTGTACGTTCAAGGTGATGAAAAAGAATACAAATTTTACAATCTTTATTTACAAAACCGCCTATTAAGCAATCCTGATTTGTGGATACCCCATGCCTGTCCTGTCTTAGTTTGCATCCATAATTCTGCTTTATTTCTGATAAAAACAAAAGATTTTCATTAAAAAGATATTGGGTAGCATATCAATATGATATGACAATGTTGCTGGATGTAAACAGATATATCACAAAGCTGACACTCTTTGGGACACCCCAAGGACATGAAAAGGCAAGTTTCTTTTTTGTTTGATTGACAATCTTCAATGGAAAGATTATTCAGTGGTAAATATTTTGTGGCTTACTTTCAGCATTTTGGGAAAGTTTGTCATTATTTACACGCATACTTCAAACATTCGACATTATTCTTGTTTTTCTTTTGCTCTTTCACTGGATACAGACTTAACTGGCTCGGTCAATATTTTTCACCCATATTTAATTGTCCTTGAGTAGGTCCAGACCCACAGTCCTGTTAGGGAGGGAGATCCAGGATTGTGACCGGGCAGCAGTGAAGATATTGTTTAAATGAGGGTGATGGGCAACTTAAAGAGAGGTGCTTGCAAGTGGTGGTGCAGTCATTGGACCTGCTGTCTTGTCCCTTTAGCGTTTTAAGGTTGAACTTTGAGAAGTTGCTATAGTGCATCTTATATATGCGCACTACTGCTACTGAGATAGTGGGGGGAATGAATGTTTAAAGTCCTGAGCAAGATGCCAATCACACGATCTGGCTTGTCCTGAATGGTATCAAACATCTTGGGTGTTCTTAACACTGCATTCATCCTGGCAAGTAGAGTGTGTTCATGCCCCTGACTTACTCTGGGAGTCAGGAGGTGAATTACTCACTGCAAAATTCGCAGCCTTTGGCCACTCTTACAACACAGTATTTGTATGGTTGGTCCAGTTCACTTTCTCATCAACTCGAACTTCATTGAAAGTCGGAGGAGCATCACTGTTGGAGAAAATCATTACCTGGCACATGTGTTATGCAATGTTGTTTGCTACTTATTGGCCCAAGCCTCAATATTATCTAGCTCTTGCTGTAAATGGATATGGACTGCTTCAGTGTATGCATCATCACAAATCATGCTTAACATTGTTCAATCAGCAACAAACATCTCCCCTTCTAAGTTTAGGATGGAGAGAAAGTCTTTGATGAAGCAACTGAATATGGTTGACCTGGGACAACACCCTGAAGAACTCCTTAAATAGCAGTCTCAGTGACAATACCACAGCTTTAAGAGGTGCATTTCGTTCATGTTTTTTTTAAAGAGAGGTTTTAATTCAGGTGTGCTGAACTGTGTACTTGAATCCCACAAAGTAAACAGCTGGTGAGGCCTCGGGGTCTTTTTTTCAAGTTGGAGCAATATAATCAGTCTGAATAGTTGGGGTCAAGCTACCCCAGAGTGAGGATTTAAGTAGCAGTTGCTGGAGTCTTGAAGCTGGGTTTGAAAGCTGCAGTGTATCACTTCCTGCTACTATCTTTGCCAGAGTTTTCTCTTGATGTTTTTTCCTTCTTAATTGAAGAATTGCCTGTGAGACAAACTAGTTTACTGAATTTTCCTTTGCCAAGGGTGTGTTTGGGAGTCTTACTATATTGAAACAGTTACTGTTAAGTAGTTAAATGATCAATTAAGTTTTTCAATAGAGTTAAATTATTCCAATTTTTTTCTTTTGTCTGAATTTAAATGTAGTATAAAAATAAAGTGTGTTTTGCTTAATATCAAGTAGTTTGACCAATCAAATTGCACCTGGAAAGCAATGTCTTACACTTAGCTTTAAAATAAGAAAATGTTAGGATCTAGACTACCTTCTGAATATATTTTGACGGGGTTTGGTCTGGTCCATAATCCCCCCCTTCTTGATTTCAATTCTATTGTTTTCTTTATATCATATGCTGTCAAGAGGTCAGGAGCTGGTGTCTCTGGTAGAACCCAAACTGAGCGTTGATGGGGCAGGTTATTGCTAAGCAAGTGCTGCATGATAGTACTGCTGATGACCTATTTCTGATGATTGAGAATAGTTTGATGGGGCTATAATTGGCCAGCTTAGATTTGTCCAGGTTTATGTGGTCAGGACATACCTGGGCAATTTTCCACATTGCTGGGTAGATGCCAGTTTTGTAGCTGTATTAGAATGGCTGGGCTAGGTATGCAGCTGATTCTGGAGCACAAATCTTCAGCATTATTGCTGGAATGTTGTCAAGGCAATATCCATATGGAGTGAATTGAATCAATTGGAGACTGGCATCTGGGCTGTTGGCAACCTTGGGATGAGGCTGAAATGGATCATCCACTCAGCACTTCTGGCTGAAGGCAGTTGGAAATTCTTCAGCCTGTTCTTTTGCACTCTTTTATATTGGACTGCCCAAGATAATTTTTAGCTATGCCTGGTTAGCTCGTGGCATGCCCTCCCACATTTTTCATTGAACCAGAGTGGATCCCCTGACATGGTGGTAATGGCAAATTGGAGGATATATCAAGTCACAAGTTTAAAGCTTATGCTTGAACACAATTATGCTCTTGATGACCCATGATTACCTAGTTTTGAGATGCGAAATCCATCCGATGTTTAGTACAATATGATGTAGTAATGCCACATAACATGATGTGCACTCAATGTGAAGACAGGACTTTGTTCATACAGTGGTCACTCCTACCAACATGGCCAGGGACAAATCCACCTGCCAAAATTGGTGAAGATGAGGTTAAGTAAGTTTTTTTTTGTTGGTTCCCTCACCAATTACCACAATCCCACTTCCTCCTCACCTTTAACTTATGACGTATAGTCTTAGCCACATCTACAATGGGGAAGAGATTCTCATGATCCACTCTGTCTATGCCTCTCATAGTTTTACATACCTCAGTCAGATCCTCCCCTCAGCCTTCTCTGCTCCAAGGAAAAGAAGCCCAACCTATCCAGTCTCTCTTCATAACTGAGAGTTCTGTCCTCAGTCAATATTTTGGAGAATCTCTTCTGCACCATCTCCATTGCAGTCATATCCTTCCAATAGTGTGGTGACCAGAACTGCACACATATTCCATCTGTGGCCTGATCACATTTTATAAAGTTTTCACAAGATTTCTTTGCTCCTGTATTCTACACCCTGGCTAACAAAGGCAAGTACCCCGTATTTCTTCTTCACCATCTTGTCTACCTGTGTTGACAGCATCAAGGATCTATGGGCTCATACACATAGGTCCTTCTGTTTCTTAGTACTCCCCAGGAACCTACCATGCCTGGTATAAATTCTTCCTTTATTAGACCTCCCAAAATGCATCACCTCATACTTATTGGGATTAAATTCCAGCTGCTGTTGGTTCTGTGCAACTTTACCAGCTGATATCAGACTGTAGCCTGAGACCATCCTCCTTACTGTCAACAACACCACCAATTTCTATTTCATCTGCGAACTTACTAATTACATCTTCTACATTCACATCCAAGACATTTATGTACATTACAGACAGCAAGGGTCCCAGTACCGCACTGTACCACTAACCAGTGGTACATCGCAGTTTTCAGGCTTTTACCTTTCGACCAGTCTTCCATACTGAAGTCCGTATAAACCATGTCAACTGCACTACCCTTATTAAAATTTTTAGTCACCTTAAATATATTTAAGTCCTCTAGGACTTAGCTAGCTTGATCATTAGTGATGCTACCTAGTCACCTGGTGATGGTCTTTGAGGCCCTCTGTGTTTTTTTTCAATTGCTGTTCAACTTGAAGAAGAACTGATTTAGAGAGGCAATGGGTTGAAATCAGCAGCAGTTTTCCTTATCTATCTTTGACCTGATGTCATAGGCCTCATAGGGTCTTGAGTAATTGTTGAGGACTCCTTCCTAACTACATTCCTGTAGCCTAAGGGCTATGGAATAGCCTATAGGAGGGAGTATAATGAGCCACAAGTCAATAGCACACAAACTTCAAAATCAACCCTTTGCACTTGCTGCCTGCCTAGTTGGTAATATGGAAAATAAAGAACATGCATGCATGGGAAGGGTTAAAGCATGAAGACCACGAACAACCTGTGTTCTGTGGAAGGCAGGATGGGATAACCATAGTGGAACATTCCTACACTAATTAGCAGACTAAGGTTAAGGCTGAAAGGTCGCTATGGTGAGATGAGATAACACAAGTAATAAAGCAAGTTTCTCTGTTAAGTGTTACTATGACAGGATTGGGACTGTAAATATTTAGGACATTGACATTAAAATATCTAATTAATAGTAGAGTCAGCTTGATATAGGAGACTATTGTAACAGATGGAATAGCTAAATATCTATCATAATAGGTTAATTGAAGATCTCAGTTGCACAGTTAGCAATAAATATCTCACCGTGACCTTAGAATAACATTAAGTAGAATGTACAACTAAAGAGATAATGGGAACTAACATCACTGGTTTATTGTGTAGCTAGAGTGAGGTACTTAGCTTATCAGCATGTCCAACTATATTAATCAAACAGAAACATGATTAAAAAAAAATAAAATCCATGGACCCTGAGATTCTTGGGCATTCGAGAATCAGCTTTCTCAGTGTCACGGTTTTTTATTTGCAAATAAAAGACCTACTTCTTGAATAACTCTCTGCGTCTCCTGGTGGTTCTCTACATTTTCTCCACAACAGTACCTATATCTACAGATAATCCTTGTAGAAAAAAATGAAGATTTCTCTTGCCTAATGCTGTGGTATTAGGACCATTTTATTTAGGTTTTATGTTAAACAGGTGAAGCTGTTCCAAGTAGGATAAACAAAACATCACTACTTTTATTGCACAACAGTATTATACAGGAGGTTTTATTAACCGTTTTCAAAGAATGTGAAGCTACAGAATGCCCAAAATTGTAATGCTTTATTTATCATAAAGTGCAAGAATCAATACATTCTACATTTTAAAAAACCACAACATTGTAGATTTAAAACCAATACTTTCACCTGCTTTGGGCAGAGCTTGCTCTGTTAATCACACAGTTCAATTCCTGGAACCAGTCTGAAATTTATAAACAAATCAATTATTCATTCTCTGTTTAGACAAAAAATGTCCCAGCTTTAGAAATAAATGGTTTCATGGAAAATAGAAGCCTGGTGTCCATGAATTGCTGAATACAACTCCGTGAGTGTGAGCAGTCTGGTCTGAGTTTGCCAATTGAATGAAACAATAACTTATTTTGATGAATCTTTCAAAATCTGAACAGATTTTGGCTTTGAACTAGAACAGACTCTGCTTAATTAAAAATAAATCTTTGCAAAGGTTACTTTGGATATTTTAAATACAGCCTATGAATCATTTCAAGCCATTTCCTACCCTTTATTTCTCAGTGTTGAGAACATTTGCAGTAACGTGAAGAATAAACAGAGGCTGTATCTCCTCGGATCCGATATCTCAAACAGCAAGCGTTTAAATAAATTCCCATGATTTTAAATCTACCTAAAATAAATATTTTGATTTAAAAACAAAAACATTCTGGGTCTTTTTGAAATCCTTTTTCATAAGTAACCCAAATCAAGAGAGATGCTGGTTACATGAAAAATCTGAAAATCAGCAGACAGCATGGTGGTGCACACAATTCTCAAGCAGTGCATTATTTCATTTCTGATTGCCACAAAGTTAATGTGTGAACTCTGTGTTCCCACAACAACAGTCCAGCGGGTTTACACTAGGAGGTAATTCTCTGGTGTCAAGTCATATAAATAAAAAGGTTACCGATGTTTCTACAGAAAATCCTAGAACAGCAAGCTTGTACATGCACAATATAATTATGGGTAGAACCAATAATCCATTCAGGGATGTACTCAACTGATGGATAAATTAGAATTGATGGTTTCAAGCTTCCGCGCACACAGCACTAACTGAATTGAAACCATTTTGTACTGCACATACTGCTATTTTCTGTCAGACAAAATACACCACAATCTGTACAAGCTATTTCTATAGACATCTGCCATTGGACTTCACACTAAACTTCAATTAGATACATCATCCTATCATATAACACAAAGAAAAAAAATGGAGCCGCAGCAGAGAATTGGAGACGCCCTCTTGGGTGTATGTAGAATCCATCTGTATAGGGCGTGTGCTATAGAGGCAGAAGTCTTCACAAACAGATTAGACAGTTGTCCGGCATCTGGGGAAGATGGGGCCATTGAAGCCCTGCAGTCGGCTTTGCCTGACTAAAATAAACAGAAAAGTCATAAACAATTCATGATAAAGACCTCAATTGAAAAACTGTACACTGGTAATAAGAAAGATTAAACAAGTGCATCATCTTAGAATATATAGCTTTAATATACTGTATAATAATACAAAACAGAACCTTCACTGTACTTTAATCAATAGTTTTCTTTAACTTCTAAAGTATTATTAGTCCTGTATTTTAATTTTATCATTTATTTATTATCTTCAACTTTAAGCCTCAACTGTTTGCCACTTGTTCTCCTATATTATGATACAGTATACACTCTAATTTATGACAATTTTGCTAATTAAAGTACTTTGTTCATACAAAATCATCAGATAATTACTCCCTCAACAAATGACTAAAATATATCAGTTGATAATATTTCTCAATACTACATAGTCACAGACATTGTCTACATTGTCCACATCATATATTATTGTTCCTTTAAAAGTATAACTGGCTCTTGATACTGGATGTATGGAAATATACATTACAATTTCCAGAACACACTAAATTAGAGAACAGAATGGGAGTGTTATGTTTGACTATGTTTTGGCACGACAACTTGAGAATGCTTTTTAAAAAGGTATACAGGATCCTTTACAAACAGAAAAGATTTCCCAGGACAGGATGATGAAGAAAAGAAATTCCGTTAGATTGATTTCACTGGCAGAAGGCTCAGAACTCAGAGTACATTTATTTAAGGTAATTGGCTAAAACGTCAGAGGTGACATGAGAAAAAAAAAGTTTATACAGTGAGTTGTTTTATTGGGAAATGTACTGTAAGAAAGGAAAGTGGATGCAGAATTAATTTTTTAGAAGGGAACTGAATAAATACTTTAAAAGGAAAAGTTTTCAGTGCTACGGACGAAGGACAAGGCACTCAGATGAATTGGATAGTTGTGTCTGAAGGAGCTGAAACAGATACAATGGGCTAAATTGTCTCCTTTTGTTCTGTCACGTTCTAATCTGTGCACCCTCACCAAAGTCTTGGAATTGTTTCTAAAGTGGTTGTGCATAGAATTGGACGATACAACACTTAAGTTGAGACCTAACCAGTAAACCAGGATTCCACACTATTTTCTTTCAACATTTTGACAGGAACTGTGTAGCAGTTAATGTATTTTCAAAGGTACAATTTGTAAAACTTGTAACTTTTTTTCACATTTAATTTTTTAAACATTAAACATCCTCAATGTAAAATCACAAAATATATATTACATCATATAGAAGTGATTCTAAACAATTTTCTATTTCAGGAAAACCTTATGAATTTCATTGCTGACCCATTATTCCATCAGTTTGATGGCAGCAAATGCAGAATTGTAAACCAGCCACTCGACCTCATTGAAGAACATGTTTTTACTGAATGTTTCTACAACTTTTTACATAACCAAGACAAACCTAACATCCACTTCTTTGCTATCTATGGTCAACAGCTACTTCCTTCCTATATATGTATTTTCTTTGAATTGGAAAGTGCATTTTCTGTATTACCTGCAAAGGAAATGTAAATTTATGCTTAAACTGAGGTTTTGTACATATCAAGGTGAGATATCAGTGGGAGAGAATAGAACATATTTGCAATGAGCTCCAGTAGACTTTCTTCTGGGTCAGGTACAGCATAGCAACATGCTCTAATTACTCTGTCCCTGCAATATCTCTTTACTGGAATTCCGAAAAGTTCCCTGGCTGTCTACATGAGTTTTTCCCATGGTTATGTCTTTAGCTTCATGAGCGTTTTCATGTGCCATTCTTTTCTTATTTTAAATTGTTGCGTATACATTAACTCTATTGTATATTTAATTCTAGGTACCTAATGTTGGTAAACCAGGGCTTGGTGTTGATGAAGTTATGGTTTGTTCCCCTGGGTGCTTTCAAAATATTTGTATTTACACATCTCCATTAAGTTGGAAAGAGTTCAGAAGCAATTTATCAGGATGAGCCAGGAATGGGGGCGTTTGAGTTATAAGGAGAGGATGGGAATTTTTTTCACTGGAGTGCAGGAGGTTGAGGGGTGACCTTACAGAGCTTCATAAATCATGAGAGGTATTGATAAGGTGAATGGTGGGTGTTTTTTCCATAGAGTGGGGACTTCAAGGTGGCATATTTTTAAGGTGGGAGGAGAGAGATTTTAAAAAGACATGAGAGGTGATGTTTTTACACAATCCAAAGATGTGGAATGAAATTCCAGAGGAAGTTGTGGATGCTGGGTACAGTTACATAATTTAAGAGATACTCGCAGAAGTGCATGAATAAAAATGTTTGGAGGGATATGGGCCAAGCACTGGCAGGTGGGATTAGTTTAGTTTGGGATTATGGTCAGTATTGACAAGTTGGACCGAAGGGACTGTTCCCATGCTGTATGCCTCTAGCTACATTCCAAAGTGGATTTAAGAACTGAGTTGCAGAGCTCCCAGAAGGGGAAGTAAATGAAAGTAGAAGGCCTGTAACTGGAATGAATCTGTCCAAACCCATGTCATGTTGGTCCACTTCACGACTAAGGCTTTCCCTCTAGCAATCCAGATGGAAGCAGTAAATAGTATAAAAAAATCAATGCCATCCAGTTCCAGCTGAAAACTGTTTCATTCTTTAATATTTTTATAAGTTACTGAGAGTCATTCACTGCAATATAAACATGTTTTTAAGCTGACAGTTAAACAAATGGCATTTTACATCTGATTGAGTGATGTTGAATAATCTTAACATTGTCTACTAGTATTGTGACTCAAACACATGCACAGCCAGTACCCACTGGTCAGTAAATAGAGCATAGAAGGTGAGAAGCTGAGAAATGGGTTAACATCTCAGTGAATGGAGTGCATACCTAATTTGGCATTCTTTCTATTCCACACATTGGAATATTTATTAAAGATAGAACAGAATGAGATTTGAGCCTCACTTAAAGTAGGGATTGGACTAGTGATTTCTTTTTTCAAAATGCTCGTGTGGCCACTCACAAAACATGAGAAATTTCTCATGGACAAAGATGATCGAATGTTCTTATTTTGCTTCAGACTTCCATGATGAGAAGCAATAGAAATGAAGAATTCCACTAAAACACAACATTGTGGGGAGTATAGAATCCGAACAGCGTAGAAACAGGCCCTTCAGCCCCACAAGTTCACACCGACCCTCCGAACAGCAACCCACCCAGACCCATTCCCCTACCCAATATTCACCCTGACTAGTGCACTTAACCTACACATCCCTGCACACTATTGCCATTTTTTTAAGCATGGCCAATCACCTAATCTGCACATCTTTGGATTGTGGGAGGAAACCCATGCAGATGTGGGGAGAATGTGCAAATCGAACCTGGGTCCCTGGCACAGTGAGGCAGCAATGCTAACCACTGAGCCACCATGTTACCTCTTTATAGAATCTCTACAGTGTGGAAACAGGCCCTTCGGTCTAACAATCCATACCAACCCTCCGACCCACCCAGATCCATTCCCCTACCATATATTTGCCCTTGACTAATGCACCTAACCTACACATCCTTGAAACTATGGGCAATTTGGCATGGCCAATCCAGCTAACTTGCACATCTTTGGATTGTGGGAGGAAACTGGAGCACCTGGAGGAAACCCATATAAACATGGGGAGAATGTGCAAACTCCACACAGACAGTCATCCGAGGATAGAATTGAACTGGGGTCCCTGACACTGTAAGGCTAATGTTTGAGACCCCATCCAGCATGGTTTGCTGGTTTCTTGGGGTGTAGCTGTGAAGAGCCAATGAAAATTGATTTTCTTTCAGAACCATTGGAAATCAAGCACTCTGCCTGATCACATGATCTGCCACCATCCTGCAATAATCAATGTTAGAAGTCTGGTCCCTAAACATTAACTTTCAAAATGATGTAAAGCATGAGATTAACACCTTAATAGAGCATTATTTACCAAATGGCACAATCCAGATTTTGAGAGTAGGTTTTTAAACAACTTGTGTGGTGGTCCTACACGAGGCTTAGTGCAAGTTTTCTCTCCCCCCATTAATTACTGTGCTGCATGTGTGAATTTGTTCCCATGTGATCAATTTACAATTCATTAAAAAGATAACATACTTAGCAAATACAGAAAACAATTTAAAAATTGAGAAAAAGTGAACAGCTGAGATACAAGAAAGCAGTGCTGCTGCATCAGAGACAGAATTGCTGATTAATGCAATCACTTCTTTAAAATTATCTAGAACTATAAAATTAGGAAATAATTGTGTCTGCAAGGAAAGCAGAATAAAAAGCAGTGGAGGAAACAGGAAGGGAATAATACTGCACTCAGAGAAGGCGAAAAGTTGGTGTAGACCCAGCAGAAGGGCAGTGTAAAGTACTGCTGTTTCAATTTAGGAGGGTATGACCAAAAAAATACTATATACTTATATCTCCTCCAGTTCCAAAGCTGAGTATCTAGACCAGGAACCATCTGCTCGATTAATGCGAGCTGCAACAAAAATTAAATCATTGAGAACAACCTGTAAAATATATGATACTGCAGAGAATTTAAGAAACTCATTAAAATGTCGAAATGCATAATTTCATTCTTTTAAAGTTTGCAACAGCTAACTGCGTCAAAATGGTCTGGCTTCTTTTGATAAAAATAACCGCCCTTTCCCCAAAAAGCTGCCAACTTTTTCGTTTGAAGTTTTCCAGGAACGGAGGACTTGTGTTGTGTAATGGAAATATTTGAATCAGTCAGTGACACCTTGCATTTATATATATATATCTCTTTAACATGGCAAGTACCACAAGGAATGAGGGCTGACTGGAGCGATTATTATGGAGGAGCTACAAAATGGAATCTCAGACTTGTTTTGCCTAGGAGTTTTTGCCATCTAGATATTGCCCAATCTTTAACAAAATTAATTGCAGATCAAAGTGGAAAAGTCATTTTCTCCAGCTGTTAAATCTTTTATTAAAATATTTTGTTTCCACAGCTGACTACTCGAAGCATTCTGACTCAAGCTAAATTCATAATTGAAAAATTGCTGTTTATATTACTTTGATCAAGTAAGTTTTAAAATTAGTAGAAATAGTTTAGTGAAAACATTTCTTTCCCAAGGTGTACAACTTTGAAATTTCCACTTGTGGTATGAGATTAATAATAATCTTCACGTTGTGTTTCATATAGCCAACATGCACTTATGTTGTATTAATGCATTCTTCCAACTGCAGAAGACATCTAGCAGTGAATTTTCACAATACTATTCCAATGAAATGTACTAAGACCCACAAATATACCAAAAGAATGAGTTGTAGACATGATCCTAAGATGACTGTTTCAGCTGTACCACCATCTGATATTGTAATGAATGAAACATTCTCATGTGACATGTTAAATGAAAATTCTCTTTGGTATGCACTAAACACATTTAATTTCTTCTAGAGTTCTTTTCAGTCAATTATGTTTTGCTTCAGTTTTCAGCTGATGTGGATTGACTCTATAAAACTCCTTTTCTGTTCTAGTTTCGGTCTTCTAGCTTTTAAACACCTTCTCAAATCCACCTGTTCAAGTATACTTTTGGTTGACTCTCTCGTCTTCCCAATTAAGTTTGGTGTTCATTTCTTTCCTGAACAATGGCTCTCTATGACTCGAGGTATGTGTCAGCTGCTGCTGTTTGAATATTCCCTGTGCCAAATATGATCATGTTTGAGGAGACAAGCTGAAGACTCCCAGACAGTTACCAAGAGTTCTGACAGTTTGTTTTTACAGTAACTCTCATTCGGATTTTTTGCTTCCTTTCTTGTCTCTCCTCTTCTCAGTAGTTCCCACTGCAGTGCAGTCAGGATTTGGAATTCACCAAGAGAGGAACCCTAGGTGAAAATCTGCACTCCAAAAACTTTCAAACTTTGTCACCAAGATGGCTACTGGCATCAATCACATGGTTAACTATTAGAAATCTTATTTGAACAGCAACAGGATCAGTTCTATTGTTAAAAAGCTGAGATACTTTTCAGTGTCTTAACAATGCTATATTAATAAGTTTTTAAAATGTACAAATGACAATTTACATTGAGAGAATCTGGATCATTAAAATAACAGATTAATTTCAATTTTTCACAGTAAAAACACATAGGTTTAACAATTTGTATTTTTATTGTGAAAATTGAAATTAATCTATTACTTACAAATTGTTAAACCTATACATTTTTAAAACTTTTTATTAAGGAAATATTAAATGTAATATTTACTCCAGTTGACAAATGACTCTCATTATTCTAAAATTCTTTGATACTTTACATTGTTATATTGTATGATCGACTCTAAAATGCATAATAATTTGTAAATCTTTTAATGAAAATTAAATACAAAATGTATTTTGAATATTTCTGAGAAATCAGAATGTAACAATGGCAGTTTCCTTACCCAGATCATTGTTGCTCATCACCGCATTGGAGGCCCGAAGCCTTGGACCTTGCTGGGTAAAATGATAGCCAAACTTCAATAGAGTTGGATTTTGTTCCAACATATTTGCAATTTCCATTTCCACTTTATTACCCAGCTGCTGACACTGTCAATAAAGGAAAGAAATACATCATAAATGAGAAAAAAAACTTGCATTGTTATAACACCTTCAATGTAGGAAAAGCTCAACAGGACCATAACAGACAATTAGTGCCAGCAGTCACAAAACCATTCCCCTAAATAAGCAACAGGACAGTGTACAGTTTGGGAGTGTTCAATGAAAGGATCCCCACCTCCAATGAGGCTCAGACAGCTTTTCATAACAACAGGGAAATCTGGGTCTTCAAGGATCTAGAACATAGTACATTACAGCGCAGTACAGGCCCTTCGGCCCTTGATGTTGCGCTGACCTGTGGAACCAATCTGAAGTCCACCTAACCTACACTATTCCATTATCATCCATATGTTTATCCAATGACCATTTAAATGCACTTAAAATTGGTGAGTCTACTACTATTGTAAGCAGGGTAATCCACACCCTGACTACTCTCTGAGGAAAGAACCTATCTCTGACAACTGTCCTATATCTACCACCCAACAAGCAGCGAAATTGACGTTTCGGGCAAAAGCCCTTCATCAGGAATAAAGGCAGTGAGCCTGAAAGCGTGGAGAGATAAGCTAGAGGAGGGTGGGGGTGGGGAGAGAGTTGCATAGAGTACAATGGGTGAGTGGGGGAGGAGATGAAGGTGATAGGTCAGGGAGGAGAGGGTGGAGTGGATAGGTGGAAAAGGCAGGTAGGACAAGGCCGGTCAAGTCATGGGGACAGTGCTGAGCTGGAAGTTTGGAACTGGGGTGAGGTGGGGGAAGGGGAAATGAGGAAACTGTTGAAGTCCACATTGATGCCCTGGGGGTTGAAGTGTTCCGAGGCAGAAGATGAGGCGTTCTTCCTCCAGGCGTCTGGTAGTGAGGGAGCGGTAGTGAAGGAGGCCCAGGACCTCCATGTCCTCGGCAGAGTGGGAGGGGGAGTTGAAATGTTGGGCCACGGGGCGATGTAGTTGATTGGTGCACGTGTCTCGGAGATGTTCCCTAAAGCGCTCTGCTAGGAGGCATCCAGTCTCCCCAATGTAGAGGAGATCGCATCGGGAGCAACGGATACAATAAATGATATTAGTGGATGTGCAGGTAAAACTTTGATGGATGTGGAAGGCTCCTTTAGGGCCTTGGATAGAGGTGAGGGAGGAGGTGTGGGCTCAGGTTTTACAGTTCCTGCGGTGGCAGGGGAAAGTGCCAGGATGGGAGGGTGGGTCGTAGGGGGGCATGGACCTGACCAGGTAGTCACGGAGGGAACGGTCTTTGCGGAAGGCGGAAAGGGGTGGGGAGGGAAATATATCCCTGGTGGTGGGGTCTTTTTGGAGGTGGTGGAAATGTCAGCGGATGATTTGGTTTATGCGAAGGTTGATAGGGTGGAAGGTGAGCACCAGGGGTGTTCTGTCCTTGTTACGGTTGGAGGGGTGGGGACTAAGGGCGGAGGTGTGAGATGTGGATGAGATGTGTTGGAGGGCATCTTTAACCACGTGGGAAGGGAAATTGTGGTCTCTAAAGAAGGAAGCCATGTGTGTTCTATGGTAGAACTGGTCCTCCTGGGAGCAGATACGGCGGAGGCGGAGGAATTGGGGATACGGGATGGCATTTTCGGAGGAATTGGGAATACGGTCGATTTCGCTGCTCGTTGGATGCTGCCTGAACTGCTGTGCTGTTCCAGCACCACTGATCCAGAATCTGGTTTCCAGCATCTGCAGTCATTGTTTTTACATCTATATCTATCACCCTTCAGTTTAAAACTATGTCCCCTCATGTTAGCCATCACCATCCAAGGAAAAACGCTCTCACTGTCCACCCTACCTAATCCTCTGATCATATTGTAAGCCTCTATTAACCTTCTTCTCTCTAATGAAAACAGCCTTAAGTCCCTCAGCCATTCCTCATACAACCTTCCCTTCATACCAGGCAACATCCTGGTAAATCTCCTCTGCACCCTTTCTAATGCTTCTTTCCAAAGTGAATCACCTCACACTTTTCTGCATTAAACTCCATTCGCCACCTCTTAGCCCAGCTCTGCAGCTTATTTATGTCCTTCTGTAACCTGCAACACCCTTCAGCACTATCCACAACTCCACCAACCATACTGTCATCTGCAAATTTACTAGCTCATCCTTCTACACTCTCATCCAAGTTACTTATAAAAATGAAAAACAGCAGTGACCCCAAAACAGATCCTTGCGGTACACCGCTAGTAACTGAACTCCAGGATGAACATTTCCCATCAACCACCACCCGTGTCTTCTTGCAGTTAGCCAATTTCTGATCCAAACTGTTAAATCACCCTCAATCCTTTGCCTCTGTATTTTCTGCAATAGCCTGCCATGGAGAACTGTATCAAGTGCTTTACTGAAATCTATAGAGTCATAGAGACGTATAGCATGGAAACAGACCCTTCGGTCCAACCCGTCCATGCTGACCAGATATCCCAACGCAATCTAGTCCAAATTGCCAGCACCCGGCCCATATCCCTCCAAACCCTTCCTATTCATATACTAATCCAAATGCCTCTTAAATGTTGCAATTATACCAGCCTCCACCACATCCTCTGGCAGCTCATTCCATACGCATACCACCCTCTGTGTGAAATAGTTGCCCCATAGGTCTCTTTTATATGTTTCGCCTCTCACCCTAAACCTATGCCCTCTAGCTCTGGACTCCCTGACCCCAGGAAAAAGATTTTGCCTATTTACCCAATCCATGCCCTCATAATTTTGTAAACCTCTATAAGGTCATTCCTCAGCCTCCGACGCTCCGGGGAAAACAGCCCCAACCTGTTCAGCCTCTCCCTGTAGCTCAAATCCTCCAATCCTGGCAACATCCTTGTAAATCTTTTCTGAACCCTTTCAAGTTTCACAACATCTTTCCAAAAGGAAGGAGACCAGAATTGCACGCAATATTCCAACAGTGGTCAAATCAATGTCCTGTACAGCCACAACATGACCTCCCAACTCCTGTACTCAATACTCTGACCAATAAAGGAAAGCAAACCAAACGCCTTCTTCACTATCCTATCTACCTGCGACTCCACTTTCAAAGAGCTATGAACCTGCACTCCAAGATCTCTTTGTTCAGCAACACTCCCTAGGACCCTTACCATTAAGTGTATAAGTCCTACTACGATTTGCTTTCCCAAAATGCAGCACTTCACATTTATCTGAATTAAATTCCATCTGCCACTTCTCAGCCCATTGGCCCATCTGGTCCAGATCCTGTTGTAATCTGAGGTAACCCTCTTCGCTGTCCACTACACCTCCAATTTTAGTGTCATTGCAAACTTACTAACTGTACCTCTTACGCTCGCATCCAAATCATTTGTGTAAATGACAAAAAGTAGAGGGCCCAGCACCGATTCTTGTGGCACTCCACTGGTCACAGGCCTCCAGTCTGAAAAACAACCCTCCACCACCACCCTCTGTTTTTTTACCTTTGAGCCAGTTCTGTATCCAAATGGCTAGTTCTCCCTGTATTCCATGAGATCTAACCTTGCGAATCAGTCTCCCATGGGGAACCTTGTAGAACACCTTACTGAAGTCCATATAGATCACATCTACTGCTCTGCCCTCATCAATCCTCTTTATTACTTCCTCAAAAAACTCAATCAGGTAGGCACCACATCAACCGCTTTACCCCCATTCACCTGTTTGGTCACCTTCTCAAAGAACTCAATAAGGTTTGTGAGGCACGACCTACCCTTCACAAAACCGTGTTGACTATCCCTAATCAAATTATTCCTTTCCAGATGATTATATATCCTATCTCTCATAACCTTTTCCAACATTTTACCCACAACCGAAGTAAGGCTCACTGATCTATAATTACCAGGGTTGTCTCTACTCCACTTTTTGAACAAGGGAACAACATTTGCTATCCTTCAGTCTTCTGGCACTATTCCTGTTGACAATGACGACATATAGATCAAAGCCAAAGGCTCTGCAATCTCCTCCCTAGCTTCCCACTCTATTCCTGAGATGCTGCCTGACCTGCTGTGCTTTGACCAGCAACACATTTGCAGCTGTGATCTCCAGCATCTGCAGACCTCATTTTTTACACACAGAATCTAGGGATAAATCCCATCCATCCCAGGGGACTAATCTATAGATTTATCAACACTTTCCAGAATTGCTCACACCTCTTCCTTATGAACCTCAATCCCTTCTAGTCTAATAGCCTGTATCTCAGAATTCTCATCAATAACATTGTCTTTTTCCTGTGTGAATATTGAAGAAAAATATTCATTTAGTGCCTTTCCTATCTCTTCAGACTCCATGCATTACTTTCCATTACTTTCTTTGATAGGCCCTAATCTTAGTCTAGTCATTCTTTTATTCCTGACATACCTGTAAGAAAGTTTTAGGGTTTTCCTTGATCCTACCTGCCAAAGATTTCACATGTCCCCTCTTGGCTCTTCTTAGCTCTCTCTTTAGGTCCTTCCTGGCTAACTTGTAGCAATCAAGTGCCCTAACTGAGCCTTCACGTCTCATCTTTGCATAAGCCTCCTTCTTCCTCTTGACAAGAGCTTCAACCTCTTTCATAAACCACGTTCTCTCGCTCAACCACTTCTTCCCTGCCTGATAGGTACATACTTACCAAGGACACGTAGTAGCTGTTCCTTGAACAAGCTCAACATTTCAATTGTGCCCATCCCCTGCAGTTCTCCTACCCATCCTATGCATCCTAAGTCTTGCCTAATCACATCATAATTGCCTTTCCCCCAGCAATTACTCTTGCCCTGCGGTATATACCTATCCCTTTCCATCGCTAAAGTAAACTTAACTGAATTGTGGTCACTATCACTAAAGGACTCACCTACCTCCAAATCTAACACCTGGCCCGGTTCATTACCCAGTACCAAATCCAAATCTAAACAATTCTGAAGCTATACTACAACAGGAGAATATTCATCTTACCTGATTGTCAATTTTAAGTTCAAGCAATGTGTTATTGTACTGGAGAGCTTTCACTAGAGCCAGGATTCCATTGCCAGTGATAAAATTGGACTCCACATTCAAACTCTTCAATGTTTTGTTAACTTGCAGCATTTCTGCAAATGCCTTGAAAAGGAGCAAAATGCACACAAAAATATCAAGGAATGAGATAGTTGAATAAGAAGACATGGAAGAAAGTCTCCTGTTCACATACATGGTTCGTTTCTTTGAACAGAGCTGTTAGAATGAACATTTCTATGCTTTTTTTAGAATTGGTCTTTAATCAATGCCAGCTATTAGATACATTGTTTACATCTTATTTGACACTGAAAAGAATTATTATGGAAGTTGTTCATTGTGAGCACGAGCTTTGTTGCTTTAATATCAATGCACTAACAGATAAAATTCTGATGATGTATCGGTTGGAGAGGAATTCCTAAAGATATTCTTTTTGGAGAGTTCTCAGTGAGACCTTGGTTGGAGAGCAGTTTCCAACAACATTCTGATGGATAAGAGTTCACAGTGAAATAGCCACTTGAGCAAATTTAGATTAATTATGGAACACTAGCAAAGGACAATGGTAGCATGGGTACAAAGTTGATTGACAAGGAAACAGAGAGAAATGGTAAATAACTGTTCTTCAGGTAAATGGAAGAGAAAGGAACACAGAACTTTAGAGCAGGAGCCAGTCAATTGGTCTTTCAGACTTGTGCCACTTTCAAAAAGATCATGGTGATCTTGATATCGTCTCAGCTCCACTTTCATGTCTGCACCCTAAAACCCTTGACTCATTTGTCCATCAAAAATATATTTAACTCCACCTTTAAAAACCCAGCCTCCACCAACTGCTGGGGAAGAGAATTTCACACACCATAGAGCCTCTGAGAAAAATAAATTCTCCTAATCTCTTACTTCAAAGCAAGACATCTTATTCTTTAACACTGAAGCCTAGTTTTAGTCTCTCACTGTTTACAGAGGGGTTTCCTAAGAGTTGGTAGTAGAACCATAGCCATTATTGACCTGAACCTGGGTATATAAGGCACAGTTCCAAGATTTGCAAATACAACAAAGCTTTGAAGTACTGAGAGCTGTGAGGAGATTTTAAAAGGACGTGGGCAAATTAGTTGAATGAGTGACTTGTGGCAGATGAAATTTAATGCAATGAAGTGTGAAGTTATACATTTGGTGAGGAAAAGCGAGGAGAGACAAAATAGACACCTTAGGGAATGCAGGAATAGAGAGATCTAAGTGATTATGTGTACTAAGTGATGAGCTCAAGTTATGGAAGGTTGAAAAATGAGATCCTCGATTATAAATAGAGACATAGAGAAATAAAGCAAAGCTGTGAGAAACAATCTCTATAAAACACTGAATAGTCCAGAATTAGAGGGCATAGGTTTAGGGTGAGAGGGGAAAGTTATAAAAGGTACCTAAGGAGCAACTTTTTCACGCAGAGGGTGGTGCGTGTATGGAATGAGCTACCAGAGCGAGTGGTGGAGGCTGGTACAATTGCAACATTTAAAAGGCATCTGGATGAGCATATGAATAGGAAGGGTTTGGAGGGATATGGGCTGGGTGCTGGCAAATGAGAATGGATTAATTTGGGATAGCTGGTCGGCATGGACAAGTTGGACCGAAGGGTCTGTTTCCGTGATGCACAGCTCTATGACTCTATGACATGTCAACTAGAGTATTGTTCCAATTCTGGACATTGAAGGAAGGAGATCAAAATTAGAGAAAAGGAGCAGAAAAGATTCATGGGAATATAGCCAGGAATAAAAAAACTCAAGATTGGAAAAGTTGGGCTTGTTCTCCTTGAAGAAAGAAAGGCAAGGACTGATTAAGGATAGGCAACATGGCTTTGTGTGAGGGAAATCATGTCTCACAAACTTGATTGAGTTTTTTGAAGAAGTAACAAAGAGGATTGATGAGGGCAGAGCGGTAGATGTGATCTATATGGACTTCAGTAAGGCATTCGACAAGGTTCCCCATGGGAGACTGATTAGCAAGGTTAGACCTCATGGAATACAGGGAGAACTAACCATTTGGATACAGAACTGGCTCAAAGGTAGAAAACAAAGGAAGGTGGTGAAGGGTTGTTTTTCAGGCTGGAGGCCTGTGACCAGTGGAGTGCCACGAGGATCAGTGCTGCGTCCTCTACTTTTTGTCATTTACTCAAATGACTTGGATGCGAGCGTAAGAGGTACAGTTAGTAAGTTTGCAATGACATTAAAATTGGAGGTGTAGTGGATAGCGAAAGGGGGTTGCCTCAGATTACAACAGGATCTGGACCAGATGGACCAATGGGGTGAGAAGTGGCAGATGGAGTTTAATTCAGATAAATACGAGGTGCTGCATTTTGGGAAAGCAAATTGTAGTAGGACTTATACACTTAATGGTAAGGTCATAGGGAGTGTTGCTGAACAAAGAGACCTTGGAGTGCAGGTTCATAGCTCTTTGAAAGTGGAGTCGCAGATAGATAGGACAGTGAAGAAGGCGTTTGGCAGGCTTTCCTTTATTGGTCAGAGGATTGAGTACAAGAGTTGGGAGGTCATGTTTCGGCTGTACAGGACATTGGTTAGACTACTGTTGGAATATTGCGTGCAATTCTGGTCTCCTTCCTATTGGAAAGACATTGTGAAACTTGAAAGGGTTCAGAAAAGATTTACAAGGATATTGTCAGGGTTGGAGGATGTGAGCTATCGGGAGAGGCCGAAGAGGCTGGGACTGTTTTCCCTGGAGCGTCGGAGGCTGAGGGGTGACCTTATAGAGGTTTACAAAATTATGAAGGGCATGGATAGGAAACATGGATAGGCAAAGTTCTTTCCCTGGGGCTGGGGAGTCCAGAACTAGAGGGCATAGGTTTATGGTGAGAGGGGGAAGATATAAAAGAGACCTAAGGGGAAACTTTTCACGCAGAGGGTGGTGTGTGTATGGAATGAGCTGCCAGAGGAAGTGGTGAGGCTGGTACAATTGCAACATTTAAGAGGCATTTGGATGGGTATTTGAATAGGAAGGGTTTGGAGGGATATGGGTCGGGTGCTGGCAGGTGGGACTAGATTGCGTTGGGATATTTGGTCGGCATGGACGGGTTGGACTGAAGGGTCTGTTTCCATGCTATACATCTCTATGAGTCTATGATTCCATGATTCCTGTTCAGCAAATCGTATTCAGCAGTTCAAAATCGTTAGGGAACTACAAAATGTTTGTGACAGAAATTATTCTAATTGACATAAGGATTCAGAACCAGAGGACACAGATTTAAGGTGTAAGCAATAAAAACTAAAGATGACATACAGAAAAACCCTTCTGCACAGTGGAATGGATCTGAAATTCACTGCTTTAAAATTGCTGGAGGCAGATTGAACGTTGGTTTTGAAAAGAAAATTGGACAGGTGCCTGAAGAGAAAAATATTGCAGAGCTATGAGGAAAGGGTTGGAGAGTAAAACTAGCTCAAGTGCTCTTGCAGAGAGCCAACCATCTGAATAACCTCCATCTGCGCTGTCACCATTCGCTGATTCTACAGTACTACAGAAATTATGAATTTATCCTAGCTGGGGAGAAATTCCCAATAATATACTGGCTATTTTCTGTAACGGTCACTTCTTGTCCCCACTCACTCGTCATTTTTCAGCAAATTTACCATACTTTAAGTATTCCTGATTTGGAGATGCCGGTGTTGGACTGGGGTGTACAAAGTTAAAAATCACACAACACCAGGTTATAGTCCAACAGGTTTAATTGGAAGCACACTAGCTTTCGGAGCGACGCTCCTTCATCAGGTGATTGTGGAGGGCTTGATCGCAACACAGAATTTACAGCACACTGCAAATTTTTGCTATAAATTCTGTGTTAGGATCGAGCCCTCCACAATCACCTGATGAAGGAGTGTCACTCAGAAAGCTAGTGTGCTTCCAATTAAACCTGTTGGACTATAACCTGGTGTTGTGTGATTTTTAACTTAAGTAATCCTTTCAAGCACACTTTATAGACGCAGCTTTATTTCCACTAACTCATTTATTATTGGGGTCAAAAAGTGTGGCGCTGGAAAAACACGGCAGGTCAAGCAGTATCTGAGGAGCAGGAGAGTCGACGTTTTGAGCATAAGCCCTTCATGGAGCTTCTCCTGCTCCTCAGATACTGTCTGACCTGCTGTACCTTTCCAGCGCCATATGTTTTGACTCTGACCTCCAGCAGGTGCAGTCCTCACTTTCTCCTCCTCATTTATTATTTGTCCTGTCTTTCAGCGTACTGTCGTATTTTGAAAGTTCCTTAGCTGTGCTTTATTTTTCTCACTTATTCTTATGAAAACAATGATGGTACAAAGTTGACGATGCAAGTTGACAACATTGTGGGCAGTGTCGACAATAGCATAAAATTACAAAGGGATATATATATATATATATATATATAGACTAGCTGAATGGACAAAACTGTGGCAGATGGAGTTCAATGTTACCAAGTGTGAGGATATTCATTTTAGACTAAAGGGAATGTATCAGTGTACTTTCTAGGTGTCCAAAGAGACTTAGGTGTTCAGGTGACTAGATCTTTAAAATGTCACTACTGATGCAGAAAATAATCAAGAAAACAAATGGAATGCTGGGTTTTATACCTATAGGATTGGAGAACAAGGATAGTACAATAGGAGGTTAGTGAGCAAAATTAGGGCGCATGGTATTGGGTGCAAAGTACTAACTTGGATTGAAAGTTGGTTGGCTGACTGGAAACATATGGCTCCATTTCAGAATGGCAGGCAGGGACCAGTGGGGTACCACAGGGATCAGTACTGGGACAGCAGCTTTTTACAATATATATTAATGATATAGAAGATGGTATTAGTAATAACATTAGCAAATTTGCCGATGATACTAAGCTGGGTGGCAGGGTGAAATGTAAGGAGGATGTTACGAGATTACAGGGTGACCTGGACAGGTTAGGTGAGTGGTCAGGTGCATGGCAGATGCAGTTTAATGTGGATAAATGTATGGTTATCCACTTTGGTGGCAAGAACCGGAAGGCAGATTACTACCTAAATGGAATCAATTTAGATAAAGGGGCAGTACAAAGATATCTGGGTGTTCTTGTACACCAGTCAATGTCGGTAAGCATGCAGGTACAGCAGGTAGTAAAGAAGGCTAATAGCATGCTGGCCTTCATAACAAGAAGGATTGAGAAGAGAAGCAAAGAGGTTCTTCTGCAGTTGTACAGGGCCCTGGTGAGACCACACCTGGAGTATTATGTGCAGTTCTGGTCTCCAAATTTGAGGAAAGACATTCTGACTATTGAGGGAGTGCAGCGTCGGTTCACGAGGTCAATTCCTGGAATGGCGGGACTACCTTACTCTGAAAGACTGGAGCAACTGGGCTTGTATACCTTTGAGTTTGGAAGACTGAGAGGGGATCTGATTGAGACATATAAGATTATTAAAGGATTGGGACACTCTGGAGGCAGGAAACATGTTTCCGCTGATGGGTGAATGCCGAAGCAGAGGACTCAGCTTAAAAATACGGGGTAGACCATTTAGGACAGAGATGAGGAGAAACTTCTTCACCCAGAGAGTGGTGGCTGTGTGGAATGCTCTGCCCCAGAGGGCAGTGGAGGCCCAGTCTCTGGATTCATTTAAGAAAGAGTTGGATTGAGCTCTCAAGGATAGTGGAATCAAGGGTTATGGGGATAAGGCAGGAACAGGATACTGATTAAGGATGATCAGCCATGATCATATTGAATGGTGGTGCAGGCTCGAAAGGCAGAATGGCCTACTCCTGCACCTATTGTCTATTGTCTATTGATACAGAAGTTATTCTGCAATTATACAAAACTCTGGTTAGATCCCACTCGGATACCATGAGCTGATATGGGCACCACACCTTAGGAAGGATATATTGGAGGGAGTACAATGCAGTTTAGATACAAGAATGATACCTGGACCTCAGAGGTTAAGTTATGAGGAGAGATCAAACACATCAGGCCTGATTTCTCTAGAAATTAGCAAGTTAAAAGGCGATCTGATCAAAATCTTCAAGCAAAGACAGGGTAGATAAAGATAAACTATTTCTATTAGTTGGGGATTCTAGAAATAGGGGACATAGTCTGAGAATTAGGGCCAGACTGTTCAGGAGAGATGTTAGGAAGCACCTCTGGAGATCCAAGATGGTGGTGACCCAGTAGGTCTGAGTCTGCAGACCTCTGCCCAAGACTTAGGCAAAGTGGGGTACCCACTCTCACCTGACCTGCCAAATTACTTAAAATGGTTTTTGCCCAGCAGCCTTGGCCATTCTGCATCAAACTTTAACAGTTTGGTGCTTTTTAAAATGACCAAGGGCAAAGGCTCTCGCAGTTCGCAGCAGACAGGGACCCCCCCTACCTGCAGCAACAGAGATGTCCGCGGGCGCCCCGGGGGTCTTACCTGCAGAGGCGAGCAGGATCTTGGAGTTCATTAAACTCTGAGGGAAGATTGATGTGTCCATCTAGGAGTCCAGGTGGGAGTCGACCTCGGTCATGCTGCAAAAGCATGACCGAGAGATCGAGAAACTTGGGCAGTGTGTCGGAGGGGAGGAGCAACAGGCCACGGCCTTGGAGACTACTGCTGAGTCATCCGTGGGTCAGGTCCGGGCTCTGGAGCAGCAAGTCCAGACCCTGGAGGAACATATCGATGACCTTGAAAATCGAGGTCGTCGGAAAAATATTCGGTAGCTGGGCCTTCTCGAACGGGATGAGGAAGGCCAGCTTGTGGATTTTCTGGAGCAATGGCTCCCACAGCTGCCATTGGAAGTTGGAGTCGGAGCTGGACCGGGTGCGGGTGGAGTGGGCCCACCGGGCTGCTGTGTATGGGCCCGGGTCGAACCAGCTCCCCCACCCGGTCCTAGTCCAACTTCAACATTACAGGGAAAAACAAATGTTGATGGAGGCCTCCAGAGTCTTGGGGAAGGATCCCTATGCCATGATGTACAAGGACTCCAAGATAATGTTGTTTCAGGACTTCTCTCTGGTTTGGTCCACAACAGGAAGGCATTTGATGAGGCAAAGAAGCGTCTGAGGGACTTAAATATTCAATATTCCATGCGATGTCCAGCAACGCTGCACTTCAGCCATGGAGGATCTGTACATAACTTCGGGTCACCAGAAAAAGTAAAATAATTCCTGAATGCTCTCAAATAGACTGCGGGACTTGAATTGTATGGATAATGACTTTATTTTGCTCCCCTTTTGTCTTTACCTCTTCCTTTCTCTGTCTTTCTCTTCTCCACTTTTCCTTGGGGGGGTGTTCTCGTTCCTTATTCTTTCTTTGGACTCCTATCTATAGCTCGAGTGGTTTATTTGATTATTGGGGATGTTTCTAAGTGTTTTTTTAATTTGATTGCTCAATACTTGCTGGGATTGTAATTTTGTAATCTAATATATTTTTATTTTGGCCCAGTCTTAACTCCTGTCTTATAAGATATTGGAATTTATTTACTCTATTTTGTAATGCCTGGGCTGAGGGCATGGCTCTGGCTGGGAGAGGTTATGATGGGTTTATTGGAAGGTAGTAGTGCCACCTTTGAGCAAGGGGGAAAGTCTCCTTTTAAATATGCCTTATGTTACTTTTATTTAGGAGTAGTTCTTAGTTGTTTTGATTTAGCTGTTTTAAAGAGTGTTTTTATACATGAATTGTTTTTGGTTTTTATTCAATGTCTTTTTGGGGGGGGTTCTTCCTCCTGGGAGGTCTTGGACTTGCTTGGACGATCATGGCTAGTCAGTCGTTTAGGTGGTACTCCTGGAATGTCAAGGGGAGCCACTCACCAATCAAAAGGAAAAAAGATATTATCAAGTCTCAAAAAAGAAAGGGTTGCTGTGGCCCTTCTACAAGAGACACATCTACTTGATAAGGAACATTTGAAGCTGTAACAGGGTGGATTTGGTCAGTGTTCTTTTCATCTTTCAGCTCAAGAAGTAGGGGAGTAGCCATTCTTATTCGGAAGAATCTTCCCTTCCAAATGCTTAGCCAGATAAAAGATGAGTCTGGACGGTATATATTGATTAAAGCCCTAATATATGGAGAAGAATACGGGATTTTGAATCTTTATTGCCCCCCCCCCCCCCGCACATCCCTTTTAAATTTGTAATCTCCAAGTTGATGGCTCTTGGGGTCCGCCATACAATGATAGGGAGAGTTTTTAATTGTATCATTGACCCAGAGACAGACAGTATACCTAGGAGCACTGCGGGCATATCTTTGAGATCTGGGCAGCTGGCGGATCTGAATAGGGAGTTGGATGTGTGGAGGTGTCTTCATCCTGAGAGTAGAGACTTTACTTTCTATTCTAACCCACACAAGTGTCATACCAGAATCGATGTGATTTTTGTCCCCTCGATCCTTCTGAACTCGATATTGTCTTGTAAAATAGGTAATGTAACTATTTCTGACCATGCCGCAGTATATATGAAGGTTAAGACTAGTGATGATGGGATAGGTCCCCGACATTGGCGTATGGACCCTTTTCTACTGAAAGATAGCAAGTTCATAAAATATATTTCTCAGGAATTTAAAACCCTCTGGGATATCAACTCAGACACGGCCAGTAGCCCTTCGACAATGTGGGAGACTGCTAAGGCATACGTGTGAGGCTTGGTTATCTCATATTCTGCAACCCGGAAAAGACAAAAGGGAGAACAACAGCATCTGCTTGAGGCTCACCGGTAGGCAGCTGAGCCAGTGTATGTTGATAGGCCCTCCATTACTAAACCACAGTGGATCACAGTCCTTAGGGTAACTTTGAATACCACACTTACTCAACCAGCAAAGAGGGAGACATTATTTGCAAAGCAGAGACTATTTGAATCCAGTGACAAGCCTGGCAGGTATCTAGCGTATCTTGCCAGAAAGAAAAAGGCTCCCCAAGCCAGTACGTCTATTAGAGAGAGTGCTGGTACCCTGTCTTCTGATCATAAAAAGATCAATGCAGCCTTTTTGAAAGTTCTATTTCGAAATGTATAAGTTGGAGAACTGTGAGGATAGAACGAGGAAGATGGAGTCTTTCTTTAAAAATCTTGCCCTCCTGGGCCTAACCTCTGAAAGGTGTCATTCTTGAATGCCCCTTGGCATCCCAGGAAGTATAGGAGGCAGTGAGGCAGCTTCAGAGTGGCAAAGCTCCTGGACCAGATGGATTCCAGGCTGAGTTCTATAAAGAATTTATAGGGGAACTGGCCGGGCCACTTATAAATACATATAATTATTCACATAGTCAGGGCTGCCTCCCACCTTCTCTGAGAGAAGCAAATATTTCTCTCATTCTGAAGAAGGAAAAGACCCCAGATGACTGCTCTTCATACAGACTCATATCCTTGTTAAATGTGGATTTTAAAATTCTCTCAAAAATGTTAGCATTAAGACTGGAGAGGGTCTTACCATTCATTATAAAAGAGGACCAGATGGGGTTTGTAAAGGGTCACAGATCAACTAATCACATTAGAAGAGTCTTAAATATGGTACGAACCTGCCAGCAGGGAGTGATACCAAGATTAATTGTCTCCCTAGAGGCAGAGAAGGCATTCGATCGGGTAGAATGGCCATATCTCTTTTATACACTGGAATGGTTTGGTGTTGGGGAGGTCTTTACTAAATAGGTTACAGTATTATACAGTGATACCAAAGCAGCAGTGATCACCAACAGGTTAAGTTCAAATAGCTTTAGCATTGGCAGAGGCTGTCATCAGGGATGCCTTCTCTCACCATTATTATTTACACTAGTGATTGAGCCGCTGGTGGAAACGATATGAACTGACACTAACATAATGGCTCCAGAGCTTGGATCGGGCAAGGGAAGCACCTCTACACACAAAGGGTTGGAACTCCACAAACGGCAGTAGATGCTGGATTGGTTATTAATTTTAAATCTAAGATAGGTACATTTTTCCTCAGCAGAGATAGTAAGGGATGTAGGAAGTTAGATTACTTACAGTGTGGAAACAGGCCCTTCGGCCCAACAAGTCCACACCGATCTGCCGAAGCGCAACCCACCCATACCCCTACATTTACCCCTTACCTAACACTACGGGCAAGTTAGCATGGCCAATTCACCTGTCCGGCACATCTTTGGACAGTGGGAGGACACCAGAGCACACCCACGCAGACATGGGGAGAACGTGCAAACTCCACACAGTCGTCTGAGGTGGGAATTGAACCCGCGTCTCTGGCGCTGTGAAGCAGCAGTGCTAACCACTATGCCATTGTGCTGCCCACAATCTTACTGAATGGCAGAACAGGCTAAAGGGGCTGAATGGTCTATTCTGATGAATGTATTTGAGAGCCAAAGCTTATTGCACCACTCTGCTCTGACATTATACAGTCGATGTTTTAAGGTCATACATTCTGCCCTTATGTTTGTACACTTTAATAGTATTAACAGTTAAATAGCAAACTTTCAGCAGTGTGGCTAGTTGCACGGGGTGAAGCACTTGAAGAGTTGCCTTGCAAGAGCAGGAGGTCAAATTGGAAGAAGTTGAGGTGATGCAGTGCCACCACTGGCAGGTGAATGTAATTACAAAGTGAGGAGTTTACATTCCCAGTTTCCACTCGATAAAGGTGAAATACCAGGGAAGCTAGAAATCTGAAATATAAACAGAAAGTTCTGGAAATACTCAGCAGATCAAGCAGAATCATTAGCCAAAGAAACAGAGATAAATTTTTAGGTCAGTGCCCTAAAAGTTCTGATGAAAAGGGTTTGACCTGAAATGATCAATCCCTTTTCACAGGAACTGATTGAACCGCTAAGTGTTCCCAGCATGTTCTGTTTATATTCTCAGTTTCCAATATGGACAAACGCTTAGGATGGATAAAGATAACAAAGTGCACACACAAAACTTTACAAATACTTTATGGATGGTGGTCTGCACTGCATGTGTTTAAATGTGCATAAATGTTTTTGGAGCTAATCAGTGAGTAAGATACTGAAGGAATGTGGTTTTTAAAAAATACTTAGTCATTTTAACCTACTTAATTAAGTGAGTAATTAAATTATATTCATTGCGGTTAGTTGTAAAATAGTTTCAATGGGGTTTAAAGCCACATGGTCCTTGTCAAAAGTAAGGTTTATGGTTTCCTTGCTGCTGTATACGTCAAGTGAATGTAACTAAGGCTGACAATTGTGAAAATGCTTTTGAAAAGGATGGAACTTTTACTCAAAGACACAATTACGTTTTGGTTCATGGCTTTACATATAGATGTGGGTGTGTACATGTATACAATTATATTACTTTGCAATTCAGTTCTGTAGTGAGTCTTGGATTTCCTTCGATGTATCAATTGGTACATTTGGACGATAGTTTATTACTGGGAGTGACATTGTGTTCTGTGGGCAATTACAAATGGCTTCACCAATGCCATCTTATCTGGGTAAAATCTAAGGAGTTGGTAAAGTAAAAAGGACAAGCTATCACAAAAGGGATAACCTTACAAACTGATGGACATGAGAAAGAATGAATCAGGAGGCAAGAGGAAGTAATATCACCAAGATGCCAAGAACTTTAAAGAAATCCATCAGGAAGTGGGCAAACCAAGATTGACGCTGAACTGTTTACATACTAGTAAGCCAATTTGAGTTCAGGAAGTGTGGATGATATACTGACTGTAGTGGCTAGGAAGGGTTAACAAAGATTTGAATGGATTTGAATGATTCGATGCACAAAAAGCAACATCAAAGGCAGAAGAACTTCAGTCAACAGAAGATATCTGTGCCCAACCAACCCGGGTAACAAATTCCATCTCAAAGTGGATAGAATGCAAAACCACTGCTTTTATTTAGAAGTATTTCTTTTGTACTTGTTATGACAAACTTAGTAAATTCTGTAAGGCTTGTGAGAACATATCAGCATCTGTAATTGAGCCTATAACTAATTAGCATTAGTAAACTTTTAGATTGGCTCTAACGTTAAAGTAAATGCCAAATTTTTACAATATAACCACAAATTATACGGTGTCATATCAGTATTCTTAAGCTTTATAGTGTAGAAACAGGAATATATTTTTCATTCTCAACATGAAGATCCTCCCACATTACTTCATCTCAGTTCAACAGCATTTCCTTCTCTTTGTTTCTCTTACAGGTTTATATCTGGCTTATCTTCAATGCATGAATGCAATTGAGCCCAACTACCCCATGCTTTCCAATCACTGTCTGAGTAAAGAGATTTCTTCAAATTTCCTTATTCACTTTACTATTTTTTATGGTCCCTAGTTTTGGACCCTGACAAGGAAAAAGATCCCCTTTTACAGCTACCACATTAAACCCCTTTAGAATTTTAAAGATCTCTATCAGGTCACCGAGCAGCTCTTTTTCTATCTGGAAGAGAATCTCAGATAAATGGTAAGTAGAATATCGTAGTTACAGTATTATTTTGTAAATTCCTTTCCTTTCCTATATTCTTCAATTTAATACATGGACCAAAACTGAGCACAGAAATCTTGGGTCTGGCCAAACTAAGGCCCAATATGAGTTTAACATAATCTCTCTGCTTTTGAATATTATTCTTCTAGAAATGAACCTCAGTACTTTCTTTGTATTTTTGGACTCTGTTAGTCTGCATTGCTACTTTTAATGGTCATCTGCCTCCATAGATCTTACTGATTCTCTACCCAATTTATACCAATGGTAGGTGGCCATCTTATACCTCAAACTAAAATGCATCACTTCGCACACTTATCCATAATGGAATTTACTTTATATTTATGTGACTCACTCTCTAAGTTTTTTTTAACATCATCTAATTTGTCACAGTCTTCATCAGTATTAACTATACTTCCCAAATTAGTGCCATATTATCAGCTATTGTTTGAGAGTAAGACAAAACTACATTCTAGATACACAAACGTACTTATTCAATAATCACAACTAATAATCATAATAAGTCAATCCAACATGGAATACTTACAATAGCAACAGGATCATTACTTCGAGTTCCTACAATGCTGAATTTCTTCACATGTGTATTATTTTTCAAAGCTTCAGCATATGCTTTTAGAGTGGCAAGGGGAATGTTCTAGAAATATTGAAATGAAATAATTTTAATTTTAAAAAATTGGGTTTCAATGCCGATTTTTTTTCCACAGAGTTTAAACTTTACTGATTTCACTATTTCATAATATTTTCCTTCTCGTTGCCACGGACCATGTATCTGAAACTTAAACTTCCAGGTCATAAAGTCATAGAGGGGTCCAAGCACAGAAACAGGTTCTTCGGCACAATGTATCTATGTGACCAGGTTTCCTAAACTGAATTTGTCCCATTTGACCCCTGATTCAGCTGTTAAATCATTCATTTGCAAAAATGACAAATTCTTAATCAATGTTCTGTTTTTAATGCTTACTTTTTGTTTATGTTTGCTTACATATTTCCTTTGGAATTGAACCTCAAAGGTTTTTTCGTATGGACGTGTGTTATGCACAACTTCAAACAGAATGTCACTATTAAAGCTACAAGATGGTGAAGACAGTGGCAGCCCTGTGTATTTTTTTAAAACTCCATTTCCCCTCTAATTTCCTTAAATGTGTCATCAGATGTTGCCAACTTTATGTTTGAGACCCTCCAATAAGGTGTTAGGACCTGTCAGCCCCAAATCAAAGTCACAGGTTACACACTATGTAATTGTGATAAACTATTCCTCTTCATAACTTTTGACCTATCAACTTAGCCTGAATACACGTAGGCCTGCAAACTGTTTTCCATGTACCATCAAACTGAAGCAGTCCTGAGATATATGGAAACAGAGTCACTGGAGTCCCAATGGACTGCTATCTTATTAGAGGGCCTCAACTGGTGGTGGTGGTTTAACCTAATGGTCGCCAAATCTCAGGCAATGGGAGAGTTCAGGATAATCTCAGCTGGTATGGGAGTTGTACATACACTGGTGGTATAACAAGACAAGTATCTAACCAACTGAGTTAAACCAACAATACATCCACAGAAATGACAATGGACGAGTTTTTAAGCAGTGTTTTTGAGCACAAAAGGTAAAGGCTGACATTCTAGTAAAGCACTGAGGACACGTAGAGGGGAAGTGTTGTGAAGTGATGAGCACACTGGACAAGCCATCCAAAGGCTGAGGCTAATACTTGGGGGACCTGGATTCAAATCCCACCATAGCAACCAGTGAAATTTGAAATCAGTGAATAAACTAAGTGCCTGAAAGAGACCATAAGTTGTTTTAAAAACTACACTGAGGTGTTTAATTGTAAAATGGACTTTGCTGGACTAAAACATGGCCACTGCAAATCAGATGATGCAAGTTGACTACAATTTTTAAGGTGAGAGGAGAAAGATTTAAAAAGGACATCAGGTGCAATTATTTTACACAGAGAGTGGTTCATCTGTGCAACAAACTTCCAGAGGAAGTGATGAATGCGGGTACATTTTAATATTTAAAAAACATTTGTATAGGTTTATGAATAAGAAATGTTTGGAGGGCTATGGGGCAAATGCAGGCAAGTGTGACTTGTTTAGTTTGGGAACATGGTCAGCATGGACGGGTTGGATTGAAGGGTCTGTTTCCGTGCTGAATGGCTTTATGATTCAATGACCTCTGTTTACAGAGAGAAAGACTGAAGAATAAAAACAATTCAATCTACCTCTCTCCCTTGTCCATAACACTTGTTTCAATAATGGTTATGATGAAACTATCATTGATTGTCATCAAAATCCATTCAGATCACAAGGGTGGGCAGCTGCTATCCTCACCTGGTCTGTGCCTACATGTAACTCCAGATCTTCTACAATGTGTCCCAGTTCAACACTCAATTCAAGAGCAATTAAGTATGGCCAACAAATGCTGGCATTGTCAATAATGAACACATCCCACAAAGGAATAAAGAAAAATTGTTAACCCATTTGTTCTTGCAAAAGTCAAGGATATAAGACCACCGACAAGGTAACTTTCAGTCATAATTTCACAGATACAGCTAATCTTTAACACATAATCACACCCCAAAGGCAGCAGCAGTTCAAAATAGCTGCTCACCACTACCTTCACTAAGACAATTTGTGATGGGTAATATACACTAGTCTACCATCCATGTCATGAATGAATTAAAAAGAAAACTAACATTAGGTGGCTGAAATGGGAAATATGTTGCTTTTTCTCAGTACTGAGGTCAAATAATAAATACAAAACCAATAAAAACAAAGTACCATCTATAGTTAGTTAATAGACCCAGAAAATGTTGACATCCTCTGGAGGTTAATCAGAAACTGAAGAGGAACGGAGTTGATTTTCGGGTCAATGCCCTAACGAAGTGGTTAACTTTGTCTCACGATTGATGTTTCTGGCCTGCTGAGCATTTGCAGCATTGATGGTTTTTGTTCAAATTTGTTGCAGAAGAGAAAGACTTCAGATTTGTTATTCTGCTGTTTCACATATAAACTGTGACATATCCTTATGCTAATTAAGAAATTTGTACACTGAACTGATATTTTCTTCATGCATGAAAGAAAAAGTTTAATAATACCATTAACTATAAGTGACAATTGTAATTTGCTTGTGATATAACAACTGTGCTAACACACTAACTCACAAAATAATGAAAGTCTACATTAGGAAGTGAACACATCACTTCCTTTTGCTAATCCTGATGGTGACAGCAACCTGTCAGGTACAGTGAGAAGGCAATTCAGCTTGTTAACTGGGCAATTAGCAGAAAATTTCTAACCTCAATGCAATTTTGACAGCTTTGCACAAGCCCTAAGTTCAGTCAGATTCTCAGCTACACGGGGGTGGCAGCAGTACCAAGGAGGTCAAAGTAGCATTAAAGAAAGATGTAGCCTGACTGTTTCATGGTGCAAAAGACAAGCCTGCGGGCACATGTGGGCAGATGCTTGCCATGGGAAGCGCGGTTCCTGGAGATTGCTCTCTTGGCCAGTGTTTGTGGTTCATGGATGATTGTCCTCAGCTTTCTCTTTCAACGATTCTGCTCCATCCTCCATGGAGATTTTCACCTTAGCAGCACACTGACACATGGCTGCTGTGAAGACTGCTCCCTCCGGCTGAATGTGCCTGCCGCCTCTAATTGGATAGTGGATTGACAGGGGGCCTGCTCATTGGTCATATTCCAAAATAATGACTCAGAAAGCATCTTGTTCTGAAGCTACAAACTCATAAGTGAAAATATTGTGTGTCCTGAAAATATATCCCAGTGTGTTCTTACAACTTAAGAGTATTAAAGCTCATATAACAGTCCACTTTCGTGGAATCTTCAACTTCAGTTTGTTAAATGAATGCCTAGTTTAGTGGACTCACACAGAAGGCTTAAAGTTTAGATATATAGTTAAAGTAGCATGAAAAACTACATAAATAATCAAAAGACCAAAGGAATGCTGATTTTTATATCAAGCAGGTTAGAAACTCAGAAGGTAGGAAATTGTGCTACAGCCACGTAATGCTCTGTTAGGCCACTGCTGGAGTACTGTCAGCTTATAAAGACATATTGACTTTAGGGGGACAGCAATGTACCTTTAATGGAATCATACCTAAACTAACAATACAAGGAGAGTTGAATAATCAGAATTGCATTCCTGAATGTTAGAAGATTACGAGATATTTAAAAATATAATTACTTAAAGATGTACAGCACAGAAATAGAACCTTCGGTCCAACTCGTCCATGCGACTGGATATCCTAACCTAATCTGGTTCCATTTACCAGCATTTGGCCCATATCCCTCCAAACCCTTCATATTCATATACACATCCAGATGTCTTTTAAATGTTGTAACTGTACCAGCCTCTACCACTTCCTCTGGCAGTTCATTCCATTCACGCACCACCCTCTGTATGAAACATTGCCCCTTAGGTCCCTTTTATATTTTCATTGGATGTGGGCACCTAGGACAGTGGCGAGTTGCCTTCTTAAACCACTGCAATCCATTTGGAGTAAGTACACCCTCAATACTGTAAGGGAGGAAATTCCAGGATTTTGACCCAATGACACTGATGGAATGGTCATATTTTTCCAAGTCAGGATGATTAGTCACTTGGAGGAGAACTTGCAGGCCGTCCCCTTCTGGACAGTGATGGCCATGGGTTTGTAAGATCTAATGTTCTTCGGTGAATTTCTGCAATGCATCTTGTAGATAGTACACACTGCTGCTACTGAGTGTTGGTGGTGGAGAGAATGAATGTTTAAGGATGTGGCTGCCTTATCTGGATGGTGTCAAGCTTCTTGAGTATTGGTGAAGGTGCAAGTGAGGAATGTTCCATCACATTCCTAACTTGTGCCTTGTAGATGGTGGGCAGGCTTTGGGGGAACAGCTAGTGAGTTACTCATTGTAGGATTCGTAGCCTCTGACTAAATAGGTTGAGATATTAGGAGAAATAGGTAGACTATATGGATAGAAGCTACTACCAGTGATTGGGTAAACTAATACTGAGGAGACACGGGCTAAAAATTAGAGTCAGATGTTTAAAGAGTAAAATGAGGAAACACAACACACACAAAACAAGCTAGAAGTTTGGAACTTTGTTAATTTTAAATCTGACAGTAACACATTTTTGTTAACCAAAGATATTAACAATGTGAGGTAAAATTAATGGACAGATTCAATGAACTAATTGCCCTACTCCTCTTGACTGAGATCACAGCGGGTCAGACAGCATCCATGTAGAGAGAGCAAGCTGATGTTTCGAATCTCAATAACTGTTCCTTAGAGCTGAAGTGAAGTTGGGACGGGACAGCATTTATGCTATAGTTGGTGGGCGGCGGTGTGGGGGGTGGTGGGTGTAGGGAGCCTGTGGAGAAAAGATGTTGATAGTTCAGATTAAGTGAACAGAATGTGAGAATAGCAGAACAATAGTGTGTCTAGCTGCCAAAAACCTGAAATCCCTCTGGGGTGGAGGAAAGGGAAAGAGGACACGGCGACAGAGAATAGAACAAGTAAATCTATAAGGGAAGAAATTGGAAAATGTTACAAGTAAATCTAAGAGAAAGGGGTTTTCTTTTAGCTTTACTTGTTGCATTCTCTGTTACCATGTCCTCTCTCCCACCCCATCCAGTGTCTGTTCTTTCCAATCTGGCAGTTAGGCACACCATTGCTCTGCCATTCTCCCATTCCAATTGCTTAATCTGAACTATCGACATCTCTTCTCTAGCAGCACTTTACACCCATCACCCCCCCCCATCAAATATAGCATAAATGTTGCCCCCTCCACACTAAGTTCTGATGAAGAGTCATCTAGACTCTGAAAGCTTGTACTTTCAAATAAACCTATTGGACTATAACCTGATGTTAAGTGATTCTAAACCTAGACTTGGAAACATTAGCTCGCTGTCTCTCCCTGGATACCGTCTTACCCGCTGTGATCTCCAGCATTTGTTGTTTTCAGTACGGATTCCAGCATCTGCAGTAATTTGCCCAACTCCTCTTCCTGTGTTAATTATTTTTCACACTTCCTGTGCTAATAGGTACTCTTTTGAAAAGTGTACTTGTGCGAAGATGGAACAAAACTAAATTAAACTAAAATCGAGTTAGCTAATTAAACATTCTTAATACATAGTTAACACAATTGTGGTCCTTCCCATGACAATTTCCCTGTGTTTCCTTTTTACTTTGTTATCTCAAGCACTCAAAATCCTCACATAGGTCTGTGACATCTTTCTCAGAATTTGGAATTCCCTCCTTTTTCTTCGTTTATCAATTATGTTGAAGAAAATTCTAGCAAATCAGACAAAGAAAGAACAATGAGCTGTCTGCAATCACCTTTATGTTATTGAGGTTTATCTCCTCAAGTTCAGGGTCATTTGCCTCAACTTGCTTTAGGGTTTCTTCCACATCTGTAGAGTTTGGCAGCTCATCTGGAACTGGTTTGTACTGCGTGGGTTGGATTACACCTACACAAGGAAGAATGTTAACAAGGACGCACTATAAAATCATTGTTTCCAACATAAACCTGCTCACCATTAATGCTCTACAGAAGTTCAATAATCTAAGGAAAACATTCCATTCGGTATAATTCTGCATTTACAATCCAGGACTGGTGTCATAACCAGGGAATGTCAATGAAGAAGGGCACAAACTCACCTTTATAATACTATTCTGTAACTAAATCCAGGAATATTGGTTAGAAGGTCACTAATTGTCAAATTTCCATTCTGAATGCAAGCAGCTCAGCTCTGAAATCTGTTTGGATGCGGATTTAGAACACCTACCAATCTGATTATGGGAAATAGCCAATGCATCTTAAATAGATGGTCCGTCAACCCGAAATACCATAGTAACCACATGAGCTTAGATACAATCAATAGATCTAAATGCCTAAAAGAGACCATTGGAGTTTGAACTTGAATTGTATTGAAAAACAAATACAGAATCACATTTATCAATAACACAGTTTTAATCATTTGAGGCTTAAATCAAAATGGCCCAGCTTTTAACACGGTGTGCATCTTACTCACTGTTAAGACCTTCCTTGTTAACTATGGTGCTACTGGCAAGAGCTTCATAATATTGCTGGTTGCTCATCAGTGTGTGCATACCAAGGATGGCTATAAAGAAAAACAAAAGACACACAAAGTTAATGACACATTGTTGGATGGATGCCAGTTTTATATCTGTAATAGTACAGCTCAAGACAGGGCAAGTTCTAAAGCATATATCTTCAGTAGTATTGCCAGAATGTTGTCAGGGCACACCAGTGCCTCTAGCCATTTCTTGATATCACGTGGAGTAAATCAAATTTGCTGAAAACTGTCATCTGTGATGCTGTAGACCTTGATAGGAAGTTCACAATGGATCTTCCACTCAGCACTTTGGAGTAATGGTAGTTACAAATCTTCAGTCTTATCTTTTCCACTGGTGTGCTGGGCTCTTCCATCCTTGAGAATGGTGATATTTGTGGACCTTTGTCCTCCAATGAGTTGTTTAATTATGCATCACCATTCACAACTGAGTGAGGCAAGACTGCAGAGCTTAAATAGAATATAAAACATAGAATATTACACTGCAATACAGGCCCTTAAGCCCTCAGTGTTGCACCGACCCATGAAACCCATCTAACCCACACTATTCCAGTTTTGTCCATATGTCTATCCAATGACCATTTAAATGCCCTTAAAGTTGGCAATTCTACTACTGTTGTAAGCAGGCTATTCTGTGCCCCGACCAATCTCTGAGTAAAGAAACTACTTCAGACATTTGTCCTATATCTATCACCCCTCAATCTAAAGCTCTGTCCCCTCATGTTAGTCATCACCATCCGAGGAAAAAAGGCTCTCACTGTCCAGCCTATCTAACCCTCGGATTACCTTATATGTTTCAATTAAGTAACCTTTCAACCTTCTCTCTAACAAAACCAGCCTCAAGTCCCTCAGTCTTTCTTCATTAGACCTTCCCTCCATACCAGGCAACATCCTAGTAAATCTCTTTGGAACCCTTTCCAAAGCTTCCACATGCTACCTATAAAGCGGCGACCAGAACTGTACGCAATACTCCAAGTGCGGCCACACCAGAGTTTTGTACAGCTGCAGCATGACCTCGTGGCTCTAAAAATCAATCCCTCTGCTAATAAAAGCTAACACACCGTATGCCTTCTTCACAAACCTATCAACCTAGGTGGCAACTTTCAGGAATCTATGTACATGGACACTGAGATCTCTCTGCTCAAGAATCTTGCCATTAACCCAATACTCTGCATTCCTGCTACTCTTTCCGAAGTGAATTACATCACACTTTTCCACATTAAACTCCATTTGCCACCTCTCAGCCCAGCTCTGCAGCTTATCAATGTCCCTCTGTAATCTATATCATTCTTCGGCACTACCCACAACTCCATCAACCTTAGTGCCATCCGCAAATATACTAACTCCTCCTTCTGTGCCCTCATCCAGGTCATTTATAAAAATGACAAACAGCAGTGGCCCCAAAACAGATCATTGCGGTACACCACGAGTAACTGAACTCCAGGATTGACATTTCCCATCAACTGCCACCCTCTGTCTTCTTTCAGCCAACCAATTTCTGATCCAAACTGCTAAATCACCCTCAATCCCACACCTTCTGCAATAGCCTACTTTGGGGTACCTTATCAAACACCTTACTGAAATCCATATACACCATAGCAACCGCTTTACCCTCATCCACCTCCTTAGTCACCTTCTCAATCAACTCAATAAGGTTTGTGAGGCATGACCTACCCTTCAGAAAATCATGTTCACTCTCTCTAATCAACTTATTCCTTTCGCAATGATTATAAATCCTATCTCTTATAACCTTTTCCAACACTGTACCCACAACCGTAGTAAGGCTCACTGGTCTATAATTACCAGGGTTGTCACTACTCCCTTTCTTGAATAATGGAGCAACATTTGCTATCCTCCAGTCTTCTGACACTATTCCTGTTGACAATGACGACATCAAGATCAAAACCAAAGACTCTGCAATCTCCTCCCTGGCTTTCCAGGGAATCCTAGGATAAATCCTATCCAGCCCAAGGGACGTACCTATTTCCACATTTTTCACAATTACTAAAACCTCTTCCTTGTGAACCTCAATCCCTTCTCGTCTAGTAGCCTATATCTCAGTATTGTCCTCGACAACATTGTCTTTTTCCTGTGTGAATACGGATGAAAAATATTCATTTAGCCTTCCTCTATCTCCTCTGGCTCCACGCACAATATCCCATTACTATCCTTGATTGGCCCAAATCTTACTCCAATCATTCTTTTATTTTTGATATACTTATAGAAAGCTTTAGAGTTTTCCTTGATTCCATCCGGCAATGACTTCTCATGTCCCCTCATGGCTCTTCTTACCTCTCTCTTTCAGTCTTTCCTGGCTGACTTTTAACTCTCAAGTGTCTTACCTGAGCCTTCATGTCTCATCCTAACATAAGCCTTCTTCTTTCCCCTTGACAAGAGATTCAACTTCTTTAGTAAACCACGGCTCCCTCACACGATAACTTCCTCCCTGCCTAACAGGTACATACTAATCAAGGACACATGGTAGCTGTTCCTGGAATAAGCTCCATATTTCAATGGCACCCATCACCTGCAGTTTCCTTCCCCATCCTATGCATCCTAAATCTTGCCTAATCACTTCATAAATGCCTTTCCTCCAACTCTAACTCTTGCCCTGCAGTATATACCCATTCCTTTCCATCACCAAACTAAACATAACCGAAATGTGGTCACTCTCACCAAAGTGCTCACCTATCTTTAAATCTAACACCTGGCCAGGTTCATTACCCAGTACCAAATCCAATGTGGCCTTGTTCCTTTGTTGGCCTATCTACATACTGTGTCAGGAAACCGGCCTACAAACATTGAACAAAAGCTGACCCATCTAAAGTACTTGGACTACAGTATTCCCAGTTAATATTTGGAAAATTAAAGGCCCCCATAACAACTACCCTGTCACTTTTGCTCCTATCAAGAATCACATTTGCTTTCCTTTCTTCTACATCTCTGGAACTATTTGAAGGCCTTTAGAAAACTCCCAACAGGGTAACCTTTTCTTTCCTGTTTCTAACCTCAGCCAGTGCTACCTCAGTAGACGAGACCTCAAACATCCTTTCTGCCACCGTAATAGTGTCCTTGATTAACAATACCGCACCTCCCCACTTTTACCAACTTCTCTGTTATAACTGAGACATCTAAATTCCGGAATCTGCAGTAACCATTCCTGTTCCTGACCTATCCAAGTCTCTGAAATTGGATCTGTTGGTTGCTTAGCTCTATCTCTTTCTACTTATGCTCTTTGGCACATGATTAGTCCTGTTTTGTAACGTCACTGGGTTGACATTTTATTGTTAGGTATGCTTGGTGCTACTTCTGGCATGCCCTCCTGCACTTTTCATTAAACCATGGTAGTGCGCTTGACTTGATGGAATAATATGGGTGGCAAGGTGGCTCAGTGGTTAGCACTGCTGCCTCACAGAACCAGGGTCCCAGATTCGATTCCAGCCTCGGGCAACTGTCTGTGTGGAGTTTGCACATTCTCCCAGTGTCTGCATGGGTTTCCTCCCATAGTCCAAAGATGTGCAGGTCAGGTGAATTGGCCATGCTAAATTGCCCGTAGTGTTAGGTGCATTAGTCAGAGGGAAATGGGTCTGGGTGTGTTACTCTTCGGTGGGTTGGTGTCGACTTGTTGGCCCGAAGGGCCTGCCCCCACACTGTAGGGATCCTAATCTAATAGAGTGGGTGATACTCTGGGATATAAGGTTGCAGATTGTGATGTGGTTTAATTCAAATTGTGGTTGCCCACTGCGCCTCATAGAAAATTACTGGTCATGGAATAAGAGGCACGGTAGCAATTGTTGTAATCTGAGGTAACCCTCTTCGCTGTCCACTACACCTCCAATTTTAGTGTCATCTGCAAACTTACTAACTGTACCCCTTATGCTCACATCCAAATCATTTATGTAAATGACAAAAAGTAGGGGGCCCAGCACCGATCCTTGTGGCACTCCACTGGTCACAGGCCTCCAGTCTGAAAAACAACCCTCCACCACCACTCTCTGTCTTCTACCTTTGAGTCAGTTCTGTATCCAAATGGCTAGTTCTCCCTGTATTCCATGAGATCTAACCTTGCGAATCAGTCTCCCACGGGGAACCTTGTCGAACGCCTTCCTGAAGTCCATATAGATCACATCTACTGCTCTGCCCTCATCAATCTTTTTTGTTACTTCTTCAAAATAGGAATGTACTTTCTCTGGATTCTTGTTATCTCATTTCTGAAGGCTTCTCATTTTCCAGCCGTCCCTTTACCTGCGAACATCTGCCCCCAATCAGCTTTCGAAAGTTCGTGCCTAATACCGTCAAAGTTGGCTTTTCTCCAATTTAGAACTTCAACTTTACGATCTGGTCTATCCTCTTCCATCATTATTTTAAATCTAATAGAATTATGGTTGCTGGCCCTAAAGTGCTCCCCCACTGACACCTCAGTCACCTGCCCTGCCTTATTTCCCAACAGTAGGTCAAGTTTTGCACCTTCTCTAGTAGGTACATCCACGTATTGAATCAGAAAATTGTCTTGTACACACTTTACAAATTCCTCTCCATCTAAACCTTTAAAACTATCCCAGTCTATGTTTAGAAAGTTAAAATCCCCTACCATAGCCACCCTATTATTCTTACAGATAGCTGAGATCTCCTTACAAGTTTGTTTCTCAATTTCTCTCTAACTATTAGGGGGTTTATAATACAATTCCAATAAGATGATTATCCCTTTCTTATTTCTCAGTTCCACCCAAATAACTTCCCTGGATGCATTTCCGGGAATATCCTCCCTCTGCACAGCTGTAATGCTATCCCTTATCAAAGATGCCACCGCGCGCCCCCCCCTCCCCACCCCTCTCTTGCCTCCCTTTCTATCCTTCCTGTAGCCTGGAACATTAAGCTGTCAGTCCTGCCCATCCCTGAGCCATGTTTCCGTAATTGCTATGATATCCCAGTCCCATGTTCCTAACCATGCCCTGAGTTCATCTGCCTTCCCTGTTAGGCCCCTTGCATTGAAGTAAATGCAGTTTAATTTATTAGTCCCACCTTGTCCCTGATTGTTTGAGTGGCTTCTGTTCTCAACTGTACCAGTCTCAGATTGATCTCTCTTTCCTCACTATCTCCCTGGGTCCCACCAACCCCCCCCCCCCCCCCCCCCCCCCCCCCCCCCCCACACCACACACACACACACACACACACACACACACCTCCAACCCCACCCCACCTTACTAGCTTAAATCCTCCCAAGCAACTCTAGCAAATCTCCCTGCTAGTATATTACACCCCTTCCAATTTAGGTGCAATCTGTCCTTCTTGTACAGGTCACTTCTACCCCAAAAGAGATTCCAATGATCCAAAAATGTGAATCCTTCTCCCATACATCAGCTCCTCAGCCATGCATTCATCTGCTCTATCCTCCTATTCCTGCCGTCACTAGCTCATAGCATTGGGAGTAATCCAGATATTACTACACTCGAGGACCTCCTTTTTAAATTTCTGCCTAACTCTCTGTAATCTCCCTTCAGACTCTCAACCTTTGTCTTTCTGCAACACTTGTATTTCTATTCCACATTGAGTTCAGTAAAGTGTCTGTAATTCACAGAATTTGATGGAGATATTCAGGCAGGAAACCAAAAGCTTGGTCAAAGACGACTTATGGTGTGTCTTAAAGGGGAAGAGAGACTCAGGTTAAAAATGTTTAGGAATGGAATTTCAGAGCTTAGAAATGAGGCACAGCAACCAATAATGAAGCAATCGTATTAAAGGACGCACACAATCGTAATTGAACAGAGGAAGCTTTATAAAATTGGGCAAAGTGACAGAAATAGGGAATGAGCTGACTGGGGAGGGAATTGAAAACAAAGCTGATAATTTTAAAATTAGTTGCTGCCAGACTGGAAGGCAATACAGGCCAGCAAGCAGACATGATGGATTAATGGGACTTGGTGATGATACTGATGTTTCAAAATGTTCTCAGTTTGAAGTACGATTCCACGGTTCAGGATGGCCCTGTTCTTATATCTTAAAATTCTGCCTACCTGCCCTGTACATGACAATTAGTGTGCATTTGGCAAAATGCAAATGGGGTTCATCAGCAACACAAGGCAAAAATCACTTTTCAAAACACAAGTAATTTTAAGCACAATTTGCAGACGTATTACTGACAGTGTCCAAAGCTAAAATTTAAATCTGTTCATCATTTGATTTGTCCTTATAGAAAGAAATTGATATTCCTTGGACATGACTAACGTGGACATAAGAAAATTCTGTTGAAATACATACGGCAAAGGAAATTTTCAAACAGGCTAGATAAACCTAGGAAGACGCTCATGGTGGAAGATATATCCTGATATTAAGGAAAAGTTAGGAATCTCGATTTGAGATAATCCAGCAAGAGGAAGGCAATAAATTAAAATAAAGAGGTTTGATAAAGTCCAAAAAGATGTACGGACTGGTGTCTCACTTTCAGTACAATACTCTAAAGACATGCCTCAGAGACAGCCACCTATCAAGTGTGTTCATAATCTGCTTGTGTCTTCATGCTGAGTTTAATAAAGATGAAACAAGAAAACCCTTAAGGCTCACACTTAATTCAACTTCAAAATTAACCTATAATTCAACGCCTTTTCTGCTTTTCAACCTCTGAGAGATGATAGATATATATTTAGCATTTTTGTATTCAGTCATGGAACATGCGCATCATTGGCTGGCCCAGCATTTATTGCCCATCCCTAGTTGCCCTTGAGAAGGTGGTTGTCAGCTGCCTTCTTGAATTTCCGCACTCCACCTGCTGTGGGTTGACCCACATGCCATTAGGGAGGGAATTCCAAGATTTTGACCCGGTTACAGTGAAGGAATGGCAACATATTTCCAAGTCAGGATGGTGAGTGGTTTGGAGGGAAATTTGAAAGTGGTGGTGTTCCCATACATCTGCTGCCCTTGTCCTTCTACAGGGAAGTGGTCGTGGGTTTGGAAGGTGTTGCCTGAGGATCTTTGGTGAAATTCTGCAGTGCATCTTGTAGATGGCATACCCTACTGCTTCTGCTGAGCACTGGTGTTGGAGGGAATGGATCTTTGTGGATATGGTGCCAATCAAGTGGGCTGCTTTGTCCTGGATGGTGTTAAGCTTCTTGAGTGTTGTTGGAGCTGCACCCATCCAGACTTGTGCCTTGTAGATGGTGACAGGCTTTGAGGAGTCAGGAAGTGAGTACTTGCTGCAGTATTCCTAGTCTCTGACCTGCTCTTGTAACTATTGTACTTATTACAGGTACGGTTAATTTATCTAAACCTGAAGTGACATAGGGCTGCAGTCAGCAATAATCCCATTTATGGTACAATGATAGATAGCTTATTGACATCATTCCATTCAAAACAGCTATGGTGTAATTAAATCGATTATCGGTATGTACATTTTCTGTTATTTTAAATCAATGCACTAACGTACCTTACGATGTGAGAGTATTAGATTTTAAAATTGTACTTGTGTCCATTCTTATGACTCACAATCAATAATTATATAAAACAAGAAAGTACTTTACCATCAGAAAGGTTAAAGATGTTTACAACCAATGGAATCTTTATTTAATGTTCAGTCAGTGCTATTTTGCAAACAGCAATCAATATGCACAGAGCAAATTCCCACAGTTGACAAATGAGATAGACGATCAATCAGGTTATCTGCATTTATTGGTGAGAAAAATGTTGGCCTCTACACCAGGAGAACCCTCTGCTTCTTCTCAATGCCACGGAATCTTTTCCATCCACCCGAACCAGCAGGTGTGGTCTCGGCTGAATGTCAGGATCTGAAGGAGATATGCAGCAGTCCCTTGGCGCTGCATCTTTTCATTAGCCCAGATTGAGTTTTCAAGTTTGGGGAGTGTGGTCTGAACACACAACGTTTTTATTCAGAAGCAATGTGCTACCAATTGAGCCAAGGGTGAGAATTACAACTGCAAATATTTATTGGTGATTTATTGAGGACAGCACAAATATTTCCGTGACGTATATCAAGAATTCTAAACACTTGCTGCTTTTAGAGATGGAGTTTCAAAGAGCGCTGTATGCTACTTTAAGCATTTTTCTCCAGACATTAACTCAATTCAATATTAAAATGATTCCACTTACAGACATTGATATGGACACTGACAGACTCTGACCCATGTCACTTTTGATGGGATGATTCTGCCAAAACCTTCCACAAACAGCTATCTTTCATTTTTGACCCTAGATGCTGAGTGTTGGAAGATTAATTAACCACTGGGTAGTCACAAACTTTCTAAATTGGGGCTAACATTCCAGTCTGAGCATGTGAGAACTCTGTCGTGTTTTTCACTCTGTCAACATTCTTTACCCTCCACGTCACTCTGTTTAGGTCAGTGAATAATTCAATATTGGAGCATTAAAGCTGAGTTAGAATCATAATCATAGAGTCATAGAGATGTGCAGCACAGAAACAGACCCTCAGTCTCACTCGTCCAAGCTGACCAGACATTCTCCATTAATCTAGTCCCATTTGACAGCATTTGGATCATATCCCTCTAAACCCTTCCCACAGAAATAGAGAACACACACCGGATCATCAACGCCACACTCACAGGAATCCGATTTACGAGAGAGGACGAAAAGGATAACCAACTCCCATTCCTAGACATGATGGTACAGAGAACACCAAACGGAGAATTCACCACAAAGGTATACAAGAAAGCCACACACAGACCAAGTCCTGAACTACGAAAGGAACCACCCCAACACACACAAAGGGAGTTGCATCAAGACACTGTTCAAAAGGGCCACAACACACTGCAGTACACCAGAACTGTAAAAAGAGAAAGAAGAACACCTATACAATGTATTCACCAAAAATGGATACCCCCGCAATTTCATCAACAGGTGCCTAAGGGAAAGACAACAGAACAAGGACATGCCACAACCCAAAGGACTAGCCACACTACCATACATCAAAAACATTTCTGAACTGACAGCCAGACTACTGTGACCACTAGGACTCATGACAGCACACGAACCAATAGCCACTCTCAGACAACTCACCAGAACGAAGGACCCGATACCCAGCATGAGCAAAACCAATGTAGTGTACAAAATCCCATGCAAGGACTGCACAAAACACTACATAGGACAAACAGGAAGACAGCTAACAGTCCGTATCCATGAACACCAACTAGCCACGAAACAACATGACCAGCTATCCTTAGTAGCCACACACTCAGATGACAAGCAACATGAGTTCGACTGGGACAACACTACTATTATAGGATAAGCCAAACAGAGAACAGCCAGGGAATTCCTAGAGGCATGGCACTCATCCACAGATTCAATCAATAAGCACATCGACCTGGACCCAATATACCGACCACTGCAACAGACAGCTGGAACTGACAACTGGAAGCGGCAGGTACAAATCACTATAAATGCCGGAGAAAACATCACAGGAGCGCTTCACAGGAGGCTCCCAAGCACTGAGGATGTCACCTAGACAGGGGACGAAACATCTGCAACACAAATTCCCAGCTCGGCGAACAGAACCACAACCAGGATGAAGGTGATAGGTCAGGGAGGAGGGTGGGGGAAGGTAGCAAAGAGTGCAATGGGTGGATGGGGGTTGGATGAAAGTGATAGGTCAGAGAGGAGGGTGGAGTGGATAGGTGGAAAAGAAGATAGGCAGGTAGGACAGGTCATGGGGATGGGGCTGAGCTGGAAGTTTGGAACTGGGGTGAGGTGGGGGAAGGGAAAATGAGGAAACTGGTGAAGTCTCCCAACTCCTACAGTCAATGCACTGACCAATAAAGTCAAACCTACCGAATATCTTCTATCTAGGAAAATAACTGATCAATTTTGTCTCAATCCCCTGATCAAGGTATACTGAAGAATGAGTAAAGACCATGAATTAGTTCAGCGGCAATGGCATTGGTCTAACAATGTCTGAGTGGAGCAAGCTTTAGGTTCAGAGATAGCAAGGTTCTGGATCTAAACTGCTCTAGATAGTTTCTGCAAATAAGAGTCAAGGGCCAGTCTTTCTGGAACTTCCTGATTTGGCAGTCATGTCTTGGTATAACGGTCTCCTAATAGATGCTCAGGGTGAGGGGAGAGGGGTGTGGGGTGCAACTGATTTGGACCTGGTGACTGGAGGCAGTCAATGAGGCAGGTGAGTGTCAAGGTAAGCTGGTTAGAAGGCCCACCTCATTTCTCTGAGACCATCTGCATTTTACAAAACATTGTTGAGCAGCCACCATCTCCATACTACCTCCACAGCTCAGTATCCACTACAGGCAAACCTCAGGAGACACATGGCGATGAAAAAAATTAAACTGTAACAAAATAGTATAGCCCTCACATTTGATACTGGAAAAATAAACAGTATATTCATGAAACCCATTCAGAGATCTTAAATACTCTCAGATGAACACTCTGGTATAAAAACAAGTATCTAATCAGTTAAAAATATCAAAGACAGTTAATCCTTAAGTAGCCTCTTAAAACTGCCTTTCTACTTTTGGAGCTTTTAAATACACATGCATATACATATACCAATTAGGAAGAGGAGTAGATCATTCAGCCCCTCCAGCCTGTGGTGCATTTGATAAGATCATGACAGATCTCTTTGTAATGGTGGCTTTAACTGCCCTTTCCAGTCTGACCTTTGACTCCCCTTGTCAGTGTGAAACCTAGCTGACTCAGCCTTAAAAATATTCAATAGCCCTATCTCCACTACTGTCTGAGGAAGGGAATTCCACAGATAAATGATCCTTTGACAGAAAGAAAATTCTTCTAATTCCTATCTATACTGGGAGATCCCTTTAATTTTAAGCATTGTCTCTTTGTCATTTTCACTCCAACAGACAGCAGCACTGTTGCTTCTCCTTTGTTTCCCTAAGGCTGTGGAATGAAAGCTCTTCAGGTCATGACACTTACACAGACCTGATCATCCCTTCAAGAGTGTTTACGTCTCTTCCATCAATTCATCACTCCCACACTGCCGTTAACATCCTTTGCATCCTTAAGATCTGTTTGAACTCAAGACTAATTTCACATGGTCCTGAGTTCAAGCCTTCTGTTTATATGATTTATGCCGCTATCAGCAAAAACAGGATCTTTTGGAAATTGGGCAAAAGAGTTTCATATCCAGGTCTCACCCGTCACTTTAAATGGCTCCGGAATCAGCCTAACTCCATGGAATTCTGTTCCTACAGCTTCAGGAACATAGGAACAGGGGCCATTCAGCCCTTCAAGCCTGTTCCATCATTTAATGAGCTGTGGCCTAACTCCATATACTAGCCTTTGATTCATCTCACTTAATACATTTGCTTAACAACAATTATTTACTTTAGATTTAAAATTAAGAACTGCTCCTGCATCCACTGTTGTTTGTGGAAGAGAGTTCCAAACCTCTACAGTCTTTGTGTGTAGAAGTGTTTCCCAGTATCTCTCCTGAACAGTCAGGCTATAATTCTCAGACTATGCCTGAGTTCTATGTTCTGAACCAAGTAGGATGCTCCTGTCAGGTGGCAATGGCTGGTTCCTTTCATTGTCTATGCTTTGGGAATTTGAAATGCCCTCCTATTGCATAGTGCTAAATACGGCTTCTAGCTGGTATAAAGTTCGTTGCACCAGACAAGAATCATTTATGTTACAACTCATCAGTTTCTTAACCAGTCTCTTAATCTTTGTGCTACTTCACAGCATGCTCCAGGATGTGAGGATACAAAAACAATAGCACAGTAATGTTAGTCAAACAGGATAGAAGCACCTTCAAAATCTTTGGAAGTCAAAGGACCATCTCCTTTGATACAGGTCAGATGAATACAGGCCTGAGTTGGTCTACATTAATTCAGCCATTCTCACACTGACAGTAAATATTGCATGTAATTGGCCACAATACAATAGACAGGGGGAAAATGATCAGCCAGGGTTTCTGCTCCTCATCTGAATCAGGGAACACCTGAGAAGTGTGTTTGATTAGCTGGAAAAAGGGTTGGGCTTGACTGCATTATCCTCTGTATGGAACACAGTCTAGATTAGAGTGGTGCTGGAAAAGCACAGCCGGTCAGGCAGCATCCGAGGAGCAGGAAAATCGACGTTTCGGGTTTGGTCCTTGGATGCTGCCTGACCTGCTGTGCTTTTCCAGCACCACTCTAATCTAGACTCTGATTTCCAGCATCTGCAGTCCTCACTTTTGCCTCCTTATGGAACAGCCCATCTGTGTGAGGTACTCAAGGACTACAGGGCCACATCCAATCATTGCTGTCAGGAGTGGGGAGAAATAGGGACACAACTGGGAAAAATATTCTTGTGACACCGCATGGGCTCCTAATTCCTCGTGTCATTGATGGAAATGTCTGTCATATAGTTATAATTCAGCAATACTCAGACTGGAAGAGAGACCAAGATGCTGCACACAATAAAAATATGGAGAGTTAACCTCCACTCTGCACTAATTTCACATTCATGCTTACTGTACCATTAAAGCAGCACAGGCAAACTTTATCCAGCATGCAGTGGCATCAGCGGGTAGGTCAAAAAGCAGAATCAAATCAAAAACTATTACAGAAGGATCCCAGAACAAAACGTCTGTCTGTTGATCAGGAGCAGCAGCACTCTCGCACAGCTAGAAGCCAGCCCAGAAGGCATTCATTTAAACAGCAGCACAGTCTACTCTCCGGCCAGTACAGTCACACAGTCTGACTGGTGACAGTCTCACATTCTTCAGCAGGCACAGTCACACACATTCCTGTTGGTACAGTCTCATATTCGCCAGCCATGACATGACATGAACAATGAGGAATATTTATAAGTGATGATGAGCTTACAGTCCAAGGAACACTGCAAATGAAATGAGTGATGACATGGAGTTGCCAAAGAACAGAATGAACGCTGAAAAATAAACAGTGAAGATTAATGAACAGGATGAATGCTAAGGTTTATTCCTTATCAGAATTTTTAATCAGTTAACCAATTTTTAGCCAATTTGCTTAGCTCAAGTTATTTTGCAAGTGTTTTAACATCTCTAGTCTGTTTCAAACCCAACCATCGACAGTCACCAATTTCTTGCCCAGGGTATTACTGAGGTCTAATCTCACTGAGCTCTACCTGTCTCACTCAACTCGCCTAACCCGGTCACCCTAGATATTGTCAATGGATCAAAAGACCACTTCTCTCTTCACAACATTTCTCTTCAGAATGGTTACTCACTCAGAAACAAGATCCTTCCATCCATTGCCTTACATTGGAACATAGGAACACGGGGAGACCATTCAGAGCCTCGAAGCTATTCCACTAGTCGGTGAGATCATTGTTGATCTGTGGCCTAGCTCCATATACTGGCCTTTGGCCTATACCCCTTAATAACTTTGTTTAACAAAATATTTCACAAACCACGTCAATCTTAGTTTTAAAATTAACAAGTGAGTCAGTATCCACTACCATTTGTGGAAGAGAGTTCCAAACATCTACCACCCTTTGTGTGTAGAAATGCTTCCAACCATCTCTCCTGAACAGTCTGGCTCTAATTCTCAGCCTTACTCCGTAGTTCTAGAATTCTGAACCAGTGGAAATAGTTAATCGTTTCTACACTGTCTTTTCCTTTTAATATCTTGAAGGCTTCAATCTGATCACACTTTAACCTTCTAAATTCTAGAGAAAACTTGTACAATTTCACTTCATAACTTAACCTCTGAAGTCCAGATATCATTCTTGCAAATCTACATTGTACTCCCTCCAAGGATATTATAGCCTTCCTAATATGTAGTGCTCAGCCCTGCTTACTGTACTCAAAGTCTTTCTGGACATCCACTGCATTTTTTTTTATCAACTTCACATCATTTAGATAGCCCCTTGATTTATCCTTTATTGGTCCAAATGGATAACCTTACTGTGGACAACTATGATAACATGCTAGCTTAAAATGAAAATGGGCTCCTGGGTGATGACACCTGCCCTTTATAGAATCTTCATTCCACGGATGCTTTATTTTTTTCAACACTATTCCTCTCCAAAGCACAATGTTGTAAAATGGCCATTCAAGCCATTACTTACTCTCTCTCTCCCCTTGCTCCTTTGACCCTATTCTCTTAAACAGCCCTAACACCAACCAGTCTTCCCAGTGTTTAAACTGAATGGGCAAATAGAGATAGAGCAACCTGGGGATGTCTGACATCTACTTTCAGTCTAGAGGGATCAGCATTAACTCTGCTAACATTTCACATTGCATTTGAGTCTCATCCTTAAAAATGCACCAAACTCTGGAGGGATGCAAATCTGATCCTGACTCCACAATCTCAATTTGGGCTTCTTCCCACAAAATATTTCACAAACCACGTCAATCTTAGATTTAAAATTAACAAGTGAGCCAGTAGGGTGAAAGTTATCATTTGAATAGTGAAATCATCGATGGATTTGACTCATGAGGATAATATTTAATTGCAAGACAATAGAGTTCTGATTTCCTCACTAGACAGAAAAGGTATAGATATTAAAGATTACATATAAACAGATTAAGACAGGAACGATGACAACATTTGTAGAAAGAGTGATAAAGCTGTGAAATATATTACTCAGGTTAATGAGTGAAGCAGTCACCAGATCAATATTGTTATAAGATTCAAAGAAATATGGGATAAAAGGATTTGGGAACAAGGTGGTATATGGGATGAGCAATGGCACTTGTGTGGAGGATACTGACTGACACAGACCATTTGGACCAACAGCCAGGTCCCATGTTGCAATACTAAAGTTCCCATGTTGCACCTCAACCCTAAACTAGTAACAAGGCTGGCCTGTCCGATGTAGGAAGCAAATAGTTTCAAAAGCAACATACACTCAAAGGAACAGTAACAAAAATAAATCAAAGTGCAATCTTCTATCTTTGGCAAGTGATACTGCAAAATGAATGTTCTCCCAAGTATGAGATCCCTTACCTGCTATGTCACACAGTTCAGCATCAGTGGCATTGACCAAGGCTTCTTCCAGCTCTGGTTCCAGGGTAACACTGTCAATTACTGTTTGGACAGGCTTCTCTTTGGGAATCCAAGGTTTCCCTGTTCAAAGAAGTCCATAACAAAGCAACACATCAGTCTGTGCAAATAATTTAAAAAAGCAGAGTCTAGTTCAACCACTCTTCATTCCCTAACGCCACCTCCACGCGGCCTGCAGTGATTCAAGGAGAAAACTGATTACTATCACCTTCTTAACAGCAGCTGAGATGAAAAATAAATTACAGCATGCACCTGACTCAAAAGAAACAGCAGTTTGCAGGAATGCCCAAATACAATATGTTCTCACTTTACAGATGACACCAAGATAGATAGAAAAGTAGTGTAAAGAATATGTGAAGAGTTTGGAAACACATATAGATAGGTGGATGAGTAGGCAAAAATCTGGCAACTGGAGTATAAGGTGCAAGAATATGAAAGTGTTCACGTTGGCAGGAAGAATAAAACAACCTCAAATGAACATAAAATGTAAGGAGGTTATGCTTCCATTACGCAAGACATTGGTGAGACTATCATAGAATCTCCAAAGTGTGAAAACAGGTCATTCGGCCCACTAAGTCCACACTGATACCCTGAAGTGCACCCCACCCCACCTGTCCCCATAATCCACATTCCATACGGGCTAACCCACTTAGCCTGCATGTCCCTGAACATTATGGGCAATTCAGCATGGCCAATCCACCTAAGCTGCACAACTTCGGACTGTGGGAGGAAACTGGAGCACCCGGAGGAAACCCACACATTCACAGGAAGAATGTGCAAACTCCACACAGACAGTCACCCGAGGGTGGAATTGAACCTGGGTCCCTGGTGCTGTGATGTTCCACAGAGCCACTGTGTTGCCCTAACGTCATGTCATGTGCTGGAGCCAAGACATTATTACACGTCTACAATTTACGACAGAAGGAAGGGATGCAGCCGAGACAGGAGTTTGGATCAGAGTGGTGCTGGAAAAGCACAGCAGGTCAGGCCGCATCCGAGGAGCAGGAAAATCAATGTTTTGGGCAAAAGCCCTTCATCAGGAATAGAGCCTCTATTCCTAATGAAGGGCTTTTGCCAGAAAAGTCAATTATCCTGCTCCGCAGATGCAGCCTGACCTGCTGTACTTTTCCAGCACCACACTGATCTAAACTCTGGTTTCTAGCATCTGCAGTCCTCACTTTTGCCTATGCAGCAGAGACAGTTGAGTAAATGGAGTTATTCTTAGTGGCAATAAAACCCACATGTTCAGTCCACTCCTCGTTAATGGAGGAGGAAGGGTAGGGGTTTAAAAACTATTTGACAGTGGAGCAAGCGAGCGGGAGTTTATCTTTGCTCTGCAGATAATCCTGAAGCAGTGGATTGTTTTGGCAGAAGAAAGTGAGACTAAAATGAATTTGATGTATTTCAGTCTTAATATCAGAGAGACTAAAGCCTTTGGGACTGGGTGCAAGTGTAAGTACCCTGGTCGGGGGAGGAACGATCAAGATGGGAGAATGGAAGGGATTTCTAATTTAGGGATTTGTGATTTCTAATTGACAAACATGAAAATTCAATTCTGAGATTAAATTTAGCACAATGTTACGTCAATTACCAGGAAATTTTGAGTAACTTGAGAATAGGAGGAGTTGGGGGGGGGGACAGGATTGGTTGCTGGTTATAATGAAACTCAGTTGGAGTGATGTGCAATATAACGCCTTTCGACAACTGGCTGGCAGATCTCTTCAAGAAATAAATACGCAGCTGAGGATGGAATGTAGTCACTGCTATTTCTGTCAAGGCAGGGAAGCAGTCGTTTATGACTGGAGAACAATTACTAGATAAAATTTATCACAACAAGTGTTACTAGAACACAAGGTGACTCAAGGTGAGCAATATTTATCTTTTCAATCAACTACTTACATTACAAAGCCAGCAGGACAGAAATCCCTCTTCGATCAGGCTAAACAGAAGAATGACCTAACACCAATGTCAGGCTGGTGATCATCGGCCCACTGGTGATTCACTACACATTACAACAACCTACACTTTTGTTTAGTCGTTCCCAGGATGTGAGCATTAAGGCACCGTGGGGAAAGACAACAGTCTGAGGTCTTCTGCTCATGGGGGGTCTGTTCAGTTATCAGATGTTCCTGGTACCTCAGAGGCATGTAAACATAGACTGGTTAAAATAAGAGATGCCTTTGGTTTGTTGGGATAGAGTCAAATTCCAATGTTTGTTTGTTTCCTTGATATGCTATTTTACAGAACCAAACTGCTTTAGTGACTTACATATTTAACGTAATATAGAATTAATATATATAAAAAAAGGTATTTTTATGAAAAGAGCATATTTTGAAATAAAAGAAAACTGGCTAAGTCAGCATTTATTCTCATCCAAAAGAGGCCACCATGCTGCTCTGAGTTTGAAATCAAGAGTAGGCCAGACCAAGTAAGGAGAGCAGATGTCCCTCCCTAAAGAACATTGGTGAGCCAGACTTTTTTTTATGGAAGTTAAATGATTGTCATGGACTTACATTACTTTTTAAAATTCTATATATTTCAAAAACAGCATTTCATCATCTACAATGGTGGGATTTGAACCCATGGCCCCATGTATTAGGCTGATGAACTGAGCGATATTACTCTTATACTATTGCCTCGCCAATAATATTACTATACAGGGACTTTAAATTTCAAAAAGCCAGGAGACCTTAAAGGAAGGAAAGTTACCAATGAATTAGCAATGAACGACAGAGTTATGAGAGGTTCCAAAACAAGGGCAAAGAAATTTATTTTTCAAAACTTCCAAAAGCAGGAAGACAGAGAGAGAGAGGGAAAGTGGGAGGTGAAGAGAGGTGTGTGTGTGTGTGTGTGTGTGTGACAGAGAGAGACAGAGAAAGAGACAGAGATAGATGGGGGCGACAGAGAGAGAGGGGGAGAGCGGGAAATGAAGAGACAGACAGAGAGAGAGGAAAAGTGGGAGATCAGGAGAACAGGAGTAAGCTTGGTAATTGGTCTCACTTGAAAACAATGGAAAGAATTCAATTAGAGAGTAACACTCATTATTGTTTATAGCTGAAAGATTTTATTTCATTATAGTAACATGCTGCATTTTGAAAAATAGTTATAAAGATGTTTCTTTTCTTCTGCAAAGCCTCCCATCTAAGTATCCCACTTTCAAGATAATTATCCTTTCAAGATAAGGATCTTCAAGACTGCTTTTAGCTGCCACCAGTTCAATAACAAAAACTGCACTGACAGCAGACCAAGCAATGATATAAACTTTGAAACATGATCAAGGGAAACAGGCACACATTAAACTACCGCCCAGTGGCATTCCATTTTATTAGAAGTTCGAGCCACTTATGATACTTATCGATTAAACATTTGTAGAAGTCTGTGGGCCAAAAGCTAAAACACCCACTTTATCTTTTAGGAGACCGAAGATAATTATAAACCTTAGTGTAGCTCGTGCGGCAACACTGGAGACTGAGAATCTCCGAAAGCTTAGAAAAAGTGTTGAGAAAGTCAGGCAGTAAAAATTGTGCTGTAACCAATCTATTTACATCCAAAAAAAAAGGGTTGCACTGTCAGGCAATGTTCCCTCTAATTCTTCTTGCTCTGAGGTCCATGTGAAACAGGAGCTTCGACAAGTGGAAGCTCTGCATTGGCATTGATTGGTGGATGGGAACATTGCTCTCTAAGGATAGCTAATCAGTACCTTTACCTACATACAAGGCCCATGTGATTCACATTGCCATGGAGGTGTTTTCAGAGATGAAAATTTCTAAGGTGTCCCTGAAAATGTTCAGATACAGTTAGTCTGCCAGAGTTTGGAAAAAGAGTTGCTAAAGACCAGAAATGTGACAGGTTCACTGCGCTGGAATGCAGGTGAAAGTTTATGAAAAGGTTGAAAAGAACAACTTCAAGAGGCATTAAAATAAAGCTGTAAGATTGACTTTGCATATGCAAAGG